>NC_140583.1:857221752-862021752 GCF_964204655.1 Triturus cristatus
TAATGTCTACATTTGGCAAAGCAAGGTCTCTCACCATATCTGTTTTCTCTGCAAACTTTTCACTCCAGAAGACATAGCTGTGCCCTACAATCCACACTGTGAACATCTTCAAAGGAGAACTGGATGCACTCAGGGGGTGTCTTTCAGTAGAATGGCAATATGAAAAGAAAGACAGTTTGGAAATGGAGGCATACATATTTTTTTCAAAACAAAAAGAACTGATTGGCTGTTTCATACCATTCTAGAATAAAAACTAGGCTGTATGTGTAAATTAATAGAAGCATGTATGGATTTGCTGTTAGGTTTAATTTATTTCCAAAGGAAGAAATAGTTGCAGAGAAGATATACAAGAACATTGCAGAAAACAAAAGTCATCTGCTTAATGCCAACTCTACGTGAATGCTCAATATTCAATGAGGAGCTTTTGAAATTGGAAAAGGAGGAGATCAGGAAATTGGAAGCAGTTGACAAAATTGAGGATGGAAGAATTACTGTCACATTAACAGGCACACTGAAAAATAAATTGGATTCACTAGAGAAGAACATTTCCAAAACAGCTGGATTAGAAAAAAATCTATATGTTTGCATGAACTGTAGAGTATTTTTAAGGAGAAATTTGGATGTTGAAAAAGGTTTAGTTAATGGAGCTATGGGAAGAGTTGTGGGTTTTATTAATTATCAGAAAAAAGATGGAATTGAATGTTTAAAAATAAAATTTGATCAGATAGAAGAAGTTAAAGACATTTGTCGTTGTACAGTTCGTTTCATGCTTGTGAAAGACTTATATGTACGTAGGAAGCAGTTTCCGTTTTCTCTAGCATATGCTGTAACTATTCACAAGTCTCAAGGATTGACTGTAGATTGTGCATTTGTGAACATTGGTTCAACTGTGTTCAAAGAGGGTATGGCATATGTTGCTTTGTCACGAGTGAAAACATTATCAGGTTTATTCATGATAGACTTTGATGACTCAAAAGTTAGTGCTGATACAAACTGTGTAAAGGAGTATAATAGATTAAGAAGAAGCTATGCTCCTCATTTAGGTCAGTATTCTGTGTTGGAAAAACGTGTTGTTTCTCGGAAAAGGAGAATTGAGAATGTCTGTAATGAGGATGTAGAGAAGAGAAAACAAAAGAAGAGTGATGTAATTGCAAGCAAAAAGAAAAAGGACAATGTTGAAGAGGTTGTTGGTTGTCATTTTGAAAATAGCTCTGGTGTCAACTGCTACGCAAATGTAGTGCTGAATGTTGCATTTTATCTGGAAAGTTTGCAAGAGCAGATAATAGTAAATCAGGGAAAAAGATTCTGTTCAGAGCTGACTCTCCTTTTTCAAAAGCTAAGTAAAGATAAAACTCAAATAGAAAGTGCTACTGAAATTAGAAAACTTTTAGATGTATGTTCAGGACGAACACAGTTTTCTCAAAATGTACAGCAAGATGCACAGGAATTCTTGTTGTATTTTCTTCAGGTAGTGGAAGAAGAAGGAGTTCCCATTGAAATTTTTTTTGGTCTCTCTTATAAATGGGAACATAGTTGTGAAAATTGTTATAATATATGTGGCTCTAATGTTGATAATGAAAGGTTTATTTATTTGACATTGCCAGAGAGTAAAACAGTTACTTTTGCAAAATTAGTTAAAGATGCTAATCATAGCATGAAATGTGGTGAGTGTAAATCTGACATGTTTTCAACATTAATTTTAAAGGAATACGGACAGTATGTAATTTTAATGATGCAACGATGTAGAGCTGATGGTTCAAAATTGGATACTTTAATAAAGAAGTTTACAGGACAGCAATTATCAATTTCAGGAAAAACTTTTGTAACTGTTGCAATAATTTTCCATGATGGACCTACTGTTACTTCTGGACATTACACAGTTTATCTTAAATGTGAAAAAGGCTGGACACTGTGTAATGATTCCCAATTGATTTTCAAGCAACGTTTGCCTTTTGATTTAGCAAATTCCTATCTAATCTTCCTGAAACCTAAATTTTAGACAGATTTGGCAAGATCTCGACAAAATAATTTTACCATTTTACTGGATTACCATTGCAATTTTATAGAAAAAAGATTTTTTAAATTATCATTTGGCCTAATGGAAAGATAACCAATTGTAATGTGGACTTTTTTAATTTTAAATGAAACTTTGAAAAACCAATAATTTAGAGATAATCGGTAACATCTGCACAATTTAAATTTTGGAATGTTATTGGACTGCCATTGGAAATTTTTTCAAAAAAGATTTTAAAAATTACTATTTGGCCCTGCGGAAAAGTAACCAATTCTATTGTGGACTTAATAAATTATTCAAAAAATTTTCGTGAACCAAAATGTTCCAGAGAATCGGTGAGATCTGGACAAATTAAACTTTAGAATTTTATTGGATTACCGTTTGAAATTTATTCCAAAAAAAAATTTAAAATTACTATTTGGCCTAAAGGAAATGGAATCAGATGTATTTTGGAGTTATTTGAGATATAATATTGTGATTATACTTCTGAAACAAACATATCAGACGGTATTTTAAAGAAATAACTATTGGTATTAGATGATATTTTTTTAGAATATTATGCATTTCTATAATGTTAAGTTTAAGTAAAAAGAGATTCTGGGCTTTTTTATTACAATCTTTGTGATTGTTATTTTTTTTTGCCCGCTGTAAAATGATGAATGCAATTGCTTTCACAATTTATAGTGAAATGCAATATATTCTGAAAACAGCAAAAATAAGGCAAAAATATTTTTGGGAAAAAAATGTAAATATGTGTACTGTATTATAAATTGTTTTAAAAATATTAATACTTTTTTCTTTTTTTTCAGATTGATATAGAAAATTTTCGAAAACTAGAACCATTTTTAAAACTATTTTTTAAAAAAACAAATGAATAAATATGTTTTTTGAGTGAGTATGGTAAGTCAATAATAATAATTGTAGTCTCTCAAGAACCTTGTAATGTGATAATTGATTTTTAGTGTTTTTTTTTAAAAATAAAAAAAAAGTACGCGCACCGTACGCGTACGGTAAAAAAAAAAAAAAAAAGTTTTTAAAAACATATGTAAAAAAAAGATGAAAGATAAGGTTGGCTCTTAAAAGAACCGTTGTGTTCATGCAGGGACAGAGGAAAGAAAGCATGGAAAAATTAGTCTCTGTGACAAGTGTGCTGATCTATTTTGTTGTTCACTAGGGAAACACTGGTCTCCCTATGACAAATTAGATCATGACAAGAGGCACATCGAATATCAACCCTCAGAAAACGAGGGTTAATTTCCAGAGGGCCAGCAGAAGGAGATGCCCCCCACAGATGAAGGGCTCACCTGACCTGCAGAAGAAGGAGTCAGCCCTGCAGATGATGGTCCAGGCTGAGCTGCTGTGGATGTACTTGCTTGTCTTTCTGAAGAGTTACCTCCAAAAAGATGACCATGTGTCCTTCTGTGTACATCCTGGAGGTGTCTCTTCATGGTGTGATTCCCAAAGGAATACTTCCTGTCAGGATTACCTCTAGAAAGTACACGCTGACACAGCCTGCAAGTTACTAAGGGTGCATTCACCTTTTGCTGGCCTTCAGGAAAAGTAAAATAATCCCATACATAAGAGGGCTTTTGTTTCCTCGATCTCTGCCTCAAGACAGTGCTGCTAGTGCTAGCCTCACTCTCAGAAGAGCTCTGCTGTTCTGCCATCGTATCCCAAAGACAAACCAGCTCCTTCTCCCAAGGGATCACAAGCAGAAATGAGGGGAATGGGTGTGGTGTAGGAGAGTTCTAGAACTGAAAGTAGTTTCAACCAATCAAAAGTTGTGTTTCATGATCACATGACCTACCGTACGCTTACGGTACGCTTACGGTACGCTTACGGCAAAAGTGCGCATGCGCGTAAAAAAGACACGCGCTTGCGCGCATGCGCATAACAGTCACTACCCGACACTTCCGCGTAACGTGCGCGTGTAGCGTACACGCGTACGCGTCCCACGCGGAGGACGCACGGCTACGCAAATTGCGTAACTATACGCAAACAGCGTAGATAAATTACGGACGTTGCGTAAACCGTACGCTTACCGTAAGCTTACGGTACGCGTACTAAAAAAAAATTTAAAAAAAAGGAAAAAATGTATTGCTAATAAATTTTACATGTTTATTTTATAAAATATATTAAAAAAAACATATTATAGAATTTTAAAAATTTAACCATAGTCTTTAAAAAAGGATAGAAAATTAAAATAAAAATATGTTTAAAAAAATAGAAGAAAAAAAACAAAATTAGCATTTAAAAAACCTTGCAAATTCACTGAAAAAACCATGGGTTTCACACACGTTATAGTTAGGACTTAGCATTTAAAAAACCTTAGAAATTCAGTGAAAAAACCATAGGTTTCACACACGTTATAGTTAGGAATTAGCATTTAAAAAACCTTAGAAATTCAGTGAAAAAAACCATAGGTTTCACACATGTTATAGTTAACTGGACATTTTACTCGTAAAAAACCATTGAAATTGCCCCGTTATAGTTAGTTCAGCTAACTATAACTCGCGCGCCCGCAATGCACTGCTGATGACGTCACATATTACATCACTCATGACATGGTCAGTGACATCACTCATGACATCACTGATGACATCTCAAATGACATCACTGATGACATCACTGATGACATCATCCAGTGAATGTGTGTTTTTCTGAAAATTAAATATGTTTTATATATGTATATCTCAAGGTCGATGGAAGAATAAATGGGTATATAAGTGTCTAAATGGATGAATTGTTTTTGAAAAATTGATTGTATTACTGACTGATTAAGTGTATCTTAGTGAATACATGGCTTAGTGAGTAATGTTTAAATATGTAAATATCTGTATCAGTCTCTCACTTTGTGTATAAGTGGCTGCATGGGTTGGTGTGTAGCTACATGAGTGTCTAAATAGGTTATTAGTTGGTTTTTTGAGTATCAGTATGAGTGTGAGTGTCTGGTTCGGTGAGGGGTATTACGTAGTGCATGGGTGCATGAATGAGTGACTCATTGTTTGTATGTGTTGAAGACAGCATGTGTGCAGGACTGTATGGGTGGATGAGTGTATGTATGGGTGTGTTAGTGAGTGAATGACTGTCTCAATAGTGTCTTTATGTGTAACTACATATGTTTTAAACTAGTATATGTGACTATTGGTGTATACATGTGAGTATATGTGAGAGTGAGAGATTGAAAGAGTTCCTGTATGAATAAGTATGTGTTTCTATAAGTGATTGTTTAAAAGACTAAGTATGTGTAAGTTTCCGTAGAAGTAAGTGTGGTGGTGTGTGTATAACTGTATATGCAAGTAAATGTATGTTTGATTCTTTATTAGCATGACTAACTATGTGTGTGAGTACCTCTATGGATGAGTGGCATTGTGTAACAGGATGTATACGTGTATGAGTACATATGATGAGTGAGTACATGTATGAGTGACTGTATAGGACTGTTGGTGAATGAGTGGATGTGTATTTGGATCTTAGAATTACTGTATATGTTGTTGTAACTGGTATTGGTATGTCCATTGTATTACGTAGTGCATGGGTGCATGAATGAGTGACTCATTGTTTGTATGTGTTGAAGACAGCATGTGTGCAGGACTGTATGGGTGGATGAGTGTATGTATGGGTGTGTTAGTGAGTGAATGACTGTCTCAATAGTGTCTTTATGTGTAACTACATATGTTTTAAACTAGTATATGTGACTATTGGTGTATACATGTGAGTATATGTGAGAGTGAGAGATTGAAAGAGTTCCTGTATGAATAAGTATGTGTTTCTATAAGTGATTGTTTAAAAGACTAAGTATGTGTAAGTTTCCGTAGAAGTAAGTGTGGTGGTGTGTGTATAACTGTATATGCAAGTAAATGTATGTTTGATTCTTTATTAGCATGACTAACTATGTGTGTGAGTACCTCTATGGATGAGTGGCATTGTGTAACAGGATGTATACGTGTATGAGTACATATGATGAGTGAGTACATGTATGAGTGACTGTATAGGACTGTTGGTGAATGAGTGGATGTGTATTTGGATCTTAGAATTACTGTATATGTTGTTGTAACTGGTATTGGTATGTCCATTGTTTTTAAAATTTTAATTTCTATTTTTGATTGTGTGTATCAAAGGTTATATTAGGGGAAGAGGAGGTCTGCCACTCTATCACAAGGATGATGTCATCAGTGATGTCATCAGTGATGTCATTTGAGATGTCATCAGTGATGTCATGAGTGATGTCACTGACCATGTCATGAGTGATGTAATATGTGACGTCATCAGCAGTGCATTGCGGGCGCGCGAGTTATAGTTAGCTGAACTAACTATAACGGGGCAATTTCAATGGTTTTTTACGAGTAAAATGTCCAGTTAACTATAACATGTGTGAAACCTATGGTTTTTTTCACTGAATTTCTAAGGTTTTTTAAATGCTAATTCCTAACTATAACGTGTGTGAAACCTATGGTTTTTTCACTGAATATATATATATATATATATATATATATATATATATATATATATATATATATATATATATATATATATATATTATAAATGGCCAACTGTTTTAACCTTAAATAAATAGTATTTATATTGTTAAATACTTTAAATAATTGAATAATTTTAAGATAAGCACCTGAGGGGTTTTATTCTCCTATCTCCATTATTTTATATATCAGAATGAATTGTAGTAACAGTGGTTGAACATTGGTGGTGCTAGACTTACTCCACCTCTGATCTGGAGTACATTTACAACAGTTTTGAGCCCTTTTGGCTGTATAAACTATAGAATGGCACTTTGTGAACAGCAATGGGCTTAATATTTTATGGGTGGGTGCTTGTCTCTACTAGAAGTCTAATTATTCCTCCTTTAACCCCTCCTGTTTAGTTGTAAGTATTTCCTATTTTCCAGCAACTCCCCTATGTCCCTCCAACATTTACTACTAATATACTTAGGTGTGCAGAGATCTCCACAAAGAAAAGATAGAGGGGGATTAGGTGTAGACCTTCTGCTCATGTATGTAAATAGCATTTTGTAGTACTTTGCAAGTACTATTGTAGGACTACTAACATACTACAAAATGCAGTTTGTGAATTGGCTCATATATGGTTTCCACACTGTAGGCTCCATTATACCTAATTGGAATGGCAGACTCACCCTCATTTACTATAGGGTGCAGTGAGTTATGTTGTGTTATGTTAATAGACTTGTAAAGTGCATGGCTGCCCCAGAAACAGGGCGTCCCAGCTCTACATCTAGCAGAGTAAGTATCAAGGAGGCTAGTGACAGGAGAATAACCACGTCTTGACCAGTTTCCTGAAGCTCCAATGGTTGGACGTACTGCGGGCGGCGAGGGGAATGGAGTTCCAAAGGGCAGATGTCATTGCCCTAAATGAACGACCACCCGCTCTTGCCCTGGGTACCTGAGGTACTCGGGCCAGGTGCAGATCCGCAGAGCGCAAAACCCGTGCGGGGATATACCGAAAGCACGTATCGCTCAAGATCTGAAGACAGAGGACATACAGGATCTTATGGGTAGTGCAGGGATTTTTAAAATAGACTCACTGCTCTATAGGTTGCCAGTGGAGTGGTCAAAGAAGGTCCGAAACATGGCAGTGCTTAGGGAGGGCAAAGAGAGCGCAGGCAGTCACATTTTGGGCCCGTTGGAGCCTTTTGGTTACTGACTTGTTAACGCAGAGGAGCAGCCTGTTACAGTAGTCTAGCCTTGACAGAACGGTGAACTGGACAATCAACTGTCGCGTATGTGCATCAAACAGTCCCAAGATAGGCTTTAAGCCACGTAGCAAGCCAAAGCAGGTGCCTGCTACTGCCTTTGAGTGCCCCTCAAATGTGAGGGCACCATCCACCAGAACTTCCAGGTTTTTGACCACAGATTTAGGTTGGGGGGGTACTCCAAGGGCCGAGGGCCACCATTGACTGCCCCACAGATGAGTATCTCTGCCCACCAGGAGGACCTTTGATTTGGTGGAATTCAGTTGTAAGTAATTATCGGCCATCCATTCAGAGAGGCCGTGAGATCATCTTGAAATTTCACCAGATCATAGTTGGGGTTGCTGGAGAAGGTGAACACCAGCTGGGTATCATCAGCGTATGATACCAGGGCAATGTTCCGGGCTTTAGCTTTAGAGTGGGGCTCAGGGACGAAACCATGAGGTACACCATAGCGTAAAGGGTGGACACAGGAGGAAAGAGGAGGAGCACCTGCCCTGGGCAGACCGGTCAGCCAGAAAGGACGAAAACAAGGAGAGGCCTTACCCTTGACACCAATCTCACCAAGCCAATGTAGCAAGATCTTATGGGAGAGCGTGTCAAAAGCCGCGCTCAGATCAAGCAGAATCAGTGCTGAGGTTCTGCCCTCTTCCAGAGCAAACCGTAGCTGCTCCATGACCGCAAGCAGTACAGATTCCATGCTATGTCTAGGTCGAAAGCCATTTTTAGCCGTATCTAGAATTAGGTTTGCATCCAGATATTGAGTCAAGATGGTATTGGAATAGGATTCCATGATTTTAAAGAGGCATGGGAGCTGAGATATTGGTCGGAAGTTTTCCGGCTGAAATGCGTCCAGCGTCTGTTTCTTTTAACAGGGGAACAACTTTAGCGTGTTTCCAGGACTTGAGGATGGCGGCCAACGATACCAACCTATTGATCAGCTCCCGGCAGGGCCGGCTTTAGCGCTGGTGGTGCCAGTGCGACAATGCTAGTTGGCGCCCCCAATGACCACCTCCGCCACGGATTCTATCACTAGCACCCTTTAACAGAGAGCAAGTCTCCATAACCACTCCCTCTCAGATACATTACATTTGTTATATAGGGCAACTCATACCAGTAAAGGATGTCAGAGCACTTTGCATCACACACACATTACATAGAGACAATCAAACATACATGTGTAAATCAGTGTATAGGAAATGTTACATAAGCAAAAGGACTAAAAGTGTAGGAGTCACATGTCATCCATACTGATAGGCAGTATAGTTTAGGAGTGCTTGGTGTAGAGAAGCACACACTCAAAGCAGAAAAAAACAGCATATTTGGGAGTTTTATTTAATAATAAGAGTCGAATTCTACACAAATTAACCCATTTGCAACATTAATCAATGCTCTAATGTATACTTTGCAGTGTGTATGCAGTTCTATGATGAAAGTTAATAGCTAACTGTTCTATATTAGGAATTTAAGTTATAAATTGCAAGTAGCAAAAGGATGTCTCTTTTAAAAGCAGTAACCTGCTGACCTATTTACATTACATGAACTCCGTAATCTACATGGTACACATTCTTTGCAGCAGGCCTATTAACCCCCTGCACTACCTTCACATAATTCAAGACATCAACTATACAAAACACCAATATCTCTCCAGGAAGACCATTAATTACAGGAGTTAACTTGACATTTTTGTGAGGCCTGGTAATTGCTGAAGGAAAGGATTGCTGCAGCAGGCAAAGACAGCGTCCACAGAAAGCCAGCACCCAGCGCGGTGGCACCGGTCGCATCGCCCTAGAGCCGGCCCTGGCTCCCGGCACTCCGATAGGAGGCAGTGTTGACATTTTACAAAAAGGTCAGGTTTCAGAGGGTCGTCAGGAAACCCAGACTTTATCTTGGCAGACAGAGCCTCCATATATTTTGAAGACAAACGAGGGAGGACGTGGAGGGAGTGAGTCTCAAGATCAGAGGATGGGCTCTCCCAAAGGCCGGAGGTGGCATTCCCCTGTCAAAATGTGCTGTAAATTCGTTCCACCTTGCTAATAAAGAATTTGGCCAGTGTCTGACATTGTGAATTGGAGGATATGGTACTGTTAGCGGCAGACGGGGATTTTAGCATATCTTTCAGAAGTGCAAAGATGGTTTTGTTAGGGTTGCTACTAGTAGTAATCATATTAGCAGAATGCGCGGCCTTGGTCTTCCGGACCGATTTATGGTATGCTTTGATTGTGTTTCTAGAGTTAGCCTTTGCTATGGGATCTAAGATCTTAAAATTGTTAGTTTCCGCAATCAGTGACTCATCATACCAGGCTTTGATAAGTGTACGCTTGAAATGTGTCCGTTTTGATGGAATGCATATATTCACTGCTTTATTGACCCATCCCAGAAAGGCTGCGTTGGCTGCCTCAATATCAATTGGCCATTCTGGGCGGTGAAAGTTTAAAATGCCTGTAAAGGCGGTCAAATCAAATTTATGCCACGGGCGCTTCATAGAAGACGGGCGAGGAAGTTGAAGTATGGGGCCTTCTAGACGGAGTCGTAGGGAAATGAGGGAATGATCAGTCCAGTACATAGAGAGAGGGGATTGGCCTCCAAAGTTTGGAGATTCGAAAATACAGGGTCAAGGAGATGACTAACTGCATCAACTTACATGCTGCCATATCCCCAAGGAAATTGGCGATGTCTAGGGACTTTTAGAGTTCCAGGTGTAGGTTGAGGTCGCCTATGATGTTAAAATTGGCTGCCTCTAAGACTAATGTAGATGCGGTGTTAGCTAGGGCTTCTTGAAAAGCTTTCAAAGGGCCCGGTAGGTGGTAAATGAGTAGCCCAAATGGTGTAAAATTGTCTGTCAATTAAATTTTAAAAAGAACACTTTCACAGTCAAGGATAGCCTTCGGGGTAAGGTTGCAGTTACAGATTTTAATGTATTAGCTAACTCCCCCCCCCCCACCCAACTGCTCTGTTTCTAGTGCACATCGTGTAGCCTACATGGAGAGTCAAGGCCGGTATGGCAACGGAATCCTCGGAGAGTCAAGTCTCCGCGAGGAATAGGATGTCCAGGGCAGACTCTTGCAGGAAGTCGAACACCGCAGCATGGTGTTTAACTAGGGAATGACAGTTTACACTGCATTCGGCAAATTCCTTCCGCCCAGATGCTGAGAGCTCATTTTAAAAGCAGGGGCTTACCCTGAGACCGCATTGATTACACTGCGAGGGACAGGAATCAGGGTACCAGCAGTGATACCCGCAGGTGGCTGAGGGTCGCAAAGTGGATAGGTATTCCTGTGTATAGTCTAACCTATGGGATACCCTAGAGATAGGGTGCCTGGCGATGTCCAGGCACAGACGGGCTTGCCCTTGGCACGGCACGCACCCTGCGCATCTGCGATGTGGCGTGCATTTAGTACCTGGGGGGCACAACTGGCTCCTCCAAGGCTGGACTGGCTTGGATGGAACTAGCCAATCAGGTTGCGGTACACCGGATATTAAAATTCAGCAAAGTGCAATTTTAAAACAGCGAACAGCGTACAAATCCAAATCTGTGCAATTCTGTGGAGTAGTTAAGGTTACAATCAACCAGCATTTCCCTCTAAGAACAGCTTGTGCTAGATGCGCGCTCGCGCTGCGGTGTGCATTTAGTACTTGGGGGTACAACTGACTCCTTCCAGGTTGGACCGGATTGGATGGAACTAGGCATCGGGTCGCGGCACACCGGAAATCAAAATTCAGCAAAGTGCAAATTTAAAGCAGACAACAGCGTGCAAATTCAATTTTGTGCAATTCTACGCAGTAGTAAAAGGTTACAACCAACCAGCAGTTCCCTCTAAGAACCGCTCGTGCTAGTCACAAATACCTGCACTTACATAAGGACTGTTTCACCTTTCAGCATACCTAGGGCAACCTGTGTACAGGAGCTGCTGTTTGACTCTAAAGGCCTTTCCCACTGTGAAGTGGCTGAAAGGCATGCTGTTGATGGAATACAAAAACCCCAAAATAGCTGAATGCATGATTTACAATCTTTTTTATGTTAGTGCAGAGTTTAAACCTTTCCAACATTTTTGCTTTACACCACTGCTAGGCTATCCTGTTTTAGGCTTAAACCTACTAAGTGACAAATCCCAAATTAAAGGGAAATAGCCTTCATCAGTGGTATTCAAACTAAAATGGTATTCAAAGAAAAGAAAGTGGGAGAGAGTGAGACCTTTTTATTTATTTCTTAAGGAGCCAACACAATGTAACCTTGTCACACAATGTCCCAGCAAGACAGACTGGTCTAAATATATTATGCTTGAGTTTTGTTGAATAGGGATGTCACAAAAATATTATTTCTTCTTCCTTTTGTTTTTGCCAAGTTTGTGTGCTGGGATTAAAGTTGCAGGTTTAAGAATCACATTTTAGGTCTGATCTAAATATTTTATACACTGTAAAATCTGGGAATATTAAAATCATATTTGATCTTTTGGCAGTATTTAATTATTTCGCTGATTGGTGGAATGACTGATTTTGGCCAGTAAGTACTATCACATTTACCAACAGGCACACAATAGGAAAAACCCATTGATACATCAGGCCCCTTTTCTAACGGGCCATTTTTGATATCAGGTCACCTGCCAAACCCCCCAGTCTTTAAACAGTCAGTATTCTCTGTAGTGACAGGTAGATGTGAAAAGATTGCTCTCTCCATGCACATGGGACAGTGGTGAAAACATGACTTTCCACATACCAACAAAATTATTGACTGCAAGAGGCCATTTGTTATGTGTGATACCTTCAGCTAATCCTGGCTCTGTACCCAACTGCACTTTACTGCTGGCATTTTGACTCTTTAGTCACAATGCTAACAGCTAAATGTTAAGTCTCGGAATAAAACGCGATGTATGTTATAATGTAAGGACAGGCTTAAAGTGAGACATTTGCCATGGGGACACTCGGAAGCTATGAATGTCCACACAACAGTAGCACCATCTTAATGAAGTCAGGAACGGAGTACCGGAAAGCTGTGGAGCGCATGGATAGAGCATAGCGTTTCAGGTGCCTTAGCGGCAGGGCTACAAATGGGTGAAATTCAAAGGTTTAAGGGTTCACAAGTTACTATGCTGTAGGCAGGTTTGATCACCCCTACAATGTCATCGTATTCAATAAGGAATAGGTGAATGACGCCCTAACTGTGTCCAGGAATTTGAATATAGTACGTTTAATTTTTAAATCCAATAACAGTCCTGAAAAACAGGCAGAGTTCTAACAGAGTGAGCATTAGAGTTAATGATACATGAGAGAGGGTAATGAGATGAGAGTGAGTGCATTACACAGACTGTCTATTCTCAAAACAGTTTAGCATAACTTCATTGGACACACTGCCCATGGTAAGTCACTGCATACCCTGCATCACTCCCCCTTTAAATGAAATATGTGCTTTATAACAATCACTTCAAAAAAGCAACATGTTTTGTAAGCCCTCGAATAACACAGTTTTTGTCTGTTTTGGGGCCTAAACGCTAAGCATTGAAAATATTGGGGTATCTTCCCCCTTACCCCGATGACATAACTCTGAACTTTTAAGCAGATGCCCATGTTACACTAGAATGAGTGTTGCTGCTTGGTGTTGGGTTGCCGGGGATTTTTTCTTTTGGCGAGCTATGAGACAAATGGGTTTGGGTCACAAAAAGTGCATGATGGTTTGGAATGTGTATGAAAGTATTATAGTTACTGATGTATGATCTGTGTGTGTGGGTCTGTCGGATAGATGTAGTTGGTCTTTGATGTAGCAGCAGAACCACTGCCAGATGTTGGGTTCTTGTATGCCTGCTCATGGAGGCTGATTGTGAAATGAAATCAAAGGACTTTTGTGTGCTATTCTGATATTACTAGTACCCTGGTATTTTTAGAACAGTTGCTGCAAGCAATACCCTGGAAAATTAACTGTGACCTTAAAGTCAATGGCAGCAACACAATCTGTGGGAACCTATGGTGCCATGGCAGTATCCTGCATATTGAGTCACACCATAAATCTATTGGCAGCACCCTGGAATCTTGCACTAAATAGATTGATGGCACCCTGATAAGTGATATATTCATTCGGGCCAGATGGTGTCCCTGTGGACCTGTTTAAGTCTAACATCACTCTCTGGGGGCCGATTATCCCCCAGGTCATCAACGCTAGTTGCCAAGCTCAAATGCCTAAGACCTGGGTGGAACCAATTACTGTCCCTTTTTTCAAAAAAGGGGACCACCAAAATGCTGGTTGCTACAGGCCAATTTCTTTACTCGATTCAATGGTAAAAGTGGTTGGGCGTGTGATCTTGGAGCGTTTGCAAGATTGTGCAGAAGATACTCAGGTCTTATCAGACCTGCAGTACAGTATGGTTTCCGCGAGGGGCTGGGTACAACGGAGCAAAGTTTAAATTTGGCCATTTTAGTAGGGAAATACATTAGGACAAAAAGGGGAAGACTGTTCCTGGTTTTGGTGGACCTCACCGCTGTATTTGACTCAGTCAGGCACGATAGACTAAGGGAGGTCCTCGAGGCTTTGAGGGGTTAACCCATATATTAGTCGGGTCTGGTGGCGCAGTGGACAAATGCATCCACAACAGGGGCCTGTGTTTGACCTCATGGTCACAGGTTTTAATCCCGGCGGGCCCACTCAGCCTTTCATCCATCTGAGGTCGATAAAATGAGTACCATTGAGTTGGGTAACAATATACATCTGTTATTCAGCGCCTTGAGACTTTCGGGTGATATGTGCGCTATACAAAAGTACATGTTATGTTATATTATAGTGTTTCTTAGGCGCCTTTATAGTGGTGCGCCAGCAAGCGTGCGTTTTGGTATGGGGGAGCGCACGGACGCATTTCCTGTTAGGTGGGGGGTCAGGCAAGGCTGTGTACTGGCCCCCTTTCTTTTTAACCTTTATATTAACGGAATGGGTGAAGCATTACTCAGGAGCGGACAAGATTTCCCATTTCCTTTATGCGGATGATGCAGTTTTAATGGCAAGAACGCAAATTGTCCTTCAGAGGGTTCTTGATAATTTCTCTGCCTTCATGAAGGACCTTGGCCTTAGCATTAATATATCAAAAACCGCTGTAATGAGATGCGGCCAAGGGAGCCATTGGTCAAAAGATATATTTGTGGATAGTCAGAAGCTAGTTTCAACCAAGAGTTTTTCATATCTTGGTATATTATTCAACCAGAATGATACATGGGCAAAAACAATGTCTGCTAAAAAACTGGCGTTCATTCGGTCATTTACTGCCCTGCATCTTTTTCAAAAAAATTAGGCAGGAAACCCCCGGGGACCTCCTACAAATCTATAAAGCCAAATGCATTACCTCTGTGATGTTTGGGGCCAGGGTGTGGAGTTTTGTGAATACTTTGTCGTTGCAACAAATTGAAAACTCATTTTTAAGCTATATCTTATCCGTTTCTCCCAGTACATCTTCTTATGTTTGTCATGAGGAGCTGGGTCTCCCCTTCATTTCTGACCTCATTAAAATGGAACCGATACTATTGTGGCATAGTATCTGGGTAAAGCAGCAGACCCAGCTAAATAGGGATATTCTGCAGGACTGTCTTAAATTGGATGGGCTTTAAAAATTCCCTGGGTCAGGTTTGTTCGTGACTTTATGGAAGAGCTAGGTCACCTAGAATATTTTACCGACCCAAGGTCCATGCAGCTAATCTAAAGAAAGGCACTAACAAGCATTGGCATAGCCAATAGGTCTTGCCTTTGGGACCTTATAAGTGTTTAGCTATCCAGCACAATATCCTTGGTGCAACAACATCAACTGTTGCATGGCTAAACACTTATAACGCCAGGCGAGACCTAAAAAAAAAAGGGGGGGTGGCCGAGGAGGAAGAGAATAACGAAGTTCAATGAAAAGGTGAGAAAGAAGAAGGGATGAGACAGAAGCAGAATGGGTGCAATAAAGGGGCATGAGTATGTTGTGGTGACAGAAAGAGGTATGAGGTGGAACCAAGACTGAACCACTGGTATTCAGCAAGTCCGACATTCATCAGCATTGGCTGCGGGCAATTTGCAAACCAAGCACTGATCAGGAGCATATCAATTGCACACACTGAACAAGCACAGTACATACAAGTGCAAATGTTCGCCCCCTACCACAAAACAGTTACATGAGCTCTCCTCTGATACACAGATGCCAAATGGGCATCAGTACAGAAAGTTTACGATGTGCACAGAATGTGAGGCATGAATGTATTACATGCAAGCTGCCATCACACACGAAAGAAACAGATCGTAGGAGTGTGTGTGTGTGGTGGGAGGGGGGGCAGGAACAATCTGGAGTAGGTAGCCAGACACTCACAGAACACAATCACTACATTTGAAGCAATCAAAGGCAGCTGGTCCAATCCGAGATTGGGGGGGTTCCTACCGGTAAGAGTGGAAACTTCCTGGTGGAAGCCACAAAGGAAGGCCTGACTTAGTTTGCCTCACTTAAAATTGTCCAACGCAACAGGATGCACTTCGAATGTATGACCAAAACGTAAATAGCCTGTAACTGTATTCCTCAAGCTTGAATCCTGTAATACCACTCCAGAGACAAAGGCCAAAAACGGAAAAATCAAGCAATGCTATGGAAATCAACTTAATTTGGTTGAAATAGATGGAGGGGACTCTTATTCTTACTTCACACATTGCAATTTGGCTAAAATTCCGCGAGCGACTTTGAAAGTTAGTTTAGGGAATCTAAGTACTTTGCAGTCAGCAACCCTGCGTGGGAGATTTTTTTTAAAGGAGGGGTGTTATTCTTCGCATTAAAGTATCTGTTCATATTTACCAGGGCGCGAAGAACATGATGAAATGCGGCGCCTCGGTAATGGCGTGAGTGAACATCTCGGCGTTGTAGAGGTGCTTTCTGTGGGGGTCCTCTTCCTCCTCCTTAGCCAGGTCGGAGTCATCGGGCTCCCCGCGGGTTGGCAGCAGCGCCAGACAGAGACAGAGCAGGAGCACCAGGCACCCACGGGGGAGAGACATGGCAGCTGGTGAAGAGGACCAAAGAAAGAGAGACCAGCAGAGGAGGAGAGCGACAGGGAGGCAGTCAGCTGAGCAGGCATGGGGCGGCTGACAGCGGGCCTGTCTGCTCTCTCTCCTGGGCCTGGCCGGCAGTGGTGCTCCTCGTGCAGTCAGCGGCGCTTCATTCTACTGCAGCTGCCGCAAAGCGCCATCCTGGATAGGAGCTAGGGGGAGGCGGAGCCTGCGCTGACATGAATTTATGTTTACATGTGTTTATTGAAGTTTTCAAAAAAACAAAACACCACATACAGAGATAGCATGAGAATAAACATTGTAAGAAACTGGGTAAGCTGCGGGTGTAATCACAGCTCATGAAGGCTCTTCGGAAGTAGGGTGCTTTCAAAAGAATGCACTTTTGTACCCCCCAATAATAGAAGTGCATCCCAGGAAGGCATACTCTGTAAAAAAGAAAAAAAACTCCCACCCCCACCCCGTCCGGTAGTTGCTGTTCCCCTAGTAGGTCTCTTTGTGCCAGGTGCCGCTATAGAGTGGTTAGGCTGTCGTAGAGGGCTATGGAGGTCGCCACATGTCCGAGAGCCATAACACTCGTAAGTATTTTGGCTGAGTGATCTCGTAGAATTCCGACGACAGAAGTTTCAAAAAGGGGGTCCAAACTGTCTGAAAGGAGGTCGTGGAGTTAGTCAACGTGGCAGAAGTGCGCTCCATTCCGAGAATGAACCATATCCTATGTAGCCGCCCCGTGTATTTGGGCAAGGTGGAGAAACCCCAGTGTGTCAATACATTTTGCAGCGCTGCCCCCAGTGCCAATCCCATTTGCCAACCCCTGATACTCTTAAGTGGGTATGTGATGGGATTCGGAAGCCCCAGGACAACATATACAGGGAGCCTCGGGATCTGTGTGTCGAAGAGCTAGTCCACAGTGTCTACGATCGTGGTCCAGTATGAGGAGAGAAGTGGGCAGTCCCATAGGATATGTAGTAGCGTTCCCTCGCTGCCGCAACCCCTCCAACAGGCAGAGCTCCTCTGGGGATTGCCCCTGTGGAGGCGCACCAGGGATAAGGTACCAATATGTAGCAATTTTCATGGCAGATTCTATGCTAGCTACATTGAGAGCCGTATGTTTTGCCCTATAGTATATCCCGTCCAAATCTTTTGGTGTGAGTCCCCCTCCCCCCAGCTCCCGTTCCCATCTCCTCTTGCTTGGCGTGTCCTGCGGGTGCGTGTTATGTCTGAGCATGTCGTACATGTCGGAAATCAGCCCCTTGTCGGTGGTCTTGGTGATCAACCATTTGTCTACTTTAGTCAATCTGCGTCCCCCCATCTACCTCATTTCTGGTTGAGCACCCAGTATCGCAGCTGTAGGTAGCGGAACCGTTCCAATTCCAAAATGCCATATTCCTGCTTCAGCTGAGGGAAGGAGAGGACCCCCGGAAGGTCGAAAAAAGGTGTCCCACTGAACGACAAGAAGTGTCTCGCCACGCAGTATACATTTTGTCCGACCAGCCAGGCGTAAAGTCACTGTTCCCGAACAGTGGAGTCAGAGGAGAAGGGAACGTGCTGAACTTTCTAGAGATCGCCACCCCGTCCCTTACCGACATCACTAATTTAGTGATGGGAGATCTCATTAGGCCCGGAGGCCGCTGAGATTTCTTTGAAAAGGGAACCTTCCAAAGAGGTACTCTGGCCAGGCCACGGTCCTGAAAGAGCAACCTCTTTTTGGATTCTGGCCTCGCCCACTCCACCAGATATCTCAGTTGGGCCGCCTTGTAGTAACCTAGGAGATCTGGAATCCCAAGCCCCCCCTGCTCGGGCCACCTATACCCCAGTGCTTTGCTCATGCGGGGCTCGCCACTGCCCAGACAAACTGATTGATGTCGCATTGCAACGAAGTGATCACCCCCGGGGAAGTCAGAGCTGGGAGAGTTTGAAATAGAAAGAGTGCTTTGGGCAGTAAGGACATCTTGACCGCCGCTATTCTTCCCATCAGGGTGAGCTGGTGTTTGCTCCAGGTGCCAAGATCCCGCTTCGCCTGCTGGGCCAGTCGGGAATAGTTCAGTCGGACCGTTTGGCTCACTGATGACGCTAAGTCCAGTCCTAAATAGGGAATCGAATCTACTAGCTAAAGTGGCAGAAAAAGCCATGAACCAGCAGCTATCAGAGCATATAGAGAAACATCAGCTACTGGGCGACACACAGTTTGGCTTCCGTAAATATCACGGCACGGAAACCGCCCTTATCAAGGCAGCAGACGACATCAGAATCATGCGCGACCAAGGAGGGACAGCATTACTTGTATTGTTGGATCTCTAGGCAGCTTTCGACACGGTCGATCACAAGATACTGATGGACCGTGTCGGAAGGATGGGTATCCACCACACTGCGAGAGACTTGCTCTCTTCCTTCCTGGCCGACAGAACGCAGGTGGTCACACTGGGGCCATATCAATCGACCAAGATGTCACTTCCCTGTGGGGTTCCTCAAGGCTCCTCCCTTAGTCCGACACTATTTAACATCTATGTGTCGGACCTTGCACGGGTCATCAAAGCATACGGGATGAGCCTTACCTCATATGCAGATGACACACAACTGGTGATGGCCATTAAAGGTGACGGGCTGGAAGTGGCAGAGCGCTTCCAAATTGGAATGAGGGCGATTGGAGAGTGGATGACAAGTAATTGCCTGAAACTAAACTCCGATAAAACGGAGGTGGTCATCTTTGGATCCCTCTCCCCGACTTGGCCTGTTTCCTGGTGGCCACCAGCCTTCGGTACCCCTCCTAGCCCGACCCTTAAGGTCAGGAATCTGGGAGTAATTTTTGATGGTCACCTTAATTTCATGTCACATGCAAACAAAGTAGCAGCTACAACCCATCATAAACTTAGAATGATAAGGAAAATCATTCCTTTCCTACCAGATGCTGCTGCCAAAACTCTGGTCAGTTCCTTAGTACTTTCATCCTTGGATTACTGCAATGCACTCTTTCTAAATGCCCAAATTAGAGTAACCAAAAAACTGCAGACAATACAGAATGCAGCAGCACGTCTGCTGTCTCGAGCACCTAAGTTTGCACCCATTTCTGACACTATCAGGACATACCATTGGCTGACGATCCAAAACAGGATCAAGTTTAAATCACTTTGTATAGTTTACAAGGCACTTCATGATCAAGGGCCACGCCCTCTTAAGGATCAGCTTGTATTCTATAGACCGGTTAGACAGCTTCGATCCACAACTCTCAACCAATTAGTGGTTCCACGTTCCAAAACAGTCTCTTGGGGTGACCGCCGTTTTTCAGTTGCGGCTCCCAAAATGTGGAACACTTTGCCACAACATACTAGATCCAGCCCCTCACTCTCCCTGTTTCGGAAGAAACTGAAAACTTGGCTGTTTAACCAGTAACATTGACCAAGATCCTCCGATGCTATCCATATCTTGGGGAGAGATAGCTGCTATAGTCTAGCTCCGAGACGCCTACGGGTATTCGTTCGCGCTCAACAAATGTCAGAAATAAATAAATACTACTCGAATGCCGTGCATGCAGCCATCCTGTAGTTGGCTCGAGGACGACGCCGGGTTCAGATCTAAAATAAGTGATTTCCCTACATTGACTCTGAAGCCAGACACAGGTCCAAAAGCCTCCAGCTCATCTATGAATGCCGGAAGAGAAACCCTGAGGTTCACCAATGCTGCTATAACGTCGTCCGCGCAGAGGCTGATTGGGTGAGTCTCTCCCCCAAATGGTATACCCTTAATGGCACGATTGGCTCGGACTTTCTGCGCTAGTGGTTCGATATACAAGGCGAAAAGAAGAGGGGACAGTGAGCACCCCTACCGGGTTTCCCCCTGGATCGCGAAAGTCTGTGACGATAAGCCATTTACCCTGATGACGGCAGTAGGGTCAGTATAACAGCAACCCACCCATTCCCTGAATCTCTCCCCCACTCCGAATCTAGTCATCGTATGCCCCAGAAAGTGCCAGTCTAAGTGATCAAACGCTTTTTCGGCGTCTACCGTCAATAGGATCGCGTCCATGTGAGTCTGGTGGGTCTTATCAATGAGGTGCAATATCCGCTTGGTATTATCCCCGCATTGGCGAGATTGAATAAACCCAGCCTGATCTGGCTCTATCAGGCTGAGCATGCACGGACCCAGCCGAGCAGCAAGTATGCCAGTAAAGATCTTAAAATCGACATTGAGGAGCGCCACAGGGAGGTATGAGCCGCATTGCTGGCGATCCTTGCCTGGCTTTGGCAAGACCACTATGGCCGCCCCCAGCATCGGGGCGGGGATCGGAGCTTCCCTTCCAAAGGAATTAAATAGTCTCACCAGGAGCGGGGCCAGGATGTTGCAGAATGTTTTGTAGTAAAGGGCGGGGAACCCATCGGGCCGGGGGACTTGAGCAACTTAAGTCGTGAAATCGCTGTAACCAACTCTTCGATCCGAATGGGGGCGTCGAGTCTCGTCGCCCGCTCAGGCGTGAGCGTGGACACATCGACTGAGTTGAGGTAGTCTAACGACGCCTGGTTCGAGGCGGTGTCGGCCGTGCATAACGCCTGATAAAAGTCCCGAAAAGCCCTGGCAATGTCTTGGTCCCCGGTTATCTCCTCCTGCCCGGTGCAACGTAACGAAGGCACCTGCGTCTGCTGTCTCTGGGCTTGGAGTCTGGCAGCCAGGAGGCGACTTGTACGATCTCCCCAATATAGTATGAGTGTTTCAACCTGACCGCAGCATACTCCGCCCTATAGAGGTCCAGCCCTGCCAATTGAGCCCTGGGGGCCTTCAATTGCCTCCACACACGGGGTGCCCGAGTGCGACTGTGAACTCGTTCAAGCTCCTGCACCTGAGCAGACAATGCCGCGCGAAGTTCTTTACTATGGCGATCAGCTCCCCAAGGACCATCGCCTTCAGCACCTCCCAAAGAGTTGTGGTCGCTATATCTGGCGTGTCATTAATGGCCAGAAAGTCCTGTATGCACTTAGTAAGTTGCTGCTCTACCGCCTTCTTATGTAGCATCGTTTCCCGGAGCCGCCACTGACCAGACGGACGTAGGCTCATTTCCAACAGCATGGTCATGGTTACTGCCTCATGGTCCGATAATGCAGCTGGCTCGATGTTCACGGACCCCACCACCCTACCGATCTCCCTCGTACCGAGAAGGTAGTCAAGCCGCGCATACGATTTATGTGCATGTGAGAAAAAGGTGTATTGGGAGCAATTCGGGTGGGCCTCCCGCCAGAGATCCATGAGACCCATCTCCCCAGCCAAAGTTTCCCATCCTGTGAGAGCTCCCCGCTCTGGGAGTATGTAGACTGTGTTCTATCTTTACTCAAATCCATTACGAGATTCATGTCCCCCCGATGAGGGTCATGCGATTCTGTAAAGTCAGTGCGTCTGTTAAAGCCCTCTTAAGGAAGACTTCCTGCCCAGAACTGGGGGCATACAATGAGCCAATCACCATGATGTGGGAGCCGAATCGTACCGTGTAGACCAACAGTCTCCCTTTTATTTCTGCCACCTTCTCGTGTACCACCCCTGTGCAGCGATTAGAGACGAGAATAGCTACTCCAGCCTTCTTCTCCTCCGAAGAGAAGTATTGGTGTGGGAATACACTGGATCGTAGGCGGTGCTGATCCCCGACTAGGAGATGTGTCTCCTGCAGGAGGCACACGTCGGCCTCTGCATGCTCCAAGAAAGACAGTATGGCCCTCCGTTTAACTGGGTTATTGAGCCCCTTGACGTTGAGTGTAATGACCTTCACTTCCTTAGTGACCATGCCCAACATGTACCCCACTCACTACTGTGTCTCCAGAGATATGTGCCTTTCCCCAAAGCAAAGATGGCCCCTGTCTCGTGGAAAAGAGATAAGCGTGCATGAGTGAGAGTTGAAAGTCAGCAGAGGTGCGAAAAGCGGCCAACCCGAGAGTCGAACCCCCGGGATGCCGGGCCTCCAGAACCCCTCCTGCAATGGTGACTACGCGAACTACCGGACAACCAGCCACTCCCCCCCAAACCCCACCCCAACCAATCCCCAACATCCCCCCAGCAAACTTCCCCCTCTCTCGGAACCCACCCCATCCCTCCCTAACCCCAACCGCCAATACCCCAATGTCAGTCAATGTCCCCTGCCCGTCATCCAAAGATGTGGGCACGTGAAAAGCAGGAATCGGGGTGAAAATGTGGCCCAAGCAGCCTGGACCTCCCCGCCCCCAACCCCCCATCCTCGGCCAATGCGATATCAATGCCCCTTTATCTCCCCCCACAGTGTCAAGAGGAGGCCATCGAAGCGGTGTCTTTCAGGACGTCATCCAGAGCCGCCTGCCTCTCTTGAGCCATAGTGTTGGAATCCGGGCGTAGTGCCAGGCTAGGAGTGTGTCTGCGGCCCACCCGCTGCCAGCCATCTCCGGAAGGCCTCCGAGTGCGGCTGGGTGAACCCTCTGGACTCCGTGGTTCCAAACCAAGAACCTCACAAGTCTCATGAAGGGAACGTAGTTGGTGGAGCTTGCCGTCCCTATTAAATATGAGGCGGAAAGGGTGGCCCCAGGAGTACGCCACTCCCTGGCCCCTCAGGTGGGAAGTCACGTCTTTGAAAGCTTTCCTCCGCTGGAGGGTGATGGAGGCTAAGTCCTGGTACAGGGCCACTGGGTATCCTTGGTATGTGAGAGGTTGTTTTGTGCGGGCCTCCCGTGGTATACGCTCTTTCAGGGGAAAATCTGGGAGGAAGGCCAGGATGTCTGGAGGAGGTGCCGAAGCATGCCTCTGTAGGCCCACCCGGTGTGCCCTGTCGATGCGAATCTCAAAGTCTTGCGGCTCGCCCAGTATGACTCTGAATAGACCCTGGAGATAGTGAGCTGTGTCTGCCCCCTCTGCCTTTGAAGAGACCCCTCGAACGCGAATGTTGTTCAGCCTTGAGCGGTTCTCTAGGTCTTTCGCATGTGCCTACAAGTCAATCTGCTGGTCACGTAGACGAAGCACCTCTTGCTGTAGCTGGTCAATCTCCTCCCCTTTAGTCAGTTCCTTTTCCTCGATAGCCGCGACTCTCTCCCCAATTTCGTCAACGTCCCGTTCGATCTCTCTCACTTCGCCCGCCACTTTGCTTTTGAGCGTGTGGAAAGCCTCGCGTAGGGCATTGAACAGGGATTCGAGGAAGGAGCGAGTGATTGGGGCATCTCCATCACCTGAGTCTTCAGGAACTGTCGAAGCAGGGGGTGTCTTGCCCCCTTTATACCCTGTCAGGGGTCCCTTGGTGAGCATCTCTTTCAAGGACCTCTCTCCCTTCATCCGGACCGAGGCCATCGGAGAGTCGCCCCCCTTGGAGTGGGCGTTCGCAGCACCTGTCGTGATCTTGGAGCGCATGGACTGCGCCAGGGACGGCCTGCTTCAGCAGCGTTGTAGTCGTGCAGTGATAATCCCTTGCGAGAAGGTTAAAGGGCCTCTCTCGTAGCGCAGTCAGCGGTTGGTGACTGGACACCTGGCCAAGCTCTAACTGGAAGGCAGTCCTGGCCCAGGAGCTCCCCCTCGCCACCCGGTTGGGACAAGGACCTCCTTCGGCTGGGGTATGATGACTCAATCTGTCCGTAGACCACCTCTCAGGAATCTCTGCCCCGGCTTCTCAGATGAAAGTCAAGACACTCGACCCCTCTCCTTAGCCTCCTCTCTCGGCCCCCGATGGGCGCGGGGCCAACCGTCTCTACGCACCTCCTGCAACACCGTCCCCAAGATGGGAGTAGGGGCCGCCCACAGACCAACGGGGGCACATCCGGCCGCTCTAGCGCCTGCCCGCGTGGTGTCGCAAGCCAGTCTCAAGGCAGCCCTGCCGCAGCCCCTCCAGGCCGATGTGTTTGTGCACTCACCGGTGGCGCCAGACTCCCAGAGACCGTGCACCACCCCTCTGATGTAGGCTCCACCTAGGGCCTGAACCGCTGAGTGTGGACTCCCTGGTTAGATCAAGAAGGCCCAGGCAGGCCAGTGCACTGCGCGCTCACACCACCTCTGCTCACCTGTCTGTCCACGGCAATGATGGGGCCTCTCCCCCTCTGCAGCTTGCACTCCTGCTGGTGAGGCCGTGGGTCGTGGGGCAAATAGTCTTCACTGCCCTGGAAGCACCGGGGCCGAGCGCCGCTCCCCCTGCTGTCCCGGCAGGGGTCACCAATACTGCCGCTCCGTAGCTCCGAAAACGCGCGTAGTAGGCCCTGAGGCCACGCGCTCGATTTGCCGCTGTCCCTGCAGTCCTCTGCTCCACCGTCCCTCTACGGCTCGCTGGGCCCCTCTGTGTGGCGCTGCTGCGGGGGGTCACGTACCTCTGCTCCGGGTGCTGCTGCGAGCCTCCGCGTCTTTGCCACTGCCCGGGCGCCACACCTGACCCTCTCACTCACCCGCTCTGCTGGGATTCATGTCTGGGCGCCATTTCGCCTTCGGCGGTCAAATCGCCCGCGGCTCCAATGCGAGTCAGATCGAAGCCGCCGGCGCTTTCTGCCTCCTCGCAGTCTCACCTGGTGCTTGGTCCCCGACAGGGCCGTGTGTCCGGGGGATTTGCTGAGAGTTTTCATCTGGAGAAAGGGGCCGGGAACGAGGAGCCTCAGGACTATGCGACTGTCTAGACCGCCATCTTGGCCACGCCCCGCTGATGTGAATTTAGAGTAAGCACACACACCGGGAGCTTTCACACTCTGCTCTCCGCTTCCAGCCCCTCTATGACCACTGTTGCCTCTCCTACATGTATGCAATTGAAACTGGACATTTCGTTGACATTAATTTTTAAGGTACGCCAGTAATTGCGTACACCTACCGCTGAGAAGGCTGATTTAAGTTTGAAAAAGTTAGTGTTCTTTATAATGGTATAGTAATTAGGAAATGTGCCGTAACAATCAATGCTGCCGACTTTGGTACTGGGGAACAGGATTCGAGTTTGGCGCCTGCTCAACATCATGTGATTCTAAGCAAATCAATTTGTTTCTTGGGCCTACAAAAAAGAAAGGAATATGCTACTTACCAGTATGCATCTGTTCTTAGCATGTAGAGCTGCAGAGCCACACACTTAGGATAGTAGATCGCCATCTGGTGTTGGGCTCGGTTGCTTGCAGGTTGTTGTTGTCTTCGGAAGAAGTCTTTGGTCACGAGATAGGTGACTCCTCCCTTGGACCACAGTGCGCATGGGCATCCACTCCATCCTCAGATTGTTTTTCGCCATGATGGGAAATGATGGAGTTTGTAAAAAGAGAGAGATGTCCATGTGTAATGTCTAAGTAAGACTATGCTGGAACAGATACAGGTCCCGGGGAGGTGGGTGGGTGTGTGTGGCTCTGCAGCTCTACATGCCAAGAACAGATGCATACTGGTAAGTAGCATATTCCGTTTGAGGCATATCAGCTGCAGATCACACACTTAGGATAGACTATATAGCAGTGTCTCCCCTAGTTGTGGTCACCTGTATCAGTTGCAGCAGTTTGGAATAAAGTTTTAAGGACAGCCTGACCTACAGAAGCTTGTTGTTTTGCCTGCACGTCAATACAGTAATGTTTAGTGAAGGTGTGTGTTGTAGACCATGTGGCTGCCTTACAAATATCTTCTAAGGGAATGTTTCCTAAGAATGCCATGGAAGCCCCTATTTTGTGTGTGGAATGCGCTCTAGGGGGAACTGTTAGTGTGCGTTTAGCCTTGTGGTAGCATATTTGGATACATCCACCTGGCTATCCCGGATTTGGAAATGGGGTTGCCTTTATGTGGTGGAGAGAAAGCAACAAACAATTGTTTGGTTTTGCGGAAAGCTTTGGTTCTGTCAATGTAGTAAAGTAGGGCTCTTTTAACGTCTAAGGTATGAAGAGCTCTTTCAGCTACCGAGTCCGGATTTGGGAAGAACACTGGTAGCTCTACTAATTGGTTAAGATGGAACGGAGATATGACTTTTGGCACGAATTTCGGATTTGTTCTAAGAACCACTTTATTGCGGTGTAATTGTAGGAATGGTTCTTGTATGGTTAAAGCCTGGATCTCACTTACCCGTCTAAGGGATGTGATAGCAATAAGAAAAGCCACTTTCCATGTGAGGAACTGTAGTTCGTATTTATGCAGAGGTTCAAAAGGGGGTCCCATGAGCCTTGTAAGAACAATGTTTAGATTCCACACTGGAGAGGGTGGTAATCTGGGAGGAATATTCCTCTTAAGGCCTTCCATGAAGGCTTTGATCGCAGGTACTGTAGTGACAAGTGTTGACGATTTTGCAAGTAGACTGCTAATGCTGCTAGGTGAAGACGTATGGATGAGTACGCTAAATTACATATTTGCAAGTGTAGTAAGTAGCAAATGATGTTCTGTATGGATGCATCCAGTGGGCGTATATCATTGTTATTGCAGTAAATGGCAAATCGTTTCCATTTTGCAGCATAGCAGGCTCTAGTGGTAGGTCTTCTGGCCTCCTTTATAATATTCATACAGTCTGGTGGTAGGTTGAGGTAACGGAACTCTAGGACTTCAGGAGCCAGATCGCTAGGTTCAGTTGACCTGGATCTGGGTGTCTTATCTCTCCATGGTTCTGGGTTAGTAAGGACGGGGAGAGAAGCAGTTTTTGGTGTGGAAGTAGGGAGAGTTCCAGCAGTGTTGTGAACCAGGGCTGGCGTACCCATGTGGGGGCTACTAGGATCAGTTTGAGAGACTGTTGCCTGAGCTTGCGTACCACGAACGGAATGAGTGGGAGAGGCGGAAAAGCGTACGCAAATCTGCCTGACCAGTTCATCCATATCGTATTGCCCTTGGACTGTGGGTGGGGAAACCTGGCGGTGAAGGTTGGGCATTTTGCGTTTTCGTGTGTGGCGAACAGATCTATGTCTGGTTGGCCCCATTTTTGGAAAAAGGTTAGTAGGACTTGTGGATGTAATTCCCATTCGTGGATTTGTTGAGTCTGTCGACTTAACAGGTCGGCAATCTGATTGTGAACCCCTGAAAGGTGTTCTGCAAGCAGGTATATGTTCTGGGGAATGGCCCATCTCCAAATGTTCTGTGCTAGCTGGGACAGCTGGAGAGAATGTGTCCCTCCTTGTTTTTGTATATAATACATGGCTGTCATGTTGTCCTTCCGGATGAGGACAGTTTTGTTTTGGAGATGTATTTGGAATGATTTCAGTGCTAGGAATACTGCCAGTAGTTCCAGGTAATTGATATGGAGCTCTTTTTGGTGAGTGGTCCATTTGCCCTGAGTGGTGTGTCCTAGGAGATGGGCTCCCCATCCCGTGAGTGATGCGTCCGTTGTTAGCACTATTTGTGGAAGAGGCTCGAGGAACGGCCGCCCTTTGGACAGGTTTATTGTGTTCCACCATTTCAGAGAGCGATGTGAGCGGCTGTCCACCAACACCAGATCTGTTAGTTGTCCGTGAGCCTGATTCCACTGACGTGCTAGACACTCTTGCAAGGGACGCATTTGAAGTCTTGCATAAGGCGCAATGAAGATGCATGATGCCATCATGCCTATCAGTTGCATGAACACTCTTGCTGGAAGAGAGTGATGGGTTTGAAATTTTACGATGAGAGCTTGTATATTGGCAATCCTGGCAGGGCTGGGATATGCTAGGGCTTTGGAGGTGTTTATGGTGGCTCCCAGATATTGATGTATGTGGGAGGGTTGGAGATGAGATTTGGGGTAATTTATTGTGAACCCCAAGTTGTGTAAGATTTGAATAGTTCGGTGAGTGTGTATAACGCATTTGTTGAATGAGTTGGCTTTTATTAGCCAGTCGTCTAGATACGGGAAGACATGAATTTGTTGTCTTCTGAGATGCACTGCTACTACTGCTAGACATTTGGTGAATACTCTGGGCGCAGTTGTTACCCCGAATGGAAGGACTGTAAACTGATAGTGTTGTCCGTCCACCACAAACCTTAGGTACTTCCTGTGAGCAGGATGTATGGGAATGTGGAAATAAGCATTCTTGAGATCTAGTGTGGCAAGGAAATTGCCTTGTTGTAGTAGTGGGAGCACTTGTTGAAGAGTAATCATATGGAAGTGATCTGAGTTTATGTACAGATTTAGGAGTCTGAGGTCGAGTATTGGTCTTAGAGTCTTGTCCTTTTTGGGGATTAGGAAGTACAGTGAGTATACCCCTGTACCCTGATGTTGTAAGGGAACTGGTTCTATTGCGTGTTTTTGAAGTAATGAGATAACTTCTTGTTTGAGGAGCGCAAGATGGTCTGGTGACATGTAACGCTGCTTGGGTGGTATGTGTGGAGGGGTAGTGGTGAGTTCCAGGCAGTAACCATACTGGATAATTTGTCTTACCCACTTGTCTGTTGTGATGGAATTCCAGACAGGTAGGAACTGTTTGAGTCTTCCCCCGACTGGAGTGGAATGGTCTGGGGGGAGTGGAGGAAAGTCACTGTTTTGTGGCGGGAGAGGTACGAGTGTTGGTATTGCCTCGACCTCGTCCCTTGCTGTTGTTTCCTCTATATCCTCCTCTAAAATATCCTCTACTAGGAGATGTTTGTGTAGAGGTTTTGAACGTAGAGGAGGTGTCTGCTCCGATATTTTTAGAGGCACCTCTGTAGAAGGAGCGTTGAAAGGAGCCACGTGGTTGTGGAGACTGCAATGCTCCCATAGACTTAGCAGTCTCTGTATCTTTTTTCATTTTTTCGAGTGCAGTGTCAACTGCTGGCCCAAACAGCTGTTCTTGGTTAAAAGGTTCGCTAAGTATAGTAGTTTGTACTTCTGGCTTAAAGCCTGAAATTCGTAGCCAGGCATGGCGTCTAAGGAGTACACTTGTGTTTAGTGCTCGAGAGGCGGTGTCTGCAGCGTCAAGTACACATTTAATTGACGCATTTGAGATAAGTTTTCCCTCTTGTATAAGGTCATTTGCCTAGGTCTTGTATTGGTCTGACAGGTGTTGTAGCAGATTCTCCATCTGATCGTAGTGAGCCCTATCGTAGTAGCGTGCTAATAGGGCTTGGGTGTTGGCAATACGCCAATGATTAGCAGCTTGTGCTGCTACCCGTTTGCCCGAGGCTTCTAATAGTTTGGATTCTTTGTCCGGGGGTGGCGTATCTCCCATGGTTTGGGAGTTGGCACGTTTCCTTGCGTTGGAAACGACCAAAGAATCCAGAGGGAGCTGCCCTTTGATGTAACAGGGATCTTCTGGGGCAGGTCTATATTTTTTATCAATTATTGGGTTAAGCACCCTGGCACGGACGGGGTCTTTAAATACTTCTGTGGCGTGTTTTATCACCCCTTTAAGCATAGGTAAAATTTGTACCGACTTCTGAGACTTTTCAAAAGTGTCTAAGAGGAAGTCTTCCTCGGGTGCATCAGAGTGCATGGTGACGCCATGGTAAAGTGCTGCTCTGTTTACTAGTTGTCCAAACCCCAGGTGGTCATCTGGAGGTGATGGTTTGGAGGGATATGGTGTAGGGTCAGGTATATCTGGTAGAGGGTATGCCCAATCATCAATGGTACGGTATCTGGATCCGTGAACGGATCATTAGTATTATAAGGATCACCTCCTCCCCCTAGGTCATCATCATCATCCTGTGGAGGTGGTGTATGAGATGGAGATGGTAGAGGTAAGGGTGGCGTAGGCAGAGGGGGTGGGGTAGAAGGTCGTATGGGAGAGGAAGGAGGAATAGATGATGTTCCTGAGTCCTTCTTTTTTATAGGAATGGGGCAGGTGTTGTGTCCAGTTTCCATTTCTTACATGGCACTGCAGTGACATGTCCAGTCTTTGGATTAATATAGATAATTTTTTATGTTGGATGTGGATGGAAAAGTTCTTGTTCTTCAGGAACAGATTTTGGCGCCGATTTTTACGGTTCTGATCGAGGTTTTGGTTGATCGGTAGAGTCTTTGGCTTTAGGAGGTGTGTTATAGTCCTTAGCCGGTGGTTTCGGTGCTGATGAAGGTTTCGGTGTCGAAGTTGAGTCTTTCGGCTTGGGATCTTTTGTGCCGGTTTATCTATGGGCCTCGATGTTTTCGGTGCCGAAGGTGTCGGATCCGATTTCGGTGCCGAGGGGTCTTTTGTCTTTGGTGCCGAAGGTGCCGGGGGTACAATTACATGCGGCTTACTCGGGCCCGAGCCACCGGAAGGCTTATGTTTCTTCGAAGCCGAGCCCGGAGGCGGGGCTTCTGAAGGGTGTTTTCGGTCTCGACTGAGGCCAGCTGGCGAAGTCTTGACCGATGGCTTAGGTTTTGGAGGGGTTGGGGCAGGGGGAGTGGTACTCACGCGTTGCCCCGGAGTAATGGGGTCGTCTGAGTCGTCTGCTTCTGGGATGATTTGAAGTTCCTTGGAATCCTCTTCCGGAACATCGGGACCCTCATCGAAGATGTTTACTGGTTCCGGAGCTGGTCTCTGTGCCATGATATGGCGTCGAGCTCTTCGATCCCGAATGGTCTTTTTGGATCAAAATGCTGCGCAGGCTGGACAGCTGGCTTCGTCGTGTTCCGGTGATAGGCACAGGTTGCAGACTTTGTGATGGTCATTGTGCGGAAATTTTGCTCCACACTGGGGGCATTTTTTAAACGGCGTCCTTTCCATGAGCCGTAGGCCTCACGGCGTGGATAGGCCCAGCAGCCCGCGTCGACGTCCGGAATCAAGTCGATGAATTTGATGTCGAGTGAAGGTGCTTCGATGTAGTTGTAGAAGTTTTTTCGCTTGAGATTTTCAATCGGAGTTGGAAAAGTTACATCCGAACCCAATGACGGAAAAAAACAATCTGAGGATGGAGTGGATGCCCATGCGCACTGTGGTCCAAGGGAGGAGTCACCTATCTCGTGACCAAAGACTTCTTCCGAAGACAACAACAACCTGCAAGCATCCGAGCCCAACACCAGATGGCGATCTACTATCCTAAGTGTGTGATCTGCAGCTCATATGCCTCGAACATAAATGTTTCCTTGTGCGATGTGACTGGTGCTTATGACAGCTCTACGCCTTCGAGTCCGCACTGCGTTAAAAAAAACAAGCACGGGAGTGGTGCGTGCGCGCGCACGCAGGCTTCACTTTTGAAGCACTGCACTCCTCCTTGTGGCACGACGCTGCTCACTCCCGCAAGGTGGATGCCGCCACAAGCACGAGTGCAGTGTTTGGAAAGTGAAGACAGATGGCTAAAAGACCTCCTAGAGCTGCGCATGCGCGCTGCCTAGGCAAGACCTAAAAATGGTGGGTCTTTGTTTACTGGACACAGTAAGAACAACAGGGGAACTTTCTAAGCCTAGTGTTAACCAACATCAGTTAATACTAACTACTTTAGGAATGGAACCATACTTGAAGTTTGTACCTGGTGTTTTTGATAGAAAGTTATTGACCAGGTTTAGGCTTAATACCGTCCATAGACTTGTGACCTTTCCTAAAATAAATGATTGGTCTCACTCGCTACAATGATGTCCTTGTGACAATCATTCTTCCCAATCCACTATTCATTAAGTTGTTTTTGTAAATTTTATTCCGAGCCAAGGAAAGTGTGGTTAATTCCACTTTTAAAATCACTGGGGTTGAGGCAATGCCACCCTGCATTAATTAAACTTCAGTTTTTGGAGAATGAACACATAGCATGGAGGCTAGCTATGTTTTTGAAACGAGTTCTCCATTTAAGAAAAAGTTTTATTACTGATGAACTTTAATTGTATGCGACCCCTTTTTTCCTTTTAGATGGTTTTAAATTTGAATTGTTTGTGTATTTTATATGTCAAACTTGTCATTGTTTATATTCTTTGTTTTTATCTCATGTAATTTAATGTAGAAAAGGTCTATTTTTATGTGCTTTTATGATTGTTAAAAAACTGTTGAATAAAGCTTTCCTTGACTTGACTTGACATATTCACTGATATAGGGACCATAAAGGCCAATGTTTCGCATGGTACAGTGTTTCAAACCTGCCTCAGGTTTTCCAATGGGATCTGAAAACAAAAGAGGAGGAATATCTTTTTACTGTGGTCTGTCTTATGTCCTCCCTGAATACATATGCGTATACCTAATAGATATGACAGGCCTGTGGACTAAGACAGTACAGAACAAGGGTCTTACTAGATCCTGCCAATTAGCAGTCCTATTATTAGGAGGCGGGACCTTCAGCCACACGAGTGGCATGCTTCATCCTTTTTTATTGCTGGGGCACAGGGTATCAAACACTGTCTCACCTATGGCACCAACTGTTTGTCCTAGATTTATTTGGAGAGACAATTTTGTCAGGATCAAATAAATAGATTCTGCTCAGCTGTAGAGGGATTTCACCTAGGGTTATTGTGAAAAAAATGTGAGGTTGTGGATTATATCTCATTCCACTCTACAGGACAATCATAAAACCAATGGCTTTTATGTAAATTTATCTGATAAATATATACTTTTTGGGGTCTGATTGCTTAAAAAGAAACCATGTGGGCTAATCCCCACACCCTGTGGGAAACTGTTCAGTGGGAAACTGTTCAGTGGGTTGCTCACCTCCTTTGACGATTCAGGATGTGTCTGTAATCCCTATGAAAGGATCAAACAGAACTAATGACTGCATCCTAGGATTAAATAGAGTAAACCTCTCGGTGTATGGTTTCCTATAGATGGCGCATCACTGGTCGCTTATTCAATTACACAATTTAGATCCATTTTCAACATTAAAGAGCAAATAAACACCTGATAGTTCTGGAAAATCTCTTCTAAATCGTCCTCTCTGGGAAGAGAGGTGCCAGAAACTAAACAAATTAGTCACACTGGATGAATGCCTGTCCATGATATATATCTTAACCAGGGCTTTAAGTGGGCCGGATACTGCTGGTGCTCAGCATCGGCAGTTCTGAAAGGCAGGTGCAAAGGCGGGTCTCTTTCGGGCTCTCCATTTTTGCTCTCACCATCAGGGTGAAAAAAACCCTCTTAACTCTGCAGCAGGACCACCCTTCACTGCCTGTGATATAACTTCAACGAGACTCGTTATAGTTCTTGCACAGTCTCATTATTTCAGAACTGAAGGATTTTCAATATTATATACAACTAAGCCATAGTGGTTACTTATTTATCTTATGCAATTAACAACCGTTGACAAAGCCAATAGTCCTGGCTTGTTGTAGGTGTAATGGTACGTGCTGTATTATATATCTGGATACGACAGAACAGGCAAAATACTAGTCAGTCGGCACACTATGCAAAACACAGATTTTTAGCTTAAATGTTTTAAGCCATACCCCTAATTACATCGGCCACTCCCCTTTGAGAGACCCCCCCAGATGTTACATCTTACTTAAACCCCTGATCTTAACCAAGTTTGGCCGTAGGGGGGGGGGGGGGATTCGGTTTTCCTTGCATCTAAGTTTCTCCTTTCCAAATGAAGTTTGAAGGCCAATATGCATTTTAGTCTGAGAAAACACTATGTCCTTCCAGTCTTCCAGACCATTTCCATCTCAGTGCATCTAATGTAAATAAAGCATCTTCCACAATTGTCATTTCTCATCCCATTAGTCACATGTTAACAGTGGGTCAGCACAATGGATTCCTTCATATTGGAAAAAACATAATTTAATGACCATCGTCTATATCCCTTTATTTATAGTCCAATTGGTGCACCTACTAAAGACGCATAAAACTATTTGACAGAATTCGGTGTAACAATGCAAGAGGATCCTTGGGTGTATTAAAAGAAATTCAATGTCAGTGCCTGCATTTCTTGTATTCTAGATGAAGCTTTGCGATTGTACCCACTCCTCAGCAGTTAGGTGATTTATGCATTTACGGACAGTCAGATACCTGCCACCTAGGCAGCCGCCAGTAGGTGTACTGGTGTTTAATTGAATTTTATAAAGTACGTTTGCCCGGGCACTACACAGTTTGAGGATAAGAAGGGAGAAAGACACAAGACAGATCAAATGGGAATGTGGAATGAGAAACTGAGAAGCAGAACAGAGGTCCCGGGATAGGGTTTGGATTTTGTCCATGAGAGCAGAGGGAGGGAGGTCAGACCATGGACTTGCTTAAAACAAGCATTTGCAATGCAATAGGTCTCGCATTTGCGAGAGTTTGAGCTATTAGCATTGTAAATGACAGTGCCTTTTATTTATGTTTTTAAAAAACCAAACTTAAATAAAAATCATTGTCATTTACAATGCCAATAGCTCAAACTCGTATAAATGCGAGACCTATTGCATTGCAAATGCTTGTTTATTGTGTGGAGCACCAGAGAGTTTTCCGATTAGCTCCGAGCAGTGCGCATCAGTGCTTTTTAAAAAGCTTTCACAATAATAAAAAAAACACAGAAAAACAAGGGATGAATGATGGGTAGTAAAGCAGGATAGAGGGTAGGGTGGGGTGGCAGGCAGTGGGAAAGCAAGCAGAAACAGCTGGCAGGAGGCACGGGGGCGAAGAGAACCAACACAAGACACGGAGCTTGGTTGCTGATAAAGTAAAACAAAGGGTCTGGAATAGGGTGACCCATTTCAGAAATCCAACTAGGTTAACCAAGGGCGGCAGCGACTAGAAAGGCCATAAATTTCATTAGCAGATAACAACCAAAAGTGAAGCGAAAGCACGTGACCAACGAGAAATGCAGATATTAAGCCCCTGTATGTGGAGAGTGGCACACTGCACAAATGCCCTATAGCATACCATATATATTAGCTGCAGTTTTTTATGTTTTAATATGTTTTGTTCATTAGCGTACTGGGAAACACGGGGTGAAATTCAGCCCCTGTATGGAGTGAGCGGCGCACCGCCCAACTGCTCTATAGCATACCGATATTTTAAATGTACTGTAATGCATCATTTATAGCAAAGATAAGTGGAAAGGAGCAAAATTGTATGCACTGTAACTGTTGTGATATTGTTCCATGTAAAATTACTAATGGGGTAGGATAACTGGCACAATAATTGGTGTGCCATGTTTACAGACATGATAACATATGATGGGGCATTATTTCCTCCACAGACACTTTCTGAAGCAGCTGATGGCATGCACAATAACTGATGGTGCATTATATTAGAATGATAGTTAGATTGCCTCCATACTCTCGCTGTCTTTTTCAGTGCTTTCATTAGGGAGCGAAGTTTATCACTGAACCATGGTGCATATTTACTTACAGAACGCTGTCACGTAGATTATGGAGGAGCTATATTATTAAGAGAATTAGTTATGATAGATCAGTCGAGATTGTATTTTTTAGTTGGGTTTGTCACCTCAACTGTTGTGATGCAAGCCGGGCACAAAAGTGGTAACAAATCTGTTCCCACAACCGTAAAGTTACAAAGACCATATTTAGGAAAGCTTAAAGTGGGAATCAATGATCAATCATTTCTTACTAATGCCCCACAGTTAAATTTTCCCTCTGGTGCCTGCTATCTTGCCATCAACCGCCCATGACTGCCACCCATCAATGGCAATATACATTTCAGCACAGACCAAAGGCCCCCAGTGTCCTCCATCAGTCTCCCAACGCCCTAACAATACCCTCTTGCACACACTCACAAATACATTCCAAAGTATATTCTTAAATGCATCCTTAACTTATTTTTTGACACGGAACAACAATGTTTTCATAACAAAATAAAAACGGATAAAGGAAATGACGCACCCATTGATTGAGTGATTCGTTCAGGGTCACTCACACAACGCGCTCTCGAGGGGAAGCAGGAATTAGAATGTAGTTCTCAGACTGCTCAGCTAATAGGCCACGGTGGCCACCCGTCCCCATGACCCAGAGTGCAGTGTATTTCAGTCCGATGCAAAAGTAAAGCGATGCCCCAATAATGCCAGGATGCACAGTAAGCATCGTGCTTCCTTACTCAGCAGAATTAACCCTCCAGGGAAAGGCTTGAGAAATTAAGACCATCCACAGCCTGGGAAAGCCATGGGTGAGATGCCGCTTTCTGGCAGCACCTCCTTTCCCTCTGCTTGGAGGTCTGACCGCGCCTCGGCTGACTGCAGCTCCTCGATGAAAACTAAAAGCTTACAGATTCACTGCTTACAACGTCGAGCATTTCTAACGTGTTTGATGAAAAGGAACCAGTCGCTCATTATTACTCCAAGACAGGTAGCTATGACGCAGGTGCCCGTGAAACTCTATAAATATTTTATACACCTTTTTTATAGCGCTTGGTGACAGACTGCCTGATTTAGAGTATGGAATTGGCAGACGGGTATATCCTAATGCACGTGCATTCTACTTTACTAATAAGTGACGGATATCCCGTACACGATTTGGACGGAGTATCGTGCACCCCGCTCTAAATCATGCCCAGAGTCTTGCAGCTTCTTGGCGCTCTAAATAACAGGTGTAACTATCATCCACCTCGCTGCTATGCTAGTTTAACCTTTCAGACTCGACCCGGGTGAGGCTGTTTTGCTTTTTATAGCTTTTTGTTCCAGGAGTAGGATGCTACATTTAACAAGCTTTGGCGGCGCGAAAGTGAAAGTGATCGCGATCACGATTACGATCGCGTGCTAGGAAAGACACATGGCGCTGCGCGCGTGCACGTTCACGTGCACTGAAGCTTTAGGCCACGGCAGCACTTCGAAAAGCCTGTATACAAAATATCTCGCCAGATCAGCGCAAGCGCTGGATCAGGCGAGACCTAAACAATTCCTCTGTTTTGTAACATGAAGAGAGATGAAAGGAAGGACATTGAGGGGAACAAAGTGTGGGGATGTGAGTGAGATGCGAGAGATAGAAAGGAGTCTGAAATGGATGTGGTATGCAGAATAGAAGAGGGGAGATGGAATCAGTAGAGAGGAATTTGATATAAAGGTGGATCGTAAAATTTAAAATACACTTCAGAAGATGTAGAGCATTGACGGATGACCAGGAAGGTAGAAGGAGCAGTAATCAAGGTTGGAATGCACAAGAGTAAGAAAAAGAATTACGCGAATGTGAAAGGAGAGATAAAGACATTTTGCGAATGTTGAAGACTCGGCGATGGAAGAGTGTCAGCAGCAGACAGAACGTGGGTGGGGAAGGATGAACGCGGTCTAGACTAAGGGCAGGAGGCCAGGGGTTGTGAGGAAGAGGTGGGATGGAAGTTGGCGGACAGCAGGAAGGAACAGAAGTGCCCCGCCTTGGACATGGCCCAGAGACGCTCTAGTGTGCAGCCTGCCTGCCTGCCTGCCCGTTCTGCCCATCCCGGCTGAGCTCCTTCAAACACATTCTGGCATTCAAGCCGAAAGTGTTTGATGTATATGCTCGTAAACTGAGAAATACTATAATCATGGTGCATTACATTTCGTTTTCTGAATGACTGCGCACATAATTACCTTTCTCTTTAGTAAACATGTTGTCACTAATAAAGCCACGTAAAACTGGAGTGAAAATTATTATCGGCGACATAATCCAGTGCGTAATTGCGTTCATTAGCAGAGCTGATTAAAACTCCATCAATATGTAATTGCGGCAACTATATCTTACTAGCGCTTTGAATTGTAAGAAATATGAAACTATTTATCAGGACAATTAAAGTGCAATTATCAGCTATTTAAAGGGTGTCATCTAGAGTAGTAAAAGAATCGAGATGATTACACACTTCACAGCCAAGCTCAAATGCGACTCTATAAGTTCTTAAACGCCGCACTTGATGCTGCCAAGGTGAAAGCCAGTGCCAGCGAAGTCTTTCAAGACAGATTCAATATGTGCTAGTTTATGTATTACATCCTTTTTTGCTCGCTGCCTTTCCAACTGGCCTAGGGCGTTTTTATATGCCTGCCTGTAGTATCCTGCTAGATACAGTCTAGTGCTCCTGATGGTTGTAAGCCCACACTAAACACCCACCCACAACAGGCATCACCAGTCAGGTGACCCTGATAATAAAAGGGGCCGAGCGCACGTGCTCCTGGCCAGTTATCTAACCATACTGACTGTGTCCGCGTCCATCCTTTATCTGCATGTGGGCCTGAGGCCCAAACACTACAATGGCGACGAGTGGGTCTTATCCCACGTGTGCTGAGGCTTCGCTTCCCCGGGTCCTGGTGGGGGAAGTGTACAGCCGAGGAAGATGGTGACTGGGAGCCCACCTCGCACCGCCGCGATGACCGGCGGGCGAGCAACACGCCCCAGGGTGGAGGAGAGGAGGTCGGGTGCCCACCCTGACCCCGTCGCGCTTGACGCCGTGACCCCTGTGGGGAAGTGCCCCGAAGAAGAGCGAGCCGAGCGGAGCCCACCCGCATCGGCCGCAACCGAGTGACCCCAAACGTGAGGAGGTCGCAGCACGAGCCCACCCCGCATCTGCCCACCGGAGGTGAGCCCGTGAATCGGGAGGGGGACGTGGGGTGACAAAAGATGAGGCCCCAAGTGCGAGGTGGCCAGCGGGAGCTCACCGCGCTCCGTACACCCCGCAGCTGATGCCCCCACAGCCTGACGGCAAGAGTGAAGCCCTTGCACGAGCGGAGCCCACCCGCAGCGGATCGGCAGCGGCTCTAACCCCCACTGCCCGCGCAGCACGAGAGTGAGGCTGCGGCGGTGGGGAGACAAGTGACCCTCGACTAGCGTGACACCAGCGGGAGCCCACCCCGCGTCGGAAGAGAAGGTGAGCCCGTGGCGAAAGGGACGGTGACGGGAGTAGCTATCCACTCCCCTGTCCCCCGTACAGAAACACTAACATTGCCCGGAACGGAGTAGGCAGGCTCCGGCAGCAGCGCCAACCCTCCTCGCTCACGCGCAGTGTGTATTCAGCGAGGCGGGTGAGAGAAGAGGCGGGAGGCGGCTGCAGGCGGCAACGCTGCCAGTTGAAATGGCGCCTAGTCAAGGTGCAGCCCCGGCATCTGTGCACCCCGGTAGAATCGAGGGCGAGTCAGCCGCTCATGAATAGTGACCGCAAGTGCACAGAAATAAAAGATGCGGTGCCTGCCCTGACAGCCCCTCAGAGACCTGAATACATGAGGAAGCGGGCTGCCGGCGGGCGAACGAACGCGGAGGGGCGTTCCACTCCAGGAAGAACAGCAGTAAAGCGAAACCGCAGCAGTGCATGAAAAAACATCCTGCAAAAGGATGCCTCCACAAAGCAAATGTGTGCACTCAGCTTACCTGGGTACGAGTGCCGGTGCCCTGGGGGGTAGCGTGGTGAGTGGAGCCGAGGTCATGGGAAGCTCCATTCCGAAACACCCCGAGAGGAACGTGAAAGCACACAAGGCCTTCTGCATGGAAGGGAGACTGCAGAGGTTTGGAAAAGATGGCAGCACTGCCACCTAGTGGTTTAGGTGCAACAGCGCACCTTAGAGAAAGGAAAGAGGACAAGAATAGAATGAGAGTGGTGTGAGTGCAGCAGAGACTGGAAGGCACAATTCAAGTAACACTGCCAACTAGTGGCAAACTGCTGGAACTGCACCTGCTGATCGAGGGAAGTGCAGCTAAACAAGAACAGTGACAAGAGAGCACTGAGAGTGCTCAGTGGAAATGTCAGAGCATGGAAGGCTGACATGAGAAACAGGAGGTGCATTGGAAGAGAGTACGCAAGTGCCTGAGGAGAGCCACAACAGGCGATGGAGACGAATGCACTAAAGGTACGAGGGAGAAACCGCGCTATAGGATGGCAAGAGACAGACAGCTCCACAACGTAGCGGGGTGATCGCGAGAGTGCAGGAAGCAAGTACCCCGCAGATAAGGTGACGCAGTGAAGGAACCCTAAGAAGAAGAGAAGCAGAGCGAAGACACGAGCGCCCAAAGAGGAGTAACCAGGAGCAGGTCGACTGAGCGGTGGCGCAGACCACCAGAAGCACTGAACTGAGGTGAGGCAGAGAGAGCGCAGCGGTACCTAGTGGTCACAGGTTGTCACTGCAGAAGAAGGAAGAGACCGGAGCACCATCACCCGAACAAACAGTGGTTCAGAAGCTCAGAACCCGGCACAGTGCAAAGACATGCAAGAACAGCAGACACTGCTCCAGGAACAAAGGAGGTAGAGGAACGCGCTGCGAGTGCACCCAGGAAGGTAGCGGAAGAGCGCCATCAGAAGCGCCCCACAGCAACGTGATTGCGGAGAAGAAGAGGTGGTTGCGACAGCCACCAGAAGCACGAAGACCCGGAAAAGGGAGAAGAAGCCGACCAGCCAGTTGGTCGCAAGGGAGAAGCCGACTACCCAGATGGTCGCAAGGAAGAAGCCGACCAACGAGATGGTCGCAAAGAAGAAGCCGACCAACGAGATGGTCGCAACGAAGAAGCCGACCAACGAGATGGTCGCAAGGAAGATGCCGACCAGCCAGATGGTCTCAAGGAGGACGGAGCCGACCAACCAGATGGTCGCAAGGAAGAAGCCGACCCACCAGATGGTCGCAAGGAGGACACTGACCTGTCAAGAGGTCAGAGTGGGAGCGAAGAGGAAGACCGAAGGGACGTCGATGAAGAGGACCCCAGGAGAGGTCCACGAAGAGGACCAGAAACAGACGGACGAGAGGTCCAACAACATCATTTTGAAATCAGAAGGAATCGTGAGAAAGAAGGTCGCGACGACCGGTTCAGTCACAGAGTGAAAGGAAGACAGTGTCCTAGTGCTGGGACAAAACCAGAGGGAAACGTGTAGAGTGCAGGCTACACAGAGAAGCCTGGTAAGGACGAGCAAGAAGGCAGGAAAACTCAGAAAGCACTGAAATTTACCATAAACAAATTAGCTACGCTGGATGAAGGCCTATCCTTTATATGTATATTAACCAGGTAACTACTCTTTCTTGACTGTGAGGGGATTCGGTTTTCAATACATTTAAGTTTCTCCTTTCCAAAAGAAGTTTGAAGGCCAATTCCTTTTTAATCTGAGAAAGCACTATGTCTTTCCAGTCTTCCAGGCCATTTCCATCTCAGTGCATCTAATGCAAATAAAGCATTTTCCACAATTGTCATTTCTCATCCCATTATTCACATGTTAACAGTGGGTCAGCACAATGGATTCCTTCATATTGGAAAAAACATCATTTAATGACCATCGTCTTTATCCCTTTATTTATAGTCCAATTAGTGCACCTACTAAGGACGCATAAAACGGTTTGACAGAATTCGGTATAACAATGCAAGAGGATCCTTGGGTGTATTAAAAAAGCTCAATGTCAGTGCCTGCATTTCTTGTATTCTAGATGAAGCTTTGCGATTGTACCCACTCCTCAGCAGTTAGGTGATTTATGCATTTACGGACAGTCAGATATCTGCCTCCTAGGCAGCCGCCAGTAGGTGTACTGATGTATAATAGAAGTTTATAAAGTACGTTTGCCCGAGCACTACACAGTTTGAGGATAAGAAGGGAGCAAGAAACAAGACAGATCAAATGGGAATGTGGAATGAGAAACTGAGAAGCAGAACAGAGGTCCCGGGATGGAGTTTGGATTTTGTCCATGAGAGCAGAGAGAGGGAGGTCATTTCTCATCCCATTATTCACATATTAACAGAGGTTTTCTTCATATTGGAAAAACCCCACAATTTAATGACCATCGTCCTTAACGAACTTGAGCCCCCACCATGATAGATATGCTTTATACATATACTGATAGACTCACCCCTTGATAAGGGCAACAGACACACTTCATTTCAGATGTTGCAGTGATGTTAACAATGATACCATAGAAGATGTCATGAGTGACATAATATGTGAGGTAATTAGCAGTGCATGGCAAGGGCGCAACATATAAATATAAACATAAACATATATATCATCCAGTCCTCTGCAAAAATCCAAAGGATGACGACGCCATGTCCAGGCTCAGATAAGTTTATTGTTCTATCAGCCGGTTTGAACGCGTTTCGCCTGCCCAGTTACTCGAGCCTAGTTACTCGAGCGTGGAGGAGCAAAAAATATATATATATTATCTATATATATATATATATATATATATATTCACTGAAAAAACCATAGGTTTCACACACGTTATAGTTAGGAATTAGCATTTAAAAAACCTTGCAAATTCACTGAAAAAACCATAGGTTTCACACATGTTATAGTTAGCGGAAATTTTACTGATAAAAAACCAGTGAAATTGCCCCGTTATAGTTAGTGCTGGCAACTATAATTCACGCGACCGCAATCCTCTGCTGATGCTAATACTGTATTTAGACACTTATTTGCCCATGTCTTCTTCCATACATTTTTAGCTATACATATATTACAAATATTTTTTTTTATAAAGACACATATGTCATCAGCAGAAGATTGCGGTCGCGTGAGTTATAGTTGCCAGCACTAACTATAACGGGGCAATTTCACTGGTTTTTTATCAGTAAAATTTCCGCTAACTATAACATGTGTGAAACCTATGGTTTTTTCAGTGAATTTGCAAGGTTTTTTAAATGCTAATTCCTAACTATAACGTGTGTGAAACCTATGGTTTTTTCAGTGAATTTGTACGGTTTTTTAAATGCTAAGTTACTTTACGCCATTCGAGGCGTGCGCGCCCACTTAACGCAGTTCGTTCCGTGCACGGTTTTTATCAACTTTAATAAGCCCTGTACATTTGGTGGCCTTCGGCCACCAAAAGCACAGGGGGTGGGGTCAATGTGGATAGTGTGTTTTTTATTTCGATTTTATAATTTCATGTTGCCAAAATTTAGTTTTTTTTATCTATTAATAAGCCCGGTACATTTGGAGGCCTTCGGCAACCAAAAGCACAGGGGGTGGGGACAATGTGGATAGTGTTTTTTTTTTTTCGATTTTATAATTTCATGTTGCCAAAATTTAGTTTTTTTTATCACTTAATAAGCCCTGTACATTTGGTGGCCGACGGCCACCAAAAGCACAGGGGGTGGGGTAAGTGTGGATAGTGTTTTTTTTATTGTTTTTTTTTTACCATACGCTTACGGTAAGCGTACGGTAAGCGTACTCGGCGAAATTGCCGAAAAAAAAATAAAACCGTTTTTGCTCTTGGGGGATGTTTGGGGACTCCCTCAACAAGCCTATGTGGGAGGGAGTTGTCAAAACAGCCCCGTAACATGTTTTTGGCCATCTTGTTTGATAAACAACACTCAGTGCGAGAGACAAAATGGCGGCCGCCGCTTCCTGGTTTCGGCCGATTCGAATGTTTACTAAGATCTAAGAGCCAATCAGAATCGCGCTCGCGCACGCCACCGTACGCTTACGGTAAGCGTACGGTAAGCGTACCGTAAGCGGGCTCAGATATATATATTGATTTAAAGGCTATTTTCTCAGAATCTACTGAACAGATTTACACCAAACCTACAAAAGGCACTTCCTTGACCTAGGGACTACCTCTCTGCCAAATTTCTAGTAATTCTGTTCAGCCGTTCGGGCTGTAGCTCGTTCTAAAGGTCCTATGGAAAAATGCATGGGAAAAACGCGTTTTGGGACCCCCCTTTTATCTCAGCCCCCGCTTGACGAATCCCCCCGAGACTTTCAGGGTAGGAGCGGAGCGTAGCGCCCCACCTATTTTGAGAAATTCACGAGGATTCATCGACCGGCGCCAAAGTTATTCAAAATAGAATGTTGAGGTTTTCCTATGGAAAAGGGGTCCTAACTATAACTACCTACTGGCGACCGCCAGTAGGTAATATATATATATATATATATATATATATATATATTCACTGAAAAAACCATAGGTTTCACACACGTTATAGTTAGGAATTAGCATTTAAAAAACCTTGCAAATTCAGTGAAAAAACCATAGGTTTCACACATGTTATAGTTAGCTGGACATTTTACTGATAAAAAACCAATGAAATTCCCCCGTTATAGTTAGTGCAGGCAACTATAACTCACGCGACCGCAATACTCTGCTGTTGCTAATACTGTATTTAGACAATTATTTGCCCACGTCTTCTTCCATTAAATTTTAGCTATACATATATTACAAATATTTTTTTTTCATAAAGACACATATGTCATCAGCAGAGGATTGCGGTCGCGTGAGTTATAGTTGCCTGCACTAACTATAACGGGGGAATTTCATTGGTTTTTTATTAGTGAAATGTCCAGCTAACTATAACATGTGTGACACCTATGGTTTTTTCACTGAATTTGCAAGGTTTTTTAAATGCTAATTCCTAACTATAACGTGTGTGAAACCTATGGTTTTTTCAGTGAATTTGTACGGTTTTTTAAATGCTAAGTTACTTTACGCCATTCGTGGCGTGCGCACCCACTTAACGCAGTTCGTTCCGTGCGCGCACGTTGCGCTTCGCGCACCGTGCGCGCTCAGTGAGCACGCGGTGCGCACCGCGCGCCCACTTTACGCAGTTAGTGCCGTGGATGGGCCATGTACGCACGATGCGCTTCGCGCACCGTGCGCACATGGAGGACATAATATGCGCTTCGTTGTGAAAGGTAAGCTTTTAAAAAAAATTTTAATTAACCATATGCCGTGCACAAATGTTGCAGCTCCAAGCAGGCCGCTCCCTGCAAAGCGCCGACTTGACTTCCTCCCAAAGTTGCAACACCTGCTTGTGTGGATATATATATATATACACACACACACACACACACACATATTATTGCCACTGGATAGTTATTGTTAGGATTGTGTTTCCATAGGAAATGCCTTTTTTGCATTGCTCATAACTTTTGTGCCATTAGATGAATCTCCACAAAACTTTCCTAAAAAGTGCTACTATTCAACTAGTTTGTACATTGAAAGTTTCAGGGCGATTCATCAAGCAGGTGCCAGGAAAAAGGGGGAGCTAAAACACAGTCTCAAATCCTAAGAAAAAATGTAAAAGAAGGTGTGGGGGCAGGGTGGGGATACCCTGACCCGCTAGCCTTGCTGTTGGGGGGCCAGAGGGACTTCGCCTGGGACAAAATATATATATTTTTTAAATGTTGCTGCAAATTCGCAGAGGATCCACTAATCCGCAGCAAAATAAAAAAAGCAGCACTGGCTCCCGCACTTCTTTTTAAAATCCCCTCTCATGATGATGTCATAGAACATCATGAGTGATCTCATATGTGAGGTAATTAGCAGTGCATGGCAAGGGCACAAGTTATAGTTACCTTAGGGCACGAAGTGTAGTTAACTGTAACTATCACTGCTGAATTTCTGTGGTTTTAGTTTAAAACATTATGTTGTTACTGAACATTTTACCTAACAATGTTACTTTAATCTTTGTTTTTGTCAGTGAATATATAGATAGATAGGTATAGAGAGATATATATTAATGTTACTGAATCAGCATATTTTATATTATTAAATAACTGGATTGATTTTCATTAAACATGTTCAGTAGGGGGGCTGCCACTTTACTGATAAAAATCAATTAAATTGTTCAGTTATGATTGGCAGTGTAACCATATATCCCCCAAAGCTCCTTTGATGACGTCTGAACTAATATGACAGATGATATCACAAATGGCACTAAAGACCTCACTGGAGACATTAAGACCTATGGCAAACTACAATTATCAGACTTGAGCCTGAAGACAAACTTCACAACAATTAGAGAATCAGCTGTTGTAACTGACAGTGGTAGCACCTGGGAGTGGGCAAATATGCATATCATTTCTATGCATAATTATACACAAAAATTAAGTGTTTACACTAGGGTAGTTGTCTGCATCATAACAATATGCAAGGTATGCCTACATAAACAAATGTCACGAGACACCCCATCGACGTCTCGAGCGGACGTCTGCATGAAAGTTGTACTGAAAGTATGTCCCTGGATACAAAAATAACACACAGTAGCTGCTACACACATTGGGTAGTGTTCTGCATAACAATTTCCACTCAAACCATTCTGCTATATGCAAAATACTGTGCAATAAGCATAAGCGTAAGAAAACCTACGCAAAATACTTAGAACCTAACAATCAGGATTTATGAGCACTTACTTTTGCCCAAAAAAATTGCCCTCACCTTATTTCACATTATCCATCCTGCTCACATCTCCACAAAATCTTTTTGAATGAAAAGGACCAATTTGTAAGATTCTTTTTGGAAAATGTCTTGCATTTAAAATCCTGTGAATCAAAGCATGACAACTTGAGACAAAGACTTGCTCTTTTGTCCAGTACAACAGATTATCTGCATCAGCAAGACAGCGCGTGCACTGAAAAACCCAACGGGGGAATCCATCTGACATTATCCAGCAAGAACACTTCTACAATTGCGTCTCTCATGGAGCAGCTCTGCCAGGTATCACGCATCTAGCGTCAGAGTAACACATTATAATGTAATTGCCGCATTACCGCACGTTTTAACATTTGTCACGCTAATAAGCTGATGTCCACTGACAGTGTCTTTTCCTAAAATGTTTTAGCTTAGGTGCAGATAAGTTGCATCTCACTCCCTCCCCCCGCTGGCTGAACCAATGCTGGGGCTCTAAAGTTACCACGCTCACACATCTTGTCCATTTGGGGATTATCCCACTCTGCAACACCAGTATTTGGAATGCATTATAGCCTCCCCGTCGGCTGACACTGTCATAGAGGCCTGAGCGGACACCAGGAGGCCACACAAGCGTTGGAGTGCAATACCCACATCCTGGCCGCCTCATCCACTAGTGCAATTTAAACCAGAGACGCAACTTGCCCCTGCTATGACGTGAATTAGGAGGGCCTTTCACAGGTGAGGCACAGTATCTTCATGTGCCCCATGCCTCCTCAGTGGCACATCCCAGCCCACTCATCAACATAAGTTGTATTGACCCGCATGTTTGTCCTGCACTCAGTGGTCAGTTTTCACTGACTCATCCTCTTCCCAAGACTGACAACCGGGACGCTGCTCAGAGCCTCTGTGGCCAGATGAGACGTTTTCCTCCACAAAGGGTTTTTGTCTCCCTGGCGATGCATGGTCTCTTCACTGCAGAAGTTCACATCCCTCCATTACCTTTGCTGGAGCCTATCCCTACAAGTCACCTTGCAAACAGACCGGCACTTCTCAGGCACCTGTGTGCAGAGCTGCAAAAGGGACATCTAACCAGGGGCAGCTCCTCCACTAGGGCGGAGAAGCGTCGCCCCACTGCTTTCTCGCAGAGCGAGAAGCAGAAACATAAAATGGTAATAACTTCCCGTTATTACCATTTTATGTTTAGTTGCGGGCCGGCAGGTGGGCGGGTCTGCTCTGCGAGCGGGGAGGAGTGGTGTGCCCACTCCTGAGGGCGCAATGACTGTTTGGTCGGCCCTCTAGGGCAGCCCAAACCAGTCATGCGCACTCTGCCCTTTCTCCATGCAGGCTACAATGCAGCCTACATGGAGAACATGGCCTCCCCGTAAGCCCCTGGCTGGGTGGCGTCCTCAACAATCAACACGCTGCCATTGCAGCATTGTGATTGGCTTAGGGGAGGGGAGAGAGGCTGCCTGCTTCCTGTTCCTGCCAGAGGTAGGAGCGCAGGAGCAGGCGCTGAGAAAACTCAGGGGACAGCCGATGGACAGGTAGCTTTTTTATTTCTTATTAAATAAACCTCCCCCTCCCTGCCCAACCCCTCAACCGCGAATAGTGACTGCATCTAACTAGGCCTCTCAGGGCTTCCCAGTCAGCAGCCTCTGCTATTTCTGCCATCTGACGCCATTAGGATACAATTCTTTAAATAATCCCTTCACTGTAATACGGTAAAGAGAACACTACAGCACTTATAGCAAAAGGGACACAACTGCTGTTGTGTGGTAAGGCGGTTTTCACAAGTGGGACAGTCTCCAATATTAGCCTTGATAAAGTCTATTGAGGAAGAAACACGTGTTGGTGGTCTTGTTAAAACCAGGCTGTTCACTGCTGCCACCCGCTACCTTTGGCACTTATCGGCTCTCCGAGGAACAATAAACTTACACAGACTACTGTGGGCATATGCCAAATTATTACTAGCTAAAGAGAATAGTGAAGCAGAGGGAACGGTAGAAAGAGAGGGTTAAAGAGTAGAAAGAGGGCTATTGAAAAAGGCATGAAATAAAGCAAAGAGTTCACATAGAGAAAGAGCAGGGAGTTTGACACAGAGGATGAGATGGAGGCAGTAATTAGCAAGAATATTCTCAGGTGGAGGGAGAAACATGACGTGAAGTAGAGAGTGTGAGTTGAAATAGAAAATGCACCCAATGGATAATAAAGAATACCTTTATTTTACTGTAGCTAAATAAGTCTTTATGGTACTCTTAGTGGCTTTATGATAAACTCTCCTGTACCTTCTGCAGCATGTTTTATACTTTTTGAACTGAGATTTACTCCAATGCCATTCCAGAATTAGATTAGCCCATTTCAGTTCAGCAAGTCCCCATTGACATACTTGTTGGTTGATTTGAATGATATCTTGAACTTTTTGGTTTAGTCTGGTGAGATGATGCTTAAAGCCAAAAAGATTGTGACAAGCAAAGCTTCAGCATCTGTTGCCTCAGGTTGGATGACACTGGCAGCATGGAGGTTGTCACAAACTCATCTGTGATAATTTTCCTGAAGTGCCAGATAGCGTGGGGAAGGTGTCATTTATTGATGCGGAAAGCAGGTTGGGATGTAATGTTTGACATGATAATCAAGGTGATTGAGTGATCCAACCACATCTGATGTTGCATCTCCATGTTGTCAGTTTCAAAATTCTATGCAAATATAAAACACAGCATGTAACCTGCGAAGTGGTTTGGGTCCTCATCACTTGCTTGACACTTAATGCTTGCATGCTATCAACAGTGACCATCCATCACAGGTTTTGAATCAGGTCTCCGTTCATCAACTGAAATCTCCATTCATCAATATTTGTTTGGCTTTGGACTCTAGGTGGTGTGTGTTGTATTTCGAGGAATTAATCCACAGTTTTTTTGTTACATCCAGAGAGGTTGGAAGGGCGCAGAGGACAATGAACAAGTTGATGGGGCTGATGGTGCAGCGGGCCAAAAGGCAGTAGGACGATTAGTACGTAATCTTAGGTATTTCAATGCAGTTTGGTTTTGTAGCATACACTGTGGCTCTCCATGCCCCTTTTGTTGTCTTATATGAGTTTGAAGGCCTAGAAACTGGAACATAGGCAAACTTTGTAATGCCTATGTAGAGTCTAATAAAACCTTGTATTTTTTTAAATAGTGCCTAAAAGCTCTTATACCATTTTAAGCACTGGAAACAACTGGTTTTACTTTTACTTAATTTATAGCACTTATAAGGAGAGAAGGCCGAGTTTGCCTTGCTGGACTTTGAGTTCATGATGACCTCCAGACTCTAGAATTAGTCAGCTCACTGAGGCAGCCTCCTAGCTCGTATGTTAATTGTGGCACTTAAGAAGAAAGACTTATGTATGGGATATGTTTTACCAGACTCAGTTAACACGTTTAATAAATAGCAATGCATTTTGGGGGAATTAGCAACATTTACAGGATTTATTCTGGTAAATGATGTTACTTTTTGCCAAATTAATAGCAAAGGCACCTCTCTACTCGTTCACACATCACAAGAAGGTTCACTTTCTGTGCAACACGAACGTTCTCGTTTGCTCGCTAAATGAAATTCAGCATTTTGTACATGTATCTAAAGCCGACGACAGCAAATCTGTTTGATATTGTGTTTTGTGCAAACAAATGAAATTATTTGTACCACTTAACATCAAGTTTGTTCAGTGTAAAATGATTCCTGTTTTCCCTATATCACAGCAGAGCCAGTAACCACAGGAAGCCGAGGCAGTTGTCTCATCGAATCAATTTCTTAACGCACCAGCCACGCTTGACTCACTAGCTCAAATGTACCGGCCCGCTACATTTACTCTTCAGCTGAGGATAGATTTTAATTTCTACAGACACTAAAGGCTAATACGCCTTCAAGTTCTGACCATTCTGGCTGATTCTGAGTAATCAGGGAACACTAGACATAAAATGTATTAAAGCATGTGGGCCATCCTCTGGAGTAAACATTTTCAGTAGGATTGATGGGTAATCTGCCTAAGATTTCAGATGCCAGTAAAATTCGCTTGACTTAAAAGAATAGTTGTTAAAACAAAGTAATCCACCTGCCAAATGTAACTAGGGGCCAGATGTACAAAAGCATTTTTGCGGTCACAAAAGAATCGGGCCGTTTACAATCGCAAAAACGTTTTTTCATATGTACAAAGCACAAATTGCGATTCGGTAACATGATACCATATTGCATTTTGTGTTTAGCGACTCGGTATTTGTAAGGGGTCTGTTTAGGGCGTCCATTCGAAATACAGAATTGGAGTGCTATGTATGAATCTTTTTCAATTGAATCACGGTCGCAAAATATGGTGGAGTTAACCATTAAGGACGCCAAGGGACTCCTTCCCCTTTGTCAATGGTGAAACAAATATTTTTTAAGGGCAGGCAGTGGTCCACTGCTTACTCTTAAAAATTGAAATGTTGAAACATAAACGTTTTATCGCATTTCCTGTAAAGAAAATTGGCCGCATTTAAATAAAAAAACACAATCACAGACATGGTGGTCTGCTCACCTGGATCCCATCAGGCCACCATCCTTGTGAGGGCTGCAATTCCTAATGGGTCGCAAACTGCGAACTACCTCATTAATATTCATGAGGTAGGTTGATTTGCGACCCACTAGGAATCGCTAAATGAAACTCGATGAGATTAAAAAATTAGGAATAGCAATTTCCTAATTGCAATTAGCAGAAAATCGCAATTAGGTAATCACTATTCCTAAAATGTGTACGTATGACACCTAACTGTTTTAAAATAAAGCCATTCATCCCTCACACAGTTAGCAGTTTTCACAAAGGAAATGAGAACTGGCTTTTAGTTCTAATAATCTGTTTTTCTAAAATGATCACTGATTTGGAGAAAAGAGATATTTCTGGCAAGATATTTTCTTCTTGCAAGGTATAGTTCATTACAGGAAAGAAATAATCCTTAGCACACCACTCTCATTCTAAGCTTCAGCCTTTTGCCTAAACTGACCTACATTAGACTGATTCTAATACGCTTTTGCAACCAATTACCACTTTTTAGTGCGTTTAATGTTATGCTACAGATTCTGCTTATATTCATCATGTTTGCAACCTTACTAGCTGTTTCATATAAAGGACGAAGATACTTTGTATTTAACCTTTTTTGTGAAGGGGGGTGGTGTGACCATTTATTATGAAGAAGAAAATATTCTCTTCCATACATTAAAAGGATACTGCAAGTCACCTTGGAGTTTCATTATCTTATAAAGCAATTCGGCCTTCAAAGTCATAGAACTACTCAGAGATTTGCAATAGCCTTAAAATGTACATTGGGGTACCTTTACCGTTATACATTATCCTATGAAGCACTACTTTATCAGTATAAAAAGGGCAAGTCCTAGGCAGTGCTACTAGCCTATGGTGATGTAGCAATTTGCACATAAATCTAAATTGTCATTTTTGCAAAAGCCCCTCTGATATCAAAAATATATAAAAGAAAAGCAACCCTCCTTTAATTGGACCAGCATTGCTGCTTGGTCAAATAAAAGGATGATGTATCTGTTTTGATTTCTCACTTGCATGCTGCATGTGATTTTATCACCATGACTCCAGGAAGCCACTAGGACCTGTCTGCAACCTTTGCTGACCACCATCGTCTATCTCGCTCAGCCCAGCCTAGCCCAACCATGAAACTCAGAGTCACTGACGTACGTTTTATCCCACCTCCTCCTTTGCAGCAGGTACTTGTCCAGCCCAATGCCCACAGGTATAACTGTGCACTGCCTTCGTCATCTCCCTACAGGTAGTATTGGTCTCACTACCATCTGGACACATGGTAATCACCCAGTCACCCTTCCAGCAGTATTTAACCTTAGCATGCTGTGTCTCCACTATCAGGAAGCGGAGTTGAAGGTACTACTTACTGCTTAGTAAGTCTCAAGCGCAAGAAGACAGTACTCTAAATATGTATGCATTAAGTTCCATTCAGCAAAAGAATGGCTGGTGATCATTACGGAAAGCTAGTGCTGTCTGGACACAAGCTGTGGTTGCGTAGAAGATGCACTGCATGGCAGCATGCTGGCAATGTACTGTGATTCCCAGCAGGCCACAAACACTCTCATGTTCTAAAGAGACTATAGTGTATTACTAGCCTCAAGGTACGCAGTGTGCTTTACTAGGAAATCATACTACAATGTGGCTGCAACCAAGATTTAACTACATGAATTCTGGATTACCTCACAAAGACTCTTTGTTTCCTAGCAGAATATTTTGAATAGACAAATAAATTGCAAAAAAGTATCCTGAAGTTGTGCTGTTGATATAAACATTATTTTACATTTATTAAGGGCCAGATTCCGATCTCGGTCGGAAGGGCGCCAAATCGGATTTGGTTTTACCTAAACCGATCCGGAGCCCTTGTTCCCGACCACCGATTTGTTCCCAATTCCGAACAACCAAGTATGATGCCTGGAAACCCTTAGCGCTGACTGAATTGGTTCCCCAGGGCATACGGAGAGATAGAGTTCTCCGGAGCCAAATTGTACATCTCTATGGAGTAGGTTTTCCAAGCAAGTACAATGAACGATTCGGACAGCCTTTACGGTTAGTTTTGCCCGGATCATAAAGGCTGCCGGGATCACTCTTTGGGAGCACATAGCAGGCCCCCCTTCACCAGGGGCCTCCGAATTGTGCCCGTGGGGGTACCCCTGGGTCCCCCCTTTCAGACCATGCACAGTGTGGCAGACACCAAGGGGTGCCCACCACAGGGTGCACGATGATCCCCAACCACCCCTTTTGTCAATGGGAGCCTGTGTACGCGTTCGGTACACAGGCTCCCATTGAAGTCAATGGGAGTCCGACCGAATCATATCCAGATGCATCCAAAGGCATCGTACTTGTTCGGTCGGACTCCCCTGACACTAGTCGTTCAGAAAGCATTCCGGACACGAGTCGTTCGGTTTGCTTTCCGAACAAGATTGGAATCATGCCCTAAGTCGGTGGTTGTATTCGACTAAGGTTATCCTGTGAAGTAAGAGGAAGAACTCTCAGAGTGGATTTTTACACAAGTATATATGAAGGTCATGCACAAACATTAAGAGTTTATGTAATCACATACAACTATTAAGATTAGAAAACTCCAGGATGTTAATAGTATTGGTTATCCTGCAGTTCTACAGAAGTCAAGTAAAACTAGAACTCATCTTCCACAAGAGAGTGTGTGGTGACAACACTTGAGGTAGATATCCAAAACACAGGGAGAAATATAAGTGTATAAGTATATTTGAAATACTAATTTTGTATGTGTCGTTTCCAGGAATTACCAGTCTCATATCGAAGTACAGACAGTTGGTTACACAGAGAAAGACTAAGGTATAGCCCCTTTCAACCAAAGTTACTCTTAACAATTTACTTAAAATCTAGTTGTCTTGTAGATATATGCTTCATTTTTAACTAAGATGGGTAATTTCATAAAATGTTACGTCTATGCCTGGGCTGATGCCTCCAAAGATTCAGTTCAACTCTTGCATGTTGTTCACTTGCATGGTGTTCCAGAGTTTCTGATTATTGGTAGAGGTTTTCCACGTATTTAAAAATTCTTGTCTGTGTGCAGACCAGATTATTGTATACATATAAACAAATGTAATGTACAAGGTACTAGAGTTCATTTAAGCACATGCAACTGCTAAGATTATGGAACTGCAGGATGTTAACAGTATTGGTTATTTTGCAGTTATACAGAAGTCAAATATAAACACTAACTAATCTTCCAGAAGAGAGTGTGCAGCCTGGTGTAATTATCCAAAACATAGGAAGTAATACAAGAGTACTTGTACATTTGAAAAACATATTTTTTGTATAATCAGTTTTTAGGAATTACAATTTTAATATTATAATATAGGGACTTTGTTACAAAGAGATAGTGCTCCGGTATACCTATTTTCAATCAAAGTTACCGTTATGTTTAGCACTCCAATTTACAAGCTACATAAAATCTCTTGCTTTCTTGTAGAAATCACTGGCATACAGTGACCTCATTGACCAGCTGAAGTGACAAGGCAGAGTTGTGGAGTCTTGTGTCTCTGTTCGTATCCAATTCGCATTTTCCCAGTTCCACCACTGGTCCTCATATTCCTGTGTATATGTTTACTGCTAGGGTCATGAGAGATGGAAAAGACCATAGCTTTCATTGGAAACTACGCCCAATATACACCGTACATGGCCACCAGCACTAGAGCAACTCAGGTCCCAGTAAAATAAGGACCGAATGAGTCAAGGTCTGTAGATCACTGAACATACAAGTGAGCAAAAATGACCACCTTGTTGCGCAGATTTATTCATGAGTGTGAAATGGTGGTGCAATCTTTGGAAGTAATCAATCGCAAGAATGGTATCTCCTAGAGAGATTTATGTAAGAAAAGGATGAACAAAACTGCAACTACATGATAGTAAGATCAGTGCCATATTCATCACCTGCGGCCAAAATCCAGAAAGTGCCCCGGGAGAGCAATTGGCATTTGCTGTCATTTCTTGCACCCCTCACGGCACTCAGGCATTATAGAGGGAGCTACAGATGCATAGGCAGCCCCTTCTATAATAAAGATCATGGTCATGAGGGAGCATTCCCTCATTTGCATGGGAGCATGCCCCATGCAAATGTGGGAATACTTCACATTCGCACCTGCCCCATAACACAGATGCAGGAGCACAGGCAAATAAGCTGTCAAGAGGTGCACTGACTGTGCGCCACCTAGAGGACAACCCTAGGAAGGGAGAACAGGGGTATAGATTGCCCCTTTAGGTATCATCCTGCAGGCAGATGCAGTAACATACTTTAAATGCCTGCCTTAACTCTCTTCAAAGAGAGGCTGGTCTTTTCTTCTTGAAGTGGATCTATCTTCTTTACACCACACCAGTGGCACAGATCCGCGTGAATGGTTGGGTCTCGGACGCTTTCCCTATCAAGCGTGGCACGCGGCAGGGTTGCCCCCTGTCACCAATGCTTTTCGCGCTCGCATTGGAGCCCTTAGCCTGTAAATTGCGTCAGCGACATGCCCAGGCGGCGCTGCGGTTTAGACAGCGGCCGTCTGTGGTGTCGCTGTATGCAGATGATATTTTGCTCTACGTACGCAAGCCTGCCATACACTTATCGGAAATACTGCGAGAGTACGTCAAGTTTGAACGATACTCGGGCCTGGGCATCAACTGGGCTAAATCCACCGTGTTTCCGCTGACAGCTGGTACCGAAGAGCTCGAATTAGACTATCCCTTGAAGGGGTCGTTCGACCCGGTAAAGTACTTGGGTATATGGCTCCATAGAGATCCAGATGTGGTGATCACCACCAATTATGGCCGTGCAGTCAATTCGATTACTGAACAAGCTGCAGCTTGGCTAAGCTGCCTCTCTCCCTTGGTGATAGCATTGCGGTCATAAAAATGACATTTCTACCCAAACTTCTCTATTTATTTGTTAACATCTCTATCCGTTTGAATATCGCAATTTTTAATATGCTGCAGTCGACCCTGCTGTCATTTGTCTGGGGTGGTAAGAAATCCTGTTGTAGCTGGAGAGTGTTGGTGCAGCCGTTTGAGCGCAGTGGATTTGAGGCCCCTGACTTGCGCTTGTATTACTTATGCGCTCAGGCGCAGTTTGCTCATTTCTGCTATTATCCGCAACAGTTTCAGCCACATACGACAGTCGAGGCAGATTCTGTGCTCCCGATGCCATTGGTCTCAGCTGCCCTAATGGGAGGTGGGGGGACTGAGGGCTGAAATTAGTCCGGTTCACTGCACGACCTGGGCATGGAACACCCTTGCAAAAAGAGCGCATTAGGATTATCTCTATGTCCCGAGGCTTCCACTGGCGGCACACCCAGCCATCTCTGCTGCACAAGAACAGGCTGCCCTGAAGGCATTGGGAGAGGTGGGGATTACTCGCCTGGGTGATTTATATAACCAGGGACAGTTCCGGGCTCTGACAGAATTGCAGGGAGACCACGGCGAAGGGCTGATGCTGAGGTTCACCTCTGTGCGAGTGCGGCAAGCAATCCGAAATATCTACCCTGACTACCCGGCCGAACGGCGCACACTGCTGGCACTGCAGGCAGTAACAGCAGGGGCAGAGCGTAGGGGCTTAATCACGAGACTGTACAATGCGTCCCTTCGCGAAGATGTCCTTATTGAATCCCGCTCACACAATAAGTGGAAAGCTGTGTTGTGCACCTCACTGTCACTAGATGCCTGAAAGTTCTGCTGTGCATTGACTGGGCGGCTGACGGTGAACTGTAATCTTCGTATAATCCATTTCAAATACCTACACCAGCTCCACTGTACCCCACTTCAATTGCGCAAATATGGCTTGCGAGAAAGTGCATTCTGTGTGCGTTGTGGGCAGGCGGATGCTGATTTTATGCACCTTGCATGGAACTGCGCCGGTATACATAACCTTTGGTTGAAGGTCACGCAAGTGCTCTCCGAGGTTGTAATGGAGGCTGTGGGATGTATGCCTGCTACTTCTCTGCTGGGCTGGGTAGGGAAGCTTAAACCCTGCAATAGACGGCTGGTAGCCGTTTCCACTTTGTTTGCTAAAAGGGCTGTGGCGCAATGCTGGGGTGCTAAAAGTGTTCCGACAGTTAAGAAATGGATATGTGATTTGCTTTATTGTAAGGAACAATTGAGAACTGCCAGAGGCCTCGCGTCCTAGGGACTTCTGGGCTCCTCTTACAGGTTATCTTCTTGGGAATCCAGACTTGAGATGACTTCTTGTAAAATAGAGCCATTGTAGGAGTGGGGAGAGTTGGGACTGTTAATGAGTAATGTCATGTGTCTCAACAAATGTTACCTAGGTATACGAGATATATGTTTACAGTGCCGGGTTCGGGGGGGGGGGGGTGTGAGGGTGGCGGGCTTGTTTGTTGCGGGTTATTTCCTTGAAATGTAAACTGGCTTGTACTGATATCTTGTGCAAAAGTGACGTGTTGCACCCTATTCTTGCGGCTTTGCCTGTTGTATCCTCACAAGCTGCTCAATAAAGATACTTTAAAAAAATTTAAAAAAGAGAGTCTGGTCTGCCTCAGATGAAAGACAAGTAGTGATTTTGAACCACAGCCCTTCCTTTCACTAATGCCCCCTCCTCACCCAAGGGGCAAACTGTCAGAGTTTGTGCCTGCTCTGAGGACACTTCATTTATTTGTAATCGGGTGCACTGTCCCAGTCTGCTCCAGGCACATCTAATTAAGGGTGTGCCTGATATGTAATCCGGGGCTTGATGTCTAGGGGCACTGCATTCTCAATGTTTTATTTGCAATTACATCGAAGGATGGCCAATGGATCTGGATCCTCCTTGCAGACACAGATTTCCTCCAAAAGTGGAACTAGGAGAGGGTGACACAAGCAGCTGCAAGATCCTCTCTACAAATAAGGTTGCTTTTTCAAACATTATTTTCTTCAATACAGACAATGCCACTAAATCAAGCTTATTGGAGAATAATTAAAAAAGGCTTTTGTTGAGCAGAATGCTTTCCTGCTTTACTGGCCCATGAATCTTCTATGTTTCTGGTAGTAGAAAGTGAAGGTACCTGCAATGTATTGTCAGTGGCCACATAATGAAACTACATATGGCATCCAACTCTATCAAACCGTGACACCTATTCGGCAAGCAAGTTGACACCTAAGCTGGGGTAGTTTTGTGTAACAGGTAGAGAGTTTGCCTGCGCCGAGACAGCTTTGTCATTAGTGTTCCTCTGCTTGATTTTGTGCCGCATTGGGGGGAACTTAGGGTTTTTAATGCGTTTTTCATTTTTGATACTGTTATTTGCACTCACCTTTCTCCTTCCACGACTCGGTGCATGTGTTTAAGTGCCCGATTGTGATTTCATTCGGCCGCCATATTGTAGGTTTCTTTTTAGGTCTCGCCTGACCCAGCGAATGCGCTGGTCTGGCGAGACTTATTGAGAGGGCTCCAAAAAGTGCTACCAGGCCAGCCTAGAGCTACAGTGCATTTCCCCGTCGCGCGCGCCGCGCTTTATCGGAATCACTTTCACTTTCGCGGCCACACGGCCGCTTTGCATAGCCAATAGGTCTCGCTTTTGGCACCTTATAAGTATTTAGTTATGCAACTGTTGCATGGCTAAACACCTATAAGGTCCCAAAGGCGAGACCTATTGGCTATGCCAATGCTTGTTTCAACTTGGTTAGCGGTCTAGTATTTGGAACTTCAGCCCTATTTAGTGATGGCCACAGCGTGGGCGTGCTGTAACAGGTAGAGTGTTTGCCTGTGCCGAACGGGTCCAAGGACCAGGACCCCCTGGTCCTTTCCGGTCCAATGGAATATCTTTTTCGGCAGAACAGTTAAGAAGTGTTCAGGCCCTATGTCATGTGAGCGACAGAGGTTCCCGGACTTGCTGAGCGATTCCAACAAACGTAAGAGCTTTTCGCTTTCTTTTCGGCCTCAGGAATCTGCGCTTCCACTGTGCAGTGGTCGTTCTTCTGATATCCAACGATGAAATCCTGCCGCATACTAGGCCTGAATGAGTTTAGATTTATTAATCTTAATGTTCGCTCGCTATTGTGTCATCAGCAACAATATTCTAATTTTCTAGAGGACCAGGTTCTGAACACCTTGTTCAATACGGAAACTTGGCTCCATGAGGCATTTGCGCCGGATGTGATTGCCACTCTTCCTCCTAATTATCTCATTGTAAGAAGCATAAAGCTAAGAGGCCGGGGGATAGAATAGCAATAGTTTTCAAAGATATGCAAAATGCAAGATTTGTCCATTCCATACTGAAAATACATAAGCTTTGCACTGGAACTATTTTCTAGGTTTACTCTTTCTGGCGCCCAGATCACCACATTCATGTAGGTAGCTGGGGGAAAGAACTGCCTGATATTTTAGCACCTGTAATCCTCAAAATGGCAAATTTTGCAGTGTTAGAGGATTTTTTTTAAATATAATTCTTTTTATTAACAATCATCGACATAAAACATACAATACAGAGGATTTAGCATGTGCGTAGACAGTGGAGACGAGCAGCGATCACAAATACAACATTGCCTTTCTATTGGACGCTACGGTGTAGGGGCATCGTCGTACTCAATGCTACGGGGCGGGCTACATATATTCCCCTGTGAGAATTCCAGGAGTTCCAAATTTTTTGGACCATTTTTGGAGTCCACCTCAGGCTATGTAGACTATCTTTTTCCATGTACATGCAACAGCCGAGGTCTTTTTTACACTCTTCAATCGTGGGTGTATGTACTGCTCCCCAGAGCTGCGCAATATTCCTTTTAGCTACCATTAGCCCAAGTGTAACCCATTGCGTTTGATGATTATTTAGGTCAGTGGGTTCCCAGATGTTTAGGAGGCATCTACGGGCCTCCGGACGGAGGATAGTACTTCACTGATTACATCATGTACCTTTTGCCAGTAGGGTTGGATATGTTCGTAGTCCCAAATTATGTGGATCAATGTGGATCAATGTGCCTAATTGAGTGCACCCCCTTCTTCAGCCCCCCCCGTACACTCCCATACGCAGCAGTCGAGGCCCCGTGACGTAGACTCCGTGGAGGATTTTGAGCTGTATCAATCTAAGGCGTGCCGGGATCGCGACTGTTCTCGGGGAGGACACTGCTTCCTGTCACTCCTCATCATCCATTTCAATACCATCCCTCACCCATTTTTCCTGTAGCGCGTGGCGTGGGTTTTCCATGTTGTTTATCAGTTTTTTCTATACTAAAGATATGTTTTTTACGGGTAAATGTCCGTCAAGTATCCTGTCCTCCAGGGGGGAGGACTCAGGAGGGGAGGATCCCTTTGGAAGAATCGACTGAAGTTCATGACATGCCTGTGCGTATCGAAAACTTTCCGAATTTGCTAACTCGTGTTGTTGTTGAAGTGTGGTAAAGGGCTTCACCTCGCCCTTTTCCCAGAGGTCCCTCAGTGTTAGAGGATCTTAACGTTCATTTTGATGACCCTTTATATAGTACAGGCCAGACTCTTATGGAAGATTTACAGAGTCTCATGAATTTCTCCCATACTCATCAAGCAAGTCATCTGTTAAATCTGGTCTTTTCCAATGTTAAGTATCTGCACTACCTTCCTCCGGTACCCCTTGTGTGGTCTGACCATCTAACGTTCCCCTTCCATCCTGTGGCCTCTAGTTGGGGGCGGTGGGGGTACCTAAGAGACCCTCCTGTAAAACCCTACACTGTGTGGCAGGCACAATGGGGTGCCTGCGACAGGTTGCAGGGTTTTCCACACACAACCCATTTTCCCATGGGAGCCTGTGTTATGGCCGGTTGTCAGAACACGAGCTCCCATAGGAATTCGTCTGAACAGTGTTCGGTCGCATCGTAATTGAGCTGGCGAAACGGTTGAGCGGGAGTCGTCAGTCCCAATTCCAAGACGCTGTCGAGCGGAGGCTTTCCACCCAACATCGTAATCGGCCCCTAAATACAAATTAGCACTGAAACACTACCATAATTGCTGTAGATTAGTTTGTGCCTCTTTTCTTTCTTTTCGGATTACTTCAACCAATAATTGCCCTAAATTACTCTTCAGAATAGTTAAGGAACTTTCTGATCTGAGCAGTATTGCCCCTGCATCATCATTATTCCACGCCCAATGTGAAGATTTGGCACTTTTCTTTGTGAATAAGCTGCAGGTCATTCAGAATTCTTTGACGATGACCAGCAGGGATCTCTCTCAGACTAACATCTGTTCATCTACTTCCAATTATGAAATCCTGATTTCTGGCAACTCTTTTTCTGTACAGCAGAAGTATTCCTGGGACTTTTTAAATTTGCCGCTGTTTATGTCCCTGGTACAATCTATAAAATCAGGCTCTCCCAAGGACCCTATTCCCCCTGCTAAGCTTTGCTTGTTAGACTTTGATATCATGTTTCCTCTGATCAAACTTTTGACCTATCTCTTTTCTCCCCATTCTGTTGAAAATTCTTGAAACGCATGTTGGCACCCAACTTTCGGTTTTTGTGGAGTCTCAGATTTTTCTACATGACTCCCAATCAGGGTTCAAAGCTTGATTCAGTACCAAGTCCACACTCCTGGGAGTCACAGAAAATCTTAGGCAGCTCTTAGACATGGGCGAGACAGCTGATATGATTTTACTTGACCCCAGCAATGCTTTCAATGTTGTGTCCTATGACATGCTCTCAGGAAGACTGGCACACCTGGGGATCCAGGAAACTGTACTATCACGGTTTTCTTCTTTCTTAAAGGGCCGTACCTTACAGGTCTTCTCTGGTAGCTCTTCATCCATGAGTCATACTTTTACTACTGGGGTTCCCCAGAGGTCGGCATTGAGTCCTGCACTTTATAATATCTATGTGCGCACTCTGACTGACCTGGTGGAAAGCTGCCGTCTTTCTCTATTCTCTTATATGAATGATACTCAAATCATTCTGTCTTTCATCTGCTCAGGACCACAGCTCTGTTTCCTTGAACTCTTGTTTGGTTCAGATTGCCTCATGGATGAATATCAACACGTTGAAACTGAATGGGGACAAAACGGAGCTGCGGATCCTTGGGAAGAACCCATGTCTTTGGGGGCCAATGCCCTATCCCGGTTCCTAAAGTTAAAAACCAGGGTTTCTTGGTGGACTCAAAGCTCTCTATTAAGCAGCAGGTGACAGAGGTCTCTGGGACCTGTTTTGCTACCTTGAAATGGCTACGTAAATTTATCTAGATGCCCCCGTACCTATACGAAGGACCATCATCCAGGCCCTTATTTCATCTCGTCCGGATTATGATAATATTCTTTACTTAGGGGCGGATAAAGCCTCATTGAAGTGCTTGCAGGTGGTGCAGAATGCAGCCGCTAGGTTAATTTACAGACTACCAAAATATGCCTCGGCTACGACTCTTCATTGTGAGCTTCATTGGGTGGATGTGGGAAAACCTGTTCAATTTAAGGCTATGTTCTATGCCTTCAAGGCAAGGACTGGAATTGCCTCTCAACACATCAATGGCTTGATAAAACTGTATCAGCCTATTCACCATCTGCAGTCTAGTATCCTCTCTTTGTGCGCCGTGCCCAAGATTAAGCTTAATACCGATGGGAGGCCGCTACTTAACTTTCCTGAGCCCCAAGCTCTGGAACACACTGCCGGATCATCTGAGATTTTGCTCTACGCTATTTTCTTTCGAAGCAACTTAAGACATGGCCGTTCTGAATCCATCTGAGCTGGGAGAAACGCTGTTGCTAAAAGTGCCGGGAAACCCTGTGTCGGTAGCTATTCACACTTCATAAGTATTTTAACTTAACATAACTTGCGATCTAACAGAGCAAATCTCCACCTTATTCCTTAGAAAATCTGCAGAATATTCTGAGCAATGCAACCAACTGCAGTATTGTTTTATTGAACTTTGAACCGTATAAGTGTCATACCACTTAAAGTCTGGTGGATTTCTTTTATAGTCAGGCATTAGTGAGAATTATTCATGGGTACCTCCTTTAATAGTAAGTAGAATTATCCTTGTGCTATATTTTATAAAAATAAAAAGTAAATTATTGGGTGCTTACTCTGAAAATTAACCATCTGATTAGATACATGTACATGTAAATCACATTTTTTAATGTATGTTTGGTAAACTGATTGCTATTTAATTTTTATGTGTGAATGTTGAATTTTTCGTATTTAGTAGGTCTGTATTTTAATAAATACAAATAGAATAAAAACACTGCTGAAATTGTGTGTTACAAGTTACACTACTCTTGTAGCATTTAAATGTTTAGTTGCATTAAAGCACAAGAGAAAATCAGCTTTACATGTAATATCTAGATGTGGGCTGAAATGACAAACAACTTTCTAATGGAATGGAAGTTGGAGTGTTCAGCTGCCTGTGCATTTTGCATAAAATGCCAGATTTGGGTGGAATATTTAAGTGGAAACTCTCTTTATGTTTTTGTTTATTTATCTAATAAGGAATTCTAAAATACATGTTAGACATGTCACCTTCTGAAATGAACAGTGCTTTGTTCATGTTTAGGTTGTTGGAGAACTAGGAGTGGAAGATTAGTATAGTATGCATAGGTAGGGGTGGTCAAAGTTGTATGTTAAAAACAATTCGTTTCCACTGTGAATTTGAGCTGAAGAATAAAATCATTTTAGCTTAGCATGCATTATTGGTCTGACATTTCTTTAAATTGGTCAGGACAATGGAACTGAAGCCTCATTCCATCTCCTTCATACCTGAGCTCCAAACTCTTCTCATTATATTTATGGACTTTGTAAGAATTGTTCATCTAATATTATTTTTCTTGTCCGTCCATTATCATCTGTGTGATACCGCCTTTACTGAATGTCACTAATCCTTTCAACCAAGTCCGAGAATAATCAAAGATATTTCCACTCAAATCTGTTTTTGAGAGTTTTCTAAATCATTGGTGGATTGGTTCTTCTCTCAGCATCCTATGGTCTTGATGGATGATCAGTTCGGATGGTGATGCTCTTAGAACTGTAGCAGGGGGTAGCCCTCCACTGTTCAATAGGCCTTGTGCATAAGTTGTTTAAAATGAGTCAGTGTAGTGATTTGTTAGATTATTGTGGTGTTTTTCTTTTACATTTTGCCACAAAATCAGGATACTGGCTTTGCAGCCAATGCAGTAGGTATCATTTTCTGAAGAAGCCTAGCTAGACCATATAGCAGTTGTCCTTGCCCATCATTGCTAAGGCACTCATTATTTCCATTCAATCAGTGGGTTTAAGAAAAGGCAAAATGCTTATGAATATAAAGAAATGAAAATTGTGTGGTACGTGGCACGGGGACATGGATGTGATGGAGTCAGTTGGCCAACTTTTAGTTTACTCACTGCTGTTAAAGAAAAGACTGGGTCCATCTTAGGTAGTTTCTGAGATTTCCATCCTCTCCTTCAGACTTTTATTTAAAAGTTGATGATCTACTGATCCACAGGGAGTCAGTCATAATGTCCAGATATATCACTGCTGCACAATTGTCTTCATCAGGAACAATAAAAGGGTTCCCCTCTTTATTGACCAATGCTTTTTCTTTTTTCACCGACTGTCGGACACCGAACTGTTGATAATGTAGAAAGTTGTGTTGTCCCAAAAGCATGTGAAATTGTGTAGAATTTTCACTTTTCATGCTTTTCCTGGAGCATGGGAGGTTTACTGTGAGGCTAACTCTGACCTTTAGGTCTGTAGCATATGACTAAGTTCTTTAATAGTGTAAACATGGCATACAGATAATTGCAGCCACACTCCAGATATTCTGTTTTTCTTCAGCTACAATATTAAATCAGCAGATAAGCTATACAATGGAAATCAGTGTCGGAAAGAGAGAGTCTGCAATTCTCTTTAGAGACAAACTCACTCCACGTAATGGGTTTAAATATATAAGTACACTTGTTTGCAAGAGAACTTTGAAACGCACATTGGTTTACCACACACCAGACAGGATGTACTTTTTGCAAATATTATCATTCATCTACTTACTTTCCCATCTATAAACATCCAAAAAACTATTGTATTGGGTGACTTTAACACTGACAGTGGCACACAGTCCCTTGAAGTGGGGAATGATAGTGAACCAACATCTTTCTAGTATAGGGTCTAAACAGTTTTGGGTCTAATCCCATCTCAAAACCACATATTGGATGGTAACTGCCACCAAAAACATTACAATCATTAACCATGCAATTTGACCTTTAGTTCAGACTGACATCACTTTACCTGGGTAACATTTTAAGTCAATTTAACTACCTATTAACTTAGTCAGTATCATTGGAAATGCCTCACTCTTTAAGTGCATAGCGACTTAATTGGCTTGTTAAGTCCCTCATATATGGTACCACAAGCACCCAGGACCTCTCAATTAGATGCTACTAGTGGGAAGCAGCACTCATTGCGCCACCACTAAAAGTAGCCTTTTAAAACCTGTCGAAGGTCTGGCATTGCAGCCTACAGTGTAGTTTTAAACTGCCAATTGTACTGGGCTAAATAAACCTTTTGCGCGGCCTAAAGCTTTCTTTTTAAATACATATATGCCACTCTAATGTAGGCAATAAACAGCTTGAACCCTGCTGCTTGAGGACGGCCTTGGTGCTTGATTTGAGGACTACTAGAGTGACTCTAAGGGTAGCTGGCTGGCCACCAGTTCTGAGCTACAGGAACACAAATAGCGTCAACAACCAGAAACCTGGACCCGGACCTTGCCTGAAGTGAGTCCTGCCCTACCAGTTGTGCCCCAGCAGTTTTGAAAGAGGTGGTAAAGGTGTCAAAATATCCAATAACCAGAACTTGAGACTTTAAAACAATTCCACTAAAGAGTGGCCAGAGAACCGAAAGAAGATCAGGATGCCCCCGCTCACTGACCCGCCCAAGATACATCACCGATTGTCCTGACATTGTGGTACCTCCCACTACGTTCTTTTCCACAGCAGCAAAGCCTATTCAGCGTCTCCTCTTAGGATATTAATCTGGTCTCATGGAGCACTTGTCAGCTACAGCCTGCAACTTCATCCCTCTGCAAGTTTTAGACTTCCAATAAAAGTGACAACGTCCAAATGTAGAAATCTTCACCGTGACTTTGTCCAGCAGTTCCCCAACGACAACACCTGCGCCTCAGACACCTCTGGCTGCCTTGCCTCACTGCACTTCTCAGACATTTTACTTAAAAATGTCTTCAAAATCTGAAAGTAATCCGAGACTGTCCTAATCCATTTCGTGTATCTGAACAGCTTTCCATTGCAGTCGGTCATAACGTTTGACTTTGCCCCAGTCTTGCATGACTAGATGTCCTTGGTTGACACTTTAAACTTTTAGGTGCTAGTTTAAAAAAAAAAAAAGAATTCATAACTCAGGTTCTACTGATTGGATTTAATTACTTTTGGTGTCAATTTATCTACTATACTTTTCTTTATTTTTCTAAATTGGTGTGGGATTTTGTTGTGTTTGTGTTTTCAGTTTATTAGTGTTTGAGTGCTGCAAAAATACTTTACACCTTGCCTCAAAGTTAAGCCTGACTGATTTTGTGGCAATCTACCAGAAGACTAATTTAGTGACTTTTGAGGTTTACCTGACAAGGATTGTGGTTATTACCTGTGTGGGGTTTCCACCCCTTCAAGCAGTAGCCCAGTTTCTTACACAGCAAAAACAAGAGATTGAAGAGGAACCATCCCATGCTATTCAACAGTTCTCCTTGTTCCTCTAACATAGTGTAAATAGTTCCAATAAGGACTATTATGAGCTTCCAATTTATTGTATTTTCCAGGACTCTGCTTTTTCTCCCTATGTGTTCATTATTTATTTAAGAACATTAAAGATAATCAACCCCCAGAGGCAAGATCAGGATGGGGTCATAGTACAGAACCCGAGAGATGGGGACTCCTAATACCCTTAGCCACAGGAGGGCTTAGTCCTGGAAAGGAGGCGACTGGGAAAGCAAACACACACCGCAAGATACAGTGGAAGTGAATTATTGAGCTCACTCGATGTTCCGAGACAGCAGTGCGGGGCGGGGGTTGGGGTTTGAATGTTACTTACCTTGTTGGGGAGGAGCTGGGGGGGTAATTGGGATCTGCATAGCAGATTCCTACTGAGCAAAGGATGAGACTGAGGACACCAGAAATAATACAGATTTGTACAAGCATAATATGTACTAAGATTTACTGACCATGCGAATGCTATGCAATTACCTGTACCAACATTAGCGAAATGTCTGACTGTTATGTAAAAGGCAATAAAATCTGTTTTTTTTTTTTAAAAAAGAGAACATTAAAGATAATTTTCCATGCTTGAAACTTGAGCTATCAATTTCATATGGATGGTACCCTTTTTCTGCTAAAGGTAAATGGACGTAAGCATTTCTATCCATTTTTAATATTAAACAGTGAAGGAGTCATAGGTCTCTGCAATTTAGAATAAGACCAATATGATTCTGCTTGGGACAAAACTAGAGTCTGCAAAGCATGTAATTCTGTGTTAGGAATTGTTTTGATGACAATAACCCAACAATAAACGGAAAACCTAGAGGATGGTAATGTAACTTTTAACGCCCAAGTAGAACATGCAACTAAGACAGTCCTGTTCCTAAATCAACAATTTTACCTTACTTGTATTATTAATTTAAGCAATAGTCCACTCCAGGTTGGATCATAGTAGCCCTCTATATTAGGGCTTTGCGAAAAGCAGACTATCTCTTCAAAGAGCACCCAATGATAGGGCCTGACTGGCGTCTGATCTAAAAAAAAAAAAGACAATTAAACATCTGCCATGAAAACCAAATGCTGCCTTCTAGTCGAGTGTACAATTATATGTCTTTGCTATGTTTTCAAGTGTAACCATGCAACAGACCATTGCCTTCAGGAGAAAAGACTCCTTATGCATATGCTAATTCGCTATGGTTGGAAGACAGAAACATTTATATGAAAACATTTGTAAATTCTTTACAGCTGACGGTGAGCTTGAAAGAGGGAATTTTATTTGCAAACAAAAATGCTTTTTTTAATAATGTGCAAAAGCGTATGCACATATACTAAACACGGAAATTTGTAGTACGTAATCATACTTAAATGTTAGAGGCCCAGAAGTGAAATAAATAAGTGCTGATTTAAGTTAGCCCAACTGTCGATGCCATGTTAAATGAAAATAATACATTAACATTCGAAGGCCTGTTTTTAAATTCTATCAACCAGATGTTTTTCTCTTTTGCTGCAGATGTTGTAACTTTCCAGAAACTTGCTGTTAGTGAATAGGCACTTGTTTTGTTAGACAACCCGATAGTCAGGTTCTCATCGGGAGAAGAGGAGGCAACAGGAAGGAGAATTCATGAGAACATTCTGGACAGCAGAATGTGAAAGATGTAACTTTTCAAGGACTAACATCTAAAAAGACTATTGTACAAGTGTGAGAAGATGGGGAGTTCAGCTATTCTCAGGCATTTACTACAAACCTATTGGACAATTCAGGAAACGAAAATACACTTGTTGCCATTTGGAATATGTGTTTATGTTAGTGAGTGTTCCTAGAGTAGCAGCTTTCCCGAGTTTGTGACAGGACTCATCTTTGTGTTGCTAATACTTCTCTACATGAGAGGTTGCTTGGTATTTTTTCATTGATTGTCCGCTCATCTAGAGCGGAGATTAGTTTTCATCTTGGTATGAAGTGTCTTCTTGCTTATGCATTGATTCTTTCATGAGAACTCTTTATTGAGTATCTAAAATGACACCTTGTTTTCACCTTATCCTAAGCTATTTTGATTAGATTAGCGGTCTTCCTTCATGGAAAACACCTGCTGCATTACAACAATATTTACTATTGTTTTGACTAATGTTTTATTTTACCTTCTATTGAAATATCAATTATTGAATTTTGTTAATTTCTAATGCGGATGCTCGAAAGACTAATTTGCATTGAATAAAATTGATTAAAACCTGAGACATTTAAAAACAAAACTCTTTGACTCAAACAAAATTCTCTTTATTGACAGTTCCGAAGACATTAACACTTTAATGCATTGGTGGATTCATGTAAATGATCGCCCCTTTACACTTGTCTTTGTCGATGAACAGAGGTCCATACAACCAATGGCGGGGATTGTTTAATGATTACACCTGATGATTAAGGTATAGAAAACCCTGCTCCGGAGAAAAGACCCTTTATGTTTATGCCAATTCTCTGTGGTTGGAAGACTGCAACTTTTTATGTCAAAAAGTCTGTAAATTCTTTACAGTTGGTAGTGAACTTATGGCCATTTAGAGATGCGGCAATGGAATGCTCCGCTGAATAAACTCAGACATAAGCTAATTTCATAAATTCTAAAAACCCTTCAATTTTATTTAATAAGACCGTTCACTGTTAGATAAATGGTCTGTCTATTCACCATTCCATCCATTTATATGTCTATTGATCAGTCAGTCTATCTAACTACCTATCTAAGATATTTAAGAAGGAAATTAATTTAGAATATATGGATTGGTCTGTTCACCAAACAATATTAACAGTAATATTTCAGGGTTCCAAACAGTGCTTTGTCTGTGGAGCAAGATTTCTTTTTATTTCACTGAATAGTCATGTCTTGAGTGGCAACGAAAGTAGTGTGGAAAATACTAAGGAAAGTAATGAACAGACGCATTGAGCATGAAACTACCAGGAGCAGGTCCAGCAGCTCACATGGAGAATTGAAGAAACTCGCAGGACCGATTACTTCTGCCATTGCTGCTGTAAAGTAACCACTAATCGTCACCAGTTAACAAACCTGGAGCAGTGGAAATAATATCTCTACCTCAGAGAAGGTTGCTAGGCAGAAAGGAATGGAGGAGACTCTGAGAATGGGTCAAAGATTTAGCTAGAACTAGTGACAAAAGAGTAAGACACACAGTGAAGGATACAAAAACATGCCCATAAGCCATTTAACTTTAAATCTAAGGTGTTGCAAAGAGACAAAGGGACACCTCTTAAACAGACAATGGCAAAGCCACGATGATTTCTTTATCTTAAAAGTGTTTGTGTCGTTTGTTGTGTAAAACAGTGTTTAGAAAAAAAGCTATTGCATTCCTAAGAGTGTAATATGTGTTTAGTGGGTCAATTATTCCACAGATCCTGTCCCGTGATCTGTTGATGGCCGACATATAATTTCATAGAAAGGCTCAATAAGCAGTGTGTTTTTATTGCAATTTGGCTCAGGGTGAAGACGCTCACTGCTGAAATCAACAGTGATCTGGAGGTCATTAGTTAAAACGCTTTCAATCAGACTGGGGGTTCTGTCCTTATGAGGTCGGGAAATAAGTACATTACTCTGGTTAATAGTAATAGCTGCTATTTACAGAGCTTATAAATGACGGAAAAGATGTGATATGATAGATAAAGTTATTATTAGTAATAACATTGTTATAATTGACAATAATAATACTAATACTAAAGAGTTGGCTCTGTTAACTGCCATTTAATGGACTTTTCTGTAATGGGGATGCAGTGAAGTGCTATTTATATGACGTGAGTAAAGAGTGTGTCCAGTACAGTAGCAATGATTATGCTTTTAAGTGTACATGCTTTGAGATATTTTTATGTGAGCTTTTTATATTATCCCTTTTGTGCTTTAAATCTATATTAGGAAAATTGAAAGGTGATACATTGTAAAGACTACTTTATCGGGAGGTTGAGGGGTCCTCCTATAAGGATTTTGATTTACTAAATGAGTAAAAATACTGTATGATACAACACATCGGGCCAGTACACTTTAAGTATCTAATAGTAGATGGTCTGTAGTATGCCAAAAACCCTTTTTAAAAGTGGTCGGACTTGCACTGCTCTTGTTCACCATGATACATGGGTCTCGCCTAGGAAGGCGAAGGGATAGGGTCTTGCAAAAACATTTGTTAATTTACAGGAAGCTTAGAGGCCAACCTTTGCCTATCATTCGCCGGTTTCATTGTCGCTCTCATTTGCCTGCTTCATATTCATTAGCTTAAAAGGGCTTTGGTATGGTCTGTTATCTGAAAACATGTTCCTGGCCTACATTATGATGTATGGTATTGGATTCTTGTATATATCATATGGAATGCACTGTGGGGGAGTTGGACTGTTGATTGAGAAGAGCTAGTGTTGTGAGCTGTGCTATTTAATGGTGGATCCAATAAAGAGAACGGAATATTTCTACTGCCAAAGTGTTCTCTTAACAGACTTCCTTGTGTATCTGTTGACGGGGAAGTATACGCAGTGGTGGTGCGTCCATGGGGGTTGCGTGGTGTGGCTAAAGTAGATGTTACTTCCTGCGAAAATGTGGTCGAGGGTGTATCCTGCCTTGTGGGTGGGGGTGGTGACGAGTTGTTTCAGTCCAAGGTTGGTGAGGTTTCCAGGAGGGTGGCGGAGTTAGGGTTGCTGATGTTGTCGAGGTGGAAGTTGAGGTCTCCGATCAGTATGTAGTCCATGGAGGAGATGGCGTGGGGCGCGATGAGGTCAGCGATGGTGGTGGTGGTGGTGAACGCAGTTCGAGGTCTGGGAGGTCTGTAGGCGAGGGTGCCTCTTAGGGTCGTTCTGGGGGTGGTCTGGATCTGGAAATGCTCAGTGGTGGGCGGGCTGTCGCTCGCGCTGGAGGTCGCGAGTTGGAGGGAGCTCTTGTGTGGGATGGCAAGTCCTCCTCCTGGGCGGTTATGGTGGTCCTTCCTCTGGATCTTGTATCCGTCGGGGATGGTGGTGGCGATGTCGGGGCGGAGGTGGAATTGGTCCAAGTTTCTGAGAAGAAGGCAACGTCTGGCGAGAGGGTGTCAAGGAGGTCCCAGATCTCTACGCCATGTCTGTGCATGGAGCGCATGTTGAGGAGAAAGCACCTCAGTGATTCGGTAGTGTTGGTGTCCGGCGTGGGGGCGGTAGCCTTGGGGCGGCCGGATGGTGGTGAAGGTCTGGCTGCAGAGATGGCAGGAGAACTGTCCGTTAGTGGTGTTCAGCGTGGACAGCTGGCAGTTGTTTTTCCTTCCGAAGTTCAGTGTGAGGAGGGCAGCTCTGTCATAGCGGTGGGTGGTCGGAGATCCAGGGTCGCAGGTGCTGGTCATGGTTGGGTCACGAACGTGCGGAGGTGGGCTAGCCTTTGACGTGCCAGCCCCATTAAATAGGGAGGGGGAGGGAAGCGCACCTGGGAGGCGGGAGCGGGAACCGACAGGGGGAGGGGCCGCACGGGCAGCAGCAGCGGGAAGGGCTGCGGGAAGGGCAGCGAAAAAGGGCACAGGTACGAAGAGACAGTACCAACAGTAAAAAACAGGCAGAATACAAAAAAAAGACAGAAGAGACAAATTACAGGCTCAATTTAAAAAAATTTGAACAGTTTAACAAAGACAGCTATAAAACAGGCACAACACAGGACAGGCCTTGAACACCTACCAGCAACCAAGTGAGTGCGGTCAGCGGCACAACAGAAGAGCTGCTGGGGGAGAGAGCAGGTCTCTGACCTGGAGGTCAGAGGGCTTGCTCGTGCTCCATCGCACCAGCTGCCATTAAATAGGGAAGGGGGAGGGAATGGCAGCTGGGAGGCGGGAACGGGAACCGACAGGGGGAGGGGCCGCGGGGCAGCAGCGACGGGGAGGGCGGCAAAAACGGGCACAACAATGGCACAGGTACGAAGAGACCGTACCAACAATAAAAAACAGGCAAAATACACCAGAATACACAAAAGACAGAAGAGACAAATTACCGGCAAAATTTAAACAATTTTAAACAATTTAACAAAGACAGCTAAAAAATGGGCACAACACAGGACAGGCCTCGAACCCTTACCAGCAACCAAGTGAGTGGGGTCAGCGGCAGCGGCACAACAGCAAAACTGCTGGGGAAGAGAGCAGGACTCTGACCAGGAGAACATGGTTGGATAATTTATAATAATGGAAATTACTGCAATCCTCCTGAGCCAACTCGTAAGAATGTTGCTGGTTGCCCATCATAAACAAAAGGATGAAAATCGTAAAGAATGTTCCTCGGCTATTGAAAATTTCAAAAATAGTTTAAACTGTCTGTTGTAACCTGCAGCTTCCCAGCAGAGGGCAGTCCAGAGAGTGACACAAATGCAAACTCTGCCGCTCCCTTTGAGGCTGGTATAGATTCTCTGCAGGGACTACAGCGGAAAGCACATCTAGCACCGCAACAGCTGCTTTCAAGAAAGCAGCAACTATAACTGTTAAAACAGTGGTGACCACAGATAGCTATATCTGCCATCATGGCAGAGAAATCAACAGCAAAAACTGCCAACAAAGCAAGAACAACATCAGTAACCACTGCTGTACAACAGGGAACAGAGCAGTAACTAGATCTACCACCATGCCTGAAACAACTGCAGTAACCACTGTCCCCCAAGTAAGACAGCAACAACAGCACTGACCACAATCATAAGCATATCAAGAACGACAGCAACAACTGTAGCTGACCCAATAGCAGTGACAAGAGCTGCCACCACATCAGCCACAACAGCTCCTACAAGCCACTACTGCAGAAACATCAGCTGCTTCCACAGCAGCAACAATAACTGCAACTAAAGCTAGAACAAGAGCAGTGTTTCGATCACATGAGTGACAAAACCTGCCATAATGTCAGGGACCCAAGTAGGTATACACAGCAAAGACCACAGCTGCAACATGAAGTGGCCCAACGTTAGCCACATAAGCTGTTAGCAGAACCACTGCCAAAGTAAAATCAACAGCTGAAACAAAACCTACAAGCACAATAAGGTACACAGCAATGGTGATAGCTCCTACCAAAGCTGTAAAACCAGCAGGGCTGAAGTAGTAACTGCTGCGACTATCAGAACAGGAACAATATCAGCAACCAAATGTGTAATCACAGCAGCCACAACAGCTCCCCGAACAGCTCTTACAACAGACACCACCATAGAGGGAGAAACATCTGCCACAGCTGCAATAACTTCAAACATAGCAATGATCACAGAAGCAACCATACTTGTAAATACAGGCTAGATCACAGAAGAGACCAATGCCGTCACCATGGCAGGGACAAGAAGGTGATAGTAGCTTTAACAACAGCAGGAACCACAACATAAACAACATAAACAGGTGCTGCTACTACATGACCAACAATAGCTTCTCCCACAATAGGGACCGTGACAGCAAATCAGATGTGAACACAGCTCCCACCTCAGTAGTAACAATACTTGCAAGAACAGCATTGACAACTGTGACAGGGACCACAGCAGTAAACACAGCTACCACCATGAAAGACAAACCAACAGTAGCAACAGCTGTAACCACAGACAATACAACACCTGCCACTATAGCAGGATCAACAACAGAACTGGAAATAAAGCTGTTACAAGAGCATAGATAACAGCAGAGTTCATAGTTGTGAGCAAAGCAGGACTCACAGCAGCACCTGCAGCCAAAACAGAGTTAACATGTTTACAAAGGCTACACCCATTCCATAAAAGGAAAAGCTCCAGGTGAATTTAGAACGTTGATGCTGCTTCCTCAAAGGCTTCATGGCTTTGGAGAACTTCAACGCTCAGGTGCCTGAACACAAATTCAGAAAGTACATTTTCAAAGAAGTCACAGATGTTTGGAAACGTCAGCTGCCACTTTAAGAAACTGAGTATAAGTTACCACATGGACCAGTGAGTCAATTCTAGGCAATCAAGATACTTTATTGCAGCAGACAGACCCTTGTTCTCAGATCTTGTTAAAACCAAGTAAAATATTACGGCACAATGAGTGAGAACCCCACATTTGGATATACTTTTTACACTCAAAGCATCTCACTGTGACAAACAGACAGCCACTGACAAAGTCAGTAGGTCTGGCTAAAATGTGCTAGTGGATGCACACATTGACATATGTGGACGTACTTTTTGTGCCTTGTATTTGTGCAAACTGCATCTTGCTTTGCCACCAATGTACGTGCCGTGTTTATATTACTCAAGCTTGCCATGCCATGCAGCAGGTTATAGCATAAAGCACAAACTGTACATTTCTGCATACCCTTGTTTACATGCATAAGCGCATTATAGCCAGAGCTATTGTCTTTACCAACGTTTGCTTTTGGTTACAGTCCTCAATACATAAATGTACAGCTTAGAGTACTGCAGACTTTTATTGGACCTGTCCCTTTCTGCAGGGTCACTTCTGATTTTTCTCTCCTTTTGCCTTCCTTTGCTGCACTTGTTTTGTTGGCTTGTAGCCAAATTTTCCTTGCTATTCAGTGGTAAAGTGATAGTGTTATTCCTTGAAAACATGGTACAATTGGCCTACACCTGATTGGTAATTTTAATTTACTTATAAGTCTCTAATATATGGTACTACATGTACTCGGGCCTGAAAATTAAATGCTACTATTGGGCTGTAGCACTCATTGTGCCACCCAATAAAGCAGCACAGTTAAAACATGTCACAGGCCTGCCATTGTAACCTGTAGTGCAGTTTTAAATTGCCATTTTGAGCTGGAAAGATAAACCCTTTGGTAGGCCTTAACCTTCCTTTTAAATTACCCCAAGGTGCTAACGACCCATAGGGCGGGTATTTAAAAAGTAGAACATGTGCATTTGGCAGTGAAAATCTGCAACAGTCGTTTTTCACTGTTGTAAAGCTATCTCTCCCATAGACTAGGACTGTGCTACCTTATTACCCTTAAGAAGTGATAACCTCAGTTTGGGACCAGATAGAGAAATGCTGTTTCCACTCAAATTAATTGTAATTTAAAATCCTCTTTAATTTTAAAGTCGGATTTTCAGTTACTATTCTAAAAATGCCTCTTTTAGAAAGTTGACATTTTTTTGCCTAAACCAAATGTGCCTTTCTGCCAGTGTCCAATGTCACATGCCTGTAAACCGCTCTCCTGTAGTTTTTTAGGTCTCGCCTGACCCATCCCATGCGCTGGTCTGGCGAGACTTATTGAGAGGGCTCCCAAAAGTGCTACCAGGCCAGCCCAGAGCTACAGTGCATGTGCGCGCCCGCTTTACTGCGATTACTTTCCCTTTCTCGGCCACACGGCCGCTTTGATGTTTGATCGTGATCACTTTCGCGGCCGCACGGCCGCTTTGCATAGCCAATAGGTCTTACTTTTGGGACCTTATAAGTATTTAGTTATGCAACTGTTGCATGGCTAAACACTTATAAGGTCCCAAAGGCGAGACCTATTGGCTATGCCAATGCTTGTTGTGTATTCCTTTTAGACGGGGGATAAAAGGGCCTTGGTTGTGGGGCAGGGTGTTAACCTCTTAAACAGGATCTCCTGGGAGGTTGTACTCAACCTTGCTGCACTTCAAATCATAGCCTTAGGGATTGACCATCCCTTTCTCACTTCTAAGGGCTGCCTGCCCTGTCACGGATATATGCATCTCACACCCAGGCCTGCCTGCCCTTTGTTGCCCTAGACAGTTTGGAGCAATACCCAGGAAATGGGAAAAGTTAGACAAAGGGAAATTCGACTCATTACAGGTTGGCAGTGGGGATAAATGTGGCACCTTCAGAACCTCTCATCAGAACACTCCAGGAAATGTGGAAAATTGAGAAGAAAGACTGCCCTGCTGTTTGAAGAAGGAAGATTGGAACTGCTTGCTGAGCCCAGGCTCCTCAGAAATGACTCCAAGAGTCAGTTGTCTGACATCCTGTTTCCGTTACAGGGACACAACAAGCTTCCATAGGCCTCCCTCCAACTTCTCAGCTGATCAGCACCCACTCGACCTCCCTGGACCGTCATGAGCCCAGACACTGTGCTCTGCTGGAATGAGTCATGATTATCAAAAAGTGTCTCTCAGGTCCTTGACCTTTGGTTGGCATCAAAGTGTACTACTCCTGAAGTCAAAGTGAAGATACAGAGGTTTTGTGCTCCTCGCGACTGCAAAGGGACCTGTTTACATCGAGAAATGACCGCCTACGACAGATTCAAACGCGAATCTCCAGAGGCACCAACTCTGTATGTCAACAGCCGGCGTGGACCGCCGAAGCGAAGTTCAAGCAACGATCGGCTCTTCGCTTACAACAGCAATCGTCGATACCTCCCAACCTGCTCCTTGTGCAAGCAACAACCTCCTTGCATCCCGCCAAATGTGGGCAGCAGGTCTTGGGCAGATTTCAGGGGTAACTCTTCAGCAGAACAAACCTAGTTCCTCTATCTGACTCCCGCTTCATCGCAGTCAGCCTGAACTTGTGATTGTACACCGGTCGCATGTCACCAGATAACCGTGGGAGGTGCTTTGTGCTGTTTGGTACTATTTTTACCTAAAATATTAAAAAGCCATATCTCTGGATCTAATGACTAGACATTTGTCATTTGTATACCATTTTATTATTTTAACGTTTATCTATCTTTCTAAATTGGTTTGGGATTTTTCTTGTGTTGGGTTGTCACAAGGCCTGGGCGTGTAAATCCGCTCTGCTTGTGGAGTGTGCAGAGTTTAGCCTACTCCGCGCTGCGTGCCTAGTTCTGAAAAACTCAGCAGAGCGGAGTTTTTTCCTTGCGCACGCTCGTGAACGTTAAGTTGGCAAGCGAGAGCGAGGAAACTCTTATTGTAGCGGTATTTCTCAGCGCGGGCGGTCGTTGATGGTCGCTACCGCTCATGTTGAGAAACCCTATGTTCGTGTTGAGGAAGCTGCCTCTCAAGTAGAACTCGTACTTGAGCGGCTGAAAAAAGCAGTGCCCTCTTGCGCTGCACCTTGTGCCATTGGCCCTGTAAAGATTTTACAGAGTGGGACAAACAGCTGGTGCTAAAAAATCAGTGCGAATGGCGCAACGTTATGCGCTTTGGCGCTTGCAGAAATCCACATAGTGCGGCTGAGTTTTTGGGCCACTTCCCAGAGTTCCGCATGGCGAAACTCAGCAAACTCTGCCCAAGCCTAGTTTTCACCTTATTAATGTTTGAGTGCTGCATAAATACTTTGCACATTTCCTCTTATTTAAGCCTTACTGCTTTTGTGACAAGCTACCACTGGTTTATTTAGTGACTTTTGTGGTCCACCCTGAAAATGAGTGTGTTGATTTATGAGTGGGGCTTCCACCCCTCTCAACTAAGAAATTCCAGCTTCAGCTCTGTGCTAAACAAGAAAATAGATTTCTAAAACCTTAGACAGGATATATACAGAGACAATACAAGAGTGTACATTCTATCTAAATGTAACTAACATAACATAACTTCCCCACAATAAATCTATTCTCTCAGAATCAGAAACAGCTTTATTCGATTTTTAAGATACAAAACCATAAAAGCAGATATGCATCACATTTCATTCATTAAATCAAACTTCCAAGGTTAAAAATAACAGCATATTAAAAATGATCTAATTCATAGAGATCCTGAATCTAATAACGGTTTTTAGAAACATAGAGACCGAAAATATAAGAAATTCATCGTCTAACATTTGTAATCTGACCAGCGCCGCTCTACATTGTCTCAACCCTAGCTTTTTTAAAACTGGTCGAAGAATACTTTTTCTAGGTTCTGAATAAAATTTACAAAAAAGAATACAATGGATGGAGGATTGGACAGAAATCTGGTCGCAGGGACAAGGAGTAAGTTCCTTAAGCCAGCAATTCTTCTCAGGGAATGTGACCATTCTATAGAAGATGTCAGCCCTAAAACGAGATAGCAGCATACGAGTATAGCAGCTGGGGACTAGTTTCAAGTATGGTTGGATACCCGGGTTAGTAATAAGTAGCTGATTGGCCATAACAGAGCTCTTGCGTTTCTCTGACATCCAGCGTTCCTCTGAAAGGAAGTGCAGACAAATTTGCTTAAGCTTCTTTCTTGAGAAATTCGTCATACTAGCTGGAGAGTTAAAGAACTCCGGATGGCCTAACTCAGTAAAGAATTTCCTTACATAATTGAACCAGGGAATTTTCAGTGCTCCATCTAGGCCTAGGCAATCCTTTATTATTTCCCTGTTCAGGACTGTCTCAGTTCCAGACCAGACTTTATGCCACAGCAAGATGGGCTCCAGTTTGATGAGATCAGCAATATAGGGCACGCCCAACTCTTGATGACAGGCATAAGAAGAAGTTGACCCCGGCACAGCCAATAAATACCGCAGGAAGGCATTCTGGCAGATCTGGATTTGAGTACTTGAGGTGTTCACAATCCCCCAAATTCCTGCACCATATATTGCAGTTGATACACACTTAGCTCTATAGATATCAAGCAAGACTGGTACCGGGCGACCTCCAACCCTATTTGAAAAATGTTTAACCGCCCCAATTGCTCGTGAGAATGCTAGCTTTCGGGAATCACCTGCCGCTGTCCAAGTTCCCTTATTGTCAAAGGTGATACCTAAATACGAAAAAGTATTAACAGTCATGATTTTCGTGTTAGATAAAAATGAATTACAGCTGAGATTATTCTTTTTTGTACAGCACATGTTAAATGTTTTGCTTATGTTAATCTTTAGGCCTCTACTGCCCATGTATTCGGAAAAGCTAGTAATCGATCTCTGGAGACCGATTTGGGTCCGGGCCATGATTACAGCATCGTCTGCGTATAGGAGAATGGGGATAAAGGAGTTACCAATTTTGGGATAATCCTGCTTATCTTCCAAGAGGTGAGACGCGACCGAATTAATATATAAGTTAAATAAAAAAGGTGCTAAAATACAGCCTTGTCTCACACCCTTTTCTATGGAAAATTTGGAGGTACAGTCCCCCTTTTCCCCATAACGTACCCTTGCGCCCGCCTCCCGATATAGTTCTCTAATGAATATAAGGAGGTTTGGGTCCACTCCCATTTCCTGCATAGTTAGCCAAAGTTTATTGTGGTTGATGCAGTCAAAGGCCGAACTTAAATCCACAAATGTAAGAAATAAGTTCTCTTTTTTTGCCTCGACGTATTTGGCTACTAGGAGTGCTAAATTCAGACCTTGCTCAATTGTGCCTAGACCTTCCCTAAAACCGTATTGAAATTGGGAGAGAGTACCTGTGTCGTTCACCCATGCTTGTAGTTTGTCGAGTATGACTCTCCCCGCGATCTTCATGAGTGAATCAAGTAAGGAGATCGGTCTGTAGCATTTAGGTGAACTACGATCTCCTTTCTTGAAAATGGGTACCACAATGGCTTCCTGACAGGTCTTTGGGAAGCCCGTTTTAGTGAAACTGTTAAGAACGTTGGTTAGCAGGGGGGCCCATAACTTACTGTTAGCCTTAAAAACATCTACGGGAATGCCATCCGGACCCGGGGCCTTACCCGCTGGGCTCTTATTGATGGCTGTCATAACTTCCTCCATAGTAAAATCGATGTTTATTGGATAGGGTACTATGTCCTTATTGCCTAAATTAAAGTCCCCTTCTATCTCGACCTGAGAGTCCTTTGTGTAAAGTTCACGAAAGAAGGACAACCAGCCTTCTTCCGAGATTGCTATTACAATAGAGTCTGTTGAATCTTTGGAAAAAAACGGAGCATTCACCGCTTTCCAAAATGCGGTATTATTTTTGGAGATACAGGTTTCCCGAAGAGTACTCCAGGCTTCTTGTTTAATTTGTTTTTTCCTTTTTTTTACTGCCTGTTGGTAGGCAGATCTGGCTGATCTAACTTCAGCCATTACCCTAGGCTCCCTTTTTAATTGTTCCATTAAATGAGCGTGGGTCTTGCTACACTCTCTATCGAACCATCTCTTAATTTTGTTTGCCCCAGAGTGCAGTGGTCTCGTGAGTAGCTTTTTAATTTCCTCCGAGATGCTAAGGAAAGCATCATTGACTTTAAGAGGCTCAATGTGCTCTGTAAGACAGATATTAAATTCCTCTTCCTTGGAGCGAATTAATTTTCCTAGGAAGGCCACTGGTTCCACTTTGTCCCATTTTAGGGTATAACCGTTCTTCTTTGCAAGTTCTAATTTGAAGTCATACAGGGTCTGGGTCTTAGTAACCATGTTCTTATTACCCAGCATTGTATTAAGGGACATACTAAGCGGTAAGTGGTCGCTCATTGCTACCTCGCATGTTTCAAACGCAAGAATATAGTGAGAATAGCGTTTGGATATTAACATGAAGTCAATTATTGATTTGCAACCCCGTCCAATGAATGTGGGGTTAAAAGAGACTGGTGGGGAGCATAGGTCGTTCACAAAGCCCAGGTCCAGGGAAAAAAGTATCTCATTAAGGTGTTTTCCCAAAGATGTATGTGAGAAATGTGTCACAGGAACACCATCCATCTCTCCCAATCCACATAGGTTTTGGTCGCTCAATGGGCATAGGAAGTAATTAAAATCGCCCATCCAAATCACACAGCTATCAATGCGTTCTTTTTCGTCTATATTTTTAAGGGTCTCAAGTAATTCTTTGTAGGTCGAGGCCCAAGCATCTTTCGGTATGTTATTATAGAAATTTATCAAATTAATGTGTTGATTGCCTCCCAGTGTTATATGCAAAATCTGGTAGAAGATGGAGTTGGAGAAAAAAGAAATCTTAATTTCCTTTAAGCAGTTTGAGACATAAATACAAAGGCCTCCTTTATTTCTCCCTCTCAGGGTGTGTACAGCTGGCGTGTGGTAAGTACGATAACCATTCATGTGAATGGGCTCAACCGTCCAACATTCCTGGAGGCAGACAATCGAAAACCGTTTAATAAAGGAAGCACAATTTATGTCGCCTAACCTGGAGGACAGCCCTGCAACATTCCAGGATAAAAATCTAATAGAATGGCATGTGTCGCCCTCTAAAGATGAGATCACTATAGGGGTTACACCAGGAGCAACAGATTTGGAGGATCCGCTGCTCGGCAGTGTGAGATGGTCAGTTTTCTCATTGTCCTCAGTATTAATAGGGATAATTCCTAAGTTGTTCTCTGGGGAAGTTGACGATTTTACGGGCCGTGGGTCTGTCGGTGAGGTTGGCTTATCACCCACTGAGACTTCCCCCGCAAATTCGACGACATTGTAATTCAGGGGTAGTCAGTCGACCATATCCAGACTGCTATACCTGTTTGACAGTGGAATGGTCTCCAACCAGCCTTGTCTGGGTATAGGCAACATACCTCTTGCCTGGTTAGTGTGTATTTTTGCCCTCCCTACTAGTTCCCACTGCTTGTTTGCTGAATGATGAGGATAAAAGTAATCGAGAGGTAGTGGAATGATGTTTGTGTTAGGGTCAGAAGATTGTACGTGCTGGATATATTTTACAGCCTGAGTGTCCTTAAAATTAACAATTATACAGTCTCCCGGTATGTCTTTGTTCCTTCTACCGACCCAGCTAACTCTCCGTACAAATAGGATTTTAGTATGAATGTTAGGAGGGAGGGGTCGGTTGAAATTAAGCCAATAGATAGTTTTGTTCCTCAATTCTAAATAAGATTCATTGGTTTTTCCCTGCAGGCCAGGTACTCCCGCCAGTATAATGACGTAGGGTGAGGATTCTGGGGGAAGGTCTAAGGTAGGTAATTTGGGAACAACATCTTGGATAGGAGCAGTTTCATTTACTACTTCATTACTATCTTGTGGAATAAGATTATTGGTTTTTTTATTAACTTCCGATGGATTCTGCTGGGGCTTTACTCCTGCATAAGAATTTTGAAGGCCACTACTAGTCGTGGTATTTTCAATGCGGGCTGTGTTTGCACAGTTGTCCCCTAATAGTCCCAAGTGCTTGTCGATTAACGGCAAAACCATAGAGGGAGGAGTTTTCTCTTTTGGGTTGCTGGCAGTTTTGGCAAGAAGAGGGTGTTCATGGAGCTCCCTAAGTAGGTCTGTCCTCAGACATTGATTATGTTCTAAATTAGCAGAGGCGGTCTTTTCTAACTTCTGTAGTCGCTCCTCAATCTTGGAAAGTCTATCCAGGATCAGACGGGTTGAATTTTCAAATACTTCTATTATTTTAGACTGAAACCCGACATCTAGTTGCCTGGTCAGGTCTGAGGTGACTTCGTTCAGAGGATATTCAGCAGCGCCCAGGGTAATGTTAGACGCAATTGTTTTATTTTTATTTTTTGACCCTCTTGGTTGTCTCCCCCCTTTTGCTTGCGGAGCAGCCTTAAATTTCGGTTTTGCTCCTAAATTTAAGGGGGAGGAGGAGGAAAGTGAGGTAGCCTCGGTTATTGCATGTAATTGTGCGCGAGTAGAAACACCTTCAGTTAAATTATTAGCAGCAACTGCCATGGTAGTTATAGGTGTAGTAGACCTTATAATATCTCTGCGCTTGTTACTGTCAATAGTTAAATCCGTACTAAGATCTGCACTTTCAGTTTCACTAGACAGACATTCAGTTGGTATAGGGTTAGTAGTGGTTACCCCTGGTGTAGCAGATGAGGCGATTTTCCCTAGAGATGAGCGTTTGGTTGTAAAGGGTTCAAGCGATAAACGTCGCTCAGTAAGGTCTATCTCTCGTTCTAAAATGTTAGCAGCTCTAACAATAAAATTGTCCAGGGTCCCTGCCATAGATGTACCAGCGGCGGCATTTTTATTCCTAGACATTATTCCCACCAATATCGATAAGAAGGTCACAGTCAAATACGCTTACTAAGATATAGGGGGGGTGGCCCAGCCCAGTGTCTCCAGTCTCGAACGGCCTCAAACGGCCCGCTCTTAGCCCGGTCTTCGCCCCGGCCTTAGTCCCGCGCGCGTCCCGCTTGCGCGTGGTAGGAAAAGTGCAAGATAAAGACAAAGGGGCGTGAGGGGAGGAGCCGGGAAGAGGATGCAGCTGCGCTCACCGCCAAGCAGCCTGGTCCTCGCAGTCCCGCGTTCTGATGTTGGTAGTCCGGTGGATATCGCCCGCAGGGCAGCGCGGCGTTTCTCGTGATGAGCCCACAGTTGTCAGCAGTCCCAAGCCTACGAGCGGCACCCGTGAAGCGGGGGCCGCGAGGCGTCAAGAACCTTCTGGGGGAGGAGCCGGGAAGAGGATGCAGCTGCGCTCACCGCCAAGCAGCCTGGTCCTCGCAGTCCCGCGTTCTGATGTTGGTAGTCCGGTGGATATCGCCCCCAGGGCAGCGCGGCGTTTCTCGTGATGAGCCCACAGTTGTCAGCAGTCCCAAGCCTACGAGCGGCACCCGTGAAGCGGGGGCCGCGAGGCGTCAAGAACCTTCTGGGGGAGGAGCCGGGAAGAGGATGCAGCTGCGCTCACCGCCAAGCAGCCTGGTCCTCGCAGTCCCGCGTTCTGATGTTGGTAGTCCGGTGGATATCGCCCCCAGGGCAGCGCGGCGTTTCTCGTGATGAGCCCACAGTTGTCAGCAGTCCCAAGCCTACGAGCGGCACCCGTGAAGCGGGGGCCGCGAGGCGTCAAGAACCTTCTGGGGGAGGAGCCGGGAAGAGGATGCAGCTGCGCTCACCGCCAAGCAGCCTGGTCCTCGCAGTCCCGCGTTCTGATGTTGGTAGTCCGGTGGATATCGCCCCCAGGGCAGCGCGGCGTTTCTCGTGATGAGCCCACAGTTGTCAGCAGTCCCAAGCCTACGAGCGGCACCCGTGAAGCGGGGGCCGCGAGGCGTCAAGAACCTTCTGGGGGAGGAGCCGGGAAGAGGATGCAGCAGCGCTCACCGCCAAGCAGCCTGGTCCTCGCAGTCCCGCGTTCTGATGTTGGTAGTCCGGTGGATATCGCCCCCAGGGCAGCGCGGCGTTTCTCGTGATGAGCCCACAGTTGTCAGCAGTCCCAAGCCTACGAGCGGCTCCCGTGAAGCGGGGGCCGCGAGGCGTCAAGAACCTTCTGGGGGAGGAGCCGGGAAGAGGATGCAGCTGCGCTCACCGCCAAGCAGCCTGGTCCTCGCAGTCCCGCGTTCTGATGTTGGTAGTCCGGTGGATATCGCCCCCAGGGCAGCGCGGCGTTTCTCGTGATGAGCCCACAGTTGTCAGCAGTCCCAAGCCTACGAGCGAGTATTCTCTCCATCAACCAAACAATGCAGCAAGATTGCAAAAAAAATTAAAATTGGTTACCGAGGTCTGCTTTCGTTGCAGGCAACAATAATACACTGTGGTGCACTTCATAAAAATACAGATTGCAGGAAAAGAGAGTAATACACAGAACTATCAAGAACAGATTAAGAAAATTGGGCCCAATTCTTGAAAGCAGTCTAAAGTCTACACCTGCTGATTTCCAACCATGCATTGGTGCAGACCTTGACTGTTTGGAATTCATATAGTTATTCCAGATTATGCCTTTAGACCTGTGCCAGTGGGAGGTTTCCATGCCCAATCCCTAAAATGTTTTGTAAGCTATTGTTTTTCACATGGAAATATATAAATGTATATTTTCTTACGTGAAAGATACAGAGCAGGTTTAAAACGTTTGTGCTAAATTGATTTTCCTTTTTCTTCACCGGCGGTATTCCCTTCCCTACGCTGCTACCAATTTTAGGTGCATTCCCTTCCTTTTCCGGTTCAACACTTTAAACTATTTTATTTCCTTCCTTTGGCAGGAGTAAATCTTTAAACATTTCCATGTTGGAAAGGGGTCAAAAATTGTCTTGTGAATACCAACTTGTGAAAGTCTGTGGTTGTTCACAAATTTCGAGGACATTCACATACTAGTAAGATCACATGCCACCCGCGGGAGAAATCTTACTTACACACTTATGCAGAAAGGGAAAGAGTCTTTACAACCAGTTATTTGCAATGCAGGTCTTTTACCCCACATTTATTACCACGAATGTATTTACAAAATATACCTTTACCAGGCATATAATAAATATAAATGTTTGTGCGTGTGTGTTTTAGGTTTAGGATTGGATAGGGGTTTAGGGATAGGTAGGGTTATAGGGTGGTAAAGGTATTTTAGGGCTTGGTAAGGGTATTGGGTGGCATGGGTAGGGGTATATGGTGATAAGAGAATGTTTAGGGGTTGGAGTTGGTGGGGGTATTGGGTGGTAAAGGAGTTTTTAGGATTATGGGGTGGGTAAGGGTATTGGGTGGTAAGGGTGCTTTGTGGGTTTAGGGGTGGATAATGATACTGGGTGTTATGGGTAGGGTTTTAAGGTAGTTAGGGTGTTTTTAGCGTTTAGGGGTGGGTGAGGGTACTGGGTGGTAAGGGTATTTAAGGGGTTTAGGGATGGTTATTGGGCTGTAAGGGTAATTAAAAAAGGGAAAATTTTAATTATATATTGCCTTACTGTAAAATATACATATATAAATAAACAACCTAATAATACTTACCTTAAATAGCATTTACATGTGTGTTAAAGGCATAGGTGGTAAAAACATATTTGTGGTAAAAAATTGTGTTAAAAATGTGTGGTAATGGCATGTGAAACATCATACAACCATACATAAATCTCTGTGTGGCCAATTCTTTTAACCATGGGAAACTGACTCGTGTGTATTAATAAAGTAATTTTGTACTTGAAAGAGAGGCATCTGGGCATGTAATTTTGATATACATGTTTAAACACCTTTCTCATCAGGCCCATAATAGCAGCATTGATGTTCCTAAAGCTCTGATGCTGGATGAGGACTGGCCAGTTTCTTAGTTACCAAATTTTGGGGGAAAAGGAATGGACCACACAATTTGGTACGGTACAGAAACCATATTCAGAATTAATATCTTGTAAGCTTGATAGGCGACAGCTTTGCATAACTAATCCATTTCCAACTGAAACTTATATTTGTAGGTCTGATCTAAGAGAAACAGCTATATCTGTCGCAGTAAAGTAGATACATATAAGGCGACTCTGGGTTAGCCCACTTGGTCTTTCGGTCTTTTTAATTGCCAATCACATTTTTCAGCCATCCACAAAAGCATACAGCATGGAGCAATGGGTCGACTCACTTCAGCTATTGCTTCCCTTGCACTATAAATGTTTGAATTTTGCCTGATCACACCAGCACATCCCCTCCAAATAGAAGTGCACTTCGGTGCCAGGCCTAGTGGTCGGTTACTTTTCTATTCCAATGTTTTTCCCCATTTGTTATCCTTTTTTTAGCCATCGTTGTGTGTTGAACTACATCTTCAGGTTACTGTTATTCAAAGCCAACGGTTCCTTTATTTTTTTACCAACAAGATCATATATGCCTGTGATGGGCATTGAGACCAAAAAGGGTTACTTACAGGTGATCTAATTACACTTGTCAACTAGGAAGGTGCTGCACTGTTCTATTAATATTATATGCAACAGTTATTTTTTATCTTAATTTGAAAAATGTTATTGCATGCTCATGTCCTCCACATTTAGGCAGCAGAATGTCTTTTTCCCTTCTTTTTATTTGTGTGCCATATGCTTAAAAAATAAACAGTAACAATTGAGCCGGTTTCCAAAGGTCAGATCTACAGGCTTTTCAAGTGTGTTTTCTAGTAACATCGGCCAGTTATTTGATCTAGCTACTATTTAACAAAACCAGGATGGTTCCAGATGATGGTAAATAATGGACTATATTATAGCTGATTATTTATAGGAAACTGATCCATCAGTGCAGTCTATAGCAATGAAAAAAGGAGGACACGTCCAGCTGCCAGTATTGGATTGTTTTTCACCAATATTCAAAACAAACGATCAACTAGACAGATGTACTTCAATAAAAACGCTAATGGGAAAGTAATAAGTATGAATAATTAATATGTTCACGGAGCACAGCAAATGTCACAGCTTGGTATCCACCCCAGGACAACTAAGTAACAAGGTTGCTCTGTGATCTGCTCCTTCAAAGGCCCGTCTGTGAATCTACGCTTTCCAAGTTACTGCTAATTCTATAAAATGCAATTAAAACACAATTGAAAAAATGTGTAATGTACTAGACAAAACAAAGCATAATACTTTAGAAATGTGCTTTGATAATGAAGCAGGGATTTCTACAAAAGACGTTCACAAAAATGTAATTAGGAGATTATTCGAAACAATGTCAGAATATTTATTTATTAGTGTTAAGCGCAAACTAGACCCGAAGGTATCGGAGCGCTTTACATGAGCACCAGTTACGTTACAGACGGGGAGATAAATTGATTTGCGCCGAACCACAGAATGTGGAGCGTCCCTGCCGAGACTTGAGTCCGGTTCCCCACCTCCGAGGTCAACCGCCCTAGCCGTTAGGCCACATTCTCTCCCCATTCACCCTCAAGCATACTGCCCTGTTGAATGAGGTGCGTAGATTGCTGTTATTCATGCGGGATTGTTATTACTCTGTGCGTAAAATGGGCAGAATTATATAGGGCCTACTATTGCAGTGGTTGCCTACTTTTAGGTGACGCCACCTCCCTGCTGCTGTCACTGTTCTTACACTATCAGTCATCTTCGTTGCCACTGCCCACATAGCTAGGTACGCACAACGGAAATGTGTGTAATAAATACATAATTAAAAAAATAAAAAGTCTACGTAAAGACTTGAATAGACAATTTTTATTTATCAATTGATTGGCAATGTCTAGGTCAATCTGTGAGTCAGAACCTTGGCAAGTATCTTGTAGTCTAGACTTTGGGCCTTATTACGTCTTTGGCGGTCCTACAGCGGACGTGCAACACACCGTCCGGTGTAGAACCGTCAAAGCCGTGGTGCGACCGCCCAGCAGATTAGGAGTTAAATCCTGGTCTGGCGGCTGGTCATGCGGCAGTCTGACAGCGGCACTCTGTTAGGCTCAAAGAAGAGCCTATCATGCAGACCGCCTCTCTCAGAGCACTGACTGCCCCTTCCTGCAATGTGTGGCATACATGCCACACCATGCAGGAACTGGGCTTGCAAAACCAGGGAGCCACTACATGTCCCCCCCCCCCCCGCATGCACCCCAGGTCCAGGTGCTCACCGCCATGAAAAGGGCAGTGGACAGGCACCCCTTGATATGCTTAGCGGTGCCGCAGCAGAGCACCGCCAGAAAATTAGTGCTCCTGACCACTGCGCGACCGCTGCAGGACCCTTGATCCCCGGCGGTCGCAACAGTCCTGTTGCTGTCCATCCTCCACACTCATAATACTTCGGGCGGGCCCGCAATTTTGTAATTCGTAATAAGGCCCTGAGTATAGATCACAGACTGTTCACTTTTACATTCAAGTGGTATTTTCAGGTTTCAGAAGTGCACTATCTGGTAGTAGGAGGGAGGTAGCAACATTCTTTGATAAGTCATATATGTCCAGTAGACGTGGGTCAAATATCTCCTGCAACATTGCATAGAACTTGGCCAGTAACTAGTCTCTGCCTCATGTTTTACAGCCTGTCAGACTCTATAAGTTTGATTACTGTAATCATAAATTTCCAGCTCTTCAATCTAACATGACATACGCCTTCTTAATCCTGATTTTTAAAAATAATTTTCCAATTCATGACTGGTCCATTTAGTATATATTATGAATATAACATCTTATTGCTCTTTTGTGTTAGTAGACAACTTTTCTTTTCATTTTTGAAGCTTAAGCTTGCATTAAAACAAATACAAAAAAGGAACTCAGGCACCAGCATGCCATGGTCAGATAGCTTGGTTTTGCCATTTCTTGTTCCCCACGGTATCTGCCATAGACCCTGATTTGGAAGAAACTGATGAAGAGGATAAGCTTTAGTAATCAAAACACTAGCTACCAAAGGACCACTGACAGAATATCAGAAATAAAAATATTGTGTGGCCAAAATACATATTAGAAATATTGAGGACCACAATATCGAGAAGGTAAGTGCAAATAGGTAAGTACAGATTTACTATTCCTAACTCCACTTCTACGCACCTTAAAGATATATATATCATCAAGGTACATCTAGTTAGAGTTATAGATAGTGAAATTGTGCTTACCTATAGACACTTACCTTCATGATATTTTTGTCCTTGATATTCTTACTCCGATTTTTAGTCCCACAACATTTTCGGTTCCAATATTCTGTCTAAACTCCCTACCAAGATTATGTTGTCAGTGTAAAAGGGACAATGAATAATGATGTAAAGTAAGGAAGAGCAAGAGGAAAAGCAGGAAAATGAGGGAGGAAACAGAAAACATACAGGATGAAGGTGATGAGATTAAGAAGAGGAAGATAACAAGTAAATGGTGGCATCAGGAGCATCAAGGTGGTCCAGTGTGCAGCAGGTGACGGGTGTCTCTAGGTCACTGTCAGTCCTGTGAGGACGGAAGAGACGTTCCTTTGGGAATATCATCCCAACCTAGCATGGCTGGCTTTCTGGGCAGTGCACAATGTCACTTCCTCTGCTACACCACTAACATCTCACTCAAACGACGGCCGGAGTGGGGTGGAGAGTTGCAAGCCATATTGCTGCATGGATGCGCACGGCAGCTGCTTCCATACCTCCTCCCTCCAGCCAGGGGGTCTGATATGAAAGAAACTGCCAGCTGAATCTCAGTTCAACTTTTCGCCATCAAAACAGTAAAATATTTCTCTACTCACAATATACTTTGGAGAATAAAGCAGCACTGCAGATGCTCAGCTTTCAGAGAGGGCTAGAGTTTTCCACCTGAATTGTGAATTGAATGCAATGTCAACACTGCAAATGATTGGACTGTGCTGATCATGCTTCGTTAACAATTGTGCAGTGCTCCACACATCCTGTAGTGTTCACACTTGAAGAAAACATTACATGTGTAATGTCAAGGAGGCCCATTTAGCATTTTGTGGGACTCCCTAAACATACATTTGCTGCTGCAGATCAGTCGAGGTTCAGGGGAGGAATGTATTCTGTATCAAAGAGGGACTCCACAGATTGCCTTTTGGCATCTTCTGAATCTTCGCTTGACTATTTTTCTCCTTATTCCTCTCTTCCATGGCTGCTTTCTTTTTTTATCTCTTGTTTTATTATCGATGACGTAATGACATATATGTATGTCACCTTGGTCAACAGAATATTGATCTACTGACGTCAGACCCCCAAAAAAAACTTTAGGTCTCCATCTGATTATCATGGCTCTTTAGTGATAGAAGTCAGTAGAATGAAAATCTACAGCCAGTGGAGTAACCCCTTCCTGTGAAAATACTACAATCCAAGATGAACCACTGCCCAAAAAGACTGTATGACGTTACAACGCAAACATTTACAACGCATCCCTTTACAACGCAGTTTTTACATCGCAACATCCATTACAAAGCATGATTTTACAATGCATGCCATCACAACGCCTTTTTAGAAATTACATTTGCAACGCATTCCATTACAACACATACCATTACAACGCATATTACTTTTAGGGCAACAGTAGGGTAAGTGTTGGATAGTGTAGGGTTACAAATTACTATTCCCCATTACTTACCTTATAATGCGTTGTAATGGCATGCGTTGTAGTGACATGCGTTGTAATGGCTGCTTGTAATGGCATGCAATGTAAAGGATGTTGCGTTGTAATGATTGTGTTGTAAAGGTAGTGCATTGTAATGATTGCATTGTAAAGGTTGTTTCCCCCAAAAAAGCACCAACATGCTATGGATGAAGGTTGCATAGAATAGGAAGCAAATTGTTGTAACGACAAATCAATATTCAACTGATAGAACACCTTGAAAGAAACAAGATGCTTGACCCGTCAAAATCAGGTTTTAGACCTTTGCACAGTACCAAGACAACTTTGGTCGAGGTGATCAACCACATCAGATGTTCCTTAGATAATAAAACCCCCACTCTACTTGTGCTGTTGAACCTCTCCGCTGCATTCAATACTGCCTCACAACCTAGAATGCTGCAAAGACTGCATGAGGCACGAATCGATGGGACGGCCGTAACATGGTTCAAGGACTTTCTAACCAACCAAACCCAGACTATTAATCTGGGATCCCATAAATTGTGCACATTGAAACTTGATAAGGGGGCGCCACAAGGCTCATGTTTTAGCCCTATTCTTTTCAACATCACCGTGGCCCCACTTGCCAACCTTGTCAAAAGGTTGGCTTTCAACTACCCTAGGCGGAGCTTGCGTAGTGTTACTCTGCGGAATTTCACGGAGTTACTGGAAAACTCAGTGAAATTCCACGGAGTTCCGTGGCCTGGTGGAGTTACCTGCACCATACATTGCCCCACCCGAGTGTCCCCTGCACCACCTCTGCCCCCCGGCACCTCCCACGTAGTAAGGCCTGGCCTTACCTGTCCTGAGCATCATCCTTGGTGAGTGGGTATGGGGCGCCGGCTGTCCCCAGCCGCCAGTCTCCTAGCCGCCATTGCCTTCCTTCCTGCTCCTGCTACTGGTTGCACTCGGCTTCCGCTGCTCAGTCTCGGAGGATTCAATTAACAGGAAGGACTGCAGTGCGCATGGTATATTGCGTGAGGGCATGCCTGACCCTATCATGGGGTTTCATCTGGTCAGGCATGCCTTCACGCAATATGTGATTCGTACTGCAGTTCTTCCTGTTAATTGAATTCTCCGAGCTGGAGCAGCGGAAGGCGAGTGCAGCCAGCAGAAAGAGCAGAACACCATTTGCGAGGTAGGTAAGTCCTAGACTCCTGTCCATGGCACCGGTAAACTCCACACCGCTGTGAGTACGGAATCTTTGAAAACTTCACACTCCAAATGGAGTGCAGAGTTCTAAAACTCCGCAAACTCCGCTGGCAGAACGGAGTTAACTGCCCACCTTTACTTTCAACCACTTTCATATGCTGATGATACACAGCTATTATGTAACCTCGATCAAGATTTGAACAATGCTGCACCTCGGTTCTCAGCAGGTATGATGGCATTTGCTTCGTGGATGAAAAAGAACTGTCTCCAACTTAATGCCAATAAAACTGAAATCATGCTGTTTGGTAAGGCTCAACAGCTTTCGACACACAAACTTGGTCTTGCTCCAACTCCCAACCCGGCTGTACAAAACGTGTGTGTCTGCATTGATCAAGCAGTCACTATGAAAAAACAGGTAGTTACTACAACTGGTACATGCTTTCATATGCTGCTGGTACTACTGAAAGTTTTTCCCTTTCTTCCACATTCGGTGAGAAACTGTAGTCCAAGCACTGGTCATCAGCCGCTTGGATTACTGCAATGCTCTCTTGCCTTTCATTAACGAGACAATACTAAACAAATTGCAAGTTGTCCGGAACACTGCAGCGCGTCTCGTTCACAATCTTTCAGATAGGATGGCATTGGCCCCTCTTTTGCGTGTGGTTCATTGGCTGCCAGTGCACAAGAGGATCATCTTTAAGGTTTGCTCCCTGACTCACAAGTCCTTACATGGCAAAGCGCCAAATTACCTTTCTTCAAAGCTCATCCACTATCATCCTTCCAGGACCTTAAGATCCAGTGATAAAGCCTTGCTTTCAGTAGTTCGTATCACTAAATCCTACTCAGGTGGTAGATCCTTTTCCTACCTCGCCCCCTACTCTGGAACAAGCTCCCATTTCACAGACGGCAATGCGCAATTCAGTCAAATTATCAAAACATTGTTATTTCTGGCATAATTGACCTGCTGCTCTGCCTACAAGCTAGTTGCACCGAGATACCCCTCCCGGGGTGAGTCGTTTGCATTATAAATTATATTAACATAACATAACAAGCTCTAAGGCCAAGGTCACTTCACATGAAGGTTAGAATTAACAAAGCATGACCATGTCAAACTGAGATGGTAATGTAATAAAGACATGCCACTGACAAGCCTCAAGTTCACTGTTTTCATAGTAATCCCTAGAACTGATGAGAAATACTTTGTGTGCCTGGGGGCTACTTGTGAAAAGGAAGGATGCTGCCACTCACAGTAAAGCTATCCAATGGCTGAACTGTGCTGACTAACTGCCCATTACTATACGCTGCAGTAGACAGAAGAAAAAGGAGAATGACACAATAACAGGCCAATGGATAAGGATTGCAGGTTGAAAGCTGCTATAAGTAAGTAGAATATACATATAATTTTAGTAAAATAAAAAGGCCTTGGCTAACGCCAAACCTAAAATCAATTATGGTAAGTACAAAAAACACTACTGCTTATCGTCAGAATAGAACATGGAAAAGTGAAAACATGTTGTATAATCTTGGCGAAAAACATAACATTTTATTAAACTTTCAGCTCATCAGTTCAGTTTATTGCAAATTCATATTTAAAAACAAATCGATCTCTGACATTTGGGGAAAAGGGCTCATCAATTTATTACACTAATTGCTCCACTTCAATTAGCAAGGAGTTTCAGATATACACCCTCATCCAAGCATGGAGTTACAAAAAAGTAAGGCATGCTATGTATCTGCAGCAACCAGAGTTAAAACACAAACTCACCTAGTGTTACTAACACATGATCAAAGCATTGTGGGAATAGCCCTGGCCTAAAAATGAAGAAAACATTCAAAGTCCTACTATAGCAATCCCATGTAGTACACACTAACACTCTTCCTCGTCAAGCGAGGCAAGTACTCTTGATCACCAGTAACCATACACAAAAGTAGTGTCAATCCCTGAGTGTCCCTTTAACAAAATGTTAATTAAACGACTTTAATGTTGAAATGATAATATATCAGTTTGCATGGCCTCAAAATACAGAGTATGCAAATCATACTTATTATATATCTCATTCAGTAGAATATATTGCTGTGATTAACGTATAACAAACCATTGGGACCAAAAGCAAGAGGACACATACCCTAACTCCAGTTCATTACTGTAGTCTTTTGTACAGCCACATCTCAAAAAACAAACTAGAAAAATACAAAAGGAATTCAAAAACATATATAATATTTTAAAATAGCAAATGTCTATGAATAGATCTCCGAATCTCCGACACTAGGGTGCTAGTCTCGCCAATGTAAATGCATGTATTGCATCGAATATGTGACGTTAAAACGCGATCATTTAGATCGCGGTACGTTACATCGCAGTTATTACAACGCATGTCGTTACAACGACTTGAGCTGGAGGGCGCTGGATTTAGGAATAGTATGATTTACTATTCCAACTCCAGCCTACGTAACAGTAGGGAAGGTGTTGGAATAGTAAATCATACTATTCCTTAGTGTATAGCGCCATCCAGCGCAAGTCATTGTAACGACTTTCGTTGTAATGACCGCGATGTAAAAGTATCACGGTGTAACAACCGCGTTGTAAAGGTCGTTTCCCATTGCATCCAATAGCTGACAGTAAGTTTTGGTGTACCCATTCTTCTGGGTTGCAGAGTAGTTATTCGATCCCGCCACATTGTCACAAAAATGATGCACTTCCCTCTCAGTGGACGTACCCCAGCATAGGTAATTAAAGTGAAACATTACAATGTTAAACTGCAGTCCAGGGATATCCATGCAGGGTTTAAAAATGATGTTGCTGATCGCAATTCCCTCCCACAACCAACATAGGAATTTAAGGGCCAAAACTTTGAAATATTTTGTTTTGTTTAGCCTGCATTACTCCAAAGTTCGAGTCATTCATAATTTGCAGCATTTGTCCACAACGTTCTAATTTAGCATGCATTCACATTTCAGTGTAAACTCATAATCAGTATGTTTGTCCACCTCACATCACTGCTTGATTTAACTAACCACGTAATTTAACTGTTCATTATGAGGCAGCCCAAGAAATGCGTTTTAGAATGTAACCCCTGGAATTTTGCTGAATGTAACAAGCATTATAAAATATTTGCCCAGTTGACAAAGGTAATGGTGTATTTTTGGCCGACGAACATGGATGTTTATTCACCAAAATGTCGAGGGCAGCAGAAGTGGCATCACATACCCTTTGACTTTTGTAACATCACAGGAAGTGCCATCGTGTGGGCTTTTACCCTGAACCGTGATAGGAAGCGTGGTCCCATGCCCTTAATCCTAATGACAGTAATTGAGATTGGTGAAGTTCATAATAACTGTATGATCAATATATCAAAACAAAACAAACACGTCTGTATTAGATACCACTAATATTGAGGTGATGTCATGATCTTTGAAAGAGGTGGGGCATAATACATGCCCTGAACTGTAACGAGGAAGCAAAGTGAGTGAGCCAGACTTCCTCTGGGAGGATTCTTGGGGGTGAAAAAAAGGCAATCAAATAGTTTATTTGAAAACACAAGTTTCATGTAACTTTGCCCAAAAGCCATGGGATCTGAAGGGGCATGGTGTGCCAAGCCAATGAAACCTGATACTCCCCATGAGAGGACCTCATTTGTATAAAATGTGCTGTGTGTGCATTCATTGTACTAGGGCAGCATTTTGTCATGGGTGCTCAAATGCCAAAACATACACAATATGTTATAGCCTTTGGTAGAGTTTTGCTATTACTTGCATCCATATACTATGAGTGACCAATCTGTCAAATAAATTACCTCTAGTATGTCGGACCAGCATTTTATCATAGGTGCCCCACCTCCCTACCCACGACAGGAATCTGACCCCCTGCCAGGGAAATCGGCCTCTCGTACGCCAACAACTACCTCCAATGTTCTAAAACTAGCATCTTGCCATGGGTTCCTGATGCAGAAATGTGCTCAACAATGTCAGATCCAGCATATTTCAAGGGAACCCTATATGCCAAAAATTACATCTAGTATGCCAGTGGCCGTATTTTATGATGGGTGTCCATTATGTGAAGAATTATCTCCACTCTATAGGTGCCAGTATTTACTCACAGGGTCCTGCATCCTACAAGCTGCCTCCTGTGTGCCAGCACCAATATTTTGTCATGGTTGTCTCTATAAGCCAAGTCATACCTTCAATATGCCTGGGCCAATGCAGACTCGTAAGCATAACGCCACATTCACACTCAGGCTCACTAACATTCATTCACAGTTGTTAGACCCAGCCGTTTCCAGCTAGCAGGGATTCATCGAAGACAGTCAAAATCCAACGCTCTAGATAGGATGAGTACTATACACGTGTCCAATAACCTGTGCTCACCCTTAGGTAGGTTGGCACAAAACCACCCTCACAACACACTGCATACGCCACAAAAAGACTCTACATCTTAGGTATAAAAAACTTGTCTTTGTATTACACACACACTGAAATCAAAACGAGATACACAGTGTACATACACTTTACACGTATAGCAATTGCCGAACTTTCCCATTCGCAGAGAGGGCAAGCAGTCACAGGTCTTTGAATACGCCTCGTGACCCAGCCCCTCAGTCACTCCACTACACCAGCCAAAGATACATGTTGCCCCTGCTGGCGCCCCGATGAATAGACAGTCAGGACCACCTAACACAGAAAGAAACAGTTACTTGGTTTCGCCCATCTGGATTAGATCTCCAGGAGCCCGGTGGCACCTGCACGAGTGTGGGATCCTGATCCTCTCCATAGAAAAAAGGCTGTGACCCAGTAAGCTGGTGCGCTTACAAGTCTGGAGATATGTTTACCCTCAGGCAGAGGTGTGAAATGCCGTAGCCCTGGACAGTCAGCTGCAGGTGCCAACAAGGCACACAGAACCCCTCGGGCCTCATCACGATGTTCTCAACAACACAGTACGTTTTGGCATGGTTCGAGGGAGAGGAAGCCAACGACCTCAGACAGACGTGGCGATGTCAGGCACTGTTGTCCTTCCGATCGGGAGGTAGAAGAAAGTCTCAGCTCCCGGCTCAGGCTTTCCCAACACCCCCTTGGACACCACACGCTCTGATGTGCAAGCTAGCACATGTCCCCTTGGTCGCAAGCACGGGTCCCTCGGACTCTGCAAGCGCACGGGTCCCTCGGACTCTGCAAGCGCACGGGTCCCTCGAACTCTGCAAGCTTCCCCCACACTCCTCGAACTCCTAACATCTCACACCTAAGGTGGCTGCTGATTTTTATGAGCATACTCTTCTGCACAGTTTGAGGCTGGTGTACGTAAGGATGGTCCTTGTCCCAACCAACAATCACTCCCATCTGTTTCCACCGCACCCAGCGTGGTACTTACGATCTTGTGGAAACTGTGAGATCCTTTGTGGTCATTGGGATCTCATGGGCAGGAGGACAGCTAACCGGCCCTTGCAGAGTACTTAGGGACCTGGTCCAGGACAGTTGGCATTTAGTTGCAGATCAGCAATGTCCAGGCATAATCCACCAAGTGATAGTCCCCTACCTGGAGCATGACAAGCTCCAGGTCACCACAAGGCTGCGGATAATCCAGTTGCAGTCCCACCTGCCCTAATGATTCCTCGTGTAGGTATCCCAGCATCGAACCAGCGTAGTATAGTTCAAAATCCAGAAGTGTTGTGTAGTTCCTATATTACCCATACACCCCCACCGAGAATGTTAGCCTTTCTTGTTTTAGCTAGATCACAGTGCCACTAGAATCTCCTCTTATCGGGGAGAGAATAGTTTCTGGCAACCTCAGAACATGACAACCCTGATCCCTCAGGATCGTGGAAACAATGTACTACTTTTCGCTCAGTCACTCATGCTCACTTATTCGGTCACAGAGAGTTACACAGAAGAAACAGTCGGGCGTGTTACAATAAGAATGTATTGCACAGTTGTTTTCTAGTGTAAAATAGATGTGCTGCAACAACCGTTAGACAGTAGCAGATATATATGATTAGCAGTACCGTGAAAATAAAAGGATAGTACAGTTCTACCATCTTGCAATAATCATGAATAGATACATGAATAGAAAATGCATGATAAAAGTGCGCGTACTCCTTCGATGTCTATCTAGATGTACCTAAGTGTACCTAGCATGTGAGTAGGTGTGAAGCCAAGAATCCCTCTAGCATTTAGTCTAACCTCATTACCTGAAGTGAGAGAGTGTGGGACCCCGTCCTGGTCTTGAGTTGGACACCCCGCGAGGGATAATAGACCACTGTCAGCTGAAGCATCTGCATGCAGGAGCCTTAGCGTCTCTGGTCAGTGTGTCGGCCTGGAAGTCTCGGTTCCCTCTCTCTAACCCTGGCAAGATGTGCTGTATTTATACAAAACATGTCTAGTGTTTCTTTGTCCCTTGTTTCTTGTATTAGCCATTGTTGGATTTGGGGATGATGTATGGGAACCTTGTACGTAGATGTTATGCAGGTGGTGTAGCCTTTGCCTGGTTTCCAAGAACCCTCATGAAAATTCATTCATATTGTATGAGTCCATTGATAAAGTTATAGGACACTATTGTTCAGGGAAAAATCCTCCTTCTGCACCCAGGACTGGAACTAGGTAAAGGTCCAATCCTAAAGGCTCGTTACTGTGTAGTATAAGGGAGGTAATGTAGGTGAAGGTGTATGGTATTACCCAGGTCTATATTAGGGTACCTATATGAAACACAACAAAAGTGTCTGTACTGTCAGAGGCCAGAGCCTCAGTAGTTATACCCACCATGGCCTTTGAAGATACGATCAATTCAAAAGGCCACCTTTGAAATGCACAGGACCCCTCTAAATGTTGTCCTGTCTGCCATCCGACCTCAGGAGGTTTGATCACTATCTTTTGTGTGGCCAAGACCCTGCCCCTTGGAATGTAGGTGCCAACTCAACCCCCACGTAACCATCCCAGAAAGACTCATCAGAGGTTTGCAGTTTCCCTTGAGCCCTAGTTTATGGCCTTCAATCAGGAATGCACAGATGTAGCTGCCCCCCTAGCACCAAGATGTGAATTGGAGACAGTCAACAGGCACACAGAGCCACGAGCATCGAAATGCTGACTTTCCCAAAAGTGACATTTCCACACACCTAATGTCAGACCCACTTGCACTACTGGAGAGGTTTCGCCATTACAAACTCATCGATATCAGCCACGATACTACTACTATTCGGCTCAAAGGAAATACTGCTCAATAGCCTTTCCCTACATTCCCCCATACTGATCCAATGCGAGAAGCAGGCCCCGTTGTACTGAACACACCACTCAGTGCTATTTACTACCCTTGCATGTAACGCACACACGTACATGCCCTACCTCTCCCCAACACCGCACCCTATCACCAGGGAGAACTTCAATAGAAGAAAAGACATGCAGAACTTTGGCACATAGCTTTTTAAATACCAAATCAAGTAACAGCAACCTGTGCACACAGGGCCCATCAGGGAAAACCTGTGGCACAATCAATGAGCTACCTCTGTGGATGCACAACCCGTGCTACAGGACCACGGAGGAGCATTCGAGATACATGCCCTGGGTATATGTCTTACCCTTAGACAAGGGACCTACAGCTAACTCGAATCAGCCAATCATGTACATGACGAGCACAGCGATTGGGCACTTACTGGCAGGGCCAAACGTGCTCAAAGTCCTAAGGCTAGCATCCAGATCAGTGGAAAACTGGAAAGGAGAAAAGCAAAAAGTTGAGGGAAAGCACCCTAAAAAGAGCTACTTCCAACAACAGTCATTCACACTCACACTCCTTCATTTTCACTCACCTGCAGTCACCTACTCATCGTTTACATTCAGTCTCATTCATAGCCTGACTTATGATTACCTTCTCACACTTACTTGCACTTAGTAATAATCTCAGTTCTTAACACACACCTCATTGGGCAAAAACCCTGGCCCGGACGGGCTCCCGCAAGAATACTATGCTGCATATCGAGAAACTCTTGTCCCATACCTCGCCAATCTTTTCGATGAGGCCCTGGTAAAAAAGGCTTCTTACCGACCGAGACAGACATGGCCACCATTGTTGTTCTCCACAAAACGCAACCCCCATCCTCCCGGTGCGCGGACTACCGTCCAATTTCCCTCATAAACACGGAGGTTACATTTTTTTCGTCATAATCCTCTCCCAACGGCTGAGGCACTACCTCACCATGCTGGTTCACGCTGACCTGTGTGGATTCATGCCCCTGCGTGGGACTAGACATTGTCTCAGTCGTCTCCATTCGGCCTTGGCACACTGCCACTTGCTCACCCCCTACCTGGCACTCCTTCTAGTAGATTTCGAGAAGGCCTTTGACTCAGTGAACTGGCAATATCTGGGCGACGTGCTGGATATGATGGGCTTTGGCCCCCGCTTTCACAACCTGGTAAAAGTTCTTTATGCCAGGCCCCAAGCATGGGTGCTAGTCAACGGGGCACTATCAGGGGCCTTCGTAGAGGGACGAGGCATGGATGCCCCCTCTTGCCCCTCCTCTTCGCCTTGGCAATGGAGCCTCTTGCGCTCCCGATTCGTTCGGAGGACCGTGTCCAGAGATGGGAATGGCCCAACTCGGAAGTGGACTAGATTGTTCTGTATGCTGATGATGTCTTAATTTATCTTGCGGAGCCCGCTCAGTCTGTCCCTTGCTGTCTCCAGGTCTTACACTCCTTTGGGCAGGACTCCGATCTAAGACTTAACCCCAGTAAGTCAGTCTTGTTCCCCCTGCATTTGGCCAGAGGCTGCTAGGACTGGCAATTCACAATACCCATCAGGAGACAATCATTTAAATACTTAGGGTTCTGGGTCGCCTTGCTCCCTGACCCCGGTTGGTCTCTCAACATCACCCCGCTGGTGAAAAAGGCAAAGGAAGACCTTCACAAGTAGCAAATGCTTCCCCTAAATCGCCTGGGGAGGGTGGTCCTATTTAAAATGATGATTCTCCCGATTCCTTTACGTCCTTCAAAACACCCCCTTTTGTTTTCCGCGGATCTGGTTCAGGGAGCTAGATAGTGTGGCTACCAAGTTCAACTGGGGAGGTGGGAGGGGCCGTATATCTCAGACATACTGCCGTGTCCCTCCCTTCGACGGGGCATGGGGATGACCAACTTGTATTTATATTACTTGGCGACCCGCCTCCTCACTATACATGATTGGTTCAACGGGGGATGGTCCAACCCGGCCTACCAGCTTGAGCTGAGTGAGCTGGGCCTGCCCAAAATTCTATCCATGATGTACGGGGGTCCATACCTTCCACCATGCCGGAGGTGACGCGCACTGCGCTTCTGGCCTGGCGGGCATCGCTGCGCCACACTCAGTGAACACATAAGCTAACTCAATACACACCTCTCTGGCATGGTACTTGGCTCCGGGAGGTTAGTGGGCTGAAGGGATTCTGCTCCTGGGATCTTATAGGGATCTCCCAACTTGGGGACATGTGGACAAGCGGCCACATGCGCTCCTTCCAAGACCTTCAATCTAGGTACTCCCTACACCCGTCACAATTTTATAAATATCTGCCACTGCGGCACGCCCTCAATCACACCTATCGGACGATACACCGGTTCCAGAATACAATTCTCCTGAAGTGCAAATTATAATGGGTGAATTCGGGAAGGGGGGTATCTCCCGCATTTATCGTACCCTAATCAATAACACCCCAACCACACTGGCCCGGCTCAGAAGCCAGTGGGAGGCATGGGTGGGTCCACTGGAGGAGGAGGATTGTAGGGATGCACTCATGGCACCTAAGATGGTCCCTGCATCGGCTAGCATCCACCTGATTCAATTATACTACTTGCAGGCCACCTATTTAACCCCTGCAAAGCTTTACAAGGCCGGCCTCTATCCAACTGCCTCCTATACACGCTGCGGCCAGGACCCGGCGGATTTCTTTCATATGGTCTGGGCATGTCCACAGCTGGCCGGGTTCTGGGGAGGCATTGAGGAAGAACTCACAGAAGTCTTGGGGTGGGAAGTTCCCCATGAGCCGTGACACACGCTCCTGGGGATCACTGAGGGGCTGGACAGGTCCATAAACGAGAAGCTGTTTTTCAACACAGATATGGTTGTAGCTAAGCGTGACATAGCAGCCGCCTGGAAATGTGAGCCTAGTGAAGTGGCGGAAGGGGGTGGATTGGTGTGCTACCCAAGAAAAACCTATGTATGAAGCATGGGGATGTTTGAAGAAATATCACAGGGTGTGGGGCAAATGGTTGGGTGTGGTGGTTTAATTCTGATTCGTCTGCTGCTTCTCTATGTTAAATTGTACTCTGTGGGGTCTTGCGGGCCGAGATCATCCATCCACCAGATTGGGAATTGTTGCTTCTATTGCAATGTGCTGACTTGCTGGTCTTTGTTCTATTGGCAAAACTCAATAAAATTGTTTATCAAAAAAATAATCTCACTCCTTCATTTTCACTCACTCTGACTCATAAATTCTCGCTCATTCATTTACACACACTTGCACTCACATTCACTCTTACTCTCACTCACACTTTCTTATTCACACTCACTTTTATTCATTATCGTCCAATCAGACTCATTCATTCTCACTCAGAGATTCACTCTCACTCGTAGTCACTCACACCCACATCCCATATAACTCCTCACACTCATCCGATTCATTCTCAGACACCCACTCTATCACTTGCAGACACTCTTGCTCACTCATTCTCATGCTGATATATTTGGACTCACTGACGCTCAATCTCACTCATTCTCACTCAATACTTGTCACTCTCACTCAGTTGCACTAATATGCTCACACAAACCTACGCTTTCACAAATACATGCTTTTCCTCATATACACACTCACCCGCAAGCAAGCACCCAGCATTCATTTAAAAGCATTTCGTTTTTACTTACCCCAGTTGCCAGTGAATGTCTCATTCCAGCACTTTGTGCTCCATTTTTTTATTACGTTAACAATTAATAGTACTATATTATCAACTCTAGTGTATTACAAATGGGCAGAAAACAAGGAAGTTGGTGCCCGGAGCTCCTGTGTTCTTGGTATTCATTTTGCCACCTCTGAGACCAGGAGACACAAAGGCAGCACCAAGGGTTGCAAGGGAAAGGCCAGGGGTCCCAGCTGCAATCCCTGGTGACCCTTAAATGATATCCACGCCTACGAAGGCAGAGAGCCATTTCAGGAGGGCAAATACACTTGTGAAATTCAAAAAATTTGGTTTTTCACTCAGAAAATTTACTTGAAGGGACTGTAAGTGGTCATTCCAAGTCTGGAATGCGCACCTACAAGCCTACCCATTTGTGGGTATTTCCATGTTCTTCTCTCAACCCCTCTCACCGTGAAAACAATTGGCATGTAACTCCTGTCAAGGGGAGGAGTAAACCCCTTTGCATGGTGGGAAGATAATACCTCCAAAGTTCGTGGGTTTGTAGGGGAAGAGGTCTCTCCATGGGGAAACAAAGTTTCACTGTAGAGAATAAAGTAAAAAGGTTTGACATGAGCAAATATATAAATGTGCATATCTGTTTAGGCAAAAAAAGAATTCCCAAAAGATTTCTAGGAGTGTGAGTACCTACTGCACGTGATTAGAGTCGGATCAGACAAACAGACAACACCTTTACTCTTTTAAATGCAATTCATATTTATTGCTACTGTCTGTACCCTTCAGCAAAGTCTGTCTGGAGTACTACCCAGAAGTTGAGGAACACTGCTAAAGCTAAATTTTCTTGCATCTAGCCATTAGCAATTTCTTTAATTTTGGGATTATATGTAATGGCTCTGCATGGTGCTATAATGGAGTAATTTGGTAATAATCTTCCCTTTCTTACTTACTTTACAAATTGTTCTTAATTCATTATTTTTGTCGATTAAAGCTGCAGCTGCTAATGTAAATTGCACAGCATATGGTAACACAACTGGGATGGGGCCAGTTTGCTTCTATAGGTTTTGTTCCTTAATCGGTGTTACATATTGTGGCATTCGAGATCTTCTTCTTTGCCCCTTCTCATTAATGATCAGGCACTACCTGCATGGCATGAAAATGTCAGCACCTGACCCTTACAGACCTTGCGACTAGTTACAAATGTTATCTAGACTTCAACATTCGTGTAAGATGGATGGCTTGCCCAGTTTTGTGGTCCTTCATTTGTTCTAAATGATCGGCTTAGTCTGGTGACTTGGCTTTATTTTTTATCATTCTTGATTTTCTATCATGGTATGTAAAGGGTTTTGTTTAAGTGGAATTCCTGGTACATCACCTACTGAACAAGCTTAATTTTTCTGACCATTGTTTAATATGCGTGCCCTATTCCATTTTACAAATGTAAAGTGAATAATGGTTCCCTATTTTAGGAATTTTTATTCCCTATGGCGATAACGTTTTTGTCTTTTTATTTGCATATGGCGTGTTGTGACATTTTCAGAGAAACCATTTCGTTTAACTTTTTTCATTCTATTTTAATTATTTTTGATGGCTTAACTTTCTTTTGAGTGCTTGAGGGATCCTGATTTATACGCTCATTATATAATTTAAATACTCAGAACTTAAAATCTTCTCCTCAAAATTCTTAACGTTCTAAAGTGATACAGATCTGCAATAGAGTGTGATGGTACCATAAGTTTCCCTCATATTTGATTTCTTGAAAAAATTTACTTTTCAGGCAGAACGTTTCTTGCTAGAAAACAGAATGGGGCTGTCCAGAAAAGTTCTCTCCTGATTTGCATCCTTCCTGCGAAAACGCTCACAACAAATCAAACTTGGCAACTCTTTCTCAGATGCCGCACCTGTGGGATGCAAAGTCCCACAAGGGCCAACCATTTCCCCCACACTCTTTAACCTATATATGTATGGAGCCACTAATGGAAATGTTCTCACAATCGAATGTTGCATAACATATGTACGCAGCCGACACACAATTATACTTAAATTCTTAAAGTTCTAAGGTTATACAGATCTGCAATAGAGTGTGATGGTACCATGAGTTTCCCTCCTATTTGATTTCTTGAAAAAAATTACTTTTCTGGCAGAACGTTTCTTGCTAGAAAACAGAATGGGGCTGTCCAGGAAAGCACTTTCCTTATTCGCATCCTTCCTGCGAAAACGCTTACAACAAATCAAACTTGGCAACTCTTTCTCAGGTGCCGCACCTGTGGGATGCAAAGTCCCACAAGGGCCAACCATTTCCCCCACACTCTTTAACCTATATATGGAGCCACTAACAGAAATTTTCAAACAATCGAATGTTGCATAACATATTTATGCAGCCGACACACAATTATACTTAAAGATATCCTCCCCAGAGGATGTTATCCAACTAAATAACACTGTAGATAAAACTCAGTTCTGGCTAGGGCAAAACAACCTCAAGCTGAACTTTCTAAAAAACAGAATTCCTACTTTTCTTCCCCCACAACAGCTCCACATGCATCCAAGATTGGCTAAGTCACACAGATGCCCTCAACTACAAACCGACCATTATTGATTTCACTAAATCCCTTGGAGTAACACTGGACAAGAATCTGAACATGGGAGCACATATCAATGCAACCATGCACATTGTGTCATTCCAACTCAATGTACTGAAGAAAGTGAAACCAATCCTGCCACCTCCAGACATCGTAACTTTATGAGCGGAATCTGTTCATAAGTATCTTTTCCTGGAGCTTTTCCATTCCCTTTAAACTCCTTCAATAAAGCTTCAGGAACAGATGGTAACCCGGCTGGCCTCTACCAGGAGATTCCAATGCTACGCCTGAAAAAATTGTTGGGAATTTTTATGGAGGTCAGGGACATAGGCCATTTACAATCAGGGAGTCAATGATAGTCTTTGGGCCGAAGTAGGGCAAAGACCACACACAAGTGACACAGTACTGAGTAAAATTGTGGCATTAGATTACTGACTGTCACATGATACCTCATACATTAGGACCAAACTGGGTTCTTTCCGGGCAGAAACACTATCTTCAGTATTAGAAGTCTGACAAATATTATGCAGGCCCTGATAGACTCAGAACAGGATTATGTGCTAGCAGCACTGGTTTTAGAAAGAGAATTTGATACAGTGAGTTGGAGATGTCTCTGGGAAGGTCTGGAGAGTATGGGGTAAGGACAGGAGGAGTGATCTCGGAGGCATGGAAATTAGACCTTCATCACAAGAACAAAGATGTCTTGAATGTAGTGTTTGGGCATGAGCATGGGAAAAGATATGTCTAAATTTAATGCAAGCAAGTTCATTGTATTAAAATACTGTCCAAGTGTTTCCATAACCGTATGCCATACAATTATTGCACTGTAGCTCCCTATGAGATAGGGAAACTGGCACAGTCCCTTTAGCACAACATGAACTGATGCAAAAATACTTTCATTTGAGAACTGATCTGGACATTCCTCAGTTAGTAATACCTGGTCACAAAGGTGGAGCTATAAAATTAATATTTAAAGAGAATTGCCGAAGTGAGGTGAAAAGAGTATGAGTAAGACTTCTCTTAGGGGGAAGAGTCACAACACCTTGAAAATCTTCACAATGCCTTGAACCAAAAGAGGAATGTTCATGGGAAATGTAATTTCCTTTACTGCAAGGATTTTCCTCATTTCATAACTGATTCATATTGCTTTCGGCCAAGAGGTAACCCTTCAGATCATCTATACAAGTAGGCCTACTCTACAATCTTCACGCTTTACTTCTTTTTACATGCACTGTTTTATCCATTAACTACATTGTTTGCACCCCTTCTCCCACCTACATCCTCACAGTCTACCTTTCTTCTCTACCTCTTTTATTTTTTTACTTGCCAATTAGTATCACTTACTTACATCTCCATTACCATTTCTTTACCATGGGGTCAATTCACAAAGACGTAAATCTGACTCTAAAAAGTAAGCCTATGCGTGGGTGCAGATTTAATACTTTTTGCATTTCCCAAACATTTCTAGTGATATGCCTAAAAAGCTCCGTAAGGTCCAGGTTTCTGGATGAACTATTGGGAATGCCATGTGGCATCTCTTGCAGGCTCCTATTCTCACTACACGCAATTCTACATGGTGCAGAATAACGCACAGAGGGAATGCAGCCAGCTGGGAAAAACATTTTTCCTGGAGAGATAGCACTTACCCTGCACCCAATCAAATGTCAGGGTGAAAGATTTCCTTCCCTTCATGAAAGTGGAGTCTCCAATCAATTTGAGGGTGGGAAAGGGCTGGATCAGAGTGTGCAAACGGCCAAGGGAGTAGCCAGAAAATTAAAATACGCCTACTTTGAATAAAGGTTTTGAAGGCACAGTACCATGTGAAGGAGGTGACCCTCTCCTGCATAGAACAGCGCCCTTGTCTCTTCTATCCTAGCATCTATCCATTTATACTTTTACCCTTACATCCACCATTTCACCTTTTACATTCTGTCATCCATTCGTTTTTTCATCCATTATTCAGTTTTTCACCATTTCATACATTCTTTTACCAATCCAGCTTTTCAACCACCCTCTTATCCTTTCACCCATTCACTCTTCCACCTACTCGCCCATCCTTTCACCCACTCACTGATCCTTTCACCCGGCCTTGCATCCACCCACCCTTTCAACCACCCACGCTTCCTTTCATAACACACAGATCGTTTCACCCATCCAATCTCTCAACAACCCATACATCCTTTCACCCACCCAGGCATCCGTTCGCTCATCCTTTCACCATTCCACCCATTCACACATCCTTTCACTCATCCACCCTTTAATACAGTCTTCCTTTTAACCTGACATCCTTCTTTCCATTTTCTATCCACCCATCTTTCTTTAGCTTTAATTGTGAGCATGTGTCTGCCGAGCAGAGTCGGCCAGCAGCAATTAGAACAGGTGGGGCAACAAGCGAATATTAACCCACTGACGAGCACTCATAAAACCAGCAGTGCTCTTAGGTAACCCTGGGCGTAGGACTATGCTACGCTCGCGTAGTTTGCGCAACTAAGCACTACGCAAATTGCACGTAGCACAGTGCAAAAACGCGTAGCGTAGCGGGCATTTTTTGCGTGCTCGCAGCCCTCAACGTCAAGTTGGCAACCGCGAGCAAAATAACATCTCGGCGAGACTTTTTCCTCGTTCGAAATCAGCAACATCAAGTTGCCGATCGAGAGCATGGAAAATAAACCTCCCGGCGAGATTCTCATCGTGGGGAGGTCAGGTTTCTCATTGCGAGTGGTCACGTATGCTCGCGACCGCTCGCGATGAGAAACTACCAGTCCGCGTTGAGAAAGCTGCCGCTCGAGTACAAATCTACTTGAGCGACAGAAAACGACCGCTTGCACTGTGCAAGATGCCGTTTGCAATGATTGCACAGTGCGGACAAGCACCCAGCACTTTGCAATCAGTGCGAACAGCTACACGTAACGCTACTACGCGAACTACGCCCACGGTTTCTCTTAGGTCCGCTGCTGCCGAGTTGCAGACAGAAGAGGCCCATAAAGAACTCAACCCACGCTGTAGCTGGTAACGCGGGGGTTGACGTCACCCCTGGGATTGGGGGGCTTTAACAATCCTACAAGGCTAACAACACCTACTTCTTCTCATTGCCCATCCCTTGCAAGGATTTCTCTGGACTCTTGGCAGAGTAATCCAGAGAAGTAAAACTATTTATGCCCATACTAGTAGTCATAAACCATTGATGCCGGCAGAAGCACGCCCGATAGTTTCTACACGCCAATACCTTGATTTCAACAGCTGATAATACGTTGTATCTGTTTTAAACCGCTATAGGTGACAGCAAACACATTGTATTCATCAATAATCCATAATTTATCGGGATTGCAGTTACATAGATGTAGGTTTCTAGGAATGCAACGTTTTTAACACCGCTTGAATCGGAGGCAGCGATCATCTTTTATTTAGTGTGAGTTTTAGGGCAGCCATGGTTCACAAACTCGAAAAAAGGCAACACCCGGAAATACTGAACATCTGTGATAACATTCTTGTGAAAAGTAATCCTTGTCATCTCTGCCATGCCTAGTGTAGCCTCCACCGTGTAGTGTAGTGGCAAATCAGTGGCCTGGCTGGTAGGCCCTCGCTGCTTTACTATAGATAAGAGAGGCAGCACAGAAACCAATACAACAGGAGGACACAGAGCCCACACTTGTAAATACACCAACAAATGGCAACGAAAGCAATGGAAAAAAACTGTTCCACCAGTCGCCTTGGTGAATTCTATGACCAGACAGTGAAAAACTACACGTAAACCCCCACAAAAAAACGCAGAGAAGTCCCCCTCTATGTCCTACACTTGTAAATAATGCCCCACCCAAGGTCTGCTACCTAAGACGTCATCTGTCCTTCTTCCAATACATACTTTTTATAGTGAGACTGAAGTCATCAGACTCTCGATGCGGGATAGTTCGAAAAGAAGGTTTGCTTGTCAGCAGCACTCGTGTGTCTTCTCTCTATGCCTTTGACCCCGAAACACTGACATAAAAACAGCCAAAGCTGTTATCACTCATAAAATACAATTTCATTACACAAGACCAACCTAACAAATAAACCACAACTTCGACATGCGTGTTCTATGTTACGTGTGGCCAGACTCGTTCTTGTACATGAATACCAGAAGGTACCAAAGTGTCCTTTCATATAAAGTGGGGGGAGCTTAGAATGTGTTATTCCTCGTGAGATTATTGAGATGATCAGACTGCACTATATTCTCGCGGTGAGAATATAGTGCAGTCTGATTTTAATTTCACAAGTGTGTGTGTAAGGCAGGAAGCCTACGACAAAAACTTCCAGTTTTCCTTACTTTTTTTGCGCTTCCCTACTGCCCACAGCCGTGCTCCAGAGAAAATTGTTTATAATTGTCCTTGTGCGGGACTGTCAGGTTTAACCCTTTACTTGCAGACTGGACAACATCGGCGAGCAATCATAGGTTTAGGGTAAAGGTGCAGTTGCAGTGTTACACTTTTACCCTTAGTTTCTTCACATGGAAACAGTTTCCATGTGGCAAATATCCCTTCCCTACCCCTTTTGAAACATTGTGGATGCTTGGGGCCCTTTTCATGCGTATTGCACCACTGACTCCAACTCGAGGCAGGCGTACTTTTAGAAGTGTAAGGATTGTGGAAACCGGTACTGCAAATCTTCATGAATGCCCACAAAGTGAAGCTTTTGTGAGCGACCCTCATTTGTAAGGCAAACGCCCAGGAAAATTTCATGGAAACGCCCATTTTCCCAACTCCTCTCTACAATCTCAACTACAGAAAAAGCACTGGCAAAACCAATAGGCCGCACCTATCTAAAGGCTTTGCCAATGTCTTTTAGCCATGTTGTACAGTAATGTGGCAGGGCAGCATGGCTGACAGTAAAGTTAGAAAAAAAAGTGCAATGATGTGGCCAGTACTAGCCGCAACACAGACGACGGGAGGGAAGAAGTCACATGGACAGGGGCGGGAGGGAGAGAAGCAAAATGGGCAACAAACTCGATTTTGGTAGCCACAAAAAAATATAATTCTTTGCTTAGTCCAACCAGCCTATAGCAAGTTTGGTTTCTTTTTTTTTTGCAAGGAATAAAGGAAGAATAACAAAAGTAAAAAAAATTTAGACCAGCTGTGTATGGCACTGTGTTGAAACGGATGTATGACTGCTTCAACAAGGGACAACGAAAACAAAAAAAAACAGCTTGTGACATTACCCTTATTTATATTAAAGTTACAGATACAGTGTCCATTAATATATTATGAGCCACAAGCCGAATTATCTCACAGCATTTCAGCAATTATAAGTGAGGATGAAGGGTTGAGCCTACCCCCACCAGGTTGAACCTGGCATCTACATGCTACTTTAAAATCACACAACCGATGGATCCAGCTCACCAGCAGACTGGACTGTAGAAGTCATAGATTGTGGGGAAGGCTTCAGCTTCTCTATGCGTTATCATGATTATTGTGACCTATCTTGCCCCAGAGCTTTCTTGGAAACAGCTCAAATCAGTATCATCGCGCCTTCTTTACAAACATTATTCAGCAGCTAGGGTGGCCAGCGCCAAAAGCATAGAGCGTCCACTCATTGGTTGATTTTTTTGGGGGGGCATTTCCTAACATGTGCTCACGTGGCCTAAAGGCCCCACAGTTTTGAAATCCAGAAGCAGTCCCTTTGTTTCCTGGTGCGTGACCGGCTAACATAATACACACTTGTTTAGGTGGCTCGGGCTAGAAGCTGAACCCTTGTTTCCGTTCCTCACAAAAACACACAGAAACAGTACTGTTTTGTGAGAACCCTACTGCTTAGTCGTGAAGCGCAGTGAGCCCCACAAACAAATAATGGATGCTTGGCTGGCTTACAAGAAGTAACCTGCAATCCATACTTTGTAGCGCTTTAAAGCGCCGTCGGCGAAGAGGTACTAGTGCTAAATAAAATACTAATAAATCTGAATAAGTTAACATTTCTAGAGTAATGCCCAAGACTCACCCACATGCCTCGTTGTTCATACAGCCACCCATCAATTAAGATGCGTAGGTAGAATAATTGCTGTTCTTATACCGCTCCCTTTCAAGGTTTTGCAGCTTACAAGAAAAACAAGTGCCCTCTGAAGACAAAGCCTGACATTGGACCTCGGTCTTTGAATGCACAGCAAATGTGATGAGATAACAACAAGATTTAACTGCCTGTTTATAGAAATGGAGCACTCCGAAGGATAAGACAGTGCCTGGCATTTGACTTCGGTCTTTTACAGCCCATAAAATGTGACAAGATTAGAACAAGATTTATAGGCCTGTATATTATAGAAAACAAGTTTATGGAAGAATACAGTAAACACAACTTTGGAATTGATAGGGACAAACTGAACCTGGACAGCTTAAAGCAAATAAAGCCAGCAAATGGAAAGCAAGGAAACATGAGTTACAAAGCCAATGGCAAGCCACAGGCGGAATGCATTCCCAGGTCAAATTTCTAAAACTCCACAATATGTACTTTGGAGGCTGCGACCTAAAAAACACCCATTTTGCACAGTTTCTACTATCATAAGTACTATTTTCACATTGTAAAATATGCACTCCCTGCAGGCGCAACTTTGAAGTATATAAATGGTATTTACATGTGCAAAATGTTTCTGAATTAGCCCATCAGATATTGAGTTTTTCTTCAATGAATGCACATTCCATTTTGAGACACACTAGAGGACATGTTAGTATACCTCCTGAATCTAGAAAGAGATTGTATCTTTGAAATACGTTACTATGGAGAATAAGGGCTGGGCAATAAGAACATGATAGGTAACTGCTGATGAACAGTGACGCATCAGACAACCACTGCCCCTCACTCCAACTAATGTGCCAACATCACCCCCAAGTCGCCTCCAACGCTATTGTGTCGCGCTCAATGAGCGGTCTCCTTGGTTGGCCTTCAGTATCTTAGGTCACCTGAGAGTGTTGCTCCTGTAATTCTCTAGAAATTGAACTTCATGATAATGGACACCTGCATTTGATGCCCACCGAGCAACGGCTGAGGTCGATTCATGTACTGCAGGTACCTCTATTTTGGGACCATTCCACCAATGAGTCAGTGAGTGAAAATGCTGTTTGCGTCTCTAAACTTGTAGCATGTTTACAATTAGCCTGTGGACGTCAGTTAGGAGTGTCCAGGAGTATCGGCTTGCTCTTTGCTACCTCTGGCGATACCTTTGTAATTATTTCAAAAATCATGAGGGCAGGGGCTAGAACCGAAGAACACCAGGTACTTGAGTACTTTTCGTAGTTTTCACTCCTAGTGCATCATTAGTAAATAGGATGCTCTTGAAGTGCTAAGAGTGGGAGAATGAGTCAATCTTTTGATGACTCTAGGGTCAAAGGGTGCGTGACGTCACTTCCACCCGTCATAGGATTCTATTTAATTGACGGTACACGGTTGAGCTGCTCTATACGATTCACAAGAGAAGACTGTACCATATGCTTAAAAAATACCAAAGTGTGCGATTTCTAAACTGTATAACAGCAAAGTGACTTCCAAACATTGCAGTCACATAGTGTAAAATGTGCTTTCTTCTCTATTGAAGGATAAAAGGGCGGGTATACCAGCCTAGATCAACATCTGTAACTTGTAAACTGCACACTTTACTCAGCAGCATGCACCGAACCCACCGATCTGCCTTATTCTTTTTCCTTTCTAAAGGTAATCCTATTTTTTTTTTCATTTGAATTCTTCACTCATGTTTCCTACGAATTTATATTATGCAGAATTTCCTACTTAAACTATGGTGTAAATCAATTCCGTAGGCAATTTGGAGCAGATATTCTCCCATAGCCTCTTCCCCGCACCTAGCTTAAGAAATCTTGGATTCTCCATCAGCGCTGCCACGGGCAGCCCCTGTGTGGGCGGAGTGTGGGCATCAGTCCTGGCAGCATCTGTATGGAGGACATTCTCTTAAAATAAATATAACCACCACAGCGGATTCTGGAAGAGAGCGTAGATTCTGTTCGGCTTTTATAAGGAATATTAACTGTATCTATACCAGTCACCTGGAGGTCAATACAACACCCCCCAATGGAAGCACAAACAGCTCATTGTATTTTTTTTCTTTTTCAGACACATTTGCCAGTCATTGCCCTGGACGCTAGGAAGATGCTCGTAATCCCAGGTCGAGCATCATCAGCACCTGCAGATCCGCTCGCCCTCCCCACGTGCACAGTCTACAGTACATTAGACACGTTCAAGAGCGGTCACCTCGCCGGAATGTAAGGTCCGGCCACAGATGGAGCCCCTCTCCCGTCCCCATACCCCTCCCGCCCCTCCAGCTGCAGCCTCCATAATAAACATGCACCTGCAGAAATGCACACATCAGAATCCCCACATCAAAGGCTGGTACCTTTTATCTAAGCAGGCAATCCATTCGGCAGATGAGGAGTGGGGGGTGTGACTGGCGACCATGTTGTGAGCGATGCCAGCACAATGTTGCGGGGTCTAGCGATACGGCTTCCTAAAACTACTGCTGCAAAATCAGCTGTCTCAGCGCTCAGATATCCTGTCCACTGAGAATGTTCTGTGAATCACACATACTGCGAAAGGACGGCGCCGTGTACGTTTCAGAGAGGAAAGAACGTTGGGCGCTGCATCTATAAGGCAGATACAATGCAGTGTGTAATGCACGCACAGGGTTGACAGCGCTGCCGCAGACCCTCTCCTCTGCCTCTGCTGAACTCTTCCAGCAGAGCAGGCAGGAGGGAGGGGCGGACGGGCTGAGGTGCTCGGAGCTGCGCTATGGCTACCCAGGAGGCACACATTTATTACCGGGAGTCTCGAAATCAGATTGCTTTTTTAATACTAGACATCCTAAGACTTTGCCCTTTTTTATTGCTGGCTTTTGTGATGTTTCAAACGAACCCTAATCCTTTTCCATCTGTCACCGTGACATTTAAATGATCAATAGCTCTTTACGTCTATATACTCTAACATTTAAATTGTTGTAGAAAGAGCCAGATGGGATGATGTTGTTTGCAAAAACCACCTGCGATGTGTTTATATACCTTCAATGTAAACACAAAGCAGAAGTATGTGCATAAACAATAACAGTTTCAGTCTGGAGAAATCACGGAGATACTGGTTCAGAAGCCTTGGATTTAATATTCATATCGCAAACAAATAAAGCCATGCAACGTGTGCATGCAGCTAACATCATTAGACCTCGCCTATTGGCTAACAGCTTCCCAGCCAATCATAATACTCTCCCTGAAATGTACAGTCACTTCACAATCACATCTACTGAAAGTAAGACAGTTGCCTTTAATTGTCAATAATGTTAATAAAATTCACGAGAAGGAAAACTAGATTTTACTATTTCCTATATACTCACCACCTTATTCACCAACATAGCATCCTGGAATGCTTGACTGTGGTCTCGCAAACTAGAGTCCCCAATTGTAGCCTGTCTGCGTTGTCAGTTCTCGTCACAATGTTGTGAATTGGCAGCAGAATGCCAGCCCGGATCCAATGACAGTGACGAGGGGCCCATGACAAAGTCTCAACAACCCTCCCTCGTCAGAAATATTGTGCCTGTCACCGGCATGCCCACATTTTTCTACTCATATTGTAACCGTCTCTAGCTGTCAGCCTACGCAATCTTTCTGAAACACCATAATTGGGGAAGAAGGGGGCAGCACAGACCACTGACACCAGGATTTGTGTGAAAAAGGCCGCTTTATTGAAACAGGTGCACCTTACAACACAACCTAGGCCTTTGCCTCACAAAACTAAAACCTCACTATACAGCTGATCAACTATCTTACAAACTAGCCCCCTGCCCTAAACTTCTCCCTCCCCCACATGAACTTGATACAGTAACATTGTACAGTAACATTGTAACCACTCCGAAACTGTTTAAATATAACTATGCCCTTTAAACTCTCCCCGCCCTTTTCTACAACTATGAACCCCTACTCAAGTATACCTCCTACATAACCTTGAACTTCCTGTGACCTCCAGGCGTGAACTAAACTAACTGTTCCCTTTGAGCCTAAGTTGGCGCTGTCAACAAGAATAAACTTCCTTAAACAATGGCAACTTCTCTGCCAACCGCCACCAGAAAAAGGGGGGGAGGGGTAGAGGAGGAAAGGTGAGGAGAAGCTCCCCCCCCCCCTGTTTCTGCACCCCTCCCCCACCCGGAACGCCTTCTTGTGTATGCCCAAACACCGGGCGAACTCCAACTTCAACTGGACTAAATACAATTCCATGCCCATAAAGGACAGGTGGACTCTGTCGTCCCTGAAAAACTCCTTGTCCCCAAAACGAAAATCTGAATGTACCACCTTGCCGATACCAGCTTGCTTACAGAAAAAACGCATCTCTTTATTGAGCTTCTTCCTAGCCCTCTCTATAGCTACGGGGCGATGAGCCCACCTCCAGGTTCTCCAGGGAATCAACTCGGTCCACAGAATGTGGCACCCCGCCCAGCACCTACGCACCTCGTTCAAATCGTCCTTCATAGCCTTCACTATAGCCAAGCCTTTCCTCACTACCAGCCACGGCCCGTACAGGGCGTGTTAGCGGGGCGGTGACGTGGGGCGGAGGAGGGGCAGGGTGGGGGGTTGCAAAATACGGTATTTGGCTGATTTCAGGTAAGTTACGGGAAAAAAAAAACAACGAATTTCGTTGTGCGCGCTGCATCGCATTTGGCGATGCAGCGCGTGCAAGGAAATTCGTTTTATTTTATTTTTTCGTAACTCACCTGAAATCGGCCGTATGCCGCATTTTGCAACCCCCCACCCTGCCCCTCCTCCGCCCCACATCACCGCCCCACTAACACGCCCTATACGGCCCGTGGCTGCTCACTATTAAGTCGTTTTCTCCTAAATGGCGCACCAAAATGTCAGGACACTTACCATCCACCATAAGCCTGTTCAAACAGGGCAACAACTCCCCCAGCGCTTTCCACCTTTTCAATGCCAAGCAACAGAATACCGTCTCACATTAAACCCCAAATTAGCCCCGTGACCGCCTGATTTGGCCTGCCGTGTTGCGCATGTAATGAAAGAATGACCCACAATCCAAATATGTATGCCAGCCTCCTTAGGACCCGGAACAGAACCTGAAAAAGAAAAACATAAAATGACAAGCCGCTCTGCGCTGCTCAACAGCTGCACGCACGTAACGCTGGAAACGCTGGAAACAATTGGAGGAACAACGCCCCAAAGCCATAATCCTAGCCCTGCTCCACCCTTGCCTGCCCGCTTCGGTGGCTGCACCAATCCGAAAGGAATGAGTACCAAAACTCCTGGCATCCAGACCCACCGAGTTAATGCTTTGCGCAAGATCGCCAGCAGCTCAAAAGGGGAAACTGGACCCCAGTTTACATGTTGAAACACCCACCCGCTATTCTACAAGGAAAGTTGCTTCCAGCACCTGCCCCACCGTACCGGGCAGAACTCCTCCCCCGGATAAGCCAGCAGAAGGACGCTACACCCACTACCCCGCTGGTCTGTCTTAGACTTGTATAACAACACCTGAAGCCCCCCATCTGCATCAACCACCTCCCCCCAAAGCAGACACCGACCCCCCTTGCCCCTCAATAGCTCCGAGACCCGAAACGCTCCGCAGAACATCCATGACATCAGCGTGGAAAACAGCACCACTTCCTCCTCTGAGTTGCATATGCTCGGCAGTTCCCCCAATATTTTGCGCAGGACGTCCGGAGTCAGAGGTTGCCGCTTGTCCCGTGACCGACCCTGCTGCCTCGACCAACCCTCCAAGAGTCTCCTACCCAGCTCTCCCGCTGACGGGGCATAAACCCAAAACAGTTTGCCCATAAAGGCAATAGCTGCCAATTTCCCTGAAATCGTCACCCTCGACTGTCCTTTCTCCGTCAGACCCAGAATGAATTGTACTAAATCCTCTATTCTGGCCCAAACTCCCTACGTGACAGCCACCGTGTTGCCACTAAAATGGTGGCTGGCATCACAAAATGTCAGGTTTTATGCCCCGGGGAGCCCCTGTAGCCCAAGGGGAGCCCCTGTAGTCCAAAGGCAGCCCAAAACCCTGTTGGGCTGCATCCGTAGTCCAACCCAGCCCAAACCCTCAAGCAGTCGTACGATTGCTCCTCCTCCACAAACACCCCCGGGGAGCAGACTTCCCTGCGGTCCGCTGCCCCCCCCCCCAGTCCCCCTTGTGTGAATCATAATACTCAAAGATTAACTTGATGTCAGTGCCGGGGTGTATGCCCACCACTAAATCATACAATATGCAGCGATCCTTTCAATAAATAACAAAAACAACTGTTTTGCCACAGGCTTGAACAGAATATTGCCGTCTCTTTGTACATTCACATCTTATGACACCTGGTGCAGCTTTCCAGGTGTAATTCTGGGAATGTGTCTGAATTGAAAAAAACATACGCATAGGTTCAGACGTGGATGTACGGTTTTGTGGTATTTTTGGTGACTGCATATTATGCTTCTGATTATGCCAGAGAGGGTACCTGCTTTCTTCTTCCTTGCTGCAACACAAATACACCACAATGATAGACATCGTCATAACATTTGGGCTGTTTTCTATGGAATTCACTGGTGGGACAGTGTCTGAAGTCAATATGCCTGAGCTGACATCCAGGGCCGCACTGCAGAGACACTTCCTTAGATAATGCCTGCTTTACACCAAGGGGCGGCTACTCGCTAAGGCGGAGGAGCGTCGCATCACTGCTCTCAGAACAGGAAAAAGGGAAAATAAAATTACAATAACGTTATTATTATAATTGTATTTTTTTCGTAGGTTTGGGGCTTGGTTGGGGCAGGGCTGGTGGCACCGGGGGAAGGAGTGATTTGTGCACAGTAAGTGCGCATGACTGCTTGGCCGGCCGTCTGGGGCCGGCCAAATAGTCATGCTCACTTAGCATGTTCCCCACCAGGCTATAGTGCACAGCCAGGTGGGGAACATGCCCAGGTTACCTGTCCGAATCTGAGTGCCGAACGACGGCGCTCAGACAAATCACAAAGCTGCATTGCAGAATTGTGATTGGCTTGGTGGATCTTGTGTGCTTCCTCCTTCAAGGTTAAAGCAATGGAGGAGAGACGGCTGATGGCGGCTGTGAGGAGGTAAGTGGTTTTATTTTTTATATTTAGTTTCCGCCACCCCGTTACCTGCCAACCACTACAGTTTCCCCCACCACCGACTGAAGTGTGGGTGACTGGTCAAGTTTAGCCATCTCTAAGTGCTGAACACTGTAATAGTTAGCAGGACATGGCAAGTTTCAATATAGTATTTGATCAGCGGTGCTCCTTCCTCTAAGGCCCAATGGACTAGAATAATGAGTGGTTCCTGTTTTGTATAATAAATGGTCCCCTACTCTTTGAAGGCAGAAAAACCGAGGTAACAACAATTTGACTACACAATCATAATTACATATTATAGGGTCTGCCCCAATTTAATTGCATAAGCATAACTTTAACTGCAGAACACAACAATAGTTTAATTGACACTGAAGGAGCCTGGGCCCATTTACACAGTAACACTTAGTCAACGATCTTTTTGTGCTGCATGAGAGGTAAAAGAAAAACAATTTCCGTTCAATCTCCAGATGCAGTGTAGCAAATTTGGTTACGCAATAACTCAGTTCAACACTAAATCTCAAATTAGTAAGTTTATTCCAAATTTAAATTCAGAAAAAGATTAATTTATACTAGTCTAAGCATTATCGTTTATAGAAGTACAATGTAAATAGTAAAAAGCCAAATCTTCTGAAGCGATTTACCCTATACATTAAAAGGAAGACCACTAATTTGATTATGGCTATGTAAGTAATGAGAAAACACAATTGTGAATTAGATTGCATCAATTTGTCATTGAAAAGGAGCTTAAATCTCCTACCTGTCCTTACACTACTCTAAGGTGACAGACCTAAACTAAAGCAGAGATTTAAGTAAAGCGAAAATTTGAAAGTTGGCACTCGCTAGAGTTCTCCTTAGAAGAAACTCCAACATGGGTCAAGTAGCGTAAGGCCACTCTAACCAAAAACACAGGTCTGTACCTTGAGGTGTCCTAAGTCAGAATGCTAGCTATCCCTCTCTATGTTGCATCATTACATCAGTTACATTCAAAGGACATCCCACAAATTCTACTCAGTAATTTTCCATACTACCAACACACAGTAGCTTCTTTTCATTCATTTCCATTCGCATAAATTGTTACTTCAGTCATCCTTGGTCTCGTCTACTTCTCACATGAGAACTCTCCTCCCATCTTGTTATCTTATTTCCTATGTACCAGTTGCCGCTTCACATACCTTGCTATCTACAATGAACAAACACCCTTTTCTCTCACTGACAAAGTCTTGTCCATCTGTAGTGGGAACACAAAATACATACAACATTTCTACTGAAGGAATAAAATATGAATTCAAATGTTAAAACTGAAATGTGAGCTTCACTCCAAATACATCTCATGCCCACAATTTAGGCTAAGTTAACAAGTGAAAGGGTTACATTTTGTGCACTTCTCTACACACAAATAAATCGAAATTTAAATGTGTACTTTAGTAATTAATACCGTAATAACATGATTATCCATTTAGTAGACATATCACTAATCCATGAACACGTTTGAAAACATTTTTTCATTAAATATTAATACGTAAGCACCACTATTCTGTCAGTTGCATCTCTAAATACAGTAGTTTGAAAAAAATAGGGGTGTCCCTGAGGTTAATTCCTAAATCAGGGTGCTTATGACATTCGTTTGCAATAAAATTTAGGAACAATGTTTAAAATTACAGAGACCTACAAAACGGACAGAGTGAGTAACTATATCACTAGTAGATACAAAATATTTTTGGATATACTTTATTTATGTCACTTTATATATACATTGTAAAGGAATTGCGTATCATATTCATGTGTTTTGATACTTTCAGACTTAAGGCAAAAAATAGAACATTTGTTTCTTATACTTTCTGAGATAAGTCAAAATTCAAACATAATATATGAACTCAAGTGTGTATTTACAGACGATTTGTGTGAAACAACAGGTTACAGTATCAAATAGTCATGGCTTGATCGATGATATATCCTACGCGCGTTTCGGCTGTGAAGCCTTCATCAGGATGCCATGTAACTGTGCTTTCGTTATCCTAAACAAAATGTATATAAATCACAATCAATAATAAAGTCCGCAAGTAGGTTCTGTTTATGCTAGCTGGTCTCTAATGGATACAAAGTCTAGACTGAAAGTTGTGTGCTAATAATTTTATACAATTCAATATTAAAAAATAGAGAGAGAGACCTTTTAGTCCATCCACTATGTACAGTTCTAAAAAACAGCATAATTACCTAATACCTTATAGCCCCAAACCGATGTGAAATTCCTTAAGACTGTGAAACCAAAGAAATGAAAAAGATATTGTTAAATCGGAAAAAGGTCAGGTGTGTCTGACCTATAACTTATGAAGAGATTAGGATAGGCAATAGAGATGTGTATATTCCCCTGGCCAAGGAGAAGATACAATTATAAATGAAAGACACTGTTCCCCACTTACTAGCAACAGGAATAATGGATCAGAAGAATTTGTTCGCTACCTCAAGAGGATAGTAGTATCCCCAAAATAGAAATGTTGTACCGATGGTCTGTCTCAAGGTGTGAATCCCAGACAGATAGAAGGGAATTGCCTAGACAGATCAACCAGTAAAATAAGTGCTTTGAATGAAATAGTACCGGTATGCCAATTTACTGAGAGTCACTTTTGGGTTAACAAATTATGATACCTTGATGATGTTACTTGATGCCAGATCCTGCCATATATGTATAGGGGGTGGACATCAGGGACTGGATGGTAATCCCAGATAGCAAGTACTACAGATTGAGAGAAGGCATTTTAGGCTACTTGTGCCATTTGTACGAACTAATCTGTGAATTTAGTGAGAAAGTTGTACCTTATGGAGAGTCTGGAATGCAGTGATGTTTAATTCACTTACGATGTGAAATGAGAGGGCTGCTGCTGCGTTTGTGGTATGCTGAAGAAAAAGAATATATTTTTTAAACTATTTGTTCTCACTATGTTTGGAAAAGTGCAGCGTTATATGCAGATACAATGCTTACCTATATTTATATGTGGACTGCTTCTTTGATTTCTTTGGTTTCACAGTCTTAAGGAATTTCACATCGGTTTGGGGCTATAAGGTATTAGGTAATTATGCTGTTTTTTAGAACTGTACATAGTGGATGGACTAAAAGGTCTCTCTCTCTATTTTTTAATATTGAATTGTATAAAATTATTAGCACACAACTTTCAGTCTAGACTTTGTATCCATTAGAGACCAGCTAGCATAAACAGAACCTACTTGCGGACTTTATTATTGATTGTGATTTATATACATTTTGTTTAGGATAACGAAAGCACAGTTACATGGCATCCTGATGAAGGCTTCACAGCCGAAACGCGCGTAGGATATATCATCGATCAAGCCATGACTATTTGATACTGTAACCTGTTGTTTCACACAAATCGTCTGTAAATACACACTTGAGTTCATATATTATGTTTGAATTTTGACTTATCTCAGAAAGTATAAGAAACAAATGTTCTATTTTTTGCCTTAAGTCTGAAAGTATCAAAACACATGAATATGATACGCAATTCCTTTACAATGTATATATAAAGTGACATAAATAAAGTATATCCAAATATATTTTGTATCTACTAGTGATATATTTACTCACTCTGTCCGTTTTGTAGGTCTCTGTAATTTTAAACATTGTTCCTAAATTGTATTGCAAACGAGCATCTCTAAATACACACACAAATTTCATTAGTTGCAAGAGTAATTTGAATATACAATATCCCCACTTTCATAAATAACAGTCACATGGAATATATGCGAGTGCAGACTACCTGTGATTATAATGCACTCCTAACACATTTCTCAGAGTGGAACCATTTTTACACTACTCCAACACTGTGAGCCTTTAAAGATGTATTTTGCACCACTTACTCCAACTTGAAGTTATATTTGGTCAGCAGTCTCGCCCACCCCTAAGCACCTGATGCGTTCCATGGACAATGGACTATATTGTTATGCTTGGCTCCTGTTTTGTGTAATGAACCTTAGATATGGGCTCTGTCCCTAATAAGAGCAGAAAAACAGTGGTATTGAACATTTGAATACATGAACGGAATTAGTTGTTACACGGTGTGACCGAGTCTAGCCACATGAGCATGATTTTACACTTTAGCTGACATCGGCAATTCTCTCATTAATAACATGCTGAATTTAAAGGGAGTCCCTGTTGCTGACATGCTAGCGGTAAAATGATCAGTTCTCACAGTACATGTATATTATTGCACTAATTTGGCTCCTCATCCAATACATTGTCTTACATATGAACGCTTAAAACTAGTGCACTAATAACACTAGTGATTGATTGTTACTCTAACTTGCTTTGCTTTACTGTTCCATAGCATCATGCACCATTACTGTAGGGAGTAGGAGCTGTGTTCTTCCTACCAGTACCTCCAAGACTGTTGAGGATTACATAGAGGTAAGCGGCTTTCACGTGATTTGATTGCATGTGCGTACTTGCAGCCTTCCACTTTAGGTGTTGCTTTTCTAGTGGTAGGGAGAAGGACATGATGTGACATGATTTAAGGAACTATTTAACATTACTACTGGATTGTGTGTCTTTCCGCCACAGACCACCAATTGTGATCCCAATTACAAGGTTATATTAGGTTAGGTTAAATAGAGTAGATATTGTAGGGTCATCAGTTCTGTCCTGATGAAAGCCAGTGGATGAATGAGTTCAGGAGAAGGGTTAAAACATGTTGATCACTCAGAAGTAAGACGAAGATACCCTTATAGTGTCAACATCCGCATAGTACGTCTTTGTTTTTAATATTGTGCAGGGTAGGCATTTTATTACTTCAATAAACATACACACTTCCAATCCATAACCTGACACAATTTTAATAAGGTCAGTTCTGGACCCTAGTTATCACAATCAATAGATCACAACATGAAAGATCTCCAAGAGCCCACATGGAGAGTGCTGAGCACCCGATTTGTGCTCGAGATGGAGCCACCCTGATGGTGATGCATGCCGCCATTAGTGGCTGAGTCACTTCCAGTTTTAGACTATGATTTCTGTCACCTTGAAGCGCAAGTCCAGCAGGAGTTGATACGCAAGTCATCATTGAGAACACAATGATGGCAAGTAGATATTCCAGTTTAGTCTGAGTATAACACCCTTCAGAGCCTGATAGTTCCTCAGTGTGGTACATGCCTTAAGAAATAAAACAATAGGTTCTCTTTATTGTTCTCTGTGGTGTTGGTGTACCCAAAGAGAGACCGGTACTGTAGTAGTGATGTGAGTGTGCATCCTCTGGCCATCAAGATATGCCTAACCTAGTACTGGCGTGAAGAGGGGTTGCAGGCACCAGGTGATGCAGAGCTGAAAATGGCGAGTCCTGTTTGCGATCACCTTTCATGAGTCTATACAATGTGTGGAGCCTCAGGATGCTGAATTGAATGGGATTGCTAAGGAAATGAAACACTTCCCATCACGGCCATAAGCTCATCAGACTGTAGCCACTAGAGCTGCCTTGAGGATAACAGTTTTGGGACAATAGCCCACAGGCTCTGAAGCCGGATCGCATCTTGGGGAAAAGCGTGCTTCCTCCTCTTGCTGCAGTTTATGTACACAACAGCTGCCTGTGGGAGATGGAGTGCAGGGATGTCAGCAGAAACATCCAGTGCTGATACAACTGTAGAAGGGTCTGAGTGAGAATTTGTCTTGATCTTGGGACAGGAGTGGCTGTGTGTGGAAGGAGATGATGCATTGAGGCAGAATGCGTGAATGCCAGGAGAATATGGAGCTGCATCAGGTCAGGGGTTCAAGGGCAGAACTTCACTAGTGTGTACTGAAAAATGTATAAGCCAGCCTCAATTCTTACCCCCTTCCTAAAAAATGGAGGTCCCCCGATTGCCAAATACAGCATTGGACAGTGAATGAAAAGACTGACTGAACTTTCCTTTTTTGACTTCACCGAGAATGATCCTGGAGTGCTGTAAGCACTGTGAAAGCTGGGGGTACTAGCCATTTGGGTCCATGCATAAATGTGATGGCCGGGGGTGGAACAGAAGGATTACAATTATTCATGGGCAATCATTGCATGACTGCTGCAGCCTCAATCTGGTACTGCTGGGGACTGGGTTGCCTCCACCAGGGGCTAGCTGAATTAGGATGTGTCTCAAAGATGTTAGTAGCTTACCTAATAACCAAACTATAACCCTGGTATACCCCCACAAGGGCTCTGTGCACTTGAAAAACATGATGTGTGAGCAGTATGCCAAGGAAGGAAGGGTCAGTGCTTTTTCATGAAACCACCCAGGTACATTCTGTGGCTGGAGGTGAACGGAGAGCCTAAGTATTAATGAAGACGAGAAAACAGCAGTATCTGTTCTGCAGTCCTCTTGGAAGTAACTGTAACAGGCATACTTGGCAAACCCTCACCATCCATCCATGAAAAAAGCACTTGCATCTAAACCCTAGAGAGATATTAAACACTGATGTGTTAATGATGGCCAATAGCATGACCCATCACCGATCTGCCGTCACAAAGAATGACTCAGTGACGGCAGCTAAGTGCACTAATTAGCAACCCCTCGTAGGGGGCAATCTTCTCTGCTGCTTAGGTGACCACCACCTTCACTGAACTAATAAATGGCCTGGAAGAAAAACTGGCTAGGTCATTGGCTGCTATTTGAAAAGAGATCCTACAGAGAGGTGACAGGTTCAGCACTCATCAACATACTATTTCAAGCCTTGTCAGTGATGTTGAGGACATGTGAAAGGTGCAACAGAAGAGATCTGTGAAGCTAATGGGTCGTCGGGAAAAGTGTGACAATTTGGATGGCCACTCTAGATAGGACAACATCCTCTTGTGAAAGGTGAAAGAGGGACTGTAGGATGGTGAGATGGTAGATTATACCTAGCTTTACATATCACGAGGGCATAATAAAAGGTAAGCCAGCCTCAGTCAAGAAAGGTAAGAAGGCTTTGGGACATGTTGGTAAGGACTGTGTCTTTGCAAATTAACAATTGCATTGTAAAAGCAGTGATGGAAAGGAAACTCATTTGTTTTCAGGGAAGTGAAGTACAGCTTTATCAGGACTTTTTACAGAAAATATAGGCAAGGGGAAGAAACAGTAAAGAGGGTGTGGCCAAATTTCAGAAATTCAAAATATAGTATAGATAACAAAAATTCCTCTGCGTTGCATTTTTAATTGGGTTCAGGCACTCACACATTGAGATCGCTTGATGAGGGTGATGCAGCACAATTTATAAAAATTACAAATTACGACGCACTTGAGAACTAAAAACACCAAAAAATGAAAGTACACTTTGCACGCATTAGACACAGTGACACATGAAACAGAGACAGATGTAGATGGAGCACTGTAAAAGTGTGCTGTAAAACATGGGATGAGGGTGAGAAAAGTAATATCCAAGAGGTAGAGTCAGCATCCATATCTGACTTAAGTTCGGCCCTGGAAAGTGGCATTGACTCTGCAGACGGGAGAGACCGTTCTGTGAAAAAGTAAGACAAATGTGTGTAATTTTACCCTCGCCGAGGAATTGGATTTTTTAAGGTTGGATCAACGACAAACGCTACGCCCACGGATACCCAAAAAGCAAGGCACAGACGAAACCAAAAAAGACGGGAAAGGAGAAAATGCAGGCAATCAAAGGCCAGATAACAGAAGACAGAACTACTGGAAGCGGAAATAAATATGAACACTAATACTGTAGTCAACCTCACCGACATCACTCTCAGCAAAGCTGAAATACAACCAGTGGTCTGAGAACTGCGTCCTATTATCTATGGACATTACCTCCTTGTACACGAGTATTAGGCACCACAACAGGTTAAGAGCCCGTGAACATTACCTAAAAGAAAGACCTATACATTGTTATCGTCACAATGAGCTCATTTTGTTCATTCATTTTGTTCATGATTGAATGGTCTCTTAATAACAATTTCTTTATGTTTGACAGCTTCATTTACCAACAGTTGAGGGGTGTCGCCATGGGTGCCTGCTTCTCTCCTAGCTATGCATGCCTTCATGTGGGCTGGTTGTAGGAGCAGGTCCTTAGGGTAGTACACCATGCATCTTGGAGAGCACACATAATTTCATGGCTCCGCTACATCGATGATGTTTTTGTTATTTGGAGGGGTACTAAGGAGAGTACGCTTGAGTTTATTGATGCCATCAAGATGAATGAATTAAATCTTGAGTTCAATGCCAATATCAGTGACACCTCCATAGAATTACTTGATGTCACCATCTATATTGAGAATGGGTCTATCCACTCCAAATTACATCGTAAACCCACTGCCAGGAACTCCACACTGCAAGCCACGAGTTTTCATCCCAGGCATCTCATAGCCAGCATTCCATATGGTGAGATGCTCCAGCTAGGCAGGATTTGCAGCTCTGAGGGCGACTTGAAAGAGTGTCAGGATGAAGCCCAATGTAAATTTGTTGCACGGGGGTACTCTGATGAATCTATCACGAGAGCCAGAACTCGAGCCAATGCTATACCTAGGGAGTCACTATTGACAGGCAGACATTGCAATGAACTTAGCAACACTCCTACCTGCTCTGATACTAGTGTAACTGGGACGGTTTATACTCGCCTAGTCATTACATATAGCAAGGAAGAACGTGCTATCAGGTCTATAGTCAACAGGCAATGGCGCGTCATTCTAACTGACCCTGTCTTGGGCCCTCTAGTCTCTAAGCAACCCACGATCACATATCTTCGTGCATTCTCGATGAGAGATGCGCTTGTCAATAGCAGCCCCAAAGTCGTCACTAAATCTAACTGGCTCTCTGACATTAAGGGGTTTAAGAAATGCAACACTTGTGGGGCTTGTTGGTTTGGTACAAACACTACCCAGGTTACGGCCACTTTCCACAAAGAACCCATCACGATAAATGACAGATACACATGCAGAACTGAATACGCATTGTATGTATTACAGTGCAGCTGTGGCCTAAGGTATGTTGGTAGCACCAAATTCCATGTCCACATGAGGATCCTACAACTCTTGAGAGCGATATTCAATAATGACCCCAGATACCCTGTAGCTAGACATTTCAAAGAGGTACATAATAACAACCTGGAACACCTGAAATATTTTGTCATTGACAGTGTGCCTACACTTAAGCTCTGGCAGCTGGAAACACGATATATCTTGGAGCTCAACACTAAGATACCCTTAGGTCTCAACATAAGTGAGGATTTATATAACTATTTGTGAATTACAATGATGGTATTCATGATTTTCGTTATGCTAATCTTCAGTTCTGACCACCTTCTCTATCTTCAGATGCTTTCACCTTCTTTGGCTGCATTTAAGCAATCATAATTGTATACATGTTCTTACCTTAGATTTGCCCTGGAGTAATGAGCACCTCAAAGTCTGTTTCAAGTTGTGGTTTTGACCGGGCACCTCTCATGTTCAAAATGTCATATGTTCCGGCTGGAGCATGCTGACATCTGTGTTTGTATATGTTACAGCTCTCTATATTGATCCCTGGCATTCCTTACCAGAGATCTACAATGAGTACATTCATTCTGTCTATAATAATTTTGTCTTTTTAAATTTTCATTTTTATTTTTATTCACTTGAGCATTTCGGTTATATACAGCACTTGCACTAGATTGTACGTCATCCATTTTGTATGAAGAATCTATTTTTCAATTCACTTATCGTCCCCAGCTTATCTAGAGACGTTGTCCAACATCCTTAGCTAACCCATTTTTTGTCTCTTGGTGGTTTTTTCAATTTGTACCACTGTATTTCTGAGCTTCCCACATCGATGGGTCTTTTAGTTCATATTGGTTTCTGCGCTCTCCATATGTTTCTGGATTTTTCTGACATCTGCCACTGGTATACTTATTGTTATCTTTCCTCCATTTTTCCGGGGGACAACAATATTGTAGGTATAGCAAGATTAATTTCCATGATACCCGGAATACACTACTATTATGCACTATGCAGGTATATATTTATATTTGGAGCTCCAGTAATTCCGCTGGCTGTTATAGTGCTATCTACTTTATTCGCTACCTCATCCTTTGTGTGGCTAGTCTGTTTTTCATGTCTATCAACTTATCTGTTCGTCATACCACATGTGACTGCTTGGGGCTTGCTCGTAAGGCACTCTGCTGTGTAAAAAATGTAAAATATGTAAGCATTGCAAAAACATATAAAAAAAGTAACATATGAGGCTACTTGCACGTAGCGCGTTATGTGATCAAGGCCAAAGGCCGGCGGCTGAAACACGACAGTTGGACTGTGTAACTATGAAATAAATCTACATTAATTGGAGTCTGTGCCCGTGTAGTTTACCTTTGCTGGTAACACTTAGGATATTCTGGTGATATATATATATATATATATATATATATATATCCTACTGGCAGTCGCCAGTAGGTAGTTATAGTTAGGACCTAGATTCCATAGGAAAAGCGTTTTTTGTTTTCTCAATATCTTTGGCGCCGGTTGACGAATTTTCGTGAAATTTTCAAAATTAGTGGCTGCTCCGGTCAGCTCCTGTCTTGAACGTTTCAGGGTGATTCAACAAGCGGGGGCTGAGAAAAAAGGGGGGTCCCAAAACGTGTTTTCCCCCATGTAATTTTCCATAGGAAACTTTAGACACAGCTACAGCCCGAACTGCTGAACGGAATTACACCAAATTTGGCAAAAAGGTAGGTCTTGTTTCAGAAAGAGCCCTTTTTAGGTCTCGCCTGACCCAGGGCATGCGCTGGTCAGGCGAGACTTTTTGTGAGGGCTCCAAAAATGCTACCATAGCCAGCCTAGAGCTACAGTGCATGTGCGCGGGCGAGCGCTTAGGAGCAGAGGCTGGCAAACCTCGTCATGCTCATTAAGCGCCCGCGATCACTTTCACTTTCGCCCCATCACTTTCACGGTGCCCCTTTGATGTTCTCGTTCAAAGAACATCAAAGAACATGTTGTTAATGCTTTGCTGCGCCCGTTTGACATACAACTCGATGTTTGTGTTCCTTTATTTTGAGATGCCTTTAGTATTACTGTTTTGTGACTTAAAGAACATTAAGGAAATGTTACTGTGAAACTGGACAACATTCACAGTGTTTATTTCTGATCGCAGCGGCTGCTTCATGTCCGTTGCACCATTCAGGGAGTCCTTTCGTTGGCAGTTTCATAAGGACATGATGAGGAAGCTGGAAACTTTTGCCACATTCTCTTTAAAAGCATAGCATGTTGGCGACTGGTTAATTGATTAGACCTATGTAGCGCTTTAGATCTCAAAGAGCTATGGTGGGTTCAGCAATTACAACTCATGAAATATGGGGTGCAACTCACAAGGAGGGGGCAGGTTTGAGTGCACATTGGCTGCAATCGAACTCTTAAGATGATGGGCTGTGTGAATCCATTATCAGCACGCTAAGTGATCTTGTTTGTTTTGTTGTTGTGTTAATGCTTTGCTGCACACGTTTGACTTACAACATGCTTTCTCTTTCTGAAAACTCGATGTTTGTGTTCCTTTATTTTGAGATGCTTTTAGTATTACTGTCACACACAACCACACACACAACCAAACAACCACACACACACAACCACACATACACCAAACACACATACAACCACACACACATACAACCACACACACAACCACACCCACAACCACACACATACAACCACACTCACACAGCCACACACAACCCCACACACAACCCCACACACAACCACATACCCAACCACACACAACACCACACGCACCACCTCACACGCACAACCACACACAACCATACACAACCACACACAACCACAAAAACAACCACACACACACAAAAACACAAACAACCACACACAACCACACACAACCACACAAACAACCACACACACACAGCCACATCCACAACCACACCCAACCACAACCACACACACAACCACAACCACACCCAACCACAACCACAACCACACAACCACAACCTCAACCACACACACACAACCACAACCACACACAACCACAACACACACAACCACACACACAACCACACACACAACCACACCCACACACAAACACACACACAACCACACCCACACACACAACCACATACACCCACACACACAACCACACACACAACCACACACACAACCACACAACCACACCCAACCACACACACACACAACCACACACACACACAACCACACACACACAACCGCACCCACAACCACACACACACACAAACACACACACAACCACACACACAACCACACACACTCACACACACACAGCCACAACCACACACAGCCACACACACACACAGCCACACACACACACAGCCACACATACAACCACACCAAGCATTGGCATAGCCAATAGGTCTCGCCTTTGGGACCTTATAAGTGTTTAGCCACGCAACAGTTGATGTGGTTGCACCAAGGATATTGTGCTGCATAACTAAATACTTAGAAGGTCCCAAAGGCGAGACCTATTGGCTATGCCAATGCTTGTTGTTAAATGGTGTAAATCCGATCAATAGTTCCTGAGAAATTTAAAAAAGAAAAAGTTCCGATATATAGGGACGCGGTGGAGTCGCAAGCCCTCCCGAGCACAAGCTTCACTGTGATTGGCTGCCAACACTCCAAACCAGGAAGTGTTGGCAGACATCTTGTGACTCGGTAGAACCGAGTCACAAGAAAACAGTAAAACAAAGGGGAAAAAAAGAAAAGGGGGCAGGGTAGAACACCCTGACCCCCTAGGCCTGCTCAGGGGGTAAAAAAAAAGCAGTTTTTTAATTTCAGCGAAATTCGCGCTGGGGTCACGAATCCTGCCGACATTATGAAAAAAAATATATGAAGTGCGGGCTCCCGCGTTTCATTTAATTGAGGCCCCTGAGTGGGCCAGGTCTCGGGGGCATTGGCAACAAATATTAGCGGGGGCCCGCAGCCCCGGGGACCACCACCTCCCCGGGGCTATGTGTGTAATAGGTCATTTGAGATGTCATCAGTGATGTCACTGACCATGTCATGAAGGATGTAATATGTGATGTCATGAGCAGTGCATTGCGGATGCGCGTGTTATAGTTAGCTGAACTAACTATAACGGGCGAATATGGTTTTGTAAGAGTGAAATGTCCAGCTAGCTATAACGTCCCTGAAACCTATGTTTTTTTCAGTGAATATATATATATATATATATATATATATATATATATATATATATATATATATATATATATATTCACTGCAAAAACCATAGGTTTCAGGGAAGTTATAGGTAGAAATTAGCATTTACAAAACCTTAGAAATTCACTGAAAAAAAACACAGGTTTCAGGGATGTTATAGTTAGTTGGACATTTCACTCCTACAAAGCCAAAGACATTTTATAGTTAGTTCAGCTAACTATAACTCACGCCCCCGCAATGCACTGCTTATGATGTCATATATTACATCATTCATGACATGGTCAGTGACATAACTGATGATATCATCCAGTGACTGTGTGTTTCTGTAAAGTTTAAATATGTTTTTTATATATAAATATAGGCCAAGGTATATTGAAGAATGAGTGGGTGTATAAGTGTCTGAATGGATGATTTAGTAGGTGCGTGACTGACTGTATAAGTGAGTGATTAAATGTGTCTTACTTAATGCATGGGTTAGTGACTGATACAGACATTCACACAGTTTAGTTTGTCAGTTGTTGTGTAAATGGTTGCAAGGGTTGGTGAGTAGCTAAATGAGGGTCTATATGGGTTATTGATTGGTTGTCTGAGTATTTGTTTGGGTGCCTGAGTGTCTGTGTGGGTGGGGGGTGTGACTCTGTGCATAGATATGTGAGTGGGTTATTCACTTGGTGTGTGGGTTTAAGAGTGCATCTGTGAAGGGCTGTATGGGTGGGTTGTGGGTGTGTTGGTTATGAATGGATGCCTCAGTGGTACATGTGTGAGTAACTGCATATGTGAAAGGCAGTATATGTGAGTGTTGGAGTATATAAATGACTATATGTGAGAGTGAGTGATTGTGAGAGTGGCTGTATGGATGAGTGTGTGGTTGTATTAGTTATTGTGTAAGAGAGTAAGTATGTGTTAGAATATGTTTGAATAAGTGAGGTGGAGTGTGTATAACTGTATAGGTGAGTAAATGGGAGTGTGATTGCTTCTTTGCATGACTGACTAGGTGTGAGAGTAACTATGGATGAGTGGTGGTGTGGGAGTGTCTGTATAGATATGTGAGTGCATATGATAGTGCTGTATTGATGGTTGACTGCATGTATGAGTTACTGTATGGGTGAATGAGTGGATGTGTGTGTAGACCTAGGAATTAGTGAGTGGGGATGTACTAACTGGTATTGGTATGTCTAAGGTTTTGAAAATGGTAGTCTGTATTTTAGAGTGGGTGTATCAAAGGTTATATTAGGGTATGAGGAGGTGCATCAGATCACATGGATGATGTCCTCAGTGATTTCATTTGAGATGCCATCAGTGATGTCATCAGTGATGTCAGTGACCATGTCATGAATTATGTAAAATGTGACATCATCAGCAGTGCATAGCGGGGGCGCGAGTTATAGTTAGCTGAACTAACTATAATGTCCACATTTCTCTGGCTTTGTACGAGTGAAATGTCCAACTAACTATAACGTCCCTGAAACCTGTGGTATTTTCAGTGAATTTCTAAGGTTTTTAAAATGCTAATTTCTCACTATGCCTACAAAGGTAGGACATGTGCAGAAAGGCGCAGAAAGAAGCAAGAGAAATGCAGAAAAAGGCAACAGAAGTCCACAAAGACAAAGAAAGATGCAGAACGAAGCAAGATATGTGCACAAAGAACCAACAGAGGAGCAGGAAGAGGCCTTGTTGCAAAGTCCTCCTGTGCCCTCAACTTTTTTCTGACGGGTACTGGTAGTAAGTGACTCTGACTAACCAGGTGTCACGAAGGTTAGTGATGACTGACAGAATTAGACACCACTAACCGTTTGTACCGCAGCCAGCAGGAACGATGATGTGCTGAAAGTCCTCCCAGCTCTCCGAAATGATAAGCCCCACAGTGCAATTAAACGCAGCTATGGAACCCAGCACCCCGGGGAAGAAGGGAAGGGGACAAAATAACAAAGGTCACTGTCTGGGGAACGTCTGGTCTGAGGCTGCTCTGTGCTCGAATCTTGACAGCGGGAGCACTCTACAGAGGGGACGAGAAGAAGGAACACAAGCATAAACAACTATACTGCCTTTCATCCACTCGTTCATACTCTTCCCCCTCCCATGGTCGACACCACGGCACTTACAAAATCCAGACAGTAACAGCCTGAAAGTATCTCTCCGGATACCAACAAAGGAAAGGAAAGCCGTCCACTCTCCACGGGAACTCCTAATCCCTGGCAAATGTTTCTCAAAAGTCGGTGTCCTCGAAGAGTGCTGTTAGATGCACAGTAGGGTCACATGAGGACGACGGGGGAGCCGCCCCTGATCTGGGCACGAATGTCTGTACCACCTGGGCAGGGAATGCCAGAGTACGAAGGAAAGGAGAGACGGGAGCAAGAAACAGAGGAGGATGGTTGCTTCTGGAACCTCCCCCAAGCGTCTCTCTTTCTGAGGAATTACGGGCTCTCCGCAAACCTCAGCGCGGGAAATACAATTGTCCCTGGTATCCCACGAAGAAAACGAAGAAAACAGGTAAACTAGGAATTCGAGTTCGCACACCCGCAGGGAGCAAGTACTTGCGTGTGCGCTGTTAAGGATTCTCTGCAATCCTCGGTGAATTGGAAGTCTGGAACGACGTCTCAGGAACGTCGCTTCGGTGTTCGAGAGGAACCTCGAGGAAACTGCTACGGCGGTGTTTCTGGATTCCGCGGGAAGTAAAGCGTCCGCCCCGACTCAGGAAAGCAAAACGATTGTCAAGCACCTTCTTCCTGTATAGGAGGTGCTTATGAGGGTGTTTGAATCTGAGGCTGCCAATCAGCTGGGAGAAGTCCCGTCCCTTGGCATTCTGGGAGTTGTAGTGCCGCGGGTCCTTTTTCCATTCACTCCCGTGCATTCGTACCAGAAAGGGAGTGTGGGGGTGATAACTCACTGTGCTGATGATAGGGACCTATGGAATCGTGACACCAGGCCTGGAGCCAGTGTTATGCTGAAAAACACATAGAATACAGTGAAAACACCTACATACACTAGGGTACACTATGGGTTGGGGTACCCCTGTGATTGGCATGACCTCCCCTGTATGGCCCTAGTACAAAATAGGGCAGGGGGATTAAAACTACCTCTTACTAAGAGGTACAGAAGGAGGCAAGAGAAGTGCAGAAATAAGCAACACAGGTGCTGAAAGAGGCAAGAGAGGTGCAGAAAAAAGCAAGTGAAGTGCAGAAAAAAGCAAGTGAAGTGCAGAAAGAGGCAATTGATGTGCAGAAAGAAGCAAGAGCAGTGCAGAAAGAACCAACAGAGGTGTAAAAAGAGGCAAAAGGGGTGCAGAAAGGGGTAGGAGAGGTGCACAAAGAGGGAAGAGAGCTACAGAAAGAGGCAGGAGGGGTGCAGAAAGAAGGAAGAGAAGCGCAGAAAGAGGAAAGAGAATTGCTGAAAGAGCCAACAGAGGTGCAAAAAGAGGTAAGAGGGGTGCTAAAACAGGCAAGAGAAGTGCACAAAGAGGCAAGAGAACTGCTGAAAGAAGCAACAGCGGTGTAGAAAGAAGCAAGAGAAGTGCAGAAAGAGGTAAGTAAGGTGCAGATAGAAGCAAGGGCAGTGCAGAAAGAACCAACAGAGGTGCAGAAAGAGAGAAGAGGGGTGGAGAGAGAGGCAAGAGGGGTGCAGAAAAAGGTAGGATGGGTGCACAAAGAGGCAAGAGAGGTACAGAAAGACAGACATACAAGGTAGTGATGGTTTTACAGGATTGCACATCAATTATAGACAGTAGATTATTTCAATTTCTCAGTAAATGCTAATAATATTGGTGCCCCTCAAGGTAACCAAATAAAGACACCCCACTACCACAGATGTCACCACACAGGGGTTCCTAAGAACTCCAGTGCAAAACTTGACAAAATCACTGTACCTCGGCACTCTCCAAATATCTAACAATTGTCATATAGTGTGACACAATTACAATTCACAAATAATATGATTACTCAAAGGAAACCAATCCATACAATTAGACTGCTGCACAATATAATTTAATATCAAGTGATAATGTTTCATACAAATGTACACAACCGATAGCCAAGGTGTAATCCAAAACACAAACATATATTTCTTTACAAAGATTTTGTTATCATTAGTGAGTCTACGGAGGTCAAGATCATAAGTCCTCTCTGTTGGCAATGATGAAAACAGCCGACAGGGAACTTTTTCAAGGCTTTTCGTGTGGATGAATGTAGGTCCAAAGAGGTTTGGATTTTCCGAAATGCTAATATCCTATTCTTTACAAATACGGAATTAAGAGACCCTTAATTAGAAATCATGTTAGTTTCTGGCCAGTCGTGTAAAATAACCCCAGATAGGGAGAAATTTTAAGGAGGGAAGTGTTCAATATTTGGCTTCCCACCAATGAAGCGGAGCACCTTTAAAAGTCCCAAGGTAGGGAGAGTTCCCCAATGGCGAAGTTCGGTTGAGGAAAGGATTCTCCTACTGTAGATGCGTGCTCTCTTCAAAAGCTATTCTCCCGCTTGGATTTTGCTGAAATATGATGGAAGGCGCAGTAGCGTTCATCTAGTAGTCTTGAACGCAATGGACGAAGCAGGCTATGATAGGTCTCTATGTGAACAGCGTGTACGCCGTATTCCGGTGTCTCCATGCATCACACTTGGAGACACGACGCCGGAATAGAGAGTTACAGTATAGCAATGGGGCATCTGGATAACGTACTGCATATTTGACAGTAAAAAGAAAATTAGTAATAAAAAAAGAAGAAATAACTGTAAACATCTCAAGAAATCAAGAGCTCTGAGGTCCATCTGAAGCGTATAAGAGTCCATGATGCCACATTAAGTGGACTATTAATCCGTAGGGGGAGCCGAGTCATCATGCGCATGTGTACCGATAGGAAAGCCAGAGGTTAGTTGTCTTGTGGAGATGAAAATCCACAGCCTTGAAAGCAAATGATGGCATATGTTGCAGAATACTTTGTTACACATGGTGTTGGGGAGGTGGCATACATGGATGTTTAGAACTCTTTTATAGCAATGAAAAGGTGCAATGTATATCATCATAGGGAGACAGGATGAAGATTATATAATTTAGAAAAAAGAACTAATCAGATAGGGCTCCCCTCTATCTAAAACAACACTTCAATAACAAGTTAAATGTATGGGATACAGTTCCCTGTTGTACATAATATGGATATTGCAAATCACCAAATTGTTCTGTGACTATACTGAGAAAGGAGGACAATGGCTTAGTTCTTTTAGAGCATGCAATTCCAAGGTGACTTGAAATATCCTTTTAACAAATTGTAATTGCATTTATATAGTGCTTACTACAGCTGATGAGGCATTGAAGGGCTTTATGCTGGGTAGCATACTGCTCCAGAACCCAAGGTTAATTACTAATTCAGTGTTCTGGGTTATTGTTCGTTATTAGAATTAGTCTTGTGTGCTCAGCAAACTATTCCACTAATGTATTGCAGTTTCTTTGTGATACATTACATTAACAGAAGTTAGGTATTAGTGGTGTGGTGATATGTGAGTTCATGCAGATGGTCAGTGAGGTTAGTAGGTGAGCTTGAGGATTTATGATATGGTTAGGTTGCAGGGGTATGAGCTTGAAAAGAGGAGATGTTGTGATCTTTAATGTGAGTTGTGAACAGTTTTTAGAGTTTTAATCATAGTGATTAAATGCAAACATGCATGTCTTCTATTCTCATAGGTCGACAGTACCTCAGTGTGCATCTGTATACTATGGTAGTGCCCCCCCAACCGGACCAAAGATTTTATGTATCCAACGAGAGAGCGGGGTGTGTGGCACATCCCTTAGCCCTTAAGCTGTGCCACTGGAACCTTATAGTACTAGACCTTGCTCCTTCTGTGCCTCGCCCTGACCTCACCCTGTGTCACCTAGGACTCTGCACTCTTCAAACCTTGTCCTTTCCAGCAACAGTGTGACTCCCCACCCTCTTAAATCTGTGTCCTTGCAGCTCCAGGACCTCGACCTTCAGAAACCTGGTGCTCCCCAGAGGAGCCAGGACCACTACTGGACCAGCCCTAACAAGTTTCCTAGGTCCACGCAGGACATACTGCTCCAGTACATGATCCCCCCTGAACCCTGGGGCCTGCAGTCCCACTCTGTAATGGAATAAACAAGACTACAAGTCCAAGAGTTCAAAGGTAAAAATCTGGGCTGGAGTAGCACATCAAGCATAGACCGGGTAACTTGGTAGCTAAAATGCCCTCTGACCCCCTGGTGTAGACATTCCCTTCCGCTGGTGCTCCCACCACCCAAGGGGTTGTGCTCTCTTGTGGCTTCCTGCATAAATCTCAACAACTTATTATCTCACTCCTGCTCTGTTTATTAAATCCTAACCCCCCACTGTCCCCAAAGCACCCCCATGTCCACCTTCCAGTGTTTACTCGAGCGGGGCCTCACCGTAGCCCTGGCCCTGCAGCTCATACTGCTGCATGCCATAGATGGTGAACTTCTGCACTGCTTCTTAGACGTGTAGCTGGGACACTAGCAGCAGCATGAATAGCAGGGGGTATTTTATGCCTTGTAACACATTGTTAAACCAGCCCCATGATTCAAACCACTTAAAACCGTTATGCATTGCTCTTTTGTATGCCTGGGGCTAACGGGCAAGTCCTTCTAGGTGGCAGTTGCAAAACAATCGTACATACCAGTGCAAATCTCTATTAGGAAGGGACGCCCTTGGCACGCCCCTTCCTAATAGCGACTCAAAAACCCTATTTTGCGAGTCGGTAATGGGTTACCGACTAGCGAAATAGGGTTTCTACATACCACAACTCTTTTTAGCTGTTGCAAACGGCTGATTTACCATTTACGACCACTAAAAAGTGTCATACATCTAGCTCTAAACCTATTAGATAAAGAAGGTCCTTGGTGGTTTGACAAGCATTGTTCAGTTGCAGACCGATGTTTAAGGCTAGCTTTGATTGCTTCCCCGAGAGTACCCTCTGATGTTCGGTCAGCATGCCAAGCATATAAACTTACTCTTAAAGCTAGAAAGGATGCCCTGCATGAATTAGATTTGGAAACTCTGGAAACAGCTATGATTGGCAATAATAGCAAGTCTTTCTGGGACACCCATAATAAAATAAAATCGAAAAATGCCCTAGAAAAGTCTCTGTTGCAATGTAAAATCTTAGGTTCTGACTGTGAGGCCTATTTCTCCACTATATACTATCTAGAGGAGGATGTTGAGGTAGTTGATCTTTTAAACAGCACGTTAAGTAATTGCCCTCCCATGACTATATCCTTCCCAGAAGTTAAAATGGCCATACACAAGAGTGTTAGTGGTAAGGCACCAGGCCTATATGGGACCCTGATTGATTTAATAAAATGTAATGTCACTCTTTGGGTTCCCTGATCACCAACGTTTTTAATGGTTCGCTGCATACATACATTTCCCATTCATGGAAACTTGCGACAAATGCACCTATTTTTTAAAAATGTGATTGCATGTTTCCAAAGTGCTATAGACCAATCTCTCTCTTAGATAGCACTGTAAATATTAATGGTTGGATTATATATGATTACCTTGCGGCATGGACACAGGAGCAGCATATCTTGTCCCCCCTTCAATTTGGCTTTCACCCAGGGTTCTGGACTATTGAGCAATGTTTGAACTTTAGCTTAATAGTCAATAAGTACACTTTAGTGAAGCGCTGTCCATTGTATTTGGCCTTTTGTGGATCTCTCAACAGCATTTGACTTTGTCAACAGACTCAAGTTGTGGCTGAGATTATTGGATTTGGGTGCCGATGTGATTTTGGTGAATTTCTTCTACAACCTTCACACTGACCTAGCGGTTAGGGTGCATTTGACCCCAGCAGGTGATATGTCTCGGGTATTCAGCATTAGGCACAGTTTGTGCCAAGGGTGTATTTTGCCCCCATACTTTTTATTTTATATATCAATGATCTTTGTCCACACCTAACTTCTGTTCAGGTTGACACCCGTAGAGTTGCTGTGACCCAGGTGCTAGCGATGTTATACGCAGACGACGTGATCCTACCAGCCTGAACATCCACAGCTCTATAAGTGCTGGTGGACCACTTCGTCCAGTTTGTGTCTTGATTTGTTATCTAATTATGGCAGATCTCATATTATGGCCTGTGGCCCAGGCAGGACTGAGATTCATAGGATCTCAATCGAAGGCCAGCAGTAGCGGCTCATGGAGGGAGTGCCGTGGGGCGGTGAGGCGGGCGGGGGGAGGGGCAGGGTGGGGGGTAGTAAACTCCGGCTCACGGCCGACCGGAGTAATGTAAGTAAATAAATAAACAAAACAAATGTCATTGTGCGCGCTGAAACGCATCTGGTCGGCCGTGAGCCAAAGTTTACTCACCCACGAGGGTCATCGCCCCTGGAATCCGCTGCTGTCATTCTGACCGTAGGCTGACGGTTGCCTATTATAATGAAAGGCCTGTGGTGGGGTGGCTGGTCGGGTCCGGGAGGTTCCACGGTCTGCTTCGTCTCGAGGGGGGCAGGGTAGAGGAAGCGACGTACAGGTTGCTGCTCCCCCGCTAGTCCGGCACCCCCGCCCGCCTTCTCACTACCGCCTGCATACTCACTGGGTCTGTCGATATCCGGTCGTACCCCGTTCACCGGTGAGCAACTGGATCGTGTCTGTCTGCTCGTCTTGTTCGGAGTAGTCCAGTTGCTATCTTGCTTCCAGGCTGACATTTACATGGGAGAAAGCATCGGTCCCATTTTTTTCTCAGGAATCTCGAGTCCGCAAGCGGGATATTAGGGCATCGAGGACCACAGCCTAGTAGGACATCAGGTGCGAAATTGGGTCCAAGGAAGGAGGAGGGTATCTGGATATTTGATCTGAAAAGGCAGTCCCTGGCCGGGATCTCTCTGCCGGAGGTCATCACCTGTCGGCCATCTTTGTTCGAGTCCAGGATGAGATGGCTGCGGTAGCAGTGCCCAACTCCAACAAAATCTCTTCTAACCTCCATTACATCTCCATAGGCATTACATATGAATGCCTATTGATGTATTGGGGGGTACTAATCAGACTTGTTCCTGTAATGGGGTCTCTTCACAATCGCTCTTGCATTATATGTTTTTTCTGTAATCACTTTGGTTACCCACAAAGATATTTTCTTAAACCTCTACCAAAATCATTGGGATACCAAAGATGCTCAGAGGCCTTGCATCACTCCAATTATTTGCTGCAGGGTGAGTTATTCTCTTAAGGCAGCAGTTAGAGTGAGGAATCCTATAGTTGGATAAGTATGTATGTTTTATTTCAAGTTGATATCATATTTTAACAGTTTTTTTATTCTTTTTAGATACCCTATTGTAGTTGATTCTGTCATATAGTTTTATTGATGAGTGAAAACAAAAGGTATGCAGTTCCTAAAGTAAACGCAAGGTGTGTTAGAATCACTGAATGGTACCAGGGTGATACTGAGAAAATTGATGCGAAAAACAGGAGTCAAGGTAACTCCTTTTGGAAAAGAAGACCCTCACACACCCAACAAGCGGGTGTCTTGCTTCATCACCGGGTCTTTGCTCCTTATCGGGCCGGCAGGTGCAATGCCCGATCAGGCACCCAATGGGGCCTTCCTATCGGAGATCTTTATTTCCAACGCCGATGAGTGAGGTGCGTGTGGGGGGAAGGGGGTTAATTATAGTAGTGAGTGTAGGTGCAAATGAGGTGAAAGTAAGTGTATTAAAACAGGGGTAGGTGATCCACTAAACAATTTTAATAAAGCATGGTCACCATCCTGATTAAAACCAAAAATAATCCGCACATTTCTCACCTTAAGGTATGTGAGTGAATGTGCTGAGGGGATCAATAGGTCAACATGTTTCTTGCCTTATAATATAATAAATGGCAATTCTTCAGGACCGGGGGAATAATGCGGCTACCTACACCTTTTTGGTGGTGCCCACAACCTCTAAGAGGTAACACTGGTGGACCCTCATACAGCACCCTAAAAATGTGTGGTACCGTGGGTAAAAGAGCACACCTGCGGAAGAAAGGAAAGTAACAGGTAAAAGCATAATAATACAACTCAAACCGAGATATCAGGTTAATTCCAGACAATAGGTGGTGTCAAGAAATAAACAACCGTGACATGCATGGATTGTGAGCAATGTTTGAAGGACATTTTAAGGGCTAAGAGCAGCACAGTAATGATCACTCAACTCTGAGACCAGTACAGGAGATACTGGGTCAATTAACCACGAGTAATTTGTGGAACTCACCCTCCTAGGCTGTGCTGTATTCAAGGCCAGGGTGAGAGAGCACTACATTTTAGTGTCCTACTGTAAAGAAAGAAGAGGAGACACAAGACAGTAAACACAAAAAACTGTATAAGGTCACAAATCCTGAGTTGATTGGACCCCAAGGTGTAATGATATCCCCAGGGAAGCGACAAACAGCTGAGTCTCTAAAAGGCCCAAGACCTGTGTAGCTTTGCCTTGAAACAGAAGGACCCAAAAAGAAGTTGAGTCACTCACATACTAGTGCGGCAAGTGGTGCTTGATATCAGGAACCAATCGCCTGAACGCAAACATAGCAAACATACGGCCAGCCTCTGAGGGGCAACGTGCAGGAGACTGCAATGCACAGCAGCTTATGGTAGGTGAACCGTGTGAGACACGAACACTAGACACTGCTGATGGACAACGTTCAAGGGAAGCAATAAAACGCAACGCGCCAATTCGTTGGCGAATTGTAAGTCTATCGTTAATCATGAACTGATCAAGACACACACTCAAGAAACGTATGGTGATAAGCGTACAAGGTATACATTGCAATGCAATCAGCCTTGCTACTCACGATTCCGTGGTATCGGAAACACCGTCCGCCTAAAATCTCACCAGCCACTGCAGTCTGGTGTTTGTATGTCCGGGCAGTTCCTAGTTATAGGAACACGACGGCGCGGTGGGCGGGTGCGAGGGGGGCGGGTACATCCGGGGTAAACAGACGTGCTCCCGCGAAGAAAACTAGACCGCTAACCTCAACGATGAGTATCGGGCGAGGCGCGTCTGTGGTTGTCATGGCGACACGTGCGCGGGGAGAAATGTTGCTCGAGTCATCGAGAATGGGGAGGAAAAGGTTATATTTATTTCGTGATTATAAAGTCACCAGGAGGATAGAAATAAACTGGTTCGGATAATGGTAACCAGACACTCGCGAGTTCCCAGAATGACAACAGGGGATTTAGAGGTGTCGAAGGAACTTACAACCAATATGTGTGGTTCAAATCAAGCAATACTAATTAATAGAACGGTGCCAGCATGCTCCATAGTGCTGTAGTGTGCTGGAGTCAGTTCTAATCAATTCAAGTCAACATGCTCCATGGAATATCCTCGTTGAGGCCCGTAGCGTCTGCAGCCAATCTTAGGACCCACCGGTGTTCGAGTCTGAAGAGGGTTTTTTTTTACATTTGTGGATGAGATTCTAAGACAACCCATTGGAATGAATTGGGGGCATGGTGTTCAAGTTGATAGTGGGCCGTCATTTTGGTGTTAGTTTTGGCGCACCTGAAACTACTTTTATGTTCCAACATGCGGGTCTTAACTGCACGGGTAGTCATACCTATGTAAGGTAGACCACATGGACATGTCATCATATAGATGCAGTTAGATGAGTTGCAATTGGTGTGTTTAGAGATGTTCCACGTCAATCCGTTAGAGAATACCAATTCTTTGCTGGTGCGTGTCTGGGGACACATCGAACATGACCCACAGGGATAGTGACCCTTAACTGGAGGTAGATCCAACAACATTCTTTGTGACCTAGTAGTTGGTTTCTTAGGTCTAGTATGAATTAGTAGATCCTTAAGATTACTAGTACGTTTGAATGCGAACCTGGGAGTCGTCAAATCCAGGTCACCAGTGTTAAGAATCCCCCAGTGTTTTTTTATAATGGATCTGATCCTGTTGGAATCAGGGGTAAACGTGGTGACACATGTAATGGATTGATCAGGTTCCTTAATGTTAATGTCCAGCAAGCTCTCTCTGTTATTGTTTCTTGCTCGTTTACGAGCCCTTGACACCACATGTTGAGGATAGTCTCGCTTAATAAGATCATTCATGAGGGTCGCAGACTCTTTCTGGTAGTCTGTCACAGAACTACAATTCCTTCTGATGCGCAAAAATTGCCCAAAGGGCAGGTTTTCCCTCAGAGATTTAGGATGATAACTGCTGAATAAGAGGAGGCTATTCCTGTCAAGTAGGGGTTTAAGGTGTTAATTCTGTACATTTCGTGTAATCTCCTCTCCAAAGGATCAAGATATCGTCAATGAACCTTTTCCAGAGTAGGGAAATTTACCACTCTTCTAATCCCTACTCAGCGAATGTACTGCTCTGGAAAAGGTTCATTGACGATATCTTGATCCTTTGGAGAGGAGATTACACGAAATGTACAGAATTCTGTACTTGGATTAACACCTTAAACCCCTACTTGAGGTTTACCCACACGATCTCTGACACAGAAGTTCCCTTCTTGGATCTCCTTGTCCGTCTTGATGGCAATAAGATCACCACGAGTCTATACCGGAAACCAACTGACAGGAATAGCCTCCTCTTATTCAGCAGTTATCATCCTAAATCTCTGAGGGAAAACCTGCCCTTTGGGCAATTTTTGCGCATCAGAAGGAATTGCAGTTCTGTGACAGACTACCAGAAAGAGTCTGCGACCCTCATGAATGATCTTATTAAGCGAGACTATCCTCAACATGTGGTGTCAAGGGCTCATAAACGAGCAAGAAACAATAACAGAGAGAGCTAGCTGGACATTAACATTAAGGAACCTGATCAATCCATTACATGTGTCACCACTTTCACCCCTGATTCCAACAGGATCAGATCCATTATAAAAAACCACTGGGGGATTCTTAACACTGGTGACCTGGATTTGACGACTCCCAGGTTCGCATTCAAACGTACTAGTAATCTTAAGGATCTACTAATTCATACTAGACCTAAGAAACCAACTACTAGGTCACAAAGAATGTTGTGGGATCTACCTCCAGTTAAGGGTCACTATCCCTGTGGGTCATGTTCGATGTGTCCCCAGACACGCACCAGCAAAGAATTGGTATTCTCTAACCGATTGACGTGGAACATCTCTAAACACACCAATTGCAACTCATCTAACTGCATCTATATGATGACATGTCCATGTGGTCTACCTTACATAGGTATGACTACCCGTGCAGTTAAGACCCGCATGTTGGAACATAAAAGTAGTTTCAGGTGCGCCAAAACTAACACCAAAATGACGTCCCACTATCAACTTGAACACCATGCCCCCAATTCATTCCAATGGTTTGTCTTAGAATCTCATCCACAAATGTCAAAAAAACCCTCTTCAGACTCGAACAGCGTTGGGTCCTAAGATTGGCTGCAGACGCTACGGGCCTCAACGAGGATATTCCATGGAGCATGTTGACTTGAATTGATTAGAACTGACTCCAGCACACTACAGCACTATGGAGCATGCTGGCACCGTTCTATTAATTAGTATTGCTTGATTTGAACCACACATATTGGTTGTAAGTTCCCTTCGACACCTCTAAATCCCCTGTTGTCATTCTGGGAACTCGCGAGTGTCTGGTTACCATTATCCGAACCAGTTTATTTCTATCCTCCTGGTGACTTTATAATCACGAAATAAATATAACCTTTTCCTCCCCATTCTCGATGACTCGAGCAACATTTCTCCCCGCGCACGTGTCGCCATGACAACCACAGACGCGCCTCGCCCGATACTCATCGTTGAGGTTAGCGGTCTAGTTTTCTTCGCGGGAGCACGTCTGTTTACCCCGGATGTACCCGCCCCCCTCGCACCCGCCCGCCGCGCCGTCGTGCTCCTATAACTAGGAACTGCCCGGACATACAAACACCAGACTGCAGTGGCTGGTGAGATTTTAGGCGGACGGTGTTTCCGATACCACGGAATCGTGAGTAGCGAGGCTGATTGCATTGCAATGTATACCTTGTACGCTTATCACCATAAGTTTCTTGAGTGCGTGTCTTGATCAGTTCATGATTACCGATAGACTTACAATTCGCCAACGAATAGGCGCGTTGCGTTTTATTGCTTCCCTTGAACGTTGTCCATCAGCAGTGTCTAGTGTTCGTGTCTCACACGGTTCACCTACCATAAGCTGCTGTGCATTGCAGCCTCCTGCACGTTGCCCTTCAGAGGCTGGCCGTATGTTTGCGTTCAGGTGATTGGTTCCTGATATCAAGCACCACTTGCCGCACTAGTATGTGAGCGACTCAACTTCTTTTTGGGTCCTTCTGTTTCAAGGCAAAGCTACACAGGTCTTGGGCCTTTTAGAGACTCAGCTGTTTGTCGCTTCCCTGGGGATATCATTACACCTTGGGGTCCAATCAACTCAGGATTTGTGACCTTATACAGTTTTTTGTGTTTACTGTCTTGTGTCTCCTCTTCTTTCTTTACTGTGGGACACTAACATTTAGTGCTCTCTCACCCTGGCCTTGAATACAGCACAGCCTAGGAGGGTGAGTTCCACAAATTACTCGTGGTTAATTGACCCAGTATCTCCTGTACTGGTCTCAGAGTTGAGTGATCATTACTGTGCTGCTCTTAGCCCTTAAAATGTCCTTCAAACATTGCTCACAATCCATGCATGTCACGGTTGTTTATTTCTTGACACCACCTATTGTCTGGAATTAACCTGATATCTCGGTTTGAGTTGTATTATTATGCTTTTACCTGTTACTTTCCTTTCTTCCGCAGGTGTGCTCTTTTACCCACGGTACCACACATTTTTAGGGTGCTGTATGAGTGTCCACCAGTGTTACCTCTTAGAGGTTGTCGGCACCACCAAAAAGGTGTAGGTAGCCGCATTATTCCCCCGGTCCTGAAGAATTGCCATTTATTATATTATAAGGCAAGAAACATGTTGACCTATTGATCCCCTCAGCACATTCACTCACATACCTTAAGGTGAGAAATGTGCGGATTATTTTTGGTTTTAATCAGGATGGTGACCATGCTTTATTAAAATTGTTTAGTGGATCACCTACCCCTGTTTTAATACACTTACTTTCACCTCATTTGCACCTACACTCACTACTATAATTAACCCCCTTCCCCCACACACACCTCACTCATCGGCGTTGGAAATAAAGATCTCCGATAGGAAGGCCCCATTGGGTGCCTGATCGGGCATTGCACCTGCCGGCCCGATAAGGAGCAAAGAACCGGTGATGAAGCAAGACACCCGCTTGTTGGGTGTGTGAGGGTCTTCTTTTCCAAAAGGAGTTACCTTGACTCCTGTTTTTTGCATCAATTTTCTCAGTATCACCCTGGTACCCTTCAGTGATTCTAACACACCTTGCGTTTACTTTAGGAACTGCATACCTTTTGTTTTCACTTATTGATGGGCATGTATGCTGGACCTGTGATTTTGATAATAAGATTGATTGTTATTATTTAAAAGCCCCCTTTTCCCTCTATTTGTTTGAGATATAGTTTTATTGTGCACTTCGTACTTTTGTATTGTTGTTGATTATTGTTCGACCTGCATGCCTTTGTTGGCATCTGTTTACAGGTTTAGGCGTTTGTATTACTTTTATCTTGCTTGATTGTATAATATTGCTACATGTCCTTTATGGCCAGTTTTGGCCGAATAAGATTTCTTGATTTGAACTGAATATTTGCCCTCAGTTTCCACATTTACATGGGCAGCTATGCCCGGCTACATACTAATGGCAAGTGACTAATGGTAAATGTGGGCAAATCTGACTAGCTAGACTCTTCATTGGTGCAAGTGCTAAAGCGACACACCTACTGTAGTGCCTGCTTTAGTACTAATGCATGGCTATGAATGACCTGGCTTGGGTAGTTAGTGCAATTTACAAGCATGCAGACATTTGTAAGTATTTTGTTTTTAACTAGGGCTCTGTCCCTGTACTTTTGCCTATTAGTCCGAGGTCCCCGTCCTATACAAACTCAATGTTAGTACACGGAACTAGCATTGACTCTTCAAATATACAGCTATTCAAGAATTGTCTTCAGTCAACAACTACAGATATGCACATCACTAGAATGGGATGAATGTGACAATGACTCAGAGCTAAGGGGCATATGTATCAAACGATTTTGTATTCGCAAACGCTGCGATTCGCAAAAAAACAGCGTTTGCGAATACAAAATCGCAAAACGCGATGTATGAGCCATTTTCGCATCGCATTATTAGGAATCGCTAATTTTGAGATTCCTTAATTTTGCGTAAGCATTTAAGGAATCGCAAATTGCGATTCCTTAAATGCTATGTAACAAGCACCCAAGTTGTGCGATTTCTCCTCAAGAAATCGCAAATTACCACCAACTTCAAGTTGGTGGTAATTTGCGATTGCTTTGAAAAATGCACTTTTTGGCATTTTTCAAAGTGCCATGTGGCGCACGCATGCTCATTTCAGGAGTGCATCAGGGTTTCCTTATGACACCCTTGAAATTATACTTAATTTGCGATTCTCTAATTGCGAATCGCAAATTGAGAATGACTTCCCATCCTCCTGGCCCATAGGAATGAATGGGAAGGTATTCCTTAATTGCGATTTCGCAATTTGCTAATCGCAATTAAGGAATAACAAGAAATCGCAAAATATTTGCGAATTTTTAAATACATCCCGTTTTGCGATTCTCAAATAGCGATTCTCAAAAAATCTCTATTTGAGAATCGCAATAATGGATTTTGATACATATGCCTCTAAGTCACAGAATTATTGATGACTTGCCATATGTTTTTGTATATGTGCCCATACATTCCATGCAACCTGGATATAATAACACATCTCAGTTCTGCTGGCATCAAGTTCACAAAACTGCATTCACAAGTAATACAACATTACACAATATCAACTAAGTAGAATGTTGGCATACTCATTTCTATGTCCAATGACATTATCTATGCATTGCCACACCTAGCTTGTCATTAAGTACCCTGGTAGTGCCTTTGCTATCCCTGGCCTTAGGCATCATGAAGACAAAAGGAGGGAGAAGTAGTATACGGGTATATTTGAAGATTCTGTGAGCTTGGGGGCGGAGGAATCCACCTGTTTGTCATCGAAGTTTAAGGCGTGATCTCACTTCCGCTACCTCCGGATTTTGATGAATCGGTTTCCTGTCGGCCTCGTGCTTGGCGGATATTTGAATGCGCTACACGGTTGGCATTTGGACCTCGAGGTAGGCATGGGTGATTTAGAATAAATTATGACATTATTGCACACCTGTCAATATGGTTCTTTTGTTACTACATTATAAGTGTATAAATCCTGTTCTTTGTTGCCGTTTTAATTTGGATAAGTATACTTGCATCCCCTTAATAAAACATGCTACACGTCAATCTTCTATTGTTAAACTGGCATTGGTGACATTTTCTTTATCGTGCATACGTAGCATGTGTTTCACTTCAGACTTGTAGCCTTTCTGGGATTATTTACTCAGTTAAATACTGGACAGACAGAGAGAGCAGTGGAGATGGTGTTTACATTTCTCCTGCCATATGGCCGCTTTACTTTTCAAACACAAATAAAGGCCAGGGAAAAAGCTGTTCGTATCGAGGCAACAAGTGACAAAAAACAAGATGAAAAAGCAGTTGGCTGCCATAAATGAACCTACGCTATTTTTCATTATGACTCAGGCCCGGACGTCTCTTGTTTATTAGCTAGTTCTTGATACTGATTTGTAAAAATGTCTTTTTTAACAAATTTGTAATCGCATTACTAGTCACCGGGAAAACTGGAGTAGCAGCACATGGCCCGTTATTACCAATATTAAATGGCATTACCACCCCATTATTGAGTTTTTACCAATTGAGGGCCTGGAATGGGGAATAACATGTAGCAACTGAATTTATCATGCCATTTACCACGTTTTCCCAATTTAAAGGCCTTTTGCAGGTTTCATGTTTCGAGCAGAAAGTCGCCATAAAATCAAGTAGTATTACTGGCTGTCGTAGTAATAGGTGATCAAAATAGGGTCGCCACACAAGGTAAAACCTGTAATCGAGCAACTTGGAATGCCAGCGGGAGCCCGCAGAAGCGAATCCAATATTCCTTAAAAAAGGATTCCCTAGTAACGCCGTGCTTTTAAAAACAAAATAGTTTTTTGTGACAGCCTGACTCAGATATAACCCTAACTGTATACCAGAAAAATGAATTAATTTACGAATATAATTGATATTGATTACCTCAATCTAGGTGTGTTTACTTTTTTTCTTTGTATTTATACATGTGTTAACCCTTTCGCTGCTAGGCCTTTCCCCCCCCTTTGCTAAACCTTTTTTTGGCTATTTGGGGTAGGTTGCGCTTAGGCCCCTGTAACTTTTTGACCACATAAGGTATCCACGCCAAATTTGCGTCCTTTTTTTCCAACATCATGGGGATTCTGAAGGTACCCAGGGTTTGTGGATTCCCCTGGAGGGGACACAGAAATTAGCCAAAATACAACTACATTTTGTTTTTTTGGGGAAACATGCGAAAAAAGAGCTACAGATGAAAGCGTCTTTTTTTTCTCTATGCAAATGGTATTAAAAAAGGGGTTGTGGTGCTGAAATCACCATCTTTCCAGCTTTCAGGGACAAGCATACTCTTGGCAGAAAACTAACATTTTTTACACAGTTTTGGCATTTTCTGGGACATTGCCTATTTTTGCCTTTTTTTGTGCTTTCAACCTCCCTCCAGTTAATGGTAGAAATGGGTATGAAAGCAATAATGGATCCAGGAAAGCTATACATTGTGGAAAACTAGATACAATTCTGAATTCAGCAAGGGGTCATTTGTGTAGATCCTTCAAGGTTTCTTTATAGAAACTAACAGTTAAATATAGGAAAAATTGAAAATTAGTTGAAAAAAACAGCCTTTTGTGTCAACGTTTTCACATGTAACTTCTTGACGCTGGACGCTGAGCCAGTCAAGTCACCCCATCCTGGATTCCCCTGGGTGTCTAGTTTTAAAAAATGTACAGGTTTGCTAGGTTTCCCTATGTGCTGGCTGCGCTAGGGCCCAAAATCCCCAGGTAGGCATATTGCTAAAAACAACTCCGTGCCTAGTCAGCTTTCTGCTGCCCTGGGAGGGGAAATTGGGGGGGCGGGGGGTTGCCCCGATATGCCCCCAAGGGGGACAGAAACACTGTGGCTATTTATTTGGGAGGTGGGGGCATAGGTATGCCCATTCTGGGCAGCCCCCTCCCCCACGCATAAAAAAAGTCAGCGTAATAGTTGGCGTCAAGTGGGCTTTTTGCCACCCCCCTGGGGGGGCAGATTGGGGGCTACTGCCCCATCTTCCCCCGGGGGGGGCAGAAAGGCTGTAATTGTTGCAGGTGGGGGTGGGGGCATTGACCTGCCTGTTTTGGGCAGCTCCCACCCTAAATAAAATTTGCCTAAAAAAATCCCTGGAGTCAAGTGGGCTTTTTGCCCCCCAGGGGGGGCAGAATGGGGGCTACTTCCCCATCTGCCCCCCGGGGGGGCAGGAAGGCTGTAATGTTTGCGTGGAGGGGTGGAGGCATGGGCATGCCCGTTTTGGGCAGCCCCCACCCTAATTCAAATTTGCCCCAAAAAAATCCCTAGTAACTAGTGGGCTTTTTGCCACCCCGGGGGTGCATATTTGTGGCGAATGCCCCAGAAAGCCTACTAGAAGCCAGGGAGTTTTTTGGGCAAATTTTAATGAGGGTGAGGGCTGCCCAAAACGGGCATGCAAGTGCCCCCGCCCTAATTAAAATTTCCCCCAAAAAATCCCTGACGTCTAGTGGGCTTTTTGCCAACCGGGGGGGGGGCAGATTGGGGGCTGCTGCTTCATCTGCCCCCCGGGGGGGGCAGGAAGCCTGCTAGACATCAGAGAGTTGATTTGGCAAATTTGAATTAGGGTAGAGCCGGCCCAAAACGGGCATGCCAATGCCCCCCACCCTAATTAAAATTTGTCCAAAAAAATCCCTGGTGTCTAATGGCCTTTTTGCCCCCTCAGGGGGGCAGATTGGGGGCTGCTGCCCCATGTGCCCCCCGGGGGGCAGGAAGGCTGTAATTTTTGCGGGGGAGGGGGTGGGGGCATGGGCATGCCCGTTTTGGGAGCCCCCACCCTAATTCAAATTTGCCCCAAAAAAATCCCCGGCGTCTAGTGGGCTTTTTTCCGCCCCCGGCGGGGCAGATTGGGGGTTGATGCCCCCATCCCCCCAGAAAGTCCACTAGATACCAGGGAGTTTTTTGGGCAAATTTTCATTAGGGTGGGGGCTGCCCAAAACTGGCATGCCAAAGACCCCACCCTAATTAAAATTTGCCCCAAAAAATCCCTGGCGTGTACTGGGCTTTTTGCCCCTCCTGGGGTGGCAGATTTGGGGCTAATGCCCCCATCTGCACACCAGGGGGGGGCAGAAAGGCTGTCATTTTTGCAGGGGGGTGGGGGCATGGGCATGCCTGTTTTGGGAGCCCCCACCCTAATTCAAATTTGCCCCCAAAAAATCCCTGGCGTTTAGTGGGCTTTTTGCCGCCCCAGCGGGGCAGATTGGGGGCTATTGCCCCCACCCCCCCAGAAAGTCCACTAGACGCCAGGGAGTTTTTTGGGTAAATTTTAATTAGGGTGGGAGCTTCCCAAAACGGGCATGCCAAAGCCCCCACCCTAATTAAAATTTGTCATTTTTGCGGGGGGGGCATGGGCATGCCCATATTGGGCAGCCCCCACCATAAATTATAATTAAAAAGAAAATCCCAGGCGTATAGTGGGCTGTTTTCCCCCCCGGGGGGGGAGATTGGGGGCTACTGCCCCCAACTGCCCCCCAGAGGGGGCAAAAAGGCTGTAAATTTGTGGCCGGGGGGTGGGGGCATTGGCATGCCCATATTGGGCAGCCCCCACCCCTACTTATTATGAAAGAAAAATCCCTGGTATCTGGTGGGCTTTCTCCCCCCCCGGGGGGCAGATTGAGGGCTACTGCCCCATCTGCCCCCCAGGGGGGCAGAAAGACTAGATGTGCCCTTTTTAATATGGGGGGAGCAAAGGCCCTTGCCCAAGGGGCCGCTCCCCCTCCCTGGTGCCTAGTGGGTGGATCCCTGCTTGGGGATCGCCCTCCTGGGGCGACTCACAAGCAGGGATCCAATGGGGAGGGATACCATTGGAAAGGGGAGATTCTCTTTGCCCCCCCCCCCCCCACAGGTTGGTTGACTCGCGGGACGCCCTTCTTGCTTTTCACCAGGACCCCCCTGCCTGTGGGAGCCACAGTCGGTCTACAAATGTTTGCCTCTTCTACTGCTAATCGTGTCAGCTCAAGCCCAGTACTGGCCTGTTTTCACTGGCACCCTCCTCTCACAAGAGGGATTATGAAATCTGCAGTCTAAATTGCCGTTCCCTGGTCAAGCACCATGCAGAGGTGTTTGACCTCTTACACTAATGGTCTCCCATTATATTATTTCTTACAGAGACCTGGCTTTCTGAGGATTCTGTAGCTATTCCAGCTCTGGCCTTGCCTCCAGGGTATGCTATGTATCACCTGAACAGAGCAGGAAAGAGAGGTGAGGTCATAACAGTCATTCATAAAGAATCCTATCCCTGTTGCCTCACCCAGAAAACATTTTTGACTAGGAAAATGCTTTCTTTAAAATTGAGCTCACAAATAAATTTACATTTTCAGGGTTGCTAATCTACCGCCTGCCTGGTCCATCCAAAGCATTCAGAGAAGCTTTAGCTAAGGCTGTTACCACCATGGCACTAAAAACAGCCAATTTTAACATTGTAGGCGACCTCAATCTCCATCTGGAATCGCACAGTGAGCCTGATATCAACAACATTTCATGAGACATGGCAGCTTGACAACTCTCTCAATTGGTCCCAGGGCCTAAGCACCTGGCTGGACATCTCCTTGACCCTGTTTTTTCCAAGATTCCTTCTTTAGAGGCTCATGCCCCCCCTCATGACATGGACCGACCACTTCCCTGATTTCCTTATCTATAAGCAGTAGCGGCTCCTGGTGGGAGTGCTGCGCGGGCGGTGAGGCGGGGTGGGGGAGGGGCAGGGTGGTTGGGAGTAAACCAAGGAATACAGCCGAACAGAGGTAAGTACATAAATAAATAAATGCGTGCGCAATGTAATTCATTTTATTTATTTATTTATATATGTACTTACCTCCGTTTGGCCGTATTCCATGGTTTACTACCCCCCGCCCTGCCCCTCCCCTCCCCCGCCCGCCCCACCGCCCCGTAGCACTCCTACCAGGAGCTGTTACTGTCTATAAGCCTCATAGGCTCTAAATCACAGCCGCAGTACACCACCCCTGAACAAGCGCCCTTGGCACAAGCTTGACTCGGACACTTTTTGGACTGCTCTTAGTATTCAGAGACCTGAACTGCCCACTAATATAAGAATTGCAAGGTCCTAGAACAAGCCTGGAGACGATCATACGAGCCCACAACCAAATTACGGTAGAGAGGCGCAATTAAGGCCTATCAAAAACTGGTTAGGAAGTACAGGGCTGAGTACTTCGAGAATAAAATAAACAATAGTAGTAATCCCACCAAAACTATTTTTTCTCTCTTAAAGGACATGGTGAAACCCCCATCAGTCCCAGAGAGAACCATATCCATCAACTCTGTGTGAGGAACTGGCCAGGTTTTGCATCAGGAAGGTTGAGCGTATTTGTGGCAGTTTCTGTCCTGAGAGCAAGGACTCTGACCCCCATATGGGGCCATCCCTTAGACTTGCTTCCACTTCTCTCCTTTCCTTTCCCCATCTCTTCTAAAGCTATCATAGCTTTGCGTACCAAGGTAAAGTCGGGGTCTCCGGATGACCCCCTCAAACCTGACCTTTTCATTAAGTTCCAGGATTGTTTGCTCCCTGGGTGTTTGGAATTGATCTCTGCTTTGGTACCAGAATCATGGAAACTTTCAAAAGTTATTCCTCTGCTGGAAAAACCTACGCTGGATGCTTCTAGGCCTGATAACTTTCGTTCGAATTACCTGCTCCTGTTTCTTGCTAAAATTACTGAATAGTATGTAATAGCTATTCTACCTCAGTTCTTGGAATCCAATTCGATCTTGGACCCCTCCTAGAACGGTTTTAAAACTCGGCACAGCACGTAGTCCGCTCTACTTGCGGTCACTGAGCGGCTGCGAGTCTCTCAGGATGAGGGCAGATTCTACTTGATCTGAGTGCAGCATTCAACTCTGTCTCCCATAAGATCCTGTTGCATTGGCTACGGGAGATCGGTATTGGTGGTATAGCCCGCTCCTGGCTTGCGTATTATTTGCTCGATAGGACCTTTCAAGTCATTTCTCCGCTTTTCCACTCCCAAACTCAACCGCTATAATGTGGGGTCCCCCAGGGCTCTGCATTGAGCCCCACTCGGTTCAATATTTATATCATGCCACTGGGACTGGTAGCAAAGCTCGTAACATCACCCGGGTGTCATATGCAGATGAGAACACAGTTGGTTTCCTCCTTTTCTAACAATCCTAGTCCGGACCGTGTGAAATTTCAAGAGGACCTGATCTCGATCTCCAAATGGATGGCTGTCAACTGCCTCCAATTGAACTCTACTAAATCAGAAATTCTCCTGCTAGGAAGGGATTGCCACCTATTGGTCAACCACTGGTGGCCCACTACGCTTGGCTCAGCCCCGCTGCCAAAACCAGCTGTTAAGAACCTGGGTGTCTGGGTTGACTGCATCCTATCCTTTGATGCCCAGGCTAAATCAGTAGCAGGCATCTGTTTTGGACTTTTGTTGGGCCTAAAGCCCATTTTAGGACTCTTTGACACACACGTCAGATGACAGTTCAATCTACCGTTCGGGTCTGGTTGGACTACAGCAATGCGCTACTCCTCAAGTCAAACAAGTCGGTGATTAAAAGGCTCCAGCGAGCCCACAATGCCGCGGCCAGACACTCTTGGTGCTTCCTAAGCACTGCTCTGTCTCTGGCTTCAATCACTGATGCACTAGCTGCCATTAGAGCATAGAATCCACTTTAAGGTCCTTTGTATCAATCAAAAAATTCTCACGGGCTCAGGCCCAATGAGTGACCTGTGTCTTCCTTATGTGCCTGCCTGTGCCTTGCACTCGGTTGACCTCCATTTTGCCCATGTGCCCTGGGTGTGCAGGGCTAGAGAAGACGGGCGCTCCTTTTGGGCGATTACCACTGCCCTCTGGAATTCCATGCCTCTCCCCACCCGGTGCATCCTGGATTACTGGGCCTTTAGAAGGGCCTTGAAAACCTGGCTATTATCTGATCTGCCGACTTTCAGCTCTGGGGCGCCCTGTTGCTGGGGCAGCCATGCGCTTTTAAAGTATCCTAAGATAACATATTCAAATGTAGCAGATTTCTTCGTTTTGCTGTCCTGCCCCTTCTAAGTAGATGATAATGAATTTATCCAAGCCAGCTCTGAAAATACAGATATTTTACCATGCAATACAGACTTTTCATTTTGGATAGCTAAGACCAAATCCCCAAAATAAAAACATGTTCTTTTCGTGCAAAAATAACATTCTGTACCCTTCCCTTGCACTCATTCAGATCAATTCTGCACACATTCCAGAGCAAGTGTTGAGTCCATCTACCAACCGCCTCTACTCCTGTATGGGTTTTGCCATCACCATTTGCAAGAGCTCCTGAGTTACTGTCTCCAGTCCATGTGTCCCCCCTCACTTCTCTTGAGAGGTACAGTACTATACAATATCTCCAGAGAGGGTTCAGGACAGTCAGAACAGCAAATCCACATTTGCCGCCAAAGCTTGACAACAGATGCATCTTGCATGGAGAATGCACTACATGAGAGCTTTCAAACAACAAACATTTGCCCGCAGGCTATGAACTCTGACATACTTTAGAGATGTGGCTGTCACATTATGAATGTGGATATCATTTCCCTCATGTCCTACAGTATCTTTGTAAGGCAGTCGTCATACAATGGTGCTGCAGCCAGAACCTTGCTGCATGAGGCTAGGATATACAGTTGCTTCCTTTGGATTTGTTTGAAGGGCATGATTGCCTTGCCCAAAGAAGCAGGCCAGGAATATTATTTTTTAAAGGAAGGATTTTCTACTGCCCGAATGTGTTAGCATCCTAATGTAGAATATCTCTTTATTGCTGAGACGGACGCTTCTTACTATGCTTTGAGAGGTGTTTTCGGTAAGAACAATACAAACACTGGATTTGCTCGACCAGTATCTTATTTTGTAAAAACAATTCATGTGCAGAGTTAAATCATACAATCACTGAAAAGGAACGTTTGGCCATTAAGATACCTTTTGAGGAATGGATCCATTATTTGTTGGGGCCAGTCACACTATGGACATAAATACTGAAAAAAGCCAGGTGAATCTTGTTCTTTTCAGGCTAAGATTGTATGATAAATTACAGCCCAGGTTTCAAGAATGGTAATGCTGATGCTCTATCACTACATGATCAACTAAAGGGTGAAAATCAATTGAGGGCTAGATACATAAGTTCTTTATTGTGCGAACGGATACATGGTTATATATAAGCAGCATGATAAATACATATGTTGGCCTAATGGGAGGCTTAAAACCTGCACAAGTTAGAAATCACTGACATTTAGAAAGAAAGTGATTAAATATTAACTGTACATTTGTTATAATAATACACAAATATAAGGTGCTAAATGTTAAGATACTTAAAAAGTTCTAAAGTTCGGTTTTTGCCCCTAAATGGGCTACAAAACTGCCTGTGATCTAGTCAGAGAGGCACTTATCCATGCTCAATACATCCAAACAAGGCCCGAATTAAAATGCAACTGCTTTAAACATTGCTTGAAAAGCCTAAAGTGCTATTTTTTTGGTGATTAATCAATCTGTAGAATAAAAACATGTAAGGCCCACTAAAATAATTACGCATTTAGAGTTTATGGTTCTTTTAGCAGTCTATTGAAGGTACAGCATCTGGTGCATATGTAGGTAGTGCCAGGGTCGCTTTCAGAAACTTCAGGAATCATGCTGCCAGCTGTGAGGACTCATTTCCCTGGCTTGCTTTAATGGCTGCGTGGCAAGTTTAAATAATTAGAGTATGCCATATTGGGAGCAGCCAGAACATTCTTAGGTGGAGCAGCCTTTCACTGACGCAAGGGATATGGATAAATGATTCCTCCTGCTTTGCGCAAAAGCGGCAAGGTCTACCATGCTCATCTAAGTTCCTCCGGCTGTACCAGTTCAGTTTCAACTGAACTAGCCCTAATCGCAGCCTCATTAGCTCCTGCTTTAAGGCCAAGCTGAAAGGCAGGGGAAGATATGTCGGCAGGACCCCTGGCTTGTGCAGTACGTAGGCCCATCTGCTGTAGGCCAATTTCTTGATGGTAAAAGCGTCCTGTTCCCTTGAGATTACTTTTGTCTGCTTGGTGATCAGTCTGAAGACTGTTGGCGCTGCGAGGACACTTGACCAAATCTCTCTGGCCTCTAGTGTATCCAATACCAAGTTGAGATACTTGTGCCAGTTAGTCAAGGGATTTCTTATTCTTTCCCAAATTATGCTTTTCAACGTGTTTTCTTTTGCTTTTTAAGCTTTCACACAATAGATTAAAAATTTAGCTTTGAGTGACCAGTGCTGTGAGACCAAGCAAAAGTCCTGTCGAATTTGGGCATGTGCTGTTCAATTGGGAAGGGAAAAGACTATTCGGTAACAGATGCATTGTGCCCTATCTAGCCAATTTGCCTTTCTTTCCCTGAATGGGTGTGCACCATGGGTTATTGTTGGAAGTAGTTTGCAGCCCTTCACCTTTAGCAGGGGCCTTAGATCAAATTTCACCAGTGAGTTGTGCAATTTGCGAAAAGCCAATTCCATTGAGGTTACAGCTGCCTGCTGCACGTGACTGTGGGATGCAATGCGCCCCTGTGGGCGAGCCATACTCCCAGGTATTTATATGCTTTCAAGACTTCAACAACGCTCTCTTCAATGATCCACGTCCCTCTTTTAATCAGGTTGGATAAGATTATTGGAACTTTTGTTTTTGTTACATTTATCTTCAAGCTGTTGATGTTACAATAAGCTGCAAGTGCATTGAAGAGTCTCTGCAACCCAATAGGTGTCCAATCGAGGAGCACAGGGTCATCTGCATATTGTAATGATTGAACTCTGATACCTGCCATTTTTGGTGGGAAAGCCCTCACCGTCTCCAAGTGGGTTGGCAGGTCAGCCAGATACAGGTTAAACAATAAAGGTGCCAGTAGACATCCTTGCTTTAGGCCTTTATCAGTCTTAATATTTGGTGTGTTGGCCCATCCGGCATGGATGTTTATTTTGACCCACGTGTCCGAGAAGAGGGCTGTGATGGCTTTTAGTAGGTTAGTTGGAATACCGCAGGCATTCAGTTTTGACCTAAGCCTCGATCTTGAAATGCTGTCGAAAGCTGTTTGGAAATCTATGAACCCAGCATAGATGGCCTTGCCCTTTGTGTCCATAGTTGCTTTGCTCAGGTGGGACAGCTAGATGGATTTATCCTCGATATGACATCCCTTTTGGAAGCCTGTTTGGCTAATCGGGATTAGCCTATTTCCCTCTGCCCAGGATTGAAATTCCCTGTTTAAAGTGCTGGCAAAGCACTTCCCTTCTGTGTCAAGGAGTGCAATTAGATGGTGATTCTCGGGGAATGACTGAGAGCCTTTTTTGTGTAATGGTGCCAGTAATAAGCCCCTCCATGACTCGGGGATTGTTTACCCCAATAGATATTGCTGAAAGGAGGGGCCCATAACCGAAGCCCATTAGGTTGGAGCCCATTTATGCTGCCACTGGGATCCCACTTGGGCCGGTGGCGCCACTTAGGCGTAATGCCTTAATGGCCATCATTACTGGAGTTGGACTTATTGAGGTCAGGTCATCAATCACTGGGCTTGATGGTGTGTGTTGGAAGCTGGCTGATCTGGTACCTTGCTCTCATTTTTGCCATCCACCTGTTCTCTATACAGACCTTTGATATACGATTCCCACTCAGTAGGGGCGACATTGTCACCTGTGGCCTGGGGCTTTAGAATTAGGCTTTTTTTACTCCACCTCCTGAATTTCCTTTGGTCTTTTGATTTTATGATCATATGCGATTCAGACCATTATCCCTCCCTTCTTTGAGTGTAGAGACTCTTCTATATTTTAGCCTTATCGTGGTGACCTGGAATCGCAGCAATTTATTCTCTCCCTTATCATTGCTGAAAACTTTCAAGGCTTATTTAATTGATTTTTTAAGGCATCAATTTGGTTTTTGCTACTCGTTGAAGACATGGTCAGGCCTGATTCCATGCGACTAATATTTCTTATTGGGTTACCATCTGCCCCCTTTAAATGATTGACCAGGCGCCCCCAAAGATTTGAATTAAGATGTTCATTGCCTGTATTCAGGATCGCCTTTAAGAACTTCTTCCACTCAAGTTCCATGTCCTTCTTGATTTTCCATATTCCACCTTACCCTATAAATGTGTTTACTGTCATCTTGGCCTCCAATGAGACCCACTTTGGAGCAACCGGGGCGGAGTATTGTAACTTCACAATTGAGAATGGAATGGTTGCTAGCTAGGGTTATGGCGACTTTAAATTTGCCTATAAGCCGAAAGTGGACCAGATACTTCCACATATAGTCTAGGGTTGCCATCCTGAAACATGATGTGTGTATGTGTAGGCAGCTGGAATATCCTGTGCTAATCTGCCATTTATGATGCAGAGGCCTAGTTGATTTGGGGACGCTGCAAGCGCTTTACCTTGTGTCCACTCACCTGAAACTCTAGTTCCTCCCTTCGAGAGACGATTGAACCCAAAACCCCCTGAAACCCTTCCCAGCTACAGTGCTGTATAACACACTGAGCCAAGAATGATATCAGGGTGAAGGGGGTTTGCAATGACAGAGAAAAAAAAAAAGACACAGGAACTCAGGAAATCACTGGTCCGCAATGATCACCACTGTATTTTATCCTTAGAGTGGCTCGTTCTGGGGTTTGGTTCAGGAATAAGAACTGGATTCGGTTCTCAATTACGAAATGGGAAAATGATCTAAGTGAAAACAAAAACAATAACCTAATATGACCACGAAGTTTCCAAAAGGACTAATACTCTGATAATGAATTACAACTAAATATCACATTGACATATACCATGAAAGACTTCTTTGTATTCTTTTGATTTCAAAGAATGCCTCATCTGGCAGTCTAATTTCTACCTGTTTTCAGAGGCTTAGCTAGAGCTTGCGGCGCTCGGGGCTATCCCTCAGTTGCCGCCCATGGCATCCGCAGTCCTGTGATTTTGTGAGGTTAAGTCTCTGACTCGAATTTTGAATCTCACCTCACTGTCAAATTTCAGGCACAAATATTTCTCACATGTATCATTGGAATGCTAGTTTTACACTGCTCTATTAACTAGTGCAAGTAAGTGTTAAATATCTGAACTCCCATTTGTAGAGGGCTGCGCACAACACCCCGGGGCCACTCGCTTTATTATACTGGTGTGATTTAAAAAAAATACTTTTAAACATATTTGTCAGCCGGCCTGACTGTGACCACTTTGTATTTCTCACAGGCTCTCCCGAGGCTCGCCCAGCAATCATGCTACCAGGCACATGCTCACTGCGGCGGCCGGAGTCCGTGAGTCAGCTGACTCTATTGAATTTATGATATAGGCCTGAGGCAATTGAGATTTGTGTTAGGGCCTCTCACACCCTGTTATAGTCTGGGCCCATGTCCCATGTGGGACAGAGAGAGCAGCATGGAGTTTAGTGGTTCTTCTCTCCTGGTTTATTATTTGAGCTCTATCCAAACAGCCGCAATGCCACATGTTCACAGACAGGTTCCCTCATCAGCGTGCGTCGTGACTGTCACTCGAGACAGACTACTTTTGCACCTACCTATGTGTATCTGGATCTGAAGGTGGGGGTTTAGGGGTCTTTCGACACTTGCTGTGCTGTAGGCTTTAAACAGCATTGCAGGGTGGACTGAATACCCGACTGAAGACCAAGCTGCTTCTGTGCCATGGGCAGAAATAAAAATGTCAACCTTTGCCTGAAGTGTCTTCTGGTGTATTTACACTTGGGATATTTATGCCAGGACATCAGGGCATGCTCTGGTGATGCTCATGCCACTACAACTCTGAATGCCTCATGTGCACCCAGCAATACCCCTTCTACATTGGTGGGGTCCAGTAAAGATCTGTGTTCTCTACTAAACTGTTTTATTGGATCGTCAGTGGCTTTTATTGCACATCTTCGCTCCAGTGGTTCTACAGCCTAACCGCAGGTCCTTGCTCTTTTTGGTGTTAATTCTTAGCGGAGCCATGTGACCTGCTTTCTTGATGTCCATAGCTGTCATTTTAATCATAGTCAGCTGCAGCAGGCGTTTGCAGCAGTTTTAGATCTTGTAAGAGTTTCTCCTTGCTCAAATGGGTCTAATTTCTGATATTTATGTTTCCTCATCTTCGTTGCTTGATTTTTGCTCGCAAGAAAGTGTCAGATGTCACTCATAACCACACTGAAATTATGAACATGTCACACACCAAAGATCCTTTCCTCCCCCCGTGACAACCGTTTAGCTCTTACCGTCCTCAGGCTCCAGTACTCCACAGTCTGGCAGGGTCTCTACAGGTTCTGCCGCAGCCTGCGGCAAATCGCCCAGCACACAGCTGCCAAGGTTTCAGATTGCTTAAGTGTGACATTTTCAAAAATTTTGTGCAATTATGAGTGACATTCAATGACTATGAGTGACACTTTCTCACGAGCAAAAATCAAGTAATGAAGACGCGGGAAACAAATATCAGAAATTACAGCCATTCCAGCAACAAGAAACTCTATGACAATATTAAAAACTATTGCAAAGCATCAGAAATGGAAGGACACTATCCGACAGGAAACACAGACTGCATAGTTGCCACGTTTCAAGAGTGCTTAGGTGAGCCAGTTTCAAGGTTTCAGAGTACTTACGAATGACATACAACTACTAATGGTATGACACTATAAGTGACACTTTTTTAAAGAGCAAAATCAAGAAATTAAGTACATGGAAACAGATAACACATAAGAAATTACACTCATATGAGCAAGGACAAACTATAAAAAGAACTGCTGCAAAGCACCTGAACCTACAGTAAAATGATTGTATGCCCAGAATCTACTCACATTCTACATGATTTTACACTTGTGCTCACTACAACTGTTTCAAAACCAGAGACAAATTGCATGAACACAGTGACAGGAAACTAGGTGAGTATTTCATATGATTTAGCCTGGGCCCTGCCAGTGGAGCAGCAATGTCTTACTGGGGGCCCATTAAGATTTGTTAAAAAACTTTATCCTGTCTAGTGCTAGTCACGCGCAAACCAGTGACAGTTACTGCATATTTAATTGTGATTTCAAACCGTGTGCAGTGCCTAAGCCTTTTTTTCATGATCATCAATGTTATAGTTCATGTTAAGTGTGCAAATAGAAAACAGACCAGGAGAAAACCACGGTCCACCTACTCTTTTATGCAAGGCTGGCAAGCGTGGCAACTTGGAAACGGGCCGCTCGTGGCTGCAGTCAGCAGTATGAGTTGGATTTTTCCGTGCACTGCAGAACCCCTGGGCTGGCTGCATTCATGGCACCTCAGCTGTGCACCGATTAAACGGTGGTGTGCTGCACTGGTCGCCACTGCCCCAGACTCGACTCCTCACGAGAGACAACCGCGTGGTGGTGGAGCGCGTGACCCGTCACTGCTGCGTTACGTTTCAGCGCGAGGGCTGGCCAAAAATTATGCCCAGGGCCGTCATTGGTACCGCTTTTGCGCGCTACAAGATTGACGGCCCTGGGACGGGACCCACAACCACGTCATGCACCGCATCACCACCACTACGCTAGGTTGTGGTGCATACAATGTTGCCAGAATGGGCTATTTCCCGCACAATTGGGCGACTTTTTTCCCAGTTGTGCGGGAAAAAACCATGCCTGGCGGGGGGCTACTTTTTGGGCTAGTTTTGGATGGTTGTGCGCAATTTTGTGGCCTGGGCGGGCGCCGACCACGAGGAGTCCGTCGCGGGAGTGCGCGGGCCAATGTGGGGGTCCCCCAGTGCCGTCAATCCAGTAGCGCGCGAAAACGCTACCAATGACGGCCCTGGGAATCATTTTTTGGCCAGTCCCTGCGTGCGTGCGTCACGGTGCGTGACCTCAGCCTGACGCTGTGCTGGTGAGGCAGCCGGCCGGGCTGCTGCTTGCGTTAAGAGGCAGACATGAGTCGCTCACCTCGGCAAGTCCCACTTCAGGAATCAGGCAGGTCCGAGATCAGCTCACCTCCGTGAGGGAACGACACTACCTCTGGAGCCCCCTCTGACGAAGCTCTGTGTCCCGGGGCGGAGAGATGGTCTTCCCCAGCACGGTGAGTGCAATGTTCATGCTCAGTGCACGGAGCTCACCTGCGGAGAGTTCAGTGGCGGAGGCGCAGGGTTCAAACTTAGCTCTCCTTTCTCTCGCTTTTGGGAGTGGGGCAGACTGGGGTCTAGTGAATGCTGGCAAGTTCAGGGCCAGCCGGTGTCGAGTCTGCGTGTCTGTGCGGCGGTGTCAAGTGTGGGGATCGGGGCTGACACCATGGCATTAAATGACTTTGGCAGACCTGCGCTACCAGGCATCAGCCGTCACTTGTATATAAGTACTTTTACAAGTACATCCAGGGTCCTGTGCGTGCACCTACAGGAGGCCGTACTACATATTAGAGCTGCCCATGCCTACGTTTTATGCATATCACGACGCTGCCAGGTAAAACCCCAGCAGTGCGGTGCACCCTGAGCCCTCCCCGCAGACTTATCTGGACAGGTGGATGGATGGATGAGTGAAAGGGTGGCTGATCGGTGAGTGAATGGGTGGATGGATGAGTGAATGGATGGATGAGTGAGTGATAGGGTCAATGGATGGATTCATGAGTGGATGAGTTGAAGTATGGGTGGATCGAAGAAAGGAAGGATGGCTAAATGAAAGGGTCAAAGAAGAGAGAAAGGGAGGATGAATGGATGACTGAAAAGGGGACTGGGTGGTAGGATGAGTAACTGGGTGGATGGATGAGTAAGTGAAAGGATGGCTGGATGGGTGAGTGGATAAATGGCTGGATGGATGAGTAGATGGTTGGGTGGAAGAGTGGATGGATGAGTGTACAGATGGATAGGGTGAAAGGGTGGATGAATGGATGAGTGAAATGATGGATGGAAAGATACGTACGTTTTCAAGTGGATGAATGTTTGGATATAGATGGAATTACTTATACACTATTACGCGACCACCTTTGATGCGTCTGTAAAACGTACCTTTTGTCCCAAAGTTTTGTCCTGAATTTTGACCTCCCGTCCTGAATTTTTGTCCTGAACTTTGACCCTTTGTCCTGAATTTTTACACTCACCGTCCTGAATTTGCACCCATGCCAGTTGGTCACCCTATTTGTAGGAAGTGATGAATGTTGATAGATGCCAGGAAGTTGACGTAGGTAAAGAGAGTGTTTTAACACCCAAACCAAAACTGACCACATCGGTTGATCGTAGGCCAGCCCAGCTTCGAAAACGGTTGTGCAGGGGCCACCAAACCTCGCAGGCACCTGCTGGTAGCATCGCGTGCGTCTGTTTACCACTGTCCTGGCATGGATCTGACACTCCGTGCTTCACCACTTTGCTGATGCCAAGGCGCGCACTGACGCACACTGTTTGCCGCTCGAACTGGAGCTGATTTCGGGGGGGGGGCTGAATCTTTAAGCAATAGGCAGAGTGGAGCTGCAGGGGCTCTTAGAAGTCGCAGTGAGAACTGGTCTTAAAAATTAATAGCATTAAGGCAGGTGCCTAGTTAACACCCTCCCACCATCTGTATATTGAATAGAATGTATATTTGTCGTTAAAATTGTTTCTGATGACAATTTGTGCATAATTGGAGACTTGCTAATTTGGGCTGGTTTTTGGGCTGGAACTGGTCTGATTGGGCTATTTTGGGCTTATATTTGAGCGGCTTTGGGCTTGGGACGGGTCTAAAAATCTGGCAACACTGGGTGCATACACTGCAGGCAGCATTTACAAGCAGGTGCGCTTCTACTTCACACGGCGGCCGCACGGCACTGGCGGCCCATTGCGGCGTCCTTTATAATTAAGGCTCCCGGTTTTCCGTTTAAACGGATTTTTACATATAAATACAGACGGAAAAACATTATTCTTCCGCCTGTATTTATAAATAGAAGCGGAAAAATACAACCAAATTGGATTCTCGGATTCTGCAATCCGTGCTCCAGCCAGGCTTGCCTGCCACAAACCTCTTCCTGATTGCCGTGTATGGCTGCCCACATTAGCACCTGCTGGGCCATTAATCTCTGGTAGGCGCGGGAAATTCCTTCAGCTGTTCCTTTGACATCTCCGTAGCCCTGGCGCTGAGCCTGCACCCCAGTGAGTTTTAGGTCACAGGTTAATGAAAGGGTGGGGGTGGACTTGTATTTCACTGTTTGCACTACTACAGGTGTTAAAATTTGAGGAGGCGGGGGCGTTGTTGGTAGCATGAATACTTGGAGCTAATGTAAGACTGGCAGAAATGTGTGACCCAAAGAGGTCAGATAGACCGGCAGAATAAACACATTAAGAAAATTAGGTTGCATTCACTTTCAGGCCTTAAATTAAAACTTTCCTCCGTGACTTTGTGCAGCATGAAGAAACAACATTCCTGAGAGACAGAGACAGCCGGGGCATATCTGTAAGCCCCTTTTCAAGTTAAATTGTTTTTTTTTTTCTCCAGGGTGTGAGGAAGAACTGTGGCTGTAACTACACCGTGTGGGATTACAGCATTAAAGTAAATTGTCCAAATACTACGGGGCAGTACAAAGTAAAATAAGGGAAGTGATACACGCCCAATGTCTTCAAAGCGGAGACTGTTTAACTTATGTAAAAAGGGTTTTGCATAAGCGAAGGACCTAGTTTAAAAAATGTAAATCAAAAGCTGCCAGCTCGTGGGTGTTGTTGGATATTACTGCAAGTAATCTCTGTGACACCACTCCCATTTCTCATATGTGATTTCCTGTTTTGAACTAACAGAAAAGTTTTTGGATGGATGTTGCATGAAACATATGTGGCGCATACATACATATAGCTAAACCTATAACAACCATTTGCACTGTCTATTTAAATAAATGTGGAAAAATACTAGCTGCAACGTCTTTTTTTGCTTGCGACAAAAATAAATACAGATATATACAGATAAAATGACATAAAAATAAATATGGATAAATACAGACGGAAATGTTAAAAAAATAAATACCATAAAACCGGGAGCCCTATTTATAATTTATTTGGGGACACTGACACTACTTTAGTGACTGACAGTAGTGCCAGTGAGTGTCCCCAAATAAATTATAAAGGCTGCCGCCACGGGCCACCAGTGCCGCGCGGCCCGCCGCCTTCAAAATAGTGCCGCCTGGGGCAAACTGCTCCCACCGCCCCTCCCCCCCCCCCCCCCCCCGCTATGCCACTGCCTGTTTTTCTATTATTTGGCATAGAAATAAACATACTATATCTGTAAGAGAAAATTAAATACAAATAAATGAATGTTTTTATCAAAAGAGAATTGGAAACGATCTATTCTGTTCTTTTTGCCACTCGATATAACCTTGTGTCATTACTTTAAATAATGAGTTCCATAATTGCCGTGTAAAATAATGTCTAAATAGCTTCCTTGAAGGAGAAACAAAGTCTGGAGGGGTTTGAACATCACCTCGAGGGGAATTGTTTCTTAGAAGTTAAGAAGAAACTTCTTTTGTCATAAATGTCTCAAGAAAACAAATAAATCAAATAAATACCAATGTCCAACTGAGTGAGCCTTTTGAGTAAAGTCTTTTTAAAGTAAATAAAGTGCCTTTTTTTCCTGATGTTCGGACTGCTACCGATAGCTCAATTCTAGTTAACTCACTGTTCTTTTCTTTTTATACAGGAACCAGAACTGGAATTAGGAAACTCTGGAAGACAGGCCGCTCCGGAAACAGCAAGACACCTTGAGCCGATCGAGGGAGAAATGAAGACAGGACCCGATGAAGAGGCAGACCGGCGCTGGAAGACCTCTTCGCTGTAGCATAGAGCACAGGTGAGTGAGCAAGCTCATCAGAGGCCAAGCATTGGTATTTTGATTCTTGCCGCTATTATAGTGTGCTGCTCGCGTGTGTGAGGCACGCGCAGCAGCTGAGTTAACGGCAGCAGCAGCTGTCTCGTGTTTACCCAAACACGTTTTACCGTTGCTGCAATGTGTTCTGTGGCACATGCAGTGATTCCAAGTGTTAGAAAAACCCACTCCCACACCGGAAGGGCGGTGGTGGTGTTCTCCCAGACACGCTGTGGTAGCTTGGCTCGAGCGGTAAGGAAGGCACCGTGTTAAGCATACGCAATACCCACACAATAACCATGCGTGCATCCGTTCCAAAAACGACACTACACCTTAAAAATTATGAAAATATCTCTGTGTTTATCTTCTTTTCTCTTAGTTACTGATTAAATAAATAATAATACAATCACAGTACACAAGCTTCTCCTTAGAAAGTGCAGGTCAAATAAATAATAACACTTTACAGGTGCAATAAATAGGATCAGGTCAAATAAATACTGTGAGGGAATAAATACTGTACAGGAATAAGTTAGCTCAGGACAATAAATACATTACAGGAATAACTTAGATAAATACAATAAATACAGTACCCTCAATAAATAATATCAACCAACAATGACATTTGTAAAATCAGATCACATTTAAAATACTATGGGCTGATTTGGCCCAGTCACAGCTTGTGGTTAGGTGGATGGCCTGAGGATGTCTCACCTAGCTTGGGTAAGGCTGAGGCTAAAACTGAGGTAGATCAAGGGTAATCTAGGAATCTGGCTCTCCCAAACTACACTACCCCTCACACAGGTCACTGTATCAGTCTCAGTCCACCCCTGGCACTCCCAGGCGGGTTCTAACACCTCTTTATCCCTTAGGATGGTCTCTTAGAGCTCCACAGGGCCTTAGGCGCCCTCTATTCCACTTACTGCCCTTTTTATGAAGCTCCGACGCCGCTGGAGTCGTGTCGACGCCGTGAGGCGGTTCCGGTTCGATGTCGGCGGCCTCGGCTCGATGACAGTTCTTGACGACGCCGGTAGGCGGTTCCGGTTCGATGTCGGCGGCCTCGGCTCGATGACAGTTCTTGACGACGCCGGTTCGATGACGTCGGCCGGCCTTGGCTCGAGGTCGACTTCGGGCGGCTCCGGTTCGATGACGTCGGTCGGCCTTGGCTCGATGTCGACTTCCGTCGGCTCCGGAGTGCGATCTCCACTCCCGACCTCCGGTGCTCCTCTCCTCGGGTTCCGGCGACTCCGGAGTGCGACCTCCACTCCCGACCTCCGGCACGATTCTCTTCAGGTTCCGGCGACTCCGGAGTGCGATCTCCACTCCCGACCTCCGGCACGCTTCACCTCGGTCTCCGGCGACTCCGGAGGGCGGACTTCACTCCCCCGTCGACGCCGCACACTCGACCTCAGGTGACTTCCTCCTCGACCTCTGGTACTCTCTACGACCTCCGTCGGCGCCCTCTCTCGACCTCTGGCGGCTCCGGGTACGACGTCTGCTTTCCAGTCAGCGCCGCTTCTCCACCTCGGGCTCCAGGTCTCCAGGCTTCTCGACGTCGGACTTCAGGTAGTTACCAGTAACCAGGTCAGGTACTTGCTGTTCTTTGCTTTTAAGGCCTGTTCCTGCTGTCCAGGTCCTTAAGATGGTTTTTCCTGCTTTCTCCCACACAGGGCTCCAGGCTGGGCTCAGTCAGTAGGGATTAGTATCAAGGGTGGGTTTATGGACCCCACTCCAGGCACAAGTTTCCACCCCTGCTGCCTCACTCCTTCCTCCTTCAGGTTTCTGCTCCTCTCTCTTCCCCAGTCAGGTGCCAACTGCCAGCTCCAACTGTCAACTCTGACTTTTAGCTTCTCAACATTCTAAACCGCCTCCAACTGTCACAGGGTTCCAGAATGTTGCAGAAGGTTCTAGTAGGTTCCAGTGGGTTCTGATGATGTCACAGGTGGCCTCCATTTTGTGCTCCAGGCCCTCAGACAGAAGTTCCAGGGGTAGATAAAATGGCTCCCTGAATCTGCATCAATACGAAAAAGTCTGGTGGTTCCCAAAAAGGAAAAAATACTAACAGGGTTTGAGGCAAAAGTGGGACAAAATAAATAATGATGAGGAGGGACCACCCAAAGGGCTGACAGGTCTAACACGCGTCCCCCCCAGCTGAAAGTGGGGAGAGCTACCCAACCCCTTGGGAGTTCTCATCACTAAGGCGGAAATACCTTGAGAGACCGTCTGCATTGGCGTGGTCCACTCCAGGCTGATGTTCCACCTGAAAGTCCATTCCCTGTAGGGAAATAGACCACCTCAACAACTTGGGATTCTCCCCCTTCATCTGCATCAGCCAACGAAGGGGTCTGTGGTCGGTCTGAACCAGGAAGTGCGAGCCAAACAGGTATGGCCGCAACTTCTTCAGAGCCCATACCACTGCAAAGGCTTCACGCTCTATTGCACTCCACTTCTGTTCCCTGGGAAGTAGTCTCCGGGATAGGAAGACCACGGGTTGATACAGACCCTCTTCATTGAGTTGCGATAACACTGCCCCAATGCCATGTTCTGATGCATCCGTCTGGACAATGAACTTCTTGGAAAAGTCTGGGGCCCTTAAGACCGGGGCCTCGCACATGGCTTTCTTCAGTCTCACAAAGGCCTGCTGACAAGCCTCCGTCCAGACTACCCGTCGAGGTTGTTTCTTGGACGTGAGCTCCGTGAGGGGGGCTACAATGGTACCGTACCCCTTCACGAAGCGGCGGTAGTATCCCGTGAGGCCCAGAAAAGCTTGGACCTCAGTCTGTGTCTTGGGGGGTTCCCAGGCCATGATGGCCTCGATCTTCGCCTGGAGGGGTTGCACCGCTCCCCTACCCACCAAGTGTCCAAGGTACACTACCGACCCCTGCCCGATCTGGCACTTGCTGGCCTTGATCGTTAAACCAGCTTGTCTCAGGGCCTGGAGAACAGCTTGCAGGTGACGCAAGTGATCCTCCCAGCTGTTACTGAAGACGGCTATGTCATCCAGATAAGCAGCAGAGAAACTCTCCATTCCGGTGAGGATCTGGTTTACCAGGCGCTGAAACGTGGCAGGTGCGTTCTTGAGCCCAAAGGGCATCACACAGAACTGGTAGTGGCCATTGGGCGTGGAGAAGGCTGACCTTTCCCTTGCTCCATCAGTCAAAGAGATCTGCCAGTACCCAGAAGTAAGGTCAAAGGTACTTAGATATTGGGCAGCTCCCAGCCGGTCAATCAATTCATCCGCCCTGGGGATCGGATGAGCATCAGTTTTGGTTACTGAATTCAGTCCCCGGTAGTCCACACAGAACCTCAGTTCCGGTTGGGCACCCGGTGGTGCAGCTTTTGGTACTAGTACCACCGGACTGGACCAGGGGCTGCTAGAAGGTTCGATCACTCCTAGCTCCAGCATCTTAGTGACTTCACTGTGAATGCTGGCCTTCACCTTGTCTGACATCCGGTAGATCTTGGACTTCACAGGTGGGCTGTCTCCTGTGTCCACGTCATGGACGCACAGGTGAGTCCTACCCGGGACAAGGGAGAACAACGAAGAGTATTGCCCCAGGACCTGGTGGCAGTCCTCCTGCTGTTCAGGAGTTAGAGATGGGGAGAGAATCACTCCCTCCACCGACCCATCCTTCTCTTGAGACGCAAACAAATCGGGGAGAGGCTCGCTTTCCACGTCCTCTCCTCCGTCAGTCACCATCATCAAGATGACTTCGGGTCTCTCGTGGTGGGGTTTGAGGCGGTTGGCGTGCAGCACCCGTAGGGGCTGACGAGGGGTCTTAAGATCCACCAAGTAGGTAGCCTTACCCTTCTTCTCCAACACCTCAAAGGGTCCTGACCAGCGATCCTGGAGGGCGCTAAGCTCTCCCGGTTCGATCACCCACACCTTCTGGCCAGGCTCCAACTCCACCGGGTGAGCGTTGTGGTCATACCACGCCTTCATCACTGCCTGGCTGGCTTCCAAGTTGTCAGAAGCTTGCTTCCACAACTTAGCCATTTGGCTCCGGAAGGCCAGCATGTAGCTCACCACGTCCTGGGGAAGCTTCCTGGGAGTTCTTTCCCATCCGTCTCTCACCAGGTTGAGAGGTCCACGTACAGGGTGCCCATACAGAAGCTCGAAGGGGCTGAAGCCCACTCCCTTCTGTGGCACTTCCCTGTAGGAAAAGAGTAGACAGGGTAGGAGGACGTCCCATTTCCTCCGCAGGCTTTCAGGCAGACTTCTGATCATGCCTTTCAAGGTTTTGTTAAACCTCTCCACCAGACCATTGGTCTGGGGGTGGTAAGGAGTTGTGAACCGGTAGGTCACTCCACACTCCTTCCACATGGCCCGCATGTACGCTGACATGAAGTTGGTCCCCCTGTCGGACACAACTTCTTTGGGAAAACCCACTCGGGTAAAGATTCCCATCAGGGCCCTAGCCACAACAGGTGCTGTTATGGTCCTCAGAGGTATTGCCTCTGGGTACCGTGTGGCATGATCCACCAGGACCAGGATAAACCTGTGACCAGCTGACGTTGGCGGATCTAACGGACCCACAATGTCGATGCCCACCCTTTCAAAGGGGGTGCTAACGACAGGAAGTGGTTCCAGGGGAACTTTCAGCTTCACCCCTGTTTTCCCACTGGCTTGGCAAGACACTCATGTCCGGCAGTAGGTATCGGACGACACTTTCATCTGAGGCCAATAAAAGTGTGGGACAAGACGGGCGAAGGTCTTGTCTTGCCCCAGGTGTCCTGCCAATGGGATCTCGTGAGCCAACTCCAGAAGGAAGGCTCGATAACGTTGAGGGACTACCAAGGCTCGTGACGATCCATGTAGGGGTGCCTTGGGTTCACTGTAGAGGAGGCCATCCTCCCAGTAAACACTGTAGTTCCCTTCAACGTTCCCTGCTGCCTGGGCTTTGGCCTGACGCCTCAGCCCCTCAAGGGTAGGGCACTCCCTCTGGCCCTGGCAGAATTCCTCCCTGGACGGGCCTCCCTCCACGTGCCACTCGGCCGGGATGGGTAGGTCCTCCAGTTTGGTAACATCCCCCACCGCAGACTCCTGGTCCACCACCTCCGGTGGCCTATCCGTCCTACAGGGTGTGGACGCCGAGGCAGGCTCCTCCTGTCCTCGGTTCTTCCCTTGACTGGCAGCTGGCTGGGCCTTTGTTCCAGGCTCCAGCCTGAACGAACTCCCTCTCCGGGTAGTCGCGGACCCTGTGCTCACACAGGCCCAGTCAGGTGTACCCAGCATCTCAGTATGAGTCCGGTATTCCACCTCCTTCCAAGCATTGTGCTCCATGTCATTCCCCAGCAGACAATCAACTGGCACGGCAGGGCTTACGGCAACTCGAAGTGAACCTGCAACCCCCTCCCATTCAAAGGGAACCTCGGCCACCGGATAGTGGCCTGTTCTGCCGTCAGCCATCGCGGCTGGGTGGAGTACATCGGGAATTACCTGCTCTGGAGACACCAGTTGGCTACGTACCATAGTCATACTGGCTCCTGTGTCTCTCAGAGCCTCCCCTCTTTGGCCGTTGATGGTGACCCACTGCCCATACTTTACGGTATTTGCGGGCACCTGGATCTTAGGAACCATCTCCCGTTCTCCCAGGGACACTAAAGTGACACCCGCCCACTCCCTTCCCTTAGTTAAGGGCATCTCCTCCCCGAGCACTGCACTAGCTACTCCGGGGGTCTTTCCTCCAATGGGAGGGGGTGGTCGTTTCGGGCACTTCGCATCTCCCTTATAGTGTCCAACGCCACCGCACTCGTAGCAATGGACAACCCTTGGCTGCTGACTCTGGCCAGGATTAGGGTTTCTGGGTGGGTTAGCCCTAGGGGTGAATCCTGTTCCCTTTCCTTGGAAATTATTTTGGGGGCCTTTGGAGAACTCCTTTTTCTTTTCCCCTCCCTCTTTCTTCTGGGGGGCGCCCTGTCCGGCCTTTTGAGTATCCCCTCCAGTCCCCCTTGTGGACACCCGGGTACTAGCCCAAATGTCCGCCTCCTCAGCAAGCTTCCGGGGACTGGTCAGCTTGCTATCCACCAGGTGTTGACGCAGTTCAGGGAAACATTTTTCGAGCAGGTGTTCCTTCAGTACTAAATCAAACAACCCCTCGTAGTTCCGCACTTCACTGCCCTGAATCCAACCCTCTAGTGCCTTCTTTGCATAGTCCAGGAAGTCCACCCAATTCTGTGTGCCCAGTTTGTGACTACCCCGGAACTTCTGTCTGTACTTTTCGGGTGTTAGTCCAAACTTTCTTATGAGCGCCAGTTTCATGGTGGGGTAGTGGGTCTGCTCATCCTCCTCGAGGGCCAATAATGCATCCCTACCAGCTGGAGGCATGTACTTGTACAATCCCCCTCCCCAGTACTTCTCTGGAACCCCATGGGCCCTTAACGAGACCTCATAGGCCGCTAGCCACTTGGCGATATCGTCACCCGCCCCATAGCTAGCTACTATGTCCTTCGGCAAGTAGGGTTTGGGTTCCCTAGTGAACTCTTGGTCTTTGCTGCCACCAGTAGGAACAGTTTGTGCCCCGACTCTTAGGATCTGAAGATCTATCTCTTTCAGCCTTAACTCGTGAGCCATCCTCTGTTCCTCCTCTTTCTCCAGCCTTGCTAAGTCCCATGTGAGATGTCTTTTCTCCCTCCGGTCGGTTAACTCCACTTCAGATAAGCCACCGCTAGAGACAGTGCTGCCCTTCCTGGAAATGGTTCTGGGCCCCGCTACTAGGTTCCCCACCTCAGGTTGGTACAACCCAGCCCCCTCGCTGTCAGGCTCTCCATCCCTGTCTTCCTCCTCAGCCTTGCTTTCTCGTCGTGCCTCCCCCCAAGCCCTTAAGCTGGTTTGGAGTGCACCCTTCTTTGCTCCTGGGGGACAATACACCCCCTCTCTCTGACAGAACTCTCTGAGTTGGGCCACAGTATAACTTTCCACATTTTCTAAGACAAATTCCATTTTGCCCACTCAGAACAGAAGACAGGTTTTGACAGAAGCAATGCAGGGGGGTACCTTATATAATACCTCCTCCCACCACCAGAGTAAATTTGGAAAAAACAAAAACTCACAATTAGGAAGGCCGCTTTGAGAAAACTCCAGGTGTAGGCCTATGGACTACCCACAGTTATTGTCGAGTATACGCAGGCACAGCTCAATCCCGCCGCTGAACACCAATCATGTTAGAAAAACCCACTCCCACACCGGAAGGGCGGTGGTGGTGTTCTCCCAGACACGCTGTGGTAGCTTGGCTCGAGCGGTAAGGAAGGCACCGTGTTAAGCATACGCAATACCCACACAATAACCATGCGTGCATCCGTTCCAAAAACGACACTACACCTTAAAAATTATGAAAATATCTCTGTGTTTATCTTCTTTTCTCTTAGTTACTGATTAAATAAATAATAATACAATCACAGTACACAAGCTTCTCCTTAGAAAGTGCAGGTCAAATAAATAATAACACTTTACAGGTGCAATAAATAGGATCAGGTCAAATAAATACTGTGAGGGAATAAATACTGTACAGGAATAAGTTAGCTCAGGACAATAAATACATTACAGGAATAACTTAGATAAATACAATAAATACAGTACCCTCAATAAATAATATCAACCAACAATGACATTTGTAAAATCAGATCACATTCAAAATACTATGGGCTGATTTGGCCCAGTCACAGCTTGTGGTTAGGTGGATGGCCTGAGGATGTCTCACCTAGCTTGGGTAAGGCTGAGGCTAAAACTGAGGTAGATCAAGGGTAATCTAGGAATCTGGCTCTCCCAAACTACACTACCCCTCACACAGGTCACTGTATCAGTCTCAGTCCACCCCTGGCACTCCCAGGCGGGTTCTAACACCTCTTTATCCCTTAGGATGGTCTCTTAGAGCTCCACAGGGCCTTAGGCGCCCTCTATTCCACTTACTGCCCTTTTTATGAAGCTCCGACGCCGCTGGAGTCGTGTCGACGCCGTGAGGCGGTTCCGGTTCGATGTCGGCGGCCTCGGCTCGATGACAGTTCTTGACGACGCCGGTAGGCGGTTCCGGTTCGATGTCGGCGGCCTCGGCTCGATGACAGTTCTTGACGACGCCGGTTCGATGACGTCGGCCGGCCTTGGCTCGATGTCGACTTCCGTCGGCTCCGGAGTGCGATCTCCACTCCCGACCTCCGGTGCTCCTCTCCTCGGGTTCCGGCGACTCCGGAGTGCGACCTCCACTCCCGACCTCCGGCACGATTCTCTTCAGGTTCCGGCGACTCCGTAGTGCGATCTCCACTCCCGACCTCCGGCACGCTTCACCTCGGTCTCCGGCGACTCCGGAGGGCGGACTTCACTCCCCCGTCGACGCCGCACACTCGACCTCAGGTGACTTCCTCCTCGACCTCTGGTACTCTCTACGACCTCCGTCGGCGCCCTCTCTCGACCTCTGGCGGCTCCGGGTACGACGTCTGCTTTCCAGTCAGCGCCCCTTCTCCACCTCGGGCTCCAGGTCTCCAGGCTTCTCGACGTCGGACTTCAGGTAGTTACCAGTAACCAGGTCAGGTACTTGCTGTTCTTTGCTTTTAAGGCCAGTTCCTGCTGTCCAGGTCCTTAAGATGGTTTTTCCTGCTTTCTCCCACACAGGGCTCCAGGCTGGGCTCAGTCAGTAGGGACTAGTATCAAGGGTGGGTTTATGGACCCCACTCCAGGCACAAGTTTCCACCCCTGCTGCCTCACTCCTTCCTCCTTCAGGTTTCTGCTCCTCTCTCTTCCCCAGTCAGGTGCCAACTGCCAGCTCCAACTGTCAACTCTGACTTTTAGCTTCTCAACATTCTAAACCGCCTCCAACTGTCACAGGGTTCCAGAATGTTGCAGAAGGTTCTAGTAGGTTCCAGTGGGTTCTGATGATGTCACAGGTGGCCTCCATTTTGTGCTCCAGGCCCTCAGACAGAAGTTCCAGGGGTAGATAAAATGGCTCCCTGAATCTGCATCAATACGAAAAAGTCTGGTGGTTCCCAAAAAGGAAAAAATACTAACAGGGTTTGAGGCAAAAGTGGGACAAAATAAATAATGATGAGGAGGGACCACCCAAAGGGCTGACAGGTCTAACACCAAGACAGTCACGTTTTAGTTTTTGTATAAAGCAATAACAAAAAAATAATAAGGAAAGACTCCTAATAAAATGACAGAAACAAAATTTAGCACAAATTAATCTATGTACCTATAGATGTTGAGGATAAATACTTTTACAGTATTTTACAATCCATACTCCATTATGTTATCTGGTTATGAGTGCAGTGGACGTCACAACAGTTGCTTTTCCCAAAGAGCGCCCCACTGGACGTAGTTTGTCTGGGTGACGTGCATTGAATTGGCTTACCAAACGGGGGTCATCAACTTGATAGGCTGGTTCCCATGAAACTTCAATATTCTCATAGACTTTCCAAGCAATTAAATAATGTAGACACCCCTTCCTGCGCTGAAATTAGCTCCCCCCGCCCCTGGCGGGGTGGGACGCACGGGAAAGCACCGATTTGTCGCTGGTAGCCTGCTAGCCGTATGGGTAAATGCAGAGGATTGTGTGGAAGACATCCATTACATCCACAGTTCTTGATCTACCTCCCCCATGGCTTGTCAGGGTTGATGCGGATTCTGGCCCTAAACCCCTCATCATAATTCAACCATGTGAAACCCCCAAAGTGCATCTGCACCTTTCGTATGCTATCCATATATTTCAGTAATGCGATTTCCCTGTCTAAATGTTTGTTGCAGTAAATACTGGCGTATATGAGGAAGGCTGAGGTCCAGTTCTCCATGTTGATGGGAACCCTGGGTCTCCTCGTCAGCTCCCACTCTTCTTCTTTTGATTCTTCTTTCGATTCTTCTTTCGCCTGGATCTCCCTATGGAGCAACTTGAATACGTCGACGTATTTGTGCTTCCATATCCTATTTTTTGTTTTGTCAGATAGGTGTGACCCCAAAGGCTTCTTGTGGTGTTTGTCCTCCCCTTTGTCCTCTTTTCCTTCACTCCCTTCTACCTTGTCTGTTTGGACACTCGCGCCAATTAACTGTTTTGCCCCGCTGTCCTTCACACCTGATGCTGGAGCCGCCGCTGCTGCACCTGCGTGAAACACCGCGTCTGTAACAGACCCATCTCCCACACCCACCGACCGGCAGGCTTTTTTCTTCCCTGCCTTTGGCCCCCCCATCCCAGCTGCCCACCAGTCACCCTCACCTGATAGACTTCCATGGGCCTCCTTGTCCTTGCCTTTGTTGCCGGCCTTTTTCTGGCCTGTTGACTTCGTCTTTTCCTTGGCTGCACTTGCTTCCTGCAAAACACCAAACTTTCTGGTTGCCTTCTACGGCTCCCCAGTAACCCCCGCATTCATATCATCATTGTCCCTCACTTCACCCTCTTCCAACTCGTCACTCTTGTCACCATAATCCAACAGCATCTCAGTCTCACCTTCTGCAGGCGCCCATATCACTTCATGCACCGCTCTCTTCTGCCCTTTTCCCAACCTTTCTAAGCACTCCACTGCACTCCTCCATCGCTGCTGCTGATACCTGATCCCTCGATGGAGGGTAGGCTGCCGCGGACCCCCCTGCTGCTTCTGGCCAGTGTCTCGCAGCCGTTTTGCGCCCCGCCGGCACTACCCCGCTTCCACTGGGCTCAGCTGCCAGTTTGCGCCCCCCTCCGGCTGCTCCAACCTGAGGGGCCCCAGCACCACCAGGTCCCTTCTCTGTCATGGCTGTCCCTGAACCTGACCCTAGCTGCGGCATCTCCTCAACAGAGACCCACATACCCCTTTCCCCTACAATCCCTGGGTCCTGCTCTGTTGGTTCCTCCTCATCCCATGGTGGGGGGTGACCCCTCCACCCATGGCATCCAGCCCTCAGCCTTCCCTGGCTGCACACAATGCACCCCACTTGCTCTCTGTTTCCTGAATTATCCTCCTGTGCTCCCGGAGCTTGGCCTCTAAATCTAAAACTTCCCACCTTGGTAAGATTGGGGGGGGGGGGCTCATCCCCCTGCTGCCTACCTACTTGTGCCCCCTGAACAACTGAAGGAGTCTACCCCTCTCAGAGCCCATGGTTTGATTGGGGGCATCCTGACCTTATCCCCTCCCAGCAAGCTCTCAAGGAGTGGCCTCCACGTGTGGTCCAGTGGAGCCTCCTCTCCCTGGAGCCTCTCTTCAATATGAGTCCTACCGGTCCAGCGTGCTGCTGGGCCGGCCCCATATTGCCCAAAACATAATCTGGGCCGCTCACTTCCCCTGGCCTCATACCGACTGCAGCGTGCAGCTGAGCCAGTTCATCAGCACTTGGCCCGCCCCCTGACTCACTGTCCCAGCATGGGGCGCGTCGTCCTGCAACCGCACAGGCAGACTCTGCCTTCAGCCTCCGCGCTTGCGGTGCTGCTGCTTGGAGTGGTCCCGCCCCTTGGATCCTGTTCCTTTCTTCAACGGTGATAGCACTTCTTGGCATGCCACCATGCTGCCACAACGCTCGCTGAGGCGGTTCGCGGGGGTTGAACCATGCCGACCCACGCCTGCTCCAAGACACCGGGTGGCAACAGGTCCGCACGGCCCGCCTCCGCCAGCAGTGCCTCATGGTCGGGCTCCGACATGCCCCCACAGCCAGGTAATTGATTGAGCTTATATTCGGCCGAGATAAGCTCAGACGATCTACCGCCCACAACACTCAACCGAGTGCAGATGGCCCAGCCCTACCACTACGCTATTAACAAAAAACTCCCACTAACATTTCTTAACCCTACCCTGGTGATGCCAAGTTGCAGGAAGAGGCTTGGATCTCCCCTCCTGCATCTTTATACCCCAAGCATGTCCTTCCGCCCCATTGTGCAAAGAACCCCAGGAGAAGACTGGTCTGCGACCCTACTTCCCCTGGGGGCCGACATTCCAAGACAGTCAAGTTTTCCGTTTTTAATAAAGCAACAAAAAAGTAATAAGGAAAGACTTCTTATAAAATTACAGAAACAAAATATTGCACAAATGAATCTATGCACCTATAGATGTTAAGTATAAATCCTTTTACAGTATTTTACAATCTTTTGACATACATTAATCTCTGAGTCATTGGTCGACAATCAATACTCCTGTATGTTATGTAGTTATGAGAGCAGTTGACATCATAACACCTTGCTTATCACACCTTTGATTTAGTGCTTTGATCAGCTGTATGTCCCAACATTATTAGCATCATTAAGGCCTGTCAAGCTGTTGTTCAAGTCATCATGCATTAAGTTAGTGCGGAAATCACCCATAGTTATCCTCATATCATCCGGATTTGATACAGTGAGGTCCCACAAAATTGGGAGCAGTGACATCTGGGTGGATTCTCTCCTTGACCTGGTAGGATGCAGAAAAATGCAATTTATGATCAGAGATGGCATTGGCCTCATTCGCCCATTGCTAGTCAGAATTACTTTCAAAATAATGAACTAATGTAATCCCCCCTTCCCCTAATTGAGCAACATTGTTGTTACCATTAAATGGCTCTTCACTTGGCAATTCAAGCTAAAACTGAAATTTACAAGGGAAGGAGTGCAGCCGCTACCCCATGAAACTTGCTTTGCAACCATCGTCCACATGCGAGGTCGCACCCCACTGGTTTGAAGAATTGTAATGAAGATAACAGCAATATTCAAAAGTATCACTCTGGGGACAGTGGAACATCATGAAATTGGAACAGATTTTCTTGCACGGGACAGTATAACATTTGATTGGAACAGAGGGAGACTGAGCACTCGAGGGATATTCAACAAATTATGGACTTATTTAATTAAATTGCACGTTTTGTAATTTACACATGACACTGCAAAGTTTCATTGATTATGTTGGATTTTACACTTTAACATCACAAAATGATGATGTTTGTTGTATATGTTGAGTTTTTTTTCAGGATTTAAGGGAGCGTGTTTCGTTGGGGTACTGTTCTCAAACTCGGTGACAGTGTATTATGGGATTTGTAGGAGGAATTCGTTTTTTCATAATGGGCAAGCACGTGCCAGATGATCTCATGGGTTTTGTTTGAATTTGGCAATCACGTAACCTCATTGGGTACAGGTGTTTGAGCTGTTCTTAAGGAAGGATTGAATAGGAGGGAGTGGTTGGATGTTTTTTCGGAACACGAAGGGAAGCATGATTAGGATTTAATTTTGGACGTGGTATCCACAAGGTAATGGGACACAGTTTAACTTGAGCGGGTGAAATACATTGGAGAGAAAAAATAAGGGTTTCTGAGAGAGTTTATTTTATTGAACAACATGTGTATTTATGTGGGTTGGGAGGGTAAATGTGGGTAGACTTAAGGGGTGTTAGCAGTATTTGGGTTACAGTGAAAGTGTTTTTCGAGTGGTTTGCTAAGCCGATGTTTCACATTTTTTACAGCAACCCCTGATGAAGAACCAATCGGTTCGAAATGCATTGGGTTATATAAAGAGTCCTGTCATCAAAAATGGTTATACGCACATGCTTATGTAAAAGCCTGGATGGGCGACAGAAGGCATTTGAAAATGCGTGAATAAAGAACTCTGCTCAACTATGCTGTCTCCAGATTGATTCTACAAACATGGAAAGATATGATTAATATTTACTTTTAAATTGATAGGTGTACTATGGATTAATTTGGTTAATATTGCAAGATTGGTTTCACTTTGGAGTATTTCTCTCACTTACGCAGTGCAAGAGCAGGGCTCGCTAATTGTAGCACCCTTTGGCGTTATCTTCACATAGATTGAGACTCCACCGGAGGTGTGCCCTTCTGCCAGTGAGGACATTGCGGGGAATCATACATTTTAAAATCCAGCCAGCTGGAAAAATTGAGTGCCCATTTTCTTGGACTGTGATAATATTGTGTCTCTGCAACTCTTTAGAGGTTTTGATCTTAGCTGTTGAGTCAGTTAGACCTCTTATATTCCATGAACTAATATTCAGGAAAGGCCCCCTTTTCTGGTTTGTAATATTCTGAAGCCATGAGTTAGGGGCAGAAGTTTAATGCACCTGGTTATCATGCCCAGTCCTTTATTGCTGTTTGTTGGGCTATACAATGGTGACCTTCACCAAATCTGCTTGCCGTTATTGTTAATGTCTCTTCCATAATTTCCGGGGGTCGACTTCCCCCTTGCGATACCCTTTAGAACTGAGCCAGTGGGAGACGTTTTCCTATTTTTGGTACGCTCTTGTGACCTGTCACTTTATTTATAAATGCATCTGACTCCAGAAAGCATATAGGGTATTTGCTTACCACAGGATTAACTAGTTTTATACTCCATTGTTCAAGCTCCATCTTATTCTTCATCAGTATGTTTACTGTATTTGGACTGTTAAAGATAATTTCAGTGCGCTCATTTATCTCGCCATTCTCTGGTGGCAGGAAAGCTACTCCATCTATATCAGAAGAGCAGATTTATTTCAAGCCTGGGATATTTCTCAAAGTTTTGGCAAGTTTCCTCTATTGAGGATATCCCATATTCCCCTTGATACATATTCAGGGTAGAGAATGATAATATGATCCATCCCAGGTTTACTTTTCTCAATTTCTAAGATGGAGGTCTTCCTGGTAGAGCTTCCTCTGGGTTTCCCTTCCAGATTGCTTGATATGTTAGAGGTCATTTGTTCTCCCCTTGGTTCTCTGTCTTGCCTTTCGGAACGTCCTGTTTTAACAATTGTCCTGTTTGTGATGGTTTGGTGACTATCCTGAATCTCCTGGTCTTTTGGGCCTTGGCATTGTTTGTGACCCTACTAAAGGCTTAGCGGGGACTGTGGTACTCTTTTCCTTCAGATAGATTGGCTGTACTGTGTGGCATGGGGGGGGTCCTTTTCTGTTGGCCAAACCGATTAACTGGCTTTTTCTGGAGTCACAGCCTCATTTTCTATAGCTATGACTTCCATGGTTTTCTTGGCAGCCTTTTTTTGATTTGGTACTGGAACCCTCAAATCACTGACCTCTACTTGTCTAGGTTTGCAGCCCCCTTTATCTTTTGTAATGGATGGTTCAGCTTTTCTCTGCTTCTCTTCTGATTCTGACCGCAGCCATTGAAATAGGGTTGGTCTTCCAAGATTGTTATCTTTATTTTTAAGTATTGTCTTATTTTTCCTTGTCAAGGGCATTCTTAGATCGCCCAGAGATTTCGTATCATTAATTGTGACTTTATTTTGTGGTTGTGAAATCTTCGACACTGGGTGAGGCTGAAGCTGAGCATTGCCTGTTGTAGGCTGATTTTTCTTTTAAACCGGGAGGTGGGCGTCAGGGAGGGAATCCGTGTGCACCTTTTGCTGCTCCCCTTATTTTCTGAGACACATCCTCATCCACCTGGGTTGGCTCAGCTTTTGGAGTGGTAATATTCTTTGTAGAATATTGCCTTCCTTGGCTTTGGTGACTTTGGTGTTGTGTTGGCCTATTTCTGATATCCTGGGTGAGGGCTGTCTTTTTCAGGCCGTCAATCAAGGTGGTCATCATTGCTGGCAATGTTGATAACTTTTCTATTATTGGCCCGCAAGCGCCCGGATCTTGCTTTTGGTTCCATTTGTAGGGAGTATTGGGCTCTGAGGATTAGACTATTTAAGAAATCCAATTTCCCATCAATCCTAGTGATTAAAGTGGCAATCATTTGCAAAATGGAGATTTTCAACTCAAGTTTGTCTCCATGTAATAGTGCAGCATTAGCCATGGCATCACGTGTTCTATTGATATTTACTGTTGCCGCAATTTTCGGCACAGTTGCTGTCTGCTCTTCCATTATGCTGGATGATTGTTCGGGCTCCTGATGGTAGACGAAGCATGAGTATGAGTAGTCTAAGCAGCAGCTGGACAGGGAGCACCTTTCTGGACTGAGAACTTGTGGTCCGGGCAATGCTTCTAGCAAATCCAAAGCTGCTGCCAGAGCTCTAGCTTGGGCCGTGGGTTTAGAGCTTTCTCAGGTGTTTTCTAACCCACTAGATGTAATTTGTTTTTTGTCTGTAATTTGTTTTTGGTGGCCATGCAATCTGGCATTTTCCCCACCCTCTTCTCTTTTATATTCATGGCTTTTCCTGCATCTGCTATACCTTTTTGTTGAACGGAGGGAGTAGGAGGGTGTCCTGACTGAGCGTACTTAGAAGTTTAACTCGAAACTCCGTGTCTGTGGAGTTACCTGGATCCCCCATGGAGCTCCGTATTTTCTTCTCTGTGATGGACTTTCCTTTTACCACTCGTATCTCAGGGCTTAGTGGTATCACTCTGCCAGACAGCTGGCCAGTAATATTCCTGGCAGACTCCTCTTCAGTGAGGGACTCCGTCCTTTTCAAAGGATTTCCCTTTTGTATGACTGAGGGTCTCTGCTTGTGCTGTATCTCTATAGAGTTTCTCTAAGCTCGCTAGACACGTGGATAATCTGTTGTTAGGTAATAGTTGTGTTGGGGAATTTATCTGCGCTGGTCTCAAAAAGTCTCCCTTAGGTCCTCTATCCTTGGTTGTGTACACTTTGATAAGGTGGCTTAGCCAAGATCACGTATTGCAAGGGACTGAGCTGGGGTCTAAGCCGCTGGAGGATTATTCTTCTCCTCCAGTGGGCTGTAAAATGGAAACCCCTTCCTGCAGGACTCGTGAGGACTGCGCATGCGCTTTCCTTTCAAGTCTTGCAGCAAGGGGTTTCCATTTTACAGCCCACCGGAATAGGAGAAGAAGAAGAATCCGCCTGCGCCGAGGAGATAGGCAGGCAGCCTGGAGCTCTGAAGGACCGCCAACTGAGCAGAGGTGAGTTTGGTGTGGAGGAGGCAGGGTGGAATTCTACTGAGTTTTCAGGCAACTCCGTGGAATTCCGCGTAGTGCCAATGCGCCAACTTCACCCACCCTTACTTTTCAACCTCTGGCTCTAGCACACTGGAAGCGCCTGAGACAGCTCTCAAATGATCAAGGCATCAGAAGGGTCTTAAAGATTATTCATACTCCTCAAGGAGGAGAGTGAATAATTCTGGCGGAAACGGGCTAAAATGGGATTATCCCCATACAAAAATACTTGGGACTCCAGAGGCAGCGTCAGCTCTCGATGAAACAGCCCCGTCTGCCCCACAGTCAGTGGGGATTGCGGCCTTAAAACCCGCTTTGATATTAATTTTGGAGTCAATCAAAGTGCATTGGGCTGAGACCTGGGCAGATGACAAAAGAGTAATGCTCCATCCGTGAGGTGGGGATGGTGTGCTCCGAGTTCAGTGAGCACCTCAGCTGTTTCGAGGATAGGACTACAGCTCTGGAGAATGATGTGGTAGCTGTTAAAGATCAAGCTAAATCGCATGATGCCCAACTAATTGATGCAGAGTGGAGACTAGAGGACTTGGAAAACCGGCAGCGTAGGAATAATCTCCGCTTTCTTGGGATTGGCGAAGGCCTGGAAGGGGATGATATTTGCTCCTTCATGTTGTATCTCTTAAGGAATGCCTTCCCCATACTTATTGGATGGAACTGGGAGTCAGAAGTCCAAAGAGTTCACCAGCTCCCGGTTGCTCGGAATAAGTCTGTCCTGGTTAGCAGAGATCTTAAACAGCTGAGGGCTGTTTTAGTCTTCAATTCAATTCAAAGAACTTTATTTGGTTATTGAATAGTGCAAATAACCATAAAAGTACAATTTATAAATCACACACAACTTCCATAATTAAAATAGAAAAGATAAATACAGCTAAAAACAAATAGATAAGAATTCATATCATAATTGATTTATGAAATTTAAAAATGGTTTTTAAAAAGGCAGTGACAGAAGCAACAGTAAATACATTATCTAAATTCTGTAAAGCCAAAAATGCCGGAGGGCAGCGTCTCAGTTCCATTCTTTTTAATACTGGGACTATCCATCTTTTCTAGGTATGGAATAAAATTTACAGAAAAACAAGATATGTATAGATGACTGGGCTGATATATCGTCACAGGGGCAGTTACCAAGTGATCTAGACCAGTCATTTTAGTCTTTTTTGGCAATTTCCTGCTTTGCCAAACCATATTTGAGAAAGCTCGCCCAGATGAAAGACTGACAAACCAAGAATCCTCGTTTCTCATATGTCCTGATTTCTGCCATATAACTGTGGAGTGTAGCCTAGTGCCTGCGACAGGCAATCAAACCTTTTCAAGATGCTGGCTTTGAAGCTTTTTTGCTGGCTCCTGCCAGACAGAAAACAAATGTCAGAGGGACTGTTACATTTTTTACCTCTGAAATTGAAGCTAGATAGTATCTTTGGCAGGCTTTGTCAGATAGAAGCAATGCATAGTTATGGGGCGCTCTCTATGAATAGTTTTGTTTAGCTTAATATAAGGGATCTATTTTTTTATGGTATTGCACTATATAACACCTTATTGCATCAGTGTGGGGGTTGCAGTAGAGAGGGTTTGGGGAAGAGGTGCCGGCCACCGGTCTCCATCACACAGACCTGTGTGGTCTGATTGCTTTCAGTAGTTGGGGGGGGGCTCAGCAGGTGGGGGGTTTCTGGGGTTTTGGGGGCCTAGGGGGGTTGTCGGGATGGGTGGGGGTAGGTTGTTTGCTTTTTTCGATTGGCGGCGAAATGCAGGAATAATAAGTCAGTAACAGATTCCCTTTGGGATTCCTCAAAAGCATACCATAATGTTTGCACACCTCATTTAAACAATCATCTAATCACCAAAAAGTGTAGCAGTAGCCAAAAAACCAATATACCAATGTTTATTTGATAGATCTATTCAATGAAGTTAAAAAGATTAAAATATACAAAATAGATAATACAGTAAATGCTAAAAGTACATATTAATCAAAGTTTTTATACCATACACGATATAGAAAAATACATGTATTATAAAAGTGCAAGTCATTATACACAACCACCAAACCAATGATCATAAATGGTTCAACAAATGGTAATATCATATAAACTTTATTACAATCTCAGAGATTCAAAAAAGTACATCACAGCACAGGTTCCATTAAAAAAAAAACAATAAAACCATAGAATAGAATCATTAAGAGAAGGATTATCAGTGCACGTTAAAGCAATTCATTATACAATAAGTACAAGTTCATGCATAAAAAAGCAGAAATCAGGGTGTTAGCTTCCTCCGCCTGACCCACATAGCATACAGAAAGCGAGAGATACCAAAGACTATCAATCTACGTGTATCCGTAGACAGCAGCCTCAGGATTTCAAGATAGTGACCCGGACCAACAGCTCTACATAATGGTATTATCCATTTTTTTCTCAATAGTGTATAATAGGGACAGAAAAAGAGTAGATGAACAATAGATTTTGTCGAGGTTTTACACGCAGGCCATAAATCAACTACAGGTGGATACATGCACCATCTTGAGCAGAAAAGATTAGTCGGTAGGGTCTTATATCTGAACTGCAAAAAGAGCTTGCGGGCCAACGGAGGGGTAATTTTGTCTATTGCCGTTTCAAAACGTGGAGCATGTTTATAAGTTAAAAAATCTTTGGTTAGTCCTGAGACATGTTCTGTCAATTCCAATTGTACTATTTTTTCCCAGTACATCTTTTTCAGCATATCTCTCGAGATACTGCTCATGGTTCCTGGGCTAGACCAAAAGCTGTCCATCCCCAGTTTCCCTAGTAGATCACGCAAGTGGGAAAACCACCTTATAGATGCAGCCTGAGGGAATCTTAGAAGATCCCTTAGGGCATCCCGATAGAGATCCAGCTCGTCTGTTGTCCAAAGTCTAAACCAAAATGATATTATTTTGTAGTTTACTTTATGCTTTAGTTGTTTATGAGCAATATCAAAATAAAAAGGAGTCAGAGGGGAACTAGCAGGGAGATCTACAAGTGATCTTACAAATCGATTTTCAACTGTAGACAAAGAGGCCAGAGAACTAACACCCCAAAGTTCCGCCCCATAAAGCATCCGCCCAAAACCTTAGCATTGTAAATATGGAGAGCGGGGGCTATTTGCCTGGATACTGTCCTCCTGTGTATCTTACTTGGTAATGATAATATTCTTCTATTGTTTTATCCATAGGAACCCCTGTGGTTTGGTAGTTCTAAAAACCAAGAAGCGACACGTTTCGGTGGTATAAGTAGGTCCAACCTCCTTCTTCAGGCTTAATTATGAGATGTCTCCCAGCACTTTTATCTATTTAAAAAGATATTCCAATAAAAAACACATTTTAGATTTATATAAAACAACATATTATCTTCAAATTCACAATAATTTATCATACATTTTATATATTTTGCAATGCAATATATCATATATATAATTGAAAACACCTATATTAGACTTTTGGCTCTGACCATGTGATTCTCTACACTCACACTGACTCACACACACCAACTCACAGCAAGAGCATATCTCATATTTGCACACCAGACTATAAAAATAGCTCTGGATCAGGTGATTATATAATGGCTCACACACACCAATTCACAGCAAGAGCATATTTCATATTCACACACCAGACTATCCAAATAGCTCTGGAAAGGATACTCAACAAAGGACTGGTAGTGTTGGATCTCTGACCGGGGACCTAGTTCCTCCAGCACACCCAATATTTTTGCTCGTTTCTCCACATTATATAGAGGATGAAAAATGCGGATATAAAATCTCACCACTGCTCTAAAAATCAACAAGAATGGGGCAGTTATAGGGCACTTATACAATTTTGGTAAAATCTTTCTCCGCCCTAGAAGGAGATACACACCCTAATTCATATAGTAGAATTTATATCACGGAGGTAGGTGATCTCCCCTCAAGATTCCAAATCATCTGAATCGTATGGTCCATAAAAATTAAAAGCTGATGGCAAAATCAATCAATCACTGATGCCCTAGAATAAATGATATAACTATCAGGGAACGATACTCCTGGCATATTATTTGCATCTACTTTCGGAATTTTGTGTAAGATTACCTTAGTTGAGGCTCAAAACAACTCGTCAAATTGAGTTGGTCTGAAATGGGCTGATTCCCAATATTTTGATTGAGCTTCGGTGTCCACCACTCAATCAATCAATCCTAGCATTTATAAAGCGCACTACTTACCCGTGAGGGTCTCTAGGCGCTGGGGGGTGGGGAATGTTGCTACTGCTCGAAGAACCAGGTCTTGAGGAGTCTTCTGAAGGTCAGCAGGTCTTGGGTCTGCCGTAGGTGGGTAGGGAGGGTGTTCCAGGTCTTGGCGGCGAGGTGGGAGAACAATCTGCCGCCGGAGGTCGCTCTTTGGATGTGGGGGACTGTGGTGAGGGTGAGGTCAGCGGAGTGGAGCTGGCGGGTGGGGGTGTAGAAGCTGAGTCGTTTGTTGAGGTACGCTGGTCCGGTGTTGTGGAGTGCCTTGTGTGCGTGGGTGAGGAGCTTGAAGGTTATCCTCTTGTTGACGGGGAGCCAGTGCAGGTCTCTCAGGTGGGGTGTAATGTGGCTACAGCGAGGGATGTCGAGGATCAGGCGTGCAGAGGCGTTCTGGATGCGTTGAAGCCGTTTCAGGAGTTTGACCGAGGCTCCTGCATAGAGGGCGTTTCCGTAGTCCAACCTGCTGCTGACTAGGGCCTGTTCTTCTCATTTCGGTGGGGATCCACTTGTAGATCTTGCGGAGCATGCGGAGGGTGTTGAAGGAGGAGGAAAGGATGGCGTTGACCTGCTTAGCCATGGAGAGGGTGGAGTCGAGGATGACCCCTAGGTTGCGTGCGTGGAAGGTGGGTGTTGGTGCTGTTCCCAGTGCGGTCGGCCATCAGGAGTCATCCCAGGTTAGGGGGTGGATCCGAGGATGAGGACCTCTGTCTTGTCTGAGTTCAGCTTCAGCCGGCTGTTCCTCATCCATTCGGCGACGGCCTTCATTCCTTTGTGGAGGTTGGTTTTGGCGGTGTGGGTGTCCTTGGTGAGGGAGAGGATCAGTTGGGTGTCATCGGCGTAAGAGATGATGTTGAGGTTGTGCAGTCGGGCGACGTGGGCAAGCGGTGCCATGTAGATGTTAAACAGCATTGGGCTGAGGGATGAGCCCTGGGGTACGCCGCAGATGATCTCGGTAGCTTCGGAGCGGAAGGGGAGGAGGCGGATGCTCTATGTTCTGCCAGATAGGAAGGAGGTGGTTCAGTCCAGGGCCTTCTCCTGGATCCCGGCGTTGTGGAGGCGTGTGCGTAGTGTGCAGTGGCAAACTGTATCAAAGGTGGCCGACAGGTCCAGGAGGATGAAGGCCGCGGTTTCTCCGTTGTCTAGCAGGGTCCTGATGTCATCGGTGGTGGCGATGAGGGTGGTTTCGGTGCTGTGGTTGCTGCGGAACCGAGACTGGGACGGGTCGAGGATGTTGTTTTCCTCGAGGTAGCGGGTCAGTTGTTTGTTGACGGCCTTCTCGATGACCTTCGCCGGGAACGGGAGCAGGGAGATGGGCCGGAAGTTCTTGAGATCTTTGGGGTCCACCTTGGGTCTCTTGAGTAGGGCGTTGATCTCGGCGTGCTTCCAGCTCTTCAGGAAGGTGGCTGTCTCGAAGGAAATTTTGATGGCCTTCCGGAGATGGGGTGCGATGGCGGTGCTGGCCTTGTTGAAGATGTGGTGCGGGCAAGGGTCTGACGGAAAACCGGAGTGGGCAGTGTTCATGATCTTGATGATGTCGTCGTCGTTTATGTTGGTCCAGGAGAGCAGGCGATTGTTGCGGATGGTGGTCGTGAGGGCGGAGGTCTCAGTGGTTGTCGGGTCGGTCGTGGCATTGAAGCTGTCATGGATGTCTGGGATCTTGCGATGGAAGAAGGAGGCCAGCGAGTCGCACAGGTCTTGCGACTGTGGGATGTCGTTGGTGTTGGAGCTGGGGTTGGAGAGTTCTTTCACGATGTTGAAGAGTTCTTTGCTGTTATGCTGTTGTGCTCATACCAATTGCGGAGACAGACTGCCTGTAAATAAAAGACAGTCCGAACTTGTATTACCTCATTCCCATTAAAAAAATCAATGAATTTATGTCGCCAGTCTCAAAAATAGTGCTGACGCTAATCGCAGTAGCACTGCATGCTAACTGCTAGTCGAAACACGCAAATCACGCAATCTTACAAAAAGGACCTCTTTAGATATAAATTAGTTTAGAGAAACAGTTTTATTATCACCTATAACTCTCAATGGGCGATAAACTTCCATTGAATGAAATCGCTGCCAGCACTTAAGTTTAAACGCTCTCACCGGGACCAATGAGAAACAACAATTATGTACAGACCAAGTACCATACTAGGTATGCCATCCAAAATCACAATGCCCCTTAGATCTAGTATTTATAAAGGTCCTACCAAGTTCTAAATTACTGGCTTACCGGGACTTAAAAGCCTCCTGGCGTGCTCCGTTCACAATCGATATGAGCCCGTGTCTAATGTCCTTCATAAATACCTACCCTCACCTATAAGTGCGCACCATATTTTAGGGATAGAAATAGAAACCGGTTCACCCCCAACGGCCGCCATCTTAACGCAGGTTATATCAGATAGTATACGATAAATCAATGCCTCCTAACTCGAATTGTTTAGTGGATGCATTGAAAGCTATAACCAATCAACACTTCCTGTTCAAAATAAAAATGAACCTAAACAAAGGGTCACTCCAACCCGAGGCTGCCATCTTAAAGCTGGTTGTTTCACATAATCTGCAATGACCCAATATCTTATAACTCAAATTCTTTTGTAAATCCGCCACCAACTAAAGCCGATAAACCCTTCATATTGTTATGACGTGTTTTATTAAAAAGAAATTAGTAAATGAAAAACCTGCCATTACTTAAAACTTTCTGCTTGAACAGGATACAATGTACATAATATGTCCCGTTTTTAACATCAAAAGAGCATCAAGCTAAAAGTCTATTCACGTATGTATCAGCTATCTTCAAATTAGTTTTTCTATAGTTTAATTAGCTAAAAAAACGCCTTAGAGTTCAAAGGAATACTGGACCATTTCTTTTAGCAATAGGATGACGGATAAATAGGCCTTCTAATCCAAACATCCAAAATTCCAAAATTGGCTATATAAATTATGGTTCTCTCTCAGCGTATAACATATAATACAGTAGAATTACCTAATCAGTTTTTACCACTCTTCTCTGCAATAAGGCACTCTCTGATGGTATTTAAAACAAATATGTACCATTGTTCCCTTGCTTGGATTTTTTAATGGGAATGAGGTAATACAAGTTCAGACTGTCTTTTATTTACAGGTAGTCTGTCTTCGCAATTGGTATGAGTGGCGGACACCGAAGCTCAATCAACATATTGGGAATCAGCCCATTTCACACCAACTCGATTTGAAGAGTTGTTTTGAGCCTCAACTAAGGTAATCTTACACAAAATTCCAAAAGTAGATGCAAATAATATGCCAGGAGTAACGTTCTCTGATAGTTATTTCATTTATTCTAGGGCATCAGTGATTGGTGGATTTTGCCATCAGCTTTTTATTTCTGTGGACCATACAAATCAGATGATTTGGAATCTTCAGGGGAGATCAGCTACCTCTGTGATATAAATTCTTCTATTACGAATTAGGGTGTGTATCTTCTTCTTAGCTATGTTTATAGCAAGTGTTTAGAGCGGAGAAAGATTTTACCAAAATTGTATAAGTGCCCTATAACTGCCCCATTCTTTTTTTTTTTTTGTTTTTTTGTTTTTAAAGGTTTTTATTGAACAATAATTCGATTACAAGCACGGGCCTACAACCACCAGGGCCGGCCGCTAAGGACAGAATGAAATATACATTTATCAAAGCTGCAGTCGGTTCCCGGGGCTCGGCCCCGTAGTGACTCCGGATAGTTCTAAAGGAACAGGAGACTTAAATCCAACAAACACAAAAAACTAAAAGAAAAAACAAAAGGCGAGGCATAAAGACAAACAGTGCAGGTCAGGCTTTCTCCGGGGAACTCCAGTTCAGACCATTAAGCAGCACGCGAAAGGAAGGAGTACCGGGAGGCTGGGGACGGGGGGGGGGCCAAGGGAAATGAACGTCCATATGTAGTCATTCCAAAAGGTGCCCGGAACCGTCAAGGGTCAGGGGGACATGGCGATATCGGTGTCCACCAGGGGGGGCGTACAGATACCCCCGCGATATGCATTCCATTGCCCCCAGATTCTGCCCCATGCCCCCGGCTTACCACGGGCAACATACACAGTCTTCTCCCTGAACATACACCAGTCCATATTCTCCTTCCATACTGACACGGTGGGCGGCCGCTGGGCACCCCAAAGCTGCGCTATATCTCTCTTGGCAATCATGTTCCCCAGGGCCGCCCACCGAGTCTGAGCCGCGCTATAATCATTGGGCTCCCACACATTCAGGACACAGCGACGCACCTCCGGCAGCAGCACAACCCCAGTGACCTGTCCCATAACCGTATGTACCCGGCGCCAGTAGTCCGCCACCTCGCGGCACTCCCACAGGATATGGAGAAAGGTGGCGCTGAGCCCACAACCCCGCTTACAGAGCCCATCGTCGGAATATCCCATCGAGACCAAGCGAGGACCCGTCACATACACCCGGTGAAGAATCTTAAGCTGTACCAACCGGAGACGGGCTGGAATGGCGACCTCCTTGGGGGACGACAGTGCAGACTGCCAGTCCTCGTCGTCCAATTCCACCCCATCCCCCGTCCAAGCCTCCCGAAGGCGTACCAAGAGGTCAGCCCGATGATTAATCAGTTTCTTATAAATTAAAGAAATAGTACTGTCAGGGACATGTCCGTCAAGTATGCGGTCCTCGAGGGGCGAGGAAACCGGGATCTTGGTCCCCTCTCCAAAGACCGAGAGCAGGGCGTGTCGAACCTGGGCATAGCGGAAGAACTCCCTGTCCGTAAGCTCATATTCGGCCTGAAGAGCCGCGAAAGTCTTAACCGCGCCCTTATGCCACAGGTCTCCCACTTTGCTGATACCAATCGTGTCCCACTGGTCAAACCCCTTCGTAGTCCAGAGGCTCCCCAGGCGATCGGAGGCAAACAAAGGAGTAGCACATGTCAGTCGCTCACTCCAGCCCATGGCCGCAGTGGCAGCCCTCCAGGTCCTCACCGCAATCTTAGTAGGACCCGTAAGGGTCCGGCCAGCCGAGCGGGAGTAAAGCGCCCTGTTATAGTCCCCGCCGGGAAGCAGGAACTTGTCCATCTCATACGCCGGATTCAGGCCAGGCGCATACGTGGCATGGTTGATGGCCGAAAGCTGCGCGGCCCAATAATACCTGCGAATGTCGGGAAGCGCGATGCCCCCGTCGTACCAGGGGAGAGTAAGCTTAGCCAGAGCAATACGCGCCCGCCCGTCCCACACCAGTCTCCTCTGCAGGCTCTCTACCTCCCGAAAATAGGCCACTGGGATGACGTCGAAGGAATTCTGGAGTGCATAGAGGAACCTGGGAAGGGACATCATTTTGAACAGCGCGGCCCGACCCAGCGGGGACAGGGGCAGCCTGCACCACCGGGCCGTGTCCTCTCGCAATCGCCGAAGCGGACGCAGGAGATTCTGCTCATAGCGAGCCACCGGGTCCAGCGAAACGTATATCCCCAGGTACTTAAAGCCGCTCAGAGATACCTGGATCGGAAGCCGAGGCGGCAGGAGAGGAGGACCACCGGAGATCGGATAGACGCAGGATTTAGACCAATTGATCGTGAGACCCGAATTATTCCCAAAAGAAGTCAGAACGTCAAAGAGGACGTTGAGCGACTGCCGCGGTGAGGTGAGATATAGGAGAATATCGTCCGCATACAGCGAAACCCGATCTTCAAAGCCCGGGGCCCACCGGATCCCTCTAAGCGAGGGCTCCCAACGGAGCCAAGCCGCGAGTGGCTCCAGGGCGAGAGCAAAGAGCAAAGGGGACAACGGGCATCCCTGCCTCGTGCCCCTGCCGAGGGCAAAGGGCCGAGAGACCCGCCCATTCACCACCACCTGGGCCATGGGTCCCGTGTAAAGAAGCTTCACCCAGCCAATAAATCCTTCCCCAAAGCCAAATTTAGCCAAGACAGCCCAGAGGAATGGCCACTCGATGGTGTCAAAAGCCATCGTGGCATCCAGAGAAACCAGCACGGCCGGTTCGGAGAGGAGCTCCGCCCTGGCAAGGGCGCCGTGAAGACGCCGCAAGTTAAGAGCGGTGTTACGATGCGGGATGAATCCGCATTGGTCCGGATGGATAAGATCGCACACGACGCTCAACAGACGAGTGGCAAGGACTTTCGGCAGGATCTTAGGCTCCGCATTTAGCAGTGAAATAGGCCGGTAAGAAGTACAGCGGTCTCGCGGCTTGTCCTCCTTGGGGATAACGACTATCGTGGCCAAACGCTGGTCGGCCGGGAGGGAACCCGCCGCCAGAGACTCACGGAACATGCGACTGAGGAAGGGCGCAAGCTTGTCAGGGCGCAATTTATATAGCTCAATGGGCAGACCGTTGGGACCCATAGCCTTGCCCGAGCGAAGGGAGCGGATCGCGGTCGCTATTTCATCCGCCGACAAGGGGGCGTCCAGCCGCTCACGGTCCTCAACGGACAGGCCGGGCAAGGCGATATCCCTCAGAAGAAGGCGAGAGTCGTCCTCATCCCTGTCAGTCACTGGGGAGTACACAGCCCGGAGGTGGTCGGCAAAACATTCCACAATCTCGTCAGGCTCCGTCACACACACACCATCCGCAGCACGCAACTCCGGGACCACACGATTCACTCTCTCCTTCCTGTCCAGCCACGCGATCAACTTTCCCGCCTTGTCCCCGGCATCGTACAGTCGACCCTGCTGCTCCCTATACATAGTTTTGGCCGCGTCAGTGACCAGGGACCTATATTCAAACTGTTTCGCGCTGAGGGCATGGAGCCCGTCCGGAGTGACATTCGCCTCCAAGGCCGACTCCAGCCCCAAGATGCCAGTCTCCAGCCTCACCACTGCCTCACTCTTGACCCTCTTAGCCACAACTATCTGGGAAAGGGCGTGTCCGCGGATCACGGTTTTAAAGGCTTCCCACAGGGACATTGCAGACGACACCGACCCCTCGTTATCCAGGAAGTATTGGTCCATAGCCTTAACCAGGCTGTCACGAGTCGTAGGGTCTCGCAGGTACCATGGGTTAATGGGAGCGATCCGCCCTGCAGACCGCGGCCCGGTGTCAAAAAGAAGCCACAGCGGAGAATGGTCGGAGATACCCCGCGCCAGGTGCCTGACCTCTCGAATCCGACCAGTCTGCGCCGCGGGCATCAGGAAGTAGTCTAACCTAGAGAGACTCCCATGTGCCCCCGAGTGAAAGGTGAATTGACATTGGGTCGGATGCATTAATCTCCAACTATCCACCAGGCCGAAGGTGTCCAGCATCCCACCCAGCCATGCCTGGGCAGCGGGGAGGGTCCTTGGTGGGTGACGATCCAGTTCCCCCGAAACCACAGAATTAAAGTCCCCGCCCATGAGCAGGAGGCTGTCCGGAAGGTCAAGCAGCATTCGACCCAAGTCAGTGAAGGTGGAGTTCTGGAGGCCCGGGGGGACGTAAACTGAAACCAGGGCAAGGGGCTGCCCCTCCCACCTCCCAATCAAGCACACATAGCGCCCTCTGTCATCCGAGACTATCTTAGTGATCTCCACCGGAAGTGAGGTTCGCAGGAGAATGCCCACCCCCCTGGAACCAGTTGTGAAACCAGAATGGGCCACGAGGCGGTATCCCCCCCTGTTCATTGCATGACAAACATTGCCAACCAGATGCGTCTCCTGGAGAAACACCACGTCAGGAGTCAAACGACGCAAATATTGCAGTACTACACCCCGCTTGATACGGTCCCCCAACCCATTGACGTTCCATGACATAAGCCTCAACCCGTCCCCCCCCATCGCCCCCAATAGATCAAGGGTCCCCCAGCCTGCAGCACAGTTCCCAAATGTGGACAAAAATCAGTACCTCGCCCTGTAAACAAAAAACACACAACAAAACAACCCCTCCTCCCCCCCAACCCCACCCCAGGACCAACTCCCCCCACCCTGCACCCCTGCGGGCCAAAAAACCCCCCCAACTTGCAGTGTGCCTGTCGCCCCTCTAACCCCATTCTACGAAAAGACCCCTGAGGAGGTAAGGGACCCGTCCCCGCCCGCCCCCCTCACTGGTCCTGGTAAAACACAATATGCAAATGAAATAAGACCCGACTGTACAGTGCAGAACGGCAAAATCAAGGACCAAAAGTCATTCTAAAGGGGACCCGTCACCCGCGGTGCCCGCAGAGGGTCCGGGACGGCCACCTCCGTCCGGCAGAGAGTCCAGCCAGTCACTTGCAGCCACAGGAGAGTCAAAAAAGGCTGTCCGATCCCCATGTTCCACTCGGAGTTTTGCAGGGTAGAGCATCGAATATTTTAGGCCCAGCTCGCGGAGACGACGCTTCACCCCCTGGAATCCCATCCGTTGTTTCTGGACCAGTTGCGTGAAGTCCGGATAAAAATTGATGGTCGAGTTCTCATGACGAACCGGGCCGTGGGCCCGTGAGGCCTGCAGAATAGCGTCGCGGTCCCTGTAGTAGAACAGTTTGGCCACGATAGGCCGCGGGGGGGCCCCCGGCCGCGGCCGACCGCCCGGAACTCGATGGGCCCGCTCCACGGCAAAGAACTTACTTAGGCCAGCCGGGGACAACTGTTTCAGGATAAGTTCCTCGACCACGAGGTCAACCGGGCGGCCGTCGGAGGACTCCGGTACACCTATGACGCGGATGTTGTTGCGTCGGGCCCGTCCCTCGAAGTCCTCAAGCCGCCGGGCCATATGATCGTTAACCACCCTGATGTCTCCAAGCGCGGCCCGCAGATCCGACACCTCCGCACCGAGGGTGGAGGTCCGTGTGTCGAGAGCCTGGACCCTCTCGTTAGTTTTGGAGAGGTCGGCCCGGATCAGGGTGACATCAATCGCGACAGTGTCAATCTTACGGGCCAGGGCCTCATATTGCGTCGCGATGGTTTCCCTAATGCCATCAATGGCGCCCATAATATCCTGCAGGGATAGTTCCGTAGAGACGGTCGCGCCTCCCTCCGCAGTATCCGAGGGGAGGCCAGCAGCGCCAGAGGGCCCCCTGCCCTGGGTGTAGCGGTCCATGTTATTGCTCTGGACTGTTCCCCCGCGGAGGGAAGCCTTGGTCTTGCGGCCCTCGGGACCCCCTTTGCCCCCCATGTGAACACGGTCACTCAAGGGGACCTCCAATCAAGAGGTGTAAGGGCACCAGCAAGAAGACCACAAAATGTCGGTATAGGGGGTCCGAGGCGATAGGCACTCTAGTGGCAGTTGAAAGAAAGCCTCATGCAGAGGCCCAGGAAGCACCTCGCCACCCCGAGCGCACCCCCCTGCCGGTCTCCTGAAGTGCAAAACCGAAACCGAAAGTGGTGGATCGGCAGCTGGCACCGCGCTGAAGCCGCTGTTGTTCAATTGCAGCCCGGCCCCTCGGGTCACCTTCACCCCGGTCACCTCCGTCGGGTGGGTCCCAAAAGTTCCGACGACGACAACTCAGGATTCCCAGGTCCGATTTGAGTTTTGAAAAGAGATATATGCTCAGCTGGTCTTTATCTCCCAGATTCCATAAGCCACGTCAGGATATTCTCAGGATAGATTCCGAGGAGCAGAGAGGGTCCGGGGAGCCCTGTGCTCACGCGACCATCTTGGATGCGCGCTAGGCTCCTCCCAACTGCCCCATTCTTGTTAATTTTTAGAGCAGTGGTGAGATTTTATATCTGCATTTTTCATCCTCTAAATAATGTGGAGAAACGAGCAAAAATAATGGGTGTGCTGGAGGAACTAGGTCCCAGGTAAGATATCCAACACTACCAGTCCCTGGTGGGTATCCTTTCCAGCGCTATTTACATAGTCTGGTGTGTGAATATGAAATATGCTCTTGCTGTGAATTGGTGTGTTTGAGCCATTATATAATCACCTGATCCAGAGCTATTTTTATAGTCTGGCGTGCAAGTATGAGATACGCTCTTGCTGTGAGTTGGTGTGTGTGAGTCAGTGTGATTGTAGAGAATCACCTGGTCGGAGCCAAAAATCAAATATAGGTGTTTTCAATTATATATGATATAATGCATAGCAAAATATATAAAATGTATGATAAATGATTGTGAATTTGAAGATATGTTGTTTTATATAAATCTAAAATGTGTTTTTTATTGGAATATCTTTTTGAATAGATTAAAGTGCTGGGAGACATCTCATAATTAAGTCTGAAGAAGGTGGTTGGACCCACTTATACCACCGAAACGCGTTGCTTCTTGGTTTTTAGAACTACCAAACCACAGGGGTCCCTATGGATAAAACAATAGAAGAATATTACCATTTGTTGAACCATTTATGATCATTGGTTTGGTGGTTGTGTATATTGACTTGCACTTTTATATTACATGTATTTTTCCATATCGTGTATGGTATAAAAACCTTGATTAATATGTACTTTTAGCATTTACTGTATTGTCTATTTTGTATATTTTAAAATTTTTAACTTCATTCAATAGATCTATCAAATAAACACTGGTATATTGTTTTTTTGGCTACTGCTACACTTTTTGGTGATTGGATGATTGTTTGAATGTGGTATGCAAACACTATGGTATGCTTTTGACGAATCCCAAAGGGAATCTGTTTCTGACTTAGTGTCATTTTGGCGTCCTGTCCCTTTGGTGAGTAGGACCCCTCTCTTTTCTTGAGAAATGCAGTAATATACGAGATGGGACAGCTGCGTGGTACCAGTTACATATTGGTGGGATACCCTACTGGTCATGATATTTTTTTATTGCGCGATGGCCACGCTTCATATAGCATCCATTAACATCTGCGGGCTAAACAATATAGGTAAAAGGAGATGAATTCAAGAGGACCTCAGATTTTTAAGAGCAGACCTATACTGTTTGCAGGAAACCCATAGTGCCCGTAAAGACAGTATTATGTTGAATTCTCTGGGGCTGAAGGTAGCTTGTCATACAACACAGGACTCTAAGACCAAGGGAGTTGGCATCCTAGTTAAAGGAAACACTGTTATCCTCGGCGGAATGGCAGCAGACAAGTTTGGAAGATGGGCAATATTGGAGTGCAAAGCAGGTAGTTGCTCCTTTACTTTATGTTAAATTTTTGCCCTAGTATTAGATGACCCTGGTGTTGCCATCCTGGATCGCCTGTTTATAGTGTGTGCAGACCTTAATTTAAATGGTTCTAACGGGGGTCTTAGTGGCAGGTAAGAAAGCTATGCTGGGCGTAACCCGCAGTAGTTTAGATCTCTGTGGAATTCGCTGAGGGATATTGGCTTGATTGATGTTTGACCCTTTTTGAAGGCTCCTGCGCCTGGATACACTTACTACTTAGCCCCTCACAGCACGTTTGCCAGGCTAGACTATTTTTTGGTTTCACCTGCATTGGTCAGCGGTGCTCAGGTTGAACTCCTCCTAATTATTCTTGAGCTCTCTATAGCTGGGCTATGTAGCACACCCAGAAAGTGGACCCTTGAAAGGGGTCTGCTGTCGGACCCTGAATAAGACATATGAAGCCTTGGACTCTGGGGTTTTTCGATTTCAATAAAGGGAGCTCCTCTCCGGGAATAGTTTGGGACGCATTCAAAGCTGGGGTGAGGGGGAAACCCTGAGTTTCAGCATCACTAAACAGAAGCGGGATCTGGGACATAGTAAAGAATGATATCAATAGCTGAGCATCTTGGACGCAGAACTAATCAGTGCTGTAGAAACCGGGAAGGGATCTTGCCCCTGTGCTGAACCTGATAGCTGTTACCAGGGCTCGCCTTAATGAATCTTCCGCCGAGAAAAAAGCTGGGAAATACCTGGCCAAAGATCAGGATCTCTTATGAATATAGCAAAACGCGTGGGGCACTTCCTCGCAGTCAGGGCAAGGCAACAGCAAGCTGGAGGGTATATCAGCAACATAAGGAATATGCAAGGTAGTATGGTTACAGATCCAGACAAGTTTAGGGAGGCTTTCAGGGTATGTTATGCTGATCTTTACAAAGCCTCTCCCGCTAGCAGCCCTGTCGTCCTAGAAGATGGTGACTCTGGGCGATTTGGTGGAATCACCCTGGAGGAGAGTTCTCTTTTAGGGGTAGGCATCTTACCTGAAAAGTTTCAGGCTGCACTTTATGCCCTCCCATTGGGGAGGGCAGTTGGTGCAGAATCCATTTCCCTTGAGTTCTACAAGGTGTTCTATGCAGAAATTCACCATGAGCTTTTGGGGCAATTTAACCCCTCGGGTCCTGGAGGACTGCAAATATATATATATTTTTAAAAGGTAGGGATCCTACAGCTCTGGGCTCGTACTGGCCAATTACATTACTCAATAACAATGTGAAGTTCTGCTATAAAATGTTTGCCAGCCGGCTAGCCAGTGTAATATAGCGGCTAGAGTCGGTCCGGCAGCATGGGTTTATCCCAGGCAGAGGGACCATGGATCATGTTCAGCGAGTTATCTCATTGTTTGATGCTACCGAGGTCCTCACAAAGCCTATGGGGGTGGCCCTGCTTGATGCCGAAAATGCCTTTGACAGGATTTCGTCAGATTTCCTGTGACAGGTTTTGCAAGCAAACGGCTTAGGGGTGGGGGATTTCATTAGTGCAATACGAGAAATGTATCTTAATCCCACAGCTCGCTTACAAATAATGAGACATGACTCGGAGCCCTTCTTGATAGAAAGGGGCACGAGGCAGGGCTGTCCCATCTCCCCCCTGCTATTTGCATTATACATTGATCCCTTTCTCAGGAGGCTGGAAACCTCTCTGGATATTCTGCCCATCAGTTTACAGGGTTGGTATACTAAAGTTCTGGCCAATGCTGACGATGTGGCAAGAATTACCAGTGATCCAGGCTTGGCTCTTTGCTCTGTGGAGAAGATTGCAGAAGATCAGGGTTTCTGCTAAATATAGCCAAAACTCAGGTACTGATCAATAGACATACTCCAACCACTGATAGTACATCTGGGGGTAAGGCTCCCGACCCCGACGGGGTACCGGCAGATCTTTATAAGGCTGACCCCCAGGTCTGGGCCAGGATCCTAACTCATGTTTTTAATGCAGCTTGCTCATGTGGTTTTCCACCTTTATGGGCAATGGCAGTCATTATCCCCATTTTTAAAAAAGGAGCAAGGGATGATCCCGCATGCTACAGACCAATCTGGCTTTTAGATTCTGCTGCTAAAATCATGGGCAAAGTGATACTGGAACATATAACGGCATGCCTCGATCATTTTAATGTTGTTTCTGACAGTATGGTTTTCGGCAGGGAAAAGGGACTTTGGAACAATGTCTCAATTTACATCTAGTGATCGGGAAATATACCCTAGCCAAGAAGGGAATTTTACACCTGGCTTTTATGGATCTGACTCAAGCTTTTGATTGTGTAGATAGGTCTAAGTTATGACTGATTTTAAGTAGCATGGGCCTTGATGCGGAGCTGGTGGCTTTTTTACGTACTGCCCATGATAACACCTTGGCCGCAGTTACATATAATAGGGATGGTGGTCTGACGGATACCTGGGCTGTGAAGAGAGTGGTCCGACAGGTTTGTATCTTGGCTCCCCTGCTGTTTACGTTGTACATTAATAAGTTAGGGGATTTCTTAACTGCAAGATGTAAAGACATCCCTAGGGTTGGTGCCAAGATGATACCTGCACTCCTCTTGCCAGAACCGCCATGGGCCTCCAATTACTTTTGGATGGTTTTATAGCTTTTATGGATTCCTTAGACCTGACCACTAATTTTACAAAATCACATACCATGTCCATAGGCCCCCGAAAGGCCTCAAATGCCAAATTTTACTGTAGGGGGGCTGAATTAACTAAAGTCCCGACCTTACCTTACTTAGGGATACTATTTGATGAGCATGGGTTCTAGCGTGCTCAAACCACACAAAAAACGAATTCCCTAACTAGAGCGGCGGGGGCTACTTTGAATTTTGCCAATAGATTAGGGTCAAAACCCTTTTCTGCCCTGCTGCAGAGCTATAAAGAAAATTGCATCCCCATGGCAACCTATTGATGTGATGTCTGGGGCTACAAGGACGGAAAGGATATCCAGGGGGCAGAGAACAAGTTTTTGCGTAAGCTTCTGGCTGTCCCGCCCACTATCCTGGTTTTTATATTACACAACAAACTATTTGTGGGATCTATTTTGAATCTGATAGCGGTAGCCCCTTTGCTGCGCTGGCTAAGAATATGGGCTTGCCCCACTATCAACTTAAACCAACTTATAATCACTGATTGTATAGCACTGGAGGGGACAAGGCATATTCCCTGGCTAAAATATGTAATGGATCTGACGAAGTGGCTCGGCTGCCCTGCCTTGTACTTGAGCCCTGAACCTTTAGGTAAGCCTACAGTCAGAATTATTAAACAACAGTTCCTGGATAAACGCCAAGGGCTCAGGGAAGAAAAGGAGCTAGCAAAACCCACGATTAGAAGGTATGTTACACTTTCCCTGAGCAAGCAAGTCCAACCATTTTTAGGTCTCGCCTAGACAGTGCTTGCACTGTCTCTCCGAGACATGCAGTATACACTTTAGTGGGGAAGCTTCGTGGAAGCTCCGCCCACTCGCCGCCCATCTTTTTCATTGGATTAGGTCAGTAAATGCTGCTTTCCGATTTGTTTAAGGATTGCTAGTCCCTCCTCATGACGATTATGTCGTCATTAGTAACCTTCCAAGGCTACTGGCCCCTTCACTTGCGCACTTTCTTCTGGCACCCGGCCTGATCACAATAGTGCGCACGTGATGACGTGCTCTCTTCCTGGCCGGTGTTTTGTTGTTTTTAGCTCCATGTCTGTAAGCGCTCCCCCTGCCTGTGCGCGCATACCCATCAAACCGCATCGGCATGTTTTCACTCCAGGAAACAGATGACTTTTATAGATTTATATAGCGCGAACTTGCCCCGGATATTGAAGTGCTTTACATGAGCACCGATTGCATTACACAAGGACACATTCAGGCACGAGGAGATAAAGTGATTTGCCCAAAATCACAGAATGTGGATGCGACCCCGAGGCTCGAACCGGGGTCTCCAGCACCAAAGTCGGCAATCTAGCCGTTGGACCAAATCCGCTCACTTTGTTTAATGGGAGTGAAAGAGAATATCGCCAAAACAACATAAATGAAAGCACCACCGAACCTCTGTCCACTTGGAATTAAATAGTTTCCAATTTAAGTAAAAACGTTTTTTTCTAATTCTAATGATGTTGTATTTTTTTCAAACACGTTTGAATTCAAAATTAAATTATCACCTACATGTAAACCCCTGCAACTTACTTTTAAAACTAAATTGTTTAATTTTAACAGCCATCGCGTTATCGATGCCTTTTAGGAAAATGCAATATTTTTTCGAATCGAACCACGTATAGGAGGCGTTCCCATATCAACATGTCTGCCGGTTTCCATTGACTACATCGAGGACTCCCTTGTCCTTTTTCTATGCCGTTGAACTGTTCATTGTCTCACGCTTGTTGTATGGTTCTATTGTCGATCTCGACTGTGGGGTAAACGTCTGTATGTGGATGGTAAGTATGCCCTGTGCCCCCGGTACCTTTGGTGTTTGGCTTGCTTAAATCTTGTTTTTTTAAACTGGTTTTCTTGATAGATGCATGTATCTGCATGATTGATAGTGCTTCACCTTAGTTTGTTGTAACGTAATCGGATGCACGTAATAAGGATCCCCGGTGCCCTGAGTATTTCCTGCATGCGCTTGTGCTGTTTGTAATGCATTAGGGCAACCGGGTAGTAAGTAGCCCAGATCCCGATGCCTGTTCTGAGTTGAATCATACATATGGTCATCCAGCCGCCCTGAATTTGCCGGGACAGTCCCTGCTTTTCACCAGCAGTTCTGAATGATTTCAGGAGATTTAACTCATGTCCCGTTTTTTATTGACGGCCGACTGAAAGCTGTGTGCAGTGTGTTTAAACAAAGCAATTTAATTAACGGGTATCATACTGGCTATAAAAATTGCTGTTTATTTATTTTCTGTGTGCCTCTTCTGTAGTTCCCTGCTAATGAGCATCATCATTCAGTGCGCTCGTTTGATGTATGTAAAATTGTAGTGCTCCTGCAAACACTGCCCAGGAAAATTCACCAAATCAGTTGAAATAAGCGAGTTGGAGTGCTAGCTTCTCTCACTCCCAGAGCAAGCAGCACGCCAGCTGCAGGAGCAGGCAGTGCTCACCGGAGGAAGCAGGCAGTATGAACAGTGAAGATGCACATTCAAACGGAGCTGTCAGTCAGAGCAGGACGTTCAGGATTGATCATACAATTGGAGCAGTCAGTGGTGTATGGATCAGGTTTTAGGAGCAGGACAGTGAGTACAAGCAGGCAGTACTTTAATAGCTGGCGACAGTCAGTAGGGGTGCGCAGTAGCCAATTAAGACTGGTGCTGGGCATGAGCGTGCAGTCTAAGCAGCCAGCCGGAGCAGTCAGAATTCAGTGTGTAGTCAGAGTGAGTGGAACGTATGAGCAGCTCGTTGTTATGTAGTAGGGAGCACAAGGCACAGTATGCGTGAGGAGGCAGCGTGAGCTGGCAGTGAGTTAGGACAGTAAGAGCAGTTAGTAGGGAGCGTGAGTAGTCAGTAGGACCTGGTAGTGTGCGGAGTAGTAAGCACTCCACAGCAGTAGGCGGAGCGAGCAGTCACTGCAGTGTGAGAAGGCAGTGTGAGCAGTCAGTTGTAGCAGAAAGAGTGAGTGGTCATTAGCAGCTGTCTATTAGGCGCAGGCAGAGTGAACTGTTAGTTGGAGGAGGGGGACTGATCAGGCAGGGCGAACAGTCTACCGGAGCAGACAGAGTGACTGGTCAGCAGAAGCAGGCGGAGTGAGCAGTCAGTAGGAGCAAACGAGACGATCAGGCAGAGCAAGCAGTCGAGAGGAGCAGCCAAAATGAAATGCCAGCAGTAACAGGCTGTGTTAACAGTCAGTAGGAGCAGGCAAAGTGAGCAGTTAGTAGGAGCAGGCGGGGTGAACAGTTAGTAGGAGCAGGCAGAGTGCAGTCAGTAGGAGCAGGCAGAGTGACTGTTCAGCAGAAGCAGGCAGAGTGAACAGTCAGTAGGAGCAAACAGGGCGATCAGGCAGAGTTGCGACAGGTAGGAGTGATTTGGGACATCCTCGCTGGTCTCGGGTTAGCTGAGCAGAAAGGCACTTGGAGTTTTCTGAATTGAATTCCTCAAAGTTTCCTGGTTGCAACATCTTTTATCCTGCTTAATGTCTGCAAGTTTATATTCCACAACACCTACAGTATACATTGTAGGAAGATGGTGTTTGTTTAGGTGGCCTTTGCGTGGTATTTCTTCCTTAGCTTTTTCTTCCCTCTGATTTGTGCATACATTCTTCATTTTCACCCAAAATGTCCCTAGTTTTAATTGTTTCGTTGAGGAGATGACTCTTACGAGAGAGTATACGACTGAAAATTAGTATCCTGCAGATGCTTGATATTTTTGTCTCAACCATAACTTAAACACATTAGCAGTGCCAATAGCTCTGTCTAAACACTTAAGAGGTCCCAAAGGCGAGACCGATGCATTGCAAATGCTTGTTACTTGTTGTTAACAATGCTTATCACCGTTTCGTATTGACCAGATTTCAGATTCTTTTTGTCATTTGGCTTTTGATGGTTCCCCAAGGCTTTATAAAACCTGGTACCCTAAAACCCTGCCCGGTGACAACTTCTCAGAGCGGGATACCTTACATTTTTTGTTGTTGTGATTTTTATCACTCACTTCGTAAAAGGTTTATACTCCAGCTACTCAGAGATCGCCATTTTACCCTTGTTAGGCCGGCCCTATTGTACCTTCAAATACTATCCTCTCCAATGGTTTGCTTTGGGGTTACAAGTTTTCCAAAAGGAGCTACCAGGCATAGGAAAAAGTTGTTTTTCCAATAGCCAGCCGGGCCCAGGAACCCATATTATGTTTGCATATGCACTTTTTGACATTTTGCCCTTACACTTGGATGTTAGCACTCTGCACTTTACAAAATCTATTTATGCGTAATTTTAAAAACATGAACCTTGTACTTTTTATTGATACAATGGATGCCTTTATTTTAACTTTTTTTAAGTGACCAAGGTTTTTAAAATTTTAATCTATGTTTCTGAAATGATTGCCTTTTTAACATGTTGGCTTTTATGGCTTTCAGTTGCGGAATAAAGCATGTTTTGACTTTGACTTGGACACTGATAGTAGGATTGTAGACGAAGCTACATATCTGGGAATTTGTATTACCTCTAAAGTGGAACATATTATTGATCCAAATCTAACACCTATTCTTGAGAAAACTAAGAAGGATTTTAGCCGGTGGGATAGTTTGAAACTTTCTATAATGGGGAGATGTAACCTGGTCAAAATGATGTTTCTTCCAAAACTGTTATATGTTTTTTGTACTGTTCCTTTGGGTTAACAATGAATGGTTTAAAGCTATTGACAGATTGGTGGCAAGATGGGGGGGGGGATCCCCTATTTCAGATATTATTTAGCTGCAGCATTGCAATATTATAGCTCATTATTTAATAATAGGGTAACGGATGGCGGGTTAGCATGTTATGTGTCCTCAATCTATGAGCTTTTGATTGGTACTACAGCCCACGGCTGCCTCATAAATTTTTTCGAGGTGAGCTACTTGAAACGTGCCCGCTTTAGGATTCTGCTTGCTGCATTTCGAAACTGGGAAAGCATCTGGAAAAAACTGGAGTTGGGTAGATATAATAGATATACTCCCTTGCTCAGGAATGATCAACTGCCTGGCATATTTTATGATAACTGCTTAGCTAGATGGGAACGCAGGGGTTGTTGCAGGGTTGGAGATCTCCTCTCGGGAAACCTTATTGCGTCATTTGAGGTGGTTAGCAGTAGATTTAACATTGGGCCTCGGGATTTCTTTAAATATCTACAGATGTGGGACTTCCTTATGAGAAAGGCCGGGGGCGCAGCTGCTTTTGATCGGATTCCTCTCATGGAAATATTAATTAAAAGCACTGGCCCCTCTATTTCGCAGTTATATGGCTGCTTGCTGGAAGGGGTCCCAGATGATCTAGACAAGCGCAATGAAAAATGGCGGGAGAGGCTTGAGGTGGTGGACTCTGGTTTCTTGAAATCACTTGAAATGGGAGGGTCAGTCTTGTGTGCCTCACACCTCCTATTACAACATTATAAAAGCTCTTAGATCTATATATAATACAAGCAAAGATCACTAAATGGGGGGGTGATGCAGGGACTCTTTGTCCCAGATGTCATGCTTCTAACGCGGATTTGGTCCATATGTTCTCCTCATGCCCCAGCTTAAAATCACTTGATTTGGAAATCGTAGGTTTCTTAGGGGTCGTTTTGAAGGTGAATATCTCTTCATCACCTCAACTTATGTTGTTGGGTGTGGATGAGTCCCTTGCTGGGTCGGAATTAACCCCTTCTGTGCCACGCCCTTTCCCCCTCCTGTGCCGGGCGTTGCACACGCGGGTGGGGTTCATGACGAGATAGTCTCGTCATGGGCACAGCGCGACCGTGCTCCATGACGAGACTATCTCGTCATGGGCACAGAAGAGGTTAATATTTATCGCAATGACGGTTTTTAGGCTTTGCATTTCCTCGTCTTGGCTTGACCCTCTACTTCGGACCTTACAGCAATGGAAAGGACGTTTCCTACATATTTACAATTTTGAAAATGCACTTTATGCAGGCAAAGGCAGGAAGGCTAAAAACCAAAGGGAGGAGGATCTGGGGGGCGCTCTCGACCTGGCTTTCATTCTTTAAATAAATATAATAGTCGAGATCTAGATTTAGGCTGTGTTAGTCTACGGCTAGGAATGCATCATTAATTTGTGTTGCTCCCCTGCTGTATTCTACTTTTTTGGTCATTTGAACAAATTTGTATGTAGCCTATTTATGTAGACTTGCTGCTGCTGTAATGAAAACATAAACAACAACAAAACTGAAACAAAAAGCAATAGTGTATCAGTTGGGAATATCCACCATTCATTTTTTCCACCAATGTTTTACATGATCATTCCAATCCCTTGATTATTGTGGAATCTATTTCTAATAAAACTACATACAGAAAGTCCATCTGTATAAAAAGATAGTTGTATAACATAACAATAAAATGAGATGACAGAGATTGACTGTTGTATACATCTACTCAGTTCAGACATTGAAATGGCTTCATGATCCAAAGGTGGCTGGGTATCATGGATCCCTGTCTCCCAAACACAGTCCTAAGCTGGATGGACAGTTTGCGAGGATGAATCAATGTGATGAACAGTCTTTGAGATACAAAGTCTTGTCACAATAGGAGGAGTGGAGTAAAATATTCTGGTTAGCTGAGCTAACATTAAAACACAGTACACTCTTCTATTGGAACACTCATCTGGATTTTCACTCATATTCTTACTCATTTATGCTCATTACTGCACATATCGAATTTAGGAGGTTGGCAATTACCACCAAATGCATGTAGTTTTCCCCTGATAAATTTCAGAAGGGCAAACCTGCACAAATGTATTAGGGCAAAAAATGCAGCATAGTTACCGGGACATAGAGATTTTGGTGTGTTAAGTACCAAAATCCACATATTAGTCCCCATTATTAGGTACAAATGAGAAATTGGAGTTGTTTATCAGATCCGATAAATTCTTTCCCAGCAGAGTCAGATTTTCTCAGGTCCAATAAATATCGGCCCAAACATCGGGCAACTCGTTATGCAATATGCAAATCAACCTTGGTCCTGCTCTAGTAGAATCAGCCAGACCTGCAGACGATAGCACAAGCAGTCCCAGCTGGGGTTTTGCATAATTTGGCGTTAACTACAATAAGAGCATAACACAGCATGGAATGACATCAACTACAGGTGGTGCTCCATCTTTTGACTGATAATTTAAATTTGGAATACAATTAATTCAGATCACTTAGTTCGGATTTACCATTACTTTGGATTTCCTTTACTTCAGAGCATTTCAAACCAAATTTGGATATAAGTATGTATACATTTATCAATGCTTAATATTAATTGTATATGTTATGCATGACTGTAGGAAAGTGCCTCTTCTGACATGGTTAGCACCACTTTTTGCCTGATGCATAATGTGATTTCGAATGTAAGTGCACTAGGTCCCTACTAACCAGGCTCCCAGTGCCAGATCTCTTTCCTAAAACTATACCATGCTTGGCACAACTTCAGCAACCTCTGTAAGTCCCTAGATAATGGCACCCCTGGTACCTAAGGCATTGGGACTGAAGAGAGTCCACTAGGGTTGCAGCACACATTGTGCCACCCTAGGGACCCCTCACCAAGATCATGCACACTTCCATTTCAGGCTACGTGTCTTGGTGTAGAGAAGACTGAAAAGTGGACTTGGCACAATTGAATTCCCTGTGTGCCATGCCCACATACACTGCATGAGGTATAGGTAAGTCACCCCTACTGCAGGTCTTACAGTCCTAAGGCATGGTGCACTAAATCCCATGTGTGGACATATCTGCATGAGCAGATATGACCCTACAAAATCTAAGACCATTCTTGGATACTGTAAATGCACAGGGAAGACATAGAAAGCACATTGGCTGGATACTTGTCATTACGAGTGTCCTACCTCCATGATTGTTTCACTGTACCTTAAGATTTTTGGTACCAAACATCTTGTCTTAATAATCCTCACTGATGCCAGTGTTGCATTTATTAATAAATGCACAGAGGAGACCTTTTTAGAGGGTCCCCTAAAAACCTACCAAGCACTGGTGTGGTCTCTAACTTGTCCCAGCCAGCCTGCCACCACCAGACATGTTTCTGACCTCATGGGATGAGAACCAGTGTTCTCAGATGCCAGGAACAAAGCCTGCTCTGAGCAGAGGTGCTTCACACCTCCTCCATGCCGAGAGGGCTTACCAAGACAGGAGCTTTAAAGGCAATGCCGCCTTTGAAATTCCACCCAGGTATCTCCAGATGATGGAGGATTTCAAACCCCATTTCCTGCTCCCCTTTTGGCGGGAACGCAGGCGAGAAAATCTGTTTGATTATGAGGTGTGGCCACATGCAGTCAGCACCACCACTAAGGAGGGGCAGGCAATGTGGACAGTACATTTTCAGTTCCTCCATCTTGTGATGGTAGGAAATCAAACTATCAGGGCTAGGGTACTGCTCCTTCCCACTGGTAGTGGTCACTTAGAGGGTGTACTACCTGTCACCTCCTTTAACGCCCCTAAATGTAGTATTTAGGTGGCATCCCAACAAACCAAAGAAGAGCTGCTGACCCGAGAACCGCACCAGGACCTACTGGAGCTGTGCCAATACCCAGGGTACAACATCCCATACACCGAACACCGAGAAGAAAGAGTCTAATCCGAACTCCAACTACCCAGGATGCAGACATTCCATCGAGGGGCTTTGAGACCCCTGAGACCCGCTCGGTGAGTGGCCCAGCTGTCCCAGAATCATCCCTGCAACCTGACCTGACCTGGCCCTGACCGCAAGGACCATCTTGACGCACAACCCTGGCTTCCCTATCTGCTCTGCACCCAGCCCCCCCGGCCTGGGTAAAGACGAATCAGCTGTGCTCCTGTGGTCCTGAGGCCTTTGTGACCTGCTCCCTCAAGTAGAACCCCCGGACTTACCTTTAAGTGCCTTTGTGCAGCATGTTAGTTGGTGGCCCGCTTCTTTGTATCATGCTGGCTACCAACAACCTTAGCAAGCTGCTCCTGGCCGAATCCAGGATGCTCCCAATCTTTCCCAGCTAGAACATTGGACCTGGCCTTGCTACTTACCTAAATCCAGAAGGTGAACCTTAAGAAACCACTGTGTGATTGTATATGTTTTTACCTATTTTCTCCCATTGACTTCTAAAGTGCATAATTGCGCACAACAGTGATTTATTTTGCAAACTTTGAAAAATCATAACTTTAAAAAGTAGTTACCTCAGAACAAAATTATGTAAATATCAATGTTATTTTTACAAAGTGGTCTTGGATTAATTCCTGAGTGTATGTCTCATTTATTGCCTCTGAGTACAACAAAAAGAGCATTAGTATTTATCTGCTTTTGCCTCTGTGAACCAGTAAGGGATCCACTGGACTCTTAGCACAGTGGAATTTATTTTAGTACACTATATAGAGAGCTAGCCTCCTACATTTGTGGATCTGCAGTGGGCTCTACGACTTTGTGTTTGCTGATACTACTCTGTCAATAAGTGACCACATGAGAGAAATCCAAAAATTGTGTTTAGCCTAGTTGTTTTTTTTAATTAGTCTAATTTCTCAAAATTTCTAAAATTGACTGTTGAGGCCATTGCTAACTCTTTGAAACTAAGTGGTTAAAAATTGAAGGTTAGTTCAAAGACCTTTATTCGGCCGATCCGGCCATAAAAGACAGAGAAAGACATATATAAAACACATGAGAGTCCATCATTGTTAAAAAATTCTGCAAATACAAAATCATCAAAAGATAGACATTTAAAACCAGCATAAACTCCTTGATCAGCAGTTAACATCATCCAATAAAATAATCACCTAAGTGCTTGTGCAGTTATTAAGTGTGCGAGTCATCAAATTAAGATCTTTAAAATTCCAATATATACAGTAATTACTGATTAAGGATGATTAAGCCCATCAAAGCCAAAATGTTAGCAATAAATGTACACCCCCTTCCTCATCCTGGGAGAAATATTAGTCCTCCATAGTTCTCCTGGTTCTGATAGCAGCTTTTAAAAATGAACATACACTAAAGCAAATGCTGGGGTGTTCATCAATTACAGGTGAAATACAGCTTTTTTACACCTGCGGTGGCCAAGGTTTTTTAACAATTGTTTGAGAAAGTGCTTATGTGCTTAATTAAAGTAAGTACAAAAAAACATGTAATGCAACAAAGACTGTTTCGAAATGCCATTGCATGGACAAGGTGTAACAGAGCTCCCAGTTGTGGCATACAATCGAACCAAACACAAAAGCCACCATACAGTACTGGATCTAAAATGAAATAGCAATGATCTCTCCCAGTGCCTTAGTTCAAGTGAGAGATAAAAAGCTTCCTCGGGAGAAGCAATAGATCTATGATACATGTTTCATGGTCTCAACTACTGCGAGTCTACTATCTTCATGAGACTGCAGATATAGTTGCTTAACCCGCAATTAGTCTTCTTTTTTATGTTTGTAGAAGAAATAAAAGAGAAGACAGCCCTAATGCCTCTGGTGACCTTGATATATAAATCAGGCAAGGTGCTATGTGTTTGTGATTCAAACCAATAGAGTCCAAGCTAATGTCTCTGCAGAGCTTGGCATGAGGATTAACCCTAATGCTTATCCAGAGCAACAGGGGGGCCAAGCGCACCCTATCATTGCTGGTTTAGCTCCCAATAGACAATATAACTCGAAGTCGTTTGAGGGAGGTATAACAACCTTGGGCAGATATGGTTTTCATCGGACTGAAGTGATGAGACATTTTGATAACCCCAAACCACTGCCCCATATGTTGCCCCCGGGATACATTGGGCATTGCATACCTTTAACAGGGTTGAAAGGTTGCCTTTGAGAATGGGACTAGAAAGATTAAAAACTGTTCCCACCGATCTACTGAGCTTCAAACGGCAAAAGGTCACCTGGGGGTGGCAGGTGCCTAGTGAGCTAAAAATAATTCCCCGGTAACTAAATCTCGGAAACCATCCAATGACTGTTTAGAGGTTGGGTTTTTTACCAAGCCCACAGGCCATAATTTGTGACTTGCTGTAGTTAATGATCAGGTCAAAATTGCTCATGAAGAAAATTAAAAGATCTACTAGCATGCGTAAAGCATTGGGGGCACGAGCCAGTAGGACCGGCGATTCTGGGAGTATCATCAAGACTATAAACAAATATGGACAGAGACCATTTATAAATAAATCTGGGCTCTTCCCGCACACATCCTGCGATACGTAGTCCTTGAGGCGCTTTATGCGCAGCAGGGCAGGGAGGCTGGGATCAAGCTCCTCCTCTCCAGGCAATAGGTGCTGGGATATGAAGTCCACAACTTAGAGCAGCAAAAGTCAGCAACACACGGAGTCCCATGCCGCAGGAGTCCTCAAGGCGCTTTATTTGCAGCAGCGGGAGGCTGGTGGGATCAAGCCCGTCCTCTCCAGGCAATAGGGGCTGGGATATGGAGTCCACAGCTTAGAGCAGCAAAAGTCCCCAACCCATGGCACCCTGCGTCGCGAGAGTCCTCAAGGCACTTTACGTGTGTCGTGGGCAGTGGGTGGCGGCTGGGATCAAGCACCTCCTCTCCAGGCAATAGGGGCTGGTATAAGGAGTCCACAGCTTAGAGCAGCAAAAGTCCCCAACTCACAGCGTTCTTTACTGTAGTTATGACAAAGTATTTTTGTTTAGGTTTTTGTCCTCTCCAAAAAGGCCCAAACTTTAGTAGAAATAATGTACAGAGAACCAGGCTCAGAAGCTCCACCTGACCCTTTACCTGGACATGTCCTATGCCAGGCTAAGGGCACTCTGTGAAGGCTGTGGTCCCAAAACGGACCCTCATTCTACCATGGAGAAGCTTAGAAGGCTTTTGGCAGAATTCGAGAGATATAACTCAAAACTAGTAGGTGAATCCTATGAGAATCGGAACACTGAAGAGAATCCGTTGGAGGAGGTAGTAGAATCCCTCCCCTCAGGAGCAGAGGATGAGCCCTCAGAGGAGGAACTCATGCTAGAGACATTGGTCAGGAGGTGTAACTTTGAAGCTCAACTCCTGGACTTAAAAAGACAAAGAAAAAAAATGGTCCTAGGGCCATCAGGTAGATCTAGGTGGCAGCAATTTTATAACTAGGGAGAGAAGATTCTTTTGACCCTAAGCTCCTCAAATATGCAGAGAGTGATGATATCACCAAGTGGTTTACTGCTTTCAAGAGAGATTGTATCAGTAGAAATGTAGCCAAAATGTATTTGAGCGCTATCTTGTGGCAAATCTTCTCAGGGAAAGTCAGCGATAGACTCCTGACATTGAATGAGGAAGATGCTGAGTCTTATGACCTCACGAAGGGTACCCTGATTGAGGGCTTTGGACTCACCACTGAGGAAATACAGCATTCCATTCAGGGAGACTTGAAAAGGCCAGAGTCAGTCATGGGTTGAGTTTGTAGTCTTTTCAGTGAAACACTAGGTGGTTGGTTAACAGGCAAAAATGCATTGTCAATTCCTTCATTTTGGGATGGTAGGAAATCAACCTATCAGGTCGAGGGTAGTGCCCCTTATCACTGGAAGTGGTCACCTACAGGGTGTAGACCCCCTAAAGGTAGGTAGCCCATTGGCTACTACCTGTCACCCCCTTTAACGCCTCTAAATTTAGTATTTAGGTGGCATCCCCAGATGCGGAACTTAGATTTGACGGATCTAAGAAGAGCAATTGACAACGAAGAGCTGCTGACCCGAGATCTGAAGACCTGCTACAGACAATGGGTGCCAAACACTGTTGGCTGCTTCCAGGACTCAGCAATTGTAGTGTGCTGTCTCATCCTGCAATTGTGAGGCCTCCAAGAACCCCGCAGCACCTCCAACCTTTGACCAATTGCAAAGAACCTCCCTTGGAGTAAAGGAGCTACTCCCCTGCAGGTACCGACCTGTGAAGTCCGGTGTACTGATCTGCTGCTCCCTGGCAACTCCGATGCAGCACCCAAGCCAAAAGAGACAGATCAGCTCTGAATGGTCAGGTCTGTCACCCCACCAAGTGAGAGGACACCAGGACCTACCAGAGCCATGCCGTGACAATACCCAGGCCACTGGACCCCTTACACCAAAGACCAAGAAGAAAGAGCTCAATCTGGCCTTCAACTACCCAGGACGCAGACACCCATCGAGGCACTTTGAGACCCCTGAGACCCGGTACATGAATGGCCCAGGTGTCCCGTAACCATCCATGCAACCTGCCTGCCCTTGACCGCAAGTATCATCTCGACGCACAGTGCTTGGCTGCCATATTTGCTCTGAACTCAGCCCGCCTGGCCTCAGTAATGATGAAACAGCTGTGCTCCCATGGTCCTGAGGCCCTTGTGACCTGCTCCCTTGAGTAGGATCCCCAGATTAACCTTTAAGTCCCTCTGTGCAGGGTGTTTTTAGGTTGCCCCCATCTTCGTAGCACACCAGCTACCAACGACCTCAGCACCCTGCGCTTGGCTGAATCCGGGATGCTCCCAATCTTCTGCTGCTAGAACTTTGGACCTGGCCCTACTACGTACCCAAATCCAGAAGGTGAACCTCAAGAACCCACTAGGTGATTTTATATGCTTTTTCTTACTTTCTCCCATTGAATTCTATTGGGTGTAATTGAGCACAACAGTAATTTATTTTGAAATCTTTAAAAAAGCATAACTTAAAAAGTACGTACCTTAGAATGAAGTGCTTGGTCTGAAAATCATATAAAAATGTATGTTATTCTTACAAATTGGTCTTGGATTTATTCTTGAGTGGATGCCTCATTTATTGCCGCTGTAAGTACAACAAATGCTTAGCATTACCCTCTGATAAGCCTAACTGCTCTCCCACACTACCACAAAAAGAGTGTTAGTGTTATCTACTTTACCAGTAAGTGATCCACTGAACTCTCTGTACAGTGTACTTCGTTTTAGTACACTAGGTAGAGAGCCAGCCTCCTACAATGACTCTGACCAAGCCCAACTAGCTTGCATCTGAGACTCTAAATCTGGTAATTCACTGCTGTGATGTAGCAACAGTGGTTAGTTGGGGTTGATAAACAACCAACTCAGAGGACCCAGCACTGCATGTTCCCATCATCAACTCAGGTAGAACAGATCTCCAAGATGTCATCCTGACGGCAAATCCCATTGTGAAAAACACAGAATTTACAAAATTAGCAGGCTTCTGGATGCATCCAAGAGAGTCCTTTGGAAACATGGCAGCTACACAGCACATAAACCAAAACTAAACCAAAAATAAACAAATCAGAAAGAAATTAAACTTATTTAAATAGAGAGATAGAGTCGAAAGGCCCAGGCCCTGGCACTGCCAACACCGAAGGTCCGGCAGGTGAGCGTGCAGGACAGATTTCTGGTGAAATTAAGGGCGGTTTTATGCAGTCTCCCATACTTTGCAAAATATCTATACAGTGTGACTTTGCAAGTTCAAAACTGCACGAATTGCAAATATGGGGCACTTGTTCAGGTATCTGATTCACTAATGGGGGGCACTTTTATTTTCGGGACCATACCTATTTTCCGTCCCTTTTCAATCCGACCCTTTAGAGAGCAAAATCCAAAGAAGATTTAAGGAGACTCACTCTTTGAAAGGTATATTATTTATAACCTATCAGCAAGTGGAGGGGCCAAAATGTTGGTAAATGTAAAGTGTTAGTATGATTGTTAAAATTACCCAATAGCTGCTGATAGTGTGAAGGTACGACTATATTTTCCATGAACAGGCCTAAGTGTAAATACATTCCTTGTTTTATCTTTTTTTTATATATTTGCTTGAGAAAATGCTAGCAAATTATTTGTTTTAATTTATTTTCCACTTAGGTTAAAAAATCTATTTAAATGATGTAAGTAGGTGCTGCCAAAAGAAAACTAGTTCACAGCCAGTATGCCTCACTCTAGAGGCTCAATGTTCATTCATGGCTGGAAGCTAACAGCCGTGCCGATGGCTTTCCTTTTGGGCCCAGGAAAGCAGGGGCGTTGTCAGTAGCTGGCCATGTAATACAGAGTAGCCATCTGCGAGGGGAGGGGGGCATAGGCACAATAAAAGTCAAGCTTTACACTTCATTTGACTCAGTGGTGCCAAATGAACCAAGCAAGTGTTGAGGCCATTTATTCCCAGGACCTTTGTAGGCTTTCTGGCTCCCTCCCCAAGAGGGAAGCGGGACCATTTTTTGACCTTGGTAGAGTGGAGGGCACCGGACCAAAATAGGGGCATGGCTTGGGGAGAGCCAGATCCTTTCCAGATCAAAGAACGATGAGCCATCGTGGATTTAGGGCTTCTAGGAATTTTTACAGTAAACCAAGAAGGAAGGACATTCTCTAATCACTGACTTCACCACCACCTTTTCAGAACACTCCTGGGAAGACAATATTTGGTGAAAGGAGGCCCAGCTTGAAAAAAAGGACTCCTGGTGGCACCAAGGAACAAACTAAAACTGTTCACATAGAAGCAGGATCAAGACTGACTTGCATATGGCTGGGTCTAAATTCAGGTGGCTTAGTATGCAAAATACAGATTGACTGGGATGCTGCTTCTAGTAATTACCAGTGGCTGAGATTGATTTGTGCACTCCTTCCACTGCTTTACTGTGTAATTCAGTACTAGTATGTGTTCTGTTTTGTTTGCATTAAGTTGCAAGACGTTAAGGGACATCTAAAGCTGAACTAAGGACAGACAGGAGGATAAGCTGAAGGAATAATGATGCGATTGATGATACAGGCATATCATTATCTGTGTCATCCACGTAGGAGATAACCAAATGTTTTAATAAAATTCAAAAAAAGAACAAATTTAGATACTGAACAAAATTGAAGAGAGGGAAGAGTGCTGGGGATCACCACAGGTGATTCTTTGCTCCTGTTAGTGGAATGGAGGAATAGCCAGCGAGCGATTTTCCATGAACAAGAGGCAAACCAGCCCAGTACTTTCCCATGAGATCAGTAACCTCCAAAGAAGCTAAAGGAATGCCAACATTTATAGTGTCAAACACCACAGACAAATCAAGCAAAAGAAAATCTACAGCCTCACAATGGTCAACAAATGATCTTATTTAGTAATTATCAGGGCGTCGTTGTCAACTCCATCTCGACGTATTCCGACAATCCACAAAACAATCTCCAATAATTTATCAACTTTACTAAAAGATTCTCGGTCATCTGGGCAAGGCACACAGGCCCTCCACCGACCTCATCAGAGTCCACACCCAGTCACTCCAAATACCATTCTCCTACAGCCTAATTTATCCCGGCCTTCAGATTCTGATATTAGAGATACACATTCTCTAAAAATTCTTCTTGCCCCCGAATACAAATCAAAAGGTCGGCAGGATATTCTCAACAGATCCAATATAATTAAATTAGCTAATAGTGTTCCGGGCTTTGAGGCCTTGTCTTCGGTCGATATCGAGTCAATCGAATTTCTCCCCCCAAGGGGTTCTCAACCCTCTGAGGTAACCGTGGTGTCCCTTAAGTCTACCACTTGGGTACAACTATTCTTAGACCAAAAGCCCCTATTTCGGAAATGGGGCATCAAAATCTACCCCTATTCCATGCCTGGATACCCCACAATGTTAACTCAACATCTCCCCACTTTGCTAAGTGGGGAGAAAAAAAGGCCTTATTCAATCCTTAAAAATGCCTTAGGATCTCTTCAATCGACCGAAGACGCACGGTCCAATCCCCTGAATTTTGATAAATCTTCTGACTGGGGCTGGCTTCCAGCCACTTTGTCTCGTAATATACCAGATTGACCACGTGATGACCTTCTTGTAGCCCAGGCTCAGTCAGGATCCCCTTTACATCCCCCCTCAATCACTCTGTTCCCCCAGCCACAGTCTTTGCTCTCCCTATGTTCCTGGAATATTAGTGGTCTTTCCCAGAAACTCATTAACTCAGAGATCCATTCTTTCATCTTTGATCATGACCTAATTGCACTCCAAGAAACCTGGGCTTCTCAATCTAGCCCAGTTATTGGCTTCATCGAATTCTGGAAACCGGCAATTAGATCTTGTCTCTACGGCCACCCTAAAGGCGGTCTGTCGATTTACGTTTCAAATAACCTAAAAGGCCCGATTGAGACACTGACCTTTGACGTAGACTGGTTACTTGGTGTTAAAATTAGTGCATGGAATAATCAGCGTTCCCTTCTTCTTCTTAATGTTTATATTAACCCTAACACCCGCTCAAAGAAGGCCCACTTATCGCGTCTAATGAAAATCGTGTGCGACCTGGTGGCGGATTATCCCAACTCGGACTACCTAATTACTGGAGATTTTAACACTAATCTTTTCCAGGGTAATCCCACCGATTACGAAGGGCTTTTTCCATTAACTACCCCGGAATTCAAGGCCCAGTCTAAACCCCTACACCAAGCCTATTGCGGCCTCGGTGAGCTCTGCGTGCTGCAATTTTTAAGCATTGGTTTCCTGGTAATGAATGGCAGATCTACGAAGGATACTCCCCCTAACTGGTCCTGGTCAAATGGCCGCAAATGCTCCTACTTAGATTACACCATCTGCAATTCAGCGCTGTTCCATCATTTGACCAACTATAGTATTCTCCCTCGTTCAGGAAGTGATCACCGTCCCCAAGTCGTTATCCTTAACATTCAGCCAGACTTTCATAAATCTGCCTCAATGACATGCCCAGGCATCTACACAGAAAACCTAAAACGGCTAAAATGGAACGATGATATCAGCCCTAACATCATGGAAGCCTGTTCGGTATTTATTTCAGGAAGTATCGCCGCAGCGGTCTTTTCCATGGGTGCGTGGTCATCTTTCTGCTCCCAACTAACAAGCTGCTTTCCCTCCAGCCAACACGCGCATAAGGCTTTTGTTAGCCACCAGTTCCAAATTTCCAGTTATACTAGGGCACTGAAAAAATCTAGAGACAAAGCTCTGCGCTCTCTCAAGTCATCCCCAGGAAATACTGAGCTTGCGAATGAGTATAAAACAATCCAAAAACTATTTAGGGTCGCAATACAATCTGACAAACGTTGCCATCTAGCCCAATTCTGGTGCAAACTTCTATGGGAGAGTAAAAGCTGCAACCCCAAAAGATTCTGGGCCCTAATCAACCGCCAAAGCGGTAGCTCCTCCGGATCCGGATCAGCAAATATCGCAGAAGCGACCTGGTCTGCCTATTTGACTGACCACTTTAAGGCCTCTGATGTCTCTGTGTCTACAATCTTACCCGGTTCTAAACAATTGTCACTCCATCCACAACTGAACAGTAGCAGCTCGATGGTCCATTTTGATCCACGAGGTGAAGATCTGCGAGTCACTCAAGAAACGGTCACCAAAGTCCTTGCAAAAGCAAGATCCGACGGCGCTCCCGGTCCAAACGGCCTACCACAGTCCCTGTTCAAAACAAATATTGATTTATGGTCGCGATATTTATCCAATCTCTTCAATTGTGCACTGACCAGTTCAACCATCCCGGATTCCTGGCGAGGGGCAATAATTCACCCGATTTACAAGTCTGGCTCTCATGCATCCCCAAACAATTATAGACTAATAGCTTTGTTAGACATCGAAGCCAAGCTCTTTGCAGGAACATTATTGGGGGAACTGAGACATTGGGTAGAGCAGAACAATCTGATTCCATTGAACCAAACTGGCTTCACTGCCTCCTCGGGCACCATGACCAACTTACTATCACTGTCTATCATTGTTAACAAAGCATTAGTCACATCTAGCATGGTTTTTTGCTGTTTTATAGATTTTAAAGCTGCATTTGATCGGGTACCAAGGGCCGCACTATGGGAGAAGCTAAAAAAATGGGGGATCCCAGATAAGCTCCTGGACGCGATCATCCAACTTCATTCGGGCACGTGGGTACAAGTGAAGTTGGGGACCGGCACACATCTCTCTCGGAAAATTATGACAACTAGAGGAGTCAAACAGGGATGTGTGCTGGCCCCCCTCCTTTTTAATCTGTTCATAGCTGATCTGTCATCCTCCCTTGAGGAAACAAACAGTCATCCGCCCAAGATGGGAGGTGTCCCGATAAGCAATCTCTTATATGCCGATGACTTGGTCCTCTTTAGTTTGACACGGGTAGGGCTGCAGAGGCTATTAAACAGACTGGAAGCCTATACAACCATGAATGGGTTGGAGGTCAACTTAAAGAAAACCCAAGTCATCACTTTTGGTAGAAAGCTATACCGTGGGGGTGGTTGGCAGTTTAACAACTCTAGCCTTAGAATAGGAAATACCTACAAATATCTTGGGGTCACTTTTGACTCTAGGGGTAACTTTAACCAACAGCGTAAGGTTATCTCAGTAAAAGCCATGAACCTACAGGTAAGCTTCTGCAAGCTCTCAAGAAATTTGTCTGGCCCAAGCCTGTCCCCATTATTGGAAGTCATGAGAGCAAAAATTGGGCCCACTTTGACCTACGGTGCTGAGATTTTTAGGGGGAAATTAAACTCCTCTTTTAACCATCACGTGACGAAACTTTACAAAAAAATCCTCCACCTGCCCAAATCAGCTTCTGCTGCTCAGATCAGACTAGAATTCGGTTTGTTAAATTATGAAATTTCAGTCACTGGTCTGTATCTAAACCTGTGCCACAAACTGAGACAGGCAAAGCCAGGATCATTGGAGTCCCTAATTTGGTTGGATATTTCCCAGACAAATCATCGCGGCTTATACAGCCACCTTTTTAGGGATTCGATCCGTGAAATGTCTGCCGGTGCATTATGGGACCTCAATCCTAGTAAAGCAGCATTCAAAACTAGTATTAAGAACTGCATTCGAATGAGGTCCTTGATCATCGATAAAGCCCAATTTGCCAAACGCAGACACGCCTGGGCAACAATGTCTTCATATGGTCGGTTAGCCCCCGCATCTTATTTATCCTGCACTTACTCCTTGCACCTAAAAATCAGTTTTATGGCCGCCAGACTGGGTGAATGGCAATTTCTAAAAGATCTTCCCGTCTGGCGTCGTCTGTCAGAGGACGTAATCTGCAGGGGGTGTGGCATGTCTCCCGAAACCATGGAGCATATAGTCTGCCTCTGTCCATCTTTCTTGTCACAACGCAGACGTAAACTGAAAACTGAGTGGAACAGGCTGGGAATCCGATCCTGCAGACAAGCAATCATTGCAGCATTAATGCCAGAAAACACAGTTCTAAACATCGCTTTTACAATTTTCTTACGAAATGCTTACCGCTCTTTTAAGTAGTTATGGGCTGGTTCGTTTTTATGCTTGTTTAAGAGCTATTCCATTTTTATCCTGTGATTTCTTAACTGCTGCTTACATTTTTTTATTGAATTGTTGACTTGCACAATTGGCTGTCATTTTACGGTCCATGGTTTGCACTTATGGTCCTTGTCAAAGACCTGAATCTAAATGCATTTTAAATGTTAAACTGGTCATTGTACTTCGCACACTAAGTCCTTTTCCATTGATAGATTGGAGAAGTTTTTTATTGTACTATGAAGTTTCCATTAACTACTGTTTTTATGTTAAGGTTTTGTTTTAAAATGTTTTGCTGCGTAATTTTGAGGTGACCTTTTAAAGATATTTTTATATCTAAATAAAGTATACCTACCTAGTAATTATCAGGGGTATGTGTTGTCTCAGAACCCATACCAGGGTGGAAACCCAATTTCCTGGGCACCAAGTACTGAATAGAGTCAGTTTTTTAGCAATTGTACCTAACACTGGTAGTGCTGGAGCAGAGTTTTCTGTCAGAAAATTCTGGGGCTTTTGAAGCTCTGGCATGTCTATGCGTTTTATTAATTTATTAATAATTAACAACTAATTATTTGTCTTGTGCAAGTGCGTTCTATTAATCAACCTGTTTTTCCTAACACAAGAGAAGGTTACACGAGGGTTAGCATGCGTGTGCTGTTTTTGTATTTACAATAACGTGCAAGTTTTCATGTTTAAACGTTGCTGTGTGCTATTTATTTTAAGCACGAAACGCTGTCTGAATTAATGCTTTTTATGTCACAAAGCTAGATAAATGCATACACATAAGGGTGTTAGTGGGGTTAACACTGTCTAATCATTATGATGTAGTAATCTTTATTTTGTCTCTTTAATTAAAGATGGTCTATTGTGGCCTATGGAGGCCTTTATGAAATAACTGAGAATAATTTGAAGCCTGGCTGAGCTGTGGTGCAGGCGAAATCTGTGATGTGACAAGGGAGACCCCTGCTGGAATTCGGTTAAAGACAACTGACCGTAGTCCTTGAATGGAAATTTCCGTGAGGACATCAGCAAGTTTGGAGGATCTCCAAAAGAAATGAGTTGTCCTTGGTGAACAAAGGGGCTTCTGAAAGAACATTGTGCTAAAGCCGGTTTGCCGAGGGAAGTGAACAAGATGGATACTTTAATAGTTTCAAATTCTTGGTTCCTGTTCCGTGGTTTACGTATTATGACTTTTCCTGAGCGGAGATTTCAAGATGTTGCAAAGTTACATCCCTTCCTTCTCATTCTGCTCAGTGATACAGTTTTACTTGTCGAATTCATGTGTGTTTTCATTGTATTTTGCATTATAAAATTGCTAGCTTAGGGAGGGCTCTCCCCACTCTTTTCCGTCGCCTTTGCCGCGTGAACTTGCGTTGCCGAGGACTGATGCTAAGGACCTGGTCCTGAAAGACTTTACCGAGAGACTGGTCCTGACCCGTTCTGACATTTAGTTAGAATAGGTAACTATGAGAAATGATTTATTCCGATTTTACTTTGACTAATTTTAGATAAAGCAATATAACTTTAAAACATGGTGTTGAATATTTCTTTCCTTGTCAATTATTGAGTATTTTTGATCATTTTTTATAGATTGTTTATATTATGTTAGATAACCACTAAACTGGTCCTATCGCCTAGATATAGATGCAGGGTGTTTTAGGAGTTTTCTTCCCACAGGTTTGCTGCTGGTAGAGTATTAGAGTGTATGTTAGTGAAATGGGCCCTAGCGTATGATGAATATATGTGCGTGTAACTGTGTGATTACTCTATCCGTGGTAGTGGGCATATTTTAGGTACCCTGATCTGTATCAATTTCTCTGGTAGCAGAGGATGGTTAGATGGTTGTCTTGATCTGATAAGATAAGATTGCTTGTAAATTAGCTTATTGATTTTTGATTTATTTTGATGTTTTTGGTATATGTACTAATACTATATGTTGGAGTCGTAATGTTGAGTTATATGTAGTGCTTCTGGAACTTGGAAGCTGGAAGCAGTTCCGTAGTAGGGCAGAGGAAGGTGTATATGCTGCTCTCGGGAAAGACGGGATTGTAAGGAATTACGTGTGACAATAGAAGTTGCGCGTTCACATTGTCTGGGTTCGGAATCAGTGACATTGTATGTTACTATTTAGACATTTCTGGTATATAAGGAGTGTGTATCGTAGTGAAGGTTATCTGTGAAACTCTGGTCTTAAGTCCCAGGGATCCGTAAGGATTGCCGTTAAAGCTTATTGCGGGAGGAGTAATAGGTATTCTCTGAGCTTGTTTGCAGAACTGGGCGGAGGTAAGCTGCTTAGTTGTTGTGAGTTATAATTCTGTACAGAGGCAAATTGTGCGCTGTTCTCAAGAAGCAGGATTTTGTGTGTATGTGCTATATTTTTCTCGTATGAATGTGCGTGAATGCATATACATTTATTGATTGTAAGACTCTTTTGGATACGTCCTAGAGGAAACAGTTATGAGATGTATGTAAAGTTGTTGATTCTTGAGAAATAGACACTCTTTTACTATTCTGTGGTTAGCGAAGCAGACAATGGAGATGTTTTTATGTTGTAACTAATAGATTTTGTAGAAATTTTGACACACGAAGTCTACTGAGAGTTTTTGTAAAGGAGGGGTAGACCAGTGACAGAGACAGGAGACAGAGACTGCAGCGGCTGCTGACGTCAGAAGGTTCGCGCACTGATTGGATAGTAACTCAGAATAGGGTTCGCGCTAAGATTGGTGCGTTAGTGTGAGTCGCGCAGGGATTGGAAGAACTGTTTAGTGACGTAGACGCTCCATACAGAAAGAGTAGAGAGTTTGGTAAGCGTTAAAATGTATTACCAAGAAGAGAAAAAGAAGAAAACCTTCTTTGGAAAAGTTAAGAAGTGGTTTAGTAAGGATAAAGAGGTTAAGACAAGAGAGGGTGAGTTGCTACCTCCAGCGAAAACACCTGCATCCTTCATGGTTGCGAAATATGGATTACATACCTGTATATGGTTGCAGAATTGGGTTAGGTATACTAAAGAAGATGGTATTCTAGCATTCCCAGAACATGGTTCATTTAATCTGGCCGTGTTGAGAAATTTACGGGAAAAGATGTTATGTTTAGACCCGAAGCCGAGACCTACACAGTTCGAGGCTTTAGTGGAATGGGAAGAGGAAGTTCATGGCAGAGAAAAGCAAAGGTCTGGAGGGTATTACAGGTACATGTTTGGGAGGAGGCATGATCGGGAAACACATCAAGATCGAATGAAAAGATGGCGAGATGCTTGTATGTCAGAGGGATTATATCCAATGAGAACAGTTGAAGCTTCTGCTCCTTCGACAGAAAGAGCTTCTGAGTCAGACATGAGAAGGTATGGAGAGTATGAAGATGAGGTTTTAAATGACATGATTTACAAAAGACCACCTCCATATAGATCAGAACCAGATGAGAGTACACCAGTTGTTTCTCCGATAAGAGATACAGTTGAGAAAGAAAAAATGACACCTGAATCAGGAAGTAGTAGTTCTTTCAGAGAGAGAGAGAATCGAGGTAGTGAGGAAAATGCCAGAGCCAGACAATTAGCAAAGACAACAACAGAGCTGACTGAGAAAATTAAAGAATTAACGATGAATCTGGAAGCTGTTACGGTACCTGTAACTATAGGTCCGGTTATGCCTGTATTTGACAAGCAGAAGACAGGTGAGAATGGACTGGTGATTCCATATGTTTGGAATGATTTGACAAATTCAGCTGGTCCTTCAGGAGATTCGGATAAAAGAACAGGGAGAAATGACCTGAGACAAACCAGACATGATACATGTAGTGAATTAATGGATGTTAGTGAACCTAGTTGTTCAGGAATGCCGATTTTAGAACCGCAAAAAAAGGTGGTTCCAGTAAGAAAAACAGCAGAAATAACAGTGGACGATTTAAACGATTGGATGAAAGTTCTTCAGAAAAAGGATAAAGATGCACAAGTTATTGATGTGGTTAAATTACGTATAGAATTAGAAGAGCTTGTGACAGGAACAATTCCGACAGAAATCCTGAAAAGTCATCATGATGGTGAATTATTGTTCATGTGCAAGAGCATAACATGGAGAGCAAAAAATACACATGATAGACTGAGAGCGATAGCAAATGAGCAAGGGGTTGACATTGATAGAGTAAAGGCTTTGCAGAAAACGTACAGGATGGATTTCACTGAGAAAGACATTGAAAATTTGAATACTTCTGGTAGAACAGGACAGATTAAAGAAATGGTGGCATTACTGCGTAGATGGGGTGATGTAGAAAAGTGGAAGGATAGGTGGTATAAAAAGAGAGAGGAATCTGAGGATAGAACAACTGTTTCAGCAGCATTTCCAGTGAGAGTAAAAGAGAAACCAGTGGAGAATTATCCTATGAGAGAAATACCTGGAGGAGGGTATGTACATGTTCCGTGGACCAGACAGGATATTTTATCATTTACGAATGATTTCCCTCGATTGAGAGAAAAGCCCGTCGAGTGGTATAGGCAGGTAGACAGGTTTGTGAAATTGTCAAAAGTGCTGTGGGTTGACCTGAATAGTCTGTTTGATATAATTGTTCCAGCAGACTTGTGGACTGAGTGTAAAATAGTTGTGAGTTGGCCTAGTGAGGAATATCCAAGAGATCCAAGAACAGGGGCACCAGATCCAGAAGTAATGAGGAAGTATGATCAGGTGATGGTATACCTGAAGAGTAAAGTTCCTCCAAAAGAGACAGACTGGGTTAAGATAGATCGAACACAACAGGAAGCAAAAGAATCAGTTCATGCTTTTTACGAAAGGCTGATACTGGCTTTTAAACAATTCAGTGGAGATGAACACCTGGGTGACAAGGATTTGAGTCATTTTGTATACCGATTTGTATATGGTCTTAGACCTGAAATTGGTGAGAGAATTCGTGAACACACAGTGGATTGGCAGAGTAAGAAAGTAGATGAGATTCTGAGACATGCAAAATATTTCAGTGATGAAATTGAAGCAAAACAAAGAAAGTTGAAAGAAAAAGCAATGTGGGCACAAGTGAAAGTTGCAGAAAGACAGGAAGCACAGTTAGTGGAACAGGCAAATAATCCAGGAAATAATACAGGGAATAGACCAAGGTTTGCAGGAAAAGGAAGGGGAAGTCTTGAGGAAGCAAAGAAAAAGTTCCCGTGTCACAACTGTGGCCAACTGGGACACTGGAGATCTGAATGTCCTAATCCACCATTAAATGAGGGTAAATCATTAAATCAACAGGTGCAGAATGAAGGGAATAACCAGCAGCAACAGCAACAACAGCAGAAAGTTGTGAGACAGCAGCAGAGTCAAGAGCCAAAACCACCTTTACCGCAGAATAGAGGGGTACAAAAGTACAGTCAGGATTCGGGATTCTTCAATGATGAGCAGGTAAACAAACCAAGACGTACTAACAAGGTACAGCAGTACTTGTTAAAGAGTGAAGGGAGTGAGTCTGAAGGTGATTATTGACGGTGCCGAGGAGAGGAAGAAGAGTGCATACTTGGTGCAACTCTAGAAATAGACCAGGCAGGACCATTTGTGGATGGGAAAATAAATGAAGAGAGTGTTACTTTTTTAGTAGACACAGGTGCGACAAGATCAACTGTCAGGTCAACAGATGTTAGAAATCTTCCTCTCTCGGATGAAGCAATCCAAGTAGTTGGTGTAGCGAATACACAAATCAGAACACGTCTTACTGAACCAGTGAAAGTACAGATAGGGAATCATAATGGGGTATCCTGTAAGGGTATTCGTACCTCACAATGTGGCAATTCTTTTGACAAGAAGCAGAACTCAGCATATGTCAAATAGTCGGTTGACTAAGTATGAAAAGGTGATTCTGGGAGCATCAAATGTGACTCTTGAGAGATGTACGAATGTGAATCCAGCAACACTTTTGCCAGATATTGAGAATGTGGGTATAAAGATGGAAGATGATCATGATTGTTTGGATGTGCTTGAGTACTGTACGAAACCAAGACCAGATATCAAGGATGTTCCCTTGCCAGAGAATGATCATGTGTTGTTTGTGGATGGATCATGTCTGAGAAATGATAATGGTGTGCTATGTGCAGCATATGCAGTGTGCAAAGTTTCAGAAGTTATGGAAGCATCACCATTGAAAGGAGTAAAATCTGCGCAAGTTGCTGAATTAGTGGCATTGACAAGAGCTTGTGAGATTGGGAAAGATTTGAGAACAACTGTGTTGACTGATAGTCAGTATGGATTTGGAGTGGTGCATGATTTTGGCCAACTGTGGCTACAAAGAGGTTTCTTGACATCGAGTGGAACTCCGATAAAGAATGCTGAGCTGATTGGAAAATTGCTTGAGGCGATACAGCTGCCTAAGGAGTTAGCAGTTGTAAAATGTGCAGCACATGTTTCAGGAGAGGATTTTATCACTGTTGGCAACAGGTATGCTAACGATGTGGCACAGTATTGCGCGAAATTAAATCAATCAATTAACAGGGAAAGAGAAAAGAAAGAAATGTCTTTCCCTTCTGTGATGTTTACTAATGTCCTAGAAACGTGGGATGAAGTGAAACAATTACAAGATGAGGCAGGAGAAGAAGAGAAACAAGATTGGGTTAAGGCAGGATGTGCTCCAAGAGAAACAGACCATGTTTGGGTCTACAGAGATGGCAGACCAGTGATGCCAAACTCAATTTTGTCGTCAATGGCAAGGATGTATCATGGCCAGGGACATCTGGGGAGGGACGCGATGATTAGGTCCTTTAAACAGACCTGGTACAATGCAAAGTTTAGGACAATTGCGGAAAGCATCTGTCAAAGATGTTTGATTTGTCAGCAATTTAACACTGGGAAAAAGACAGTGGTGAGTTTAGGGACAATTGGCAGAGAAGGAGGTCCTTTCACAAGAATGCAAATTGATTTCATTGAAATGCCCCAGGTGAATAGACTGAGGTATGTCCTAGTGGTAGTCTGTTTATTTTCAAGGTGGGTGGAAGCTTACCCGACAAGAAGGAATGATGGATTGACAGTGGCAAAATTATTGTTGAGGGAGTTGATTCCTAGGTTTGGGTTTCCAGTTACAGTTGAATCTGACAGAGGTAGACACTTTCAAAATGAACTTATTGGTTTGATTTGTGAAGCATTAAAAATACAGCAGAAGCTACATTGTGCATACCGACCAGAGGCTTCTGGTGTGGTTGAGCAGATTAATGGCACAATCAAAAACAGAATTGGAAAAATGTGCTTAGCCACTGGCATGAAATGGCCAGATGTTTTGCCTCTAGTCTTGATGACTATGAGATCTACTCCAGACAGAACTACAGGATTGAGTCCGCATGAAATCATTATGGGACGTGCAATGCGCCATGCATTCGTACCTGTGAATAAATTGATGACAATAACTGATGACATGATTTTGGATTACTGTAAAGGCCTGGCTGACGCAGTTCATTCTGTGTTTCACCAGGTTGGAGAAGAAGCTACCACACTTGAGAAGAAGCAAGCCCATGATCTGAGTCCAGGAGACTGGGTGAGGATTAAGGTGCACAGACGAAGAAATTGCTTGATTCCAAGGTGGGGAAGGCCGAGACAAGTTATTCTGACTACAACGACTGCAGTAAAGTGTGCTGGAGTAAGACACTGGGTACATGCAAGTCATACTCTGAGAATTCCAAGCCCGAGAGAGGGAACTGGTGAAGAGTATTATGAAGAGTCAGATTCCAGTGATGGTGAAGATCCTGAAGATACGGAATCAGTGAGAAAAGAAGCAGAGAGAGCTTCAAGAGATTCACTGCGAGTATCAGAGGGAAGATCAGATTCTGTAAAAGAGCCTGAAGTTTCGAGTAGCAGTGGAGGAAAAAGAAAAGAAAAAAGAAAACACACAGAGACTACTCCTGAATCGGAAGAGGAGGAAATTGAAGAACCACTTGAGATTATTCTTGAAGAAACAGGGTCAGAAAAAGATAGAGAGGGACAGATTGCGGAAGACCCCCGAGGAGGTGTAGGGAACATTGATGAGGAGCTAGGTGAAGGGATAAGTAGACAGCAAGAAGATTGCGTGTCGGAGACCCGAGGAGGGACAGAAGTAGGGAAGTCTCAAACAGTGGTGAAAGAATCTGTGGAAGAAAAGAAAACTGCTAAGAAACGAAAGCAAGAGGCAATTGAAACAGAATCGGATGATGAGAATGAACAAACAGAAGGTCGAGTTCTGAGAAAGAGAACTTCGATTGGAGGAAAGAGTGTTAAAAAAGTGAAGCCGAAGAAGGTCGTAAAAGGAGATCGTTGGCCTAACAACAGAGTGAAAAGACTGAGATACAGGATAATAAGAGCAAATACATCGGAAGCTGAACAAGTGAATGAGGTATCCAGTCAAACTTCAAAAGCTGAAGAAGAAGAATCAAAGAAAACAAAAGAGCCAGTAGAAATAAAAAGAGTTAAAAGACCCAACCAAAAGTACAGATCACCGGAATGGTCTTATGTGACACTGTCTGAAGAAGGAAAAGAAGAAACAGTGACTCAAGATAATCCGGAAGTGGTCTTGAGAGAAGTGGTTGAGGAAGATACTGGTGAAATACTGAAAGTACTCTTGACTGACATTGGAGAAGAGTCAGATACTGAGGATTTGAATGTTGGAGATCTGATACAATTTGATGTTGAAGAAATTGGAGTGAAAAATGATGAATATCCAAACTGAGTAAAAGAAGGATTCACTTGGACTGAGTGAACAGAAAGATCTTTGAAGAAGCTGAAGAGTTTGGAATAAACGTTGGCGATTTGAAGAGTTCTAATTTCAGTAGTGGAGTAGTAGAAGTTAAAGCAGAATGGCTAACATAGAGAATAATCAAAATAGATGTGCCTTCTTTAAAAGGTGGTGCAAGATGTGCTGCTGTTGTACTGGAATATTAATGCTTCTATGGGGTGTTTTAGTTTTATTAGTTACTTTTAAGGTTGAATTTGGGATGGACACAGAAAATATGACTAATATAGAGAAGAATTCACAAAAAGTAGTTCCAATTAGAAATAGTTACATACAAAAAGATAGGTCAATTAACAATTTTTCTAGTAATGTTTTTTCTAAACTGTTATATGAATATGTGAAGACAATGGAAGTGAGGGATTGCTATGTCTGCATGCAGTTACCTGCATCCGTTTCAGAGGGTGTTACTTATCACCATTTACCAGCTACATATGGTATTTCTTGTAGTATTTTAAGTAGTGTTTTTTATTTGTTAGGGAAAATAGATTATAAGATGTCTAACAGAGATAGTATTTTTGGGCATTTGTCAATGAACAAAGAGCTGAATCCAGCTAAAGAAGCTAACACTTTTGGTGAGATTTTTATTGAAGAAAAAGGACTAACATTAGATTACATTTTTAAGAATAATTTAACTTGCAGTTTGAAAGAAGAAGAGAAAGCTTTCCTGAATATGGTAGAGGAAAGGAGAGTGAACATGCATGAGAAAGCAGGGAAATATGAAGTGAGTGAGACTATTTGGGACATTGAAATGGGAAAAGAGTTGAGAAATGGGGCTAGTCCAACTTTGGCTCTAGATGCACCGCAGAAGGGTAAACTATGCATTACCAGAAGGAAATCCCAATATGATACATATTTTGTGGGGACTAGTGAGTGCCATGATACATACTTCGTTGCGACTGGTTGGGGTTTCAGAGGTGGAGAAGATACAATTTTTCCAGGAGTGTACTATGTGTGTGGAAACAAGGCTTATTACAAGTTGCCTGACCATTGGTATGGCACATGTTATGTGGGTTTGGTTTTTCCTAAGATTTTTCATACAGATAAAATAAGTGATGTAGAAGATATTAACCTATTAAAACGTTTTAAGAGAGAGACTTGGTCTGAAATAGTGGGTGATATTTTTGGGGTTTTGATTCCAGCAGTGGGAATTTCTTTAAATGCTTATGGAATTCGGAAATTGTCCACAGTGGTTGATCGTTTATCGACAAATACCGCAGGAGGATTTCTTTTGGTAAATACGGAGTTAAGTGCCGTACGTGCCATGTCTATGCAAAATCGACTTGCCCTTGATATTCTTTTGGCTAAGGAGGGTGGAGTTTGTGGAATTTTGAAAGTTCAACATTGTTGCACTTACATTCCTGATGAAAGTAAAGACCTGAAGGTCTATATCAAAAATATTACTGATTTGCATGAAGATTTAGTACCACTTGAAACTGGGAGTTTATGGACTAAACTAGCTAATAAGATGATAGCTGTTAAGGATTTTATTGCAAAAATAGGTAGTACTATTATAGGTAGAATATTGTTTCCCTTGTCTTGTATAATTGTTGCTTTGCTGATACTGAGATTAGTGGGTGTGTGTTGTAAAAACAGAAGAGGGAAAGAGAAATTGAAAAATGAAAAGAGAAATAAGAATTCGAAAAATTCGAAAAGAGAACCAGAAGAGATTGAATTAGAAGAATTGAGGGAGAGTGTTTATTTAGAGACTAAGAGAGATGATGAAAGAGTGACTGGTGTTTAATGTTGTGTAAGGGGAAAAGACATTTCTGATTTCTCCTAAAATGGGACTAAATTTTCACTAATTTTTTTTTTGGGTTTATTTGGTGATAAAATCACCAAAGGGGGGATTGCTGGAGCAGAGTTTTCTGTCAGAAAATTCTGGGGCTTTTGAAGCTCTGGCATGTCTATGCGTTTTATTAATTTATTAATAATTAACAACTAATTATTTGTCTTGTGCAAGTGCGTTCTATTAATCAACCTGTTTTTCCTAACACAAGAGAAGGTTACACGAGGGTTAGCATGCGTGTGCTGTTTTTGTATTTACAATAACGTGCAAGTTTTCATGTTTAAACGTTGCTGTGTGCTATTTATTTTAAGCACGAAACGCTGTCTGAATTAATGCTTTTTATGTCACAAAGCTAGATAAATGCATACACATAAGGGTGTTAGTGGGGTTAACACTGTCTAATCATTATGATGTAGTAATCTTTATTTTGTCTCTTTAATTAAAGATGGTCTATTGTGGCCTATGGAGGCCTTTATGAAATAACTGAGAATAATTTGAAGCCTGGCTGAGCTGTGGTGCAGGCGAAATCTGTGATGTGACAAGGGAGACCCCTGCTGGAATTCGGTTAAAGACAACTGACCGTAGTCCTTGAATGGAAATTTCCGTGAGGACATCAGCAAGTTTGGAGGATCTCCAAAAGAAATGAGTTGTCCTTGGTGAACAAAGGGGCTTCTGAAAGAACATTGTGCTAAAGCCGGTTTGCCGAGGGAAGTGAACAAGATGGATACTTTAATAGTTTCAAATTCTTGGTTCCTGTTCCGTGGTTTACGTATTATGACTTTTCCTGAGCGGAGATTTCAAGATGTTGCAAAGTTACATCCCTTCCTTCTCATTCTGCTCAGTGATACAGTTTTACTTGTCGAATTCATGTGTGTTTTCATTGTATTTTGCATTATAAAATTGCTAGCTTAGGGAGGGCTCTCCCCACTCTTTTCCGTCGCCTTTGCCGCGTGAACTTGCGTTGCCGAGGACTGATGCTAAGGACCTGGTCCTGAAAGACTTTACCGAGAGACTGGTCCTGACCCGTTCTGACATTTAGTTAGAATAGGTAACTATGAGAAATGATTTATTCCGATTTTACTTTGACTAATTTTAGATAAAGCAATATAACTTTAAAACATGGTGTTGAATATTTCTTTCCTTGTCAATTATTGAGTATTTTTGATCATTTTTTATAGATTGTTTATATTATGTTAGATAACCACTAAACTGGTCCTATCGCCTAGATATAGATGCAGGGTATTTTAGGAGTTTTCTTCCCACAGGTTTGCTGCTGGTAGAGTATTAGAGTGTATGTTAGTGAAATGGGCCCTAGCGTATGATGAATATATGTGCGTGTAACTGTGTGATTACTCTATCCGTGGTAGTGGGCATATTTTAGGTACCCTGATCTGTATCAGTAGAAATGTAGTAGGCCTACAATTTTCTTTAGAAGTGCTATCTACATTGTGTTTTTAAACAGGAGCTTCATGACTCCTCTGTCAAAAGGCTGTAGGGCAGGGATTGTCTCGCCATCCAGACCTGCTCTTATTTTTCATCAGTTCAATCTCCTTTTGACTTGCCAAAGAAAAGGATGACCACAGTGCTGGGACCACAAATGACACCCCTGGACAAGTGATTTAGGGTCCTTAAAAATCTAAATGCTGGCATAGAATATTTTGGATTTTAGCTGAAAAATAAGAAGCATATTGATCACAAACATTTTGCAAGTGAAGAGTTAAGGGAGAATTGAACTGAGATTGATTCAAACAGATTTATGCCGTGATCTTTTTAGAATTTAATTCAAACTGAATCTGGGGTCCTTTGGCTTGGGTTGCAGCGCACCGATTACTTAACGGTGATTTTAACTCAATTAGGGTTTCCATATCACCAAGAAGTCACTTTACTTAACTGGTACATGTGGTATTCTTAGTGTTAGTGTGTTCTTAGTAAGCCTAGAATATAGAACTTAGAATATGGTAAGGTTGCCTAGAGATGTTTAGAACACTGAATGATGAGCAGAGGATATTCAAATAGGGAGAGAAGCTGTTACTCTTGATGCTGTTGGATGAGGTCTTCATTTGCTTGTACCTAATAAAACCTCAATTAACTACTTCTGATCTTCGTGTACTTAATGAAGAGGCTACACTTTCACATTTTGGCGACGATTACATACGCAAATCAAGAAGAAATCTCAACAGAGCACATCTTGAAAGCTTTGACTCTTCTGGAATGTTCCTTTAACAAGAGAGCTTGATGCTACAAACAACGGTAGGATCTTCCATGTTATCTTTTAAGACCGTCAGCTGCTAGCGGCATAGGTAATTCAAGGCCTCTAGTTAATGAGACTCTGCATACGCGTCTTGCCTGACCTTAAAGGCCTGTGCCTGACGCCTTTGGCCTAGTTACTACCACGCACAAGGAAAAGGCCTGAAACCATTATGATGTAATCACGTTCCAGGAAGAGTCGACTCACCATTATGATGTAATTATATTCATGGAATGCATTGCCTGATCTGTGGGGCTTTTGCCTGACGTTTTGGGCCTACATAATTTTTCTCGCTACTTTTTGTAAGAGATAAGTGTAACCTCATTGCGCACCAAAATTTACATTGAGAAGGAAACTCCGCATTATAACAATAGTGACTGTGGCTATATATACATATTTATTTATTCATGTATTTTGGGAAATTCATCAACACAATATAAAATTTATCTAAATTACAGAATTTTGTATTTAAGATATAGAAGACCACAAGATTATTCAAAAAATATATAATCTTTAAATCCATCACATCCAATATGCAAAATGTCACAACTCCTCAATTTTTCTTGACGTCACCAGAAGATCCTCCAATTCCATGGCAGAAGTGGAAGAAGGTTTTCAGTCACTATGCTAGAGTTTGTGGCACTTCCTTAAGTGCAGAAAGGAAAACTTCTTTACTCATGCATTGTCAAGGTTCGGAAGGACAGGAGGTTTTCGAACATCTTCCAGAACTGTCAGATCAAGAAAGTAATGCTTTAAATGAATATGAGATATGTATAAAGAAATTAGATCTTCACTATCTTCCTAAAATAAGCACTGTACTGGAGAGATACCATTTTTGTAGGCGCATGCAAAGACAAGAAGAGTCGGTACAACAATACATTACTGTTCTTCGGAAACTAGCATCTACATGCAATTTCGGTAACACACTGGATGAACGTCTAAGGGATCAATTCATGTTAGGTTGTGTACAAGAAAAAACAAGAGATGCGTTGTGGCAAAAAGACAATCCTTCCTTGGATGAAGTCATTGTCTTTGCAAAGAGCAATGAACACAGTAAAGCTTGCGTTGACGTTCTAAAAAAAATGACTCAAGTGAAAAATCAAACTGTACTGAGGGAAAGATCGTAAAACATGATGAGAAAGTAGTCAAATCCAAAACTTCTCAAACATCTGTACCCCAAAAGTCGGTCAATGAGAAAAAATTTGAAGGAAAATGTTATAGATGCGGCGACAACGGACATTTGGCTAATTATAAGGATTGTCCGGGTTGGAAAACAATTTGTAAAGTTTGTGGGAAAAGAGGACATCTTTCTAAATGCTGCAAAACCAGCAAACCTAAAAAGAAAATAAGAGAAGTGGAGGTAGATCTATTTGAAGATGATCTAGATGAAATTGTTGTTTCACAAGTACATGAAAATCACCCCGAGGGGCCGTGTGAAGAAGTTTTAGTAAATGATGCCCCAGTAAAGATGCTATTTGATTCAGGAGCAAAAATTACACTGATTCCAAAGTCCTTTTATGAAAACAAACTCAAAGATAAAGTCACTCTGTATAAGCCGGATGTGAGACCCAAAGGGTATGGAGGGACTGCCATTGATCTTCTAGGATATTTCGTAGGGACCATAGACTTGAAAGGAAGAATTGTTCCTGGGAAGATTTATGTTTCTATGAAAGGAGACTCTCTTATCAGCTGGATACATCAAAAGGAATTAAATGTTTTTCTTGATCCAAATGAAAATCCCTCGGTGTGTTTGAAAGAAATTCCTCAGGTATCCTTAGTTAAAAACAAATCAAGTGAATGGATCAAAAATTCCCTATTCTTTTTGGAAATGATTTAGGTTGTTTAAAAAAATATGTTCATCAAATTGTTCTGAAAAAGGATGCCATTCCGAAAATAGCAAAAGTCAGAAATGTTCCTTTGCTCGTTAGAGAACAAACGAAAAATGAACTAGACAAACTGATTGTGAAGGGAATCATACAGGAGGTAGAAGCAACTGAATGGGTTTCTCCGGTGGTGATGGCCCGCAAGGCCAATGGAGAGGCCCGTCTCTGCATTGATCTAAGAGAACTAAACAAAGTTGTTGTTGTCGATCACTATCCCTTACCCAATATTAGTGAAATGCTGTGTTCTCTCAATGAAGCTAAGCATTTTACTTTGCTGGACCTAACCTCTGCATATCACCAAGTCAAACTCCATAAACTTTCTCAAGATCTTACAGCGTTTGTCACACCCTTTGGCACATTCAAGTTTGTAAGGATGCCCTTTGGATTGATATCTGCAGCTTCTGTGTTCCAAAGGGTGATGGAAAGTGTCTTGCATAATGTCAAAGGTGTAAAAATATATCAAGATGACATATTAATATATGGTAAAGATGTCTTGGAACATGATACTAGGGTAACAGATGTTTTACAGAAATTGCAATCAGCTGGTTTAACACTTCGTGGAGACAAATGTAACTTTAATGTAAAAGAAATAGAATATCTAGGACATTTGGTCTCACAAGATGGTATCAAACCAAAGCCTTCTCTAGTGAACTCCATCTTAAATCTAAGATCCCCTTCTAACAAAGACGAGCTTGTAAAATTCTTTGGCATGGCTGAATTTGTACCAAATTTTGCTGAAAAAACTGTCTCACTCCGTACCCTTATGAAGAAAGGTAATGAATTCTTATGGTGTAACAAATGTGAAGAAGAATTCAATTGTATAAAAAATGATTTACATAATGCTCATAGTTTAGACAGTTTTGATCCTTCTAAAATGTCGTTTCTCTTAACTGATGCCAGTGCAACCGGCATTGGAGCTGTATTGAAACAAAAAGTAAATGGAAAAGATAACACTATACTTTTCATTTCCAGACCATTAAGAGGGGCAGAATTACAGTACTCTGTAAATGAGAAAGAGGCTTTAGCAGTTTTTTGGGCTATACGGAAATTAAGGAAATTTTTGTGGGGGAAGGAGTTTAAGGTTTTCACAGATCATAAACCCCTTAAGGAAGTTTACTCCAATAAGGGTATAGATTTTGTTTCACACATAATTAGAAAATGGGTTGTGGCTCTACAAGAGTTTGAGTTCGAAATTTTCCATGTTCCAGGCTCAAACAACATCCTTGCAGACTGCCTTTCGAGACTGGGAGATAAGAACGATGAAGAAGTCAATGATACTGACCTGTTTGGTGGAGAGAGTTTTGATGAAGAAATCAATGTATGTTTAGTTAGTGAGGGAATGATCACAGAAGATGAATGGAGAGAAAATCTTACTAAAGATTCCATTTTACAAAAAGTAATTCATATGGTCAACAATGGTTGGTGTCACAAAAATGTGTGTGATGAAACCGTGAGAGGTTTCTTTCATGTAAAAGATGAAATGGCTGTTTTGGATAACCTTAGCTTACGTGGCAGTAAACAAGTACCTCCTAACCCTTTGCGAGATAAACTGGTGAGTAATGCACACTCTTCACACATGGGAATTGCAAAAACAAAGGAAAGGCTAAGAGAAGCATACTGGTGGCCTGCTATGGACACGCCTGTAGAAAGGGCAGTACGTGATTGTGTTGATTGTTGCAACTCTGACAAATCATTAAAATGCAGGACTCAACCTATGGTTATTAGGCAGCAGGCTGCTGGACCTTGGTCTGACATCTCCATTGATATCTTAGGACCAATAAACTTAAAGTCACAAGATCAATACATTATAGTATGCATTGACTTGTATTCTAGATGGCCAGAATTCAAAATTGTTAATTCTATTGAATCTGGTATTGTAATTAAATTTTTAAGTGAACTATTTGAACATGAAGGGTATCCAAAGACAATCCTGTCAGATAATGGAGTACAATTCATATCTAATAGCATGCAATCTTTCCTAAAAGAGAGGGGAATTACACACAAGAGAGCTGCGCTCTATCATCCACAATGTAATGGTGTTGTGGAGAGGTTCATAAAAGTAATTAAAGAAACAATTCAGCAAGCTCGGTCTTGTGGTGACTCTTGGGAAATTGCAATAAAAAAAAAAGTAAGGGAATATAGGTTTTCACCTCACTCTTCCACAGGTGTCAGTCCCTTTCGTTTGTTTAAAGGGAGAATAGAAAATGTTTCTTTGCTTCCGTGTTGGGTTAGTGACAAAAGATTTTTGGTAGGTAACAACACTGATCCCATACCTGACTGGAAAGAAAAGGAAAAGAAGAAAATGCTTGAACGTAAATCTCGCTATGATGTGAGAAAAGCTGTTAAGAAAACGATTGTACATGTAGGTGATTGGGTAAAGATAAAATCTCCAAGGAAATCTAGTTGTAATTCTAAGTTTAGTAAACCTTTTCAAATTATTTAATAACTCCGTTAAAACCAGTGATCACAAAATCTGGAATCTTAGCAGGATTGCTGTTTTGCCTTCCAACATCTCTAAAGAAGGACATATCACAAGTAAATTTGATGAAGAAATTGTGTCTAACTCTGTTGTACCGAAAGATGTTGTTTGTGATAGACCAAAACGTGTAAAAAAGATTCCTCTTCGTCTACATGATTGTGTATCTTAGTTTTTCTGTATCTTTTATTACTTTGTATTCTTTAATGTGTTTATTCGGGGGGAGATGATGTGGTATTCTTAGTGTTAGTGTGTTCTTAGTAAGCCTAGAATATAGAACTTAGAATATAGTAAGGTTGCCTAGAGATGTTTAGAACACTGAATGATGAGCAGAGGATATTCAAATAGGGAGAGAAGCTGTTACTCTTGATGCTGTTGGATGAGGTTTCTTCATTTGCTTGTACCTAATAAAACCTCAATTAACTACTTCTGATCTTCGTGTACTTAATGAAGAGGCTACACTTTCACAGTACCCTTTTCACAGTTTATGGACCATTTATGGTCTCCTCTCCCTCCGAGTCCTCCAATATATAAAGGAGACTATTTGTTTTTAGGTTTTGTGACCTATGATTTGTGGATCCATTCTTGTATGTACTGTTTGGCTTTCGCTAGATGAGTACTAGCCAATGGGTGTTTCCCATTCATCGGCCTGATCGTGACCCTGTACAAATAACCTTACATGGTCAAAACGTTGACCCAATAATATTTTACTGTGTTTATGTAATTCAGGACTCTCTGTTAGAGTCTAATTCAAACAACTTTTCATCCTCCACAGTCACTAATTATGTATATATTGTATAGCAGTAGCGCACTTCTTATTCACTTACCTCACTTTCACCGCACTGTTGCATCATTGGGCACACCACTTTGATTTTAATAGTATACGATATCAGAGCTCAATGAGTTTGTCTTCCCATGAGTCTAAATGTTGTCTAATTGAATAAAATAGTATGTTTTCTAGTAAAACCAATCTATTGATGGTTATTCACTAGTTAACTGTGGAAGTTGAGGTTCACACTTCACCCTTCAGGGACTATTGTTTTCTTTTAATACTATACTACCCAGGTCCCAGGGTTACTAGGTTGCCCCTTTTTTCATGAATATAAGTCTTAAAGTAAACACTTTTACTGGGGTAACCCGCTGGGTGTATCTGACCTCCATTTTATTGTGGCTGGCCAGAAAAGTGCACTTAGGTCCTGGTCAGCTGTAAACTGTAATTTTTAATTGGCACTTTACTTTATTCAAGTCACTTTTTGACATTAAACTTGAAAAAATCATATTGCTGATTTTTCTTATCTTATTTTACTTGCTTTGTTGCCTCTTTGTGCATTAAATCCATTTTCATAATTTGGTTAGGTAATTTTACTTGGTTGTTTTTTGGTCTTTTAAATTCTTTGTTCTGCTTGAACTTACCACAGCAGAGATTTTTAAGAACAGTCTACTAGCCATACCAGATTGTGTTTTTTTAAGTTGGTAAGGGTACACACCTCACCGCATAAGGAAAACAATTTCTGGCACACTGTCTCCTAATCATGGAAATAACTTACTTCAAGACACTTTAAGTCATGAAATCATTGCATGGGTATCATCACTGATGCATTAAAAAGACTTTACAAAATTAAGAGCCATCCAGATGCTTTAGGCTGAGCGCCAACCAGATGCCTTAGGCTGAGAGACAATCCATAAAGATACAATTCCCTGCGGTATGTCCGAATCTCAAATCAAAAATATCATTTTTTTAAATGTATGTAGAATACTGAGTACCGTAATATTGTGAGAGTGAGTATGCACAGGTAAGTATAGATTTACTATTCTCCCCATGTGCATATATTGCAGATATATATATATATATGTATTGTCAATGTACATGGATATTGAGTTTAAAATAGTAAATCTACAGTTACCTAGATGTATATTTACCTTCACAATGTTTCACTGGTTGATATTCTGGATACCTTATTTTGGAAGGATACTATTTAAAGCTGATTATTCTAGTAGTACACCATTCCTGATTCTGTGCAGCTATCAACCTTGCATCTATATCTGAAATGATGCACGCTGAATTTCCAAAGCCTAGTTCTCAGTGGGGGCTAGAGATTTCACTCAGTGCATTCTTGTCCTCCTTCCTCTCCCTATCCTGTGTGTAGCATTTAGAAGCCACTGTAAGCTGTGTAAGAGCTGCCCAAAGCATATGAATACCCTGAAGACACATTTTATTAAAGCAGCAGTCACAGTGTGGTCATAATTATGTCTCAAATACAAACACATGTTCAGCAGGGGGAAACAAATATAAAACACTAACCACAATCAACTCACTTGGAGAAACTTGCTGGTCACACAAATAGAATGCTGTCACATTTAATTAATAATATTGTAAGCATTTTTTTTTTATTAAAACGCAAGCCAGTGTACTACACCAACATCCTTTTGGCTGCTTTATATTGTACTATCCCTTTGAAAATGTTTTAGCAAATGAAGAACCCCAATACAAGTTGCCCAGAAATCAGGGGAAGAGGTGCTTGGGCTAGAATTGATGATTCTGCTTGGTAGTTTCCATTGACGACTGGCAAGAATTGGGGTGTAAAAAAAGAAAAGTAAGCGCACCTCCTCTCCCTGTCTCTCCTCCGTCATCCCTCCATTCCAGCCGTAACAGGAAGCACCCAGGCTACCCTAAGCCAATAACAACGCTGCAATGCAGCATTGTGATTGGTCTGAGTGCCGTGGTTCGGCGCTCAGACGGACTGGAAGCCTGGGCATGTTTTCCACCAAGTCTGTAATGCAGCTTGGCTGGAAAACATGCAAAGTGCGCATGAATGTTTGGCTGTCCCAAGATGGCCGGCCAAACATAAATGCGCACTTACAGAGTGCCCACCACTCCTCCCCCTGCTCTGTGCGCGGAGCAACCCCGCCACGCCCTGCCTGCAATGCTGCCGCTGCTGGAAAAAAAATGATAATAACATCAAGTTATTATCATTTTATTTGTTCTTTATTTACATTGCTGCAAAGCGGAGGAGCCGCCACTGGTAGTTTCAGTCTCTAGTAAGGACTTAACTAGTCAAAGCCCCTGGGATGAGAATTGACATATGGACCCAGATACATGCTGAGTAATTGTTGCCTTGATTGAAAATGTAACAAAGAATGCTTGATTTGAATTCAACCACTGCGATTGCTTGGGCAACATTCCATTCTGTCGTTTTTCGGTCACTGTGCCACTCTAGACAGAGATCATTCATATGCAAATCAACCCAAACTGCTAGGCCAGGGCTCCATTAGACAGGAGCACAAGCAACGCCAGACTGACTGGTTTCGGTCCACCTCAGTCTCGTCAGTGAGGTATAGCTCAAGTTCTGTTGCACAGCGAGCGAGGGCCAGTTTGTGGGCATGTCAGGGTACACCCTCTGTACTTAGGGCATCTTCTGCAACTGATGGAGCAAGGTTTTGTATAAAAAGAAACTTGCTCGTATGCAATCCTCTCAAGTAACCTGTAATACTATAACCAACATGTTTGAGAGTACTAACGTTGCACCATATTTTACATATTTTATCTAGGGGAAGCGTTTCTATGTATTTTACTAACCAGTAACCTGAGTGTCCTTAAAATGGCCGCCAAAAACGCGGGAACTTTCTGCACATGCGTCTACTGCATCTACGTAGTATGATGTTTCCTGTCACTTGGTGGGAAATCTTTGCAGCTGCGCAATAAATTCTAACATGGCTGCTTGAAATCCACACATTAACGCACATGCCATGCTGAAACTAACCTGTGCAAGTCTTACTAAGCTATTAATGCAAAAGATATATTAAGTAAATGGTGTTAGAGTAGAAGTAAGTGGTATACAGTGAATTCATTTAATTTTGTATTCTAACATGCTTTTCTCTGACTTTATTAATAGCTCGTATTTGGGCCTTGGAGGGTGACCGATGTCCCTATCCCTTTGCGACAACCACGCATGCGTGCTACATGCTTGTTCTGAGACCAATGAGGTCATTGAATGGCTGCCAAAACATGTGCCCAGCAAGGACAGGAGAAGCTCAACTCTTGAATCTACGAAAGGAAGAAGCTGAAACATTGTACTACAGATTTATCGATCCACATATGAAATGCTTGTGGTAATAAAGCTTGTGGGTATTAAAATTAAGGGGCGGGAATTAGACAATAGAACTAAAGAAAGTTATTGTACTTAGTATGGTGTGATGCCCTCACCCCACTGCTTGGCTCAATCAAATTGAGGGGAGTACATGGAATTGAAACATTTGGGGGTGGATCATACACTCAAATTGGTATAACAGAGGTAAGTTTAGTTAGTTAGACACACTTGATGCCGAGATGCTGATGCTATGCTGAGATGCTGCCCGATTTAGCTGAAATCTGACTGAAGAATCCAACAATAGGGAAGAATCGTGGAACAACCAAGAAGGCACATCTAGGAAGGGGTCTGGATGAGCCCGCGCCGGAGCGAGTACCACCAGACAGGGGTGTAACGCTGGTGTTACACTAGAAGAGGTCACCTTCCTGGTCCTGAACCTGCCCTGAATCTTTGATACTCTGATGTCTAGGTCCTCACACCATTCTAGGTAAATATAGTTCTGTGGGGTTAAGCTCCGGATTTACTCTCTGTTTTTCTCTCCTCAGGTACTGTCATTACAAGAATTTAATTAATGTGAATTGAACATAAGCTAACTGTACGATTTTTCCTGATGGAGAGTTTTGGTGTATCTACGTGTATTCTGATTTGACTCACAAAATTATTAATTCAGATAAAATCCTTAAAACTCCTACTGAGTCTGTGGTTCTTTAAATTAAAGGTTAAATGTGTTATTATTTCCTTCCTATTCTAATCTACAACTAGATCTATCGACAAAGTACATTTACATAGGGAGATACTGGCGGATATTTACTAGTTCATTGAATATATGAATGTATATGGGCCCAAATGAGAGGTGTGTGGATGTAAGTGAATAGTGCTGGTAAACTCCGCTGCATCAGTTTTTCTTGGTAGCAGAGGCATGGTTAGTTTAGTTAGTTAGGCGAGGATTGTATTTTGTAAATTAAATTATTGATTTATGTTTTAACCAAACCCGTTATGTATTGTTTTATGTTGTTTGGAAATTCCCGGGAATATTGAATAGTGGGTGGTGAATGGAAGCCACACTGCAGTGAGGTTATTGGTCTGGATCGAGAGAGTGCTGAAAGTTATGCAGGACTAGAAGCACTAAGTTAAGGAATAATTTCTCGTATGTTAGTGAGAATAATTGGAAGCGAGGAGTTCGCTGGTGAAAATTTGGTATTATATCACCTAGAAAGAGTAATACTGAAGGAGTAGCAGGTTCTCTGATGCTTGTGTGAAGAGTAAGCGGAAAGGTTTTACTCATAGTGTATGAAGAGTAAGTGGAAGGGTTTTACTCGCAGTGAAATACATTTTACTATCCTTTGAATTAGTGGGTCAGACACAATAGCGAATGTTTATATGTTGTTAATTAATGAAATTTTGTGAGAATTTTGTGAGAAGAAAAAAAAGTTTATAAGCAGGTGGCCTGTGCACACGCAGTCCATGTATTACAGCGTAGGTAAAGCACGTAATGGAGAGAACAATAAAATAGTAAAAAAAGTAAGCAAAGTCCAGTATGACGTATCTTTCTTGATTTAATGCAGATCCGTTGCCCAGCCAACACGTGTTTCGTCAGGGTGTGAATCCGGCTGTACGGGATAGGTGACTGTGAATGGAACGGTTGCTTTAAGAAAGAGATGAGTACCACATCAGAGTATATACCTTGAAGGCGTGTACGCCATGGAGTAATCTTCCGGTTCGCTAAGGTTGTCACAGCGTACTCGCTACTCCATGGCGTACACGCCTGCAAGGTATATACTCTGATGTGGTACTCACCTCTTTCTTAAAGCAACCGTTCCATTCATAGTTATCTATCCCGTACAGCCGGGACGGAATTACAACCGGTGGAGAGATTACTCAGCCTTTTTCCATCAGCCCTATAGCCCTGAAGAAGTTGTGGGTTCATACCCTGACGAAACACGTGTTGGCTGGGCAACATATCTGCATTAAATCAAGAAACATACGTCATACTGGACTTTGCTTATTGTTTTTACTATTTTATTGTTCTCTCGATTACGTGCTGTACCTATGCTGTAATACATGGACTGCGTGTGCACAGGCCACCTGCCTATAAATTCTCACAGACTCCAGTCTATTTAAGGGGGTTCAGGGTTTTTCCCCCTGCCTGTTGCACCGTCATAATTTGAAACTATTTGAATATTTACATACACACAAGTGGGCGCCATCGCATACCGCATCCTCAAACCCTTTTTTGTTGCTTATTCTTAGAAAAAAACATTTTCGCATTACTTTGTAAAGGAAGGGTCAGTTGAGGGTGTTGCACCGACGTCACTGAGAGTTGCGCTGGGATTGGTTGAAACAGCGGGTGTGTAGTTGATGCGAAATTGTAAAGGAGGGGTCAGAAGTAAGGAGTGAGACTGACGTCATAGAAAAAGCTGCGCAAGCATTGGCTGAGTGAGCGAGCAGAGTAGAAGTCGATTGGTCCTCAGAAATAGAAAACGCGCAGATATTGGAGAATTATTAGAAATAAACAAGCGTCTGATTGGTTACCAAAATAGAAATCCCAAGAATAATAATAGATAGTGGAGCTTGCATGTACGATCCAACATTAACAGGGACTCGTCCTGACAGAAGATTTATAGGGTTTGCTTACGAACAGTACCTTAACAAGCACAAGCACGCAATGTACGGAGAAAATAGAAAATGTCATTTATGAAAAAGGTTAAGAATTATTTTAAAAAGCACAAACCCGTTAAGAGTAGAGAAGGGATTCTCATCATACATGATGGTGTAAAGAGGCTATCATACCTGTGTATGGTTAGAAAATTGGGTAGAATACACAAAAGATGATGGAATATTAGCATTTCCTGAGTACGGAAGCTTTAATGGGAGAATATTGTACAATTTAAGAACATGGATGAATGAATTAGAACCTAGACCTAGATTGACCCAGTAAGAGGATTTGAAGAATGGGAAATGGAAGCCTTTGAACATGATAGACCACGAAGTAACAGGACCCTAAGTGAATATTATCCGAAATCTCCCCGAGAGACTAGAGATAGTCAAATGAAGCAATGGAGACAGGCCATGGTGGTAGAAGGTTTATATCCTGTGCTAACATCAGAAGAGCAGACTGGAGGTAAATGTACAGAGAAAACCAAGCACTTAACCATGATAGATAGCGGAGAAGCAGAAGAAGGATATTTAGAAGACATAGTGATGAAAAGTCCTCCACCTTATAATGAATGATTTGATAGAATGGCCCCTAGTGCCCCAATGATATGAACACCTTTGGTTCCACAAATAGTACATGACACAGCAAACAGGGTACTTCAAGAAGCAACAAATAAGAATAGAGATGAACTGATCCAGAAAACAACTCATGAATACACATCCTGATGCATTGACCATACCAGTAACCATAGGTCCGGTAGTCCCATTGTATGGTGAAAAGTCAAACTGTTCCAAAGTTCCTGTAATGCCTACCCCAAGCATAGAACCTAGAAAAGAAAAGGTGATCAAGCAAGTGAATGTGAATCAGTAATATCATTAATGGATTTACCCATAAGAGAACCAATAATGGAAACCCTGAGGAGAAATTTGCCCAGTTGTTCAAAGGAAGTTAGATTGGAAACCTCGACAGGAACTAGAAGTGCCACAATAGTAACCCCAGAAGATATAGAGAGATGGTCCCTAGAAATAGAATAGCCAAAGCCACAGCCAAAAATATTAGACATTTTCAAAATTGCGAGTAGAATTGGAAGAAATGGTAGCCGGAAATGTGGGTCTAGACAGATTAAACACATACAGTGAGGAAGAGTTACTGTTTATTTGCAGAAGCATCACACGAAACACAAAAACGTTTCATGAGAAACTGACAAATCTGGCATCTGAAATGGGAATTGACATAGGGAAGTCAAAGGTGTTGCAGAAACCATATAGAGCAGAATTTTCTGATAAGGATTTGAAAAACATGAATGCGTCCGGAAGAAAATTACAGATCAGGGAGTTATTATTTCTGTTACAAAAATGGGGAGATCTTGAAAAATGGAAAGTTAGGTGGGCAAAGAAAAGGGAAGAAGCACAGGTAAATCGAACGACATCTGAATATACAGTGAGAGAAACCGAAAAGGTTGAGAGATTGTATCTAATGAGGGAAGTACCCGGAGGGGGGTACGTACATGTACCATGGACTAGACAGGATATTTTGTTGTTTACGAATGTTTCCCTAAATTGAGAGAGAAATCAGTGGAGTGGTACAGGCAAGTTGAGAGGTTTGTGAAAGTTCCAAAGGTTTTGTTAAGATCTGGATGGTCTGTTTGACATAGTAGTACCCGCGGATTTGCGGACAGAGTGTAAAATTACTATAGATTGGCCTAGTGAGGAGTATCCAAGAGGTTCAAAGACAGGAGCCCCGTCAGAAGATGTAATGAAAAAATATCACCAGGTGATCACTTTTCTGAAGAGTAAAATTCCCCCGAAAGAAACTGATTGGGTAAAAATAGACAGAACAACCCAAGAGAAAAATGAGTCTGTACATGCAAACTGCAAACGTCTTTTACAGGTGTTGTAGAGAACAAGGATATGACTAATTTTGTGTATCGATTTGTGACAGGGTTAAGATTGGATATATTGCAAATGATTAAGCAGCACATGTTATGTTGGCAAGCAAAGCCCATAGATGAAATTTTAAAGTGTGCCAAATATTGTGGGGATGAAATTGATCACAGATGAAAAGCCTTAGAAGAAAAAGTAATGTGGGCTCAAGTAAAATTAGCTGAACAGCAAGAGCCTCAATTGAATAAACAGTCAGAAAATCAGGGAAAGGGACATGGTCAAAGCGAAAATAATGGGGGTAAGCCACGGGGATGATTGAACAGGGAAGAGGCAGAGAACAGGTTTCCCTGTCACGGGTGTGGAAGAACGAGTGTAAATTTGTATACGCTAATAATGGCCCGAATCAAAATTTAAAATCCACAGACGCAGAATGAGCTGTTAATGACTCAACCGCAACAGGGTATAGATCTTCAGAGTCAATTGCCACCTGCCCCTAAGTCAAATTTTGTGAGGCAAGCCAAGTACAGTGTGGACGCCAGATTTCCGGAAGGAAGTGGTAAGAACATTTTTGTAACTTCGCAGTTTCTTTTGCAGGACCCACTACTCGATTATAAGCAGGAATGACGCTGCCTGAGGGGGGAGGAAGGGGAGTGCGTACTTGGCGCATCCCTGCCGGTAGATCAGTCAGGTCCATACGTAGAAGGTAAAGTGGAAGGAAATTATATCACTTTCTTGTTGGACACTGGTGCTACCCGGTCTACTGTGAGAACAGCAGACATTCCTAACCTGCCCCTCTCGGGTGAAGCCATCAAAGTAGTAGGTGTCTCGAACAAACAGATTAGAACCCCGATCACAGAACCAATGGAGGTGCGAATTGGAAATTTTAACGAAATGCATAAATTCGTGGTCTGTGACTCAAGTCCTGTAAACCTGCTTGGAAGGGACTTGTTGTGCAAAATGAATTGCACCATATATTGCACACCGGATGGTGTCGCAACACAAACACCAGAAGAAGATGGAGTTTACAAGTTCATGTTAGCTAAACAAGGGACAGAAGTAAATGACATGTATTCGATGAAAACCAAAGATGAATTACCTGCCAAAGTCAAACTGACTGTAAATGCAGAGATATGGGATTTTACTGGAAAAGAATTAGGATTAATGGCAAGTGTAGATCCCGTAAAAGTGAAAGAAGGTGCTGTTTATCCGAATACTCGACGATACAAAATGAGTCCTGAAATAAAGACAGGTGTTGCAGCAGAGATTGAGCGATTAGTGGAACAAGGCATCTTGAAAGAAATAATGTGTAGCCCCTGTAACTCACCTATAATTGGCATTAAGAAACCTAACGGGAAGTATAGGGTGTTTCAAGACCTGAGGAAAATTAATAAGATTGTTGTACCTTGTTGTCCAGTAGTGCCCAACCCGGCTGTGATTCTTTATCAGCTACCATGGAAAGCAGGTTTGTTCACAGTAATTGATTTATGTCATGCATTCTTTTCTATTCCATTGCCTCCAGATAGTCACTTTTTATTTTCATTTAAATTCGAAGATCACTCGAGAGAACTTTGTCACTGATTCAATTGCATTACTAAATCACTTGGCAAAAGGTGCACACAAGGACGGTGTTAAAATTAAATTAAATTCAATTAAATTAAATTGGAGAATTCCTATAGAAGCCCATGTTCACACCAGAACATGGACTTCTATTGGAATTCTCAAGGGCATATTATCAAGCCCATTATCGCCGCTTTAGCGGCAGTTTTTTGCCGCTAAACCGGTGATAATTTTTAACGCCGTCCTTGATAATATACCCCAAAGTGTCCCCCGAGAAACTTCAGTTTTGTAAAAACTCGGTCAAATATCTGGGGCATCAATTAGAGAGAGGAATTAGAAAGGTGACCTCAGATAGAATCAGAATAATAAGACAAATGCAGTTACCACGAACCCAAAAATTAAATAAGAATGTTTCTTGGGGTCGTAGGATATTGTAGGCAGTGGATTGTAGGATTTGCTTTACTGACTAAACTCCTGATACAGATGACCAGACAGAGAGCAAAGGACTCCACAGAATGGGATGATTAAAGCATGGAATCATTTATAAAGTTACAAAATTGTTTGTGCGAAGCACCTGCTTTGGGAATGCCAGACTATTCAAAAGAATTTGCATTGTTCTGCTACGAGAGAGGTAATTGTGCACTCTCACTTTTGACACAGAGACATGGATTAATGCGAAGACCAGTGGCATATTTTTCTGCTACCCTAGATCCTGTGGCATGTGCATTACCAGGTTGCCTGAAAGCTGTAGCTGCAACTTGTGTGAGCATAGAACAAAGTGAGTCAATTGTGATGGGACACCCTGTAAAGGTGTATGTTCCCCATTCAGTTGTGATTTTGCTGACCAAAACCCGAATGCAGTACCTTACTCCCAGTAGGTTAAAAAAATATGAGAGAATAATACTGGGGGCTGAAAACGTGACTATAGTGAGGTGTACTGTTCTTAATCCAGCCATCTTACTACCTGATCCATACCAAGAAGAGGTGAAAGATGAGGCTGAACATGAGTGCCTTTATGTGACTGAACTTAGCACCAAACCACGTCCTGACATACAAGAAGACCCCTGAAAAATGCAGATCATGAGCTATTTGTAGATGGCTCATGCGTGCGACACGAGGAGGGAGGATTGAGTGCTGCTTACGCTGTGTGTACATTAACTGGAATAGTCGAGACATCCTATTTTCCAGAAGTCAGATCTGCACAAGTAGCCGAATTAATTGCTTTAATTAAAGCATGCAAAATTGGGAAAAATTGGAGAATAACCATATTTACTGACAGCCAATATGGTTATGGGGTTGTGCACGATTTTGGCCAGCTATGGGTGCAGAGAGATTTCCTGACTTCCTCAGGAACTCCATCCAAAAAAAATGGAAATTTTGTGAGAGGCAATTCAATTACCAAAAGAGGTAGCCGTGGTTAAGTGTGCTGCTCACCAATCAGGAGATGACTATGTGACAGCCGGTAACCGATATGCTGACCTGGTTGCCCAGCACTGTGCAAGACATAAAATTGCACTAAACAAGAAAATTGAAACTTGTGGAATCAGCTGCCAACTTATGCTACTTGCAGGAGTGGGAACCTGGGAGGAGATGAAAGATCTGCAGGATGCAGTAGGAATGAGAGTAAAGGAAGAGTGGGTGAAAATAGGATGTCAAAGAAGAGTAGATGTAGGTGTGTGGGTTTGTTATGATGGCAGACCAGTAATGCCAGACAGTATGCTTGCACCTATGGCTAGGATGTATCATGGAGACACACATTTAGGCAGAGATACAATGATTCAACTTTTCAGACAAGATTGGTTTAACGCAAAGTTCAGAAATGTAGCAGATAGTCTTTGCCAAAGATGTTTAATGTGTAAACAAATGAATCCTGGCAGGAAAACCGTGGTTAGTATGGGAAAGATTGGAAAGGCAGAAGGCCCCTTTGTAAGAGTTCAACTAGATTTTATTCAACTGCCTGCTTGTCGAGGGTTAAACTATGTACTTGTCATAGTTTGTTTATTTTCAAAGTGGGTGGAAGCATACCCAACTGAAGAAATGACAGCTTGACAGTGGCCAAACTCCTATTAAGAGAACTCATCCCTAGATTTGGTTTTCCAGTAACGATTGAATCAGATAGAGGATCTCATTTTAATAATGAAATAATTCGACTTATTTGTGAAGCATTCAAATTCGAACAAAAATTGCACTGCGCTTACCGTCCAGAGGTTTCTGGGGTGGTAGAACAATTGAATGGCACAATCAAGTCAAGACTCGGAAAGGTGTGTGCATCCACCCCACTGGAATGGCCTGATGCTTTACCTCTTGTTCTGATGGGACTCAGAAGTATTCCAGACAAAAATAGTGGATTGAGTTCCCATGAAATACTCATGGGAAGAGCAATGAGACAAGCATGTGTACCAGGACACAAGCTGTTGAATATAACTGATGACTTGGTTTTGGAGTATTGTAAAGAGTTGGCTGACAGAGTGCGTTCTATCTCTCCTCTGGTTGGGAAAGACGCAGACAACAGACAGCTGAGACAAGCGCATGATCTGAATCCCGGTGACTGGGTAGTTGTGAAGAATCACTCTCGAGAATCGTGCCTAGCACCAAGGTGGGACAAACCGCATCAGGTTATACTAACTACTTCAACAGCTGTAAAGTGTGCAGGATTACCTAATTGGATTCATGCAAGTCATACCAAAAGGGTACCAGCTCCTGAAGAAGAAGAGTTTCAATTGAGACGAGAAATTGAAGTTTCTGAAGGTTGCGCAGCCGAAGAACTTCCTATAGAAGATCCTGAGGTAGCTGCCCAAGAACAACCAAGCACTTATCAGGGGGACCGGATCCCAGTGGTGGACATACCTGAAATAATTGAAAGAACTAGAAGCCAAACACAGTTAGATAGACAGGAAAAGAGTGAGAATTAGTTAGGTGTAGAAGAACTCGCTCAGGAAAGTAGGGAACCTAAGCAGGAACAGTTAGGGAGAGAACAATATACTCAGACAGAAGAAAAACAAAGTTACATTCCTGAGTCTGAAGAGGGACAGATAGGTTTTAGAGAAAACGTTCAGGCAGAAGAAGGTCAAGGGGTAAGAAGACCTGAACAGGACCAGACAGGTATAGAAACACAAGTTCAGGATACAGAAGAAAAAACAAACATCACCAATCCTGAACAGGGTCAGATTGAGGTAGATGAACATATCCAGGCAGAACAGGCTAAAACAATAAGCCCTGGACAAGGTCATATAGAGAGGAAATCTGAAGACAAAGATGATCAAATTGTGCCGCAAATAAAATAAAATAAAAGAAGCCTTGAAGAAACTGACAGTGCAGTGAGAACTAAGGAAAGTCGAAAGGGTGATAATTGGCCAAGGATTATCAAGAGACTGAAATACCGCCTTAAGACAATTAATGAAGAACCTGATCAAGTAAACAAAATAGCCAGTCAATCAGGACCTTCCACTGCAACACCAAAACGAAGAAGCCAAAGATTGAAGACATTGAATTCTCGAAGATTTTGAAAATCTCGACTTAAATGAAGAAAGTGACGAAGACCTGAAGGTGGAACGAATTGATGAAAAGTGAGACCGACTTGAAAGAGAGAAGACACTTAAGGTATTATCTCATACCAAGTTTCTGAATTAAAGAAGAGACAAATCTTCTTGTCCAAAAATGTCTGATGATAAAGTTACTGGAAAACCAAAACAAAGCTGTATAAAGAAGTGTGTAGGATCTGTATATGTAGCTTAATATTAGTCCTCATAATGTGGGTAATATTAGCAATAGCTATTCCTTATTTGATGGTTTCGAACAAACAGTATAGTACTAATATCCCTACAAAAGTAGCAAACATTAAACGAGATAGAGTAGACTTAGAAACACCAGATGAGTTAGATTTACACAATACTGTGAATAAAAACGAAACTGATTTAAATGTATTTGCAAACCTATTAGTACATTATGTAGAAACAATGGAAGTTAGTGATTGTTATGTTTGTATGAAATTACAACTACAGTGGATGAAGGGGTAACTTAACATCACTTACCCTTGACATATGGTATTTCATGTAGTGTATTGGCTAGTTTATTTGATAGAACTGGAAAACTGCAATATTATTATTCAAATGTAGATGTCATATTTTCAGAGGTCCCTATGCGAAAGAGCATGAACCCCGTCCTTGGTACTAGAGACTCACAATTCATGGGTGAATATTTCCTAACAATGAAGGCAATAGATATAGCTGATGCACACAAACGCAACCTAACATGTAAATTACATGAAGAAGAAAAGATCTTTTTAAATTTAGTAGAACAGAGGAGTCAGGATTTCCAAAGAAGGGCCTCTACACCAAAACCTCAGATACCTAAATGGGCTGAGAAGGAAGACCTTTTGGTAACTGACATGCTGCTATGTCTCTGGATTTTGAAAAGAAAGGGAAAATCTGTCTCCATAGACTAAAAACAGAATATAACAATACATTTATAGGTTCCAGTGAGTGTGAACATAACTTCTTAGTAATTGGGGGATGGGGACTAAAAGGAGGAACTGATCCAGTATTTCCTGGAATTTATTATATTTGTGGAAACAAAGCCTATTTTAGGCTGCCTGAGCATTGGTACGGGAGTTGCTATTTCGGAATAGTATTCCCTAAAATTTATCATGTCAAAAGAATCACTGGAAGCAATAATGACAGTAATGGACTAACCCGATATAAAAGAGCTAATTTTTCTGAAATAGTAGGTGATATAGTTGGTGCATTGATACCTTCAGTGGGTGTTCTGCTGAATTCTCGAAAAATCTGTCAATTGTCGACAGTAGTTGATCGGTTATCTACTGACACTGCTGGAGGATTTTTATTGAGCAATACAGAATTAGTTGCTGTTAGATCCATGGTTTTGCAAAATCGCCTTGCCCTTGATATCTTATTAGCAAAAGAGGGTGGAGTCTGTAAAATGTTGAAAGTGCAACATTGTTGCACGTATATTCCTGACAGAAGTGTAGAGATTGGAAAGTATATTAAAAATATTACATATTTGGAAGAGGAACTGAAACAACTGGAGGTTGACAATGTATGGAAGAAAATAACCAATAGTTTTTCCACTATCAGTGGTTGGTTTTCCAACATAGGTAAAAGTATCTTAGGTCAAATATTATTGCCGGTCATGGGCATAACTTTGTTAGTTCTAATGATAATGTGTTGCCACAAATGCAGTGGGAAAAGAAAAAGGTACGAAGTGAATGAGAAGTGTAGAAAAAGAAAATTAGATGAAATACGACTTGAAGAATTGAAGGGAAATATCTACAAAAGAATGAAAGGATCACAATTTAAAAAGGATAAAGGAGGGAATAAAAGATTTGAAGAAATCAAAATGTTAGAATGCTAAAGTTGGCATCTGATTTAATAAAAGCTAGTGATGGCATAAAATGCCATCAGAGAGGGGATTGAGGGAGCAAGGTTTCGTATAAAAAGAAACTTGCTCATATGCAATCCTCTCAAATAACCTGTAATACTATAACCAACTTGTTTGTGAGTACTAACGTTGCACCACATTTTACATATTGTATCTAGGGGAAGCTTTTCTATGTATTTTACTAATCAGTAACCCGAGTGTCCTTAAAATGGCCGCCAAAAACGCAGGAACTTTCTGCGCATGCGTCTACTGCATCTACGTAGTATGACGTTTACTGTCGCTTGGTGGGAAATCTTTGCAGCTGCGCAATAACTTCTAACATGGCTGCTTGAAATCCATGCATTAACGCACATGCTGTGCTGAAACTAACCTGTGCAAGTTTTACTAAGCTATTAATGCAAAAGATATATTAAATAAATGGGGTTAAAGTAGAAGTAAGTGGTATATAGTGAATTCATTTAATTTTGTATTCTAACATGTTTTTCTCTGACTTTATTAATAGCTTGTATTTGGGCCTTGGAGGGTGACGGATGTCCCTATCCCTTTGCGACATCTATGTATGTGTGCTACTTCCTTGTTGTGAGACCAGTGAGGTCATTGAATGGCTGCCAAAACATGTGCCCAGCAATGACATGAGAAGCTCAACTCTTGAACCTACGAAAGGAAGAGGCTGAAACATTGTACTACAGAGTTATCGATCCACGTATGAAATGCTTGTGGGAATAAAGCTTGTGGGTATTAAAATTAAGGGGCGGGAAATTAGACACTGTAACTAAAGAAAGTTATTACACTTAGTATGGTGTGATGCCCTCACCCCAGTGCTTGGCCCAATCAAATTAAGGGGTGTACATGGAATTGAAACATTTGGGGGTGGTTCATACACTCGAATTGGTATAACAGAGGTAAGTTTAGTTAGTTAGACACACTTGATGCCGAGATGCTGATGCTATGCTGAGATGCTGCCCGATTTAGCTGAAATCTGACTGAAGAATCCACACTAGAGAAGAATCGCGGAACAACCGAGGAGGCACATCTAGGAAGGGGTCCGGACGAGCCCACGCCGGAGAGAGTAGCACCAGAGAGGGGTGTAACGCTGGCGTTGCACTAGAAGAGGTCACCTTCCCGGTCCTGAACCTGCCCTGAATCTTTGATACTCTGATGTCTAGGTCCTCACACCATTCTAGGTAAATATAGTTCTGTGGGGTTATGCTCCGTATTTGCTCTCTGTTTTTCTCTCCTCAGGTACTGTCATTACAAGAATTTAATGAATGTGAATTGATCATAAGCTAACTGTACGATTTTTCCTGATGGAGAGTTTTGGTGGATCTACGTGTATTCTGATTTGACTCACAAAATTATTAATTCAGATAAAATCCTTAAAACTCCTACTGAGTCTGTGGTTCTTTAAATTAAAGGTTAAATGTGTTATTATTTCCTTCCTATTCTAATCTACAACTAGATCTATCGACAAAGTACATTTACATAAGGAGACAGGGAATGGTAATGATACTGGTGTAACAGGTCTCTAAGGTAAATCAAAATTGATGAACAGCGGATATTTACTAGTTCATTGAATGTATGAATGTGTATGGGCCCAAACGAGAGTTGTGTGTATGTGTGTGAATAGAGCTGGTGAACTCCGCTGCATCACAACAAACAAGGCATTTGATGGATGGAATTCTTCAATTATTCTGGAACACTGCAGATCGCTTGGGCTGCATTCCAGTTCATGGTTTTCTGCCCACGATGCCTTTGATTACAAAATTGTACGCATGCCGTAGCTTGATACTTTCAGATAAAGCAGAGCTTCCAAGACACTGTTGTTCAACTTCAGTGGATCTCAGTCCCATCCAAATACAGTCATTATGTGCACTTGTCATCACGAGGCAGTGCAAGTGACCAGCTGCAGAGGAGGCGGATTACAGTCCAGGTCTATGCTGCATTTGAGCTAAAGGCAGCTTTGTACAACTAAGACCTCATTAGGTAGGAAAATTGAGTTAATGTCAACGATGTTGCTAAGTAATCCTTGTATATTGTCATGGAAACTTGGTTACTGTAATAACCAACGGAGCTGTTATTTATTGTAGTTCACTGTAATTTAAACATGAAGCACAAATCCACCGACGTCTGGATGCCAATGTCGTCGCAGTTCGTTTATTGTGCCTTCCGAAGCCAAAAATACATTCTACCACCCAGGTTCAAGAAACGAATACATGTATACTGCTACCAAAAACGCTTTCATTTAGAATTGATCTCAAAGGTATTTCACAATTAAGCATCCTTTCCCGAGGAACCAACAGTTATAGCAATGAAACTTCACTCTGCATTAAATTAAGTAAATATTTCCAGCGCCAGCAGCCAGCTGTACATACAATGTTTTACATACCTCCACATCTTAGCATCACCATGGAGATGTGTAAGACCAGCCTCCTCAACCTGGTCTCCACCTGTTGTCCCTATAGTAAATATTTTCACAAAATTCACAGATATACTGTGAAGTGAAAATTGCACCTACGCAAATGCAGTGATATGTTTTTAGGGAAACCTTCTTTGCCTTGCCACTATTTACAAAATGTGATGAATCGTTTGTTGTGTATAATGGAGCCATTGACACTAATGAATATATATAATTAACCAAATGCATATTACTGAAAAGGTTCATTAATATTCAATCATACTTAAGCGTGAACCTCCATTTTGGGCAGACAGAGCAGTGGCCATTTTGTAATGCTTGCGGTCAGATACCATTGAGAGGGGCTAAGGTGACGATTTTGGACATACCATTACTTGTCCGGGGGGGGGGGGGGGCTGAACTACCATCCAGCCTGCAACAACCAGAGTCTCCACCTGCATAGAACAGCTGTAATTATTTTTCCTTAATATTAACATCTCCCTAGTAAACAATTGATCTGTTATAATTGATAGAGGTCTTAATTTATGCCCCGAATTGGCCTCAGTAGTTGTAGCATTTTCTTTATTATTGTGTGTCACATCTAATTCTATGAGCCACAGATCTACAACATTCTGACTTTCATGTTTCTTTTTGTGCTGAGTTCACTGTTACGCAACAATGACACATATTTATGACAAATATATTTCACGTTGGAAATGGAATACCCAACACGTACTGCCACTTGAAAACTGTTAACTACAACATTGAGGTTTGTCTTCTGTCACATTTCTTGAGATACCAGTAAATTGGCTCAGTTTACATTAGTTTCCATTCTTTCTTTCTTACAACCTGATGTAGGTGCCCAGAAGCTTTGTGAATATGTATAAAAGGGCTGATTAATTCTTTGAGAGAAGGTATTCGTCCATCAGAGTAATGGAGGACATTACCTCCACCATCCTGATGTATTACTGTCTGCGAAATGTAGAGATGACTGCTGGCCCTGAGCACATCTCGGTACCTTGATCAGAACCATCATTCCCTTCTGAGCACAAAAAGTCTGCTGGATTGCTGCTAGTTGCTTAATTTTTAAACGTTCTTTGTTCTTTTAGAAACAAACTCCCAAAGGTGGAGTTTGTTTCTAAAATACAAATAACCCCTTTCACTCTGATACATTTCGGCCAGGGTGTGGGGATCATTATTGTTTTTTCTGTCCCTCACCGTCAGAATTTGTCTGGTGGCTATCAACAGAAACAAGCATACGGCATAGCCAATAGGTCTCGCCTTTGGGACCTTATAAGTGTTTAGCCATGCAGCAGTTGCATAACCAAATACTTATAAGGTCCCAAAAGCGAGACCTATTGGCCATGCATAGCGGCCATGCGGCCGCGAAAGTTAACGTGATCGCGATCGGGATCACGATCAAACATCATAGCGGTAATGTGCGGCGCGCGCGCGCCCGCGCACATGCACTGTAGCTCTAGGCTGGCCTGGTAGCACTTTTTGGAGCCCTCTCAATAAGTCTCGCCAGACCAGAGCATGCGCTGGGTCAGGCGAGACCTAAAAAGGACATCATTCTGTTCACCCTAAATAGGGCAGGCAGTGCAATGCCCTTCCTCCAACGTCCCCTACTCTTTAGAGATGTCGGAGGAAGCTTTGTATTGACAAAACTATTGGGGGTCCGACGAAGGAAAGCTTAGAGTCCGCCCATATATAAATGAGGTGAGCTGACCGAGAGTTTGGTGGACTGGGTTCTCCATTGCATTTGCATAGTATCTTTTTCAAAAAGCTCAAAATCAGGCCTTAGTTTTACATATTTATATCTTTTAAATGGAGTGCCATCTGTCAAAACTGAATCTGGCCCATAGTTTGTTTCTGCGAGGATGAAAATATCCTTGCCCCCTTTTTCTCTAGAAAAATTCTGAAACATGAGGGTGGAGATTTATACCTATGTCTCAACATACTTTTTCTTTTTTAGCTTTACATGGCATTTCTAGAAGTATGCCTGGAAAGATGCACCAGCCTTATTTCTGGTAAGGTTTTTCCAAGCTTAATTCTGGGAATTTCATGTGACTGTTTTAAAAGTCTCCTATTCCCCCGCTGCGGAGTTCTGTAGAACTCCACACGGGGGGAATGCTGCTCTCGGTGCAAACACACACATTTTTTTTTTCTTAGTGGGGAAAACATTTTCCCAGTGGAGAAAGTCCTTTTCCTAAAGCCACTGCAAATGTGGGGGGTGATCTGATCTTCTTCTCGTCCTGGAATGGAAGTTAAGCCACGTTTGGGGCTAATTTAGAGTCTGGCAGGTGGCGGTAAGTCTGTTGGTATGGAGGCATGTCTTTCTCTGGCTATACCTAGGGTCTTCTTCTCACAAAAGTCTGAGTTGTCCACTAGCCCCATGCACAACTCTAAACATTGGCAAGGACTGCTGCAATTGTGCTTCCTGTCAGTGTTATAAAAATTTGATTGATGACTCTGTCATGCATGACGGCCGCTGGTCACACTTATACAATGTATGACTATTTCAAAAAACAAACTTTTCTGGAAAGAGTTAAACTAATGGCACCACACTATGGGAGTTGTCTCCCATTGTATGGAGGGTGATTTTTTTTTTAACTGCCCCCACTGTGAACAGCAAAAAACACAGAACACTGTCAACTCCAATGCTTAATTTGAGCCGGTACTCAGCACTTAATTGTTAGCCCTAGCACTTATGACAGCGGCCACATGGTGGCGCTGTTTGTGTACTTTTAAGATGAGCAGAACAACATTGTTTATTAATTCATTACACATTTAAGCCAGCTAATATCTGCCACCCAAGCCACTCTTACAGATTTGAGGGCCTCCAATAGTCTGAATTGTCACACTTATAGCAGTGTGGTGGTTAGTTTTGCAGGTCCTGTCATTGGCAGCGCCTGCATGGGCAATGGGTGGTGCAAGCTGCAGTGGCCTCCTGACCAGGCCTGATCCACTCTAAATCGGGTGGATGGCGTTACAGGTTAATCTCCGTTGACCCATATTCCGTCGGGCTGTCAGAGGTGTATGTCAGCGACAGAGCTGGAGTAGGTTCTGTCACTAAGTCCATCTGACTGTAAATCAGATGGGGGCACCTTCAGTTTAGAGGAGAGTGTACTCTGCCGCTTTTGGGTTCTCAAACTTCCAAGACAAATGACACCATAAAATGCCCTCTTCCGTCCCGCTGAGTGGAATTTACAAGCGCAGGTTTCTCCGCAATTGTGGTGGAGAAACTCACACTTGTAAAATTATTTACTCCTACTAGGAATTTGTGATTTCCTGGCAGGCATAAAAAAGGTAAATTCGGTCATAAACATAAGTTTTGTGTAAGAGAAGAAAGGAGAACAATGAAGGTGAGCCCGGCCCCTCTCCTAAATTTAAATCCTAGCCCATGAGAGCATCATCAACTGCACAAGGTTTATGTATGTGAGCCGCAAACAAAAAAGAAGTATGCGCTGCAGCCATTGTTTTCACTGTTTCCGCAGACGACAAGCTGTTTCAGCTAGTTGTTTATTCTTGGACAGAATTCATGTTTGTACTTAAATACAAATAAAAATAAACACAAATGATTAACCGTCATAATCTCATGTTCACAGTAAGGTCCAAATGCCTTCTTGGCAGAGAACATTTAATTAATTAGGCATCTTGACAAGATTTATAAGAGCATGTGTAGATTTTTATCATCTTGTTATCAGGACATGAATCTCAGATTTGACAGTCAGAATGAAGTAAATGCCATTTGTGTGTCTGCTTCCATTTACAAAGTAGTTATAAACGCTAGACGAAACATGGCTTTTATATTTAGAATTACTTATGTCAGACCAATTATGAACAGAAAATAACTTTCCCAATCTGTAGTTTGTTAAACAAGAGCTGGAGCATGAAAAGTTGTTCTCCCTCACAAAGCTGAGCTGCATAAAACTGAGGCTTTATGTAGGAAGAATAAAAATGCAGTCTATCAAAGTACAATGCAAGTCGTAACTGCTATTGCAATTCGCAATACAAACATTGCACGGCATTGCAAATCACAGTGGACATAGGGCAGCCAAGGGGTGTGGCTTGCAGTGTTCAAAGAACTGTGTCACTGGTTTGCTAATCATTTAAAACATGCTGGCTGTCTTATCAATTAGTAACCATTCGAAAGTGGAAGTTGTGGTTGAAGGACAGCATCTTATGTTAAAATGGCAGCTTTAGGCATCGAATTGGAGGAAGTGGGGTGGAAGCAGACAGCTGATCCAGCATTTCTGGGCTCACAACAGTTTAGGTTCTCTCCTTCACTGGATCAATAAAACACTTACTTACTTTCTAGATTTGTCCTCCGATGGATACGTCGCACTGAGGAGAAAGAGAGCTAGCATTTTGTGTCCAAATCAACTTCAATACAATTAACAGTGCAGCCAGTTGGCTACAGACCGAGGACCAGGAATTAGTAGCCAAAGTCAAGGGTGTTTATTAAAAATTAGTAATCACGTTCCAATAAATCACTCTTAAGACCATACTGCATTGATATAAGATTATAACAGGGAGGCTAAGCCTCCTAAAGAAGGGTAGGCGGACAAGACAGGAGTTCAGTTGCTGCAATACAAAACAATAGCATGAGAATTTGTTGCACGGTAAATAATCTCAATTGTTCCTTTATTTCATTTGCAATCTAAGTCCTCCAAGCAGAGTCCAGGGCACTAGAATGCCAAGAGTTCAGAAATCAAAGAGCTCTATAGAAACCATAGGGACAAGGCACAATAGTATTAGCAACTCCAAGAAGTAAAGGAGGGACTGGTAGCTGAAGAAAGAGGTCCAGTGTCTGTACTCTCACATGAAGTGTAAAACAAAAAATGGGGGGGTCACTGTTCCTAAAGTAGAAGAAAGAGTCAGCGAGACTCTGACTTGTTGCCCTCACACATCCCAAGGGATGTCATGCTTCATCATAGGGCGGTTGCTCCATGTCGGGCCGGTGCTGCAATGCCCTACGGGTCCCCCAAAGGGTCACTTTTACGGAGATTTTTTTAATTCTCGCTGTATGATGTGTCTGAGGTAGTGCTCATGAGGTAGTGAGTGAATGTAAAATTGACTAGAGGATATTGATGCTGAGTCAGTTTAATAGGTGGACTCATCTGTCAAGAATAAAATACCCGAAGGTTAGAGCTACTGAAGGGTTATGATGGCCCTTGGTAGCCAGGTGTAGGTATTTATTGGGTCAACATGTTTTGTGCCTCTGATAGTCTCAAGCCGAGATCCTTGGCACTTCTTCAGGACCAGAAAAGAAAATGGGTGAATTAAGAATATATATATATATATATATATATATAGGGGGCCCTCCCTCTAATAGAGTGGTGCTAACTATAGTAATCCAGCACCTTCGGGCTGACGAGAGGACAGGTAGACGTGACTTCCTTGAGCAACCGCCTCAACCTGAGGGATGGTATTGCAGCCCCTCGCCATGTCCCAGGGGGATTGCCCTAGATACATAGGATTTTGGATTACTATAGTTAGGATCTAATACGTGGCACCACTTGTGCTAGATCCAAAATTACCCCTACACATATCTACACCTGGCTGCCAAGGGCCATCATAACACTTCAGTAGCCCTAACCTTTGGGTTTTTTATTCTTGACAGAGGAGTCCACCTATAAACTGACTCAGCATCGATATACTCTAGTCAATTTTACATTCACTCACTTCCTTTACGAACAGTGACCCCCCACCCCTGTTTTTTGGTTCATACAAGAGTATGAGCAACACCAGCAGTAGCATTGCAGAAGCTCGGTCAAGAGTCTTCAGTAGGTCGTAAATAAGTGTTAGTCTAAACCACACTTACGGGAAAGCAACGGCCATGGGGAATGTCTCAAAGAGTCCATTCAAGGGGCAATGGGGATTCAGGAAATGGTTTGGGTAGGAGTCCAAGAAAATATCCGCATAAGGTCTGCAGATGGGGTTCAGCAAAGATGTTCAGCATACAGTCTGCAAAGAAAGCCCAAAGTCATCTCCTTGCCTTGACCAGGGCAAACCATAAATTATACTCCATAGAGTCTGTCAGCATCTCCCCTCTAGTCACATCATCAATAGAAGTCCATTGTATTTGTTTCAATCTTTATGTCAATTCACATGTTGCACACTACAACAGTAGAGAAAAATCCCGCACTGGACAAGGGAACACCATCTATTTCACACACTCATGTCAATGTTAAATATTCCTTTTTTTAAATTCCTTTCTCAGGCTATGTATCTATTGCTGTTACAAGAAATGTATCTATTCTGAACTAGCAATGCGTGAGAGCATCTGCAAGCAAAGCAAGTCAGCAGGATACAGGAGCACAGTAAATTAAGAAATGAAATACATGCCTTTTGAGTAAATGCTAACATAAGGCATTGAATCAATGGCGCACATTCAAACATATACAAATATAATTTCTTTAGTACCTTTTAGTTCATATTTCATTAGCATATAGTGAATTATCAAATTACACAATCGTAAGTATGACAGAGAACTACATTGAAAGTATGTACATACATGTCACATTAATGCAACATTGAATAACTTTTTTTGTTTGACTTGTGCTAAGATACTTCACATATAAGGATCCTTGAGAGCTAACAATGATGTCCTTAACAGGTACACAGAGATTATAGCACATATAAAGGAATCATGCGTAAGGTTTCAGCAATGAAGTGAAGAGGATGGATCAAAGTAAACTACACATTACAAATGTTCTTTGCAATATGGAACACATCATAATCAATGAATCTTAAAGTTGCAATAAAGCTTATACGTTTTGTTATTGCACATGAATCGCTTTATTAATCAGCATCAAAGGATTAATTCTAATTGATTTATATTAACTGCATCTCTTATTAGGTGAAGACGGTTCCTAAGTTAAACATCAGATATATTTATTTTAAAATTAGTAAACATTCTATATGAGAGACAGTAAATTCTACAGTAAGGACTCACTGCAGCATCATTGTTGGATGCAAAGTGTGCATGAACCATAATGACACATAAGACTCATGTGCAAAGTGCACGTTCATTTGGTGTGTCAGTTATCATTTGCATTTAGGTTTTAGTGACGTGTAAAGAGCGAGTAGTTTTGCGCTGCACCAATTCTTCCTCTCATGGTGAATCAAGTCATTAGATCAATGTCTTATCAGATGTTCAGATTACAGATTTGATGTCTACATCATTTTCCTTCTGGAATCCTCTTCAAATTGTATGTCATTATAAAGTTTCTTCTATCTTTGTTCTAGTTCTACATCTGCCTTCTATCTCTTCACTCCCTTCTTCACTTGTACACGTCTGTACAATTTAATAATCACGAATAAAAGTAATCCGCAAAGATTAATTATCTCTAAGGGTCTGAAGATACTTCCAACAATTCCACTCCCTAGATTACCAAACCATCTGCTTATAGCACAAAATCCATTCCCTATTGGTTCCCAAGCACTCGTTGCTGCCAACCCTTTCAAATCTTTCTTCAGGTCAGTAATGTTGCCAATGTATTTCTTCAGGTCTTTTACTTGCCTCCGGGATATAAGTACAACATTGTTGAGCTTTTAACATCAGTAAATTCCGCCCTCCTTTGTGAGAAGGACGTCTATAACAAGTCTATTCTGCAAAACAATGGATCTAATGGCAACCATTCTATGTCAATAACCAAAATCCTCCAGCTGAACTAGTAGACAATTTATCAACTACAGTAGAAAGCTTTCTTATCTTGTGTGGGTTGAGTATCACTCCTCCAGATGGAATCAAAGAACCAAAAATGTCTCATACTATTTCAATAGCACGTCTTTTAGTTTTGGTGTGTTGTTCCCTTGTTGAATCTAAATCTAAAAAGAGGGCTTCCTTTTGTGCACCAGTCTTGAGTGGAATATCAGTTTACTTATCAAGAGTAAATGAAAATGCACTAAACACTAAAAGAGCCATAACAAAAATTCCTTTAAAAAAACATAAACACTATCTTGCCATATATAGAGAAATATCTATATTTTATTTTATGCAATCAATTATTATGCATTCCATGAAATCATACATATGTATTAAAAACATATTTCACACATTTTCTCCATTGAAAATACATCTTTTGGATCCTAAGATACACACAAAAAATACATTTCATATTTATATGAATACATTAAAACCAAGCAATACACAATTTAAAAGCTATACATAAAAACAAATTATAAGAAGAAATTGATTGAGAAAGACACTGTTGACGTGATGTTTCAGTGGTAATTGACATGGTTGACCCCTCCTTCTTCAGGACACAGTATTACAAAACATATACAATTTCAAGGAGAGAAAAACTATCAGATTCAATTCCCTATTCTCTTAGCAAACAGTAAACATTTTTACCAATAAGACTCAGCGGTGTTGTAGTGCAGATCATTCATCTTAAAAGCATCTATCCACATCTCACTTGCAAATTAGCATGCATAAAGGGACCAGTGATACCTCCCTTTTTGTTGCTACACCTTTAATCCAGCACCATGGAAGCACAGATGACTCCAATATTAACACTACAACGTATTCACAGGCTCATAAACCTTTATTTCAACATTGTATGATCCAAGTTCATATTGCCCAACTAATAGACCCCTATAGGTCATATTACCACCTTTTTCACCTTTTGGGGCACTATGTCTTTATCCGTACCGTCGTGGCTGAATCAATCCATTCACCGTGAAAAGATGCACAAAATCGCTTGGACAGATCTCAATGCATTACAGATGGGCATCTCTATAAAGTTATTTTGCATTCTGTTGAGGAGACAACCTGCTCTCTCTATGTGAGTCAAGATTACCGGTGTGTTTCCCTACCCTCATTTTGTTGTTGACCCACCACACATCTTTGTTACAAACTTTCAGTCATCAATCTGAATCTCGAGTTGAACCATGTTTGTCTATAGAGGCACCCCATTGTGTCTACCCCTACATGTGTGAGACCATGGAAATGTCTGGCCATTGGTGGTAACAAGCTGTCTGGTAACACAGGTCTTTGATCTGTTGAAACCCAAACTTCATCCTCATCTCATTTGACACAACCTGCTCTGACCCAACAGTGCTGTTCTGCTCTGGTACTTCTTGCAATCTCTGATGCATCAACAGCAAACAAAAAAAGATTGCAATCTGTGACATCTGAACTTTCATTGATGTATTCCCCATTAAAGGTGCAATAATTTAATGTGCAGTACCAGGCAGTCTCATCTATATATTTGTTGCCCACTGTCACCTAGTGTGTACCCTATCTATGGACGACGCGCTTCACTGCAGTTTGGGCAGGCAATTAATAGAACTACAGACGGTTCCGTACACTTTCTCCATTATGGATTTGTGAACCCAAGGAGGTCATGAATTCACGTTGGGACCACCATTGCCCAAAGTCATTAACTACACCTGAGCCGTACTGACTATCAGTGCAAATCGTCACTCTCAGCTGGTCTGAAGCACAGCATGCTCTAGTAAGAGCAATTAGTTGAGCGCCCTGTGCTGAAAACACTCATTGAAGCCATGAGGCTTCGACCGTGCCTGGAACAGTACAGACTGCATGACAGCTTTAAAATTTTCATCATGGCTGCGTCAACAGGAGTTGCAAAAAGAACAAGTGATGGATGGAATGCTGAACAATGTCAAACGTTCAACCCCAGCACAGAGTTCTGGGCCTAAATACATCGTTTTTTTGCCCACCATGCCATTCCAGTTTAGACCCAGCCATATGCAAATCAGTCTTGACCCTGCTCCCCAGAAGGAAAGTTCAGCCCGAACTGCCAGGCCAGGTCCTCGCTGGACCAGAAACAAACATCTTGGGACCCGTTTTGGGGTTTCACCCCTCATCAGCCCAGCTAGCTTGACTACCGTGGCATGGTGAGCACAGGAACCACATCTGGGTATACCCTTCCCACTTAGAGCGATAAATGCAATAAGAACAAGTGATGGACGGAATGCTGAACAATGTCAAACATTCACCCCCAGTTCAGAGATCTTGGCCTGAATCCATCATTCTTTTGCACACCATGCCATTCCAGTTTAGACCTAGCTATATGCAAATCAGTCTTGACCCTACTCCGCATGTGAACAGTCCAGCCTGAACTGCCAGGGCTGGTCCCCCTGGACCGGAAACAAGCATCCTGGGACTGGTTTGCTCATACCTAAGTAGGTGCTGAGTCCGAGTATGGGTTAACAACACCTCAAATGAATGGGGTACAAAGGCAGTCAAAGGGTGACCCATACATACTCTCACACTGTCAAGACTCACACAAGTGGTGGCAGCAGCTTTAAGGCAACCAGGCAATGCGGCGGTTATGGAATCAAGTGCAGCAGAAAAATAAGCCACTGGCCTGTGAGCATTGTTATGAATTTGAGTAAGCACTGGGAGAGAGCAGACCTCTCTCACTGCAAAACAAAGCAAACATTTGTTTTAATCAGGCATTTCTCGGCTGGCGATGGCAGAGACATTCTCGCAGCTCTGAGAAGGCACGCCTACAGCTGTCATCCCATGGTATGTGATCTGGCATGTCTTTGTGTGTCAAACTCTAGAGTGGTTTGGCCATCATAGAAAAATTGGTAATCTACTTTTGACAGTAGCCCACCATTTCCAAGAACATTTACACTTTTTTCTGGGTAATTTGCAACTTCATTTTCACAATTGGAGAGATTCTCTATTGGAACACCTTCCTTGCTCCTTTCTTAATATGGTGCCCTAGTTACAGGACCTCTTTCTGGCAGAACTGCATTTCAGTCTGGGACACTTTATGTTTATTCTCAGCTAAATGGTTCAGGAAACCAATAGTGTCACGTATGCAAGTCTCTCGGGAATTTGACGCTACCAGTCGATGTATTGTATTGGACAAGGACTGAATGTTGAGGCATCACTAAACGCTCTAGATTTCGTTTGAGTATCTGATTAAAAATTGAGGGACTCTCGGTATATCCTTGTGTGAATCGGCACCGTGCCAAGACAGGACTGCCAAAACAGAAAGCAAAGAGGAACTGGCTATCCTCATGCAATGGAATGGAGAAAAAGGTTGGACACATAATAACAAGAAACCACTATTGAATTTACTTTTCCTGAACTATGCAGTACTTGCCATTAGGTTTCTGCACACCCATGATCTCTTTTAGTATGCCTTACTCAATCATTGAATCAGTCACAGGAGTAATCCCAGCAATGGTTTCTGGGGTCAAATTATATTGCAGGATTCTCAGAAATTCAGCATTGGGCTTCACAGTAATGTGGACTGGTTCAACACCTTTGATAAGTCCGATGTCTTTACCTGCAAAATCCCAGACTTCAGATAACACTGTGTCTCTCACCTCCAAGGGCAAATCATCTTTATTCAATAAAGGGTACATTCCGATGTCTGGTCTCTGTCTAGTAAGCTTGAAGACAATGTCCTCATAGGGGAATGTCTCAATGCGTCCATTCAAGCAATCCCATGACTATCCCTTTCACCACAAGATCTCCCTTTTACAATGTGTCACATATGTTACTGTTGCTCCTTATTCTTTTAAAGGACAGGGGCGCAGCACTGGCACTTTGCAATTGCAATTTCAGGGAAGAAATTCTGTAGTCCATTGCTTTTCATAAGAAAATGCTCTTTCTTTGTGGTTACCCCCTACCTTTTGCTGCATTTTAATGAGGGTGTGGGCGCTCTGAATACTGGAACACTGCCATCCAGCACCTAGTGTATGTGCTCTGACCCCTAAACACATGCAGAATTGACCTATTTACCTTACCTGTAAGTCCCCAAGTTTATCATACTCTGTGTACCTAGGGCCTAGAATTTGAATGTCACTAATGGACTGCACCACTTATTGTGCCACAACTAAAGTAATAAAGGAAACATGACTCTAGGCCTGCCACAGCAGCCTAGCTGTGCATTCTCTAAACTGCAAATCCGGCCAGGCACAGTAAATCATTTGCCAGGCCTAAACCTTCCTTATTAATACATTAGCCACCCCTAACGTAGGCCCTAAGCACCCATAGGGAAAGTTGCTTGTTATTTAAAAAGTAAGACATGTATTTAAGTTTACATGCTCCTGCAGTAAAAAACCTCCAAAGTCTTTTTTTCCCACGACAAGGCTGGCTCTCCCATAGAAAAACACTGGGTTGCATTATAACATCTAATAATGTATAACTTCAGTTTGGGACTAGCTAGGACAGTGGATCAAGGACTCAATATCAGTTAACAGGAATTTAAAATCCAATCTAGTGGTAAAGTTGGATTTAAATTACTATTTTGAAAATGCCACTTTTAGAAAGTTGACACTTTCCTGCTTAAAGCCTTTGGTAACCCTTTCAGAGATCATCCCCAGCTGCCACCTACAGCCTGCTAGGAGGTGTGAATGTTTCACAGGAAAGGGAACAAAAGAGCCTTGGCTGGGAGGAGGTGTGGCCTCCTCCTGACAGCATAACCTGGAAGATATGCCCACCAACTGTACAAGCTTCAAAGGGGCAGTCCCTGTCATAGGCAAATGTTCCTCACACCTAGGCTTGCACCTGATATTGTCCAAGTAGCTACAGTGGTACCAATCCCAGTGGGTGGAGTACTGTCCCAGAACTGGTTTTGTAAGGGGAGTTCCTCATTTCCATAGACACACCTCAGGGTGTTGTGTAAACTAGGGCTCTGACCTAGTTCTACAAGGTTTTGCTTTCCAACCCACGTGTGCCTGTACTTAGTTCATTGAACCAGAGATTGAGTGGGAAACTTCAAGTCTTTGTAGTCCCAGAGAATCCCCACTTGGCATACTTACCGGTGTGGTATCTGTGATTTCTGGGTTACCAAAAGTCCCAAAAAGAGGTCAGGGATGCAGTAGTAATTCAAACCCATTTTTGTTCTGTAGAATAGAACACACAAGCACTGTACTAAGAAAATATACTATGTATGCTTAAAAATATTCATTTCAACAGTTTCATTCTGCTACTTAGTACATGACTAGTCACCACACAGTATATAGTTAGAACAGCCCAATGCATGTCACTAGGAGTGAGAATAATATGAACATATCTAGCATGATTAGAATATTCCTAGCAGCCTAACACCCTAAAGACTACTTCTATGCACTACACTATGAGACCGTGGAGTAGCTAACTGGCCTCTACAGTTTCTTGGGATTCAGCGCACTGCATACCTGTTCACAGCAGAAAAGCTATGATTAGCAGACTTCTGCCGGGATAGAGTGTTCCCTCAAAAGGAAAACACAAACATCAGCGGGGCTCAGCTCCTCTTTTCACTCTATCGGCTCTCACAATATGTTCTGCCACGCTGTGTCAGTCTAGCAGAACATATTGTGATAACTTGGGGCAACGATCTCTACAATCAAGTGATCAATACATGAGATATATAGTTAGGGCTGATCACTGAATTTTACTCTACTTTGGGGGATTTTTCATTCAGTCCAAGACATAACTGGTATGAACCAGCATGTTGAACATAAGTCAACTTAGACTACATATTTATTCTGCACATTTACAGACAGACCTTAAAATGTAGATATCAGGGAATTTGTAGCAGACTTGTATCTCCTTAGGTGTTAGCAAAGTCAGTCAGGAGTTGGCCTAATAGCTAGGGCGGTCGACCTCGAATCTGGGGAACTGGGTTCGAGTCTCGGCAATGACGCTAAACATCCTGTGATTCTGGGCAAATCACTTAATCTCCCTGTGCCTAACAAAAATGAATGTGTCCTCATGTAATGCAACTGGTGCTATGTAAAGCACTCTGATACCCGATATGGGTCAAGTTCGCGCTATATGAAACTCTGTAGAAAAAAAAAAAAAGGTTTGGCTGAACGGACACTTTTATGAGTTATGCGCAGGATAGTGACATGTGGCATATGGGCCAAAGGCAGACAAGCTACCTTAACATGCTCAAAATGGAGTCTGGCTTTGGAAACTTTACGGCATCCCGTGCTTGTAAGTCTGTGTATGACTGAATTGAATGCATAGGGATGACACCCTTCTAAGCATTCTATTTCACAGGAATAACATAAATAAAACCAATGCATACTAAGCAAAATCCATGTCCTCCGAATGAGAATGTAAAATGTCATATCCAAAATGAACTAAAATAAACAAATAATAAAATCAGCATACAATTATGCAGTAAGCTTTGTACAAATATTTTCTTTCATGTCTTGCATATTTCAGGCAGTAGTTTAAAACAGTGCATCATACAAAAGACATTATCACATCAGGATATCAATCTAGGAAGAGATGTGGTTTGATAATTAAGTAGACTTCCAAATTGAAAAAATTAAGCAGCTTAAGAAAAAACGAAAAATGAAAAAAAAAATAGTTCTCTTGTATTTCTTCTTTTCAGGGGGATTTATGACAGTCTTTATTCATGATATGAGATTCTGTGCATGTTATTGGTTGGATCGGGGAGAACAGCTGAAGATGTTTTCAAGATAAGGGGATCACAGGCAGAATGTAAGTCATCTATGAGATGGATAGGTAACTCAGGCATGTTACTGGCTACTTTTGAGGTGGATGGACCAGAGAACTGCAACAGATGTCATGGTTCCAAAGCACTTGAGATTGTGAGAGTGCTTCAATCAGTTGCTAAAAATGACATTAGCTGAATGAGACAGTCCTCCAAGAGCTCTACAAAGGTTGATGCTGTTTCAACATAGCGGCAGAGGCATTGCCTACGTTGTGACTGCAGTGGTTGCAAGAGCTCTTCCATGTCTAGGAAAGCCACCGGGTGCTGCTCCAGATGTAGTAGCAAGAAGATTTCAGTTGTACAGCTTATACAGCACAAGACAGGTTCCAGAAAATGATGTCAAAGTGTGTAGATTTGCCCCTGGAAACTTTTTCTCTATTTGTTCTAGAGCCACCCCCACCCACAAGCTAGTGCCAGACATAAAAGTGGCACCCCTGGGTACCTTCTTCAGTATATCTCTGGACAAGTAGAACACAGAAGAAGGACTGCAGCTGCTGAACTGGACTTCAGCAAGAGGATTACACCTAGTGTAAGGGCTGGATCTGCACCCATTGCACCCAGGACTTAAGAATAGTCTCTAAGGGCTAGTTGGTTTGCCTTCTGTTAAGCTACAGGAACACAAAAGCTGCAAGAAGTCTAAAACTCTGCTGAGCCCAGCTGGCCAATTTCAACTGGATCCTACTAGCGGCTTCTGGAAGATTGAGTCCTAACTCCCAGGTGGTGCCGAAAAGGGCCTGGAGCCTTTGCAGGTGAGGATTGCACTCTTTCTCCACCAAGAGTCTACTATTGTGCTGTTGCCATCGTCTGATAGATTCAAAATGCTTGTTTGCCACGCTGAAAATAGTTTGACTTCCAGTAAAGTTTTGAAATGTGAAAGTAGAAATCTTCACCAGGCGAGGGTGCCAAAAATTGTTTGGTCGACGAGGGACATACCTTATGTGTGGATTTAAAATTTCTCTTGCTAGAGTAACCCCGGGCGGGTAACTCTGCTCCATGAACGGAGTTTGCAGATTTTTTCCTACTCCGCGCTCTGTTTCAAATACGGAGTTTAGGCAAAAACTCCCCTCCGTAGCGTAGCGGAGTTAACCAGCCCCTCCACCCTCCCAAATGAATAGAAAATGCAAAAAGAAGGCACTTACCTGCATGGCTGCCTCCTCCTCTGCCTGGGCGCTCTCCTTCCTGCTCATCGCCGTCCTTGCTGTCCTACTCCTATGAAAAAGCACCACGTTGTGCGTCTTGCATGGCTGCCTCCTCCAGAGGAGGAGGTAGCCACGCAGGTAAGTGCCTTTTTACATTTTTTATTAATTTGGGAGGGGGAGGGAGAGTAGCGTATTTCCACTGAGTTTTTTTCAAACTCAGTGGAAATACTCGTAGAGGCACTATGCCTGCTACGACAAGCCTTAGCCCTGAGCTTTCCCACCAAAAGCCAGTGGCTTCATCAGGATTTTGTCCGACTGCTATCTGACTTGTGGAACTCATCTTGGCCACAGCCTGCTGCCTTGCCACGCCACGCTGAGGTTTTTTACTTCCATTCTAGAATAAGTCAGAAGGTAAAACTTTTGTGCCAGACTAAACCTGGACATCCTGGATCTAAACCCTCTCCTTCATGGTCAGCCTTATATTTTGACTTTGACCCAGTCTATCGTTACGAGATATCCATGGTTGGCCCTTTGCGGTGCTAGAAACATCTACAACTTTGTAAAATCATATTGTTTTAGTGTCTGTTTGCTCATTAGTATCTTTGCTATTTTTATAAATTGACGTGGGATATTTATTGTGTTGTGCGTTCTACTTTTTAACTGTTTTGGTAATGGCAAAGGCTTTACACTTGTTTCTCCTAAGTTAAACTTGTCTGCTCTGTACTACACCTACTAAAGGTTGAGCGCAGGCTTAAAATATTGAGACCCAACTGGACATAGTAAGGGACTGTACCATTTTTACTTGAAGAGAATTAACATCCAGTTCAACTAATAATCGTCTCTGGTGTTCAGCCATGGGACCCAGAACTAATGTTTAGCAGTACCTTTCAGCTATTAAGATAGACAATTTCAAAATCTGTAATTTACTGAATGCAATAATTGTTTTTGATTTCGTATTGGGTTTGAGTCTTTAATTGGGCGGTTTAGATTTTTCCAAAATATTTTTTATTCCAGCTTGTGCACTTTTAAAATTCTAAAGGGAACATGAAGTTGGATCTGGTCTCAAAGTGGCAGAACTAAAAGCCCTGGGCAGAGAAAGGGAACTGGAATTGAGCCACAATGCTAAGAATGAATGGTCACACACCCCTGAGCTGTTTTAGGGCATTGTGCAGAGATTTGGGGTTGGGGACAACAATGATAACTGTTTTGCCTCTCTTGAAAGGGCTTACAGAATGGGAAAGGTGGACCCACTGCACTGGGGTTCCTTACTATGTGTATTAATCACTGTAGAGGGGAAAGAAAGACTTCTGACTCTAGAGGAAGTAGAAGATGAATCCTTCCAGTGCATGAAGGTTGCCCTAGTAGGGAAATTTGGTCTCAAACCTGATCAGTATAGGCAAAAGTTCAGACACACTCACAAAGATACACACCATACCTGAACAGTCTTTGGAGACATCTCAGTGAAGGCTATAGAGGTCTGGATATAAGAAAATAAGGTAAAGCTTATCATGTGCTATACAATTTGGTTGTAAAGGAGCACATCCTAAGTAACTGCTCACCAGAGTTATTACACTTGCGCCTAGTAGATTCCAAGCTAACCCCAGAGAGCTGGGTAAGGGAGCTGATGGATGTGTACCAGACCGTGTATCCAAGAGATCCAGGGGGTGATCCCAAGCACTGGGGGAGGGGGGTAGACCCTCACAAGGGAAAGGAGGGGAGCAAGAAGCCTCAAAAAGTAACTTTCTTAGAGCCCCAAAAACCCAAAGCAGGAAAGAGCCCCAACCCATTCCTGGCAGGCAGGGGTAAAGAAAATGTTTGAGAAGGACAAGTGCTATAACTTTCAGTAGCCATGACACAAAAAGGGAGGTGCCTCGTGCCCCAGGAGAAAGGATGGCACTGGTGGGCACTCATCTGGGCTTGGGCGCAGATTACTAAGTAGCCTTCAGCAGGGAGGTGGGCCCAGATGATAAGCTGGTGATCCCTGAGAGTGGTAGAAACCACATCCACAGGATCACAGTGAACGGGGTGCCTGCCTCCGATCTGAAGGATACAAGTGCCAGCCAGACTATGGTGGTGGACAGGTTGGTTTCCCCAGAGCAGTGACTTCCACAAGAAGTCTCTGGGGTTAGAAAGACAATTGGGTGGGAAACTGTCTGCCTTGTGGTGCTGGTGTACCTAGTGGGAGTGAGTCCTCACCCAGAGGAGGGATCCAATCTAGCCCTCTACTGGGTAGCATCCTAGGCAGTGACCTCTCACTGGCAAAGAGAGATCCAGGTGGGGCGGCCACCCAGGCACCCCAACCATTACATTCATAGATGTACTGTCCTCAAATGCAGGGTACGATTGTCCTATGGAGGAGGAAAGGGTATGAAGAGTAGGCCACTCGGAGTAAGTGCACCAGAGAACCCAGGCTATCTGCTCAGGTAGGAGATGGCCACAAGAAGGGCACTGGTGATGCCACTGCTGACTTAGTTGTACCACACGGCACCATTACAGCGATAGGAGACAGATCCCTCCAAAACACCCCTTGAGAGTGTCAGGCCTCTGATCAGTCTTAGGGTGCAGACCTTGAGCTGATGGAAGGGAGAGTGGAAGGAGGGTGTCTGGCACTTGAGTCGGTAGCTCCCTACTCAAAGAATCCTAGGAGGGCCACTGAATCTCAGGAGCAAGTGAGTGACTCCTTTCCAGCTCATAGGCTGGAAGTGAGGCCTAGTCCTGGCCCCTGACTAGAGGGGGGCCTCGTTCTGAAAACTGATATCTGTCAGAGGCCTCTGCTAGTCGCTTGCTTTTGAGGCTGCATTGGCAATCTCTTGAGGACTGGAGCCTGACCTTGGAGGCAAGATAGGCCACCTTACCTTGTTGGTCATGGCGGGGCTACTTAACTGCTGGGTTGCCTCTGTTGGTAGGCTACTGTTAGCTGTATCCCAGGTGGGGTCTGCAGGTGAGACAGGTTCCTTCTTGACCAAGTTAGTGGTTAGGGAGGAACTGGACCGAAAAGCAGCACTGTCCAAGGCAGAATTGGAGGGTAGGCCTGAAACTGTTGAGGTGGACCCACTCCCCACTGAGAGTGGGCTTGAATGGTGGATGTGAGGTTGGAACTGAACCCGCCAATAGAGAGGTCTTTTCCGCATCCTCTCCACAGAAAATTGAAGGGGAACTGCCAAGGTCATGGTGTTGCTCCTTGCCTTTAGCTCGGAGGCTTGTATTAGAAAATGACTTTTCTGCATGGTCACCGCCCCACTTTGTAAACAAAAAGAGGGTGGGAGCACACTGCCTCACATCCCAGCACTCAGTCCACCCTGATGCGTAATGATAAAGGCAGTGCATGATAACATTTACTTCAGTGACAGTCTTAAGTTTTTCCCCTTGTTGATCCAGCCAGTTTGTGCTGGTTCCTGTATCTGACCTGCTTCTATTGTAATCGTCCTTAAATTTTGACTTGGACTTGATCTAACGTGACTTGATTCCCACGTTTAGCATTGTTTTGTTTTTTGGCACCAGAAACATCTGAAATGTTGAAAAATCATATCTCCAGTTTGTGTTTTTGTTTGTCTATTTACTCATTAACACTTTCTCTGTTTTTATAAGTTGGAGTGGGGTTTTTATTATCTTGTGTTTTCTACATATTAACTGTTTTGATAATGGTAAATGGTTTGCATTTGTTTCTCCCACGTTAAGCCTGTCTGCTCTGTGCTACAGCTACCAGTGGTATAGCTCAGGTTTAAATTATTGAGCTCTAGCTGGAACTAGTAAGGGACTGTGTCATTATACTAAGGGTTTAGCTTAGGTTTAGATTATTGAGACCTAACTGGACATAGTAAGGGACAGTGTAATTATTAGTTGAAGAGGACTGACATCCACTTCAACTAATAGTCCACTTTCTCACAACAAGAATCCATAAACCGAAGTATGCTTCTTGAACATTTTTGCTCCAGGATTTTTGTAAGGGCTTACAAACAACTCTTTTATACTTTGCCTGACTGACACATCTAGTTCGAAGTCGTATTTCAGATGCTGAATACAGATAGGACAATGATACATGTGAAATTTTGTCCCTTGATTATCAGTTACAATTGATGGAATTATTTGGGCAGTGACAAGCATAGAAGAATATGTCTTCCACAGATTCTATTTTTAGATCAAGTGTTTACCAAGGCCTTTGTTTTTAAACACTAATCTTAAAAAATACATACATAAAAATACATACATAGAAGGGATTCTAATCAGCACTCTTCATCCACCGGTCTGTTATAGTTTTTGCTTGCGTCCATTACAGTATACAGCGTAGGGCAATGTATCAGCCCTGTTCAGACATTGTGACCCCTCACTGTGAGGGACAGCATTTTGCTTGTGCACTATATGCACAGGTACCAGAAAAGTAGCCCCCTTTAGTGCCAGTAAACAGGTAGGCCAGTGTCGCCTTTTAAAAAAAAATAAAAAAACATGTTTTTCCTTTAAATAATTTGAACCCTTTTTGTGAGGGTTCAGCAGCTCTCAGACACTGCACATACTTGCACTTGCATGTGTGGTTATTCCTGAATGGGCTTTATTATACTTTACAAAAAACCATACAATGTTAGCTGTCCACCCACGCACAGACATGCTAGTGGCTAGGGATGAAGGATCAAGGATAGTCTTCTTGAAGACTGGACTGGTCTTCAGTATTGGGAAACCCTGACAAAACCAGATAAACACCATATCTGTGAGGAGTCGGACCAGCCTGCTATTAGGGCTGATACCTGTAATGTGTTAAAGTACTTTTGAGTGAGTGTATCAAGAAATTAAATGTGCAGTTATATTTGTTTCGATCTGCTTTATACCCATCCCAGTATCAAAGTGTGTGTGGAGTTTGAGTAGTAAATACACACTCTGGTGTCCATGTGTATGTGTGTATATGTATATATCCATATATATTTATTGTGTGCTATGACAAGTTGGCACCATAATGTGTTTAGGTACTTTCAAACGAGTCTTTCAAAAAACTTAAAACACAGAAATATTTACTTTGATCCATTGAGTATGCACATTGAGTTTGAATAGTAAGGTACAATTGTCATTTATTTCACTATATGAACTTTGCCAAGCCCTCTTTACAGCAGCGTTGTAGAATAGGAGTCCAACTAAATAATCCATCTTGTCATTAAACATCTCTAAACAACACTGAAAAACCAATCCACATTGGGCCCAATTACAATGCCTTAGGAAACGGCTCTGACCCTCGGTCGGAGGCGTTCCTACGGCATCGTAATTGGCTGTTCGGATTCCTTTCCGACCGACCCATTTTGATGGGGTCGGTTGGAAGGAAATCCGAACTGGATTTCCGAATGTCCTCCGATGGGCTGCCATTCAGAAAGACTCCTGTAATCCCTCGGGCGGCTCTTTCCACCCAAGGGATCATAATGGTAGATTCCCACAGTCTTTCTGTGCCAGATTTTCTGACACAGAAAGGCTACGGGAATATGACTTTGGGGACCCCCTGCAGGTCCCCCATGAGTGCAAGGCCTAGGGGGTACCTATGGAGTCCCCCTCTTAATCCCTACAACCGGTGGCAGGTACCTTGACGTACCTGTCACGGGGTGCAGGGATGAACTGCACCTCAGCTCTTTACAATAGGAGCAAGTATTCCAACCAGAATACATGCTCTCATTGTAAAGAATTGGAATGCGACTGAACAGTGTTCGTCGCATTCTAATTGCTGGGTTGGGACCGACGATAGGAGGACGTTCGGTCCCAGTTCCCAAATGATGTCGGACTGACTCAGGTCCATCCGACATCGTAATCGGGGCCATAGTGTCCTAGAATAGTATATAGCCACAAAACCAATAGGCAGCAATAAAGAATAATAAATGCAACCTTCTCAAAACACTCCATAGATAGTAATGTAGCCATTTTTTTTTTAAAAGGACTCTAAAGCAATTTGATGATTTGACCCCCAAACCAACACATAAAAATAAGTATACTCCAAACAAATGCTCGAGTATTTACATATCAATTTTAATTCACACTCAAATATAGAAAAAGTTATTAAGTGTTCGATTATGCTTCTTTATTTGTATATACTTTATTAATTTTAATGTATTAATTGTAATTTCATTTAATTTTGTAACAGCCGTGGGGCCCCTGAGTAGGCCTCACTGACCCAAGGGTGCTGGACCACAGGTTAAGAACAACTGGTCTAGACCACTCTAAGTAGCTTTCTAAACCATCATTTTTCACCCACTGTACCACTGTAGAGTACTCCATCCTATGGTAACCAGGAGGCAGGAATGGTTTTATTCACTGTGATAGAAAGAGTTGATATGAGTCAACTGGAACATGCATCAAGCAGTGGTACAACAAGTGTGCTACATCCCTGATTAGGGTCGGACTGGCCGTATCGGACACCAGGTGTTTCCCTGGTGGACCGCCATGGTGGGGGGTCGGTTTTGGGCTCCTGGGGGCCGTTTCTGTTACCGGGCTGGCAATTTCAGCCCCCTGTAAAACAATTGTCTGAGACCGGCCCTCACAAACAGTTCGGTCGCACTCCCGCACTCCCCCCCTCCACTCCTGGGGGGCCGGCCGAGCAGTTTGCCAGGGCCGGTTTCGATTCCCAGTCCAGCCCTGTCCCTGATACATGAAAGAAAAATGGATCTCCTCACTCTACTCCCAGACAACAGCATCAAGCGTCCCCAATATGGTGATTATACACAACTCTGCTTTAAAGTCTCTTCTACTTCAGACACCCAATGCTAAAGAAAGACCCATTATAGGAAGAAATGAGTCATTTTATATGAAGGAGGAGGCAGGATAATATAATATGGGGTGACCCAACATCCCTTGAAACCTGGGTAAAGCACTGGTACTAATGCTCAGTGGGTTTGTCTGATTAATTCATAAGGGAAAAAGGGGGTGGTGATGGACAGAGTTTCTGAATGATGCAGAATACTCTTACCAAGTCAAGAGATCATGGTTTTAATCCATCACCGTTTTTTAGCTCACTGCACCATCCCAGCTCAGAACCTGGCTACATGCAAATTAGTCTGTACCTGTCCCAGTGCATGATGGGAACAGGGCAAACCAAACTACCAAGCCAATTCTTATACTGGGAAGGAAACAAGCTTCCGGGGACCGGTTTCTGGCATCACAGCCTTCGTCGGCCCGGCTTGCCTGAATCCTGATGGTGCAATGAGCAAGGGACTCACGTCTGAGCATACCCTCCCACACTGAGTGTGGATAAAATCGATTTGGGAAAAAGGGGGTGGTGATGGACAGAGTTTCTGAATGATGCAGAATACTCTTACCAAGTCAAGAGATCATGGTTTTAATCCATCACCGTTTTTTAGCTCACTGCACCATCCCAGCTCAGAACCTGGCTACATGCAAATTAGTCTGTACCTGTCCCACTGCATGATGGGAACAGGGCAAACCAAACTACCAAGCCAATTCTTATACTGGGAAGGAAACAAGCTTCCGGGGACCGGTTTCTGGCATCACAGCCTTCATCGGCCCGGCTTGCCTGAATCCTGATGGTGCAATGAGCAAGGGACTCACGTCTGAGCATACCCTCCCACACTGAGTGTGGATAAAATCGATTTGGGAAAAAGGGGGTGGTGATGGACAGAGTTTCTGAATGATGCAGAATACTCTTACCAAGTCAAGAGATCATGGTTTTAATCCATCACCGTTTTTTAGCTCACTGCACCATCCCAGCTCAGAACCTGGCTACATGCAAATTAGTCTGTACCTGTCCCAGTGCATGATGGGAACAGGACAAACCAAACTACCAAGCCAATTCTTATACTGGGAAGGAAACAAGCTTCCGGGGACCGGTTTCTGGCATCACAGCCTTCGTCGGCCCGGCTTGCCTGAATCCTGATGGTGCAATGAGCAAGGGACTCACGTCTGAGCATACCCTCCCACACTGAGTGTGGATAAAATCGATTTGGGAAAAAGGGGGTGGTGATGGACAGAGTTTCTGAATGATGCAGAATACTCTTACCAAGTCAAGAGATCATGGTTTTAATCCATCACCGTTTTTTAGCTCACTGCACCATCCCAGCTCAGAACCTGGCTACATGCAAATTAGTCTGTACCTGTCCCAGTGCATGATGGGAACAGGGCAAACCAAACTACCAAGCCAATTCTTATACTGGGAAGGAAACAAGCTTCCGGGGACCGGTTTCTGGCATCACAGCCTTCGTCGGCCCGGCTTGCCTGAATCCTGATGGTGCAATGAGCAAGGGACTCACGTCTGAGCATACCCTCCCACACTGAGTGTGGATAAAATCGATTTGGGAAAAAGGGGGTGGTGATGGACAGAGTTTCTGAATGATGCAGAATACTCTTACCAAGTCAAGAGATCATGGTTTTAATCCATCACCGTTTTTTAGCTCACTGCACCATCCCAGCTCAGAACCTGGCTACATGCAAATTAGTCTGTACCTGTCCCAGTGCATGATGGGAACAGGGCAAACCAAACTACCAAGCCAATTCTTATACTGGGAAGGAAACAAGCTTCCGGGGACCGGTTTCTGGCATCACAGCCTTCGTCGGCCCGGCTTGCCTGAATCCTGATGGTGCAATGAGCAAGGGACTCACGTCTGAGCATACCCTCCCACACTGAGTGTGGATAAAATCGATTTGGGAAAAAGGGGGTGGTGATGGACAGAGTTTCTGAATGATGCAGAATACTCTTACCAAGTCAAGAGATCATGGTTTTAATCCATCACCGTTTTTTAGCTCACTGCACCATCCCAGCTCAGAACCTGGCTACATGCAAATTAGTCTGTACCTGTCCCACTGCATGATGGGAACAGGGCAAACCAAACTACCAAGCCAATTCTTATACTGGGAAGGAAACAAGCTTCCGGGGACCGGTTTCTGGCATCACAGCCTTCGTCGGCCCGGCTTGCCTGAATCCTGATGGTGCAATGAGAACGGTGATGGATCAAACCCAGATCTGTTGACTGGGTGTGAGTGTTTGATTGGTTCTGATGCTCCGTCCATCACCACCCCCTTTTGTACTGCTTTGTTCGCCATAAGTTGGCAGGGTATGCTCAGACGTGAGTCCCTTGCTCACTTTGCCACTGGATTCAAGCAAGCCTGGCTGAAGACGGCTGTAATGCCAGAAACCGGTCCTAGGAAGCTTGTTTCCGGTCCAGGGAAGACATGGCTTGGCAGTTCGGGCTGGACTGTTCCCATGAGGCACAGGGTCAGACTGATTTGCATATGGCCATGTCTGAACTGGGGTGGCAGAGTGGGCTAAAGAACGGTGATGGATCAAACCCAGATCTGTTGACTGGGTGTGAGTGTTTGATTGGTTCTGATGCTCCGTCCATCACCACCCCCTTTTGTACTGCTTTGTTCGCCATAAGTTGGCAGGGTATGCTCAGACGTGAGTCCCTTGCTCACTTTGCCACTGGATTCAAGCAAGCCTGGCTGAAGACGGCTGTAATGCCAGAAACCGGTCCTAGGAAGCTTGTTTCCGGTCCAGGGAAGACATGGCTTGGCAGTTCGGGCTGGACTGTTCCCATGAGGCACAGGGTCAGACTGATTTGCATATGGCCATGTCTGAACTGGGGTGGCAGAGTGGGCTAAAGAACGGTGATGGATCAAACCCAGATCTGTTGACTGGGTGTGAGTGTTTGATTGGTTCTGATCCTCCGTCCATCACCACCCCCTTTTGTACTGCTTTGTTCGCCATAAGTTGGCAGGGTATGCTCAGACGTGAGTCCCTTGCTCACTTTGCCACTGGATTCAAGCAAGCCTGGCTGAAGACGGCTGTAATGCCAGAAACCGGTCCTAGGAAGCTCGTTTCCGGTCCAGGGAAGACATGGCTTGGCAGTTCGGGCTGGACTGTTCCCATGAGGCACGGGGTCAGACTGATTTGCATATGGCCATGTCTGAACTGGGGTGGCAGAGTGGGCTAAAGAACGGTGATGGATCAAACCCAGATCTGTTGACTGGGTGTGAGTGTTTGATTGGTTCTGATGCTCCGTCCATCACCACCCCCTTTTGTACTGCTTTGTTCGCCATAAGTTGGCAGGGTATGCTCAAACGTGAGTCCCTTGCTCACTTTGCCACTGGATTCAAGCAAGCCTGGCTGAAGACGGCTGTAATGCCAGAAACCGGTCCTAGGAAGCTTGTTTCCGGTCCAGGGAAGACATGGCTTGGCAGTTCGGGCTGGACTGTTCCCATGAGGCACAGGGTCAGACTGATTTGCATATGGCCATGTCTGAACTGGGGTGGCAGAGTGGGCTAAAGAACGGTGATGGATCACACCCAGATCTGTTGACTGGGTGTGAGTGTTTGATTGGTTCTGATGCTCCGTCCATCACCACCCCCTTTTGTACTGCTTTGTTCGCCATAAGTTGGCAGGGTATGCTCAGACGTGAGTCCCTTGCTCACTTTGCCACTGGATTCAAGCAAGCCTGGCTGAAGACGGCTGTAATGCCAGAAACCGGTCCTAGGAAGCTTGTTTCCGGTCCAGGGAAGACATGGCTTGGCAGTTCGGGCTGGACTGTTCTCATGAGGCACAGGGTCAGACTGATTTGCATATGGCCATGTCTGAACTGGGGTGGCAGAGTGGGCTAAAGAACGGTGATGGATCAAACCCAGATCTGTTGACTGGGTGTGAGTGTTTGATTGGTTCTGATGCTCCGTCCATCACCACCCCCTTTTGTACTGCTTTGTTCGCCATAAGTTGGCAGGGTATGCTCAGACGTGAGTCCCTTGCTCACTTTGCCACTGGATTCAAGCAAGCCTGGCTGAAGACGGCTGTAATGCCAGAAACCGGTCCTAGGAAGCTTGTTTCCGGTCTAGGGAAGACATGGCTTGGCAGTTCGGGCTGGACTGTTCCCATGAGGCACAGGGTCAGACTGATTTGCATATGGCCATGTCTGAACTGGGGTGGCAGAGTGGGCTAAAGAACGGTGATGGATCAAACCCAGATCTGTTGACTGGGTGTGAGTGTTTGATTGGTTCTGATGCTCCGTCCATCACCACCCCCTTTTGTACTGCTTTGTTCGCCATAAGTTGGCAGGGTATGCTCAGACGTGAGTCCCTTGCTCACTTTGCCACTGGATTCAAGCAAGCCTGGCTGAAGACGGCTGTAATGCCAGAAACCGGTCCTAGGAAGCTTGTTTCCGGTCCAGGGAAGACATGGCTTGGCAGTTCGGGCTGGACTGTTCCCATGAGGCACAGGGTCAGACTGATTTGCATATGGCCATGTCTGAACTGGGGTGGCAGAGTGGGCTAAAGAACGGTGATGGATCAAACCCAGATCTGTTGACTGGGTGTGAGTGTTTGATTGGTTCTGATGCTCCGTCCATCACCACCCCCTTTTGTACTGCTTTGTTCGCCATAAGTTGGCAGGGTATGCTCAGACGTGAGTCCCTTGCTCACTTTGCCACTGGATTCAAGCAAGCCTGGCTGAAGACGGCTGTAATGCCAGAAACCGGTCCTAGGAAGCTTGTTTCCGGTCCAGGGAAGACATGGCTTGGCAGTTCGGGCTGGACTGTTCCCATGAGGCACAGGGTCAGACTGATTTGCATATGGCCATGTCTGAACTGGGGTGGCAGAGTGGGCTAAAGAACGGTGATGGATCAAACCCAGATCTGTTGACTGGGTGTGAGTGTTTGATTGGTTCTGATGCTCCGTCCATCACCACCCCCTTTTGTACTGCTTTGTTCGCCATAAGTTGGCAGGGTATGCTCAGACGTGAGTCCCTTGCTCACTTTGCCACTGGATTCAAGCAAGCCTGGCTGAAGACGGCTGTAATGCCAGAAACCGGTCCTAGGAAGCTTGTTTCCGGTCCAGGGAAGACATGGCTTGGCAGTTCGGGCTGGACTGTTCCCATGAGGCACAGGGTCAGACTGATTTGCATATGGCCATGTCTGAACTGGGGTGGCAGAGTGGGCTAAAGAACGGTGATGGATCAAACCCAGATCTGTTGACTGGGTGTGAGTGTTTGATTGGTTCTGATGCTCCATCCATCACCACCCCCTTTTGTACTGATTAATTCATAAAGCACATATATTTGGGTAAATGAATCATTGGAAACCTCTGATTACCTAAACACAGATCATTATTACATCTCCATATGTGAGATAGATGTAACAGCATGTTCCCCTTTAGCCCAATAAAATTAGCATGAAGCCAGAAAATGAAGTATCAGTAACACTAGGTGCTAAAGTGAAGGTTTAAAAAAAATATATATTTTTATTAACATTGCATTAAAGTGAAGTTACTGGATCGAAATATGGTTTGAATACTTAATTAAATCTTTTAAAATTTCATAATGGCAAAGTAAACATCAATTTGAAAGTAAAGCAGTCCAAAACTTTGTATTGTCACAGACTTTCTAAAATCTATATGGTGTATCAATTAATCCAACAAAATCACGAAACATATGTACCAGTGTTTGTAAAATAATCGCAATACCAGTAGCATATTCACTGCCAGCATGTAAGTCTACAATAAAATCTAATGATGCATTATTCTAAGAAAAAGGCATAAAATATCGTAACGTTTTTGTTTATCATTTTTGGCTCAAAGATGTGTGCCACAAGTAGCTATATACTGCGTAACATATTCTCTTCGATTTCCCCACCAGAATTCCTCTGAAATTCACTGAAAAAAACATTGGTTTCAGGGACGTTATAGTTAGTTGGACATTTGACTCATATAAAACCAGAGAAATTCGCCTGTTCTAGTTAGTTGAGCTAACTATAACTCGCGCCCCCGCAATGCACTGCTAATGACGTCACATATTACATCACTCATGACATGGTCAGTGACATCACTGATGACATCACTGATGACATCACTGATGACATCATCCAGTAAACGTGTGTTTCTGTAAAGTTTAAATGTTTTATAAATATATGTATGCCAAGGTGTATTGAAGAATGAATGAGTGTATAAGACTCAGAATGGATGATTAAGTAGGTGTGTGACTAACTGTATAAGTGACTAATTAATTGTGTCTTGCTTAATGCATGTGTTAGCGACTGATATAGACATTCACACAGATTAGGTTGTTAGTTGGTGTGTAAGCAGTTCCATGGTTTGGTTGGCAACTAAATGAGGATCTATATGAGCTATTCATTGCTTGTCTGAGTACCTGTATGAGTACCTGAGTGTCTGCGTGGGTGGGTGGGGGGTGACTCTCTGCATAGATGTGTGAGTGGCTAATTTACTAGGTATATGTGTTTAAGTCTGTATCTGTGAAGGTCCGTATGGCTGATTGAGTGTGTGTCTGAGTGTCTTGGTGAGTGAATGGATGCCCCAGTGGTACATGTGAGTAACTCCATATGTGAAAGGCAGTATATATGAGTGTAGGACTATATAAATGACTATATGTGAGAATGAGTGATTGTGAGAGTGCCTGTATGGATCAGTGTATCCTTGTATTAGTTATTGTATTAGAGTGTAAGTATGTGTTAGTATATGTTTAAATAAGTGATGTGGTATGTGTATAACTGTACAGGTGAGTAATTGAAAGTGTTATTGATTATTTCCATTACTGACTAGGTGTGTGAATAACTCTAAGAATGAGAGGCAGTGTGTGAGTGTCTGTATAGATATGTGACTGGATATGATAATGCTGTATTGATGGCTGACTGTATGTATGATTGAGTGTATAGGTGAATGAATGGATGTGTGTAGACCTACAAATTAGAGCGTGGCTATGCACTAACTGGTATTGGTGTGTTCACGGTTTCGAAAATTATAGTCTGTATTTTAGACTGGGTGTATCAAGTGTTATATTAGGGTCTGATCAGGTGCATCTGATTTTCACGTGGATGATGTCATCAGTGATGTCATTTGAGATGTCATCAGTGATGTCACTGACCATGTCATGAGTGATGTAATATGTGATGTCATCAGCAGTGCATTGCGGGGGCGTGAGTTATAGTTAGCTCAACTAACTAGAACAGGCGAATTTCTCTGTTTTATATGAGTCAAATGTCCAACTAACTATAACGTCCTTGAAACCTATGGTTTTTTCAGTGAATTTCAAAGGTTTTTTAAATGCTAATTTCTATTTATAACGTTCATTAAACGTACCTTTTTTTCTGTGTTTTTTAATTATCATCCCAATCTCAACTTGGTGAAAACTGCAAATCTCACCACTCTTCCACCAATACCTTACACCAACAAAATCGCCACAAACAAAAGCCACATCTAACGCTAATGAAATACACAGTGGGCATTCCCTTTAAAAAAAAAACACGAAAACACCACTTCCCCATATTTTCAACAACCAGACAAATCTGCAATGCGATCCAAAAAGCAGGCGATGAGCCGAGTTAGCAGTAACAAATTAACATCAACCATTAACTGGTGTAAGGAGGTCGACTATCTACTCTGTTATTTCAACCCCACTCACAGCCATATCTAAAGACCAACACTTGATACAGCTACTGATCATGCAGCTCCAACACCCAACAACGCCACAACACCCAGCCCCACCACCATGAGAACCTCCTCCCCCGGACCACCCCCCTACTACCACCGAGGCAGTACAAAACAGAACAACGGACCTTCCCAAAACGCCATGCCCCTCAGCCACACAATAGCTGAATGTTAAGAGATGAGCAAACAACTATATATGAAGGAGGCAAGTCACCCATCACTGATAAAGCACACAATGCCAAGTGTAACGCTCATGTTCTGCACAGACCTCACTATGCAAAGCACAAACCTCTCCAAGTGGAGATATACTATTGATACTTGTATTGTAGTGCACAGTGGACGCAACCATGTTACCTTAGGCAGTGGGGAAGATCTCGGTCATGTAGCTGTGTTGTCCCTCCCTGGAAGCGGAAGCGGAGTGGGCTGCTCCAATGTACGCCACTCCAGCGTAGGAGTATAAATAAATAGACCAGGCCCTAGGCGTGGTTCACTTGTGGAAAGACCAACGAGTCTGTCAGAACGGCAGCCCTCACCCAGGCACGTGGCAGCCGCCATAACCGCGGGCCTCCTCGACACAGGGCCCCTGCGAACCCAGCGGCACAGCACCGCAGACTTATGTCTGTACCGACTACTGCCTTCGATCTACACTACGGACAGCATGGCTCACAATTCAGATGTAGGGGCGATTGCAGATATCGCAGTCCAGTTCACAAGACACGTTGCTCCCAGTGTGGCCCACCCAGACCACGCATCATCGCAGGGTGCGCACACGCTGTGTGCTTCAGGTACTACTAGCTCACTGCACCATAAGTCATCGCCACGTGGCCTTATCAACGCAGAATTCATTAGACAAAACACATTGCTCCCAGTGCGGCCCACCGGGACCCCGTCTCATTGCAGGGTGCGCACACGCTGAGTACTCCAGGTGCCACTAACTGTGCAGCTCAACTCAGCGCCACGTGGCTGTGCGTCCATCCTGACCGCTGCTTCCGCCCTACGCTGGAGTTACATGGTTCACAATTCAACATTAATAGCGACACAAATTGTATAAGAGACTATAATGGGTTAAGAATACCAAATGCTCCCAATCTGTGCAGCTCAAGTCAACGTCACCTGCCTGTGGGCCTTTGCTGACCGCTGCCTTCGGCCTACACTAAGGACGACCGCCGACACGTGGTGCCAACTAACCCTGTTCAACACAAGCCGATCCCACATGTGTAACTGTGTCCTAAGTCCTCAGTGGCAGCGACCACAGCACCAGACTACCTTTCGATCACCGAGGGGTATTTCCACATGGAAGACAGGCGAAACTTGGTGCCACTGAACCTGTACTATGCAAGGTTTGTTTGGGTCACCAACGTATGCACGTGGCTGTGAACCCTAGCTCACAGCTACCTCTGCCCTACACTGTGGGCGACCGGCGACAAATGGTACCACTAACCGTCTTCAACACAAGCCGATCCCACATGTGGAACTGTGTCCTGAGTCCTGAATGGCAGTGACCCCAACTTGCCAGCGACCACAGCACCAGACTCCCTTCGATTAGTGTGGCGTATTTGCATATCGAAGTCATCAATGTGGAAAGTATTTCCGACGAAAAGATAACACAAAAGATACATTTTAAACAAACTGTCGATTTCCTTTCCACGTCCAGTAATTTCCAAAGGAAGAGTGAACAGTTTTATGACAGCAATGAGACATACCATCACTCGAAAATCACCCAAAAATACTTATAATTTAAAAAGAACAGAAGCATCGAAGTACAACAATGATTATAATACGGAGATTTTGAAGAAGTGAAATGCAAATATGAACATACAATATGATGCACATAACTCAATTGCTGTTTCTCACTATGTCACGTCATATATTACCAACTCTGAGAAGACAGAATTGAAAGAAATGTGGGAAGAAATTTCACAGGAGAAGACACTTAGGAAAGAAATGTACATATTCAGTTTGAAGATACTTTCACATCGAGAAATTGGATCCTACCAATGTCTGGATCGATAGACATCTGCAAGTTTATATTCAAAGTCAACAAGAACCATCTGGATGAGTCTAGGTTTTCCTGCGGCACGAAATCGAGTTTTAATATAAATGTTAGAGAACAAATTTGTGATGATATAGACTTACGTTTCTTTGCTAGTCAAGAGAACTGTACAGAAAATAACAGTTGGATATGTCTAGGTGTTGATCAACAAATGGAAGATAATACTGTTGTGAAGTTTTAAAAAGAAATAACAAAGTTTAAAGTAGTTTCTGGTGAAAATCCCAACTATGTTTATATTTATTGCCGACGTACTCATTATAAAATTCAAACTACGAATGTAGATGTACTACCACTAACCCTATTCAATTCAAGCCGATCCCACATGTGTAACTGTGTCCTGAATGGCAGTGACCCCAAGTCCGTAGCAGCAACTACAGCAGCATACTCTCTTTGATCAGTTAGACATATTTCCATATGCAACGGTGGCGACACGTGGTGCCAATAACTCTGTTCAACACAAGCTGATCCCACATGTGTAACTGTGTCCTGAGTCCTGAATGGCAGTGACCCCAACTCCGTATCACAACACTTCCTTTGATCAGTGAGGGGTATTTCCATATGCAACTACAGACTCCAGTAGGCAAGTATGTATCACGGTTCTACACCCTACATATTATCCTTTTAGTATCCTTGCTTCAAGAACTTTTTTATATCAGTTGTTATAGCTTTACTACAATGACCAAATTAATCTTCAAGTGAAAACTAAAATGGAATAGCAGTCTACACTGCAGGCAGGTCAGCTCGCAATTCCATTTTTAAATGCTAATTTCTAACAACAAGATTGTACTCAGAAAATACAACACGTCATCAGTGTATTCTATGCTTATTTCATCTTTTCATTATACGCCTACACTGCACTCACTAGGGCTCCCAATGGAAATTATTTCTTAATTCATTAACTACAGAGTCCACTAGGTAAGTAACTATTACAGGCCTCAAATCTACATAATATCCTTTTAGTATCCTTTCTTATTGAACATTTTTTATATCAGTTATACCTTTAGTACAATCACCAAATTCATTTTCAAGTACAAACGAACACTCAGCAGTCTACACTGCGGGCAGCAGACCTCGCAATTTGAATTTTGGACACGTGGTGCCAACTAACACTGTCCAAGACAAGCCGATCCCACATGTGTAACTGTGTCCTGAGTCCTGAATGGCTGTGATCCCAAGTCCATAGCAGCCACCACAGCAGCAAACTCTCTTTGATCAGTTAGACATATTTCCATATGCAGTGACCCAAAACTTCATGGCAGCGACCACACCACCACACTCCCTTCGATTAGTGAGGAGTATTTTCATATTGAAGGCTGGCGACAAGTGGTGCCACTGAACCTGCACTATGCAGGCCGGTGAGGCCACCAACGTATGCACGTGGCTCACCGCTACCTCTGGCCTACACTACGATCAGCAGGCCTCACAATTCAGATAGAGTCGCGATTCCACATGACGCAGTTCTATAGCCAAGACACATTGCTCCCAGTGCGGCCCGTCTACACCAAGCATCATCACAGGCTCATACACTCTCAATACTTCTGGTGCCACAAACCCTCTTTAACAGAAGTTGATCCCACATGTGTAACTGTGTCCTGAGTCCTGAATGGCAGTGACCCCAAGTTCGAGGCTGCAACCACACAACATACTCCCTTCGATTTGTGAGGCATATTTCAATATGCAAGGCCGGTGACACGTAGTCCCACTAACTCTCTTTAACAGAAACCGATCCCACATGTGTAACTGTGTCCTGAATCCTGAATGGCAGTCACCCCCACTTCATGGCAGCGACCACAGCACCAGACTCCCTTCAGTCTTATTTGTTGTTCTTTTCTTTAAATTCATTTTTTTTTATATGTAAATCTATACATGTCTAAGACTCCTCTTTGTCCAACCGCACAGGGACACTTCCGGGCCCAAGAAGGTTGTTGGGGGTATGATGGTAATGTGGGAAGAGGGTGCTTACCTGCTGATGTGGGGAGAGGCAGCGTCAAAGGTGTATCTATCACAGAAAGAACTCTGATATGTTTTCACAAATACCTTGGACAAATGCCAGCTTACGGACTGAATCACAAAATGATTTTTCAATACTTATGTAATGTGAGCTATGAACAGTTCGCACCCAGGCTCGCAGAGGGACAGCTGCAGCCCGTCTGCTCTACTCACAGACGCAGTACTACGAGCCGTCCGCGCCATTGTAGCTATCCCTGCCCTGTTCCGTCGTACGCCACGCCACTCAGATTACGTTCCGACGATGGCCCCACAAACCTACCTGTTGCAGGCGTACTCGCTGTTCCTGTGCAAGTCAGTGGACTAGTTCTCCACATCTCCCGCCCACTCCCTGAGGGCAGCTTTACCCACACACCACACCCGTCCGGCACATGCGTCACAGGCCATGTGACCACGCAAATATAATAGATCGACAATGTCACATTCTTTATTGCCGGTGCTGACTAGATATTAATCACAATAAAGAAAAGGGGGAGAAGGTATAAACCCTACCTCACCCTCCTCAAGAATAAAGTTACACACACAAAACAGGAGGTAGGGTATAAAGAGGCCTCAATCAAATGGCAATTGTTGGTAATTTCAAGAAAGCACACATGTTTTGTGAAAACTGCCCTCACCCACAACAAGTTGTGGCATGCTTCATCATCGGGCTGCTACTGACGCCTCTGCGCCTACCAACGCTAGAGGCGGATGAGTTTTGACGGGGCACATGGAGTGCCCACTGCTGCACACTCCCGTGGCACCAGGTAATTATTTGCTCATGGAAGCGCAGGGGTGGCAGTGTCTCTCTCTTCTTTTCCTTCTATCTCTATCGCTCTCTCTCTTCTTTTCATTCTCTCTCTCTAACTCTCTCTCTCTTCTTTTCCTTCTATCTCTCTAACTCTCTCTTCCTTCTCCCTTTCTCACTCCCTTTCTTTCCTTCCCTCTCTTTTCCTCTCTGGCTTTTTTCCCTTCTCTTTTTCTCTATGTCTCTCTCCTTTGATATGTGCATTACACATTGTCTTATTTTGTGCTTTATTTTCCAGGCTCTGTCGTCCACATCCATGGTGCCCACAGCAGTGTGGCACCTTGTTATTTTGTATTTTTTTAAATACATTTTGTTTATTACTTTATCTTTGATATATGTCAATAAAAAAAGAAAGTTTGAAAAAAATTAATAACGTTCCTGGTTGTTTTCTTAACTGCTGTGTAACTCTTTCTTGTTCTTATTACTGTTATTTGAAGAAGTCCACCATGGTCTTAAATTTTGGAGGACTTATCGCGGGAATACTGGTGATGTCTGTAGTTTCCACCAATTTCTGAATAGTGTGTTAGATTTATCTCAACTTTACTTCCATTAAAGTGCTGATAATGAAATGCAGACTAGCCGTTCCCGTACAAAAAGACACGAGGTGCACCTTTGCAATTTATTCTAAATACTAAAATCCTGTATTGAAGTGCACTGACGTAGTGGCTGCACTCACAGTGTACACACAAAATCATTTACGAAACCTCATTGTAATTATATTGATTGGGAATCGGGCGTCAGGTGCTGGATCTTGACGAGATACACTGCCCAGTTCGTATATTGTCCTGCACTCGCAAAAATTCGCATCACAACTTTCACACCAACTGCAATGCGAAACAAATTCCGGCGATAAGCCACGTTAGCACCAGGGATTTTACACCTGCTTTCTGATGGTGTTAAGCAGGACGACTACCTGCACCATGAAAGAGAACACAGCCAAGAGCCACACCAGAACACCCACAGGTTCCATAGAATAAATGAGCATGATACAGGGATACCCCTGAGGGCCACAAGACTCTTCGGATCAACTCCAGGACCGCCAACGCCCTCCAAACCTGGATCTGAGCAAGTGTGTCCCTCTGGTCATTGTGTTAGCATGATAGGCACCAGCCCTGCAACATCACAGTGTGCTATCACCTCAGCGTTGGCAGTGAGCTTGGACATGTAGCTATGCACACATCCTCCTGCATGCACAACCGGCGTGTGCTGGTCTGGAGTACACAGGTCAGCGCATGAGTGTGTCTATACGACAACGGGAATGTGGTGTCTCAGACATCTCCGTGTACAGTAAGTGCGGTAAGTGTGTCTCTGTGTTCTAGTGTGGCCTGCCACAAGGGCCGCAGCAGTGGATGTTGTAAAGTGGCATGCACCACCTCCAAACGGCACTGTGATTGTGTAGTTGGAATGCAGCAGCACATGCGCAAATAGGCATTACAATGGTGTGCCGTACAAGTGCACAAGATACAACAGTGCACCGTACAAAAGTGTGGGAGCTCGTGGGAGGGAGGAGCAGCTGTTTGCAATGTAACAGACAGTGAACTCGCATATGTGCCACGTGCTGGGCATCTCATCCATGATGACCACGGCCGCTGACATCCCACAACACCAACGACACGCCTTTGTACACATCCTCTATGAATGCAGCGTGGTTTTCACTTCAATGCTCGTTCACTGGTGTGATGTTGGCGAGTTGTGTGACTTTTGCTCCTTGTTGGTGTGTTTCATTTTGGCCATTGTTTGTCTATACTTGTGCTATACTTAATTGTGCATGTCTGCCATTATGCCCATCTCCCCCGTCCCTCCACTCCCTGCTTCTTCCTCTTCCTGGTGCTGTTCTGTCTATAATTTTGTTGCTCCACACATAAATACATGTAAAGAACAATTTAGAAGTCTCTCTCTTGGTTTCTTTTTAATTTTCCATATAAACAGTTTTTTTTTTAAATATTCCACAACACATAGAAGTCAGAAGTGCGACGTATTCTATCAACACACTTTCTAGAACATTCTACAACACGTGCAGGTTAAATGTTCATCAATCTTTTTAAACTTAACCATATTTTTTTGCAACATTTTCTCGAACATTTAACGGCACGTGCAGGTTAAAAGTTCACGATTGTTTTAAATTCGAACAGTGCCTTCCAAATGCAAGTAGCAGGTGTGGTTGAGTTGACAACTTTTATCCTATGATATGTACTCCACGTTGAAACTGCTTTTTCTTACCAATCCCAAAGATGCTTTGTAGTGAAGGATCACGCAGTATTGCTGGAAACATGTAGTTTAATCATGGTGTACATCCATACAAGAAGGGGCTCTGGAGCAACTGCCCATACCAGAACCTTAATACCAGAATGTAGAACACTTGCTCCATGAGCTCACTACATTCCAAGTCAGTGACTAAGTAAATACACATTACCACACATCCCACTTTTTTTAAATGGAGACAACAAGCAAATTAAAATACAATAAAAGTATAATACCTACACATTCCTAAAAACATATATATCCAAAATAACAGTGCATTTACAGCAATGAAGACATACTCTTTAAAACAAAAAGAATACATAAGAAAAATAGAATGAATTCAAATTAAAAGCAATTCAAGTAAGAATACACCAACCATCACTCCTTCCTCTTTTTAAAAATTTTAACGAGAAACAAAATCATTAAATCTCGTGGGTCTTCGGTGAATACGATCACTCCTACGTGGAATAGAATTGCCTCTTGAAAAGTCTGCAACCACTTTTGGTGCAGAAACATTACGTGGAGTTAAAGCTACACGAGAGATACCCCACCAATTACCATCAGAAAATTTCACAGCATTCTTCCTCACCTCACAAACTTGAACAGGATACTTAAACTTGGAAAAACCTTTCCCAACCAAGATGGGATTCCTAACACGGACCCATTCCCCTACTTTTAATCTGCAAGGTTTCAAAGAAGAATCCTTTTTATCCTTTAACTTCTTAAAATTGAAACTATTAGAGTTGTATTCAGCAGATTCACACCAATTACCAACATTCCCAGACTCAGGTAATGCCTTAAGGATCCAAGACGGACACAATTCAGTAGCAGCTTCTCTACCCCTCATGAATTCGAAAGGAGACCTGCCAGTAACAGAGTGTGGAGTAGTGCGGTGAGACCAAACCAGCTCATGGATTGATTGAGCCACATCCAAATTGCTCTTAATTGAAGCTTGAATGCACTCCACTAGTACCTTGTTGAAACGCTCAACTTTCCCATTGCTCTGAGGGTGATAAAGAGGTGTCCTTAAATGTTTAATTTTACAATTCTCTAAAAAGGAGGACATTTCAGATGAAACAAATTGAACCCCATTATCAGTCAGAATTTCTACTGGGAAACCCTCTCTAGAAAACACCTTCAAAAAACACTCGATTACTTTTCTTGTGGATGGTTCTGATACAGGTTTCACCTCAACCCACCTGGAAAGATGATCTACCATCACAATGAAGTATCTTAAATTGTGAGGTAAAACTTGATATGGTCCTAAGAAATCAACACCAACACGTTGCCACACTCTCTTTGGACATAAACTTACTGATTCAACTTGTCGTTCAGTTATTAACACCTTATTGCTAGAATTACACTTGGTACAATTTGACACAAAATTCTCAATCTGTGAGTCCATACGAGGCCACCAAAACCTCTCCCTAATTTTCTTTTTTGTCAAGGTACAGCCTAAGTGCCCACTGTGAACCAATTTTATCACCTGCTGACGAAGAGAAAAGGGTACTACAAATCTCTCTCCACGAACTAACAAATCACCTTCTAAAGACAATTCATCTGCAATCTTCCAAAAAGGTTGTAACTCATTAGTTAATTGCGATTCCTTTGGCCAACCAGACTGCAATAGAGTAACAACTTCACTCAAAGTGCAATCTGACCCGACTGCAGAAATCCATTCACTTTCTGAAAAGCTTGCATCTCCTATGTACGCAATAAAACATTCTTCAATCTCGGCTTCCCAATCATGACTATCGTTTTCGTCAATGGGAAGTCGAGAAAGACAATCAGTCCGGGAGTTCTTTCCCCCAGGAATGTATTCTACTGAAAATGAAAATTCTAGCAATTTGGCAGCAAGTCTTGAAATTCTAGCTGTAGTACCTTTGATTTTTTTTCCTGAAAGAATATTGACTAAAGGACAATGGTCAGTTTTCAGTCTGAAATGTCTGCCCCAAACATATGCTTTAAATTTCTCTACACTCCACACACAGGCAAGCAACTCTTTTTCGATCACAGAATATTTACGTTCCGCATCTCTTAATGTGCGAGAAGCGAATCCAATAGTAAACTCACGTCCCTTCTCCACTTGAGTAAGAACAGCTCCCAAGCCATATTCACATGCATCCACCGTAATAACAGTAGCCCTTTTTTCTGAAAAAGATTGAAGAGCTGGGGCATTGACAATTCTTTCTTTGATTACTTTAAAGGTTTGATCACAGGAATCAGACCAGTTGTATTCCGCATTTTTCTTAACCAAAGGCCTAAATGCTTCAGTTAGATTTGCAAAGTTTTTTAAAAACTTAGCATAAAATTCGCAAAGACCCAAAAAGGAAAGTAATTGGTCTTTGTTCTTTGGAGCAGGAGCGTCCAAAATACTTTTTACAAGGCAAGGTTTTGGTTTGATACCTTCAGCTGAGAAAACATGACCCAGATATTCTATTTCTTTAGCTTTAAATATGCATTTGTCTTTCCTTAAGGTAGCACCTCTAGATTCTAATATACTCAAAACATTTTCCACAACAGCGTAATGTTCATCTTCACTCTCTGTAAACACCAAGATATCATCTTGGAAAACCACAACTTGAGATAAGTGATCAAACATGCTAGACATTAGTCTTTGAAACACTGCTGCCGCAGAAGCAATACCAAATGCATCCTGCAGAACTGAAAGGTTCCCTCCGGGGTAACAAAGGCAGTCAAATGGAGAGAGGATTTATCTAAGACTACTTGGTGATAAGCTGACCTAAGGTCTAGCTTCGTAAACCAACAAGAGTGACCGATTTTGGTGATAAGGTCCTCAATCCTTGGCAAAGGAAAATTATCCACCCAAATTGCCTAGTTGACACTCCTCAAGTCAACACACATCCTAAGTTCGCCATTTTTTTTCTTTGCGAGAACTATGGGAGACAACAAAAGAGTACCCTCCACTTTCTCAATGATGCCTTGTTCACATAAACTCAAAAGCATGACAGATAGGTCTTTCCTTACACTTAGAGGTATGTTGCGTAACTTATGTTTGACTGGAGCAACCTGGTGTTTGACTTTTATTGTAAAGACAAAATCTGAAATTCTTCCCAATTTGTCTTGAAAAACCTTCTTGAACTTTTTTTCCCAATCTAATTCTGACTTCAATTGCACCTTGTTGTCACTAGACAGATCCACAGAACAACAAGAGCCGGGAACTAACCTTTCAATAGTGACAGGATTGCTTGAACCAGGTCTTATAACTAATTTCAATTCAGCCTGATGAATTAGTCCAAGAACATTAATACCCTTGCGAGCAACATAAACTTTGCCCTTGATATGTGAATCTAGAAATTTGATACTGGCCAAGAAATACCCCAGCAAATCCACTTTGCTGCCTTCAAATGCCACAGTAGATACATCGGGAGGGTGCAAAGGGAGTCTGCTCCAAGATAATGTAAATTTTTTATAATCGATGATGGTAATGCGAGCACCAGTGTCTACCAGGAGTTTGATAGACACTCCATCAATCCAAACTTCAACTTTAGGATCAACAACTGAAGAAAAGTTAAGCTCTTTTACACATCTAACCCCCAGCATTAATTCGACATTGGTGTTAGAATTTTCTCTTTCCATCTCACTGTCCTCAGTTACTAAGGAGCGAATAGGATTATTGAATCTGCCACCCCTACATACTTTTGAAAAATGGCCCATTCTATTGCACTTCTTACAATGTTGAGCAAGAGCTGGACAATACCTAAAGGAAGACACATGATTAGGTGAACCACACCTAAAACAAAATATTTTTCTTTGTGCAAAATTTTGAACACTGGATTTTGCTGCAGTTGTAGGTCTTTTCTGGTCCGCAGAAGTTGTTGGCTTATTAACAACAGCCCCTGAAATACAAGTTTTGTTGAGAGATTCCTCAAGAGACTTAACATCATGACAGGATCCCTCAATACTTTTCGCTATATCGATAGCTTTATCAAGAGATGGATTTTTGCAGGTGAGCAGACGTTCTTGTATCTTTTTAGAACTGCATCTAGCCACAAGTTGGTCTCTAATCAATTGAGAAGTGAACTCTTGAAATTCACATGTCGAAGCTAACACTTTCAGAGCAGTCACATAAGAATCAATACTCTCTGAGGGTTTCTGTACTCTGGTAAAGAACTTGAATCTGTGAACAACCAAGTTTTTTTACTTCGCAAAATACTTGTCAAGTTGAGCGATAGCTGCATCGAACTCATCAATGTCTTCATCTGAACCATCATAATCAGGAAGATGGTCAAATACATTTTGCCCCTCAACGCCAAGATGATAATACATTAGACCTTTTTTTCTGTCAGGTTTGAACTTGGTCGCATCAATAGCTACTAAGTATGCTTTATACGAACGAATCCAAAGTTTCCACTCTAGAGGAGGTTTACCAGGATCTTGCAGGAAAGAAGCTGGTGCTGTAATATTTTGCATGTCGGTAAAAAGGACAAGAAAAGAGAAAAGAAAGAAAAAAATAAAATACCTTATATAATAAATATGAAATCCGTGTAATGCACTAATATCACTTGCACCAAATACTAAGCGTGCAAATCGCTGAGGTGACAAACACCAGTGCAATACTGAACAGGAATTCTAAAGAACAATGAAAACACAAAAAAGTAATATTAAAATTGTATGCAGAAAGAAAGTACATGCAAAAGGTTGAAGAAACCAACTCTCCTTTCACAGAATGAATGTGTGCAGGTCACAGAAGAAATAGGCCTGCAGTTTATAAATACACCACTGGGCGTGCTGTAGTCAGGAAGTATGCCCGTGAACGTGCTGCTTTAAGCTCTATGACCTTCTTAATCGAGTTGAGACTACAACAGGAAAGAAGCCAAGGTAAGAGCTTTCTTAATATCTTCTCTTCTATAACTTAAATTGCTGTTGAAAAACATAAATATGATCCTGCTGGCTAAACGCTGCTTGTGAAGTAACAGTGCTTGTCAAGCGCGCGTGATATAAGTGCGAGCATGTAGACGCTCTAAGCGTCGTCTCGAGCACAGTGCTCCCTCTCCAAAAATCGCTCCGACAATGCGAGTACTAGAGGCTGAAACTTCAAATAAAATCGAAAACTGAAACAGTGCCAAGATTCAGCAACTGCGCAGCCCCACGTCTCAAAATATCGCCGCTTGTCACAGAATCAAATAAACAGTCTCGCCACGCACCATGGCAACGCAAGCGGCTCTTCCTTGAAAAACACTTCGCACACTGCTCAAAAATGCCGAGTTGCTGCTTTACAAAGCGGGACAGTACAGCCAAGGGTGAACAAAACCTCTCACCTCGCTCGTCGTGTATGGCAACAAAAGTTCCAAATACCCATTTCAAAACTTCACTGGTTCAGATCCTCTGAAGTATTTTGCCGCTTGATCCTCTGGCCCCTTCTTGCTCGTTTGAATGGTAAACAATCCCGGTCGTCGCCAAACTTGTAGTGAAGGATCACGCAGTGTTGCTGGAAACATGTAGTTTAATCATGGTGTACATCCATACAAGAGGGGCTCTGGAGCAACTGCCCATACCAGAACCTTAATACCAGAATGTAGAACACTTGCTCCATGAGCTCACTACATTCCAAGTCAGTGACTAAGTAAATACACATTACCACATGCTTTTCCACAAAACGAATGTTCACCTTACTTTTAAAAAAGAATGCTTTTCGTCTCCCAATCACGTATCGTTCCCCATCTTTAAACATATCTCTTATTCTACCAAGGAACTGCATGAGCTACAGATATCTTTCCATACCTTCCAGCCATACCTTCAAAATGTTAGTGTGGATCGTATTGACTTAGACCTAGGTTTACAAAATGTGGACATTAAATGGTTTGCACAGAGAGGATTGCAGTGGCACCAATTGTTGCCTTTGGTTAAAACCTGTTTGCATCTCCAACACCCTGACCTCATGATTGTGCACTGTGGTGGAAACGACCTAGGCACATTGACTGGGGTAGGTTTGGAAATGCTTATGAAGGACACCTTTGGACAATTGATGTTACTTTTCCCTCAAACTGTCTTTGTATGTTCCAATATATGCCAAAGACAGAAGTGGAAATGGTCAAAACTATTTTGTCCTCAGATTGAAAAATCTAGGAAGAAACTCAACAAAGCTGTGTCTGCATACCTCAGAGACCACAAAATGGGGTCCATCTACAACAACAACATACGTTTTGATATGGCTGATATCTACAGGAGTGATGGAGTACACTTCACAGATCACGGAAATCGAGTTTTCCTGAATAACTTGAAGCTGTGCATCCGTACTTATATGTAGCTCCAACTAATCAACACAAGGGCTCTTTTTAGAGCCACCCTATAACTGACAACTTAGGCCCGCTATTTTAGGGCCAGGTAAAGGCAACTCCCGGACCCTCACCAAAATATATTTTCCACACAGCTGTGATGCAGCGGCCAGACCATCTGACTTTGCAGCACAGAGCTCTCGCTTTGATCACCACCTCTACTCCCCCATAGGGGTGAGTAGTTTGCGCTTTACAAATACCATATTGATTTACCTTCACACTCCCTGTACTACACCACCTAAGCACCATATACAAGTTGGACAAGTGTGGCACAGCGCCCAGAGCACATGACTTCACAGTATAGCAAACACAGGCTCACGGTTTCATACCCGAGTCCAGCAGCAGCTCAATTTAGCAGCATGACACTCTAGGCAATACCTCACTTAATTTCCATACTCAGCACTTTCAGACCAGTAGGGGTCAGTAGTTTACCGGCTTTACCCTGAGTCCATCAGCAGCACAGCTTATGCTCCTAGCGCCATCAGACCCATAGGAGTGAGTAGTTTGCACTTTACAAATACCGGATTGATTTGATACGCGCAAATTTACCTTCGCACTCCCTGTATAACACCCCCTAAGCACCATACACAAGTTACAATGTTCGAAACAAACGTTCCTCCAAGTAGGTATAACTACATACTGACACTACTCGGACAGATGTGGCACAGCGGCCAGAACACATGACTTCACAGCATATGACACACTGTTTGGACTCACGCTTTCATCCCCGAGTCCGGCTGCAGCTCAACCTAGCACTAGGCCTGGGCTAAATTTCCGTTCCGCTCGCGGAAATTGCGATAATTTGACATTTTCGCGTTCCTCGGAGAGCACGAAAATGCCAAAATTTCCGCATTCCGCAGCTTAGCGATAATTTGTTTCTTGCTCACGCTGTAAAATAATACATTCTCGCACGCGCGCGATCGCCTTACCTGAATCCCCGCGTTCACCGACAAGTTTTCCCGATCCGGTCGCGTTCTCCACGAGATGTTGGATTGTTGGTAGCCATTTGCGCTGTCTCGCGACAGTTCGCGCCCGCAGTAATGTCATTGGTCGCGCGATCACGTCTTTCTTCTCGCGATCATGCACCGCGAGAAGAGTGAAAACAAGATGGCCGCGCCTGCGAGCAACCGCATGGGTAAGTTGGCGAGCCGCGACCACGCAGAAAATACCGCGAACGGGCGGGAAAAAAACTTCTGCATCTTTGCGATATTTCCACGTGTTTGCAGAGATTTTTAACATTTTCGCGATAATTTGCGAAAGTCGCAAATTCCGCCCACCCCTACCTAGCACCATGAGACTGTACACAATACCTCACATATTTTCCGGACCCCAGGACTTTCAGACCAGTACGGGTCAGTAGTTCGTCCTAGTAGGTATAAACACATGCTGACACTACTTCCACAGGTGTAGTGCAGCGGCCACGGCACATGACTTCACAGCATAAGACACACAATTTGGGCTCAGGCTTTAATACCCAACTCCCGCACCAGCTCACCTTAGCAGCATCAGACTCTAGGCAATACCTCACCTAATTTCCATAGCCCAGCACGTTCACACCGCTAGGGGTGAATACTTCGCTTCACACCCCGTCTATAGCACACCCTAAACACCCCACAGAGGTTACAGTGCTCCTACCCTCCTCTTTCCCACTTTTTTCACCCTCTTTTCCCCTTACTCGCTTCAACGTAATCACAAAATGGGAGCCAACACTTCCTAGTTGCAACCGCTCGCAGCACTCACAACCAATAAGCAGCAAGCTCGTGCTCGTAACGCCTCAGCCAATCAGATGGCAAAATTGCCAAATATCAATATCTGTAAATTTCGATATTTCTCAAAAACTACTGAACGGCTTTACACCAAATAAACAAAAGCGTGCTTTCTAGACCAAGACCCTTCTCCCTGCCAAATTTGGGGTCATTATGTTCACCCATTCGACCGGTAGCCTTGGAAATTAACATGGAGAAAACACATTTTGGGACCCCCCCTTTTTTCTTGGTCCCCCCTTGATGAATCACACCCAAACTTCCCACATAGGAGCTGATGTGAACAAAGAATTAGTTTGGAAAATTCCATAAGGATTCATCAAACGACGCCAAAGTTATAAGCAAAACAAAAGATGCTCTTCCTATGGAAACTTGGTCCTAACTATAACTACCTACTGGCAGCCGCCAGTAGGTAAATATATATATATATATATTGAGTGAACAAGGCTCGTCCGAGCCGAAACGCGTATCGACGACATATGGAACAATAAACACTGCAAGCACTTACTTTGGGTCTGTGTCCATCCTTTGGTTCTCTTACAATTTGAACCTTGCTGGAAAAAAGTGACTATATATATATATATATATATATATATATATATATATATATATATATATATATATATATATATATACTACTCTGTGGAGAGTCTGGATGGCCGAGCGGGGCGGTCTCAGCGACTGTCAGCACGTTTGTCTGTTCTCTACTGCAAGAAGTGCCTTGTCCAGAATACTGACGCCCTTTGGTGACTGAGCACTGTGACTGCGAGTGCATAAGCGGTGAGGTGTGTTGGACATTTCTTATTTATTTCCATCGGTCTCCTCCAACCCCGTGTGTACGTCGATAACTAAGACAGATCAAGTGCTGTTCAACCAACAGTGACATTTGCGATGTTTCCAGGGAACTTATTTGAAATTTGAGCTTTCATTCCTTCATTCCTTTGTGCAACAATCACCCGGTTAAGGACATTGTCATCTCATTTATGTTTGCACTTTCGGAATGACACTGGCTACATTTTTTCTTTGTGGACACCGAAGCTGCCTAAAGGGACTATGGGGCACGTAGTCCCGCCGAGAAGAGTAGCTACCACCCGGAGGCCGGCATTTTGTCATAATTATTCCCAGCATATGCAACCAGAGCCCCGTGGACTAGTTACCAACCCTGCATGTTTTTACTCCGTATGTCCGCTGTTGCATGCATGTAAAAATTACAGTGAAATTCAGTTCCGTTTAAAATAATACTTTCATTTACCTAACCGGGTAGTTTCTGTGATGTATGGTCACGAGGAAATGAGGGACAATTTAAACACGCAGTGTCTTGTTGAAGCATTTTCTGCATTTGAAGCAGTTTGATTTGCAATCTTTTTCTGCAATTAATCGACAAATGATGTTGGGAGCATTGACGCCATTCTGCTTTTAAATTACTTTAAAGCACTTCGGCCCGTCATTTAGACTGGCTTAAACTCAGACCTATGAGACATAATTATACATGCGCTGTGTATATATAAGGAATTTAATTAAGCCTAACAGCTGACAATACTTGTACATTGGCGCCGGATGTAGTTTTCATATTTGTTAATGAAACTCTGTATACCTTGCTTTTGTGCACTTGTCAAAACCAGTATATCTCATTAGCCTTATTTTCCGATTACACAGTCTGCTCTCTATGTCCATGGCAAGCCTGATGGAGGGAGGAGGGCTATATATTTCAAAAACATTCATGGCGCCAATTAGATTGACAAAGCCTGCTGGGCAGGCGAAACGCGTCTCTTTTTATGCAGGGGCTGTGGGAGACCTGAACCTAATAAAGAAGCCCTATTTCTACACACCTTGAGTACGTGCCTCTTCGTTCCGGAGTAGGATTGTTTACTTTGATGAAAATTCAGCGTCGGTGGTCGGCGCTGTACACGTACCACCAGTCGATTTGGGCTCTACTTTCGACCGCAATTTGCTGGAGGAGCATGGGAGTGCTATGCGGTAGAGTCCCCAGAGGGTCCGCCGGGAAGAGGAACAAGGACGACAGCTGTGGAGAGTCTGGATGGCCGAGCGGGGCGGTCTCAGCGACTGTCAGCACGTTTGTCTGTTCTCTACTGCAAGAAGTGCCTTGTCCAGAATACTGACGCCCTTTGGTGACTGAGCACTGTGACTGCGAGTGCATAAGCGGTGAGGTGTGTTGGACATTTCTTATTTATTTCCATCGGTCTCCTCCAACCCCGTGTGTACGTCGATAACTAAGACAGATCAAGTGCTGTTCAACCAACAGTGACATTTGCGATGTTTCCAGGGAACTTATTTGAAATTTGAGCTTTCATTCCTTCATTCCTTTGTGCAACAATCACCCAGTTAAGGACATTGTCATCTCATTTATGTTTGCACTTTCGGAATGACACTGGCTACATTTTTTCTTTGTGGACACCGAAGCTGCCTAAAGGGACTATGGGGCACGTAGTCCCGCCGAGAAGAGTAGCTACCACCCGGAGGCCGGCATTTTGTCATAATTATTCCCAGCATATGCAACCAGAGCCCCGTGGACTAGTTACCAACCCTGCATGTTTTTACTCCGTATGTCCGCTGTTGCATGCATGTAAAAATTACAGTGAAATTCAGTTCCGTTTAAAATAATACTTTCATTTACCTAACCGGGTAGTTTCTGTGATGTATGGTCACGAGGAAATGAGGGACAATTTAAACACGCAGTGTCTTGTTGAAGCATTTTCTGCATTTGAAGCAGTTTGATTTGCAATCTTTTTCTGCAATTAATCGACAAATGATGTTGGGAGCATTGACGCCATTCTTCTTTTAAATTACTTTAAAGCACTTCGGCCCGTCATTTAGACTGGCTTAAACTCAGACCTATGAGACATTATTATACATGCGCTGTGTATATATAAGGAATTTAATTAAGCCTAACAGCTGACAATACTTGTACATTGGCGCCGGATGTAGTTTTCATATTTGTTAATGAAACTCTGTATACCTTGCTTTTGTGCACTTGTCAAAACCAGTATATCTCATTAGCCTTATTTTCCGATTACACAGTCTGCTCTCTATGTCCATGGCAAGCCTGATGGAGGGAGGAGGGCTATATATTTCAAAAACATTCATGGCGCCAATTAGATTGACAAAGCCTGCTGGGCAGGCGAAACGCGTCTCTTTTTATGCAGGGGCTGTGGGAGACCTGAACCTAATAAAGAAGCCCTATTTCTACACACCTTGAGTACGTGCCTCTTCGTTCCGGAGTAGGATTGTTTACTTTGATGAAAATTCAGCGTCGGTGGTCGGCGCTGTACACGTACCACCAGTCGATTTGGGCTCTACTTTCGACCGCAATTTGCTGGAGGAGCATGGGAGTGCTATGCGGTAGAGTCCCCAGAGGGTCCGCCGGGAAGAGGAACAAGGACGACAGCTGTGGAGAGTCTGGATGGCCGAGCGGGGCGGTCTCAGCGACTGTCAGCACGTTTGTCTGTTCTCTACTGCAAGAAGTGCCTTGTCCAGAATACTGACGCCCTTTGGTGACTGAGCACTGTGACTGCGAGTGCATAAGCGGTGAGGTGTGTTGGACATTTCTTATTTATTTCCATCGGTCTCCTCCAACCCCGTGTGTACGTCGATAACTAAGACAGATCAAGTGCTGTTCAACCAACAGTGACATTTGCGATGTTTCCAGGGAACTTATTTGAAATTTGAGCTTTCATTCCTTCATTCCTTTGTGCAACAATCACCCGGTTAAGGACATTGTCATCTCATTTATGTTTGCACTTTCGGAATGACACTGGCTACATTTTTTCTTTGTGGACACCGAAGCTGCCTAAAGGGACTATGGGGTACTTAGTCCCGCCGAGAAGAGTAGCTACCACCCGGAGGCCGGCATTTTGTCATAATTATTCCCAGCATATGCAACCAGAGCCCCGTGGACTAGTTACCAACCCTGCATGTTTTTACTCCGTATGTCCGCTGTTGCATGCATGTAAAAATTACAGTGAAATTCAGTTCCGTTTAAAATAATACTTTCATTTACCTAACCGGGTAGTTTCTGTGATGTATGGTCACGAGGAAATGAGGGACAATTTAAACACGCAGTGTCTTGTTGAAGCATTTTCTGCATTTGAAGCAGTTTGATTTGCAATCTTTTTCTGCAATTAATCGACAAATGATGTTGGGAGCATTGACGCCATTCTTCTTTTAAATTACTTTAAAGCACTTCGGCCCGTCATTTAGACTGGCTTAAACTCAGACCTATGAGACATAATTATACATGCGCTGTGTATATATAAGGAATTTAATTAAGCCTAACAGCTGACAATACTTGTACATTGGCGCCGGATGTAGTTTTCATATTTGTTAATGAAACTCTGTATACCTTGCTTTTGTGCACTTGTCAAAACCAGTATATCTCATTAGCCTTATTTTCCGATTACACAGTCTGCTCTCTATGTCCATGGCAAGCCTGATGGAGGGAGGAGGGCTATATATTTCAAAAACATTCATGGCGCCAATTAGATTGACAAAGCCTGCTGGGCAGGCGAAACGCGTCTCTTTTTATGCAGGGGCTGTGGGAGACCTGAACCTAATAAAGAAGCCCTATTTCTACACACCTTGAGTACGTGCCTCTTCGTTCCGGAGTAGGATTGTTTACTTTGATGAAAATTCAGCGTCGGTGGTCGGCGCTGTACACGTACCACCAGTCGATTTGGGCTCTACTTTCGACCGCAATTTGCTGGAGGAGCATGGGAGTGCTATGCGGTAGAGTCCCCAGAGGGTCCGCCGGGAAGAGGAACAAGGACGACAGCTGTGGAGAGTCTGGATGGCCGAGCGGGGCGGTCTCAGCGACTGTCAGCACGTTTGTCTGTTCTCTACTGCAAGAAGTGCCTTGTCCAGAATACTGACGCCCTTTGGTGACTGAGCACTGTGACTGCGAGTGCATAAGCGGTGAGGTGTGTTGGACATTTCTTATTTATTTCCATCGGTCTCCTCCAACCCCGTGTGTACGTCGATAACTAAGACAGATCAAGTGCTGTTCAACCAACAGTGACATTTGCGATGTTTCCAGGGAACTTATTTGAAATTTGAGCTTTCATTCCTTCATTCCTTTGTGCAACAATCACCCGGTTAAGGACATTGTCATCTCATTTATGTTTGCACTTTCGGAATGACACTGGCTACATTTTTTCTTTGTGGACACCGAAGCTGCCTAAAGGGACTATGGGGCACTTAGTCCCGCCGAGAAGAGTAGCTACCACCCGGAGGCCGGCATTTTGTCATAATTATTCCCAGCATATGCAACCAGAGCCCCGTGGACTAGTTACCAACCCTGCATGTTTTTACTCCGTATGTCCGCTGTTGCATGCATGTAAAAATTACAGTGAAATTCAGTTCCGTTTAAAATAATACTTTCATTTACCTAACCGGGTAGTTTCTGTGATGTATGGTCACGAGGAAATGAGGGACAATTTAAACACGCAGTGTCTTGTTGAAGCATTTTCTGCATTTGAAGCAGTTTGATTTGCAATCTTTTTCTGCAATTAATCGACAAATGATGTTGGGAGCATTGACGCCATTCTTCTTTTAAATTACTTTAAAGCACTTCGGCCCGTCATTTAGACTGGCTTAAACTCAGACCTATGAGACATAATTATACATGCGCTGTGTATATATAAGGAATTTAATTAAGCCTAACAGCTGACAATACTTGTACATTGGCGCCGGATGTAGTTTTCATATTTGTTAATGAAACTCTGTATACCTTGCTTTTGTGCACTTGTCAAAACCAGTATATCTCATTAGCCTTATTTTCCGATTACACAGTCTGCTCTCTATGTCCATGGCAAGCCTGATGGAGGGAGGAGGGCTATATATTTCAAAAACATTCATGGCGCCAATTAGATTGACAAAGCCTGCTGGGCAGGCGAAACGCGTCTCTTTTTATGCAGGGGCTGTGGGAGACCTGAACCTAATAAAGAAGCCCTATTTCTACACACCTTGAGTACGTGCCTCTTCGTTCCGGAGTAGGATTGTTTACTTTGATAAAAATTCAGCGTCGGTGGTCGGCGCTGTACACGTACCACCAGTCGATTTGGGCTCTACTTTCGACCGCAATTTGCTGGAGGAGCATGGGAGTGCTATGCGGTAGAGTCCCCAGAGGGTCCGCCGGGAAGAGGAACAAGGACGACAGCTGTGGAGAGTCTGGATGGCCGAGCGGGGCGGTCTCAGCGACTGTCAGCACGTTTGTCTGTTCTCTACTGCAAGAAGTGCCTTGTCCAGAATACTGACGCCCTTTGGTGACTGAGCACTGTGACTGCGAGTGCATAAGCGGTGAGGTGTGTTGGACATTTCTTATTTATTTCCATCGGTCTCCTCCAACCCCGTGTGTACGTCGATAACTAAGACAGATCAAGTGCTGTTCAACCAACAGTGACATTTGCGATGTTTCCAGGGAACTTATTTGAAATTTGAGCTTTCATTCCTTCATTCCTTTGTGCAACAATCACCCGGTTAAGGACATTGTCATCTCATTTATGTTTGCACTTTCGGAATGACACTGGCTACATTTTTTCTTTGTGGACACCGAAGCTGCCTAAAGGGACTATGGGGCACGTAGTCCCGCCGAGAAGAGTAGCTACCACCCGGAGGCCGGCATTTTGTCATAATTATTCCCAGCATATGCAACCAGAGCCCCGTGGACTAGTTACCAACCCTGCATGTTTTTACTCCGTATGTCCGCTGTTGCATGCATGTAAAAATTACAGTGAAATTCAGTTCCGTTTAAAATAATACTTTCATTTACCTAACCGGGTAGTTTCTGTGATGTATGGTCACGAGGAAATGAGGGACAATTTAAACACGCAGTGTCTTGTTGAAGCATTTTCTGCATTTGAAGCAGTTTGATTTGCAATCTTTTTCTGCAATTAATCGACAAATGATGTTGGGAGCATTGACGCCATTCTTCTTTTAAATTACTTTAAAGCACTTCGGCCCGTCATTTAGACTGGCTTAAACTCAGACCTATGAGACATAATTATACATGCGCTGTGTATATATAAGGAATTTAATTAAGCCTAACAGCTGACAATACTTGTACATTGGCGCCGGATGTAGTTTTCATATTTGTTAATGAAACTCTGTATACCTTGCTTTTGTGCACTTGTCAAAACCAGTATATCTCATTAGCCTTATTTTCCGATTACACAGTCTGCTCTCTATGTCCATGGCAAGCCTGATGGAGGGAGGAGGGCTATATATTTCAAAAACATTCATGGCGCCAATTAGATTGACAAAGCCTGCTGGGCAGGCGAAACGCGTCTCTTTTTATGCAGGGGCTGTGGGAGACCTGAACCTAATAAAGAAGCCCTATTTCTACACACCTTGAGTACGTGCCTCTTCGTTCCGGAGTAGGATTGTTTACTTTGATAAAAATTCAGCGTCGGTGGTCGGCGCTGTACACGTACCACCAGTCGATTTGGGCTCTACTTTCGACCGCAATTTGCTGGAGGAGCATGGGAGTGCTATGCGGTAGAGTCCCCAGAGGGTCCGCCGGGAAGAGGAACAAGGACGACAGCTGTGGAGAGTCTGGATGGCCGAGCGGGGCGGTCTCAGCGACTGTCAGCACGTTTGTCTGTTCTCTACTGCAAGAAGTGCCTTGTCCAGAATACTGACGCCCTTTGGTGACTGAGCACTGTGACTGCGAGTGCATAAGCGGTGAGGTGTGTTGGACATTTCTTATTTATTTCCATCGGTCTCCTCCAACCCCGTGTGTACGTCGATAACTAAGACAGATCAAGTGCTGTTCAACCAACAGTGACATTTGCGATGTTTCCAGGGAACTTATTTGAAATTTGAGCTTTCATTCCTTCATTCCTTTGTGCAACAATCACCCGGTTAAGGACATTGTCATCTCATTTATGTTTGCACTTTCGGAATGACACTGGCTACATTTTTTCTTTGTGGACACCGAAGCTGCCTAAAGGGACTATGGGGCACGTAGTCCCGCCGAGAAGAGTAGCTACCACCCGGAGGCCGGCATTTTGTCATAATTATTCCCAGCATATGCAACCAGAGCCCCGTGGACTAGTTACCAACCCTGCATGTTTTTACTCCGTATGTCCGCTGTTGCATGCATGTAAAAATTACAGTGAAATTCAGTTCCGTTTAAAATAATACTTTCATTTACCTAACCGGGTAGTTTCTGTGATGTATGGTCACGAGGAAATGAGGGACAATTTAAACACGCAGTGTCTTGTTGAAGCATTTTCTGCATTTGAAGCAGTTTGATTTGCAATCTTTTTCTGCAATTAATCGACAAATGATGTTGGGAGCATTGACGCCATTCTTCTTTTAAATTACTTTAAAGCACTTCGGCCCGTCATTTAGACTGGCTTAAACTCAGACCTATGAGACATAATTATACATGCGCTGTGTATATATAAGGAATTTAATTAAGCCTAACAGCTGACAATACTTGTACATTGGCGCCGGATGTAGTTTTCATATTTGTTAATGAAACTCTGTATACCTTGCTTTTGTGCACTTGTCAAAACCAGTATATCTCATTAGCCTTATTTTCCGATTACACAGTCTGCTCTCTATGTCCATGGCAAGCCTGATGGAGGGAGGAGGGCTATATATTTCAAAAACATTCATGGCGCCAATTAGATTGACAAAGCCTGCTGGGCAGGCGAAACGCGTCTCTTTTTATGCAGGGGCTGTGGGAGACCTGAACCTAATAAAGAAGCCCTATTTCTACACACCTTGAGTACGTGCCTCTTCGTTCCGGAGTAGGATTGTTTACTTTGATATATATATATATATATATTACCTACTGGCGGTCGCCAGTAGGTAGTTATAGTTAGGACCACGTTTCCATAGGAAATCCGCAACATTCTATTTTGAATAACTTTGGCGCCGGTCGACGAATCCTCGCAAATTTTTCAAAATAGGTGGGGCGCTACGGTCCGCTCCTACCCTGAAAGTCTCGGGGGGATTCGTCAAGCGGGGGCTGAGATAAAAGGGGGGTCCCAAAACGCGTTTTTCCCATGCATTTTTCCATAGGACCTTTAGACAGGGCTACAGCCCGAACGGCTGAACAGAATTACTAGAAATTTGGCAGAGAGGTAGTCCTCAGGTCAAGGAAGTGCCTTTTGTAGGTTTGGTGTAAATCTGTTCAGTAGATTCTGAGAAAATAGCCTTTAAATCAATATATATATCTGAGCCAGCTTACGGTGCGCTTACGGTACGCTTACCGTACGCGTACGGTGGCGTGCGCGAGCGCGATTCTGATTGGCTCTTAGATCTTAGTAAACATTCGAATCGGCCGAAACCAGGAAGCGGCGGCCGCCATTTTCTCTCTCGCACTGAGAGAGATGTTTAAAATATAAAGCACAAAAACATGTAAAGGGGCTGTTTAGACAGCTCCCACACACATAGCCATGTTGAGGGAGTCCCCAAAGATCCCCCAAGGCCAAAAACGGAATTTTTATTTTTTCGCTAATTTCGCCGATTACGCTTACTGTACGCGTACGGTAAAAAATTATTAAAAAAAAAAAATTATCCACACTCTCCCCACCCCGGGTGCAATTGGTGGCCGAAGGTCACCAATAGTGCATGGCTTATTACCCCTGAGATAAACTTTAATATTTAAATAAAAAATAATTTAAAAAAAAATTAGCCACACTCTCTACACCCCGTGTGCAAATGGTGCCCGAAAGGCACCATTTGTGCATGGCTTATAAAAATTACGAAAAATTAAAATATTACCTTTCAAAACGAAGTGCATCATATGTCCTCCATGTGGGCACGGAACGTAAAGTGGGCGCGCGGTGCTTACTGTGCGCGCACGGTGCGCGAAGCGCACCGTGCGCGCACGGAACGAACTGCGTTAAGTGGGCGCGCACGCCACGAATGGCGTAAAGTAACTTAGCATTTAAAAAACCGTACAAATTCACTGAAAAAACCATAGGTTTCACACACGTTATAGTTAGGAATTAGCATTTAAAAAACCTTGCAAATTCACTGAAAAAACCATAGGTTTCACACATGTTATAGTTAGCGGAAATTTTACTGATAAAAAACCAGTGAATATATATATACATATATACACACATATATATATACATATATACACACATATATATACATACATACATACACACATATACATACATACATACATACACACATATACATACATACATATATATACATACACTCATATATACATACATATATACATACATATATACACACATATATACACATATATACATACATATATATACATACACACATATATACATACATATATACACACATATATACATACATATATACACATATATACATACATATATACACATATATACATACATATATACACATATATACATACATATATACACACATATATACATACATATCTACACACATATATATACATACACATCTACACACATATATATACATACATATATACACACACACATATATATACATACATATCTACACACACACATATATATACATACATATCTACACACACACATATACACACATATACACACACACACATATCTACACACACATATACACACATATATACACACACATACACACACATATATACACACATATATATACACACATATACACACATATACACACACATATATATACACATATACACACACACATATATACACACATATACACACACATATATACACACATATATACATATATATACACATATATATACACATATATATATATACACATATATATCGCTCCAAGTACACCGAGGTACGAGTCACTCTTTGGGGCGGGTGCCAAAATGCGGCGGTGTACTGCACATTATGCAAGCTCCACAATTCCCTCGTCTTCTAGAAGGAAAAACGGCACTCGCTGAACTTAGTTTCAGCAAGATTTAATCGTTAAACCGAATACAAAACAGACGCGTTTCAAAATAGATCCTTCTTCAGTGTTTGCATTCCGCGCTGTGAGGCGCCATTAAAAAGAATCACATTGGTTGGCATAGACACAAACAAGGGACTTTGATGCACTGTGTTTCCATGCGCCATTTTAGAGTGGTAATTTATCCATTCATCACTATGTTACAATTGATAAATGCAACATTATATTCCATGAAATTTATCAATTCACTAAAACATATAATCATACTGTCATAATGACCAGGAATTTAATAATAATCTTGCCGTGTATCGGCTGTTTGCAACCAGTAGAGACGGGTTGCGTATGCCCCTAGTTTGTCATTATAGAGCCGTGTATCGGCTAATGCTTCCCAATGTCTCAGGTTCCCAAGAAAATAATAGTTAATCATGACGACATTTCATTTCGTAGATAATGCTAATTGCCCAGATGAACCGCCAATTCTTCCCCACCATTTAACCCATTCGGGGACTTAGATTGGAGATCTATGATGTATCGTGATTCTAGTCTTCGCAATTTCAATACCCTATCTCCTCCCCTGATGTTAAATGGGACACAGTCTATGCTGAAGTATTGCAACAGATCCCTGTTGCTGTCATGTTTGAAGGCAAAGTGGCGTGCCACAGGATAATTAAAATCTCTCTTTGTAATAGCACGCATATGCTCCAGCACTCTTAGTTTTACACAATGTATTGTGCTCCCTATATATCTAAGTCCACAGGGACATTTCAGACAATAAACTGCATGTGTGGTATTGCAAGTCATGAATTTGTTAATCTTTTTGGCTGATCTTAAGCCTTTTATCTCATATGCCAACACCCTTTTACTGAATGCACAGGCCTTGCTCCTCCCACAGGCAGTGGCGGCTGGTGAAGTTTGAGAGACGTGGGGCTAGCATGCGCGGGGGGTGCTCTTTAAAGTGATGCAGCATTTTTTAGGAGGCAGGTTGCCATTCCCAGTGCATGTTTTATTTTAAAAGGGGGCATGTGGGCTCAGTTTTCCTGTTAGCATTAGGGCAGTAGGCCACTCAAAACGAGAACCTACATGCGGCAGTTCATTTTTTCATAAAAGAGCAGCGGGCCTAATAACTCAATCCACCACTAGAAACTAGAGGAAATGCTCCAGAATCCTCAGAGCACAAGAGTAATCCCATAACCGACAAATGTACAACAATATTAAGCACTAAACTACTACCTTTACTGTGGGTAACATGATACTCTGCAACCCCAGAGCTTTAACAACTCGTAAGGGGTACTAAAAGCTATATAAATGCAATTACAGTACAACTACTTTTCGTTATTAAGTGCTCTTAGCATGATGTGGTGATTCCACTCATTCACGGCAGAAGCAGGAACATCCTCAATTATCAGAATTATCGAGAGCGATATTAGCGTATGTGGTATTACCACCAATATATTACAACATGGCAGCTGTAACTCCACCAGGAATAGTTCCACCAACAATAATCCTGCCAAGAGAAGCTTTACAGCACCCATTACATATCAGCAATTTTGATCTCACTGCCAATCTGTAACTCAGGCCCTATTTCTTGCATGCACTCCGACTACTTTTATTAGAATTAAATGACCTTTCTGTGTTGCAACCAATTATGACTCTCTGCAGCCATATTCACTGTGTAGAGGGATGTTTCAGAGATACTCACATGTCATGATATAAAATGGATGCATGCACGCAGATTCCAAGACAGGCAGGAAAGAAATTACATTTGTGAAAATCATGCAACATTACATTTCGTCATGTCATGCATGCCCAATGTAGCATTCCTATGATCCTTAATATATTTACTACAAGCCAATACTGCTTTAATAAATATGCAAACATGACAACATTGTTGCTGACTTTTAACTTGCATTAATAAAGTGAGGTCAAACAATGGATGCTCAGGTTCTGTAAAAGGACCAATAGCCCCAAACTACAAAAAAATAACCATTGGTGTCTTATGTGCTGTCTTGAACCGTGAACAATTTGATGAATGTAATGCAGTTAAAGAAGTGCTTCATCTACCATTATGAATTTTACAGGTGTTGCAAAGATCTGAGTATTCACTCATACTCACTCACGGATTAATTTCATTCTTTATGATTCAAGCTACTGCCTTCTTAAAAGAAGTCAATGATTAAAGTCCCTACAGGTAGTATGGCACTAACAAAATGTATAACAGAAATATAGTGTCCTAAATACCATTTATAAAAGTATGTCCCATTGGAGGTGCTAATAAGAAATCTACACTTTACTAGATTATATTTTTGTATATTATAAAATATAACATGACAGACATTCTACTGACACGTACACATCTGGGTGCCATCAGCTTTTGGCTCAACCGTTTGTTACAGATCTCTATATAGCGCGAACTTGACCCGAGGATTTTGGGTATCAGAGCGCTTTACATTAGCACCTGTTGCGTTACACAAGGACACATTGATTTTTGGTAGGAAACCTGGCCTCCCCATTGAATGCACCCTGCCCTCGGAGCCATCTCAGTGGCTTGTTAGCTGCAGGGACGAAGTCAGGTCCCTGGTACCAGCTGTTGAAAGCAGAAGACAAATACAGCTCATTAAGGTCCCGCCAAGGCCGGACTAACAAAATCTGAGTTTTTGCCAATTATCTCCAACAGAGAACAGAGTCAGACTGAAGGAGTCCCTCACCTGATTACGGACAACTGGGCCCTCTTTGTCCACCTCAGCACAGGTGTTTGACTGTTTTTCTCCTGCCACCGCTCGAACTAGAAGTGTGCTAATTTGAAAAGTGGCTGCAACGTCCCTGGCAGCTCTCGTTAACGCGGGTAGAAGAATACTCAGGATTTTTCCAGCTGCAGTCGGACTTCTTACTCAGCACTCAGGATCACGGTGTCTGGGGCCTGAGGAGACCCAGGGAAGGGCCTTGGATGGGTAGAAAGAGGCGGATGTGAGAGGGGTGAGGTAGGCCATTGAAAGAGAGGTGCGCCTTCATAAGCGTGTGGCCAGAGCCTCCCACTGAAACACCGGAGCTGCAAATAAATGATGGCGGCCATTCACACGGTCCTGTAATAGCAACGCGGGAAGCAGACACCTCGAGTCTGCGCAGTGTGTCTTAAAAAGTCCTTATGACAAACTGCGCAGACTCGGCTTCCCACCTGCTGCCTCTACCACTCCTTTTCCCAGCTTATCAGAGGGCAGGACCCACCTCCCTGTGACGTGTTCAGAAAGGGTGGGGTGCCGTCCTCTCCACTCCCTGACTGACATGCAGCCCCTGGCGCTACAGGGCTTGAGCCTGAAGCGCCCGGGGCAAACTTTAGCCAAACGTCATTAGTGGGTGGAGACTGGTCCTCGAGGCTATGTCTTTGCCGAACTGATGACCTCACAGGCCTCAGGGCAGTGAGCTTGTCAGCCCGGCAAAGTAGACTCAGGGCCAAAACGAAAGGCATAGGCTTCGCTGCCAGGGTCACGTGACATGACACTCGTGATCACTTATCATTGCAGCTACAACAGCCCTGAGCCTGGTCCCAAGCAATTAGAGGTCTGCGTAATTAATTTTTTCTTTTACTGTTTATTAAAAGAATTTAGTTGTACTTTTGTAATAGCTGACCCAGGGGCTGAAAATAAAGGGGGCGGAGCCCCGACGCCCTCACGCAGAAACCGCCACTGCCCACAGGGGAAAGAACCTTTCATGTCATTTATGGTTCCCTGTCTTGGTGGTACAATGTCTAAATGGCTGTGCCCCAGACTGTCTTTGAGTGACCGAGCCTTTTTGAAAGTGATTAAAGGTGCTGTTGGAATGTCTGCACCGATAATGGCGTCAGTCTTTAATATGTGCCAGTTTTTCTTCATTATTCTCCTCAGACTGTTAGCATCCTCCGAAAAGGTAGTTATCATTCGGAATTTGCCGGTTTGTTCTTTGCGAACTTTTTGCTGGAATAAATCCTTCCTGGGTGTTTTTTCCACTCTTTTAAGAGTGTTCTCGAGGAGACCTAGAGTATAACCTCTCTCTAAAAATCTATTGAGGCTTGCTGTAGCTGCCAATTTAAAGTCGCTTTCTTTTGAACAATTCCTTTTCAGTCTGAGAAATTCCCCATACGGAATGCTATTTTTTAATTTTTGGGGATGACTACTGGCAGCATGTAAGGTGCTGTTTCCAGCGGTCGGCTTTCTGTATAAGGCTGTGGTAATTTTACCCTCCTGTATCACAACTCTCAGGTCTAGATAGTTTGCTGCCACTGCACTTATCTCGCCTGAGAATTGTAGGTTAACCTCATTTTTATTCAGATGCTCTATGTATTTCTCCGCTTGGTTTACCGAGCCATTTCATACTAGGAAAAGGTCGTCTATGTATCTGTACCACGATACTATGTTATTGGTCCAGTCTGTGTTAGCCTCAGACCATGCTACCTGCTCCTCCCACCAGCCCACGAACAGATTTGCGTAACTGGGGGGCGAAGCAGGTGCCCATCGCGGTACCCGAGATTTGTCTAAAGAGGTCCCCCTGGAAAATAAAGATGTTATTGAACAGACAAAATTCAATGAACTGCAACAACATCTCATTATGGGTACTAAATTTCAAAGACCGTTTTTGGAGAAAGTATCTAACCGCATTCATGCCCTGTGTATGATTAATACAAGTGTATAGACTCGTGATGTCCAGAACAATCAGACAGTAAGATGGTTGCCAAGTAAGTTTCTCGATATGTCTAATGAAGTCTGTGGAATCTTTGACGTTTGACTTCAGCCCAAGTACAGCTTCAAATGAAAAATGATCTAAGAACCTAGAGAGATAACAGAAAATCTCACCGGGACCCGAAACCCGGGAACTCGCACCGACCCCGAGAGGAGTGGAGCTGACTGATTCGGGAAACTTTCTGATATATATATATATATATATATATATATATATATATATATATATATATATATATATATATATATATATATTACCTACTGGCGGTCGCCAGTAGGTAGTTATAGTTAGGACCACGTTTCCATAGGAAAACCTCAACATTCTATTTTGAATAACTTTGGCACCGGGCGACGAATCCTCGCGAATTTCTCAAAATAGGTGGGGCGCTACGCTCCGCTCCTACCCTGAAAGTCTTGGGGGGATCCGTCAAGCGGGGGCTGAGATAAAAGGGGGGTCCCAAAACGCGTTTTTCCCATGCATTTTTCCATAGGACCTTTAGAACGAGCTACAGCCCGAACGGCTGAACAGAATTACTCAAAATTTGGCAGAGAGGTAGTCCCTAGGTCAAGGAAGTGCCTTTTGTAGGTTTGGTGTAAATCTGTTCAGTAGATTCTGAGAAAATAGCCTTTAAATCAATATATATATCTGAGCCCGCTTACGGTACGCTTATCGTACGCTTACGGTAAGCGTACGGCGGCGTGCGCGAGCGCGATTCTGATTGGCTGTTAGATCTTAGTAAACATTCGAATCGGCCGAAACCAGGAAGCGGCGGCCGCCATTTTGTGTATTTCACTCTGAAAAAAAAGAGTGAAAACAAGGAAAGGGGGCAATGAGGAGAGTTACAGACCCCCTAACATTTGTAAGGGGGTCAAAGAAGGACAGAAAAGTACAAAAAAAACATTTATTGATTTTAAAAAAAATCACGGGGTACGCGTACGGTAAGCTTACGGTAAGCGTACGGTAAAAAAATAAAAATAGATAAATGAAAAGCAGATTTAAGAGTTTAGAAATTAGGGAGCTCTAAAAAGAGCTGTTGTGTTTATGAAGTCATTTTTTTAGTGGTACCTACAAGTAAGTACCGATGCAGAGTCTAAGGTTCAAGAGGAAGACTCTGTTCCCTTCATCATTGAAGTGCACACCATCTCCTCTATAAATGTCTTGCATGTCATAACGCAAGTTGTTGTGGTAAATGGCACCCATACCATAGTCACGGAGGAAAGCAGAAACAGATTTGTTGACGTGCTTTCTTGCTTTGTCAATCTGTGGACAGAAATGATTGGACCAGTTCCATTTTTGCCTTTGGCATATGTTGGAAAACACAAAGGCAGTTTTAGGGAAAAGTGTAAACAGTTGTGCAAAGGTGTCCTTCATAAGCATTTCCAGACCTACCCCAGTCAAAGTGCCTAGGTCATTGCCACCACAGTGCACTATTATGAGGTCAGGGTGTTGGATTTGAATGAAGGATTTCACCAATGGCATCAATTGGTGCCACTTTAACCCTCTCTGACCAATCCATTTAATGTCTACATTTGGCAAAGCAAGGTCTCTCACCATATCTGTTTTCTCTGCAAACTTTTCACTCCAGAAGACATAGCTGTGCCCTACAATCCACACTGTGAACATCTTCAAAGGAGAACTGGATGCACTCAGGAGGTGTCTTTCAGTAGAATGGCAATATGAAAAGAAAGACAGTTTGGAAATGGAGGCATACATATTTTTTTAAAACAAAAAGAACTGATTGGCTGTTTCATACCATTCTAGAATAAAAACTAGGCTGTATGTGAAAATTAATAGAAGCATGTTTTGTATTGGTACAAAAAAATGTGTAACCAAAGAACAGTACTATGGATTTGCTGTAAGGTTTGAAAAGTCAAGCACTCTTGCTCTGTGGAATTGAAACATTGTGTGTCGAACTTCTGACCTAACTGCACACAGCAGTGTTCCATGAGCTGTTGCTATGGTAGCAGGCAGAAGTCAAGTTGGGGGAAGGGTACTAGGCAGAAGTCAAGTTGGGGGCAGGGTACTTTTGGAAAAGGGTTGGTTTTCAACCAATAGAAATGTGTGATTACATTTGAAAAAAAGGGGGAAGCACTGAGATTTGAAACTTACATGTATATGTGTGGAAAAATAGAGGGAAAGTTTGCCATTATCTGGTTCTGCTGAGAGGAGAGAGGTGAACACAACAGAGATCCTGGCTCTGATAATCTGCTGTTTGAGTGTCACATTTCTTTCACAACTAACTAATTTTAAAGGTGAGTTTAGAGTTTGAGAGGGGATGTATGTGGTAACTTAAGAAATGAATAATAGAAATGGGAATTGTTTTTGTTGTAGTTACACATGGTGGTTTCATAATGTGACAGTGTGTAAAAGTGATTTACACTTGCCCCGAAAAAAAAAAGAGCAGTAAGTGTGCTTTCAAATTGGCAAAGAAATTTCGTTTTGGGACTAATGTGAAAACATGACTCTGTGTGCATAGAAGAATTATAGGCAGAGATTTATTGCGTCTTGCTCTGGTGATTTCACAGTTGCATTAGATGGAAAGGGGGAGCGAATTTTTTGGGGAAGAAGCAGAGGCTTAGCACACACCCATGTGCTTGCCATGTATAGTCATGCACAGTATTTAGAAGCCAGTGGGGTTTTCAGGTTTAAGTCTGTAATGCAAATACATTCAGCATCACTAAGGCTGGTTGCCCTTGGTGGAGTGTAGGCAGTCACAGAGAATGCACATGGTGGTGGTCTGAAAAAAAAACAGCTTGGACACGTGCAATTAAATAAATCAAAAATAGTGGTTTCATAATGTGTCAGTCTGTAAAAGTGATTTCAAATTGTAAAAAGAGATTTTCACTTGGCCCGAAAAAAAAAGAGCAGTAAGTGTGCTTTCAAATTGGCAAAGAAATTTCGTTTTGGGACTAATGTGAAAACATGACTCTGTGTGCATAGAAGAATTATAGGCAGAGATTTATTGCGTCTTGCTCTGGTGATTTCACAGTTGCATTAGATGGAAAGGGGGAGCGAATTTTTTGGGGAAGAAGCAGAGGCTTAGCACACACCCATGTGCTTGCCATGTATAGTCATGCACAGTATTTAGAAGCCACTGGGGTTTTCAGGTTTAAGTCTGTAATGCAAATACATTCAGCATCACTAAGGCTGGTTGCCCTTGCTGGAGTGTAGGCAGACACAGAGAATACACATGGTGTTGGTCTGAAAAAAACCCAGCTTGGACACGTGCAATTAAATAAATCAAAAATAGTGGTTTCATAATGTGTCAGTCTGTAAAAGTGATTTGAAATTGTAAAAAGAGATTTTCACTTGGCCCTAAAAAAAAAGAGCAGTAAGTGTGCTTTCAAATTGGCAAAGAAATTTCGTTTTAGGACTAATGTGAAAACATGACTCTGTGTGCATAGAGGAATTATAGGCAGAGATTTATTGCGTCTTGCTCTGGTGATTTCACAGTTGCATTAGATGGAAAGGGGGAGCGAATTTTTTGGGGAAGAAGCAGAGGCTTAGCACACACCCATGTGCTTGCCATGTATAGTCATGCACAGTATTTAGAAGCCAGTGGGGTTTTCAGGTTTAAGTCTGTAATGCAAATACATTCAGCATCACTAAGGCTGGTTGCCCTTGGTGGAGTGTAGGCAGTCACAGAGAATGCACATGGTGGTGGTCTGAAAAAAAAACAGTTTGTACACGTGCAATTAAATAAATCAAAAATAGTGGTTTCATAATGTGTCAGTCTGTAAAAGTGATTTCAAATTGTAAAAAGAGATTTTCACTTGGCCCTAAAAAAAAAGAGCAGTAAGTGTGCTTTCAAATTGGCAAAGAAATTTCGTTTTAGGACTAATGTGAAAACATGACTCTGTGTGCATAGAGGAATTATAGGCAGAGATTTATTGCGTCTTGCTCTGGTGATTTCACAGTTGCATTAGATGGAAAGGGGGAGCGAATTTTTTGGGGAAGAAGCAGAGGCTTAGCACACACCCATGTGCTTGCCATGTATAGTCATGCACAGTATTTAGAAGCCAGTGGGGTTTTCAGGTTTAAGTCTGTAATGCAAATACATTCAGCATCACTAAGGCTGGTTGCCCTTGGTGGAGTGTAGGCAGTCACAGAGAATGCACATGGTGGTGGTCTGAAAAAACAGCTTGGACATGTGCATTTAAATAAAAGAAAAAAAAGTGGTTTCATAATGTGTCAGTCTGTAAAAGTGATTTCAAATTGTAAAAAGAGATTTTCACTTGGCCCGAAAAAAAAAGAGCAGTAAGTGTGCTTTCAAATTGGCAAAGAAATTTCGTTTTAGGACTAATGTGAAAACATGACTCTGTGTGCATAGAGGAATTATAGGCAGAGATTTATTGCGTCTTGCTCTGGTGATTTCACAGTTGCATTAGATGGAAAGGGGGAGCGAATTTTTGGGGGAAGAAGCAGAGGCTTAGCACACACCCATGTGCTTGCCGTGTATAGTCATGCACAGTATTTAGAAGCCAGTGGGGTTTTCAGGTTTAAGTCTGTAATGCAAATACATTCAGCATCACTAAGGCTGGTTGCCCTTGCTGGAGTGTAGGCAGACACAGAGAATACACATGGTGGTGGTCTGAAAAAAAAACAGCTTGGACATGTGCAATTAAATAAATTTTTAAAAAAGGTTTCATAATGTGTCAGTCTGTAAAAGTGATTTTCACTAGGCCCGAAAAAAAAAGAGCAGTAAGTGTGCTTTCAAAATGGCAAAGAAATTTCGTTTTGGGACTAATGTGAAAACATGACTCTGTGTGCATAGAGGAATTATAGGCAGAGATTTATTGCGTCTTGCTCTGGTGATTTCACAGTTGCATTAGATGGAAAGGGGGAGCGAATTTTTTGGGGAAGAAGCAGAGGCTTAGCACACACCCATGTGCTTGCCATGTATAGTCATGCACAGTATTTAGAAGCCAGTGAGGTTTTCAGGTTTAAGTCTGTAATGCAAATACATTCAGCATCACTAAGGCTGGTTGCCCTTGCTGGAGTGTAGGCAGACACAGAGAATACACATGGTGGTGGTCTGAAAAAAAAACAGCTTGGACATGTGCAATTAAATAAATTTTTAAAAAAGGTTTCATAATGTGTCAGTCTGTAAAAGTGATTTTCACTCGGCCCGAAAAAAAAAGAGCAGTAAGTGTGCTTTCAAAATGGCAAAGAAATTTCGTTTTGGGACTAATGTGAAAACATGACTCTGTGTGCATAGAAGAATTATAGGCAGAGATTTATTGCGTCTTGCTCTGGTGATTTCACAGTTGCATTAGATGGAAAGGGGGAGCGAATTTTTTGGGGAAGAAGCAGAGGCTTAGCACACACCCATGTGCTTGCCATGTATAGTCATGCACAGTATTTAGAAGCCACTGGGGTTTTCAGGTTTAAGTCTGTAATGCAAATACATTCAGCATCACTAAGGCTGGTTGCCCTTGCTGGAGTGTAGGCAGACACAGAGAATACACATGGTGTTGGTCTGAAAAAAAACCAGCTTGGACACGTGCAATTAAATAAATCAAAAATAGTGGTTTCATAATGTGTCAGTCTGTAAAAGTGATTTCAAATTGTAAAAAGAGATTTTCACTTGGCCCTAAAAAAAAAGAGCAGTAAGTGTGCTTTCAAATTGGCAAAGAAATTTCGTTTTAGGACTAATGTGAAAACATGACTCTGTGTGCATAGAGGAATTATAGGCAGAGATTTATTGCGTCTTGCTCTGGTGATTTCACAGTTGCATTAGATGGAAAGGGGGAGCGAATTTTTTGGGGAAGAAGCAGAGGCTTAGCACACACCCATGTGCTTGCCATGTATAGTCATGCACAGTATTTAGAAGCCAGTGGGGTTTTCAGGTTTAAGTCTGTAATGCAAATACATTCAGCATCACTAAGGCTGGTTGCCCTTGGTGGAGTGTAGGCAGTCACAGAGAATGCACATGGTGGTGGTCTGAAAAAAAAACAGTTTGTACACGTGCAATTAAATAAATCAAAAATAGTGGTTTCATAATGTGTCAGTCTGTAAAAGTGATTTCAAATTGTAAAAAGAGATTTTCACTTGGCCCTAAAAAAAAAGAGCAGTAAGTGTGCTTTCAAATTGGCAAAGAAATTTCGTTTTAGGACTAATGTGAAAACATGACTCTGTGTGCATAGAGGAATTATAGGCAGAGATTTATTGCGTCTTGCTCTGGTGATTTCACAGTTGCATTAGATGGAAAGGGGGAGCGAATTTTTGGGGGAAGAAGCAGAGGCTTAGCACACACCCATGTGCTTGCCATGTATAGTCATGCACAGTATTTAGAAGCCAGTGGGGTTTTCAGGTTTAAGTCTGTAATGCAAATACATTCAGCATCACTAAGGCTGGTTGCCCTTGGTGGAGTGTAGGCAGTCACAGAGAATGCACATGGTGGTGGTCTGAAAAAACAGCTTGGACATGTGCATTTAAATAAAAGAAAAAAAAGTGGTTTCATAATGTGTCAGTCTGTAAAAGTGATTTCAAATTGTAAAAAGAGATTTTCACTTGGCCCGAAAAAAAAAGAGCAGTAAGTGTGCTTTCAAATTGGCAAAGAAATTTCGTTTTGGGACTAATGTGAAAACATGACTCTGTGTGCATAGAGGAATTATAGGCAGAGATTTATTGCGTCTTGCTCTGGTGATTTCACAGTTGCATTAGATGGAAAGGGGGAGCGAATTTTTGGGGGAAGAAGCAGAGGCTTAGCACACACCCATGTGCTTGCCGTGTATAGTCATGCACAGTATTTAGAAGCCAGTGGGGTTTTCAGGTTTAAGTCTGTAATGCAAATACATTCAGCATCACTAAGGCTGGTTGCCCTTGCTGGAGTGTAGGCAGACACAGAGAATACACATGGTGGTGGTCTGAAAAAAAAACAGCTTGGACATGTGCAATTAAATAAATTTTTAAAAAAGGTTTCATAATGTGTCAGTCTGTAAAAGTGATTTTCACTCGGCCCGAAAAAAAAAGAGCAGTAAGTGTGCTTTCAAAATGGCAAAGAAATTTCGTTTTGGGACTAATGTGAAAACATGACTCTGTGTGCATAGAGGAATTATAGGCAGAGATTTATTGTGTCTTGCTCTGGTGATTTCACAGTTGCATTAGATGGAAAGGGGGAGCGAATTTTTTGGGGAAGAAGCAGAGGCTTAGCACACACCCATGTGCTTGCCATGTATAGTCATGCACAGTATTTAGAAGCCAGTGAGGTTTTCAGGTTTAAGTCTGTAATGCAAATACATTCAGCATCACTAAGGCTGGTTGCCCTTGCTGGAGTGTAGGCAGACACAGAGAATACACATGGTGGTGGTCTGAAAAAAAAACAGCTTGGACATGTGCAATTAAATACATTTTTAAAAAAGGTTTCATAATGTGTCAGTCTGTAAAAGTGATTTTCACTCGGCCCGAAAAAAAAAGAGCAGTAAGTGTGCTTTCAAAATGGCAAAGAAATTTCGTTTTGGGACTAATGTGAAAACATGACTCTGTGTGCATAGAGGAATTATAGGCAGAGATTTATTGCGTCTTGCTCTGGTGATTTCACAGTTGCATTAGATGGAAAGGGGGAGCGAATTTTTGGGGGAAGAAGCAGAGTCTTAGCACACACCCATGTGCTTGCCGTGTATAGTCATGCAAAGTATTTACAAGCGAGTGGGGTTTTCAGGTTTCAGTCTGTAATGCAAATACATTGAGCTTCACTAAGGCTGGTTGCCCTTGCTGGAGTGTAGCACTGTGGACATGGGCTTTTTAAAAAATCTGAAAAGTGGTTTCATAATGTGACAGTTTGTAAAAGAGATTTTCACTTGCCCAAAAAAAAGAGCAGTTTGTGTGCATTCAAATTGGCAAAGAAATTTTGTTTTATGACTATTGTGAAAACAAATGTAGTAATATATTTAAATACAATAAAGGATTTTTTTTTTAGTTTTTTTCAGGTATTGCTGAAGAACAGTGAACAAAATTTAAGATGCCTACAAAATCTCGAGCTCAAAAAACGCTAAAAAAAAAACTATATTTGAAGACAACTGGAGGACCAAAGTTAGTAGAAGATGCTCATGTTGGGAAAAAGAAAAAATCTTCTGGTAAGCAGAAAAAACAATTTCTTAACAAAATATTCAAAACAAAGAAAAATGTACAAAATGTCTGTCCTCGGAAAAATGTAACAAAACATAGAGAACAGCAAAAAATTGAGAATTTAGTTAATGCAAATATACCTTCTGCAATTGAAAAGTTTAACATAAACAGAAAAACAGCGTTTAAAGAGATACGTAGAAAAATGTTTCAGAGAAGAGTTATGTCCAATTTGATAAAGGATGTAAAGAAATATAAGCAAAAGGCAAAATAATACAAGAGAAAAAAAGAAATTGAAGCCATTGCAGCAAAAGCATTAGAATTAAAAAGGAAACTATTCATATTAATTTTGAATAGGATGCGTACATTAGATAAAATGGTTAATGTACTGAAATCACAAAGCAAAAGCAAAAGAGTAGTGAACAGAACAAACTTTTGTAAAGTGTTTTTAGGAAAGTGGATGCATAGTTCAAGTAGTGAACCTTTTTTTAATGAAGAGAGCTATTTTCAAAGTAATAGTTTGCTGCATGCAGTTGACACCAGAGGTCGTTCATACGAAGTAAAAAATGGTTGCATAATGGAGAAGGAGATAATGGTTCCAAGAGATGAGGTACAAGTGATGGCAGATGAGGCAATGGGGAGACGTCCTAAAGCCCCAGTGTACACTTGGAATTGTAGTAGTATTTGCACTGTGCGTCAGGAATCTATTGACAGATTTCGAGAGTGTCTAAGAGAATATAGTAAAAAAAGTGTAAAACAAAAGATTAAGGTGCTTCAAAGTCTGGATCCATGCAGAGTGAGAGAGAATACTGGTTTGCAGGGTCATTCTCTTGCTTGTCTATCTAGAAAAGTGTGCAATAGTGTTTTCCATCATTTTAGGATGCTGGCTGTTCATCATACTGAAATGAGAAAGTTTGTGAGACGGTTGTATTTTGCCAAAAGTCCAGCAATAAAGTTAAATGAATTGAATAGGGCTCTGTTCCGAGGAACGGTATCAGATGTAGAGAAGGTTGTTGATGAAATTCAGTTTTGTTACTTTGGTCCTGAACAAAACAGTGCAGAGAAGGACACAGTAAATGAGGCAGAAGTGGAAGAGAATGTAGAACCCTCTGTAAGTAACACATTTAATGATCACATAACAAAATTTGCAATAGTCTCTAATGAAAGACCAAATGTTACTTGTATTTGTTGCCGCAGAACTCATTATAGAAAACAAACTAGGAATGTTGATCTCTACAGAAAGAGTGAAAATGAAGATAATTATAAGTGGATGGATTTTGCCACATATATATTTCTTGAAAATTGTTTTGAATTGGGTGAAGATCAGCGTATTTGTAAATACTGTTACAACAAGTTAGAGGAAAATAGAATGCCGACCAGAGCTGTACATAATAATTTAGAATTGGATGCTATTCCTGCTGAACTTTCTGAATTAAATACATATGAGTCTATACTCATTCAATGTGTTCATCCGTTCCAGACCATAGTACGTATGGAGCCCAAAACTGGTAAATTACCTCCTTCAGATTTACTGAGAGGTTTAAAAGGTAGAGTGGTGTATTTGCCCTTGGATTTGAAAAAAAATATGGAAACTATTGATGCGGATACTTTGGAAACTGAACCATTAATTATTCTGGTTAATGGTGTACCTACAAAGAATAAGAAGATTTGGCAGGAGCTGGTAGATGTGCGGAAAGTACAAAGAGCAAATTTGTATTTGAAAAAAAATAACAAATGGTATGAATCAATTTATATAGAAGAAGAAGAAGAAGAAGAAGATTTTCAAGAACACACAGAAACACCAACTGGACAAATTGAAAAAGTGGACAAGTCAAAGGAAGAAGAAATTTATGAACATTTTAGCATACATCCTCTCCATTCGAAAGAAGTTATGGGAGACAATATTGATCTCTTTCAGATGAAGAGAGCAAAAGGAAATCCCGTGAGTGTATGGGAGGAGAGCTTGGAAGCTCGATGTTTTCCCCAGCTGTTTCCTAAAGGAAAAGGAGGACGATACGATGAACGTCCAGAACAGATTCCAGCTTCAGAGTATCGGACTACAAGACTATATGCTGAAGATCCCAGATTTCGACAAAGTATTCCTTATTTGTTCCATCTTTTATTTGAAAGCGACTTGTCTGCACTGTCTTATGCAGTAAATCACATTTTAAAAAGTGGAGTACATTTACAAAATGTGTCTGCTAAGGATTTTATGGAGAAAGTGCAGCACCGAGATGATCATTTGGAAACACAACTGATCAATCTGATGGCTTGTCAGCGTGGGACAAATGAATATTGGTACCGACGCCATGGTGAACTAAAATGCATGTTACGCAATTTAGGAACACCAACATGGTTCCTTACCCTAAGCTGTGCCGAGTACGCTTGGGATGATTTACTGGATTTTCTACGAGAGGCCAATTCAAACATTAAAAACATCGAATACAAGACAGCAGGAGAACTGTGCTCATTGGATCCGGTTAATGTTTGCAGATATTTCAATCATAGATTTGAGGCTATGATGTCCTTCATCTGCAATAAAAAAAATCCACCCCTTGGAGAAGTAGTGGATTTCTTTTGGAGAAAAGAGTACCAGGCAAGAGGTGCTCCTCATATTCATATGCTGCTGTGGATCAAGGATGCCCCAAAGTTTGGAACAGATACTGATGAAGCAGTGTTATCTTACATTGAAGAATATGCAACATGTGGTATACCAAAAAGCAAAGAAGAGAACAAGTTAAAGGAGCAAGTTCTACGTTTCCAAAGTCATCGGTGTGGAAAATACTGTCGACGGAAATACAAGAGCAAAGAAAAATACTACACTAAATGTCGATTTGGATTTCCTAGACCTGTTCTTTCAAATGGAAGAGTCAACAGTTTTATGTCAGCTGTGAGACATACTATCACAAGAAAATCACCTAAGAATACCTACAACCTTAAAAGAAAAGAAGAATCAAAAAATATAAATGACTACAACCCAGTCATTTTATCCATGTGGAACGCTAACATGGATATACAGTATGTAGCTGACAATTCCATTGCTGTTGCACGATATGTAACGTCTTACATTACGAAATCAGAAAAAACAGAATTGAAGGAAATGTGGGAAGAGATTTCTCACGAGAAGACTGTCAGTAAGAAGCTGTACAGTTTCAGTTTGAAGATGTTATCGCATCGAGAAATTGGATCCTACGAATGTTCAGATAGGTTATCTTCTGCAAGTCTCTACTCGAAGTCAAGAAGAATAATTTGGGCAAGTTTAGGCCTTGCAGCAATGAGAAATCGGGTACTGAAATCTGTTGGAGAAATTGAATATTTGGCCGAGAATGACCCAGAAAGTACAGATATATTGAAAACAAACATGTTGGACACATATTATCCCAAGAGAAGTCATCATCTGGAGAACATGTGTCTCTATGAAGTGCTGCAGAACTACATTTATTCACGGAAAGCTGCAGAAGACATCAACAGTGGAAAATATAAAGTTGTTGGTGAAGAAGGATGTTTGGTGAAGCAAACCAAAGGAAGTTTGATAAATCACCGGAAGCTGAGTTGCGACACAACCGACAAGAAATAATTTTACTACTTGGCTCTTTTACAGTTGTTTAAACCATGGCGTACAGAGGATGAACTACTGGGAGAATTCCAGAGCTATGAAGATTCTTTTAATGCTTGCAAAGACAGCATACAATGCAGTACATTCTCAACTTATCTGCAAATGTTAAATGAAGAAATTGAACAGGAAACTACAATTGCAGCAGAAATAGCTAGAGACAGTTCTCAGGACAGCCAAAGTTCAGGAACATACAGTCAAGATCCCCTAGGACAACCAATCGTTGAAAATGAAGCATCAATAGCCATGAATGAAGTGGAAACGGCTATGAATCAAGCTCAAGAAGAATTTATAGACTTACAAAATTTGGAAAGACAACTGAATCAAGAGCAGCAACACATTTATGAAGAGATCAAAAACAAAATTGATCACGGATTTCTACATATAAAAAAAGAGTGCTCATGCACATCATTTCATCCAATCAGGATGTATGTAAGCGGACAAGCTGGCACTGGAAAAAGTTTCCTAATTAAAGTCATCAGAAGCTACCTAAAGCAAAAAACGGATTCTACTTTGTCTTGTGTGGTTACTGCTCCAACTGGGTTAGCAGCATATAACATAAAAGGAATCACCTTACATCGTTTGCTAATGTTACCAGTGGAGCATGAGAACAAAATACAATTCAACAAGCTAACTGGAGAAGCATCCTTGGAAGTTTCAAGAGTATTGAAGAAGATGCAAGTTCTCATTATTGATGAGGTGAGCATGGTATCAAACTTAATGCTTGCCTTTGTGCATTTAAGAATGCAGCAAATTTTGAAGACAGACTATGACGTGTTATTTGGTGGAAAACACGTCATAGTTTTTGGGGATCTTTTGCAACTTACTCCAGTTAAAGGACAACCAGTGTTTAATACTGTGACACATGAAGACACGAAGAAGTCATTGGGAAGCATTGGAAATACAAATATTTGGTCCTTCTTTGAGTACAAGGAACTTACAACTAATATGAGGCAAGCAAACGATGAAGAATATGGAAGTATTCTGAAAGATATCAGAATTGGACTACTCACAGAAGTTGGGAAAAAAGCATTACAGAGTCGGCTGCTACATAATTTATTTCCAAAGGAAGAAATAGTTGCAGAGAAAATATACAAGAATATTGCAGAAAACAAAAGTGTCATCTGCTTAATGCCAACTCTACGTGAATGCTCAATATTTAATGAGGAGCTTTTGAAATTGGAAAAGGAAGAGATCAGGAAATTGGAAGCAGTGGACAAAATTGAGGATGGAAGAATTACTGTCACAGTAACAGGCAAACTGAAAAATAAATTGGACTCACTAGAGAAGAACATCTCCAAAACAGCAGGATTAGAAAAAAATCTATATGTTTGCATGAACTGTAGAGTATTTTTAAGGAGAAATTTGGATGTTGAGAAAGGCTTAGTGAATGGAGCGATGGGAAGAGTTGTGGGTTTTATTAATTATCAGAAAAAAGAAGGAATTGAATGTTTACAGATAAAATTTGATCAGATAGATGAAGTTAAAGATATTTGTCGTTGTACAGTTCGTTTTATGCTTGTGAAAGACTTATATGTACGTAGGAAGCAGTTTCCGTTTTCTCTAGCATATGCTGTAACTATCCACAAGTCTCAAGGATTGACTGTAGATTGTGCATTTGTGAACATTGGTTCAACTGTGTTCAAAGAAGGTATGGCATATGTAGCTTTGTCACGAGTCAAAACATTATCAGGTTTATTCATGATAGACTTTGATGACTCAAAAGTTAGTGCTGATACAAACTGTGTAAAGGAGTATAATAGATTAAGAAGAAGCTATGCTCCTCATTTAGGTCAGTATCCTGTGTTGGAGAAACGTGTAGTTTCTCGTAAAAGGAGAAATGAGAATATCTGTAATGAAGATATAGAGAAGAGGAAAAAAAAGAGGAGTGATGTAATTGCAAGCAAAAAGAAAAAGGACAATGAAGAACAGGTTGTAGGATGTCATTTTGAAAATAGCTCTGGTGTCAACTGCTACGCTAATGTAGTGCTGAATGTTGCATTTTATCTGGAAAGTTTGCAAGAGCAGATAATAGTAAATCAGGGAAAAAGATTCTGTTCAGAGCTGAGTCTCCTTTTTCAAAAGCTGAGTAAAGATAAAACTCAAATAGAAAGTGCTACTGATATTAGAAAACTTTTAGATGTATGTTCAGGACGAACACAGTTTTCTCAAAATGAACAGCAAGATGCACACGAATTTTTGATGTATTTTCTTCAGGTAGTGGAAGAAGAAGGAGTTCCCATTGACATTTTTTTTGGTCTCTCTTATAAATGGGAACATAGTTGTGATAATTGTTATAATATATGTGGCTCTATTGTTGATAATGAAAGGTTTATTTATTTGACATTGCCAGAGAGTAAAACAGTCACTTTTGCAAAATTAGTTAAAGATGCTAATCATAGCATGAAATGTGGTGAGTGTAATTCTGACATGTTTTCAACATTAATTTTAAGGGAATACGGACAGTATGTAATTTTAATGATGCAACGATGTAGAGCTGATGGTTCAAAATTGGATACTTTAATAAAGAAGTTTACAGGACAGCAATTATCAATTTCAGGAAAAACTTTTGTAACTGTTGCAATAATTTTCCATGATGGACCTACTGTTACTTCTGGACATTACACAGTTTATCTAAAATGTGAAAAAGGCTGGACACTGTGTAATGATTCCCAATTGATTTTCAAACAACGTTTGCCTTTTGATTTAGCAAATTCCTATCTAATCTTCCTGAAACCTAAATTTTAGAGAGACTTGGCAAGATCTGGACAAAATAATTTTACCATTTTACTGGATTACCATTGCAATTTTGTAGAAAAAATATTTTTAAAATTATCATTTGGCCTAAAGGAAAGATAACCAATTGTAATGTGGACTTTTTTAATTTTTAATGCAATTTTGAAAAACCAATAATTTATAGATAATCGGTAACTTCTGCACATTTTAAATTTTGGAATGCTATTGGACTGCCATTGGAAATTTTTTCAAAAATGATTTAAAAAATTACTATTTGGCCATGTGGAAAAGTAAGCAATTCTATTGTGGACTAAATAAATTATTCAAAAAATTTTCGTGAACCAAAATGTTACAGAGAATCGGTGAGATCTGGACAGATTAAACTTTAGAATTTTAATGGATTTCCCTTGGAAATTTATTCCAAAAAAAAAAAAAAAAATACTATTTGGCCTAAAGGAAATGAAATCAGATGTATTTTGGAGTTATTTGAGATATAATATTGTGATTATACTTCTGAAACAAACATATCAGACGGTATTTTAAAGAAATAAGTATTGTTTTTAGATGATATTTTTTTAGAATAATATGCATTTCTGTAATGATAAGTTTAAGTGAGAAGAGATTCTGGGCTTTTTTAATACAATCTTTGAGATTGTTATTTTTTTTTGCCCGCTGTAAAATGATGAATGCAATTGCTTTCACAATTTATAGTGAAATGCAATTTATTCTGAAAACAGCAAAAATAAGGCAAAAATATTTTTTTGAAAAAAATGTAAATATGTATACTGTATTATATATTGTTAAAAAAATATTAATACTTTTTTCTTTTTTTTCAGATCGATATAGAAAATTTTCTAAAACTACAACCATTTTTAAAACTATTTTTTTAAAAAACAAATGAATAAATATTTTTTTGAGTGAGTATGGTAAGTCAATAATAATAATTGTAGTCTCTCAAGGACCTTGTAATGTGATAATTGATTTTTAGTGTTTTTTTTTAAAAAATAAAAAAAAGGTACGCGCACCGTACGCGTACGTTAAAAAAAAAAAAAAAAAAGGTTTTTAAAAACATATGTAAAAAAAAGATGAAAGATAAGGTTGGCTCTTAAAAGAACCGTTGTGCTCATGCAGGGACAGAGGAAAGGAAGCATGGGAAAATCATTCAAAGCTACAAATGTGCTGATCTATTTTGTTGTTCACTAGGGAAACACTGGTCTCCCTATGACAAATTAGACCTTTACAAAATGTGCAATGAATATCAACCTTCCGAAATCGAAGGTTCATTTCCAGAGGGCCAGCAAAAGGAGATTCTCCCCCCACAGATGAAGGGCTCACCTGACCTGCAGAAGAAGGAGTCAGCCCTGCAGATGATGGTCCAGGCTGAGCTGCTGTGGATGTACTGGCTCGTCTTTCTGAAGAGTTACCTCCAAAAAGATGACCATGTGTCCTTCTGTGTACATCCTGGAGGTGTCTCTTCATGGTGTGATTCCCAAAGGAATACTTCCTGTTAGGATTACCTCTAGAAAGTACACGCTTACACAGCTTGCAAGTAACTAAGGGTGCATTCACCTTTTGCTGGCCTTCTGGAAAAGTAAAATAATCCCAAACATAAGAAGGCTTTTGTTTCCTCGATCTCTGCCTCAAGACAGTGCTGCTGGTGCTAGCCTCACTCTCAGAAGAGCTCTGCTGTTCTGCCATCGTATCCCAAAGACAAACCAGCTCCTTCTCCCAAGGGATCACAAGCAGAAATGAGGGGAATGGGTGTGGTGTAGGAGAGTTCTAGAACTGAAAGTAGTTTCAACCAATCAAAAGTTGTGTTTCAAGATCACATGACCTACCGTACGCTTACGGTACGCTTACGGTACGCTTACGGCAAAAAGTACGCGTGCGCGTAAAAAAGACACGCGCTTGCGCGCATGCGCATAACAGTCACTCCCCGGCACTTCCGCGTAACGTGCGCGTGTGGCGTAAGCGCGCACGCGTCCCACGCGCAGTACGCGCGGCTACGCAAAGTGCGTAACTATACGCAAGCAGCGTAGATAGATTACGGACGTTGCGTAAACCGTACGCTTACCGTGAGCTTACGGTACGCGTACTATAAAAAAAAAAAAAAAAAAACCAAAAAAAAATCTGGTAATAAATTTTACATGTTTATTTTAAAAAATATATTAAAAAAAAATATTTAAGGATTTTAAAAATTTAAGCATAGTCTTTATAAAATGAAAGAAAATTAAATTAAAAATATGTTTGAAAAAAATGAAGAATAAAAAAAAAAATTAGCATTTAAAAAACCTTGCAAATTCACTGAAAAAACCATGGGTTACACACACGTTATAGTTAGGAATTAGCATTTAAAAAACCATAGAAATTCACTGAAAAAACCATAGGTTTCACACACGTTATAGTTAGGAATTAGCATTTAAAAAACCTTAGAAATTCAGTGAAAAAACCATAGGTTTCACACATGTTATAGTTAGCTGGACATTTTACTCGTAAAAAACCAATGAAATTGCCCCGTTATAGTTAGTTCAGCTAACTATAACTCGCGCGCCCGCAATGCACTGCTGATGACGTCACATATTACATCACTCATGACATGGTCAGTGACATCACTCATGACATCACTGATGACATCTCAAATGACATCACTGATGACATCACTGATGACATCATCCTTGTGATAGAGTGGCAGACCTCCTCTCACCTTAATATAAGCTTTGATACACACATTCAAAAATAGAGACTAAAATTTTCAAAACAATGGACATACCAATACCAGTTACAACAACCTCTTCAGTAATTCTAAGATCCACATACACATCCACTCATTCACCAACAGTCCTATACAGTCACTCATACATGTACTCACTCATCATATGCATGTACTCATACACCTATACATCCTGTTACATAATGCCACTCATCCATAGAGTTACTCACACACATAGTCACTCATGCTAATAAAGAATCAAACATACATTCACCTGCATATACAGTTATACACACACCACCACACTTACTTCTACGGAAACTTACACATACTTAGTCTTTTAAACAATCACTTATAGAAACACATACTTATTCATACAGGAACTCTTTCAATCTCTCCCTCTCACATATACTCACATATATACACCAATAGTCACATATACTAGTTTAAAACATATGTAGTTACTCCTGAAGACACTATTGGGATAGTCATTCACTCACTAACACACCCATACACACACTCATCCACCCATACAGTCCTGCACACATGCTGTCTTCAACACATACAAACAGTGAGTCACTCATTCATGCACCTATGCACTACGTAATACCCCCCACCGAACCATACAGACACTCAGACTGATACTCAAAAAAACAACTACTAACCTATATAGACACCCATGTAGCTACTCACCAACCCATGCAGCCACTTATACACAAAGTGAGAGATACACTTAATCAGTCAGTTACACAATCAATTTTTTAAAAACAAATCATCCATTTAGACACTTATATACCCATTTATTCTTCCATCGACCTTGAGATATACATATATAAAACATATTTAATTTTCAGAAAAACACACATTCACTGGATGATGTCATCAGTGAGGTCATCAGTGATGTCATTTGAGATGTCATCAGTGATGTCATGAGTGATGTCACTGACCATGTCATGAGTGATGTAATATGTGACGTCATCAGCAGTGCATTGCAGGCGCGCGAGTTATAGTTAGCTGAACTAACTATAACGGGGCAATTTCATTGGTTTTTTACGAGTAAAATGTCCAGCTAACTATAACACGTGTGAAACCTATGGTTTTTTCACTGAATATATATATATATATATATATATATATATATATATATATATATATATATATATATATTCACTGAAAAAACCATGGGTTTCACACACGTTATAGTTAGGAATTAGCATTTAAAAAACCTTAGAAATTCAATGAAAAAACCAAAGGTTTCACACATGTTATAGTTAGCTGGACATTTCACTCGTAAAAAACCAATGAAATTCCCCCGTTATAGTTAGTTCAGCTAACTATAACTCGCGCGCCCGCAATGCACTACTGATGACGTCACATATTACATCACTCATGACATGGTCAGTGACATCACTCATGACATCACTGATGACATCTCAAATGACATCACTGATGACATCATCCAGTGAATGTGTGTTTTTCTGAAAATTAAATATGTTTTATATATGTATATCTCAAGGTCGATGGAAGAATAAATGAGTATATAAGTGTCTAAATTGATGATTTGTTTCTGAAAAATTGATTGTATAACTGACTGATTAAGTGTATCTTTTTGAATACATGGCTTAGTGAGTAATGTTTAAATGTGTAAATACCTGTATCAGTCTCTCACTTTGTATATAAGTGGCTGCATGGGTTGGTGAGTAGCTACATGAGTGTCTATATAGGTTAATAGTTGGTTTTTTGACTATCAGTATGAGTGTCTGAGTGTCTTCATGGTGCGGTGGGGGGTATTACGTAGTGTATAGATGCATGAATGAGTGACTCACTGTTTGTATGTGTTGAAGACAGCATGTGTGCAGGACTGTATGGGTGGATGAGTGTGTGCATGGGTGTGTTAGTGAGTGAATGACTGTCTCAATAGTGTCTTCATAAGTAACTACATATGTTTTAAACTAGTATATGTGACTATTGGTGTTTATAAGTGAGTATATGTGAGAGTGAGAGATTGGAAGAGTTCCTGTATGAATAAGTATGTGTTTCTATAAGTGATTGTTAAAAAGACTAAGTATGTGTAAGTTTCTGTAAAAGTAAGTGTGGTGGTGTGTGTATAACTGTATATGCAAGTAAATGGATGTTTGATTCTTTATTAGCATGAGTGACTATGTGTGAGTAACTCTATGGATGAGTGGGATTGTGTTACAGGATGTTTAGGTGTATGAGTACATATGATGTGTGAGTACATGTATGAGTGACTGTATAGGATTGTTGGTGGATGAGTGGATGTGTATGTGGATCTTAGAATTACTGAATAGGTTGTTGTAACTGTTATTGGTATGTCCATTTTTTTGAAAATTTTAGTCTCTATTTTTGAATGTTTGTATCAAAGGTTATATTAGGGTGAGAGGAGGTCTACCACTCTGTCACAAGGATAATGTCATCAGTGATGTCATTTGAGATGTCATCAGTGATGTCATGAGTGATGTCACTGACCATGTCATGAGTGATGTAATATGTGACGTCATCAGTAGTGCATTGCGGGCGCGTGAGTTATAGTTAGCTGAACTAACTATAACGGGGGAATTTCATTGGTTTTTTACGAGTGAAATGTCCAGCTAACTATAACATGTGTGAAACCTTTGGTTTTTTCATTGAATTTCTAAGGTTGTTTAAATGCTAATTCCTAACTATAACGTGTGTGAAACCCATGGTTTTTTCAGTGAATATATAGATAATACAATAATAAATCTTTAACATATTTAATAATAACATTAATAAAACAAAATTAGATTTAATATTAATTTATACAGATATAACAAATAAACCTAATTTAAAAAAAGTTAAACACATATATAACTATATATATATATTACCTACTGGCAGTCGCCAGTAGGTAGTTATAGTTAGGACCTATTTTCCATAGGAAATCCGCAACATTCTATTTGGAATAACGTTGGCGTCGATTGATGAATCTTCGCAAAATTTTCCAAACTTTTGGCCAGCTCCGGTCCGCTCCTATCCTGAAAATTTCACGGTGATTCGTCAAGCGGGGGTCGAGAAAAAAGAGGGGTCCCAAAACACGTTTTCCCATGCATTTTCCCATAGGACCTGTTGACGCAGCTACAGCCTGAAGTGCTGAACGGAATTACACCAAATTTGGCAAAGAGGTAGTCCTCAGTTCAGACTCGTGCCTTTTGCTTAAATGGTGTAAATCCATTCAGTAGTTCCTGAGAAAATCAAAAGTAAAATCACATATATATCTGGGCGGAGCCTAACCACACATCACATCGTGAGATCTGATTGGCTGTCAGCACTTCATCCAAGAAGTGTTGGCAGCCATCTTGGGACCAATATACATGATAGCACCTCATTAAAAAGCATTGCAGTTAATAGAAGGTTTTTAAGACTTTAGTTACATTATAAATCATTTGTTGAAGGAATTGTGGTGTGTTCTAAGGTGATTTTACCATGTGAAAAAGCCTTCTGCTCGGATATCATGAATCATGTTTGAGAGAACTATTTTCTCATGCTTTTCCCACAGAGGTTTGGAAGGTGATCTATAAGCTAAACTGAGAACATATTTTCTGTAAATTCACATTATCTTTTTCAGTCATGTGAGAATGAAGTCTGACATTCTCAGTAAAACATGTACATCCAACAAGGGCAGAGACTGTCAGTTGATTCCTTTGTGTTCTACTGCAGCTTCCCAGAGTGTTCTAAAGAATAACTAGAGCGCTAACAGTCCTACTTATGACAAACGTATGGCACACCTGAAGCCATCTTGGTTGGAATAAAGTGGTAACTCTTAAAACATTTAATTTAAAAAGGAACAAAATGAGGGGGTTCATTTTGCCATAGAAAGTATGATTAGTGCTGCAGAAAGAAAAATGAGGGCACATTTTGAGTGACTTCTCAAATCCTCTTCTATTACATTAAAAAATTCTGACATGCAGACTGAAACATGCAGTTTGAATACCAGCAGCAGACTTCCCTGGTGAGCAGTAGTTTTACTACAGTGATCTAATGAGCAACTAGAGTGCTAACATTCAGAATTTATGGCAAATGTGTGACACATCTGAATGCCTTCTTGATGGAACCAAAGTAAACAACTGAAAGTATTTCCTACTGAGGAGACTGCAGTAAATGAGGAAATTAGGAAACTTCATAACAAATAAATCTGCCAAGATGGCCACCAGAGACAAAAGAGCCCAAATGTAGCCCAAATATCACCCAGATGTAGCCCAAGTATAGCCCAATGACAGAATGTCCCAGAGTGTTCTAACAAACAACTAGAGGGCTAACAGTCTTACTTATGACAAAAGTATGGCACACCTGAAGCCATCTTGATTGGAATAAAGTGGTATCACTTAAAACATTTAATTTACAAAGGAACAAAATGAAGGGGTTCATTTTGCCATAGAAATTATGATTAGTTCTGCAGAAAGAAAAATTAGGGCACATTTTGACTTCTCAAATCCTCTTCTATTTCATAAACAAATTCTGACATGCAGACTGAAACATGCAGTTTGAATACCAGCAGCAGACTTCCCTGGTGAGCAGTAGTTTTACTACAGTGATCTAATGAGCAACTAGAGTGCTAACATTCAGAATTTATGGCAAATGTGTGACACATCTGAATGCCTTCTTGATGGAACCAAAATAAAAAACTGAAAGTATTCCCACTGAGGAGACTGCAGTAAATGAGGAAATTAGAAAACTTCATAACAAATACATCTCCCAAGATGGCCACCAGAGACAAAAGAGCCCAAATGTAGCCCAAATATCACCCAGATGTAGCCCAAGTATAGCCCAATGACAGAATGTCACAGAGTGTTCTTAAGAACAACTAGAGCGCTTACTGTCTTACTTATGACAAAAGTATGGCACACCTGAAGCCATCTTGATTGGAATAAACTGGTAACACTTAAAACATTTAATTTAAAAAGGAACACAATGAGGGGGTTCATTTTGCCATAGAAATTATGATTAGTGCTGAAGAAAGAAAAATTAGGGCACATTTTGAGTGACTTCTCAAATCCTCTTCTATTTCATTAAAAAATTCTGATATGCAGACTGAAACATGCACTTTTAATACCAGCAGCAGACTTCCGTGGTGAGCAGTAGCTTTACTACAGTGATCTAATGAGCAACTAGAGTGCTAACATTCAGAATTTATGGCAAATGTGTGACATATCTGAATACCTTCTTGATGGAATCAAAGTAAAAAACTGAAAGCATTTCCTACTGAGGAGACTGCAGTAAATGAGGAAATTAGGAAACTTCATAACAAATAAATCCCCCAAGATGGCCACCAGACACAAAAGAGCCCAAATGCAGCACAAATATCACCCAGATGTAGCCCACATGTAGCCCAATGACAGAAGTGTGCAAAACACTTATTTTTTGTGTATTTGCAGTTTTGTATAGTGCAGACTTGTCAGGTATTGGAGTGCTTTACATGAGCATTGGTTACATCACACAAGATCAAATTCATTTTGGTTGTCCACGTGGGGAGATTAAGTGATTTGACCAGAATCACAGAATGTTGAGCTGAAGCAGAAACTCCAACCTGGTTCCCCAGTTGCAAAGTCTGCAGCTCTGGAAGTAACACCACATCCTCTCCCCTAGGTGCAACATTTAATCAGTGGTCAACTGGATAAAAAAACATAAAGATTACAAATAGTTTAAAAGTTCTTTGTCGCTATTTGAAAACTCAGAAAATATGTCCTCATATTAGTTTTTTAGAGCACTAACAATAATTTTGATGCAAATAAGACCCTCTAATATATGTAATTTCTAAAGGAAATACTCTAGGTATTACAGTTTTGATTACATCAAGATGACGTCAGGCGTTCCACACTTTTGTAAGAAATATAGAATGTTAGCAATCTAGTTGTTCATTGGGATACTGTTGAGAGGCAGAGGCCAGGGGCACAGACTCTGAAAATTGAAGGCAGGTAGGAGAGTGCAGAGGCAACAATTTGACCACACTGAGCAGGAAGGGCAGTGGCAGCACAGCAGACTATGGAGGGCAGTGGAAATGGGGGCAGGGGCAACAAACCAACAATACAGGACTGGCAAGAGAGGCTGTGGCAATATAATAGACCATTGTGGGCAGAAGGAAGAGGCAGTGGTAGTACAACCATACATGCCAACAGACCCGTTTCAAACAGGAAACGTCCAATGTTTTTAAGCTCAAATGGGCTTTATTTGATCTGTCTCCTGTCTACAATCCCCTCTTTTTCAATGTAACTCAAAGGGGAAAATCAATACCCTAGTTTTGTTTCAAAATCTCCCTCTTACCAAGTTTAAAATGTTCGCAAGTATGGTACATTGGATCATGGTAGGCAGGAGGAATTGGGGTAGGGACATGGACTCGGATAAAAGAGGACAGGAGGGACATGGAGAGGTGCACCAAACTGACCCTATAGGGCAGGCATCAGGGTTTGCAGCAGCACAATACACAACACAGCACATGCGGGACGGGAGTGCAGCACAACAATCCATAGAAAGCAATAGGGAGGCAACAGGACCATGCACATGGACAACAGAGAACAGAGGGGAAAGAGGCAATGGTAGTTAGCTGACCATAATGGACAGACAGGAGAGAAAGCTGCAGTATAACAGACCATAAAGGGCAGGAGGGACGGATCAGGGGCATTACAATGGAACAGACAAGCCAGGAGGGAGGGAATAGGGGTCTGCACATGGAAACAGAGGGCTGGGGGCAAGGGGGCAGGGCAGGAGCAGCAAGATGACCATGGAGGTCAGGCAGGATGGGCACTAGAAACAAGACACACCATGGAGAGCAACAATGAGACTATGGTGGCATACACACAGACCATGGAGGGAAGGTGGGAGGGGGTCAGGGGCAGCTAGCTGACCACACAGGGAAGTTGGGAGGGGCCATGGCAGCACAGAAGACCATGCATGGCAAGCAGGAGAGTTAGTGGCAGCACAATGGCTATGATGGGCAAGAAGGAGGGCGCAGGGGCATGCACAAAGGACCATGGAGGATAGAAGGGAGGGTCAGGACCTGGGCACAGACAAGAGAGGTCAGGGGAAGGGGCCTCACAACAGACCGCGCGGGGCAGGCAGGAGGAGCAGTTGCAGCACAACAGACCAGGGAGGGCAGAAGGGTGTGGTAGTAAAATGGACCATGGAGGACAGGAGGAAGGGGATAGGGGCATGGCATGTGGACAGGCAGGGTGGAGGTGGCAGGGACAGGTTACAGTCATCTGACAATGCTAGGCAGGTGGGAGGGGAGTGGCAGCTCAACAGAACACTCAGAGTAGATAGGAGTGGCAGGTCCATGGAACATGGTGGGCAAAAAGGATGGAGCAGGGCCCTGCACAAAGAGGGCAGGGGGAAGGAGAATAGGGGCAGTTGCGACCATGCATGGCAGGAGGGAGGAGGCTAGTCCATGGATTCAGACAACAGAGGATAGGGAGGAGGTGGATGGGGCAGCAAGCTAACTGTTCAGAGAAGGTGGGTGTTAGAACTTTATTGTTTTTAAAATGTGTGTCTGTGCGAACTACTTAAAATATGAACAAGTATGCAGCATAATCTCACTTTTATTCAGGAAGAAGAGGACGTTTGTGACTGTGACTCCGGGCTCACTTGGCAGAAACACCCCCTGACCCTCCACCCCCCATCGCAAAATGTAATGCCCGTGAAAAAGGTAGGTGGATGTAGTGTTATATAGAACATAGTCCTGAGAGCACGATTGAAAATGAAAACTAGATATAGTATATGGTATAAACTATGCACCAAAAAGTGTGATATAAGATGAACCGGGGCGTGAAATATAATATGCAATACATTGTGCGCAATGACAGATTCATTGGAGAGCGCGAGATAGCACAGGCACTAGCGCGTGCTATGCGATATGCGCCTTGGAGTGTAATATGCACAGGGCAGTGTTGTGTAACCTAACTAGTCTCTAAAGTTGTAATATAAAATATGTGCTGGGGAGTGTAACGTTGCATATGCACTGTGACAAAGATATGGATCCCAGATTGTAATATGTATGGCATAGCGCTGTGCGTTATAACATAGGCATCGAGGAAGGCACGTTAGATGGGGCAATATAACCCGTGCGAAGGCAAGTGTGGCATGACATATTCACAGGGTGGTGTTACAGTGCACATGGGCTAGAGAGTGTCATAGCATACGCACTAGCTGGTGGGATACAACACAGAGGTGTGAGGCACTCGGCGGGCACTGGTGGGTGTAACACAGCATTGGGCCCAGCCAGGAGCACGCTGTGACTCTCAAGTGAGGTTCGTCTCCTTTCCAGAGTGTAAAATAAAAAGTATTACACATCCGGCGGTGGATGTGTGTTTTATTAACCATGAGGGGGGTTTCTTGCATAGTTTGGTCGAAATTTTGTCGAATCCCTCTGAATGGCTTGGTATGCATGTATATTAAATGTGCCCGTCAATAGCTACCCATGTTTGTATAAATAAACGACGAGGGTGTCTACTTGGAGAGTACCCACCGGCGGGGGCGCCGGGATGAGGCACGGTAGGGCGTCAGACACGTCAGAGCTTCACTAGCGGTGTAAATACATTCCATGTGGATTAATTCTATGCATAGTCGCCTTTTAATGAATATCACGCAAATCGTCATGGTGATAGGTACATACGGTTTGTCCAGCATGTCCTAGGTGTTTCTATAAATATATATTTTTTAAAAATAATAAACAACAAAGGCCGGCCCCGGGGGATGGGGTCCCCGGGGCCATAAGTGGCCTGAGGAGGGGGGCAACGCAGCCCTCCTTCTTAAAAAAATAAAATAAATAAAAGACCGGCATCGCCCCCTCCTTGCAACACTCTGCAAACGCGCCACCTGGCCAGTTGTGAGTTGGGGAATTAATTCCCCTTCAATACTGAGGGTCCCTGAGGGCCAACTAGCCCAACAGGTATCTCCAGTATGTGCCAGGGAGCTGCGTTGCAGACAGGTGTTCTGAGGCCACGCCCCTTTTTACACCTCTATGCAACGCAGCTCTGTGGCGCTTACTGGAGGTACCTAGTGGGCTAGTTTGACCCTAGGGATCCTTAGGATTCAAGGGGACTTAATCTCTCAACTTAGAACGTTCACAGGGCGCGTTTACACAGTGGTGAAGGGAGGGGACGGGGCCTGAGGTGACGTGTGCAAACATGCCCTGTGGCGCGTTTTAAGTTGGGGAAATAAGTCCCTTTCAATCCTGAGGGACCCTGGGGGCCAACTAGCCCACCAGGTGCTTCCAGTAAGCGCCACTGCTCTGCGTTGCAGAGAGGTGGTGCAGGCCGTGCCCCTTTTTACAACTCTCTGCAATGGCGCTTACTGGACGTACCTAGTGGGCTATTTTGCCTCCAGGGATCCTCAGGATTCAATGGGACTTAATCTCCCAATTTAAAAAATGGCCACAGGGCGTGTTTACACAGTAAGGGAGGGGACGGGGCCTGAGGTGACGTGTGCAAACACGCCCTATGGCGCGTTTTAAGTTTGGGAAATAATTCCCCTTCAATCCTGAGGGCCCCTGGGGGCTAACTAGCCCACCAGGTGCTTCCAGTAAGCGCCACTGAGCTGCGTTGCAGAGAGGTGGTCCAGGCCGACCCACTTTTTACACCTCTCTGCAACGCAGCTCTGTGGCGCTTACTGGAGGTACCTAGTGGGCTAGTTGGACCCTAGGGACCCTCAGGATTCAAATGAACTTAATCTCCAACTAAAAACAGCCACAGGGCGTGTTTACACAGTGGTGAAGGGAGGGGACGGGGCCTGAGTTAACGTGTGCAAACAAGCCCTGTGGCGCGTTTTAAGTTGGGGAAATAATTCCCCTTCAATCCTGAGGGACCCTGGGGGCCAACTAGCCCACCAGGTGCTTCCAGTAAGCGCCACTGCGCTGCGTTGCAGAGAGGTGGTCTAGGCCGTGCCCCTTTTTATATCTCTCTGCAACGCAGCTCTGTGGCGCTTACTGGAGGTACCTAGCGGTCTAGTTGGACCCTAGGGACCCTCAGGATTCAAGGGGACTTAATCTCCCAACTTAAAACGGCCACAGGGCGTGTTTACACAGTGGGGAAGTGAGGGGACGGGGCCTGAGGTGACATGTGCAAACACGCCCTGTGGCGCGTTTTAAGAGGTAGTTTTAATCCCCTGCCCTATTATATACTAGGGGCTTACAGAGGAGATCATGCTGATCACAGGGGGACCCCAACGCATAGTGTTCCCTAGTGTATGTAGGTGTTTTCACTGTATTCTGAGTGTCTTTTAACATAGCACTGGCTCTAGGACTGGTTAGTCAGACTCAGTCACCACCAGTATCCGTTTGAAAAAGTTGAGGGTACAGGATGATTTTGCAACAAGGCTTCTTTCTGCTCTTCTGTTTGTTCTTTCTGCACGTTATCCTTCTTCCTGCACTTTTCTTTGTCTTTGAGAACTTCTGTTGCTTCTTTCTGCATTTCTTTTTTTTCTTTCATGTGCGTTTTTTCTTCTTTCTTCACATGTCCTATCTCTGTAGGCATAGTTAGAAATTAGCATTTAAAAAACCTTTGAAATTCACTGAAAAACCATAGGTTTCAGGCACGTTATAGTTAGGAATTAGCATTTAAAAAACCTTAGAAATTCACTGAAAAAACCATAGGTTTCAGGGGCGTTATAGGTAGCTGGACTTTTCACTCGTACAAAACCATTGAAATTCCCCCGTTATAGTTAGTTCAGCTAACTATAACTCGCGCACCCGCAATGCACTGCTGATGACGTCACATATTACATCACTCATGACATGGTCAGTGACATCACTCATGACATCACTGATGACATCTCAAATGACATCACTGATGACATCATCCTTGTGATAGAGTGGCAGACCTCCTCTCCCCCTAATATTACCTTTGATACACACATTCAAAAATAGAAACTAAAATTTTCAAAACAATGGACATACCAATATCAGTTACAACAACCTATTCAGTAATTCTAAGATCCACATACACATCCACTCATTCACTAACAGTCCTATACAGTCACTCATACATGTATTCACTCATCATATGTACTCATACACCTATACATCCTGTTACACAACGCCACTCATCCATAGAGTTACTCACACACATAGTCACTCATGCTAATAAAGAATCAAACATCCATTTACTTGAATATACAGTTATACACACACCACCACACTTACTTCTACAGAAACTTACACATACTTAGTCTTTTAAACAATCACTTATAGAAACACATACTTATTCATACAGGAACTCTTTCAATCTCTCACTCTCACATATTCTCACTTATATACACCAATAGTCACATTTACTAGTTTAAAACATATGTAGTTACTCATAAAGACACTATTGAGACAGTCATTCACTCACTAACACACCCATGCAGACACTCATCCACCCATACAGCCCTGCACACATGCTGTCTTCAACACATACAAACAGTGAGTCACTCATTCATGCAACTATGCACTACGTAATACCCCCCACCGAACCATACAGACACTCAGACACTCATACTGATACTCAAAAAAACAACTAATAACCTATATAGACACTCGTGTAGCTACTCACCAACCCATGCAGCCACTTATACACAAAGTGAGAGACTGATACAGATTTTTACATATTTAAACATTACTCACTAAGCCATGTATTCACTAAGATACACTTAATCAGTCAGTTATACAATCAATTTTTCAAAAACAAATCATCCATTTAGACACTTATATACCCATTTATTCTTCCATCGACCTTGAGATATACATATATAAAACATATGTAATTTTCAGAAAAACACACATTCACTGGATGATGTCATCAGTGATGTCATTTGAGATGTCATCAGTGATGTCATGAGTGATGTCACTGACCATGTCATGAGTGATGTAATATGTGACATCATCAGCAGTGCATTGCGGGTGCGCGAGTTATAGTTAGCTGAACTAACTATAACAGGGGAATTTCAATGGTTTTGTACGAGTGAAAAGTCCAGCTAACTATAACGCCCCTGAAACCTATGGTTTTTTCAGTGAATTTCTAAGGTTTTTTAAATGCTAATTCCTAACTATAACGTGCCTGAAACCTATGTTTTTTTCAGTGAATATATATATATATATATATATATATATTACCTACTGGCGGTCGCCAGTAGGTAGATATAGTTAGGACCTATTTTCCATAGGAAATCCGCAACATTCTATTTGGAATAACGTTGGAGTAAAATTTTCCAGACTTTTGGCCAGCTCCGGTCCACTCCTATCCTGAAAATTTCACGGTGATTCGTCAAGCGGGGGCCGAGAAAAAAGGGGGGTCCCAAAACACGTTTTCCCCATGCATTTTCCCATAGGACCTGTTGACGCAGCTACAGCCCGAACTGCTGAACGGAATTACACCAAATTTGGCAAAGAGGTAGTCCTCAGTTCAGACTCATGCCTTTTGCTTAAATGGTGTAATTCCGTTAAGTAGTTCCTGAGAAAATTAGGGTAAAAAGGTTAGTGATATCTATGGCCTCGGAGGATCCGCGCACCCTTCCCGCACCCAGCGCGCACCCTGCCGTGCACGAGCTGTATTCTAATTGGCTGTCAACACTCCAGATCAGGAAGTGTTGGCAGCCATCTTGTGCCTCGGTAGAACCGAGGCATAAGAAACCTGAAAAACAAAGGTGAAAAACGCGACAAGGGGGCAGGGTAGAAACACCCTGACCCCCTAAGCCTTCTCAGGGGGTCCCACAAGGACCCCCAGGGCCAAAAAAAGATTTTATTTATTTTAAATCGGTGAGATTTGCACACCCAGCGCGAATTTCGGCCTCCCGTGCCGAATATTCTAATTTGCCCCCGGGGGCCAGATCCCGGGGGCATAATTTTAACAAAAAAGTGTGGGGGGGTCCCAATGCCCCCCCACACTGCCCCAGGGACCACCACCCCCCGGGGCTTTATTTCAATGTATGCGGGGGGCTCATGGCCCCCCCGCAGCCCCGGGGACCGCCATTCCCCGGGGCTTGTTCTTTTTTTTTCTTCAAATAAAAAACCCTGTGTGGGGGAGCTCGAGCCCCTCCACACGCCCCGGGGACTGTCACCTCCCCGGGGCACTAAATATTTAAAATAGGGGGTCCGTTACGGACCCCCAAGCCCTGGGGACCACCACCCCCGGGGCTTTAAATTAACTGGGAGGGGGGCCGCGCGCCCCCCCCCGGAGCCAATGATGGCCCTGGGGACCGCCACCCCCCAGGGCCGGCTCCTGCAGTGTCCCGGGGTGCCCACCCCCGGGACACTGCTGTTTGCAATGGCAGGGCAGGAGCCTCGCGGCTCCCTCCCTGCCATTGCAAACTGCTTTGCTTCATTGAAGCCAGAGCAGGGAAACCTGCTCTCGCTTCAATAAAAAAAAAGAAATTGGGGGCAGGCCCTGGGGGATGGGGTCCCCAGGGCCAAAAAATTCGAAAAATAATGGGGGCTACACAGCCTCCCTTCTAAAAAAAGAAGAAACTAAAAAAAGAAGGGATCGGGCCCGGAGGCCACGCCCCCTCCTTGCACCACTCTGCAAACGCGCCCCCTGGCGATTTGCAGAGCGGGATCTAATTCCCCTTGAATACTGGGGGTCCCTGGGGACCAAGTAGCCCACCAGGAACCTCCAGTATGCACCAGGGGGCTGCGTTGCAGAGAGGTGTAATGAGGCCACGCTCCTTTTTACACCTCTCTGCAAGACAGCTCCGTGGCGCTTACTGGAGGTACCTGGTGGGCTAGTTGGACGCCAGGGGACCTCAAGATTCAAGGGGACTTAATCTCCCAACTTAAAATGCGCCACGGGGCGCGTTTGCACAGTGGTGAAGGTAGGGGGCGGGGCCTGAGGTGATACTGTGCAAACACGCCCTGCGGCACGTTTTAAGTTGGGGAATTCATTCCTCTTCAATCCAGAGGTCCCCTAGGGGCCAACTAGCCCATCAGGTACCTCCACTAAGCGCCATGGAGCTGCGTTGCAGAGTGTTCTAAAAAGGGGCGTGGCCTCTGAACACCTCTCTGCAATGCAGCTCCCTGGCGCATACTGGAGGTACCTGGTGGGCTAGTTGGCCGCCAGGGGACCTCATAATTCAAGGGGACTTAATCCCCCAACTTAAAACACCCCACAGGGCGCGTTTGCACAGTGGTGAAGGTAGGGGGCGGGGCCTGAGGTGATATGTGTGCAAACACGCCCTGTGGCGCGTTTTAAGTTGGGGAATTAATTCCTCTTCAATCGTGAGGGTCCCTGGGGACCAACTAGCCCAACAGGTACCTCCAGTAAGCCACGGAGCTGCGTTGCAGAGTGTTGTAAAAAGGGGCGTGGCCTCTGAACACCTCTCTGCAATGCAGCTCCCTGGTGCATACTGGAGGTACCTTGTGGGCTAGTTGGCCCCCAGGGGACCTCAGGATTGAAGAGGAATTAATTCCCCAACTTAAAACGCGCCACAGAACGTGTTAGCACACGTCACCTCAGGGCCCGCCCCCTTCCTTTACCATTGTACACATCATCCTCTAAAATCAGCCGAACTACGTATTCCTATTTACTCACCTGTTATCAGGAGAGAACCCAGGGCTGCATCTTTTAGCCCAGCACTGACTCTGAAAAGTAATTCTAAGCATACTTACCAGTAACTTGTTTTTCCTTCCAAAGGAATCCATTGTGTGGTTTTCACCAGAAAATGTTCTAAGTGTCCAATTTTGAAACGTACAAATATTCCTCTAAAATCAGCCGAACTACGAATTCCGATTTACTTACCTGTTATCAGGAGAGAACTCAGGGCTGCATCTTTTAGCACAGCACTGACCCTGAAAAGTAATTCTAAGCGTACTTACCAGTAACTTGTATTTCCTTCCATAGGAATCCATAGTGTGGTTTTCACCAGAAAATGTTCTAAGTGTCCAATTTTGAAAGGTACAAATATTCCTCTAAAATCAGCCGAACTACGAATTCCGATTTACTTACCTGTTATCAGGAGAGAACTCAGGGCTGCATCTTTTAGCACAGCACTGACCCTGAAAAGTAATTCTAAGCGTACTTACCAGTAACTTGTATTTCCTTCCATAGGAATCCATAGTGTGGTTTTCACCAGAAAATGTTCTAAGTGTCCAATTTTGAAAGGTACAAATATTCCTCTAAAATCAGCCGAACTACGAATTCCGATTTACTCACCTGTTATCAGGAGAGAACCTAGTGCTATATCTTTTAGCCCAGCACTGACCCTGAAAAGTAATTCTAAGCGTACTTACCAGTAACTTGTATTTCCTTCCATAGGAATCCATTGTGTGGTTTTCAGCAGAAAATGTTCTAAGTGTCCATTTTTTAAATGTACAAATATTCCTCTAAAATCAGCCGAACTACGAATTCCGGTTTACTCACCTGTTATCAGAAGAGAAACCAGGGCTGCATCTTTTAGCACAGCAATGACTCTGAAAAGTAATTCTAAGCGTACTTACCAGTAACTTGTATTTCCTTCCATAGGAATCCATTGTGTGGTTTTCACCAGAAAATGTTCTAAGTGTCCAATTTTGAAAGGTACAAATATTCCTCTAAAATCAGCCGAACTACGAATTCCGATTTACTCACCTGTTATCAGGAGAGAAACCAGGGCTGCATCTTTTAGTACAGCACTGACTCTGAAAAGTAATTCTAAGCGTACTTACCGGTAACTTGTATTTCCTTCCATAGGAATCCATTGTGTGGTTTTCAGCAGAAAAGTTTCTAAGTGTCCATTTTTGAGATGTACAAATATTCCTCTAAAATCAGACGAACTACGAATTCCGATTTACTCACCTGTTATCAGGAGAGAACCTAGTGCTATATCTTTAAGCCCAGCACTGACCCTGAAAAATAATTCTAAGCGTACTTACCAGTAACTTGTATTTCCTTCAAAAGGAATCCATTGTGTGGTTTTCACCAGAAAATGTTCCAAGTGTCCAATTTTGAAAGGTACAAATATTCCTCTAAAAGCAGCCGAACTACGAATTTCGATTTACTCACCTGTTATCAGGAGAGAAACCAGGGCTGCATCTTTTAGTACAGCACTGACTCTGAAAAGTAATTCTAAGCGTACTTACCGGTAACTTGTATTTCCTTCCATAGGAATCCATTGTGTGGTTTTCAGCAGAAAAGTTTCTAAGTGTCCATTTTTGAAATGTACAAATATTCTTCTAAAATCAGACGAACTACGAATCCTGATTTACTCACCTGTTATCAGGAGAGAACCTAGTGCTATATCTTTAAGCCCAGCACTGACCCTGAAAAATAATTCTAAGCGTACTTACCAGTAACTTGTATTTCCTTCAAAAGGAATCCATTGTGTGGTTTTCACCAGAAAATGTTCCAAGTGTCCAATTTTGAAAGGTACAAATATTCCTCTAAAATCAGCCGAACTACGAATTCCGATTTACTCACCTGTTATCAGGAGAGAAACCAGGGCTGCATCTTTTAGTACAGCACTGACTCTGAAAAGTAATTCTAAGCGTACTTACCGGTAACTTGTATTTCCTTCCATAGGAATCCATTGTGTGGTTTTCAGCAGAAAAGTTTCTAAGTGTCCATTTTTGAAATGTACAAATATTCCTCTAAAATCAGACGAACTACGAATTCCGATTTACTCACCTGTTATCAGGAGAGAACCCAGTGCTATATCTTTAAGCCCAGCACTGACCCTGAAAAATAATTCTAAGCGTACTTACCAGTAACTTGTATTTCCTTCCAAAGGAATCCATTGTGTGGTTTTCACCAGAAAATGTTCCAAGTGTCTAATTTTGAAACTTACAAATATTCCTCTAAAATCAGCCGAACTACGAATTCCGAATTACTCACCTGTTATCAGGAGAGAAACCAGGGCTGCATCTTTTAGCACAGCACTGACCCTGAAAAGTAATTCTAAGCGTACTTACCAGTAACTTGTATTTCCTTCCATAGGAATTCATTGTGTGGTTTTCACCAGAAAATGTTCTAAGTGTCCAATTTTGAAAGGTACAAATATTCCTCTAAAATCAGCCGAGCTACGAATTCCGATTTACTCACCTGTTATCAGGAGAGAACCCAGTGCTACATCTTTTAGCCCAGCACTGACCCTCAAAAGTAATTCTAAGCGTACTTACCAGTAACTTGTATTTCCTTCCATAGAAATCCATTGTGTGGTTTTCAGCAGAAAATGTTCTAAGTGTCCATTTTTTAAATGTACAAATATTCCTCTAAAATCAGCCGAACTACGAATTCCGGTTTACTCACCTGTTATCAGAAGAGAAACCAGGGCTGCATCTTTTAGCACAGCAATGACTCTGAAAAGTAATTCTAAGCGTACTTACCAGTAACTTGTATTTCCTTCCATAGGAATCCATTGTGTGGTTTTCACCAGAAAATGTTCTAAGTGTCCAATTTTGAAAGGTACAAATATTCCTCTAAAATCAGCCAAACTACGAATTCCGATTTACTCACCTGTTATCAGGAGAGAAACCAGGGCTGCATCTTTTAGTACAGCACTGACTCTGAAAAGTAATTCTAAGCGTACTTACCGGTAACTTGTATTTCCTTCCATAGGAATCCATTGTGTGGTTTTCAGCAGAAAAGTTTCTAAGTGTCCATTTTTGAAATGTACAAATATTCCTCTAAAATCAGACGAACTACGAATTCCGATTTACTCACCTGTTATCAGGAGAGAACCTAGTGCTATATCTTTAAGCCCAGCACTGACCCTGAAAAATAATTCTAAGCGTACTTACCAGTAACTTGTATTTCCTTCAAAAGGAATCCATTGTGTGGTTTTCACCAGAAAATGTTCCAAGTGTCCAATTTTGAAAGGTACAAATATTCCTCTAAAAGCAGCCGAACTACGAATTTCGATTTACTCACCTGTTATCAGGAGAGAAACCAGGGCTGCATCTTTTAGTACAGCACTGACTCTGAAAAGTAATTCTAAGCGTACTTACCGGTAACTTGTATTTCCTTCCATAGGAATCCATTGTGTGGTTTTCAGCAGAAAAGTTTCTAAGTGTCCATTTTTGAAATGTACAAATATTCCTCTAAAATCAGACGAACTACGAATCCTGATTTACTCACCTGTTATCAGGAGAGAACCTAGTGCTATATCTTTAAGCCCAGCACTGACCCTGAAAAATAATTCTAAGCGTACTTACCAGTAACTTGTATTTCCTTCAAAAGGAATCCATTGTGTGGTTTTCACCAGAAAATGTTCCAAGTGTCCAATTTTGAAAGGTACAAATATTCCTCTAAAATCAGCCGAACTACGAATTCCGATTTACTCACCTGTTATCAGGAGAGAAACCAGGGCTGCATCTTTTAGTACAGCACTGACTCTGAAAAGTAATTCTAAGCGTACTTACCGGTAACTTGTATTTCCTTCCATAGGAATCCATTGTGTGGTTTTCAGCAGAAAAGTTTCTAAGTGTCCATTTTTGAAATGTACAAATATTCCTCTAAAATCAGACGAACTACGAATTCCGATTTACTCACCTGTTATCAGGAGAGAACCCAGTGCTATATCTTTAAGCCCAGCACTGACCCTGAAAAATAATTCTAAGCGTACTTACCAGTAACTTGTATTTCCTTCCAAAGGAATCCATTGTGTGGTTTTCACCAGAAAATGTTCCAAGTGTCTAATTTTGAAACTTACAAATATTCCTCTAAAAGCAGCCGAACTACGAATTCCGATTTACTCACCTGTTATCAGGAGAGAAACCAGGGCTGCATCTTTTAGCACAGCACTGACCCTGAAAAGTAATTCTAAGCGTACTTACCAGTAACTTGTATTTCCTTCCATAGGAATCCATTGTGTGGTTTTCACCAGAAAATGTTCTAAGTGTCCAATTTTGAAAGGTACAAATATTCCTCTAAAATCAGCCGAGCTACGAATTCCGATTTACTCACCTGTTATCAGGAGAGAACCCAGTGCTACATCTTTTAGCCCAGCACTGACCCTCAAAAGTAATTCTAAGCGTACTTACCAGTAACTTGTATTTCCTTCCATAGAAATCCATTGTGTGGTTTTCAGCAGAATATTTTCTGTCTATTTTCAAAACTAAAAATATTCCTAAAAAATCGTCTGTATGACTTAAACACATTATTTCAACTGTTTACAGGAGGTTGGCCAGTGCTGGATCCAGGATCCACCACTGAGTAAGAAAAAGTAACGATAACACTACTTACCTGCTATGTGAATTTTCTGCCATAGGATTACATTGGTGATTCTATGTGAAAAATTTTCTAAGTGTCAACTTTTAAAATACAATAATATTCCTTAAAAATAACTACTATAACCAAAACACTTTTACTCAACTGTTTACAGGAGATGTCCAAGGACTGAATATAGGATCCAGTCCTGTGGTTAGAAAAGTAATCCATAAAGTAACTAATTGCATTTAACTAGAAATTCACATTGAGCTCAATGTTGCTTTGTGTTTGAAAATGTGTTGCCCATTGCAACAACTGTAACTACTGTACTTAAAAGTCTGTTGCCTATTTGCCAAGTATTTAAACTTAAGTAATTCATTCTTAGAAAGTATATTTTGTATTGTAATGTATAATGTAATTTAAAAAAATATATCTAAAAATAAATAGTTAAAAAAATGTAGTAAATCAGTATAAAAAAAATCAGTATAACAATTAATACATTAAAAATTGTCATTTACAAAACCTTTGAAATTCACTGAAAAAACCATAGGTTTCAGGCCTGATATAGTTAGGAATTAGCACTTAAAAAACCTTTGAAATTCAGTGAAAAAACCATAGGTTTCAGGCCTGATATAGTTAGAAATTAGCATTTAAAAAACCTTTGAAATTCACAGAAAAAAACATAGGTTTCAGGTCTGATATAGTTAGGAATTAGCATCTAAAAAACCTTAGAAATTCACTGAAAAAACAATAGGTTTTAGGGATGTTATAGTTAGCTGGACATTTAACTCGAACAAAACCATTGAAATTCATCCGATATAGTTAGATGTACTAACTACATCTCGCGCACCCGCAATCCACTGCTGATGATGTCACATATTACATCATTCATGACATGGTCAGTGACATCACTGATGACATCTCAAATGAATTAATGAAATTGCATTTGTATATCGCTTAGCTACCCTGAGGCCTCCTAACGCTTTGCGGAGCGGAGAGACATGAAAAGAGAGAGGCTCATGCTAGTGTGTTGAGAGGAAGAGGTGTGTCTTAAGCAGTTTCCGGAAGGCCGACAGATCAGGTTCTCCCCGAAGAGTGGGGGGGAGGGCGTTCCAGTGGTTGGAGGCATTCAGAGAGAACGAGCGTCCACCCCACCTAGATCTTCGGACTTTTAAGGGAGTGGCAAGAAAAGCAGAACTGGAGTGGCCAAGGACTGAATAATGGGAGAGACGGTTTTCCAGATAGCTTTGTGGGCCAGGCACATAGCTTTGAAATGGATCCTGGCTCGGATGGGCAGCCAGTAGAGGTTCCTCAAAGCAAGTTTTGCTGTTTGTCTACGGGGAATCTGGAGCAATTGGCGCGCAGCACAGTTTTGGATTACTTGAAGTCTATGGAGAGTAGACTGAGGGGCACCTAGATATAGTGCGTTCCCGTAATCCAGGCGGGACAGAATGAGGGCCTGAACCATAATCCTCCTAGCCTGAAAAGGGAGCAGAGGAAGAATTTTCCTAAGCATCCGCATCAGGCCAAAGCAAGTAGCAGAGAGCTTGGTGGCCTGGTGGTTGAAGCAGAGGGAGCTGTCAAGCCATAAGCCAAGGCTTTTAATCTGTTGCTTAAGATGGGCATGGGGCAAAGACAGGTCGGCCAAATGAGTGACGAGGTGGGTGATGGAATTTTGCCCAGGAACATAAGTTCAGTCTTGTCCCCATTTAGCTTGAGATGGGAACGGTCCATCCAATGGGCTAATGCCTCTAGGCAGAAACCTGGAGCGCAGGATGAGCCCTCAGGGTGGTTTAATGACACCACCAGTTGGGTGTCGTCTGCGTAGGTAATGATTTTTATACCGAATGGGAGGACTATCTCAAATTACATCACTGATGACATCACTGATGGCATCATCCACGTGACAATCAGATACACCTCATCATACACTAGTATAACCTTTCATCACTCACTGTAAAATACAGAGTGCCATATTTAAAACCATTGACACACCAATACAAGTTTCTAAACACCTACTCAGTGATTCTTAGATCTATACACACATCTAGTAATCACTTACCTATAGATTCACTCATACATGCTGTCAATGATCAATAGAACACGATCACTAATACACCTATATCGACATTACACACCAGCACACATCCTAATCACTTATGAAGTCATCCTACTCACTTATGCAAACAATGGATCATACTTACTTTTACTTAGCTATACACTTATATAAACACCACTTCATCTATTCATATAGATAATAAATCATACTTAGTGTGTTATAAAAACACTATTACATGTATACAGTTATCCATACAGTCACTCATACAATCACTGAGTCATATATATACTTATTTATATACAACAACTGACACATACACTGGCTTTTATTTTCCTAGTTTGTTGGACATGTACCATTGAGACATATATTGGCTTATCACCACACCCATAAAGATATTCACTCACCCAAACAACTGTTATAACATGTAGTTTTAACTTCATATACCTACTGAATCAACTATTCACACATCTTTGGGCAGTCTCACGCCCCCCACCGAACCACACACACATTCACTCTCCCATACAAATACTCAGTTAACTAATCAATAAATAATATAGACTTTCACGTAGCTAGTAACCAACTGGTGCAGCAGTTTACACAACAACTTACACAGTGATACAGATATTCACACAGTTTAGTCACTATCCAATATATTTAGTGAGACACTATAAATTAGTCAAGTAAACAGTCAATCACACTGCTACTAACTCCTCCATCCAGATATTTATATTTATATATCCACTCATCTTCAATGCAAATTGCTATATATATATAATACATATTTAAATAACGAACCAAACCACATTCACTGGATGATTTCATCAGTGATGTAATCAGTGATGTCATTTGAGATGTCATCAGTGATGTCACTGACCATGTCATGAATGATGTAATATGTGACATCATCAGCAGTGGATTGCGGGTGCGCGAGATGTAGTTAGTACAACTAACTATATCGGAGGAATTTCAATGGTTTTGTTCGAGTGAAATGTCCAGCTAACTATAACACCCCTAAAACCTATTGTTTTTTCAGTGAATTTCTAAGGTTTTTTAAATGCTAATTCCTAACTAAATCAGGCCTGAAACCTATGGTTTTTTCTGTGAATATATATATATTTATGTAGATAGATATATATATATTTAAGAACAATTATTAAACTAATTGTTTTAATGTATTTTACCATTTTAATATTATAAAAATAAAATATATATATATATATATATATATATATATATATATATATATATATATATATATATATATATATATATATATATATATATATATATATATATATATATATTAGCACAAGAACCTCCGATTGGGGAGCCCCCAACCCTGCAGGGCGGTCTCTTAATACGGGTACGGAGCAACCCGCCAAATTCCACTCTCTGTGAATACAAATGCAAGAGGCCCATTTCAGGAGACAAGAAGCTTTAATTGGAGAAATTCAGCACAGCGCTTCCTATAGTCCGAGCGGTTTCGGCCATGCTGCCTATATCACGGACAGGAAGTAACGCAGGGTGCAGCTGAGCTTACGTTTTTTGTAGTCTTAATCGGCATTTGACTGCTTGTGGCCTGCATCACCCATAGTGCACCATCCATGCAGGTAAGTGTGAAAGTTGAATGCGCGTTTTGCTGGCAACAAGATAGTACTCCGCTCAGCTCCTTGGTGCACTTTATCATTCGAGCATATTTGCAACAGTCAATTGTCTTATAAAAGCATAGTGCAAGATTTTTCGCTTACTCCAGTTAACTGCTTCTGTCAACAGAACGATTGGAAGGGGAGTCATCCCCGACCAAATCCCTTCCAGCGCTGCCGTCCTTTTTCACCATATATATATATATACATATATATATATTCACTGAAAAAACCAAAGGTTTCACACACGTTATAGTTAGGAATTAGCATTTAAAAAACCTTTAAAACCTTTAAAAAACCTTGCAAATTCACTGAAAAAACCATAGGTTTCACACATGTTATAGTTAGCTGGACATTTCTCTCATACAAAACCAATGAAATTCCCCCGTTATAGTTAGTTCAGCTAACTATAACTCGCGCCCCCGCAATGCACTGCTGATGACGTCACATATTACATCACTCATGACATGGTCAGTGACATCACTCATGATATCACTGATGACATATCAAATGACATCACTGATGACATCATCCAGTGAATGTGTGTTTTTCTGAAAATTAAATATGTTTTATATATGTATATCTCAAGGTCGATGGAAGAATAAATGGGTATATAAGTGTCTAAATGGATGATTTGTTTTTGAAAAATTGATTGTGTAACTGACTGATTAAGTGTATCATAGTGAATACATGGCTTAGTGAGTAATCTTTAAATATCTAAATATCTGTATCAGTCTCTCACTTTGTGTATAAGTGGCTGCATGGGTTGGTGAGTAGCTACATGGGTGTCTATATAGGTTATTAGTTGGTTTTTTGAGCATCAGTCTGAGTGTCTGCATGGTTCGGTGGGGGGTATTACGTAGTGCATAGGTGCATGAATGATTGACTCACTGTATGTGTTGAAGACAGCATGTCTGCAGGACTGTATGGGTGGATGAGTGTGTGTATGGGTGTGTTAGTGAGTGAATGACTGTCTCAATAGTGTCTCTATGAGTAACTACATATGTTTTAAACTAGTATATGTGACTATTGGTGTATATAAGTGAGTATATGTGAGAGTGAGAGATTGAAAGAGTTCCTGTATGAATAAGTATGTGTTTCTATAAGTGATTGTTTAAAAGACTAAGTATGTGTAAGTTCCCGTAGAAGTAAGTGTGGTGGTGTGTGTATAACTGTATATGCAAGTAAATGTATGTTTGATTCTTTATTAGCATGAGTGACTATGTGTGTCAGTAACTCTATGGATGAGAGGCATTGTGTAACAGGATGTATAGGTGTATGAGTACATATGATGAGTGAGTACATGTATGAGTGACTGTACAGGACTGTTGGTGAATGAGTGGATGTGTATGTGGATCTTAGAATTACTGAAGAGGTTGTTGTAACTGGTATTGGTATGTCGATTGTTTTGAAAATTTTAGTCTCTATTTTTGAATGTGTGTATCAAAGGTTATATTAGGGGGAGAGGAGGTCTGCCACTCTACCACAATGATGATGTCATCAGTGATGTCATCAGTGATGTCATTTGAGATGTCATCAGTGATGTCATGAGTGATGTCACTGACCATGTCATGAGTGATGTAATATGTGACGTCATCAGCAGTGCATTGCGGGGGCGCGAGTTATAGTTAGCTGAACTAACTATAATGGGGGAATTTCATTGGTTTTGTATGAGAGAAATGTCCAGCTAACTATAACATGTGTGAAACCTATGGTTTTTTCAGTGAATTTGCAAGGTTTTTTAAATGCTAATTCCTAACTATAACGTATGTGAAACCTTTGGTTTTTTCAGTGAATTTGTACGTTTTTTTAAATGCTACTTTTTGAATTATTTAATTAAATAATTTTTTTTTATAAGAAAAATAAAATTCCTATGTATTCATTTATATATTATCTGTATCCTTTTATTTGTTTTTGCTTTTTTTTTTTAAGTTTCAATTAGGATAAAGTTGAATTGTTTTTTTAATTTTTGCAATTAATTTTTCTCCACTTTTTTTTTTTATATAAATTCCTGGTTTGCGCGCTCTGAGCGCGCTCCTAGTACAATTTCGTACGTTTTTTATGAATACCGTCGTACGTTATTTACGTACGCATATATACGTCATAGTGCGCGCTGGGAGCGCGCACCCAGTACGTATGCGTACGTACGTACGCATGCGTGCGTGCGTCCTACGCGCTCCACGCGGTTCACTTCCGCATATGCTTAAATTACGCGCAATAACGTTCACGTATACGCGTGTTCAACGTATGCGCGCTACGTACGCGCATATGACGTATGCACGCGCTCCTACGTGTTCGCGCATGCGTAATCACGAGGTGCGCGCTCGGAGCTTGCGCAGTGCGCGCACCTCAGGTTATATGCTTAATAAAACAACACTTCTTATTGGTTATCATTACTTTCAGTTTCTGATTGTTTCAACACCACACCCAATCCCCTCATGGCAAGTCATGTGATCAAGAATCATCACTTTTGATTGGTTTGAAGTACTTTCAGTTCCAGATTCTTCCCAAACCACACCTACTCCCCTCATTATTAGTTCTGATTCCTTTGGAGAAGGAGCTATTCTGTTGTTGAGAGACAATGGCTGAACAGCAACCATCTTCAGACAGTGACCAGGACACTCTTGAGAGGCAGAGGAGCAGGAAGCAGAAAGACAGCTTTATATGGCAGTTTTTCACTTTTCCAGAGGGACAAAAAAAGGTAAATGCACCTAAAGTTACTTGTGTACTTTGTCAAAAAGTCTTGTCACGTGGGAATCCTAACAAGAAGTATTCTTTTAGCATTCACACTATGTTGAGGCATGTTGACAAAATGCATCCAGTGACTTTTCGTCGAGCTTCTGGAGCAAACCCTCCACCTGCTCAACCGACGACATCTGCAGCAGCTCAGCCGAGCACATCTTCGGCAGCTCAGGCGAGCACTTCTTCTGCAGTGGTGCCTTTGCCTTCTTCCACACCTCGTTTTGGACCACCTTGTTTTGCAAGGTTGTCCACACGCTGCACTGATTGCGGTAAACTTATTTCTGTGTGTGAGACCAGTCTTGATCTCATTCAGAGAAAATTTGATGCGCATGAGTGCAGTAGGCCATAGATGTTTTTTCTTTTTTTTCGTTTTTCTCTTCCTGTTTCCCTCCATTAACTCAAGGGCTCTTTTAAGAGCCACTTAAAAACTAAACCCCAAAACTTTTTGGGGGGGATTTTTTTTTGTTTTTTGTTTAGGGTGCGCGCACCCTGCGCGCACCCAAGGATGTTTTAAAAATTTTTTTTATTATTTTTAATTTAATGTACAAAAAGAGGTGAAGAAGTGGAAGCATGAAAAGGGAGGATTGAGAAATACAAATATTTTTCACTTCTTTTTTAAAAAAAATAAATTATTTTGAAAAAAAGTTTTTTAAAGTATTTTGCAAGGGAACAGAATTTTTTTTTATTTTTTCTTTCCAGTTCTGCAAAAAAAGAAAAAAAGTATTAATATTCAATCATACATTACAAAAAGCATTACATGTTTTTACATATTTTACAAAGCAATTTTTTGCCCTTTTTTTGCTGTTTTCAGAATTTTTTATTTTTCACTTAAATTGTATTCATCATTTAACAGCGGGCAAAAAAAACAATCTGAAAGATTGTTTAAAAAAAGCCCTAAAACTTTCCTCACTAAAATATACCTTCTTAGAAATATTACATATATATTACAAGTACTTTTCTAGATGAATAAAATTTTTCTAGACAAACCGTCTTTAAACCTTTGTCGCAAAAGCACCTTCTGAGTGCATCCAGATCTCCTTGGAAGATGTTCACAGTGTGGATTGTAGGTCACAGCTATGTCTTCTGGAGTGAAAAATTTGCAGAAAAAAGAGGTATGGTGAGAGACCTTGCTTTGCCAAATGTAGACATTAAATGGATTGGTCAGAGAGGGTTAAAGTGGCACCAATTAATGCCTTTGGTGAAAACCTTTCTACATCTCCCACAGCCTAACCTTATTATTGTGCACTGTGGTGGTAATGACCTAGGCACTTTAACTGGGGTAGGTCTGGAAATGCTTATTAAGGACACCTTTGTGCAATTGATGTCGCTTTTTCCACAAACTGCCTTTGTATATTCTAACATATGCCAAAGGCAAAAGTGGAACTGGTCCAACCAATTTTGTCCGCAGATTGACAAAGCAAGGAAGCACGTCAACAAATCTATTTCTGCTTTCCTCAGAGACTATGGTACGGGTTCTATATACCACAACAACTTGCGTTACAACATGCAAGACATTTATAGAGGAGATGGTGTACACTTCACTGATGAAGGCAACAGAGTCTTCCTCTTGAACTTTAGACTCTGCATCGGTACTTACTTGTAGGTACCAAAAAACACACAATAAACACAAGGGCTCTTTTTAGAGCCACCTTATATCTTTTTACTTAATTGCGAATTTTTTTTTATTTTTTTGTTTTTAAAAATTTTTCGGGTGCGCGCTGGGTGCGTGCACTCGGCGATATTTTTTTTCAAAATATAAATCTTTTTTTTGCCCTACAAGGTCCTACTGTGACCCCCTTACAATGCCTAGTGGGTCAATATCTCCCCACTCTGCCCCCTTTTCAAGTTCTCCCCCTTTGTTTATCACCCCCTCTTTATGCGAGAGACAAAATGGCGGCCGCCGCTTCCTGATTTCCACTGATTCGAATGTTTACTGACATCTAACAACCAATCAGAAGTGCGCTCGCGCACGGCAAGGTGCGCGCACAGGACTTGCTCAGTGCGCGCACGCTGCGCGCGTACAGATATATATATTGATTTAAATGCTAATTTCTCAGGAAATACTGAACAGATTTACACCAAACCTGTAAAAGGCACTTCATGGACCTTATGGCTACCTCTCTGCCAAATTTCACATAATTCTGTTCAGCCGTTCGGGCTGTAGCTGCGACTAAAGTCCCTATGGAAAAATGCATGGGGAAAACGCGTTTTGGGACCCCCCTTTTTTCTCGGCCCCCGCTTGACGAATCACCGCGAAACTTTTAGGGTAGGAGCTGAGCGGAGCGCCCCATTAGTTTTGAAAATTTCGCGAAGATTCGTCAACCGGCGCCAAAGTTATTCAAAATAGAATTTTCAGATTTCCTATGGAAACACGGTCCTAACTATAACTACCTACTGGCGACCGCCAGTAGGTAATATATATATATCCACTGAAACAGGAAACCCATTTGAAAAAGACCACTTGATAGTATGAGTATAACACGTAGTTTAATGGCAGCATGCTGATAGCAGACTAAAGCAGGAAACCACATCAAAATGTTCAAATCGCCAGACGCGTTTCGGGAATCACCAAATCCCTTCTTCTGTGGCATGTTGTGTGAAAAAATGAAGTCGCTAATACTGCCTCAGTTTATATGCAAAACACCCGCCCCCAACAGGTGGCGTGGCCGTAAACACAGCCCTATGGATGTTGTAGTGCACAGGTAAGTTTTCCCAAGTGGGCACGACATTCATTAAAAATAAACACAGTTCGAATCCCAAGTGGGTAGAGGTGGGAACCAGCTGTCTTCTACCTTGCTTTGTTGCTGCCAGTAGTGTTGGAGTGAGCACCACCCTGTAATCGCGCTCACTCACCGTCCATCATTGCCACCATGACACCAATTAGGTGCCTGCTGAGACCCGCGGTTCAGCGGTGGGCCTTTCTCGCGACCGGGAACAGCCGCCATAAATCCACTGAAACAGGAAACCCATTCGAAAAAGGCCATTTGAAAGTATGAGTATAACACGTAGTTTAATGGCAGCATGCTGATAGCAGACTAAAGCAGGAAACCACATCAAAATGTTCAAATCGCCAGACGCGTTTCAGGAATCACCAAATCCCTTCTTCTGTGGCATGTTGTGTGGAGAAATGAAGTCACTAATACTGCCTCAGTTTATATGCAAAACACCCGCCCCCAACAGGTGGCGCGGCCGTAAACACGGCCCTCTGGATGTTGTAGTGCACAGGTAAGTTTTCCCAAGTGGGCACGACATTCATTAAAAATAAACACAGTTCGAATCCCAAGTGGGTAGAGGTGGGAACCAGCTGTCTTCTACCTTGCTTTGTTGCTGCCAGTAGTGTTGGAGTGAGCAACACCCTGTAATCGCGCTCACTCGCCTTCCATCATTGCCGCCATAACACCAATTAGGTGCCTATATATATATATATATATATTGCAGCAAACAACACAGGGAGTTACGCAACATTATCACAAGTAATTGGCCCTTAATTTTGTGTGACCCAGTGATAGGACAGACATTATCACAAAGAGTATCTATTACCCATAAAAGAGCCATATCAATGAGGGACAGATTAGTTACAACAACTCCGGAAGTAATTGAAACTTGTAGTTGGCTCAAAACTCATAAAGGATTCTCCAGGTGCAAAACATGCAAAGCATGCCAATTGGGTGTAAACAAGACATCATATGCAACACCATTCAGCCAAGAAGAGATCAGAATCAGCAAGTTACTTACTTGCAAAACAGAGTATGTTAAACATGTCCTGATGTGCCCATGTGGGCTGCAATATATTGGTAGCACTAAGCTACATGCCCACAAACGAATCTTGCAAAACATCAGGGCTATAAATAACCATGATAATACATACCCTGTAGCAAGGCACTTTCGTGAACATCATAACTCTAGGAGCCAGGACTTAAAATTTTACCTAATTGACTCAGTGCCCCCAAGCAGACGGGGAGGCAACAGAGAGGCAAAACTGAGAAGGTTAGAGGCAAGGTACATCCTCGAAATGGATTCAAAGACTCCAGGAGGGCTGAATATCACAGAGGATTTGTACACCTGTATATGATATTCCTATTAAAAACTGATGACACACTAAAAAAACTAAAAAACTGTTATACAGTGCAAAGATAGCCAATAACCATGAATATCAAACACATTTGCACATTGGGTTGATCTGTTTACATGTTTTTTTTAAAGAATACTATTTATATATTTATATTTATTTATATATTTATGTATTTATTATACCACATTTGAGAAATATGTGATCCTAATGACAATCTTACAAGCATATATGCTCTTGGTCATATGTTCAACTGCACTACAAAAAATGACAAAAATGTTATAAAATGACTGCAAGCCTAATTAGTTTTTAATCTATTATAGAGATCTCTTTGGATGGATACAAGAGAGGTCCAAAGTGATGTAATGTAAAAACAACTGGTAAAGAACTATAACACGTTAGGCAAAAGCAACAAGAAGTATTATAGTTGACAAACATACTCGGTAAAGGGTATTTAAAGATTTTTGTTTTTAAAACTAACTTTTTTAGCACTAGCACTTTATTTATGCACATCTTTGCACATTTCTGCACATATTGCACATCCAACCAGGACATAATGCATATGCAGATAACAGCATTATCTTTAACTTATTGTAAACATCTTAGAAAAAAGGGTGACTCACTCAGATACTATGAATATATATTATGGACCAACACAACAGAAACTTTTATCTTGAATACTCTTTCTGCATTTAAGCAAATATTAAATTGATATTTATATATTAGCAATGAGAACAAAGAATTGCTAAAAAATGGTGGTCAAGTGGGATAAAATAAACAACAGGCACTTTCATATGTTACTACAACCTTTGTTGTAATACGTGCAAAGTTAAACTGTTTATGCTGGCCGACATATTCTATAAATGGTTTGGTATCAATACTTTTCGTTTAAAACAACAAAATGTACAAAAATATGCATTCAAGCTAAGTATCATTGTTGAAAAGCATTTCAGTCATGTATTTTCTCTATGTCTACAATCATGTGCAAATTTTCTACCTATCACTGAGCACTATGTCACTTTAAAAATGCAAATGATGACGATAACGTTACCATGTGATCAAGACTCTTAGGAGTTGAAACGCGTAATGGCGGCGGCATCAAGAGAATAAATATTTAAATCTTGCACCAACTTTGTGGTCCGTGTGTGGTGAGAGGAAGCTGAGGACGCTGCGGATATCACAATATTTATATATATATATATATATATACACACACACACATACCAATTACATAAAATCTATAACAAAAACCATTCTAATTAAATTGAAACATTAAACTATTTAAAAAAATTTAAACTTTGTCAAACTAATTTTCCAATTAACAAATATAAATAATTACAAATATTATAATTTCAATTAAACAAAACATAACAATGCAAAATTATAAAACATTTAATGTGCATACTGTTCCCACTACAATTTAAACAAAACTATGAAAACTATTTAAATAAATATATAAACAATTTACCACTCCCATTTAGCACAACACTTAAATATTAATACTGCATAAAAATAACATTTACAAATCTCCCTCCAATAAATGTAACAGTAGTAACAGTGATAAATTACACATCGAAAATATTTACAGCACCAATTCCAGACAATACACACCAAGGAAACTATTAAAGAGCAGAGGGGTAAAATGTTATATTTCCACTCCAGTCAGTGCAACAGTAGGAAAAGTGTTGGATTGCGGAGGGGTAAAATGTAATATTCCCACTCTAGTCAGTGCAACAGTAGGGAAATTGTTGTATAGCAGCGGGGTAAAAATTACTATTCCCACTCCAGTGAGTGCAAGAGTAAGACCACTGACTCATTGTCAGTGAAATTCCTCTCCCTCCCTGCAGCTCCACCATTAAGTGAGGCCTTCCCCCAAGCCCCTGCACTCTTGAGTGTTGGTGTTCGAGGCCCTCCTCCACCCGCAGGTTTTACCTGCGCCGCATCCCTGGTGGTCCAGCGGACCTCTGTCTCCAATCTCTTGCTCCGCTTCTTCTCTCCCTTTTCACTCGTTTTTTCCCTCACTTCTATCTCCCCCCTTCACTCTCCTTCTGGCTCTTTCCTCCATTTTCTGTTGTTTTCCCCTCACTTCTATCTCCCCCCTTCACTCTCCTTCTGGGTCTTTCTACCATTTTCTGTCGTTTTCCCCTCACTTCTATCTCCCCCCTTCACTCTCCTTCTGGGTCTTTCCTCCATTTTCTGTCATTTCCCCTCATTTCAAGTTCCCCCCTTCACTCTCCTTCTGTGTCTTTCCTCCGTTTTTCACTCCATTTTTACCCTCATCTCAATCTCCCCCTTTCACTCTCCTGTGTCCTCTGTGTCTTTCCTCCACTCTTTCTTGCACTTTTGCTGCCTTATTTGCACTTTTCTCTTTTTTTTTTGCCTTTTTCCTTTTGCCTTTTTCAGCCCGTTTTTCCCTGCCGCGTCTGCCCTCACGGCCCCTCCTCTCCAGCACGACCAGTGCGACCGGCCTGATCCAGCTCCCCTCCCCGCTCCCGCCTCCCAGCTGTCCAGCCCTCCCCGACCCCTACTTAATGGAGGCCGCGCTGAGGGGAGCCAAAGGCAAGCTCATCTGCGCCTGTCCGCAACCCGACTGCGACCAGTGCCAGAAACCCTGGATCTCTGCACCGCAAACGCTACGACCCAGCAGCACTCCACGCTCTCAACCCAGGCCGCAACAACAACTGCAAGCTAGCATCACCAGCCGACACCGATCGACCGTTCAGCTGTCACTGCTGCCGGCACACCTGCAGCACCGCAAAGACCACTGACCCAGCGCAATCCGCCCGCAAGAACACAACCAAACCGAAGACCCTGCAATGCATGCTCCTCAATGTCCGATCCCTCCACAAACATGCCACTGAAATCTGGGACCTCCTCGACAGCACTACCCCGGACGTAGCATTCTTTACCAAAACCTGGACCAACACCACCGCGGGACCGGACATCGCCATTGCCATTCCCCAAGGATACAAGATTTCCAGGAAGCACCGCCCCACGTGCCCGAGAGGAGGAATCACCATCATCCACAAATCCACCCTCCGCCTGAGCACACTCCCCGACGAGCCCACAGACCTGATGGAACAACTTCACTTCAAGATACTTTTCCAACCCTACCTCCACCCTCCGAGCAACCCTCATCTACCGACCCCCTGGACCCCGCAGACTTTTCGCCAACTCCATCATGAACATCATCTTTCCGCATGCCATCGCGTCCACCGACTACACCCTACTGGGAGACCTCAACTTCCACCTCGACAACCAACTGGACTCCAGCACGACATCCCTCCTGGACAACCTCGACAACATTGGACTCTGCCAGATCGTGACCGAACCCACACACTCAGTAGGACACACCCTCAACCCCCTCTTCGCAACAGGAAACTCCATCACCTTCAGCCACCCCACCGAACTCCCATGGACTGACCATCGATAAGTCCACTTCACCTTCAGAACACCCACCATCCATAGACACCAGCACCTGCTCCCATGAAGAAACTGGACCAGAATCACCGACGACCAGCTATCCTCATCACTCAGGAACTCCACCACAACCATCGCGGAAAACAATAAAGAAACTGGACCAGAATCACCGACGATCAGCTAACCTCATCACTCAGGAACTCCACCCCAACCATCGCGGAAAACGACGACGCCAACACCGCAGCCCGAACCATGCAGAAATGGATCTCCGACAGCACCAACACCATAGCCCCCCTAAAAAAAAACAACACCACCCATGCCAAGAAAGCTAGATGGTTCACCACCGAACTTCGAGAGACCAGACGCACTTGCCACTGCCTCGAAAAGACCTGGAGGAACACAGAAGCCCACAACAACTTCTGAGCAGCCACCAACGCCCACCACCAACTCATCTGAAAAACGAGGAAAAAAGTGATTAAAGACAGAATCTCCACTCATACACACAACAGCAAAGAACTCTTCAACATCATCAAGGAGTTCGCCCAACCCATCAGCGAGTCCACAGACATCCCTCCCTCACAAGACCTCTGCGACAAACTCAGCACCTTTTTCCACCACAAAATCAAGAGCATCTACGACAACTTCGACGGAGACAACCAACACACTGAACCCTCACCAACCACTCCCAACACCCTGAGGCCAGCGATCGACAACCTTCACCACTGAAGACACACTGAAGATGATGAAGTCAGTCCACTCCGGGGCCCCCACGGACCCCTGCCCCCACCACATTTTCAACAGAGCCGCCGACACCATCGCACCCATGCTCTGCCACACCATCAACCGCTCCCTGGCAACCGCCTCTTTCCCTGACGACTGGAAACACGCTGAGATCAACCCCCACCTGAAGAAACACTCGGCGGACCCCACCGACCTCAAAAACTACAGACCCATTTCCCTTCTCCCGTTCCCAGCGAACGTCATTGAGAAAGCCATCAACAGCCAACTCGCCACATTCATTGAAGAGCACAACATCCTCGACTCCTCCCAATCCGGCTTCAGAAAAAAACACAGTTCGGAACCCGCCCTCCTCGCCTCAACAGACGACATCCGTACCTTACTGGACAAAGGAGAAGCAGCAGCCCTCATCCTCTTTTACCTCTCAGCGGCGTTCGACACAGTCTCTCACCGCACCCTAATACACAGACTCCACAACGCAGGGATCCAAGACAAGGCCCTCGACTGGATCCGCTCCTTCCTCTCTGGCAGAACCAAGCGGGTCAGGCTCCCCCCTTTCCTCTCGGACCCTACATCTACCACCTGCGGAGTCCCCCAGGGGTCCTCCCTCAGCCCTACGCTCTTCAACGTCTACATGGCTCCGCTCGCCCCCATCGTCAGAACCTACGGACTCAACATTGTGTCATACGCAGACGACACCCAACTCATCCTCTCCCTATCCAACGAACCCAACACCGCCAGACACAACTTTCGAGAAGGCATGGAAGCCGTCACCAAATGGTTGAAAAACAGCTGCCTACAACTAAACACCAACAAAACAGAAGTACTCATCATGGTCCCAAATCCAGATGCCTGGAACGACACCCGGTGGCCCCCCGCCCTCGGAAGCCCGCCCACCCCCATGGACCACGCACGCAACCTAGGAATCATCCTGGACTCAGAGCTCAAAATGGACCGCTAGATCTACTCTGTCTCGTCCTCCTGCTTCCACACCCTCCGCCTACTACGTAAGACCTTCAAATGGATTCTCCTCGAACACAGAAAGACCGACACTCACGCCCTGGTCACCAGCAGGCTCGACTACGGCGACGCACTCTATGCTGGAATAAACAAAAACCTCACGCAAGCTACAGAACATCCAAAACGCCACCGCAAGACTGGTCCTCAACCTGCCAAGACACTGCTGCATCTCCCAGCATCTGCGCACACTCCACTGGCTCCCCATCAAAGCTAGAGTCACCTTCAAGATGCTAACCCACGCTCACAAGGCCCTCCATGACACCGGACCAGCATACCTAAATAGCCGACTCAAATTCCACGCATCCCAAAGGACCCTACGATCAGCCCAGCTCTCCTACGCCGTGGTCCCCCGCACCAGAAAGACCAGATCGGGAGGCTGCTCCTCCTCCTTCCACGCGGCCAGAGCCTGGAACGGCCTTCCGCTCCACCTCAGACAGATAACATTGCTCCCCATCTTCACAAGAAACCTCAAAACCAGGCTCTTCGACAGACCCCCTCCTTGATTGACTGGAACCTTAGGGGTGTGTAGTCGTGCTTAACAAACACCTGATTTGATTTTGATTTGATTAGTAGGGAAAGTGTTGGATTGCGGAGGGATAACATTTACTATTCCTACTCCAATCAGTGCAACAGTAGGGAAAGTGATGGATAGCGGGGGTAAAAATTACTATTCCCACCGTATACCCCTATAAACCCCACAACCCAAACATAAAATGTACCCCCAAAAAATTAAAAACACAATTAACGCTATTAATACTCAATTAAATACATATTAATAAATACAAAATAATCATTAATTTATTATAATTAAATTACTTCCCACCCTATTCCGCTATAAACCCACAACCCACTACAGAACTAAAAAATGCAAAATGTTATTACAAACAAATTAATAACTACAAAAAACTTAGCACTTATATAAAAAACATAAACAATACTTATACAAAAAAATACTTCACATACATTTGAAATATACAGTAAAATACATAACACTAATTTAAAAAATCGATATTTTAAACAACTATATTTTTGAAAACGATATTAATGACTTCCATATTTTTGAAAACTATGGGGCTCATTAGGATGGCAGACGGACTGAAGTCCGTCTGCCATCCTGGTGTAAACCGGGACCGTCCGCCATGCATGCGGTGGTCCAGCACACCCGATCAGAATGCGACCTCCACCATGGCGGTCGGATCTTGATTTTTAACATTGCGGCGGGTGCTGCTGACAGCAGCACCCGCTGCGATGTCAAAATGCCATGTTGTGCATTTCAAAGCACTACGTGGCAGGCACCACACGGTGCCTGCCACATAGTGCTGTGAAATGTAGGGGGTACCATGGGTACCCCCCAAGTGCACCCTCATCTCCCCGTACCCAAGGGGGGCCCACAACGGGCCCACGTCACTAATCCCCACCAGCCTTTCCATGGCGGCTTCGCATCCTAATTTGGTGGACAGTGCCTGCTAGGCACCGCCACCATTTAGGGCTATTGGATCCGTCCACCATGCAATCAGTAAGCTTGCTTTTGGCGAACCAGTGGCGGACGGTCTTTGCGTCCGCCACGGTCCGAACGCGATTCCCTCCACCATCCTAATGTGGCGGGGGAAAATCGCGGTACAATTGCGTAAGGACCGCCACCGCATGGCTGGCAGTGACAGGTCTTCCGCAATCGCAATCGGCCCCTATATTTCTTACCTTAAATTCGAGATTCTTGAGCACGATATTCTTGCTGTCTATATTTCTGTGTCATGATATTTCCAACTCAATATTTGTGTAAGTCGACATTTCCAACTCTATATTCTGTCTGAATACTGCCCAATGGTATACAGGAGCACCCAGTTCCAGATCAATGCAATAATTGTAGGTAACATGCGGTAACAAACATTATGCTTTCTTGCTAAACACAAAATAAATTGATATTCAGCTGGTATTACTGATGACAGATCAGCGACTGTATCTTCTGCAATTCAGGTAATTGCAGTAGCTGAATCTAAACACCATCTTGATGAATCCCTTAAATTATAAGTATGATCCAACAACAGATTTGGATCTACATGAGGATAACTGTAATGTCCCTTGCTTACAGATATAATACAGGGAACAACCAGGGAATTCCAAAATGACATGAAACTTTGATCTATTGATTAATTCAAGACTGATCTTCTCTGTGGGAAATTGGCAACATGTCATTAACATTGGTTTAGAATGGTTTGTGACTGAGCCTGAAGTTGATAAATAGCTTTTCAATGATCCAACCAGTTCCAGTCTATGTTTTTTAAGTTGTGTTTTTACAGAAACCTAATCCTTGAAATTATTAGTGAGCCCTGAATCTGTTACGGTAGATAAAATATTGTGTACCTTACATTTATTTTTGAAGGATTTGTGTAAAATAACATGAGCGGCTCTGGAGTGTGGGCAATTTCTTCTGAGTTTCCTTGTTTCTCTGCCAGGAATGCTTTGGGCACAATTTTATAAATTGTTTACCAGAGCACATTCATAGATTCATAGTGAACCTGTGTTCCCCTTCCCCTTTAGATAAAGATGGATGTAAAGTTCCAATATTCATTGCTTGAATGAACAGAGTGACGCCGATTCAGACAGACTGTCCTCATTTGTGGGAGAGGCCCATTAGTCATGGTGGGATTTTCACACTTGCGGCGGGATCTCCGTAATGGAAAACAGCAGTGCGGGGATCCAGCCATGATTGAGGAGCCTCCACCACGAATCCAGAGACTGTTTGTGAATCGGGGCCAGTCTGTTAATCTGTGATCCTTTCCAAATCCTATAACTAAATTCTTTAAGCCTCATTTCACCCTGTTAAAAACAATCATTTGTAAAAATAAATTTATGAATTCCTCACAATTGGTATGTCTTTCAGGAGCGTGAACCAACTGTTAATCAATTCTACATTTAAGCCGTTTTAAATGAGTGTTGCTCTGTTTTTAGGGCCATTCAGTCGCCAGTGCCAATCTTGGAAACTAAGTAAAATATAATAGAAGATATTTATTACCTCGCTTTAAATTTAACAGTTGTAAGCCACCAGAGTGTGTAATTTAACTACAATTAAATATAAAACAGAGTTTATCCTTAAATAATTCAATGTGACGGAGAAGAGCAGTATTCTGAGATATTAAAGGCATGTACCATGATAATGCTTCTCCTGCCAAATAGGATACCATAAAGGCTACCTTAGCTTTCTGTTTAGGGAAGGCTGAGGATCTATACAGAAAATGCAGACTCCACTGATTGATGAATTAGATGATTGAGGAACTAGAAATTATTTGGGAATAAATAATAATATATGAGAGCAGTATGTGCCCACAAAAACTCATACATAACAAATTATATCTAACTGGATCTTTCAACGATATGTAGAAAGTGTTTTTACTCCCTGTAAATTTGGATAAATAAGAAGACCGAAGACGCCAACGATGTGCTAAAAGGCAGGAGATTTATTCCTTACACCCCAGCATGTTGCTCCGCTAATCTTCAACTATCAGACTAAGCCTTCCACAGTTGCTGAGTCTTGTGCAAAGCGCACAAGGCAATGAAGCAAATGTACAAGACATCATACTTCTCCCTCCAACACAAATCAAAATAATGTATTCTATGAAGTAAACGCAATATGAAATATAATAAAACTAGGTACATAAGAGAAATAAAGCTGAGTGGAGATAAATAAACACATCTGAAATATGTAACTACCATATCTACTTGCTCACAAAATCTTTTAAATAAATTGATACTTGCGGTTTTATAAGTCATTCTCCTGCCAACATTAGTATTAACTTTTTTGTTGTTGTTTTGAACAAAATCAATCTTATGTTTCACATCCATATTTTTTAAAAATGACATCAACAAATACAGATTCTGTATTACCCAAAGAATCATCCACTCTCACTGCTCAATTTAAATTCCACACTCTCCCATCATCAATTTTGATTGTTTACTTAAAACATTTGATGATTTTATGAACACGTAGGAATTTGAACCATTGAGTACACCCAACCAGGGCTTTAATCTTCACATAATCGACAATTCCTTATCACACTATCCTTTACATTTCTAGTTCTCTGAAATTACCCTTTCCTTTTTACTTGCATTTAAAGATTTTTCTCTCGCCACGCACTCAACCATTAACCTTTAATCCTTTACCCCATGTCATCTATCCTGGACATCGTACTGGGAGTGTGACCCTTAACAAAGTTCAAAAGATGAATTCCTAGTGAATGTATGAGGAGATGCACGATAATTTGTAACTCTTTCCTATAAGGCTTTCTCCCAATTCATGTTGTTTACTCTGGCCAACTGAATGCTCTCTTTCAAGTATTTATTCAATTTCTCAAGGGCCCCATATGTTTTGGGGTGATAAATTGAGCTTCTGTTATGTTTGATACCACATTTTTTTAATTCAATTCTACTGAATAGAATTGAGGTTCATTATCTTTCAATAAAGAATTGAGGAAACTCTCATGTCCTTTAGGATAGCCCTGTCATGTAATGTATACTCCATTTTACATACATCATCTCATCTACACGACTATAACGGTTCTAAACAGGTGACCTTTTACGTAATAGCTTGCTCCTGTCTCTCCTACACCAGGCTCTCAATCTTCTAGCTGTATTCCTGTACCTGACGTACATAAACATGTCTCCAGGCACGGCAGATTTTTTCTGTATAAGGGTCACCACTTTTTTTCATCCGTGGCCAGCAGCCAGCTGTGTATGATCGCACTTGTTTATAACAGCAACGGTGATTGGTTTTTAAAACATTTATGATTGTTTTCAAAACATCCATGGTTGTCTTAAAAACATATTTATTCTAGACAAAACCCTGGAGTGACCACTTTAGTATAAAAGAACCTCACTTCCCCATACAAATTAAAGGCAAATTCCTTCCAAGCTGAGACGGGGGTCTTGCATGACGAATCTTAGACACACAGTGGTCTGACATCCCTTGCGGGTTGTCATCCTTGGCAAAGAGGCGGGGTCCTTCATTCTAAACCATCAGGTGAGGGGCTGGTTCTTCCCTGGGGGTTTCTTGGCTACAGATACATATAGCTATACGCATATACAACTACACACCTAGGTTAGGCTAGGTACATTTTAGCAAATTACTTAGGGCGCACATTTTAGGAATATGAAAGTGATACTATTTTTATCTGAACTGTTTTTGTTCACCTTATTAGCACTATGGTAGAAATGTATCTACTATTCACCATTTTGGTACTAGCAATCTCTTTTGTATGTTTCAGTCTCCTGATTGTCGCAGCACATATGTTTTACACCAGGCTGTCACTGGACCAATATATTCCTATTGAAAAGTCCTAATTGCCATCCTGTGAGTTTTCTGAGAGAAAGCAAGCACTAGTGTCTGAGCGAAACATACTGTACTGTTTTCCACGATCCCTAAGGAATCAGGGTTGTCATGTTCAGTGGTTGCCAGAGACTACCTACACCGCCTTAGAAATTTAGGAGGTGGTAGTGGCACTGTAGAGCTAGCTGGTCTAATGGCTGACAGATCTTGTGGGGGTGTCTGGAAGCAGTTGGGACACCAAGCCCTCCGTTTAGGTCATCCAAAATGCGTAGGTCCTGGGGGACTCCTAGGAACGACACAACATGGTGCCGCCAACGTTGGTTTAGTTCTTATATAAACAGTGAACATCTGAGTAGTTGAGTTGTGCCTTCTCAGAAAGCCCTACTCACACCTTTTCAGAGACATCTGAAGTGGGGAGGGAATCCGCCTCAGCTGAGCAGATATACTCTGTGTATTGGCTGAAGGTTTAGCAAACTTGTAAGTATAAAAGGTTACCCCGCATTGTGCAAAACCCTCAGTTCTTCTTCTTCTTTTGAGAATGCCTGACAATGCAAGTGGCACGGGCTCGGGGGAAGAGGAAGTTGCAAATGTACTTACCATTATAGAAAACTGCAGACATGCGGTTACTATGAAATTGTTAGTATACGGCATACCAGCTACTGGTGGCTGTGTTACCTTCATGAACGAGTCACACGAGGTGTTCGGATCGGAGGTATTCTATTCCTGAGTTCAGTTCCCATCTGCAGATCCGGTAACTAAGGAGTCTATTACGATGCCGCCACCATAACGGTACACGGGACAGACCGCCAGCGGTGCTGCGGTCTTGCTATGGCAATTGGGATGCGACCGCCACCCTGGTGGTCACATCCCGCATTTCTTACTTTACGGTGGGCGGTACTGTCAGCAGCACCTGCCGCAATGTAAGAAATGCATGTTGTGTATTGGCATGCACAACGTGACAGGCACCGCGCGGTGCCTGCCACTTTGTGCATGCCAATGTAGGGGGTACCATAGGTACCCCCCAAGTGCAGCCACCCATATCTCCACCCCCTGGGGGCCCGCAACAGGCCCCCACAGTTTCCACCGCATGTTTTTCCATGGCGGAATCTCCGCCATGGAAAGGCACCCACCCGCAGGCATCATAATATGTTGCCACCATATTGTGTCCCTTTTCTGCCCAGCCGGCATTCTGAACGGCAGAAAAGCGGCGGACGGTCTTTCCGTCTGCTGTGGTGCCCCTCGCCATAATAATATGGCGGGGGTGAACCAGGGACCTTTGGCGGGCGGATCGCCACCACCGTGTCGGTGGTTGCCAACACCGGGCCGGCGGTGGCGATCCGCCCGATATCATAATGGGACCCTTAGTTGTTCCACACATACATTGTAGTTGAACCACCAGATGAATACATTCCATACAAAGACATTGAAGTCCTGTTAACTTACCAGCAGCATAAAAGTTGGTTTAAAGGCGCCCTCCCACATACAGCATCTGTCGTGACACTCTGTCTTCTCAGCATAGAAGAAGCGACCTGGTCGACCTGGACCGAGATAGATACACAGTCAGTGGATGAAGTGCGTAAAATATACGAAGACATTGTCAGGCTATACAGACACACTGTCCAGTTTGTCATGTGAACATTGACAGTTCAACCTGCGAGAAATGCTCCAGCTGGTCCACATCAGATCACACCTACAATTAACCCACATAAACTGAAATCAGTAATAGGGACAATTCCTTCCAAACAGGAGCAAATTCCGTTCTGGATAGCACAAAACATTGCAGAGCTGGAAAAACACAGAATGCTAACTATTTGCTTCCCAATGGAGATGGTTCTCTTGATTAAAGATTGTACCACTTGGGGAACAGTCTTTTCTGCCATTTACTTCTGAATACACGGTACTCCTTCCTTAGCAGTAGTTCCAGAAGTATTGAAACAAATACAGAATGAGTATGGGGCAGGACCTGCCCTGGACTTGGGAATGAAATTGTTGGGTGATTTTGCACCTCAGATTATATTATCAAACAGGAAGAGCAACCTAAAGCAAAGCCTGAATTCAAATAGAAGAAAGTAGCTTGCTTAAAGATTAGAAATGCCCAGGTTACTGAGGACTCGGCTTCTGAACAAGGAATGGGCTTTGACGATGCTAGACAGCGTGGCAGAAGTAACAATAGCTCACGAGAACCTGAAGTGACAGTAGTATTGAATGAGCACATCACTGTAGAAACACCTGATACCAGAGTTAGTGTCCCGCATAGATTGTATGAAATTACACTTCAAATAGAGGGGGACATCAAAAGAAAGGTTAAAATCCTCTTTTGGGAGAACTTAACATATGGCTATGACATACTGCTAGCAGAAAGGGATTGGCCGCCTGAGTTTGTGATGGATTGCCCAAAGGGGGAAAGCGTCATTTTGCCTGCTTTCTCCGACCTCCTTCCAGAATGTTTAAAACATTCATACGTGCAGGAGTAGAGTCTAGTGTTAGCTCTGGCATTATACCGCAACCATGTACAGTGGGATGTGGTGTCAACTCACCACGAACTCCCATTAAAATTTACTCCAAATCCACAGAGACAGTACCCTATGAAAAATGATTCAAAAAGACAGGTCAAAGAAATCTTAGAGCAACTAGAATACTCGAATACCAAGGTGTAATTGAGACTTGCACCTCCCCGATGAATAATTCTTTGTTTCGAGTAATGAAACCTGATAATACATATCGTCTAATTTTAGTTTACTGAAATTTAAACACATGCACGCGAACATCTACAGTTCAAAATGCACACTGTGCCACATTAATGAAGAACATTATGCGGAAGAAATACAAAACAACATTAGATATCTCGAATGGATTCTTCTGCCAGAATATAGCTCCAGACAGCATTTTCTGCAATTGGCATTCAACACATTTTTGCCATTTGCCTCAAGGGTATAAGAACAGCCCGGGGCTATTCTCTGCAAGAGTGTCAGAAATATTACAAACTTGCGATGAGGAGGCAGTGTCCTATGTAGATGACATCTGTCTGATGGACGATTAATTACTTGAACACTTGAGCTGGGTAAACAACATAATTGTGGGATTCCCCAATTTGGGCTACAAATTTAATTTCAAATAATCAAAAATTGCCCATCTTAATGTCCTATTTTTGGAATATGAACTGTCAAGTGAAGGCAAGAGCCTATAGCCAACTTTGTAGAAATGTGTGCTCTGCTCCAACCTCCTTTAAGACTCTAAAAGGTTTGCAATCCATTTTAGGATTTCTAAATTTTGGCAGAACATAAATTCGAAATTATGCCGAAAGAATAAAACCCTTCTATTTAATCAGACCTGATTTCACACCACATCAGTGGACACAGCAACACACAGATACTCTCCGTTCAGTTCAGGCTGACAGGATAGCATCCTGTCAGCCTGTATGTACACACATGTAAATTCTACAAATTTGGTGATCTGGGTTGCTCCCGGCTTAACAGGATATACTTACCTCACTTTCAATGAAGGTGAGACGGTTCCAATTGCATACAAATCACATTTATACACAAATGCTGAAATGCGATTTGCGGTAACAGAAAAAATACTGACCGCAGTACAGACTGCTGTGGTGTGAGAAAGAGCACTAGCACAGGGGAAACACATAATTGTTGTAACCCCTGTACCAACTTTAGAAGCTGTTACCAAAGCGAGCATTTGAAATGTGAAAGCATTTCATCCACAATGGATACAATGAGCTAATTTTCTCATTGCGACAGATGTAGATTACAGATATGTTTCTACATTAAAAACGCAAGCGTTCCTGCAGTACCAACAAGAATACCTTCTCGCTAATTAAATCTTGCCTCTAGAGCAGGGGTCTCCAACCTTTTCTGTAGTGAGAGCTACTTCTGCTCAAGGAAAGTCTTCCCGAGCTACTAGCAAATTTTATAGCTGTAAAATAGTGACTACACTATGACCACCCAAATCAAGATTTTCAGTAGTTACCACCCAAGTATACCAAGTGCGGTTACCAGCAGAAATGCTGGGAAAAAGTTCTTCAATATTAAATGCCTCCCCTTGACTTATGAAGTAACATTCAAATCTTGGCATGCCCAGTGCCACAAAGGACATAAGCACAGCAGTACATCTCCCCTGCTCAGCTTGAATTATCATTCACCAGTTTCTGAAAATGCACATTTTTCTATCTAATACTACTTTCCACTGTGGGCACACAAACTCAATTTTCCAGAAGAAACCCCATTTTTGAAAACAAAAACTGCCTTTAAAATATCAGTTTTCATTTTTTTATAAATGCACAGTCTCAAAACATCATCATCGTGTGCTCCCATGTACAAATGCCTCATGTGGACAGACTTCTTTGAATTCCCAGGTATTACAGTCATATGCCATGGATGCTCACCATTGGTATTATGTATAGCTCGGGAGCTACTGGTAGCTCGCCAGTACCTTCAAAGTAGCTCTCTGAGGTGAAGTCAAGCCCAGTATCAATTTCAGAGTAGGTGCCTAATAAAGAAGGCAGCACTGATCATCTCAAGATGCTAAGAGTGACAGCCAGACAAACATATCACAGTAACTCATACTAACACTCAAACACACACTGTGCCAGCTTATAGGACCTGCTACATGACAGTCTGTATCCAATCTCAATATAATTAAGCCACAAGGAGATGTGACCATGTTACCGTCCCTCCTTTATCAGTCACGTGTGTGAACAGTGCACCATCAAAACAGTATGGCAGCAGTAGCCTGAGCTGTAATCAGTGCTGACCCACCAAAGTGCGGGACTGCAGGAGTCAGAGTGAAAATGTGTCAGTTAGATACATGATCAGCTCAAGACCTGAGGAGAACAGGGTATGATCCAGACCGGAGAAAATTAAGAGAGTCATCAACATTTATGTGTGTGCCCATAATAAACACTATTACTTCCTGAAACTATGCCTGGTGCCAAGAACCGCCAAATATATATGCCAGCCCCATAATAAGAGTGTTATATTTGGCATATTTATGTCCTTTCTTGACATAATAGTGGCTGATGACGGCTGATAGCCAGAAACCGGTCCTAGGATGCTTGATTCCGGTCCAGGGAAGACATGGCTTGGCAGTTTGGGCTGGACTGTTCCCATGAGGCACAGGGTCAAGACTGATTTGCATATGGCCATGTCTAAACTGGGGTGGTGTAGTGGGCAAAAGAGCGATGGATTTAACCCAGATCTCTTGACTGGGGGAGAATGTCTGCATTGTCAGCATTCCGTCCATCAATTGTTTGTTGTACGCTTTTCACCCTAAGTGGGATGGGTATTCCCAGACGTGGGACCCGTGCTCACTACGCCACTGGAGTCAAGCCATCCTGGCTGATGACGGCTGATAGCCAGAAACCGTTCGTAGGATGCTTGATTCCGGTCCAGGGAAGACATGGCTTGGCAGTTTGGGCTGGACTGTTCCCATGAGGCACAGGGTCAAGACTGATTTGCATATGGCCATGTCTAAACTGGGGTGGTGTAGTGGGCAAAAGAACGATGGATTTAACCCAGATCTCTTGACTGGGGGAGAATGTCTGCATTGTCAGCATTCCGTCCATCAATTGTTTGTTGTAACGCTTTTCACCCTAAGTGGGATGGGTATTCCCAGACGTGGGTCCCGTGCTCACTACGCCACTGGAGTCAAGCTATCCTGGCTGATGACGGCTGATAGCCAGAAACCGGTCCTAGGATGCTTGATTCCGGTCCAGGGAAGACATGGCTTGGCAGTTTGGGCTGGACTGTTCCCATGAGGCACAGGGTCAAGACTGATTTGCATATGGCCATGTCTAAACTGGGGTGGTGTAGTGGGCAAAAGAACGATGGATTTAACCCAGATCTCTTGACTGGGGGAGAATGTCTGCATTGTCAGCATTCCGTCCATCAATTGTTTGTTGTAACGCTTTTCACCCTAAGTGGGATGGGTATTCCCAGACGTGGGACCCGTGCTCACTACGCCACTGGAGTCAAGCTATCCTGGCTGATGACGGCTGATAGCCAGAAACCGGTCCTAGGATGCTTGATTCCGGTCCAGGGAAGACATGGCTTGGCAGTTTGGGCTGGACTGTTCCCATGAGGCACAGGGTCAAGACTGATTTGCATATGGCCATGTCTAAACTGGGGTGGTGTAGTGGGCACAAGAACGATGGATTTAACCCAGATCTCTTGACTGGGGGAGAATGTCTGCATTGTCAGCATTCCGTCCATCAATTGTTTGTTGTAACGCTTTTCACCCTAAGTGGGATGGGTATTCCCAGACGTGGGACCCGTGCTCACTACGCCACTGGAGTCAAGCTATCCTGGCTGATGACGGCTGATAGCCAGAAACCGGTCCTAGGATGCTTGATTCCGGTCCAGGGAAGACATGGCTTGGCAGTTTGGGCTGGACTGTTCCCATGAGGCACAGGGTCAAGACTGATTTGCATATGGCCATGTCTAAACTGGGGTGGTGTAGTGGGCAGAAGAACGATGGATTTAACCCAGATCTGTTGACTGGGGGAGAATGTCTGCATTGTCAGCATTCCGTCCATCAATTGTTTGTTGTAACGCTTTTCACCCTAAGTGGGATGGGTATTCCCAGACGTGGGACCCGTGCTCACTACGCCACTGGAGTCAAGCTATCCTGGCTGATGACGGCTGATAGCCAGAAACCGGTCCTAGGATGCTTGATTCCGGTCCAGGGAAGACATGGCTTGGCAGTTTGGGCTGGACTGTTCCCATGAGGCACAGGGTCAAGACTGATTTGCATATGGCCATGTCTAAACTGGGGTGGTGTAGTGGGCAAAAGAACGATGGATTTAACCCAGATCTCTTGACTGGGGGAGAATGTCTGCATTGTCAGCATTCCGTCCATCAATTGTTTGTTGTAACGCTTTTCACCCTAAGTGGGATGGGTATTCCCAGACGTGGGACCCGTGCTCACTACGCCACTGGAGTCAAGCTATCCTGGCTGATGACGGCTGATAGCCAGAAACCGGTCCTAGGATGCTTGATTCCGGTCCAGTGAAGACATGGCTTGGCAGTTCGGGCTGGACTGTTCCCATGAGGCACAGGGTCAAGACTGATTTGCATATGGCCATGTCTAAACTGGGGTGGTGTAGTGGGCAAAAGAACGATGGATTTAACCCAGATCTCTTGACTGGGGGAGAATGTCTGCATTGTCAGCATTCCGTCCATCAATTGTTTGTTGTAACGCTAATAATAGTGCCAATGGCATAATTATGGTAATTCTTGACTATTTTAGTATTTTTGGTCTAGTTGTGGTATGCTGGCTATGATGATAGACCTACTCTGAGGATGACTGGCCTATTCATGTCATATTAATGGTCATGACTGATATGTGGTCTTATCCCTGATCCTTTTGGTTTTCAGCCTTGGCACAACTGTGGCCCTAGATTAATGGTGGGCATTACTGGCATAATCCAGGCATCCGTGGTGCTATGGTGAGCATCCATTATGATATAATGAGGTAACCCACAATTGTCCACGGACCCAGGTAACGATTGGTATAGGTCAGGAAACAACGGTCCTAGACTTCTTTAAAGCTACAATTCAGCTATGAAAAACATTCATTAGTTAAAGGGCACCGGCTACATATAGAATTAGCATTGTATCATTAATGTACCACCATTTTCTTTACAATTCAAACAAGTATATCCTCAAAAGACACAAAGGCATAAAATATTGCTCCAATAGTGACTGTTTATAATTTAGTTACTTTTATAACAGATCACCATATTCAATGCTCCAAATAGAGAAAGAGGTTGCTCCAACCAAGGGGAGTGTGAAAAAGGAAAGTGCTCGTGAGGTAGGACAGATATAAAGGAGGGGAATCCAAAAGGCAAATTCAATAACCAATCAATTTGTTGTTGTAGTACTTTATTCGACATATAAAAATATCATAAAAGTGCAGTGCAATGTGTGATAAAAACAGTTTAAAAATATACTACAACAAGTGGCTTCAATCCATGCATAGTTAAAAAGACTAAAAAACAGCATTTATATACACGTATCAATTTCACATATCCCCTGTAATTAATAGAGTGAACAATAATGGTCACAGGGTCAGGGGAGTGGGTGGTTAGCTTGACGGTGGTGCGCCTTGAGCAACCTACGTCTTAATCTCCAGGCCCATCCCAGGTATTTGGCAGTCCCACAGATTACACTAGGGACAGTAGTGTCGTAGGTCAAGATACGCAGTGCCACCCGAGCGGACCTTACACCCAGATTATTGCAAACAGGTTTAAGCCACCTTAGTCTTGGTTGCCTGTACGCCTGGCAGGCAAACATGAAGTGGCCAATAGACTCTGTGGGCGAGGCACACCCTGGGCAGCCTTTTGGGTGTGTGATGACCTTACTCCAGCGGGTTTGAAAATCATAGAGTGGGAGCGTGCCATATCTCAATTTGAGATATAGGGATCTGTCTTCAGGTGATTCAATGAGGTCCATAAAGGATTCCAGGCTGGGAGCTGGTTTTGTATCCAGGAAGTTTACAGTAAGCACACCCTCCTGATTTCTTAGGGTATCGGCCGTAACCCAATCCCAATAGATTATTTTTATCGTAAATTTGGGAGGGGGAACCTGGCTCGCCCAGGCTTCTTCCAGACCAATCTTCTGCAGATGTTTTTTCAAGTTTGATACCCATGGAATCTTATGATCTGCTCCCAGATTTAGTAACTCGTCCAGGGCAGAAGCAAAGTGGTGGAGTTCAGGGGATCTTCTAATCCTTGCCCAGTATAGTATAGGGCGCAACCATGCCATGTTACTGATGTTTTGTCTGCCGAGGTCATTACGGAGTGGAACCAGCGGGGTGGACAGGGGAAGCGAGACTAAGTCCCTAAAGAACTTGTTCTCGGATCTAAGTAGCTCTGACAGATTTTCGAAACCCCACAATTCCGCCCCGTAGAGCGCTGCAGACAGTGCCTTCCCCTCATAGACTTTAACAGCCGCCGCTATCGGCCTGCTATATGAGAGCATCTGATGTCTCGATATTGCACCTGCAGCTCTTTTGTGGGCAAGGAGCATTTTTGAGAGGTGCGGGGCCCATTTAAGCTTGTTATTTACCCTCACTCCGAGATAATCAAAAGCGTCCACTAGCTCAAGAGATGTACCATTGAGCTTGATGTTGTTCTTGAAGTTTTTAGAGGGAGATAGCGCCATCAGTTTAGTTTTCAGCGTGTTTATTTGCAGCCCCCTGGAGTCGCAGAACTCTGAAAAGCGGGACAGCAGTCTTTGTAAGCCCATAGGGCTTTTCGAGATCAAGAGAGTGTCGTCAGCAAAGAGTAGGGTAGATATTTTTTCCCCGCACAGGGTTGGGGCATTGACCCTGTCGTCTCTCAAATAGTCTGCCACACCATTTATGTAGAGAGAAAACAGGGTCGGGGCCAAGACACAGCCCTGGCGCACACCTTTCTCAACCAATCAATTACACATTCTGGTATCCTTAGTAAAACTGGTCATGGTTCATAGTGGCAGAGGATATAAATTACCCTCATTGCACCAGGGTCGAAACATCGACACTCTCCCCCAGTGGGCCTGTACCTGATATCATCCTAGCCCTGCCTTTTCACAGATGAATGTTCTCTGTGCGTCAGAAAATCATGAAATGAATATTTGTAAATCCATAAGGGACAAGCCTAGCTGTAAAACTGGTGCCACTATGAACCATTGCCAGTTTTACTAAAATTTCTCTATTTGGAGCATTGGATATGGTGATCTGTTTTAAAAGTAACTAAATAAGAAAGTCACTATTGGAGCGATATTTTGTGCCTTTGTGTCTTTTGAGGATATACTTGTTTGCATTGTAAAGAAAATGGTGGTACATTAATGATACAATGCTAATTCTATATGTCCCGGGTGCCCTTTGACTAATGAATATTTTTCATTACTGAATTGTAGCTTTAAAGAAGTCTAGGACCATTGTTTCCTATACCAATGGTGAGCATCCATGGCATATGACTGTAATACCTGGGAATTCAAAGAAGTCTGTCCATATGAGGCATTTGTACATGGGAGCACACGATGATGTTTTGAGACTGTGCATTTCTAAAAAAATGAAAACTGATATTTTAAAGGCAGTTTTTGTTTTCAAAAATGGAGTTTCTTCTGGAAAATTGAGTTTGTGTGCCCACAGTGGAAAGTAGTATTAGATAGAAAAATGTGCATTTTCAGAAACTGGTGAATGATAATTCAAGCTGAGCAGGGGAGATGTACTGCTGTGCTTATGTCCTTTGTGGCACTGGGCATGCCAAGATTTGAATGTTACTTCATAAGTCAAGGGGAGGCATTTAATATTGAAGAACTTTTTCCCAGCATTTCTGCTGGTAACCGCACTTGGTATACTTGGGTGGTAACTACTGAAAATCTTGATTTGGGTGGTCATAGTGTAGTCACTATTTTACAGCTATAAAATTTGCTAGTAGCTCGGGAAGACTTTCCTTGAGCAGAAGTAGCTCTCACTACAGAAAAGGTTGGAGACCCCTGGTTTAGAGGTTCCAAGGGTTGCACAATTAGGCATAAATTGTTATGGGAACAAGCGGCAAAGCTGAAAGCATGCCTGCCACGGGCTCAGATCATTCACACCTTGAGTGACCATCGTGTTGGCATACACATTGAAGGGAATTCACCGGCTGATGAAGCCATCAAGGCGAAAGTGCGAACTGCTGCCATTGCTGCAATCACTCCTTCTAGCACGAGGATAGACAGAGACATACTGATAGCTTTCAACACCTCTAAGAACGGCTCTGCCATTCCGAAAGGCTTTCCACTCAAATATTCCTATAAATTTGATGTGCAAAACTCACCGTATGCTCAAATTCCAAGAGTGGCGGATAGAGTTATACCAAACACTGATCGCAGATTAGGTTTAATTCTAGCTGCACCCAAGGGTCTAGGCTCTGCACACGCAGTAATCACTGCTACAATGTTGTTACTGAAGCGGCGATTCTGGTGGCCAAGTTGGTCTAAACAAACAAAGGCTCATGTCATAAAGTGCAACATCTGTCAGCAAATGAAAGGTTCCACCATTGCACGGCCACCACAAACACAATTATTTTATTTCAGACAGACCTCTAGCATGTGTCTCTTTGGATCCCTACAGCCCCTTGAATTCAGATGGGGCTTACAAGTACATCTTAGTAGTAGTGGATTCATGCTGTAGATTTCTATGGGTTTGGCCTCAGCGCTCGGCTGACGCTTAAACTGTTACAAAGGATTTGCGAGTCTTCATCGGGACATACGCACTTGGCACGTTACATGCCAACCATGGCCCTGTGTTTAGCTCTCGGGCTTATAAGGCAGCCATGGAAATTATGGACGTGGCCTTGCGGTACTCCTTCCCTTACCATCCCGAGGGAAATCGGTGGTGGAGAGGAAAAACCGGGACCTAAAGCAATCCTTAACAGCAAGGGTATTAGATGCGTGCTGTAGTTGGGTCAAGGACTTATACGAGGTCCAGAGGGCACTGAATATTATGCCAAGAAAATCCTTGGGAGGACATGCTCCCTATGAGATCCTGTTTGGGACAAGAATGTGGGTACCTGATCCCGATAGTGCCAGCACACTGGTGGATGTAGGATTGAATTGAAGGATTGTTTGGCTGTTTTACAGGAACTCAATGAATTCCAGGCATTACAAAGCAACGTCCAAGTAAAATGCACCGCCACTGGGAAAGTGAAAACGGTTCCGGCAATACCTGTCTGGGTCTAAAAGTTTGGGGATCTTGTCAGAGAAACAATTGTGGACAAGGAGTTTGGGCTATCTTACAGAACACCTGTACCTGTCCAGGTGTTCAAGGAACAAGAATAGTTCTTCTGCCTCTTCCCGGACGAAAAGGAAAGAGATTTGTCTTTATTGATCGGATCAAACCACACTATGTGGCTGATTCTCAACAGCAGGCCGCGTGTAGTCCTGAGTAGACGCAGATCTCCTCTCGCTACTCTACAAGAAGTTCAGATGGAAAGACTAAAAACGTTTCAATACTCCCCTGCGCAAGAAGCAGGAGTAACCAATAACGGAGTACGAATCACACATATTGAAAGTGAACAACACCAAAATGAAACTGACACGCAAATTGCAATTCGTCCCACTAATGAACTTTACATCAACGTGTCTTCACAAGACGCAACTCACAGTTCTATAAACACTGCTGAGCTCCCAAAGACAGATCGAACTGCGTCTGGCTGCTTCATCAATTTTGATGTCTTTTCTTTAGATCCAAGCGAATCTGAGCAAACGCCACCCATTTCTAAGTAAGAACAATTTTTAAAATTCTTTCTCTGGCTGAAAAAAGACTTACTTAGTGTCCCCTTGGCTGCATCTTTGGTCTGCATTAGGGATCCTGTTTCTATTAATTTTGATTGGTATAGTAGCTGTCTTTTTCCTACTATTTAAAGGACATTACCTCCCACAACGCTCTGCAGTCCAACCTGTGAATTTGGTCTTGAAACCGCATACGTCATCACACCTTGAACAAAGAGACTTGTCCCTACTAAACAATTCAGCAATTCCAGTACCAGATGGTATAGTTTGATATGGAGATTCATATGATGTATTTGGTCCTACTGAACATTTGAAAATTCTACACGTGTTCAAAATTTCAATGAATTATTTCATTACCCTGTGTACACTCTCCGATGATTGGGACATTGAGACTGTAAATACCATGCTCTCAGATTTAGAACAATCTGCTACATTTTCTTACAGGGGATTGAATGAGGATACACCTGACTACGATAGCATGTTTTGTTACCAGCACTATGGTCATCACTTTTTGCACAGAGCTAGTTTTCCACGCACTGTAAACACCATTGGGAACATTGCCCGACACAACCGAAAGGTAGTTCTGCCACATTCGCACAGAAATTTGCATACTTTTCAGGGTTCAATACATCAGACCCAATGTCATACTACTGTAAGTTAGTACAGACAAATGCAACTGCGAAGAAAATGATGCTGTCAAATACCAAGCTCATATATTCAGCACCTTTCATCTCCCAACTGTCTATACAAGATTTCGACTCTTGGAGGGACATGGTAGACACTAAGGAGCTGATTAGGATGGGCGGATTTTGGCACATCCGCGGTGCCGGCGGAAAACGTCCTTTTCCTCACTCCTGTGGCTGTCCTTGCGTCCACCATATTATAATGGACAAATTTTGCCCATTTCCTTTTCGCTGCGGAGCTTCGAGACAAGGCAGAATTTTCCTTCCGCAACGGTGGCTGAGGGAGCCAATAGAGAAAGACCGTCGTGCGGAATGACGTTACGACCGCCGGAAAAATCACGTTGCCTCAAACAGCCCATCAGAACGCAGCGGAGAAACCAGCCACTCGGAGACAGCGGAAGCACTACTGCTGAGATCGAAACTCGAATCCCAGGCACCTCCACGCGTTCCTGACCGCAATGGATCCAGCTCTTCAAGCCCTTCTGCTGCTGTACCTGATCCACTACCAGCAGATAAGACGTCGCCGAGGTCAACACCGCAGGTAAGTACATGACACATTTCCGCATACAACCACAACACACAACTGTTGTGCTGAAATATGGTTCCTGTCTACATCAGACACCCTGGTGGAGACACTGCAGCTGTGAAGTAGCGGGAAAACCTGCACACAATGTAGTAGGCAGGGCCGGCGCCAGGCATGGACAGTGTGGGCTCCACCTCCACCCTACCCACATGGTGCACCGCATCAGTTGGTCACAGCATGCTTCTCACATCCATTTCTGCCCATGCTGTGTGCTCCTCTTGTGCCCCCCCTACATGCACTATTTACCAGGCAGGTGTGGCTCTACCTTGCACCTCACACTTCAAAGGGCAAGGTAGATTGACTGGGAAGATGAAGATTAACAGCCTGCACAGAAGGTCAGGGGCAGGACAACCCTCTTCCTAACACCTGCCTTTCACTCATGTGAATCAAACGGAGTAAATTAAGAAATGAAGTCACTCTGCAATTTAACAACCATGGAACCAGTCACACTGCATGTCAAGTCCCTCAGACAGATCCCACACTGAAACTCTGCCACATACACATACCATAAGTCAGCAGCAATGTATGACAATAAATAGACTAGCCCAAAGTGGAATGCACAGTGCAGGAAAACAATGGAGCAAGCCACATAGCATTTATACATGACATGCAAGAGGAGGAACATATCACACTACCCTTAGGCCATCACATTAGACATGGGTGGCACAGTGATTGAAATTAAACTAAAGTAACATCTGTGCAATATCTTTGGGATACAGCAATACAAGCTATGAATTGGCCCAGGAATGATAGGAAGTGTCGGAAGCCATACAGTGACCAGCCCCACATCAGTGTCAACTACCTTGACATGTGTATGCCACCAGCACAACACACATGGCTCATTGTCACACTCCCTGACTGTCAAACCTAAGTAGGACCCCTCGTCTACCCATCTCACACCTGCACTACTCAACACCTGTGAGAAACACAGATAAAGGTGTAAATAAGGTTCTGCGAGTTTCCGGACAACCAATGACACAGCCTGGTGTGTATCCACAAATGTCAGAATCCCACTCAGGGATGTTTGAACCAATGCTGATCAAAAACCAATAGCCAAACACAAATCTCAAGCAACATCCAAAGAAGTCCTACAAGCTCAGCCATGTGCAGGCAAACAGTGAATAGGCAATGTGACCCTAGACAGAACAGGAATACACACCATTTTCATTCTGGACAAATGCACAGACACCATACCCCAACCCAATTAAAAATTGCATTATCCAATGCCAATCATGAACAATAACTGTGATCAATAGGACTAATCTGCCAACACAGACATAGACACCACACCAGTTATCAAGTGAGCATGGTGTCAATGTGTAGCACAAGCATGCACATGCACACTCCTGACAAGCCACAGGTCAAATATAGGAGGACATAGCCCAAATGTGCACTCAAAAGAAGCTCATGAACAAGAATACACATTTCTGCATGTGACATTCACACAAGAAATACAAACTACAATTTCAACACACATAAGAATGTATTACAATTGCACAAACTACTCACACACAATGTCATGTAAATAGAACATCACACACACATGCACCTGTCAGTAGAAAGAGCCAACAGAGGCCAAGCACTGCATACATCAACAACAAAAACACAACATATGCACATACCAATTCCTCACATAGCAAACTCAGCTGGACATCAGGGAAGTACGAGGCAACATACCCTGACAGCAGTGCATGCACAGCAAGCAGTGTGTGAACACCAACAAAACCAGTATCACACATATCTGAGTGCTCCACCATGAACTTCCACACCACAAAATATCACATCAAATAGATCACATCACACTCAGGAAGGGTAGCAGTACCTCAGCAAACAGACATACACCTTAGCCATCACCCACAGCTGCACAACTCAGGAGAACCCAGATGCATACAACATGACTAGAGGACTGTGCTGGTCAAACATATGTACTGCACATGAGCAAACATGACTGCAATCAAGTAGAAGAAAATACCTCATAACTAATTGTGATAATGTCCCGAGTAGCACATTGGTCCTGTACACAGATCATCCTCCCACAGTATAGTGTCACAGCATGAGGTGGTGTTGAGGGTCACCCATTGGCAAGGAATGGGGTGGAAGACATGATACTGTAGTGGTGTGTACATCGGTATTGGACATGTGAGGAGTGCACAGTGCAAAAACACAGAGGAGTAACTCACAATGTGTAGGCATCAGAAGCACCTATAGGGGATGGTATGACTCTTCATACCGCATACTATACTTGTCCCATAAATGTGTCAAGTGACAGCAATGAATGAGAAAAGTCACATATAATGTCAGTGTGGCTGAGCAGGTCAGCACAGTGAGCACAAACTGAAACAAGACCCATAACTGATCAACAAAACACAACACAGACATTGCAGTGACACACTCTGCATACTCACAACTGACAGCGACAACAAGTAGATGGTGTGCTCCAGGATTGCAAGGTCCCACAGACACACTGCACAGTGCTCAACCTACAACTCCTACATGTGCCCAGAATCTGAAGCACATGTCTGATGATGTAAACAAATAGGCCCTCATTACCTGGATCATACATGTGTGTAGGTGTCATGTGCAGGGGCACATACACCTCAACACTTCTGACAATGACAGGCCAATCATACTGTATGACTACTCAAGTGCACACATTCAAATGTCCCCATGTGACTATGAAGACAGGCCTACACAAGATGACTACACATCAACACTGCTTTTCACACATCAAGAAAGATCCCACAGATATGACAGACCCTGTCCACCATGCTAGTTGTCCTGTCGATAGAATTCACCTCTGTTGTGGACGTGCACAATTTTGCAAACCTGGCTATAGAATGATTAGAATAAGAGTAGATCATCACAAACAACCATCATTGCACCCTCAAGCCTCAGAGTCAAGAAGCGCAAAAGTTCCTGTAACCTCTGGCAACCTCTGAAAAAGTAAATCAAGTAATTGCCTATGTGGGGGGTCGTGGCCTGCCGAGCTGCGAAATGGCCACCTACTAGGCAAGCTCAGCTGGCCGAGAAAATATCCTCGCATGATCCGAACAACTGGTGAGCACATGCTGTGCTGAAACACTCCCGAACACAGCCCACGGTGTGTGGCACCAATCGAGCCGACTCCCACCCCTGGTTGTGCCCCATAGGCGGAGAAGTGCGTCCCGTTCTGAGAGGGCCTGGAAACAACCTTCAGAAACGTGAGTATGCGGCCGGCTGCGGGAAAACTCGTGGTCGGGGTGCCACAAGTGTGGTAGGCCAAGACATCCAAAAAGAACTGTAGGCTGCCTCAGAGACCGGGAGAGGGGTTCGGTGAATGTTAGTGGTGGAATGCGAGGGCCACCGCCAGTCCTCTGAGCCACCTCATTGTTCATGTTGGCACGCTCTTTCACCCTGGTGTTGAGGTCATGCCACCTCCTCCTGATGTCGCGCAGGGTGCGCGGGGTGGTCTCTACTGCATTGACTTTGTTGACTATCCTTGCTCATATTTGATTTTTTTCTGGCTACTGGTGTCTGTTGGACCATGCTTCCAAACAAATGTGGTTCTACTCTGATTATCCCATCTACCATGACTGACAACTGAATTTTGGCATTTTTTTCCGTGCCATGGTGCGTGATGTGCAAATGGGTGAGAAGTGCAGGTGGGAAGGTGGTGGCGATGTGTGAGGTGTGTGTTGTGTGGGTGGTTGTGATGGTGTGATGTGTGCTGATTTACCTCTCCTTTGTGCTGTGGTGTTTGGCTCTTCACCTCTAGAGTTGTGCAAAGGATGCTGGGCAGGGAAGGGGTTGGTTTTATACTCAGCTATGTGGGTGGGTCCAAATAAAGTATTGATGTCAGGTGTGTTATCTGGGTTGACCTAGGATTTGTATTTTTTTCTTCCGATGGGGATGTGTCATTGGGGTGTGTCAGATGTTTTTGGAGGCTGCGCCCAAGCAACAGCCACACTTGGTAGCCTTGTTGTGTGGTTGCTTCCGACCGCCATTACTCCTCTGCGCGACCGCAGTGGTCTGAATGCAATGCTCCCTCCGCCGGCTCTACCATTCATTATTTCGCACAATTGCGGCGGTCGGGAACAACTGATTGTTACGCTGGCTCCGCGGTTGTATCATAATGTCACTTGCGGTCATTCCGCAGGTCGATCGGCGGTTTTGGGTCTTTCCGCAGCAATTCCAGATTTTCAGCTTTTCCGGACGTTCCCGGCAGAGTTTTGTGGAATCCGTCCGCCGCTGTTGGATTTTTCTGGCAGTGCATCCTAATTTGACTGCCGGTTTTGCCGCTTTACATGCTGATGGTTATTTACCGCTACCACAGCAGTCGGAATACTTTTCCGTACGCCATCGTAATCGACCCCTAAATCTGGGGGACGCAAGATTGGCAGGCTCAGGGAACAGAGGCTTTATTTAGAGCTTGCCTCATACCGTTACAGTTAATATTCCTGAACAGAACAGTGCAACAAACTACCTGCTACGGGTTTGCAAAAATTAAAGACCTGAAAACACCACGCATCCCCTTACTCATACCTATTGATGGTACACTGAGTGACACACAGATTAGTGAGGAGCCGCTGGGTGCAATGCTACAGAATGGTACATACAATTCTTCAGCTCCCAATTGGGAGGGATGGCTGGTTTTGCCTATCTACACAAATAGGTGTCAAGCAAGATTCAAGGGTAACACCAAAGGGTTTAATATCTAAAGGCCTGACGCACGCTATGTACACACAGACGACCCAGGGGCAGTGACTTCATATAGTGTTGGGAAGTTGTGCATAGAATGGCTAAAACCCTCAACACTACAACAGGTGAGGCAACACTTGTCTCTTTTAGCAGACAACATTGAGCTTAAGGACTTCTTGTAATGTCCCAAGAAACCGCATAAGAAACGCTTCTTGTATGCCATCTACAATAAACTATGGGAAGTCTCCCAACAGGATGCTGCTGAGAGATTCCATGAAATTGATAGGATTAACCTCGAAAAGGCCCTGGCTGTGGTAGACACTGGTATGACCACACTTTCTTCACGTATTTATTCATTGGGCAACATTGTGTCCTCGGCGATCGACATACTGGAAAAAGATTTGTCTATTCTACAACATAGGCGATCTCAATTGTGCTCCAATATGCTTTTAAGCTGGATGCTGCAATTATTGCTTTTAGGCCACGTGCCATGGAAATACATTAACAGGACAAGTTTGTTTTCGGTTTACAATCTGACAGACAAACAGCTGGCTATGGCACGCAGAGATGCAAAGTACACCATGCTGCTCATTAAGAAATTGGAGAAGATACCTTTCACTGTACTAGAGTCACCATCTACTGAATGGTTAATTCATGGCTATATCACACTGCCAATCACTACATTCCAGTTCCAATACTCCCTAAGATACATCCAAGTTGACAGATACGAAGCGTTGGGTGAAGGGTTCATACAGGAAAACTGGGAGCTACCGTACAGATATAGGTGCAGAAATAAGGACACTGAAGTTTTCTTAAGTGGTAAAGACTGCGGGAAGGCTTTAAATGGGTCTTTAGTGTGCAAAGAAGTGTTGCTTCATTGAACGTGTACTGCGTCAAAAGCGAACTTGTCTTGCTACTTGAAGGGCTCCCCAGCTGCTGTGATTCGTCTGGTTTTTTAATTACTTTAGAATGGAAGGTATTTAGTGTTAAATGCTCAAGGCTGTTGTGGAATGACGCCAGGCATTGCATATCTAGTCACAGTAAACTTCAGGGTTGTTTGGTGTAAGCAAGTATTGTTCCCCCCTGCTCGCACAGTTAGGGAGGCACCACTATGGCCTTCATTGATTGTTTCCAGTATACAGTTTTATTCGCTGAGCTGACTGAAATCCATGTTGTTTCAACAAAATGTGGCCTTAACTTCAGCCAGGGAGACTTTTGATCTCCAGGTTGCAAGGTCTTCAGCAGAGATACAGGCCCTGGTCCCTACGAACTTCCCGATCCATTTCGGAGAAATGGTTCAACGTATTTTTAATATGTCTGATACGAGTGGGATCTTACACTTATTTAAGCGACTTGGATCAGGTCACTTCACCACCTTTCAGACCATCTTCGGAGTATTCCAGCATTCATATACTCCTTACTTGGAAGCATTTTTGGACGGCTTCCTCTGGACCTGCTTTTGGTAATGGGCATCCTGATTTTAATACTCTTGCTTTGCAATGGACGTTGCAATATCTCACAAAATGGAGAGAACACTGCTGGAACGACATTGGCGTGATCACATGGTGTTCTACCTGACTAAACCTCAGCTGCGTGAGCTGAGTGAGCACTGGTTCCTTTCTTTCAGACCGATCTAGCTAGACTGTGTCCTGCCTGTGTTCTGTTGCCTCTTCTGCGTATTCGGCTGTGTGTTGGACCTGTGTCTGATACTTCCATTGGTTGCACCGCCGGACATAGAAGCGCTACTGGCACCTTTGCAGGCCCACACGTGCAGTTATCCACAGCGTATTCCCATGTTGATGACGGCATTTCTAGAGCCTCTCAGAGATGCTTCCACTCCTGTTGGAAGGGATATCGCTCTGCCCCAGAAGTACAGGTATCGACATCAGGCATGCAGGCATCTAACTCTTCACCGGCGGCTGCCGTGGGAACCAGAGATGACCACCTTTGCTCATTGGATATGGTACTGGAAGTTCTTGAGGAACTGCCATCTGCGGATACGATGTTCAGCGATGTTGAGTCTTCAGCGCTGACTTTTTAAAAATAATGTGGCCTCTCCTGTGCTTGGAACCATTTGGCTTTTTTTAAAACATTTGCTAAAATTGTATTCAAAATTGACTTTGTTTTATTTCTCCTCGGTTCCAACTGAGCTGCATGGCTTTCAAGGTGCACAGTGCAATAATCACAATATATACAAGTATAGAGGACCTTTTGAATGCTTTTTTATGGAAAAATTACTCTTATATGAACATTTTTCAGGCTTTTTAGTAGGCTTAATTGTAAATGATTTTATGCCTTTTTATAACGTTGGCTTTATCATTACCTAGCTGACCTTTTTGACCTTTTGATGAGGAGTGGGTGTCATGTTCTTTAGGATAGCCCTGTCAGGGCCGGCTTTAGGGCGGTGCGACCGGTGCCACCGCACCGAGTGCTGGCTTCCTGGGGGCACCGTGTTTGAAAGTTTATTATGCTTTTGAAGCACCTGCTGCAACGTTTTTTTACCCGGCAATTACCAGGCATCACATTAGTGTCAAGATAACTTGTGTGATTAATTATCTTCCTGGAGAGAGATCAGCATTTTGTATACTTGAGGTTTTGACTTCGGTGAAGTTAGTGCAGAGGCTTAATATGCCTGCTGCAAAGAACGTGTACCATGTAGATTACAGAGTGCATATGATGTAAACAGATCAGCAGGTTACTGCTTTCAAAAGAGACATCCTTTTGTTACTTGCAATTTATAACTTAAAGTCCTAATATAGAAAAGCGAGCTATTAACTTGCATCCTAGAACTGCATACACACTGCAAAGTATACATTATTAAAACATTGATTAATGTTGCAAAAAGGGTTAATTTGGCTAGAAATCGATTCTTATTATTAAAGAAACCTCCCAACTATGCTGTTTCCTTTTCGACTCTGAGTTTGTGCTTCTCCACACCAAGCACTCTTAAACTATACTGCCTACCAGTATGGATGACATGAGACCCCTACACTTTTAGTCCTTTGGCTTATGTAACATTTCCTATTCACTGATTTACACACGTATGATTGATTGTCTCTGTGTAATGTGTGTGTGATGCAAAGTGCTCGGACACACTACACTGGTATGAGTGGCGCTATATAACTAATTCAATGCATCTGAGAGAGTGTGGTTATGGAGACTTGGTCACTGTTAAAGGGTGCTCGTGAGAGAATCCGTGGTGGAGGTGGTTATTGGGGGGGTGCCAACAAACATTGTCGCACAGGGCGCCACCAGCACTAAAGCCGGCCGTGGGCCCAAACAAGCCATGACGGACCGGGGACTAAGTAAGGATCTTAAAGTGCGAGCGTGCTTAAAATGATATAACCCCCAGCACTGATCCCATTTTAAAATGCCAAGTCTAAAAGCAATATCTTTATAATTTTAAAAGTTTCCAACAGAACGCATCTAAATTTCAGCTTTGCCAATGCTCGATTTTTACAAATGTTTGTCTACGGTTTTGTAAAGTGAACGTGGTTGTATTCTGTCAAACCTCCACTCTGAGATCATTCTTTCTGAATTGTTTAACTGATGTAGCTGGCAAGGAGTAACCCACTCTGCCTTGACGCATGCCTGCAGGCATGCAGTACATACATGATGGACACTTCCTATACTATAATGTCGATAGTGTTCGTATTTTAAAGAGACAACACAAACACAACCCTCAGTATACTATTTAAACCAATTAAACACAGCAGTCGAAAGATTCCCATCTTTCTTTCCAAGATTCCACGTTTGGGCATTAAGGCGATGGCTTAACTTTGATTTGCTGTTAGTGCTGGAAAGTAGCATTTGTAGAAAGGAGATAATATACATCCATAAAAATAATCCACTGAAGTCATGTAAAATAACACTGAAGTAATGTAAAATAATCACCTGCATTTTTAAATACCTTAGTTTGAGCTACAATATTGAATTCACCTAATCCTGACAGCATAAATTTCCAGGAACAAAAAATAGCAAGAACACGTTAGATAAATGTATTTCTGCAGTATACTACTTACTCGTCATGGGGTAAATGTTCAGAATTTGCCATTCCTCATTTGCCATGTATTATAAAATGTCTGAAATTTAGAAGGGAAACATAAATAGAAATCATCAAATCTACCCTTCGCTCTCAATGTACCCAACTGCTAGCACAGTTCAATCAACTGTCTGATACTTAGTCTTTGGTTTTTATGTCAGTGAGGCACTAGGATGCTGCCAGGGTCTGAGCCCTCAGATTCAATGACAGTGTTTAAGGATTACCTACTCCGCAAACTCAGTCCAGACAATACAGAACACCGCCGCCAGGCTCGTCCTTGGCTTTCCCCAACACAAACACATCAGTCAACACCTACGAAGTCTCCGCTGGCTCCCCGTGGAGAAAAGGGTCAATTTCAAAATCCTCACTCACGCCTACAAATGCCTACGCAACAACGGACCCAAATACCTCAACGACAGAATCAACTTCCAAGTACCCAAAAGAAACCTCCGATCTTCCAACCTCACACTGGCCGAAACCCCGCACGTCCACAGAGCCAGAGCAGGCAGAAGATCCTTCTCTCACATTGCAGCCAAGACCTGGAATGAGCTACCAGCAGACATCAGAAGCGCCCCCTCCTTGAACACCTTCAGGAAGACCCTCAAGACCTGGCTCTTTGGCTAAACAGATCTGCGGATCCCCCCCCCTCTCCCTCAGCGCCTTGAGACCCTCACCGGTGAGTTGTGCGCTTACAATTCCCTGATTGATTGATTAATGCTTCAGTTGTAAAGACCGTTTGGTTTTGGGATACAGCCGTTATCTGAGATCTTGGTTTTAATTGCAGAAAGGTTCTGATGTGAGCCCTCACTTTTAATGGTAGACAGATTGTCGGATGTTGCCAGTGTCTTCACCCATGGTTTAATTGGCAGAACCTTTCTGGGATTCTACTGGTCACAGGTGTCAGGGGTCCTGAGTTTTCATGACAGTGCAGTCCATCGCCTGCTAATATTTCCTATCATTTTTAAAACAATGTGTGATCTCATGATTACATCCATAATCAATGGAGATCCAGTTGCAGTTTGAAATTCTGAGCGGTCCCCTGCAACTTACAGGATGGGTCACTGGCTGGTTATTGAAGAAGGCTTTCAAACAAAGAGATTAGAATATAGGGGCTCACTAAGATGTTGAGCGGTCACCGTAGCAGGCTGGAACCGCCGGACCTTAGGTCGGCGGTTCTGACCTCAGTATTAGGATGCGACCGCCGTATGGGGGGCTGGAAATATCCATTTTATAATGGCAGCTTGTGCGGCGGGTGGAAAAAGCCCTTGTAAAATTGATGTTTTTAACCATCTCTGCACAGTGTAGCAGGAACTCAACGGTGCCTGTCACACGGTGCATGGGTGTTTAGGGGGGCACCATAAGTGCCCCTCAGGCTTCATAGCGGAGGCTGTGGAGGGACAGGGGCCCTGCTAGGGCCCCCCAAAGTCACATTCCGTCAGCCTTTCCATGTTGAAAAGGCATTGAGACCATCAGAAGCACAGCAGAATCCCCCGCAGGTTTCCTTCCGGCGACCGTTATCATAATGCCGGGGTTGGAGGGAAACCATCGATGTTGAACGGAAAGCCTTGGGCAATTTGTCGGAGGCATTCAACCTGACATCGTAATCGGACCCAATGTCTCTGAACAGGTAGGTCTCGGAGTAGATGGTTGGAACCTAGTGAGGCTGGTCCTCCAAGCAATGAGGAAATATAGTAGAATACAAGGAAATAGAGCAATGAAAAAGGGAGTAGCGGGAACAGGGAGGAATGAAACAAACACAACGCTGGAAATTCAGAGGCAAGGAGTGTTGGTGGTTAATTGCGTTTAAGGTGCAGTAAAACATAACAGTTTATTATTTACCTATTTTATTTATTTATAAGCAGCTAAAAACATTTCAATCAGAAATGATAAATATACCAGCAATGTAGATCTGCCAACTCACACAGTACCACCGAGTGTCACACGATTTTGGCTCCCTTCATGCGGTCACCTGTTGAGGAGAGAAAATCACACGGTGGCCTGGGAAATTAACTGAAAACAGTGGGATTCCAGGACATTTTCAGAAGCTGTAAGCAACAGATGTCCATAAAAGGTGTGAAAACAACCCTAGACATCGGCAAAACCCTCGATGACCATTAGTTTTTTTTGGTAAGGAGTGGGGGGCTAGGTGAAGGGCAGAGTGACTCTTAGTCAGCTCTCGGCACCAAGCCCTGCTCCCTCCAAGGCCCTGTCCCCTCCTCATATTGTGGAAATATTTTGTAAGTTGGCAAGTATGGCAATGAAGTACGATAACAACAGACATTTATTATGTGGTAGAAGTAAACAGCAGTTCATGTCAAGATGTCTGGTGCCAATGGGTGAATTTGATGTGCTAAGACAAACATAAACATACAAGGAGTTTATCATCTCACTGGCAGAGGGAACACAAAGGGTATATCGTATGTCTATATTTACATGATTGTGAGTGGTTTTTCATCTTGAGCTTACTGTGGCAGCAAGTGTTTGTTATTCAGTGCAATTTTTATCACTTGAATCAATGGCAGGAATGGCAGGTGCCAGGAAGTTCCAGTAAAGAGGGCCTAACAGGTAGAAGTCTTAGAAACTAGAAGCTGCACAGGGTAGTGTGGGTGGAGTCTAAAGGGTATGATAAGTGTACCTGAGGTTTCGACCTTAGTGTATAGCATGATAGGGAGTTACAGAAATAGCTTGGAGCTAAATGGTTTATTGATTTGAGGACTAGTTTCAGCAATTTCTCTATGGCTTGGTTCTTGATGGTGAGTCAGTTGGCCTAGTTTTGGTAGTTGCGGATAGGTTGTACTTCGGTAGGTAGAATGTAGTGTGCCTATAAGAAAGTTGGAGATGCATCCCCAGAGGTAAGATGTAAAAGTTGAGAAGGAGAATAAGATTTGGATGCCATCTATGTACGGGTAGCATGAGCAGCTGAAAGAGGTGGCACATAGTGATAAGAGAAGGGGGCTAAGGATTGATACTTCTGGGACACTTACTAGAAGTGGGATGGGTGCAGCTCTCTTTAAGTGCCCAGGGAGGTAGAAGGCGAACTAGTATGAGTAAGGTGACCACTCCTTAATGAGTGCAGAGAGGAGCGTAGCATAGGGTATTCAACAGTGTCCAAAATGGCAGAAAGGTCCAAGAAAATAAGAATGCTGATGATGAACTGAGAAAATGTGTGTGACTGCAGTAGTGAAATGGAGTTTGTGGAAGCTTGACTGAATCAGGCTGCGTGAGTTGTTGAGGTAGAGGTCGAGTGTGAAGTGGTTGAGGACCAATCATTCCAGTATTTTAGAAAAGGAGGGAAGTTAAGATGCTGGGCAATACATGGCTGCAGAAAGGGTTCAGCTGGTTGTTTTTCGGAGGGGTAGAACCATCGCTGATTTCAAGTAATGGTTAGGAGACCAGATTGAACAAGTCTAGCACAGGTGAGTAATGTGATGATTGGCCATCACGATTTGTATTGAAATATTTAGCTTATAAGAATGGGACACTTATGGGTGATTGGGGGAAATTATAGGGTCTTAAGAGTGCATGCAAGTCACTGAGGATAGAGTTAGAGAGAGCTGTTGAGGACTTGAAAGCATGAAGATTTGGCGTTGTCAAGGGAAAAGGTTTCCTGTTCTCATGTTTTTGTGGCATCAGTATACCGGAGCCTTCATATTGTCTATAATTATGAACCTAGGGAAGTGGGGCTGAATGTGCATAGTGATAGTATACACTGAAGGTTTGACTGACGTCTTTGTTGAAGATATAAAAGGATATGTTGTGCAAGAATGAAGTGAGGTCACTGTGAATTTGGTGTATATTTGGCAGAAGATGGTTAGGGGAAGCATGGGGGAAACTTCTCTCCTGGAGATAGGGTGTTTGTTGGGCAAGGAAGTATTTCAGGAATGTTAATTTGCATATGCAACAAGCATATTATTTGATGGTGATAAGTTCAAGGTGGTTTTGTGGTAGGACAGAGTTTTAGATATAAGTATGAGATCAAGCGGTGTGCCTTGCCGGTGAGTTGATGTGATACGTGCATTGACCAAGGAATGGTCAGACAGCATTGTGATAACAGGGCAAACTGCAGTTGATTACTAAGTGGTAGGTTGAAGTCGCAAAGGACAATAATCAAGGAAGTGATCTCTCATGCCATAGTGATAATGATTGCTTTCAAAATGATGCTGACTGATGTGCAATGGTATTTCGATGATTATGGGCTGGTTGGGGCGGAACTGAGAGTAGTGGTAAATTTATCTTGCTGGGCATATGCATCTGTTAGTTTCTGCTAATTCAGGGAAAAGTTTCTTCAGGATGTGCCTGGAATTGATCCACTAATACCTTGCACATATGCTTTGCTTTGTAAAGACGGTGTTCTGCTTGGGCCCCTGTACTGCCTACAAGGAAAGACAATCCAGTCTAACTGCACTTTCTATTAGGAATACCCCAAAACTCCACCACTTAGATGGGAGAAGACACTGGACTGCAACACACAGGTGGGTGTAAGGAAATGTGTGTGTTACAATGCCATATCTGCTGATCCCTCTTTCAATTGCATTTACTCTAACGGCCTCCTGACATTGTGGTGTGGGATCTAGGGTCTGTTAACCTTGCAGATTATCTGAAGAAATGCTTCCTTCATCTTCCCTAAGCCACTACGATATAATTAGAAACTACAATAGCTCTTGTTCTGAGTGAGGTGGTTTTACAGCGATGAAGGCTGCATTTCAAAATCTCTGGTGCATATTGGCTCCAGACAGTACATTCTGAAAGACAGAATAAATATAATTTGAGGGCTTCTTCTTGACCTAGAATGAGGCAAGATTTTGAGGAACTATGTGTGCATATGCCAACATGCTTTGTCAGTGTCCTTGTCCCAGTGTTTTTGATTCTTAATGTATTAAACACATGCCCGTCTTCCTGCATAGTACATAATCAACTTATAGATTGAGTAGTTGTCCCTCTCATTAGGAAACTTGCTCTGGATCCTACCTGCTGAGCAAATTACAGACCCATCACTTTTTCCTCTCGTAGCTAAATTACTGAAAAAATATAGATTTTCCTAACTCTTTTCCTTCCTACGTTATAAAAATGTCCTTCATGATACCCGTCCAGGTTTTGCCCGGACTACAGTACCAAGCACTTCCTAAAAAATCCTAGGTATCAAGATTAATTCAAACTTCTAAATGGTAAAATAAACTGTAGCTGCAGACCTACTTATACTGGTCAGATGAGAAAACTACACCATTTCTTACTCCTGATGGTACCTGTGTTCATTATTAGAATGCAGTTTCTTTAGGTGTTACCATATAGCTTAGTCAACAGCTTTCACTTCTCCAAAGCCAAGCTGCTAAATTAGCCACAATATCTCGGCCTAAATACCGCTTGTGCGCCAGCTTTGCTGGTTGCCAAATCAGGGAGAGTCAAACACCCTAGCCTTGTACACCTATGGCGATATGTCTCAGGAACCGATTTATTTTTTTTAAGTAAGATCACTAGTAGCATCGATCTTCTAACATGCACTTGCTCTGAACTCCCCACATTTTCTTGGCGGGAGAGCCTTCTCCTTCCTTGCTCTATCTGCTTGGAACGACCTTCCCCACCTTCCTCTTGAGTTCAGATCCATTTCTTGATATTGTCTGTTTAGAAAGGGACCTAAAACTCATCTCTTTGTTTAATCCATCTGTTTTGCTTTAGAATCTGGCTCCTAGCACCAAGCGACCTGGTAGTGAACGAACATTTTTATAAAGTAAACTCTTATTTTTTGTGAGTCTCATTCACTTAATTTGTCATAATATCTTTTTACACAGTTGTCACTCACTGGAACTAATGTCACCATTTAATTTGTATGATTTGTAATATATTATATGTACAAGTGAATGTATAAACTCTTACTAGGCGAGACAGCTAAGCATTTCAAATAATTAATCAGATACTTTTCTCTGACTGAAAGCTGTTGTAATTCATGTACATACAATGCTTTTTTATCAATACAAATATACATATGAATGTGGTATGTTGACAGTGCACTAAGTAGTAGCATATTATTCAAATTGTTTCACCATCTATACTGAAGGTACAGCGTGGTTTGTGAAAAATAAATCAGCTAGTTTCTCAATACCCTTCTGGGCAGTTTCCAAAAGAAGAGACAATGTATGAATTCCTTATGGAAGGGATAATACTATCTAAGAAGGTTTTTCCCTGAGAGCCCCGCATCTAAACTCCTTATAGGATTGCTGATCCCATCTGTGATTTTTAGTATTCCAGACTTGGCTCACCACTAGGCATCTGCACTTTGCTGAATTTCAGTAACAACCTTTCTCCTGCACCAGTGTCAGTTTTGCTTTCGCTCGGTTGGTCCTCTCATTCATAAATCTGATTCTTGGATTGTCACAATGGCTTTATCTATGGTAGAGCGACAAAACTGTGGCAATAATTAACCAACCCTGTATCATTTAGACCAACCATTTAGTTTTCATTAGGTTCGCTACCATGGACATTTGCCGACGATATGAGTTCAATTGATCCGAAATCAGGCCAGGTTGTGTCCTAGATAATACAATCACATCATTGGCAATTAATATCGGCGCTAGCTGTCCTGCTAGCCTAGATGCACCACATTGCCTGGTCACTGAAACAACAAGAACACAATCGATTAAGGGCTCTGGAGCTAAAACAGATCTTTGCCAGGCTCCCTGTGCTGCAGGGTATGTTCAAAGTTACCTTAAAAGCTATACCATACCCCAGCGTGCTTGTTCATAAGAAGGGCATGGATTGCACAGAACAGGTAGTGATGTCCCCCCCATCTTTCTTGTGACAGATCAAAAGTCACCCGGTTCACTATATCTAATACCACTTACGGGTTGTTGGAGACTACAAACACGCTAATTTTGTTTAAGCCGAACTATTTCATTATGATCAACTGTTACCAAAGTACTTGATCCATAATCTGTTGGCCAAATGTGAAACCGTCTCGCAGATGTGAAATGATTCCACACTCCTCATAATTTTTTTAAGTAGCATTTTTTTCTATACATTGAACTCATATTAAAAGACCTCCCTCACAGAAGCGTGCTGTGACTATGTCCATACCAGGCTTTTTTTTTAAACGTTGAACTTGTACACACTGACAACCAGTCACTGCCCTGTCATGCATACTCCATTTCACATATATCATCCCATCCACACAACTATAACGATTCTAAACAGGTGACCTTTTACGTAATAGCTTGCTCCTGTCTCTTCAACATCAGGCTCTCAATCTTCTATATGAATCTCTGTACCTGATGTACATAAACATGTCCCCAAGCACTGCAGATTTATTCTGTATTAGGGTCACCACCAATTTTTCTCATCATTGGCCAACTGCCAGCTGTGCATAATCACACTTGTTTAGAAAAGCATTGGTGATTGTTTTCAAAACATTTATGATTGTTTTCAAAACATCTGTGGTTGTTTTCAAAACATATCGGTTCTAGAAAACACCCTGGAATGACCATTTAAGTAAAAAAAAACTCACTCCCCCTACAAATTAGAGGAGAAATCCTTCCAAGCTGAGACAGGGGTCCTGCATGCCGAATCTTCGGCACACAGCGGTCTGACTCCCTTGCGGGTTGTCATCCTTGATGCAGAGGCGGGGTCCTTCATTCTAAACCATCAGGTGAGGAGCTGGTTCTTCCCTGGGGGTTTCTTGGCTACAGATACACATAGCTTTACGCATATACACCTACACATCTAGGTTAGGCTAGGTACATTTTAGCAAATTACTTAGGGTTCGCATTTTAGGAATATGCAAGTGCTGCTGTTTTTATCTGAACTGTTTCAGTTCATCTTATTAGCACTATGGTAGAAATGTAACTACTATTCATCATATTGGTACTAGCAATCTCTTTTGTATGGCTCTGTCTCCTGGTTGTCGCAGCACATATGTTTTACACCAGGCTGTCGCTGGACCAATAAATTCTTATTGAAAAATCCTAATTGCCATCCTGTGTGTTTTCTGAGAGAAAGCGAGCACTAGTTTCTGAGCAAAACATACTGTACTGTTTTCCACAATCCCTGAGGAACCAGGGTTGTCATGTTCAGTGGTTGCCAGAAACTACCTACACACCTGTAGAATTTCAGGAGGTGGTAGTGGCACTGAAGAGCTAGCTGGTCTAATGGCTGACAGATCCTGTGGGGGTGGGACAACAAGCCCTCAGTCTAGGTCATCCAAAACGTGCAGGTCCAGGGGCTCTGCTAGGAACCACACGACACTCTCTCATTTGAAAACCTCTTCCAAACATTTTTTATTAGAAGAATATATATCCATAACACAACTAACTTCATCCCTTCCTGCGTAAAGGTCAAGAAGAACAAGAAAAGGAGGATGATATTCTTCTTTCAGAGGACCATCAATGTCCATAGCCACCTCATCCCAAGGATTAGCAGAAAGCTTTCTACACACCATGGGTGCATACCTGGGAACTAATATCTGATAACTGTTATTGCATCCCACATAAATATGCACACATCGCTCAGCTTCAGAATCAAAACCCGGCCACCAGAAACTCTATTGCAACCTTTCCTTAGTTCTGACAATATCCAGGTGACCATCATGAGCTAATGAAATCAGCTTGCTTCTGAGACTTTCAGGCATAACAAGCATAGTACCTCGTAAAAGAATGCCACCTCTACTGATAATTATTCTTTAATCAAAGACCATGGCTTGCCTAATGAACTGATTTCACCAATCTTAATTGCATCTGCAACTTCACGCAAAACATAATCCTTTCCCAATTCTGCCTTCCAATCAATATATAGTACCAGATGTACCTTCGCAAACATTCACAGTCTCTTCAATCATATCCTCCTCCCACACTTAACTTGAAGAGCCTTCCTGATTGAAAGCAACTAAAAGTGAAAGACAGTCAGCAGAGTAATTCTTCACTCCCGGTATATATTCAACAGTGAAACTGGATTTCTGAAGAGAAATAATTAATCCCCTTATTCTAGATGTAATTGAATCCAGTCTTTCTTTCCTAAAATTTTCTTTCAGAAGTTGTGATCAGAGAGAACTCTGAACGATGTTCCCTATCCAAACTTGTGAAATGTTCTCTTCTCTTTGAATTATGAGTAATGTATCTCACAATTTTTCAAATAACGTGAAGCACACACAGTGAGTTCATCAACTCCATTTCTTTTATGAAGCAAAACAGCCCCAATGTCTTTCAAACAAGCATCTGTGACTATAATTGCGTCATCACCAGGAACAAGCTCCTGCATAATTGGAGGATTTTGCAATAACTATTTCAATTCAATAAATTCTCTTTTATAATCAGAACTCCACAGCAACTCAATTTTTTTTCCTAGAAGGGCTCTTAAGTTTAAGTCTTCTTTATAAACTTATTATAACATTCTGTTATGCATAAAAATGAGAGCAATACCTGAACAAGTTATATGATGACCAAGATAATTTACCTCCTGTACTCCAAACTTGCATTTATCATACTTTAAAGTCATACCATACCAGCTCCAGTTAACCTCTCCAACATGAAACATACTCTGTCATTATGTCCAATCTTACCTCTTCCAAAACATAAATGCTGCTCACATGCCAAACTCATGTCCAGTGTAGAGAAGGCTTGGGGGGCTTGGCCAGCTGAGCTGCGAAATGGCCGCTAGCTAGGCGAGCTCCGCCGGCCGAGAATTAATCCTTCAATGATCCGCAAACCAGGAGAGCTACTGCTGCGTAACACGCATTCCCATACACAGATCAGGATGCAGGGAACCAAATGCGACAACTCCCGTCCCTGAGATCGGTTCCGAAGTGGAGAGGTGCGACCCGGCGGAGAAGAGCCTGACCACACATTCGGTAACCACAGGAGCGCAGGCCAGCTGCACTGAAATTTGAGCCCGAGGCATCACATGCGGGGTAGGCCGCACTCAGCACGGAAGACTACTTGCTGATTCGGAGGCTGGGAGGCGAGTACGGAGCCCCGGGATTGTAAAGGTGTGGAGCAAGCACTATACCCAGCATCGAGCTGCGCTAAATCAGCCTCGGCAGAGAGGTGCACGACCGGGGAGGGAGCGTTGGAAAGCAGACGCGGTTGGCGTGGACCCGGAGACCCTGTGTTTGGTGCCAGGTGGTTCTCCACCCCGTAGCTGCGACGTGTGAGGCAGCGCAGAGATCCAAGACTGCCCAAAATGCGAGTGGGGCAATTTCTGCAGGAGGACCAGAAGCGGTCTGGCTGGCTAGAGACATGGGTACTATGCAAGGGCCTTGAGTGCCGTTGTGAGACATTGAGGTGCCACATCTCTGCGATGAGTGAAGTGGTCTTAGCGGTGGGACTGCTTTGTGTGCACTGAGGGATTTGGTGACAAAGTGCGCCTTGGGTGAGAGAGCGGGACGTGTTGCCTCCTCCAGCTGCAGGGACACACCTGGATTTGTACTCCCGGGGGGTGTGATTAGCCTGCAGGGGCTCTAGCTGTTTGGTGCCCATACCTATTACACAATAAGAACTGTAAGCGTTGACTCTGGAGCGGCTGAACTGGATTGGTTGAGAACTGGATGCTAGTCTGGTGATTGCCCAGTGTAAGAACTTATGTGCCTATGCTGCGTGCTGGTCCCACTCAAGTCTCGGTGGTGATAGTGAACGGGCCACGGATGTATTAATTAGGCGGCTGCCCCCTCACGCGTGAACTACAGGAGCGGCACCTTGCCGGCGGATTTTACGGGAGCCCCTGCGATGCCTGGCATGACATGGGTAAACAGGACGCGAAGCAGCCGAAGCTGACCTCTGATCAGAGGAGAACCACGAGACTAACAGAGTTGGATCCGAAAGACGGCGCGGATAAGCCGACAATATCACAGATGGAAGACCAAGGAGAGGATCTGCGCACCCTGATGCTGGAAATGAGGTCTAATCAGGAACACAAACAGGGGAACCCTACTCACTTAGGAACCAGGGTAGGTAAAGTGCTTTCCGAAACAATGGTTTCTGTGGACTGACGATATTAATACTTTGCGTAATAGCAATGTGAAGGGTTAATGTGCTGTCAGAAGGCCAAGAACCACCAATACCAATGATTGAATATATCACATTAGATTTTATGGTATAGAAGGGAGGAAGGGGTATATACAATATCAGGAAATTAAGACAAAATTAAATAAACAGTTGTACGTAGTGTCCCAGTGAAACAGGAACCTCAATTAACAGTGCTAAATTGTGACAGTATTTTTTACAAGGTTTCCATAATTCTTTAAAAGTCGACCATCAAGTATGTACAGAATGTCCAGCAGCTATATACAATGATATGCGCTTGTTAATGGTTCCCTCTTGCTTTGTGTCGACCATGTTTCGACCCTCTGTGCGGTGTAGGGTCTCATCAGGACCTAGATTTGTAGGGAAATCTATGGAGAAAAGGGGAATTAGTATCAGCATAGGGCCCAATTAATGGCACAAATGCGACTGAAGGGAGAAAGACTGTAGTGTGAATACCTGGTAGTTTCGCGCAGCCACGTGAAAAGTGTGTGCCAACCGTGAGTGAAAGGAATAGAAAGAAGTACTCACACTGAGGCCCAGCCGGGTTCTAATTGTGGGAGAAGGAAAAGAGTGGTTTGATTAGAAACCTAGAGTTTTTCTTATTTTCAATTTTATCTCAGATGGCATGTAGAGGCGCTTACCCCAATTGTGAGAGGAAAGAAGGGGCTGCTCGTCAAGGATAGCACAGCGTTTCAGTTGAAGAATAATAAACTATAGCATGGGATGGCTAATAGTGTGACGTGAGGACTCTCTAGGAAAAGAGGGGGTACATATTAGCATGTGTCTTTAAAAATCAGAATTACAAATTATGTTAAAAGGGGGGTTGATCAATACCTGTTTGGCAATGTAACCATGCTTTGGAGCTCATGTTACATTAGATATACGGAATTATACTTCGTTGATACAGCCCCCTGTCGGTGCTGCCACCGGTATTATTGGTATTTTCAAGATGGGTCCTGTAAGGAACATGAATGGAGGTTAATTATCGGTTGCGCACAATCTTGAACATCATAAACACATCTGCCTGCCGGCAATGAACACCCTCATTCCGCAAGCCCATCGTGTGCCAAACTTTTATCTTTCTCCTAATCCAATCTATTCTTTTCTTTCTCATCTTAACCTTAGGTCTTTCTTCTATTTTTCTCTATTGGTTACCGAAAACCGGGTGGTGCCACGTCACGGCAATCTACAATGATGCCTGTGGTCCATTCCGGTTTCAGAGGGATCTCGCTCTATTCAGAGGCCTGTTACATGGCGCTCGTTGTCATTAGATCTTGGGCAGAGCTGACTCACTCGGCTTTGTGTAATTACGCGGTGGACCGTCCCGCTCTCTGGAACAGCTCTCTTTAAGGTAAAAGCGATCTGTGCCTGAGCCGCTCCCAGGCACACAGAAATTACACGGTCTCTGATAAATACAGGACCCATTTTTGAAATATTTAGAACATTGGCACGCAACCGGTAATTAACCTTCATTCATGTTCCTTACAGGACCCGCCTTGAAAATACCAATAATACTGGTGACAGCACCGAGAGGGCACTGTATCAAAGAAGTATAATTCCGTATATTTTATGGAACAGGAACTCCAAAGCCCGATTACATTGCCAAACAGGTATTGATCAACCCCCTTTTTAACATAATTTGTAATTCTGATTTTTAATGACACATGCTAATATGTACCCCCCCTTTTCCCAGAGAGTCCTCACGTCACACTATTAGCCATCCCATGCTATAGTAAATGTAAATGTATGGTTTTTTAAATGTAAATGTAAAAGTAAATGTATGGTTTTTTATATAGCGCTGATCACCACTAGTGTATTATTCTTCAACTGAAACGCTATGCTGCCCTTGACGAGCAGCCCCTTCTTTCCTCTCACAATTGGGGTAAGCGCCTCTACATGCCATCTGAGATAAAATTGAAAATAAGAAAAACTCTAGGTTTCTAATCAAACCTCTCTTTTCCTTCTCCCACAATTAGAACCCGGCTGGGTCTCATTGTGAGTACTTCTTTCTATTCCTTTCACTCACGGTTGGCTCACACTTCTCACATGGCTGCGCGAAACTACAAGGTATTCAAACTACAGTCTTTCTCCCTTCAGTCGCATTTGTGCCATTAATTGGGCCCTATGCTGATACCATTTCCCCTTTTCTCCGTAGATGTCCCTACAACCCTAGATCCTGATGAGACCCTACACCGCACCGAGGGTCAAAACTTCGTCAACACAAAGCAAGAGGGAACCATTAACAAGCGCATATCATTGTATATAGCTGCTGGACATTCTGTACATACTTGATGGTCGACTTTTAAAGAATTATGGAAGCCTTGTAGAAAATACTGTCACAATTTAGCACTGTTAATTGAGGTTCCTGTTTCACTGGGAAACTACGCACAGCTGTTTATTTAATCTTGTCTTAATTTCCTGATATTGTATATACTGCTTCCTCCGTTCTATACCATAAAATGTATTGTGATATATTCAATCATTGGTATTGGTGGTTTTTGGCCTTCTGACAGCACATTAACCCTTCACATTGCTATCACACAAAGTATTAATATCAGAACAGATAATAGCAGTCCACAGGAACCATTGTTTTTGACAGGAAATGAGGTCTAGACTTAGGAACATAGACACCAAGTTGGATGCGTTGACTTCCCAACTGGATGCTGTCAAGACACAGGTGGGTTTGCACGAGACCCGACCAGTGCTTAATTTGTAAAATATGAAGAGCAGGTGCTCAAATGTTTGTTGGAGGCCACACCTACTTTCCTCCTGCTCCACCCATTTCCTCCACTGGTTCCATCCACTTACCCTATTAACTGCACCCACATCCTCAACTGGCACTGCTAAAAGTCAGATGTAATACCCAATCTGACGAAAACGTATGACTGATCCTGCGCAAATCACCTTAGCTTCCTTGGCCCCATATTAGCTCTGATTACGAGTTAGCTGGTGTTTCCCGACCCCTGCATAACCTTGTTTGCAGGGGTCGGGATCTAAGATTGTTTGTTTTCCAACACTGGTAATAACTGGGTGCCATATGTAAATTGGAAACGGGGTGCTTTTTTCCCTAACATGGATTTTGGTGCAGGCATCAAAACGCTCACGATTTTCCCCAAAACTCAGAATGGGTATTATTTATCGCAGGAGTGAAAACAAACCCCACCGTTCACGGTGATTATCGACGTAATGTGGACGTTGATGGATACGTCCATTAAAGGATGATCATAAAACAATAAAATATTTCGACTAACAATTTTCATTCACTTTGCCTCAAATACTAATACCTCCACAAAGCATGCACGACTACTTCTTCGAACCGAAGGGAATAAATACAGGGATTGCGAGGTCTCAGAGAATATAACACCAAGGATTCATATATTAAAAATAAATACTATTTAAGTGGACACAAAAAACTTTTCAGGTTGTGTGATTAAACCTTAAAACATGAAAGTAACTCTCTTTGACTAGACCCACAAATCGGGAAAAAGCATTGCTTAAAATTGGCTGCAAAGCCGAAATTCGTCTTTTTTTTTTAGCAGGGGGCGCGCTGTGCTTTATTAGACGAGTGCATTGCCGTGTGGTATCGTCACTAAGGAATGAACGGTCCATAAAATTTCTAGCAGACATAATGGGTGTCTGCCAAACAGAACGATGGGTTAATGCACCTACAGCGGAAATCTGCATGCAATGTTCATGACGCACGTTCTACTCCATACTCAGATTTCCAGCCTTACTGGGACAACATGAGTACCAACCCTCTTAATTGTAGAAGCAGCCGTTACTATTGCGCATGTTTTTCCAGATTCTTTGTATTTAAGAGGGGCAAATAAAAAAAGAATGAGTTTGATTATGGCGTATCAAGCTGCCCCAGTCACTGACAATCGTGGCTAAGTTTCCCTGTGCCTAATAATAAATGTGTCCATCTGCAATGCAACTGGTACTCACGTAAAGCGCTCCGATATACCTTCGGGTCGAGTTTGCGCTACATAAAACTGCAACAACCAAAAAATACTGCAGGGGGCCCATTATTGTGCTTTACACCACAGGTCGGCCGTCACTGGACGCAGCCTCTCTTAAACTGTTACTGGTACTGTGCTTGGAAACACTGGAGCTAAATAGTGAATATCTCAGAATGAAAGTCTGCAACACGTCTTTTAGAAGTTACTTTCAGCAGGCAGTCCAATGAGTAAATTGTGGGCCACTCTAATACAAAGCAGATACCTTGAATAGACATACTGCGTCTGGCTAGAAAAGCAAGTGGAATTTAGTCAGTACCTCAGTTACGGGAGCATTGTTTCTTTGGCAACGCCCGTCTCCTGTCAACTGAAAAACTAAGATGGAACGACGATATCGCCTCGCGCCTTCAGTAGCTGGCATCAGGCTGCTTCACCAGTCAGCTGCGTGTTATGTTACCGACTCGCATAACTCCCACACCCCTCCTCTCCTCACTAAAGGGCCCTTGTGGCAGCGGGCTCGTAAATACCTTTAATGGTCTCCTTAGAGTACTTACTGTCCGTTACTCGTGGTGGGCCGGGACACTGTACTGCCTCGCTTCATTAACTGATTAGGCCTGGGACTGGTGCTGCTGCTGCCTGCCCTCAACCACGTCGTCGGGCTGACGTGAATGACTCGTTGGGGGCGGGTGTACTGGGACATGGCAATCTTAGAAAAATGTGCGTAAGCTGCCGCACCGCCGCAGAACCAAAATTCAGCCCAATTAGTGTTCCGCCCACCGGCAACATCGAACAAAGGGCCACAATCAACACAGCATATGAACAGTACTGCATATGAATCTCCTCTTGGTTCACTCAGTGTCACAGCCACAACACTCTTCAATGGGACTCACTCGGGAGATGAGAAGAATACTCAGCGCTGACTCCGAGTTCAGTAGTTAGGTAAATATACCAATATCATCAAGGTAATATATGACGTGCAGAAGGTGTGCGTAGACCCGGCCCTGATAATTAAGTGCCGGTGCTAAGCGCCGGAAAGCACCGGCACAAATTAAGCACTGGACCCGACTATGTTTTTTAAAACCGGGTCTCGGACTTCGGTGAGTTCCAAGTCGAAACCAAGGAACAGTTACTGCATATGGATAAAGTATGAGGCATCATTCGCGCCAAAAACGAAGATTTGGAAGCCAGGTCCCGCCGCAATAATCTGCAAATTACTGGCATTCCGGAGACGACAGCTATAGTCAAGATGGAAACCTACGCAGTGGATTTGCTTCATCAGCTCTTTGATCCAAACCTCTCTGCAGTGTTCGTAGTCGTGCGGGCACACCATGCCTTGGGTCCCAAACCTCCAATCGGAGCTACACCTAGACCCATCTTGGCCAGAATTTTTAACTATCAAGACCGAGATCTTATTCTGCGCCTGGCCTGAAGGGAGGGGACTATCACGCGCAAAGGTAACACTATCTCATTTTATCCAGACTTTACACCTGCGGTGCAGTCAGCGCGGCGTGAGTTTCACACTGCTAAACGCATACTGATGCAGGCCCAGATTCCCTATTCACTACTATACCCCGCCAAGCTCAAGGTCACTCATGAGGGGTCCGCGAACTTCTTCACGGATGCCAAGTCCGCACTAATATTTGCTAAACACATTAGTGGGAAGAAGTCCCAAAAACACCCCAAGGACGCGGATGCCGCTGAGGACAGACTGAGTGTCAATGACTGAAGAGGCCAAAGCCCAGATACTTCCCTCGCTGGAGCAGCTATGCTCTGAACTGGTTTAGGGCCTGTGAGTCTCTTATTAGGTTGGAAGAGGGGTTTTTGTATTTACGGTTTCTGGTTGCCGGGTCTCTCTGCTGCAGGGGTTGGATCTCACTTACAATGGTTATGAGTTGGGCTTAGCTGCTTACATAGTGGACTGAGTTGGGCTGGGACTTATATAGCTCTTATTGCTTCGGACTACACAGCTTGAGTATGTTCCCGAACTGCTAGCCTTGATGTATTGGGATTCTTTACACTTGTTGTGGGATAAGCATGGCTCTCTGCAGTTTTCTTGGCCGCCCTGTGTTGTCAGGGGAGTACCCTGGTGGTATTACGCCCCCATGGGAGAGCTCCCTCTTGTTGCGTCCCTCTTTAAGATGTTTGGGATGGGTATTCTACAACCTGATTGGGGGTTGGAGTGGGTGGAGGGAGCGTTTGATGTTATATTGTTTGCCAGATCACTGCTATACATTTCGGCCTATTGTTACTGGACGCCACCGATAATGCTATTGTGTTTCGCTCCTACTGGGATTTTACACTATATTGTGAAAGACATCCTATGACCAGTTTACATTTTTTAACATGGAACATCCGTGTGTTAAACGACGGCAGTAAGTCTAGGCTAGTCCACTCATATTTACTAAGACATCACATCAACATATGCATGTTACAGGAAACACATCTCAGTGTTGCACCTTCTCCCAGGCTGAGACACAGCAGATGGAGCTCAGTATACTCATCCATTTACACAAATTACTCCAGAGGGGTGGCCATGTTGATCAGACGGGGTCTTGATTGGAAGTGTGGTAAATATTCTTTTCACCTAAACTGAATTTCATACGGAATCTTAAAATAAAGTAAAATAGCTCAGAATAACAAGAGGCAGAATCCGTGGTATAAGAGTTTTCTAAATGGGCTTTATTCCAAAATGGCCGACTCGAGTCGCGGCCTTCAGGTTCCGTCACCACGAGGGTTCAGGAAGTGAAGTACAATACTTTATTGACAAGAAGTAACTTTTATAGGTCATACATTACAATGAAACGAATGCAAAAGGCGTAACAATTGATAAGAGAAATGACATGGTAATACGTAATCGAAACTAGGCGAAAACTAGGCGTAATAAGGAGCAAAAAGAAACATGATTGGCTCTGATTATCTTACATAGGTGGATCTATAAGATAATACTTAACATAGATGCGCGCGCAGCAGCATGACGTGTGATTGACGTGCAACTAGGGGGTGAAGGGGACTTGACATTTAGCTCTACATGTGGAGACGAGAAGTCTGGGGGGTCAAGTCAACCTAATCCCAAATCATATCTATCATCCTATGTTTAGAGAACTATGTTATCCACAAGGAAGGACTCTCGGACAGAATCTATTCTATACTGACTGTGTGTGCGTGTACAAGCGTCTAAGTGCCTATATGAGATGCGAGGGGCAGAAAACTTTCCATGGCAACAGGGCTATGAATCACTTGCAGGAGGACGGAAAGGCCGAGTCCTTTGCTTGTGAGCAAAAGGAAATGTTTACCTAAATCACTAGGCAGGAATGCATCGGCTGAAGAGCAAAATAGATAATTCGAAGGTGAAATACAGCTTCTTGGCAGGCAGGCGAAAACTGGCCGAGGCAGGCACCGTTAGCTGCACAGGGAGTAGGACAAAGTTCATGGATACAGATGCGAGCTCAAGCTGAAACTGTCAGAGACAGAGAGCAGGGAAAGGCTTTGAGGAAAGAATCGGGCCTACTTGCCTGAACGGTAAAAATGGAATAACTTAGCCATATAAAGTCGGTGGTCTTTCATACTTAGGAATCGAATATCCAGCCCATTGATGGCGGATCTGACAGAGAACATGTCGACGGTAGACACACATATGTTTGCGTCTTAGAAACTGGAACTGGAGGGAACATACATGTACTTGTAACATGCATATAGAACCGTTGGGGTCCAAGATAGGGGACATAACTGATCAGGAAAATCCACATTTCCACATTCCCTCCTTGTCCCCCACTTGCCCTTCAAGAGATATCAATCTTCATCATTCCATCGATTTGCTCATGGAGCATCATTTCTTCTTCCTTCTTTTTCCGGCATTTTGAACGAGAACTTTGATATGGAATGCATGATGTGGCACACAGACCACAAATCGCTGGTCCACATTGCAGGCATAAACAACAACTGAAGAGCATAAGAAGGCCAATACCTAGGAAGGATAGAACTCTCCATCCCCAGGCTGATATCACACTCCAAAACCACCCGGACCACGTCCAAGTGCCTGGATTCTCGTGTATCTGGCTTACAATCTTATGAAGGCGTGTTATAGCTTTATATACAGATGGCGAATTTTCTGGTATGAATATGCAGCAGCTGGATCCGATGACCCTGCAAGCTCCGCCCCTATCGGCCAGGATGACGTCAAGGACAAGACGATTCTGGAGAACAACAATTCTCATCACTGATTGTTCCTCTGTCAGATTGCCTAGAGCGGCTATAGTCTCGTTTACTACAGCTTCAAGAGTCTTGGTTAGTCTGCGTATCAGCTTACTATTTGATATTGTACCTATATAGGGAAAGATACCTTTATTGAAATCTACATACTTGTCCCATGCCGTCTCAGTATAATCGACAACTGGGAGATCTCTTCGCTCTCTTTTGTGTACTAAGTGAACATTTCGATAATAATCAGGGGGAGCTAGGAAAACAGGTGGCAAAAGGAATGCTATGTAACAGGTACCATCCCAATCTAGAGGTAGACGCATATATGCCGTCTGACCACATATAAAGTAAGAATGGCGAGAAGCTCTAAATGAAGATTTACCTTGATCACTATATTCTATTGTAGTAACGCATTGGCTATGGCCCATATGTATGGAACCAACTTTTCTTACACATAATTCACCCTTAACTGGAAATACTGACATAGTGGGCAGAATTAGTTCAACTTCGGATTTGACATTCAGAATCATAAGATTAGGCGTAAAATTACCTAATTTATACACTTCGTTTTCTAAATCAGTTCCTGTTCTACTGGGGTGACCCTCCTTATTAGGGTGACAGACTTTGAATAAAACTAGATTCAGATTTCCCCATATCCAATGTTGTTGATAAACTGCTGTGTCTGGGTCTATGGAATTTAGTAAACTAAACCATGCTCCACAGGAGCCATTGTGTGTGAACGGATGTGGAAAGAAAGGCAGAACTCCTTTGTTATTCTGATAGGGAGGGAGTCGGCCACACACCCAACAATTGGTGGCATTACTAGTCTGATGGGAATGATGTAACATACTAATGAAGGTGTTATTGCGCAGCGCAAGTCTATAAGATAATTCATGTGGCGGTAGGTCACTAAAAGAATGTTCAGCAGCAACATTATAAACATGTCTAGAAATAGGATGATATATATGCAAAATCACACTCGTAATAATTATTAAAACACTCAATAAAAACAGAATTAATAATGTCCTCACACAGTAGCTACGCAGTGATTTACAATACGCCTGTCGTTTCAACATTTCTCTGGTATTTTCTCTACTCAGGTCCAAGGGATACATGTCAGAGACAATTCAACCGCTTCACCTTGGAGAGGACTTAAACAATCAAATTGCTCGACTGTTTGGGCCTAAGTTTTAATTTATAGTTCTGAGAGTCATTCTTTTCAACAAAGGGAAGTTTTGAATCAGTCTGTGAGGGAGTGCAGGGCACAGTGTCTATATCCGAGGATAGTCCATGAAATTTCTTAACGTGGCTGGAATGTATCCAGCCCTTGCGGCCCTCAACTTTCACGGCTGTTCTTGTGGTCAGCAGGACTAGCTTCGGTTCTTTCCACCTGGGCTCCAACTGGGTTTTCCGATCGAAATTCCTCACAAATACCAGATCACCCGGAGCAACGTCATGGGGTTTCACCTCAGTGTTGTCAGGAAAAGCTGCAGCTACCTGTGAACGACAAGATTGTAGTGCAGACATCAAGGAAGCCAAGTAATCTGTCAGCATATTACAATTAACATCAGTTATTTTACGTGGTATAGGCGTCCCCCACATATTTGGTGGCCTTCCGAAGATCACCTCATACGGGGATAGCCCTGTTCGAGAGTGTGCTACCATTCTTATGTAAAATAGTGCAACTGGTAAGGCTACTATCCAGTCAACACCTTTCTCCTTACATATTTTAGACAATCTGATTTTCAAAATTTGATTATGTCGTTCCACGAGGCCTGCTGCCTCGGGGTGTCGGACACAGTGGAATTTCCACTGATATCCCAACAAAAGTGAGACATGTTTCATTAATTCGGATGAGAAAGGCTGGCCGTTATCTGAATATACAACACGTGGTAAACCGTACCGTGGGAAGAATTCTCGAACTAACTGTTTGGCAGTAGTCGGGGCCGTGTAATCTGATACTGGGTACGCCTCAGTCCATCGGGAGAGAGCGCAGACAACTACAAGAACATATTTGAATCCTCGACATCGCTCCATCTGGATATAATCCATTTGGAGCACTTCAAAAGGATGATCAGGAGTCTGGAATCCACCCTGTTCTACGGGAACACTTTTTCCTGGGTTGAACTGACAACATATCATACAGGTACGGACCTTTTGTTTAGCTGCTGCTCGTAAATGTTTATTGAACCAAATGTGTTGAATGCTATCTAACATAGCTTTTTCTCCTAAATGCGCCGGGCTGTGAATTGTAGCTATAATGGCTTGGACCATAGAGTCAGGAAGAAACCATACAGATTTCTCCTTCGTCATCCATCCCTGATCTGTCTGGGTCCCTCCTAGTTCAGTCCATTTCTTTAATTCTTCTGCAGTAGCATGTGTCTGTATGTCAATTACGTCAAGTGCGGGATCCTTAATTGTCATACACTGTGTTGGTGTCTGAACTATTGGCTTTGTCATGTCTAATGTGCGATTCTGAGCAGTCTGTTTAGCTGTTCTGTCAGCTAAATCATTGCCTTGAGAAATGATATCAGTAACCTTCGTGTGTGCTTTACATTTCATAATCGATATAGCAGTTGGTAGATGTATTGCGTCTAACAAGGCATGAATGAGGGGTCCGTGCTGAATGTGGGCACCATGGGAGGTTAAATAACCTCTCTCTCGCCACAGCACGCCGAAGTCGTGTACAACTCCGAATGCATAACGTGAGTCAGTGTATACATTAACTTTCTTATTTGTGGCTTGAATACAGGCTTGTGTTAGAGCAATAAGTTCTGCTGCTTGGGCTGACAAAGTATCTATACAATTTGTCTCAATAACTTCAGTGTCTGTTGTGACTGCATACGCGGCCACTAAATCTCCTGTACTTGTTCTCATGCACGATCCGTCTACATACAACGTCAGGTCTGGATCTAACAATGGAACGTCTGTCAAGTCTTGTCTAGGTTTCGTCTTTATTTCAATGATTTCAACACAATCATGAGCTAGTGGGTCTGTTCCACTTACAGGTAATAGTGTAGCAGGATTCAATGTATTACACCGTCGGATCTCTATGTGTGGCTGAAACAATGTCAGTTCATAACCGGTAAGTCTTGCTATGGTCAAGTGTTGTGTTTGTGTTCGGTTCACAAGAACCTCTTCTGCATGCGGTACTTGTACTGTCAATGGATGTCCTAACACTATGGCATCGCTTTGTCTGATTGCTAAAGCTGTCGCTGCCACTGATTTCAGGCATGCAGGCAAAGCCTGAGCTACGGGATCTAATGTACTGGAAAAATAAGCACATGGCTTGCGTGATCCTGCTTGATCCTGAGTGAGTACTGACAAGGCAGTACCTTCACGTTCTGTAACAAAGAGTGTAAAATGTTTGCTATAACATGGTGTTGCTAAAACAGGTGCTTGACATAAGGCTTCCTTTAGGCTTTCAAAAGCTTGTGTATGTTCCTGAGTCCAAGGGAGAACAGTCGATGTGGCTGCCTCCTGTGTGGTTAACTGAATGAGTGGTTTTGCTAGAAATGCGTACTGAGGGATCCACTGCCTACAATATGAAGTGAGGCCTATGAAAGCCCGCACCTCCTTTTGTGTCTGGGGTATTGACATGTTAGCAATTAACTGGATGCGATCTGGTGTAAGCTGCCTTCCCTCCTTGGACAGCGAGTGACCAAGATAAATAACTCGCTGGACACAGAATTGCAGCTTAGAAGGAGACACCTTGTGCCCCTTGTCGGCTAGAAAATGTAAAACTGTCAGAGAAGCCTTTTCACATTCAGGTTCGCTTCTCGCAGTGATCAGCAGATCATCGACATATTGAAGCAGTGCAGTATTGACTGGCATGTGGATACTGTCAAGTTCTCGTTTCAGTGCTTGGCTGTAGATGCTGGGGCTTTCTGTGAATCCTTGGGGAGCGCGTGAGAATTTAAAGCTGCGCCCATTTAAACTGAATCCGAACAAGTATTGGCTTTCCGGATCTATTGGGACGCTGAAAAAGGCATTCCTGAGGTCAATTACAGTAAAGAATGTTGCTTCGGAATCAATTGCTGTCAATAATGATGATATATCAGGGACCACAGGAAATTGTGGTACAATGCACTTGTTTAGTTCACGCAAATCAATAACCAATCGGTATACTGGTGGGGCAGTAGGATCAGTTCGTTTAAGAATCGGAATTATCGGTGAATTACATACATTGGAGTCTGTTTCTACAACTACTCCCTGGGCAATTAGCTCATCAATGATTTTCAACAAAGCCACTACAGCATCTTGCGGTAACTTGTATTGTCGCATTCGTGGTAGTACCACTCCTGCTTTCAATGTGACTCGGTATGGTGTAATGTTCATGCAGCCGACATCCGTAGGGCCTTGTGCCCATAGATGTACTGGTAAAGTCTGTAGTCGGGGATCCATGTCTCTAGACACATAGTGACCTTTAAAATCACGTAAAAACAACCTTACTCCTTCCGGAGAACAACATATTATGGCTCCTAGTGCTTTCAGAGTTTTAATTCCTAACAGATTTTCTGGGCATGATTTAGTAAGCAATAAATCTGTAGTTCGTGTCAGAGGTCCTATCGTAAGTGGGAGAGGCTGTGATACTTCATTAACAATAGGTTTTCCTGAAAAACCAAGGGAAACATTTTGTGAGCCTGAGAGGGGTGCCCCTGGAACTTCACTACGTTTTATAGTTGTTCGACTTGCCCCTGTATCGAGTAAGAATTTTCTATCTTGACCTAATAATTCACTATGTACATAAGGTCCTTCTTGATCTACAGGAATCTCGATAAGCGGTAAGTCAACTTCCCTCTCTAGGCTTGTTCATGCGTAACGCTGATACTCAGGATATTCATACTGTGCAGTCTGATACATTTGTCGTGTTGTGGTTTGTGTGGCAGTAGCAGGCAACGGTGGTGCAGCTGGCACAAACTGTATTGGCTGTTGTGCGGCTGGCATGGCCTGGGGATGCGGCATAGCTCCTTGTTCATTCTGATCTCGTCTGAGTGGCCGTGATCTTTCTTGTGTTTTACCTATGGCGATATTATGTTTTAAAACTGGACAATCATGTACGTAATGACCTGGCTTTTTGCAATAATTGCATGTTCCTTTTACCGGTCCTGCTGAATCGGACTGTGTCATACCCTTTTTATGTCCTTCAGCCGGTACTGTCTGAGACACTAGCATTTTCATTTTTGTATCTTTCATACGTCTTTGTTCGTGTTCTTGTTCATCTCTAATTCTATTGTGATGATACTGTAACATTTGTAGCATTTGTGACGGAGTATTACTTTGCCAGGTACTCTCGAATTTCAATATTCTATTCTTTACCGGGGGTAATGCATTTTCTACTAATTTTGTCACAAATAAGTGTGGATACGATTCACTACTTGTTTTTATACCACTATTTATTCCAAAACATTTTTCAAATCGGGCATAATAATCACTTGTGTCTTCATCATGCTTTTGTTTACAGGCCGTGATTGCACCCCAATCTTCCTTTTTCGTAGTTAATAAACGTGGCAGTACTTGTACTAGTAAACCTGGTAATGCTTTGACTTTATCCCCGAGTCCTGAACCTGCAGTTCGGGCCTTTTCCTCCGTTTCTAATGCTGTCCAATCTATCTTTTGGTCACCCACTTCCCACTCTTTTTCTTTCAGTTTTTCATAAATGCCAGCAGGTAAGAGCACCTTTAATATCGTCATAATATCAGGATAGGTATACTCTCCCATCAGTAACATGTCCTTAATTTCTCGGTGGAAACCCGCTGGGTCTTTGTCATGACTTGGTACTACTTTCTTCATTTCTAACAATTCAATTTTTGATATGGGTGTGTATACAAATACACGGTGAAACTGATTGTCTTCGCCTTTTATTGGGTGCACTTCTCGTAAGGGATTTTGTCTATCCATATAGTACGGCGTTCTTTCTCTGCGGGGCAGCGAGAGAGAATCCGGACTTACAAAAAGGACATACTGTTTACGTGACACTAATATCTCTTTAATTAACTTGTTACTAGAACCCCTCCAACTGTTCGTAAGTAGTTCCGTTAATATATCAGGTAAAGGACCAGGGTCAGCATGTTGGCTCTTATATAATATAAGGAGTTGCTGAATCATATAGATTCCAGCTAAACGTTGTTCATCTGCACTGAGATTAAAAAACGTGTGTGCTACGGTCTCATCACCGTATTTTTCAGGACTGTCAATCCAGTGAACGGCTGATCTGGCTAATTCTTGCTCATCCATGGAATCGAGGAGGTGGTAACCCCTTCGTTCTCGTAGTATTTTATCTGCGGCTTGAAACAAATGTTCAGGAGACTTCAGATTTATTACAGGCGTCGGGTACGTTCTGCTATTATTTGGGCATACAGAGTGTATGGGATCAGAAAAACATCTAGTATTATCACAGGATCTTCCTCTGCCTACATAGGCTATGGTCTCTGACTGTCTTGCGGAATTCCCTGATTCGGACACTTCATCTTGCTCGAACTCGTCTGTTCCCAATCTTTCTTCATGAATACGCTCTATTTCTCTACGGATTTTTCGGCACATGGCTATTATACACTTTTGCTTATCGTGTCTCCCTTCTGATATATTCTGGCTCCATCTTGTAAGAATAAGCATTGCATTCGGGTCTACCCCCGGACGGTCTTGATTTCTGATCACACAGTTTATGAGGAAACGTAACAGTTCCCCCTGTATCTCTACTTTCTGGAATTCCATAGCTCTGTTAATACATTCTGGATCTCGTCCTGTTTGAACAAAATGATATATGTTATCTAGATGCGTAGTCATTCCTGGTAACCTTGCTAAATACTCTGCGGCTCGTCTGATACGTAATGATGCCAGGACCATTTCGTCCTCTTTACCAACCACCGGGTCATATCTACAATTTACAAGGAGTTCCTTAAGCGTACGTTCACTTACGAATTTGGGTGTACGTGAATGCGCTGACTCTTGAAAGACAAGTTTATTTATTCTAGGTGGTGTAAAGGTATTGCTAGCACCTCCCGTGGCCCCATCTGGGGCGTCGGGTGTGAATGGGTTCGTTGAACGTGACACAGCAACTATGGGTGTCGATACCACTGTAGAATCGACTGCGGGGACAGATGCGGAAACAGATGTGCTTGCCGAAGCTTGTATCGGGACTTGCTGTTGCACGGGGACGGATACCTGATCCTGACGTTGAACCCCTCCGCCAGACGGTCTATGTGGTGTGGCGTTAGCATACTCGGGAGCTGCGTCGTCTAGATATGAGGAAAGAAAAACATCTTCTGCGGTTCTGGGATGCCCTTTTGGATGTACCTTAATTGGAAATAATGGGGGTGGCAAGTCTTTTGGCATCTTTGGAACAGCCTTAGGTAGTCCTTCGGCTAGAAGGGGATACATACCATTCATAAGGGCATTTCTTTGTCTATCTACTTGTTCTGATTTCACTCGGATACCTTCCTCAATTAATAGATTTTCTTGAACTTCCTTTGAACTTTCTTTACTCCTCTCTTCTTGTCTACGTGCTTTTTCTGTACGTCTATGAGATTCTTTACGCCATAACTCAACAGCGTCTTTCTGTGACTGTCTGACTTTTCTTTTCCATAACTCTTCCTCCACTTTCATGATGCACTCTGCATCCCAGGTTCCCGCTGCGGGCCACCTTTGACTTTCCGGCAATCCCTTGGTATAATCTACCCATAGATCAAGAAACAATATGGCATCTAAGCCATGCTTGTGATACATAAAATGCCCTGGAGTGTCCCTAGGAGGAATAGGAACTGCTTCTTCAAGCACCCCTTTTCTGGTAGTAATCTGTCTTAACTTCGAGAAGAGCGGCATCTTGACAACTGATCTGATACTTACTCTTGAATTTACTTAATACGAAAAACACAATAATGAACAGTGAACAATGAACAATCATTCATACCACAATATGCAAGACATTTGAACACTTTAAACATTAAACATTAAACATTTTTAACAATGACCGACAATGGTGACAGTCTGCCTAACTAATCACCACGCTGAATTCTTGACAATAACTGAATACTTCGGAATACTTGATATACTGCTAAACAGTACATATGCACGGCTAAACAGTGCAGACCGGATCTGTGTACCCAAATCCGTCTTGACCGGCACAACCTATGTGCGCGTCAACACGCCTCCCCGGCGATGGTACTCACCGAGTAGCTCCTTGAAACGGAAGGCCTCAGAGAATGGACGGGACTCGATGACTGCGGACAGCGGACCCTCTGGACATCGGGATTTCGAGAAAAAAAAAAAAACCTGGTGGGCCTCTGTATACCTCGGATCTTGCTCTCTCAGCTAGGCTCTGGTCGGGATACTTCGCACTTCTCACCGCCTCGTCTGGGTTGATCGCAGCCTCAGTCGCCCCCGCTTGACCGGAGGGAGCTTACAGGAAATCCTGCTGGTACGCGTTTATGGTCCGTCCAGCTGTGGCAGGAGACCGGGCCTGCAACGCACCGCCGGCGCGTGAGATGAGAAAGTGTCCCTGTTCGGGCGCCATTATGTGGTAAATATTCTTTTCACCTAAACTGAATTTCATACGGAATCTTAAAATAAAGTAAAATAGCTCAGAATAACAAGAGGCAGAATCCGTGGTATAAGAGTTTTCTAAATGGGCTTTATTCCAAAATGGCCGACTCGAGTCGCGGCCTTCAGGTTCCGTCACCACGAGGGTTCAGGAAGTGAAGTACAATACTTTATTGACAAGAAGTAACTTTTATAGGTCATACATTACAATGAAACGAATGCAAAAGGCGTAACAATTGATAAGAGAAATGACATGGTAATACGTAATCGAAACTAGGCGAAAACTAGGCGTAATAAGGAGCAAAAAGAAACATGATTGGCTCTGATTATCTTACATAGGTGGATCTATAAGATAATACTTAACATAGATGCGCGCGCAGCAGCATGACATGTGATTGACGTGCAACTAGGGGGTGAAGGGGACTTGACATTTAGCTCTACATGTGGAGACGAGAAGTCTGGGGGGTCAAGTCAACCTAATCCCAAATCATATCTATCATCCTATGTTTAGAGAACTATGTTATCCACAAGGAAGGACTCTCGGACAGAATCTATTCTATACTGACTGTGTGTGCGTGTACAAGCGTCTAAGTGCCTATATGAGATGCGAGGGGCAGAAAACTTTCCATGGCAACAGGGCTATGAATCACTTGCAGGAGGACGGAAAGGCCGAGTCCTTTGCTTGTGAGCAAAAGGAAATGTTTACCTAAATCACTAGGCAGGAATGCATCGGCTGAAGAGCAAAATAGATAATTCGAAGGTGAAATACAGCTTCTTGGCAGGCAGGCGAAAACTGGCCGAGGCAGGCACCGTTAGCTGCACAGGGAGTAGGACAAAGTTCATGGATACAGATGCGAGCTCAAGCTGAAACTGTCAGAGACAGAGAGCAGGGAAAGGCTTTGAGGAAAGAATCGGGCCTACTTGCCTGAACGGTAAAAATGGAATAACTTAGCCATATAAAGTCGGTGGTCTTTCATACTTAGGAATCGAATATCCAGCCCATTGATGGCGGATCTGACAGAGAACATGTCGACGGTAGACACACATATGTTTGCGTCTTGGAAACTGGAACTGGAGGGAACATACATGTACTTGTAACATGCATATAGAACCGTTGGGGTCCAAGATAGGGGACATAACTGATCAGGAAAATCCACATTTCCACAGAAGGAAGGTGAACTACAAACTGATTCGGAGGGCAGATATGTCATAATAATGGGCACTCTGGGTGGGATTCCAGTTGTGTTGGTGGCAGTGTATGGCCCTAATGTTGACTCCCCTGTTTTTTTTCTAGATATATGGACCAGAGTGAGGGCGATTCGGATCGGAAAAGGATGTCTCGAACATTACATCCGTCAGCTAGCAATGCATTGAATGCCATTCTTTTAGACGTGGACCTGGTGGACATTTGGAGACGCACTCATCCCCAAACTAAGGAGGGGAAGTGTATATCTGACTACCATAAAGCGTGGTCCTGACTGGACTTCTGATTAGTGTCACAGGATGTGGCTACATGGACTAGTGAGGTATTACATCTCCCTAGGTCTCTGTCAGACCACGCGCCACGTCTTCTGCCCCTTATACTTCCCAATTCTGTTCCTCAGATGTTTACATGGCAGCTACCGCAGGATGCCCTTTTAGATGAGGCATTTAAGGAAAATATTAGGGGGGATATAACTGACTACTTTGTCCTTAACACTGGATCAGTCGATACTATGGCTTCCCTATGGGAAGCTTTTAAGACAGTAATAAGGGGTGACTGCATCGCGTGACAGGGTGGGGTGTAGAAGGCCATTAATTGGACACTTACAACCCTAGAAAATCAGATCAGAGAACTAGAAATGCAGTTTTATTCCTCTAATGATCCCAAGATGATCCCCTTTGAAGGAGAAACTGCTTGAATTTGAGGAGGAGGCGAACCGCGAAGTCACATTTTTGGGGAAACATGCCCAGGCTAGGAGGTACGGGGAGGGGGATAGGCCGAGAAGAACTCTGGCGGCGATGATTCGCACCCCAAGGTCTACAGCTCATGTAACTGAGCTGAAAGATGCACATCCATCTGTGGTTCGAGGCCAGAGAGACATCCTAGAAGAGTTCTCCCGTTTTTATTCCGAACTATACACTACTACGAAGGAGTCGAGTCCAGAGGGCCTGATGCCCTTTCTTGAGTCACTGGAGTTGCTCTAGTTGGGTCAGAGGGATAGGGAGTATTTGGACTTCCCATTCACGGTGGAGGATGTCGCTCAGGTCATCAAGAGCTTACCGTTGAACAAGGCCCTCAGATCCGATGATCTAACCACCGCATTCTATAAGAATTATGTTGATGTGCTGGCGCCGCACTTATTAGTGCTATATGAGGAGGCTCAGGCCTCAGGAGTCCTACCACCATCAATGCGCGAGGCTATAATATTCGCCCGGAAAGCCGTAAAATGAATTGGACTCATGTAGACCGCTGTCATTAATAAAAGTGGATGTGAAAATGTTGGCGAAGCTGATTGCGAATCGGCTACAGCCTCTACTCCTGCTGATCGCTCGCCCAGATCAATCGGGATTTATCCCTGGGAGATCTACCTCTCACAATCTGAGAACCCTATTCTCAATACTGCATTATTTACACCCTAATGTGCAAGCTGCCGCAGTATTCCTAGATGCTACAAAGGCGTTTGATACTCTTGAATGGCAGTATCTATTTGCATTTCTGAGTCGCAAGGGGTTCAGTCTGCTGTTTATTAATCTTATACGTCTGCTACACACTCGGCCAACGGCCCGGGTCAGGGTGAACGGGCTTCTATCACTACCGTTTGGTATCTCGCGAGGTACGAGGCAAGGATGCCCATCATTCCCTCTATTATTCGCAATAGCGATGGAGCCGCTTACGGTACGCATCAGGCAACATCATACCACCAAAGGGATTGGGTTTAGTGCCCAGAGCCTTTTAATTTCACTATATGCTGATGACATCACACTGTACGTGACTGACCCGACGTCGACCCTTGATCCGCTACTTCAGGAATTTATTAAATTTGGTGGCCTTTCCTGCATCTCAATAACTGGGCCAAATCAGTTATTTTTCCTTTAACGGACGCCACCACTCAGACTTCCTCTGAGTTTCCTCTTCAATGGGTGGAAGACCCTGTGAAGTATCTGGGCATATGGCTCAGTAGAAAAATGCAAGACATATGGGATATGAATACGGGCGCGCCATAATGTGGTTGGAAGGGAAAGTCACTGCGTGGGCTAAATTTCCGCTTTCTCTAGCCGGTAAAATAGCATTGATTAAGATGGTGGGTCTGCCTAAATTCCTTTAATTATTTGTTAATATTCCTATCCCCCTCACACAGGCCTTTTTAAAATCCCTCAGATTCCTGCCCCTTCCACTGGTCGGGGTGGGAGGGCAAGCGCGAATCTCGTGGGACCTCATGATGCTCCCTCAGCGTCAGGGAGGTTTGGGAGCCCCAGATATGCAATTATATGCATGGAGTGCTCAGGCTCAGTTTCTACACCACTGGGTCACTCCCAACTGACCACCTTTTAGGATTTGATGCCCTCAGCAACTAGGCCCAGGGACAGTTGGTAACCATTTGTTGTGTGGGCCCGAGAGCATCAGGAAGCTGCTGGAGATATGACGATAGCATCTGGGTCTGTATGAGCCAACACAGGTAGCCAGGGGGAGATCGTGGACTGGGGGGACGATTGTTTCTTGGGGAGAGATATTCAATTTCCTGCCGCTATGTCCCAACACTTGTGCACAATCTAGGAGGTGCTCTAGTGGATATTATCTTGAACTGTCCTTTGGAACGTGGCAGCTGTTGTTTTCCTTATTATAGGATGTATTTACTCTCTCTCATGTACTGTGCAGTGGATTGAACACGCATGCAATGACATTTGTAATTGACACGATTGGCGAATGTCGAGATAACCATGTAACGATTAGCAGCTGGCTTGTTGGTTGTCTTGTTTGTAACAATGGTTTTTAAAATGCCAATAAGTAGAGAAGGCTTTTGCTCCTGCTAAAGTTGTAACTAACTCATCAATGTTTGGTAGAGGGAATCTGTCAACAATAATCTTACAATTAAGTGCTCTTAAGTCAACACAAAACCGAATCTCTCCATTGGCCTTCACAGCTGTCACAATGGGAACTAAGCATTCCATAGCCTCAGCTCTATATATAACATCAGAATCCATCCGTTTTTGTAATTCAACGTTCACACTGTCATGCATACTCAAAGGAATCCGTCTTTCCTGAGCAGGAACTAGTGCAGAATGTTTCTATAATTTGATATGATGTTTTTTATCCTTTCAAACATCCCAAGTGATCACAAGACAACTGTTGAAATACCCCTACAAAATGGGTAAGGTCTTCTACCTCTTGAATAGCCACCTGAGGATCAGAATTAGGATCACGTTTAACATCTAATACCTTTGATGAGCCCACCCAATCAAATTATCCCCTCTTATTAAAACGTATACCTTACTTACATAACAATAGCCACGTAGATCTAAATCGGCTTAAAAAATAACCTATCATTTCAATGGGAACACCACCATAGCCATTAGGCAGAACTCCTAGCTCACACAGTGATACTTTACCTTGAAACTTTTCAATAAACCCGTGATTAGAAATTATAGTTAAGTGATAGAACGAATCAAACCTCATCAAAACGTCTGCAGTTTTAACCCTCAGCAGAGCAGAGGGATGCTCATGTTTGGAAAAACAGGCAAACAAAAATGCAAATCACTGTTTACACATTTCATAAATATTCACTTGAATATACTGATTCGGTAATACGTTAGCAAGCCAGTGTAACTTCAAGTGTGTACAGCAATGGCTCCCAAAAAGTGCTTCAGTTAAGAAAATTCCAACAGTGAGACTAAGAGCAAACCAAAACAGGGAAAATGTGTATTCCATGTTGACATTACTATATAAATTTGAAAAATGGCTGCCAAAGTTCAAAGACTATTCCTGTCATGGGAGATGTCATAGGATTACATCCGACATGTTGGATAAAGATAACTAAAATTTCCTGTCTCATACAGTATCCATCGGGAGTAAGGGCCCGATTCAGATCCTGTTAGGAAGACCTCCAGACGGGTTCCTGAACAAGCAAATCCAATTCAGAGCCTATGTTTCCGACCAAATCGTCCCCTATTCCGAACTACCAAGTACAATGCAACGAGCTCGTCTGCGGCAACTGAATCGTTTCCGAACCCGAGCCTGTCAGTCCGAGTCATTCGGAGCTGAATCTTGCCGTGCAATGGGACCAGCTTCCAAACGAGCGAGTACAATGCCCGCTTCTGACAGCCGTACCGACTCGGTTTTGGTGAGACAAAACGGCTTTGGGAATCGAAGTTCGGGGGGGCATAGCAGGCCCCACTTCACCCAGGGCCCTCCGAATCAGTCGCGGGGGTGTCCATGGGTCTCCCTGATCTAAGCATGCAGAGTGTGCCAGGCACAATCTGGTGCACGCTTTTCACCACCCACCCCTTTTTGCAATGGGAGACTGTGTACGCCTTCGGTACTCAAGCTCCCATAGAGTTCAATGGGAGTCTGAGCCAACCGAGTCTGTCACTATGCGGATGCATTGGAATCTGTTGCACAGAATACCGGAGCACGATTTGCTTGGCAAGCTCTCCAGAATCGAGTCGTTCGGAGGGCTTTCCTAATGGGATCGGAATCTGGCCCTAAGTGTAATGTTATATTTCGGATGCATCCACAGTAAAGTATGAGTAATTGATTATTGCAAAAGAGCTAACTAAAGAACGTATTGAGTTTAGGAAGTGTAACAGAAATAAAACATAATTACTGTGAGCAAATTATCTTAATCCATCTCAAATGATTAGCACCCATAACCATTCTCCTTTTACTCATGACCATAGTGATGTTTTCAAACCTAAGTCTTTAACTATTGATGTTAACGACCTTGAGGAGGTTGGTTCCTCATGCCACGCACATATGTGATGACGATGTCAGCATGAACAAACAAATAACACTTTGTCGCTAGTCACTTGAAGGATTTAGTCAATAATCTGGATGGCTTTGTCAGTGCTGACCAGTGGACAATTGGAATTCTGATAAGTTATAAGATTGAAAAGCTAAATAGGGGCTTCTGTTTTATGTGACAAATCATATGAAACTGTGATTTTGGTTGAATACTCCTATGAACTAGAAATTTGGTATGTGTTGTAACTAGGTTTAACTTCCTAAGTAATGAAATACATTTTTCATCAAGATGATAATTGATAGTGCATTGAGAGTGGATAGGCATTGTTTTTGCAGTTATGTTCTCTCTTTCATCATTATTTGGTGTTTGGGAGTAACAGGCATATTTTCTAGGACAGGTACTTCCAGGCGCATAATAATAAACAAAAGAAGACACATCTGAGTACATGTAAACAATGAATCTGGCATTGCACAATCCATCCTTGGCGCAAGCCTTCACTTCCCTCCTCAATGCCAGGTTCCCTGACGACACCGGATTCCGCATTGCAGCATCACAGTTCTTCGGAACCGACGCATTACACTGACTGCGCGCTGCATCTCCGACGCCGGACTTCGCATTGCAAGCCCCATTGACAGGATCTTCAGCACCAATGCAACCACCCCTCGTACCGCAGGCTCGCTGCATCTTGGAACCTTTGCATCACTTCAGCTTTGCGAGGCATCTTCGATATGGTTCCACGCGTTGCCCCGCAAACCAGGATTTAAGGTACTTTTGTTCTGAGGGACTCACTGGGTCCCTGTAGCTGACTCACGCTCCATTGCGGTCCACCTGAATTTGTGACTGTGCCCCGGAACCACTGTTGGCGTTATATGCCTTTTGGCACTATTTTCATATTAAACTTTAAAATTCCATATCTCTGGTACTAATAATTGGATTTTAGTTGTTTTAGTCTTGTTTTATTTCTTACAAATTACTCTATTTTTCTAATTTTGTTGTGGGCTCCTTTAGTGGTGTGTTTTCACTGTGTTACTGTTTGAAGTGTTACCCAAATACTTTACACATTGCCTCTGAGTTAAGCCTAACTGCTCTGTCTTAAGCTATCCGAGGGTTGAGCACAGGTTAATTTAAGGTTGCTTGTGAGTGCATCCTGAGAAGAATTGTGATTTCTGCATGAGAAGGGTTTCACTCCCTTAACCAGTAACCCACTTTTTTACAGTTCAATTGCTCAGTACTCTAAGAGCTTTCCATTCAGTTGTGGCTTTTCTACAGAGATCATTTTCACACCCTGTAAGACGTAGCAGACAGGCAGACATCCTGGGCTTGGCAATCCTGTGCCTAACAAGCTAGAGTATTAGGTTTCTAAACCTGCACTCCTGTCACATTCTCAACTAGTATGTCACCAGTATAGACATGCACACTTCGGTGCTGATTCCGATCTCGCTGGGAGAAGGCTCCGTCCGACTCAGATCCGGAGGGTTTTCCGACCGACTCGTGCTCCGGGGCTCCGAGCGCCCGAGTACGATGCGAACAATCGCTGACAGACACGGGTCGCTTGGAGCCCCATTGAAGTCAATGGGAGCCTGTTGTACAACGCGTACGTAGGTTCCCATTGACGAAAAAGGTACTTTGCACACAAGGGCGCCCCCTGTAGTGGGGACGTGTCTGTGCCACCTGCACCATACATGCATTTTTAGGGGGGACCCCTGGGTCCCTCCCTGTGATTGACTCGTAAGACTACGGGTGAAGGGGGGTCCGGCGCGGAACCCCTGAAGTTTACGTGCTGGAGGCTCCGACTCGATATGGCTGTCCGAATCGTGCATCATACTGGCTCGTCGGAAACCGCCTCCAATGCATGGCACGGTTTGCTTACGGACAAGACGTATGGAGTGGTTTGGACCCGGAAACGATTCGGTCGGCGATTTCGCGTTTCTCGCATCATACTTGTTCACTCGTATGGCTGTATGAGTCAGTCGGAAAACACGCGTACGGCTCGTACTTTTTCCTGCCGGATCGTGTTCGGAGCCCTTCCGAGCGAGATCGGAATCGGCTCCTTCATGTCACGACAGATACATTCTGTATTGGCTTTTGGCTTGAAGCCCTGGTCCCTGCAGGCCAAGGATCCAGGCTCAGGGCAGGGCAACTTTCCCGAACTGGGACAGGGTGGTGTCAGACCAGTGAGAAGTCTGGGGCTCCTCTTAGCTAAACAGTTCCTGTAATCCCCAGTGAGAGGCATGGGAAGCCATGGCTTTGGCTCGGATGCCCGGTCCCAGCAGGCCGAGATGCCAGTAAGCGGGCATAGGGCATTTAGCCTGCACAAGGCAGGGAGACCCACAAGCGTTTGTCAGGTTTCAAGATATCCACCAATTAACTTGTCTGCTTGGGCATCATGTTTAGGATAAATGTTTCATTCTCAAGGCCGATCCAGTCAATGGACAAGTATGGATATGCCAGCTCAATGAACCATGTCATCAGCCAAGTGGTCCTAATTAAACGTTTGCACAGCTTTAAATGCAGAGTTCTGTTACAGCCCCCAGCCCGAAAACACAGTGCTTGAGTTGAAACACCAAGTTAGCATACATCACTCACAGTAATTGCGTCAGATATTCTTTGTGACCTATGCTTACCCATTCATAGGGATCCAGGTTATGTTATCTACAGTCAAGGGAAGAACTGAAAAGCTAGGCCTCCCATTACTATCAGTGTCATCAGCTTCTTTTAGAAGCCATACAGGTTCCTCTTCCCAACTGTGTGCCACCCAGTTCTACACTGCATGAAGAAGTGAGTCTTATCTTCGAACACAATGTTCAGATTGTCTGGAAATAAATCCAGGTCATATTTTAATGTAACATTGCAGTTTCCTCTTCCCTACAGTAAACTACCTTCTCTGTCACTGGGCTACCTGAGTAAGGTCTGGAAAACATTACTTGACCATCTTCAAACAGTAAAGGATCTACTTGCTACATCAACAGGAGAATATCATTGCATTCTCTACAATTTAATAGCCTTCCAAAAATGGATCAAGAAGATGTATTTTGAGTCAGTCACAAGACTATGCTCTGTGAAACCAATGCACTGTAAATTAATTAGGCCCATATGTACCGAAGCCGTTTAGCATTTCTAAACGGACTGAATCGTAATTTTGGGCCATTAAGAAATGCTAAATAGGCTTTCCATGTGTACAGAAGGGGTAATGCGGTTGCAAAATGTAATTTCTACCAAGTAGACATTGCATTTTACAATCCCCATAATAGGAAATCGCAAATAGGGATTTCCTATTTGCGATTGCCTAACTCCATGTACATAGCATTTCCTAAATACAAAATGTGAATTTAGGAAATGCTAATACCATCAGATCCAATCCAATGGTAACCAGGTGCAATTTTTAACAAGCATTTGCAATGCAATAGGTCTCGCCTTTGCGAGAGTTTGAGCTATTGGCATTGTAAGCGGTGCGTAAACACATACTTTGTACTTATAGTTGTTGCTTACAAGAAGCAAGTCTGGCAGTAACTGCGCCTCTTTTAGTGCCTGCCTTGCTTCTCGTAAGCACAGACTATTAGTACAAAGTGCGTGTTTACGCACCGCTTACAGGGTTTCAAAACACATAAATGAAAAGCATTGTCATTTACAATGACAATAGCTCAAACTCTCACAAAGGGGGAGGCCTTTTGCATTGTAAATGTTTGTTTGGGTAGGCACGGGGAGATTAAGTTATTTTCCCAGAATCACAGGATGTGGATGCAACCGCGAGGCTTGAACCTTGGTTTCAGCACTAAAGTCGGCAACTTTAGCCGTCAGACCACGTCCTCTCCGTTGTGTACACAAGCTATGAATGGCACATGTTTCACAGCAAGGACTGCAGCCTTGAACGTAGATATTGACGGTATACACTGACACATAACTATCCTTAAAAAGAATGCATCTTTCTTAAAGAAACAGAAGTTGCAGGTACCATCTTCTTGTCGAAAGTAGAAAGCCTAGAATGTAACCGAAGTGGGCAGCACAGTCTCCACATTTACGCATTGCATTCAAACTTTAGAAACCGTAGGCAATAAACTGCTGTTGACGACCTTACACTGCTAGAAACAATAATCCCACACATAGGAAATGATATGTGTATTTTGTGGCGCTGCACAGAAACATTTGAAAACACCCTAATGCATATGCATTTTCACCCCATACAAACACAAGTCAAACATACATAGAATGTGTGGGTCAAATGTTGAGAGCTCGTCTTAGAGACGCTCCTCCTTGCCTCATTCTGTGAACAAGTCTCTATAGGCAGCAGTCAGTGGCTGAACATGAAACATTCACTGGCCCGGTTACATTTAAAAGAATTCCCACCTTCTTACATTTTTACGTCGCAGGACTTCTCGTGGTTACAGAAGGGACAGGTAAACTGAGTATCCAAATTCCATGTCATCAACTTCTTGGGATAGGGGTCTTTCGTTTTGATTTACGGCGACCCATCTTGAACTACTAAGAAAAAAACCAGATATAAATCAAACAAGCCACCCCTTCCCTCCCCACGCCAACAACACTCCCTTCTCAGACGACCCTTCTCAAAACACTTTACAGCTTTACTGCCTCAGTTTCTCCACACACTCTCAAACGCATCACCATGTCTCAAAACAAAATACTCTCTCTCGCTTCACGGCGACCCACAACCTCTCGGCCTCACGTGTGATTTTCTCCGCCACTGGGACTCCAAAAACAACAACAAGTCCACGTTCCGTACGACGTGAGACAGGAACCGGAAACAGAGAACATCGCAAAGACCACGCTCACTGTTCACCGAGTCACCCATTGGCCGAAAGGCGGGCCGTGGATTGTGTTCGTCTCTGAGATACGATTGGCTGAGGGGCAGCTTTTTTCAATATGCCCTGTGAGTGGTTCAAGTAACGTGATTGGCTGCGGCCCAATGCAAGGGGAGGAAGAAAGGTCGTGTAAGATACGAATTCTATTTCGTATAACGTTCAAATAGAACCTGTGCCTGAACTCAATAAATAAAATAAAACTAGACGTCTCCCAAGGGTGGGGGCCATCTGCAGGAAATGGACAGCACTGCACTGCCCCCTCTAGTGACTCAAAGTATGAGGGGTGAACGGCCGAGCGCCATCTGCAGAGGTTTTACTCGATAACAACAAAAATCAAGCGGACGCCATGACGTATTTGCTCGGCTTTTTATGCCGAGCCACTTGGACGGCCTCGGCTGCGAAAAGGTTTTGCGACGAACGCAAAACAGGCCAGGCCGTCCAAATGGGATGGCTCAGAAAGCCAAGCAAATACGTCATGGACACCTCTTTTCCAATGGCTGGCCACCGTTTAGCATAAACGGTGACGCCAGCCAATGGAAAAGAGGGGCGGGGCTTAATGCACCTTACAGAAAATACCTGTTAACACTAAATCTCTCTAGCGAGACTGCGCATGTCTGTGCAGTCTTACGCCAGGCGAGACCTAAAAAGCACACCAAAATGCCTTTTTTAGAGTGCCATAGGGTGTGCACTTGCCTGGAGGGCATTGGAGCGCTTTACACATGCATCATTATTTTCTTACCTTACATTTAAGGGGGGGCCTTAGGCCCATAGGTACAAATGGTTTTGCATTTCCTAAACTGCAATTTCCGAATAGCGATTGCGACTCCATATAAATCTATTATTTAGGAAATGCAAATTGGAAGTTTCGTTCATAAGGGTCCATGTCCTCTCTCTTTACAACCATGTCAAGCAGCCATTTCTCAAAGAAGAGTTCAGTGCACAGGTTCTCTGTGTTACCCTTATTCTCTTGCTTCTAGATTGACCTTTATCACCCTTAACTCTAAGCTGTAGCTACCTCACACATGTTGGAACTCCTGCTATGTGTTTCTGTATCTCTACAACATCAGCTTGGAAGATAGCCAATAACCCCTGAGAGTAATCCACTCTGTGTAACATTGCGCAGATCAGTCTACAGTAGCCAAATGTCAATCACAAAACTGTTTATCTTGCAGTCTAGGACCCCTCTCATATGACTTTAGACCTTCTAGATCTAAGATTCCCTCTGAACTTTCTACTCAGATACAGGGGATTGGTTCTGTTAGACCTGGTATCTTTTGTGGTTTTTCCCCTGTCTTTTTTGCTCCTGACCTCCTGTTTTTGACTGTGTGCTGCATTTCCTTTTTGCTGGTTTTAGAACTCTGGGCAATTTACCACTGCTGACCAGTGCTAAAGTGCAAGTGCTCCCTGTGTAAATAGTATCTGTAATTGGTTTTCCATGATTGCCATATTTGATTTACAAATGAGTCCCTAGTAAAGTGCACAATGTGTGACCAGATTGTAAATCAAATGCTACTAGTGGACCTGCAGCACGGATTGTGCCACCCACATGAGTAGCCCTGCAACCATGTCTCAGACCTGCCCTTCAGTATCTGTGTGGGCAGTTTAAAACTACCATATCCACCTGGCAAGTGCCCCTACTTGCCAGGCCCAAACCCTCCCACTTTCTGCATGTAAGGCACCTCTAAGGTAGGCGCAAGGTAGCCCCATGTGCAGGGTGCAGTGTATTTAATAAGTAGGACATGTACTGGTGTGTTTTACATGTTCTGATAGTGAAATACTGCTAATTTCATTTTTCTCTATTGCAAGGGCCATCTATCCCTTAGGTTATCATTGGAGCTGACTTGTAACCTCTCACAAGTATAATTTCCAATTGGGAAGAGATAGGGATATCGGGCCTGATTCACAAAGGTAAAGTTAGCCAAAAGTCTAACTTTACGACTTTCGGTATTCAAAAACTGCATTTACTACTCCCAAATGCCCTTTAAGAATTCCGAAAGTCAAACTTTACAACTTTCAGTATTCACAAAGGGCATTTAGCAGTAGTAAATGCCCTTTGTGAAAACAGAAAGTCATAAAGTTAGACTTTCATCTCGTTTAAGGTCTCTGAATTCGCAATTTAAAAAAATATATTTTAGTGAAGTTGGTTTTTATGTTGCGTGTTTGAAAATGCACTTTTAGAAAGAGGGCATTTTTTCGCTTTACCATTCTGTGCCTCTGCCTGCCTATGGAATACATGTCTGAGGAAGGGTGACAGTGGGGCTGTTGTGCATTCACTCTAGACAGTCACACATAGGGAGCTGAGGTGTCCCCTGCATAACCTGATGGCCCATCACCAGGCTGATGGGTCTGCCTGAGCTAGAGTGGTGGGAGGAGTTCTCACTGACACCTGAATAGGGCTGTGTCTGTCCTCACACAAAGCTGTCTCCGCCCCCTGGAGTGTGTCTGGAGCCAGGCCAGGGAAAGGCAGGGTTGTGTGCACTATAAATACTTTCCTTTGAAGTTTGTCTACTTCAAAGGCAGACACTGGTATAAGTACTGGAGCTGTAACGCCATAAATTCAGAACACTTCTAGACTAAGAGGACACTGTAGGAGGCACTGTAACTCTGCTTGTTGCTTTGCTGTGCTGGCCTGCTGCGTACTGCTTCTGTCTTGGGAGGGAAAGGAATAGACTTTGCTTTCTACATTCTTCTTTCCTAGTTTCTCCAAGGGCTTGTGCATGTTTGCTGCCTGTTAAGAAGTCTCAGGGGCATCAAAGACTTCACCTACCAGTGCCTGGGCTCTCCTGCTGAGAGCCCTGACTTGCCAAGCGGTGTCAAATCCAGTCCTGTGCCCTTGGAAGTAGAATCCAGTAAACCTGAGAATAAAATCTACACATCGACTCTAAGCGCCTGTTTTTAGGATGCAGTAATGCTGTGCAGTTGAAAAACCAATTCATCGCCGCTGTGCGTCCGAAGAATCAACGCAGCCCCTCCCGTGCTGATGAAAAATCACTGCAAGCTGAGTCCTGAGCACCGTGTCCCCATGCTCCGAGTCCGCTGAAGGCCCTGCTGTGTGGCTGAAGAAATCGACGCATCCCTTTGTTCGCCCCTCTGAAATTGATGCAGGGCCTGTTCTGCCACTGCCACATTGACACAGTGCGTCTGGATATTCGACGCATCATCCCTGAGCACCAAGTTCTTAATCGGCGTGGCCCAGCAGTAAGAAACCGAGGCCGTGTATCCAGAGATAGACGCATCACCTACCATGACAGTAAGGAACCGATGAATCACCTCCCCTGACATTAAGGCACCAACGGATCCTCTGCCCTGCAGTAAAGACCCGATACACCACCTCCCCTGGCAGTAAGGAACTGATGCATCACCTCCCTGGGAGTCAGAAACTGACGCGTCGATTTGTTTTTCTGCCGCCTCGCCTCCCCTGTGCCTGTTTTCATATTTGATTTTGACTCATTCCATGTACTTTGTGGTAAAAGTGACGCACATAGTTCCCTACGGGCTGAATTATTTTGAACCTTTTAAAAGTGATATCTTGACTTGTGTATGTTGGATTTTTGTCGTTTGGTCTTGTTTTATTCAGATAAATATCAGTTATCTTTCTAATCTGGTGTGGTGTCCATTTGTAGTGTTTTCACTGTGTTACTGTGTGTGTATATACAAATGTTTTACACATTTCCTCTGAGATAAGCCTGACTGCTTGTGCCAAACTACCAATGAGATGAGATGGGGTTGTTTTAGCTGTGCAACTACCTTACCCTGACTAGAGTGAGGGTCCCTACTTGGACAGGGTGCCAACCACTGCCTACTAGAGTCCTCAGAGGTTAGGCTCCAGCCTGAACTGGGTCTGGATTAGGAGTTAAGGATTCTGCACATTGAAACCCATTCTTCAGTCATAAAAGGCAACTGTGGGGTGCCTCAGGCTTCACTACTTGAGGTGGAAACATCTTCCAGGACAACAGAGAACCTGCAGTAATGGTTGCCCTTTACAGGCTGAAGAACATAGACTGGTAGCCAATTGAGTGTTACCAGTACTACAACACACTGCAGTACCTCAAAAGAGGACAGAATCTTCCATTCAAGAGGCTTGTAGTACTGGCCTGTGGCAGAGTGGTATAAAGCCCTGGAGAAACATTGCATGGGCTATGTTAACTGTACTCATATGGATTGAGTGGAAGGAGATGCCTAGTCTGCAAATGTTCATGTTTCACCTTTCCACATTCTGCCTACGTAGTGCATCCTCCTTCTCAAATACTCACTGACAGCACCTCCCCTTCCTCTTGGGTATACGTTACCCTTCAGATTACTTCAAATGCTGGGCTGGGCTGAAATTCAGTGGCCTCTTTGAACAGACTTCCATCCAAAGGAAATTGGCTGTTTCCCTTGGGACTTACATAGGGGCATATTATCAACGGCCAGCGATAATGCTTAGCAATAATTTTGTTCTCGCAGGCTATCGCTATAATTTATCGCCCTGGTAGCGTGTTATTAACAACGCTTTTCTCGAGGGCGATAAAGATTCCAGAGATAGCGAGGTTATCGCAGTTTTGCAGGGAACATCGCTGGTTTTCCACCGATGTTCCCTACAAAACGGCGATAACCTTGCTGACACAACCCACAGCGTCGTATTAGCATAATCCACCCCAATGTTAGGGATAGGTAAGTCTGCATTTTAGCAGACGTTAGTTTTTGGGGAAAACAGCAGTTTTCTCCAAAAACTAACGTGTGCTAAAATGCTGGCGCAGCCTTGTAAATATCGCGATGTGAACATCAGCGATATTTACAAGGTTGTCCTGCCCAGTGACACCCACTTTGCATTTCTTTAGAGATGCAAAGGGAGGCGTTGGGTAAAAGGGTGCTAACATGCGCTAATGATTAAAAAGGAAAAGACCCCGGCCAAGAGGCTCTTCTAATATTAAAATGTATCATTTTCTTACATTCAAGTCAAAGCTTTTATGCAGAGTGTAATAATCTCAACTCATTGCAGTTAAGTGGTAACATGTCATGCATCTAGGCTTCAAAATTAAGTCTGAAGGCCCATTACTCTGTGAATACTTTTCTTGCCTCATGTAAACCACCCATCAAAAACATCCACCTTATGTGTTATACAGTGACTGAAAGTGAAAATAAGTATTATGTATATATATATATATATATATATATATATATATATATATATATATATATATATCTAATACTATACATAGAAAACTCCTGATAGCAACTGTTAGTAAACACTGGATGACATGATGACAAAAATTCATATAGTAGTGCATATCCATTTGCGTACCATTACAACAAACAAAATGTAATGCAATATTTCTTCATATAAAGACATCTTAAATCGGCTCTAGTGGTACCTGAGCAATACTTTGATCTTGGCAAAAAAAGCATAAATCCGCTTGAGTTTATCCAGTATGCACACACAGTTCCTCTTCTGCATTTAAAAGTTTAGGGTACATGGTATCCAACAGAATGATGTATTTTGATTCCATTTTCCTTAATTTCTTCTCTTGGTCTCCACCTTTGAGAAAGGCATCAATCGTATCAAGGCCAAAAAAGAAATGAGTTTCAGGGTTTTGTACATGTTTCAATTGCCAATGTCTAGCGACAGGGTCATTCTGACCACCATATTTAGTCACCCAGGTACCCTCTTCTTTACAGGAAAGATAGAACTTTCCACGTACTCAGACCACATGGCCATTCTAGTACATACACACAGTGGTCACGGTTACACAATATGAATTTCCTGATTTTGACATTTCTCCCTGTTGTAATATTGAAACGTTTCCTATTTCTACTTGATCTGCACGCTTTGAATTTCCCACATCAGAAAAACCCTTGTTATCACTTTAACCAAATTTTGGCATGTGTAGTCACATTGTTGTGTATTACAATGCTGCTAACTGATTTGGGCTTGTGATATGTGATGAGGGGATGTTGTGTAACCAGTTTTCCAATAACTTGATCTGCTTTCACCAGATGCCAATATCTGGTTGTCATCAGTTTTATACGTGATGACTCCCTGTTGGACGTGGTGCTTAATTTAACTTGATGAAATTCCGTGGTCTTATTCCTAATTACCAAGAAAGTGTCCCTTGAAATTTCCTTGCCCTTCATACTGACAATTTGGAGCTCTTTATTTAGGTAGCCTCTGATTCTAAATCTTTCAGCCATTTTCTTTTCCTCTTCCCTTTCGGCCTGTTGGGTATTACAACTGCATTTAGCTTTCAAGAGTTCACCAAAGGGACTACTCCACTTGAGATTTGTGGGATGATGGCTGCCTGCATGTAGTATGATATTACCTGGTGTGCTCTTTTGATAAGGTGGTATGTATCTTGTTATTTTTGATGGGTATGGATTAGGCCTGGGCGGTAAATTCCATTCCGCTCACGGAATTTGTGGAATTTGGGTAATTTCACGTGCTGCGTAGAACGCGGAATTGCCCAAAATTCCGCGATCCGCGTCTTCGCGGATTTTTTTGCTTGTTCGTGAGATATTTCCCCCCGAGCACGCAAACAGCATTTGCAAAGAGGAAAAAAGCATCGCGAACGGGCGGATCAAGCAATTTCACGAACTCTGTGTGCTCGCAGAGATTTTTTACCATTTCGCAGAGCTTTGCGTAGCGGGACTACGCAAATTCCGCCCACCCCTAATATGGACACATGCAAAAAAATCCAAAATTGCTTTTTGGTTTTAATCTCACCATGGGACCCTGGAATAGATATTTTAGGAACCATTATGGTGGGTCTAGGTTTTTTTTACCCCCAAGTGCCCCCTTGGTGGTCAAGGTCGAGTCCACCTAGCTATAGAGAGTAACTGCATGAGTACTTAAGGATGAAGCATGCCACTAGGAAACCTTGTGGGTGAGAGTCATTTTAAGAAAAAACAGCAATTGCCCCCACAGGATGGCTTGGGAGACAATACATATTGACCAATGTGTGTTTCCTCTCCTATTTGATGATTTGGTTACATAATGTAGGAAATGGGCCAAGACCACTACAAAGTTTCTAGTTCCCCTTTTTGATTGTTGTTCGTTGGTTTTTTATGAATTAATTGAGGAGAAAGTTGTTCCTGTGTCCCTCTCGTTTACGTTCATGTGAACCAAAAGATTGTTGGCTTGTCTGGGTCAAATTCTGGAGACAAATAATATTCTTGAAATGCAATTTTAGTTACGTAGTTTCCATGTGTACGCTTCTGGTGAAAGCTAGAGAATATTTGAAGTGCTATATTATTTATATATCAAACAACAATTCACTTATTATTTTATTATGTTTAAATTTTATCATAAACTTAATTGAAACTCTAAATAAAATGTTTACATTTTTATTATGAGTACATAACTTATAATAAAATGTACAACAATTTAAATAAAAATGCTAGTGGGAGAGTTGTTGTTTTAAATGTTGTTATTTATTAATTAAAATCATATGTTTAAATTAATTATTTTATACACATTTAATTTGATGATGTTATTTGTTCTGTAACATTTTATTGTATTAGTGCTAAATTAACAATAAATATATCAACTTAATTTACATTTATATTATACATTCAAATGTGTTTATACTTTTCATAAAAGAATAATTAAAAAATAATAATTATCCCTATACTTTCCCCTTGGCTATCTACGCCAGGATGACAGAGATCTCGACCAAGTAAAAAGTTACTAGTCATAACCTTCACTCATAAATTCTGTTGTAAGAAGGTCCACCCATGCATGTCTACACCTAGGTGTAAATCTCGACTCAGAAAGGATGCCAAACAAAATAGGGGAGAATTGCATCATGCACTTGTAGCCTCCTAATATCAATCCTATCATTATTTTATTGACCTCATTTTTACTTTTTGCCTATTCATTGTCTCCTCTTTAGTTCTGAGGGGCTAGGAGAAGGGAACCGAATAGAAACTACATAAAGTAAACGGGGCTCTAAGAACCTCGACTTGTCTTTGCTCCTGCCACCATGTTCATGATCACTGATCAGGGAATCCTCTGCTATTGCCGGGTTGACCAATTGACAATACTGAAGCTGCATCCCTTGCTTTGCTATCCTTTGTTAATGCCCAGGGGTATATTTTTCTTTGCCTGTGTTACCAATGTATCACATTTCATAAAGCAAATCATTAGTGCAGACAAAGCAACGATAAGGAAGGAAATTACTACCAAATGACGAAAAAGATTAAATTAATAAACATAGCTTTTTAAAATTCTCTCTAGCTGTGATAGAGAAGTGTACAAACATAACAAAATAAGGTGAAACCTGTATGAGGCACGGGCAAACAAGGCGTGAGCATTAACACTTTTAGAACTATAAAAATTATTCTTAAATAATTTTCGAAAATAGTTATGTATGCGTAATTATTGCAAGAACATCATTGCAGTGTGAGTAATTGTTGTTGCAAGCATGAAACATCTGCTTTCAAGCCAAATGTAGAATTGCTCTCTGGCGCATATGTTCAAGCACAAATTAACTACAGATAGCCCGGTTCACAATACAAAGATGCACGCCATAGACTGCCACCTATGATTTGTGTTGGCTTAAGTAAATCCACAGAAATCTGGGACACCATAACCACCCTCACCCCTGAAGTGATGTTCATCAGAGAGACCTGGCTCACCCCTGCATTGACGCCTGACATCGGCATTGCTACGCCCCACGGGTACAAGATGCTACACCGCGACCGCTCCAGGAAGCACGGTGGAGGTATTGCAATCAGCCACAAGGACACCCTCCAATGAACCACCTCCGAAGACTAAATCACACAATCATGGAACACCTTATATTCCAGATCAGAGCGGACACGAAAACATCCATCAAAGGAACCCTCGCCTACAGACCCACCCCGATTTTCTGCAACACCATCACGGACTTCATTGCAGCCCTAGCAATTGACTCAAAATACTACCTCTTTCTGGGGGACCTGAACTTACTCCTCAACGACCCTTAATTACACCAACTCTGCCAACCTCCTTGAGAACATGAGCAACATCGGACTCTCTCAGCTGGTCATCAATCCCACGATCAACACAAGACACATATTGGACCACATTTTCTCTGCCAGCAACAGAATCAAGTTCTCCCATTTAACCGAGCTGACCTGGACAGACCACAGCATCATCCAGTTCACCTTCTCAGGCTCACCACAACCCCCCAACATACCCCTCACCAAGCCTCACCGAAGTTGGAGCAAAATCACAGAGTCCCTTTGGTTCTCTACCCTAGAAGGCCAGACTCCACCACCAACCTCAAACTCGACATCAACAACTTCTCCAACTGGATCTCCGCGGCTGCTGTTGCCCTCATGAGGAAGGCTGCCAGAAGCAGATCCAGAAAGCACGCCAGCTGGTTCAAACCCAAGCTACGGCCCCTTAAACGCAAATGCAAGCGATTGGAAAAACTTTGGCACTCCAGCAGGAACCCCTCTGACCTGAGCATCTTCAAGTCAGCCCTCAGCAATTACCACCGCTGTCTCAGGGAGGCCAAGAAGGACACTCTAACTAACCTCATCTAGCGCCAAACCATGGCAAGGAACTCTTTAGCATTGTCAGAAAGTTCTCCTTCCCAACCGCTACCAAATAAACAATTCACCTGTCCCAGGCCCTCTGCGACACTTTGGCAGAATACCTCCACAACAAGATATCAGACATTTACAGCAATTTCGACCCCCAACCCACTGACCTCGACCACCTCCTTGCACCCACTGACGCAACCGACAGCCATCAGCTCACAGACTAGAAACAGCTCACGTCCCAGGACACCACCACCATGAACTCAATCCACTCCGGAGCACCAGTTGGCCCCTGCCCACACTTCACCTACAACCTAGGAAGGAAAGAAATCAGCAGCACCCTTGCAGACATCCTCAACTGTGCAATTACCACGGCCACTGTCCCCGACGCATGGAAGCACTCTGAGGTCAAACCGCTCCTGAAGAAACCCTCCCCCAACCCAAGCAAACTCAAGAATGACCTCCCCATTTCACTACTCCCCTTCCCAGCCAAGGTTCTGGAGAAAGCCGTCAACCGCTGGCTCACAGCGTACCTGGAAGAAAACAACCTGCTTGATGCGTCTCAATCAGGTTTCCTATCCAACTATAGCACTCAGACTGCCCTGATCACAGTCACAGTTGACATCAGATGCCTCCTCGACCAAGGTGAGACCCCAGCCTTGATCCTTTCTGACCTTGTGGCAGCCTTCTACACCGTGTCCCACCACACTCATCACCAGACTCCCCTACATCGGCATCTGGGGTGGCAACACCCTCAAGTGGATCTTCTCATTCCTCACTGGACGAACACGAAGGATCCGCCTACCACCCTTCACCTCTGAACACAAAAGCATCATCTGCAGCTTCCCTCTGGGCTCCTCCTGTAGCCCCACCCTTTTCAACACCTACATGATGCTGCTAGCAGATATGTCCACAGCCACAGATTCAACATCATCTCATATGCCGATGACACTCAGCTTATCCTCTCCCTTATGGAAGACCCCGCCACGAAAGATCCAACTTCCGGAACACCATATCCAATATCGCCAATTGGATGAGGTCCAACTGCTTGAAGCTAACATGGACCAAACAGAGGTGCTCATCTTTGGAAACAACAGCTCACCTTGGGACGACACCTGGTGACCTGCTGCCCTCAGTCCGACGTGATGCCCTCACACCATGCACGCAATCTTGGCATCGTCCTATACAGCCAACTTACCAAGAAGCAACATGTCAACGTCTTATTCTCTTCCTGCTTCCACACCCTCTGCATGCTCTGCAAGATTTTCCGATGGATCCTCCTCTCCTCCAGAAAAAGGGTCACCAAAGCCCTTGTCGTCAGTTGTCTTGACTACAGCAACCCGTTCTATACCGGAACCACCAAATAGCTCCTCAAACGCCTCCAGACCCTTCAGAACACTGCAGCCAGATTCATCCTCAAACTCCCCAAAAGAACCAGCACCACCCCACACCTCAGAACCCTCCACTGGCTTCTTGTCCACAAAAGCGGCAATTGTTCAGCTTCTGACTCATGCCTACAAAGCCCTCCACAACATTGGACCCACCTACATCAACCACCACCTGACGTTCCACCAACTCACCAGGGAGGTTCGCTCTGCCTTCCTCACCCTAGCACACATCCCCTACACCTGACAGAGCAGCAGCGGAGGTCGTTGCTTTTCCTTCCTCGCCACCAAGTCCTTGAACAACCTTCACCGCCACCTGTGAACCTCCCCTTACTCACTGACTTCACGAGAGGGCTCAAGACAAGGCTCTTTGACTACGGCTTTCAGAACCTCAGCACCTGGATATCCCCAGGGTGACAAGCCGCTCTTGAAAAGTACCTCCTAATTGATTGATTGATTTTATTGGATTTACAATATTTCCTAGAGAGTAATTGATTTTATCGGATTTACAATATTTCCTAGAGCGGATTCTGTGTTTCATTACTCCTTTCCACTTACCCTAATAATTCTGCAGGCAAAACATCCATGGGTTTTGGGTGAATGTGCATTTGGTGCATTTACTTGAATGTGAATTTATTTCCACCTGTAGAAATCCCTTCAACTTCACCCACAGAAATATGGTAGAGTTTGGGGCACTTTCATTCTCACTTGCACTGTACTCCAGCAGTTTTCACCACTGTAGTTAAATACGCAAATTAGGTGTTCACAGTAGCCACCCCCTACAAACCGCTAGTTATATGCATATTCCAGAAGAAAATTCACAAAACTGACTAATGTATCCATTGTCATAAGTTGTAACATTTCTCAAATTGTGATTCATCATTAGGCTTTGAGAATAGCAGCAGTACATTTTTGCATTTGTGTCACTTACGTTTGTGACCAAGATCAATTGAATCTAGATTTCTAAAACATTATCAAAATAATTTTTCTGAGATGCAAAAACAAATTATCCATGCTCATGTACTCATCAAGCACCCCTTATTGACCATCAAGGGTTACCTTCACTGCAGAAACAAGGTGTCACTTCATCGAATAGATTTCCATCACATGCTGATTTACTTGGCTTTGTCTGCCACTGACAGATATGCCGCACTAAATATTGTATGAACTTGTTTATTTGAACACCTGCCATCACTTTGAAACGGGTCATTGTATTTTAGACTAGCATGGGACCTCTCATTGGCAGATTCCATGCTGTGCACAAATGTATGTGCACAGAATGTAATTGCATTCGTGGCTGCGTTTTGTATAGGCCTCGGAAGAATTCTGATTACGTCTGAGTAATCGGATTCATTTTGGTAATTCTCTGTTACTCTTTGACATTAAATTACTGATATTTACGCAATTACTCCTGCTCGCGTAATTAAGAGTAATTTGGAGAAAAAAATCCTAACACAGGAGCACATTTAGCAGCCAAGAGTGGCTGCTCACTATTCTTGTTCTGCTGCACTTAGCGCCGTTTCTTAGAGCAAAATGCATCCTCGTGTTTATTTTGAACACAAGATGCATTTTGCGCTAAGACAATAGTGGTAAATGCAGTAGGAAGTTTGGGAAACATCCTACCCCAACAGTACATTTAGTGAGCATGAGCAGCGGCTTGCACTCCCTACTCATGTTCTGTTGCTTATAGCGCCCTCTCAGCGAGAATGCATCCTCAAGTCCATTTTGGACAGGCAGTGAGCTATCTGGATACTAATACCAAGGTGCCATTGTAAGGAGATTAACAAAGACACGCATCTTGTAATCACTTCACTAGCATGTTAAGGGGATAAGATTTTGACTTTGTTCAACCCCTATATATAATAGATGAGCATGCACCGTAAGAATGTCAGATATATCTGCCTGAGTAATTACATTATTAGTCATTTAAATAGCAGTTGCTAATTAATTCTTTTATTTAATTTCCTTTGTAGTGCTACTCATCCCATTGTAGGTTGCCAGAGCCCTTTACATCACATATGTTATACAGAGACAATGAAATGTACAACTGTGTAAATCAATGTACAAGAAATGTTATGAAAGGCACTGAGGTATACAAGGTGTGGGAGTAACATATCATTTATACTAGTAGGCATTTCATGTTTATAGTGCTTGGTATGATAAAAACATAAAGCTAAAATGCAATGCAGTTGTTGGAATTGTCTCTACTTTCTGAAAAACAAAAAAAACAAAAAAGAAATATGATCCCCACACCCCAAGAGTTTTCTTGCAGGGTGCCAGGATGTGAGGCTCATATTGTTTTTCCTGTCCCTCACCACTGGGTTTTTCTTCGTGGTGGTGAAATACTGGAAAAAAATGCATTACACCGCCCACTTTAACTAGAGCAGATAGCTTAATGGCCTTCCTCAGACAGCCCCTATTCTGTCAGGCCGTTGGAGGAAGTATCTCATCGACGGAGCCAATGGGGGCTCCTGCGACAAAATACTTAAGGTCCACCAATCCCTAAATGAGGAAGGCGGACTGAGGGGTTAGTGGGCAGGGTACTCCATTGTGTTTGTGACAGAGTACCCTGTCCACCAAACACTAAATTGGTGCCTTCATAACTGCCTAAAGGAGCCTTGTTTAGCAACTTTAGAAAAATAAAGCCTTTTCAGCAAACTTGAATAATTAAAGTTTGAGAAAAACTGCAAGTAACAAAAGGATCTCTCTTACAAAATCAGTAAGCCACTGTACTGTCTACATAAAATACACATCTGTGATCTGCATGTTACAGGTCCTGCTTTGCACGTTAATTCCACATGCAATTCATCCTCAAAACTGTGACTGGAAAAACACAGACATCTCCAGCAATTGCTTTAACCACCAGAAGCATCTTTTAGTTAATATTATTCACTGAAAATTGCTCGGCACACAAGGATCTCTGCAGCAGGTGCCTTTGCCCCATCAGATAATTTGAAATGCTGCCTGTTTGTGGTCAGTTAAGTCAGAAAAGATTTACTGTCACATTTGTCTTAGTTGAACAATTATATGTAGCATAGATTAAAAAAAAAAAAATCTGCAAATTGATTGCCAGACTCTGCTTTTCAAACCTCCACCCACACGTTGACATCAATCCAGAATCCAGAAGTATTTTGTGTCCATGTCCAGCAATGGCAACAGCTTAAAAACAGCACCCCTTGATGATACGACCCGCACAGCATGCCAGCCGTCCTCATGTCGCACGAATGTTGGTCAGCTAACATTTTGCTTTCCATTGCTGCGTCAATTTGCTGTAAGAAGGTGTTTTGTGCTTTTTAATTTCAAGTAATTTAAGTTGTATTCCGTTTTTCGGGTTACTGGCAGGCTATATTTGCTATTTGCATTTTCACGTTTTACTTTTATCTTTGGCTTCAAAAATTTCATTTTTTCAGGTAAGCAAAGTTTCTCTTAAAAGCAGTTTCCGTTTTTCACATCAAGTTGCCAGCCATTTCATATTTAACTGGAAGATGCCTTTGTTCAAATGCACGACCTGCCCACTTCCCTGCTGTCAGTTTGTAAATTATTTTCACTTTGAGAATATATACCTAACAAGCACAATAAAACCCTGCTTCAAAAGCATAATTAATCAATAATAGCTGCATTCCTATTTTAGTGCCAGATCATGTAAAAACTATGGGGAATCAATGAATACTTGAATGAATGATTAATATATTGCTGCTCTGGAAACTGATGCACCTCAAGGCATTTGCTTCGTAGGAATGGGTGCTTCCAGAGAATGGTCACTTTGAGCGCCTTTTATAGTCAGGGTCTTCTAAGCGCTTGCCCATTTCTACTAGTCAGGCCCCCAATTGAGGGTGGACAAGGGTGTATGGCTCCCTGCCTCTATTTTTCGAAAGCAAACAAACACAGACTCTGTTGTGTCCTCGCCTTGTGTGCCTCTAGAAAGGCTTTGTGCTTGTTAAATCATCATATGCTTCGGTAAACACACACTTGCAATGTAGCCTTGAAGGGTTTCTGTAACCTTTTGCCCCTCAGCACAATCCTCTGTCTGTGAGAGTGGCCCCATGAGGGGGGTCGTTTTTGGCGCTCTTAGCTGAGCAGGAAACTGTCAACCATTTACACTTTCTTGGCCAAGCGAGGTGAGAATGGCGCCAGTGCGATTAGACGTTTGATCTTTGACTCCGGTAAAAAAAAAAAAAAAAAAAAAAGAGAATAAGCCAGCAGGAATCCAGGCGAAAAGACCAAACCATCATCTATTTAAACATAAATAACCTCAGAATATTTAATTTAATGGAAGAAAATTACACATTTTAAATGTAACTACCAAGTATTACTCCTTTGTTTGAAACCGTTGTCACGTTTACTCATTTTTAAGCAAGCTTTATATAAGAAAGCACATGCGCAATTTACAAAACGTACCTGAAATATAAAATGCTATTCTTGCATTTCTATGAGTGATTGCATTTAGATTTATTTTGCAAGGCGAGCCTGCAGTCAGGATGTCAATTCAGAATGTTCTTTAAACATAATATGATCACAGACCTCCAGAACCTTGTACTTTTTTTTATACGCAGAACAAACCTGTATTTACCTTTGATTTCAAGTGGTTACCCTAATATGAAAGTGATGTATTTGAAATATAAATAATAAAGGTTCAATGGTGTATGGCTTGTTAATCCAACAGAACATTCTATAATTTCTTTTTAATATGATCACCAGTATGTACAATTGTTCCTTATTTCAGATTATGCATATTACTAAATATAAAAACATCCATACATCTTTACTCGTGTACTCAAGTACTTACTGCAAAGCTCACTGCTTTGGATCCAGGGATCATTATGTAGGGGTGAATGTGTGGTTTAGCTGTAAGAACATTCGTTTTGCTCATATTTTGTTATTCTTATTTACATGGAGCAAAGATTGAATTATAGATTTGACTTTTAAATAGGCCCATTTCCATCCAAGGAATAGATACAAGAGCTTTGACTTCACTTCCTGTGAGGTCATTCAAATTGCTATCATTGCCATTTCCTGTGTAATGAGACCCTCTCTTTATTTTTTCAGAACTCTTTCCCTGCTTCCGTTTTCCATTTTCGATTTCTGCGTGATTTTTTTCTTTATCTCTACAGGACTTTCGACATTCATTTTTGTCGTACCCTGCACTTTCCAATTAGTGATGTTAGTAAGCTTTCTGTCATATTGGTCTCAAGGCACCCTGTCACCACAGCATCTCTGAACCGCAACTTTGAACCTTTTATTAATGTACTCCTAATATCCCGTTCTTTTTATGTCTAGTTTACCCTGTTATGCTGATGTTTTCATTTAAAGTGTACGATTTGGTCTAGATTTTGTAATTCATGTGCTGTGTATTATTTGCTTTCAAGCGTTTTTTAAATATATTGTAAGTTTTTTGACAAAATAATAAAGGATTTAGTTTTTATTTATTGTTTTATTGTTATGGGTTTCATGTTCTGGATCATGAACGTTTGTATTTGGTTCAGTCGTGCGAACTGTCTGTAAAAAACACAGTGTGTCAAAAAGTGCATTTTTCTGTAGATTCTTTATAAAAATGCTGACAAACAAAGGATCATTTCTCAAGCTAACCGCGGTGGTATGGCGTTGTCCAGTTCTTAATCCTTTCACCTTTGACCCGGACCTCTGCTGTCGATTGTTCAACCACGTCCGAGTAAAATTAATTTTGTGCTCTCAGCATGGATTCCTGCGGCTGGGCTATGCCTGTGTGGGTGATAACTTAACCTCATCTCCAAAAAATACCCCATAGAATGAATGGACATTGCGCCTCGTTAGGAGGCGATGGAATCCTCGGGCAAGGAGCTCAGTTCCTCCCTTCCTTGTTAGCCACTTTTTGCCTATAGTATTTTAATGCGAAGAAGGGAGAGCAAATTTGTGTGCAGGGGGCATTTGTTATCGCCACTGAAAATGTGTGAAAATGTGCCTTTTGTGAGGTTTAATAGATTACAGTCCAAACAATGCAACTCCAATCAATTGTGCATACAAATATTTGAGATAAAATGACGAATTGCTCAGAAATTAAAGGAGGAAAGATGCTTGTTATATGCATATTTAGGATCATACAAGTCCAAATATGTGTCTTTAATTCTGCATGAGTTTGAGGACTTAATGGTCTCGAAATCAAATGCACATAATAATGAAAGGTCTTTGTTGCAGCACAAAATGTACTGAAAAGTTGTATTTGTTTATTGGAAAATTCTAGCTACCCATGGAATGGAACTGCGAATCTAAAAGATTTTGTGTTGCAGAATTCCTTAGAACCAATGTACTTTTTTCACATTTTAAATCATATGCCGATATTTACAAATGTTTCTAAAATCAAAAATGGATTGATCAGCATGAGAGGCATGTGGTTGACAGTGTCCACAAAGAAACACAATACAAAACTAGCCGAGGGAGTACCCCACTTTCAGCAGCAGAGCACTCAGCATTCCTGTTGAACTCAGTGGTGCTGGAACCCTTTTCAGAGTGGGGGTGCTGCCATCAATGTTACATCACTGAACTCCTAGGGACTGTGAAAACTCCAAGCATCACACAAAGTGTAGTGAATGAACCCCACTAGCTTGTGGTAAGAGTGTATATGTAGCTTGTGATGCATTTTAGAGCACACTGTTGCCAATACCTTACTAAAGCATGGGGTGGTAGTTCACTGTAAATTTCAGACACCACATTTTCGATTGAAATGAGAATTTTCTTTGAAAATTGGCAAAGACAGACACTTAAACCTATATAGCGCGCAAGCAATCATGTGTCGAAATCGGGTTTTAGTGAATATTTATTTTCTCAGCACCACGTAAAGTGTCTTGACTTGCTCTAATCCTATAAACATCTTTGTTTCCATTATAATTCAAAATTGGAAAAAAGTGCCTGGTTTGTGCTTTCCTAACGGCAGATATATTTAGAAATATACGTACAGTTAATTTATAGGTTTTTAATTGTTGTGTGTATTAGAAATAATGATATCCAGCACCTTTTCCTTTCACATCAGTAATCTCCATGTTAGAAGAATAAGCAACAATTTTTCAGAAGACATTTAACCTCTGTCTTTAAGCCTACAGCAAATATGACAAGAGAAAACATTTTTTAAAGGCATCTTTATTGCTTATTCACATTTGGAACTCCAGCCCGGATATTTTGGAGGGTGTGGTAGCACCCCTATGCTGCTACTTCCAGCGCTTATGGCTGACCCGAAAGACAAAGTGAGCAATTCACCAAATAGATTTAGTCCAAGAATAAATAAATTAGGCAAGTGTTAAATGTGCGTGATGCACTCATGAGAAAAAAAATATGTTACCTGGAAATATATGTAGCATGTGCTCAATTTATATTTGGCATGCATACATTTAAAACACATTAAGAATGTGTCCGAAAATTATGGTATACCCATGGAACTATCAAGATAGTGGAACAAGATTTGATTTTGTGCTCTCTGGTTGTAGGGTTTTATCTTTAACATATTTAAAGAACTTGGTGTAGATTCTCTTATTATTTTTGCTAACACAAGAAGACTTCTCACCTTTAAAAAAAATGCATTTTTACAGTGCATAAAAAATATGTCATTTTACCAAACCCTAAGACATATGCGAGGTCACTGCTCAGGGATTGTGGCATGGCGTTTGGAAAAATAAAGTTTATGTTTTATAATTAAATACATTTTCACACACACTTTAGACCAAGCTTAACCTACATACGCACTTTACACAAGAAAATGTATGTGTATTAGTTGAAATGTGTACGTACACAGAAATGTAAAGCATAATTTTAAATAGGGTAAATCACACTTATTTTCTTAACACATTCCTATCAGCCTATTAGTCCACATAAAGCGAAATGTCTACTTGGTATCGTTTTTGGTCCCAGCAAGCATCTCAGAATTTCAATGCCTTAATGTCTTCTAAAATTATTTAAAACTTTCCATCATAAGCATGATCATCATAGAGGAAGTAGTGATGGCCTGACATTTCGTGTTCTGACATGCTATGAAATACCAACAGACGAAATTATTACTATTGGGTGCTCTGTGCGATAACATGCAATGATAATACATGGTATATTAATAAAGAATGCAGTTATTCATCTCACCGTTAGATTGTAGCGGGGTCATAACTATCCTTCAATTGATTGAATTTGTTTACAGGTATACTGCTCAAACTCAGGGCATCCGTTTGCTAGCTATAATATGTTCACACAGTTCTTAGTGCAGAGTTTTAGTTCACTTGAGGACTGTATTGCAGTATTGCCTCTTTTAGCATAGGAGGCAGGGAATTTCATTGGTTGCCCTCTAGGGCTCCTGTCCTCCAGTCTCCCCTATCGCCCGTAAGTAATCTTTATGACATTCTTGGCAGCTCAAAGTTAGGTGAGCAGATTGTATCAGTCAATGCATATGGGTGTGAACTCATCGTTGATTTTGTTCAATCCCACAGAGATTCTCTGGCTTGAAAACTCAATAAGCAATGTTTTGTTAGAGGGGTGTTATAGGCTAGTATCTTAGTTTGTTGTGATTCTTGCTCCCTTCCAGGAAATCCGCATGCTTTGTCTATGAACATTATCCCCGAATAATGAATGTAAGAAAGAAACAGAATATTTGGATAACTCATAAAGTCTGTTCTTTTTAGCAACAATTCTTCAGGCCCTTTTACAAAGTTCCCCTTTGGATGAGGCTGAAGCACTTATTGCTCCCAGTGTCTGTTATATGCATGTTTAGCAGCTACTATACTTCAGGAGACTGAAGATATATTTATAGACATTGCCCCACAGGTTCAAAGCTAAGGCTGTCTGACTCATTCCACATGTTGCCATATCTTCTCCTTCCCCTGAAAAGTTAATGATGATATTCTACTTTAAAAGTAATGTTGATAAATAGACTGAGTGGATTCAGAAATTCCAGTGTTGATTCGTTATGTACAAAACCCACACACCTAGCTGGCCGGCACCTGTAAAAGTGCTCATCCTTCTTGAAGCATAATCAAAGACAAAACCAGCATGGGGAATGATGGGAAAAGTGATAAAAAAACCTTATCATCCATGTACGTATGCTAAGGGACTTCATATTATGGCTCCTTCAGGCATCCTCTGGATGTAGTGGTGCCATTTATTTTCTTTCCATAAAACTGAATTTGTCATAGTTGTTTACATTATAGTGACCAGACATGCTGATCTACTTACTTTGTGCAGCATCATTAGCTAAGTAATTTACTCAAAATCATGGGGTCAGAGACTCTGCTTTAGTTTTAAGTTGGAGTAGGGCTCCAGGCCGTGTTTGTAGCATTGGTAGGAAGCTAGATGCAGACTTTATTGTCAAAGAAATATGCCAGTAAGCAATATATCTTTCTTTAGCATAGGGCACCTCTGGTAGCTTCTTATGAAGGGTTACTTAAGTAGTACATTACTCTTTTTGATTCCAAGACATCTTCTCACGTATGTATTGTCACTATACCAGATTCATCCCATTGTTTAATGCTAATATTTGCTAAAACTGAGTACCTAAAGTAACGTCGCTCAAATAAGAGGTCATGGATAGCAGTGAATGGTATCAATTCAGTTTGTTTCAGACAATACCTCAAACTTCACATGTTTCTATGGAAAGGTCTCACACACGATGAACAAGGACAAGATTTTCATTGATTAAAATATCATGGAAGACTTTTTTGGACATTATACCTTCTAGTAACATATATTTTTCATTATAAATAGGAAAATGACAAGATACGACTGCTCCAGTTGAGTCAGTATTAAGCAAACCTGCTCAGGTTCTGTGTAACCTATGCTCTTGCCGCTCACACAGTTGAAGGGAAAATGGATCTGCTGAGAATGAGGCCTAAAATAAAATGTAACCGGTAGCGAGAAAGTCAAGAAAATCAAAGTATCTGAATATAAAGCAAAGATATAAAGGAAATAAAGGTGAATGCTGTGAATAGAAAGCTGTCATTGCCGTCTAAATTGAATAACAATCTATCTCACTATTGCCATGATACTCGCCCTCCTCCGTTAGGCAGCACAAAAGCGTAAAGGAACCCTGGTCTTCATAGATGTACATGATTATATTTTCTTTTGTATTGAGTTGAAAAAGCAAACGCAGATTGCTCACATTGTAGCAACTGTTCCAAAAGAATGGAAATTGGCCCAACCACTTTGTGTTACCACAATGGATTATGTATATAATAGTCTAAAAAAAGTTCATGCATATTATCTCAGAAGAACATCCAAAACCCTGTGCAGAATCTTCCAGTGGAGCAGATGAATGGAACTACAGAAGAATATCTCTGACAAAGGGATGAAGGTTTAACCAAAGGATTTCAATTTATGATCTGTTCCAGAAATCCCTTCACCGTCCATCAAGAACAAGCCATTAAGAGTAATGAAATCAGAGATACAAAACACAAAATTTTGATCTTGCTGCAGGAGGTGGTGTCCAGGGCCTTGCCTTCCACGCTTTGTACTGTTTTTTTAGAATAGCCTTTTACAAAATGCTGTGAAACAGTGTCTTGTTATCTATGTTTCATCTTTTCCAAATGCTGTCCAGCAAGCCCCCTTGTACCCATGTGGTATGAAAGAAAATTGATTGCCTCAGCCATGAATTTTACCATCTGTGAATCAGGCCTTTAAAAGAGTTAGAGCTCCTCTATGCTGCCAAGCACATGTATTAAGATTTTTAGACAGAAAGACTGAAAAGCTTAGTGTTACATTCTCATGCCTACAAGTACTTTATTTTGTCATCATTTCCACCACTGTACTTTGCTTAGTTTTATTGACATACGTCAGACAATCTCAAAAGAATTTGTATGGTTTTGTGCAAACAGACGAATGTTATATGTCAATATTTTCTCCATGGGGAGGACATCCACATCTGCAGAAACAGATTTCTTTTGTAAAACCATTAAACATTAGAAATTGTTGGAAACAATCAATATAAGGCTATGTATAAAGCTAATGTCCAATGGTAAGAATCAGAATTTTTAAAAAGAAAGGTAAAATATAAATCTACAGGTGTTAGTACTTATAACGTGGTATTACAAGAATAGCAAACATGTTTGCATAGCTCAGCATGTAAAGGTGAGATGTGGTCAGGCAAGTATTTTGATACACAACACAGGATCTTGCTTTGTAGTCCAGTTCTGTATAAATTGATACTATAGAATTTCAAAATACTCTAAAATTGACCTCTATAAGTTATTTACAAAAGCATTCATTTATGAATGAGCAATTTATAGAATGAAATGCTGCTTTGCCCCTAACATAGGGTCTGATATACATCTTGTAATCTAGCACAATATAATTTACAATTAACAAAGACTGTCATTCTGTCACCATTTTAAAAGCTAAACAAGAGAAAGGTTTGGGCAAATTGTGATGTTAATAGTTGTTGAAATGTCTCCTTTGTCATAGCCTGTATTATGCTGATATTTTCTGAAAAGATGAACAGAATTTATCATCTGGGAAAAATATCTTGATTAGTGAATTTGATGTGTGATAAAGTGGTAGGGCAATCTCTTCTTTCTTGGATTTGATCGTTCACTCAGCGGGATGTTGTGACAGTGAATAGTTCAGGGAAGACATTTTGTGGGTTTCCAAGTAAAAATAACACAGATGGTACCTAAAGATTGGCTTAAGGAAAATCATTGATCATTTCAACTTTAAGACTGCCAGCCAGCTATTCCAGAGTAAACAGAATTGCAACATGATTTGTAGAAGAGCCTTATTATCTGAGTAGTATACATGTGCCAGTAAAAGTTAGCAGGAGTTTGCAGCTGATCTTGGCAGCTTCCATTGACCAGTTTGGCAAGGAGGTAGAGCTCTGTTAGAAAAGGAGACAACATGACAGCACGTAATGTCCTCAAAGCAAAATGGATATCTATAGAGTACAAAGAAGAGGCAGTTAAATGTTGGTTATCGACTTTCTTACTAGCTTCCAAATATGAGTTCTAAGCACAGATTGCTGCTTTACTTCTTTTCCCTCTAAATGAGTCATACCATATTGATGCATCCTAATGTTACCAAACACTCCAAAGGGACATATAAAATCCCTCCAACAGAGGAAAGCCCCAAACTGGCTAATTTATTGTATACCGCATACATCTATAGATTCAAATATTTATAGGTCTATTTCTACCATTGACATTTGAGGATTGAAAGGAAGTCTAAGCTTTTTGCCTAATTAGATCTATTAACATTTACAAACTAAAACACGGCCATTCCGTCTTAAGACTGATGTACTTTGCATTCATGATAGTTAGACAAATCTTTATTCTTTAATCCTATAATTATCACAACACAGCGTCCGTATAAACTTTACTGCTAGAAATGTATCAAGAAATCTACAAGTGCAGGGAAAAATATTCACAATTCCCTGAAAATGAAAGTACTATAGAATTAGATGATCATTTCACTAATGAATAGAGTAAATACGAACAGCTAAAAAGTATTCTCAGTGGAACTTCCAAAATTTGGAAAAAGAAGCAACAAGTTAACATTTGCTTGGATATTGAAACATATACATTTTGGATTTTAATGAAAAATATCCAATAACTGTAAAGACCACATATACTAGCAAGTATCAATTGTAGAAGTTAAAGAAAGTATAAAGAAATAGACACTTGTGGAAAGGTAGCACAATGCAAGATCATTAGATGCTGAAAATTGCAGTAAGTGGCTAGTTTCAAGGTGGCAATCTTTTCTAACAGAAGAAAAGAGTAGAAGCAAAGGGGTTTCTCCATCCACTTTGAGGGACATGATGCCTCTTTTCCTTTGGGGTACTGCAGGTATTATGCCCATGCTTATTTATTAATGGCCAGATATACATACACCTGCAATCAGCATACTGGTCGCAATTTGCGGCCAGTATTTTTGTGATCAGTGTGGTAATTTGCTAACCAACCTTTTTGCAAAAAGGTCAGTTTGCAAATTACTGATACATAATGCATCTTGCGACCTACCCCATTAATACTGAAGAGAGCGGGCTGCAAATTGCAACCAACTATGAATCCCAGCAATCACAGGAATGGCTACCTTCTGGGGTCAGCAGACCAACATGTCTGTGATTGCTTTTTACTAAAGCAGTCTTTTTTATTTCTAAATGCAGCCCGTATCCATTAAAGTTTAAAATGAAAAGATTTTTTTTAAAGAAGATGCAGTTGTCTCGTAGACCACTGCCTTGTGTTAAAAAACTTTTTTTTTTACATTCACAAAGAGGAAAGGGTGCCAAGGGGGCACCCCTTCCCATTTTCGAATTGGTTATGCCTACATGTATGTAGTTGGTAAAGTATTGATTTTTGCGACCGGAATTCAGGAACAATATTAATACATACTATTGCGAGTGCACCCCCCTTCCAAATACCGAATCAGTATTTGGTCACACACTGAAATTGTGATTCAGTAAAGTCTTGCAGAATTACTGTTTAGGTTTCATACATACCAAAATGATTTCTGCAGTCGAAAATGGTCCGATTCTGCAAATTGGCCTGCATGAGAAAACAAAAAAGTTTAGTACTTCTGAAACTATTAATAAACAAGAAAACTTAGTTTTTAATGCATTAATGTGTTAATGTAGCTATTTCAAGAACATTAATAATCATTATACAAGAATAGTAACTTGTTATATCGTGCAGCAAACCTCAATTTTGCTATTGCTAGACACACTACATAAAAGTAACAAACTGGTTTTGCCCTATAAACCATAAAACATTACGTTTTGTTAAATTATTTAACTGCTTAACCTTCAGACCATTTATAATCTTCAGCACTGTGCTGCATTCTGTTAAAATGTACATTAAAAAAAACTCCTGGAGCTAAACTAAGTGTTCTGAATCTCCTCAAACACTTTATCATCCTGTGGCTCCAGGAATCGCTGCAGGTTTGGACTTTATCCTACACTATATTTATGTCTTAGCCAACATTACTCTCATCTTTGATGTTTCACATTCACTATATCATTTTCTCCTGCAAAATTCACTATTTCATCTGAAGCTAAGCAAGAGTTGTCACAATCATTACATTCAGTACTGGAAACTGATTGAGTATTTCCATGCTATCCTATAACTCTTGCTCATCAATAAGATCTTTTTTGAACCCTTCTGTTTCATACTAGAATTTATTTTACATAAGACGGCACGTAAAACAAATGAAACATCTATGGCAGGCATAAATAAAGATTCACATCGCAAAATGATGTGCATGCTAAACATAGGCACAAAAGAATTTTTAATCTATCAAAGAATCCATATTTCTATTTATGAATTCACAAAGTGGTGAGCCCACATAAACCAACCTTTTCTTCTTGCTACATATGGTGGCTATACTTTTTTGTGTGTCTTAATATTGCCATTTTTGTTACTTCTCACCCAATGAAATTTAATTCCTTTAACATAAGGCACTACATAACACTGACAGCACCAAGAGAGAGAAAATGCATGTATATTTTCTTTTACCTCTGAGAGCTCTCTCACTTTGTCAAGGAACTGTGGGCCTTTGCACCATTGCCATCTCTTCTTGGAAAGCTGGTGTGAAAGAGCTTGAGTTCTTGGAGGATGGAGAAGACAGATGCCAGGTGTTAAGCTGTAACATGTAGCCTGCTGTTTGATGGTGCTGCATGTTCCCCTTCATAGGACAACACAGGCTCCAAATCTGTGTAAGGGTCTTTCACCAGGAGGCCCAAGGTCAAGAATGTAATAAATTCGATCTTAAGAGGTGGAGTAGTGATACCTTGTGCATGTGCATTACTTCTGAGTGCCTAACCAATCTGGGGATAACGTTCAGAACAGCATGTAAGCCCGCATCAGCTTTGTGTCTTAAGCCGCACCAGGGTGTTTATTAGTGCTGGTTTTACAGCCAGTTCTAGTGCAATTTTCCACTTTCGGAGTGATATTTAATCATTTGTTTTCAACAAAAAGTTGTTTGATGATTGTTCCTTTCCTTCTTTTCAACAAATAGACTGTTCAGATTACTGATAATTGAATTGAAAATCAAGCATAGGATAAGGACGAAGGTGTTGCTTTAATGTTGAAAGCCTCATTGAAGTGTTCCATAACGATCTTCTTTTGTAATGCTAAAGAGTGCAAAGCCAGATCTGGTGCAATGGTATACACAGGCAATAACAGTGGTTCGGATTAATTCAAACATTTCTTCTATCATCCTTTTATTTTATAAACACTTATCTTCTCCTTCATGTCTAAGTGTGAAAGTGTAGGCTTGAAGTTAAGAGCCTTACCCATTTTATGCAACAACATAATTTGGGTCTACAGTGAGCGAGTATATGGACAAGTACTGTGACTTTAGATTAAATAGTCAAGCGCACTCCTTGCTACTTCAGACCATTTTAGGTCTGTCCTAGAGACAGTCTAATGTAATTAAATAAATTCAAAAATAAAAAAGACATACATGGGTGGGCTATCAGTCAGCCACTGACTCTCTTGCACAGTGAGTAATGATATTTAATATGATCACATGTGCACATCCACACAAAAAGAAGTGCATTTCAGTGCTGGTGCTGGCAGGCCAATACTATTACTTTCTCCAAGTATTTTCCTTTCCGTTCTTTACCTTTCTTATTTTGTAGTCATTCATGTGTGTTTACAGTATTTCTTTGTACTACACTAATTCAAAGTCAATTGCATCTTTTCAATGCACATATTTTCTGTGATTTGCAAGAATGTCTATATATGCAACAAATATGCCTGCGTTGTAGGAAGCATGCATATTTATTGTTCTATTCAAATTTAATTTAATGCTAAGTTTTTACAATTTAAATTTGTTATTGCTGTCATTTGGCCACTACGTTTAAGCAGCATGTTTTTCATCTTTTTTCTTTTTGTGTCATATGCTTGCAATAAAACTGTTAAAAATTGGCCATCGCACTAGCTTGCCTAGGCCAGATCTTTTGGCTTCTTCAATGCTTGTTAACTATCTCTGTGAATTTCCTGCTATCCAACCAATGACCTCAGATTCTACCTTATATTTGGGTGATTTTAACATCTGGGTTTAAGACTTCTCTTTTTCAGGTACCAAAGTGTTTGTAGACTGGGTCAAAACCATAACCTTTTGTTTATTATCACTCCTTTTATTCACAGCAGTAGAATATGATTAGATATTTAGCTCTAGGGTAAAATTCGAGGTCCCAGGCCTCCACAGATTCTGGCATCACCCCAAGAGCATCATACCTTTGATTGCTAATAATAGTTGTTTTGCTCTGTCTGAGTTGAGGCATTTCTGTGTTCATCGCTGGAATTATTTGTCTACATTTCTCCTCTAATCATGCTTTTACATGTACATGGTGTTCGTACCTGGACCTGATAAGGTGGCGCGGGAATCAATGTAAACATAAGGTCTCAATTAATGCAGAATTATTATTTGAAAATTGCAGAATGATTAAACCATAAGAGATCATGATGGTAGTTAAATGTGCTTGAGAGGAGCACCACGGATGTCACATTGGAAGGGGCAATTTTGTTCCTTAGAAAGGCATATCATAAAGCCAAATTCAATACCAATCGCATATTTATCCAAACTGAAGCTAAAAGTATGAATCTACACAGTATTCACAAATAGAGGGACGAAGGGCTTTTATACATGAGGTCCAGCACAGTTGACCAAATGCAATATGAAAATTAAAGTTGTGCTGTTCCTGAATGATCTAGAATTCAGCAATAAACAAAGGACAGTAAGCTACAGAGTCAAAGAGATGGAAATCCATTTCTTTGAAATGTAATGCCCTCACGCACCCAGTTGGGTTTCATGCTTCATCATCGGGCTGCTCCTCGTCTGGCCGGCGCTGCAATGCCTGATGGGCTCCCGATGAGGGGCACTTTGGTGGAGATCTTTTTCCAAAAAGCCGTCTGGTGCCGTGGGGGTGAGAGATTTAGTGACTGTAGATGAATAAGTGGTGTGTGATGTTGATGTGAGTTAAAACAGGGTTGGGAGTACTAGCAAAAATAACTTTAATTGTGGGGTCTTCTACCCTGATTAAAATAAAGTGGAAAGGCGCAATGCTAAGTTAATGTCTTAGGTGTGGCGCTCTTCCGTGTGGTTGGTCAACATGTTTCTTCGCAATTCTACAAGTCTAGAGGCAATTCGTCAGGACCTAAAGTTAAAAAACTATCTACACTATGGTGGAATGGAAAACAATAATATAATGAATTAATGTTTAGGATTTAAGCCACCATGACTTACTCTGTCTAATGGCTGGTAGTATTGTTTCTACCCTAATGTGTCCAAGGACCTACCCACTGCTGCTGGGGAAGTTACTCATATCTTGACCTGCCGGGGATTGATGAAGCAGTAGTATATCCCAATTAGGGTAGAACCAGTACTATCAGCCATTAGACAGAGTAAGTCATGGTGGCTTAAATCCTAAACATTAATTCATTATTGTTTTCCATTCCACCATAGTGTAGATCGTTTTTTAACTTTAGGTCCTGACGAATTGCCTCTAGACTTGTGGAATTGCGAAGAAACATGTTGACCAGCCACACGGAAGAGCGCCACACCTAAGACATTAACTTAGCATTGCGCCTTTCCTCTTTATTTTAATCAGGGTTGGAGACCCCACAATTAAAGTTATTTTTGCTAGTATTCCCAACCCTGTTTTAACTCACATCGACATCACACACCACTTATTCATCTACACTCATTAAATCACTCACCCCCACAGCACCAAGCGGCTTTTTGGAAAAAGATCTCTGCCAAAGTGCCCCTCATCGGGATCCCGTCAGGAATTGCAGCGCAGGCCAGACGAGGAGCAGCCCGATGATGAAGAATGACACCCAACTCGGTGTGTGAGGGCATTACATTCCAAATAAATTGATTCCCATCTCTTTGACTCTGTAGCCTACTGTCCTTTGTATATTGCTGAATTCTAGATCATTCAGGAACAGCACAACTTTAATTTTCATAAGGAATCTACACAGACCACACTTTTCATGATACCTTTTGTCTTGACTGTCTAGCTACAAAAAAGTGTGGCAGTCAGAAATTATGCAAATAGTATAATATTTCTATTTCAACCAAGGAAATGTGAGCCAGATCATTTGGTTTTCATGCTACTCAGCTATTAGCCTTGGTCTTAGGCTCTGTTGTTGTGCACACCCACAAATCCATTTACTGATGTGGAATGGTCTTAAGTTAGGGTCCTCAACAGGAAATATAAACTATCTATACCCAATTGTTTCGGGGGCCCCAAAGCATTTGCTATGAACTGCGATTGTCTGCGGAATAAACTGATGGCCAAAATTATCAAACATTCATTGCACACTCATGCAGGGAAATACAGGTTCAAACCATAATTTGCCACTTCTCTGTTAAAAATGATTCATTTGCTACTTTGGTTTAACTGTTGCTCTGCAATGGCCATGGTCAATACTGGAAAAGAAGACAACATTGCAGCGTCAGTTTCATGGTTAACAATGCAGCATATTGGATTTTTTCAGTTCTCGTTACACACAAATCCTGGTATCCACATTAATGTTAGTTTAGAATGAGTTGCTTCCTATAGCAGATATTGCCTTTCTCTGCATGTTTACCATCCTGGGCATTTGAACTGTCTTGGACAGTGGATTCAGTTTGACTGACCATAGGCGATCTTGATTATATAGTTATTCCTTAAGTTTTTGGCTGAGAGTCAAGAGCACAAGGTTGATTAGCTATGCATCTCCATCTGTGAAAGTTAATTTGGGAAGGGTACCTCATGGTTTCTTTCGTCTCCCATCCTCGCTAGTAACTATATAAAGAATGAATTCATCTTGTACAGGACAACCAACTACTGTTTCTGTTGCTAGGATGATAATACATAGATATATCTACAGTGCCGGGCCGGCCCAGGGCATGTTTTCCAATGTGAGAAGGAGCTTGATCATCACTGACACAGGTAAGTGACATGCTCCTTTCTTAATTGAATGGAAGTAAATTATATATGTTAACTTTGAGCCCACATACAGAACTGTGAGTATAGAAATCCAGTGTCCTTTTACCATTTTCCTAAACTTCAATGTCCTTATTTGGGTATTTTGTGGAATGCTGATTTAAGGTTTAATCCTGATCAGTACAGTGAATGAAGACTCTTTCTTTCAAAGTAAACTCTCCACCAAACTCTGGCTATCATTTCCTTATAACTAAAACTGTTTGCAACATTCTTATGACCAGTTTTCAGCCATGTCAGTGATTACGTTTTTACCTAGAGCAACAGAGGGAAAGACAGAAAAGTTGAAAAAAGAGAAAGGGAAAATTAGAAAATAGTGAGAAAGGGAAAGAGCATGGATGAAAAGGAGTCTGCAAGAGTGAGCTATAGTTGCAGAGAGTGTATGGTTTTAGATGAAAGAGTCATGAGGTAGAATTAAAACTAGCCAGCCTTGGTATGTGTGAACCCCAACATTTCAAGCTTTGGGCTTCTGAGAAAAACTCTTGGCCCCTGCACTTCTTGCACAAATTAAGCGCTGATCTCAGCGGTTGTATGACAGAACAATGCAGGGAAATGCTTTGCATGCCTTTAGAATGCATTTTATACCCAGCATTGTTTAGAGCACATATGCTTTTAAAACACATGCCATTACCACGCATTGTATACATATATAAAAACAATGTATTTGTGGGGGGAGATCCTCACCCCCCAACTTACCTGAAATATGTGGTAAAGGCATGCGTTGGAAAGGCATATATGTGGTAAAAACATGTGTGGTAAAAAAATGTGTATTAAAGGCACAACATGGTAAGCATCTAGTTGTAAAGGCTGTTTCCCATCTCATCATCAAGAGGCTCCATATAACAGCATATATGTAGATGATGTGGTGTCAATCCTACATACATTGCTTTCTTTTCTAAAGGAGGCATTCGCCAGGATGGCTAAATATACAAGCACTTTCCCATGAATGGTTTATTTTTTTTTGGAATGTGTTTATTTGCATTTTCTTATTTACATTACAGAGACAAGTCAGATATTCAAAGCATTTTATTTCTTCCATCATTACAGCCAGAGCAGAGTTCAGCGAAAATGATGCATAAGTTACCAATAATACAAAAGCAATTCTTATCAACAAGACCCTTTCTCCCTCCCATCCCCCCACAGGTCTCCTCTTACTGCCATTTCACTGCGAGTCTGTGAGCGTGAGACCATAGTATGCCAACCATGGCTTCCATATTTTCCAGAACTTTTTTTGGGCACCCCCTTGCTTTATAGGTCGTTTTCTCCCCTAGCATGTACATGTCCATTCCACTTCGCCATTCGGCTAGTGTTGGATTAGATGCGACCCCCCATGCCCTTGCCAAATCTCTTTTGGCTACTACCAAGCCCAATTGTAGCAACGATAATTTTGTTCTAGGGAGGTCAATCTCCATAGGTATGCCCAGCAAAATAAACATGGGATTCGGGGGTATCGATTCCTGTAGAATGAGCTCCAAGACCTTCAGCAGCAGTCCCCAATATACCTGTTTCTGTGTACACCCCCAGATCGTGTGGAAAAATGTCCCTTCCGTGGTCTTACATTTCAAGCAGTTGGGTGACTCTGCTCTACCTGTCCGATGTAGTCGGGCTCTATCATAATTTATTCTGTGTAAATACTTAAATTGGATCAGTCGAAGTTGTGATCTAATAGCTACTTCCCTGGGATGCATCAGTGCCATTTCCCAATCTAGGTATTCTATCTCCCCCAGATCCACCTCCCACCTTAACCTGAGCTTCCGTAAAGGGTCTGGTGTATTGTTTATGACTGTCCTATATGTTCAGGACACCGCCTTCTCCTCAATTTCATCCATCAGTAACAGTCCTTCTAATGGGGCATACTCAGGGAGACCCTCCATCTCGATATGTTGTGCCCGCCATGCATGCTTCAACTGCAGGTATTTTAAGTGTTGCGTTTGATTCATGTCATATTCTTTCTGTAGGTATGAAAACGTCACTAGCTCTTTACGATACACTATATCTTTAAGTTGAGAAATGCCCAACAAATCCCACTTCAGAAAGCCTGTCAGCTTAGCAAATTCCTTAAGTCATGTTCCCACCCAAAGCGGGGTTTCCCTGGTCACCCAGCCATCCCATTTCATGCGTCTCTCTGCTTTCTTCCACGCCGTTATCACAATTTGCGTGGCTGGCAGTAGCTTTGCGGTTCCCTTGCCCCCATAGAGGCAGTGCGAGTAAGGTCTTTTGATAAACTGTGTGTGTTCAAGCGCATATGTGCGGTGGTCCCTCTCTCCGTATGTCTACTCATTCACTACAATCAGATGGGCCGTCCAATAATAGGCCGAAGGTCTGGCAATGAGATGCCACCACTGTATTGGTTGCATTGTAACTTCGCCAGTGCTATCCTAGGGGGCTTCCCATCCCAGAGAAACTTCCTCAGAATATCGTCGATCCTGGTGAACACCTCTTCTGGTCGCAGGTGGTAGGTATTTTGCAAAACATATAAAAATGTTGGGAGGGTTATAATTTTGTAGCGCGCCGCTCTGCCAAGTAGCGTCAGTGGCAGAGATGCCAATCTCTCTGCATCTGAGCGAAATTCCCCAAGCACCTTATAAAGGTTACGTTCCAGCGCCAGTGTCTTATCTAGTGTAACGTATATACCTAAATATTTTATTCCGCTGGGCGCGACCTTTAACTGGCTTGGGTAGACAACATGTTTGGCATTGCGCCCCGCTGGATAAATACATGACTTTTCTGAGTTGATTTTGTACCTCTCGTGTGCGCCATATTCCTCGCAGCTCATCATGATATTAGAGAGCGTCCTTTCGGGGTTTGTGACGTACAATAGTATGTCGTCAGCATACAGGGAAATACGTTCGTCGAGGTCGTCATTGTCACCCACCCGAAAACCAGTTATGTACGGATGCACTCGGATGTTACAGGCAAGGGGCTCTAAAACCATTGCGAAAAGCAGAGGGGACGGGAGCATCCCTGTCGAGTGCCTCTTCCTACTGAGAATTTCCGAGATGTCACCCCGTTGACCCTAACATTCACCAACAGTCCTTCGTACAGAGTAGCTATCCACCTCCTGAAAGCGGGGCCAAATCCAAGTCTTTCCAGGACAGGCATGAGAAACGGCTAGTGAACTGTGTCGAATGCTTTTTCAGCATCCAAGGACAGTATGAGATGTGGGTCAGTTCTATGCTGTACTATCTCCAGCCAGTTACATACTCTTCTGAGGTTTAGTCTCGTCGACCTCTTAGGCATAAAGCCTGACTGGTCCCGGTGAACAAGCCCGGTAATGACCTTGGTAAGCCTATTGGCCAGTATTCTGGCCAATATTTTGGTCTCCATGTTTGAGGGAGTTGGGTGGAAATGAACCACAACTCTGAAGTGGTCGACCTTCTTTGGGTATCACCACAATGGTGGCTGTTCGCAGGTCCTCAGGGAGATTGCCCAGCTCCTGTGCCTCTAGGTACATCTGAAGGAGATGTGGGCTAAAAAGTGCCCCGTTCTGATTGAAAAATTCCGGGGGGGAGCCCATTGAGTCCCGAGACCTTCCCCGTTTTCATCTGGCCTATTGCTTCTATGAGTTCCTCCTTCCTAAGTTTTTCCTCTAGTGCCTGTGATTCACTAGTGCCTAACCTAGGGAGCTGTATAGATTGTAGATATGTCTGGATCTGCTCTGTGCCTGCCAGTGAACATTTTGCATAAAAGGCCTCGTAGTAACCTGCAAAGGCATGTGCTATTGCAGCAGGGATTACGTGAGTCTGACCATCTTCCGTCTGTATTTGGGCTACCCATCTGGTTTCCAACTCTTTTTTGCTAAGCCATGCAAGCAATCTGCCTGTTTTGTCGTCTGCATCATACAGTCGCTTATGCATAGCCTGTATTGTGTGTTGCACATCCTTTCCATGAATGGTTTCTTAAACAATTTCTTTTAAAAATGTTTGTTCTTCTTCCTTACGTTTGTTCCTAGCTATGTCCTTGTATATATTCCCTTTTATTTGTATTGTCATTTGGTAGACAATATATTTAGATGCTGCAAGTTACCTGGACAAGAGTGTTAAAGACAATCCCAATACTGCACTGTCTGTGTTTCTTAGCTTCAGCACACGTGTTCTGTTCAGGACTTTATTTTTTTATTATTTCTCATACGTTAAACAACCCTTTCAAAAGTTTTTCAAAATAAAAACTTTCCTTGTAATGGAAGCTCTATCAATGTGAGATTAACAGCCACCAGGATAAAAACTTTCAAATGGTCAAAATGTGGCAAGCCAAAGAGGATCACAGAAAGCTAACCCTCTTCATGTATGTCTTCTTTCATTACCTATCAAGATCTGGATGGGCTTCAAGATCTTGTTCAGTGCCTAATTGGTACCAGTGGTTTCAGGTGGTGGGCATTGGTACTGATATTTGGGGTTAGGTACTTATTATCATCAGACTTTGATCCAGAACAAAAATGAAAGGCAGAATAGGGAAATGGAAGAAGGATGGGAAAGATAGAAAAACAGTAACAAAAGGAGAACACAGGTGGAAAAAAACTAGCAAGAGAGAGAGAAAGGCACAGAAAGTGCAGGACGTTGGAAGAAAGATGCATGGGGGAATCATAAATAGATACCCTTGGTATAATGGTACCTTGGCATTCTACAGCACCAAAGAAAAACATTGGGCTCTTCATTTCTTTTTTTTTTTTTTTTTTTTTTTACAAACTAAGCACTGATCTTGTGTCTGATTTTGAAAAGTTTCCATAGCTTTTATCCAGACAGTTTTATTACTAACATTCAAGGGATAAACACTGGCAGCCTCTGTGGAAGATTTATCACTCCCTGCTATCAGTCCATTAAAAACATTTGTTATAGAGATGAAACCCTTTTTACTGTTTTAAACACCTGTCTTTTAAATTTCCTACCTCCCCATTTCTTTCATACCCCTTCCTTGGTATAATTTCCTAAGACTTTCAAGACATATTTTTAATAAGAGGTCAGTTAACCCAGAATGCTGTATTTACACCTTGTAAGAATTTGGGGTATTGGTTGAGGGGGTGCAACCCTACTCAACCAGAAACCATATAACCCTAGTTAGGGTAAAGTCACAAGCAAATCTTAAATTAACCCGTGCTCAACCCTCTGGTAGCTTTGAACATAGCAGTCAGGCTTAACTCACAGGCAATGTGTAAATTATTTGTGCAACACTTCAAAGAGTAATAAAGTGAAAACATCAAACAAGAGAAATCCAAGACCAATTTAGAAACATAGATTATAATGTAACAAAATATATCAAGACCAAAACGATAAAAATCCAATCAGTAGAACCAGAGATATGCAATTTTAAAGATTTAAGTCAAAATGGTGCCAAAAATGCACAAAAGCCCAACTGTTATCTTTAATGCCGGACCGGGACAAAGTCAAATGTTCAGTCCGACTGTGATGTCCTTACATTGAGATGTGTTGTGCAGCGGCGGGTGTTCCGATGTGCTGTGTTGGGCAAGGCGATGTCCTTGAATGGCCACCTTAACGGGGCACAGAGAAAGGTAGGCCATGGCGGCACTATAAGAATGAGTGACCTGAGTGACATGAGTGGCACAATAGATGTTGAAAATACTACGTCATCAGATGAAAATAATGTAACGTTTTTATCTTTGACCCGCAGGATAAATTCGATCTCATAGATGACCCGGGTGACGATATTGACCAACCCTCTACTTCCCAGGGAATTAAGGGTATTCCCCTAGCGTACTAGAATTTTTGGATGACTTGTTTCAAAGAGAGGGTCTTCCCAAGGTTGTCATAACAGACAATGGAGTTCAACTTAAGAGTACTCTAGTTGAGGATTTCTTTAAAAGGAACAGCATACAACACAAGGTCATGTCTATTTAAAATCCCAGTGAGAATGGTGAGGTTGAGAGATTCAACCGTGTGATTAAAGACTCTATTCAGATAGCCAATCTCAGTGGCCAAGACTGGATTGTTGGGGTAAAGAAAATGGTGTGGATGTATTGTATGACCCCCACTGTCACCGGGTACAGTCCTTTCACCATTATGAGAAGGTGTGTACCTTTTACTAAAGATAACCAATGTTGGTTGCAACATTCTAAGTTATCTGAATGGTCTCCTGAACAGGTAAAAAAGAACACTATATTGCATCAGGAAAAGAACAAGGAATACTCTGAATTTAAACACAAGGAAAAAAGAATCCCTCTAAAGAAGGGAGATTTATTACACGTGAGGCTGCCTTTCAAAGTAAGGAAGGGTGAGAGTAAATTTTCAAAGCCTGTTGCTGTGGTTGAGGTTTTTACCAATTCTGTTAGTTTGTGTGATGGGAGAGTATGGCATGTTAGCAGACTGGTTAAGTTTAATGAGAAGCTTGAAGATTGGGTGGAAGTACAAAATGAACAGAGTTTTCATTGGCTGCAGTCCTGCCCTGATATGAGTCATGATCTCTCAGATACCAGGTCCTCTGGTGTAAATACGGAGGGTTTGGTTGGGCCTTCTGCTGATTCTCCCACGTTTTCAGCACCTGTGGGTCAGAGCTCATCATTCAACAAATTTGGCAGGGAGCTAAAGCTGCCTGGCTATCTTAAGGATTACGATACTGAACGTTAGTTTCTAGTTTATTTTGTTTGTTTCTAGATGTGTGTGCCAGAGTTCTGATGGTTTGTGTTGCTATTGATGACACCTAGAACCTTGGTGTCATCAATGGTCAGTTGGGGAGCTGTACTTGCTGTGTGGACGTGTTGGGCTCCTGTGCTGGGAACTTGAATAAAGTATTGTCATGCTAATTTCCTGCCTTGTGGATTCATTTCTACTTAACAATACCCTTTGGGAAGGGATGTTTAATCCCACAACTATTAAGCATCCATGCAGTGCAGACTGGTGGCCGCTAGAACATGTCTCCCACTTTTTTAGTCTATGGGTCAAAAAAACACTCGACAAGGACACAAGTGACCTCCTTTGGAGTGAGTGCCTAAGACCCTCTACAGAGGACAGCGTGTGTGTTACAACTAATTCAAATCCCGAGATCATAAGTTTCCTTTTTAAGTATGGTGAAGACCTGAGAAACGGCATAGAGAAGTGCCTGAAACAGTCTCAGGATAAGCTCCTGGATATCTTAGGACCCCTAACACCCATCCTGCCCATGACTGAAGATGCGAGGGGTAAAAATATCCCTGTGAACATTGACTTACTAAGAGGATGGGTGCAAAGGGCCTTATGCATGTTAGGCAACGCAAATGCAAACCTCATAATGGAGAGACGGAAGGCCGTCCTGATAAGAATTAATCCAAAGTTAGTAGATCTTGCTTCCAAGGAAGACATTATTCATACCAATGGTCTCTTTTTTGGTGAGAACTTTATTAAAACTTTGGGCAGATAAGTTTCAACCTTTACTGCCTTCAGCAAAGCGCAATATAACATGCATTGAGTCTTCGCCTCACGTCCACCTTTTGGAAGGGCGGACAGAAGGGGGCCACCTGCCAGCCATGGATCTTTAAGGTCCCAATTCTATCAACAAGAATATAGAAACCCCCAATCCTATGGGAGAGGCCTCAGACAAAATTCCAATTTCTATCCTCAAAGGGGCAGGACCCCAAGGAACCGCGGAGGAAGACCAAGAGCTTCCACTCAAGTTTATCAATGTGAGCAGCTCTTCTTCTACACCGACACTAAAAGTGGAAGGCAGCCTAAAACTATTTACCCAGAATTGGAAATTGATAACTCACGACCCTTGGGTTTTAGAAACAGTTACAGGCTTCAAAATAGATTTTGGGAAAACACCCAATCAGGTTAGGGAACCGATGGAATTACATTTACAGGAAGAGTTGTTGTCTCTTATAGACATAGAGGTAACTCAAATGTTAAGCAAGGGTGCTCCAGCAATAATAGACAAACGGGACACCACATAAGGTTTCGTAAGTAGAATATTTCTGGTAAAAGAAAAAGGCCAAAGTTGGCGTCCAGTCATAAACCTGAGATACCTGATTTTTAACCTACAGGTATTTCAAGATGGAAGGTATTCACCTGTTGAGGGACATCCTATAGTCAGGAGACTGGCTGGTAAAACTAGACCTCAAAGACGTCTACTTCACGAATTCCATGGACAAGGACAGCCAAAAATATCTCCGTTTCAGATGGAGGGGCATACTTTACCAATTCCTTTGCCTCCCTTTCGGGATGTCCTCAGCCCCGCAGTGTTTCACGAAAGTACAGTCCAGTGGTCACTCATCTCAGAGAGAGAGGAGTGAGGTTGATTATTTATCCAGACGACATACTCATCATGTCACAGGACAAGCTAGAGGAAAAAGAATCATTTACTTATGACTACAAGCCTCCTAGAAAGCCTGGGTTTCCTTATAAACACGGAGAAGTCAGTTCTGGCTCCCACTCAGAAGATAGAATCCCTAAGTTTTCAGGTAGACTCGGTTCCACCTGATTTTACCTCACAAGAAAGTGGTAAAAATAAAGAAAGACGTGAAGTCAGTCTTATCCCAGGACATGGTACTAATCAGAGACCTTGCAAGGGTTTTGGGACCCCTTTCATTCTCCATCCAGGCCATATCTCCTGTTCCCCTACCCTACAGAGGTTTACAGAGACTGAAGACCTTAGGTCTAAGGAAAGGCCTATGGTACGAAGACTCGATTTCCCTCTCACCATATACACGAAAGGATCTGTCATGGTGACTAAACAACCTCGGTGCATTGAACGGCAGGACCATTTTCGGGAATTTATCAGACTTCATGATAGAGTCAAATACAAGCAACACAGGCTGGCGAGCCCGTCTAGGAGAATAGAGACAGGGGGAAGATGGTCTCTAGAGGAACAGTCTCTTCATATAAATTATTTAGAAATGATGGTGGCCCCGAACTCCATTATGAGCTTCAAGGACCTTCTAAAGAACTCAAACACTCTAATCCACTTAGACAACTTCACAGCAGTATCCTATATAAACAGACTAGGAGGTGAGAGATCCAAGATACTCTCAAACTTAGCACGACAAATTTGGTATTTTTGTTGGGAACACAAAATTATCCTAAGAGCAGAGTTTATTCCAGGGACTCAAAATGTAAGCAGACTGGAACTCGATAATTCTGAAGGTTTACAGCGATTGGAAGTTACATCCAGAAGTCTTCGCTCTGATTCAGGATCTATGGGGCCCAATTCAGATAGACCTCTTTGTGAGCAGATTAAACTTTTAGGTTCCAACCTATTTCAGCTGGAAGCCAGACCCCGGGCTACAGCAATAGATGCATTTCTTCAACCTTGGGGCAAGAACATAGCCTAGGAATTTCCCCCTTTCTCCTTACTCCAGAGAGTCCTCTGGAAGGTGAGAGTAGAGTTGAGCACTATCACTCTGGTAACTCTCTCTTCTGGAAATCCCAGGTGTGGTTCCCCGGAGTGATGGAACTGGCTGTAGACATCCCTCATCTATTTCCAGCAACCCTGGGCCTGCTTCAAGATCCAGAGGGAGAAGAACACCTTTTGGGTTTAGATCCATCTTGTCTGGAGGATTTCAGGGGACCTAATAGATATTTGAACCCTTCATCGGAAGCTAAGAACTTATTGGATGAATCCTGGGTTCCAGGATCTAGGAAAAGATATAGGGGTGTGTGGAAAAAATGGTGCAGCTGGTGTTTGGAGAGGAGTTTTGATCCTGTGGAGGTCCCTGTTCAACAGATAGTAAACTATTTAGCAACCCTTTTCAACTCTGGTCTTTCTTATAGGACCATTCATTGTTACAGATCCGCTATTTCATCTGGGCATGCTTTAGTGCATAATTTAGCAATAGGTAGCATTTCTCTTATCAAACAAGGAATGAAAGGGGTTAGACTTACAAGACCCCCTAAAGCACGTTATGATTCCTTGTGGGATGTTAGTATAATTTTCAAAGTTTTTGTTTCTTGGCTAGGTAATACATTCTTATCTCTTAAACAGATTTCGTTAAAATTGGCAACTTTACTTTGCCTAGTTTCTTTCAAACGAGTTTCAGATATAAATGTTCCTGAGTTATCTAACAGATTTTATTCTAATGAGGGCGCACATTTCGACATTTGGAAGAGAACTAAGACTATGTCTAACTGTTTTCTATCCATTTTTTCAACAAGTGTGAATGTCTGGTAAGATGCATGAAAGTTTGATGACAAAATTGCACAATTTAGGGAGAATGGAGTTGATCAACTGCTTTTATCTTATGTTAAACCCCATAAACCAGTCTCTTCAGCAACTTTAGGTAGATGGATACGGACCATAATGAGTGGAGCTGGCATAGATCTATCTAGATTTGGGGCCCACTCATCTAGAGGGGCAATGTCTAGTAAGGTTTTCTGGTCAGGTGAATCTCTTTCAGATATTCTTAGAACATCTGATTGGTCTAACGCAAACACCTTTGCCAAATTTTACTTGAGACCGATTGAGCATGTTAGCAATGTAACTAAGTAGCTTTGAACATGCATATTGGTAGCCTTCGGTCTCGTTATGAAATGACGATTCTCCAATTATTATGCAGAGAGCATCTTGATTTCATTAAAGACAAACGGAGGCTAACATTATCCCACCCTCCTCACCCAAAAATATGAGGAGAGAAGGGATTCTATGGTTTCTTTGAGTTTGTAAAGCTTGCTTAATGTGTAAGTTTATAACATGCTTATCACACACTGCCTTTTGTCCTACTATATAATCTTTTCTCTTATTTCAGATAATTCCACCTAGGATTGGTATACGCTATAACATTGTTTTTTCAAAACTTCTTCATTTCCTTGGCACCAGAGATGGATTCCTTTTACCCTTGTTTGTCCGCAGTTTAAAGAGGAAGGCAGGCCTGTGCATTGGATAGTTATACTTGTTCACAAACCTTCTATATGATTATGATGTATTAATGTTCTTTAAAGGGCTGCATGTTTGGGCAGCAAATAAAAGTATATGCATAATGTTAGCCTTTGTTTGTCTTTAATGAAATTAAGATTCTCTCTGCATAATAATTGGAGAATCGTCATTCTCCGCCCACAGTTACCCTACTTTTTATCCCCCCACTTCGACCACTGGGTACTGTGCTGGGGTGCTGTCTGCAGCTGGCCTCCTTGAGGTAATTGTGACAACTGGTAACTTGCTTTTCTGTGAAGAGCATGGGGTCTAAGAACCCTAAAGGTAGCAAAGAGGTCAAATGATGCCTTGTTCTTGTAGTGCCTCGCTGCTGAGTGATCAAGGATTTTATGTATGTGATCTACTCTCCACAATTACACACACGTACACACATATGCACACGCACACCCATATACAATGCCCCAGAGAATTTTGTGTATTTTCAAGAAATGTATGTGGCGTTTGCCATCGTTTATACAACCACTCAGTCAATCATGCAAAAAAGCCACCTCAACACAGGCAGAACCACAGCGACTTCCGCTCCTGTTTAACTAAAACGTCCAGCAACTATAAATCGGAGAATGGAGGAAAATATGTGTTAATGCAGTGTATGAGAAAAACGCTGTTGTAACAAAAACGTTTCTCATTTTCCATGCATAATGACTGCATTTTTCGAGCAGTTTTCACCGCCGGTTCTGCCCTATTGCAGTGAGGGTTAAAATATTAGGAAAACGTCCAATCACACTTTTTCCTCACGTTTTACCCTAGAAAAACGAATTTTAAACATCTATAAATAAGGGTGTCTGTGTGGTGGTTGCAGACCAAGCTCTTGCACCTGGAACTGAAGCTGCAGTAACTGGTCTCCAGAGGACCAGAGGGGACCAGAAAGTCCTCCATTAACATTTCTTCCAAGAAATGGAGGCAATATTCTTTAGCCCCATTACAGACACTTTAAAAATATAATTTTGTAAATGCGGACCATCCAACACCTCATGTCTCCGGGGAACTGTTGAAGAAAAAAAAGTACATGAAGGAAACTAAACATAAGACAGGTTATTTGATTCCTGCACTCATAATAAACCTTTGTGCCAGAGAGATAGAATTGCATTCTTTAGGAACACCTCACCTAAAACAGTATTCAACAATGAACAAGCATTGGCATAGCCAATAGGTCTCGCTTTTGGGACCTTATAAGTGTTTAGTCATGCAACAGTTGCATAACTAAATACTTTTAAGGTCCCAAAAGCGAGACCTATTGGCTATGCTAATGCTTGTTTCTGTTTTTTACTGCTCTGTAGTAATGGCGGTGCAGGGGTGCCACCATTACTACATTGAAGTAATAAACAGGAGGAAAAAAAACTGGCTCACGGAGAACATCAAAGCGGCTGTGCGGCCGCGAAAGTGGAAGTGATCACAATCGCAATCAAACATCAAAGCGGCCGTGAAAGTGAGGCGCACGCGCCCGTGCACATGCACTGTAGCTCTAGGCTACAGTGGTAGCACTTTTTTGAGCCCTCACAAAAAGTCTCGCAAGACCAGCGCATGCGCTAGGTCAGGCGAGACCCAAAAAGGGATTTGACTAAGTTTTTCTTCACAGTCCTGGTGGACAGTATAGTCATCAATTCATGTTCCAGAACGCTTCCTGGCATCCTGCCCTAGTGTAAAAGTGTGAATTCAGTAGATTACCGATTTAAAATTTGCTGTACTATAATTGTGAGACAATGACCAATTTGCCTGTGATTGAACAAAGGAGAAAATTGAATTGATTCACACTTTGTTCTTGAAGTAGTTTACTGATTACAGAACAACTGCAAATTGCATTCCGTGTTCTGTAATGCTGAAATTTCAAAAGGCTTTATTTAGGTTTGGCAGTGTGGGAGCCCACTCATAACGTAGACTTTCTCCTGCCAGTCAGACTCTTGGGGGCATATTATCAAGAAACGGCGTCAAAATTATCGCAGCTTTAGCGGCAGAAAACTGCTGCTAAAGCCGCAATAATGGGCTTCATAATATGCCCTTGAGAATTGCAATAGAAGCCCATGTTCTGGTGTGAACATGGGCTTCTATTGGAATTCTCTTCAGCATTGGAGGGTTTATTTCTGACAAATAATTCAACTGCTAGCGGGCCACAAGGACTTGGCAGCCAGTCCAACAATGATTTTTTACTGAAGATCATTGCGCTTTGTAGACATAGAGGGACACGTTTGGTAAGTTGGGTGCTCTGCCATGAGAAAGGCATGGGTGCCCAGTGAACAGGCACACCAGTCAGCTGGGTCTAAATAACCCCCAAATGGCTTAGTAGTCTCTGATTTTGTAACTTTTTTCTATGGTCTTTTTACATGGTGTTTGTACATGGTGTTTTACTATGGTGTTTTTCTATGGTGTTTTAGCCACTAGAATTTCGGGACTTAAGAAAAGGAACGAGAGCAGAGAAGCAAATGCCATAAAGACAACCTTTTTATCTGAACATCAAGTTGCTGACAGCAGGAGTGATGCTGTGTGTACCTGTAGGATGAGAAACGAATGACATTTTATTATACTGAATGCGATTTTATTTTGTCTTTTAGCATTTCAGTATGGTTGCTGTTTCAATTAATGTGTTTATGATTGGCTTGATTTCGTTGCTACTCATGTATACATATCGTACAGTTGAAGAGAATTTCAGGATTTCATTTGTTCATTCAGGTTGAAAAAGGTTTGGCTTAGCGGAGTTACTTCACCAATGACTTAGTATGAATTATTTTTCTCTGATTAACATTTTGACCAATATCAGATAATGTTTTCTAATGTTTTGTGTATTTGAATGGGCCCTTAGCGTGTATCCCTGGCAATAGTTTATGAACCGGTTTTGGAACTTGAAGACTCTTGACACAGCAAAGTGATATGCTGTCTCTGTAAATGGCCCTTTGTTGCTCCTATAAGCTTGAAGTTGTGAAGAGAAGCAAGATCCATTTTGTGTATTTTTATCTTTTTTGGGGGAAAGGTTTAGGTGGGAATACGCCAGGTCTTCCCACTTGAAATGCAAGATGGTCACCTAGAGGGAGCTCCTTGCGGAAGCTCCTGGGTCTGGGATCCCAAATCTGTAAAAACCCCGTTCTACACCCTGCCATCGACCCTTATGCTGTACTGCATTGAAACAAGGAACACGCTACATTCACAAAGATGATGGTAAAATTCTACTCACATGATGATGCTGGAAGATATTTCTCCCCAATTGGTGATTCAATCTGCAACAATGGACCTCGCTGCCAAGAAGATTTTTCTGGCCTCCATGCCAGTTCACATAAGGTATAATTATGAAGTTTTAAGGAGAACGACTTCATCCCGTGATGATACGGCTTCAATCTGTGATGTTGGGTCCCAGCTGATGTCCCGATTGCCTACCCTCCATGTTCTAGTACTGCAAGGACTAATACAGGATGAAGCCGACCTGATGTAGCTGGAGCATTGATGTTTGCAGCTCTGGTGAGTGCCGCTCCGTTGATATGACCCGCACGCTGCCCCGTAATGTGCCTTGGGTGGGGGCCGCTCCTGCTTCTTGCTTTCGGGCTGCATGTACCAATACTGGATTAAGTCGATCCAATTCAGTGGGAGCCTGAAGTTTTGCGGCTCCGGTGAGTGTTGTCCACGTTTTAGGTCTCGCCTGACCCAGCGCATGCGCAGGTCTGGCGAGACATTTTGTGAGGGCTCCAAAAAGTGCTACCAGGCCAGCCTAGAGCTACAGTGCATGTGCGCAGGTGCGCGCGTTGCGCGCAATTTACCGCGATTACTTTCACTTTCGGGACGCTTTGATGTTTGATCGCGATCGCGATCACTTTCGCGGCCACACGGACGCTTTGATGTTCTCCGTGAGGCTTCAATAGATTGCAGCAGTTAAAACAAGCATTGGCATAGCCAATAGGTTTCGCTTTTGCGACCTTATAAGTGATTAGTTATGCAACTGTTGCATGGCTAAACACTTATAAGGTCCCAAAGGCGAGACCTATTGGCTATGCCAATGCTTGTTTGATTTGTCACTGGCCATTCATCTCCTGTCTTGCCCTCGGCTGGTGCTGCTCTTCTCCCCCAGGTTGATACCGACAATAGGTTTAGAATGCGGGTGGTTGCAGATCTGCTGGTTAGCTCGACTCACGCCTGTACCACTATTCAGCTCCGTGTTGTTGGGGCCTAGCTGTGGTCCTGATTACCTCCTTTGACCAGTTTACCTTCATCAACCCACCTTCCTTCCCCCGACATGCTGTAGGCGGGTGCTGCACTTTGTTCATCTAGGTGCCGACAAGTGTACTAGAGTGCGGGAGGACTCGGGACTGCAGGGGGCACCACTCACGCCTTTAGCACTTCTCCCTGGTTGCACCGCAGCTTTTTTTCAGCAGGGTATAGTGCCGCAGTACTACACTATTGAAGGTGAGACTGCTTTGACTGGGGTCTCATGCCCTTTTTCCTGCATTGTGGGGTCAGCAATGCTGTCTCCTTTCTTGAACACGATGGGGCGCTCCATTTCTGTGGTTGTTGACAGCAGCTGTTTTTAGTGCTGACAAAATGCAGGATTGCCAGTAGTACGGCTCGCGCCTGCAGCACTGCATCTTGGCCCTTCACCCACCGCCTGACCATGCCTAACATCATTGTGGCCTGTAGTGTTGATTCTGTGGCCAGTGTGTGTCCAAAGCACGGCATATTGAGGCCATGTAGGTCTTGAGGAACCTTTATTCTTATGCCTGGAGCGCACCAATCGGCTGTCCCCCTCCGACCTCCCAGAGCCGACTTTCTCATAATGCAGGCTTCTTCTGCTCTGCACATCTATCTATTAGATTGGGTCCATTTTCCACAATTTTGACACTCTGATTGCCCGCTCATTTTTGGGATTGGGGTTTGCATTCATGTGGCCATTTGGGTAGCTAGCTGGGATCACCTTATTCTGATGCCTTAACACCATTTTGGAGGTTTTTCATCTCTACAATTACTGACACAGCCACTTCCTCAAGATGGTGACCGGTCATCAACTTTTCTTACTGACATAGGGCTTGTAGCGCATTTCCATAGACAGTAAAGAAGGACTCAGTGTGTCTAACCTATTTCTACGAAAGAAAAGAAGGACTCCTTCACCTCATTGCTACTGGAGTGACCGTCTTTAAATGGTTCTTAGGCTGACCCCTCTGACCTTTTTTATTCAGTTCGAGCACTTCACCCCCGCTGTCATGTTCTACTACTCTATTTGTATTCTGCGGCTGGTCAGTGGACTATCAGCAGAAGTTTCCACTCATTGAATCTCAGGACATCGCTGCTAATATGCAACCTAACAACCTAAGCTCTAAGGACAGTTTTATGGCACTGGTGGGCCGTAATGCATGTACGATTATCTACCCCCCCAATCTGTCAAAGAGCACAGCCAAGCATTTCAAACACAATCTTATTAAACAGAACTCTGAAACACTCATATATGATGCCTATTATTTTGCTAATAAAGGAGCGGTAGTTACGGATTTAATCTTCACCAATATAAGAGCACAATGGAGGAGAGCTATTGCTGCAACACTCCAGATTAACACATAAAGGAAAACACATGTGCTTCGTATCACCATTGCACCTTCAGTGGATTTCAATGCTGAGGCAACCATCACCCTTTACAACAATGGAAACGTTCTTATCCAATCTACTGTTCACAATCTAGAGAGGTTTGAAAAAAGTTTAATGAAGATCAAAAACACAACGTCTAACTATACCCCCATTACCTCTCAAAGTCAAGGTTCCTCCCCCCACTCAGGGACTGAAACTCAGACATCATCCCGACCCTCCTCTATCTTATCTCCTATGCTACCTCATGTCCCCCCAGTCATTGCAAGACAGGAACTGTCGCTGATTGACCCAGATCACTTTCGCCTAAGGATGATTCCTGCCCTTCTCCCACTATCAACTTATTGGAGTGGTGCAGGCCTTAAGTTCATAGAAGGTCAACAGTTTCAACCCAGAGTTTATACATGCGATGACCTTGTCACCTACTCAGACCTCCGACTCGCAAGAATGGAAATCCTGACAGCAGATGATGCCCATTGATTTCGCATCTATTAGTCCTCTTCCTATCCCTCATCCTAGCATCACACTAAGCAGTCCCTCTCTTAGCCCTCCACAACCAGCCTTGCCTTCTCCCACCACTGGTGGTCCTTCTGGGTTGCGGACACCCCCTAATCCCCAGTGCGCACACATTCCCCCTCCACCGCTAGGCCACACTACTTTCCTATCCACAATGATAAACCCTCTTACCTTGAGGACAAACTTTTGGACCTTAGTCAAGACCTTCAGTTAGTTGAAGCCAACCTTCAGAACCTTATATACATCACCCCAAAGCTTGAGAAGCACTTAAATCTTAACTTGACCTCTTGGGATAGTAGAACCCCTCACACTAATCGATTCGCTTCAATCTCCATGGTACGACCTAACTTCTCTCATCATGTTTCAATGATTAATGATAATTCAAGGAACCTGCTTGTGAGATTTTGACTCCCACTCCAATCCTACCTCCAGACACCAGAGGGTTAGAGAACACCTATATGATGCTGACATACACTCCCTCTACCTTCTGCTTTCATATACCAATACACATAAGAATTCAACACCCTCACAGAGCCCCATCCAGGATATTCCCTGAAACCCGCATAAAGAACCCAGTCTCAACAATAGATCCATGAACAAGCATAATCTGCTACAAGTCCACACAACACCCATGAGACATTAGTTAACAAATCTCATCTCAGATCATTGCTCCTTAATTGTAGATCAGTGGTGGAACATGCAGCCGACATCGCTGATCTCGTTCTTGCTCAAGACCTTGACCTCCTAATCGTAACTGAAACATGGTTCAATGATTTATCCCCTCCCACTTTTGATATACTAGTACCACCCAACTATGTCATCATCAGAATGGACAGACCTGGAAGAGCTGGGGTGGCATAGCCTGTATTTACCGCTCCATGCTCACCCAAAAACAATCCCAAATGGTTACAGTGACATTGTGTGAATACCTATGTATAGAAATATGGAGCAATAACAAACTTGTATGTAAACTGCACACAATCTACCACCACCCCCTGGTAATAACTTGCCTTTAGTTGAACAAATGATGGAGACCATCTCCTCTAACTTAGACCAACACACAAATCAGGTTTTCCTTAGGGATTTCAACATCCATTGGAATGACTTAAATGACCCCATTCTAATACCCTCAGGGCCATACTTACAGACCTCAACCCCACCCAATCATACAATGGCCCAACACCCAATTGAGACTCCACCCTTGATCCAATTCTAATCATTGCCAAGGGTAACTTGAAATAACTTGAATCCATAACACTCTGTGACTGGTCTTATCATTACTTAATCTCCTTCCTTATCCTGGAAAAGGTGTTCTGTAGAAAGGGTCAATTACTTAACACCAGACAATGGTCTAGAGACCTAAGAAATATTAATCCCACTGAGCTAACTGCTATTAGCAACAACATCCTACCTCCTCCCACAAACACGATGAATGCAAATTCAGCTTACTGATCAATATACCCAATCCCTGACAGACATATTGGACACGATTGCTCAGAAGCAGGCATTCCAAACCCTGGTTCAATGGCAATTTAAATGAGGAAAGGCGTATTCTAGGGCTTGCTAAGAGATCATGGAGACTCTCTCCATCTGGCTCTCACCTCAGGCAACTAAGGGCTTTAAGAAGCTTCTACAACAAACACATCTGAAGACCAAAAGCAAAATACTTCAGGTTGCAACTAGATAATGCCAAATATAGACCCCAAAAACTTTTCTGAAATCATCAAACAACCAGAAACTTGCCATTCTAAACACCACTCGGTAGACAAGGAGACACTACTTTAATCCTGATGAGTTCTCCGCACATTTCATCAATAAAACAAGGAAGATCGAATTGCAATTGCAACTCCTCCCTCAGCGTTTGCTCAGCTTGGGCCAGCTAAGTCGCCTCCCAGTGCAACTCCTGGACGGTTCTCCTCATACTGGATATACAACAAAAGATAAAATCACTTGGTCTTCCTTCAAAATCCCTGACGAAACCGGCATACTCACAGTAATGACATCAATTAAACCCTCTAACTGTTTTAATGATCCTCTGCCCGCTAAGCTTGTCAAAGAGCTTAGATCTTCCATGCTTCCCTTATGGATGAAGATAATCAAAGCACCCCTCGTTCAGGGTAGGGTTCCCAATAGCCTAAAGATAGGACAGGTCACCCCAATTAAAAAAAAACCTAATGCTGACTAGTCTTACCCCAAAATTGTTTACCCAATCTCCAACATCCCAACTCTAGCAAGGCATCTGGAGAAATGTGTACACCTACACCTCTGCAACCAAATTTAACAATTCCAACTTCTAGATCAGCACCAATCTGGCTTCACAACTGGCCATAGCAATGAAATTGCTTGTTCAGAATGAATCTTGACTACTTATACTTCTTGATCTCTCCTTGGAGTTTGATATGGTCAAACAAGATAGCTTGATTGACCTCCTCAAAAATAGGATAGAGTTATCTAGTCCCGTTTTAAACTGGTTTGCTTAATTTCTTCACAATAAAACTCAAAAGAGAATCAAAATTAACCAATCCCTATAAGACATTACACCAGCAACAATTAGAATACCTCAAGGCTCCACTCTCTCACCCACGTTATTCAACTTGTTCATTGAACCTCTTATGGACGTTTTGAAGATCTCAAACATTTATGTAGCAGAAGATACACAATTGTATTTGAAATTCTCCTCACCTGAAGATATCAAAATGCTCAATTGCACTCTATTGAAAACCAAACAAAGGCTGACCCGCAATCACCTCATGCTCAACACCCTCAAAACTGAATTCCTTTTGATTGCCCCTCACAATTTCTCGACCTCCATAGAAGAATGGATCAAACAACTCACAGCTCTCAACTGCTCCCCCCACATTATTGACTCTACTCAATCTCTAGGCATAGCTTTGGACAAACATCTTAATATGCAAGATCATATTAGTGCAACCATCAGCGGAGCCAATCACCAAGTTAACATTCTAAGGAAAACCAAACCCTTCTCGCCCCCTATGGATTTTCAGTCAGTCGTACAATCTCTAGTCATCTCTCGATTAGATTACGAGAGTGCCACTCTTACTGGCCTACCCATAGTAAAGTTGGCACCTTTAAAGGCCACACTGAACTCAGCTGCCAGGCTCCATTATGAAGTTGGAATCCAATTGAAGATTGCATGCATGACGCACAAGGCCCTCCACCATAATACTCCTGTCTACTTGACCAAAGAACTTGAGTAATCCAGGGAAAGTCGCTCTTTAAGAAGCACTGACTCCCTATTGTTGAAACCACAGAAATTAAAAAAAAAGAAAACCTACAAGCTCTCCTTTTCCGGCTTGCCCAAGAATTTGGAACACCTTACCACCTGAAATCAGGACAAACCCCTCAACTGTCTCCTTCAAAAAAGAAGCTAAAAACCTCTTGATGCATAGATTCCCTCTCTAGGATCCTTGATTCGTCTTCAGTTTGGCTAGTGTTGGGTGGACTCCCTTCGATCTCGGAACTGATATGCTTAATGATGTACTGTAGTATGTAACGCCATGATTATTCCCTCTCTTATTGTCATATGTTTTTCTCTTTTCCTGTTTATGTACGACTGGATTGCTATATGTACTGCGCTCTGCTACCTCGACGGGTCACGTTTACGCTTTATAAAACTCCATAAATAAATAAATACAAATGATCTGGCTAGTTCTGTGACCTCTGAATGAGCAATCCATGAAGTATAAATTGTTTCATCTGGTGAGAAGGTATCTAATTTTTTAACCAGGTTAACAATACCTAAGAGAATAACGGCATGATGGAAAAATAAGGACAAAATGTTAAGTTTACATAAAGCCAACGAAGTACATGTCTTCAATGGACTTGAAAGTTCGCAATAATAAGCGCAGTAATAAGCAAACAACAGTAGCTATGCTAGACTACACACCTCAGTGAGTTTATGTATGTATATGATTCATAGTGAAGATACCCTCTGTTGCCACCAATTGTCAATTACTGGACCTACAGGATGGTCCACAGGTTCTTACTTAGGGGTTCTGACTGCACATAAAATATGGGTTGTACACAGGACGTTTACTAGTGTATTTTATGTTTGCTTTTTGATTATGTTATGAAACACTCATGTACACTCATAACAACCAATGCATGATTCATTTTTGGACCTGGCCGTTTTGCAGGGTGATCCCCAAACTTTTTGCATTCTTCATCCTATTTTTTCTGACTTTAATTTTGCTGGTTATATTACTCTGGGCACTTTACCACTGCTGACCAGTGCTAAAGTGCAAGTGCTCCCTATGTAAAAGGTAATGGTAATTGGTTTGTCCATGATTGGCATATTTAATTTACTATAAGTCCCTAGTAAATTGCACTATGTGTGCCCAGGGCCTGTCAATTAAATGCTAGTAGTGGGCCTGCTAAACTGATGGTACAACTCACATGAGTAGCCCTGTAAAAATGTCTCAGACCTGCCACTGCAGTATCTGTGTGTGCAGTTTTAAACCTTCCCTTTTATTACATATGTCACCCCTAATGTAGGCCCAAGACAGCCCCATGTGCATGGTGCGGTGATTTTTAAATGTAGGATATGTACTTGTGTGTTTTATATGTCCTTATAGTGAATACTGCTAAATTTGTATTTCACTATTGCAAGGCATATCTCTCGTATAGTGTAACATGGGAATTGCCTAAAAACAAACTTTGAAGATTGCCTACTTCAAAGGCAGAAACTGGTATAAGTACTGGGGCTGCGACACCATAACTTCAGAACATTTCTGGACTAAGGACATTTTTCTAGGAAGAAGAGCTGGATGTTGTAGGATGAACTGCCACTCTGCCTGTTGCGTTGTTGTGCTGGTCTGCTTCTTGCTGCTTCTGTGCTGGGAGTGAAAGGACTGGCCTTTGCTTTCTGCATCCTGCTTCCAAGGTTCTCCAAGGGCTTGCATGTTCTTCCCTCCTGTTAAGAAGTCTCATGGCCATCAAAGACTTCTTCTACCAATTCCTGGGTTCTTCTGCTGAGAGTCCTGAGTCAGAGTGGTGCCAAATCCAGTCTCTGGGTTCTTGGAAGTCAGGTGAACTGAAGGAGAAATCCCTGCATCGACTCCAAGCGTCTGTTTTTATTGATACAGCGCTACAAACTTCGACGCATCGTCGCTGCCAGCACCAGAGCATGGTTCTCGATCGGCGCTTCAACCACAGCTTTCAGCTTAGACCCCAGCTTTCCATCTCAAAGTGAGTTTCAAGAACAACACATCATCAAATTCAGTTACTCACCACTCCAGCTCTGATGCAGCCCCTGCTTCACGGCTATGAAATCAACACAGTGCGTCTGAATTTTTGATGCATTGTCTCTGGCCGCCGATTCTTTATCGACACCGCACCGCAGTAAGGAACGTAGACTGCATGTGTGGATCCCAACGCATCACCTCCCTTACCAGCAAGGAATCAACGCATCACCTCCCCAGTCAGCAAGGAATAAACACATCACCTCCCCTGTCAGCAAGGAATTGACGCATCACCTCCTCTGCAGTAAGGAACCGACGCATCACCTTTTCTGCTAGTACAGAATCTATGCATCACCTTGTCTGTGTAGAAAGGAACCGACGCATCCCTATGTTTTCCAGCGCCTCACCTCCTCTGGGGACTGCATCATTTTTGTTTGGATGCATCTCAGGTACTTTGTGCTAAAACACCTGCATCCATTGATTTCTATGGATTAAGATTTTTGAAAAGTGATATCTTTTCTTGTGTATGTTGGATTTTTGTCGTTTTGCTCTTGTTATATTCAGATAAGTATTGGCCATTTTTCTAAACTGGTGTGGTGTCCTTTTGTAGTTTTTCACAGTGTTACTGTGTGTAGATGTCCAAATGCTTTACCCAGGGGGTGAGCACGGGTTATCTTAGCTGTTTAATCCCCTTACCCTGAATAGAGTGAGCAGCCGCCTCAAACTGAACTCGGACAAGACGGCGGTCCTTATCCTCGGCTCCACCCTTTCGCCTGGGACGACTCCTTTTGGCCAGCCTCACTGGGAACTGCGCCGACACCCACCGGCCAAGCACGCAACCTAGGGGTTCATCCTGGACTCTTCTCTGTCAATGACCCAACAAGTCTACGCCATCTCTTCCTCCTGCTTCAACACCCTCCGCATGCTTCGCAAGATCTACAGATGGATCCCCACGAAACCAGAAAGACGGTCACCCAGGCCCTCGTCACCAGCAGGCTGAACTACGGCAACTCCCTCTACGCAGGAACCACAGCCAAACTCCAGAAGAGACTCCAAAGCATACAAAACGCTTCTGTATGCCTCATCCTCGACATATCCCTCCACAGACACATTACCGCTCACCTGAAGGACCTGCACTGGCTTCCCGTCAACAAGAGGACCACCTTCAAGCTCCTCACCCACGCTTACAAAGCACTCCACGACGCCGGACCAGCATACCTCAACAAGCAACTCACTTTCTACACCCCAAACCGCCAGCTCCGCTTCACCAACACTCGCCCTCGCCACCATTCCACGAATCCACCGAACAACCACAGGCGGCAGATCATTCTCCCACCTCGCCGCCAAGACATGGAACACTCTCCCCATCCACCTGCAACAGACCCAGGACCTGCTGACCATCAGGAGACTCCGCAATGCCTGGCTGTTTGACCTGTAGCTACCCCCTCCGCCCCCAGCGCCCTGAGACCCTCACAGGTGAGTAATGCGATTTACAAATGGATGATTGATTGATTGATCCCTACTTGTACAGGGTGCAAACCATTGCCAGCTAGAGACCCAATTTCTAACATTCATCCTCTGGGCTTTTTTAAGGCAGAAAAGGTTATGTGTATATTTCAATAATTTTGAATTCCAATTTCTCTAACTCATATAATAAATTGGTTTTATGTATTGCATTATTAGGTAATTGATCCAGGTTACATTCACCTAGTTGACTATGGCCAATGTGATTGAATCAGAAGGTTCAATTCAAGTGTGTTTGCCACATCACACACTTGAGACTAACATGAATGAAGGTGGTTGATGCACATGATGTTTTTCTATTTAGGAAAGGTGTTCTAGGCAATACCTGTGATGCTACTAATATTTTAAGAAAATAATTTAACCTGAGATATGATTTCAGTTACAACAGGTATGTTGTGACACATTATAAGAGTATTTATTATATAGAAGGCAAGTTTATACATGATTAACTTTATATATCACTGATAAAAACAAAGGATAAAGGAACGTTATGCTTAGCTGAAAATGTCAGTTAAAACAAACCATTTTAAATGAAGAAAACCACTGACATTCACCAGTTATAGTTATCTCAAGTAACTGTAACTCGTGCACTGAATGAACTATAACTCGCACCCTGCCATGCATAATGTTGTCATCAACTGTGTCATTTCAGATGTTGCATTTATGTTATCATACTGTCATAGAACATGTCATGAGTGGATCATTGTTCAAAAAGCCAAACTCTAAAGTTCAATGGCCATTCAAAAAAATCTATTACATACTAAATATTTAGAAACGAAAAGTTCTTAATATTTGAAGGGCCAAGAGGAGAAAGAAGGAGTACACCCTCCTGATTCAAAGTATTCGTCCACGTTAAAGTACTCCACTATTGATCTTAACATAGATATTAATTGTAAGAAAAGGTTAGTTACGGAGTGAGGAATAATGGGATGTCCCTAAGTGAGGCAACCACTCCTGAAGTGGTGTAGTAAAAGGCTTTTATTTTATTTATTTTCCCTCACACACCCTAGTGGTGTCATACTTCATCATCGGGACACCACGACCCCTATAAGTCGTGGTGGGCTCAACCGGTATTTCATGGAGCACTTAGATAGTATATCTGGCCAGGGGGATAAAGGTTAAAAATCCACTGTCAGACCCCAGTATCCCTTTATTCTTGGGTCTGGCAGGAATATTAAAATTAATGAACAATAGGGTCGTTTGGAATATTATGGTCCTAGGACCCTAAGGCCAACATGTTTCAGTCCTTGCATGCCCAAAAGGAATTGGTGCTGGACTTTCTTCAGGGCTGTGTTTCCCCGGAGGGAAAAGAACAGGGAATTACCCTATACTATTTCAAAAGGGCAGGTTGCTGCTCCTTTATATGTCGCTATTAATTTTAATGTTGAATCACTCCATCTGTAGAAAAAAGAGAGGAAAACAACACATAACAGGACACACATCAGCTCACCAAAATTTTGGAAGCATAATATTAAAAAAAACACCGTAAATGGTGGCCTAACATTCTCCCAGTGAGGATTTTATATCAACAAGTGATATAGCACATTTATTCAGAAGCTGTGCCTTGTGCAAATTATGCTCGCATTCTTATATTCTGTATCTCATACAGGCTAATTGCCGTTGTTTTGTGTACCTTAGACCCAGGTGTCATGATAAAAGTTTTTATACTCCACAAACCACACACTCGCTATCACTCACACCTCTCGATAGTGTAGTAAAGTTTTTTTTTTAAAGTAGTAAGAAAATATTGAATGTATACATGTTCTTACCCCATTTGGAGAGTGGTAATAACCCACATGAAATCACGCTTGAACGGGGGTACCCCTATTGTCGGGCGTTGCTGATGTAAGGAATGACCATATACGTCAATCCGTCGATTTGGTAAGGAATATTATATATATATGGAAAAAAGATAGTGACAAACAACACATAGGAAAAAATAGCATTATCACTGAGCCCGAAGTCGGCAGAATCTCCGTGCGGAGATACTAGAATAGCGTACCTTGTTGTGGCTATAGACTCAAACAGCGAACAACTCACGGATTCATGGGTCTTCCCCTGCTGCGGACCTATTTGGTGCTGATTCCATCGGCTTGAAAGAAATGGACAAGCGCGCGTTCGTGGTATAAATGTCCCGAGCAGGTTACAATAATTTCCGGGTTTGCGAATAGATTCACGCAAGATTAGCGTGAATACCTGCTAACGGAAAAACAGACTTGAAAGGTGAAATAGAACAATGGTAGAGTATCTGCCTCTAACTTGCTCCTTAAAAAAGAGTAATTCGTAACTTATGTTTACGTACAGCAATGATCCAGCATTTTGAAAGACTTGAAATAGACGTCATACTGACGAAAAGAATTGTGGGAGATGTAGTACGTATCCCACATAGTGGTGGGACCCCACCGTCAACTCCGCTAATGAATAGCTATTTACAAGCCGGAACCAACCAAGTGTGGCCATAACTAAGGGGGATTCGTGCAAAGTTAAAAGGTCAGACTGGGAATGCAAAACGCAGAGTGACCCAATCCAAATTATTGTGTATTATAAATCATATTTTTAATTTGCATGTAATGAACAAAATTATTTGAGAAAGACTCAAAGGCCTGGAACTGTTTTAAAAGACCTTAAGTAATGCGTGTGGAAATATATATATATTTTTTAAAAAACAGAAATACTGTTTGGAAAGATGCTTTCACAGTGTGCAAGTTAGCCAAAGTAGGGGTACTAACTGTTGTTACCCCATGAATGAATTCCAAACCACTAATAGGTGGTTGGAGAGAGATTTCTGTACACTAATATTGCCAGGTAATATAGTAAGCTGTGGTATCTCTAGTGTGTGAGTTTTATGTATTAATTCCTATATCCATGCTTAGTATTCCATATGTTCACACTTCCTGTGTGACACAAAGCCATATCACAGTATGTTCGATGTCAGATACCTTAGCTCTTTTTATTCAGTTGATTCCAAGGTATGGAATCGTTTAGTCCATGAATGTGTGTTTTGAGACGGTATACCCACCGTTGTTCCCTTTCAAGGAGTTTTTTTGTCAGGTCTCCTTCTCCTTTGATTTTTTCAATCCCCACTGTACATCCATGTCTGTGTGCTGCATTTCGACATAGTGAGATGTCAATCTTGTTGCTGTTATGGCTCTTCTAATGGTACTTCTATGTTCGCTGATGTGGACCTTGACTTTTCTCCCAGTCATGCCGATATACATTAGTTGACAAGGGCATTTGATCATGTAGACAACGTTGTCACTATTGCAATTTGTATGGGTTCGTTGTTCCCATACGTAATGCATGCCCAAATCGATCTCCTTCGTATGTTTGGTTAGAGGGCATACCACACATGCCCCACACGGATAGTGACCAACAACTGAGAGTTGATGCCAAAGTGTTAGTTGTTGAGATGTTTTCTTTTTCAGATCTGTGTGTATCAGGGTATTTCTTAGACTTTTATTCTTCATGAAGGAGAACATAGGTTTGTCAAACTTCAATTTGTTGGACATAAGGATCTGCCACTTCTTACTGATGATTTTCTTAATGTCATTTGATGACGTATTATATGTTGTGACACAGATAATGGTATCCTTTGTCTCTTTTTTGGTTGTCTCCAAAAGAGCAGACCTTGGTGTATTGCGGGATCTTTTCTTGGCTTTTTCAATAATACGTCTAAGGTAGGCTCTTTCTTCCAGCTTCTTCGCCAGTAATTCTGCTTCACATTTGTAATCATTCAGATCTTCACAATTTCTACTAATTCGCAGACACTGGCCAGCGGGGAGATTTTCCCGAAGGGAACGGGGGTGGGCGCTCTCGAAGTGTAGAAGACTGTTTTTATCAGTTGGTTTGGTGTACAGAGCACTGGATAGGCCTTGGTTGTTTGCCTTTATTTTGACATCGAGGAAGGAGACTTGGTTATGATGGTACGTCATGGTGAATTTCAGGTGTGGATTGAGTTGGTTGAGCCATCCATGGAAGTTGGACAATGTCTCTGAGTCCCCCTCTCATATCATTAAGACATCATCGATGTAACGCCACCACTTACAGATGTTTTTGGAGTAAGGGTTGGCTGAACAGATATGTTGTTCTTCTATCTGGTCAACATACAGACATGCTATGCTAGGCGCAAAGGTGCTGCCCATCGAAGTGCCATGGACTTGGAGATAGAGCTGTTCCCCACAGAGACTTTTCTTGCACTCACCATACAGCAATCAAAACAAAAGACCTCCACAAAAGTGACCCTTTGGGGGACCTGTAGGGTATTGCAGCACCGGCCCAACGAGGAGCAACCGCCCTATGATGAAGCATACATCCCTCGGGATGTGTGAGGGTAACATGAAACAGTCTTATTGACTGCCTCTCTACATGTGTCTAACCTTGGTTCAACCATCAATCACTCGCCTCTTCTCTCCTAACTAGAAACAGTGACCACATTTTTTGCATTTCTCTTAACCCCAGGAGCATGGTCACTGGACTTCCTTCCAGCTCCTAGTCCCCCCTTGTATTTTTTGATAGTTTGTGTTCATCATAACCACACGATATCTGCAACATTTCATGCATGCGCATATCAGGAGCCACCTGCCCATGTTTGATGCATGAGTTTAACCCTCACAAAGAGGCATCCAACATCTCTCACATAGGTCATACACACTCTTCTGAATGTGAGCCCAGCAACCAATGAAAATCACTTTGCCGACTACTCAGTGCTATGCAAATGCTCTAATATAGTGCAATACAAACAGAGGATTGTGACAGTGGTTGCACACTTCACGATTCTAAAGATAAAAGCTATGGGACATATGTAAGAAAAAATGACGATTTGTCACAAATTAGTTTGCGATCTGTGATAAAGTGCTGAACTAATCTTGAAAAATAGGAACTCAGTCAAAAATATACAGCAAACCAAAAACAAAATAAAAATTTCAAAAATGCAACTTTTTTTGCAAACTTCAAAAATGCAAATCAGGAATAACAAATCGGTAGTGGAATGTCATAAAGAGTCGCAAATTGTTAATAGCCACAAAACAAACAAATTGCAAGTGCAAATCAAGTGGAAGAAGGTTGTAATCAGGTGGAAGGTATAAAAAGACACCCAAAAGGCAGCTTAAACATTCACAATGGCTACTCTTTATGCAATGGTAATGAGGATGCATGCACCATGAGCTTTGCAGTACACAAGGAGAAAACAGGAGCAGATGTTTGGGCCGAGTCATCCTTTTTTGATCAGCCAGAGGAGGACGTTTTTGCCATTTAAAGACTGAGCAAGGCTCTCATACCTGATTTTACTAATGTATTGCAGCCTGTTCTTCAGAGTTTGACTGAATGAAGCACAGCCTACATATTCAGGTTTTGTGCTTCCTACATCTAGCATCAGGGATTTCAAGTGGTGTAACACATGCCCCTGTATCTCCCGCGGTGCGGGGGGGGGGCCCAAGCTGCATGGGGCCCCCTTAGCAAAGTACTCTGGCAAGAGCTCCTGATTGAGTTCCGAGGGGGCCCCTCCACGTACCTTACAGGGGGGGGCCTCAAGTTTCATTACGCCAGTTGGGATTTAGCAAATCACTGTTGCAGTAGCAAGAGGCATATTATAGACAGGGCCCGACTGGCCATAGCGGGCACCAGGCATTTCCCCAGTGGGCCATCCGGGTGGGGACCGTTTTTGGGGCCCTGGGGTTTCGTTTTTGTTACTGGGGGTTGGCAATATCAGCCCCCTGTAACAAAATCAGCTAAACTCGGCCCTAGAAAAGAGCTCGGCCACACCCCCCTTGCTCCACAGGGGGGCCGGCCGGGCAGTTTGCCAGGGCCGATTTCGGTTCCCAGTCCGGCCCTGATTACAGAGCACACTTTCAAGGGTATTTGGACATTTCCTGGATGCAATACTGACCAGGACAAATCTACATATATGTTTTCCAAATACCTCAGGTATATTACAAAATAAAAAATTGAACTTTTATCAAAGTACACATTTTGCTAATGCCATAGGATGTATAGATGGCACACACATACTTATACCCCCAGTATGAAATTAGGTTACTGGTTGAGGAATGTTGAGCTGTACTTAAGCAGAAACCACAATTCATGTCAGTGTGAAACACAAGCAAACCTCAAATTAACCCGTGCTTAACTCCCATGTAACTTGGCACAAAAGCAGTCAGTATTTATGCAGCACTTCAAACAGTAATGAAGTGAAAACACAACACTAGAAAAATTCCACACCAATTTTAAAAAATAGAGTGAAATATATTACATTATTTGAGACCAAAACAACAAAAATCCAAAAAAGTAGAGAGCTTACAAGCATAAAGAGCACTTGCAGATTTTTAATTGTGCAAGACGCGGTGAAAGTCACAAGTTCAGGCCAACTGTGGGAGAGCACTGCAGATGGTCGTCACTGTAGGACGAAGAGCCGGCCGGGCGTTGTGGACATTTGCCGCTGTAGCGTGAAGATCTTTTCGGGCATTTTGGATGGTCATTGCTAAAGATTCTAGTTGGCGGTCACAGTGGACTGTCGATGTTGTAGACGTTGCAGATGGTCATCGCTGTAGCACGAAAAGCAGGCCGGACGTCATCGACGGTCTCCACTGTAGTGCAAAGATCCTGTCAGGCGTTGTGGATGGTTATTGCTGGAAATTCATGTTTGTGGTCACTGAGGGCTGTCATTGTTGTAGCGTGAAGTGCAGATCTCGCATTGCCAGACTTCATGTTGGCAGACAGTAAGATCTTGGCATGAACAGCCCGATTCGCAGTCTCAAAGAGCCCAAAGCTTCAGGATTTCGAATTTCTTTGAAGGGAAGCTCAACTTATGCCACACCAAGGGTCCAGGACCTAAGGGGCACCTCTTGGGAATCAGGAACGCACTCCACCAGAGGCCAGCAGGGCCCAGGCAGGTCCAGTTGCAGGCCCAGGCAGCAGGTAAGCTGGGCAGATGCAGGAAGGCCTCTGGAGGTTGTTATGTCCCTGTGGCTCACAACAGGATGTCAGTCAGCTATCCCTTGGAGTCACTTCAGCCTGGGATGAAGGATGCAGGTCTAGTCTTCCTTCTCAGCAAGTGGGCAGCAAGGCAGCAGAGTAGCAGGGCAGCAGTTCTGGCAGCATAGCATTTCTTCTTCTATAGTCTGTGTCCTGAGGTATATTGAAGAATTGGTCTGCGAATCCACTATGTATACTTGGTGCCATCTTTGAAGTAGGAGAAGCTTCTAAAGGTTTCCACTCCCAGAGGTGCTTGGAATTTCATGCCTCCTTACTCCAGCCCCAGCATATCTGGGACACAAATGACTAGTATCAAAACCTTTATAAATGTGCTAAGACAGAGTCTTTGTGATGTGCAAGTGTGGTAGGTGACAGCTCCACCTCCCTATCAAGTCAGAGATGGCCCATTATGCCAACACCTATTTCCCCAAATGGTTGGGGTAAGATAATACCCACTTTCTAAAAGTGGCGGTTTCAGAATTGTGACTCAAAATCCGACTTTACCATTAGAGAGGGCTTCTTTAGACACCAAACTCGGTATTCCTATCTGCTTCCAAATGAAAGTTAGCACTTATTAAATATAATAAGATAACCCAATGTTATCCTATGGGAGAGGTACGCCTTGCAGTAGTGAAAAACAAATGTAAGAGTTTTTCACTACCAGGACATACAACAGTTAAACGTATGTGTCTATTGTTTTAAAGGTGCTGCACCCTGCCTTCTGGGCTATTTAGGTTCTCCCCTAGGGCTGACTTATATGTATTAAAAAGAAGGTTTAGGCCTTGCAAAAGGTTTTTTTTTACCAGGTCCAAATGGCAGTGTAAAACCGCACAGAAGAGCTGCAATGGCAGGCCAGAGACATGTTTAAAATGGCTACTTAAGTGGGTGGCACAATTAGTGCTGCAGGCCCAGTAGTAGGATTTTCATTCACAGGCTCTGGGTACATGTAGTACCACTTTACTAGATACTTATAAGTAAATTAAATGTGCCAATTGGGTGTATGCCAATTTTGCCATGTTTGAAGGAGAGAGCACAAACACTTTAGCACTGGTTAGCAGTGGTAAAATGTGCCTCTAAAAGCCAACAAAAACAGGTTCATAAAACAGGAGGATGAAGGCGAAAAGTTTGGGGATGACCATGCAGAGAGGACAAAGTCCAACACCTCCACTATTTATAAGAAAAGAACAGCCATTATTTCCTTAGCATCCAGGTGGTGTGTAATGATGACTATATTACAAACATTTCTATCCCTTAACCAGGAAGGACACTTGGCTCTTCCATTTTCCAGAACGGTGAACTTAACATTGTCTGGCAAGGGGAGACATGGGAGATGGATATTGTGTGTGGTAAGTGTCACAATGCATGGGGATATGTTATTTATTAAACAACTTAGTACATTACATTTACACATGTTTGTATGTAACAGGTGACAGTCCATATGTATGGATTATCACACCATACCTAAATCCACAACATCAATGTGGGCATTGCTATAAAGCAGCATCCAAACAGAGAAGAGGACTAATAAAAACAATGGCATTTTAAAAGGCAGATTTTGGGCTCTCCATACAAGTGCTGGTGCATTAGAATAAAGCCCTGAGGCTTGCTGTATGTAAAAAAACAACTGTTTGCGCAATACTTCAGGACATTACTGTGCACATGGGCATGTCTCGGGAACCAATGGACAATGATTCAATGACGTAGAGAATCTATATCCAACTCATTCCACATATGGACTAGAGATAATACAGTCAGGTAGCAGTCTTAAATCTGGTATTAGTGGTTGTCAGCTCTTCCAAGACACTAGCAACCTGAACTAATGTTCTAGTTATGTCACCATTTTGATGTGTCAACTTGGTCTGTACATATAAAAAGTGTCTACAATGATTTGACGAACATGTGACTAAACCATCTATAGAGCCACAAAAAGCCTGAAGATGAATGTCTAAGTGGTATCGGTGTCTCTTCTTTGCTTCCCAAACCTTTGATGTTCCTCCACATATTGATTCAACAGCATAGGAAATGTCTATCATACTGTGTTCCAAGGGTTCAAATCCATTGTGTAAAGTTTTTTGTAAATCACCCACCCTATGGGTTGGTTCACAGATTACTTTTTGCTCCTTTTCCTGCATGCTATGCATTGCACTTTCCAGCTTCTATAAATGCTGTGCCAATGCTGCAGAATCTTCTATTTCACTTGATAGGTCACTTACTTCAGGAGTATGTGGCCTTGCAGTGGGTCTCACTGGACGAAGGAGTGAGTGTTGTGTCCTCAGTGTCACGCTAGCGGTTGGGGTTAATTTACTAACAAAGTAGCAGCAGAACGTGCTAGATTTGTCATTTGGCCAACTTCCTCTATATCCACAGCCATGCTTGTCTAGCTTTCAGGTTGTCAGGTGGTATCTCCACTTGTGCAATGTTGTGGGCCTATTAGGAGCAAGGTATTCGCATAGTGTAAAAATTAACACTGCACTCTGTACATACAACACTGTCATGAAAGCATAGTAAAATGTATTTAAGTTAATTATTCTAAAATATATGTATGTTAATGTATATTATACTTGTTGAATATATGTCTATTAACCTCTAAATAATAAAATTGAATTTTACAGCACATTAATTCATCAAATGAAATGTTTATTAAATAATAAAATATTGTAATCACATTTAATTTATAGGAATTTTAATGTTCAAACAATATTTTGTTTTAAAAAAGTACTTACTGTTACTACATTTTTATTTAATATTTAGTAAATGTGGTTAAAAGGTATATATGTACTCATTCAAAAATGTTACCTTTTTAAAAATATTTAAAAGTCTAATGTAATGTTTTTAAATTAAGTTTATTGTTCTTTTTAAAATTAATCAATATTCATAAATCATTTTTCTCTCACTTGAAAGCCTACATATATGCCAAGACTCCCTCTCGGGAAGGGTGCCGCACTTAAGCTGAGGTTCCGTGTGGGACGGAACGACACTTTTGAGTGGTGACGAATATGGATGAGTTGGGTATCTACGAACCGCAAATGACGAGTATAGTGGGTGTACGCAGTTTCGCTACGCAACCATGTATGGTTCGTCTTATTTTTGGGTTTATTCATCTGAACCCTCGGGTTCCATTTTAGATACGGCATCCATTTTGTTTCTTGCCCTCAAGTAGCCAGCGAACGGACTTCTGTCCGCTTCGTGACCCTGGGACTCTCAAGCTTATGCGAGAGACACGTGTTCCCTTAAGTATGACTTTTATGATGAGGGAAACGACACGACGAAGGCAGATGGCCCCGCTCGAGGTTCATCTTGCCGTGCCGGTCTATTGTTTCAAGCACGTTACAAAGTGGGGCGTCATCTCGTCCCAACCAGTCGCACTGCTGAATCGTGCCATGTTGGCTATTATTATATACATGTTTCCACAGTAATCCATCTAATCCGTTTAATGAAACTCTTTTTCTCCTCACTTCACTTAAATGTTGAATGTTTTGGGTCACACGCGGATCAATATGCCAATTTTCCAAATTTCTTCTGTTCAAACTGTGCCCATCCGGACCTCTTGTAAGAACGTGATTAATGCAGAGTTCATTAAAAGGCAGTGTTTATTCATTACACCCAATGCATTTCGGGCTGGGAAGCCCTTCGTCAGGGGTCACTACAAATCACAATGAAACAATAGTCAATTGTTACTTATAAGTATTATAAAGTTTCTCATTTAGATGAACATAGCAAATTTTGAATCAAATTACAATGCCAATTGTCCGTTGCAAGTTGTATATCTGTATTCACAATTAACCTCTAAGTCAATGGTATAGTTGAAGCACCCCTATAACATTTACTAAGCACTACATTATCTCGCACCCGAATACCCCAGTGCTATCCCTCTGTGAATTTGGTTCACTTTTAACAAACCCTTCTTTTCACTTGCTACCAATATCAAAATATCACAAGCTGTCATGTATCCCCATTCTCTCCCTTTTTCGTACCCACCTCTCCTTGCACGTAATTTTCGAACCCACTATACTTTCCACAAACGTGTTCTAGAAATCAAGTTCCCTCTTTCTCTCTCCCCCTTCCTCTCCGTTCTTTCGTATACATTCATAATTTATAACTCACACAAGCCATCATTCACACTTATTAAATTCACACATTTTTTAGCTCAAACATTCGTTACCTCCTTCCCCACCAAATGTCATTCACTCTCTTTACTTTCATTCTGCTCTGAAAAAACGTTCTAATGTTTCCCATACCTGCCGCAAGTTTCCACAACCGTTGATCCTCATCTCCAAAAAGACGAAAGAAGCGTTCGTTTTTCCCATGTTACCTCCCGCTTTTAACTAAATCAAACTTCCATCAAGGCGCCCGATTGGCCCATTTCTTGGCTTTTCCCGCCGTCCAATCTGCAGCCATTAGTGCTAATTAGATGCTAACAACACTCCATCTCCCATGATGCACTGTTTCAGTAAAAACCCACTGGTACAATCACTAAACATATTACTCAGTTTTCTAAATTTTTTAAAATTAGATAAAATAAAATGTGACTAATTTTGAAGTTCATTTCCTTTGTCATAAACACAGTCTATTTTAATGAACCGGGATGTTTTACGCCGTCCGTGTGAACACATCAACTTCACCTTGCTTTTTCTTCTTACTCCGTTGTCATCTGGCGGGTGCTATCCTGTGTAGGGGCATCATTGTCCAATGAAAACTATAGAATTAGGATGCACACCTTTTATATTCAGTTTTTTCAAGTTTGTCCAACTCTTCCCAGAATGCGTGCAGGCTGGTATGGTGTCATGCCCAAACGACACCAGGAATACAAGCACGTTACAAAGTGGGGCGTCATCTCGTCCCAACCAGTCGCACTGCTGAATCGTGCCATGTTGGCTATTATTATATACATGTTTCCACAGTAATCCATCTAATCCGTTTAATGAAACTCTTTTTCTCCTCACTTCACTTAAATGTTGAATGTTTTGGGTCACACGCGGATCAATATGCCAATTTTCCAAATTTCTTCTGTTCAAACTGTGCCCATCCGGACCTCTTGTAAGAACGTGATTAATGCAGAGTTCATTAAAAGGCAGTGTTTATTCATAGCACCCAATGCATTTCGGGCTGGGAAGCCCTTCGTCAGGGGTCACTACAAATCACAATGAAACAATAGTCAATTGTTACTTATAAGTATTATAAAGTTTCTCATTTAGATGAACATAGCAAATTTTGAATCAAATTACAATGCCAATTGTCCGTTGCAAGTTGTATATCTGTATTCACAATTAACCTCTAAGTCAATGGTATAGTTGAAGCACCCCTATAACATTTACTAAGCACTACATTATCTCGCACCCGAATACCCCAGTGCTATCCCTCTGTGAATTTGGTTCACTTTTAACAAACCCTTCTTTTCACTTGCTACCAATATCAAAATATCACAAGCTGTCATGTATCCCCATTCTCTCCCTTTTTCGTACCCACCTCTCCTTGCACGTAATTTTCGAACCCACTATACTTTCCACAAACGTGTTCTAGAAATCAAGTTCCCTCTTTCTCTCTCCCCCTTCCTCTCCGTTCTTTCGTATACATTCATAATTTATAACTCACACAAGCCATCATTCACACTTATTAAATTCACACATTTTTTAGCTCAAACATTCGTTACCTCCTTCCCCACCAAATGTCATTCACTCTCTTTACTTTCATTCTGCTCTGAAAAAACGTTCTAATGTTTCCCATACCTGCCGCAAGTTTCCACAACCGTTGATCCTCATCTCCAAAAAGACGAAAGAAGCGTTCGTTTTTCCCATGTTACCTCCCGCTTTTAACTAAATCAAACTTCCATCAAGGCGCCCGATTGGCCCATTTCTTGGCTTTTCCCGCCGTCCAATCTGCAGCCATTAGTGCTAATTAGATGCTAACAACACTCCATCTCCCATGATGCACTGCCTTTTAATGAACTCTGCATTAATCACGTTCTTACAAGAGGTCCGGATGGGCACAGTTTGAACAGAAGAAATTTGGAAAATTGGCATATTGATCCGCGTGTGACCCAAAACATTCAACATTTAAGTGAAGTGAGGAGAAAAAGAGTTTCATTAAACGGATTAGATGGATTACTGTGGAAACATGTATATAATAATAGCCAACATGGCACGATTCAGCAGTGCGACTGGTTGGGACGAGATGACGCCCCACTTTGTAACGTGCTTGTATTCCTGGTGTCGTTTGGGCATGACACCATACCAGCCTGCACGCATTCTGGGAAGAGTTGGACAAACTTGAAAAAACTGAATATAAAAGGTGTGCATCCTAATTCTATAGTTTTCATTGGACAATGATGCCCCTACACAGGATAGCACCCGCCAGATGACAACGGAGTAAGAAGAAAAAGCAAGGTGAAGTTGATGTGTTCACACGGACGGCGTAAAACATCCCGGTTCATTAAAATAGACTGTGTTTATGACAAAGGAAATGAACTTCAAAATTAGTCACATTTTATTTTATCTAATTTTAAAAAATTTAGAAAACTGAGTAATATGTTTAGTGATTGTACCAGTGGGTTTTTACTGAAACAGTGCATCATGGGAGATGGAGTGTTGTTAGCATCTAATTAGCACTAATGGCTGCAGATTGGACGGCGGGAAAAGCCAAGAAATGGGCCAATCGGGCGCCTTGATGGAAGTTTGATTTAGTTAAAAGCGGGAGGTAACATGGGAAAAACGAACGCTTCTTTCGTCTTTTTGGAGATGAGGATCAACGGTTGTGGAAACTTGCGGCAGGTATGGGAAACATTAGAACGTTTTTTCAGAGCAGAATGAAAGTAAAGAGAGTGAATGACATTTGGTGGGGAAGGAGGTAACGAATGTTTGAGCTAAAAAATGTGTGAATTTAATAAGTGTGAATGATGGCTTGTGTGAGTTATAAATTATGAATGTATACGAAAGAACGGAGAGGAAGGGGGAGAGAGAAAGAGGGAACTTGATTTCTAGAACACGTTTGTGGAAAGTATAGTGGGTTCGAAAATTACGTGCAAGGAGAGGTGGGTACGAAAAAGGGAGAGAATGGGGATACATGACAGCTTGTGATATTTTGATATTGGTAGCAAGTGAAAAGAAGGGTTTGTTAAAAGTGAACCAAATTCACAGAGGGATAGCACTGGGGTATTCGGGTGCGAGATAATGTAGTGCTTAGTAAATGTTATAGGGGTGCTTCAACTATACCATTGACTTAGAGGTTAATTGTGAATACAGATATACAACTTGCAACGGACAATTGGCATTGTAATTTGATTCAAAATTTGCTATGTTCATCTAAATGAGAAACTTTATAATACTTATAAGTAACAATTGACTATTGTTTCATTGTGATTTGTAGTGACCCCTGACGAAGGGCTTCCCAGCCCGAAATGCATTGGGTGTAATGAATAAACACTGCCTTTTAATGAACTCTGCATTAATCACGTTCTTACAAGAGGTCCGGATGGGCACAGTTTGAACAGAAGAAATTTGGAAAATTGGCATATTGATCCGCGTGTGACCCAAAACATTCAACATTTAAGTGAAGTGAGGAGAAAAAGAGTTTCATTAAACGGATTAGATGGATTACTGTGGAAACATGTATATAATAATAGCCAACATGGCACGATTCAGCAGTGCGACTGGTTGGGACGAGATGACGCCCCACTTTGTAACGTGCTTGTATTCCTGGTGTCGTTTGGGCATGACACCATACCAGCCTGCACGCATTCTGGGAAGAGTTGGACAAACTTGAAAAAACTGAATATAAAAGGTGTGCATCCTAATTCTATAGGTCTATTGTTTCAGCCATGCATACATTAGACACGGTATCTCTGATCCCGTTATCAAGTTTCCTTTATTACTCCTAACACTCTTCTTTAACCTGTTGTGCATCCTTGTTCTTCCTTTGCATCTGTTTTTGTCCCTTCTCCTAATGTGTTTACGATCAGGATGGAATGTGTTTTATATGCTTTTACAGTTGGGAACTGGCAATACTGTGGTAATCATGTTCCGGCCTCCTGAAACATGAACGCGACCCTTTTTGAAGTTTATTGTGGGAACTGAGTTGTAATCTTTGTTCACTATATTGGGCTATGGGAAAAACGTGTATAAAAGGAGCGATCCACTTTTGCAAATTGAAGCAGTCTCCGAGAACCTACACGCTGTGTACTTCTTGTGACCTCTGTATCCCTGCAGTAAAATAAACGCTGATCTCTGACGCCGCTGGAAGTGTCCCGTGTCTCTGTGTTTGGTACGCCAGAACAGGTAACCCACGAAGGTTTCAGGTGTTGTTCCCTGGCACCGCTGGGTCTTAGAAAAACCCAGTCCTTCAGTTGGCGCCCAACGTGGGGCGACATCAGCGGTACCGGTCCAAAGCCCGACGATCGTGAGGAACTTCGTGTGAAATCTCCGAGGGAAGGTGCACCCCGCTTCATCGATCCAGTTGTCGAAATAAGTGGCCCGACGTCTTTTCCCGCGAAGATCCCCGCCTCCTGACGGCTGCGACGGACTGATGCCCTGACTGTCGACCTGTTTTTGGCGCCTGGCGTAGTCCTTTGTACGGCGAGACGATAGACGGGCCTTCCTGGTGACGCCATTGTTCTTTCAGTTAAGCATTTGTGGGTCGCTCCCTGTGTTCCTTTGTTGTTGACATGGTACCATAGCATTTGTGGTTCTTAGTTGTTGGGTTTTATTTGACGATTGCAATTGCCAAAAACCGAGGGTCTCGCAAACTTTTTGCGAGGATATCGTAAATTCGATAGCCCTTGAAGTTTGTAAACTCGGTTAGTGTGCGCGATGCCTAGCCGTAGTACTTTGTTTGGGTTTCTTAAATGTTGCAGAATGGATTCCCGGCTGGAGGATTCATGCCCGATACCTCCGGTTGGAAGTCCGATTTATGAGCTCTATAGTCGCCATGGCGTAGGTCCTATCGTGTATAATGAATATTGGGTCCGCTACACTAAAAATGATGGCGTTCTTAGTTGGCCATCTCATGGTAGTTTTGAAACTGCCGTTTTAGATAATTTGGAAGCTAAACTGTTTAAAAAGAAGGCTAGGCCGGCCATGTTTGATTCCTTCCGGTTGTGGCGGAAAGAGGCCAAGCAGAAAGAAATCAAGCAGAGTAAGAAAAGTAAAAGAGAAGGCGTTATCGCGGTGATGCGAGATGCTGAACAGTATCAGCGAGACAAAGATGAGAAAGAGCAGGAAGTTAGTGCTCGACTACATCATATGGCGGTGGATAAGTGTTATCCGGTGCTACCGCCTAACAATGATAAGTCAGGAGAAGAAGCGGTAGAGGATTCGCTATTGTCTTATCTGTTGAAATCGCCACCCCCCTATGCTCCCGATACTCTGGGTCCTGTGATTCTACCTCTTCCTCCACCTGCTGTTTTGGCGGCTGCTGGTCAGCCCGCTGTTCCTCCCGCTCTCCCGAATCCCCTTGTGCCACAGATCGTTCCTCCTCTTTTACCGGCTTCTCTTCCTACTGCGCCTTTTCATGTCCCTCCTCAGTCTGTTGTTCCTGCTACTCCTGGTGCCGCGTCAACTTCTATTGTCTCTACCCCTACTGTCGCCGCGCCTGGATCTTCTTCCTCTTCTCCTTCTGTTCGTAGTCGTCTCTTGACTGCTGTTGCTTCTCTTTATTCTCCGCTTTTTGGGCCAATACTCGGCTCGACTCTTTCAGATGTCGCTCAGAGGCGCAGCCAGCTTCCTGACGATAGAGAACGCGAATCGCTGGTAAAAATGGCACGTAAATGGATTCGTAATCCTGTTAAATATCCTTCGCGTGTAGTGTTTGACACATTTTCTCAGTTTAATGCGCCCACTCAACGATTCGTGTTTGAGGAATTGTGTAAATCGTTGAAGGAGGAGTGGGATCACGATGTGGTAGATACTGTACCGTCTGAGGTTTCTGAGCTCCAGCATCGGTTCACAACTGGTGTGATTGTAGGTGACAAAGTTCGAGAAGCTCTAGAACGTTTGTTATCCTTTCGATGTACAGTGCAACCTCGAGCATTGTTTAAGGAGGAGACGGCAGCATGGATGGCGCAACCTGGTCAATATCCGATGCGGGAAGTTCCCCCAGTATGGATGCCAGGCGATCCTAATGCTAACCCTGCTGTCCCAGGTCGTTTTCAGAGAGTGTGGATACACCTCCCTTGGAAAAGATCGGAAGTCTTACAGGTGAAGCAAACTTTGCCTGATCCCCGTAAAAATCCAGCAGGTTATTATAAGGAGTTGTCCCAATTGGTGGATGCTACTGTTATGAATCTAGCTGATATTGATATGTTGTTTGGCAATGTAGTGCCTCAGCCGATTTGGGCGAAAATTCGTCACGAGAATCACGCGGCTGAGTTAGGCGGTGACTGGGCTGCCCTTACAGCGGCAGACGCTCAGCAAGTCGGTGGGGCTAAGCCTGAGCAGCTTATTGTGGCATTGCCCCAGAGGATTATTACCCTCATGAAAACGCTTATGCCAGCGATGCGCGTTAATTGGGACAAGCTGTCCGCGTGCAAGCAAAAGAGGGATGAAAGCGTCTCCGACTTCTTCACGAGATTTGAGGAAGCATTTGTCGATCATAGTGGCCAGGACATGGGCTCAGAGGGTGGTCAGCGGCTGTTTGTCGATAAGTTTGTGTCGAACTTGTTGCCCGAACTTAGTAATAAGTTGAAAAATTCTGAGAGTTCGTGGGCCGTTTCTACCACTGCTCAAATATTGGCTACGGCCCAATATTACGAGAATAGGGAAAAGGAGGAAAGTGAACGTGCAGATAAGAAAACAAAGGATCTTAAAACTAAGGTCTTATTGCAGCAAGCGTATCCTCCGCGCTCGAATTTTAATGATTCGCAACAGCCAAATAGATCGCAATCACAGTTCTCTAGATCGCAGACGCGAAATGACTCTCCCGCACCCCGTTTTGTGTTGGGATACAATCAATGTGCGTACTGTCGAGGGGAGGGCCATTTGAAGTTTAATTGTCCGGTTCTCCGTGATAGGAATAATGGTGTGTCAGCTCGAGGAGGACGTGGTGGTCCTCAACAAGCTTCACGTGGTAGAGGTCGTGGAGTTACTCAGAGTCAGGCCGAGCGTTTTGCCACTTCCTCAGACTCGCAGAATTGTTTCGATCGACGTGAACCATCGTCCGGTAGATCTGCACAGTATCATGTGGATGACTGTTACGTTGAGCGTGATGTTGATATGGATGGTATCTACTAGGACAGCCATAGACGAAGGAAGGGAGAAGTATCAGTTCCGGTTGATCAGAGAGGGCCTTATGTTGACGTAGCTACATTGGGTATCGTCGAGCCTTTTCTGTTGGACACTGGTGCAGCAAAAAGTTCCATTATGCATTCGAAACTCCCTGGCGCGCCTTTGCCTGGCTTAACGAATGTTTCCGTTGGATTCTCTGGCGCCCCCGTTAGCAATCCAGTTTCTAGCCCCTTGCCACTTACGATTGGGTCTCATGAGCTAGAAGCTCCTTTGATTTTGACTACTGGTTGTGGTGAGAATCTTTTGGGTTTGGATTTGTTGAAGAGGTTACATGCGACTTTGTACTGCTCTCCTACGGGTGTGGAGCTCACGTTGGGTGAGAATGTGATTTCCCCTATGTATCTATCGATCGATAAGCTCCCACCGGAATTGAGTTCTCTTCCAGCTTCTTTGTGGGCAACAGGTCCCAATGATGTGGGCCTGTTGGATATCCCACCTTATGTTGTTCAATTGAAAGTTGATGCGCGCTTACCACGCATACCACAGTATCGAATTTCTCTTGATGGTGAACGAGCACTATTAGCGATCATTTACGATCTGATCGGTAAAGATGTTATCGAGGAGACACGAGGTAACGTGTGTAATAGTCCCGTGTTGCCTATTCTGAAACGAACTGATCCGTCCAAGCCTCCCGTGTACCATCTAGTTATCGACTTACGGGAAGTCAATAAAATTGTTGTCCCACAGTTTCCTGTGGTTCCAGACATTACAGCTTTGCTGACTCTGATTCCAGCCTCTGCATCATGGTTCTCGGTAATAGATCTGAAGAATGCGTTCTTTAGCATTCCGATTGCTGAGGAAAGTCGTGATTTGTTCGGATTTTCGTTAGGAGGTCGCAGTTTCCGGTTCAAACGCGCACCTCAAGGCTATTGTGAGAGTCCATCGATCTACAGCCAAGCTCTTAAGAGTCAACTGGATGCATTTGTACTGCCGACTGGTGCGGCTTTGATTCAGTACGTTGACGATCTGTTGGTAGCCGCAGATACTGAACAAATTTGCAAGACTGCTACTGTGTCACTGTTGCAGCATCTCTGTGACTTACACCACATAGTGTCACCTTCTAAATTGCAATATTGTTGTCAAGAAGTTACCTACTTAGGTCACTTATTGTCAAAGGCGGGAAGAAGGTTGACCCCTGAAAGAATCGCAGCAATTGCTCGAATGACTGTGCCAACAACTCAGAGAGATGTGCGTGCCTTTTTGGGTATCACGTCGTACTGCAGACAGTGGATTCCGAACTTTTCACTGTTAGCGAAGCCATTGATAGCTCTCACGTGCAAGGATGTTTCGACTCCTTTGCCGTGGACGGAGGAATGTCAGAAAAGTTTTTCTGAACTACGTGATGCGCTGTGTTCGGCTCCCGTGTTAGGTACTCCTGATTATAGTAAGCCATTCACATTATACGTTCACGAGAGGGAAGGTTGTGCGTTGAGTGTTTTAACGCAACAATTTGGCGACAAGCAGCGCCCGTGTGCATATTTTTCCTCGACCTTAGACCCGGTAGCTAGAGCGTTGCCAAGTTGCTTGAGGGCGACAGCGGCAGCAGCGGCGTCTATACGACAGTCCGCAGGTCTTGTTAGGGATAATATGCTCATGGTGATGGTTCCGCATGCAGTTGATACTCTCTTGAATCGGACAAAGACTCAACATCTGACGAGTGCAAGGTTGTCTGGGTACGAGCTGACCCTTTTGGCAAGTCATATACAGATCAAATGTTGTAATGTACTGAATCCAGCGACATTGTTGCCGATTAATATGGAATCAGATGATGTGCCACCACATGATTGTTATTTACGAACTGAGGAGGAAACAAAAGGTCGTGTGGACCTGAAAAACACTCCCTTGACAGATCCCGATGGTACCTTGTATGTGGATGGGTCGTGCTTTAAATTGCCGAATGGTGATGTGACGACTGCGTATGCTGTAGTAACGTTGAGCACGATTGTGGAAACTGCGAGATTGAATCAGAATTCAGCACAAGCTGCAGAGTTGATCGCATTAACAAGAGCGTGCGTATTGTCTAAAGGAAAGCGAGTGAATGTGTTTACCGACAGTCAGTATGCATTCGGTGTTGCGCATAACTTTGGAAGATTGTGGAGAGAAAGAGGATTTATGACATCGCATGGTACGAAGATCCAGCATGGACAGCTCGTGAATGACCTTTTGGATGCACTTACACTGCCTAAACAAGTGGCAATTGTTAAATGTAGTGCACATCGGAAAGTGACGGACGATGTCGGTCGTGGTAATGCATTTGCGGATGAGATTGCTAAGGAAACGGCTAAGGATCTTGCGACCCGAATGTATGTCACGAGTTCAGTAAGGTGGCCGACAGAGACTGGTATGTGTGAAAATACTATTGAGAGTGTGAAAGCAATTCAGAACGAGGCTACCAAAGCTGAGAAGACTAAGTGGAAAGAAAGTACGGGAAAGTTGGATATGTATGGATGTTGGGTTGACCTGACGGAATGTCAGAGGTGGATGTTACCAGATGCGTATGTATTAGCTGTTGTGACGATGGCTCATGGGTTGGCACATATCAGTGCGAAAGGCATATGCAGGTTCTTGTCCCCTGTATGGAGAAATGAGGGTATTGCTAAATGTGCCGAGAGAGTGGTTAGGAATTGTATGGTGTGTTTGATGCACAATCCTGGCAAGGGTACCCCCACTCCACCTGGTCATTTTGCTCCTCCTGTTTGTCCCTTTGAGGGTATCCAGCTGGACTTTATCCATATGGAGAGATGCAATAATCTAAAGTATGTTTTGGTTGTGGTTTGTGCGTTCTCCAGATGGATTGAGGCCTATCCTCTTAAGGATAACACTGCCCTGTCCACAGCAAAAATCCTGCTGAAGGAATACTTTCCTCGGTACGGAATGCCACGGATTGTATGGTCGGATAATGGGAGTGAGTTTGTGGGAAGTGTAATGCAGAGTGTGTGTAAGGGCCTTGGAATTTGTCAGAAATTCCATAGTGCTAATCATCCTCAGGCAGCGGGTTTGGTTGAAGGGTACAATGGTACCCTGAAACTGAAACTCGCCAAGATTCAAGCTACGACTGGTTTATCGTGGCCTGATGCCTTGCCTCTGGCCCTCCTATCGACCAGAGCGACCGTACACTCTCGAGTAGGGCTTAGCCCATATGAGATTGTGTTCGGCCGCCCTGCGAATATTTGGGGGGTTCCGAGACCAAGGGCCTTTGATAGTCTTGAGTATCCAATGTTAATTGATTACTTGCATGATTTGACCACTAAACTACGGTTAATCCATCAACAGGTCTTTGAAGCTCTACCGGCGCAGACAGAGGGTCCTGGACACCAGCTCCGGCCAGGGGACTGGGTCGTTACCCGAAATTTTGGTCGAAAGCGTAACTTGGAGCCAAGATTTGTAGGACCCTTCCAAGTCTTATTGACGACGAGGACTGCGGTTCGACTGGAGGGCAGGAAGAATTGGGTACACGCCAGTCACACGAAGAAGGTGCCGATCCCCTTACCAACGGATGGTTGGGTGAGGACTGGGATTTCGGCAACAGAAACTGAGACTCCTTTGCACTTTGTGCCGTTTAGCGACGCTCAACCCAGGGGCAATGATTTGTTACTGCCAGACCCACATGAAGAGTCATCGGTAGCAGAGAACCAAAGGTCTGACTCGTTGTCCATTTCATCGAACACTGTTGCGCCAGCTGAACAATTGTTTGTAGAGCAAACTCAACCTGGAAGAAGCCGATATTTTCTTCGTTCAAGGACTAATAAAAATTAGTTATATATATTTGTTTTTTTTTTTGATGTTATGAACATTATGGACAATTATATCCTTTCTTTTTGAGTTTTTATGTGCTGTCCCGCGGCTAAGAGATTTGTGATTTGAGTTTTTTTTTTTGCGAGGAAACCTCTCCATCCGGGTCACCGTAGGGCCGTGTGGGTACTCCTTTCTGTTTAGCAGGTTTCTGACGCTAGGTCGGTTACTTTTGTCGATTCCTGGGAACTCCTGGGGATTGATAATCGCTTCTCAGAACGAAGTGCGTCAAGTACGTCACGGACGGTTTGTAGAGGATGGCAATCTCTAAGCTATTGGAAGCAGAAAGGATGTTGGCGCAGAGATCAGAATTAAGAAAAGTTGTATGTACAAAATGTTTTTTGTTTCAGGTGTTCCTACTGTTCCTGATCGTATCTATGTTATTGGTGGGTGGAGTATATTTTGGAGTACAGTTGTTATTACCCTCTGTTTCACCTACCCTTTCTCCTAAACTAAGCTCCCTCACCACTGTTTCCCCACATTCTTTTCATCCTCTGCCTCAACATGAACAGGTTAGACGTGCGGAGTTCATGAACAACTCCTTTGTTCAACTTCTACATCAGCATCAGTTGGTGATGAACACTACCAATTGTTGGGTGTGTGGGTTAATGCCACATACCATGGATAGGGGTATTCCGTATTTGGTTCTTCCCTACAGCTCCCAGGGTTTGGCTCGAGCATTCCAAACTATGTTCCGTAGTGCACTAGATTCCTACCCCAGTCGAGAGCCACGTTCTGCCAATTTTGGTCCTGGGCCGTATCACAAACCTTTGGCGATAGCGATAGCGGATTTAGATAGAGATGTTTTTGATGCATCGCTTATCCCAAGTGAGGAGGTACAGGCTTACAAGGATCTGAGCGAGGCTGAGTATAGTACGTCAGTGGGTGATAGACAGCTTAAGAGCTCGTCCCCAATATGGATTGTACCACACCTCGGTAATTTCTGCTTGAAAGGTTTGGGTCGAAATCCGAGAGCACAACTTGGGAACAGTGCTTGCACCGACACGTATGTTCTGCCGATGCTCTCTTCCCCTGTTTTTCTGACCGCCAAGGGCACTTATTTTGTATGTTATGAACGCGCATATACATGGTTACCCCGTGATTTTTCGGGTACCTGTTATATTGCGAATCTTCTACCACCGACTTTCACTGTCGCCTCAGATTATCACAAAACTAGAGTTGTGAGAGGTGTTATTAGCAAAGAGGATACTGCCGGTCAAGAAGCAGGAGACTTCTTTAAGGGTTTCCTGCCGTTTTGGGGACCTATGGTTAATAGTAGGAACTTAAGACAACTGACACGAGTAGTAGAGTCGACTGCTAATATTACTGCAAGTGCCCTTGGTAATCTCACAGCTGAACTTCAGGCGGATAGGCTCATGACGTTACAGAACCGTATGGTTCTAGATGTTGTTCTCGCAGATAGAGGTGGTGTGTGTAAAGTTATCCATTCGAGTTGTTGCATTTATATTCCTGACAATGCTCCAACTGTGTACCAAGCTATCTCGAAGTTGCACAAGATCTCCGAGTCCATACACGTGGACGAAGGTAATTGGACGCTCCTAGGATGGTTTTGGGGCCTGATGTCAACTTGGGGTTGGAAGATTCTGATGATCGTAGGGGTTGTTGTAACGTTTCTGTTCACGTGTTGTCTTTGTGTACAGTGTGGTCCTGCCTTATGTGGCCTATGTGCTACAACGTGTATAGGACGACCATCTGTTACCAAGGAGACGTTGATGAATAGAATGATGTTCCAGCAGCAACTGAACGACCTGATGAATATTGAAGTAGATTCTGATCTTGACTAGTGCTTGCCTACATGAGGGCAAAAGGAGCGTCTGAGGTTCCGTGTGGGACGGAACGACACTTTTGAGTGGTGACGAATATGGATGAGTTGGGTATCTACGAACCGCAAATGACGAGTATAGTGGGTGTACGCAGTTTCGCTACGCAACCATGTATGGTTCGTCTTATTTTTGGGTTTATTCATCTGAACCCTCGGGTTCCATTTTAGATACGGCATCCATTTTGTTTCTTGCCCTCAAGTAGCCAGCGAACGGACTTCTGTCCGCTTCGTGACCCTGGGACTCTCAAGCTTATGCGAGAGACACGTGTTCCCTTAAGTATGACTTTTATGATGAGGGAAACGACACGACGAAGGCAGATGGCCCCGCTCGAGGTTCATCTTGCCGTGCCGGTCTATTGTTTCAGCCATGCATACATTAGACACGGTATCTCTGATCCCGTTATCAAGTTTCCTTTATTACTCCTAACACTCTTCTTTAACCTGCTGTGCATCCTTGTTCTTCCTTTGCATCTGTTTTTGTCCCTTCTCCTAATGTGTTTACGATCAGGATGGAATGTGTTTTATATGCTTTTACAGTTGGGAACTGGCAATACTGTGGTAATCATGTTCCGGCCTCCTGAAACATGAACGCGACCCTTTTTGAAGTTTATTGTGGGAACTGAGTTGTAATCTTTGTTCACTATATTGGGCTATGGGAAAAACGTGTATAAAAGGAGCGATCCACTTTTGCAAATTGAAGCAGTCTCCGAGAACCTACACGCTGTGTACTTCTTGTGACCTCTGTATCCCTGCAGTAAAATAAACGCTGATCTCTGACGCCGCTGGAAGTGTCCCGTGTCTCTGTGTTTGGTACGCCAGAACAGGTAACCCACGAAGGTTTCAGGTGTTGTTCCCTGGCACCGCTGGGTCTTAGAAAAACCCAGTCCTTCAAAGCGGGAGTAACCGCTATGAATTTTCTCAATAGTAGATAAACCAGTCTGGAGCACGCACTCTGGTGCAAACATGTTTTATTTCAAAACAACATATATTATTCCTTATAACCACAGATTGTATAAATCTCTCCCTCTGTCTCCATAGTCTTTTATGAATATTATCAGACTTAGCATTCGTAGACATTTATTTTTCATGGGCATACTGTTGGTCTCATTTCGACGCCTCGTGATATAGCAACATTATATTTATGCTTATATCATCTAATGTGCCTTGTCCATTCTACCCTAATTGGCTATCAACCCCAATAGAATGCTAGTGGAAATTAAAACAATATACAGTCAACCTTCCCTTGCTATGATTCAAGAAATATTCTCATCTCAAAATGCTCATATACCTTATACATATTACACTTTATACACAGACTACCAGTTCAATCCCTTCTGGCACCAGAAAAGGCAGACATGGTGGAGTCTCTATTACATCCAGTTTTACATCCAATATATGAGAAATTGTAACTGCCTTGTGCATTCATTGTTGTTTGTAATCTGAGATATAACTATTTTATCTTAATTTTTTATCTTGATAAAATAGTGCCTTGTTGACCAAAGTTTTCATACCTGATTTACTACATCTTTATAACCTCATATTTATATTATCTGGTTCCACAGCAGTGAAACTGTTCACTGTGGATATGATATTGTTCTTATTGTAACTCCTCAAAGTTTTGGAGACAATTTATGATACCTCTGTATGTCTCATGCTCCTGGCATATCCCCTTAATGAGCTTCCCTTCTCTGTGATTTACTGGTGAGAACATGAACATCTGTCATAAACCTAATCCTACAGCAATGAGGGAAACATATTGGATCTGGATTGCCATCTCTTCACCCATATTAAGACCTTCTGGACAAATTATCTGCAAGTCCAGGATATATTTCAACTCTAGGATTCTTAGCATCTTTTCTCTGTCACGCCCTTGTTCTCTTTGCAAATGCCAAAGAACCTCAACTCATTTCTGTTGCTGTTATGCTTGTCCTTGAAATGTTGAGCCACTGGGTATGTATGATCATTATTCCCTATTGTGCTTTCCTCATAACGTTTTCTACACGGACAATCTAAGATGTATAAACAGTAGTCTGAGTTTCACATAATCAATTTGTCAATACTCTTATTTTCTCCCTTCCGGGGTGTCATATTCCATCACATCATTGCTGTTCTTACAGGCTTTGCACTTTTTACATGTCACAATACCTCTTTTTGCATGTTTATTCAGCTTATAGTTCATTTTTGTTCCTCTTGGAAATTATTATATACCAATGTTTCCTAAAGGACGCTGACTTCCTATAGGTAAGCAATACATGGTCTGGTAGTAGGCACCACAGGATTCGGCCTCTTTAAAGTATTTTCAAATTCCTATTGCGGAAAACCCTAATCGTGGGGGCATTTACACCAAATTTTGTGATAAACCGGTGGGTCGTTCTCCTCAGAGGACATGTCCTTCGCCTTTCTTTCCCTGTTGGGGATCCCCCCTCTCTCAGAACCTCACTAGCATCCGCTCAAGGGCTATTTCATAGACATTTTCCAGTGTACAATACCTCTTGGCTCTCAGGAGCTCCCCGTAGAGGATGCTCCATTTGAGTCTAGTACGATGCCTACTTTTGGCATACAACAAGCTGTTCCCAGATATGGGTCTACTGTGTAGTTTAGTTATCACTCTCTCACTCACAACTGACACAGATCCAAATGTCCTACCTCCTTATAACTGATGTTCCCTGTCAATTCCAAATTTAAAGCATTGTTGTTCAGTGCCGTAATGAACATTTTAGCATCACCTTCTATTCCTTTCCATATCAGGTAGAGGTCATCTATATAACGGTACTATACTACCACATGATCCATTCTTTGGAACATATTCTCTGCTCTTGAGACCTGCTCCTTCCACTAGCCCATGAATAATTTTGCATAGCTGTGGACGAATCAAGTGCTCATAACAATCCCTTTGTTTCTATTTCTAGCATGTTTCAAAAAGCAGAACATGTTCTTCATCAGATAGAATTACAGCATTTCAAGTAACATGAGATTGTGCTTATAATACACCAATGATTTGGTCTGTGAAAAGTATTTGCATGCCTATATCCAGTCCTCATGTTTTATGCTTGTGTATAAGCTACTGAAATTCAGTCTGATCAGGAGACATTCTTGCTTCCAATCTATACTGTCCAATTATCCAATAAAATACTTGGAATCCCTTACATCAGACCTCAAGGATTTGACATGCACAAACAAGTAGTGGCCTATACACAATGATGTTTTCTCCAAGAAACTCACCTTGGAGGAAACTATTGGGTGCCTGTGGGGGGTTATGCAACCTTATTTGTACCTTTCCATTACCTACCCAAGAGGTTTCAATCCAATCTATATAAAAAGAGACTTTGGAAAGTACATTATTAGCAAAGCTACACAAAAACAAAAAATATGCAACAACAGCTCTGTTTTATATTCACATAATCAGCATCTTTTGTCATTATTCAGATGTTTCCAGCTGCCATAAAATGCTTTCAGTGGAAACAGGTGAAAGCAAAGGCGGATTAGTTTACACTTGAGGGCCATGGTATCTGGGATGTTCAAGTGTTCCTGTGGATGCCCTCTTGTGTAGGAGGAAGCAATCACCCATGCACACTTCGCACAATCTTTTCAAAGTCTTCCTCAAATTAGAGGTTTTTCTCCAAGGCCCTGGGCAACTTTTTAAAGTGGAGCGTGATAACAGGAGTCATCTAAGTGCAGATGTTGCGTAGCTATCCCTAAGTAAGCCACTCAAGGACCAGGGCAATGCACTGAGTTTAGAATCTGAAGATGGTCTAATTCCAGAGGAAATAGTAACTTATTTTGACTCAAGGCCACAGCCTTGCCTTTGCAGAGCATGATGTCATAGAGTCAGTATAGACGACATTGAGCTAGATCTGTCAGTCGCGCTGCTCTAGCGGTTAGCTTAATGTGGGCATTAACTGAGCTGCAATCACGCAAGTAAACGGTTAACTAGAGACTGCAAAGATGTAAAAAAGCAAAAGTCTAGGCAGAAGCTTTAGTTTGATAAATGCAACTGATGGCTCTCCCTTCTTTAAACCACATTCTCAGCTATTTATATGTAGGAACTCATTCTAGCCTCATCCGTTCTAAATGCCAACGACCTGTTTTCTAAAGAGTGTGTTCAAGATAAAAGCTTTTGCTTTTTTGACATTAAAGGACTGTTTAGTGGCAAAGCAGTATTCTGCTAGCGCTGTTATTGCCCTGTATCGTATTATACAAAAGGACTGCATCGTGGCGGCTGGTAAGATTGACAACTGGGGATCACCCAGTTTCAATGGGACTCGATTCAGTGGTTTTGTGATTCCTGACCCCCTCCTCCCCCGAATCACCACACCTCCTTTCTCAGTCTAAGTGCAGTGGCGGCCGGCATAGCTCATGGGTGGTGGGTGGGGGCGGGCGCAGAAGGGGTTGCGGGGGCGTCACACGGGGGAGAGGCGCACTATAAAAACATTTTAAAACATACTTTGCCGCTGGGTCACGCGTCTCTGCTCCTGCTCTCCTCATCGAACACGAGGAACAGGAAGCACAGCCAGGCTCCACTGACCAATCATCACAACGCTGCAGTGCAGCGCTGTGATTGGTAAGCACCCAGGCTCCCCTGACCAATCACAATATTGCAATGCAGTGTTGTGATTGGTCTGAATGCCCTGGTTCGACACTCAACCAGGGAATGGGGGCCTGGGTATGTTCTCCACGCAGGCTGTAATGCAGCCTGCATGGAGAGCGGGGAATGTGCGCATGACTGTTTTGGGTGGACCGAGAGGGCCGTCCAAACAGTCATGTGCACTTAAGAGGGGGAAAACCACTCCTCCCCTGCCCTGCTCCGAGAACATAGCATCCCCGCCCACCCACTGGCCCACAAAGCAGTACAAGCATAAAATGATAATAACTCAAAGTTATCATTTTATGTTTCTACTTCACAGAGTTGACCCAGATATTTATGAGCCTGTCCTGTCTGCAGTTCAGGGAAAACCGGGGCACAAGGTTAATTACAAATGAAGACAAAAAGAGAGGCAAAGAAAGAAAGCGGGTGAGTGAGAGAGGGAGCGAAAGGGCTGGAAGGAAGTATAAGTGGAAGAATATGTGAAAATAAGGAAGAAACTGGGAAAGGAAGCAAGCTTCAACAGTATGAAAGGATAGATGCAAAAGTAAAAGGACTGATGGATGGAAAGGTAAAACAACTTTTGCATGGGTGGGTGAAAGAAAGTAGCTGGAATAATGAAAAGCTGGATGAACTAGTGGATGGATGAATGGACGGCTGAATAGAAGGGTGAAAGAATAAATTGTTGGATTAATAAAAGGAGGATAGATGGATGGAATTGCGAGTGGAAGGATGGTAGGATGGATGGAAGGCTGTAATGATGAAAGGATGGATGGATGGAATGGTGAAAGAATGGATGGATGAAAACATGGATAGACGGATGCATACATGAAAGACTTTAAGAATAGAGAGACAGATGGACGGAAGGTAGGATAAAGGAACCTCATCTAGAGTAGGTAGGGCTTAATCGCTTCACTCACCCGAGAGCGTTCGAGGTATGTTTCAAGTGGTAGGTATTGTAATTTTCTGGCTACTTCCTTGAATGCATTAGTTTTACTTATGCAAGCGACAAGGTCAGCTACATAGAGGTTGAAAGGAATGGGTACCAACAGACAGCTCTGTTTCAACCTCTGGTCATGTATTTTTTGTTAGAGCTTCCACCTTCGCCTTAACCCATGTCCGAAGATATGGTGCTACAATTGCACATAAAAGCGTGGCAGAATTTCCAAATTTTCTAATTTTGACCATGACAGACTGTGATCTACGCAGTCAAATGCTGTCTTAATATCTATGAAAACATCATATAATGAGATGCCTTGTGAGTTGATGACATAGAAGATAATCTTATGGTTTTGTGTTTATCATTACAAAGCCATAGGAGTATCGCCTATGGCACAGTCTCCTGGAAGCAAGTTTGGCAAATTGACAGTAACATTTACCTCCTAGCCAAACATTCTAGTTCTTGTAACATGATTTCGTACCTAAAACTTCCATTCACATCTAGTAAAGTTTGAAGACAATGAGGCTAATTCACAAAAGAATTAATGAGTATGGGAAGCAGCACTACAAGACTACTCACACATGCATTTGTAAATCTGCCCTGAAAAGTCCAATTCCCAAATAGTAAAAAAGCAAAAAGGTCACAGTCCTTTCTGTTTGTACTAACTGCATATGGCAATTCCCTACATTTTCCCATTTTATTCCGATTTGAGATATTTTGAGGCTATTTCACAAAGACAAGTAAGAGTATGTAAAAGAGTACTGTAGGAGTAGCACTTTACACACTTCACTTGAACATGCATTTGTGAATAAGCCCAATAGTGTAAAAGGATGAAGTGGCCCATATTTATGAACTGTATTTCAATCTAGATGCCGGGACGCTCTTAAGACAAGCGGCCCTTTAAGATCTAATGTGCTGAAGTTGTTTTTTAATCTTCGGCAAGTTATTTTCATTCCACAAATTATTTGTGCATGTAATATAATTTGAAGTGTAAGTTTCTGAAACATGAAGAGTTTTCAAATAATGCTTGCATGCCCCTGGGCCTATATTGTTACTGGATGAAGCACTGTCATCCTTAGCAGAATTATTCAGTAAGGGCCCGAATTTTATGACTTCAATACTTTTACAAGCCATAAAAAGATCCTCCTATTGTTTTCTATAGTCAGCTGTAAATAACAGAATAAAAACATATTGTTTGCAGAGATTGGGGCTAATCAAGATTTTGTCAGGCAGCCTACCAAACTCCTAGGATGGCAGAGACCTTTCACCTCTGCGTCTGAGGGGGGCCGCATACTGTAATTAATTAGGTATCCCTTCGTGCCCAACAGGAATCTCTATTCCTACAGTGCATCCACTAGTGCAATGGATACACAGTAGACAGTACTTAATTTGTATAAAGTAAGTGCCAAAACCCTTCTCAGGAGGCCACTGCAGCTTGCACCACCCATTGCCCCTGCCAGGCTGCCAATGACAGTACCAACACAAGTACTAACCATCACATACCTACAAGAGTGACAATCCAGACTATTCCAGGCCACCCAATGCCATAGAAATGGCTTGAGCGGCAGGAATGAGCCATTTTTTTAATTGTATATTGAATTATAAATCAGCTGTTCTGCTCATTTGAAAACTAGGCAGACTGTGTCACCATGTGGTGGATTGTCATAAGTGCTGGTGATAATATTTAAGTGGCAGTGCTGAGCACCAGAAGCCACCGGTTCAAATTAAGCACTAGAGAAGGCATTGCGGACTCAATGTTTTTTGGCCCTCTCAAAATTTATTTTTCACAAATTTCAAAAGCTGAAGTTTGTTTGGGTAAAACAAAAAAAATAAGGGCATAATAGGTAGAGAGCTTTCTCCCTGCATGTAATTTCGACTGTTATTTTTGCCTGCATGAATCTGCCATACCTGCCACATGGGCAGGAAAAATCAGCTGTGGTAATCCTGCCCTAAATATGGTGGGGCTACTGCCACCATTTCATATTGGCCACCCTGTCAAGGGTTTCCGAGTTGTTCCCCCAATTCTAAATGAAACAGGGTAGGAGCTCTGCAAATTTATGGTGGGGTTCCTGTGGCATTCTGAGTAGGTATTGTATCCATATTTATTCTTGTTGTTGTTATGCTGTAAGAGATGTCATTGACTTTCCTTGTGTTCTATTCTGGAATGTGTTTGGTGTTCTATTGAAGAGCTGTGTATAACGTCAGATGTAATAATAATAACCAGCATTTGTAAAGCGCGCAGCTACCTCAGGCGAGGTTTCCCAGCGCTGGGGGCCGTCAGGAAGATTAAGTGAGCTATTGCCTAGAGTCACATGGTGCTGGGCTAACCTGGGAATCAAACAGTGAGCCCCCGTGTTCTGGAGTCAGCCGCCCTGGCCGCTGCGCCACACCTCTTCCACCCAAATGCCTGGGTCCTTTTTACTGGCAGCACATCGATGTGAAATATAGCTTCAATAAACCTTTATTGTAAATAGAGGTGGTGGTGGGCAGTCACCCACGCAGAGCCTTTGCGCTCTGGAAAGGCAATTCGTTAGAATTTAACACCTTTCTCCCACTGCCTTTACTGGAAAGGCAGCAACCTGCTCTGGGCCGTCTAGACGGTAACGGTTGGGTATTGTAAAATCACTATTTCCTTGTAATTAATCATTACAAGTGAGTGCTCACAATTTTTATAAACCAGCGGGCATTCTGCTTTCAGAACGTAAAGAAAATAAATAAGAGGCGCCAGCTTCATAATATGCTTTGCAGAATGTGTCTTAAATTGGAAAATAAAAAATTGGCAGGGATTATATACTAGAGGTCAAATATCTGTGAGTTTATGCGTGTGAATTTTGCTTATTTAATTAAATGTTTTGAAGCAGGGAAACCTGACTTTTCCCATCTTTTCATTCAGCGACGCTAGTAGCATAGTTGTTCGGGAATGAGTAAGAGATTCAGATTTGGAAATGTAGCGAACATGTATGTGCTATATAATTTATGTGACTGACGGCTTGCCCCATTTTTGGTGCTTGGAATTTATCATTGCAGTTCACATATTTGACCGCTAGATGGCAGCATATGCCCATGTTTTGTATTTTATTGCTTTTTCTATATTGCCGATTTGGTATTTTTTGTTATTCCTTGCTGTGTAATTAAAATGAGCTCTAATAGCTGTTGTTTTGACTTAACTTTCGAAATTAGCCATCTATCTCCAACTCAGCTCACGAACACCCTGGCCAAATCTATCGCGGCCACCCATTCATTGTTCGTCAAACCGGATAGTACTTATTTAATTTGTTTTTTATTTGGGTGAGATCATGAACCTATGTGTGAACAAATAGAAACACATTTTTGTGGGAGAGAGCGGGGTATACGGTCCAGGATGAGAGCGGGGGAGCGGTGATGAGTCGACAGGTTAGGAGCATGCTTACATTGGATTTTCTTGCTTCTTGTCAAAGTACGTATTTTAAAGCACACTTGACTAAGGGGACACCATACTGCATTGTCTTTCTCCCTTGCTTTCTCTTTCAATATAACTCTTTCGCCCCTCTCTCCCTTCACTCTTCACCCACCCAACCTTTGCCTTCGTCTCGATATCATTCTGCTACCCTCGTCCGTTCTTTCCCTGTTTCTGTTATCTCCCACCTCTCTCTTTGTTGCTTCTCCCTCTTTTTTTTTTTTTTAGCTTATTGAAGCTGTTGATTCATCATTCGATATTACGACTTCATTTTTTTTTAAAAACAGATTTTATTAAATTTTCTATTTTTCAACCCGTCAATCACAACATGTTACAGTCATACACAATGTCGTAATACATTGAGGTCATCGTACGGTGTACATGCATTATCATCAACAATAAGTGCATGGCACAGGAATACAACTATCCCATCCCTCCCTCATCTGGCACCGACCTTTCCTAGTGTATATGTCAAGGTGTTCCCGCGTCTACTCCCAACTGCATGCAAGCATTCAAAGGGGTATGTATGCGTCCCATTGTGCAGGAGTCACAAACAATGGAATTCCCTAAACGTGAAAACTGGAAAACAGGTGCTAGGTAATAAAACAGTTGTTTTGTCCGAGCTATCGGCACAGGTGGCGGGGCCACGGCCCTGAAGGCTTCCAGGATACTGTCCCAGTCTAAAGAGATAACCCTTTTGCGCAATCCCCGAGCCTCCTCGCGACGGATGGCAGCACTCTCCGCTCCACCCCATCTCCCTACTTCCCCATGCCAGCCAGAAAGTTGGGGGGTGTGGTCGATTTCCACCGCATCGTAATGGAGTGTTTAGCCAGAAGCAAAGACAGGTCTACAAAGCGAAGTTGCACTTTCTGTGCCTTAGGGCGTCTTATCAGTCCCAAAAGGCATACTGCAGGCGTGTCTGGGACTGGGATCCCAGCCGCAGTTGTGAGCAAGGACAGTACCTCAGACCAATAAGGGGTAAGCACAGGACACCGCCATAGCATGTGTAGTAAATCAGCACCCTCTAATTTGCATCTCGGACAGCGGTGTTGTGTGGCCGGAAAAATAAGTTGTAAGCGGTGCGGGGTGAGATACGCCCTGTGCAAAACCATGTATTGGATGAATTTGAATTTGGCGTTCCGTGGAATTTTCCTGGGGTATGCTAAGGCTTTGTCCCAGTCCCTATCTGTCATGTCTGTCCCCAGGTCTACAGCTCATTTATTATGTAGATCCGTCAGTGAGATTCTGGTGTGGGTGGTAATGCCTTTGTAGAGCCATTTGGTAAGGTGGCGGCCATTTCCCATCAGGTAGGTCATAAAGACCATTTCGTGGCGTGGGGGTTCCTCCCTGTGTGGGGCCCAATGTTTCTTCACATACTGCACAAGTGCAGCATGCAATAGGTACAATGCATCTGTGAGCCCATGATGTCGTGCAAAATTACAATGGTCCATTAATGTGGCGTCATCAAATGGGTCATCCACTGTGGTCACCCCACCCTCCGCCCAAGGAAGCAATCGTCGTTTAGTGAGTAGTCCAGTGGGGGTAGGGATCCCAAGGAGTGGAGTAGTGTCGGAATAGGGAAGGCAACTACGTGTGTAATGAGTGGCTTTTTTCCAATAAATGAGCGCCGTGCGCAGGAGCAGTGTGGCATCCACCGGTATCCTAGCCTGCGGGAGCAGCAGTGTGTGGAGCCGCCCCCGGTCTACGTCTGCAGGGGAAAAATCGATTTCCTGTAAGTTGAGCCCTGCCAGCCAATACGATAGCCATTGCAATTGGCTTGCATAGCAGTATGCTCGGAAGTCTGGGGCACCCAGCCCACCCTTATCAGTGTCTAGTTGCTTCTCCCTCTCTTGTGATCTTTTAACCTCCCCCTCTCCGCTTCCATCCTCTTGTTTCTCTCACTTTCTCAAACCTATCTATGTTTTAGCCAATCTCTTCTGCTCCTCAGGTTCTGTTTTTCTCCTACTTCCCTAACCCACTCTTCTTCATATATTTCTTCTTCACTCTCAATCCTCAATTCTCTCCACTCTGTAGTTCTTCCTCTCTAATTTCCTTTCCTCCCCCAGCCATCGTTCTGTTTGCCCCCCTGTCTCAACTAATTATTATCAAATACACCAATTTTCTCACCCACACTATTCTCTTCTCATCCTTTGCCTCTTGCCTTCTGCTTTCTCTTACATTCGCAATCAGCTCTTTCCATCTTTCTGCTCACGTATCCCTCCCTTCTTGTCTCTCTCACTCTTAGTATCTCAAGGGTCTTACTCTTTATTTTATTTTCACTTATACCCCTCTATTCCCTCCCTCATGTTTGTGTTCTGTCCAATTCTTCTTTTATGTTCTTATTTCTCTTTACCTTCTTGTATCTTATCCCTCCTTCAACTCAGTCTAAGGGCCTAATTATGACTAAGGCGGTCCCGGTCCAATGGACCACCGTAGCCACGGTGGCGGTGCAGGTACCGCCGGACTGGGAACAGAAACCAGCCCTGGCAAACGGCTCAGCCGGCCCCCTCCCTGGGGTGAGGGGGAGTGCAGCCAAGCAGTTTGCAAGGGCCGGTTTCGGCAGATTTTGTTTCCGGGGCCGATATTGCCAATCCCAGGGGCTCAAAACCGGCCCCCCCACCCTAGCGGCCTACCGGGTAAACGCCTGATGCCCGCTATGGCCAGTCTGGCCCTAACCACCGGTCCAACTGCCCTATTACCAGTTGGGCAGTCGGACCACATGATACCGCCACAACCGCCAGGGATCAGAGATCCCTGGCGGTGTTGTGCTGGCCTTGAGGCCGCAATTTACTTACCGGTGCGCTGCTGCACACCCAAGCATATTGCGAGTTTCCTCTCCGCCATGGTTTTCATGGCAATGAGCCCACCATGAAATCTGTTGCAGAGAGGAAACAAAAGGGGGGCCCTAAAGGGACCGTTGTTACCTCATGGCCATGGGGTGCATGCAGGTGGGCACATGTTGTTCCCACCTGTGTGCATGCACCTCAGTTCCTGCATGGCATGGACTGCACCAGTCCTTGCCATGCAGGGACTGCCTTTGACGTTATCATTGCGTGCCTCTTTCATAGGCACTGCCGTGGGCCCGCCAAAGAACGGCCCGCCAGAGACTAAAAAAGTAGTCATCTGGCGAGCGGTTTCAGTACGGCTTTGGCAGTCTTGAAGCAGAGCGGCGGTGTGGCAACCCCAAGACCGTCAAAGTCGTAATTAGGCCCGAAGTCCATTAAGTACAATAGCTCTTTATTCACCCACATAATGAATTTACAAGCATTGGCACAGCTTTACAGATCCCTAAGTGCTGCACCAGTTTTACAAATGTGCTGCACTTTCTACTAATTATGTGTTTTCTTCTAGCTCATAACTGAGCTTGTGCTTGTTCTACAGCTTCGTGAAGACAATTATCTTGCTGAAGAAATCCCCACTGTAGTTGGCAATTGCTTCCTCCTATTTCAGCAATCCCCAAAGTCTGCAATCCAGATTTGCTTGTGGCACACTCTTTCAAATTACAATCTTTGATCACTGTGCCTGGACTAGGCAACTTTGCCTTTGTATTCTAAAACACTAGTTCTGTCTTTTTTGGAGGCACTTCATGGCTTGTTGAAGTTTCCAAAGGTGTTGAATGTTATTATCAAACAGATGTATTTGGTTGTGTGCTTGATATATTTCTAGATGTTATGTTAATGTTAATGTTATGCTATGTGTATTTGTAAAACAAACTATCCTCCGTAACTAGCCTGGCGCTGAGCAGATGTGTGTACCTAGCCCTGCCTATGGTAGGTTTGTTAATTAAAAAGCCAGGTCTTCAACTACTTGTGGAATTCAAGAAGAGAGGAGGAGGCTATGATGTGGAGAGAGAAGCCATTCCCAGTCCTCTTGATTTGGTTGTGTGTATATGTGGGATGTGTGTGAGTAGGAATCTTGCAGAGTGGGGGTGTCTGGGCAGTTGGTGGAAGGACATGCGACTGTTCAGGTAGGTGGGGCCTAAGTTGTGTAGTGCTTTGAATGTGGGTGTGAGGAGTTTGAAATGAACACGTTTGTCTATCAGGAGTCAGTGGTGCTCCCTGAGGTATGGTGTGATGTGAGTTCTGTGTGGGAGGTTGAGGATGAGTCTGGTTGCTGAGTTCTGGATGGTTTGTAGTCTTCTAGCTTGTTGATTGGTGATTCAGTTGCAGAGGGTGTTACTGTAGTCCAACTTGCTGGTTACGGGTGTGAGTGACAGTTTTTCTAGTGCTGTTTGGGAGCCATTTGAAGACCTTCCTCTGCATTATCAGGGTGTGGAAGCAGGATGCACTGATGGCGTTGACTTGTGCGTTGAGGTCCTGTTAGTTGTTGATAATTGTTCACAGGTTCCTGGTGTTGGTGCTTGGTGTGGGTCCGAGTTCGGCCAGTCACCAGTTGGAGTCTCATGGTGAAGTGGTCTTGCCGAAGATCACTACTTCTGTCTTGTCACTGTTGAGCTTGAGACAGTTGGCTTTCATCCAGGTAGCACCATTCATTATGCGGTGAACTTGTTTCTTCTGTTGGGGGTCTTTTCAGAGAGGGAGAGTAAGAATTGTGTGTTGTCACTTGTGCGCAGATGATGTTGGCCAGAGGGATCATGTATGCGTTGAAGCTGGTGGGGCAGAGCAATGAACTTTGAGGCACGCTGCTGATGAGTTTGTGGGCCTCAGAGGACTAAGGTACCAGGCTAACAGCGTGTGTTCCATCCGTTAGGAAGGAGAAGATCCAGTGGAGAACAGGTCCTTGGATACCAATATTATGCAGGCACATGATGGGGATGGGGTGTGAGACTGGGTCAAATGCTGCAGAGAAGTCCAGGAAAATGAGAGCTGCTGTGTCTTCTCTTTCAAAGACCAAATGTCTGTGGCATCGATGAGTGCTGGTTCTGTACTGAGGTTGCAGCTGAGGATCACATTAAAATAGCAGTGCTTTTTGAAATATGTTATGGTTCGGTTGCTTGCCGTGACTTGTTGTGGCCAGGAGGACCAGATGATCATGCAGGAACAGGTGACTCGACTTTGTATCCTGTCGCCAGAATCAAGAGACTGGTGAGTATTCTAAGATAGCTACTAGCTCATGAATCTGAATGTGCAAAGGAGGTGGCCTCAGAAAGCACCTATTCTGACCATTTCCTTCAGTTTGAAAGATAGTGCCACCCATTGTTTATTCTCATATTGCTTTCTGCCAGACATTACATTCCTCTTCAAACATCCTATATCTCCATCCCATGCCCCTCCAATAATTCAGTACTGTCCCCAAAGATGTCTAGTTTGGATAGAGGGTCATATCTTTGCCCCCCCCCATCCTCCCCAACACTGCCACCATGAGAGTCCAAGATTTTCCCTAATGTTGTTAAGTTTTGAGTGGGAAAACTAAATCTGACCCCCTACAGGGTTGAAAGTTTCCCAAAAGTGCTTAGTTTAGAGTGGGAATAGTAATTCTGACCCCTCGACCCCTGAGTCCAACATTTTCCCCAATCTTGCTTAGTTGGTAGTGTGAATCAACCTCCCTCCCCAATATATGTTAATTTATTATACATGTAAAGTTTGTAAAATTGATTAACATTTTGTAGAATTATATGAAATAATATTATGTTTTTAACATTAAATAAATACATTTTGTATGAATCTATTTTGTTTTAGTTTTATTTTCAGATAGATAGATGTTTGCAAAAATATTTTACCTTTTAAAATCGATTTATGGTTTGTAAATTGACACTTTCATTTGTTAAGCAAACAGTGATATTATTTTTAATTATTTCTAAATTTTAAATACATATGTCTACATAATAAATATACAATAAATATACAATAAATATACTTTTTCTTTTTTTGTTGTCTTTTTAAATTTTTCAAAAACCTTTATTGAAAGACATTGCACATCAAGTTACAATATATAGAGGAGGGGAATCCGCACTCAAAGAGGGGAAAACCACATCTGTTACATGCATCATAGGAACAAGTGTACACTGGCAGCCCATAGCAGTGCCTGGAGGGAAGTGACAGGAGGTGGAGCAGGAAGGGCATAAAGGAGCGCCCAGCGGAGGCCAAGTGCAGGTGTAAGAGGCCGCAGGGAACAAGTGGAAGCCGCACCCTATGAGCCAGCAATGGCGGCTGCCGTGGCGAAGAGCCGGCCGGAGGCGGGGGAGAGGCAGCGGAGGGTAAAGCGCTTTGGCGCAGGAGGTAAGAAACTAGGGGACCCCAAATGTCAATCGGGTGGCCAGTTGCTGACATCAGATCCCAGAACTCGGACAGAAGCGTCTGACAGCGCGCAGCATCCTCAAGCCAAGCGCTAAACTTGGGCGCCGGTTTCCATCCCCAATGCATGGCGACCCTGAGCCGTGCGAGAATGAGCAGCATAGCGGTTAGCCGGCGAGAGGCATCTGGACAATGTTTCACAAAGCCTAAAAGGCAGATCAATGGGACAGACATAACAGGCGAAGAGGTAATTTCAGTGATGGCGGCGCACACATCGCGCCAATATGTAGAGACCTTTGGGCACAGCCAGGCGAGATGGACAATAAATATACTTTAATTATTTAAAATCTATAATAAATAGTATTACAACTTTTTACAATTTAAAATTAATTTGAAACATATATTTACTGTTCTTAAATTATATAATCAATGTTTAAATATTCTTTAGTTTGTAATATTTTTGTTGATTCTAGTTTTAACTTTATAACATGATATTACTTTAATCTATATTTTTGTATAAGATATTTTTTACCTTTAGATATTTTTGTTGGACCATATTTTGAAATCAGTATGTTTGTATTTTTAGCTATACGATTTATGATATTTTGGAAGTCAATATTTTTCTCTCAGTTTTTCGAATGGATTCTTTCCTTGTATATTGTCTCTCATGCTCTCTCTCCCATTTTCTATGCGTTTATCTTTATCACTCTTTTTCTCTTTAACTCAAACAGTCCTCCTCACTGTCTCTTTTACCAGCACTTTCATTTCTTTGCTAGTTTCCTCACTCTCATTTCTGTCTCTTTCTGCCCTCTCCACTTTAAATCTCTTTCAGTCTTTTCTCTGTTTGTCCATCCTGTTTTCTTAATTGATATCATTCCATTCACCTCTCTTTCTGTCAATATATTTATGACCTAGAGTCATGTCCAGCAGGATTGTCTAGTGCCCTAAAAATGCTTTCTCGCATCATCCTGTACTATTTGAAGTACAGTATAAATCCTGACTTCAGGATGTGCGCTGTACAAAACCTTCTCATGTGTTTGATTTAATAAACTATAAAGTTGTTTCTAAATTTATATTTGAAAACTATCACTTACAAAAAATGCTTCTTAATGCGCTGATATTATCTGATGTACTAAGGTGAAATGGTTCTGCATGTTAATGAAATACTCTTTTTGAATTTTGAAGATACTTTATCATATTTTTATACGTTTGCTGCAAGATGGCTTTGAAAATGAAGGTGTTTCTAAAGTTAAGTGGTGCAGGACAACCTAGTTAAGTCCTTTCGTTAACTTCAATTAATCTTTAACTAATGGTTTGCCCATATATTTAACATCTTTTTAATGTTAGTGCTGAGTCGAGTGAACAGTAGCGCAGTGCTGCTGTCGATCAGAGGCTGCTTGAAAAGGTAAGGAGGGCTGCATGTGGTCCCCAGGCCTTACTTTGAGTATCACTGCTTTGATGTGAAGCACTGATACTGTTAGTGACAAGTAATGAAGCCCTGTTGTGAAGTGCTTATCTTACACCATACAAATACAGAGGCCTTGATGTGAAGTGCTGGTACTGTTCCATCACAAATACCGATATCTGTTTGGAAGTTCTAATACCGTCGGATCACACTTACTGTTGTGAAGGGAAGGTACTGTCTCATCACTCCTACAGACGTCCTGCTGTGAAGTGCTGATACTGATCTATTATATGTACGGAAGACCTGTTGTGAAGTGCCGGTACTTTCCCATCAGTACTACAGAAGCACTGTGTAGTGTTCTCTCCCCACGCGCACCCCGCGCGAGGACACTGTTATGAATACTATCTCGCGTTGCCCGTTGGCACGCGAGACCCTGTTCTTTGTGACAGTTGGAATCAACAGTGGGTAGTTTACGCCACCGCCTTGAGGTGCTTGCACACACGCTTTACCCGTCTGTGGGAACTTGCTTCTACCAATAAGTCTTACATGAATCTCATCAAAGACTCCTGATTACTACATTCTTCATGGCGCCGAGGATGGGATAGTCCCCACACAGCACCCACGCAGTTTCGGAACGGGTTGACTATCAACAACAACGAAATTAAAGCATTGTTCTGTATTTTGCTGAACATCTGCTGACACGGAAATTTTTTCATGCTACGACTAAGGCAGACGTCCAGTCCGAGGATTCGATGGGCTTGATCACTCCTCTCTTGTGCATAGACACAAGCTCTTTCCCCAGTCCTCCCTTATGCTGAAAGGTACGCTTCTGAGTTTATGTTTCACAGTAGTAGCGTCATCTCTAACTTTTATTTTATGTTTGAACCCTTTGATTTTTCCTAAATCCCCTGAAAAGACTTTAGGATATTTGTTAAGCAATTCTTCAACATGTGTGGAGTCGCGAATGGCCAAAACCTGTTCTTTAGCGCCTGGACATAGCATCATGTTGAACAAACCTTGGTGAAACCACCATAGTATGTTCAATCTGTGTATGGCGACATAAATCTTGCCATGTATACGCCTGTTCTTGAACTCCATGACATCTTCAAAATAACCTAAGAGGTCAATTTTACGTCCTGCATAGGACACAGGTGCGCAATCCGGGGGAAGGAGGGCCCTTTCACCCAAATTAGCTTTAAAGAGAGATTCAGTGATCATGGTGATCCACGCGCCTGAGTCCAACAGAAGGCGTAAATTATTTTCGCCAATGGCTATGCTGACATAGGGATCAACACAATCATTGGGGTCACCAGGTCTAATATCACAGTCTTTCACAATGAGAACCATGTCTTTCAATTCTCCTAAAGGATCTTCACTTTCGCTGTCGCTGCAGTCTTTGACACGTCCAATCCACACTTTGTCTCTCTTGTGACTCTGACATACTTTGTCAAAGTGCCCCACTTTTCCACAGGATCGACAGTCCTGTTAAAACACGACAGCCACGTTGGCAAGTGCTGGTATATTCCAATGAGAATTATTACATTCTGGCTGGAAACAGCCTGGTTGTAACTAGAGGTAGGCGAGCCAACAAATAAACAAGGAGAGCTGGGAAAGAGTCGAGCTAAGGGTCGGCTCGGGTTCTAAGAGACCATGCACGAGCCAAGCCATAAAAGTATTTGGCACGTAAATAATACATATCATGTGAGAATAGGTGTCTTCAAAATTCAAAAAAGTCTATCTATTTAACAAGTGGAAGTGCTTCACTTTAGCACATCAGATTAGATCTCAGCACTGAGACGTATTTATTAAAAGTGAGAGCTTTAAACATGAACTAAGAAGCTTTCCTGCTCCCGCCTCAGAGAATTAAGAGGTAAGTCAGTTGTCATATAAATCCTAATTGAAGGTTCTGTCATTTATAATAGCATACAACATGGCTTAAAGTAAACAAAAAAACGCTATGATGAGGGCCAGCATTGACCGCATCATAGTGCCTATTTTCTTTACTTTAAGCCATGTTGCACATCAGCCTGGGCTGCTGTGCAACATGTCCTGAAAATACAGTGGCAAAGCGCATAGATCTTGCATAAACAAAACCTATTGGCTTGGTGATTATTTTCACGCTTCTGTTTTCAATCCTTGGGCTTAAAGGACAGCAGGGCTTTCAGGGAGCAGCAAGACTGTTTGCCAGTGGCATCTTTCGGAGAGGCAGGCACCACAAATGAGCACTGCGCGGAGTAGGAATGGCGATCAGTGAGGTTCGACAGTGTTACTTTCATCGTAGCTCCAGGACTGGGCATTCAAAAAAGCAACCATTTAAAAAAAAATCACGTGGCAAAGGCCTGCGTTGGTGTCAAGTGCTGCCATCACAGCGCTTGGCAGAGCAGGAGACACATGCACTCTTTTAGAGCGCATGTATAAAAAGTGGGAAAAAGTCCCTGCAGAGCGTGCGGCCAGTGGAAGGACAATGGCTGCAGACAGGAAGCTGTGCTTGGACCATGTTTCACAGGTAGAGAAAGCATCCCTGGGAAGAAGCAGAAAGGAGAAGAACGCGCTGACAAATCAAAAGCAAGGAAACAAGAGTGACATGGAAGTCAACCAATGGTAAGTACTGGTATAAAGCTTGAACCTTGCCCAGGGTTCACTATAGACGCAAATTGCATTGCACATGTTTTTTGTTTTCGAGCGCAAGGAGAGGGTTCACAGCATGCTTAATTAACCAAGGCCAGGAATCAAACCTGGTTTCCCATGTTACATGGTTGGCAGCGGCAGCCTCTTGGTCACTTCACCGGCAGTGAAAACTCGGCTCGTTTTGGGTTCGAGTTTCTAAGAAGATTTTAAGCTGAGCCTGGTCCAGTCTTCTGGCTTGAGTCTGGCTCGCGCCTTCAGTGGCTCGCCCACCACTGAAAAGCGTGTCAGCGTCGGTGTAAGAGAATGAAGGCTAAAAGTTAAAACGTGAAAACTGCCAGGCTAAGATACATTAATAGGAGCTATAAACGAAATGTATTGATGTTAGCAGTTTGAAGCTGAGCTGCCAAAATCAGCTTTTAATTAGATGGAAAAAGATTTCTTATACAAATAATTATGATAACAATAATCATCACATTCACAAAGTGTATGATAATAATCATATGAGGCATCTTAATAGATGACATAAAACCTATTAATACAACATGTTAATACGTTGCCATGAATAAAGCATATTTCTATGAATCAACTTTGATGTTCCCATCAATAATCTACTAACTGTAATTTACATTTACATTTTTCCTTTTCAACAAACATTATATGCATTAAGCCTGGCTTTAATGTAAACATGGATGTACATTCAAGCATTCCCTAAGGCCAATTACATGAATTCAAGCCACAAAAGTTGCTTATTGCATTTATTTATTTATTTATTTTGACATTTGTAAAGCGCGAAACGAAGGCCCGTGGGCATCTCGGCGCTAAGTAACTGCAATGTTTAGCCAGAAGGGAACTGGGAGATCAGTGATTAAAAAGCCAGGTTTTGAGGTTTTTTCGGAAGGACCAGAGGGACGTGCTGGTCTTGATGAAGTGAGGCAGTGTGTTCCACAGTTTTGGAGCAGCCACCAGAAATCTTCTGTCACCCCAGTTAACAGATTTGGTTCGGGGGATCACCAGATCCAGGGAGCTGGAAGAGCGCAGTGCTCTGGATGGACAATAGGGGATAAGGTTCTGAGTGAAGAACGCTGGGACAGCGTTGTGTAAAGCCTTGTATACCAAGCACAAGGTTTTGAACATGATCCTCTTCCTCACCGGAAGCCAATGAAGTTGATTCATGGTAGATAGAACCGGATGGAATTTGGGGATTCGCCCTAGGAGCCTGGCGGCCGGGTTCTGTATGGACTGCATTTTTGTTAACACTCTCTCCTGGGCCCCTAGAAACAAAGCGTTACAATAATCTAGGGTGGAAAGCACCAGGGAGCTTACCAGCGTTTTCGCCATGATTTCAGGTAAGAAGGGCAGAATTTTTTTGATGAGCCTAAGTTTATAAAAGGCTGAAGAGGATATTTGATTGGCGTGTGGTAGGAAGTTCAGACGGTTGTCAAACATAACTCCCAGGTTTCTCACTTTATCCACCGGAACTGGGGGCTGGCCCATAGATGACAGCCACCAGCGGGAGGACCACTCCGGAGAGAGATTGCCGAAGATTACAACCTCCGATTTGTCGGAGTTTAGCTTCAGACAATTGTGCGATATCCAGTTCCCGATGGCCGACATGCCCTGATTGAACATGTCGGCTTTCTGAAGGCCGTCATTTTTGACGGCTAGGACCAGTTGAGTGTCATCAGCGTATGAAGTAAGGCTCATCCCATGTGCCCTGATGACATTGGCAAGGTCCGACACATAGATGTTAAATAGTGTCGGACTAAGGGATGAGCCTTGGGGAACTCCACACGGTAGTGACAGAGGGGAGGATTCAAAAGGTCCCACTGTGACGACCTGGGTCCTGTTGGCCAGGAAGGAGGCAAGAAGATTTTTGGCGTTACCTTGGATGCCTATGCTCTCGACGCGGTCGACCAAGATGGTATGGTCGACCGTGTCGAAAGCCGCCGACAGGTCTAGTAATATCAAGACGGCGGTACCTCCCGCATCCCGGATAAGTCTGATGTCGTCCGCCGCTTTCACCAAGGCCGTCTCGGTACCGTGGAAGCGACGGAAGCCAAACTGTGATTCATCTAGGCATTTGTTATCCTCGATGAAGGAAGAGAGTTGGGCATTCATAATTTTTTCCACAATTTTTGCTAAAAGTGGGAGACTGGCGATGGGGCGGTAGCTTTTGGGTTCATCTTTATTAAGGGTAGATTTTTTGAGCAACGGTTTTATAAGGGTTTTCTTTAGTGTCTCGGGATAGATGCCGGTGCTAAACATGGAGTTACAGATATTGGTTATGGAGGGTAGAACTGTATCCATAATAGGTCTCAGGACCTTCAAGGGACAAGGGTCGAGGGCCGATCCTGATTTAATGGTGGATACCGTTGTTAGCACCTGCGGGCACGTGACCTCACTGAACTGCGAGAGAATAGGTCCTTCAGGTTGAGTAGATGGGCTGTGGGAGAGAGTGACGTTATTGGTGAAGACCCTGTAAATGTCATCCACTTTACTGAAGAAGAACCTAGATAAAGCGTCACAAAGGGTTTGAGACGGGGGAGGTGTGAGATCCACGGAGAAACCCGCCAATTGTTTGGTGGTCTCGTATAGACATTTATTAAAGTTTTGTGCTGTTTCAATTTTGTTGCAATAATACTTTTTTTTTGCATCCAAGATAAGATGTTTGTATTTTGCTACTGATTCTTTGTATAGGAGTTTGGCTTCGGGTGTGTAGTCCTTCCGCCAGTGTCTCTCTCTATTTCTGCACTGTTGTTTTTGGGTACGCAGTTCCTCTGAGTACCATGGGGCCGAGGGGGTCGATCTGTTGCGTGACCGTTGTTTAAGTGGGACCAGATCTTTTGCTGCTGTGCTCACCCAGTTGTAAAATTGGGACGTAGCATTATTGGGGTCCGGAGATAGCGTGGGGAGGGTATCATTAAGCAAAGTTTCCAGCCTGTGTACATCTAAGTCATCCCATGCCAGGTAGGGGGGACATGAGTTAGGGTGGGGCTTGTCGACCTGGGGGTCGCCCACTGGAAGTGAAGCCAGAATGAGATGGTGATCCGACCAAATTAGAGGGAGTATTTCTGTAAGTTTGAGGCCCGAGGCATTAGAGAAAATGCCGTCTAGTGTGTGCCCTCCTTCATGCGTAGGGGAATGGACCAAGGGGGATAGACCAAAAGTGGACATGTCAGCTAAAAACGTGGCTGTGTCAGGATTGTTGGGCACATCAAAATGGAAGTTAAAATCACCTAGAATGGTGAAGGAGTTCTCCAGTGCGGATGTTTCTAGGAAGGATCTATGAGCCCCCAGGAAGTCACACCTGGGTCCCGGTGGTCGATAAAGAAGGATCCCTTTGAAGGTGTAGGAAGGGGTCAGTTTTATTGCGAATTCTAAGGCTTCGCAAGAAGTCTGAGGAATTAGCGTGTGCCTTACAATGTAGGTGTCTCGGGCAATAATAGCAATGCCGCCACCTTTTTTCTCGGTTTGCCTGTCCAGCCTATAAATGGCAAACCCAGCAGGAACGGCTATGACAAGATCCGGATCAGATGCTTGGCCCATCCAAGTTTCCGTCATGAACAGGATATCTATTTTGCGGTCCTGTATCAGTTCATGGATGTCCTGGCTGTGTTTGCTAAGTGAACGGACGTTTGTGAGCGCAATGGTGTAAGATTTCGTCAGATGGTGCTTACCAGTCTGAGAAGATTTACAAATGACCGGTAAAATGGCGTGACAGCCAGGGCAGTATGCTGCATGCTTTGTAAGCAGGGCATTAGGATGGAATATGCAGCATAAATGACTGGTCGGGGGGCGAAAAGCCTGTAGCTGAGCGGCTGAGTAACTGATACGGGGGGTAGGATGGAACAGACCAAGGGGGGTGGCCCTGGGCCCGGGCCAGGCGCGGATGGGCGCAGACGGGCTTGCCTTTGGCGCGCCTTCGGCGCGCCGCCGGCGCGCCCGCTGCGCCCGCCCGCTGCGCGGCCGGGCGGCTCTGTTGTTAATATACATAGCGGGGCGGGCAGGAGGAGGGTGGGAGGGGCGCCAAGCAAACCGGGCAGCCTTCCCAACACAAGATGGCGCCCAAAGTCAAGCTAATAGCTCCCCAGCGCGTGAGCAGCGTCGCTGAGGGAAGAGATGAACCGGAGCCTCCGCGAATTAGTCTCGCCTGGGTGGGGGGGGCGGGAATATAAAACAGCGCCTGATTTAAATAATTACAGAGGTTAAAACGAGTATAGCAGTTAGTCGTTTTTTAAATACATCCAATATACACAGAGCAAACCTCCGGCTTCCGCCTCATAGGGAAAACATTGTCAATTACTGGCCAAGAGAGGACGGGCCTATTAAGTACCTTGGGAGGGCGGGAGGGGCGCCGAGCAAACCGGGCAGCCTTCCCAACACAAGATGGCGCCCAGAGTCAAGCTAATAGCTCCCCAGCGCGTGAGCAGCGTCGCTGAGGGAAGAGATGAACCGGAGCCTCTGCGAATTAGTCTCGCCTGGGTGGGGGGGCGGGAATATAAAACAGCGCCTGATTAAAATAATTACAGAGGTTAAAACGAGTATAGCAGTCAGTCGTTTTTTAAATACATCCAATATACACAGAGCAAACCTCCGGCTTCCGCCTCAGAGGGAAAACATTGTCAATTACTGGCCAAGAGAGGACGGGCCTATTAAGTACCTTGGGAGGGCGGGAGGGGCGCCGAGCAAACCGGGCAGCCTTCCCAACACAAGATGGCGCCCAAAGTCAAGCTAATAGCTCCCCAGCGCGTGAGCAGCGTCGCTGAGGGAAGAGATGAACCGGAGCCTCTGCGAATTAGTCTCGCCTTGGTGGGGGGGCGCTAATATAAAACAGCGCCTGATTAAAATAATTACAGAGGTTAAAACGAGTATAGCAGTCAGTCGTTTTTTAAATACATCCAATATACACAGAGCAAACCTCCGGCTTAAGCCTCAGAAGGAAAACATTGTCAATTACTGGCCAAGAGAGGACGGGCCTATTAAGTACCTTGGGAGGGCGGGAGGGGCGCCGAGCAAACCGGGCAGCCTTCCCAACACAAGATGGCGCCCAGAGTCAAGCTAATAGCTCCCCAGCGCGTGAGCAGCGTCGCTGAGGGAAGAGATGAACCGGAGCCTCTGCGAATTAGTCTCCCCATGGGTTGGGGGGCGTCAATATAAAACAGCGCCTGATTAAAATAATTACAGAGGTTAAAACGAGTATAGCAGTCAGTCGTTTTTTAAATACATCCAATATACACAGAGCAAACCTCCGGCTTCCGCCTCAGAGGGAAAACATTGTCAATTACTGGCCAAGAGAGGACGGGCCTATTAAGTACCTTGGGAGGGCGGGAGAGGCGCCGAGCAAACCGGGCAGCCTTCCCAACACAAGATGGCGCCCAAAGTCAAGCTAATAGCTCCCCAGCGCGTGAGCAGCGTCGCTGAGGGAAGAGATGAACCGGAGCCTCTGCGAATTAGTCTCGCCTGGGTGGGGGGGCGGGAATATAAAACAGCGCCTGATTAAAATAATTACAGAGGTTAAAACGAGTATAGCAGTCAGTCGTTTTTTAAATACATCCAATATACACAGAGCAAACCTCCGGCTTCCGCCTCAGAGGGAAAACATTGTCAATTAAAGCCTATTCTATTGGCGTTGCTAATGCTGGGGGGGGGGGTGAAATATGTATTTCTGTCTATAATGCATATTGATGGTAAAATATTAAAGGTGACAAATTGAGTGCACTTTTCAGATATAAAATAGTCACTCATGCATTCCCTTGGGAGCACCTCCTGGAAGGCAGAGTGATACAACAAATAGCCAATAGCTTTAGGTGACAGAGTGATATTCCTCAGGGTGGAGGCAACCCCCATTCTATGTGCATTTTAAAGATTTGACATTACATTTGACAACAGCTGCGCTGTCAAGCCAGACCTATGAGGCAGCTGTGTTTCACGGCGCCTTATCCTGTGCATCTAAAGGCCTCCAACTCATGCAATGTTTGTGTTGTTCGACAACCCTACAGCAGACCCTGTGTTACAGATATTTTGTGCCAAATGTGAATTTAAAGCTGAATTCTCCACATAACCTGTCAATGCGTGTATCCTTAGGGTTGGGGAGCGATGGAGAGGCCTTAAGCTCTTTCAACCCCAGTGATGAGAAGACACAGGTCAATGCCGTGCTTCTTATGGGCTTTGCTGTTTTCAACAAGATGCTGTCACAGAAGGTTCCTAAAATGGAATAACAAACCCTGCTATTCAATAGAAACGTAGCGTTTCTCACAGTACCTGATACACGCCATCCCACATTTGTTGATTCATTTACAGAAATATTGGGGAATTTCCCACAACGGAAAGCATGTGGTTTTCCTTGGCCCAAAATGAACTGACTGATTGCTTCATGTCAATGAGGTAAAGTACCTTTCAAGCCAATTTTGACGAAAGCACATTCTGTTTTACATGGGTTAAAAGTTAAACAAATTGGTAAATCACCAACCATGAGAGAGAAGCAGCAAGTTCAGTATAGTAGCTCTCAAATGCACTCCTCACCACTAGAGAACCATTGTAACCATCTTTCTAGCCCAGTGGTTATGGAGATATTAAGTATCAACATCCCAGCAAGCACCCATTGTCGAGACAAACCACCAACTGGCCACTGGAATGCCTGTTGTAGAATACCAGCTCTCCGGGGGCCCGTGCACTAGCAAACCTCAACGGCAACATGTGGCGCTTGAGATAAAGGCCTGGACACCCAAGGTAACACTAGGATGGGCTGCAGCCAGTCGCTGCCCTCTCAAAGTCCAGTAGCTACTGGACTCTATGGACTCCATTGAATAACTTGTGATCCTTATCCGGGCAATGGTTCTGGACACCGGGTCCCTCTTGGACACCACAGGGAGGAACCCTACAAAGCACCTATATTATTGTGAAGGGTTAGCAACACTTTCTTTAGAGGGTGAGAATTTTTGGTTAAAAACAGGATCATGGGGGGGAGGAGCCTAGCGCGCATCCAAGATGGTCGCGTGAGCACAGGGCTCCCCGGACCCTTTCTGCTCCTCGGAATATATCCTGAGACTATCCTGATTTGGTGTATGGAATCTGGGAGATGAAGACCAGCTGATCATATATCTCTTTTCAAAACTCTAATCGGACCTGGGAATCCTGAGTTGTCGTCGTCGGAACTTTTGGGACCCACCCGACGGAGGTGGCCGGGGTGAAGGTGACCCGTGGGGCCGGGCTGCAATTGAACAACAGCGGCCTCAGCGCGGTGCCAGTTACCGATTCAGCACTTTCGGTTTCGGTTTTGGCCTTCAGGAGATCAGCTGGCGTGCGTGCTCAAGGTGGCGAGGTGCCTCCTGGGCCTCTGCCCGAGGCTTGCTTCCATCTGCTACTGGTGGGCCTAACGCCTCCGACCCCTACACCGACAGTTTGTGGTCCCTTCGCTGGCGCCTGCACACCCCTTGATCGGAGGTCCCATTGAGAGACTGCGCTCACATGGCGGGCAAAGGGGGTCCGGAGGGGCGCAAGACCAAGGCTTCACTGCGCGGGGGAGCGGTCCAGAGCAACAACATGGACCGCTATACCCAGGGCAGGGGGTCCCCTGGCGCTGCTGGCCTCTCCCCGGATGCTGCAGGGGGAGGCACGACCGTCTCTGCGGAACCTTCCCTACAGGACATTATGGGCGCCATCGAGGGCATCAGGGAAACTATCGCGACGCAATATGAGGCCCTGGCCCGTAAGATCGACACCGTCGCGATCGACGTCACCCTGATTCGGGCCGACCTCTCTAAAACCAATGAGAAGGTCCAGGCCCTTGATACACGGACCTCCACCCTGGGTGCGGAGGTGTCGGATCTGCGGGCCGCGCTTGGGGACATTAGAGTGGTCAACGACCATATGGCCCGGCGGCTTGAGGACTTCGAGGGACGGGCCCGACGCAACAATATCCGCATCATTGGGGTACCGGAGTCCTCCGACAGCCGCCCGGTGGACCTCGTGGTCGAGGAACTTATCCTGCAACAGCTGTCCCCGGTTGGCCTAAGCAAATTCTTCGCTGTGGAGCGGGCCCATCGAGTTCCGGGCGGCCGGCCGCGGCCGGGGGCCCCCCCGAGGCCTATCGTGGCTAAACTGTTCCACTACAGGGACCGAGATGCTATTCTGCAGGCTTCACGGACCCGTGGCCCGGTCCGCTACGAGAACTCGACCATAAACTTTTATCCGGACTTCACGCAACTGGTCCAGAAACAGCGGATGGGATTCCAAGGGGTGAAGCGCCGTCTCCGCGATCTAGGCCTGAAGTATTCGATGATCTACCCGGCGAAACTTCGAGTGGAGCATGGAGAGCGGACAGTCTTTTTTGACTCTCCTGTGGCCGCAGGTGACTGGCTGGACTCGCTGCCGGACGGGGGTGGCCGGCCCGGGCCCTCTGGGGGCACCGCAGGTGACGGGTCCCCTTAGACTGACCTTTGGTCCTTGCTTTTGCGGTTTTGCACTGTACAGTTGGGTCTTATTTCTTTTGCATACTGTGTTTTACCAGGACCCGTGAGGGGTGCGGGCGGGTTCGGGTCCCTTTCCTCCTCCGGGGTCTTTTTGTAGAATGGGGTTAGTGGGGCGACAGGCACACTGCAAGTTGGGGGGGGTCTTTGGCCCGCAGGGGTGCAGGGTGGGGGGCGTTGGACTTGGGGTGGGGTTGGGGGGGAAGAGGGGTTGTTTAGTTGTGTGTTTTTTGTTTACAGGGCGAGGAATTGATTTTTATCCATATTTGGGAGCGGTGCTGCGGGCTGGGGGCCTCTTGATATATTGGAGGGGATGGGGGGAGACGGGTTGAGGCTTATGTCATGGAACGTCAATGGGTTGGGGGACCGTATTAAGCGGGGTGTGGTACTGCAATATTTGCGTCGTTTGACTCCTGATGTGGTGTTTCTCCAGGAGACGCATTTGGTCGGCAATGTCTGCCATGCGATGAACAGGGGGGGATACCGCCTCGTAGCCCATTCTGGTTTCACAACTGGCTCCAGGGGGGTGGGCATTCTCCTGCGAACCTCCCTTCCGGTGGAGATCACGAGGATAGTCTCGGATGACAGAGGGCGCTATGTGTGTTTGATTGGGAGGTGGGAGGGGCAGCCCCTTACCCTGGTTTCAGTCTACGTCCCCCCGGGCCTCCAGAACTCCACCTTTACTGACTTGGGTCGAATGCTGCTTGACCTTCCGGACGGCCTCCTGCTCATGGGCGGGGACTTTAATTCTGTGGTTTCGGGTGAACTGGATCGTCACCCACCGAGGACCCTCCCCGCTGCCCAGTCATGGCTGGGTGGGATGTTGGAGACCTTCGGCTTGGTGGATAGTTGGAGACTAATGCATCCGACCCAGTGCCAGTTCACCTTTCATTCGGGGGCGCATGGGAGTCTCTCCAGGTTAGACTACTTCCTTATGCCCGCGGCGCAGACTGGTCGGATTCGAGAGGTCAGACACCTGGCACGTGGTATCTCCGACCATTCTCCGCTGTGGCTTCTCTTTGACACCGGGTCGCGGTCCGCAGGGCGGATAGCTCCCATTAACCCCTGGTACCTGCGGGACCCTGTGACTCGTGACAGCCTGGTTAAGGCCATGGACCAATACTTTAGTGAAAACGAGGGGTCGGTGTCGTCTGCGTTGTCCCTTTGGGAAGCCTTTAAAACTGTTATATGCGGACACGCCCTCGCCCAGATAGTGGTGGCCAAGAAGGTTAGGAGCGAGGCGGTGGTGAAGCTGGAGACTGACATCTCGGGGCTGGAGTCGGCCTTGGAGGCGAATGTTACTCCGGACGGGCTACATGCCCTTAGCCTGAAACAGTTCGAATATAGGTCCCTGGTCACGGACGCGGCTAAAACTATGTATAGGGAGCAGCAGGGCCGATTGTATGATGCGGGGGACAAGGCGGGAAAGTTGATTGCGTGGCTGGACAAAAAGGAGAGAGTGAATCGTGTGGTCCCCGAGTTGCGTGCTGCGGATGGTGTGTGTGTGACTGAGCCGGATGAGATTGTGGAATGCTTCGCTGACCACCTCCGGGCGGTGTACTCCCCGGTGACTGACAGGGATGAGGATGACTCTCGCCTCCTACTGAGAGATATTGCTCTGCCCGGCCTGTCCGTTGAGGACCGGGAGCGGCTGGACGCCCCCTTATCGTCGGATGAAATAGCGACCGCGATTCGTTCCCTTCGCTCGGGCAAGGCTATGGGTCCTAACGGTCTGCCCATTGAACTATACAAATTGCGTCCTGATAAGCTTGCGCCCTTCCTCAGCCGCATGTTCCGCGACTCTCTTGCGGCGGGGTCCCTTCCGGCCGACCAGCGCTTGGCCACTATAGTCGTTATCCCCAAGGAGGGCAAGCCGCGTGACCGCTGTACCTCTTACCGGCCTATTTCACTGCTCAATGCGGAGCCTAAAATCCTGGCGAAAGTCCTGGCCAATCGATTGTTGAGTGTCGTGTGCGACCTTATTCATCCGGACCAATGCGGCTTTATCCCGCACCGCAACACCGCTCTTAACTTGCGGCGTCTGCACGGTGTCCTCGCCAGGGCGGAGTTCCTCTCCGAACCGGCCGTGCTGGTTTCTTTGGATGCCACGATGGCATTTGACACTATTGAGTGGCCATTCCTCTGGGCCGTCTTGGATAAATTCGGCTTTGGAGAGGGATTTATTGGTTGGGTGAGGCTCCTTTACACGGGACCCATGGCTCAAGTGGTGGTGAATGGGCGGGTCTCTCGGCCCTTTGCCCTCGGCAGGGGCACGAGGCAGGGATGCCCGTTGTCCCCGTTGCTTTTTGCTCTCGCCCTGGAGCCACTCGCCGCCTGGCTCCGTTGGGAGCCCTCGCTTGGAGGGATCCGGTGGGGCCCGGGCTTCGAAGATCGGGTCTCGCTGTATGCGGACGACATTCTCCTGTATCTCACCTCACCGCGGCAGTCACTCAACGTCCTCTTTGACGTTCTGACCTCCTTTGGGAACAATTCGGGTCTCACGATCAATTGGTCTAAATCCTGCGTTTATCCCATCTCTGGTGGTCCTCCTCTCCTGCCGCCTCGGCTCCCGATTCAAATATCTCTGAGCGGCTTTAAGTACCTGGGGATATACGTTTCGCTGGACCCGGTAGCTCGCTATGAGCAGAATCTCCTGCGTCCACTTCGGCGACTGCGTGAGGACACGGCCCGGTGGTGCAGGCTGCCCCTGTCCCCGCTGGGTCGGGCCGCGCTGTTTAAAATGATGTCCCTTCCCAGGTTCCTCTATGCACTCCAGAACTCCTTCGACGTTATCCCAGTGGCCTACTTTCGGGAGGTGGAGAGCCTGCAGAGGAGACTGGTGTGGAACGGCCGGGCGCGTATTGCTCTTGCCAAGCTCACTCTCCCCTGGTATGACGGGGGCATCGCGCTTCCTGACATTCGCAGGTACTATTGGGCCTCGCAGCTATCTGCCATTAACCACGCCACGTATGCGCCCGGCTTGAATTCGGCGTATGAGATGGACAAGTTCCTGCTTCCCGGCGGGAACTATAACAGGGCACTTTATTCCCGCCTGGCTGACCGGACCCTTACGGGTCCTACTAAGATTGCTGTGCGGACCTGGAGGGCCGCCACTGCGGCCATGGGCTGGAGTGAGCAAATGACATGTGCTACTCCCTTGTTTGCCTCCGACCGCCTGGGCAGCTTGTGGACCACCAAGGGGTTTGACCAGTGGGACACGATTGGTATCAGCAAAGTGGGAGACCTGTGGCACAAGGGCGCGGTCAAGACTTTCGCGGTGCTCCAGGCCGAATACGAGCTGACCGACAGGGAGTTCTTCCGCTACGCCCAGGTTCGACACGCCCTGCTCTCGGTCTTCGGGGAGGGGACCAAGATCCCTGTTTCCTCGCCCCTCGAGGACCGCATACTTGACGGACATGTCCCTGATAGTACTATTTCTTTAATTTATAAAAAATTGATTAATCACCGGGCGGATCTCCTGGTGCGCCTTCGGGAGGCTTGGACTGGGGATGGGGTCGAATTGGACGACGAAGATTGGCAGTCTGCACTGTCGTCCCCCAAGGAGGTTGCCATTCCGGCTCGTCTCCGGTTGGTACAGCTCAAGATTCTCCACCGGGTGTATGTGACGGGTCCGCGCTTGGTCACGATGGGATTTTCCGACGACGGGCTCTGTAAGCGAGGTTGTGGGCTCAGCGCCACCTTTCTTCATATCCTTTGGGAGTGCCGCGAGGTGGCGGACTTCTGGCGCCGGGTCCACACGGTTATGGGACAGGTCACCGGGGTTGTGCTGCTGCCGGAGGTGCGTCGCTGTGTCCTGAATGTGTGGGAGCCCAATGACTACAACGCGGCTCAGACTCGGTGGGCGGCCCTAGGGAACATGATTGCCAAGAGGAATATAGCGCAACTTTGGGGCGCTCAACGGCCGCCCACCGTGTCAGTATGGAAGGAGAATATGGACTGGTGTATGTTTCGGGAGAAGACAGTGTATGTGGCCCGTGGCAAGCCGGGGGCATGGGGTAGAATTTGGGGTCAATGGAATGCGTATCGTGGAGGCATCTGTACGCCCCCCCTGGTAGACACTGATATCGCCATGTCCCCCTGACCCTTGACGGCTCCTGGCGCTTTTTGTAACAACTACATATGGACGTTCATCTCCCTTGACCCCCTCCCCCCCCCCCTCCGTCCCCGGCCTCCCGGTACTCCTCTCTTTAGCGGATTTCTCAATTGTTCTGACTGGAGTTTTCCCGGGGGGAGCCTGATCCGCACTGGTATCCCTCATAACTCGCCTTTAGTTTTTATTGTTTTTCCTTTTGTTTCTGTTATTGTTGGACTGACGCTTGCTGTTCTTTGAGAACTATCTTGAGCCACTGCGGGGCAGTGCCCTGGGAACTGACTGTAGCCTGGATATGTGTGTATTTCCTTATGTACCTAGCGGCCGGCCCGGGTGGTTGTAGGCCCATACTTGTAACCGAATTATTGTTTAATAAAAAATTTTTCAAAAAAAAAAAAAACAGGATCATGATAGGTAAAAAGGTTGGATTCCTTAGCAAATTCCCGTAGCTCTAATGCAATCATTCAATTACAAGTACAAAACCGAGTCATTCCATGATTCCACCAGCTAAAATGCCATACGGTCCTTGAAATTAGTCATAATTTAAAAAAATTATTCATTGATTCCTCATTTACCTGCACAAATGATATACTTAAATAATGAATTAGTTTATTTGCCAAAGGTAGTTTATTCTCTCATTGTATCTCTCAACCTTCCCTTCATTAGAGATATTGTGATTTTATGTTGATTTGCGATGTAGTGAACAATGGCTGATTGATGTTAAAGATAGCATTTTGAGGATGGTATGCGTAGATTGGCTAGCCTCCATAGAAACTACTTCTCACATTACCACTTGTGATCGTCTGGACCGTTGCCCATCACATATTTTACCTTACCAACACGTATATATCAGCCAACATTTGAAACAAACAACTGTGACTTGGCACAAGGCGGCATGTTTGATGTGGGGGCTCTCTTTTAAGGGGTGATAGAAACGGGGATCTAGGAGGGCCAGATTTTCAGCATAACCACTGACTATGTGAATAAGTGCTTTTTCAACGAATTATATGTAAATGTATCTTTGTCAATATCTTGAACATCTGGTCTGAGTCGGCCGTCATTGACATATGTTAGCCACAGGTCCTCTGAGTCATTCCCATGAGAGTAGGAAAAAGGAAATTCCCTTAGCCATGAAGCTCCATTGGTCCTACTGCTGTTGAACCATACCTGCTCAGGGCAGAATATGGGCCCATCTAGGATCTTGCTGATGGAAGGGGTGGAGCATGGCAGGTGGTGTTGCTGTCAAAGTTGGCCAACTGACAGCACAACAAGACATTTTGCAATGATGTTGTGAAGTTTTGGCCTGGTGCCCAACGTTGCTTTGGGTGAACTTTTTTTGCTGGAGAAATTTCCAACCAAAGCTCTTCCTTCTGGAACATTCGTCCCAAAAAAAGTAGATTTTTCTGGCTGTTTTATTCCTCCGCTTCATTTGACTGGCCTTTTCAACCACTGTTTTTGATCTTGCTAAGATTATTTTATAAACAGTGTGAAGTTTGAATAGACAAAAGTTCACAATTTTACACACTACTCCAGAACTAATGTATCAAAAATGAGACCGCTTGATTGCTGCCTCCACACCAAGTGAAAATCTCCGAGATAATTCTATGTACCCGTTTGGGGGTGTAAATTGTTTGTTCATCAACTGTCTGAGCATAGAATTGGCTGGATATATCATTTTATTGCCGAAGAGGACAAGATCACTTGATGAAGTGCGATCAATTCTGAGATGGAATGAACAGAATAGAGGTTGATGCATGTTAGACCTTAGGGTACCTTCCTCTGATTGGGGGGTGATGTCAGAAGAGACACCTGAACATATAGGCTGCAGCTACATCGGAGAGTGTAAGACTCATTACATACTATTTACACCAGATAGAGAAAGCCCAGGGGATGGCGGGAGCCATAGGTATATGCCCAGTTGTCAGGGGAGGAACCCAGGGCAGGGTGGATATCTTCCTATGGTAAAGCATAAGGGGAAAAAACACATGTAGTAAACATTACAAAAACATGTGTACAAATATATTCTTGTTAAAAAAAAATTCAAATAAGTTTATATATTTATTTTAATTTATTACAGTTTGGGCTGAACTGTTCCCATGAGGAGCAAGGGCAAGACTGATTTGCATTTGGCTGGGTCCAAACTGAGGTGGCATGGTGAGCAAAAGAACGATGAGTTGAGATGCTTCCCGAGCGATTGCCACTGGTTAGACAAATTGCAAGCATTCCGCCCTTCACCTTTTGTCTGTTAACTGTTTGCTCACTGCCTTCTCTAATTGATGTGTGTGAATTAATGGAAAACATAAACTGAAAAACCACATTGGAGGAAACCAAATCATGGAAAAGAAATCAAAGTTAGGACAATTTTAAGGAAATTCAAAATAATCGAAAATGAAAGGAAACATTTTAAAGGAAACATAATTTTAAGGAAAAATCCAAAATTACATTAAACTTGGGTGGGGCGTAGGAGCACTGTGGGGTTTTTGGGTTCATGGATGGGTCATGTTTAGGGTGATAGGTTGAGTTTGGGTGTGCTGACGTGTTTTAAGGGGTATGGGATGGGTGGGGTTTAAGTACAGAAATACGGTTTTAAGGTTCAGGAATGAGTGGAGTTAAGGATAGTGAGTGAATTTATGGATCGGGAATGGTTGATTTTTGGGATAGAAAGGGCTTTCAGGCTTTAGAGATGAGTGTAGTGTGGGTGTTGTGAAGGGTTTTGGGGGGCAGGAATTGGTGGTGCATAGGGGTTGGTGAGGGGTCACCGATAAATGGTGTTCATGGGTGGTGATGGGTCAGTAAATTAAAAACATCCAAAGTAATTATTTGGCAATGTAAAATATATAAATATGAAATAATGTCCCCTGAAGTAAAGCACTGAAATAATTATCTCCAACAAAACTGTTTCTGAAAGTAAGATCTGCAACCATTGTATTTAAAATAAGAATTCAAAAGTCAATTTCGGTCAAAGATACATTCTATTAATAGGTTTCTACGGAAATGTAAATTCCATTCATTGTGAAAATTTCCATTAAACAGTTTAGATGAAATGGTTTCAACCTCTTATATCTTTGATGGGAAAGGAAGTATAGAAATAGGACGATATTAGGACACAGTGTCAGGATCATCTGGGAGCTTTGTTACGAAGAGACATAATATTTCCATGTTTACAATTTTATTGTAGTATGCCAAAGCCAAGAAGGTTACAAAGTTCTGTCTATGTGGGAGCTCTGACATCTGAGGGTAAGGCTAGGAAGTGAAAAGGTCATCGGTCAAGAGGTGATCCAGACTTGAGGGCGGAAACAGAGATTTTAACTTTGCCAACTAATGGTGAGGTGAATTTCAGCAAGGAGTAATACACTGGGGGGACATGACATGGAATTAAAAGTGGAAAGTGGTTTCAGTGGGGGCTGGGGAGAAAAATTGCTTGAATTATGGCAATGGTGTTATGGAAGAACTAAGGCAGATCATCAGAGCATAGTTTAAGAGAGGGAGAAATAGGGTTGTTACAAGCAGCTGGATGCATAAGACTTTTAATAATAGACAAAGCATTCAGGGTCCATGCCCAAGCACCGCCAAGAGTTTCCGCCCGCCCACCAGATTACAACTTTTAAAGCGGTCTGCCGGACGGCATGGCTGTCCCACAGTGGTGCCTCTTACTAAGGGAGCGGTGCTTTTGAAAAAGGCGATGCAATGGGACTGCACAACAAGATTCCTGCCCAGCATCGACTTGAAAGTCCATGCTGTGCAGGAACTGGTGTGCATTTACACAGGGTGGCACATGTTATGCCCCCCTGTGTGCATCCACATGCAGAGGAGGCACGGGGCCCTGCAGGGCCCCCTTTGCTTCCTCTCCGCCATGGTGTACATGCAGTAAGAATCTTCATGACACCACTGGCAGAGAGGAAACTTGTAATATGCTGGGCGGGACTGCGGCGGTCCCGCCAAGTATATTGCGGCCTCTGTCTGCAGCAACACCTCCGGGGAACAGCGGTTCCCTGGCAGCATTGGTGGTCCCATGGCGGTCCATCCACCCAACTCGTGATGGGGCTTTCGGACCATCAGTTTGGCGGTGGCTGGACCACTACCGCCGCTCCCCCGTAAATCTGGCGGTCCTCGGACCGCCAGACTCGTAATCAAGGCCCTAAGAGTAGAATTAACTGAAGGCTCTATTATGGTACTGTAGTATGCAATGTGGGCAGATCTAATAACGAGCTAATATGTCTTTATAGCTAGTCAATACATATTTTAGCTGTCCAGGGTATAGGTTTCAAACTAGCATATATCACAAAAGTGCCCTTTGGGTAACATGTAATGTTTGACTGCAGACACTTTGCTCCACCAACCCAGCTTGATGAGTTAAACCTGGGACAAGTGATTACTCACAGTCTCCCTCGCAGGTGTCTCAACCACCAGAGGTATTTCACCTAATCACCCAGTAAACAGAGATGTCTGGAGCACGTGCCTTAACTTTTTAAACCATATCAAAATGCGGACAGTTTGTGACCATTAGTATTAAATATGTTCTAGCAGGCTAAAGGCTGTCATGGGCTGAGCTCCTGATGATACCTGCACTTCCTGACGTCAGCCTCTGTCACCACAGTTTTCCAATGTATGCGTTTCCAGACAATATTTTGAGATTTACATCACTGGTTTGCATCTTGTACATCAATCATTATGTACAAATCTGTTCTCAATGTGCCCTGTTGAGATCAATGTTCCAGGATTAAAATATATGCCTTTCAGGTTGCATACATGTGTTTGCAGCCACTCCCTGGGATATTGTACCAGAACAGGAACTTGGGACTTGCAAGTTAGAAAAGGACCGCTGTTAGTAGGTGTGACCAGGGACGGCTCATCCGTTGAAGCATCACCCCACTTAAATGACCCCCCAAGATGAGAAATAAAATGATAATTTATTACCTTTTTATTTTTTCATCCTCCCATCCTTAACCAAGCAACAGGACGGTGCCGCTGCTGAATGATAGCAGTATGGAGGAGGAGAGACTGTTTGTGCACTTTTCAAAGTGCGCATGTCCCTTTGGCTGGCTTTCTTGCCCTTGCCGGCAATTTGAAACCTCTAACCTAGCTGCATTAAGACAGCTGGGTTACAGTAAATTCAGGCCTCCAGAGCGCTGGGGAGAGCCGAGTGATGCTGCCCCCTCCAATCAGGGCGCTGCTGTCACAGCATGAGAGTAGCGCCAGAATTGGTGCCCGCACTGCAGCAATCAGTTCCTCGGAAGAGGTCAGGAGCGGAGGACGTCGGTTCAGGTAAGTTTTGTTAATATTTGTGCGTGCCAGCCTCCCCTGCTCGTAGATGCCGGCCGCCACTGGGTGTGACCTACAGAAAGTCTGTGTTTAATTATAATCTCTTTATAGATCTCAATGACATATGTGCCTAGCGATAGAAGACATAGACCCCCTAGCAGGGACAGGCATTTGTACAACTTAAGTCAATCACACTGTGATGCTATTCAACGTACGTTTTGAAGCTTTCCCACGCAGCTTCTTTCTCCTCAGATAAATGTAAATAAAATAAAAAACACTGTTAAGCACAAAGCTGCAATCTAGTTAAACACTTCTTGTTAAAAATCAAAGCACATGGAAGCGCACAGTATTCACCCAAACTCGTCTTCAACTGTGAAAGAAAATGACACAGGGCACACTCGCCTATAGGGAAGTCAGAGACCATAACTGAGGTGGAGAAAGTTCAAAAAGTCACTGCCTTTTCTGTGTGCCCTACATCTCTTCCAGATCTCTCTGCATTTTGTGTCTACGTGAAACTGAAAACGTCTAGTTATTGTTTCATAAACACTGTGGGGCTTATTTACAAGCCCCTTGCGCCAATTTTGCGTCATTTTTAACATGGGAAAAGTGACGTACGGGTAGTAAATGTTAAAGACGCTTTTACAATCTATTTTATTGGACCAGAAAGCGGCAGCTGATGTAAACCGGAAGAGCTAAACACTCCCACCATCTTTTTCCAGATGTTGCTACATCACCAGAGAGCTTGTTTAAGCTGCGGTTTTAGGGTACGGTGTAGAAACACAAAGCCTAGGGCCACCAGTCTTCTCAAGCACCCTCAAAAATATACTTTGTTTTGATTGTTATAATCCTAAATGGCACGTCACTTCCTGTGATTTCCAGCTCCATTTTCAAAACTTGCCCCAACAGCAGCACTGCCTGGTTGTGTTGAAATACAAAGCACAGCCTATCCTTCAAGGGTACGTCATAAATGAACCTGCTCGTGCAATGACACGAGTAGAAGGTATGCGGTTGCATTCCCTCCACAGGTAGTGACTGGCAGCCTCAGGATGTTTTGAATTGTATTGGAATGCGCCTTCATATCAACCGGCAAGCCACGACTTGGGTGTTTCCTTCTGTGAACTAACTGCAAATACACCTGTCAGAGCTGATCTGAAACACATTTTCATTTTGAACGCTGAATTCAGAATATGGGCCTGATAAAAAATGCATTTGTGCATATAATCAGGAACGGCCCGTGCAGATAAGAGCGGAGGGGTTGTTTTCAACGTAATACGGCGACGGAAAATTTAATGAATAATTATTTTCCCTAGTCATGGTCATTTGTCGAGACCCCACCCCCACCCGCCCACCGCTCTGACCTGCATGGGCCGCTCCTGAGTTTGGGAAGCAGTAATCCAGGAGTACTCTTTATTTACCCCTACATGCCTTTGTGAATCACCCCAAAAAGTTAAACTACTTATTAGTAAAAGGGTACAGTCCTTTCTATTTGTACTAATTGGATATGAATGTTCCCTGGATATTTCCTTTGTATTTTCATTTCAGATGCTTGGGGACAATTCACGCATGCATGTAAGATGACGTAAAATAGTATTACAGGAGTACACTTATACATACTCGTACATGCGTACATACTTAGTGGATGGGATCAAAAGTGGTCTGTATTGCAGGAAGCCTGAAACCTTTATAGGTACTTGCTGTGCAGGAATGTTTCATGCACGTTACGATTTTTGAATGTACCTCTGACTTAAAATGTACGAAAAGTGCGTACTATTACCACAATTTAAAGCTCCGAACAGTTTGCTCTGATGGAAATAATGATTGTGTTTAATGGCTGACGCTGTGATTTTATGCAGGATGTGGGCGCGACTCGGGGCCTAGATCACATGAGTGGGGCCAGTCGGCAGGTTTCTGCACACCAAGGATCCATGCGGGTGAATGGTGCTTGGTAGTTTGTACAGGTCTAATGATCCTAAATCTGGTAGGGGAGGCATTATACTGCAGTCTGTTTCTTTGGAGAGAGCAGGGGTGAAAAAGCTTAAGGCGCTGGTTAGCTAGCAAATGTCCTCTTGTCGTAGCTGTAGACAACCTTCTGTCCTGGCCAACCAGTAATCTAAGCCCAAAGGAATGCAGAGTGCTTGTGCTGCAACAAACCAGTTTACCCACGTGCCATATGGATCACCCCTCACGTCAGAGTGAGAAAAAGACATATGCTGGGATGGAAGATGAGTGAAAGGAGAACATTGAACAATTTGTAGTGCCTTCTCCTTGGTTTCTCCTCGTTTGCATTGGCTTCTCCTTAGTTCTTCCCTCGTTGCCGCTCCTGTCTGCTTCCTTTTCCCGTCTAGCCCCACCTGCCGTCTCCCAGTGCCCCTCTCTCCTCACAGAATCTACTTAATGGAGGCCACAGCACGACCCCATTGAGCAGGCCCCCGGCCCAGCTCTCCCTGTGCTGCTGCATTGCTCTTCCTCCTGTCTTCTCCTTGCTTTTTCCCCTGTCTTCTGAGTCGCATTATCTTTGCTTTTACCTTGTTTTCACTGCCTTCTCCTTGCCTTTTCTCTCATTTTTGATGACCTTCTCCATGTTTTCCCTTCGTTTTTCATTGCTTTCTCCTTGTTTCCCCCATTTTTAAATGCCTTCTCCTAGCTTTCACCTCATAAAAAAAATCAGTTAGCAACTCCAGCACCTTCCAAACCTTGCGAGTGTTTTGCTGCGCTTTATAAATCATTGATTCATTGAGACAGTCCCCCCCTATGAGGTAAAAAGCTATCTTCATCCTTTGGAAGACAAACATTTTCGATCTGCAGTTAACAGTGAACAGTGTTCGATTAAAACAGATATCTACAATGCAGCACATGGGGGTGTGTGTATCATATTACATTTACTCTGACAACACATAAGTATTGGCGGACAGAAATCAGACACGTTTCAGAAATAAAAGTTAAATTTGATGGGTTTTTTTTTTGTAATTTAAAATGGATTTTACTGTTCAAATAACATGTTGAAGTATTTACTTGTTGTTAGACTTTGAAGTCTACACAACTTAATTTTTGTACTTTTATCAAGGCTTTTCAACCCAAAACTAAGATTAGGAGTATACTCATTATAGATTGCTATTTTCCAATATTTAACTTCATCGATTCCAAAATAAAGTAACTTTAGAATATTTTCAACCAATATATCACATGTATCAAACTATGCTTTATAGAACAACAACACATATGAACAAATTTGTTCAACAATAAGACACATTTCATCCACTTTGGGGCTCATCAGCGGGCAGGCTTTGAGAGAAATGATGCAAGAGGTAGGAGAGTTGGCAAGTTAAGAAGCCATGTCAAATGTTTACAGGTCTGTCATCGTCAATTGTTTTATTTATCTATTTTTTTGCAAAAACATGTGAAATAGCAATTAAAGGTTTAGGAAAGAAAAGCATGGCAGGCATATGCTTTTAAAAGAAAATAAGTTTAAAATAAACATTGCAACGTTTGGCCTACCAGCTCTGGCACTGAAGGCCACCACTACTTTTCTTTTTATTTGGATGTGCACATGTGATCAGGCAAATAGCTGTCAAAGTGCAATGCTTCCAATGACTCAAGTGGTTTGATCCAGTACTTAATTTGAGCTGCTGGTTTCCCGTGCCCGGTACAGGCACTTTATTGTCTGCACCTGTGCTTATGACAGTCTGCCACATGGTGGCGCTGTCTGCCTAATTTAGGTAAGAGCACAACAAAAGCTTTTTATTCATTCAATATATATTGGCCATGACTAATCCCTGCCACCCAAGCCATCCTTATAGCTTCGGGGGCCAGACATAGTATTATCACACTTGTAAGAGTGTGATGATTAGTAGTGGTGTTGGTACTGTTATTGACAGCGCTGGCAGGGACAACGGATAGTGCAAGTGTCAGTGTCCTCTTGACAAGGGCTCTGGCACCTGTGTTTTGTTTTTTTACAAATTAGGCACTGACCTATGGGCAGGGTCGGATTGGTAAGGCGGGCACTCGGGCAATCATCGAGGGGCCGATATCCAAGTTCCAGCTGTGGGCTACTTTTTTGGGTAGCCTGGGTGCCGATTTGGGCGGTGTCTGTGTTGTTCGATGCAGCCAGCAGCCCAGTGGGTGCCTGAGTGGCCTTTCTGGAGGCAGATGGACGTCCATTACCTCCCATTTATCAACCGGCAGAGGGGTCACTCCCTTTCTCTCGCTGGGCCACCGGCCCATTAATGTATGTATATTGACAGGGGGCGGGGCCTGAGCAGAAGTGGCACACTTGTTTTCAGGTGTGTTTCACTAGTGTGAACTAATCTGTGCATTTTTTTTTATCCAAGTAAAATTAAGAAAACACGCCTCTGTCACCTCCCCTCCCCCCTTTCTTTTTATAAAACTTCACCACTTCACCAAAGAAGTGTTTTGGGGAAAGGCAATATGCAAATATGGGCCACTTTATTTTTGCGTGCCCGGGCCGATTTTTTATCGCAATCCAACCCTGCCAATGGGCCATGATGTGCGCCGTCATGGGCAGAAGCGAAAAGTGAACACGCTTGAATGATAGATGAGTTGTTCTGCCTCCCATGATTGACTGGGCTGACTGAGTGCTGGAACATTCTGATCATTGGCAGCCTGAAATGTTGGTGTTTTTCGCAGATCGGTTTCTGTGTTTCAGACTCGAGTGAAGCTGTGTGGGCTCTAATCACAGCAGATGGAGAGGGTCATGTGTAATGCTTGTTTTATGCTAGATTTATGCAAATTCGTAAGGGAGGAGATATGTTTCCAAGCCTGCACGCTGACTAACGGGAATTAACAACGCTATGGCGGTGCTGCACAGACCTCGAACTGAACCAGGAATGAGGGATTGGCAGAATCTCAGTGCTGTGAGTTCCTTATGACCCTATAATGAACTCTGAACCTGTGATCTCTAACCAGGAACACACTCGGCAACTCTGGGCATTAAGCTTGCCTCATCTCTACAACGGCCCCCCACAGACGCCGGGGATGCCTGGTTTCACCTTGGAGATACCCAGATAGGGACCATCTCACAGGGAAAACCAGGACGGGTTCCCCAGCGGTCTTCAGCGCCAGGATACTCCATGGAGTCACAGTGCGCTTTACAAGTACACCCACATTTACACATTTACACATGTCACAAGCGCGGGCACGGTCATTTGACAGCTCAGTGCAATCTGTGAACAGCGCTGAATGCACTCGATTATTTCTTTAGGTATTTAATAAAGCGCTTTACTAACTCACCTATTTTCCTATCTCACTGCAGGCTTTTTTCTCCTTCTACTTCATCTTTCTTGACATACTGTCCTCTTTTTGCCTCTCTAACCTTCTCCTGTATCCGTCCTTTTTCAATTTCTCATACTATGCTGATCAGCTTTCACTGATGGAATGGTGAAAATTCTCAGATCAGGGCTCTGATTTTCAGTTTTGCAGCTGTGAAATAGGGTTTATTATTTCCGAATATGAATATCTGGTAATTCACGTTACTTTGGGCCAGATGTACGAACATTAAGTTTAGCGAGTCACAAATTGCACTAAATTGCGACTCGCAATTTGCAACCCACTAACCTTAATGTACAACAATGTCTCAGACAATGTTTGCAATTCCTAATGGGGTCGCAAATTGCATGCCTCATTAATATTAATTAGGCAGTCGCAATTTGCGACTCCATTGGGAATGGCTAGCACTCCCAGGGATGGTGGCCTGCTGGGGTCAGCAAACCACCATGTCTGTGACTGCTTTTTTAATAAAGCAGTTCTGTTTTTAATGCAGCCCATTTTCCACTGCCTGCTCTTAAAAAATATTTGCATACCCATTCACCCGTTTGAGAGTGGCTTACCACCCTTTCGAAAAGGGTGGAAAACATTGAGTGTTTTACGACTGCAAATGCGGTCACAAAACAATCATACAAAGATTTGAGACTCCCTATTAGGAAGTGACGCCCTTGGCACGCCCCTTCCTAATAGCGACTCGCAAACCATATTTTGCGAGTCGCTAATAGGTTATCGACTCGCAAAATATGGTTGGTACATTGGGCAGACCTAATTTGCGGTCGCAAACGGTCGTACATCTGGCCCTTTGTCTTCCCTACAGAGGGACACTGAATTTCACAAAAAAATATTTGTTACAAGACCACAAAACTTAGATCTAAACATAAAAAGAAATGACTTTATCAATTTGTGTTTAAGTTTTCTTGTGGTGATCTTTCTTGCAGTGCTATAGACTTGCAGAACACTTGGTGACTTGAGCTATCAATTAACGTTTAATTAAATACTGTTTGGACCCAAAATATATACCTTGCTAAAAGCTCCATAAATCCACAAATGCCACTGCCTCAAACATTCCACTATTCCTAATTTGGTTAATTAAACTACAGAATTGTGACTCAGTGGCTTTTTTGCCCACCCAAATAACGCTTAAGTGAAAATAAAAACCTTGATGCATTGGGGACTACACGTTTTCGCTATTTAATTGTGTTTTTCTAAATTTCTTACTCAAACAGTAACTGAGGCACATAAATGCACTTTGATTATTTGTTTAGGTGCACAAAGCATGTTGTTCATTCTGCACACAACTTAATCCTGCAGAAAAAGGGTGTAAAAAGACTTCATTTATTGCGTGTACAAACACTTACGCAGAACATGGTTTACCTCTAAACAAAGGCCTATATTTCCTCTTCTATTCAAGAATAAGCATAAAAGGTAAATATCTGTACCTAACAGTACTCCCATGTGCTATGAAAAAGGGGGTATGATGAAAATCTCAAACAACCTGTGCAGCTGGGCCCTTCCTGTCATTCTTTTTCCTTTTTTGTAATAATTTTGCGACTCCTCATCCTCAGACACCCCTCAAACTGCAATTGATCCTCTCTTAGGACACCCTTCTGATGTACACTGCCATGGGAGGATCTCCATTGGTTACATGACCATGACATCTCACGTTGATAGCCTCCACCCCCAGTGGCGGCTCGCCGAGGGAGTGTTGCGGGAGGGTGGGGTGGGGCAGGGTGGGGGGGGAAGTGGACTCGGACATACGACGGAACTGAGTAAAGTAAGTAAAAAAATAAAACTATTTACCTTGCGCTCGCTGCATTGCCGAGTTGGCGATGCAGCGAGCGCAAGGTAAATAGTTTAAATTATTTATTTACCTACTTTACTCCGTTCTGTCATATGTCCCAATCCGCTACCCCCCCGCCCACCGCCCCGCAGCACTCCCTTGGTGAACCGCCACTGTCCACCCCCTCTGATACCCTCTGCAAAAGCCCTGGCTTGTGGAAGCATATCCATATGTTTGCAGATGCACAGCTGTATCCAGTTGAAGTGCTTCACTGGTCTTGTATGTGAATAGCACTCCTTTTCCCACTTTCCCTCACCCCGCATGTTATTATAACGCAGTCGTTACAACGACCGCGTTGTAACAACGCAATACCATTACCCAATATTTTACCTGCACTGGATGTTGGAATAGTATGATTTACTATTCCAACTCCAGTCTGTGCAGATAGTAGGGAAGGTGTTGGATTTAAAATCCAACACCTTCTCCCCCCTCCGCAAGTCGTGGTTTCGACTTGGGGGGTAATGGTATTGCGTTGTTACAACATGGTCGTTGTAACGGCCGCGCTGTAATAACATGCGGGGTCACTGATGCGGGGTGAGTGATGCTTACCCTTGTATGCATATCCAGTTGTCTAGGACGGACAGGACCCACTTTCTGCTAATCTTTTTTTTGTTGCTAGATGGAGAATGGGTGATGTCCGCATTGGACCACCGCACCGCTCACTCCTTTCTCTGCTGTTTGTTGATTTCCAGGGCTGTCTGGTGGGAATGGACACAAAGATTTCCCAGGGCAAACTTCTGCAACACATATGTAAGCACTGATCACTGCATTGTCTTCCAGGGGACAGACTCTCCCTAGACTCCTCTCTGAGGAGGGAATGTATGCCCCATCCTGTTTGGCTGAACCATTTGGGGTTGATTCACAAAGGCAAGTAAGAGTAGGTAAAGGAGTGCTCCTGTAGTACTCTTTTACATACTTTTACATGCCTATGTGAATCACCTCCAAAACACCTAAAAGGGGGATGAAATGTGAATATTTCAAGTCACGTTCATACAAAGATAGAATAAATGGAATGGCTGTTCCTTCTTTGCACTTTTACTAATAAGGAAGTTAGAGGTTTCGAGGCTGATTCTCACAATCATTTAAGAGTATTTAAAGGAGGGCTCCTGCAGAACTACGTCCCAAACGCATTAATGCATATGGCAGTGAGACAGAGCTCAACTACCTGAACCTGGAAATATAAATTCATACTTACCTTCAACTTGGCAAATTACTTTTAGACTGGGACCTATGTTTACTAAGCAGTTGTTGGTACTTAAAGAACACGAAGCTGTGAGCTGCCTGTCTCTTCCTGGCTTGGAATGAGAGTGAGGGTCCAAGCTGAAGTGCTGCTGTTGCTGACTTGACTACATAGGAGTCTGAATCTAACCAGAGGAGCCCGGAGACCTAAAGACAGTGTCTTTAAAACTTCTCTAACCGTCACCGGAGAATCGTAGAGCGTAGTCCAATATTCTTTTTCTACAAACACAGTTGAACTGAGTGAAGAAGTTGTCAATGGATTATATTTCCTCACTGCTCCAGTTTTTGTTGCTTTTTGGTCCTGCTACTATTGCAGTGAATCAGCATCTGGCCTGCACTGAAGTGTATATGATATTACTTCCTAGGCCATTTCAGAATTTTGGCTCCAACAAGCATATGTAAGAGCAAAAAGTTGCACAGCCTTTCCCTTTGGAAGCAGTCTCATATTTTCAAAATTACCTACAGCTCCGGGGCTGAGGATTCTACATATGATATTGCCACCATAAGTAAAAAGGTTTAGCAACTAATCCTAACTTGTGGGGTTCTGTGTGATAGGATATTGGTAAATGCCCCCGGCCCACCACATCCCTTAAAATTCACAGCATGCAGGTGAGGATCTGAACAATAATAATCTGAAAAATTGCCTGGTAGAGCTCCTTGAAGTAAACCCTTTAGGTATTCTACTGGTTATGAGAAATTGTAATTCATTCTGTTTGGTGAATAATCAGACTTGGCAACTCAGCCTATTGTGGCTTGGAATATCCCTCATCTCACATTGATAGTGCCTACTGTTGATGTGCAGGAGTGTAGATATTATCCGGGTTAAGGAGGTTTATTATGTTCACTTATCTAAAAAGTAAGAACGGTTTCTCAGTTTAGATCTTGGCACTTGTGGATTCATTGAGAGGCCACACGCAGGTCCACAAGATGTTGAATGCCCCCAAGTCATGATGTCTATCTTTCCATTTTTGGCTTTGACCAAGCAAATGACCATGGCTGCTTCATAGGCCTTCCCCTTCTTAGATGGTGCTTCCTGCCTGCTTGAATAAGCCATCCTGAAGTTGTCCTTGAAGTATCTTCCTACAAGCTCCAATCGTGCATGTTACAGTTCTGCTAGCCTCAGTTCTCCAGTATTGATCATTCAATCATCCAATCATCAGTTCTTTTGGTTCCAGTTCTGAAAAATCCAGTATGCAGGCTACAGCCTCGTAACCTTCACTTGCACACTTCTAGTCCACTGGCTCCATTTCTGATGCTCCTTTTCCACACCTCTTGGTCCAGCAAACAGAACTTGTATTCAGAAGATGTTCTGAACAATTGAACTTTCCCTGTCTGATGTGATTATTGCAATTTCCAATAGGGCAGTCCTCTGTAATCTGCATTCTCACTGGGATCGGTACTCCAGTTCTGGAAGGGACCAACCTTACTTCAGAACCTCTAGTAGGGAAGTGAATCAACCACCTGCAACCAGCCTTTGCCACGGGCATCCTGTCTTCACTTGTAAAATATTACATGAAATTCAATTTATTCTGATGTATATTCTTTAAAATGTAAATATATTGTCTATCACAAAAATATACAATCTGAAAAATATTTAATCAGACATCTTTGAATAATCTAGATCTTAGTTCTTGGCTGAAAGCTGGAATGCTTTCTATGACTCACAAATTGCCTTTGTATCTTGTGATGCAGTGCCAAGTGACTGGTTGACCAAGTCATGTATTTCTTTGCCTCCATCTTTACCTTCCTTTGTAATATATCTTTAGCAACAGTTCCCAGAGCTGGGATGCAAGGGGTAACCTCTGCATTATTTGATTAACTATCAACCTATTTCTCTGCTTTCTGTCCTCATTGAAGTTCTTGAAAACCATGCAAAAATGTATGTGTCAGACTGCATTGAGAACACAGAACTATTAGACCTGGCTCGCTCAGGTTTCAGCCAACTGCACAGGACAGAGACCACGCTCATGGCTGTCATTGATGGGATACAATGGATCTGGACGAAGATGGTAGAATACATTTTATTATGTTGGAACTCTCTGCAGCCTTTGATACAAATAAAAAGTATAGGCCTACAACAGTCACCAACCTTAATACAACCTTCTTGATTTTCTAATTGCAAGATTGATAAGAAAATGCTACAGAAAACATAACAACTTGCAAAATCTGACATTTTGTGCAAGACACTTATTGAGGGTGTGTCCCTAATGTCTTAATAATAAGCTCCTGACATGTCTTGGGCTAAAAAATGAAAGGCTCTCAGAAACTAAGAGAAAACAACATCAAGACAAATATATATTGAGATACAATTGTTTGGCCTTATTGCAACTAATACACTAATGAATCAACCTGTCATATCATTAACAATGGTTTGTTTTATTTATTAAAAACACCATTTACGTCTATAAAAGATAAAGAGATAAAAATCTAAGTTATCATTTACTCTGAGTGTACATAAAAGTAAGAACCATTGATATCATTGCAAGTGCTTCCAACACCCTTTCCTTAGTGGACCATTATCGATATTGACATATCCAGTTAATATCTGTAATGCATATGAATAATGTTTTCATAGCGAAATCTCACTCAGTTTTCACAAACATACCCCTAGTGAGACACAATACATTATGCACAGTATCAAATGCCCATATCATCTCATGTATAGGCGAAGCTATGCAAGAAGTTAAGAAAAGTGTAAAAGCGTCAGCCATGGCAGGTCACCAACCAGAAGCTGGATAATAACAGCAGGTAGTCATAGAAGTGACGCTCCAATATAAGGTAAACTAGTAAGGTTATATGTCCAAAACGTTGACAAACACAGTGAAATAAATATATTGATTGGTGGATCTCATTTTAACCTAGTGATCAGAGACTTGTTTAAGCCTTCCCAATACCCTTCCCTTGCATTAGACCTTAGGTTATACCCAGTGCTTAATTTGAGCCGGTGCTTTCCGGTGCTCGGCACCTGCACTTAATTGCTAGCTCCGGCACTTGGAACAGCTGCTCATTTAAAAATATGCAGGAAAACAGTTATTTATTAATTCAATACATGTTTAAAACAACTAATACCAGCCCCCAAACCATTTTTAAAGCTTGGGTGCCTTGAACAGTCTGAATTCTCACACTTGTAGCAGTGTGATGGTTAGTAGTTGTGTAATTTTTGTTATTGGCAGCGCTGACAGGGGAAATGTGCGATGCAAACTGCAGTGGCCTCATCACGAAGGCCCTGGCACTTATTTGTTTACAAATTAAGCACTGGTTATTCCCTTGTTTTGATGCTGATATTTATTTCCTGTTTACCACCGAGATCACTACTTTTGTCAAAGACCAGGAGGGAGCTGTAATAAAATGTTTCAGGAGAGTTGTGACATCATTTTCTTTTGTTTGTAAGTTCAGAAGTCAGAACTGGCAATGTGAAAATTAGTGATATGACTTTCTAGGGAGACTACACTCTGAAAGCCGATCCAGATAAAGTGGTACTTGTTGCATCTTGATGGCCATCCTACGTTTTTTTAAGAGGCACCAGCATATTTTAAACAATTTGAAGGCCATGCAGTATGCAAAGTATTAAATATGTCCAGTATAGTAGGAGCTGAAGCACCATGCCTCGATTTATGCTTGTGCTCTTTATCTTATTTTAAATGAAGTGGCCATATTAAAATGTTCAGAAGCAATATAAAAATGAATAAAACTCTCGCAGATAAGTGCTAATGAGATCTATACACAAATGTTCTGGTATTTTCACACTAGTGAAGAATAAGAACAGCGTCCCTGTGTTCTAAGTATAGAATATAATTTCAATTTTAGCAGCCTATAAAAGTTGTATCTTAATTAATAACAAAATGTTTGCTTTAGCAGAGACCAATAGATATGTCATATGGCACTGCTATATCATGTACTAAACATAAAATGTAACAATGATTATAATATAAAATAGGTTCCTGGTGTATCAACTTATTTTAGAAATTTTCCAAGTCCCAACCTGCATTGTGAACTCCTGGTATTTAAACTAGGGGCCTGATTCACAAATATAAACTTACACTTTTGTGTAAGTTTATGTTTGTTTGCTATTCACAAAGGTATTTCACTAGTAGTATTTTTATGACTGCAGAATCTCCGCACATAAAAAGATAGGACTGATCTGAAAAAGAATGCTTCCCACACAGATAATTGAACCCAACTAGACAGGGTAGGGAGAAGCTCTCCAATTGCACCGGAAAGCAACTGGAATAATGCCTATGGAGGCAGAGAAGGACCAGTGACCATTATAGAAGAAGTGAACTGGAAAGGTATATGTGCAAGGGTCAAATTACCTGTACGTGCAAGAGAGGTCCTCGGGTAAAATTGAACAAGGCAGGTGCATAACCTCTGTGAACAAGAAGAGAGGGGGCTTACATTCAGTGCCCAGTTTATGATAAAAAGAGTAACTTCACGCCCTGTAAATATGAGGAACATGCTTGGGAAAGCTAGAAATCACATAGTTAACCCAGTGATGGGGTCAAGCTGGGGAATTGAATTCCCAGGAGAAGAAACGGCCATGCAGTGTACAAATTGGAGCTAATGGGTAATGTTACTGTGGTCCAGTATTTCTGAAAGTAGTTCTTGATTGAGAGTCACATGACTGGGGGAGTGGGGAGCCTCCTAGCTAGCAGCAACTGGCTGCCAGAAGCGGGGGCCATCTTGGATCAGGCAGGGATGTGTAAGAGTTGGTGGCCATCTTGAAGGAGGTCCATAAGAAGGGAAAGAGCATGGGTCCCATTGCCCAAAGAATACGCTGTGGAATCATGGAGAATATCGTCTGGCAAAATGAATGCAGTAAAGTCTTATGAAGGAGCATATATAAACAGAGTATAAAACCGAGGGAAAGAAAGGAATGGGTGAACATCTAGAAAAGAGGAATAAACACTGATAACAAACAGAACAGGGCACTGCAAACTACATCACAAACAAATAGCACATAATTCAAATATTTTCTCACAATAGAGTTGTCTAACTAACAGAATGCTGCTCTGCAAGCTAGTTCGAATTGAAACAACTATTTGGACAGAAAGTAGTCCAATAGATAATAACAACAAACAGAAATAGGCACAGCAAACTGGTTTGAATTCATACAAGTACTTCCTCACAGTAGAGTTGGCCAGTCCTAATGGCGATTTAGACCAGTTCTCATGGTGTCTAATCTCAAGATTAATTTAAGGTCTTCCCTGTTGAGAAGTTGTTCTAGTTTTCCTCCTCATGCAGGTAAGGAGAGAACCCAGGTGATCTACCATTGTATGTCATCTCTGCAGTGTCCCTCTTGAATAAAGTGTTCTATCAAAGGGTGGGCAGGGAGGATCTTACATCTTAAACGGCTCCTTTGTTCACATAATCTGAATAATCAGGACACAAAAATTGCATACTCCACATGGGTTGTATTGCAATTAGTGAGGTATCTGAGAGTGATACTAGTGCTACCATGAGTGAATGTTTTAGTTTCTATGCTAACGGGGTCTGCATTGCAGCTGCCACATTTTTTATATTTGTAATGTCCAGTTATAGGAGGCAAACCCAAAGAAAATACATGCAGCATTTGTAGAAATGGCTTCCAGTGATAGGATAGTCACAAAACGTAGGTGACGGGTAGCCCCAATCAATGCTTGGTACCTGCGTGACCCCACTATTCGTGCTGACCTGATTAAATCATTGCAACGGTATTTTGAGGAGAATGTGGGGTCCGTTCCGTCGGCCATCTCTCTGTGGGAAGCCTTCAAAACAGTTCTCAGAGGGGAGGCCCTCTCCTTTATCTCCCATGCCCGCAGACGCGCACAGGAGGAGGTGACCCGGGTGGAGGCCGAAATTACTGAATTGGAGGGTGGTCTGGGGAGTGGGGTGACTGACGCGGCGCTGCATGTTCTACACCTTAAACAGGCGGCCTATAGGGCCCTCGTCACGGAGGCGGCCAGGGGCCTTAGCAGAGAGCAACAGGGGCGACTGTACGATGTGGGTGATAAGGCTGGCAAACTGATTGCGTGGTTGGATAAGAAGGAGAGAGCTAGTCGTGTGGTCCCGCTGATTGAGAGGATGGATGGTGTACGAATTACTGAGCCGGAAGGCATTGTTTCTTGCTTCGCGGATTATTTCCGCGAGGTATATTCTCCGGTCTCTCCCTGCTCGGAGGAGGATTCTCATGCCCTGCTGCGGGACATCGTGCTGCCCTCGCTTTCAGTGGAGGACAGGGACTCGTTGGATGCCGCTCCCACCTCGGATGAAATCGCCCTCGCCATACGCTCGGTCGCCTCGTGCAAGGCCATGGGCCCGAATGGCCTTCCTATTGAATTGTATAAGCTGCGACCGGATGTACTGGCACCTCACCTCCGCGCGATGTTCCTTGCGGCCCACTCGCGGGGCTCCCTCCCGCCGGACCAGCGTCTGGCTACCATCGTGGTTATCCACAAGGAGGGGAAACCGCGAGACCGGGTTACATCCTATCGGCCGATCTCGCTTTTGAATGCGGAGCCTAAAATCCTCGCCAAGGTGCTTGCTAACCGGCTGGTCGGCGTGGTGGGCGATCTGGTCCACCAAGACCAGTCCGGCTTTATTCCCCATCGCAACACGGCCCTTAACCTGCGGCGCTTGCACGGGGTGCTCGCGCGTGTTCCATTCGTGCGGGAGCCGGCCATCTTGGCGTCCTTGGACGCCACCATGGCGTTTGACACGCTCGAGTGGCCGTACATCTGGGCGATGTTGGCGAAATTTGGATTTGGCCCGGGATTCATCAGCTGGGTCAAACTGTTGTACTCTGACCCATTGGCGCAGGTGGTGGTGAATGGTCGAGTCTCGGCCCCATTCGTGCTGGGACGGGGCACGCGACAGGGTTGCCCCCTGTCGCCGCTCCTGTTTGCACTGGCCTTGGAACCTCTGGCGGAGTGGCTGCGGTGGCACCCTTCTATCCGTGGTCTCCGTTGGACCCCTGAGTATGAGGACCGCGTGTCCCTCTACGCCGACGACATCCTGTTGTACTTAGCCTCCCCGCGTAAATCACTGATTGTCCTGGTCGATGTTCTGCGCTCCTTCGGCCGTAATTCAGGTCTTGTCATCAACTGGGCTAAATCCTGTGTCTATGTGCTCTCCGGGGAGGCTCCCGTCCTCCCGCGGGGCTGCCCGATCCAGATTGCCTCGCAGGGGTTTCGTTACCTGGGCATCTATATTACGCTGGACCCGGTGGCCCGCTACGAGCGGAATTTGCTTCCCCCCCTCCAGCGCCTGAAGGAGGACGTCGCGCGCTGGCGGCGCTTACCGCTTTCGCCGCTCGGCCGGGCGGCATTGTTCAAGATGATGTCATTGCCGCGCTTTCTGTACGCACTTCAGAACTCGATGGACCTGGTCCCGGCGCGTTACTTCCGCGAGGTGGAGAGTTTGCAGCGCCGCCTGTTCTGGGACGGGAGGCCGCGTATAGCCCTGGCAAAGTTGACGCTCCCGTGGTATGACGGAGGGATTGCCCTCCCGGATATTAAGCGGTATTACTGGGCCTCCCAATTAGCTGCAATCAATCACGGCCTCTACGGGCCCGCCTTAAACCCGGCATTAGAAATGGACAAGATGCTCCTGCCCGGTGGCGATTACAATCGAGCGCTCTACACTAGCGTGCCCGATTCCCGCCTGACGGGACCCACGCGTGTCATGGTGCGAGTATGGCACGCGGCCAATGCAGCTATGGGATGGAAGGACCGTTTGACCCGGGCGTCACCGTTGTATGCGTCTGAGAGGTTGGGCTCCCTATGGACCTCGAAGGGCTTCGATAGGTGGGACACGATAGGCATCAGTACAGTGGGGGACCTCTGGACGAGGGGAGGATTCAAAACATTCGAGACACTGCAGGCGGAGTTTCAGCTGCAGGGCAGTGAATACTTTCGATACCTGCAGGTCCGTCACGCACTGGGTTCTGTCTTCCCAGACGTGGCCGCCATCCCGGAGTCCTCCCCACTGGAGGATAGAGTGCTAGATGGCCACGTTCCGGACAGCACAATCTCCCTCATCTACAAGAAGTTGATTAATGACCGCTCGGGCCTACTGACTGGGCTCCGCGAGGCTTGGGTTGCTGATGGGTTGGAGCTGGACGACGAGGACTGGATTTCCGCGGTGGCCTCCCCGAAGGAGGTGGCCATCCCGGCTCGCCTTCGCTTCGTCCAGCTTAAGATACTTCACCAGGGCTTCTGCGCATGGGCTATGCCGAGGATGGACTGTGTAAGCGTGGGTGCGGTGCATTGGCGACTTTTTTACATATTCTGTGGGAATGCCCGAGGGTGGAGCGATTCTGGCGTGGTGTGCATGAGGTCCTGCGAGCGGTTACGCATGTCGTGCTGGTGCCTGAAGCGAGGAGATGCCGGCTGAATGTGTGGGAACCGACCGACTACTCGGTTCCGCAGACGAGATGGGTGACGCTGGGTTATATGATTGCTAAACGTGACATCGCTCAACTGTGGGGATCCCAGAGGCCTGGAAAGAACACATGGATTGGTGCATGTTCCGAGAGAAGGTGGTGTATGTGGCGCGGGGTAAGCCTGGGGCGTGGCTGAAGGTGTGGGGCCCCTGGAACGCCTACCGCGGGGGTATTTGCGAGCCGCCATTGTTGCCTCCCGCTTCACCAGCTCCGTCCCCCTAGATGACCCCCTCCCTTAATCCCGGGCACAGTGCTTCCCCAGTCCCGGACCTATTCCCCTTCCCCTCCTTCGATCTTAGTGTATGGTTGGGGTCCCCCCATTTGAGGAGCATATGTTGTCATTTTCGCTCTCGGGTTGCCTTGCGGGTGTGGTTTTATGTTGTTGTGTTGTATAAAACGAAACCGTATTGTGAGCTCAGAGTCATGTGGCCCACGTTGTTGATACCTCCTGCTTTAGCGTCTCTGTAACGCCAAGTGCCTTATTGTATATATGTCATTTATCTCTGTCACTTTTAGCGGCCGGCCGGAAGGTTGTAGGCCCATGCCTGTATATATTTGAGATTGTAATAAACGGTTTCAACAAAAAAAAAAAAAAAAAACGTAGGTGACACTGGCTAACAATAAGTGTTGGAGGAATAATATTATCGATCTGTGTTTATGTCCTGATATTCATTTTTTAAACATTATTTATTTGATTTTCTGTTACATTTATGATGTACAGTATGTACTTTCAACATCGTGTTTTCACATAACATAGGTTATTTCCCGCAACAAATATATGGGTTTCTGTATCCATGCCTCCAAGAAGTGTACATTCAGGTATTTCCCACTGTTCACTTGACTTTAGGTTTTTGTATGTAGTGTCTATTTCTCTTTGGTTTGACAGCAATGTCCATGTTGCATTTATCAATGTCCGAACAATATGTTATGCATTTATAATCCAGTAAGCAGACAAGTCCATCAACAGTTTTAAACATTAACAAGGGTAACAATTGAGCGATGCAACAATCGGTCCCCCCCGGATATCGATCCCTCTCGCCATGCCCCTGGCACCACCCACAATGTTTGAAGATTGCAATGATTATTTATCTATTTGTTTATTCATTTACTTATATGTTCATTTTCGCCCCCATGCATACAGTTCTTGAGAAGGCTGAGTAGCCGCGTCCACGGATGTCCAGTAGTCTGTGTCCTTGTATGTTCCCCCCACCCCAGCCAGTCAGGTGGCTGCGTTACCATGTTTCAGTTACTTATAGTGAGGGGCAATCAATGGCAGGTGAAGATCACTGGAAGCACGCTAACGTTGTGCGATCACCACTTGTGCATGTGGGGGGGAGCGCTCAGCATGCGCCGACCACTGTGGAGCAAAGGATGTCACCGAACGTGCATTGTGGGGAAATGCGGTAGGTAGTGGGGAATGGAGGCTGACTGTCGAAGGGGGCTTACCCATGGGAAGCTCGCAGACTAGTGCCACCACTGATGACTTCACTTGGGTATACCCACATTCCCAGTGTTCAAAGGCAGATAGAGAGAGGAGGACAGTCGTGTGCAAGTACTTCATCCGCTGCACTACTACCGGCCTCTCAATGCCCCTAAGTGTGTTTTGTAGTGTCAACTGTGAGTTCTGCCAGGGGAGGGCTGAGGACTTGTCTGCTTATCATACGTTCGTGCCACCTGGAAGTCATGTATGATGGCCTCCCAATGTTCCGCAATAGGTTCCCTGTGAAGCCCCCAGGCATCCTCGGTTCGCAGCGCCGCTCCCTTTGCTCGGGCCCACACCAGGAGTGACTGTCTCTAGGCCGGCAGGGCAGGGAGATAAGGCCTCTTCTACCTCCTTGTGATCAGGTCTTTGGCCGTCAGCATGCCCAGGTCTAGGAAACGGGAGGTGACCTTCAGGTTTTTGCTTCTAGGGTAGAGATGAAGTATGCATTCCCCCCACGTACATGTCAGGGTACGGCCAGTGCATGCCGCCAGGGCGTCGCTGACAAGCTGCCAGTAATTGCCCAGTGACGGGCAGGTCCAAAGCATGTGGAGGAGGTCAGCATTCAGTTGATGACACCTGGGGCACTCCGCGTCCCTCCGGTTGTAGATTGTGTTTATTTTTGCTGGGGTGAGGTATGACCTCTGAATCATGTAATGTTGAATGTGTTTGAATCGCACGTTACGTGGTGCATAAGAAGGGCTGCTCAATTTCTAAGAACCTCTCCCTGTCTTTTAAAGGGTGACTTCTGTCTGTCTCCCACTGCTAAGTGGCGCAAGTGACATCTTCGAGTGGTGACGTAGTGAGTCAGCAAGCCATTTAGTAAGGTGTCTACCCTATCTCATGACATGTAAGTATTTGATGGTCCGATGTGTAGACATTTCTGTGGATATGTCTCCCAATTCGTCTCTTAGGGCTGCCAGGAGGGAGCGGTGCAGGAGAAAGTGGGCAGGGGGCAGGTCATTTAGTTCTGCAAGTTTGTTGTATGGTAGGAGCGCACAATCTTGGTATAAATCTACCAGTGCCTGTACTCCCGCTTCCAACCAGGTTGACAATTCTGCGGCAGATGCAACGCCCCCTCCCCGCGGGGTGCCCCGCAGGGGCAATGCAGGTGCATAAGTCGGCACTGTGTGTGTGATATAAAGGTTTCTACGAAAGCATTGGTGTGCAACTTTAAGGAGTAGCTGCCCGGGTGTTCTGTGTTTAGCGTAAGGATGGAATAGTCGAAGGAAGGATCTCAGTGACTGAGGCGGGTCATCGGTGGCAGTGTCATTTAGTTGTAGCCCTGCTAGCCATGTTGCCACCCATTGTAGCTGTGAAGCCAGGTAGCATTGCTCCATGTTGGGGACTGCTAGTCCTTCTCTGCTTGTTGGGAGGTAAAGTTTGGTGAGGGCTACTCTGCAACTGGAGTTATTCCAAATGAATTCGCTCATCGTTCGCTCGAACGTCAGAAAATGGGCCGGTGTAATGTATAGAGGCAAATTAGTAAAATAATATAGCAGCCTGGGGAGTACTACCATTTTCAGCAAGGCCATCCAGCCCGCTACGGACAGGGGAAGTGTGTGTCCGAAAGTCATCTGCGATCGTAATGCAGTGGTCACCCTTCCCAGGTTGCCATGCAGGAGATCTTCCTTTTGGTGGTAAATCCTGATGTCTAGATAGCGAAAGGTGTTCGGCTGTCACCTAACGCGGTGCCCAGCTGAGGGTAGGTGTTGAGTCTGGGCGTCCATGTGTGAAGGGGTAAAGGCAGGACTTGCTCCAGTTTACCGCTAGGCCAGAGGTTCGTAAACTCCGTTTGCATTCAGGTTAGTCCAGGGGGGATCAGGCCCATATATTTGAGGTATACCAAGATGTTGTCTACGTAGAGTGAGACTGTATGTATGCCATTCTCCATTGGAATTTCCCACTCCACCCCGGCTCACAGAGTGCTGCCACCAGTGGCTCCACTGCCAACCAAATAGCAGTGGGGATAGGGGGCATCCTTGGCGGGTGCCTCGGTATATGGGTATAGGCACAGAAAAGTGACAGCCCGTCTTCAATCACACTGTTGGTTTTGTGTATAGTAGTCGGATCAGGCTGATAAAAAGTCCTGTGATGCCATATTCAGTGAGAACCGCAAAAAGATACTTCCACTCCAAAGAGTCGAAGGTCTTGTCCAGGTTTAGCACCAAACACCCCAAGTGTGGCCACTGCTGAGGAGAGTAGGTGGTCACCCTTAAGAAGTGTCTAAGGTTCAGTGACATGTTGCGGGATGGGACAAATCTGTTCTGGTCATGATGAACCAACGCTAGCACCAACAGGGCCAAGCTATCAGCTAGGATTTTGACTAAGATTTTGTAGTCCAAGATGGGGAATGAGGCTCATACCATTGGTGGCTGACTGGAAGAGGGACCTAGACTGGTGCCAGAGGGTGGAGGAAGTAATATATCACAGTAGGGGATGCATTAAAAAATGCAAAAAATATGGAGCCCATGGCAAGCATATTGGGCACTGGACTTGGGGTGAGGACAACAGCATGAAGGTGTTGGTTCTTATAATTGATGTATCAAAGTGTAAATGATAAGTACATCGGCTACTTGCTACTTAAATCTGTAACCTGATTGTACTGTAACACTGAAAATTGATCAAATGATGATAGTACTATGTGATTGTCTCTGCAACTGCTACTAGCTGCTTACCTTGTTGATGTGTGATGAGCAAGTTTAATAATAAAAAAAGATGTAAAAAAAAATTTGTTGTCTGTATTTAGCAAGGCCAGCGGACGGTATGATCCAGGGTCGATTGGGTCTATGTCGGGCTTGGGGAGGGGGACGAACAGTGTCTCCCGCAGCTAGGCGGGAAGAAAGCCAGTCTCGAGTTCTTCAGCATATAGCGTATTCAGATGCGAAGTGACTGTGTGCGCATAGGTTTTATAGTACTCAGACGGGAGGCCGTCAATACCCAGGTCTTACTCGTGGCCAATGTCCTAATGGCGTATCAAATTTCGGCGAGTGAGATGGGCTCTTCTAGGTCCGTTAGCTGCATCCGATCCAGTGCAGGAAGCCTTCTTTGAGAGAGAAAGGCGGCAAGCTGCGCACTGCTAGAGACAGTTTTTGATGCATATGGGGCCCTATAGTATCGGGTCAGTTCCGCATGTGCTTCAGTTTGCATATGCAAAAGGTAACCTGCTGCACTTCTGAGCATGTGAATGGGGTGTGAAATCTGCTCTTGGCATATGAGCCACACCAATTGTCAGCCCGCACGGTCTGAATTTGCGTGCGTGTGGGCAGCATGTGCTGCGTTATAGACACATGTGAGGCATTCCAGTAGGTCTGCTAGCTCCCCTCTCTTCGCCTCTAGGCACAGAGCGCTTTCTGGCCGCGTCGCCAGCATTGTCTCCAATTGCAATAGGTCCTACTCTATCTTCTCTGTAGCTGCACTAAGGTGCCTGTGTATGTTCCAGTTAATTCGCAAACATTTGCCCCTGATGGTTACATTGAACGTCTCCCACTCAATCAGTTTATTCCGGACCATCCCTCATTAAGTTTAAAGTATTCAGCTGAAGCAGACCCCACCGCCTCTCAAAATGGCACATTCTCCAGAGCGTAGGGCTGAAGGCACCACATGGGTATGACTTGTTGAGGCGGCTCCCACTGCAGCCGTAAACATTGTGGGTTGTGGTCGAAGTGTGTGCGGCCAAGGTACTCTATGTGATCAACCATGGGCTACAGTACATGAGACCCCACTATGTGGTCAACACAGATGTGCAATCCGTGCGGTGCTGAATTGTGGGAGTATATTCTTGTGCTGGGATGCCGAGTCCGCCACAGGTCTACCAAGGACCAGTGGCTCATCCATTCTCACAGCGCAGGAGCATTGGATGTAGAGTGCGTGCTTGGCATAGTGGGGAAAGAATGGTCTAGTGCTGTGTCATTGACCCCGTTAAAGTCTCCTCCCAGCAGCCATGGGATTCCACCCAATTTCTGCTAATATGGCCGATTGAGAGCGGAGGAATGGCGTCCGTTCTGAGTTGGGGGCATATATTGCTCCTAGCACTAATTGTAAGCCATTGAGTCGGGCTTTTACGAACATGAATCTCCAACTGGGGTCTATTTTCACCTCCTCTAAAACATGGGAGTCCCCGCCCCCACCCAGATTAACACACTTCTGGCGTAGGATGAGTACCCAGTGGGGGACACATGGTCTCGCCAATAGCGGCACAAACAGTCAGCCTCCAGGGGGGTCAGGTGCGTTCCCTCCAGGAAAGTTATATGGGTGGACCTGAGCTTTAGGTAGGCGTAGATAGAGTAACAACGTGCAGGTGTGTGCATCCCCTCACGTTCCACGTTAATATGTTTGTGTGGGTCATCGCTGTTTCATTGCTTTGTGCTGTGCGTGTCGCAGCGCAGCTTTTAGATGGGGGCTTAGTCTGTGCTGTTTGTATAGTGCGGGCAGGAGATCAGGGGTGGTGGGGTAGCATCACTCAGTGGGAAGTACATAAGAAAAACAAGCATTGCCATAGCCAGTAGGTCTCGCCTTTTGGACCTTATAAGTATTTAGTTATGCAGCACAATATCCTTACTGCAACAACATTAACTGTTGCATGGCTAAACACTTAAAAGGTCCCAAAGGCGAGACCTATTGGCTATGCCAATGCTTGTTTTTGTTAGGCACGGGGAGATTGAGTGATTTCCCCAGAATCACAGGATGTTGAGCGTACTTGCCGAGACTCGAACCCGGTTCCCCAGATTTGAGGTCAACCGCCCTAGCCGTTAGGCCAACTCCTCTCCCCTGTTTATTTAAATTTGTGCAGATCAAAACATTGTACTGATTGCTAATACTCTGTGTATATTTAGCATATCTTCATGTCGAAATGTTCTTGAATCATAAATTAATTTATATAGGGACGAATATCTGCAAAATATATACCGAATGGGAGTCGTTTCTGTCATGCTAAGTGTGCCAAAATGTGCCATAAGCGGAGATCGCTAGCCACCTAATTACTTGCAGTTTGGGAACAAAGATTGAGAGATAGAGAGAGAGAGTGAGACAGACAGAGAGAGAGAGAGAGGAGAGAATCCAATAGAGGATGTGTGTGAGAGAGATAGAAACAAAGAGATAGAGAAAATGGGAAGGGGAGAGGAGACAAATGGAGAGAGAAATAGAGGAAGATGAGAGATAGAAAAAGTGGAGTGGAAAACAGTGTGAGATTGAGAGAAAGAAAAAGAGAGGAAGAACGAGAAAATGACAATAAGCTAGAAATGGATGGAGTAAGGAGATGGATATATAGAAACGGAGCGAGTGAGATGGAGTGTGCTAGAGAGGGATGGGAGGGGCAAATGGCAAGAAAGAAGATGTGAGAGAGGGAGATATATGGCAGAAAAGATGAGAGAGGAAGAAGAGGGTCTGAGTGACAGGAAGAAAAGGCACAAGTGAGTTAAAGAGAAAAAAGCAAGGATGGAGAAAGGCAGAGAGTTGGCAGGACAAGGGAGTGGGGGCAAGGTCAGGGAGACAGAGAGGGGGAGGAAAAGGGGCAAATGTAAAGAGAGTGCATAGGTTAAAGAAAGCATTTGCTTAGATTGGGAGGAGTACCTGAATCCAAGTATTAAACATGTTGTGGGTGTAGAGATGGCCTTGCAGCAAGGGGGGGGACAACGCTTAAGGCACAATGATCAAGACACGCACACTTCAGTTGCTAGTTGGGCCGAAAGTCCCTTGCGACCTCCGCCCGTTTATTTAAGCTCTCTGGCCACGCCTGGCCAGAGAGTGTTACAATGTGTAGTTGCCCTTTCGGGATATAGGTCCCTTAGATTTGACGACTAGACCGTTACATCCTATCCCAAGTTAGTGTTCTTCCAGAATGTCAACATGCGAAATCTGCCAGTCTCTGACTCGGTCTCGGATTGGGTCTCAAGTTGTATCGGTGTTGCGTGTCACGTTGACTTATCACCGGACTGGCTGCTGATGCAGTTTCCCTGGTGTTGTCTTGTCCACATTCTGCGGATGGAGTGACAGGTTTGTGGTGTCTGCTCGAAGAATCTTCTGTACGCAACGGCGAACTGCCATTGGTAAGGTACTCATCACTGAGGCCACTGGGATGCTGCGGCTCCACATTGTCTGCTGTACCTGCTTGAACCAGGATATGTTCCGGGAGATGGTCTCCCCTCCTATCGTAGCAGTGACGGCAGTCCCGTTGATGTTCAGTACTGTCCACAGTCCTGGCTCGTATAGTTGTGTGGAATTTTCCTCCGTTGCGACGGTGACACACTAGGACAGTGCACCCTGGTGCTATGACTCGGGATCATGCTCTTCTTTGGCGGCTAGCTTTGTCGTTGGTCACAGTCCGTCGGCTTTGTGCCTCCCCTGGATTGTATGGTTCTGGCACCCAGCCATCTGCCACTGGAATGGTGTCTCGCCGGGGCCCGGTCAGCATCAGCGCCCACGGCGACCATTGTGTGGTGCAGTGTGGGGTACTTCGGTATTCCCTTAGAAACCGGTAAAAGGCCACTTCAGGATCCGACTGTTCTGCTACTGCTATTCGAAGTATTTTGTTGACTGTTCGCATGAAGCGTTCTGCTTCACCATTTGCTTGCGGCCATTGCGGGGTGATGCGATGATGTTCGACTCCCAGATGTGATAGCAGTGCCTTGACCTCTCCTCCTTGGAACGGTGGTCCGTTGTTGGTCTTGACTACCTGAGGCAGGCCAAACAGGGCGAATGCTTTCTCCAGTACAGGCTGTAAATAGTTGAAGGACGTGGATGGTATGACTTCCACAAGTGTGTACTTTGTGTAACTGTCGACTAAGACAGCAGTCACTCTTCCGTCAGGGAAGCTCCCGAAGTCTAGACTGACCCATGACCATGGAGAGGGCGCGGGATCCTCTGTTATCACTGGCACTGGTGCCTCGGGCCGCTGGTGAGTTGACAGGCCCGGCAGTTCCCAACAACGGTGTCCACTGCCGCTTCTAAACCAGGGAACCATACTTTTTCCCTCATGCGTGACTTCACCCTCACGGTTCCTTGATGGCCTTCATGTGCCAGAACTGTTGCTCGTTCTTGGAGGCCTATGGGGATGACAATCCGTGACCCTCGTAGCACCATGCTATTGTCAGCAGCACTTAGTTCGTCATGGACTCTCCACATTTTCCCCAGCCAGGTTCGGCCTTCTTCGTTCCATCCTGTGATGCCGTGGAGAAATCCTTCCTACGATCCCCGGCGTAGAGCTTCCAGCACTTTCTGTAGCACTGCGTCTTTGTCTGTTTCTGCTTTGATCTCCTCTACAGTGAGGGCTCGTGGACAGGCCCATTGTGATAGCATGCGCACGTATTCTTCAGTACATTGCTCTTGTTCATTATCTTCTGCGCACTCCGCTAGTGGGTGTCGCAAAAGAAAATCAGCTGGATTTTTGGCTCCGGGTCAGTACTCTATCTCCATTTGGTAATTCTGTAGTTGGATCGCCCACCTTTCGATCCTGGGGGGCGGGTGCGGAGCGGTGTCTCTGAACAGAGGGAGCAGTGGCTGGTGGTCGGTTACCATTTTGAAAGGGTGTCCGCTAATGTAGAGATGAAAGTGGTTACAAGCCCACTTGATGGCGAGTGCTTCCCGTTCGATATGGGAGTAGCGAGCTTCAGTTGGTGTGAGCGACTTGCTTGCAAACGCTAGTGGTTCCCACTTTCCTGTTTCTGTCTCCTGGGCCAGGAGCACTCCTAAGCCTATGGGGCTGGCGTCCACTGTAACTTCCGTCCGTCGCGCAGTGTCGAAGTAAGCCATAGTGGTTTTGCTCAGCAGAGTCGACTTTACTTTCTGGAATGCTTCGTCCTCCTGTTGTCCCCACTTCCACTCCACATCTGTCTTGGTGAGGTTCTCTTTGAGGTTCGGCTATTGTAGCAAGGTTGGGTATGAATCGACTACAGTATCTGGCCATGCCCATAAAACTCCGAACTTCGGATACTGTAGTAGGAGCCGGTGCTTGCTGAATAGCTTGTGATTTCTTGGGGTCTACTTGCATGCCGTCTTGACTGAATACGTAGCCAAAGAATTCAATAGATTTTTGAAAGAATTACATTTGTCCCGATGGAGTGTCACTCCATGGTCGACTAGGCGTCGTAGGGTGGCTTAGAGACGACGGTGATGTTCCTCTAGTGATGCTGAGTGTATGAGAATGTCATCACTGACGTTGAGGACCCCTTGAAGCCCTGATAACATTTCTCTGACCGCATTTTGGAATATCTCTGCTGCCGAAGAAATACCACAGTTCAATCTCTTTTAGCGTCGTAGTCCTAGATGAGTTGAGAAGGATGTGAAGTACCTACTTTCTTCCGCCAGCTAGAGCTGGTGATAGCCGGCGTTGAGGTCGAGTTTTGAAAACCACCTGGAGCCGTTGAGGTCAGCTAGGATATCATCGACCGTTGGGGTGAGATGGTACTCATGCTTGATTGCTTGATTCGGCATGCGCATGTCGATGCAGAGGCGTATCTTTCCGGGCTGCTTTGGTTTCTCAGCAATGACCATGGGCAACACCCATGGCGTTCGTCCGGTGACCTTTTCGATTACTCCTTGCTGCTCTAGACTCAGCAGCTCTTGCTCGACGAGCGGCCGGAGATGAAATGGTATCCGACAGTGTCGTAGGGCAATTGGTTTCATGGCCTTGTCAATGTGTAATTTCACCAGGGGCCTCTTCATGCACCCAAGGCCTTTAAAGAGTTGTGGGAACAGCTCCATGATGTCATCATTTCGCAGTGTCTTGACTGCGTTGGCAAATGCTACCAGCCCTAAATCTTCAGCCGTGTGGCTGCTTACTAGGATTTCTCCTCTCGGTCTATGACGTGGAACGTCGTGGGGACTTCGTGGGGGTCAGCGTTGACCTGTACCTTCAACTTTCCTTTTAGAGGTAGATGCTTCTGACTTCCGTACGTTAGGATCTCCACGTTTGACGGGGTTAGTGCTCGTCTTGGCTTCAATTGTTTGTACTGTTGGCAGCCCATGACGTTTACTGACGCTCCCGTGTCAATGAGTGCCGTTACTGGTGTTCCTGCAATCTCAATGGCACACGTCGGCTGAGGCCTCCGTCTTCTCATGAGATCACTCGCGAATGATATCATGTACGCTTCTGCCTCGTCATCAGTGGATGAATCTTCTAGATATTGCTTCCGATTGGCTGTTGCTTTCATCGCTTTGGAGTTCTCCCCTTCATCTAGTGACAATTGTCGCACTGCTTTGGACGGTGGTCGTCTTCCACGCGCTCCTCTGCTTCGGGCTCCTCCCCGACAGACACTCACATAGTGATTGGGGATGCCGCATTTGGAGCATGTCCTACCTTGTGCGGGGCATTCCTCTGGTGGGTATACCTCATTCCCACAGTTGCCACAGCGTGGCTCTCACGAGCTTTTGGTTGACCAAAGCCCTCGGGTGCCTCTGGATGATGTGCGTAAAGCATCTGCTCTCTCCGTTTTGATCGTTACGGGTTTTTCTGCCTGTTGGGCAAGCGCAGCATCCATGACTGTTGCTCTAGCATCGGACAGTTTGTGCGATCTTGCTAGGATAAGGATATCTTCTAGGTAGATTCCTGGCTGCCGCAGTATGAGGGTCCAAAGATGTTTGTTGCGGCAACCTTGGATTGCTTGCGCTCTCACCTCTTTATTCTGGTCATCATCCGTGCATGTACTGGCCAGTTCCCGCAGGTGAGCGTGGAACGCGTCCATTGTTTTGCCTTCCCTCTGACGCGCCTGACGGAGCTTGAAATACTCGTAGTCGGGGATGAGTTGCGGGTCGAAATGGGCATTTAGCGCCCTGACGGCTGCGTTGTAGTCAGTGGGAGGGCCTGTGTTCGGGAGGTGGGCGAACAGTTTGTATATTTCCTCTCCATCAAAATGAAGCAGTAGCAACCTTTTGACTTCGCCGTCTGTCTCGCGAGTCGCGGTGAAGTAATTGTTGAGTCTGCCGATCCACACCGTCCACCTGGGCGATGCCGTGGCAGGGTCGATCAGTTCGCTGAACGGAGGCAGCGCTGCAATCTGGGAGTGCTGTGAAGTGGGCGGCACCACTTGTTGAGCAGGGGCCGCGTTCTGTTGGGCTGCGGGCACGGCTGCGGCACCCGGGTTCGACATGGTGGTTTTTCAGGGGACTTCAGCAATGTGGTACTTGCTGTTAAGGCTAAATGAGCGAGGAAAAACTGGCTGGATATGCCTTTTCACCAGAAATCAGCCTTCTTCCTCTCTCCCAGAATGCTAGGGTGATGGGACCTGCTCTTCTTGCCTGCTATTGTGTCTTCCCCAAAGCACAGCCAGACACGTGTGCCCACCAGCGAGAGGCAACCAGGTGACTGCAGGGCCAAATGCTCAAAACACTGCAGCTGCAGCGTTGAGAGCGTGCAATATCGTCGTTCCACCAGCAGGTGGCGCAGCTCAGCTCCGTGACGGAGAAAACAGAGGACCTGGCAGGCAGGGAAGCGCTGCCGAGATAAGCGCGAGTGCACGCGGTGATGAGGCGGTGTGAGGGCACAGACTCACGGTTGGTAGGCTGATGGAGACGCGAAGGCCGGCAGGGTGACACCGCTGGAGTCCTCGCGGGCACATGCGACCAACGCGGTAATTGTATTCCGCTGTTCACTTACGGCAGCAGGCTGTGGCAGGAGTGCGCCAGCTCCCGGAGATGCAGCACAAGGAGGAAACGCTTCAAAGGGTCACAGCTGGTACCGGGGCACACGACAGATGCACAGCGGTGATCAGGTATGGATGACGCCCACCCTTCGTCACCAGTGTAGAGATGGCCTTGCAGCAGGGGGGGGGGGGGCAACGCTTAAGGCACAATGATCAAGACACGCACACTTCAGTTGCTAGTTGGGCCGAAAGACCCGTGCGACCTCCGCCCGTTTATTTAAGCTCTCTGGCCACGCCTGGCCAGAGAGTGTAACAATGTGTAGTTGCCCTTCCGGGCTATAGGTCCCTTAGATTTGACGACTAGACTATTACATTGGGCACTTTGTTTTTAACATTAAGTGGAAAGCATGCCGCTTCATTGTTGCTACCATTTGCTTACTGGGGTTGCATGACTACTTGCAATTTTAGGTGTTTCGTGTTTAATTGCGTGAAATCGCGTTGTGTGTTTTTTTTTGTTTTGATCGTGCCTATATTGGAGAATACCAGAATGAAATAGTAAGTTGTAACGAAGATAGTACCTAGTGCCAGCGTGATTTATTATTCCTGGTCTCGTAGCATAATTTATTCCAAAGTAACGCAGGTTTAAATTAAGTCCCTGTATTCTCTGTACTGGTGGTGGCAAATCCCAGACCGGTTCAATTGGATAATTCTTGACCCAGGGGCAGGTGGTAGACAGCTGTGCGGACCCTCTAATGAAATTTGAGAGCAGGAGTATGCGCGGTGTTTTTGAAGAGTGCATTCTTTGCAAGGGACAAGTGGCGATACAAGTGAGCGCTCAGCTGAGATGTGCTGTTTTCAAGGTGGGCGTATAAGAGTAACCCGTTGTTGTGTAATATCCGCTATCACAGGGAAAACATATTATCACGTGGGTTACCTTCGGAGCTTTATTTTCTGAAAACAGCCGAAGGGCAGGAGATAAATAAATAAAACGCGATTCTTAGGAAATACCAAATGATTCAAATAGGCACTGCTAATTATGTGCGAGTTGAGCTTCATTGAGCAGTTGTGACAGTGCTTGTATGCATGCTTGTCACAGTAAAAGCAAAACACACTGCTGGCACTGCAATCGAGTGTTTGCTGGCCCAAGAGTGGTGCGTGCGTGTATGCGTGCGTGCGCAGTCTGCTCTTTTTCAAAGCACATACTTGTGCTTGTAGCGCGCCCCTGCGCGCTCCCGCAAAATGTATGCCGCCACAAGCACGAGTGTGTGCTTCTAAAAAGAGCAGAGCGACGACTAAAGGTCCTCCTATTCAGCGCCTGCGCAGTGCGTAGGCGAGACCTATCAACTAACCAAGCAAAACATTCTGTGGGGGGGTACAGAAATGCACATAACGTTTTTATCATTTTGTACAATGAGCTTCTACTTTCTCAATCTGTGTTCCAGAAAAAACGGAAACATATTTTCAGGGAGGAAGGGTGACAGCGGTTTCTTGATGGATGCCAGGAACAACAAGAGATTCAGATGAGCGCCAATCTATGAGCCTGCCCTACATGGTGAATGAAGACTCGTTTTTGGCAGTAGTACAGAGACAGTGGCCGGCCGGACTGATGTAATCTGGCCTCCCCATATTAAGCACTTCCTTGAAAGTCTTCAGCAGCGGTTCGCTTGTTTATTTGCCAGCCCTTTAATTGATGCGTGTTGAAAACAGTGACTTAAATTCAATAAACACGCATGTAAAATACAACGGAAACCGGCAGTGGCTGGCCAGTAAAACATATATATATATATCAACAGCGTGACCCGTTTAAGGCCTGGTATCATCCATCATCTGGGAATACGGAAACGTTTCTAGTCAAAATACACTCAACCGCGTTTAAAGTTTACAGGAGTCCGTGCAATCCATGCAATGAAGACGCCGCCAGAGAGATTACTGCAGCCTACAAAATGAATTCATGGATTAAAAGGGCAGGACTTTCTTTGCAGCAGGTGGTCATGGGACGCGCACAACATCTACCAGATAAATCAGGGAAAGCGACAGAGAAGCGCCTTTAACTCCATGTTTAAGCGCTGCGTGATCTCACTAAGCCCATGTAAATCTGGATAAATAGAAAATATCGGTAACAACAATTCCCTTCTCTCTGAAGGGGCGATAAAGTAACAATAATTTCTACTGTTTGCTTACACCAGCCTCGGGCTGTTTGACGAATTTTATAATTTATCTAGAGTCATTTTATTGACATTTTAAGGATTACGTTAGATGAATCCGGCAGTGATTGAACGTGTGACCGATAAAGTCCACACTTATTTTTACAGAGGACTTTCAAGACGCTGAGTTCTCTGGCAGGTATTGTGTCAGTACTCGTTCGTTTTCTTTGACCCTTATTTAACTCAATTTGTTTACAATAATGTAACTCCAATTCTTGGGAAATACTTTGATCAATCCTGGTTGGAGTAAAATGCCTGTCACATTCTTTCTGTAGGCGACAAATATTTCATTTTTAAAGTGCAAGGCGATTTCTCCTATTTCTTTTTTACACATAAAAAAACAAGGATGCTTTTGGGCAAAAGACCAGCCAAGTCCTCAGTGTCCCTGAACATGGCCAAAGATTGTTCACTGTGAGTTATGGGCAGTCAAGAGCTTTGCCCAAACCCACGCTAAAGCCCATGTGCAGTGGGGTCCTGGGATTGGGTGCACTGGTTGGTCAAATATAAGATGATATGGGATTTAAAAAAAGTAGCATCAAACAGTGCGTTATGTAAGAAGACATGATCAAATGATCTAACAATTCAGAACCCAAATGGATGGAACTGATAATGTCCATGATGAGGGGATATATGATATCATAAGCGATGTAATTATGTCTTTCCTGATATTATCTGTGACATCATTGGTGAGGTCATGAACAGTGAATTGTGGCATGGTATGAGTTGTGTTCCTAATTATAACTGCCCAATTTGACTTGTTATGGCCTGACTTAACAGCATACCTGTCGCCAGATAATCATGTGAAAGTCGCCAAGTTAGGGTCTTTAGCTTTACACATGTTGGGAGCCAGGAGAATGTTTCGATTGGGCAGAAATTGTGTGCTTTCACAAATAAGTGCTTGTCCTCCACTCAGCTGTGCTCCTTTTGTTTCTTATTCTCCTGCTGCCCAAGCTTGAACTTTAAGATGCACACACCTGGCATTGCAATGCTATTAAAGTGTCTTAGATAACTAGATAATGTATGGTGTTCTTCGTAGGCAGGTGCCTAGAAGGGAGATGGGCAGTGTTAGACCTGGCATCCTTGGAGTGGTTTTCCCCGTAACATTTAGTTTTCAAGCCTCCGGTTTTGCTGACTTCGTTTTTGCTGACTTTAGGACTCTGCACACTTTACCACTGCTAACCAGTGCTTAAGTGCTTGCACTCTTAACCTAAAACATGGGAGAACTAGCTGATACCCAGTTGGCATATTTAATTTACTTGTAAGTCTCAAGTAAAGTGGCACTACCTTTGCCCAGGGCATGTAAATTAAATGCTGCAGCACGTATTGTGCCACCCACTTAAGTAGCCCTTAAAACCTGTCTCAGGCCTGCCATCAATCAATCAGGATTTATAAAGCATGGCAAATCACCAGTGAGGATCTCAAGGCACAGAAGTTGCTAGCTGCTATGTGGGGCTTTGTTCATTTGAACAGCCAGATCATGAGTCCTTTCCTGAATTCCCAGAGTGATGAGGGGGTCCTAAGGTGCAGGTGAAGGTTATTCCAGTCTTTGGCCGACAATTGGGAGAAGGATCGTCCTCCGTTGTTGGCTCGGTAAATCCGGGGGGGTGTCTGTGAGGAGGAGGGAGGCGGATTGCAGTTATCTGGTCGGTTGGTGGAAGGTCATGAATTTGTTGATGTATGCTAGTCCTTCATTGTGCAGGGCTTTGTATGCGTGGGTCAACATCTTGAACTGGCATCTCTTCTGGCTTAGGAGCCAGTGTAGCTTCTTGAGGTGTGGAGTGATTTGAGTCCATCCATTGAGGTCGAGGGTGAGTCTTGCTGCTGAGTTTTGTATGGTTTGTAGTCTCTTCAGGAGGCGTGCAGTGATTCCTATGTAGAGAGTATTCCCGCAGTCCAGCCTGCTGGTGACGAGTGCCTGAGTGACAAACCTTCTGGGAGCCTCATGAAAAAATTTAACGGAGCATGCATATGGTGTGGAACGTAGCGGATAAGACTAATGTACATGTTTTTGCATGATAACTTGCTTTCCAAGATGATGCTGAGTTTGCGGACTTGTAAGGGGCGAGTTCAGCAGGCCAACCAGTGTCATTCCATGGCAAGGTGTAGTTTCCAAAGATGAGGACTTCTGTTTTGTCTGTGTTGAGCTTGAGACAGTTGTTCTTCATCCAGTTGGCGATGTTCAGCTAACATCTGTGGAAGGTGGCTCGGTGGTGGAGGGGGTCTTCAGCACAGGAAGAGGATGAGCTGAGTGCCATCAGTATAGATGATCTGAAAGAAGAAGAACGATAGAGAAAATGCCCGGTGCTGGTTATCAGTTCCCTGTTTGCCTCTCAGGAAATCATCCATATGGTAAGTTATGTACTGAGAAAGATACTCATAACACCATTAAATGTCCATAGTTATTTCTTTTATTTCATGATCTTGAAAAACACTTGCAAAACATTTCTTTCTTGGTGTGATGATTACATTAAAGACATTTAGCAATCTTCATCAACACATTATAATGTACACAGCCAAGTCAAAACATGTTTCACGAAAAACATTCACTTCTTCAGGGCTTGTATGAACATTTTATTTCCTTGTAGATTATCCCTTAATGGTCAGTGAAAACGAGTTTTCAATTCCAGTATCGCTAATATGGAGCACCTGCACGAGTGTGGGATCGCATCCCTCCCGTAGAAAGAAAGTTTGTGACCAGGAAGCTGGTGCACTTCCAAGTCAGGATAAATGTTTCCCCTCAGGCGGAGGTGCGAGCTGTCATAGCTCCCGCCAGTCAGCCATAGGTCCCCACAAGGCACAATGAAACCCCCGGGCCCGTCACAATGTTCTCCACAACAATGTACCTTGTGGCATGGGTCCATGGAGAGGGATTCCGCGACCTCAGACACAGGCTGCGATGTCAGGCACTGTCGTCCTCCTGATCCGGAGGTCAAAGACAATCTCAGCTCCCAGCTCAGGTGTCCCAACACCACTCGGATACAACATGCTGCAGAGTGCAAGCTAGCACAGAGCCCCTGGTTGCAAGCACGGGTACCTCGGCCTCTGCAAGCTGCCCTCGCACTCCTTGAACTCCTCACATCCCGGCACCTCAGGTGGGCTGCTGATCTTTACAGGCACACTCCTCTGCACAGTGTGATGATGATGTACGTCAGGATGGTCCTTGTTCCAACCGACAAACACTTCCACCCATTTCCACCACACCTCTGTGCAGTCCTTCCGATCTCATGGAAACGGGGAGATCCTCGAGTATTGTCTATATGGGCAAGAGTAAAATGTAAATCCTGGGGAGTTTGGAAATAAAACTCTCCAAGCATCTTGTATATTGTGCAGCCTTGCAAGTTCCAATATTGAGTTCCGTACTTTCACCATCCTTGCAGAAGGACGTCGAGAGGTTGTATCTAACTTTTGATTCGTAATACAATTGAAATCTCCCATAACTATTAATGTTCCCTGAAATTCGAGTAAATTAAGCATAAGCGTATTAAAAACTGCAGGGTCGTCTATATTAGGCCCATAAATAACCACTAAAACAAATTTGGTACCATAAACCACTAATTGGGCAATAGCCCACCTTCCCCTCACATCGGCCATAACCCGATCAATTTTATACTGCAAAAACCTACTAACTAATATAGTCACCCCCCTTATTGACACAGTTTGAGATGAGCAAATGACTGTCTTATAGCCTAATTGATTAAGTACTGTCCGATCTTTGAATGCTGTATGAATTTCTGTTATCAAAACAAAGTGAGGGCGGTACATTTTTAACTCTTCACGAACAAGTTGACGTTTACGAGTAGCGTTCAGCCCAGATACATTCCAACATAAGAAGTTGATCACTGCCATTTTATGACAACAAATTCATTTTGTACAAATTTCCTTAAAGGCCATCCAAAAACTCCTCCCCCTAAGGAAAAAAATATTCTGTTTGAGTCCCTTGCGTTTACCCTGTGACCAACCACCCTCTCCCCAACCTCCCCCTTCTAACCTACCCTGTATCTTAAGAAAGGAATCATCCCCCTCATTACTGTCTACCAGACAGCATTTTAGGAAGTTCAGCTGCAGAGTGTCCCAATAGTAAGAAGAAGAAAAAAAAAAAGGGCATGCAGGCATGTGGAATGGTGAAATAATATACAGACCAAAAATTGCCGTCTCCAATTAACTATACCAAGAAGGAGAGAGAAAATACTCACATAACCGTTCAAGTTATTTCCCTGGCTCCTGTCGCCATGACTTCAAAACTGCCTGAGCCTCCTGCTCTGAGAATACCAGTTTAGTGTAGCCATCCTTTATTATTTTTAGACGCCCAGGCTCCTGAAGAAAGACCTGTGCCCCAGCTGCCTTCAGGGGATCAATGAGCTGCTGAACTCTCCAGGGGCGATCCATAGTGTCTTTACAAAAGTCAGATCTGACAAACATTGAGAAAGACTCCGTGCGTACTGGAGTAGTAGGCCTGGCTTTATTAGAAATCGCTTGCCGTAGTAAAAAATTGCCTAGACAGATTAAAATAGGTCTAGGAAAACGGCCAGGGGGTTTGTTAGTAGTCAATGGTAGTCTATGAGCCCATTGGATTTGGCTATCCCAATCCCAGTCAGCCAAATCTGGGAAAGACTTGTGAAACAGATTAACAACATATGTTCGTCAGTCCGTCCCTTCTGATCCTTCTGGTACCCCAAACACTCGCAAATTATTGAGTCGTCGATTTTCCAAATCTTCGACCTTCATCTGCATAGATCTTATTTGAGTATCATGTGTGTCCGTGTGTTTCACTGTTTGCCTTATGTGATCTTCAGTATCAACTATCCTCTGCTGAAGCTCAGTGATATCAGAAGTAATAGAAGTTATCTGATTTTTCACCTCTGACAGAGTAAGCCTTATGGCAGAACTAGCAGCTCTAACCTGAGTGTAGTACGCCTGAGCTTCTGCCCTCTGTGTTTGTAGTATCTTAAGAATTTCTTGCAGCGAGATTTGTTCCACAGGCTGACTAGAGCCATCAGTCTGGTCCGTCAGATCTTCTTGATTTGCTTGAATTGTTAATGTATCTGGCGAGGGTATTAAGGAGGGGAGCCTCGATGAACATCTTTGGCTGCTAATATCCCTAGTATTTTTACTACTGGCACCAGTACAGTTATTACCTTGCCCCCTCTCTACTGCTGAGGGATCTGGGAGGACTAAAGTAGGTGGAGGGAGCAGCTCAGGGCTTGAACCAGATAAACACGAAATCATTCTCTTTACCTCACCCTTCTTCATAACCCACTTTGGAAGTGGGCTACTTGTTGTCACTGATTGGGCAGATTTAAGAGAAGTGTCGCCTTGCCTGTCGAGAGACTTCTTTTTGTTCTGTCTCTGAGCCCTTGCTTTAACGGTCTCTTTATTTTGTATGTTCACCGGAGTTCCCTCCTCACCATACTCCATAATAGATTTGTCGAAACTAACTGTAATCCATTCATTACTAGCAAGAGTTACATCTTGCGACCCTTTCTGAATCCCAGGATTGATTTCTAGAATATCCGCCCCTCCAGCATATGAAGAGCTAGAGATTTGTCCCAAAGTTTGAAGAACTGCTATCTTATCATCCTTGCTAGCTTTAACAGCACCAGGATCCCCTCCCTCAAACATTTCATCTTGTCTTTCAAGATTTACACCATGGCCGTCAATGTAGAAAGATGTCAGCCCAGTTTGATTATGTAGAGGCTGTGTTAGCTGGAGAGGTTGTAGCAATTGAGCGGCACAAGAGACCTCTGGATTTAAAATAGAGAAATGTGGGGCAGGCGCAGTCAAAATCTCCTCTGAGGCTGTTGATACTGTTTCGTCCATAGATTTAGATACACTCGAATCCGTCTGTATCTTTTCCCCGAAGGCGGTGACACTGCCTAAATCAATGCACTCACCATATCCAACTCTGGAGGGTAGATAGCTGCACCCCCTGGATTGATCACTGAACAAGCCTTTCCAGATTGTAGAACTTTAAAATGGAACGACCTGAGGGGAGGAGCCTAGCGCGCAACCAAGATGGCCGCGTAGGCTTACGGCTCTCGAGGGCCTCCGCAACCTCCCACGTCTATCCTGACTTAATCCTGGTTTATTTGACGGGCTTTTGCAGATGAACCTGCGCTGAGGTGCCACCTGTTTTCCAAATTCAGATCGGACGCCGGGACCCGGAATGGTTGCACTCCGAAGTTTGCGGCCTGCTCTTGCCTTGGTCCCGATCTCGAGCTGGTGAAGTGCCCGTGTACGAAGTGAACAACAGCGGCTGGCTGGGCTTGACCTGCCACGGACCCCGCACTTTCACTTTCGTTTTCAAGTCTGTTCTCTGATATCGGCTGAGAGACTTTGGTGTTTCAGAGGGGCGCGGACGGCGAAGTGTCTGGCCTGACTCTCGGACTATCCATGGGCTGACTGTCGGCGACGGCTGTGTTCAATCAAATTAGCTACCTGGTCCCCTCTTTCCCGGTGCGGGCAGGTGCCAGCCTTGGTGGCCACCGGAAGATGGCGGCGAGACTAGACGGAGACAAGTCGAAACCCAAGTCAACCCGGAGGGGTACCTATACCCAGGTCAATAACATGGATCGATATGCGCAGGCGAAGGTATCCCCTGGTGGCTCGCATAAATCGCCTGAGAGGTCTAAGGAGGTCTCAGGCCCGTCGTCAGAATTGACCCTGCTGGACGTCATGGGCGCTATTGAGGAGATGAAGACCGCTGTGGGTCAGCAGTTTGATACCCTGGCTCATAAACTGGACGCGGTCCTGATCGATGTGAATTTGGTCAGGGCAGACCTGTCCAAAACTAACGAGCGGGTCGACTCCTTGAGTCAAGCGGCATCGAGCCTCACTGTGGACGTGGCTGCCCTGCAGACGGAGGTCCGTAGGTTGCGGCTAGCCAGTGACCTGACGGACCGTCGACTTGAGGACTCCGAAAGCAGGGCTAGACGGAACAACGTTCGTATCATTGGAGTGCCGGAAAGATCGGAGGAATCTGCTGCGGATCTTTTTGTGGAGGATCTGGTGACCAATCGTCTCGCGCCTAAGGGACTGAGCAAGTTCTTTGCGGTGGAGCGGGCCCACAGGATTCCGGGTGGTGCGCCCAAGGTGGGTGCTCCCCCACGGCCTATAATCGCCCGACTCTTCAACTTTCGGGATAGGGATGCTATCCTTCAGGCGTCGAGGGTGGCCGGGCCGCTGAAGTTTGAGAACTCCAATGTCAGCTTTTATCCGGACTTCACGCAAGCTGTCCAGAAACAACGGCTGGGATTTTTGGGTGTCAAACGGCGCTTGAGGGATATGGAGCTGAAATATGCGATGTTATTCCCGGCGAGGCTGCGGGTTGAGTTCCAGGGTCGTTCCCACTTTTTCGACCGGCCGGAGGCGGTTGGAGACTGGTTGGATGCCCTGCCTCGGGGACAGGATCGAGACAGTCGGATGGCGGAGAGCGGACGGGATGTGGTGGAGCAGGACTAGAACTTGGTCCCTGGCGATGGACTAGACTGGCGATGTTTTGTACCTTGGCTCAACTGCACTCTAGTTTGGCACAACATGCCCTCCAAATGCCATGGGGTTGTGGGGAGCTTATTGGGATCTTTTCCTCCTTCTGGGTTTTTTTCCTTTTTTGTGGTATATGTTAGGGCGACAGGCACACTGCGAGTTGGGGGGGCTGTTTGGGCTCAAGCAGGGGTGCAGGGAGGGGGGAGTTGTGGTTCCGGGATTGTGGGGGAGGGGGGTTGTGGGGGATTGTTTGTTTGTTTCGCAAGGCAATGTGAAGTTTACTGCTGACTTATCCGGGTTGTGCTTTCCGGGATGTGGGTATCAAGTGCGGAAGTGGGATGGAGGGTAGGGGATTGAGAATCCTTTCGTGGAATGTGAATGGACTGGGGGACCGGATCAAGCGCGGGGTGGTGTTGCAGTTCTTGAAGCGGATTTCGCCCGACATTGTTTTCCTGCAGGAGACACATTTGATTGGGAACTCCTTCCATGCCCTGAATAGGAGGGGCTATCGCCTTGCCGCTCACTCTGGTTTCACTTCTGGCTCTAGGGGAGTGGGCATTTTGGTTAGGGCCTCTCTCCCATTGGAAGTGGACGAGGTGCTTCACGATGATAGGGGGAGCTATGTGGCACTGGTGGGGAGATGGGAGGGTAGGACTATTTCGCTCGTGGCTGTGTATGTGCCTCCGGGGTTACAGACGGCTACATTTGCTGATTTGGGGCGTTTGGTCCTGGGACTCCCTGGGGGGGTTCTGGTGTTGGGGGGTGACTTTAATGCCGTTGTCTCCGGGTTGGAGGACCGTCACCCCCCCAGGGATCTCCCTAGGGCTCAGGCCTGGTTGGGGGGTTTTTTGGACACTTTGGGACTTGTAGATTGCTGGAGATTGATGCACCCGGGACAGGCGCAATATACCTTTCACTCGGGGGCCCATGGGAGTCTCTCGAGACTTGATTACATGCTTATGCCGGCGATCCAAGCTGGGATGATTGGGGAGGTACGTCATTTAGCCCGAGGTATTTCTGACCATTCCCCTATATGGTTGCAACTGAAGGTTGTCCCTGGGGCAGAGGGGAGAGTGGCACCCATTAGCCCCTGGTATCTTCGTAACCCTAAGATCCGCGCGGAGCTGGTCAAGTCCACTGATCACTACTTCACTGATAATGTGGGGTCGGTGTCGTCGGCCGTCTCCCTATGGGAGGCTTATAAAGTGGTGATCAGGGGGCAGGCCTTGTCCCTTATCTCCCATGCTAAGAGGTGCGAGAGAGCAGAGGTGGTTCGCCTGGAAGCTGAAATAGCTGAAATGGAGGAGGACTTGGAGCGGGGAGTTACTGATGAGAAATTGCATGTTCTCAGCCTCAAACAATCAGATTATAGAGCACTAGTCACGGAAGCCGCTAAAGGGATGAGTAGAGAGCAGCAAGGACGACTATATGATGTGGGGGATAAGGCCGGAAAGTTGATTGCTTGGTTGGATAAAAAGGAGAGAGCGAGCAGGGTGGTGCCCGTTGTGGAGAGAATGGATGGAGTGCGTGTGACTGACCCGGTGGAGATCGTTGACTGCTTCGTGGCTCATTTCCGCGGGGTATACTCTCCGGTTTCTATGCGTTCGGAGGAGGAGTCTCATCTGTTGCTTACAGACATTGCATTGCCAACCCTATCGGAGGCTGATGCAGTATTGATGGAGGCGAAGTTGTCGTCAGATGAGATCGCTCTGGCCACTCGCTCGATCGCATCGGGTAAAGCTGTGGGTCCTAATGGTCTTCCCATCGAACTATATAAGTTGCGTCCCGATAAGATAGCGCCGTATCTTCGGGACATGTTTTTTGCGGCACGTGCGGCGGGCTTACTCCCCCCTGACCAACGCCTCGCTAACATAGTTGTGATACACAAAGAGGGGAAGCCGCGAGATCGCTGCGCCTCCTATAGGCCATTTCGCTGTTGAACGCAGAACCCAAAATTCTGGCGAAGGTATTGGCTAATCGACTGGTTCAGGTCGTGGGCGACTTGATTCATCAGGATCAGTCCGGTTTTATACCCCATCCGAATACCGCTCTAAATTTGAGGCGGTTGCACGGCGTGCTTGCTAGAGCGGGATTTATACGTGAGCCGGCCATCTTGGCATCTTTAGATGCTACTATGGCGTTCGACACTTTGGAGTGGCCATATATTTGGGCCGTGTTGGCGAAATTTGGGTTCGGCCCTGAGTTTATTGGTTGGGTAAAATTACTATATGCTGACCCACTGGCTCAGGTGGTGGTGAATGGTAGGGTGTCGGCTCCCTTCGCACTGGGGAGAGGTACGCGGCAGGGATGTCCGTTATCACCCCTTCTCTTTGCACTTTCTTTGGAGCCTCTCGCCGCCTGGTTGCGTTGGGAGCCGTCGTTGCGAGGCATTAGATGGACGCCGGAGTTTGAAGACCGTGTCTCCCTTTACGCGGACGACATCCTTTTGTATCTCACCTCTCCCCGACAGTCGCTAATTGTATTGGTGGACGTACTGAATTCCTTTGGTCGCAACTCCGGCCTGGTCATCAACTGGGCCAAGTCGTGCGTCTACGTCCTCTCGGGTGAGGCCCCCCTCCTGCCACGGGATTGCCCTATCCAGATTGCTAGCCTGGGGTTCAAATATTTGGGAATCTTTATCTCACTGGATCCCGCGGTCCATTATGAGCGAAACCTTCTCCCTCCCCTCCAGCAATTGAAGGCCGACGTCACGAGGTGGAGACGACTTCCGTTCTCGCCGCTCGGACGGGCGGCATTGTTTAAAATGATGTCGCTACCTCGCTTTTTGTACGCTTTGCAAAATACTCTAGATGCCGTGCCAGCCCGTTATTTCCGGGAGGTGGAGGGTCTTCAGCGCCAACTGTTTTGGGACGGGCGGCCGCGGATTGCTCTCGCCAAGTTGACACTCCCTTGGTACGATGGGGGGGTCGCCCTCCCCGATATTAAACGATACTATTGGGCGTCTCAGCTGGCGGCGGTGAACCACGGGATATACGGTCCTGCCTTGAATCCGGCCTTCGAGATGGATACATTTCTGCTCCCGGGTGGGGACTATAATAGGGCGCTGTACGCGGTGACCCCGGACACGCGGTTGACAGGACCCACGCAGGTGGCGATACGTGTGTGGCTAGCGGCGAATGCTGCGATGAGGTGGAGGGATCGCTTGACTGTGGCGACGCCGTTGTATGCCTCTGGGCGGTTGGGCTGTTTGTGGAGATTGAAAGGCTTTGAGAAATGGGATATGATTGGTATATGTAAGGTGGGTGATCTTTGGGCGAAGGGGTCTTTCAAAACGTTTGAAATGCTTAAAACTGAATATAAATTAAACGATAGAGAGTACTTCCGGTATGCTCAAGTCTACCATGCGCTGTGTTCGGTTTTTCCGGACGTTGCTGCGATCCCCGAGTATTCCCCACTGGAGGATAGAGTGTTGGATGGCTACGTGCCCGACAGCACTATTTCTCTGATTTATAAGAAATTCATTAATGATCGCGCGGACTTGCTGCTCCGTCTGCGGGAAGCGTGGACGGGCGATGGCTTGGAACTGGACGATGAGGACTGGGTATCGGCGGTGGCCTCCCCGAAAGAGGTGGCGATCCCGGCCCGCTTACGATTCGTACAGCTGAAGATCCTTCATAGAGTGTATGTCACGGGGCCCGGTTTGCTGCGTATGGGTTACTCGATGGATGGACTGTGTAAGCGTGGATGTGGCCTGCCGGGTACCTTTCTTCATATCTTATGGGAACGTTCGGAGGTTGTGCGATTTTGGAACGGTATCCACACCGTAATGGAGGAGGTCACGCACGTTGCTCTGTTGCCAGAGGCTAGGAGGTGTTTGTTGAATGTCTGGGAACCGAATGATTGTAATGCGGCACAGACGCAGTGGGTGACCTTGGGGTACATGGTGGCTAAGCGTAACATTGCACAGCTATGGGGCTCCCCGAGGCCGCCCACGATCGAGGTATGGAAGGAGAATATGGACTGGTGTATGTTTAGGGAAAAGACGGTGTATGTGGCGGGAGGCAAGCCAGGGAAATGGACTAAGGTATGGGGTCCATGGAATTTATATCGTGGACGTATCTGCACCCCGCCTCTGCCATTAGAGGTCGATATTGCTTTGTCCCCCTAGCCGCGCATTCTGCGGGAGGGTGTGAGGTGTGTTCCATGCTTTGTTTTCCCGTTGCTCCCCTCTACCGCTTCCGGACAAGAACTGTTTTGGACACTGTATGTTGTTCCCCGTCCTGGGAAGAGCACGCTGCTATTTCGGACTCTCATTGCCTTGAGTGTGTTTTATATTTAATAGAAAATGAAACTGTTGTTTCCGATTGCTCCTGGCCTATGGCCACGGCCTGTTATATGTGCTCACGAACTGCTGGGCGCATTGCCTCTGGTTCATTTGAATGTGTGGCGTTGCACTGCGGGCCCTCGGGCTCTATAGCGGCCGGCCCTGGTGGTTGTAGGCCATTGTCTGTATTTTATTTTGTGCTAACGGTTTCTAATAAAAAAAAATCATAATTTTTTTAAAAAATGGAACGACCTACCCGTGAGGCAGATTGTGTCAGGTCAGCTTTTTCTCCTTTCTCCTCTACTCCTTCATTGCCATTCTCAGCAGCCCCTGTGCTCGCCAATACTGCTGCCACGCGAGCACTGGCGCACCCTCCCTTCGAGGGGTTCGATTTTGGTGGGCCCCTAATCTGGAGTTTGCAGTAAAAAAGATCAATAGGCAAATTTCTGTCCAACTGAGGAAGCAATCGACAGGAACGCCTGGATTGGTCAGCGGCGATCAACAAAACCTGGAGTGGAATCCGGTGAGCAAACAGGATCCTATGGGCATTTCCAAATAGCCTCAATACAGCAACAAATCCAAAAAACAAAACCCCCGTCTCGTTTTCTCCATCTGTATTCAGTCCATCAACTCTCCAAAGGCCCGGCAGCCCAACAGTTCGCTAATTCGAAAGTCCTCCGCGTCGCTCGACTTCTCCCTTAACTCGCGGGGAAAAAGTAAACGCAGAACAGAGCAGAAGGGCTGTAAGCAAGTGAAGCGTCTCTTTTTCTGAAGCTTATCAACTTTTACACCCCTTGTGTATTTCCTTGCGTTCTCTTTTTAATTAAATTGTCCCTCGGGTATCATTGCCGCCATCTGCATGCCTTTAGCAGGTCAGTTTCACCGGGGTGCTCCGTAGCGACTTCCCAGCGGCGACGTCAATCTGCCATCTTCCTTTCCTGGATATGGCGTGGGTTAGCAGTGCAGTCTTGAATACAGCAAAGATGGAGATCTGTCCTAAAATCACTTCAGATCATAATCCAATATTATTATTAATCCAAACGACAATGGCTGTTAAGACAGGTCGACTTTTTTCTTTTCCACGCTATTTACTATCTGATGATGAGTATATTCTACATGTGGGGAAACTCTTGGGTGAATTTCTGAGTTTTAATCTTGGCACTGCCTCTTCTTATATGATTTGGGACTCTATGAAAGCCTTCATCAGAGGTATTACTCAGCAATTTATATTAGTTAAGAATAAAGCTAAAGGGGCTGCCGTCAAGAGGCGGCCCATGGAACTTTAACTGGCTTGCAGCTTTCTCATGCTCAATCTGTTGAAAGACAGGATGAGGATCAATTTTCCATCTATTCTAAATTAGTTGAAGTAAAGGAGAAGGCATTTGGGATTATTAAGGAAAGGGCGGCAGCTATTTTTTTTTGGTATTTTTTATTAGAAACCGTTAGCACACAATAAAATACAGACAAGGGCCTACAACCACCAGGGCCGGCCGCTATAGAGCCCGAGGGCCCGCAGTGCAACGCCACACATTCAAATGAACCAGAGGCAATGCGCCCTGCAGTTCGTGAGCACATATAACAGGCCGTGGCCATAGGCCAGGAGCAATCGGAAACAACAGTTTCATTTTCTATTAAATATAAAACACACTCAAGGCAATGAGAGTCCGAAATAGCAGCGTGCTCTTCCCAGGACGGGGAACAACATACAGTGTCCAAAACAGTTCTTGTCCGGAAGCGGTAGAGGGGGGCAACGGGAAAACAAAGCATGGAACACACCTCACACCCTCCCGCAGAATGCGCGGCTAGGGGGACAAAGAAATATCGACCTCTAATGGCAGAGGCGGGGTGCAGATACGTCCACGATATAAATTCCATGGACCCCATACCTTAGTCCATTTCCCTGGCTTGCCTCTCACCACATACACCGTCTTTTCCCTAAACATACACCAGTCCATATTCTCCTTCCATACCTCGATCATGGGCGGCCTCGGGGAGCCCCATAGCTGTGCAATGTTACGCTTAGCCACCATGTACCCCAAGGTCACCCACTGCGTCTGTGCCGCATTACAATCATTCGGTTCCCAGACATTCAACAAACACCTCCTAGCCTCTGGCAACAGAGCAACGTGCGTGACCTCCTCCATTACGGTGTGGATACCGTTCCAAAATCGCACAACCTCCGAACATTCCCATAAGATATGAAGAAAGGTACCCGGCAGGCCACATCCACGCTTACACAGTCCATCCATCGAGTAACCCATACGCAGCAAACCGGGCCCCATGACATACACTCTATGAAGGATCTTCAGCTGTACGAATCGTAAGCGGGCCGGGATCGCCACCTCTTTTGGGGAGGCCACCGCCGATACCCAGTCCTCATCGTCCAGTTCCAAGCCATCGCCCGTCCACGCCTCCCGCAGATGGAGCAGCAAGTCCGCGCGATCATTAATGAGTTTCTTATAAATCAGAGAAATAGTGCTGTCGGGCACGTAGCCATCCAACACTCTATCCTCCAGTGGGGAATACTCGGGGATCGCAGCAACGTCCGGAAAAACCGAACACAGCGCATGGTAGACTTGAGCATACCGGAAGTACTCTCTATCGTTTAATTTATATTCAGTTTTAAGCATTTCAAACGTTTTGAAAGACCCCTTCGCCCAAAGATCACCCACCTTACATATACCAATCATATCCCATTTCTCAAAGCCTTTCGATCTCCACAAACAGCCCAACCGCCCAGAGGCATACAACGGCGTCGCCCGAGTCAAGCGATCCCTCCACCCCATCGCAGCATTCGCCGCGTGCCACACACGTACCGCCACCTGCGTGGGTCCTGTCAACCGCGTGTCCGGGGTCACCGCGTACAGCGCCCTATTATAGTCCCCACCCGGGAGCAGAAATGTATCCATCTCGAAGGCCGGATTCAAGGCAGGACCGTATATCCCGTGGTTCACCGCCGCCAACTGAGACGCCCAATAGTATTGTTTAATATCGGGGTGGGCGACCCCCCCATCGTACCAAGGGAGCGTCAACTTGGCGAGAGCAATCCGCGGCCGCCCGTCCCAAAACAGTTGGCGCTGAAGACCCTCCACCTCCCGGAAATAACGGGCTGGCACGGCATCTAGAGTATTTTGCAAAGCGTACAAAAAGCGAGGTAGCGACATCATTTTAAACAATGCCGCCCGTCTGAGCGGCGAGAGGGGAAGTCGTCGCCACCTCGCGACGTCGGCCTTCAATCGCTGGAGGGGAGGGAGAAGGTTTCGCTCATAGCGGACCACGGGATCCAGTGAGATAAAGATTCCCAAATATTTGAACCCCAGGCTAGCAATCTGGATAGGGCAATCCCGTGGCAGGAGGGGGGCCTCGCCCGAGAGGACGTAGACGCACGACTTGGCCCAGTTGATGATTAGGCCGGAGTTGCGACCAAAGGAATTCAGTACGTCCACCAATACAATTAGCGACTGTCGGGAAGAGGTGAGATACAGAAGGATGTCGTCCGCGTAAAGGGAGACACGGTCTTCAAACTCCGGCGTCCATCTAATGCCTCGCAACGACGGCTCCCAACGCAACCAGGCGGCGAGAGGCTCCAAAGAAAGTGCAAAGAGAAGGGGTGATAACGGACATCCCTGCCGCGTACCTCTCCCCAGTGCGAAGGGAGCCGACACCCTACCATTCACCACCACCTGAGCCAGTGGGTCAGCATATAGTAATTTTACCCAACCAATAAACTCAGGGCCGAACCCAAATTTCGCCAACACGGCCCAAATATATGGCCACTCCAAAGTGTCGAACGCCATAGTAGCATCTAAAGATGCCAAGATGGCCGGCTCACGTATAAATTCCACTCTAGCAAGCACGCCGTGCAACCGCCTCAAATTTAGAGCGGTATTCGGATGGGGTATAAAACCGGACTGATCCTGATGAATCAAGTCGCCCACGACCCGAACCAGTCGATTAGCCAATACCTTCGCCAGAATTTTGGGTTCTGCGTTCAACAGCGAAATGGGCCTATAGGAGGCGCAGCGATCTCGCGGCTTCCCCTCTTTGTGTATCACAACTATGTTAGCGAGGCGTTGGTCAGGGGGGAGTAAGCCCGCCGCACGTGCCGCAAAAAACATGTCCCGAAGATACGGCGCTATCTTATCGGGACGCAACTTATATAGTTCGATGGGAAGACCATTAGGACCCACAGCTTTACCCGATGCGATCGAGCGAGTGGCCAGAGCGATCTCATCTGACGACAACTTCGCCTCCATCAATACTGCATCAGCCTCCGATAGGGTTGGCAATGCAATGTCTCTAAGCAACAGATGAGAATCCTCCTCCGAACGCACAGAAACCGGAGAGTATACCCCGCGGAAATGAGCCGCGAAGCAGTCAACGATCTCCACCGGGTCAGTCACACGCACTCCATCCATTCTCTCCACAACGGGCACCACCCTGCTCGCTCTCTCCTTCTTATCCAACCAAGCAATCAACTTTCCGGCCTTATACCCCACATCATATAGTCGTCCTTGCTGCTCTCTACTCATCCCTTTAGCGGCTTCCGTGACTAGCGCTCTATAATCTGATTGTTTGAGGCTGAGAACATGCAATTTCTCATCAGTAACTCCCCGCTCCAAGTCCTCCTCCATTTCAGCTATTTCAGCTTCCAGGCGAACCACCTCTGCTCTCTCGCACCTCTTAGCATGGGAGATAAGGGACAAGGCATGCCCCCTGATCACCACTTTATAAGCCTCCCATAGGGAGACGGCCGACGACACCGACCGCACATTATCAGTGAAGTAGTGATCAGTGGACTTGACCAGCTCCGCGCGGATCTTAGGGTTACGAAGATACCAGGGGCTAATGGGTGCCACTCTCCCCTCTGCCCCAGGGACAACCTTCAGTTGCAACCATATAGGGGAATGGTCAGAAATACCTCGGGCTAAATGACGTACCTCTCCAATCATCCCAGCTTGGATCGCCGGCATAAGCATGTAATCAAGTCTCGAGAGACTCCCATGGGCCCCCGAGTGAAAGGTATATTGCGCCTGTCTCGGGTGCATCAATCTCCAGCAATCTACAAGTCCCAAAGTGTCCAAAAAAACCCCAACCAGGCCTGAGCCCTAGGGAGATCCCTGGGGGGGTGACGGTCCTCCAACCCGGAGACAACGGCATTAAAGTCACCCCCCAACACCAGAACCCCCCCAGGGAGTCCCAGAACCAAACGCCCCAAATCAGCAAATGTAGCCGTCTGTAACCCCGGAGGCACATACACAGCCACGAGCGAAATAGTCCTACCCTCCCATCTCCCCACCAGTGCCACATAGCGCCCCCTATCATCGTGAAGCACCTCATCCACTTCCAATGGGAGAGAGGCCCTAACCAAAATGCCCACTCCCCTAGAGCCAGAAGTGAAACCAGAGTGAGCGGCAAGGCGATAGCCCCTCCTATTCAGGGCATGGAAGGAGTTCCCAATCAAATGTGTCTCCTGCAGGAAAACAATGTCGGGCGAAATCCGCTTCAAGAACTGCAACACCACCCCGCGCTTGATCCTGTCCCCCAGTCCATTCACATTCCACGAAAGGATTCTCAATCCCCTACGCCCCATCCCACTCCCGCACACGATACCCACATCCCGGAAAGCACAACCCGGATAAGTCAACAGTAAACTTCATATTGCCTTGCGAAACAAACAAGCAATCCCCCACAACCCCCCTCCCCCACAATCCCGGAACCACAACTCCCCCCTCCCTGCACCCCTGCTTGAGCCCAAACAGCCCCCCCAACTCGCAGTGTGCCTGTCGCCCTAACATATACCACAAAAAAGGAAAAAACCCCAGAAGGAGGAAAAGATCCCAATAAGCTCCCCACAACCCCCAGGCATTTGGAGGGCATGTTGTGCCAAACTAGAGTGCAGTTGATCCAAGGTACAAAACATCGCCAGTCCAGTCCATCGCCAGGGACCAAGTTCTAGTCCTGCTCCACCACATCCCGTCCGCTCTCCGCCATCCGACTGTCTCGATCCTGTCCCCGAGGCAGGGCATCCAACCAGTCTCCAACCGCCTCCGGCCGGTCGAAAAAGTGGGAACGACCCTGGAACTCAACCCGCAGCCTCGCCGGGAATAACATCGCATATTTCAGCTCCATGTCCCTCAAGCGCCGTTTGACACCAAAAATCCCAGCCGTTGTTTCTGGACAGCTTGCGTGAAGTCCGGATAAAAGCTGACATTGGAGTTCTCAAACTTCAGCGGCCCGGCCACCCTCGACGCCTGAAGGATAGCATCTCTATCCTGAAAGTTAAAGAGTCGGGCGATTATAGGCCTTGGGGGAGCACCCACCTTGGGCGCACCACCCGGAATCCTGTGGGCCCGCTCCACCGCAAAGAACTTGCTCCTTCCCTTGGGCGCAAGACGATTGGTCACCAGATCCTCCACAAAAAGATCCGCAGCAGATTCCTCCGATCTTTCCGGCACTCCAATGATACGAACGTTGTTCCGTCTAGCCCTGCTTTCGGAGTCCTCAAGTCGACGGTCCGTCAGGTCACTGGCTAGCCGCAACCTGCGGACCTCCGTCTGCAGGGCGGCCACGTCTACAGTGAGGCTCGATGCCGCTTGACTCAAGGAGTCGACCCGCTCGTTAGTTTTGGACAGGTCTGCCCTGACCAAATTCACATCGATCAGGACCGCGTCCAGTTTATGAGCCAGGGTATCAAACTGCTGACCCACAGCGGTCTTCATCTCCTCAATGGCGCCCATGACGTCCAGCAGGGTCAATTCTGATGACGGGCCTGAGACCTCCTTAGACCTCTCAGGCGATTTATGCGATCCACCAGGGGATACCTTCGCCTGCGCATATCGATCCATGTTATTGACCTGGGTATAGGTACCCCTCCGGGATGACTTGGGTTTCGACTTGTCTCCGTCTAGTCTCGCCGCCATCTTCCGGTGGCCACCAAGGCTGGCAGCCGCCCGCACCGGGAAAAAGGGGACCAGGTAGCTAATTTGATTGAACACAGCCGTCGCCGACAGTCAGCCCATGGATAGCCTGAGAGTCAGGCCAGACACTTCGCCGTCCGCGCCCCTCTGAAACACCAAAGTCTCTCAGCCGATATCAGAGAACAAACTTGAAAACGAAAGTGAAAGTGCGGGGTCCGTGGCAGGTCAAGCCCAGCCAGCCGCTGTTGTTCACTTCGTACCCAGGCACTTCACCAGCTCGAGATCGGGACCAAGGCAAGAGCAGGCCGCAAACTTCGGAGTGCAACCATTCCGGGTCCCGGCGTCCGATCTGAATTTGGAAAACAGGTGGCACCTCAGCGCAGGTTCATCTGCAAGAGCCCGTCAAATAAACCAGGATTAAGTCAGGATAGACGTGGGAGGTTGCGGAGGCCCTCGAGAGCCGTAAGCCTACGCGGCCATCTTGGTTGCGCGCTAGGCTCCTCCCCCGGCGGCAGCTATTTTTATTAATGCTGAACAGTACGAATACAGTGAACAAGTGGGGAGAGTACTAGCTTCTAAAATTGCTGAAAAAAATCTAAAAGTAGGATTGCTGACATTAACGGGGCAGATAATGTGATTCACACTGGAGCTAGGGCGATCTTGGAGTAATTTGCTCTTTTTTATGAAGATCTATATGCTCCTTCAAACTTGGTTGATCTAGGGGAGGTCTCTCGATATTTAGATAAAGATCAAATATCATTGTTAACAGTCTAGGAGGCCGTCCAACTGAACCAAGAGATATTGGCAGAGGATATATGGTCAGCCTTGGCATCTCTCCCCATGGGTAAGGCTACGGAGAAGACCAAATCCCGACTGAATTCTATAAAGTTTTAAAAAATATCCTAACCCCACTGTTAGTAAGAGTTATTAAAGAAATAGGAGAAACAGGCACGGTTCCTCTTTACTGGGATAATACAAATATGTTTTTCTTTTTAAAGAAGGACAAGCCACCTGCAGTTTGTGGTTCATACCATCCGATTTCATTTGTCAATGCTAATGCTAAATGGTTTGCGAAGATTTTGGCTAATCGTCTATCTCCATTTATGGGAAAATTGGTTTCGGAGCAGCAGCATGGTTTTATTAAAGGAAGAGATACAACTACTAATATTAACACAGCCATTATGGCATTTGATTTGGCTGAGCAAACTAATGTTAAATTAGGAATTATACTTTTGGATGCAGAAAAAGCATTTGATCAAGTGGTTTGGGCCTATTTATGGCCCACCCTCTCAGCAATGTGAATCTCTGATTGTTTTTTGACATGGGTAAGAGCGCTTTATCACTCACCACAGGCTAAATTAAGCAATGAGGGTTTACAGTCTAGGGTTTTTAGGATAAATAAGGGTACAAGACAGGGGTGCCCTTTATCCCCCCTGTTGTTTACTTTATATCTCAAACCTTTTATCTGAATACTTATGATGAATGAGGGCATTCGATCACTATCCTATTGACCTAATAAGCTAAAACTTAACGCCTATGCGGATGATGTTGCAATTTTTTCGATAGATCCAGCCCGGTCTGTAGAACTGATTAATCAAGAGGCTAATAGATTTGGTACCTTCTCTGGCTACAAATTAAATATCAATAAGACTCAGATTCTGCTGAATTATTCACCTGAAATCCCCATAATGGGACACTGCCCTGAAACTACATATCTTGGTGTACATGTCACTCCTCAGATTGAAAGCATTATTAAATTAAACTATGAAGCGTTATTGACTGATACTGCTAGGAAACTTAAGAATTGGCACAACCTTCCTATTAGTATCATTGGACCATGTAATATTGTCAAAATGACAATCCTTCCTAGGTTTCTTTACTTATTTAGGTCTATTCCTTTGAAACTTCCGAATTTGTTTTTTAAGAAATTAGATGGTATAGTAGGCAGTTTTATCTAGGGGTATAGGCGGGCACGTCGGGCCATTAGGTTTTTAAAATATCCATTCAACCAAGGCGGCCTAGCACTCCCTGACTTTAAGCTATACTATTGGGCTTCATTCACGAGCAGACTCCGTAGTCTCTTTTCCAATAAGGACCAAGATTTTAGCCATAGGCTTTTGTTAAACCAAGACTCTAATAGATTTCTTTATTGAATACAGGACCCCAACAACTTTAAGAGGGTAAGATTCAAGACCCTGAGGGGCATAGCTATGGTTTGGCGAGACATATCCACTACATATTCTGTGCCGAGCTCTTTTACCAAATTCCCGCTTTGGGACAATCCACTTCTTCCAGATATATTTCGGGATAGTGTAGTCAAACATTGGGCCAGTCTTGGGATAGCCAAACTGGAAGATTTGTATAACTTGGAAAGCTTTCGTACTCTTCAAGATCTGGAAGATTTTTTTTTATACCGCGCCATCATTACTATAAGTATCTCCAACTCAGGTACTACTTTTTGAGATCACAAGGACTTAGGGCGGTGGAATCCCACCAATTACTGACTTTTCTACATGAAATTTTCCAGGGAAAATTAATAGGCACTGCGAATCAAATATTTAGTCAGGAAAGATTGGATCCTATGGACCTCTTAGCTGAGAAATGGAATGCAATGCTCGCAGAGGAAATATCTGGCACAACTCTAGAGGCAACACTTACTACAGTAAAAGAGGCAGTATGGTCTATTAATGTAAGGCTTCAACAATTTAAAACCATAAGTATGCTGTATTATACACCTGATAAGGTTGCTAGATGGGGACAAACAACTACTCAGCATTAAGTAACAGGACGAGCTGTCCTAAATGTGGGGAATATGGAGCAAATATTGTTCCCATGTTTACTGAGTGTCCTATGCTAGCGACCTTTCGGCAAGAGGTCATAAATGTATTCAGAAATCGACTTGGATTGGAGGTGGTTCTTACTACAACTGAGATAATGCTGGGCTATAGAGATAATGTTAATCGAGCAAAGAGAGCTCTAATAACCATAACTATAGTTTCTGCTAAATTAGCTATAGCACGGGCATGGATCTCTCCAAACCCATGTAACGTAATGGAGTGGTGGGGTATTTTCACGGAAATGTTCGAGCGTGAAAAAGCTTTGGCTAAGGTCAGAGGTCCTAAGGCACTACGGAAGTTTAATGCTATTTGGCATGATACGATTCTGGATTAACGTGTTATTTTCCACTGCCCAATACTTAATTAATTCTCTCTTATTCTTACTTGTATGATTTTCTCTTTTTTGTACGATTACTATCCCCCTAGAAAAACAAAATGTATATGAAAGAGTATGTAACAGGTTATCTTTTTTTTTTGTCTGTATATCTTGAGTTTGAATCCTTTGCAAACATAAAAAATATTCTTAAAAAAAATAAAAAAGGAAACGGGGAGATCCTTTGCGTTCCTGGGATCTCTTGCAAGGAGGCCAGCCAACCAGCCCTTGGAGGGTACTTAGGGACCTGGGCTGTGACAGTTGGCACTAGCTGCAGGCCAGCAACATCCAGGAAAAATCCACCAAATGTTAGTCTCCTTCCTGGAGCACCAGTTCCAGGCCACCACAAGTCTGTGGATATCTAGTGGCAGTCCCGCCTGCCCTAATTATTCCTCGTGTCGATGTACAAGTGTCGAACCAGCATACTATGGCTCCAAATCCAAAAGCGTCTGAAACCTTCTGATGCCAGAGCCCCAGTAGTTATATCTATGATGGCCTGTGAAGATGGAATCAGTTCAAAAAGCCACCTTTGAAAGGCACAGGTCCGCTCTAAATTCTTTCCTGTCTGCCAAAATACCCAGGGAGGTTAGGTCACTATCTTTAGTGCCCCTTGGAATGCAGGTGCCAATTCCAGCCCCACGTAACCGTCCCAGAGAGACCCCTCAGAACCAAAGGTCTGCAGTTTCCCTTGAGCCCCTAGTTTATGGCCTTCTATCAGGAATGCAAAAATGTAGCTGTCGCCCCATCCCCCAGATGTGAATTTGAGAGAGGCCGACAGCACACAGAGCCCTGAGCATCGAAATGCCCACTTTCCCGCAGTTTAAAGAAAAAAGAATCTGGCCACCTTGTTTTATAGTGTCCTGCTGTTTATTCAAGCAGACATTAGAACCAATATATCTATTTTCTTGGTTCTGGCTTAATTGCTTTGCCAATATTTAAACATTTATAAACACAATTTCCTTATTTTCATACAAGCCTGAGCGTGAGGGGATACACTGTACAATTTAAACGAATAATAAAGAACAAATAGTGAAACAATCAATAAGAAATCGGGCATTCAAGACAGTGCAAATGAAGTCACATTAATCATTAAGCATGTTACACCAGTCTTAAGTTTTGTAGAAAAGTAACCTAACAGTACTCTCATTACACAACTATTTCATTCTCTTTTTTGACAGTTACTGGCCATGGGGATGAAGCTTAAAGTCTGCGGGGATAAAAACATTGTTTAATATCCCTTTTGTGACTTGTGGGCAACATTTAATCAGATTCCCTTATGGATTGCGTGTGGAAAGGTGCCGACGCGTTTCAAATCCCTGTGTTAGTCATGGGATTTTCATCAGGGCAATGACACGGTGTAATCTGAATTTTGTAGGATGCTCTTCTTGTTGAACTCATTTTGTTCCTGAAAAAGAGACAAATAATTTATTTTCAGTTTGAAATGAGCTTTAGCCGCGTTCTCTGTGGGTGACTGTGTCTCTTTGTTTGCCAGGAGTCCCGTTTATTTTGTGTTTACTTGTCGCCATTAATTTACGAACAAAGTGGTATGCTTATCAATTCTGCACGTAATTTCACATTTTGTTTGACGAAAGCGGTGGACTCGTCATAAGTTATGGCAGAGGATGGACAAGGTGTGGTTCACCGGTTTCCTGTTGGCTCTCTCGCTCGAAAGTGGTTTTGCGAGTAACAATATTCTGGAACGGGACTCTTCTTCGTCTCCTGGCTCCGTGTCCATTGGAATCGGATTCCACAGTGACATTTCCGCACACGTAATGTCAAATCCATTCGCAGTACTGGAGAGGATTCGCCATTACGAACTCATCAATACCAAACACTATACTGTTACCATTCTTCACGTAAGGAATCCTACGCAATAGCCTTTCCATACATTCCCCATGCTAATCCAATGCGAAAAGCAGGACCTGTCGTACAGAACACACCACACTGTGCCATTCATGACCCTTGCATGTAACGCATGCGTGCACATGCCCTACCTCTTCCCAACACCACATCCTGTCATCAGGGAGGACTCTGATAAATTAAAAGACATGCAGAGCCTTGGCACGTAGCTTCTTAACTGCCAAGCCGAATAAAAGTAACACATGCACACAGGCCCCACCAGGGCAAACCTGTGACACAATCAATGAGCTACCTCCGTGGATGGCATAACCAGTGCTGCAGGCCTACGGACGTGCATTTGAGGAACATGCCATGGGTATATGTCTTACCCCTAAACAAGGGACTTACAGCTAATGCAAATTAGCCAATCATGTATTCACCAATCACCAGTATGTATATGACAAGCACAGAGCTTTGGCACTGAACGGCAGCGTCAACCAACTCAAAGTCCCAAGGCTAGCATCTAGATCAGCTGTAAACCAGGAAGGAAAACAGCAAAAAGTTGGTGGAAAGAGCCCTAGAAAGGGCCATCTCCAACAATTACTGTTTGAAGTGCTGCATAAATACTTTACACATTATCTCTAAGTTAAGCCTGACGGCTCTGTGCCAAGCTACCAGAGGATTGAGTGAGCACAGGTTAATTCGGGGTTGCTTGTTCCTCACCCTTACAAGGATTGTTCTTGCTGCAGGAGTAGGGTTTCACCTCTATCAACCAGTAATGCAATTTCTCACAGGCAGTCATCAACCTATATGGATTTTTAGGTCTCGCCTAGCTATTGCGTTTACGCAATCGCTATGCGAGACTCTAGTAAGAGGGGCATTTCAAAGTGCTCCCAAAAGTGGATTGCATGGCGAGCACGCGCACAATCACGTGCATCGTGCCGCCATGCAATCCGTTTGGGGAAGCGCTTCAGCCCACTGGCGCGTGCACGTGTAGCCACAGCCTCGGCATCATACTTCAAAGGGTCCGCTCCCCCGCCTGGAATGCTCTCCCCTGCCCCCGCCACAGCATGCCGAGAGATTGTTTCCTCATGGCGCCTCTCACAACAATCCCTCCCCCACCACAGGGCTAGTCTCACGGACGCATTGCCATCCATCGATTTCACTTTCATACCCGTGTTCTCCTTGCCTTTCAGCACACAGCCCGCCCTCCCCCCTCCGTGTTTTCTTGCAGCTTTGCCCAGATCTGAGTCTCAAACAACCAAAATAATAAGTTTGCCCTGCACGCTTTCTGCGCTTACAAAGTTAACATATGCCGCGCTCATTCCCTTTTCATCCTTCTAAGGTCGATAACATTAGCTCCATTAATTCTGCGTCTAAGGATTTAAATAACCATATGTTTTCTTGCAACTTTAGGCACTTCACACACACAGCCCCACTGCTCACACACACAGGCATCAAGGCAGCAACAGAATGCTCTGAGCCCCACCAGTGTTTGCCACACACACATGCCTCTCGCATCTCGTGTTTTCTTCCAGCTTTGGCCCGTGTTCTCTTTCCCTTTCAGCACTCAGCTTCCCCGCAACCACCATTTAACTAACATCCTGCCGTAAACACCATTTAACTACCATCCTTTTAGTTAAAATAAAAGAATTGCCTCTAAGGGTTTAAGGAACCATAGAAATACAAGGCAAGGCAGCAACAGAACGCTCTGAGCCCCACCAGTGTTTGCCACACACACATGCCTCTCGCATCTCGTGTTTTCTTCCAGCTTTGGCCCGTGTTCTCTTTGCCTTTTAGCACTCAGCTTCCCCGTAACCACCATTTAACTAACATCCTTCCACACTCATTCCATTTTCATCCTCGCTTTCACTTTCATGCCCGTGTTCTCTTTGCCTTTCAGCACACAGCTTCTCCGTAGCCACCATTTAACGACCATCCTGCCACACTCATTCCATTTTCATCCTCGCTTTCACTTTCATGCCCGTGTTCTCTTTGCCTTTCAGCACACAGCTTCTCCATAGCCACCATTTAACGACCATCCTGCCACACTCATTCCATTTTCATCCTCGCTTTCACTTTCATGCCTGTGTTCTCTTTGCCTTTCAGCCCACAGCTTCTCCGTAGCCACCATTTAACGACCATCCTGCCGTAAACACCATTTAACTACCATCCTTTTAGTTAAAATAAAAGAATTGCCTCTAAGGGTTTAAGGAACCAGAGAAATACAAGGCAAGGCAACATACACTCCGAATGCCACTCAGAGCCACATAATTACATGCCACATAACTACAATGCACTCAATACAACAGACACTCCAAAAACCAATCAGTGCCACATAGTTACACACCACATAATTACACAGCGCTCAATGCCACATACACTTCAAATACCACTCAACGCCACATAATTACACACCACATAATTAAACTACACTCAATGCCACATGCACTCCAAATAACACTAAGTGCCAATTAATTACAATGCAAACAAGGCAAGATACACTCAAAATAACACTCAATGCCACACAATTACACGCCACTAAAATCAACATACACTCCACACAAAACCACTCAGTATCTATCTATCTATCTATCTATCTATCTATCTATCTATCTATCTATCTATCTATCTATCTATCTATCTATCTATCTATCTATCTATCTATCTATCTATCTATCTATCTATCTATCTATCTATCTATCTATCTATCTATCTATCTATCTATCTACCTATCTATCTATCTATCGCATCACCACAGCATCACTTAGCACCACCACAGCATTACTCAAGGGCACCACTACATCACTATGCGCTACCACAGCATCAATTAACGCCACAGCATCACTCTACACCACCACAACATCACTCACCGCCACCACAGTATCAATCTGTACAACCATTCAACAACAATTGGCTCTAATATGTTCTCTCAATATTTAGGCTTTATTACAAATGGCACAAAAAAAATGATAATATTTAACTTCTGTTCTTGGATTTTAGGCACAATTAAATACACTAAACATAATCTTCACAAGAGTTATTAACAAAAGTTTAAACGATTGCCATTATAATTTACATTAACTTTTATTTAAGTATTAATTATTTGCAAAAATTAAAAGCCATTGTTATTTGTAATATCAATACATCTAAGTCACGTAAATACAACACATATTGCATTACAAATGCTATAGGTGTCACATTTGCAACAGTTAAAACTATTGACATTGTACATGAGAAAGCTAGTAATTTCAATATGTTCAATACCAACACATAAATAAAAAATTTGTCAATTTACAATACAAAAAGCTCAAACTTTCCTAATGCGAGACCTATTGCATTGCAAATGCTTGTTAGGTCTTGCTAGAGAGTGCAATTTTAACCTGACCTTGTAACCTACTCCAGTATTGTTTTATAGTTCTGTGCTTCACACAAATACATATCGATTCCCATGCTCTATATTTGTTTTTAGGTTTTGTTTAATAACCATAAAATCACTTTAATTGTGTTGTCTGAAGCTTTTTAAAGATGCATATAGGTCATGTAAGCAAAAGAAACCATAAAAGCATTGTATTTCTTTCAGTGATTTTTTATGATGTACTGCATCCGATTTCAGGTTACTATTATCCACTATTCCCAACTCTCTTTAAGACCAACCCCAACTTTGCACTTTCTTTTGGTTATGTTCAGCAGGGGTTGTCCGCAGGGATTGGCCTGATGCCTGGCCCTGTACCCAACCCACTGTGTGGCCAAGACCTTGCTTCATTCGGCCAGCCGCCTTTGCACAAGGGGGAGGCTGTAGCCAAGACCCGCAGCCGACTTCCGGTGTGGACAACTCTGCTATGCACGACCTTCAGCCATACGCAGCAGCAGGTAACAATTGGGCCTGCATAGGAGCCAAGTCCTATGTACAAGTTTACATGTAACTACCACGGCCGTTTGGTTAGCAGTAGTACTAGAACCTGTGACCATCTTCCATTTTGACCAACTCCTCGCAGCACATAGTCAAAGCCCTGCTCCCAAGTCCTGTTCAGCCAAACCCTTGCTGCTCATGGCCTTCTTGCCCAGTGCCCAATTTGCCATTTGGCCAGTACACCTGTACACTTTCTTTGAGGGATTTAAGGCTTGCCTAGCATACAGCAAATGTATTGGATCATGTCATTAATGACGCTTTGGAAGCCCTGCAGTGTTAGCCAATAATATGTTTTTAAATGCACCATGTGACCCTGAGCTTTCAAAAATGTTCTCATAGGTGAGAACTTCTCTAATTGAAGTCACACTGTGCAATTTCACAAAGACATTTATGCCCACTGTATGCAATCCCATGTTATTGTATGCGATAGAGAGGGGTCATACGATCCCTTCACACCAAATGTTCCTCATTCAGGAACTTCCAGCCTTTTAAGATGGGGTTGACATGATGTAAATTCCACACATTTTCAACCTCAGTGTAAATGTCTGCAGGACTACAAGAAGATAAACAAATAGCGCCGAGGAGGGCACGCAGCCAGAACCCCCGAGTTAAAAATATAAAGTAACATTGCATTTCCCTGCTAAAGTCTCGAGATTCCCCACTTTGTAAACACCAAAGGCAGAAGAAGTGCTTAGATTTGGAAACGCCCTCCGTCTCCTGGGATGGCTGTCCATGGGAACCTAAATTGCAGTGGGTGGAGGTTATGGGAATGTTTTAGATTGTTGGCCTACATGTACTGTAAATGTCTGATGAGCTAGCAGTCCAGCTTAAAACATGCAGGGCATGACTCACAAAGGTAAACTCATACTTTTGTGTAAGTTTACGATTGTTTCCTTTTCACATAGGTATTTTACTACTCTCCACACATAAAAAGTTAGGGCAGTCCTATATTTTTATGTGCAGAGACTCTGCAGTCGTAAAGATACTACTAGTAAAATACCTTTGTGAATAGCAAACAAGCGTAAGTTTACACAAAGGTGTAGGTTTACCTTTGTGAATCAGGCCCGCAGAATGTGAAGGTAGCGCAACCAAGAGAAAAGCAGGAGGAATACTGCTGCAAAGCAGCTGAAAATAAACACTAGGCGGCACATGCCATGCATTTTTGTCTACGCAAATGGGCCCATTCACAGAATCGGCCCGTTTGCAAACACAAAAAATGCTTTTCAGATGAAGCAAACCCTATTTTGCGATTCGGTAACCTGTTACCGAATCGCAAAATGGGTTTGCGATTCCCTATTAGGAAGGGGCATGTTTAGGGCGTCCCTTCCTAATATTGAATCGCATCGGTATGTAGGAACGAAATGTGGTCACAAAACACTCGCATTTTACCACCTACTTTAAGTAAGTGGTAACCCATTATCATATGGGAAAGGGACCCCTTCCCCTTTGTGAATGTTTGTTACAGCATTTTTCAAGAGCAGGCAGTGGTCCCACGGACCACTGTCTACTCTTAAAAAATAAAAAGAAAACTTTACATTTTTGTTTTAGAAACGCATCCCGTTTTCCTTTAAGTAAAATGAGCTGCATTTCAAACAAAGCAATTGCTTTAATTAATATCAATCACAGACATGGTGGTCTGCTGACCCCAGCAGGCCACCATCCCTGTGATTTTTGCGATTCCTGGGGGTTGCAAATTGTGACCTACCTCATTAACATTCATGAGGTAGGTCATTTGCGATCCCATCGGAATCGCAAAAAGTGTTTAACACACTTTGATGCATGCCGTTTTGCAATTTCCTAATTGCGAATCACAATGATTCGCAATTAGGAAATCGCAAAACGGTTTCTTCCTGCATCTGTCCCTTAGGGCAGCGGTTAGAGACGTTGACTGTGAAGTGTGCCCAATGCATGATTCATTCAATGCGTAAAACCATCCTATTATGCACTGAGAAGAATAGATCATATAACGTAGTGCATACATTGCATAGTGAAACGCACACACTATACAGAAATACATACCTATAAGCAGATATTTTTACTTACGTCTCTAATATAATTGCATTTTATGGCACTTGCAAGTATTTGTATATTTTAAAGTAAAACATTTATTCAGCGCCTCAGTGTGATGGGACTGAAGATCAGAATTTATTGTCAATGTCCTAATTCCATTAATGTTCATGCTAGATTTCATTTTACCAACTAATAATTTTATCCATAACTTTTGTTGCAATAGTTATCATGCCTTTGCAGATGTTCGATACGGGACGTTCTTAAGTTATTCTAATTAGTTCCCCCATTGATTTATTCTTACATGCGGTACATTCAGAATCCCAATGATCAAAGAGTATCCCTTCTGTAGTACAGATGCCTCCACAAGGAAAAGGAGGGGGATATTCTGTTAGGTGCCACACCTCTGCACAACACCTACGGGAGTAAGAAAGGGAAAGAAACCCTTTTATTTACACAACTTTCACCCACTCTAATAGTGGCATGCTTCATCATTTGGTTCTCCCTGACTCCTAAAGGTCAAGGTAGGCTTGACCATATTTCAGGGAGCTCTTATGAAGATTGTTGGTTAGTCGGTGTAACTTTAACGATAACATTTCCTCTTCCACTCCCAAGGTATGCCTTTATTAGTGTGGTGGAAGAGAAGCTTAAAAACAAAGATTGTTTAGGGGTATTTAGGATGTAATGATCCTATGACCCTAGTTCACCAACATGTTTCAGCCCAATACTCACAGCCTAAAAAGGTCCTGGGCTTTCGTCATAAATACAATAAAAAAATGTCACTCCCCCAATGACGTGTCTTACGTATTTATATTGTGCGGCATGGAAAAAACTCAAGCCCGGGAGCAGAGCCAAGTATGTCTCGTGAAGGGTTGGGATGATTGAGGAAGTAAGTGTCTTATCCTTGCGCTACTACACTTCAACTATGTCTCTGTATGGATAATTTAAAAACTATGACCTCTCCACCACCTTTATATACCATGGCTCAGTTCTCAATTATCTGTTTATTTAGAGTCTGAATACAGGACTGCCCTCTCTTGCCCCATGGGGATATTTTTCTCCAACACTTGGCGTGAGTGACCCAATAACCAGTAGCTTAAATAAACTTTTTCAGAGGGACTTCTCTAGGTGAATGCTTTGCTCGTTTAAAAAAGAAAAAAAACCCTAGCTTAGGTCATGAATGGTGGTTTTTATATAGCTACATCACTTTCATGTGACCTATGTTCACAAGCACAATTTTGACGCCGGTCTTGAGAGTGTGTATGAAACTGTATAGACACTAATGTTTGTAATACAATTGTGAGTATATTCTCTAGCATGCAAACAGACATACATAGAGGGGATAGTGCGTGTCATGAATGATGTATTACATGATGGCAAAGATCCTCAACAAAATTTCTTTATTAAAAGGTACAACCCGAGTGGCAAATATTACACGCTACGTGCATGCTTTGAGTTTTTTGCATGACGCACTATATAAACACCTAATACACGTCATTTGGGGAATTACATATTTACGAAACCCCCCCTGATGTAAGCCCGGGACCTTTTTAGGCCGTGAGTATAGAGCTGAAACATGTTGGTAAACTAGGGTCATGGGAACATTACATCCTAAATACCCCTACATAGTCTGTTTTTAACCTTTTCTCCCACCCCACTAATAAAGGGATGCCTTGGGAGTGGAAGAGGAAATTTTATCGTTAAAGTTACGTCTCCTAACTAACAATCTTCATAAGAGCTCCCTGAAATATGGTAGAGTCTACCCTGACCTTTAGGAGTCAGGGTGAACCTGATGATGAAGCATGCCACTATTAGAGTGGGGGAGGGTTGTATAAATGAGTAGTGCAGAGCAGTGGCACGTAACTCAATATCCTCTTCTTTTCCTTGTAGAGACATCTGAACTCTAGAAGGTATACACTTTGGTTATTGGAATTTATATAGGGAGGGCGTATCCCTTCATCCTCTTTTAAGAGAACCACTCTCCCTTCAGCTGCTGTGAAGTTCTTTAACCCCAGCCCTTTATGTTTTTAGTACATTCCGTTTCTTGCCCTAAGGAGTTGTATCTAGCGCCAGGACACCCCCGGGTAACCGCTGCGCTTTAAAAATATCATTAACATAACATAACATACATTCCGAATCTCCCAATTCAAAACTTAGCAGAATAAAATGAGCATTAACTGAGGCATGGGATCATATCTAGGCCCGGGAGTGTTCTAAAATACTCCACCAAGTGTATTTCTAAAGATGAGCAGTGATGTTAAAATATTTTGCAGAAAACAAGCATGATATAACCAGACAAGAAATACAATGGAGACTGTCCAATGCTAGGTCTTTGGCGCAACTTAAGGCACTTCACTCGGATCCCCCTTAGGCACAACTAAGGCCATCGAAGACCAACTTCAACAAGGCTACCATTAATTAATTTGTGGAGTAAAGCCCTTTTAAAGATGGAAGCAAACACAAGAAGATGATGGACGGAGCACTGAAACTGGGATGATGGATTCAACCCAGATCTGTGACTGGGGGTGAGTGTTTAAAAAGTTTCAGAGCTCCGTCCATCATCTCCTTATGTTTGCTTTGTTCACTCTAAGTTGGCAGGGTATGCCCTGACGTGGGTCCCTTGCTCAGTTTGCCACTGGATTCAAGCTGGCCTGGCTGATGAGGGCTGTTAGCCCGAAACCGGTCCCAGGATGCTTTTTTCCGGTCCAGGGAAGACATGGCTTGGCAGTTCGGGCTGGACTGTTCCCGAGAGGCACAGGGTCAAGACGGATTTTCATATAGCTGGGTCCGAAATGGGGTGGCAAAGTGGCTAAAGAACAATGATGGATTCAACCCAGATCTGTGACTGGGGGTGAGTATCGGAAATGTTTCAGCGCTCTGTCCATCATCTCCTTGTGTTTTCTTTGTTCGCCTTAAGTTGGCAGGGTATGCCCAGACGTGGGTCCCTTGCTCAGTTTGCCACTGGATTCAAGCTAGCCTGGCTGATGAGGGCTGTTAGCCCAAAACCGGGCCCAGGATGCTTGTTTCTGGTCCAGGGAAGACATGGCTTGGCAGTTCGGGCTGGACTGTTCCCATGAGGCACAGAGTCAATACTGATTTGCCTATAGATGTGTCTGAACTGGGGTGGCGAAGTGAGCTAAAGAACGATGATGGATTCAACCCAGATATGTGACTGGGGGTGAGTGTCTGAAAAGTTTCAGCGCTCTGTCCATCATCTCCTTGTGTTTCATTTTAAAGATGTAAACATTCCCTATATGGATGTGCTAAACCTAGGATCTTGATGTCCCTCTTCCAGGAAGAGCTGGTTTTCAAGCTAAAAGCCACTGATCCAGATCAGTGGCCTTTCACTTATGGAGAAGCCATTATGCTATACTGTTTTGTTCCATAAGACTGTCCATTGTACTAAGATTGTTGTTTGCCTTATCAACTGTTTCCATAGGTGTTGTTTACGTGTGTCTGTTGTTTGTGTTCCTACTGCTTATCAGGCTGCTCCACCCACTGTCTGCAAGGAATGCGTGTATTCTTGTAGTTCTGTTCTGTTATCTAGTATATGAAAGAATTTAGCTGCACCAGCAGGACTTTGCTAGCCCCCTCCTGACACAATGGCCTGCAGTTCGTTCATCTAGCTAACATGGGAAAGGCCAGGAAAAATGTAGTTGTGACTTAGTAAAAAGTAGGGCCCAATAATCAGAGGGCTGAAAAGCAGCTACGGCAGGAGTTCATTATATTCACTTTGCGGTATAGCTGGGAGGATGAAAGAGTTTGGAAAGTTTGACATTTGCCACATCCCTCAACCTGCTCCTTTTCCTAAGTACTCCACTGACCTCAATCACAGCTTTTCCAGACATGTATTGTCTAAATGTGGCTCGCCCCATGTTGGCTATTAGTTCCATCATATGCTTTGTAGCTGTAGGTCTCCTACACATAGGAATAAACTTCTGGTTGTTGATCTCCTTCACAGGTGGTCAGGGGGTTCTTACAGCCTTGGTGCTGGAGGCAGCAGAATGCTAGGGGACAAGTACATGCACTTACATAGGTGGGCGTATGCCCTCTGCTTAGAGTAAATAGAAGATGAACCCCAATCCACAAACCCTAAGTGCATTTCATTTACAGGCTTGGTTTATACCCTAGCATCATCACAAAGAAAATAAAATCGCTTCAGAGCTACCATACAGAGATGGCAGAAGTCCTCCTCTCAGTGCCTTAGCAACGAAGTATTTCCCATTTATTATTGCAAAGCATTGCTATTCAGCATTGCTTTCTGGTTTTAGTGACTTTCTACACTTCTCTGGCGTGGTTACATCTGGGTACCAAACTGTGCTAGAGCTTTCTTCTTCTGCTATTTTTACCTCTTGACACTAGAAGCCATACCCTTGGAAAAACAGGAAGTGCAAAACTGTTGATCTGGAGGGGTAAAATGCCCTATTCCCACTCCAGTCTGTTGGACTTAGGAGAGGTAAAATTTACAATTCCACTCCGGCCGGGACAACAAAAGGGAAAGGGTAGGACTTAAGAGGGGTATCATTTACTATTCCCACTCCAGTCGGTTCAAAAGTAGGGAAAGGGTTGGACTCAGGAGTTGTAACAATTTACTATTCCCACTCCAGGCGGTGCAACAATAGGGAAAGTGTTGGATTATGGAGGGGTAAAATGTACTCTTCCCACTCCATTCCATACAACAGTAGAGAGAGTAGTTCATTTCAAACAAATAAAATATTTTCACAACTACATTAACAACAAATATAAATATTAAAATATTAAATATATCTAGCAATTTAAAAAAATTAAAAAATACATATTTATTACAACGTTTCATAAATATTTTAAATTAAAACAAATATTATGAATATAATTAAAATAACACACTATATTCTCACAGTCATAACAACCAACAAATATAATGTTATTTACAATTAAGAAGCATGATACAATTAACACATAAATTAATAAATAACACATTTAAATTTTATTTACTATTTTTACATTAATTATAACTTAACTTCCTACCCTATGTCTCTACAACACACACTTAAAATATATCTTAAAAAGTATAATAATTAAACATTTTACATAATTAATTATCAATTAAACGATTAATAGTAATTAACTAATAATAAAACAATTATATTTAATTACCTTTCCACCCTTAGTGCCTAAAATGCAACACACACATAATACATATATAAACATATCTTATTTACATGATTTAGATAATTAATTATCAATTAAACAATTAATATTAGATTAATTATTCCTAATTAACTTTCCACCCTTTACCCCTACAAACCCAACAATCTGCACCTGATATAGAACCAATTAAATAATTATCATTAATTAACAATAATTATTAATTATTAAAATGAATTTCCTTCACACCCTTTCCCCCATATAAACCACAACCCGTACCAATAATATAAATAAAAAATTACATTTATTACACAATTTACATAATTATCAATTAAATAATTAATAATAATTAAAAAACACCATTAATTAATTATAATTAAATTACTTCCCACCCTATACCCCTAAACATCACACAACCCACACCTAAAACTTAATATAATAAAAAAATAAACAATTAACAAAATTAATTATCAATTAAATAATAATTATCAATTCAAAATTAAATAAGATTCAATTATGGGGGCGTGGCCAGGCGCCGTGAGGAATGGCCGCCTGATCCCGGAGCTCCACCGGGACCGTTGGTGTCCCCTCACATCCGCTACACATCCGAGCTGTGGGGGTCGCCTGTGAAGGCCCCCCGACTCCCTCTGCCCCAGCGACCCGACATCGTGGCTCAGAGCGCTCCTGCGACCTGCGGACGGCTTGTGACGGCGGCCGCGGCGGGTGGTGGCGGCTCGGCGCTATGCCCCTGGAGCCCCATGACGGCTCCCAGCTTCACCTGAGGCCCCGGCTTCGGGCCTGCACATCGGCGTGCCCCAGGGGACGGCAGCGAAGAGGGGCGAGGCCTCGCCTGAGGCGCCGGGCCGCTGCTGGACTCGCGCGGCCCGTATGCACTGGCGGCAGGACCCAGACGCCTACAGGGCAGGCGAGCTAACAAGACGACGGAGGCAGTCTGCAGACACATCTGGTAGTGCGAGGAACGGCCATCTTGTGTTTAGCGGCGGCCGGAGTGAGGGGAGGGGACCGGCTGGGGCTGCAGCTGTGGGGTGCCCTGCATTATAGGTGGGGGCCCGCGATCGTGGATGGGAGTGAGCCTCCAGTTGGGAGCTGGTGGAGTGGGACGGCGCAACTCACACCCGGAGACTAAGCTGATCGACTGCTGACGAGAGACCCCCCCACCCCCCGAGCTGATCCCTGGATAGCGCCGAGGGGACAGGACGCGCCATTCGGACGGGTTTGGAGCTGGCGCGGCCCGGCGGTGCTACGGACGGAGGCACAATCGGCCCCAGACGCATCCGGAACGCCATGCGGCCTAAGGGTGGCGCCGCGACCCAAACCAACAAGCTGGACCAGTATACAGTAGCCAAGGCGATGCCGCAGCCGGGAGGGGCCGCGAAGGAGGCTGCAGGTCCGGCGGAGCCTACCCTTACGTCCATAATGGCCGCAATCCAAACCCTGGGCACAAACTTGGAGACCAAAATGGACAAGATCACGATCGAGGTGAACCTGCTCCGCGCCGACCTGGAGAAGACCACAGACAGGTCCAAGACCAACGCGGTGGACAAAAAGGCCCTGCAGGACTCGGAAAAGCGGCTCGAGGGCAGGGTCAATGAGCTCGTACACCAACACCGGCTGATGGCCCTACGGCTCGACGACCAGGAAGGTAGGGCCCGTAGAAGCAACATCCGCGTGGTGGGGGTGACGGAGGGACATGAAGGGGACTGTATGGAGCTCTTTCTGGAGGACTTGATTCTCACCCACCTGAAACCCAAGCGCCTATCCAAGCTCTTCACTATCGAGCGGGCGCACAGAGCCCCGATCCCAAGGCCCAAGCCGGGGGCCCCGCCACGGACAATTATAGCAAAAATACTGAATTACCGCGACGCAATCCTTCAGGCGGCGAGACAACACGGTGATCTACAGTATGAGGGGGCCACGATCCGGTTCTTTCCTGATTTCATGCTCCAGGTCCAGCAGGAACGACGATCATTTCAAGGGGTCAAGGCTGCGTTGCGTGAGCGTGGGATCAAGTACATGATGTTCTTTCCCGCCAAACTGAAGATCATAACCGGCGGTAGGTCCCTCCTCTTCACCTCCCCGGCGGCGGTGCAGGAGTGGCTGGACGCGGGTGAGGCGGCGGAGGCTCCCTGGCGGGACGACGCCCAGCGGAGGGGCACAGGGCAGCCCTCCCCGGGCTCAGCGGCAGGGCGAGCGGATGGGGGTGGGCTGTCTCAGCGGTCCTGGCGTTCCAGGTCGAACAGTCCCCGCTGGGACTCACCCAGAAACGGTGCAGCACGATGAGCCCTCGAAAGCGCTGACGAGAAGACGTCGGACAGTAAAGTATAACGTATGGTTTGACTGTGAGAATTGATGGCCCTCGGGCGGTGGGACTGTCTGCCCACACACAGGACTGGCTCCCTGTTTAGATGTGGCGCCATGGGTCTGAGGGACTTATCGAATTGGGGCACCACGGACGGGCGGTCAGGAGGGGGCTGGCCCACGGACTACCCAAGTAGAGTTACTCGAAGGCTCCTCCGGGGTGGGGTTGGGTGACAGGCGCTCTGCTAATTGGGGTGGTGGGTAGTTCAGAGCCCACGGAGCAGGGGGCAGGGAGGGGGGGTCTGTTCTTTGCAGGGGGGTAGGGATGTTGGGGTCTAACCCGCTAGGGGGGGAATGGCCTGGTCTGTTTGTTAACTCCTTTGTTCTGTACACTCTATGCAATTGCGGGGTGGGAACCAGGGAGGGGCGGGAGTTGGGGTTCTTTTACGGTCACACGAACTGTGGTAGCACGAATGCAGCTGGGGTGGTGGGACGAGGCACCCTGATAAGCGCCAGCTATGGCTAGGAGATGGGAAAAAAGCTTGAAGGTCCTCAGTTGGAATGTTAATGGACTAGGGGACAAACTCAAACGCACTATTGTTCTACAATTCCTCAAACGGCACCAGCCAGATGTGGTGCTCCTGCAAGAGACACACTTGATGGGGAATGTCTGTCAGGCACTGAATAGGTATGGCTACACACTGGCAGCACACTCAGGTTTTACCTCCGGGTCGAGGGGGGTGGGGATACTCCTGCGTCGCTCGCTGCCCCTCCATGTAGACCTCACCAAGACGGACCCACAGGGTCGCTTCACGGCTGTGTCTGGACGTTGGGAGGGCCGCACGCTTAACCTACTCTCGGTCTATGTCCCGCCGGGCCTCCAGGCTCGGGCCTTTACAGACCTGGGTACGTTTCTCCTCTCCCTTCCCGAGGGTCAGCTAGTGCTGGGAGGGGACTTTAACGCAGTGGCATCGGGAACCCGAGATAGGCAGCCCCCTAGGGACCTGCCCCAAGGACAAGGGTGGTTGGCGGACTTTCTGGAGGCCTTCGGGCTAACGGACGTCTGGCGCCTGCTCCATCCCACCGACAGTCAGTTTTCTTTCTTTTCGGGGGCGCATCATTCCTTCTCACGACTGGATTACATCCTCACCCTGCTGCAACAAGACATGCTTGTGCTGGAGGCAGAGCTCCTGCCCAGAGGCATTTCTGACCACTCACCGGTTCGTACACACTTTACATTTGGGACTCACCGTGAGGGCTGCACGGCGCCAATTAACCCTTGGCACTTAAAGCGGGAAGACACTAGGAAGCATGTTTCCAATTCCATCTCGCAATACTTCGAGGAGAATGCTGGGTCGGTTGAGTCCCCTGTCACCCTGTGGGAGGCATTCAAGCCTGTGGTAAGAGGTGAGGCGCTTTCGGCTATAGCGGCGAGAAGGCGGGAGCGATGGAGACAGGTCGCAACACTGGAGGCAGATTTGGAGGTGTTGGAAAGGGAGGCGCCGACCAATGGGGACCGGGAGGCTAGGCACGCACTGCAGTTAAAGGCAGCAGACCCAAGAGGCACAGACGTTGGCTCGGCACAAGTTGGGCAGAATATACGACCAGGGAGATAAGGCCGGGAAACTTATTGCTTGGCTCGAGAGGAAGCAACAGGCCAGCAGGGTGGTGCCAGAGTTACGCACCGAGTCCGGGAGAGCAATTACTGAGCCCCGAGAAATAGTCAATCAATTTGCTAGGCACTACCAACAGGTCTACAGGCGTGGGTCGGACCGGCCGGAGGAGGATTCCGTGAACCTCCTCACTGACATACGCATGCCCATCCTGTCGGTTGCAGACCGGGAGGCTCTGGACGGCCCGATTACCGAGCTCGAGCTGCAGCGTGCGATAGGGGATCTCCGCCCCAGTAAGGCTCTCGGCCCAAACGGCATCCCGATAGAGATATACAAGCTCCGGCCGGACGTCACTAGTAAGCACCTGAAACTCATGTTCGACCACAGCAGGGAAGTGGGGATGCTACCCCGGGACCAGCGTATAGCGACCATAGTGGCAATACCGAAGGAGGGGAAACCCACTGACGCCTGTTCATCATACAGACCGATCTCGCTTCTAAACGCAGAGCCCAAAATACTGGCGAAGACGCTGGCCAATAGGCTTCAGTCGGTGCTCCCTTTATTAGTCCACCCCGACCAGTCGGGATTCATGCCCCACCGCAACATGGCCCTCAACATCAGGAGACTGAATGGGGTGTTGGGGCAGCGCCACAGATTGCAGGAGGACGCGGTGGTGGTCTCCTTGGACGCCACCATGGCCTTCGATACCCTGGAATGGCACTATATGTTTGCAGTCCTGCGCAAACTGGGCTTCGGACCTCAATTCACAGCTTGGGTGCGCCCACTATATGCTGAACCCCTGGCGAAGGTGTTGGTGAACAATAGGCTGTCAGAGGTTTTCACGCTGGGAAGAGGGACGCGGCAGGGCTGCCCCCTTTCTCCCCTTCTTTTCGCCCTCTCCCTGGAACCACTAGCGGCCTGGATACGGCAAGATCCCGCCTTGAAGGGCATAGCATGGGCGGAGGGGTGGGAGGATAGGATATCCCTCTACGCCGACGACATACTCCTTTATCTCTGTAAGCCGCGAAAATCGATCATCGTGGCGCTCGACATACTGGCTAGTTTTGGGCTCAATTCTGGATTCCGGGTCAATTGGGCCAAATCACATCTGTACGTCTTGCGAGGGGACCCCCCGTGGCTACCGGACACCTGCCCGATTAAGGTGGCAGAGGATGGATTTAAGTACCTGGGAGTGTACATCACAGCTAACAAGGCACTGCTGTATGAGCATAACCTTAAGCCGCCGCTACTTCGGCTCCAATGGGAAGCCAAGTCATGGCAGCACCTACCGCTGTCCTTGCTGGGCCGGGCGGCATTATTTAAGATGTTAGCGCTCCCACGGTTTCTTTATGCGCTGCAAAACTACCCGGACTTGGTTCCAAACGGCTACTTCCTGGCTATCGAGGCCGCACTGCGCGTCCTCCTCTGGGCCGGGCTGCCCCGGATCTCACTCGCCAAGCTCACACTGGGCTGGTATGACGGCGGAATAGCCCTCCCCGACATCCGCAAGTATTACTGGGCAGCCCATCTAGCCGCGATCAACCAAGGGACATATGGAGATGGTAACGATCTGGCCTATGGCATGGACAGATGGTTGCTCCCTGGGGGGAACCACGAAATAGCCCTGTATTCCAGAAGAGGTGTGCGTCGCCTCACGGGACCTACACTCCACTCGGTCCAGATCTGGCACATCGCACAGAAGAAGCTCGGCTGGTCGGGAGTCCTCACGTTGGCCACGCCACTCTGGGCCTCTGAAAAATTGGGTAACCTGGGGCGAACTAAGGGATTCCGCAACTGGGACTTGATCGGCATCTCCCAAATTAAGGACATCTGGGGCCCGACGGGGATCCACACGTTCGCCCAAATGCAAGATGCATATGAGCTGGCGCAAACCGAATACTTTCGATATTTGCAGGTGCATCACTCCCTACAGGCCAATATTCCACCTGAGACCAAACTGCCACAAGCCTCCCCGCTTGAAGATAGACTGCTAGATGGTCACCTCACGGAACACGCCATATCCCTCACTTATAAAAAACTCATCAATTACCCCCCCGATACGCTCAATCCCCTTAGAGAAAAATGGGTAGCCGAAGGGCTAGAGATAGATGACGAGGAGTGGCTTTACGCCCTGGCTTCCCCGCGCGAGGTCGCGATACCAGCCCGACTGAGACTTATCCAACTGAAGATTTTACACAGAGTTTACATCTCCTGCACGAGACTCCACGCGATGGGGAGGGCAGACACGGGACTCTGTAGGAGGGGGTGTGGTGGCACGGGTACCTTCTTCCATGTGTTGTGGGGCTGCCCCAAGATTCAGAGGTACTGGCGAAGGGTGGTGCGGTGCATGGAGGAGGTGTGGGAGGTGGAAATCCGCCCGGAGGCTAAGAGGTGCCTCCTCAATATATGGGAGCCATCGGACCTGACACCGAAAGGGAGACTCTGGGTGACGCTTGGGCAAGTGGTAGCGAAGAGAAACATAGCTAGGCTCTGGGGAAGTCCTACGCCACCTAGGCTGTCAGACTGGAGCACTGATATGGACTGGTGCATGCTGCAGGAAAAGACTGTTTACGTGGCGAGAGGGTGCCCACGTAAGTGGGTCGAGGTGTGGTCCAAGTGGAATGAGTACAGGGGGGGCATTTGTGAGCCTCCCTCAGTCGCAATGGAGGACCCCGGGGAGGTGTGAAATCCTGCTGCTGTTGTTGCTTCGTGTGCTCAGGGAAAGGCATGAAGTTACACTACCGGGACATGCAATACAGAGGGGGTTCTGAGTGTTGACCGTAGTTTGGGGGGGGGGAAGTTTAAATGTTAGACCTCTTTACGCCTGGCGGGGCACTGTGCTCATGATGTATAGTGGTGTTAACACACAAAATGAGACCTTCAACTTCCTCCACTACAGCAGGATACACTTGCATCCGTTAACGCCGCCGTACCCCCGGGTTGACGGCACAGGGCTGTGTGATCATATTACCTGCAAAAGTATAACCTTCGCGGCCGGCCCGTTGGGTTGTAGGCTTTAAAGCTGTGTACTGTGTAACTCTGCAATAAAGGTCTTTTAAAAAAAAAAAAAAAAGATTCAATTATAATTAATTTACTTCCCACCCTGTACCCCTATGAACCCCCGCAACCCGCTACACTGCTAAAACGAACAGTAAACTACTAAATTAAATTTAAAAACAACTAAAAATGTGAAAACGATATATTTTTTTATAATAATCATGCAAACAATTTATAACATATACAATTAGAATATATATATTAGAATACATGTACATAAAAAAATATAATATTAACAACTATATTTTTTGCAAATTATATTATTAACAACTTAGGCGCTGATTATGATGTCGGTAGGACGAGCGTCCGACCGGCATTATAGCAGAAATGGGACTGCACGACAAGGAGGCAGCGGTCCCGCTTTCCATATTATGATGTGACCACCTCCACAGCGTTCGGAAAGTGTATGTTTTCTATTGCAGCTTGTGCTACGGGCTGCAGCACAAGCCTCAATAGAAAAAACACACTTTTAAAACATCCATGCCCCGTGTGGCACACAAGTGGCATGGATGTTTGGGGTGACACCACAGGTACCCCCCAGGCCTCATTGCAGAGACATGAAAAGCCTGTCTGAAACCGACAACGTAATCTCGACGGTGAAAACGCCATCCTAAAGGGATTACATTGCATTCTGACTGGCCGATGGGTTCCTTGAGCCCGTTGGAAGCCAGTCGGTCCAACCGGCCAGTTTACACTCCGACCGCCTAAATTGTAATTTGGTGGTCAGACTGTAAACCTACAATGTCGAGCTGTCGGAAGCGCACTGACATTGTAATGAGGCCCTGACTGGCCCCCCAACTCTATGTAGGTTCAACTGGGCCCATCACCGCTGCCCACCACGCCACTCTAAACGTCAAGCACTCAGAAGCCTGCCACACAACAGCCACGTTGCATTCTGTGTCAACCGGCTCATCCTACTCCTGATGGCAATAACAACTGGCCTGCAGGGTGGAAGGACAGCAGCCATGCAGCCCAGCCCCTGAACTCCTCAACGCTCCTGGTCAGTAAACAGACTGTGGCATGTAGAGCCAGGCCCCTCACATTGTCATCGGACTCAGTGGGAATCACAGTGTCCTGCTGCTGCACTGCTCTTCCTATCACTCCTCGTATCTTGGACCTACCACATGAAGGGACGAATTGATCATGCTCACCACTGACTCTCACAACTCCCAAGGCTAACTGAGACAGGGTATATGGAAAATAAGGACGAAGTGTGGGCCAAAGTAAGCCCCACTTCTGCTAACCCCAGGCCCTTCGCCCTTACTGCTCCTTCTTAACAGAACTGGCCGCCACTGACCGCCTTTCAGGTTTCTCAGCCGGTAGAGGAGGTGACGCACAGGAACCCGTCTCAGCATAAGACAGATATTATTCATTGCTTTTATGTTCCATACTCAGCTGACTACAAAGGACATTCAGTTCAGCACACACTAGCAGTCATCTCCCTGCCATGTGTGACCTTCACAACTATGCTGCCCTCCGGGGCCTAAAATAATAAGTCTATAAGAAATCACTACCAATTGAGAGCCATGCTTGCCAGCCTTATGAGGGCCTGAGGCTCTATAAGATAAATGCTGTGGTAAAGAATGGAAAGAGAATGCTCCAACTCACGTGGCTTTTTGATTACAAAAGACACTCCATACCCACTGAGGTCAGAACTTTGCCTGGCACAGAGATATCTGTTTCCCAAGAGGCCTAACATGACTGACCCTCAACTAAAGAATGAGACTGCATCTAGAAGGCTTGCTCCTAATGACATCTCTGGGGAGGGCTATAGAGAGAAGCTGTTACACCCTCTTTACTGTACCAGAAAGGCAGGACAGCCCATGCCCCATTACCTCAGAGAGAACTAACCTGGTAATCACTTCAACTTTGTGTACTTGTATGCTGGTGCGTAGGAAAGTGTAAGGAGCTTTTTGAAAGTAATTACATAACACATGTTTTGCCCAGTCATTGATATGTCATGTAATCAGATTATTTGTCACTTGTCTTCAAAAACACATAGCTGTATACTGTGTGGCCTTTTCCTTTTAATTGCTTGATTTTCGGGTAGACATAAGCAGCACACAGGTTGCAAGCAGGAACGTTGGATCCTTCAAGTATAGGAGCAGGCTCAGTGCCACTGCAAATAGAAACACCTAGTAGATGCACAGAGGGCAATGGTGCAGGAGTGAAACTCCACAGAGTGACAGGCACAGTATTCTCCCTCATTCTTTGATTACAGAGGGCAATCATCAACACGGTAGGTGAGAGTCAATGTCCTCGCTTGCGACACAGCCCCTCTTTACAGTAATGATCCTCCAGGGACTGGTAACAGCAACCCAAGCAGTTCATGTAAATACTTAGGGGCCGATTCCGTTCCGGGTCGGAAAGCTCTCCGACCGAGCCGGATCCGGAGTGCAGTCCGACCGAGCGAGTACGATGCGGCCGTACGCTGCCGGACTCGGTTCGGTCGGACTCCCATAGAAGTCAATGGGAGCCGGTCGTACGATACGTACATGGGTTCCCATTGATTGAATGGGTACGTCTCGCACAAGGGCGCCCCCTACAGTGGGTAGGCATCGGTGCCATCCGCAACGTACATGCCTGTGTTGGTGGGACCCTTTGGTCTCCCCATGTGTCCAAGTCGTAGGGCTGCGGGTGACAGGGGGTCCGAAAGGCAACTTCCCGGGTGATTTGCGAGCCGGACACTCCGGCTCGCACTGGCTGTCCGACGTGTTCATCGTACTGGCTCGGTCGTAAATCGCATCCATTGCACGCCACGGTTAGCTTATGTACGGAGCGGTTCGGACCCGAAAACGACTCGGTTGGTGAATTTCACGTAGCTCGCATCGTACTTGCTCGCTCGTACAGCTGTACGAGTCGGGCGGAAAACACACGTACGGCTCATAGTTTTTCTGGTCGGATCGCGTTTGGTGCCCTTCCGACCCGGATCGGAATCGGCCCCTTTGTAGGTATTGCCCTAACTAAACTTTTCATTAATTTAGTCAAAATGTATTTCTAGTATCCCAATCCAATTGTTGAATACATACTACAGCTTTTCTCTTTTAGGCGTTGTTCTGTGTATTAATTTAGCAAGCAAAGATTTTACACCACATGTATTGGACTGTGCCCTTCATTATGAGAGCCACACCCTTAATGAGTAATGGGTTCCGGTCACACGTCTTTGAACCCACCCCCACCCTTCTTGTCCCATTTAAAGTACTGGCAGTGCAGGGCGTAATTTGAGCCGGTGGGTTTAGGTGGGGCCCACCGATACTCATTTTTGTGGACCGGCACTTATTTTTCCACATCAGATTTCGATACAGAGCAAAGGAGAGAAAAACACAGAAGGCAGAAAGGAGAGACAAATAAATGATGGAACAACAATGACAAAGGAAAAAAACAGGACCAAAAAGAACCTGCGAGAGCGAGATAAGGAGGCAGGGGTTGTCTGGTGCCCACTTTCAGAATACTTCCTGCTTGCTTTTAATATCCCATAAGCCAGTGCGAGCTACCCGTTAGTACGAGCAACACGTTAGAGCGTCAACAAGTACGGACCGCTCGGGCGTTATGGAGGGTACAGGCCGCTAAAGGTGAGAACGGCGGTGCACATTTATATAATTAAGCTGCTCCTATAGTCCGAAACCCGACAGGCGTAGTTATAGAGGCTATTATTATTTTTTTACCCTGCAGCCAGTATTTTTTCAGACGAGGCAAACAAGCGCCCGCAAAGACCGATACATTTTATAAAGAATCCACCACAATTTTGAGAGGTACGTGGGGGCGATATACTTTTGTTACTATGCCCTTAAAATTTGGTAGTTGGGTATACAAACAGAGGGGCAGATCTATATCGGAGATGCGCCACTTTTACGCCGCCGTTGCGTCACTTTTGTGACGCAGCGGCGGTGTAAACCCTGCGCCACGTTGCGCCATATTTACATCGTGACGCATCTATGGAGATGCGTCACGATGTAAAGCCCTGCGCCACGTAAAACCTGCGTCAGGTTTCACGTGGGCGTGTTGACAGAGGGGGGGGCGTTCCGTCGCAGGAACGCCCCTGAAAAGTGACTCAGTCAAATCTATAAGATTTGACTGAGTCACTTTCCCAACGCTGATGCGCCAAAACCCTGCGCCTGCTTGAAGCAGGCGTAAGGCTTGACGCACCATGTTAGGGATAGGGTAGGTTGGAACAGTGCTGGAGTTGCCTCGCGCTTGCGACGCAACTGAAGCACTGCGCCAACCTTACGCCATCGGATGCATCACGCATCTGTTTATTCCTGCGCCATGATGCGCCGCATTGTAAATGCGGCGCATCATGTGTGGCGCAAGGGTAAACTTGCGTGACGCATCATTCCTGGCGCATCCTTGCTGATTTGCAGGGATGCGCCAGGAAACATATATCTGCCCCAGAGTTTCTTCCGAATGTGCCCTGCCAATATGAAACCATTATTCACCGGTGATTGAACCTCGCTGTTGGGTTCACTTTTTTCCTTCCATGCGAGGGAATTTGCAGACTCTAATACGACCCAAAAACCATTATTGGTGTATGGCACATGAGTTCGTTGCGTGTGACATGCGACTACATACACAATCCCTTTTCTATTTATGTCTGCACTTTACTTGGTCTGGCACTTGCCTATGGGTACACACAAGTACTTGGATATTGCCACACCACTATAATTTCTTTTTAGCTGGATTAGAATACCTACCCATCACGGTGGTACGCCACCTTTCAAGGTGTTTCCACATAGTTCAAATATGAATTTGCTCCACATCATTTCTTTTCTTTGAAAAAAAATCTTTTTACTAGTTCCCTGGATGGTGTAGACCCAGCATGCCCAGTGTGATTGAGAGGACAGTTGGTTAAGTGTGTGTACAAATGTATATATTTTTGGATTAACTTAAGTTGGTTTCCTTACCCTTGTCCTGAGGAGGCCCAGAAGAAAGTGGGGGCCGAAACACGTCGACAGTTTTGACGGAAGGAGTCCATTTGAATACAAGAATTGTTATTGTATTTGTAAAGCACACTTGATAGACGTTGGTAGAGGTGTTGTAACCTCGTGTGCATAGAAGACTACCTCACAGTGTATCACCCAGATTAAGTGCGTGAAAACTGATCACTATAGAAATAAGTGGGTACTGGTAACTTAGATTTGTTTTATTTTGGTCTTGCTTTATAAATGTTTGTGATGTAAATCTCTAAATATATGTATTTGTATGTTCTTTTTTGTCAAAAACAAAAATAATGATTGATGTTTTCAAACACTGTCTCCATGGTATATGTGTTTTTTGAATGAATGTTTCATGAATTGTAATAGGACTTTGGAATATTGATAGGGTCATTCAATGTCCTCTATGACCAAGTAAAAAATAGATATTGATTCCTCCTTGCCATTTTTTCCTGCATATCATGGGATGGAAACAAGACCACGCTCCCTAGGTTTACGCACCCCCGACATTAGGTTACACCGGTCGCAAGCTTCGGAGCAAACCTTTGGCCCTTACATTTATTATATTACAAATTAAGCACTAGGCGTCTGCCCTGTGGTCTGGTTGCAAGGTCCCAAGGCAGACTGGATTAGCAGCAGTTGCAGAGTAAATCTGTTCTCAGACTCAGGATAGCTGGTAAGCGACCCTGATGGCAACGTACCTTCCACTACCACTGTAAGGTCGAACGCTGCAGGAGGAGTCGGACTGTGGCAACTTTGTCACTAGATCATCAGTCACTAGTGAACATGGTATGAAGTGTTGGTGGCAGATTCCCTAATACAAGGCTAGAGGGTCCTGCTGACAATCCTCTCTAATGCAGGTTGATTGCACTTGTAGATATTTCAGGAAATATCTTCACTAAATTGCTGCTATAATATCTGGAGAACTGTGTTACTTGGAATAGAATAATTAACAAAGCCCAAATTTGATCCACAATTTACACAACACCTGCCAATTGCAAGCTTAGTATTGACTCACATAGTAGCTCACTATACTATTAATAAAACATCAACATTTGTGTATATGTATCGTTGATATCTTCACTTCCTTTGATTGGGTCCATAGAGTCTGGTTCTGGGGCATATAACAAAACTTGAAATTCGACCGCACAATGTTGAACCTCTTGTTGGAGTTGCACCCTCACACATGGACCACCATTCAGCTACAAGCAAGTAGGGAAATGTGCAGGTAGAATTCCATTCGCATTTTGCCTGAAACAGGGTTGCTTGTTTGCCCCCTTTTTACTATTCAGTATCTGTTGTCTGTTCTTTTGTACCATGTTTTGCTAGCTTAGGCACTAGTCCTAAATATCTTGGGTATTCCTCAACCAATTTTGCTGTACCGTAATAATCACAGTTTATCTTCTCAGGGCCTTTTTTTTAACCTTTATTGATTTCCCACAAAAACATTTCTAAACCAAGAAACTAAAACATAACAGCAGTCGTTGCTTTCACCCCATCCCCCTCCCAGAGAAGAATAAAAATCAAACAGTAATCTTAATGAACCAGACTATCATTTCTGACCTTGAATTAAACAGCTAGGAAACATTTTGAAGCCTGTCTCCAGCACCCACGTCCTTGCTGCCAACAATGGGTACTAAACTTTCAGTGGCAGAATCTCTGTCGGGTGGGTCCCCCAAGTGGTGATATAGATCCTTTGGAACCCTTCGAGATGGAACTCCCCTCCCCAAGTCCCCCGGTATACAAGCCTGAGAGGGCTGCCCACACCTCCCCCTCTGCAGTTCTCAACTGTGTGTAAACAAAAACCATAGAGGTGAGGACTTACCATTCTGGTCCTTCTTCCACGAAGTTAAGAAAATCACGGGTGATCCCTGTCGACACCACCCAGTCTTCTAGAAGCTTGTCTTCCCACCTAGCCCTCCTGAAATGTATTTCCTCTGCAACAACCCACTCTGTCACGTCCTTTACCCACATCTATCAGCTGTGGTCCCTGCCCCTCATCCAGCCAATGGCCACTCTTCATTTTGCCAACACAAGGGCCAGCTGTAGACACTTATATTCCATCTTCTTCGTCCTGGGTCTCTGCATGATGCCCAGTAGGCATTGTTGTGGCAAGGATGCCAGTCGTACTCCAGTGGCCTTACCTGGCCTGTCTGGATCAATAACACAATATTGTTACAAACAATATAGTTGACAAAAATATTGTGTCAAAAATATCATTTACCATAATATTGTGATCAAGAACCAAAATATCAGATTTTTTTTTTAGTTGAGACTAATATCGTCAAAAAACATTGATTTTTTTAATGACGATTTTTTTGTATAAATAGAGTTTAAAGCGGTGAATGTTAAATATTTTATTATAAACATTTAATATAATATAAATTAAATAAATTCCCCATGTGATACACAGATACCAGTGTATCATTTGTAACAGGTGCTGCCACACGCGGAGTCGAAGCCGCGTGTCAGAGCTCACCTTCAGCTTCTCGCTGGGTTCTATAGTCTTGCACAGAAACAGAAGTCGCAAACTTCCCGACTCCCACTACCAACCAATCAGCCCCGAGAGAGTTACTAGGCTCTAACTGATCAGTGAGGGGGAAGGTGGAAAAGTGGATAAAATAATAAACAATAAGAAGAGACTAGTCCTGGACCTTCTGGTTTTCTGTCTGGAATCTTCTTCAGCTTTTGATTTGCCTACCGAAGTCTCCTAGGAAAACTAAGCACACAACAATTATATGTTTTCCCTTCTCTACTCTATCCTTCTTCTTATTCCTATAATTTCTTGTGATTAGCTAACTACCCAAGATCGTAAAACACCTTGCCTCTCTTCTTGGCCCGATGTTCCCTTTCTCTCTTCTTGTTAGAGTGGGTCCTTATTATCTGTAAAACATTTTTCATGGATTAATCACCTAATTTATTCTCATGTTCGTATTATGTTTCTCCCCTACTCTTTTACCTACCGGGTGTGATTTTTAAACCTCGTTGTTTATTCTTTTCTTTTTACATTAGCTATTGTCAGATTTTGTTTTTTTCTTCCTTAAGCACTAAGTTATTTACAGTTCGCCTTCTCTCCACAGGAATCTCCGTGCAGACTCGACTCTGGTAAGTTTTCTCCACAGATAGTTTAATCTCTATCTTTTAAACTGTCTTAAATGCCTTTTTTTTTATCTGCTCCTCTTTACGCTTGTTCTCAAATTAATTTATCTTCTCTTGTTTTCTTTACAGGTTTCAGAGTTTTAAAACAACCGAAGACAGCGGTAAGTTTAATAGTTCTCTCAAATTGGTATTCTTTTACATTTACGTGACAACATTCAGTATTCCTTTAAACACTCTCTCGTTAATCACTTAGCTTTTCTTTTGTTTTCTTTTCAGGTGTAGAAGAACCACTGCTCGGCTCCGACGTGAAGAAGAAACGAAGCTCCGTGCACTGCTCCGGAATTTACTTCAACACAGAAACTCCGTGAATCTTCTTTCTTCAGGTAAGTATTATTTCCAGTTCTATGACTAGAGAAGGGTCACTAGGGTTCGTACTATACTTCGAAAAATCTAAGATTTTTAAACTTCAAAACTACGGGCACTAGAATATCAACCTTCTCTGAGGAAACACGTTAGTGAAGTGCGCAATACTGCAGGTGTGCGCGCGTCACATCAGCCCTCTCTGGATTTGCAAATCAACTAGACCGCACACCCCAGCATCTTAGCGGCCATCTTGGAGTTGCAGACATGCCACCAACTCGACCACTGATGTCTGGTTTTCGACCCTGTAGCACCACTAGAGTTTAACCGATTGCGAATCTCTTTGGGACTTAAACTAGGGATCCTGACACCGCGAACCATTCAAAACGACATCCAAAAGGAAGATGAGGTGCTCTTGAGAGGTATTATTTTGATGCTTTATTGAACAACCGCTATTTCTGACAAACATGTTTCAGCCTGCAGGCCTTTGTCAATGTCAGTCTCTTTACAATTAACCACCAAGCTAAACATTACTTCACTCATTACTTCCACCACAGAGTATCCTATGTGAGTCAAAAACTGACTTTTCCTTCACAGCATGTAATCAGGGTGGCCATTTTGGAGAGATGTTGTTATTTCAATCGTCAATATTTCTTATTACATATTTCTATGCAAAAGCCGCAATCAATGTTCCACTTCCATTAAATAACATTATCCAACACAATAACAAATAGCACTGAACAATCTATTTTTTAAAAATATATAATTCATCAATCTCTGCCAAATATACGACTTCATTACACCTTTTAATGGGTTCAATAAAGTGTGTATGTGCTACATTACTACTCTAACAGTAAGTTTTGAATAAAGTGACCCAATCCTTTGTTTGCATTTGATCATGTCTCACATTTGGTATTATGCAGATATTTGATGCAGCCATTTATCGCATATATTCTTTACTAATGAATCAAAAATAACAGCCATGTTCAGAAAATACTATTATTCACATGCTAAGAAGTATCTGGATATTCATGTGCAATCTTACAATATCCTTTTATAAAGTGACTAGGTGCATACAAAGTTTCTTATTCCATGCTTTATATCTTCTTAGTTTAACTATAACATGGTCATTAGTTATTGGTACTCGTTAGAGCTTCACCTTCTACCTTTATCAAAACTATTGAGCCCTGATTGGGCCGGGATGAGGTGAATATGAAAATATTTATTCTTGTTTATTTAACCTTGCATATGAATATGGTTTCAGAGGAATAATTGCTCTCTATTTCTCAAACTGTGGTACTAATTTGAACTGGGTATGCCCAGACGTGGGCACCTTGCTCACTTTACCACTGGATTCAAGATAGTCCGGCTGATGAGGGTTATGAACCCGAAACCAGTCCCAGGATGCTTGTTTCCGGTCCAGGGAAGACATGGCTTGGCAGTTCGGGCTAGACTGTTCCCATGAGGCACAGGGTCAGACTGATTTGCATATGGCCATGTCTGAACTGGGTTGGTGGAGTGAGCTAAAGAATGATGATGGATTAAACCCAGATCAGTTGACTGGGGGTGAGTGTTTGATTTGCTCAAACGCTCCGTCCATCATCCCCTAAGGTATCGCTTTGTTCGCCCTAAGTTGGCAGGGTATGCCCACACGTGGGTCCCTTGCTCACTTTGCCACTGGATTCACGATAGCCTGGCTGATGAAGGTTATGAACCCGAAACCGGTCCCAGGATGCTTGTTTCCGGTCCTGGGAAGGCTTGGCTTGGCAGTTCGGGCTGTACTGTTCCCATGAGGCACAGGGTCAGACTGATTTTCATATGGCCATGTCTGAACTGGGGTGGTGGAGTGACCTAAAGAATGATGATGGATTAAACCCAGATCAGTTGACTGGGGGTGAGTGTTTGATTTGCTCAAAGGCTCCGTCCATCATCCCCTTTGGTATCGCTTTGTTCGCCCTAAGTTGGCAGGGTATGCCCAGATGTGGGTCCCTTGCTCACTTTGCCACTGGATTCAAGATAGCCTGTCTAATGAGGGTTATGGGCCCGAAACCTGTCCCAGGACGCTTGTTTCCGATCCAGGGAAGACATGGATTGGCAGTTCGGGCTGGACAGTTCCCATGAGGCACAGGGTCAGACTGATTTGCATATGGCCATGTCTGAACTGGGGTGGTGGAGTGAGCTAAAGAATGATCATGGATTAAACCCAGATCAGTTGACTGGGGGTGAGTGTTTGATTTGCTCAAACGCTCCGTCCATCATCCCATTTGGTATCGCTTTGTTCGCCCTAAGTTGGCAAGGTATGCCCAGACGTGGGTCCCTTGCTCACTTTGCCACTGGATTCAAGATAGCCTGGCTGGTGAGGGTTATGAACCCGAAACCGGTCCCAGGATGCTTATTTCCGGTCCAGGGAAGACATGGCTTGGCAGTTCGGGCTGGACTGTTCCCATGAGGCACAGTGTCAGACTTCTTTGCATATGGCCATGTCTGAACTGGGGTGGTGGAGTGAGCTAAAGAATGATGATTGAGTAAACCAAGATCAGTTGACTGAGGGTGAGTGTTTGATTTGCTCAAACGCTCCGTCCATCATCCCCTTTGGTATCGCTTTGTTCGCCCTAAGTTGGCAGGATAAGCCCAGACGTGGGTCCCCTGCTCACTTTGCCACTGGATTCAAGATAGCCTGGCTGATGAGGGTTATGAACCCGAAACCGGTACCAGGATGCTTGTTTCCGGTCCACTGGGGTGGTGGAGTGAGCTAAATAATGATGATGGATTAAACCCAGATCAGTTGACTAGGGGTGAGTGTTTGATTTGCTCAAACGCTCCGTCCATCATCCCCTTTGGTATCGCTTTGTTCGCACTAAATTGGCAGGGTATGCCCAGACGTGGGTCCTTTGCTCACTTTGCCACTGGATTCAAGATAGTCCGGCTGATGAGGGTTATGAACCCGAAACCGGTCCCAGGATGCTTGTTTCCGGTCCAGGGAAGACATGGCTTGGCAGTTCGGGCTGGACTGTTCCCATGAGGCACAGGGTCAGACTGATTTGCATATGGCCATGTCTGAACTGGGTTGGTGGAGTGAGCTAAAGAATGATGATGGATTAAACCCAGATCAGTTGACTGGGGGTGAGTGTTTGATTTGCTCAAACGCTCCGTCCATCATCCCCTAAGGTATCGCTTTGTTCGCCCTAAGTTGGCAGGGTATGCCCACACGTGGGTCCCTTGCTCACTTTGACACTGGATTCACGATAGCCTGGCTGATGAAGTTTATGAACCCGAAACCGGTCCCAGGATGCTTGTTTCCGGTCCTGGGAAGGCTTGGCTTGGCAGTTCGGGCTGTACTGTTCCCATGAGGCACAGGGTCAGACTGATTTTCATATGGCCATGTCTGAACTGGGGTGGTGGAGTGACCTAAAGAATGATCATGGATTAAACCCAGATCAGTTGACTGGGGGTGAGTGTTTGATTTGCTCAAAGGCTCCGTCCATCATCCCCTTTGGTATCGCTTTGTTCGCCCTAAGTTGGCAGGGTATGCCCATTTGTGGGTCCCTAGCTCACTTTGCCACTGGATTCAAGATAGCCTGTCTGATGAGGGTTATGAGCCCGAAACCTGTCCCAGGACGCTTGTTTCCGATCCAGGGAAGACATGGATTGGCAGTTCGGGCTGGACAGTTCCCATGAGGCACAGGGTCAGACTGATTTGCATATGGCCATGTCTGAACTGGGGTGGTGGAGTGAGCTAAAGAATGATGATTGAGTAAACCAAGATCAGTTGACTGAGGGTGAGTGTTTGATTTGCTCAAACGCTCCGTCCATCATCCCCTTTGGTATTGCTTTGTTCGCCCTAAGTTGGCAGGATAAGCCCAGACGTGGGTCCCCTGCTCACTTTGCCACTGGATTCAAGATAGCCTGGCTGATGAGGGTTATGAACCCGAAACCGGTACCAGGATGCTTGTTTCCGGTCCACTGGGGTGGTGGAGTGAGCTAAAGAATGATGATGGATTAAACCCAGATCAGTTGACTAGGGGTGAGTGTTTGATTTGCTCAAACGCTCCGTCCATCATCCCCTTTGGTATCGCTTTGTTCGCACTAAATTGGCAGGGTATGCCCAGACGTGGGTCCCTTGCTCACTTTGCCACTGGATTTAAGATAGTCTGGCTGATGAGGGTTATGAACCCAAAACCGGTCCCAGGATGCTTGTTTCCGGTCCAGGGAAGACATGGCTTGGCAGTTCGGGCTGGACTGTTCCCATGAGGCACAGGGTCAGACTGATTTGCATATGGCCATGTCTGAACTGGGTTGGTGGAGTGAGCTAAAGAATTATGATGGATTAAACCCAGATCAGTTGACTGGGGGTGAGTGTTTGATTTGCTCAAACGCTCCATCCATCATCCCCTAAGGTATCGCTTTGTTCGCCCTAAGTTGGCAGGGTATGCCCACACGTGGGTCCCTTGCTCACTTTGCCACTCGATTCAAGATAGCCTGGCTGATGAAGGTTATGAACCCGAAACCGGTCCCCGGACGCTTGTTTCCGGTCCTGGGAAGGCTTGGCTTGGCAGTTCGGGCTGTACTGTTCCCATGAGGCACAGGGTCAGACTGATTTGCATATGGCCATGTCTGAACTGGGGTGGTGGAGTGACCTAAAGAATGATGATGGATTAAACCCAGATCAGTTGACTGGGGGTGAGTGTTTGATTTGCTCAAAGGCTCCGTCCATCATCCCCTTTGGTATCGCTTTGTTCGCCCCTAAGTTGGCAGGGTATGCCCAGATGTGGGTCCCTTGCTCTCTTTGCCACTGGATTCAAGATAGCCTGTCTGATGAGGGTTATGAGCCCGAAACCGGTCCCAGGACGCTTGTTTCCGATCCAGGGAAGAGATGGCTTGGCAGTTCGGGCAGGACAGTTCCCATGAGGCACAGGGTCAGACTGATTTGCATATGGCCATGTCTGAACTGGGGTGGTGGAGTGAGCTAAAGAATGATGATGGATTAAACCCAGATCAGTTGACTGGGGGTGAGTGTTTGATTTGCTCAAACGCTCCGTCCATCATCCCATTTGGTATCGCTTTGTTCGCCCTAAGTTGGCAAGGTATGCCCAGACGTGGGTCCGTTCTCACTTTGCCACTGGATTCAAGATAGCATGGCTGAAGAGGGTTATGAACCCAAAACCGGTCCCAGGATGCTTGTTTCCGGTCCAGGGAAGACATGGCTTGGCAGTTCCGGCTGGACTGTTCCCATGAGGCACATGGTCAGACTGATTTGCATATGACCATGTCTGAACTGGGGTGGTGGAGTGAGCTAAAGAATGGAGATGGATTAAACCATGATCAGTTGACTGGGGGTGAGTGTTTGAATTGCTCAAACGCTCCGTCCATCATCCCCTTTGGTATCGCTTTGTTCGCCCTAAGTTGGCAGGGTATGCCCAGACGTGGGTCCCCTGCTCACTTTGCCACTGGATTCAAGATAGCCTGGCTGATGAGGGTTATGAACCCAAAACCCGTCCCAGGATGCTTGTTTCCAGTCCAGGGAAGACATGGCTTGGCAGTTCTGGCTGGACTGTGCCATGAGGACCAGGGTCAGATTGATTTGCATATGGCCATGTTTGAACTGGGGTGGTGGAGTGAGCTAAAGAATGATGATAGATTAAACCCAGATCAGTTGACTGGGGATGAGTGTTTGATTTCCTCAAACGCTCCGTCCATCATCCCCTTTGGTTTCGCTTTGTTCGCCCTAAGTTTGCAGGGTATGCCCAGAGGTGGGTCCCCTGCTCACTTTGCCACTGGATTCAAGGTAGCCTGCCTGATGAGGGTTATGAACCTGAAACCAGTCTCAGGATGCTTGTTTCCGGTCCAGGGAAGACATGGCTTGGCAGTTCGGGCTGGGCTGCTCCCATGAGGCACAGGGTCAGACTGATTTGCATATGGCCATATCTGAACTGGGGTGGTGGAGTGAGCTAAAGAATGATGATGGATTAAACCCAGATCAGTTGACTGGGGGTGAGTGTTTGATTTCCTCAAACGCTCCGTCCATCATCCCCTTTGGTATAGCTTTGTTCATCCTAAGTTGGCAGGGTATACCCAGACGTGGGCACCTTGCTCACTTTGCCACTGGATTCAAGATAGTCCGGCTGATGAGGGTTATGAACCCAAAACCGGTACCAGGATGCTTGTTTCCGGTCCAGGGAAGACATGGCTTGGCAGTTCGGGCTGGACAGTTCCCATGAGGCACAGGGTCAGACTGATTTGCATATGGCCATGTCTGAACTGGGTTGGTGGAGTGAGCTAAAGAATGATGATGGATTAAACCCAGATCAGTTGACTGGGGGTGAGTGTTTGATTTGCTCAAACGCTCCGTCCATCATCCCCTAAGGTATCGCTTTGTTCGCCCTAAGTTGGCAGGGTATGCCCACACGTGGGTCCTTTGCTCACTTTGCCACTGGATTCAAGATAGCCTGGCTGATGAAGGTTATGAACCCGAAACCGGTCCCAGGACGCTTGTTTCCGGTCCTGGGAAGGCTTGGCTTGGCAGTTCGGGCTGTACTGTTCCCATGAGGCACAGGGTCAGACTGATTTGCATATGGCCATGTCTGAACTGGGGTGGTGGAGTGACCTAAAGAATGATGATGGATTAAACCCAGATCAGTTGACTGAGGGTGAGTGTTTGATTTGCTCAAAGGCTCCGTCCATCATCCCCTTTGGTATCGCTTTGTTCGCCCTAAGTTGGCAGGGTATGCCCAGATGTGGGTCCCTTGCTCACTTTGCCACTGGATTCAAGATAGCCTGTCTGATGAGGGTTATGAGCCCAAAAACGGTCCCAGGACGCTTGTTTCCGATCCAGGGAAGACATGGCTTGGCAGTTCGGGCTGGACAGTTCCCATGAGGCACAGGGTCAGACTGATTTGCATATGGCCATGTCTGAACTGGGGTGGTAGAGTGAGCTAAAGAATGATGATGGATTAAACCCAGATCAGTTGACTGGGGGTGAGTGTTTGATTTGCTCAAACGCTCTGTCCATCATCCCATTTGGTATCGCTTTGTTCGCCCTAAGTTGGCAAGGTATGCCCAGACGTGGGTCCCTTCTCACTTTGCAACTGGATTCAAGATACCATGGCTGAAGAGGGTTATGAACCCAAAACCGGTCCCAGGATGCTTGTTTCCGGTCCAGGGAAGACATGGCTTGGCAGTTCCGGCTGGACTGTTCCCATGAGGCACATGGTCAGACTGATTTGCATATGGCCATGTCTGAACTGGGGTGGTGGAGTGAGCTAAAGAATGGAGATGGATTAAACCAAGATCAGTTGACTGGGGGTGAGTGTTTGAATTGCTCAAACGCTCCGTCCATCATCCCCTTTGGTATCGCTTTGTTCGCCTTAAGTTGGCAGGGTATGCCCAGACATGGGTCCCCTGCTCACTTTGCCACTGGATTCAAGATAGCCTGGGTGATGAGGGTTATGAACCCGAAAAAGGTCCCAAGATGCTTGTTTCCAGTCCAGGGAAGACATGGCTTTGCAGTTCTGGGCGGACTGTGCCATGAGGACCAGGGTCAGATTGATTTGCATATGGCCATGTTTGAACTGGGATGGTGGAGTGAGCTAAAGAATGATGATGGATTAAACCCAGATCAGTTGACTGGGGATGAGTGTTTGATTTCCTAAAACGCTCCGTCCATCATCCCCTTTGGTTTCGCTTTGTTCGCCCTAAGTTTGCAGGGTATGCCCAGACGTGGGTCCCCTGCTCACTTTGCCACTGGATTCAAGGTAGCCTGCCTGATGAGGGTTATGAACCTGAAACCAGTCTCAGTATGCTTGTTTCCGGTCCAGGGAAGACATGGCTTGGCAGTTCGGGCTGGGCTGTTTCCATGAGGCACAGGGTCAGACTGATTTGCATATGGCCATATCTGAACTGGGGTGGTGGAGTGAGCTAAAGAATGATGATGGATTAAACCCAGATCAGTTGACTGGGGGTGAGTGTTTGATTTCCTCAAACGCTCCGTCCATCATCCCCTTTGGTATAGCTTTGTTCACCCTAAGTTGGCAGGGTATGCCCAGACGTGGGTACCTTGCTCACTTTGCCACTGGATTCAAGATAGCCTGGCTGGTGAGGGTTATGAACCTGAAACTGGTCCCAGGATGCTTATTTCCGGTCCAGGGAAGACATGGGTTGGCAGTTCGGGCTGGACTGTTCCCATGAGGCACAGTGTCAGACTTCTTTGCATATGGCCATGTCTGAACTGGGGTGGTGGAGTGAGCTAAAGAATTATGATGGATTAAACCCAGATCAGTTGACTGGGGGTGAGTGTTTGATTTGCTCAAACGCTCCATCCATCATCCCCTAAGGTATCGCTTTGTTCGCCCTAAGTTGGCAGGGTATGCCCACACGTGGGTCCCTTGCTCACTTTGCCACTGGATTCAAGATAGCCTGGCTGATGAAGGTTATGAACCCGAAACCGGTCCCCGGACGCTTGTTTCCGGTCCTGGGAAGGCTTGGCTTGGCAGTTCGGGCTGTACTGTTCCCATGAGGCACAGGGTCAGACTGATTTGCATATGGCCATGTCTGAACTGGGGTGGTGGAGTGACCTAAAGAATGATGATGGATTAAACCCAGATCAGTTGACTGGGGGTGAGTGTTTGATTTGCTCAAAGGCTCCGTCCATCATCCCCTTTGGTATCGCTTTGTTCGCCCCTAAGTTGGCAGGGTATGCCCAGATGTGGGTCCCTTCTCTTTGCCACTGGATTCAAGATAGCCTGTCTGATGAGGGTTATGAGCCCGAAACCGGTCCCAGGACGCTTGTTTCCGATCCAGGGAAGAGATGGCTTGGCAGTTCGGGCAGGACAGTTCCCATGAGGCACAGGGTCAGACTGATTTGCATATGGCCATGTCTGAACTGGGGTGGTGGAGTGAGCTAAAGAATGATGATGGATTAAACCCAGATCAGTTGACTGGGGGTGAGTGTTTGATTTGCTCAAACGCTCCGTCCATCATCCCATTTGGTATCGCTTTGTTCGCCCTAAGTTGGCAAGGTATGCCCAGACGTGGGTCCGTTCTCACTTTGCCACTGGATTCAAGATAGCATGGCTGAAGAGGGTTATGAACCCAAAACCGGTCCCAGGATGCTTGTTTCCGGTCCAGGGAAGACATGGCTTGGCAGTTCCGGCTGGACTGTTCCCATGAGGCACATGGTCAGACTGATTTGCATATGACCATGTCTGAACTGGGGTGGTGGAGTGAGCTAAAGAATGGAGATGGATTAAACCATGATCAGTTGACTGGGGGTGAGTGTTTGAATTGCTCAAACGCTCCGTCCATCATCCCCTTTGGTATCGCTTTGTTCGCCCTAAGTTGGCAGGGTATGCCCAGACGTGGGTCCCCTGCTCACTTTGCCACTGGATTCAAGATAGCCTGGCTGATGAGGGTTATGAACCCAAAACCCGTCCCAGGATGCTTGTTTCCAGTCCAGGGAAGACATGGCTTGGCAGTTCTGGCTGGACTGTGCCATGAGGACCAGGGTCAGATTGATTTGCATATGGCCATGTTTGAACTGGGGTGGTGGAGTGAGCTAAAGAATGATGATAGATTAAACCCAGATCAGTTGACTGGGGGTGAGTGTTTGATTTCCTCAAACGCTCCGTCCATCATCCCCTTTGGTTTCGCTTTGTTCGCCCTAAGTTTGCAGGGTATGCCCAGAGGTGGGTCCCCTGCTCACTTTGCCACTGGATTCAAGGTAGCCTGCCTGATGAGGGTTATGAACCTGAAACCAGTCTCAGGATGCTTGTTTCCGGTCCAGGGAAGACATGGCTTGGCAGTTCAGGCTGGGCTGCTCCCATGAGGCACAGGGTCAGACTGATTTGCATATGGCCATATCTGAACTGGGGTGGTGGAGTGAGCTAAAGAATGATGATGGATTAAACCCAGATCAGTTGACTGGCGGTGAGTGTTTGATTTCCTCAAACGCTCCGTCCATCATCCCCTTTGGTATAGCTTTGTTCATCCTAAGTTGGCAGGGTATACCCAGACGTGGGCACCTTGCTCACTTTGCCACTGGATTCAAGATAGTCCGGCTGATGAGGGTTATGAACCCAAAACCGGTACCAGGATGCTTGTTTCCGGTCCAGGGAAGACATGGCTTGGCAGTTCGGGCTGGACAGTTCCCATGAGGCACAGGGTCAGACTGATTTGCATATGGCCATGTCTGAACTGGGTTGGTGGAGTGAGCTAAAGAATGATGATGGATTAAACCCAGATCAGTTGACTGGGGGTGAGTGTTTGATTTGCTCAAACGCTCCGTCCATCATCCCCTAAGGTATCGCTTTGTTCGCCCTAAGTTGGCAGGGTATGCCCACACGTGGGTCCTTTGCTCACTTTGCCACTGGATTCAAGATAGCCTGGCTGATGAAGGTTATGAACCCGAAACCGGTCCCAGGACGCTTGTTTCCGGTCCTGGGAAGGCTTGGCTTGGCAGTTCGGGCTGTACTGTTCCCATGAGGCACAGGGTCAGACTGATTTGCATATGGCCATGTCTGAACTGGGGTGGTGGAGTGACCTAAAGAATGATGATGGATTAAACCCAGATCAGTTGACTGAGGGTGAGTGTTTGATTTGCTCAAAGGCTCCGTCCATCATCCCCTTTGGTATCGCTTTGTTCGCCCTAAGTTGGCAGGGTATGCCCAGATGTGGGTCCCTTGCTCACTTTGCCACTGGATTCAAGATAGCCTGTCTGATGAGGGTTATGAGCCCAAAACCGGTCCCAGGACGCTTGTTTCCGATCCAGGGAAGACATGGCTTGGCAGTTCGGGCTGGACAGTTCCCATGAGGCACAGGGTCAGACTGATTTGCATATGGCCATGTCTGAACTGGGGTGGTAGAGTGAGCTAAAGAATGATGATGGATTAAACCCAGATCAGTTGACTGGGGGTGAGTGTTTGATTTGCTCAAACGCTCCGTCCATCATCCCATTTGGTATCGCTTTGTTCGCCCTAAGTTGGCAAGGTATGCCCAGACGTGGGTCCCTTCTCACTTTGCAACTGGATTCAAGATACCATGGCTGAAGAGGGTTATGAACCCAAAACCGGTCCCAGGATGCTTGTTTCCGTCCAGGGAAGACATGGCTTGGCAGTTCCGGCTGGACTGTTCCCATGAGGCACATGGTCAGACTGATTTGCATATGGCCATGTCTGAACTGGGGTGGTGGAGTGAGCTAAAGAATGGAGATGGATTAAACCAAGATCAGTTGACTGGGGGTGAGTGTTTGAATTGCTCAAACGCTCCGTCCATCATCCCCTTTGGTATCGCTTTGTTCGCCTTAAGTTGGCAGGGTATGCCCAGACATGGGTCCCCTGCTCACTTTGCCACTGGATTCAAGATAGCCTGGGTGATGAGGGTTATGAACCCGAAAAAGGTCCCAAGATGCTTGTTTCCAGTCCAGGGAAGACATGGCTTTGCAGTTCTGGCTGGACTGTGCCATGAGGACCAGGGTCAGATTGATTTGCATATGGCCATGTTTGAACTGGGATGGTGGAGTGAGCTAAAGAATGATGATGGATTAAACCCAGATCAGTTGACTGGGGGTGAGTGTTTGATTTCCTCAAACGCTCCGTCCATCATCCCCTTTGGTATAGCTTTGTTCACCCTAAGTTGGCAGGGTATGCCCAGACGTGGGTCCCTTGCTCACTTTGCCACTGGATTCAAGATAGCCTGGCTGGTGAGGGTTATGAACCTGAAACTGGTCCCAGGATGCTTATTTCCGGTCCAGGGAAGACATGGGTTGGCAGTTCGGGCTGGACTGTTCCCATGAGGCACAGTGTCAGACTTCTTTGCATATGGCCATGTCTGAACTGGGGTGGTGGAGTGAGCTAAAGAATGATGATGGATTAAACCCAGATCAGTTGACTGGGGGTGAGTGTTTGATTTGCTCAAACGCTCCGTCCATCATCTCCTTTGGTATCGCTTTGTTCGTCCTAAGTTGGCAGGGTATGCCCAGACTTGGGTCTCTTGCTCACTTTGCCAATGGATTCAAGATAGCCTGCCTGATGAGGGTTATGAACCTGAAACCAGTCTCAGGATGCTTGTTTCCGGTCCAGGGAAGACATGGCTTGGCAGTTCGGGCTGGGCTGTTCCCATGAGGCACAGGGTCAGACTGATTTGCATATGGCCATATCTGAACTGGGGTGGTGGAGTGAGCTAAAGAATGATGATGGATTAAACCCAGATCAGTTGACTGGGGGTGAGTGTTTGATTTCCTCAAAGGCTCCGTCCATCATCCCCTTTGGTATAGCTTTGCTCGCCCTAAGTTGGCAGGGTATGCCCAGATGTGGGTCCCTTGCTCACTTTGCCACTGGATTCAAGATAGCCTGTCTGATGAGGGTTATGAGCCCGAAACCGGTCCCAGGACGCTTGTTTCCGATCCAGGGAAGACATGGCTTGGCAGTTCGGGCTGGACAGTTCCCATGAGGCACAGGGTCAGACTGATTTGCATATGGCCTTGTCTGAACTGGGTTGGTGGAGTGAGCTAAAGAATGATGATGGATTAAACCCAGATCGGTTGACTGGGGGTGAGTGTTTGATTTGCTCAAACGCTCCGTCCATCATCCCATTTGGTATCGCTTTGTTCGCCCTAAGTTGGCAAGGTATGCCCAGACGTGGGTCCCTTCTCACTTTGCCACTGGATTCAAGATAGCATGGCTGAAGAGGGTTATGAACCCAAAACCGGTCCCAGGATGCTTGTTTCCGGTCCAGGGAAGACATAGCTTGGCAGTTCCGGCTGGACTGTTCCCATGAGGCACATGGTCAGACTGATTTGCATATGGCCACGTCTGAACTGGGGTGGTGGAGTGAGCTAAAGAATGGAGATGGATTACACCAAGATCAGTTGACTGGGGGTGAGTGTTTGAATTGCTCAAACGCTCCGTCCATCATCCCCTTTGGTATCGCTTTGTTCGCCCTAAGTTGGCAGGGTATGCCCAGACGTGGGTCCCCTGCTCACTTTGCCACTGGATTCAAGATAGCCTGGCTGATGAGGGTTATGAACCCAAAACCCGTCCCAGGATGCTTGTTTCCAGTCCAGGGAAGACATGGCTTGGCAGTTCTGGCTGGACTGTGCCATGAGGACCAGGGTCAGATTGATTTGCATATGGCCATGTTTGAACTGGGGTGGTGGAGTGAGCTAAAGAATGATGATGGATTAAACCCAGATCAGTTGACTGGGGATGAGTGTTTGATTTCCTCAAACGCTCCGTCCATCATCCCCTTTGGTATAGCTTTGTTCGCCCTAAGTTTGCAGGGTATGCCCAGACGTGGGTCCCCTGCTCACTTTGCCACTGGATTCAAGGTAGCCTGCCTGATGAGGGTTATGAACCTGAAACCAGTCTCAGGATGCTTGTTTCCGGTCCAGGGAAGACATGGCTTGGCAGTTCGGGCTGGGCTGTTCCCATGAGGCACAGGGTCAGACTGATTTTCATATGGCCATATCTGAACTGGGGTGGTGGAGTGAGCTAAAGAATGATGATGGATTAAACCCAGATCAGTTGACTGGGGGTGAGTGTTTGATTTCCTCAAACGCTCCGTCCATCATCCCTTTTGGTATAGCTTTGTTCACCCTAAGTTGGCAGGGTATGCCCAGACGTGGGCACCTTGCTCACTTTGCCACTGGATTCAAGATAGTCTGGCTGATGAGGGTTATGAACCCGAAACCGGTCCCAGGATGCTTGTTTCTGGTCCAGGGAAGACATGGCTTGGCAGTTCGGGCTGGACAGTTACCATGAGGCACAGGGTCAGACTGATTTGCATATGGCCATGTCTGAACTGGGTTGGTGGAGTGAGCTAAAGAATGATGATGGATTAAACCCAGATCAGTTGACTGGGGGTGAGTGTTTGATTTGCTCAAACGCTCCGTCCCTCATCCCCTAAGGTATCGCTTTGTTCGCCCTAAGTTGGCAGGGTATGCCCACACGTGGGTCCCTTGCTCACTTTGCCACTGGATTCAAGATAGCCTGGCTGATGAAGGTTATGAACCCGAAACCGGTCCCAGGACGCTTGTTTCCGGTCCTGGGAAGGCTTGGCTTGGCAGTTCGGGCTGTACTGTTCCCATGAGGCACAGGGTCATACTGATTTGCATATGGCCATATCTGAACTGGGGTGGTGGAGTGAGCTAAAGAATGATGATGGATTAAACCCAGATCAGTTGACTGGGGGTGAGTGTTTGATTTCCTCAAACGCTCCGTCCATCATCCCCTTTGGTATAGCTTTGTTCACCCTAAGTTGGCAGGGTATGCCCAGACGTGGGTCCCTTGCTCACTTTGCCACTGGATTCAAGATAGCCTGGCTGGTGAGGGTTATGAACCTGAAACTGGTCCCAGGATGCTTATTTCCGGTCCAGGGAAGACATGGGTTGGCAGTTCGGGCTGAACTGTTCCCATGAGGCACAGGGTCAGACTGATTTGCATATGGCCATGTCTGAACTGGGTTGGTGGAGTGAGCTAAAGAATGATGATGGATTAAACCCAGATCAGTTGACTGGGGATGAGTGTTTGATTTCCTCAAACGCTCCGTCCATCATCCCCTTTGGTTTCGCTTTGTTCGCCCTAAGTTTGCAGAGTATGCCCAGACGTGGGTCCCCTGCTCACTTTGCCACTGGATTCAAGGTAGCCTGCCTGATGAGGGTTATGAACCTGAAACCAGTCTCAGGATGCTTGTTTCCGGTCCAGGGAAGACATGGCTTGGCAGTTCGGGCTGGGCTGTTCCCATGAGGCACAGGGTCAGACTGATTTGCATATGGCCATATCTGAACTGGGGTGGTGGAGTGAGCTAAAGAATAATGATGGATTAAACCCAGATCAGTTGACTGGGGGTGAGTTTTTGGTTTCCTCAAACGCTCCGTCCATCATCCCCTTTGGTATAGCTTTGTTCATCTTAAGTTGGCAGGGTATGCCCAGACGTGGGTCCCTTGCTCACTTTGCCACTGGATTCAAGATAGTCTGGCTGGTGAGGGTTATGAACCCGAAACCGGTCCCAGGATGCTTATTTCCGGTCCAGGGAAGACATGGCTTGGCAGTTCGGGCTGGACTGTTCCCATGAGGCATAGTGTCAGACTTCTTTGCATATGGCCATGTCTGAACTGGGGTGGTGGAGTGAGCTAAAGAATGATGATGGATTAAACCCAGATCAGTTGACTAGGGGTGAGTGTTTGATTTGCTCAAACGCTCCGTCCATCATCCCCTTTGGTATCGCTTTGTTCGTCCTAAGTTGGCAGGGTATGCCCAGACTTGGGTCTCTTGCTCACTTTGCCACTGGATTAAAAATAGCCTGGCTGATGAGGGTTATGAACCCGAAACCGGTCCCAGGATGCTTGTTTCTGGTCCAGGGAAGCCATGGCTTGGCAGTTCGGGCTTGACTGTTCCCATGAGGCACAGGGTCAGACTGATTTGCAGATAGCCATGTCTGAACTGGGGTGGTGGAGTGAGCTAAAGAATGATGATTGAGTAAACCAAGATCAGTTGACTGTGGGTGAGTGTTTGATTTGCTCAAACGCTCTGTCCATCATCCCCTTTGGTATCGCTTTGTTCGCCCTAAGTTGGCAGGGTAAGCCCAGACGTGGGTCCCCTGCTCACTTTGCCACTGGATTCAAGATAGCCTGGCTGATGAGGGTTATGAACCCGAAACCGGTACCAGGATGCTTGTTTCCGGTCCACTGGGGTGGTGAAGTGAGCTAAAGAATGATGATGGATTAAACCCAGATCAGTTGACTAGGGGTGAGTGTTTGATTTGCTCAAACGCTCCGTCCATCATCCCCTTTGGTATCACTTTGTTCGCACTAAATTGGCAGGGTATGCCCAGACGTGGGTCCCTTGCTCACTTTGCCACTGGATTTAAGATAGTCTGCCTGATGAGGGTTATGAACCCAAAACCGGTCCCAGGATGCTTGTTTCCGGTCCAGGGAAGACATGGCTTGGCAGTTCGGGCTGGACTGTTCCCATGAGGCACAGGGTCAGACTGATTTGCATATGGCCATGTCTGAACTGGGTTGGTGGAGTGAGCTAAAGAATGATGATGGATTAAACCCAGATCAGTTGACTGGGGGTGAGTGTTTGATTTGCTCAAACACTCCGTCCATCATCCCCTAAGGTATCGCTTCGTTCGCCCTAAGTTGGCAGGGTATGCCCACACGTGGGTCCCCTGCTCACTTTGCCACTGGATTCAAGGTAGCCTGCCTGATGAGGGTTATGAACCTGAAACCAGTCTCAGGATGCTTGTTTCCGGTCCAGGGAAGACATGGCTTGGCAGTTCGGGCTGGGCTGTTCTCATGAGGCACAGGGTCAGACTGATTTGCATATGGCCATATCTGAACTGGGGTGGTGGAGTGAGCTAAAGAATGATGATGTATTAAACCCAGATCAGTTGACTGGGGGTGAGTGTTTGATTTCCTCAAACGCTCCGTCCATCATCCCCTTTGGTATAGCTTTGTTCACCCTAAGTTGGCAGGGTATGCCCAGACGTGGGTCCCTTGCTCACTTTGCCACTGGATTCAAGATAGCCTGGCTGGTGAGGGTTATGAACCTGAAACTGGTCCCAGGATGCATATTTCCGGTCCAGGGAAGACATGGGTTGGCATTTCGGGCTGGACTGTTCCCATGAGGCACAGTGTCAGACTTCTTGCATATGGCCATGTCTGAACTGGGGTGGTGGAGTGAGCTAAAGAATGATGATGGATTAAACCCAGATCAGTTGACTGGGGGTGAGTGTTTGATTTGCTCAAACGCTCTGTCCATCATCCCCTTTGGTATCGCTTTGTTCGTCCTAAGTTGGCAGGGTATGCCCAGACTTGGGTCTCTTGCTCACTTTGCCACTGGATTCAAGATAGCCTGCCTGATTAGGGTTATGAACCTGAAACCAGTCTCAGGATGCTTGTTTCCAGTCCAGGGAGGACATGGCTTGGCAGTTCTGGCTGGACTGTGCCTTGAGGACCAGGATCAGATTGATTTGCATATGGCCATGTTTGAACTGGGGTGGTGGAGTGAGCTAAAGAATGATGATGGATTAAACCCAGATCAGTTGACTAGGGGTGAGTGTTTGATTTGCTCAAACGCTCCGTCCATCATCCCCTTTGGTATCGCTTTGTTCGCACTCAATTGGCAGGGTATGCCCAGACGTGGGTCCCTTGCTCACTTTGCCACTGGATTTAAGATAGTCTGGCTGATGATGGTTATGAACCCAAAACCGGTCCCAGGATGCTTGTTTCCGGTCCAGGGAGGACATGGCTGGGCAGTTCGGGCTGGACTGTTCCCATGAGGCACAGGGTCAGACTGATTTGCATATGGCCATGTCTGAACTGGGTTGGTGGAGTGAGCTAAAGAATGATGATGGATTAAACCCAGATCAGTTGACTGGGGGTGAGTGTTTGATTTGCTCAAACGCTCCGTCCATCATCCCCTTTGGTATCGCTTTGTTCGCCCTAAGTTGGCAGGGTATGCCCAGATGTGGGTCCCTTGCTCACTTTGCCACTGGATTCAAGATAGCCTGTCTGATGAGGGTTATGAGCCCGAAACCGCTCCCAGGATGCTTGTTTCCGATCCAGGGAAGACATGGCTTGGCAGTTCGGACTAGACAGTTCCCATGAGGCACAGGGTCAGACTGATTTGCATATGGCCATGTCTAAACTGGGGTGGTGGAGTGAGCTAAATAATGATGATGGATTAAACCCAGATCAGTTGACTGGGGGTGAGTGTTTGATTTGCTCAAATGCTCCGTCCATCATCCCATTTGGTATCGCTTTGTTCGCCCTAAGTTGGCAAGGTATGCCCAGACGTGGGTCCCTTCTCACTTTGCCACTGGATTCAAGATAGCATGGCTGAAGAGGGTTATGAACCCAAAACCGGTCCCAGGATGCTTGTTTCCGGTCCAGGGAAGACATGGCTTGGCAGTCCTGGCTGGACTGTTCCCATGAGGCACATGGTCAGACTGATTTGCATATGGCCATGTCTGAAATGGGGTGGTGGAGTGAGCTAAAGAATGGAGATAGATTAAACCAAGATCAGTTGACTGGGGGTGAGTGTTTGAATTGCTCAAACGCTCCGTCCATCATCCCCTTTGGTATCGCTTTGTTCGCCCTAAGTTGGCAGGGTATGCCCAGACGTGGGTCCCCTGCTCACTTTGCCACTGGATTCAAGATAGCCTGGCTGATGAGGGTTATGAACCCGAAACCCGTCCCAGGATGCTTGTTTCCAGTCCAGGGAAGACATGGATTGGCAGTTCTGGCTGGACTGTGCCATGAGGACCAGGGTCAGATTGATTTGCATATGGCCATGTTTGAACTGGGGTGGTGGAGTGAGCTAAAGAATGATGATGGATTAAACCCAGATCAGCTGACTGGGGGTGAGTGTTTGATTTCCTCAAACGCTCCGTCCATCATCGCCTTTGGTATAGCTTTGTTCACCTTAAGTTGGCAGGGTATGCCCAGATGTGGGTCCCTTGCTCACTTTGCCACTGGATTCAAGATAGCCTGGCTGGTGAGGGTTATGAACCCGAAACCGGTCCCAGGATGCTTATTTCCGGTCCAGGGAAGACATGGCTTGGCAGTTCGGGCTGGACTGTTCCCATGAGGCACAGTGTCAGACTTCTTTGCATATGGCCATGTCTGAACTGGGGTGGTTGAGTGAGCTAAAGAATGAAGATGGATTAAACCCAGATCAGTTGACTGGGGGTGAGTGTTTGATTTGCTCAAACGCTCCGTCCATCATCCCCTTTGGTATCGCTTTGTTCGTCCTAAGTTGGCAGGGTATGCCCAGACTTGGGTCTCTTGCTCACTTTGCCACTGGATTCAAGATAGCCTGGCTGATGAGGGTTATGAACCCGAAACCGGTCCCAGGATGCTTGTTTCTGGTCCAGGGAAGCCATGGCTTGGCAGTTCGGGCTTGACTGTTCCCATGAGGCACAGGGTCAGACTGATTTGCATATAGCCATGTCTGAACTGGGGTGGTGGAGTGAGCTAAAGAATGATGATTGAGTAAACCAAGATCAGTTGACTGAGGGTGAGTGTTTAATTTGCTCAAACGCTCTGTCCATCATCCCCTTTGGTATCGCTTTGTTCGCCCTAAGTTGGCAGGGTAAGCCCAGACGTGGGTCCCCTGCTCACTTTGCCACTGGATTCAAGATAGCCTGGCTGATGAGGGTTATGAACCTGAAACCGGTACCAGGATGCTTGTTTCCAGTCCACTGGGGTGGTGGAGTGAGCTAAAGAATGATGATGGATTAAACCCAGATCAGTTGACTAGGGGTGAGTGTTTGATTTGCTCAAACGCTCCGTCCATCATCCCCTTTGGTATCACTTTGTTCGCACTAAATTGGCAGGGTATGCCCAGACGTGGGAACCTTGCTCACTTTGCCACTGGATTCAAGATAGTCCGGCTGATGAGGGTTATGAACCCAAAACCGGTCCCAGGATGCTTGTTTCCGGTCCAGGGAAGACATGGCTTGGCAGTTCGGGCTGGACTGTTCCCATGAGGCACAGGGTCAGACTGATTTGCATATGGCCATGTCTGAACTGGGTTGGTGGAGTGAGCTAAAGAATGATGATGGATTAAACCCAGATCAGTTGACTGGGGGTGAGTGTTTGATTTGCTCAAACGCTCCGTCCATCATCCCCTAAGGTATCGCTTTGTTCGCCCTAAGTTGGCAGTGTATGCCCACACGTGGGTCCCTTGCTCACTTTGCCACTGGATTCAAGATAGCATGGCTGATGAAGGTTATGAACCCGAAACCGGTCCCAGGACGCTTGTTTCCGGTCCTGGGAAGGCTTGGCAGTTTGGGCTGTACTGTTCCCATGAGGCACAGGGTCAGACTGATTTGAATATGGCCATGTCTGAACTGGGGTGGTGGAGTGACCTAAAGAATGATGATAGATTAAACCCAGATCAGTTGACTGGGGGTGAGTGTTTGATTTGCTCAACGGCTCCGTCCATCATCCCCTTTGGTATCGCTTTGTTCGCCCTAAGTTGGCAGGGTATGCCCAGATGTGGGTCCCTTGCTCACTTTGCCACTGGATTCAAGATAGCCTGTCTGATGAGGGTTATGAGCCCGAAACCAGTCCCAGGATGCTTGTTTCCGATCCAGGGAAGACATGGCTTGGCAGTTCGGGCTGGACAGTTCCCATGAGGCACAGGGTCAGACTGATTTGCATATGGCCATGTCTGAACTGGGGTGGTGGAGTGAGCTAAAGAATGATGATGGATTAAACCCAGATCAGTTGACTGGGGGTGAGTGTTTGATTTGCTCAAACGCTCCGTCCATCATCCCATTTGGTATCGCTTTGTTCGCCCTAAGTTGGCAAGGTATGCCCAGACGTGGGTCCCTTCTCACTTTGCCACTGGATTCAAGATAGCATGGCTGAAGAGGGTTATGAACCCAAAACCGGTCCCAGGATGCTTGTTTCCGGTCCAGGGAAGACATGGCTTGGCAGTTCCGGGACTGTTCCCATGAGGCACATGGTCAGACTGATTTGCATATGGCCATGTCTGAACTGGGGTGGTGGAGTGAGCTAAAGAATGGAGATGGATTAAACCAAGATCAGTTGACTGGGGGTGAGTGTTTGAATTGCTCAAACGCTCTGTCCATCATCCCCTTTGGTATCGCTTTGTTCGCCCTAAGTTGGCAGGGTATGCCCAGACGTGGGTCCCCTGCTCACTTTGCCACTGGATTCAAGATAGCCTGGCTGATGAGGGTTATGAACCCGAAACCGGTCCCAGGATGCTTGTTTCCAGTCCAGGGAAGACATGGCTTGGCAGTTCTGGCTGGACTGTGCCATGAGGACCAGGGTCAGACTGATTTGCATATGGCCATGTTTGAACTGGGGTGGTGGAGTGAGCTAAAGAATGATGATGGATTAAACCCAGATCAGTTGACTGGGGATGAGTGTTTGATTTCCTCAAACGCTCCGTCCATCATCCCCTTTGGTTTCTCTTTGTTCGCCCTAAGTTTGCAGGGTATGCCCAGACGTGGGTCCCCTGCTCACTTTGCCACTGGATTCAAGGTACCCTGCCTGATGAGGGTTATGAACCTGAAACCAGTCTCAGGATGCTTGTTTCCGGTCCAGGGAAGACATGGCTTGGCAGTTCGGGCTGGGCTGTTCCCATGAGGCACAGGGTCAGACTGATTTGCATATGGCCATGTCTGAACTGGGGTGGTGGAGTGAGCTAAAGAATGATGATGGATTAAACCCAGATCAGTTGACTGGGGGTGAGTGTTTGATTTGCTCAAACGCTCCGTCCATCATCCCCTAAGGTATCGCTTTGTTCGCCCTAAGTTGGCAGGGTATGCCCACACGTGGGTCCCTTGCTCACTTTGCCACTGGAATCAAGATAGCCTGGCTGATGAAGGTTATGAACCCGAAACCGGTCCCAGGACGCTTGTTTCCGGTCCTGGGAAGGCTTGGCTTGGCAGTTCGGGCTGTACTGTTCCCATGAGGCACAGGGTCAGACTGATTTGAATATGGCCATGTCTGAACTGGGGTGGTGGAGTGACCTAAAGAATGATGATAGATTAAACCCAGATCAGTTGACTGGGGGTGAGTGTTTGATTTGCTCAAAGGCTCCGTCCATCATCCCCTTTGGTATCACTTTGTTCGCCCTAAGTTGGCAGGGTATGCCCAGATGTGGGTCCCTTGCTCACTTTGCCACTGAATTCAAGATAGCCTGTCTGATGAGGGTTATGAGCCCGAAACCAGTCCCAGGATGCTTGTTTCCGATCCAGGGAAGACATGGCTTGGCAGTTCGGGCTGGACAGTTCCCATGAGGCACAGGGTCAGACTGATTTGCATATGGCCATGTCTGAACTGGGGTGGTGGAGTGAGCTAAAGAATGGAGATGGATTAAACCAAGATCAGTTGACTGGGGGTGAGTGTTTGAATTGCTCAAACGCTCTGTCCATCATCCCCTTTGGTATCGCTTTGTTCGCCCTAAGTTGGCAGGGTATGCCCAGACGTGGGTCCCCTGCTCACTTTGCCACTGGATTCAAGATAGCCTGGCTGATGAGGGTTATGAACCCGAAACCGGTCCCAGGATGCTTGTTTCCAGTCCAGGGAAGACATGGCTTGGCAGTTCTGGCTGGACTGTGCCATGAGGACCAGGGTCAGACTGATTTGCATATGGCCATGTTTGAACTGGGGTGGTGGAGTGAGCTAAAGAATGATGATGGATTAAACCCAGATCAGTTGACTGGGGATGAGTGTTTGATTTCTTCAAACGCTCCGTCCATCATCCTCATTGGTTTCGCTTTGTTCGCCCTAAGTTTGCAGGGTATGCCCAGACGTGGGTCCCCTGCTCACTTTGCCACTGGATTCAAGGTAGCCTGCCTGATGAGGGTTATGAACCTGAAACCAGTCTCAGGATGCTTGTTTCCGGTCCAGGGAAGACATGGCTTGGCAGTTCGGGCTGGGCTGTTCCCATGAGGCACAGGGTCAGACTGATTTGCATATGGCCATGTCTGAACTGGGGTGGTGGAGTGAGCTAAAGAATGATGATGGATTAAACCCAGATCAGTTGACTGGGGGTGAGTGTTTGATTTCCTCAAACGCTCCGTCCATCATCCCCTTTGGTATAGCTTTGTTCACCCTAAGTTGGCAGGGTATGCCCAGACGTGGGTCCCTTGCTCGCTTTGCCACTGGATTCAAGATAGCCTGGCTGGTGAGGGTTATGAACCCGAAACCGGTCCCAGGATGCTTATTTCCGGTCCAGGGAAGACATGGCTTGGCAGTTCGGGCTGGACTGTTCCCATGAGACACAGTGTCAGACTTTTTTGCATATGGCCATGTCTGAACTGGGGTGGTGGAGTGAGCTAAAGAATGATGATGGATTAAACCCAGATCAGTTGACTGGGGATGAGTGTTTGATTTGCTCAAACGCTCCGTCCATCATCCCATTTGGTATCGCTTTGTTCGCCCTAAGTTGGTAAGGTATGCCCAGACGTGGGTCCCTTCTCACTTTGCCACTGGATTCAAGATAGCATGGCTGAAGAGGGTTATGAACCCAAAACCGGTCCCAGGATGCTTGTTTCCGGTCCAGGGAAGACATGGCTTGGCAGTCCTGGCTGGACTGTTCCCATGAGGCACATGGTCAGACTGATTTGCATATGGCCATGTCTGAAATGGGGTGGTGGAGTGAGCTAAAGAATGGAGATAGATTAAACCAAGATCAGTTGACTGGGGGTGAGTGTTTGAATTGCTCAAACGCTCCGTCCATCATCCCCTTTGGTATCGCTTTGTTCGCCCTAAGTTGGCAGGGTATGCCCAGACGTGGGTCCCATGCTCACTTTGCCACTGGATTCAAGATAGCCTGGCTGATGAGGGTTATGAACCCGAAACCGGTCCCAGGATGCTTGTTTCCAGTCCAGGGAAGGCTTGGCTTGGCAGTTCGGGCTGTACTATTCCCATGAGGCACAGGGTCATACTGATTTGCATATGGCCATATCTGAACTGGGGTGGTGGAGTGAGCTAAAGAATGATGATGGATTAAACCCAGATCAGTTGACTGGGGGTGAGTGTTTGATTTCCTCAAACGCTCCGTCCATCATCCCCTTTGGTATAGCTTTGTTCACCCTAAGTTGGCAGGGTATGCCCAGACGTGGGTCCCTTGCTCACTTTGCCACTGGATTCAAGATAGCCTGGCTGGTGAGGGTTATGAACCTGAAACTGGTCCCAGGATGCTTATTTCCGGTCCAGGGAAGACATGGGTTGGCAGTTCGGGCTGAACTGTTCCCATGAGGCACAGGGTCAGACTGATTTGCATATGGCCATGTCTGAACTGGGTTGGTGGAGTGAGCTAAAGAATGATGATGGATTAAACCCAGATCAGTTGACTGGGGATGAGTGTTTGATTTCCTCAAACGCTCCGTCCATCATCCCCTTTGGTTTCGCTTTGTTCGCCCTAAGTTTGCAGAGTATGCCCAGACGTGGGTCCCCTGCTCACTTTGCCACTGGATTCAAGGTAGCCTGCCTGATGAGGGTTATGAACCTGAAACCAGTCTCAGGATGCTTGTTTCCGGTCCAGGGAAGACATGGCTTGGCAGTTCGGGCTGGGCTGTTCCCATGAGGCACAGGGTCAGACTGATTTGCATATGGCCATATCTGAACTGGGGTGGTGGAGTGAGCTAAAGAATAATGATGGATTAAACCCAGATCAGTTGACTGGGGGTGAGTTTTTGGTTTCCTCAAACGCTCCGTCCATCATCCCCTTTGGTATAGCTTTGTTCATCTTAAGTTGGCAGGGTATGCCCAGACGTGGGTCCCTTGCTCACTTTGCCACTGGATTCAAGATAGTCTGGCTGGTGAGGGTTATAAACCCGAAACCGGTCCCAGGATGCTTATTTCCGGTCCAGGGAAGACATGGCTTGGCAGTTCGGGCTGGACTGTTCCCATGAGGCATAGTGTCAGACTTCTTTGCATATGGCCATGTCTGAACTGGGGTGGTGGAGTGAGCTAAAGAATGATGATGGATTAAACCCAGATCAGTTGACTAGGGGTGAGTGTTTGATTTGCTCAAACGCTCCGTCCATCATCCCCTTTGGTATCGCTTTGTTCGTCCTAAGTTGGCAGGGTATGCCCAGACTTGGGTCTCTTGCTCACTTTGCCACTGGATTAAAAATAGCCTGGCTGATGAGGGTTATGAACCCGAAACCGGTCCCAGGATGCTTGTTTCTGGTCCAGGGAAGCCATGGCTTGGCAGTTCAGGCTTGACTGTTCCCATGAGGCACAGGGTCAGACTGATTTGCAGATAGCCATGTCTGAACTGGGGTGGTGGAGTGAGCTAAAGAATGATGATTGAGTAAACCAAGATCAGTTGACTGTGGGTGAGTGTTTGATTTGCTCAAACGCTCTGTCCATCATCCCCTTTGGTATCGCTTTGTTCGCCCTAAGTTGGCAGGGTAAGCCCAGACGTGGGTCCCCTGCTCACTTTGCCACTGGATTCAAGATAGCCTGGCTGATGAGGGTTATGAACCCGAAACCGGTACCAGGATGCTTGTTTCCGGTCCACTGGGGTGGTGAAGTGAGCTAAAGAATGATGATGGATTAAACCCAGATCAGTTGACTAGGGGTGAGTGTTTGATTTGCTCAAACGCTCCGTCCATCATCCCCTTTGGTATCACTTTGTTCGCACTAAATTGGCAGGGTATGCCCAGACGTGGGTCCCTTGCTCACTTTGCCACTGGATTTAAGATAGTCTGCCTGATGAGGGTTATGAACCCAAAACCGGTCCCAGGATGCTTGTTTCCGGTCCAGGGAAGACATGGCTTGGCAGTTCGGGCTGGACTGTTCCCATGAGGCACAGGGTCAGACTGATTTGCATATGGCCATGTCTGAACTGGGTTGGTGGAGTGAGCTAAAGAATGATGATGGATTAAACCCAGATCAGTTGACTGGGGGTGAGTGTTTGATTTGCTCAAACACTCCGTCCATCATCCCCTAAGGTATCGCTTCGTTCGCCCTAAGTTGGCAGGGTATGCCCACACGTGGGTCCCCTGCTCACTTTGCCACTGGATTCAAGGTAGCCTGCCTGATGAGGGTTATGAACCTGAAACCAGTCTCAGGATGCTTGTTTCCGGTCCAGGGAAGACATGGCTTGGCAGTTCGGGCTGGGCTGTTCTCATGAGGCACAGGGTCAGACTGATTTGCATATGGCCATATCTGAACTGGGGTGGTGGAGTGAGCTAAAGAATGATGATGTATTAAACCCAGATCAGTTGACTGGGGGTGAGTGTTTGATTTCCTCAAACGCTCCGTCCATCATCCCCTTTGGTATAGCTTTGTTCACCCTAAGTTGGCAGGGTATGCCCAGACGTGGGTCCCTTGCTCACTTTGCCACTGGATTCAAGATAGCCTGGCTGGTGAGGGTTATGAACCTGAAACTGGTCCCAGGATGCATATTTCTGGTCCAGGGAAGACATGGGTTGGCATTTCGGGCTGGACTGTTCCCATGAGGCACAGTGTCAGACTTCTTGCATATGGCCATGTCTGAACTGGGTTGGTGGAGTGAGCTAAAGAATGATGATGGATTAAACCCAGATCAGTTGACTGGGGGTGAGTGTTTGATTTGCTCAAACGCTCTGTCCATCATCCCCTTTGGTATCGCTTTGTTCGTCCTAAGTTGGCAGGGTATGCCCAGACTTGGGTCTCTTGCTCACTTTGCCACTGGATTCAAGATAGCCTGCCTGATTAGGGTTATGAACCTGAAACCAGTCTCAGGATGCTTGTTTCCAGTCCAGGGAGGACATGGCTTGGCAGTTCTGGCTGGACTGTGCCTTGAGGACCAGGATCAGATTGATTTGCATATGGCCATGTTTGAACTGGGGTGGTGGAGTGAGCTAAAGAATGATGATGGATTAAACCCAGATCAGTTGACTAGGGGTGAGTGTTTGATTTGCTCAAACGCTCCGTCTATCATCCCCTTTGGTATCGCTTTGTTCGCACTCAATTGGCAGGGTATGCCCAGACGTGGGTCCCTTGCTCACTTTGCCACTGGATTTAAGATAGTCTGGCTGATGATGGTTATGAACCCAAAACCGGTCCCAGGATGCTTGTTTCCGGTCCAGGGAGGACATGGCTGGGCAGTTCGGGCTGGACTGTTCCCATGAGGCACAGGGTCAGACTGATTTGCATATGGCCATGTCTGAACTGGGTTGGTGGAGTGAGCTAAAGAATGATGATGGATTAAACCCAGATCAGTTGACTGGGGGTGAGTGTTTGATTTGCTCAAACGCTCCGTCCATCATCCCCTTTGGTATCGCTTTGTTCGCCCTAAGTTGGCAGGGTATGCCCAGATGTGGGTCCCTTGCTCACTTTGCCACTGGATTCAAGATAGCCTGTCTGATGAGGGTTATGAGCCCGAAACCGCTCCCAGGATGCTTGTTTCCGATCCAGGGAAGACATGGCTTGGCAGTTCGGACTAGACAGTTCCCATGAGGCACAGGGTCAGACTGATTTGCATATGGCCATGTCTAAACTGGGGTGGTGGAGTGAGCTAAATAATGATGATGGATTAAACCCAGATCAGTTGACTGGGGGTGAGTGTTTGATTTGCTCAAATGCTCCGTCCATCATCCCATTTGGTATCGCTTTGTTCGCCCTAAGTTGGCAAGGTATGCCCAGACGTGGGTCCCTTCTCACTTTGCCACTGGATTCAAGATAGCATGGCTGAAGAGGGTTATGAACCCAAAACCGGTCCCAGGATGCTTGTTTCCGGTCCAGGGAAGACATGGCTTGGCAGTCCTGGCTGGACTGTTCCCATGAGGCACATGGTCAGACTGATTTGCATATGGCCATGTCTGAAATGGGGTGGTGGAGTGAGCTAAAGAATGGAGATAGATTAAACCAAGATCAGTTGACTGGGGGTGAGTGTTTGAATTGCTCAAACGCTCCGTCCATCATCCCCTTTGGTATCGCTTTGTTCGCCCTAAGTTGGCAGGGTATGCCCAGACGTGGGTCCCCTGCTCACTTTGCCACTGGATTCAAGATAGCCTGGCTGATGAGGGTTATGAACCCGAAACCCGTCCCAGGATGCTTGTTTCCAGTCCAGGGAAGACATGGATTGGCAGTTCTGGCTGGACTGTGCCATGAGGACCAGGGTCAGATTGATTTGCATATGGCCATGTTTGAACTGGGGTGGTGGAGTGAGCTAAAGAATGATGATGGATTAAACCCAGATCAGCTGACTGGGGGTGAGTGTTTGATTTCCTCAAACGCTCCGTCCATCATCGCCTTTGGTATAGCTTTGTTCACCTTAAGTTGGCAGGGTATGCCCAGATGTGGGTCCCTTGCTCACTTTGCCACTGGATTCAAGATAGCCTGGCTGGTGAGGGTTATGAACCCGAAACCGGTCCCAGGATGCTTATTTCCGGTCCAGGGAAGACATGGCTTGGCAGTTCGGGCTGGACTGTTCCCATGAGGCACAGTGTCAGACTTCTTTGCATATGGCCATGTCTGAACTGGGGTGGTTGAGTGAGCTAAAGAATGAAGATGGATTAAACCCAGATCAGTTGACTGGGGGTGAGTGTTTGATTTGCTCAAACGCTCCGTCCATCATCCCCTTTGGTATCGCTTTGTTCGTCCTAAGTTGGCAGGGTATGCCCAGACTTGGGTCTCTTGCTCACTTTGCCACTGGATTCAAGATAGCCTGGCTGATGAGGGTTATGAACCCGAAACCGGTCCCAGGATGCTTGTTTCTGGTCCAGGGAAGCCATGGCTTGGCAGTTCGGGCTTGACTGTTCCCATGAGGCACAGGGTCAGACTGATTTGCATATAGCCATGTCTGAACTGGGGTGGTGGAGTGAGCTAAAGAATGATGATTGAGTAAACCAAGATCAGTTGACTGAGGGTGAGTGTTTAATTTGCTCAAACGCTCTGTCCATCATCCCCTTTGGTATCGCTTTGTTCGCCCTAAGTTGGCAGGGTAAGCCCAGACGTGGGTCCCCTGCTCACTTTGCCACTGGATTCAAGATAGCCTGGCTGATGAGGGTTATGAACCTGAAACCGGTACCAGGATGCTTGTTTCCAGTCCACTGGGGTGGTGGAGTGAGCTAAAGAATGATGATGGATTAAACCCAGATCAGTTGACTAGGGGTGAGTGTTTGATTTGCTCAAACGCTCCGTCCATCATCCCCTTTGGTATCACTTTGTTCGCACTAAATTGGCAGGGTATGCCCAGACGTGGGAACCTTGCTCACTTTGCCACTGGATTCAAGATAGTCCGGCTGATGAGGGTTATGAACCCAAAACCGGTCCCAGGATGCTTGTTTCCGGTCCAGGGAAGACATGGCTTTGCAGTTCGGGCTGGACTGTTCCCATGAGGCACAGGGTCAGACTGATTTGCATATGGCCATGTCTGAACTGGGTTGGTGGAGTGAGCTAAAGAATGATGATGGATTAAACCCAGATCAGTTGACTGGGGGTGAGTGTTTGATTTGCTCAAACGCTCCGTCCATCATCCCCTAAGGTATCGCTTTGTTCGCCCTAAGTTGGCAGTGTATGCCCACACGTGGGTCCCTTGCTCACTTTGCCACTGGATTCAAGATAGCATGGCTGATGAAGGTTATTAACCCGAAACCGGTCCCAGGACGCTTGTTTCCGGTCCTGGGAAGGCTTGGCAGTTTGGGCTGTACTGTTCCCATGAGGCACAGGGTCAGACTGATTTGAATATGGCCATGTCTGAACTGGGGTGGTGGAGTGACCTAAAGAATGATGATAGATTAAACCCAGATCAGTTGACTGGGGGTGAGTGTTTGATTTGCTCAACGGCTCCGTCCATCATCCCCTTTGGTATCGCTTTGTTCGCCCTAAGTTGGCAGGGTATGCCCAGATGTGGGTCCCTTGCTCACTTTGCCACTGGATTCAAGATAGCCTGTCTGATGAGGGTTATGAGCCCGAAACCAGTCCCAGGATGCTTGTTTCCGATCCAGGGAAGACATGGCTTGGCAGTTCGGGCTGGACAGTTCCCATGAGGCACAGGGTCAGACTGATTTGCATATGGCCATGTCTGAACTGGGGTGGTGGAGTGAGCTAAAAAATGATGATGGATTAAACCCAGATCAGTTGACTGGGGGTGAGTGTTTGATTTGCTCAAACGCTCCGTCCATCATCCCATTTGGTATCGCTTTGTTCGCCCTAAGTTGGCAAGGTATGCCCAGACGTGGGTCCCTTCTCACTTTGCCACTGGATTCAAGATAGCATGGCTGAAGAGGGTTATGAACCCAAAACCGGTCCCAGGATGCTTGTTTCCGGTCCAGGGAAGACATGGCTTGGCAGTTCCGGGACTGTTCCCATGAGGCACATGGTCAGACTGATTTGCATATGGCCATGTCTGAACTGGGGTGGTGGAGTGAGCTAAAGAATGGAGATGGATTAAACCAAGATCAGTTGACTGGGGGTGAGTGTTTGAATTGCTCAAACGCTCTGTCCATCATCCCCTTTGGTATCGCTTTGTTCGCCCTAAGTTGGCAGGGTATGCCCAGACGTGGGTCCCCTGCTCACTTTGCCACTGGATTCAAGATAGCCTGGCTGATGAGGGTTATGAACCCGAAACCGGTCCCAGGATGCTTGTTTCCAGTCCAGGGAAGACATGGCTTGGCAGTTCTGGCTGGACTGTGCCATGAGGACCAGGGTCAGACTGATTTGCATATGGCCATGTTTGAACTGGGGTGGTGGAGTGAGCTAAAGAATGATGATGGATTAAACCCAGATCAGTTGACTGGGGATGAGTGTTTGATTTCCTCAAACGCTCCGTCCATCATCCCCTTTGGTTTCTCTTTGTTCGCCCTAAGTTTGCAGGGTATGCCCAGACGTGGGTCCCCTGCTCACTTTGCCACTGGATTCAAGGTACCCTGCCTGATGAGGGTTATGAACCTGAAACCAGTCTCAGGATGCTTGTTTCCGGTCCAGGGAAGACATGGCTTGGCAGTTCGGGCTGGGCTGTTCCCATGAGGCACAGGGTCAGACTGATTTGCATATGGCCATGTCTGAACTGGGGTGGTGGAGTGAGCTAAAGAATGATGATGGATTAAACCCAGATCAGTTGACTGGGGGTGAGTGTTTGATTTGCTCAAACGCTCCGTCCATCATCCCCTAAGGTATCGCTTTGTTCGCCCTAAGTTGGCAGGGTATGCCCACACGTGGGTCCCTTGCTCACTTTGCCACTGGATTCAAGATAGCCTGGCTGATGAAGGTTATGAACCCGAAACCGGTCCCAGGACGCTTGTTTCCGGTCCTGGGAAGGCTTGGCTTGGCAGTTCGGGCTGTACTGTTCCCATGAGGCACAGGGTCAGACTGATTTGAATATGGCCATGTCTGAACTGGGGTGGTGGAGTGACCTAAAGAATGATGATAGATTAAACCCAGATCAGTTGACTGGGGGTGAGTGTTTGATTTGCTCAAAGGCTCCGTCCATCATCCCCTTTGGTATCACTTTGTTCGCCCTAAGTTGGCAGGGTATGCCCAGATGTGGGTCCCTTGCTCACTTTGCCACTGAATTCAAGATAGCCTGTCTGATGAGGGTTATGAGCCCGAAACCAGTCCCAGGATGCTTGTTTCCGATCCAGGGAAGACATGGCTTGGCAGTTCGGGCTGGACAGTTCCCATGAGGCACAGGGTCAGACTGATTTGCATATGGCCATGTCTGAACTGGGGTGGTGGAGTGAGCTAAAGAATGGAGATGGATTAAACCAAGATCAGTTGACTGGGGGTGAGTGTTTGAATTGCTCAAACGCTCTGTCCATCATCCCCTTTGGTATCGCTTTGTTCGCCCTAAGTTGGCAGGGTATGCCCAGACGTGGGTCCCCTGCTCACTTTGCCACTGGATTCAAGATAGCCTGGCTGATGAGGGTTATGAACCCGAAACCGGTCCCAGGATGCTTGTTTCCAGTCCAGGGAAGACATGGCTTGGCAGTTCTGGCTGGACTGTGCCATGAGGACCAGGGTCAGACTGATTTGCATATGGCCATGTTTGAACTGGGGTGGTGGAGTGAGCTAAAGAATGATGATGGATTAAACCCAGATCAGTTGACTGGGGATGAGTGTTTGATTTCCTCAAACGCTCCGTCCATCATCCTCATTGGTTTCGCTTTGTTCGCCCTAAGTTTGCAGGGTATGCCCAGACGTGGGTCCCCTGCTCACTTTGCCACTGGATTCAAGGTAGCCTGCCTGATGAGGGTTATGAACCTGAAACCAGTCTCAGGATGCTTGTTTCCGGTCCAGGGAAGACATGGCTTGGCAGTTCGGGCTGGGCTGTTCCCATGAGGCACAGGGTCAGACTGATTTGCATATGGCCATGTCTGAACTGGGGTGGTGGAGTGAGCTAAAGAATGATGATGGATTAAACCCAGATCAGTTGACTGGGGGTGAGTGTTTGATTTCCTCAAACGCTCCGTCCATCATCCCCTTTGGTATAGCTTTGTTCACCCTAAGTTGGCAGGGTATGCCCAGACGTGGGTCCCTTGCTCGCTTTGCCACTGGATTCAAGATAGCCTGGCTGGTGAGGGTTATGAACCCGAAACCGGTCCCAGGATGCTTATTTCCGGTCCAGGGAAGACATGGCTTGGCAGTTCGGGCTGGACTGTTCCCATGAGACACAGTGTCAGACTTTTTTGCATATGGCCATGTCTGAACTGGGGTGGTGGAGTGAGCTAAAGAATGATGATGGATTAAACCCAGATCAGTTGACTGGGGATGAGTGTTTGATTTGCTCAAACGCTCCGTCCATCATCCCATTTGGTATCGCTTTGTTCGCCCTAAGTTGGTAAGGTATGCCCAGACGTGGGTCCCTTCTCACTTTGCCACTGGATTCAAGATAGCATGGCTGAAGAGGGTTATGAACCCAAAACCGGTCCCAGGATGCTTGTTTCCGGTCCAGGGAAGACATGGCTTGGCAGTCCTGGCTGGACTGTTCCCATGAGGCACATGGTCAGACTGATTTGCATATGGCCATGTCTGAAATGGGGTGGTGGAGTGAGCTAAAGAATGGAGATAGATTAAACCAAGATCAGTTGACTGGGGGTGAGTGTTTGAATTGCTCAAACGCTCCGTCCATCATCCCCTTTGGTATCGCTTTGTTCGCCCTAAGTTGGCAGGGTATGCCCAGACGTGGGTCCCATGCTCACTTTGCCACTGGATTCAAGATAGCCTGGCTGATGAGGGTTATGAACCCGAAACCGGTCCCAGGATGCTTGTTTCCAGTCCAGGGAAGGCTTGGCTTGGCAGTTCGGGCTGTACTATTCCCATGAGGCACAGGGTCATACTGATTTGCATATGGCCATATCTGAACTGGGGTGGTGGAGTGAGCTAAAGAATGATGATGGATTAAACCCAGATCAGTTGACTGGGGGTGAGTGTTTGATTTCCTCAAACGCTCCGTCCATCATCCCCTTTGGTATAGCTTTGTTCACCCTAAGTTGGCAGGGTATGCCCAGACGTGGGTCCCTTGCTCACTTTGCCACTGGATTCAAGATAGCCTGGCTGGTGAGGGTTATGAACCTGAAACTGGTCCCAGGATGCTTATTTCCGGTCCAGGGAAGACATGGGTTGGCAGTTCGGGCTGAACTGTTCCCATGAGGCACAGGGTCAGACTGATTTGCATATGGCCATGTCTGAACTGGGTTGGTGGAGTGAGCTAAAGAATGATGATGGATTAAACCCAGATCAGTTGACTGGGGATGAGTGTTTGATTTCCTCAAACGCTCCGTCCATCATCCCCTTTGGTTTCGCTTTGTTCGCCCTAAGTTTGCAGAGTATGCCCAGACGTGGGTCCCCTGCTCACTTTGCCACTGGATTCAAGGTAGCCTGCCTGATGAGGGTTATGAACCTGAAACCAGTCTCAGGATGCTTGTTTCCGGTCCAGGGAAGACATGGCTTGGCAGTTCGGGCTGGGCTGTTCCCATGAGGCACAGGGTCATACTGATTTGCATATGGCCATATCTGAACTGGGGTGGTGGAGTGAGCTAAAGAATGATGATGGATTAAACCCAGATCAGTTGACTAGGGGTGAGTGTTTGATTTGCTCAAACGCTCCGTCCATCATCCCCTTTGGTATCGCTTTGTTCGTCCTAAGTTGGCAGGGTATGCCCAGACTTGAGTCTCTTGCTCACTTTGCCACTGGATTAAAAATAGCCTGGCTGATGAGGGTTATGAACCCGAAACCGGTCCCAGGATGCTTGTTTCTGGTCCAGGGAAGCCATGGCTTGGCAGTTCAGGCTTGACTGTTCCCATGAGGCACAGGGTCAGACTGATTTGCAGATAGCCATGTCTGAACTGGGGTGGTGGAGTGAGCTAAAGAATGATGATTGAGTAAACCAAGATCAGTTGACTGTGGGTGAGTGTTTGATTTGCTCAAACGCTCTGTCCATCATCCCCTTTGGTATCGCTTTGTTCGCCCTAAGTTGGCAGGGTAAGCCCAGACGTGGGTCCCCTGCTCACTTTGCCACTGGATTCAAGATAGCCTGGCTGATGAGGGTTATGAACCCGAAACCGGTACCAGGATGCTTGTTTCCGGTCCACTGGGGTGGTGAAGTGAGCTAAAGAATGATGATGGATTAAACCCAGATCAGTTGACTAGGGGTGAGTGTTTGATTTGCTCAAACGCTCCGTCCATCATCCCCTTTGGTATCACTTTGTTCGCACTAAATTGGCAGGGTATGCCCAGACGTGGGTCCCTTGCTCACTTTGCCACTGGATTTAAGATAGTCTGCCTGATGAGGGTTATGAACCCAAAACCGGTCCCAGGATGCTTGTTTCCGGTCCAGGGAAGACATGGCTTGGCAGTTCGGGCTGGACTGTTCCCATGAGGCACAGGGTCAGACTGATTTGCATATGGCCATGTCTGAACTGGGTTGGTGGAGTGAGCTAAAGAATGATGATGGATTAAACCCAGATCAGTTGACTGGGGGTGAGTGTTTGATTTGCTCAAACACTCCGTCCATCATCCCCTAAGGTATCGCTTCGTTCGCCCTAAGTTGGCAGGGTATGCCCACACGTGGGTCCCCTGCTCACTTTGCCACTGGATTCAAGGTAGCCTGCCTGATGAGGGTTATGAACCTGAAACCAGTCTCAGGATGCTTGTTTCCGGTCCAGGGAAGACATGGCTTGGCAGTTCGGGCTGGGCTGTTCTCATGAGGCACAGGGTCAGACTGATTTGCATATGGCCATATCTGAACTGGGGTGGTGGAGTGAGCTAAAGAATGATGATGTATTAAACCCAGATCAGTTGACTGGGGGTGAGTGTTTGATTTCCTCAAACGCTCCGTCCATCATCCCCTTTGGTATAGCTTTGTTCACCCTAAGTTGGCAGGGTATGCCCAGACGTGGGTCCCTTGCTCACTTTGCCACTGGATTCAAGATAGCCTGGCTGGTGAGGGTTATGAACCTGAAACTGGTCCCAGGATGCATATTTCCGGTCCAGGGAAGACATGGGTTGGCATTTCGGGCTGGACTGTTCCCATGAGGCACAGTGTCAGACTTCTTGCATATGGCCATGTCTGAACTGGGTTGGTGGAGTGAGCTAAAGAATGATGATGGATTAAACCCAGATCAGTTGACTGGGGGTGAGTGTTTGATTTGCTCAAACGCTCTGTCCATCATCCCCTTTGGTATCGCTTTGTTCGTCCTAAGTTGGCAGGGTATGCCCAGACTTGGGTCTCTTGCTCACTTTGCCACTGGATTCAAGATAGCCTGCCTGATTAGGGTTATGAACCTGAAACCAGTCTCAGGATGCTTGTTTCCAGTCCAGGGAGGACATGGCTTGGCAGTTCTGGCTGGACTGTGCCTTGAGGACCAGGATCAGATTGATTTGCATATGGCCATGTTTGAACTGGGGTGGTGGAGTGAGCTAAAGAATGATGATGGATTAAACCCAGATCAGTTGACTAGGGGTGAGTGTTTGATTTGCTCAAACGCTCCGTCCATCATCCCCTTTGGTATCGCTTTGTTCGCACTCAATTGGCAGGGTATGCCCAGACGTGGGTCCCTTGCTCACTTTGCCACTGGATTTAAGATAGTCTGGCTGATGATGGTTATGAACCCAAAACCGGTCCCAGGATGCTTGTTTCCGGTCCAGGGAGGACATGGCTGGGCAGTTCGGGCTGGACTGTTCCCATGAGGCACAGGGTCAGACTGATTTGCATATGGCCATGTCTGAACTGGGTTGGTGGAGTGAGCTAAAGAATGATGATGGATTAAACCCAGATCAGTTGACTGGGGGTGAGTGTTTGATTTGCTCAAACGCTCCGTCCATCATCCCCTTTGGTATCGCTTTGTTCGCCCTAAGTTGGCAGGGTATGCCCAGATGTGGGTCCCTTGCTCACTTTGCCACTGGATTCAAGATAGCCTGTCTGATGAGGGTTATGAGCCCGAAACCGCTCCCAGGATGCTTGTTTCCGATCCAGGGAAGACATGGCTTGGCAGTTCGGACTAGACAGTTCCCATGAGGCACAGGGTCAGACTGATTTGCATATGGCCATGTCTAAACTGGGGTGGTGGAGTGAGCTAAATAATGATGATGGATTAAACCCAGATCAGTTGACTGGGGGTGAGTGTTTGATTTGCTCAAATGCTCCGTCCATCATCCCATTTGGTATCGCTTTGTTCGCCCTAAGTTGGCAAGGTATGCCCAGACGTGGGTCCCTTCTCACTTTGCCACTGGATTCAAGATAGCATGGCTGAAGAGGGTTATGAACCCAAAACCGGTCCCAGGATGCTTGTTTCCGGTCCAGGGAAGACATGGCTTGGCAGTCCTGGCTGGACTGTTCCCATGAGGCACATGGTCAGACTGATTTGCATATGGCCATGTCTGAAATGGGGTGGTGGAGTGAGCTAAAGAATGGAGATAGATTAAACCAAGATCAGTTGACTGGGGGTGAGTGTTTGAATTGCTCAAACGCTCCGTCCATCATCCCCTTTGGTATCGCTTTGTTCGCCCTAAGTTGGCAGGGTATGCCCAGACGTGGGTCCCCTGCTCACTTTGCCACTGGATTCAAGATAGCCTGGCTGATGAGGGTTATGAACCCGAAACCCGTCCCAGGATGCTTGTTTCCAGTCCAGGGAAGACATGGATTGGCAGTTCTGGCTGGACTGTGCCATGAGGACCAGGGTCAGATTGATTTGCATATGGCCATGTTTGAACTGGGGTGGTGGAGTGAGCTAAAGAATGATGATGGATTAAACCCAGATCAGCTGACTGGGGGTGAGTGTTTGATTTCCTCAAACGCTCCGTCCATCATCGCCTTTGGTATAGCTTTGTTCACCTTAAGTTGGCAGGGTATGCCCAGATGTGGGTCCCTTGCTCACTTTGCCACTGGATTCAAGATAGCCTGGCTGGTGAGGGTTATGAACCTGAAACCGGTCCCAGGATGCTTATTTCCGGTCCAGGGAAGACATGGCTTGGCAGTTCGGGCTGGACTGTTCCCATGAGGCACAGTGTCAGACTTCTTTGCATATGGCCATGTCTGAACTGGGGTGGTTGAGTGAGCTAAAGAATGAAGATGGATTAAACCCAGATCAGTTGACTGGGGGTGAGTGTTTGATTTGCTCAAACGCTCCGTCCATCATCCCCTTTGGTATCGCTTTGTTCGTCCTAAGTTGGCAGGGTATGCCCAGACTTGGGTCTCTTGCTCACTTTGCCACTGGATTCAAGATAGCCTGGCTGATGAGGGTTATGAACCCGAAACCGGTCCCAGGATGCTTGTTTCTGGTCCAGGGAAGCCATGGCTTGGCAGTTCGGGCTTGACTGTTCCCATGAGGCACAGGGTCAGACTGATTTGCATATAGCCATGTCTGAACTGGGGTGGTGGAGTGAGCTAAAGAATGATGATTGAGTAAACCAAGATCAGTTGACTGAGGGTGAGTGTTTAATTTGCTCAAACGCTCTGTCCATCATCCCCTTTGGTATCGCTTTGTTCGCCCTAAGTTGGCAGGGTAAGCCCAGACGTGGGTCCCCTGCTCACTTTGCCACTGGATTCAAGATAGCCTGGCTGATGAGGGTTATGAACCTGAAACCGGTACCAGGATGCTTGTTTCCAGTCCACTGGGGTGGTGGAGTGAGCTAAAGAATGATGATGGATTAAACCCAGATCAGTTGACTAGGGGTGAGTGTTTGATTTGCTCAAACGCTCCGTCCATCATCCCCTTTGGTATCACTTTGTTCGCACTAAATTGGCAGGGTATGCCCAGACGTGGGAACCTTGCTCACTTTGCCACTGGATTCAAGATAGTCCGGCTGATGAGGGTTATGAACCCAAAACCGGTCCCAGGATGCTTGTTTCCGGTCCAGGGAAGACATGGCTTGGCAGTTCGGGCTGGACTGTTCCCATGAGGCACAGGGTCAGACTGATTCGCATATGGCCATGTCTGAACTGGGTTGGTGGAGTGAGCTAAAGAATGATGATGGATTAAACCCAGATCAGTTGACTGGGGGTGAGTGTTTGATTTGCTCAAACGCTCCGTCCATCATCCCCTAAGGTATCGCTTTGTTCGCCCTAAGTTGGCAGTGTATGCCCACACGTGGGTCCCTTGCTCACTTTGCCACTGGATTCAAGATAGCATGGCTGATGAAGGTTATGAACCCGAAACCGGTCCCAGGACGCTTGTTTCCGGTCCTGGGAAGGCTTGGCAGTTCGGGCTGTACTGTTCCCATGAGGCACAGGGTCAGACTGATTTGAATATGGCCATGTCTGAACTGGGGTGGTGGAGTGAGCTAAAGAATGATGATAGATTAAACCCAGATCAGTTGACTGGGGGTGAGTGTTTGATTTGCTCAACGGCTCCGTCCATCATCCCCTTTGGTATCGCTTTGTTCGCCCTAAGTTGGCAGGGTATGCCCAGATGTGGGTCCCTTGCTCACTTTGCCACTGGATTCAAGATAGCCTGTCTGATGAGGGTTATGAGCCCGAAACCAGTCCCAGGATGCTTGTTTCCGATCCAGGGAAGACATGGCTTGGCAGTTCGGGCTGGACAGTTCCCATGAGGCACAGGGTCAGACTGATTTGCATATGGCCATGTCTGAACTGGGGTGGTGGAGTGAGCTAAAGAATGATGATGGATTAAACCCAGATCAGTTGACTGGGGGTGAGTGTTTGATTTGCTCAAACTCTCCGTCCATCATCCCATTTGGTATCGCTTTGTTCGCCCTAAGTTGGCAAGGTATGCCCAGACGTGGGTCCCTTCTCACTTTGCCACTGGATTCAAGATAGCATGGCTGAAGAGGGTTATGAACCCAAAACCGGTCCCAGGAGGCTTGTTTCCGGTCCAGGGAAGACATGGCTTGGCAGTTCCGGGACTGTTCCCATGAGGCACATGGTCAGACTGATTTGCATATGGCCATGTCTGAACTGGGGTGGTGGAGTGAGCTAAAGAATGGAGATGGATTAAACCAAGATCAGTTGACTGGGGGTGAGTGTTTGAATTGCTCAAACGCTCTGTCCATCATCCCCTTTGGTATCGCTTTGTTCGCCCTAAGTTGGCAGGGTATGCCCAGACGTGGGTCCCCTGCTCACTTTGCCACTGGATTCAAGATAGCCTGGCTGATGAGGGTTATGAACCCGAAACCGGTCCCAGGATGCTTGTTTCCAGTCCAGGGAAGACATGGCTTGGCAGTTCTGGCTGGACTGTGCCATGAGGACCAGGGTCAGACTGATTTGCATATGGCCATGTTTGAACTGGGGTGGTGGAGTGAGCTAAAGAATGATGATGGATTAAACCCAGATCAGTTGACTGGGGATGAGTGTTTGATTTCCTCAAACGCTCCGTCCATCATCCCCTTTGGTTTCTCTTTGTTCGCCCTAAGTTTGCAGGGTATGCCCAGACGTGGGTCCCCTGCTCACTTTGCCACTGGATTCAAGGTACCCTGCCTGATGAGGGTTATGAACCTGAAACCAGTCTCAGGATGCTTGTTTCCGGTCCAGGGAAGACATGGCTTGGCAGTTCGGGCTGGGCTGTTCCCATGAGGCACAGGGTCAGACTGATTTGCATATGGCCATGTCTGAACTGGGGTGGTGGAGTGAGCTAAAGAATGATGATGGATTAAACCCAGATCAGTTGACTGGGGGTGAGTGTTTGATTTGCTCAAACGCTCCGTCCATCATCCCCTAAGGTATCGCTTTGTTCGCCCTAAGTTGGCAGGGTATGCCCACACGTGGGTCCCTTGCTCACTTTGCCACTGGATTCAAGATAGCCTGGCTGATGAAGGTTATGAACCCGAAACCGGTCCCAGGACGCTTGTTTCCGGTCCTGGGAAGGCTTGGCTTGGCAGTTCGGGCTGTACTGTTCCCATGAGGCACAGGGTCAGACTGATTTGAATATGGCCATGTCTGAACTGGGGTGGTGGAGTGACCTAAAGAATGATGATAGATTAAACCCAGATCAGTTGACTGGGGGTGAGTGTTTGATTTGCTCAAAGGCTCCGTCCATCATCCCCTTTGGTATCACTTTGTTCGCCCTAAGTTGGCAGGGTATGCCCAGATGTGGGTCCCTTGCTCACTTTGCCACTGAATTCAAGATAGCCTGTCTGATGAGGGTTATGAGCCCGAAACCAGTCCCAGGATGCTTGTTTCCGATCCAGGGAAGACATGGCTTGGCAGTTCGGGCTGGACAGTTCCCATGAGGCACAGGGTCAGACTGATTTGCATATGGCCATGTCTGAACTGGGGTGGTGGAGTGAGCTAAAGAATGGAGATGGATTAAACCAAGATCAGTTGACTGGGGGTGAGTGTTTGAATTGCTCAAACGCTCTGTCCATCATCCCCTTTGGTATCGCTTTGTTCGCCCTAAGTTGGCAGGGTATGCCCAGACGTGGGTCCCCTGCTCACTTTGCCACTGGATTCAAGATAGCCTGGCTGATGAGGGTTATGAACCCGAAACCGGTCCCAGGATGCTTGTTTCCAGTCCAGGGAAGACATGGCTTGGCAGTTCTGGCTGGACTGTGCCATGAGGACCAGGGTCAGACTGATTTGCATATGGCCATGTTTGAACTGGGGTGGTGGAGTGAGCTAAAGAATGATGATGGATTAAACCCAGATCAGTTGACTGGGGATGAGTGTTTGATTTCCTCAAACGCTCCGTCCATCATCCTCATTGGTTTCGCTTTGTTCGCCCTAAGTTTGCAGGGTATGCCCAGACGTGGGTCCCCTGCTCACTTTGCCACTGGATTCAAGGTAGCCTGCCTGATGAGGGTTATGAACCTGAAACCAGTCTCAGGATGCTTGTTTCCGGTCCAGGGAAGACATGGCTTGGCAGTTCGGGCTGGGCTGTTCCCATGAGGCACAGGGTCAGACTGATTTGCATATGGCCATGTCTGAACTGGGGTGGTGGAGTGAGCTAAAGAATGATGATGGATTAAACCCAGATCAGTTGACTGGGGGTGAGTGTTTGATTTCCTCAAACGCTCCGTCCATCATCCCCTTTGGTATAGCTTTGTTCACCCTAAGTTGGCAGGGTATGCCCAGACGTGGGTCCCTTGCTCGCTTTGCCACTGGATTCAAGATAGCCTGGCTGGTGAGGGTTATGAACCCGAAACCGGTCCCAGGATGCTTATTTCCGGTCCAGGGAAGACATGGCTTGGCAGTTCGGGCTGGACTGTTCCCATGAGACACAGTGTCAGACTTTTTTGCATATGGCCATGTCTGAACTGGGGTGGTGGAGTGAGCTAAAGAATGATGATGGATTAAACCCAGATCAGTTGACTGGGGATGAGTGTTTGATTTGCTCAAACGCTCCGTCCATCATCCCATTTGGTATCGCTTTGTTCGCCCTAAGTTGGTAAGGTATGCCCAGACGTGGGTCCCTTCTCACTTTGCCACTGGATTCAAGATAGCATGGCTGAAGAGGGTTATGAACCCAAAACCGGTCCCAGGATGCTTGTTTCCGGTCCAGGGAAGACATGGCTTGGCAGTCCTGGCTGGACTGTTCCCATGAGGCACATGGTCAGACTGATTTGCATATGGCCATGTCTGAAATGGGGTGGTGGAGTGAGCTAAAGAATGGAGATAGATTAAACCAAGATCAGTTGACTGGGGGTGAGTGTTTGAATTGCTCAAACGCTCCGTCCATCATCCCCTTTGGTATCGCTTTGTTCGCCCTAAGTTGGCAGGGTATGCCCAGACGTGGGTCCCATGCTCACTTTGCCACTGGATTCAAGATAGCCTGGCTGATGAGGGTTATGAACCCGAAACCGGTCCCAGGATGCTTGTTTCCAGTCCAGGGAAGACATGGATTGGCAGTTCTGGCTGGACTGTGCCATGAGGACCAGGGTCAGATTGATTTGCATATGGCCATGTTTGAACTGGGGTGGTGGAGTGAGCTAAAGAATGATGATGGATTAAACCCAGATCAGTTGACTGGGGGTGAGTGTTTGATTTCCTCAAACGCTCCGTCCATCATTTCCTTTGGTATAGCTTTGTTCACCTTAAGTTGGCAGGGTATGCCCAGATGTGGGTCCCTTGCTCACTTTGCCACTGGATTCAAGATAGCCTGGCTGGTGAGGGTTATGAACCCGAAACCGGTCCCAGGATGCTTATTTCCGGTCCAGGGAAGACATGGCTTGGCAGTTCGGGCTGGACTGTTCCCATGAGGCACAGTGTCAGACTTCTTTGCATATGGCCATGTCTGAACTGGGGTGGTGGAGTGAGCTAAAGAATGATGATGGATTAAACCCAGATCAGTTGACTGGGGGTGAGTGTTTGATTTGCTCAAACGCTCCGTCCATCATCCCCTTTGGTATCGCTTTGTTCGTCCTAAGTTGGCAGGGTATGCCCAGACTTGGGTCTCTTGCTCACTTTGCCACTGGATTCAAGATAGCCTGGCTGATGAGGGTTATGAACCCGAAACCGGTCCCAGGATGCTTGTTTCTGGTCCAGGGAAGCCATGGCTTGGCAGTTCGGGCTTGACTGTTCCCATGAGGCACAGGGTCAGACTGATTTGCATATAGCCATGTCTGAACTGGGGTGGTGGAGTGAGCTAAAGAATGATGATTGAGTAAACCAAGATCAGTTGACTGAGGGTGAGTGTTTAATTTGCTCAAACGCTCTGTCCATCATCCCCTTTGGTATCGCTTTGTTCGCCCTAAGTTGGCAGGGTAAGCCCAGACGTGGGTCCCCTGCTCACTTTGCCACTGGATTCAAGATAGCCTGGCTGATGAGGGTTATGAACCCGAAACCGGTACCAGGATGCTTGTTTCCAGTCCACTGGGGTGGTGGAGTGAGCTAAAGAATGATGATGGATTAAACCCAGATCAGTTGACTAGGGGTGAGTGTTTGATTTGCTCAAACGCTCCGTCCATCATCCCCTTTGGTATCACTTTGTTCGCACTAAATTGGCAGGGTATGCCCAGACGTGGGCACCTTGCTCACTTTGCCACTGGATTCAAGATAGTCCGGCTGATGAGGGTTATGAACCCAAAACCGGTCCCAGGATGCTTGTTTCCGGTCCAGGGAAGACATGGCTTGGCAGTTCGGGCTGGACTGTTCCCATGAGGCACAGGGTCAGACTGATTTGCATATGGCCATGTCTGAACTGGGTTGGTGGAGTGAGATAAAGAATGATGATGGATTAAACCCAGATCAGTTGACTGGGGGTGAGTGTTTGATTTGCTCAAACGCTCCGTCCATCATCCCCTAAGGTATCGCTTTGTTCGCCCTAAGTTGGCAGGGTATGCCCACACGTGGGTCCCTTGCTCACTTTGCCACTGGATTCAAGATAGCCTGGCTGATGAAGGTTATGAACCCGAAACCGGTCCCAGGACGCTTGTTTCCGGTCCTGGGAAGGCTTGGCTTGGCAGTTCGGGCTGTACTGTTCCCATGAGGCACAGGGTCAGACTGATTTGAATATGGCCATGTCTGAACTGGGGTGGTGGAGTGACCTAAAGAATGATGATAGATTAAACCCAGATCAGTTGACTGGGGGTGAGTGTTTGATTTGCTCAAAGGCTCCGTCCATCATCCCCTTTGGTATCGCTTTGTTCGCCCTAAGTTGGCAGGGTATGCCCAGATGTGGGTCCCTTGCTCACTTTGCCTCTGGATTCAAGATAGCCTGTCTGATGAGGGTTATGAGCCCGAAACCAGTCCCAGGATGCTTGTTTCCGATCCAGGGAAGACATGGCTTGGCAGTTCGGGCTGGACAGTTCCCATGAGGCACAGGGTCAGACTGATTTGCATATGGCCATGTCTGAACTGGGGTGGTGGAGTGAGTTAAAGAATGATGATGGATTAAACCCAGATCAGTTGACTGGGGGTGAGTGTTTGATTTGCTCAAACGCTCCGTCCATCATCCCATTTGGTATCGCTTTGTTCGCCCTAAGTTGGCAAGGTATGCCCAGAAGTGGGTCCCTTCTCACTTTGCCACTGGATTCAAGATAGCATGGCTGAAGAGGGTTATGAACCCAAAACCGGTCCCAGGATGCTTGTTTCCGGTCCAGGGAAGACATGGCTTGGCAGTTCCGGGACTGTTCCCATGAGGCACATGGTCAGACTGATTTGCATATGGCCATGTCTGAACTGGGGTGGTGGAGTGAGCTAAAGAATGGAGATGGATTAAACCAAGATCAGTTGACTGGGGGTGAGTGTTTGAATTGCTCAAACGCTCTGTCCATCATCCCCTTTGGTATCGCTTTGTTCGCCCTAAGTTGACAGGGTATGCCCAGACGTGGGTCCCCTGCTCACTTTGCCACTGGATTCAAGATAGCCTGGCTGATGAGGGTTATGAACCCGAAACCGGTCCCAGGATGCTTGTTTCCAGTCCAGGGAAGACATGGCTTGGCAGTTCTGGCTGGACTGTGCCATGAGGACCAGGGTCAGACTGATTTGCATATGGCCATGTTTGAACTGGGGTGGTGGAGTGAGCTAAAGAATGATGATGGATTAAACCCAGATCAGTTGACTGGGGATGAGTGTTTGATTTCCTCAAACGCTCCGTCCATCATCCCCTTTGGTTTCGCTTTGTTCGCCCTAAGTTTGCAGGGTATGCCCAGACGTGGGTCCCCTGCTCACTTTGCCACTGGATTCAAGGTAGCCTGCCTGATGAGGGTTATGAACCTGAAACCAGTCTCAGGATGCTTGTTTCCGGTCCAGGGAAGACATGGCTTGGCAGATCGGGCTGGGCTGTTCCCATGAGGCACAGGGTCAGACTGATTTGCATATGGCCATGTCTGAACTGGGGTGGTGGAGTGAGCTAAAGAATGATGATGGATTAAACCCAGATCAGTTGACTGGGGGTGAGTGTTTGATTTCCTCAAACGCTCCGTCCATCATCCCCTTTGGTATAGCTTTGTTCTCCCTAAGTTGGCAGGGTATGCCCAGACGTGGGTCCCTTGCTCGCTTTGCCACTGGATTCAAGATAGCCTGGCTGGTGAGGGTTATGAACCCGAAACCGGTCCCAGGATGCTTATTTCCGGTCCAGGGAAGACATGGCTTGGCAGTTCGGGCTGGACTGTTCCCATGAGACACAGTGTCAGACTTTTTTGCATATGGCCATGTCTGAACTGGGGTGGTGGAGTGAGCTAAAGAATGATGATGGATTAAACCCAGATCAGTTGACTGAGGGTGAGTGTTTGATTTGCTCAAACGCTCCGTCCATCATCCCCTTTGCTATCGCTTTGTTCGCCCTAAGTTGGTAAGGTATGCCCAGACGTGGGTCCCTTCTCACTTTGCCACTGGATTCAAGATAGCATGGCTGAAGAGGGTTATGAACCCAAAACCGGTCCCAGGATGCTTGTTTCCGGTCCAGGGAAGACATGGCTTGGCAGTCCTGGCTGGACTGTTCCCATGAGGCACATGGTCAGACTGATTTGCATATGGCCATGTCTGAAATGGGGTGGTGGAGTGAGCTAAAGAATGGAGATAGATTAAACCAAGATCAGTTGACTGGGGGTGAGTGTTTGAATTGCTCAAACGCTCCGTCCATCATCCCCTTTGGTATCGCTTTGTTCGCCCTAAGTTGGCAGGGTATGCCCAGACGTGGGTCCCCTGCTCACTTTGCCACTGGATTCAAGATAGCCTGGCTGATGAGGGTTATGAACCCGAAACCGGTCCCAGGATGCTTGTTTCCAGTCCAGGGAAGACATGGATTGGCAGTTCTGGCTGGACTGTGCCATGAGGACCAGGGTCAGATTGATTTGCATATGGCCATGTTTGAACTGGGGTGGTGGAGTGAGCTAAAGAATGATGATGGATTAAACCCAGATCAGTTGACTGGGGGTGAGTGTTTGATTTCCTCAAACGCTCCGTCCATCATCCCCTTTGGTATAGCTTTGTTCACCTTAAGTTGGCAGGGTATGCCCAGATGTGGGTCCCTTGCTCACTTTGCCACTGGATTCAAGATAGCCTGGCTGGTGAGGGTTATGAACCCGAAACCGGTCCCAGGATGCTTATTTCCGGTCCAGGGAAGACATGGCTTGGCAGTTCGGGCTGGACTGTTCCCATGAGGCACAGTGTCAGACTTCTTTGCATATGGCCATGTCTGAACTGGGGTGGTGGAGTGAGCTAAAGAATGATGATGGATTAAACCCAGATCAGTTGACTGGGGGTGAGTGTTTGATTTGCTCAAACGCTCCGTCCATCATCGCCTTTGGTATCGCTTTGTTCGTCCTAAGTTGGCAGGGTATGCCCAGACTTGGGTCTCTTGCTCACTTTGCCACTGGATTCAAGATAGCCTGGCTGATGAGGGTTATGAACCCGAAACCGGTCCCAGGATGCTTGTTTCTGGTCCAGGGAAGCCATGGCTTGGCAGTTCGGGCTTGACTGTTCCCATGAGGCACAGGGTCAGACTGATTTGCATATAGCCATGTCTGAACTGGGGTGGTGGAGTGAGCTAAAGAATGATGATTGAGTAAACCAAGATCAGTTGACTGAGGGTGAGTGTTTAATTTGCTCAAACGCTCTGTCCATCATCCCCTTTGGTATCGCTTTGTTCGCCCTAAGTTGGCAGGGTAAGCCCAGACGTGGGTCCCCTGCTCACTTTGCCACTGGATTCAAGATAGCCTGGCTGATGAGGGTTATGAACCCGAAACCGGTACCAGGATGCTTGTTTCCAGTCCACTGGGGTGGTGGAGTGAGCTAAAGAATGATGATGGATTAAACCCAGATCAGTTGACTGGGGGTGAGTGTTTGATTTCCTCAAACGCTCCGTCCATCATCCCCTTTGGTATAGCTTTGTTCACCTTAAGTTGGCAGGGTATGCCCAGATGTGGGTCCCTTGCTCACTTTGCCACTGGATTCAAGATAGCCTGGCTGGTGAGGGTTATGAACCCGAAACCGGTCCCAGGATGCTTATTTCCGGTCCAGGGAAGACATGGCTTGGCAGTTCGGGCTGGACTGTTCCCATGAGGCACAGTGTCAGACTTCTTTGCATATGGCCATGTCTGAACTGGGGTGGTGGAGTGAGCTAAAGAATGATGATGGATTAAACCCAGATCAGTTGACTGGGGGTGAGTGTTTGATTTGCTCAAACGCTCCGTCCATCATCCCCTTTGGTATCGCTTTGTTCGTCCTAAGTTGGCAGGGTATGCCCAGACTTGGGTCTCTTGCTCACTTTGCCACTGGATTCAAGATAGCCTGGCTGATGAGGGTTATGAACCCGAAACCGGTCCCAGGATGCTTGTTTCTGGTCCAGGGAAGCCATGGCTTGGCAGTTCGGGCTTGACTGTTCCCATGAGGCACAGGGTCAGACTGATTTGCATATAGCCATGTCTGAACTGGGGTGGTGGAGTGAGCTAAAGAATGATGATTGAGTAAACCAAGATCAGTTGACTGAGGGTGAGTGTTTAATTTGCTCAAACGCTCTGTCCATCATCCCCTTTGGTATCGCTTTGTTCGCCCTAAGTTGGCAGGGTAAGCCCAGACGTGGGTCCCCTGCTCACTTTGCCACTGGATTCAAGATAGCCTGGCTGATGAGGGTTATGAACCCGAAACCGGTACCAGGATGCTTGTTTCCAGTCCACTGGGGTGGTGGAGTGAGCTAAAGAATGATGATGGATTAAACCCAGATCAGTTGACTAGGGGTGAGTTTTTGATTTGCTCAAACGCTCCGTCCATCATCCCCTTTGTATCACTTTGTTCGCACTAAATTGGCAGGGTATGCCCAGACGTGGGCACCTTGCTCACTTTGCCACTGGATTCAAGATAGTCCAGGTGATGAGGGTTATGAACCCAAAACCGGTCCCAGGATGCTTGTTTCCGGTCCAGGGAAGACATGGCTTGGCAGTTCGGGCTGGACTGTTCCCATGAGGCACAGGGTCAGACTGATTTGCATATGGCCATGTCTGAACTGGGTTGGTGGAGTGAGCTAAAGAATGATGATGGATTAAACCCAGATCAGTTGACTGGGGGTGAGTGTTTGATTTGCTCAAACGCTCCGTCCATCATCCCCTAAGGTATCGCTTTGTTCGCCCTAAGTTGGCAGGGTATGCCCACACGTGGGTCCCTTGCTCACTTTGCCACTGGATTCAAGATAGCCTGGCTGATGAAGGTTATGAACCCGAAACCGGTCCCAGACGCTTGTTTCCGGTCCTGGGAAGGCTTGGCTTGGCAGTTCGGGCTGTACTGTTCCCATGAGGCACAGGGTCAGACTGATTTGAATATGGCCATGTCTGAACTGGGGTGGTGGAGTGACCTAAAGAATGATGATAGATTAAACCCAGATCAGTTGACTGGGGATGAGTGTTTGATTTCCTCAAACGCTCCGTCCATCATCCCCTTTGGTTTCTCTTTGTTCGCCCTAAGTTGGCAGGGTATGCCCAGATGTGGGTCCCTTGCTCACTTTGCCACTGGATTCAAGATAGCCTGTCTGATGAGGGTTATGAGCCCGAAACCAGTCCCAGGATGCTTGTTTCCGATCCAGGGAAGACATGGCTTGGCAGTTCGGGCTGGACAGTTCCCATGAGGCACAGGGTCAGACTGATTTGCATATGGCCATGTCTGAACTGGGGTGGTGGAGTGAGCTAAAGAATGATGATGGATTAAACCCAGATCAGTTGACTGGGGGTGAGTGTTTGATTTGCTCAAACGCTCCGTCCATCATCCCATTTGGTATCGCTTTGTTCGCCCTAAGTTGGCAAGGTATGCCCAGACGTGGGTCCCTTCTCACTTTGCCACTGGATTCAAGATAGCATGGCTGAAGAGGGTTATGAACCCAAAACCGGTCCCAGGATGCTTGTTTCCGGTCCAGGGAAGACATGGCTTGGCAGTTCCGGGACTGTTCCCATGAGGCACATGGTCAGACTGATTTGCATATGGCCATGTCTGAACTGGGGTGGTGGAGTGAGCTAAAGAAGGGAGATGGATTAAACCAAGATCAGTTGACTGGGGGTGAGTGTTTGAATTGCTCAAACGCTCTGTCCATCATCCCCTTTGGTATCGCTTTGTTCGCCCTAAGTTGGCAGGGTATGCCCAGACGTGGGTCCCCTGCTCACTTTGCCACTGGATTCAAGATAGCCTGGCTGATGAGGGTTATGAACCCGAAACCGGTCCCAGGATGCTTGTTTCCAGTCCAGGGAAGACATGGCTTGGCAGTTCTGGCTGGACTGTGCCATGAGGACCAGGGTCAGACTGATTTGCATATGGCCATGTTTGAACTGGGGTGGTGGAGTGAGCTAAAGAATGATGATGGATTAAACCCAGATCAGTTGACTGGGGATGAGTGTTTGATTTCCTCAAACGCTCCGTCCATCATCCCCTTTGGTTTCTCTTTGTTCGCCCTAAGTTTGCAGGGTATGCCCAGACGTGGGTCCCCTGCTCACTTTGCCACTGGATTCAAGGTACCCTGCCTGATGAGGGTTATGAACCTGAAACCAGTCTCAGGATGCTTGTTTCCGGTCCAGGGAAGACATGGCTTGGCAGTTCGGGCTGGGCTGTTCCCATGAGGCACAGGGTCAGACTGATTTGCATATGGCCATGTCTGAACTGGGGTGGTGGAGTGAGCTAAAGAATGATGATGGATTAAACCCAGATCAGTTGACTGGGGGTGAGTGTTTGATTTGCTCAAACGCTCCGTCCATCATCCCCTAAGGTATCGCTTTGTTCGCCCTAAGTTGGCAGGGTATGCCCACACGTGGGTCCCTTGCTCACTTTGCCACTGGATTCAAGATAGCCTGGCTGATGAAGGTTATGAACCCGAAACCGGTCCCAGGACGCTTGTTTCCGGTCCTGGGAAGGCTTGGCTTGGCAGTTCGGGCTGTACTGTTCCCATGAGGCACAGGGTCAGACTGATTTGAATATGGCCATGTCTGAACTGGGGTGGTGGAGTGACCTAAAGAATGATGATAGATTAAACCCAGATCAGTTGACTGGGGGTGAGTGTTTGATTTGCTCAAAGGCTCCGTCCATCATCCCCTTTGGTATCACTTTGTTCGCCCTAAGTTGGCAGGGTATGCCCAGATGTGGGTCCCTTGCTCACTTTGCCACTGAATTCAAGATAGCCTGTCTGATGAGGGTTATGAGCCCGAAACCAGTCCCAGGATGCTTGTTTCCGATCCAGGGAAGACATGGCTTGGCAGTTCGGGCTGGACAGTTCCCATGAGGCACAGGGTCAGACTGATTTGCATATGGCCATGTCTGAACTGGGGTGGTGGAGTGAGCTAAAGAATGGAGATGGATTAAACCAAGATCAGTTGACTGGGGGTGAGTGTTTGAATTGCTCAAACGCTCTGTCCATCATCCCCTTTGGTATCGCTTTGTTCGCCCTAAGTTGGCAGGGTATGCCCAGACGTGGGTCCCCTGCTCACTTTGCCACTGGATTCAAGATAGCCTGGCTGATGAGGGTTATGAACCCGAAACCGGTCCCAGGATGCTTGTTTCCAGTCCAGGGAAGACATGGCTTGGCAGTTCTGGCTGGACTGTGCCATGAGGACCAGGGTCAGACTGATTTGCATATGGCCATGTTTGAACTGGGGTGGTGGAGTGAGCTAAAGAATGATGATGGATTAAACCCAGATCAGTTGACTGGGGATGAGTGTTTGATTTCCTCAAACGCTCCGTCCATCATCCTCATTGGTTTCGCTTTGTTCGCCCTAAGTTTGCAGGGTATGCCCAGACGTGGGTCCCCTGCTCACTTTGCCACTGGATTCAAGGTAGCCTGCCTGATGAGGGTTATGAACCTGAAACCAGTCTCAGGATGCTTGTTTCCGGTCCAGGGAAGACATGGCTTGGCAGTTCGGGCTGGGCTGTTCCCATGAGGCACAGGGTCAGACTGATTTGCATATGGCCATGTCTGAACTGGGGTGGTGGAGTGAGCTAAAGAATGATGATGGATTAAACCCAGATCAGTTGACTGGGGGTGAGTGTTTGATTTCCTCAAACGCTCCGTCCATCATCCCCTTTGGTATAGCTTTGTTCACCCTAAGTTGGCAGGGTATGCCCAGACGTGGGTCCCTTGCTCGCTTTGCCACTGGATTCAAGATAGCCTGGCTGGTGAGGGTTATGAACCCGAAACCGGTCCCAGGATGCTTATTTCCGGTCCAGGGAAGACATGGCTTGGCAGTTCGGGCTGGACTGTTCCCATGAGACACAGTGTCAGACTTTTTTGCATATGGCCATGTCTGAACTGGGGTGGTGGAGTGAGCTAAAGAATGATGATGGATTAAACCCAGATCAGTTGACTGGGGATGAGTGTTTGATTTGCTCAAACGCTCCGTCCATCATCCCATTTGGTATCGCTTTGTTCGCCCTAAGTTGGTAAGGTATGCCCAGACGTGGGTCCCTTCTCACTTTGCCACTGGATTCAAGATAGCATGGCTGAAGAGGGTTATGAACCCAAAACCGGTCCCAGGATGCTTGTTTCCGGTCCAGGGAAGACATGGCTTGGCAGTCCTGGCTGGACTGTTCCCATGAGGCACATGGTCAGACTGATTTGCATATGGCCATGTCTGAAATGGGGTGGTGGAGTGAGCTAAAGAATGGAGATAGATTAAACCAAGATCAGTTGACTGGGGGTGAGTGTTTGAATTGCTCAAACGCTCCGTCCATCATCCCCTTTGGTATCGCTTTGTTCGCCCTAAGTTGGCAGGGTATGCCCAGACGTGGGTCCCATGCTCACTTTGCCACTGGATTCAAGATAGCCTGGCTGATGAGGGTTATGAACCCGAAACCGGTCCCAGGATGCTTGTTTCCAGTCCAGGGAAGGCTTGGCTTGGCAGTTCGGGCTGTACTATTCCCATGAGGCACAGGGTCATACTGATTTGCATATGGCCATATCTGAACTGGGGTGGTGGAGTGAGCTAAAGAATGATGATGGATTAAACCCAGATCAGTTGACTGGGGGTGAGTGTTTGATTTCCTCAAACGCTCCGTCCATCATCCCCTTTGGTATAGCTTTGTTCACCCTAAGTTGGCAGGGTATGCCCAGACGTGGGTCCCTTGCTCACTTTGCCACTGGATTCAAGATAGCCTGGCTGGTGAGGGTTATGAACCTGAAACTGGTCCCAGGATGCTTATTTCCGGTCCAGGGAAGACATGGGTTGGCAGTTCGGGCTGAACTGTTCCCATGAGGCACAGGGTCAGACTGATTTGCATATGGCCATGTCTGAACTGGGTTGGTGGAGTGAGCTAAAGAATGATGATGGATTAAACCCAGATCAGTTGACTGGGGATGAGTGTTTGATTTCCTCAAACGCTCCGTCCATCATCCCCTTTGGTTTCGCTTTGTTCGCCCTAAGTTTGCAGAGTATGCCCAGACGTGGGTCCCCTGCTCACTTTGCCACTGGATTCAAGGTAGCCTGCCTGATGAGGGTTATGAACCTGAAACCAGTCTCAGGATGCTTGTTTCCGGTCCAGGGAAGACATGGCTTGGCAGTTCGGGCTGGGCTGTTCCCATGAGGCACAGGGTCAGACTGATTTGCATATGGCCATATCTGAACTGGGGTGGTGGAGTGAGCTAAAGAATAATGATGGATTAAACCCAGATCAGTTGACTGGGGGTGAGTTTTTGGTTTCCTCAAACGCTCCGTCCATCATCCCCTTTGGTATAGCTTTGTTCATCTTAAGTTGGCAGGGTATGCCCAGACGTGGGTCCCTTGCTCACTTTGCCACTGGATTCAAGATAGTCTGGCTGGTGAGGGTTATGAACCCGAAACCGGTCCCAGGATGCTTATTTCCGGTCCAGGGAAGACATGGCTTGGCAGTTCGGGCTGGACTGTTCCCATGAGGCATAGTGTCAGACTTCTTTGCATATGGCCATGTCTGAACTGGGGTGGTGGAGTGAGCTAAAGAATGATGATGGATTAAACCCAGATCAGTTGACTAGGGGTGAGTGTTTGATTTGCTCAAACGCTCCGTCCATCATCCCCTTTGGTATCGCTTTGTTCGTCCTAAGTTGGCAGGGTATGCCCAGACTTGAGTCTCTTGCTCACTTTGCCACTGGATTAAAAATAGCCTGGCTGATGAGGGTTATGAACCCGAAACCGGTCCCAGGATGCTTGTTTCTGGTCCAGGGAAGCCATGGCTTGGCAGTTCAGGCTTGACTGTTCCCATGAGGCACAGGGTCAGACTGATTTGCAGATAGCCATGTCTGAACTGGGGTGGTGGAGTGAGCTAAAGAATGATGATTGAGTAAACCAAGATCAGTTGACTGTGGGTGAGTGTTTGATTTGCTCAAACGCTCTGTCCATCATCCCCTTTGGTATCGCTTTGTTCGCCCTAAGTTGGCAGGGTAAGCCCAGACGTGGGTCCCCTGCTCACTTTGCCACTGGATTCAAGATAGCCTGGCTGATGAGGGTTATGAACCCGAAACCGGTACCAGGATGCTTGTTTCCGGTCCACTGGGGTGGTGAAGTGAGCTAAAGAATGATGATGGATTAAACCCAGATCAGTTGACTAGGGGTGAGTGTTTGATTTGCTCAAACGCTCCGTCCATCATCCCCTTTGGTATCACTTTGTTCGCACTAAATTGGCAGGGTATGCCCAGACATGGGTCCCTTGCTCACTTTGCCACTGGATTTAAGATAGTCTGCCTGATGAGGGTTATGAACCCAAAACCGGTCCCAGGATGCTTGTTTCCGGTCCAGGGAAGACATGGCTTGGCAGTTCGGGCTGGACTGTTCCCATGAGGCACAGGGTCAGACTGATTTGCATATGGCCATGTCTGAACTGGGTTGGTGGAGTGAGCTAAAGAATGATGATGGATTAAACCCAGATCAGTTGACTGGGGGTGAGTGTTTGATTTGCTCAAACACTCCGTCCATCATCCCCTAAGGTATCGCTTCGTTCGCCCTAAGTTGGCAGGGTATGCCCACACGTGGGTCCCCTGCTCACTTTGCCACTGGATTCAAGGTAGCCTGCCTGATGAGGGTTATGAACCTGAAACCAGTCTCAGGATGCTTGTTTCCGGTCCAGGGAAGACATGGCTTGGCAGTTCGGGCTGGGCTGTTCTCATGAGGCACAGGGTCAGACTGATTTGCATATGGCCATATCTGAACTGGGGTGGTGGAGTGAGCTAAAGAATGATGATGTATTAAACCCAGATCAGTTGACTGGGGGTGAGTGTTTGATTTCCTCAAACGCTCCGTCCATCATCCCCTTTGGTATAGCTTTGTTCACCCTAAGTTGGCAGGGTATGCCCAGACGTGGGTCCCTTGCTCACTTTGCCACTGGATTCAAGATAGCCTGGCTGGTGAGGGTTATGAACCTGAAACTGGTCCCAGGATGCATATTTCCGGTCCAGGGAAGACATGGGTTGGCATTTCGGGCTGGACTGTTCCCATGAGGCACAGTGTCAGACTTCTTGCATATGGCCATGTCTGAACTGGGTTGGTGGAGTGAGCTAAAGAATGATGATGGATTAAACCCAGATCAGTTGACTGGGGGTGAGTGTTTGATTTGCTCAAACGCTCTGTCCATCATCCCCTTTGGTATCGCTTTGTTCGTCCTAAGTTGGCAGGGTATGCCCAGACTTGGGTCTCTTGCTCACTTTGCCACTGGATTCAAGATAGCCTGCCTGATTAGGGTTATGAACCTGAAACCAGTCTCAGGATGCTTGTTTCCAGTCCAGGGAGGACATGGCTTGGCAGTTCTGGCTGGACTGTGCCTTGAGGACCAGGATCAGATTGATTTGCATATGGCCATGTTTGAACTGGGGTGGTGGAGTGAGCTAAAGAATGATGATGGATTAAACCCAGATCAGTTGACTAGGGGTGAGTGTTTGATTTGCTCAAACGCTCCGTCCATCATCCCCTTTGGTATCGCTTTGTTCGCACTCAATTGGCAGGGTATGCCCAGACGTGGGTCCCTTGCTCACTTTGCCACTGGATTTAAGATAGTCTGGCTGATGATGGTTATGAACCCAAAACCGGTCCCAGGATGCTTGTTTCCGGTCCAGGGAGGACATGGCTGGGCAGTTCGGGCTGGACTGTTCCCATGAGGCACAGGGTCAGACTGATTTGCATATGGCCATGTCTGAACTGGGTTGGTGGAGTGAGCTAAAGAATGATGATGGATTAAACCCAGATCAGTTGACTGGGGGTGAGTGTTTGATTTGCTCAAACGCTCCGTCCATCATCCCCTTTGGTATCGCTTTGTTCGCCCTAAGTTGGCAGGGTATGCCCAGATGTGGGTCCCTTGCTCACTTTGCCACTGGATTCAAGATAGCCTGTCTGATGAGGGTTATGAGCCCGAAACCGCTCCCAGGATGCTTGTTTCCGATCCAGGGAAGACATGGCTTGGCAGTTCGGACTAGACAGTTCCCATGAGGCACAGGGTCAGACTGATTTGCATATGGCCATGTCTAAACTGGGGTGGTGGAGTGAGCTAAATAATGATGATGGATTAAACCCAGATCAGTTGACTGGGGGTGAGTGTTTGATTTGCTCAAATGCTCCGTCCATCATCCCATTTGGTATCGCTTTGTTCGCCCTAAGTTGGCAAGGTATGCCCAGACGTGGGTCCCTTCTCACTTTGCCACTGGATTCAAGATAGCATGGCTGAAGAGGGTTATGAACCCAAAACCGGTCCCAGGATGCTTGTTTCCGGTCCAGGGAAGACATGGCTTGGCAGTCCTGGCTGGACTGTTCCCATGAGGCACATGGTCAGACTGATTTGCATATGGCCATGTCTGAAATGGGGTGGTGGAGTGAGCTAAAGAATGGAGATAGATTAAACCAAGATCAGTTGACTGGGGGTGAGTGTTTGAATTGCTCAAACGCTCCGTCCATCATCCCCTTTGGTATCGCTTTGTTCGCCCTAAGTTGGCAGGGTATGCCCAGACGTGGGTCCCCTGCTCACTTTGCCACTGGATTCAAGATAGCCTGGCTGATGAGGGTTATGAACCCGAAACCCGTCCCAGGATGCTTGTTTCCAGTCCAGGGAAGACATGGATTGGCAGTTCTGGCTGGACTGTGCCATGAGGACCAGGGTCAGATTGATTTGCATATGGCCATGTTTGAACTGGGGTGGTGGAGTGAGCTAAAGAATGATGATGGATTAAACCCAGATCAGCTGACTGGGGGTGAGTGTTTGATTTCCTCAAACGCTCCGTCCATCATCGCCTTTGGTATAGCTTTGTTCACCTTAAGTTGGCAGGGTATGCCCAGATGTGGGTCCCTTGCTCACTTTGCCACTGGATTCAAGATAGCCTGGCTGGTGAGGGTTATGAACCCGAAACCGGTCCCAGGATGCTTATTTCCGGTCCAGGGAAGACATGGCTTGGCAGTTCGGGCTGGACTGTTCCCATGAGGCACAGTGTCAGACTTCTTTGCATATGGCCATGTCTGAACTGGGGTGGTTGAGTGAGCTAAAGAATGAAGATGGATTAAACCCAGATCAGTTGACTGGGGGTGAGTGTTTGATTTGCTCAAACGCTCCGTCCATCATCCCCTTTGGTATCGCTTTGTTCGTCCTAAGTTGGCAGGGTATGCCCAGACTTGGGTCTCTTGCTCACTTTGCCACTGGATTCAAGATAGCCTGGCTGATGAGGGTTATGAACCCGAAACCGGTCCCAGGATGCTTGTTTCTGGTCCAGGGAAGCCATGGCTTGGCAGTTCGGGCTTGACTGTTCCCATGAGGCACAGGGTCAGACTGATTTGCATATAGCCATGTCTGAACTGGGGTGGTGGAGTGAGCTAAAGAATGATGATTGAGTAAACCAAGATCAGTTGACTGAGGGTGAGTGTTTAATTTGCTCAAACGCTCTGTCCATCATCCCCTTTGGTATCGCTTTGTTCGCCCTAAGTTGGCAGGGTAAGCCCAGACGTGGGTCCCCTGCTCACTTTGCCACTGGATTCAAGATAGCCTGGCTGATGAGGGTTATGAACCTGAAACCGGTACCAGGATGCTTGTTTCCAGTCCACTGGGGTGGTGGAGTGAGCTAAAGAATGATGATGGATTAAACCCAGATCAGTTGACTAGGGGTGAGTGTTTGATTTGCTCAAACGCTCCGTCCATCATCCCCTTTGGTATCACTTTGTTCGCACTAAATTGGCAGGGTATGCCCAGACGTGGGAACCTTGCTCACTTTGCCACTGGATTCAAGATAGTCCGGCTGATGAGGGTTATGAACCCAAAACCGGTCCCAGGATGCTTGTTTCCGGTCCAGGGAAGACATGGCTTGGCAGTTCGGGCTGGACTGTTCCCATGAGGCACAGGGTCAGACTGATTCGCATATGGCCATGTCTGAACTGGGTTGGTGGAGTGAGCTAAAGAATGATGATGGATTAAACCCAGATCAGTTGACTGGGGGTGAGTGTTTGATTTGCTCAAACGCTCCGTCCATCATCCCCTAAGGTATCGCTTTGTTCGCCCTAAGTTGGCAGTGTATGCCCACACGTGGGTCCCTTGCTCACTTTGCCACTGGATTCAAGATAGCATGGCTGATGAAGGTTATGAACCCGAAACCGGTCCCAGGACGCTTGTTTCCGGTCCTGGGAAGGCTTGGCAGTTCGGGCTGTACTGTTCCCATGAGGCACAGGGTCAGACTGATTTGAATATGGCCATGTCTGAACTGGGGTGGTGGAGTGACCTAAAGAATGATGATAGATTAAACCCAGATCAGTTGACTGGGGGTGAGTGTTTGATTTGCTCAACGGCTCCGTCCATCATCCCCTTTGGTATCGCTTTGTTCGCCCTAAGTTGGCAGGGTATGCCCAGATGTGGGTCCCTTGCTCACTTTGCCACTGGATTCAAGATAGCCTGTCTGATGAGGGTTATGAGCCCGAAACCAGTCCCAGGATGCTTGTTTCCGATCCAGGGAAGACATGGCTTGGCAGTTCGGGCTGGACAGTTCCCATGAGGCACAGGGTCAGACTGATTTGCATATGGCCATGTCTGAACTGGGGTGGTGGAGTGAGCTAAAGAATGATGATGGATTAAACCCAGATCAGTTGACTGGGGGTGAGTGTTTGATTTGCTCAAACGCTCCGTCCATCATCCCATTTGGTATCGCTTTGTTCGCCCTAAGTTGGCAAGGTATGCCCAGACGTGGGTCCCTTCTCACTTTGCCACTGGATTCAAGATAGCATGGCTGAAGAGGGTTATGAACCCAAAACCGGTCCCAGGAGGCTTGTTTCCGGTCCAGGGAAGACATGGCTTGGCAGTTCCGGGACTGTTCCCATGAGGCACATGGTCAGACTGATTTGCATATGGCCATGTCTGAACTGGGGTGGTGGAGTGAGCTAAAGAATGGAGATGGATTAAACCAAGATCAGTTGACTGGGGGTGAGTGTTTGAATTGCTCAAACGCTCTGTCCATCATCCCCTTTGGTATCGCTTTGTTCGCCCTAAGTTGGCAGGGTATGCCCAGACGTGGGTCCCCTGCTCACTTTGCCACTGGATTCAAGATAGCCTGGCTGATGAGGGTTATGAACCCGAAACCGGTCCCAGGATGCTTGTTTCCAGTCCAGGGAAGACATGGCTTGGCAGTTCTGGCTGGACTGTGCCATGAGGACCAGGGTCAGACTGATTTGCATATGGCCATGTTTGAACTGGGGTGGTGGGGTGAGCTAAAGAATGATGATGGATTAAACCCAGATCAGTTGACTGGGGATGAGTGTTTGATTTCCTCAAACGCTCCGTCCATCATCCCCTTTGGTTTCTCTTTGTTCGCCCTAAGTTTGCAGGGTATGCCCAGACGTGGGTCCCCTGCTCACTTTGCCACTGGATTCAAGGTACCCTGCCTGATGAGGGTTATGAACCTGAAACCAGTCTCAGGATGCTTGTTTCCGGTCCAGGGAAGACATGGCTTGGCAGTTCGGGCTGGGCTGTTCCCATGAGGCACAGGGTCAGACTGATTTGCATATGGCCATGTCTGAACTGGGGTGGTGGAGTGAGCTAAAGAATGATGATGGATTAAACCCAGATCAGTTGACTGGGGGTGAGTGTTTGATTTGCTCAAACGCTCCGTCCATCATCCCCTAAGGTATCGCTTTGTTCGCCCTAAGTTGGCAGGGTATGCCCACACGTGGGTCCCTTGCTCACTTTGCCACTGGATTCAAGATAGCCTGGCTGATGAAGGTTATGAACCCGAAACCGGTCCCAGGACGCTTGTTTCCGGTCCTGGGAAGGCTTGGCTTGGCAGTTCGGGCTGTACTGTTCCCATGAGGCACAGGGTCAGACTGATTTGAATATGGCCATGTCTGAACTGGGGTGGTGGAGTGACCTAAAGAATGATGATAGATTAAACCCAGATCAGTTGACTGGGGGTGAGTGTTTGATTTGCTCAAAGGCTCCGTCCATCATCCCCTTTGGTATCACTTTGTTCGCCCTAAGTTGGCAGGGTATGCCCAGATGTGGGTCCCTTGCTCACTTTGCCACTGAATTCAAGATAGCCTGTCTGATGAGGGTTATGAGCCCGAAACCAGTCCCAGGATGCTTGTTTCCGATCCAGGGAAGACATGGCTTGGCAGTTCGGGCTGGACAGTTCCCATGAGGCACAGGGTCAGACTGATTTGCATATGGCCATGTCTGAACTGGGGTGGTGGAGTGAGCTAAAGAATGGAGATGGATTAAACCAAGATCAGTTGACTGGGGGTGAGTGTTTGAATTGCTCAAACGCTCTGTCCATCATCCCCTTTGGTATCGCTTTGTTCGCCCTAAGTTGGCAGGGTATGCCCAGACGTGGGTCCCCTGCTCACTTTGCCACTGGATTCAAGATAGCCTGGCTGATGAGGGTTATGAACCCGAAACCGGTCCCAGGATGCTTGTTTCCAGTCCAGGGAAGACATGGCTTGGCAGTTCTGGCTGGACTGTGCCATGAGGACCAGGGTCAGACTGATTTGCATATGGCCATGTTTGAACTGGGGTGGTGGAGTGAGCTAAAGAATGATGATGGATTAAACCCAGATCAGTTGACTGGGGATGAGTGTTTGATTTCCTCAAACGCTCCGTCCATCATCCTCATTGGTTTCGCTTTGTTCGCCCTAAGTTTGCAGGGTATGCCCAGACGTGGGTCCCCTGCTCACTTTGCCACTGGATTCAAGGTAGCCTGCCTGATGAGGGTTATGAACCTGAAACCAGTCTCAGGATGCTTGTTTCCGGTCCAGGGAAGACATGGCTTGGCAGTTCGGGCTGGGCTGTTCCCATGAGGCACAGGGTCAGACTGATTTGCATATGGCCATGTCTGAACTGGGGTGGTGGAGTGAGCTAAAGAATGATGATGGATTAAACCCAGATCAGTTGACTGGGGGTGAGTGTTTGATTTCCTCAAACGCTCCGTCCATCATCCCCTTTGGTATAGCTTTGTTCACCCTAAGTTGGCAGGGTAGGCCCAGACGTGGGTCCCTTGCTCGCTTTGCCACTGGATTCAAGATAGCCTGGCTGGTGAGGGTTATGAACCCGAAACCGGTCCCAGGATGCTTATTTCCGGTCCAGGGAAGACATGGCTTGGCAGTTCGGGCTGGACTGTTCCCATGAGACACAGTGTCAGACTTTTTTGCATATGGCCATGTCTGAACTGGGGTGGTGGAGTGAGCTAAAGAATGATGATGGATTAAACCCAGATCAGTTGACTGGGGATGAGTGTTTGATTTGCTCAAACGCTCCGTCCATCATCCCATTTGGTATCGCTTTGTTCGCCCTAAGTTGGTAAGGTATGCCCAGACGTGGGTCCCTTCTCACTTTGCCACTGGATTCAAGATAGCATGGCTGAAGAGGGTTATGAACCCAAAACCGGTCCCAGGATGCTTGTTTCCGGTCCAGGGAAGACATGGCTTGGCAGTCCTGGCTGGACTGTTCCCATGAGGCACATGGTCAGACTGATTTGCATATGGCCATGTCTGAAATGGGGTGGTGGAGTGAGCTAAAGAATGGAGATAGATTAAACCAAGATCAGTTGACTGGGGGTGAGTGTTTGAATTGCTCAAACGCTCCGTCCATCATCCCCTTTGGTATCGCTTTGTTCGCCCTAAGTTGGCAGGGTATGCCCAGACGTGGGTCCCATGCTCACTTTGCCACTGGATTCAAGATAGCCTGGCTGATGAGGGTTATGAACCCGAAACCGGTCCCAGGATGCTTGTTTCCAGTCCAGGGAAGACATGGATTGGCAGTTCTGGCTGGACTGTGCCATGAGGACCAGGGTCAGATTGATTTGCATATGGCCATGTTTGAACTGGGGTGGTGGAGTGAGCTAAAGAATGATGATGGATTAAACCCAGATCAGTTGACTGGGGGTGAGTGTTTGATTTCCTCAAACGCTCCGTCCATCATTTCCTTTGGTATAGCTTTGTTCACCTTAAGTTGGCAGGGTATGCCCAGATGTGGGTCCCTTGCTCACTTTGCCACTGGATTCAAGATAGCCTGGCTGGTGAGGGTTATGAACCCGAAACCGGTCCCAGGATGCTTATTTCCGGTCCAGGGAAGACATGGCTTGGCAGTTCGGGCTGGACTGTTCCCATGAGGCACAGTGTCAGACTTCTTTGCATATGGCCATGTCTGAACTGGGGTGGTGGAGTGAGCTAAAGAATGATGATGGATTAAACCCAGATCAGTTGACTGGGGGTGAGTGTTTGATTTGCTCAAACGCTCCGTCCATCATCCCCTTTGGTATCGCTTTGTTCGTCCTAAGTTGGCAGGGTATGCCCAGACTTGGGTCTCTTGCTCACTTTGCCACTGGATTCAAGATAGCCTGGCTGATGAGGGTTATGAACCCGAAACCGGTCCCAGGATGCTTGTTTCTGGTCCAGGGAAGCCATGGCTTGGCAGTTCGGGCTTGACTGTTCCCATGAGGCACAGGGTCAGACTGATTTGCATATAGCCATGTCTGAACTGGGGTGGTGGAGTGAGCTAAAGAATGATGATTGAGTAAACCAAGATCAGTTGACTGAGGGTGAGTGTTTAATTTGCTCAAACGCTCTGTCCATCATCCCCTTTGGTATCGCTTTGTTCGCCCTAAGTTGGCAGGGTAAGCCCAGACGTGGGTCCCCTGCTCACTTTGCCACTGGATTCAAGATAGCCTGGCTGATGAGGGTTATGAACCCGAAACCGGTACCAGGATGCTTGTTTCCAGTCCACTGGGGTGGTGGAGTGAGCTAAAGAATGATGATGGATTAAACCCAGATCAGTTGACTAGGGGTGAGTGTTTGATTTGCTCAAACGCTCCGTCCATCATCCCCTTTGGTATCACTTTGTTCGCACTAAATTGGCAGGGTATGCCCAGACGTGGGCACCTTGCTCACTTTGCCACTGGATTCAAGATAGTCCGGCTGATGAGGGTTATGAACCCAAAACCGGTCCCAGGATGCTTGTTTCCGGTCCAGGGAAGACATGGCTTGGCAGTTCGGGCTGGACTGTTCCCATGAGGCACAGGGTCAGACTGATTTGCATATGGCCATGTCTGAACTGGGTTGGTGGAGTGAGATAAAGAATGATGATGGATTAAACCCAGATCAGTTGACTGGGGGTGAGTGTTTGATTTGCTCAAACGCTCCGTCCATCATCCCCTAAGGTATCGCTTTGTTCGCCCTAAGTTGGCAGGGTATGCCCACACGTGGGTCCCTTGCTCACTTTGCCACTGGATTCAAGATAGCCTGGCTGATGAAGGTTATGAACCCGAAACCGGTCCCAGGACGCTTGTTTCCGGTCCTGGGAAGGCTTGGCTTGGCAGTTCGGGCTGTACTGTTCCCATGAGGCACAGGGTCAGACTGATTTGAATATGGCCATGTCTGAACTGGGGTGGTGGAGTGACCTAAAGAATGATGATAGATTAAACCCAGATCAGTTGACTGGGGGTGAGTGTTTGATTTGCTCAAAGGCTCCGTCCATCATCCCCTTTGGTATCGCTTTGTTCGCCCTAAGTTGGCAGGGTATGCCCAGATGTGGGTCCCTTGCTCACTTTGCCTCTGGATTCAAGATAGCCTGTCTGATGAGGGTTATGAGCCCGAAACCAGTCCCAGGATGCTTGTTTCCGATCCAGGGAAGACATGGCTTGGCAGTTCGGGCTGGACAGTTCCCATGAGGCACAGGGTCAGACTGATTTGCATATGGCCATGTCTGAACTGGGGTGGTGGAGTGAGTTAAAGAATGATGATGGATTAAACCCAGATCAGTTGACTGGGGGTGAGTGTTTGATTTGCTCAAACGCTCCGTCCATCATCCCATTTGGTATCGCTTTGTTCGCCCTAAGTTGGCAAGGTATGCCCAGAAGTGGGTCCCTTCTCACTTTGCCACTGGATTCAAGATAGCATGGCTGAAGAGGGTTATGAACCCAAAACCGGTCCCAGGATGCTTGTTTCCGGTCCAGGGAAGACATGGCTTGGCAGTTCCGGGACTGTTCCCATGAGGCACATGGTCAGACTGATTTGCATATGGCCATGTCTGAACTGGGGTGGTGGAGTGAGCTAAAGAATGGAGATGGATTAAACCAAGATCAGTTGACTGGGGGTGAGTGTTTGAATTGCTCAAACGCTCTGTCCATCATCCCCTTTGGTATCGCTTTGTTCGCCCTAAGTTGACAGGGTATGCCCAGACGTGGGTCCCCTGCTCACTTTGCCACTGGATTCAAGATAGCCTGGCTGATGAGGGTTATGAACCCGAAACCGGTCCCAGGATGCTTGTTTCCAGTCCAGGGAAGACATGGCTTGGCAGTTCTGGCTGGACTGTGCCATGAGGACCAGGGTCAGACTGATTTGCATATGGCCATGTTTGAACTGGGGTGGTGGAGTGAGCTAAAGAATGATGATGGATTAAACCCAGATCAGTTGACTGGGGATGAGTGTTTGATTTCCTCAAACGCTCCGTCCATCATCCCCTTTGGTTTCGCTTTGTTCGCCCTAAGTTTGCAGGGTATGCCCAGACGTGGGTCCCCTGCTCACTTTGCCACTGGATTCAAGGTAGCCTGCCTGATGAGGGTTATGAACCTGAAACCAGTCTCAGGATGCTTGTTTCCGGTCCAGGGAAGACATGGCTTGGCAGATCGGGCTGGGCTGTTCCCATGAGGCACAGGGTCAGACTGATTTGCATATGGCCATGTCTGAATTGGGGTGGTGGAGTGAGCTAAAGAATGATGATGGATTAAACCCAGATCAGTTGACTGGGGGTGAGTGTTTGATTTCCTCAAACGCTCCGTCCATCATCCCCTTTGGTATAGCTTTGTTCTCCCTAAGTTGGCAGGGTATGCCCAGACGTGGGTCCCTTGCTCGCTTTGCCACTGGATTCAAGATAGCCTGGCTGGTGAGGGTTATGAACCCGAAACCGGTCCCAGGATGCTTATTTCCGGTCCAGGGAAGACATGGCTTGGCAGTTCGGGCTGGACTGTTCCCATGAGACACAGTGTCAGACTTTTTTGCATATGGCCATGTCTGAACTGGGGTGGTGGAGTGAGCTAAAGAATGATGATGGATTAAACCCAGATCAGTTGACTGAGGGTGAGTGTTTGATTTGCTCAAACGCTCCGTCCATCATCCCCTTTGCTATCGCTTTGTTCGCCCTAAGTTGGTAAGGTATGCCCAGACGTGGGTCCCTTCTCACTTTGCCACTGGATTCAAGATAGCATGGCTGAAGAGGGTTATGAACCCAAAACCGGTCCCAGGATGCTTGTTTCCGGTCCAGGGAAGACATGGCTTGGCAGTCCTGGCTGGACTGTTCCCATGAGGCACATGGTCAGACTGATTTGCATATGGCCATGTCTGAAATGGGGTGGTGGAGTGAGCTAAAGAATGGAGATAGATTAAACCAAGATCAGTTGACTGGGGGTGAGTGTTTGAATTGCTCAAACGCTCCGTCCATCATCCCCTTTGGTATCGCTTTGTTCGCCCTAAGTTGGCAGGGTATGCCCAGACGTGGGTCCCCTGCTCACTTTGCCACTGGATTCAAGATAGCCTGGCTGATGAGGGTTATGAACCCGAAACCGGTCCCAGGATGCTTGTTTCCAGTCCAGGGAAGACATGGATTGGCAGTTCTGGCTGGACTGTGCCATGAGGACCAGGGTCAGATTGATTTGCATATGGCCATGTTTGAACTGGGGTGGTGGAGTGAGCTAAAGAATGATGATGGATTAAACCCAGATCAGTTGACTGGGGGTGAGTGTTTGATTTCCTCAAACGCTCCGTCCATCATCCCCTTTGGTATAGCTTTGTTCACCTTAAGTTGGCAGGGTATGCCCAGATGTGGGTCCCTTGCTCACTTTGCCACTGGATTCAAGATAGCCTGGCTGGTGAGGGTTATGAACCCGAAACCGGTCCCAGGATGCTTATTTCCGGTCCAGGGAAGACATGGCTTGGCAGTTCGGGCTGGACTGTTCCCATGAGGCACAGTGTCAGACTTCTTTGCATATGGCCATGTCTGAACTGGGGTGGTGGAGTGAGCTAAAGAATGATGATGGATTAAACCCAGATCAGTTGACTGGGGGTGAGTGTTTGATTTGCTCAAACGCTCCGTCCATCATCGCCTTTGGTATCGCTTTGTTCGTCCTAAGTTGGCAGGGTATGCCCAGACTTGGGTCTCTTGCTCACTTTGCCACTGGATTCAAGATAGCCTGGCTGATGAGGGTTATGAACCCGAAACCGGTCCCAGGATGCTTGTTTCTGGTCCAGGGAAGCCATGGCTTGGCAGTTCGGGCTTGACTGTTCCCATGAGGCACAGGGTCAGACTGATTTGCATATAGCCATGTCTGAACTGGGGTGGTGGAGTGAGCTAAAGAATGATGATTGAGTAAACCAAGATCAGTTGACTGAGGGTGAGTGTTTAATTTGCTCAAACGCTCTGTCCATCATCCCCTTTGGTATCGCTTTGTTCGCCCTAAGTTGGCAGGGTAAGCCCAGACGTGGGTCCCCTGCTCACTTTGCCACTGGATTCAAGATAGCCTGGCTGATGAGGGTTATGAACCCGAAACCGGTACCAGGATGCTTGTTTCCAGTCCACTGGGGTGGTGGAGTGAGCTAAAGAATGATGATGGATTAAACCCAGATCAGTTGACTGGGGGTGAGTGTTTGATTTCCTCAAACGCTCCGTCCATCATCCCCTTTGGTATAGCTTTGTTCACCTTAAGTTGGCAGGGTATGCCCAGATGTGGGTCCCTTGCTCACTTTGCCACTGGATTCAAGATAGCCTGGCTGGTGAGGGTTATGAACCCGAAACCGGTCCCAGGATGCTTATTTCCGGTCCAGGGAAGACATGGCTTGGCAGTTCGGGCTGGACTGTTCCCATGAGGCACAGTGTCAGACTTCTTTGCATATGGCCATGTCTGAACTGGGGTGGTGGAGTGAGCTAAAGAATGATGATGGATTAAACCCAGATCAGTTGACTGGGGGTGAGTGTTTGATTTGCTCAAACGCTCCGTCCATCATCCCCTTTGGTATCGCTTTGTTCGTCCTAAGTTGGCAGGGTATGCCCAGACTTGGGTCTCTTGCTCACTTTGCCACTGGATTCAAGATAGCCTGGCTGATGAGGGTTATGAACCCGAAACCGGTCCCAGGATGCTTGTTTCTGGTCCAGGGAAGCCATGGCTTGGCAGTTCGGGCTTGACTGTTCCCATGAGGCACAGGGTCAGACTGATTTGCATATAGCCATGTCTGAACTGGGGTGGTGGAGTGAGCTAAAGAATGATGATTGAGTAAACCAAGATCAGTTGACTGAGGGTGAGTGTTTAATTTGCTCAAACGCTCTGTCCATCATCCCCTTTGGTATCGCTTTGTTCGCCCTAAGTTGGCAGGGTAAGCCCAGACGTGGGTCCCCTGCTCACTTTGCCACTGGATTCAAGATAGCCTGGCTGATGAGGGTTATGAACCCGAAACCGGTACCAGGATGCTTGTTTCCAGTCCACTGGGGTGGTGGAGTGAGCTAAAGAATGATGATGGATTAAACCCAGATCAGTTGACTAGGGGTGAGTGTTTGATTTGCTCAAACGCTCCGTCCATCATCCCCTTTGTATCACTTTGTTCGCACTAAATTGGCAGGGTATGCCCAGACGTGGGCACCTTGCTCACTTTGCCACTGGATTCAAGATAGTCCAGGTGATGAGGGTTATGAACCCAAAACCGGTCCCAGGATGCTTGTTTCCGGTCCAGGGAAGACATGGCTTGGCAGTTCGGGCTGGACTGTTCCCATGAGGCACAGGGTCAGACTGATTTGCATATGGCCATGTCTGAACTGGGTTGGTGGAGTGAGCTAAAGAATGATGATGGATTAAACCCAGATCAGTTGACTGGGGGTGAGTGTTTGATTTGCTCAAACGCTCCGTCCATCATCCCCTAAGGTATCGCTTTGTTCGCCCTAAGATGGCAGGGTATGCCCACACGTGGGTCCCTTGCTCACTTTGCCACTGGATTCAAGATAGCCTGGCTGATGAAGGTTATGAACCCGAAACCGGTCCCAGACGCTTGTTTCCGGTCCTGGGAAGGCTTGGCTTGGCAGTTCGGGCTGTACTGTTCCCATGAGGCACAGGGTCAGACTGATTTGAATATGGCCATGTCTGAACTGGGGTGGTGGAGTGACCTAAAGAATGATGATAGATTAAACCCAGATCAGTTGACTGGGGGTGAGTGTTTGATTTGCTCAAAGGCTCCGTCCATCATCCCCTTTGGTATCGCTTTGTTCGCCCTAAGTTAGCAGGGTATGCCCAGATGTGGGTCCCTTGCTCACTTTGCCACTGGATTCAAGATAGACTGTCTGATGACGGTTATGAGCCCGAAACCAGTCCCAGGATGCTTGTTTCCGATCCAGGGAAGACATGGCTTGGCAGTTCGGGCTGGACAGTTCCCATGAGGCACAGGGTCAGACTGATTTGCATATGGCCATGTCTGAACTGGGGTGGTGGAGTGAGCTAAAGAATGATGATGGATTAAACCCAGATCAGTTGACTGGGGGTGAGTGTTTGATTTGCTCAAACGCTCCGTCCATCATCCCATTTGGTATCGCTTTGTTCGCCCTAAGTTGGCAAGGTATGCCCAGACGTGGGTCCCTTCTCACTTTGCCACTGGATTCAAGATAGCATGGCTGAAGAGGGTTATGAACCCAAAACCGGTCCCAGGATGCTTGTTTCCGGTCCAGGGAAGACATGGCTTGGCAGTTCCGGGACTGTTCCCATGAGGCACATGGTCAGACTGATTTGCATATGGCCATGTCTGAACTGGGGTGGTGGAGTGAGCTAAAGAATGGAGATGGATTAAACCAAGATCAGTTGAGTGGGGGTGAGTGTTTGAATTGCTCAAACGCTCTGTCCATCATCCCCTTTGGTATCGCTTTGTTCGCCCTAAGTTGGCAGGGTATGCCCAGACGTGGGTCCCCTGGTCACTTTGCCACTGGATTCAAGATAGCCTGGCTGATGAGGGTTATGAACCCGAAACCGGTCCCAGGATGCTTGTTTCCAGTCCAGGGAAGACATGGCTTGGCAGTTCTGGCTGGACTGTGCCATGAGGACCAGGGTCAGACTGATTTGCATATGGCCATGTTTGAACTGGGGTGGTGGAGTGAGCTAAAGAATGATGATGGATTAAACCCAGATCAGTTGACTGGGGATGAGTGTTTGATTTCCTCAAACGCTCCGTCCATCATCCCCTTTGGTTTCGCTTTGTTCGCCCTAAGTTTGCAGGGTATGCCCAGACGTGGGTCCCCTGCTCACTTTGCCACTGGATTCAAGGTAGCCTGCCTGATGAGGGTTATGAACCTGAAACCAGTCTCAGGATGCTTGTTTCCGGTCCAGGGAAGACATGGCTTGGCAGTTCGGGCTGGGCTGTTCCCATGAGGCACAGGGTCAGACTGATTTGCATATGGCCATGTCTGAACTGGGGTGGTGGAGTGAGCTAAAGAATGATGATGGATTAAACCCAGATCAGTTGACTGGGGGTGAGTGTTTGATTTCCTCAAACGCTCCGTCCATCATCCCCTTTGGTATAGCTTTGTAGACCCTAAGTTGGCAGGGTATGCCCAGACGTGGGTCCCTTGCTCGCTTTGCCACTGGATTCAAGATAGCCTGGCTGGTGAGGGTTATGAACCCGAAACCGGTCCCAGGATGCTTATTTCCGGTCCAGGGAAGACATGGCTTGGCAGTTCGGGCTGGACTGTTCCCATGAGACACAGTGTCAGACTTTTTTGCATATGGCCATGTCTGAACTGGGGTGGTGGAGTGAGCTAAAGAATGATGATGGATTAAACCCAGATCAGTTGACTGGGGGTGAGTGTTTGATTTGCTCAAACGCTCCGTCCATCATCCCCTTTGGTATCGCTTTGTTCGTCCTAAGTTGGCAGGGTATGCCCAGACTTGGGTCTCTTGCTCACTTTGCCACTGGATTCAAGATAGCCTGGCTGATGAGGGTTATGAACCCGAAACCGGTCCCAGGATGCTCGTTTCTGGTCCAGGGAAGCCATGGCTTGGCAGTTCGGGCTTGACTGTTCCCATGAGGCACAGGGTCAGACTGATTTGCATATAGCCATGTCTGAACTGGGGTGGTAGAGTGAGCTAAAGAATGATGATTGAGTAAACAAAGATCAGTTGACTGAGGGTGAGTGTTTGATTTGCTCAAACGCTCCGTCCATCATCCCCTTTGCTATCGCTTTGTTCGCCCTAAGTTGGCAGGGTAAGCCCAGACGTGGGTCCCTTGCTCACTTTGCCACTGGATTCAAGATAGCCTGGCTGATGAGGGTTATGAACCCGAAACCGGTACCAGGATGCTTGTTTCCGGTCCACTGGGGTGGTGGAGTGAGCTAAAGAATGATGATGGATTAAACCCAGATCAGTTGACTGGGGGTGAGTGTTTGATTTGCTCAAACGCTCCGTCCATCATCCCATTTGGTATCGCTTTGTTCGCCCTAAGTTGGCAAGGTATGCCCAGACGTGGGTCCCTTCTCATTTTGCCACTGGATTCAAGATAGCATGGCTGAAGAGGGTTATGAACCCAAAACCGGTCCCAGGATGCTTGTTTCCGGTCCAGGGAAGACATGGCTTGGCAGTTCCGGGACTGTTCCCATGAGGCACATGGTCAGACTGATTTGCATATGGCCATGTCTGAACTGGGGTGGTGGAGTGAGCTAAAGAATGGAGATGGATTAAACCAAGATCAGTTGACTGGGGGTGAGTGTTTGAATTGCTCAAACGCTCTGTCCATCATCCCCTTTGGTATCGCTTTGTTCGCCCTAAGTTGGCAGGGTATGCCCAGATGTGGGTCCCCTGGTCACTTTGCCACTGGATTCAAGATAGCCTGGCTGATGAGGGTTATGAACCCGAAACCGGTCCCAGGATGCTTGTTTCCAGTCCAGGGAAGACATGGCTTGGCAGTTCTGGCTGGACTGTGCCATGAGGACCAGGGTCAGACTGATTTGCATATGGCCATGTTTGAACTGGGGTGGTGGAGTGAGCTAAAGAATGATGATGGATTAAACCCAGATCAGTTGACTGGGGATGAGTGTTTGATTTCCTCAAACGCTCCGTCCATCATCCCCTTTGGTTTCGCTTTGTTCGCCCTAAGTTTGCAGGGTATGCCCAGACGTGGGTCCCCTGCTCACTTTGCCACTGGATTCAAGGTAGCCTGCCTGATGAGGGTTATGAACCTGAAACCAGTCTCAGGATGCTTGTTTCCGGTCCAGGGAAGACATGGCTTGGCAGTTCGGGCTGGGCTGTTCCCATGAGGCACAGGGTCAGACTGATTTGCATATGGCCATGTCTGAACTGGGGTGGTGGAGTGAGCTAAAGAATGATGATGGATTAAACCCAGATCAGTTGACTGGGGGTGAGTGTTTGATTTCCTCAAACGCTCCGTCCATCATCCCCTTTGGTATAGCTTTGTTCACCCTAAGTTGGCAGGGTATGCCCAGACGTGGGTCCCTTGCTCGCTTTGCCACTGGATTCAAGATAGCCTGGCTGGTGAGGGTTATGAACCCGAAACTGGTCCCAGGATGCTTATTTCCGGTCCAGGGAAGACATGGCTTGGCAGTTCGGGCTGGACTGTTCCCATGAGGCACAGGGTCAGACTGATTTGCATATAGCCATGTCTGAACTGGGGTAGTGGAGTGAGCTAAAGAATGATGATTGAGTAAACAAAGATCAGTTGACTGAGGGTGAGTGTTTGATTTGCTCAAACGCTCCGTCCATCATCCCCTTTGCTATCGCTTTGTTCGCCCTAAGTTGGCAGGGTATGCCCAGACTTGGGTCCCTTGCTCACTTTGCCACTGGATTCAAGATAGCCTGGCTGATGAGGGTTATGAACCCGAAACCGGTACCAGGATGCTTGTTTCCGGTCCACTGGGGTAGTGGAGTGAGCTAAAGAATGATGATGGATTAAACCCAGATCAGTTGACTGGGGGTGAGTGTTTGATTTGCTCAAACGCTCCGTCCATCATCCCATTTGGTATCGCTTTGTTCGCCCTAAGTTGGCAAGGTATGCCCAGACGTGGGTCCCTTCTCACTTTGCCACTGGATTCAAGATAGCATGGCTGAAGAGGGTTATGAACCCAAAACCGGTCCCAGGATGCTTGTTTCCGGTCCAGGGAAGACATGGCTTGGCAGTTCCGGGACTGTTCCCATGAGGCACATGGTCAGACTGATTTGCATATGGCCATGTCTGAACTGGGGTGGTGGAGTGAGCTAAAGAATGGAGATGGATTAAACCAAGATCAGTTGACTGGGGGTGAGTGTTTGAATTGCTCAAACGCTCTGTCCATCATCCCCTTTGGTATCACTTTGTTCGCCCTAAGTTGGCAGGGTATGCCCAGATGTGGGTCCCCTGGTCACTTTGCCACTGGATTCAAGATAGCCTGGCTGATGAGGGTTATGAACCCGAAACCGGTCCCAGGATGCTTGTTTCCAGTCCAGGGAAGACATGGCTTGGCAGTTCTGGCTGGACTGTGCCATGAGGACCAGGGTCAGACTGATTTGCATATGGCCATGTTTGAACTGGGGTGGTGGAGTGAGCTAAAGAATGATGATGGATTAAACCCAGATCAGTTGACTGGGGATGAGTGTTTGATTTCCTCAAACGCTCCGTCCATCATCCCCTTTGGTTTCGCTTTGTTCGCCCTAAGTTTGCAGGGTATGCCCAGACGTGGGTCCCCTGCTCACTTTGCCACTGGATTCAAGGTAGCCTGCCTGATGAGGGTTATGAACCTGAAACCAGTCTCAGGATGCTTGTTTCCGGTCCAGGGAAGACATGGCTTGGCAGTTCGGGCTGGGCTGTTCCCATGAGGCACAGGGTCAGACTGATTTGCATATGGCCATGTCTGAACTGGGGTGGTGGAGTGAGCTAAAGAATGATGATGGATTAAACCCAGATCAGTTGACTGGGGGTGAGTGTTTGATTTCCTCAAACGCTCCGTCCATCATCCCCTTTGGTATAGCTTTGTTCACCCTAAGTTGGCAGGGTATGCCCAGACGTGGGTCCCTTGCTCGCTTTGCCACTGGATTCAAGATAGCCTGGCTGGTGAGGGTTATGAACCCGAAACTGGTCCCAGGATGCTTATTTCCGGTCCAGGGAAGACATGGCTTGGCAGTTCGGGCTGGACTGTTCCCATGAGGCACAGGGTCAGACTGATTTGCATATAGCCATGTCTGAACTGGGGTAGTGGAGTGAGCTAAAGAATGATGATTGAGTAAACAAAGAACAGTTGACTGAGGGTGAGTGTTTGATTTGCTCAAACGCTCCGTCCATCATCCCCTTTGCTATCGCTTTGTTCGCCCTAAGTTGGCAGGGTATGCCCAGACTTGGGTCTCTTGCTCACTTTGCCACTGGATTCAAGATAGCCTGGCTGATGAGGGTTATGAACCCGAAACCGGTCCCAGGATGCTTGTTTCTGGTCCAGGGAAGCCATGGCTTGGCAGTTCGGGCTTGACTGTTCCCATGAGGCACAGGGTCAGACTGATTTGCATATAGCCATGTCTGAACTGGGGTAGTGGAGTGAGCTAAAGAATGATGATTGAGTAAACAAAGATCAGTTGACTGAGGGTGAGTGTTTGATTTGCTCAAACGCTCCGCCCATCATCCCCTTTGCTATCGCTTTGTTTGCCCTAAGTTGGCAGGGTAAGCCCAGACGTGGGTCCCTTGCTCACTTTGCCACTGGATTCAAGATAGCCTGGCTGATGAGGGTTATGAACCCGAAACCGGTACCAGGATGCTTGTTTCCGGTCCACTGGGGTGGTGGAGTGAGCTAAAGAATGATGATGGATTAAACCCAGATCAGTTGACTGGGGGTGAGTGTTTGATTTGCTCAAACGCTCCGTCCATCATCCCATTTGGTATCGCTTTGTTCGCCCTAAGTTGGCAAGGTATGCCCAGACGTGGGTCCCTTCTCACTTTGCCACTGGATTCAAGATAGCATGGCTGAAGAGGGTTATGAATCCAAAACCGGTCCCAGGATGCTTGTTTCCGGTCCAGGGAAGACATGGCTTGGCAGTTCCGGGACTGTTCCCATGAGGCACATGGTCAGACTGATTTGCATATGGCCATGTCTGAACTGGGGTGGTGGAGTGAGCTAAAGAATGGAGATGGATTAAACCAAGATCAGTTGACTGGGGGTGAGTGTTTGAATTGCTCAAACGCTCTGTCCATCATCCTCTTTGGTATCGCTTTGTTCGCCCTAAGTTGGCAGGGTATGCCCACACGTGGGTCCCTTGCTCACTTTGCCACTGGATTCAAGATAGCATGGCTGATGAAGGTTATGAACCCGAAACCGGTCCCAGGACGCTTGTTTCCGGTCCTGGGAAGGCTTGGCTTGGCAGTTCGCGCTGTACTGTTCCCATGAGGCACAGGGTCAGACGGATTTGAATATGGCCATGTCTGAACTGGGGTGGTGGAGTGACCTAAAGAATGATGATAGATTAAACCCAGATCAGTTGACTGGGGGTGAGTGTTTGATTTGCTCAAAGGCTCCGTCCATCATCCCCTTTGGTATCGCTTTGTTCGCCCTAAGTTGGCAGGGCATGCCCAGATGTGGGTCCCTTGCTCACTTTGCCACTGGATTCAAGATAGCCTGTCTGATGAGGGTTATGAGCCCGAAACCAGTCCCAGGATGCTTGTTTCCGATCCAGGGAAGACATGGCTTGGCAGTTCGGGCTGGACAGTTCCCATGAGGCACAGGGTCAGACTGATTTGCATATGGCCATGTCTGAACTGGGGTGGTGGAGTGAGCTAAAGAATGATGATGGATTAAACCCAGATCAGTTGACTGGGGGTGAGTGTTTGATTTGCTCAAACGCTCCGTCCATCATCCCATTTGGTATCGCTTTGTTCGCCCTAAGTTGGCAAGGTATGCCCAGACGTGGGTCCCTTCTCACTTTGCCACTGGATTCAAGATAGCATGGCTGAAGAGGGTTATGAACCCAAAACCGGTCCCAGGATGCTTGTTTCCGGTCCAGGGAAGACATGGCTTGGCAGTTCCGGGACTGTTCCCATGAGGCACATGTTCAGACTGATTTGCATATGGCCATGTCTGAACTGGGGTGGTGGAGTGAGCTAAATAATGGAGATGGATTAAACCAAGATCAGTTGACTGGGGGTGAGTGTTTGAATTGCTCAAACGCTCTGTCCATCATCCCCTTTGGTATCGCTTTGTTCGCCCTAAGTTGGCAGGGTATGCCCAGACGTGGGTCCCCTGGTCACTTTGCCACTGGACTCAAGATAGCCTGGCTGATGAGGGTTGTGAACCCGAAACCGGTCCCAGGATGCTTGTTTCCAGCCCAGGGAAGACATGGCTTGGCAGTTCTGGCTGGACTGTGCCATGAGGACCAGGGTCAGACTGATTTGCATATGGCCATGTTTGAACTGGGGTGGTGGAGTGAGCTAAAGAATGATGATGGATTAAACCCAGATCAGTTGACTGGGGATGAGTGTTTGATTTCCTCAAACGCTCCGTCCATCATCCCCTTTGGTTTCGCTTTGTTCGCCCTAAGTTTGCAGGGTATGCCCAGACGTGGGTCCCCTGCTCACTTTGCCACTGGATTCAAGGTAGCCTGCCTGATGAGGGTTATGAACCTGAAACCAGTCTCAGGATGCTTGTTTACGGTCCAGGGAAGACATGGCTTGGCAGTTCGGGCTGGGCTGTTCCCATGAGGCACAGGATCAGACTGATTTGCATATGGCCATGTCTGAACTGGGGTGGTGGAGTGAGCTAAAGAATGATGATGGATTAAACCCAGATCAGTTGACTGGGGGTGAGTGTTTGATTTCCTCAAACGCTCCGTCCATCATCCCCTTTGGTATAGCTTTGTTCTCCCTAAGTTGGCAGGGTATGCCCAGACGTGGGTCCCTTGCTCGCTTTGCCACTGGATTCAAGATAGCCTGGCTGGTGAGGGTTATGAACCCGAAACCGGTCCCAGGATGCTTATTTCCGGTCCAGGGAAGACATGGCTTGGCAGTTCGGGCTGGACTGTTCCCATGAGACACAGTGTCAGACTTTTTTGCATATGGCCATGTCTGAACTGGGGTGGTGGAGTGAGCTAAAGAATGATGATGGATTAAACCCAGATCAGTTGACTGAGGGTGAGTGTTTGATTTGCTCAAACGCTCCGTCCATCATCCCCTTTGCTATCGCTTTGTTCGCCCTAAGTTGGTAAGGTATGCCCAGACGTGGGTCCCTTCTCACTTTGCCACTGGATTCAAGATAGCATGGCTGAAGAGGGTTATGAACCCAAAACCGGTCCCAGGATGCTTGTTTCCGGTCCAGGGAAGACATGGCTTGGCAGTCCTGGCTGGACTGTTCCCATGAGGCACATGGTCAGACTGATTTGCATATGGCCATGTCTGAAATGGGGTGGTGGAGTGAGCTAAAGAATGGAGATAGATTAAACCAAGATCAGTTGACTGGGGGTGAGTGTTTGAATTGCTCAAACGCTCCGTCCATCATCCCCTTTGGTATCGCTTTGTTCGCCCTAAGTTGGCAGGGTATGCCCAGACGTGGGTCCCCTGCTCACTTTGCCACTGGATTCAAGATAGCCTGGCTGATGAGGGTTATGAACCCGAAACCGGTCCCAGGATGCTTGTTTCCAGTCCAGGGAAGACATGGATTGGCAGTTCTGGCTGGACTGTGCCATGAGGACCAGGGTCAGATTGATTTGCATATGGCCATGTTTGAACTGGGGTGGTGGAGTGAGCTAAAGAATGATGATGGATTAAACCCAGATCAGTTGACTGGGGGTGAGTGTTTGATTTCCTCAAACGCTCCGTCCATCATCCCCTTTGGTATAGCTTTGTTCACCTTAAGTTGGCAGGGTATGCCCAGATGTGGGTCCCTTGCTCACTTTGCCACTGGATTCAAGATAGCCTGGCTGGTGAGGGTTATGAACCCGAAACCGGTCCCAGGATGCTTATTTCCGGTCCAGGGAAGACATGGCTTGGCAGTTCGGGCTGGACTGTTCCCATGAGGCACAGTGTCAGACTTCTTTGCATATGGCCATGTCTGAACTGGGGTGGTGGAGTGAGCTAAAGAATGATGATGGATTAAACCCAGATCAGTTGACTGGGGGTGAGTGTTTGATTTGCTCAAACGCTCCGTCCATCATCGCCTTTGGTATCGCTTTGTTCGTCCTAAGTTGGCAGGGTATGCCCAGACTTGGGTCTCTTGCTCACTTTGCCACTGGATTCAAGATAGCCTGGCTGATGAGGGTTATGAACCCGAAACCGGTCCCAGGATGCTTGTTTCTGGTCCAGGGAAGCCATGGCTTGGCAGTTCGGGCTTGACTGTTCCCATGAGGCACAGGGTCAGACTGATTTGCATATAGCCATGTCTGAACTGGGGTGGTGGAGTGAGCTAAAGAATGATGATTGAGTAAACCAAGATCAGTTGACTGAGGGTGAGTGTTTAATTTGCTCAAACGCTCTGTCCATCATCCCCTTTGGTATCGCTTTGTTCGCCCTAAGTTGGCAGGGTAAGCCCAGACGTGGGTCCCCTGCTCACTTTGCCACTGGATTCAAGATAGCCTGGCTGATGAGGGTTATGAACCCGAAACCGGTACCAGGATGCTTGTTTCCAGTCCACTGGGGTGGTGGAGTGAGCTAAAGAATGATGATGGATTAAACCCAGATCAGTTGACTGGGGGTGAGTGTTTGATTTCCTCAAACGCTCCGTCCATCATCCCCTTTGGTATAGCTTTGTTCACCTTAAGTTGGCAGGGTATGCCCAGATGTGGGTCCCTTGCTCACTTTGCCACTGGATTCAAGATAGCCTGGCTGGTGAGGGTTATGAACCCGAAACCGGTCCCAGGATGCTTATTTCCGGTCCAGGGAAGACATGGCTTGGCAGTTCGGGCTGGACTGTTCCCATGAGGCACAGTGTCAGACTTCTTTGCATATGGCCATGTCTGAACTGGGGTGGTGGAGTGAGCTAAAGAATGATGATGGATTAAACCCAGATCAGTTGACTGGGGGTGAGTGTTTGATTTGCTCAAACGCTCCGTCCATCATCCCCTTTGGTATCGCTTTGTTCGTCCTAAGTTGGCAGGGTATGCCCAGACTTGGGTCTCTTGCTCACTTTGCCACTGGATTCAAGATAGCCTGGCTGATGAGGGTTATGAACCCGAAACCGGTCCCAGGATGCTTGTTTCTGGTCCAGGGAAGCCATGGCTTGGCAGTTCGGGCTTGACTGTTCCCATGAGGCACAGGGTCAGACTGATTTGCATATAGCCATGTCTGAACTGGGGTGGTGGAGTGAGCTAAAGAATGATGATTGAGTAAACCAAGATCAGTTGACTGAGGGTGAGTGTTTAATTTGCTCAAACGCTCTGTCCATCATCCCCTTTGGTATCGCTTTGTTCGCCCTAAGTTGGCAGGGTAAGCCCAGACGTGGGTCCCCTGCTCACTTTGCCACTGGATTCAAGATAGCCTGGCTGATGAGGGTTATGAACCCGAAACCGGTACCAGGATGCTTGTTTCCAGTCCACTGGGGTGGTGGAGTGAGCTAAAGAATGATGATGGATTAAACCCAGATCAGTTGACTAGGGGTGAGTGTTTGATTTGCTCAAACGCTCCGTCCATCATCCCCTTTGTATCACTTTGTTCGCACTAAATTGGCAGGGTATGCCCAGACGTGGGCACCTTGCTCACTTTGCCACTGGATTCAAGATAGTCCAGGTGATGAGGGTTATGAACCCAAAACCGGTCCCAGGATGCTTGTTTCCGGTCCAGGGAAGACATGGCTTGGCAGTTCGGGCTGGACTGTTCCCATGAGGCACAGGGTCAGACTGATTTGCATATGGCCATGTCTGAACTGGGTTGGTGGAGTGCGCTAAAGAATGATGATGGATTAAACCCAGATCAGTTGACTGGGGGTGAGTGTTTGATTTGCTCAAACGCTCCGTCCATCATCCCCTAAGGTATCGCTTTGTTCGCCCTAAGATGGCAGGGTATGCCCACACGTGGGTCCCTTGCTCACTTTGCCACTGGATTCAAGATAGCCTGGCTGATGAAGGTTATGAACCCGAAACCGGTCCCAGACGCTTGTTTCCGGTCCTGGGAAGGCTTGGCTTGGCAGTTCGGGCTGTACTGTTCCCATGAGGCACAGGGTCAGACTGATTTGAATATGGCCATGTCTGAACTGGGGTGGTGGAGTGACCTAAAGAATGATGATAGATTAAACCCAGATCAGTTGACTGGGGGTGAGTGTTTGATTTGCTCAAAGGCTCCGTCCATCATCCCCTTTGGTATCGCTTTGTTCGCCCTAAGTTGGCAGGGTATGCCCAGATGTGGGTCCCTTGCTCACTTTGCCACTGGATTCAAGATAGACTGTCTGATGACGGTTATGAGCCCGAAACCAGTCCCAGGATGCTTGTTTCCGATCCAGGGAAGACATGGCTTGGCAGTTCGGGCTGGACAGTTCCCATGAGGCACAGGGTCAGACTGATTTGCATATGGCCATGTCTGAACTGGGGTGGTGGAGTGAGCTAAAGAATGATGATGGATTAAACCCAGATCAGTTGACTGGGGGTGAGTGTTTGATTTGCTCAAACGCTCCGTCCATCATCCCATTTGGTATCGCTTTGTTCGCCCTAAGTTGGCAAGGTATGCCCAGACGTGGGTCCCCTGCTCACTTTGCCACTGGATTCAAGATAGCATGGCTGAAGAGGGTTATGAACCCAAAACCGGTCCCAGGATGCTTGTTTCCGGTCCAGGGAAGACATGGCTTGGCAGTTCCGGGACTGTTCCCATGAGGCACATGGTCAGACTGATTTGCATATGGCCATGTCTGAACTGGGGTGGTGGAGTGAGCTAAAGAATGGAGATGGATTAAACCAAGATCAGTTGACTGGGGGTGAGTGTTTGAATTGCTCAAACGCTCTGTCCATCATCCCCTTTGGTATCGCTTTGTTCGCCCTAAGTTGGCAGGGTATGCCCAGACGTGGGTCCCCTGGTCACTTTGCCACTGGATTCAAGATAGCCTGGCTGATGAGGGTTATGAACCCGAAACCGGTCCCAGGATGCTTGTTTCCAGTCCAGGGAAGACATGGCTTGGCAGTTCTGGCTGGACTGTGCCATGAGGACCAGGGTCAGACTGATTTGCATATGGCCATGTTTGAACTGGGGTGGTGGAGTGAGCTAAAGAATGATGATGGATTAAACCCAGATCAGTTGACTGGGGATGAGTGTTTGATTTCCTCAAACGCTCCGTCCATCATCCCCTTTGGTTTCGCTTTGTTCGCCCTAAGTTTGCAGGGTATGCCCAGACGTGGGTCCCCTGCTCACTTTGCCACTGGATTCAAGGTAGCCTGCCTGATGAGGGTTATGAACCTGAAACCAGTCTCAGGATGCTTGTTTCCGGTCCAGGGAAGACATGGCTTGGCAGTTCGGGCTGGGCTGTTCCCATGAGGCACAGGGTCAGACTGATTTGCATATGGCCATGTCTGAACTGGGGTGGTGGAGTGAGCTAAAGAATGATGATGGATTAAACCCAGATCAGTTGACTGGGGGTGAGTGTTTGATTTCCTCAAACGCTCCGTCCATCATCCCCTTTGGTATAGCTTTGTAGACCCTAAGTTGGCAGGGTATGCCCAGACGTGGGTCCCTTGCTCGCTTTGCCACTGGATTCAAGATAGCCTGGCTGGTGAGGGTTATGAACCCGAAACCGGTCCCAGGATGCTTATTTCCGGTCCAGGGAAGACATGGCTTGGCAGTTCGGGCTGGACTGTTCCCATGAGACACAGTGTCAGACTTTTTTGCATATGGCCATGTCTGAACTGGGGTGGTGGAGTGAGCTAAAGAATGATGATGGATTAAACCCAGATCAGTTGACTGGGGGTGAGTGTTTGATTTGCTCAAACGCTCCGTCCATCATCCCCTTTGGTATCGCTTTGTTCGTCCTAAGTTGGCAGGGTATGCCCAGACTTGGGTCTCTTGCTCACTTTGCCACTGGATTCAAGATAGCCTGGCTGATGAGGGTTATGAACCCGAAACCGGTCCCAGGATGCTCGTTTCTGGTCCAGGGAAGCCATGGCTTGGCAGTTCGGGCTTGACTGTTCCCATGAGGCACAGGGTCAGACTGATTTGCATATAGCCATGTCTGAACTGGGGTGGTGGAGTGAGCTAAAGAATGATGATTGAGTAAACAAAGATCAGTTGACTGAGGGTGAGTGTTTGATTTGCTCAAACGCTCCGTCCATCATCCCCTTTGCTATCGCTTTGTTCGCCCTAAGTTGGCAGGGTAAGCCCAGACGTGGGTCCCTTGCTCACTTTGCCACTGGATTCAAGATAGCCTGGCTGATGAGGGTTATGAACCCGAAACCGGTACCAGGATGCTTGTTTCCGGTCCACTGGGGTGGTGGAGTGAGCTAAAGAATGATGATGGATTAAACCCAGATCAGTTGACTGGGGGTGAGTGTTTGATTTGCTCAAACGCTCCGTCCATCATCCCATTTGGTATCGCTTTGTTCGCCCTAAGTTGGCAAGGTATGCCCAGACGTGGGTCCCTTCTCATTTTGCCACTGGATTCAAGATAGCATGGCTGAAGAGGGTTATGAACCCAAAACCGGTCCCAGGATGCTTGTTTCCGGTCCAGGGAAGACATGGCTTGGCAGTTCCGGGACTGTTCCCATGAGGCACATGGTCAGACTGATTTGCATATGGCCATGTCTGAACTGGGGTGGTGGAGTGAGCTAAAGAATGGAGATGGATTAAACCAAGATCAGTTGACTGGGGGTGAGTGTTTGAATTGCTCAAACGCTCTGTCCATCATCCCCTTTGGTATCGCTTTGTTCGCCCTAAGTTGGCAGGGTATGCCCAGATGTGGGTCCCCTGGTCACTTTGCCACTGGATTCAAGATAGCCTGGCTGATGAGGGTTATGAACCCGAAACCGGTCCCAGGATGCTTGTTTCCAGTCCAGGGAAGACATGGCTTGGCAGTTCTGGCTGGACTGTGCCATGAGGACCAGGGTCAGACTGATTTGCATATGGCCATGTTTGAACTGGGGTGGTGGAGTGAGCTAAAGAATGATGATGGATTAAACCCAGATCAGTTGACTGGGGATGAGTGTTTGATTTCCTCAAACGCTCCGTCCATCATCCCCTTTGGTTTCGCTTTGTTCGCCCTAAGTTTGCAGGGTATGCCCAGACGTGGGTCCCCTGCTCACTTTGCCACTGGATTCAAGGTAGCCTGCCTGATGAGGGTTATGAACCTGAAACCAGTCTCAGGATGCTTGTTTCCGGTCCAGGGAAGACATGGCTTGGCAGTTCGGGCTGGGCTGTTCCCATGAGGCACAGGGTCAGACTGATTTGCATATGGCCATGTCTGAACTGGGGTGGTGGAGTGAGCTAAAGAATGATGATGGATTAAACCCAGATCAGTTGACTGGGGGTGAGTGTTTGATTTCCTCAAACGCTCCGTCCATCATCCCCTTTGGTATAGCTTTGTTCACCCTAAGTTGGCAGGGTATGCCCAGACGTGGGTCCCTTGCTCGCTTTGCCACTGGATTCAAGATAGCCTGGCTGGTGAGGGTTATGAACCCGAAACTGGTCCCAGGATGCTTATTTCCGGTCCAGGGAAGACATGGCTTGGCAGTTCGGGCTGGACTGTTCCCATGAGGCACAGGGTCAGACTGATTTGCATATAGCCATGTCTGAACTGGGGTAGTGGAGTGAGCTAAAGAATGATGATTGAGTAAACAAAGATCAGTTGACTGAGGGTGAGTGTTTGATTTGCTCAAACGCTCCGTCCATCATCCCCTTTGCTATCGCTTTGTTCGCCCTAAGTTGGCAGGGTATGCCCAGACTTGGGTCCCTTGCTCACTTTGCCACTGGATTCAAGATAGCCTGGCTGATGAGGGTTATGAACCCGAAACCGGTACCAGGATGCTTGTTTCCGGTCCACTGGGGTAGTGGAGTGAGCTAAAGAATGATGATGGATTAAACCCAGATCAGTTGACTGGGGGTGAGTGTTTGATTTGCTCAAACGCTCCGTCCATCATCCCATTTGGTATCGCTTTGTTCGCCCTAAGTTGGCAAGGTATGCCCAGACGTGGGTCCCTTCTCACTTTGCCACTGGATTCAAGATAGCATGGCTGAAGAGGGTTATGAACCCAAAACCGGTCCCAGGATGCTTGTTTCCGGTCCAGGGAAGACATGGCTTGGCAGTTCCGGGACTGTTCCCATGAGGCACATGGTCAGACTGATTTGCATATGGCCATGTCTGAACTGGGGTGGTGGAGTGAGCTAAAGAATGGAGATGGATTAAACCAAGATCAGTTGACTGGGGGTGAGTGTTTGAATTGCTCAAACGCTCTGTCCATCATCCCCTTTGGTATCGCTTTGTTCGCCCTAAGTTGGCAGGGTATGCCCAGATGTGGGTCCCCTGGTCACTTTGCCACTGGATTCAAGATAGCCTGGCTGATGAGGGTTATGAACCCGAAACCGGTCCCAGGATGCTTGTTTCCAGTCCAGGGAAGACATGGCTTGGCAGTTCTGGCTGGACTGTGCCATGAGGACCAGGGTCAGACTGATTTGCATATGGCCATGTTTGAACTGGGGTGGTGGAGTGAGCTAAAGAATGATGATGGATTAAACCCAGATCAGTTGACTGGGGATGAGTGTTTGATTTCCTCAAACGCTCCGTCCATCATCCCCTTTGGTTTCGCTTTGTTCGCCCTAAGTTTGCAGGGTATGCCCAGACGTGGGTCCCCTGCTCACTTTGCCACTGGATTCAAGGTAGCCTGCCTGATGAGGGTTATGAACCTGAAACCAGTCTCAGGATGCTTGTTTCCGGTCCAGGGAAGACATGGCTTGGCAGTTCGGGCTGGGCTGTTCCCATGAGGCACAGGGTCAGACTGATTTGCATATGGCCATGTCTGAACTGGGGTGGTGGAGTGAGCTAAAGAATGATGATGGATTAAACCCAGATCAGTTGACTGGGGGTGAGTGTTTGATTTCCTCAAACGCTCCGTCCATCATCCCCTTTGGTATAGCTTTGTTCACCCTAAGTTGGCAGGGTATGCCCAGACGTGGGTCCCTTGCTCGCTTTGCCACTGGATTCAAGATAGCCTGGCTGGTGAGGGTTATGAACCCGAAACTGGTCCCAGGATGCTTATTTCCGGTCCAGGGAAGACATGGCTTGGCAGTTCGGGCTGGACTGTTCCCATGAGGCACAGGGTCAGACTGATTTGCATATAGCCATGTCTGAACTGGGGTAGTGGAGTGAGCTAAAGAATGATGATTGAGTAAACAAAGAACAGTTGACTGAGGGTGAGTGTTTGATTTGCTCAAACGCTCCGTCCATCATCCCCTTTGCTATCGCTTTGTTCGCCCTAAGTTGGCAGGGTATGCCCAGACTTGGGTCTCTTGCTCACTTTGCCACTGGATTCAAGATAGCCTGGCTGATGAGGGTTATGAACCCGAAACCGGTCCCAGGATGCTTGTTTCTGGTCCAGGGAAGCCATGGCTTGGCAGTTCGGGCTTGACTGTTCCCATGAGGCACAGGGTCAGACTGATTTGCATATAGCCATGTCTGAACTGGGGTAGTGGAGTGAGCTAAAGAATGATGATTGAGTAAACAAAGATCAGTTGACTGAGGGTGAGTGTTTGATTTGCTCAAACGCTCCGCCCATCATCCCCTTTGCTATCGCTTTGTTTGCCCTAAGTTGGCAGGGTAAGCCCAGACGTGGGTCCCTTGCTCACTTTGCCACTGGATTCAAGATAGCCTGGCTGATGAGGGTTATGAACCCGAAACCGGTACCAGGATGCTTGTTTCCGGTCCACTGGGGTGGTGGAGTGAGCTAAAGAATGATGATGGATTAAACCCAGATCAGTTGACTGGGGGTGAGTGTTTGATTTGCTCAAACGCTCCGTCCATCATCCCATTTGGTATCGCTTTGTTCGCCCTAAGTTGGCAAGGTATGCCCAGACGTGGGTCCCTTCTCACTTTGCCACTGGATTCAAGATAGCATGGCTGAAGAGGGTTATGAACCCAAAACCGGTCCCAGGATGCTTGTTTCCGGTCCAGGGAAGACATGGCTTGGCAGTTCCGGGACTGTTCCCATGAGGCACATGGTCAGACTGATTTGCATATGGCCATGTCTGAACTGGGGTGGTGGAGTGAGCTAAAGAATGGAGATGGATTAAACCAAGATCAGTTGACTGGGGGTGAGTGTTTGAATTGCTCAAACGCTCTGTCCATCATCCTCTTTGGTATCGCTTTGTTCGCCCTAAGTTGGCAGGGTATGCCCACACGTGGGTCCCTTGCTCACTTTGCCACTGGATTCAAGATAGCATGGCTGATGAAGGTTATGAACCCGAAACCGGTCCCAGGACGCTTGTTTCCGGTCCTGGGAAGGCTTGGCTTGGCAGTTCGCGCTGTACTGTTCCCATGAGGCACAGGGTCAGACGGATTTGAATATGGCCATGTCTGAACTGGGGTGGTGGAGTGACCTAAAGAATGATGATAGATTAAACCCAGATCAGTTGACTGGGGGTGAGTGTTTGATTTGCTCAAAGGCTCCGTCCATCATCCCCTTTGGTATCGCTTTGTTCGCCCTAAGTTGGCAGGGCATGCCCAGATGTGGGTCCCTTGCTCACTTTGCCACTGGATTCAAGATAGCCTGTCTGATGAGGGTTATGAGCCCGAAACCAGTCCCAGGATGCTTGTTTCCGATCCAGGGAAGACATGGCTTGGCAGTTCGGGCTGGACAGTTCCCATGAGGCACAGGGTCAGACTGATTTGCATATGGCCATGTCTGAACTGGGGTGGTGGAGTGAGCTAAAGAATGATGATGGATTAAACCCAGATCAGTTGACTGGGGGTGAGTGTTTGATTTGCTCAAACGCTCCGTCCATCATCCCATTTGGTATCGCTTTGTTCGCCCTAAGTTGGCAAGGTATGCCCAGACGTGGGTCCCTTCTCACTTTGCCACTGGATTCAAGATAGCATGGCTGAAGAGGGTTATGAACCCAAAACCGGTCCCAGGATGCTTGTTTCCGGTCCAGGGAAGACATGGCTTGGCAGTTCCGGGACTGTTCCCATGAGGCACATGTTCAGACTGATTTGCATATGGCCATGTCTGAACTGGGGTGGTGGAGTGAGCTAAATAATGGAGATGGATTAAACCAAGATCAGTTGACTGGGGGTGAGTGTTTGAATTGCTCAAACGCTCTGTCCATCATCCCCTTTGGTATCGCTTTGTTCGCCCTAAGTTGGCAGGGTATGCCCAGACGTGGGTCCCCTGGTCACTTTGCCACTGGACTCAAGATAGCCTGGCTGATGAGGGTTGTGAACCCGAAACCGGTCCCAGGATGCTTGTTTCCAGCCCAGGGAAGACATGGCTTGGCAGTTCTGGCTGGACTGTGCCATGAGGACCAGGGTCAGACTGATTTGCATATGGCCATGTTTGAACTGGGGTGGTGGAGTGAGCTAAAGAATGATGATGGATTAAACCCAGATCAGTTGACTGGGGATGAGTGTTTGATTTCCTCAAACGCTCCGTCCATCATCCCCTTTGGTTTCGCTTTGTTCGCCCTAAGTTTGCAGGGTATGCCCAGACGTGGGTCCCCTGCTCACTTTGCCACTGGATTCAAGGTAGCCTGCCTGATGAGGGTTATGAACCTGAAACCAGTCTCAGGATGCTTGTTTACGGTCCAGGGAAGACATGGCTTGGCAGTTCGGGCTGGGCTGTTCCCATGAGGCACAGGATCAGACTGATTTGCATATGGCCATGTCTGAACTGGGGTGGTGGAGTGAGCTAAAGAATGATGATGGATTAAACCCAGATCAGTTGACTGGGGGTGAGTGTTTGATTTCCTCAAACGCTCCGTCCATCATCCCCTGTGGTATAGCTTTGTTCACCCTAAGTTGGCAGGGTATGCCCAGACGTGGGTCCCCTGCTCGCTTTGCCACTGGATTCAAGATAGCCTGGCTGGTGAGGGTTGTGAACCCGAAACCGGTCCCAGGATGCTTATTTCCGGTCCAGGGAAGACATGGCTTGGCAGTTCGGGCTGGACTATTCCCATGAGACACAGTGTCAGACTTTTTTGCATATGGCCATGTCTGAACTGGGGTGGTGGAGTGAGCTAAAGAATGATGATGGATTAAGCCCAGATCAGTTGACTGGGGGTGAGTGTTTGATTTGCTCAAACGCTCCGTCCATCATCCCCTTTGGTATCGCTTTGTTCGTCCTAAATTGGCAGGGTATGCCCAGACTTGGGTCTCTTGCTCACTTTGCCACTGGATTCAAGATAGCCTGGCTGATGAGGGTTATGAACCCGAAACCGGTCCCAGGATGCTTGTTTCTGGTCCAGGGAAGCCATGGCTTGGCAGTTCTGGCTTGACTGTTCCCATGAGGCACAGGGTCAGACTGATTTGCATATAGCCATGTCTGAACTGGGGTGGTGGAGTGAGCTAAAGAATGATGATTGAGTAAACCAAGATCAGTTGACTGAGGGTGAGTGTTTGATTTGCTCAAACGCTCCGTCCATCATCCCCTTTGGTATCGCTTTGTTCGCCCTAAGTTGGCAGGGTAAGCCCAGACGTGGGTCCCTTGCTCACTTTGCCACTGGATTCAAGATAGCCTGCCTGATGAGGGTTATGAACCCGAAACCGGTACCAGGATGCTTGTTTCCGGTCCACTGGGGTGGTGGAGTGAGCTAAAGAATGATGATGGATTAAACCCAGATCAGTTGACTAGGGGTGAGTGTTTGATTTGCTCAAACGCTCCGTCCATCATCCCCTTTGGTATCGCTTTGTTCGCCCTAAGTTGGCAGGGTATGCCCAGATGTGGGTCCCTTGCTCACTTTGCCACTGGATTCAAGATAGCCTGTCTGATGAGGGTTATGAGCCCGAAACCGGTCCCAGGACGCTTGTTTCCGATCCAGGGAAGACATGGCTTGGCAGTTCGGGCTGGACAGTTCCCATGAGGCACATGGTCAGACTGATTTGCATATGGCCTTGTCTGAACTGGGGTGGTGGAGTGAGCTAAAGAATGATGATGGATTAAACCCAGATCAGTTGACTGGGGGTGAGTGTTTGATTTGCTCAAACGCTCCGTCCATCATCCCATTTGGTATCGCTTTGTTCGCCCTAAGTTGGCAAGGTATGCCCAGACGTGGGTCCCTTCTCACTTTGCCACTGGATTCAAGATAGCATGGCTGAAGAGGGTTATGAACCCAAAACCGGTCCCAGGATGCTTGTTTCCGGTCCAGGGAAGACATGGCTTGGCAGTTCCGGGACTGTTCCCATGAGGCACATGGTCAGACTGATTTGCATATGGCCATGTCTGAACTGGGGTGGTGGAGTGAGCTAAAGAATGGAGATGGATTAAACCAAGATCAGTTGACTGGGGGTGAGTGTTTGAATTGCTCAAACGCTCTGTCCATCATCCTCTTTGGTATCGCTTTGTTCGCCCTAAGTTGGCAGGGTATGCCCACACGTGGGTCCCTTGCTCACTTTGCCACTGGATTCAAGATAGCATGGCTGATGAAGGTTATGAACCCGAAACCGGTCCCAGGACGCTTGTTTCCGGTCCTGGGAAGGCTTGGCTTGGCAGTTCGCGCTGTACTGTTCCCATGAGGCACAGGGTCAGACGGATTTGAATATGGCCATGTCTGAACTGGGGTGGTGGAGTGACCTAAAGAATGATGATAGATTAAACCCAGATCAGTTGACTGGGGGTGAGTGTTTGATTTGCTCAAAGGCTCCGTCCATCATCCCCTTTGGTATCGCTTTGTTCGCCCTAAGTTGGCAGGGTATGCCCAGATGTGGGTCCCTTGCTCACTTTGCCACTGGATTCAAGATAGCCTGTCTGATGAGGGTTATGAGCCCGAAACCAGTCCCAGGATGCTTGTTTCCGATCCAGGGAAGACATGGCTTGGCAGTTCGGGCTGGACAGTTCCCATGAGGCACAGGGTCAGACTGATTTGCATATGGCCATGTCTGAACTGGGGTGGTGGAGTGAGCTAAAGAATGATGATGGATTAAACCCAGATCAGTTGACTGGGGGTGAGTGTTTGATTTGCTCAAACGCTCCGTCCATCATCCCATTTGGTATCGCTTTGTTCGCCCTAAGTTGGCAAGGTATGCCCAGACGTGGGTCCCTTCTCACTTTGCCACTGGATTCAAGATAGCATGGCTGAAGAGGGTTATGAACCCAAAACCGGTCCCAGGATGCTTGTTTCCGGTCCAGGGAAGACATGGCTTGGCAGTTCCGGGACTGTTCCCATGAGGCACATGTTCAGACTGATTTGCATATGGCCATGTCTGAACTGGGGTGGTGGAGTGAGCTAAATAATGGAGATGGATTAAACCAAGATCAGTTGACTGGGGGTGAGTGTTTGAATTGCTCAAACGCTCTGTCCATCATCCCCTTTGGTATCGCTTTGTTCGCCCTAAGTTGGCAGGGTATGCCCAGACGTGGGTCCCCTGGTCACTTTGCCACTGGACTCAAGATAGCCTGGCTGATGAGGGTTATGAACCCGAAACCGGTCCCAGGATGCTTGTTTCCAGCCCAGGGAAGACATGGCTTGGCAGTTCTGGCTGGACTGTGCCATGAGGACCAGGGTCAGACTGATTTGCATATGGCCATGTTTGAACTGGGGTGGTGGAGTGAGCTAAAGAATGATGATGGATTAAACCCAGATCAGTTGACTGGGGATGAGTGTTTGATTTCCTCAAACGCTCCGTCCATCATCCCCTTTGGTTTCGCTTTGTTCGCCCTAAGTTTGCAGGGTATGCCCAGACGTGGGTCCCCTGCTCACTTTGCCACTGGATTCAAGGTAGCCTGCCTGATGAGGGTTATGAACCTGAAACCAGTCTCAGGATGCTTGTTTACGGTCCAGGGAAGACATGGCTTGGCAGTTCGGGCTGGGCTGTTCCCATGAGGCACAGGATCAGACTGATTTGCATATGGCCATGTCTGAACTGGGGTGGTGGAGTGAGCTAAAGAATGATGATGGATTAAACCCAGATCAGTTGACTGGGGGTGAGTGTTTGATTTCCTCAAACGCTCCGTCCATCATCCCCTGTGGTATAGCTTTGTTCACCCTAAGTTGGCAGGGTATGCCCAGACGTGGGTCCCCTGCTCGCTTTGCCACTGGATTCAAGATAGCCTGGCTGGTGAGGGTTGTGAACCCGAAACCGGTCCCAGGATGCTTATTTCCGGTCCAGGGAAGACATGGCTTGGCAGTTCGGGCTGGACTATTCCCATGAGACACAGTGTCAGACTTTTTTGCATATGGCCATGTCTGAACTGGGGTGGTGGAGTGAGCTAAAGAATGATGATGGATTAAGCCCAGATCAGTTGACTGGGGGTGAGTGTTTGATTTGCTCAAACGCTCCGTCCATCATCCCCTTTGGTATCGCTTTGTTCGTCCTAAATTGGCAGGGTATGCCCAGACTTGGGTCTCTTGCTCACTTTGCCACTGGATTCAAGATAGCCTGGCTGATGAGGGTTATGAACCCGAAACCGGTCCCAGGATGCTTGTTTCTGGTCCAGGGAAGCCATGGCTTGGCAGTTCTGGCTTGACTGTTCCCATGAGGCACAGGGTCAGACTGATTTGCATATAGCCATGTCTGAACTGGGGTGGTGGAGTGAGCTAAAGAATGATGATTGAGTAAACCAAGATCAGTTGACTGAGGGTGAGTGTTTGATTTGCTCAAACGCTCCGTCCATCATCCCCTTTGGTATCGCTTTGTTCGCCCTAAGTTGGCAGGGTAAGCCCAGACGTGGGTCCCTTGCTCACTTTGCCACTGGATTCAAGATAGCCTGCCTGATGAGGGTTATGAACCCGAAACCGGTACCAGGATGCTTGTTTCCGGTCCACTGGGGTGGTGGAGTGAGCTAAAGAATGATGATGGATTAAACCCAGATCAGTTGACTAGGGGTGAGTGTTTGATTTGCTCAAACGCTCCGTCCATCATCCCCTTTGGTATCGCTTTGTTCGCCCTAAGTTGGCAGGGTATGCCCAGATGTGGGTCCCTTGCTCACTTTGCCACTGGATTCAAGATAGCCTGTCTGATGAGGGTTATGAGCCCGAAACCGGTCCCAGGACGCTTGTTTCCGATCCAGGGAAGACATGGCTTGGCAGTTCGGGCTGGACAGTTCCCATGAGGCACATGGTCAGACTGATTTGCATATGGCCTTGTCTGAACTGGGGTGGTGGAGTGAGCTAAAGAATGATGATGGATTAAACCCAGATCAGTTGACTGGGGGTGAGTGTTTGATTTGCTCAAACGCTCCGTCCATCATCCCATTTGGTATCGCTTTGTTCGCCCTAAGTTGGCAAGGTATGCCCAGACGTGGGTCCCTTCTCACTTTGCCACTGGATTCAAGATAGCATGGCTGAAGAGGGTTATGAACCCAAAACCGGTCCCAGGATGCTTGTTTCCGGTCCAGGGAAGACATGGCTTGGCAGTTCCGGCTGGACTGTTCCCATGAGGCACATGGTCAGACTGATTTGCATATGGCCACGTCTGAACTGGGGTGGTGGAGTGAGCTAATGAATGGAGATGGATTACACCAAGATCAGTTGACTGGGGGTGAGTGTTTGAATTGCTCAAACGCTCCGTCCATCATCCCCTTTGGTATCGCTTTGTTCGCCCTAAGTTGGCAGGGTATGCCCAGACGTGGGTCCCCTGCTCACTTTGCCACTGGATTCAAGATAGCCTGGCTGATGAGGGTTATGAACCCAAAACCCGTCCCAGGATGCTTGTTTCCAGTCCAGGGAAGACATGGCTTGGCAGTTCTGGCTGGACTGTGCCATGAGGACCAGGGTCAGATTGATTTGCATATGGCCATGTTTGAACTGGGGTGGTGGAGTGAGCTAAAGAATGATGATGGATTAAACCCAGATCAGTTGACTGGGGATGAGTGTTTGATTTCCTCAAACGCTCCGTCCATCATCCCCTTTGGTATAGCTTTGTTCACCCTAAGTTGGCAGGGTATGCCCAGATGTGGGTCCCTTGCTCACTTTGCCACTGGATTCAAGATAGCCTGTCTGATGAGGGTTATGAGCCCGAAACCAGTCCCAGGATGCTTGTTTCCGATCCATGGAAGACATGGCTTGGCAGTTCGGGCTGGACAGTTCCCATGATGCACAGGGTCAGACTGATTTGCATATGGCCATGTCTGAACTGGGTTGGTGGAGTGAGCTAAAGAATGATGATGGATTAAACCCAGATCAGTTGACTGGGGGTGAGTGTTTGATTTGCTCAAACGCTCCGTCCATCATCCCCTAAGGTATCGCTTTGTTCGCCCTAAGTTGGCAGGGTATGCCCACACGTGGGTCCCTTGCTCACTTTGCCACTGGATTCAAGATAGCCTGGCTGATGAAGGTTATGAACCCGAAACCGGTCCCAGGACGCTTGTTTCTGGTCCTGGGAAGGCTTGGCTTGGCAGTTCGGGCTGTACTGTTCCCATGAGGCACAGGGTCAGACTGATTTGCATATGGCCATATCTGAACTGGGGTGGTGGAGTGAGCTAAAGAATGATGATGGATTAAACCCAGATCAGTTGACTGGGGGTGAGTGTTTGATTTCCTCAAACGCTCCGTCCATCATCCCCTTTGGTATAGCTTTGTTCACCCTAAGTTGGCAGCGTATGCCCAGATGTGGGTCCCTTGCTCACCTTGCCACTGGATTCAAGATAGCCTGGCTGGTGAGGGTTATGAACCTGAAACTGGTCCCAGGATGCTTATTTCCGGTCCAGGGAAGACATGGGTTGGCAGTTCGGGCTGGACTGTTCCCATGAGGCACAGTGTCAGACTTCTTTGCATATGGCCATGTCTGAACTGGGGTGGTGGAGTGAGCTAAAGAATGATGATGGATTAAACCCAGATCAGTTGACTGGGGGTGAGTGTTTGTTTTGCTCAAACGCTCCGTCCATCATCCCCTTTGGTATCGCTTTGTTCGTCCTAAGTTGGCAAGGTATGCCCAGACTTGGGTCTCTTGCTCACTTTGCCACTGGATTCAAGATAGCCTGCCTGATGAGGGTTATGAACCTGAAACCAGTCTCAGGATGCTTGTTTCCGGTCCAGGGAAGACATGGCTTGGCAGTATTGGCTGGACTGTGCCATGAGGACCAGGGTCAGATTGATTTGCATATGGCCATGTTTGAACTGGGGTGGTGGAGTGAGCTAAAGAATGATGATGGATTAAACCCAGATCAGTTGACTGCGGATGAGTGTTTGATTTCCTCAAACGCTCCGTCCATCATCCCCTTTGGTTTCGCTTTGTTCGCCCTAAGTTTGCAGGGTATGCCCAGACGCGAGTCCCCTGCTCACTTTGCCACTAGATTCAAGGTAGCCTGCCTGATGAGGGTTATGAACCTGAAACCAGTCTCAGGATGCTTGTTTCCGGTCCAGGGAAGACATGGCTTGGCAGTTCGGGCTGGGCTGTTCCCATGAGGCACAGGGTCAGACTGATTTGCATATGGCCATATCTGAACTGGGGTGGTGGAGTGAGCTAAAGAATGATGATGGATTAAACCCAGATCAGTTGACTGGGGGTGAGTGTTTGATTTCCTCAAAGGCTCCGTCCATCATCCCCTTTGGTATAGCTTTGCTCGCCCTAAGTTGGCAGGGTATGCCCAGATGTGGGTCCCTTGGTCACTTTGCCACTGGATTCAAGATAGCCTGTCTGATGAGGGTTATGAGCCCGAAACCGGTCCCAGGACGCTTGTTTCCGATCCAGGGAAGACATGGCTTGGCAGTTCGGGCTGGACAGTTCCCATGAGGCACAGGGTCAGACTGATTTGCATATGGCCTTGTCTGAACTGGGGTGGTGGAGTGAGCTAAAGAATGATGATGGATTAAACCCAGATCAGTTGACTGGGGGTGAGTGTTTGATTTGCTCAAACGCTCCGTCCATCATCCCATTTGGTATCGCTTTGTTCGCCCTAAGTTGGCAAGGTATGCCCAGACGTGGGTCCCTTCTCACTTTGCCACTGGATTCAAGATAGCATGGCTGAAGACGGTTATGAACCCAAAACCGGTCCCAGGATGCTTGTTTCCGGTCCAGGGAAGACATGGCTTGGCAGTTCCGGCTGGACTGTTCCCATGAGGCACATGGTCAGACTGATTTGCATATGGCCACGTCTGAACTGGGGTGGTGGAGTGAGCTAAAGAATGGAGATGGATTACACCAAGATCAGTTGACTGGGGGTGAGTGTTTGAATTGCTCAAACGCTCCGTCCATCATCCCCTTTGGTATCGCTTTGTTCGCCCTAAGTTGCCAGGGTATGCCCAGACGTGGGTCCCCTGCTCACTTTGCCACTGGATTCAAGATAGCCTGGCTGATGAGGGTTATGAACCCAAAACCCGTCCCAGGATGCTTGTTTCCAGTCCAGGGAAGACATGGCTTGGCAGTTCTGGCTGGACTGTGCCATGAGGACCAGGGTCAGATTGATTTGCATATGGCCATGTTTGAACTGGGGTGGTGGAGTGAGCTAAAGAATGATGATGGATTAAACCCAGATCAGTTGACTGGGGATGAGTGTTTGATTTCCTCAAACGCTCCGTCCATCATCCCTTTTGGTATAGCTTTGTTCACCCTAAGTTGGCAGGGTATGCCCAGACGTGGGCACCTTGCTCACTTTGCCACTGGATTCAAGATAGTCCGGCTGATGAGGGTTATGAACCCGAAACCGGTCCCAGGATGCTTGTTTCCGGTCCAGGGAAGACATGGCTTGGCAGTTCGGGCTGGACAGTTCCCATGAGGCACAGGGTCAGACTGATTTGCATATGGCCATGTCTGAACTGGGTTGGTGGAGTGAGCTAAAGAATGATGATGGATTAAACCCAGATCAATTGACTGGGGGTGAGTGTTTGATTTGCTCAAAGGCTCCGTCCATCATCCCCTTTGGTATCGCTTTGTTCGCCCTAAGTTGGCAGGGTATGCCCAGATGTGGGTCCCTTGCTCACTTTGCCACTGGATTCAAGATAGCCTGTCTGATGAGGGTTATGAGCCCGAAACCGGTCCCAGGACGCATGTTTCCGATCCAGGGAAGACATGGCTTGGCAGTTCGGGCTGGACAGTTCCCATGAGGCACAGGGTCAGACTGATTTGCATATGGCCATGTCTGAACTGGGGTGGTAGAGTGAGCTAAAGAATGATGATGGATTAAACCCAGATCAGTTGACTGGGGGTGAGTGTTTGATTTGCTCAAACGCTCCGTCCATCATCCCATTTGGTATTGATTTGTTCGCCCTAAGTTGGCAAGGTGTGCCCTGACGTGGGTCCCTTCTCACTTTGCCACTGGATTCAAGATAGCATGGCTGAAGAGGGTTATGAACCCGAAACCGGTCCCAGGATGCTTGTTTCCAGTCCAGGGAAGACATGGCTTGGCAGTTCTGGCTGGACTGTGCCATGAGGACCAGGGTCAGATTGATTTGCATATGGCCATGTTTGAACTGGGGTGGTGGAGTGAGCTAAAGAATGGAGATGGATTAAACCAAGATCAGTTGACTGGGGATGAGTGTTTGATTTCCTCAAACGCTCCGTCCATCATCCCCTTTGGTTTCGCTTTGTTCGCCCTAAGTTGGCAGGGTATGCCCAGACGTGGGTCCCCTGCTCACTTTGCCACTGGATTCAAGATAGCCTGGGTGATGAGGGTTATGAACCCGAAACCGGTCCCAGGATGCTTGTTTCCAGTCCAGGGAAGACATGGCTTTGCAGTTCTGGCTGGACTGTGCCATGAGGCACAGTGTCAGACTTCTTTGCATATGGCCATATCTGAACTGGGGTGGTGGAGCGAGCTAAAGAATGATGATGGATTAAACCCAGATCAGTTGACTGGGGGTGAGTGTTTGATTTGCTCAAACGCTCTGTCCATCATCCCCTTTGGTATCGCTTTGTTCATCGTAAGTTGGCAGGGTATGCCCAGACTTGGGTCTCTTGCTCACTTTGCCACTGGATTCAAGATAGCCTGCCTGATTAGGGTTATGAACCTGAAACCAGTCTCAGGATGCTTGTTTCCGGTCCAGGGAAGACATGGCTTGGCAGTTCTGGCTGGACTGTGCCATGAGGACCAGCATCAGATTGATTTGCATATGGCCATGTTTGAACTGGGGTGGTGGAGTGAGCTAAAGAATGATGATGGATTAAACCCAGATCAGTTGACTGGGGATGAGTGTTTGATTTCCTCAAACGCTCCGTCCATCATCCCCTTTGGTTTCGCTTTGTTCGCCCTAAGTTTGCAGGGTATGCCCAGACGTGGGTCCCCTGCTCACTTTGCCACTAGATTCAAGGTAGCCTGCCTGATGAGGGTTATGAACCTGAAACCAGTCTCAGGATGCTTGTTTCCGGTCCAGGGAAGACATGGCTTGGCAGTTCGGGCTGGGCTGTTCCCATGAGGCACAGGGTCAGACTGATTTGCATATTGCCATATCTGAACTGGGGTGGTGGAGTGAGCTAAAGAATGATGATGGATTAAACCCAGATCAGTTGACTGGGGGTGAGTGTTTGATTTCCTCAAACGCTCCGTCCATCATCCCCTTTGGTACAGCTTTGTTCACCCTAAATTGGCAGGGTATGCCCAGACGTGGGCACCTTGCTCACTTTGCCACTGGATTCAAGATAGTCCGGCTGATGAGGGTTATGAACCCGAAACCGGTCCCAGGATGCTTGTTTCCGGTCCAGGGAAGACATGGCTTGGCAGTTCGGGCTGAACTGTTCCCATGAGGCACAGGGTCAGACTGATTTGCATATGGCCATGTCTGAACTGGGTTGGTGGAGTGAGCTAAAGAATGATGATGGATAAAACCCAGATCAGTTGACTGGGGGTGAGTGTTTGATTTGCTCAAACGCTCCGTCCATCATCCCCTAAGGTATCGCTTTGTTCGACCTAAGTTGGCAGGGTATGCCCACACGTGGGTCCCTTGCTCACTTTGCCACTGGATTCAAGATAGCCTGGCTGATGAAGGTTATGAACCCGAAACCGGTCCCAGGACGCTTGTTTCCGGTCCTGGGAAGGCTTGGCTTGGCAGTTCGGGCTGTACTGTTCCCATGAGGCACAGGGTCAGACTGATTTGCATATGGCCATGTCTGAACTGGTGTGGTGGAGTGACCTAAAGAATGATGATGGATTAAACCCAGATCAGTTGACTGGGGGTGAGTGTTTGATTTGCTCAAAGGCTCCGTCCATCATCCCCTTTGGTATCGCTTTGTTCGCCCTAAGTTGGCAGGGTATGCCCAGATGTGGGTCCCTTGCTCACTTTGCCACTGGATTCAAGATAGCCTGTCTGATGAGGGTTATGAGCCCGAAACCGTTCCCAGGACGCTTGTTTCCGATCCAGGGAAGACATGGCTTGGCAGTTCGGGCTGGACAGTTCCCATGAGGCACAGGGTCAGACTGATTTGCATATGGCCATGTCTAAACTGGGGTGGTGGAGTGAGCTAAAGAATGATGATGGATTAAACCCAGATCAGTTGACTGGGGGTGAGTGTTTGATTTGCTCAAACGCTCCGTCCATCATCCCATTTGGTATCGCTTTGTTCGCCCTAAGTTGGCAAGGTATGCCCAGACGTGGGTCCCTTCTCACTTTGCCACTGGATTCAAGATAGCATGGCTGAAGAGGGTTATGAACCCAAAACCGGTCCCAGGATGCTTGTTTCCGGTCCAGGGAAGAAATGGCTTGGCAGTCCTGGCTGGACTGTTCCCATGAGGCACATGGTCAGACTGATTTGCATATGGCCATGTCTGAAATGGGGTGGTGGAGTGAGCTAAAGAATGGAGATGGATTAAACCAAGATCAGTTGACTGGGGGTGAGTGTTTGAATTGCTCAAACGCTCCGTCCATCATCCCCTTTGGTATCGCTTTGTTCGCCCTAAGTTGGCAGGGTATGCCCAGACGTGGGTCCCCTGCTCACTTTGCCACTGGATTCAAGATAGCCTGGCTGATGAGGGTTATGAACCCGAAACCGGTCCCAGGATGCTTGTTTCCAGTCCAGGGAAGACATGGATTGGCAGTTCTGGCTGGACTGTGCCATGAGGACCAGGGTCAGATTGATTTGCATATGGCCATGTTTGAACTGGGGTGGTGGAGTGAGCTAAAGAATGATGATGGATTAAACCCAGATCAGTTGACTGGGGATGAGTGTTTGATTTCCTCAAACGCTCCGTCCATCATCCCCTTTGGTTTCGCTTTGTTCGCCCTAAGTTTGCAGAGTATGCCCAGACGTGGGTCCCCTGCTCACTTTGCCACTGGATTCAAGGTAGCCTGCCTGATGAGGGTTATGAACCTGAAACCAGTCTCAGGATGCTTGTTTCCGGTCCAGGGAAGACATGGCTTGGCAGTTCGGGCTGGGCTGTTCCCATGAGGCACAGGGTCAGACTGATTTGCATATGGCCATATCTGAACTGGGGTGGTGGAGTGAGCTAAAGAATAATGATGGATTAAACCCAGATCAGTTGACTGGGGGTGAGTTTTTGATTTCCTCAAACGCTCCGTCCATCATCCCCTTTGGTATAGCTTTGTTCATCTTAAGTTGGCAGGGTATGCCCAGACGTGGGTCCCTTGCTCACTTTGCCACTGGATTCAAGATAGCCTGGCTGGTGAGGGTTATGAACCCGAAACCGGTCCCAGGATGCCTCTTTCCGGTCCAGGGAAGACATGGCTTGGCAGTTCGGGCTGGACTGTTCCCATGAGGCACAGTGTCAGACTTCTTTGCATATGGCCATGTCTGAACTGGGGTGGTGGAGTGAGCTAAAGAATGATGATGGATTAAACCCAGATCAGTTGACTAGGGGTGAGTGTTTGATTTGCTCAAACGCTCCGTCCATCATCCCCTTTGGTATCGCTTTGTTCGTCCTAAGTTGGCAGGGTATGCCCAGACTTGGGTCTCTTGCTCACTTTGCCACTGGATTAAAGATAGCCTGGCTGATGAGGGTTATGACAGCGAAACCGGTCCCAGGATGCTTGTTTCTGGTCCAGGGAAGCCATGGCTTGGCAGTTCGGGCTTGACTGTTCCCATGAGGCACAGGGTCAGACTGATTTGCAGATAGCCATGTCTGAACTGGGGTGGTGGAGTGAGCTAAAGAATGATGATTGAGTAAACCAAGATCAGTTGACTGAGGGTGAGTGTTTGATTTGCTCAAACGCTCTGTCCATCATCCCCTTTGGTATCGCTTTGTTCACCCTAATTTGGCAGGGTAAGCCCAGACGTGGGTCCCCTGCTCACTTTGCCACTGGATTCAAGATAGCCTGGCTGATGAGGGTTATGAACCCGAAACCGGTACCAGGATGCTTGTTTCCGGTCCACTGGGGTGGTGGAGTGAGCTAAAGAATGATGGTGGATTAAACCCAGATCAGTTGATTAGGGGTGAGTGTTTGATTTGCTCAAACGCTCCGTCCATCATCCCCTTTGGTATCACTTTGTTCGCACTAAATTGGCAGGGTATGCCCAGACGTGGGTCCCTTGCTCACTTTGCCACTGGATTTAAGATAGTCTGCCTGATGAGGGTTATGAACCCAAAACCGGTCCCAGGATGCTTGTTTCCGGTCCAGGGAAGACATGGCTTGGCAGTTCGGGCTGGACTGTTCCCATGAGGAACAGGGTCAGACTGATTTGCATATGGCCATGTCTGAACTGGGTTGGTGGAGTGAGCTAAAGAATGATGATGGATTAAACCAAGATCAGTTGACTGGGGGTGAGTGTTTGATTTGCTCAAACGCTCCGTCCATCATCCCCTAAGGTATCGCTTTGTTCGCCCTAAGTTGGCAGGGTATGCCCACACGTGGGTCCCCTTCTCACTTTGCCACTGGATTCAAGGTAGCCTGCCTGATGAGGGTTATGAACCTGAAACCAGTCTCAGGATGCTTGTTTCCGGTCCAGGGAAGACATGGCTTGGCAGTTCGGGCTGGGCTGTTCTCATGAGGCACAGGGTCAGACTGATTTGCATATGGCCATATCTGAACTGGGGTGGTGGAGTGAGCTAAAGAATGATGATGGATTAAACCCAGATCAGTTTACTGGGGGTGAGTGTTTGATTTCCTCAAACGCTCCGTCCATCATCCCCTTTGGTATAGCTTTGTTCACCCTAAGTTGGCAGGGTATGCCCAGACGTGGGTCCCTTGCTCACTTTGCCACTGGATTCAAGATAGCCTGGCTGGTGAGGGTTATGAACCTGAAACTGGTCCCAGGATGCATATTTCCGGTCCAGGGAAGACATGGATTGGCAGTTCGGGCTGGACTGTTCCCATGAGGCACAGTGTCAGACTTCTTTGCATATGGCCATGTCTGAACTGGGGTGGTGGAGTGAGCTAAAGAATGATGATGGATTAAACCCAGATCAGTTGACTGGGGGTGAGTGTTTGATTTGCTCAAACGCTCTGTCCATCATCCCCTTTGGTATCGCTTTGTTCGTCCTAAGTTGGCAGGGTATGCCCAGACTTGGGTCTCTTGCTCACTTTGCCACTGGATTCAAGATAGCCTGCCTGATTAGGGTTATGAACCTGAAACCAGTCTCAGGATGCTTGTTTCCGGTCCAGGGAAGACATGGCTTGGCAGTTCTGGCTGGACTGTGCCATGAGGACCAGGATCAGATTGATTTGCATATGGCCATGTTTGAACTGGGGTGGTGGAGTGAGCTAAAGAATGATGATGGATTAAACCCAGATCATTTGACTGGGGATGAGTGTTTGATTTCCTCAAACGCTCCGTCCATCATCCCCTTTGGTTTCGCTTTGTTCGCCCTAAGTTTGCAGGGTATGCCCAGACGTGGGTCCCCTGCTCACTTTGCCACTAGATTCAAGGAAGCCTGCCTGATGAGGGTTATGAACCTGAAACCAGTCTCAGGATGCTTGTTTCCGGTCCAGGGAAGACATGGCTTGGCAGTTCGGGCTGGGCTGTTCCCATGAGGCACAGGGTCAGACTGATTTGCATATTGCCATATCTGAACTGGGGTGGTGGAGTGAGCTAAAGAATGATGATGGATTAAACCCAGATCAGTTGACTGGGGGTGAGTGTTTGATTTCCTCAAACGCTCCGTCCATCATCCCCTTTGGTACAGCTTTGTTCACCCTAAATTGGCAGGGTATGCCCAGACGTGGGCACCTTGCTCACTTTGCCACTGGATTCAAGATAGTCCGGCTGATGAGGGTTATGAACCTGAAACCGGTCCCAGGATGCTTGTTTCAGGTCCAGGGAAGACATGGCTTGGCAGTTCGGGCTGGACTGTTCCCATGAGGCACAGGGTCAGACTGATTTGCATATGGCCATGTCTGAACTGGGTTGGTGGAGTGAGCTAAAGAATGATGATGGATAAAACCCAGATCAGTTGACTGGGGGTGAGTGTTTGATTTGCTCAAACGCTCCGTCCATCATCCCCTAAGGTATCGCTTTGTTCGACCTAAGTTGGCAGGGTATGCCCACACGTGGGTCCCTTGCTCACTTTGCCACTGGATTTAAGATAGCCTGGCTGATGAAGGTTATGAACCCGAAACCGGTCCCAGGACGCTTGTTTCCGGTCCTGGGAAGGCTTGGCTTGGCAGTTCGGGCTGTACTGTTCCCATGAGGCACAGGGTCAGACTGATTTGCATATGGCCATGTCTGAACTGGGGTGGTGGAGTGACCTAAAGAATGATGATGGATTAAACCCAGATCAGTTGACTGGGGGTGAGTGTTTGATTTGCTCAAAGGCTCCGTCCATCATCCCCTTTGGTATCGCTTTGTTCGCCCTACGTTGGCAGGGTATGCCCAGATGTGGGTCCCTTGCTCACTTTGCCACTGGATTCAAGATAGCCTGTCTGATGAGGGTTATGAGCCCGAAACCGTTCCCAGGACGCTTGTTTCCGATCCAGGGAAGACATGGCTTGGCAGTTCGGGCTGGACAGTTCCCATGAGGCACAGGGTCAGACTGATTTGCATATGGCCATGTCTAAACTGGGGTGGTGGAGTGAGCTAAAGAATGATGATGGATTAAACCCAGATCAGTTGACTGGGGGTGAGTGTTTGATTTGCTCAAACGCTCCGTCCATCATCCCATTTGGTATCGCTTTGTTCGCCCTAAGTTGGCAAGGTATGCCCAGACGTGGGTCCCTTCTCACTTTGCCACTGGATTCAAGATAGCATGGCTGAAGAGGGTTATGAACCCAAAACCGGTCCCAGGATGCTTGTTTCCGGTCCAGGGAAGAAATGGCTTGGCAGTCCTGGCTGGACTGTTCCCATGAGGCACATGGTCAGACTGATTTGCATATGGCCATGTCTGAAATGGGGTGGTGGAGTGAGCTAAAGAATGGAGATGGATTAAACCAAGATCAGTTGACTGGGGGTGAGTGTTTGAATTGCTCAAACGCTCCGTCCATCATCCCCTTTGGTATCGCTTTGTTCGCCCTAAGTTGGCAGGGTATGCCCAGACGTGGGTCCCCTGCTCACTTTGCCACTGGATTCAAGATAGCCTGGCTGATGAGGGTTATGAACCCGAAACCGGTCCCAGGATGCTTGTTTCCAGTCCAGGGAAGACATGGATTGGCAGTTCTGGCTGGACTGTGCCATGAGGACCAGGGTCAGATTGATTTGCATATGGCCATGTTTGAACTGGGGTGGTGGAGTGAGCTAAAGAATGATGATGGATTAAACCCAGATCAGTTGACTGGGGATGAGTGTTTGATTTCCTCAAACGCTCCGTCCATCATCCCCTTTGGTTTCGCTTTGTTCGCCCTAAGTTTGCAGAGTATGCCCAGACGTGGGTCCCCTGCTCACTTTGCCACTGGATTCAAGGTAGCCTGCCTGATGAGGGTTATGAACCTGAAACCAGTCTCAGGATGCTTGTTTCCGGTCCAGGGAAGACATGGCTTGGCAGTTCGGGCTGGGCTGTTCCCATGAGGCACAGGGTCAGACTGATTTGCATATGGCCATATCTGAACTGGGGTGGTGGAGTGAGCTAAAGAATAATGATGGATTAAACCCAGATCAGTTGACTGGGGGTGAGTTTTTGATTTCCTCAAACGCTCCGTCCATCATCCCCTTTGGTATAGCTTTGTTCATCTTAAGTTGGCAGGGTATGCCCAGACGTGGGTCCCTTGCTCACTTTGCCACTGGATTCAAGATAGCCTGGCTGGTGAGGGTTATGAACCCGAAACCGGTCTCAGGATGCCTCTTTCCGGTCCAGGGAAGACATGGCTTGGCAGTTCGGGCTGGACTGTTCCCATGAGGCACAGTGTCAGACTTCTTTGCATATGGCCATGTCTGAACTGGGGTGGTGGAGTGAGCTAAAGAATGATGATGGATTAAACCCAGATCAGTTGACTAGGGGTGAGTGTTTGATTTGCTCAAACGCTCCGTCCATCATCCCCTTTGGTATCGCTTTGTTCGTCCTAAGTTGGCAGGGTATGCCCAGACTTGGGTCTCTTGCTCACTTTGCCACTGGATTAAAGATAGCCTGGCTGATGAGGGTTATGACAGCGAAACCGGTCCCAGGATGCTTGTTTCTGGTCCAGGGAAGCCATGGCTTGGCAGTTCGGGCTTGACTGTTCCCATGAGGCACAGGGTCAGACTGATTTGCAGATAGCCATGTCTGAACTGGGGTGGTGGAGTGAGCTAAAGAATGATGATTGAGTAAACCAAGATCAGTTGACTGAGGGTGAGTGTTTGATTTGCTCAAACGCTCTGTCCATCATCCCCTTTGGTATCGCTTTGTTCACCCTAATTTGGCAGGGTAAGCCCAGACGTGGGTCCCCTGCTCACTTTGCCACTGGATTCAAGATAGCCTGGCTGATGAGGGTTATGAACCCGAAACCGGTACCAGGATGCTTGTTTCCGGTCCACTGGGGTGGTGGAGTGAGCTAAAGAATGATGGTGGATTAAACCCAGATCAGTTGATTAGGGGTGAGTGTTTGATTTGCTCAAACGCTCCGTCCATCATCCCCTTTGGTATCACTTTGTTCGCACTAAATTGGCAGGGTATGCCCAGACGTGGGTCCCTTGCTCACTTTGCCACTGGATTTAAGATAGTCTGCCTGATGAGGGTTATGAACCCAAAACCGGTCCCAGGATGCTTGTTTCCGGTCCAGGGAAGACATGGCTTGGCAGTTCGGGCTGGACTGTTCCCATGAGGAACAGGGTCAGACTGATTTGCATATGGCCATGTCTGAACTGGGTTGGTGGAGTGAGCTAAAGAATGATGATGGATTAAACCAAGATCAGTTGACTGGGGGTGAGTGTTTGATTTGCTCAAACGCTCCGTCCATCATCCCCTAAGGTATCGCTTTGTTCGCCCTAAGTTGGCAGGGTATGCCCACACGTGGGTCCCCTTCTCACTTTGCCACTGGATTCAAGGTAGCCTGCCTGATGAGGGTTATGAACCTGAAACCAGTCTCAGGATGCTTGTTTCCGGTCCAGGGAAGACATGGCTTGGCAGTTCGGGCTGGGCTGTTCTCATGAGGCACAGGGTCAGACTGATTTGCATATGGCCATATCTGAACTGGGGTGGTGGAGTGAGCTAAAGAATGATGATGGATTAAACCCAGATCAGTTTACTGGGGGTGAGTGTTTGATTTCCTCAAACGCTCCGTCCATCATCCCCTTTGGTATAGCTTTGTTCACCCTAAGTTGGCAGGGTATGCCCAGACGTGGGTCCCTTGCTCACTTTGCCACTGGATTCAAGATAGCCTGGCTGGTGAGGGTTATGAACCTGAAACTGGTCCCAGGATGCATATTTCCGGTCCAGGGAAGACATGGATTGGCAGTTCGGGCTGGACTGTTCCCATGAGGCACAGTGTCAGACTTCTTTGCATATGGCCATGTCTGAACTGGGGTGGTGGAGTGAGCTAAAGAATGATGATGGATTAAACCCAGATCAGTTGACTGGGGGTGAGTGTTTGATTTGCTCAAACGCTCTGTCCATCATCCCCTTTGGTATCGCTTTGTTCGTCCTAAGTTGGCAGGGTATGCCCAGACTTGGGTCTCTTGCTCACTTTGCCACTGGATTCAAGATAGCCTGCCTGATTAGGGTTATGAACCTGAAACCAGTCTCAGGATGCTTGTTTCCGGTCCAGGGAAGACATGGCTTGGCAGTTCTGGCTGGACTGTGCCATGAGGACCAGGATCAGATTGATTTGCATATGGCCATGTTTGAACTGGGGTGGTGGAGTGAGCTAAAGAATGATGATGGATTAAACCCAGATCATTTGACTGGGGATGAGTGTTTGATTTCCTCAAACGCTCCGTCCATCATCCCCTTTGGTTTCGCTTTGTTCGCCCTAAGTTTGCAGGGTATGCCCAGACGTGGGTCCCCTGCTCACTTTGCCACTAGATTCAAGGAAGCCTGCCTGATGAGGGTTATGAACCTGAAACCAGTCTCAGGATGCTTGTTTCCGGTCCAGGGAAGACATGGCTTGGCAGTTCGGGCTGGGCTGTTCCCATGAGGCACAGGGTCAGACTGATTTGCATATTGCCATATCTGAACTGGGGTGGTGGAGTGAGCTAAAGAATGATGATGGATTAAACCCAGATCAGTTGACTGGGGGTGAGTGTTTGATTTCCTCAAACGCTCCGTCCATCATCCCCTTTGGTACAGCTTTGTTCACCCTAAATTGGCAGGGTATGCCCAGACGTGGGCACCTTGCTCACTTTGCCACTGGATTCAAGATAGTCCGGCTGATGAGGGTTATGAACCTGAAACCGGTCCCAGGATGCTTGTTTCAGGTCCAGGGAAGACATGGCTTGGCAGTTCGGGCTGGACTGTTCCCATGAGGCACAGGGTCAGACTGATTTGCATATGGCCATGTCTGAACTGGGTTGGTGGAGTGAGCTAAAGAATGATGATGGATAAAACCCAGATCAGTTGACTGGGGGTGAGTGTTTGATTTGCTCAAACGCTCCGTCCATCATCCCCTAAGGTATCGCTTTGTTCGACCTAAGTTGGCAGGGTATGCCCACACGTGGGTCCCTTGCTCACTTTGCCACTGGATTTAAGATAGCCTGGCTGATGAAGGTTATGAACCCGAAACCGGTCCCAGGACGCTTGTTTCCGGTCCTGGGAAGGCTTGGCTTGGCAGTTCGGGCTGTACTGTTCCCATGAGGCACAGGGTCAGACTGATTTGCATATGGCCATGTCTGAACTGGGGTGGTGGAGTGACCTAAAGAATGATGATGGATTAAACCCAGATCAGTTGACTGGGGGTGAGTGTTTGATTTGCTCAAAGGCTCCGTCCATCATCCCCTTTGGTATCGCTTTGTTCGCCCTAAGTTGGCAGGGTATGCCCAGATGTGGGTCCCTTGCTCACTTTGACACTGGATTCAAGATAGCCTGTCTGATGAGGGTTATGAGCCCGAAACCGGTCCCAGGACGCTTGTTTCCGATCCAGGGAAGACATGGCTTGGCAGTTCGGGCTGGACAGTTCCAATGAGGCACAGGGTCAGACTGATTTGCATATGGCCATGTCTAAACTGGGGTGGTGGAGTGAGCTAAAGAATGATGATGGATTAAACCCAGATCAGTTGACTGGGGGTGAGTGTTTGATTTGCTCAAACGCTCCGTCCATCATCCCATTTGGTATCGCTTTGTTCGCCCTAAGTTGGCAAGGTAAGCCCAGACGTGGGTCCCTTGCTATCTTTGCCACTGGATTCAAGATAGCCTGGCTGATGAGGGTTATGAACCCGAAACCGGTACCAGGATGCTTGTTTTCGGTCCACTGGGGTGGTGGAGTGAGCTAAAGAATGATGATGGATTAAACCCAGATCAGTTGACTAGGGGTGAGTGTTTGATTTGCTCAAACGCTCCGTCCATCATCCCCTTTGGTATCGCTTTGTTCGCCCTAAGTTGGCAGGGTATGCCCAGATGTGGGTCCCTTGCTCACTTTGCCACTGAATTCAAGATAGCCTGTCTGATGAGGGTTATGAGCCCGAAACCGGTCCCAGGACGCTTGTTTCCGATCCAGGGAAGACATGGCTTGGCAGTTCGGAGTGGACAGTTCCCATGAGGCACAGGGTCAGACTGATTTGCATATGGCCATGTCTAAACTGGGGTGGTGGAGTGAGCTAAAGAATGATGATGGATTAAACCCAGATCAGTTGACTGGGGGTGAGTGTTTGATTTGCTCAAACGCTCCGTCCATCATCCCATTTGGTATCGCTTTGTTCGCCCTAAGTTGGCAAGGTATGCCCAGACGTGGGTCCCTTCTCACTTTGCCACTGGATTCAAGATAGCATGGCTGAAGAGGGTTATGAACCCAAAACCGGTCCCAGGATGCTTGTTTCCGGTCCAGGGAAGACATGGCTTGGCAGTCCTGGCTGGACTGTTCCCATGAGGCACATGGTCAGACTGATTTGCATATGGCCATGTCTGAAATGGGGTGGTGGAGTGAGCTAAAGAATGGAGATGGATTAAACCAAGATCAGTGGACTGGGGGTGAGTGTTTGAATTGCTCAAACGCTCTGTCCATCATCCCCTTTGGTATCGCTTTGTTCGCCCTAAGTTGGCAGGGTATGCCCAGACGTGGGTCCCCTGCTCACTTTGCCACTGGATTCAAGATAGCCTGGCTGATGAGGGTTATGAACCCGAAACCGGTCCCAGGATGCTTGTTTCCAGTCCAGGGAAGACATGGATTGGCAGTTCTGGCTGGACTGTGCCATGAGGACCAGGGTCAGATTGATTTGCATATGGCCATGTTTGAACTGGGGTGGTGGAGTGAGCTAAAGAATGATGATGGATTAAACCCAGATCAGTTGACTGGGGGTGAGTGTTTGATTTCCTCAAACGCTCCGTCCATCGTCCCCTTTGGTATAGCTTTGTTCACCTTAAGTTGGCAGGGTATGCCCAGATGTGGGTCCCTTGCTCACTTTGCCACTGGATTCAAGATAGCCTGGCTGGTGAGGGTTATGAACCCGAAACCGGTCCCAGGATGCTTATTTCCGGTCCAGGGAAGACATGGCTTGGCAGTTCGGGCTGGACTGTTCCCATGAGGCACAGTGTCAGACTTCTTTGCATATGGCCATGTCTGAACTGGGGTGGTGGAGTGAGCTAAAGAATGATGATGGATTAAACCCAGATCAGTTGACTGGGGGTGAGTGTTTGATTTGCTCAAACGCTCCGTCCATCATCCCCTTTGGTATCGCTTTGTTCGTCCTAAGTTGGCAGGGTATGCCCAGACTTGGGTCTCTTGCTCACTTTGCCACTGGATTCAAGATAGCCTGGCTGATGAGGGTTATGAACCCGAAACCGGTCCCAGGATGCTTGTTTCTGGTCCATGGAAGACATGGCTTGGCAGTTCCGGGACTGTTCCCATGAGGCACATGGTCAGACTGATTTGCATATGGCCATGTCTGAACTGGGGTGGTGGAGTGAGCTAAAGAATGGAGATGGATTAAACCAAGATCAGTTGACTGGGGGTGAGTGTTTGAATTGCTCAAACGCTCTGTCCATCATCCCCTTTGGTATCGCTTTGTTCGCCCTAAGTTGGCAGGGTATGCCCAGACGTGGGTCCCCTGCTCACTTTGCCACTGGATTCAAGATAGCCTGGCTGATGAGGGTTATGAACCCGAAACCGGTCCCAGGATGCTTGTTTCCAGTCCAGGGAAGACATGGCTTGCCAGTTCTGGCTGGACTGTGCCATGAGGACCAGGGTCAGACTGATTTGCATATGGCCATGTTTGAACTGGGGTGGTGGAGTGAGCTAAAGAATGATGATGGATTAAACCCAGATCAGTTGACTGGGGATGAGTGTTTGATTTCCTCAAACGCTCCGTCCATCATCCCCTTTGGTTTCGCTTTGTTCGCCCTAAGTTTGCAGGGTATGCCCAGACGTGGGTCCCCTGCTCACTTTGCCACTGGATTCAAGGTAGCCTGCCTGATGAGGGTTATGAACCTGAAACCAGTCTCAGGATGCTTGTTTCCGGTCCAGGGAAGACATGGCTTGGCAGTTCGGGCTGGGCTGTTCCCATGAGGCACAGGGTCAGACTGATTTGCATATGGCCATGTCTGAACTGGGGTGGTGGAGTGAGCTAAAGAATGATGATGGATTAAACCCAGATCAGTTGACTGGGGGTGAGTGTTTGATTTCCTCAAACACTCCGTCCATCATCCCCTTTGGTATAGCTTTGTTCACCCTAAGTTGGCAGGGTATGCCCAGACGTGGGTCCCTTGCTCGCTTTGCCACTGGATTCAAGATAGCCTGGCTGGTGAGGGTTATGAACCCGAAACCGGTCCCAGGATGCTTATTTCCGGTCCAGGGAAGACATGGCTTGGCAGTTCGGGCTGGACTGTTCCCATGAGACACAGTGTCAGACTTTTTTGCATATGGCCATGTCTGAACTGGGGTGGTGGAGTGAGCTAAAGAATGATGATGGATTAAACCCAGATCAGTTGACTGGGGGTGAGTGTTTGATTTGCTCAAACGCTCCGTCCATCATCCCCTTTGGTATCGCTTTGTTCGTCCTAAGTTGGCAGGGTATGCCCAGACTTGGGTCTCTTGCTCACTTTGCCACTGGATTCAAGATAGCCTGGCTGATGAGGGTTATGAACCCGAAACCGGTCCCAGGATGCTTGTTTCTGGTCCAGAGAAGCCATGGCTTGGCAGTTCGGGCTTGACTGTTCCCATGAGGCACAGGGTCAGACTGATTTGCATATAGCCATGTCTGAACTGGGGTGGTGGAGTGAGCTAAAAAATGATGATTGAGTAAACAAAGATCAGTTGACTGAGGGTGAGTGTTTGATTTGCTCAAACGCTCCGTCCATCATCCCCTTTGGTATCGCTTTGTTCGCCCTAAGTTGGCAGGGTAAGCCCAGACGTGGGTCCCTTGCTCACTTTGCCACTGGATTCAAGATAGCCTGGCTGATGAGGGTTATGAACCCGAAACCGGTACCAGGATGCTTGTTTCCGGTCCACTGGGGTGGTGGAGTGAGCTAAAGAATGATGATGGATTAAACCCAGATCAGTTGACTGGGGGTGAGTGTTTGATTTGCTCAAACGCTCCGTCCATCATCCCATTTGGTATCGCTTTGTTCGCCCTAAGTTGGCAAGGTATGCCCAGACATGGGTCCCTTCTCACTTTGCCACTGGATTCAAGATAGCATGGCTGAAGAGGGTTATGAACCCAAAACCGGTCCCAGGATGCTTGTTTACGGTCCAGGGAAGACATGGCTTGGCAGTTCCGGGACTGTTCCCATGAGGCACATGGTCAGACTGATTTGCATATGGCCATGTCTGAACTGGGGTGGTGGAGTGAGCTAAAGAATGGAGATGGATTAAACCAAGATCAGTAGACTGGGGGTGAGTGTTTGAATTGCTCAAACGCTCTGTCCATCATCCCCTTTGGTATCCCTTTGTTCGCCCTAAGTTGGCAGGGTATGCCCACACGTGGGTCCCTTGCTCACTTTGCCACTGGATTCAAGATAGCCTGGCTGATGAAGGTTATGAACCCGAAACCGGTCCCAGGACGCTTGTTTCCGGTCCTGGGAAGGCTTGGCTTGGCAGTTCGGGCTGTACTGTTCCCATGAGGCACAGGGTCAGACTGATTTGAATATGGCCATGTCTGAACTGGGGTGGTGGCGTGACCTAAAGAATGACGATAGATTAAACCCAGATCAGTTGACTGGGGGTGAGTGTTTGATTTGCTCAAAGGCTCCGTCCATCATCCCCTTTGGTATCGCTTTGTTCGCCCTAAGTTGGCAGGGTATGCCCAGATGTGGGTCCCTTGCTCACTTTGCCACTGGATTCAAGATAGCCTGTCTGATGAGGGTTATGAGCCCGAAACCAGTCCCAGGATGCTTGTTTCCGATCCAGGGAAGACATGGCTTGGCAGTTCGGGCTGGACAGTTCCCATGAGGCACAGGGTCAGACTGATTTGCATATGGCCATGTCTGAACTGGGGTGGTGGAGTGAGCTAAAGAATGATGATGGATTAAACCCAGATCAGTTGACTGGGGGTGAGTGTTTGATTTGCTCAAACGCTCCGTCCATCATCCCATTTGGTATCGCTTTGTTCGCCCTAAGTTGGCAAGGTATGCCCAGACGTGGGTCCCTTCTCACTTTGCCACTGGATTCAAGATAGCATGGCTGAAGAGGGTTATGAACCCAAAACCGGTCCCAGAATGCTTGTTTCCGGTCCAGGGAAGACATGGCTTGGCAGTTCCGGGACTGTTCCCATGAGGCACATGGTCAGACTGATTTGCATATGGCCATGTCTGAACTGGGGTGGTGGAGTGAGCTAAAGAATGGAGATGGATTAAACCAAGATCAGTTGACTGGGGGTGAGTGTTTGAATTGCTCAAACGCTCTGTCCATCATCCCCTTTGGTATCGCTTTGTTCGCCCTAAGTTGGCAGGGTATGCCCAGACGTGGGTCCCCTGCTCACTTTGCCACTGGATTCAAGATAGCCTGGCTGATGAGGGTTATGAACCCGAAACCGGTCCCAGGATGCTTGTTTCCAGTCCAGGGAAGACATGGCTTGGCAGTTCTGGCTGGACTGTGCCATGAGGACCAGGGTCAGACTGATTTGCATATGGCCATGTTTGAACTGGGGTGGTGGAGTGAGCTAAAGAATGATGATGGATTAAACCCAGATCAGTTGACTGGGGCTGAGTGTTTGATTTCCTCAAACGCTCCGTCCATCATCCCCTTTGGTTTCGCTTTGTTCGCCCTAAGTTTGCAGGGTATGCCCAGACGTGGGTCCCCTGCTCACTTTGCCACTGGATTCAAGGTAGCCTGCCTGATGAGGGTTATGAACCTGAAACCAGTCTCAGGATGCTTGTTTCCGGTCCAGGGAAGACATGGCTTGGCAGTTCGGGCTGGGCTGTTCCCATGAGGCACAGGGTCAGACTGATTTGCATATGGCCATGTCTGAACTGGGGTGGTGGAGTGAGCTAAAGAATGATGATGGATTAAACCCAGATCAGTTGACTGGGGGTGAGTGTTTGATTTCCTCAAACGCTCCGTCCATCATCCCCTTTGGTATAGCTTTGTACACCCTAAGTTGGCAGGGTATGCCCAGACGTGGGTCCCTTGCTCGCTTTGCCACTGGATTCAAGATAGCCTGGCTGGTGAGGGTTATGAACCCGAAACCGGTCCCAGGATGCTTATTTCCGGTCTAGGGAAGACATGGCTTGGCAGTTCGGGCTGGACTGTTCCCATGAGACACAGTGTCAGACTTTTTTGCATATAGCCATGTCTGAACTGGGGTGGTGGAGTGAGCTAAAGAATGATGATGGATTAAACCCAGATCAGTTGACTGGGGGTGAGTGTTTGATTTGCTCAAACGCTCCGTCCATCATCCCCTTTGGTATCGCTTTGTTCGTCCTAAGTTGGCAGGGTATGCCCAGACTTGGGTCTCTTGCTCACTTTGCCACTGGATTCAAGATAGCCTGGCTGATGAGGGTTATGGACCCGAAACCGGTCCCAGGATGCTTGTTTCTGGTCCAGGGAAGCCATGGCTTGGCAGTTCGGGCTTGACTGTTCCCATGAGGCACAGGGTCAGACTGATTTGCATATAGCCATGTCTGAACTGGGGTGGTGGAGTGAGCTAAAGAATGATGATTGAGTAAACCAAGATCAGTTGACTGAGGGTGAGTGTTTGATTTGCTCAAACGCTCCGTCCATCATCCCCTTTGGTATCGCTTTGTTCGCCCTAAGTTGGCAGGGTAAGCCCAGACATGGGTCCCTTGCTCACTTTGCCACTGGATTCAAGATAGCCTGGCTGATGAGGGTTATGAACCCGAAACCGGTACCAGGATGCTTGTTTCCGGTCCACTGGGGTGGTGGAGTGAGCTAAAGAATGATGATGGATTAAACCCAGATCAGTTGACTAGGGGTGAGTGTTTGATTTGCTCAAACGCTCCGTCCATCATCCCCTTTGGTATCGCTTTGTTCGCACTAAATTGGCAGGGTATGCCCAGACGTGGGTCTCTTGCTCACTTTGCCACTGGATTTAAGATAGTCTGGCTGATGAGGGTTATGAACCCAAAACCGGTCCCAGGATGCTTGTTTCCGGTCCAGGGAAGACATGGCTTGGCAGTTCGGGCTGGACTGTTCCCATGAGGCACAGGGTCAGACTGATTTGCATATGGCCATGTCTGAACTGGGTTGGTGGAGTGAGCTAAAGAATGATGATGGATTAAACCCAGATCAGTTGACTGGGGGTGAGTGTTTGATTTGCTCAAACGCTCCGTCCATCATCCCCTAAGGTATCGCTTTGTTCGCCCTAAGTTGGCAGGGTATGCCCACACGTGGGTCCCTTGCTCACTTTGCCACTGGATTCAAGATAGCCTGGATGATGAAGGTTATGAACCCGAAACCGGTCCCAGGACGCTTGTTTCCGGTCCTGGGAAGGCTTGGCTTGACAGTTCGGGCTGTACTGTTCCCATGAGGCACAGGGTCAGACTGATTTTAATATGGCCATGTCTGAACTGGGGTGGTGGAGTGACCTAAAGAATGATGATAGATTAAACCCAGATCAGTTGACTGGGGGTGAGTGTTTGATTTGCTCAAAGGCTCCGTCCATCATCCCCTTTGGTATCGCTTTGTTCGCCCTAAGTTGGCAGGGTATGCCCAGATGTGGGTCCCTTGCTCACTTTGCCACTGGATTCAAGATAGCCTGTCTGATGAGGGTTATGAGCCCGAAACCAGTCCCAGGATGCTTGTTTCCGATCCAGGGAAGACATGGCTTGGCAGTTCGGGCTGGATAGTTCCCATGAGGCACAGGGTCAGACTGATTTGCATATGGCCATGTCTGAACTGGGGTGGTGGAGTGAGCTAAAGAATGATGATGGATTAAACCCAGATCAGTTGACTGGGGGTGAGTGTTTGATTTGCTCAAACGCTCCGTCCATCATCCCATTTGGTATCGCTTTGTTCGCCCTAAGTTGGCAAGGTATGCCCAGACGTGGGTCCCTTCTCACTTTGCCACTGGATTCAAGATAGCATGGCTGAAGAGGGTTATGAACCCAAAACCGGTCCCAGGATGCTTGTTTCCGGTCCAGGGAAGACATGGCTTGGCAGTTCCGGCTGGACTGTTCCCATGAGGCACATGGTCAGACTGATTTGCATATGGCCATGTCTGAACTGGGGTGGTGAAGTGAGCTAAAGAATGGAGATGGATTAAACCAAGATCAGTTGACTGGGGGTGAGTGTTTGAATTGCTCAAACGCTCTGTCCATCATCCCCTTTGGTATCGCTTTGTTCGCCCTAAGTTGGCAGGGTATGCCCAGACGTGGGTCCCCTGCTCACTTTGCCACTGGATTCAAGATAGCCTGGCTGATGAGGGTTATGAACCCGAAACCGGTCCCAGGATGCTTGTTTCCAGTCCAGGGAAGACATGGCTTGGCAGTTCTGGCTGGACTGTGCCATGAGGACCAGGGTCAGACTGATTTGCATATGGCCATGTTTAAACTGGGGTGGTGGAGTGAGCTAAAGAATGATGATGGATTAAACCCAGATCAGTTGACTGGGGATGAGTGTTTGATTTCCTCAAACGCTCCGTCCATCATCCCCTTTGGTTTCGCTTTGTTCGCCCTAAGTTTGCAGGGTATGCCCAGACGTGGGTCCCCTGCTCACTTTGCCACTGGATTCATGGTAGCCTGCCTGATGAGGGTTATGAACCTGAAACCAGTCTCAGGATGCTTGTTTCCGGTCCAGGGAAGACATGGCTTGGCAGTTCGGGCTGGGCTGTTCCCATGAGGCACAGGGTCAGACTGATTTGCATATGGCCATGTCTGAACTGGGGTGGTGGAGTGAGCTAAAGAATGATGATGGATTAAACCCAGATCAGTTGACTGGGGGTGAGTGTTTGATTTCCTCAAACGCTCCGTCCATCATCCCCTTTGGTATAGCTTTGTTCACCCTAAGTTGGCAGGGTATGCCCAGACGTGGGTCCCTTGCTCACTTTGCCACTGGATTCAAGATAGCCTGGCTGGTGAGGGTTATGAACCCGAAACCGGTCCCAGGATGCTTATTTCCGGTCCAGGGAAGACATGGCTTGGCAGTTCGGGCTGGACTGTTCCCATGAGACACAGTGTCAGACTTCTTTGCATATGGCCATGTCTGAACTGGGGTGGTGGAGTGAGCTAAAGAATGATGATGGATTAAACCCAGATCAGTTGACTGGGGGTGAGTGTTTGATTTGCTCAAACGCTCCGTCCATCATCCCCTTTGGTATCGCTTTGTTCGTCCTAAGTTGGCAGGGTATGCCCAGACTTGGGTCTCTTGCTCACTTTGCCACTGGATTCAAGATAGCCTGGCTGATGAGGGTTATGAACCCGAAACCGGTCCCAGGATGCTTGTTTCTGGTCCAGGGAAGCCATGGCTTGGCAGTTCGGGCTTGACTGTTCCCATGAGGCACAGGGTCAGACTGATTTGCATATAGCCATGTCTGAACTGGGGTGGTGGAGTGAGCTAAAGAATGATGATTGAGTAAACCAAGATCAGTTGACTGAGGGTGAGTGTTTGATTTGCTCAAACGCTCCGTCCATCATCCCCTTTGGTATTGCTTTGTTCGCCCTAAGTTGGCAGGGTAAGCCCAGACGTGGGTCCCTTGCTCACTTTGCCACTGGATTCAAGATAGCCTGGCTGATGAGGATTATGAACCCGAAACCGGTACCAGGATGCTTGTTTCCGGTCCACTGGGGTGGTGGAGTGAGCTAAAGAATGATGATGGATTAAACCCAGATCAGTTGACTAGGGGTGAGTGTTTGATTTGCTCAAACGCTCCGTCCATCATCCCCTTTGGTATCGCTTTGTTCGCACTAAATTGGCAGGGTATGCCCAGACGTGGGTTCCTTGCTCACTTTGCCACTGGATTTCAGATAGTCTGGCTGATGAAGGTTATGAACCCGAAACCGGTCCCAGGACGCTTGTTTCCGGTCCTGGGAAGGCTTGGCTTGGCAGTTCGGGCTGTACTGTTCCCATGAGGCACAGGGTCAGACTGATTTGCATATGGCCATGTCTGAACTGGGTTGGTGGAGTGAGCTAAAGAATGATGATGGATTAAACCCAGATCAGTTGACTGGGGGTGAGTGTTTGATTTGCTCAAACGCTCCGTCCATCATCCCCTAAGGTATCGCTTTGTTCGCCCTAAGTTGGCAGGGTATGCCCACACGTGGGTCCCTTGCTCACTTTGCCACTGGATTCAAGATAGCCTGGCTGATGAAGATTATGAACCCGAAACCAGTCCCAAGACACTTGTTTCCGGTCCTGGGAAGGCTTGGCTTGGCAGTTCGGGCTGTACTGTTCCCATGAGGCACAGGGTCAGACTGATTTGAATATGGCCATGTCTGAACTGGGGTGGTGGAGTGACCTAAAGAATGATGATGGATTAAACCCAGATCAGTTGACTGGGGGTGAGTGTTTGATTTGCTCAAAGGCTCCGTCCATCATCCCCTTTGGTATCGCTTTGTTCGCCCTAAGTTGGCAGGGTATGCCCAGATGTGGGTCCCTTGCTCACTTTGCCACTGGATTCAAGATAGCCTGTCTGATGAGGATTATGAGCCCAAAACCGGCCCCAGGATGCTTGTTTCCGATCCAGGGAAGACATGGCTTGGCAGTTCGGGCTGGACAGTTCCCATGAGGCACAGGGTCAGACTGATTTGCATATGGCCATGTCTGAACTGGGGTGGTGGAGTGAGCTAAAGAATGATGATGGATTAAACCCAGATCAGTTGAATGGGGGTGAGTGTTTGATTTGCTCAAACGCTCCGTCCATCATCCCCTTTGGTATCGCTTTGTTCGCCCTAAGTTGGCAGGGTATGCCCAGACTTGGGTCTCTTGCTCACTTTGCCACTGGATTCAAGATAGCCTGGCTGATGAGGGTTATGAGCCCGAAACCGGTCCCAGGACGCTTGTTTCCGATCCAGGGAAGACATGGCTTGGCAGTTCGGGCTGGACAGTTCCCATGAGGCACAGGGTCAGACTGATTTGCATATGGCCATGTCTGAACTGGGGTGGTAGAGTGAGCTAAAGAATGATGATGGATTAAACCCAGATCAGTTGACTGGGGGTGAGTGTTTGATTTGCTCAAACGCTCCGTCCATCATCCCATTTGGTATCGCTTTGTTCGCCCTAAGTTGGCAGGGTATGCCCAGACTTGGGTCTCTTGCTCACTTTGCCACTGGATTCAAGATAGCATGGCTGAAGAGGGTTATGAACCCAAAACCGGTCCCAGGATGCTTGTTTCCGGTCCAGGGAATACATGGCTTGGCAGTTCGGGCTGGACTGTTCCCATGAGACACAGTGTCAGACTTTTTTGCATATGGCCATGTCTGAACTGGGGTGGTGGAGTGAGCTAAAGAATGATGATGGATTAAACCAAGATCAGTTGACTGAGGGTGAGTGTTTGATTTGCTCAAACGCTCCGTCCATCATCCCCTTTGGTATCGCTTTGTTCGCCCTAAGTTGGCAGGGTAAGCCCAGACATGGGTCCCTTGCTCACTTTGCCACTGGATTCAAGATAGCCTGGCTGATGAGGGTTATGAACCCGAAACCGGTACCAGGATGCTTGTTTCCGGTCCACTGGGGTGGTGGAGTGAGCTAAAGAATGATGATGTATTAAACCCAGATCAGTTGACTAGGGGTGAGTGTTTGATTTGCTCAAACGCTCCGTCCATCATCCCCTTTGGTATCGCTTTGTTCGCACTAAATTGGCAGGGTATGCCCAGACGTGGGTCTCTTGCTCACTTTGCCACTGGATTTAAGATAGTCTGGCTGATGAGGGTTATGAACCCAAAACCGGTCCCAGGATGCTTGTTTCCGGTCCAGGGAAGACATGGCTTGGCAGTTCGGGCTGGACTGTTCCCATGAGGCACAGGGTCAGACTGATTTGCATATGGCCATGTCTGAACTGGGTTGGTGGAGTGAGCTAAAGAATGATGATGGATTAAACCCAGATCAGTTGACTGGGGGTGAGTGTTTGATTTGCTCAAACGCTCCGTCCATCATCCCCTAAGGTATCGCTTTGTTCGCCCTAAAATGGCAGGGTATGCCCACACGTGGGTCCCTTGCTCACTTTGCCACTGGATTCAAGATAGCCTGGATGATGAAGGTTATGAACCCGAAACCGGTCCCAGGACGCTTGTTTCCGGTCCTGGGAAGGCTTGGCTTGACAGTTCGGGCTGTACTGTTCCCATGAGGCACAGGGTCAGACTGATTTTAATATGGCCATGTCTGAACTGGGGTGGTGGAGTGACCTAAAGAATGATGATAGATTAAACCCAGATCAGTTGACTGGGGGTGAGTGTTTGATTTGCTCAAAGGCTCCGTCCATCATCCCCTTTGGTATCGCTTTGTTCGCCCTAAGTTGGCAGGGTATGCCCAGATGTGGGTCCCTTGCTCACTTTGCCACTGGATTCAAGATAGCCTGTCTGATGAGGGTTATGAGCCCGAAACCAGTCCCAGGATGCTTGTTTCCGATCCAGGGAAGACATGGCTTGGCAGTTCGGGCTGGATAGTTCCCATGAGGCACAGGGTCAGACTGATTTGCATATGGCCATGTCTGAACTGGGGTGGTGGAGTGAGCTAAAGAATGATGATGGATTAAACCCAGATCAGTTGACTGGGGGTGAGTGTTTGATTTGCTCAAACGCTCCGTCCATCATCCCATTTGGTATCGCTTTGTTCGCCCTAAGTTGGCAAGGTATGCCCAGACGTGGGTCCCTTCTCACTTTGCCACTGGATTCAAGATAGCATGGCTGAAGAGGGTTATGAACCCAAAACCGGTCCCAGGATGCTTGTTTCCGGTCCAGGGAAGACATGGCTTGGCAGTTCCGGCTGGACTGTTCCCATGAGGCACATGGTCAGACTGATTTGCATATGGCCATGTCTGAACTGGGGTGGTGAAGTGAGCTAAAGAATGGAGATGGATTAAACCAAGATCAGTTGACTGGGGGTGAGTGTTTGAATTGCTCAAACGCTCTGTCCATCATCCCCTTTGGTATCGCTTTGTTCGCCCTAAGTTGGCAGGGTATGCCCAGACGTGGGTCCCCTGCTCACTTTGCCACTGGATTCAAGATAGCCTGGCTGATGAGGGTTATGAACCCGAAACCGGTCCCAGGATGCTTGTTTCCAGTCCAGGGAAGACATGGCTTGGCAGTTCTGGCTGGACTGTGCCATGAGGACCAGGGTCAGACTGATTTGCATATGGCCATGTTTGAACTGGGGTGGTGGAGTGAGCTAAAGAATGATGATGGATTAAACCCAGATCAGTTGACTGGGGATGAGTGTTTGATTTCCTCAAACGCTCCGTCCATCATCCCCTTTGGTTTCGCTTTGTTCGCCCTAAGTTTGCAGGGTATGCCCAGACGTGGGTCCCCTGCTCACTTTGCCACTGGATTCAAGGTAGCCTGCCTGATGAGGGTTATGAACCTGAAACCAGTCTCAGGATGCTTGTTTCCGGTCCAGGGAAGACATGGCTTGGCAGTTCGGGCTGGGCTGTTCCCATGAGGCACAGGGTCAGACTGATTTGCATATGGCCATGTCTGAACTGGGGTGGTGGAGTGAGCTAAAGAATGATGATGGATTAAACCCAGATCAGTTGACTGGGGGTGAGTGTTTGATTTCCTCAAACGCTCCGTCCATCATCCCCTTTGGTATAGCTTTGTTCACCCTAAGTTGGCAGGGTATGCCCAGACGTGGGTCCCTTGCTCACTTTGCCACTGGATTCAAGATAGCCTGGCTGGTGAGGGTTATGAACCCGAAACCGGTCCCAGGATGCTTATTTCCGGTCCAGGGAAGACATGGCTTGGCAGTTCGGGCTGGACTGTTCCCATGAGACACAGTGTCAGACTTCTTTGCATATGGCCATGTCTGAACTGGGGTGGTGGAGTGAGCTAAAGAATGATGATGGATTAAACCCAGATCAGTTGACTGGGGGTGAGTGTTTGATTTGCTCAAACGCTCCGTCCATCATCCCCTTTGGTATCGCTTTGTTCGTCCTAAGTTGGCAGGGTATGCCCAGACTTGGGTCTCTTGCTCACTTTGCCACTGGATTCAAGATAGCCTGGCTGATGAGGGTTATGAACCCGAAACCGGTCCCAGGATGCTTGTTTCTGGTCCAGGGAAGCCATGGCTTGGCAGTTCGGGCTTGACTGTTCCCATGAGGCACAGGGTCAGACTCATTTGCATATAGCCATGTCTGAACTGGGGTGGTGGAGTGAGCTAAAGAATGATGATTGAGTAAACCAAGATCAGTTGACTGAGGGTGAGTGTTTGATTTGCTCAAACGCTCCGTCCATCATCCCCTTTGGTATTGCTTTGTTCGCCCTAAGTTGGCAGGGTAAGCCCAGACGTGGGTCCCTTGCTCACTTTGCCACTGGATTCAAGATAGCCTGGCTGATGAGGATTATGAACCCGAAACCGGTACCAGGATGCTTGTTTCCGGTCCACTGGGGTGGTGGAGTGAGCTAAAGAATGATGATGGATTAAACCCAGATCAGTTGACTAGGGGTGAGTGTTTGATTTGCTCAAACGCTCCGTCCATCATCCCCTTTGGTATCGCTTTGTTCGCACTAAATTGGCAGGGTATGCCCAGACGTGGGTTCCTTGCTCACTTTGCCACTGGATTTCAGATAGTCTGGCTGATGAAGGTTATGAACCCGAAACCGGTCCCAGGACGCTTGTTTCCGGTCCTGGGAAGGCTTGGCTTGGCAGTTCGGGCTGTACTGTTCCCATGAGGCACAGGGTCAGACTGATTTGCATATGGCCATGTCTGAACTGGGTTGGTGGAGTGAGCTAAAGAATGATGATGGATTAAACCCAGATCAGTTGACTGGGGGTGAGTGTTTGATTTGCTCAAACGCTCCGTCCATCATCCCCTAAGGTATCGCTTTGTTCGCCCTAAGTTGGCAGGGTATGCCCACACGTGGGTCCCTTGCTCACTTTGCCACTGGATTCAAGATAGCCTGGCTGATGAAGGTTATGAACCCGAAACCAGTCCCAAGACACTTGTTTCCGGTCCTGGGAAGGCTTGGCTTGGCAGTTCGGGCTGTACTGTTCCCATGAGGCACAGGGTCAGACTGATTTGAATATGGCCATGTCTGAACTGGGGTGGTGGAGTGACCTAAAGAATGATGATGGATTAAACCCAGATCAGTTGACTGGGGGTGAGTGTTTGATTTGCTCAAAGGCTCCGTCCATCATCCCCTTTGGTATCGCTTTGTTCGCCCTAAGTTGGCAGGGTATGCCCAGATGTGGGTCCCTTGCTCACTTTGCCACTGGATTCAAGATAGCCTGTCTGATGAGGATTATGAGCCCAAAACCGGCCCCAGGATGCTTGTTTCCGATCCAGGGAAGACATGGCTTGGCAGTTCGGGCTGGACAGTTCCCATGAGGCACAGGGTCAGACTGATTTGCATATGGCCATGTCTGAACTGGGGTGGTGGAGTGAGCTAAAGAATGATGATGGATTAAACCCAGATCAGTTGAATGGGGGTGAGTGTTTGATTTGCTCAAACGCTCCGTCCATCATCCCCTTTGGTATCGCTTTGTTCGCCCTAAGTTGGCAGGGTATGCCCAGACTTGGGTCTCTTGCTCACTTTGCCACTGGATTCAAGATAGCCTGGCTGATGAGGGTTATGAGCCCGAAACCGGTCCCAGGACGCTTGTTTCCGATCCAGGGAAGACATGGCTTGGCAGTTCGGGCTGGACAGTTCCCATGAGGCACAGGGTCAGACTGATTTGCATATGGCCATGTCTGAACTGGGGTGGTAGAGTGAGCTAAAGAATGATGATGGATTAAACCCAGATCAGTTGACTGGGGGTGAGTGTTTGATTTGCTCAAACGCTCCGTCCATCATCCCATTTGGTATCGATTTGTTCACCCTAAGTTGGCAAGGTATGCCCAGACGTGGGTCCCTTATCACTTTGCCACTGGATTCAAGATAGCATGGCTGAAGAGGGTTATGAACCCAAAACCGGTCCCAGGATGCTTGTTTCCGGTCCAGGGAATACATGGCTTGGCAGTTCCGGCTGGACTGTTCCCATGAGGCACATGGTCTGACTGATTTGCATATGGCCATGTCTGAACTGTGGTGGTGGAGTGAGCTAAAGAATGGAGATGGATTAAACCAAGATCAGTTGACTGGGGGTGAGTGTTTGAATTGCTCAAACGCTCCGTCCATCATCCCCTTTGGTATCGCTTTGTTCGCCCTAAGTTGGCAGGGTATGCCCAGACATGGGTCCCCTGCTCACTTTGCCACTGGATTCAAGATAGCCTGGGTGATGAGGGTTATGAACCCGAAACTGGTCCCAGGATGCTTGTTTCCAGTCCAGGGAAGACATGGCTTTGCAGTTCTGGCTGGACTGTACCATGAGGACCAGGGTCAGATTGATTTGCATATGGCCATGTTTGAACTGGGATGGTGGAGTGAGCTAAAGAATGATGATGGATTAAACCCAGATCAGTTGACTGGGGATGAGTGTTTGATTTCCTAAAACGCTCCGTCCATCATCCCCTTTGGTTTCGCTTTGTTTGCCCTAAGTTTGCAGGGTATGCCCAGACGTGGGTCCCCTGTTCACTTTGCCACTGGATTCAAGGTAGCCTGCCTGATGAGGGTTATGAACCTGAAACCAGTCTCAGGATGCTTGTTTCCGGTCCAGGGAAGACATGGCTTGGCAGTTCGGGCTGGGCTGTTCCCATGAGGCACAGGGTCAGACTGATTTGCATATGGCCATATCTGAACTGGGGTGGTGGAGTTAGCTAAAGAATGATGATGGATTAAACCCAGATCAGTTGACTGGGGGTGAGTGTTTGATTTCCTCAAACGCTCTGTCCATCATCCCCTTTGGTATAGCTTTGTTCACCCTAAGTTGGCAGGGTATGCCCAGACGTGGGTCCCTTGCTCACTTTGCCACTGGATTCAAGATAGCCTGGCTGGTGAGGGTTATGAACCTGAAACTGGTCCCAGGATGCTTATTTCCGGTCCAGGGAAGACATGGGTTGGCAGTTCTGGCTGGACTGTTCCCATGAGGCACAGTGTCAGACTTCTGTGAATATGGCCATGTCTGAACTGGGGTGGTGGAGTGAGCTAAAGAATGATGATGGATTAAACCCAGATCAGTTGACTGGGGGTGAGTGTTTGATTTGCTCAAACGCTCTGTCCATCATCCCCTTTGGTATCGCTTTGTTCGTCCTAAGTTGGCAGGGTATGCCCAGACTTGGGTCTCTTGCTCACATTGCCACTGGATTCAAGATAGCCTGCCTGATTAGGGTTATGAACCTGAAACCAGTCTCAGGATGCTTGTTTCCGGTCCAGGGAAGACATGGCTTGGCAGTTCTGGCTGGACTGTGCCATGAGGACCAGGATCAGATTGATTTGCATATGGCCATGTTTTAACTGGGGTGGTGGAGTGAGCTAAAGAATGATGATGGATTAAACCCAGGTCAGTTAACTGGGGATGAGTGTTTGATTTCCTCAAACGCTCCGTCTATCATCCCCTTTGGTTTCGCTTTGTTCGCCCTAAGTTTGCAGGGTATGCCCAGACGTGGGTCCCCTGCTCACTTTGCCACTAGATTCAAGGTAGCCTGCCTGATGAGGGTTATGAACCTGAAACCAGTCTCAGGATGCTTGTTTCCGGTCCAGGGAAGACATGGCTTGGCAATTCGGGCTGGGCTGTTCCCATGAGGCACAGGGTCAGACTGATTTGCATATGGCCATATCTGAACTGGGGTGGTGGAGTGAGCTAAAGAATGATGATGGATTAAACCCAGATCAGTTCACTGGGGGTGAGTGTTTGATTTCCTCAAACGCTCCGTCCATCATCCCCTTTGGTATCGCTTTGTTCGCCCTAAGTTGGCAGGGTATGCCCAGACATGGGTCCCCTGCTCACTTTGCCACTGGATTCAAGATAGCCTGGGTGATGAGGATTATGAACCCGAAACTGGTCCCAGGATGCTTGTTTCCAGTCCAGGGAAGACATGGCTTTGCAGTTCTGGCTGGACTGTGCCATGAGGACCAGGGTCAGATTGATTTGCATATGGCCATGTTTGAACTGGGATGGTGGAGTGAGCTAAAGAATGATGATGGATTAAACCCAGATCAGTTGACTGGGGATGAGTGTTTGATTTCCTAAAACGCTCCGTCCATCATCCCCTTTGGTTTCGCTTTGTTCGCCCTAAGTTTGCAGGGTATGCCCAGACGTGGGTCCCCTGCTCACTTTGCCACTGGATTCAAGGTAGCCTGCCTGATGAGGGTTATGAACCTGAAACCAGTCTCAGGATGCTTGTTGCCGGTCCAGGGAAGACATGGCTTGGCAGTTCGGGTTGGGCTGTTCCCATGAGGCACAGGGTCAGACTGATTTGCATATGGCCATATCTGAACTGGGGTGTTGGAGTGAGCTAAAGAATGATGATGGATTAAACCCAGATCAGTTGACTGGGGGTGAGTGTTTGATTTCCTCAAATGCTCCGTCCATCATCCCCTTTGGTATTGCTTTGTTCACCCTAAGTTGGCAGGGTATGCCCAGACGTGGGTCCCTTGCTCACTTTGCCACTGGATTCAAGATAGCCTGGCTGGTGAGGGTTATGAACCTGAAACTGGTCCCAGGATGCTTATTTCCGGTCCAGGGAAGACATGGGTTGGCAGTTCTGGCTGGACTGTTCCCATGAGGCACAGTGTCAGACTTCTGTGAATATGGCCATGTCTGAACTGGGGTGGTGGAGTGAGCTAAAGAATGATGATGGATTAAACCCAGATCAGTTGACTGGGGGTGAGTGTTTGATTTGCTCAAACGCTCTGTCCATCATCCCCTTTGGTATCGCTTTGTTCGTCCTAAGTTGGCAGGGTATGCCCAGACTTGGGTCTCTTGCTCACTTTGCCACTGGATTCAAGATAGCCTGCCTGATTAGGGTTATGAACCTGAAACCAGTCTCAGGATGCTTGTTTCCGGTCCAGGGAAGACATGGCTTGGCAGTTCTGGCTGGACTGTGCCATGAGGACCAGGATCAGATTGATTTGCATATGGCCATGTTTTAACTGGGGTGGTGGAGTGAGCTAAAGAATGATGATGGATTAAACCCAGGTCAGTTGACTGGGGATGAGTGTTTGATTTCCTCAAACGCTCCGTCTATCATCCCCTTTGGTTTCGCTTTGTTCGCCCTAAGTTTGCAGGGTATGCCCAGACGTGGGTCCCCTGCTCACTTTGCCACTAGATTCAAGGTAGCCTGCCTGATGAGGGTTATGAACCTGAAACCAGTCTCAGGATGCTTGTTTCCGGTCCAGGGAAGACATGGCTTGGCAGTTCGGGCTGGGCTGTTCCCATGAGGCACAGGGTCAGACTGATTTGCATATGGCCATATCTGAACTGGGGTGGTGGAGTGAGCTAAAGAATGATGATGGATTAAACCCAGATCAGTTCACTGGGGGTGAGTGTTTGATTTCCTCAAACGCTCTATCCATCATCCATTTTGGTATAGCTTTGTTCACCCTAAATTGGCAGGGTATGCCCAGACGTGGGCACCTTGCTCACTTTGCCACTGGATTCAAGATAGTCCGGCTGATGAGGGTTATGAACCCGAAACCGGTCCCAGGATGCTTGTTTCCGGTCCAGGGAAGACATGGCTTGGCAGTTCGGGCTGGACTGTTCCCATGAGGCACAGGGTCAGACTGATTTGCATATGGCCATGTCTGAACTGGGTTGGTGGAGTGAGCTAAAGAATGATGATGGATTAAACCCAGATCAACTGACTGGGGGTGAGTGTTTGATTTGCTCAAACGCTCCGTCCATCATCCCCTAAGGTATCGCTTTGTTCGACCTAAGTTGGCAGGGTATGCCCACACGTGGGTCTCTTGCTCACTTTGCCACTGGATTCAAGATAGCCTGGCTGATGAAGGTTATGAACCCGAAACCGGTCCCAGGATGCTTGTTTCCAGTCCAGGGAAGACATGGATTGGCAGTTCTGGCTGGACTGTGCCATGAGGACCAGGGTCAGATTGATTTGCATATGGCCATGTTTGAACTGGGGTGGTGGAGTGAGCTAAAGAATGATGATGGATTAAACCCAGATCAGTTGACTGGGGATGAGTGTTTGATTTCCTCAAACGCTCCGTCCATCATCCCCTTTGGTTTCGCTTTGTTCGCCCTAAGTTTGCAGAGTATGCCCAGACGTGGGTCCCCTGCTCACTTTGCCACTGGATTCAAGGTAGCCTGCCTGATGAGGGTTATGAACCTGAAACCAGTCTCAGGATGCTTGTTTCCGGTCCAGGGATGACATGGCTTGGCAGTTCGGGCTGGGCTGTTCCCATGAGGCACAGGGTCAGACTGATTTGCATATGGCCATATCTGAACTGGGGTGGTGGAGTGAGCTAAAGAATAATGATGGATTAAACCCAGATCAGTTGACTGGGGGTGAGTTTTTGATTTCCTCAAACGCTCCGTCCATCATCCCCTTTGGTATAGCTTTGTTCACCTTAAGTTGGCAGGGTATGCCCAGACGTGGGTCCCTTGCTCACTTTGCCACTGGATTCAAGATAGCCTGGCTGGTGAGGGTTATGAACCCGAAACCGGTCCCAGGATGCTTATTTCCGGTCCAGGGAAGACATGGCTTGGCAGTTCGGGCTGGACTGTTCCCATGAGGCACAGTGTCAGACTTCTTTGCATATGGCCATGTCTGAACTGGGGTGGTGGAGTGAGCTAAAGAATGATGATGGATTAAACCCAGATCAGTTGACTGGGGGTGAGTGTTTGATTTGCTCAAACGCTCCGTCCATCATCCCCTTTGGTATCGCTTTGTTCGTCCTAAGTTGGCAGGGTATGCCCAGACTTGGGTCTCTTGCTCACTTTGCCACTGGATTAAAGATAGCCTGGCTGATGAGGGTTATGAACCCGAAACCGGTCCCAGGATGCTTGTTTCTGGTCCAGGGAAGCCATGGCTTGGCAGTTCGGGCTTGACTGTTCCCATGAGGCACAGGGTCAGACTGATTTGCAGATAGCCATGTCTGAACTGGGGTGGTGGAGTGAGCTAAAGAATGATGATTGAGTAAACCAAGATCAGTTGACTGAGGGTGAGTGTTTGATTTGCTCAAACGCTCTGTGCATCATCCCCTTTGGTATCGCTTTGTTCGCCCTAAGTTGGCAGGGTAAGCCCAGACGTGGGTCCCCTGCTCACTTTGCCACTGGATTTAAGATAGCCTGGCTGATGAGGGTTATGAACCCGAAACCGGTACCAGGATGCTTGTTTCCGGTCCACTGGGGTGGTGGAGTGAGCTAAAGAATGATGATGGATTAAACCCAGATCAGTTGACTAGGGGTGAGTGTTTGATTTGCTCAAACGCTCCGTCCATCATCCCCTTTGGTATCACTTTGTTCGCACTAAATTGGCAGGGTATGCCCAGACGTGGGTCCCTTGCTCACTTTGCCATCGGATTTAAGATAGTCTGCCTGATGAGGGTTATGAACCCAAAACCGGTCCCAGGATGCTTGTTTCCGGTCCAGGGAAGACATGGCTTGGCAGTTCGGGCTGGACTGTTCCCATGAGGCACAGGGTCAGACTGATTTGCATATGGCCATGTCTGAACTGGGTTGGTGGAGTGAGCTAAAGAATGATGATGGATTAAACCCAGATCAGTTGACTGGTGGTGAGTGTTTGATGTGCTCAAACGCTCCGTCCATCATCCCCTAAGGTATCGCTTTGTTCGCCCTAAGTTGGCAGGGTATGCCCACACGTGGGTCCCTTGCTCACTTTGCCACTGGATTCAAGATAGCCTGGCTGATGAAGGTTATGAACCCGAAACCGGTCCCAGGACGCTTGTTTCCGGTCCTGGGAAGGCTTGGCTTGGCAGTTCGGGCTGTACTGTTCCCATGAGGCACAGGGTCAGACACATTTGCATATGGCCATGTCTGAACTGGGGTGGTGGAGTGACCTAAAGAATGATGATAGATTAAACCCAGATCAGTTGACTGGGGGTGAGTGTTTGATTTGCTCAAAGACTCCGTCCATCATCCCCTTTGGTATCGCTTTGTTCGCCCTAAGTTGGCAGGGTATGCCCAGATGTGGGTCCCTTGCTCACTTTGCCACTGGATTCAAGATAGCCTGTCTGATGAGGGTTATGAGCCCGAAACCAGTCCCAGGATGCTTGTTTCCGATCCAGGGAAGACATGGCTTGGCAGTTCGGGCTGGACAGTTCCCATGAGGCACAGGGTCAGACTGATTTGCATATGGCCATGTCTGAACTGGGGTGGTGGAGTGAGCTAAAGAATGATGATGGATTAAACCCAGATCAGTTGACTGGGGGTGAGTGTTTGATTTGCTCAAACGCTCCGTCCATCATCCCATTTGGTATCGCTTTGTTTGCCCGAAGTTGGCAAGGTATGCCCAGACGTGGGTTCCTTCTCACTTTGCCACTGGATTCAAGATAGCATGGCTGAAGAGGGTTATGAACCCAAAACCGGTCCCAGGATGCTTGTTTCCGGTCCAGGGAAGACATGGCTTGGCAGTTCCGGCTGGACTGTTCCCATGAGGCACATGGTCAGACTGATTTGCATATGGCCATGTCTGAACTGGGGTGGTGGAGTGAGCTAAAGAATGGAGATGGATTAAACCAAGATCAGTTGACTGGGGGTGAGTGTTTGAATTGCTCAAACGCTCCGTCCATCATCCCCTTTGGTATCGCTTTGTTAGCCCTAAGTTGGCAGGGTATGCCCAGACGTGGGTCCCCTGCTCACTTTGCCACTGGATTCAAGATAGCCTGGCTGATGAGGGTTATGAACCCGAAACCGGTCCCAGGATGCTTGTTTCCAGTCCAGGGAAGACATGGCTTGGCAGTTCTGGCTGGACTGTGCCATGAGGACCAGGGTCAGACTGATTTGCATATGGCCATGTTTGAACTGGGGTGGTGGAGTGAGCTAAAGAATGATGATGGATTAAACCCAGATCAGTTGACTGGGGATGAGTGTTTGATTTCCTCAAACGCTCCGTCCATCATCCCCTTTGGTTTCGCTTTGTTCGCCCTAAGTTTGCAGGGTATGCCCAGACGTGGGTCCCCTGCTCACTTTGCCACTGGATTCAAGGTAGCCTGCCTGATGAGGGTTATGAACCTGAAACCAGTCTCAGGATGCTTGTTTCCGGTCCAGGGAAGACATGGCTTGGCAGTTCGGGCTGGGCTGTTCCCATGAGGCACAGGGTCAGACTGATTTGCATATGGCCATGTCTGAACTGGGGTGGTGGAGTGAGCTAAAGAATGATGATGGATTAAACCCAGATCAGTTGACTGGGGGTGAGTGTTTGATTTCCTCAAACGCTCCGTCCATCATCCCCTTTGGTATAGCTTTGTTCACCCTAAGTTGGCAGGGTATGCCCAGACGTGGGTCCCTTGCTCGCTTTGCCACTGGATTCAAGATAGCCTGGCTGGTGAGGGTTATGAACCCGAAACCGGTCCCAGGATGCTTATTTCCGGTCCAGGGAAGACATGGCTTGGCAGTTCGGGCTGGACTGTTCCCATGAGACACAGTGTCAGACTTTTTTGCATATGGCCATGTCTGAACTGGGGTGGTGGAGTGAGCTAAAGAATGATGATGGATTAAACCCAGATCAGTTGACTGGGGGTGAGTGTTTGATTTGCTCAAACGCTCCGTCCATCATCCCCTTTGGTATCGCTTTGTTCGTCCTAAGTTGGCAGGGTATGCCCAGACTTGGGTCTCTTGCTCACTTTGCCACTGGATTCAAGATAGCCTGGCTGATGAGGGTTATGAACCCGAAACCGGTCCCAGGATGCTTGTTTCTGGTCCAGGGAAGCCATGGCTTGGCAGTTCGGGCTTGACTGTTCCCATGAGGCACAGGGTCAGACTGATTTGCATATAGCCATGTCTGAACTGGGGTGGTGGAGTGAGCTAAAGAATGATGATTGAGTAAACCAAGATCAGTTGACTGAGGGTGAGTGTTTGATTTGCTCAAACGCTCCGTCCATCATCCCCTTTGGTATCGCTCTGTTCGCCCTAAGTTGGCAGGGTAAGCCCAGACGTGGGTCCCTTGCTCACTTTGCCACTGGATTCAAGATAGCCTGGCTGATGAGGGTTATGAACCCGAAACCGGTACCAGGATGCTTGTTTCCGGTCCACTGGGGTGGTGGAGTGAGCTAAAGAATGATGATGGATTAAACCCAGATCAGTTGACTAGGGGTGAGTGTTTGATTTGCTCAAACGCTCCGTCCATCATCCCCTTTGGTATCGCTTTGTTCGCACTAAATTGGCAGGGTATGCCCAGACGTGGGTCCCTTGCTCACTTTGCCACTGGATTTAAGATAGTCCGGCTGATGAGGGTTATGAACCCAAAACCGGTCCCAGGATGCTTGTTTTCGGTCCAGGGAAGACATGGCTTGGCAGTTCGGGCTGGACTGTTCCCATGAGGCACAGGGTCAGACTGATTTGCATATGGCCATGTCTGAACTGGGTTGGTGGAGTGAGCTAAAGAATGATGATGGATTAAACCCAGATCAGTTGACTGGCGGTGAGTGTTTGATTTGCTCAAACGCTCCGTCCATCATCCCCTAAGGTATCGCTTTGTTCGCCCTAAGTTGGCAGGGTATGCCCACACGTGGGTCCCTTGCTCACTTTGCCACTGGATTCAAGATAGCCTGGCTGATGAAGGTTATGAACCCGAAACCGGTCCCAGGACGCTTGTTTCCGGTCCTGGGAAGGCTTGGCTTGGCAGTTCGGGCTGGACTGTTCCCATGAGGCACAGGGTCAGACTGATTTGAATATGGCCATGTCTGAACTGGGGTGGTGGAGTGACCTAAAGAATGATGATAGATTAAACCCAGATCAGTTGACTGGGGGTGAGTGTTTGATTTGCTCAAAGGCTCCGTCCATCATCCCCTTTGGTATCGCTTTGTTCGCCCTAAGTTGGCAGGGTATGCCCAGATGTGGGTCCCTTGCTCACTTTGCCACTGGATTCAAGATAGCCTGTCTGATGAGGGTTATGAGCCCGAAACCAGTCCCAGGATGCTTGTTTCCGATCCAGGGAAGACATGGCTTGGCAGTTCGGGCTGGATAGTTCCCATGAGGCACAGGGTCAGACTGATTTGCATATGGCCATGTCTGAACTGGGGTGGTGGAGTGAGCTAAAGAATGATGATGGATTAAACCCAGATCAGTTGACTGGGGGTGAGTGTTTGATTTGCTCAAACGCTCCGTCCATCATCCCATTTGGTATCGCTTTGTTCGCCCTAAGTTGGCAAGGTATGCCCAGACGTGGGTCCCTTCTCACTTTGCCACTGGATTCAAGATAGCATGGCTGAAGAGGGTTATGAACACAAAACCGGTCCCAGGATGCTTGTTTCCGGTCCAGGGAAGACATGGCTTGGCAGTTCCGGCTGGACTGTTCCCATGAGGCACATGGTCAGACTGATTTGCATATGGCCATGTCTGAACTGGGGTGGTGGAGTGAGCTAAAGAATGGAGATGGATTAAACCAAGATCAGTTGACTGGGGGTGAGTGTTTGAATTGCTCAAACGCTCTGTCCATCATCCCCTTTGGTATCGCTTTGTTCGCCCTAAGTTGGCAGGGTATGCCCAGACGTGGGTCCCCTGCTCACTTTGCCACTGGATTCAAGATAGCCTGGCTGATGAGGGTTATGAACCCGAAACCGGTCCCAGGATGCTTGTTTCCAGTCCAGGGAAGACATGGCTTGGCAGTTCTGGCTGGACTGTGCCATGAGGACCAGGGTCAGACTGATTTGCATATGGCCATGTTTGAACTGGGGTGGTGGAGTGAGCTAAAGAATGATGATGGATTAAACCCAGATCAGTTGACTGGGGATGAGTGTTTGATTTCCTCAAACGCTCCGTCCATCATCCCCTTTGGTTTCGCTTTGTTCGCCCTAAGTTTGCAGGGTATGCCCAGACGTGGGTCCCCTGCTCACTTTGCCACTGGATTCAAGGTAGCCTGCCTGATGAGGGTTATGAACCTGAAACCAGTCTCAGTATGCTTGTTTCCGGTCCAGGGAAGACATGGCTTGGCAGTTCGGGCTGGGCTGTTCCCATGAGGCACAGGGTCAGACTGATTTGCATATGGCCATGTCTGAACTGGGGTGGTGGAGTGAGCTAAAGAATGATGATGGATTAAACCCAGATCAGTTGACTGGGGGTGAGTGTTTGATTTCCTCAAACGCTCCGTCCATCATCCCCTTTGGTATAGCTTTGTTCACCCTAAGTTGGCAGGGTATGCCCAGACGTGGGTCCCTTGCTCACTTTGCCACTGGATTCAAGATAGCCTGGCTGGTGAGGGTTATGAACCCGAAACCGGTCCCAGGATGCTTATTTCCGGTCCAGGGAAGACATGGCTTGGCAGTTCGGGCTGGACTGTTCCCATGAGACACAGTGTCAGACTTCGTTGCATATGGCCATGTCTGAACTGGGGTGGTGGAGTGAGCTAAAGAATGATGATGGATTAAACCCAGATCAGTTGACTGGAGGTGAGTGTTTGATTTGCTCAAACGCTCCGTCCATCATCCCCTTTGGTATCGCTTTGTTCGTCCTAAGTTGGCAGGGTATGCCCAGACTTGGGTCTCTAGCTCACTTTGCCACTGGATTCAAGATAGCCTGGCTGATGAGGGTTATGAACCTGAAACCGGTCCCAGGATGCTTGTTTCTGGTCCATGGAAGCCATGGCTTGGCAGTTCGGGCTTGACTGTTCCCATGAGGCACAGGGTCAGACTTATTTGCATATAGCCATGTCTGAACTGGGGTGGTGGAGTGAGCTAAAGAATGATGATTGAGTAAACCAAGATCAGTTGACTGGCGGTGAGTGTTTGATTTGCTCAAACGCTCCGTCCATCATCCCCTAAGGTATCGCTTTGTTCGCCCTAAGTTGGCAGGGTATGCCCACACGTGGGTCCCTTGCTCACTTTGCCACTGGATTCAAGATAGCCTGGCTGATGAAGGTTATGAACCCGAAACCGGTCCCAGGACGCTTGTTTCCGGTCCTGGGAAGGCTTGGCTTGGCAGTTCGGGCTGGACTGTTCCCATGAGGCACAGGGTCAGACTGATTTGAATATGGCCATGTCTGAACTGGGGTGGTGGAGTGACCTAAAGAATGATGATAGATTAAACCCAGATCAGTTGACTGGGGGTGAGTGTTTGATTTGCTCAAAGGCTCCGTCCATCATCCCCTTTGGTATCGCTTTGTTCGCCCTAAGTTGGCAGGGTATGCCCAGATGTGGGTCCCTTGCTCACTTTGCCACTGGATTCAAGATAGCCTGTCTGATGAGGGTTATGAGCCCGAAACCAGTCCCAGGATGCTTGTTTCCGATCCAGGGAAGACATGGCTTGGCAGTTCGGGCTGGATAGTTCCCATGAGGCACAGGGTCAGACTGATTTGCATATGGCCATGTCTGAACTGGGGTGGTGGAGTGAGCTAAAGAATGATGATGGATTAAACCCAGATCAGTTGACTGGGGGTGAGTGTTTGATTTGCTCAAACGCTCCGTCCATCATCCCATTTGGTATCGCTTTGTTCGCCCTAAGTTGGCAAGGTATGCCCAGACGTGGGTCCCTTCTCACTTTGCCACTGGATTCAAGATAGCATGGCTGAAGAGGGTTATGAACGCAAAACCGGTCCCAGGATGCTTGTTTCCGGTCCAGGGAAGACATGGCTTGGCAGTTCCGGCTGGACTGTTCCCATGAGGCACATGGTCAGACTGATTTGCATATGGCCATGTCTGAACTGGGGTGGTGGAGTGAGCTAAAGAATGGAGATGGATTAAACCAAGATCAGTTGACTGGGGGTGAGTGTTTGAATTGCTCAAACGCTCTGTCCATCATCCCCTTTGGTATCGCTTTGTTCGCCCTAAGTTGGCAGGGTATGCCCAGACGTGGGTCCCCTGCTCACTTTGCCACTGGATTCAAGATAGCCTGGCTGATGAGGGTTATGAACCCGAAACTGGTCCCAGGATGCTTGTTTCCAGTCCAGGGAAGACATGGCTTGGCAGTTCTGGCTGGACTGTGCCATGAGGACCAGGGTCAGACTGATTTGCATATGGCCATGTTTGAACTGGGGTGGTGGAGTGAGCTAAAGAATGATGATGGATTAAACCCAGATCAGTTGACTGGGGATGAGTGTTTGATTTCCTCAAACGCTCCGTCCATCATCCCCTTTGGTTTCGCTTTGTTCGCCCTAAGTTTGCAGGGTATGCCCAGACGTGGGTCCCCTGCTCACTTTGCCACTGGATTCAAGGTAGCCTGCCTGATGAGGGTTATGAACCTGAAACCAGTCTCAGTATGCTTGTTTCCGGTCCAGGGAAGACATGGCTTGGCAGTTCGGGCTGGGCTGTTCCCATGAGGCACAGGGTCAGACTGATTTGCATATGGCCATGTCTGAACTGGGGTGGTGGAGTGAGCTAAAGAATGATGATGGATTAAACCCAGATCAGTTGACTGGGGGTGAGTGTTTGATTTCCTCAAACGCTCCGTCCATCATCCCCTTTGGTATAGCTTTGTTCACCCTAAGTTGGCAGGGTATGCCCAGACGTGGGTCCCTTGCTCACTTTGCCACTGGATTCAAGATAGCCTGGCTGGTGAGGGTTATGAACCCGAAACCGGTCCCAGGATGCTTATTTCCGGTCCAGGGAAGACATGGCTTGGCAGTTCGGGCTGGACTGTTCCCATGAGACACAGTGTCAGACTTCGTTGCATATGGCCATGTCTGAACTGGGGTGGTGGAGTGAGCTAAAGAATGATGATGGATTAAACCCAGATCAGTTGACTGGGGGTGAGTGTTTGATTTGCTCAAACGCTCCGTCCATCATCCCCTTTGGTATCGCTTTGTTCGTCCTAAGTTGGCAGGGTATGCCCAGACTTGGGTCTCTAGCTCACTTTGCCACTGGATTCAAGATAGCCTGGCTGATGAGGGTTATGAACCTGAAACCGGTCCCAGGATGCTTGTTTCTGGTCCATGGAAGCCATGGCTTGGCAGTTCGGGCTTGACTGTTCCCATGAGGCACAGGGTCAGACTTATTTGCATATAGCCATGTCTGAACTGGGGTGGTGGAGTGAGCTAAAGAATGATGATTGAGTAAACCAAGATCAGTTGACTGAGGGTGAGTGTTTGATTTGCTCAAACGCTCCGTCCATCATCCCCTTTGGTATTGCTTTGTTCGCCCTAAGTTGGCAGGGTAAGCCCAGACGTGGGTCCCTTGCTCACTTTGCCACTGGATTCAAGATAGCCTGGCTGATGAGGGTTATGAACCCGAAACCGGTACCAGGATGCTTGTTTCCGGTCCACTGGGGTGGTGGAGTGAGCTAAAGAATGATGATGGATTAAACCCAGATCAGTTGACTACGGGTGAGTGTTTGATTTGCTCAAACGCTCCGTCCATCATCCCCTTTGGTATCGCTTTGTTCGCACTAAATTGGCAGGGTATGCCCAGACGTGGGTTCCTTGCTCACTTTGCCACTGGATTTAAGATAGTCTGGCTGATGAGGGTTATGAACCCAAAACCGGTCCCAGGATGCTTGTTTCCGGTCCAGGGAAGACATGGCTTGGCAGTTCGGGCTGGACTGTTCCCATGAGGCACAGGGTCAGACTGATTTGCATATGGCCATGTCTGAACTGGGTTGGTGGAGTGAGCTAAAGAATGATGATGGATTAAACCCAGATCAGTTGACTGGGGGTGAGTGTTTGATTTGCTCAAACGCTCCGTCCATCATCCCCTAAGGTATCGCTTTGTTCGCCCTAAGTTGGCAGGGTATGCCCACACGTGGGTCCCTTGCTCACTTTGCCACTGGATTCAAGATAGCCTGGCTGATGAAGGTTATGAACCCGAAACCAGTCCCAGGACACTTGTTTCCGGTCCTGGGAAGGCTTGGCTTGGCAGTTCGGGCTGTACTGTTCCCATGAGGCACAGGGTCAGACTGATTTGAATATGGCCATGTCTGAACTGGGGTGGTGGAGTGACCTAAAGAATGATGATGGATTAAACCCAGATCAGTTGACTGGGGGTGAGTGTTTGATTTGCTCAAAGGCTCCGTCCATCATCCCCTTTGGTATCGCTTTGTTCGCCCTAAGTTGGCAGGGTATGCCCAGATGTGGGTCCCTTGCTCACTTTGCCACTGGATTCAAGATAGCCTGTCTGATGAGGATTATGAGCCCGAAACCGGTCCCAGGATGCTTGTTTCCGATCCAGGGAAGACATGGCTTGGCAGTTCGGGCTGGACAGTTCCCATGAGGCACAGGGTCAGACTGATTTGCATATGGCCATGTCTGAACTGGGGTGGTGGAGTGAGCTAAAGAATGATGATGGATTAAACCCAGATCAGTTGACTGGGGGTGAGTGTTTGATTTGCTCAAACGCTCCGTCCATCATCCCCTTTGGTATCGCTTTGTTCGCCCTAAGTTGGCAGGGTATGCCCAGACTTGGGTCTCTTGCTCACTTTGCCACTGGATTCAAGATAGCCTGGCTGATGAGGGTTATGAGCCCGAAACCGGTCCCAGGACGCTTGTTTCCGATCCAGGGAAGACATGGCTTGGCAGTTCGGGCTGGACAGTTCCCATGAGGCACAGGGTCAGACTGATTTGCATATGGCCATGTCTGAACTGGGGTGGTAGAGTGAGCTAAAGAATGATGATGGATTAAACCCAGATCAGTTGACTGGGGGTGAGTGTTTGATTTGCTCAAACGCTCCGTCCATCATCCCATTTGCTATCGATTTGTTCACCCTAAGTTGGCAAGGTATGCCCAGACGTGGGTCCCTTATCATTTTGCCACTGGATTCAAGATAGCCTGCCTGATTAGGGTTATGAACCCAAAACCGGTCCCAGGATGCTTGTTTCCGGTCCAGGGAAGACATGGCTTGGCAGTTCCGGCTGGACTGTTCCCATGAGGCACATGGTCAGACTGATTTGCATATGGCCATGTCTGAACTGGGGTGGTGGAGTGAGCTAAAGAATGGAGATGGATTAAACCAAGATCAGTTGACTGGGGGTGAATGTTTGAATTGCTCAAACGCTCCGTCCATCATCCCCTTTGGTATCGCTTTGTTCGCCCTAAGTTGGCAGGGTATGCCCAGACATGGGTCCCCTGCTCACTTTGCCACTGGATTCAAGATAGCCTGGGTGATGAGGGTTATGAACCCGAAACTGGTCCCAGGATGCTTGTTTCCAGTCCAGGGAAGACATGGCTTTGCAGTTCTGGCTGGACTGTGCCATGAGGACCAGGGTCAGATTGATTTGCATATGGCCATGTTTGAACTGGGATGGTGGAGTGAGCTAAAGAATGATGATGGGTTAAACCCAGATCAGTTGACTGGGGATGAGTGTTTGATTTCCTAAAACGCTCCGTCCATCATCCCCTTTGGTTTCGCTTTGTTTGCCCTAAGTTTGCAGGGTATGCCCAGACGTGGGTCCCCTGCTCACTTTGCCACTGGATTCAAGGTAGCCTGCCTGATGAGGGTTATGAACCCAAAACCGGTCCCAGGATGCTTGTTTCCGGTCCAGGGAAGACATGGCTTGGCAGTTCGGGCTGGACTGTTCCCATGAGGCACAGGGTCAGACTGATTTGCATATGGCCATATCTGAACTGGGGTGGTGGAGTGAGCTAAAGAATGATGATGGATTAAACCCAGATCAGTTGACTGGGGGTGAGTGTTTGATTTCCTCAAACGCTCCGTCCATCATCCCCTTTGGTATAGCTTTGTTCACCCTAAGTTGGCAGGGTATGCCCAGACGTGGGTCCCTTGCTCACTTTGCCACTGGATTCAAGATAGCCTGGCTGGTGAGGGTTATGAACCTGAAACTGGCCCCAGGATGCTTATTTCCGGTCCAGGGAAGACATGGGTTGGCAGTTCTGGCTGGACTGTTCCCATGAGGCACAGTGTCAGACTTCTGTGAATATGGCCATGTCTGAACTGGGGTGGTGGAATGAGCTAAAGAATGATGATGGATTAAACCCAGATCAGTTGACTGGGGGTGAGTGTTTGATTTGCTCAAACGCTCTGTCCATCATCCCCTTTGGTATCGCTTTGTTCGTCCTAAGTTGGCAGGGTATGCCCAGACTTGGGTCTCTTGCTCACTTTGCCACTGGATTCAAGATAGCCTGCCTGATTAGGGTTATGAACCTGAAACCAGTCTCAGGATGCTTGTTTCCGGTCCAGGGAAGACATGGCTTGGCAGTTCTGGCTGGACTGTGCCATGAGGACCAGGATCAGATTGATTTGCATATGGCCATGTTTTAACTGGGGTGGTGGAGTGAGCTAAAGAATGATGATGGATTAAACCCAGGTCAGTTAACTGGGGATGAGTGTTTGATTTCCTCAAACGCTCCGTCTATCATCCTCTTTGGTTTCGCTTTGTTCGCCCTAAGTTTGCAGGGTATGCCCAGACGTGGGTCCCGTGCTCACTTTGCCACTAGATTCAAGGTAGCCTGCCTGATGAGGGTTATGAACCTGAAACCAGTCTCAGGATGCTTGTTTCCGGTCCAGGGAAGACATGGCTTGGCAGTTCGGGCTGGGCTGTTCCCATGAGGCACAGGGTCAGACTGATTTGCATATGGCCATATCTGAACTGGGGTGGTGGAGTGAGCTAAAGAATGATGATGGATTAAACCCAGATCAGTTCACTGGGGGTGAGTGTTTGATTTCCTCAAACGCTCCGTCCATCATCCCCTTTGGTATCGCTTTGTTCGCCCTAAGTTGGCAGGGTATGCCCAGACATGGGTCCCCTGCTCACTTTGCCACTGGATTCAAGATAGCCTGGGTGATGAGGGTTATGAACCCGAAACTGGTCCCAGGATGCTTGTTTCCAGTCCAGGGAAGACATGGCTTTGCAGTTCTTGCTGGACTGTGCCATGAGGACCAGGGTCAGATTCATTTGCATATGGCCATGTTTGAACTGGGATGGTGGAGTGAGCTAAAGAATGATGATGGATTAAACCCAGATCAGTTGACTGGGGATGAGTGTTTGATTTCCTAAAACGCTCCGTCCATCATCCCCTTTGGTTTCGCTTTGTTCGCCCTAAGTTTGCAGGGTATGCCCAGACGTGGGTCCCCTGCTCACTTTGCCACTGGATTCAAGGTAGCCTGCCTGATGAGGGTTATGAACCTGAAACCAGTCTCAGGATGCTTGTTTCCAGTCCAGGGAAGACATGGCTTGGCAGTTCGGGTTGGGCTGTTCCCATGAGGCACAGGGTCAGACTGATTTGCATATGGCCATATCTGAACTGGGGTGGTGGAGTGAGCTAAAGAATGATGATGGATTAAACCCAGATCAGTTGACTGGGGGTGAGTGTTTGATTTCCTCAAACGCTCCGTCCATCATCCCCTTTGGTATAGCTTTGTTCACCCTAAGTTGGCAGGGTATGCCCAGACGTGGGTCCCTTGCTCACTTTGCCACTGGATTCAAGATAGCCTAGCTGGTGAGGGTTATGAACCTGAAACTGGTCCCAGGATGCTTATTTCCGGTCCAGGGAAGACATGGGTTGGCAGTTCTGGCTGGACTGTTCCCATGAGGCACAGTGTCAGACTTCTGTGAATATGGCCATGTCTGAACTGGGGTGGTGGAGTGAGCTAAAGAATGATGATGGATTAAACCCAGATCAGTTGACTGGGGGTGAGTGTTTGATTTGCTCAAACGCTCTGTCCATCATCCCCTTTGGTATCGCTTTGTTCGTCCTAAGTTGGCAGGGTATGCCCAGACTTGGGTCTCTTGCTCACTTTGCCACTGGATTCAAGATAGCCTGCCTGATTAGGGTTATGAACCTGAAACCAGTCTCAGGATGCTTGTTTCCGGTCCAGGGAAGACATGGCTTGGCAGTTCTGGCTGGACTGTGCCATGAGGACCAGGATCAGATTGATTTGCATATGGCCATGTTTTAACTGGGGTGGTGGAGTGAGCTAAAGAATGATGATGGATTAAACCCAGGTCAGTTGACTGGGGATGAGTGTTTGATTTCCTCAAACGCTCCGTCTATCATCCCCTTTGGTTTCGCTTTGTTCGCCCTAAGTTTGCAGGGTATGCCCAGACGTGGGTCCCCTGCTCACTTTGCCACTAGATTCAAGGTAGCCTGCCTGATGAGGGTTATGAACCTGAAACCAGTCTCAGGATGCTTGTTTCCGGTCCAGGGAAGACATGGCTTGGCAGTTCGGGCTGGGCTGTTCCCATGAGGCACAAGGTCAGACTGATTTGCATATGGCCATATCTGAACTGGGGTGGTGGAGTGAGCTAAAGAATGATGATGGATTAAACCCAGATCAGTTCACTGGGGGTGAGTGTTTGATTTCCTCAAACGCTCCATCCATCATCCATTTTGGTATAGCTTTGTTCACCCTAAATTGGCAGGGTATGCCCAGACGTGGGCAACTTGCTCACTTTGCCACTGGATTCAAGATAGTCCGGCTGATGAGGGTTATGAACCCGAAACCGGTCCCAGGATGCTTGTTTCCGGTCCAGGGAAGACATGGCTTGGCAGTTCGGGCTGGACTGTTCCCATGAGGCACAGGGTCAGACTGATTTGCATATGGCCATGTCTGAACTGGGTTGGTGGAGTGAGCTAAAGAATGATGATGGATTAAACCCAGATCAACTGACTGGGGGTGAGTGTTTGATTTGCTCAAACGCTCCATCCATCATCCCCTAAGGTATCGCTTTGTTCGACCTAAGTTGGCAGGGTATGCCCACACGTGGGTCTCTTGCTCACTTTGCCACTGGATTCAAGATAGCCTGGCTGATGAAGGTTATGAACCCGAAACCGGTCCCAGGACGCTTGTTTCCGGTCCTGGGAAGGCTTGGCTTGGCAGTTCGGGCTGTACTGTTCCCATGAGGCACAGGGTCAGACTGATTTGCATATGGCCATGTCTGAACTGGGGTGGTGGAGTGACCTAAAGAATGATGATGGATTAAACCCATATCAGTTGACTGGGGTGAGTGTTTGATTTGCTCAAAGGCTCCGTCCATCATCCCCTTTGGTATCGCTTTGTTCGCCCTAAGTTGGCAGGGTATGCCCAGATGTGGGTCCCTTGCTCACTTTGCCACTGGATTCAAGATAGCCTGTCTGATGAGGGTTATGAGCCCGAAACCGGTCCCAGGACGCTTGTTTCCGATCCAGGGAAGACATGGCTTGGCAGTTCGGGCTGGACAGTTCCCATGAGGCACAGGGTCAGACTGATTTGCATATGGCCATGTCTAAACTGGGGTGGTGGAGTGAGCTAAAGAATGATGATGGATTAAACCCAGATCAGTTGACTGGGGGTGAGTGTTTGATTTGCTCAAACGCTCCGTCCATCATCCCATTTGGTATCGCTTTGTTCGCCCTAAGTTGGCAAGGTATGCCCAGACGTGGGTCCCTTCTCACTTTGCCACTGGATTCAAGATAGCATGGCTGAAGAGGGTTATGAACCCAAAACCGGTCCCAGGATGCTTGTTTCCGGTCCAGGGAAGAAATGGCTTGGCAGTCCTGGCTGGACTGTTCCCATGAGGCACATGGTCAGACTGATTTGCATATGGCCATGTCTGAAATGGGGTGGTGGAGTGAGCTAAAGAATGGAGATGGATTAAACCAAGATCAGTTGACTGGGGGTGAGTGTTTGAATTGCTCAAACGCTCCGTCCATCATCCCCTTTGGTATCGCTTTGTTCGCCCTAAGTTGGCAGGGTATGCCCAGACGTGGGTCCCCTGCTCACTTTGCCACTGGATTCAAGATAGCCTGGCTGATGAGGGTTATGAACCCGAAACCGGTCCCAGGATGCTTGTTTCCAGTCCAGGGAAGACATGGATTGGCAGTTCTGGCTGGACTGTGCCATGAGGACCAGGGTCAGATTGATTTGCATATGGCCATGTTTGAACTGGGGTGGTGGAGTGAGCTAAAGAATGATGATGGATTAAACCCAGATCAGTTGACTGGGGATGAGTGTTTGATTTCCTCAAACGCTCCGTCCATCATCCCCTTTGGTTTCGCTTTGTTCGCCCTAAGTTTGCAGAGTATGCCCAGACGTGGGTCCCCTGCTCACTTTGCCACTGGATTCAAGGTAGCCTGCCTGATGAGGGTTATGAACCTGAAACCAGTCTCAGGATGCTTGTTTCCGGTCCAGGGATGACATGGCTTGGCAGTTCGGGCTGGGCTGTTCCTATGAGGCACAGGGTCAGACTGATTTGCATATGGCCATATCTGAACTGGGGTGGTGGAGTGAGCTAAAGAATAATGATGGATTAAACCCAGATCAGTTGACTGGGGGTGAGTTTTTGATTTCCTCAAACGCTCCGTCCATCATCCCCTTTGGTATCGCTTTGTTCGTCCTAAGTTGGCAGGGTATGCCCAGACTTGGGTCTCTTGCTCACTTTGCCACTGGATTCAAGATAGCCTGGCTGATGAGGGTTATGAACCCGAAACCGGTCCCAGGATGCTTGTTTCTGGTCCAGGGAAGCCATGGCTTGGCAGTTCGGGCTTGACTGTTCCCATGAGGCACAGGGTCAGACTGATTTGCAGATAGCCATGTCTGAACTGGGGTGGTGGAATGAGCTAAAGAATGATGATTGAGTAAACCAAGATCAGTTGACTGAGGGTGAGTGTTTGATTTGCTCAAACGCTCTGTCCATCATCCCCTTTGGTATCGCTTTGTTCGCCCTAAGTTGGCAGGGTAAGCCCAGACGTGGGTCCCCTGCTCACTTTGCCACTGGATTTAAGATAGCCTGGCTGATGAGGGTTATGAACCCGAAACCAGTCCCAGGATGCTTGTTTCCGATCCAGGGAAGACATGGCTTGGCAGTTCGGGCTGGACAGTTCCCATGAGGCACAGGGTCAGACTGATTTGCATATGGCCATATCTGAACTGGGGTGGTGGAGTGAGCTAAAGAATAATGATGGATTAAACCCAGATCAGTTGACTGGGGGTGAGTGTTTGATTTCCTCAAACGCTCCGTCCATCATCCCCTTTGGTATAGCTTTGTTCACCTTAAGTTGGCAGGGTATGCCCAGACGTGGGTCCCTTGCTCACTTTGCCACTGGATTCAAGATAGCCTGGCTGGTGAGGGTTATGAACCCGAAACCGGTCCCAGGATGCTTATTTCCGGTCCAGGGAAGACATGGCTTGGCAGTTCGGGCTGGACTGTTCCCATGAGGCACAGTGTCAGACTTCTTTGCATATGGCCATGTCTGAACTGGGGTGGTGGAGTGAGCTAAAGAATGATGATGGATTAAACCCAGATCAGTTGACTGGGGGTGAGTGTTTGATTTGCTCAAACGCTCCGTCCATCATCCCCTTTGGTATCGCTTTGTTCATCCTAAGTTGGCAGGGTATGCCCAGACTTGGGTCTCTTGCTCACTTTGCCACTGGATTAAAGATAGCCTGGCTGATGAGGGTTATGAACCCGAAACCGGTCCCAGGATGCTTGTTTCTGGTCCAGGGAAGCCATGGCTTGGCAGTTCGGGCTTGACTGTTCCCATGAGGCACAGGGTCAGACTGATTTGCAGATAGCCATGTCTGAACTGGGGTGGTGGAGTGAGCTAAAGAATGATGATTGAGTAAACCAAGATCAGTTGACTGAGGGTGAGTGTTTGATTTGCTCAAACGCTCTGTCCATCATCCCCTTTGGTATCGCTTTGTTCGCCCTAAGTTGGCAGGGTAAGCCCAGACGTGGGTCCCCTGCTCACTTTGCCACTGGTATTAAGATAGCCTGGCTTATGAGGGTTATGAACCCGAAACCGGTACCAGGATGCTTGTTTCCGGTCCACTGGGGTGGTGGAGTGAGCTAAAGAATGATGATGGATTAAACCCAGATCAGTTGACTAGGGGTGAGTGTTTGATTTGCTCAAAGGCTCCGTCCATCATCCCCTTTGGTATCGCTTTGTTCGCCCTAAGTTGGCAGGGTATGCCCAGATGTGGGTCCCTTGCTCACTTTGCCACTGGATTCAAGATAGCCTGTCTGATGAGGGTTATGAGCCCGAAACCAGTCCCAGGATGCTTGTTTCCGATCCAGGGAAGACATGGCTTGGCAGTTCGGGCTGGACAGTTCCCATGAGGCACAGGGTCAGACTGATTTGCATATGGCCATGTCTGAACTGGGGTGGTGGAGTGAGCTAAAGAATGATGATGGATTAAACCCAGATCAGTTGACTGGGGGTGAGTCTTTGATTTGCTCAAACGCTCCGTCCATCATCCCATTTGGTATCGCTTTGTTTGCCCTAAGTTGGCAAGGTATGCCCAGACGTGGGTCCCTTCTCACTTTGCCACTGGATTCAAGATAGCATGGCTGAAGAGGGTTATGAACCCAAAACCGGTCCCAGGATGCTTGTTTCCGGTCCAGGGAAGACATGGCTTGGCAGTTCCGGCTGGACTGTTCCCATGAGGCACATGGTCAGACTGATTTGCATATGGCCATGTCTGAACTGGGGTGGTGGAGTGAGCTAAAGAATGGAGATGGATTAAACCAAGATCAGTTGACTGGGGGTGAGTGTTTGAATTGCTCAAACGCTCCGTCCATCATCCCCTTTGGTATCGCTTTGTTAGCCCTAAGTTGGCAGGGTATGCCCAGACGTGGGTCCCCTGCTCACTTTGCCACTGGATTCAAGATAGTCTGGCTGATGAGGGTTATGAACCCGAAACCGGTCCCAGGATGCTTGTTTCCAGTCCAGGGAAGACATGGCTTGGCAGTTCGGGCTGGACTGTGCCATGAGGACCAGGGTCAGACTGATTTGCATATGGCCATGTTTGAACTGGGGTGGTGGAGTGAGCTAAAGAATGATGATGGATTAAACCCAGATCAGTTGACTGGGGATGAGTGTTTGATTTCCTCAAACGCTCCGTCCATCATCCCCTTTGGTTTCGCTTTGTTCGCCCTAAGTTTGCAGGGTATGCCCAGACGTGGGTCCCCTGCTCACTTTGCCACTGGATTCAAGGTAGCCTGCCTGATGAGGGTTATGAACCTGAAACCAGTCTCAGGATGCTTGTTTCCGGTCCAGGGAAGACATGGCTTGGCAGTTCGGGCTGGGCTGTTCCCATGAGGCACAGGGTCAGACTGATTTGCATATGGCCATGTCTGAACTGGGGTGGTGAAGTGAGCTAAAGAATGATGATGGATTAAACCCAGATCGGTTGACTGGGGGTGAGTGTTTGATTTCCTCAAACGCTCCGTCCATCATCCCCTTTGGTATAGCTTTGTTCACCCTAAGTTGGCAGGGTATGCCCAGACGTGGGTCCCTTGCTCACTTTGCGACTGAATTCAAGATAGCCTGGCTGGTGAGGGTTATGAACCCGAAACCGGTCCCATGATGCTTATTTCCGGTCCAGGGAAGACATGGCTTGGCAGTTCGGGCTGGACTGTTCCCATGAGACACAGTGTCAGACTTCTTTGCATATGGCCATGTCTGAACTGGGGTGGTGGAGTGAGCTAAAGAATGATGATGGATTAAACCCAGATCAGTTGACTGGGGGTGAGTGTTTGATTTGCTCAAACGCTCCGTCCATCATCCCCTTTGGTATCGCTTTGTTCGCCCTAAGTTGGCAGGGTAAGCCCAGACGTGGGTCCCTTGCTATCTTTGCCACTGGATTCAAGATAGCCTGGCTGATGAGGGTTATGAACCCGAAACCGGTACCAGGATGCTTGTTTCCGGTCCACTGGGGTGGTGGAGTGAGCTAAAGAATGATGATGGATTAAACCCAGATCAGTTGACTAGGGGTGAGTGTTTGATTTGCTCAAACGCTCCGTCCATCATCCCATTTGGTATCGCTTTGTTCGCCCTAAGTTGGCAAGGTATGCCCAGACGTGGGTCCCTTCTCACTTTGCCACTGGATTCAAGATAGCATGGCTGAAGAGGGTTATGAACCCAAAACCGGTCCCAGGATGCTTGTTTCCGGTCCAGGGAAGAAATGGCTTGGCAGTCCTGGCTGGACTGTTCCCATGAGGCACATGGTCAGACTGATTTGCATATGGCCATGTCTGAAATGGGGTGGTGGAGTGAGCTAAAGAATGGAGATGGATTAAACCAAGATCAGTTGACTGGGGGTGAGTGTTTGAATTGCTCAAACGCTCCGTCCATCATCCCCTTTGGTATTGCTTTGTTCGCCCTAAGTTGGCAGGGTATGCCCAGACGTGGGTCCCCTGCTCACTTTGCCACTGGATTCAAGATAGCCTGGCTGATGAGGGTTATGAACCCGAAACCGGTCCCAGGATGCTTGTTTCCAGTCCAGGGAAGACATGGATTGGCAGTTCTGGCTGGACTGTGCCATGAGGACCAGGGTCAGATTGATTTGCATATGGCCATGTTTGAACTGGGGTGGTGGAGTGAGCTAAAGAATGATGATGGATTAAACCCAGATCAGTTGACTGGGGATGAGTGTTTGATTTCCTCAAACGCTCCGTCCATCATCCCCTTTGGTTTCGCTTTGTTCGCCCTAAGTTTGCAGAGTATGCCCAGACGTGGGTCCCCTGCTCACTTTGCCACTGGATTCAAGGTAGCCTGCCTGATGAGGGTTATGAACCTGAAACCAGTCTCAGGATGCTTGTTTCCGGTCCAGGGATGACATGGCTTGGCAGTTCGGGCTGGGCTGTTCCCATGAGGCACAGGGTCAGACTGATTTGCATATGGCCATATCTGAACTGGGCTGGTGGAGTGAGCTAAAGAATAATGATGGATTAAACCCAGATCAGTTGACTGGGGGTGAGTTTTTGATTTCCTCAAACGCTCCGTCCATCATCCCCTTTGGTATAGCTTTGTTCACCTTAAATTGGCAGGGTATGCCCAGACGTGGGTCCCTTGCTCACTTTGCCACTGGATTCAAGATAGCCTGGCTGGTGAGGGTTATGAACCCGAAACCGGTCCCAGGATGCTTATTTCCGGTCCAGGGAAGACATGGCTTGGCAGTTCGGGCTGGACTGTTCCCATGAGGCACAGTGTCAGACTTCTTTGCATATGGCCATGTCTGAACTGGGGTGGTGGAGTGAGCTAAAGAATGATGATGGATTAAACCCAGATCAGTTGACTGGGGGTGAGTGTTTGATTTGCTCAAACGCTCCGTCCATCATCCCCTTTGGTATCGCTTTGTTCGTCCTAAGTTGGCAGGGTATGCCCAGACTTGGGTCTCTTGCTCACTTTGCCACTGGATTAAAGATAGCCTGGCTGATGAGGGTTATGAACCCGAAACCGGTCCCAGGATGCTTGTTTCTGGTCCAGGGAAGCCATGGCTTGGCAGTTCGGGCTTGACTGTTCCCATGAGGCACAGGGTCAGACTGATTTGCAGATAGCCATGTCTGAACTGGGGTGGTGGAGTGAGCTAAAGAATGATGATTGAGTAAACCAAGATCAGTTGACTGAGGGTGAGTGTTTGATTTGCTCAAACGCTCTGTCCATCATCCCCTTTGGTATCGCTTTGTTCGCCCTAAGTTGGCAGGGTAAGCCCAGACGTGGGTCCCCTGCTCACTTTGCCACTGGATTTAAGATAGCCTGGCTGATGAGTGTTATGAACCCGAAACCGGTACCAGGATGCTTGTTTCCGGTCCACTGGGGTGGTGGAGTGAGCTAAAGAATGATGATGGATTAAACCCAGATCAGTTGACTAGGGGTGAGTGTTTGATTTGCTCAAACGCTCCGTCCATCATCCCCTTTGGTATCACTTTGTTCGCACTAAATTGGCAGGGTATGCCCAGACGTGGGTCCCTTGCTCACTTTGCCACTGGATTTAAGATAGTCTGCCTGATGAGGGTTATGAACCCAAAACCGGTCCCAGGATGCTTGTTTCCGGTCCAGGGAAGACATGGCTTGGCAGTTCGGGCTGGACTGTTCCCATGAGGCACAGGGTCAGACTGATTTGCATATGGCCATGTCAGAACTGGGTTGGTGGAGTGAGCTAAAGAATGATGATGGATTAAACCCAGATCAGTTGACTGGGGGTGAGTGTTTGATTTGCTCAAACGCTCCGTCCATCATCCCCTAAGGTATCGCTTTGTTCGCCCTAAGTTGGCAGGGTATGCCCACACGTGGGTCCCTTGCTCACTTTGCCACTGGATTCAAGATAGCCTGGCTGATGAAGGTTATGAACCCGAAAGCGGTCCCAGGACGCTTGTTTCCGGTCCTGGGAAGGCTTGGCTTGGCAGTTCGGGCTGTACTGTTCCCATGAGGCACAGGGTCAGACTGATTTGCATATGGCCATGTCTGAACTGGGGTGGTGGAGTGACCTAAAGAATGATGATAGATTAAACCCAGATCAGTTGACTGGGGGTGAGTGTTTGATTTGCTCAAAGGCTCCGTCCATCATCCCCTTTGGTAAAGCTTTGTTCGCCCTAAGTTGGCAGGGTATGCCCAGATGTGGGTCCCTTGCTCATTTTGCCACTGGATTCAAGATAGCCTGTCTGATGAGGGTTATGAGCCCGAAACCAGTCCCAGGATGCTTGTTTCCGATCCAGGGAAGACATGGCTTGGCAGTTCGGGCTGGACAGTTCCCATGAGGCACAGGGTCAGACTGATTTGCATATGGCCATGTCTGAACTGGGGTGGTGGAGTGAGCTAAAGAATGATGATGGATTAAACCCAGATCAGTTGACTGGGGGTGAGTGTTTGATTTGCTCAAACGCTCCGTCCATCATCCCATTTGGTAACGCTTTGTTTGCCCTAAGTTGTCAAGGTATGCCCAGACGTGGGTCCCCTGCTCACTTTGCCACTGGATTCAAGATAGCCTGGCTGATGAGGGTTATGAACCCGAAACCGGTCCCAGGATGCTTGTTTCTAGTCCAGGGAAGACATGGCTTGGCAGTTCGGGCTGGACTGTGCCATGAGGACCAGGGTCAGACTGATTTGCATATGGCCATGTTTGAACTGGGGTGGTGGAGTGAGCTAAAGAATGATGATGGATTAAACCCAGATCAGTTGACTGGGGATGAGTGTTTGATTTCCTCAAACGCTCCGTCCATCATCCCCTTTGGTTTCGCTTTGTTCGCCCTAAGTTTGCAGGGTATGCCCAGACATGGGTCCCCTGCTCACTTTGCCACTGGATTCAAGGTAGCCTGCCTGATGAGGGTTATGAACCTGAAACCAGTCTCAGGATGCTTGTTTCCCGTCCAGGGAAGACATGGCTTGGCAGTTCGGGCTGGGCTGTTCCCATGAGGCACAGGGTCAGACTGATTTGCATATGGCCATGTCTGAACTGGGGTGGTGAAGTGAGCTAAAGAATGATGATGGATTAAACCCAGATCGGTTGACTGGGGGTGAGTGTTTGATTTCCTCAAACGCTCCGTCCATCATCCCCTTTGGTATAGCTTTGTTCACCCTAAGTTGGCAGGGTATGCCCAGACGTGGGTCCCTTGCTCACTTTGCGACTGAATTCAAGATAGCCTGGCTGGTGAGGGTTATGAACCCGAAACCGGTCCCATGATGCTTATTTCCGGTCCAGGGAAGACATGGCTTGGCAGTTCGGGCTGGACTGTTCCCATGAGACACAGTGTCAGACTTCTTTGCATATGGCCATGTCTCAACTGGGGTGGTGGAGTGAGCTAAAGAATGATGATGGATTAAACCCAGATCAGTTGACTGGGGGTGAGTGTTTGATTTGCTCAAACGCTCCGTCCATCATCCCCTTTGGTATCGCTTTGTTCGTCCTAAGTTGGCAGGGTATGCCCAGACTTGGGTCTCTTGCTCACTTTGCCACTGGATTCAAGATAGCCTGGCTGATGAGGGTTATGAACCCGAAACCGGTCCCAGGATGCTTGTTTCTGGTCCAGGGAAGCCATGGCTTGGCAGTTCGGGCTTGACTGTTCCCATGAGGCACAGGGTCAGACTGATTTGCATATAGCCATGTCTGAACTGGGGTGGTGGAGTGAGCTAAAGAATGATGATTGAGTATACCAAGATCAGTTGACTGAGGGTGAGTGTTTGATTTGCTCAAACGCTCCGTCCATCATCCCCTTTGGTATCGCTTTGTTCGCCCTAAGTTGGCAGGGTAAGCCCAGACGTGGGTCCCTTGCTATCTTTGCCACTGGATTCAAGATAGCCTGGCTGATGAGGGTTATGAACCCGAAACCGGTACCAGGATGCTTGTTTCCGGTCCACTGGGGTGGTGGAGTGAGCTAAAGAATGATGATGGATTAAACCCAGATCAGTTGACTAGGGGTGAGTGTTTGATTTGCTCAAACGCTCCGTCCATCATCCCCTTTGGTATCGCTTTGTTCGCACTAAATTGGCAGGATATGCCCAGACGTGGGTCCCTTGCTCACTTTGCCACTGGATTTAAGATAGTCTGGCTGATGATGGTTATGAACCCAAAACCGGTCCCAGGATGCTTGTTTCCTGTCCAGGGAGGACATGGCTTGGCAGTTCGGGCTGGACTGTTCCCATGAGGCACAGGGTCAGACTGATTTGCATATGGCCATGTCTGAACTGGGTTGGTGGAGTGAGCTAAAGAATGATGATGGATTAAACCCAGATCAGTTGACTGGGGTGAGTGTTTGATTTGCTCAAACGCTCCGTCCATCATCCCCTAAGGTATCGCTTTGTTCGCCCTAAGTTGGCAGGGTATGCCCACACGTGGGTCCCTTGCTCACTTTGCCACTGGATTCAAGATAGCCTGGCTGATGAAGGTTATGAACCCGAAACCGGTCCCAGGACGCTTGTTTCCGGTCCTGGGAAGGCTTGGCTTGGCAGTTCGGGCTGTACTGTTCCCATGAGGCACAGGGTCAGACTGATTTGCATATGGCATGTCTGAACTGGGGTGGTGGAGTGACCTAAAGAATGATGATGGATTAAACCCAGATCAGTTGACTGGGGGTGAGTGTTTGATTTGCTCAAACGCTCCGTCCATCATCCCCTAAGGTATCGCTTTGTTCGCCCTAAGTTGGCAGGGTATGCCCACACGTGGGTCCCTTGCTCACTTTGCCACTGGATTCAAGATAGCCTGGCTGATGAAGGTTATGAACCCGAAACCGGTCCCAGGACGCTTGTTTCCGGTCCTGGGAAGGCTTGGCTTGGCAGTTCGGGCTGTACTGTTCCCATGAGGCACAGGGTCAGACTGATTTGCATATGGCATGTCTGAACTGGGGTGGTGGAGTGACCTAAAGAATGATGATGGATTAAACCCAGATCAGTTGACTGGGGGTGAGTGTTTGATTTGCTCAAAGGCTCCGTCCATCATCCCCTTTGGTATCGCTTTGTTCGCCCTAAGTTGGCAGGGTATGCCCAGATGTGGGTCCCTTGCTCACTTTGCCACTGGATTCAAGATAGCCTGTCTGATGAGGGTTATGAGCCCGAAACCGGTCCCAGGACGCTTGTTTCCGATCCAGGGAAGACATGGCTTGGCAGTTCGTGCTGGACAGTTCCCATGAGGCACAGGGTCAGACTGATTTGCATATGGCCATGTCTAAACTGGGGTGGTGGAGTGAGCTAAAGAATGATGATGGATTAAACCCAGATCAGTTGACTGGGGGTGAGTGTTTGATTTGCTCAAACGCTCCGTCCATCATCCCATTTGGTATCGCTTTGTTCGCCCTAAGTTGGCAAGGTATGCCCAGACGTGGGTCCCTTCTCACTTTGCCACTGGATTCAAGATAGCATGGCTGAAGAGGGTTATGAACCCAAAACCGGTCCCAGGATGCTTGTTTCCGGTCCAGGGAAGACATGGCTTGGCAGTCCTGGCTGGACTGTTCCCATGAGGCACATGGTCAGACTGATTTGCATATGGCCATGTCTGAAATGGGGTGGTGGAGTGAGCTAAAGAATGGAGATGGATTAAACCAAGATCAGTTGACTGGGGGTGAGTGTTTGAATTGCTCAAACGCTCCGTCCATCATCCCCTTTGGTATCGCTTTGTTCGCCCTAAGTTGGCAGGGTATGCCCAGACGTGGGTCCCCTGCTCACTTTGCCACTGGATTCAACATAGCCTGGCTGATGAGGGTTATGAACCCGAAACCGGTCCCAGGATGCTTGTTTCCAGTCCAGGGAAGACATGGATTGGCAGTTCTGGCTGGACTGTGCCATGAGGACCAGGGTCAGATTGATTTGCATATGGCCATGTTTGAACTGGGGTGGTGGAGTGAGCTAAAGAATGATGATGGATTAAACCCAGATCAGTTGACTGGGGATGAGTGTTTGATTTCCTCAAACGCTCCGTCCATCATCCCCTTTGGTTGCGCTTTGTTCGCCCTAAGTTTGCAGAGTATGCCCAGACGTGGGTCCCCTGCTCACTTTGCCACTGGATTCAAGGTAGCCTGCCTGATGAGGGTTATGAACCTGAAACCAGTCTCAGGATGCTTGTTTCCGGTCCAGGGATGACATGGCTTGGCAGTTCGGGCTGGGCTGTTCCCATGAGGCACAGGGTCAGACTGATTTGCATATGGCCATATCTGAACTGGGGTGGTGGAGTGAGCTAAAGAATAATGATGGATTAAACCCAGATCAGTTGACTGGGGGTGAGTTTTTGATTTCCTCAAACGCTCCGTCCATCATCCCCTTTGGTATAGCTTTGTTCACCTTAAGTTGGCAGGGTATGCCCAGACGTGGGTCCCTTGCTCACTTTGCCACTGGATTCAAGATAGCCTGGCTGGTGAGGGTTATGAACCCGAAACCGGTCCCAGAATGCTTATTTCCGGTCCAGGGAAGACATGGCTTGGCAGTTCGGGCTGGACTGTTCCCATGAGGCACAGTGTCAGACTTCTTTGCATATGGCCATGTCTGAACTGGGGTGGTGGAGTGAGCTAAAGAATGATGATGGATTAAACCCAGATCAGTTGACTGGGGGTGAGTGTTTGATTTGCTCAAACGCTCCGTCCATCATCCCCTTTGGTATCGCTTTGTTCGTCCTAAGTTGGCAGGGTATGCCCAGACTTGGGTCTCTTGCTCACTTTGCCACTGGATTAAAGATAGCCTGGCTGATGAGGGTTATGAACCCGAAACCGGTCCCAGGATGCTTGTTTCTGGTCCAGGGAAGCCATGGCTTGGCAGTTCGGGCTTGACTGTTCCCATGAGGCACAGGGTCAGACTGATTTGCAGATAGCCATGTCTGAACTGGGGTGGTGGAGTGAGCTAAAGAATGATGATTGAGTAAACCAAGATCAGTTGACTGAGGGTGAGTGTTTGATTTGCTCAAACGCTCTGTCCATCATCCCCTTTGGTATCGCTTTGTTCGCCCTAAGTTGGCAGGGTAAGCCCAGACGTGGGTCCCCTGCTCACTTTGCCACTGGATTTAAGATAGCCTGGCTGATGAGGGTTATGAACCCGAAACCGGTACCAGGATGCTTGTTTCCGGTCCACTGGGGTGGTGGAGTGAGCTAAAGAATGATGATGGATTAAACCCAGATCAGTTGACTAGGGGTGAGTGTTTGATTTGCTCAAACGCTCCGTCCATCATCCCCTTTGGTATCACTTTGTTCGCACTAAATTGGCAGGGTATGCCCAGACGTGGGTCCCTTGCTCACTTTGCCACTGGATTTAAGATAGTCTGCCTGATGAGGGTTATGAACCCAAAACCGGTCCCAGGATGCTTGTTTCCGGTCCAGGGAAGACATGGCTTGGCAGTTCGGGCTGGACTGTTCCCATGAGGCACAGGGTCAGACTGATTTGCATATGGCCATGTCTGAACTGGGTTGGTGGAGTGAGCTAAAGAATGATGATGGATTAAACCCAGATCAGTTGACTGGGGGTGAGTGTTTGATTTGCTCAAAGGCTCCGTCCATCATCCCCTTTGGTATCGCTTTGTTCGCCCTAAGTTGGCAGGGTATGCCCAGATGTGGGTCCCTTGCTCACTTTGCCACTGGATTCAAGATAGCCTGTCTGATGAGAGTTATGAGCCCGAAACCAGTCCCAGGATGCTTGTTTCCGATCCAGGGAAGACATGGCTTGGCAGTTCGGGCTGGACAGTTCCCATGAGGCACAGGGTCAGACTGATTTGCATATGGCCATGTCTGAACTGGGGTGGTGGAGTGAGCTAAAGAATGATGATGGATTAAACCCAGACCAGTTGACTGGGGGTGAGTGTTTGATTTGCTCAAACGCTCCGTCCATCATCCCATTTGGTATCGCTTTGTTTGCCCTAAGTTGGCAAGGTATGCCCAGACGTGGGTCCCTTCTCACTTTGCCACTGGATTCAAGATAGCATGGCTGAAGAGGGTTATGAACCCAAAACCGGTCCCAGGATGCTTGTTTCCGGTCCAGGGAAGACATGGCTTGGCAGTTCCGGCTGGACTGTTCCCATGAGGCACATGGTCAGACTGATTTGCATATGGCCATGTCTGAACTGGGGTGGTGGAGTGAGCTAAAGAATGGAGATGGATTAAACCAAGATCAGTTGACTGGGGGTGAGTGTTTGAATTGCTCAAACGCTCCGTCCATCATCCCCTTTGGTATCGCTTTGTTAGCCCTAAGTTGGCAGGGTATGCCCAGACGTGGGTCCCCTGCTCACTTTGCCACTGGATTCAAGATAGCCTGGCTGATGAGGGTTATGAACCCGAAACCGGTCCCAGGATGCTTGTTTCCAGTCCAGGGAAGACATGGCTTGGCAGTTCGGGCTGGACTGTGCCATGAGGACCAGGGTCAGACTGATTTGCATATGGCCATGTTTGAACTGGGGTGGTGGAGTGAGCTAAAGAATGATGATGGATTAAACCCAGATCAGTTGACTGGGGATGAGTGTTTGATTTCCTCAAACGCTCCGTCCATCATCCCCTTTGGTTTCGCTTTGTTCGCCCTAAGTTTGCAGGGTATGCCCAGACGTGGGTCCCCTGCTCACTTTGCCACTGGATTCAAGGTAGCCTGCCTGATGAGGGTTATGAACCTGAAACCAGTCTCAGGATGCTTGTTTCCGGTCCAGGGAAGACATGGCTTGGCAGTTCGGGCTGGGCTGTTCCCATGAGGCACAGGGTCAGACTGATTTGCATATGGCCATGTCTGAACTGGGGTGGTGAAGTGAGCTAAAGAATGATGATGGATTAAACCCAGATCGGTTGACTGGGGGTGAGTGTTTGATTTCCTCAAACGCTCCGTCCATCATCCCCTTTGGTATAGCTTTGTTCACCCTAAGTTGGCAGGGTATGCCCAGACGTGGGTCCCTTGCTCACTTTGCGACTGAATTCAAGATAGCCTGGCTGGTGAGGGTTATGAGCCCGAAACCGGTCCCATGATGCTTATTTCCGGTCCAGGGAAGACATGGCTTGGCAGTTCGGGCTGGACTGTTCCCATGAGACACAGTGTCAGACTTCTTTGCATATGGCCATGTCTGAACTGGGGTGGTGGAGTGAGCTAAAGAATGATGATGGATTAAACGCAGATCAGTTGACTGGGGGTGAGTGTTTGATTTGCTCAAACGCTCCGTCCATCATCCCCTTTGGTATCGCTTTGTTCGTCCTAAGTTGGCAGGGTATGCCCAGACTTGGGTCTCTTGCTCACTTTGCCACTGGATTCAAGATAGCCTGGCTGATGAGGGTTATGAACCCGAAACCGGTCCCAGGATGCTTGTTTCTGGTCCAGGGAAGCCATGGCTTGGCAGTTCGGGCTTGACTGTTCCCATGAGGCACAGGGTCAGACTGATTTGCATATAGCCATGTCTGAACTGGGGTGGTGGAGTGAGCTAAAGAATGATGATTGAGTAAGCCAAGATCAGTTGACTGAGGGTGAGTGTTTGATTTGCTCAAACGCTCCGTCCATCATCCCCTTTGGTATCGCTTTGTTCGCCCTAAGTTGGCAGGGTAAGCCCAGACGTGGGTCCCTTGCTCACTTTGCCACTGGATTCAAGATAGCCTGGCTGATGAGGGTTATGAACCCGAAACCGGTACCAGGATGCTTGTTTCCGGTCCACTGGGGTGGTGGAGTGAGCTAAAAAATGATGATGGATTAAACCCAGATCAGTTGACTAGGGGTGAGTGTTTGATTTGCTCAAACGCTCCGTCCATCATCCCATTTGGTATCGCTTTGTTCGCCCTAAGTTGACAAGGTATGCCCAGACGTGGGTCCCTTCTCACTTTGCCACTGGATTCAAGATAGCATGGCTGAAGAGGGTTATGAACCCAAAACCGGTCCCAGGATGCTTGTTTCCGGTCCAGGGAAGAAATGGCTTGGCAGTCCTGGCTGGACTGTTCCCATGAGGCACATGGTCAGACTGATTTGCATATGGCCATGTCTGAAATGGGGTGGTGGAGTGAGCTAAAGAATGGAGATGGATTAAACCAAGATCAGTTGACTGGGGGTGAGTGTTTGAATTGCTCAAACGCTCCGTCCATCATCCCCTTTGGTATCGCTTTGCTCGCCCTAAGTTGGCAGGGTATGCCCAGACGTGGGTCCCCTGCTCACTTTGCCACTGGATTCAAGATAGCCTGGCTGATGAGGGTTATGAACCCGAAACCGGTCCCAGGATGCTTGTTTCCAGTCCAGGGAAGACATGGATTGGCAGTTCTGGCTGGACTGTGCCATGAGGACCAGGGTCAGATTGATTTGCATATGGCCATGTTTGAACTGGGGTGGTGGAGTGAGCTAAAGAATGATGATGGATTAAACCCAGATCAGTTGACTGGGGATGAGTGTTTGATTTCCTCAAACGCTCCGTCCATCATCCCCTTTGGTTTCGCTTTGTTCGCGCTAAGTTTGCAGAGTATGCCCAGACGTGGGTCCCCTGCTCACTTTGCCACTGGATTCAAGGTAGCCTGCCTGATGAGGGTTATGAACCTGAAACCAGTCTCAGGATGCTTGTTTCCGGTCCAGGGATGACATGGCTTGGCAGTTCGGGCTGGGCTGTTCCCATGAGGCACAGGGTCAGACTGATTTGCATATGGCCATATCTGAACTGGGGTGGTGGAGTGAGCTAAAGAATAATGATGGATTAAACCCAGATCAGTTGACTGGGGGTGAGTTTTTGATTTCCTCAAACGCTCCGTCCATCATCCCCGTTGGTATAGCTTTGTTCACCTTAAGTTGGCAGGGTATGCCCAGACGTGGGTCCCTTGCTCACTTTGCCACTGGATTCAAGATAGCCTGGCTGGTGAGGGTTATGAACCCGAAACCGGTCTCAGGATGCTTATTTCCGGTCCAGGGAAGACATGGCTTGGCAGTTCGGGCTGGACTGTTCCCATGAGGCACAGTGTCAGACTTCTTTGCATATGGCCATGTCTGAACTGGGGTGGTGGAGTGAGCTAAAGAATGATGATGGATTAAACCCAGATCAGTTGACTGGGGGTGAGTGTTTGATTTGCTCAAACGCTCCGTCCATCATCCCCTTTGGTATCGCTTTGTTCGTCCTAAGTTGGCAGGGTGTGCCCAGACTTGGGTCTCTTGCTCACTTTGCCACTGGATTAAAGATAGCCTGGCTGATGAGGGTTATGAACCCGAAACCGGTCCCAGGATGCTTGTTTCTGGTCCAGGGAAGCCATGGCTTGGCAGTTCGGGCTTGACTGTTCCCATGAGGCACAGGGTCAGACTGATTTGCAGATAGCCATGTCTGAACTGGGGTGGTGGAGTGAGCTAAAGAATGATGATTGAGTAAACCAAGATCAGTTGACTGAGGGTGAGTGTTTGATTTGCTCAAACGCTCTGTCCATCATCCCCTTTGGTATCGCTTTGTTCGCCCTAAGTTGGCAGGGTAAGCCCAGACGTGGGTCCCCTGCTCACTTTGCCACGTGATTTAAGATAGCCTGGTTGATGAGGGTTATGAACCCGAAACCGGTACCAGGATGCTTGTTTCCGGTCCACTGGGGTGGTGGAGTGAGCTAAAGAATGATGATGGATTAAACCCAGATCAGTTGACTAGGGGTGAGTGTTTGATTTGCTCAAACGCTCCGTCCATCATCCCCTTTGGTATCGCTTTGTTCGCCCTAAGTTGGCAGGGTATGCCCAGATGTGGGTCCCTTGCTCACTTTGCCACTGGATTCAAGATAGCCTGCCTGATGAGGGTTATGAACCTGAAACCAGTCTCAGGATGCTTGTTTCCGGTCCAGGGAAGACATGGCTTGGCAGTTCGGGCTGGGCTGTTCCCATGAGGCACAGGGTCAGACTGATTTGCATATGGCCATGTCTGAACTGGGGTGGTGAAGTGAGCTAAAGAATGATGATGGATTAAACCCAGATCGGTTGACTGGGGGTGAGTGTTTGATTTCCTCAAACACTCCGTCCATCATCCCCTTTGGTATAGCTTTGTTCACCCTAAGTTGGCAGGGTATGCCCAGACGTGGGTCCCTTGCTCACTTTGCGACTGAATTCAAGATAGCCTGGCTGGTGAGGGTTATGAACCCGAAACCGGTCCCATGATGCTTATTTCCGGTCCAGGGAAGAAATGGCTTGGCAGTCTTGGCTGGACTGTTCCCATGAGGCACATGGTCAGACTGATTTGCATATGGCCATGTCTGAAATGGGGTGGTGGAGTGAGCTAAAGAATGGAGATGGATTAAACCAAGATCAGTTGACTGGGGGTGAGTGTTTGAATTGCTCAAACGCTCCGTCCATCATCCCCTTTGGTATCGCTTTGTTCGCCCTAAGTTGGCAGGGTATGCCCAGACGTGGGTCCCCTGCTCACTTTGCCACTGGATTCAAGATAGCCTGGCTGATGAGGGTTATGAACCCGAAACCGGTCCCAGGATGCTTGTTTCCAGTCCAGGGAAGACATGGATTGGCAGTTCTGGCTGGACTGTGCCATGAGGACCAGGGTCAGATTGATTTGCATATGGCCATGTTTGAACTGGGGTGGTGGAGTGAGCTAAAGAATGATGATGGATTAAACCCAGATCAGTTGACTGGGGATGAGTGTTTGATTTCCTCAAACGCTCCGTCCATCATCCCCTTTGGTTTCGCTTTGTTCGCCCTAAGTTTGCAGAGTATGCCCAGACGTGGGTCCCCTGCTCACTTTGCCACTGGATTCAAGGTAGCCTGCCTGATGAGGGTTATGAACCTGAAACCAGTCTCAGGATGCTTGTTTCCGGTCCAGGGATGACATGGCTTGGCAGTTCGGGCTGGGCTGTTCCCATGAGGCACAGGGTCAGACTGATTTGCATATGGCCATATCTGAACTGGGGTGGTGGAGTGAGCTAAAGAATAATGATGGATTAAACCCAGATCAGTTGACTGGGGGGAGTTTTTGATTTCCTCAAACGCTCCGTCCATCATCCCCTTTGGTATCGCTTTGTTCGTCCTAAGTTGGCAGGGTATGCCCAGACTTGGGTCTCTTGCTCACTTTGCCACTGGATTCAAGATAGCCTGGCTGATGAGGGTTATGAACCCGAAACCGGTCCCAGGATGCTTGTTTCTGGTCCAGGGAAGCCATGGCTTGGCAGTTCGGGCTTGACTGTTCCCATGAGGCACAGGGTCAGACTGATTTGCAGATAGCCATGTCTGAACTGGGGTGGTGGAATGAGCTAAAGAATGATGATTGAGTAAACCAAGATCAGTTGACTGAGGGTGAGTGTTTGATTTGCTCAAACGCTCTGTCCATCATCCCCTTTGGTATCGCTTTGTTCGCCCTAAGTTGGCAGGGTAAGCCCAGACGTGGGTCCCCTGCTCACTTTGCCACTGGATTTAAGATAGTCTGGCTGATGAGGGTTATGAACCCGAAACCGGTACCAGGATGCTTGTTTCCGGTCCACTGGGGTGGTGGAGTGAGCTAAAGAATGATGATGGATTAAACCCAGATCAGTTGACTAGGGGTGAGTGTTTGATTTGCTCAAACGCTCCGTCCATCATCCCCTTTGGTATCACTTTGTTCGCACTAAATTGGCAGGGTATGCCCAGACGTGGGTCCCTTGCTCACTTTGCCACTGGATTTAAGATAGTCTGCCTGATGAGGGTTATGAACCCAAAACCGGTCCCAGGATGCTTGTTTCCGGTCCAGGGAAGACATGGCTTGGCAGTTCGGGCTGGACTGTTCCCATGAGGCACAGGGTCAGACTGATTTGCATATGGCCATGTCTGAACTGGGTTGGTGGAGTGAGCTAAAGAATGATGATGGATTAAACCCAGATCAGTTGACTGGGGGTGAGTGTTTGATTTGCTCAAACGCTCCGTCCATCATCCCCTAAGGTATCGCTTTGTTCGCCCTAAGTTGGCAGGGTATGCCCACACGTGGGTCCCTTGCTCACTTTGCCACTGGATTCAAGATAGCCTGGCTGATGAAGGTTATGAACCCGAAACCGGTCCCAGGACGCTTGTTCCCGGTCCTGGGAAGGCTTGGCTTGGCAGTTCGGGCTGTACTGTTCCCATGAGGCACAGGGTCAGACTGATTTGCATATGGCCATGTCTGAACTGGGGTGGTGGAGTGACCTAAAGAATGATGATAGATTAAACCCAGATCAGTTGACTGGGGGTGAGTGTTTGATTTGCTCAAAGGCTCCGTCCATCATCCCCTTTGGTATCGCTTTGTTCGCCCTAAGTTGGCAGGGTATGCCCAGATGTGGGTCCCTTGCTCACTTTGCCACTGGATTCAAGATAGCCTGTCTGATGAGGGTTATGAGCCCGAAACCAGTCCCAGGATGCTTGTTTCCGATCCAGGGAAGACATGGCTTGGCAGTTCGGGCTGGACAGTTCCCATGAGGCACAGGGTCAGACTGATTTGCATATGGCCATGTCTGAACTGGGGTGGTGGAGTGAGCTAAAGAATGATGATGGATTAAACCCAGATCAGTTGACTGGGGGTGAGTGTTTGATTTGCTCAAACGCTCCGTCCATCATCCCATTTGGTATCGCTTTGTTTGCCCTAAGTTGTCAAGGTATGCCCAGACGTGGGTCCCCTGCTCACTTTGCCACTGGATTCAAGATAGCCTGGCTGATGAGGGTTATGAACCCGAAACCGGTCCCAGGATGCTTGTTTCCAGTCCAGGGAAGACATGGCTTGGCAGTTCGGGCTGGACTGTGCCATGAGGACCAGGGTCAGACTGATTTGCATATGGCCATGTTTGAACTGGGGTGGTGGAGTGAGCTAAAGAATGATGATGGATTAAACCCAGATCAGTTGACTGGGGATGAGTGTTTGATTTCCTCAAACGCTCCGTCCATCATCCCTTTTGGTTTCGCTTTGTTCGCCCTAAGTTTGCAGGGTATGCCCAGACATGGGTCCCCTGCTCACTTTGCCACTGGATTCAAGGTAGCCTGCCTGATGAGGGTTATGAACCTGAAACCAGTCTCAGGATGCTTGTTTCCGGTCCAGGGAAGACATGGCTTGGCAGTTCGGGCTGGGCTGTTCCCATGAGGCACAGGGTCAGACTGATTTGCATATGGCCATGTCTGAACTGGGGTGGTGAAGTGAGCTTAAGAATGATGATGGATTAAACCCAGATCGGTTGACTGGGGGTGAGTGTTTGATTTCCTCAAACGCTCCGTCCATCATCCCCTTTGGTATAGCTTTGTTCACCCTAAGTTGGCAGGGTATGCCCAGACGTGGGTCCCTTGCTCACTTTGCGACTGAATTCAAGATAGCCTGGCTGGTGAGGGTTATGAACCCGAAACCGGTCCCATGATGCTTATTTCCGGTCCAGGGAAGACATGGCTTGGCAGTTCAGGCTGGACTGTTCCCATGAGACACAGTGTCAGACTTCTTTGCATATGGCCATGTCTGAACTGGGGTGGTGGAGTGAGCTAAAGAATGATGATGGATTAAACCCAGATCAGTTGACTGGGGGTGAGTGTTTGATTTGCTCAAACGCTCCGTCCATCATCCCCTTTGGTATCGCTTTGTTCGTCCTAAGTTGGCAGGGTATGCCCAGACTTGGGTCTCTTGCTCACTTTGCCACTGGATTCAAGATAGCCTGGCTGATGAGGGTTATGAACCCGAAACCGGTCCCAGGATGCTTGTTTCTGGTCCAGGGAAGCCATGGCTTGGCAGTTCGGGCTTGACTGTTCCCATGAGGCACAGGGTCAGACTGATTTGCATATAGCCATGTCTGAACTGGGGTGGTGGAGTGAGCTAAAGAATGATGATTGAGTAAACCAAGATCAGTTGACTGAGGGTGAGTGTTTGATTTGCTCAAACGCTCCGTCCATCATCCCCTTTGGTATCGCTTTGTTCGCCCTAAGTTGGCAGGGTAAGCCCAGACGTGGGTCCCTTGCTATCTTTGCCACTGGATTCAAGATAGCCTGGCTGATGAGGGTTATGAACCCGAAACCGGTACCAGGATGCTTGTTTCCGGTCCACTGGGGTGGTGGAGTGAGCTAAAGAATGATGATGGATTAAACCCAGATCAGTTGACTAGGGGTGAGTGTTTGATTTGCTCAAACGCTCCGTCCATCATCCCCTTTGGTATCGCTTTGTTCGCACTAAATTGGCAGGATATGCCCAGACGTGGGTCCCTTGCTCACTTTGCCACTGGATTTAAGATAGTCTGGCTGATGATGGTTATGAACCCAAAACCGGTCCCAGGATGCTTGTTTCCGGTCCAGGGAGGACATGGCTTGGCAGTTCGGGCTGGACTGTTCCCATGAGGCACAGGGTCAGACTGATTTGCATATGGCCATGTCTGAACTGGGTTGGTGGAGTGAGCTAAAGAATGATGATGGATTAAACCCAGATCAGTTGACTGGGGTGAGTGTTTGATTTGCTTAAACGCTCCGTCCATCATCCCCTAAGATATCGCTTTGTTCGCCCTAAGTTGGCAGGGTATGCCCACACGTGGGTCCCTTGCTCACTTTGCCACTGGATTCAAGATAGCCTGGCTGATGAAGGTTATGAACCCGAAACCGGTCCCAGGACGCTTGTTTCCGGTCCTGGGAAGGCTTGGCTTGGCAGTTCGGGCTGTACTGTTCCCATGAGGCACAGGGTCAGACTGATTTGCATATGGCATGTCTGAACTGGGGTGGTGGAGTGACCTAAAGAATGATGATGGATTAAACCCAGATCAGTTGACTGGGGGTGAGTGTTTGATTTGCTCAAACGCTCCGTCCATCATCCCCTTTGGTATCGCTTTGTTCATCCTAAGTTGGCAGGGTATGCCCAGACTTGGGTCTCTTGCTCACTTTGCCACTGGATTAAAGATAGCCTGGCTGATGAGGGTTATGAACCCGAAACCGGTCCCAGGATGCTTGTTTCTGGTCCAGGGAAGCCATGGCTTGGCAGTTCGGGCTTGACTGTTCCCATGAGGCACAGGGTCAGACTGATTTGCAGATAGCCATGTCTGAACTGGGGTGGTGGAGTGAGCTAAAGAATGATGATTGAGTAAACCAAGATCAGTTGACTGAGGGTGAGTGTTTGATTTGCTCAAACGCTCTGTCCATCATCCCCTTTGGTATCGCTTTGTTCGCCCTAAATTGGCAGGGTAAGCCCAGACGTGGGTCCCCTGCTCACTTTGCCACTGGATTTAAGATAGCCTGGCTTATGAGGTTTATGAACCCGAAACCGGTACCAGGATGCTTGTTTCCGGTCCACTGGGGTGGTGGAGTGAGCTAAAGAATGATGATGGATTAAACCCAGATCAGTTGACTAGGGGTGAGTGTTTGATTTGCTCAAAGGCTCCGTCCATCATCCCCTTTGGTATCGCTTTGTTCGCCCTAAGTTGGCAGGGTATGCCCAGATGTGGGTCCCTTGCTCACTTTGCCACTGGATTCAAGATAGCCTGTCTGATGAGGGTTATGAGCCCGAAACCAGTCCCAGGATGCTTGTTTCCGATCCAGGGAAGACATGGCTTGGCAGTTCGGGCTGGACAGTTCCCATGAGGCACAGGGTCAGACTGATTTGCATATGGCCATGTCTGAACTGGGGTGGTGGAGTGAGCTAAAGAATGATGATGGATTAAACCCAGATCAGTTGACTGGGGGTGAGTGTTTGAATTGCTCAAACGCTCCGTCCATCATCCCCTTTGGTATCGCTTTGTTCGCCCTAAGTTGGCAGGGTATGCCCAGACGTGGGTCCCCTGCTCACTTTGCCACTGGATTCAAGATAGCCTGGCTGATGAGGGTTATGAACCCGAAACCGGTCCCAGGATGCTTGTTTCCAGTCCAGGGAAGACATGGATTGGCAGTTCTGGCTGGACTGTGCCATGAGGACCAGGGTCAGATTGATTTGCATATGGCCATGTTTGAACTGGGGTGGTGGAGTGAGCTAAAGAATGATGATGGATTAAACCCAGATCAGTTGACTGGGGATGAGTGTTTGATTTCCTCAAACGCTCCGTCCATCATCCCCTTTGGTTTCGCTTTGTTCGCCCTAAGTTTGCAGAGTATGCCCAGACGTGGGTCCCCTGCTCACTTTGCCACTGGATTCAAGGTAGCCTGCCTGATGAGGGTTATGAACCTGAAACCAGTCTCAGGATGCTTGTTTCCGGTCCAGGGATGACATGGCTTGGCAGTTTGGGCTGGGCTGTTCCCATGAGGCACAGGGTCAGACTGATTTGCATATGGCCATATCTGAACTGGGGTGGTGGAGTGAGCTAAAGAATAATGATGGATTAAACCCAGATCAGTTGACTGGGGGGAGTTTTTGATTTCCTCAAACGCTCCGTCCATCATCCCCTTTGGTATCGCTTTGTTCGTCCTAAGTTGGCAGGGTATGCCCAGACTTGGGTCTCTTGCTCACTTTGCCACTGGATTCAAGATAGCCTGGCTGATGAGGGTTATGAACCCGAAACCGGTCCCAGGATGCTTGTTTCTGGTCCAGGGAAGCCATGGCTTTGCAGTTCGGGCTTGACTGTTCCCATGAGGCACAGGGTCAGACTGATTTGCAGATAGCCATGTCTGAACTGGGGTGGTGGAATGAGCTAAAGAATGATGATTGAGTAAACCAAGATCAGTTGACTGAGGGTGAGTGTTTGATTTGCTCAAACGCTCTGTCCATCATCCCCTTTGGTATCGCTTTGTTCGCCCTAAGTTGGCAGGGTAAGCCCAGACGTGGGTCCCCTGCTCACTTTGCCACTGGATTTAAGATAGTCTGGCTGATGAGGGTTATGAACCCGAAACCGGTACCAGGATGCTTGTTTCCGGTCCACTGGGGTGGTGGAGTGAGCTAAAGAATGATGATGGATTAAACCCAGATCAGTTGACTAGGGGTGAGTGTTTGATTTGCTCAAACGCTCCGTCCATCATCCCCTTTGGTATCACTTTGTTCGCACTAAATTGGCAGGGTATGCCCAGACGTGGGTCCCTTGCTCACTTTGCCACTGGATTTAAGATAGTCTGCCTGATGAGGGTTATGAACCCAAAACCGGTCCCAGGATGCTTGTTTCCGGTCCAGGGAAGACATGGCTTGGCAGTTCGGGCTGGACTGTTCCCATGAGGCACAGGGTCAGACTGATTTGCATATGGCCATGTCTGAACTGGGTTGGTGGAGTGAGCTAAAGAATGATGATGGATTAAACCCAGATCAGTTGACTGGGGGTGAGTGTTTGATTTGCTCAAACGCTCCGTCCATCATCCCCTAAGGTATCGCTTTGTTCGCCCTAAGTTGGCAGGGTATGCCCACACGTGGGTCCCTTGCTCACTTTGCCACTGGATTCAAGATAGCCTGGCTGATGAAGGTTATGAACCCGAAACCGGTCCCAGGACGCTTGTTCCCGGTCCTGGGAAGGCTTGGCTTGGCAGTTCGGGCTGTACTGTTCCCATGAGGCACAGGGTCAGACTGATTTGCATATGGCCATGTCTGAACTGGGGTGGTGGAGTGACCTAAAGAATGATGATAGATTAAACCCAGATCAGTTGACTGGGGGTGAGTGTTTGATTTGCTCAAAGGCTCCGTCCATCATCCCCTTTGGTATCGCTTTGTTCGCCCTAAGTTGGCAGGGTATGCCCAGATGTGGGTCCCTTGCTCACTTTGCCACTGGATTCAAGATAGCCTGTCTGATGAGGGTTATGAGCCCGAAACCAGTCCCAGGATGCTTGTTTCCGATCCAGGGAAGACATGGCTTGGCAGTTCGGGCTGGACAGTTCCCATGAGGCACAGGGTCAGACTGATTTGCATATGGCCATGTCTGAACTGGGGTGGTGGAGTGAGCTAAAGAATGATGATGGATTAAACCCAGATCAGTTGACTGGGGGTGAGTGTTTGATTTGCTCAAACGCTCCGTCCATCATCCCATTTGGTATCGCTTTGTTTGCCCTAAGTTGTCAAGGTATGCCCAGACGTGGGTCCCCTGCTCACTTTGCCACTGGATTCAAGATAGCCTGGCTGATGAGGGTTATGAACCCGAAACCGGTCCCAGGATGCTTGTTTCCAGTCCAGGGAAGACATGGCTTGGCAGTTCGGGCTGGACTGTGCCATGAGGACCAGGGTCAGACTGATTTGCATATGGCCATGTTTGAACTGGGGGGGGGAGTGAGCTAAAGAATGATGATGGATTAAACCCAGATCAGTTGACTGGGGATGAGTGTTTGATTTCCTCAAACGCTCCGTCCATCATCCCTTTTGGTTTCGCTTTGTTCGCCCTAAGTTTGCAGGGTATGCCCAGACATGGGTCCCCTGCTCACTTTGCCACTGGATTCAAGGTAGCCTGCCTGATGAGGGTTATGAACCTGAAACCAGTCTCAGGATGCTTGTTTCCGGTCCAGGGAAGACATGGCTTGGCAGTTCGGGCTGGGCTGTTCCCATGAGGCACAGGGTCAGACTGATTTGCATATGGCCATGTCTGAACTGGGGTGGTGAAGTGAGCTAAAGAATGATGATGGATTAAACCCAGATCGGTTGACTGGGGGTGAGTGTTTGATTTCCTCAAACGCTCCGTCCATCATCCCCTTTGGTATAGCTTTGTTCACCCTAAGTTGGCAGGGTATGCCCAGACGTGGGTCCCTTGCTCACTTTGCGACTGAATTCAAGATAGCCTGGCTGGTGAGGGTTATGAACCCGAAACCGGTCCCATGATGCTTATTTCCGGTCCAGGGAAGACATGGCTTGGCAGTTCGGGCTGGACTGTTCCCATGAGACACAGTGTCAGACTTCTTTGCATATGGCCATGTCTGAACTGGGGTGGTGGAGTGAGCTAAAGAATGATGATGGATTAAACCCAGATCAGTTGACTGGGGGTGAGTGTTTGATTTGCTCAAACGCTCCGTCCATCATCCCCTTTGGTATCGCTTTGTTCGTCCTAAGTTGGCAGGGTATGCCCAGACTTGGGTCTCTTGCTCACTTTGCCACTGGATTCAAGATAGCCTGGCTGATGAGGGTTATGAACCCGAAACCGGTCCCAGGATGCTTGTTTCTGGTCCAGGGAAGCCATGGCTTGGCAGTTCGGGCTTGACTGTTCCCATGAGGCACAGGGTCAGACTGATTTGCATATAGCCATGTCTGAACTGGGGTGGTGGAGTGAGCTAAAGAATGATGATTGAGTAAACCAAGATCAGTTGACTGAGGGTGAGTGTTTGATTTGCTCAAACGCTCCGTCCATCATCCCCTTTGGTATCGCTTTGTTCGCCCTAAGTTGGCAGGGTAAGCCCAGACGTGGGTCCCTTGCTATCTTTGCCACTGGATTCAAGATAGCCTGGCTGATGAGGGTTATGAACCCGAAACCGGTACCAGGATGCTTGTTTCCGGTCCACTGGGGTGGTGGAGTGAGCTAAAGAATGATGATGGATTAAACCCAGATCAGTTGACTAGGGGTGAGTGTTTGATTTGCTCAAACGCTCCGTCCATCATCCCCTTTGGTATCGCTTTGTTCGCACTAAATTGGCAGGATATGCCCAGACGTGGGTCCCTTGCTCACTTTGCCACTGGATTTAAGATAGTCTGGCTGATGATGGTTATGAACCCAAAACCGGTCCCAGGATGCTTGTTTCCGGTCCAGGGAGGACATGGCTTGGCAGTTCGGGCTGGACTGTTCCCATGAGGCACAGGGTCAGACTGATTTGCATATGGCCATGTCTGAACTGGGTTGGTGGAGTGAGCTAAAGAATGATGATGGATTAAACCCAGATCAGTTGACTGGGGTGAGTGTTTGATTTGCTTAAACGCTCCGTCCATCATCCCCTAAGATATCGCTTTGTTCGCCCTAAGTTGGCAGGGTATGCCCACACGTGGGTCCCTTGCTCACTTTGCCACTGGATTCAAGATAGCCTGGCTGATGAAGGTTATGAACCCGAAACCGGTCCCAGGACGCTTGTTTCCGGTCCTGGGAAGGCTTGGCTTGGCAGTTCGGGCTGTACTGTTCCCATGAGGCACAGGGTCAGACTGATTTGCATATGGCATGTCTGAACTGGGGTGGTGGAGTGACCTAAAGAATGATGATGGATTAAACCCAGATCAGTTGACTGGGGGTGAGTGTTTGATTTGCTCAAACGCTCCGTCCATCATCCCCTTTGGTATCGCTTTGTTCATCCTAAGTTGGCAGGGTATGCCCAGACTTGGGTCTCTTGCTCACTTTGCCACTGGATTAAAGATAGCCTGGCTGATGAGGGTTATGAACCCGAAACCGGTCCCAGGATGCTTGTTTCTGGTCCAGGGAAGCCATGGCTTGGCAGTTCGGGCTTGACTGTTCCCATGAGGCACAGGGTCAGACTGATTTGCAGATAGCCATGTCTGAACTGGGGTGGTGGAGTGAGCTAAAGAATGATGATTGAGTAAACCAAGATCAGTTGACTGAGGGTGAGTGTTTGATTTGCTCAAACGCTCTGTCCATCATCCCCTTTGGTATCGCTTTGTTCGCCCTAAATTGGCAGGGTAAGCCCAGACGTGGGTCCCCTGCTCACTTTGCCACTGGATTTAAGATAGCCTGGCTTATGAGGTTTATGAACCCGAAACCGGTACCAGGATGCTTGTTTCCGGTCCACTGGGGTGGTGGAGTGAGCTAAAGAATGATGATGGATTAAACCCAGATCAGTTGACTAGGGGTGAGTGTTTGATTTGCTCAAAGGCTCCGTCCATCATCCCCTTTGGTATCGCTTTGTTCGCCCTAAGTTGGCAGGGTATGCCCAGATGTGGGTCCCTTGCTCACTTTGCCACTGGATTCAAGATAGCCTGTCTGATGAGGGTTATGAGCCCGAAACCAGTCCCAGGATGCTTGTTTCCGATCCAGGGAAGACATGGCTTGGCAGTTCGGGCTGGACAGTTCCCATGAGGCACAGGGTCAGACTGATTTGCATATGGCCATGTCTGAACTGGGGTGGTGGAGTGAGCTAAAGAATGATGATGGATTAAACCCAGATCAGTTGACTGGGGGTGAGTCTTTGATTTGCTCAAACGCTCCGTCCATCATCCCATTTGGTATCGCTTTGTTTGCCCTAAGTTGGCAAGGTATGCCCAGACGTGGGTCCCTTCTCACTTTGCCACTGGATTCAAGATAGCATGGCTGAAGAGGGTTATGAACCCAAAACCGGTCCCAAGATGCTTGTTTCCGGTCCAGGGAAGACATGGCTTGGCAGTTCCGGCTGGACTGTTCCCATGAGGCACATGGTCAGACTGATTTGCATATGGCCATGTCTGAACTGGGGTGGTGGAGTGAGCTAAAGAATGGAGATGGATTAAACCAAGATCAGTTGACTGGGGGTGAGTGTTTGAATTGCTCAAACGCTCCGTCCATCATCCCCTTTGGTATCGCTTTGTTAGCCCTAAGTTGGCAGGGTATGCCCAGACGTGGGTCCCCTGCTCACTTTGCCACTGGATTCAAGATAGCCTGGCTGATGAGGGTTATGAACCCGAAACCGGTCCCAGGATGCTTGTTTCCAGTCCAGGGAAGACATGGCTTGGCAGTTCGGGCTGGACTGTGCCATGAGGACCAGGGTCAGACTGATTTGCATATGGCCATGTTTGAACTGGGGTGGTGGAGTGAGCTAAAGAATGATGATGGATTAAACCCAGATCAGTTGACTGGGGATGAGTGTTTGATTTCCTCAAACGCTCCGTCCATCATCCCCTTTGGTTTCGCTTTGTTCGCCCTAAGTTTGCAGGGTATGCCCAGACGTGGGTCCCCTGCTCACTTTGCCACTGGATTCAAGGTAGCCTGCCTGATGAGGGTTATGAACCTGAAACCAGTCTCAGGATGCTTGTTTCCGGTCCAGGGAAGACATGGCTTGGCAGTTCGGGCTGGGCTGTTCCCATGAGGCACAGGGTCAGACTGATTTGCATATGGCCATGTCTGAACTGGGGTGGTGAAGTGAGCTAAAGAATGATGATGGATTAAACCCAGATCGGTTGACTGGGGGTGAGTGTTTGATTTCCTCAAACGCTCCGTCCATCATCCCCTTTGGTATAGCTTTGTTCACCCTAAGTTGGCAGGGTATGCCCAGACGTGGGTCCCTTGCTCACTTTGCGACTGAATTCAAGATAGCCTGGCTGGTGAGGGTTATGAACCCGAAACCGGTCCCATGATGCTTATTTCCGGTCCAGGGAAGACATGGCTTGGCAGTTCGGGCTGGACTGTTCCCATGAGACACAGTGTCAGACTTCTTTGCATATGGCCATGTCTGAACTGGGGTGGTGGAGTGAGCTAAAGAATGATGATGGATTAAACCCAGATCAGTTGACTGGGGGTGAGTGTTTGATTTGCTCAAACGCTCCGTCCATCATCCCCTTTGGTATCGCTTTGTTCGCCCTAAGTTGGCAGGGTAAGCCCAGACGTGGGTCCCTTGCTATCTTTGCCACTGGATTCAAGATAGCCTGGCTGATGAGGGTTATGAACCCGAAACCGGTACCAGGATGCTTGTTTCCGGTCCACTGGGGTGGTGGAGTGAGCTAAAGAATGATGATGGATTAAACCCAGATCAGTTGACTAGGGGTGAGTGTTTGATTTGCTCAAACGCTCCGTCCATCATCCCATTTGGTATCGCTTTGTTCGCCCTAAGTTGGCAAGGTATGCCCAGACGTGGGTCCCTTCTCACTTTGCCACTGGATTCAAGATAGCATGGCTGAAGAGGGTTATGAACCCAAAACCGGTCCCAGGATGCTTGTTTCCGGTCCAGGGAAGAAATGGCTTGGCAGTCCTGGCTGGACTGTTCCCATGAGGCACATGGTCAGACTGATTTGCATATGGCCATGTCTGAAATGGGGTGGTGGAGTGAGCTAAAGAATGGAGATGGATTAAACCAAGATCAGTTGACTGGGGGTGAGTGTTTGAATTGCTCAAACGCTCCGTCCATCATCCCCTTTGGTATTGCTTTGTTCGCCCTAAGTTGGCAGGGTATGCCCAGACGTGGGTCCCCTGCTCACTTTGCCACTGGATTCAAGATAGCCTGGCTGATGAGGGTTATGAACCCGAAACCGGTCCCAGGATGCTTGTTTCCAGTCAAGGGAAGACATGGATTGGCAGTTCTGGCTGGACTGTGCCATGAGGACCAGGGTCAGATTGATTTGCATATGGCCATGTTTGAACTGGGGTGGTGGAGTGAGCTAAAGAATGATGATGGATTAAACCCAGATCAGTTGACTGGGGATGAGTGTTTGATTTCCTCAAACGCTCCGTCCATCATCCCCTTTGGTTTCGCTTTGTTCGCCCTAAGTTTGCAGAGTATGCCCAGACGTGGGTCCCCTGCTCACTTTGCCACTGGATTCAAGGTAGCCTGCCTGATGAGGGTTATGAACCTGAAACCAGTCTCAGGATGCTTGTTTCCGGTCCAGGGATGACATGGCTTGGCAGTTCGGGCTGGGCTGTTCCCATGAGGCACAGGGTCAGACTGATTTGCATATGGCCATATCTGAACTGGGCTGGTGGAGTGAGCTAAAGAATAATGATGGATTAAACCCAGATCAGTTGACTGGGGGTGAGTTTTTGATTTCCTCAAACGCTCCGTCCATCATCCCCTTTGGTATAGCTTTGTTCACCTTAAATTGGCAGGGTATGCCCAGACGTGGGTCCCTTGCTCACTTTGCCACTGGATTCAAGATAGCCTGGCTGGTGAGGGTTATGAACCCGAAACCGGTCCCAGGATGCTTATTTCCGGTCCAGGGAAGACATGGCTTGGCAGTTCGGGCTGGACTGTTCCCATGAGGCACAGTGTCAGACTTCTTTGCATATGGCCATGTCTGAACTGGGGTGGTGGAGTGAGCTAAAGAATGATGATGGATTAAACCCAGATCAGTTGACTGGGGGTGAGTGTTTGATTTGCTCAAACGCTCCGTCCATCATCCCCTTTGGTATCGCTTTGTTCGTCCTAAGTTGGCAGGGTATGCCCAGACTTGGGTCTCTTGCTCACTTTGCCACTGGATTAAAGATAGCCTGGCTGATGAGGGTTATGAACCCGAAACCGGTCCCAGGATGCTTGTTTCTGGTCCAGGGAAGCCATGGCTTGGCAGTTCGGGCTTGACTGTTCCCATGAGGCACAGGGTCAGACTGATTTGCAGATAGCCATGTCTGAACTGGGGTGGTGGAGTGAGCTAAAGAATGATGATTGAGTAAACCAAGATCAGTTGACTGAGGGTGAGTGTTTGATTTGCTCAAACGCTCTGTCCATCATCCCCTTTGGTATCGCTTTGTTCGCCCTAAGTTGGCAGGGTAAGCCCAGACGTGGGTCCCCTGCTCACTTTGCCACTGGATTTAAGATAGCCTGGCTGATGAGGGTTATGAACCCGAAACCGGTACCAGGATGCTTGTTTCCGGTCCACTGGGGTGGTGGAGTGAGCTAAAGAATGATGATGGATTAAACCCAGATCAGTTGACTAGGGGTGAGTGTTTGATTTGCTCAAACGCTCCGTCCATCATCCCCTTTGGTATCACTTTGTTCGCACTAAATTGGCAGGGTATGCCCAGACGTGGGTCCCTTGCTCACTTTGCCACTGGATTTAAGATAGTCTGCCTGATGAGGGTTATGAACCCAAAACCGGTCCCAGGATGCTTGTTTCCGGTCCAGGGAAGACATGGCTTGGCAGTTCGGGCTGGACTGTTCCCATGAGGCACAGGGTCAGACTGATTTGCATATGGCCATGTCAGAACTGGGTTGGTGGAGTGAGCTAAAGAATGATGATGGATTAAACCCAGATCAGTTGACTGGGGGTGAGTGTTTGATTTGCTCAAACGCTCCGTCCATCATCCCCTAAGGTATCGCTTTGTTCGCCCTAAGTTGGCAGGGTATGCCCACACGTGGGTCCCTTGCTCACTTTGCCACTGGATTCAAGATAGCCTGGCTGATGAAGGTTATGAACCCGAAAGCGGTCCCAGGACGCTTGTTTCCGGTCCTGGGAAGGCTTGGCTTGGCAGTTCGGGCTGTACTGTTCCCATGAGGCACAGGGTCAGACTGATTTGCATATGGCCATGTCTGAACTGGGGTGGTGGAGTGACCTAAAGAATGATGATAGATTAAACCCAGATCAGTTGACTGGGGGTGAGTGTTTGATTTGCTCAAAGGCTCCGTCCATCATCCCCTTTGGTAAAGCTTTGTTCGCCCTAAGTTGGCAGGGTATGCCCAGATGTGGGTCCCTTGCTCACTTTGCCACTGGATTCAAGATAGCCTGTCTGATGAGGGTTATGAGCCCGAAACCAGTCCCAGGATGCTTGTTTCCGATCCAGGGAAGACATGGCTTGGCAGTTCGGGCTGGACAGTTCCCATGAGGCACAGGGTCAGACTGATTTGCATATGGCCATGTCTGAACTGGGGTGGTGGAGTGAGCTAAAGAATGATGATGGATTAAACCCAGATCAGTTGACTGGGGGTGAGTGTTTGATTTGCTCAAACGCTCCGTCCATCATCCCATTTGGTAACGCTTTGTTTGCCCTAAGTTGTCAAGGTATGCCCAGACGTGGGTCCCCTGCTCACTTTGCCACTGGATTCAAGATAGCCTGGCTGATGAGGGTTATGAACCCGAAACCGGTCCCAGGATGCTTGTTTCCAGTCCAGGGAAGACATGGCTTGGCAGTTCGGGCTGGACTGTGCCATGAGGACCAGGGTCAGACTGATTTGCATATGGCCATGTTTGAACTGGGGTGGTGGAGTGAGCTAAAGAATGATGATGGATTAAACCCAGATCAGTTGACTGGGGATGAGTGTTTGATTTCCTCAAACGCTCCGTCCATCATCCCCTTTGGTTTCGCTTTGTTCGCCCTAAGTTTGCAGGGTATGCCCAGACATGGGTCCCCTGCTCACTTTGCCACTGGATTCAAGGTAGCCTGCCTGATGAGGGTTATGAACCTGAAACCAGTCTCAGGATGCTTGTTTCCGGTCCAGGGAAGACATGGCTTGGCAGTTCGGGCTGGGCTGTTCCCATGAGGCACAGGGTCAGACTGATTTGCATATGGCCATGTCTGAACTGGGGTGGTGAAGTGAGCTAAAGAATGATGATGGATTAAACCCAGATCGGTTGACTGGGGGTGAGTGTTTGATTTCCTCAAACGCTCCGTCCATCATCCCCTTTGGTATAGCTTTGTTCACCCTAAGTTGGCAGGGTATGCCCAGACGTGGGTCCCTTGCTCACTTTGCGACTGAATTCAAGATAGCCTGGCTGGTGAGGGTTATGAACCCGAAACCGGTCCCATGATGCTTATTTCCGGTCCAGGGAAGACATGGCTTGGCAGTTCGGGCTGGACTGTTCCCATGAGACACAGTGTCAGACTTCTTTGCATATGGCCATGTCTCAACTGGGGTGGTGGAGTGAGCTAAAGAATGATGATGGATTAAACCCAGATCAGTTGACTGGGGGTGAGTGTTTGATTTGCTCAAACGCTCCGTCCATCATCCCCTTTGGTATCGCTTTGTTCGTCCTAAGTTGGCAGGGTATGCCCAGACTTGGGTCTCTTGCTCACTTTGCCACTGGATTCAAGATAGCCTGGCTGATGAGGGTTATGAACCCGAAACCGGTCCCAGGATGCTTGTTTCTGGTCCAGGGAAGCCATGGCTTGGCAGTTCGGGCTTGACTGTTCCCATGAGGCACAGGGTCAGACTGATTTGCATATAGCCATGAATGAACTGGGGTGGTGGAGTGAGCTAAAGAATGATGATTGAGTATACCAAGATCAGTTGACTGAGGGTGAGTGTTTGATTTGCTCAAACGCTCCGTCCATCATCCCCTTTGGTATCGCTTTGTTCGCCCTAAGTTGGCAGGGTAAGCCCAGACGTGGGTCCCTTGCTATCTTTGCCACTGGATTCAAGATAGCCTGGCTGATGAGGGTTATGAACCCGAAACCGGTACCAGGATGCTTGTTTCCGGTCCACTGGGGTGGTGGAGTGAGCTAAAGAATGATGATGGATTAAACCCAGATCAGTTGACTAGGGGTGAGTGTTTGATTTGCTCAAACGCTCCGTCCATCATCCCCTTTGGTATCGCTTTGTTCGCACTAAATTGGCAGGATATGCCCAGACGTGGGTCCCTTGCTCACTTTGCCACTGGATTTAAGATAGTCTGGCTGATGATGGTTATGAACCCAAAACCGGTCCCAGGATGCTTGTTTCCGGTCCAGGGAGGACATGGCTTGGCAGTTCGGGCTGGACTGTTCCCATGAGGCACAGGGTCAGACTGATTTGCATATGGCCATGTCTGAACTGGGTTGGTGGAGTGAGCTAAAGAATGATGATGGATTAAACCCAGATCAGTTGACTGGGGTGAGTGTTTGATTTGCTCAAACGCTCCGTCCATCATCCCCTAAGGTATCGCTTTGTTCGCCCTAAGTTGGCAGGGTATGCCCACACGTGGGTCCCTTGCTCACTTTGCCACTGGATTCAAGATAGCCTGGCTGATGAAGGTTATGAACCCGAAACCGGTCCCAGGACGCTTGTTTCCGGTCCTGGGAAGGCTTGGCTTGGCAGTTCGGGCTGTACTGTTCCCATGAGGCACAGGGTCAGACTGATTTGCATATGGCATGTCTGAACTGGGGTGGTGGAGTGACCTAAAGAATGATGATGGATTAAACCCAGATCAGTTGACTGGGGGTGAGTGTTTGATTTGCTCAAACGCTCCGTCCATCATCCCCTAAGGTATCGCTTTGTTCGCCCTAAGTTGGCAGGGTATGCCCACACGTGGGTCCCTTGCTCACTTTGCCACTGGATTCAAGATAGCCTGGCTGATGAAGGTTATGAACCCGAAACCGGTCCCAGGACGCTTGTTTCCGGTCCTGGGAAGGCTTGGCTTGGCAGTTCGGGCTGTACTGTTCCCATGAGGCACAGGGTCAGACTGATTTGCATATGGCATGTCTGAACTGGGGTGGTGGAGTGACCTAAAGAATGATGATGGATTAAACCCAGATCAGTTGACTGGGGGTGAGTGTTTGATTTGCTCAAAGGCTCCGTCCATCATCCCCTTTGGTATCGCTTTGTTCGCCCTAAGTTGGCAGGGTATGCCCAGATGTGGGTCCCTTGCTCACTTTGCCACTGGATTCAAGATAGCCTGTCTGATGAGGGTTATGAGCCCGAAACCGGTCCCAGGATGCTTGTTTCCGATCCAGGGAAGACATGGCTTGGCAGTTCGTGCTGGACAGTTCCCATGAGGCACAGGGTCAGACTGATTTGCATATGGCCATGTCTAAACTGGGGTGGTGGAGTGAGCTAAAGAATGATGATGGATTAAACCCAGATCAGTTGACTGGGGGTGAGTGTTTGATTTGCTCAAACGCTCCGTCCATCATCCCATTTGGTATCGCTTTGTTCGCCCTAAGTTGGCAAGGTATGCCCAGACGTGGGTCCCTTCTCACTTTGCCACTGGATTCAAGATAGCATGGCTGAAGAGGGTTATGAACCCAAAACCGGTCCCAGGATGCTTGTTTCCGGTCCAGGGAAGACATGGCTTGGCAGTCCTGGCTGGACTGTTCCCATGAGGCACATGGTCAGACTGATTTGCATATGGCCATGTCTGAAATGGGGTGGTGGAGTGAGCTAAAGAATGGAGATGGATTAAACCAAGATCAGTTGACTGGGGGTGAGTGTTTGAATTGCTCAAACGCTCCGTCCATCATCCCCTTTGGTATCGCTTTGTTCGCCCTAAGTTGGCAGGGTATGCCCAGACGTGGGTCCCCTGCTCACTTTGCCACTGGATTCAACATAGCCTGGCTGATGAGGGTTATGAACCCGAAACCGGTCCCAGGATGCTTGTTTCCAGTCCAGGGAAGACATGGATTGGCAGTTCTGGCTGGACTGTGCCATGAGGACCAGGGTCAGATTGATTTGCATATGGCCATGTTTGAACTGGGGTGGTGGAGTGAGCTAAAGAATGATGATGGATTAAACCCAGATCAGTTGACTGGGGATGAGTGTTTGATTTCCTCAAACGCTCCGTCCATCATCCCCTTTGGTTGCGCTTTGTTCGCCCTAAGTTTGCAGAGTATGCCCAGACGTGGGTCCCCTGCTCACTTTGCCACTGGATTCAAGGTAGCCTGCCTGATGAGGGTTATGAACCTGAAACCAGTCTCAGGATGCTTGTTTCCGGTCCAGGGATGACATGGCTTGGCAGTTCGGGCTGGGCTGTTCCCATGAGGCACAGGGTCAGACTGATTTGCATATGGCCATATCTGAACTGGGGTGGTGGAGTGAGCTAAAGAATAATGATGGATTAAACCCAGATCAGTTGACTGGGGGTGAGTTTTTGATTTCCTCAAACGCTCCGTCCATCATCCCCTTTGGTATAGCTTTGTTCACCTTAAGTTGGCAGGGTATGCCCAGACGTGGGTCCCTTGCTCACTTTGCCACTGGATTCAAGATAGCCTGGCTGGTGAGGGTTATGAACCCAAAACCGGTCCCAGGATGCTTATTTCCGGTCCAGGGAAGACATGGCTTGGCAGTTCGGGCTGGACTGTTCCCATGAGGCACAGTGTCAGACTTCTTTGCATATGGCCATGTCTGAACTGGGGTGGTGGAGTGAGCTAAAGAATGATGATGGATTAAACCCAGATCAGTTGACTGGGGGTGAGTGTTTGATTTGCTCAAACGCTCCGTCCATCATCCCCTTTGGTATCGCTTTGTTCGTCCTAAGTTGGCAGGGTATGCCCAGACTTGGGTCTCTTGCTCACTTTGCCACTGGATTAAAGATAGCCTGGTTGATGAGGGTTATGAACCCGAAACCGGTCCCAGGATGCTTGTTTCTGGTCCAGGGAAGCCATGGCTTGGCAGTTCGGGCTTGACTGTTCCCATGAGGCACAGGGTCAGACTGATTTGCAGATAGCCATGTCTGAACTGGGGTGGTGGAGTGAGCTAAAGAATGATGATTGAGTAAACCAAGATCAGTTGACTGAGGGTGAGTGTTTGATTTGCTCAAACGCTCTGTCCATCATCCCCTTTGGTATCGCTTTGTTCGCCCTAAGTTGGCAGGGTAAGCCCAGACGTGGGTCCCCTGCTCACTTTGCCACTGGATTTAAGATAGCCTGGCTGATGAGGGTTATGAACCCGAAACCGGTACCAGGATGCTTGTTTCCGGTCCACTGGGGTGGTGGAGTGAGCTAAAGAATGATGATGGATTAAACCCAGATCAGTTGACTAGGGGTGAGTGTTTGATTTGCTCAAACGCTCCGTCCATCATCCCCTTTGGTATCACTTTGTTCGCACTAAATTGGCAGGGTATGCCCAGACGTGGGTCCCTTGCTCACTTTGCCACTGGATTTAAGATAGTCTGCCTGATGAGGGTTATGAACCCAAAACCGGTCCCAGGATGCTTGTTTCCGGTCCAGGGAAGACATGGCTTGGCAGTTCGGGCTGGACTGTTCCCATGAGGCACAGGGTCAGACTGATTTGCATATGGCCATGTCTGAACTGGGTTGGTGGAGTGAGCTAAAGAATGATGATGGATTAAACCCAGATCAGTTGACTGGGGGTGAGTGTTTGATTTGCTCAAAGGCTCCGTCCATCATCCCCTTTGGTATCGCTTTGTTTGCCCTAAGTTGGCAGGGTATGCCCAGATGTGGGTCCCTTGCTCACTTTGCCACTGGATTCAAGATAGCCTGTCTGATGAGAGTTATGAGCCCGAAACCAGTCCCAGGATGCTTGTTTCCGATCCAGGGAAGACATGGCTTGGCAGTTCGGGCTGGACAGTTCCCATGAGGCACAGGGTCAGACTGATTTGCATATGGCCATGTCTGAACTGGGGTGGTGGAGTGAGCTAAAGAATGATGATGGATTAAACCCAGATCAGTTGACTGGGGGTGAGTGTTTGATTTGCTCAAACGCTCCGTCCATCATCCCATTTGGTATCGCTTTGTTTGCCCTAAGTTGGCAAGGTATGCCCAGACGTGGGTCCCTTCTCACTTTGCCACTGGATTCAAGATAGCATGGCTGAAGAGGGTTATGAACCCAAAACCGGTCCCAGGATGCTTGTTTCCGGTCCAGGGAAGACATGGCTTGGCAGTTCCGGCTGGACTGTTCCCATGAGGCACATGGTCAGACTGATTTGCATATGGCCATGTCTGAACTGGGGTGGTGGAGTGAGCTAAAGAATGGAGATGGATTAAACCAAGATCAGTTGACTGGGGGTGAGTGTTTGAATTGCTCAAACGCTCCGTCCATCATCCCCTTTGGTATCGCTTTGTTAGCCCTAAGTTGGCAGGGTATGCCCAGACGTGGGTCCCCTGCTCACTTTGCCACTGGATTCAAGATAGCCTGGCTGATGAGGGTTATGAACCCGAAACCGGTCCCAGGATGCTTGTTTCCAGTCCAGGGAAGACATGGCTTGGCAGTTCGGGCTGGACTGTGCCATGAGGACCAGGGTCAGACTGATTTGCATATGGCCATGTTTGAACTGGGGTGGTGGAGTGAGCTAAAGAATGATGATGGATTAAACCCAGATCAGTTGACTGGGGATGAGTGTTTGATTTCCTCAAACGCTCCGTCCATCATCCCCTTTGGTTTCGCTTTGTTCGCCCTAAGTTTGCAGGGTATGCCCAGACGTGGGTCCCCTGCTCACTTTGCCACTGGATTCAAGGTAGCCTGCCTGATGAGGGTTATGAACCTGAAACCAGTCTCAGGATGCTTGTTTCCGGTCCAGGGAAGACATGGCTTGGCAGTTCGGGCTGGGCTGTTCCCATGAGGCACAGGGTCAGACTGATTTGCATATGGCCATGTCTGAACTGGGGTGGTGAAGTGAGCTAAAGAATGATGATGGATTAAACCCAGATCGGTTGACTGGGGGTGAGTGTTTGATTTCCTCAAACGCTCCGTCCATCATCCCCTTTGGTATAGCTTTGTTCACCCTAAGTTGGCAGGGTATGCCCAGACGTGGGTCCCTTGCTCACTTTGCGACTGAATTCAAGATAGCCTGGCTGGTGAGGGTTATGAACCCGAAACCGGTCCCATGATGCTTATTTCCGGTCCAGGGAAGACATGGCTTGGCAGTTCGGGCTGGACTGTTCCCATGAGACACAGTGTCAGACTTCTTTGCATATGGCCATGTCTGAACTGGGGTGGTGGAGTGAGCTAAAGAATGATGATGGATTAAACGCAGATCAGTTGACTGGGGGTGAGTGTTTGATTTGCTCAAACGCTCCGTCCATCATCCCCTTTGGTATCGCTTTGTTCGTCCTAAGTTGGCAGGGTATGCCCAGACTTGGGTCTCTTGCTCACTTTGCCACTGGATTCAAGATAGCCTGGCTGATGAGGGTTATGAACCCGAAACCGGTCCCAGGATGCTTGTTTCTGGTCCAGGGAAGCCATGGCTTGGCAGTTCGGGCTTGACTGTTCCCATGAGGCACAGGGTCAGACTGATTTGCATATAGCCATGTCTGAACTGGGGTGGTGGAGTGAGCTAAAGAATGATGATTGAGTAAACCAAGATCAGTTGACTGAGGGTGAGTGTTTGATTTGCTCAAACGCTCCGTCCATCATCCCCTTTGGTATCGCTTTGTTCGCCCTAAGTTGGCAGGGTAAGCCCAGACGTGGGTCCCTTGCTATCTTTGCCACTGGATTCAAGATAGCCTGGCTGATGAGGGTTATGAACCCGAAACCGGTACCAGGATGCTTGTTTCCGGTCCACTGGGGTGGTGGAGTGAGCTAAAAAATGATGATGGATTAAACCCAGATCAGTTGACTAGGGGTGAGTGTTTGATTTGCTCAAACGCTCCGTCCATCATCCCATTTGGTATCGCTTTGTTCGCCCTAAGTTGACAAGGTATGCCCAGACGTGGGTCCCTTCTCACTTTGCCACTGGATTCAAGATAGCATGGCTGAAGAGGGTTATGAAACCAAAACCGGTCCCAGGATGCTTGTTTCCGGTCCAGGGAAGAAATGGCTTGGCAGTCCTGGCTGGACTGTTCCCATGAGGCACATGGTCAGACTGATTTGCATATGGCCATGTCTGAAATGGGGTGGTGGAGTGAGCTAAAGAATGGAGATGGATTAAACCAAGATCAGTTGACTGGGGGTGAGTGTTTGAATTGCTCAAACGCTCCGTCCATCATCCCCTTTGGTATCGCTTTGCTCGCCCTAAGTTGGCAGGGTATGCCCAGACGTGGGTCCCCTGCTCACTTTGCCACTGGATTCAAGATAGCCTGGCTGATGAGGGTTATGAACCCGAAACCGGTCCCAGGATGCTTGTTTCCAGTCCAGGGAAGACATGGATTGGCAGTTCTGGCTGGACTGTGCCATGAGGACCAGGGTCAGATTGATTTGCATATGGCCATGTTTGAACTGGGGTGGTGGAGTGAGCTAAAGAATGATGATGGATTAAACCCAGATCAGTTGACTGGGGATGAGTGTTTGATTTCCTCAAACGCTCCGTCCATCATCCCCTTTGGTTTCGCTTTGTTCGCGCTAAGTTTGCAGAGTATGCCCAGACGTGGGTCCCCTGCTCACTTTGCCACTGGATTCAAGGTAGCCTGCCTGATGAGGGTTATGAACCTGAAACCAGTCTCAGGATGCTTGTTTCCGGTCCAGGGATGACATGGCTTGGCAGTTCGGGCTGGGCTGTTCCCATGAGGCACACGGTCAGACTGATTTGCATATGGCCATATCTGAACTGGGGTGGTGGAGTGAGCTAAAGAATAATGATGGATTAAACCCAGATCAGTTGACTGGGGGTGAGTTTTTGATTTCCTCAAACGCTCCGTCCATCTTCCCCGTTGGTATAGCTTTGTTCACCTTAAGTTGGCAGGGTATGCCCAGACGTGGGTCCCTTGCTCACTTTGCCACTGGATTCAAGATAGCCTGGCTGGTGAGGGTTATGAACCCGAAACCGGTCTCAGGATGCTTATTTCCGGTCCAGGGAAGACATGGCTTGGCAGTTCGGGCTGGACTGTTCCCATGAGGCACAGTGTCAGACTTCCTTGCATATGGCCATGTCTGAACTGGGGTGGTGGAGTGAGCTAAAGAATGATGATGGATTAAACCCAGATCAGTTGACTGGGGGTGAGTGTTTGATTTGCTCAAACGCTCCGTCCATCATCCCCTTTGGTATCGCTTTGTTCGTCCTAAGTTGGCAGGGTATGCCCAGACTTGGGTCTCTTGCTCACTTTGCCACTGGATTAAAGATAGCCTGGCTGATGAGGGTTATGAACCCGAAACCGGTCCCAGGATGCTTGTTTCTGGTCCAGGGAAGCCATGGCTTGGCAGTTCGGGCTTGACTGTTCCCATGAGGCACAGGGTCAGACTGATTTGCAGATAGCCATGTCTGAACTGGGGTGGTGGAGTGAGCTAAAGAATGATGATTGAGTAAACCAAGATCAGTTGACTGAGGGTGAGTGTTTGATTTGCTCAAACGCTCTGTCCATCATCCCCTTTGGTATCGCTTTGTTCGCCCTAAGTTGGCAGGGTAAGCCCAGACGTGGGTCCCCTGCTCACTTTGCCACGTGATTTAAGATAGCCTGGTTGATGAGGGTTATGAACCCGAAACCGGTACCAGGATGCTTGTTTCCGGTCCACTGGGGTGGTGGAGTGAGCTAAAGAATGATGATGGATTAAACCCAGATCAGTTGACTAGGGGTGAGTGTTTGATTTGCTCAAACGCTCCGTCCATCATCCCCTTTGGTATCACTTTGTTCACACTAAATTGGCAGGGTATGCCCAGACGTGGGTCCCTTGCTCACTTTGCCACTGGATTTAAGATAGTCTGCCTGATGAGGGTTATGAACCCAAAACCGGTCCCAGGATGCTTGTTTCCGGTCCAGGGAAGACATGGCTTGGCAGTTCGGGCTGGACTGTTCCCATGAGGCACAGGGTCAGACTGATTTGCATATGGCCATGTCTGAACTGGGTTGGTGGAGTGAGCTAAAGAATGATGATGGATTAAACCCAGATCAGTTGACTGGGGGTGAGTGATTGATTTGCTCAAACGCTCCGTCCATCATCCCCTAAGGTATCGCTTTGTTTGCCCTAAGTTGGCAGGGTATGCCCACACGTGGGTCCCTTGCTCACTTTGCCACTGGATTCAAGATAGCCTGGCTGATGAAGGTTATGAACCCGAAACCGGTCCCAGGACGCTTGTTTCTGGTCCTGGGAAGGCTTGGCTTGGCAGTTCGGGCTGTACTGTTCCCATGAGGCACAGGGTCAGACTGATTTGCATATGGCCATATCTGAACTGGGGTGGTGGAGTGACCTAAAGAATGATGATAGATTAAACCCAGATCAGTTGACTGGGGGTGAGTGTTTGATTTGCTCAAAGGCTCCGTCCATCATCCCCTTTGGTATCGCTTTGTTCGCCCTAAGTTGGCAGGGTATGCCCAGATGTGGGTCCCTTGCTCACTTTGCCACTGGATTCAAGATAGCCTGTCTGATGAGGGTTATGAGCCCGAAACCAGTCCCAGGATGCTTGTTTCCGATCCAGGGAAGACATGGCTTGGCAGTTCGGGCTGGACAGTGCCATGAGGACCAGGGTCAGACTGATTTGCATATGGCCATGTTTGAACTGGGGTGGTGGAGTGAGCTAAAGAATGATGATGGATTAAACCCAGATCAGTTGACTGGGGATGAGTGTTTGATTTCCTCAAACGCTCCGTCCATCATCCCCTTTGGTTTCGCTTTGTTCGCCCTAAGTTTGCAGGGTATGCCCAGACGTGGGTCCCCTGCTCACTTTGCCACTGGATTCAAGGTAGCCTGCCTGATGAGGGTTATGAACCTGAAACCAGTCTCAGGATGCTTGTTTCCGGTCCAGGGAAGACATGGCTTGGCAGTTCGGGCTGGGCTGTTCCCATGAGGCACAGGGTCAGACTGATTTGCTTATGGCCATGTCTGAACTGGGGTGGTGAAGTGAGCTAAAGAATGATGATGGATTAAACCCAGATCGGTTGACTGGGGGTGAGTGTTTGATTTCCTCAAACGCTCCGTCCATCATCCCCTTTGGTATAGCTTTGTTCACCCTAAGTTGGCAGGGTATGCCCAGACGTGGGTCCCTTGCTCACTTTGCGACTGAATTCAAGATAGCCTGGCTGGTGAGGGTTATGAACCCGAAACCGGTCCCATGATGCTTATTTCCGGTCCAGGGAAGACATGGCTTGGCAGTTCGGGCTGGACTGTTCCCATGAGACACAGTGTCAGACTTCTTTGCATATGGCCATGTCTGAACTGGGGTGGTGGAGTGAGCTAAAGAATGATGATGGATTAAACCCAGATCAGTTGACTGGGGGTGAGTGTTTGATTTGCTCAAACGCTCCGTCCATCATCCCCTTTGGTATCGCTTTGTTCGCCCTAAGTTGGCAAGGTATGCCCAGACGTGGGTCCCTTCTCACTTTGCCACTGGATTCAAGATAGCATGGCTGAAGAGGGTTATGAACCCAAAACCGGTCCCAGGATGCTTGTTTCCGGTCCAGGGAAGAAATGGCTTGGCAGTCCTGGCTGGACTGTTCCCATGAGGCACATGGTCAGACTGATTTGCATATGGCCATGTCTGAAATGGGGTGGTGGAGTGAGCTAAAGAATGGAGATGGATTAAACCAAGATCAGTTGACTGGGGGTGAGTGTTTGAATTGCTCAAACGCTCCGTCCATCATCCCCTTTGGTATCGCTTTGTTCGCCCTAAGTTGGCAGGGTATGCCCAGACGTGGGTCCCCTGCTCACTTTGCCACTGGATTCAAGATAGCCTGGCTGATGAGGGTTATGAACCCGAAACCGGTCCCAGGATGCTTGTTTCCAGTCCAGGGAAGACATGGATTGGCAGTTCTGGCTGGACTGTGCCATGAGGACCAGGGTCAGATTGATTTGCATATGGCCATGTTTGAACTGGGGTGGTGGAGTGAGCTAAAGAATGATGATGGATTAAACCCAGATCAGTTGACTGGGGATGAGTGTTTGATTTCCTCAAACGCTCCGTCCATCATCCCCTTTGGTTTCGCTTTGTTCGCCCTAAGTTTGCAGAGTATGCCCAGACGTGGGTCCCCTGCTCACTTTGCCACTGGATTCAAGGTAGCCTGCCTGATGAGGGTTATGAACCTGAAACCAGTCTCAGGATGCTTGTTTCCGGTCCAGGGATGACATGGCTTGGCAGTTCGGGCTGGGCTGTTCCCATGAGGCACAGGGTCAGACTGATTTGCATATGGCCATATCTGAACTGGGGTGGAGGAGTGAGCTAAAGAATAATGATGGATTAAACCCAGATCAGTTGACTGGGGGTGAGTTTTTGATTTCCTCAAACGCTCCGTCCATCATCCCCTTTGGTATCGCTTTGTTCGTCCTAAGTTGGCAGGGTATGCCCAGACTTGGGTCTCTTGCTCACTTTGCCACTGGATTCAAGATAGCCTGGCTGATGAGGGTTATGAACCCGAAACCGGTCCCAGGATGCTTGTTTCTGGTCCAGGGAAGCCATGGCTTGGCAGTTCGGGCTTGACTGTTCCCATGAGGCACAGGGTCAGACTGATTTGCAGATAGCCATGTCTGAACTGGGGTGGTGGAATGAGCTAAAGAATGATGATTGAGTAAACCAAGATCAGTTGACTGAGGGTGAGTGTTTGATTTGCTCAAACGCTCTGTCCATCATCCCCTTTGGTATCGCTTTGTTCGCCCTAAGTTGGCAGGGTAAGCCCAGACGTGGGTCCCCTGCTCACTTTGCCACTGGATTTAAGATAGCCTGGCTGATGAGGGTTATGAACCCGAAACCGGTACCAGGATGCTTGTTTCCGGTCCACTGGGGTGGTGGAGTGAGCTAAAGAATGATGATGGATTAAACCCAGATCAGTTGACTAGGGGTGAGTGTTTGATTTGCTCAAACGCTCCGTCCATCATCCCCTTTGGTATCACTTTGTTCGCACTAAATTGGCAGGGTATGCCCAGACGTGGGTCCCTTGCTCACTTTGCCACTGGATTTAAGATAGTCTGCCTGATGAGGGTTATGAACCCAAAACCGGTCCCAGGATGCTTGTTTCCGGTCCAGGGAAGACATGGCTTGGCAGTTCGGGCTGGACTGTTCCCATGAGGCACAGGGTCAGACTGATTTGCATATGGCCATGTCTGAACTGGGTTGGTGGAGTGAGCTAAAGAATGATGATGGATTAAACCCAGATCAGTTGACTGGGGGTGAGTGTTTGATTTGCTCAAACGCTCCGTCCATCATCCCCTAAGGTATCGCTTTGTTCGCCCTAAGTTGGCAGGGTATGCCCACACGTGGGTCCCTTGCTCACTTTGCCACTGGATTCAAGATAGCCTGGCTGATGAAGGTTATGAACCCGAAACCGGTCCCAGGACGCTTGTTCCCGGTCCTGGGAAGGCTTGGCTTGGCAGTTCGGGCTGTACTGTTCCCATGAGGCACAGGGTCAGACTGATTTGCATATGGCCATGTCTGAACTGGGGTGGTGGAGTGACCTAAAGAATGATGATAGATTAAACCCAGATCAGTTGACTGGGGGTGAGTGTTTGATTTGCTCAAAGGCTCCGTCCATCATCCCCTTTGGTATCGCTTTGTTCGCCCTAAGTTGGCAGGGTATGCCCAGATGTGGGTCCCTTGCTCACTTTGCCACTGGATTCAAGATAGCCTGTCTGATGAGGGTTATGAGCCCGAAACCAGTCCCAGGATGCTTGTTTCCGATCCAGGGAAGACATGGCTTGGCAGTTCGGGCTGGACAGTTCCCATGAGGCACAGGGTCAGACTGATTTGCATATGGCCATGTCTGAACTGGGGTGGTGGAGTGAGCTAAAGAATGATGATGGATTAAACCCAGATCAGTTGACTGGGGGTGAGTGTTTGATTTGCTCAAACGCTCCGTCCATCATCCCATTTGGTATCGCTTTGTTTGCCCTAAGTTGTCAAGGTATGCCCAGACGTGGGTCCCCTGCTCACTTTGCCACTGGATTCAAGATAGCCTGGCTGATGAGGGTTATGAACCCGAAACCGGTCCCAGGATGCTTGTTTCCAGTCCAGGGAAGACATGGCTTGGCAGTTCGGGCTGGACTGTGCCATGAGGACCAGGGTCAGACTGATTTGCATATGGCCATGTTTGAACTGGGGTGGTGGAGTGAGCTAAAGAATGATGATGGATTAAACCCAGATCAGTTGACTGGGGATGAGTGTTTGATTTCCTCAAACGCTCCGTCCATCATCCCTTTTGGTTTCGCTTTGTTCGCCCTAAGTTTGCAGGGTATGCCCAGACATGGGTCCCCTGCTCACTTTGCCACTGGATTCAAGGTAGCCTGCCTGATGAGGGTTATGAACCTGAAACCAGTCTCAGGATGCTTGTTTCCGGTCCAGGGAAGACATGGCTTGGCAGTTCGGGCTGGGCTGTTCCCATGAGGCACAGGGTCAGACTGATTTGCATATGGCCATGTCTGAACTGGGGTGGTGAAGTGAGCTAAAGAATGATGATGGATTAAACCCAGATCGGTTGACTGGGGGTGAGTGTTTGATTTCCTCAAACGCTCCGTCCATCATCCCCTTTGGTATAGCTTTGTTCACCCTAAGTTGGCAGGGTATGCCCAGACGTGGGTCCCTTGCTCACTTTGCGACTGAATTCAAGATAGCCTGGCTGGTGAGGGTTATGAACCCGAAACCGGTCCCATGATGCTTATTTCCGGTCCAGGGAAGACATGGCTTGGCAGTTCGGGCTGGACTGTTCCCATGAGACACAGTGTCAGACTTCTTTGCATATGGCCATGTCTGAACTGGGGTGGTGGAGTGAGCTAAAGAATGATGATGGATTAAACCCAGATCAGTTGACTGGGGGTGAGTGTTTGATTTGCTCAAACGCTCCGTCCATCATCCCCTTTGGTATCGCTTTGTTCGTCCTAAGTTGGCAGGGTATGCCCAGACTTGGGTCTCTTGCTCACTTTGCCACTGGATTCAAGATAGCCTGGCTGATGAGGGTTATGAACCCGAAACCGGTCCCAGGATGCTTGTTTCTGGTCCAGGGAAGCCATGGCTTGGCAGTTCGGGCTTGACTGTTCCCATGAGGCACAGGGTCAGACTGATTTGCATATAGCCATGTCTGAACTGGGGTGGTGGAGTGAGCTAAAGAATGATGATTGAGTAAACCAAGATCAGTTGACTGAGGGTGAGTGTTTGATTTGCTCAAACGCTCCGTCCATCATCCCCTTTGGTATCGCTTTGTTCGCCCTAAGTTGGCAGGGTAAGCCCAGACGTGGGTCCCTTGCTATCTTTGCCACTGGATTCAAGATAGCCTGGCTGATGAGGGTTATGAACCCGAAACCGGTACCAGGATGCTTGTTTCCGGTCCACTGGGGTGGTGGAGTGAGCTAAAGAATGATGATGGATTAAACCCAGATCAGTTGACTAGGGGTGAGTGTTTGATTTGCTCAAACGCTCCGTCCATCATCCCCTTTGGTATCGCTTTGTTCGCACTAAATTGGCAGGATATGCCCAGACGTGGGTACCTTGCTCACTTTGCCACTGGATTTAAGATAGTCTGGCTGATGATGGTTATGAACCCAAAACCGGTCCCAGGATGCTTGTTTCCGGTCCAGGGAGGACATGGCTTGGCAGTTCGGGCTGGACTGTTCCCATGAGGCACAGGGTCAGACTGATTTGCATATGGCCATGTCTGAACTGGGTTGGTGGAGTGAGCTAAAGAATGATGATGGATTAAACCCAGATCAGTTGACTGGGGTGAGTGTTTGATTTGCTTAAACGCTCCGTCCATCAACCCCTAAGATATCGCTTTGTTCGCCCTAAGTTGGCAGGGTATGCCCACACGTGGGTCCCTTGCTCACTTTGCCACTGGATTCAAGATAGCCTGGCTGATGAAGGTTATGAACCCGAAACCGGTCCCAGGACGCTTGTTTCCGGTCCTGGGAAGGCTTGGCTTGGCAGTTCGGGCTGTACTGTTCCCATGAGGCACAGGGTCAGACTGATTTGCATATGGCATGTCTGAACTGGGGTGGTGGAGTGACCTAAAGAATGATGATGGATTAAACCCAGATCAGTTGACTGGGGGTGAGTGTTTGATTTGCTCAAAGGCTCCGTCCATCATCCCCTTTGGTATCGCTTTGTTCGCCCTAAGTTGGCAGGGTATGCCCAGATGTGGGTCCCTTGCTCACTTTGCCACTGGATTCAAGATAGCCTGTCTGATGAGGGTTATGAGCCCGAAACCGGTCCCAGGACGCTTGTTTCCGATCCAGGGAAGACATGGCTTGGCAGTTCGTGCTGGACAGTTCCCATGAGGCACAGGGTCAGACTGATTTGCATATGGCCATGTCTAAACTGGGGTGGTGGAGTGAGCTAAAGAATGATGATGGATTAAACCCAGATCAGTTGACTGGGGGTGAGTGTTTGATTTGCTCAAACGCTCCGTCCATCATCCCATTTGGTATCGCTTTGTTCGCCCTAAGTTGGCAAGGTATGCCCAGACGTGGGTCCCTTCTCACTTTGCCACTGGATTCAAGATAGCATGGCTGAAGAGGGTTATGAACCCAAAACCGGTCCCAGGATGCTTTTTTCCGGTCCAGGGAAGACATGGCTTGGCAGTCCTGGCTGGACTGTTCCCATGAGGCACATGGTCAGACTGATTTGCATATGGCTATGTCTGAAATGGGGTGGTGGAGTGAGCTAAAGAATGGAGATGGATTAAACCAAGATCAGTTGACTGGGGGTGAGTGTTTGAATTGCTCAAACGCTCCGTCCATCATCCCCTTTGGTATCGCTTTGTTCGCCCTAAGTTGGCAGGGTATGCCCAGACGTGGGTCCCCTGCTCACTTTGCCACTGGATTCAAGATAGCCTGGCTGATGAGGGTTATGAACCCGAAACCGGTCCCAGGATGCTTGTTTCCAGTCCAGGGAAGACATGGATTGGCAGTTCTGGCTGGACTGTGCCATGAGGACCAGGGTCAGATTGATTTGCATATGGCCATGTTTGAACTGGGGTGGTGGAGTGAGCTAAAGAATGATGATGGATTAAACCCAGATCAGTTGACTGGGGATGAGTGTTTGATTTCCTCAAACGCTCCGTCCATCATCCCCTTTGGTTTCGCTTTGTTCGCCCTAAGTTTGCAGAGTATGCCCAGACGTGGGTCCCCTGCTCACTTTGCCACTGGATTCAAGGTAGCCTGCCTGATGAGGGTTATGAACCTGAAACCAGTCTCAGGATGCTTGTTTCCGGTCCAGGGATGACATGGCTTGGCAGTTCGGGCTGGGCTGTTCCCATGAGGCACAGGGTCAGACTGATTTGCATATGGCCATATCTGAACTGGGGTGGTGGAGTGAGCTAAAGAATAATGATGGATTAAACCCAGATCAGTTGACTGGGGGTGAGTTTTTGATTTCCTCAAACGCTCCGTCCATCATCCCCTTTGGTATAGCTTTGTTCACCTTAAGTTGGCAGGGTATGCCCAGACGTGGGTCCCTTGCTCACTTTGCCACTGGATTCAAGATAGCCTGGCTGGTGAGGGTTATGAACCCGAAACCGGTCCCAGGATGCTTATTTCCGGTCCAGGGAAGACATGGCTTGGCAGTTCGGGCTGGACTGTTCCCATGAGGCACAGTGTCAGACTTCTTTGCATATGGCCATGTCTGAACTGGGGTGGTGGAGTGAGCTAAAGAATGATGATGGATTAAACCCAGATCAGTTGACTGGGGGTGAGTGTTTGATTTGCTCAAACGCTCCGTCCATCATCCCCTTTGGTATCGCTTTGTTCGTCCTAAGTTGGCAGGGTATGCCCAGACTTGGGTCTCTTGCTCACTTTGCCACTGGATTAAAGATAGCCTGGCTGATGAGGGTTATGAACCCGAAACCGGTCCCAGGATGCTTGTTTCTGGTCCAGGGAAGCCATGGCTTGGCAGTTCGGGCTTGACTGTTCCCATGAGGCACAGGGTCAGACTGATTTGCAGATAGCCATGTCTGAACTGGGGTGGTGGAGTGAGCTAAAGAATGATGATTGAGTAAACCAAGATCAGTTGACTGAGGGTGAGTGTTTGATTTGCTCAAACGCTCTGTCCATCATCCCCTTTGGTATCGCTTTGTTCGCCCTAAGTTGGCAGGGTAAGCCCAGACGTGGGTCCACTGCTCACTTTGCCACTGGATTTAAGATAGCCTGGCTGATGAGGGTTATGAACCCGAAACCGGTCCCAGGACGCTTGTTTCCGGTCCTGGGAAGGCTTGGCTTGGCAGTTCGGGCTGTACTGTTCCCATGAGGCACAGGGTCAGACTGATTTGCATATGGCCATGTCTGAACTGGGGTGGTGGAGTGACCTAAAGAATGATGATAGATTAAACCCAGATCAGTTGACTGGGGGTGAGTGTTTGATTTGCTCAAAGGCTCCGTCCATCATCCCCTTTGGTATCGCTTTGTTCGCCCTAAGTTGGCAGGGTATGCCCAGATGTGGGTCCCTTGCTCACTTTGCCACTGGATTCAAGATAGCCTGTCTGATGAGGGTTATGAGCCCGAAACCAGTCCCAGGATGCTTGTTTCCGATCCAGGGAAGACATGGCTTGGCAGTTCGGGCTGGACAGTTCCCATGAGGCACAGGGTCAGACTGATTTGCATATGGCGATGTCTGAACTGGGGTGGTGGAGTGAGCTAAAGAATGATGATGGATTAAACCCAGATCAGTTGACTGGGGGTGAGTGTTTGATTTGCTCAAACGCTCCGTCCATCATCCCATTTGGTATCGCTTTGTTTGCCCTAAGTTGGCAAGGTATGCCCAGACGTGGGTCCCCTGCTCACTTTGCCACTGGATTCAAGATAGCCTGGCTGATGAGGGTTATGAACCCGAAACCGGTCCCAGGATGCTTGTTTCCAGTCCAGGGAAGACATGGCTTGGCAGTTCGGGCTGGATTGTGCCATGAGGACCAGGATCAGACTGATTTGCATATGGCCATGTTTGAACTGGGGTGGTGGAGTGAGCTAAAGAATGATGATGGATTAAACCCAGATCAGTTGACTGGGGATGAGTGTTTGATTTCCTCAAACGCTCCGTCCATCATCCCCTTTGGTTTCGCTTTGTTCGCCCTAAGTTTGCAGGGTATGCCCAGACGTGGGTCCCCTGCTCACTTTGCCACTGGATTCAAGGTAGCCTGCCTGATGAGGGTTATGAACCTGAAACCAGTCTCAGGATGCTTGTTTCCGGTCCAGGGAAGACATGGCTTGGCAGTTCGGGCTGGGCTGTTCCCATGAGGCACAGGGTCAGACTGATTTGCATATGGCCATGTCTGAACTGGGCTGGTGAAGTGAGCTAAAGAATGATGATGGATTAAACCCAGATCGGTTGACTGGGGGTGAGTGTTTGATTTCCTCAAACGCTCCGTCCATCATCCCCTTTGGTATAGCTTTGTTCACCCTAAGTTGGCAGGGTATGCCCAGACGTGGGTCCCTTGCTCACTTTGCGACTGAATTCAAGATAGCCTGGCTGGTGAGGGTTATGAACCCGAAACCGGTCCCATGATGCTTATTTCCGGTCCAGGGAAGACATGGCTTGGCAGTTCGGGCTGGACTGTTCCCATGAGACACAGTGTCAGACTTCTTTGCATATGGCCATGTCTGAACTGGGGTGGTGGAGTGAGCTAAAGAATGATGATGGATTAAACCCAGATCAGTTGACTGGGGGTGAGTGTTTGATTTGCTCAAACGCTCCGTCCATCATCCCCTTTGGTATCGCTTTGTTCGTCCTAAGTTGGCAGGGTATGCCCAGACTTGGGTCTCTTGCTCACTTTGCCACTGGATTCAAGATAGCCTGGCTGATGAGGGTTATGAACCCGAAACCGGTCCCAGGATGCTTGTTTCTGGTCCAGGGAAGCCATGGCTTGGCAGTTCGGGCTTGACTGTTCCCATGAGGCACAGGGTCAGACTGATTTGCATATAGCCATGTCTGAACTGGGGTGGTGGAGTGAGCTAAAGAATGATGATTGAGTAAACCAAGATCAGTTGACTGAGGGTGAGTGTTTGATTTGTTCAAACGCTCCGTCCATCATCCACTTTGGTATCGCTTTGTTCGCCCTAAGTTGGCAGGGTAAGCCCAGACGTGGGTCCCTTGCTATCTTTGCCACTGGATTCAAGATAGACTGGCTGATGAGGGTTATGAACCCGAAACCGGTACCAGGATGCTTGTTTCCGGTCCACTGGGGTGGTGGAGTGAGCTAAAGAATGATGATGGATTAAACCCAGATCAGTTGACTAGGGGTGAGTGTTTGATTTGCTCAAACGCTCCGTCCATCATCCCCTTTGGTATCGCTTTGTTCGCACTAAATTGGCAGGATATGCCCAGACGTGGGTCCCTTGCTCACTTTGCCACTGGATTTAAGATAGTCTGGCTGATGATGGTTATGAACCCAAAACCGGTCCCAGGATGCTTGTTTCCGGTCCAGGGAGGACATGGCTTGGCAGTTCGGGCTGGACTGTTCCCATGAGGCACAGGGTCAGACTGATTTGCATATGGCCATGTCTGAACTGGGTTGGTGGAGTGAGCTAAAGAATGATGATGGATTAAACCCAGATCAGTTGAATGGGGTGAGTGTTTGATTTGCTCAAACGCTCCGTCCATCATCCCCTAAGGTATCGCTTTGTTCGCCCTAAGTTGGCAGGGTATGCCCACACGTGGGTCCCTTGCTCACTTTGCCACTGGATTCAAGATAGCCTGGCTGATGAAGGTTATGAACCCGAAACCGGTCCCAGGACGCTTGTTTCCGGTCCTGGGAAGGCTTGGCTTGGCAGTTCGGGCTGTACTGTTCCCATGAGGCACAGGGTCAGACTGATTTGCATATGGCATGTCTGAACTGGGGTGGTGGAGTGACCTAAAGAATGATGATGGATTAAACCCAGATCAGTTGACTGGGGGTGAGTGTTTGATTTGCTCAAAGGCTCCGTCCATCATCCCCTTTGGTATCGCTTTGTTCGCCCTAAGTTGGCAGGGTATGCCCAGATGTGGGTCCCTTGCTCACTTTGCCACTGGATTCAAGATAGCCTGTCTGATGAGGGTTATGAGCCCGAAACCGGTCCCAGGACGCTTGTTTCCGATCCAGGGAAGACATGGCTTGGCAGTTCGTGCTGGACAGTTCCCATGAGGCACAGGGTCAGACTGATTTGCATATGGCCATGTCTAAACTGGGGTGGTGGAGTGAGCTAAAGAATGATGATGGATTAAACCCAGATCAGTTGACTGGGGGTGAGTGTTTGATTTGCTCAAACGCTCCGTCCATCATCCCATTTGGTATCGCTTTGTTCGCCCTAAGTTGGCAAGGTATGCCCAGACGTGGGTCCCTTCTCACTTTGCCACTGGATTCAAGATAGCATGGCTGAAGAGGGTTATGAACCCAAAACCGGTCCCAGGATGCTTTTTTCCGGTCCAGGGAAGACATGGCTTGGCAGTCCTGGCTGGACTGTTCCCATGAGGCACATGGTCAGACTGATTTGCATATGGCTATGTCTGAAATGGGGTGGTGGAGTGAGCTAAAGAATGGAGATGGATTAAACCAAGATCAGTTGACTGGGGGTGAGTGTTTGAATTGCTCAAACGCTCCGTCCATCATCCCCTTTGGTATCGCTTTGTTCGCCCTAAGTTGGCAGGGTATGCCCAGACGTGGGTCCCCTGCTCACTTTGCCACTGGATTCAAGATAGCCTGGCTGATGAGGGTTATGAACCCGAAACCGGTCCCAGGATGCTTGTTTCCAGTCCAGGGAAGACATGGATTGGCAGTTCTGGCTGGACTGTGCCATGAGGACCAGGGTCAGATTGATTTGCATATGGCCATGTTTGAACTGGGGTGGTGGAGTGAGCTAAAGAATGATGATGGATTAAACCCAGATCAGTTGACTGGGGATGAGTGTTTGATTTCCTCAAACGCTCCGTCCATCATCCCCTTTGGTTTCGCTTTGTTCGCCCTAAGTTTGCAGAGTATGCCCAGACGTGGGTCCCCTGCTCACTTTGCCACTGGATTCAAGGTAGCCTGCCTGATGAGGGTTATGAACCTGAAACCAGTCTCAGGATGCTTGTTTCCGGTCCAGGGATGACATGGCTTGGCAGTTCGGGCTGGGCTGTTCCCATGAGGCACAGGGTCAGACTGATTTGCATATGGCCATATCTGAACTGGGGTGGTGGAGTGAGCTAAAGAATAATGATGGATTAAACCCAGATCAGTTGACTGGGGGTGAGTTTTTGATTTCCTCAAACGCTCCGTCCATCATCCCCTTTGGTATAGCTTTGTTCACCTTAAGTTGGCAGGGTATGCCCAGACGTGGGTCCCTTGCTCACTTTGCCACTGGATTCAAGATAGCCTGGCTGGTGAGGGTTATGAACCCGAAACCGGTCCCAGGATGCTTATTTCCGGTCCAGGGAAGACATGGCTTGGCAGTTCGGGCTGGACTGTTCCCATGAGGCACAGTGTCAGACTTCTTTGCATATGGCCATGTCTGAACTGGGGTGGTGGAGTGAGCTAAAGAATGATGATGGATTAAACCCAGATCAGTTGACTGGGGGTGAGTGTTTGATTTGCTCAAACGCTCCGTCCATCATCCCCTTTGGTATCGCTTTGTTCGTCCTAAGTTGGCAGGGTATGCCCAGACTTGGGTCTCTTGCTCACTTTGCCACTGGATTAAAGATAGCCTGGCTGATGAGGGTTATGAACCCGAAACCGGTCCCAGGATGCTTGTTTCTGGTCCAGGGAAGCCATGGCTTGGCAGTTCGGGCTTGACTGTTCCCATGAGGCACAGGGTCAGACTGATTTGCAGATAGCCATGTCTGAACTGGGGTGGTGGAGTGAGCTAAAGAATGATGATTGAGTAAACCAAGATCAGTTGACTGAGGGTGAGTGTTTGATTTGCTCAAACGCTCTGTCCATCATCCCCTTTGGTATCGCTTTGTTCGCCCTAAGTTGGCAGGGTAAGCCCAGACGTGGGTCCACTGCTCACTTTGCCACTGGATTTAAGATAGCCTGGCTGATGAGGGTTATGAACCCGAAACCGGTCCCAGGACGCTTGTTTCCGGTCCTGGGAAGGCTTGGCTTGGCAGTTCGGGCTGTACTGTTCCCATGAGGCACAGGGTCAGACTGATTTGCATATGGCCATGTCTGAACTGGGGTGGTGGAGTGACCTAAAGAATGATGATAGATTAAACCCAGATCAGTTGACTGGGGGTGAGTGTTTGATTTGCTCAAAGGCTCCGTCCATCATCCCCTTTGGTATCGCTTTGTTCGCCCTAAGTTGGCAGGGTATGCCCAGATGTGGGTCCCTTGCTCACTTTGCCACTGGATTCAAGATAGCCTGTCTGATGAGGGTTATGAGCCCGAAACCAGTCCCAGGATGCTTGTTTCCGATCCAGGGAAGACATGGCTTGGCAGTTCGGGCTGGACAGTTCCCATGAGGCACAGGGTCAGACTGATTTGCATATGGCGATGTCTGAACTGGGGTGGTGGAGTGAGCTAAAGAATGATGATGGATTAAACCCAGATCAGTTGACTGGGGGTGAGTGTTTGATTTGCTCAAACGCTCCGTCCATCATCCCATTTGGTATCGCTTTGTTTGCCCTAAGTTGGCAAGGTATGCCCAGACGTGGGTCCCCTGCTCACTTTGCCACTGGATTCAAGATAGCCTGGCTGATGAGGGTTATGAACCCGAAACCGGTCCCAGGATGCTTGTTTCCAGTCCAGGGAAGACATGGCTTGGCAGTTCGGGCTGGATTGTGCCATGAGGACCAGGATCAGACTGATTTGCATATGGCCATGTTTGAACTGGGGTGGTGGAGTGAGCTAAAGAATGATGATGGATTAAACCCAGATCAGTTGACTGGGGATGAGTGTTTGATTTCCTCAAACGCTCCGTCCATCATCCCCTTTGGTTTCGCTTTGTTCGCCCTAAGTTTGCAGGGTATGCCCAGACGTGGGTCCCCTGCTCACTTTGCCACTGGATTCAAGGTAGCCTGCCTGATGAGGGTTATGAACCTGAAACCAGTCTCAGGATGCTTGTTTCCGGTCCAGGGAAGACATGGCTTGGCAGTTCGGGCTGGGCTGTTCCCATGAGGCACAGGGTCAGACTGATTTGCATATGGCCATGTCTGAACTGGGCTGGTGAAGTGAGCTAAAGAATGATGATGGATTAAACCCAGATCGGTTGACTGGGGGTGAGTGTTTGATTTCCTCAAACGCTCCGTCCATCATCCCCTTTGGTATAGCTTTGTTCACCCTAAGTTGGCAGGGTATGCCCAGACGTGGGTCCCTTGCTCACTTTGCGACTGAATTCAAGATAGCCTGGCTGGTGAGGGTTATGAACCCGAAACCGGTCCCATGATGCTTATTTCCGGTCCAGGGAAGACATGGCTTGGCAGTTCGGGCTGGACTGTTCCCATGAGACACAGTGTCAGACTTCTTTGCATATGGCCATGTCTGAACTGGGGTGGTGGAGTGAGCTAAAGAATGATGATGGATTAAACCCAGATCAGTTGACTGGGGGTGAGTGTTTGATTTGCTCAAACGCTCCGTCCATCATCCCCTTTGGTATCGCTTTGTTCGTCCTAAGTTGGCAGGGTATGCCCAGACTTGGGTCTCTTGCTCACTTTGCCACTGGATTCAAGATAGCCTGGCTGATGAGGGTTATGAACCCGAAACCGGTCCCAGGATGCTTGTTTCTGGTCCAGGGAAGCCATGGCTTGGCAGTTCGGGCTTGACTGTTCCCATGAGGCACAGGGTCAGACTGATTTGCATATAGCCATGTCTGAACTGGGGTGGTGGAGTGAGCTAAAGAATGATGATTGAGTAAACCAAGATCAGTTGACTGAGGGTGAGTGTTTGATTTGTTCAAACGCTCCGTCCATCATCCACTTTGGTATCGCTTTGTTCGCCCTAAGTTGGCAGGGTAAGCCCAGACGTGGGTCCCTTGCTATCTTTGCCACTGGATTCAAGATAGACTGGCTGATGAGGGTTATGAACCCGAAACCGGTACCAGGATGCTTGTTTCCGGTCCACTGGGGTGGTGGAGTGAGCTAAAGAATGATGATGGATTAAACCCAGATCAGTTGACTAGGGGTGAGTGTTTGATTTGCTCAAACGCTCCGTCCATCATCCCCTTTGGTATCGCTTTGTTCGCACTAAATTGGCAGGATATGCCCAGACGTGGGTCCCTTGCTCACTTTGCCACTGGATTTAAGATAGTCTGGCTGATGATGGTTATGAACCCAAAACCGGTCCCAGGATGCTTGTTTCCGGTCCAGGGAGGACATGGCTTGGCAGTTCGGGCTGGACTGTTCCCATGAGGCACAGGGTCAGACTGATTTGCATATGGCCATGTCTGAACTGGGTTGGTGGAGTGAGCTAAAGAATGATGATGGATTAAACCCAGATCAGTTGAATGGGGTGAGTGTTTGATTTGCTCAAACGCTCCGTCCATCATCCCCTAAGGTATCGCTTTGTTCGCCCTAAGTTGGCAGGGTATGCCCACACGTGGGTCCCTTGCTCACTTTGCCACTGGATTCAAGATAGCCTGGCTGATGAAGGTTATGAACCCGAAACCGGTCCCAGGACGCTTGTTTCCGGTCCTGGGAAGGCTTGGCTTGGCAGTTCGGGCTGTACTGTTCCCATGATGCACAGGGTCAGACTGATTTGCATATGGCATGTCTGAACTGGGGTGGTGGAGTGACCTAAAGAATGATGATGGATTAAACCCAGATCAGTTGACTGGGGGTGAGTGTTTGATTTGCTCAAAGGCTCCGTCCATCATCCCCTTTGGTATCGCTTTGTTCGCCCTAAGTTGGCAGGGTATGCCCAGATGTGGGTCCCTTGCTCACTTTGCCACTGGATTCAAGATAGCCTGTCTGATGAGGGTTATGAGCCCGAAACCGGTCCCAGGACGCTTGTTTCCGATCCAGGGAAGACATGGCTTGGCAGTTCGTGCTGGACAGTTCCCATGAGGCACAGGGTCAGACTGATTTGCATATAGCCATGTCTAAACTGGGGTGGTGGAGTGAGCTAAAGAATGATGATGGATTAAACCCAGATCAGTTGACTGGGGGTGAGTGTTTGATTTGCTCAAACGCTCCGTCCATCATCCCATTTGGTATCGCTTTGTCCGCCCTAAGTTGTCAAGGTATGCCCAGACGTGGGTCCCTTCTCACTTTGCCACTGGATTCAAGATAGCATGGCTGAAGAGGGTTATGAACCCAAAACCGGTCCCAGGATGCTTGTTTCCGGTCCAGGGAAGACATGGCTTGGCAGTCCTGGCTGGACTGTTCCCATGAGGCACATGGTCAGACTGATTTGCATATGGCCATGTCTGAAATGGGGTGGTGGAGTGAGCTAAAGAATGGAGATGGATTAAACCCAGATCAGTTGACTGGGGGTGAGTGTTTGATTTGCTCAAACGCTCCGTCCATCATCCCATTTGGTATCGCTTTGTTTGCCCTAAGTTGGCAAGGTATGCCCAGACGTGGGTCCCCTGCTCACTTTGCCACTGGATTCAAGATAGCCTGGCTGATGAGGGTTATGAACCTGAAACCGGTCCCAGGATGCTTGTTTCCAGTCCAGGGAAGACATGGATTGGCAGTTCTGGCTGGACTGTGCCATGAGGACCAGGGTCAGATTGATTTGCATATGGCCATGTTTGAACTGGGGTGGTGGAGTGAGCTAAAGTATGATGATGGATTAAACCCAGGTCAGTTGACTGGGGGTGAGTGTTTGATTTCCTCAAACACTCCGTCCATCATCCCCTTTGGTATAGCTTTCTTCACCTTAAGTTGGCAGGGTATGCCCAGATGTGGGTCCCTTGCTCACTTTGCCACTGGATTCAAGATAGCCTGGCTGGTGAGGGTTATGAACCCGAAACCTGTCCCAGGATGCTTATTTCCGGTCCAGGGAAGACATGGCTTGGCAGTTCGGGCTGGACTGTTCCCATGAGGCACAGTGTCAGACTTCTTTGCATATGGCCATGTCTGAACTGGGGTGGTGGAGTGAGCTAAAGAATGATGATGGATTAAACCCAGATCAGTTGACTGGGGGTGAGTGTTTGATTTGCTCAAACGCTCCGTCCATCATCCCCTTTGGTATCGCTTTGTTTGTCCTAAGTTGGCAGGGTATGCCCAGACTTGGGTCTCTTGCTCACTTTGCCACTGGATTCAAGATAGCCTGGCTGATGAGGGTTATGAACCCGAAACCGGTCCCAGGATGCTTGTTTCTGGTCCAGGGAAGCCATGGCTTGGCAGTTCGGGCTTGACTGTTCCCATGAGGCACAGGGTCAGACTGATTTGCATATAGCCATATCTGAACTGGGGTGGTGGAGTGAGCTAAAGAATGATGATTGAGTAAACCAAGATCAGTTGACTGAGGGGGAGTGTTTGATTTGCTCAAACGCTCTGTCCATCATCCCCTTTGGTATCGCTTTGTTCGCCCTAAGTTGGCAGGGTAAGCCCAGACTTGGGTCCCCTGCTCACTTTGCCACTGGATTCAAGATAGCCTGGCTGATGAGGGTTATGAACCCGAAACCGGTACCAGGATGCTTGTTTCCGGTCCACTGGGGTGGTGGAGTGAGCTAAAGAATGATGATGGATTAAACCCAGATCAGTTGACTAGGGGTGAGTGTTTGATTTGCTCAAACGCTCCGTCCATCATCCCCTTTGGTATCGCTTTGTTCGCACTAAATTGGCAGGGTATGCCCAGACGTGGGCCCCTTGCTCACTTTGCCACTGGATTTAAGATAGTCTGGCTGATGAGGGTTATGAACCCAAAACCGGTCCCAGGATGCTTGTTTCCGGTCCAGGGAAGACATGGCTTGGCAGTTCGGGCTGGACTGTTCCCATGAGGCACAGGGTCAGACTGATTTGCATATGGCCATGTCTGAACTGGGTTGGTGGAGTGAGCTAAAGAATGATGATGGATTAAACCCAGATCAGTTGACTGGGGGTGAGTGTTTGATTTGCTCAAACGCTCCGTCCATCATCCCCTAAGGTATCGCTTTGTTCGCCCTAAGTTGGCAGGGTATGCCCACACGTGTGTCCCTTGCTCACTTTGCAACTGGATTCAAGATAGCCTGGCTGATGAAGGTTATGAACCCGAAACCAGTCCCAGGACGCTTGTTTCCGGTCCTGGGAAGGCTTGGCTTGGCAGTTCGGGCTGTACTGTTCCCATGAGGCACAGGGTCAGACTGATTTGAATATGGCCATGTCTGAACTGGGGTGGTGGAGTGACCTAAAGAATGATGATGGATTAAACCCAGATCAGTTGACTGGGGGATGAGTGTTTGATTTGCTCAAAGGCTCTGTCCATAATCCCCTTTGGTATCGCTTTGTTCGCCCTAAGTTGGCAGGGTATGCCCAGATGTGGGTCCCTTGCTCACTTTGCCACTGGATTCAAGATAGGCTGTCTGATGAGGATTATGAGCCCGAAACCGGTCCCAGGATGCTTGTTTCCGATCCAGGGAAGACATGGCTTGGCAGTTCGGGCTGGACAGTTCCCATGAGGCACAGGGTCAGACTGATTTGCATATGGCCATGTCTGAACTGGGGTGGTGGAGTGAGCTAAAGAATGATGATGGATTAAACCCAGATCAGTTGACTGGGGGTGAGTGTTTGATTTGCTCAAACGCTCCGTCCATCATCCCCTTTGGTATCGCTTTGTTCGTCCTAAGTTGGCAGGGTATGCCCAGACTTGGGTCTCTTGCTCACTTTGCCACTGGATTCAAGATAGCCTGGCTGATGAGGGTTATGAACCCGAAACCGGTCCCAGGATGCTTGTTTCTGGTCCAGGGAAGCCATGGCTTGGCAGTTCGGGCTTGACTGTTCCCATGAGGCACAGGGTCAGACTGATTTGCATATAGCCATGTCTGAACTGGGGTGGTGGAGTGAGCTAAAGAATGATGATTGAGTAAACCAAGATCAGTTGACTGAGGGTGAGTGTTTGATTTGCTCAAACGCTCCGTCCATCATCCCCTTTGGTATCGCTTTGTTCGCCCTAAGTTGGCAGGGTAAGCTCAGACGTGGGTCCCTTGCTCACTTTGCCACTGGATTCAAGATAGCCTGGCTGATGAGGGTTATGAACCCGAAACCGGTACCAGGATGCTTGTTTCCGGTCCACTGGGGTGGTGGAGTGAGCTAAAGAATGATGATGGATTAAACTCCGATCAGTTGACTAGGGGTGAGTGTTTGATTTGCTCAAACGCTCCGTCCATCATCCCCTTTGGTATCGCTTTGTTCGCACTAAATTGGCAGGGTATGCCCAGACGTGGGTCCCTTGCTCACTTTGCCACTGGATTTAAGATAGTCTGGTTGATGATGGTTATGAACCCAAAACCGGTCCCAGGATGCTTGTTTCCGGTCCAGGGAAGACATGGCTTGGCAGGTCGGGCTGGACTGTTCCCATGAGGCACAGGGTCAGACTGATTTGCATATGGCCATTTCTGAACTGGGTTGGTGGAGTGAGCTAAAGAATGATGATGGATTAAACCCAGATCAGTTGACTGGGGGTGAGTGTTTGATTTGCTCAAACGCTCCGTCCATCATCCCCTAAGGTATCGCTTTGTTTGCCCTAAGTTGGCAGGGTATGCCCACACGTGGGTCCCTTGCTCACTTTGCCACTGGATTCAAGATAGCCTGGCTGATGAAGGTTATGAACCCGAAACCGGTCCCAGGACGCTTGTTTCCGGTCCTGGGAAGGCTTGGCTTGGCAGTTCGGGCTGTACTGTTCCCATGAGGCACAGGGTCAGACTGATTTGCATATGGCCATGTCTGAACTGGGGTGGTGGAGTGACCTAAAGAATGATGATGGATTAAACCCAGATCAGTTGACTGGGGGTGAGTGTTTGATTTGCTCAGAGGCTCCGTCCATCATCCCCTTTGGTATCGCTTTGTTCGCCCTAAGTTGGCAGGGTATGCCCAGACGTGGGTCCCTTGCTCACTTTGCCACTGGATTAAAGATAGCCTGTCTGATGATGGTTATGAGCCCGAAACCGGTCCCAGGACGCTTGTTTCCGATCCAGGGAAGACATGGCTTGGCAGTTCGGGCTGGACAGTTCCCATGAGGCACAGGGTCAGACTGATTTGCATATGGCCATGTCTAAACTGGGGTGGTGGAGTGAGCTAAAGAATGGAGATGGATTAAACCAAGATCAGTTGACTGGGGGTGAGTGTTTGAATTGCTCAAACGCTCCGTCCATCATCCCCTTTGGTTTCGCTTTGTTCGCCCTAAGTTTGCAGGGTATGCCCAGACGTGGGTCCCCTGCTCACTTTGCCACTGGATTCAAGGTAGCCTGCCTGATGAGGGTTATGAACCTGAAACCAGTCTCAGGATGCTTGTTTCCGGTCCAGGGAAGACATGGCTTGGCAGTTCGGGCTGGGCTCATCCCATGAGGCACAGGGTCAGACTGATTTGCATATGGCCATATCTGAACTGGGGTGGTGGAGTGAGCTAAAGAATAATGATGGATTAAACCCAGATCAGTTGACTGGGGGTGAGTGTTTGATTTCCTCAAACGCTCCGTCCATCATCCCCTTTGGTATCGCTTTGTTCGTCCTAAGTTGGCAGGGTATGCCCAGACTTGGGTCTCTTGCTCACTTTGCCACTGGATTCAAGATAGCCTTGCTGATGAGGGTTATGAACCCGAAACCGGTCCCAGGATGCTTGTTTCTGGTCCAGGGAAGCCATGGCTTGGCAGTTCGGGCTTGACTGTTCCCATGAGGCACAGGGTCAGACTGATTTGCATATAGCCATGTCTGAACTGGGGTGGTGGAGTGAGCTAAAGAATGATGATTGAGTAAACCAAGATCAGTTGACTGAGGGTGAGTGTTTGATTTGCTCAAACGCTCTGTCCATCATCCCCTTTGGTATCGCTTTGTTCGCCCTAAGTTGGCAGGGTAAGCCCAGACGTGGGTCCCCTGCTCACTTTGCCACTGGATTCAAGATAGCCTGGCTGATGAGGGTTATGAACCCGAAACCGATACCAGGATGCTTGTTTCCGGTCCACTGGGGTGGTGGAGTGAGCTAAAGAATGATGATGGATTAAACCCAGATCAGTTGACTAGGGGTGAGTGTTTGATTTGCTCAAACGCTCCGTCCATCATCCCCTTTGGTATCACTTTGTTCGCACTAAATTGGCAGGGTATGCCCAGACGTGGGCACCATGCTCACTTTGCCACTGGATTCAAGATAGTCCGGCTGATGAGGGTTATGAACCCAAAACCGGTCCCAGGATGCTTGTTTCCGGTCCAGGAAAGACATGGCTTGGCAGTTCAGGTAGGACTGTTCCCATGAGGCACAGGGTCAAACTGATTTGCATATGGCCATGTCTGAACTGGGTTGGTGGAGTGAGCTAAAGAATGATGATGGATTAAACCCAGATCAGTTGACTGGGGGTGAGTGTTTGATTTGCTCAAACGCTCCGTCCATCATCCCCTAAGGTATCGCTTTGTTCGCCCTAAGTTGGCAGGGTATGCCCAGACTTGAATCTCTTGCTCACTTTGCCACTGGATTCAAGATGGCCTGGCTGATGAAGGTTATGAACCCGAAACCGGTCCCAGGACGCTTGTTTCCGGTCCTGGGAAGGCTTGGCTTGGCAGTTTGGGCTGTACTGTTCACATGAGGCACAGGGTCAGACTGATTTGAATATGGCCATGTCTGAACTGGGGTGGTGGAGTGACCTAAAGAATGATGATAGATTAAACCCAGATCAGTTGACTGGGGGTGAGTGTTTGATTTGCTCAAAGGCTCCGTCCATCATCCCCTTTGGTATCGCTTTGTTCGCCCTAAGTTGGCAGGGTATGCCCAGATGTGGGTCCCTTGCTCACTTTGCCACTAGATTCAAGATAGCCTGTCTGATGAGGGTTATGAGCCCGAAACCAGTCCCAGGATGCTTGTTTCCGATCCAGGGAAGACATGGCTTGGCAGTTCGGGCTGGACAGTTCCCATGAGGCACAGGGTCAGACTGATTTGCATATGGCCATGTCTGAACTGGGGTGGTGGAGTGAGCTAAAGAATGATGATGGATTAAACCCAGATCAGTTGACTGGGGGTGAGTGTTTGATTTGCTCAAACGCTCCGTCCATCATCACATTTGGTATCGCTTCGTTCGCCCTAAGTTGGCAAGGTATGCCCAGACGTTGGTCCCTTCTCACTTTGCCACTGGATTCAAGATAGCATGGCTGAAGAGGGTTATGAACCCAAAACCGGTCCCAGGATGCTTGTTTCCGGTCCAGGGAAGACATGGCTTGGCAGTTCCGGCTGGACTGTTCCCATGAGGCACATGGTCAGACTGATTTGCATATGGCCATGTCTGAACTGGGGTGGTGGAGTGAGCTAAAGAATGGAGATGGATTAAACCAAGATCAGTTGACTGGGGGTGAGTGTTTGAATTGCTCAAACGCTCTGTCCATCATCCCCTTTGGTATCGCTTTGTTCGCCCTAAGTTGGCAGGGTATGCCCAGACGTGGGTCCCCTGCTCACTTTGCCACTGGATTCAAGATAGCCTGGCTGATGAGGGTTATGAACCCGAAACCGGTCCCAGGATGCTTGTTTCCAGTCCAGGGAAGACATGGCTTGGCAGTTCTGGCTGGACTGTGCCACGAGGACCAGGGTCAGACTGATTTGCATATGGCCATGTTTGAACAGGGGTGGTGGAGTGAGCTAAAGAATGATGATGGATTAAACCCAGATCAGTTGACTGGGGATGAGTGTTTGATTTCCTCAAACGCTCCGTCCATCATCCCCTTTGGTTTCGCTTTGTTCGCCCTAAGTTTGCAGGGTATGCCCAGACGTGGGTCCCCTGCTCACTTTGCCACTGGATTCAAGGTAGCCTGCCTGATGAAGGTTATGAACCTGAAACCAGTCTCAGGATGCTTGTTTCCGGTCCAGGGAAGACATGGCTTGGCAGTTCGGGCTGGGCTGTTCCCATGAGGCACAGGGTCAGACTGATTTGCATATGGCCATATCTGAACTGGGGTGGTGGAGTGAGCTAAAGAATAATGATGGATTAAACCCAGATCAGTTGACTGGGGGTGAGTGTTTGATTTCCTCAAACGCTCCGTCCATCATCCCCTTTGGTATAGCTTTGTTCACCTTAAGTTGGCAGGGTATGCACAGACGTGGGTCCCTTGCTCACTTTGCCACTGGTTTCAAGATAGCCTGGCTGGTGAGGGTTATGAACCCGAAACCGGTCCCAGGATGCTTATTTCCGGTCCAGGGAAGACATGGCTTGGCAGTTCGGGCTGGACTGTTCCCATGAGGCACAGTGTCAGACTTCTTTGCATATGGCCATGTCTGAACTGGGGTGGTGGAGTGAGCTAAAGAATGATGATGGATTAAACCCAGATCAGTTGACTGGGGGTGAGTGTTTGATTTGCTCAAACGCTCCGTCCATCATCCCCTTTGGTATCGCTTTGTTCGTCCTAAGTTGGCAGGGTATGCCCAGACTTGGGTCTCTTGCTCACTTTGCCACTGGATTCAAGATAGCCTGGCTGATGAGGGTTATGAACCCGAAACCGGTCCCAGGATGCTTGTGTCTGATCCAGGGAAGCCATGGCTTGGCAGTTCGGGCTTGACTGTTCCCATGAGGCACAGGGTCAGACTGATTTGCATATAGCCATGTCTGAACTGGGGTGGTGGAGTGAGCTAAAGAATGATGATTGAGTAAACCAAGATCAGTTGACTGAGGGTGAGTGTTTGATTTGCTCAAACGCTCTGTCCATCATCCCCTTTGGTATCGCTTTGTTCGCCCTAAGTTGGCAGGGTAAGCCCAGACGTGGGTCCCCTGCTCACTTTGCCACTGGATTCAAGATAGCCTGGCTGATGAGGGTTATGAACCCGAAACCGGTACCAGGATGCTTGTTTCCGGTCCACTGGAGTGGTGGAGTGAGCTAAAGAATGATGATGGATTAAACCCAGATCAGTTGACTAGGGGTGAGTGTTTGATTTGCTCAAACGCTCCGTCCATCATCCCCTTTGGTATCACTTTGTTCGCACTAAATTGGCAGGGTATGCCCAGACGTGGGTCCCTTGCTCACTTTGCCACTGGATTTAAGATAGTCTGCCTGATGAGGGTTATGAACCCAAAACCGGTCCCAGGATGCTTGTTTCCGGTCCAGGGAAGACATGGCTTGGCAGTTCTGGCTGGACTGTTCCCATGAGGCACAGGGTCAGACTGATTTGCATATGGCCATGTCTGAACTGGGTTGGTGGAGTGAGCTAAAGAATGATGATGGATTAAACCCAGATCAGTTGACTGGGGGTGAGTGTTTGATTTGCTCAAACGCTCCGTCCATCATCCCCTAAGGTATCGCTTTGTTCGCCCTAAGTTGGCAGGGTATGCCCACACGTGGGTCCCTTGCTCACTTTGCCACTGGATTCAAGATAGCCTGGCTGATGAAGGTTATGAACCTGAAACCGGTCCCAGGACGCTTGTTTCCGGTCCTGGGAAGGCTTGGCTTGGCAGTTCGGGCTGTACTGTTCCCAGGAGGCACAGGGTCAGACTGATTTGCATATGGCCATGTCTGAACTGGGGTGGTGGAGTGACCTAAAGAATGATGATAGATTAAACCCAGATCAGTTGACTGGGGGTGAGTGTTTGATTTGCTCAAAGGCTCCGTCCATCATCTCCTTTGGTATCGCTTTGTTCGCCCTAAGTTGGCAGGGTATGCCCAGATGTGGGTCCCTTGCTCACTTTGCCACTGGATTCAAGATAGCCTGTCTGATGAGGGTTATGAGCCCGAAACCAGTCCCAGGATGCTTGTTTCCGGTCCAGGGAAGACATGGCTTGGCAGTTCGGGCTGGACAGTTCCCATGAGGCACAGGGTCAGACTGATTTGCATATGGCCATGTCTAAACTGGGGTGGTGGAGTGAGCTAAAGAATGATGATGGATTAAACCCAGATCAGTTGACTGGGGGTGAGTGTTTGATTTGCTCAAACGCTCCGTCCATCATCCCATTTGGTATCGCTTTGTTCGCCCTAAGTTGGCAAGGTATGCCCAGACGTGGGTCCCTTCTCACTTTGCCACTGGATTCAAGATAGCATGGCTGAAGAGGGTAATGAACCCAAAACCGGTCCCAGGATGCTTGTTTCCGGTCCAGGGAAGACATGGCTTGGCAGTCCTGGCTGGACTGTTACCATGAGGCACATGGTCAGACTGATTTGCATATGGCCATGTCTGAAATGGGGTGGTGGAGTGAGCTAAAGAATGGAGATGGATTAAACCAAGATCAGTTGACTGGGGGTGAGTGTTTGAATTGCTCAAACGCTCCGTCCATCATCCCCTTTGGTATCGCTTTGTTCGCCCTAAGTTGGCAGGGTATGCCCAGACGTGGGTCCCCTGCTCACTTTGCCACTGGATTCAAGATAGCCTGGCTGATGAGGGTTATGAACCCGAAACTGGTCCCAGGATGCTTGTTTCCAGTCCAGGGAAGACATGGATTGGCAGTTCTGGCTGGACTGTGCCATGAGGACCAGGGTCAGATTGATTTGCATATGGCCATGTTTGAACTGGGGTGGTGGAGTGAGCTAAAGAATGATGATGGATTAAACCCAGATCAGTTGACTGGGGATGAGTGTTTGATTTCCTCAAACGCTCCGTCCATCATCCCCTTTGGTTTCGCTTTGTTCGCCCTAAGTTTGCAGGGTATGCCCAGACGTGGGTCCCCTGCTCACTTTGCCACTGGATTCAAGGTAGCCTGCCTGATGAGGGTTATGAACCTGAAACCAGTCTCAGGATGCTTGTTTCCGGTCCAGGGAAGACATGGCTTGGCAGTTCGGGCTGGGCTCATCCCATGAGGCACAGGGTCAGACTGATTTGCATATGGCCATATCTGAACTGGGGTGGTGGAGTGAGCTAAAGAATAATGATGGATTAAACCCAGATCAGTTGACTGGGGGTGAGTGTTTGATTTCCTCAAACGCTCCGTCCATCATCCCCTTTGGTATCGCTTTGTTCGTCCTAAGTTGGCAGGGTATGCCCAGACTTGCGTCTCTTGCTCACTTTGCCACTGGATTCAAGATAGCCTTGCTGATGAGGGTTATGAACCCGAAACCGGTCCCAGGATGCTTGTTTCTGGTCCAGGGAAGCCATGGCTTGGCAGTTCGGGCTTGACTGTTCCCATGAGGCACAGGGTCAGACTGATTTGCATATAGCCATGTCTGAACTGGGGTGGTGGAGTGAGCTAAAGAATGATGATTGAGTAAACCAAGATCAGTTGACTGAGGGTGAGTGTTTGATTTGCTCAAACGCTCTGTCCATCATCCCCTTTGGTATCGCTTTGTTCGCCCTAAGTTGGCAGGGTAAGCCCAGACGTGGGTCCCCTGCTCACTTTGCCACTGGATTCAAGATAGCCTGGCTGATGAGGGTTATGAACCCGAAACCGATACCAGGATGCTTGTTTCCGGTCCACTGGGGTGGTGGAGTGAGCTAAAGAATGATGATGGATTAAACCCAGATCAGTTGACTAGGGGTGAGTGTTTGATTTGCTCAAACGCTCCGTCCATCATCCCCTTTGGTATCACTTTGTTCGCACTAAATTGGCAGGGTATGCCCAGACGTGGGCACCATGCTCACTTTGCCACTGGATTCAAGATAGTCCGGCTGATGAGGGTTATGAACCCAAAACCGGTCCCAGGATGCTTGTTTCCGGTCCAGGAAAGACATGGCTTGGCAGTTCAGGTAGGACTGTTCCCATGAGGCACAGGGTCAAACTGATTTGCATATGGCCATGTCTGAACTGGGTTGGTGGAGTGAGCTAAAGAATGATGATGGATTAAACCCAGATCAGTTGACTGGGGGTGAGTGTTTGATTTGCTCAAACGCTCCGTCCATCATCCCCTAAGGTATCGCTTTGTTCGCCCTAAGTTGGCAGGGTATGCCCAGACTTGAATCTCTTGCTCACTTTGCCACTGGATTCAAGATGGCCTGGCTGATGAAGGTTATGAACCCGAAACCGGTCCCAGGACGCTTGTTTCCGGTCCTGGGAAGGCTTGGCTTGGCAGTTTGGGCTGTACTGTTCACATGAGGCACAGGGTCAGACTGATTTGAATATGGCCATGTCTGAACTGGGGTGGTGGAGTGACCTAAAGAATGATGATAGATTAAACCCAGATCAGTTGACTGGGGGTGAGTGTTTGATTTGCTCAAAGGCTCCGTCCATCATCCCCTTTGGTATCGCTTTGTTCTCCCTAAGTTGGCAGGGTATGCCCAGATGTGGGTCCCTTGCTCACTTTGCCACTAGATTCAAGATAGCCTGTCTGATGAGGGTTATGAGCCCGAAACCAGTCCCAGGATGCTTGTTTCCGATCCAGGGAAGACATGGCTTGGCAGTTCGGGCTGGACAGTTCCCATGAGGCACAGGGTCAGACTGATTTGCATATGGCCATGTCTGAACTGGGGTGGTGGAGTGAGCTAAAGAATGATGATGGATTAAACCCAGATCAGTTGACTGGGGGTGAGTGTTTGATTTGCTCAAACGCTCCGTCCATCATCACATTTGGTATCGCTTTGTTCGCCCTAAGTTGGCAAGGTATGCCCAGACGTTGGTCCCTTCTCACTTTGCCACTGGATTCAAGATAGCATGGCTGAAGAGGGTTATGAACCCAAAACCGGTCCCAGGATGCTTGTTTCCGGTCCAGGGAAGACATGGCTTGGCAGTTCCGGCTGGACTGTTCCCATGAGGCACATGGTCAGACTGATTTGCATATGGCCATGTCTGAACTGGGGTGGTGGAGTGAGCTAAAGAATGGAGATGGATTAAACCAAGATCAGTTGACTGGGGGTGAGTGTTTGAATTGCTCAAACGCTCTGTCCATCATCCCCTTTGGTATCGCTTTGTTCGCCCTAAGTTGGCAGGGTATGCCCAGACGTGGGTCCCCTGCTCACTTTGCCACTGGATTCAAGATAGCCTGGCTGATGAGGGTTATGAACCCGAAACCGGTCCCAGGATGCTTGTTTCCAGTCCAGGGAAGACATGGCTTGGCAGTTATGGCTGGACTGTGCCACGAGGACCAGGGTCAGACTGATTTGCATATGGCCATGTTTGAACTGGGGTGGTGGAGTGAGCTAAAGAATGATGATGGATTAAACCCAGATCAGTTGACTGGGGATGAGTGTTTGATTTCCTCAAACGCTCCGTCCATCATCCCCTTTGGTTTCGCTTTGTTCACCTTAAGTTGGCAGGGTATGCACAGACGTGGGTCCCTTGCTCACTTTGCCACTGGTTTCAAGATAGCCTGGCTGGTGAGGGTTATGAACCCGAAACCGGTCCCAGGATGCTTATTTCCGGTCCAGGGAAGACATGGCTTGGCAGTTCGGGCTGGACTGTTCCCATGAGGCACAGTGTCAGACTTCTTTGCATATGGCCATGTCTGAACTGGGGTGGTGGAGTGAGCTAAAGAATGATGATGGATTAAACCCAGATCAGTTGACTGGGGGTGAGTGTTTGATTTGCTCAAACGCTCCGTCCATCATCCCCTTTGGTATCGCTTTGTTCGTCCTAAGTTGGCAGGGTATGCCCAGACTTGGGTCTCTTGCTCACTTTGCCACTGGATTCAAGATAGCCTGGCTGATGAGGGTTATGAACCCGAAACCGGTCCCAGGATGCTTGTGTCTGATCCAGGGAAGCCATGGCTTGGCAGTTCGGGCTTGACTGTTCCCATGAGGCACAGGGTCAGACTGATTTGCATATAGCCATGTCTGAACTGGGGTGGTGGAGTGAGCTAAAGAATGATGATTGAGTAAACCAAGATCAGTTGACTGAGGGTGAGTGTTTGATTTGCTCAAACGCTCTGTCCATCATCCCCTTTGGTATCGCTTTGTTCGCCCTAAGTTGGCAGGGTAAGCCCAGACGTGGGTCCCCTGCTCACTTTGCCACTGGATTCAAGATAGCCTGGCTGATGAGGGTTATGAACCCAAAACCGGTACCAGGATGCTTGTTTCCGGTCCACTGGGGTGGTGGAGTGAGCTAAAGAATGATGATGGATTAAACCCAGATCAGTTGACTAGGGGTGAGTGTTTGATTTGCTCAAACGCTCCGTCCATCATCCCCTTTGGTATCACTTTGTTCGCACTAAATTGGCAGGGTATGCCCAGACGTGGGTCCCTTGCTCACTTTGCCACTGGATTTAAGATAGTCTGCCTGATGAGGGTTATGAACCCAAAACCGGTCCCAGGATGCTTGTTTCCGGTCCAGGGAAGACATGGCTTGGCAGTTCTGGCTGGACTGTTCCCATGAGGCACAGGGTCAGACTGATTTGCATATGGCCATGTCTGAACTGGGTTGGTGGAGTGAGCTAAAGAATGATGATGGATTAAACCCAGATCAGTTGACTGGGGGTGAGTGTTTGATTTGCTCAAACGCTCCGTCCATCATCCCCTAAGGTATCGCTTTGTTCGCCCTAAGTTGGCAGGGTATGCCCACACGTGGGTCCCTTGCTCACTTTGCCACTTGATTCAAGATAGCCTGGCTGATGAAGGTTATGAACCTGAAACCGGTCCCAGGAGGCTTGTTTCCGGTCCTGGGAAGGCTTGGCTTGGCAGTTCGGGCTGTACTGTTCCCAGGAGGCACAGGGTCAGACTGATTTGCATATGGCCATGTCTGAACTGGGGTGGTGGAGTGACCTAAAGAATGATGATAGATTAAACCCAGATCAGTTGACTGGGGGTGAGTGTTTGATTTGCTCAAAGGCTCCGTCCATCATCTCCTTTGGTATCGCTTTGTTCGCCCTAAGTTGGCAGGGTATGCCCAGATGTGGGTCCCTTGCTCACTTTGCCACTGGATTCAAGATAGCCTGTCTGATGAGGGTTATGAGCCCGAAACCAGTCCCAGGATGCTTGTTTCCGATCCAGGGAAGACATGGCTTGGCAGTTCATGCTGGACAGTTCCCATGAGGCACAGGGTCAGACTGATTTGCATATGGCCATGTCTGAACTGGGGTGGTGGAGTGAGCTAAAGAATGATGATGGATTAAACCCAGATCAGTTGACTGGGGATGAGTGTTTGATTTGCTCAAACGCTCCGTCCATCATCCCATTTGGTATCGCTTTGTTCGTCCTAAGTTGGCAAGGTATGCCCAGACGTGGGTCCCTTCTCACTTTGCCATTGGATTCAAGATAGCATGGCTGAAGAGGGTTATGAACCCAAAACCGGTCCCAGGATGCTTGTTTCCGGTTCAGGGAAGACATGGCTTGGCAGTTCCGGCTGGACTGTTCCCATGAGGCACATGGTCAGACTGATTTGCATATGGCCATGTCTGAACTGGGGTGGTGGAGTGAGCTAAAGAATGGAGATGGATTAAACCAAGATCAGTTGACTGGGGGTGAGTGTTTGAATTGCTCAAACGCTCCATCCATCATCCCCTTTGGTATCGCTTTGTTCGCCCTAAGTTGGCAGGGTATGCCCAGACGTGGGTCCCCTGCTCACTTTGCCACTGGATTCAAGATAGCCTGGCTGATGAGGGTTATGAACCCGAAACCGGTCCCAGGATGCTTGTTTCCAGTCCAGGGAAGACATGGCTTGGCAGTTATGGCTGGACTGTGCCACGAGGACCAGGGTCAGACTGATTTGCATATGGCCATGTTTGAACTGGGGTGGGGGAGTGAGCTAAAGAATGATGATGGATTAAACCCAGATCAGTTGACTGGGGATGAGTGTTTGATTTCCTCAAACGCTCCGTCCATCATCCCCTTTGGTTTCGCTTTGTTCGCCCTAAGTTTGCAGGGTATGCCCAGACGTGGGTCCCCTGCTCACTTTGCCACTGGATTCAAGGTAGCCTGCCTGATGAAGGTTATGAACCTGAAACCAGTCTCAGGATGCTTGTTTCCGGTCCAGGGAAGACATGGCTTGGCAGTTCGGGCTGGGCTGTTCCCATGAGGCACAGGGTCAGACTGATTTGCATATGGCCATATCTGAACTGGGGTGGTGGAGTGAGCTAAAGAATAATGATGGATTAAACCCAGATCAGTTGACTGGGGGTGAGTGTTTGATTTCCTCAAACGCTCCGTCCATCATCCCCTTTGGTATAGCTTTGTTCACCTTAAGTTGGCAGGGTATGCACAGACGTGGGTCCCTTGCTCACTTTGCCACTGGTTTCAAGATAGCCTGGCTGGTGAGGGTTATGAACCCGAAACCGGTCCCAGGATGCTTATTTCCGGTCCAGGGAAGACATGGCTTGGCAGTTCGGGCTGGACTGTTCCCATGAGGCACAGTGTCAGACTTCTTTGCATATGGCCATGTCTGAACTGGGGTGGTGGAGTGAGCTAAAGAATGATGATGGATTAAACCCAGATCAGTTGACTGGGGGTGAGTGTTTGATTTGCTCAAACGCTCCGTCCATCATCCCCTTTGGTATCGCTTTGTTCGTCCTAAGTTGGCAGGGTATGCCCAGACTTGGGTCTCTTGCTCACTTTGCCACTGGATTCAAGATAGCCTGGCTGATGAGGGTTATGAACCCGAAACCGGTCCCAGGATGCTTGTGTCTGATCCAGGGAAGCCATGGCTTGGCAGTTCGGGCTTGACTGTTCCCATGAGGCACAGGGTCAGACTGATTTGCATATAGCCATGTCTGAACTGGGGTGGTGGAGTGAGCTAAAGAATGATGATTGAGTAAACCAAGATCAGTTGACTGAGGGTGAGTGTTTGATTTGCTCAAACGCTCTGTCCATCATCCCCTTTGGTATCGCTTTGTTCGCCCTAAGTTGGCAGGGTAAGCCCAGACGTGGGTCCCCTGCTCACTTTGCCACTGGATTCAAGATAGCCTGGCTGATGAGGGTTATGAACCCAAAACCGGTACCAGGATGCTTGTTTCCGGTCCACTGGGGTGGTGGAGTGAGCTAAAGAATGATGATGGATTAAACCCAGATCAGTTGACTAGGGGTGAGTGTTTGATTTGCTCAAACGCTCCGTCCATCATCCCCTTTGGTATCACTTTGTTCGCACTAAATTGGCAGGGTATGCCCAGACGTGGGTCCCTTGCTCACTTTGCCACTGGATTTAAGATAGTCTGCCTGATGAGGGTTATGAACCCAAAACCGGTCCCAGGATGCTTGTTTCCGGTCCAGGGAAGACATGGCTTGGCAGTTCTGGCTGGACTGTTCCCATGAGGCACAGGGTCAGACTGATTTGCATATGGCCATGTCTGAACTGGGTTGGTGGAGTGAGCTAAAGAATGATGATGGATTAAACCCAGATCAGTTGACTGGGGGTGAGTGTTTGATTTGCTCAAACGCTCCGTCCATCATCCCCTAAGGTATCGCTTTGTTCGCCCTAAGTTGGCAGGGTATGCCCACACGTGGGTCCCTTGCTCACTTTGCCACTTGATTCAAGATAGCCTGGCTGATGAAGGTTATGAACCTGAAACCGGTCCCAGGAGGCTTGTTTCCGGTCCTGGGAAGGCTTGGCTTGGCAGTTCGGGCTGTACTGTTCCCAGGAGGCACAGGGTCAGACTGATTTGCATATGGCCATGTCTGAACTGGGGTGGTGGAGTGACCTAAAGAATGATGATAGATTAAACCCAGATCAGTTGACTGGGGGTGAGTGTTTGATTTGCTCAAAGGCTCCGTCCATCATCTCCTTTGGTATCGCTTTGTTCGCCCTAAGTTGGCAGGGTATGCCCAGATGTGGGTCCCTTGCTCACTTTGCCACTGGATTCAAGATAGCCTGTCTGATGAGGGTTATGAGCCCGAAACCAGTCCCAGGATGCTTGTTTCCGATCCAGGGAAGACATGGCTTGGCAGTTCATGCTAGACAGTTCCCATGAGGCACAGGGTCAGACTGATTTGCATATGGCCATGTCTGAACTGGGGTGGTGGAGTGAGCTAAAGAATGATGATGGATTAAACCCAGATCAGTTGACTGGGGATGAGTGTTTGATTTGCTCAAACGCTCCGTCCATCATCCCATTTGGTATCGCTTTGTTCGTCCTAAGTTGGCAAGGTATGCCCAGACGTGGGTCCCTTCTCACTTTGCCATTGGATTCAAGATAGCATGGCTGAAGAGGGTTATGAACCCAAAACCGGTCCCAGGATGCTTGTTTCCGGTTCAGGGAAGACATGGCTTGGCAGTTCCGGCTGGACTGTTCCCATGAGGCACATGGTCAGACTGATTTGCATATGGCCATGTCTGAACTGGGGTGGTGGAGTGAGCTAAAGAATGGAGATGGATTAAACCAAGATCAGTTGACTGGGGGTGAGTGTTTGAATTGCTCAAACGCTCCATCCATCATCCCCTTTGGTATCGCTTTGTTCGCCCTAAGTTGGCAGGGTATGCCCAGACGTGGGTCCCCTGCTCACTTTGCCACTGGATTCAAGATAGCCTGGCTGATGAGGGTTATGAACCCGAAACCGGTCCCAGGATGCTTGTTTCCAGTCCAGGGAAGACATGGCTTGGCAGTTCTGGCTGGACTGTGCCATGAGGACCAGGGTCAGACTGATTTGCATATGGCCATGTTTGAACTGGGGTGGTGGAGTGAGCTAAAGAATGATGATGGATTAAACCCAGATCAGTTGACTGGGGATGAGTGTTTGATTTCCTCAAACGCTCCGTCCATCATCCCCTTTGGTTTCGCTTTGTTCGCCCTAAGTTTGCAGGGTATGCCCAGATGTGGGTCCCCTGCTCACTTTGCCACTGGATTCAAGGTAGCCTGCCTGATGAAGGTTATGAACCTGAAACCAGTCTCAGGATGCTTGTTTCCGGTCCAGGGAAGACATGGCTTGGCAGTTCGGGCTGGGCTGTTCCCATGAGGCACAGGGTCAGACTGATTTGCATATGGCCATGTCTGAACTGGGGTGGTGGAGTGAGCTAAAGAATGATGATGGATTAAACCCAGATCAGTTGACTGGGGGTGAGTGTTTGATTTCCTCAAACGCTCCGTCCATCATCCCCTTTGGTATAGCTTTGTTCACCCTAAGTTGGCAGGGTATGCCCAGACGTGGGTCCCTTGCTCACTTTGCCACTGGATTCAAGATAGCCTGGCTGGTGAGGGTTATGAACCCGAAACCGGTCCCAGGATGCTTATTTCCGGTCCAGGGAAGACATGGCTTGGCAGTTCGGGCTGGACTGTTCCCATGAGACACAGTGTCAGACTTCTTTGCATATGGCCATGTCTGAACTGGGGTGGTGGAGTGAGCTAAAGAATGATGATGGATTAAACCCATATCAGTTGACTGGGGGTGAGTGTTTGATTTGCTCAAACGCTCCGTCCATCATCCCCTTTGGTATCGCTTTGTTCGTCCTAAGTTGGCAGGGTATGCCCAGACTTGGGTCTCTTGCTCACTCTGCCACTGGATTCAAGATAGCCTGGCTGATGAGGGTTATGAACCCGAAACGGGTCCCAGGATGCTTGTTTCTGGTCCAGGGAAGCCATGGCTTGGCAGTTCGGGCTTGACTGTTCCCATGAGGCACAGGGTCGGACTGATTTGCATATAGCCATGTCTGAACTGGGGTGGTGGAGTGAGCTAAAGAATGATGATTGAGTAAACCAAGATCAGTTGACTGAGGGTGAGTGTTTGATTTGCTCAAACGCTCCGTCCATCATCCCCTTTGGTATCGCTTTGTTTGCCCTAAGTTGGCAGGGTAAGCCCAGACGTGGGTCCCTTGCTCACTTTGCCACTGGATTCAAGATAGCCTGGCTGATGAGGGTTATGAACCCGAAACCGGTACCAGGATGCTTGTTTCCGGTCCACTGGGGTGGTGGAGTGAGCTAAAGAATGATGATGGATTAAACCCAGATCAGTTGACTAGGGGTGAGTGTTTGATTTGCTCAAACGCTCCGTCCATCATCCCCTTTGGTATCGCTTTGTTCGCACTAAATTGGCAGGGTATGCCCAGACGTGGGTCCCTTGCTCACTTTGCCACTGGATTTAAGATAGTCTGGCTGATGAGGGCTATGAACCCAAAACCGGTCCCAGGATGCTTGTTTCCGGTCCAGGGAAGACATGGCTTGGCAATTCGGGCTGGACTGTTCCCATGAGGCACAGGGTCAGACTGATTTGCATATGGCCATGTCTGAACTGGGTTGGTGGAGTGAGCTAAAGAATGATGATGGATTAAACCCAGATCAGTTGACTGGGGGTGAGTGTTTGATTTGCTCAAACGCTCCGTCCATCATCCCCTAAGGTATCGCTTTGTTCGCCCTAAGTTGGCAGGGTATGCCCACACGTGGGTCCCTTGCTCACTTTGCCACTGGATTCAAGATAGCCTGGCTGATGAAGGTTATGAACCCGAAACCGGTCCCAGGACGCTTGTTTCCGGTCCTGGGAAGGCTTGGCTTGGCAGTTCGGGCTGTACTGTTCCCATGAGGCACAGGGTCAGACTGATTTGAATATGGCCATGTCTGAACTGGGGTGGTGGAGTGACCTAAAGAATGATGATGGATTAAACCCAGATCAGTTGACTGGGGGTGAGTGTTTGATTTGCTCAAATGCTCCGTCCATCATCCCCTTTGGTATCGCTTTGTTCGCCCTAAGTTGGCAAGGTATGCCCAGATGTACCCCTTGCTCACTTTGCCACTGGATTCAAGATAGCCTGTCTGATGAGGGTTATGAGCCCGAAACCGGTCCCAGGATGCTTGTTTCCGATCCAGGGAAGACATGGCTTGGCAGTTCGGGCTGGACAGTTCCCATGAGGCACAGGGTCAGACTGATTTGCATATGGCCATGTCTGAACTGGGGTGGTGGAGTGAGCTAAAGAATGATGATGGATTAAACCCAGATATGTTGACTGGGGATGAGTGTTTGATTTGCTCAAACGCTCCGTCCATCATCCCATTTGGTATCGCTTTGTTCGCCCTAAGTTGGCAAGGTATGCCCAGACGTGGGTCCCTTCTCACTTTGCCATTGGATTCAAGATAGCATGGCTGAAGAGGGTTATGAACCCAAAACCGGTCCCAGGATGCTTGTTTCCGGTCCAGGGAAGACATGGCTTGGCAATTCCGGCTGGACTGTTCCCATGAGGCACATGGTCAGACTGATTTGCATATGGCCATGTCTGAACTGGGGTGGTGGAGTGAGCTAAAGAATGGAGATGGATTAAACCAAGATCAGTTGACTGGGGGTGAGTGTTTGAATTGCTCAAACGCTCCATCCATCATCCCCTTTGGTATCGCTTTGTTCGCCCTTAGTTGGCAGGGTATGCCCAGACGTGGGTCCCCTGCTCACTTTGCCACTGGATTCAAGATAGCCTGGCTGATGAGGGTTATGAACCCAAAACCGGTCCCAGGATGCTTGTTTCCAGTCCAGGGAAGACATGGCTTGGCAGTTCTGGCTGGACTGTGCCATGAGGACCAGGGTCAGACTGATTTGCATATGGCCATGTTTGAACTGGGGTGGTGGAGTGAGCTAAAGAATGATGATGGATTAAACCCAGATCAGTTGACTGGGGATGAGTGTTTGATTTCCTCAAACGCTCCGTCCATCATCCCCTTTGGTTTCGCTTTGTTCGCCCTAAGTTTGCAGGGTATGCCCAGACGTGGGTCCCCTGCTCACTTTGCCACTGGATTCAAGGTAGCCTGCCTGATGAAGGTTATGAACCTGAAACCAGTCTCAGGATGCTTGTTTCCGGTCCAGGGAAGACATGGCTTGGCAGTTCGGGCTGGGCTGTTCCCATGAGGCACAGGGTCAGACTGATTTGCATATGGCCATGTCTGAACTGGGGTGGTGGAGTGAGCTAAAGAATGATGATGGATTAAACCCAGATCAGTTGACTGGGGGTGAGTGTTTGATTTCCTCAAACGCTCCGTCCATCATCCCCTTTGGTATAGCTTTGTTCACCCTAAGTTGGCAGGGTATGCCCAGACGTGGGTCCCTTGCTCACTTTGCCACTGGATTCAAGATAGCCTGGCTGGTGAGGGTTATGAACCCGAAACCGGTCCCAGGATGCTTATTTCCGGTCCAGGGAAGACATGGCTTGGCAGTTCGGGCTGGACTGTTCCCATGAGACACAGTGTCAGACTTCTTTGCATATGGCCATGTCTGAACTGGGGTGGTGGAGTGAGCTAAAGAATGATGATGGATTAAACCCAGATCAGTTGACTGGGGGTGAGTGTTTGATTTGCTCAAACGCTCCGTCCATCATCCCCTTTGGTATCGCTTTGTTCATTCTAAGTTGGCAGGGTATGCCCAGACTTGGGTCTCTTGCTCACTTTGCCACTGGATTCAAGATAGCCTGGCTGATGAGGGTTATGAACCCGAAACCGGTCCCAGGATGCTTGTTTCTGGTCCAGGGAAGCCATGGCTTGGCAGTTCGGGCTTGACTGTTCCCATGAGGCACAGGGTCAGACTGATTTGCATATAGCCATGTCTGAACTGGGGTGGTGGAGTGAGCTAAAGAATGATGATTGAGTAAACCAAGATCAGTTGACTGAGGGTGAGTGTTTGATTTGCTCAAACGCTCCGTCCATCATCCCCTTTGGTATCGCTTTGTTTGCCCTAAGTTGGCAGGGTAAGCCCAGACGTGGGTCCCTTGCTCACTTTGCCACTGGATTCAAGATAGCCTGGCTGATGAGGGTTATGAACCCGAAACCGGTACCAGGATGCTTGTTTCCGGTCCACTGGGGTGGTGGAGTGAGCTAAAGAATGATGATGGATTAAACCCAGATCAGTTGACTAGGGGTGTGTGTTTGATTTGCTCAAACGCTCCGTCCATCATCCCCTTTGGTATCGCTTTGTTCGCACTAAATTGGCAGGGTATGCCCAGACGTGGGTCCCTTGCTCACTTTGCCACTGGATTTAAGATAGTCTGGCTGATGAGGGTTATGAACCCAAAACCGGTCCCAGGATGCTTGTTTCCGGTCCAGGGAAGACATGGCTTGGCAATTCGGGCTGGACTGTTCCCATGAGGCACAGGGTCAGACTGATTTGCATATGGCCATGTCTGAACTGGGTTGGTGGAGTGAGCTAAAGAATGATGATGGATTAAACCCAGATCAGTTGACTGGGGGTGAGTGTTTGATTTGCTCAAACGCTCCGTCCATCATCCCCTAAGGTATCGCTTTGTTCGCCCTAAGTTGGCAGGGTATGCCCACACGTGGGTCCCTTGCTCACTTTGCCACTGGATTCAAGATAGCCTGGCTGATGAAGGTTATGAACCCGAAACCGGTCCCAGGACGCTTGTTTCCGGTCCTGGGAAGGCTTGGCTTGGCAGTTCGGGCTGTACTGTTCCCATGAGGCACAGGGTCAGACTGATTTGAATATGGCCATGTCTGAACTGGGGTGGTGGAGTGACCTAAAGAATGATGATGGATTAAACCCAGATCAGTTGACTGGGGGTGAGTGTTTGATTTGCTCAAATGCTCCGTCCATCATCCCCTTTGGTATCGCTTTGTTCGCCCTAAGTTGGCAGGGTATGCCCAAATGTACCCCTTGCTCACTTTGCCACTGGATTCAAGATAGCCTGTCTGATGAGGGTTATGAGCCCGAAACCGGTCCCAGGATGCTTGTTTCCGATCCAGGGAAGACATGGCTTGGCAGTTCGGGCTGGACAGTTCCCATGAGGCACAGGGTCAGACTGATTTGCATATGGCCGTGTCTGAACTGGGGTGGTGGAGTGAGCTAAAGAATGATGATGGATTAAACCCAGATCAGTTGACTGGGGGTGAGTGTTTGATTTGCTCAAACGCTCCGTCCATCATCCCATTTGGTATCGCTTTGTTCGCCCTAAGTTGGCAAGGTATGCCCAGACGTGGTTCCCTTCTCACTTTGCCACTGGATTCAAGATAGCATGGCTGAAGAGGGTTATGAACCCAAAACCGGTCCCAGGATGCTTGTTTCCGGTCCAGGGAAGACATGGCTTGGCAGTTCCGGCTGGACTGTTCCCATGAGGCACATGGTCAGACTGATTTGCATATGGCCATGTCTGAACTGGGGTGGTGGAGTGAGCTAAAGAATGGAGATGGATTAAACCAAGATCAGTTGACTGGGGGTGAGTGTTTGAATTGCACAAACGCTCCGTCCATCATCCCCTTTGGTATGGCTTTGTTCGCCCTAAGTTAGCAGGGTATGCCCAGACGTGGGTCCCCTGCTCACTTTGCCACTGGATTCAAGATAGCCTGGCTGATGAGGGTTATGAACCAAAAACCCGTCCCAGGATGCTTGTTTCCAGTCAAGGGAAGACATGGCTTGGCAGTTCTGGCTGGACTGTGCCATGAGGACCAGGGTCAGACTGATTTGCATATAGCCATGTTTGAACTGGGGTGGTGGAGTGAGCTAAAGAATGATGATGGATTAAACCCAGATCAGTTGACTGGGGATGAGTGTTTGATTTCCTCAAACGCTCCGTCCATCATTCCCTTTGGTTTCGCTTTGTTCGCCCTAAGTTTGCAGGGTATGCCCAGACGTAGGTCCCCTGCTCACTTTGCCACTGGATTCAAGGTAACCTGCCTGATGAGGGTTATGAACCTGAAACCAGTCTCAGGATGCTTGTTTCCGGTCCAGGGAAGACATGGCTTGGCAGTTTGGGCTGGGCTGTTCCCATGAGGCACAGGGTCAGACTGATTTGCATATGGCCATATCTGAACTGGGGTGGTGGAGTGAGCTAAAGAATGATGATGGATTAAACCCAGATCAGTTGACTGGGGGTGAGTGTTTGATTTCCTCAAACGCTCCGTCCATCATCCCCTTTGGTATAGCTTTGTTCACCCTAAGTTGGCAGGGTATGCCCAGACGTGGGTCCCTTGCTCACTTTGCCACTGGATTCAAGATATCCTGGCTGGTGAGGGTTATGAACCTGAAACCGGTCCCAGGATGCTTATTTCCGGTCCAGGGAAGACATGGCTTGGCAGTTCGGGCTGGACTGTTCCCATGAGGCACAGTGTCAGACTTCTTTGCATATGGCCATGTCTGAACTGGGGTGGTGGAGTGAGCTAAAGAATAATGATGGATTAAACCCAGATCAGTTGACTGGGGGTGAGTGTTTGATTTGCTCAAACGCTCCGTCCATCATCCCCTTTGGTATCGCTTTGTTCGTCCTAAGTTGGCAGGGTATGCCCAGACTTGGGTCTCTTGCTCACTTTGCCACTGGATTCAAGATAGCCTGGCTGATGAGGGTTATGAACCCGAAACCGGTCCCAGGATGCTTGTTTCTGGTCCAGGGAAGCCATGGCTTGGCAGTTCGGGCTTGACTGTTCCCATGAGGCACAGGGTCAGACTGATTTGCATATAGCCATGTTTGAACTGGGGTGGTGGAGTGAGCTAAAGAATGATGATGGATTAAACCCAGATCAGTTGACTGGGGATGAGTGTTTGATTTCCTCAAACGCTCCGTCCATCATCCCCTTTGGTTTCGCTTTGTTCGCCCTAAGTTTGCAGGGTATGCCCAGACGTGGGTCCCCTGCTCACTTTGCCACTGGATTCAAGGTAACCTGCCTGATGAGGGTTATGAACCTGAAACCAGTCTCAGGATGCTTGTTTCCGGTCCAGGGAAGACATGGCTTGGCAGTTCGGGCTGGACTGTTCCCATGAGGCACAGTGTCAGACTTCTTTCCATATGGCCATGTCTGAACTGGGGTGGTGAAGTGAGCTAAAGAATGATGATGGATTAAACCCAGATCGGTTGACTGGGGGTGAGTGTTTGATTTCCTCAAACGCTCCGTCCATCATCCCCTTTGGTATAGCTTTGTTCACCCTAAGTTGGCAGGGTATGCCCAGACGTGGGTCCCTTGCTCACTTTGCGACTGAATTCAAGATAGCCTGGCTGGTGAGGGTTATGAACCCGAAACCGGTCCCATGATGCTTATTTCCGGTCCAGGGAAGACATGGCTTGGCAGTTCGGGCTGGACTGTTCCCATGAGACACAGTGTCAGACTTCTTTGCATATGGCCATGTCTGAACTGGGGTGGTGGAGTGAGCTAAAGAATGATGATGGATTAAACCCAGATCAGTTGACTGGGGGTGAGTGTTTGATTTGCTCAAACGCTCCGTCCATCATCCCCTTTGGTATCGCTTTGTTCGTCCTAAGTTGGCAGGGTATGCCCAGACTTGGGTCTCTTGCTCACTTTGCCACTGGATTCAAGATAGCCTGGCTGATGAGGGTTATGAACCCGAAACCGGTCCCAGGATGCTTGTTTCTGGTCCAGGGAAGCCATGGCTTGGCAGTTCGGGCTTGACTGTTCCCATGAGGCACAGGGTCAGACTGATTTGCATATAGCCATGTCTGAACTGGGGTGGTGGAGTGAGCTAAAGAATGATGATTGAGTAAACCAAGATCAGTTGACTGAGGGTGAGTGTTTGATTTGCTCAAACGCTCCGTCCATCATCCCCTTTGGTATCGCTTTGTTCGCCCTAAGTTGGCAGGGTAAGCCCAGACGTGGGTCCCTTGCTATCTTTGCCACTGGATTCAAGATAGCCTGGCTGATGAGGGTTATGAACCCGAAACCGGTACCAGGATGCTTGTTTCCGGTCCACTGGGGTGGTGGAGTGAGCTAAAGAATGATGATGGATTAAACCCAGATCAGTTGACTGGGGGTGAGTGTTTGATTTGCTCAAAGGCTCCGTCCATCATCCCCTTTGGTATCGCTTTGTTCGCCCTAAGTTGGCAGGGTATGCCCAGATGTGGGTCCCTTGCTCACTTTGCCACTGGATTCAAGATAGCCTGTCTGATGAGGGTTATGAGCCCGAAACCGGTCCCAGGACGCTTGTTTCCGATCCAGGGAAGACATGGCTTGGCAGTTCGTGCTGGACAGTTCCCATGAGGCACAGGGTCAGACTGATTTGCATATGGCCATGTCTAAACTGGGGTGGTGGAGTGAGCTAAAGAATGATGATGGATTAAACCCAGATCAGTTGACTGGGGGTGAGTGTTTGATTTGCTCAAACGCTCCGTCCATCATCCCATTTGGTATCGCTTTGTTCGCCCTAAGTTGGCAAGGTATGCCCAGACGTGGGCCCCTTCTCACTTTGCCACTGGATTCAAGATAGCATGGCTGAAGAGGGTTATGAACCCAAAACCGGTCCCAGGATGCTTTTTTCCGGTCCAGGGAAGACATGGCTTGGCAGTCCTGGCTGGACTGTTCCCATGAGGCACATGGTCAGACTGATTTGCATATGGCTATGTCTGAAATGGGGTGGTGGAGTGAGCTAAAGAATGGAGATGGATTAAACCAAGATCAGTTGACTGGGGGTGAGTGTTTGAATTGCTCAAACGCTCCGTCCATCATCCCCTTTGGTATCGCTTTGTTCGCCCTAAGTTGGCAGGGTATGCCCAGACGTGGGTCCCCTGCTCACTTTGCCACTGGATTCAAGATAGCCTGGCTGATGAGGGTTATGAACCCGAAACCGGTCCCAGGATGCTTGTTTCCAGTCCAGGGAAGACATGGATTGGCAGTTCTGGCTGGACTGTGCCATGAGGACCAGGGTCAGATTGATTTGCATATGGCCATGTTTGAACTGGGGTGGTGGAGTGAGCTAAAGAATGATGATGGATTAAACCCAGATCAGTTGACTGGGGATGAGTGTTTGATTTCCTCAAACGCTCCGTCCATCATCCCCTTTGGTTTCGCTTTGTTCGCCCTAAGTTTGCAGAGTATGCCCAGACGTGGGTCCCCTGCTCACTTTGCCACTGGATTCAAGGTAGCCTGCCTGATGAGGGTTATGAACCTGAAACCAGTCTCAGGATGCTTGTTTCCGGTCCAGGGATGACATGGCTTGGCAGTTCGGGCTGGGCTGTTCCCATGAGGCACAGGGTCAGACTGATTTGCATATGGCCATATCTGAACTGGGGTGGTGGAGTGAGCTAAAGAATAATGATGGATTAAACCCAGATCAGTTGACTGGGGGTGAGTTTTTGATTTCCTCAAACGCTCCGTCCATCATCCCCTTTGGTATAGCTTTGTTCACCTTAAGTTGGCAGGGTATGCCCAGACGTGGGTCCCTTGCTCACTTTGCCACTGGATTCAAGATAGCCTGGCTGGTGAGGGTTATGAACCCGAAACCGGTCCCAGGATGCTTATTTCCGGTCCAGGGAAGACATGGCTTGGCAGTTCGGGCTGGACTGTTCCCATGAGGCACAGTGTCAGACTTCTTTGCATATGGCCATGTCTGAACTGGGGTGGTGGAGTGAGCTAAAGAATGATGATGGATTAAATCCAGATCAGTTGACTGGGGGTGAGTGTTTGATTTGCTCAAACGCTCCGTCCATCATCCCCTTTGGTATCGCTTTGTTCGTCCTAAGTTGGCAGGGTATGCCCAGACTTGGGTCTCTTGCTCACTTTGCCACTGGATTAAAGATAGCCTGGCTGATGAGGGTTATGAACCCGAAACCGGTCCCAGGATGCTTGTTTCTGGTCCAGGGAAGCCATGGCTTGGCAGTTCGGGCTTGACTGTTCCCATGAGGCACAGGGTCAGACTGATTTGCAGATAGCCATGTCTGAACTGGGGTGGTGGAGTGAGCTAAAGAATGATGATTGAGTAAACCAAGATCAGTTGACTGAGGGAGAGTGTTTGATTTGCTCAAACGCTCTGTCCATCATCCCCTTTGGTATCGCTTTGTTCGCCCTAAGTTGGCAGGGTAAGCCCAGACGTGGGTCCACTGCTCACTTTGCCACTGGATTTAAGATAGCCTGGCTGATGAGGGTTATGAACCCGAAACCGGTCCCAGGACGCTTGTTTCCGGTCCTGGGAAGGCTTGGCTTGGCAGTTCGGGCTGTACTGTTCCCATGAGGCACAGGGTCAGACTGATTTGCATATAGCCATGTCTGAACTGGGGTGGTGGAGTGACCTAAAGAATGATGATAGATTAAACCCAGATCAGTTGACTGGGGGTGAGTGTTTGATTTGCTCAAAGGCTCCGTCCATCATCCCCTTTGGTATCGCTTTGTTCGCCCTAAGTTGGCAGGGTATGCCCAGATGTGGGTCCCTTGCTCACTTTGCCACTGGATTCAAGATAGCCTGTCTGATGAGGGTTATGAGCCCGAAACCAGTCCCAGGATGCTTGTTTCCGATCCAGGGAAGACATGGCTTGGCAGTTCGGGCTGGACAGTTCCCATGAGGCACAGGGTCAGACTTATTTGCATATGGCGATGTCTGAACTGGGGTGGTGGAGTGAGCTAAAGAATGATGATGGATTAAACCCAGATCAGTTGACTGGGGGTGAGTGTTTGATTTGCTCAAACGCTCAGTCCATCATCCCATTTGGTATCGCTTTGTTTGCCCTAAGTTGGCAAGGTATGCCCAGACGTGGGTCCCCTGCTCACTTTGCCACTGGATTCAAGATAGCCTGGCTGATGAGGGTTATGAACCCGAAACCGGTCCCAGGATGCTTGTTTCCAGTCCAGGGAAGACATGGCTTGGCAGTTCGGGCTGGATTGTGCCATGAGGACCAGGGTCAGACTGATTTGCATATGGCCATGTTTGAACTGGGGTGGTGGAGTGAGCTAAAGAATGATGATGGATTAAACCCAGATCAGTTGACTGGGGATGAGTGTTTGATTTCCTCAAACGCTCCGTCCATCATCCCCTTTGGTTTCGCTTTGTTCGCCCTAAGTTTGCAGGGTATGCCCAGACGTGGGTCCCCTGCTCACTTTGCCACTGGATTCAAGGTAGCCTGCCTGATGAGGGTTATGAACCTGAAACCAGTCTCAGGATGCTTGTTTCCGGTCCAGGGAAGACATGGCTTGGCAGTTCGGGCTGGGCTGTTCCCATGAGGCACAGGGTCAGACTGATTTGCATATGGCCATGTCTGAACTGGGCTGGTGAAGTGAGCTAAAGAATGATGATGGATTAAACCCAGATCGGTTGACTGGGGGTGAGTGTTTGATTTCCTCAAACGCTCCGTCCATCATCCCCTTTGGTATAGCTTTGTTCACCCTAAGTTGGCAGGGTATGCCCAGACGTGGGTCCCTTGCTCACTTTGCGACTGAATTCAAGATAGCCTGGCTGGTGAGGGTTATGAACCCGAAACCGGTCCCATGATGCTTCTTTCCGGTCCAGGGAAGACATGGCTTGGCAGTTCGGGCTGGACTGTTCCCATGAGACACAGTGTCAGACTTCTTTGCATATGGCCATGTCTGAACTGGGGTGGTGGAGTGAGCTAAAGAATGATGATGGATTAAACCCAGATCAGTTGACTGGGGGTGAGTGTTTGATTTGCTCAAACGCTCCGTCCATCATCCCCTTTGGTATCGCTTTGTTCGTCCTAAGTTGGCAGGGTATGCCCAGACTTGGGTCTCTTGCTCACTTTGCCACTGGATTCAAGATAGCCTGGCTGATGAGGGTTATGAACCCGAAACCGGTCCCAGGATGCTTGTTTCTGGTCCAGGGAAGCCATGGCTTGGCAGTTCGGGCTTGACTGTTCCCATGAGGCACAGGGTCAGACTGATTTGCATATAGCCATGTCTGAACTGGGGTGGTGGAGTGAGCTAAAGAATGATGATTGAGTAAACCAAGATCAGTTGACTGAGGGTGAGTGTTTGATTTGTTCAAACGCTCCGTCCATCATCCTCTTTGGTATCGCTTTGTTCGCCCTAAGTTGGCAGGGTAAGCCCAGACGTGGGTCCCTTGCTATCTTTGCCACTGGATTCAAGATAGACTGGCTGATGAGGGTTATGAACCCGAAACCGGTACCAGGATGCTTGTTTCCGGTCCACTGGGGTGGTGGAGTGAGCTAAAGAATGATGATGGATTAAACCCAGATCAGTTGACTAGGGGTGAGTGTTTGATTTGCTCAAACGCTCCGTCCATCATCCCCTTTGGTATCGCTTTGTTCGCACTAAATTGGCAGGATATGCCCAGACGTGGGTCCCTTGCTCACTTTGCCACTGGATTTAAGATAGTCTGGCTGATGATGGTTATGAACCCAAAACCGGTCCCAGGATGCTTGTTTCCGGTCCAGGGAGGACATGGCTTGGCAGTTCGGGCTGGACTGTTCCCATGAGGCACAGGGTCAGACTGATTTGCATATGGCCATGTCTGAACTGGGTTGGTGGAGTGAGCTAAAGAATGATGATGGATTAAACCCAGATCAGTTGAATGGGGTGAGTGTTTGATTTGCTCAAACGCTCCATCCATCATCCCCTAAGGTATCGCTTTGTTCGCCCTAAGTTGGCAGGGTATGCCCACACGTGGGTCCCTTGCTCACTTTGCCACTGGATTCAAGATAGCCTGGCTGATGAAGGTTATGAACCCGAAACCGGTCCCAGGACGCTTGTTCCGGTCCTGGGAAGGCTTGGCTTGGCAGTTCGGGCTGTACTGTTCCCATGATGCACAGGGTCAGACTGATTTGCATATGGCATGTCTGAACTGGGGTGGTGGAGTGACCTAAAGAATGATGATGGATTAAACCCAGATCAGTTGACTGGGGGTGAGTGTTTGATTTGCTCAAAGGCTCCGTCCATCATCCCCTTTGGTATCGCTTTGTTCGCCCTAAGTTGGCAGGGTATGCCCAGATGTGGGTCCCTTGCTCACTTTGCCACTGGATTCAAGATAGCCTGTCTGATGAGGGTTATGAGCCCGAAACCGGTCCCAGGACGCTTGTTTCCGATCCAGGGAAGACATGGCTTGGCAGTTCGTGCTGGACAGTTCCCATGAGGCACAGGGTCAGACTGATTTGCATATGGCCATGTCTAAACTGGGGTGGTGGAGTGAGCTAAAGAATGATGATGGATTAAACCCAGATCAGTTGACTGGGGGTGAGTGTTTGATTTGCTCAAACGCTCCGTCCATCATCCCATTTGGTATCGCTTTGTTCGCCCTAAGTTGTCAAGGTATGCCCAGACGTGGGTCCCTTCTCACTTTGCCACTGGATTCAAGATAGCATGGCTGAAGAGGGTTATGAACCCAAAACCGGTCCCAGGATGCTTGTTTCCGGTCCAGGGAAGACATGGCTTGGCAGTCCTGGCTGGACTGTTCCCATGAGGCACATGGTCAGACTGATTTGCATATGGCCATGTCTGAAATGGGGTGGTGGAGTGAGCTAAAGAATGGAGATGGATTAAACCCAGATCAGTTGACTGGGGGTGAGTGTTTGATTTGCTCAAACGCTCCGTCCATCATCCCATTTGGTATCGCTTTGTTTGCCCTAAGTTGGCAAGGTATGCCCAGACGTGGGTCCCCTGCTCACTTTGCCACTGGATTCAAGATAGCCTGGCTGATGAGGGTTATGAACCTGAAACCGGTCCCAGGATGCTTGTTTCCAGTCCAGGAAAGACATGGATTGGCAGTTCTGGCTGGACTGTGCCATGAGGACCAGGGTCAGATTGATTTGCATATGGCCATGTTTGAACTGGGGTGGTGGAGTGAGCTAAAGTATGATGATGGATTAAACCCAGGTCAGTTGACTGGGGGTGAGTGTTTGATTTCCTCAAACACTCCGTCCATCATCCCCTTTGGTATAGCTTTCTTCACCTTAAGTTGGCAGGGTATGCCCAGATGTGGGTCCCTTGCTCACTTTGCCACTGGATTCAAGATAGCCTGGCTGGTGAGGGTTATGAACCCGAAACCGGTCCCAGGATGCTTATTTCCGGTCCAGGGAAGACATGGCTTGGCAGTTCGGGCTGGACTGTTCCCATGAGGCACAGTGTCAGACTTCTTTGCATATGGCCATGTCTGAACTGGGGTGGTGGAGTGAGCTAAAGAATGATGATAGATTAAACCCAGATCAGTTGACTGGGGGTGAGTGTTTGATTTGCTCAAACGCTCCGTCCATCATCCCCTTTGGTATCGCTTTGTTTGTCCTAAGTTGGCAGGGTATGCCCAGACTTGGGTCTCTTGCTCACTTTGCCACTGGATTCAAGATAGCCTGGCTGATGAGGGTTATGAACCCGAAACCGGTCCCAGGATGCTTGTTTCTGGTCCAGGGAAGCCATGGCTTGGCAGTTCGGGCTTGACTGTTCCCATGAGGCACAGGGTCAGACTGATTTGCATATAGCCATATCTGAACTGGGGTGGTGGAGTGAGCTAAAGAATGATGATTGAGTAAACCAAGATCAGTTGACTGAGGGGGAGTGTTTGATTTGCTCAAACGCTCTGTCCATCATCCCCTTTGGTATCGCTTTGTTCGCCCTAAGTTGGCAGGGTAAGCCCAGACTTGGGTCCCCTGCTCACTTTGCCACTGGATTCAAGATAGCCTGGCTGATGAGGGTTATGAACCCGAAACCGGTACCAGGATGCTTGTTTCCGGTCCACTGGGGTGGTGGAGTGAGCTAAAGAATGATGATGGATTAAACCCAGATCAGTTGACTAGGGGTGAGTGTTTGATTTGCTCAAACGCTCCGTCCATCATCCCCTTTGGTATCGCTTTGTTCGCACTAAATTGGCAGGGTATGCCCAGACGTGGGCCCCTTGCTCACTTTGCCACTGGATTTAAGATAGTCTGGCTGATGAGGGTTATGAACCCAAAACCGGTCCCAGGATGCTTGTTTCCGGTCCAGGGAAGACATGGCTTGGCAGTTCGGGCTGGACTGTTCCCATGAGGCACAGGGTCAGACTGATTTGCATATGGCCATGTCTGAACTGGGTTGGTGGAGTGAGCTAAAGAATGATGATGGATTAAACCCAGATCAGTTGACTGGGGGTGAGTGTTTGATTTGCTCAAACGCTCCGTCCATCATCCCCTAAGGTATCGCTTTGTTCGCCCTAAGTTGGCAGGGTATGCCCACACGTGTGTCCCTTGCTCACTTTGCAACTGGATTCAAGATAGCCTGGCTGATGAAGGTTATGAACCCGAAACCAGTCCCAGGACGCTTGTTTCCGGTCCTGGGAAGGCTTGGCTTGGCAGTTCGGGCTGTACTGTTCCCATGAGGCACAGGGTCAGACTGATTTGAATATGGCCATGTCTGAACTGGGGTGGTGGAGTGACCTAAAGAATGATGATGGATTAAACCCAGATCAGTTGGCTGGGGGTGAGTGTTTGATTTGCTCAAAGGCTCCGTCCATAATCCCCTTTGGTATCGCTTTGTTCGCCCTAAGTTGGCAGGGTATGCCCAGATGTGGGTCCCTTGCTCACTTTGCCACTGGATTCAAGATAGGCTGTCTGATGAGGATTATGAGCCCGAAACCGGTCCCAGGATGCTTGTTTCCGATCCAGGGAAGACATGGCTTGGCAGTTCGGGCTGGACAGTTCCCATGAGGCACAGGGTCAGACTGATTTGCATATGGCCATGTCTCAACTGGGGTGGTGGAGTGAGCTAAAGAATGATGATGGATTAAACCCAGATCAGTTGACTGGGGGTGAGTGTTTGATTTGCTCAAACGCTCCGTCCATCATCCCCTTTGGTATCGCTTTGTTCGTCCTAAGTTGGCAGGGTATGCCCAGACTTGGGTCTCTTGCTCACTTTGCCACTGGATTCAAGATAGCCTGGCTGATGAGGGTTATGAACCCGAAACCGGTCCCAGGATGCTTGTTTCTGGTCCAGGGAAGCCATGGCTTGGCAGTTCGGGCTTGACTGTTCCCATGAGGCACAGGGTCAGACTGATTTGCATATAGCCATGTCTGAACTGGGGTGGTGGAGTGAGCTAAAGAATGATGATTGAGTAAACCAAGATCAGTTGACTGAGGGTGAGTGTTTGATTTGCTCAAACGCTCCGTCCATCATCCCCTTTGGTATCGCTTTGTTCGCCCTAAGTTGGCAGGGTAAGCCCAGACGTGGGTCCCTTGCTCACTTTGCCACTGGATTCAAGATAGCCTGGCTGATGAGGGTTATGAACCCGAAACCGGTACCAGGATGCTTGTTTCCGGTCCACTGGGGTGGTGGAGTGAGCTAAAGAATGATGATGGATTAAACTCCGATCAGTTGACTAGGGGTGAGTGTTTGATTTGCTCAAACGCTCCGTCCATCATCCCCTTTGGTATCGCTTTGTTCGCACTAAATTGGCAGGGTATGCCCAGACGTGGGTCCCTTGCTCACTTTGCCACTGGATTTAAGATAGTCTGGCTGATGATGGTTATGAACCCAAAACCGGTCCCAGGATGCTTGTTTCCGGTCCAGGGAAGACATGGCTTGGCAGGTCGGGCTGGACTGTTCCCATGAGGCACAGGGTCAGACTGATTTGCATATGGCCATTTCTGAACTGGGTTGGTGGAGTGAGCTAAAGAATGATGATGGATTAAACCCAGATCAGTTGACTGGGGGTGAGTGTTTGATTTGCTCAAACGCTCCGTCCATCATCCCCTAAGGTATCGCTTTGTTTGCCCTAAGTTGGCAGGGTATGCCCACACGTGGGTCCCTTGCTCACTTTGCCACTGGATTCAAGATAGCCTGGCTGATGAAGGTTATGAACCCGAAACCGGTCCCAGGACGCTTGTTTCCGGTCCTGGGAAGGCTTGGCTTGGCAGTTCGGGCTGTACTGTTCCCATGAGGCACAGGGTCAGACTGATTTGCATATGGCCATGTCTGAACTGGGGTGGTGGAGTGACCTAAAGAATGATGATGGATTAAACCCAGATCAGTTGACTGGGGGTGAGTGTTTGATTTGCTCAGAGGCTCCGTCCATCATCCCCTTTGGTATCGCTTTGTTCGCCCTAAGTTGGCAGGGTATGCCCAGACGTGGGTCCCTTGCTCACTTTGCCACTGGATTCAAGATAGCCTGTCTGATGAGGGTTATGAGCCCGAAACCGGTCCCAGGACGCTTGTTTCCGATCCAGGGAAGACATGGCTTGGCAGTTCGGGCTGGACAGTTCCCATGAGGCACAGGGTCAGACTGATTTGCATATGGCCATGTCTAAACTGGGGTGGTGGAGTGAGCTAAAGAATGATGATGGATTAAACCCAGATCAGTTGACTGGGGGTGAGTGTTTGATTTGCTCAAACGCTCCGTCCATCATCCCATTTGGTATCGCTTTGTTCGCCCTAAGTTGGCAAGGTATGCCCAGACGTGGGTCCCTTCTCACTTTGCCACTGGATTCAAGATAGCATGGCTGAAGAGGGTAATGAACCCAAAACCGGTCCCAGGATGCTTGTTTCCGGTCCAGGGAAGACATGGCTTGGCAGTCCTGGCTGGACTGTTACCATGAGGCACATGGTCAGACTGATTTGCATATGGCCATGTCTGAAATGGGGTGGTGGAGTGAGCTAAAGAATGGAGATGGATTAAACCAAGATCAGTTGACTGGGGGTGAGTGTTTGAATTGCTCAAACGCTCCGTCCATCATCCCCTTTGGTATCGCTTTGTTCGCCCTAAGTTGGCAGGGTATGCCCAGACGTGGGTCCCCTGCTCACTTTGCCACTGGATTCAAGATAGCCTGGCTGATGAGGGTTATGAACCCGAAACTGGTCCCAGGATGCTTGTTTCCAGTCCAGGGAAGACATGGATTGGCAGTTCTGGCTGGACTGTGCCATGAGGACCAGGGTCAGATTGATTTGCATATGGCCATGTTTGAACTGGGGTGGTGGAGTGAGCTAAAGAATGATGATGGATTAAACCCAGATCAGTTGACTGGGGATGAGTGTTTGATTTCCTCAAACGCTCCGTCCATCATCCCCTTTGGTTTCGCTTTGTTCGCCCTAAGTTTGCAGGGTATGCCCAGACGTGGGTCCCCTGCTCACTTTGCCACTGGATTCAAGGTAGCCTGCCTGATGAGGGTTATGAACCTGAAACCAGTCTCAGGATGCTTGTTTCCGGTCCAGGGAAGACATGGCTTGGCAGTTCGGGCTGGGCTCATCCCATGAGGCACAGGGTCAGACTGATTTGCATATGGCCATATCTGAACTGGGGTGGTGGAGTGAGCTAAAGAATAATGATGGATTAAACCCAGATCAGTTGACTGGGGGTGAGTGTTTGATTTCCTCAAACGCTCCGTCCATCATCCCCTTTGGTATCGCTTTGTTCGTCCTAAGTTGGCAGGGTATGCCCAGACTTGGGTCTCTTGCTCACTTTGCCACTGGATTCAAGATAGCCTTGCTGATGAGGGTTATGAACCCGAAACCGGTCCCAGGATGCTTGTTTCTGGTCCAGGGAAGCCATGGCTTGGCAGTTCGGGCTTGACTGTTCCCATGAGGCACAGGGTCAGACTGATTTGCATATAGCCATGTCTGAACTGGGGTGGTGGAGTGAGCTAAAGAATGATGATTGAGTAAACCAAGATCAGTTGACTGAGGGTGAGTGTTTGATTTGCTCAAACGCTCTGTCCATCATCCCCTTTGGTATCGCTTTGTTCGCCCTAAGTTGGCAGGGTAAGCCCAGACGTGGGTCCCCTGCTCACTTTGCCACTGGATTCAAGATAGCCTGGCTGATGAGGGTTATGAACCCGAAACCGATACCAGGATGCTTGTTTCCGGTCCACTGGGGTGGTGGAGTGAGCTAAAGAATGATGATGGATTAAACCCAGATCAGTTGACTAGGGGTGAGTGTTTGATTTGCTCAAACGCTCCGTCCATCATCCCCTTTGGTATCACTTTGTTCGCACTAAATTGGCAGGGTATGCCCAGACGTGGGCACCATGCTCACTTTGCCACTGGATTCAAGATAGTCCGGCTGATGAGGGTTATGAACCCAAAACCGGTCCCAGGATGCTTGTTTCCGGTCCAGGAAAGACATGGCTTGGCAGTTCAGGTAGGACTGTTCCCATGAGGCACAGGGTCAAACTGATTTGCATATGGCCATGTCTGAACTGGGTTGGTGGAGTGAGCTAAAGAATGATGATGGATTAAACCCAGATCAGTTGACTGGGGGTGAGTGTTTGATTTGCTCAAACGCTCCGTCCATCATCCCCTAAGGTATCGCTTTGTTCGCCCTAAGTTGGCAGGGTATGCCCAGACTTGAATCTCTTGCTCACTTTGCCACTGGATTCAAGATGGCCTGGCTGATGAAGGTTATGAACCCGAAACCGGTCCCAGGACGCTTGTTTCCGGTCCTGGGAAGGCTTGGCTTGGCAGTTTGGGCTGTACTGTTCACATGAGGCACAGGGTCAGACTGATTTGAATATGGCCATGTCTGAACTGGGGTGGTGGAGTGACCTAAAGAATGATGATAGATTAAACCCAGATCAGTTGACTGGGGGTGAGTGTTTGATTTGCTCAAAGGCTCCGTCCATCATCCCCTTTGGTATCGCTTTGTTCGCCCTAAGTTGGCAGGGTATGCCCAGATGTGGGTCCCTTGCTCACTTTGCCACTAGATTCAAGATAGCCTGTCTGATGAGGGTTATGAGCCCGAAACCAGTCCCAGGATGCTTGTTTCCGATCCAGGGAAGACATGGCTTGGCAGTTCGGGCTGGACAGTTCCCATGAGGCACAGGGTCAGACTGATTTGCATATGGCCATGTCTGAACTGGGGTGGTGGAGTGAGCTAAAGAATGATGATGGATTAAACCCAGATCAGTTGACTGGGGGTGAGTGTTTGATTTGCTCAAACGCTCCGTCCATCATCACATTTGGTATCGCTTTGTTCGCCCTAAGTTGGCAAGGTATGCCCAGACGTTGGTCCCTTCTCACTTTGCCACTGGATTCAAGATAGCATGGCTGAAGAGGGTTATGAACCCGAAACCGGTACCAGGATGCTTGTTTCCGGTCCACTGGGGTGGTGGAGTGAGCTAAAGAATGATGATGGATTAAACCCAGATCAGTTGACTAGGGGTGAGTGTTTGATTTGCTCAAACGCTCCGTCCATCATCCCCTTTGGTATCGCTTTGTTCGCACTAAATTGGCAGGATATGCCCAGACGTGGGTCCCTTGCTCACTTTGCCACTGGATTTAAGATAGTCTGGCTGATGATGGTTATGAACCCAAAACCGGTCCCATGATGCTTGTTTCCGGTCCAGGGAGGACATGGCTTGGCAGTTCGGGCTGGACTGTTCCCATGAGGCACAGGGTCAGACTGATTTGCATATGGCCATGTCTGAACTGGGTTGGTGGAGTGAGCTAAAGAATGATGATGGATTAAACCCAGATCAGTTGAATGGGGTGAGTGTTTGATTTGCTCAAACGCTCCGTCCATCATCCCCTAAGGTATCGCTTTGTTCGCCCTAAGTTGGCAGGGTATGCCCACACGTGGGTCCCTTGCTCACTTTGCCACTGGATTCAAGATAGCCTGGCTGATGAAGGTTATGAACCCGAAACCGGTCCCAGGACGCTTGTTTCCGGTCCTGGGAAGGCTTGGCTTGGCAGTTCGGGCTGTACTGTTCCCATGATGCACAGGGTCAGACTGATTTGCATATGGCATGTCTGAACTGGGGTGGTGGAGTGACCTAAAGAATGATGATGGATTAAACCCAGATCAGTTGACTGGGGGTGAGTGTTTGATTTGCTCAAAGGCTCCGTCCATCATCCCCTTTGGTATCGCTTTGTTCGCCCTAAGTTGGCAGGGTATGCCCAGATGTGGGTCCCTTGCTCACTTTGCCACTGGATTCAAGATAGCCTGTCTGATGAGGGTTATGAGCCCGAAACCGGTCCCAGGACGCTTGTTTCCGATCCAGGGAAGACATGGCTTGGCAGTTCGTGCTGGACAGTTCCCATGAGGCACAGGGTCAGACTGATTTGCATATGGCCATGTCTAAACTGGGGTGGTGGAGTGAGCTAAAGAATGATGATGGATTAAACCCAGATCAGTTGACTGGGGGTGAGTGTTTGATTTGCTCAAACGCTCCGTCCATCATCCCATTTGGTATCGCTTTGTTCGCCCTAAGTTGTCAAGGTATGCCCAGACGTGGGTCCCTTCTCACTTTGCCACTGGATTCAAGATAGCATGGCTGAAGAGGGTTATGAACCCAAAACCGGTCCCAGGATGCTTGTTTCCGGTCCAGGGAAGACATGGCTTGGCAGTCCTGGCTGGACTGTTCCCATGAGGCACATGGTCAGACTGATTTGCATATGGCCATGTCTGAAATGGGGTGGTGGAGTGAGCTAAAGAATGGAGATGGATTAAACCCAGATCAGTTGACTGGGGGTGAGTGTTTGATTTGCTCAAACGCTCCGTCCATCATCCCATTTGGTATCGCTTTGTTTGCCCTAAGTTGGCAAGGTATGCCCAGACGTGGGTCCCCTGCTCACTTTGCCACTGGATTCAAGATAGCCTGGCTGATGAGGGTTATGAACCTGAAACCGGTCCCAGGATGCTTGTTTCCAGTCCAGGGAAGACATGGATTGGCAGTTCTGGCTGGACTGTGCCATGAGGACCAGGGTCAGATTGATTTGCATATGGCCATGTTTGAACTGGGGTGGTGGAGTGAGCTAAAGTATGATGATGGATTAAACCCAGGTCAGTTGACTGGGGGTGAGTGTTTGATTTCCTCAAACACTCCGTCCATCATCCCCTTTGGTATAGCTTTCTTCAGCTTAAGTTGGCAGGGTATGCCCAGATGTGGGTCCCTTGCTCACTTTGCCACTGGATTCAAGATAGCCTGGCTGGTGAGGGTTATGAACCCGAAACCGGTCCCAGGATGCTTATTTCCAGTCCAGGGAAGACATGGCTTGGCAGTTCGGGCTGGACTGTTCCCATGAGGCACAGTGTCAGACTTCTTTGCATATGGCCATGTCTGAACTGGGGTGGTGGAGTGAGCTAAAGAATGATGATGGATTAAACCCAGATCAGTTGACTGGGGGTGAGTGTTTGATTTGCTCAAACGCTCCGTCCATCATCCCCTTTGGTATCGCTTTGTTTGTCCTAAGTTGGCAGGGTATGCCCAGACTTGGGTCTCTTGCTCACTTTGCCACTGGATTCAAGATAGCCTGGCTGATGAGGGTTATGAACCCGAAACCGGTCCCAGGATGCTTGTTTCTGGTCCAGGGAAGCCATGGCTTGGCAGTTCGGGCTTGACTGTTCCCATGAGGCACAGGGTCAGACTGATTTGCATATAGCCATATCTGAACTGGGGTGGTGGAGTGAGCTAAAGAATGATGATTGAGTAAACCAAGATCAGTTGACTGAGGGGGAGTGTTTGATTTGCTCAAACGCTCTGTCCATCATCCCCTTTGGTATCGCTTTGTTCGCCCTAAGTTGGCAGGGTAAGCCCAGACGTGGGTCCCCTGCTCACTTTGCCACTGGATTCAAGATAGCCTGGCTGATGAGGGTTATGAACCCGAAACCGATACCAGGATGCTTGTTTCCGGTCCACTGGGGTGGTGGAGTGAGCTAAAGAATGATGATGGATTAAACCCAGATCAGTTGACTAGGGGTGAGTGTTTGATTTGCTCAAACGCTCCGTCCATCATCCCCTTTGGTATCACTTTGTTCGCACTAAATTGGCAGGGTATGCCCAGACGTGGGCACCATGCTCACTTTGCCACTGGATTCAAGATAGTCCGGCTGATGAGGGTTATGAACCCAAAACCGGTCCCAGGATGCTTGTTTCCGGTCCAGGAAAGACATGGCTTGGCAGTTCAGGTAGGACTGTTCCCATGAGGCACAGGGTCAAACTGATTTGCATATGGCCATGTCTGAACTGGGTTGGTGGAGTGAGCTAAAGAATGATGATGGATTAAACCCAGATCAGTTGACTGGGGGTGAGTGTTTGATTTGCTCAAACGCTCCGTCCATCATCCCCTAAGGTATCGCTTTGTTCGCCCTAAGTTGGCAGGGTATGCCCAGACTTGAATCTCTTGCTCACTTTGCCACTGGATTCAAGATGGCCTGGCTGATGAAGGTTATGAACCCGAAACCGGTCCCAGGACGCTTGTTTCCGGTCCTGGGAAGGCTTGGCTTGGCAGTTTGGGCTGTACTGTTCACATGAGGCACAGGGTCAGACTGATTTGAATATGGCCATGTCTGAACTGGGGTGGTGGAGTGACCTAAAGAATGATGATAGATTAAACCCAGATCAGTTGACTGGGGGTGAGTGTTTGATTTGCTCAAAGGCTCCGTCCATCATCCCCTTTGGTATCGCTTTGTTCGCCCTAAGTTGGCAGGGTATGCCCAGATGTGGGTCCCTTGCTCACTTTGCCACTAGATTCAAGATAGCCTGTCTGATGAGGGTTATGAGCCCGAAACCAGTCCCAGGATGCTTGTTTCCGATCCAGGGAAGACATGGCTTGGCAGTTCGGGCTGGACAGTTCCCATGAGGCACAGGGTCAGACTGATTTGCATATGGCCATGTCTGAACTGGGGTGGTGGAGTGAGCTAAAGAATGATGATGGATTAAACCCAGATCAGTTGACTGGGGGTGAGTGTTTGATTTGCTCAAACGCTCCGTCCATCATCACATTTGGTATCGCTTTGTTCGCCCTAAGTTGGCAAGGTATGCCCAGACGTTGGTCCCTTCTCACTTTGCCACTGGATTCAAGATAGCATGGCTGAAGAGGGTTATGAACCCGAAACCGGTACCAGGATGCTTGTTTCCGGTCCACTGGGGTGGTGGAGTGAGCTAAAGAATGATGATGGATTAAACCCAGATCAGTTGACTAGGGGTGAGTGTTTGATTTGCTCAAACGCTCCGTCCATCATCCCCTTTGGTATCGCTTTGTTCGCACTAAATTGGCAGGATATGCCCAGACGTGGGTCCCTTGCTCACTTTGCCACTGGATTTAAGATAGTCTGGCTGATGATGGTTATGAACCCAAAACCGGTCCCAGGATGCTTGTTTCCGGTCCAGGGAGGACATGGCTTGGCAGTTCGGGCTGGACTGTTCCCATGAGGCACAGGGTCAGACTGATTTGCATATGGCCATGTCTGAACTGGGTTGGTGGAGTGAGCTAAAGAATGATGATGGATTAAACCCAGATCAGTTGAATGGGGTGAGTGTTTGATTTGCTCAAACGCTCCGTCCATCATCCCCTAAGGTATCGCTTTGTTCGCCCTAAGTTGGCAGGGTATGCCCACACGTGGGTCCCTTGCTCACTTTGCCACTGGATTCAAGATAGCCTGGCTGATGAAGGTTATGAACCCGAAACCGGTCCCAGGACGCTTGTTTCCGGTCCTGGGAAGGCTTGGCTTGGCAGTTCGGGCTGTACTGTTCCCATGATGCACAGGGTCAGACTGATTTGCATATGGCATGTCTGAACTGGGGTGGTGGAGTGACCTAAAGAATGATGATGGATTAAACCCAGATCAGTTGACTGGGGGTGAGTGTTTGATTTGCTCAAAGGCTCCGTCCATCATCCCCTTTGGTATCGCTTTGTTCGCCCTAAGTTGGCAGGGTATGCCCAGATGTGGGTCCCTTGCTCACTTTGCCACTGGATTCAAGATAGCCTGTCTGATGAGGGTTATGAGCCCGAAACCGGTCCCAGGACGCTTGTTTCCGATCCAGGGAAGACATGGCTTGGCAGTTCGTGCTGGACAGTTCCCATGAGGCACAGGGTCAGACTGATTTGCATATGGCCATGTCTAAACTGGGGTGGTGGAGTGAGCTAAAGAATGATGATGGATTAAACCCAGATCAGTTGACTGGGGGTGAGTGTTTGATTTGCTCAAACGCTCCGTCCATCATCCCATTTGGTATCGCTTTGTTCGCCCTAAGTTGTCAAGGTATGCCCAGACGTGGGTCCCTTCTCACTTTGCCACTGGATTCAAGATAGCATGGCTGAAGAGGGTTATGAACCCAAAACCGGTCCCAGGATGCTTGTTTCCGGTCCAGGGAAGACATGGCTTGGCAGTCCTGGCTGGACTGTTCCCATGAGGCACATGGTCAGACTGATTTGCATATGGCCATGTCTGAAATGGGGTGGTGGAGTGAGCTAAAGAATGGAGATGGATTAAACCCAGATCAGTTGACTGGGGGTGAGTGTTTGATTTGCTCAAACGCTCCGTCCATCATCCCATTTGGTATCGCTTTGTTTGCCCTAAGTTGGCAAGGTATGCCCAGACGTGGGTCCCCTGCTCACTTTGCCACTGGATTCAAGATAGCCTGGCTGATGAGGGTTATGAACCTGAAACCGGTCCCAGGATGCTTGTTTCCAGTCCAGGGAAGACATGGATTGGCAGTTCTGGCTGGACTGTGCCATGAGGACCAGGGTCAGATTGATTTGCATATGGCCATGTTTGAACTGGGGTGGTGGAGTGAGCTAAAGTATGATGATGGATTAAACCCAGGTCAGTTGACTGGGGGTGAGTGTTTGATTTCCTCAAACACTCCGTCCATCATCCCCTTTGGTATAGCTTTCTTCAGCTTAAGTTGGCAGGGTATGCCCAGATGTGGGTCCCTTGCTCACTTTGCCACTGGATTCAAGATAGCCTGGCTGGTGAGGGTTATGAACCCGAAACCGGTCCCAGGATGCTTATTTCCGGTCCAGGGAAGACATGGCTTGGCAGTTCGGGCTGGACTGTTCCCATGAGGCACAGTGTCAGACTTCTTTGCATATGGCCATGTCTGAACTGGGGTGGTGGAGTGAGCTAAAGAATGATGATGGATTAAACCCAGATCAGTTGACTGGGGGTGAGTGTTTGATTTGCTCAAACGCTCCGTCCATCATCCCCTTTGGTATCGCTTTGTTTGTCCTAAGTTGGCAGGGTATGCCCAGACTTGGGTCTCTTGCTCACTTTGCCACTGGATTCAAGATAGCCTGGCTGATGAGGGTTATGAACCCGAAACCGGTCCCAGGATGCTTGTTTCTGGTCCAGGGAAGCCATGGCTTGGCAGTTCGGGCTTGACTGTTCCCATGAGGCACAGGGTCAGACTGATTTGCATATAGCCATATCTGAACTGGGGTGGTGGAGTGAGCTAAAGAATGATGATTGAGTAAACCAAGATCAGTTGACTGAGGGGGAGTGTTTGATTTGCTCAAACGCTCTGTCCATCATCCCCTTTGGTATCGCTTTGTTCGCCCTAAGTTGGCAGGGTAAGCCCAGACTTGGGTCCCCTGCTCACTTTGCCACTGGATTCAAGATAGCCTGGCTGATGAGGGTTATGAACCCGAAACCGGTACCAGGATGCTTGTTTCCGGTCCACTGGGGTGGTGGAGTGAGCTAAAGAATGATGATGGATTAAACCCAGATCAGTTGACTAGGGGTGAGTGTTTGATTTGCTCAAACGCTCCGTCCATCATCCCCTTTGGTATCGCTTTGTTCGCACTAAATTGGCAGGGTATGCCCAGACGTGGGCCCCTTGCTCACTTTGCCACTGGATTTAAGATAGTCTGGCTGATGAGGGTTATGAACCCAAAACCGGTCCCAGGATGCTTGTTTCCGGTCCAGGGAAGACATGGCTTGGCAGTTCGGGCTGGACTGTTCCCATGAGGCACAGGGTCAGACTGATTTGCATATGGCCATGTCTGAACTGGGTTGGTGGAGTGAGCTAAAGAATGATGATGGATTAAACCCAGATCAGTTGACTGGGGGTGAGTGTTTGATTTGCTCAAACGCTCCGTCCATCATCCCCTAAGGTATCGCTTTGTTCGCCCTAAGTTGGCAGGGTATGCCCACACGTGTGTCCCTTGCTCACTTTGCAACTGGATTCAAGATAGCCTGGCTGATGAAGGTTATGAACCCGAAACCAGTCCCAGGACGCTTGTTTCCGGTCCTGGGAAGGCTTGGCTTGGCAGTTCGGGCTGTACTGTTCCCATGAGGCACAGGGTCAGACTGATTTGAATATGGCCATGTCTGAACTGGGGTGGTGGAGTGACCTAAAGAATGATGATGGATTAAACCCAGATCAGTTGACTGGGGGTGAGTGTTTGATTTGCTCAAAGGCTCCGTCCATAATCCCCTTTGGTATCGCTTTGTTCGCCCTAAGTTGGCAGGGTATGCCCAGATGTGGGTCCCTTGCTCACTTTGCCACTGGATTCAAGATAGGCTGTCTGATGAGGATTATGAGCCCGAAACCGGTCCCAGGATGCTTGTTTCCGATCCAGGGAAGACATGGCTTGGCAGTTCGGGCTGGACAGTTCCCATGAGGCACAGGGTCAGACTGATTTGCATATGGCCATGTCTCAACTGGGGTGGTGGAGTGAGCTAAAGAATGATGATGGATTAAACCCAGATCAGTTGACTGGGGGTGAGTGTTTGATTTGCTCAAACGCTCCGTCCATCATCCCCTTTGGTATCGCTTTGTTCGTCCTAAGTTGGCAGGGTATGCCCAGACTTGGGTCTCTTGCTCACTTTGCCACTGGATTCAAGATAGCCTGGCTGATGAGGGTTATGAACCCGAAACCGGTCCCAGGATGCTTGTTTCTGGTCCAGGGAAGCCATGGCTTGGCAGTTCGGGCTTGACTGTTCCCATGAGGCACAGGGTCAGACTGATTTGCATATAGCCATGTCTGAACTGGGGTGGTGGAGTGAGCTAAAGAATGATGATTGAGTAAACCAAGATCAGTTGACTGAGGGTGAGTGTTTGATTTGCTCAAACGCTCCGTCCATCATCCCCTTTGGTATCGCTTTGTTCGCCCTAAGTTGGCAGGGTAAGCCCAGACGTGGGTCCCTTGCTCACTTTGCCACTGGATTCAAGATAGCCTGGCTGATGAGGGTTATGAACCCGAAACCGGTACCAGGATGCTTGTTTCCGGTCCACTGGGGTGGTGGAGTGAGCTAAAGAATGATGATGGATTAAACTCCGATCAGTTGACTAGGGGTGAGTGTTTGATTTGCTCAAACGCTCCGTCCATCATCCCCTTTGGTATCGCTTTGTTCGCACTAAATTGGCAGGGTATGCCCAGACGTGGGTCCCTTGCTCACTTTGCCACTGGATTTAAGATAGTCTGGCTGATGATGGTTATGAACCCAAAACCGGTCCCAGGATGCTTGTTTCCGGTCCAGGGAAGACATGGCTTGGCAGGTCGGGCTGGACTGTTCCCATGAGGCACAGGGTCAGACTGATTTGCATATGGCCATTTCTGAACTGGGTTGGTGGAGTGAGCTAAAGAATGATGATGGATTAAACCCAGATCAGTTGACTGGGGGTGAGTGTTTGATTTGCTCAAACGCTCCGTCCATCATCCCCTAAGGTATCGCTTTGTTTGCCCTAAGTTGGCAGGGTATGCCCACACGTGGGTCCCTTGCTCACTTTGCCACTGGATTCAAGATAGCCTGGCTGATGAAGGTTATGAACCCGAAACCGGTCCCAGGACGCTTGTTTCCGGTCCTGGGAAGGCTTGGCTTGGCAGTTCGGGCTGTACTGTTCCCATGATGCACAGGGTCAGACTGATTTGCATATGGCCATGTCTGAACTGGGGTGGTGGAGTGACCTAAAGAATGATGATGGATTAAACCCAGATCAGTTGACTGGGGGTGAGTGTTTGATTTGCTCAGAGGCTCCGTCCATCATCCCCTTTGGTATCGCTTTGTTCGCCCTAAGTTGGCAGGGTATGCCCAGACGTGGGTCCCTTGCTCACTTTGCCACTGGATTCAAGATAGCCTGTCTGATGAGGGTTATGAGCCCGAAACCGGTCCCAGGACGCTTGTTTCCGATCCAGGGAAGACATGGCTTGGCAGTTCGGGCTGGACAGTTCCCATGAGGCACAGGGTCAGACTGATTTGCATATGGCCATGTCTAAACTGGGGTGGTGGAGTGAGCTAAAGAATGATGATGGATTAAACCCAGATCAGTTGACTGGGGGTGAGTGTTTGATTTGCTCAAACGCTCCGTCCATCATCCCATTTGGTATCGCTTTGTTCGCCCTAAGTTGGCAAGGTATGCCCAGACGTGGGTCCCTTCTCACTTTGCCACTGGATTCAAGATAGCATGGCTGAAGAGGGTAATGAACCCAAAACCGGTCCCAGGATGCTTGTTTCCGGTCCAGGGAAGACATGGCTTGGCAGTCCTGGCTGGACTGTTACCATGAGGCACATGGTCAGACTGATTTGCATATGGCCATGTCTGAAATGGGGTGGTGGAGTGAGCTAAAGAATGGAGATGGATTAAACCAAGATCAGTTGACTGGGGGTGAGTGTTTGAATTGCTCAAACGCTCCGTCCATCATCCCCTTTGGTATCGCTTTGTTCGCCCTAAGTTGGCAGGGTATGCCCAGACGTGGGTCCCCTGCTCACTTTGCCACTGGATTCAAGATAGCCTGGCTGATGAGGGTTATGAACACGAAACTGGTCCCAGGATGCTTGTTTCCAGTCCAGGGAAGACATGGATTGGCAGTCCTGGCTGGACTGTTACCATGAGGCACATGGTCAGACTGATTTGCATATGGCCATGTCTGAAATGGGGTGGTGGAGTGAGCTAAAGAATGATGATGGATTAAACCCAGATCAGTTGACTGGGGATGAGTGTTTGATTTCCTCAAACGCTCCGTCCATCATCCCCTTTGGTTTCGCTTTGTTCGCCCTAAGTTTGCAGGGTATGCCCAGACGTGGGTCCCCTGCTCACTTTGCCACTGGATTCAAGGTAGCCTGCCTGATGAGGGTTATGAACCTGAAACCAGTCTCAGGATGCTTGTTTCCGGTCCAGGGAAGACATGGCTTGGCAGTTCGGGCTGGGCTCATCCCATGAGGCACAGGGTCAGACTGATTTGCATATGGCCATATCTGAACTGGGGTGGTGGAGTGAGCTAAAGAATAATGATGGATTAAACCCAGATCAGTTGACTGGGGGTGAGTGTTTGATTTCCTCAAACGCTCCGTCCATCATCCCCTTTGGTATCGCTTTGTTCGTCCTAAGTTGGCAGGGTATGCCCAGACTTGGGTCTCTTGCTCACTTTGCCACTGGATTCAAGATAGCCTTGCTGATGAGGGTTATGAACCCGAAACCGGTCCCAGGATGCTTGTTTCTGGTCCAGGGAAGCCATGGCTTGGCAGTTCGGGCTTGACTGTTCCCATGAGGCACAGGGTCAGACTGATTTGCATATAGCCATGTCTGAACTGGGGTGGTGGAGTGAGCTAAAGAATGATGATTGAGTAAACCAAGATCAGTTGACTGAGGGTGAGTGTTTGATTTGCTCAAACGCTCTGTCCATCATCCCCTTTGGTATCGCTTTGTTCGCCCTAAGTTGGCAGGGTAAGCCCAGACGTGGGTCCCCTGCTCACTTTGCCACTGGATTCAAGATAGCCTGGCTGATGAGGGTTATGAACCCGAAACCGATACCAGGATGCTTGTTTCCGGTCCACTGGGGTGGTGGAGTGAGCTAAAGAATGATGATGGATTAAACCCAGATCAGTTGACTAGGGGTGAGTGTTTGATTTGCTCAAACGCTCCGTCCATCATCCCCTTTGGTATCACTTTGTTCGCACTAAATTGGCAGGGTATGCCCAGACGTGGGCACCATGCTCACTTTGCCACTGGATTCAAGATAGTCCGGCTGATGAGGGTTATGAACCCAAAACCGGCCCCAGGATGCTTGTTTCCGGTCCAGGAAAGACATGGCTTGGCAGTTCAGGTAGGACTGTTCCCATGAGGCACAGGGTCAAACTGATTTGCATATGGCCATGTCTGAACTGGGTTGGTGGAGTGAGCTAAAGAATGATGATGGATTAAACCCAGATCAGTTGACTGGGGGTGAGTGTTTGATTTGCTCAAACGCTCCGTCCATCATCCCCTAAGGTATCGCTTTGTTCGCCCTAAGTTGGCAGGGTATGCCCAGACTTGAATCTCTTGCTCACTTTGCCACTGGATTCAAGATGGCCTGGCTGATGAAGGTTATGAACCCGAAACCGGTCCCAGGACGCTTGTTTCCGGTCCTGGGAAGGCTTGGCTTGGCAGTTTGGGCTGTACTGTTCACATGAGGCACAGGGTCAGACTGATTTGAATATGGCCATGTCTGAACTGGGGTGGTGGAGTGACCTAAAGAATGATGATAGATTAAACCCAGATCAGTTGACTGGGGGTGAGTGTTTGACTTGCTCAAAGGCTCCGTCCATCATCCCCTTTGGTATCGCTTTGTTCGCCCTAAGTTGGCAGGGTATGCCCAGATGTGGGTCCCTTGCTCACTTTGCCACTAGATTCAAGATAGCCTGTCTGATGAGGGTTATGAGCCCGAAACCAGTCCCAGGATGCTTGTTTCCGATCCAGGGAAGACATGGCTTGGCAGTTCGGGCTGGACAGTTCCCATGAGGCACAGGGTCAGACTGATTTGCATATGGCCATGTCTGAACTGGGGTGGTGGAGTGAGCTAAAGAATGATGATGGATTAAACCCAGATCAGTTGACTGGGGGTGAGTGTTTGATTTGCTCAAACGCTCCGTCCATCATCACATTTGGTATCGCTTTGTTCGCCCTAAGTTGGCAAGGTATGCCCAGACGTTGGTCCCTTCTCACTTTGCCACTGGATTCAAGATAGCATGGCTGAAGAGGGTTATGAACCCAAAACCGGTCCCAGGATGCTTGTTTCCGGTCCAGGGAAGACATGGCTTGGCAGTTCCGGCTGGACTGTTCCCATGAGGCACATGGTCAGACTGATTTGCATATGGCCATGTCTGAACTGGGGTGGTGGAGTGAGCTAAAGAATGGAGATGGATTAAACCAAGATCAGTTGACTGGGGGTGAGTGTTTGAATTGCTCAAACGCTCTGTCCATCATCCCCTTTGGTATCGCTTTGTTCGCCCTAAGTTGGCAGGGTATGCCCAGACGTGGGTCCCCTGCTCACTTTGCCACTGGATTCAAGATAGCCTGGCTGATGAGGGTTATGAACCCGAAACCGGTCCCAGGATACTTGTTTCCAGTCCAGGGAAGACATGGCTTGGCAGTTCTGGCTGGACTGTGCCACGAGGACCAGGGTCAGACTGATTTGCATATGGCCATGTTTGAACTGGGGTGGTGGAGTGAGCTAAAGTATGATGATGGATTAAACCCAGATCAGTTGACTGGGGATGAGTGTTTGATTTCCTCAAACGCTCCGTCCATCATCCCCTTTGGTTTCGCTTTGTTCGCCCTAAGTTTGCAGGGTATGCCCAGACGTGGGTCCCCTGCTCACTTTGCCACTGGATTCAAGGTAGCCTGCCTGATGAAGGTTATGAACCTGAAACCAGTCTCAGGATGCTTGTTTCCGGTCCAGGGAAGACATGGCTTGGCAGTTCGGGCTGGGCTGTTCCCATGAGGCACAGGGTCAGACTGATTTGCATATGGCCATATCTGAACTGGGGTGGTGGAGTGAGCTAAAGAATAATGATGGATTAAACCCAGATCAGTTGACTGGGGGTGAGTGTTTGATTTCCTCAAACGCTCCGTCTATCATCCCCTTTGGTATAGCTTTGTTCACCTTAAGTTGGCAGGGTATGCACAGACGTGGGTCCCTTGCTCACTTTGCCACTGGTTTCAAGATAGCCTGGCTGGTGAGGGTTATGAACCCGAAACCGGTCCCAGGATGCTTATTTCCGGTCCAGGGAAGACATGGCTTGGCAGTTCGGGCTGGACTGTTCCCATGAGGCACAGTGTCAGACTTCTTTGCATATGGCCATGTCTGAACTGGGGTGGTGGAGTGAGCTAAAGAATGATGATGGATTAAACCCAGATCAGTTGACTGGGGGTGAGTGTTTGATTTGCTCAAACGCTCCGTCCATCATCCCCTTTGGTATCGCTTTGTTCGTCCTAAGTTGGCAGGGTATGCCCAGACTTGGGTCTCTTGCTCACTTTGCCACTGGATTCAAGATAGCCTGGCTGATGAGGGTTATGAAGCCGAAACCGGTCCCAGGATGCTTGTGTCTGGTCCAGGGAAGCCATGGCTTGGCAGTTCGGGCTTGACTGTTCCCATGAGGCACAGGGTCAGACTGATTTGCATATAGCCATGTCTGAACTGGGGTGGTGGAGTGAGCTAAAGAATGATGATTGAGTAAACCAAGATCAGTTGACTGAGGGTGAGTGTTTGATTTGCTCAAACGCTCTGTCCATCATCCCCTTTGGTATCGCTTTGTTCGCCCTAAGTTGGCAGGGTAAGCCCAGACGTGGGTCCCCTGCTCACTTTGCCACTGGATTCAAGATAGCCTGGCTGATGAGGGTTATGAACCCGAAACCGGTACCAGGATGCTTGTTTCCGGTCCACTGGGGTGGTGGAGTGAGCTAAAGAATGATGATGGATTAAACCCAGATCAGTTGACTAGGGGTGAGTGTTTGATTTGCTCAAACGCTCCGTCCATCATCCCCTTTGGTATCACTTTGTTCGCACTAAATTGGCAGGGTATGCCCAGACGTGGGTCCCTTGCTCACTTTGCCACTGGATTTAAGATAGTCTGCCTGATGAGGGTTATGAACCCAAAACCGGTCCCAGGATGCTTGTTTCCGGTCCAGGGAAGACATGGCTTGGCAGTTCTGGCTGGACTGTTCCCATGAGGCACAGGGTCAGACTGATTTGCATATGGCCATGTCTGAACTGGGTTGGTGGAGTGAGCTAAAGAATGATGATGGATTAAACCCAGATCAGTTGACTGGGGGTGAGTGTTTGATTTGCTCAAACGCTCCGTCCATCATCCCCTAAGGTATCGCTTTGTTCGCCCTAAGTTGGCAGGGTATGCCCACACGTGGGTCCCTTGCTCACTTTGCCACTGGATTCAAGATAGCCTGGCTGATGAAGGTTATGAACCTGAAACCGGTCCCAGGACGCTTGTTTCCGGTCCTGGGAAGGCTTGGCTTGGCAGTTCGGGCTGTACTGTTCCCAGGAGGCACAGGGTCAGACTGATTTGCATATGGCCATGTCTGAACTGGGGTGGTGGAGTGACCTAAAGAATGATGATAGATTAAACCCAGATCAGTTGACTGGGGGTGAGTGTTTGATTTGCTCAAAGGCTCCGTCCATCATCTCCTTTGGTATCGCTTTGTTCGCCCTAAGTTGGCAGGGTATGCCCGGATGTGGGTCCCTTGCTCACTTTGCCACTGGATTCAAGATAGCCTGTCTGATGAGGGTTATGAGCCCGAAACCAGTCCCAGGATGCTTGTTTCCGATCCAGGGAAGACATGGCTTGGCAGTTCATGCTGGACAGTTCCCATGAGGCACAGGGTCAGACTGATTTGCATATGGCCATGTCTGAACTGGGGTGGTGGAGTGAGCTAAAGAATGATGATGGATTAAACCCAGATCAGTTGACTGGGGATGAGTGTTTGATTTGCTCAAACGCTCCGTCCATCATCCCATTTGGTATCGCTTTGTTCGTCCTAAGTTGGCAAGGTATGCCCAGACGTGGGTCCCTTCTCACTTTGCCATTGGATTCAAGATAGCATGGCTGAAGAGGGTTATGAACCCAAAACCGGTCCCAGGATGCTTGTTTCCGGTTCAGGGAAGACATGGCTTGGCAGTTCCGGCTGGACTGTTCCCATGAGGCACATGGTCAGACTGATTTGCATATGGCCATGTCTGAACTGGGGTGGTGGAGTGAGCTAAAGAATGGAGATGGATTAAACCAAGATCAGTTGACTGGGGGTGAGTGTTTGAATTGCTCAAACGCTCCATCCATCATCCCCTTTGGTATCGCTTTGTTCGCCTTAAGTTGGCAGGGTATGCCCAGACGTGGGTCCCCTGCTCACTTTGCCACTGGATTCAAGATAGCATGGCTGATGAGGGTTATGAACCCGAAACCGGTCCCAGGATGCTTGTTTCCAGTCCAGGGAAGACATGGCTTGGCAGTTCTGGCTGGACTGTGCCATGAGGACCAGGGTCAGACTGATTTGCATATGGCCATGTTTGAACTGGGGTGGTGGAGTGAGCTAAAGAATGATGATGGATTAAACCCAGATCAGTTGACTGGGGATGAGTGTTTGATTTCCTCAAACGCTCCGTCCATCATCCCCTTTGGTTTCGCTTTGTTCGCCCTAAGTTTGCAGGGTATGCCCAGATGTGGGTCCCCTGCTCACTTTGCCACTGGATTCAAGGTAGCCTGCCTGATGAAGGTTATGAACCTGAAACCAGTCTCAGGATGCTTGTTTCCGGTCCAGGGAAGACATGGCTTGGCAGTTCGGGCTGGGCTGTTCCCATGAGGCACAGGGTCAGACTGATTTGCATATGGCCATGTCTGAACTGGGGTGGTGGAGTGAGCTAAAGAATGATGATGGATTAAACCCAGATCAGTTGACTGGGGGTGAGTGTTTGATTTCCTCAAACGCTCCGTCCATCATCCCCTTTGGTATAGCTTTGTTCACCCTAAGTTGGCAGGGTATGCCCAGACGTGGGTCCCTTGCTCACTTTGCCACTGGATTCAAGATAGCCTGGCTGGTGAGGGTTATGAACCCGAAACCGGTCCAAGGATGCTTATTTCCGGTCCAGGGAAGACATGGCTTGGCAGTTCGGGCTGGACTGTTCCCATGAGACACAGTGTCAGACTTCTTTGCATATGGCCATGTCTGAACTGGGGTGGTGGAGTGAGCTAAAGAATGATGATGGATTAAACCCATATCAGTTGACTGGGGGTGAGTGTTTGATTTGCTCAAACGCTCCGTCCATCATCCCCTTTGGTATCGCTTTGTTCGTCCTAAGTTGGCAGGGTATGCCCAGACTTGGGTCTCTTGCTCACTTTGCCACTGGATTCAAGATAGCCTGGCTGATGAGGGTTATGAACCCGAAACGGGTCCCAGGATGCTTGTTTCTGGTCCAGGGAAGCCATGGCTTGGCAGTTCGGGCTTGACTGTTCCCATGAGGCACAGGGTCGGACTGATTTGCATATAGCCATGTCTGAACTGGGGTGGTGGAGTGAGCTAAAGAATGATGATTGAGTAAACCAAGATCAGTTGACTGAGGGTGAGTGTTTGATTTGCTCAAACGCTCCGTCCATCATCCCCTTTGGTATCGCTTTGTTCGTCCTAAGTTGGCAAGGTATGCCCAGACGTGGGTCCCTTCTCACTTTGCCATTGGATTCAAGATAGCATGGCTGAAGAGGGTTATGAACCCAAAACCGGTCCCAGGATGCTTGTTTCCGGTTCAGGGAAGACATGGCTTGGCAGTTCCGGCTGGACTGTTCCCATGAGGCACATGGTCAGACTGATTTGCATATGGCCATGTCTGAACTGGGGTGGTGGAGTGAGCTAAAGAATGGAGATGGATTAAACCAAGATCAGTTGACTGGGGGTGAGTGTTTGAATTGCTCAAACGCTCCATCCATCATCCCCTTTGGTATCGCTTTGTTCGCCTTAAGTTGGCAGGGTATGCCCAGACGTGGGTCCCCTGCTCACTTTGCCACTGGATTCAAGATAGCATGGCTGATGAGGGTTATGAACCCGAAACCGGTCCCAGGATGCTTGTTTCCAGTCCAGGGAAGACATGGCTTGGCAGTTCTGGCTGGACTGTGCCATGAGGACCAGGGTCAGACTGATTTGCATATGGCCATGTTTGAACTGGGGTGGTGGAGTGAGCTAAAGAATGATGATGGATTAAACCCAGATCAGTTGACTGGGGATGAGTGTTTGATTTCCTCAAACGCTCCGTCCATCATCCCCTTTGGTTTCGCTTTGTTCGCCCTAAGTTTGCAGGGTATGCCCAGATGTGGGTCCCCTGCTCACTTTGCCACTGGATTCAAGGTAGCCTGCCTGATGAAGGTTATGAACCTGAAACCAGTCTCAGGATGCTTGTTTCCGGTCCAGGGAAGACATGGCTTGGCAGTTCGGGCTGGGCTGTTCCCATGAGGCACAGGGTCAGACTGATTTGCATATGGCCATGTCTGAACTGGGGTGGTGGAGTGAGCTAAAGAATGATGATGGATTAAACCCAGATCAGTTGACTGGGGGTGAGTGTTTGATTTCCTCAAACGCTCCGTCCATCATCCCCTTTGGTATAGCTTTGTTCACCCTAAGTTGGCAGGGTATGCCCAGACGTGGGTCCCTTGCTCACTTTGCCACTGGATTCAAGATAGCCTGGCTGGTGAGGGTTATGAACCCGAAACCGGTCCAAGGATGCTTATTTCCGGTCCAGGGAAGAAATGGCTTGGCAGTTCGGGCTGGACTGTTCCCATGAGACACAGTGTCAGACTTCTTTGCATATGGCCATGTCTGAACTGGGGTGGTGGAGTGAGCTAAAGAATGATGATGGATTAAACCCATATCAGTTGACTGGGGGTGAGTGTTTGATTTGCTCAAACGCCCGTCCATCATCCCCTTTGGTATCGCTTTGTTCGTCCTAAGTTGGCAGGGTATGCCCAGACTTGGGTCTCTTGCTCACTTTGCCACTGGATTCAAGATAGCCTGGCTGATGAGGGTTATGAACCCGAAACGGGTCCCAGGATGCTTGTTTCTGGTCCAGGGAAGCCATGGCTTGGCAGTTCGGGCTTGACTGTTCCCATGAGGCACAGGGTCGGACTGATTTGCATATTACCATGTCTGAACTGGGGTGGTGGAGTGAGCTAAAGAATGATGATTGAGTAAACCAAGATCAGTTGACTGAGGGTGAGTGTTTGATTTGCTCAAACGCTCCGTCCATCATCCCCTTTGGTATCGCTTTGTTTGCCCTAAGTTGGCAGGGTAAGCCCAGACGTGGGTCCCTTGCTCACTTTGCCACTGGATTCAAGATAGCCTGGCTGATGAGGGTTATGAACCCGAAACCGGTACCAGGATGCTTGTTTCCGGTCCACTGGGGTGGTGGAGTGAGCTAAAGAATGATGATGGATTAAACCCAGATCAGTTGACTAGGGGTGAGTGTTTGATTTGCTCAAACGCTCCGTCCATCATCCCCTTTGGTATCGCTTTGTTCGCACTAAATTGGCAGGGTATGCCCAGACGTGGGTCCCTTGCTCACTTTGCCACTGGATTTAAGATAGTCTGGCTGATGAGGGCTATGAACCCAAAACCGGTCCCAGGATGCTTGTTTCCGGTCCAGGGAAGACATGGCTTGGCAATTCGGGCTGGACTGTTCCCATGAGGCACAGGGTCAGACTGATTTGCATATGGCCATGTCTGAACTGGGTTGGTGGAGTGAGCTAAAGAATGATGATGGATTAAACCCAGATCAGTTGACTGGGGGTGAGTGTTTGATTTGCTCAAACGCTCCGTCCATCATCCCCTAAGGTATCGCTTTGTTCGCCCTAAGTTGGCAGGGTATGCCCACACGTGGGTCCCTTGCTCACTTTGCCACTGGATTCAAGATAGCCTGGCTGATGAAGGTTATGAACCCGAAACCGGTCCCAGGACGCTTGTTTCCGGTCCTGGGAAGGCTTGGCTTGGCAGTTCGGGCTGTACTGTTCCCATGAGGCACAGGGTCAGACTGATTTGAATATGGCCATGTCTGAACTGGGGTGGTGGAGTGACCTAAAGAATGATGATGGATTAAACCCAGATCAGTTGACTGGGGGTGAGTGTTTGATTTGCTCAAATGCTCCGTCCATCATCCCCTTTGGTATCGCTTTGTTCGCCCTAAGTTGGCAAGGTATGCCCAGATGTACCCCTTGCTCACTTTGCCACTGGATTCAAGATAGCCTGTCTGATGAGGGTTATGAGCCCGAAACCGGTCCCAGGATGCTTGTTTCCGATCCAGGGAAGACATGGCTTGGCAGTTCGGGCTGGACAGTTCCCATGAGGCACAGGGTCAGACTGATTTGCATATGGCCATGTCTGAACTGGGGTGGTGGAGTGAGCTAAAGAATGATGATGGATTAAACCCAGATATGTTGACTGGGGATGAGTGTTTGATTTGCTCAAACGCTCCGTCCATCATCCCATTTGGTATCGCTTTGTTCGCCCTAAGTTGGCAAGGTATGCCCAGACGTGGGTCCCTTCTCACTTTGCCATTGGATTCAAGATAGCATGGCTGAAGAGGGTTATGAACCCAAAACCGGTCCCAGGATGCTTGTTTCCGGTCCAGGGAAGACATGGCTTGGCAATTCCGGCTGGACTGTTCCCATGAGGCACATGGTCAGACTGATTTGCATATGGCCATGTCTGAACTGGGGTGGTGGAGTGAGCTAAAGAATGGAGATGGATTAAACCAAGATCAGTTGACTGGGGGTGAGTGTTTGAATTGCTCAAACGCTCCATCCATCATCCCCTTTGGTATCGCTTTGTTCGCCCTAAGTTGGCAGGGTATGCCCAGACGTGGGTCCCCTGCTCACTTTGCCACTGGATTCAAGATAGCCTGGCTGATGAGGGTTATGAACCCAAAACCGGTCCCAGGATGCTTGTTTCCAGTCCAGGGAAGACATGGCTTGGCAGTTCTGGCTGGACTGTGCCATGAGGACCAGGGTCAGACTGATTTGCATATGGCCATGTTTGAACTGGGGTGGTGGAGTGAGCTAAAGAATGATGATGGATTAAACCCAGATCAGTTGACTGGGGATGAGTGTTTGATTTCCTCAAACGCTCCGTCCATCATCCCCTTTGGTTTCGCTTTGTTCGCCCTAAGATTGCAGGGTATGCCCAGATGTGGGTCCCCTGCTCACTTTGCCACTGGATTCAAGGTAGCCTGCCTGATGAAGGTTATGAACCTGAAACCAGTCTCAGGATGCTTGTTTCCGGTCCAGGGAAGACATGGCTTGGACGTTCGGGCTGGGCTGTTCCCATGAGGCACAGGGTCAGACTGATTTGCATATGGCCATGTCTGAACTGGGGTGGTGGAGTGAGCTAAAGAATGATGATGGATTAAACCCAGATCAGTTGACTGGGGGTGAGTGTTTGATTTCCTCAAACGCTCCGTCCATCATCCCCTTTGGTATAGCTTTGTTCACCCTAAGTTGGCAGGGTATGCCCAGACGTGGGTCCCTTGCTCACTTTGCCACTGGATTCAAGATAGCCTGGCTGGTGAGGGTTATGAACCCGAAACCGGTCCCAGGATGCTTATTTCCGGTCCAGGGAAGACATGGCTTGGCAGTTCGGGCTGGACTGTTCCCATGAGACACAGTGTCAGACTTCTTTGCATATGGCCATGTCTGAACTGGGGTGGTGGAGTGAGCTAAAGAATGATGATGGATTAAACCCATATCAGTTGACTGGGGGTGAGTGTTTGATTTGCTCAAACGCTCCGTCCATCATCCCCTTTGGTATCGCTTTGTTCGTCCTAAGTTGGCAGGGTATGCCCAGACTTGGGTCTCTTGCTCACTTTGCCACTGGATTCAAGATAGCCTGGCTGATGAGGGTTATGAACCCGAAACGGGTCCCAGGATGCTTGTTTCTGGTCCAGGGAAGCCATGGCTTGGCAGTTCGGGCTTGACTGTTCCCATGAGGCACAGGGTCGGACTGATTTGCATATAGCCATGTCTGAACTGGGGTGGTGGAGTGAGCTAAAGAATGATGATTGAGTAAACCAAGATCAGTTGACTGAGGGTGAGTGTTTGATTTGCTCAAACGCTCCGTCCATCATCCCCTTTGGTATCGCTTTGTTTGCCCTAAGTTGGCAGGGTAAGCCCAGACGTGGGTCCCTTGCTCACTTTGCCACTGGATTCAAGATAGCCTGGCTGATGAGGGTTATGAACCCGAAACCGGTACCAGGATGCTTGTTTCCGGTCCACTGGGGTGGTGGAGTGAGCTAAAGAATGATGATGGATTAAACCCAGATCAGTTGACTAGGGGTGAGTGTTTGATTTGCTCAAACGCTCCGTCCATCATCCCCTTTGGTATCGCTTTGTTCGCACTAAATTGGCAGGGTATGCCCAGACGTGGGTCCCTTGCTCACTTTGCCACTGGATTTAAGATAGTCTGGCTGATGAGGGCTATGAACCCAAAACCGGTCCCAGGATGCTTGTTTCCGGTCCAGGGAAGACATGGCTTGGCAATTCGGGCTGGACTGTTCCCATGAGGCACAGGGTCAGACTGATTTGCATATGGCCATGTCTGAACTGGGTTGGTGGAGTGAGCTAAAGAATGATGATGGATTAAACCCAGATCAGTTGACTGGGGGTGAGTGTTTGATTTGCTCAAACGCTCCGTCCATCATCCCCTAAGGTATCGCTTTGTTCGCCCTAAGTTGGCAGGGTATGCCCACACGTGGGTCCCTTGCTCACTTTGCCACTGGATTCAAGATAGCCTGGCTGATGAAGGTTATGAACCCGAAACCGGTCCCAGGACGCTTGTTTCCGGTCCTGGGAAGGCTTGGCTTGGCAGTTCGGGCTGTACTGTTCCCATGAGGCACAGGGTCAGACTGATTTGAATATGGCCATGTCTGAACTGGGGTGGTGGAGTGACCTAAAGAATGATGATGGATTAAACCCAGATCAGTTGACTGGGGGTGAGTGTTTGATTTGCTCAAATGCTCCGTCCATCATCCCCTTTGGTATCGCTTTGTTCGCCCTAAGTTGGCAAGGTATGCCCAGATGTACCCCTTGCTCACTTTGCCACTGGATTCAAGATAGCCTGTCTGATGAGGGTTATGAGCCCGAAACCGGTCCCAGGATGCTTGTTTCCGATCCAGGGAAGACATGGCTTGGCAGTTCGGGCTGGACAGTTCCCATGAGGCACAGGGTCAGACTGATTTGCATATGGCCATGTCTGAACTGGGGTGGTGGAGTGAGCTAAAGAATGATGATGGATTAAACCCAGATATGTTGACTGGGGATGAGTGTTTGATTTGCTCAAACGCTCCGTCCATCATCCCATTTGGTATCGCTTTGTTCGCCCTAAGTTGGCAAGGTATGCCCAGACGTGGGTCCCTTCTCACTTTGCCATTGGATTCAAGATAGCATGGCTGAAGAGGGTTATGAACCCAAAACCGGTCCCAGGATGCTTGTTTCCGGTCCAGGGAAGACATGGCTTGGCAATTCCGGCTGGACTGTTCCCATGAGGCACATGGTCAGACTGATTTGCATATGGCCATGTCTGAACTGGGGTGGTGGAGTGAGCTAAAGAATGGAGATGGATTAAACCAAGATCAGTTGACTGGGGGTGAGTGTTTGAATTGCTCAAACGCTCCATCCATCATCCCCTTTGGTATCGCTTTGTTCGCCCTAAGTTGGCAGGGTATGCCCAGACGTGGGTCCCCTGCTCACTTTGCCACTGGATTCAAGATAGCCTGGCTGATGAGGGTTATGAACCCAAAACCGGTCCCAGGATGCTTGTTTCCAGTCCAGGGAAGACATGGCTTGGCAGTTCTGGCTGGACTGTGCCATGAGGACCAGGGTCAGACTGATTTGCATATGGCCATGTTTGAACTGGGGTGGTGGAGTGAGCTAAAGAATGATGATGGATTAAACCCAGATCAGTTGACTGGGGATGAGTGTTTGATTTCCTCAAACGCTCCGTCCATCATCCCCTTTGGTTTCGCTTTGTTCGCCCTAAGTTTGCAGGGTATGCCCAGACGTGGGTCCCCTGCTCACTTTGCCACTGGATTCAAGGTAGCCTGCCTGATGAAGGTTATGAACCTGAAACCAGTCTCAGGATGCTTGTTTCCGGTCCAGGGAAGACATGGCTTGGCAGTTCGGGCTGGGCTGTTCCCATGAGGCACAGGGTCAGACTGATTTGCATATGGCCATGTCTGAACTGGGGTGGTGGAGTGAGCTAAAGAATGATGATGGATTAAACCCAGATCAGTTGACTGGGGGTGAGTGTTTGATTTCCTCAAACGCTCCGTCCATCATCCCCTTTGGTATAGCTTTGTTCACCCTAAGTTGGCAGGGTATGCCCAGACGTGGGTCCCTTGCTCACTTTGCCACTGGATTCAAGATAGCCTGGCTGGTGAGGGTTATGAACCCGAAACCGGTCCCAGGATGCTTATTTCCGGTCCAGGGAAGACATGGCTTGGCAGTTCGGGCTGGACTGTTCCCATGAGACACAGTGTCAGACTTCTTTGCATATGGCCATTTCTGAACTGGGGTGGTGGAGTGAGCTAAAGAATGATGATGGATTAAACCCAGATCAGTTGACTGGGGGTGAGTGTTTGATTTGCTCAAACGCTCCGTCCATCATCCCCTTTGGTATCGCTTTGTTCATTCTAAGTTGGCAGGGTATGCCCAGACTTGGGTCTCTTGCTCACTTTGCCACTGGATTCAAGATAGCCTGGCTGATGAGGGTTATGAACCCGAAACCGGTCCCAGGATGCTTGTTTCTGGTCCAGGGAAGCCATGGCTTGGCAGTTCGGGCTTGACTGTTCCCATGAGGCACAGGGTCAGACTGATTTGCAGATAGCCATGTCTGAACTGGGGTGGTGGAGTGAGCTAAAGAATGATGATTGAGTAAACCAAGATCAGTTGACTGAGGGTGAGTGTTTGATTTGCTCAAACGCTCCGTCCATCATCCCCTTTGGTATCGCTTTGTTTGCCCTAAGTTGGCAGGGTAAGCCCAGACGTGGGTCCCTTGCTCACTTTGCCACTGAATTCAAGATAGCCTGGCTGATGAGGGTTATGAACCCGAAACCGGTACCAGGATGCTTGTTTCCGGTCCACTGGGGTGGTGGAGTGAGCTAAAGAATGATGATGGATTAAACCCAGATCAGTTGACTAGGGGTGAGTGTTTGATTTGCTCAAACGCTCCGTCCATCATCCCCTTTGGTATCGCTTTGTTCGCACTAAATTGGCAGGGTATGCCCAGACGTGGGTCCCTTGCTCACTTTGCCACTGGATTTAAGATAGTCTGGCTGATGAGGGTTATGAACCCAAAACCGGTCCCAGGATGCTTGTTTCCGGTCCAGGGAAGACATGGCTTGGCAATTCGGGCTGGACTGTTCCCATGAGGCACAGGGTCAGACTGATTTGCATATGGCCATGTCTGAACTGGGTTGGTGGAGTGAGCTAAAGAATGATGATGGATTAAACCCAGATCAGTTGACTGGGGGTGAGTGTTTGATTTGCTCAAACGCTCCGTCCATCATCCCCTAAGGTATCGCTTTGTTCGCCCTAAGTTGGCAGGGTATGCCCACACGTGGGTCCCTTGCTCACTTTGCCACTGGATTCAAGATAGCCTGGCTGATGAAGGTTATGAACCCGAAACCGGTCCCAGGACGCTTGTTTCCGGTCCTGGGAAGGCTTGGCTTGGCAGTTCGGGCTGTACTGTTCCCATGAGGCACAGGGTCAGACTGATTTGAATATGGCCATGTCTGAACTGGGGTGGTGGAGTGACCTAAAGAATGATGATGGATTAAACCCAGATCAGTTGACTGGGGGTGAGTGTTTGATTTGCTCAAATGCTCCGTCCATCATCCCCTTTGGTATCGCTTTGTTCGCCCTAAGTTGGCAGGGTATGCCCAAATGTACCCCTTGCTCACTTTGCCACTGGATTCAAGATAGCCTGTCTGATGAGGGTTATGAGCCCGAAACCGGTCCCAGGATGCTTGTTTCCGATCCAGGGAAGACATGGCTTGGCAGTTCGGGCTGGACAGTTCCCATGAGGCACAGGGTCAGACTGATTTGCATATGGCCGTGTCTGAACTGGGGTGGTGGAGTGAGCTAAAGAATGATGATGGATTAAACCCAGATCAGTTGACTGGGGGTGAGTGTTTGATTTGCTCAAACGCTCCGTCCATCATCCCATTTGGTATCGCTTTGTTCGCCCTAAGTTGGCAAGGTATGCCCAGACGTGGTTCCCTTCTCACTTTGCCACTGGATTCAAGATAGCATGGCTGAAGAGGGTTATGAACCCAAAACCGGTCCCAGGATGCTTGTTTCCGGTCCAGGGAAGACATGGCTTGGCAGTTCCGGCTGGACTGTTCCCATGAGGCACATGGTCAGACTGATTTGCATATGGCCATGTCTGAACTGGGGTGGTGGAGTGAGCTAAAGAATGGAGATGGATTAAACCAAGATCAGTTGACTGGGGGTGAGTGTTTGAATTGCTCAAACGCTCCGTCCATCATCCCCTTTGGTATGGCTTTGTTCGCCCTAAGTTAGCAGGGTATGCCCAGACGTGGGTCCCCTGCTCACTTTGCCACTGGATTCAAGATAGCCTGGCTGATGAGGGTTATGAACCCGAAACCCGTCCCAGGATGCTTGTTTCCAGTCAAGGGAAGACATGGCTTGACAGTTCTGGCTGGACTGTGCCATGAGGACCAGGGTCAGACTGATTTGCATATAGCCATGTTTGAACTGGGGTGGTGGAGTGAGCTAAAGAATGATGATGGATTAAACCCAGATCAGTTGACTGGGGATGAGTGTTTGATTTCCTCAAACGCTCCGTCCATCATTCCCTTTGGTTTCGCTTTGTTCGCCCTAAGTTTGCAGGGTATGCCCAGACGTAGGTCCCCTGCTCACTTTGCCACTGGATTCAAGGTAACCTGCCTGATGAGGGTTATGAACCTGAAACCAGTCTCAGGATGCTTGTTTCCGGTCCAGGGAAGACATGGCTTGGCAGTTTGGGCTGGGCTGTTCCCATGAGGCACAGGGTCAGACTGATTTGCATATGGCCATATCTGAACTGGGGTGGTGGAGTGAGCTAAAGAATGATGATGGATTAAACCCAGATCAGTTGACTGGGGGTGAGTGTTTGATTTCCTCAAACGCTCCGTCCATCATCCCCTTTGGTATAGCTTTGTTCACCCTAAGTTGGCAGGGTATGCCCAGACGTGGGTCCCTTGCTCACTTTGCCACTGGATTCAAGATATCCTGGCTGGTGAGGGTTATGAACCTGAAACCGGTCCCAGGATGCTTATTTCCGGTCCAGGGAAGACATGGCTTGGCAGTTCGGGCTGGACTGTTCCCATGAGGCACAGTGTCAGACTTCTTTGCATATGGCCATGTCTGAACTGGGGTGGTGGAGTGAGCTAAAGAATAATGATGGATTAAACCCAGATCAGTTGACTGGGGGTGAGTGTTTGATTTGCTCAAACGCTCCGTCCATCATCCCCTTTGGTATCGCTTTGTTCGTCCTAAGTTGGCAGGGTATGCCCAGACTTGGGTCTCTTGCTCACTTTGCCACTGGATTCAAGATAGCCTGGCTGATGAGGGTTATGAACCCGAAACCGGTCCCAGGATGCTTGTTTCTGGTCCAGGGAAGCCATGGCTTGGCAGTTCGGGCTTGACTGTTCCCATGAGGCACAGGGTCAGACTGATTTGCATATAGCCATGTTTGAACTGGGGTGGTGGAGTGAGCTAAAGAATGATGATGGATTAAACCCAGATCAGTTGACTGGGGATGAGTGTTTGATTTCCTCAAACGCTCCGTCCATCATCCCCTTTGGTTTCGCTTTGTTCGCCCTAAGTTTGCAGGGTATGCCCAGACGTGGGTCCCCTGCTCACTTTGCCACTGGATTCAAGGTAACCTGCCTGATGAGGGTTATGAACCTGAAACCAGTCTCAGGATGCTTGTTTCCGGTCCAGGGAAGACATGGCTTGGCAGTTTGGGCTGGGCTGTTCCCATGAGGCACAGGGTCAGACTGATTTGCATATGGCCATATCTGAACTGGGGTGGTGGAGTGAGCTAAAGAATGATGATGGATTAAACCCAGATCAGTTGACTGGGGGTGAGTGTTTGATTTCCTCAAACGCTCCGTCCATCATCCCCTTTGGTATAGCTTTGTTCACCCTAAGTTGGCAGGGTATGCCCAGACGTGGGTCCCTTGCTCACTTTGCCACTGGATTCAAGATAGCCTGGCTGGTGAGGGTTATGAACCTGAAACCGGTCCCAGGATGCTTATTTCCGGTCCAGGGAAGACATGGCTTGGCAGTTCGGGCTGGACTGTTCCCATGAGGCACAGTGTCAGACTTCTTTGCATATGGCCATGTCTGAACTGGGGTGGTGGAGTGAGCAAAAGAATAATGATGGATTAAACCCAGATCAGTTGACTGGGGGTGAGTGTTTGATTTGCTCAAACGCTCCGTCCATCATCCCCTTTGGTATCGCTTTGTTCGTCCTAAGTTGGCAGGGTATGCCCAGACTTGAATCTCTTGCTCACTTTGCCACTGGATTCAAGATAGCCTGGCTGATGAGGGTTATGAACCCGAAACCGGTCCCAGGATGCTTGTTTCTGGTCCAGGGAAGCCATGGCTTGGCAGTTCGGGCTTGACTGTTCCCATGAGGCACAGGGTCAGACTGATTTGCATATAGCCATGTCTGAACTGGGGTGGTGGAGTGAGCTAAAGAATGATGATTGAGTAAACCAAGATCAGTAGACTGAGGGTGAGTGTTTGATTTGCTCAAACGCTCCGTCCATCATCCCCTTTGGTATCGCTTTGTTCGCCCTAAGTTGGCAGGGTAAGCCCAGACGTGGGTCCCATGCTCACTTTGCCACTGGATTCAAGATAGCCTGGCTGATGAGGGTTATGAACCCGAAACTGGTACCAGGATGCTTGTTTCTGGTCCACTGGGGTGGTGGAGTGAGCTAAAGAATGATGATGGATTAAACCCAGATCAGGTGACTAGGGGTGAGTGTTTGATTTGCTCAAACGCTCCGTCCATCATCCCCTTTGGTATCGCTTTGTTCGCACTAAATTGGCAGGGTATGCCCAGACGTGGGTCCCTTGCTCACTTTGCCACTGGATTTAAGATAGTCTGGCTGATGAGGGTTATGAACCCAAAACCGGTCCCAGGATGCTTGTTTCCGGTCCAGGAAAGACATGGCTTGGCAGGTCGGGCTGGACTGTTCCCATGAGGCACAGGGTCAGACTGATTTGCATATGGCCATGTCTGAACTGGGGTGGTGGAGTGAGCTAAAGAATGATGATGGATTAAACCCAGATCAGTTGACTGGGGATGAGTGTTTGATTTCCTCAAACGCTCCGTCCATCATCCCCTTTGGTTTCGCTTTGTTCGCCCTAAGTTTGCAGGGTATGCCCAGACGTGGGTCCCCTGCTCACTTTGCCACTGGATTCAAGGTAACCTGCCTGATGAGGGTTATGAACCTGAAACCAGTCTCAGGATGCTTGTTTCCGGTCCAGGGAAGACATGGCTTGGCAGTTTGGGCTGGGCTGTTCCCATGAGGCACAGGGTCAGACTGATTTGCATATGGCCATATCTGAACTGGGGTGGTGGAGTGAGCTAAAGAATGATGATGGATTAAACCCAGATCAGTTGACTGGGGGTGAGTGTTTGATTTCCTCAAACGCTCCGTCCATCATCCCCTTTGGTATAACTTTGTTCACCCTAAGTTGGCAGGGTATGCCCAGACGTGGGTCCCTTGCTCACTTTGCCACTGGATTCAAGATAGCCTGGCTGGTGAGGGTTATGAACCTGAAACCGGTCCCAGGATGCTTATTTCCGGTCCAGGGAAGACATGGCTTGGCAGTTCGGGCTGGACTGTTTCCATGAGGCACAGTGTCAGACTTCTTTGCATATGGCCATGTCTGAACTGGGGTGGTGGAGTGAGCTAAAGAATAATGATGGATTAAACCCAGATCAGTTGACTGGGGGTGAGTGTTTGATTTGCTCAAACGCTCCGTCCATCATCCCCTTTGGTATCGCATTTTTCGCCCTAAGTTGGCAGGGTATGCCCAGACGTGGGTCCCTTTCTCAGTTTGCCACTGGATTCAAGATAGCCTGGCTCATGAGGGTTATGAACCCGAATCCGGTCCCAGGTTGCTTGTTTCCGGTCCAAGGAAGAGATGGTTTGGCAGTTCGGGCTGGACTGTTCCCATGAGGCACTGGGTCAGACTGATTTGCATATGGCCATGTCTGAACTGGGGTGGTGGAGTGAGCTAAAGAATGATGATGGATTAAACCCAGATCAGTTGACTGGGGGTGAGTGTTTGATTTCCTCAAACTCTCTGTCCATCATCTCCTTTGGTATCGCTTTGTTCACCCTAAGTTGGCAGGGTATGCCCACACGTGGGTCCCTTGCTCACTTTGCCACTGGATTCAAGTTAGCCTGGCTGATGAGGGTTATGAACCCGAAACCGGTCCTAGGATGCTTGTTTCCGTTCCAGGGAAGACATGGCTTGGCAGTTCGGGCTGGACTGTTCCCATGAGGCACAGGGTCAGACTGATTTGCATATGGCCATGTCTAAACTGGGGTGGTGTAGTGAGCTAAAGAATAATGATGGATTAAACCCAGATCAGTTGACTGGGGTGAGTGTTTGATTTGCTCAAACGCTCCGTCCATCATCCCCTTTGGTATCACTAATTTGAACTACACCATCCTCCTTTTTCTATACTTTTGAGTCCTGTCTGGGCCAGGATGCAGTGTCTGAATATCACGATAAACTTGTATTGCACACAGTAAATTTATCACTTGATTTTGCTATTTGTCTAATTGCAATATAAGTTTTTTATCTTATTTCCCTTTTGCTCCAATCTATAACTTACAGTACTATAACCCCATCCTTAAAAAATACATAAAGTGCGATGTGTAAACAGAAAGAAGAATTAATATCTTCTAGAAATTCTTCAAAATTAGTGAATCATTATTCTATACAAGTGCTTTCATTCCAACCTAATGCTTCATTTTACCTTCAGAGACTTCCATTCGTTAGATCCTATTCCACTTACTCAGATTTTCATTTTCTCTCTTTTATCCATCTAAGTATTAGTTTAGCCTATATGTGTCCATAATTCCTCATCACTATTGAGGCCAAAGGGTGCTCTGGTTCTCATTTCAATAATATATTTGGAATCCAACTTTCTAAGAGTTCTCACCCTAACACCTCCTCTTTCTATTGCAGGAACATAGTCTATGCAGAAAAAGGATAACTGTCACTGATGTTTTGAAGCAAAACGTTGTGCAACCGGATAAGATTCATCGCCATTTGTTATTGCTCTAGTATGCTCCATTCTCTTTTTCGCCAGGTGTACCGTGCTTCCCACATACTGAAGTCCACAAGGGCATACCAGGCAAAAAATTTGTGTTGCAATTTAACAATTTAGTGATGGGTTCTAAATTACTCCTGCCTGGAACAGAATACACTTTAACTTTTTTTGCTTTTTCTCCATGTCTTATATTTTGTGCAAAGTAAGAAACCAGTTACCTTAGGTTTCTCCACCATTTTCTTAATAAAATGGTAAAAGTTACATTTGGTTTAGATGGTAGAATTGGACTTAATACCAAATCTGACTGCAAAATGCTCCAATTCTTTTATATTATATTGCAGATTTCTTTCGAATCGGCTGAATAGTTTAGAATCAATCTTGTTATAGCCGCTCCATTTTTATTCCTATACTTCTGTGTTAATAGGTCTTGTCTTTGTTGTACCTTAACTTTCTCTGAGGCTTCCCACATCACTCTTTTTGAGTGTCATCTTTTTTAAAATCTCCGTTCTGCCTCTACCCTTGCCTGCTGGTAACTTTCTGATGAGGTGCAGTTACGTCTTAAACGGAGAAACTCTCTGTAGGGAATACTATTTACAAGACTACATGGGTGTTGGCATGTCGCCAAAGTACAAAATTCCCTGCTGTTGGTTTCCGGTGTAATCTTGTTAGCAATTGACGAGTTTCTATATACACTAACAGGTCCAAAAAGGGTACTTCTGTATTGCTGATTGTTGGAAACAGCCCACTCCCACTCCGCAGGGTGGTGGTGGACCTTCCCGACACAACGGGGTAGCTTGGCTCGAGTGGTCAGGAAACAGGCGCAGTGCTAAGCATACAATATACCCATACAATAACCATGCGTGCATCCGTTCCAAAAACGACTCTACACCGTAAAAATTATGAAAATATGCTTTCTTTATCTTTCTTCTCTTAGTTGCTGATTGGGAAAATAAATAACAATCACAGTATATACATTTTAAATAGAGCAGGTCAAATAAATACTGGCTGTTTGCTGAAATAAATAGGGGTGATCATAAATAACAGGGCATAAATACAAGTGCAATATATACAGTCAATTAAATACTTTGAGGTAATAAATACTGTACTAATAAATACTGTCCCAATAAATACTGTACACCAACAAGTCCTGTGGACCTATAAATTCAGTGCAGCAATAAATAGATAAGAACTTAATAAATACAGTATCCCCAATAAATAATTAGAAGTATACAGTACACTTTGTGAATCAGATGGCACTTCAATTCTTAAGGGCTGATTTGGCCCAGGTACAGCTTGTAGGGTGTGGAAGGCTTGAGGGGGGGCTACTCCCTGGCTGAGGCAAAGGCTGAGGCCTAAACTGAGGTAGATAAAAAGGGGGGAAATTCCAATGCCCTGGCTTCCCTCTCCACACAACCTCTCTAGGTTAGTCCCAGTTCACCCCAGGCACAGTCAGGTGGGTTTCAGCACCTCCCTAGCCCTTAGAGTAGTCTCTCAGGTCTCCACAGGGCCTTAGGCGCCCTCTACTCCACTTACTGCCCTTTTCTGATGTTCCGACGCCGCTGGAGTCGTGTCGACGCCGTGAGGCGGTTCCGGTTCGGTCTCGGCGGCCTCGGCACAGTGTCAGTTCTTTGACGACGCCGGTAGGCGGTTCCGGTCCGATGTCGGTGGCCTCGGTTCGAACTCGACCTCCGATTCGACGGCGTCGGGCAGTCTCTTCACACGATGTCGACTTCGGGCGGCTCCGGTCCGATGGCGCTCTCGGCTCCGATGACGTCGGCCGGCCTGGCCTCGCTGTCGACTTCCGGCGACTCCGGGGTGCGATCCTCACCCCCGACCTCCGGTGTTCCTCCTTACAGGTTCCGGGCGACTCCGGAGTGCGATCCTCACTCCCGACCTCCGGTGCTCCTCTTTACAGGTTCCGGGCGACTCCGGAGTGCGATCCTCACTCCCGACCTCCGGTGCTCCTCTACCTCGGTCTCCGACGACTCCGGAGGGCGGACTTCACCCTTCCGATGACGCCGCTCACTCGACCTCGGTTCACCTCCTTCTCGACCCTTGGTATTCCACTCGACCTCCGCCGGCGCCCTCTTACGACCTCAGGCGGCTCCGGGTACGACGTCTGCTACCTCAGTCAGCGCCGCTTCTCCACCTCGGGCTCCAGGTCTTCGGCTACTCGACGCCAGGCTCCAGGGAAACCAGTTCTCAGGTCAGAATCTTGCTGTCTTCTTGTTTCTAAGGCCTGTTCCTGCTGTCCAGGTCCTTAGGATGGTTTTCTTCTGACTTCTTCCCACACAGGGCTATAGGCTGGGATCCATCAGTAGGGACAAGTATCAAGGGTGGGTTTATGGACCCCACTCCAGGCACAAGTTTCCACCCCTGCTGCTTCACTCCTTCCTCCTTCACTGTTGTGCTCCTCTCTCTTCACCAGTCAGGTGCCCACTGCCAGCTCCAACTGCCAACTGCCTCTCTTATCCTCCCAACATTCTAAACGGTTTCCAACTGTCACACAGTTCTGGAATCTCCTGGAATGTTCTGGAAGGTGCTGGTAGGTTCCAGTGGATGCTGGTGATGTCACAGGAGGCCACCATTTTGTGCTCCAGGCCCTCAGACAGAAGTTTCAGGGGTAGCTAAAATGGCTCCCTGAATCTGTAGCAACACTAAAAAGTCTGGTGGTTCCCAAAAAGGAAAAATTCAAACAGGGTTTGAGGCAAAAGTGGGACAAAATAAATAATGATGAGGAGGGACCACCCAAAGGGCTGACAGGTCTAACACGCGTCCCCCCCAGCTGAAAGTGGGGAGAGCTACCCAACCCCTTGGGAGTTCTCATCACTAAGGCGGAAATACCTTGAGAGACCGTCTGCATTGGCGTGGTCCACTCCAGGCCGATGTTCCACCTGAAAGTCCATCCCCTGTAGGGAAATAGACCACCTCAACAACTTGGGATTCTCCCCCTTCATTTGCATCAGCCAACGAAGGGGTCGGTGGTCGGTCTGAACCAGGAAGTGCGAGCCAAACAGGTATGGCCGCAACTTCTTCAGAGCCCATACCACTGCAAAGGCTTCACGCTCTATTGCACTCCACTTCTGTTCCCTGGGAAGTAGTCTCCGGGATAGGAAGACCACGGGTTGATCCAGACCCTCTTCGTTGAGTTGCGATAACACTGCCCCAATGCCATGTTCTGATGCATCTGTCTGGACAATGAACTTCCTGGAAAAGTCTGGGGCCCTTAAGACCGGGGCCTCGCACATGGCTTTCTTCAATTTCTCAAAGGCTTGCTGACAAGCCTCCGTCCAGACTACCCGTCGAGGTTGTTTCTTGGACGTGAGCTCCGTGAGAGGGGCTACGATGGTACCGTACCCCTTCACGAAGCGGCGATAGTATCCCGTGAGGCCCAAAAATGCTCGGACCTCAGTCTGTGTCTTGGGGGGTTCCCAGGCCATGATGGCCTCGATCTTCGCCTGGAGAGGTTGCACCGTTCCCCTACCCACCAAGTGTCCAAGGTACACTACCGACCCCTGCCCGATCTGGCACTTGCTGGCCTTGATCGTCAATCCAGCTTGTCTCAGGGCCTGGAGAACAGCTTGCAGGTGACGCAAGTGATCCTCCCAGCTGTTACTGAAGACGGCTATGTCATCCAGATAAGCAGCAGAGAAACTCTCCATTCCGGTGAGGATCTGGTTTACCAGGCGCTGAAACGTGGCAGGTGCGTTCTTGAGCCCAAAGGGCATCACACAGAACTGGTAGTGGCCATTGGGCGTGGAGAAGGCTGACCTTTCCCTTGCTCCATCAGTCAGAGAGATCTGCCAGTACCCTGAAGTAAGGTCAAAGGTACTTAGATATTGGGCAGCTCCCAGCCGGTCAATCAATTCATCCGCCCTAGGGATCGGATGTGCATCAGTCTTTGTCACTGAATTCAGTCCCCGGTAGTCCACACAGAACCTCAGTTCTGGTTGGGCACCCGGTGGTGCAGCTTTTGGTACTAACACCACCGGACTAGACCAGGGGCTGCTAGAAGGTTCAATCACTCCTAGCTCCAGCATCTTAGTGACTTCACTATGAATGCTGGCCTTCACCTTGTCTGACATCCGGTAGATCTTGGACTTCACAGGTGGGCTGTCCCCTGTGTCCACGTCATGGACGCACAGGTGAGTCCTACCCGGGACAAGGGAGAACAACGAGGAGTACTGCCCCAGGACCTGGCGACAGTCCTCCTGCTGTTCAGGAGTTAGAGATGGGGAGAGAATCACTCCCTCCACCGACCCATCCTTTTCTTGAGACGCAAACAGATCAGGGAGAGGCTCGCTTTCCACGTCCTCTCCTCCGTCAGTCACCATCATCAAGATGACTTCGGGCCTCTCGTGGTGGGGTTTGAGGCGGTTGGCATGCAGCACCCGCAGGGGCTGACGAGGGGTCTTCAGGTCCACCAAGTAGGTAGCCTTACCCTTCTTCTCCAACACCTCAAAGGGTCCTGACCAGCGATCCTGGAGGGCACTAAGCTCTCCGGGTTCGATCACCCACACCTTCTGGCCAGGCTCCAACTCCACCGGGTGAGCGTTGTGGTCATACCACGCCTTCATCACTGCTTGGCTGGCTTCCAAGTTGTCAGAAGCTTGCTTCCACAACTTAGCCATTTGGCTCCGGAAGGCCAGCATGTAGCTCACCACATCCTGGGGGAGCTTTCTGGGAGTTCTTTCCCATCCGTCTCTCACCAGGTTAAGAGGTCCACGTACAGGGTGCCCATACAGAAGCTCGAAGGGGCTGAAGCCCACTCCCTTCTGTGGCACTTCCCTGTAAGAAAAAAGTAAACAGGGTAGGAGGACGTCCCATTTCCTCCGCAGGCTTTCAGGCAGACTTCTGATCATGCCCTTCAAGGTTTTATTAAACCTCTCCACCAGACCATTTGTCTGGGGGTGGTAAGGAGTGGTGAACCGGTATGTCACTCCACACTCCTTCCACATTGCCCGCATATATGCTGACATGAAGTTGGTCCCCCTGTCGGACACAACTTCCTTGGGAAAACCCACTCGGGTAAAGATTCCCATCAGGGCCCTAGCCACAACAGGTGCTGTTATGGTCCTCAGAGGTATTGCCTCTGGGTACCGTGTGGCATGATCCACCAGAACCAGGATAAACCTGTGACCAGCTGTAGTTGGTGGATCTAATGGACCCACAATGTCGATGCCCACCCTTTCAAAGGGGGTGCTAATGACAGGAAGTGGTTCCAGGGGAGCTTTCAGCTTCACCCCTGTTTTCCCACTGGCTTGGCAAGACACACATGTCCGGCAGTAGGTATCGGACGACACTTTCATCTGAGGCCAATAAAAGTGTGGGACAAGACGGGCGAAGGTCTTGTCTTGCCCCAGGTGTCCTGCCAATGGTATCTCGTGAGCCAACTCTAAAAGGAAGGCTCGATAACGTTGAGGGACTACCAAGGCTCGTGAGGATCCATGTAGGGGTGCCTTGGGTTCACTGTAGAGGAGGCCATCCTCCCAGTAAACACTGTAGTTCCCTTCAACGTTCCCTGCTGCCTGGGCTTCGGCCTGTCGCCTCAGCCCCTCAAGGGTAGGGCACTCCCTCTGGCCCTGGCAGAATTCCTCCCTGGACGGGCCTCCCTCCACGTGCCACTCGGCCGGGATGGGTAGGTCCTCCAGGTTGGTAACGTCCCCCTCCGCAGACTCCTGGTCCACCACCTCCGGTGGCCTATCCGTCCTACGGGGTGGAGACGCCGAGGCAGGCTCCTCCTGTCCTCGGTTCTTCCCTTGACTGGCAGCTGGCTGGGCCTTTGTTCCAGGCTCCAGCCGGAATGAACTCCCTCTTCGGGTAGTCGCGGACCTTGTGCTAACACAGGCCCAGTCAGGTGTACCCAGCATCTCGGTGTGAGTCCGGTATTCCACCTCCTTCCAAGCGTTGTGCTCCATGTCATTGCCCAGCAGACAATCGACTGGCACGGCAGGGCTTACGGCAACTCGAAGTGAACCTGCAACCCCCCCCCATTCAAAGGGAACCTCAGCCACGGGATAGTGGCCGGTTCTGCCGTCAGCCATCGCGGCTGGGTGGAGTACATCGGGAATGACTTGCTCTGGAGACACCAGTTGGCTACGTACCATAGTCATACTGGCTCCTGTGTCTCTCAGAGCCTCCCCTCTTTGGCCGTTGATGGTGATCCACTGCCCATACTTTGCGGTATTTGCGGGCACCTGGATCTTAGGAACCATCTCCCGTTCTCCCAGGGACACTAAAGTGACACCCGCCCACTCCCTTCCCTTAGTTAAGGGCATCTCCTCCCCGAGCACTACACTAGCTACTCCGGGGGGCTTTCCTCCAGTGGGAGGGGGTGAGCGTTTCTGACACTTCGGATCTCCTTTATAGTGTCCAACGCCACCGCACTCGTAGCAATGGACAACCCTTGGCTGCTGACTCTGGCCAGGATTAGGGTTTCTGGGAGGGTTAGCCTTAGAGGTGAATCCTGTTCCCTTCCCTTGGAAGTTATTTTGGGGGCCTTTGGAGAACTCCTTTTTCTTTTCCCCTCCTTCTTTCTTCTGGGGGGCGCCCTGTCCGGTCTTTTGAGTATCCCCTCCAGTCCCCCTTGTGGACACCCGGGTACTAGCCCAAATGTCCGCCTCCTCAGCAAGCTTCCGGGGACTGGTCAGCTTGCTATCCACCAGGTGTTGCCGCAGTTCAGGGAAACATTTCTCGAGTAGGTGTTCCTTCAACACTAGGTCAAACAGCTCCTCGTAGTTCCTTACTTCACTGCCCTGAATCCAACCTTCCAGTGCCTTCTTTGCATAGTCCAGGAAGTCCACCCAATTCTGCGTGCCCAGCTTGTGACTACCCCTGAACTTCTGTCTGTACTTTTCCGGAGTAAGTCCAAACTTCCTGATGAGCGCCAGTTTCATGGTGGGGTAGTGGGTTTGCTCATCCTCTTCGAGGGCCAATAAAGCATCCCTACCAGCTGGAGGCATGTATTTATACAGTCCCCCTCCCCAATACTTCGCTGGAACCCCATGGGCCCTCAATGAGACCTCATAGGCTGCTAGCCACTTGGCGATGTCGTCACCTGCCCCATAGCTCGCTACAATGTCCTTTGGCAGGTAAGGTTTGGATTCCCTGGTGGACTCTTGGTTTTGGCTGCCACCATTGGGAACAGGTTGTGCCCCGATTCGCAAAATCTGAAGATCTATTTCTTTCAGGCGCAATTCATGGGCCATCCTCTGCTCCTCCTTTTCCTTCTCCAGCTTTGCTAAGTCCCATGTGAGCTGTCTTTTCTCCCTCCGGTCTGCTAACTCCACTTCAGACAAGCCCCCGCTAGAGGCACGGCTGCCCCCCCTAGAAAGTGTCCTGGGCCCTGCGGACAGGTTCCCCACCTCAGGTTGGTACATCTCAGCCCCCTCGGGGTCAGGCTCTCCATCCCTGTCTTCTTCCTCAGCCTTGCTTTCCCTGCGTGCCTCCCCCCAAGCCCTTAAGCTGGTTTGAAGTGCACCCTTCTTTGCTCCTGGGGGACAGTACACCCCCTCTCGCTGGCAAAACTCCCTGAGTTGGGCCACAGTGTACGTGTCTAGATTTTCAAGAACAAACTCCATCTTGCCCACTCAGGTTAGAGGACAGGTTTTGTGCAGTAACAATGCAGGGGGGTACCTTTAATAATACCTCCTCCCACCACCAGAGTAAATTTGGAAAAAACAAAAACCCACAATTTGGAAGGCCGCTGTGAGAAAACTCCCGGTGTAGGCCTATGGACTACCCACAGTTATTGTTGAGTATATGTAGGCACAGCTCTATCCCACCACTGAACACCAATTTATGTTGGAAACAGCCCACTCCCACTCCGCAGGGTGGTGGTGGACCTTCCCGACACAACGGGGTAGCTTGGCTCGAGTGGTCAGGAAACAGGCGCAGTGCTAAGCATACAATATACCCATACAATAACCATGCGTGCATCCGTTCCAAAAACGACTCTACACCGTAAAAATTATGAAAATATGCTTTCTTTATCTTTCTTCTCTTAGTTGCTGATTGGGAAAATAAATAACAATCACAGTATATACATTTTAAATAGAGCAGGTCAAATAAATACTGGCTGTTTGCTGAAATAAATAGGGGTGATCATAAATAACAGGGCATAAATACAAGTGCAATATATACAGTCAATTAAATACTTTGAGGTAATAAATACTGTACTAATAAATACTGTCCCAATAAATACTGTACACCAACAAGTCCTGTGGACCTATAAATTCAGTGCAGCAATAAATAGATAAGAACTTAATAAATACAGTATCCCCAATAAATAATTAGAAGTATACAGTACACTTTGTGAATCAGATGGCACTTCAATTCTTAAGGGCTGATTTGGCCCAGGTACAGCTTGTAGGGTGTGGAAGGCTTGAGGGGGGGCTACTCCCTGGCTGAGGCAAAGGCTGAGGCCTAAACTGAGGTAGATAAAAAGGGGGGAAATTCCAATGCCCTGGCTTCCCTCTCCACACAACCTCTCTAGGTTAGTCCCAGTTCACCCCAGGCACAGTCAGGTGGGTTTCAGCACCTCCCTAGCCCTTAGAGTAGTCTCTCAGGTCTCCACAGGGCCTTAGGCGCCCTCTACTCCACTTACTGCCCTTTTCTGATGTTCCGACGCCGCTGGAGTCGTGTCGACGCCGTGAGGCGGTTCCGGTTCGGTCTCGGCGGCCTCGGCACAGTGTCAGTTCTTTGACGACGCCGGTAGGCGGTTCCGGTCCGATGTCGGTGGCCTCGGTTCGAACTCGACCTCCGATTCGACGGCGTCGGGCAGTCTCTTCACACGATGTCGACTTCGGGCGGCTCCGGTCCGATGGCGCTCTCGGCTCCGATGACGTCGGCCGGCCTGGCCTCGCTGTCGACTTCCGGCGACTCCGGGGTGCGATCCTCACCCCCGACCTCCGGTGTTCCTCCTTACAGGTTCCGGGCGACTCCGGAGTGCGATCCTCACTCCCGACCTCCGGTGCTCCTCTTTACAGGTTCCGGGCGACTCCGGAGTGCGATCCTCACTCCCGACCTCCGGTGCTCCTCTACCTCGGTCTCCGACGACTCCGGAGGGCGGACTTCACCCTTCCGATGACGCCGCTCACTCGACCTCGGTTCACCTCCTTCTCGACCCTTGGTATTCCACTCGACCTCCGCCGGCGCCCTCTTACGACCTCAGGCGGCTCCGGGTACGACGTCTGCTACCTCAGTCAGCGCCGCTTCTCCACCTCGGGCTCCAGGTCTTCGGCTACTCGACGCCAGGCTCCAGGGAAACCAGTTCTCAGGTCAGAATCTTGCTGTCTTCTTGTTTCTAAGGCCTGTTCCTGCTGTCCAGGTCCTTAGGATGGTTTTCTTCTGACTTCTTCCCACACAGGGCTATAGGCTGGGATCCATCAGTAGGGACAAGTATCAAGGGTGGGTTTATGGACCCCACTCCAGGCACAAGTTTCCACCCCTGCTGCTTCACTCCTTCCTCCTTCACTGTTGTGCTCCTCTCTCTTCACCAGTCAGGTGCCCACTGCCAGCTCCAACTGCCAACTGCCTCTCTTATCCTCCCAACATTCTAAACGGTTTCCAACTGTCACACAGTTCTGGAATCTCCTGGAATGTTCTGGAAGGTGCTGGTAGGTTCCAGTGGATGCTGGTGATGTCACAGGAGGCCACCATTTTGTGCTCCAGGCCCTCAGACAGAAGTTTCAGGGGTAGCTAAAATGGCTCCCTGAATCTGTAGCAACACTAAAAAGTCTGGTGGTTCCCAAAAAGGAAAAATTCAAACAGGGTTTGAGGCAAAAGTGGGACAAAATAAATAATGATGAGGAGGGACCACCCAAAGGGCTGACAGGTCTAACACTGATACAATTTGTAAATTTTAGATTCAAATTGTTCTGCTTCAACTCTGTTATATAGTCTTCTGCTGTGTTCCATCCAGGCCACGTGCTTCTCACACCGGCCCACAAAAAGATTTGCGTAACTGGGGGCAAAGCACATGCCCATAGCGGTCCCTTGCTTTTGCAAGTATAGTTGACCTGCAAATAAAAAAATATTGTTATTTAAGAATCGTATAAGTTGGACATTAATGATGTTATGCTCTTGGAAATTTAAAGGTCTTTCCTACAAAAATTATTCCACCGCCTGTAATCCCTGCTCATGTGATATTGATGTATATAGACTAGCTATATCCAATGTTATAAGCAAAAGATTGTCTTCCCATGTGATGTCCTGGGTGGTTCTTATAAAATATGTAGTGTCTTTTACATAGGAACTCAGGCTTCTAACAAATGGAGATAAAACAATGTCCACAAAGATTGATGTATTTTCTAACAAACTTCTTTTGGAGGATACTATTGGATGCCCTGGTGGTCTTTGGCTGTCCTTGTATATTTTGGGTATTTGATAAAACATTGGAATAACTGGATACTCCACTTTTAAACATTGAAATTCCTCATAATTTAAAGTTCCTTTGCCCCTCCATTTCATGATCAAATCATAAATGCTCGAAAACTCTCATTGTATTCCTTCTTGTAATACTTTGGAAACAATTCTCACCACATAGCTGTTTTAAAGCCTCTTCTTGATGTGTTATCTTGTTTTGTAAAGCAATATTTCCTCCTTTATCTGAGGGTTTGATTACGAGTGACTTATCTTCTTTCAGTGATTGTACTGCTCGCCACTGTTCCTTAGATACGTTATATATTTCCTGTTTCTATTGTGTCCTCTGGTATGTCTAAGCTTGTCTAAATCTTTGATGACAACTTCATGGAAGCTGTCTATCATATCAAACCGTGTTCTCGGGATATACCTTGATGTCAATTTGAATTGACTTTTGTCACTTTGCTGTTTTATATCCGCTTGTTCTAATAACAGTAGTTGTCTCTCCACATCATCTCTCATTGTTATTGGTGTTACTCCTTGCAGTTCATGTAAGGTATCCAGCACTTCAAGATCTTTTCCTGTCAAAATATCTGTAGGTTGATGTATATCTTTGAAATCCATCAATTTCTCCTTAGGATTACTCACATGAATTTTCTTTAACTTAAATTTTCTAATGAACTGATAAAAATCAATTCTAGTTTGTGTATAATCCCATCCAACTGTAGGACAGAAAGTCAATTCATCCACAATTTCTCTTTTTCCTTAGATGTTAATACTGAATCTGATAAATTGATTATAGTGAGGTCTTCTTGTTCTATTTCCGATAGTTCCCTCTCTTGCTCCGGTGACTCTTTGCTGGACTGATTATTTTGTTACTTTTAGTGCCTTGTCTGAACTTTCTTCTGCTGATTCTGGAGATTTTGGCATCAGTGGAAATTTTCACCACGATTCTTGAATAGTCTGATTTACCCCGCCTCCCATTTCTTTCCTTGAGGATTCACTTGCCCCCTCTGCTTTGGATTGGTCTGTCTCTACTTCAGATTCTGAAGTTTACCTCATTGTAATCATTGTTTGATTACTGGTTTCCTGTATTGTTTTCTTGGACCATCAGATATCCTGGCAAAAGTCAAAACTCAGCGGGATTCATAATCTTGTTGATCCCTGGCAAATTTGTTTTGCTTGCGCTGCTTTATTCCCTCTTCATATTTGATGAGGCGTGCTTTCATTTGTTGCCTTAAAGTTCCTGCCATCTCCTTCGCTGAGTCTTGTTCCATCAAATTCTCTAGACATTTTATTTCCTCAAGGAGCTTACTCCTATCGCTTATTGCACATTTTATCAAGATCTCCACCATCCCTCTTGCTGATTTTGCTGTAAACTCCACCCATTCCTGCAATAGATTGGGGTCTGAGTTTTCATAGGATGGCACTGTATATATTCTGAGGCCTCTTGGGATTCTATTAACGTCTAACTAGCGTTGTAAAGAGGTTCCTTTCCACCATTTTCTTGCCTCTTTTTCATACGTTCTCTCTAGGGCTTGAAACAAGCCTTTCAAACTATTAGGAGTGCTCGCCCCCCCATGTGCATTTCTATCCCCTCCAATCCCTTGTGCAATGCTTGTAAAAATACTCTCTGCCGCTTCCAATCGTTCTGCATCACTGTACATGATTCCTTAAGAACAAAGGTGATTGTCCTATTATTGCGATCCGTTGATATTCTTAGATCCCACACCACAACATTACTGCTGTTGCCGATCCTTCCTGTACTTTCAAATATACGTGGGTACGAACCAGGGCAGTCTCTGTGCTGCTCGTGAGTCCTCCAACACGCCGCCTTCAGGTCCTCCGTGTCTCAGTGACTCATCCAAGTTTGCTGCTCCAATACGGGTCCTCGTTAACAAATCCAAAGCTTTTGCAGTTTCTCCATTCTTTGCCGGGACCACTAACTGGCAACAGCGGAGTTGGCGACACACTTAAACTCTTTTCCTGCTTCGCCAGACCGCCGTTTCTCAATCGTAACGGGTGCTGCCACACGCGGTGGTGACTCAGCGAACCATTCAAAACGATATCCAAAAGGAAGACATAGCGCACTCAGGAGGAATTATTTTGATGCTTTATTGAACAACCGCCATTTCTGAATAACGCGTTTCGGCCTGCACGACCTTTGTCAATGTCAGTCTCTTTACAATTAACCACCAATTTAAACATTATTTCACTCATTATTTCCAGCACAAAGTATCCTATGGGAGTCAAAAACTGACTTTTCCTTCAAAGCATGTAATTAGGGTGGCCATTTTGGAGAGTTGCTGTTATTTCAATCTTCAATATTTCTCATTACATATTTCTATGCAAAAGCCGCAATCAATGTTTCACTTCCATTAAATAACATTATCCAACACAATAAAAAATAGCACTGAACAATCTATTTTTTTAAATATATAATTCATCAATTCTGTCCAATATGCAACTTTATTACGCCTTTTAATGGGTTCAATAAAGTGTCTATGTGCTACAGTACTATTCTTTTTGCGGCGCATCGTGGTGGCTTCCGAAGAACACTGCCAAGACCAACTGGCCTCGCTTCTGTCGAGGGCATAAGAAAAAAACTACATTTCCCATGAGGCATTGGGCCGGTGATGCGCATGACGTCACCACGTTTCAGGCATATGACAGCTTCCAGGGAGCCGGTCGGATGCCGTTGATTCTTACATCAGAGCCATTATCCAGAAAGACACGAGGAGGACTGGTAGGGGTGCACTTGGCACCACAAACTCCTTGTTTCTTTATTTACTATTGAAGTGGGTTCCGCAGCCCTTGTGTGTTGCGGGATCCGTACTCTGTCACTGTTTAGCCCCATTGGACTAGCCTTGATTCCGGCTCTTGCGGGGCTCTTCGAGTGACCTCTTCCGTTCTGCTTTACTGAACGCTTACTTTATGGCAGAGAGGTAATCAAGTATCATATTACCGCTATCACTTGTTCTTCAGAGACCGGTTGCACGCATTGGGACGCGGCTGCCGGACACTTATCACAACTATTGCATTATTACTGAGCCTTCTCCCTGAGGTGTAGAAACGCAGTGGATGCCGAAAAGGTGCATCAAAACAAAACAAAGAGAGTGCCAGTGCTGCACTAGACTTTCGAAAAGATTTTTACAAATGAACTGAATTAAACATGTCCATTTTTTCCATTTTTTGGTTGATTTTAATCAAAAATATTTTTATGCAAATTTTTCTTATTATTTTGCACGGTTATATTGAAGTGATTAAAGCATTTCACAAATAATCAGAAAATACAAAAAATTACAAAAGATACATTCCAAATATTTACACTACATAGACACATATAAATAACAACACCACTAGCGTACCTCAACATTCAGACAACAACAACACTCGAAATGCACAAAATACTGACTAAACACAGTAAAACAAACAATTTACACTTGTATGTACAAAATACATCAGGCCATCAGCGAATAACACTTGCAGTACTTCTAAACGCTTATTTTTTAGTTGTTTTAGCAGATGATTGGCCAAAGGCGAAGACAGGTCAAGATAGGTCTACGCGTTTCGAATCCCTTCACCGGGGATTCTCATCAGGACCAACACTCTCTGGGAAACAAAAACGGACACAACACTGAATTAGACCAGTTGGCCCCTCAATCCTCCAAAATTAAATTAACCGTTCACCTATATTCGGGAACCTTACCTACAACTTGACACTACGCAACCCAGGCTTTCAATAAAGAATAAATGAGCGTCCAACGGAAAATCTGTGGACAGCAGAGAAAAAGTTTTCAGAAGAAAGACAAGATCAAAGGAAAGATCAAACGTCTAAACTAATGTCTAATGGCTTCAAGGTGGAGTGGTCTGATGATCGAAATCTTACTTGCTAGAACAGAAAATGTCTCGTAAGTACATATATATCCTTACTCCTCCTGGTCGGAGTTGGCTGTGCTTCCGTCTGTTTTTCGGAAACGGCGTGTAAATTATATCACCAGCTGAGATCTAAGGACAGATGGTAAACGTAGTCGTGAGACCGCGGCTATTTACACTATTTGAACTATTTAAACACACACGATAGTTTCGTCCTGTGAGGTCTCTTAATCGTGTTTACCTCTTTGTCCCGTTAGTCGAACGCCATCGGAGCCATCGCGGACCGTGCACGAAGTCGAATGTTTGGGCAGGGAAGTGGTAGCCATTTTGTTAATCCATGACGGCATCCAATTGCAGGGCGGAGCCCTAGGGAATTCTGGGAGATGTAGTTTGGCCACGATTTGTCTCCTTTAAAAGGACAAAAAACTCGACGAAAGACAAGGTAAGAGAATCGCTGGGGCATCAACCTTTTAGGTGTAATTTTGAGGTGTGATTTTTGAAACCCCGTGACTATAAAAATGCCTGTCCCGGTTCCGAACTACATTTAACGATCAGTTTTTTGTTGAAAAAACTTTATTGTGCAATATGAGTGAACACACTGTGCGGCAATATATAGCTGTACGTCGGACTTTATAATAAATGCGGATCGATTGATGGACCAATCCTTTTCACGTGTATAGTTAGACTCCTTTCACGGGGCTCATAAAGAGTTGTACTAATCAATTCACCAAGTCGCCTACAAGAGGAAAGGTATCACCTCAGTCAACTAGTTCAGGGGCTCAGATTCCAAGAGTGGAAAGAGATGTGCTGGAAGGTGCATCATCAGTCTAACAACCGGACGGCCTTGTGTATTTCATGAAGCACCATATTGGATGCCAGCAGACGAAGCCTTAGTTGGTTAATGAAAGTTTTAGGGTTTTTTTACAGATTATAGATCTCGGATAACTCGTTCAGTCCATCCACTGATGTATTGAACTTGATGATAAGCATAGCCTCTCTTTTAACCAATTTGGCGTCCAGGTCACCACCTCGGTTATCTTGTGTGACTTTTGAGATCACAGTCCATCTCACATCTTTTTCTGTGTGGTTATTGAGATGCCAGTGATTGACCAGCGGGGCATTAGGCACATTCTTACGTACCCTCGATTTATGTTGTTGAATTCTTATCCTTATTTCCTGATTTGTTTTCCCAATATACAGCTTGTCGCATGGGCAAAAAATTCCGTATACTACATATTTCGTTTTGCAAATTGAGAAAGTGTTATGTTTCCAATGAATACCCTTGTGGGTGAGATGGTTCCCTTCAATGGTGGAATCACAACAAACACATGTCCCACATTTATGATGACCTTGTATTGGAGACAAATTAAGGAGACTTCTTATGTCCGGACTTTTAGTTTTTGGTAGTGCAGCTCGAACTAGCTGGTTGGCAATGCTCTTATCTTTTTTAAAAGCAAATAGCGGAGTTTCTTTAAGTGAGACATCAGCATATCAACTGGGTTGGGAACACTGTTTCTTTTCCACAAACTGGTTGAACAATTCATTGAACTCTCAAGGGGTATTGGGGGTTCCGTTTGTGTGATTTCAAGACTGTGTGCTATGTGGAAGTAAATGCGTAAAGAAGGGTCCAAGACGGATTGGAGCCTCAGCCTATATATATATATTTGGAATACAATCGTTGGAGATTGTGATCCCATCAATGTTATGACTGTACCATTGCCTTGGCTTGTTTCTTTGTCTTTCCACAGCAGGGGATTGTTGAGCATTTCCAGGTGGCAGCTCCTCACCCCCCTGTTAAAAGCCACTACTGAATCCTTTTGGTATGTTGTGATTATTTCATGAAACACCGTTCTTGAAGAAAGCTACTTAGAATTATGAGCTGACTTAATTTGTTCCACCCATAGGTTACTAGTGGCTGCACTTCACATTGAACACCTGTTCATGGATATCCGAACCATTATTTTCCTTAACAGGTATTAGAGCCATACGTAGCATTGTATAGAAATATCTCTGAGTACCTTGGTGTATGTGTTTATGTGCTCATAGTGCTTTACTCTCTTTCCAGGTCTCCCTCCCTGCTGTTCCCATCCTCGCCTGATCTCCCAATCAAATCTGTTATTTCACTCAGACCTTGGGGATATCGAGAGGTGGAACCCATTTGAGCATCATACGACTCTGAGGATTCAAGGCCTGGACAGAATCAACGGCCCACAAATTGTTATCCTCCCGGTCGTACGTTGTTATGGCCACCTCAGAGTATGTGATAGCCACTTTGGCTTTGGTACAAGCCAAATTAGCTGCCTCTAGGGCAGAAACCACTACCCTACAGGCCCAGATAGATAGGATGGCTAGAAACCCATTTAATTTGGGGTTGTCTCACGCTTCCCATACTGCGCCAGTGGTAGTGGAGGTTCCTATGCCTATACCTTTAGCTACATCAGAAAGGTTTTGTGGGGAAAGTAGCAAGGTTCAGGTGTTTCTTACGCAGATATTACTACATTTCTCATGTAAACTTAAGGCGTTCAACACCAACCATGCTAGAGAAGCATTTCTTATATCCTCTCTGGCAGGAGATGCTGCTCAATGGGCAGTGCCATTGGTGAATCCCTTATTGTAGGACTGGGATTCTTTTATTAAAGAATTCAAGAGAAAATCCACACACCCCTTTATAAAGAGGAGAAATAGGGTTGGGGCAAGTACACAACCTTGCCTGACCCCATTGACCACACTAAACCTCTCAGTTGTCTAAGCATTTGGACCCCATCTCACCTAACCAAAATTATATGCATGTAGGTGAATTATGATAGCCAATAGAGGGATGGAAGGCCCAGTTCTCTTACAGTGGACCAGAGCTTTTCTCTTGGAACCATGTCATAAGCCAACCTTAGGTCGAGAAGAGCCACATAGAGGTTGCTCCCACTAAGATCCACTACCTTCCACTACAAAAGCAAAAATCTAACAACTTGGTCCACCACCCTTGTCTTGGTATACAATCCAGCCTGGAATTAGGAGAGGATGTTGTTTTCTTCCATCCAGTCAAAGAGAGGATCACAAATTTGTTTGCAAGCATTTTTTTGATATCTATCTAATCTATCTTCTAATTCCGTCTTGTCACCTCTCCTAATGGTATTAGAATTACACCGAAAAAGAATAGTAGAGTGCATCCCTGCTGAGTACCACTTTCCATAACCATAAGGGGAGAGAGATCCCTACTTAATCTTACCCTAAACTATTGGTTATTTTATAAAACTATAGAGATGAAACTAATTTGAAGCCCAATCGAAGACAATCTTGCCCATAAAATGTTGCAATTAGGGGAATTAAAGACTTTAGACATGTGTACTTTGACCAAATCCTACTGTTCAAAATCTTCTTACATTAGTATTGCCATCAGTGCATCTACTAACACACCAGTTGTAATCTCTATTTGCTGGTTACCCCACAAGCTTTTCTAATGTAGTAGTCATATTTGTTAATACATTTTAATATATCAAGTGGTCAGAGTAATTGATGCACCATCTCCGTAATGAAGTTTGCTTTTCTTTTTTTAGGAATCCAAGATTAGTTGACCCTGTTATTATGGAGAATAGAGAGCAAATGTAAATTTTCAAAAAACGTATACAAATATCGGGACCATAAGAGCATTACCAGGCATACACTTGCTAGCAGAACAACCATCCCTCTGAACAGTTCAATTTAAAGTAATGGAAATAGCAACACTGCTAATCTTTGCTAACAAGATTTCTTTATTTAGTTAGTTTGCCAGTCTACATGAGAAAACATAATATGTACACAGGTCATCAAAGGTCTTCGTAATAACAGTTAGTACAAACGTACAAATTTCATGGCCAAAATTAAAGTTAACAAACAGCACTCTTTTGAGGCTGTGTGGATAGTCCCATTTGGCCATCTTCAACCTGATTGATCAAGCCCATAATCTGGGGATAATTTTTGAAAAACAGCTCTCATTTAGATCTCCATTTGCAGATCTCTCATAAAAGAGTCTTCCTCTACTATCTATAGAACATTGAAAAGCTGTTACTTAAGCTCTGATTCCAAACAGTTTTTGTATTATGGAAATGCTAAAAATTTGCTCCTCCCTTGTTCCTTCTAAATATCTTATTCAGCGGCTGCAAATTACCCAAAATCATGCAGCTTGTCACGTTCAGAGTGTGTTACAGAATTCTAAAATTCATAGACACAACAATTGGAAACTTCCCAAATCCTTGTTTATAAAGTTGTAACATTTTTGGGGTCCACTCTTGATAGATTATTTTCCTTACATCTGAATTCTCAATGTCATTGTTTCTTCATTTGTTGGATGTGGAGGTGTGATAAGTGATGTGTACTTCTACGGTTTGCCCAAATGAACTAATTACACTTGTGCTCTATTCTTCATAAATCTTGACTGTTTAATTGAGATACGTATATTGGAGGCTTCATGTTTGTTGTTAATTCTGAACTAAGCAAGCATATGTTTTGCCACAGATAGAACTTGGACTAGGAGAATTAATTGATGCCATGGAAACTTCTAGGCCTGTTGTCAAAAGATTCTGAGATCCTTTCCAGCTCATAGCCCTTCTGAGCTGGTCTGGCTTGGTCAAATTGCCGTCCCTGGCGCTTGAATCAGGTTATCAGTTCGATTTAAGCAGATGTGATTTGATTTTAAATGTTTGTAGCTCTTTGGTGGCCAAGGGAAATCAGAAATCTTGTAGGACAGATGACAGCATTCATTCAGCAATTTTAACAAACCCTGTCAGTACTGTGGGGAAGCTTGTTAGGTACCATCTGCTTGTATCTCATATACTCAAGTGAATTTATATCTGAAACATAAGGTGCCCTATATTATGGTGAATCCTTTTGGCCATGGATAGATTTTCAGCTTGCCGGATAATGGGAATATTTCTTGAAGGCGTCAACAGCTAAAGTTATCTTTCATTTACAGCTAAAATTACCATTCGTCTGTGTTGTGTGTGCTTCAAAAGAGTTCCAGACATCCTCGCCCGCACCTGCGACCATTTTTGACTTTCAAAAATTCGATTTGGAGGGGATAAAATACCCAACAATTAGTTAAAGTGTGTGTGGTAAGGTGATTAAAGGAGAATGAGTTCAAAATTTGCAGTACAAGAATGTCCAGTTCATCTTCTTTCGCAAACCTCATGCTGGCCTACTTTCTCCAGTATGGCTAGACAGATTATCCAACACACATATATGGATACATCCTGGCTTGAGACTCAAAACCGTCCCATAGGTCATGACTCAAACTGCCTGTTCACTGGGGACCAAGTTGGAAACCATTCTTAGATCTGCAGACTGAAGTTTTGATTAAATGTTTCATAAATTATATTTCAAGTAAATTGTGCATTGGTTGATACTTGTTATTTTACTGTAAACTAAACAAGACCGTAGCAACAGACTATGCATAAAACAGGGATTTCTCTCACTCAAACATTTATGGAAACCCTTTTTTGAAGGTCACAGAGGTATAAAGTTAACGTCGGCTTCTTTAGTTGTAGAACTCAACCTAGTTATTTTTCTCCATACTTACTCAAATTCGTACTGCAATTGTTTCTACTCCTGGTGCAGTTTGGGTAATTCAGTATCTGACCGTTGAAATCTCTGATGGCACAAGCTTCTTTTTTTCGCTAGTTGTTTTGCTTGGATGGAAAAGGAAAAAATATCTCTGTTCTTTTAGCTTGGCTGCTAGCTGATTAGAGTTAGAAATACAAAGCCTGATGCTGGAATGTATTTCTCTAATAAAATCAGTATGTTCGGTGCACAAACTCTGTGTACAATTATTATAAAAAACTGTCTTTCTTGGAGTATTTGAAATGTTTTTATGTGCGGTTTTCTGCAGGGACAAAAGTGTTGACATTAGTCATTTATCAATTTTTAATAAAACAGTTATGTCGTTTTTATAATAAAGTATTAACTTAACTACTAGTTACGCTTTAGAAATCGCAGGACTGACCGTGCATATGATGCATTTTCTGTTTCAAACTCGGAAAAAAAATACGATTAAATACAAGTTTATGTTTCTAAGCCTGGACACTCTGCTTAAATCGCCCTTTGAGAGGCCGGATGCCATCCTTTATCCAGCATCTTCGGTGCCATCCTAGGAAACACGTGCATCCGCTTTGCAATCTGCTGAGATTTTTAATTCCGGAAAATGAAATAAGAAAAGCACTGGCAGGCGACGAGGGCGCCTGACCTACTTACACCGGATGCCAAACAAAGTTCTGGCAGTAGGAGATGTGCCAAAGAACATTCACATCCACTCTATTTGCAGTTTAATCAAAAGAGAACAGATGTGTCTTACAAAATATGCGTGCCTTTATTTTTCTATCTAAGGAATCTATCCAAGCAGCCATACCTCTGTAATTCGCCTTTTCTGTTTCATTTGGAAGCTATGCCTTGCTTTTCCTTTTTTCAGTTAGACATTTAATTGCCACCTGCACCATTCATGATACAAATATTAAATTGACTTGTTAATGGCCATTCCAGGCAAATATGAGTTAATCTATACATACTCTGTTAAATGCATTAAGTCTGAGTTGGCAATAGTGACGAGCCAAAAAAAAGCAAAAGGTCTAACTGGTTTATTGAAGAAAAAATATGGCAGATGCCATCGGTCTGATCAGCTCATTATGAGAAGTTATGGCAAAGAGAGTAGGCTTGACTTATTTATTGTGAAAACATATGTTAAAGTCAATAGGCCTTGAAAGGGGGATTATGAATCCACTGTGTGTAAACCTGTGGACAGGTGTCTTGTTAAACGGATTCTCACAAAGTGCTGTAGTAGGCAAGGTTTTTTCATGCCGGTTCTTCCCTCTGACAAAGCCGGAGCATAAAAGATTTGCACTTCGATAATCCTTGTTAGGCCTTCTTAAGAGAGGTTGTATATTGGTTTGGCAAGTGTAATTCTATGCACATCTGTACTTTTATGACTGTATGCCTGATGCTTAGCTTTGGGAAAGCACTTGCCCAGTACAGTAAGCTTGAATTGGTTAAAGTGACAAGCCAAAACCAATGGCTATAAGCCTAATTGGTGCATTGGTATGTCAGATGCCCTGTTGCCAAAAACATATGTCAAAGCTAATAGGCCTTTAGGTTTATTTTGTTATTAAACTGTGTTAAAGCCTGTCTACAGATATTGTGTTACATGTAAAGGTGTCAGTAAATTCCTCTGACAAACTGTGTGGATAGAAGATCTGCACTGTGATTTTCCATGTTTGACTCTCATAGGAAGGGGATGTATATTGTTTTAAATTGTATTTTTGTACATATTTCTAATTTTGTGCATAGTACTTATCTGTGTATGTGTTAAGTGTATTAAAATGCTTTTTAGGTTTTACCTAATAGCTCTGTCTTACATTCTCTTGTAATAAAAATAAATCATGAAGCATCCATTCATTTACATACATAAATGGGCTTTGTGGCATTAATCTTCCACCAATAGTCTGTTCAAGCATCACTCAGATTCTTCTTCTGCCCATCAGAGCATACAACATTGGATAATGGGCCTGCCCAGTTCAGCCATTGGCTCTACTGCCCTGTGGCTGATGGTGTTTTGCCTAACACATATCCCCATCCAACCTCTGTGCAAGACTAGTGAGACATTTTTTGATTTTCTCCTTTGTTGAGTCACCTTTCATTTAATTCTTTTTCCTTTTGTACTTTTCTAGAGGGACAGGCAGGTCGCCAATCAGTGCTGGTAGACCACTTCCTTGCCATTAATTTAACCTACAAAGCACTGCATCACACAGCCACTACCTCTAAGCTGAGTGGTGATCTTGGAATGGCATTGTCCATGGTACTCCATTGTTTTATCATTCCAAGATGGCTGCCACAATGAAAAGCAACATGCCTGCCACCTTTGAATAATAAAAAATTCATGCACTGCAAACAATAGCTCTCTAAAATGGCCACCCATTGCAATTTTAACAGACAGCCATCTTAGGATGATAGAGTATCATTGTTTTATCATTAAAAGATGGTCAAGTGCTGCTACATTTAATTATAATCATTTGATATTGCGAGTATTTGCCCTCCATTTTTAGGCAGTGCCATTTTCCTTTTGTTTCTACATTTTTTCATTTAATTTATCTTGTATATGCTTTCTGAGTTTTTATGTATTTTATTGTTGATTGGCGGATGAATTGATGTATGATTTAGGATAAATGACAGAGTTTCTATACGATGCTGTATTAAGTGACTGAACTCTTCAGTCACTGAAGAGGAAAAATCAGTTATAAGCAGACCTGTTGGCATTACCAATACTTGTTTTAATTATTCTGCAATGCAACAGCCATCCAGTTTACTGCCTTTGTTCGTGCTCAAGTGTGAACGTCAAACTTATTGACTCTGCCAATGCATGTTTTTGGAGGCGTATTTTCAACATTATTTATTCATTGTAAAGCATAAGCATGCTAGCAATAACAGAGCATAGTCATGCTGCACAGAAATCCTTAAACTACATTGAAATTGAACAACATATCATGTAGTCAACAAGATCACAGAAAAGCCAAGGACTAGAAAATCTGTCATGAAGGATCCCATATGCATCTGACATCTTGAGCTCTCATAATTGGGTTTTACCAATGTTGGGAATCAAGAATTAAAATGTCAGGCCTGCTAGGTGGAATGGATAGATTGCAATGGAAAAAAAGCATTGGCATAGCCAATAGGTCTCGCCTTTGGGACCTTATAAGATTTTAGCCATGCAGCAGTTGATGTTATTGCACCAAGGATATTGTGCTGCATAACTAAATACTTATAAGGTTCCAAAAGCGAGACCTATTGGCTATGCCAATGCTTGTTTTTAGAGGCCTGGCATGCAGTTTTAAATGTAGGCTGGTAAGAAAGGTGCCAACCCTATGCAATATGACCCTAGCTTTCATGTGATACATAACCAGAGGTCGAAGTTGGAGGGATCGGATGGGCACAAAAATGATAATACCATTTTGATTTATGAGAAACCGTTTCCTACTTTTTGTGAAAAGACAACCATCCTGGGACGGTTAATTGCAATAGTTTAAATGCTTCAGCTGAAGTGTCATTCAGTGAATCTCCTGTGCGGAGCAACCAAAGCTGAGCAGACAGCTAAACAAGCCTTTCTGCCAGGGTGTCTGTTTGCCTGAAAGAAATGTAAATGTGCACAAGTTAATTCTGCAAATGCAAATGGTAATCTGCAAACATAAATGATACTTGGGAGCCTGGACTGGCTTTAGTGATCGAATCACTCGAATCACCAGTGCTCTGGGGCTGGGCTCCACTGAAATTCCTACACATTCCTCAAGAAATATTAAATAGAACAATTTATTCAGTGATACTATTGTATCTCTAAACACATCGATGTACTTAAATCTGGACTGTCTGTCCAATGCTGCCTGCCCTGCCTCGATTTGAGGCTGAATAGGACTCCACTATTCAGCTCAGTCCGAGCTTGAGGTACTGATGGATAGAGCGTGGCCTCCTAGACCTGAGCTGTTGCCGGGTGAGGTGAGGTCCTATCCTCGTACAAAACGGGTTTCAACTGTATCCAGTTTGTACAGAGGAATGCAAGTCGTAAGGCTGTATTGACATTTTTAAATTTGTATCACTTTTTCACTTCATTCATAATGCAATAGCAATTCAAATTCCATCTAGGTCCTGAAGAAAGACCATGACTAGAAGTCGTAAGGGCTGAAACATGTCGACCATATTGTGAGGCACTAGTGGATGGCAGGAAGGATATCCAAATTATGACACTGACCACTCTAGTAGTTGATGGAAATCCTATTATTCGCGAGAGTCTTGTTACTTTGTTTATGATTACTGTGTAGTACTCTTTATGTTATATGTTTGTTTGGTCCTCTGTTCATCTAACAGACTTCGGATTTGCTGTTTCATATAGTATCCACTATAGGCCAGTGACACTTTCAGCATCACAGTTTCAGGTGTTGATGTCTCCATCCCTACGTGATTCCAGACATTCATCATTCACAGGCACAGATCCCACTCTTTCCCATTCATCACACATATGAGTGGATGCACACATGTGTGATTTGGATGCTTGTCCTCAGTAATGGTAATGGTAAGTGTTATAATGCTAATCTTGTGTTATGTATATTGTGCTGAGACCGCTTGTCACGCTAACCTACCCACTGTGACTCCCCAGGCCCAGCTGCGCATTGCTGTCCCCTTTAGAAGTAGAACTGCTGCATTTGTTCCTCCACAAAAGTGATCCAAAAGACAAGCAGGGTTTTTGTTCCCTTCCGAAGTTGATCCAAATCAAGCGCAAAGAGAGACATATGTGCGTATAGCAAAGACCGTTTTGTGCTGTATAGTGATAACACTGGCCCTTAACATTAATGCCAAAAGCATGGATTGAATGTTAAAAACGTTCAGACAATGCATGTTGGTGATTAAGTTCTCTCTTATTTCACATGTTTTACCTAAGCTTGTATTCCCCAAGAGTGTTAGTTATTTCATCATGTTGTGTTTCTGTATTATTTTCCGTGGATAGTATTACTTTTGCATAGTGCATACTTTGAGCCGTGCCAGGTGTTTATGAGAAATTTTCTCTGGCACTGAGACTGAAGCCAAAGCAAAGTGCTTCTCAGTGAGTCAGCCTCTCTACAGAGCACACAGAACAATGGTCATGTATTCCACTTGCAATCGAATTTCTGTGTAAATGTGTGTGAAACGGGTACACATATGTCAAAATATTTTCAAAGCAAAAGGAAATTAATTTCTTAAATGTGAGTGGGTGCAGTATATGTTTGGAAGCGGTGATGTCAGGGAGATGTGAAGAATTGCATTCGGGGAAGAGTGAAAAGAGGGTGCTGGACTCCTTCCACAGGCCTCAATACTATTTAATTCACAGACTCACAATTTCACAATTTAAACATTTCCAACGTTAATTATTTATAACAAATCATTGCTGTTACTAATTTATTTTAAACAGCTAGCAAACATTGACAAATTCAATCATACTGACAGGTTTTAGGTGTATGTTAGTTGTTGTGTTATATATATCTGGATGCAATTACATCTCAGAGAGAAACCAAAATATTGGTGGCGTGGCACACTATGGCAATTAGAAATGTATTTTACATGTTCCCTTTTAGAGAGCCTCCACTTTTTTCATCCCGAAGCCTGGTCAGAGCATGTTCTTCCAAACAACACTGGGCAAGCAGACACTTTAAAGGGCAGGAGTTATTGTGCTGGAAAATTTGCACACAACAGTAACTGTTTTAAAGTGCTTAATATTTCAAGACTATACTTTCTCATTGCTTTATTAGCCTTGCTTCATCACTAAATTAATTTGCTTTATAATGCACCATTTGCCAATCTCTTTTACATTTTTTCTTCTCAGAAAGAGAACCCACCATGGACCCCACGTTTGTCCATTAAGCTTGCACGCATTGTTCGCTACATAAAAGTCATACCCAACTGTTACGCCCCACCACTTTCAAATGTCACCAGCCGACACTGCTGCAAGCACAAACTGGCTGTGGTTATGTGAATCCTTCGTAGAGTGAAGCAGTTGATTTTGCTTGAGCGAACCCCAGTTTGCAATCCACAAAGAATGTTTTCTATGTGCTGTGCTAATCAGTGCTGCCCTCATATTGCTCTAGGAAACAAAGCTTCTCATTATCATTCAGGAGCACATAGTCCATGAGAACAGGAAACAGCATCATGCGGCGATTTTCATCTTTTCATGCTGTTGCAAACTTGGGAACATTGATTCTGTTAGCTTAAATGATATAATAGGGGTATTCTTGCCACAAGAGTTAACATGCCTTGGTATATAGATATGTAGTGTCATGATGTGACAAGATTGGTTTATATTCAATAATTGAGTAAGCAACTAAAGATAAAGAACTAACCAGTGAAGTTAGTGTCATACACAATATGGACTCGTTTTCAAGAGACATGATAAAGCCAATTTTTGTTTCTGAACGTTTTAACTCACAGTCAGTGCCAAATGCAGCTTGCTGAATCATGTTGAAAACCAACACCGTCCTTGATTTTCCAGTTATTCGCATGCTGTCAAATATGTACAATTTGTACAATTTGAAGCCTGGTGTGCTGTAACCTCAAAACATCTGGAATTGTAATAAATGTTATTTTGAATTGGCACTGCACACAGACTCTTCAACTCTCAATTGATGACAATATTTTGCTCCATTACTACCCTTCTTACATTTAGCCATGACCCGACTGGTGAAGAATGCCAATTGAATTGCTATCCAACACAGCCAGTCTTTGTTAAGTCTACGAGCAACTGGAAAATCCAGTTCAACAAAGGCCCACAGCCCTTGCAGCAATAACAGCTCTGACGGTACTTTAACTGACAAAATTATCTTCAAAATAGCAATGTTTCTTGAGAAGAATGTATGTAAGGAAATTTTTATTCATACTTCATCATCATCAGGGCCACTGGGTTTATGCGACAGGAGAAGACCAAATTATGCGGCAGAGTTGACTATCTGGGCAAAGGGCAAAGGTGTCACCTCATTAGCACCAGTTTGACACCAAAACACAGCAATAAGCAACAGAAACAGGAAACATTTGCTCTGCAACATGTATTATCATACTTTTAGTAACTGTTGAGCCATTTGAGCTAGAAACCAAAAACCTTTTTGTTTAAATCTGCAGATTATGCTGCATATGATGGATTGTGTGGCAATGCAGCAAATTCATGAAAAAGTGCAGCAGCTGCAAAACCACAGAATTCTAGTAGCCCTGATTATGACTAAACAATCAATAGAAAAAAAATGGTTAACTTCAACAGTGAGGTAAAGAAATGAAAATCTTTCTCAAGTACCATTTCAACAAACTAAACACAAGGCTCATACATTTATGGCTGCAAATTCGTATAGGAATGACAATAAAATGCATCCCTAACAACATTGTCCTTACGTCTCCTAGATAAAGGCCTAACGCAACTCCCACTAGAATCTACTAAATGTTTGGTGGCCTACATAAAACCTAAATTGCTTAATTATTGGAAATCCCATAAAAACTGACTCTTCAGACCACTTCATAATCCCATTCTCTATCACTATCCATAAACCATCACAGTAAACCAGCGCAAACCTAAGCATGCCTGGAATAGAAATACAAAAGATGTATCTCTGGATACTCTCACCAGCCAATGCCACATTAACTACAGTAGACCGAGACTGGGGAAAATTCTGTTCCTTCTAACTCTTCTGTACTGATCTTCATGAACATTATAGCCCAGTCTAAAAAAAATTACTTAAACCATAACTACTAAAGGAGGATTTACCCTCTCTTTAAAGGCAGAGAGACAAAGGTTACGCTCTCTTGAATATGGATAGATCATATGCCGGCCAATTCTGGCAAAACATCTAAGAATTAAAGAGCTGTATACAAATCCAACTTACTAAACATCAAAGCCACGTTTCTTGAAGACCAGTTAAAAGCAGCACAAAATTGAACCAGAAACCTGTCTCCATATCTGACCAAATCCCACAAGAGCACAATGTAGATCTGGTGAACTTCTTCATCAAAAATATTCAGCATATCAGCGGAGGCCTCATTAGCCATGAAAGACTGATAGACACTATCTCCTCTATGAAGCCATCATCCTGTCCTGGGACCCCTTCAACACCCCACCTTCCAAAATCAATCAGTTCCTCTCTACTTCTACAGGTCGGAATCATTCATGTATCTCTTTGCCATGGTCTTTTTTAAAACATCATGAAAACAGGCATATTGACTGGCTCTTGACATTGACACCTTTCAATGGTCTCTTTTCCTTGTGGTCCCTTTTAGCAGAGTTTTCCCTGGGTTGCGGCCAGAAGTCTGATCTGAGGAGCGGAATGGGCCTGTCTTCTGACTGGGATGTATCGGTGGGTAAAGTAAGGTAAGAAGCCTCACAGATGGGGTCCAGAGAAGAGGTGAAGGCTTCCCTCAAGAGAGTTTTGATAAAGGGTACAACAAGGCTCAGAGGGGCATGGAACTGACAAGTGTCATTGCAGAAGACGCCAATTGTCCACATTCTATCGCCTGAGCAAGGTAGCCTAACAAGGTATTGATTTGTCTATCCTGGCTATAGGTGGAGGGTGTCTTATTGGACTTGGCCCTTTATGCAGCATCACCACAGATTTTTGCCTTTCTTTGTGAACTCATCTTTGGTGAATGTTATAACCCTGCACACTTTACTCCTGCTAACCAGTGGTAAAGTGCTTGTGCTCTCATTTCTAAACATGGTATAGTTGGTACACAACTGATTGGTCCATATAATTTACCTCTATGCCCCTAGTATATAGGCATACCTCTACCCAGGGCATTTCAATTAAATGCTTCTAGTGGGCTGCAGAGCTCATTGTGCCACCCACTATAGTAGCTCCTTAAAACATATTTCAGGCCTGCCACTGAAGCCTGTAGTGCAGTTTTAAACTGCTATTTTGACCTGGAAAATTAAACCTTTTGCCAGGCCTTAGCCTTCCTTTTTGATAATTATAGGTTCATCCCCTAAGGTAGGCCCTACAGGCTCATAGGTCAGGGTGCATGATATTTAAAAAATGGGACAATTTTACTTAAGTTTTGCATGTCCTGACAGTGAAGAACTTCTAAAGTAATGTTTTCTCTGTAGCATGATTAACTCTCCCGTAGACTAATACTGGGTTACCTTATTACACTTAATAATTGATAACTTCAGTTTGGGAACAGAGAGAAAAATTACTTCTTCCAATCATTTACATTATAATTTAACATACTCTTTAATGGTAAAGTCAGATTATATATCATTAGTTGGCCTTTTCTAACATAAACCAAATGTGCCTCTCTGCCAGTGTTCAATGTGATATGACTGCTAATAGCTCTCCTGAGGTGTGATGTGTATTCTATCCAGAAAGGAGATAAAGGGAGCCGGAGTATAGAGGTAGAGGTCTTCCTGACAAAATGGCTGGGGAGGAGTTGTGTTCTGCCCTGATTACACTTCAAAGGAACCTGCCTATAGCACACACAAAGCAACCTGACACCAGGCCTGCCCTGCCCTTTGTCCCCCTTGCAAGGTTGGAGCCCAACCCAGGAAAGAGGATCGGACAAATTATTTCAATCCTGTTTGGATCATACCTGACTCACAGCTCAATGACCATCCATCCCTCGGTAATTTATCAACCTCGCAATCCAATGACCACAGAACACAGCGAGTCCCTAACGATCAACTCCCTACCCCAGAACTACACTTCTCCACCTTGGACCACTGGGACTTACATCGAGGCCCCCCTTCTCTGCCCGATTTCCTAACACATCCTTTACCCCTCTCCCAGCACTCAGACTTGGTAGCGCACCTGGACGATATTTTTCTACAGTTGCACCTTCTCACTGTTGAACTACATGACTTGAAAACCCTCTCAATTGATCATCTCCCCTGGATCAGCACCTTCCTCTCCTCTGCGAACCTGTCTAGAACCCACCCTAGGGTTAAAGATATCATGGGCCAGCTTTCCCCCCCACTCTGGCCCGAAAACCATACCCCTATCTAACGCCCCCTCCCACCCCAGAAGAGTGAAGGCATACCTGGTGTCTAATGATCTCAATGACCTACTCAACTCTTACTCGCCTATGATCTACTCCAACACGATCCCTCCGGGACAAATACAAACCATCCACTCTAACCCGAACAGAGAAGCCCCTCACAACCATCGAACCATCAACAATGACAACCTCAAGAGAGTGAACGTCACCCAGACTCCTCTCCCCCTTAATCTGGTACAACTTAAATGTGGGTTACTCAACTGCAGGTCAGCCAGTAAACATGCCTCCGATATCTTTGACCTCATCCAACACAATGAGTTAGACATTATCATCCTCACTGAAACTTGGCTAAATCCCGCCTCCAGTCCTATCCTACCCATGACATAATTCGTTTAGACAGAGTTTTGAAGTTGGGTGGTGGCCTAGCCTGTATTCACAGGAACACACTCTCGGTTTCTCACTCAGAGCCCTCTACACCATCCCACCATCCTCCCGTGAATACCTTTGTCTCAGCATTGCAAGTAATAACCTGCCTGTGTGTAAACTTCACACTTTCTATCACTCCCCGGGTGACAATCTCCCTTCATTGAACAACTTATGGAAACCATCTTTAGGAAAGTCGATTCAGTAATGCCCCAAATCTTCCTCGGTGATTTCAACCTTCATTGGGCTAACTCCAACAACCACACTGTATCTTGCCTTAAATCGTTCTTAGGTGACCAAGAAATGATTCAGCATTGTGACCGGCCAACTCATAATAAAGGTGAAATTCTAGACCTTATCATCTCCAATGGTCAATCCATCTCATTGGATACCATTACCCCTTGCGACTGGTCCGACCACCACTGCATCCTCTTTTATATTAACAGGGAGGATTCTTTGAGGAAGGCCCAACTAACGAAATCAAATATCTGGAAAAGGGACCTCAAATCGATCAATTCTGTTGCAGCCCATTGTTAATCTGCCCTCTCCTCCAAAGCTGACCTGGTTGAGGTTCAGTTACTCACTGACTTTTACAACACTACCATCTCTAACATCATGGATGACATTGCACCACTCCTACAAAAACATGCATCAACAAAAATATCCAAACCGTGGTTCAACGACAATTTAAACTCTGAACGCCGCAACCTTAGGGCAGTTGAACGGACCGACTAAAACTCCTTAGAGATGGTAGGAGCTCCTACAACAACAAAAAACAAGAGCGCTAAGGCTGATTACTTTAGAATCCAACTTGATCAGGCTGCTAACCGCCCCAAGAAACTTTTTGAGCTGGTCAAACAGCAATCAGAGGTAGCTCCAAACCACTATAATTCGGGAGGCAGCCCACTCTCATGCGACAAACTGGCTGCTTTCTTCACAGAGAAAGCAAGTCTCATCAACATTGAACTCGCTTCCAAAAAAGCTCTACTGCCATCCTCGGGTCCGCACCACCTCCTGACTTCTTTGAGAAGCTCAGCCTGAACACCAAAAACAATGCATCATGGGACACATTCACTCCCATCAATGAAAAAGACCTCAACAAGATTCTTCAGAGAATCAGCCCATCTAATTATTTCAGCAACCTGTTGCCTCCTTCCATCTTCAAAGAAATTAAGAATGTCCTCATCCCCACCTGGACAAGGATTGTAAATGCTTCACTGTCACAGGACTCGTTTCCAGAGTGCTTAAAAGCAGATCAGGTATCACCTATACAAAAAAAAAACTAATGCTGATAGGGCTGACTTTAACAACTTCTGCCCTATATCCAACATCCCCACCCTAGCCAAACTCCTAGAAAAATGCGTCCAATCCCAACTCTGTGCGCACATAGAGAATTTCCAACTCCTAGACCAGCATCAATCTTGCTTTCGGAGGGAGGACAGCACTGAATCATCTCTCATTCACGTCTTGGATGACATTTTAAAAATGCTCGACCAAAATGAATCCTGCCTCCTAATCCTCCTTGACCTTTCCTCCGCTTTCGACACGGTCAATCACGATAACCTAATTTCCATTCTGAAGAACAGATGGGCTTCTTTGGTCAGGTGTTACAATGGTTCTCGTCTTTCCTCTGCCACAGATCACAAAGAGTCAAGGTGAACCACACTCTCTCAGAGCCCTCTCCAGTACTCATGGGGGTCCCCCAAGGGTCCGCCCTATCTCCTATACTCTTCAACCTGTTCTTGGAACCTTTAGCTAATACACAAAATTCCACGAACATTCTCTTCCATCCTTATGCGGACGATACACAACTTTATTTGAAACTCTCCTCCCCGGACAACATCAGTTCACTCAACTCTATCCTAACGTCTACTCAAAACTGGTTAACCGAGTAGCCACCTCCTGCTCAACATCTCCAAAACAGAATTCCTTCTCATCTCTCCTCCAAACCACATCCCCAGGCCAGACCTTTGGTTGAATCAGCTCACTGCCTTCAACTGCTCCCCCTTCATTATAGATTCAGCCAAATCTCTCGGAATCACCCTGGACAAGCATCTGAACATGAAGAATCATATCCGCAATGTGTGTAAGGGAGCTAATCAATTGATGAGGACACTCAGAAATATCAAACCATTCCTTCCACAATCTGGCTTCAAGCAGGTGGTCCAAGCGCTTGTGTTTCCAAGACTTGAATATGGCAGCGCTACGCTCTGTGGTCTCCCCAAATATACCTTGGCTCCACTAAGGGCATCTCTGAACGCTGCGGCTAGGCTGGTTACAGGTACCAAAAGAAATGCGCACATATCCCCAGTTCTAAAATCCCTTAAATGGTTGCCTTACGAAGCTCGAATTCAGCTAAAGATGGCTTGTCTGAAACACAAAGCCCTCCATCTCAAAACCCCCAATTACATAGAGCAAAAACTTGAACTATCCGGGGGTGGTAGAACCTCAAGAAGTGCAAACTCTTTCCTCTTGAAACCACAAATCTATAGCAAAACGAAAATCTGCCAACGAAGCTTCTCCGGCGCTGCCCCAAAGATCTGGATCTCTTCCTCCAGAATTACGCAGAATCTCCTCCACGGCTCCTTTCAAACTGGAAGCCAAAAGATTCCTAATGAACAAGTTTTACCTTAAATGGGTTATGACCACCTGCTGGAAGTATCTGATCCTACAACTGTTAGACCTTCATTTGATGCTACTCTCCCTTACCTCATCGTTTGCCCCCTTCTTAGCCCGCTTTGTATTAGCTGTTGTTTTATTCTTCTTTGACCCTTTTGTACTGTAATTATTCATGTTTATTGTGCTTTTTTTATGTCAATATTGCATTTATTACCTTCCTTCCTTCCTTTTGTAAAGCGCTCTGATATCTTTCGGGATCGTGTTTGTGCTATATAAAACTTTATAAATAAATAAATAAATAAAATAAATATGAGGGAAGACTGGCCAGAACTAGTTGGGGAGTAGCCCAAGGGGTGACCCTCACACACAGGCTGGCACTGGGTATATTAGTGGCACCCTCAGAACCTCTCATCAGAACAGCCTGTGATAATTCAGAAGAAGATCTGCCTTGCTGACTGATGAAGAAAGTCTGGACTTGCTTGCTCCAGATCCCAGAAGGGACTCCAAGGTCAGTTGGTTGACCTCCTATTTGAGCTCCTGGGACACAACAATCTTCCAGAGGCCTTTCCTCCAATTTCCCAGCTGCAGGACCCTACTGAGCCCTGCCCACAAAGAGGAGCCTCCCCAGGTCTTGGACCATGGGCTTATGTCAGAGTGTAGTTCTCCACCTTCAAGCTGCAAGAACTTGAATCCAGGTGAAAATCCAGAGATTCTGCCCTCTTTGAGTAAGTAATGACCACTGTATCTCTTGCAAATGTGAAGCTCCTGCTCTTCGTGCTAGTGACTACTGCCCTCATCTCCCTCCAAAAGCAAAGCTTCAACCTGTAGTCTGCCCTTCGCACCAACAACGATCTCCTTGCGTTCAAACTACGACTGGCGACCTGCTCCTGGTGCAGACAATTATCTCTTTGCTGCCCCTACCAACACGAAACTTCAATAGAGACTCCTCGCTGAAAATGACCTGAGCTAGAAAGTAAAACTCTCCATCAGGATGAGCCTGGTCCCTACATCTGACCCGCTCTCCATCGCAGTGAGCCTGAACTATTGACTTTGGTCTGGTCCAGCGTCAGCAGATAACTGCTGTTGGCGCATTGTGCTTTTTGGCACTATTTTGACCTGAAATGCTTAAGAATTCATACCTCCAGTTCTACTTATTGGATTTCTGTCCTTTTAGTGTCTTTTTTTTGACAATTTTCTCTATTTTTCTAAATTGGTTTGGGAATTTTCACTTTATTACTTTGCCATAAATACTTTACACATTGCCTCTAAATAAAGCCTGACTGCTTTTGTGTCAAGCTGCCAGAGGGTTAAGCACTGTTTTTAGTAACTTTTGGGTGCAAGTATTGTGTTTATTACTTGAGTGGGGCTCAAACCTTTCTGTACTATTAAACTAATTGTTTACACTATTTATAATTGTCTTTTGGTAGATAGAAGCTAAACCTTGAATTTTCAATAATATTAAATGTGTTACTCTTAATGTAAATTAGTGTTACCTGTATTACACACGCTACTATTAATGACAACTATTAATGACAGGGTTGTACTGTAATTATGAAAGAAAATATTAATAAAGTGCTCCATTGGAATTTGTAGTAATGCGCCAGGAAGCAGTAGTTGTCTTGAGTAGATTTATTGTAGGTTACATGGATGAAGAGCTGTGTTCAGCTCCAACAGTCTCCAACTCAAAAATGACTCATGTACATTCTAACGTAACTAAGCAGCACAACGTCCTTAAAGAAACACTAACCAAAGAGCAATGCAGAATACTACCGAATGTTACTACTTGGCTTTTGATGACAGCACATTTTGACACACAGAACATATTGGGCTTTTGAGACTTTGCTGGTTGGGCATTAAAGGTCCCATTATACCAAAGCTCTCAATTTGAGGACTAAATACCATTTCTGGATCGGTAAACACTTTTTGGTGGTATTTTTTATCAGTTATCACCTCTCCGTAAAACTCTGGTGTCTAAGGTTGGTGTCCTCTTCTTTGAAATGCAAGTCTCAGCCTTTTTCTGCTGCACTCCCAAGGTGTAACTCGAGGTGTCAAAGCAGTAAAGCGCAACTTCCTATGGTAACTTAACTGTTTGGCCATTTACATACCAGGAGAACCTAGGGCCAGAACCACTGGCCTCTGGCCTTTCCTCCAACCCTACAGTGCTTCAAATCAGGCAAATCAACAGCTGTCTGGACTTTCTGGCAACCTTACTCTTCTCTTCCAGAATGTCCTAACCTTTCATAACATTAGGTACCAAGTTGTGAAAATGAATCTGATTCTGCCTGATTGTGTAATAGGTAGCCAGAGCACAACCCGTAGTGTAAAGGTTTTTTTTGGCTTTACTCAGAAGTGAACCACCAGACTTAACATATTGTAGGCTTTTCACCCATGCAAAGCCTACACTGAGTGAAGTGTAGGCTGTGCAAGGGTGAAGGGACAAATAACAGTGTACAAAAATGCCACTGCACGTCACAAGTACCTTTGGGTCTCACAGTATCAGGGAAAAGAGAAAGGTAAAAAGTATTGTGGCTAACAACACAGTGAGTAGATTCTGACTATCTTTGTCAGCCATAACCATTTGCACAGTGAAACAGATCAGAAATCGATTTCCGTTGTCCCTTGCCGGCCACCACCCCAGCATGCTTCTTGTTACAAGGTTTCACAGAAGGAATCCTTCCCCATGACCATCATTATTGATGCAGGATTTCTGTGAATCCTCTTAGCTGGACTCTTGGATCAGTGCTGAGGTGAGAACTCGAGCCTAGCACAAAGAACTGGTAAGGATACACCACCAACGCTGTGCAAACTCAGCCTCTGCGATGTCGGTCGATGACACAACTGGCCCTATATTTATCAAAAATGCACCACAGACTCAATGCAATAAAAAAAATGGATTTCCAATAACTGTATCTATATCCTCCTCTGATTCCTATTACCAGGTTTGTGTCAGCTGTCAAGCCTCAGGCCCTTTGAGATGGGACATAAAGGTAAACAATCGTAGATCACGGGGTCAGACACGGTAATGCTGGTATTATTTTAAGAGCCAGCTCTACTTTAGATTTTGGCATACTCATTTGAATAAATTAATTTTAATGCAGGGAAGGATATGTTTGGCTACAGAACTTCTAGGATGCTGCACATTGGAAGGCATGCCCGATGGAGAGGAGAGGGGAAAAGGAGCGGCATTATATTCGAATTGTTATTTCAGTGAAATAAATAAAGAAGTGGGAGTGTGAGTGAACTAAATGTTCAGAGCACACCAGGCAAACTACCATAAGGATGAAAGCCAGGCAAGAAAAAGTATGGAACAAACACATGACTCCTATTAAAATAATTGAAAGCACATTTCTAAAACTCTGATAATGCAAAATTTCTTCTTGAGGTTACATTTAGTGCTGATGAATGGTATGAAGCACAGAAACTCTTTCCATCACTTAGCATTTCATTTCCCGTTAGGCTCGTGAATATAACACTTCTGCCAGTCATTGAGTAGGAGGCCGTGCCTAACCATAAAACCTTTCATACATAGTTTTTTGAATGGTAAATGCTTATTGACTTCAAGTACTAGAAGTACAAAATCAAATAAGTACTGACAAAGCCACTCAGTTTGGTTTATGTTCAGTGAAATGTTTTTGATCTGGCGACAGCGATGCTTTTGTTGTGGTGAGTAGACTATTTCCACAGCCAGTGTCAAACAAGCTGTGAGAATTTTCTAAAAATAAATTAGTGTTCCAGCTCGACCTTTTCATAAAAGTGCGTTTCCTGTATGAAGGAAAATTTAGTAAAGAATTGATAAATCAAATGTTCTAAATGTAAATGTTGCCATAAAGCTATTGGTGTTGGCATGTTCGAGAAAAATATGCCAGAGTAAAAATAACATACTTTGCCAAACATATTTTTCTGTAGAATCTACAGATATGCAGCTTCATAACCCACAGGTCCTGCAAAACGCTGAAGCTGGGGTAGTTTCTGTTTGTCTAATCCAAGATCATATTATGAAAGTCTTTAGAAGGTTAAATTGCCTTCCTGTATGGTCTAGAGTACAGTGAAGTTCAATAACTTGACCATTACCACAGCATTCCTGGATTGGAAGGCCCATGTAGGATTAACAGCACCACACTAACACAGGAACTCGGGAAACAACCATTACAACGCGGTTATAACCAATTAGCACACATATTCCTTTAGCATGCATGCCTTTAGCACTCATGCTTTTACGAGGAAACTGCCTTTACCACACATGCCTTTACAACTAATTTCGTTCTAAAGGCATGAATGCTAAAGGCATATCTGTGGTAACGGTTTAGGCATATGTGTAGTAACATAATGCAGGTAACGGTAATATTCATAGTGCCAACATCGGCAACACACCCAACACGCAAATATAGCAATACCATAATAAAGAACACACAAGACACATTAGTTGTTGGTGAAAACATTGCTGCAGGTTTATTTTGCATAAGAAATATGCCAACATGGTGGGTCAATTTACGGGTGATCCAAGGGCAGACAGCCCCTATGCTGCCTGCCCACCTGATGAGCTAAGTTGCACCGTGGCATAATTAATCGGTGCTAACCATTTGGGGGAATTACCTCTTACATCCTGTGGACCACCAGTCCACCAATTTACTCACACCCCTTGAGGGGGAAGAGCGTATCCAGGCAAGCCCCCGGTTGCTCAGGTTTACAACCGCCTGAAAGACTACGGGGCTCCGTCGTTCCTCCAGGGTCCTGCCGTAAGGACTGCCTGGGGCTATTTGGCATTTGCACCCTTCTTCTGGTCCTGAAGAGGGTACCCCTATGTACCATTCAGCCTCTGGATCGCCCTGTAACGCCGCCTGCAACATAAAATAGCAAGTTAATGGCCTTCCTACCCTTGCCATCCTTCCAGCCGACACGCCGGGTAAGCGGTAGGGAAGGAGACGGCGTGGAACCTCGGCGCAAAAGGATTGCTGGATGGGCGGGGCAGGTAAATATACCTGTCCCCTGCCCACTCGGCGCGCCGGGAATGATGATAGGAAGCACCGGAACCCAGAGGTCCAGACACTAGACCCGTCGGATTTGGGCCAAATGTGGCACTAAGGGGCCCCCTGCGTGGGCCGCGGGCAGCCTCAAACACTGCAAAAACAGATACAGACCACTTCCCACCTCCACTTACTGTTCCCGTACGGTCGAAGTCCAAAGCTGCTCTCTGGTCACAGTCTGGTCTTTGGTCATGCTGCTCTCCGGTTTTCAGGCTCTGGCGGTTGTCCCAGAGGTCAGTTATTGGGTTGGGTGGGCCTGAGAGTCGGGCTCAAGGCTCAAAGCCGGGGATGGGACAGTTTTTAGAGCTGCAGACTCAGGGGGGTTTTCACAGGGGTGGGTATTAGGTCTCAGATTCGGGCGGGACTGTTTTTTGGGCTCTGGGTATTGGGTGCTAAAGAGCTGGTGCACACCAGCAGCAGAGCCAAGGAGGGCGTGTTCCGGGCCATGCGGTCTGCGTTGTGGTTTTTGTGATGACCGGCCGACGGGACTCCTGGGAAATTCAGAGCTAATGTGCAGCATTTAATCCCTCCCCAACACCTCATGTGGGATTTCTTGGTCCCAGACTGTGTTTGCCCGTTCGGGCGGGACTGGGTGGACCCACGACTGGCCTCCTAGGTCAAGATGGTGCTGCTTCTCCCCCATCGGCATAATCTGCTCACTAGCATGGACTTGCAACGTGGAGCACTGGGAGGTTCATGGAGGCCCCCAGACTTGCAGAACCCTGCAGCTAACAAGGTACCACTGTGCCCTGCTGGTGGTGCGCATTACTGCAGTGCCCCTCCTCCCCCAATTTCCTAAGATGTCATGCGAAGCGCAGAAAAACAATCTCAAATTCACTCTGCAGCCCAATCCGGCCATCACCACGCATGCCGAATTTGGAGCACATATATGCCTTTATGAACCTTCACAATGAAAATTCCATGGGAAAGACATGCATGGCAAAAGGATATGCATTGTAAAAATATTCGTAGTAAATGCCTGCGTGGTGATGACGCATGCGTTATATTGACAGCGTAGTAAAGACATGCATGGTTCCGTTATACAACCCAGGAACTCCTATATCGCTGACAATGTATTGTACTAGGCTGTTTAACATCTGAGGAATATCTTAAAGAAACCTTCTCCACCAAAAAACTATTCTTCAGGACGACTTCAAATATTCCAGAAAATGTGGAATCATAACTCACTTCAAATTAAATAGTTCCAGTCATGCAGCAGACATACAAGGTTTGCTCCATCCTGTAAACTGTTTACGCCATCAGACTCAGTCATTCTGTCACTAAACAGGTGCCAGCTCGCCAAGGGGAGGTTTTACCTTGGCACTTCAATGTGTAATTTTTGAGCATTCATCCATGTATTGTGCAAACAAACTACAGCGCTTATGAATGTGTCCCGGATATCACAAACATGGATTCAGGTACATTTGATGGAGTTCCTGAAGAGAAGACTTTGCAAACATTTGAGACTGAGTGTTACAAACCCGCAGCATGCAGAACATTATTGTCAGAGGAGGGAGCCAATAAACAATCAGCCATTGTTCCTCTCCATGGGAAAGTAAGATTTCAGGAACACTTGAACCTACCAGGTGAATTAAGTAAAATTAATCTTGGCAGAGTTTTGGAAGAGAGCCACATATGACATGTAATGCCTAATGGATAAAGAATCAAGATATTGTTTTGATGAATAAGGTACAAACATAAAATCTGCCAAGCCTCATTCCAGTAGTATGAATTCAGAGCATTCCTAGATTCACATTCACTATACTAGTTTAGTTGTAGGTTTTAAATGTATCTGTACATTGGGGTGGGGGGTACATTGACACCTTCCCCAATGGAATTATGCAAATTATTTGCACAAGTGACTCTCCACTGCTTGCATACCTTCTTTGGTTTAAAGACCTCGTAGTGGGGGCATCGCCTTACAAACAGGGATATGCAAAGTTAGTCCCTCATAAACTTCCCATTTGTCTTGTGAATACTATGATTGCTAACCATAGCTCGGAAAAGTTATCTTCATGTGGATTTTTAACATTAATATATGAACTTTCCCACCTATTTTAGTTTGATACGAAAAAAACTTATTTTATAGTAATGCTGAAAATGGTTTCAAAGGTAACGTGGGCAAATGACACATGCATTTTTAGGTCTCGCCTGAGCCAGCGCATGCGCTGCCCTGCGAGACTGCGCTGCTCTGCGAGACATTTAGTAAGTGGGTTTTCAAAGTGCTACCCCACGCTTTTGCTAGTCTAGCGCTTTCGGATACGCGCGTGTGCATGCACGCAGCCGCCAGCTTTCACCGTCCGAGACGCCATCTGGACCGTGATCAGTTTCAGTTCTGTTGCTGATCACTTTCACTTTTGCGCGTGCACGCACACAACTCCCGTTCGCGGTCGCACGTCTTGTTTAAACAAACATTACCGTCTTGCTTGTTTCAACTGCAGTTTATTTGATTGTCTTTTGTTAAATCCTAAAACTCGCCATAAACGGGCTGTCGCTCAACGAGTGGTCCTGTATCTTCTGCTGTCCACCATGCCCTGTAGCGTGGCAGCCAAGCTGGCCTTCCTGCCTCCGGCAGCCACCTACTCCATCGTCCCTGAGCCAGAGCCTGCCGGGGCACCTATCAGTGTCAGCACAGGCTCCTTATGAGGTGGGAGTGGGGTCATGGCCCGCTGGAAGCTGCACCTGACGGACCGGGCAGACTTCCAGTACACGCAGAGGGAGCTGGACACCATGGAAGTCTTCATGACCACGAGCAGCCGAGGGAACCGCATTGGCTGCATGTACATTCGCTGTGTACCCGGGGCCAGGTTAGGAGAGCAGCTGACCTGAATGTTGCACCCCTACATTGCATTTGAGTTTGATTGGCCTCCATCGCATTGTGTTGACTTAACGCCTTACAGGCATATCTCAGGGTGGATTCATGGACATTAGGGAAGCATTACATGCATGCTAAAAACACCTGGGGAGGCTTTACAAGATGAAACTTTAGTGTCTTGGAAAATGAGTTGTGTGTGATCAGGAGTGCCATTCTTAGGAGCGCGGATACGGTTAAGGAACCTGCAGTTGTTACCTTTCCGCTCTAATAACCCATAACACATTCCTCCCTAGGGCATGATTTACCGCTATTATTATTACTATGCACCACAATCCCTTCAGTTCTGTTCAGTAGCAGTCTCCTGTGCTGAAGTCAATCTTGCCAACCCCGCCATTCTGTGGCTGAGACCACTTGCCACACTTGGTGCGCCTCAGCCCTGACCTGCAGCTTCATGGTCCATTCCAGCACCATGCACACACGCAGCCTGTTTGAGAACTCGTGTCTGGATTGGCAGCGACCTCTGTCATTTAAGCTACATGTCCACAGTGAATGCCTTGCTTAATGCGTATACCACAGAGTGTCAACCAACAAGTTATGCTTTAGTTGCAGTCACTGCCATGCCCAGCGTAACACCTCCTGTCGCTTTAACCCCTTACATCACCCCACTATATACCCCTACACTCTCATGCCCATATAATATCCAGACTTTCAACCCTCTTGCCACACCCATTCCAATCCACGTCCCTTTCTCTTCCCATGCCAATGTGCTTTAGCATCTGTGAACTCACTGATTCCCATGCCACCCAAATGTTAACACTTCCTGGGCAATCCTCCTCCCATTCCACCAGAATTGAGCCTCTCTGCATTTCTTATCCACATTCTGCCCACTTTGCCTGTGCTCCTTTACACCCCGTTGGTAAACCCCTACCCTATTAATATATATGAGGTAAAGCTGTCTTAGCATCCTTCTCATTCTTGCCATCATGCCACCCCTTTTAAGGACCCACTGACACTGTATCTCTATGCCGCCTTGATGTGAGTGCTACATTCTCCACTAATTTCTGTCCTGACCTACCTTTCCTGGTGCTCTTGATCTGGTGTTTACAGCTGTCTCCTCCCATGACCTCTTGTTTAGTGTGACCAGTCCAGATCTGTCACAATCAAACCAGTTGGAGTAGCAGGACAGGAACACACCTGCCCTTCTCCTCTGGGTGAAATGTTGTTTCATGGTTAGTTCTATGGAGTTCAGTCTCACCAGGTTTGTGCCAGCAGATGTGGCAATCTGGCTCAGGGATCAAGTTCATTTTGTGGCTGAAACCAGTGAGCGACTTACAATTACACCAACAATAACTCCTCAAGCTTTTTAAATCAAGATTGTGGTTTGCCTTTTATAAATATCTATGGTAATCTTAAGTTGCTCCCTCTTCAAATCTTCAGCACATCATTAGTTTGTTCAAACTCCAGTTGATAGCGACAACTGATCCCTAAGAGACTGCATATTAGTGCGAGAAGTGTCACTGTGACACCTGTGGCAGAAATGGCAATCAGCTGAAAAATGCAAGCACTACCTGTTAACCTGACACAAATGCAGCTTCTGGCTGCACCGTGGCAGGCCTGACACAAATGCAGCCTCTGGCTGCACCGTGGCAAGTCGGACACAAATGCAGTCTCTGGCTGCACCGTGGCAGCCCTGACACTGATGCAGCCCTGACACTAATGCAGCCTCTGGCTGCACCCTGGCAGGCCTGACACTGACATTAACTGTTGCATGGCTAAACACTTATAAGGTCCCAAAGGCAAGAACTATTGGCTATGCCAATGCTTGCTTGTGCCAGCTACCACTCAGGGGATATATTGCATGTGAAAACGACACTAGGGCTTCAGATGAGAAAAACAGGCAGCCTAATATTTGTGATGCACAAAACTACTTTTGAGTATTATAATCTTTGCACACCACAATATACAAAGGAGAGGAATAAACAGTTGTTTCCAAACCCTAGATATTTAGCCTCTTCAACCAGGTATAAGCTCATTATTTTTTCACGTGTGACATCCGAGTGAGCCTGTTTTTTGAAGGGCATACTATTACAGAAACTAGCATAGCACCCAATCAGAAGCCATGATGAGACCACCACATTTCACATACTGACACAAATGAAGAGAAACTGAAGTTGTAATTAAACCCGTGTGACTAGATGGATTTGCAATACAGTACCAATACAGTACCAATTAATAATGAGCACTGGATCTAGTTTTCAACAAATTCAGGTAGTCACTCCAGTTTCAAGAATGTAGTAAATCCCTTTCATTTAGAGTTTTTAGAAAGAAAACAACAAAGTCTTACCATATTATTGTTGTACTATTTTGCTAATCGAACAAAAGTTATCACTCCCTATAACAGCTGCTTGATGTAGTAGTAAACAAACTCAAATTGTGTTTTGAAATGTTAATATACACAACAGTAGTAAGAATATTATAATCGTAGACACATAAAGTTGTTTTGTTCGTTTCATTTCTTTGGACCTTAAATCTGGATTTGATATGGTACAGAAGATGCTGTACATACATTCCTAACTTTTATTTTATAATTACAAACATACTCTGACATCAGAACAGCCTGTTGGGCACCCTGTACAAGCAAGAACCACCATTCTAGTTAAGTTAAGGTAAGCTAGATACACACTAAAAGATAACTTGTTCTCACCCTCTGGTAGCTTGACACAGAGCAGTCAGGCTTGCCTTAAGAAGCAATTTGTAAAGTATTTGTGCAACACACACACAGTAACACAATGAAAACACCACAAAAATACTTCACACAGAGTTAGAAAAATAGATTATTCTTTATGAGTAAAACAAAACCAAAACAACAAAAATCCAATAAGTTGAATCACAATTATGAATTTTTAAAGAATAAATCAAACAGTAGTTCTTAGAAGCAAATAGCGCATTGGGGGTTCTTGAGGTGGCGTTGGACCGGGGAAAATCCAAAGTTCAGGCCGATAACGATGGAGAACAGGCCGACAACAGGACACATGCAAGTCCTGCTGAAAAAGTACCTTGGATGCAGCAAGCAGCGACGTCAAAGACTCGATGCATCAGTTCCGATCCACGCAGGGGATGAAGGCTCCATCGACAAACTCCCTTACTATGCACACGCTGTGTTGTCATCAAGCAGCGCTGTCAGTCGCCAAGCCACGCAGACCGCCAAAGCGATGTAGTTTATCGGCGCCTGTGTCGGCATTCAAGGGCAATACATTGGTTCCTATCGTCTCAAAATCGCCACTGCGTTGATTGTAATGGTTCTGTACAGCAGAAACCACCTTTAAAGGGCCCAGGACTGGATTGGCACCACTTGGCTGGGCAGGACTCACAGATGGCAGACTTTAGGTGCTGTTGCAGGGTTGAAGGAAGTCTTTGATGATCCTGAGACTTCAGGACAGAGGGTATGCCAGCAAGCCTTTATAGTTACTCTGGGTTCAAGTGAGATGGGTCCGGTCCTTGTCCTCTGCAGGGCAGGGCACAGATAAGCAGACAGCAGGGCAGCATACCAAAGCAGAAAAGCAGTTTTTCCTGAGCAGCAGTCACGCAAAGTGGCAATTCTTGTAGCACAGCAGTTTTTACTCCTAGCAGAGTTCTTCACAGTTCCAGTAGTGTACTGCATTGGTGGGGTCAGAGCCCCTGTCAGTATTATACCCAGTTGTACCTTTAAAGCTGGGATGACTGCGAAGCAGGCCCTTGAAGTGCAAAGGTCCGCCTTTCTTCTCAGCCCTGGCTCCAGATTATTAGTAGGGGGTAATCAACCCTTTCTGTGGGAAACAGGACATTGCCAGGTGTGTTAGCTCCCCTTCTCTCTCTACCTGCCCAGGAAGAGCTATCAGAATGCAGATGAATGCAGACGAGTTCTCTGTCACATCCACCCTTCCTGTGTTTGTGGCTGTCTAGAGGGAATGCACAAAGTGTAGCTGTCACTCACCCCAGACATGTATTGGAGACAGGCTACAAGGCCCATAGAGCAATAAGAGAAGAGAAATCTCCCATTTCTAAAAGTGACATTACTAAAACAGGAATGTTAAATCTAACTTTACCAGTAAAGAGGATTTATCATTACCATTCCACAGATATGAAACATGATGTAGCTACTCCTTTCTAATAAAAAATGACATCTTAAACGTGAATTAAGGAATTCCCACTGCTAGCCTGTGAGAGGAGTAGGCCTCACTGTAGTGAAAAACAAATTGAACTGTTTGTCACATGTAGTATCATGTCATGGGAATTACATTTTATTGTGAAGTGCATAATTTCCATTTGTATGGCCTCTCATTGTTTACCTTGCAGCCTATCTCTTGGAAGTGATGTTCTTTTGGAAAAGAAAAATAGAGTAGGAGAAAGAGAGCAGATTTTTGTGTTATATAGTGGGTATGCCAGATTTGCACTAATCTGGCTATCTGGACCCCACACAAGTGATGTCAAGCCCTTTTTCCCTGAACCATCTGATAACCATCTGATAACATGCAACAAATACTAAGCTGGTCAGCAGTAGACTTGGGGAAAGGAAAGTGAGATAAGAGATGGAAACTAAGACATTGGATAGCTTCACTCTGCTTGTTATTACAGCTGTGCCCAAACTGCTCTGCAGAAGCATTGATAATTTAAAACAAGAAATGACTCTTTAAGTATTTCAACGTTTAAGTTCCAATTCACCAACCATAAAATGAAATATGATAAACCTTGTGACAATTTTAGTTTTTCTGACTCTTTGCAAGAGTTAAGGCTCTGCAACTTCCTACAGCTGAAACATAAATGGAATCTCTAGTATAGACTTATGAGAATACTTGAATCCGAATGCCTGTATCTATGGAAATAGCTACATTCCATGATTTGTAAATTAACTATGTGCTCTGAATGATTCCTAATGCAAGACGTTTACCATCTGAAACAGAAGGAATGCCTATTACCATTGAACATTCCCTTATGACAACAAGAAACCACGTCCCCACCATTGCCAATACCTTAATACTATTTTAATTTAGGAAAACATAAACAAATCTTTATAAGTGAGGATCCTCTTGTTCCTCTAATTGAGAAAATAGTGTAGGTTAGAGTTTATATCGTTTAAAAAGAATGAATTACAAAAGTTCAAATATCAAAGTTTACACATATGTTACTAACGAGCAGAAAAAATTCCCATGCTTGTTCAAAATTTACTTTGATACGAGGTTTGCTGTTGGTCCTTGTGATCTTCAAAGTTTTTTCGATTTTAATGTGTTTTGCTTGTATGTACTGTGATGGGGTAAACTTGTGAGATGAATGGGATGTGTTAGTCTGATTGAAAGTATAACTTTTTGTGAGGTGTGAGTTGGAGGTCTCCAGAGTGAGAGTTTATGAAAATTGAAATGATTGTACTTTATATGATGATTCGTGATCCTAAGTGACACAACTTGAGTTGTTCAATATTATGTTCTTGAATATAGCTGTCGAAATAAAGATATTTTGGAATCAATAGACTTTGTTTCAGACATATGATTATTTGAGTTGTTCTAGTCCTTTTGTATCACTAGGCTCATTGCAACATTTTAGTGCTTAGATTGTTTTTTTAGGCATGTCTTTGTTATTCATTTGAGTAGGCAGGGTGTCGAGTTTGTGATGACTTAATCCATATACCTTCATGTGGTGCACGTGCTACAGACTAGCATCTTCATATCAAGCAGTTTGCATACTTTGTACACACCATTAAACTCTCTTGTCTTGAACAACTTGTACACCCATGAAGTTCATGGGAGTATGTCTCATCACCTGTCTTGTTATAACAGGTTAGCGTGGTCCGCTAATCATGATATAATACATGGTGTGTTCTTTTGGAGTTTAAGTAACAGGAGTAAATAACATCACTGCCAATGGTACTCATTTTGTGAACCTTAGAAATTAGATTTAGGAGTGAATCTGACCAATGAAGTGACCAATACAGTAAGCAGACAATTACTCATCAAATATATACCAGATTGAAAGACATATTTCCAAGGGTGAGATCCAGGATCCTGCTTTGATATTGCCCTTTATTTATTCCTGCAGCGCACATCTCATGCACTCACCTCAACCCATATAAGGGCAGCGGCACACAACATGACTACCTCTGGCATTAATTGGACTATAATTCTAACTACCAAAAGCCAGAAGGGCAGAGGTGGCCTGCTAAAACAATAGCAAAACAGAGCAACTCACATTCCACAACGCCAGGGCAGAAACAGTTGTCACCTGTCCACACACATGCACATAAAGACATACATGCAGATGAAGAACTTCATGTGACCTGGGAGAGCATTGAAGGACATAATAACATTGATCAAGCACAGCACGAACATTGCAGACCACAAAAAATAGTTGATGTTATACCTTAGAGTGGTCTTCCTCCAGACTTTTCGCCTTACTCCATCATATTTTTCTTATCTCTTTTTTGTTGGCCTTAGGACTTTGCCACTGCTAACCAGTGCTAAAGTATGTGTGCTCACTCCTTAAAGCATGGTACACATACAAATATATTCAAATCCAATGACAACAAACTAGACGATACCCTAGCGGATTTTTACATTCAATCATCAAGCATTCTTGGCCAATCCATTCATACCAAAAACTCACATACACTAAACTGAACGGTCCTTTTGACACCTCTACCTTTTATACAAAAATTGTTATCCGCACTTTATGCGTATTGTAACATTTTCTTTCTTCATATACAATTAAAGAACCACAAAAGCATTTAGGGCAGAGCTTTCTTACGGACAAGTGTCAGAATGAATATATTTGTATGTGTAATGTATAGTTTTTTGTAAATTAAAATTGCTGTTCACACAAAAAATAAGAATATGAAATAAACAAAAGTGTTTTGAGTAACAGGCAATTCGTAAAGCCTTCCTTTCGTGTTTCATTTCATGATAGGTTTTTGAAAATAGTTTGTTGTCTAATAGATTTCAGTTGGGACAAGATGTTTTGTTGGTTAGTTTATTCGGCTCAGTCCGGCTGATTATTTGAGCCAAAGCCCAGTTTTGGTTTATAGTACTTTTAGAAGGTTGGCATTTTCCTGCCTTAGCCATTTAGTGCCTGCAGCCGGTCTCTGGGTCACATGACTGGGTGTAGTTAGCAGTAGGTATTTGTGTATTTTTCCTAGACAGCCACACACCATAGAAAGCTTAGGTTTGCCCGGATGAGCCATCACTGGCAGAATGGGCGGGCGTAGCTGGGCACAGCCCTACTTACACCTTAATAGGATTTGTCCTGCCTTCACACAAGGGACTGCATACCCCTTATAGTTAGTCTGGAGCCAGGGCAGGGGAGGCAGGGAACCTGAGCCTTTCAAATCCTCTAGATATTTCTGCTACTTAAAAAAAGGCACCAGGTATAAATATTGGACCTCAGACATCAGCTCTTTAGTACACTTCTGGACCTGTGGTAGACTCTATCACGACGAAGGATTTCTGTGCAGCTGAAAGGGCTATTACTTTGCATGATTGCTGCCGTGAAGGACTGCTGCCTGCTGTGCTCTTACTTGGGTGAGAAGGACTGGACCTGCAACCTGTACCCAGGACTACCAGAGGTACTCCAAGGGCTAGGCTCTTGTAACCAGCACCTAAACTCTGCAACTGTGAGTTATACCCTTCCAAGTGGACTGGCTACTTGAAAATAGCTCTGAAAGTGCTCTGCCAGCCTATCTGTGGATCCACTAGAACCAACACATCTCCTCTGCTGCGCACCACAACCACAGCCAGAAACAATGAATGCTGCAAGGATTCTGTCAGCTAAAGGGCTTTGTATCGACCTTACAGCCCACAGCTTTATCTAATCCGCAACAGGGCAATGCATCTCTGATGCAGGTCTTGGCATCACAAGCCCCTTGTTGAAGTCAGCCTTGACGTCAACGCAGGACTTTGCACCCCCCCCCCCAGCAGTCTCTTCAGAAGTGGCCGGTGCGCAAAGCATCCTCGACACAGAACTTCGCATCGTAAGCTTCCCTCATCAATGGCCTCCACAACAATGATGCAGCACCTTCCATCAGAGCCTCGCAGCTCCTCAGAACACTTCATGGTGCATCTCCGACCAGAACCTCGCATCATCTCAGCAGAGCGACGCATTCTCAATATGGGACCTCGCAACACTCTGCAACCAGAATTTAAGGTACTCTTGTCCAGCGGGCTTAACTGGGTCCTGGTAACCAGCCCTCACACCATTGCAGTCAGCCTGAATCAGTGCCATTGTCCCGGTCCAGTGCAACCAGATTACCACAGTTGGCACTTGCTTTTTGGTGCTATTCTCACTGAAATCTTCAAACTTGTATATCTCCAGTTCTTGTTGATTGGATTTGTTTAGATTTTTGACGTGTTGGTCTTGTTTTATTTTTTAACATTTACTCTGTTTGTCTAATCTGGTGTGGGATTCTTCTTGTGTGGTGTTTTCATTTTATTACTGTTTAAAGTATAAATACCTACACAACTTTTTAAACAATTTTTTATTGATGATTAATGAAAATCATTACAATATATAAAGAGACAATGAGACATAATTTAAAAATATTTATGCAGGAGGAGGAGCCTAGCGCGCAACCAAGATGGCCGCGTAGGTGCGAGGCTCCCGAGGACCTCCGCAACCTCCTACGTTTATCCTGTCTTCATCCTGCCTCGGTTGAGGGGACTGTGTCGGTGAGCCTGAGCCGAGGTGGTACCCGTTCCCCGTTCTCGAATCGGACTTCGGGTACCGGAGTGAGCACCGATTGAAGTTTGCGGCCTACTTCTCGCCGGACCCCGGATTTGCGCTGGGGGGTGACCCAGTGGCAAAGTGAACAACAACGGCGGGATGGGCCTGGCGAGTCGCGTACCCCGCACTTTCGCTTTCACTTTCGCACCCCCTTGCCGTATCTGCAAGTGAGATCGCGGAGCTCTTTGTGTTGGTGTGGCCTCGCTGGGAGACCCTGCCTGCCTGCCGGCTGTGACCCACCCCGCCGACCTGGGGTGGCCCCCCGGAGCTCGTGGCCTTGATTGCCTGCCCTCTACGGCGTGGCTGGTGCGGGTGTGTGACCCGTGGCGATGGCCACGAAACAAGACGGAGATCGGTCGAAGACCAAGTCGACCCGGCGTGGCGCCGTACATCAGGCCAACATCATGGACCGCTATGCCCTCCAGAAGGGATCTCCCGGCGGACCGCACAAGTCCTCTGAGGGCCCCCCTGATGCCCCGGATTTGCCCACGGATCTGACTCTGCAAGACGTCATGGGCGCCATTGCTGAGATGAAGGCCTCGGTGGGCCAGCGGTTCGACACCTTGGCGCATAAGATCGACGCGGTCCTCGTGGATGTCGGCCTGGTGAGGGCTGATCTCTCCAAGACCAACGACCGGGTTGATTCTTTAGCCCGAACCGCGTCTGGCCTCACGACTGAGGTGGCGGCCCTCCAAACAGAGGTGCACCGACTTCGTCAGGCGAGTGCGCTTATGGATCGGCGCCTGGAGGATTCCGAGAGTCGGGCCCGGAGGAATAACATCCGCATCATCGGAGTACCCGAGGGACGGGAGGAGGCGGCGGCGGATCTTTTTGTAGAGGACCTGATTGCTACCCATCTCCAGCCTCGGGGACTGAGTAAATTCTTTGCCGTGGAGAGGGCCCACAGGGTTCCCGGGGGAAGGCCGAAGGTCGGAGCCCCTCCGCGGCCTCTCATTGCCCGGATTTTTAACTTTCGGGACAGGGACGCGATCTTGCAAGCCTCCAGACTGCAAGGGCCGCTTAAACTGGAAAATATGGAGGTGAACTTTTATCCCGATTTTACCCAAGCGTTCCAGAAGCAGAGACTGAGTTTCCTGGGTGTCAAGCGCCGGCTCCGGGACATGAACTTAAAATACGCCATGCTCTTCCCGGCCAAGCTGCGGGTAGAGGTGGATGGTCGCACGCACTTTTTGGACCGTCCCGAAGCGGCCGGGGACTGGCTGGACACTCTGTCTGGGGGTAGTGATCGAGATGGTGGGGGGGGGGCGGCGGGAGGAGACGGCCCACCGGATCGGGACTGAGGGGTTGATATTGGGCCTCACTCTGGACAACTATGATGCCACTTTCGACCAAGCTTCTGTCTTTGTTCTTTCCCCTCCCTTGGAGGTTGTGTGGGGTCTAGAAGGGGTACTCTTTCCTCCTCTAGGGGGTCTAGCTAGTTTCATTATATAGGGGCGACAGGCACACTGCAAGTTGGGGGGGCTGTCTGGGCTCATGCAGGGGTGCAGGGAGGGGGGAGTTTTGTTGGGGTGGGTGGGTTGGGGTGGGGTGTTGTTCGTTTATACCACAAGGCAAAAGTATCGTTCCGATTGTCGGTTGCCTTGTGGATTTGTTTGTTGTTGTTATTTATATTAAAAAGAAACCGTTATGTGGGGTCCGGATGGTGTGGCTACCACCGCTTTTAACTCCTGTGCATTTCCCTTTGCCGCGGCATGCGCGCTATTGTTTGTATCACATGCTCCTCTTGCTTGCTAGCGGCCGGCCTGAAGGTTGTAGGCCCATCTTTGTATATTTTTTTAATTTTGTAATAAACGGTTTCAAAAAAAAATAAATATATATTTATGCAAATTAATTTAATATTTCTAATGATAAAAGCCAACAACTATATAATTATATAAAGAGCAAGAGTGCAAGTTCATGTCAATTTGTATGTCTCAATATTAGAATTACCCTGGCTTGTATCTTGTGCAAATAGGGCTTTCAAATCTACATGGTAAGATTCCTAATAAATGTATTGAAGTGCAAAATGGTGCTTATGCGGGTGCAGATATTGCTGGCTATGCCCATCATGTCAAATTCACCTTGACGGCCATCTTTATTAGATTTTAAGGCTCAGACAGTCTAGAGCTTTTTGGCCTGTGAGATGATTTATTCTTATGGCCCTTGGTGCAACGGACCGGAGAGCATTTTTTGGGCCAGGCACAAATATTTGGTGCCCTGACACGCAAGGGCGATGGAGTCTCCACTGAGCCAACAATTATGGCTTGCCTGCAGATGCGTACTTCCTGTTGTATGAAGGCTAGTTTGAGTAGCTTTCTTCTTTGTACTACCAGCACTTGGCATACACATTGGCAGGCAGCACCTCCATCTTCAAAGTAAATTGTATCCAAGCGGATAGACTGGATCACAAAATCCCGAGCAATAACCACAACAAAGGAACCGTCAGGAGTACAAACAACTGTGGCTATATTGATATAGTAACAAGGAGCAATGTGGTCAGCAGGATCATAGCAGCAGCCAGAGCTGAGGCCGGCATCCAAGGGGGCTGATGACATCACTCCACATGGGATCTTTCCTGAACCTACATTTCTCACAGAAGGCAGGTTGGTGCAGGTCCAGAGAGTCAGTGTCCACACTTTCTGTTCTGATGTAGTGTTTAGTGAAGCATCCCATGGCTGTGGAAGTGGACTTACCGAAGTGCCCTCAAGGGTTTTTTTGTGCGTGACATCAATACCTTGTGAAAGCATGGGGCCCTGAAACTCGGAGTGCTGGAGGATTCTCACTTTGAGGTGAAACCTGTTCTCTAACACGGAGACATAGCAGTCGGTGTATTTGACTGCCTGCACAGCTTCACCCTGGGGCCCTGTGGTGACCCAGTGCTGACAGGCCCAGCAGTCCTTAACATCCTTAGCATTCCCAAAGTCATCCAATATCTGGAAATCTACCCGATCCCCAGGAAGCCATGCCACCAACGAGGCCACAAGCTGCTAGCCATGCTCCCTACAATCATAGTGCACCTTGCGGACCAAGTTGCCCGCAGGAGGAAGGTCAGGGAAAGAGGCCCCCAAAATCAGGACCTAAAAGATCAGCGACCAACCTGTGCCAAGATACCAGAGGTTTGAGCACAGGTTAATTTGGGTTTTGCTTGTGACTTTATCCTGACAAGGACTATGGTTCCTGCTTAAGTAGGGTTCTACACATTTCTTACAGTTGAAAAACATTAAAAATAGTGGTAAAATTCCAATACAGTTTATCACATCTAGCATAGCTGGCTAACAATGCCGAAAGGAATATCCCCCACCATCATGTTATAAAGTGCAGCCACACACACAACAGCCAATTACCACTCTCAAAACCAGACCTCTATAAACCCAGTACTATCTAGATAACTGATATTCATGTAACCCTAATAATATGGATACAATCATAATATGTACAGACTCATGCAGATTGCAATGTGCTCTTACAATCCCATACCCCTACCGATATCCAACTTGAAAGGCAGTATTGCTAGAAACAGATGCCACATAACTGCTGAGCACCGATAACAGCCAGTGCATTAGGAATACACAGGTCCCATGCATATGGGCACTTGCCAGCTAACATACCCACAACAATTCACCCAACAAACTAACAACTCTCCTCCCCTATACAAGAGTCAATCCTAATTTCGGACAAACGAGGATTTAGGAACAATGATCTTGCACTTGCCCTCAAATGCTGAAGAAACATGCTAAGAAGCACCAACATATAAGGAAACAGCAAAGCTCCAGCACTGAATTTGATTCAGACAGAAAGGCAAAGTTGCACATGCCTTCATCACACAAAGTGCAATGAAAGGCTTCACCACTACACAGCCCTAGAGTATGAAGCAGCAAGACACCTCTACCACAGAAAAAGACAAGATAACCAGCAAGTCATTGCACCATTAAAGGTCAATAGAAGACGTATAGCCAGAGAAACCAAGATGCCCCAGTTCACCAAAAATGACACACTAACCCCGCCACATGAGATTTTACCTTATATTCCATTATGTATTAGTACCATGAGGGTGACAAACAGGGACAGGAGTGTGGCACCTTTGACTATGAGGTGACTGACTTGATCTTAAATTTCCCATTCACTTTTGTTTACACAATTTTTTAATGCAGTACGGATTTCGGCAAATAGAGGATTGATAGTGCAGCATTGCTTTATTTTTTATTTTAGATCCAATTGCATTTCGCAATAGTTGTCGCTGCTGAAAATACTTTGCACTCCATTATTTGGCCTGTACTTTGAGAGCTGTGCTCTCTTGCGCCCATTCCTTTCCTCATCCCCAATTCCCTATTTCCTGGAATGCAGGTGCAGGCTCCGCTCCCAATAGGTCATGCCCAAAAATGACACTGCCTGGTCACATGCCCCAAAGTACGTTCTCCCTCAGGCATTACTTCCTGCTACCTATTCCCTCAATGTCCAGTTGGGGTCCTTGTGAAAGGCAGATAGGTTGACACCTATCAACACTATTACAGCTGTGTTGTGGAGCATGAGGCAGACCTTCAGTAGATCACTTTCATTTACAGATGTCTACTTAGGTTCTGTATATCTCCTGACTTATGCACATGAATCATAGTTTCAGCTTTGTTATACTTCTCATGTTCCTTTTTGCTGAGTTTTGGTAGAGTATGAATAGCCATTGTCTCAAGGGAGTATCTTATGTCACTTTTGGGAAATAGAAGGAAGCAACTATTGGTTGGGCTACAGTGTAGTAGTGTTGTTTGATGATTAACCTTTGTGGATGACTCCATGAGCAGGAAAAGTTTACGGCATCTTGGTCTGTATTCATATCAAAATCTACTTGTAAAACAGAAGGGCTACATAATGAATTTGGGAAATGTTTTAGGTATGTATTCTGGGTTGGTGTAGCCCCAGAGGAATATCCTAAGCGTGAGCCTATTTTACGATGTGATCTTCTCCTCCTTAAGAATTGCTTCAGAATCCATGTCACATGGAACTCTTTTATGTGTAAAACCGCATTAAATTAATGTCCTTTCGCAAGCTATCTGCATTGTTGTAGTTCATGGTGTGCAGCTTTCTGAGTTCAACAGGGCTGGTATTTGTAACCCTAATTCATGTACCCAGGTGCACTTGCTTCAGTCGCATATGTGCCCCTTCTTTGTGCACTCTGCAAACCTGAGTGTGGGTAGGTGGGGTTTTTAACTGGCACTTTTTGTATGTGTCTCAGTGATTCTGGAGTTCGGGCATTTTTGCTAATTCATGTACCTAGGTGCACTTCATTTTGTGGCAATTGTGCCCCTTTTTTGTGCGCTTTGCAAACCTGACTGTGGGTCAGGTGGGGGTGTATGACTGGGGTTTTTCACTGGCACTTTTAATTTTCCACGTGGTAAGTGGTTCTGGATTTAGTGCATTTTTGCTCCCTTTGCAGTGTTCAATTTCTTTGGTAAGCATGGTCATGCACCCATCGTTCACGTTATGAGCGGTAGTAGAGATGAGTGTCCATTATCTCCTATATTATTTAAACCCTTTCTATCTAAAATAGGAACAAATTAATACATACAAGTTGTCTAGTGAAAATCAAATTGAATTATCTATACATGCAGATGACATACATCTATTAATTTCTAATCCAGATTAGTTACTTCCAGCTTTTCTTGATGAAGTGAATTTTTACATAGTCTCAGTATACAAACTCAATATTGAAAAATGTGAGAAATTTCCTCTCAATAAATTGTGTTTAAAACATGATTTTCTATCTTCTGGTTTTCATTGGAGCCCACATAAAATTAAATATTTGAGGCTCTGGTTCTCTAAGTCTGTGAAAGATACGGCAAAAATGAATTTACATGAAACAATTAGTAAATTAAGCTTTTGAATAATGAGATCAAACCCATTGTTTCTTTCCTGGTAAGGGTGTCTCAATACTACTAAAATTATATTGGCTCCTGTTATGTTCTTTGCTCTATCCCCAATTCTTACAAATATACCATCTTACTTTTAAAATAAATTAATTTCTTACTCACATATTTCTTGTGAAATAATTTGAAACCATGTATGTCTTACTGAAGTTAAAAAAAGATAAACAGTACGACTGAGTTAACTTTCCTGATTTTCAAATGTATCACAATGCTTTTTGTTTAACACAATCCACTTAGTGGTTTTTAGGTAACATTGAGGATGATTATCCTCTATGACCTAAGGTAGAATTATTTTTGAATTTCTAACTCTTCATTTAAAGAATAGATATCTTTTTGACAACAATCCGCATTTATTTCAATGCCCCTCTTTAAAAACACATGGAAATTAATGTACCCCATACTATATCCATGTGTCGACAATATAGATAATTCTTTAAATTCATCTTTCTGTCATAATAAACAATTTAAATTAAAACCAGAAACATTTTTGGCAACCATGGAGAGAGAAAGAGTTAATATGGGTTTGTCAACTATTTAAGCACAATACAATATTATCTGTCTATGATGCACAATAATTATACACTAACATAAGAGAGGGGGACGAGGAGCTAGTTAGAGAAAGTAAGGGAAGGTCCTGTACCAATGCTCCTAAGACAGTCAGTAATAACAAAAATGATAAGAGTTCCTTAAGGGGAAGAAGGGGCTGGCAAATTCTCAACACTCTGACTATGGTTGTGAGTCATTAGTCATTGTCTCCAAAAGGACGGTTGAGTGTGATTGAGGTGGGGGTATACCTCCTTTTTTACTTTTCTGCCCTCACACACTCTTGCGAGTGTAAAGCATCATCATTGGGCGGTGTTCCTCGTGGGGGTGGCGCTGCAGTCCCTCACGGGCCCTACAAGAGGGCTCTTTGTTGGAGATCTTTTGAAGGAGGTGCCGTATTTGTGCATGTGGGTGTGTGGGCCAAAGTGGTGAGAGTGAGTGATGATAAAATTACCTCTTGGTACCTCAATGAATTTAATTAAAGCTCCTCGAGGTAAATTAAAACTTGTAAACTGGTTTGGAGACTATCCTTTGGACTAAATAGAGGGGAGGGATTACTATGTTCCCGCCTGCTCTCAAACCCTGATTGGGGTGTGTGATGTGTTAAGGGTATGTGATGGTCGACATGTTTCGCGCAACATGGTGGTCCCTAATGGATCCTTGTACGCTTCTTTAGGACCGTGTGTCTAGAGAAAAGGGGTAAATAGGTGGGAGTCAGGGAAAAGAACACCCTATACTACCACGTCAGCTAGAGTCAGGATATGGAAGACGTCTCTGCGTCCGAGAACCGTGTTGTCCGTATTCTCAATAAAACCAAACCCTCTCCTAAAGATATAGGGGCCGCATCAGCGTATCGTCTGGCAGCCATGGGAGGTAACTTGATCGAGCGACAGGTTTATTGACGCCTCTACGAGGGAGCATCGTTACCTTCCCCGGCTGCCAGACGATACGCTGATGCGGCCCCTATATCTTTATCTCTCACACTCACTGCAGGCACGACGTGTTTTTTTAAATTAATAGGGCATTGCGCTTTAATGCGCTTTAAAGTTTAAATGCAGTACTGGGTTGTACAGAGCGATCATCATGCGTGAATAATCAATTAATCTCCCCATGGTCCCCCTGTTTACTAAAAACGGGGTGTTAAGGACCATTCACATGCGCTATAAGAAGGGACCACCCCGTTAAATCTGTTTCGTGTTCTATCTACTCGCCGTTTTTTGTTTCTAATATTCGGCCTTTGATTTAAGAGGTGACTAAACTCCCTTGAAATTCTTCTTTATTAATTCTGTTTTATGTAAAATGTATCATTCATTGCCACATTTATCAACAGTCTGTATACATATTTTTTATTAAGTGAGAATTAATCAGATCACAAACATCTTTGGCAATCCAATAGTCACATTTAATTTTACACCATCTTTATTATCATCCAACAAACAAAAGGTGTTACAGAAGGGCAGGTGAAAGGAAAAGTAGGTACATTCTGTCTGCGCAAAATCCACAAATATTACAAGCATTGATAGACATCAGTCTACAGATCCTAATTAAACCATGCCCATATTCTCTCAATCCTCCTAAGTAACCGAGCACTCCTTACTCTGGCCAAAACATGTTCTGAATCATGTATTTACTGAATAGCTGGCCACCACTTAGTAGCCAACGGGGGACTACTGAGACCCAAGAATCTAGCAATACAGAGTCTGGCAGATACTTTTTAGACAGCAGCCGTCTCAGCCCAATGTTGAACTCCATTCTGTATCCCAACATTATTTCCACAGGAGTTAATTGGAGTTCATATCCGAAACTTGCCGCAGCTAATTGATACACCTCTTCCCAGAATATCTTACGGGTAGGACATGCGTATAACATACGAAGGATGTCTGGTGCTTGACATCTACACTTGGGGCAGCTAGCTTTGTCTGGGTAACAGTCTTAAATTGCTGCAGTTTTAGCTTAACAGAATGCACAGCGCCCTCAACTGCATCTCAAGCTTGATATATTACTGATGGTAACACCTCCTGTGAGAGCCCTTTGCTCCATTTAGCTGCCAGGCATAGGCTGTCATCACTTCTATGCCCACAAAACCCTTGGCAGTTAATGCTAATTAGATTATTTCCGGCTAGCTTTAAAGATGTTTGATAAAATAACTGGAGTTTTGAATTCAATGATCACCTTGCTTTTAGTGTAAAAGTAATCTCTTGGTTGTAAATATTTAAAGAAGTGATAGCGAGGATGGTCAAGCTCAGTTTATAACTCAGAAGGGTACGAAAGCCATTCACATCAAATAGCTGCCCTACCGTCAGCGCACCAGATCTGTGCCAGATCTGTGCCTTGTTTAACAAGCCCAATCATGGAATCACTCCAGGAAAAGGCGGGTTATCCCAAAACGGTGTGTTCCTGTGTATTAACTAAATAGAATATTTGGCACAGATTTTCAAACATGAACTTTACCCACTGGTAATAAATGGGGTCCTTTATTCTGTAGAAAAAATGCCTACTCTTGGAACTCAATGCCAAATAGTAGCCAAATGCAGATAAGTGTGGTTCTACTGGAGCAAGCTAATTGCGCAGACAGCCTGCCAAAGCTGCACAAAAATATAGCTTAAATTCTGGAAATTGCAGCCCCCCCTTGCTGTTACGGTACATTTAGTAAACTCATAGAACGCCTCGCCCGCCTATATCCCCAAATAAAACTTCTTAAAGCCCCTTATAACTTCTTAAAAAACACTTTTGGAACCCTTAATGGTATAGGCCGGAAAAGATACAAACTTTTTGGAAGAAAATTCATTTTTAGGTCTCGCCTACGCAGCGCAGAAGCGTTGCATAGGAGGGGATCTATGGCAATCGATCACCACTTTTGCCTAAACGCGTGCACGTTTTGCATTGCTTTGTATTGCAACTCGTGCACATTTGGCATTTCCCTTGTGGGAGCGAGCAGCCGTACCATCTGTTAGCAATTATCACCCTGCCACTGCTCCCTCCCATAAGGTAAACGCCAAATGTGCACGAGTGGCAAAACAACCCAATGCAAAACATGCACGCGTTTAAGCAAAAGTAAACGCTGTGAATGTCTGGTCCCTGTTACCATGCAGAGACTGCTTGTTTCTTTTCTTTGTGAGTCACTCTCACCGCAGGCACGACGTGCTTTTTTTTATTAACGGAGCATTGCGCTTTAAAAAAAAAATTAATAATGGAGCATTGCGCTTTAATGCGCTTTAAATTTTAAATGCAGTACTGGGCTGTACAGGGCCCTCATTGCTGTACGTGCGCTACATGAACGAATATAATAGGCTCTTGCTCTACAAGGTCTGCTGGCTGTTTATTTAGCAAATTCATACAGCGCAAACTGAACTCAAGAGTAGTAGAGACCTTTACAAGACACCCAGTTACATTACATAAGCCACTCTCACTGCAGGCACAACGTGTTGTTTTTTTAAGTAACAGAGCATTGCGCTTTAATGCGCTTTAAAGTTTAAATGCAGTACTGGGTTGTACAGAGCGGTCATCATGCGTGATTAATCAATTAATCTCCCCATGGTCCCCCTGTTTACTAAAAATGGGGTGCTAAGGAGCATTCACATGCGCTATAAGAAGGGACCACCCCGTGAAATCTGTTTCATGTTCTATCTACTCGCCGTTTTTTGTTTCTAATATTCGGCCTCTTTCTGCTCTCCCATGTGCCCCCTCCGACATCCTACTTTCCTTCCGCATTCTGCCAGCATCCTCTTATCCAATAGTCGTCCACCACCACGTCCACCACGACCACGTCCACCACCACCATGTCCACCACCACCATGTCCACCACCACCACGACCACGTCCACCACATCCACCACCACCACCTCGTCCACCACCATCACATCCACCACCATGACCACATCCACTACCACCACCACCATGTCCACCACCACGTCCTCCACCACCAACATGTCCACCACCACCACCACGTCCACCACCACCACGTCCACCACCACCACATCCACCATCACCACGTCCACCACCACCACGTCCACATCCACCACCATGTCCACCACCACGTCCACCACCACCACGTCCACCACCACCACCACGTCCACAAGCATCACCACCACATCCACCACCACGTCCACCACCAACCCCACATCCACCACCACCTCCACCACGTCCACCACCACCACTACGTCCACCACAACCACGTCCACCACCACCACCACGTCCACCACCACCACATCCACGACCACCACGTACACCACCACCACGTCCCCCACCATCATGTCCATCACCACCACCACCACCACGTCCACCACCACTACCACATCCACCACCACCACGTCCACCACCACATCCACCACCACATCCACCACCACCACCCGTGACAGGTAAAGTGTCACTGGAGGGCTGGGGTAAAAGGAGTGTCAACCTCGGCTGTACATGGGACATTTAAGGATGCATTGGGTGCGAGAAGATGGGAATAGGGGCTAAAAGCATTACACCAGACCCAAGATACATTTTGAAGAGGCGCAATGTCACAGGGGCTCCTGTAAAAGCACTCGCAGCATCTCTATCTCACAGTGGTATACCTGCATGAGCCACTCACTCAAAACAAGCATTGGCATAGCCAATAGGTCTCGCCTTTGGGACCTTATTAGTGTTTAGCCATGCAACACTTGATGTTGTTGCACCAAGGATAATGTGCTGGATAACTAAACACTTATAAAGTCCCAAAGGCGAGACCTATTGGCTATGCCAATTCTTGTTATAACAATACAGTGGCCTATTGTGCTTATTGGAAGCTTGTGCCAGAACTGCAATTTTAAAATAACAGACTGGAGCAGAGCTCATAGTTAAATTTAAAGATCGTATCTATCTTAGCACTCAGTTTAACTCCCAAATAAGTAGGTGTAGTTACTGCCCCAAGTATTGGTATGGCCGGTTCATGGTTCAACAGCAGCTGAGTCTTAGGTATATTCGATTTGTAACCAGAGACCGACCCAACTTTCTCAGCCTCCTCTGCCAAACAATTCAAAGCCATTTGTGGGTCATCAGAGAATATTGCCACATCATCAGCATATGCACTAATCTTCAATTCACATTCACTGGAGACCATAGGCCTAATCCCAGCATTCTTCTGCAGTGATAGCCGGAAAATCTCTAAATACAGTGCAAATAGCAAAGGAGAGACCAGGCATTGCTGCGGTGTACCCAGCTGAATCTTAAAAGTCAATGAGGATATGCCAGCATATACTCACTTAGCAGAGGGGGCTTATACAAAGCCTGCACCCATTCACAAAATTGTTTGCCAAGCTCCCATCATTCTCCATTCAGTCCAAGGCTACTTGATCAAAAGCCTTCTCGGCATCTAATACAATTATAGCAAGTATTGTACCCCTTTCTCTATGCTACATCAAAAACAGTGACTGCAGTATTAATTTCACTTGTAGTATCCCTGCCGGGGATGAAGCCATGTTGTTGCTTGGATATGAATTCCGGTAAAAGAGGGGCAAGCCACATAGCTGAGACTTTAGCAAGATCTTCGCATCAGCATTAATAAGAGTGATGGGTCTGTACAAGCCCATCTCCTCTGGTGGTTTGCCCTTCTTCACAAATATTGTTATATTTGTCATACTAAAATGACTGTTTTTCTGATGATTAGAATTTATAACATATAATGCTCCTCATGTATTACTATGTATGCTTTTCTTCTTCTTTAATTCTCAAAAGTTTCTAACTTTTAATTAGTTTCCCGCTATTCTGTCCTTTTACTATTCCTTTTTATTCTCTTTTTACTTTATTTTTCTAATGTCCTTATTGATCTACATTTGGGGTGTTGTATACATTTCTTTTGTTAATGTTCTGAATTATTCATAGATCTTCGTGTATTAGTATAGATATCATGTTCTAGCATACTCTCTATTTTTTCAGTGTAGGCTTATATTTTGTATAACTATGTGCTAAATAAAGTCTTTCTAAAGCTCAAAAAAGCATGGTCATGCAAAATGTTTGTGCCATCTTAGGACATGTTCTCCCACAGTGTAATTTCCACCTCTGTGGCTTAATATGTAGATTGCTTTCCACATGCGTTTTTCATGCCTGTTTGCAGCATTGACTGATTAGGCCTCTAATATTTTAGGAAACATCAGTGAACTGTTCTTATTCATTGGATTCGTATTCAAAACAACATTTCACAGACACTCTTGGACAGGGATGTGATTTGGTGACTGCCATACGTTGCTGTCTTTATACAGAATTTGTGCGGTGACCCAGGCGAGTCTTTGTGCTGTGCCAGATATATCAATCTTGCAAAGTGCAAAAGAAGTTTGCAAGGATTCACAGAAATCCGGCCTCATTCAGGATTCAAGAGGCAGGATTCCTTCTACAAAACCTAGTGACAGGTTTCAAAGACAGCGATGGAAACCTGCAAGTGACAGCGGTGAGCTAATTCATTATCTGCTCTCACAATAGTCCAGCATTGCCGAACAGCGGTGGAGGGACAAGTGTTTAAAAGACAAAGAAGTGCCACATAGCAAAATGGACATTGGAGAAAGAATACAGTGGTGCACTGGTCCACGGGCTGCTTCGCCGAGGTCCTCATCTGTCACTGGTACCCTGCCCCACGGCGCGCTTCCACTTTGCAAATGTTTACCAACTGATAAGGGCAGTTATTAACAATCCACACATTGTACTCACACAAGACTTTGCAAACCATTGATGCATATCTGTCCAAGTCGCAAGGAAGGTGGAAATGCCCCTTTGCTGACCCCTTTACCTTCTAAATCAATAAAACTCGTAGTGTCCATTGTAAATCACAACTACAGTGATTCGCAATGTGCTTTAAAATCTATTGCATTTTCTTCTCTTTGCAAAATCTTCCATATTTCCCAGTGTTGCTGTCACCCTCACTTTCATGTGATGGTAGTAGAGGAAAAGGAATAATACATGTCTACAGGAATTTAACAACTTGTATCTGATATGTACAAACATACACACATTAAAAAACTTTGGGAATTGTTCGAACATTTGTCTTATAAAACTGTATACAGTCCTTTCTGATTGGAAACTTCATGAGTGGAATTTTTGTGGTTGTTGGTCAGATCATCTTGATGGATGTAGTCTGTATAGTAAGGGTATAAAGCAAACATAACAAAATAAACCTGCTGAAACATTGCCAGACCTGTCTGAAACACATATATTTCCACAAACATAGAATGCACACGAGGGTATAATAATACTGCCAAGTAAAACTCGCGAGACTTGTACTTCATCAGTATTGATTTTAGTATGAAACATAATATGAAACAAACAACAGAGAGGCTTGAGTGCATGTATAAAAGCGGATGACAGCCCCAGCGATGCGTTTCCGGAATAGATAGCATTTAGCAACCCTGAAAAAACATGCATTCCTGTGGCATCACGGTTAATATTTAGTTTTCCAGGAATTTCCTTTGAAAAAGTACCAACCTCATTGAATGTGTGTAGTTCAGCATATCACAGCATAAAATTCTCCCAATACGGGAACTGGTTTCAAAACGTGCTGAATGGCCTTTTATTTCCAAGCAAACGTATATCATCCGCGAGTCTACAAGCCAAGCCCCAAACTGAGACAGTCTCTGCAGTACTGGCAGTTCTTGTTTTTGTGGCATTAAATGGCACGAGTAGTGTTCTAATTGTTCAGGAATGTTTGGTTTGCACAATTTCAACTTCAACAAAAGCTCTTCCAAAACATACCTGCAACAGGAAATGGAAACAGACAGCAGACTTGGTTAATCTACAATCAAGAACACTTTTGTCGACCTTTTGAAGCACCCTGCAGCACATACTTAAACATGACGTATATGTTTCCAAGGGAGCCATCACAAGTATAAGACATCTGCTTTTAAAGCATGAGACAAACCCAGACCAGCGAAAAACAGCAAATATTTTGAGTGCATACACACATTTTTAAAGTTCTTGTGCTGCGATAAACTGTAAGGCTGATTTCCATGAGGGCGCCTTTTTTTTTTTTTTTAAAGCTACCAGTAGCTAAGGAGTACTCTGCAACAAGTCGCGTCTCTTGACACGAGAACCCTTCGACCACCCACACCAACAATACAGTTTACAACTCTCTCTTCCCTTGGTAGCAACTGTCTTAGAGCAAGTAATGCTGCACCCTGGAAGGACATTGAAACCACAATTGTTATACATCATCAGCGTAGGTTAAGCACCTACCTGAATTCAAAGAAAAACTAAATAATAGAAACCCGTTTCTGAGAGCCTAAGTGACTGGTTGTCAGTGTGTACAAGTTCAACGTTTAAAAAAAAAGCCTGGTATGGACAGAGTCGCAGCACGCTTCTGTGAGGGAGGTCTTTTAATATGAGTTCAATGTATATGTGGAAATTTAGTTTGCAACTGAACATTATCTGCGCCATCTTGCCTCTCCCCAGCGCCACGCACCGAAAACGCACGGCAGCCATTTTAGGCACCCCACTCTCTCTCCCCGCTCATCGCCGATCACCAGCGCGCCCCTCAGGCGCTGCGAACATCCCCCGCGCGCTGGCCACCCCCGCTCTCTCATACATGGGCCATAAAACCTCTCCTTCTGCGCGACCCTGCCATGGAATTGCACCCCGTGCCTGACCAACACCTCCTTTCATCCCATACATGGTCATACATCCTTTCTGATAACCCCCCTTCCTCCGCGCCCGATTGTCCGAACAGATCCCAGGCCATCACCTAGCCCTGCGGATGCAGTTTATTGCCCCTACTGTAAGGGAAACACCCCACATCAAAGGGATTACAGCAGATCAAGGCCTCCACCCCCTGAGACCCGACCAGTCGCACACACCCCCGGGAATTGGCGGAATGTCCAGCTTTGTGATAGCCATCTCCTACTGTGTGTGGGGTGGGGACTTCCACTGTAGATATGTGTGGGAACGAGCTTAAAGTGGGGATTCTGAGGATGTTCTTTCATGTATCAAAGCGATCTCAAGAATGTGCCATGTATGATAAACCTGCAATAAAGTCATAAACCTGTGTATAAGAGGCCAGGCCTCAGAGATGCAGTTAGAGCACCTCGTGACAATACCTTGCTGTCTGATCTGATGTGTTCTCCTCCGGAGAGAATAAAACTTTGTTTCCTGCCTTCCAGTCTCCGGCGCCTGCCTCTCTGTTGATTTATCATCGAATGGTATAAGAGGCGATTACCGCCGGGCAATACTTGAAAGGTTATCGACTGCAACTGCCGCTACCTTTTAACAATTGGCGTCCCAAGCGTGGGGCCCATCAGCGACACGTGGATCCAGTGAGAGAGGTCCCAACGACAGAGTGAACGACTGCAGCGATCGGGAGAGCTCCTGCCTGATAGACCCTCGTCTGGCAGCCGATCATCCGAACTTCACTGGTTCCGAACAGACCTCTCTCGAGTGATCTACGGTCCTGACTGGGAACCATCAGGAGTGCCGCGGCAAATACGGAGAGTAGAGGACGATCGGGCACTGGAGACGGAAGACGAGAAACTGTCCATGCGGTCCGGGTAAGGTCGTGAAACACGACAAATTACGAAACGATTGATTGATTGTTCTCTTTGAGATATTCGCTGTCTACAAACGGAGAAAAGTAGAAATACTCTCTCTTCCTTTGCAGATAGTGAAGGGTAGGTAACGCAGACTTTTGTCCCCATTGTAACCCGTTGTGCCTATTTTTATCTCCCCACTGATTGATTGTCCGAACATTAATTGTTTTGAAGAATAGTGCTCTTTGAGATATTCTCTGTTTGCAAATAACGTAGAATAGAAATATTCTGTCTAGTCTTTGCAAATAGTGAAGGGTAGGTAACGCAGACTTTTGTCCCCATTGTAACCCGTCGTGCCTATTTTTATCTCCCCATTGATTGATTGATTGTCCGAACACCAGTTGTTCGATATTGGTTCTTTGGAGGTATTCTCTGCTTGCAAATAACAAGGAACAGAGATATTCTGTCTAGTCTTTGCAAGCAGTGAAAGGATAGGTAGTGCAGACTTTTGTCCCCGTTGTAACCCGTCATGCCTGTCTTCTCCCCACTGATTGGTAGTTGGTTCTGCCCGGACCGCTTATTAGAGGTGAACCATCCGGCTCCACTGGAGGGCACCCCTAATAAGGACATATTTACTAAATATGGATCAGTCGCTGTAGCCTAAAACAAACTAGGGCATAAAAATCGCTATAGAGAAACAAAAATAATCGAGCAAAACCAGTAGACCACTGATGGGATCCTTTTGACCCTACAAAAATAAGAAACACTGGGAAATAGCCCTTTGCGAAAAATATGAAACTAGGGGAAGGAGCCAAGCTCACGGTCGAGGTAGCCACGAGGTAGCTCGGCTCCGCCGCTCTCACTGCCTAAAACATGTCTGCCTTACTGCCCACCCCACCTAGTAAACGCGACAAAATCCTGCACCAACGGCAGCCTGCTGGTACCCACCATCGACGTCACCGAACTGGGCTAGATCGCGCACAATTGGGCTATGTTATTTTCCGGTTGCGCAGTAACATCCTCGTGCTCGTTGCCAGATTGCAAATATATACAACACTCCGACAAAGTAATATAATTATAACATTTTAATAACTTATAGGTATAACAACACGCCAACAGGGTAAACACATTAAAACACGTTTTTTTAACAACTATTTACATGACAGTCCTCGCCCCTCCTTCTTCGAAATAGCAACATTGGCCTATTTTGGGCGGTCCTTTTAGTTGGCTTTGGGCTATAAAAGACCTGCAAAATCCATCGGCCTGTGAGGCGGCATCAGTGGCGGACGATTGTGCGAATAGGCCGGAGGCTACACGCAGCACCGAGGCCCTGGCAGCACCAAGGTGGAGTCCACCACGTTGTACTGGTCTTCCCATTCTCTGCTTCGACCGGCAGCGAAGGGTGCCCTGGCAGGGGGGAAGCGACGTGGATGGTCCTCCCCCGCCTCCCCAGGTGGAGGCTCGCCAGCAGAGAAGGCACCCCTGCCGTTTCATTCGCCGGCCAGCTGAGTTGCACCCAGCCGTTCCACTCGCCGTCCAGATGAGTAGGCGCCCCTGCACTCACCGGCCAGCTGCAGCAGGACAGCCATTCACGTCTTGCCTGCCGGGCAGCCACTCAGGCGCGGGTCCACTAAGATTGCCATTAGCGTTTGACTCGAGAAGTGGGCCCCCGCAGCCGAGTGATCGGGGGACCCACCCCGGTGGCTGTAACGAAGAGCTGCTGCTGCTGCTGCCTCTGGACTCTGGCGGTCGGTTCTCCAGATTCAGGCCTGGCCCACCGAAAGACAGCTCTGGACTCGGAAACTTGTCTGCTCGGGCGTGGGCCTCACCCTTGAAAAACGCCCTCTCAGCTTTGCAGATTCTGCGGGAGTCATTGACATTCGACTCCCGTGGACTTCCGGTGGGGGCAACCGCCGCTATTTGCTTGATTATTCCACATTAACTTGTCTTTGCCCCGGGCGGCAGCCATCTTGCCTCCATTTGGTGCCGTAAAAAAAAGACTGATTCAAGGTGTCGGCGGAAGAACCCGCCTGCTGTCCCGCCCCAAGGACGGACCACGGCATCGCTACAAGACCGCGGTGATGCCATGCTGACGCAAGCTGGCGCTAACGAAAGTTCTCGAACTACCGAAAGGGATTCTGGTCCGGCAGCTAGTTAGTGGAAAGACTTAGACTGTGCACTGGACCCACCCGACCTCGCCCCATAATGGCGCCAATGTAGGAGGGGCCTGCAGCTCTTTATGGCGTCCCGATTACTTGACATTTATGTTAAAAAAGATATGTATGCGATGTTTCCACACATGATGGTCGGGGGGACGGGGAGGGTACCGATTTTATGCTAAAGTAGTGTTGCTCATGATACTCGACGCCTCTCACACCGTGGCCGGCCTGTAGCGGTTGTAGGCCCGTATTTGTATACTGACATTGTTTTAAATAAAGGGCTTCTGAAAGGAATTACGGAATCAGCGTCATGACAAATCATCTAGGTTGGTAGAGGTTTTTTGAATAATGACTGTTACTCCCAAGCAATTGAAAGCAGATAATGCAGACCCTTTTCTTCTTGCCTGAATTTTAGATTGATGAAATTTGTACCCATCACACCTGTCTTTTTCCAGAGTTGTTAGAGAATGGTTGACTGTAGCTTAAGGTATCTGCCAAACGCAAGGTACGCCCCATAATATGCGATCGATTGAGAAACAAATACACGACGAAGGAACCCGAATTTAGGAGACAAATAAAATGGAGCATCCTTGTATAATCGAAAGGAAGGATATAGTAGGTCTGTGGTATTACCCGCTCCTGCAGCTAGCCTGGTACGTGGTAAGTAGAACTTTTTCGTGTCTACGCGCGCTAACGTACTTTGAATGCTGCACACCCCCCCCCTCTTTTCTTCTCTATAGGTCACATCGGAGTTCCAACTGAAGAATGGAGTGGATATGGACCGCACCGTGCTCAATGTAGGGAAAAACATAGACAAACGTTGTGGGATGGTGCGTGAAGGGCAGACCACCACTGGGAACGTGAAAAACTGTATGGTATGACTGTGCGTATGTGCCCTGATTGTACGGTATGAATGTGTATGCATTACATATGCTTGGGTCGCTGGAAGAGAATGTCATGGTATGACTGAAGTGCTTGTCTATCGATCAAAGGGAGGGGAGTAAAAAGTCCGACACCCCCCCAAAATGAATTACGGAAAACACTGAAAATACGCAGCATGCATAGGAAAGAGGATAGGAAAGGAGAGGTCCCCATACTCAGCGTAGCTCTGTGTCTACGTCTTAAGTTTCTGCGCTTGATGTATGTACTGTTACGCCCTATCCGGTATTTGTGTGTACGTGAACGCCGAATTCATGTTTCTCCCCCGCTTGTGTTCTCCTACGTAGAACTGACCCGTGCTACTCCATGTTGAGTGTACACCAAGTAGCCTATTATCATACACATGTCTCTCTCTCTCACTTTTTATGTCGTACGTATACGAAATAGCCTACTTGATGCGCACGTCTCTCTCTCTCTCTCTCTCTCTCTCTCTCTCTCTCTCTCTCTCTCTCTCTCTCTCTCTCTCTCTCTCCCTCGCTGAAGGCTCTCTTGCCCTCTTTCTTTTTGAATAAATTAACAACACTATACCTCCTCAGTATGTGTATTATTGGCCTGAAACACGACAGTGTTCGAACAAATTGACAGAAGCAAAACGACCGTATTTTACCACGTTACTACCTCTCCTTTCTGCAAAATGTTGAACTTAATTGGCTGAGAAAGAAAGGACAGGTAAGACGACTGATGTCTCCCAATCTGGCCCTCATCAGTGGTTTTCGTTTTTAGAGCTCTAACGACACCATCTCCACCGCCCAGAATTGCCCCCGCCCAATTGCTCCGAACTAGAATGTCTAAGCACCCCGTCCTCCCAGAATCACCCCAGCTCTGTACTAGCCGTCCCAGAGTATTCCGAACAAAACAGCTGATGACTTTATTTTCTAAAGGTACATCGCCTAAGCTGATGAGGGTTACCTATTGTCTCCAGCAAGAAAAATGTTTAGCTTGTGTCCCTCCCCGAAATAGATATCTGTGAATCCATGACAGTAGCACCTCGCACTTTTTCATAAACTTAGCAGTCCTCGGAGGAAAATGTGTATTAACATAACTTGTGTTAAGAAGAACGAGTCTCTACCGGAGAAGCCGGTTCGAATTTTTGATAGACCAGAAAGTTGACAGATGTCAGGCTTCCTGCCACGATTATAGGGCACAGGAATCGACACCTAGCAGGCCAGACAATGGAAATTTGAAAAGAACACCCACAAAACATGCACTACAGCAATGATTAATAAGTTAGTAACATACACCGACATAAGAATTAATAGACATCCATCATAGAGCGACCGACAAAACATTTCCACGACTACTCGGTGGTTGGGAGAGAGGATGAAGTGCGTAAATGTCTTCCCTGCCAACTCTCTAAGATTTTGTTTTTTTGTACTCATTCAAAGATAACATGCAGTCATCGGAAGAGAAGGGGTCGGACGCGACGCACAGCCTGGCTGCGGATCATGGAACACCTATGGCATCGACCAAGGGGGAGCCACGAGGCAAAAAGGGCACGGGACGAGGCACCATTATCAACATGAAAAGCGATAGCACGAAGGGCTATCCCGAGGCCCCCTGCTCGCTGATCTACGTGCCTGAAGTCCCAACCCGTCGGGCCCGATTGATGGGCCCAGTGCTGAAAGATTCTGCTCTCCTTGGTCTGCTTTTTGATCCGACCCCACTCCGCCCCCTCTTCCCTCGGCATCCCAAAGCACGCCCCTATTCCCCCCCTCTCGTTTATATGGGATTTCGAATTTGACTTGTCAACAGAAGAACAAAATGCGGGTACCCCGTCACAAGGTACCTATGATAAGATGAGTTAGGGAACAGGACTGTGATCCGAGAACAACAAATGGTCACACCCTGCTACGTGAAAACTCGGATTTGAGCTGGACCTTAGCTCCACCGCCGGTGCTTAACAGTGCCAACGAAAGAAGAAGAGAGAGCTTACCAGTGATGGCTCACTGCAATAAGACACTGGAAAGCAGAACCCCCCCCCCCCTGACTGCAACCCATGTTGAGTTGTATTCCTCTCCCAACCACTTTTTGATTTGACTACCTCCCAATCAAGTTTCCAAGATCTTTTATCAGTCGCTTCCAGCTACACACTAAATAAATGAGGAAACATTAGCTTATTATAAATGACAATTGTATAGCATCAACCGTACACATGACTATGCTGTTTAGCTTGATCCACGCGAAGTCTAGGCCTTAAGTAAATGAGCGTAATTATCCCTTGTTTTACCAAACCTTTTTTCAAGTATCGAGTTTGTGTTCAAGCAAGTTTCCCTCCACCTATCTCCGTGTCTGATATCTGATGCAGCTAATGAAATTCTGTATACGCTACTTCCTCGACTGTCACGTCAACCACATGTAACTATGTACAATTGTGTCAGATTGCTCCCGCCTGTCCTAAGACTCTGTACTTTTAAGGAACGCATGAAAACATTTACGATATTATGGCTAAAAGGTTAACGAAGGTGAATGTCGGCCAGACAAGCTGGCGAGATATGTTAAAAGGGAGGACTGTGGAAATTTAGTTTGCAACTGAACATTATCTGCGCCATCTTGCCTCTCCCCAGCGCCACGCACCGAAAACGCACGGCAGCCATTTTAGGCACCCCACTCTCTCTCCCCGCTCATCGCCGATCACCAGCGCGCCCCTCAGGCGCTGCGAACATCCCGCTCTCTCATACATGGGCCATAAAACCTCTCCTTCTGTGCGACCCTGCCATGGAATTGCACCCCGTGCCTGACCAACACCTCCTTTCATCCCATACATGGTCATACATCCTTTCTGATAACCCCCCTTCCTCCGCGCCCGATTGTCCGAACCGATCCCAGGCCATCACCTAGCCCTGCGGATGCAGTTTATTGCCCCTATTGTAAGGGAAACACCCCACATCAAAGGGATTACAGCAGATCAAGGCCCCCACCCCCTGAAACCCGACCAGTCGCACACACCCCCGGGAATTGGCGGAATGTCCAGCTGTGTGATAGCCATCTCCTACTGTGTGTGGGGTGGGGACTTCCACTGTAGATATGTGTGGGAACGAGCTTAAAGTGGGGATTCTGAGGATGTTTTTTCATGTATCAAAGCGATCTCAAGAATGTGCCATGTATGATAAACCTGCAATAAAGTCATAAACCTGTGTATAAGAGGCCAGGCCTCAGAGATGCAGTTAGAGCACCTCGTGACGATACCTTGCTGCCTGATCTGATGTGTTCTCCTCCGGAGAGAATAAAACTTTGTTTCCTGCCTTCCAGTCTCCGGCGCCTGCCTCTCTGTTGATTTATCATCGAATGGTATAAGAGGCGATTACCGCCGGGCAATACTTGAAAGGTTATCGACTGCAACTGCCGCTACCTTTTAACATATAGAAAAAAATGCTACTTAAAAAAATTATGAGGAGTGTGTATCATTTCACATCTGCGAGCCGGTTTCACATTTGGCCAACAGATTATGGATCAAGTACTTTGGTAACAGTTGATCATAATGAAATAGTTCGGCTTAAACAAAATTAGCGTGTTTGTAGTCTCTAACAACACGTAAGTGGCATTAGATATAGTGAACTGGGAGCTCTTATGGTCTGTCACAAGAAAGATGGGGGGGACATAACTACCTGTTCAGTGCAATCCATGCCCTTCTTATGAACAAGCACGCTGGGGTATGGTATAGCTTTTAAGGTAACTTAAGAGTAACATACCCTGCAGCACAGGGAGTCTGACAAAGATCTGTTTTAGCTCCAGAGCCCTCAATCGATTGTGTTCTTGTTGTTTCAGTGACCAGGCAATGTGGTGCATCTAGGCTAGCAGGACAGCTAGCGCCGATATTAATTGCCAATGATGTGATTGTATTATCTAGGACACAACCTGGCCTGATTTCGGGTCAATTGAACTCATATTGTCGGTAAATGTCCATGGTAGCGAACCTAATGAAAACTAAATGGTTGGTCTAACTGATACAGGGTTGGTTAATTATTGCTACAGTTTTGTCGCTCTACCATAGATTAAGCCATTGTGACAATCCAAGAATCAGAGTAATGAATGAGAGGACCGACCGAGCGAAAGCAAAACTGACACTGGTGCAGGAGAAAGGTTGTTACTGAAATTCAGCAAAGTGCAGATGCCTAGTGGTGAGCCAAATCTGGAATACTAAAAATCACAGATGGGATCAGCAATCCTATAAGGAGTTTAGATGCTGGGCTCTCAGTGAAAAACCTTCTTAGATAGTATTATCCCTTCCGAAAGGAATTCATACTTTGTCTCTTCTTTTGGAAACTGCCCAGAAGGGTATTGAGAAACTAGCTGATTTATTTTTCACAAACCATGCTGTACCTTCAGAATAGATGGTGAAACAATTTGAATAATATGCTACTAATTGGTGCACTTTCAACATACCACATTCATATGTATATTTTTATTGATAAAAAAGCATTGTATGTACATGAATTACAACAGCTTTCCCCAAGTCAGAGAAAAGTATCTGATTAATTATTTGAAATGCTTAGCTGTCTCTCCTAGTAAGAGTTTATACATTCACTTATACATATAATATATTACAAATCATACAATTTAAATGATTACATTAGTTCCAGTGAGTGACAAGTGTGTAAAAAGATATTATGACAAATTAAGTGAATGAGACTCACAAAAAATAAGAGTTTACTTCATAAAAACGTTCGTTCACTACCGGGTCGCTTGGTGCTAGGAGCCAGATTCTAAAGCAAAACAGATTGATTAAACAAAGAGATGAGTTTTAGGTCCCTTTCTAAACAGACAATATCAAGAGATGGATCTGAACTCAAGAGGAAGGTGAGGAAGGTCGTTCCAAGCAGATAGAGCAAGGAAGGAGAAGGCTCTCCCGCCAAGAAAATGTGGGGAGTTCAGAACAAGTGTATGTTAGAAGATCGATGCTACTAGTGATCTTACTTTAAAAAACATAAATCGGTTCCTGAGACACATCGCCATAGGTGTACAAGGCTATGGTGTTTGACTCTCCCTGATTTGGCAACCAGCAAGGCTGGCGCAGAAGAGGTATTTAGGCCAAGATATTGTGGCTAATCTAGCAGCTTGGCTTTGGAGAAGTGAAAGCTGTTGACTAAGCTATATGGTAACACCTAAAGAAACTGCATTCTAATAATGAACACAGGTACCATCAGGAGTAAGAAAGGGTGTCGTTTTCGCATATGACCAGTATAAGTAGGTCTGCAGCTACAGTTTATTTTACCATTTAGAAGTTTGAATTAATCTTGATACCTAGGATTTTTTAGGAAGTGCTTGGTACTGTAGTCTGGGCAAAACCTGGACGGGTATCATGAAGGACATTTATATAACGTAGGAAGGAAAAGAGTTAGGAAGATCTATATTTTTTCAGTAATTTAGCTACGAGAGGAAAAAGTGATGGGTCTGTAATTTGCTCAGCAGGTAGGATCCAGAGCAAGTTTCCTAATGAGAGGGACAACTACTCAATCTATAAGTTAATTATGTACTATGCAGGAAGATGGGCAGGTGTTTAATACATTAAGAATCAAAAACACTGGGACAAGGACACTGAAAAAGCATGCTGGCATATGCACACATAGTTCCTCAAAATTTTGCCTCATTCTAGGTCAAGAAGAAGCCCTCAAATTATATTTATTCTGTCTTTCAGAATGTACTGTCTGGAGCCAATATGCCCCCGAGATTTTGAAATGCAGCCTTCATCGCTGTAAAACCACCTCACAAGAACTATTGTAGTTTCTAATTATATCGTAGTGGCTTAGGGAAGACGAAGGAAGCATTTCTTCAGATAATCTGCAAGGTTAACAAAGCCTAGATCCCACACCACAATGTCAGGAGGCCGTTAGAGAAAATGCAATTGAAAGAGGGATCAGCAGATATGGCATTGTAACACAAACATTTCCTTACACCCACCTGTGTGTTGCAGTCCAGTGTCTTCTCCCATCTAAGTGGTGGAGTTTTGGGGTATTCCTAATAGAAAGTGCAGTTGGACTGGATTGCCTTTCCTTGTAGGCAGTACAGTGGCCCAAGTAGAACACTGTCTTTACAAAGCAAAGCATATGTGCAAGGTATTAGTGGATCAATTCTAGGCACAGCCTGAAGTAAACTTTTCCCTGAATTAGCAGAAATTAACAGATGCATATGCCCAGCAAGATAAATTTACCACTACTCTCAGTTCCGCCCCAACCAGCCCATAATCATCCAAACACCATTGCACATCAGTCAGCATCATTTTGAAAGCAATCATTATCACTATGGCATGAGAGATCACATCCTTGATTATTGTCCTTTGCGACTTCAACCTAACACTTAGTAATCAACTGCAGTTTGCCCTGTTATCACAATGCTGTCTGACCATTCCTTGGTCAATGCACGTATCACACCAACTCACCGACAAGGCACACCGCTTGATCTCATACTTATATCTAAAACTCTGTCCTACCACAAAACCACCTTGAACTTATCACCATCAAATAATATGCTTGTTGCATATGCAAATTAACATTCCTGAAATACTTCCTTGCCCAACAAACACCCTATCTCCAGGAGAGAAGTTTCCCCCATGCTTCCCCTAACCATCTTCTGCCAAATATACACCAAATTCACAGTGACCTCACTTCATTCTTGCACAACATATCCTTTTATATCTTCAACAAAGACGTCAGTCAAACCTTCAGTGTATACTATCACTATGCACATTCAGCCCCACTTCCCTAGGTTCATAATTATAGACAATATGAAGGATCCGGTATACTTATGCCACAAAAACATGAGAACAGGAAACCTTTTCCCTTGACAACGCCAAATCTTCATGCTTTCAAGTCCTCAACAGCTCTCTCTAACTCTATCCTCAGTGACTTGCATGCACTCTTAAGACCCTATAATTTCCCCCAATCACCCATAAGTGTCCCATTCTTATAAGCTAAATATTTCAATACAAATCGTGATGGCCAAGGATGCCATCATCACATTACTCACCTGTGCTAGACTTGTTCAATCTGGTCTCCTAACCATTACTTGAAATCAGCGATGGTTCTACCCCTCCTAAAAACAACCAGCTGAACCCTTTGTGCAGCCATGTATGGCCCGGTATCTTAACTTCCCTCCTTTTCTAAGATACTGGAATGATTGATCCTCAACCACTTCACACTCGACCTCTACTTCAACAACTCACGCAGCCTGATTCAGTCAAGCTTCCACAAACTCCATTTCACTACCGCAGTCACACACATTTTCTTAGTTCATCATCAGCATTCTGATTTTCTTGGACCTTTCTGCCATTTTGGACACTGTTGAATACCCTATGCTACGCTCCTCTCTGCACTCATTAAGGAGTGGTCACCTTACTCATACTAGTTCGCCTTCTACCTCCCTGGGCACTTAAAGAGAGCCGCACCCATCGCACTTCTAGTAAGTGTCCCAGTAGTATCAATTCTTAGCCCCCTTCTCTTATCACTATGTGCCACAGCTGCCCATGCTACCCGTACATAGATGGCATCCAAATCTTATTCTCCTTCTCAACTTTTACATCTTACCTCTGGGGATGCATCTTTAACTTTCTTATAGGCATTCCGCCCGGCAGAGTATTACTGTCACGCATGCTGAAATTTTCCAAAGCCGAAGTCTTATTCATACCTTTCACTACAGAGCCCTTTCTTCTTACCAGATCCATCCTGCTTCCCCGTAACTCTCATCAGCCTGAAACATAAAGGATCCTTTTAGCCTTTCTATGAACACTCAAGCTTTCATCACAGCAGCTCACTTTCAACCGCTTAACATACACATAATCTTCTCCCTCTCACCATTCAGCACTCAGAATACTTCATTACCTCACTATTTTTCAGTATGCTTTACTACTACAATAAGTCTCTGTTTGGGCCTACCCAACTATTCCTACACACATATTCTAAACTTTGCTTCCCACACTACATTCTACCTACCGAAGTACAACCTATCCGCAACTAACAAAACTAGGCCAACTGACTCACCTTCAAGAACCAAGCCATAGAGAAATTACATGAAACTAGTCTTCAAACCAGTAAACCATTTAGCTCCAAGCTATTTCTGTAACAACCTATCATGCTATACACTAAGGTCGAAACCTCAGGTACACTTATCATACCCTTTAGACTCCTCCCACACTACCCTGTGCAGCTTCTAGTTGCTAAGACTTCTACCTGTTAGGCCATCTTTACTGGAACTTCCTAGCACCTGCCATTCCTGCCATCAAGTGATGAAAATTGCACTGAATAACAAACACTTGCTGCCACAATAAGCTCAAGATGAAAAATCACCCACAATCATGTAAATATAGACACACGATATACCCTTTGTGTTCCCTCCACCCATTGGCACCAGACATCTTGACATGAACTGCTGTTTACTTCTACCACATAATAAATGTCTGTTGCTATCGTACTTCATTGCCATACCTGCCAACTTACAAAATATTTCCACAGTATGAGGAGGGGACAGGGCCTTGGAGGGAGCAGGGCTTGGTGCCGAGAGCTAACTAAGAGTCACTCTGCCCTTCACCTAGCCCCCCCACTCCTTCCCAAAAAAAACAATGGTCATCAAGGGTTTTGCCGATGTCCAGGGTTGTTTTCACACCTTTTATGGACATCTGCTGCTTACAGCCTCTGAAAATGAGCTGGAATCCCACTGTTTACAGTGTTTTCAGTTAATTTCCCAGGCCACCGTGTGATTTTGACTCCTCAACAGGGGACCGCATGAAGGGAGCCGAAATCGTGTGACACTCGGTGGTACTGTGTGAGTTGGCAGATCTGCATCGCTGGTGTATTCATCATTTCTGATTGAAATGTTTTTTGCTCCTAATAAATAAATAAAATAGGTAAATAATAAACTGTTATGTTTTACTGCACCTTAAACGCAATTAACCACCAACACTTCTTGCCCTCTGAATTTCCAGCGTTGTGTTTGTTTCATTCCTCCCTGTTCCCGCTACTCCCTTGTTCATTGCTCTATTTCCTCGTATTCTACTATATTTCCTCATTGCTTGGAGGAGTAGCCTCACTAGGTTCCAACCATCTACTCCGAGACCTACCTGTTCAGAGACATTGGGCCCGATTACGATGTCAGGTGGAAAGCCTCCTATAAATTGTCCAAGGCTTTCCGTCCGACATCCATGGTTTCCCTCCATCCCCGGCATTATGATAACGGTCGTCGGAAGGAAACCTGATTGGGATTCTGCTGTGCTTCTGATGGGCTCAAGGCCTTTTCAACATGGAAAAGCTGTCGGAATGTGACTTTGGGGGGCCCTAGCAGGGCCGTCGTCCCTCCACAGCCTCCGCTATGAAGCCTGGGGGGCACTTATGGTGCCCCCCTCAACACCCATACACCTGTGACAGGCACCGTTGAGTTCCTGCTACATTGTGCAGAGATGGTTAAAAACATCAATTTTACAATGACTTTTTCCGCCCGCCGCACAAGCTGCCATGATAAAATGGATATTTCCAACCCCCCACACGGCGGTCGCATCCTAATACTGAGGTCAGAACCGCTGACCTAAGGTCCGGCGGTTCCAGCCTGCTACGGTGACCGCTCAACATCATAGTGAGACCCTATATTCTAATCTCTTTCTTTGAAAGCCTTCTTCTATAAACAGCCAGTGACCCATCCTGTAAGTTGCAGGGGACCGATCAGAATTTCAAATTGTAACTGGATCTCCATTGATTATGGATGTAACCATGAGATCACACATTGTTTTAAAAATGATAGGAAATATTAGCAGGCGATGGACTGCACTGCACTGTGACCAGTAGCATCCCAGAAAAGTTCCGCCAATTAAACCATGGGTGAAGACACTGGCAACATCCGACAATCTGTCTACCATTAAAAGTGAGGGCTCACATCAGAACCTTTCTGCAATTAAAACCAAGGTCTCAGATAATGGCTGTATCCCAAAACCAAACCGTCTTTACAACTGAAGCCTTAATCAATCAATCAGGGAATTGTATGCTCGCTACTCACCGGTGAGGGTCTCAAGGCGCTGAGGGGGGTTCCGCAGATCTGTTTAGCTGAACAGCCAGGTCTTGAGGGTCTTCCTGAAGGTGTTCATGGAGGGGGCGCACCTGATGTCTGCTCGTTCCAGGTCTTGGCTGCAATGTGAGAGAAGGATCTTGCGCCTGCTCTGGCTCTGTGGACGCGCGGGGTTTCGGCCAGTGCGAGGTTGGAAGATCGGAGGTTTCTTTTGGGTACGTGGAAGTTGATTCTGTCGTTGAGGTATTTGGGTCCGTTGTTGTGTAGGCCTTTGTAGGCGTGAGTGAGGATTTTGAAAGTGACTCTTTTCTCCACGGGGAGCCAGCGGAGACTTCGTAGGTGTTGACTGATGTGTTTGTATCGGGGAAAGCCGAAGACGAGTCTGGCGGCGGTGTTCTGCATTGTCTGGAGTTTGCGGAGTAGGGAAGCCTTAGACACTGGCAGCATCCCAGAACCACACTGTCATTGAATCTGCGGGCTCAGACCCCGGCAGCATCCTAGTGCCTCACTGACATAAAAACCAAAGATTAAGTATCAGACAATTGATTATGCAGGAAGCAGGTATAGCCTTCAGGATACAACTTTCAATGTGCTAGCAGTTGGGCACATTGAGAGCGAAGGGTAGATTTGATGATTTCTATTTGTGTTTACCTTCTAAATTTCAGAAATTTTATAATACATGGCAAATGAGGAATGGCAAATTCTGAAAATTTACCCCATGACGAGTCAGTAGTATACTGCAGAAATACATTTATCTAACGTGTTCTTGCTATTTTTTGTTCCTGGAAATTTATGCTGTCAGGATTAGGTGAATTCAATATTGTAGCTCAAACTAAGGTATTTAAAAATGCAGGTGAATATTTTACATTACTTCAGTGTTATTTTACATGACTTCAGTGGATTATTTTAATGGATGTATATTATCTCTTTTCTACAAATGCTACTTTCCAGCACTCACAGCAAATCAAAGTTAAGCCATCGCCTTAATGCCCAAAAGTGGAATCTTGGAAAGAAAGATGGGAATCTTTCGACTGCTGTGTTTAATTGGTTTAAATAGTATACTGAGGGTTGTGTTTGTGCTGTCTCTTTAAAAAACCTAACACTATCGACATTATAGTATAGGAAGTGTCCATCATGTATGTACTGCATGCCTCCAGGCATGCGTCAAGGCAGAATGGGTTACTCCTTGCCAGCTACATCAGTTAAACAATTCAGAAAAAATGATCTCAGAGTGGAGGTTTGACAGGATACAACCACGTTCACTTTACAAAACCGTAGACAAACATTTTAAACAAACGAGCATTGGCAAAGCTGAAATTTAGATGCAATCTGTTGGAAACTTTAAAGTTTTTTAAAGATATTGCTTAAGACTTGCCATTTTAAATTGGGATCAGTGCTGGGGGTTATATCATTTTAAGCACGCTCGCACTTTAAGATCCTTACTTAGTCCCCGGTCCGTCACGGCTTGGTTGGGCCAATTGTACGGAGGGACATGACTCCCCTCTGTAATTCCCTCACTTCCAGTGATCGGCACCACTTCCTAGCTGACATGGGTGCCCAGACGCGCGCTGCGGATGCGCGCTCTGGACACGCGCTGCTGGCGCGCCAAAGGCAAGCCCGTCTGCACCCGTCCACGGCCTGACTGCGGCCAGCGCCAGCCATGCTGCCCGGGTGCCCAGTGGTTTGGCTATCCGTTGGTCTAGGGGGGATTTGCTGTCTTGCAGAGGTAAGGCATGCCCTAGGGCTCATGTTATAAACTTGGCTACTGAAGCGCTTCCGTGTACTTTTACTGGCTGCTCGTGTGAGCTTAGGAACACCACTGGGTACTTAGGGATTAGTGATATGGAAAGCTATACCCGAGGGCAGAGCGGGCACGCTGACAGGATTAAGGCATGCCTAGTTAATTGCAGATCTATGTCCAAGCATGCTGAGGATATATGACTCGTTTTAGCAAATAATGCGTTGGATGTCATGTTTTTGACAGAAAGCCGGCTGAACGTGGATTCTGTCTCAACAGTTGCTCTAGCCATCCCGCCTGGTTTTAAAATGTGTTGCACCAATAGGGAGAGTGGAAAAAGAGGTGGAGGGGTAGCCATTATTTTCAAGGACTCATGGGAATTGGCTTCATCTGCACCGCTTAAATTGGAGGGTCTTATCTTTTGTTTTCAAATTGACCCTTCAACCTCCTTTTCAGGCATCCTTATTTATAGACCACCGGATTGTGCACCTAATATTAACCATGATCTCTGTAATTACATTGCCCAGAAATCGTACTCGAATTTTACTGTATTAGGGGATTTTAATTTCAGGGGCGGTGGGTGAGATTTGAAAGTGGTGGGGCGCAACCGAATTAGCATACAGCACCGTAGCGAGCGAGCGCAGCGAGCGATCCCGAACCCCAAAAGGGAGGTTTGGGGGGGTTACCCCCCCCAAGAAAATTTTGGAAAAAAAGAAGAAAAATCGTGCATTTTCAAGCAAATTTGAGAAAGCAGGAAGGTTAATAAAGCAATTGTGAAAGTGCAGTTATTACATTAATAGATGGCATAACATAGGTAGCTGCTTATTCAGTATTACCACAGAGCTTCATACATTCTGTCCTATTATGCTCAGGTACTGAATTCAGACTATAAGACTCATGGAAATCTCAGCTCTAAGAGTAGAAGAAGTTGCACAGCAGTGTAATGGTTGCCAGGCTCGTTCCGCAGGAGCGTCAGGAACTTGAAGAAAAGTCCACAGTCTTCCCTTACGGCCTTCCGACTCTATTAGAATAGACTCTAGAGTAACGAATGGCACGCAAGGGGAAAACAGGGAAACAAAACAAGGAAAGGCGGGGGAAGAAAAACAGTCTTACAACATACTGAATATTAGACTCTAGAGTAACGAATGGCAAGCAAGGGGAAAACAGGGAAACAAAACAAGGAAAGGCGGGGGAAGAAAAACAGTCTTACAATATACTGAATATAAAAGAGGCAGCGCAATGCGCTGTTACCGTGATTCTGGTTGAGCTGAACTTTGTACACACACTTCACATAGGTCCACGCAAGTACCCCAAATATAAATGGTATAAAGCAGTGTTTCCCAAACTGTGGTCACATTCCCAGGGGGGTCCTCAGGCAGTAATTTTAAAAGCACAAAAAAGTTCCTTGTAGAATCAGCAGTTTTCCAGCAACAATAAAAGTGTCAAGATTACGTCGGTGATTAATGTACCTGCTGGAGAGAGATGAGAGTTGTGTCAAGTGGCAGCTTTGACTTATCTAATGTAGCACAGAGGGTTAATATGCCTACTGCAAAGAACGTGTACCATGCATTTTGAAAAACATTTTTTATGTGCCTAGGTTAGTGGGTTACTGCTTTAGTCACAGATTCTTTTGTTACTGTGCAGTTCATAAGTGACAATAGTAATCTAGCACAGTGACCTATAAACTGTCATCAAAGAGCTGCTTGCAAGCTGCATGATACAAGTTAGAAACATATGTTTGTTTCAAGTCTTTCATTATCCTAATCCTGCTAAAAAGGTTTATTTGGGTGGCAATACATTTTTATTGTTAAAGTCAATGCTAACCACTGTTATGTTCTGAATCCTGAGTTTGTGCTTCTCCAGACCAAGCACTCTTTAAAAATGCCTACCAGTATGAATAACATGTGAATCCTACACCCTGTAGTCGCATTTGCCTTATGTAACATTTTCTATACACTGATTTACACGTATGAATCATTGTCTCCATGGGGCAGATTTGCAAGGAAATTGACTGTGTGTGTCGCAAGCCATTTGGCTGCGCCGCACTGAGTCACTTTCGAAGCACAGGGATGCGACATATTTACAACAATATGTTGCATCTCTGTGCTTCCCCCTGTGCTGGCGCACAAACTGCTGCCATACGCCTGCACAGGCACCAAGCTATGGTGAAAGGGCATTTCATATTTCACTATACTAATTCACCACTAATTCTTTATGGGTTCCGAAGTAGCGTGCTACTCGCCGAAAAAGCGCTTCGACACCCATCAAGGGTAGCAAGCGCTATATAAATGCAAACCTTTTTACCTCTTCTATTCCTCCACTATCCTTCTCAATCCAAATAATTGACTAATCTACCCACCACTCAAATTACTTTCATATTTTCACTATACCAAATGCAGGGACAGTGGGACATAACAGAGCATCATAGGGGTGTCTCTGGGGGGAGAGAGTGGTCTACGACTGAGGTGCGTTTGTTAATCGCTGGGGAGGAGCAGCTCGGCTTGATCCTGCCTGAAGTTTAGAATAAGGCGGGCCCGTGGGGGCCCGGTGGTTAGGAAGCCGCTCCGACCCCCTCACAGCCGGCCGCCTGTGATAACAGAGTGCTGGCCTAACAGCTGATCTGCAAGTCAAACATGGCTATTGTTGGCCCTGCTCCTCCTCGTTAACATTCAGGTGATAACGATCCCTTGGGGGCCTGGAGAAGAAACAATGCTAAAGTGAAGGCGTGCGCCTTGTATACCGAACTAAAATCAGTCATGCAGCGTAAATGACCTTCATGGCAGAGATAACTAAGAGGGAGGCACTTTCCTGCACTCGAGAAACCTAGATTGACAAAACTATGGAAAAAGCTAAGTAAAAGAAATGGGAAGATAATCAGAAGGTTGATACTAGGTGAAGAGGGACAGTGCTGCAGCTGAAGTAGCAGAACTGACATCAAGGCTACACTGGCACTCTGGCTGGGACCTACACAGATTTCGTGTGCCCTTTTACCAGCCCTGCTTCAAGCAGGGCTGGTAAAAGGGCACATGAAATCTGTGTAGGTCCCAGCCAGCCCATTTTGTAGTTGTATTTTCAAAATATCGGGGGTTATCATTTCTTTGGAAGTTAACGTATGTCCCCACAGGAAAAGGTGGGTGTCTCAGGTGCAGTGTTTGAGTCGGGTCAGGAAGAAAACAACGACCCGTGGGGTTTACGTCTAAAGAACACGTGCATTTTAGATGCTGAACGGTCCGCGGGGTGCACTCCGATATAGACGACCTCTTTAACACACATTATATCAAAACTCACCGTGTCTGGCAATGGTTAGAAGCAGGGCCGTGGGAAACCTGCAAGAGCGAAATACCAACTCATACGGTAGGGGTGACAAAATATATTATTAAAGGAAGGAAACTACGAGGCATATTATGCGACTAAAGGCACATCATGGAACACATTTTGTTGTATTATTGTCTAGGTATTTGGAAATGTAACATTTAACGCACTAATAGAAAAGTGAACACTGCTGTAAAACGACACGGTTTTCTTAAAAAAGGAAACTATACACATTCACAAAATCTTAGTCACCAGCGATGAATACTTTATCTTGCAAGGAAATGCAGGCATGCCACTTTATATTACCCCTGCTTTTTATACCCCAGAGAGTAAAACGGACTGTATAATATAACAAAGAATGTTGAAATTAACATTATGAAACCCTATATGTGCACATTTTTGTAATAGAAGGTGTGCTTCATGTATTCTGCCATTTTCAGGTTCTCCTTGTGTTCGCACCACATAAGGCCCTTAAACACCATTGCAAGTTTCACACACATGAAGTATGTACCTCACTAGGGAACACTTCTGGACTACAGTCTCGAATCTTACAAAGTCGTTGATTCTGCTAGAGCCGGTGTGCACTGTTGGTATAACGGCGTGCGTGAACCAGTCCCGAGAGGTGAACGTGCATTTGCAGGAATACTGAAAACAATGCCATGGCAAGGGAGGAACCATCTTTTCTACCCTGTTTCAATCACATGTAAATTTAAAGTTCTAGTTTCCTACTGCAGACAAAAGCCCTCTTCCCGCCAGTCCATCGAATGGGGATGTCCACGCGCTCTGTCACCTGTGGCACACCTGTAAATGCCCGATGACAGCGGTCCACTCTCATAGGGGGCCAAGTAACTTTAGCAAAGTCTCTGGCGCGAGGAATTCTAATCTGTGCGGTGCGCGTAAGAAGCGCGTTCTTTTCCAAATCTATAACATAGAACATGAAGCAAAGGGGCCTCATTCGTCATTTACATCACCATTTATGTGCCTAAGTTTAACCCATACTACTTACAAATTGCTCGATTTACAAATAAAAGGCGTGCACACGAGTTGTACGTTAGCTGGCGGATTCTTTTGGCTCTGCACAATATTACCCCACGGTGACGTAATATTGCCCATGAGTAAAGAACGGTAAAAGAGTGGGAACTGGTGGTGCGAGGCAGGGGGCAGTTTGATAAATTCGAGGTGACCCGCAACCCTGCAAGTTTATATGTATTCACTATTATCAAACTCCTCTCCCACCCGCCCCACTCTGGAAACGGACAGGCACGTCATCCCATAAACAGACCGACCGCAGCAGTGACTTACTTACCTTCGCTTGCTGGCAGAATCGAAGGACTTCAATCCACGAGGCGAGTCACGACTCAGGCGAGGAGCGAGTGAACCCGACCGTTACCAGGCTGTAACCAGGCAGAACCGGATCCCAACAGCGCCGCGCGCCGCAAATGGCCAATCACTGCATGACTACATTAAGTCAGAGACAGTGATTGGCCATTGTGCAGGGCAGCTGAACCACCCACGCTCGGCATCCAATATGGATTGCCCCTGCTGTGCTGCGCGGTGACCGGCCAATCCTGGCGCTGCATGCAGCGGCCGGGATTGGCTTGTAGGGCACACCGACTGCTCGCCCTGTCGCCCTTTTGCTGCCAGGCCGGGGTGCCGCCAGCATAACCCCCCCCCCCCCTACTAGCTACGCCCTGGGGACTTTATTGCGCATGCTCGGGCAAGTTGCTGCCCGAAGCATACATGCGGGAACCGGGAAGGAAAACACCTACCGCCCCCCTGCGCACTCCCGAGTCCCGAATCAGTCGGGTGATGCCCGGGTAAATATCTCATATTTTGCCGTACATTTATTTTTATTTTGACATGATTTATCATGATTTATTTTAATTATTTTGGCAGCCGCGGGTCCAGCAGGGCTGGTGGGGCTACGCCCCTACGCCCCAATGGACGCACCGCGGCTGTTTAATTTACACATGACTGATCCTAGTTGCATGCAGGCAGCCCAGCTTGTGTCTTCCCTCGCGGGGGCCAATCTTATTCAACACGTTATCTCTCCCACTCATAAGGCAGGGCACACCCTTGACCTTGTGTTTTCCAACATGGCGTCCTTGCGCACAGAGGCCCCCATCCAATTGATCTGGTCTGATCACTGTCTAATTCCATTCTTCTTTAGTTTGGATAAACCCTATCAGAGAAGGAGAAACAATCTTTTATTAAAAGAAGTTGGAAAAAATTGACTGCAGCTTCCCTAGGTCCTATGTTACAGACCAGCCAACCACCACTCTCAACAGATCCAAATGCTGACTCCCTGGCTTTAAATCAGTGGATCGCGGCAGCTGTTGAGTCCACTGCCCCGGCCAGACTTGCAAGGTCAATGAGGCATTCTCCCGCTGCCCCTTGGTTTTTGGAGACGCTTAGTCAGTTAAGAGCAGGTGTAAACGCCTGGAACGTCAGTGGAGTGTGAATTACTGTGAAATGGCTAAGGCTACTTATAAAAATGCCCTGAAAGAGTTGCACAAATTGATAAAAGTAGCCAGGAGGCATCATATAGCCAGTTGCATCTACAAGGCTGATAACTCTACTAAAGAGGTATTCAAGGTGGTTAACTCCTTTCTCAAATCTAGAGAATTAGAGATCGATGTGCAACCCTCCCTCCTTCTGTGTGTAAGTATTTCCCACTTTTTTGACAATAAAATTCAGAAGGTCTATAATTCCTTCTCAGCTGCACTAGAGTGAGAGAAATTTGATTGGAGTGGGGGTTGTGCGCTTGAGCCTTCCCTTACAAAATTTAGCCCTATCTCTCAGCAGGAAGCGCTGGCGGAAATCCAAGGATGTAAGTCAGGGGCACCGGATGACCCCTGCCCCCCTAAACTATGAAAAGTGATGGCTCTTTCTCTTAAGCACGTGCTGTCTCATATATGGAACTCATCCCTTGCATCTGCATTTTTCCAGACATATGTAAACATGCCACTCTTCTTCCCCTGAGAAAAAAACCGAATGGGGATCTTGGAGATTTGAATAACTATAGGCCTATCACTCTGCTGCATGCACCAGCAAAGATGCTAGAAAAACTGGTGCAGCAACAATTGACCAATTTTATTGAGAGCAAAGACATTTTACATGATTCCCAATCCGGATTTCGGTCTGGTTTTAGTACCGAGACGGCCCTCTTGGAGGTGGCCGAGTCAGTAAGGCTGGCGGTAGATTCAGGGGCATCCGCAATGCTGGTGCTCCAGGATCGCTCTGCTGCGTTCGACACTGTCGACCACACCTTGCTGGCTCAGAGATTTCAGGAGATGGGTATTGGGGGCATGGTTCTGGCCTGGCTGAAGTCTTACCTTAATAATCGCTCACAGAAGGTTGCTCTGCAACCCTATGTGTCTGAATCGAAACATCTTTGGTGTGGAATCCAGCAGGGGTCAGCGTTGAGTCATCTCCTGTTTAATCTCTACCTGGCTCCGCTGTTCTCTCTGATTGCCAACTGGGGGGTGAAGGCGATTTTGTACGCCGATGACACCCAGCTGTTTTTTTCTGTTAAAGAGCCGACTGAGGACTCCTTCAAGAGTTTCAAGGGCTGCCTGAGACATCTTTTCCGTACTAACCGCTAGGAGATGCTGGCGTCTTCTTTTACCTTTCTAGTTCGCCCGTGGGGAGTGGGACTGGCATGTGGTTCAGGTCCTTTCACATTTTTTGACAATGGAAAAATCTAATTGTTTTGTAGAATGTGGGAACTGCCTCTTCTTTTGTGCGGCGTTATCTTCGTCTCCGTCCTCAGCTGTGTGAAAACACCCCGTAAAAGAAGACGCCAGCATCTCCTAGCGGTTAGTACGAAAAAGATGTCCATTTGGAACAATACATGAGCCCTGATGAAGACCTTATGAATATAATATAGGTCCACTACATCTAAGGTCGAAACGCGTCGGCTAATAGAGAACGAGAAATATTTGGGATAAAAGTCATACAATAACGTCCCCAGAAGAGCAAAAACAACATACCCAGTTAACGCTCTCCACGACAACCTCGGAAAATATATTTTTTTCTCTGACCCTGTATAGGACCACAACAATCATTCAATGTGGAGGCAACAATGAGTCAGAATGCCCCCATTCCTAAAAATAGGATATCTGAGTACTGTAGCGAAATATTTTCACTGTCTGTTTAAAGTATTGTCTATTTGAAGTATTTTTTCATGTGTGATTTGTCAATAAGTTATTGTGAAAACAGCAAAGATTGTTAAATGTTAAATGTATAGGACATGTGTTTGTCACATTGAAGAAGTGTTCTCCCTGTTTCAAAGTAATTTAAATTGTTATAAATCAAACACAACTCGCAGTCAATAAATAGGCCTGCTGAGAAAAGTTGAAATTGTGATTAATGGTGTCAGAGGTATTTGCATTTCAAAAAGTTATATTACAGATTCTGGCCTCTGAAAACCTTATCGAATCCCCCCCTTATTGTTATATATCTTTCATTCTCGGCTCAAATACGGCAGGTGACAGCCACCTGCTTCAGCAAACTGAGAAATTTGTGGAAATTTCTGCATCTGCTGCCAGAGGATTGCCGAAAAATCATAGTCCATGCCATGGTGACATCTAGGCTGAACTATGGAAATGGCCTCTAATTGGGCCTGACAAAGTACCTAATTATACGTCTACAGATGGTGCAAAATGCAGCTGCAAGATTGATTAGGCGTGTACCTTTCCGCCATCATGTCTCTCCACATCTAAAAAAGCTCCACTGGTTACCGGTGGCTAAAAGAATTGAGTTCAAGGCTCTGACTCTAGCATTTCGAGCTATGCATGGTAACTGCCCCAGCTACCTGAAACAAATGCTATGTTGCTATAAGCAGACTAGATCATTAAGGTCCAATTCATAAAGGCTGCTCTGTACCCCCCGCTTTAGGAAGGCTAGTTTTGGTGGCAGATCTTTCACGGTCGGGCATCCAAATTGTGGAACTCCTTGCCAAGCAACTTCCGCAACATTGATGCAGAACCTCTTTTTAGGAAAGCGGTTAAGACCTGGCTCTTTAGGGCAGAGTAGTGGTGTGGGGTCTTGGTTTTACGCATTCCATCTGCATACTGCCATCCGCTAGAGCGCCGGAACACCTCTGTTTGAGGTAGCTGTTGCGCTTTACAAGTGTCTGTATTATTATTATTATTAAAGTCTCCGACCTGTGGTCGGAGGCTTTCCGAATCTCATTGTAATTAGGGCCATAGTTGTGTAAGGGACCTAATGCTTATATTTATAAGAAGTGCACTTCAAAAACAGTTTCCTCGAGGCGCCATATGGATTGTACCAGTAATGAAATAGCAAGATAAACTGCTTAGCAAAATAACTTTAGTATATAAAGACAGAGGCGCTCAACCACTTAAAAGGAAAGTTTTTGCTGCTTTTTAAAGGAGAGAAGATCTGACTTCCTCTGGATGTGAAGAGGAAGATAAGACCACAGTCCTGGGTTCAGAAAGTAAAATCGTTGATCTTCTTACTTATAGTTGCGGGTCACCATATTGTGTAGGATACAGTGCAAGCCAATAAGATTATATCCACTATATCACCAAGGAAATTTGATTTGAAACTAAGAGTAAATCAATGCATATATATGGACCTAGCATTTCACTGATCCCTTTAGTGTTAAAATTCCTTCCTGTCTCTAAAAACGATGGAAACTACTTCAAGGTTGAAATGAACACCACATTTTCGTTTCGGCTCTTTAGTGAGTTAGTGATGGACAGACATGCAGATAGATACAGAACCAATCTGGGGATTAAAGACAGATTGATATTTGTCCAGCAGGTGATGCCAGTCAAATAATCTTTTTAACTGCTTGTCTACAACATTACTCCATGAGCTTAACTAACTGTAAAGTCCAGTGATGGGACAATAGAACTCTGATTGGTCAGGAAATAATGTTGACTTCTTAATAACAGAAGTTCAGCCAATAAGTTAAAGAGCCAGCCTTCAATGACAAATTTATCATTTTGATGACATTAGGAGTAGTGGCATTGCTCCAGCGTGGAGTACAAAATCCCTCCCTCCGTCACAGACCAAAGATCTCATAAACACACACTATTCATACATTCGCTGGTGGGGCCCATAACACCAACATTCACTCACCATCAATCTGTGTTTCTCGGGAGGCAATTATCTTCCAAACGCTGCCATAAAAAGAATTACCTCTTTTCGCCAATGAGCAACAAATCTACGCAACCTTTTGATACTCATTATGCCCTGAACATCACCTTTAGTAATCCTCTCATAAATCGGGATGGATCAGTTAGATGCTGGTTTAGGTTGATTTCCAATTCTCTGATTTACCTTTACATTAATACATTTTCAATGAATAAACAACCCAACTCGTTCTGTAGTTAATCAATTCAATCTTTATCTAATTAATGCAAATGGAATCATTCATTTATTCAAGCCGCCAATCATCATATTTACCTATTCTGGCTAACTGTCGTCCTCTAAGTCAAATCCGGTAGTCTCGCAAATCTATGCCCATCAAATTTAGTAAATTCAGTTCATCAGGAGTTTGGGCATTAATTCAGTCCGTCAAAGATTCAGGAAAACAGCTATCCTGCAGCGTCACCGTCCTCTCCGTCAGCATAACGTCAGGAAAACGAGAAAAGCCATACAACCTCACTATTCTACCATAATTTATAGTAAAATCAATGACAAAAAGTAACAAATATTGGTTTCCAGCTCCTCTGATTGGACAATCAAAGATCGTCTGACAGGGTTCTCATGGAATAATGTCTCTTAGATCATCAGTCCTGCTTGTTCCGGTTTTAAGAGGCATCTTATTGTTCTTCCGAAAAGCTGGCTTGCTTTCCAGGGCGACCTTGGTGGGTACAGTCTGGTTAGGGTCATGACGAGGCCACTGTTGCTGGCTTTAGAAAAGGCGCACTTCACCCAAAACCTCGTGTAGCGTCGTCAGTCAAGTTAGGTACCGGAGGCAGCCATTTTGTGGCTGGCCCAAATGGTCAACTTAAGCAAAAGAAACACAAAACGCAATTAATACATAAAAATAACTAATAAAATGTTATTCCCTCGCTAATACCCATATGTGTATGTATTTATCTAACAAAAAGCAACACTCAAGCGGTTTATACTTACTGAATAAAGCACAAATCACAAATACATCACAAAAGCAACATACATCATGCAATATTCTAATTGTCTATCATTAGTATGCATACATAATTTAGTTTACGAATTAATTAAATCATGCAAAGCAATCCCACGTGTATTTCAGTTATTAATAAGATTGATTATTAATTTCAACTTCAATCCATTAGTTCGATTATAATTAATTAATTAATCTAATTAGCATAAACATGCAAAATGGGGAGGGTATACAAAAATTTTTGAATTACCCGCTCCAGCAGCATCAGACCTAATATTAGCTACCAGATGAATGAATGAATGAATTTAAAACGTATAAAGCGCACTGCCACTCACAGTGGAGCATCCTGGCGCTAAAGCTGAATCCAATAATCCAAATAAGGGGTTAAAAGAGGAAAGTAGGAGATTCGTTATCTGTGGGAACAACACAGTGCATCAGAGGCCAGAAGGAGCCAAGTCTTCAAGAGTTTTTTGAACAGATATTCCGATTCTATGAACCGCAAAGAGCTAGGGAGTTGGTTCCATGCCTTACTTCCTAGTGCCGAGAATGATTTGCCACCTCGGGTTTTAAGTCTGAATGGTGAGGGACTTGAGAAGATTAACCTGGGAGGATCTCAAAGTCCTTTGGGTAGTATAGTGAGTGAATCCAGCAACCAAGTATTTAGGTCTGGTGGCTTTGACTGATCAAAAGACCAGTATAAGCATGTTAAAAATGATCCTTTTATGTATCGATAACCAGTGTAGATTTTTATAGCTGCTGAGGCAGAGCTCCATCTGGGGAGTTTCAGCACGAGTCTGGCTGCTGCATGTTGCACCATCTGGAGTTTGTCGAGTATTGGTTTCGAAGATCCTGCGTAGAGTCTATTACAATGGTCAAGTCTAGAAGTGATGAGAGCAAAAGCAACTGTTTTTCTGCCCGCTAATGGGAGAAAGTTGAAAAGCTTTCTTAAAGATTTGATTAAATTGAAACATGTTCCTGCCACTGCAAGAGCTTGAGGTGGAAAGAGAGGGAGGTGTCAAATTTTACTCCTAATTTTCTTGCAACTTCTACTATGGCAGGGTCAGGGCCGGACTGGTGATGCCGGGCACTGGGCAATCCCCCGGTAGGCCGGAAGGGGTGGGGGCTGGTTTTGTCACAGGGGGCCGGTTTTGTTACTGGGGCTGATTTTTTAGCAAAATCGGCCCCAGTAACAAAATCAGCGGGCCACCGGTCTGTGACAGTCTCTCTACACTCTGACCTCTGTGCGGGGAAAAAGCACCACTGCCATTGGTGAGGTGACCTCATCTCAGGAATGACAGCGGTGCATTTTACCCACACAGAGGTCAGAGTGCCCTGTTGGAGTGTCTGTTGAATTTAGTAGTGTGTCATGTGCGCATGGTGCGCGCTTCATACACTTTCAGCGCCACCACCTGCCCTGCCAGGTGCCCGTGACCCGCCTTCATGTAGGCAGTGAGTGCATGTAGCGCCAGAATTATTATCTATCCAGGACCTGCTCGGAGCGCCAATGACAGCGCAACTATAGGGCGCGGCTGCGCGAGCCAGGTGGGCGAATTTGGGGATGGGCGCAGATCATTGGTCTGACTCGTGCGTCTCGCAGTATAATGTGCAAGTCGGACCAATGATCTGCACCCCTATCCCCAAGTTTGCCCCCCTGTGTTCCGTCGCACGCCCTGCTAGTCAGTCAGAGTTAGAGACTGTTGGGAAGCCTGAGTGCAGGTCCATTGCTGGTGGAGCCGCAGTTACAGCCTTGAAGCCCCCAGGGAAAGACAGGCTCAAGCCTGACTCCAGTGGCCTTTAATCCATTACGTAATCCTCGCTTTTCAGGGCAGGAAAGGAAAGTCTATATGTCAGCCATTAGTGCAGGCCTGCAGCGGAAGAGAGGGTGGAGGGGTTAATGATATCACCATTGCACACTTGAACTACGTTTTATTCTTCATCGTTCACCAACTCATTCTTAAAACCCACTAATCCGTCCCATTAGAGTTAATCATTTGCCGAAGATGTCTCTTTTGCAGACAAGGTTTTTTGTGTCCAAACCATGTCACAAATTATTGTGTTTTTATATTTCTTTTGTGCCGTTGTTATGAGCTGTTTGTGAATAAGATACCGGTTCACCCACCTGTTGGTTAGCTCCGATCCTTGGCATGATTATCAGATGTCATCTGGGACCACCTCCCGTGCTCCAACAAATCACCGGCGTTTGGTGCATCAGTCCAGTTAGTCAATGGAAGTGAACTAAAACTACAGCTGAACTCCCAGCATTCACAGCGTTAAAAGGAAGCTGTGTACTAGCACACGTAAGACTACATTTTTGGGGGTGATAGGCAGGCACATTTAAGGAACATGAGGGGGATTACAAGAAGACTGCAGCAAACACTATTACGCAGAGGTGTTGTTGCAAACTAGTGCAATGACCCCGCCTCATTCATCCGCTTTTATGTAACCTCCATAGTAATGTGGTGACTTGTATAATCTTCAGTTCATTCCTGTTGCATTTGGAGACTGGGTTTCTAAGTCATTAGTTGTTTGCTTCAAATATATCAGCGAGGTACCCCTAAGTGTAAGTTATCAGGCCAGGGAAAAGACTTATGAAATTAAAAAAGAAACACCCGCCTGACCTATATTTTTTTTCATTTAAGGTCAGGATAGGGACAAATAATTTCCAATATTATGTCCAATTCATTTTTTATTTTATGCATACAATCGTCAGAAATGCATGTACATCTTACAACAGTCTCTGGATTCAGTCATATTTCGTAAGTATCAGTTCATGCAAACGTTCTTGTAAAGTAACTCTACATCCTGCTAACAGAGCCTGCACTCACTGCCAATTCAGTACATCAATCATGCTACAGACATCAAAAAAATATTGCAATTCACCCACTCGGTGGAGACGAGAAGTGCTCAAATTCCTACTCCTCAGTATTGGTAGTACTCCCCTACTTGAATATACATTTAAATAGAGCTCCATACAAATATGTTTTACTTATTCCTCCTGTATTACTCTACAGTCTCATGGTCCATCTCCTTCCTTTGGGACCAAACTGAGTTTCGACGTGTGTTTTCGGTGAAAAAATGCCATCACTTCGTCCTAACATAAAACATGTCTTGAGGTGAAGATGTGAGTACAGGACATCTTTATGTTAGTATTTCCATCATAGGTCACATTACTTTACAAGTATCCAAATCAAAAAAAGGTAAAATCTTGATTCTGTGGCATCATGGGGTCTGGTGACTAGAAAATCTTGTTAGCCGTCGTTTCGTTGCAATCCTCTGTGGTAATGGGGCAAATATGTGTATTCTGTCACTTTATTTTATTATCAACTTGTATTCATCCATACCATGTAAGAGGGAGATTCTTCTATGGTTACTGTAAATCCCATGCACCTACTAGAAGTTAAGGCCGGCTGGTGAAAAAGGTAATATTCACAACCAAAGTGATTTTGATGCTCATTGGTTTGGGTTGGTATGTTTTATTTACACACTTAAGGCACATCCATCTCTGTTCAAGCAGCTAAACTAAAATGCATGATGCAGAAGGCCTGTCTTCTGGTTCTCATTCTTGCAGTTTCTGATCCTTAGTCTTGCTAAGACTGCATGTGCTGTGCTTGCTATATGTAAATTTGTCTGTGAGGTAGAGTGGCATCTATAGTGCCGTTTGATAAATGCTGTTATCTCCCTTATAGTGGTGTTGAATGGGTGTGTGTGGGAATGCTCAGATCTACTAAAGAAGGGTCTTCAGCTTCCATGACACCCCCAAAGATGGTGAATCTGTCAAAGTATCTGATCTGTTCTGAAGGGATGTTATGTACTGAGATGAAATTTTGACCTCTTCCACTCTGAACCACACCCTCACCACCTCCGCCGGAATAGGCGGGACTCATTAGCTACCCTTGTTCTTTGTGTGATTCTTGAATTTTTCACAATCCCATGACTTCAGGGATGTAACACTGATAGTAGCACCCACACTCTGAAAATTGTTCCAGTACCACTGGCCTGGGTTCCTTTGTGTGAATTTTTCACGATTTCTGGCCTGTGGGCCATATGTGACATTTCCGCGCTTTCTGGCTTCCTGGTTGCTTATGTGTTCCGTTTCCGTGCTTTCTGGCCTGGGTGTTTATGAATGACATTTCCATGCTTTCTGGCTGCCTGGGTGCTTATGTGTGAGGTTTCCATGCTTTCTGGCCTGGGTGCTTATGTATGACGTTTCCATGCTTTCTGGCTGCTTAGGTGCTTCTGTGTGATGTTTCCATGCTTTCTGGCCTGGGTGCTTATGTGTGATATTTCCATAGTGTCTGGCCTCAGTTCTTGGAGGAGAACCCCCCCCCCGCCCAGTAGTAGTCAGGCTCGCTCACTGTGCTTGCTCGCTACAAACAGTAGGAGGTGGTCTCACTTATACATTGTGCTCTCTGATTCACTACTCTTGTGACTATTTTGGTGCTCTCTGTAAGATTGTCTATGGGTACATATGACTGGGTAACCTGGTGCTCTTTAAGGTCAATCGTCTACTATTTACTGTGCTTTGAAAGTTAGTACTAATAAATGTGTAATGAAAAATATGCTGTAAAATGCACAGTTTTGGTCTTACTTGTCCCCAAAATTTTCATGGGGGGGGGAAACCCCCCAAATCCCAATAGTGGTTGGGCTCGCTTGCTGCGCTCGCTCGCGGCGTGCCAGACAGGGGCTGGTCTGGCTAAATTAGCCAGGGCTGCTTTCTGTTGCCAGTCCGGCCCTGGGCAGGGTGTGGGTGCATAGAATACGGCCGCCATTGGGTTGGGGAAAAAAGTTTGATTTGCCAAATCACAGGATCTCTGTTTTATCTGTGTTGCATTTTAGATTGTTAAATTGCATCCACAGGATAACTTCGGAGAGACAATTTTGGAAGTTTAGTTCTGTGCCAAGGGACTCTTTGTCTGGCAATAAATTCCGCTGTGTATCATCAGCGTCTGACATAGTGGCAATTCCAAAATAAGCCGTCAGGGAGATAAGGGAGGCCATATATATATTGAATAATGCGGGGCTGAGAGATGAGCCCTGCGGAACTCCTGATGCCACTAGCCTTTCAGTTGATGAAAAAAGGTCCTAATGTGAATGCTTGTCTCCTACTGGTTAAAAAAGACAAGGCTTTATGAGGAATGCCTCAGTCCTTGATTCATTGGAGGAATATGGAGTGTTAGATGGTATCAAACGTGGTGGAGAGATCAAGTAAAATCAATACAACATTATTTCCTACGTCCAAGGTAATTTTTATGGTATCGGACACCTCCAACAAAGCTGATTCTGTGGAGCGTTTGGGGCAAAAGCCAGATTGCAATGAAGTACATTGGAGGGTTCCAAAAAGGAAATTTGTAGGCCATTGAAATTATTGTCAAGCATTTTGAATAATGCGGGGAGTAGGGAGATGGGGCTATGGTTGGACAGTTTGGAGGGGTCTGCAAGAGCATATTTTTGCTGGGGTTTCACTGCTGCCAGTTTCCAGTGGGGGTGGACCTCAGCCATTGATAATGAGATATTAAGAATTTTATTGATTAAAGGGTTGACAATGTCAACTGTCTTAGGAAGAATAGCAGGGGGACAGGGGTTAATTGAGAAAAACAGATTTGCATGCCAGAATGGCCTGTGGTAACTGTGAGAGTGAAATCTCCTGAAAGGATGCAAAAAGGTTGCGGTCTCCACCTTTAATGGGGCAACTAGTGAAACACAGTCAGAAGGGGGCATGCTCGTTGGGAAGCCCTGCTGAATGGCCTGTATGTTCTCTTCAAAGAAAGAAGAGATCTGGTCTCATAGGGTATGTGAGAGGGAATTGTCCCTAGCAAGTGCCTTAGGTTGTAAGAAGGATTTAGAGATATTAATTTTGAAATCCATGTGGTCAGTGACATATGCTTTTTTTCCGGCTTGATTTGAGCACGGTAAGCTTTATGTGCTGTTTTAAAGTGGTACAGGTCCTGCGGTTGAATGCCTGCCGCCATTTGCATTCTAATTGTTTGCAGAGCAACTGCTGCTCTGCTACAATCGGAGAGAAACATGGAGCTGAGGGGTGGGATCTGTGCTTCTTAGGAGGTATTACAGGGGCTAAATCCTTAGCTGTATTGATAATCCAATTATTGAATAAAATGAGGTCTTCCGCTAAGTTGGGGTGGAGGTCGATATAAATGAGGTTAGGTTGGGATCAGTCATTCATCTTGCTCCATTTATGTAGAGTGGGCGGGCCATAATCATGGTAGATGGAGGGAAATAGTTTGGGTTAATTCAAATTCTATGGGGAATCAGATTGTGTTCCAAACAAGACTGCTGAGTAGGAGCTTCTAGTACCATATTTGGGTTGTTAGAACAAACCCCATCCATGGTATGTCCTGCAATATGCGTAGGGGAAGTCACTAGCTGGTTAAGGCCAATAATACTTAATGTATCAATGAAATTGGATACATTGGGGCCGTTGATGGTCTCAAGGTTATTGAAGTCCCCAAGAATAGTAAAATTTGTATTTCGAAGTAGAAGAGGTGCAAGTGCTTCTCCCAAGGAAGCTAAAAAAGTAGATCTAGGGGTGGAGGCTGATAGATTAGTCCGCCTCCAAACGACTGGGTGGGCCTAATCTCAAAACAAAAGCCTAAGCTTTCTGCTCCTTTCAGGGAGTTTAAATCAAAAGTATAACATTGAAAAGCATCATGGAAAATGAAGGCGGGGCCACCTCTCGAGCCTCATCTCTGTTGCGTCTAAGAGTAGAATATATCGTGGTGGAAGAGCTAGGGATTACAACATTCTTTACGCCAGGATTCTGTAAGAAAGAGAAAGTCTAAAGGGAGGTCCTGATCAAGTTGTGGATCTCTTGTGCATGTTTGAAATGTGATTGGGCATTAATGAGCCCACCTAATAATGGCTTAATATTGGGACTGTGGACATGTATGGTAGCAAAGGACGGCTCTATTAAACGACTAAACTCGCCACTGCACATGGTACAAAATAATGGTCCCTTGATGCAAGATGGGTCCCAGGTGTGGCCAAAGTGAGGTGCAAAATGCCTGGAAGATTCCCAAAAATCTGAAGAAAGAGAATTACCTAGGGGGACACAGACAGGAGTGCTGGCACTAGCAGCGGTATGGACGCTGACTGGCTTGCCTTTGGCACGGCAGTGACGCGTCCGCTCTGCTGCCGTGTTTTGAAGGGCAAAGCTCATTAACTTGAGCGTCTACACCTGCTTCGTGGTTGAACCACTAGAACGCTGGCCCCTGAAAATGGCGTGTCTACGCGGCAACCATGAACTGGGAATCACAGTGCAAAAATAAAATAAAGATTCCATCGGTTTCAAGTTAAAATGTATATTTTTCTAAATGGCATGATGCTAGTCAGCTTCAAATGCAATGCAATACGGGTATTGAATAATGGAAGGGCAAATAGCAATTTTAAAACAGTGCAATTATAAAGTGCTTAGTGGCACTCAATCACCTCCAAAAACGTGGTCATCAGTTTCTGTGCGTTCGCGCTGTGGCTGTGTTATAAAGGGCAGAGCTGGGAGGAGGAGCCAAGATGGCGGACGGACAGGACGTCTGAGCTCCCGGCTCCGCAGCCCGTCTGCTGTTTACACGACATCCTGATCTTTAATCCTGCCTACGGCGCGAGCAAATGTAACCACGAATGCGCTGATACTTTCCGCATTCCTCCGATGTCCCCGCCGGCTTTTTTGGTCGAGGATTCATAGAGTTTGCCGACTTTGGACTTTGCCCACGCACTCTGGCCCGACCACCGCCACCGGACACCGCTTATCACGTACGGTGAGACGACCTGGGGCTGGACCGGCGCCTGGGGAAATGTGACCGGAGGTGGAGTGGGCGGCTTGGCGGAGCCTTCTTCGCGACGGAGAGAATCCCTGTATGATTGGGTCCGGGCTGGCGAACCTTCCTTTGTCCTGCTACCAGCGGTCAGAGCGGTATCCGTTTTAGAGCACCCACCACCCGCATTGCAATACAGCCGAGGGCTCTCCCATCGTGTGAGCTCCGTATAGCGAGCAGTAACTCTTCTTGCCTTAACTACTATTCCTCCGTCCTATGGAGTCGCCCTCACCCCTCCGATGTGGGCTAACTGCAAACATGGTGGCGGTGCCGGCCTACCTCGCCGGAAAGACGGAAGCCTCCATATCCCTGACGCAAGCTTTCCTGCCTACTGTCGAGCCGGAGGGTGTCCCGGTGGCGCCTTTACATACTGCCGACATGCGGAAGCGGGGAGCAGACCTGACCTATGGTGATATCCTTCTAGCCCTAGAAGACTTGAGGGCGACATGGTGCCAAAACACTCGAGAACTGGAGCGGAAGATCGACGCCGCTATGCCATCCAGGGAACTACTGCGGTTGTCTGACCCCCCAATGCCTCTCATTCCCTTCGAGGCGGATACAATGTGGCGACAGGGGGATACTGTGGAACGTCCTCTCCCTGGCTACAGTGTCGAGTGTTCTTTTAATGACACAGTTGCAGATACAAAGTTCCCTTCCACTTTACAAGCTGAGACTCTGCCTCTGCAAGTGTTGCCACGGCTTCCTCAACATCGCCGGAGTGTGTGCCGTTCTGTGGGGCAAACTGTGTTGGTCACTATCGATGTGGTGATGGTCTATGATTGGGAACTCTCGCTTCCTCTCCCTCTGCGTCTTCTATGCCGGGAGCGGCCATCTTGCTCCTTTGTTCTGCCTGAGGTACACTCCCAGCGGTGGCCATGCTTGGTGGGGTTTCAGCGTTCTGGCCAGGGCTGATGTTGCCTCCCTTGATGATCCTGCCTGACCGCCTGGCATGACCCGGACTAGAATATTTGTCTAGGTATCTGCTGTGCCGCATGTGTGTAATTTGCCATTGTTGATTGCGGGGGTGGATCTGTGGGGCCACTTAGGATCGGGCCAGGGCTGGGCGATTCCCTTTAGTTTGCTGTACGTATTGGCGGGCGGGGACTAGGACGGGACTGCTAATTATCTGATTTATTCGCACATTTGGAATGGAGTCTCCCCACCTGCTGCTTTGCTTGCTACTTCAGTTGTGCTGATGATATTCAGGGTGGGGGATGCTTATGGGGCTGTGGTGACCGGGAGTATGTGAAATTTCCTCCTCCTGCCTTCTCTGGGAGTCGGAGACTGGGATGTTCTTTCCCACTCGCCAGACTCTCTTTCCTACTTGGGGTTCATTTGGGGCGACAGGCATGCCTATTGGGGGGGGGTGGGCCGTGGCCTTCCGCTGGTATGCAGGGTGGGGGGATGGGATGTGTTCTATGTCTTTTCTTCGTCTCTATGGCCCTCTTTCTCTTTCTTTCTCTCTTCTTCTTCGGCTTCTTTCTCTTTTATGTTTCTTTGTTTCTTCGGGGTCGGGGCTCAGTGTTAGTAGGGAGTTTATTGTGTTCTATCATTCTGTGGTATAGTGTCTGCTCTTAGTTCCTGGATGGTGGCCACCTGTTTCCTCACAAATGCCTTCCTATATAACGCCTCCTTCTGGGTGCTCCGTGAACGGTGATGTCTCTCCTGGTCAGTGTCAGCTTCGACTCTTTTCGTAGTTCACTACATTGTACTCGACAAATCATAAAATTAAACCTTTTCTTATCCTGACATTATTGTTCTATGTTCTACAATGTCATAGCGGCCGGCCCCGAGGGGTTGTAGGCAGACGCTGTGTATTGTGCATTTACCGAAATAAAGGTTTTATAAAAAAAAATAAAAAAAATAAAAAATAAAGGGCAGAGCTCAGTAACTTGAGGATATGCACCTGCTTCGTTGTTGAACCACTAGAGCACTGCCCCCTGAAAATGGCATCCCTACACGGCAGCCAGGAAGGTGGAATCACAGTGCAACAATAAAATAATGATTCCGGCGCTTTCAAGTTAAAATGTATTCTAATAAATCGATCGATGCAAGTCAACTTCAAATTCAATGCAATACAGGTATTGAATAATAATGGCGTGCAAATAGCAGTTTTAAAACAGTGCAATTCTAAAGTGCTCACTGCCTCTAAATTGCCCCCAAAATGAAGTCATCAGTTTCAAAAGAAGGAAACAGGCTAAAGTCAGCCTCTGTAAACAACCCTGAATCATATCTCTAGGCCTTTGGCACTATTTGGCACTCTTGCATCCTAGCTAGATTCATACTGTACAAAGGGGGGTTTGGGGAGCAGCCGAGCACAGCGAGGTCTGCCCCCCGGGAAGATTGGGAGGGGGAGGGGCTGGCCGGCGAGCGCCCATTTTGAGTATTTTGGCCTACATTGGGACTAGCCCAATTGTAGCCCAATTTTCAGTTATTACCCCAAAGGTATTTAGGGCTTTTCCGCGCTTTCCCAGCCACCATTTTAGGTTTGGTGACCTGGTGGCTGGGAGCGCTGCGTAGAGTAGGTTTTTGTCCCCACCCTCCCTCCCCAGTTTTTTCGGTTTTTGGGGGTGTTTTTTCTCATTTTGTTTTGGGGATTTTTCTGGTAGCGGTTGTTGGAACAGGTACATAGGGGCCTGATAATTTGTATAATGTGTCGCTTGGAACAGGTGCTGGCGGGGTTGTTGAAAGTTAGCCAGGATTGGCTGTAGTTTTTAGTTACATGTTGGTAGTTTGTGAGCAGTAGCAGGGAAAGGGTAACCAGGTAGGATAAGTTTAGATTAGAGGTTGGTTAGTTACAGTTGTACAAAGGCAGGTAGGGATTTGGGTCATGGGAGGTTAGGATTTGTAAATGCTAGATTGTGTAGGATTGTGCAATATTATTGTTACGGAATGTTATGTTGTATTTTGCGGGGTGGGGGATCTGATGTGGGGATCGTAGGGGTGGGGGGGACAAGGGGTCAGGAAATTCATGTATAGTGAGGTTTTAGTTTTGGAAGGCAGTTGCCAAGGATATGAATTGAGATATGCACCTGTTTCAAAAAGCGATCTTTTACACACACAAAAAACTGGTCTCGTGCTGGCTTGCCCCCCTCCCTCCCAATATCCCTACATACATACATACAAATATAAATACAGAGTCATAGAGACTGAGCCTTGGTTTTCTGATAACACTCCACATTCTGTGCTGCTACCTCAAGGAGTGAAAATCCTAGAGCTGAGTCTGCATCTGTGATGGTTTCAGAAAATAGTTTGACACTGAACCTGAGACACAGACCTCTGAATGTCCTACGGTTAACTTTAATTAAGAAACTGTTAAATGTCTATGACTTTTTGACAAAAACTGCTGTCTGTGGAGTAAAAACAAAGAATAATAAAAGACTGAATGCATGACATAGTTTTTTTTTAATGCTGCCCACAGTTTTTAATAGTTTTACTGAGAAATATTTGAGAATGTCGGTCCTTAGGATGCATGAAATTGTTTCCGAAAACCCTTGACCTCTGCCATGCATTTCTAGTTTTTAGATCTACTAGAGTGCCAGTATGTGTTAATTGTAAATAATTGCTTTGGCATAACTGTAACTTCTGCTAACCTCATGCTTACTCATGCTAAACTCATGCTTAAGGAAAGTGACCTGCCTTGCCATGTTAAGCCTCTCTTTCACATCTTAAATTCTAATATGGAAAGTGTTGATTAGCCTGCTCTGCCCAAAAAGTTTTCATTTCTAGATTGTCTTTTACTTTTCTCATGATCTAGGATGATTTCACCTGTCTACTCCCTTTCTTTTACGATTTCATCCATTTACCATTGAAAGCCAGTCTTTGAAATCCCACATACTTGTGTCATTCCTTTCTTAGAGAACTCCTTTATTTTACAGTTGCTGCGAGACCCCATATCTGCTGAATCAGAGATTCACAGATACTATATTTTTCTTTTGTTATTAAACCCTTTCAGACCTCAATTAGCATGTGCCAAGAGTTTGTTAAGAGTCTTGGTGTGTTGGTGCCAGAAAGTGCCTGCATTTGATCGGAGGTGGGAAGTGGAGGCGGACCGGACTCCTCACAATAGCCCCAAGTGCCAAAAAGGTAAGACGGATGATTCCCCATAGGGGCTTAGATGGAAGACAGCCCAGTCTTCAACCGACTAATCAGGTCAGACAGCACTAGCAGGTTCAAAATGTAGGTCATATGAAATCTGATTGTGTTAATCGACTTTTTAAAGATTAAGTAATTAAAATGAAATTGTCCTCTGTGTAGGGGACGCAGGGATAAACCAGTTTGGGTAAGTATAGGGGGAAATTCTGAAATATTTATATGTTTTCTAGATTCTCCAGAACACAGCCCAGAATTCCGATTTCTAGACCCCCTTTCACGAAGACTTTGTCAATGTGTCAACCCGAGACAGAAAGCCAGTTGGACTGCAATCACCCCACAACCCACTGAGCAATATTTGAGTGAGATTCGTTTCAGGTAAGAATCAAACCTATAAGACATCACAGTGATAGTTAATGGAATCCAACCCATCTTTCATTAAGAAAACAAGAGGAAACAATGAATATATTTTAAAGATTTAAAAAAAAAATCAAAACGCTGTCCTAGTGGACACAATATGAAGTGTAACTACAATGAAAAAATAAATGGAATAGTAGATGCAACATGTATCGAAAGCGTGAACAACAGACAAAATTCCATCATATGGACAGTATAACGTAATAAAAACCTACCATCATTCTTTTATTTACTAAACTAATCTTAGCACCAGAACGAAAGTCTGATTCAAGTTTCAGAGATGGTTCACACCTGCCTTCCTGTTTGAACAATAAAACTTTATGTTCAATCTAGTAGCTGAGTCTGCTATGCTCGTCTGTGCTGTCAGCTGGGCTTATAAGCTCAGCAAGTGATGGCTCAATGCCTTCTGTTAGCCTTCAGCAAAGGTAGGTGATGCGATTCTCGATGGCCTGTATCATCAGTGTCACCTGGCATAAAGTACTTCTCCAACACTTCACACCCTTTACTTACTTTATATGTCATTATTCAGTCATTTTTTAATCTATCAGGATAAACAATAAGCAGAAAGTGGCTTGGTGCCCTTATGTATAAAAAAACTTGTCTTTATATTCACACACACATACACACACACAAACACACTGAAATCAAAAGGAGATACACATTGTTTATACACCTTACAGTAATACGCAATTGTCAAACTTGTCTATTGAAATCAAAACTAAACACACATGGTATATACACCCTTGCAGGTATATGCAGTTGTTGAACTTTCCTATTGCAGAAATATTAAACAGTAAAAGTTCTTTGACTAATCTTCGTGACCCAGCCCCTCAATCTTCAACTATACAGCCAACGATACAAGTTGCCTCGGCTGATGCCCCAGTGACTAGACAGTTGGAACCACCCAACAGGGTATAGCACCCTGTGGCGTGGGTCAGGGGAGAGGGGAGAGGGAGCCAACGACCTTGGACAGAGACTGCAATGTCAGGCACTGCTGTCCTCCCAATCTGGAGGTAGAAGACAGTCTCAGCTCCTGGCTCAGGTTCCCCCAACATCCCTCGGACACCACACGCTTCGGAGTGCAAGCGAGCACAGGTCCCCTGGTTGCAAGCACTGGTCCTTCGGACCATGCAACCTTCCCCCACATTCCTTAAACTCCTCACATCCAGGCACCTCAGATGGCTGCCGATCTTGTTCACACACTCCTCTTAAACAGCGAGATGATGGTGTATGTCAGGATGGTCCTTGTCCCAACCACGATCACTTCCACCTGTCTCCGCTGCACCCAGTGCGGTCCTTCCGATCTTGTGGAGACAGTGGGATCCTTTGTGTCCCTGGGATCATGTAGAGAAGAGGCCAGCTCACTGGCCCTTGGAGAGTACTTTGAGTCCTAGGCCATGACAGTTGGCACTTAGCTGCTGGCTAGCAATGTCCAAGCAAAATCCACCAAGTGATAGTCCCCTTCTTGGAGCACGACAAGCTCCAAGCCACCACAAGTCCGCGGCTAGTCCAGTTCTAGGCCCTCCTGTTCTAATGATTCCTTGTGTCAATGTCCCAGTATCGAACCAGTGTATTATGATTCCACATCCAAAATTGTCTCAACTTTCAGAGGCCAAAGCCCTAGCAGTTATACCCACCATGGTCTCTGAAGATACGATCAGTTCAAAAGGCCACCTTTGAAATGCACAGACCATCTCAAAATGTTGTCCTGCCTGCCATCCTACCCTGGGAGGTTAGATTACAATCTTTAGTGGTGCCAAGACCTTGCCCCTTCGAATGCAGTTGTCAATTCCACCCCCACCTCACTGTCCCAGCAGGGCATCCTAGAGTCAGAGGTCAGCAGTTTCCCGTGAAGCCCCTCTTTTATGGCCCTCTCTCAGGAATGCACAGATGTGGCTGCCTCCTAGATTAGAAGACCGACCACCAGGCACACAGAGCCCGAGCATCAAAATGCTCATTTTCCCAAAGTGACATTTCCAGCACCATAATGTTGACCCCCTCCCACTACCCGAGAGGATTCGCCATTATGTTCTCATCGATACTAAACACTATACTTTTACTATTCCGCCCATTGGAAATAATGGGCGACAGCCTTTTCCCTACACCCCCTAATGCTAATCCAATGCGAGATGCAGGCCCCCTCATACCGAACACACCACACGGTGTAATTCACGACTCTTGCAGGCAACACATATACACACTTGCCCAACCTCTTCCCAACACCACACCAGAGAGAACTCCAAAATATTAGGAGACATTCAGAACCTTGGTACGTAGCTTTATAAATGCAAAACTGAGTAACAGTAACCCATGCACATAGGCCCCACAATCGATGAGCTACCTCTGTGGATAGTACAACCAGTCCGGCAGGACCACAGAGGGGCATTTGAGATACATGCCCCGGTACAGGTCTTACCCCATGACAATGGACTTACAGCTAACTCAAATTAGCCAATCAAATATACACTGATCCACAGTATGTATATGAAGAGCATTGAGCTTTGACATTGCACGGCAGTGTCAAATGCGCTCAAGTTCTACGGCTAGCATTCAGAACAGCAGAACACAGAGAAGGAGAAAACCAAGAAGTCAATAGAAAGCACCCTAAAAAGGGCCATTTTCAACACCCGCTGTGAGAGTGCTGATCAAAAAACCTGGTAAAGAAATGTATCCGTTTGTGCAATATTTACGAGTTGTTAATACTGTAGTGTTATCATGTTGAATCTACTTCTGAGTCTACTCAGCCATTCATACTATTGACTGTTGCATTGTTCAGTTTATTAGACCTGAGTTCAGCTTTCTTCTAAACCCCAATATAAACTGAAATCAGTATCATTTTGCTATTACACTCTCTGGGGGTTAATTCTCGTGATCTTGTCTCCTGAGGGGTATATTAAGTCGCCTTAAATCTTTTCACAGAGCCTGGACACCCTCAACTGTCCTAAAGGATATTCACTAGTTGAGTATGCTGATGGTTTCTTATTGGCTTCTAGATCATTGGACCACGGCAAGATTCATTTCATGCTCATTGAATTAGCTATGGTGAACCAAGTTGCATAAATAAAGTATACTTCTGTTTACCCTGTGTTCAATATTGAGGTTACACCACACTAGGGGAGTAACACCTCTCTTGAGACCAAATTAAAACTGTTCATTAGCTATCTACACCCATTACTATCTCCCAGTTACATACTTTTTCCGGAGATGGCAGGCTACTGCAGACAATGGGTTATGGATTGTGCCAACAGTGTCAACCCTTTGCAAGATTTTGTGAAGAAAGTCATTCCTGAACCTTTGTCTTGCTCCAAGGAATCATAACAAGCATTTTTGTCTCCGAAACAAGCATTGTCTTCTGCATCTGCAATGGGCTTTCCCGATTACTCCAATCCTTTCAAATTGTAGTATCATGAAAAAGGTTTTGCTCTAGGTCTTCAGGTCCAGGATCAAGGTGAAAAAAAAACTATAGCCTTTGCTCCCGATGCCGCCACTGCTACTTGCCTGCATGCAGCGGCAACTGTTCATTTAGTTGAAACATTTGAGAACACTGAGTTAGGATCTTCTCTCACTGTTGCTGTACCTTATATATAACTGCATTATAATTGGTCACTAAAACTCATTATCTTTCTATTTCAAGGGTGTATAAATATGAAATGTTGTTGCCTGAATTGTATATAATGCCTGTACAATGTCCTGTACTGAACCCTGCTTCTCTTTTTCCACAGTTCTCGATGGTGAGCCTCATGATTGTGTCTTAACAACAGCCTACCTAACCAAACCTCACGTCGATCTCAATGATGCACCTTTACCAAAATGTGATCTCATGTGTTATGTTGATGATTCATGTCTTAGAAATGATAAATGAGTGTTACTTGCGGGCCATGTGGTACGCACTTTATATGAAACCACTGAAGGTCATTCTTTACTTGATGTTCATTTTGTTCAAGTGGCTGAATTAATTGCTCTCACCTTGTGTGCAGTTTTGCTGTTTGGAAAATGTTAACACTATTCACTAATTCAAAGTATTTCTTCAGGGTAGGTCACACCTTTGGGCTTCTCTGGATGCAAGAGAATTCCTTGCTTATTCTGGAATCTATAGCTAAAATGAGTCCTTTTAAAAAGATTTGCCTGATGCTCTTCAACTGTTATCTATAACTGCTATTTTTAAACGTGCTACACAACAGTCTGCGCATAAGGACTCATCTAGAGCATGGGTACTCACAAACTTTCTCTCGGGGGCCAAATTTACAGTGTGGTTTGTGGCCGAGGGCCGCACTGGTGGGGGCGGGGCAGTGGGGAGGGGGCGGGGCTAGAGCCACAAAAAAACTGTGACCATTAGGTTGAACACAGGCCCTGCAGCGGACGCCTTCGTCCACTGAGCCTCCAGACCCGGCATACACACATATCTCTCTCTCTCTCTCTCTCTCTCTCTCTCTCCCTCCCTCTCCCCCTCTCTGTCTCCCTCTCTCTCCTTCCGTCTGTCTGTCTCCCTCTATCTGTCCCCCTCCCTCTGTCGCCCTCCTCCCTCTGTCTCCCTCCCTCTGTCGCCCTCCCTCTATCTGTCTCCCTCCCTCTCCCTTCCTTGGTCTCCCCCTGACTCCCTCTCTGTCTCCCTCCCTCTCTATGTCTCCCTCCCTCTCTATGTCTCCCTCTCTGTCTCTCTCTCTGTCTCCCTCTCTCTGTCTCCCTCTCTCTGTCTCCCTCCCTCTGTCACCCTCTCTCTCACTCCCTGTCTCCCTCTCCCTCCCTCTGTCTGTCACCCTCCGCCCCTCTCCCTCTGTCTCCCTCCCTCTGTCTGTCACCCTCTGTCTCCCTCCCTTTGGCTCCATCCCTTTGTCTGTCACCCTCTGTCTCCCTCCCTCGGTCTCCCTGTCTCCCTCTCCCTCCCTCTCTATCTCCCTCTCTCTATCTCCCTCTCCCTCTGTCTACCTCCCTCTGTCTCCCTCTCCCTCCGTCACCCTCTACCTCCGTCTCCCTCTACCCCCGTCTCTATCTACCTCCCTCCTTTTCCCTCCCTCCATCCGTCATCCTCTGTCATCTCACCCTGCGTGTGTGTCAGCCGGCTGAGACAGCTTCCTGGGCTCACCAATAGCCGCACCCAAGCACTTCACAGGTCTTTAAAAGACCATTTGCATGTTAATTGTTGTATTTCACCTCTTCTTAGGCCCCGCAGCTCCACTCTGACTATCCCTGGAACCGCTCGGCCCCCACAGAGCAGAGTCAGAGTCGCGCTGGTGCAACCGGCAGTGTTTAGGAACACTCATTATTTTTATTTTTTTTAAACACGGGTACGATGTCTGCAAGGTCCGCGGGCCGCCAAGGAAGGCTTGCCGGGCCGCAGGCGGCCCGCGGGCCGTACTATGAGTACCCGTGATCTAGAGGGAAAGCCTTGATTGATTAAGTCACTAAAAAGGCCACTTTATCTCCCAATTGCGAAGTTAATTTTGTATGTGTCCTAAGAAACTGTATCACTCATCTTCTCTTTAAAAGATCGTCCTGATGTTGGAGTGGAGCGATTACTGTCCAGAGTGCCATTAAGAGCGGTGGTGCAGCGGAGTCTGAGGGTGTAGCTGCTGCAGGAGCACATCATGCCGACCCGAAGGTAAGCATTGTCCCCAGAGGCCCCGCGGTGACAAAGAATGCGGGTGAGCCTGGGGACCAGGCAGGCCTGGGACAGACTGCAGCCTCTGATATCCTCACTCTGCCTCCCCCTGCCCTCTCCGATCCTCACCTTAGGCTTGGAGACAGCTGCGCTGTTGGCCCAACAGACTGTGGCCCGCTGTGGAGCGGGACCGACATAGATCAGCATGCGACACCTGGCCTTCCCTGACAGGCCTCTAGGCACTGCTGCTGAGAAGAGCCTATCTGGGCTGGGACCCCTGCTGGCGGGAGGCCGGGAGGACTGGCAGGACCTAGCGGACCACATCTTGCTGTGAGCCGGGGCCAGAACTTGGCACTGCTGGAGGATTCACCGCAGCCCCCATCTCCTCTACACACAGTGGGCAGCACTGCGGAGTTTCCCAGAAAATATACTGCGGATGTGCTTCAGTATCAGGGAGGCCCCCTCTGATGCAGACAGAACCATAAGGAGATAGGGGGACACTGCTCTGCTTTACACAAGACTCTCGGGTCGCGCCACCAGCCCCTGGCCCACACTGGACACTCACACATCTCCACAGCGGCACAGGCAATGGTCCGCAGTGACACTAAGCAATGGCGCTTTCAATTTAATAAAACTAAAGGGCCCATACAGAACACCAATGCACCCATGACTGAGAACGGCTGAGCTACGGGCCCCGTTAATATGGAACCGGCGGGAACGGAGGCCCTCATGGTGGAGGTAAGGGCTGGTTTCAAGGCCCTGGATAGCCGTTTTGATTTATTGGACTAACGGCTGGATACGCTGTGGGCCTGTATTGACCTTCATAATAAGAGGCTTAATACCGTGGAGGGTAGGGTTTCGGACCTCGAGGATGGGGCCGCACAGTCAGTCAAGAAACTACATTGTGTGGAAAAACTTCTCAAAACCGTCGCAATGAAGAATGAAGATTTGGAGGCGAGAAGTCGGCGTAATAACATACGCATCCTAGGCTTTCCAGAAACTACAAATACTGTCGGCCTGGATCTTTTTTTGTAGAACAACTATTGACTGACTTATTTATCAAAGAATCCTTCACTATTACATTCACCGTGGAGAGAGCCCATCGAACCCTTGGTCCACGTCCCAATACAGGCTGCCCACCACGACCGCTCATCGCCTGGTTGTTAAATTTCCCGGACAGGGACACTGCCTTGCGACTTGCTAGAGAAAAAGGCCCACTTACCTGGCAAGGCTCCTCCATCGTTCGATATCCAGACTTTACTGCGATGGTGAAGGATGCCCGCCGCAAATACTCCGTAGTCAAGGCCACACTGATGAATCTGGGCCTCGGCTACAGTATGGTGTACCCGGCCTGCCTGCTTGTCTTCGTGGAAGGCAAGCTGTGAATCTTTGACACCCCAATGGCAGCACAGGAGTTCTGCCACACATACAGTACAAGGGACGCACCGGAAAGATGTGCCACGGGGGTCTCCATCGGGCAGCATGTCTGGGGCCAGTGCCGACCATTTCTCCACGGAATAAGTACATGCCCATTAATTTGAAGCAGCGAGACAGTGAAGCATAGCAGGCAAATAGACTTGTAACTGTGTGCCACCTGGACCTCAGTAAAAAGCTCCTAAAGTTAGAGTATGGCAAACAAATTGATTTCTTCGTAATTTGAATATCTTACAGTGACGGGAGGCTGGCGTAGCATCGCCACCCCTTTAGTGTGTACCACACCTTGTAAGTGCATGGTTAAGATATTCATGATATTATTGTTGGGGTTGGGATTTCCCTGTTATAATTGCAACAGGGATGGGTGGAGGGAGAGAGGGGAGAAGCCAGTTTCAAATGGGAAGTTATACAATGTTTTAGTGTTAAGGCTGCTGTTCTCAACGCATCCCAGTATTCAAAATCGATATCACGCCCCACGCTTACCCCCCTGTGAACATGCACGGTAGGCTACTCGCATTTGCGGATATAACATTAGCGACCTGGAATATAAGGAGATTGAATAATGGCCTTAAATGCAGACAGGTCCTTCACTATTTGCAGAGACACCAGGTTGACATAGCCTTTCTACAGGAAACGCATCTTCCCCCGACGCCAACACCTTGGTTTGCATCCACATGGGGAACGCATCAGAACTTCGCGGGTTTCATTACATATGCCAGGGGTACCGCCATACTGATACACAAAAGATTGCCATTCCAACCGTCACTTGTCCGTGCGGACACAGAGGGGCATTACCTTTTGGTAGTAGGTCATCTCCTGGGGTATAACATAGCTCTTATCAATGTATACACACCTCACATTGACAGCCCAGACTTTTTTTTATTCCTTGCAGGCTCAGATGGACATGGTTGAGGCGGACTATATCTGTGTGGGTGGAGTCTTAATCTACTACTAGACCCTACACGCAGCAGCACTGCGAACACCCCAACATCAAACTGCATTCCCAACGAGCGATGGTAAAGCTATGTGACACACACACAGCCTGGTGGATACTTGGCGCCAATGGCATCCCACTCAATCTGCCTACGCATACTATTCTGCACAACATAATACTTAAACCCTGTTTTTTGCAATTTTATTGGCAAGGAGACAGATCTGTAGATTTTGGGTAGACACAGCCCCTCCAACATATATGGGATGGTTATCGTCACTATATGAAGTTTCTAAAGTAGACCTGGCTAGACCCTGTAGTATTAAAAAAAAGAAAATTGCCTTTTGGGACTATTTGATACAGTGGAAGTAGGTTTCCCGGGGTCTTTTTTTTTTTTTTTTTTTCCCCCGGGCCCCCTGATTATGCCAGCTTCCCTGCTCCATGGATCTATAACAAGGGTCTTTTTCGATTTTCTGGTCCAAACAGGCTGAAATATGCCTAGATGGAGTCTTTGAAGGTCATCCTTTCTCGTGTGTTGTTCTCTCCTTCTCCCGCCAATTTGCTTTTTGTTTTTAGTGCAACTGTCCAAAGCACACTAAAAGGTTTGGTGGGCAGGACAAGATAGCACAAAATGTTGGTTGGCAGATTTCTTTCTTCACACATAAGGGTTTGGCAAATGAGGACAAAAAGAAAAAAAAGAAAAGAAAAAAAAAACCATAATACTCAACACGATTGGACTACTGGCTAATTTCCCCCAACATGACACAATGGTCTAACACTATACAACATCTCCCCAGAACATTACCAGACCACTCCCCAGTGCTGCTAAAGCTCCACATACCCAGAGAAGGTGGGCGAATTCCACGAGGCAGCAGAGAGAGAAACACATTTTTAAGGTGAAATGGCCAGGTGATATGGGGAAGGGGAGAGGCCGAGTCACACACTTTCGCAACTGCTGCAGCATCCTAGGTGTAAGCCCTATAAAACCAGTCTCCGTCGGGGAGATGGAACTCACGTTACAGTTACGTTCGACATTTAGAGCGGAATACTTACCTACTACACTGATCTGTACACGTCCTGGTTCGCGGATGAAGCTTCGGACAGAGCGCAATACCTGGACTAAATAGCAATGGTGTAGCTAAGTTCCGCACATCAGCACTTTCTGGGAGAACCCTTCACAGAAACGGGAATAACCCAAGCCATAGAGGCCATGGATGGAACAATGATGCCAGGCCTCGATGAGTTTACTGGCATTTTTTATAAAACAAATAAATACTTACTGGCTCCACATCTCCTCAAACTATACTGGAAAGCCTTAGGGAGCAAGGTACTACCAACCAAACCCTACAAAACGGTAATCATACTGCTCCACAAGCCAGGGAAAGACCTGCAACTATGTGGCTCATACAGGCCACTTTCCTTATTGAATTTCGATAACAAAATCCTTGCTTAAATGATTGTGACGTGGCTTTCCCTCCTACTTGATCAAATAATTTCTACAGCCTAGTCAGGTTTTGTACTTCCCAGATCCACAGCTCTGAACCTACGTACACTATTCGCTGCACTACATAGGATCTCTCCAGAGGTGCTTGCAGTGGCCGCACTGTTGGACACCGAGAAGGCGTTTTACTCCCAGAAGGCGTTTTACTCCCAGGAGTGGCCGTTCCTGCTGGTCACGCTGCGCAAAATGGGAATGCCATCGGGATTTACAGACCTTAGTACTCTTCTTTATACTCAGCCCACGGCACGTATCCGTCTAAATGGAAAACTAGCTGCCCCCTTTTCCCTCACTCTGGGCACGAGGCAGGGATGTCCGCTCTCGCCTTTCCTATTCATTATCGCATTAGACCCCCTGATGCGCAGCTTACAGGAGCGGTAGATCCACAGTGGGCTACCATTTAAGACTGGCCCGCTCCTAATTATGCTATAAAACAGGACTATAAAAGGGACACAGATGGAGTGTAAAAGAACAAGCAAGGGAGCGTGGTTGTCCCAAAAGTGTCACTCCCGACTCTTGCCTTGCCTATACTCTGATGTCACGCACATAAACAAAGAGGGCATTATTTGTGTTTCAGGTACTCACTGGTTTGTCTCTTTTTTTCAATACCTCTTCAAACAGTATTGCCATCCTGTCCACTTACAAAGTCCACGAAATTGGGATTAGTGTCAGAATCATTCCCCCTTTGGCCCAAATACTTGTAGCCTCTTTGCCCACATTCAATTCTACTTCATTCAAATGCCCCAAAGTTGTTTGTATGTGTATGTGTAGGTTTTAGAGTCCATGTTTTTCAGATGGATTGAAGCCTACCTATGTGCTCAAGCTAATTTATTCACTATAGCCTAGAAACTACTTTGACATTTTATTCCTAGAGTTGGCATTTCCCTTCGGATATGATGCAACAAATGTAATCACTGTATGTCACCTGAAGTCCATAGACTGTGTCGGTTTTTCACTATCATCGTGCATACCATCCCACATCTTCGGTGTGAGTAGACAGGTTTAACATCATTCTGCAAAATAAAGTTGTTAAGATATGCAGTGAAACAAGGCTTAAGTGGCCCAATGATTTACCTTCGGGGCTCTGTCCAAATGATACCCTTCCTAACCTAAAAAAGAAACCGAGTCCTAACAAAATAAAAATTGGATGGCTCATGGCCATCCTTTCTATCCCTCCAATGTCTCCAGCTTTGTTGATTTGCAGCTGAGAGATGACTCTGCACTATTGCAATCAACTGAGACATTGTGTCAAAAGGTTCTGTTCTCAGGTACAAGCTGCACAGCCCACCTGTCCGATTAAGGCATGGTGCGGTCTTTAGCCTGGCAACTTGATTCTGATTCATGTTGGTGAGGTCCCTGATAGATTTTGTATGCATTTAATTGCAAGCAAACCCCTGAACCGAAAGATTCCAGACATACAGACCAAACTACCCCTGCATCTCTTCCGACCGGCCGAGGAGATTCTGTGCCTACTGCAGGGACAACTACTACTCCAGCTGTTCATTTACCCCCTGCTCCAATGTTGGTTATTATGGTATATTCAGTTGTTTACATTAGATATGTCAACAAATGCTGCTATATTTCCATCCAAAACCTTCACATGCCTTGAAAGGTCCTGTGACAAGCAACCATTTACCACTGTCTAAGGTAAACAGTACTGCTCCATCTCTTCAACTACTTAAGACACTTGTCAGCCCAAAGCTGTGTCAGTTACCTTTGACTGTATCACATGAAGTGAGCACTGGAGATGCTAACTTGAGAGACAGTCTTTGGCACACCTTTGGGCTGACTGGTATCTTGTGTTATTCAAGAACTACTGTAGTGCTACTTTATCACCTAAGACAGTGGTAAATGGTTATGGGTCGCAGGAATGTTCAAGGCATGTGCTGTTTTTCACAGAATATATAACAGGCTTTTTTGTTGACATATATAAACTAAAGTGAACAGAACATAAGCATTTACATGACGCAATATAAAAACACATTTAAAACATAAGGGTAATTATCACCCTTCTCCAGTAAATATGTGAAGATGGTATCGTTTTCCTAAAATAAAGAAAATAAATAAGGTTGATATCAGAACCCCTTCATAGTTGGAAATGCCATGTATGAGACCTTCAGCAAGCCCTGCTTTTTAGACCAACACAGTCTTCAGTTTTGTTTTTCTAACACTGAAAGTGTGTGCTCAACAGTGCCATGATGTATGTGCTAATGATAATAGACTGGATAAACATGACACACGAGTAACTGGCCAAATTACAGCTCTTTAATCCATGTACTTATTACTGACAGGGACTACAACACTCTATCTTTCACAGCCTTTAGTGTCTTTCATAGAAAAAAAATGTAATTGCTTTTTAGAAATCCTAAACTCCAATACTCGATTCTTTTTACAAGGATAAGAAAAGTGAAGAGGACTGGCACAAACCATGCTTCGCTTTTGGTAATTCCTCGTCAGGATTATGCCATATGGTGTCAGACTGTACTGTTTTTCAGGTCAAGCCTAGCAGTGTGCATGCGCTGCTCTACGAGCATGGTGTAGTCTCTCTGTAGACTTTGGCCACGCCCATCACTTGTAATTCGCTCCTTGTAGTGCTCCTTGTAAAATCGCCCTGTTCTATGGTCCCTTTGTTGTCTTTGTCCCGCCTTTTGGCTACTTGTTTCTGCCATGGAGACTGACCCAGTTACATGGATCAGTACACTTTTTGCCACTTATGCACGTTTGGCTCACTACTTTTTGTTTTGCTTCAGCTCTTTCGCCGTCCCTACAACACCTTCTGCCTGTTGCTGCCTTTCATGCTTTGTCAGCACCCCCGCCAGTGTGCATCTGTGGGATTAACGAGACAAAGCACCTTCCACATTGCAATCCTGTACACATTTATTTTTTGAAGTTTTACATAAGCGCAAACTTGACCGAAGGGATCAGAGCGCTTTACACGAGCACGAACTGCATTACAGATGGACAAATTCATTTTAGGCACGGGTAGATTAAGTGACTTGCTCAAAATCACATGATATTTCGAGCCTCCCTCCAGACTCAAACCTGGTTCCCCAGCGTTAAAATCATCCATCTTAGCCATTAAGCCACACCCTCTACATTCATTGTCAATCAGATATTTGATCGGATCTGGTGCAAAGAAGAAGACCCCTTCTCTAGTTCCAGGTAAGAGCGCGTCTCTACTCTCGTGTGTGGGGTTTGCTGTAAATGCCACCGGATGACAACCCCTTCTTCCTAAGGAGCACGGCCCAGTAATCTGATTTGTTATTTTAAGAGGATTTATGGAGCATCTAACTGGCCCCATCCTTCCCAAGGGGCTTCCAGGCTCCCGAACTCCCTCTCTGAACTCTACAGCTGACGAAGAGAGGAAGCTGTTAGCATACATTTACAATGTTCACCTCGAACTCCCGCGGCACTTCCCCTCTTTCAATCTTCTCCCCTCCTTTGTATCTTTCTTCCTTCTTTATGTATTTGCCCTTCCTGCTTTAAGGAATCCTAAAACTAAGCGAGGTGCATGAAGACGCACTTACCGCCAGGACCTTTGTACTTAGTGGGCCACTGCTGGCACCTTCTGTGGCCCCTATACCTTTAAGTGAACAGTATTGCAATGTCCCAGCATGCCCTATGTACTTCCCGGGGTATGGTCCAGTTCCAGCTCTCCCGAGTAGTTACTGACATCATGCTAACTAGGCACCACTGGGCATTCTCCCCAGGGATGCTACATTTCACTTCGGTTTGTGTCAGTAACTGAACTTTCAAACGTACCCCTCCCAATGTGGTTGTCAGACCTTTTGAGTAACTACCATAAGTAAGTGCACACCTCCTGGAGGTCGCACCCTCACCCCCCAGCGAGGCACTCTCCAGCACTAGGAGGGACCCTAGAGCAGGACGGCCCGTCTGCTCACCTGATGACTATACCCTGTCATGGTGGGGTCACAGCTTATGTATCTATCCTTCCTATGATCTCAGACCTAACAAGCAGGGTTGTACAGGCTGAATGAAAGTGGCGAGAGGGAAGACGGTCTCTAAAATGTGCAGGCCTATTTAATGAAGGCAGTGGCTTGAACAGGTAAACTAAACCTCTGAGAGTTCCATAGTGTGACGCTCAACCGTAGATTGGTGTGTCTATGAGCTTTCTATTTACTGACTGTCAATTATTGTTAGCTCTTTACGATGAAGTGCTGTACAAGAGTAACGTGCAACCCGAAAAATTACAAAGGTTTGCGGTGTATTTTGCAATATTTTCTATTGTGTAATGTCATTTGTTTACAGTGGTTTATACCACCTTGCTTCATGTGGAGTAAATTTGCTATGACTTAACCCAAGAAGTTGAGTCTGTTGCATTTGTGTGGGGGGCGAGGGGACCACGCAGTTTGTAAGGGTGGTTGACCCCAACTCCATTGCACAAGTGAGTGCACTATAGATGAGTGTTTTTACCAGTAAGGTTACAAACTATGATGTAGGGCCTGATAGGGACCGTTTCAATGTCACTTTTTATTTACTACTAGGTCTGCTACCCGGGTGGGACCAGTTCACACTAACAATACATACAAGGTCGGTTTGCCTGCTTCAATTATCAGAGGACTGGTGCTGCTATGGTACTCCTTTATTTTTAGGTCTCGCCTAGAGTTGCAGCGCGAATGCGCTACCATCGCTGTGCGAGGCATGCTGTATATACTGTAGCCTGGAAGCTTTGTGGAAGCTCCGCCCACTCTCTGCCCATTGGCTTTTGTCTTAAATGCTGCTTTCCGATTGTTTTGAGGCTTGTTAGTCCCTCCTTATTCATCATTTGTATCCTTCCACTGCTAACGGCCCCTTTACTTACAACAGTATTTTCCTTCCCCTGCCTTCCCCCCTCCCCTTCCACAGTCCATGATTTCTCAGACCACACCAGCCCCCCCACTCCCGTTCGTGCATTCTTCCCACCCGCACTTCCGATTCTAATGCAATAGGTCTCGCGTAAATGCGAGTCCTATTGCATTTTCAATACTTGCTTATAAAGTCCTTTCTGTGACATAGGAGGCGGATTGGATAGCCCGGCAACCCTCTGTTCGCACTTGCGTATCGCTGGTTTATTTGAGTCATTGCGCGTGGCTCTCCCGGCTCCCACGCCTCCTTCTGACGGGTGAAGAAAGAGAGTGAAAGATGAGGCCAGAATATGATTGCGGATGGAGAGTCAGGCAGGAAACTCCAGGATTGCAAGAAGAAGCAGGAGGCGGCAGGGCTGATTTTTTTTATTTTTATATATGGTTTTTATTCTAGCCCCCAAATGTTTAGGCTTCCTAGCATTAAAGAGAGCGTGAATAATCTTTAATCGGCGCATCGGAGCCATACTAAAATTGGCATTTTATAAGTGGTCTATTTATTTGCTGTGCCACGTGCGGCGCGCTCACTTCTTTGTGCATGCATTCTCCGTGCCTGCAGCAGAGGGCTTCATGCACAGTCTTTCTAAGTGTAATGCCTGAACGCATGCACACCCTGCATCTGCGGCAGGGGACTATACACACACTCCTTTTTATTGTGACACCTGAACGCACGCACACTCCGCTTCTGCCGCAGAGGATTTCATGCACACCTCTTCTGAGTGTGACGGCTGAGCGCATGCACACACCGCATCTGTGGCAGAGGGCTTCACAGACACCCTTTCTGAGTGTAACACCAGAACACACACACCCTCCGGATCTGCAGAAGAGGGCTTCACGCACACCCCTTCAGGAGTGTGACGCCTTAACACATGCACACAGCGGTGTTTAGACGGGCATTAATCACATCAACATTACATCTCTGTTTTATTTTTAGAGACTAAACTCTTTTATATGTCTCTTTTGTGTGCAGCCTTGTGTTGAAAAACAGTAGGACATCCTCTTTCTCTGTCTCTCTAGTCCCTGCTTTACCTGTGTAAGGTGCAAATGGCTAGAGAGGGATCTGTTTTTTAGTGGGTGCTCAACAAAACTTCAAAAACTTCATGAATCCATAACCAAGGCCAAAATAAACCTGACATCTGTTTGAAAGCATTGTTTATTTATCCCTTCAGACTTACTTAAGTTCGACATGTTGCAAATGTTTAATTGGTATGACGGAAGGCTGCCTTTAGAAAAATATACAAAGATTTGTATATTTGCACAGCTTTGACATTGTGTGATCATTTTAGACCGGATTTTGCAACATGTTTGGTGCGCTGGGGAATAAGTATTATTTGTAGGGGAGAGGATGTAACCTTGTGGCCTTGCGGCTAGAGCAGTGGACTATAAAGCTGGGGAACCCTGTTCGAGCCTCGGCAACGGCATTTAACATCCTGTGATTTGGGAAATCGCTTAATCTCCCCGTGCCAAACAAAAATGAATGTGTCCATCTGTAACGAAACTGGTGCTCATGAGTGCTCTAAATATAAAAATACATGACCATCGTTGAGAAGGATATATCAGTGCCCTAAAAGACATAAAATAGGGTCATTATTATGCCCTTAATACAAGTTAAAAGAAGCAACATCCGATTTATATATAATAATTAATTTGGGACTGTACCATTAATCGTTTTAGATCCTGTACGTCTGTCGGTACGCTGGACTAGAAATCCAAAATCAAGCTTGATACAAAACAAAAGTAAGCATTTATCTCTGGGTGCACTTAAACCTCTGTTCTAGCTGAAATTGAACTTTTGGTGACTTTAGGTTTCTTACTAAAACTAAATATATCTAAATTAGTCACAATCTTTTCCTTCATTCACACATTTCAATGGTGATACAATAACATCTTTTCTAAGATATTCCTTAACTATTCTTTTTATTGCTTTTTTAATAGACATCTTCAGGTGGTGGTCAATTTGCTTTGCTTTTTTATCAAGAATCTCAGTGTAACTTTTAAAAATTATGTTTCAGGTAAATGTGTGGCATTTCCTGACGAAAGCGCAGATTGCGTCGAAACGCGCGTCGAAGACAAAAATCCTTTTGTTTCCACGGTCTAAGTTGGTGCATACTATGTGATTTATCTGTTGTCACAGTTAGAGTCTGTGCATTTTATGTAACTAAGTATCTGTATTGTAACAAATTTACATGCTAACTACATATAAAACATAGTACGAAGAGATATTTTATTAATTTACTTTGACATTGTAATAAACATTGTTTTTAACTATCAGAAATTAAAATTTACATTTTTATTATTTTGTTGAGTGTTACACTGAGTTCACAAATAAAGTGTGTCTAATTGATGTATGTATTCGGAGATTTGCAACAATAGTAACTCCATAATTGCCTAGGGATTTATATTTCACTGCATGAGCGCTCTGATACCTGATATCTTCGGGTCCAGTTCGTGCTATATAAAACTCTTTAAAAAAAAATAATCTTTGGGTCATAGTTTGCTGGGTCCTATATAAGATGAACAACGTCTCCGGAGATTGAAAACTTTATTTTTTCAACTCTTGCCTTCACTTGTACATCGCTGTATTGCTTTGCAAAACCTTGACATTATATAAATGCACTTAGTTACGTACAAAATTAATTAATTGTGCATATTCACCTGTGCAACCTGTGGATTTCACTGGTGAGATAGCCAGTGGGTCTGAGGACCTTGCCACGTGGGTCTGAGGAGAAGATGTGTTTCGTTCTGCCTCATTCTTTCATTTATCTGAGGTGAACAAGTCAGTATACTACACCTATGTGTCATTTTTATACCCCGCTCTTCCCCAACCTTTGTCCGTATGAGGTTAACAAATGCGATGTATAAACAACAGTTGATGGACAGAATGCAGAACAATGTCATACATTCACCCCAGTGTAGAGATCTGGGCCTAAATCCATTGTTTTTTTGCTCACCATGCGTTCCAGTTTGAACCCAGCCATATGCAAATCAGTCTTGACCCTATGCCTCATGGGAACAGTCCAGCCCGAACTGCCAAGCCAGGTCCTCCCTGGACTGGAAACAAGCATCCTAGGACCGGTTTCGGGGTTTCACCCCTCTTCAGCCAGGATAGCTTGATTCCAGTGGCATGGAGAGCACGGGACCCACGTCTGGGCATTACCTTCCCACTCGGGGTGACAAATGCAAAAACAACAGTTGATGGACAGAATGCAGAGCAATGTCATACATTCACCCTAGTATAGAGATCTGGGCCTAAATCCATCGTTGTTTCGCTCACCATGCCGTTCCAGTTTGAACCCAGCCATAGGCAAAACAGTCTTGACCCTGTGCCTCATGGGAACAGTCCAGCCCGAACTGCCAAGCCAGGTCCTCCCTGGACTGGAAACAAGCATCCTAGGACCGTTTTCGGGGTTTCACCCCTCTTCAGCCAGGATAGATTGATTCCAATGGCATGGAGAGCACAGGACCCATGTCTGGGCATACCCTTCCCACTCGGGGTGACAAATGCAAAAACAACAGTCGATGGACAGAATGCAGAACAATGTCATACGCTCACCCCAGTATAGAGATCTGGGCCTAAATCCATCGTTTTTTTGCTGATGAGGGTTATGAACCCGAAACCGGTCGCAGGATGCTTGTTTCCGGGTAGGTTGGGTAAAAATAATGTAAGGCTCGCAACAAGCAGTATAGAACAGCAAATCGACATGAGGTTTTTTGAATGAGACATATTTTGCGCTGAGAAGTAGCAAAACAATTCACAACAGCAATATTGTGTCAATTACTAGCATATTAGACTTGCGGTCAAGGTGCTTGCACAGCTGACATCTTATCCTGTGTCTCATACAGGACACTTTCAGTCATGATTTTCAGACTTCACCCCTTTTACCTTCCCATTGTAAGGATGATGTTGCCAGTTACAGCAAACTTAGTGCAGTTGGCTCTGAAAACAGACCCAGCTGAACTTTAAATTAATGACATTGGTCCAGGTGAAAGCGGTGTGCTGGGTATGAGGAAGTCTTAGAAACGAATCATCTATAAAATACCTACCAGAACTTGAACCATCTATTGATGTTTAAATAACAGATGAGTTGGGGCTGATAAATCTGTGACCTGCTGGTTACACACATCAGTGAGCATGTGGGTAACTCATTCTCTCCATGTTTACAAACGCCATCAGCTGTTGTCCTTAAGTCCTCTTGCATTAAAAAGTTGAGTTCTCAAGGGAAGAGGTGTGGCTCTAAATATTAATGAGCCAGCAGACAGAAAACTCTACTCCACCCCTTACTCGTGCCTTGCTATAATTTTACCCACCAATTTGTAGGGAAGAAACCCATTTAGCCCCTAACTGCATTGGCATGATGTCATTTCTTTACAGGCGAACATCTTTCCTCATCCATATGTGAGTTCACGTACAAAGGAAACTGCCCTAGACATGGGAAGTTATAATATGTCTCTGATGGGGCTGGCTGGTGCTCTCTTGGACGTGGTGTCAGGAATACACACATACTCCATTAAAGAAATATTCAAGACCCAAGTAGGCGTTGATGGTACCTCCAGTTCAGCTAGGTCTCACTGAGCTAACAAGGTGTACTGAACACCACTACCATAGCATTCCTTACCATTACAGGGTGACGTGTGGCAGGACACAACAGGGTGGCTAGATTCTAACTTTATGCGATTGATTTGAAAATGGATGAGATGCATTAATAAATTTCTTTTTGTTTTTTTGTATACTTTGTAGTAGAATTGCCTGATGGTATTGTAGATATAATTTGCACATCCTAAGAGTTGGTTTTATTAATGTACATTTGGAATTAGAAACTGGTTGAGTTAATTAGTTTTCCTCCTTTATTTACACATCTCTATATTGTGGCCACTTGATGTGATAATTCCTGCTCAATAAATAAGAGAACAACAATGGTTTCCTTCTATATATAAGACATCTGTGTAATAAAGAATGTAATGTGTGATAATTCAGTGTACTTTTGAGATGTTATATAGTCCATCAAGCATTGCAATAAATGCTCTATGTAGGAGGCAGAATAATATACTTCACACCCAGTAGAATGAGGTGAAAGGCAGATACTCCTCTGGGTGAGTCAAAGCCAACTGCATATTGTAAAGAACTGATATCAAAAGCTCGTGCAGACAACTACGGTTTGACGCCAGACCTAAATGTCTGTTGCGCCCACGCAAGCAACCCTGCCACCTCACTGAGGAGGAAATTCTTGCTCTCCTTCACACCTACAAACCCCCCCCTGGAACGATTAATGCCTCAGAACTCACGGAGGAAGAAGTGGCTGACCTCCTCAGTAACTACGACTCTGCCTTGACAACCCCATGCCCCTTAGACCTGAAGGGAGAACACCCTATCTGCACGGTTGCAACCAACCCTTACAGATCTGCTACCCGCCGCATCAGAGGGGTGGTCAATAGCAACCTAGCTATAGTGCCCACCTTTGCTTCTACTTTCGACACCCACTCCTACCCCTCCCTAGTCGGCCTCCTAATAAACTGCCGGTCAGTCGATATCGCCGACCTTATCCTTAGTCATAAATCAGACCTAGCGATCTTGACGGAATCTTGGCTCAAGGATTCCTCATCGCCCTACCTTGACCTCTTAGTCCCGCCCAACTATAGCATTGTAAGGATGGACAGGCATCCAAAGAAAAAAGGGGATGGCATTGCCTGTATCTACCACTCCAACCTCCTTGTTACGGAACTGCCGGTGGACCCCATGGACTCCTGCGAATACCACGCACTCGCCATCTCCAACAACACCTCACAACTGTACAAACTTCACATCTTTTACCACCCCCCCTGGCAAGAATGACACCTTTACGGACCTCCTCATGGAAATCATCACAGCCAAGGAGTCCCCAAACTCTAACGACATTTTCCTTGGCGACTTTAACTTGCATTGGAACGATCCCAAGGACCCTCAGGTCAATGCAATCAGAGACCTCTTGGCCGATCAAGCACTTACCCAAGCCTGCTACCTCCCTACTCATTCGAAAGGTGCCACCCTTGACTGGATCATTGCTAAGGAATCAGCGGTCAAACTCATCTCCATTGATCCTTGTGATTGGTCTGATCACCACGCCATCACTTTCCTCCTGCCCAGCACCCACAAATCATGGACACCCCAACCTGTGATTCCCAAACAATGGGTTATGGACACCAAGAACCTCGACCACGAGAAACTGGCAGCGCGTTGTGAGTCTGACCTCCCCCCTCCCCCAACAGTGCACATCGGTCACCAACCTAGCGGACCATTACTCCTCCACCATATCCGACATTCTTGATGACCTGGCACCGCTAAAACTGAAAAGAACCCAAAGACAGAAATCCCTGGTTCAGCATAGCCCTCAACAAGGAGAAGAGATCCCTTCGACAGTCTGAATGAATCTGGAAACAATACCCATCTGCAGCACATCTAAAACTCCTTCGACAGGCCAGAAATGCCTACAATAAGAAAATCCTCAACACTAAAAAAGAATTCTTCAGAACTGAAATGGAGACCGCCAAAAATCGACCTTGCAAGCTGTTCGACTAGGTCAAACACCAATCCAACAAACTAGCGAAAACTGGCAAAGAAACACCTAAACCCTTAATATCAAGCGAGGAAATCTCTTCCTTCTTCTGTGACAAAATCTGTGCCCTAGGAAAGGAACTTAAATCCACAACCCACCACCAAAATCTAAATCAGCCAGCTCCACCTCTTCTCTCCGCGTTGTCCTCCCAAACCTCACCCAAAAACCTAGCGCACTGGTCCAAATTTAAAATCTATGACAATCACTCTATCTCGAGAATTCTTGCCTCCTTAAAACCGAACAATCACTTTAATGATCCTCTCCCCTCTAACTTCCTAGCTGCCGCCTCCAAGGCTATCATCCCTTCCTGGACCTCAATAATCAACGCCTCTCTCCTACAGGGCTCAATTCCTGATTTGCTCAAGGTTGGCCAAGTTGTCCCCATCCTAACTACCTGCTGTAATTTTTATTCCACAGGTAGCTTGGACCTTAGACGGTGTGTACCTCCTGTATAAGGTAGCCTTCTTGTATGTTTTTTATCTACCTGCTTTAATTTTCTCCCACATGTAGCTTGGACTTTAGACTGCGTGCTCCTCCCGTATAATGTATCCCCATCTCTCCCAATCTGATCCCTCCTATGTTTTGTATTCCGCCCCCTAATTCCTGTAAAGCACTCTGATACCCTCACAGGTCTGGTTCGCGCTCTATAAAACTATTAAATAAATAAATAATAAATAGTAGATAGGTCCTTTATTGCTTTCTATATTAATACCTACTCTAATGATATTGGTTTTGTCTTATTAGTAGATCTTTATACACTTTGGTGATATTCAACATCCACTTCTATAGCCCCTTTTATGGATAGAACTAGTGCTTTAATCCCCTGTTCCTTCCTAGGATCGAGCTTGTGTGGTCAGTGCGAGGAGCAGTTTTCTCTTTTAACCCTGATGATTTGATACACAGGATTTAGCGCTGTTGAGAGAATGCAAACTTTGCATTTTTGCAACTCTTAAGCATATTGTTCCTTAAATGAATAAAATAAATGCTCCTAATTGCGCTTTCCTATATAGCTACACTAATGTATCGCAGTTTGCCAGAGAATTTTTATAAAGGTTAGGTAATCTTGGCTGTTTAAGTAGGTGGAGTGTGTACATACCTCATACCTCACCCTCATTTGGAGGGGGTCACCCACCTAACAATCATCCTCCTAAAATGCTTCTATAGACTTCAATGGCGTCACGCTCCTTGCAGAACTTGCTCACCTTCCAAAATCTGTTACCACTTTGATTTAAATTCAATGGGAAAACCTGCCACAAACACCTGACTCCACCCATCTTGTGACATAATAGGTTGAGCAGCGTCTGGGCATCCTGATTGGTTGCTGTGATTGACATGTTGAGAGTGTGTACATGTGAGTGGAGTTCAGCATTAAAAGGAACAGGTGCAGCTGACTAGACCATAGTCTTTGAGGCTGAGCACAAGAGAGATTGCATAGGGCTAGAATTGTTTAAGATAGAGTTGTACTGGAGTACCACTGTTTCTCCCCGGAGTAGTAGGTCTTCAGGTCTCATACCTTAGGACAAGGTGGGGGCAAAAAGGTGAGATAAACACCCTGAAGCATCAGTATTCAGTTACGATCCAGGATTCCATCGACCTAGAATCCTTCAGGTGTTAAAGCTAAGTTTACTATTCTACTTGCAGTCCGCAGATTTTTGGGAAACTGCAAGTTTGGAGGGCTTATTTATAATCCAACTCACCACCTGGAATATTTTTGGGAAAGTTAAACACTCTGCACATATTTTAAAACGGAGTAAAAATGCTGAAATTTAGCAAAGTCGGCAGGTACTGCTCTGAGGGTGCCAATGAGGGAAAAAAGCTATGGATGATGTATTTATTTATTTTAGAAGGACAGCCGGATTACCAACAGAGAGTGCATTGTTGACCACTGATAAATTAATTCAGTTCCCTTTCAAGAAATGTTGGGGTGATGATGATTGGATATGAAAGTACAGATTCTTGAAGGGGTTTCTTGCCAAGTTACGTAAACAAGTGCACACTAGCTAGGAAGATGGTTAGTAACCGATATGAGTAGTAAATAACTATTTGAAGAGAAAAGGTAGGTCTACTAAAATAGTATTCCTTGACCTCATAGTTTGTGGGTATAAATTGGTCCCATATCTTAGAATCTGAAAATTATAAATGTTCCTTTTATTATTACCTGTAGTTTAAGGAGCTATTGGGGTACCAGTCCAGCCAGTCCGACTTGGATGGCAATCATTTAATTGATTAACATTCATTATAAGGCTTCGAAATGGCAGGAGTGTGGTAGGAAGCTCAGTATAACAATTGCTTAGCCAGTGTTTTAAAAAAAATTATTCTGCATAATCCAAGTATTTTCGCATTAGGATTTTTGTACAAAGAAATGCCAAATGGGGAATGCGTAGTGGTGATTTGTGACTGATGTACTGCTGAGGACTTGACCACCAGTTTAAATAATCAGCTGATAGACGAACAACTTTGTATTTATCCTAAGATGTTGTAACAGGTTTTTTTATGAATAAATGTTCTTTATGTTTTCTATTTTGATATATGTTTTTGCATTTTGAAGTGGGGTGACTAAACGTCCCGGTTTTGCCTGTACAGTCCCAGGTTTTAAAGACTGTTCAAACTTCCCGACAGTTTCTAACAAAACAGACATGTCCCGGTTTTTAGGTCGAGCATTTGAGACCTCTTGCATATACTTCAGTATATACTTTAGTACATATACTTTAGTATATACGTATATGTATGTACTTTGTGGGCTCTGGAGATCAGCCCTAGGACTTGTCTGCTTCCGCTTACATCTTGTATATACTTTAGTATATATACTTTAGTATATACTTATATGTGTATGTACTTTGTGGGCTCTGGAGATCAGCCCTAGGGCTTGTCTGCTTCTGCTTAGGGACTTTCTTTTCTGTTCAACTGTCTCTATTTAAGTGTCTTGATAGAAAATAACCAGCAGAGGTCAGTAAAATTCCAAAATTGCTTTCTGCTGAGGGACTTAAAAAAAAAAAAAATTCTGGCAACTGCCTCTATTTAACTTTCTTGATAGAAAACGACCAGCAGAGGTTAGTAAAATACTAGAATCACTTTAGCATTCTCTAGATTTCAGTCCATAGAAATCGTCTTCCACGAGCACCCGTAGACAAGAATATTTTTTTCAAACCTTGTATTTTCAGTGACATGACCACCGAAGGCCCTGCTTTTATATTAAAAACAGAGCTTTGGACTATACCATTTCCAGCTGAAAGGCAATATTTCTCTCCATGTGTTCCCATACCTGGCGTGTCCCGCAGTTTGGTGCTTACTTTCCCTCCATGTTAAAGAACAGTAGATATTTCAGCACCCATGCTAATGTGCAGAATAGCTAAATACATACAAGGTCCCAAAGGCGAGACCGATGGCATTGCAAATGCTTGTTATACTTGAAAACACAACTGGGCTCGGGCTAATATAGGAATTTCACTTTAAAGAAGTGGCCAAAACTTGAAGTTGGTACCAGGACACAACCTGTAAGCCACAGAGTCTAGATCTGATTAGTGCACTCACTGTGTTTGCCTGTTAATCATCTTCAACTACTGGGATAGATTGTGCTAAATACAAAAATGGCTGTCAGTACAAGTGCCTATGCTACCTAGTTACAGGGGTTAAAGTGTGCGATCCAGAAATTTGTGTGGAACTTGCAAGTCACGTGGGCCTGCTCCAGTAAAGTATTTCAGGTCACCGGGTTAATGTGCAGAGGCGCAACTAGAGTCAAATTTCAGGGGGTGGGGGGCTAATGCAAATTTCGGGGTGGGCTAAGTCTTCCAGCAATAGGCAGTGTGGAGCTGGACGGTGCTCTAAGAAGAGGTGAAAACACAACAAAGCCTCGTTAACAACTTAGGGGCATATTATCAAGCACGGCGTTAAAATTATCACCGCTTTAGCGGCAGAAAACTGCCGCTAAAGCGGGATAATGGGCTTGATGATATGCCGCAGAGAATTCCAATATAAGCCCATGTTGACACCAGAACATGGGCTTCTATTGGAATTCTCTGCGACATATTATCAAGCCCATTATCGCCGATTTTGCCGCCAAAGCGGCGATACTTTTAATGCCATTTCTTGATAATATGCCCCTAAATGGTCTTTTAAAGACCTGTGAAGTACTCGGGTGCGGCTGTGTGTGTGCCCGGGAAGCTGTCCTTGCCCGGGCGGACACACACGACGGGGGGGGGGGGGGGGTCTGGTGGAGGCTTGAGTTGGCATTGGCGTAAGAATCCAGGCAAAGGGCAGCTGCAGTCAGTGTCTGAATAACCAAGCCAAAATCAAAGTGTAAATACAGAAAGGGCGTCCCTAAATGAGACAGCCTGCCAACTCTTCCTGACCCAATCCTGTTTTTAAAAAAATAAAAAATCCTTGTCATTTTGTATTGCTTGGCTTGTAGTTAGTTGCAAGCCTCCTTGTGTAATTGTGGGACTTCTAGTCCCATAATGCAAAGTAGTGTTTGGTGAAAGTCAGGCCTGGTTGGTGTTCTCAAAAATATTATGGGTCACTTATCACCTTTGCATCTCATTCCCCCAACAACTATAGTTTACTATCTCTGTTTCCTGATCATGAGCAGACTCGATGGCAGTGAATGCAAAAGCAAAACCCTGCCGGTGAAGGTTCTTTTGTATTCAAAATTGTTTCCTTCTACAATGCCCTCCCCTCCTCCCCCATACTCAACAGCTGGGGCTACATATGTCTGATTCAATGTGGTTTGAATTATTTGAAAAGGAACACGTTTGAGCCCGTCTAGCACAAAACTGGTTCTCTTATCTGTCTACAGCAATAGAGCTCTATTTGCGGGGAAGCTGGTCGCGGGCCCGGGACGCATTCAACATAGGGCCTAACGCAGGCCCCTGCAGCCCCTGTGGCGCAGGGGGGGGCCCCCTACCACTTCAGAGGAGCCCGATTCCACCCAAGTCCAATGAATATCTGCGGGATGTGGGAGAGTAGGGCGGGGGGGGGGGGGGCACCATCATTTTACGCAACGCCACTGATTTCGACCAGTACGTCCCTTTGTAGATGTTTTATGTCAATGCTTCGGTGCAACGCCTCCTGTTCGGCTTTTTACATTTAATAGCCAGTCAGCAGATCTGCATGCGCCCTCCACGTGCAATGAGATTTTCTTTCCTTAAGTGAGGCCCGGAGCTGGCCGCGGCATGGAAACACCAGACGTGAGCTTCTTGCTTGGAAGGGAATGCGAATGTGACCGTGTGCTTGGCAGCTCCTAATTATGAATCACAGCTGTGAATCTAGTGGCCCAGTCAGAAACATTATATTACATAGTTACGGAAAACGTGTGACTCACACACCCACATACACAGCCCCTGGACTTCTTACTCGAGGGCAAGCAGCAACAGGCTGCAGCTGTGTGGACCTCGTGGCTCCCTTTCCCACCCCCCATCAGGTGATTATACGACAGGAATGCATGACTGAAACATTCTGATGCGGAGGCAGGGAAGTAAGCAACTCAAAAATGAGGATTATATATTGCAAACACAGTCAAGGATTGTCTGTAAGTAAAACAAGCATTGGAAATGCAATAGGTCTTGCATTTGTTAGAGCTATTGGCATTGTAAATGGCAATGTCATTTGCCTATGTGTTATGGGGTGTAGGCATATGGTGTGCAGTGGAATTATGTGGATTGGATGAGTTAGTTGTGAAATTGTGAGGTGTGGAGTGAATTTGTGTAGTGGAATTATGTGGCATGGCGTGCTGTGCAATTATGTGGTATTGAGTGTACTGGAATTAAGTACTGGAATTATGTGTAGTGGGTTTCTGTGTTATTAAGTGTAATTATGTAGAATGGTATTTTGTGTTGTGTTGTGGAGTGGAGTGGTATCTTTATAGCGACCATGGTATGTTGATCAGACATTCATTCTATTGTTGGGCATTGTAGCCAGACCTTGGATTTGGTGCCTGGCTCCCACTGCCATTAATTTCAAACAATCTACCACTCTAACAGCCATACTACGTAATGTATTGCCGATAGAGACAGTATTTTGAAGGACGCAATCGCAAAGTCACCCCTTTAAAATTTATTAACTGATCTTTTGGCTTTCACTATGCTTTTTTGCGGATGCTGAATAGCATTAACCTTTATTAAAAACTACGGTGTTGACAATGCGGAAGAGCCAGCCCCATGTCAATGGGGTATACACTCATGCATCATGAAGCATGATCATGTATGCTTTATTATGCTGCAGTGGTCCTGGCTTCATGGAGTAAGCATGCTTATGCATCACCACACAACCGCAAATATGTATCTTGATGCTGCAATGGCTATTAATTTTTTTTATTTTACTGTACTGTTACAAGACAGTAGACGACCATCTTTAAACAGCAAATATAAAAAAAATATAAAACAATGTGCAAAGCCCTTTTAGAGAAAAGAAAATCCTACTAGCAAATTGCAGATGAGGGGCCATCCTCAAAAGTAAAAATAAATAAAGAACTAGATGTATAGGGGCAGTAGAGCAATGAAGGAGTGGGGGTATGGGGTCAACGTCGCTGACAAGCTAGAAGCAATAGTGAATAAGCAGTGGCATCCGAGCACTGTGAGGTAATTCAGTTTTCGTATTTAGCCACCATTTTGTGTCTTTCCGCCATTTTGTGTTGCCCTCACTCAGGCAGCACGGTGAAAGAGGTGTTGTTTTCCCTCATCCTACTGCAACGTGTCAAATAACCTCCTGCCTCTGTTTAAAGCTGGTGTCAGGGTCCGGCCGACTCCACTAATCCTCGTCTGGTTTGACTGATCCCTGTCTCGACTATCTGTTGGATCGCACTATTCATTCCTGACTTTATCTTATCCTCTGGCCTTCGCTATTCTTTACTCGTATTCTCTCATTTCACAACTGTCTTCCGGGGCATACAAACGTGTCCTGTCACCTGCAAGTCGACTTATAAACACTACCACTGATTAACTTGTGGGGAAGGGTGACAAACACAGTTGGAAGAGAGGCTTATTTGAGTTACTTAATATCTTGTTTTCACATTCTTCTCATTGGTTAACCCTGTATGTATTGGGAGTGTTCTTTGTGAATATGTGTGTTATAAAAGATTGTGCGCCACGAAGTAAAGTGGCAGTCTCCTAAGAACATACCGAGTGTACTTCTGGGACAACTGCACTTAGCTGCAGCTAATAAACCTTATCTTCTACGCCTAACGGAGTGTCCCGTGTCTCTGTTCGACAAAGCAGGTGAACTCAGGAGATTAAGGCGTACCCTGCGCCGCCAGGCCCATAAGGTCCCGGTTCTTCAATTTGGCGCCCAACGTGGGGCGGCTTCAGAGGTAGCAGTTCTGCCCGAGGATCGTGAGGAGCCCCGCAAGAAAATTCTGGAGGAATCGCAAACCACGTCAAGCGACCCCTGTATGTCGAAGTGGTCCGAAGGTCTTTTGCAGCGCGGTTACTCCTTTCTGACGGCTGCTGACGACTGCTGCCCTGACTGCCGCCCTGCTTTGGTCAGTTTGATGATGTTTGGTATCGCAAGACATTAGACGGGCCTCTGTTGGCGTAAGAAGACACTTAGTTAAGTATTGGTGGGTAGCTCCCACTATTTTGTTTTGATTTGGGTCTTTGATTCGGCTATTGCAAAAGCCGAAGCCGAGGGGTGAGTACGTTTGTGCTGTATTATTTGATTTAACCCCTTGATGTTTGTGAACAGTCCAGTGAATTAACAATGCCTGGTCTGAGTAAGTTTAGGAAGTTCTGTTGCCTTGGTTGTAATAGGGATTCCCGGCTGGAGGACTCTTGTCCGATTCCTCCGGTTGGAACTCCCACCTATGAGCTTTATTCAAAACATGGTGTCGGCCCCATTGCCGTTAATAAGGCATGGATCCGATACACGAAGAACGATGGCGTTCTACAGTGGCCACAAAATGGTAGTTTTGAGCCTGACATATTAGAGAATTTGGAAGCGATATTGTTCAAAAGACAAGCCCGGCCGGCAATGTTTGACTCTTTCCGCCTCTGGCGTAAGGAAGCCAAACAGAAAGAAATTAAGCAGGCAAAACGAGATAAGAAAGCACAAAATATGACGATTATACAGGCTGCCCAGCAGTTTAAAAATAATGAGATTGATAATGCAATGGAAATTTCAGAGAGACAACATCGTATGGCAATAGATAGATGCTATCCGGTGTTGTCTAATTCCCCTTCTGATAAAAGTAAGGATCTGGAGGAAGACCCTTTGATGTCTCACCTATTGAGATTGCCTCCACCCTATGTACAAGGTGCTAATGCACCCCCGTTGTTACAACCTGTTCAGTTGTCTGTTATCCCCCCACCTGTTCCGGTTCTTCCACATTTGCCCCTTCCGGTATTGCCACTCCCACCTCTCGTGCCACCAATTCCTTTGTCTCCATCTCCTGAACATCAATCTTCTTTGCCTTCGGCTCCCCTTATAACTGCCAGTCCCTCTCCTGTATCGCCTAATACCTTGTCCCCTGTCCTTATGTCTAATTCTCCTACTGTACGCAAACGAATAACAGATACGGTCTCTGGTTTTTTGTCCCCTTTCCTTGGGACTCTGAACATGTCTCCGGCTTTTTCTCGAAGGCAGTCTCGTAGTCAACTTCCAGGTTCCGACGAACGGGTGGTGTTGGACTCTCTCGCTCGCAAATGGTTCGAGAAGGGTCCCCACTCCCCAGTATAGTGTGAAAGATATTATGATGACCTTTCATCAGTTGGATGTGTCCACGCAGAGATATGTATTTAATGTTATGTGTGACACTCTTGCTAAAGAATGGGAGGATATGGATTTGGGTTTACTTCCCCAGGGTCTGTTGGACATTCAGGCTAATTTCGATAAAGGACTCATTGTGGGTTCTAAGGTTGAGGACGCCGTAAGGACACTTGTTACTTTTAGGTCCTTATTTTCTTCACAAACTTTTCTTGATTCTGATCCTGCTGTTCGGGAGACATTGAAACATTACCCAATGAGAGAGGTTCCTCCGATATGGAGGGAAGAGGTTGCGCAAGCAGGTAATAATCCAGCTATTCCCGCTCACTTCCAGCGTATATGGGTACATGTGCCCTGGAAGAGATCTGATGTTTTGGCCCTCAAACAATCTTTACCGGATCCCTGTAAAAACCCTGCTGGTTACTATAAAGAATTGTCCCAGACTGTTGATGCCTGTATTATGAATTTAGCCGATATTGACATGTTGATGGGAAATGTAGTCCCACAAGCGTTATGAGCTCGGATTCGTAGAGAGGATCACTTTCAAGAATTGGGTGGTACATGGAATGCTATAACTGCCTCGGATAGAGCACAAGTGGGTGATGCTAAGCCTGATGTTTTGATCACAGAACTCCCTGGTAGGATTATTACTTTAATGAAAACAATGATGCCCGCCTTACGAGTTAATTGGGATAAATTAGCTGCGTGTAGACAGAAGAAAGATGAGAGTGTCTCCGATTTCTTCACTCGTTTTGAGGAAACGTTTATTGATCACAGTGGTCAGGATATGACTACGGAGGGTGGACAGCGATTATTTGTAGATACATTCGTATTTAATTTGCTCCCCGAGTTGTCACGTAAGTTAAAAGACTCTGAAAGTTCATGGGCTGTTTCTTCTTCTGCTCAGATATTGGCTACTGCTCAATATTATGAAAACAGGGACAAAGAGGAAAAAGACAAGCAAGAGAAGAAGACCAAAGAATTAGAAACGAAGGTTCTTCTGCAGCAAGCTTATCCTCCTCGCTCTGCTCAGCGCCAGTTTCAACAGCCTCCCCAGTTTCAGAGGGTGTTTCAAAAGCCTGAGCCCTATATTCCGCGGCCTTTGTTAGGTCCTAACCAATGTGCCTATTGTAGGGAGGAAGGCCATTTTAAGAATGGCTGCCCAGTTTTATTACAGCGTAATGGAGGACTATCTACTCCACGAGGTCGTGGTGGTTCCCAGTTAGCGCCCAGGGGTAGAGGTCGAGGTATGTCGCCCCAGACACAGCGTTCCCTTCCACCTCCACATTCTATGAACTACTTTGATCAACAAAATACTCAGTCTACACAGTATTACAATGATGATCACTATGTTCAAGGTGAGAATGACGGTCTTCACGCTAACTAGGAAAGCCATAGACAAAGTGAGGGAGTTGTATCTATTCCAGTAGATCAGAATGGGCCTTATGTTAATGTCACTACAATGGGTGTTTCAGAGCCATTTCTTTTAGATACTGGTGCGATGAGAAGTTCTATTATTCACTCCAAACTCCCTGGGGCACCTTTGTCTATCTTAACAAACGTATCCGTAGGATTTTCTGGCGCCCCAGTTCATAGCCCGGTCTCTTGTCCTCTGCCTATTTCAATTGGTTCTTATGATTTGGAAGCTCCGCTTCTTTTAACGACTGGTTGCGGCGAAAATCTGTTGGGTTTGGATTTATTAAAAAGATTGCATGCAACGATATATTGTTCTCCTGGTGTACATCTCGTTTTGGGGAAGAAACTGACTTCTCCAATGTATTTGTCTAAAGATAAATTTCCACCTGAAGTGCTCTCTCTCCCTGCAACACTTTGGGCTACGGGTCCAAATGATGTTGGTTGTCTTGAGATCCCACCCTATGTCGTTACCCTCAAGCCCAATGCTAAATTGCCACGCATCCCTCAGTACAAAATTCCCAATGATGGTGAAAGAGCACTTTTTGCTATTATTTATGATTTGGTTCAGAAAGGTGTGGTTGAGGAGACGAGGGGAAATGTATGCAATAGTCCTGTTCTCCCGGTTCTTAAACGCACTGATCCTTCTCAGCCTCCTGTTTATCGCTTTGTTATTGATCTCCGGGAGGTTAATAAAATTGTTGTGCCACAGTTTCCTGTTGTTCCAGATATCACTGCCCTGTTAACTATGATACCTGCCTCGGCAGCTTGGTTTTCTGTTATTGATTTGAAAAATGCTTTCTTCAGCATCCCCATTGCTGAAGAGAGTAGGGATATTTTTGGCTTCTCTTTAGGAGGCCGAAGTTTCCGGTTCAAGCGCGCACCCCAAGGCTATTGTGAAAGTCCCTCCATCTATAGCCAAGCTCTGAAATGCCAGCTTGATGCTTTTCCTTTGCCGCTAGGTGCTACCCTTATTCAATATGTGGATGATTTATTGATTGCTGCTGATTCAGAGGATATTTGCAAGAACGTGACTATTGCCCTATTGCGTCACTTGTCTGACCTTCACCATAAGGTCAGACAAATTACAATATGCCCGCCAAGAGGTTACCTATTTAGGTCATCTCTTGTCGAAGGAGGGAAGGCGACTGACCCCAGAACGTATTCAAGCAATTGCACAAATGTCTGTGCCATCCACACAAAGAGAAGTACGTGCCTTTCTGGGCATTACCTCTTATTGTAGACAGTGGATTCCAAATTTTTCTTTGTTGGCTAAACCTTTGTTGGCACTCACTTTGAAAGACACACCTCAACCCCTTCCTTGGACTGACAAATGTCAGAAGAGTTTTTCTGATTTACGTGCTGCTCTGTGCTCTGCTCCTGTGTTGGGTACTCCGGATTACAGTAAGCCCTTCACGCTCTATGTACATGAAAGAGAGGGTTGTGCGTTGTCAGTCTTAACACAACGATTTGGAGACAAGCAGCAGCCATGTGCCTACTTTTCGGCTACATTAGATCCAGTAGCCAAGGCATTGTCTAGTTGTCTTAATGCTACAGCAGCAGCAGCAATTTCTATTCGTCAGTCTGCTGGAGTGGTGCTAGATAACACTCTTATTGTTATGGTACCACATGCAGTGGATACCTTGCTAAATAGGACAAAAACGCAGCATCTTACAAGCGCTCGCTTGTTTGGGTATGAGCTGACGCTCTTGGGTAGTCATGTGCACATCAAGCGATGTAACACTTTAAATCCAGCCACATTGTTACCTCTTCCAGATGAGAAAGGTATTCAGGAACAACATGATTGTTTTCCCCGTACTGAGGAGGAGACAAAAGGTAGGATTGATTTGAAAAATACACCACTAATGGACCCAGATGGGATCCTATGGGTGGATGGTTCTTGTTTTAAACTCCCTACTGGTGAAACAACTTCAGCTTATGCTGTTACCACCTTGCATACAATCGTGGAGACAGCACGCATCAGACATAATTCAGCTCAGGCAGCTGAACTAATAGCTTTGACCAGAGCGTGTGTGTTATCTAAAGGGAAGAGAGTGAATGCATATACCGACAGCCAGTATGCATTTGGTGTGGCATATAGTTTTGGTCGTTTGTGGAAGGAAAGAGGATTCTTTACCTCCCATGGTACTAAAATACAGCATGGTCAGTTGGTAACTGATCTTCTTGAGTCACTTGCTTTGCCTATCCAGATAGCAATCATAAAGTGTAGTGCGCATAAGAGGATTACTGATGATGTTGGTCGCGGGAATGCTTTTGTGGATGAGGTAGCGAAAGAAACAGCCAGAGATGCTATGAGTCGCATGGATGTTGCGGGCCCTGCAAATTGGGTCAAGGAAAAAGGAATGTGTGAGGATACAATAGAAAGTGTGAGATCGATTCAAGGAGAGGCTACAGAGAAAGAGTTGAGTAAGTGGAAAGAGAGTACAGGAATGTTAAACGTGATGGGATGTTGGATAGAATTGTCAGAACATCAGCGTTGGCTGTTACCAGATGCCTATGTACTGCCTGTAGTTGCTATGGCACATGGTCCAGCCCACATCAGTGCAAAAGGAATATGTAAGCTTCTGGCTCCAGTGTGGCTGAACGAAGGGATTCCAAAATGCGCAGATAATTTAGTGAAGCATTGTATCGTTTGCTTGATGCACAATCCAGGAAAGGGAACCCCAACTCCAGCAGGTCATTTTGCTCCCCTAACATATCCTTTTGAGGTGTTGCAAATTGATTATATTCACATGGAACGATGCAACAATCTCAAATATGTTTTGGTGGTGGTGTGTGCCTTCTCCAGATGGATAGAGGCCTACCCCCTGAAAGACAACACTGCTTTGTCCACTGCCAAAGTTCTTCTGAAAGAGTTCTTCCCTAGGTTTGGTTTGCCACGCATTGTCTGGAGTGACAATGGAAGTGAATTTGTGGGCCAAATTATGAAAAAGGTGTGTTCCGGTCTTGGTATCAGGCAAGAATTCCATGCGGCGAACCATCCCCAATCAGCGGGTTTGGTAGAGTGCTATAACGGCACTCTCAAACTTAAGCTTGCAAAGGTACAGGCTAGCACGGGACTTGCCTGGCCCGATGCTTTACCTTTGGCTCTCCTATCCACTAGAACAGCTGTACATTCTCGTTTGGGACTCAGCCCATACGAGGTTGTTTTTGGGCACCCGGCTAATGTTTGGGGAGTTCCTCGCCCTAAAAAGTATTCTGACATACAGTATCCAATGCTGATTGACTACTTACATGACCTCACCACTAACTTACGTGTTCTCCACCAACAGGTTCAAAACGCTTTACCAGAGGCCTCCACAGACCCAGGTCATTCTATCCAACCGGGAGACTGGGTCTGTGTGAAACATTTTCAGAGAACAAGGAATTTGGAACCTCGTTGGAAGGCGCCTCGACAAGTTCTTCTGGTGACACGTGCAGCAGTGAAAGTCGAAGGGAAAAAGAACTGGATCCATGGCGTGCACTGCAAAAATGTGCCCTTGCCTTTTGACCAGTGGGTCCGTAAGGGTGTAGGTGATTTTGAAGGCGAAAGGGTCCCTCGGTTTGTACCTTTCAGTAGTGCACACCTAGATGGAACTCGGTCAGAGAAAGAAGATGACGATGTTTTACAAGAAGCTGTACCGCCACATCTCCGATTGAACACTACAGATCCACAGACACTATTTCAGGACCAAACTGTACTGAACAGAACTCGATATAATTTAAGGCCTAGACTGGTCAAGGACACCTGAGATTTTCCTCTCTTTCGTGACATGTATCATCTGTCCAGGTTTCAGGGTCACGGTAGGAGTCTTGGTTCGTGACCTGTATAGTGGCTAGGCCCCCAGGACTTGCAGTGTCATAGGACGGCTAATAATCACAGCCAAGTGAGTAAGGAAGATTGCCGTGAGCAACAATTTTAGAGGATGGATGTCAAAGTGGAAAAGAATAATAAGAAGGAAGAGATGAGAAAGAAATATTGTAAATTAGTGTACAGTCAATGTGGCATAACATTGTGTGTTCTTATGTTTTTTAGTACCTTATTGGCTTGTGTAGGTTGGATTGTTCATGCTATGCAGCACAAATCTGTCCCTACTTCTATGTCCTTGCCTCTCCATTCTACTATCTCCCCACATCAATTACATACGCTTCCCCAACATGAACTAATCAGGAGAACAGAATATTTTAACAATTCATTTGTCCAGTTGTTGCATCAACACCAATTGGTAGTCAACACAACCGACTGTTGGGTGTGTGGACTTATGCCTCATACCACAGACAAAGGGATGCCATATTTAACCCTTCCATTTTCGTATGAAGGTTCCGCTTGGGCCTATTTTGTGATGTTTTCAAATGCATATCAGACCCGATTTAGACGTCCAGTTGGTTTATATGGTAGTGGACAAGATTTTAGTCAAAATTCTCGAATAAATGGAATAGTGGCTATGGCTAGAATTGTGGAGAATAGTAGGGTTCCTGTTGATGAGAAACGAACATACGATGGTTGGAACGTGACTCATTACGTTACTAGCCTTACAGATAGAGTTAAACAGGGAAAATCTCCACCAATTTGGACTGTGCCTCATCGAGGTAACTTTTGTTTACAAATGAATGGCCAGACTACTGACACTGGACAAGGAAAGAGTTTTTGTTCCCATACATACATTCACACATCTCAGAATTCACCACCGTTAGTGCCATCCCAGGGCACGTATTTTGTCTGCCACGATAGAGCCTACACCTTGTTACCGACGGATTTTTCAGGAACGTGCTATATAGCCTTTCTTCTCCCTCCTACATACACTGCTCCTTCTGGACATCACAGAAACAGATATGGCAGAGGGATTATTGATTCTAAAGACACGGCAGGACAAGAGGGAGGTGATTTCCTTAAAGGATTTCTCCCTTTTTGGGGCCCAATGGCCAACATTAGAAACATGAGACAATTGGTTTGTGTTGTTGAGACTACCATAGATGTCACTGTGGGAGCCTTGAGTAATCTCACGGCTGAACTTCAGGCGGATCGTCTCATGACATTGCAGAACCGGATTGCTCTGGATGTTATTCTTGCGGATCGTGGTGGTGTTTGTAAATTGATCGGATCTAGCTGTTGCATTTATATACCTGACGACGCCCCTACGGTATACCAAGCCATCTCCAAATTACATGTGATCTCCGAGTCGATTCATCAAGACGAAGGAGATTGGTCTTTATTGGAATGGTTTTGGGGATTACTGTCCAAATGGGGATGGAAGGTATTAACATTCCTTGGAGTGGTTTTGGCCATCAGCTTTTCCTGTTGTCTCTGTATGCAGTGTGGCCCCGCCATCTGTGGTCTTTGTGCCACTATGTGTGTCCCAAGGCCTGTGCCACGGAAGACGGAGAGCATTAAAATGATGTTGCAGCAACAGCTTGATGACCTCATGGCCATTGATGTCGACTCAGATTAAAATGAGTCTGTGTGTCTTGCCTGAGTAATGGCAAAAGGAGGGTCTGAGGTAATTCAGTTTTCGTATTTAGCCACCATTTTGTGTCTTTCCGCCATTTTGTGTTGCCCTCATGTATGCTTTATTATGCTGCAGTGGTCCTGGCTTCATGGAGTAAGCATGCTTATGCATCACCACACAACCGCAAATATGTATCTTGATGCTGCAATGGCTATTCATTTTTTTTATTTTACTGTACTGTTACAAGACAGTAGACGACCATCTTTAAACAGCAAATATAAAAAAAATATAAAACAATGTGCAAAGCCCTTTTAGAGAAAAGAAAATCCTACTAGCAAATTGCAGATGAGGGGCCATCTTCAAAAGTAAAAATAAATAAAGAACTAGATGGATAGGGGCAGTAGAGCAATGAAGGAGTGGGGGTATGGGGTCAACGTCGCTGACAAGCTAGAAGCAATAGTGAATAAGCAGTGACATCCGAGCACTGTGAGGTAATGCAGTTTTCGTATTTAGCCACCATTTTGTGTCTTTCCGCCATTTTGTGTTGCCCTCACTCAGGCAGCACGGTGAGCGAGGTGTTGTTTTCCCTCATCCTACTGCAACGTGTCAAATAACCTCCTGCCTCTGTTTAAAGCTGGTGTCAGGGTCCGGCCGACTCCACTAATCCTCGTCTTGTTTGACTGATCCCTGTCTCGACTATCTGTTGGTTCGCACCATTCATTCCTGACTTTATCTTATCCTCTGGCCTTCGCTATTCTTTACTCGTATTCTCTCATTTCACAACTGTCCTCCGGGGCATACAAACGTGTCCTGTCACCTGCAAGTCAACTTATAAACACTACCACTGATTAACTTGTGGGGAAGGGTGACAAACACAGTTGGAAGAGAGGCTTATTTGAGTTACTTAATATCTTGTTTTCACATTCTTCTCATTGGTTAACCCTGTATGCATTGGGAGTGTTATAAAAGATTGTGCGCCACGAAGTAAAGTGGCAGTCTCCTAAGAACATACCGAGTGTACTTCTGGGACAACTGTACTTAGCTGCAGCTAATAAACCTTATCTTCTACGCCTAACGGAGTGTCCCGTGTCTCTGTTCGACAAAGGAGGTGAACTCAGGAGATTAAGGCGTACCCTGCGCCGCCAGGCCCATAAGGTCCCGGTTCTTCAACAGGAAGAGCTAGAAAGGTTATCTAAAAAATCTAAGGTGTGTGACTGCAAATTTTGCTTTATCCACTGTTTAGGTAGATAGGTGTTTGAAGGACTCGGTTAAGTCATTTTGGATTAAGAGTGTTCTTGTAGGTCAATTTTGTGTGGGTGAGGACGAATGGAATCCAATTTATCATTCCGCCCTAGAAAAGAGCTGCTGTGTCTCTGGTGTTGCAGGGATTCTGTGAAGTCACAGAACTTTGCTTGGGATTATAGAACCTTAGTATGCAGGGACTGAGTCATCCTACCACTTGAGTACCTATGAGCCCGGGACTGACTGGCTATAGTGTCTCACTTGCCCACCTACTCACTCACAGAGGAACAAGTGATTAGACACCCCAGAACACAACACTCCCGACCCTCTCAGGAATTGCGGTTACAGGACACACCCTTTAGCTCTCACACTCGTACTATTCCAAAATAAGACAGAAGAAAAGTTTAAAATTTTTATTTTAACTATCGTCCTGTAGTGTGCAGTATACGTGCCACAATAAGTTAAAAAAAAGCACAAATAGGGTCAGCATAGTAAGTAGTCCATAAGTCATAAAATGAGCTCTCATTATATAAGACAGGGTAGCCTAACTCCATCCCCTTCTAAGGAAGCAAAGTGATTATTTATGATAAGATCTCTGGGTGTTTGCTGCAGCCCCGTACCTTAGCATGCAGAGATGAAAGTTCTACATCTCAGGTGCTGTCACGATCTCTTCCCTGGAAAGATCCCTCTCCAAGTGTGCTGCCACCTATTCTGTACATAGCAATATGGCAAAGTACGAGTCCCCAAACGACAGCTTCATTTGTATGTTTTGTCAAGGTGCTGAGGGCTGACCAGAACAAATAATAAAGGCATTGTCGTTTGACCTTGTCTACGGTGTGCAGACTAAATCCCAGGAAAGTACAGAACACAAACACAATGGCAGGTTCTGTGTGAAAGTACAATGTGGCACAAAGCAAAATACTTTTGTATTGTAAAGTGCACAAAGCTGAGGGCAGTCTGCAACATGCTCATGCTAACATAAGAAAAACGACAATGGGCCTGCACAGGACATATGACACTGGTGGTGAGCAAATATTTTAAGAGGCAATAGTCGCAAACATATACAAAATACACACAGCCAGACTAATTCAGCATACAGGAATGTAAAGAGCATCACAATCATGGAGACAAGCACACAACTACAGACAGACAGAGTCATAGAGTAAGAAGGACAAACCAATACGGACCAATACGGACATGCTGAGAATCACAGAGAAACATTTTTAATTAACTATCACACAGACAAGTAAAATGAAACACACCTAGACATGCACACATGGATGCCAGCATGTAAGCAAAAAGGCATGCATGTTTTCGGAAAGGAATTGAGCGTGTAAACAAAAACTGGCAAGACCCGAATGTTGATTGGCATGCTGCATTTTGTAGAAGTTGTACTAATGTGAGCTAGCTAAACGCATGGTCAAGTAAGGGAGAGTGAAAAGCCAATACTGCCATGGCATGCTTGCTGCCGGTTGCCAACCAACATGTCCTAAGACAGTGGTCCTGCTTCTGGCAGGGGCTGGCACACTAGACTCCGGTATTGTGAAGCTCATGGTACAAGAGTGACAGGGAGCCGCAGGCTGTGGGGGTTTAGAGAAGCATACAATGGCAAAGAGGGCAGGCAGGAGGGAAGTGGGTCAAAGAAATAGTACCTGCATCAAAGAGGATGGCCACTAATCAAGGGGAATTAATCTGTAGATGAGCGGTGTTCCTCAGATACAAACGGAAGTGATGTATCATGTTCGTGAACTAATTAGGTGGCAGCACAGAAGAGTGACGCTCGAGTTAAGCTATGGTAAGCAGCAGGCAGGATCAAAGTCCTTTTAGTGAATACAGCATGTCTTGCACACAGTATATGCGCACTGCCAGGCTCAACCTAAAAACAACGGCTGGCAAAGCCAATAAGTCTGGCTATTTAAGGGAAATTGCTTCTTCATTGATTGACAAGTAAGGATTTGTGAGTGAATGGATGGGTAAATGTGAGAATGCGTAAACATTTGATGAATAAGCGATAGAAGGTACGGATAAAGAGTGAGTATAAAGTGCCAGAGTAGATGGCTGAATGGGTGAGTGTATGGGTGAATGGTTAAATTAGGAAGTACACATTCTACTGAATAAATGACTGCATGGAATGATGATGCAGAGAGATTACACTAATCTTTTAGGATGGGCATTCAGCAGGACTGATAATGATATTAAAATGTGAAGAGCTACCAATGTTATCTGAGTGCAAGCATTAAAACAGGGCTGGGCGCTACCATGCAATATGATGATGTTGTCAACAGTATGTCAAGAATTATCACATGGAGCACACAGACATGTCATCAAAGGCCATATTGTGTCAAATACTATCACGCTTATGCCAAATATTGGCAACATAGGGGGGCGTGGCTGAACGTCGGACATGGCAGACGTGTTTTAATATCGCTCCACACAGTCACCAGTAATCTGACCTCATCCTGTCTCACATCGGGGTGACGCTGGATTGATCGCTGAGGTCCTGCCTGAGGGTTGAGGCATTGGGGCGTGCTTTGGTGATGTTGGAGCCCTTGCAGTCGCTAGATCGGCGGGAGTGGCAGGCGCAGGCTGGCAGGTGCAGGCTAGAGGGCGCAGGCCAAAGTGTGCAACATGGCCCATAGTGGGGCTGGCGTCGCTCTACAGGGAATCAGGGTATGCAGTTGCAGAGTGAATTTTTTCTTCCCCCTAGTTCTCCCGAAGGGCTCCCCCTCCTTTTCTGAATGTCGGCGACACCCTGGATCCCTCTACCTGAGATGGATGCCTAGTCTGCAGCTATAGGGCGGCCCAGGACTGGCTGGCATCCCACAGTCTGCATAATTGTGCATACTTGCGCAGAGGAAGGTGTGATCCAACCCTGATCTGACCCATTACTTCCTGCACAACAGGAGCAACAAGTGCCAGTAGGCCGGCCGCGGGGTGATCTGTGGAATGAACGATCTGGACGGCTGGTCTCGGAGGCCTCCACTGATGCCTGATGGTGTGTTGAACTTTATTCTTTGGCCTGCCCTCCCCCTCCTGAGCCATGGGGGCTGCTTTGGATTCCTCCGCTGGGGGTGGACGTTTCTCTTGGGAATGCAGCGCGGCCTGGGATTAGCTGACGCCTCGCAGTTTGGACATGTACGCTGGGTGAGACCAGACTTGCCCCTGCACCAGTCCACTTGCCTCCAATAATACTCAGTTGGCATATTTTGGCATGGAGGCAGCAGGCCCCGTGGTGAACTGTGGTACAAACAACTCAAATGGTGAACCTCAGAGGCCACAGCTACCGACTGATAGTGTGGGGATTTTTTGTCTTCTCTCTCCTCCTCCTCCTGTTGTGCCTAATCCTTGGTGTCTTGATTGGATCCTTTCATTGTGTTGGTGTGTGACCTCATTAGGGGGCCGAACTGAGGGAGTGCATGCACCTGGCGGAGGCCGACAGACCAGGTTTTGGTGTGGTCTGTGGCAGTGAGCCCCCTGCACCGTTTCTGGGCCTTTTAGCCTTTCCCTTGGGCTTTCGTGGAGGGCCCAATATTGCTGCAGATGAGGAAGACCTTGAGTTCTGACTGGTCGTGCCACCTCCCATGCTAGATCATGGCAGGGGTCAGGCGGGTCAGTTGTGGAGACCCTTTACGCGGTGACAAGGCCGCTGTGTCCCCTGCCACCCTCATCGTCATGGTCAACTGTGGCGATTGTTGCGACTTTTGATGTGCTCCATAACATTTGTGACCGCAAGATTTTGAGTGTGGTATATTTTACTTCCCCAGTTGATTGCTCATGTTGGGTATGGGGATCCAGTGGTTTGGGCCTGACAGCATTCCCTGTTGTTGCCTAGCGCTGCTCTGCCTTGCAACAGATACTTCCTGTTCTAGAAGTATGGGCATGGGGAGTTTGGGATTTCTTTATATTACTGTTATTTTTATTATTAGTTCTGTTTTACAAACCTGGAGTGCGTCTCTCTCCTTATCTACCACCTACTGGAAGTGCCACTCCAGTACATCATGAGTTGCCCAATAGCGGACGGCTCCACAGACCAGCTTCATGTGGTATATGGTACTCAATAAGATTTAGTAGGGCAGTTCTGAAACATGCTAGGAAGGTGGGGAATATGTTTTACTACTTCAGGAGACTGATCTCCCTGGCAAAAAAGTCCCATGTCTGACCCTGTTTGACTACACCCAGGTTTTTCACTCTTGGTTCATGAGGGGATCCAAGAGTATAAGCATTCTGATTAAAACGTATACTCCATAATAGCATATTAAGACCTGGGTGGACCAGCAGGGCAGATCAACAACTGTAACAGGAATTCTGTATGGGGACTCCCTCACATTTCTTTGTATATACGCCCCTCCTCCCCTTAACCAGTCTTGTGTAGACTTAATAATAAGGTTATGGGGTGAACTTCCTAGGGGGGCTCACGGTATTGGGGGTGATTGGAATGGCCTCATCGACCACACTGTAGACCGGTGGCATCCACATGGACCACCCCCTAGAGTCTGAGAAAACCCACCTGTCTTTGTTTGAAACTGCCTTGGGTCTGGTTGATGCTTGAAGGGTGCACCATTCCCAGAGGGGGTCATACATTTTCTCCCCCTCGCACACTTCCTTTTCCTGCCTTGATTGTTTTCTTGTCCCGCATTCCTACCTACATCTCAAACTATGCTGTTCTGGCGTAGGGACTTTCTGATCACTCCACTGTGGCCATTCGTCTCCACGTGGGCCATTGGTGCCCTGCTTTTCGCTGGTGCCTCTCACCATGGAATTTACAAAACCAAGAATATCAATGACACATAGAGCACTCAATTTAGGAACAATTTGCACATAACGTTGGTTCAGAGACATCCCAGGTGACGTTGTGAGAGGCTTTGAAACACACTCTGTGGGGAGTAGATATTAGTTATACTACACAAGACCAGCGTTGTCGGGCGCAGGACTTGGTGGATCTTCAATCCTGAATCGAAGATTTAGATACAATGAGTCGTCAGGATGGTGCACAGACCACACGTAGACAATTGGGTCTCTTATAGCAACTATACCAGCAGACTGCTGGGAGAAACCAAACAGTCCTGAAAGGCGGCTCAGAGCGCATATATCACTGGGGGGACACGTCAAGTAAAATGCTCCATAGACTATGTCAAGGACCTCAGTACTCTTCCTCTATTACTCTCATTCAGGACGTGTGTGCCACATTGCTCGCTGATCCCAGGGTGATAGCTTGTAGTTTTTCTGCCTATTTTGAAGACGTATATGCTCATGGGAACAGATAAAAGACTTTCCATACGCCCTTCCCCTTAAAACCTTCACATTTACAGACCATGACTTACTGGAGGGTGTGCTCACAGGGGAGGAACCTTAGTCGGCCCTGGTGGGGCCACATACAGGGATGGCTCCAGGGCCAAATGGATTCCCTTACAAATTCCTTAGGGCTTATATGCCCAGACTCCAAGAACACATGCTGGGGGGTGTTCATCTCCGGAGCAAATAGTGCCGCCCTACCACCTGGTTGGCGACACGCAGAGATGATAGTTTTCCCTAACCCGGGCTGGCTAGTAGATGAACACTCCTATCGCCTGATTTCCCTCTTAAATTTAGAGGTGAAGATTCTGGTGGAAGCGCTTGTGAATAGACTACACTGAGGTACATTGATCCCTGACCTGGTACATCCTGATCAGGTGGGATTTATACATCATTCTGCTACCGTCATAAGATTCGACGATTATGTAAAGCGATGGCCTTAGCTGGCAGACTGGAGGAAACGGTGGCAGTTCTTTTAGCTGATATTGACAAAGCATTTGACTCCGTCAGCTGTAACTACTTGTTCATACGCCTTTGGCGCCTGAACTTTGGCCCTCGATTTCTTTCTTATCGTAGACTGTTATACACTGATTTGACGAAGACGGTGCGGGTGGCCGGCGCCAGGTTAGATTAATTTCAAATACAGCAGGGGACACGGCAGGGTTGCCCACTTTCTCCCCTGCTGTTTGCCGTTGCCATGGAGCCTCTGTCAGTGTGGGTGAGTATTGATACCCATGTGCATGGTTTCGAGTGGGGGAAAGACTCTCCAATAGGATAGCTTTGTATGCCTCTTCTTGCCGACCACATCAGGTTACTCAGGCCCGTATCTCGCAAATCATGCGTTTTTGGGTCAAGCTTTGTGCCTTTACCTTAACACATCTAAATCTACTGTTGGGGGTGCTAGGTGGCGCACGGCCAAGATGGCCGTACACCTGTGAGGCTCTTGCTGCTTGGCGGCATGATCCTTCAAATATCCAGATTTTTCCTGCATTAACCTTGTTTCTGCTGCCTGCCGCCTGATTGCCATCCCTATGCCAAGCTCCGGTTGAAAAATCAGCGACTGGAGATACTCCTAAGCGGTCCTGGAGCCAGGGGTTATTCGGAGCAGAGACTGACTTGGTGCGCGTCTGAAGATCAGCCCGGCTGCTGCCATTTCACGAGCCCTGGGGAGTCCTCGTGATGTGTAGCCCGCGGGGGGCCTTGTGCGGAGATTCGCTACCTCCTGGACATCTGCTGGCAGGTCAGATCACCGCGCGCCCTGCCACTTTCCTCATCTCTCGATTCAGCGTGTCTGCTAGGAGGCGGTGCATGTTGTCGATGAGCATGCCGTAGATGTGCTGTACCTGACTGTGCTGTCCCGCTGGGGCCTGTGCTCCATGGGGCCTCACTCCTTCGGTTAATGGTGTCCCCTGGCGTTTAGCTCTCCTGCCCCTGCCGCTGGCTCTCTTCACTTGCCTGCTGCTGCACAACCCATCAACCCGCACACAAACAAAAAAGGGAAAGCAAGAACCACACAAAACAAAAAGGGAGAAAAAAAAACAACACAAGAAAAGAGACACTGCTTTAGTGGCCTTCTGCGGGGTGGTAAATGCATGACACGGCGCTGCTCTGAGTGAGGACCCGCCACTCCTGTTTCCCTAATACCACTGGTGAGAGGCTGCACAGCCGTGCACCTCAGAGCTTTTCCGCGCTGTGTTAAGTTGTGTACGAAAAGAGACGACGCTTGCTGACACAACAAGGAGAGGCGCACTTCAACTCCCGCTCACACGCAGGCTGTCTTACATCTAGCTTGTACTGTAAATAAGGAGCCACCAGCCTCCACTTTGGCCCATTCTGATCCTTTGCCGGCGGTCGCTGCTGCCTAGCTCTCAAGGACATCTACTGCGTGCCTACTGCAGCATGGTGAACAAGCAGTGCTTTGGGGTGCATGCTGCCGCCTTTTAATCCATTCCTCTGGGTGTCACTTTGATCTTTCCATGTGCTGTCATTGTTGTACACCCGATCAAACTGCCCTGTGAACTAGTGCTGCGACCCCGCTCAGCTCATCTTCTGGGTGCAATAAGATCTACATTTGTCACGCTTGCTGAAGAGAGTGCGCCAAACACCTACTCCTTACCTGGACATCATGGAGACAGCTTCCTTCCATTACTGCAGTTGGGTCTTCCATGTGTGTCTTGTACTGGGCATTTGGATATACGCAAGCTCACCTACCTCTCAAGCTTGGAGGAGAACTGGCCGTGTAGTCCTCCTGACACCTCTTCATCTCACCTTTGATACCGGTGTGCTGGCAAGGCTCCCGCCCACTTGGTTTCTCTAACCATAGTGCAGTGTACTCCCTATATCATGGGGAAGGCAGATGGCCGCCAGTCCATGCTCCTTTTCGAGACCAAGAAGACTGTCACACGCTCCAGTTCGGAGGAGCCGGAGCAGCCCACAGCGCAGGCAGCGCCGTCTACCCAAGAAGATGAAGTCAAAAGTTTATTGTTGGCCATGCAACATATCCTTACAGACATCTCCAGTAAAATGGATTTCATGCATAGCGGCATGGATTTTACAGTCCAAAAAGTGGATAAGCACAACGGACAAATCAAGTAGGTGGAAAGGCGGATCTCGGACAACAAAGACACTACGGCCCAGGTACAGCGACAAATGGCACAAATGGATAGACTCCTTACAGTTATTCCTGCCAAAAACAAGGATTTAGAGGCTCGCAGCCATCGCAACAACATCCGAGTCATTGGGATACCGGAGAGCACCAACACTCTGCGCATGGTGCCCTTCATCGACCGCCTGCTGCAAGACGCCTTTGGCGCAGAGGTCTTCTCCCCTCAATTGATAGTGGAGAGGGCTCACCGATCGTTGGGGCCCAGACCCCCCCCGGGCAACACCCTGCGACCAATTATAGCCCGTCTTCTTAACTACAGAGACCGAGATGTAGCGCTAAAAATGGCAAGGAAAAATAAACCCACTTCACTATGAGGCCACCGAATTCACCATCTATCCTGATTTCACAGGTGCTATTCAGGAGGCGAGGCGCAAATTCATACCTGCCAAACAAAAGCTTCGGAAGGTACAAATTGAATACGCGCTTATGTACCCTGCACGCTTGCGAGTCACATATCAGAGCATACAGCATTTCTTTACTGCTCCACAACAGGTTGAAGATTTTCTCAAAAATATCAAGAAACATTTGTCGCATCGTGAAACCAGGGAGTGCCCTTCCAGATCTCCATCTCCCACGACTGACTAACTCTTCAGGTTAACATCGACAACACTAGAGATGAGCCATTGTGCACTGTCCCCCCAAATGCTGCATCTTGAACTTGTGGTGCTTGAGCAGTGGCAGAACGTTACTGATTCCATCCAGTGAGAGATATATGCTGCAACTCCTGGGCGATTTGTTCGAGTAGTGGCTGATGAGAGACAGATAAATTACATAAGCAATGACTATGTGCTCATTCTTGCGTGGCAGGCGTGATATACCCCATGTTTAAACTTTGGACTATGCCAAGCACTCCCCCTTCTTCCCTCCATCCCCCTGCTATTGGGAGGCTGCCTTGTCGGCTGTGGGAGAATGGAGAATCTCGTTGCCTGCTAGCGACTCCTACACGGGTGTTCCCCCTTACTGTTTTCTTCTTTACAGGTACTTAATCTAGACTGCAATGTCTAAGGTTTCCTGGGAGGTGGGTGGGTGGAAAAATGCCAGTGCGATTGGGGTACTGTTGTGCGGGGGAATTGGTATTTCAAATGTTTGCCAATTTTCCTTTTCAACAGGTACACATGCTAGTACTCATAGAGAGATGCACTCACAGGTTTATGCCCAACACACATCAGGATAACCACATATTGCTCTGCTATCACGCCACATTCTGAGGGGTTCAAGATAAATCTTCTTACATGGAACATCAGGGGATTAGGGGATCCCCGTAAGTGTAGACAAATCCTTACAAATCTCGACCGACATCAAATCCACATTGCTATGCTGCAAGAGACACATTTTGACCCACATCGCACTTCTGGCTTTGCCGTTAAATGGGCCACACAACGAGTCTTCTCATCGTATTCTACGTATTCGAGGGGCACAGTGATTCTTATAAAAAAAGAACACTCCTTTCATCCTGGGTGGGTCGCATCAGGCTTCCTCGGGTAGGAGCTGCATGATTTAGGGAACATTAGGTACACAGTCGGACACGGTAGTGTGCTGTTATGGGCCAAATGTGGATGACCTGGGCTACTTCACCAAGCAATGGGGCCAAATCCTTAAGGTAGGCTCCACTCACATTATTTGGGGGGGTGATTTCAATACTACACTTTTCCCCACCGCTGACAGATCCAAACCGCTCCCTCATCACTACACCAAAACGCAGGATGTTCTGGTTAACATGTTCTGTCCCCACGGTCTTACAGACGCGTGGAGACACGTTCATCCTGATGTCAGGGAAGGCACACACTACACTGTGGCACATTCTACCTGGGCCCGGTTAGATTACTGGGTGGTTTCCCGAGGTGTCATCGCGTGGAAATGTGCTGCTAACCACTTAGCTAGAACCTATTCAGATCATGCCCCTGTTCTTATGACAATTGCACCCCTGAACTCGATCGCTACTCCCAGGTGTTGGAGACTTGTGCTGAAAGCTTTGCTGGATTCCTTATTTAAGGCGGAACTTGGTGTAGAAATTACTGACTTTTTTCAGAGAAATGCTGGCTCCGTTACCCACATGCACACTGTCTGGGAGGCCTTCAAAGTGACGATCAAGGGGTATTGCATAGCTAAGAGCTTTGGTGTCTTACGAGATATCCGTTGTAGTTTGCAGAAACTTGAAGACAAGCTGAAACAAATGGAAAGTAACCTATGGCGAGACACCTCCGGGACTAAATGTACAGCATTCAGGGATAAACTCTCTGAACACAAGGATACTGCTGATCGTGAAGCTCGATTCCGTGGAAAATACTTTATAGCTCGTAAGTTCAGGGAGGGAGAGAGACCGGGCTGAGCTTTAGCAATGGAAATACAGCTGCCCCGTTTCTCCAATTACATCCTAGAAATTGATGTAACGGAAGGTACTCGTCATAGAGGCAGTCTCGATATCCTTAACATTTTCCCCAAGTTTTATGCTGACTTATACAGCACTCATAGGGGTGAGACCCCTGACCTCTCCGCATACCTGAAGGACATAACTCTGGGATGGTTGTGCAACGCCTAGAGAGAATTCCTTGCCGCACCCTTTGAAAATGATGAGATACGAACTGCAATCATGCAGATGCAGTCTGGGAAGGCCCCGGGCTCCGATGGCCTGCCCGTTGACTTCTACATCGATCAATTGCTTCCAATACTAAAGCAGGTCTACCTAGAGGCCCAGGAACTGGAAATTCTGCCAGGCTCGATGAGGGAGGGTCTTATCACCACTCTTCTGAAACCTGGTAAACTTGCGAATGTTCGGGACTCCTACCGCCTTCTATCTCTCATCAACAATGATGTGAAAATCCTCGCACAAGTATTGGCAAACAGGCTAAGTCTCCTAATGGAGAAGCTAGTTCTTCCAGATCAAGCTGGATTTATCCCAGCCAGTGCAACGTCATATAACCTTCTTACCCTGTTCTCCATCCTCTGCAGCTGGCACTAGTGGCGGTCTTTTTAGACTCAACAAAGGCCTTTGATTAAGTGGAATGGGGTTATTTATTTGTTATCCTTCCAAATATGGGGCTACGTGAAGGGTTCCTGTTGTGGATACGTCTCTTGTGTACGACTCCGGTAGAGAGGGTTTTAAGTAATGGGCACACTTCCTCCCCCTTCTCCATGACCTGAGGAACCTGGCAAGTGTGCCCACTTTCCCCACTCCTTTTCGCGCTAGCGATTGAGCCTCTTGCGGCCAAAATCCGACAATATCATTAAGATAAGGCGCTACGCTGCTTTTTTCGCCCAATTCTAATTTCTCTATATGCTGATGATGTCACCTTATACATTAGAGAACCATGCCACAACCTCAATTCGATACTTCGGGAGGTTGTGAGATTCGGTGGCCTCTCCGGAATTCACATTCATTGAGCGAAATCTCAGATTTTTCTACTCATCACTTCAGTGACAGCCTTCACTCCTGACTTCCCCATAGAATGGTGCGCTACTGCAGTGGGAGCTGATGTGGCTCAACTATGGCAGAACACTGGAGAACATTAGAAGCAGCTTCACAAGATGGATTGCTCTCCCGCTTTCTATGGCAGGACGTACCTCTCTCATAAAAATGGTCATCCTCCCCAAACTACTATATCTTTTCTTAAACATCCCGTATGACCCGGCCAGGCATTTTTTCGCTGCAATTCACTCAGAATTGACCCGTCTGACTTGGGGTGGCAAACATTCTAAGGGTGAAGTGGGAAACACTTATCAGGCCTTATTCCCAGGGGTGGGTGGATGTCTCTAACTTGGAATTATATCATTTCTGCGCACAAGCACATTATCCCACTACTGGTTCCACCGACATAGATACACTCCTCACGTGGCAGTGGAACACAGGCTGGCGGACCCCGTTCCTTTGGAAGGAGCCATTTTAACCACAACCTCTCCCCGAGCAGCTAACCCCTCATCTGTCGACTGCATGGTTAAAACATGGCAATACATTGCTAGACAACTAAAAGCCCCCATGCTATACTCTCCTCTCCTTCCTCTTGTTTACCACCCCAAAATGCCTGTCTTCCAGGAAGGTGCATTTAAAAAAACTTAAGTACGACATCACTTGTTGGGGAGACCTCTATCTAAACGTAAAATTCCGTACGCTGCAACCGTTATTTTCAAAACAGCCGCCCTCCACCATGGATATTTTCATATATGTCAGGGTGAGACAGGGAATCAAAGAGTACCCCCCCTCTTACCCACATGAACCCCAGGAAGTTACCCCACTGCGTACGATACTACAGGCTGACGCCGCCTCACATTTAGGTGGCGATTACGATCCTGTAAAAACCGGGTACGAACCGTCGGACGGAGCATATTCTCCGTCCGACGCGTACCCGGTCGGAACAAGATACAAACATGGAAGTACGATTCGCACGGAAATACTATTTCCGTACGAATCGTACAAAACACCGACCGACGAAAATATACATACAAATGTGATCCGGGAAAGCGCCGACGTGACGTCGGGACGCACGCAGCCTGCCATTCACGAACCAGGAAGTACGATTCGCACTGACGTCATCCCGCACGGAGAATATTTTCCGGCAGCCAAAAACTGCGGGGAAATTAGGACGACGCGAACAAGGAGTACCTGCACGCGACGGACAGACATGGACCCGAACCTACGTGTCATCCCGGCCCTCATAGCAGTCGACCTCCTCACAGGTTCCGACGCAGATGCCGCAGAAGGTCAGAACAACAAAGGGAGAGGGGAAAGGGGGGGGCAGGAGCAGGGGCAGGCCACAAAACTCCCACACAAGTCACACAGCACACATGCCCTGGACATACCTGACCCCCAGGCCCTGGTCAGTACGAGGGGGTGGGGGCGTGTCCAGCAAAGCCAGCGTCCGCCACAACGGAAGTGGTTGACGACGCGAACACAACAATACAGGTATGTCCCGTACCCACGCCTTAAGAGCGTGGGTACGAGTCGTACCACGCCCACACCTACGTCACCCCAACAATGGAGGGACGGCTGTACCCACGTGGCAAAGGCCTGGGTACGGCCCGCACAAGCATGCAACAGCGTGGGTACGGATATGTACGGACCGTACCCCCACCCCCGTATGCATGGAGCGCACCCCCATCCCAACAGAGTACGTACGGACCGTACCCCCACCCCCGTATGCATGGAGCGCACCCCCATCCCAACAGTGTACGTACGGACCGTACCCCCACCCCCGTATGTATGGAGCGTACCCCCACCCCAACCGTGTATGTACGACCCGTACCCTCACCCACGTACGTATGGAGTGTACCCCCACCCCAACCGTGTATGTACGACCCGTACCCTCACCCGCGTATGTATGGAGTGTACCCCCACCCCAACCGTGTATGTACGACCCGTACCCTCACCCCCGTATGCATGGAGCGCACCCCCCATCCCAACAGTGTACGTACGGACCGTACCCCCACCCCCGTATGCATGGAGCGCACCCCCATCCCAACAGTGTACGTACGGACCGTACCCCCACCCCCGTATGCATGGAGCGCACCCCCCATCCCAACAGTGTACGTTCGGACCGTACCCCCACCCCCGTATGTATGGAGCGTACCCCCACCCCAACGGTGTATGTATGACCCGTACCCTCACCCGCGTATGTATGGAGCGTACCCCCACCCCAACCGTGTATGTACGACCCGTACCCTCACCCGCGTATGTATGGAGCGTACCCCCACCCCAACCGTGTATGTACGACCCGTACCCTCACCCACGTACGTATGGAGCGTACCCCCACCCCAACCGTGTATGTACGACCCGTACCCTCACCTGCGTACGTATGGAGCGTACCCCCACCCCAACGGTGTATGTATGACCCGTACCCTCACCCCAGTATGTATGGAGTGTACCCCCACCCCAACCGTGTATGTACGACCCGTACCCTCACCCGTGTATGTATGGAGCGTACCCCCACCCCAACTGTGTATGTACGACCCGTACCCTCACCCGCGTATGTATGGAGCGTACCCCCACCCCAACAGTGTACGTACGGACCGCACCCCCACCCGCGTATGCATGGAGCGAACCCACACCCGTGTATGTTCTAAGCGTACATATCCTGAAATAGGAGGGTTGGGTGCAGAGTCCTCCCAGCAGTGCCCGGACACAGGAGGAGTGTGTGCAGAGTCCTCCCAGCAGTGCCCAGACACAGGAGGGGTGTGTGCAGAGTCCTCCCAGCAGTGCCCAGTCATAAGAGGGGTGTGTGCAGAGTCCTCCCAGCAGTGCCCAGTCATAAGAGGGGTGTGTGCAGAGTCCTCCCAGCAGTGCCCAGACACAGGAGGGGTGTGTGCAGAGTCCTCCCAGCAGTGCCCAGTCATAACAGGGGTGTGTGCAGAGTCCTCCCAGCAGTGCCCAGTCATAAGAGGGGTGTGTGCAGAGTCCTCCCAGCAGTGCCCAGTCATAAGCGGGGTGTGTGCAGAGTCCTCCCAGCAGTGCCCAGACACAGGAGGGTTGGGTGCAGAGTCCTCCCAGCAGTGCCCGGACACAGGTGGAGTGTGTGCAGAGTCCTCCCAGCAGTGCCCAGACACAGGAGGGGTGTGTGCCGAGTCCTCCCAGCAGTGCCCAGTCATAAGAGGGGTGTGTGCCGAGTCCTCCCAGCAGTGCCCAGTCATAAGAGGGGTGTGTGCAGAGTCCTCCCAGCAGTGCCCAGTCATAAGAGGGGTGTGTGCAGAGTCCTCCCAGCAGTGCCCAGTCATAAGAGGGGTGTGTGCAGAGTCCTCCCAGCAGTGCCCAGACACAGGAGGGGTGTGTGCAGAGTCCTCCCAGCAGTGCCCAGACACAGGAGGGGTGTGTGCAGAGTCCTCCCAGCAGTGCCCAGACACAGGAGGGGTGTGTGCCTAACACTCACAGCAGTGCCCCTGCAAAGAAAAGGGTGGAGTACCCACAGATCCAATGCCCACAAATGTCAGTCAGGTGCACAAAGATCCTGCAGTACATGTACCACATGTGTGCGAGGCTGGGAGTATACACATGCATAGCGCAGAAAATAAAACATGTCCACATGAAGTCATGACCACAGTCTACATACACAAGTACAGTGACCACCAAGGACGCCACAAATGATGCAGGTGGAGACATCGCTCAGCATGCATGGCCCAAGTCTAACGAGTCCGTCACACACCCAGCCAATGTAGACACAGCTCAGCACCACATATTGGAATGACCCTGCAGGGAAGATGTCAGGTCACACAGAGGAAGGAACACACCTTGGGACGATGTCACCATGCAGTAACTGCTTACATGAACAAAGTTATGTAGCCAACAGCTTGTGATGGCACACAGATACCAGGGTCCACCCTATGACCAGCACAAGACTACAATTCCCACACACTCAACACATTACCACCACCCAAAATAATGGAGCAGGTCCACCAACAGCAATACCAGACAGACAGTAGTGTACTAAGGAAAAAGAAATTGCTTTATTCAGCATCCAAAAATCTGTTTGTCCCTTGAAAGTTCAAAATGTACAATGCCCATAGGGCAATCCAAAGTTCTAATCCAGGTGGAGGACACAGTGGGACGTGTGTCCCCTAGCTTGCCTGCACAGTCATACTCCTTTGTGTTCCAGAGGGGGGGGGGCATCATGTGGGGGGGAAGGACCAGGCACCGCAGGGACATGAGGGCGAAGGGTAGGCATCGTGGGTGCAGGGACGGAGGACTCCACCACAGGGGGTGGGGCAGTGCCAAAGGCGGAGGCCAGGATGGCGCTGCACACCTTAGCAAGGTCCTCCAGCGACTCCCCTGCACCCGAAGGAACCACAGGCCCCAAGGAGGGGGGGGGGGCGGAGGGATGGGTCGCAGCGCAACGGCGGGAGGGTAAGGACAGGGGGGGGACTCAACCACCCTGACCGGGGACTCCTTTGACCGCTTGCGGGGTGGTGTCACTCTGGGGCTCAGGGACAGAGCGGCCATGAAGGAGTCTTTGCTGGATTTGTGGCCAGGAGAGCTGAGGGGAGGGGATTTGGAGGGAGTGGATTTTGTGGAATGCGGACTCCCACTCTGGCTGCGTGTCTTACGTTTGCCCCCCGACCCAGTGGGTGTGCCTACTTCACCCTGTGTGTGCGTGCCAGGAGGTGTGCGTTTGACCTTCCCTGCTGGTGTGGTGCCTGTGTCTGTTGTGGTGGGTGCATGCTGACGTCTGGGTGTACGTGGGACAGGCAGGGGAGTGGGAAGTGTGGATGGGTCAGGGGTAGGGGGTTGGACGAAGCGCTGCAGGAGACACACTGCTGCAGTCAGTGTCGAGTCAATGGACCTCAGCAAGTTGCGTTGGTCAGCCTGCGATGAGAAAATGCCCTCCAAGTATGCCTCCATGTTGTTCAGCACTTGGCTGTGGCCATGGAGGACATTAAGCATCGCAGCCTGACCAACCTGCAACTGCCGCTGGATGTCCACAGACTCGGCATTGGCGGCAGCAGTGGAGACAGGGGCAGGGGGTGCGGTGCCTGGCAGGAAGGAGACATGCGGTGACTGGGCACGCTGGGAAGGGACACGAGCAAGTGGGAGGCGGCTGATGGCAATGGAGGGGGCGGGGAGAGATGTTGTGCCGCTGTCAGCTGCTGGTGCAGCCTCCGCCCACTCGGAGAGGTCATCCTCGGACCCGTCAGCTTCATATTCTGTGGTGGCAGTGGACAGGTCCTCGGCCTCACTCCCCTCCGCCTCAGTTCCACTCGATGTGCCAGCCAAGATGTCACCGCTGGCACTGGTGCTCGGTCCCTCCGCTCCGTCTGTGCTGATGTCTCCCTCCGTGTCCCCCGACGATGCTGTGTGCAAGGTGAAGAGACAGCAATTAATCATACACCTGTATACATATGTCACATGAGTCCAATCTACATAGGTTACAGTGCATAGCCTGAAAAGAAAGATGAGTAACATCTACAAAACAAGGTACATATGTAGGCCCTGCAACACAGAGTTGGTTGACCCACCATGCCACTGAAAAACTATGGAGAGCATGACACAATAGCAAATTACATGAAATGGATTTTGACAGAGGAGCCAGGCTCTGGGGACAATCCAGCACTGCATCTGCACCACACAGCGTTGCCGAAAATAGGGATGAGCAGGGACCATATCCATGAACTTTAGGCACATGCTGCATAGATAATACAGAAAACATGCCCACCATGACTGGCTCACTGCACCTTGAGTGTATGTCCAGACAAACATCACACACTGGCCAGACCTAGCAAGGAGATATCAGGATTTTGACATGTAGGCTTTGCCCGCACCAACCACCCCCTACATGAGACAATTTGTTGAGACACAGGAAGCACTTAAATCTCTTAGTCTGGGTGAAATACACATGGGCTGGATAAATGCAAGATTGGACACCAAATACCCAAGGTGCGCCTGTCCAAATAATCATGTACAAATGGGCATCATCAGATGATTGTAACAAGACACACAGGCACTGGCCACCGTGAGTATGAACAAGGAAAATCAGATCAGGCTGTACAGTGGACACTTGTACTACATTTTACGTCAATATACATGGTGCCAGGGGACAATGGCACAGAGCACAACCTATGCTGTAGACACTGAGAGTGTCCACATTTTGTGATGACACACATGACACCTAGGAAAACATGCCCCAGGGGACAGTAGTGGCCACACAACTCCATGGTCCTGAATGGGAATGACTGCAACACACGCCACCATCCCTGCACTATGCGTATCGCACACTCATGCACATCATGTCACAGGCCACAACATAGGACATGCGTGCTGTAAGGCATGACACTTGAGAGACTAACTCCCATGTCTGGACTCAGCATCAGTGCCTACTGACATGGAACCCACAAGTACTGAACTGGACAGGGCACAGGCAAGGTCCCAAAACCTGTTACACACCACCCCCACACATGATGCTACAGGCATTGTTCACGTGGATAAACTGGCAGCCTTGATAACCTTGTGAAGGAGTGACTACACACAGAGCAGGGAACACATTGCAAGGAGGGGAAGGGAGGCAGGAGAGCACCGCTATACTGTGGGTAACAGGATCTGCACAGCACCTTTAAACCCTGGCAGTGTATCCATGCAACTGTGGACTTACAAATGCTGGTGACACACAACAAACACACATGTACCTACCCCCTTCCTGCTGCTGCTTCTCCTGTAAGCGCCTGTCCAAGTCTGGAAAGACCACCGCCAGCACACGCTTGTGGATGTGGGTCAGACGGCGACGCCCGCGGTTCTTACGGGTCTCAGGTGAGTCCCCCAGCAGGACCCGTGCGATTCTCCGCGTCCAGCACCGGATATCCTGCCAGCGTTTTCTCACCTGGGCCAGGCGTCGCTTGCGACCCTCCGTCCTCCTCACGGCACTGACGGCGTTCATCCAGATCTGCTTCTTGGCAGAGGCGCCTACCTGTGAGGATGAACAAGTGACACTACATCAATACACCTGGCACATGTCACAGGGACACATATTAGAACAAATTTGCTGTTTACAACAAGGCATAGTATGCATCCAACGCATTGCACCTTTGTCATAGGGACATGATCCTCTGGGGAAGGGCAAAAGCAGTACGTGCCATTGAAAGTACACAGGTGGAATGAGGGCAACGACACAATCAATGATCCAGGCTCACACTGTGCATCACAAGCTACACCAGGATTATGTGCAGCACCTCAAACAGTCACATGCCACAGGCCACTGACGCTACCTCAGCAGTGTACACAGACACACACAGGCACAGGACATTCACCTGCCATTGCCAAATGCAGCTACAAACCTCACTCTGCACATGTGCCACTAGACGGGGGGGCTCACAGGTGTGGGGCTGGCTCTGCACGTCAGACACACAGCACTGCTCCCTGCTCACATCAGATGGGCAGGGTATATCCATCCCTCATGCAGCTTGGGTGCTACACTCCACATATGCACCCACCCACATGACAGGGGACTTACACACACACCGATGTCCAGGGTACGAACACATCATGTGGACACTCTCAGCACAGGTACAAAGAAGTAACACACATCTGTGGGTACAGTCACCTGTCACACTGGGCTGACCACATAATCACATGAGGACTGTAGAGGCTACATTCCCAGGAGGATAAGACAGCCAGAATGTGGCATGCACCATGCAGTGATTGTCACAGTAAACACAATGCAAGTGAGGACGGCACACATGCACCACAGCATGCTCTGGCTGGGAGACATCAGGCATTCCCCCCCCCGGGCCCCCCCCTACAGTACATTGCATGTGTGTCACACCTGGACACAATGCCAGAAGTCACAGTCACAAAAAAGGGACACAGTCTGTGCTAGTGGACTCTGCACTCACCTGATACCCTGGTCGCCCATACAGCAGGGGGTACTGTGGGAGGATCACATCCAGCAATGCCAGGTTCTCCTCCAGGGTGAAAGGCTGTGCCCTCTCCACAGACCTTGACATGGTTCCAGGGAATCAGGAGCAGCAGCTGGGTCGTAGAATCCAAAGATTTGCAGGCAAGTGCTCTCTCATGGGACCTGGCTGCCTTATATCTGCCTTGCTGGCCTGTTTCATGCACAGGAGTACAGAGTGATTGGTCACTCACATTTGCATCCTATGTTTCCTCCAATCCCTTCAAACCTAGCACAGTCAGTGGGTTTTCATTGTTTTTTTTCTTGAGCATGATGTCAACTCCAGAACCACATTGCAACAAAGTAGATTCATTCAAACTGACTTTTGCTGTGCACCTGCAGAAAAAAATTCATACTTTAAACTTGGTCTCCATGACAACCAGCATGCATGTAGGCCTTTATACTTGTCCCTCATGTGTCCCCTATGTAATTTGGAGATTCACACACAGGTATGGTGCGTTCCGGGGCCCTAGGGTACCCCAAATGCATAGCAACGGCCGGTACAGGCGTGTGTACGGTCCGTATCACTATGGGTACGCATACGCGAGCACACCCATAGTGATAGTGAGCGTACGCGCGTGTGTACGGTCCGTATCACTATGGGTGTGCTGGCGTATGCGTACCCACAGTGATACGGACCGTACACGCGCCTGTACGCTCACTATCACTATGGGTGTGCTGGCGTATGCGTACCCATAGTGATAGTGAGCGTACAGGCGCGTGTACGGTCCATATCACTATGGGTACGCATACGCCAGCACATCCATAGTGATACGGACCGTACACACGCCTGTACGCTCACTATCACTATGGGTACGCATACGCCAGCACACCCATAGTGATACGGACCGTACACACGTGCGTACGCTCACTATCACTATGGGTAGGCCTACGGCAGCACTCCCATAGTGATAGGGAACGTACACAGGCCCTCAGAGCGAATGTACGGTGCCTTTCACACATCACAGTGGTGACAGGCAGCACACAGGAAGGAATAGAGCTGACATACTTGTCCATGGATGGACATCAAGGCATTGTCTGGGCAGTACTACATGTGTGGGGCACAGGTGTGAAAGGCTGTAATGTGGCACATCACTCCTGAGTCGTGAAGGCACTAGATGTATGATGAGATGTGTACAGATGTTATGTGTGACGGTGCAATATGTGCCAGGCATGCCCTTCACTCCTTTGACATGTGTGCATGTCGTACTGCACACTTGGGATGAGCGTCACTGGCATGGCACAGTCAACAACACATGCAAGTGTCCCCTGATGCCCGCTACAGGGGTTACCACTCCAGACATGTGACTACCCACGGTGCCCGATGTGTCTATGTCATGTATGTGTGGTGTGTTCCCATTAGCTTGATGTTGGTGTTCCCTCAAAAGCATCAGCTGTTGCAGCAACCAACATGTGTCTGTGTGTAGATGGACATGGCACACTGTTACGCACACCAGGCCACATGTGGTATCGGATGTGAGGTGTGTATGTATGCATGGGACACGGAGTGGCGTAACAAGGACCTGTCTGCATCCTCTCAATGTATGTGTGGTGAGTCATGACATGTACACCTTAATGGCAAAGTGTGTGGGCTGTCCTAGTGTAATGTCATGTGACCTGTGGCTCTAGTGTTCCGCTACCTGTCTCTGCAATCGACATCCTTCTTCTGCTGATGTGTTGATGTATGTCACTCCTGTGTTGCGTCTGGCTGTTCACTCACACTGGGACACAGCTAGTCCCATGCCATGGCATGTGGAGGTTCACAATCTCCGTGTGTAGCTGGGTCTTGGTAGGAGTGTCACCTGGCAGCCATACGTGTCCAGGGCATGTAGCACATACCTGACTCCGTATGTAGCATATGTGTATTGACAGATTAACATGTGCTCAGTACATATAAATTGTTGTCGTAGTGCACTCACTCTTCCTTGTCACTTCCAAATTACTGCAGAGCGCCGCCTCTTCCCCGACCAATTCCGGACTTGGCTGACATGCGGGAGAATGACTGTATACGCTGCTACCGCTTCCCCCAACCGTTGATTGAGGAGTTGACGGCAAGGCTGGCACCACACCTGCAACCGCTGCACAGGTATCCTACGGCACTGACACCCAAGCTGAAGGTAATGGCAGCCCTACATTTTCTTGCCACGGGTACCTTTCAATATACCATAGCTCATGTTGGTGGCATGTCCCAGAGCATGTTCAGCCGTGTGCTGCATGATTTCCTAGAGGCCATGTTGCTTCACCTGGATGAGTTCATCCATTTCCCAAATCCTGAACAGTTGACTGGGGTCAAGCGTGGATTCTATGCCCTGGGAGGGATGCCCCATGTCATTGGGTCCATAGATGGGACACATGTGGCTTTGGTACCACCACAGGCACAGGAGGTAGCGTACAGGAATCGCAAGCACTACCACTCCATCAATGCCCTTGTGGTGTGTCTGTCCAACATGGTGATTTCACATGTCTGTGCTCGTTTTCCAGGATCAGCACACGATGCCTACATCATGAGGCGTAGCAGGGTGCCTGAAATGATGACGCAGCTGCGCAACGAACGAGCATGTGTTGTTGGTGGGTACACTCTGTCTGTCCTGTATTTTGCGTAGACTTCCAGCCCAACCGCTTCTCCTGTCCTACTTATGTCCATGTGGTTTCCATGTAGGGGACGCTGGCTATCCCAACATGCCATGGCTGATCACACCTCTCCGCAACCCCAGCACGCCGGCCCAGCTCCGCTACAACACCGCCCATGGCCGGACAAGGCGAGTGATAGAGAGGACATTTGGCCTCCTGAAGAGCCGATTCAGATGCCTCCACAAGACCGGCGGCGCCCTCCCATATGCCCCGGCGAAGGTCTGCAAAATCTTCATGGTCTGTTGCTTGCTGCACAACATGGCAGTTGAGAAAGCTGTGCCACTCATCCTGGATCAAGATGATCAGGACCATCCACCCGTGGAGGACGAAGGGCTTGGCAATGGGGCTAGTGATGTGGAGGATGTGGTTCCACAGGAGGACATTCGGAGTCGGCTCATACGCGACTTCTTTGCTTAGTGGTGAGTACCAGTGTCTGAGTGTGCACGCATTGGTCCCCGTGTGGCACGTGTTGCGATGTGTGTGTCCATCTGCATGTATGCCATGTGAGTCAGAGGTGTGTGTGGATGTGTCACTCGAGTGATGGTGCCAGTGATGAGTGTATTTCCCCAGTCATAATTGTGACCTAGCATGTTGTCATCCTTACATGTGTCGAGTACATGCACATGCAAGTGGCGGTGCTTTTTGTGGCTGACTTCTTGTGTGTCTCTCATCCCCAGGTACTTGCGCATGCCATCTGCTGGTTGCATTGTTGTGGCACTGCTATTCCTCATGGACACGTCATCGTGTGCTGACTCAGCGTTACACGCACGGACAAGTTTGGAAGTCTCCTTAGGGTAAGGGATGCATCAGGGGTGTATTGGGTGTGGCAGTTAGTCAGTCAGTCAAAATTACTTTATTCGGTTCATAGCAAAAACCATAAAAGTACATTGAACATAAAACAGTACAACCATTTAAAAAAACATTAGACATAAAATTACAATAAATATTTACTCCGACAATAAAAAGATATACACTATAACCATGTGATCTTTTTCCTCAATCTCATTGAAATTACTAAAAAAGTGGCAATATTAAATATTTCCCAAGGAGAACCCAACATCTGAAGATACATGAGAGCTGGTTTCGCCTGTCTAAAGCCTTTGTTTTTAAAAAGAGGAATGATGTATTTTTTGCGGATTAAAGACAGGTGTTCACAGAAAAAGATAAAGTGCATAGTGTCTTTTATTGAGAATCTGTCGCACGAACAGATCCCCAAATCCTTCTCCTTAGTCCAACCAGGGGAGTCAGTCAATAAGAGATGGAATTTGTTCAATCTGAACTTAATTAATAAGAAACGATGGTCCATCTTATTGACAATACCCAAGTAAGGCTCTAAACTGTTAGATGTAGTAATCAGCTGATGTGCCTTTACAGTGGGTTTGAGTAATTCTCTTTCCTCCCTTGTTAACATAGCCCTCTGTTTATGTGTGTCTTTAGCCCATTTTAGATCCCCCCTTACTATAGTGCTTGGATTCTCAAATAACTCAGGTCGGCCCAAATACCTTGCTAGAGTTTTAATTTGATTCAACCACGGTATAGTTTTGCCATACTCTAAGGATAGGCAATCTTTTAAAATTGCATGGTTCAATTCTAGTTCAGGATTTAGCCAAATCGAGAGCCATTTCAAAAGTGGGGCAATGGCTATACGGTCAGTTAAGTAGTCAATCCCACACTCTTGATGCACTATATAGCTTGATGTAGAACATGGGAGGGATAATAGTGATTTTAGGAATCTATTTTCTACAACTTGTAGATCAGAAATATTTTTAAAACCCCACAGGTCTGCCCCGTATAATACAATGGAGGTGCATTTTGCTACGTAGACCTTCAACATGGCTTGCATGGGCTTCACCCCCAATTTGCGTCCAAATTCAAGGACAGCAAGTGTGGCCCTAGCAAATGCATTGCGTTTGGCAGCCAATTGTGGGGCCCAAGTAGACTTTTCATCAAAAATGACACCTAAATAAGGGAATCTTGAGACCCGAGATAGAACATGACCTTCACAAGACATGGTTTTAACTCTCTTTGGGATAGAGCCCACAAACATCACATGGGATTTGGAGTAGTTCACTCCAAGATCAAGTGCAATCATAAATTTAGCAAAAGAGTGAGCTGGGTGTGGCATTTGTTTACGATGTGTGCACACTGCCCCTGTCGATGTTTGGTTCCTCTGCAGACATGTCGCATCACCATGGGACACATTACATGTAGCTGGGTACACCTGAATAGATGGTCAGACTTGTTCACAGTCATCTGTGATGGGATAGTGGATTGTGATGATGGCATCAATGTGTGTAACACTGCCCTCGGACACATACGGTTTGCATTGGCTTGACATGGTGTGGGACTTCCACATCAGAGGATCAATGGTGTATGGCAGCCTCTCCGTGAGCAGCAGGGGGTGTTTAGCTGTTACCCGACACTTGTGTGCCAGTTCCATGGCTATCACGCATTTGTGCTGCAGAAGGGGGGTTCCAGTGTTGGACCCACATGTCACTCCACATGACCTGTGTATGTGTACTCCGAGTTGCCTCTGCATTCCCGAATACATGACTAATAAAGGTGTCCCTTTGCCTCCAAGGTGCCTCTTCTCAGTCAATGCTGGTGTGTTGCCACGGGGCATACGGCATGTCTGGCATGGTTTTCCGTGATAGTGGCTATGTGTCTATGTGTAGAGTAGCAAGATGCAAGCTGTTTGTGTGGGATTAGACTCTGTATTGTGCATGATGTCCATGACTGTGTGGGTATTGTGACATGTGCCATCCCCATGCATCCAACGTTGGCCAGGCCACCATTCTCTGCATCCACCTGACTGAAGCTTGCAGGACATGGTTCTGCCACCTGTCTACACATACCTGGGTGCCCCCCAGGACACTCCACATCATCCCTGACCTCTGCGCATGACTGTCGCTGTACTCAATATGTCTGTCGGCACGGTTGTGCGGCCACCCCCTCAGCTGGTTGGGCCCATCACGGGTGTGTATGGTGCTCCATGTCTGTGTTGCCTAATACATTGTGACCCATGTGTGTCCTGTGCCAGACTCAGGCCCCAGGGTATGGATGGTTGAAGTCATATGAGAACTCAGGCATGGTTAGACTTTACAAGACACATGTAAGGTAATAATGCAAAAAGTAGGCATCATCTCTTTATCGTGCAACTTTTTATTTGTGTTGGGGTACGGGGGGGGTATGACAAGAGGGGCTTTCCGGGTGTGTGGAATCCAAAGTTCACTGGGGGAGTTGGTGTCCTTGCCATTGGAAATCATCAGAGTCCATGCCACAGTCTTTGTCAACATTGGTCAGACAGTGACCAGCAAGTCCATGTGGCGGAGAATGTCTTTTGCTGATGTGCTGCTGTTGGTCCAGTGGGCCACGTCAGGTGTCCTGGGAGATGGTGCTGTTGCGCCGACCCTCACGGTCTTTTCCGTGGACGACCCGCCCTCCTGCGGGAACCCTCAGAAGCAGGCTGTGACGATGTTTGGGATGCTCCGTCGGATGTCTCCTCCTCCTCCTGATCCCTCCCTGGGTGGTGATGTTCTTGGCCTGGTGGCACAGGGAGGGTTGCCCATGTTGTCGGCCATCCAACGGAGTGTACGGTGAATTCCCGTGAACACTGTCACGAGCTCAGCCTGTCTGTCCTCCATCCGCCCTTGGTGTCGCAGTAGACAGGCATGTTGCTCCGCATGTTGCTGGGCCTGCTGGGTCTTGATCTCCTCGAGGGTCCCCTTCATCTCGTTGAGGGTGGACACAACCTGGCTCATGCCCGTGGTGTCCTGCCGGTATGTGTCCAGAATGTTTCTGACATGGGAATATACCGGTTCCGCAGCCAACTGGTCAGGCTCGCGCCTCCGCCGTCCTCCACTCCCACCACCCCTGCCCACTTGCACCTGGCCTGCCCTTGTCGGCACATCGGGTCTCCGGGACCCCTGAGGGGTGGCATTAGCGTTGTCGCCTGCCTCCTCCTGGGTGCCTGGTACACCATGCACCTCCTGGTCAGCCTGGCTGCATTGTGGTGGTGGGGCAGGGATCCTGGGTGTCTCCTGGGATGTGGCAGGAGTGGGGGTGGTGGTTGACCCAGTTGTACCTGACGCAGGTGCTGCAGGTAGGATTGTCCTCCCGCAGAGCCGGGTCCTGTGAGTCTTCCCCCCCAGTGTTGGGGGGTGATCCACGACGTTGACCTGTGTGTGAGAGAGACAATGTTATTTTTGTGCAATGCAACATCCATGTTTCATTTGTTTCAAAGTTGGCACATTTCCTCTGGGTATTTGGATATGTCTTGCATTCCACTCACAGTGCACTTGTGCATGGGTGTGTCCCTTGGCCACAGCTTTTGAGATTTTACCTATGTGTGACACAGTCTTACTTGCTGCGTCAATTGTGACTGCAGTCAGCAGTGGAGTGAGCTGGTGTGGCGAGTCATGCATTGGCGCCTTCCGTGTTGCACTGTACGTGGGCACATGGAGTTGTTCCACACACTTATATAATGCAGGTAGCTGTCGTTGTGCTCGTGCACAGGTTGAGATATGGCCCAGTGTTTTGCCATGGTGAAGAGAGGGGGATTCAGGCACTGGCCACCCTTGTCTACATGCACGCAGTCCACCTGCTGACGAGCAGACATTCCCACACCACCCAAGGCTGAATTGGTCTCCCTGTGTCTCCCTTTCTCACTCCCTCTCTGTCCCCCTCTCCCTCCCTCCCTGTGTCAGCCTCCCCCCTCTGTCCTTCTCCCTGTGTCTCCCTCCCTCTCTCTCCCCCTCTCCCTCCCTCTGTGTGTCACCCTCTGTCACCTCAGCCCAGCTTCCTAGGCACACACTTTTTACAGATCTTTGAATGGCCCTTGGCTTGTTGATGTGAGTTTGTTTCTGATCTCCAGGCACCCATTGGGAGTAGTGTCTGTGTCTGCGCTGCTGCTGTGGTGGTGTGTGCTGCCACTCTTTCACAGTGTTGGCTGTTCATTAGCTGCTGTCATGTGCAAAAAGTGCCTTCACCCCCATGTCTTAATGCAAGGCGTCCGCCATTTGCTGGCAAGTCTTTCCTGTGTGGGGACACACTGTTTGTCTGGCTGTGACCTAGGCCATATGGGCAGAGGGCATTGTTGTCTGCTTCTGAGTTGCACTATGTGCTTTTTGAAGCCCACACTCCCGCCATCCGGGTTACCGTGTCTTGTGTTGGTGTTTTCTGTGGCCTGTGACTTGGCATTGTCCAGCTGGGTGCATGGGGCATTGTGGCGCTAGTGGCATGTGCGTGTTTATGGAGTGTGGTTGAGTCATGCGATAGCTTGGGGTGGTTGCGTGCATGATTGTGAGTTTGGTTGTGGATGACGTTCCCCCCATGTGAGGTGAGTTGTTTGTGTACTCACCCGGCTCTCGGAGTCCTTCTACTCCGTCCACTGCCACCACCGGCAGTATGGCCATCACCCTCTCCTCCCGGGGATGGTATTGTACGCGTCTGCGGGGCGGCCCTCCTCCAGTGATGTTGGCCTGGTTGTGGTCGTCGGTCATTTTGGCTCGGACCCTCCGCCGCAGATCGTACCACCTGGCTTGGCATTCATGCCTGGTCCTTCTGGTGGACGCAACAGCATTCACAGCATCGACAATCGTCTGCCACATGGCTGTTTTTTCGGAAATGCTGGTCTGTCTGACCAATGTTCCAAAGAGGTGTGGCTCGACTCTGAGGATTTCGTCGACAAGGACCTCCAACTCTTGGCTAGTGAACTTTGGATTCTTGTTAGTGGGCATGGTGAGGGGTGTGGGTGTGGATGGTTGTGGGGGTTGTGGGTGTGAATGGTTGTGGGTGTGTGGGTGTGGGTGTGCAGGTGTGTGTGTGAATGTGATGAGGGGGTGTTTGTGAAGGTGGTTGTGTGAAGGTGAGCAAGTGTAAGGTGTAGTAAAGGTTCGGGTATGGTGCTGTGGGTTGTCTGTGGGGTCTGGCAGCAGTGAGTCTGTTGCAAAGGCTCATGGTTTGTGTCTGTGGGCCCTTTTTATTGGTCCATTGGTGGGTGTGGCTGTGTTTGAACTTTGGGTGGGTGTGTTATAAGGAGTGGTTGTGTTTTGGGCCTCTGTTTGGGAGTTTGGCAGTTGCAGGTCAGTGAATGTGTTGTATTTGTGCTTGTTGGACATGTTTTGTGGCTTTGTGCGATTCTAATAGAGTCTTCTTGTGTTGTTTTGCTTTGTCCTGGTTGTGTACGTGTGTTTTTAGCGTGTGTACGGTGTGTACATGGGCCATTTTGTTGTACAGTGCTGTCCTTGTCTCTGCCTTGGTACGACTCGTACATGCGCGATGTTGGGTGACGGTGCTGGTGTTGGGGCCTGGGGTGCGCTCCGTACTTAGACTGTTGGGGTGTGTGTTCGCTCCGTACATACACGGGTGGGGGTACGGTCCGTACATACACTGTTGGGGTGGGGGTACGCTCCATGCATACGGGGTGGGGGTACGGTCCGTACATACAATGTTGGGGTGGGGGTACGCTCCATTCATACGCGGGTGAAGGTACGGGTCGTACATACACGGTTGGGGTGGGGGTACGCTCCATGCATACGGGGTGGGGGTACGGTCCGTACATACACTGCTGGGGTGGGGGTACGCTCCATACATACGCGGGTGTGGGTACGGTCCGTACATACACTGTTGGGGTGGGGGTACGCTCCATACATACGCGGGTGAGGGTACGGGTCGTACATACACAGTTGGGTTGGGGGTACGCTCCATGCATACGGGGTGGGGGTACGGTCCGTACATACACTGTTGGGGTGGGGGTACACTCCATACATACGCGGGTGAGGGTACGGGTCGTACATACACGGGTGGGGTGTGGGTACGCTCCATACATACGCGGGTGAGGGTACAGGTCGCACATACACGGTTGGGGTGGGGGTACGCTCCATGCATACGGGGTGGGGGTACGGTCCGTACATACACTGTTGGGGTGGGGGTACGCTCCATACATACGCGGGTGAGGGTACGGGCCGGACATGCACGGTTGGGGTGGGGGTACGGGTCGTACATACACGGTTGGGGTGGGGGTACGCTCCATACATACGCGGGTGAAGGTACGGGTCGTACATACACGGTTGGGGTGGGGGTACGCTCCATACATACACGGGTGGGGGTACGTCTCGTACATACACGGGTGTACATACACGGGTGGGGGTTCAACTTGTATGTACACGGGTGTACATACACGGGTGGGCATTCGACTCGTACATAGGAGGGCTGGGGGGAGTGTTGGGCGCGTATGCGGGCACATGTCTCCATGGTTGCTATGGGAGTTTGGTGCGGACGGTGTTTTTCCGTCCGGTTGTAACATCGGACGCACGGGATGGATCGTATTTGCGCGGTCGGACTTCACTTTTCACATTTGTATGGTAGATCGTCCGAGGACGTGCCGGACACATTTTCCGACCCGAGGACGTGTGGGGAATAATTCCCAATGCGATTCGTATGGACTTTTTCCCATGCGAATCGTACTTGGCAGTTTGTACGGCACTTGTACGATTCGTACGGTAAAAAGACCGGATACGAGTCGTACGGGGAATTTTTTTACAGGATCGTAATCAGCACCTTAGTCTCCTGTATATCATAGTCTATACACAAATCTAACCTCAACCACTATTGCTGCTAGAGACAAGTGGGTTGTTGAGCTGGTAAATAATATCACAGACAAGCAGTGGACATATTGTTGTTCTCAGACAGAACAGGTCTCATCTTGCAGCCGGCTGCGCATCACGCACTACAAATTTCTGCACCGCACATATTATGTCCCGGTCAAAATGCGCAGATACAAATTACGGGATAATGATAAATGTGACAGATGTGGGGTGGGGGCGCTGACTTCCTGCATCTTGCCTGGGAGTGTGGAGCTGTGCTAGTTTACTGGCACCAAGTGGTTACAGCATTAGAGCAGATGACTTCCCTGACACTCACACCCTCCCCCATGTTGGCTTCACTAGGATACGCAAAAGACCTTGTCCCACTCCATCGGAAATTTGTCTCATTTGGTCTCTTGCTGGCTAAAAGGAGTATAGCATGTAGATGGGGGCGAGGCAGGGCCCTCAAATTTAAGGAGTGGATAAATGGCATGTTATTCTTGCAGGACAAAACATACACATATGAAGAATTACTCCCCATCACATCACACCCTCAAGATATTTGGGACCCCATCAGGATGTATCTCCAGGAACATCCTGTTGATATCACAAGCACTACACCTGACACAGTCAGTTGAGCACAACATTTGGCTAATGTTCAGTTTCTGTCTGACATGAATATGCTTGGCAAAACAATTATGTATCTAGCTTACTCTGATATGTTCCCCTTTACAAATTGTGGATTTGCTCCCTATGAGCAATGTTAAGACGTATTTAATGATGCTTTTTTTTATTTTTTTTATTTATTTATTTTTTTCCTCATATACCAAGATGGGCTTTCCTGATGGGAGGCCACAACCTCTCCCCACCAATCAACGTAACCCAGCCCTGATGTTGGAGACCGGTGCGGAGAGAGAGAAGCTCAAACCCTCAGGCAACCACTGTTTTCGGTGTCCACTCCTTTTCGCGCTACCAGATGACCCGGCGCAATTTGGAGGGACCAGACCAACAGTGCCCAGGTGGAATCATTGGAATATTCTTTATCTGTTCCGCCATGCAACAAGGGCTGCCCAAATTTTTCCATAACTGTTTCCGTCGCATGCCATATCGGATTCACTAGTATATATTATATATTTCAGGCACTCTGTAAAGATAGGAGCACTTATGTTTTTCCAGGCTCTACATATCTCTCGTCTTGCCAAGATAATCACAAAGAAAATAAATTTGGATGTCGGATCATTAAGATGATAGTCTGTATGCAATCCAAACATAATCATTTCTGGGGTGACTTCAATATGTTTATGTAATACCTCGACTAAAAAATCTCGCACCGTGGCCCAATAGCTTACTATTTCAGGACATTCTATAAACATATGGCAATCGTCAGCTGCAGGCAGTTTACATCTAGGGCAATGATGACATAAACCTGTTATCTTTGTTAGCTTTGTTGGGGATATATAGACTCTGTATGCAGTATATAGATGATTTCTTTTAAGTGGAGCTAATTTAACCACCGCATGTAACATGGTAAAAGAATCCCCCCATAATTTCATTAAATTAGAAGCTGAGTTTATGACATTACCCCAAAGTTTAGAAAGTTCGGATTCTGTTATAGCTTCCACCTCTAGCATGGCCCAGTACCAAAAGGATACCTCCTGCTTCCATCTACCACTTCTTGATACATAATCAAACTTGGGGTTCAATGATTCAGATTCCCAGGATTTAGTTGCCCACCATCCTGACAGCTGATAAAACTTATACCTTGATAGGGTTCCACCTGTCAGGCAAGATAAGGACTCCCAATTCAGAAGCTGCAAGTCTTTCTGCAGATCCTGCCAGTAAAACAAGCCTGCCACTTTAAGAGGGCGAGATAGTTGATCATTCAGGCAATCTGGTGTACCCGGGGAATCCCAGATCGGAGCCTGAGGTGCATAGTATGGGATTTTTAGAATCCTTCTAACGTACAGCCAGTTCCTAAGAGCAGTATCCAGAATCTTTAGTCTAACCCTCTTAAAAAACCTTGGGTCGCCATATTTGAATAAAAAGTATTCTTGCCCTTGAGGTATACCGTGTAATAGGGCTTGAAACAGTAAACCCAGAGAGGAGGCATCTGTCTTTCCGGCTAACATTCTGAAGTTTTTAAAGTGGAAGGAGTGGCAGTAAACAAGTAAGTCCGGTAAAGTCAACCCTCCCATTTTAAGGCTTCTCCTTAATTTTCTCCAGGAGATCCTTGATGTCTTAGTGTTCCAGATAAACGGGCCTATTTTCCCCTGTATTTTGGCAATGTCTGATGCTGGAAATGTCAATGGAATAGAGCCAAACAAAAAAGTAATCTTCGGCAGAACAATCATTTTAATTAGATTTACTCTGCCAAAAATACTCAAGGAGAGGCCAGACCATCGCTGCAATAGACCACAAATGTCCTTATAGACTCTCGTGAGATTTATTTTAGCTATTTCCGAAATATTTTGGGCCAAAATCATGCCCAAATACCTCATGTGTGTCTTAGCTCCAACTGCCCCTCCTACTTGGTTCCAATGCATAGTCTCCGTTTTTTCCTTATTTACCTTATACCCCGAGATTGCTCCAAACAGTTCTGCTTGCTCGAACAATCTTGGGATAGCTTCGGCTGGATTGGAGGTAAACATAAGGAGATCATCAGCGTATAAAGCAAATTTTAGTTCTAGGTCTGCAATTCTAAAAGGATGGATCACAGAATCAGCCCTGAGCTGACAGACAAAAGGTTCAATATAAAGATTAAATAACAGAGGTGATAGAGGACACCCTTGTCTAGTGCCGCGAGAGATTCTGAACCAGTCTGAGAGCACTCCGTTTACCAAAACTTTTGCTCGAGGGCTCTTATATAGGGACCAAACACCTGAAACAAAATTAGAAGGGAGTCCGAACCTGGACAGAGCCGACCATAGATAGGACCAATTTACTTGATCAAAAGCCTTAGCGGCGTCGATGGCCGTAAGGGTCAGCGGGAGCTTCTTAGCCACTGCAACATCTACTGCTGCGATAGCTTGAAAGGTTAACTCATTTAACTGTCTGTCCGGGATGAAACCTCTCTGATCCTGATGCACTATTGTTTTAATGACTTTGGCCAACCTTGCTGCTAAGACCCCTGCGAAGATTTTATAGTCGGTGTTCAACAATGAGATTGGTCTGTAAGACTCAATTTTCAGGGGATCTTTATTAGGTTTTAGGATCAGAGTGACTGTGGCTTCCGACCAAGTATCCGGATTAGTATCACCCAATAAATATATTTTATTGAACAAAATCGTCAAGGCAGTGACAACTTCCTCAGACTCTATCTGATATAGTTCAATTGGGAGCCCGTCTGGGCCAGCTGCCTTACCCCTGGCCATTTTTTTATCTGGGCGGAGACTTCTTCTTCCCTGATACTCGAAGCTAAGAAGATGCAATCTGTTTCCGTTAACCGGGGAATCTCTATCTGGTTTAGCCAATCTTCTATTTTCCGGATAGAAGGACATGTATCTTCTTTACATAGGTTTTGCATGAACGATCTGGCCTCTTCTCGGATAAGGACGTCATCATGCGTGGTGACTCCTGTATCTTGAAGCAGAATACACCCAATCTGATTTCGGACTCTATCTGTTCTAACTTTCCAGGCAAGAAGTCGGACGCATTTTTCCCCATAGGAGAAATTCTGAAGCTTACTTGAATCCCACCTATCTTTTAAGATTTTATCAAGACTTGCCTGGTATTCTGCCCGCAGGCCATCAAGTTCACTTTGGATAAGGAGTATATTATTTCGGGGATCTACAGAGGCCTGCTGAAGCTGCTCTTCCTTTTGTTTAATCTTAACAAGGCTCTCTTTTTCGATCCACCTTCTAGCCTTATTTCTCCTGATCATCCATGCACTTATGGTCCCTCTGATATACGCCTTAAATGCTTCCCATATGGTCTGATCGTTTGCTGTTCCAGAGTTGAACCTGAAATATTCCTCTATCCCCGATTTTAAGTTACCTATGATCTCCTCTTGTGATAGTATAGACCTATCTAATGTCCACCTTCTCTGCTGATTTTCTTTCTTCAGGTTTATAGTCAATTCCACCATAGAGTGATCGCAGAGTATAGCTGGAATATATGCTATGGATTCGACATCGGGATAGAGGACTTGGTCCAACAGAAAGTAATCAATCCTAGAGTGGTGTCTATACTTGCGGCTATAGAAGGAAAAATCCCTCCTGTTACCGTTTTTTACCCTCCAGATGTCTATTAGGTTGAAGTCCTTAATAATATTTTTCAACTCCATTAACGACTTACGGGGGGGGATATATTTAGCCCTAGATGTACGGTCTAGATTCTCATTCAAAACCAGATTATAGTCTCCTCCCAGCACAACTGGTATAGTCAAAGCGGAGAGACTGGTTTTTAAACATTACAGAGCTCCGGGTGTATCCTGATTGGGCCCATAATATACTGCACAAGCTAGTGGAGAGCTTTCAACTAGAAGGGATGCAACTAACCATCTCCCTGAATGGTCCGTCTCAAACTTTTCGACTCTAATCCCCTTATTAGATCGAATTATAATTGCCACTCCCCTTGTGTTTCCTATCTGTTTTGAACAGCGAAGCTCTTGAATCCACCTATGCTTACCAAACGCTGCCTCGCATTCATGTGCCTCCAGGTGGGTCTCTTCCAATAAACAAATATGGGCCTCTGATTTATTTAAAAATTCACAAACTCTAGCCATTTTCCTATTATCTCTCAATCCATTGACATTCCAGCTAATAATTTTAATTTTATTGGGCAAAATATTCATCTGGGGAGTTTTTTTTTTTCCCAAGCTTCTCCTACGGTGGATCATTTTCCCTTCTGACCCTATTCTTTTTTTTTTTTTTTTTTTTTAAAAACCTTTATTTATGTAAGTCTGGAACACAGCTATTTAGCCGACATCCCGGAGGTTCGGCAGCCAATTAAGTACAACACATGGAAGTGCCCACAGCTCTGGTACAGGAAAAAACAAAGGTTCCTTTTTTAGAACAACCTTAAATAAATAACACAAGCAAGGCATTATACACAATAAACTCGTGCCAGTTCCCGATGGGGGCGCGGCCCCATTCCCAAAGACAGAACAAAGCCACCGGTCGGGTGGATGAGGGAGAAGCAGAGGCGCTAACAATCTAGCATATTATCCTCATAAAAATCCCAAGTTGGAAGTGAAGCTAGGGGGAAAGTTGCTCCTCTAACGGTTCAGTGGCCGGGGGCAGACATATATCACCCCTATACTGGTTCCATCGCCCCCATATCTTATGCCATTTCTTAGGCCGCCCCCGGGCACTATACACCGTCTTCTCCCTAAACATGCCTCAGTCCATATTTTCCATCCATGCTTCCATGGCGGGAGGCCTCTGAGAACCCCACAGTCGCGCAATATCACGCTTCGCCACCATATTTCCTAGGGTCACCCATTGAGTCTGCGCCGCATCATAGTCAGTAGGACCCCAGACATTCAAAAGACAGCGCCGTGCCTCTGGCAGCAGTGCAATGCCTGTGACCTCCTGCATCACAACATGAATTCGCTTCCAGAACTCCGTGATCACACCACATTCCCATATGATATGTAGGAAGGTGCCCACCATCCCACAGCCCCTCTTACATAAGCCATCCTCGGAGAAACTCTGACCCTATTCTTGCCCCAATTTCAGTCCCTACTTTCATTTCCAAAATTATATGAGGAAATCTTTCTTTTTTGCTCCCTCTACTCCCTTTCCCTCCTGCAACCCCCCTCCCCCCTTGAGGAACCCCCCCCTTGAGATCTTTGGCGATCTTGTCGCCTGTCGGGAGTCGCTGAACCCACCCGGGATAGAGCCTCCCATGGATAGTAGGATCAAGATACGGTGATGTGCCGTCTTCCTTTACTCTTTATTGTTTCCCCCTTTTTTTTTTCTTCTATTCCCTCTTTTCCCTTCCTTCCCCCCTCCCCTTCTCCTTTCCTTTTTTCCTTTCCTTCTGTCCCACTAATTTCTCTCGTCTATACTTACACCCCCCCCCTTTTTTTTCTTTTTTCTTCTTCTTCCCTTCTCTTCCTTTGAGAGATGTTAGTAGTGGGACCTCGAAATTCGAATATATCGAATGAAAAAGTAAAAAACAAAGGACGGAGAAGAAGAAGCAATCACATCTCTTATTTCTCTCATTTTTCCCCCTTTTTAAATCTTTTCTCTCTTTTTTTATAAGTGTGGAGTTTTTCTGTTATCAGACAAAAATGTGTCTACTTCCTGTGGGGATGTGAAATTATGTGTTTTGTTACACCAAACGACCCGCAGGGCTGCTGGGAACTTCATTTGTACCTGAGCCCCCATGCTTCTCAAATCTGGCATTCTAGAACCCAACTCCCACTGTCTCTGTGCCGTTGCCCGGCCCACATCTGAGCGGATAAGGTACTTAGTGGAATCTATCTGTAGGGATTTATCAGTTAACGCTCGGTCCAATATCAGCTCCTTGACTGCATATGTTTGAAAATTGACCAAGATTTTCCTTGGGGCTTTCCTATTGGGATGCTGCCTAAAAGGATCCTCCCTATGCGCCCTCTGGATGTCTTTTTCGAGGTCAATCTCGGGTTTGTCTCTTAGTATTCCATCTCTAAGGAGCTTGCAGATCAGAGTCTTAACATCGCCATTTTCCGCCCCTTCGGGTACATTCAGGAATTTAAGGTTATTTCTTCTGGCATGTAACTTTTTTTTTTGCTTTTTTTTTTTTGCTTTTTTTTTTTTTTTTGATCAGAGGAGGAACATGGCGGCTGGCTAACGCTGGTCGCGGGAGTTCAGGACCGTCGGGAGGAGAAACCCATGGATGGATAACCTCGAGATGCCGTTTTCTTAGTTTAAAGGTGCGAGAAATGATAAAACGCCTTTTCGCCTGTATTTGCTGGCACTAAACACCCCTGTTTTGTTTCCTTCTGACTCGTGTTTCCCGGTGTGTTCCTGAGTGACAGGCAGTAGGACCCAGAAGACTCTGCAGTGGATGGGGGCAGAAGTGTTTGCTGAGCCAAGCATCGGACCGAGCTGTGCGAGGGAAGCTGGTGGCAGACTCCGGGCAGGTTTGTGGCGGCGGATCAGAGCAGCTGTTGCCAGGATCGATTTTCGGCCACTTCGAAGCAGTAGTGCTATACGGTCAGTAATAGGAGAGGCTGATGAGGCGTGTGCGACCTGTGGGCCACCGAATCTTCTGTGCCTGCGGGGCATCGCGGTAGTTAAAGGTTGGGAGAGTTGCGGGTTTTCTGACTCTGGGACCCCCGCGGGACGCACTTTTTCTACGCTATCGACCCATGTAGGCATGGACACTCTGCCAGAGAAGGGACCAAATGTACCTTGTAGTGATCCTTGTAGTGAACGCTCGGTCTGTGGTAAGAGGGATCTAAGGCTCAAGGAGAGCCAAGCAGGAGTGGCAGAAGAGAGGAGGTAGCAAGAGGGGGGATACCAGAAAATTGGGCCGGTCCATCGACCACTGAATTATCTGATAGATTGACTAAATCCATCTCAGCTGCTCAAAGAAACAGATATCAGTTACGCTCACAGATAGAAAGTGAGCTGCTGCCTGCCTGCTCTGGTGAGGCCAACATAGTACTCCCGATTACACCACGGCAGAGAAAAAAGAGGGAAAAGGGTAGCAAGACGGGAGAGAAAAAAAAACGCCAAGCTGTTGACAGTCTCGTTCCCGTATTTAAGTCAACTCCCTCCTTAAAATCTTTCTTTAATATTATGGAGCAACTAGCTACTTCTAAGAATAAAGTAAACCCGCCCGCTGTATCTTCCAACACCTCTAGTAAAAAAGCCGATAATCAGATAAATCTCGACATAGTGCATCCCCAAATACGGGTTGAGAACAGATTTTCTCCCTTAAAATGTCTGAACCTAATGTGACGACCCAAATAACCTCTCCTGTAGAAATTATTTCTGAACCTCAAACCCCTCTAAAATCAGCCCGTTTAACATTACCAAGCCCACAAAATGAAGTCATTGTGACGGATATGGTGGATATTGAGAGGTGTTGCTCAGGGGGTTCAGATAGCGGAGGCAGTCAGCTCTCGCAACTTATCCAATCTCTCCGTGGAGATATATTGTGTAAATTTGAAATTTCGGAGTCTAATCAGAAAGAGATAAACGAGAAGTGTACAAGTCTGGAGCAGAAGTTGGACGATATTAGCAATCGAACAAAGGTGCTGGAGACTGAGGTCGCTACTTTATCTCAAGTTACTCATGACCACTCTAAAGATATAGTGGATTTAAAGGCTCAAAATAGACTACTGCAAATGGATATTGAGCGATTAGAGTTACATGCCAGAAGAAGTATTTAATGATGCTTCTGATGTTACGGAAAATGTGCTGCATTTACTTGTCACCTAAATCTCATTTCTGAGCATGTAACTACCTGTGTACTATCTATGTTATGCTGGATTGACGTTTTAGAAAACTGTCGATGCCGTTGCAGTGGCTACTACAGTATCTGTTAGTACCATTTCTTGAGAGATCTGCCCAGCCCTAGACGAGCTACCTGCCGCTTCCATTCCTTCCAAATTTAGGGATAACCCCGACTGCCCTTTTGAGCGTCTTCTAAGTGCCCCTTGTTCGACTATGTCTAACACTAATGGCTGCACATTAAAATAAGACCGCAAAGGAGTAATCTTGGTTCTTGAATCTGGAAATGGTTTTTTTGCTCTCCTCGCTTTGACAGTCCTGCCTTTTACTTCACAGTATTGAAATGTAGAGATGCTATCTCTATCCAGAGATGTACTCTCCTTCACCTCCTTCACCTCCTCCTCTTGAAGTATGACGCCACTGCAAATCCTATTACAGTCAACACCACTTTTCTTCCCCCCTGGAAGGTTTTGTTACTCTTGGCCTTTGCAGTCCCCGCACCCCACTACCACGCCCTTTTACTCTTCCTATTACCAGTTGTTGTGGGCACGGTATTGGGAATGCAATTGCCAGTTATATTTATGGGGTTCCTACCCCCCCGACCCTCCTGTGCCGCTGCTCTGCATCCCCTCCTCAGCTCCAGGGTGGCGGCAGACCAGCGCAGCAAGTAGGCAGGCACACACATCCAAGGAGAGAAAACAGTGTCCACTACATGAGCCTCAGCCGGAAAAACACCGTCGAAGAAGGGAGGAAAAAGAAAACCGCCAGGAAAAAGCCTCAATTCATGCCGATAGCAAGACGGGAAGGGACAGAGCGTAAGTGCCTCCGGCGGCAAGCGGCTGCTCAACTAGCGGGCGCCATGTTCTCCACTTTGTTTACTTATTGTTAATATGTGATTTGTGGTGTCTATGCATTATTTCTCAGTGCACTTATTTTACATATATAATGATGTCTGTTAATGTTTGTTAATTATTTAGTAATATATTTAATATAATGTATCATTTATTGAAAGTTCTCAATTAAAACTAAATATTTCTTTAACTAATTTATAGTGTTAATTATATTACAAATATTTATCAGGTAAGAGGGGCTTATAAGTTAATTAATTTCTTTACTGTAAAAAATCTTATGTAAGATGTCTTACTATGTAGTGCTGAGGGTAAATGAAACCCCTTTAGTGTCCAACACCTTCCACAAAATGGTTTAGATTGGAGTGGGAATAGTATATGTAACCCCTTTAGTGTCCAACATCTTCCCTGAAATGGTTTTGATTGGATTGAGAATAGTCATTGTAGTTCCTTTAGTGTGCAACATTTTCTCCTTAATGGTTTAGCTTGGAGTTGATATTGAATTTCACACATACAATAGTAATGTGCTTTTAAAAAAAAAAAATAATGGTACATAACAGTTTGTATTTTGTTTACGATTTATTTAATTTATATATAAAACTTGTCAAGCCTGTCAACATAGTATATCCAAAACCAAATACAAGACCCCATTTAGTGAAAAAGAAATTCCTATAGACAAAGTTCTGAACTGTAAAACCGATCATGTAATCTATGTGCTGGAGTGCCCCTGTAAATTAAAATATGAAGGCAGTACTATTTTACAAGGCCACAAAAGGGTGCTCCAGCACATATGAGCAATCAGAAATAATGATCCAGCAAATCCAGTGGCTCGCCCCTTCAATGAGAAACATGATGGAAACCCCAAGGAGCTACAATACTATCTAGTAGACTCCATTCCAATTACTAAAAGGGGAGGAGATTGGGAAAAAGCACTCCGCAGGTTGGAGATGATCTATATTTGAAATTTCGACACTAAATACCCCAAGGGTTTGAATGCCACTGAAGAACTACATGCCAGTCTACATCTGTAAAACTGTTGGGTTCTTACAATATTTATTAGTCTGCATTTTAACTCACTTACGGTGCACTCTGGGACATGTATTTTGTATTGAAGTCACGTGAGGCGAAAAGAACTTAAATGCACGCAGGTGCGCATTGAGCCATCACCTACTTTCCTTCTGCCTGTGAGCAAGGCCGGATGAGGCTGAAACGTTAGGAATTCAGGAGGAATCTGCAGTGCACAGACTTGAAATAAATGCGGTTTGCTGCCAGTATTGGGCCTCTGCTGTTTTTTGTGTTTAATGGATGGGCTGCTCCGTGCCCATTGTTCCAGAGGCCACCCTGTAGGGTTGGGGGCCCCAGTAACGAGAGACTTTTGTTGTTGGTACATATTGAGGGGCATGACCCACACACGCTTCCAACCTACTGAGGAAATGCCAATGCGGCGAAAAAAGGTTTGCGTGATGGAAGGGATTCGTGATGAAGGATTTCATGAGCGATCGTGCTGGCTGGAGGTTGCTTTATTTCTCGTCAATCTTTCAGCAATGTGCAAAGTACTCACCTGCCTTCCAATGTAGTGAACAACATGAGTAGCACCGTTGTATAAAAATCGACTACAATTAATGTGAGTATTGATGAGGACTTCCTATCTGCATTTTAACTCACTTACAGTGCACTCTGGAACATATATTTTGTATTGAAGTCACGTGAGGCGAAAAGAACTTAAATGCACGCAGGTGCGCATTGAGCCATCACTTACTTTCCTTCTGCCTGTGAGCAAGGCCGGATGAGGCTGAAACGTTAGGAATTCAGGAGGAATCTGCAGTGCACAGACTTGAAATAAATGCGGTTTGCTGCCAGTATTGGGCCTCTGCTGTTTTTTGTGTTTAATGGATGGGCTGCTCCGTACCCATTGTTCCAGAGGCCACCCTGTAGGGTCGGGGGCCCCAGTAACGAGAGACTTTTGTTGTTGGTACATATTGAGGGGCATGACCCACACACGCTTCCAACCTACTGAGGAAATGCCAATACGGCAAAAAAAGGTTTGCGTGATGGAAGGGATTCGTGATGAAGGATTTCATGAGCGATCGTGCTGGCTGGAGGTTGCTTTATTTCTCGTCAATTTTTCAGCAATGTGCAAAGTACTCACCTGCCTTCCAATGTAGTGAACAACATGAGTAGCACCGTTGTATAAAAATCGACTACAATTAATGTGAGTATTGATGAGGACTTCCTATCTGCATTTTAACTCACTTACGGTGCACTCTGGGACATGTATTTTGTATTGAAGTCACGTGAGGCGAAAAGAACTTAAATGCACGCAGGTGCGCATTGAGCCATCACTTACTTTCCTTCTGCCTGTGAGCAAGGCCGGATGAGGCTGAAACGTTAGGAATTCAGGAGGAATCTGCAGTGCACAGACTTGAAATAAATGCGGTTTGCTGGCAGTATTGGGCCTCTGCTGTTTTTTTTTTGTTTTTTTTGGTTTATTTTAGATATATATATATATATCTTTTATATATTTTATATAATTTATATTTTTTATATATTCACTGAAAAAAACATAGGTTTCACGGGTGTTATAGTTAGCTGGACATTTCCCCCGTACAAAACCCTAGAAATTCCCCTGTTATAGTTAGTTCAGCTAACTATAACTTGCGCCCGCGCAATGCACTGCTGATGACGTCACATATTACACCAATTTTAGAATGGTGCAGCATTCACAGACATATCGAGATTTATGATTTATGATAAATCTAGACATGTGTCTTGTTCTAGGAGTATTCAGTGCAATCATGCACAACAACACTTATAGAAGGAACACCCTTTCAACGCAAAGTGGTATGCATAATGAGGTTGTATTTACATGGAGTAGAAAAAATACACAGAGTGCCTTTTCCTCTCTTTGTAAATATAAAAGAGTGTCTTGCACAATAACTATGTTACAAAAAGTGACATATTTCCGGTTTTGAAATTCCTTGCAAATGACAGAAGGTAAGCACAGAGTTTTGTCTGCAAAGATGTTCAAAGAAGAATGATTGAAATGATTGCGGTCCTCCAATAGCTAAAATGGGAAATATTATGAACCCCTCAAATCTCTTTTTTTGCAGGTCCCATGATATCTGATTATGGTCAGATTTCAAAACTACATAGGTATAAACAGAGTGTTTTTAGAAACGTGTTTCAACTTTGTAGCTTCTTGCAGACCTCCTCATTCTGCATATTGAGACTTAGTTAAACTTACCTTAACAGTAATAGGAATAAAAAATGGTATAGATTTTTTTCAGATTTTCATTCCAATCTAATTTCATATAAAGTGCTTATTTTAAAATTTGGATCTGTGAAAGAAAAGGAAAAAAAAATTATAACATGTAATAATACATTTTTTACAACACAGCATAATTTCCACAAAGTAATTTTTTGCCTTTTTTGCTGTTCTCAGAATATATTAAATTTCACTAAAAATAGTAATTTCAATCGTACTCATCACTTAACAGCGGGCAAAAAAAAAACAATCACAAAGATTGTTAAAAAAAAACAACATGCTATTCTCAACAAAATTCCACAAGATATAAATCACAGATATATAAAATGCTTACAGCTAACAACATTTTATAAGTTTAACTTACAAAAACTGTAAATGTTGTCACTTTAAAATATTCACCGAATCTAAGGATGAATTTTTGGAGGACGCACCACGCCCACAACGTTTTCCTTCAGTGGTGTGGAAATTTTGTACTTTTCCCGAGGGGCATGGAAGTGTATGGATACTGACTAGGGAATTGAAAATGTGAAAGACAAGTGTATAGTATGTTAGAAGACTGCATGCATACTGCATAGACATTTGAAGCAGTCTATGTGGTAATGTATGGTTCACAACATGAGTACTTGGAAACTGACTAAATCAACAGACTACTGCTAGGTTAGTGCCTGGGTAAAACTTTTAAATTTTCAGTTCTGGCGCAGTGAAGAGAATGGTACATGGTACTACACTTTAGTGTCAAACACTGACTCATTTTATCAATGCATAAGCAAAGAATAGCTTCTAAAGCTACTAAAACTTGACAACATGACCGATTTTAAAACAGCAAATACACTATGTTACCAAATGCTTCTCTCACAATGGTTCCCAAATGCACACAGACTCACAGTGTGATTCTAGACAAGCAACACTATCCCTAGCAGCTTACCAAAACTCATTCACTACTGTGGAAGGGGTAAGGGGACTGCACACAATCTACATATTTCAGTACTGCACTGTAGTGTCAAAACATGAATCATTTTATTAATGCATAACCAAAGACTGGCTTCTAATGCTACTAAAACTTGACAACATGACAGGTTTTAAAAGAGTTATCTGTCACCAAATACACAATGTTACCAAATGCTTCTCTCACAGTGGTTCCCAAATGCACACATACTCACTGTGTGATTCTAGACAAACAACACTATCCCTTGCACTATACCAAAACACATTTCTTCATCTAGAAGGACTACTACATTTTAATATAGAAACATAACTCATTTCACAAATTCATCAACAATAACTGGTTTCTAATTCTACCAAAATATAAAAACAGCACAGTTATCTGTCTGCAAACACATGAATAACACAAATGCTTATCATAGAATGGTTTCTACATGCACACACACTGTCAATAAGATTGTAGAGAAAAAAAGTACTCCCTACACGTTAGCAGGAGAAATACATTAGTCTGATTAAAATCAAAATAGTCTACATACATCCCCTCACAATTAAATAACTCACCTTTCAAGTTGTTTTGTAGATTAAAAAGTATATCAGTCACACACCATATTTTCTTTTACAGAATCTCTGCACTGTGCACCTCTCAGCAAAAACAAAGAAAGGAAAAGTTTCCCTTTCATTTTCCACACATATACATGTAAACATCAAATCACAATCCTTCACACATAAACTCAAAAGCAAACACACATTTCTATTGGTTTAACATTTCAACCCTTTCCAACTGAAATACATTTCAACCCTTCCCCCAATCTGCCTTCTGCCTGTTACCATAGAAACAGGTCATGGAACACTGCACTGAGCACACAGGTCACAAGCTCAGCACACAATGTTACTACACAAGACAGCAAGTGTGCTTGACTTTTCAACATATCAGCTTATCATATATAATGTTCCTTACAATCTGTTTTTGTTAACCAATAAGAATTATACCTTTAAAAAACAGAAGTATACACCCTACCTTTCAGTGTAGAAAGTAGTCATACAACCAATGATTTCTTGTCTTTTTTCAAAAAAGAATTCCGTGGATCCGCGCACCCAACGCGAGAGAATCCGAGCACCCAACGCGATAGGATGCGCGCACCGTGCGCGCATTTCGGCGTTTAAAAAAAAAAAAGGGGGGCCCCAGGGGGTCCTTATGGGACCCCTTAGCACCTCTAAAGGGTCAGAGTATTTTAACTCTGCCCCTTTATATGTTTTACACACGTATTCCCCTTGCTTCTTCAGCCTCGCTTCTACCGAGGCAGAAAAAGGCTGCCAACAGTTCCTGGTTTCGAATGTAGACAGACACTCGACAGCCAATTAGCATTCAGCGCACGATCGGGAGGGTGCGTGCTTTGTTCGGGGAGGGTGCGCATACGGTGCGGCTAGGGTCTAATTTGGTGTCATTCCGTTCAGCGGTTCGGGCTGTAGCTGCGACAACAGATCCTATGGGAAATTGCATGGGGAAAACGCGTTTTGGGACCCCCTTTTTTCTCGGCCCCCGCTTGACGAATCACCACAACACTTTCTGGGTAGGAGCGGAGCTGGCCAAAAGTTTGGAAAATTTAGCGAGGATTCATCAACTGGCACCAGACTTATTGGGAATAGAATGTTGCGGATTTCCTATGGAAAATAGGTCCAAACTATAACTATCTACTGCTTGCCGTCAAGCAGGAAGAGGGAGCCCCGGGACGCCGCACCGCAGGTAAGGCATTTTATTTACTTTTAAAATACTTTAACTTATTTTAAAATGAGGGCGGGCGGGAGGCGGGCGGCGCATAGTGGGGCTACGTGGAGCGTGCGAGTGTGCTTTGTGATTTATGACATTGAGTGCAGCTGTAAGCTTTGGTACATTGAGAGCACCACATGCACGGCACAGAAAAGGATCCTCGAACATCTCAGGGCGATTAACAACAACGACCCTAAATATCCAGTGGCGCGCCATTTCCAGGACAAACATTTCTCCAATATAGCAGAATTAAGTTACATGATCCTCGAACAAATTCCTAAGAATCCTAGAGGAGGAGACAGGGTGCTCACCCTTAGACAACGTGAATCTAAATATGTTATTGAATTCCAAACTAAACATCCGGGTGGGCTTAATATGGACGAGGAACTAGCAATACACCTTAGGGGAAGATGTTAAAAGCCTAGTGGATTCTGTTATAACTAAATGTCAAAATGTTTTGCTTTCTTCAGGCTTTCTAGGCTAGAAGATTCTAGCCATTTTATCCGCTTCCTCCCATTACGGGTGTTCACAGATTATTTTTAAAGACCCAGAAAGTTAGTCTTGTTACATGTTTGTTATATGTTGCTAACACTTGATTTGAACCTTTTCTTTCTTTTCTTTTGCAGACGAAAAGGAAGGGGCCCACTCACTGGTATTCACCCACACGGGCATCCTACCCTTTTCATCGTTTGCTTACCCGGCACTTCACTTCTCACCTTTGGAATCTATTAAGTAGTTGTTTTGGTAGCGATTTACTGTTGTAACACAAGACATGTTGATATACACTCTTTTATCTGTCTGTGGCTGGGTATATGTTCACAGGCTCGGTATTCGAACAATTAATATGATTGACATATTATTAGAACACCTTACTATTATGACTAGGATACGGGATTAGTATGGTGCTGAGCGATAAGGGCATTAGCATTTCAGCTACTAGATCTCATTAGTGCAGGTCCCGCATTGACTAGATGGGGAGCAACTTTGCCAGGGCACTTGTGCAATATACATAGACTTTATGTCGTTATTTGGAATAATAATCTCTGGTATAACAGTTGCACTCAACAGTTATCCATCTGACAGCACAAAAAAGTTTATTTTCTGACCTGGAGTACCACTTCTAGTGGATAGCGGCACGTCACTATGACAGCAACTTTAATAATATATTTTTTTACATTGTTTAGCCCCGAGCGTCTCATTTTGACAGGATGAGTTGTACTAATACAACGTATTTGGGACTTGCGCGAACACTATGATTATGTTCTATATGCAATATTTGCCCTTTTTTTGTGCATTATCATTATTTGTGTATTATTTGTTCTCATTTTAAAGACATTTTATTTGATATTGTTTAGCCCCGCGCGTTTGACTTGACATGAAAAGTTGTATTGATATAACGCAATTGGGACTTGTACGAACACTATAATTATGTTCTATATGCAATATTTGCCATTTTCGTGCACTGTCATTATTTGTGTACTACTTATGTACAGAATTGGGGAGTCCACCCACTTACGTATTAGCTATGATAGTTTTACCTTTACATCATGGCCGCCACAGGCACAGATATGTCCTCTTTCTATTTTTATGATTTGTACTCGTGCTAAACTTTATTAGCTAACATTTCTCATGTGTTCTTTTCACGTGATCAAGACTGTATATAGTCGAAACGCGTTGTGGATTAAAACTTGGATTAACTAAACTTGGTGTCCTGCCTCTTATCCTGAGAGCGTACGATATTGAACTTTGTTACTTTTGGAATATTTTTGCCGGCACGCTCTGCCCGCGTATACCCCACCCTTCTTGGGTCCCAGTACTTCAGAAGGAGCTACGGATGTTTTGGATATATATATATTTTCACGAGCTGGACCATTGCGCGTGTACAGAGGACCCGTCTCACAAGTGGCCTGCAATAATAATGGTATCGTGGCAAAACTTACCAAGGGATTGGTCTTTGCTGGCCCACCTCGTCGGCCACTTGTCTGGTATGTTCCATACCAGACAAGTGGCCGCTGCTGCTAGCAGTCCATGATTGCACGGGGACGTTGGATCACTGCATTTCTACGTCATGGCCCTGTTTGGAATTTGTGCTTGGGGTTGAGGCGTTGGGGACCCGAGGAAGCCATGAACACCTTTATTACAGGACCCACTCGGCTCACATCAGCCCTCTGTCTCCTTTGCTGGGTACATCAGCGCTCATTGAAGTATTATTCAGCTCCGTAATGAACACTTACTGGGGAAGTGCATGCTGGGATTTGGAGTCTTTGAAACATCAGACCACAGCTGCAACCAATAATAACGGAGCCTGCTATACTCCAGCCAATTGGAGCACCTTAGAACATTCAAAGAAGGGGGCGAGTGCAACCCAGGGTTATTAGGCATCTGAGGAAGGCACATACGCTGAAATGCATCATGCCTGTTACAGTGAATAAATGGTTACCTGTTATTCCCCACTGTGTCCTCTGGTCTTTTCTTCGGAGGGACTTTGTTTGCATATTTTCACGAGCTGGACCATAGCGCGTGTACAGAGGACCCGTCTCACAAGTGGCCTGCAAAAATAATGGTATTGTGCCAAAACTTACCAAGGGATTGGTCTTTGCTGGCCCACCTCAGGAACATACCAGATAAGCGGCCGCTGCTGCTAGCAGTCCGTGACTGCACGGGGACGTTGGATCACTGCATTTCTGCGTCACGGCCCTGTTTGGAATTTATGCTTGGGGTTAAGGCGTTGGGGACCCGAGGAAGCCATGAACACCTTTATTACGGGACCCACTCGGCTCACATTAGCCCTCTCCCTCCTTTGCTGGGTACATCAGCACTCATTGAAGTATTATTCAGCTCCGTAATGAACACTTACTGGGGAAGTGCATGCTGGGATTTGAGTCTTTGAAACATCGGACCACAGCTGCAACCAATAATAACGAAGCCTGCTATACTCCAGCCAATTGGAGGACCTTAGAACATTCAAAGAAGGGGGCGAGTGCAACCCAGGGTAATTAGGCATCTGAGGAAGGCACATACGCCGAAATGCATCATGCCTGTTACAGTGAATAAATGGTTGCCTGGTATTCCCCGCTGTGTCCTCTGGTCTTTTCTTCAGAGGGACTTTGTTTGCATATTTTCACGAGCTGGACCATAGCACGTGTACAGAGGACCCGTCTCACAAGTGGCCTGCAAAAACGAATGGTATTGTGGCAAAACTTACCAAGGGATTGGTCTTTGCTGGCCCACCTCAGGAACCTACCAGACAAGCGGCCGCTGCTGCTAGCAGTCCGTGACTGCACGGGGACGTTGGATCACTGCATTTCTACGTCATGGCCCTGTTTGGAATTTGTGCTTGGGGTTGAGGCGTTGGGGACCCGAGGAAGCCATGAACACCTTTATTACGGGACCCACTCGGCTCATATTAGCCCTCTCCCTCCTTTGCTGGGTACATCAGCGCTCATTGAAGAATTATTCAGCTCCGTAATGCACACTTACTGGGGAAGTGCATGCTGGGATTTGGAGTCTTTGAAACATCGGACCACAGCTGCAACCAATATTAACGGAGCCTGCTATACACCAGCCAATTGGAGCACCTTAGAACATTCAAAGAAGGGGGCGAGTGCAACCCAGGGTAATTAGGCATCTGAGGAAGGCACATACGCCGAAATGCATCATGCCTGTTACAGTGAATAAATGGTTGCCTGGTATTCCCTGCTGTGTCCTCTGGTCTTTTCTTCGGAGGGACTTTGTTTGCATATTTTCACGAGCTGGACCATAGCGCGTGTACAGAGGACCCGTCTCACAAGTGGCCTGCAAAAAGATTGCTATTGTGGCAAAACTTACCAAGGGATTGGTCTTTGCTGGCCCACCTCAGGAACCTACCAGACAAGCGGCCGCTGCTGCTAGCAGTCCGTGACTGCACGGGGACATTGGATCACTGCATTTCTACGTCACGGCCCTGTTTGGAATTTATGCTTGGGGTTGAGGTGTTGGGGACCCGAGGAAGCCATGAACACCTTTATTACGGGACCCACTCGGCTCACATTAGCCCTCTCCCTCCTTTGCTGGGTACATCAGCGCTCATTGAAGAATTATTCAGCTCCGTAATGAACACTTACTGGGGAAGTGCATGCTGGGATTTGGAGTCTTTGAAACATCGGACCACAGCTGCAACCAATAATAACGGAGCCTGCTATACACCAGCCAATTGGAGCACCTTACAACATTCAAAGAAGGGGGCGAGAGCAACCCAGGGTAATTAGGCATCTGAGGAAGGCACATACGCCGAAATGCATCATGCCTGTTACAGTGAATAAATGGTTGCCTGGTATTCCCTGCTGTGTCCTCTGGTCTTTTCTTCGGAGGGACTTTGTTTGCATATTTTCACGAGCTGGACCATAGCGCGTGTACAGAGGACCCGTCTCACAAGTGGCCTGCAAAAAGAATGCTATTGTGGCAAAACTTACCAAGGGATTGGTCTTTGCTGGCCCACCTCAGGAACATACCAGACAAGCGGCCGCTGCTGTTAGCAGTCCGTGACTGCACGGGGACGTTGGATCACTGCATTTCTACGTCACGGCCCTGTTTGGAATTTGTGCTTGGGGTTGAGGCGTTGGGGACCCGAGGAAGCCATGAACACCTTTATTACGGGACCCACTCGGCTCACATTAGCCCTCTCCCTCCTTTGCTGGGTACATCAGCGCTCATTGAAGTATTATTCAGCTCCATAATGAACACTTACTGGGGAAGTGCATGCTGGGATTCGGAGTCTTTGAAACATCGGACCACAGCTGCAACCAATAATAACGGAGCCTGCTATACACCAGCCAATTGGAGCTCCTTAGAACATTCAAAGAAGGTGGCGAGTGCAACCCAGGGTAATTAGGCATCTGAGGAAGGCACATACGCCGAAATGCATCATGCCTGTTACAGTGAATAAATGGTTGCCTGGTATTCCCCGCTGTGTCCTCTGGTCTTTTCTTCGGAGGAACTTTGTTTGCATATTTTCACGAGCTGGACCATAGTGCGTGTACAGAGGACCCGTCTCACAAGTGGCCTGCAAAAATAATGGTATCGTGGCAAAACTTACCAAGGGATTGGTCTTTGCTGGCCCACCTCAGGAACATACCAGACAAGCGGCCGCTGCTGCTAGCAGTCCGTGACTGCACGGGGACGTTGGATCACTGCATTTCTACGTCACGGCCCTGTTTGGAATTTGTGCTTGGGGTTGAGGCGTTGGGGACCCGAGGAAGCCATGAACACCTTTATTACGGGACCCACTCGACTCACATTAGCCCTCTCCTTCCTTTGCTGGGTACATCAGCGCTCATTGAAGTATTATTCACTTATTGGGGAAGTGCATGCTGGGATTTGGAGTCTTTGAAACATCGGACCACATCTGCAACCAATAATAACGGAGCCTGCTATACTCCAGCCAATTGGAGCACCTTAGTACATTCAAAGAAGGGGGCGAGTGCAACCCAGGGTAATTAGGCATCTGAGGAAGGCACATACGCCGAAATGCATCATGCCTGTTACAGTGAATAAATGGTTGCCTGGTATTCCCCGCTGTGTCCTCTGGTCTTTTCTTCGGAGGGACTTTGTTTGCATATTTTCACGAGCTGGACCATAGTGCGTGTACAGAGGACCCGTCTCACAAGTGGCCTGCAAAAATAATGGTATCGTGGCAAAACTTACCAAGGGATTGGTCTTTGCTGGCCCACCTCAGGAACATACCAGACAAGCGGCCGCTGCTGCTAGCAGTCCGTGACTGCACGGGGACGTTGGATCACTGCATTTCTACGTCACGGCCCTGTTTGGAATTTGTGCTTGGGGTTGAGGCGTTGGGGACCCGAGGAAGCCATGAACACCTTTATTACGGGACCCACTCGACTCACATTAGCCCTCTCCTTCCTTTGCTGGGTACATCAGCGCTCATTGAAGTATTATTCACTTATTGGGGAAGTGCATGCTGGGATTTGGAGTCTTTGAAACATCGGACCACATCTGCAACCAATAATAACGGAGCCTGCTATACTCCAGCCAATTGGAGCACCTTAGTACATTCAAAGAAGGGGGCGAGTGCAACCCAGGGTAATTAGGCATCTGAGGAAGGCACATACGCCGAAATGCATCATGCCTGTTACAGTGAATAAATGGTTGCCTGGCACTCCCCGCTGTGTCCTCTGGTCTTTTCTTCGGAGGGACTTTGTTTGTATATATATATATACATACATATATATATATATATATATATATATATATATATATATATATCAGGCTCTGTGGGGATGTCCAAAAAGCGAGCTGCACTCGGACACAAGACAGCTTCTCCCCCACACAAAGCTTAATTCAGGTATGGACAGTCACTCTCACCAGTTCTTTAAAAGCACTTGACTGCACCCGATGCGTTTCGAGAAAATCTCTTTTTCAAGGGTGATACGGTCCCAGAGCGCATGCGTGTCCACAGCTTCCTATTCAGCGATATCGCACGCCATTGGTTGATCAAAAGGTGCGTTGCTTTCTGGGAGCTGTAGTGTGTAATTTTTTCCTGGATGGAGGTGCTCCAATTTAATGCCAATATATATATATATATATATATATATATATATATATATATATATATATATATATATATATATATACATAATCTACTGGCGGTCGTCAGTAGATAGTTATATTTAGGACCGAGTTTCCATAGGAAATCTCAAAATTCTATTTTGAATAACTTTGGCGCCGGTTGATGAATCCTCACGAAATTTTCAAAACTAATGGGGGGCTCCGCTCAGCTCCTACCCTGAAAGTCTCGGGGTGATTCGTCAAGCGGGGGCCGAGAAAAAAGGGGGGTCCCAAAACGAGTTTTCTCCATGCATTTTCCCATGGGACCTTTAGTCGAAGGTACAGCCCGAACGGCTGAACAGAATTACTTGAAATTTGGCAGAGAGGTAGTCCTCAGGTCAGGCATGTGCCTTTTGCATATATGGAGTCAATCTGTTCAGTAGTTCCTGAGAAAATTGCAGTTAAAAGTACATAAATATCTATAAGCGCGCACCGTGCGCACACTGTGCGCGCACCCTTACGTGCGCGAGCGTAATTCTGATTTGTGGTTACATGTCAGTCAACGTTCGAATCGGTCGAAATCAGGAAGTGTCGGCCTCCATTTTGTTTGTTTTGGGTGCGACACTGAAAAAGAGAGGTGGCGAACGTGAAAAGGGGGCAGGGTAGAGAGTTCCTGACCCCCTAGCATTTGTCAGGGGGTCCCTGAAGGACCCCGAAGGGTGAAAAAGTCATTTTTTTTTTTTTAAATCGCGGGGTGCGCGCACGGTGCGCGCACGTGAAAAACCTTAGAAAATATATATAATAATACATACATAACTTAGCATTTAAAAGACCGTACAAATTCACTTAAAAAACCATAGGTTTCACACACGTTATAGTTAGGAATTAGCATTTAAAAAACCTTGCAAATTCACTTAAAAAAACATAGGTTTCACACATGTTATAGTTAGGTGGATATTTCACTCGTAAAAAACCAACGAAATTCCCCCGTTATAGTTAGTTCAGATAACTATAACTCGCGCGACCGCCACTCTATCGCAAGGATGATGTCATCAGTGATGTCATGAGTGATGCCACTGACCATGTTATGAGTGATGTAATATGTGAAGTCATCAGCAGTGGATTGCGGGCACGCGAGTTATAGTTATCTGAACTAACTATAACGGGGGAATTTCATTGGTTTTTTACGAGTGGAATGTCCACCTAACTATAACATGTGTGAAACCTATGGTTTTTTCAGTGAATATATATATATATATATATATATATATTCACTGAAAAAAACATAGGTTTCAGGGGCGTTATAGTTAGCGGGACTTTTCACTCGTACAAAACCATTGAAATTCCCCCGTTATAGTTAGTTCAGCTAACTATAACTCGCGCGCCCGCAATGCACTGCTGATGACGTCACATATTACATCACTCATGACATGGTCAGTGACATCACTCATGACATCACTGATGACATCTCAAATGACATCACTGATGACATCACTGATGACATCATCCAGTGAATGTGTGTTTTTCTGAAAATTACATATGTTTGATATATGTGTATCTCAAGGTCGATGGAAGAATAAATGGGTATATAAGTGTCTAAATGGATGATTTGTTTTTGAAAAATTGATTGTATAACTGACTGATTAAGTGTATCTTAGTGAATACATGGCTTAGTGAGTAATGTTTAAATATGTAAATATCTGTATAAGTCTCTCACTTTGTGTATGAGTGGCTGCATGGGTTGTTAAGTAGCTATATGAGTGTTTATATAGGTTATTAGTTGGTTTTTTGAGTATCAGTATGAGTGTCTGAGTGTCTGTATGGTTCGGTGGGGGGTATTACGTAGTGCATAGGTGCATGAATGAGTGACTCACTGTTTGTATGTGTTGAAGACAGCATGTGTGCAGGACTGTATGGGTGGATGAGTGTGTGCATGGCTGTGTTAGTGAGTGAATGACTGTCTCAATAGTGTCTTTATGAGTAACTACATATGTTTTAAACTAGTATATGTGACTATTGGTGTATATAAGTGAGTATTTGTGAGAGTGAGAGATTGAAAGAGTTCCTGTATGAATAAGTATGTGTTTCTATAAGTGATTGTTGAAAAGACTAAGTATGTGTAAGTTTCTGGAGAAGTAAGTGTGGTGGTATGTGTATAACTGTATATGCAAGTAAATGGATGTTTGATTCTTTATTAGCATGAGTGACTATGTGTTTGAGTAACTCTATGGATGAGTGGCGTTGTGTAACAGGATGTATAGGTGTATGAGTACATATGATGAGTGAGTACATGTATGAGTGATTGTATAGGACTGTTGGTGAATGAGTGGATGTGTATGTGGATCTTAGAATTACTGAATAGGTTGTTGTAACTGATATTGGAATGTCCATTGTTTTGAAAATTTTAGTTTCTATTTTTGAATGTGTGTATCAAAGGTTATATTAGGGGGAGAGGAGGTCTGCCTCTCAATCACAAGGATGATGTCATCAGTGATGTCATTTGAGATGTCATCAGTGATGTCATGAGTGATGTCACTGACCATGTCATGAGTGATGTAATATGTGACGTCATCAGCAGTGCATTGCGGGCGCGCGAGTTATAGTTAGCTGAACTAACTATAACGGGGGAATTTTAACCTCTTCAATGCCCGTGACGAGCTGGTCTCGTCATGGGCCGCGGTCGCGCTGTGCCCATGACGAGACCAGCTCGTCATAAACCCCGCCCGCTAATACAACGGCCGGCACAGGGCGGGGAAAGGGGCGGGCACTGAAGGGGTTAATGGTTTTGTACGAGTGAAAAGTCCAGCTAACTATAACACCCCTGAAACCTATGTTTTTTTCAGTGAATTTCTAAGGTTTTTTAAATGCTAATTCCTAACTATAATGTGCCTGGAACCTATGGTTTTTTCAGTGAATTTCAAAGGTTTTTTAAATGCTAATTTCTAACTATGCCTACAGAGATAGGACATGTGAAGAAAGAAGAAAAAACGCACAGAAAGAAAAAAAAGAAATGCAGAAAGAAGCAACAGAAGTCCTCAAAGACGAAGAAAAGTGCAGGAAGAAGGATAACGTGCAGAAAGAACAAACAGAAGAGCAGAAAGGCCTTGTTGCAAAATCATCCTGTACCCTCAACTTTTTCAGTCGGATACTGGTGGTAACTGAGTCTGACTAACCAGTACTAGAGCCAGTGCTATGTTGAAAGACACTCAGAATACAGTGAAAACACCTACATACACTAGGGAACACTATGCGTTGGGGTCCCCCTGTGATCAGCATGACCTCCTCTGTAAGCCCCTAGTATATAATAGGGCAGGGGATTAAAACTACCTCTTAAAACGTGCCACAGTGCGTGTTTGCACACGTCACCTCAGGCCCCGTCCCCTCACTTCCCCACTGTATAAACACGCCCTGTGGCCATTTTAAGTTGGGAGATTAAGTCCCCTTGAATCCTGAGGGTCCCTGGGGTCCAACTAGACCACTAGATACCTCCAGTAAGTGCCACAGAGCTGCGTTGCAGAGAGATGTAAAAAGGGGCACGGCCTACACCACCTCTCTGCAACGCAGCGCAGTGGCGCTTACTGGAAGCACCTGGTGGGCTAGTTGGCCCCCAGGGTCCCTCAGGATTGAAGGGGAATTATTTCCCCAACTTAAAACGCACCACAGGGCTTGTTTGCACACGTTAACTCAGGACCCGTCCCCTCCCTTCACCACTGTGTAAACACGCCCTGTGGCCGTTTTTAGTTGGGAGATTAAGTCCCCTTGAATACTGAGGGTCCCTAGGGTCCAAGTAGACCACTAGGTACCTCCAGTAAGCGCCACAGAGCTGCGTTGCAGAGAGATGTAAAAAGGGGCACGGCCTACACCACCTCTCTGCAACGCAGCGCAGTGGCGCTTACTGGAAGCACCTGGTGGGCTAGTTGGCCCCCAGGGTCCCTCAGGATTGAAGGGGAATTATTTCCCCAACTTAAAACGCGCCACAGGGCTTGTTTGCACACGTTAACTCAGGACCCGTCCTCTCCCTTCACCACTGTGTAAACACGCCCTGTGGCCGTTTTTAGTTGGGAGATTAAGTTCATTTGAATCCTGAGGGTCCCTAGGGTCCATCTAGCCCACTAGGTACCTCCAGTAAGCACCACAGAGCTGCGTTGCAGAGAGGTGTAAAAAGTGGCACGGCCTGGACCACCTCTCTGCAACGCAGCTCAGTGGCGCTTACTGGAATCACCTGGTGGGCTTGTTAGCCCTCCAGGGGCCCTCAGGATTGAAGGGGAATTATTTCCCCAACTTAAAACGTGCCATAGGGCGTGTTTGCACACGTCACCTCAGGCCCCGTCCCCTCCCTTCCCCACTGTGTAAACACACCCTGTGGCCATTTTTTAAGTTGGGAGATTAAGTCCCCTTGAATCCTGAGGATCCCTAGGGGCAAAATAGCTCACTAGGTACGTCCAGTAAGCGCCATTTCAGACAGGTGTAAAAAGAGGCACGGCCTGCACCACCTCTCTGCAACGCAGAGCAGTGGAGCTTACTGGAAGCACCTGGTGGGCTAGTTGGCCCCCAGGGTCCCTCAGGATTGAAAGGGAATTATTTCCCCAACTTGAAACGCGCCACAGGGCGTGTTTGCACACGTCACCTCAGGCCCCGTCCCCTCCCTTCACCACTGTGTAAACGCACCCTGTGGCCGTTCTAAGTTGAGAGATTAAGTCCCCTTGAATCCAAAGGGTCCCTAGGGTCAAACTAGCCCACTAGGTACCTCCAGTAAGCGCCACAGAGCTGCGTTGCATAGAGGTGTAAAAAGGGGCGTGGCCTCAGAACACCTGTCTGCAACGCAGCTCCCTGGCACATACTGGAGATACCTGTTGGGCTAGTTGGCCCTCAGGGACCCTCAGTATTGAAGGGGAATTAATTCCCCAACTCACAACTGGCCAGGTGGCGCGTTTGCAGAGTGTTGCAAGGAGGGGGCGATGCCGGTCTTTTATTTATTTTATTTTTTTAAGAAGGAGGGCTGTGTGGCCCCGCCTTCTTTTTCTAATTTACTGGCCCTGGGGACCCCATCCCCCAGGGCCTGCACCCTAATCTTTTTTGTTGAAAAAAATTAATTTGGCCCTCCCAAGGCCATAATCGGCCCCGGGGACCCCAACCCCCGGGTCCTGGCCTTTTTTTTTTTTATTCTTTAGGAGGGGAGCAATGTTGCCCCCCTCCTCAGGCCACTTATAGCCTCGGGGACCCTAGTCCCCGGGACCGGCCTTTGTTTTTTATTATTTAAAAAATATATATATTTATAGAAACACCTAGGACATGCTGGACAAACCGTATTTACCTATCACCATGACGATTTGCGTGATATTCATTAAAAGGCGACTATGCATAGAATGAATCCACATGGAATGTATTTACACCGCTAGTGAAGCTCTGACGTGTCTGACGCCCTACCGTGCCTAATCCCGGCGCCCCCGCCGGTGGGTACTCTGCAAGTAGACACCCTTGTTGTTTATTTATACAAACATGGGTAGCTATTGACGGGCACATTTAATATACACGCACACCAAGCCATTCAAAGGGGATTCGACAAAAATTCGACCAAACTATGCAAGAAACCCCCTCACGGTTAATAAAACACACATCCACCGCCGGATGTGTAATACTTTTTATTTTACTCTCTGGAAAGGAGACGAACCTCACTTGAGACTCACAGCGTGCTCCTGGCTGAGCCCAATGCTGTGTTACACCCACCAGTGCCCGCCGAGTGCCTCACACCTCTGTGTTGTATTCCACCAGCTAGTGCGTATGCTATGACACTCTCTAGCCCATGTGCACTGTAACACCACCCCGTGAATATGTCATGCCACACTTGCCTTCGCACGGGTTATATTGCCCCATCTAACGTGCCTTCCTCGATGCCTATGATATAACGCACAGCGCTATGCCATACATAATACAATCTGGGATCCATATCTTTGTCACAGTGCATATGCAACGTTACACTCCCCAGCACATATTTTATATTACAACTTTAGAGACTAGTTAGGTTACACAACACTGCCCTGTGCATATTACACTCCAAGGCGCATATCGCATAGCACGTGCTAGTGCCTGTGCTATCTCGCGCTCTCCAATGAATCTGTCATTGCGCACAATGTATTGCATATTATATTTCACGCCCCGGTTTATCTTATATCCCACTTTTTGGTGCATAGTTTATACCATATACTATATCTAGTTTTCATTTTCAATCGTGCTCTCAGGACTATGTTCTATATAACACTGCGTCCACCTACCCTTTTCACGGGCATTACATTTTGCGATGGGGGATGGAGGGTCAGGGGGTGTTTCTGCCAAGTGAGCCCGGAGTCACAGTCACAAACGTCCTCTTCTTCCTGAATAAAAGTGAGATTATGCTGCATACTTGTTCATATTTTAAGTAGTTCGCACAGACACACATTTTAAAAACAATAAAGTTCCTAATACCCTCCTTCTCTGAACAGTTAGCTTGCTGCCCCATCCACCTCCTCCCTATCCTCTGTTGTCTGAATCCATGGACTAGCCTCCTCCCTCCTGCCATGCATGGTCTGATGTACTGCCACTGCCCTCCATTTAGGATGATGTACCAGTCCACTCCTCCTGCCCTCCATTGCCCAGTTCTATGGCCCATCATTGACCTCCTGCTTAGCCTCTGTGCTTAGCTTGCTGCCCCTATTCTCCTTCCCCCTGCCCTCCGATGTCTTTGTGCATGCCCCTGCTCCATCCTTTTTGCCCACCATGTTCCATGGACCTGCCACTCCTATCTACTCTGAGTGTTCTGTTGAGCTGCCACTCCCCTCCCACCTGCCTAGCATTGTCAGATGACTGTAACCTGTCCCTGCCACCTCCACCCTGCCTGTCCACATGCCATGCCCCTATCCCCTTCCTCCTGTCCTCCATGGTTAATTTTACTGCCACACCCTTCTGCCCTCCCTGGTCTGTTGTGCTGCAACTGCTCCTCTTGCCTGCCCCGCGTGGTCTGTTGTGAGGCCCCTTCCCCTGAACTATCTTGTCTGTGCCCAGGTCCTGACCCTCCCTTCTATTCTCCATGGTCCTTTGTGCTGCCACTAACCCTCCTGCTTGCCATGCATGGTCTTCTGTGCTGCCATGGCCCTTCCCACCTTCCCTGTGTGGTCAGCTAGCTACCCCTGACCCCCTCCCACCTTCCCTCCATGGTCTGTGTGTATGCCATCATAGTCTCATTGTTGCTCTCCATGGTGTGTCTTTTTTCTAGTGCCCAACCTGCCTGACCTCCATGGTCATCTTGCTGCTCTTGCCCTGCCCCCTTGCCCCCAGCCCTCTGTTTCCATGTGCAGACCCCTATTCCCTCCCTCCTGGCTTGTCTGTCCCATTGTAATGCCCCTGATCCGTCCCCCCTGCCCTTTATGGTCTGTTATGCCGCAGCTTTCTCTCCTGTCTGTCCATTATGGTCAGCTAGCTACCATTGCCTCTTTCCCCTCTGTTCTCTGTTGTCCATGTGCATGGTCCTGTCCCCTCCCTATTGCTTTCTATGGATTGTTGTGCTGCACTCCCGTCCCGCATGCGCGGTGTGGTGTATTGTGCTGCTGCAAACCCTAATGCCTGCCCTGTAGGGTCAGTTTGGTGCACCTCTCCATGTCCCTCCTGTCCTCTGTTATCCGAGTCCATGTCCCTACCCCAATTCCTCCTGCCTACCATGATCCAATGTACCATACGTGCGAACATTTTGAACTTGGTAAGAGGGAGATTTTGAAAAAAAACTGGGGTATTGATTTTCCCCTTTGAGTTACATTGAAAAAGAGGAGATTGTAGACAGGAGACAGATCAAATAAAGCTCATTTGAGCTTAAAAACATTGGACGTTTCCTGGCTGAAACAGGTCTGTTGGCATGTATGGTTGTACTACCACTGCCTCTTCCTTCTGCCCACAATGGTCTATTATATTGCCACAGCCTCTCTTGCCAGTCCTGTACTGTTGGTTTGTTGCCCCTGCCCCCCTTTCCACTGCCCTCCATGGTCTGTTGTGCTGCCACTGCCCTTCCTGCCTGCCCAGTGTGGTCAAATTGTTGCATCTGCACTCTCCTACCTGCCTTCAATTTTCAGAGTCCGTGCCCCTGGCCTCTGCCTCTCAACAGTATCCCAATGAACCACTAGATTGCTAACATTCTATATTTATTACAAAAGTGTGGAACGCCTGACGTCATCTTGATGTAATCAAAACTGTAATACCTAGAGTATTTCCTTTAGAAATTACATATATGAGAGGGTCTTATTTGCATCAAAATTATGGTTCGTGCTCTAAAAAACTAAAATGAGGACATATTTTCTGAGTTTTCAAATAGCGTCAAAGAACTTTTAAATTATTTGTAATCTTTATGTTTTTTTATCCAGTTGACCACTTGATTAAATGTTGCACCTAGGGGAGAGGATGTGGTGTTACTTCCAGAGCTGCAGACTTTGCAACTGGGGAACCAGGTTGGAGTTTCTGCTTCAGCTCAACATTCTGTGATTCTGGTCAAATCACTTAATCTCCCCATGCCTACAACCAAAATGAATTTGATCTTGTGTGATGTAACCAATGCTCATGTAAAGCACTCCAATACCTGACAAGTCTGCACTATATAAAACTGCAAATACACAAAAAATAAGTGTTTTGCACACTTCTGTCATTGGGCTACATGTGGGCTACATCTGGGTGATATTTGGGCTGTATTTGGGCTCTTTTGTCTCTGGTGGCCATCTTGGGAGATTTATTTGTTATGAAGTTTCCTAATTTCCTCATTTACTGCAGTCTCCTCAGTAAGAAATGCTTTAAGTTTTTTACTTTGATTCCATCAAGAAGGTATGCAGATATGTCACACATTTGCCATAAATTCTGAATGTTAGCACTCTAGTTGCTCATTAGATCACTGTAGTAAAGCTACTGCTCACCACGGAAGTCTGCTGCTGGTATTAAAAGTGCATGTTTCAGTCTGCATATCAGAATTGTTTAATGAAATAGAAGAGGATTTGAGAAGTCACTCAAAATGTGCCCTAATTTTTCTGTCTTCAGCACTAATCATAATTTCTATGGCAAAATGAACCCCCTCATTGTGTTCCTTTTTAAATTAAATGTTTTAAGTGTTACCAGTTTATTCCAATCAAGATGGCTTCAGGTGTGCCATACTTTTGTCATAAGTTAGACAGTAAGCGCTCTAGTTGTTCTTAAGAACACTCTGGGACATTCTGTCATTGGGCTATACTTGGGCTACATCTGGGTGATATTTGGGCTCTTTTGTCTCTGGTGGCCATCTTGGGAGATTTATTTGTTATGAAGTTTCCTAATTTCCTCATTTACTGCAGTCTCCTCAGTGGGAATACTTTCAGTTTTTTATTTTGGTTCCATCAAGAAGGCATTCAGATGTGTCACACATTTGCCATAAATTCAAAATTTTAGCACTCTAGTTGCTTATTAGATCACTGTAGTAAAGCTACTGGTCACCAGGGAAGTCTGCTGCTGGTATTGAAAGTGCATGTTTCAGTCTGCATGTCAGAATTTTTTAATGAAATGGAAGAGGATTTGAGAAGTCACTCAAAATGTGCCCTAATTTTTTTTTTTTGCAGCACTAATCATACTTTCTATGGCAAAATGAACCCCCTCATGTTGTTCCTTTTTAAATTAAATGTTTTACGAGTTACCACTTTATTCCAACCAAGATGGCTTCAGGTGTGCCGTACGTTTGTCATAAGTAGGACTGTTAGCGCTCTAGTTGTTCTTTAGAACACTCTGGGACGCTGCAGTAGAACACAAAGGAATGAACTGACAGTCTCTGCCCTTGTTGGATGTACATGTTTTACTGAGAATGTCAGACTTCATTCTCACAAGACTGAGAAAGATAATGTGAATTTACTGAAAATATGCTCTCAGTTTAGCTTATAGATCACCTTCCAAACCTCTGTGGGAAAAGCATGAGAAAATAGTTTTCTCTCAAGCATGATTCATGATATCACAGCAGAAGGCTTTTTCACATGGTAAAATCACCTTAGAACACACCACAATTCCTAAAATGAGTATGGTACCATCAACAAATGATTTACAATGTAACTAAAGTCTTAAAACCTTCTATTAACTGCAATGCTTTTTAATGAGGTGCTATCATGTATATTGGTCCCAAGATGGCTGCCAACACTTCTTGGATGAAGTGCTGACAGCCAATCAGATCTCACGATGAGATGTGTGGTTAGGCTCCGCCTAGATATACATGTGATTTTACTTTTGATTCTCTCAGGAACTACTGAACAGATTGACACCATTTAAGCAAACGGCACATGCCTGACCTGAGGACTACCTCTTTGCCAAATTTCAAGTAATTCTGTTCAGCCGTTCGGGCTGTACCTTCGACTAAAGGTCCTATGGGAAAATGCATGGGGAAAACGTGTTTTGGGACCCCCCTTTTTTCTCAGCCCCCGCTTGACGAATCACCCCGAGACTTTCAGGGTAGGAGCTGAGCGGAGCGCCCCATTAGTTTTGAAAATTTCACGAAGATAAGTCAACCGGCGCCAAAGTTATACAAAATAGAATTTTCAGATTTCCTATGGGAACTCGGTCCTAACTATAACTATCTACTGGCGACCGCCAGTAAATAATATATATATATATATATATATATATATATATATAAATATATATATATATATATATTCTCAAAACAAGGTTGCCCACAGATGAAGACGCACTCAGTGTAGGTTCTTTTTATTAGGCGAACCGGCATCAGCAGCAGGGTAATTTTCACCAGCCCTACGCGTTTCGGAGATCACTTCCCCTTGATCACGGGCATGAAATGGGCGGAAGCAGGAACACAACAAGTCTCTAATGGCCCTTATATCGCCCTCTGGTGGGCGTAAATAGTCTTAAGGCTTGTTGGGACTTGTAGTCCTGCTAAAATATTACCGTAATAGGTTCCGCCTCATAACGTATATATGTTCAGAGCTCTAGAATGAGCCCCCCAGTTGCAGTGCAAGTCCAATTTCAGCCAACCTCCAATCTGCTTGATGACAAAGTGTATCCATGTCAGCAGTCCACTTGTCATCATGCGGCGGTGCATCTTCCCGACCTGGACTGGCCGGAATATTTTCAAAACAAGGTTGCCCACAGATGAAGACGCACTCAGTGTAGGTTCTTTTTATTAGGCGAACCGGCATCAGCAGCAGGGTAATTTTCACCAGCCCTACGCGTTTCGGAGATCCCTTCCCCTTGATCACGGGCATGAAATGGGCGGAAGCAGGAACACAACAAGTCTCTAATGGCCCTTATATCGCCCTCTGGTGGGCGTAAATAGTCTTAAGGCTTGTTGGGACTTGTAGTCCTTCTAAAATATTACAGAAAATATTCCGGCCAGTCCAGGTCGGGAAGATGCACCGCCGCATGATGACAAGCGGACTGCTGACATGGATACACTGTGTCATCAAGCAGATTGGAGGTTGGCTGAAATTGGACTTGCACTGCAACTGGGGGGCTCATTCTAGAGCTCTGAACATATATACGTTATGAGGCGGAACCTATTACGGTAATATTTTAGCAGGACTACAAGTCCCAACAAGCCTTAAGATTATTCACGCCCACCAGAGGGCGATATAAGGGCCATTAGAGACTTGTTGTGTTCCTGCTTCCGCCCATTTCATGCCCGTGATCAAGGGGAAGGGATCTCCGAAACGCGTAGGGCTGGTGAAAATTACCCTGCTGCTGATGCCGGTTTGCCTAATAAAAAGAAGCTACACTGAGTGCGTCTTCATCTGTGGGCAACCTTGTTTTGAAAATTTTCCGGCCAGTCCAGGTCGGGAAGATGCACCGCCGCATGATGACAAGCGGACTGCTGACATGGATACACTGTGTCATCAAGCAGATTGGAGGTTGGCTGAAATTGGACTTGCACTGCAACTGGGGGGCTCATTCAGGAGCTCTGAACATATATACGTTATGAGGCGGAACCTATTACGGTAATATTTTAGCAGGACTACAAGTCCCAACAAGCCTTAAGACTATTCACGCCCACCAGAGGGCGATATAAGGGCCATTAGAGACTTGTTGTGTTCCTGCTTCCGCCCATTTCATGCCCGTGATCAAGGGGAAGGGATCTCCGAAACACGTAGGGCTGGTGAAAATTACCCTGCTGCTGATGCCGGTTCGCCTAATAAAAAGAACCTACACTGAGTGCGTCTTCATCTGTGGGCAACCTTGTTTTGAATATATATATATATATATATATATATATATATATATATATATATATATATATATATATATATATATATATATATATATATATATATATATATTCACTGAAAAAACCATAGGTTTCACACATGTTATAGTTAGCGGAAATTTTACTGATAAAAAACCAATGAAATTCCCCCGTTATAGTTAGTGCAGGCAACTATAACTCACGCGACCGCAATCCTCTGCTGATGCTAATACTGTATTTAGACACTTATTTGCCCATGTCTTCTTCCATACATTTTTAGCTATACATATAGTACAAATATTTTTTTTTCATAAAGACACATATGTCATCAGCAGAAGATTGCGGTCGCGTGAGTTATAGTTGCCTGCACTAACTATAACGGGGGAATTTCATTGGTTTTTTATCAGTAAAATTTCCGCTAACTATAACATGTGTGAAACCTATGGTTTTTTCAGTGAATTTGCAAGGTTTTTTAAATGCTAATTCCTAACTATAACGTGTGTGAAACCTATGGTTTTTTCAGTGAATTTGTACGGTTTTTTAAATGCTAAGTTACTTTACGCCATTCGTGGCGTGCGCGCCCACTTAACGCAGTTCGTTCCGTGCGCGCACGGTGCGCTTCGCGCACCGCGCGCCCACTTTACGCAGTTAGTGCCGTGCACGCACAGTGGGCACGCGGTGCGATGACAAAGCAAGAAGGCACGTCAACAAATCTGTTTCTGCTTTCCTCCGTGACTATGGTATGGGTGCCATTTACCACAACAACTTGCATTATGACATGCAAGACATTTATAGAGGAGATGGTGTGCACTTCAATGATGAAGGGAACAGAGTCTTCCTCTTGAACCTTAGACTCTGCATCGGTACTTACTTGTAGGTACCACTAAAAAATCATTTCATAAACACAACGGCTCTTTTTAGAGCCCCCTAATATCTAAACACTTAAATCTGATTTTCATTTTTTTTTTTTTTTTTTCCTACCGTACGCTTACCGTAAGCTTACCGTACGCGTACCCCGTGATTTTTTTTAAAATCAATAAAGGTTTTCTTTGTACTTTTCTGTCCTTCTTTGACCCCCTTACAAATGTTAGGGGGTCTGTAACTCTCCTCATTGCCCCCTTTCCTTGTTTTCACTCTTTTTTTTCAGAGTGAAATACACAAAATGGCGGCCGCCGCTTCCTGGTTTCGGCCGATTCGAATTTTTACTAAGATCTAAGAGCCAATCAGAATCGCGCTCGCGCACGCCACCGTACGCTTACCGTAAGCGTACGGTAAGCGTACCGTAAGCGGGCTCAGATATATATATTGATTTAAAGGCTATTTTCTCAGAATCTACTGAACAGATTTACACCAAACCTACAAAAGGCACTTCCTTGACCTAGGGACTACCTCTCTGCCAAATTTTGAGTAATTCTGTTCAGCCGTTCGGGCTGTAGCTCGTTCTAAAGGTCCTATGGAAAAATGCATGGGAAAAACGCGTTTTGGGACCCCCCTTTTATCTCAGCCCCCGCTTGACGGATCCCCCCGAGACTTTCAGGGTAGGAGCGGAGCGTAGCGCCCCACCTATTTTGAGAAATTCGCGAGGATTCGTCGACCGGCGCCAAAGTTATTCAAAATAGAATGTTGAGGTTTTCCTATGGAAACGTGGTCCTAACTATAACTACCTACTGGCGACCGCCAGTAGGTAATATATATATATATATATATATATACTTAACATCAGTGCTGGCTGCACCGAAAATCGGCTTTTCCCCGCCTCTCGCAATGGCGGTCCGTGGTGAGGAAGCGAACCTCAATGAATGCACTCAAGCTGAATTCTTCGTGGAACGAAAAACGAGGACAGCAACCACGGACTCTTTAGATTTAAATGCGCTTATTTATTTTGCAACGGATGGCCCACTCTACGCGTTTCGGGATTGACTCCCTTGTTCACGAGTGTGGTGATACAAAATAAAGTGTTGTTTAAATAAAAAAACATGTGATTACAAAAATTACATCCACATAGAAAACGGACTCAACGTTTGGGAGTTGCTCCACTCCAGTTTAAGTTTAACACAGCAAATCCGCCATCTTTAAATGGTTCGAGTTTCAAGGTAAAAACAGACTGTTCAAAACATCCCACTGTTTGAATGCGACTATTATTACAAAAATAACAACGAAGCAAATCATTTCATTCAGTGTTAATACTCTGCTAGATTGCTACTCAAAATAATATCTCAGTCTATGGTGATATCTTAAACACAAAATAGTGCTTGCTATTGAACCCAAGTGGGTCAAGGCGGTATTTATCTCAATCTCTGGTGATATCTTAAACAGCATCTAATGAAGTCATATTTGCCAAGTGGAATCACGGGACACAAAATAGTGCTTGTTGTTGAACACATTTTATTACATATATATGCTACACATAAAATATTTTCTTTGTTATATTTTAACAATAGTATAGTGCATTTTAAATATAAAACAAGCATTGGCATAGCCAATAGGTCTCGCCTTTTGGACCTTATAAGTATTTAATTATGCAGCACAATATCCTTGTTGCAACATCAATTGTTGCATGGCTAAACACTTAGAATGTGCCAAAGGCGAGACCTATTAGCTATGCGAATGCTTGCGATCTGTTTTAATGAAGTGGCGGACTGGATGCAGGCCCACTGTCTAAAACTTAATGGGGAGAAAACAGATCTTGCTATTCGGGAAGGCTTATAGTGCCTGGAACAACTTGTGGTGGCCTACTCTGGACCCAGCTCCAAAGTCTAAAAGAGCAGCTAAGAAGTCAGACCTTCTGATTGACGACTCACTCTCTATGAAGGACCAAGTCAATACTGTGTGCAGGAGCTGTTTGGGTTTTCTATGATCTCTTTGCAGGACTTTCCAATGCATCCCTACAGTGTGGCGGTTATTGAAGTGGTTCTTAGATCAGGACTGTTGTCTAGCTACGAGATAACCCTTTGGGGGTGAATATGCACTGTATAAATGCCATAAAATATAAATGTGAAAGGAAGAAACTTAATATGTTTTTTTTAATTTATAAAAAAAATAAACACAGCCAATCATACTTGAAAAAGGACAGGAGAATGAGCACCTGCATTGGATTACATGAGAGCACAGAAATACTGGAACTTGAGGAACGGGGCCAAATAATACTCTTCAGAAATCAGAAATGATTATGGTCCACTCACCAAGGAAGACAAACCACCTAAACCCAAATCTAATGAAAAAGATCAGACCACTGTACTAATGGTAACCCAAGCAACAGAATACACCTCCAGAACCAGGTCTGGTTTGTCAGAAGATCCACACTTCAATACGCCCGCAGAGAACACCCCAACACCTCACCTTTTCGCAGGCCTCGGCTGTAGGCCGCAATGCCAACCCCAGGACCCCCTGGACATTTATATTGCGCCTACTACCCCTGACGAGGCATTGACCCCACGTGAGAGGGCAGGGTGTACACATAAACCGGAGCATGCCCATGAGCACCCGTCATGGAGCTCGTATCGCTTTGGACACGCTGTCCCCCAAAGCGCTACAAGTCAAATTAACTGCAATGCTCCGTAAAGTATCCCCAAGAGTCTCCATTACCTCTATACTGGTATCGTCACCCTCTGCCCCTTCTTACCTAAACCATCCTGACAACTTCCGCAGCAGATTAAACTTGGGAGGCTTGTATTCGTCGTCCTTGATTGATAAAGGTAACATCTTAGCAGAGAGCGCACGCCCCACCTGCTCCCCTGCTGACCCTGTGCAGTGCGCCCTCTATAGCACACCATCCTGTTCCCGTCAGGGTTCCTATATTCGAAGCTGCTGTACAGTCAGTCGCACTCTGCACAGGCACACACTGTGCTGCGGGCAAAGAAAAAGGACGTTACACAATACATGGCAACAGACAGGGAAGCACCATGAATGGATTTCCATGTTAGTAAGTGACCATGACCTAGATGGAGTAATTACTGTAATTTAGCGGAAAGTTGGGATAAAAATGACAGGGCTATCAGTATGCATTATTCAGCGAGAGGTAGGAAGATATGGTTAGTTTCTTACATCATTATAACGGTTTAGTTTTTGAATAATAATAACATAAGGAAAAATGTCTTATGTATTAGATATATGCCACATTAAATGTAAGTCTGTACGATCTTATATCAACTGTTTAATATTCCTGAATACTGATTAGAGCTGACATTTCCTTAAAATATGTTAATTGCAAAATGGACGCTAAGCATTTCCACAGCCTGGAAAGACATACCAAGCATACCTGCCAGGATGGCCTTTCTTCTATATCAATGCCGGTAAACTTAGCTTCTCGAGTACTTTACATCTTCAGCCATATTCAAAAAGGAATTTTTCATTGTCAATGGGACTGCACTTAAGAAACAGCTCTCAGTCTACGAGCCGGTTTGACAATAACACGGGAGAATGTACTGTCGAGTATCAAGGTAGGTTTCTACAATATTGCATTTTAAAGAATTAAAGAATTTGTATAATACGCTTCCCTCGCTCTTCCTACTTGGTTTCAAACTTTGCTATTGCTACTAGAGTGGTTTCGTTTTCTACAAATTGGTGGGGTGCCTGGCTGTGTTTGCGGCATGCGGTTATAAACGGGCTGGCCGCTGTAAGATGGTGGTCACCTCGTACTTTGACTCAAACGTGGGCGGCAGAATGTACTTCTTTCCTTCTGAAGCCGCCTGCTCACCCTAGTGTCATGTGACGTAAACACCCTACTTTCTTGCTGAAACCCGAGAGATAAATACAGGGAGCAAAGAAATAGTGTAGGATCCAGCGGAAAAACAGGTCAGAGTGAAAGGCAAATGATATTTCAGTAAAAAGTGAAAGCCCCTTACTGCAGCGTCCCGCGAGTGGTGCGCGCACCACAGCGAGATATCTGTTTTCAATTATTGCGCATGCGTTTGGGCACAATAATTTCAAACAGATGTCACCCGTGCGGGTAACCGCAAGCAATAGGCCGTGGGCGAAGCAAAGGCGGGACATGAAAGACGCACGCAAAAGCCAATAGCCTGTGACGAATACAAAACCACACGCACAAGCGTGTGGTCAGATTTTAAAAGCCCCTTACTAAAAGTCTTGCAGGGCAGCTCATGCACGCTGCGCTAGGCTCAACCTAAAAAACATAATTTCTAATTTCTAATTTAAAACATTTCTAAAGCGCAGCGTACACCATGCGGTTTCTTGGCGCTAGTGGGCAGGATCGGCAACTGAGGGGAGAGACAAGAGTGATAAGAATGGGGAGCTAAGCGGGGAAAGCCTGTTTGAAGAGGAAGGTTTTTAGATCTTTGCGAAAAGAGAGGTACTGGGTAGCAGAACGGAGATGGTCAGGAAGGGAGTTCCAGAAGGTTGGAGCCAAGGTGGAAAAGTTGGCCCCACCCCACTTTTTACGTGTGAAGCGGGGAATCTGAAGAAGGGACTTAGAGGAAGAACGGAGGTGTCTTGTGGGAACATAGGATTTGATTAAAGAAGAGATAAAGGCGGGGGCAGTGCCTTGGCGGGCCTGGAAGACCATGCAGCCCGTCTTAAAAAGGGAGCGTTCTTTTACGGGAAGCCAGTGAAGCTCCCTGAGAAGGGTGGTGGAATGGTGGTAGCGTGGGAGGCCGTAAACCAGCCGGGCCGCCTGGTTCTGGATCGACTGAAGTCTTCGCAGGCTGTAAGCTGGAATGCCATGATAGAGGGCGTTGGCATAATCCAGTTTTGATATCACCAGGGCGGCCATAATGATCTTGAGTGCCTGAGGGGAAAAGAAGCGGGAAACGGAGCGGATGGTGCGGAGAGTGAGGAAACAAGAGGAGACCACGGAGTTGATCTGTGGGTGAAGGGTGAGGTGATTATTCATTTTAACACCCAGTGTTTTAACCGTGGTTGAGGGGGAAGGTGCGGACCCAAGAGAGGGGGGCCAAAAGAGAGAGTTCCAGGGGCTGGATGAACCACCGGTGAGAACCAACTCGGTTTTATCCGGGTTCAGCTTAAGGTGGTTGTGGTTCATCCAGTCCCTGATAAATGTCATGGTAGACAGGAAATTAGAGACAGAAAGGGGAGAGGAGGACACATCAAAGATGAGCTGGAGATCATCCGCGTAGTTGTACACGGTGACCTCCAGCTGCTGAAGCGCGAAGATAAGAGGGAAGATATAGAGATTAAAGAGCAGGGGGGAAAGAGAGGATCCCTGGGGAACACCACAGGTGACCGGGAGGGGAGTGGCAGAGAAGATGCCTAGCCGCACTGCCTGGGTGCGGTCCCTCAGAAAGGAGGAGAGCCAAACCAGGGCTGATCCCCCGATTCCAGCCGCCCTGACACGGGACAGTAGGATGGTATGGTCCACCGTGTCAAAGGCGGCGGACAAGTCAAGGAGGACCAGGGCCTGGTGTTTGTTATCATCCAAACCCTTTCTGAGATTATCTAGGACTGAGACCACAACCGATTCGGTCGAATGTCTGGGGTGGAAACCGGCCTGGCGAGATGCCAGCCCCCCGTTGGTCTCAATATGGGCGCTGAGTACCGCGGTGACGTGGCGTTCCATCACCTTGCCCAAGAATGGCAGCAAGGAGATGGGGCGATAGTTGGCCGAGATGGAAGGGTCCGCGCCAGGTTTCTTCAAAATGGGTACTATAGTAGCTGCCTTAAGCGCGGGGGGCACTACACCCTGCGCTAGGGAGCTATTGAGGAAGGCGATAGGGGGTTCAGAACAGCAGGAGTAAATTTGCTGCAGAATACGTGCCGGGCAGACATCCGCCGGAGACCCCGACTTCACTTTGGGAAGGATCTCCAGAAATGATTCCTGAGAAAGGAGGGGAATGGAGGTGAGAGGGCATTGAACGGTGGGAGGGGAAGGATCAACGAATGCAGGTGAAGGTGGTGGAATGTTGGCCTTGATGGTGACAATCTTATCCAGGAAGTAGGCGTTGAGTTGATCACAGAGAGGCTGGGAGGGGGGGATTTGGGGTGAGGTTCGATCTGAGAATGCCAGGTCATTTACTATGCCAAAAATTTCCCTGGGTTTATTTTCAGCGGCCGTTATTTTTGCAGAGAAATGGGCGGTTTTTGCAGCAAGAATTTCTATTTTATATTTGGCCAGTGATGTGAGGAAGTGAGTTTTTAATAAAGGACAGTAATTTTTCCTCCATTGCCTCTCCGCCCGTCGGACGCTCAGTTTAAGCTCTTTCAAATGGTCGTTAAACCATCTGTTGGAATCCTTAGGTCGACGGATGGAAATGCGACGTAAGGGAGCCACTGAATCACAGCCACCAGCCAGCCAGGTGTTAATGGCCTTGGCTTGAGAGGTAGATAAGCCGGAGAGGGTGGGAGTGGAGTTTCGAAGCAGGGAGGTCAGGGAGGGGAAATCCAGTTTGTTCCAGTTCCGCGCCCAGGTGTTTTTGGCATGCGGAGTTTTTGATACCGGGTTGCGGAGAATGGAGAGGGAAATGAGGGCATGGTCAGACCAGGGGCAGGGAAAGACTGCTGCCGAAGCCACTGGGAGGTTGAGGGACCAGACCTGGTCGAGTATATGCCCATGAGAGTGAGTAGGGACAGTTATTATGCGTAATAAAATTGAGAGACAGGAGAGATTCAGTGAATTCTTTAGAGGCCGTACACTCATGTGGGTCAGAGGGCCAATAATTGAAGTCTCCCAGCACCAAGACCGAGGCGTAGTTGACCACCAAGTTGGCCAACAGGTCTTGAAATGCCGGTAGGAATGAGGGTGAAGGCTGAGGAGGACGGTACATTAATAGGCAAGTAATAGGAGGGTAGGATAGCAGAGAACGGACAACCAAAAAGTCAACAGAGGGGATAGGGGGAAAGGGAAGTGATTGAAAGTTCAATTCCGACCGGGCGATTAAGGCGACCCCACCACCGGCCCTGCCTGCTGGGCGGTCGGCATGTAAGGCCACATAAGAGGGGGGTAGGGTGGCTAGGAGAACAGGAAGGGATGAATCACTATACCAGGTTTCGGTCAGGAGCAGTAGGTCAGGTTTCTCTGAATCGAGTAGGACGAACAGCTCGTGGTGGTGCTTGACCGCTGACCTGGTGTTGAGTAGGAATACAGACAAAGTTGGGGTAGTGGGGTGAGGGTCAGGTGGGAGGGGACATGGTGACGGGGGGGTATGCAACAGAGAGTGTGGTGTTGTGGGGGAGGAAGAAGCGAGGCCTAAAGCGGAGACGCGCCTGCGGGTGAGATCGGGAAGTGGCCAGTGGCCTTGAAGGGCGATGAGTTCTTTTGAGGAATAAGACGTTATTTTGGCAGAATATCGTGCCCCTAGCCCCGTCCAGCCACGGACGGGCGCAGACGGGCTTGCCTTAGGCGCGACTTCGGCGCGCAAAAGTCGCGCCCGCTGCGCTCGTCCGCTGCGCTTCCTACTAAGACACATGCTTTATGCTGGTGGGTCGGGAGGTTGGAGGGGGCGTGGCCAGCCGAGGGGGCGTGTCTCGCCTCGCCCTCGGGAATGGCGGCTGAAGGAGGGGAATCGTTGCAGCGAGTAGCGCTGTTCGTGAGAGTTCAAGAGATGCTGGTAAGAGAATATGCCAATAAAAACACAACACAATAATTTTAAAAATGGTTTGCCCCTGCTCCCGGCTTTCCGCCTCAGGAGCCAATCGTAGATGCGACGCCTGCCACTGGCGCGCTCTATTTGTAGGTATGGCGGGGGGGCGTGGCCAGCCGAGGGGGCGTGTCTCGCCTCGCCCTCGGGAATGGCGGCTGAAGGAGGGGAATCGTTGCAGCGAGTAGCGCTGTTCGTGAGAGTTCAAGAGATGCTGGTAAGAGAATATGCCAATAAAAACACAACACAATAATTTTAAAAATGGTTTGCCCCTGCTCCCGGCTTTCCGCCTCAGGAGCCAATCGTAGATGCGACGCCTGCCACTGGCGCGCTCTATTTGTAGGTATGGCGGGGGGGCGTGGCCAGCCGAGGGGGCATGTCTCGCCTCGCCCTCGGGAATGGCGGCTGAAGGAGGGGAATCGTTGCAGCGAGTAGCGCTGTTCGTGAGAGTTCAAGAGATGCTGGTAAGAGAATATGCCAATAAAAATACAACACAATAATTATAAAAATGGTTTGCCCCTGCTCCCGGCTTTCCGCCTCAGGAGCCAATCGTAGATGCGACGCCTGCCACTGGCGCGCTCTATTTGTAGGTATGGCGGGGGGGGCGTGGCCAGCCGAGGGGGCGTGTCTCGCCTCGCCGTCGGGAATGGCGGCTGAAGGAGGGGAATCGTTGCAGCGAGTAGCGCTGTTCGTGAGAGTTCAAGAGATGCTGGTAAGAGAATATGCCAATAAAAACACAACACAATAATTTTAAAAATGGTTTGCCCCTGCTCCCGGCTTTCCGCCTCAGGAGCCAATCGTAGATGCGACGCCTGCCACTGGCGCGCTCTATTTGTAGGTATGGCGGGGGGGCGTGGCCAGCCGAGGGGGCGTGTCTCGCCTCGCCCTCGGGAATGGCGGCTGAAGGAGGGGAATCGTTGCAGCGAGTAGCGCTGTTCGTGAGAGTTCAAGAGATGCTGGTAAGAGAATATGCCAATAAAAACACAACACAATAATTTTAAAAATGGTTTGCCCCTGCTCCCGGCTTTCCGCCTCAGGAGCCAATCGTAGAAAACATGTGAATACTTTTTGAATAGTGTTGTACATTTAAAAGTTTTCTTTTATTTGTTTGTCTGGTACATTTATTTTTTATACTTACATACACTTGTTTCACATTTTTGTTAACAATTCTTTAATCTTTTTTCAAGTATATCTTTAATAATACTATATTGTTTTTTGTTTATAGTACTTTGAATTTTATACTTTACATAAGTGTTTAATATTTTTATATAGCTTTGTAACCTGTTTTACAATAATTAAACAGTTTTACAATTTGTAAAACATTTAATTTTTAAGACACTTTTTATTTAAATCATCATTATTTTTTATAGGTAGATAGGCTTATTTTTAGTTTTATTTAGCTGTCATTTGTTTTTCAGCTAACTTAACATTTTTAGTCAACTTGTGTCATTTTGTATTAATTTTCCTAGAAGTGAGTCCTGGTAAAGTTCTGCGGTTTGTTAGATCAGGTACGACCTGTTTAAAGGTTTTCTTTAGGGTTTGGGGGTAGGGGATATAGGCAGTACTAGTACAAGGTATTTATAAGGTTGTTTTAATTTTTTTTAAATTTAACTTCTAGTTTGAGCTTTTCTGTTTATGAGTGTTCTGTGTTTGGCCTTGTTAGATTTTGGTAGTAATGTATTTTTTTTATATAATCTTATGCTATGTTATGTTACGTATTTTGTATTGCTTAATTGTAATGTTTATGTTATGTTTAAAGATAATCTTTTTTAATGGTGGGTTTTGTATGTTTATTTATAGGTTTACAGATTTGAAGTTATCATATGGACTTCAGGAAGTTGCTTTTTTTTTTAAAGGAGATCATTTTGGTTTCTAGGAGCGTTTTTTTGGGGTGTTTAGGTTACTGTTCATGAAGATTTTGGATTGCTTTGGTGGTTATAAAATGGATTTGTTTTATTTTTGCATTTTTGGGGCTTATTTTTCCTGTTTATATTTTTGACAACATGGACACAGATCAAGATGATTCTAATGTATGTGTATTCAATGTGAATGGTAGTTGTAATATTGCATTTTTGTGCTGTATTTAATTGTGTCCATTTGATTTTATTTGTAATTGTGAGCTTTGTGGTTGATGACTTTTTTCATTTTTTAACTAATTAATATACATTTAGGGGCTGATTACGATGTCGACTGATTATGATGGAAAGGTAACCGTTCTGTCTTTCCGACTCGGTTCCGACCGACATTCAGAGACTTCAAATCGGTCGTAGCCGAATTATACAGGTCTATGGACCACATTTCCGACTGATGTATAGGTCCATCCGACACGAAACGGCTGTCGGAAACTGACTTCTGACTTTGGAGGCCCGTAGCAGGCCCTCCTTCATCTGGTAGCCTCCAGTTAGTGCCCCTGGGGTACCCATGGGACCCCTCTCTACAACCATGCACTGTGTGGCAGGCACCATGGGGTAACCGCCACAGGGTGCATTGTTTTCCGCAACCCCCCTTTTTTCCAATGGGATTACAGGCTCCCATTGAAGTCAATGGGAGTCCGACCTAACCGTGTTCGGAAACATCGTAATTGGTCGGTCGGAATCGCCGAACCCGAGTTGGTCGGAAATGATTCCGACAAGGAGTCTGTCAGAATGCTTTCCGGCCAACATCGTAATGAGGCCCTTTATTGTATGCATCTGTCTTATTTGCTATTTTAGTTGTTTGTTTTTAGACTGATGTATACAAATAGTTTCTTTAATATTCAGTTAAAATATTTTTGTCATGCTTGTTTGAATTTTGCCTTAGGTTTATTGGTTACTGTTAGAATGGTTGGTTTTATATGATAAGGTTTTGGCTATTGATTCAATGTGGTGTACTTGCTTGTTAATAAAAAGTTTTACTTTACATTGTAGCATGTTGAATAGTCTATTGGTTTTCTTGCTAATTTCATGTTTAATTTGGGTTACTGATTGCTCCATTCATAGTCGTTGGTAGCTTTGTTCTTTTTGTAGGGCTTCTGTGAATTGTTAGAGTTTTGGTTGGGTTCTACCTAGTGGTGATCGAAAGGCAATGTATCATTCTTCTACTGCGTTGTTGGTTTTGCGTTCTTGAGGGATGGTGCTGTTATAGACATTCCACCTTGGTATTTATAATTTGTGTTGGCATCTGTGTCTAGAGCGGTGCACTCTGCCAACCCTAGTGTGTTCAAAGTAGTCCATTAGGGGGCTTAGTTTGTGTTAATTTTGTTGGCAGAATAGACTTTGTATAAGTAAGTTGTAGTGATTAGCTTCCTCTGTTACAAGAACATAGGTTAGTGCAGTCATTGTTTTAAGTTCCAAGGCAAAATTGTTTGTTGCATAATCTCCACATAGTGCAGATGGTCGGAGGTGTCTCTAAATGCTTTGGTTAAAATGGTAGTAACAGCTATACAGCTGTGTGTGGGTATAGTTTAAGGATAGTTTTTGATCATGGCTTTTTGAAAATCAATTGGTATTTTATATAGGGAAAAGTCATTTGATTTATCAGGTAGCAGGGTGTATATTAATGGTATATGAGTGTTTTGATATTCACCATGTATGGTTTATAACTGAGTGAATGGTTCAAGGCACATTTTGAATGTTTCATCAATCATCCATGTTTACATTGGCTTAGTTTTAATAAGTTATCTGCTGTAACAAATATTTTAATTTGTTTTTCATTGTTAAGGTTTTCATGTAAGAGGAAGGATTCGTAATACCTACGGCAGTGCCTCCGGAGGCACAATCACCATAGTATGGATTACACTCCAACCGTGGCTCAGGCATCAGTCTGACCCTTTGCCCGCTGCATTCTTGACCGACGAACCAACAGCATCATTATGCATAGGTCGGACCACAGCCTCAAATGTCAGATGGACCGTCACGGGCCTGTCGTTGCCAATCCGCACAACATCATAATCAGGCCCTAATTGTTTACCTTTCTGTGATGTGATGTCTCTTGCTCTTTCTGTCAATATGTCTGAAAATAGTTAATAATAGAAATAATTACATTTTACAAAATGTATGTTATATTTATTTTTGACTTACAAATGTGTTCTTGGTGGTAACTGCAGTATTTATATTCTGGTTTTTCATTGGAGGTGTAATGTAGGGCAGTTAGCTTCTTTTCTGTTGGGGGGAAAAAGTAGCTTTAGTTCTATTTTAAACGTGTGTTAGCAGCTAGTGGCGGCTGAGGCAGTTTCATTTTATTTTTAGCATTTTTAAGATGAGCTGGTCTTCTTTTGGATTGACCTTTTGTGTACCTTTTTCCAAGTGTGTGATTCTTGTAGTTTTTCAATAGATTAGTAGTTTATTGATGGTGTAGTAATTTCTTTGAAGTATCTACGGATTAAGATACAAAAGAAGTAGAGTATTTTGTTAGTTATTTGCATTTATATATTTCTTAATTAATTAATTTATAAGTTAGTTTAAATAAATGGTGTGATTTACTTTAGAAGGCACTTGTATGTATTTACCCATTTTGTTTCCAGATTGCCTTTGGTAAATTCGGCATAGTATTGTCTTCATGCTGCTTTCATAATTTTTAGTAAGTAGTCGCATTTTGTGTACCTTTTACATTGTTAGTTTCATTGATAATATATAATGTTATTGGTTAGTTTGAATTACGGGTTCTTTTTATTTTGTTAGTGTTCATTCAGTTTGAACTTTTTTCCAGGAATTGTGTTTTATGGTCCTACACCAATTAGTATTTGTTTTATAATGTTGAATATATGTTTCTCATTTTTTATGTTTTATTTATACATGAATTTAAAATTATTTTTGTTAGTACTTGTTGTCAATATATTTGTAGTAATAATTTGATGTGTTGAAGTGTATAATTTTCTTGTGGTGGTTCAACTGTATTTTAATAATATACTTTATTTTTTTTTTTAGTGTAAAATGCTGCTTTTTTAATGTTTACTAATTAAACGTTTTCAGTTTTGGCGATATCATTGTTCTTGATTTTGTGTCTTGTGATATTTTTGACGATGTATATGTTTATTTAAAGGTAACAATATTTTTGTTTCTGATAAAGTAGAAACAGATATTTTTAACTGTGATATTTTTGGGCCTGATTATAATGGCTGTGAGACTGCCACCGACAGCCCATCGGTGGCAGTCTCACCGCAATCGTAGACAGGTTCACCACCTGCCATAGTACAAAGGCGAAAGACACCAACCACCACTCATCCGACGGGTTCCTTGAGCCTGCCGGTGCAGCGGAGGGCCTTGTATTCCCTACAAAGGTGCCATAGGTATTACGATGTCCCTTTCCCCCGCCTGTTCATGGTGGTTAACCTCCCATGAACAGGTAGGCAGAAAGGGACACTGGGGGCCTTTAGCGCCCCCCCTTCCTTTCTGGCCCTAAGCTGTGGGCACTATCCATGCACCATGTGGCAGGCACCACATGGTGCTTGCCACGTAGTGCAAGGATATGTAAAGTTTCCCTATTTTGCATTGCGCTGGGTGCTGCAGCCAGCAACACCTGCCTCAATATAAAATATAGGCATTGTGACCGCCGTGGTAGCTGTCGAATCGTAATGACTACTACTAGACCGCCAACAGCCTGTCAGGCTGCCCCATCTGCACCTTTCTTATCAACATTTGTGTTTTTATTAGTTAAGTAGAGGAAGGTGTTAATTTTATGAACAATATTTATTTTGTGATATTTGGCGAATCAATATAGTTGCAATCAATATGATATCATTGCTCATTTGGATTTTGGAGCGAAAGCCTCACTGCATTTTGTCTACAATCTCTGCTCCATTCTCACCCTTGGAATCTTTCTTTTTGGGAAAGTTATGTGAGTTCAATGCAGTGTTTTGTAAAAAATGTTTGTTGATTACGTGAGGACGGGCAACACTATCTTTGTCCTTTTTTCTTTTGTTTTCTTTTTGTTTGTTGTTGGATGGCCTGGAGTTTGGAGTAGGGGCCCTTGCAGGATTACATTTCTTTTTTTTAAAGAAGTCTATTGACACCACTGCCATCAAGCCCTCATCCTTTTTCCAGTAACACAGTGTACCTGCTGCACCCTCTTCTTGGGAGGAAGAGTCAGGGACTACGATCAGCCTTGGATCAACAATGGCACCTCCACCAAAACCCAAGCCAATGTGTCTCAGAACTGTAGCGACTGAAATCGTGGCTAGGAAAAGTGAGTCTGAAATTAATTTGTTCCAATAGGAAACCAAATCTTATTCACAAGAAACTCAACAGCTACCACAGACTGCTACATCTGATATTTCAGAGGTAGGTGCAGAGCTGGAATTTAAGCTTGCTGCTGAGCAAGATGTTGTTGTGACTATCGTTCTATTGGTTCTACTACAAGGAAAAGAAGGATTTCTCTACCATCTCCTTCAAGCCTCCCTTCCAATTATTTTGACATGAACTTGACACCAACGAGACCCATCAAAAGAAACTAGTGAAAAGGAAAGTTCCTGAAAGCCCTAGAAGTGATAAAGATAAGGGATCAGTGATTGTTTTGTTGATAGTAGCACGGACAACATGCAGGTCATCTCTCTTCAACTTGCCTTCAGTCATGTAGTTCAACTTACACCACTGGCTTCCATCTTTTCAAGGACCCAAAAACATGCATCAGCCAATACCATCCCTACCACAGTCACGGCCCACACTAGAGAAAGGCAAATTCAACTGCCCAGCTTGACGTCAACAATTTATTTAGGAATTGGTTCAATAAAAAAGCTCTCCTCACTCGTTTAGAACTTCTACACATTTAGGGGCTCATTAGCATGGCGGGGGTACCGCGGCAAACGGAAAGCCCGTCCTCCGCTTTTCCGCCGGTACGCAATCATCACAATTGTTTGCCGGGCGGAAAAGGCCCATAACATGGTGGCAGTGCCTTGCAGGCACCGCCATCCATATTATGATGATGGCGGTGGAATGCCTTTCCATGGCGGAGACTCTGCCATGGAAAGGCATGCAGTGTTTACTTCGGAGGCCCATTGTAGGCCCCCGGGGGTGGGGTGCTGCACTTGGGGGTACCCCCCTACATTGGCATTCACAAGGTGGCAGGCACCACGTGGTGCCTGTCACGTTGTGCATGCCAATGCACAACAAGCATATATTGCATTGTGGTGGGTGCTGCTTGCTAATTGCCATAGCGGGACCGCCGCACCTATGGCGGTCGGTCCCGTGTACCGTTACGGTGTCCGCCCACCATTGTAATGGACCCCTAAGGGACTGATTAAGATTTTGGCGGTATTTCTGACTGACCGCCGCGGACTCTAGAATATCGCAGCACCTGGGGTCTTCTGACCAGTGTATTACAAGTTGACTGCGGGGCCGGTGATGTGCCAGTGGCGGTCTTACGGAGACGGCCTGCTTCGGCTCACTGAGTGAGCTGGAAGCCAATGCTGCAGCACTGCAGTGCCTGCACTGTCAGGAGTGCACTGCTGCCGTGCACCATGTGGTGCATAGCACACAGTGCTTGCACGACAGTGCAGGCATAGAGGGGCCCAACATGTGCCCCAAGCCACACTTTCCAAAGAGGTACAATGCCGGGGGCCCTGTTTGGGGTCCCCTCCTTGCCTTTCTGTAAGCCTTTTCAAGGCAGAATCCCTACCATAAAAAATGGCTTTTGGAAAGGGAACTCTTAATATGCACTGCAATGCTGGGATCAGCACTGCATTCATTCCTTGCCGCTTCACACACTGCCACCACCGCAGGATCCAGGATCCTGGTGGTGCGGCAGTCTTGTCTAGGACTGGTTGTGGTCCAGCTGCCACATTCATAATACAGCGGTCAGATCACCGAGGTCGCGGCGGTCAGACTGCTACCGCCAAACTCGTCATCAGGCCCTTAAGTCACATGAGAAGCAGAATGATCACTTTCTCGCAAACCAGTGCCTCGTGGTAAGCCAGGTGGATATTATGGTACTGGGGGCCAACTGACCCATCTGAAAAATCAACATACAATCATGTGGGAAGAACACCTCAGAAAGTTAGCTGCTGGTGAAAGAGGAGAAGAAGTTGATCTGATTGAGGGAGGTGGTGGTGGGGAAGAATAAGATGTTGTCATGCAAAGCAGCTGTGTGACTGTCGCTCATAGTTTGCAGTCATCACCCACAGCAACCTCAGATAGGCACAAGGAAAAAAAGGATACACTCATCCCAAAGCTTGTACGCAGTTTACATGCTACCCATTGGTCACTTGTGGAGGGAACCTCACAATGAAAACAGTCACTATAATCCACTATCAAGTTTATGTTCAGCAAGTAGTTTCTGTACAAACAAACCCATGAAAATGTCTGTTTATTCAATGGGAACCTTGACAAAATGATAGGGATTGACCTCCTGCCTTCTAATTTTGTTGAAGGAATGAAGGAAGAGGAGTTTTGGGAATGTTTGAAGACCTACTGTTCACAATGGAAGGTTCCAAGCGGACTTATTTTTCCACAATTTTTGTGCCAGCCCTGCATCAAGGGCTGCAATTGGTTGACAAAGCAAAGAAGGAGAGCGCTATTGAGTCCATCCACCTCATCATTGACACGTGTGCCAGTTGTCAAGCAACAAACTACATGTGCATCCCTGCACATTGGGTTTTCTTGAAGGTAGTTAAGCAAAGGCTAGCCGCTGATCTCATGTTGAGCATTTTTGAGGCACTCAGCAGCATGCAGCAGTTGCAATGTTCTCCATGAAGAAATCACAAACAACTGCCAACATGTTTATACCAAAATCTACAAAAGGATTTAACACAGAGGTGTCAGTAATGGCACTGTCACCACTGACAATGACAGTGATATTGGTATAGCCATGGCTGACGGAAGATACTCCAGAGTCCTATGATTAGCGCATTGCATCAACCTAATTGTGCAGGACTCCCTCACCCCTAAAAGTATTTATCATCACATGCTGGTCAGCTTTTGCAGGATTTGCACTCATTTCAGTCATTCCTCCAAGGCCCGGGAGCGGTTGAGGACCATTCAGCATGCTGATAGAGTCCCTGTAAAAGCCCTCATAAAGGAGGTGCCAACATGTCAGAAATCCACCTATTACATCCTGCGATGCCTGGTTGAGCATTATAGGTCTATCAATGATCACATACTACAAAGGAGAATGGCTGCAACTGCCAAAGTCATGATGATGGAGGTTGACAAATGTGGACTAGTCAAGTGCATGATCCAAATGCTAGTGCCTTTTGAGATTTTTACATGGGAAGTCAGCAAGGAGAACAGTTGTATGAGCCAAGAGATCCTTTTGTTCACATCCTGCAGACATATTTGCAAAAGAGGCAACATTTACAAATATTAATGAAAAAGCAGCTGCGTAGGTCAACAGATTTACATTTCTGTGAACAGAAATCAAAGGCTCCAGTAAGAGATTGTGTTCTCCGAAAACTACATCTGAACCATAATACTGAATCCATGGTGCAAAAAAACACTGCCCTCTTTCATTCCTTTCCCAACAATAAATGTATTAATTTACAAGTAATGAATCATGAGGAAAGAGCATGTTACCTAGCAGATGAACATTGGAAATTGGAAGCCATAGCAGCATTGAAGTGCTACCTTCAACCTCCAGAGAGTGCAGTGTTGGACCAGAATCTAGAAACATGTCGCAACTCCAGCATCCACCATTGGTAACACAATCATTTGCTACTAAGCCTACAGCACCAACAGCTTAACTTTCCAAATCAAGTGTCAACAACAATGACAATTGAGACTGGCTTGACGGCTGGCGATCTGCCGCAGAACATAATGCTTACTGAGCCTGCTTGTTCGGGCAACACTGATGCTCATCTGGTCCTATCTGGGTAACTTCATTCTAATGTTTTGTTTCCAGGTCTGGGATGGACCTGTCTGACTCTCAGGGGCTGCCCCTTGTAAATTGGGGGTGCACTGACTGGCATACTCCCCTCTGGCCTCTTCTCGCCCGGGGAGATGTGGGATGCTGTCCCTCATGGGGGTTGATACTGTTTTGACTTGCTCAGTGTGGTTGGCTGGGGGAGGGAGCACTCTCATCTTTCCCCACTTTTAGTCACTTAGTTTTGTTGGTTGGGCGACAGGCACTCTGCAAGTTACCTAATGGGTAGTTCCAGGCCCAGTGTGCAGGGGAGCAGGGAGAGGGGTGGTTGGTGTTGGGCGTGGGTGGGGGGTTTGTTGGGTCTTGTTTATTCGACGGCACTAACAGAGACAACTTCTAGAGACAAGTACACACTTAATGCTACATATGGATATGCAATGGGATAAAGGTTTTACCCTGATGAGTTGGAATGTTAATGGGCTTGGCGACAGGGTGAAGCATACTCTAATCCTCCAATACCTTAAACGCCACTCCCCGGATGTGTTTTTTCTACAGGAGACAAATCTTGTGGGTAACTCTTGCAGGGCCTTAAACAGATGGGGGTACAAGCTGAAAGCCCATGCTGGTTTCACCTCTGGATCCAGAGGGGTGGGAATCCTTATTAAAAACACTTTCCCCTTCCATACACAAGTAGCACACACCGACGACTGTGGCAGGTACGTTACAGTGATGGGCCAGTGGGAGGGCAGTACGCTCACCTTAATATCGGTATATGTGCCACCGGGCCTACAGACGCGAACATTTACTGACCTGGGGACCCACCTGCTTTCCCTTCCTGATGGTCTTCTATTAATGGGAGGGGATTTTAACGCTGTTGGCTCTCGTTTACTTGATCGATGCCCCACTCCTTTGGTCTGGCTGATGCCTGGCAAACGCTCCACATTGGCGACACTGAATACACATTCTTTTCGGGAGCCCATCACAGCTTCTCTCGTATTGACTATCTCATGACTCACGCAGCCCACACCTCACACGTTCGTGAGATCCGCCACCTTGCTCAGGGAATCTCGGCTCATTTGCCAATATGGACCAAGCTGGTCATAGGGGACACTAGAGTGGGCGTGATAGCGCCCATCAATCCCTGGTACCTCCGCAACCCGTCTGTCCGTAAGACCCTTCTATCGGCAATTGACCTTTATTTCCAAGAGAACCAGGGATCAGTTGACTCCCCTTTACTCTTTTGGAGGTGTTTAAATCTGTGATAAGGGGTCAAGCCCTTTCCCTTATTGCTGGAGTTAAAAAAGAAAAGCAGAAAGACCTTGAAATTATTGAGGCAGAAATCCTATCCCTTGAGAATAACACACCCAGGGAACTAGGCCCAGAAACAATCCACCTCCTGCAGCTTAAGAGGGACGAATATAAGAGCATTGCGACAGGGCCAAAAGTTGGGGGAGCGAGAAAGACGGGAGGATATATGAGTGGGGCGACAAGGCCGGAAACTCCCTCGCCTGGCTAGATAGGAAGGAGCGGGCCAACAAGATGGTCCCTGAACTGGTCGATGACCAGGGCAGGGTCTACTCGACCCTGGAGGCATAATCCGCGAATTTGCTTCCCACTACGACAAAATTTACCAGTCCACCTCCATTTTTGGGCCTCCTTCAAGATATTCGCTTGCCCACTCTCTCTGAGGAAGACGCTAAATTCCTTGACAGTGCTATAGCCCAAGCCATTCGGAGTCTTCGACCGGGTAAGGCACTTGGTCCTAATGGCCTGCCCATCGAACTTTACAAACTGCGCCCTGACGGCCTCGCCCTGTTTCTCTGCTCCATGTTTGAGGAGAGCAGAAGAGTGGGTGTCCTTCCCCCTGACCAGAGGCTGGCATCCCTTGTCGTCCTCCCTAAGGAAGGGAAACCCAGAAACAAATGCACCTCCTACAGACCGATTTCCCTTTTGAATGCGGTGCCCAAGATCCTCGCCAAACTCCTAGCCACGTGACTCTCTCGGGTGATAACACATTTGGTACACCAGGATCAGTCGGGTTTTATGCCCCACCGCAACACGGCCCTCAATTTGCTCAGGGTCCACGGAGTGCTGGGCAGAGTTGACACTGTCGATGAGCCTGCGGTAATAGTGTCGCTAGACGCTTCCATGGCTTTTGACACCATGGAGTGGCCCTACCTACTAGCGGTTCTCGCCAAACTGGGGTTTGGGAAGGTCTTCATGTCATGGATTAGACTTCTTTACTCGGCACCAATGGCTCAGGTGATAGTCAATAATAAGCGATCAGACCCTTTTCAGCTGCACCGCGGGACCAGACAAGGGTGCCCCCTGTCCCCCCTGCTCTTTGCCCTCACCCTCGTGCCATTGGCGGGCTGGATCCGCGCAGACCTGATGATTCGTGGAATGCGATGGTTGACCGGCTGGGAGGACCGAAACTTTACGCGGATGACATCCTCCTCTATTTAACCTCCTCCAAAAAATCCCTAATTTGTGTGCTGGATATTTTCACAACATTCGGCAAATACTCAGGGTATTCCATCAACTGGAACAAGTCGCTCATATATGTACTGGGAGACTCCGCACCCCCCTTACCAAAAAACTGCCCAATGCAGACAGTGAGAAATGGCTTCCGCTACCTAGGGGTTTTTAGTACTGCTGACCCTAAACTTAGGTACGAACGTAACCTTGTCCCGCCTCTGCAGCGCCTTAGGAGAGATGTGTCCTGTTGGAAGGCCTTGCCCCTTTCGCTTTTGGGAAGAGCAGCGCTATTTAAAATGATGTCGCTGCCGCTGCTACTCTACGCCCTACAAAATTATCCAGACCCAGTCCCAGCACAATACTTCAAGGAAATAGAGGGGTTGCAAAGAGAGCTGCTATGGGAGGGGAGGCCCAGGATTGCATTTAACAAACTGGTCCTTAGCTGGTCCGATGGAGGCATTAGTCTCCAGGACATCCATAAGTATTATTGGGCTTCCCACCTAGTGCCTATTAATCAGTGCACATATCGCCAACCAGATGACCCTGCATTTAAGATGGACAGGTGGCTACTACCTGGGGGGAATTTTATTAGATCCTTATATTCTAACCCTCGGGGACTGCCCCTCACGGGCCCCACCAAACATTCTGTGATCATTTGGCATTCCGTTAATAAGAGTTTTGGTTGGGACCGTAGGATCACACTGGCTATGCCGCTGTGGGACTCGGAACTGCTGGGTAGCCTCTGGTCCACGAAGGGTTTTGATAAGTGGGACTTGATTGGCATATCTCGTCTGGGTGACCTTTGGATCAAGGGCGCCCTGATCCCCTTTGCCACGCTCCAGCAACAGTATGAACTCTCCACCATGGAACTATTCCGGTACACACAGATTCGGCACGCCATGACCACTGCCTTACAGACGGGCACGAACCCCCCAGAGTCATCACCACTAGAGGACCGTTTGCTTGACGGCTACCTTCCCCAAAAAGCAATCTCCCTAACATATGAGAAATTGATTAACACCCCAGATCCTCTTGGGCGGCTGCGAGAGTGCTGGGAGAGAGATGGCCTAGAATTTGATGACGAGGAGTGGCGGGAGGCAGTTGCCTCACCCAGAGAGGTTGCCATCCCGGCACGGTTGCGACTGGTTCAACTCAAAATACTCCATCGTACATACATCACGGGCCACAACTAGTTCGTATGGAGTCCGTATGGGAAGAGGTGACAGGGGCGACTGCAGGCGACGTTGTGGGCACACAGGTACCTTCATTCACATCATTTGGGAATGCGACCAGATATAATGTATTGGCGGGAGATACATGAAGTAATGGAGGAAGTGTTACACAAGACCATTCGTCCAGAGGCAAAGCGATACCTCTTGAACATGTGGGGTCCCACTGATCTTACAACTGTGGGGAAGATCTGGTGGCCAAACGAGAGATAGCTCGTCTATGGGGAGCAGAGGCCCCACCCACCTTGGCCTCCTGGGAGAGGAGTCTGGATTGGTGCATGTTCAGAGAAAAGACAGTATACACAGCACGAGGATACCCCAAAAAGTGGTCAGCGGTGTGGTCTGGGTGGAACGCATATAGAGGAGGAATCTGTGTGGCCCCGGTACATACCTCAGAGGAAGAGCTGTTATCCCCATGACCCAGCTCAAGGGTTACACTGTCGTTAATTATGTAATGTGTATTATTTTGCTATTGTCGCCACTGTGTTTTCGCACTAGGACTGTCTTACTTGTCAATTGTCATTTAAGCCATGTCAAATTGTTTTTTTTTCTTTTTTCTGTCTACAACAATAAAAAGATATTTTTTTTAAAAACAATGACAATTGAGAAGACAGTACAAGACTATTTGGATAACTTGACATAAGTCTACCTGGATCAAGCCCAATTGCCCAATTGGCACAGAAAGAATGAATAGGTGGCAGAACTGAGAAGGGTGCAATAAAGTATCAAAAATGCTCTGTAGCCAGTGCATCTTCTGAACTTGTGTTTGGTCCAACTAGGGAAATCATCACAGTCAAATGACCAGTTTCTCTCGTCAAAATGTAGAGAGACTAATGATTATTAAAATGAATAAACATTGTATACCAGAAAATTATAAAGCTCTAGAAGAAACAACCATGGATAAGGAAAGATTCTTGGACATCACAAGTGTGGCGAGTGATCATCTTCCAGTCAACCTTCCTGACTTTGAGGATGAACTCTACTTTCCAGATTTAAAAAAAGCAGTAACATGACAGAAATGTCTACTATGTAAAAAGACAGGAAAATGTTTTATTTCTAGATTCAGTGTGCGACTAATCTAAATAAACTGAAATGGACCAGTGTGCAACACACAGATGAACCATCATAGAGGATGCAGCCATTTGGCCTGGTGACTAACTGGTGAGCAGTGGCAAAGGAAGAAAATGAATTCAGTCTCAGGCATTGCAGTGAGCAATCAATGATATCTAAGTCAGCAAAGGATGTCGCTGAACCATTTCGTAAAAAAACAGATGTCAGCCTCCTATGCCTAACTCTGCATGTCCAGCTGTAAGTGAAGATGCAAAGCACTGGACTTCATAGTTTATGTATGTCATAATAATGCAGACTTGTGGTTGTTGTGGACATAATGGTGTGCCAAAGCACATTCCTGCACGGTTCGACTATGATGTCCATGCCGTTCAGGAAGTGTGGGTGCATGCAGACAGGGGGGCACGCCATGTATCCCTTTGCATGCATCCCCTTGCCCTGAGACAACAGGGAGCCCTGTAGTTTTCATGGCAGGCTCACCGCCATGAAAAATGTGGCTGTGAGGAAACTCATAAAATGATTGACGGTACTGCAGTGGTACCACCAGCATATTGCTGGGCCAGACTTCCGCACCACAACCGAGGGATCACGGATCCCTGGCAGTTGCGGCGGTCCTGTGGTGGACACAGCACTCAAAATGCGGAAGTTCCAGCCAGGCTACCGCAAGTTTAACGGTCCAGCTCATAATCAGGTCCTTAGCAGATTAACTGTGGGAGCAGAGGTGGCCCAATGGGCAGAGCTTTTGACTTTGGAACTAGGGAAACACAGTTTGCATCCTGGCGTTCTCTCATCATCCTGTGATTCTGGGAAAATCACTTAGGGCCAGACATACGACCATTGTGATCCTGTGATTCTGGGCAAATCACTTAGGGCCAGACGTACGAACATTCCGTTTTGCCGGTCGCAAATTGCGATTTTTTTTGTGACTTGCAATTTGCGACTCGCAAAACTGAATGTAACAACGTGTCTCAGACACATTTAGCAATTCCCAATGGGGTCGCAAATGACCTGCCTCATCAATATTCATGAGGCAGGTCGCAATTTGCAACCCATTGGGCATGGCCAGCACTCACAAGGATGGTGGCCTGCTAGGGTCAGCAGACCACCATGTCTGTGACATCTTTTTAATAAAAGCATTTTTTTTCCTTAAAGAAAAACGTGATACATTTAAAAAAGAAAAATGAAACGTTTCTGTTTCAGTTTTTGAAAGTAGGCTGTAGGCAGAGATCCGTGGGATGTGGTGGAAGCAAAGTTAAGCTGTTATGGGGTAGGTTACAAAAAAATGCTAGTTTGCTTATACCATCCCACTGATCCAGGCCAGAAAGGGACATTGTAGTGCAGGGAATAAATTACAGCATTGGTAGACCTAATGGTTCTACCCAAGCTCACCTTCTTCTGTGACTTGAATGTTGATTGCACTTACTTTAGTAAATGGCACCCATTACACTATATTAATTAATGGTGTTTTTTATCTTGGAATTTCCACTCAGTCTCTTTATCTTTTTGTATCAAGTTGCGGAATTAGATATATCTTTGCTGGTTTACCAGCTCCATTCTGAATAAGAAAAGTCTTGTTTTTTAGTGATGGCAGGCAATACATTTTATCTCATGTAAGAAGAACTGGAAGGATGGAGTGTTTTGGTTGGGGTTGGACAGGAATGTGCAGTATGCATAATAGAAACACATCTTAGGTATTTAATTAATAATGGTTCAGCACTCAAAAGTGATAATTATGTTAAGTAAATGCATTTAAATTTGGCATCAATTTGCATTCCTATTCACAACAGCAGTGTTCTTTACAGCATAGCATCCAACATGCAAATAATACATATGGAGAAGATATCTTTATCAAATTGTTCTTACATTTACAAACTAAAACAGTACAAATGCTCAGGGAATTTTATAGTATTGGAGCAGACTCCGCCAATCAAATGATCTCTGATAAATTCAAAACACTATGTGCATTAAGACAATTTATACAAATATACTTTTTGATAAATTGATTGCATGTCCACATTTATTGTTATTCCCTTGCAAAGAATTGTACTTTGCATTTGGTGTTGGGTACACAACATATATGGAATCTCTATTTATACAGTTTTACTAATCATCCTGGACAATTATTCATCAAGTGCTTTATCATAATTCTTCAAAATTAATTCAAAAGAGGTATTGTTCTGTAGCTATTTTAAAGCACAAACAGTACCACGAGTTGTGTGTAGTTTGGTCCTAAAGGTCATATATTGAAAATATTAAATTAAGCATACCTCTGAATTGTATACAATCGTCACTAGGTCTTCGGAACATGATAATCATTAAAACGATTAAGATTTTATCATCTTGTTCAATACACGATTTCTGTAAGAAGTGTTACAAGGATCTAAAGAAAGTGTTTTAGAGTCATCTTGCAAAACATGAAATACAAGAGAGAAGAGAGTGCATCCATATTCCATCATGCTATGGGGGTTTCATTCAAGGCGTTAACCAACAACCCAAATGTGAAATAAGAGAGAACTAGCCAAATTTATCATTTTTGGTATTTCATTGGATTTTGCAAATGGTATTCCTCCTTAGTAGTGATTGGTATCACTAGGGGCCTCATTAAGATTGAACTCGTGTCGGAAGCCATGTTTCCGACCGACTCAGAAACCTTTCCGATCGACCGATTACAATACAAGGTAGTCGGTTGGTCATTCCGAATCAGTTCTCAACTGCCGTTTGGCGAGTCCTGAGGCAGTCGGAGCCGAATCGTATAGCTCTACAGGCCGTGTTTCCAACTGACCAAATACGATGTCGGATTCCGGCAGCCTTTCTGACTTGGTCAGTCCGAAACGGATCGGCTGTCGGAAACCAACTTTGGGGGCCTGTAGCAGGCCCCCCTTGCACCCATGGGTCCCCTCTTTCCAACCATGCACAGTGTGGCAGGCACCATGGGGTGCCCGCCATAGGGTGCAAGGTTTTCCGCACCCACCCCATTTTTGAATGGGAGCCTGAGTTGTCAGTCGGAACATAGGCTCCCACTGAAGTCAAAGTGAGTCTGACCAAACGGTGTTCGGAACCGCAGTAATCGGTCGGTTGGACTCCCCGAACCAGAGTCAGCTGGAAACGATTCCGAGTCGTCGGAATGGTTTCTGGCTGTCATCGTAATGAGGACCTAGGATCCGAGGGTATGGCAGTGCATAGCTATTACAACTACTGAATGATGGGAGGGTGGGTTTTCTCAGGTGACATCAATTCACCGATTGCAGGACGATGACTGATGGTCTGCATTGGGGTTACCCTAGTGATAACGGAGCTTAAGTCAAGAAGACAGTAGACTAGAGAGAGGACGATGAAGATGGACAACTGGACAATGTCTTTGTGATGGGCCAAGTTCAGGGGTCAGCATCTGCTGTGATGGTAGGTAGTTGGAGCATCCTGATTTACGTATGTTAAAGTAAAAAGTACAACTAACGAAACAATGAATTGTCATAATAATAATAAATAACAATAATAACCAAAATGATGAAAAAACATAGTAAGAAAAAATAAAGTATTTCTTTTTACAAAAAATAAACCCATCCCTTTTTTAAAAAACGATCTCTTTTTCCAACTATCCTACTCATTCCACCCATAACATGCCCAACCTCCTCCCTGGATCCAAATTAAAAAATTATCCACTTCCCTAGCTATCTCACCCACTCCAATCACAGCCACCTCCCAGACCCAAGTCAAAAACTATTTTAAAACACAATCTCCTTCCCCATCTGTCCCATCCCCACCACCCGCAACAGACCCACCCCTCTTCCTAATTAAAGTCAGTACCAGTCATTGAGACCTTTTAAAATTTCCCTCTGGTTCTGTTTGACCTTTACCAGGCCTTTTGGAACATCATGGAGGAGTACCTTTGTAGTGGAGTGGGTGGGTAGTGGGCTGCTTTAAGGGACTTGAGGGTTGCAAGGCCCAGCTGCCTGCAACTGCTGTGGAGCTGATGTACATCTGTTCTGCCGGCTGGACCCTGGAAACACTAGCAAGCTCTGCCTCCAGCTTCTCCTCCAGGATAACTAGCTGGTGGAAGCCACCATAATGGCCTACATCTTTGGGAGGCTTAGCCGAGCCTCTATCTCCCCCCGACGATATTCCTCCTTACGAACCGGAGTCAAGGACCAGCCCTTAATGGGGATTGTTGGATGGTTTGAGGAAAGAAGAAAATATGAACTGTAGGACCCCCTACATGCATATGTTTGTACTGTTTTTCAGCCAAATGGCCTATTGCTGGTTCTCAAGGGCACATGAATTATTTAGGTAATTCTGTGTCCCTGGATTTTCCCCACAATTCATATATTATTATTTACAGTACATAGCATTAATTAATCCAGATACAACATTTAAACCATTTTTTTGCACTAAAATTGGTGAAAAGTGCAAATTAAATCAAATAATGTGGTGAAATTTTCATCAGTCACTAAGGACCTTATATAGATCTTGCCAGACGAGTTACTCCGTCATAATGGTGACAGATATCCAGCCTGCCGCAATATAAATCCTATTATAAACTATGGGACTTATGCGATATTTCGGCAGACAGGATGACGTCACTGGTGTGATGGAGTAACCCATTCGCCGAAATCTAAATCAGGCCCTAAATGTGTGCTCAAAAAGAATGATTAAACTGCAAAGTTATATCATCATAGAATAAATTGCACATTAAATTTTTGCCGCACAATTTTTGTGACTATTTATAACTTGCATTATTAACTGAACTAAACTGGTGGGGCGGCATAATTGTTGGACAACTACTGGCACATAAGTTATATAACAACAATAATAATTCCAGTGGCCCTGCACTTTCCCTTCTCCAGAGATCCACCCCAAAAATTAGGCCCACCCACCACACCCTCCTCTTTAATTCATTAATGTAGCACAACAAACATATTATTTCTGGATTAGGGAGCAAGCTTTAGGTATGGTCTAAAAACATCAGGGCTCGCACTAGGTTTATCTATGGACAGGTTAAGTCATGTGACTTAAACATCACGTGCTTAATGGAAGGTAGAAGACAGACCAGTGAAAGAGATGGCATAAGAGGAAAAGAAACTAAGGAAAATGTTATGCGAGAAATGTGGTTCTTGCTGGGATGGGACACAATGGGGCTGATTCACAGAACTAATCTGAGATAAAATCCTAAACTTACTACTTTTGGTATTCACAGAAGGCATTTAGAGTAAAGTTAGGACTCCTAACTTTACTACTACTAAACTGAGACAAAATCCTAAACTTACTACTTTTGGTATTCACAGAAGGCATTCAGTAGTAGTACAGTTAGGATTCCTAACTTTACTACTACTAATAAATGCCTTTTGTGAATACCGAAAGTCATAAAGTTAGGATTTTGTCTCAGTTTAGTAGTAGTAAAGTGAGGAGTCCTAACTTTACTACTACTAAATGCCTTCTGTGAATACCAAAAGTAGTACGTTTAGGATTTTATCTCAGATTAGTTCTGTGAATCGACCCCAATGTGCGGTGCTAAGAGCTATGGGTGGACAGTGTGCACTGGCCAGCATACCTCTTCTTCTACCCATTAATTGAAATGGCAGTGAGGCAGTGACAGAAACATAGGAAGGAAGATGGGCAATTTAAATTGGATTGGGGATAGGACTTAGAAGCAAGGAAGGAAGAAATACTTTAACCAAAAAGTAAATGTCACTGGAAAGAATACTGACTTACAAATTGTCCCTGCAGCATCAAAATGATCACCCTTTTCCTCCACCAGTAGGTCCTCCTTGTTGTCCATGTCGGGCTGGAAAGATCCTGGACAAAAACAAAAGGTATTTATTTAGTAGTATCACTACCAACCAAAGTATTTGTACAAGTTAAAAAAACAACACGTAAGAAATCTAAAATTATTGCTAGCCAAAGATTCACTTTGAAAGTTTTACTTCCATACTTCAAAAAAATCAAATAGTCAAAAACTCAACATTTAAAAAAAAGTTTTAGTAATAGGGGAAAGGCTGCGGAAGGACCAGGAAAACACTGATTAGAGGAAGGACACGGGAATGGAGGTGAGAAAAGGCAGCATTGGAGATGTTGATGCCTCAATAAGAAATAAAGGGGATATATGGAAAAAACAAAGAAGACATGACAAAGAAGGCTGTAGAAACAAGGGAATGCGAAAGGAAACACATGGAGGTGTGAAGGGTAAACACACACTAAAGGACATAAAGGGAACTTAGGAAAAATAAGACAAAAAGGAAAATAGAGAAGGTCATGATACTTGTTAGCATCTGTGAGATTAATGTTTAAAGCCAATAAAAAGTAATAAATTAAAGTATGGCTCATCTTGGCTCAGAAGGAATGGCTTTTGAAGTGCTGGGAACTGCTGCAGCATCTTCTCCCTTGGGCCTCATTTCCCTGGCCCTCTTTTTCATTGGTGCTCAATGACGGAATGAAAAAGAACACACTGATTAGCAGTACTGTCTATAATGGTACTAATGTACATTTAATAACTTAGAAGTAAAATATTTGCCCGCTTAAGTAACCAGTCCAATTCCCCCATTTAACATCCCCCTTAAAATAGCTCACTGTCCTAAACATTAACTGCAAATGATATAGCTGACACATCTACACACATTTTCACTATAATCTCAATTCACCACTGCATGTAACAGAGATGGAAACTGTGCAGCAGCAAAAAAGAGTCAAAAGGAGCCCCCCATCTTGGAGATCTGACTGACCTTCTAACTTTCTGTCCTCCATCAACCTAACCGTAAACATACCTTGCTCACTGTCGAGCAAAATAACATGTCACGACTCCCATTGGATATGCCCCAGAAGTATCAGTGAACACCACTAGCACTTCCCGCTTACAAAGTCTCTCTCTCTCTCTCTCTGTGTATATATATATATATATATATATATATATATATATATATATATATATATATATATATATATATATATATATATATATATTCAGGCATACATAAGTAACATTTGCATTACATGTGGTCGTAATTTCTGTTACGCTGCCATAATTTTGACATTACTTAAGATTAAGCACTGTAGAAAAAAAGCTATATTGTCTACAGTGCTAAACTTTAATGGAAAGTAAGATAATATTACCAGACCTAACTACAGCGTCACTTTTACATTTGCTTTTTCTGTGAATTGCTGAGATTTCTTTTTTTTTTTTTAAAGTAAAGTAAAAATATAAAGAGATCTCATTTCAAGTAAGACAGACCTACTGGCTTTGTCAAAGTAGCAGAACACCAAAATATACAAGGATGGCCTATTGACTTTAGCAAGGAGGCAGCACATCAACTGAGTTACAGCAGCCCCATTTGCTTTGTTCAAGTCATCACAAGAAGTAATCAATAATCATATTCTAAAGTAATCCTTTAAATACACACATAGCAATGCCTAATAATTATTGTCACAAAAATATTTTAGTCCAAACGACCATAAATGTGAGTTTTTCTTTGACACTCTTCCGCCCACAAAATGCAGGCTTAGCACAAACCACAAGAGGTCCCCACACTCCAGCTGAAAAGCATACATCGCCATCTCAAGTGCTCAAAAAAATATGATGTGCTCTCCTAGAGTTATGCATTCTATGACTCAGGCGACCTACCGTTTTTTTTTACATTTATTGGGGGGGCACCATTCATGCGTGGAATAAGGGCATGGTGGAAAGACCTCTTGCAAAAGAAAGGCACATGAGAGAGGTCAGAACTGAATATATGTTTAATGAGGATTTTTCAGACTGTGGAAATTTAGCTTGCAACCTGAACATTATCTGCGCCATCTTGCCCCTCCCCAGCACCACGCACAGCGAACGCACGGCTGCCATTTTAGGCACCCCACTCATTGTCAATCGCCAGCGCGGTCCCCTTGGCGCTGCAAGCATCCCCCGCGCGCTGGCCACCCCCGCTCTCTCATACAGGCCATAAACCCTCTCCTTCTGCGCGACCCTGCTACGGAACCACATCCGACCGACATCCCATACATGGTCATGCCTCTCCTTTGATAACCCCCTTCCCCTGCGCCCCATTGTCCGAACTGGTCCCAGGCCATCACCTAGCCCTGCGGATGCAGTTTATTGCCCCTACTGTAAGGGAAACACCCCGCATCAAAGGGATTACAGTAGATCAAAGCCCCTACCCCCTGAGACCCGGCCGGTTGCACACACCGCCGGGAATTAGCGGAATTCCCTGCTGCGCGATAGCCATCTCCCACTGCGGGTAGGGTGGGAACTTCTACTGTATCTATGTGTGGGATCGGATCTGAGCCGGGGCTTCAGGGGATGTTCTTTCAGGCATCAAGAGAATCTCAAGAATATACTATGTGTAATAAAGCAATAAACCAGTGTATAAGAGACCAGGTCTCAGAGATGCAGTTAGAGCACCTCGTGACGATACCTTGCTGTCTGATCTGATGTGTTCTGCTCCGACGGAATAAAACTTTGTTTCCTGCCTTCCAGTCTCCGGCGCCTGCCTCTTTTATTGGTAAATTATCGAGTGGTATGAGAGGCGATTACCGCCGGGCAAATACTTGAAAGGTTATCGACTGAAACTGCCGCTACCATTTAACAATTGGCGTCCCAAACGTGGGGCCCATCAGCGACACGTGGATCCAGTGGGAGAGGTCCCGACGACAGAGTGAACGACTGCAATGATCGGGAGAGCTCCTGCCCAATAGACCCTCGTCTGGCAGCCGATCATCCGAACTTCACTGGTTCCGAGCAGACCTCTCTCGAGTGATCTACGGTCCTGACTGGGAACCATCAGGAGTGCCGCGGCAAATACGGAGAGTAGAGGACGATCGGGCGCTGGAGGCGGAAGACGAGAAACTGTCCACGCGGTCCGGGTAAGGTCGTGAAATACGACAAAAGTGCGAAATAATTGATTGATTGTTTGAATACTAGTATTGCTCATTGATTGTTCTCTTTGAGATATTCGCTGTCTACAAACGGGGAGGAGTAGAAATACTCTCTCTCTCCCTTTGCAGATAGTGAAGGGTAGGTAACGCAGACTTTTGTCCCCGTTGAAACCCGTCGTGCCTATCTTTATCTCCCCATTGATTGATTGTCCGAACATTGATTGTTTTGAAGAATAGTGCTTTTTGAGATATTCTCTGTTTGCAAATAACGTAGAATAGGAATATTCTGTCTAGTCTTTGCAAATAGTGAAGGGTAGGTAACGCAGACTTTTGTCCCCGTTGAAACCCGTCGTGCCTATCTTTATCTCCCCATTGATTGATTGATTGATTGTCCGAACACTAGTTGTTCGATATTGGTTCTTTGGAGGTATTCTCTGCTTACAAATAACGAAGAATAGAGATATTCTGTCTAGTCTTTGCAAGCAGTGAAAAGATAGGTAGTGCTGACTTTTGTCCCCGTTGAAACCCGTCATGCCTATCTTCTCCCCACTGATTGGTAGTTGGTTCTGCCCGGACCGCTTATTAGAGGTGAACCACCCGGCTCCACTGGAAGGCACCCCTAATAAGGACATGTTCACTAAATATGGACTAGTCGCCGTAGCTTATAGCAAGCTGTGGCATAAATATACCAAGAAGGACCCCGAAAGTCAGTGGCCACTGATGGGATCCTTCGACGACCGCAAGATAGAAGCGCTAGAAGTAGCTCTGCGTAGCAATAAGACGACGCCTACTATGCTTGACAGTATTGGCATGTGGCGCAAAGAAGCGACGCAACGGAAAAAGAGGGAAGAAGTAAAAGCAGAAAAGGAATTACGAAAGGCAGCTCACCTTGCCGCTAGAAAGTTAGAAAAAGACATAAAGGAGAGAAGGGAAACTAAACTAAGACAGGAGCCCGAAACCTCAGGCCAGTACGCTGTTAGGACCCCTTCTTTGCTCTACCCTGAGTTGTCCTCCAAGCAGCGAACGAATGACGAATTACTGTTAGGTCCCCCGATCATTTACATGCCCCCTCCGTATGCACCCTCCCAATCAGTAGTGCAACACCCACAACCCCCGAACACGAGCGAAAGCAGTACAGGGGCCTCGGCCCTCACGGCCTCCGCGCCGGCTGAGCCTCTTGTACTGAACCCAATGTCGACTACAACGCTAGATGACCATGAGATGGGAAAGAAAGAGTCCACCAGAATGAATCGATTAACTAAGGATGAACAGGCAGGAATCGATAGGATAGTAGGGACGCTGGTGGAGCGAAAAGAAAGTGAGGAGTATATAACAGACGTGTATAGCTCGTATGCCGACAGCCGCAGACGACACTTCGTCGTACGGCTCTGTTATCACGCCCTGAATGCATATGAGGACAGATACCACGATAAAGGTCCCGAAGGCTTAGCGGCCCTATATAGGAAGGTAGACATTGGGGAAGAAGGAGAGGGCGATGTAACGAACCTCTTCACTCGTACACTCGAGGTCTACCGACACCTTAAAGAACATGGACAGACCACCAAAACAGAAACCCCCATAGCAACTAAGCCCCAGGGAGGAAGGGCCGATGCCATGATGCCCATTAAAGAAGCTGCCCCCTACTGGGTCCCCCCACGGGGTCAGGGAACACACGACGACATCAACCACCAAGATGCGAAGGGAAGGGTTGTATATAACTGGGTCTACCAGCCGTGGGACCGGCAAGATATTTTGACCTTTAGAAAGACTCTACCCGACTTGAGAAAGAACCCGACTGCCTTCTACACTGAATTGGGTACAGCCTTAGGCTCAACGATAATGACGTTAGCAGATATCGACTTGTTCTTTGGGCTATGCCTGCCGGCTGATGTGTGGAAACAAATCCGGAAAGTTGACCACGCTGAGCCGTTCGGATATACCTGGATACAACTCGATACCATAGATAAACAGCGAGAACCAGGACAGAAACCCCCGAAAGCCATCTTAGAGCTCCCAGACAAGATTGTACAAAAGCTGAAGACTCTAATCCCAGAAAGAAAGGTAGACTGGTCGATAGTGACGGCTTGCCGCCAGAAACCCCAGGAGGATGTGTCTGAATACTTCTCCCGATTCGAGACTGTGTTTTCCGATTACAGTGGCCAAGACATGACCACCGCAACCGGACACCACCTCTTTGTCCAGAATTATGTAAAGGGTCTGTCTCAAGAAGTTTCCCAGAAGCTACAGACCAGCGAGAGCAGTTGGGCAGCCTCCAAACCCGCAGCAATTCTCCAGATGGCCCAATACTACGAAAACCAGAAGAACGAGAACGATAGGGCGTCAGAGAAGAAGAAAAAGGAATTAAAGGAGAGGGTGATGATAGCACAGTTGCAAGGGGTGACCATAGGAAGGGAACCCCCAAAAGAGAATTACCAACCAACCGCCCCTAGAAAGCTACCCCCTAGAGACCATACACCTACACCCTACAACGGACGGAGAGACTTAGATGGGAATCAATGTGCGTTCTGTAGAGGGTTCGGACACTGGAAATCCCAGTGCCCGGTCCTTTTGGAACTGAACAAAAATAGGGACCCCAATAGACACAACCGGAAGTTTGTTGATACCCACCATCAACGTCACCACACTTGATTAGGATCACGTGCAATCGAGCAACGCCATTTTTTCCGAATACGCTAACCAGATCGCTGATACGTACAACGCTCCAGCAAAATAGTATGGTCAAACATTTTTAATAAATTATAAGTATAACAACATTCCGGCAAAATGAACAGGTTAGAACATGTTTTAAACAACTATTTACATGACAGTCTGCTGCGACCTGCATCCCAAAGCATTTACGTCCACGTGACACCGTCCTCGCCTCTCCTTCCTCGAAGTTGCAACATTGGCCTGTTTTGGGCGGTCCTTTTTAGTTTATTTTGGGCTATAAAAGCCATGCAAAAATCCCTTGACATCAGTGGCGGGCGATTGTGCGAATAGGCCGGAGGCTATACGAAGCGCCGGAGGGCTGGTGCCCTGGCGGGGGGAGGCGACGCGGACGGACCTCCCCCACCTCCCCAGGTGGAGGCTTGCCAGGCACCCCAACCGCCTTTGACTCGCCGGCCAGCTAAGCTGCACCCAACCGTCTTTGACTCGCCGGCCAGCTAAGCTACACCCAACCGTCTTTAATTCGCCGGCCAGCTAAGCTGCACCCAGCCATCTTTTTCATCGGCCTGCTGAATTTCACCCTGGCACGCCGTGCGGATCTTCCCATTTGCTTCTTTCTTCAATAATGGAGGGTGCCCTGGCGGGGGGAGGCGACGCGGACGGGCCTCCCCCACCTCCCCAGGTGGAGGCTCGCCAGCAGACGAGGGCACCCCAACCGCATCTTTCACACGTCAGCCAGCTGAGTTGCGTCCTGCCACTTCATTCGCCGTTCGGCTGAGCCGGCACCCCTGCACGCGACCGCCAGGCAACCACCCAGGCACAGGGTTCACCAAGACTGCCGCTAGCACCCGACGCGGGAAGTGGGCCCCCGCAGCCAAGTAAGTAGGGGCCCACTCCGATGGTGATACCATCCGAACTGCTGTTGTCGCTGCTACTGGAACCACTCCGGTGGCAATACCATCTGAACTGCCGCTGTAGCTGCTGTTGGCCCCTCTCCGATAGCCGTACCGAAGAGCTGCTGCTACTGCTGCCATTGAACTCCGGCGGTTGACCCCTCCGGTTCCAGGCCTGGCCCACCGTGAGACAATTCTGGACTCGAAAGCTTGTTTGCTAGGGCATGGGCCCCACCCTTGACAGAACGCTCCCCTCAGCCTTGCAGAATTGGTTGGAGTCATTTGACATTCGACTCCTGCGGACTTCCGGTAAGGACAAAACCACCGCCATTGCTCTTTTGCCCCCGGGCGGCAGCCGCCTTGCCTCCGCTTGGTGCAGTGAGAAAGTAGAGCGTCGGCGGAAGAACCCGCCTGCTGCCCCGCCCTAAGAACGAACCATGGCATTGCTACAAGGTTGCAGTGACGCCATGCTGACGCAAAGTTGACGCTAACGAAAGTTCTCGAACTACCGAAAGGAATTCTGGTTCAACAGCTAATTCATGGAAAGACTTAGACTGTGCACTGACCCGACCCCGCCCCAAGATGGCGCTGATGTAGGAGTGGCCTACAACTCCTTGTGGCGTTCCAGTCACGTGACATTTGTGTTAAAAAAGAGATATATATATATGTATGCGATGCTTACACACATGATGGTGGGGAAAAGGGGGGAACCGATTTTTATGTTAATCCAGTGTTGCTCATGTTGCTCGACGCCTCTCACACCGTGGCCGGTCTATGGCGGCTGTAGGCCCGTACTTCCATACTGACATTGTTTTAAATAAAGGGCTTCTTAAAAAGGAATTACGAAATCAGTGTCATGACTAATCATCTGGGTTGTTGAAGGTTTTTCTTTTAAATAAATGATTGTTACTCCTAAGCGAAAGCATACAGATAATACAGACACAATTTGCCTAAAAATCTTTTTGTTTAACGGAATTTGTACCCATCACGCCTGCCCTTTTTCCAAGAATTGTCAAATCAATAATGAACTATAACTTAAGGTATATGTTGCATGCAAGGTATGGTATCCTGCACCATAATACACGACCAATTGAGAAATACATGCACGACCAGGGAACGCGAATTTAGGAGATGAATGAACTAGAGCATCTTTGCCTCGAACTAAAGAATAATAGGTCCGTGGTATTACCCACCCCTGCGGCTAGCCTGGTACATGGTAGGTAGAACCTTTCGTGTCTGCGCGCGCTGGGGTATTTTGAATACTGCACCTCCCCTCCCCTCTTATTTCCCCCTCTATAGGTCACGACGAAGTTCCGACTGAAAAGTGGAGTGGACACGGACCGCACCAAGTTCAATATCAGGGAAAACATAGACAAATGTTGCGAGATAGTGCGAAAAAAATTACAGACCATCATTGGGAACATGAAAAACTGTATGATATGATTGTGCGTGTGTACTACGATTATACGATATGAATGTGTATGCATTTCATGTTTGGGTCACCTGAAGAGAGCGTCATTGTATGATTGAAGTGCTCGTCCACCGATCTAAGGGAGGAGAATAAAGGGTCAGACAACCCATAAGATAAACTACAAAATACTAAAGGTACGCAGCATTGCATAGGAATAGAGGACAGGAAAGGAGAGGCCCCCGTGCTCAACGCAGCCCTGAGTCCCCGTCTTGATGCATGTACTGTCACACCCTATCCGGCATTTGTGTGTACGTGACCACCGAATTTATGTCTTTTCCCCGCTTGTGTTTTCTTACATGGAACAGACCCATGCTACTCCATGTTGTATGTGCACCAAGTGGCCTATTATCTTACCCATCTCTCTCTCTCTCTCTCTCTCTCTCTCTCTCTCTCTCTCTCTCTCTCTCTCTCTCTCTCTCTCTCTCTCTCTCTCTCTCTCTCTCACTCTCTCCCCCCCCCTCCCTCGCAAAAGGCTCTTTCTTGTCCTCTTTCTTCTTGTATAAATTAACGACATACACCTCTTTGGTAAGTGTATAATTGGCCCGAACACGGTGGTGTTCGAACAAAATTGACAGAAACAAAAACGACCATACTTTACCACGTTACTACCTCTCCTTTCTGCGAACGTTAAGCCTAATCGGCTGAGAAGGAAAGGACAGGTAAGACGACTGATGTCTCCCAATCTGACCCTCAACACGGGGACTATATGTCAGTGGTTTTTGTTCTTAAAGGACACCATCTCCACCACCCAGAATTACCCCTGACCAATTAGCCCGAAATAGAATGTCTAAAGCACCCTGTTCTCCCAGAAATAACTCCAGCCCTATACTAGCCGTCTCAGAGTATCCCGAACGAAACAGCTGATGGCCCTGTTTTAAACTGATAAAGGGTCACCTACTGTATGAAAAGGATACTCATGAACGCATGACAGTAGCACCTCGCACTTACGGGTATTACCAAACCTTGTATTATAAGGCGCAGAAACCGACACCTAGAAGGCCAGACGATGGACAGGGACACCCACAGAACCCTGCACCACAGCAGTAATTAATAGATTAGTAACACGCACATTAACATCAGAGTTAATAGGCACCAATCATGTAGTAACAGATAAGAGCATTTCCGCAACTACTCAGTGGTTGGGAGAGAGAATGAAGTATGTAAATGTCTTCCCTGCCAAGATCTCTAAGACTTTCGTTTCTTATAACCTATTCAAGGGTAACCTGCAGCCATCGGAAGAGAGGGGTCGGACGTGACGCACAGTCTGGCTGCGGATCATAAAGCATCTATGACATCGACCAAGGGGGAAGCGACGAAGCAACAAGGGTGTGAGACGAGACACCATTATCAGAACGATGAGCGCGAAGGGCTACATCGAGGCCCCTGCTCACTGACCAGCGTGCCTGAAGTCTCAACCCGTCGGGCCCGATTGATGGGCCCAGTGCTGAAAAGATTCTGCTCTCCTTGGTCCGCATTTTTGATCCGATCCCATGCCACCCCATTCTCTCTTCCTCTTTCATTTGGACTATGACTTTGACCTACTACCGAGGAACAAAAGGCCGGCACCCTGTCTCAAAAGTACCTGTGGTGAACTGTGTTAAGGAACAGGACTGTGATCAAAGAACAGTGAGTGGTCACACCCTGCCACGTGAAGAAATCGGATTTGAGCTGGACCTTAGTTCCACCGCCGGTGCTCAACAGTGCCAACGAAAGAAGAACAACAATGAGAGCTTACCAGTGATAGCTCTTTATAAAACAAGGACACTGGAAAGAAGAACCCATGTCAAAGTTGAAAATCCTCTCCCAACCACCTTATTATATTAACTATCTTCTTATCAAGTTTTCATGATGTTGCATCAATCACTTCCGACTGTACACTGAGAAGTTAAGAAAATGTAACTTTGTATAGTAACATTCATACAACACCAGCCATGTACACGACTATACTGCAACTTTGAATGTACTTCCTCCTCGCCTACTTTATCAAACTGTATGAGACAATGTACAAATGTGTCAGATTACTCCTGCCTACCCTAACGACTCTGTATCTTTAAAATGTGTGACGAACATTGACGATACTGTAACTGAAAGGCTAACAAAGGTGAATATTGGCCGGACAAGCTGGCGAGATATGTTAAAAGGGAGGACTGTGGAAATTTAGCTTGCAAACTGAACATTATCTGCGCCATCTTGCCCCTCCCCAGCACCACGCACAGCGAACGCACGGCTGCCATTTTAGGCACCCCACTCATTGTCAATCGCCAGCGCGGTCCCCTTGGCGCTGCAAGCATCCCCCGCGCGCTGGCCACCCCCGCTCTCTCATACAGGCCATAAACCCTCTCCTTCTGCGCGACCCTGCTACGGAACCACATCCGACCGACATCCCATACATGGTCATGCCTCTCCTTTGATAACCCCCTTCCCCTGCGCCCCATTGTCCGAACTGGTCCTAGGCCATCACCTAGCCCTGCGGATGCAGTTTATTGCCCCTACTGTAAGGGAAACACCCCGCATCAAAGGGATTACAGTAGATCAAAGCCCCTACCCCCTGAGACCCGGCCGGTTGCACACACCGCCGGGAATTAGCGGAATTCCCTGCTGCGCGATAGCCATCTCCCACTGCGGGTAGGGTGGGAACTTCTACTGTATCTATGTGTGGGATCGGATCTGAGCCGGGGCTTCAGGGGATGTTCTTTCAGGCATCAAGAGAATCTCAAGAATATACTATGTGTAATAAAGCAATAAACCAGTGTATAAGAGACCAGGTCTCAGAGATGCAGTTAGAGCACCTCGTGACGATACCTTGCTGTCTGATCTGATGTGTTCTGCTCCGACGGAATAAAACTTTGTTTCCTGCCTTCCAGTCTCCAGCGCCTGCCTCTTTTATTGGTAAATTATCGAGTGGTATGAGAGGCGATTACCGCCGGGCAAATACTTGAAAGGTTATCGACTGAAACTGCCGCTACCATTTAACAAGACCGGGTTGGAATGCTGCAGGAACTGGCCACACCCACTGACATAGTACTCACAGTACTCTCAGCAGATCCCAGGGACATGTAGCCAGTACATCACAGATGCCACCATCGGACCATGACCTAAATCACACACACATCAACCTAGATAAACAAAAGGCATTGATTTCACCCAGTGTTTTGTTTGGGGCATGCAAGTTTCTAAGTCCTTACTGATATGTTCCTCTCTCTTCTATTGCTGGATGTTGGGTGGAGGGGACTGGATGGGCGACCTAGAATGCCTGGACAGGACAACAGACCCACAGACCACAATAGTCTTAAAATGCTGTGTTTTGTTGATGTGTGTACTTCATTGGAGAATTAGGTATGTCATGTATTTTCATGCCCAGTTATACTTGTGTATTGTTTAAAAATAAAAAAATTAAAATAAAAATGTTTTAAAAAATGTGCTGGGGGCTGCTGTGCTCCCTGCAGCCCCCATAACATTTTGTAAATTGTTAGTGTTGCCCTTGGCCCTCCTCGGGGCACCACGTCAAGGACAATTTCGTGAAGAAAGGCCATGCTGGGCATTATGGAGCGCCCCCAAGTGGGAGCAATGAATATTCTATGATATTCTATATTTTTTTTTTTCACCACACCTTTATAATCAGGCGGCGTGTGAAGGCATTCCGGCAAGAAACGAGCATTTATTTTCATGGCTGGCACCAATGTGTTGCATCTCTGAAATTAACCTTGTTCAACAGTGAACAAGGCTCATTTCATTGGTTTCATTCACATAAATAAACATATACAATATGCACTTCTTACCAGAGTGCCCATGTCCACCCTCTTTGTTGCAATGAAATGGTGAACTATATAAATACATATTAATAATTTACCACTATATAATGCTTCTTGCAAAGTAATAAAAATAACAGTAAATATTTTTAAACATTACATACCTGTGGACTCTGCCACTTCAATTCCAAGCAGGTCCACTGGGACCTGCTCAGAATAAATCACGCCGACCCAGTGGTGTATTACTTGTCGATGAGTGCTTGCAACTTTGGTGAGGTTATGCTGAACTTGCCCCCAGCACTCCTTCCATTCCTAGAAGGTGTAGCCCTTTTCCAGGCCTGCAACCAACATAAGGGCAAGGAGGAGATGCACAAAAAGAATTATGGTTGTGTTATTATGTGTGTTGATGTTAGACTGTTGCTGGAAGTTGATACTGTGGTGCTGGTAAGTAGCAGTGTCTTGGTGAGTGTGGTAGTGATGTGGTGGGAGGTGGTAGCATAGTGGTGGAGTTTGGCATTGTGGTGAAGATGTGTGGTACTGCAGGTATTTTAGGCTGTTGTATACTGTAAGGAGTCACAGTGAAATTATGGAGTGTAGTAGTGTGGTGATGATGGGGAACTGATGGTACTGTAAGTTGGTTATCTAGTGGTGCACAGCATTGCATTGTTGTGTTTATAGAGTGCTGCTATGGGTAGACTGTGTGATGCTGTGGGGGAAGCTGGCAGGATAGGAGTGCAGTAGTGTTGAGATGATGGTATGGGGATGATGGGCTTGCCATATGATAGTAACATGTGGCAGTGTGGTGGCATAGGGTCACAGTGCAGTGCTAGGCTAGTGATACGATGGTGGGATGTTACTTCCCTTTTGGTTTGTAGTGATAATTTAGTGGATTGATTGGAACAAAATGTGTGATAATTCATTGTAGTTTGCAGGTGTAAAAAATCCTTGTCTATGCCCCATGCACAGCCATGGAAGAACTCCAGGAAGAATGATAGGCCTAACAGCTAACAGCAGGCGGTGAGAGAAATACTTGTCAGAATCCCCTTTTTAGGAAAGTAACTACTATAATCTGACAAATAGCCAAATGAGTATGCAGACGGACCTAATGATGAGCAAACCGCTTTAAATTGTGAACAGTTAAAGGAAAAGATCGTACTTGCCTCATGTAGGCAGAACACTAAGATCTAGATTTACAGTACTTTTGCCTTCACTATAGATAGCCCTTATTACAGTTAATAAGTGCTAACTTTTAATTGGGAGCAGGTAGAAATGTAATGCTTGGTATCGGAGGAGTTTCATTTAAAATGCTCTTTAATGGTAAAGTTGGAATTTAAGTCACAATTCTGAAAATGCCACTTTTAGGAACTTGACTTTTTCTTGTCCTACCCATTTTATGCCTACAGCCTGTTCCCAGGTCACAGCCCTAGGTGGGAGTGGCAGTTGGCTTTTGTGTATTCCTACTAGCCACAGAATAGAGGGACACGGTGTGCCTGGATGAGCAATCTCAGGCAGGATGGGGAGGGGGACTGGGCACAGCCCCACTTGCTATTCAATAGGCCTTACACTGCTTTCACGCAAATAACTTCACACTCACCTTTTGCGCCTGCAGACACAGTGGAGCCAGGGCAAAGGGCAGACAATACCAGACACTTCTGTGAGGGGAAGCCTCCAGAAGTTTTTCCCACTTCAAATGAGGCACCAGGAATACATATGAGACTCCTGGAACTGTGGAAGGACTCTCAGAGGACTGCCTGCTGCTGTGGCCTAATGTGTACTTCAAGAGGACAGCTTTGCTGCACCAAGAACGACTGTTCTGCTGCCTGACGCCTGCTCTGAACCTCGAGATGTCTGCCCTGCTGCTTGAGTCCTGCTCTTCTCCTTAAACCCAGGACTTCCATAGTGACTCCAAGGGTTAGTTGGCTGGCCTCCTGTTCAGAGCCTCCGGGACAGAAAAGAGTCCAACTATCTTGAACCCGCATCTGGACTCTGTCTGAGAGGGTCCTGACTCTCCAAGTGGTGCCTCTCTTGTCCTAGACCCTTGGAAGTGATGCCCAGATAGCCCAAATTCAAACCTTGTGACTTAGAAAGTTTTGCACTGAGGAGACCAGGACCTACCTGCTCACCAATCCGCCTGAGGTGCATAGTCGGATGACCTGACTTTGAAGCAGGTCCCACTAGGTTATTCTGTACAGCAGCAAATCCTCTTCAGTGGCTTCTCAAAGAAGGGGGACTCAGCCTCGTGGAGCCCTCGCTGGCTACAGCCTGCAGCTTCTTTCCGCTGGAGAATTTGGACTCTCATAAAAGAGACTAAGCCTGAACAAAGGAATCTTTAGTGCGATCCAGCACCTCCCCAATGATAACGCCTCCTCCTCAGACACCACCAGCTACCTTGCTACGCCGAACTTTACTTTCTCAGACATTTTCTTTTAAAACTTCTTCTAAGTCCAAAAGATAAGCAGAGACCAGGCCCAATCCACTTTGTGAATCCGACACACACTCCATCGCAGTCGGCTATACCAATCGACTGTGCCCCAGTCTCAACCAGCAAGGTGTCTGTGGCTGTCTCTTTGATCTTTTAGATGCTATTTTCTATGTTTTGGTGTTGATTAATTTATTAAATTTGTCTCTATTTTTCAAAATTGATGTGGGATGTTTCGTGTGTTGTGTTTTTACTTTTATGTGTACTGCATAAATACTTTACACATTGAATCTAAATAAAGCTTGACTGGTTTTGTGTGAAGCCACCAGATGGTTAAGCACAAGTTAATTTAGTGCGTGACTTTTTGTGGTTTACCCTGACAAAGATTGCTTGAGTAGCATTTCACCTCTCTCAACCGACAACCCGATTTCTCACAACGATGCAGCAAGACACAAATAGCAGTATCCATTGACTTTCGAATGCACATTTTTTTGCCACAAAAGATTGGTCCAGGTAAACAGGCAAATGGCTTTGCATTGTGTAGTACCAAACCCCTATCAATGTTATGGGAGGATGGTGTTGTGGGGTGGGAACAGCACAAACACTGGATTACATGCACAATCTGACCTATTAACATTGAGTGTCCAGCTTTACGTCAAATACCAATACCAAATGACAGTAGGTATAAACATTGGGCAAAAGGAAAATTGGGATTTTCTGTGTGTGATACATGTAATTTGCATGAAATCAAACATATGATGGGATTCACCCATGTGTGATTGACTGAATGTAGAATTGTGTACTGGAGGGTGTCCTTTCAGTATGAATCTAACAACACTTACTCGCCTTGATGGCTTTGAGTCATATTAAATAGCACTTGTGCTATTGACGACATCATTGGCACACGAACCTTTGCAAGTAGAGCACTAGGCACATTTTTACCCGGTGGGCTAATCAGCGTTGCAGATTTTCATGCACTTTAGTAGGAATTTCAGTAAATCTGAGCTAACATTTATTGTTTCATTGCACAGAGTAATGAAAGTACTTGTGGTATTGGTTAGTAATGCCAGTTGTATTAACTGGACCAAAATGAAAGCAACACCAATGAGTGTAAATGCGGTGTCTTAATGACATGAAGCGAACCATCAAACATTTTATTTTCAACTATTATTTAGATGACTGTCAGAGGCCTGATGTCAGCACTATCATTTTGGCCAACCACACCTAGCATTCCGGGATGTCTTTGCCAATACTTACAATGTTAAAAGCAGTGGTGCAAGACCTGGACTGTAACTTTCATTCTGTAAAGAGCCTCTAAGCAGGCTAGAGACCGGGGTTGGTTCATGAAAGACTTGAATCCAAATCACATGGTTTGTGTTGACTACATGTTTCCATAGACACAAAGGTGCAGGTGCAGACTGTCAGTAGAAAACTGTCTAGTTTCCCAATTCCATGCATGAGTAGCTCTTCCAATCCAGGTTTCATTCTGTGATTTGTAGTTCGACTGATCCCATTATAAAATTAAAACTACACGTCCCATAATGCAAAGACGAAGCCTCTACAAAATCAGTTACTCACATATGGACCTTAGAAGCTTGACAACTCTATTTTCATATTACAAGCATATGTAATCTAGTACTTGACTTACTTACTGCCCGTTACGCCATCTGACATGTAGGGCCTGTCGTCTGCCCTAGGTACGTTTCTGTGCGGTGCCCCAGATGTGGTTCAAGGTCATCATTTCTGTTTCCACAGTTTGCCTCCAGGTGAACTTTGGCCTGCCTCTCTTCTGTTTGCCTTCTGAGGTCCAGTGGAGAGCTTTTCTAGTCTTGTTCTCTTCTGATGGTGTGTCCTATCCATCTCCATCTTTTTCTCATTATGGTGGTGTTCTTTTCTCTTGCTTCCATCTGATGAGTCGTTCCTGGTTGGAGATGACTTACAGCCAGAAAATGCATAGAATTCTTCTCAGGTTACTGGCGTTGAAGGCTGGCAGTTTGGTGACATTGCTTTTCGTCACTTACCAACATTCTAATCCATGCAAGAGTATGGTTAAGTCTTAGCTTGGTGTTAGAGCTGTACTGAGATGACCTCCACACAAAAGCATCCTTAAGGCATTCCTGGCCTTGTTGAGTCTGCAACCTAGGTAGGCAAACTCTTCAGTCATGGCTTGGACTTCTCCATCCACCTTGATTGGTGAAAGGGTTGGCATGTTGAGTGGTATGACTTCTGATTGTTTTGTGTTGCTCTTCAAGCGCACTTGCTGCGCATGGCTGTTTCCTACATATACGGGTGTGAATGAGAGAGCGAGATAAGGTCATTTGCATAGTCAGGGTCCTCCACTGTAGAGAAAAATGTCCATCTGATGCCTTCTGTGTGGTCTTCAGTTGTGCATCACATCACCCAGTCAATGACTAGCTTGAAGAGTAATGCTGACATTGTTTATCCCTGTCTCACACCGGTCTTGACTTTGAAGCTATACTCACTATCTCCCAACTTGCAGGTAGAATTATCATAGAAATCTGGCACTTAAGGTGCATTCAATTGAAATGTATGAAGACTACTGCTACCAGACTGCATGAAGTTTGTTAAATGAAAGCACAGGTATATCACTTTTTTTACGTTCTGGAGTTCGTAGTTCTATGTTCATAATGCGTAAAAATGAACTTCACGACTGCAATGAATAGCCAAAAAACAGGACTCGATGACCTATTAATGCACAGACTAGGGAAACTTGATAGCTCTGTATATTCCATAATGTACGCATGGGACAAAGTACCCCCTATTGTACAGTATCAGGATATTGAAAGTCAATGAAGGAGTTTATTGACTATATAGAGGGAACTAGGCCGAATGAGTAAATAAATCTCACATAAAGTGTGTTGGCTTAAAAGCCAGACTGGACTGAAGGTTTCACATATGATCCTGTGGCTAGCAGCAGTTTGCTGTTTTAGTAGACTGCAGTGCACTGAGGCCAAATTTAAACAGCAACTCTCTGGGTTGTGTTCAGGGAAGCAAATCGTATAAGCAGGAAGCAAATTGCGGTAGCGGGAAGCAAATGAGGTCACAAGGAGTTACCAAGTGCCAGGGAAATTTGCCCTGAGCCCAGTTCTGATGCTTCCATAAAGCAAGTTAAGGGAGCAACATCAGGGTGCTACCTGCTGATGGTACCAAATAAAAGCAAGACTGAGAACATTTTGTTTATTTATGTGTATGGGGAACAGCCCAGAGGCAAAATATCATTTTACCTAGAGCACTGAAAATTCGTTCCTGCTTGAGCCTCAAACTGACAGTGGCCTGCGATTTAGACCATTGGCAATATTTTGGCATTTGATAGAACTGATCTAGATCACCGAGCACTATTCACCGCTTTCTCACCACTAGTTGTGATTTGGTCAAATATACCAGCCACACATTCCAGTTAGCAAGCTGAAGAGTCTCACAAGGAGTTCATTGCTGGGAGGTGTGGCGGAAGAAAAGGGGGGGCTCAATCACTGCCTTATACTGGGTTTATCAAAGTGCACCTCACAGTCACTTGTAAAGTGCTACATGAGAAGGAAAGTGCCTAACGCCAAGATGGCTACTGAAGGAAAAATAGCGTTCATTTAGCAGGGCTTTGTCGACAAATGAACGTTTGTCAAGGACGACTATGCATGCGGCTTCCAAAGATGTGGCATTCAGCGAGGAGCCCTAGCAGAGAGTGTAAGTGATACACACCTGAGGGGTCCTGTGTCACCATTGATTGTGACACCTGATCCCTGGGGGTGTGCCCTGCGGGATTATGGCACCAGGAGAGCTGATGGAGCAGCAGTAATAATTTATAGACAACATAAAATATGAATTTAAATATAAGCATCTAATCTGCAAACTAAACAGCAGCAGAAATGAAATGTTCACCCAAGAGGCAGTCATACTGAGAACCATTTAGTTTCAAAATATGTGTGCTGGGAGTCAGCGCCCACCTGCATTTGGGTCGAGTTTTCAATTGCTCTGCTGAAATTATCATAAAGTGACATACTGATTGTATTTCCCCAGACCATGTGTGTTCGCCTTGCATCCAGGCAGGGGCCTCTGAGTCAGCGATATTAATGCCTGCAGTCTCACTGGTGTCACAAACAAAGGTTTTTCTTGTCATAGATAAAATGTCGAAGAATAATGAGTCAGCAAACTCAGTAGAGGCAGGCTCAGACAGAGCCTGTGGTAACAGGAAAGAATGTACCACGTCCACGCCCCATCATTCTTTTACTCTTTTCTTCCTGTTCTTGGTGTTTACCAATTGCTTCTAATGGTTTGATTGTAAAGTCGTCTAAGCAGTACATTCCTGTGAGTATTCCCTCTCCGCAGTGGGGAGCATTCCCCCACTTTGGGATCCTGACGGGAATAGTGACTCAGGGAAACACCCCCTGTCATAAACATGTACACTGGTGACGTGAAACAGTTCGTGTGGCATTGAGCAGCCAACGTCTATGGTCCAAATCTTCGAAAACACACTGGCAGTATAATTACAGCCGGTGAAAATTCTCGTGGCGATAACTTGCAGCCTAAGAGCGCTATAGTGGGTCTTCCCTGCACATGATTCTAGGATTTTCCCTGTGGGAAAGTAGCTACTGTATGACCTGTGCAGTGACCTTCCTACTGGGGATTCCCAGCCTGCTTACCCCCCACCACCTACCTTCTGGATTGTTTTCAGGTTTCAGTTGCTTTTCTCACTCGACCTTTTCAGGGAGTCTTGCGAAGTGTGTGGTTGTTTCCCATCCAACAGCCATGAAAGCCGGCTGAGAACCAGATGTAGAGGGGATTGGCTCTGTGATCTGAGTCCACACAGGTACACCCCCCCCCCCACACACACACACACCCAACACACACACACACCCCTTTCTCTGTACTTGTACCTGCCAGGATGTGTAGTCCCATGGTGCATTTGAGGATGGGAAATGTCCGCTGGAGAGAACTCTCCTGTATAATGTCCGCCCTCGGTGGTTGACTAGGACAAAAAATAAACCCGGGCAACAAAATAAAAATGGTCCAAGTTAAAAAGCAAGATAGTTAGAAACGTGGTCCACATTTAAAGTAAGTCCAGTTTTGAGCTTGTAAAGACACACTGTACAAGTGCTTTGCAAGGTATGGGAGACTTCATGCGTTTGTGGTCATATAGGAAAATCAATAATAAAACCTGTTCCACCTGGCCACAAAATAGCCCCACAAACTGCTAAAACTCCGGCTCACACACTGATCTGTGAGGCCAGCCCATCAGGCACTACCTAATTCCCTCATAGGCAGGGCCACTCGAATTATGCAGCGGGGAGGGCCAAATTATGCGACGGGGTTGACTAAATTGAACAGCAAAAAAGCGGCAAATTATTCGGCATAATGCGGCACGTTTTGTGATAATATTATTTCATTATTTTGTCATTTTTTCACCTGTCTGGACATAGATTGCACCTCATTGGTATTTGTTTAACATCTAAATATAGCAATAGTCAACAGAAAGTTGACCAGTCAAGCTTTGCAAAGACCTTTCCAATGCGTGGCAACAAGTGTCACTGCGTTTTTAGTAACTTTTGAACCGTTTGAACTAGAATCAAAAATCATTTTGGGGTAAAATCTGCAGATTAGGAAGCAGATGATGCAGCAAATCCATAGTTATACGAAAAACGCCATGCCGCACAATCGCATAATTCCAGTGCGACCTTGCCATCCTCTCCTTTTTAAAAGTGTGAAAATATTTCCATTCATTACTATTTTCAGTTCAATGCACTTTCAAAACCAACTTTGATGTAGGCATCTAAATAAAACATACACATACGTGTAAATGAAAGCATGCATGTTGAGTCTTTATGTCCAAAGTACTGGCTAACGTGGCCTATGCAGCATCCAGCGGATAAGAGACGAAGCAGGGGCCTACTTATTGTGGCACGTAAGGGAGGCGTGGAGGTAACAAAGAGCCCACTGTTCTTTGTTAATTGTAATTTGAACACACTACATTTTCACATTTTTGCCGCATGCACCGCCCTAGTTTCCCTATACTTGAATTGCTTGTCCTTCAACATCTTGTTTCTAGTTCACACACAAGTTATTGTGCTATAACATTGAGCCAAATTGTGAGAAAGGCAAGGCAAGGATATAACATTGACACAGATGTAACAAGTGTTGAAATGTGCACAGTCGACGGAGATGGTGCCACTCTGCAGCAAAACAGTTTATTGCGAAAGATACATTCGCTAGGATAATCAGCTAAAAGTATCTTTTGTCCTGCACATCATAGCGCGTGATTTTCCCATTTATTTTTACTTGCCATATTTTTGAGGTCGCTTGGTACAAGATGTGGCCTTCATCCTACAACACCGCATTTCCAAGGCTGAATAGTGGCAAATCTGAACATGCATCAGCATTCAAACATCTTTATTTATCTTTGCAAAATTAGTTATTAGATATACTTAAAATATTAGTTTTAAGTTGAAATTTTTGAAAATTGTGTCAATCGTTTAAGAGGTTTGCATTTTAATTAACACATATAAGACCTGCAAGAAGTTTGCATATATCTCTAATAATGTATGTGTCGAATTTCAAAATGATGTATATATTTTTCCAAGTCTTAATTCATGCAAATCCACCCCAAGATCTTTTCTAAGTGGAGCGTAATCTATTTCTAATATATTGTTTCTTTGTTACTCAATTGTAACGTAAAGACTTTACATCCAACATGTTTCACTTAAACATTATAATGGGTAATAATATGCACAACATGTACCTCATCTGTGAAAAATTCTGTGGTATTCGCATTAAGAAAATCACAAAACCATACCTTTCTACTCTGATCCAAATCCCAGAAACCCCTAGGATGGGTCAATACTAGGGAAGAGACTAGTGCATGGGGGGTGGGTAGCAACTTGCAGGCAAGATGGCGTCTATGACCTGCGAAATGGAACCTTGGCTAATGCTGTTCTTAGCCCCCCCCCCCCCCCCCGTTTCCTGTCCTACTCCATGTTCAGCACCCTCCGCACAGATTAGCCCCAGCAGCACGCTGACAGTGCCCCACAGAAGGTAGATAGCATCTGTCTTCAGGGTGGATGAATACCCAACTGGCACTTCAAACACTGAGCAGGTTAGAGGCACTACAGATGCCTCTCAAAACTGTGGTGCCATCTTGGAGAACAAAGCTTCAGAGGTGGGGAACATCCGTTGATGTCTCTGGGGCCATTCGGAACCCGACAACCCACAACCAATCAGGCAGCTGGGTCTGGTGGCTCAGTGGGCTAATGCGTCTACTGCAGGGGCCTGTGTTTGACCTCATGGTCACAGGTTCAAATCCCGGCTGGTCCACTCAGCCTTTCGTCCATCTGAGGTCGATAAAATGAGTACCATTGATTTGGGTAACAGCAAACATCTGTTATTCAGCGCCAAGATACCTGTAGTGGTGAACGTGCGCTTTACAAATACACATGTTATGTTATGTTACAACCCCCAAAGCAACAAGTATTCCAGTGCAGCGTCGCTTTCCGCACCCTCAGCTCTTCAATGGTGGGTCTAAAGCCGATGTCAGGTGGACCACATAGCAGAGCTCTAAATGGAAATATAAAAGGGCAGTTGCTCACTATTTAGAGTACCTGGTTGCTCCTGAGAAGTGCCGGGACTCTCCAATTAAATATATTGCAGCAGTGCTGACAAGTGCCTGTACTCACCCATTAAATGTATTGCAGCAGTGCTGGGAAGTGCCGGTACTCACCCATTAAATGTATTGCAGCAGTGCTGGGTAGTGCCTTTACTCTCCAATTAAATGTATTGCAGCAGTGCTGGGAAGTGCCGGTACTCTCCCATTAAAGGTTTTGCAGCTGTGGTAAAAAGTGCAGGTACTCTCCTTTCTAATTAAAGAAGTACAAGTACCCCGTACCGGACATAACCGGCTTATTTAATGCCCAGCACATAGGTCAAAGAAGAGAGTTGGAGCTCAGAAGAACAACAGCCGATCGGAGTCAAGTTAACTCCAGCCCTGAAAGCGATCTATAATTTTTGGCTCATGCTTAAGACGATAGTTGCTTCAACAAGTTAAATGACCACGCCTGCTGCTGCTGATATTTCTCCTATAGCTAGACGATTACATATAAGGAAAACGTAGATCAGATCTACGCCATGGATGTTGCCCCAACTGGTTCACCCTGCAAGTGAATGAAATGAGATGGAGGAAACTGGATGCACTGAGTGAATTGAATCCAAATGTTGTTTATCTGTAACTTCGGTTCGTAACGAGGCAGAGTATTTTGATAGCATTTGGTCATGTCTTATGCAGACATGCCTCCATAAAGAAGTTGTAAAACTGCAATGCGAGGTGGCAGAGTTGTTATGTGCATGATCCTGAACCCACAACTGACAGCACGCCCCAATCTACCTGTAAGGCCTGCAAACCTTTCAGCAACCAGCCCAAGATAACGTCAAAATTCACCTACTTAAAAGACGCCGGCTCAGCGATCTTCTCAAGCAACATGAACATCGCTGGCCTTCCAACCCCCCTAAGTCCCCTAGTGACAGTCATCAAGGGCAGCTCAGCGGCAAATGGGGGGACCTCGCGAAGCAGTTACACGTCAGCCAGCGTCACTACCAAGCCACCAGAGGAAGCAATCAAGTCCTCTCCAATCGAGCAAGTGCGTCAACACAACCCAGCACCATCTTACGTCGCCAAACCTAACGCTGCACATAAGCCACTTGACCTACAAGTAGAACTAATTGGAGAAAAAATAAGTAATTCAGACGATTTAAACGACTCAAGAGATGTGCAAAATAAAGTCAGTTTTAGCATTCCGTGCAGCCAAAATGGCGAATTTTCAAACTGCCCCAAAATGGCTAGCCCCACGGTTTCGAGGACGGAAGGAGTATTCTCCACCCTTGGGGACGGCACAATAGACTCAGCTAAACAGGAACAACATAGAGTGAGGAAACCGGACCCCACGGAAATTACAGAGGACGCAGTTGAGGCAGATGGCAGCACTAAAGAACTCTCCTACTTCGAGTCAAAGGAATGGGAAAATATGCTGCATTCATACGGGAACACCACCTTTGGACACCCGCAGCCACTAGCGTCACCAAGGCAGGACAAAAGTGCGGGCCCCTCACAAGAGATGGCATGGGCTACCGCCCTTGATATTCTTCAAAAGTCAGCTGACGCTATGACTTATCAGGCGAACAAAATGGATATCCAAATCAGCCTTCTAAACACGCTTGCCGTGTATGTAGTCAAAATTGACGACAGGATCTCAAACTTAAACAACAAGGATGTGACTGCACACCAATAGTGGAGAAACTCAGCTCACTCCCAGGGATAATGGAAAAGCTAGTGGTAGACCTTAAAGAAATAGCAAAAGTCAAACCCATCCCCGGAAAAGTCAGTGACGTCGACTTAGGAGACCCATGCGAAGATCCTCAAGTAACAACAGCTCCTAACTCAAGGCCAAGAGGGGCTGAAGGGACCAACTCCCCTCAACCCCAAGATCTATCTGGGCTCGTGAGCCGCAAGAGGGAACAGTAATTATCTCCGGTCAACAGCAGAGCAAACTCTACCTGCCTCACTTCAACAGAACAAGAGCAGGGAGACCCCTCGGGGAAGGGGAAAAGACAAAGGAAGCGGAAAGGACGAAACAAAATGAGAAGGGGAAAACAAGACCTAAGCCTCTACCCGATGTTCAACACCATTAGACGTCCGGCAGCCACAGAGGTCGACGATCTAAAAAACTCTGCTGTGCCACTAAACATAAGGGAAGAACAACCGACTACGCAAGATAGCGTAAAAAGGAAGAGTGGCTTCAGCCCTCCGACAACGGAAAAGGATCCAGCAATGGCACCTTCAGGAAAAAGGGCGCACAGTGGGACAAAAGATCTAACCACAAGCACCCACCTGGCTCCCCCAAACACACCTATTATGCAGAACATCACGACCCAGAGCCAATCACCCTGCCCCATGACAAATCATTTCGGTGGTACCATGACCTCAAATCAGGCATCTACAATTAGCCGCGCCAATAACCAACAGGGCGCAATTCCAGCTAGTAGCAAAGGGACTGTGGGACAAGGGCTAAATGAAAAGCTTGTAGGAGCGCAGAATGAAGACCAAGCCACGGGCCCTCAGCCAAAAATAGCTCACACGTCTAGCGCACAAAGAACAGAGGCAACTCCAAGGACGCTAAGAACAGCAATGAGTGGGGACGCCCGCTTTACCTACTTCTATCCAGAATACCAGTCAAAAGGCAGCCATGACGTCCTAAATCGTGGCAACATCATAAAGCTGATTCAAGCATCAGGTCTGTCAAATCTAATAACCTCACAAGACATAACATTGATAGAATTTATTGCACCGTGTCAGGGCCAAACAAGCGAAACAACAAAGGTCACGTGGAGCTCAGTAGAGGCAATGAATAACATCCTAGGGCAAACTGACACCTTTAAGCAATGGGGTATACAGATAAAACCGGGCAGGGAACCGGGTTATCCACACATTCTGCAGGCAAGCCATGGCGAGGAAAACAGACGACCAGGGAGGGGTGCAGTGTATTCGGTCCTCAGGGGTGCTCGCAACAAAACCCCCACTCTTTCTCACAAACAGTGGGAACCAAGAGAAGATGGTATTAAACCACTTAGGGATCTGGAAGAAGCCGGAACATGGTCATGGTTGGCAGGCACCCTGAACACAACTCGACTTTTACGATGACAGCCTAACAGGGAAAACCGCCACGAAACACCTCCCTTAAAGATCTGTTCATGGAACATCAATGGCCTAACAAGTAAACTGGAGGATAATGCCACAATCTCTTACTTTCAGGAATTCGACATACTACTACTACAAGAGACATGTCTCTTTGAACCACAGCACATAGAAGGTTTTAAAACCCATCACATTCCAGCCCATAAATTGAATCGGCCGGGAAGAGGAAGCGGCGGCCTCGCAATCTACATATCAACTAAAAACGCAGTTACCTCTTGGGATCTTCTGGGCTCACCACACTGTCTCCAATGTGCGGGAACTTCTTACACCCCTAGAAAAGGTCAACGCTGGATCTTGATCTTAATGAATGCCTACGTCCGCCCAACTACAGCATCAAGGCAATCCTTTATAGAAGAAGCGATTGCGACAGTAGTGAGAGTGAAAACTGGACCTCTTGATCCAGAAATCTTACTAACCGGTGACTTCAATATGTGGCTAATGTCAGACTTAGAGAAAAACGTGGTCACCAAATCACATGACAGCACTTGGGAGATTCCACCGCAGGTCCGGCCAGGATGGCACAAGAACGATTCAAAGAGACATTCCCTTCAAGGCAATCTTGAAAATCTGGGCCTCAGAGCCCTCAACGGACGCTTTCCCTCAGACAAGCCCCTTCGCTTCTCCTATATATCGAAAAAAGGCACTTCACTAATAGATTACACATTCGCCAGTCTCTCTCTTTTCCATCAAATAATAGATTTCAGTCTAGGGAGCAGAACTGAAAGTGACCATTGTCCCCAAGAAATATCGCTGAGGACCAGTGTCATGCAACTCGATGAAGGAAGGGCACTGCCATCCAAGAGCTTCACAATCAACCTAAAATGAATCAAATGCTCCTTCAATAATCTCCAACAAGTAGCAATAGAGGCCAAAGGATTTATCGAGCGCCACAGCAGATGCCCGGATGACACAATTTCCAACTGGTCAATATTTGCAACTGATCTCACCGACAAATACGTGCAACCAGTAAAGCACGCGATCCAGACTGGGCTGAAGCAGACGCCCAGCTCGAATCTTGAGATACAAGCTGCAACAAGATCCATGAACTGGGCTTGGCGGGCGCTAAAAAGTGATCCAACGGACCCTATAAAAATAACAAAATTGAGAGCGGCCCGCAGCCATCTTAAGAAAGCCAAAAGAGAGCTACGCAGTAACCAATGGAACTCGTTCTGGGCGAAACTACAGCATGACATTAAAACGAACAACTCCGCAAGGTTTTGGAGGACAATCAACAGTGCATCTGGTCGCGTATCGAAAGTCGCTTCATCAAGTATATTGGAGTCAGAGTGGGCGGTGTTCCTCCATCTCCACTTCAACGATCGGGATGCAAATATCCAAAATCAGAGGCTCCAAGTCGAAGACAAATCGGCACATAAAGCAGCCGACTGGGCACTTGTTACGAATATCACAAATCCGCCAATGAAAGTATGCCGGAACGATGAACCAAAAATGAAAATAACAAAAGAGAGCCCTCCGCCTCAAAGCAGCATTGAAACTACAACAATCCAGAAGGCAGATATTGAAAAACTGATTAAAAAGGGACGGAAGGACGGGGCCCCAGGTCCAGGAGGAATCCCTCAAGCCTTGTTTAAGGAAGATGCATCTTTCCGGGCTGGGAAGCTAAGCACCTTATTCAATTCAATTTGGTAGAATAACATCATACCGCCCTCTTGGCGGGGATCAATTCTCGTACCAATCTTCAAAGGTGGGGAAAAACGATCCCCCAGGAATTACCACCTCATTGCCCTCATCGATAACGAAGCTAAGTACTTTGCGGGAGTGTTGCTCAACTCACTCAGGGCATGGGCGGATGACAACTCTGTTATTCCCCCGAATCAGACAGGGTTTACAAGCAATACAGGCACATCAGTCAATCTCATGACCCTCCCCTGTCTGATTGCCCAAGCTAAGTTCAGCTCCTGCCCACTTTATATGGGATTCATCGACTTCCAAGCGGCCTTTGACAACGTGAACAGATCAAAGCTCTGGCAGAAGCTGTCCAGCCTTAACATTCCAGCCAACCTCCTAAGAGCTATACAACTTTTACATCAGGATACATGGGTCAGGATCGAGGTCGGGGACGGCTCAAGATTATCCCGCCCAATTCCAACGGGAAAAGGGTTAAAACAGGGTTGTGTCCTGGCCCCGACACTCTTTAACTTATTTCTATCCGACCTTCCAGAAGCTCTAAATAAGGTCAATTCTCATGCTCCCAAAGTAACCGGCCTGTTGTTGTCAAACCTTCTATACGCCAATGACGTGGTCCTTCTGAGCAAAACAAAGATCGGAATGCAAAGGCTTCTGGACGCCACTCTTGAATATTAAAAAAAGAACGAGCTTGTGATCAACAACAAGAAGACCAAAATCCTGGCGGTTCGTCCCGGGAAAGCCAAGACATTGTCCTGGACCCTGAATAAGGAAAGCATCGTCGAATCCAACTGCCACAAGTACCTTGGAGTCATATACAATAATAATGACAAATACAAATCCCACTTAGAAGAACAAAAAAGGAAGGGTGCTGCACTTGCTTTTGCAATTGGCTCAATCCAAAAAAAACTACAAGGTCCAACTCTCGCACCTATACTACAGGTCGCGCAGGCGAAAATCATCCCTACCCTAACCTATGGCAGCGAAGTCCTCAAAGGACTAGACAGCTGCCAACTGGACAAAATAATTTCAAAGATCTACAGATCAGTGTTCAAGCTACCAACCCAAACATCACCGGCACAAATCAGGTTGGAACTTGGAATCTGCCAGCAACCACTCCCCAGAGCTATGTCTTTTCTCGTGTGCTGCCACAAACTAAGGTCATCTAAGGAGGGAAGTCTAGGCAACCACCTGTGGGCCAGTCTCGACACAAACACATGGCGAGCAGGTCACAACTATTTGGCAAAAGGCTTAACAACTTTAGGCCTAAACGATCTCTGGAGCATGCACATAAGCCAGAAGGAATTCAAACGGCTAGCGAAAACAAGCACAAAACAACTTTCAATAGTGGAAGACAAGGCTCGTCTAGCCAAAAGAAGACACGGGTGGCTGACGCTGCAATCCTATGCCTCGTTGATCCCACAGCAGTACCTAACTGTACCCTTTACTGCACGAACAAAACTAAGCTTCTTAAAATTGAGACTGGGTGTCATTAACTTGTTGGTTCATTTGCCAAAATGGAAAAGAGAGCATGGACGAGATCTCTGCCGACTTTGTGGGGATCATAAAGAAGACATTATACACATCATATGTCTATGCCCAAAATTACTGACTAAAAGACGGGCCCTCCTTAAGCACCACTGGAACACAAAAAAGATTAGAACTTGTAGAGCAGCAGTCTTGGCCTGCTTTGATCCTAAGAACACTAAATTAAACTGTGCCCTAGTAAGGTTCATGGCTCACGCAGAAAAAAAACTCTGTGAGGGACCCCCAGTCAGCGATCCTCCGTCGGCATAATGTTTTGGCAGGCGCCACCCGACATCCCTACTTTTACCGGACTAAATTAATTCTATTTTAAATACATTTTTGATATTTTAATTTTGCACTTGCAATGTTTTTTTTTAATCACGCAATAAAGTATTATTATTATTAAAAAGTTAAATGACCACGCCTGCTGCTGCTGATATTTCTCCTATAGCTAGACGATAACATATAAGGAAAACGTAGATCAGATCTACGCCATGGATGTTGCCCCAACTGGATCACCCTGCAAGTGAATGAAATGAGATGGAGGAAACTGGATGCACTGAGTGAATTGAATCCAAATGTTGTTTATCTATAACTTCGGTTCGTAACGAGGCAGAGTATTTTGATAGCATTTGGTCATGTCTTATGCAGACATGCCTCCATAAAGAAGTTGTAAAACTGCAATGCGAGGTGGCAGAGTTGTTATGTGCAACTGATAAAGAGACCAATCTGGCTACTTAAACTCAGTAACATTTTCTCTTCATCAGGGTTAAACTAGGCAGAAAATAGGCTGGGGCAATAAAATAAAAGTGGTCCGATTAGCAGGTCAGGTTGCTAAAAAAAATGTGTCCCACATTTGCAAAGAGGGACAATTTTGAACTTGTAAAGACACGCTGATTTTTTTTTAAAGTATGGGAGACCGCATGGATTTGTGCTTGTGGCAAGCAATGTCTGGGGAAATATCCGGGAAATCAGTGGTAAAAACTGGTCCACCAGACCGGAAAACAGGCCCACAAACTACCAAACAACTGTCCACACAATGACCTATCAGACCACCCCATCAAGCACTGACAAAATGCCCTACAGGCCCTGCTCTTAATATATAAAATAATTTGCAGAAATATTACAAATTTCACTTGTAAAGTATTAAAACTTCTAAAGCTGTTTAGTACCAAACAATAAATATACAAAACGGCAGATGGGAGCCAACCCTGGAGTCATAAGAGCTAAGTAGGCCCAAAGGTGAAACTTTAAAGCAGTGCTGGAATTGGTCATTTTTTTATCTGGGGACCCATACATTGGGGGTCAAGGTATGGCAACAAAAAGGGGGTAGAGTCACAAGGGGCATGAAAAGCATTCTGACAGTCAACTTATACATTTCTTTTTTTTAAAACTCTGCCGCAAAGAATTCGGCAAGAAGGGGACACATGACAGTAAATATATTCTGGCTTAATTGGTTGCAAAGGCTGCATTTTAAAAACCGTGATGTGGGCCAGGTGAGCGCCCTGATGGACCGGCGACTGGAGGATTCCGAGGGTCGGGCCCGGAGGAATAATGTCCGTATTATTGGTGTGCCGGAGGGCCGAGAGGCGGAGGCGGCGGATCTCTTCGTGGAAGAATTGATCCTGACCCATCTCCAGCCCCGGGGGCTGAGTAAGCTTTTTGCGGTGGAGCGTGCCCACCGGGTCCCCGGGGGCCGCCCTAAGACCGGTGCCCCGCCACGGCCTCTTATTGCCCGGATTTTTAATTTTCGGGACAGAGATGCCATCCTCCAGACCTCCAGGCAACAGGGACCAGTCAGGCTGGACAACATGGATGTACACTTCTACCCAGACTTTACTCCGGCGGTCCAGAAGCAGCGACAGAGCTTTCTTGGTATTAAACGTCGCCTAAGGGACCTAAACCTCAAGTACTCAATGCTCTTTCCGGCTAAGCTGAGGGTGGAGGTGGATGGCCGTACGCACTTCTTCGACCGGCCCGAGGCGGCTGGGGACTGGTTAGACACTTTGCCTGGAGATCGGGGCGGGGGGGGCGCGGCTGGCGGGGAGGGCCCGCCGGATCAGAATTGAGGGGTGACTGTATAGGCCTTGCTCGGGATGTTATTCCTTTACCACATATTGCTTTCGTATGTTCCCCTCCCATGGATGTCGGGTGGGGTCTGCTGGGGGCTTCCCTCCTCCTCTGGGGGACTAGTTAGTACTTAGCTATGGGGCGACAGGCACACTGCACTTTGGGGGGGCTGTCTGGGCTCATGCAGGGGTGCAGGGAGGGGGGAGTTCTGTTGGGACCGGGGGGTGGGGGGGGTGTGTTGTTTGTTAGCACCGCAGGGCAAACCCGCAACTGTCTTGTTGTTCTTAAGATGCTCGGTGGGGGACGACCGATTGTTTCGACGTATGATGGGGGGTAGGGATTTGACTGTGTTGTCATGGAATGTTAACGGCCTGGGGGATAGGATTAAGCGTGGTGTGGTCCTGCAGTATTTAAAACGCATTTCACCGGATGTTGTCTTCCTGCAGGAGACGCACCTTATAGGTAACACCTTTCATGCAATGAATCGGCGGGGATATCGTTTGGTGGCCCACTCCGGCTTCACTTCGGGCTCGCGGGGGGTGGGTATTATGGTCAAGAACTCGCTCCCGTTTGAGATTGACGAGGTGCGCCATGATGAGAGGGGACGCTACACTGTTCTGGTGGGACGCATGGAGGGTAGAGTGTTTATCTTCATATCAGTCTATGTCCCGCCTGGGTTACAAGCCACTACATTTGCGGATCTAGGGCGCCTCCTTCTGGACCTTCCGAGTGGCCTGTTGGTGGTTGGAGGGGACTTTAATGCGGTTGCCTCTGGGTCTATGGATCGCCATCCCCCTAGGGACCTCCCCCGGGCGCAGGCGTGGCTGCCCGGCCTTTTAGACACGCTGGGCCTGGTAGATTGCTGGCGCCTGAAGCATCCTGTATTGCAACAGTACACTTTCCACTCGGGGGCCCATGGTAGCCTCTCGCGGCTTGATTACATCCTTGTCCCGGCGGCCCATGCAGGGAGGGTGGGGGAGGTGCGCCATTTGGCACGGGGTATCTCAGACCACTCCCCATTGTTGTTGCATTTCGATGTCTTCCCGAGGGGGGATGGCAGGGTGGCCCCGATTAATGCATGGTATTTGCGCGACCCCACCATTCGTGCCGACCTGATCAAATCCTTACAGCGCTATTTCGATGAGAATGTGGGGTCGGTCCCGTCTGCCATCTCCCTGTGGGAGGCTTTCAAGGTGGTTCTTAGAGGGGAGGCCCTCTCCTTTATTTCCAATGCCCGGCGGCGCGAGCGGGAGGAGGTGACCCGGGTTGAGGCCGAGATTGCAGAACTGGAGGGTGACCTGGGGAGCGGGGTAACAGACGCCAAGTTGCATGTGTTGCATTTAAAGCAGGCGGCCTATCGGGCCCTCGTCACGGAGGCAGCCAGGGGCCTCAGTAGAGAGCAGCAGGGGCGATTGTATGATGTGGGTGACAAGGCTGGCAAATTGATTGCGTGGTTGGATAAGAGGGAGAGAGCGAGCCGCGTGGTGCCTTTGATTGAGAGCGTGGATGGCGTGTGTGTCACCGAGCCGGAAGCCATTGTCTTCTCCTTCGCGGATTACTTCCGCGAAGTTTACTCCCCGGTTTCTCCCTGCTCGGAGGAAGATTCCCATGCCTTGCTTCGGGACATCGCACTGCCCTCCCTTACGGTGGAGGATAGGGACTCGCTGGACGCCCCTCCCACCTCGGACGAAATTGCCTCGGCTATTCGCTCGGTTGCATCCGGCAAGGCCATGGGCCCCAATGGTATTCCCATTGAGCTATACAAGCTACGCCCGGATGTGTTGGCGCCCCACCTGCGCGCGATGTTCCTTGCGGCCCACTCGCAGGGCTCCCTCCCGCTGGACCAGCGTCTGGCTACAATTGTGGTGATCCACAAGGAGGAGAAGCCCCGTGAACGAGTCACATCCTATAGGCCGATTTCGCTTTTGAACGCGGAGCCCAAAATCCTTGCCAAGGTGTTGGCCAACCGGTTGGTTGGAGTGGTGGGCGATTTGGTCCACCAAGACCAATCGGGCTTTATACCACACCGCAACACGGCGCTCAATCTGCGGCGCTTACACGGGGTGCTCGCGCGTGTCCCATTTTTGCGGGAGCCGGCCATCTTGGCGTCCTTGGACGCCACCATGGCGTTTGATACGCTTGAATGGCCATATATTTGGGCGATGCTGGCGAAGTTTGGGTTCGGCCCGGGTTTCGTCAGCTGGGTTAAATTGCTATATTCGGGCCCGTTGGCGCAGGTGGTGGTGAATGGGCGAGTATCGGCCCCATTCGCGCTGGGGCGGGGCACGCGACAGGGTTGTCCCCTGTCGCCTCTTCTGTTCGCCCTGGCCCTGGAGCCCCTGGCGGAGTGGCTGCGGTGGCACCCTTCTATCCGTGGCCTCCGTTGGACCCCCGAGCATGAGGACCGCGTGTCCCTCTATGCTGACGATATCCTTTTGTATCTCGCCTCCCCGCGCAAATCATTGATCGTCCTGGTTGATGTTTTGCGCTCCTTCGGTCGTAACTCAGGCCTGGTCATCAACTGGGCGAAATCCTGTGTCTATGTGCTTTCCGGGGAGGCTCCGGTCCTGCCACGGGACTGTCCGATCCAGATTGCCTCCCAGGGTTTCCGGTACCTGGGTATATATATTACTCTTGACCCGGAGGCCCGCTATGAGCGGAACTTGCTGCCCCCCCTCCAGCGTTTGAGGGAGGACGTGGTGCGCTGGCGGCGTCTGCCGCTCTCGCCGCTCGGCCGAGCGGCCTTATTTAAAATGATGTCCCTGCCGCGCTTCCTCTACGCCCTCCAGAATACCATGGACTTGGTCCCGGCACGTTACTTTCATGAGGTGGAGGGCCTCCAGCGGCGCCTGTTCTGGGACGGGAGGCCGCGTATTGCTCTGGCTAAACTGACGCTCCCGTGGTACGATGGAGGGGTCGCCCTTCCGGACATTAAACGGTATTACTGGGCCTCCCAACTAGCTGCAATTAATCATGGCCTTTACGGGCCCGCCCTGAATCCGGCATTTGAGATGGACAAGATGCTCCTACCCGGTGGCGATTACAATCGCGCGCTCTACTCTGGCGCGCCCGACTCCCGTCTGACGGGACCGACGCGTGTCATGGTGCGTGTCTGGCACGCGGCTAATGCAGCTATGGGGTGGAAGGACCGTTTGACCCGGGCGTCTCCGCTGTATGCATCTGAGAGGTTGGGCTCCCTGTGGACGTCGAAGGGCTTCGAGAAGTGGGACACGATCGGAATCAGCACGGTGGGAGATCTCTGGACGAGGGGGGGATTCAAAACTTTTGAGACGCTGCAGGCGGAGTTTCAGCTGCAGGGCAGTGAGTACTTTCGGTACCTACAGGTCCGCCATGCGCTGGGCTCCGTCTTCCCGGATGTTGCATCCATTCCGGAGTCTTCCCCCCTGGAGGACAGAGTGCTAGATGGCCATGTCCCGGACAGCACGATCTCCCTCATATACAAAAAGGGGGGGAAGGCGACCGCAGGGAGTCCCCACCCCCGGGCAGTTTGGGAGGGGGCGTGTGGAGGGAGGGGTTTGTGGGCCCCGCGCGGTTTTTGAACTTGGGCTGGCCTGGTAGGGAAAAGATAGCCCAAAGGCAGCCCAAATAGAGCCTAAAAGTAGCGAAATGTTGCCCAGGTATAAATACCTTGGGAGCCCGCCCCCGGCCACCAGGTCACCAAACCTAAAATGGTGGCCGGGGGCGGGCTCCCAAGGTATTTAGCGAGGATAGTGTCGTGTTTTTTGTCCCCTGTCAACAGTGTGAAGTCTAGTGGTGTCTGGTTGGCGTCCCAGGATTATAGAGTGTTAGAGGCTCTTCGGCTTCTGTCAGAGGCCGGTCGAATGGATTTGGTCATCGGAGAGGGGGCGGGGCCGTCGCGGCCCCCGCGGCAGGCCTCGGCTGGAGTGGCGGCTGCGGTGGCAGCGTGTACGTCTCCGAAGCGGTCGCGATTGCCGGTGAGTGAGCGGGGACGCCCGCGCGTGCGGAGAGCGGTCCCCGCTCGGTATGGCCAGGCCGGTCGGGTAAATGTTTTGGGGGCGGCGGGCGTGGGTGATGCGGCGGGGATCGGGGTCGTTGTCGGTGGTGCGGCAGAGCGTTCCTTGTCTCCCCCAGTGGTGGGTGTTCAGCGCGGAGGCGGGCGCGGCACTAAGAGGCGCTCGGCGTCGGTGCCTGAGGTGGATTTAGGTAGCGCGAGGGCGGGGAGCGCCGTTGCGAGTGTGGGCGGGTCGGCGGTGGTGGCGCAGGCGGCGGGGCGCGAGCAGGGGCCAGAGTTGTGGGGCGGGCCAGCGGGTTTTGATGGTGGGGATTCTTCTCTTGTTGCGGGGAGTGCGGGAGGGTTGGAGGCGGGTTTGGTGCGGTCCGGGATGCAGGGGGCGGATAGGAGGGGTGGTGTGAAGTATGCTGAGGCGGGTTTCGCCGCGGAGAGACCCAAGGGGTGTGGTGAGGCAGCGCCTAGCAGCCCGTTGTTGTTTTCGCCGGGGTCTTCGTTGGCAGGTGTGGGGGGGAGCTCCTTGGGAGAAGGGGAATGGGCGCAGGTGGAGGGGTGGTGTCCGGCGCAGGATGTGAGGATGCAGGAGGTGTCAGAGTGGGGGAGTTCTGCTCGGTTGAGTGACCAGGGAGGGGAGGTTTGGCGTTCAGCGGGCGCAGAGTTGGTGGGGGGGGCGGGCAAAGGGGGAGTGGAAGGGGATGGGTGGTTTGGGGGGGATAGTGAAGCGTCTGGGAGAGGGTTTGAGGGCGAAGGCTTGGACATTTTTCCCTCCTGGGCCGAAGGTGTCCGGGGTTGTAGTGCGGAAGGTGCAGTGGGTGGGTCAGGCGTGCAGGGGCAGGGCGGGGTGGGGGGTGCCAAGGAGAGGTGGGTTTATGGGGCGAGCGGTCGTGCCAGGAGGAGGTCGGGTAGGTCGCTATCTTTGGGGGAGGAGTATGGCGAGGTCTCGGCGTCTGTTTTGGGGCAGGCTAGGTTGGAGTGGAGCGGGGACGAGGAGGAGATGGTGCCGTCGCAGCGCGGGGGGGTAGGGCGAGCGGGTGTGTATGGAGGGGCTATATTAGGCGCGGGTTTGTCGAGCGGTATCGGGTCGCGGGACGTGGTTAGTTTCGTGGCTCCCGGCACATCAGTCCAAACTTTTTCTTTTCAGGATAGGTCAGGTAGCAGAGCAGCAGACTCGGTAGGGCGAGGTACGGCCCAATATCGCCGAGGAGAAGGGAGGATGAGGCCTGGCGCGGCACATTCCGTACCGGCGGGGGATCCCGTCGCGGTCAGCTCACGAAGGTCAGGCGCGACCTCGCTGGCCCCAACGTCACGGCGTTCAAGGTGGATGGACTTTTCTGCTGAAATGGATGATTGTGTTAAGCGTGGGAGAGGGGAGGACCGGCGAGTACAGTCGGCTCCCCCGCAAGGTGGTTATAAGGCCATGGAGGCCGCTGGTGCTAACGTAGGGTCCGGTAAGGCCCGAATGGTGGATTTTGCTGAGGAGGCGCTGATGGTGGAGGAGCCATTACTGCTCGACTATGATGAGGATAGCCCCGAGGAAGGGGAGATACGGGGTGATGAGGTGGGGGGACACTCTCATGCTTCTTGTAGTCTGTTTCAGGTTCCGGGTGTGGCACCCATTGCACAGGCTGCGGTGGTGAAATCGGCAGGAGAGCACGGCCCGTCAGCAAGGGCGCATCCTCCAAGGGATTCTTCGGCACGGGCGGTGAAGCGGTCGGAGTCGGTCCGCACACCCTCCTTAGAGCCAGGTGAGAGCGCGAAAACACAGGCCAAACCTATTATGGTGTCTGTGGGGTCCGGGGAGGATGGGGGTGGGGGTGTTTTGGAGGGGAGATTATATAGAGGCAAGTATGTGAAGGACACGGGGGTGGGCACGGGGCCGGAGGGAACATTGTCAGGGACCAAGGTGGAAAGTGGGTCTCAGGTAGAGGCAGGCAATGGGAAGGAGAAGCCGCAGAGCAAGGAATTGAAGATCAGGAAGCTCCCGTATATGGGGGTAACTAAGCCTCTGGGGGCGCATTTGATGCTGGCTACGAAAGAGCGTATTTGGAAGGGTGAATATGTGGAGATTCTGAAGCTGTTGCACAGGGAGGTGAGGTCCAAGGAGGGTTCGAAAGAGGAGGAATATGAGTTGGCCAAGCGCCCTAAGGTGCCGCTGACGATAGAGAATTGGACGGCGGCTTTCCTAATTTATGCTAGTGTCTACTGTGAAAAGTTTCCCGAGCGCTGCGTAGCCATATTTAAGTATATGGACGTTATCCGAAAGGCTCAACTCACTGGTACGGGGTATGCTTGGGCTCAGTATGACGAGGAATTTCGGGCCCGGATGGCTTGGGATGCTGAAGCTAAATGGGGTGAGCTGGATAATGACTTGTGGCAACATACTATGGGGGCCGCGCCAGGGGGTAAGACTATTTTTACGGCTAGTGGTTTGCCGCTGGTTTACCGGCCCTTTCAGGGAAAGCCCACCCGGGGTGAGGTGGGAGGCTCAGCCGCATCACAGTCGGGGGTCGGGGCCTGTTGGGATTTTAACAAGGGCCTGTGCACGCGGGAGTATTGTAAATACAGGCACGAGTGCTCTAAGTGCGGCAAGCGGCACTCCCTCGTTAATTGCTGGGGAGTTAGGCCGTCAGGAGGTCAGCAAGCAGGTGCAGGAACGTCTGGCGGCGCGCAGCAGTCACAGGGTGGGCGAGGGGGTAGGGGCGCACAGGGTTCTGGGCCCAAGGGCTCCTACACCAATTAAATTGGATCGGCTGCGGGATGCATTGGGGGGCTACGGGGATTTGGTGGCAAAGCAGACTCTGTTGGATGGTTTCAGGTGGGGTTTTCATTTGGGGTACCACGGGCCCCGGCAGAGACGGTGGGCGGATAATTTGAAATCTGCCTCGGAGCACAAGCTGGTGGTGAGGGAAAAATTGCGTAAGGAAGTGCGGGAGGGGAGGATGGCGGGCCCGTTTGGAGAGTGGCCAGTTCCTAATTTAATCATTTCCCCGATTGGTGTGGTGCCCAAGAAGGAGGAAGGGCAGTTTCGGCTGATTCAGCATTTGTCATGGCCGGAAGGGTCGTCAGTCAATGATTTTATCGATGAAGACGCTGCTTCGGTGTCATACTCCTCAGTTGACGTCGCCATGTCAATGGTTGTGGCCGCGGGCGCAGCTGCAGGGATGGCAAAGTGCGATATTAAGTCGGCTTTCCGGCTGCTCCCGGTTCATCCGGATGACTGGCCTTTGTTGGGCATACAATTTGAGGGTGAATGGTATGTGGATAAGGCGCTACCCATGGGTTGCTCGGTGTCATGTGCTCTTTTTGAGCTCTTCAGCACTTTTTTGCAGTGGTTTTTCACACATCGCACTGGTCACAGTTGGGTCACGCATTATTTGGATGATTTCTTTTTTGTGGGCTCTTCGGGCTCTTCGGAGTGCCGACGTGCGTTGGAGTCGTTTCAGGAGCTTATGGAGGAGTTGGGGGTGCCGTTGGCTCCGGAGAAAACAAATGGGCCGGATACTGTCATTTCATTTCTGGGCATTGAACTTGACTCAGTTTCGATGCAGGCTCGGTTGCCCGCGGATAAGAAATCCAAAATGTTGGTTTTGCTGGAGGAGATGTTGGCTCGGCCGAAGGTAACGGTGAAGGAAATACAGGTGTTGCTAGGCCATCTAAATTTTGCTTGTAGGGTGGTTCGGGCGGGGCGGACTTTCTGTCGGCGCCTGGGCCGGGCTTTAGCAGGCCGGCACTTGCCTCATCATCATGTGCGCCTGTCGGCAGGGGTGAAAGAGGATTTGCGGATGTGGTCCTTTTTCTTGCACTCATTTAATGGGGTGCCCTTGGCCAGGGACGAGGATGTACAGTGGGATGTGCAGCTGTTTTCAGATGCAGCGGGCAGTGAAGGTTTTGGCATTTACTGGCAGGGGCATTGGTGTGCTGAGCAGTGGCCTCAGGAGTGGAAGAATGGTGGGCGGAGCATTGCCTTTTTGGAACTGTTCCCGCTGGTGGTGGCGTTGACCATCTGGGGCGCAGAGCTGGAACACAAGAGGGTGCTTTTCCGTGTGGACAACATGGCGGTGGTGCAAATCGTCAATAGACAATCGGCCAGGGACGAGCAGATTTTGAAATTAATGAGGGTGTTTGTGCTGGGCTGTTTGCGCTATGACATTTCATTCAGGGCTTTGCACGTACCGGGCGTGGACAATGACATTGCGGATGCTTTGTCTCGTTCACAGTGGGGGAGATTCCATGGGCTGGCCAAGGAGGCGGACAGGACACCGACCCCGATGCCGGAGCACCTCTGGTCAGTCGGCAACGCAGGGTGTTTCAACTGGTGGTAGGTTCCTTGTCGGTTTCCACGCGTACGGCGTACACATTGGCATGGAATGAATTTTTGGCTTCAGGTGCTAGTAGGAGGGACGAGCCGGGGCGCAGTTCGGAGGATGTAGTGCATTTTATCCTTGACCTCATTGAGAAGGGTTTGTCGCGAGTCACTATTGCGGGGAAGCTGGCTGGGGTGGCGTTCATGGGTAAGCTTTTTTGGGGTTATGCCCCGTCTGCTGGGGAAATAGGTCGCAGGATGCTGGAGGGGTGGGCGAGGGAACGGGGCGGTGCTGGGGGGTCCCGTTTGCCGATTTCCTGGCAGACGCTGGCTCGTTTGCTGGCGGTGTTGCCTGCAGTGTGCACTGATGAGTTTGAAGTTGCATTGTTTTCTACCCTCATGGTTTTCATGTTTTTTGGAGCTATCAGGGTTTCGGAGCTCCTGGGGACCAAGGTGAGGCGGGGGATTTGTTGGCAGGATGTTTTCCTATCGGCCACAGGTGTACATGTTTGGTTGGCCAGTTCCAAAACAGATCAGAAGGGGGTGGGAAAAGGGGTTTGGTTGGAAGCAGGATCCCCTAGTTGCACATGCCCGCTGCGCTTGGCCCGGCAATGGAAGACGCTCTCAGGGGGGGATGGGGGCGAGTTAGTTTTTCAGCACAGGAACGGGGCGCGCGTCTCTGACTATCAGCTGCGCATGGTCCTGCGTAAGGGGTTGCAGCAGTTGGGGTTGGATGGAGCTCAGTTTGGGACACATTCTTTCAGGATTGGGGCAGCGACTGAGGCGCATAACCGGGGTTGGTCGCAGGGCGACATAATGCGCTTGGGGCGTTGGTCTTCTTCCTGCTTTCACAAATATGTGCGGGAGGATCCTCTTTCGGCGCCTGCGTCCATTGTTTTGGTGTGAGTCTCATATTTGTTTTCATTTCAGGTTCGGTGGCCGGGCCAAGCACGAGGGAGTTGACGGTGTGGATTGTGGGGCATTCCTTCGTCAAGTGGGCGCACGTTCAGGCGTGCAAAAGTTATTTTGGGGAGAGTTTGGGTTTCAATGGCAGCCTTTTTCGACTGGTATGGAAGGGAAAGGGGGGGATGCTTTGGAGGGAGCTGATCCCCTGTCTGAATAAAGCCATGGTGAGGGGTCAATGCCCGGATATTCTTTTAATTCACTTGGGGGAGAATGACCTTTGTAGTGTGAAAGGGGTGGTATTGTTGCGAGCCATGAAGAGAGACTTGGCGTTGTTGAAAGAGCAGTGGTCGGGTTGTCATGTTCTCTGGACTGAATTGGTCCCGCGGAGGGTGTGGAGAGGGGCGTTGAAGCCCAGGGCGGTTGATAGGTCTCGGAGGAAAGTGAATTTGGAGATCTCCCGGTTTTGTCGAGATTTGGGCTTTGGGAGAGTCACCCATAAAGATATCCGCTTTGAGGCGGTAGAGTTTTTTCGGGGAGATGGGGTCCATTTGTCGAGGTTGGGCATGGATCTTTATTTGTTGGAGATCAGGGAGGTCTTGTCTCGGTGCTTGAGGGGGCAGAATCAGGCTCGTTGTGTTTAAAGCCTTTTTTGTTGGGGGGCAGAAAGAGGGGAGGGTAGTTGCACCGCCCCCCTCTTTCTGGGTGGCGGGGGTTATGGTGATTTCTGGTCAGTTTTACCGGAAGTTGGTGGAGTTATTGGGGTTGAGTTGGGGTTATCGACAGGAAAAGGTTAGTTTGGTAAATTTAGTTCGGTTACACAGTTTGGGGGCAGATAGCTGAAAAGGGGCAGGCAGGGGAGTTTTGGTTAACAGAAGGTTTGGATTTAGAGATTGTTGGGGGGTTATACAGGAGTGTAATGTTTTATAATGTTTTATAATGTTTTTATATTGTTGTAATGTTGTAATGTACGGGCGGGGGCGGGCTCGAAGGTATTTAGGGGAGGGGGCGGGGGGCGGGGCTAGGCATGTTATATTTAGTGAGGCCTAGTTTTGGAAGGCGTTTCGGCCAAGGATTTTAATTTGTAATGTGCACCTGTTTCCAATAAAGCGGCCTTTTACACACAATGATCTTGTCAGTGGCCTGCTCCCCCCCCTCCACCCCTCCCTCCCAAATTGATTAACGATAGATCGTGCCTGCTGACTAGTCTCCGCGAGGCTTGGGTTGCCGACGGGCTGGAGCTGGACGGCGAGGATTGGATTTCCGCGGTGGCCTCTCCGAAAGAGGTGGCCATCCCGGCTCGCCTTCGTTTCGTCCAGCTCAAGATCCTTCACCGGGTCTACGTGACGGGGCCAAGGCTTCTACGTATGGGTTTTGCCGGTGACGGAATGTGTAAGCGTGGCTGTGGCGCGACTTTCATGCATATACTGTGGGAGTGCCCGAAGGTGGAGCGATTCTGGCGTGGTGTGCATGGGGTTCTGCGAGTGGTTACGCGTGTCACGCTACTGCCTGAAGCGAGGAGATGCTTGCTGAATGTCTGGGAACCTAATGACTACTCGGTACCGCAGACGCGGTGGGTGACTCTGGGATACATGATAGCTAAGCGTGATATTGCTCAATTGTGGGGATCCCAGAGGCCCCCTGCGGTGTCGGCCTGGAAAGAGCATATGGATTGGTGTATGTTTCGTGAAAAGGTGGTGTATGTGGCGAGGGGTAAGCCTGGGGCGTGGATGAAACTCTGGGGCCCCTGGAACGCCTACCGCGGGGGTATTTGTGAGCCGCCGCTGCTACCGACTGCCTCGCCGGCTCCGTCTCCCTAGATGGCCCCCCTCCCTTGGCCGCGGGCGCGCGGTCCCCCAGTCCCTGATCTACTCCCGTCCCCCTCTTCAGAGTTTTGCTGCTGGTTTGGATCCCCCACTTGTGGAGCACGTGTTGTCACTTTGGATCGAGGGTTGCCTTGCGGTTGTGGTTTGTTTATGTTGTTTTGCTTTAAGAAAATGGAACCGTACTGTGGGCCTGGAGCCGTGAGGCCTGCACCATTGATTACTCCTGTTTTCCTACTTTGCACCGCTGTGAGACTTTTTGCTGTATGCATGTAATATGTTTTTGATGCTCTAGCGGCCGGCCGTGTGGTTGTAGGCCCATACCTGTAACTTTTCAAACTGCAATAAACGGTTTCAAAAAAAAAAAAAAACGTGATGTGGTTAAGGCACCTGCTGTGCGCCCAGTAGATCTCAAGGAAAAATTAAAATGGCACGATGACTCTGCCGGTTGAGGCACTTGGTGGAGAGATCTGTATTTTGTCTAGTCACAGTTATGTCTCATAAAGTACCATAGAGGAAGCGACTCCTGCAAAGCACACTATGTAACATGCAGATAACAGAATTGTATTTTATGTAGCTAGGCAAGCTGCTTTTGACACAGAGATCCTTGTATTGCTGTCAGTTCATAAACTGTAATCCTTTTAATATAGCACAGTGAGCTATGAACTGGCAACAAAGACTTGCAGGCAAACTACAAGGCATGGGTTTAGAACCTTATTGTTTTTTTCTCAAAATGTTGTTATTGTAAGGCTGCTAAATAGGGGTTATTTTGGTAGTAGTAAAGTCCTATTAGTACAGACAAGTCCAAGCACTGCATTACATTTTAAATCCTGACCATGCATTCTTAACATGTAATCCATACGAGTACACCCTGAAATTGTAATTGTTTCATGTAACATCCTGTACACTTATTTATACATTTGGATCATTTATTGTCAATGTACAATGTGTGAGTGTGCTGTAAAGCGATCTGACACCCTGCATTGGGATAAGTAGAGCTGTAAATGAACTAAACTAAATAAAAACGAGCAAGTGCTATTTCAATTGTTACTTGTGTAAATACTCATACAGACCGATTCATCTGACATTATGGCAATGCTTGCACATCACTTAAGTACAGGGATTGAACAAAGTCAAAAGCTTGCCTCCAAATCGTAGTTTCTCATAAGTACTTGTAAAGTGATACCAAGATGTGTGCCTTTGTTTCTCTCCATTGCATTGGTGTCTAGGTGTTATGCTCCAGATAGCTCCCAACCACGATTAGATTAAAAGAAAACATGGGTTGGTAGCCCTTTAAGTTCGGCCTTTGTTTTGAGTCCATCTGGAAGATAAAATAAGAAAGCCCCTATACACCCTGAACATTGCTGCTCTGACAATTTGTGGGCACTGCTGAATTGTGTCCCGGTGTTGGCAAATTACACTGGAGCAAATTCATCTTATTTCACTGGGGCAAGACAGATCCTCAATCCGGCTCAATAATAGATACCGGATCCAACTAGATTCACTTCATTCCAGCACTGCTTTAAAGTGTTATAGGATATTTTTCTAAAGAGGAGAGAAATCTGGAAGATTCTTTTTTTTGGCTAGAACCATGGACAGGGACATTTTAAGGATTTTGGAGGCCCAGGGCCAAACAAAGGGACTCATTATGATGGCGGGTGGACGTCAGTCCGCCCGCCACCATAACGGTGATGGGACCGACCGCCAGAGGTGCGACGGTCCCACCTGCCCAATTAGGATGCGCCCACCGTACTGGCGGGCGTATCCTGCCCATTTACCATTGCGGACAGTGCTGCTGGCGGCAGCACCGTCTGCAATGGTAGAAGGGCATGCACAGCATTTCCCTGCACCACGTGGCAGGCACCTGCAGATGGGTACCATGGGTACCCCCAAGTGCACCCCTCACCCACCACCCCCCAGGGGGCCCGCAATGGGCCCCGTAGCCAATCTCCGCCAGCCTTTCCATGGCGGCATCGCCACCATGGAAAGGCCAGTTACAACACCCATCCTAATATAGATGGCGGTGCCTGCTAGGCAAAGCCACCATATTAGTGGCCAAGTCCGCCCGGCCGGCAATCGTAACGATTGCCGACCGGCAGAACAGTGGTGGACGCACTTTCCATCTGCCACGGTACCCACCGCCATTGTAATCTGGCGGAGGGTAAATCAGGTTACGATGGCGGGCGGCGGTGGCGATCCGCCAGCCATCATAATTAGCCCCATAGTTGGGAACAGCTTTAAATTTATGATCCAAATTCAGCTCTTTCGTGCCCTCTTCAGACAGGTCACCGACACTGCACCTGGACTGGTCCAAATTCTAAGCGTGTTTAAAAAAAGAAATATTTCAAAATAAATACAAAACAATGACAAGCAAGCAAGGTTCACTTTGTCTAACGAATGGAATGAGTGGAAAGTGCTCACATATTTTAGACATTAATAGTAATTTACTGACAGGAGGCTCAATATGGTGTTTATTCGAGGAATAAAGTCAATATTAATAAATGCAGGTGTTATCAATTAACTTTCAGCTTGTTGCGGTGATGCTTATGCAAAAATGTGCCAAAATCTTTATGATCAATTATGACCCACTGCTATGGATTTAAGTCACATGTAAGCATCTAAACCTGAAATGCTGTACACAGGTGACAGAAATACGTAGTTCAGACCCTATCCAGAGAGTCTTGAGTGGGCAAAAGAGGAAAGAGGTGTTAGGAATGGGAAAGGAAATGAAGACTTATGGTGTTAAGTTCATTTTGTCCTGGTGATGCTGAAACAGATGAGTTATGCTTCTGCTGCAATCTTTCAGTAGGAGGAGGCATTTTTTCAGGCACCCCAGAAAGAGAGTCTGCAAGGTAATCCAGACCCATGCATGTGGGATGGCATGCTGCTGCCTTTGTTGGTCTGAACCGAGTATGATGTTCCAGTCTATCTGCTGAGTGTTTCATGATCTCATAGACAACCATACTCTGCCAAGGGTTCTCTAGTTGGTGGTTGCAGTCGGCCACAGGACTTTGAGTGAGCACAGGTAACATCCTGCTTCTGATGGAATCCATGGTCTTGTTAATTTACCAATGTACCGATACAAGTTTTCACACAGTGTTAGTCAATACTTGCAAGTGACAATATCATAACTCCCTGATGTTTCAAAAAAAGGAACTGGGAAATAAAATGATATTGGATTTGAGAGCGGAGAATGTAACTAAAGTTATCACAGGATATGCTTTAATGTAGACGAGGAGGAGATAAAGCTGTGGGGGCCATTTTACAGAACACTTTTTTGTATTATGATGTAGCCTACCTGATGTATGAAAGTAATGTAAGAATTTAGGGATAGAAAGGCGGAATGAGGAACGTAAATAAAGAGGCGGTTGCCTTCGTTTGATTTGTTGCTGTAGACCAAAGTATTGTTGTGGGTGTTAGCCAGGAGAAATAATGAATGGAGTAGTGGTTCAGTAGGTTGTAGTGGCCATTGAGGCAATGAAGAAGGACAGACACAGTTGAAGGTTCTTGCAAATGACCTTTTTTGCACAGTCTAGCAAGGCACACAACAATTCTCAGGATTCTACCATCCTGCCACTAGATCACGCCAACAAGGGCCCTTTGCAACTCAGTCTTTACATAAGCGTGGGACAATATACCCATCTACACTTGTATACTTAGTTTTGCTTCATCTTCCAGTCCAGGGTTCTGCCCCACTGCCTTTATGCATTATGGTCCTCGAGCTTCCTCTGTCAGCAGACCCTTCATAGATCACATCCTGGTACTGGTTCTCTGTTAACTAGTTTGGGTCCTTGATCTTACGGTTATTCTAACTCTTAATTTGGTCCTTTCTGTTTCTTGGCTCCGATCTATACTCTGTTCCTGTTTATCCTGTTTTGTGCCTTCTAGTTTTCCTAGCCTTCCCCTTTCCAAGTCCCGGTTCAGCCTTCGCTTGATGGTGGTTCCCTTATTCCTTGCACCTGGTTTATTCCATGCACCTTGCTCTCTCCCTGCACCTATGTTCTCCTCCTGAGCCTCAAGCTATTTCAGCCCTGTGAGCCCAGCCTGCAGCGGCTCACAACTGACTTGGTTGTTCAGTCACCTCGTGCTATGTCGCGTCCCTGGTGTTGTGCTTCCAGGCTTGCCTTTTGATTCTGTTTCCATTTCTTGTTATCCTCCCTCACTGTTTCTGTGAAAGTTTTTGTTCTTACCATTGTCTGCATTCTTCCTGTTCTGTTGTCTTACATGTAAACTCCTTGCTTTATGTTCTGTGTATTCCAGTGCTGACCCTGACCTATATTCCAGTTCTGTTTATCTTTGAGCCCAGTTCCTGTGTCTGTGTTCCCTCCAATGTCCCCTTTGTCTTCTTGTGTGTTTATATTAGAATCCAGGTTGTCATTGCTACAAAGCGTGGCAGTTATATTCCAGGGTTTGTGTCTCTGGCACAGAAAACTAAGTACCGGGGCTCTTTCTCCATAGGAGCTGCTGGGTGTCTCTCTGAACGCTGTGAGATTAATTTGCTTCTTGCCTTCTTTTAAGATCTGTTCACCTCAATGAGGGGATCACAATCCCATGAGCGTGCAAATGATAATTTATGATAGTGTGTCTATCATTTGCCTTGCATTCCTTTGTTTTAGTACTTGTTTTATCATATAGATTTCCTTTGCAGACTTTTAGCAGCCTATCACCACGGATCCAATCCTAAACTTCTGCCCTCCCTTCCTTTCTAGCTTTCCAATATGTATTCGTATGTGTTTATCTCTTCTCTGGAAACCCCTTCCTCTTTAGAGAACACACAGCCAAAGCTATCCAGTCTTGTCTGATCTCACCCTGCTAATCCCCTGACAGATTAGGAAACCCTACCCAAATTGTTCTTATTTTTGTCATGTTTAGTGTATTAAAAGCCAAGAAGCCTTGGTATGTAGGATTGGCGCCCTTTGCCTAAGCAGCACAGTTTTTTTCAGCCAGTCAGAAAGACAGTTGGCCTGAAAGATCAACTCATAAAAAAGAAATATATCTACATGCTAAATAGTATTCCCTGTGGTTGACTATCTCTATTATGGTAAATTTGCATTCAGTTTGCAATCCTGACCGTTATCTAATGTCCACTATTGAACTACAGGATGAAAATGAATTTTTGCAAACTTTGTTAGCAGCAGAAAAGCAGTATAGGTATTCACATGATGGTGCAGTAAAGGGCACTTTTTCACCAGTTGGCAATACCAGAAATTAGTGCCAAGAGCCTAAACCCCCTAAAGAAAATTCCAAGCCATTGCATATAGAGGTATTTTATCAACCTCATAGTTTAACCTTACTGTTTATACTGTTGTTACTATCCTTTTGTGCATACCAGAGACATATCGCCTGAATATACTTTTCATCCTGTCATAGTAAAGATTGTTGTGTTCTTTGATCTTCAGGTTTATCCATTCCAAAACCCCTGTGAATTAAGCCAGGAGACTAAAGAAACAAATGCACAGACCCAATGGGCTTGTTTAACCATGACAGAGTCTGCTGTATCTGCTGTATTGCCTGAGAAAGTCTCTGAAATGACATCAGTACATGAAAAACTGGTTCCCTTAAAGAGAGATATCATGGATTGTATAACAAAAAAACTATGTACACTGCCAAAATATGGCAAAAAGCTATGTGTTCACAAGACTGAGCCCTATTTCCCAGAACCTGACATCCTTATGATGAGTATCTTAGATATTAAGACTTCTACTGAGTCTCTCATGTTGAGGCCTGATTCTTTGATACAGAGAGAAAAGCTAGAAGAAGAATATGCTAACCAATTTAACATTTAATATTTTTTTTTTATTGAGATCCACCATCATTTTAAATTCATCCATATAACACAGTACCATATCTTGGTCATGCACCAATAATCAATAAATACAGCATACATATTCAGGAATATAAAAATATACAGAGCAGACTAAGAACAAGGGTGACACTGCTTTAAAAATTACCAGAAGCAATATACACTACTTAATTTTGCAATTGAAGGCGCTTAAAGTGCATAAAGTGCTTAAAGTGCATACAGAGAATAAAATGCGGTTTTCACATTTTATTTGCACAACCAACTCAAGAGTCAATTGAAGCACTCTACCTTCCCTGCCCAGGAGTTTACCAAGCTTATTGTTGAAACTAGTTCCAGCAATGCTGATATTAGGTCATAGAGATCGTGTTCCGATGCCATAAATGACCCTGAGATTGAGCAAGCTATTTTTTAAACAAGCGCCACTGAAAAGTTTCAAGACCATGAAACACTCAAAACTCCTGAATTGAGAGATTACAGCATTGCAGAGTCTGACATAATCTCTGCAGTGGGGCTAAAACAGGATTCTAATGAAACAACAGTGTCAGAGCCCATTTTTTAGTCCACTTCAACTGTTCCTGTTAGTTTTACCACTGTTTTAAAGCAAGCACAGCATTCTGATAAAGACAAAACAAAGCATGTTGGTCTATTCTGGGTTAGGGCAGAAAGATTTGCCCCTGGTCTGCAAATGGAAAAAAGCCACAGATTCCCTGTTTTTCAGGAGCCACCGGTACAGGGAGCCGGTCAGGGTCCATGGATTAGTAAATAAAGTCGTTGGGGAATTGGGTGGACTCTACACTCGCAAGATCTCTATAATTGAGCTCTGTCATGAATTGTATGATGTATTTTTTTTCACAGAGAGTGACACTGGACCCTGAGCGACCTGTGTATATCCAAAGGGTACGAAGACCCCTCCGGTGTATGCAGTGTGATGATTTAATACACTTAAGCATAAGTTGCATAGTTGCATAATCACGCTAACTACAACACTTATCCACCCAGTGTGAGAAATATGTGGGCTACGGAGATGGATTAGTTACTTACCTGTAATCCTAGTTCTCTTCCAGGGGTATCCTCATCAAAGTCATAAGCATTAGAATATTCCCGCCCATGTGCGGGTGTCATGATCCTCGCGAGACACCTGACAGCCGGAAGGAAGATCGGCGCCCCCAGCTATTACCTTGCGGCCAGGAAAAGAAGCGATTTCCAAAAACGAACTACAGTTCCCAGAAGGCAGTGGGACGCCGAACTGCAGAGCACAGGAAGCGGTGTCAATCACATGACCACCGCTATAAGACCCTCCCCCTCTGAAGGAACGGTGCTTGACAATCCGTTGGAGTTCCCTGAAGACAGCGCTTAGCGGATGGTATTCCCCGCTGGAGGACTGTGGTCACGCCGCCCCTGAGAATTCTCCGGTTCCCATTTCTGTCCGCGGCACCAAGGTCAGGTAATTAGGAGGGACACTGTGGGAGGAACGGGAGCACTCCGTTTGCAGACAATGACCCAGGCAGTGATGTAACTGCGTTTGTCCCAAAAGACTCCCGCAAGTGTTCCGTGTTCATCCGCCGTGGTCTCCCCACCATTTAGCATTCTACGCTGCCGACGCAAGGAAACATTGTCGTTCCGCAGCTCGCACCCAACCTTTGCTTTGAAGAGAGGACTTCTTGTGTGCAGATAGGCACAGTTGGTGACCGCCTGCGGTAACACGGTAGTGAGGATAACTACCACACCCGCAAGGACTTGCACCCAACGCCCTATCTACGACTTCATTGGCCGTGAAGCTAACGGCCTCCATGACTTGGGGTTCTCGGTTACTTTGCTCCTTAGGTGAGTAGTAGGCCTCTAGAGGGCGAAAAGAAGGTAGTGGGTAGGTTGCACTTCTTTCCCTAACGCCTGATTTGTTTGTCTCCTCCTTACTGCAGCCTGCGAGGAAGTGACTCCATCAGATCCTCCCGCTCGCTGATAGAAGAGCCACGCTGACCCCCATCCCTCCTTTGTTGATCCTCTCGTTTTCCCCCTGTGTGCCTCTACCACGCACTGGTGTTTGTTTGGGGTTCACCAGCGTGGGGTTGCGCTTGTGGGAAAGGGAGAATTCCTGCACGTCATCGTTCCTGCCGGTCGATCAGCAGGTTAGTAGCTTTCTCGAGTATACGGCTACTGCCAGCCTGACAGATTGTCAAGCCCACGTATACATCTCGGCCTGAACGATGGACTCCAATGTCGTGTTGTCCTCCCTGATGGAAAGCATTACGGCTTGACAACAGGAAGTACACGCTTCTCGGTTAGAGAACCAAGAAATGAAAAAAGAAATGGGTACCTTGCGCAGGGAGGTTGCAGGCATTTCTAGACAAGGCCCTGGTAAGAGCACGTACATAAGAGATTGGACCCTTCCCCCTCCTGCGACACGCACAACCCCAGTACTGGGGGGTGGTGCTTCTGGTACAGGGTTCTTTACCCCTCCTGGCACGTCACAAGCTTCTCAGGATTCTGCTCCTACAGTGCATGTTATCCAGACTCATGGGTTACAATTAGCCCCCCCCGAAAGGTTCTTTGGGGACCCCAAGAAATTTGAGACTTTTCTTAACCAATGCAGGTTACATTTCCTCTGTAATTCGACGATCCTCCAGGAACATACTGCAAAGACCTCCTTCATGATGTCGTACATGGGGGGCAACGCTGCTAGCTGGACCATTCCGTTAATGGAAAGAAACGACCCTGTGCTGCACAATTTCCAAGACTTTTGTACAGAAATGAGAAGACTATTTGATCGTAAATCTCACATGCTATCATTGGATCGTGAATTGCTTACCCTCAGACAAAGCTCACAGGATTTGCTATCGTATATTACCACATTTAATAGACTGGTGGTGGAAACCGATTGGCCTACCGAGAAACGTTCCACCCTATTCTACCAAGGTCTTAGAGGTGAGCTAAAAGACATATTATCTCAAGTGGTGCAGCTGCCTCCCACTTGTGAGGAGCTGATTGATCTCACCGTACAGTTGGAACATCGCTTGCAAGAGCGGAAGACTGATAAGGCTCGAGGTGAGACTCGCTTCCCGCTTCCTAGGATTCGAGCACTCCCCGAGGAACGCCCGAAAACCACAGATACCAGCGAACCCATGCAGATTGGGGGACTGCGAGGTCCCCTTACCCCTGAAGAACGGGAAAAAAGACAGCAACAAAAGCTTTGTCTTTACTGTGGGAAAAGTGGGCATTTCATCAGGGAATGTCGCGCGAGAGCCAAGGCCCCTGAAAGACCCAGCCCCACGCAAGTGCCAGCCGCTTCTATTTCACAGGAGTCGGAAAACTAGAAAACCCACGACAGGGATCACTGCCATGGGTACGGATTTATCACGGATCCCCCTAGCACTCGCCAACACCATGCAGCCCGCCGTAGCCCACATCAATGTGTGCGTTACCATATGGATCACCGAGAACCTCCCTCTAGACGTGGCGGCCTTGTTGGATTCAGGCGCAACCGGAAATTTCATGGATCTACAATACGCTCGTCGGTTTGGGGTGCCATATGAAAGGAAGGCGATACCCGAAATCGTGAAAGCCGTAGATGGGAAGACCTTAACATCCGGACCCGTCAGACATCACACTATACCCCTAAAAATGAGGGTAGGGGAAGACCACTATGAAGTTCTGCGGTTTGACCTCATAGACGCGCCTCAATTCCGTTTGATCTTAGGCATGCCGTGGCTGACGCTGCATGACCCATTAGTCCGATGGGCGGAACGTACGGTATCCCTGACCTCTGATTATTGCAACAAGCACTGTACTAGGCATTCCTTGCAGGACAACGGTTCCAGAACACAAGCAGGTTTCCTCGCTGAAGGCCGGGAAGAACCTGAATATTGCTGTGCTGTCTCATTACCCAACGTGTATCAGAAATACCAACCAGTGTTCGACAAACAAACAGCGACCCAATTACCTCCCCACCTATCATACGATTGCCGGATCGATCTCCAACCTGGAGCGGACATCCCCTGCAGCCGAGTGTATGCACTCACCGAACCAGAGGCCCGCTACCTCAAGGAATACCTGGAGGAGAATCTGGAATCAGGATTCATTCGTCATTCCTCATCGCCCGCCTCTTCTCCCCTCTTCTTTATTTCTAAAAAAGACTGCGACGAGTTAAGAGCCTGCATCGATTATCGCGCCATCAACAAGATAACCATCAAGAACCGATATCTTCTCCCGTTGATTCCCGTGCTGCTGGACCAGCTCAAGGGGGCCCGAATATACACCAAACTAGATCTTCGGGGTGCATACCATTTGGTTCGTGTAAAATCTGGGGATGAATGGAAAACTGCGTTCCGAACCAAATTCGGTCTTTACGAGTATCAAGTCATGCCCTTTGGTCTATGCAATGCTCCAGCAGCATTCCAGTTCTTTATGGATGAAGTCCTCAGAGGCCTGCTGGAGGTGTGCTGCATAGTCTACATAGATGATATACTCATCTATTCGTCCACCTTGCAAGAACACATCACCCATGTGCAAGAAGTCTTGACCCGCCTTCAACGCCATTCTCTATACGCAAAGCTGGAAAAATGCTTATTCCATGTAACAGAAGTGGCCTTCCTGGGGTACATCATCAATTCACAAGGCTTTCAAATGGATACCGCCAAAGTGGACGCAATCACTTCTTGGAAAGCCCCAAGCCACGTTAAGGCGGTACAACGATTCCTGGGGATCGCCAATTACTATCGGCGGTTCATAAAAGACTTCTCTAAGGTGATTCACCCCATCTCTCGTTTACTGCGAAAAAATACCCCTTTTATCTGGGACCAAGAGGCGGAACAGTCCTTTCAGGAGCTGAAAAGACGATTCACAACCGCCCCTATTCTACTACACCCGAATTCTGACCTGCCGTTCTTGGTGGAGACGGATGCGTCTCAATACGCCATAGGCGGAGTGTTGTCCCAACGACACCAACAAACGAGGCAACTCCATCCGGTGGCGTATTATTCCAAGAAACTATCCCCGAGTGAGGTGAACTACTCCATCACGGATAAGGAACTGCTGGCCATCAAACGGGCTTGTGAGGAGTGGAGGCACTATCTTCTAGGGGCAAGTCATACGGTTGAGATGTACACCGACCACAGAAACCTTTTGTTCCTGAAATCGGCCAGAGCCCTCACCCCGCGTCAGTTACGCTGGTCCCTGTTCTTCTCCGATTATGACTTCCTTATCAAATACAGACCTGGACCCCAGAACGGCAAGGCCGATGCCTTATCCCGCATGGAAGAACCCACACACCCTGAGATGAGCATACCCCCCGAGCCGCCGTCTATCCTGCCCGACAAGGCCTTTGCTCACCAGTCACTTGCTCTCACCTCGTCAAACGAATACCTTGAGGCTGTGAAAGCGTCCTTATCCGACTTCAACTTCCACGCCTGGATACAAACAGACCCAGCCCACAGAAACGAAAAAGGGGATTTCCTGTTCCAGAACAATGCTCTATTTCTACCCCAGCAAGCACAACAACAGCAAGCGATTACCTGGATTCATGATTCCGCACTGGGAGGCCATTTGGGGGTAAACAAAACCATAGCAGGGCTAGAAAGGTCCTTTTGGTGGCCCACCTTACGAACGGATGTTAAAGAATATCTGAAGAATTGTGCCGTCTGTGCGCAGAGCAAAACCAGCCATTCGAAACCAGTGGGGCTGTTGTGTCCCATCCCTATCCCACCAGCCCCATGGCACACGGTATCGATGGATTTCATCGTTGAGATGCCGCCCTGTGAAGGATACACCGCCGTGCTAGTGATAATTGATCACCTAACAAAGATGGGCCACTTCGTCCCTCTCAAGAGACTTCCCACAGCGGGAACTGGCCCTGGTATTCCTGCAACACGTGGTGAGAGCACACGGACTACCGAGGGTTCTTATAACAGACAGAGGATCCCAATTCACTTCACGCTTTTGGAGAAAATTGTGTGACACAATGAATATTGATCCCCGTTTGTCCACGAGTTATCATCCCCAGACGGATGGTAAAACAGAACACCTGAACCAGACACTAGAACAGTACCTGCGTTGTTTTACCCTTCATAACACCATAGAGTGGTACCCTTTGATATGGTTAGCGGAGTTCGCATACAATAACGCCGAGCACACCACACTAGGGTGTTCCCCTTTCTTTTGTCTTTATGGGTTTCACCCTAACATTCTCCCATTCGAGTGGCCTGTGGTCACCAAACACCCCACAATTCAAGAACACCATACTCACCTTCGAACCATTCTAAAAGAGACCAGGCTCCATTTAGATACAGCGCAAAAAACACAAAAACTGTACGCTGATCGAAAGAGAGCACCAGAACCTGAGTATCAGGTGGGAGACAAGGTGTGGTTGTCCACCAAGAATCTACATCTCAAAGGGGTGGGTAAACTAGCTCCCAAGTATGTAGGGCCATGCAGAATAGACCACGTCCTGAATCCTGTTGCGGTGAGGCAATGCCTACCTTCCTCCTGGAAAATACATCCTGTTTTCCATGTCTCCCTTCTCCGACCATGCCCTGCCAGCATGAGACTACCCCTGACTCCCCTCCCTGTAGAGGTGGAGGGTCAAGATGAATATGAAGTCCAAGCTTTATTGGACTCAGGTCAGGTAAGGGGAAGAGTACAGTACCTGGTAGAATGGAAAGGGTTTGGGGCGGAAGAACGGACTTGGGAACCAGCAGCCAACCTACACTGACCAGAACTGCTACAACAATTCCACGCCAGATATCCTGGTAAACTAGGGCAACCGCCGAGACGGCGGTCCTCGAGAGGGGGTTCTGTCATGATCCTCGCGAGACACCTGACAGCCGGAAGGAAGATCGGCGCCCCCAGCTATTACCTTGCGCCAGGAAAAGAAGCGATTTCCAAAAACGAACTACAGTTCCCAGAAGGCAGTGGGACGCCGAACTGCAGAGCACAGGAAGCGGTGTCAATAACATGACCACCGCTATAAGACCCTCCCCCTCTGAAGGAACGGTGCTTGACAATCCGTTGGAGTTCCCTGAAGACAGCGCTTAGCGGATGGTATTCCCCGCTGGAGGACTCGCGCTCGCCTACTCTCCTTTGCCGCGAACCCGATGCCGATGCCCGTGGTCACGCCGCCCCTGAGAATTCTCCGGTTCCCATTTCTGTCTGCGGCGCCAAGGTCAGGTAATTAGGAGGGACACTGTGGGAGGAACGGGAGCACTCCGTTTGCAGACAATGACCCAGGCAGTGATGTAACTGCGTTTGTCCCAAAAGACTCCCGCAAGTGTTCCGTGTGCATCCGCCGTGGTTTCCCCACCATTCAGCATTCTACGCTGCCGACGCAAGGAAACATTGTCGTTCCGCAGCTCGCACCCAACCTTTGCTTTGAAGAGAGGACTTCTTGTGTGCAGATAGGCACAGTTGGTGACCACCTGCGGTAACACGGTAGTGAGGATAACTACCACACCCGCAAGGACTTGCACCCAACGCCCTATCTACGACTTCATTGGCCGTGAAGCTAACAGCCTCCATGACTTGGGGTTCTCGGTTACTTTGCTCCTTAGGTGAGTAGTAGGCCTCTAGAGGGCGAAAAGAAGGTAGTGGGTAGGTTGCACTTCTTTCCCTAACGCCTGATTTGTTTGTCTCCTCCTTACTGCAGCCTGCGAGGAAGTGACTCCATCAGATCCTCCCGCTCGCTGATAGAAGAGCCACGCTGACCCCCATCCCTCCTTTGTTGATCTTCTCGTTTTCCCCCTGTGTGCCTCTACCACGCACTGGTGTTTGTTTGGGGTTCACCAGCGTGGGGTTGCACTTGTGGGAAAGGGAGAATTCCTGCACGTCATCGTTCCTGCCGGTCGATCAGCAGGTTAGTAGCTACGGCTACTGCCAGCCTGACAGCGGGATCCCAGAAACAGTATATTATATGTGCCCCACATATATATATCCATACATATATACCTATATGTATACACAAGCAATTGCAGCCCATAAACCCTAGAGCTGAACCATGCTGTAAGTAATTTCCACTACACATAAGAAAATAGCATTATAAACATGAGAAACAACATTATAACTTGTTTGGAAACTGTTTTAATGTTTAGAAAACAGCAGAAATTCTTAGAAAACACTGAAAGCATAGGAAGCTCCCAGGCTGCATTGCAAATACCCAGTCTAAAAAGACTGAAAAGCTAACTCATAGCTGCATAGCAAACAACTGACACCGTGCCTTTAAGGCACACCTGACCCCCACCTTCCCATCATGCCTCAGGGGTGGCAGTTAGGTCAGTTGTTCTTTGCGGAGACTGAAAAGTCATGGCACAAAGAAATAATAACCTCTGAAACCTATCACACCTTTGCCCGGGGAGGCGGGAGGGTTGCTTATGACTTTGATGAGGATACCCCTGGAAGAGAACTAGGATTACAGGTAAGTAACTAATCCTTCTCTTCCAGGGGATCCTCATCAATAGTCATAAGCATTAGAATAGAATAGCGAGCCTCACCTCATCCCCCTGCGGGCAAAGGAAAGAAAAAACAGAGAAGGAACAGTATGCTTAGATAGACCCGGCTACCCAAACAGGTTCCTCAAGGAAGCTTGGCCTACTTGGGCATCCGCCCTGGAATCGGATTCGAGGCAGTAGTGCCTGGTAAAGGTGTGAACCGATTTCCAAGTGGCCGCCTTGCAGATCTCTGCCATTGGAACGTCATGCAAGAAAGCTACTGTGGCCGCTTTCCCCCTAGTAGAATGAGCCTTAGGGGCCAAAGGTAAGGGCCTTTTCGCCAGCTGGTAGGCTAGAGTAATGCAGGAAACAATCCATCTGGAAATGGATCGTTTAGCTGCTGGGAAGCCTGTTCTCATGGAGCCATAGTTGACAAACAGCTGATCCGTCTTCCTAATGCCCCTGGTACTTGCCAGGTAGAATTTAAGTACCCTCTTGAGGTCTAAGGAGTGGAGCGACCGCTCAGCCGGGGTCGCTGGATCCGGGAAGAAGGATGGCAGAGAAATGGACTGATTAATATGAAAATCAGACACTACCTTAGGGAGAAAAGATGGATGTGCCCTTAAGACCACTTTGTGCTGGTGAAAAACTGTGTACGGCTCTTTAGTACACAGCGCCTGGATTTCGCTTACTCTGCGTGCCGATGTAATGGCTACCAGAAAAGCGGCCTTCCACGACAGATGCTGTAAAGAAGCTTTGTGGATCGGCTCAAAAGGTGGGCCCATCAACTTGGATAACACTAAGTTCAACTCCCACGGAGGAGAAGGGTTTTGAACAGGGGGGTAAACTTTTTTCAACCCCTGCAAGAAGTCCTTGACCACCTGCATCTGGAAAAAGGAAGGTTGACTGGGAGACCTCCTGTAAGCTGTAATGGCAGACAAATGGACCCTGATGGATGCATACTTCAAGCCTGATCTAGCTAAGTGAAGGAGGTACGGAAGGATGACGTCCTCCTGCCCCTTTGTAGGATCAAGGTGATTCTCCCTACACCAAATGAAGAACCTCTTCCACTTAAACGCATAAGACGCTCTCGTGGAGGGTCGCTTCGCTTCCTTGAGAATATGCATGCAGTCAGGTGGTAGACCTAAATGTCCGTATTGCAGGACCTCAGGAGCCATGCTGTTAAGTTCAGTGAGGGAAGGTTGGGATGCAGAATCCTCCCGCCCATCTTGGACAGCAGGTCCGGCCTGCAAGGCAGTCGCCTGTGAGGTCGCACTGAAAGATGGAGAAGGTCCGGGTACCACCACTGGCGCGGCCAGTCCGGAGCTATGAGGATCATCTTCATGTCGGATCTGAGCAGCTTGGATACCACCTTCGGCATCAGAGGCAGGGGCGGAAAGGCGTAGGCAAATGTCCCGGACCAATCCATCAAAAGAGCATTCCCCCTGGTCCCTGGATGGTGGAATCTGGACGCGAAGGCGTGGCATTTTGAATTTTCGTCGTCTGCAAACAGATCAATGTCTGGACGACCCCAACAACGGAACAGGTCTGCCACCACGTCTCTGGGACGCGCTCGAAAACGTAGCGCATATCCATGTCGCAGTATATTCAGCACCCAGCGATCTTTTGTGATGCTGTCCCACTCTGCTAGATGTTGTGACGCACTTCCTCCCACTGGAGTGGGCAACGGTCGTAGAGGAAGCCACAGCTCATGACTTTCCTCCTCTTGTGGTAGTGGAGGACTGTTGCTGGTGTCCACCTCTGCCCCTGCCGGACTTTCTGCCTCGAAACTGCGATTTTCCTTGGGGTTTACTCTGAGACCACTGAGGGGTTTGAACCCTCTGTTGAGGCCCCGTGCGTTGGGTGGGTCGAAAACGGCGCTTGAATTCCTTTTTCTTCTCCAAGCCCACAGCTTTGAGGGTGTCTAGCTCAGTTTTCATGCGCCCCATCTCCTCATCCGTGTGAGTGCCGAAGAGGGAGGTGCCAGAGAACGGGAGGTTTAAAATCCGTTGCTGTGCGTCTGGCTTGAGCCCTGTCAGCCGCAACCAGGACGACCTCCTGGCGCACACGCCGTGTGTGTAAGAGTGGGCTGAGAGTAGCGCACCATCCGCCGCTGTGCTAATCGACTGATTAGCCACCAGAGCCCCTTCAGTAACAATCTCCTCAAAGTCCTTTTGGTCCTCCTTGGGGAGCTTGGACTTGAATCGCTCCATCGAGTCCCAGAGAGCCCTATCGTATCTGCCCAGAAGCGCCGCCGCGCTGGAGATTTTGAGGGACGCCGCCGCGGAAGAGCAGGCCCTGCGTCCCCAGGAGTCCTGGGTTCTGCTCTCCTTATCTGGAGGAACGGAAGAGGAGGCCGACGCCGTCTGACCCTTTCTTGCAGCTGCCACTATGACGGAGTCCGCAGGCGGGTCCATCTTCACAAAGACGGGGTCAGAGGTAGCTGGCTTGTATTTTTTGAGGATACGAGCCGGAACCGCTTTGACGGTCGCCGGGGTGAGAAAGGTATCCATGACTGGTTCCATGATTCCTGGGACCAAAGGCAGCAGTGGACGAGAGGCAGACTTCTGGTGAAGTGTTTAAAAAATCACCGACGTGGTGACTTGGGGGACAGACATCTCAATCCCCAGCTTCTGCGCTCCCCGCTGCAACACCTCCTGGTAGGTGTTGATGTCGTCAATGGGCGAGACCCTGGACACTGGGCTGCCTGATAGCGTGGGTGAATAGTCCCGGATGGAGGACCTGGTGGACGAGGAAGAGGACGATGATGGAGTCCTCCGCTTCCGGCGATGATCACGAGCCCGTGATCCAGATGAACGCCCCTCCCGTCTGGGGGAGCGCGATCTGCGTCGCCTGTCGTCTGGAGACTTCTGACGTGTTGGCCTGGGGGGGCTAGCTCTGTCCACAGCCGCCACCAGCCGTTACAGCGGAGAGTCATGCACTGGACTGACGTATTCCCGCAGCCTCCTTGTAGCCCCGGAGTCCTGCCAATGACGTGCTGGCAGCAGCCATCTGGGCGACAGATTAATGGTCCCTTGAGTCTGAGGGGAAGACCTACGGGGTTGGCCTGCAGGCTCTCGTGGAATTGCCGGTCGTGGAGATGCCCCTGAGTGAGAGGAGGAATGGCGCGACGCCGACTCTGTCACCAGGACCACCGACCTGTTCGAGGCCTGTCTCGACGTCGAGCGTGGTCTTGACGTCGATCCGTGGCGTCGTCTCCTTTCTCGCCGGGACTCTTCTCTCGACGTCGAACGACGCCTAGATGCGGACCGGCGGCCATGTTCAGTGGGCGAAGAATGCCGCCTCGACGTCGAATGGCGATGTGAAGCCGACGACGGAGGCCCTCTCTCCCTCGACGCCGAACGCCGTGGGGACGCCGGCGGAGATGCTGCCACTCTCGACGTCGACGCGGATGCCAACCTCGACGCCGAACGCCGCTTGGATGACGACGGCGGAGGATCCTGCTGTCTCGACGTCGAACGCTGATGGAGCCTCGACGACGGAGGGGATCGTGCCCTCGACGACGGAGGGGTGACACTCCTCGACGCCGGTCGTCGCCTGGTTGACAACGGCGGAGGGTCCATGCTCCTCGACGCCGATCGTCGTCGAGATGACGACGGCGGAGGTTCCCTGCTCCTCGACGCCGATCGCCGCTGGGTTGGCGACGGCGGAGGTTCTCTGCTCCTCGACGCCGATCGACGCCTGGTTGACGACGGCGGAGGTTCCCTGCTCCTCGACGCCGATCGTCGCCGGGTTGACGACGGCGGAGGGGTGGTGTCTCTCGATGCCGAACGTCGCCGGGTTGACGACGGCGGAGAGGCTCTAGATCTCGACGCCGATCGTCGCCGAGTTGACGATGGCGGTCTGGACTTCGACGTCGACGACGTACCTGCTCTCGACGGCGAGCCCGCTGTCGAAAGTCTCTTCTTGGAAACACGACCTACCGGAACATCTTTCCTCAGCGCCGAGCCCGACGCTGAGGCGGAAGGACGAGAGGACTTGCTCCTAGAAGAATCTCTAGGCCTCTTGGAGCCCTTCCTCACCGGAGATCGGCCTCTGGATGGTTGTGCCAGGCCATAAATGCGAATTCGCTCTCTGTCCTTCAAAGTTCTTTTGGACAGGCTCTGGCAGTGAGTACATGTCTTGGAATCATGATCCTCCGGTAGACACAGGATACAGACCCTATGAGAGTCAGTCCTGGCCTTCTTCTTGCCACAAGCAGGGCAAGGATCGAAAAGAGAAGGCATTTTAAGTTGGAAAAAATGCCCAAAACTGCCTAAAAAAGACAGCCTCTTACTGACTTAGATGTAAAACGTCGAAGTAAGGGAAAAAACAGTTGAAAAATAGACAATATTTTCTGACAAACTCAGAAAAAAGTGGAGCTCTGTTGCCAGGATCCTTCCAGAAGGAGCCGGAAAGAACAACTGACCTAACTGCCACCCCTGAGGCATGATGGGAAGGTGGGGGTCAGGTGTGCCTTAAAGGCACGGTGTCAGTTTTTTGCTATGCAGCTATGAGTTAGCTTTTCAGTCTTTTTAGACTGGGTATTTGCAATGCAGCCTGGGAGCTTCCTGTGCTTTCAGTGTTTTCTAAGAATTTCTGCTGTTTTCTAAGCATTAAAACAGTTTCCAAACAAGTTATAATGTTGTTTCTCATGTTTATAATGCTATTTTCTTATGTGTAGTGGAAATTACTTACAGCATGGTTCAGCTCTAGGGTTTATGGGCTGCAATTGCTTGTGTATACATATAGGTATATATGTATGGATATATATATGTGGGGCACATATAATATACTGTTTCCGGGATCCCGCACATGGGCGGGAATATTCTAATGCTTATGACTTTGATGAGGATCCCCTGGAAGAGAAACATGAGAAACAACAGCTTGTTTTTTACGAGTATATCAAGTTGGCACAGTTTTAGCTTACACGTTGTGCAACTCTATTGAGGTGTAAGAAATAGAGGAATATGAGTACTTGTATGTTGAGATGAAAGCATATCAAAGCGCATAGTGAGAGCAAAAATGAAAGTGCAGTGGTTACGTAAACCTGAGTGTCTATATATCAGCAAAATGCCTTTTGCTGTGTATCCTATTCCCACCAGAAGAGCATGGGATAATTTCCTGAGTGCAAAAATTATGTTCTGAATAGTAACAAAAGCATGATGGCAATGTATGAATGACATAGGTGTGCTCCCAAAATCTGAGGGTTTACCAGAGGAATCATAGGTCCTGAAGAAGCTCATCGAAATACAGTTCTGAATGAAGCATGTTGACCAGACCAAAGACCAAGTTGATGCAGGGGCCCATTATATGCACCAGGGTTAACAATCAGTGTTTTTGAAGGTGCAAAAGGAGATCTTAGTTAGTTAACTCTTATAAGGGTCTCACCCTAGACACTTTCAAACCTTTTTTTAGATTATCACTACTGAGGCTGTCACCAGAGACTGTAGGGTTGACATCAGTGCTATGTAATTGCTCCCTCTTGAGTAGGGTGGAGCTTACCTGGTGTTAAGCATCATGGCTGGTGAGGACCAGATGATCAAGCATTTCACATGACTAGCATGTGGGTGAGCGTACAGGTCGCTTTTTACATTTGTTTGTGTGCATAAAAATGACATTAATCAAAAAAGAAAACAGTAATGGTGTTCGCTGAATATGCCCACATTTGGAAATTTAATTTTTTTCTTTATTTGCATTTCAAGCGAATAAAATGTAATTTGCAAGTTTTTCTTTGAATAAAAGGTCGTCCTTACCATATTTACGACTCACTCCTCTTCTCCTTTACCACACACATTTTTTATAAAGGTTCACGAACAGTGTTGATGACTGTGCCCGTTTCATAATCTCAGTGTTTCCTTTGGGACATAAATGTGCTCTGAAAAACAAGTAAATACATAGCTAAAGAATTAGCACATGGTGTCACGTGGCATATTTAGTATGAAGTTAGCATGCGCTTCATGGCACGATCAGGAGAGACTTAGCTGGTCGAGAAATCAGTGTGACAAATACCCCTACAAATATACCTGCAATACAGACGTAACAATGGTGCTGTTATACAAACAATGCATTTCAAATAGTAAATAGGCCTGCAAGGACCCCAACCTTATCGTGCCTTGTTAGTTACACTGGCTACAGATTAGGTTTCTGCAGGTGACCCTTCTGCAATACGTTGCTTGTTCACAATGGTGTTGAGACCATGTTGTTGAAGGCTGTAAATTCTGCCACTATGAAAGCAGCATCCTTAAAGCTATATAGGCTGCAGCAAGATCGTGGAGAACCAGCTATGCACACTCTCCGCCTGCTTCAAAAGACACTCAGATGGCTCCCCACAGAATCCAGGAAGACAGTCACCCACGCACTCATCACCAGCAGAATTGACTACTGCAACGTACTCTACTCCGGCATCACCCAGAAATGGCTCAGAAAGCTACAGATCGTCCAAAACGTTGCAGCCAGGCTGGTCCTCAACATCCCCTGCCACAACCACATCACACATCACCTCCGACAACTCCACTGTCTTGCTGTCAACAAAAGAATTACCTTCAATCTCCTCACTCACACCTACAAAGCCTTCTACGACGCAAGACCAGAATATTTGAACCACCACCTTGTTTTCCACACAAAGGCCAGACAACTCCGCCCATCTTGCCCTCGCCTCCGTCCCATGGATCCACAAGACCAGAACCAGAGGAAGATCCTTTGCTTGCCTCGTTGCCAAGACCTGGAACGCACTACCCCTCCACCTCAGGCAATCCATGTTGTTGACCCATTTCAGGAAGGACCTTAAGACCTGGCTCTATGGCTGTACCTCCACAACCAGACGGATCAGCAGGCTCCCCCCCCAAGCATATTGAGACCCTCACTGGTGAGTAGCCGCACTTTACAAACCCCTGATTGATTGACTGTCCTATCAACGTGCACTGTGACTTTCAGTAGGGTGTAGACATTTGGTTAGTGTAGGAATTGTTGTTGCAGTTGACTCCCTAAGTGTTGGGGGTATGCCCAGATGTGGGTCCCATGATCGCAGTGCTACTGGAATCAAGCTATACCGGCAGTTGAGCATTTCACAGGGAGAAACCGGTCCTTGGTTGCTTGTATCCTGGTTTACAGAAAAGTAGCCCTTACCCCCGAAATTGACCCCCGCATGTCAACTTTCCTGCAAAACTTTATCAGGGACCCTAAGAAGGGGATCAACAGATCATGGAGGGCGTGCCAGGATAAACTCCTGGACAGTCTCGGACCCATTACCAAGATCCTCGACATGGCAGAGGAAGCTAAGAAGTCTGGCTTCATCATTTCCCCAGAGACCCTTTCCGACTGGGCAAAGAGAGTGGTAATTTTTTGGGGCAACGCGAATTGTGCCCTCTCCACTGAGCGTCGCCGGTCCCTCCTTATTAAGATTGAGCCAAAGTTAGGTGACCTGGCGGACTCAGAGGCGGGCGCCATTGCTCAGGGTGGCCTCTTCGGAGAACCCTTTGTGAAAGAACTCTTCAAATTTGTCAATACATTCACATCGTTGGACAAAGCCCAGTCCACCATCAAAAAGGTTTTCCCGTGTGTTTTGCGCGGGGCCGGCCGAGGCAGGGGTCGCTCATCCGGTCGTCAATCCCATCACACCAACAACAGAGGCTCCGGTCATTACCAGGACCAGTCCCGCTTCGGGAATTTTTATCCCACAAGAGGACGCCGCGGGAGAAGACAAGGATTCAGAGGAGGAGCATCTACCTCAAGTCCCGGTGAGTGTTCTTTTTGGCAGGTTGATACCAAGCTTGGTTGGCCATCACACACGATGCTTGGGTGCTCCAAGCACTGCAAGGTTTTCATATAGAGTTTGTAGGGACCCTGGTTCAAAGATCCACCCCACGGCACATTCAATTTTATGTGCAAGACGCAGCTTTGGTGGACGAGGAAGTCGCATCCCTTCTCTACAAGGGCGCCATTTCCATTGCTTCTCTCCATCCGAGGGGCAATATTTTCTTGGTTGACAAAACCGATGGCGGCAAGAGGCCGATCATCAATTTAAGCGAGTTCAACGAATGGTAGGTCTATCGCCATTTCAAAATGGAGGGGATTCACCTCCTTCGGATGTGTTACGCCCGCACGATTGGATGGTTCGATTGGACCTCAAGGACGCCTAATGGGTGATCCCGATTTTTCCTCCGCATCGTCGGTTCCTTCAGTTCGCCTGCCGTCACATTATTTACGAATTCACAGCCCTTCCTTTCGGGCTCTCTTCGGCTCCCTGGTGCTTCACCAAGGTGCTCAAGCCGGTGGTCGAGTTCTTGAGGGCTCAGGGGGTCAGAATGATTGTGTATCTAGACGACATCCTACTGATGGATTCATGCCCTCGGCAACTGTCAGCACACCTGCAGATGGCAGTAAGTTTGCTTCAAGACCTTGGCTTTGAAGTCAACGAGTTGAAGTCACTGTTACTTCCAGCTCAGTCGGTTACCTTTCTGGGGTTTGTCATAGACTCCATAGCATCAACCCTCAGTCTTCCGGCCAGGAAGATCGCCACGATCTGCCACGAGTTGCGGCATGTTCTGACCAAGCAACAGGTGTCCCTCCGTCAGCTGGCTCGGGTGGTGGGTCTCTTGTCCACCTCAATACAAGCCATTTTCCCGGGTCTAATCCACTACAGGGCTCTGCAGTGCCTCAAGGCTTACATCCTTCGCAAAGGGTATCCGTATTCGCACAAAGCCCAGTTGTCAGCTGAAGCGAAGGCAGAGATTAATTGGTGGTTGGATCATATGGACGCCTGGAACAGGTGAGCCATTTTCGGCTCTGCCTCAGAACTCGTAATCGAATCAGATGTCAGCAGGCTTGGCTAGGGCGCCCGGTGCGGAGACCTTTCTACAGGAGGGTTGTGGTCACCCGAAGAACAGAAGTTTCATATACATTGCCTGGAACTCCTGGCGGGGTCCTTTGCCATACGCTGCTGTACGAGAGACTCGGTACAGTCATGCGTGCTCCTGAAAATGGACAACATTTCAGCGGTCCGTTACGTGAACCACTTGCAGGGTACCAGATCGCAAGCCCTCTCAGATCTGGCAGCAAGCTTCTGGCAGTACTGTCTGGACAGCCAGATCTTGGTCACAAAACAGTATCTCCCTGGGCGAGACAACGTGGAAGCGGACTTTCAGTCACGTCACTTTCGGGACTCCAGTCTCTGGAGGTTGGACCAGTCCAATTTTGTCAGACTGAACGGTCACTGGGTTCCTTTCTCGGCGGATCTGTATGCGTCCAGACTGGACCATCAGACCCCTTGGTTCTTCAGTTGGAGATCGGACCCCTGACGGCTGCCACAGATGTGTTCCTCCAGGACTGGAGTCTGGAGCAGGGGTACGCGTTTCTCCTGTTTGCGATGATCACGCGGTCAACAGCACAAGTCCGCATTCTGACGGTCTGGCCTACTGGTCCATTAACACCTTCAGATCGGCCATTTCGTCTGGCCATTCCCCGGTGGATGGTTCGCCTTTGAGTGAACATCCGATAGTTTGAAGGCTTTTGCGTGGCATTCCATTGTTCTGGCCCCCGGAGCCGCGTTACTCCACCCTCTGGGATGTTAATCAAGTTCTCAACCTTTTTCTATCTTGGCAACCTAACAGATTTCTTACCAGGAAGGAGCTTTTGGCAAAGTTGGCCATGCTCCTGTGTCTAATTTCTTGCAGATGGGTCTCGGATGTCCGTGCCCTGGACATCACCCCTGATGGAGTGACCTTCACCCTGTTACGACGCACAAAATGCCATTCAAGGGTCATCTCCTATCTGGAGTTCCCGGAATCCCCGAAACTTTGTGTTGTCAGACGCCTCAAGGCATATGAGGTAATGACGGATGAATTACGTCCTCCAGGGGAGCGCCAGCTTCTTATTGCGCTTCGGAAACCCTTTAAAGAGGTTTCGTCGCCGACCATCGCCAGATGGGTTCGCTGGGTGATGCAAGAGGCTGGCATTAGCCTCTGTCACTTTGGTGCGCATTCCACTCGAGAGGCAATGGCCTCGAAAGCATTTGGCTTGGGAGCCCGCTTGGAAGATATCCTCAATACGGCAGATTGGTCTTCGGACTCAACCTTTAAGAGGTTTTACTTCAAGCCGGTGCTTAATATGGCTCAGTTGGTTGTGGGCAAGCTTTAAACAAGCATAATCCTCACCTCCAGTCCCGACATAGAATGAAAAATTTCCTAGCTAACGTAACGGAAAGTTTCAATTCTATTAAGGACTCGGAGGTGAGGATCATCCCGCCCTACGCTCCAGGAGGCGATCCCTCCCCATACTGCAGTAAGTACTTTACTTCAATTGTTTACCTGTAATTCCAAGTTGTGTTCAAGTGCACTGCTTCATGCTTCATTTGCAGGCTTTAGCAGTTTGGTTCTTCCAGTAAATGTGTCCCTGTTCTTTACAGGTTCTGATGTTCGCAATCAGGACGCCTGAAGAGAAGGATTGGGCTGTCTTCGCGCTCCGAAAGAGGAAGAGGGGACACTAGCAAAGGACTATGTTGGTCTAGAGGACTCCTGATTGGACACTGGTTCTCTGTTCAGGATTGGATGTTACCATGTGTTTATCCTTTTCACTACCTTTCCCTTTGGTTCATGGGAAACGTAGTCTTTGTTCTTATTGCTGCTATTCAAATAAAGTGAAGAAAGAAGGCATAATCCTCGCCTCCGAGTCCTTAATAGAATTGAAACTTTCCGTTACGTTAGCTAGGAAACTTTTCATTCTTGCCCTTTAGCAGGAACAATACCTATAATTTTAAACGGTGCATATTATGTCATTCATATGTTGTGGCCATTACAAAAATGGGGTAACCCATGGTGAAAAGGACCTGGGTGAATAGCTGATACCAAAAACAATGGTCCTTGACAATTGATCAATCTATCTGAGGCAATATGCTTCGCTTAGTTAATTTGTTTGTCTATTCCTGATCCCAAAGAGAAACCACATAATTTTGTTTAGGAACAACGGCTCACAACATTCAACATTCAATAATTAGTTCATATTGAAAAAGGACAACATCCAAAACACTGTGAAATTATATACATGCGTTTATTTTAGCAATTTGAGTATTTAGAACAGAACGAGGTTGCTCCAAGGGGAGACGTGCATAAAGGGAAAGTGATAAAGGAGTGAGTGACACAAGAAATGAAAAGTTACATAGTAGTCAGAGTATTCAATTAATTTTAGGCAATGTGGATCGGTTGTGATTCACCGTCCAGAGTCCAAGAAACCTGGTCACATTCATTAGGTACAAAATATTTAGTATATTTCAAAATTAGACCCCATTGGTGGTCTTGCACGGAGGAATGAATATGTGTCCCAGGTAGTTAAGGGTGGGCGTCGACGTTTCGACCCGTCTTGTTGGCCTTAGGGATAGTTAAGCCTTGGCCGTGCGGGTCTTCATCAGGACCAAAGAGGGGGCAACCTGACTGGAAGCTGGTCTACGCTGAAACACCTGTAACGTTAAAAAATGGGGGATTGTGAGGATGTTGGCCTAATTAAAACATAATTAAAAGGAGGTATCTAGTGTCAATCACATACCTAATTGGTTTAGAATCACAGGACAAATCCGGGATACCAATAAATGGAGGCCTTGAAGTCATAGGTCAATTAGTTCGTTCTGGGTGAAGGTAACCATACTAAGTTCAATTCAAGTTATCAACGGCGACCTACAACGAGAGAATTTTAATCAGAACACCGTGAAAAATAACTCTAGGGCCCAACAGACTGAGGGGAATAGGCTATAACTGCCGTATATAGGTAGTAAATAAGCAGGAGTGACATCTTACCGCATCGGGAACCGTTGGCGGTGTGTAAGACGTTAAGCAAAAATTCGTGCTGTAAGCGATGTATCTGCCAGTTATTCAGAGTTATTCGTCGATACACAGGAGTGAGTCAAGGCTAAAAACAAAATCGAAGGGCATGGTCAATAAAGCCTCAGGCTGAGTGGGTTGAGGATCTACGGTGTGAGTATACGGGTAGTGTTTATCCTTTTCACTACCTTTCCCTTTGGTTCATGGGAAACGTAGTCTTTGTTCTTATTGCTGCTATTCAAATAAAGTGAAGAAAGAAGGCATAATCCTCGCCTCCGAGTCCTTAATAGAATTGAAACTTTCCGTTACGTTAGCTAGGAAACTTTTCATTCTTGCCCTTTAGCAGGAACAATACCTATAATTTTAAACGGTGCATATTATGTCATTCATATGTTGTGAGCAGCATATTGTCTCTGAGTGTACAAACACAAGAAAGGTTATTCTAATTGTTATTGAAAAAACAAGGAAGTTAACCCATGAAGGGTTCTACTTTACATTTCTCAGCAAACGTGAAGAGAAGAAATCAAGTTGTTGAAAGTGACTGGTGTTGAAGTGTACGGGTTTGTTCTTTTGGTGTAGCAGCAGTGGCTCTGTCGAGTGTGGAGCACTGCAGATGAAGTGAGCACAAGCAAGCAGCACTGTTTTAAGGGGCTGAAAGGCACTCAAAAAAATATTTTTAAAAGGATGTGGTTGATCAGATAACGTCACCTGACAGACCAAAAGCTGTTGCACTATGCAAGAAAAACATGTTTTGTGTATCCCATGCAGATTTGAGCCAATCCTCTTTTGTGCCAGAATCTACCATAGGAAATAATAAATCACCATAGTCCCACATCTAATAGAAAGTAGCGGCCTGTGTTTGGGACGAGTGGCGAGGCGGGTGAGGGGGGAGGGAATGTGAGGGGGAGTATAGGGGTCGTGAAGGGAAGGGGCAAAATAAAAAAATGTAAAACAAAAATGAAAACTTTACCCTCAGCTGGCCGTGTCCCTTGTCGCACTCTGCTTCAGGCACAAGTTCCCACAATGCCCTGCAGCCAATCCTGAGGCTGCTCTCACATGAGAGCAGCATCAGGATTAGCCTGAGCGCCTTAAATTAGTGCTCCAGGACAGACTGGGAGTCTGTGTCTGTTCTCTGCAACCCCAGCAATGCAGCTGGGGTTGGAGAGAGGTTCACTGTGCATGATGTTTTGACCATATATGCAACACATGTATTCTTTTGCCCCAAATGCAGAGGCGTAATACAAAATGATTCCCCCCATGCGAATTGTGATGAGGAGCTTCTAAACTCCATTTATGACAGATATTGAATGGCCTTGAGCTGATCTGTGGGGCCTTGAATTGTTGGGCCCCCCTGCACTGAGGGGCTATAGGAGCCTGCATTACGCCCCGGCCCCACGTTTGCTTTAGTAGTCTGAATGATTCTTGTTATGTTTGTGTAATACATTCTTTAAGGACCATGAATTCAAAAGAGATACCTGTAAGCAATTGCATTTCACTCTGTGTGTCTCAGACTTACCTAGCTCTTTGGTCACAATCCACATCTCCCTCCCACTCATCAGCTAATTAACAATCAATCTCTGTGTTGAGCTTCACCCTACTTTGAATTTGATTGATATTAACTCCAATTTCTTACACAACACAGTGAGAAAATCCATCATCCACTAAAGGCGCCTGCAGTTTTACTTTGTTTCTGATTCGCTTTTTGACATGGGTTCTTGGTTCAAATGGGCACACTAGAGTGCCCATGTATGTTGTACATACTGGATCTCTTTATAGTGCTGTATATTTCATTGTTATTCATTGTTATTTGTATTTTGTTTGTTAGACTATCTGATTTTGATGTCAGACTCCTAAAAACTAGTTATTTTTTTACATAGTTTGTACAAAAATAAAAATACAATACAGTACAATTAGCAAAATAGAACAATAGAACACATGTGACGCAGTGGTGGCTGGATTTATTTAATGCTTGTGAGGGCGCCCGCAGCTGCATAATGTAGGTTTTATGTGTTTTGCCAATTTGAATGTTGGGATAAATGTGCCCACATCTCAGAATGTCAGTCCTACACTAAGCTTTGTGTGTGTGTGTGTGTGGGTGTGTGCGTGTGTGTGCGTGTGTGTGTCTCTTGTGTCCGTTTGTCCAGCTTCTGTGGGAAAAAAGGTTATATCTGAGTAACTGCTGACCAAAAAGAGTATTAGGAGCAGCCACAGATTGACTTCTGGAAGATAAGCCTCATCTAGTAGCTCCCTGCACCTTTTGTGGTAGGTGGTCTGGAAGTTTTGTTACCTAAAAGAAAGAGTTGAGACTTGAAGCGATATAAAGATCTCACAAAAGTCCAGCAGGTATCTGCAGTGGAGTTTACAGCTGCATCTATTTTTCACTCCCAAACCTTGGGCTGATTAATGGACCTCGCTGGAGCAGTGGTCCAACAGAAGCCTCTCTGGGGACAAACTGTTTGCCTGATTCCAGTGCCTCTCAAAAATACCTGATATGGTCAAATTTCCACATGCAAATAATATTGTTTCTTTCTACAGACTTTCATCCTCAAACTGCATACTATCTCAAACATATCTTATGTATCCCTAAAATCTGATTGTTGCCTCTCATTATTTTCTGTCAAATGGCCCTCTTCTTTCCTTCCATCCTCTCTATGCCTCCTCTCTCTGAGCATAACCTATTCTGTCACGTGCATGCTCGCCTTAATCTCGAGGGATAGTATTGCATAGGCATCAAGGTGCATGTCTGCTATCTGCTAGCCTCCCTGGATTGTCTACCCACACTTACCATGACTGTGGACCCATGAGATGCAAAAAGCATCCACAAAAGTGCAGCTAACCAGCGATATGTTTTGAGAGGGAGCTTAGGCGGGATGTTACTAAACACAATAACTGAAAGTGTAGTTTAGTGGGATCCTAAAGCCACCAAATATCGACCAAGAAGCTAGTTTGCACACTCTTCCATTTGTTATGGTGTTTTGGGCTCCAGTTCTAGAATATTTATCACTCCCTACAATGCATTCATGGTGGGACTCTTGGACAACTATGTCAGAGGCGTGTTCTCCCAGTTAGGGCAGTGAAGTCTAGTGCAGAGCCAAGGCATAAACTTACAGAGAGGCACTAATTTAAAAGCGCACAAAAAAATAATTTTGAGGGTTCTGTGTTGTGAACTGTGATGAAGGGGTTCCATCTTGCTGATCCTTTGTCCACACTTGCCACATAAAGTGGAGGGTTTCTCAAATAGGAACCTGTAGCTTTTCTTGTGGAACATTATCATTCACAGATACTTTTATCCAAGGTACTTGTCCTCTGATACCAAGATGTTTACTGTTAGGCCCAGTCAGCATCATCAAATATACCAAGTGTTTCTCCACTTATAAGGCAGCCCAGTGTCCAAATAAGGAATCTTACCCTATCATTTGTGCATGAATTTACCATTTGCTTCCATCCACCGTTCTCCATCCCTGCTTGTCCATTTTCAGATAAACATTCTGTTTCATAGTTTGCAGTGTACTTTGTATTAATATTTTCTTTTACTGTTGAATTAATCGTTCTGATCATTCCACCTTTTTTAATTTGACGAACTTCATCACTAATTTTACACGTGTATGATAATTCCTAAACTTTTCTGTAGGCTTTCAACGAGCAAATGTTGCTTGGTGACCATGATTAGTTAGGGTGAGATTGAATCTAAGATTATTCCTGAGCTCTGGGCTTAGTGTTCCAAATTTCTAGATGTCCCCATGGCTTGAAAGTCGGATGAAAGGGCTCAAATCTTCCCACCAGCATTGGCATCAAAGCATCATTGGTTTCAACAACCCCTTCTTAACATTCAAGGATTGACAAAGCATGAAGTCGCTTTAGATTCTCCCCTTTGAGCAGGTTGGATGCACACTTGGAAGCAGCCTGAAACGTCTGCACTGGAGTCACTGATGTCTTGCGAGAGAGTCCATATTTATTAAGAGCACTAAATCCACACCATAAATTCTCCCACGTTCCTAGAGGTACGGGTGAATCTGCTTGTCAACATGCAATAGTGAAACTCACTCACCTACTCATACATTAGTAGTTATTTACTCTAAATTACATATATTTTCATATCTCTAACTAGGGTTCCCTTTTTTCCAGTGAGTCACTCATTTTGGAGATAATCCAAAATGAAAAACATTGCCCTCACTATCAAAGGATGGTGGAACTCACTTTTAGGGAGGTCCCCTATTGAAGAAAGCCCTCTTACTCCAAAAAACTTGGGGCCATATTATCAAGATCAGCGTTAAAATTATTGCCGCTTTAGTGGCAGGAATCTGCCGCTAAAGCGGCGATAATGTGCTGGATAATATGCCGCAGAGAATTCCAATAGAAGCCCATGTTAACACCAGGACATGGGCTTCCATGGGAATTCACAAGGGCATATTATCAAGCCCATTTTCGCCGCTTTAGCGGAAGTTTCCTGCCGCTAAAGCGGCGATAATTTTAACGCTGATCTTGATAATATGGCCCTTGAACTTTAGAAAACCACTTGGAGAAGGGCGCGTGATAAATGCACAAGAAGATGACTAGGGGGAAAAACAGGAGAACATGGATAGGATTCATGGGGGCGGAAATGGGGAAGATATAATTGGGTTTTAGTAGGGTCAACTTCTAGTGCATGAGTAGGGATGGATCTAGTAGAGTATAGGCAGGCATACTGGTGGTAGAATATAGGTAGGGGATACAGTATAGGGCTGACATACTAGGGTACAGAAAGGGATAGGTGCAAAAGGGTATAGGTAGAGTTAGAGGTTCTAGGGACTAGACAGGCATAGTGTTTGGAAGAGCCTGGGTATGAGTAGTGGTAAAATGGTATCAGTGGAGGTAAGGTATAAGTATACAGGCTGGGATAGTAGCACTATTGAATAGAGATACTAGGGTGGAGGTAGGAGTAGAGGTATTAGGTTTAGGAAGTTGTAAAGGTATAAGGAAGGTAGGGTGTGCGTAAGGGTCGAAGTACATGATTATATGTAAGGGTAGAGGTACAAGGGTATACGCTGTGGTTCATATACAGTTGTACTAAAAAGGCAGTTGCACAAGTGCCTATGTAGATGTAGAGGCAGAAAGAGTATATGCAAGAAGAAAGGACAGTTGTAAGAAGGGGGGATGAGGATGTCAGAGGAGAGTAGACGGAGAAGGAGCTAGAAAAAAATCAAGAAAGGAGCAATGTGATCCAGAAAAAAAATATTGTTTAGACATTTTATCACATGAATGGCATTTTCCAGAATAGATTTGACATCCTAGAAATGTAATTCGTTTGAGAACATTAGAAAAAATGGTTCATGTGGAAAACGTTCCAGAAGAGGCTTCCTACATGTGCTTTTCTCCAGACTCACATAGAAATCATTACGTGGCCCGCAACACCTTTGGAACTCAGTATATTTCTAAATGTTCTGGTGTAAAAGTTGACTTCTATTCTAGGTTTAATCACAAACCAGTAATGAAAGGGACAGCTACACAGGAAGGCGAGTAAGGGGAAAGGACAGTGGAGCAGAAGTTGCCCTGACCCTGCCTCTGGAAGGTGATACAGATCAGTGGATCTTAGAAGAGGGCACCCTCTGGGTGTGCTGGGCCGGGTACCACCAGCTCCATGGGCCATGGTTGCATACTAGAGGCAGATCAGTCTGAAGGCCTCGCGCCCTCTAGTTGGAGGCAAGTTCTCTCTCTTAAGGGGTTTAAAATCCCATAGTAACACACACATTTACGCCTGACTTGTCTACAAGGTTTTTTGAATGCTATAGGAGTCAATTTCATCCTAGTAGCTAGAGCTCTGGCTCCAAGAGTGGTTAACACAGCGAGGCATGATACGCTATAGGTGTGATGCATTAGAAAGCTCCCCGGTCCACGCTTACCCTTGTGTGGGAGACTTGTAGGCACTGTACAGGAAAAAGAGACTATGATTCTTACTATGAATGTGTAACCCCCTGCAAAGTGGGGAGACCAACCATTGCCAAGTTCCTGCCACTCAGACACACACTGCTGTGTCTCTCTCTCGCCTACACGTGCAGTCTGAGCGTCACTTAATCCCGCCTATGGGGATGAGGACCTATGGCTCTTAGGCAGCAGTGCATTTTCCAAAGACACAAAATGGGTAAACCACTTTACTACCTTGAGCAGTATGTCCGGTCCTGTAATTAGCATTTTTGTGAAAGAGCCAGAGCTACAAAGAGTTGACTTTATTTCTCTAGAAAGGATGACATTATGAAAGATGCAGCAGATAAAATATTGTAAGTTGTGCAGAGTGTGCATATGGTGTGTGACGCCTTTTAAGCCTCTACCTAAGGCAGAATATGGCAAGATTTAAATGGGGGAGAGAACTAGATAGGGCCTCCATCCCCAGTTGCTAGGTTTACTCTATGTTCTACGATGACCCTTATAAGATGGCACACTCTTCCCTATTGTAAAGTGTATGCTACATGCATATTCCGCCCACTAGATGTATAGAGCTGTGTAGGTTATATGCAGTAGCCAGCCAGGCACACCAAGTGGCCCATGACCAACAACTGCCTGGAGAAGAACCCCTGTCCCCTAAAGGGCAAATCTGCAGAGGCCTTGCATGCTTCTTGGATGGTGCATGTAGCTCCTGCCCTTGCTTGATGGGAGCTGACAGTGAGACACAGAGAGGGTTGGCGCTCCACTCGGACTGATGATCTGGCACTTGCTTAGAAACTAAATAAAAACAAGGAATGTGCTGTTTTCTAGGAGCAAGGGCCCTAACACACCCTAAAGGGTGTCATGCTTCATCATCGTGCAGCTCCTCATTGGGCTGGCGCTGCAATGCCCAACGGGCCCCTCGAGGGAGCTCTTTGCCGGAGGTCTTTTCTTTGTTTGCAATGAGAATGGGCACGGTAAATGAGCAAATGTGAGTGTAATTACATCTATTTTAGGCTTGAGTCACATTTTTTGATCATGAGAAAGACCCTATCATTAAAACGGAGTTCTTGTCCGGATCCCTTTAGCCATTTTCACATATACTTCCCTCACCCATTCTACTCACATTTGCTCACCCTTTGGGGTGTTTGAGGGCACTTGCTCCTAAAAGAAGCATTCCCCCCGCCTATCACTCATACTAGGCCTAGACACTCTCTCAGGAACTGCACACCCTTTGTTTTCATGATTGTAGGGGCTAGTGTGCTGGACCTTATAATCTGCCCTAGTCCCTCCTCTCTTGTATCACTTGCTTAGGAACATCACGAGCTCCATACAGTACATGCATCGTGTTAGAGTGTGTCTGACATCGCCAATGCACAAGGAATCAGGATAAGCAGAGACCTGAGCTCTGCATTAAACGTCACTTCACTGAAACATGGTACGCCATGAAATTCCAATGCTTAATTTGAGCCAGTATTTTCCGGTGCTCGGCACTGGCACTTAATTGTCAACACCGGCACCTGTGACAGTCTGCCACAAGGTGACACTGTTTGGCTAATTTAGAGATTACCACAACAGTTAATTAATAATTCAATGTACATTAAAAATGATTATTACCTGCCGCCCAAACCATTCTTATAGCTTTGGAGGCCTGGAACAGTTCCAACTGTCACACTTGTAAGAGTGTGATGGTTAGTGGTTGTGTTGTTTGTATCATTGGCAGTGCTGGGAGGGGCAATGTGTGCTGCAAGCTGCAGTGGCCTCCTGACCAGAGCCCCAGCACTTATGTTTTACAAATTAAGCAATAAAACCAGTGAGAAGTTGGTAGGCAACAACTACAGGACGGGGCCGGCTTTAGCCACCTGTCAGCTGCCCTATATTGGACTGTTGAAGCTTGTGCTGCGACCCGTAGGCCAGTCACATTACATTATTCCAGCTGCCATCGTCCCAAGGACGTTTGATCTGCTGGAGGAGTCCACGTCTGCCTTTTTTAAAGAATGAGTATGAGATTGGGTTATATAATGGGTCCAGGGCACAGGTGTGTTGTTATCACACCTCCGTTGAGCCTTCAGACACACAGCAAGAGGCAACACTCCTCTGCTATAAAAGCCACGTGATAAGCTTACCTGGGCAGAGCCAGTGATAAGCCTGAATGATCCTGACTTCGAACGAAAAGATATATACATTAGAACTGTGCATGACATTACAACAAAAATATTATTAACCACTAATAACATCCAGCGCTACTTAACTTTAAAAGAATTATAGAATCCTAACGTTGGATTAAATTATGATCTAACATTATACATAAATCATTGCCAGGGCTATGAAGTGATATAAATAACAATTGCAAAATATATAATTGTGCATTTGTATACAGTTAGTCAGATGTGCAATCTAGAGTAATCTAAAGCCTGCAGAATGTGCGTTTGAATTCTAGCAGTGCCCTCGCAGCCTTTCATCCTTCTAAGATTGATAAAAGGTATCAATTGGTACTGCTGCAAAGCTGTACTGTGTTGTAGCCAGTACTATGAAAGCCCCAAATTAAATAGTTGTCGAATGGAAAAAAAACTTACTTCAAAAAAAGTTACGGTAACATAGTGTAACGACTAAAAAAAGAAAAGTACTGTAACATAAATGTATGTTTTAAAAAAAATCTTAACGCTGATGTATTTATCCGTTGCCTATGATCTACAAAATTACTGGGCTTACCACCAGAAAATACCTTTTTACTATAGACAAAAGCGATTTCACAAGTCGAAGAAGCCTTTCTGACCTATAAAAGGGCTTGTCGACCCTGTCCGAATTTGCCCCCTCCTACTTGCCATTCGGAGAGGAATGTATCACTGCTTTGTGACCGCGTTTGCGAGGGCTGGTCCGACAAAATCCCAGGGCTGATTTGGGTTCCCAGTCCAGCCATGTCTGTCCCTGTGGGACAATTTTCCCTTTGGGAATCATGACTGCGGCCTCAGAGGGAGAGCAGGATGTGGTCCAAAGGACTGACTACATCTTGCACTCCCTGGTGTCTTCATAAAAGGGAATTGTTTTCCCTTTTTAAAAAAAGGCAGTACAGTCCCTTCAATGGACATGGGCTTCTTTAGCAAAACGTTTTCCAATCTGGAATGCAAATGCATGAGCAGAGGTCTGCTGTCCCTTAAAGACCTCCTTCTCTGCATTTACAGCCAATCACAGGGGATCACAAATTGCAACCTGCCTTAACAAAATTCATTAGGCAAGTTTTTTTGTGACACCATGTGAATGTACAAGTTGCGATATGTATTATTTATAGAAATAAAGGACCAACCTTATTGAAGCCAGGGAAGTCTTGTCCCTTCACCTGAAAAACCTTAGGTTTTTCATAAAACCCTCACCCGCCAGGGTTACCCCTAGGTGGCATGCTTCATCATAGGGTCCTTCCCGTTCCGCTACGGAACGAGCGTGCTGCGACAAAACGGATTATGCGGGAGCACTGATTAACAGACTATGGGAGGCAGATGTTCCTGCTGGGAAGGAGTGAAGAAAAAAAGTGTGTTTAAAATTAGCTGGCTAGTGGGTAAAGTACTTTATTACGACCCCTAGTCGGCAAGGTTAAAAAAGGGAATGGATAGGGTCACTGGGAATAATGTTCTTACACCCTACTGGTCTTCTAGCCTATCCCTATCGGCTATTCTTCAGGACCCAGTACAGTCATAATTCAAAACTAGTTCTACTCCTTGAACTGTATTACTAAATACAACTCATAAAAAGGGCAACAATCGCACATGCATGCACAGGTGTACAATAATTCCATACAACCTGGTCCTTGTATTGTAATAATCTGTAAGAAAAAGGAAAAGGAATCAAGGTAAAGGAACAAAGATTATCTGTCTCCATGTCGGCTCTGCTGAAATCAGAAGGGCTAAACCATTAAGCCACTTTCAAAATGTGTGCACCATCTAGGTGAAAGGAAATAAGTAAGGAGATAAATCAGGGAGACTTTTGGCATGGCTCCTCAGGCAAGAACGTCCCCCCTGATTATATTGACACTAAGGCGGCAGATGGTGGACTCGTCTCCACACAGACATCTATCAATTCCTAATTGTACACTTACTTGGAAGCAGAATATAGGGAGGAAATAGTGCCTAATAGAGCTGACATAGGAGGGTTCCTTGATGATCTGGTATGTCCACTCCTCGAGGAGGGCTTGGGTGACGATCTGCGGGGTGAGATTTGTCTTGAGAACTTACAAGAGGCAGTGCAGGGTATGGCATGCTGTAAATCCCCATACCCGATGGTCTCTCAGTGGAATACTTTCAGATATTTTCAGACTTACTACTCTCTCTATTGCTAGAGATCCTACAGGAGGCCTAACAAGTGAGAATCCTCCCTTTCTCTATGGAGAAGGCCCAGGTAGTAATGCTCCCTAAGCTGGGCAAGGACCCACACATGCCCAGCTCTTACCGGCCCCAATCCATGTTAGGGGTTGACATCAAAATATTGGTTAAGGTACTGGCGATGCGTCTGGGTAGGGTTGTCACACAAGTGGTTCAGAAGATCAATGCAAGTTTATGCCAGGTAGAGGAACCCATATCAACTTTCACAGATTCTCTCATATATTGCATTCCATGGCAGGTATGGATGTACAGGTGGCTGCAGTCACATTGGACATCGAGAAAGTCTTTGACACCCTGTGGTGAGACTACCTATGGGAGGTTTTGGAAAGAATGGGACGAGGACCAGACTTTATCTCTTGGTGTTGCTTACTGTATTGTCAACCAACAGCACGAGTCTGCAGTGGAGGAGTAGTTTCTGCACGTATTTCTATAGAGCGGGGCACGAGACAAGGATGCCCATTGTCCCCACTAATTTTCAAGCTGGCAATAGAACCATTGGTGATCTGGCTGCGGCATGCCATGGCCCATTGGGGCATAAATGTGGACGGTCGTACCCATGTCATTTCTTTGCTTGCGGATGACGCACTGCTTTATGTCTGTCATCCAGAGGAAGCAGTGCCCGCCCTCCTGGACATATTGTTGGCATTTGGGGCCGTGTTGGGTATGGTTGTTAATAGCCAGAAGTTGGTTAGGTTCCCACTGGTGACTCTGGTTGGGAAGGAGATCACGGATCTCCCCGCTTCAGGGTTTACATGGGAACGTGATCATTTCTGCTACTTAGGTATCCAGGTCTCCCAGGCACCTGAGGCCCAGTACGCCTTGAACACAGGAGTAGTCCTTTAGAGCTTGGAATCCTCGCTTCGTTTCTGGAACTGCCTCCCCCTGTCCGTTATGGGACGAGTGGCACTGGCTAAAATAGTCCTCCTGCCATGCTGCCTTTATGTGCTGCAGAACTTCTTCTGTCGCATCCCAGCACCACCTTTGCTACCCTAAACAGCCTCCTCATATCCTTAGTGTGGGGCGGGAAATGCAGCAGGGTGAAGCTGAAGATATTAAAGCTGGATATGGACCAGGGGGGCCTAGGCCCTCCAGATCTTCACCTTTATTACTTTGCTGGACTCATTCAATATGCAGCACTGTCGTGTGTTGAGGGGCCAAATACAGAGAAGCAACTACTTGCCGACTGGGGAGCAGGGGCAGACTTTCCAAGATATCTCATGATGGGCTCACTGACTCCTCCCGGATTGCCAATTCATGGTCAGTCAGGTTGCATGGGCCTGGGAACGTGCGGTCACCCTTGTACTGCAAGGGCCCCATACGTCTGATCATTTCCCTTAAGATGGCTCCACAGCTTCCGTCACATACAAGCGGTGATGGACCAGACTGGATGGTTTGACGGTGGATGTGTGGTGGCAGGCGATCTATATCTCAACTGGACTTTCCTTTCACTTGTTGATGCGAGAGAATGTTATAAAATCCCTGAGTGCCATTTTCTACAATCCACAAAAATTTCACTCACAGCATGCAAGCTGTGGATCACCTTCCATGATTGTGTAGAAGCCATTTGAAGATCTTCCTCAGCATCTTCAGAGTGTGGAAGCAGGATGCAGTCAAGGTGTTGACTTGTGCAGTCATGTCCAGTTTGCTGTCGACGATTATTCCAAGGATCTTGGCTTGGGTTCTGGGTGTGGGTTCGAGTTTCGATGGCCACCTGTTAGAGTCCCATGGTGAGGTGTTCTTACCAAAGATCAGTGCTTCTATCTTGTCTGTGTTGAGCCTGAGACAGCTGGCTTTTATCCAGTTAGCGACTTCGGTCATGCAGGCGGCGAACATGTAGATAGATAGATAGATAGATAGATAGATAGATAGATAGATAGATAGATAGATAGATAGATAGATAGATAGATAGATAGATAGATAGATAGATAGATAGATAGATAGATAGATAGATAGATAGATAGATAGATAGATAGATAGATAGATAGATAGATAGATAGATAGATAGATAGATAGATAGATAGATAGATAGATAGATAGATAGATAGATAGATAGATAGATAGATGTATTACCTCTGCAATTAATATATAACTTTGACCTAAAAGTTCTTGTTCTTGCCCGTGGACGGAGAATTCTTGGCTGGTAAATAAATTACATAAGTAGCAGATGAGTAAGGTAGCATCTTTAGGGGTTAATGAGGTATGTATTCACTCAAAGAAGAAGGTACATACTTGCCTGGGATGGAAGTGGTTATTACCCTGGTGAGTCAGGTAGCTATTCAGGTCATAAGAGAGGTCGGTGCTTGCCTGATGAATGAGCTATCCCATTAGGCAGGAGGGAGGCATATACTTGCCTGATGAGTGTTAGCCACTCTTTCATGGAGTGTTTGTGCCAGATTATGGTTTCTGTGAGAGGGGGAGGAGTACATGGCTATCCAATCCTTCTCTGCCACTGTCCCCTCACAGGGGAGTGAGTGGTCACTGGGAGCACCGAGGAGCAGCCTCACATGGGGAGGGATGGGAGGCGTCAAGCTCATGAAGGACAAAAGAGGAAGTGATGAGTTGCACACTCCCAATCAGTGCTAAAAGACTAATGCCATAGAAACATACAAAAAAAGATAGATTCCCAGTATCAGTAGATTAAGGATACATTTTCCCTAGTCAAGAAACAGGTTCCACATTCCCAAACAAAATATTCTTGGGTAGGGCAAACAAAATAATTTTTTAATTAGGAACAGGGAATTGAAATAGCACCATCCAATCATGAGCAAGGGGCAGACCCAAAGCCAAAGATTGTGTTAAAGAACTGGTGTTAATACTTTCTACGACAGACAGATGAAGCTAGAGCAATGTCTACCAGGACCACTAAAAGGGTATAACATAAACCATTGCACCAAAGCCTTGATAGAAGCCGGCCAGCAAAGCCAGCCTTCTGAATATTATTTATAAGGCACCTTATTGGTGTCTTTGAACCATGGTATTCCTGCAGGCAGGAGGGTTTGAGAGAAATTATTTATTTGTCGGAGGAACAGAGGCAGCTTGTTTAAAGGCTGCATACATCCCTGCTAGCAGCCGCACAGACCTCTGTGCCCCTTCTCCAAGAAGGGCATAGCTGAAAGGTTAACAGCCATTTTCTGCAGCATAGCTACCATTAGTTCAGCAGGTGCACTGGGGCCTGTGGATTTATTGGGTGCCATTTTCCTTGCTTGCATGAGGGCCTATGGCACCCATCTTAGCCACCCATTGCTACATCACTGGCCCTTGCTATTTATCATGGAACATCATGAAAATAATTGAGAAAAAAACAATGGTCAATGTCTGTGATGTCAGTTTCAGGAATACTTTATGACTCTCTGCAGTACTGGCCAAACACCCGAGCCTTGTTTGCTTTCATTTGTCAGGGAAATAAAGTAACGCAGTTGTTCCTGGTGAAACGTTATTTTTTCTCATGAAGAGAAATCGTTGCAGACAGTGTTTTCTTGTCTGAAAAAACAAAACTGCATTCCTATGGTTTGACCTTCTGTTGCAATTTTTTTTCTCTGCACAATGTTTCTTTTTATTTCTCCCTAGTAGGTATCCAACAAGGATGCATTGTGTGCGTTAATGTACCTATTACAAGAGCAATTTAGATAATATTCAGGGATTAACCACAATACTTTAAAACCTCTCACGCTTAGCTTGCCCTACGAGTGGCATATGTGAGGGATGGGAGCCTGCATACTGCAGAGGAATGTCTTGGCTAATGTTCAAGGGAAGGTCACAAAGGATGGAAGCATTTGGGGGCGGAGGGATTCTATGATGCATTCATTGTATTACCTGCTCCCAGGCCTGTATTCCTGCAGTTAGAAGTGTTTCTTTGTATCTAAGCTCACAAACAGGATGATAATCATTTTTATGTTGTGGAAGATTACAAGATAAAACCTCAGAGGGTACAGAAAGGGGAATTAAATGCACAAATGCCATGCCATGCAATTAACGTTATTCCCAGGTAGGAGAAATATTAGTCGCGGAAGGGAGCATAGACAAGAACTGCTGGATATTGCTTCTGAAATCTCACACTCTTGTTTGAAATTAGGCAACCATCCCTTCAGTGTGCAATGCAGTGTTGTACGCAAACACCATTACTGTGGTGTTCTGATAGTCTAGTGCATTTTGACAGGTGGGGTGGAGGGAATAACTGAGAGATGGAACCAAAGGTCCAACAAGTAGTAAAGAATTCTGTCTCGTGGTGTGGTATTAACATCAAGGAATTGGACTTCCTCTGCCATGCATGCCAAAGTGGCAGTTTTAGTGCTGAAAACTCAGGGGGTTATTGTCAAGGAATTGGCGTAGGGCTGCGCCGGGAGTCATCTTGCTGTGCTGCATTACACCAAGTCAAAAGTGCAGCAATGCAGAGGATTTACAAGATACGGTGCATTCCTTTCCTTTCAGCCAGCGCCGGCGCACAATGAGCAGTCATGTGCCAACGCAGACACCCATGGTGCAAGGGGGTCAGTGTTGTTAGCATGATTGTTTTTGACCAGGAGGCGTTTTCCTCTTTCTATGTATGCTGAATTATGCAGCACACATGGAAAGAGGAAAAACAAGGAGAAATACTGTTATTTCTCCTCGTTACACCACCATTGGTGAGTCGCATTCCCAGATTTAGGCCATGTTGGAAATCTGGGAATGTGTCAAAACCTATGGGTGTTGCGTGGGAACGCCCACTGCATCGCCCATGGCACGCCTTCCTGATGCAGTGTGAGGTAACGCAGCGACTTGCACTGCGCTTGCCCACTCCATGTCTACCAGGCCATGAAAAGCCATGCAGGGTGGCTTTACTTGGCCTTACACATATGGCTAAGCCATGTACGCCACCGGAATATCACAAAAAGTTATGTTCCAGCAGCACATAGGACTTTTAAATAGGCCCCTCAGTTTCCTCATTCTTAAGACAGGACCGAACATGCCTAAGCTACGAAGGCACACTGCTGAAACTCTGGTGCTGTATATGCTACTTCTTACCCACTGGCCGTTTTTATTTGGTCATTGTCAAGGGAAGGTCAGGGTTGTCAGGCTTGGGGCAGTACCCTTGCAGGAGAGCTGCAGTGGCAGGAGGTCACACATCGGTGGTGTCACATTAACCTCAGTGCGCCTGTACTTATCTGATCTCCGAAATTAAGCGGTTTTCGGTTGATTAGTACTTGGATCGGAGAAAACTTGAGAATACCCAGTGATGTGGGAATTTTGCCACTCACGAGCATCAGGAACTGCTCTTACCAATCTCCTTTACCTGCCCCTTCCAAGAGATTTCCCAATTCACAGCAATCAGGAATTAAAAAAAAAAACTATGAGAAGCTCAGAAACGAATGGGTCCACATCTTTCAAATCCGAATGATGACCTTGCTGCTTAACAAAAAAGAAAAAACTTTCGCCCAAAGTCAAAGAGCTGCTGAATACATTTCTGTACATGAACCCACACTCTAGCTTCTGACTTCAGCAAGTGCAACTCTGGTTTAGGACCACCCTCCGTAAGGAGTCTGCATTTGGATACCTGTGACAAACTGAGAAACAACGAGCACTGCTACATCCCATAGGTCTCATCTATGTGAGAGCCATTGGCTGCCTTGACAATATCTTTTAGCCATGTTGAACAGCAGTGTGGCTACTGTTCAGCATGGCTACATGTTAGTGGAGTGGCATAGAGGAGAGTGGCATAGCAGAGAGTGGAGTGAAGGGGTGTAGAGTAGAGAAGAGTGGTGTAGAGTCTAGTGGTGTAGACTGGATTGGATTGCGGTTGCTTGAACTTAAAGTGGAGTGGCATAGAGTGGAGCAGCATAGAGTGGAGTGGTGTAGAGTGGAGTGACATAGAGTGGAGTGGCATAGAGTGGAGTGGGGTACAGTACAGTGACAGAGTAGATGTAGTGGTGTAGAGTGGAGATGCATAGAGAGGAGTGCAAATAGTAGAGTGACGTGGAGTGGTGTAGAATGCAGTGGGATACATTAGAGTGGTGTAGAGTAGAGCGGTGTACAGTACAGTGACATAGAGTAGAGTGGAACAATGTAGAGTGGTACAAAATAGAATGGAGTGGATTGGGGTAGAGTGGGGTGGCATACAGTAGAGTGGCGTACAGTAGAGTGGCAAACAATTCAGTGGTATAGAGTAGAGTGGAGCAGAGAACAGTGACAAAGAGTAGAGTGGCTCACAGTAGAGTGGAGTGGCGTGGAGTGGTGCGTAGTGGAGTGGCATGGCACAGAGTGGAGTGGCATACAGTAGGGTAGCAAAGAGCGGAGTAGAGTGCAGTGGTATTGAATATGTGAATGTAGTGGAGTGGAGTGATGTAGAGTGGAATGCATAAAGTGCAGTGAGAAACAGTAGAGTGGCGTAGAGTGGTGTAGGGTAGAGTGGCACAGTAGAGTGGCATACCATACAGTGACATAGAATAGAGTGGAACAGAGTAGAGTGGCACAGAGTGGAGTGGAGCAGCGGGGAGTGATGTGGAGTGGAGTGGCATGAAGTAACATACAGTAGAGTCACATAGTGTACAGAACAATGACATAGAGTACAGTGGAACAGAGTAGAGTGGAGTGGAGTGGTATTGAGTGGTATAGAGTGGCATTGGTTGTAGTGGCGTGGCAGAGAATGGAATAGCAAGGAGTAGAGTGGAGTGGCGTGGAGTGTCCTAGAGTGGAGTTAAGTGGTGTAGAGTGGAGTGGCATAGAGTAGAGTGGAGTAGCATAGAGTAGAGTGGAATAGTGTACAGAAGTGTGGCATACAGTAGAGTGGTGTAGAGTGGCTTTGAGTAGAGTGGTGTGGAGTGGCACAGAGTAAAGTGAGTGGTGTGGCGTAGAAGGGCACAGCAGGATGGAGTAGAGTAGAGTGGCATGGAGTAGAGTGGATTGGCTTAGAGTGGAGTGGCATAGAGTAGAGTGGCGTGGAGTGGTGTAACCTGGAGTGGAGTGGAACAGAGTGACGTTAAGTAGAGTGGAGTAGTGTGGGGTGGTGAAGAGTGCAGTGGAGTGGCAAAGGGAGGACTGGCATACAGTGGAGTGGCGTATAGTAGAGTAGCATACTATAGAGTGGTGTATAGTGGTGTAGAGTAGAGTGGTGTAGAGTGGAGTGGTGTAGAGTTGCATTGTGTGGAATGGAGTGCCGCAGAGTGGAGTGGTATTGAGTGGTGTAGAGTGGCATGGAGTGGAGTGGCGTGGCAGAGAATGGAATAGCAAGGAGAGGAGTGGAGTGGAGTGAAGTGGGGTGGAGTGTCCTTGAGTGACGTTAAGTGGTGTAGAGTTGAATGGAGGGGCATAGAGTAGAGTGGAGTGGCATAGAGTAGAGTGGAATTGCATACAGAAGTGTGGCATACCGTAGAGTGGCTTTGAATATAGTGGTGTGGAGTGGCACAGAGTAGAGTGGAGTGGCGTGGAGCGGCATAGAGGGGCATAGAGTGGAGTAGAGTGGTATACAGCAGGATGGAGTAGAGTAGAGTGGCATGGAGTAGAGTGGATTGGCTTAGAGTGGAGTGGCATAGAGTAGAGTGGTGTGGAGTGGAGTAACCTAGAGTGGAGAGGAACAGAGTGACGTTGAATAGAGTGGAGTGGTGTTGGGTGTTGAAGAGTGCAGTGGAGTGGCAAAGGGAGGACTGGCATACAGTGGAGTGGCGTATAGTACAGTAGCATACTATAGAGTGGTGTATAGTGGTGTAGAATAGAGTGGTGTAGAGTTGCATTGTGTGGAATGAAGTTCCGCAGAGTGGAGTGGAGTGGTATTGAGTGGTGTAGAGTGGCATGGAGTGGAGTGGCATGGCAGAGAATGGAACCGCAAAAAGCGGAGTGGAGTGAAGTGAAGTGGAGTGTCCTAGAGTTAAGTGGTGTAGAGTGGAGTGGCATACATATAGGAGTGCTGATGGGTACAGAATATCTGGATGACAGCGAATTAGATCATATAACACATTGATTTCCGGAAGTCGGATATGTCCATCAGCATGAGGGTAATTAATGAAAGGTAATTGTAACTGAAAATATGCAATAAAAATTGTTTTTGCAACAAAAAAAAGAGTGGAGTGGCATAGAGTAGAGTGGAGTGGAATAGAGTAAAGTGGAATGGCATACAGGAGTGTGGCATACAGTAGAGTGGAGTAGAGTGGCTTTGAGGAGAGTGCTGTGGAGTGGCAAAGAGTAGAGTGGAGTGGTGTGAAGTGGCATAGAGGGGCATAGAGTGGAGTAGAGTGGCATACAGCAGGATCGAGTAGAATGGCATGGAGTAGAGTGGATTGGCTTAGTGTGGAGTGGCATAGAGTAGAGTGGCATGGAGTGGTGTAACCTGGAGTGGAGTATAACAGAGTGACGTTGAGTACTGTGGAGTGGTGTGGAGTGGTGAAGAGTGCAGTGGAGTGGCAAAGGAAGGACTGGCATACAGTGGAGTGGCATATATTAGAGTAGCATACTATAGAGTGGTGTATAGTGGTGTAGAGTAGACTGGTGTAGAGTGGAGTGGCGTAGAGTTGCATTGTGTGGAATGGAGTGCCTCAGAGTGGAGTGGTATTGAATGGTGTAGAGTGGCATGGAGTGGAGTGGCGTGGCCGAGAATGGAACAGCAAGCAGTGGAGTGAAGTGGCATGGTGTGTCCTGGAGTGGCATAGAGTAGAGTGTAATGGAATACAGGAGTGTGGCATGCAGTAGAGTGGTGTGGAGTGGCACAGAGTAGAGTGGAGTGGTGTGGAGTGGCACAGAGTAGAGTGGAGTGGTGTGGAGTGGCATAGAGTGGAGTACAGTGGCATACAGCAGGATGGAGTAGAGTGGCATGGAGTAGAGTGGATAGGCTTAGAGTGGAGTGGCATAGAGTTGCGTGGCATGGAGTGGTGTAACCTGGAGTGGAGTGGAACAGAGTGTCTTTGAGTAGAGTGGAGTGGTGTGGAGTGGTGAAGAGTGCAGTGGAGTGGCAAAGGGAAGACTGGCATACAGTGGAGTGATGTATAGTAGAGTAGCATACTATAGAGTGCAGCATATTGGTGTAGAGTGGAGTGGGGTAGAGTTGCATAGTGTGGAATGGAGTGCCGAAGAGTGGAGCGGCTTAGAGTAGTGTGTCATAGAGTGGGTTGAAATGTAGTGCAGTGGAGTGGCACAGAGTGAAGTGGAGTGGCGTAGAGTGGAGTGGTGTGGGTGTAAAGTTGAGTGGAGTGGCATAGAGTAGTGTAGAATAGAGTGGTATGGAGTACAGTGGAGTGGTGCAAAGTGGGTTAGAGTAGAATGGTGTAGAGTAGCATGGAGTGGCATGGAGGAGATTGGCCTAGATTGAAGTAGAGTGGCATAAATTAAAGTGGTGTGGCAAAGAGTGACATAGAGTAGAGTGGCTTAAAGTGGAGAAGAGTGCATAGAGAAGAGTGGAGTGGCATAGAGTAGAGTGGAGTACCCGAGCACACCCTGCCTGTCACCTTTAATCATGGCAGGGCTCTTTCCAAACCGGAAAATGTACACCTCTTGTGCGACATTTAATGATTTTAGGGCCAAACTGGCTGGTATTGTACCATATGATTGTGGTAAAAATTTCAACCTATTCATACATTGCGATAATAATCTCAACTCCAAAAGTTTGTCACAGAGGAGGTAATAAGAGTAAACCTACACATACCTTGGTGATATTTCCGAGTAGATATCATAGGCAAGATCCATTGTAGTAGGTTGATGTTTCCACCACGATCATGAGAGCCACAGCCAACTAGTGTCACCTCCTCCTAGATGGCGATGCCCAAGACAATTGCCCAGAGTTGCCTCACCTTGGATCCATCCCACAGTGTTATTATTTGGTGGCAGTGACTGCTAAAGGATTAAGATGGCCTTCAATGTGTCTCTGATCTTGGCAATGTGATTGTGAAATCAGACTGCAGGCTCTCACAGATATGTACAGGTGACAAAAGTGAAGTAACCAGGTCACTGGGTAAGGAAGGAGGTGCTATTTGGAATCCAATGGGGGCACAGAATAAATGTGTACATTCACCAGGCCCGGTTCTAGCGGGTGGGCCGGGTGGGCCAGGCCCACCCAAACATGAGCCTGGCCCACCCAAACAGGAGCTTTTGCCCTCGCAGTGAGGTCTTGAAGGCAGGCGTGCAACAAACACGTCGTGTGTGTCAGCCTTGGCTGAGACAGCTTCCCGGGTGCGCGCACACACAGTTTTAGAGATTATCGCAGCCGCACCCGGGTACTTCACAGGTCTTTAAAAGACCATTTTAGTTAACGAGGCTTTTTTTATTTTGTCACTCCTTCATCTCCACATGGCAAAGGCGACAAATCCTTTCTTTGACAATGGTAACCTTTGCCTACTGTCCTGCTGCGTGGATATTTATTTTTCTATGCAGCGCAGGAGAAAATAAGTTTGTTTATTCCTATTCACCTTTCCTGACCCCTGCAGCTGCTTATCACATCAGGCTGTGACACAAAGTTTGACTAATGGAGTAGGTAAGAGAATGTGTTACTATTTGTTTTTCTTTTTAAAATCTGTACAGGCCCAGCAGGACACATACTACGTGTGTGCTTCATTTAAACAGTTTTTAAATATATAGTGATAATATTTAGAAAGAGATTTGGAAAAGAGTGCGTTTTACTGGGCCTTGTAAAACTATGAAGAGATAAAGGAAGACCCTGAAGCAGGCCTGCCTAGACATTTATGCGACAAATCGAGCCCACAGTGGCCCACCCAAATGCACCCTTAGCCCACCCAAATAGAAATTCCTGGAGCCGGGCCTGACATTCACCCCACTGAACTCTAACTCACGGTGCAAATTGTACGAACAGCTTGACCTTCCCTAAAACCTAGTTCGCTCTGTAGCTCAGGGGTGTCCGCCATGTTGGGACAAGGAGGCCAGCGAGCATGATGGTGTGGCGCATGAACGCAACGTGAGAAGCTGGCCTTAAATTCGACTTTCAGAAACAGCTTAAGCGATCTCGGGCGAGATGGACGCAATGTCTGAGAGAGAAGAATCAGTAAGCTGTAACATTAAGCTGTAACATTAAGCTGTTTATTTTACTAAAGTGCGGCAAAGTATATAATGTGTTAAAGGAAAGCCTGTGATTGCTAAATTTAACAGCTGTCACTTTCGATGAGATGAGAACGGTACATTGCGCTATGCTCAGGGAGCCACGGATTCACAGATCGCAGTTTCACAGCGTGTTTCTGTTACTGCAGAACGTGCTTTGCAAAACCAATTAAGAAAGATATTCTATCGGGCACGTCCTGGGGATAATTTCTGTCAGTGTTGTTCTGTTCCCTCAATAGATAGTTTTCGGTATTTTTACAAGGCTTCTCTTTTCGCAGACCAGAGCTGAACATGTAGATCCGGTGCTCCCACAGTAAACTCGTTTACATCGAGGGCTGGAAATATCCTCGCATATGCCGAGCACTGCAAACCCATTAACTATTGGGAAAGGAGATTAAAGGCTGCAGCATATTCGGATTTAACAAGAAGCGTCTGCCAAGGGCAAGGCCACATCGTTGATGGGCAACAAAAATAACATGATGACGTAAGACGTCAGCAATATCCCAATCTCATTTTGCTGCCACATCTTGCAAAGTCCCCACGTTGTCGTCTGATTAAAAGCGTTTCCCCAGCATCCAAAATGGCCGCTTTCAGACTAGTGTTTGAACAGATGCGATGCACGCATTACGTGTTTTTTAGCTTGATGTTTATGCTTTGGTGTGGGGTTTTTTGTGTGTTGTGTTTTCACTTTATTAATGTTTGTGTGCTGCATAAATACTTAACACAGTGCCTCTGCTTTTGTGCCAAGCTAACAGAAGTTTAAGCACAGGTTAATTTAGTGACTTTTGTGGTTCACCCTGGCCATGATTGCAGTTGTTGCTTGAGAAGGGGTTTCACCCCACTCAATCAAAAACCCAACTTCTTACAGTATCCATCATTCATTAGCCACCTAATACCCCAGGTCTCTAGAAGAGTCTTAACAATATGCCAGTCAAAGAATGAAAGCGCTCAGAAACCATGCAATTAAAAAATCCTTGACCAGACCTCCAGTTGACAGTAAACTGGCATTAGAAGACAGCACCACTACACTAAGGGCCATATGTAGGTAAATTAAATTTACCGATTCTTAAATACCGAATTTTACCGATTCGGTATTTATGAATCGGTAAATGTAATGTAGGTAAATTATTACCGATTCGGTAAATGTCGGTATTTTAGAATCGGTAATGGGGGAGGCATCATCATGGGTGGCAGGGTGTCACATTGACACCCTGTTGCACCCCTGATTCATCCATGTGTGCACATGTGGCGCACATACATGCCCTAAGGGCATGTATGTCTGCCACATTGCACACTTCAAATTGCACAAAAATGCTTTTTTACAGGTATTCGTCATTTAGTTGATGGTAAATAACGAATCCCCACACCAACGAGACACTCCCCCTACATATCATTTCAGGATTCGGTATTTACCGAATCGGTAAAATTACCGATTCGGTAATTTTACTGATTCGGTAAATTACCGAATCCTGAAATATGCCCCCTACATAGCAAAAGCCTAAATACCGGTCGGTAACGGGATATTTACCGAAAATCGGCCGTTACCAACCGGTATTTGGCTTCCTACATATGGCCCTAAATGTGGTCCTGTGTGTAAATTTTCGTCAAAGAACCACAAGATTTCTAATCCCAGCTTCTCCCTTTTTTAAAAAAAAAAGTCTGGCATAATAAACACTTCATTAAAATCTGCACAGGGCTTCCAACAATGGCTTTTGTCCACAAGGAAAATCTTTGAGCATTTTCATCAGAACCCACCCCACAATAACTCCAATGCTGTGGAACCAGAAACATGATTATTCCCAGCCTCCTCATTGAAAAACTGTGTGCTCATTAATCACATTTTCAACCTATAACTCTGCTGCCATTTGCCTTAGCATTGCACAGGAGGGGGGGGGCAAATGAGAATACTACCACAGACAGTTGAAGTGTATTGTTTGTTCTCCTGAGGCTGGAAAGTGGAGATCAAAACACTGCATGCACTCATTGCAGCAAACAATATAAAACACAAAAAAAGTTAAACTTTTGCTGTCTAATCTGGGGGAAGAATTAGTGCAGATGGATACAATGAGTGTAGAGTGCTCACAAACAGAATAGCTGAAGATGCAGACAAATACGACATGAAAAATGCCTTCTGTATGAATGAATGAATGAATGAAAATATATTTGTATAGCGCGTAGCTACCCGGAGGCCTCCTAGCGCTTGCGGACACGGGGAGCACAAAAAAGAAGGAGTATCACTGAAATGCTGAGAGGAACAGGTGGGTCTTGAGGTGTTTACGGAAGATCGATATGTTGGGTTCACTACAGAGCGTGTGCGGGAGGGTGTTCCAGAGGTTGAAGGCATTCAGAGTGAAGGAGCGTCCGCCCCACCTAGATCTTTGGACTTTCAGAGGCGTGGCAAGGAAAGCGGCACTGGAACGAAGAGTCCTGGTGGGTTGATAGGGCACAACTAAGGATTGAATAATGTGGGAGCCGTACTTCCATATGGCCTTGTGAGTTAGACACATGGCTTTAAACTGGATCCTGGCTCGGATGGGCAACCAGTGTAGATTTATTAAGGCAGGCTTAGCTGACTGTCTGCGGGGAATCTGTAACAGGTGACGCGCTGCGCAGTTTTGGTTCACCTGAAGTCTATTTAGGGTGGATTGAGGGGCGCCCAGGTAGAGTGCATTCCCGTAGTCCAGGCGGGATAGAATCATGGCTTGTACCATGATTCTCCTGGCTTGAAAAGGGAGTAGGGGGAGGATTTTCCTGAGCATTCGCAGCAGTCCAAAACAGGTGGCCGCGAGCTTAGTGGTCTGATGATTAAAACAGAGGGAGCTATCAAGCCATACGCCTAGACTTTTGATCTGTTGCTTGGGAGTGGGCATGGGTCCAAGACAGGGTGGCCAGACAAAATAGGAGTAGAGCGAGGGGGTCTTCCCTAGGAACATAAGTTCGGTCTTCTCCCCATTTAATTTGAGGTGAGAATGGCTCATCCGTTGGGCAACTGCCTCAAGACATAGGCCTAGGACGCCAGATGAACCCTTAGGGTTGTTAAGTGCCACCACCAGTTGGGTGTCGTCTGCGTAGGTGATAATTTTGATGCCGAAAGGAAGCACTATCTCGGCTAGGGGGGCCATGTAGGCATTAAAAAGGGTGGGGCTCAATGAGGATCCCTGCGGGACCCCGCAGTTAAGAGGCCACTGATTGGACACAGATGTCCCCTCAAAGACTTGATAGAAGCGGTCCTTTAGGAAGGACTGAATCCAAGTGAGTGCCATCTTTCCTATCCCCATGTTAGTCAGCCGTTCAAGTAGAATGTTGTGGTTGACAGTGTCGAAGGCGGCACTGAGGTCAAGTAGAATGATAGCTGCCGAACCGCCCTGATCTAGAAGTCTTCTGGCTTCTTCCGTAACAGCGAGCAGGGCCGTCTCAGTGCCTAACTGGGGACGGAAACCTGTTTGGGAGACGTGGATTCGAGGTGATTGACTAAAGTAGAGTTGATATGACGTTCAATCAATTTACTCAGCCATGGGAGGAGAGAGATGGGGCGATAGTTTGCCAAGTTGGAACGGTCCAGGTTAGATTTTTTTAAAAGAGCTCTGACCTGGGCGCACTTCCAGGCCTGGGGTACACTGCCAGAGGTGATGGAGGAGTTGAGTATGTCAATGATGACTGGGCCTACAGTATGAAAGACCAGGGAAAGATGTTGAGGGGGGGGCAGGGTCTGTAGGAGAGCCAGACGTTACCCTGGTGAGGAGATTATCCAGATCTTTTTCGTCTAGCAAGGGGAATTCTTCTAGAGAGTTTGTCGTATTGGTTTTAGAACTAGAGTTGGAGGGATCAGGCGCGTAAGGAGAAAAAGACTGACATATTAGTTGTATTTTCTAGTGGAAATATTCAGCTAACTCATTGCAGTGCTGAGAGGCATCCTCCATCTTGGGAGGTTCCTGGGGGAGGGAGGACAGGGATTTGGCTATTCGGAATATTTCTTTAGGGGTAGAAGCGGCGGCAATGATCTTATCCTCATAGAAGTGTATTTGCGCTGATTTAATCTCAGCTTTGTAGGACCTTAAAGCTTCTTTGTACTCAGATTTCCTACATTCCTCGTAGTTCAGTCTCCATCTTCTTTCTAGTTGTCTACAGGATTGTTAAAATTAGGGGCATACCAAGGGGCCGATTTCTCTCTACATTTCTTGTGGGCCGGTACTTTAGGCAGGAGCGTGTCCAGTGAGTTACGGATCCAAGCGTTGAAGTTGTTATTTGCCAGTTCAGGATTAGGGTCATGGGAGGGTCTGTTGGTGGCAAGAGTAGCAGACCAAATACTGGCAGAGAGGTTCGACCATTTTCTCTCCAGCGTGACTGAAGACTGCAGAGCGGGATTAGGGGAACGGATCTCCCAGGTCATGGGAACTGATAAGTGATCAGTCCAAGGGAGTGGGACAGGTGCGGCTACTGATAAGTCCTGTGAATTACTGAAAACTGGATCAAGTAAGTGGCCTTTGTCGTGAGTGGGAGAACAGACAGCCCTTTTGTGTGATTTGGAGGGCAGAGAGGCAGGTAAACAGCTCCTTGGCGGATAGATTAGAGGGGTCATCTAAGTGGATGTTGAGGTCTCCGAGCATCGTGAAATTTGCTAGATTTACAGCTTGCTCGGCCACAAATAAAGGAAGGGAGTTGAGGAATTGGCCTATGGGTCCAGGAGGGCGATATATTAAAAGACCAGAGAAGGTGCAAGTGGGTGAGGTTTCCAAAGCGAACTGCATACTTTCGCAGTCGTGGGGGCCCTCTGAAGATGAGCGGCAGCTAATAAACATTTTGTATATTATGGCTAGACCGCCGCCTCTAGAGGTCTTACGGTCAGCTCTATATATGAGATAACCGGGGGGTAAGGTCTGGACAATATCTGGATCGGAGTTGTCATGTAGCCAGGTTTTCGTTAAAAATAGGACGTCAGGCTGACGATCTTCTAGTAGGAGGCGGAGTTCAGCTGAGTGTCTGGGGAGGAAGCGACAGTTTAGTAGGAAGAACTTCAAGGGTGGGGCAGATGTGTTGGGGTCCTTGAGGCTTGGTAGTAGTTTAAAGTGACAAGAAGGGCAACCAGAGAGCTCTGTAATGGGATTTACAGAGTGAGCGCAATGTGCGGCAATGGTACCATGTAGGGATTTAAGAGCATGGGCGCTGTAGCGGATAGAGGTACAGAAACCGCCAGGGGTCGTGAGATGCTTGCAAAATGAGATGCATAGTCTGGGTTTATTGGAGATAGATGCTTTATAAATGTGAAAAATCTAATGTGAAAAAACAGATACATAAAACTTAGTATGTGAGGTGCCTTCAAAAAAGATGCAGTGTTTGTGTGTATGTGCAACATGTTCGCAAAAACAAGATGCAGTGTGTGTGCGACAGGTCATGCAAACGCATTATGCTTGCAGAGTGCGACATAGAGTACCCAATGCCATGAGACTCTTGAAACAATGAGAACTATGGCAACGACTTATGAGATGCCCACAGAAATTAAGTATAGTGAAATATGCAGAATGAGATCAGTGTGGGTGATCCTTTGTTACCAAGCAAATCTAAGGACTTCTTTGGAGCCAGTACAGGATTTAACTCATAGAATCATTCTAAGCTTCCAGGTATCGGAGAGTTATCCTTTTTTTGAAAGGCACTTTAAGGTTGTTACCAGTACTGGAAAGGTTTGCACTAGGTACAGTTTGAGTGATTCGTTCTATAAAAAAACATTTTTGAAAGCACTGTAAGCATTTAAACATTGAGGGGCAAACGTGTAACTTTTGATACAACAACGCAGCACAGTAACCAAAGTTTTTTCCTGCATCAATAGGACAGAGTAGAACAGCACCATATCTACTACGGTTTTGTCTCTTTCTGCGCTGGTGCACATTTAGATGCCTTGCATCAACGCACACAGCCATGCACTTCAGTGCATGGCTGTGTGATGTCAATCGTAGGTTTTTGTGGTGAAAAGGTACACCTCTGTACACAAACTATGCTTTAGCATAGTTTAATATTTCTACCACTGAATGTATGCTGTAAAGTGCTGTACATGCTTAAAGTTTCAAAAGTTTAGAAGAAAATAAACTTTGCTCATTCTTTATGCCTGCCTCCAGGAAATGTACGTTTTTGGCACAAAGTCCTATCTACCTTTTTTTTTTTTAGTAAATAAGGCTTTGCATCAAAAACCATGGATGGCTGTATGGGAACTAGAGATGGGTGAGCCACTGAAAGCTGGAGCCAGACTTGAGCTTGAAGTGCAATGTACCTGGTGCTAATATAAAGCGCTCCGAAACCTTCAGGTCAAATTTACGGAATTTAAAAACTTGCATAAAAATGTACTAAGAGGTAAAAACGCCTTAACATAAGGGAAGACAAATAGATACCCATTTATTGGCTGATTTGTAGAAAATTAAACTAGAAAACCTGAATAAATTGCAGCTTTCACCCTTAAATTGTGTGATCTTGGGCAAATATCAGAACTCTATTTCTTTCATTATTGCATATGAAAGCATGTTCAAATATGTGCTGTCAGACTACCAGTGGTAGAAAATTATTTATTTTAACAAGTACTTCTCGGTACAGTGCTATATTGTGCCCTATTCATGTAAAAGCTTCCGCATCCTAAAGAAATACACATTTTGGAATTTTGAAGAGACTTTATCATATTTTATGTGATGTTTGTTGTATGAGTTACACAGCAAATATTTTCAGAGCTTGGCTTGTCCACAGGTTCTAAGATGTGAACAAGACCCTTGGCTCTGCTCTGGCTTGGCGTTCCCTGTTAATTGGTTGGCTCACCCATCTCTAACGGGAATGCCTATGTACAACCCATGGAACATACACTTGCACAAAGTAGCACGTAGCTCTACTTTGCCTTATGTTAGGTAACTTTCCAACGCACATGAGGATGTGTGTTGGAAAGTAAATTCCAGCACAAAACTTTATCCAGGGTTTGAGTCACTTTTCTATTAACACAAACATGATGAAAAAAAATTTGCACATTTCCCCTTGAATCTTTTCCCACATTTTCTGCAGTCTATCTTATACTGTGTGCAGCCTGTAATGCATTTTTAAATTGTCCAGCATATTCGCAGTGCTATCACTCCTAGGCTGGGACTTCATAGGTCTGTAACACATAAATCACTAGTCCCAAGTGCACCAATTGGTCATACATACAGATATCTGAGGTAATCTTATTAACCTAGAGCTGTGTTAGCCACTGAAAGCTCAAGCAGGCTCGAGCCTGAAGCCTGGCCTTGGATCAGATCAGGGTCCTCTTGGATCCTTGAGCGCATAACAAGCCAAGCTTTCATGTGGCTTCTGCCTGTCACCTTCACTCTACCCTCATGCAGAAAAAGTTAACAACAAATTAATAACATTTGAGGTAAAAAGGAGAGACAAATACATTTCAATTTAGTGGCTGATTTGTACAAAGTGAAATCAGAAAACCTGGATTATTTATGGCTTCCCTGCTTAACCAAATTGTGTGATCTTAGGCAAATATTAAATTTTATTTTGTTTCACCATTACTTATGAAAGCACCTTCAAATACATGAGTTCAGAGTACCAGCTCTACAAAACCTACTCTGTTTCATTTAATAGACTATAGTGTTGCTCTATTTTATAAGAATGTGGGCTGCATGAACGATTCACTTGACAGCAGTCAGGACAGGAATGGTTCGAAGTTCATGTTTAAAAACTATCACTTTTGAGGATGCAGGAATGGGCGACACTGGGGATGACAATTGCAAAGTGTAATATAGCACAGAACTGGGGTTCGGGGATGCCCCCCACATATCAACATTGGAGAAATGACATGGATAACGCCATGGTGGCGGAACGAGCGGTGTACGTGCACAGGGGATGCCCCAAGAAGTGGTCCAAGATATGGGGAAAATGGAACGAATTCAGGGGCAATATATGTGAACACCCACAAGCCGAGTCAATCTCGGATGTAAGTGCACAAAGTTGGCTTTTGTGGAGAGTTGGGGGTAGATTGATCGGCGGTTGGGAGTTATATGGGATAGGATGGCTGTCAAAACAAACTAGGGTTCATGGTCGCAAAGACACGGCACAGAAATAATGTATATTGTATATTGTATGTTGTAGTAAATACCTTCAGGTGTTAATATGTAAAAAAGGAATACATGTGGATCAGGTTTGTTAATGTTTGTAAAATCAATAAAATATTTAAAAAAAAAAAACTATCACTTTTAATAAATACTCCTCAGTGCAGTGCTATAATGTGACATATTGATGTTAAAGAAATATGCATTTTTGAATTTTTAAGAGACTAAATCATGTTTCAAGTGATGTTTGGTGTATAATTTTCATGGCAAACATTTTCAGGGCTGAGCTCATGCATGTGTTCTTAGAGCCAAGCCAGACCGCGGGCTCGGCTCTGACTCGGCTTGCCCTGTTAATTGGTTGGCTCACTCTCCTCCATATTTACCAACTGAGCTTTACTCTCAGAACACTGGATTTCCCGTAAATCAGGCAGGACCAAATAATGTGACCCCATTGACTAAATTATACAGCAGTAAAAAGCAAATTGTGCAGCATAATGTGACTCTTTTTGTGATGGAATTCCTTCATTATATTGCCATTTGTACAAATCCTAACATTGTATGGGCAAAGGTTTCCCCTCATTAGTACCTTTTCAACACCCGTAGGTTGCATATATGTTGGATGAGGTGATCAGAGTTGTGATCCTATCATGTGGTTTCGCTGCTCTTATGCATGAATTTGAGGTGAAAAGGAGTGAGAGATAGGTTGCTCTAGACTGATTCTAATGAATGGATGGATATAAGTGTATGAGTGCCTTGTGGCTGAACTATTTTGGTATGAGATGAAAGGTAACAACCTTCAGAGGTGCTAACCCGGTGCTTCAAGCAGTTAAAAGGCCCATAATGTTTGCCCAATCCCCTTCAAAGCAGCTTCCATAGAAGGAAAATGTGACATGCACTTTACAGTGCAACAGGGCCTATAGCACCCACACTGCCCTTTGCAAAATGCAACACTTACCTGGAATGAGAAGAGCAGATGGGCATGGAAGGTTCAATCATTAAATAAAATAATTTATAGAACCCGATGACTGAATATAACCTTTTTCATTAAAGATTCTTTTTAAAATAGTACCTTGTGTTTTAAATGGTTTCAAGGCCCTAACAAAATAAAAAGCAGCCCTGAACTATTATATTATGTCATAAATATTTATGTAACAGCTCCTTGGGACTACAAGGGTTAGGAAAGCACTATAGAAATGCCAATATAATAATATAATGTAACTGTCTTGCTCATTTATATTTTGAAGGAAACTTGCATAACATCTCCTGTTTTTTTAGTAGTTAGGAGTGTGGAAATGTACTACTGCAGTGTATTTGTCAAGGGGGAGAAATATGCTTATAGAGTGGTTCATCTCTGTTTATCTGTCCCCGCCAAGTCTTTACTGACACCTTGCGAACAGGGCTGAAGAAAGCATGAAACAGCAGGGGGCACAAGAAGCAATTCAAAAACAAAGCCTCCTCTACTTTTAAACGGCCTTTGAATGACCTGTGTGCTGGAGTCCAGCACACACATCAGCTAAGAATCCTGTGTCATCGAGGCTGCCGCAGCTCGGGTTACAGCACAGTAGGCGGGTGGAGCAGGGATCTGAAACCCTTTTAGTGCAATGTGCGCTGTGCTCTTGGTTTAGGGAAAAGGGACATGTTGAATTTAAGTCAGCAGCCCATTTAAACTTAATTTGTTTTTCAGTCCCCATGCTTTTAATGCACTGAAAAACAAATGAAGTTTAAACAGGGACTGAATAGCCGTCTCTATTTAAGCTCAGGGTCATTTGTCCCATCGCCCCCCCTCCCCATCCTTGTCCCCTGGGCAACCTCCAAAATCTGTGTCCCCCACAGTTCCAACGCCCATGCAGTTACGGACGAGATAATACCAAAGAGGAAGTTTAAATGGTCATCAACGAAGGCCCGTCTGTCCTTTCCTGTACATTGATACATAAGATTGCTCCCATTTTTATTCAGACCCACTCGCACTGCATTCGTTCCAAGGAGGACCTGTGAGGGCAGCAGCATGTAGCTTCGTGCTGCACCAATTCTGATGGGAATCACAGCTGGGCTGGCAGAGCACCTTTATCCCCACTCCCAAGGGTCCAGGATTGGAGAGGCACCACTTGGGGGGAGGGGTAGGATTCACAAAAAGCAGGGTTCAAGATGGATGGAGCCTTTTCTGTCCCTGAAGCTCTGACCGAGAGGGCAGCCAAAAAGTCCTTGGAGTCACTCAGTGTTCCTGGGTTCAAGGTGCAGGCCCAGCCCTTCCTACTCAGGCAGCAGAGCAGCAGAGCAACAGGGTAGCAGAGCAGTCCTTCTTGGACCACAGCAGTCCTTCTTCTGAGTCTTCCACAGGTCCAGAAGTGATCTGAAGAGTGGGTCTGAGGTTCCTATATTTATACCTGGTGCCCACTTTGAAGTGAGGGAAACTTCTGGAGTCCCCCCCTGCAGAGGAGTATGGAATTTCCTGTCTCCCTGCCCTGGTCTTTTTCTGCCTGGAGGCACAATAGGCTAGTGTGAAATCCTTTGTGTGTAAACTGAGCCAGTGCCTTTGAAGTGCAAGAGTGGTAGGTGATGGTTCTGTCCCTGTGAAGTCAGAGATGGCCCATCCTGCCAACACCCAGACCCCCTATTGTGAAGCTTTCTGGGAGGAATGCACAACGCCCAATGGCCAACTACACCTAGTCACATGACCCAGGCAGGCCCCAAATGGTTATGGCAAGAAAATGGAAAGTTTCTAAAAGTGGCATTTTCAGAACTGTGACTTAAATTCCGGCTTTACAAATAAGGAGGATTTTAAATTAAAATTCATCAAACACCAAACTTGACCATCCTACCTGCTCACAATCAAAAGTTGTGAAACATGCAAAAGGTGGTGGGAGGCTGCTTGCTAGAAGTCTAACCACTGGCCATATCCCAGGGTAGCACTCCATCTACCATTCTTTTGCTCACCATGCCACCTAGGGTTGAACCCAGCCAGCTCCTCCCTGAACCAGAACACAAGCAACCAAGAACCAGATTTGCCCTAGTTATGAGCCCATCAGTCGGGCACAGCTTGGTTCGAGTGGTTCTTTTGTCACTGGAACCAAGCTGTACACAGCTGATGAGCCCGTGACGAGGGCAAAACTGGTCCTGGGTTACTTCCAGTTTAGGGAGGACCTGGCTTGGCAGTTTAGTCTGGACTCTGCCGATTGCAGCAGGGTCAAGCCGGATTTCCATATAGCTGGATCCAAATTCTGGTGACATAGTGAGCAAAATAGCAATGGACTAGGAAGCGGCCCTGAATAATTGCCAGTGGCTGAGATAAATCCAAGCATTCCATTCAACCCAGCTGACCTTTTAAAAATATTTTCGATCTCCATATTTTACCCAAGTAATGACTCTCCCCCAAGCATCGCCCCATATAATCTACCCATTGAAAAGTGATGTTGTTTATTAACCAACATCAAAACGTTTTTAAATTGAACTACTTGCAAATAAATCTGAAAATCTGGCAGAGCCAACCCACCCGCTCCCATCTTTCTCCTGAGTTTCTTCCATACAATTCTGACTCCTTTTGAGGCCCTTATTAAGCTTCTAATTTCCCCCTGGAATTTACTAATAGACTCCATTGGAAATATAAGAGGTATAGAATTGAACAAAAAAGTAACTTTAGGGAGGATGATCCTCTTGAACAAATTAGCACTTCCATAGATTGGTAGTGACAAATTACTCCATCTACCCAGGAGCTTCTCTATTTCATGGCTTACATTTTTCATGTTAACAAGAGGAATATCTTTGAGCTTCTGAACTATTTGGACTCCTAAATACCTCATCTGATGTTTGCCCCCTGAATAATCAAGTCTGTGTTCCATGACATAACCTCTGTTTTGTCCTCATTAACTAGATATATGATATTTTACCAAAATCATCTGTCAATTTGATTACTCTAAATATTGAAAATTTACACGAAATGGACCACAGTCAGGGGGCGAATTGCTGGCGGGGTTGCGGGCAGATAGGTACACTGACGCACACATTGTGGGAGTGCCCCCTGCTGGCTGCCTTTTGGAGGGAGGTGATCGATAATGTGGACTCACACTTTGACACCGAAATACCGCGCTTCCAGGCGTACACCCTATTAGGCCTCCCCAATGGGCTAACATATCCCTTGAAATCCCGCAGAGGCAGACAGATTGCCATTGCTTTGGGGTCGGCAGTCCAGACGATACTAGTACATTGGCGTTCACCCACGGTCCCCACAGTCACGGGTTGGTTGCATAGACTGTGGCATGTGCTGGGGATGGAGAAGATGTCGCTGGCGGTGGCAGGCGACGCGGAGCAGTTCAACGACCTTTGGCAGCCGTTTCGGTCCCTGCTAATCACGGAATTCAGAGAACTGACTTGCCCGCGCTATCTGAGACTCCTGCGGCTTACCGCGCGGGAGGAAGAGGCCTCTTGAGGTGCCTGCTGAGAACTGTAAGTGCATGGACTTAGGGACCGAGAGGGTCCCACTGGAGGCGCGCGCTGGATTGTGAGGCAGTAGGGGAGGGGGGAGTTGGGGACCGCGGGATGGGTGGGTTAGAGGGGGTTGTTGGGGGTTTAAAATTTGGTTCCTTATGGGGTATCGGAGCAGCAGGGGATCCTCCTGGACAGGACAAGGAGTGGAGACGACGACGCGGGAAGGGGTTCGGAGCAGTGAGGGGCGGTGACCTCCCGGTGGTTTCTTATGACAGCCTGTATCACAGGAGGGGCACGCATGGGGTTCGCTTTGGAGGACAGTCTTATAGCGCGCGTCCGGGGAGGGGTTGGGGTCTCTTGGGTTCCGTTTAGCCTAATCGTGGCCGGCCCTGCGGGGTTGTAGGCGGCATGCTGTGTATAGTGAAGTCCTCATAACGCGAGTCACTGGGCTCTAAAACAGAATGGTTATTTTGGACAGTAACGTGCCGGCCCGCAGGGTTGTAGGCGGAAGTTACTGCTGTTGTCGGTGATACCTGGTTTGGATTACGAATAATAAAAATGGATTTAAACCTAAATATTGAAAATTGCAGGTTATTTGCATATAGTAACATATTGTCCGCATACAATGCTAGCTTTACCTCCAAATCAGCAGTCCTTAATGGGACAAGTAGAAGAATCTAATCTAATCTGATGGGCAAAGGGTTCAACATAGAGATTAAAAAAGAGGGGGGAAGAGGACACCCTTGTCTTGTGCCCCTGGTAATCTGAAAACAGTCTGATAATTCACTCCATGTGAAGGCTTTCGCCGCATCCAGTGCCATACCGTTAGTTGAGATTTCTGGACTTATGCCAAATCCATGGCACCAATCAACAAGTAAGCTCAATCAGCTACCACCCTGGAACAAAACCCCACTGACCCGGATGTGTATTGTAGCTTGTGAGCAAGAGGACAGGGCTTTCTACCCTTTGAAGTATATTACGCTAAACAACACCTTCAATACAGGAGTTAGATCCCACAAGGTTGCCTTGGAAGTCCATATGGGCCCCCAGCCTTACGACCTTTCATTTTTGTAACATGGGTCTTTATTTCCTCTTCTGTAATCTCTAGGCTGAATGTTTTGACTTGTGTCCTTGTTAACCTTGGTAGATTTATATCCGATAGCCAGATCTTAATATTCTCACTTCCTAGATATATATCCTATTTATAAAGTCTGCTCATATATTTCCGTGCTTCCCCTCTAATTTTATTGGTGCCAAAGGACTGACCTGTTTCTGAATCAACCAACACACAGATTGAATTCCTGGTTTTATCTGATCTTGTTTTCCAAGCTAAAAGGGATCTACAGTATTCATTATATGAGAAATTCTGCAGCTTACTAGTTCTCCGTCTTTCCTGAGTTTTCCTAGCAAGCCAACTTTCGTACTCAGCCTGCACACCCATTCAGACCACAAAGCAGGTGTCCTAGATGGCTCTTCCACTGGGGCTCCTTGAAGCTCCCTCTCTTTTATCTTCACTTTGGATTGAAGGGTATCATCTTGCCTTCACATCAGAACTTGTTTTTTTTCAGAAATAGATTTAACATTTCATATTACACCTCTTCAGCCCCAATCTGAGACTCTCCAGGTACACCAGAATATTTGCAGGACCAGTTAATTTGCCCTTAAAGACAAGGAGGTCTGGACCACTGGGCGGACTTGAAAGTTGGATCAAGTTTGGTGGAATGGCAAGAAATGTCACTATGTACTGACAGTCAACTACCAGTTACAATCATGGTGGGCATCTTAGGAGTGGTCAGAGAAGGGAGAGGACGAGTGGGTTGAACGTGTAAAGAATGTAGGTCCATTAAAAAAGGAGGGGGCATTATGGTATTGGGACTTCCACGAGGCCAAAGACAAAAATGACCCTGAATTATCCTCAATCTGGAAGGATGACATAATAGAGGGAGACATAAGGCAACTGTGGTATCTTTTAACACATTATATACTCAGTGGTGAACCAGCACCAATTAAGAGGAACCATCTGTTTACGATCCACAGGGCCTACTGAACCGTGAGTAAGCTGTCAAAGGTAGTTGGTCAAGACATTGGATGTCCGAAGTGCGATGCTTTACAGACGGACAATGTACACATCTTTATTCGTAGTCTAGCATCAGCAATATAATAGGAAATCATAAGGAGGTAAGCCCCCAGCTTGTGTTTTTTGGGAAAGTTCCTGATCTGTATATAGTGTCTAACTCTGCTAAGGCGAGGCTTGTCTTCTATCGGGTTTTATCGCAGAGGAGAGAGATATGCAGGCTTTGGATCTCAGTAGACCCGCCTCTCTTTAAGGATCTTCTCAAAAACATCAACTTAATCAGACGGACATAGCATGTGATCTCCAAACCTATGAGAGGGTATGGAAATTTAATATTAATTGGCAAACACCTGTTCGGTCTGATGATTAAGACATACAAACTGTGCATGCTATGCAGGTGGGGCCAGACAGTAAACAGCAATTTTCTTTGGTGTGGTTAGTTTCACTTTGTTGAGGGAACTACGCTGGTAAGAAAGCGATTGTGTGATGAGGACTAAAAAAATAAAAAGCATTCCATCCATCACTTCTTTGTGAACTTAGCACAATCAAAAGTTAGCACTTACTAAATGTAATAAGGTAGTACAATGTTATCCTATGGGAGAGGTAGGCCTCACAGTAGTGAAAAATTAATTTGTGAGTTTTTGACTACCAAGACTAGTAAAACTCATAAGTACATATCCAATTTTAAGCACACTGACCTATAGGCCGTTTGGAGCCTACCTGAGGGGTGGCATAGGTGTAATAGAAAGGGAGTTTTAGAGTTGACAAGGGGGGTTATACTACCAAGTCAAATTGGTAGTTTAAAACTGCTGACAGGCAGCACTGACAAGCCTGAGACATGTCTTAGAGGGCTACTTAAGTGGGTGGTGCAATAAAGGCTACAGGTCCACTAGTAGCATTTAATTTACAGACTCTGGTTAAATGGTACAGGTTATGGGTATATGGTATACCACTTTACTAAGGACATATGAGTAAATTAAATATGCCAAATCACTTGTTAGCCAATTTTGACCATATTTTAGGAAGTGAGCACAAGCACATCAGCACTGATTAGCAGTGGAAAAGTGAACAGCACCCTAAAGCCAACAAAAATGAATTCAGAAAAATAGGAGGGATGCAGGCAAAAGGTTTGTGGATGACCCTGCAGAGAACAACATGGGAATAGAGATGACTGCTGCCTCTAGCAGAATTTGATAATACAAAAGGCAAAATGCACTTGAGCTATATACTCACCTAAAACCTGCTCCTGGACTAAATATCAGTGCAATATGTGCAGGTGGTGGACACCAGCACTCAGGTCTATGGACTGGGCATATTTTTCCTCATCAGACTTTGACATTGATCAAGCAAAAGAAAAGGGAGAAAGGGAGAAAGAGGGAGGAAGGGATAGAGAGGAAAACAGTGACAAAGCAAGAATTATGAGATGAAAAATAATCTGCAAGAGTGAGAAAAAGAGACGGGGAGTAGGGTGGTGAAAGAATGGGGCATGGAGTGCAATGAAGGCTAAGCAGCCTTAGTATACAGCAATCCCAACATCTGTCAGCACCATTAGCAGGTTCGTAAAAAGTCTTCGGACCCCTAAAAATAGTTTTCTTTATTGATTAAGCACTACTAAAATTCCCTCACTGATAACCTGCCTATGGAAAAAAAGTTAAAATCAAGAATGCGGAGGAGTAATCATTCCCTTGTACTATTACTTAGTAAATGTAATGTACCAGTAGACCTTGATGCAAACTCATTTCTTCAGCAGCATGATTTATCTACATACTGGAACTTATGTACTGATTGATGAACAGTCGCGGATTATAGGTCATCTGGAGTAGGTCGGTACCTATCTAGGTCAGTACCTCTCTAACTTCTCTCATCCACTTCTGCCTTCCCACGGCCACCTAACTCCAGTATTGTGTGCCCCTGGGCATGCACACAACCAGTCAATCATCTCGGCCTGGAACCCAGCAGTGTGGGCAGCATTTGCCATTTGCCAGACTGGCTTCCAGCTCCCGAAGCTTTTTGTAGTGGCTTCATCTGAAATTAACCCCTTCGGTGCTCATGACGGAACGGTTCCGTCATGAGCCACGGTTGAGCTGTGCTCATGACGGAACCGTTCCGTCATGACCACGCCCGCGCAAGAAACCGTCAGCACAGCGGCGGGATTTGCGCAGCATGGAAGGGGTTAAGACAATCTGATGGTGAGTACGCAGTCCTTTATGCAATTTTCAGCCGCGCAACAAAAGAGGCAATGGCCGTGCCCGAAAGATGGGTCATGTAGTCAAAGACATTATGCTCATACTAATGTTTCTGGGGCAGAAAGTACTTCGCTGTGTATCTGTGTCACAGTCACCCACAGTCACTAAAACAAGCACTGGCAAAGCCAGTAGGTTTCACATTTAAAAGGCTTTACTGAAACTGTTGGCTTTGCCAATGCTTGTTGTTGATGCTAAATAGTATCAGCAAAATAAAAAGGAAGGTCTAAGGTTACTGAATCATAATATATACATGGACATCCACACAATGCATGCACACATATATGCCATCACGGACCAGTCATTTTTTTTTATTTACTCTTGAAAGCACATGGATGCCCCTCTTTGAGCAGTAAATTAAAACAACAAAATAAAGGTGTTTGAAGGCATCTTATGGAGAAAGGAACTGCGTCTGCTTGTGGGCGAGAGTGCTGGGACAGCCAGCTGGACTACCAGCCCCAGGAGCCGAGGGGCAGATCCGAGCAACGTGGCCCCGCCCCCTGACACCGGGACCAGTATTTTTTCACCTCGCACCTCCCGCTTCGCGGGAGACGCAGTGTCTGCTTGTGGGCGAGAGTGCCGGGACAGCCAGCTGGACTAACAGCCCCAGGAGCCGAGGGGCAGATCCGAGCAACATGGCCCCGCCCCCTGACACCGGGACCAGTATTTTTTCACCTCGCGCCTCCCGCTTCGCGGGAGACACAGCGTCTGCTTGTGGGCGAGAGTGCCGGGACAGCCAGCTGGACTACCAGTTCCAGGAGCCGAGGGGCAGATCCGAGCAACATGGCCCCGCCCCCTGACACCGGGACCAGTATTTTTTCACCTCGCATCTCCCGCCTCGCGGGACGCGCGCGGTCGGTGCCGGGCTAAGCCCGGGCAAAGGGCGGGCCCTCTGTGGCCCTCAGAGGCCAGAGGAGGCTGGGCTGGGCCATGGACCGTGGCTCCGTCTTAAAGAATGTATAAACTAAGTGAGTCTCTCATATTTTGTCTCTAGAGTAAAGTGCCTGTATTTACCTACCTTGGTTACTCGCGCTGCATTGTGGCATATAGCCAAAATGGACCATGTCTAAATCTAAGACCGACAAAACTGTATTTGGGCTAGGAACCATGGACAACTACCTGGTTAAAAAGGTGAACCAAATTAATAATGAGCGTAGGGCCTCACTAGGTCGAGGAGACCACCCTGTTCCACACGAAGAGGTGCCTTTACCACCGATGGACCAGGCTGTAATTGATATCCTGGAGGGGGGTAATAGGGGCACCATTACGGCTGAAGCACAGGTCCATGCTGATTTAAATGATGTCCTACCTGAAATAATTAATGAATCTGCAGAAGAAGAGCTACCACCCTCCCCTAGGCCAGTGAGACTATGCAGAAAGGCACAAACTAAACGTGGGGGGAAGAATAGCAAAAAAAGTGTTGAAAAAGGTCATTCTGTCCCGAATAGCGCTGTGGCTATAACTGATCGACAGGAAGATACAAGTTTGGTTGGCACAAATTTAAACATAAATACGGAGCAACTTGCCCTTTTAACTTATTCCATAGAAGCAAAGATAGAGGCAAAAATCATAGAGCTGATGAAACCCCTGATATCTAAAATAGATACAGTGGCACTAGAAGTCGAGAGATTGGGTGGGCTGCTAGCAACACACCTGGCCTCAGTAGCGGCAGGAAGATCTAAGGTGGTGGACAAGAGATCAGTTGCTGAGGGGCAGGGAGCTGGTGGAGTAAACCTACAGCAACCCATCCAACCAACATCTGTAACTGAGCCAGCCCCACTTGAGTCTATCCCTCCAACCACTCAGACTAAAAAGGCCACAGTAGATCTTGAGGGAACGCCAGCTCCCAGGTATGCAAAGAAAAACCGCTATGCTAACCTCCCTCCTGATTGCGCACCTTATGTGGTTGTTCTTACAAATGTCCCCCCCATTGAGTGTCATCCTCATCAGGCCTATGAGGAATCCCAGGATTCATTAAAAAATAGAACAGTATCATGGTTGAATAAAAACTGTGGGTTCCCAGTCACATTTGCTGACCAAATATTGTCAACAAGGAGGGTGAACTGGATTGGAACATCCAGAAAATTAACAAATGGAGACTGTATTATTGTTAATTTTAAGCATCCCCAACATGTTGCCACAGTCTTTTTAAAAGCGGCATCCTTAGTCTATAATGTGAATAGTATATGTGTACGCCCACTTGGTTACTTCTATACACATCTGATCAAAGACCCACCGAATTTTGGGTCATTTCGACCATTCACTCCTATTCAGTCACCGACCCCTAACGGAGCATATTTGTACAATGTTGGTAATCAGTGTGGGAAAGGGTTCAATATTGTAACGCAGAATAGATTTGATACTCTCTCAGGTCTAGAGTCATGTGATTGACGTGAGGAACTTGTGGGTCAGGAAAATGGGAGATTGGAGGAAGTGGGATGCGCAGAGACAATCCGGGCAAAAATGAGTCAGAATAATGTAATCTCATGGAATATTGCGGGTCTGGGTACTAAGATGGAGGACTGCAATTGGATTAGGTACATTAAGCAGTACCAAATCATCTGCTTGCAGGAGACTTGGTCTACAGACTGTAACCATTTTCTCGAAGGGTACAAGGCTTACTATGTCCCTGCAATAGCAACTATTAGGGGCAGGCCAAAAGGGGGATTGGTTACATTCATCTCGGTTACATTATCCTGTAAAGTACGTAGAGTCCCAACAAGCAATACTGGAATTATTGGTCTAGTTTTAACAGGGGAAAACTGTATGGCCGGTGTGGTTAATTTTTATGATGCTATTAATTTTTGCTCAGCTCCTAGCCAGATAGCAGCATTGAATGTTTTCATCAGTAGTTCTATGAAGGACTGTGCCCATAATCTTCTAATTATGGGGGATTTTAATGTTCATCCTTGTGGGGACCCTCTCCTTAAAAGTATCACAGATCTGAACTGTTCACGATCCGCGGATTTTCATTTTGAACATACAACTGAGGGGGAACACTTGAATGATATGCTTAATGATCTGGACTTAACGGCGACAATGGCATTGACTGACCCTACTATGCGTTTTGAGACACCGACCTTTAAGGGTCACGGGAGGGGAACCTTCATTGATTATGTATTATTAACACCATCAATGCAGTCCTTTGTGGGTTCCTTTACTATTGAAGTCAGTGAGTTCAGTGATCACAACCCACTCACTGTACACTTGAGGGGCCCGTGGTTAGTCAAAGAAGGAATGAATCTCTCTTCAGGTAGGGGGAGTACGACAGATGGGAGACGTCGTTTAAGATGGTCCAAGATCACCCCAGATTTGCTGTACAAAGAGATTAAAGTCGCCTGTGCAGATGAGATTATGGTTTGTATGCAAGAAGGTGCACAGCCACACAATGTCCTTAATGCTTTCCAAAGTTTAGCGGATAAGGTTTCAAAGCTGCTGTCAACTCCAGCAAAGAAGTTGGAGATCAAGGGACCTAAATGGTTTAATCATGAATGCTCAAAAGCTGCTAGAAATTTAAGTACTGGCAGCCAAACCAAGGATAAAGGCAGAGGTTCAGCTATGTCGCAAGATATATAAAACCTCTATCGCCCGACACAAGGAATTCCTTAGGGAAGAGGCATGGAGAGAGATTCTTGATCCCTCTATTCTGCAGTGTAGCACTAGATTCTGGGCAGTGATGAGGAAACCTTTCTTGGTCCAGGAGCCGGGTGACCGCTTAGAATGCCATATTCCTAAGGAGGACTGGGAAGCACACTATAAGAAATTGTACTGTTGCTCAACGGATGAGTCCCTTAGTTCTGCCTTCTCTGTCAGTGGTGAACCAATTAGCTTCAATAGAGGTGAAGTTATTGAGGGTATTGTGGGTCTAACAGCTGGTAAAGCACCAGGGCCTGATGGGATCCCTCCGGACTTGTACAAGCCAGAGCCTAACTTCTGGGCACCCATATTAGAGTCTGTTTTTAATGCTGCTGTGAAAGATGGGTGCCCGCAATCATGGGGTGTTTCTACAATTGTCCCGGTTTTTAAGAAGGGGGACAAAGGTAGTCCACATTGTTATAGACCCATCTCACTAATAGACTCTATGGTTAAAATTGTAGGAAGAATTCTATTGCAGCGACTCTCTGACTGGGCAGAGGGAAATAACATCATGTCCATTTCTCAGTATGGATTTTGTAGAGGTCGCTCTACAATAACTCAATGCCTTAACCTCTTTTTAATATTAAGTAAGTACACTGTTGCTCAAAGGGGCACCATCCATCTCGCCTTCATGGATTTGTCCTCAGCTTTCGACTGTGTAAACAGGGGAAAGCTGTGGCAGTCCATGAGGGAGAAGGGGGTAGACAGTGGTGTGGTTGATTTTCTGGCTGATCTACATAACAACACCAGAGCTAACGTGAGACACTCCCAAGATCTGAGTGTAACGAATAACTTAAGTATTAGAAAGGGCGTTCGTCAGGGATGTATCCTGGCCCCCTTCCTTTTTAATTTGCATATTAATGAGCTAGATAGCGTACTACAGAATGTCCCGGCTGACTGTCCTAGAGTCGGTAGGTGGGGAATTCCTATACTTCTGTACGCAGATGATGCAGTTTTAATTTCGAGAACTGAGAAGGGACTTCAATCTCTCCTTGATGCTTTTAAACTGTTCATGACAGATAAAGATCTTTTGGTTAACAATTCCAAATCATTTGTCATGCAAGTAGGTCAGCAACCAAGGAGGACTTTCACATTTAAAATCGATGAAGCTATAATCCCCTTAACAAAAACATTCTCTTACCTTGGGGTCCTCTTTGATACCAAACTTAACTGGGCCCCTCACCTTGCAAAAAAGAAAGGAGAATTTGTGAGGGTTAATGCTTCTATTTTTAATTTTGCTGCCAAATTGGGGAAAAAACCCATTTGTGCCATGTTAAAACTGTATAAAGCAAAGTCAGTGGCAACTGCAATCTATGGTAGTGAAATTTGGGGGTATGTTGGTGGTGAGCAACTGCAGATTGCTGATAATTCTTTTTTGAAGCGTCTTCTATGTGTCCCTGCAAGCACGTCTAACCTTGTCGTACATGAAGAGCTAGGGACGCAGTATTTAAGTGATATGTTCTCTTTACGTCCCTTGACATGTTTGCTTAAATTATGGTTGAATCAGGATATACCCCTAACGCATTTGATCGTGAGGGATTTTCTGGGTCAGGACAAGGTAACGCGTACCCCTTGGACAAAATATCTGAAATCCTTTGCCAGCCTTGGCCGTCCAGAACTGTTTGAATACCCGAGTAAAATTGTAAAAGGGGATCTGGAGCTCATCAAACGGGCCTTCCTTTTGGATAGGAGGACCCGGAGGGAAGGTGTGGAGCTCCAGAAACAAAGTGTGAGGAAATTTGTTATGCTGAAAACCTGTGAAACTATAGAACCGTACCTGACCGGCTCACTGACCCCCCATGAAAAATTCCTGCTGACGAGGTTCAGGTTAAATTTATTCCATCATCTGTTGATCAGACCACAAACAGATATTTTTAATAAAGCGGCAGCACCCTGCGGCTGCGACGGAAAGTCTCCACAGGACATGCTGCATTTTATATTTTTATGTAAGTTTTATGAATTCCCACGCAAGCGTTATTTGGTAACTCTTTTAAAAAAACTTGATTTTACACAAATCAGACCGGCACTAATGTACTTACAACTTCTGCATAGTGACAGTATCCTACAAATGAAGGAATTTTTAAAATTAACTGTTAAATTGAGAAATTGTCTGGACCAGTAATGTTTCACTGTGTATTTTGCACTATCTATGTCCTTATTTTTAGTTTTGACTCTATTTTGTGGAAGAAAGTATAGTTATTCACTTTTGGCACTTTACCTGAAATGTGTTTTTCGTTTTCTTGTGACATGTATTTTGAATTGTATATGCACTTTTATGGTTTGTAAAAGAACCGAAATAAAGTTTCTTATATATATATATGAGAAAGGAACTGCCGGTAGCAAATTGCAGCTACAGCCCTCCTAAAAAGCTAAAAAATCGAAATTAAAAACACTGGGTGGGATGTGCAGGGTAGCAAAGGAGGAGCGAGGATGGTGCTTTAGAAAAAATGAAAGCTACAGAATGGCGGAGAGCAACACAGTGCTGAGGAGCACAAAAACGCAAAAATACAACTTGAGTGGAACAGGACAAGGGCAGCAATGGCAAGCATTGAAACAGAAGGGGTAAATGGGTGAGCAACAGAGGGAGCACTGGGCCGGAGATGTGGAAGGGGAAGCAGCATACAAAAGAGAAAGAGAACACATCTACTCCCATGGAGTGCTGAAAGAAAAGTAGTTCCCTGAATGTCAGCCTCTGAAGGATACACGTCACCCAATCAAAAGGATGGGAAAGAAGCTACACTCAAAGAAACATACAAACACATGCAGAGGAAGGCAGGCCATTGAATAAGAAGCAGAGAAATTAGATCGACAAGAAAGTCTACCAATGATAAGCAACAGTCTAACCTGAAGTCCACTCTAAGTACTGATACTGTACACAATAGGTCTTGGTAGGAAGCTGGCTCTGTATATACTATACCAAAGTAAGGTATAGTGTGCACAGAATGCAGTGGATCCACATACACTTTACAAAGGCTAAAGTAGATAATACTAATGCTCTCTTTTGTGGTAGTGTGGGCGAGCAGTTAGGCTTATCAGTGGGCTGTGTTAAGCATTGTAGACACACAGGCAAGAAATGATTACACGCACTCAAAGACTAAATCCAAGACCAATTGTTTGTAAAAATATTAGTTTTTGTATGTTTATTACTTAGAACCAAAGATGCTTTGTTGTAGTAAACTACGTTTTGCAATATCACAGTTTTTCAGTTTAAAAAGTGGACAGTGAATTTTTGAAACAGTTTAATGTTGACCTATGTAAGGAAAACACTAATGCAATTTCACAAGTACACAACTTACAATCTCAGTCTTTGGATTTTAGGATCAACACTGCACAAAGCTTGGGGGCGTGGCCTAGCTTTGAAGCAAGATGGCCAAGTAAGTCTTCGGCACCGTCAGAACCTCCTCCCCGGCATGTATCCTATAAACTATCCTGACCTTTGACTCTCGATTCTGACTGCTGAGAGTGTGCGGAGTCTGTCCGTGTTTCTCCGAGCTCCGACGCTGGCTGCAAAGTGCTGAAACAGGTCCCGTCATTTTGGGCCCTGGGTGCGTCTCTTAAGCTAGGGCTGTATTGATCCTGCAGGCCGGCACTGTGCGTGGTTGGAGCGGCCGCCTCGGACCGGAAGTCGCCGGTCGGTGGAAGACACTGATGTCGGTGGGCACTGCTGCATCCGGGCGCGGCAGCTCCCGACTGCAGGGAAACGCAGCGCTATGCCTCTTCTTGAACCCCCGCCTGGGCACTTGATTATCGGTGGGTCTGGTGCGGACTCCATCGGGACCCGCCCGTGAGCTGCACTTCCTGCTCGGCTGTGCGTGCCCCGCCGAACCTCCCGGCAATGTCAGCCATCGAGCTGCAGGGCTCCACCGGGGGACTGTGATTGTTTGCGGCGGCTCCCTCTCGTGACGGGCATTGGCGTAAGCCCACTGTTTTGCAGCTGCAGAGGGGGAGCGCATACCTGTTACCATCGGGGCACCCTGTGTCCTCTACTATTGCGGAGCAGTGCTTTAATGATTGTGGACCCAGATGCAGGGGCCCCGTTGACTATATGGGGTGTGAGCAGCGTGTAGCTGATATTGGACGTCTTGTTGGGCCCTGTCTCGGCCGCACTGCTGGTTGTGCGGGTGTATCCTGATCACAAGGGTTTGCACAGCACAGACAACACGCAGCTCAACGCGCTGAGGACCATCCGGGCCTTCAGGCTTGCGGCCAAAGAGGTGACGCAGTAAGGACTTGTTGACCCATCGCCACCCGGGAGTGCGTGCCACACGAGCCCGGTGCATCGAAGGGGCCGATCCTGACCTACTAGGGCTGTGTTCCCACCTGGGAGGGCCGTTGGCAGCGCGGGCGGTCCGTGTGGCCGGGCTGCTGAGCAGTGGAGATTGGACCTCTACTTGACGACGCACTCCTAAAGGGGTCCGATCCGTTAACTCCAGGGGCCACCGCCGATGGTGGGGGGTGCCCTGCTGGTCGGTGAAGTGACCACTCAACATTCACGGTAGGAGGCCTCGGGGGGCCGCGGCTGGTCCCCGGCTGGATTGCGACCCTCGAGACAGCCCTCGGATGCCTAGTGCCCAGAGTGTAGAGCGCTGGAGGACATGCGCCCGGTTGCAACCCAGTCGACTGATAGACTAGGGTGCAGTGAGGGATCCACACACACGCCTCCTGGGCCCGAGTTGCCCCGTGATGGTTTTTCTGGACCTGCTCGCACTGGAAATGGGGAAAGATAGACCCCTTAGAGGAGCACAAGCGAACAAAATTATTCAATATACAGTACCGGGCCCAACGTCAGCGGAGCGCACCAGACCGAACCCTGAGCAGGGACCGCCGCATGGATCGGCGGCACAAGATAAGGCAGATATCCTGGAGGCCATTAGAGACTCGCGGGCGGCGTTGGAGTCCAAGATGGATGGTATGGCCATGGACATTAATCACCTGCGCCTGGACCTATGGAAGGTGGCGGATCGGGTCACTAAAATGGAGGGAGACTTGACCTCATTGCAAGCGGAGGTCTAACACTTGCAAGCGACGGTGTCTGCGTTGAAGGAGCACACCTCTCATCTTGAAGACAGGGCGGAAGACGCGGAGGGGCGCTCGAGGAGAAACAACCTCCGTTTTTTGGGCTTTCCGGAAAAGGTGGAGGGGCCGGCAGCGGACCTATTTCTGGAGGAGTGGATCGGATCCGCCCTCCTGGGTCTTCGACTATCTAAGATGTTTGCGGTGGAAAGAGCCCACCGCTCCCTGGGCCCCTCCCTGAAACCGGGGTCCCCGCCTAGAACTCTGATCGCTCGTTTGTTAAATTTTAGAGAACGGGATGCGATACTACAGTTCATCCACAAGAATGGTCCCCCCTCGGTTTGAGAACCAAGAGATCCATATCTACCCGGACTACACGAAAAAGGTGCAAAACTTGCGAAACGACTATCTGAGGGTCAAGAGGAGGTTGAGAGATCTCAATATAAAATACAGCCTAATGTTTCCAGCCAACTCAGACTACAGTATGCAGACAGGGTCCATTTTTTTAACGATCCACAGGAGGCCACAGACTGGATGGATTCGATGGGCCTGGAGGGGCAGGATCAACATCAAGGATGGCAGGAACGGAAGAGACGGAGCGGTCATGTCTACTGACAAATGGAGGGCGGGAGGGTGTCTTATGCTGTCAGACCTCTACCCTGACTAACGGTTCATAACATACCAAGATGCCGTGGACTCTTTTGAGCTGGGTCCGGGGCAATTCTTGCAATACGCCAAAATAGCGGCAACAGCATGACATCTATGGCCTAAATTCCAGGAAGCCCCGGAACACAGGCATACTCTGATCAAGATGATAGCCATGGCGGGAGGGCAGAAACTTGTCACTCACCTGTACAGGGCGTTACGGGAAGACAGAAAATGTGCACCTCTCAAAATAGAAGGTAGATGGCAGGAAGTGAGCCCACAGGAGTTCACACCATGGGAGTGGGAAAAAATTCACGAGGGTGTATGTAAGGTGGCGGTGTCCAATAGATTTAAGCAGATACAGTACAATATGGTCCACATGACATACCTCCCACCCAAGCGCCTACACACTATTGATAGCTTGAGGGATCCAAGGTGCCCCAGATGCCACTATGCACAGGCAGATTTCCCACACATGGTTTGGTCGTGTCCGTTGATCCAGATATACTGGACAGCTATCCTAGAGGACCTGCACAGAATAACAGGATGGAGAGTTGCCCTGGAGCTACGTACTTGTCTCCTTGGCCTGATTCCCCGGGACCCTAAACGTAAGACCAGCAGGAAGTTCCTGGTGTTGGGACTTGTGATAGCTAGGCGGCGAATAGCAATCCACTGGCTGCAACAGAGTGGGCCGCTGGTTGCGAACTGGAAGACGGCCCTGAAGGAATGGGCATTAGCGGAGGAGGGGCATATGCACAGCACTAGGAGGGATGCCAAACTCCCGGAAGTATTGCAGGCGTGGGGGCTAATAGTCCAGGAGATAGGGAGGAGCTCCCCGATTTCTACACAGACAGTGTTGACAGATGTTAGTCATATGGGGATTGAATCCCCCAGGCAGGGGGAGAGACGGGAGGATACCCCTGAGTGAGATGTTGTTAGATGAACCTCTAGGTGGGTGGGCCCGGCGAGGGGGCATGGGGTGAGGGTGGGAGGGGGGGATGTTCAGTTACAAGTTCATATGATTGTTAATGACAGTGTTCATGTTTATTGCTGGTTCGGTACACACTTCAAAGGCAACCCTAATTGGACTAACTGTTGCTGGATAGAAAATGTGAGGCTTCTAATTCGGAATTTTCTGTAAAATAGTACTGTTTTACTATGTGCTGTGAACCTTATAACCGCAATAAAGAAATTAATAATCAAAAAAAATAATAAATAAATAACACTTCACAAAGCTCAGGTAAGTATAGAGGCTGCACTACCAGAGGCATTAGGGCGTCCGGGTGCAGAGGTCAAATTAGGTCACGGGGGCCCAATGTTAATCAATAGAGACTGTTGGCACTCAAGGGGGTGCCGGTTGAAGGTAGGTAAAATTTCAGTTATTGGTCAATCTACGGGGGTTTAGACCAGCACTGGAAGGGCCACGAGGCAGCACCAAACACACGCCCACAGCGGCAGGGAGGAGGATGGGTGCAGAGTGCCAACACAGTGTCAGGCGCCCGATACAATTCAATGGAGAACGGCAATTTCAAACAAAGGCTGCAGGCTCGGAGCAGGAAGCTGGACGAAGGGAACCGGTGGCTCTGGGGGTAAGTTGGGATGCTGAAGTACTCAGGGACACCATTAATGGATCTTCCCAAGGCCTGGGGGCTGCGGGTGCAGGGGTGTCTTTGGACATCGGGAAAGTCTTACCGGAGGCAGTCACGGTAGGGGGACCCTTTGTGTTGAGGCTGCAGGCGTTGTTGTGGAGACCAGGAGAGGTCATTCTGGGGTGGATTTGATCTCAGGACCGCTGGGGAACCTTCTTGGGACCAATGGGCCACTTTGACTCGGGCCAGAGGCATTGGGTGCAGAAGTGGGTCCGGAAGTCTGGTTGCACAGTTTAGCAGGACACTGGAGTTCTTGTTGTTGGTTTAATGTGGACGGGGCAGCTGTACTCAGGTATTCTTGGTCTTTGTGGAAGTCAAGCAGTTCTCCCAAGGTTTTGGATGTTACTGGATCTGCAGGATGAGTCGCGTTTTGGAGCAGGTTTCTTCGAGGGCTGCAGACAGGCCGGTAGGGGCTGGGGCCATGCCAGTTGTGATCTGGAGTCTTCACTGCTGGTATGGCTCCTCGGTCCTTCTTCATCTTTAGGTCACCAGGAATCCGAGGATTAAGATTCAGGGGTGCCCCTAAATAATCAATTTAGGGGCATTACAGGGGCTGGAAGGCAGTAGCCAATGGGCTACTTACCTTTAGGGTGACTCTGTCAAAGGTGCCAGGCGATCATACCTAGAACTTGCACAGGAACAGAAGACGAAATTTCCCGAATCCCTCCCAGAGATTCTCTGGAGACCGATAACTAATCCAGTCTCCAAATGAACCCCAAGGGGAAAGGGGGAGTGGATAAAATAACAAACAGAAGAGGTTGTCAGGACTTCTGGCTTCCAGATTCTCCCTTCTTTTTCCTGGTCTGTTCAATAGTTTTCAGTTGGAGATAACCTTGGATGCTAAACACGTGACAATTATTACAACCCCTATTCTGCCTCAATTCTATAAATATCTCTCTTAGCTATTTATACAACCTACCCAATTCTTCACAAGTACTAGACTTCTCTTCTGATATTTTCTTAGATGAATTCTTTTTATATTTTGAATGACGCTCTCTCTCTCAAGTATTTGTTATTTAAGAATATCAATTTGAAGTACCTGAGAAAACTAAGCACAAGCCATTACTTCACTTTCTATTCTATCTCTATTCTATACTACTATTAATATTTCTTCTATTAGATATAACCTACCTGTCTTTCTTTCCTTAATTTTTTAATTTGGAGCCTTTTCCTTTTCTTATTATTTGCATAAGCTTCCGCTTAAACTATATATATGTACGTATATGTGTGGACATGGAAAATAACAGTTCAAGAATTAACATATATCTTCTCTTTTCTTCTAGAGCAAGAAAACAAGATTATCATTCAGGTAAGTTCCATAACAATTTTTACAGATTTTCAGTCTTCAGTTCTCTCATTCCTTTTGACTGTTATTATTTGTCACTTAGCTCTGGTATGACTCTTCCTTTCTATAACTTTGGGCTGCCGGGTCAAGACTTCCTTTCTTCTTTCTGTGTAAGCTGACAGGAACGAGCGCATAACTGAATACGCCCACAGACTCATATTTCAGCCAGAGTGCACAGACTCAGTGTTGGAACGCTTGAGGCTGCTCAGCTCCGACGCACGCTCCAAACTCCAACACTAGGGGGAATACCTATACCCGACGGGCAATGGTAAGTAAGGGGAAACCGGACGCAACTACGTGACGCAAGGGGATAGAATCCTAATTTCACGGAGCGACATTACTTGGATGTGCATTCGGAAATTTCTTCAGAGAAGTGCGCCCTACCCAGGTGGCGCGCACATCATCAAGACTCCAAACGGCTCGTGGTGAGTAAACTAGACCGCGAACCGGGTTGAGAGGTCGGCGGCCATCTTAGAGTTCTTTCTTTGCCGTAGCTTGTTCCAGGAGAGGTTTTCATCTCGCCCATCTTTCGTCTTATTAAACCTTTTAAACAGCAAGGTGCAGATTGTCTTCATTGATCGTTCTGGAGGTCTGACAGACTACACCCTTTGTATGTCTACTCCCTCTGGAAGGGAGTATACCCCTATCTCTATTGGCTAAAATCCTCCAAACCAATATGGATGATTTTCAAAGGAGAGGCTCACCTCAGCTCAGAACACCTTAGGGGTGGGTCCTGGCTGAGAGGGGACACACCGCTCCTGTTTACTAATTTTCCCGCCGACCTTGCAGCCAAAAAAGGGACTTGGACAGGAGGGCTGGAATCTCCAATAGCTGGAGCGGCCCTGGCTAGCATAACAAAGGGCAGTGAGCCTTTGAGGCTCACTGCCCTTTAATGCTGTTCCTGTTTGGGGGTAGATGTGAAGTACCTCCACCCAGAGTAGGCTTTGTTTCTGTCTCACGAGAGCAAAAGGCTCTCACCTCAGGGCTTAGAAACATGTCTAGAGGTGGCAGGCTGGTGCAGACCAGTCAGGTTCAAACTGGCAAATTGGTAGGTTTTCAGGGGGTATCTCTGAGGTGCCCTCCGAGTGCATTTATTAATCAATCGAACACTGGCATCAGTGTGGACTCATTAATTTGAGATGTTTATTGCCAAACAGCTTGGGATTCGGTGAAGCCATCATGGAGCTTTGGAACGTGTATTGGCAAGTTCCAGGCCCATGTCCTCAGTATGGCTTTACTATGCACTTATAATGTCGAAGAATGGAGTTAGACACGCTAGGGGCATATCTGCTCATGTAGTTATGCCCTCACAAGAGGTATAGTTCACTCTGCCATACAACTCTAAGGCCTGCTGTAGGGGGTGACTTAGCTATGCCTCTTGCAGGGCTGGCAGGTCTGACACACAGGGATGTGTGCCAGGTTGACTCTTCACTTTTAGACACACCAAAACATATAGGCTGCAGTGGCAGTGTGCATGTGTTTGGTGAGTGGTCTTCTAGGGTGGCATAATACATGTTGCAGCCCTTAGAGACCCTCTCTAGTAACAGTGCCCTTGGTACCACTAGTACCTTTGTGGGCCAGAGGTGTGCCAATTGAGGAAACAAAGGTACAGTTTTGGGAAAGAACACAGGCACTGGGTATCCCATTAGAAGGAATCCAGTGCACATTCAGTCAAAATTGCATTCAGAGTCAGGCAAAAAGTGGGGGAGGCAGCCCTGTCAAAAGGGGTACTCTCCTACAGTCTTTCTACAACAGACAGCTAAATGCTGTCTATAGACTAGACCAATTATGTTTCTACAAGTAGGTCCCATGCAATTCATCTGATGTACTTTCTTGTATTCCCTATCCTGATGCCAATGGCAATGCTATTTATAATTCCGTTGTCCACTGGGTATGCTAAGGTTCTAGTTTGTGCGACTCACCATATCAAACAAGAATACCACTTGCAAGGCTATGACCTCCTTGAATGCCGTGACTCTCTAGGTGCACATTCACAGCATCGTAGCTTGGTGATCCCAGAAGCACCCTCCTTAACTTGGGCTATAGCATGTCTGAGTCCTCATCGGATGAGTACATTGCTCTGGGGCCTTCTTGGAGGAGCACTCGCACACTGGTATTATACAGACAGTGACAGGCTAGGACATCAAACTTCACAAACAAGAACCAGCTAGCCAATTTTTTTTTGCCAAGAATAAATCTTCAATGATTTCTTTTTTTAAATTATTTTTTTATTGGCAATTGGAGTATTGTACAAGTTGACAATCATTACAGTTTCACTTATTGACAAGTTGCAATTGTAGCAGGTTACATGTGAATATTGATCACAAACAATGAGGAAGAAAAAACTTTAGTGGCGCATATTGTACACATATCCACGCAGCACATGATATCATGTGAAAGACACCTAATAAATAATCTTTTGTTTGGTATACTGGATTTGTTTCCTATTCCCTGCAGGGCCATCTAATTCTGCAACCTACTCTTCACCAGGTTGTGGTATGTTCTGCTCCTCGGCCCTCAGCCAGGTTAAAAATGAGCCCCAAATGTCTTTCGGGCGAGAGGCCACAGGCATCAACTCCCACAAAGCAGTGATTTGTTACTAACAGAACGCAACATCAACAATCCAGTCTTCGAGCTTGGGAGGGTGTGGCCTACCTCATTTCATAGCAATCCTACGTTTTGCTAATAATAGCAACATAGCCAAAAGTCTGCGAACCCCCACAGGTATACTCTTTACGTAACCCAATAGGCCCATCGTTGCCCCAGGTGCTATTTGTATCATGAGTATCTCGCTAAAAGTTTGGAAGATCTCCTTCCAATACGCTGCTATTGGGCGAGCAGCTCCAGGCAAAGTGTAAGAAAGTGGCTTGGACTGTACGACATCTCCAGCATTCGGCCTAATGCCCATTCGATACAATTGTATGGGTGTTCGATAATATTGATTTAAAAATTTAAAATGAATTAGCCTGAGCTTATAATTGGGGGACAGTTGTTCTAGCTGCACGCAGCAGAACTTCCATTCCTCCTCTGTCACTTGTGGATGTAGCTCAATGTTCCATTGGTCTCTATGATTTGGCCTGGCCACTGGATAATGTATCTGCATGGAGGAGTAGGGCCTAGTGATAAGTTTTTTTGCTGAGGGATTGGTAACTATGTTTTCCAGAGCATGTTGAATAGGTGGTGTATTTGGAAATGTGTCTTGGGTTTGCCGACAAACTGCTCATATGCGATGGTACAGCAGTATGTCTGAAAATGAAGGGGGAGGTGTATCAGTCGGAGCCAGAGGTTCAAGAAAGCCCCCCTCTCTATACAAGTCAGCGTAGTTTTGAATACCCATCCTCTGAGCTTGCTATAGCTCCCTTGTTCTCCAATGGTGGCATTTGTGGATTTTTAGCCAGTGGTATTGAGGGGGTGTAAAGTATCTGCATGTTGACACGTCGTCTCAAGCCATCCCAGGCCCATCGTAGTGTTTCTATAGTGTCAATTACCTGTCGAGGGCATTTATATGGACTGTATAGTGCAACTGCCAAGGGGGTTGGTGCAGCTATATCACCCTCCACCGCTACGTGGGGCTGAAATAGGATTGGATGTATCCAAAATTGCATATATTGCGACTGAGCGCAGAAACCTGCAGTTGGAAATCTGGTGCGCCCAACCCACCCTGACATTGTGGGAGTGTTAGTGTTTCTCAGGCGACCGTAGCTTGCCCTCCCGCCCACACCAGTGATATCAAAAGTGAGCGTACCCTAGTGAAGAAGGTTTGGGTGAGTATAAGAGGAACATTAAGAAATATGTACTGGAATTTGGGAAGAACAATCGTCTTTGCTATCGCTATTCGTCCTGCCAGGGTCAACGGCAGTGCAGCCCAGAATTTGATTTTCCCCTTCTTTAATTATTCATAAATAATTCATATTAATGGCATAAAAGATTCCCTTAATTGTGTACAACCACTTTTCAAAATTGCATTAAAAATACAATATTTCATCATCTCAATTTAATCAATTTCAGTCAGCCAAACAAAACAAAATTTAACAACAAACCTTAAACCATTCTCACATTCCCCCCAGTATCTGCTTAATGGCACAGAGCGGAGACCACTCTTCAATGTTCCCTTGCTGGGTCTTTAGCCACGGGGTTCAAAAACCAGTCTACACACGTTTCAGTGGACCCCTCCTTCAATATACTTTTTCATATAAGGACATATATGGGGTTTGCTCTAAATATCAAAACGAGATATATATATATATACTTTTTATTATAATCGTGGGTTAATCAATAATACAATAAATTATTTATTTTAAAGGAAAACCAAATATCTTAAAAGATTCGGCATCGTGTGCTGACCTCCTTAGAGTGGAACCTTGTAGTTAAAACATACCATCACCAAGGAGCTCTATGTGTTAAGTATCCAACCATAATACACCCAAATGTACTCTGTGTTTTTCCATCCTTTTGTGGAAAGCCTTTTATAAGAATTAAAACTCACAGGTTATCAAGCACTGTGAATCCTGTATCGGGCATTCGTCATCAGCTACGCGTTGTTTCCAGCTTTCTACACAGAAATAGACAACCCTCCCCGCCATAGAGCGTAATGTGACCTTGTATATACAAATGACATGCAAACAGCAACACCCATCCCTGGAGGCTCTAGTTAGATTATCTATAAGGAGAAATTAAAAAACAGCCACAACATGCTCTTTACAAAAAATATTTACCATATCAAAGCTTAATAACACACACACATCATTGTCCATCCACATCCTTTCCAGCTGCCACCATCAAAGATACGCTGTGTCGATAATGATATGTGGGGTGCTTCAAAATTTAGTACCTAGAAAACAAATTAGGAAAATATATGTCTGTATTACCATCCCAGGCAAATGCAATCCAATACACTATGAAACCTATTTCCCTCTACTGCTCAAATTATCCAACTGAGAGAGATCTAATTTGAACGATGAATTAGACCTTGGTGACGCCGTCCAAACCTACAAGGAAATGCACAGTATTGAAAAACTACCATACCTTCAACCATTTTCTGTATTCGTAATTTAGGGGCCTATGCATCAACAATGCCATTTGCGATTCCTTATTAGCGAAAAATAAGGAATCGCTAATAAGGAATAGCAAAAGGCTATGCATGTAGGAATCGCTATTCAAATAGCGATTCCTTAATATTCCTTATTACCGAATCGGTAATACCGATTCGGTAATAAGGAATACCTACCCATTCATTCCTATGGGCTTGGAGGCCCATAGGAATGAATGTAAAGCCAGTCTGTATTAGCGATTCGGTATTACCGAATCGCTAATAGCGGGAGCACTTTCAAGGGTGCCAGGGTGTCAAAAGGACACCCTGTTGCACCCCTGAAAATGATATGTGCACATATGTTGCACACACACATGCTCTAAGGGCATGTGTGTGCGCAACATGAAACTTTGAAAAATGCACAAAAGTGCATTTTTCAAAGTTTTTGCAAATTACCATGCAGTTCATCTTCATGGTAATTTGCTCCCCCTATTAGCGAAATCGCTAATTTTTTAACTTTGATGCATTGCATTTAAGGAATCTCACTTTGGGATTCCTTAAATGCAATCGCTATTTAAGGAATCGGTATTTAAGGAATCCCTATTTAAAGAATCGCTATTTAAGGATTCCTTAAATAGCGATTTCTGCTTTTGGGTTGATGCATTGGGATTGGGTATTTTTTCCTTAATACCGGGAGCTATTACCGAATCGGTATTTTACCGACTGGATTTTGGGTTGATGCATGAGGCTGTCAATTGGCAGGATATAAACTCCTCGTTCCTTTCTTTCACCTACTACATCGTACAAGCTCAAACCTATTATGAATAGTATTTGGAATCGCTACTAGGAAAACACTCTATCCTGCCACACTGCAAAATACATGTTGTTACATAAACCCCTCTCCTCCAAATATCTTCAAAACGCCAGCCGCGTTTGTAACGATAACCCCCATCCATAGTCACATTGCTCTCATAGGGTGGGAAATCTTAGTGTCCGTATAAAAAGCTCTCCCCGTCCTCCTGAATGAAAGGCAGGTGTATATACATATGACATAATTTCGTTTCCGTATCATGTGGTAACCAGGCCCAACAGGCTCCGCCATTTTGACCTCAGGTTTCCATGCTACATACAAAGAAAGCATCACCGCAGTGAAACCTACCAAATCAAAAACCTTCCTCCCCGTTAGTATAAAACAAACATGTCCGATGTATATGTCTGTGCAATATCAACCATAAAGAGGGCCATGAAAATATGAATATGTACTTGACATTGGTTAATTTATGAATAACATGAACCGAAAAGATCTGCCCTCTTAAACTAGTTCCTTACACCATACTTGTATCATTGTCGGACAAACTCTATTCTATAGCCAGGGAACTTTATCCCAACCAGTGGTAAAGTAAACACACATAACAATGTGTGATAATCCTCACGTATCATAAAGACGTTATTATACACCTTTTCTTACATCACCTCTGTAGTAGCAAAGATACTATAATCAATTTGCTACTCATATGTTTACAAAAATAGTGCAATGTGTAAAGTACAAGGCCTCTAAAACTGAATCTTTATACAACAAAGCTGTACCACCCTTACCAAAAAAAGAAAAAGAGTGCTCACAAATAATAATTAATAAGGATTATCAATAGTTATGAATGATGCATTGTAATTACATAAGCTAAATTCATTGAGGCCCAATCCGTTTGTCCTTAGGGTAAAGAACCAAAACATTTCCCTTTCCTTCCTTTTAATTGTCTCTGACTGGTTGCCATAGGATCTCTCACCTTCTCGAGGATCAACCATTTCAACCGTGATATCCTTTTTCCAGACAGTGTTCTACTAAAGGTGCCTGCTTCTTCTTTGTATGCACAGCCGATTTATGTTCTCCAAATCTGATCTTAAATCCTCTACCTGTCTCCCCCACATATTCCAAGCCACTTGGACATACAGTGAGGGACGCAACATTTTGACTCCAGCAAATAGTCATCTCTTTCAAAACAATCCTATACCCATAGTACTACTATTTGCCTGTGATAATGGCTGCCACACAGGCATGGCAAGTACCACATTGATGATTGCCCTTCACTGGTGTACCTCCTCCAGTGGATCTTCGTGTCATCTCAGTTTTTGCTTCATACAAGTGCGGACTAGCTTATCCTTTAAGTTAGCATTTCTCCGGAATGCACAAAGACTTTTCTCAATGGGATTTTCGCCTTCGTTGGTGTTGCAAATCTTCACATTACAGTCAAATATTTTCCTTATCTTGTTCCAAACATTTGAATGGCTAGTGACACATACCAATCTATTGTCCTTTGCCTTATCCTTAATTTGAAAGAGGGCATCCAGATCCATATTTAGCTCCCTTGAAAGAGTTTCTGACTAACCGTTTGGGGTATCCTCTGATATCATCTTCTTTTCAATTCGTCCCCTTTCCCCAGACTCTGCGGGTTGTGGGTGTGTAGGGGACTGCATTGTGGTAATCGCTATTGTCTTGCCACTAGCACTAACATCCAGTTCGAAGCAGGCTTTGGACCCTCAATAAACTATGAGACAGAAGTCTGGGAGGAAAAAGACAGGGGATACTCAAGAATTTTCCTGCAACCTGTTTTCTTCCTTTCAAGTGCATCAAAGAGGTACATTTCAAACAAAAGGACTAGCCAGACAGGGTTTGACATTGTGGTATCAAAAGAATGCTCACAGCCCCCACCCTGAAGATTCTGTAGAGCTCAGAGGAGTCATCCCTGGCCATTCAGGTCAATCTTTGTGTAGTTCCTGGGAGGAATTTCACAGCTATATCAAACCTCATTCAATTCAATTCAAAAATTCTTTATTTCGGCCAATTTGGCCATAAAAGAGTACAAAGTAAAAGACAAAAGGGAAGAAGGAGGGAAGGGAAGGGAAATAACATTTAAAATTCATTTATATACACATGGCAATATTTTCGTACAGGCAGAAATACCCTCTCATCTGTAAAATATTTAAAAATAAATCAGGTTCCAAACGCTCATTACGTAAACATTAAAGCTAGCAATCAATATCAATTAATTTACGCCGCTTGCGCCACATAGCTAGCAAGAATTTAGAAAGTGCAAAAACAATAGGGCTCGATGTATTGGTTTTCAAAATTCTAAAAGCATTCAAGCAATGTTCAAAACCCAGATTTCTGCACAATGGTATCAACCAGTGTTTTCTTGGTTTGGTATATGCTGGACAGAAGAAGAGAACATGAAGCTCATCCTCTAAGTCACAGCTACCGCCCGGACAAGACTTATTAGAGGAGGCAGTCCACTTACTTGGGACGGCCTTGAGGGGTAAAGTGCCATGGCGCCATTGGATAAAAAGTTTACGCGCTAAAATCGGGAAGACAACATCTATGAAGTCCTCAAAATAGTAAGAATTTTTGAATTCTAAAAAAGAGTTAGTAAGGGAACCTGCATTGGGGGCCGTGATTAAAACTTCCAACTTTTGCCCTTTGTAAATTTTGGTGAGCATCTTTTGTGATATCCGGCTGCATGCCCTATCTGGGTCTTCCCACATGGATTGTAGGCCTAGACTTATAAGTTCACGCTTAATGAACGCAAGCCACGGGATTTTACTTACACAATTAAAACTAAAGATCTGTTTAAGTTCATCCCTGTAGTTTAGAAGATCTGGTGTAGTCCATAGTCTGGGCCAGAACCTTAGGGGTTTTACTGCTAGCTCGTTTGCAATAGGCGTCAATGCCAGGGCTAACCTCAGCGGTGTTAGTGGAGTACTCTGAGGAAGCGATAGTAATCGCCTTACAAATTTGGACTCAACTTTAGTGATTTCAGGGGCAGCACTGTGACCCCAAAGCTCACCCCCATAGAGAGCAGCTGCCCTTGCTTGAGTCTTGTAGACCTCCAGGGCAGGACTCACTGGTCTAAAGCTAGATGAATTGGAAACCTTTGAGATAGCACCCGACAGCTGTGACAGTCTCATGTGGGATTTGGCCTTTTGCGGACCCCATGACAAATTTTCATGAATTGTAACACCCAGACACTGGAAAGTCGTAACCCTTTCCAGACATACATCGCCCAGTGATGAATTTGTGCGAGTATACACTGGCGGGTTGAAAATCATGAATTTGGTCTTGTCGGCGTTGATCTCAAGGCCTCTGCTCCCGCAGAATTCCCCAAAGCCGTTCAATATCCTCTCGATCCCCATGGGAGATTTGGAAAGTAAGAGGGTGTCGTCCGCGAACATGATCGCCGGCACCCTCCTACCAGCCAGCCTTGGTGCGGCGTCATTGTCAGGGACACTGTCCAGATGTGAGATTACCCCATTGACATAAAGACAGAACAGGGTCGGTGCTGAGACACAACCCTGTCTCACCCCTCTGGCAACGGGGAACCTTGGTGACAGCGTCCCATTCTTACCACAACGAACCTGGGCGAAGTTCCCCTCATGCAGTCTCATGAGTAGCACTAAAATCTGATGCGGGAGGCCCAGATCCTGAAGGACAGCCCACAGTTTACCCCTAGGAACTAGGTCAAACGCGGACCGGAGGTCCACGAAGACCATATAGAGGCTGCCACCCTCTACCTTTACCGTCTTCCAGTACAATAGGATCAGTTGGAAAATTTGGTCCATAGTGGACATATTCCTTCTGAATCCCGCCTGGAAGGGGCTCAGTACGTCGTGATCCTCCATCCACGTCAACAAATGGTCCAAGACCAGTCTTGCAAATATTTTTTGTTGAACGTCAATTAAACTGATTGGCCTATAGTTGACTGGGACCAGAGGTGACCCCTTCTTAAATATCGGGACTATCTCTGCCCCCAGCCAAGTACTGGTAATTTCCATGCCTCTCGAGATAGCGTTAAATACGACGTGGAGATAGGGGCACCAGATTTCAGGTTGATTTCTAAAGAGATCCCCCGGTAGTTTATCAAGTCCCGAGGCCTTTCCCACTGAAAGTTTGCCTATTACGCTTATCAACTCCAGGGGCTCCTGCTGATCTTCTTGGACTTGTGAGTCGGGCAAACTACACAACGCGGCTTCCCCCCCATATAAACCTTTAAAATGGGCCTCCCATGCTGATGCCGCAATATTCGGTTCTATGGCAGATTTTGGGTCACCCGAACCATAGTTAACAAGTGACCAAAATCTGTGCGCATCTTTTATGTCCAGGGCTAGCTTTAAATTCAACCACCTTTCCATATCCCATTCTTTTCTTGCATGCCCCATGACCTCTTTGTACTGGAATCTGCAATCTCGAATCGCCATTTTACTGTGCCCTGCCTTAATTGCTATAACAAGATTTCTCTTTGCTCTCCTGCATGCTGAATTATACCAGGATGAGACAGGTTGTCTGGGCCTTCTCGTGGGTGCCTGGGGGTAGAAGACTTCAGCCAAATTATTGGCCAAATCTGAATGGATTACACTAAGTACTCCATTGAAGTCACTGGGAGCATCTTGGGAGATTAAAGTTTCGACCTCCAGGAGTCGTGATAGAACTGTGTTATAGACTTTAGCTAAGTTCTCTTCCGAACCCACTATTCTCCCCCACTTTACCCTACGCCTGTTACTTGTTAAGATCAGACCAGTACCCTCGCCATCTCCTCCTGCATTAAGTAAGTCTGTATCTTGTTGCCCTGGATTCACCAACTCCAGGCATAACGCGTTGTGGTCACTATCAGCCCTCTCAACTACCCTGAAATCAATGAGCATCGACCACATCCGGGTTTCCACCATGATGTAATCGATTCGGGACTCTTGCCCCTTCTTGTTATAGGTGCATACTGACGGGCTATCGGACGCTGAACGGCCATTACAAGCCCTAAGGGAATTATTTAATGCAAGGGCTGTAATCTGAGTAGCCAATGAGGACCACACCTTAGGACGTGGGGACTGACATTGGGGGATCGCCCAGTAATCGTCCTCTCCCATAAGCGCACCTTCGCTACTTCCTAAAAAAGGCTCATATTGGCAATTCACATCCCCTGCCACCAAAAGCCTAGAATCCCCTGGCAATGTATTCAAGAATTGGAATAAATCATCAATTGTGGATGACTCTGACCCTGTCCGAACTGGCCGCGAGTAAACATTCACAACCGCCAGTCCATACCCATTGGGCCATTTTAGCACTAGACACTGCATGTCCTCTGAATGAGTGTGCATATTTTCCAACATGCAACCCAAGTGGAGAGCAATCCATATAGCCAATCCCCCAGAAGGTCTTCCTTTCCCTCCCCACCTTCCAGGTACATGATAAGTTGCAAATCCCACTCTTGAGTGTTCCTTCCTGGCCCAAGTCTCCTGGAACAAACATAAATCCATCTGATCAACCAGGGCACCCCACTCTGTGCAATGTAGCTTATTTGTTAAACCCGCCACGTTCCAAGACAGTATTTTAATTGATGACAGTACCGTGGCTGCTTTGGTTGCTACAGCACTTCCTAGTGTCTCACCTATACTCTGTGCCCCACAATCAGGTTGAGCTTGGTGCTGTAGCACCACATTTTCTTGGGTCACAAGCCCCTCTGCCGTTTTAGGTGCCCGGGTCTGGATAATTGAAAGCGCACTTTCTGGACCACCCTCAAATTCCTCTGCGCTTTCAATAGACTTTTTAGGATCCATAATCTGGGAGTTACCCACCCTCAGCTCCCTATCCGCATGGAGTCAATCCACCATTTCGAGGGAACTAAACCTATTATAGGTCACAGGGTAATTTTGGGTGATTAGGTCTCTGTGACCGCCCCTGTTCACCCTTTGACCCCGCCTTTGCATCACCAGTGACCAATCCGATGCGCAAACTGGCGTTACAGGTCGGGGGTAAAAGAAGGACAGGGGATAGGGTTTGATCCTTGAGGCTGCACTGTCGTGAGTCCAATTGCAAATGTGTTCTACTATGCGCGGGTCCCTAAAGTTAACCAGAACACAATCACCTGGGATGGTTTTTCTACTGCGTCTCACCCAAGATATCCTATGTAGCATCAGTACTTCACTTTTGACATTGTGGGGTAGGGGCCTATTATGATTGAGCCAGTGGGTCACTTTATTTTTTAGGGACATAAATGATTCCTGACATGGATTGCTAATTTCAGGAATACCTGTCAATACCACTACATACGGGCAGGTTTCAGGCGGTAAATCAATTCTTTTCACAACCTGGGATGTAAAATTAGATAGAGACTCTCCCTCCTCTGGTGCTATCGCATCTAAAGTGGACGCACTCAAATTAACTGCCGGTACTACCCCAGCACCGACTCCTGCGGCCGCAGCTGTCATGTTTGCAGCTGTGATAGAAGGCCCGGCAGTAGGAGAATGAACTCGCGACCCCAATGGGCACAGAACTGGTTTGGGCTGTTTCCGCCGACTGCATTCTTTTCTTTCTTTTTACCCCATTCCCAGCCATAGCCTGTTGTAGCTGGGAGAGCTGAGATTCCATGCGAGCTAGTCTCTGATCTAGCGGATCAAGCGCTATCTTTAATAAGGACCCCAGTCTCTCTACGAGGATATCGTCCTCCCCCTTAGCCTCCCCCATGGGCTGAACCTGCTCCAGAGTCGTGGGCCCTTTTGATGCTGGGGGTGACAGGGATAAGTCAGTGTCCGAGCCAATCGAGTCAATCAAGGTAGGACCTCCCTTGGGTTTTAAAGATGTAACACTGCCAGTCCGGCCCTTCACTGTTCTAGTTCTAGTCTTCCTGTGACAAATCACTTTAGTGGCAGCCCGCTTCCTCTTGCATTTTGCCGCTCTTTGATCCCCCCTCGATGGATTTGCTGATGATTTCACGGGCGAGGTAGGCAAAGATGAGACCTCTTGTACCACAGTTGCCACAGTTGCCTCTGGAATTGGGGAACCTATAATTGAAGAGGTGTGGCCATCATCCTGGGGAGCATGTACCAGGGCTGGAACGCAGGTGGTATTAGTATGATTGTTGTGCACAGGTGTCCTAGCATTGGCAAGGTGGCCCAAGGAAGATCGTTTAGCCATTGCTAGGTCCTGAGATACTCTGTGCTCCATCAGAATAATACCCTGGTCAATCACTGAGTTTGCTCTAATGATAAAATTGTCTAAAGTGCCAGTAACCAACCCTCTACTGGCCATTGTATTGCTCCTTGTTCCCCGAGCAGTCATATTAGTGATACCCCCAGCAGTACTTACTGTGGCCGATGTAGTACAGTTCTAGAGCCACAGGCGAAAAGGGGAGTGGCTGCCCTCTCCCCGGGCTGCTCTCACACGCAGCGGAAGTGGTGGTGGAATAAATAGCGTCAGTAGGGGGGGCGTTGCTCTATCCCAGGGGCAGGTATGTACAGCAAAAAAGATTCCTGGGACTTCGAGTCCTTAATTAATTAATTATTTAATTAAATAATGCGCCTCTTTTGTCTCTCGTGCAGCGGGCCCCCAGTGCTCTCCACTCGGCCTCCGTGTTAGGCAGTCGCCTCGACCCCCCCGCAAACGTAATGGGCATATGCACAGGACGCAGCGACACACCACTCGCAGGTCGTAGAGACACAAGCCTCCCAAGCCTCCCACGATCACCTCCACCTCCTTCACCGTGTACACTGGGTGTCGCTACGCAATCCCCGGGGGTTCCGGTTGCCCACCCAATGTAGCGTCAGAGGCCCTCACTAGGATGGCATTTTCGAGCTGGCGGTGTGAGGCGCTGAGCGGGCTCTCGTGGGCGATGCCAGATGCCTTGCACACCTGTCGGGCTGCTTCTACAAGCACCCTCTGCCTCCAGTGGACTACAACAAAGTCTTTCCCATACCAAGCAGACGGCTGTGGTCGGTTATGGGGTCAGGCAGAGCTCAGGGCTCAGGCGAGGTTTTTTTTGGCGGAGTAGTGCAGAGTCAGGGGGGGGGGGGGGCGGTAAGCTCTGCAAGTTTTCCTCGCTTGCCCAGACGGGCACTTCAACTTCTCTCCACCTCTCATCATTCGTATCCATTCTGTCCCGTTCACCCCACTCTGCTCTGCTCGCTCTGTAGTTTTCTGCGGCTCCGCAGCTCCGTAGCCCGCCACCAGCCTGGCTGCTCTCTCGTTCTGCAGCTCCGCAGTTCCGTAGCCCGCCACCAGCCTGGCTGCTCTCTCGCTCCTCTCTCTCGCTCCCGGAACCAGAACCACGTGACCGCTACAGCGAATCACTTCCGCTGTCTGAGTACAAGCAGCACCCTGTTAGTGCCTCTGAAGAAAAGGGCAGGAAGCCTGTGTGATATCGCCTTCGCCAATTGGGACCCTTTCTTTCCTCCTGATAAAAGGAGGCTTCAGGTAGGACCAGGCTAAGGATGGCTGCCGGTGACGCCTTCATTCAAGGCTGAGAACCAGCTGGGAATTGGCAAAGGCTAATTCTAACTATCCTTGTGAAAAGCTCAGACAGGTTAGCAGTAACTTTCTAATATTTAGAAATAATTAAAATGAGACTTCACCATTGAATTATTTTTCTAGCTGGTCCCTTTCCTGGGTTAGCAGTATTAGTATTTTGATCTGCACTCTGGTTTTCTTCATAGGACAACTATGCCTGCCACATTGAAAATAGGTTTTTTGGGCCTTGTCACTGTAGGAACATAGTAATATAAATGTTCTGTCTCACTTTTAAATTCCATGTATTGTGCCTGGTGTACTACAAGGCCTACATAGGGGTGACTTACTAATAACAGACTTTACCCTGCAGCAGTCAGGCTACACAGGGTGGACCTTAAGCCTTGTTTGCACTGATCCAGGGGTAAATGGTATCCTAACCATGTTTAAAGGGGGAGCACAGGCACTTTAATCCTGTTTAGTTGGAGTAAAGTGCACAGAGTTTAACGCCTGCAAAATTATGGTACATAAAAAGGTAAAAACTCCAGGTAAGCATGCAGATAAGGTGGATTTCATACACACTGTATATGAAAACCTATATTTGTACTTGACTGTGCGACTCACACATGATTACTGGTTAGTATTTTTAAAAGGGTGCTGTAGTAAAAACATAAGACAAAAAAGTCTTATTTTCTCTATACAATGCATGTACGAATTAAATAATTAATAGTGTGATGATTCAATGTACCTTTGAGACGTAAAATAGTACTTTTTGTATTGCATTGCAAGCACAGCAATGGAAGCAGAATGGTGCATCAGCCAGCCAGTAGCATTAAGTGAGACTGGATTACTCCTCTCGGTTGAGTAATAGCCCTTCTATGTATACTTCAAGAATTGCTAACAATAAGTCTTTCATATAGCTCACATGTGAAGCCAGACCTAAAAAGTGAGCCAGTGAGTTCAAGTTGTCCGTACCGTAAAAAGAACTCCCCTTCAATAAATCCTTCCTGTGTTTTTCCACATCAACTACATCAATCAACTAAAATGGCAGATGGCAGAGATAGTGCAAAATACCCTTTAAAACATCCCCATACAAAATGTTGCTCTGCCAAGAGCACAATATGGGTGATTTGCGTCATGAGCACAAAGTGGGGGCAATAACTTAGTTCTCTCTGTCTAAAGTAATGCTCACATTCGGCGATAATATTGGATGTAACATGTTATTTCTGCTGCGTCAATTTGTAGCTCTCAAGGTCTCAGAAAACGACACCACCGTTATTATTAACCTTTCTCAAAATAAGTAACCCTGAGAATGTGTGGAGGAGAGGCGGTGTTCCATCTTGATCGATACACTGAAGATTGCGAGAACAATCCAGAGATTTGAGACAATTTGAAGCAATTTGATGTACGTGAACTGTAATGGCTTAAGGACGTTTTCTCCTCATGTGTTTATGCATTATGTTCACGAAGAGAAATGTGTTTGCTTTCATTACAAAACAGCAGGAACTCAGCCAAGGTTTTCCGTTACATTTTGTTATCAAGGCTAGCATCAGATAGGTAAAATCGTAGCTTGTGTTTTCTGAGCATTCTATGCATATTTGATAGAGAGTAAACATCACATGGGCAAGTTAGCACTGGTTTCCCTCTAGTTCACTATATTCTTTTTGACCAATGACATTCTTTTTACCTTTGTGGGTTTTTGTGGCCTCTAAGCCTCACATCGAAGCCTCCTTGTTCGTGTGTTGGATTATTTAGATACACACCATGCATACTATAAACATTCTAGGTGTCTTCATTCTAGTTATGAGCTTAGAAATCCCTCGATCATGAATCTTTCGAATTGGAAATACACATGCTAAGCCGCCTGGGTGCCATACTCTCGAGGTTTATTAACAAAAACCTGATGCAAAGGGCAAAATACATAGTGAACAACTACAGCCCTCAAGAAAGGCAGGTACAGATTCTTATTTGTGGTATGTGTAAACACTCAGGGCCCAATTCACAGAAGTAACCTGAGACAAAATCCTAAACTTACTACTTTTGGTATTCACAGAAGGCATTTAGTAGTAGTAAAGTTAGGATTTTGTCTTAAGACTGTCTTAAGTCTGTCCTAAGTTTGTCTTAAGTTTGTCTTAAGTCTGCCTTAAGTCTGTCTTAAGTCTGTCTTAAGTCTGTCTTCAGACAAAGTCCAAACTTTACTACTACTAAATGCCTTCTGTGAATACCAAAAGTAGTAGGACAGACTTAAGACAGACTTAAGACAGACTTAGGACAGACTTAGGACAGACTTAAGACAGACTTAAGACAGACTTAAGACAGACTTAGGACAGACTTAAGACACACTTAGGACAGACTTAAGACAGACTTAAGACAGACTTAAGACAAACTTAGGACAGACTTAAGACACACTTAGGACAGACTTAAGACAGACTTAAGACAGACTTAAGACAAAATCCTAACTTTACTACTACTAAATGCCTTCTGTGAATACCAAAAGTAGTAAGTTTAGGATTTTGTCTTAAGTTAGTTCTGTGAATCGGGCCCAGGGTGTTTAATTGAAAAGAGTGACTCAGACAAAGTCTATTGAAATATGTGATGATTCAAAGGCAAGAAAGAGTGAATACATTGAGTTCTCAGATGCTACAATAGAGTGCCGTCTTGCTGAATTGATGGATGGATCAGACAAGATGTCTCTCTGTCCAAGTGGAGATCTGGTCAGTGGAGGTGTAAAGCATTAAGATACAGTGAAAAGTTTAGGATTTTTTCTCAGATTAGTTCTGTGAATCGGCCCCTCAGTATGTTCCTCATTCTCTTGGTGCAAGCGGATCACACACTCTAGTGTGGGAACATGTCTGTGTATCAACCCTTTAAGGGTATGGGGAGCTCACCCCACACTAGCGGTCTAGCTCCCAAACGTCACCTATCCCTCTCATGTCCGTCTTTGATCCATCACAGTACTAGCCACTGCCTGTAATACATGCCCAAGAACTGCAAGGCATGGGACAGCGGCTGTGGACCAGATATCTGCTTAAGCAGACAACATTCTGACAACATACATTTTCCTTGTGGGCCCTGGAACTCTTCTAATGGGATGTTCACCATTAGTGGTGCCTTGTAGTTTGAAGAGCGGGGGCAACACTGGCTGGATGGCAGGGTCCAGACCTGTGCTTGTGTGGCCACATATGAGTCCGACTTACACATAGTAAATGAAAGTCTGGTCAGATGTACTACTGCATGTGAATAACACTCCATCAAAAGATTGTTCTTAGGATCTCATCTTGAGTAAACGCAGGAAAAGAAATAGAGTCAGTGCTTTTAAGGAATGGGCGCCTGGCACTCATCCTATCCCATAAAGGTGCTCCCATTTTCACTTTGGAGACCAGTCGATGGGCGGCAGAGGAACAGCAGCGGGCAGGATCTGTTGATCAGGCAGAGGTGTGGTTTGCACAACAAGAGTAAGAAGGGTGGTTAGAGGAAAAAACGAACGGTCCAGAGATCCTGGTTCTGGGTGTGAATCCCTAAAATGCTAGAGGAACTTCGCTCAAGGCTCTGGACCTTTTCAGCCTCGTATTAACAAGTAAGAGTCTATTCTGGTCAGTAGGGTAATCCCTTATTTAGACACAACACAGTAATCCAGGTTGGTTTGAGTGAAGATAGTTCTTTTTTATTTTCATTCACCACTTGGTTAAATCCATTTCACTAATTTTTAACTTTTCACAAAATTATTTGAGAAAGAGAACAGCCTACACGTGTTTCGCCCTATATGGCAAATTGAGCCAGGGCTTTCTCAAGGCTAGTCATTTTGTTCCAGCATCATAGTGTCAGACGGATATTCAGTACATTTCCAATATTTTTAAGGTAACATATTTAAAACATCCAATTAGAAACAAGGGGGGCACACACTCATCGCAGTTTTCTGTGTAAGTGCAGACAGGTTGTTATTGGGTCATTCATCACCAGGTCTTCCTCCTAGTGGATCATTTCCTGGGAGTGGGCAAAAACTTTGCAGACTTGCTCAGCAGAAGACACCAATAAGAAATCAACACACATGCTCTAGCAATACTTCCACTGCTGGGGGACCCCAGATGTCCACTTCAAGAGAATGGCACGAAAAAGTATTTGACCGTGGTCTTCATCATGCTTCTTCAGGGGGGAGGCAGTGTTTTCGACGGCGCTTTTCCAGTAGTATTGTTTAGTTTAGTCTTCTGTCTTCCTTTTGCTTCTGTCAGCGCTGTATTTTCAACCATTTCTTCAACTTTCGGCTCCAGTCAGCTTTGGCATAATAGTTTTTTGTCAGGCCTTGGCATGGCATATGCGGAGGCTTGTCGAGTCTGAAGTACTGCGCACTTCCAGCCTGCCTTGCCCCAGTTCAGCCAAAAGCCCGCCCTCAGCAGTTCCCCAACGGAAATGAAGCCATGTTCCTTGAGTAAGAAGGGCGGCACTGTCACATTCAGGAATAATGTGCCCATGCATGTGTAGGTCTTGGCATTAATCTTCCTACTCATGTTAAACTGGGATTTAATTCTTGGAAGTAAAGTATTTTGAATGATTGGAAACTGGGGACGTTGGCATGTCTCTATTGGAAACAGTAAGCACATGACAGCATAGCCAGCATGAGGAGAGGCTTAGACCTGGTTTAGATTGATCGAGAACTTGCAGAAAAGTATTGAGGTTTAGGGTAGGTAGGAGACACAGGGTCACAGACACTAGCCATGGGCAACAGGAAGGACTGTACCCTCATGACACCCTTGAGGTTGACTGGTAGAGAAAAAAGCTCTTCTGACCGCCAGCAAGATGCCTTTTGACTCTGAGATTCACTTGCAGTGTGAAGTGGTAATCCAGGTGAGCAGTCTTCTGCATTGGATGGCAGTGTTTGTGGTGAACATGATCTGAAATGGACTTTGCCTGCAAAGTTGGAGAGACAGCTTTCATTGATGAATTTTCACATGTATTCAGTCACTGTTTTGTAGATTGCGACAAGCTGTGGCCAGGCTGGAGAATGGAAACTGCTGAGGCAGCGAATACGTTGTTTGAATTGTTCTACAGTCACATCAACAGAGAAATACAAATTCAGTAAAGCTGGAGACACTGGAGGGGTTGAAGGATGAATCATGGGTGCCTCAATTACAATCGCATAAGGATCAAGCTAGTCTTTTGGCTTGCAGTGGTCCTAATTGTCAGGAGTGCCAACGGTAAGGCATCTGGCCACTTCAGTCCAGTTTTCTCACATTATGTGTTCAACTTTACCTGGGGACGCGGGTGGTACGTAGAGTTAAAATGTTGAGTCTCTAGAGCTTTGCACAGTCCCTGAGCTACTGTGGACACTCATGGAGCACACCCTGCTCCTCGAGCTGGAATAAGACAGTTCAAGGTATGTCATGTGTCCTCCTCCGCTACTTCAGAAAGATAATTAATCATTTGGGTAAATAAGTATGAATGAGGCAGTGCTGTAGGGGTATAGGTTGGCACTCTAGCCCTCATATTGATAGTTTGGAATCTCAGTTTTTCTTAGGTGTTAACACTCTTGAGACTCCTGTCAGGGTTTGTAGGCTTCTCAAAACAATTTAGGAGATCTAACCTTGCTTTGGAGTGGGCACTTTCTTAGCCTCCATTAGTCGTTTCTAAAGGTTATTTAAGCATTCATAATAAAAGGAATGTACTTCCAGAAATGGCTTCTTACATGACCATTAATTCATTCATAGAATTCCCTGTTTACCTGCATGTGCTTTTACTACTGATGGTACACAACATGGATGGGAGTTACTTTAGGTGGGCCTTACCTCATTTCGATTCTTGAGATCTCATTTTTCTTTATAACATCCAAATTCACACCCAAGCAAGAAACGTAGGTAGTCTTCCACCTTGTGTCACAATTGATCCCATGGAGGAGGTGGGAAAAGAAGAGAAAAGGGGGACGGGGGGGGGGAGCAGGCTGCCCTTGTCAGCTACCATGGGGGGAGATTGGAAATTACATTCACACTTCTGCGCTGTCCCCTTTGCAATCAAAACCCCTCTGGCCCATCCTATTGAGGACTGCAGAAGGTCCAGGGCAGTTGAGCCAGTATACCCCTTCCACCAAATAGGATCTATAGTGGGACCTAGGCAACCGTTACTATCCAGTCTGAGCTTCCTGCTCTAATACTGTGGATATCAGTCACACTTCTTTCTTCTAGTTCCTGGGACTCCCCCTCGGTTCCTACATATTCATTTAATCCTACTGTCACCTGGCACAGATGAAAAATGGGACATTTTTAGTAATGAAAAATTACCTAATAAGTATTTTGAAATCCTAAAGACTCATATTTCAAGTGTAACTGTTCTAGACTATATTGCCTGATCGACAAGCAAAACACCAGGCCATTCTCCCCGCAGCTTCCCATGGAGGAATCTGTCTTACCTTTGATTCATAGGTTTATCGAGTGGAGGTCCAGTTCAGCTCCAGTTACCCCTCCTTAGCTATTTTCGAGAATGTTGGGTTTAGGTTAAGTCTAAAAGTGTTCTTGACAAAAACCAAAATTATTAGTCAGTGAATTACAAAGTCAATCAACTGGGGTTCCCCTAGAAATATTGGTGAGGTCAAGCCTGCCAGGCTCAGGCAAATACAAATGTATACACTATGATTCAGTTCCCAAAATGAATGCTGGCATCAGCCTAGCTGAGCTCAAAGGAACAAGGAAATGCAACTTCAAAGTTACAAAAATGTAAACAGTTTTTGCATGACCAAGCTTTTCACAGTTTCTTGTCTTGCGTGCCCAAAATGAAGTTTCCCTCATTGTCAGAGTTGAACATATCTTGACGGCAATATTAGCATGAGCAGAAAAGCATGGCTGAAGCAGGTTACAGTTACACTGAAACAATGAAAAACATTATTTTTTTTCCATAGGAGAATGATAAGAAACCGAGACAGGTACAAGTGAGTGGAGTCAGTCAAAGGTGAACCCATCCCAAGGATAGCTTCAACGTTTCAAGAGAGGATGTGCCAAAACAGGAGAAATCAGGAGAGAGGTACAAAATGCAGAGGAACAAGAATCCTGGGAACTCTTCTAATGGAGGAAGGCGGGCAATATAGGAACTGGACACGGAATGTTGGAAGTCAAATACCTAAGCAGTCAAGATGGGAAAGGAGGAACAGGTCGCGTCAACAAGTCACATTATAGACTTAGGAAATTGCAGAGGCACCACCCTTCTGTGGCTGTACTCCTGCCCTTCTTTTTTAGAAGCCTTTCCCTAATTACCAATTGGTGTCAGGTGAGCGGACTAGCTTGGTGAGTGAAAGAGAGGGTGGAGCCCAAACAGAGTGGCCTGCACTACAAAGGCAGAGCTTACTTGCCATTGTGTCAGTGCTTCCTGGGGCCCACTGCTGTGTCGACTGCCACCTGACATGGTGTCCACACCCTCCATGGTGCCCTTCCCCATTGCTGCAGTCTCTTGAAGTCAACTCTTCCGCAGTGACCAGCCTATACATGTGAGTATATATAGGTACTGCCTGCAACTGTGAAAGGGCGTGGTGATAGGAGTGTAAATGTGCTTAGTCCTAAAAATATGTCACAGAGTCTTGCCATTAAATGTTTCTTTCAAGTGCAATGATTTTAGATTTGTGAGATATTTGTCTGTTTTCGGGCTGTAAAGAATACTGCCTTTGACAAGGTTGAAGCCCCCACTCCATGTCATACACCATCAACAAATGCCATCAAGGTCGAAATAGAGGTTCAGATTCACTAATTTTACCACAGTTAGGAGCATATATTGATTCAAGAGTCAACAAGACCCACTGTTATGTCCATACAGAAATAAACATCTCCCACCTGCCCAAGTCATAAAATCTGCTAATAAAAGGGAGTGCTTTAAATTGATCAGGATTACTGTTGTTTGTAGTTTGTAGAATACTTTACCATGCATTATACCTATCAACAGGTGGTACTCCAGTACATTGGCTATGTCAGTGCTTTTGAGGAGCCACTAAATGTCATGCAGTGCTCAACAAAAATACTTCTTAGGCCAACTTAAGCCAACCATGAAAAAGGTCTATAACCAGGCTGCGACCAAAGGGGAAGTGCCGCAATCCATGACAGAAGCAAACATAATAGTCATCCCAAAGGAAGGGAAAGACCACCTATTACCAAAAAACTACAGACCCATATCCCTCATCAATGTGGACTGTAAAATCTACGCCAAGATCTTGGCGGTCAGACCAAATACGGTCCTCCCAAAACTAATAAGTAACTCCCAGGTCGGATTCCTGTGCAACCGTATGTCTAGCGACAATACCCGGCTTCTCTGCCATATAGTGGAACAAGTGTCCGCTAAATAGGAACCGGCGGTAGCTATAGCATTAGATGCCGAGAAGGCCTTTGATAAAGTTTCCTGGGTCTTCCTAGAGCGATGTATGCGGACCTTCAACCTGGGGGAGGCTTTCATACGGATGACTATGGCCCTATATCAGGCACCGTCAGCCCGTATCACAGTAAATGGCTCACTCTCTGACCCCTTCACACTCCAACAAGGAACCAGACAGGATTGCCCACTGTCACCGGCGCTTTTCTTACTGGCCCTTGAACCCCTCATCCAGGACATAAAGCTAAACACCTGCATAAAGGGGGTCGATATCAATGGAGCAGAAGTAAAACTAGCCGCCTACGCAGACGATATACTGATCGTAACAGAACAACCGAAGTCCTCAATAAGGGCACTGATGTCCACAATAGCAGATTATTCCAGACTATCAGGGTATAAACTAAACAAGGATAAATCGGAATGTAAACCTTTAAACATTCAGACGCTCCCATTGTCCTCCAGGCCTAAGCATATTTGGGGTCCTCTCCAGGGATACCTCTTAACACAAAACGCAGAGGGACCAAATGCCTCCCCTCCGAAGCAGGTTGGCTGAACATACAATACCTGAAAGGTTCTGTAAATGTTTAATATTTTGATGCCCCTTGCTTGCCCTTCCGTACTTGAGCCTCCGAGACATGTGCACTATATGCTATTCGAAACAAAATGTTATGAACTGGATGTCAGATGCATCCTTTTAGCTGCCCTATGTATGAATGTGTCATATTATACCTACTTATTTTTTCTCTGCAGTGGCGCCACAAGATCAGGACACTCTTTCCCACTGTACTCGCTGTGCTATGTTCCTTTGTTACCCCTATTGGAATCTGACAGCTCGCTGTTATAACCTTATGGATACCTGTGCTTTGATCTTTCCTTTTTTTCTGAAGCTGTAATATATGGTACATATGATGGAAAATGTTAAATAAAAGTAAAAAAAAAAAAAACCTTTAAACATTCACTGCACGAGAGACATTCTGTGAACCTCGGGTCTGTTCTGGTAGACAGGGTATATCAAATACCTAGGCATACATTTTGGTAGCGACCTAATCAACACTCTACACTACAACGAGAAGACGCTAATAGAAAATTTAAGAAACCTTTGGACTCCTGGTTCCCAAAAATCAAAACCTGGTGGGGAAGAATCGAAACTATCAAAATGATGATCACACCAATAATTAACTACCTGATAAGCATGCTCCCACTCCTACTCACAGACGATTTCCACCGGAAAATCAATATCATGCTCACCAAATTCCTCTGGCGCGGGAAGAAGGCAAGGATATGCATTAGGAAACTGCGATTAGAAAAAACCCAAGGAGGGGTAAACCTTGCAGACTTTAGGCTGTTCCAATTAGCCTTTCTAGCAAAACAGGGAGCATATTGGGTTTCCCCGGCGACCGACTACATACCAGTATGGCTGCAGGTAGAGAAAGCCATCCCGAACAACCTGAGCCCACTGGCCCTCCTAACAGCAAATACATATCCCCACTCATCAAAACCTATCTTTAAAAACACAAAAATCGCGCTTCTAAAAGTAGACAAGAAGATGGATGTTAGCATCAAAGGGTCTAAGACAGAATCACTGTGGGCGAATAGCAAGTTTACGTACAAAGGGAAAAGCCTAACCTTCGATACATGGATAGAGAAAGGTATTTGCTACCCGCACCAACTCGATAATGGGGAATACCCCATCACCTTCTCTGACCTCAAATAAAGACACCACCTAAAAGACATCGAACTCTATAGGTTCCTGAAATTAAGAGCAGCCTTATCAAAGAAGAAACTAACTAGCGCACAGCCCTCAATCTTCCAATATGTATCAAACATAAACAAACTAGGACACCAAGGGCCCCATTAGTATGGCGGGTGGACTCTGTCCGCCCGCCATACCCTCGGGAAATGGGACCGCCCGCTGAGGGTGCGGCGGTCCCGCACTCCCGATTAGTATGCGCCCGCCACACTGGTGGGCGCATGGCGCATCTGCAACATTGCGGCGGGCGGTGCAGAGAGCACCGCCCGCCTCAATGCCACAAAGGCAGGTTGTGCGTTTCAATGCACAATGTGACAGGCACCGCGCGGTACCCCCCATGTGCACCCCCCACCCCCCACCCCCCAGAGTCCCTGGGGGCCCACTATGGGCCCCCAATTGCAAAAACCACCTGCCTTTCTGTGGTGGCAGAAAGGCAACACCCCGCCTGCATAGTAATATGGATGGCGGTGTCTACCAGACACCGCCACCATATCAACTGCTTTTCCGCACAGTAGGCAAGCGGGCGGATTGCCTACTGGTGAAAAACCGGTGGACGGTCTTCCCGCCCGCGGAGATTTTTGGCGGGCGGATCGCCACCGCCATACGGGCGGTGGTGATCTGCCCGTTATCCTAATGAGCCTCCAAGTCTTACAGCTCTACAAACTATTACACCCCAAAGCCAATAAAATTTATGGAAAAACAATAGCCTATTGGGATAAACAGTCCAACACACCACTCAATGAACAGGAATGGGCAAATCTGTGGGCCGCGACCTCGCGTAATAAAATCACCCCAGTTCTAGCACAAACTACATTTTGGCTGCTCCACAAGGCATTTTGGACCCCAGCTCGACTACACTCACTAGGTCCAGGGAAGACTCACTCTGCTGGAACTGTAACAAAGAGAAGGGGGACCTAGCACACCTTATCTTCCAATGCCCAACGCTCAAGGTATTCTGGGGGAAAGTCTTTGAGTTCATCAATAATGTGTTTGAGCGCAAACTAGCGATGGAATTCCCCACCCTCACCTCGGCATTTATGCGCACGAACTTGAGAACTGAGCAGGACAAAGATCTAATGGACCTTTTGCTGACAGCAGCTGGGAAAATGGTACTAACCAACTGGAAAGACACAAGCAAAACTAGCTACAAAGGATGGATCAACTGGGTCACACATCTCAGAGGAGCGGACAACATTGCCCTACAGTGCTCACCCTAGAAAGCATCCTCGAGGGGGATGTGGGAAACTCTGGACTCCTATCTAGACTATTATGAACCTCCATAAACAGATGGTTTGCACAATCATTGTACCAGCCCCAATCTCAAAGAGTGGTTCACCAACATAGCCCGGACGGGCTCGCATGCTGACTAAAGCACCCTGAGAGACTGTCAGATGTAATGCAGTATGTACAGCTGATGCCAATGTAATACCAATGTAATACCAAGCGACTGTATCTCTCTACATGCCTGTCCTATCCCTCTTTTGTTTCACCGCTAACTTTTCTGTCCTTTCCTCCTTACCTATCTTTCACTCTCAAAGCGCAAGCAGTATGGGCTAGTTATATATGTACCAATATAAGAACGACTAATACCATCCTTGGCTAACCCTGCAACAGTGGCTGTGAATGTTTTCTGTATATAAAAATAATAATAATAATAAAAAAAATTAGTTAAATCCAAACTTTTGCTATCTAAAAAAAAAATACATCGAAAAGTTTCACCTAATTTTAATACAATTTTATGAAAACATATAAAGCTAACTTACCATAGAAGAGGAATTCGATCAGTTACTGTATAAGTGAGGCACCACAGATAAAAAAAAGCTTTCTGAAAAAAAGTCATATTCTACTTTTTCATTGAAAGCGTGAATATTTTCACTTGAGTATTTTTGAAGTACGGTCCTCGACTTTGGATGACAAAACTTTAACCTTTAACCTTATTTGTAAGCTGTAAAGTATTCCAAGACCCAATGCAAATACACCATAAAACATAGTATTCAAAGGGCATCAGACTGCAATAGCTGCAGTACATGGATCTGGATCTGTGTGTAAATACCAAGTACTGTATCTGAAACTGCTCATGAATCCAGAAAATTAATACAAATATATTAACTGCGAGTTCCACTTTGTAACACTTGCACACATATCAAGATAAATCTTTAAAAAAAAATATTGAGTCAAAACTTTATTGCTCTAATTCTTTTTAGAAATCTACCTACCCAAAATGTTTTCTACATCCTTCTTTCGACCCAACCCCCGTCTTTGTCCCACCTAGTTCTTTTTCTCCGATAAGCTGGCCTTCTCCATTATTCCTGGTGAGTACTTCCAGTCTCTACTTCACCTTCTGAGGATCTGTTTTCCTGATTTGCAGTGTTTAACATACGAGAAAATAAGCTTATGCAGACTTAAAGCATCCTTTCTCTTTTCTTCCATTTTTGATGTGACATCCTAACATGTCATGTGATCAGTGTTGTGGTTTTCCACTGTGATAAAGAATTGTGGGTTTTACACTGAGAAATCAAGATCTTGCCAGTCACACTGAATACGATATACCTAATAAAGGACAACTTAACTGTTTCAGAGTAAGTAACATACTATGTAACAAGTCATGTTACATGAATAACTAACTTTCTGGGAATGCCTGAGTCTAATGCAGTAGAATTATGAGAGAATCCTAAAATGTATTCTGTAATAAAAGGTTTCTACTTGCTTGATTCCCATTGGTATATATCCAGCGAGCCGTGTACTTGTGTAGTAAATGCATGAAATCCTTTGTCTATAATCCTATAAAAGGACCTGCTTTTTCACCTTTTCACCTTTTTAGGAGGCAAATTTATGCTGGATTTTCTTTGGAACTTTACTGAGTTCTCCATGTATTGCTGATTATATGCTTTCCCTAATTGATTGATGGTCCAACCTATGCATTTCTGTACTTATATTCTTTCAGTAAAGTTTGAACTTTATTCCTTGCCTGTCATTCAGCTTTATTTAAATGTACCTATTAAATTGACATGATGGGTCCATCGGGAAGCACCAAACTCCGTATATGGACTCCATAGTGTCCGGTCCAAGCCGTTGGAGTGCATTAGGCAAATTATTGAGAAACAGATTAGTGCTCTGGTAGATTGTAGTGAAGATCGTTATCTATATATGTACATTGCTAAGTTAGCACAACCGCGTTAGATGTTAGAAAGCTATCTTGCCGCTTTTGCTGCTTTTGCACACGACACTGTAGTCACATGTTATTAAATTGAGAAATGCTTGCTCGACTTTGCTTCACATGAGAACTGTCTGTTGTTCACATCCCAAACAGTGAGCAGCGACCTTGGTCTGTACATAGTGTAAAGAAACAGTCTGGGTCGCTAGACGGTGCATGTTGTTGATCGGCCCACTATTTAGCCATAACACGCACGCAGCTGCAAATACCTGAAAGTCGGGTGCTTTTAATATTGCAGTGTTACATGTTTTCATTACATTCGGAAGAAGAGCTTTCCCAGGAGCAGAGCCTAGCTGATCCTGTGATGTGATCTCACTGAGCTGATCTTTACGGTATGGGGTTCCCCATTCAAGCCTAGAGACCTTTTACTAGTCTAATAATAATAATATTAGTTTGCTAGCGAAAGGAAGGTGGCTGAAAACCACTGTCATTTTAGTATGATTACTCCTTTCATTTTCTATGGTATTGTAACTATGCTGATGGTTTTGATCTTAATCATTTGTCTGCTTATGTTAGCCAAAGTACTGCATCTTAGGACACGAGGTTTATAAAATAAACTCTTTAAACTTTACCATGTCTCTGTTTATTCTGTTGTGGACTGATATGAGAATAATTACGAACAGGTATTTCTGATTCCCACCATTCCTGAGAAATATACTAAGTCGCTTGTTCTGGGTTGTCTATACATTGGGACCGCCGAGCTAAACCTCGGATAACGAATGGGACACTGATGCTGGTCGGATAAGGGGTTCTGGGTTCTGAGGTGAGTTTTTGGTACACCACAATTCACTGAGGTCCTGGTTTCCTATGCATAGTTCTGTGCATAAGCAGAATCCCTGCAACATGGCGCACCTAACGTTTGGTCTATTGATTTGAAACGCCTTAGTAGTGCTTATAGTAGCCCTCAACACCCTCACTCTAGTTTCCGGTTGACGGGAGTGACGGTTTAACCTACCTGTGTTTCGACTAATAGGTTCCTTCAAGCTTGATCATTAAAAAGGTTATTTTTACTGAACCCCAGTGCTACTATTGATTTCGTTGATACTCTTTAGTGTGTCCTAATAGCGGTTGACATAGCCGCGCATAGTCGTGCACCTCTACGCCGTCATTTGACAAAGTATGGGGTGCCAGATGATGGGATGGCTGTAATTTTTGTGGTGAGCGCTGATGCGTCATACCCGTATGAGTTGTTTTACTCATGGGTGACTTTTCCGGAGGTGGATGACGATGATACGTTTCATACCTATACTGCCACACAGCTGCCTGCGGTCTATACCCCGTATAGGACACAAGAAATTCCAATCTCTGCCTGGCAGCATACTATTTGGTTTAATGGCGCCCTTCCCCATGCGGTTGCACCGGTGAGAATGGGCCCGTTGTCTATTGCAGGGGCCACATGGCCGGTGCTGGCCGGCTTTACGCGGTATCCCCGCTATCTCACGGTGGCGGTGGCTGAGTTGCGGGAACTACACACAGCCCTGATTACAGTTCATAGGGCTTTAGTGCAGTACGTGTCACGCAACGTACAGGTGGGGCACCTGCTTTTGCGGGACAACCAACAGACCACCACGCGGTGGTTATTAGTCCTGTTATGGTTAATTCGGTGGTCGGCAAGCGCCCCCTAAATAAGAATGAATTTCCTTATTGGCTTGCTGAGAAATTTGACCAACTGGAGGCGGTTTTTCCGCATACCACTCCTGTGAAGAAACACAGGATCCTCACCATTACTTTGCCGAAAGACCTGGTCCCTGATATGGCCGATTGTGACAACTGGGGCAAGATCTGTGCCGTGACCTATTCGAAGTACTATGGCACTCCGTCTATGTCTGTGCTTCCGTCCGTCATCAAAAAGGTTCAAGAAAATCACGGGGCGGAGGCTGCTTTTGAATTGGGAATGAGGCTTGTCGACAGCTTCGATGTGGTATGCTCCATGGTAATGGGCAACCTCAAAGGAGATGCCATGCAGTTCCAAGTTGGAAATATGATGGACCGCGTGGATGACGCCGACAAGCCCAAGGAGTTCGCTAAAATAATTGCGAAGGCATACAGGACCGTGGGTCGTAGTGCCTTGGGTGTAAAACCGACAGTGATCATTCCTGATATAGTACAGCAAACTAAGGTGAGCTCGTCTACTAAAGACGAACGCCCCAACTTTCCTAAGCAAAGTTGGAGAGCAAAGAAACAGGGGAAGCAGCAACAGAAACAGGGGTCTCATCCTACCTCACCCGTACCGTCGTCTAACGAACGCACATATGATCTGCGCGATCGATCTCGTATTAAGTCACCTGATAAATTTCAGGTTTCTGAACAACGCTCTCCTCGTTCTTCACAGGAAACATCGGCTTCGCAATCCGGTGGCGGAGACCGTGGGAAAGGAAGGGGTGCCCAAGGTCATGAGCAACCCCGCCAGACTGACGGCAAAGGCAAGCAGGACGAGTCTGCGCGTCAACGACCCCCGTTTCAGAAGAAGAAAGTTGCTGCACTAACAGCGAGGTATGCCACAGATGGTATGGAAGCAGCTTCAGAACCTGACATGGGCACTAACGCTGCTCGGCAGCGCGGCGGAAGTTACAGTAGTGCGACGAGCACTGCGTCCATATCTGGTGGCAACAGCAACTGATACATTCGTAAATATTGAAACTGCTGACACTCGAGTGGCTCCCCCTGACAGACTGTATAATATAGCCCTTTTAATTGAAGGTGACATACAACGTACAATTCAAGGGGTTTTTTGGGATAATCTGACCACTTCCTATGATATTCTATTGGCGGAGGCAGAGTGGCCCCCGGCTTTCGTTTTAGATGCTCCTAGAGGGGAGGACATGATCCTCCCGTCCTTTGCGCACACAGTGCCGAAGGTCCAAGCTAAAAAGTAAGCCGAGGAATGGGCTCAGGTGCTCGCACCTGCATTATATCGAAGTCAGGTTGGCTGGGATAAATTGTCTCCCAGCCATGAGATTCCGTTGCGGACTACGCCCCAGCCACAACCCCAATACCCCATGAGTCGCGAAGCAAGACCTCACGTCGCGTCAATCCTTGAACAATTGGAATATCAAGGAGTAATCGAAACATGTGTGTCACCAATGAATAATCCTTTATTCACTGTGACGAAGCCTGACGGGTCGTACCAGCTAGTTTTGGATTACCGGCATCTAAACTCTCATTGCCGGACATGTGCAGTACAAAACACCCACAGTTCGGCTCTCGTCGATAGTCTCGTGAGAAAAAGGTTTAAAACCACACTTGACATTTCCAATGGCTTTTACAGCCATAACCTGTCCTCTCTTAGTAGTGAGTGAACGGCATTCACCTCGGGTGGCAAACAAAAACAATTCAAAAGATTACCGATGGGCTATAAGAAAAGCCCTGGTGTCTTTGCCGCTCGCGTAGTCTCTCTGTTAGAGAGCATAGACCCTGATGCGTACTTGTATGTGGATGATATTTATCTCACAGATGACGAGTTGGAACCGCATCTCCGTCGCGTTGATCGCATTATTGTTTTGTTTGCAGACTTCGGTTACAAATTCAACTTTGCAAAGTCTCACATTGCGGAATATACAGTGTTGTTCTTGGGGTACGAACTCAACAATGAAGGTCGAGGATTGGCTCCGCACTTCCTAGAGAAATGCGCATGCCTACGTGCTCCCACGACACTGAAGAAATTACAATCTCTGCTGGGTTTCCTGAATTTCGGTCGAACCTAAATTCCGGATTATGCCCAGCGTATCAAGCCGCTTTATGCCTTGGTACAACCTACTTTTTCCAAATCTTGTTGGCTGCCAGAGCATTCAGCTATATTGCAGTCATTGCAAGCTGATCTTCTTGCTTCAAAATACTTACTGACGCGTGATAACCACACTAACCTGGTCATAAGAATTGTGCCAGGCGCAGTGGGTTTCACATACTTAACGTTCAATGAGGGCGACACCGTCCCCATTGCCTACAAATCTCACTTGTACACTTCGGCTGAACTGCGATTTTCCGCTGTCGAGAAAGTTCTGACGGCAGTGCAGATGGCGATTCTGAAAGAACGAGCGCTATCTCAAGGTAAACGCATGTTGGTGGTAACACCATATCCTGCCCTTGAGGCGGTGACGAAGGCTAGTGTACCAAATTCTAAGGCTTTGCATCCAAGGTGGATACAATGGGCCACTTCCTTGACATCGCCTGATGTCACATATATCTTTGACGCAGCACTTCAGACTCAGGAGTTTTTGCAGTATGAATTTGTTCATCCTGCTCCTCTGTCTTTGCGCCCGCTCGAGGATTACCATTGTGTCATTTACACTGACGGTTCTGCGCAACCGGCAACTGGATCAAAGCACGCCTATTCAGCGGCCTGCGCAATTGTGGTCGGTACTTTCGTAAATGGTGATTTCCAATCCGATGTCGTGCATACGCAGTCATTGGGTGATTGTACCGCGCAGTTGGCGGAGCTTCGTGCTCTGGTGCTAGCGCTAGAGTTTGCTGATCCCCGAGTCACTACTCTTATAGTGAGTGACTCCTTTTATTGTGTCCAATCATACAACGACAATCTACATTTTTGGTCTCAGAATGACTACCATGATTCCAAAGGTAGCACGATTAAGCATAAAACGCTTTGGGTTCGAGTGGCAGAACTTAAAGAACATCTGCCTCTCGTGAATGTTATTCACACTCTTGGTCACCATCGAGTTGGTGTCCATGCTGTCGGCAACAGCCTGGCTGACGAGGCAGCAAAAACAGCAGTGGCTACATACTAAGTAGCAGCAGTTACAAGATCCAAAAGTAAGATCGATGATGACATCTTGGCAGGTATTGCTGCTACAGAGAAGGGAACTAAATATTCAAGAGGTTTCCCTTCTCGTTACCATTATCGCTTAAGTCCTGATAACGTCCCATTAGTGAGGATTAATGACGTTGGTGACAGATTGATTCCCAACTGCAGACCATCTTTGATATTAGCGGATCACGAGGGCATGACGTCCGCGCATGCCGGCGTTGCAGCTACTGTATCTATGTTACAACAACGTTACTGGTGGTGCGGTTTGTATAAACAAGCCCAAACTTATGTTCTTAATTGTGACATTTGCCAGCAGATAAAACCTTCTACTGCGGCGCGCCCACCACAAACTCACTTGTACATATCTAATAAACCACTAGGTTGTGTTTATTTAGATCATTGCGGTCCATTTACCTCTGATACTGTGTACAAATACATCTTGGTTGCAGTAGATTCGTGCACACGTTTTCTGTGGGTGTGGCCACAAAGGAGTGCTGATTCCCATACTGTCATAAAGGATTTGCGTGTCTTTGTTGGAAGTTTTGCATGTGGTACCTTTCATTCTGATCAGGGCCCTGCATTTGCCTCTAAGGCGTACAAAGAAGCCTTGAGAAATTTGGGGGTCCAAGTCAAATTTTCGTCTCCATACCGACCTGAGGGTAATAGTGTAGTGGAGCGAATGAACCGTGACTTAAAGCAATCTTTGACAGCCAGGGTTTTGGGTACTGGCTGGAACTGGCTAGCCCACTTATATGACGTGCAACGTGCACTTAATAATCTCCCTAGAAGGTCTCTGGGTGGGCGGACCCCATACATGATGCTCTTAGGCATACGAATGTTTGTCCCGGACCTTGATGGTCTAGACATGGCGGCGTCAGCCGCACCCTTTGACGTAGATGATCACTGTGCTGTATTGCAGAATCTTCAAGAAGCCAGAGACAGTCTAGCGAAGGAACACGTACCCTCCTCATCTGATGCTGCGCTTCAGGTTCCGGTAGTCGGCTGGCTACCTCGAGTTGGTGATCTGGTCCGTGAGAAGGTGGAGAACAAGAAGGAATTCGGCCCCTCTTATCGTGCACCAGTTACAGTGCTTCGAGTACAGGGTACACGAACAGTCATTTTACCTCCACTTCCTGGTCGCAAGGATAACAGGTACATTTCTATTGACAATGTCAAGCTACAGCGAGTGGCCGATTCTTCTTAGTATGACTCCGGCAGTTTCTTGCCCTTCGATGCTGAGAAATTCTGTTGTGGCCCAAGCTTCTAACACCATGCCTGATGTTGCCATCGAGATGCATTCAGTTGCTGGTCCTTTATTGCCACTGACACCTGGTGGTCTGCCTGAAGATGTTGAGTATGCTTATCCTGCGGATGTTACATTGCCTGTTTTACAATCCACCACAATTGCTCACTCACAAGACTCTTTTGACTCTAATTCAATGACGTCCAAAGTTTCTATTTTTGTGGCCTGGTTCAAAAGACATTTTTTAATTCCCCCTTGGACTTACATTTGGCTGGTGCTCATATGTATTTTTTTGTTTATGTCCATTGGCTTTGTGGTAGTGTTTTTTAGACTTATCAATGGACACTACGTGAAAGAAAGATCTACAATTCGGCTAATTGATGGAACTTTGGCCCCCCACTCCTCATCACATATTATGAAAAGGGACCAGACTTTTGTGAACATTACTGCCTGGCCTGTACGTGATGGGATCGCTTGGGATGCTGTAAAATTTCAAATTCATGGCCCCACTGAAGTAATTAATGTGCCAAATGTATTTCGTGTTTCTATGGGTGATGTCGTTAAGCAGAACATCCACTCGGATGATTGGGATGTACAAGCAATAGAAGCACTGTTTTCTGATTTTAAATATTATGCTGCATTTGATGCTGAGGATTTGTATTTAGATACTGCTAATTATGATGAGCAATTCTGCTATCAACATTATGGCACGCATTTCCTACACAAAGCAAATACATTTAGAAATTTTGTAAATTATACACAATGGGAACACTGTCCCGCCCCTAGGATGGGCAGCTCTGCCACGTTAGTGGACAAATTCACCTATTTTTCTGATTTTGGTGTGTCAAATCCGGCCTCTTTTTATTTTAAGGTTGCGCCTGAGTCGGCTTCTAAAGTTAGACTGACACACACCAAATTGTTGTATTCCAAGTCCTTTATGGACGAGTTGGCAATTGGAGGATATGATCTGTGGAAAGCTACTGTCGATCTTAAATCGGTTTGGGGTTCTAAACCGTGGCGGTTACAGGGAACAGAAGCTTTGCATCATGCCTGTCTTATCCCGAATCACATGTTATTTTTAAATTCGTCAATTTTTCAGACCACCTGTTTTGGATTGGCTACTTCTAAAAAATGTAATTCACCCTCCATTCCGGGTCTGGGTGCTTATCCTAATTGGGGTAATCATACAGATCTGTCCCTTGCTACGTTGCAGACATACGTTTCCAATACATCCTTCAATATTTCTGAATTGAATCCAGAAGGGTGGTTGGTGTGGCAGACGAGTTCGGATTCCTGTCAACATCGGTTTATGGATTTGGCGCCGGGGTATACACAAGTTCGTGTGGACCCCCGTTTTGAATCTTCTCACACTGTAACTACCTACTCATTAGGGAAGTTATGCCAATCTTGGCTGCAACATTCCACCTTGGCATCTGTTAAACTTCATTTATTACGGTTAAACGACAAAATAGATTTGAATGATTTTGTTAAGGGTCCTGCGGTTGGCAGGTCCAAGAGATGGGTGTATGCTATTTACAACGAAGTTTGGAAGTTAACACAAATTGAGGCTGCGTCTAGATTACGTGCTATTGATCAAGCCAATATGGAAAAGGTATTGGCTGTAATAGATAATAGCATTAACACCCTGTCTTCCAGAATTTATACCTTAGACAATATTGTTTCATCTGTGGTAGACATTGTGCAGGATGATTTGTCTGTAGTGTATCATGGTCAAAATCAATTGCATTCTATTATGCAGTTTGCATGGACGTTGCAAACGTTAAAGGCTGGGAAAGTCCCTTGGGATTACATGAATACCTCATCTTTATTCCTTCCTTTTAATTTAACTGCTAAACAACAGTTCATGTCCATGAAAGATGCTACATACTCCTTGCTGCACATTGAAAAGTTAGAACCTTTACCTTTCTCTGTTGCTGAATTGAATTCCGCTGTGTGGCTTATACATGAGTTGATCACATTACCGTTCCCTCTGTTTAAGTTCAGTTCGTGCATGAAACATTATGCCCTAGGCAGATATGAACAACTTGGTACTGCCTTCCTGCACGAAGTTTGGTCACTCCCATTCACGTATAGATGTGTGAGAGACGGCAAAGAGGTATACTTGAAAGGTGAAGAGTGCACTTCCACTCCGGATCACTCTGTGGTGTGTAGGCACATTCAATTGCATGGTGCATGTAATGTGCACGCTCCTAATTTAGCTTGCGTCCTGAAAGGGATCCCTGTGCCAGTTATAACACCGTCTTTTACGCTGCTTGCTAACGGTAGTTATTTGCTCTTGAATAATGAAGCTTGCTGTGGTATGTTAGTGGGAATTCCCTACATAGTGACTGTATCACAGAGAGTGGTTTGCTGTAATAACGTCCTTTTCCCACTCCCGCATGGACGGCTCGATGTATCCATCTGGCCTTCCATTCCAACCTTGAAAGCAGAGTTCAATAAGATGAGCAGAATAAGGGCTCTATTGTCTCAAAAAGAAGTTGCGTTGACTTCATCCCGGGAAACATTTGTCCTCCACGTAGCAAACACGCGCACTGAGGTGCAAGCGCTCTTGAATACTGATCTCCCACTTCATTTTGGGGCCCTGATTCAGACTATCTTTAATGCCTCGTCAACAAGTGGCCTGGCTCATTTTTTAAAAATTGTGGGCTCCGGCCTCGTGACCTCCTTTCAAACTATTTTTGGTGTGATCCCGGCATTTTTTCATTCTATTTTTTCCAGCGTCTTCGGAGGTCTCCCTTTACTTCTCGCCCTCATAGCTGGAATACTTTTGTTGATCTGCGCACTGGATGCACAACTTGCGTCACACGACAGCATGTCACGGCTGCTCCATCTTCGTAACCGGATGCTTGAATACTATGGCACTTTACCACTGGCGACCTTAAGCATAGCCTATGGATTGTCCTTCCGGTTTCCCTACTTTACTTGTGTGCAGCCCGTCTTTCATTGCCTAGATTGTCCGTTCCAATGGGCTCTGGATTTGTGTCTGTCGAACTCGGTGTCTCCTGCCCCGGATTACGATCGGCTGATGAGCCCCTTAGTGGCTCATGAGTTGGACTGTTCTGGCGTCGGGATTATGGCCTGTGGAGCAGCACATGGAGTCCTTGGGATTTGGGACATCGGAACGGCTGCGACTGACTTCTTAGCGAGAAGTTATCTTGAAGAGCACGCCAGTTGTCCTTGACTCGTGCTGGAGGCTCCGGTGGTCGAAGAGCATGTATGTTCCTTCCCCATGCTGAACTGGATGGCAGATAATTTTGCAGAACGTTCCAATGATTTCCTCTTGGAAGCTGTTGCAACTTATTGTGCTTATACATTGATGGATTGACTTTATTGCACTTTCATTTCGTCATACGTCCTTCAATGATGTTTTTTTTATCCTTTAAATGTTTTTTTTTCAATCCTTTTTAATTTTTTTCTTTGTTTTTTTTCTTCGAACATTTTCACTTACCTTATATGGACTTACAGTTCATGCCCTTGGTTCCGTTCTATCAAACTTGAACTCTGCGTTCTTGCAAGTGCGCCCCTACTGGTTAGTGGTCCGATCAAGGGGGGGTGTAGTGAAGATCGTTATCTATATATGTACATTGCTAAGTTAGCACAACCGCGTTAGATGTTAGAAAGCTATCTTGCCGCTTCTGCTGCTTTTGCACACGACACTGTAGTCACATGTTATTAAATTGAGAAATGCTTGCTCGACTTTGCTTCACATGAGAACTGTCTGTTGTTCACATCCCAAACAGTGAGCAGCGACCTTGGTCTGTACATAGTGTAAAGAAACAGTCTGGGTCGCTAGACGGTGCATGTTGTTGAGTTCAGGTTGATCGGCCCACTATTTAGCCATAACACGCACGCAGCTGCAAATACCTGAAAGTCGGGTGATTTTAATATTGCAGTGTTACATGTTTTCATTACATTCGGAAGAAGAGCTTTCCCAGGAGCAGAGCCTAGCTGATCCTGTGATGTGATCTCACTGAGCTAATCTTTACGGTATGGGGTTCCCCATTCAAGCCTAGAGACCTTTTACTAGTCTAATAATAATAATATTAGTTTGCTAGCGAAAGGAAGGTGGCTGAGATCCACTGTCATTTTAGTATGATTACTCCTTTCATCTTCTATGGTATTGTAACTATGCTGATGGTTTTGATCTTAACCATTTGTCTGCTTATGTTAGCCAAAGTACTGCATCTTGGGACACGAGGTTTATAAAATAAACTCTTTAAACTTTACTGTGTCTCTGTTTATTCTGATGTGGACTGATATGAGAATAATTACGAACAGGTATTTCTGATTCCCACCATTCCTGAGAAATACACTAAGTCGCTTGTTCTGGGTTGTCTATACATTGGGACCGCCGAGCTAAACCTCGGATAACGAATGGGACACTGATGCTGGTCGGATAAGGGGTTCTGGGTTCTCAGGTGAGTTTTTGGTACACCACAATTCACTGAGGTCCTGGTTTCCTATGCATAGTTCTGTGCATAAGCAAAATCCCTGCAACAAGATATAGTAGCAGAGCCGATGGTTCAGACTGGATCCGTCCGGTACTGATTGGACCTACTCGGATGAGGTGAATTGGCCATGGAACCGATTACTACACCTTCATGGTCCAGGCGGTTTTGCCTCGAGATCCAAATTGACCCAGCCAAAACATGATTCTGATTCCCGAGGACAAGGTGGCTGTTGTGGTGACCTGGAAAGAACACTGTGAGTATCAATAGGGATTGATGTGCGAGCGAAGGATAAATGAGAAGTGAGGAGCAAAGCGGTGCATGTTGGGACTCATAGTTGCGATGTTGTGGTGAAATGCAGTGGACGGATTTTAAATTCAACTTTTAACGTGGCATTAGTTCTTGGACTCGTGGTGAAGGCAGTTATTGTGTTCTTGGCTTTGTTTTTCGAACTTTGAAGATGATAGTATATGAATTGTTTCAGCTGGAAGATGCATACGGTATAAAGCTGGAGAGAAGTACTTCAGTTAGGTTCTGTCAAGTAGTTAAAATTGTCTGCTAAGGTGATGTGTACTGTGAGGCGCTATAAGTCAAAACAGGATAGGGACATAACATTCGGTTGCATGAATGTACGAAACGAGCCCATTGGTTGTTCATTCCTCGTGAGTGAGCACGCTGAGTAAGTTAGACTCCCGCAGGTCAAGAGTTTACTACTGTGTAATAGTAGACTGTATTCTTTGTAGCTTAGAGATTTCGATTGATAAAAAGCACACAAACGTAACCGTGAGAAATGTAGGAAGATTTCGGGGGAAAATGGCAGAATACGGGTGCTTACGCCACAATGTGCCGTACAGGGATTATTTGGCAGGTGCTGAAGCCACGTTCTGATTGGCTGATCTTTGACTGAGATGCGCTGGTATTGGCAGATTAATTTTGAACTCTGTAGAGTGGAGAATTTGTGAGATCGGAAAAAAGAGTGATTGAGAATATTGTCAGAATTGGAAATCCCTTTTCAAAAAAAGCATCCAACTAACAGCCACCTAACCCACTAAGAGAGAACTATTTTGGCTGCAAATAATGTTTCCGTAAGAAGGTGTAAAACCCTAAATCCAGTTTCTTTGTTGCCCACCCCAGACAAAGGTAAAGAAAGTGAGTTCAACCATGACTGCCTAAGTGTCACCGAGTTATGCACAAAGTCAAGACCGAACATACTGGCTGTTCCCCTTCTTAAATCTGAGCACACCATGTTTGTCGACAGCTCCTGTTTAAGGGACCGATGCAGCATTTTGAGAGCAGTATATGCAGCCTGTACCCTGAGTGGGGTTGCGAAAGTGTCCTACCTGTGCCATGTAACCTCTGCACAAGTAGCTGAATTAATTGACCTATACCAAGCTTGTTGCAAGTCAGAAGACTCGCGAGTTACCATTTACACTGATAGCCAGTATGGATTCGGCATTGTGCACGACTTTGGCCAATCGTGATCACAGAGAGGATTTATGACCTCTGTCAGATCCTCCAATAGAAATGGATTGAAGGTCTTGAATTTGTTGGACGCCCTTCAATTACCAAAATAAATTGCCATAGTGAAGTGTGCTGCACACAAGACTTGCACAAGGGCAGCTCCTCCTTCGGAGCAGAGGAGTGTCGTCCAACTTAAGTTCTCCCCCAAAGAGGAAAAATAAAATGGTAATACATTGCCATTTTATTTGTCATCCTCCCATTCTGAACCGAGCTTCAGGACAGGCGTGGCGCCACTGCTGAACCAGCAGGGACGAGGGTTGGCTATGTCTACGCTTTTCAAAGTGTGCATGTGCCTTTGGCCGGCTGTGTTCCGATGGCCAGCCAGACATGCACAATTTGAAACCTCTAACTCAGCATTATTAAGACAGTTGAGTCAGAGTAAGTGCAGGGCAGTGCCCTTGGGAGATGTGAGTGAGGCCGTTCCCTCCAATCAGCATGAGAGCAGGACCAGCATCGGTTGCAGCTGATTGAGAAGAGGTCTGGTTGAGAAGAGGTCCAGAGGAGAAAACGTCGGTTCAGGTAAGTTTTATGTTTTGAGAAAATATTCGCACCCATGCGTCCACCCCCCTTCCCGTAGATGCCAGCCGCCACTGGACTTGCAATGATTTTGTCACGAGAGGCTACCGCTATGCACATGAGAGTACTGGATACTGTGCTCTTAAGTCCAGCACCTTTCACATGGATAAGCCGGCAGTGATGAGGGTGAGACAGTATCAAATATGTTACTGAACACTGTACACATTTTCAATAAGTTAGGCGAATTCTAGCGTACCGCTCCAAAGATTGAAAAAGCAAAATGGGAAAGAATGGATGGATGAAGGATGCTGGTGACATCTAAGGTATCCAGAGAAGGAAAGTCTGTGCTTCCAGATTCCATGTTACCGGCTATGGTGAACACATGCATGGCCAACACATGTGGGACGAGATGGGATGGTGATGACACTTGGGCAGTATTGACATAATCCACATTTTCGTGCAATGGCAGAGAAGCTGTGTCAGTACTGTGCGATTTTACAAAAGCAAAATGTGAGTAAAAAGGTTGCAATGACCACAAATCATATAGGGAAGTCTGATGCTCCCTTCAACCATCTCTAGATTGATTTTGTGGTGATGCCCTGGTGAAAGTAGCTGAGGTATATCTTAGGCTTAGTATGCTTATTCTCTCGTTGGGTCGAGGCCTAACCCACCAGGAGATGTGACAGCCTAACAGTTGCCAAACTCCTATTGCAGGAGCAATTTGGGATGCCAGTTCATCTGAATCAGATCAAATAAGTAACTTCAAGAACTAAGTGATACAGTTGCTATGTACCACATTAGGAACAGACCAAAGATTTCTTGTACAGACCAGAAGCTTCAGGCATAGTCATAAGACTAAATTGAAGGATTAAAGCAAAATTGGACAACACTTAGGCGTCAACATCTCTCAAATGGCCCGATGCACTTCCTCTGGTACCGATGAGCATTCAAAGCATGCTGTGCAAGCAAACAGTATTATCTCTTCATGAGGTATTGATGGGGAGAGCTATGAGAATTCCCTCTGTTGCAGCTGCTGCCCTGTGAATACTGCAAGGACTGGCTGATGTGGAACATTCTTTCTCTCTTCAGGTCGGTCCTGCTACTCCATCTGGGTGAGAAACTCCATGTCATGACATTAGCCCTAGCAATTGGGTTCACATGAAGAATCACATTTGCAAGTCATGCTTAGAGGAATATTGGGGAGGCCAATACCAGGTGATCTTGGTCCTCAACATTGCTGTGATGTGTGTTAGGCATGCCTCCCATACCAAGAGGGTGAGACACGAAGAGAAAGAACTGGAGGCAATATCCACTAACTCATGAGTATAAGATGAAATTCTTTACCCCTGTGACTAACACACAGGTTGCTAATCAAAGCATAAATGACCCAAGTTGCAAAATTAGCAAAAGATGAGAGAATTTTCAATGATGGATTGAATGAAAGAATAAGGGAAGATGAAGAAAAGGAGAACAAGAGACTTAAAGTGGAATCAACTAGTGGGAAGGATAAGGAAAATCTAGAGGATCCATCCCCGAGGCTGAGCGTTGATATTACCAAGAAAGAAACCTTATGAATGATAAGAAGATAGGAAGAAAATTAGACTGTCTAAGTAGTTGGTTGGAGCAAATGTGAGCATAGTTATTTAGTTAAAGGAAGAATTTTTTTCGGAATTAGAGATAAGTATTGACAGTATATATTGTGTGTGTGGTACATCAGCTTACTTCCATTTGCCACACAATTGGGCAGGTAGTTGCTATGCAGCTTTAGTTTTCCCAAGAATATATTACAATAATGACGTTGATCGGCAACTTGATCATTATGTAAAAGTGAGCAGGCGGGAAGAGACTTAGCGATATTTTTGGGGTGCCAATACCCTCGGTAGGGGTGGCACTGAATGATGTTAAGATTAGGAAATTGTCAACATTAGTGGAAAGTCTTGCTACTAACATGGCAGGTGCTCTCACAGTTATTACTAAAGAACTGCTTTCAATGAGAGCTATGATAATCCAAAATCGGCTCGGGTTAGACATGCATCTCGCTAGAGAAGGTGGAGTCTATAAGGTCATTCACACTAGAGAATGTTGCGCTTATATTTCCTAAAATAGATAACTAGCTTAACAGTTATGTTGCCAATATCACTAATATAACCATGAACTAAATGAATAGGAAGAAACAGGTGCCTGGGAAGAAATAGGTTCCATATTTGGGTCTATTTGAAAGGGATTTGCCATGGTAGGGGAATGATTAGAGAGCGTGGGTGAAGGAATACTAACATTTCGTTTGACTCCTCTTTTGGTCATACTAATCGCCATTGCATGTGTGCTTTTCTCCCTAAAACCTTGCAAAGGAATTTAATCAAATGGTGGGTTAAAATTTGGAATAAAGAAGTTGTCAGCAATGAGAGGAAGAAAGAGAAAGAGAGTTGATGTAAAGATCAAAGTAATGTAGAACAAACTGAATGATACCATGAAGGAATTGGAAAGATCCAAGCTGAAGAATCCTAAAATGATGGTGACTGTATTGTAATAAATAACTAGATGTGAGTTTTTAGAAATCATCAGTGGGGGTGTGTGGGATCTGTTTTTCTGATTTGTAGTGTTTAACATAAGAGAAATGGATGGGTGGAAGAGCAGTCCTTGTCTGTATTTAGGCTTGGTTTCCTAGATGTTGTTGCACTTCAAATGTGGTTAACCTTATCCTTAATTCAGCGTGTGGCCCGTCCACAGGGTCCTACAATTGACCTTTAACAAATGTAGAAGGCAGAATAGCCAATGTATCCCGTGATTCAACAAATGTTGTGGAGGCGGAACATGACCAAGATAAACTGCAGGAAATGTGGAGGATGAAATTGGAGTGAGGAAAGGGGACCCACACATTGATTTAGAGGGAGGAGACAAAGTTCTGCACTAGCTAGTTGATTGTGAGGCCAAGATTACTATGATGAACTACACATTGTTTTTGGAGAAGTGGAGTGATAGGGAAGTGAAACCATCAGACCACGTCCCAGGGACCTACGAAGGGCATACAATTGAGTTGATGCAGTTCTTTGAGGACATTTTAAAGTTTAAAGGAGGATGCATTCAAGACAAAGTTTATGTGGCGGTCAAGGGACTCAATATTTTTGGACGGTTTCACCAGGGGGTTTTTGACATGGTTTTGAAGCCAGGTGCAAGGAATGTCATTAGAGGTTACAATATGATTGAAGAAGTGATGAATAAGTACCACAAGGTGTTTTCCGAATGGCTTAGGCAAAAACAAATGTTTCAGAGACAAGATCAAAATTAAGGTGCGAGCGATCCCAGTTAAACCTAAATTGAGGGGGAGTCCAATTCAGTATAGAGATGATTTTGAAAGGAAACTAACAACTTAATGTTGGAAGGGCATTATTGAACTAGTAGAGCCATCCTTGTGGCTGTCATAGCTGATAATGGCATGCAAACTCAATGATGAATCGAAGGCTCATGTTGATCTTTATAACCTTGAACAATAGATGTGGATTGAGTCCCACTCCCTGCCAAAGATAACAGTCATTTTGGCAATGTTGGTGCGTGCTACGTAGCTCCCCAAACCCAAACTCAGCCAGGTGGAACTTGACCTTGAATTCAAACACTATGCACCGTTAATATCCACAAGCGATATGTTACAGTATTGTTGGATATCATCCAGGCTAGCTTTTGTGACATCTCTCTTTGAACATATAATGTTCCGCATGCTCAAGAGGGTTAGAGGGGTGGCTGTGTTCCAGGATGATATGCTGATCATTGCAGCTGATCAAGATGAACATGGTCACATCTTGGCTCAAGTTTTATCAATCCAGCATGATCATGGAGTTGTCCTAAAACAAGTAAAATTTCTGAAAGACAAAGTCACATACTTGGACCATGTTATATTTAGAAACGCAATCAACCTCATATGAGGAGTTACACAAGGATCCTTACTCAACCCGACTCTGTACAACCCCTCATTACCCCCCACCAGCATCATCAGTGTCCATGTAATCAACATTATATCTTATGCTGACAACACCCAGTACATATTCTCCCTCACCAACAAGAAGCCAAACACCTGAATCAATTTCTCTTCCTCCATGACTGGGGTCGCCAGATGGATGAAAAACAACTGCCTCAAGCTAAACAAAGACAAGTAGTAATCTTCAGCAAAGACACATCGCTTGTGGACTCCACCTGGTGGCCTGCCGATCTCAGTCCCACACCCCTCCAAGCAAACCACACAAAGAACCTCAGAATAATAATTGGCAACCAACTCACCATGGCTAGCCAAGAGAATGTAGTCTCCGTCTCCTGATTCTGTACATTGAAGATGCTCGAGATCTTCAAATGACTCCCCGCCAACACTCATAGAATCATCATCCAGGCCGTAATCACCAGCAAGCTGGACTACGGCAATGCACTCTGTGCTGGAATCAACCTCATCTAATCACAAGACTTCAGACCATACAAAACTGTGCAGCCAGGCACACCCTCAACCTTCCACTCTGCACTCTCATCACCCCACTCCTCAAAGAGTTCTACTGGCTCCCGAACCACAAATAAGCACTCTTCAAACTCCTCACGTACACATACAAAGCCTCACGCAACACTTGCCCCAAGTTTCTCAACAACTGCATAAACGTTCACAAACCTGCCAGACGCACACACTCCCCATATATGCAGAACCAGATCTAGTGGTCATGACTTCTCCTACCTTGCTCCTAAAGCCTGGAACAGCCTGCTCCTTCACATCAGAGCCTCCTCCTCAGTTTTAAATTCCACAAGAAACTGAAGACCTGGCTCTTCACCTAGCCCCAACCCTGGATCAGACTATACAGCTCCTGCTACAGTGACAGGATACCCTCCCAGATGAGTTGTACGCTATACAAATACACGCAACATAATATACCATAACATAGTTAAGGCTATTGCATCTCAACCTTGTTTGGTCAATGTTTTAGTTGACATACCTATGGGGTTTGAGCACATTTTATTCCTGCTTATTTGAGGATTATGCATCAAAAGTGAAGCCTTTGTCCAACATTTTGAAAAAGAGATACAAGTTTTCAGTGGAACCATGAGTGTCAGGAGGCATTTGGTTATGTCAAAACCCAACTGATTGCCACTAAACCATTGACACCTTTGAACCCATATTGCTGTGCTGCTTCATGGTAGATGCCAGCACTTTTGGGATGGTGACAGTGCTTACCCAGAGAAAGCATGATGATGATTTTACTGTATGTTATGCGTCAAGGGTTTAAAGAATGTCGAACTCCATGACTCGGTAATAGAAAAGTAACTGTTGGCATGTGGTGAGCCATCCAGAAATGTCACTGTTATGTGTGGGGACAGAGATTCTTGATTCAAACTGATCAGAAACCTCTTAGTTATGTAATCACTGGTATGAATGTGAAAGCTTGCACACCAAGAATTGTAGGATTGTCTACAAATTTCTGACAGTACCAGTTTGACATTGTCCATACTGTAGTTGGGAAGACTACCAGAGTAGGTAATCTGTTGCGATTTTTCATTGATGGTGAACTGGTTGGCAATGACGGAGGTTGTGTGCTAGAACACAGCCTCATTGGTGTGGTGGACATTGAGCAGGTTTGTGTATTTTCTAGCCATGTTTGACAAAAGGCATTGTGTGACGATGAAGTGTTGAAGCCTGAGTCATATTTTGTCTCAAATAAGTTACCAATTGCCAATAGAGAGGAATGTTTAGTTAGCATTAGCGTTTTATGAAAGTGCTACTGAACTGTCAACATCTAGGGGAATAGATCAATTTGTTCCACCGGCGAACTTCTGCAGTGCACACGAAGGGCGTTGTTCAATGCCAAATGTAGGATCAGAGCCGCATTTTGGTGGCCTTATGTGGACAAACATATTGACAAAATGGCATAAAGTGTGCAATATGTGCAAGTAGTGAGAAGAAGCTTAAAGCTTCTCCCCTCCGTCCACCCCTCCACCCCCACACCAAGAGAATTACCTTCAGGAGGACCATGGAAGAAGGTGGGAACTGATTTGGTTGATCCCTTCATCTTGGTTACAGTCACTCCAATTTTGCTTTGATTCTTATGGACTATTATAGTAAGTGGCTTGAAATCAGGTTCATACCAGAATCTAATGTCAAGGTGGTGGTGGAATTCCAGAAGGGTGTGTCAAGTTTGTGTGCTCTGATGTGATGGAATTTCTGAAATCCAGTAATGTGAAACATCTCAGGAGCTCGCTGCATCATCCACAGACCAAATGCCAAGTTGAGTTATGAAATGGGTGTTGGATGAATACATAAAATGGGCAATGGCCAATAACTGTGCTGTGTCTAATGCTGTTAGGACTATGGCGTGCTTGTTTCATACCATGCCACATTCAATCATACAAGTGTCTCCTTTTGAGTTGCTTATGGGCAGGAAGCCTCCTACCAAGTTGTGCCAAATCTGCATGTCGAAATTGCTTAATCAATGTCTCGAAATCCAGGAGCTTGATCCTTTAGTCAGCATATGGTCAAGATGCCCATGCTAAACAGAATCAGCTTTTTTATGTATTGAAAAAAGTAAAAGTCATACCATTTAATGTTGGTGATCGTGTGCATACAAATAAACCTGGCCACATTTGGAAGGGTGAAAACAAGTTTGGGGTCCCGGTGCAAGTGGATAAAGTTTGTGAGAATGCAATCAAAGAGTGGCTGTTGTGGTACGTTCTATCTCTCATCAGGTCAATGTCGCTACTCAAGCTGGGCGAGAAACTCCACGTCCTGACCTGAACCCTGGCGATTGTGTTCACTTGAAGAACACGTCTGAGTATTTTATTTTCACACTATGCTCCGCTTTCACCAGAAAGAATGGTTAAAGTGGAACATAGTGTAGATCACTTTACACATTTACATAGTGAGGACGATGCAAATGGTGGAGAGAACTCTGCTCACAGCTCATTCAGATGCAGGTAAATTTACCTCTGTTATGTTCTTACTGCCTGCTTGCCTAAGTCTGTTTTTTACTTTCACTGTTTTCTTTTTCATTTTTTATCCAGTACTGTACTACCTCTTCTGGTTTCAGAACCTTGCACTGTGTGGTTCCAAAGCATGTTGGTTGGTGTTTCATTTCAAATGTTGTGTCGGAAGTTTCAGCTGACTGTCCTCCTGCTTGCATGTGGGTGGTCGCCTCTTCTATTCCCACAAATAAATGTAGCCTAGCAGGTCTCCACTACTGTCTCTGGCTGGATTTTTACGCGTTGTCTTCTTTTTGCTGAGATGGACCCTGATGTTTCCTATCATCACTCTTATATATTAGAATTAGCATAAAATCAATCTGGGTTAGAGGAAAACAGAAACCAGGTAGTAATCTGGACTAGACCTGGGCGGAGTTCGCGAAGTTCCGCGTACAAAAATCACTGCTGCACTATGCGGAGTTCCGCAAGCGGCAGAGTGCATTAGGTTGCACCACTTGTGCTGATTTTTAGCGGCAGGTGTTTGTCCGGCGCTGGATAATCAGCATGAACTACACAATGCGCAGCGCAAGAGGGATCTGCTTTTTTCTGCTGCTGAAGTAGATGTTCTACCCGAACTGCAGCATCCTCAACGCAAATGGGAGGTTTCGCAACGTGAGCGCTCGCGACCATTCTCGCCAACTTAATATTGACGAGCGTGAGCGAGTAAAAATTCCGCTTTGTGGAGTGGAGTTTTTTCAGAACTCTGTGTGCTCCACAGAGTGTGGAAAACTCTGCAAACTCCACGAACGGAGCAGACTTCTCTGCCCAGGCCTAAACTGAATTATTCAGAGGAAAATGCAGAAAAACTGTGCAGGTGACAAAATGTCACATTCGTAGTGGTGCGTATAAGTGTGAAAGCAAGGATGCCTTATGGAAGCACCAAACCCAAGGCTTCCACAGCAAACAACTAACTGATGAAACAGTTGCGACACTCTGAACACTATGATTGAACCCCTTGTATAGCTTTTGTGGAAAATGGCATGAAATGGGATCTAGGATTAACCTGGGATAAAGGATTGCCCACCATATAAAATGCAGGACTGCAATTCCTATTAAAAATGTATGAAGGAGCTTGTGAAAAATGAGTACCTGCTATCCTGCAGCTTGAAACAGTGTTACACTGGGGCAAATGAAGATCGTCAAGGTAAAAACTGGCTGGATCACCTCCCCTTTTGATGGTGAGAGTAAGAAGGAAACAAGCATTTGCAATGCAATAGGTCTGGCAATTGCGAGATTTTGAGCAATTGGCATTGTAAATGACAATGCCTTTTATTTTTCTGTTTAAAGAACCTACAATAATAAAAGGCATTGTCATTTACAATACCGATAGGTCAAAGTTTATATAAAATGCGAGACCTGTTGTATTGCAAATGCTTGTTTTCAAGCGCCCCATAAAGCATTTTCAGCTAATGGAGGCCACGCCCCTTTGTTTGGATGAGGGGTGTCTAAAGAAAGGTCCGCTGCCGCTATTAAAGGAAGGGTCACTGTGATCAAAATAGTTTTCATTTGTGCAAGTTAACTTGTCCTTTGGGGTGCAGGTGTTGGGAAAGTCATAAAGGATTGAGGCCTAGCATAAAAAGAAACAAACAACCAGGCCCTCACACATGATGGAGTTGGAGTCAATAATAGAAGAAGGAAAAAATCTGAAATTGAGAAACAAATAGGTTTTGTGCAGGATGGACACGGAAGATGTCATTTGTGGCACAGTGGATTTCGTGCATGACGTTTATGATTCAGTGTTGGTGACGCTCCTGCCTATCCTAAGTGCAACACTTATTTGAGTTTGACCTTGAGGATTTTGATAAAAGGAGCTTTCCTAATGATTAAGGCTGAGCGAGTTAGAAAATTTAGCGAGAGCACCAAGTCAGAGCCGAGCCACGGATCGAACTTGGATCTAAAAAGGCAAACCATGAGCCAAGCCACCAAAAGATTTGGCATGTACATGACAGGGTATACTTCGTGTCAAAATATGGTAACTGTCAACTTTTACGTTTTTAGCTGAACACGTGTTGTCCATTGGTGCATTAGATGAAAGCACCAATTTGACTTCTATTAAAATGAACTTTATTTAAAAGTGAACTCTACTGCACCCTCAATGCTCTGACGAGTCCACACTGCCTTCGGGTGCCTCGAGGTGCCCGTTTATCATGGGCACTGTTCAGAAGGCCAATATTGTAAGTGTGCGAGGACCTACACGGTCCATTTAACTTTATGTAGGTGAAGCTTTATATACAGACCACATCTAGACCGGACTGAGGGTGCGCTCAGATTAGACACTCAAAGTGAAGCACTGTAAAATAAAGGGCTTTCCATAGGATCACACAATTTGGAGAAAGGGTTGCAGCTTTTGAGTCCAGGTTCATTGGTTACACAGTGCAATTCAGCCACTGGATGAATGCCTCCAGCTCTCTTCCTTTCAGTACCAAATGAAAATTGCTGTGCTCAATTACTGCATTACTAAATAAAGTAGCACGATATTTTCAGTACATATCACTTTTATTCAATCCGACATTTTAGACATATATTAAATGTCTTCGTGAAAAAGTTACAAAATTAAGCGCAAGGGAAGGTAGGAGATCTTACCCCACACGCCCAGCCTCCCCACGAAGAAAACCGATAAAGAGACAGAAGGTTAGCATCCCAATGACAGCAATTACACCAATTAGCAAAACAAAGGAAACAATGACATCCCGCGGAGATTGCTGTCCTATTACAGGGCTGCAGTGATGTGAAGTGCAGCTTAGCTGGGCTGCAGACAGCACAGAGGCATTTAACATGTCATGCGCTCAGCTGTTTATAATTTAGCAGGCTTTTTTGTTTTTTAAAAACCTACATTTGGAAGGTTACAATGGCTATGTCAGTGACATTAGGTCTGCTCTGTTTTGATTTGCATTGCTCCTGGGGAGCGCTCAACCCTGAGCCAGAGCCAGGCTCGAGCCTTGGGTGGCTTGGCCACCCCTGACCCAGAGCGCCAGTGAGTCTGAGGCAGCCCCCGAGAGAGCTCACTGCAGGATCCTTTGTATCAGAGGATTCGGGGTCTCCAGGCGCTGTCCCCTCTTGATTCCGGATATAGGATCCGCATGGAGGTCTTGAATCTACCTATTTGGGTGGGTTTAGATGAGCTGAATTGTTTGCTGCATCTGTTTTCCAGTGGGAGGCACTAGAGGTAGTTTAGCACCACAAGACGAGAGAAGCTACTGAAAGTGAAAATGGTGATTCTTTGAGATTCTTTATTAGGACACGGGGGTCCGAAGCAAGGCCGAGTTATTGGCAAGGCCACTGGAATTATTTATGCAGCAGGGAAGGTTCAAATTATGTAATAGGGTTTACTAAAGTATGCGGTACGAAAAGCCAAATTATTCAGCATAACGTTGCCTATTTTGTGACTCTGCAATCAAGTCAGGCCTATATGACACCAGCGATCAACACTCAACTGTGCACACGTCGTTTTTTGAAACTCTGAAACAATGTACGCCACGTCACCATCAACGATTCAGACCTGTAATAAGGACCCAAGCAAAAAAAAGAAAAATGCAATACAGGAAACCATCCACTTAAAGAAATTTCAGTGAACAATAAAATACAAACACCCCAGGGGCCGGCACAAATCCAGAACGTTTCCACTCCAAGGCAGCTAGAAATTCCAGCCAGCACCATTTTATCAGCCCTGGGGGGGAGCACCCCTGAAGCATGTTTGTGTCAGCAGCAAAACCTCAATAAAGTCCTAATGGGAGCGGATGTCTGGACATCAAAACAAAAGCTTTGCGACCTGTGGCATTTGGGCAGAAAAAAAACCCTCCAAAAGATACCCAGCCGCAGTATTCAACGGCACGCGCACGCACGGCATCTTAAATACTCGGTTAAATGCTGACTGAGTCTTCAATGCCACGAGCTGTCGGAAACATGATCCGCCATTACACGCCCCCTATAGATAAGAAATTCCTTCATGACAGCCGTTAAGCAAACCCTCCAGTCCGGATGGGCCGTCCGAAAAGGAGACAAGGCGGCAACAATCAAGCCTTATTTCCAATCGGAGGCCACCGTTTTTCATAAATGATGACGCCAGCCAATGAAAGTAATGGGCAGGGTTCAAGCCCCCTTCTGAAACCTTCTCTAACACAATATGTCTCGCATAGTGAGCAACGCAAGCGCGCTGCAACGCTAGGTGAGACCTAAAAACAGGACAGCACTGACGAGTGAAGCTGCTACAGAGACAGAGCAGCAAGAGATCCATGCATTTCTCGACATCATCCCTGCACCTGCTAAAGAAGCTGCCCAAGCTCTAGTGCAGTGCCAGAGACAGAGTGAAACATAGGTCTTCAAAGGAGGGCACAGCACAGAAAACATGACTCCTTCCTACAAGGTCCCAGGGAGTTTGACTCCCTATAGCACTCTAGAAAGTGGCTTATATTGCAACACCCCAGGCAGCGAAATGGAAGAGGCACAGATGGAAAGAAGAGACTGCCGCTTTCCAAATATGCGAGTCGCAGAAGCATTCCTGCTCAAGAATTGCAGCAGTCCCTGAGGAGGAATCGGTCTCACTGAATCTCATGACATTCAGTGGGAGGGAGCGCCCACGGGCACAGGCCAACTGTACCAAAGTCCGAGTCACAAACTGCCCTTCTCTTCTGGTAAGTTAGTTATAAAGAGAAAGAGAAAAGGCAGTACAACACTTTACTTTAAGTAAGTTAGTTCTAAAGAGGAAGAGAAAAGGCAGTACAACACTTGAAATCACTCTCCTGTGGGAGAGAAAAGGGGGGCCTCGTCGTACCACTCTCAATGCTGCTTTCCCACCACAGCTCTTCCCTGTATACCCTTTCTCCCAGCAATCATGGGTCTCTTCTTCCTTGTAAGGTTTAATGATGCAATTGGGTATACTTTGCCAAATCCATCCTCACCCCTCCCTTTCGGTGCTTTGCATTGGTGAGGGACAACCCACTGAATTCCATATAGGACAATGCTCACCCCTTCTCACTCCTCACTTATCATAGCAGTATGCTACATTTTCATAATGGTGGACTCGGGGGATGTCTGCTCCTGGCCATCATTTATCTGCCAAACCAGGACACAGATCTCCAGCCTCAAGTATCCCTGCTTTGAATCAGGGAAAATCAATCAATCAAACAGGGGTTTTAAAGCGCACTACTCACCCGTGAGGGTCTCAAGGCGCTACGGGGGTGGGGGGCAGCTCCAGGTCAGTTGAAGAGCCAGGTATTGAGGTCCTTCCTGAACGTGTGCAGGGTTGGGGAGCGTCTGATGTTCATGGGGAGCTCGTTCCACGTCTTGGCTGTGAGATGTAGGAGAAGGCTCTCCCGCCTGTTCCGTTTATTCGGATGCGGGGGACCTCTGCCAGGGCGAGATCGGTGGAGCGGAGGTTCCTCTTGGGTATGTGGAAGGATTATCTCTCATTGAGGTATTTGGGTCCATTGTTGTTGAGGGATTTGTAGGCATGGGTGAGGAGTTTTAAGGTGACCCTCTTCTCGACGGGGAGCCAGTGGAGGTCTCGTAGGTGTTGAATCATGTGTTCGTGGAGCCGAGTCACGAGGACGAGCTTGGCAGCGGCATTCTGGATGATCTGGAGCCTGTGTAGGAGAGTTCTGTTGATTCTGGCGTACAGGGCGTTGCCGTAATCCAGTCTGCTGGCTATGAGCGCGTGGGTGACGGTCTTTCTGCAGTCGGGGGGGGATCCATTTGAAGGGCTTGCAGAGGATGCGCAGGCAGTTGAAGCTGGTGGGTGCGACTGCGTTGATCTGGCGGTTCATGGAGAGGGAGGAGTCAAGGATGATGCAGAGGGTTCGTGCGTGGTCAGTGGGAGTGGGTGGATTCCCGAGGGCAGAGATGTGAGAAGTTGGCCTGATATATGCAGTCCACTAGTTATAGTGGGCACCCTGTATCAGTCCAAACAACCCCTTATGGTGAATAGGTTAAAGACAACCTTTATTGAAAGCTATCCTAGTGGTAGCAATGGAGAGCAGCCTTCAGGCTAAGTCTTGAAGGAATGTAAAGCAGCTTGTTTTACCAGTCTATAATCTCTTGAATGATCAAATGAAAGGACAACCACACCAGGTATATATTTAAAATATATGTATTTAAGATAAAACACACCACTCTAGTCTCTTTATGAGACTGGAGTTCGAAGTACTTAAGTTACAAGTTAGCAATCAACAGTAATAGCACAAATACACGTTTGGGCCCTAGGGGCGTACCAAACCATATACCAATAAAGTGGTATAAGAATCACGACTGAACTATACACAAGGCCTAGAGCCTGTAGAATTGCTGGGACCCCAAGGAACCACCCAAGGTAGTGACACAGGGGACCCACGGGCCGTGTGCAGTGTGTGAACACAGCCGCGGGTTCCCGTTAGCTTCTATGGGTAATGTTGCGGTTGGAAATTTAAAGATTAGGGATACTTAGAAATGAGTCAGGACCAAACCCTTTTGGACTTAGGAAGTTCTAGGGCTAGCACCCATGGGAGCACCGGAGTACTCATGTTACCTCGCCCAGGGAAGCCGGGTGCATAGGTGTCTTCTGGTGTGGGGTCGCGTCGTCGATTTCAGTGGAAGTTGGCGAAAAGGTGCTGCTGCAGTGAAGAGGAGAAGTGTCCGAAGTGATCCAAGCCTGGATCTAGGATGGAAGGAACCTGAAAGCAAAGGGGACAGAGTCTGGGTCACTTACCAGTAGGGCTACCGGTTTTATGGTGTTTATTTTTTTGCCATTTCCGTCTGTATTTATCCATATTTATTTTTTGGGCATTTTTTCTGTATTTATCCACATTTATTTTTGCCAAAAGCAGAAGGCAACGCTGCAGCTAGTATTTTTCCACATTTATTTAAATTGACAATGCACATATGCATTTGGTTGTTCTTGGTCAACACAATACATTAATCTGAAAACTTTGCCATTCGCAGAATGTCCCAAATACGCTTAAAAGTGCTATCACAAGCCATTTGTCTCAGAGCCTTGCAGTTTCTGTCATCTGCAGTGAGTGCTGTATCCTCTCCCCACTGAACACCATACTGTCCCACTGAGATAAACCCATACTCCCTTCAGCTACAACCAAATTGTGCCCTGCTATAAACACCTAGAAGCAACTCTATTCAAACTATGCACTAGACCAGAGTAATTTGCTGCCTGAAAAAAGTAACAACATTCTGGAAAAATCAAACACTCATAGGGAATACAACTTAAAGCTTTTACACTCATTATTCAGAAAGCTAAGGACATGAAAAGAAAAGTAGCGCTAGACTGGCAAACTCTGTAAGGTGGCGCTAATGTGTTTGGGTGTGAATAAAACCAAACTGGCCACTTTGCGACGACTCTGTCTTGTTTTATTTAGTTATGTGTTTATTGTTCGTATTTTAAAACCTTTTTTCTCCTCCTGAGGCCGCGTTTTGGAATAGAAACATGTCAGAAAAAGACTTTTGTAAGACGTGTCCTCTTTTTTTGGATCCATTTCACTGGGGAACGAATGACGGAAAGGAGAGGAAAGAACAGTCATGGTTTTCTACAAGTGAGGAGGAGCATGACAAAGAGAGGGAGGAAGAGGAAAAAAGAGGGGGGGCAGCAGAATTGGACACTGTCCTTGTCTTGTCCAGGCAAGAAGGAAGAGACAGCAATGGCTTTGGGCAATGCAGTCAGGTCACAAACTCTGCAAAGACTCTCTTTCTGAGTCTCACTTACACCCTCTTCCCTGTATGTGTGTCTGACTGAGCCCTGCCTTCCAGCGCAGCCCGGGCTGAAAATACAAGGATCCGGTTTCTTCTCTCCGCTGCCCACTACCCCCTGTCCACCCTAGGTGTGTCTGCGAGAGTGAGAGCTCAGCCCGAGCCAAGGGAGGGGGGCTGAATGCACTGTGTGTGAGAGTGATTCACTTCGCACAGGTGGGGCGCTGAGAACAATGCAGGCCTACTGGCGCTAGCAGCCACAGGTCATCCAGGAGCTCAAGGCACTGATCCTCCTGCCACGACCCCCCATTGTGCAGGCACTTACTGAGTGTGAAAACAATGTAGCAGACATTGTGAGGGTGAGACGCAGGGAGGGGGGCTGCACACAACACAATATGACGAGCTGAACGGGACAAACAGCAGCGCCAGAGTGAAATACTAGTATTTTCCCGTTTTTACATATAAATACAGACAAAAGCAAACTTGTTTTCTGTCTGTATTTATATGTAAAAATCCGTTTAAACGGAAAACCGGGAGCCCTACTTACCAGTGACCAAGGGCACGATTGACCAATGCCCACAGATGTCGGTGCTTCAGGTGAGTTGATGGGTGTCTTGACTCTTCAGCCACGAGGTCCAGGAGGCGCTGATGACAACCAGGACCTGGATTCGAGCTGTCCCACAAATTCTGTCGAGTGCTGCGGTGTCGGCGACCAGATTGGATCCATTGGCAACGGCAAGTCACTTGGAATCAGAGAAAGGACTGCGGTTCAGACCAGCAAGGTCTGGGGGACTCACCCAGCGAGGGTAAGTTGGGGCACATCTGGAGCAACCAGGAAAGCCCAATCAGAAGAGGAGTTGCCTTCATGGGGACCCACTAGCCAACGGGCTAGCTATCACGAAGGAGCCTCAAGCGGTCGCACTGGAAACTGGCCCACGGGTCACTCATGGAGTGGAGTGGAGGCCAGAAATCTTCAGTGCAGGAGGTGCTCAAGGCGGGGGCTACACAGAGCCCAAAGCACAACTTCAAGGAAGACCAGGAAGATGATGGTGCTGCAAAAGTTCACGGTGTCCAGGGGTCACAGTTCCACATCACCCACGATAGCCATGGGCCTCAGCTTTGCTGTGGACTCAGGGTAGCCTTGGGGAAGTCTGAAAATCCAACTCTGGGGATGCAGAGACTTCGGCTTCTGGCGGGAGCTTGAGAATTGCAGACCAGACAGTTGCTTCTTTGGTGCCTGCCAAGCAGGGGAGTCACTCCTTGACTCCAAGGGAGATTTCTTCAGTCTTCTAAGCAAAGTAGAACGTCGAAGGGCCAGGATATATATTGCAGAGTTTCGTCCAGGGTAATCTAAAGTCGCAAGGACTGGGTTCCCATACTTATATGAAGTTTGGGGGTTGGACATACTCTAGGGACCCACCTATGGGAGCGTTTGGAAAGAGGGGTGGTTACACCCATTTCCTTTGTCCAGTTTCGGGCCAGAGCAGGGGCAGGTAGCCCCTGCAACCGGTTTGAACTGGACTATACACAGGGACACCAAGTGTGCCCCCAGTGCAGGACTTCAAAGCACCAGAGAGTGCTCCCGCCCAGCCCCAATACACATCTGCCTGTCTGGGGAGGTGGTTACATCTCCCTGGGACAGGAAACCTATTGTCCTGGCCTCCCCTGCCAGAGTTTCGGTCAGCAGCAGGAGTCCAGACCCGTGTCTGTGGCAGAGGCATCCATTTTGTGATGCCAGGGCTGTAGAAAGTCCTACCGGGTTAGACCAGGGTGAACATGTCTCTCCCTCTAGAAGGGTGGAATGCTACCCCCGCCACCAGAAATGGCGGGGGTAGTATTCCAAAGCGTTTGACACCAACATTTCCGTGCAGCCATCCCAAAGTTAGCATTTGCCGCGAGGTTATAATGCACTTAAGAGTATATGGTCAGGCTGCACCACAAACAGCATCAGAGGAGGTACTCCGAACGCTGTAGAGGGGCTCTGCTCATGCAGGGACACCCTCTCACATAAAAATCAAGCACTCTGCCTTCAGGATTGTTAAGGCCTGCCATAGGAGTGACTTATAGGTTTTATATGTGTGTGCAATGGTAGTGATATAGGTGGCCTATACCACAGTAAGGGGTGCAAGCACCACCTTACCCAGGCTGCAGTAGCAGACCTGTGGTGTCATTTTGGAGTGCTTCCCAGGAGTGGCATAATACATGCTTCAGCCCCTGGTAGGCCTCTGAGGTACCTATTCCCTAGGTACATAGTATACCATATACTAGGGGCTTATAAGGCACTCCAGAATCCTATTAGATATGTACCTAATGTACATGGAAACCATTTTAGAGAGGAAGCAGCTAGGCTGGGGTCCTGATTAGCAGGGCCCTAGCCAGACTAAGGTCGAAAAACAGTGAAACACTAGCAACAAGTGGGGGTACGCATGTGAAGCAGATCCTACTCTCCTACAAGAGGGCCACCAGGTTTTGTCCCAGGCGGAGGTGCAGGGTCTGAGGATGAGGAACTCGGTCTTCTCTGAGGTAAGCTTCAAACAATTGTCTTTCATCCAGGCTGCCACGTTCTTCATTCCTTTCTGGAAGCTGAATCTGGTGTCTTCAGGATTCTTCGTGAGTGAGAGGATGAGCTGGGTGTTGTCGGCGTAGGATACAATGCTGAGCCCATGTTGTTTTACGATGGCAGCGAGGGAGGCCATTTAAATGTTGAAGAGCGTGGGGCTGAGCGATTATCCTTGGGGTACTCCGCAGTTGATATCAGTGGGTTCGGAGAGAAAGGGAGGGAGTCTGATCCTCTGGGTTCTGCCGGAGAGAACGGATCGGATCCACTCAAGTGTGGCTCCTTGTATCCCCGCGTCGTGAAGGCTGGCTGCGAGAGTTGCAATGAGAAACGGTGTTGAATGCTGCGGAGACGTCTAGAAGGATGAGGTGGTTCCGGTTCCGCTCCTACATTTAATATTGACTCAAGGCACACAGGAGGGTGGGCGTGGGAGGCCTTCCAGTTCTGACTAACAATTCTGACCTGAAGTTGGCCATCGCTGATGTTCCGCTTTGGGTCCACACTTCTCATCCTTATGGTTAGCGAAAACCGAGCAGGCGGTCACACCCATGCTCTCCTCTTGTCAGCTCCTTCACCATTGTTATTGCCATTGCAACATTTTTTCAGATAAAAACTGTGTCCTGCTCTTTTCTTGTATGAGAAGCCTATCAGTGCATCTTTGACTCCACTGTGCATTGGAGGCAGTGTGTAAGTGCTAGATTGGAGAACATTTGCCACTGACAGCGAACGTCTGTGTCTATACTGAATATTGACCCCCAGAATATCGTGGTACAAGAATATAGAGGACAGAAAACCAAGGGACAAAATCAGTGGCGAAAGATGACCATCAACAGTGCAGGATCATCGGGCCGAGTACCAAACCCAGTGGCAGGCACTGAAATAAATCAACAATGCCTTTAGGCTTAAATTCCAAAGCTCTCAATCATGGCTCATTTATAGATTTTATAACAGGTCAGGACTGAGAGCTCTGGAATTAAGGCTGAAGGCAATCAGAATTTCTCACAGTGCCTGTCAGTGGGTGAAAAAGGTCACAATATAATGAAAAATGAACTTACCTTTATCGTCTTGATTGCAGTCAGCGTAAGTACTCCTGGAGCCTCAGCAAGCTCCCCTCTCCAAATCCTGATGCTGCTTTCATACTGAAGAATATCAGCATGAAAGCTGTGACATGACTGGCTGAGGCGGGCTGCCTCGACGCTCCAGCAGGCACTGGGGGCCTGTGTCTGCTCTCCACCTCGCTGTCTTAGACAGCTGGGTGAAGAGGTTGCGCAAAACAGCCAGCCAAAGTGACATGCGCAGTGTAAACTGGTGGAGTGAGCACCACTCCCCTGCTGCCAGTCAGCAGCAATGCCCCGCCCCCGAACACTGCTCGGGCTGGGAGCAGTGAATAATAAAACTGTAATTAATTTTATTACCATTTTATTTTTCACTTTTGCTGCACTGGCAGCAGGGGTGGTGAAGCTCCTCCGCCCTAATGGGGGGTATTGGAAGGTAAGTGCATACAGGGAAGTATAGATTTACTATTACTAATTCCACATCTACGTTCCTTGCAGTTGAATGTATCAACAAGGTACATACGTGTGCAGCTAGATGTAGAAGATCCAAATGTACCTGTTGCTATTTTATTTTCGATAGTTTGTCCTCATTATTGTGTGCTGTCATTATTGTGGTGTCTATATTCTGGTTGCACACTGTGTTTGAGGTTTGCGGGGTATTATAGATATATTTGTCATGCACTACATTCACATCACGCCTCTCTGGGGCTCTTTTAGTTTAAAAAAATGTGTAGGCTGTGAGGGTACCATATATCCTCGTTGAGGTTAAATTGTTATTGGAAATGGGAGGGAAAATAAGGTGGTGCATCTTCAGCTGGCACTGGACTACTCCAACCCACAGAGGATTCTCAAATGCAGATTGAGCCTTGAGGCTTCAGATTGAGAAGTGAGGATAGCGGTTCCAAAAAATTAAACAAACTACAATTTGTAAGTGAGTAGTTAAATATCTTGAGCAAATAAATGCTCTATTTGTACAATATAAAATACTGCCAATTTTTGTTGGGGAACGCAGAGAAACTCTATAAGACCACACAAATAAAAAATAAACAGCTGGAAGTAATGAAAGATTATGTACAATTTACAAACAGTCCAAATTCAGAACAAGGCTGAAGATGTATTACAGAAAAAGCAGTGTGAGAGCAGGAGGCCTTGACAGGCAAAGAAGGGAATGCTGTGTTTAAAGAGCTACAAATTGCATTTTTTGTTCTGCGGTTTTTGTATAACCACAGACATACTGCTCAAAGGGGACACCCGTTCTCTGGTTAGAAGACACATTTCCAACTGGTGATGTACATAGGATTCAACAAATTCTTTCCTAGGGGGTGGGGATGGGATTGAATAGAAACCCTCATCTCATACAGATGCTGATCTCTTATTTGTAAACAGTGGCAGAAGGGGAAATGTAAGTTATGTTTCTTGTGGACAAAATGTCTACTAAGAATAACAATCTATCACATGATCCAAAGACATCTTAATTAAAACAAACCATGATGAGTTTGCAGAGGCAGGGGATAAATTGTAGCTGTATAGGGCTTGCGCTAATATATACAACTGATGTAAAATATGCATCATTTCATATCCAAAAAATGGGGAGGAATGAGGACCTATCCAAGGCACGAACCGCTCAGGGATACCAAGGAACCCCTTCACTCACGGTTGCTCCTGGCTTCGGTTCCTCATAGTCGCTCGCTTTCTCGGTTTTTCCCCAGGCCTGGAACATGCTATGCTTCTCTGCCTGGATAGTCTCTCCTCCTGCAGAGACAGGCACACTGCTTCCCTCTGTCAGCTGTCCTCTAAACGTACCCTTTGCTCCTCCAGGAGAAAGTGCAGATTTCTGGCAGACACCAGACCAGGTCACACAGCAGTCCTTAAAGTGCTCTGCTGAGCACTCTCCTTCTTGGTCAAGAAGAACTTGGAAATGGAATAAAGTAGGATTGTTTGAATCCCACTTGATTACCCACTGGGAATCTTTATTAGTCCTAGTCCAAGTGTTTGCCTTCATTGTCCACACATCCTTTAGGTGTGTTCCGCCCTCAAGAAAGGAAGTTACAGTGATTAACACAATATCTAATGTCCCTTCAGCATTACATCACCCTCCCCTCCTCTACTCATAATACATTCCACTTCCTCAGAGGTGGTCTGAAAATGCTAAGCTCTGAAGAGCCTTCAGGGTGGAAGAGGAGGGTAGTAGAAATATAACAGGGAAGACTTGGATTAAGAGTAATGAAGATTACCGGTAAGTAATAAAAAAAATACTCCTTTATGCATCTTCTTCGTCTTATTCCTCACAACTTGAATACTTTAATTTTTACAATGCTAATAGATAAACTAGAAATTAGACAACATTTCTACTCATCAATTAATTTAATGAATTATCTATCATTCATTTAAGCACAAGAACGTAAACCTTCTGATAAGCTACATGAAGAATCAGATAGAACATTCAATCTGTAAAGTATTGTAATCAAACAGTTTCTGTTAGTGAAACTCCTCAGGCCTCTGCCTATGGTGTTGCTACTCATCAATTCGGTTTACCCTGAATATCAAACGGTACAGCTTTACCCAGAAATTCATAGTCAGAAACAATAGCAAATTTAACCTACCTGCTAATCGTACTTGTAGAAGATCTTTCATCCTTCCCAGCAGCCCCAAAAGACACTAACAGTGAATGAGAAAACCTGAAGGGTTCTGTTTTTTTACAGTAGATCCATGAGGCTCTCTTGACCTCTTAACATGCGCAAAGATTCTTCTTTCTCAATGTGAGAACATTGAACAAATTCTAGAAAAACACTTTTTTTCATTCTGAATGAGAACATGAATTAACCTTACGAATAAACTCTGCTCAGGTTCCCAACGTCAGTTTATCAGGGCTCATCCATAACTAAAACTCCTATTTCGCCCTATCTCCCTACCAATATTATTGCCAACGAAAAATAAACTTTGTAAGATAGGAAGGTTAAAAGATGATCTAAGGGCTCAAATGGGGGGTTTGTAGAGCTACAGTTCTAATGGTAAACACAATGATGACAATAGGGTTTGGAATTATAGGACACCTCGATATGAAGATCCTCAAAAGATGGGAAAATAGCTCTTCAATTGACGTCAAAGGATTAGAGTGCTGCATAAAAGATGTTATGCCTGCCCACTGAGCCTTTAACATTGCTACAGTGAGTTTCTTTGAAAAAAACATCAACATCTGACAGGATCACAAGTTTAAGGTTGTAAACCTTTTGAAGAGAAATTCTTCCAGTGTTAAGAATCGGATGCTCTAGTTGCAGGACTGCTACTCTCTTGAATGTCTGCAGACACCCCTCCTAAACCTACCAGATTAACTAATACTAAACACTCAATTTCTGTGTCATTAGAATAAACTGCATTAGCGCCTGATCAGGCAGGAATTGGCACTTCAGAATGTTGTGGCTCACAAGCAGAAGATTATGTGGCTCTGTTAAAAGATGTGGAAACCAATGTCTCATTTGCCAGAAGGGAGCAATTAGAAGACCCTGAGCCTTCTCCTTCTGAGCCTTCTTGAGCACACTGGGGAGAAGGGAACTGAACAGAGCACATAAAACAGGCCTTTCTGTAACTGGATCAGCAATGCATCCAGTGCCCAAGCTTGTACATATGAGGAGCTCCATGGACAAAAAACTGGAACCAACACATTGTCTTCTGATACAAAGAGGTCTATCCAAAACATACCCAATGCCCTTGTTATGCTTCTGGAAAGATGGGGATGGGCTTGCAGATCCACTGGTGAAGGAAACTGATGACTCAGATGATCTACCACTACATTCTCCTCCCTTCGGAGTTTAGACACAGCCGGGGACAACAGTTTATTTTATGCCCACTTGCCAATCTCCTTTGTTTTGTAAGCTAGGTTTATAACGCTTGTCCTGCCTTGCCGATTAATATAAGCGTGTCTACCTGATTGTCTACATATACTAGCACCACCTTGGTTTGAATAATGAAGACACATTTCTTTAATGCTAGAAATGTGGCTGACATTTCCCTTCAGTTCAAAGGCTGCCTCCGTTTCTCTGGAGACCACTTGCCTTGAACTGTCTGTGTTCTCAAAGCCACACCCAGTCACACTGGCATCTCTAGTTATTGCTATAGGATTTGGAGAACCTGAAGGTGTGCCCCTGCTAAAATGATTCTTGATGAACCACCAAGCCATCTTTCTCCTTTGGCCCTATGACAGAGGGATTATAGATGTCATGTGTTGGATGGCTGGATTACAGAAAGCTAACAGATGCTGAACCAATGACTTTAGATGCAGTCGGTCCAGACGTTTATTGATGTTGTTGCTGACATGTATCCCTGAACTCATAGGAGCTGTTCTGCTGTAGAAATTTCCTTGTTTGACAATGTTTGGAGATGACCTTGAAGGGTCATCACCCTTTCCTCTGGAATAAAGACTCAGTAGAGCTGTTCGAAAACAGGCTGCTATGAACAGCGGATCCTGAGCTGACTGTAACTGCAGATTCTTTTGTTTGAGTAAGAATTCAAACTCCCAAAAACATTTGCACATTCTGTTTTTTTGATCAACATCTAAATGTGGGTATATTTGTATATCCTGGATCTCCAAAAAAGCTACAACTGGTGCAATACAGTTAGCACTGCTGACTAGACCAATGATCGATCTGTAAACTGAAAGTGTCCTTCCCTGGTGGTGACCAAAGATATTTCTTGTATGAAGGATGAATAGGTATATAGAAGCAAGAGTCTTGTAAGATGCGAGTTGTTAAGTGTCCTAGAGACACCATCTTAACGGTTCTTGATACCACATAACCATTTACTCACTTAAGGTTTGGAATTAGTCTTGCTTCCCTTGAAGGCACTTCACGTCTTCCTCTTTATATTGTTTGAGCATCTGCATGCTCTTGGGTTCATCCTTTGGCAGAGACGTAGAATGAAACCACAAACCTGGAGGTGTCTGCATTAACTTCATTATTTACCCCTCAAAGCCTACACGTGTTGCCCATTGGTCCTCAAGTTCCTCCTTCCAATATTCTGAGAACCAGAATACATGACCTCCTACTGGAAGAGAAGAGTCTCAGGCATAGTCATGCGTTGGGTGGTTGAGGAGACAAGGTCTTGGTAGAGGATCGGATTTCTTTTCCAGGGAGCCACACACTTGATTACGGGCCCATCAATGAAAGTGAGGCCTCTGGAACTGCTGACTATTTGGAAATGGTAAGGATCTTCTGTTTTTGCACCTGTACCTGTTACATAAAGGGTCGTAACAGCTTCTTTGCCTCTACTGATGGTTTGACTAACTCTGCCAGTTCTGTGCCAAAACGATTTTTCGCATTGAAAGACAGATGGGGAACGAGGTCCTTTTGTACTGCTTCTAATTTGCATGGTCTTAGCCAAATGTTTCTTCTACCAAAAGTATTGGCATCAGATGCGGAACCTGCTCAATTCAACTGTCCGAGGCTATTTCCAACAGAAATCATGTTGCCCATTCCATGGAAGCAAGAAGGTCTGTACAATATCCTCATTTATTTTAGCCCTTTATAGAGGACTGGAAGAGACTGGGAAGTCTTTTGTTTAATTGTTATTTATTTGCTCTTCAATATATCATTACAGACACATAGTATTGCATCCCTCGTATCATGCCGAACAACATTTGTAGGTATAAAGCGAATCATTACATACGCATAGAAAAATGTCTTAGCGTATAGCCATTAACAATAACAAAAGAGTAACAACTTAATTTCCGCCCCCCTAACAACGCGTTATTATAATTTCTGTTAGTGCACAAAATAAACAAAAACATTCCACTACTTTGTGCCAGTGTCACCTGCTTCACATCATATTCGATGCAGCACAGCATTTAGATCACGGTGTTCCATGGATACAGAAAACATAGTCTCACTTGAGCCCAAAAAAGTAAAAGTAAAAAAAGTAAACTTCACCTTATATTCATTTATTATAAAGAATACACTAGAGAATACAAGTGATACTATCCTCTTTGTTGTGTCGTTCAAGCTGGTTTATTATCAGACTTTGCCTCCACTGCCTGTAAAATCATGTCCCATGTTTCTGTGGGTACCGATCTGCCATCCCTTCTGCAAAAATGAGTACGCGTGAACAGCTCAGCTCGAGCCCATTTCGTGATATCATGCAATCATTTCACCATAGCTTCTTTTTGGCAATTATCAATGCCATATCAATAAATCTGCATTATTGTTTGGAATTTTCTCTCTTTGTATTTCGCCCAATAGACATTGTAAGGGATCCAAGGCTATTGATCTGCTTGATATATCTTTTATTGTGTAAAGAACTGAGGTCCAATAATTTTGTCACCATAACATATGATAGAAATATGCGCATCTGTAGGCACCTCAGATAGGAATCTGTTGCCCAGGGTACATCTTGGTTATCTTGTGTGGGGCTAGACATGATGTCAATAGTTAAGCTGTGTAAATTTAAATCTGGGGTTCTGTGTTATCTTTTTGGTGTATTCCAAATTCTCCCCCCAATCTCTATCAAGGCTCACCTTGCTTAGCTTTAGGTCCCATTTATCTTGTGTTTACTATATATTAGTGTAGAAAGAATTGTGCTAATTATGCGCATACTACAGCAATTACTGATGGTTTGACTAACTCTGCCAGTTCTGTGCCAAAACGATTTTTCACATTGAAAGACAGATGGGGAATGAGGTCCTTTTGTGCTGCTTCTAATTTGCATGGTCTTAGCCAAATGTTTCTTCTACCAAAAGTATTGGCATCAGATGCGGAACCTGCTCAATTCAACTGTCCGAGGCTATTTCCAACAGAAATCATGTTGCCCATTCCATGGAAGCAAGAAGGTCTGTACAATATCCTCATTTATTTTAGCCCTTTATAGAGGACTGGAAGAGACTGGGAAGTCTTTTGTTTAATTGTTATTTATTTGCTCTTCAATATATCATTACAGACACATAGTATTGCATCCCTCGTACCATGCCGAACAACATTTGTAGGTATAAAGCGAATCATTACATAGGCATAGAAAACTGTCTTAGCGTATAGCCGTTAACAATAACAAAAGAGTAACAACTTAATTTCCGCCCCCCTAACAACGCGTTATTATAATTTCTGTTAGTGCACAAAATAAACAAAAACATTCCACTACTTTGTGCCAGTGTCACCTGCTTCACATCATATTCGATGCAGCACAGCATTTAGATCACGGTGTTCCATGGATACAGAAAACATAGTCTCACTTGAGCCAAAAAAAGTAAAAGTAAAAAAAGTAAACTTCACCTTATATTCATTTATTATAAAGAATACACTAGAGAAAACAAGTGATACTATCCTCTTTGTTGTGTCGTTCAAGCTGGTTTATTATCAGACTTTGCCTCCACTGCCTGTAAAATCATGTCCCATGTTTCTGTGGGTACCGATCTGCCATCCCTTCTGCAAAAATGAGTACGCGTGAACAGCTCAGCTCGAGCCCATTTCGTGATATCATGCAATCATTTCACCATAGCTTCTTTTTGGCAATTATCAATGCCATATCAATAAATCTGCATTATTGTTTGGAATTTTCTCTCTTTGTATTTCGCCCAATAGACATTGTAAGGGATCCAAGGCTATTGATCTGCTTGATATATCTTTTATTGTGTAAAGAACTGAGGTCCAATAATTTTGTCACCATAATATATGATAGAAATATGCGCATCTGTAGGCACCTCAGATAGGAATCTGTTGCCCAGGGTACATCTTGGTTATCTTGTGTGGGGCTAGACATGATGTCAATAGTTAAGCTGTGTAAATTTAAATCTGGGGTTCTGTGTTATCTTTTTGGTGTATTCCAAATTCTCCCCCAATCTCTATCAAGGCTCACCTTGCTTAGCTTTAGGTCCCATTTATCTTGTGTTTACTATATATTAGTGTAGAAAGAATTGTGCTAATTATGCGCATACTACAGCGATTGCATGTCTGAAGTTCCCTAAAAGTGAGAATGTTTCAGAGTTTGTCCGATTTCCTGGCTTCATTGTCCTCTTCAGTCCCAGTCATTCTAGCTGCTCTGTCCAGTGAGCTTTGTACAATACATTGTCTGGCTACTATCTCAATATCATCACTCATGGATTCAAAAGTGGGGCATACCCCTCCCAAATATAGGTCACTTACCATCAGGAATCCGGCATTCATCCAGAATTTTTTCTCCTAAATGTTCACCAGTTCCCCAAATTGCGGGGGGCACCACAAACGTATTTCTGGGGTGTTTGCAGCATTATTACCCAAGTTTTTAGTGTATCTTTGGCAGCATTTACCAGCAATATCTTGCAGCGTGAAGCGCCCTACGGTATACTTTTGTTAGTTTCTGATTTACTAGGAATCCTTCAATAATAAAGTTGCTACCAATAAGGCTTTTATTTCCTAACACTCCTGATCACTTGGGATTCCCATCCAGCACATTATCCACAAATAGCAGCCAAGTAATGCATTTCTAGATTCTGTGATCCCCAGTCCTCCTACTGTTACAGGTAGCATAGTTTTCTTTATCATCAATCTTTTCCTTTTCCCTGCCCACAATAGGTCTGATAATAAACTTTAAAAAAATAAGTATTTGAGTGCTGGGGGATCGCTATAAAATAATACAACATTCTCATGAGTATTTGCATTTTTACTATCGCTACTTGCCCTGATGGAGAAAGTGAACATTTACAGGCGTGCGTCTTACGCATATAATGAGATAACGTGTGGATACTGTGCTAGGGCTGTCCCTCAATCATACGATCTACTGTGAAAAATACAGACCAATGCCTCCAACGGTGCCCGCAACAATAATGGTGAGAGGAGAAATCCTTGATATGTACCCTATAAATGTGCCCTTCCTCAGAAAATACCTGTCCTGTCCGGACCCTGGATACTGGTTTCATGTACAGTAGTTTAAAGCACTTTAAGTACACGTCTCCCCCACTCTTTACCAAACCATGAACAAGAACTTCCACAGCAGTGTACGGAAAGTGTTTTTGATATCCAAGGAAGCCACTGGAGGTACATTGAGTAGCACTGGTGCCCTGTCCAGCACACAAAAGAGGCATCTAAGATTTATGTGCATGTTGTGTCCAAGGATAAACCCATTCTGATCCGGATAGACAAGATCCTGAATGATGGTAGCCATCTTTTTGCAAGTAATGCCCCAAAATTCTTATATTCAGTACGCAATAGGGATAGTAGTCCATCTGACTTCACATCTAATGGGTCACATCCCATTTTCGGCAATACCATATTTGTGGCTTCACTGGTCATACTCGGGAGCGCTCCTTTTGTTAAAGCGTCATTATACATAAATAACAGTACAGTGTTTCATAGTATGATGGAGAGGCCAAAATCATTTCTTGTTGCCTGTGTACAAGTTCACCGAATGAGTCCTGACGGTACATGTTGTTTTCATATCTCTGTTTATGCCTGTCAGTCAGCTAGAAGGCAACCCACCCGATCTCCTTTGCTAGGTTATCTGGCAACATATTCTCTATAGTGCACCCCCTTAATCTGTCTAGCAGAGTTGCATGCTCTTTTATCATTTCTAGTTTTTTCTTAAGGCAATCTGACTAAATTAAAGATTTTACTTCCAGGTTGTCTAATTCCTTCTCTTTTGCGTGTATCTGGTCGGTGATGGTCAATTTAATGCCATTATTGGTCTTCATGCACAGTCCCCTTAGTGCCACCTCAAATGCATCCAATTCTATTGCTATATCAATTACCATTCCCTTATCCTCTCTGAAATAATGATTACTGTGGTCCCCCACGGTGGAGCGAAATGCAACATCTAATGTTTTCTGTCTGTAATCACCACATGGGTATTGCAGGACGGAATCCTCCCCAAAATAACCATATCATTAGTAGGTTATGATTGAATCCCATGCAGATTAAATGTGGACTGTATTTCCAGCTCGCTATCCAACTGCACAAGAACATGTCAAGCCTCAGTTTAAAAAAATTATATTTTGATTGAGTTTAAAACATCTCACTGTAATTGCAGTGGTTACAAATGAGAAGGAAAAAGAAAACAATGGCCCAGCTAGAGGAAGCAGATGGTATACTGACATGGCAAATACATTACTTCTTGGTGGCATATGGCACAGCTGAGCACAGCCACAACATGCACTGTGTTACAAGCAAAACCCTCCATGATTTCAATCAGCTTTGTTAGACTAATGGGGTTTGGTTGAGCCCTGGTATGGCTAATGGTGTGAGGTGTCATTTGTAGGCCAACTTGGGGGCAAGTTCTAGGAATATGGCAGCCCAGTTGACAATGTCCCTTCCATTCATGTTCTATATTTCAAGCGTCGCCTCACATCACCCTCTTTCTATGCCCACTTGTGTAGTTCTGCCTTCCATGGCACTGTGTATGGAGCCTGGGGGGATTCCATTTAAGTGGCATTGCCCTTTTATCTAACAATAAGACCAGATCTACAAATTTAAAATTAGATTTCCCTGACTTGGACTTGGCCATAAGGCTTAACAGGCACGTTGTAGGGTTGAGCAAGTTACTTTTCTGGGTCCATTTGCTAATCTACTAAGTAATCGACACCCATTATATATGTAGCACTGAACAATGTCATATGGTTGAAGGTGCCACTGGGGCACGTGTATTGTGTTTGGATGAACATACTGTTTAAATGTGCCGGGATCAGGTATGTGTGATGTGCAAAGCTGAATAGGGTCCCTAGCGGCCCTTGCGGGGCAGCACCTGCAGCATGTGCTGCACTTATTCAAGCAGGGCGTTTCACAGTCTGTTGTATGTGTGCCACCTAAATTACGCCACGTTGTATGCCAATGATGTGTTTGGGAATAGTGACGAGAGGACATGATTTTTCCTTTCTAGGTGTACCTAGACACGTCTAACTGTTGTTGCTCGCTTTGTTCTGGTAAATTTGACCTTTTGCAGGTTTTCTGCTGAGATGCTCGCAATTGCGATCTCAGCTTGTCCTCTCACCCACTGGGTTATTTAACACGATTGTCTGCAATTACAAATAAGATAGCTGGGAATTAAATTTTAGCTTGCATTTCACAACTCTACGCTATGGCACTATGACATAGGAAACCATTGTAAATTTTAGATTTTTTTAACCAGTGACATTTTGCATTATGGAACTTGCAGTTTTGCTTTTACTTGTTTCATTATGTGCTCAAGATCCTAGCAAACAAAAGTGCTGTTGGCAAAAATGCCAGAATTGGCCACCAATCGGGTATAGTTTTTAATTTTACAACATCATCTTTCCAGCTGCTTTAAAATTTTACAAAGTCGTCTTGTCAGCGGTCTTAAAATTTGGAAAGTCTACTACTCCTTTTAAAAAAATTCTTGTTTAGCGCGTAAATCCAAAAGTAAAAGATTTATACCGAGCTTCACAACAGATTAAAGGTACCACCGTTATCAGCAGCACAACCTTTTCTAACACAAATAAGTTAAGGACAGGTGGTTGTAGCAGAAGCAACATGCAGTGGCGGCTGGCATGTACAGAGAGTGGTTGGTGAGTGGGACAAAAATAAATAATCAAAATAAATTAAATAGACTTACCTTCCTGGCACGACGCCCTCCTCGCTCGGCGTCTTCTCTAGGTAGACTCCATCGCAGGACCCAGAAAACTGCACTAACAAATCCCGGAGCGTCTCTCATGCTGCATGTAAGACGCATCAAAATTGGAGGAAGCGGCCTCTCTCAGCACTCTTACGAGCACTGGACACCTGCGTTTTCTCTAACCCAGCTGTCTTAGACAGCTAGGTTGGAGAGGTTTAAAATGCACATGCCTGGCTGGTTATCGCCAGACTGCCGGCCAAAGCCACATGTGCATTTTCAACTTAAGCTCACATCTCCTTGCTGCCACTCAGCAGCAATGTCCCCGCCCTGACACTCAGTTCAGGATGGGTTGGTGAAAAATAAAATGGTAATAAATACATTTTATTACCATTTTATTTTTTAGCTCTGGATTTTTTTTGTGGGGCGACCCTTCTTGCTCAAATGGAGGAGCCGCCTTTGATAACATGATCTCTGCACATACAAGACAGGTACAGCACAAGTAGCTAACACACTAAAGAATGAGAGAAAGATGTTAAGCAACTGTTGTACGGTTTCCATAAAAATACAAGAAGGACAAAACTCCTGGAAGAAACAACCAAACAATTAACATACATTCATGTACTCATAGGATGATGAATAGTCATCTACCCAATGTGGTGGTATGTTTCATCAGGGAGGTCCATAGCTTGCACTGGGAACCATTCAAGAACAGTACTGTTCAATGGCTGTAGAGTATCTTAATTATGGGTTTCCTAGTTTGGATGCTGTTATGTCACCTACTTCGACTTTTATGTTCTCCCTTACTTAAACTTTCAGACCTATATTAAAATTGTATGTGGGTAAGCTAAAAATTGTATTTACCGGTGTCTCCCTAACACAAGATAAACAAGCATTGGCATAGCCAATAGGTCTCGCCTTTGGGACCTTATAAGTGTTTAGCCATGCAACAGTTGCATAACTAAATACTTATAAGGTCCCAAAAGTGAGACCTATTGGCTATGTAAAGCGGCCGTGCGGCCGCGAAAGTGAAAGTAATCGAGGTAAAGCGCGGCGCGCGCGCCCGCGCACATGCACTGTAGCTCTAGGCTGGCCTGGTAGCACTTTTTGAAGCCCTTTTTATAAGTCTCGCCAGACCAGCGCATGCGCTGGGTCAGGCGAGACCTAAAAACGGTGGGCTGAGCAACAGACCCTATTTCTCTTTTCCATCAGGCGTCTTCCCCTGGAACATTCGTATCGCACATCAAATATTTAGAAATAGTCCCTTCTTCCTAGTGCATGTTCAGCAGCTTCAGGAGGGAGGTTGGGTAAGGGGGGGAAGTGATGGGCATATTTCCTCAGCCTTCACTGCTTGAAGAGGCCTGCTATTGGCTTGGCGAGCCACATGTGCAGCATGTTTCACAGGGCAAGTCACTCTAATCGTAGCCTGTTCTATGCCCATGCTGCCAAGCTGCACTCACAGCTGACTGGGCATGGGAAGTGGGAGTGAGTAGGTCTTGAGATTGAGAACTACGCTGCCAACACCAAAGCATCTCCTGCTTCTCTACCAGTGGATATATGGCCGTGGTAATAAGGCAGTGAGGGCCGAGTCCCACAATTCTTCGCAGACTTGTCTGTGTTTCATCCTGCCTGGAAAAGCAGCACTTTGGAGGCTGAGGAGAGGAGCTATTTGGTCATCTTGGCCCTCATACCATGCTGAAAGCATCGCTGACTGCCACTTTATTTATAGCTGAGCTTCAAACTTTTGCATACTAAATTTAATTTTTTTGATTGTTTCACCTTAGCACCTTTGACTGCACTCTATTAAAATTAGTGACCCCTACCCTTTTCACTATTACAGTTTTTACTCAAGAGGCAAGTCCGTTGTCTTGCTTCTCCTATATAAGCCTTTATTTTTATAGCTAGAGCAACACCATTGTCTATTAAACCATGCACAAAAGGGATTGTTGTACAATGTGCAATTTGAACTAAAATTATTTGAAGGTGCTCTTAAATACGATGATCATAGAAAAGGAGGCAAATGGAAAGAAGTAATTGCCTAGTGCCACGTTGTTTGGTCACATTTGGAAGCAAGGATTGAAACCAGGTTTCCTGTCTAGACATTACCCAAATTCAAACCTGGATAGGTATCACATAGGTTCGCCCTTCTATCCTGATGACAATTTTATTAGTGACCCGAGATGCAAATCAGTTATCTTGTGCCACTTAATCAAGGCTGTTGTTACAGATGAAGCAGTATTATGGTCTATTAAACCATATAAATACAGTGCGCATTCTGAACTAAATTATGTCATGTGCCCTCAATTGTGATGATCAAATAAAAACAAGCAGAGGGAAACAAGGTAATTGCCCAGAGTCAGAGCTGAGAAGCTCTAACTGACTTATACATACAAAGGGGTATACTGGAAAGATTTATGGGACCAACACATGCATCATACCCCAAATACTATACAAAACACAAAGAGATGCACAGGGTCCATTTGATTAATGAGAGTTATTGGGTATGTGAGTAGCTATTCTCTTTAACTAACATAAAAAAAATATCCTTTTTAGGACGAAGACCCTGACCCACCCTTAGGTGGCATGCTTCATCATTGTGTCCCTCCTCAAACCATGAATGTAAGTACTATAATGTAGGCTACAACTTCCTTTTCACACTATAAAAGAACAAGGGAGGAGCTCTTAGGGGTGTTTTTGGCAGAGGTGGTGTCCCTTTAAGGGCTATGTATGGGTAAGGTGTGCAAAGTGCAGATAGAATGTGCGAAGGAGACAAAACTTCCTCCTGGTGGACTAATAAAAAAACTCTATTAACGGCTCCCTAATGAGCAGATTAAAACTCAGAGGGCAGTGAATACCTTCAACCCAATCAACAATGACCTCGCCCTGCTGTTTTGCAATATTGAGGATCCTGGGAAAATATGGGCATTCCAGTGCCACTGTGAAAGCCATGCAAAAGTATTCATTACTACAGCACTGTGAAAACTAGGACAACAAGAATTATTTGTGTAGTCTTGTGCAAACGAGGCAAAATGGACATTACTGTTTACTTCTGCAAACAAGGCAAATATATGCATTCCTTCAACAATGCAGAAAATGTCTTCAATTGTGCATAGCTGAAGCAGTGGGGACACTGGACGAAACAGCTGCATTACTGTGGCCAATAAGAAACTGGGTAAATAGGCCCCTTAAGTCAGCATTATGGGTTCCAGGAAAATGTCTCCATTACCAGAGCAGTTTTGAGAATTAGGCAAATATGTATTTTTCTGCAGCATTACTGGAATAGGGAAAATGTATTTACTGCTGCAGAGCAATGGAAAGAAGGCCAACAACTGCATTACTGGGGGGTAGCATTGCGGAAACTGTGCAAATTGGTGCATTACGTGTCACTGAGCCAAAGGGTTGTGCATGTTTGCTGGTGCATTGTGGAAACATTGCAAATATGTGCAGGATCGCTACAGCTTCATGATGTTCTTGTGTAGGCTAAGTAATATATGGGCGGGTACAGGGACATTATATTTTGGCAATTGGTCTAGTGTGTTACAGTTTTTTGCAGACTGGGGTGTTATGGCAAAATAGCATTGCGGATATGGCACTAATCATAAAGGTACATGTGGCCATAAACATGATGCACCATGCTCTGGTACACTGTAGTGCACCAAACCACCACAGGACCTGTGTTAGTTAGGCAGGAGCAATGTGCAGGGGGTGGCACTACAGCACAGTGCCTCCGTCTTGGCGCAGAGCAAACCCTGCTTCTTGTGGCCAAAAAGGAAGTGCACCTATGCATGAAAATATGCTATGCTCCAAGTCCTTGCTGGCTCAGAGGATAGATCTGTTGTGTGTTAACTCTTGACTGACATATGTCGCACTTTGCCTCTTCTCACTCACTTCTCAGCCTGAGTGCCAAAGACAAGCGCTTATGCAGAGACTGCCTGAGAGTCTGTGAACTGGTGCACGGCAGGGGGTGGGGAATATTCAGATGACCCCGAAAACAGGGGCCCATTAGCAGTTGTTCTGATATAAACATTACATCATTATAATTTAATTTGAAAACACATTAGTACAATTCATATTAGTAAACAGTTACTAAATAAAATGTAATTATAAAACCTCAAACCTGGTTCCCTATTTCCAAAGTTGGCAGCTCTGGCTGTGACACCACATCCCTCCTCTCCCCCTACCCCCACCCAATGCCATGACTGGGGGAGAAAATTGGGGTTGTCCACTCTAGTCCCACCCGCTCTCCCACACCCTCATAAAAATGTTCACTTGCAGATTTCTCCCCATGAGTGTGGAGAATTCTTTTTTTTGTTCGAATCAGTTTTTGGGGTTTTTATAGGTGAACAAAGCAGACTTTCATAGTACAATTTTCCAACTGTTTCGGTAACACCCATTTTTATTACATATGAATTCAGGTCCTACATGAATTCAAATTGTACATACTGTTTACTTGTTCATATCGAACACTATGCCAGTGCGGTTCAGCCTGTGTGGTTCTTTGAATCCCCATCCTTGTCAGGTGGGAATCAGCTGTGGGTGTGCCTCATCAGTAGTTTGTTCGTGCGTGTGCTACGGGGTGGTCTGTTAACTCGGGAGGTGGATAGTAATGTTGGGGACAAATTACTAGGGCAGTGTTACATTTTCTAAATCGAACTGGAGCGGCTTCTCCCTTTCCCTATTTCAATGGGTGCATATTCGCCTCCCTATTGTAGTCTGCAAGCGCACAGTGCCAGGTCCATGCCTGGTGTTATCTGGCTGCGGGTCTCAACCTTCTACCTCAGGCATGAGTTTGTGGCTCTGCTTCTTGTTGTGTGTTGGTTGTGAGTGCCAGCGTGTCAGCAACTTGTCTTTGTATGTCACTTTAAATCGCGTACCAATGTGTTGCAGTCACCTAGCCTTAAAGGAAGGGTCACAGGCTGAAATATAAAGGTAATACTAGGTGACTGCACCGGAAGTACGACTGTTGATTTCAGAGAGTCGTCTTTTTATGATTAGTAAGTCTATTCCTACCATCTATCTCGTGGGAAATGTCAGTATGTATGGGATGCTAGATCTAGATGCTGTTATGCTATCTCTTTTAGCATCTACACGGTTATCGTGACGGGCAGGTTCCATTTACCGCTGTCTACATGGTATCAAGTGTGCCAATTGAACCCATAATCACCCGTATTTGAGGATTTACGGACTGACCAGGTAGAACTCCCCTATAATTCTTCACATTCTAGGTCCAAGAGGTAATAGTAGGGCCCATCACTAATGAAGGTATATATTTTTCGTTTTTCTTAGAACAGCTGATACTATCATAGTTGGCTCTCTCCAACCTTTACATATCCACTTCATGGCTGGAATTTCGAGCATTACAAACACTGTGCCTTTAACTGTTTCTGAGACCTAGTGGCATATACTATGAATCGTGAGACAGTATGTATATTCGGTACTATGGTCTATTTTGCCCCTTTGTTTCACGCTTTTTTTGTTTTTTTCTTTATTCTCTTTTACAACATCTTTTTTCTTCTTTTATTCAGTCTCTGTTATCTTTCTCTTTATTGGTTTTCTCATACTTTATATCACGAAGCTCATTAGGCCTGGCACATGAAAGGTGATGGCTTTAGATAGATTTGCACTATCTAAGGTCTGGGTTTTTCTTGGATTTCATTAGCTTGCTCCATTATTCAGTTGTTTTGGAATTTAGATATATTGCATTAAATGTATTATTTGTTCCCACAGACTTGTTTTTTTATTATTAGATTGAGCCCTAGTGTATTATGATATATGGACGCAACATATGAATTACAGGTGGCCTTCTGACCACTACATAAAGCATAAATTCAGCGCCCTGATGAAGTGTCTCAGTACATGGTACCTACGAAACACACGTCGGCGCGCTTTCTCTGTGGTGTTTACATATTGTATTTAATGTCTGTATGTTTAGTGTAATTTATTGTAGTATTGTTTCATTAGATGTTTTTGTCGATTCGGTCACGGTGGAGACATGTATGATTTTTTCTGTGTATATTTTGGGGCTCTGTTCTGATTTATGTACGATTTTGCGAATTGTTTTATGTCAGAATATGTAATTTTATAAGGATATATATGTAAAAAATATCTCAACAAAAAATGATGCTATATATATTTTTGATAATAAATGATCTAAACTACTTGCTCTGTGCGACATATTATTCTGGATACTCTACCGATCACAAAAGAAATTTAGAGGGGGATTGTCTGTGTTTATTCTTACTGTAGGCCTTGTCCCATAACTTACAGTTAATAAGTGCAGAGAAATCATTACTAGTAAATCCTGCTCAAGGGCTGGGAAGTGGAATTTCCGAGGTAACATTTGCCTTGGATGTTTTTGACAAATGTCAATAAGGAAAAGAAGAAAAGTAATGGCCTGCAGGTGTCTCTACTGTCTGTAGAGACTCCCGCAGGCCATTACTTTTCTTCTTCTTTCCCGATAGGACCGAGACTAATATAATTTACGATATATGTCTCGAGAAAGCCCTTGGAGGGATAGCCACATTGGCGAAACACGGGTCGACTGTTCACTTCCTGCGACATCCCAATCACTTGTTTTAAAAAAAAAAAAAAAAAATTGTGAAAGTTTGTGTATTATCTCGAGAATCTGGAGAATTTATTCCAGGAACTGAGCTGTCTAATTTTTTACATTTGTCTTCCAATTTTGGTGGACCTCGGGGCGTGACCACCGGACAGAATATCTTGCATTCACATAATGTTTTAGGATCTCGTCTAGTTACACGTGAACCCCATCAGCTGTACACCAGGGCAAAACATTATTTGGATGTTTTTAAGCATCAACAAAAATGTACATTTGTGGGTATTCCCACAATGGTACAGTACACTCAGGTGGAGGCATACATCTCTGCCCATTCTTTTCTGTTTCTTTTCATAAATAAGGCTGTAAGTGCTTATATTTGCATCTGCTATATGCTGATGACATAAGGCAATACCGCAAAGCACTGGGCCTATTATGTACGGATTAGTACAATGTGAACATGTTTGACTTACATGTCTGTCGTTGAGGGAAACTGGCACTGATATTATAGCGATTACTGGATGACTGATGCTGATTGCCTGTCATGAGGTGCTGGTAATTAAATAACCAAGTTCTTGTGATCACTGGCTCTGATTCATAGGCTCAATGTATGGAACATCCTTGTGTGTACCAGCTACAAACATTATGTGTGTAGGAAGCTCAAGGTCCCATATGGGTGCGACTTGAATCTCACCCAATTGTTAATTATGCTTTGGGCCAGAAGCTCTTCAAATGTCACATATGCTATTACTTGAGGGAGGCTCCCTACACAGAGGACAGAGCGGGTGGCAGTGTGTGTTGCCAATGATATTACCTGAATGTGGGCACTAATATCTACAATATTTACACGTTAAATTGTCTTTAAACCCCACCCAGATTTGAATATTACTGGGCCCGTATTTTTTTTAAATACACCTGGTGTTGCAAGTGTTCCTAAAACACACTTAAGAAGAATATGTATTGTCCCGAGCTATTCTGGAAAATTCTTTTGAAATCGTATGCAGTTTTAACCATTGTAAGTGCTTCAATGTTCTCTCTTTATTTCAACATTTTCGTCCAAATTCTTTTGGTACGCGCGCGCGTACAGCCTCGTCTGTGTCCCTTTTTCACAAACAAATATGTTTATAGGCTGACACGTTTTGCTCAGTTACTTATAATTGTGTTTTTATATATGCCATCTCCCGTAAATGTTCTTAAAATGCCTTGGGAAAGTATCGTTTGTGGCCTAATGTGCTTTCAAATAACATTTTGCAGCAAAAGTACTCAAAATGCGTCAATGGGGTTCCGCCGAAAAAGGCATGGCGTGAAAAACTCGCAAAACGTATACATGCCAATAGATCCGATTCAGACGAGAGACTTCCGATTTTTGAAGACAAAAATAGCTCTATTTTGGCTGCCTCCCGCTTGAAATTGCTTCTCCTTCAGTAGAATTCAATTGGAGAAATACATTTCCCCGATTACTTTTCTTAAACCTCCCACTTTCCTATTATAAAATGTTGACATGGGCATCTTTTTTAGTTGCAATATCGTATTTTTATACTCAGCAAATGACTTAGGCAAACAAGCCTCTCACAATGTACTTAACACAACGCAGTGGCTTGTGATGATCAGTGTGTTTGAAGACAAATAAAGTTACAAAATACAACAAGCATTAAAAATGCAATAGGCCTCGCCTTTTATTAAGTTAAAGCCATTTGCTTTGGTATATAATACCATTAGCAAAGCAAATGGCTTTAACTTAATAAAAGGCGAGGCCTATTGCATTTCCAATGCTTGTTGTTCATGTCCCTAAAGTCTCTTGCTTTGTGCTGTGCTCTACCTTTTCATGTAATTAGCGCTTCGGATAAAAGTGCTTAATAAATTCCGTAAAATAATTAAATAGGCAGAGTGCAGTGTCTAAATAAATTCAAATAAAACAATTAAACACACAAGAATAAAAAAGTAAAGAATAAAAATAAAAGAGAAAGGAATAAAATACAAGCCATTGTAAGGAGGCCTGGCCATGCCGGGGAGGAGACTGTCCAATGGCAGCACGACTAGCGTGGCTGTGGGACACACTCCATCATCACCAGCATCCAGGGCTCGTCTCCCTGAACACGCCCACTGTAAAGGCAGGCTGGTCTCACAACAACATACCAATTGAGCACGCCCTCACCGAACAAGTTTTTCCATGTCCTGCATGATGACCACACAACTAATTCTGTCTAAACTCAAGATATTGGCTTTTCTAAAAGTTTTTACTCGCATTGCTAAAAAAAAAAAAAACTTTGATGCTTTAGTATCCCGCATCAAATTTGTTAACTATGCAGTTGCGTTGGGAATGGGACGCATACATCAATGATCTCACCAGCAATAGCACCGCAAATACAAGCCTCAGGGGCGTATGGACGTTGGACGTGCCTAGCAAAACAATCTCACTGCGGGATATTCAGGCAATGCAAATAACGATACTCCTAGCTCATGCACAGCGCCGTCACTCCTGCAACTCACCCAAAATCCCTGGCCTGCACCTTCAGAGCTGCCCGCCTGAGGTGAGTCAGTGCGGTGCCTGAGATCATTAAACCAGACCGCACCATCGAACCAGCCGCCATCTTAGAACAGGAGTCATGTCCGTTACACCAACGCAAAATGTCAAAGCACATAATGCAGGGCAATAAACAAAATATCAGTAAAAACATCGTTTTTAACACATGTATTTTCGTGGAATACTTTACAAAAATGCTACCAATCAGTAGTATGGCTCTGTACTTTCACAATTATACTGCAATAGGTTTCACACTGAACAAAACAAATATACTCAAAATACTGTTTGAAGTTTCGCAGAAATAAATGCGGCTGATATTAAATCGCTTATATGAACTCATTTAAAGATGTCCGCCTTCTTGTGAGTAAAACGGAGCAATGTCTGTGTATCCGGATGTGTGTCATCTTGCAGAGTCCCTCTCCGATGTGCGGCTTAGCCGAGTCTGAATGGGGAGCGTGCGCTGGGCTTTCGGTTGCGGGGCATGGACCCCCGGGCGCGCACAGTGGCTTCTGGCTGCTCGCTGTGTGCAACCAGAAGAGAAGCTACGGATAGGACAATTTGTGTTCACTCGGGATGCAAAAGCCGCCATGGTACACACACTGCCTAGTTCAGTACTTGCTTATAAGTAGCATTGTGCAGTAATGTCATACAAGACGCTGTTCAGTTATGGTGCACAATACACTTTTCGCTTACTGGCGCATAATGAAAATTAAAGCGCACATTAAAGCAAAGGGTGCTCTCAGCTTTTAAGAGAGCGTCTTAGCCACCATACATGCCAACGTTTGGAAACCAAGCACTCGCAATTACGTTGTTTTTCCTCTTTCCTCTTTTAGAGCCGTCCCAGTTGGACTGTCTCGCATGGCTGGTTTCTTATCTTTATGGGGCCATGTGTTTGGCCCCATAAAGATAAAAAAAACTTTTACGCCAGCAGTAAGTCGGGGCAGCCAGTCCAACTGGGACGGCTCTAAAAACGAAAAGTGTACGTCACAAGACGCTCCTTTCCAATGGCTGGCCACCGTTTAGCATAAATGGTGACACCAGCCAATGGAAAGGAGGGGCGGGGCTTAAAGCCCACTAGAGAAATCTAACCTAAAATATTAAATCTCGCCAGCGAGACTGCGCATGTCTGCGCAGTCTTACACTAGGCAAGACCTAAAAATGGCCGGGCCGCTTTCCTGACATACTATACTTTTAAAGTATTTAGACGTTTCTATGTAGTAGCAAAAGCCGCTGTTTTGGGGATCTAATAATAGATTAGAGAATCAATTGCTATGTATGCTAAACGAAGGACACCCCTCAACCATTGCATTTTTTTAAGTGTCACATCGTGCCCTGCGATTCCTAATCTTTCAAATTTTCCATTCACTTTATGGTTTTTCCAAACTCAACGGGTACTGTTTCTTTTGTATGTCTTGTTGCATTCCCCCCCCAAAAAAACAGTGAAAATGTCTCTTCCTTAGCCTATTTAATAAACCTATGGTCCAACTTGGTTGGTGATTTTTTCAGCTGCTGAAAATACCGTTTGAGAGATTGACTTGAGTCACAGCCCACAGCTGCCTTTCACAGTATAAAATGAGTGTGTCCCAGAGCCTCCCCTTGAAATAGAGATATATTATAGGCACCTGTGCTGAGTTTGCACTCTTTCCTCGGGGCTCTGATATCACCCCTTGTGTAATTAATTTCTAGCTTCTTTTGTTGCGCTCATTCTCGAGTACTTTGTTAAAAAGTCTGTAGTTTGTCATGCACATCTTAACAAAATGTTTTTTGCCTCCACATTGATGACAGTTGGGACGGGAATGCCCCGTATATGGTGTACAGGCGTGTTCCCCTGACCCGAGTGCCCAAATTTAATCTGGTGTGTGTGAAGGTCTAGTCCTGTCCCTTGTCATGAGTGAAGTCCTGGACCTGAAGGGGCACACAAAGCAAGCCCTCATTTATTTGATGATGAACTACCATTCATGTAATTCATTTAGCATGTAGAGTGGTAGTGGCAGCGTGCCATGCTTTGTGAATCAGTAGTCGTGACTAGACTGTCAATGGAGTGGAGGTTTACTGGCCCACTCATGTAAAGTTCTGCTGCATACATGCCAACATTTTAGATGAGGAAAGTGGGAGATTTTAAAAGAGTAATCGGGAGAATGTATTTGTCCCATTGATTTCTATCGAAGCCTGAATCGGCTCTGTTGGCCTGTATGGGACTTGCAAGTGTGCTGCTGCAGGATCGGATATGAGAAATTCAAATATACATTTCTTCCTTACCTGTCAGGGGCACGGAGAAAGCGCTATGGCACAGATAGTGTGACAAACATGCCTGCAGGAGCAGGTTACTGGCAGTGCATACTCAGAGTCTCAAAAAAACAGTTCATGTTGGCTGAAGCCCGCAGAGGAATCTGGATTTTGCATGCAGGAATTGGGAGGCGGGAGACTAGCCGTGAAATCTCTAGTCCATGTATGCCGCTAGCAGGCGCTAACTCAGGTCCTAGCGCTAACACACCAGGGCAAGTTTGCCTGTATGTATGTGTGTGGCCTGCACGGTGCATACATTGTGCGTATGAGTGAGCAAGAGTAATGGAGGCCTATGGGTTTCCATTTTGGAAGCCCAGGGCCCATTCATGTGCACAAGATGGGGGGGAGATTGTTTTCCCAGTGTATAGTGTATTATATTGCTGACATTCCTGAAGCTGGAGGAACGATACTCTGGCAATCAAGTGAGGAAAAGGGCATAGGATTCCCGTTATCAATTTGATTAGGTCCTTTTGCTGCAAGGAGCTGCTGATATTTCTTCCTGGCCACTGCCATTTAGTAGATGGTGGGGATGAAGGGTGGGACTGCAGCGTTGGTTGTTTAATGCATTAAGGTTGCTTTGTATCTCTGTTGTGGGAGCTCCAAACTGGAGACACCCTTCTGTGAGGAGCATCTCTCTACTCAAAGGCTTTGTCTGGGATACAACCCAGAAAGGACACATGAAAGAAGAACCAACATTACCTGTACTGAGAGTGCTGACAGACAATCCATGTCCGCTGTCTGCTCTATCTGTATAATAATGAGAGCTGCTCATCAACTTGTTCCAGTTCCAAATTCTCTTAGAACAAGAAGGTGATCATCCACAGAGTACCCAGAGGAATGCTGTGCAACCGTAGCTGATTTCTTACTGACAGCTAGCTTCCCAGAGGTGAAAGGACATAACCTGGACTCTGACCTCCTGGAGGCTGACCTTTCTGAGAAGAAGAGGGAAGGAGAGTGCAAACCCTGTGAGCAGATGCAGATGGCCCCAGTACTAATGCGCCTTCCACCGACAGACACTCGATAGAGAGCGACAGGCATGCTTCAAGACCAGAAAGTCAACTTGCCTGAAGTGGCTGCACCCTGGCACTGTTGAAGTGTGCCCGAGCGACTGTGCATCTGTGACGCTGAAAGCAGCCTGCACTATGGCACAGTACTGTGTAGCCAAAGCGAACTACACCCGAGACCCTGAAAGTGGTCTGTACTAGGGCTCTGTCCTGAAGTGTGCCTGAACAGACTATGCTGCTGTGACCATGAATATTTGTACACCAAAGCAGACCGTGCTGCTGCAAGTTAGGAAGTGTGGCCAAGCAACCTGCCCCTTCATGACAGCTGACCGGAGGCAGGCAGACCCAGCCACAGTCCTATTACTGTTAGTGGTGTCAGAGGTTCACTGCCAGCTTGAGAAGTGCCTTCAGTGGCCTTGTGACCTCTGACCCTTCCTGACTCTTCCTGCACCCCAAGGAGGGCCTGCAGACTACCTGATGCTGATCGTGCCTGCCAGCCAGACTCTGGGTAGCAGCCTCTGCAGCTTCAGCATCCATGGATGGAGCTGGAGTGCTGACACGCTCGCAGATGGTGCGCCTTTCTCCAGGATGGAGGAGGGACCAGTATATGCTGCAAGACACAACAGCGGCCAGCGGGAGAAAAGGACTCACATTGGTGAGATTCACATATTACGACTGAGACGATAACACAGAGTGCACAAACTCTAAACGAGAGGAGTAGAGCTACATCTGACCTGAGACCTGCAGTAGCATCTCTTATTTTGAGGTAGGGGAAGGTGGGGGGAAGTGGACCATAAATCCTGGGTACAGTGGCCGTGCATCATTGGATGTTTGTACCTGCACACTGTAGTGTGTTGTATTTCATTTTTGAGTGCATTAAAAATCTTTTTTTTAATAAAAGAGAAGCACTGGGTTGGGCAATAAAGTATTGTACTGCTGCGTGATTGCTGAGTTCTGAGATTGATGCATCCCAGTACTACCTCCATGAGAAGCCTGTGATTGCTCACCGTCACTACCACTGAGAGTCACATGCTGAAGGGGCTGCACTTGACCCAGTTTGTATATGCACAGTAACCAGACAACAGGACACCAGAGCAAAACAATCCCCTTCTCTGAGTATGAGGCCCAGCAACCCATTTGTTCTGTGGTCCGATGAGCGAGGTATGATAAAAACAAATATAGGTATGATGGGAAAACACAAAAGTGATGGGTGGAGTGCTTGCAAAAGTCTCAGCCGGTGGCGATCACTCTGGGCCACATTCCACTCCATCTTGTTTTGCCTACTTTGCTGCTTCAGACAGAGACCAGCCATGTGAAAATTAACCTTGCCCTGCAGTAATCGGAACAGTCCAGACTGAATCCCCACTGAATGGAAATACATGCAACACCAGACAGATTTCAGTCTAGTTAGGGCTCAGCTTTAAAAAACTGCTTGAGTCCTGTGGCTCTGAGAGCACAGCACCTACATCTGAGCTTACCAGTCAAAGTCAGGATGTTGAACTGAGGAACACACAGAGGCGATGGTTGTGGAATGCTCGCAAAAGGCTCAGCCTCTGGTGATCACTTGCACCGCATTCCAAGCCCTTATGTTTTTTTACCCACTATGCCATTCTAGACAGAAACCTGGCATATGCACAATCAAGCCTGATCCTGCTCCTGTGATTGTGGTCCAACCTGTACTGCTAAATTAGGTCAACTCTGAAAATGTAACCAAAAGAAACTGGATACTAGTTTCAATCTAGGCCCTGTCAATGAGATAGTGTTTTGAGTCCCGTGGCACAGCAATCGTGGCCATCAAATTTTGCCATACCAGTCACATGAAGGGCGTTAGACAGAGGGATACCCAAAGATGATGGATGTAAAGCTTGCAAAAGTCTCAGGGACATATTATCAAGCCCAATATCGATTTGTGTCCCATGCTCACTGTGCCAGATGAATCAAGTGCCACCCACAGATGAGGCCCAAATATGCTCAATGTAGTATAATAGCACTTGCACATTTGATTAAGGAAGCGATCCTTGGGATATCATGCAAGGAAGGCCCTTATGGCGGTGCGGAAAAGTGGACAGGTAACCTCTGCTCCATGTGCAGGATCCTGAAGTTAAGAACATTATCATTCTGTGCCTTTTATTGACACCTAATGAATCACTGTTGTATTTTGGCATATAGAGTGATAATACATGTTGATGTGACTCAGGGCACTGTGTCACACGTATTAAAAATCTGAAGAGTTTTCCTACCTTTTGAAGTGTATGCTTACTAACGCTATATTGTTCAGTGATTTTTACATATATTTTGCAATAGTCAACTTAGAATAAGAGGCACAAATGGAAATGTTACAATATAAGAGAATAAAATAAGATTACAGCTATGTCTTGTATGGTGCATGTATGCAACACTTAACATGCAAGCACCCATGCTCATTCACAGCATATTTCTATGTTAACATTGAAGATGCACAGTAAAACATCTTTAGACATCCACAAATGCAAATAAATCAATATACAAGCAGGCAAAAATACACACAGAACAACAGATATTCAGGAACTCAGGCACGCACAAAGCACACCTTTAGCTCTCCTTCGCACATTCAGGGCCTGACAAAATATGAACACATTACTTCCATTCTGATGGATCTCCACAGGGTCACCTTGCTGGCCTGCACCATCTTCAAATCCAGCAGCATTATTTACGGAGCCATCATAACCAGTCTGCCTTTCTTCCTGACAAGCTCTCCATCTTCTGCAATTCTCAGCATACCCTTAGGGAGGACACCATCATGCATAAGAATTGAAGAGCAAACAAAAGGCAACAGGCCGTCTCCCTCTATGTACCCAGGAACTAGAATAACATCCACCAGGACCACCCCAAACATGCTCCAATATGGGAAAGATCTGAAGATTCATCTCTTGAAAGAACACTATGTCATGATGCAGCAACAGTTGACTTCTGCTCCATGAATTCACCTACCTCTCTAAGCATTTGTTGGCTCTATCGTTGTCATTGACCCAGTACACCACTCAGCTTCCTTTTAATTACAGTTTCGGTCATGTGCTTGACCTCCAAAGACTTGTATCAAGTAAAAATGTATAGAAACTTCACATTTACATGCATGTTCGCATTGCATTCTCCAACAGATGTTTTGGGCGAGAGCTCCGGTTTGTTGAAATTACAATTGTCTCTTGATAATTTGCTGTGCTGCTGACTATTTTTGCATTAAAAGCATGTTAGACTTTTGGCTTCCAGACGTGTTGTATTTTATTTGAACACATGGACATCAGCTCCACTAGCAGTAGACAGGTGAGCACTAGACCAGACTCCAAATGATGACCCCTGGTGCCAGAGGTAAGTAAGATTTCTCTAAGGGAACTAGGGTGGAGGACAGCCCAGGACTGGAGCTGGAAAATTGGCTAAAAGCGGTAGCACCATTGAGCCAAAAACTTTAGGGAAAGTCTAACTGCGCTTATAGTATATTTCTTCGCTTGCTTGCTTTGCATGGCCTCTATTAGTTTATGATTGTGGATGTGTTCTTAAAAAAGGGGTGCACACAATTGTCGCCCAGGGAAAAGATGACAGGGAAAACAAATTGGTTGGGCAGGTGTAATTAGGAGGAGTCAATTGAATAGAAACTGCGTATGAGTATGAATCCATGGCTTAGAGTGATGAGGCTCTAAAATAGTGTGTTAACTAAGAAGATAGGCTGGAACTCCAGAACCCAAAGCACAACCCTTGAAGGATGAATATGTGTGAGAAAGAGGCCTTCTGATCGAGCCCCCCTCAGGTGTTGACTGAAGGTTCATCGAATGAAAGGGGATCTTTAGGTGTGAAGGCATTATACCTCGCCTCTCCACAAGATCCCCATCTTGTTTTCCATCTTATTCCCTACCTACCCCCACAGGATGAGCTGCGGGCATATGCTTGGCAGACCCCTTCCTTGCTACCCAGGTTTGAGTGAGCACTAAGGAGCAGCGATGGGACCAGAGAAATCTAAACATTGCGAGCCCCCATCAAAAGGGATTCCCGCCCATGCTATCTAGCAACAATACGGTAAAGGCACATGAAAGTATTAACAAGAGTGGGTGGGATTCACTAAAATAATGTAAAGAAGTCCTTTTCTGATCAAGGGCTCTTTGATATAGAAAGATTAGAAAAGTTGCAGAGAGAAATGGAAGGATCCAAAAAAAAAATAGATTCCGAGCAATGGCCTTTCTTCCTATAATAGCATAAGGAGGCACACATGCGAAAGCGTGACTCCCAAGACTGAGGTATGAGAAATAACTAGGAGATACTAGCATACCATATCAGTCACCTTAGGGACAGAGTTTGGGCATATGCTCCAAGTGCTCGGCCGCCTTCAGACGTATTTCTCCAGAACCGCAGGAGAAAGAGAGCGATAACTCAAGAGAGGAGGATTTGATGAATGTATTACCCATGCCAGCCAAAGAGGCTGGGGTGCAGACCCTGGTGCACCCACAAATGGAGAAGCACCTGCAGGGCCACCGGCAACTGGAGCACAGGGAGGCAGCACAAGCGAGCCAAGTGATACAACTTACTGATGGTAATGTGCCCAGTAGAGGGGTGTGAGCAGACAGGCATTAGGCAGATTGCACTTCTGTGGATCAGCCCAGGCCCCTTTTGTGGTCCAACCTGGAGAGTAGAGAATAAAGCCATACTATTACCTTCAAAGGTTTGAAGCAGACTGCAGAACGACTGTCTAAGTAGCATTTCCCTTCTCCCTTCTCAAGTGATGCTGATAACGAAGCCCCTTCCTCTGCCACCCTTTTTCCCTTGAGGGACTTCCCAATGGCCAAAGGTAGAATTATGGTCCAGGTGTCTTGTACCCCTTTACATTTAATGAGTATTAAAAAAACAATTCCATAACATCAAAGAACATCCTACTCAGTTCGGAGAGAAACAGCACAGTGTGTTTGAATTATACAGACTTAACAGGGTGGCTGTGAATCAGTTACTGCGATTGGTGGTGCCGAGCAAAGTTTGAGAAAGATTGGTGGAGACGATGAATTGACTAAATATTGCACTTGGTAACAGAGGAGAATACAATTGTTAGTGTGATTGCGGATGTGTGTCTGGTGAAAACGACTGAACTAAGATCTCAAACTCTAAGCAAAATTAGGGTGAAGAACTGGTTGATTAGTTGGATAGACTTAATGATATGTTTGAAAGATAACCCACCCTTCGGTGATGGCTCAGGAATCTGCAGGTGCTGCTTTTGTGCAGGGATTATTACTGAATGTTAGGAGTCAGTTAATGAGCATTTCCATCTGTTGTCGACTAAGAAGTTGGCCGAGTTAGTGGCGGGTGTCAAACATTGAGTAAAATCTGAGGAGAAAATGCAAGAGAATGTAGAATTTGAACTAATGTCACTGAAATTGCAAAATATGCAGAGGACAGTCAAGGGTGTGGAACAGGGAGCCATTCAAAAGGAGGGACAATGGGGTAAGGGAAGTGGAGGAGGGAGAGGTGGGCGAAGTAATGAAAGAGGGAGAGGCTGTGGGAGCGGAGAACCATGTTTTTTTTGTGAACTGTTGAGGCATTGGAAACAGAACTGTCCCAACATTATGACTAATGCACCAGTCCTCTTGGATAAGTCACAGTTTCATTAGATTACTTAAAACTCTTATCCTAAATTTTAGGACAGCAAGAGAAGTTCCGACTGTGCTATGGACACCTTAATGCCAATAGATCAAAAGGGCCCCTATGTAGATTGTGTCAAAAATGAGTAAGCATACTGCTTGTCTCATTAACACGGGCACTAATCGCACACCCCAAAAAATCTCAGAATTACCCAATTTCCCTCTCTCATACATGTCCACAGACCCAGTCAGTATTTCTAATCATTATATTGCTGGCACCGTGTCAATTTCCATGGGAACCATTAGCGATAAGCATTCCTTTTTACAAAGGCCAACTTCGCCACCTAACCTGCTAGGCAGAGACATTCTCTTCAAGCTAAACTGCACTTTACTTTGCACTCTGGAAGGTGTGTTCTTAAATATACCCCCTCAACAAGAAAACAAAGTACTCTCACTATTGTGTGAGCACACAAGTTGCCCAAGTAATGCAAATGAAACCGTCAGGTCTCCCATTTTGACTGAATCATTTTCGCAGGTACCGCTCCAAATTGTGGTCCACTGGGATCAACCATGCTGTGTTCATATAGTCAATGGAGCCAGTGAAGTTGAAGGTCAACCTTCAGAAGAAGCTACCTAGAATACCCCATTACTTATTAAATCCTGAGGCAGAGGAAGGGATCTATCCTCAATTAGGGAGATTTGATAAGAAAAGGGTTTTAGTGACTATTGTTAGTAGATGTAATACCCCAATTCTCCTGATAAGCAAGGTGGGGAAAGCCAACATGTAGAGGTTTGTGCAGGATCTTAGTTCTTTTAATGATGGAGCAGCATAATTTAGGCTTCACCATTTTTACATCACGAATATATATCTATATACTCATATATGACATTTATATTCAACGTGTGATTCCCTTTTCCGTGTTATAGTTAAACAAATTAATAGAGCCTATCCATTGCAACACTAATATATATATCCATGAATGCATTAACCTATTGCTGTAACCATGTTATGCATATTCACATTTAACATTGATTATTGATTTCACTTTGTGTTTGTACTTCAAGTTGTAATTCACATCCACTTTATCTCTGAAAGGCTTAACTTGAGATAAGGCCTTGACTGAAAGTACTTTTTTTAATTTGCCAGTGTGTTAACTCTTTCTTCTGTAGGTGTGTTATCATGATTCTCGTTAGCTGGAGAACGACTTATTGTTTGTTTTAGACAACTTATAGAGAGGCTTGTGGGGAAGATGTTGCAAAGAACTAAGAGAAATAATGATTAGAAAAGGCCGTCTGTTTACCGCGTACCATGAGGATGAGGTGCTCATGGTTGCCAGCTGCGAATGTGGTTTTTTTTTTAAGTTTAAAGATGATTTTATTGAAGAATGAAAAAAGTTGCAGTACAATAATAATATACATATATGATAAAAAATACATTATAAATCAGATCAGAGCAATGGAAGAGGTAGAGATAGAAAGAGAAAGAAGAAAAGAGGGAAAGAAAAGGGGATATCATCAAAAACATATTACAGCAATATATTAAATAAGTGGTAGTATAAGGAACAAATATGATTTCATAATACAGGCAATATTATGTAACAAGAAATAGAGCAAATTGGTAAAGTTACCTATAATAGTACTATCAAAATTATTAACAAGAACAAAAGCATCAAGGAGGTTTAGATACTTCTTCTCTGCAGGGGTTGTGTAAGGGAATGGATTGGGCAGACACATTTAGAAAAGAGGTAACGGGTAGCCATAATAGGTCTCTTTTAATCGCAAGGGAGATAGGGTAGACATATGCTCTATCTAGCCTATGGTTATAACAAACCCCATACCACCATGCTTGATAGGAAATAAGGGAAGTATCTTTCCAAGCTTTCGTGATTTGTTGAAATGCCACAGCAAGAAGGAGGTCAACAATGGAGGTATCAGTGTTGGAGGGGGACCATATTTGTGAGAGACTCCCAAGAAAAATATGAGAAAAAGAAAGGGGGAAATTGGTAGAAAGAATGGAATTAACTTGTCGCCAAACTTTACCCCAAAAAAGGTGAACAGCAGGGCAAGTAAACAACATGTGGTTAAGATCAGCCACTAAAGCCGAACAAGACCAACAGCTGGACGGGATAGAGGGGTCAATGTGGTGTAGTTTGGATGGGGTAATTAAAAGTCGATTGTATATAAAAAATAGCGTTTGGGTTGTGTTCGCCGCTCTAGATGATTTCCTTATTTTGATCCAAATGTTATCCCAAGTAGTAAGAGGAAAACAATCCCCTAAATCTGATTCCCAGGCACATTCCACAGAAGATTTCATTCGATTAGCAGACGTATCTCGTAATTTTTTATAGATTTGAGAAGCCGACGGAGAAGAGTGCAAAGATGGTAAGGAAATGAGAGAGGAATTGTGTTGAATGGAAGTATCCGTAAGGGTATCCAAAGTAGCCTGAGCCGCTGATTTTAATAGAATATATTTAGGGTGAGAAGAAAGAGGGAGAGAGAAACGATCCTGAAGAACAGAAAAGGGGATAAAAGAACCATCATGAAAGAGTTGATGAGTCCATTTGAGACCTAGGGAGAGCCAATCGTTCCAAAAGATAGATCTATTTTTAATCTTGATAAGAGAGTTATACCAAATAGGGGACTGTAAAAAACGAGCACGGTCGTCTAGGTTATGTAAAATAATGGGTTGAAAGGTCTTACAAACATGTTGGAGAATAGGAAGAGAAAATTTCTTTGGAGCTTGTGACAATGAAACAAATTCTTCAAACGTAAAAGGTTGAAAAAAGGAAGACTCAACCTCTACCCATAGAGGACAAGAAGAGGGGTCGGAAGTATGATCAGAAATGAAAAAGGCAGAATGAGCAAGGAAAAAGGAAGTATGATACGACGAAAAATCAGGAAAGTTAACACCACCTAAGTGTTTAGGAGATTTGAGTCTAGAGAAAGACATTCTGGCCGTTTTGTTTTGCCATAAAAATTTAGATAAAATGGAGTAGATATTCTTGTAATAGAACTTAGGAATGTGAACCGGAAGATTTGACAAAAGAAATAGAACTAAAGGAACCAGCATCATCTTAATAGAATCTAGTCTACCCCACCAAGATAGGAACAAAGGATGCCATTGACTCGTAGAGGTAGAGAGAGCAGTAAGTAAATTTTTAAAGTTCAAAGCCACTGTGTCCTTAATAGAAGGTGTAAACCAAAGACCAAGATATTTGATTTTGTTCGGGCTCCAATTAAAGGAAGAAGTTAAAAAATCGGCATGAAAACAAAACTTATTAAGAGGAAGAATTTCGCACTTGTCTACATTAAGCTTATATCCAGACACTGATGCATAGTTCGAGACTTCTGATAAAAATGCTGGAAGAGATGTATGGGGATTCGAGAGAAATAATAAAATATCATCTGCGTATGCGGAAATCTTTAACTGTGTAGAACCATAAGGGAAACCAGAAATATCAGCGTTCATACGAATTTTAGTTAAGAAGGGTTCTAATGCTAATATAAATAAGAGTGGGGACAGCGGGCATCCCTGTCGAACTCCACGGAGAAGCGGAAAGGAAGAGGAAACAAGGCCATTAGCTAGAATGAAGGATGTAGGAGAAGAATAAAGCATTGAGACATAAGAAAGAAATTTAGGACCGAAACCAAACCAGGAAAGGGAGGAAAAAATAAATTGCCAATTGACTCTATCAAAAGCTTTCTCAGCGTCCAATGCAATAGCTGCCAAGGACGACTTATGAGAGTGCGATTTACTTAAAACATTAAAGAAGAGACGGGTATTATCAGATAAGTGACGTCCTTTGATAAAACCACATTGTTCTTTGGCAATTAATTTTGGGAGAATTTTTTCTAAACGAAGGGCAAGGATCTTGGCAAAAATTTTGTAATCTAAATTAATTAAGGAAATGGACCTATAGTTCTTACAAAAGGAGTGATCTTTACCATCCTTGGGGAGAAGACAAATAAGGGCCTCCTGAAAGGTACCTTCTGATCTTTGGGAAGTTATAAAGGATGAGAAAAGTTGGTGAATCCTAGGAAGAAGTAAGGAGGAGAAATGGGAATAGAATTCTATAGTAAACCCATCAGGGCCAGGGGCTTTACCCCTCTTCAGAGTTTGGATAGCCTCCAAAATGTCATTACGAGTAATGTCAGCCTCTAAAGGGGAAAAATCAACTTCTGAGGAGGAAGGTGGGGTAATGGACGATAAATAACGAGTAATTTCGGATGCAGTTGGAGAGGCTTCCGGAGTATATAGACGCTGATAGAAATCCGTAAATTCGGCCAAAATATCTTCATCCTTATGGACCTTAACATTAGCGGAGGTAACAATAGATTCAATTTTAGTGCGTTCCTTCCTGACTTTGAGGTATCTAGCAAGAAGATTACCGGCTTTATTTTGGGCAGTATAATACTTAGCACTAGACTTAAGTAAAAATAGATTGGCAGAATCAGTGGAAATTTTGTTAAAGGAGAGCTTAGCCTTAATAAGGTTATCTAAGTCGGATTGCTTCTTAGAAAGGTAAAAGGAGTGTTCTAATTGTTTAATTTGTGTGTTAAGTGATTGGGCTGATTGAGAGGCTTTACGACGCTTGCGGGCAACAAATGTAATAATGAAGTCTCTAGAGGCGGCTTTAAAAGTGTCCCAAATAAGGGAGGGAGTTAACTGAGGTGAGTCATTTTCTACAAAAAATGAAGAGGCAAAATCCATAAAAGCTGGTGGAAATTGTGGGTCCAGTAAAAGAGAATTATTAAACCTCCATCTCCTAGTGCCTTTCACGGGGGGGAGTAAGTCCAGGCTTAAGGAGACTGGAGCATGATCAGAAATTAGGATAGAACCTATGTCTGAATGAGTAATTAGCTGAGTGAGGGCTTTGGAAATGAAAATATAATCTAACCGGGACTGGGAAGAGTGAGGGGGTGAGTAAAAGGTATACTCTCTAAGAGTAGGATGGCAGAGCCTCCACGAATCAACAAGGGCTCTTTGGAAAATAGTGGATGTAAACAGAGAATGCATGTGGGAAGGGGAGAATCTAGAGTCAGATCTTCTATCCAAAAAGGGATCTACAACCATATTACAGTCCCCACCCAAAATTAGATAATCATCGGTGACTTGCATAAGTAAGGAGAGAATATGGGGCCAAAAGGTTTTGTCAGGAACAGTGGGAGCATAAATATTAATAATAGTCAAAGGAATTTTATTAATCAGCAAAGAAACTGCTACCCACCTACCATCTGTATCGTTATCTTGATTGACAAGCTGAACATCTAACTTCTTATGGCATAGAATGGCAACACCATTGCGCTTCCCAGAACCAGGAGAGGCAAACACATGACCAACCCAATTGCGACGTAGTTTAGGAATTTCAGTATCTTTAACATGAATTTCTTGTAGTAAAACAATATCCCCTTTTAAATTTGCTACATGAGATAAAACTCTTTGGCGTTTAATAGGTGACCCAAGACCTTTAACATTCCAGGATAAAATATTCAAAGTCATTCACCTAGAAGGAGAAAAATGTAAATAAAAGGATAACGGAAAAGTATAAATAGGGAAAAATTGGATAGTAACCTTACATTAGTAAAGGAAGGAAAAACAAAGCATTGCAGAGAGAAGAGATAGTATCAAACACAAGAGAGAAAGGTAGATACATAATATAATGAATACGACCAAGGAACTACCATAAAACACATTATATTGAAAAGGGAAGAAAATCAAAGAATATAGAGATAAAATGAGAATGAAAGAGGTATGAACAAATAAGGAAAAAAGATAAAAGATAGATTGAAGAAATTGAACCCCGAGAAAGAGGGAAGAAGAAAGAGAAAAGCAAGAGGTAAGAGTAAAAGAAAGAAGAATGAAACAATGATACTGAGAAAAGAAAGAAGAAGTAAGAGAGGAAAATAGAAAAAGCAGAAGAAAGCGAGAAAGCATACAAAACCAATTCCATAAACATAAGAACACAATGGCAAAAGACATACCACAGGAGAACAAGAAAGGATGAGGGTGTTGGAACCACATCAGGGAAATGAAACGCCGAACGGGAAACCACAGGGCAACGACGGCAGGGAGGGCGGCATCCAGGAAAATTGAAGAGGATAACAGACAGGGGCCCACGTATCCAAAACTAAGGGGAAAAAAGACCAAATACAAATGTTAACGAAGTGGAACAATAAACCATATACAGTAAAACAACTAACATTCTACACGAGAGAAGAAAAATAATCATAATCTGGAGACATCCATAGACTCATGACGACAGTTATTCAAAAATTGTTGGAGAACAACCGGATCTTCATAAGAGACAGTCTTGTTATTATATGTCACTTTAAAAAGGCATGGATGGAAAAGGCCATATCTCGCATTCAGACTTCGAAGAGCAGGTCTCATTTCCAGGAATTTTTTCCGACGATCTGCAGTCACTTTGGCATAATCTTGAGTAAAAAATAGATTGGAGCCTTGCCAAGAGATCTTTCCTTTTTGTTTGGCAGCTTGAAGTACTTTGAGGAGGTCCGTATATTCCAAAAAATATAGAATAGTACCTCGAGGTCTCGCTGAGGAGGAGGAAGAAGCAGACAACCGGCCCAAACGATGAGCGCGTTGAATGTTCAAAGGAGGAGATTCAGGAAGACCAAGGAGAGACGGTAAAAATGACTGAAAAAATGAAATTGGATTGGAACCTTCAAGGCCTTCAGCTAAACCATAAATACGTAAGTTGTTGCGCCTGTTGCGGTTTTCCAATTGTTCGACTTGTTGTTTGAGTCGATCAACTTCTGTATGTAAGAGGGGTACTTGCTGTAGGGTATCTTCGGACGCGTCAACTCTTTGTTCAAGGACCACAACTCTCTGGACGGTGTGAGACCAGTTGTCTTCAAGGCTTTGTAGGCGCGAATTAGTTTCTTCCATATACGGCTTCAAAGCACGAATTTCCTCAAGGAGAAGATCCATAGAGACTGAAGAGGATGGATTAGTAGGAGAAGGAGGGTTAATTTTTGCCCGTTTGCCAGAGGGCGGAGCTGTGGGTAATTTGGAGAGTTGTTTGGGGCGAGTATCCGCCAAAGAGGAGGATTTATGATCGGAGGACTCTGGAGAAGCTTCATCCATAGTGTCCCGTAGGACATTAAAAGGATTGTTGTCAGCCAGTGGCGAGGAGATAACTTGGTGAGCCCCAGCGCGGGCGCCACTGCGAGCACCGCGCGGCATTGCCATGTAGAAACAGAAGACAAAGTCTCTTTTGATGACGGAAGAGACGGTCCCAAGTAGAGATGATTCGGACAACAATATCTGTCAAAAATTGGAAAAAGTTCGCCACAGAGCGTTGATGAAAGGAGAACAAAAAACTGAAGAAAAAAGATTTTGCGGGAAGTACTCCAATAATTGTCACAAAGAAAACCCGGAAGCTACACCATACACGAAGAAAAAACCTTTGTGCATATATTATAATGTCAGTCTCGTAGTGAATGGTACTGATAAAAGGGTGACGAACGCATCAGTAAACTATCGTCACAAAAAACAAAATGGCGGCCGTTGTTCTGACTGACTGCATTTCTGGAAATAAAATCACCTTAACGGCATGGAAACTCTTCGTTATTCCTCACACCGATAGCTGAGGTATTCCGATGAAGGACATGTCGATTTTGAGACCCAGAACAGAAGAAAAGAAGCCTGGAAGCCCTCTACTGTCTACGTCGCCGCGGAGCTCCCGAAATCAGCGGCCATCACCAACGGCTCCAAAGCCACGCCCCCCTGCGAATGTGGTTTTGAGGAGATGGGAATTGGAAGGAGTATGTCGACTCCTCTCACATTCAGCAATTTAGTTGGTTGTTGGTGCAGAGATGTTTTAAGGCATGGGCAAAGTGGGCTCTCACCCAGGGCCCCAGCCTTTAAGGGGGACACTGATAGAGCCAGCCCTGTTCAGCATTGAGTCTTGCTCTGATGACCTTGACTGACTAATTTTTAAACAGATTTTTTTATCATTTATGTTTAAGGTGTGGAAGTCTCTTAAAGACATTTTTCAGACAAAATGTGTTAATGATTCATGCAACATCTATATAAAAAGTTTCTTTTAGATCTATAAAGAGTCTTGCCGGTGGCAGTGGCAGGCTCTATCCGCTCGCGCTGTGTCTTTTTGGAGCTGTGAGTTCAAAGGCTAACGCTGCTTCACAGCGTGATATTTTAAAATTGTACAAGTCGCTACATTTTAAAATCATTGTGTGTTTTATTTGCAATACCTGTTTCCTGATACTCACCTCACTGTTAACTCCCGCCCCGGTCCGCCGCGTCCATTATGGGCGATTGATGCGGAGGGTGAGGAGGAGCCAGCACTTCCGGCTCGAGCGGCCAGGTTAGCGCTCTAGTAGCATTCTAGGGAAGTGTATATAACTCTCTGTCTCACGCAGTCGCGCTGTGGAGAAGAGTCTTGCCGGTGGCAGTGGCAGGCTCTATCCGCTCGCGCTGTGTCTTTTTGGAGCTGTGAGTTCAAAGGCTAACGCTGCTTCACAGCGTGATATTTAAAAATTGTACAAGTCGCTACATTTTAAAATCATTGTGTGTTTTATTTGCAATACCTGTTTCCTGATACTCACCTCACTGTTAACTCCCGCCCCGGTCCGCCGCGTCCATTATGGGCGATTGATGCGGAGGGTGAGGAGGAGCCAGCACTTCCGGCTCGAGCGGCCAGGTTAGCGCTCTAGTAGCATTCTAGGGAAGTGTATATAACTCTCTGTCTCACGCAGTCGCGCTGTGGAGAAGAGTCTTGCCGGTGGCAGTGGCAGGCTCTATCCGCTCGCGCTGTGTCTTTTTGGAGCTGTGAGTTCAAAGGCTAACGCTGCTTCACAGCGTGATATTTTAAAATTGTACAAGTCGCTACATTTTAAAATCATTGTGTGTTTTATTTGCAATACCTGTTTCCTGATACTCACCTCACTGTTAACTCCCGCCCCGGTCCGCCGCGTCCATTATGGGCGATTGATGCGGAGGGTGAGGAGGAGCCAGCACTTCCGGCTCGAGCGGCCAGGTTAGCGCTCTAGTAGCATTCTAGGGAAGTGTATATAACTCTCTGTCTCACGCAGTCGCGCTGTGGAGAAGAGTCTTGCCGGTGGCAGTGGCAGGCTCTATCCGCTCGCGCTGTGTCTTTTTGGAGCTGTGAGTTCAAAGGCTAACGCTGCTTCACAGCGTGATATTTTAAAATTGTACAAGTCGCTACATTTTAAAATCATTGTGTGTTTTATTTGCAATACCTGTTTCCTGATACTCACCTCACTGTTAACTCCCGCCCCGGTCCGCCGCGTCCATTATGGGCGATTGATGCGGAGGGTGAGGAGGAGCCAGCACTTCCGGCTCGAGCGGCCAGGTTAGCGCTCTAGTAGCATTCTAGGGAAGTGTATATAACTCTCTGTCTCACGCAGTCGCGCTGTGGAGAAGAGTCTTGCCGGTGGCAGTGGCAGGCTCTATCCGCTCGCGCTGTGTCTTTTTGGAGCTGTGAGTTCAAAGGCTAACGCTGCTTCACAGCGTGATATTTTAAAATTGTACAAGTCGCTACATTTTAAAATCATTGTGTGTTTTATTTGCAATACCTGTTTCCTGATACTCACCTCACTGTTAACTCCCGCCCCGGTCCGCCGCGTCCATTATGGGCGATTGATGCGGAGGGTGAGGAGGAGCCAGCACTTCCGGCTCGAGCGGCCAGGTTAGCGCTCTAGTTGCCCCTACTGCCTATAAATGTGTGTGGGTCAGCGACCGCGCAGCGGACGCGTGCAGCGGGCGCGCCGGAAGCGCGCCGAAGTCGAGCCAAAGTCAAGCCCGTCTGCGCCCGTCCGCGGCCGGACGGGGCGCGGGGCCAGATACCCTGGCCTCCACATACAGTATGATCAACAAACTCTGTTGAATCTCCGCCCTACTACACCTTTACCTTGCTTACACTCTATGCAGGCTTTATCACTACATAGCTGCTCCATGTGCCCTTTTACTCCTGAAATGGGCTCCACAATAGTCCCCACAAAAAAATTGATAAAAGCCGCACTGCTTAACTGTAGATCTCTCAGTAAGCACTGCAATCAGATTTACAACCTACTTGAGGATGAGGCATTGGATATACTGCTGCTAACTGAGACCTGGCTTGGCGAATTTTCTGACCCAGACATCATAGAGGCGTTGCCTCCAGGATACTCTCTCGCCAGGCTCGACAGGCAGGAAGGTAGGGGTGGTGGAATAGCTATTGCTGTTAAGGCCCCACTGGAGTGCTCCCTACTCCCCCTAACTATTGACCACTGCGAAGCTGCTTCATTTAGTATTTCACTGGGACCTCAAAATTCCCTTTCTGGTATTCTTATATATCGACCCCCAGGTAGACTATTTGATTTTACAGCTAGTCTAGTAGAGGCGACAGCACATCTCGCCCTGAGGAAATCCAAACTCCTGGTACTGGGCGACATGAACATTCATTTTGATGATGTCCAAGATAAGGACGCCTCCTATATAAAAGATGAACTACTCTCCCTGCAGCTCACTCTTAAGAACCAAGAGCCTACTCACAAACAAGGTCATCTGATCGACCCCATATTTGGTAATTGGAATGGAGTAGAAACGCTTCCTCCAATACCCGTGCCTTGGTCGGACCATCTTGTCATTCCCTTACGAATTTGGCTGTCCGAGCCTGAAACTAGGAGCAATAGCACGCAGCTTTATCAATGTCGTAAGTGGAAAAATTTCAACATAGATACTTTCATCGACATTCTCGCTGCGGCTGAACCTCCTGGAGGGTCAGATTGTGAGGCTGCCTATTCATGCCTGAAGAACCATGTCATAACTGCCCTAGATAAGACGGCTCCTATCCGCAGTTCACTAATCAACGAGCGAACTAGAAAACCTTCCCCGTGGTTTACTTCGGAACTTCAGGTGGCAAAATCCGCCTGCAAAAAACTGGAACGAGAATGGCGCATTAACTTCTGCCCCAAAGCCAAATCTCAATATAAAATAGCGCAAGCAGGATATTACAAACTCATTCGTTCATCTAAAGCACGATATTATAAGACCCGCATTGGAGAGGCTGAGAACTCCTCAAAGGAGCTCTTTAAAATCTTTAGGGAGATCTCGGTAGTATCTGGTGAGAGTAATACCCAGAATGACTCTGTTGAAGCATGTAACGATATTGCGAGATACTTTGCTAGCAAAATTACTAACATCTATGCTAATTTTTCAAAGGATCTGCCCTCGGGCTCTGCGTTCACTGAGAATCTGGAGATCACGCAGGGTATGGCATGCCTCGATCGCTTTACTGTTCCTTGCACTAAAACCTTAATTAACATCTGTACAAGCATTAAGTCAGGGTCCCCTCGTGATCCTGCGCCTCCTAAGATCTTAGCAGCTAGCCTAAAAGTCCTGGAACAACATTTTAGATATATTCTCCAACTCTCCTTTTCTACGGCTTTCCTCCCAATGGAGTGGAAGCAAGCCATTGTGCTTCCTATAAAGAAGAAACCCAACTTAAGGCAGGATACCCTTGAAAACTTACGGCCTATCTCGCTGCTACCGTATCTGGCGAAGGTGGCCGAAAAAATAGCTAACAGCCAACTCATGGCCCATCTAGAGTCGAATAAGGCCTTCCACAGCTCTCAATCTGGGTTCAGGGCAGGTTTTTCCACAGAAACCGCCCTTCTGAGAGCGACCGAAACTTTACGTGCAGGTGCGGACGCGGGCCAGACTATGGCCTTGATTATGCTTGACCTTAGCGCCGCGTTCGACACTGTGGCACATTCCATCTTGCTGCAGTGTCTGAACAAAGCCGGGGTCACCCAGGAAGCGCTGGGCTGGCTTAAAGCCTTTCTCACCAACCGATGCTTCCAGGTTCAGAGAGGCATACATCGCTCCAATAGTATAACACTAGAACAGGGGGTACCTCAGGGCTCTGCCCTGAGCCCCACCCTGTTCAATCTCTATATGGCCCCGCTGGCGGAAGTGGTTGAATCGTACGGCATTGAACTAGTTTCATATGCCGACGATACCCAACTCCTGCTCTCCCTGTCTCAAGCACCCTCCACTGATGCTAACAATTTTAAAACCTGCATGCAGGCTCTGGCAGGCTGGATGACCCAGCACTGCCTAAAGCTTAATGGTTCAAAAACGGAGGTGCTGGTAATTGGGGGAAGGGAGGCGAGCTGGTCCAAGGAGTGGTGGCCATCATGCCTGGGACCGCTGCCTACTCCCTGCAAAGCAGCTAAGAATCTGGGTATCTGGGTTGATCCCAGACTTTCTTATGACAACCACGTACATAAAGTGGTTGGGAAATGCTTTGGGATAATGAAGACCCTGAACCGCACCCTAGATCTTCTCCCCCTTGAAGCCAGGCGCATTATGACCCATGCTTTGGTGACCTCGAGGATAGACTACGGCAATGTGCTCCTGCTTGGAACCTCACAAAAAAATTTTAGGAGACTTCAAGTACTCCAAAATACAGCAGCACGCCTAGTCCTTAGACTTCCGAAAAGGTCAGCCTCTATTCCAGCCCTAGCCACTCTGCACTGGCTACCAATAAAAAAGAGAGTCCTATTTAAAGCGCTTCTAACCTGCTATAGGATTATCTCTCACAAAGCTCCCTCTTATATGACAGATCTGGCTATTCCATACGAGCCTACTAGAATTCTCCGCTCGGGGGGAACTGGTCTGCTTAAAATTCCCCGCGTCAAGAAAGCCAGAATGGGCGGATGTTCCTTTCGCGTTATGGCTGCCAAAGAGTGGAACTCTCTTCCCATGAATATCAGGCAAGCGGATTCAGAGCCCTTATTTAGGAAACTTTTAAAAACCTATCTGTTTTCTTCCTAAACTACTCTTCTTGGCTCTGACCTTTCTCCACAGCGCGGGGACACGCCGAGATGGCGTCACCATGCGCTTTACAAGCTTCTTTAATAATAATAATAATAATAATAATAATAATAATAATATGGGAAATGGGAAGGTGCGACAGAAATTATTTGCATTAATACTGGTGAGCTGCTGATGTTACAATACTGAAAACACACATCAATAGCCCTGAATATTAGATGTAAGCACACTTAGAATATGACCAAAGAGGGAATAAAAGAGCTGAAACTGCGGCATAAAATCAAAGCTGTTCCGAACAGGGGCCCCCAAAATACATCTGGCCCAGGGCCCCCAAAATCCTTAAAATGTCTCTGTGTTGGTGGTGAAAAGAGAGATATGGTTGTTTTTGAAGCTACTGTTATAATTATTGAGGGTTTCCATAGCTAGTTAGGAAGACTCCCCCATCCCCCCCAACAATTTGCTTTATTCTCATTAGAGCTGTTACCATTCCCGTACCTCATATTATTACGGCCCAACTTACTGGCACATTCAGCATGCAAACTATATTGCTGTGTCGTGTGAACGTTTTTTTACTCTGCATACATATATACTGGATGGATTAATATTCTAAAATAAACCCATTTAATCAATGTATTTATTCTTGGTCCTTATTGTGGGGTCACATTGGCTTCACAAATTGGAAATGTATGTCTGATGTTTACTTCCTTACAGCGCTTTAGGTCAACTAATAAAGCTCCATGCGACCAATGAGGAAATATATTTGATGATTTTATGAAAAGATTAAGGTGTAAATACCAGCGGATCATCAACCATGTGGTTATGGTGAGCTTCCCTGTGGTCCTTAACCTTGTCACCATCCTTTCTTGCATCTCTGCAAACACCCAATGGTTTATTAAGGTTGATATTTGTTCAGCTTTCTTTTCCATCCCCATATATTAGGAGAGGCAGTATTTCTTCTTGTTCATATTTGAGCATCTTATCTTTTCTGACCCCGACTTCCTCAAAGATTAATAGAGTCCCCTCCAATCTTTTAACAACCCTGAACAAGGATATAGACTCATTGGTTCCCCCCCTGTGGTCCTACTTTATTTCAATATGTTGTGGACTTGCTGTTGACATCTTTTTCTCTAGATCATTGCATGGAGGATTCCATCTATCTCGTCTCTGAATTGGCTAAGGGCATAAAGCTTCAAAATGAAGAAATTGCGAAAGCGATACCTTAGTAATGAAATCTGTGCTGGCAAGCGCCACCTGTCTTCTGAATGAGATGAAGTTATTCATAAACTGCCCTGCCTTGTAACTGTCTCCCAGGCACATATCTTTTTAGGGATGACTGGATATTGCAGACAGTGGATCCTAGGCTATGCTGAAATAGTGAAGCGTTTGGAAGATTATGTCAGAAAAGACATAGCTTGCAGTGGTCTAGTGCAGTCGAAAATGCATTTGTGAAAATGGCATTGACTTCTGCATTTGCTTTAGGACTCCCTGAATATGGGAAATGTTTTACTTTGTACTGTAATGAACTTAAATGGATTTGTACTTGGAGTGTTGGCGCAGAGTCATGTGTATTCAGAAGCCCATGGTTTATTACTCTTAAATCCTGGACCTTGTTGCTGCTGGGCTCCAACCATGTTTACAGTCTTCTCACACTACCCTGTCCCAGTGTCCAGCCCTGAACCCTTCCTCTTTAATGGCTACCAATGAGGAAATGGGTACCCCATGACTGTATACTGGTCACTTCCCCTTTAACCAAACTCCATGTGAACTTAACTTGTGTGGCTATTTCTTTACTGTGCTAACGTATATTATTGACAGATCTTGTCTCAGAAACAATGATGGTGTCCTGGTTGCTTGCTATGCTATCTGTTCTATGTACCAGATTGTGTAAAATTGCCACTTGCTAAATGTGAGATCTGTTCAGATTGCAGAGCTTAAAGCTCTGACCAAAGCTTGCATTTTGGCTAAGGAAAAGAATATGACCGTATACACGGACTTAAATTAAACATTTGGAGTAATATATGACTTTGGGCTCCTATGGATGCAAAGGCATTTCTCAACATCAGCTGAGCCCCAATAAAAGGGGGACGCTATGTTCAAAACCTTTAAATTAATTACAGTTGCGTAGGTGGTGGTGGTACATTATGCCACACTCCAGCATCCTCACTGTGATGTCTTAAGGGAATAAACCCTAGCTGATTCAGCAGCTCAGAATGCTGCTTTGTCTGAAACCACTGATGTTGCTACGCATGGTTTAACAATTTACTTATTTACAGAAATGTAGAAGAGACAATGAGGAGGTGTGGAGAGATAGCAATGAGTGTGGGGGTCGCACCGAAATTTCTACTCTCCAACTTCACCAGGTTACATCATGGAGAAGCCCATTTTGGTATGGAAGGCATGACATGCGCAACAGCAACCCACTGGTATTGGGCCTTCTTTTCTTCCATAGCCCAAAGTTACTGCCAGTTTTGTGGCATTTGCTTGTCACACAATGCAGGGAAGGGTATTAAGACAACCCTACCTTTCTACCTACAACTTGGGATCCCTTTGTGCACCTTCAGATGGACTTTATCCAGACGCCAAGATGTGCTAACTACTCCTATGTCTTGATTACTGTGTGTGTATTTTCAGGATGGGTGGAGGAGTACCCTTGTGCCCTGTAGGTGCCATTACACTAGCTAGGTGGTTACACAGAGATTTTATCCCTCCGTTCTGAGTACCGGACAGATCAAAAGTGACCACAGAACACACTTTGTGTCAGCAGTATCATAGGCAGTTTGCATGGCATTGGAAATAGACCAGCATCTCCACTGTGCATAACATCCAGAGTCAGCAGGCAAGGTAGAGAGGAGCAATGGTTCTCTTAAGAACAAGATAGCTAATATATGCCCAGAGACTCAACTAAAATGGCCCAAAGTCATGCCGCTAGTATTATGGTCCCTCAGAGCAGTTCTCAAAACGAACCCATATGACATAGTGATGAGCCAATCCACAATTTTGCCTCCAAATCCCCCAGTCTCAGCTGCTAAATTAGACTTACAGTTAAACGATAATGCAGTCTGCAGTATTGCCGAAAACTTAAACAAGGTCCCTGCAGTTTAGTTTCCAATCTGAGGTTCAAGCAACTTTACCTGAGTAAAGTGTACATATGTGTACACCAGAGGCATTTCTGGGTGTACATATGTGTACATCAGAGGCATATCGCACTGAAAACTCGCTGGTGTGAACCCTATCAGGTCCTGCTCATCACCAACACAGCTGTAACTGTTGTGGTCTGGTGACGTTGATCCACTCATGACAGTGATGACAGTATATCCTGCTTCTGGACCTCTACCTGGCCCAGAATCAAAATCCCCTACCAGAACTGTCTTTGCTGCTATTTTTCCACCTGTTTTTTAGACAAGTCCTCTATGTCCACCATCTCTGCCTCCTCCATTACCACACAATTATGTCTCTTCAACCTCTGTCCGAGGTAAGTGGCCCCCTCCGCCTACTCCCAGATACTGGATTCTTCTGTGGGTCTGGCCTCCTATCTCTGCCACTACCTTGTGCGTCCGGTTTGTGGTGGGATAGATACTCGATCCAGAATTAGGAATCATTTTAAAGCCTAATTCTAATGAACCTGTTCTTGCACAGAGTTGCCGCTTGCCTATGGGAACACCTCCTATATGCTGTTGCTGCAAAAGTACAGACAAACAATTAATGTTTCTACTTACTGGGTTTGCACACATTTGCATGTGAATGTAGGGAGTAATATCCCTTTGATTGATGTGACCATGAGTTAAAATGACATTTTCCTTGATCTCTTCTACCACTTCTACCATGGGCACGACTGCCAGTCTGACTGTGTATTCACCACTTCTTGTTAGGACCCTGAAAGTTTAACAGTCCTTTCAACCTGAACATGCCAGACTTGCACTGACTGAGCCAGAATTTATCTATGATCACCATAACACAAAGGTCTGCAGTATTTTTGTTGAAAACAGAAATATGACTTTGTTGTAGAGGACATGCCTTTCAAACTGCCCAATTATGAATTTCGTTTTCTTCATGGACTTTTGTTTCACAAACACCATCAGCAGGGGGGCTTTGCATACTTCATTTGCGGATCCCCAACCTATCCATACCTGACCCTATATTGGACTGGCACTTGTGATCCGGGATATATTATTATTGCTGCTATAAGACACCTTGGTGATCACCCTTTGCAGTGGAGGTGGGGAAGGCAGGTTGTGTCCACTACTTCTAGATTTGATTCTGCCTTAATCCCAACGCACGAAATAACAGTCGCCTTAGATGATGCGAGAAGAAATGAAGAGATTATGGAAGAGATTGCTAACTGCACTGCATTGGACACCAATGCCAATAAGATGGTTCAGAATAGGAAGGTACTGGATACATATTAGCAGAAAAGGGGAGGGTTTGTGCTGCTGTAGGTTCTGATTGTGGCGCCAATCTTCCCAACACCATACGCTAATCTTCCCAACACCATATGCCAATCTTCCCAACACCATACTCAGTAAACATGAGCAAATAGACCACACCAAGATAGTGCTAGGAAGTTTCACAGGTTCCATAATGGGCTAGATTTTAATCTCAGTGGCATCAGGATATGGTTAGGGTGGAATATTTAGACATTGGAGAATTAAAAGATTTAAAACAATCATTGCAATTGTTTTAACTGTGATCAATACAATTAATAATGTGCATCATCTATGCACTTTTACAAATAAAGGCACTGGCAACACCTCTCTACTTGCTACAGTTGGGGATGATGATAACAGTGGTAATGAAGTTGTGAAAGCAGAAGTCTTGAGCCTACCTTCAAATGAAATCTTGTGAAGAAATGTTGCTTCCTGGCAAGAAAGGGGGAGGGTGTGCGAAAACCTACTCTTGTATACCTATTGCGTGAACACCAATGTCCCTTGCATCTGTATATTAAATTATGCACTGATACAAGTGTGGACGTCATTTTTAATTTGATGTACCCTTTACCCTCAATATACTTGTTAGATTTCATGGCTCTAGGAGACTTAGAAGCCATTTTATTTGAGGTAGTAAATTGACACATTTCTTGCAACTCGTAGTAAAGTGTAGCCTCACTTCTGAAAAAACTAATGAAGTCAGCAGTGTGTTCATTAATTGTGTCTCAGTTTCAAGGACGTCTTGCATTTTTTCTGTGAGAAGATCCTGCAATCTGCTCAATAAATATGTTCAGCTGAAAGCAACAATCTTCTGTCACGTTTGTCTTTCATAGTCTTGTATTGCGAAAAAATATATATAAACCGTTGAAACGTAAAAGCATTTTAGCATTATGTGATGCAACTGGTCGTTTTGGGCGGGAGCTCTGCTCAGATCAAATGAAAAGTGTCTCTTGATTATTTGCAGCGCTGCTTGCTATTTTTGCATCAAACACGTTAGACTTTTGGCTTTCCAACCCCCAAAAAAGTTGCATGGTACAACAACTCAGCAAGCAGTTATCTATCTGTGTGTCAGTGGCCCATATCACATCACACATGAGACTTTTGTAGTGATATGTGCGCTTAAGAAATATCCCTTGATTTGATGATGATTTGATTTTGCCGCAAGATACTAGATCACCCTAAAGAGCTTTCCATGTTTGTTTATGCCAGGGGTACTCACAAACATTTCAGTCTAGGGTATCACCGGTGGCTGCACCGATGACCATGGGGGTGTGTGGGTGGGGGCCGGGTGATTTGGGGGTGGGGCTAAAATAAGTGGAATGTAGCATGGTGGGGAGATTGGTGGACAAATTCTACCTGCCCCCACTATTCCAGCCTTCCAAGGAAACTCTAGATGCCCGGTACAGCCAGTTTGGCCTTGTAAGTATGACATAAGTCACAACTCATCCCATACAGGCAGGGGCACGTGACGGATTCCAATCATGAGGCTTGAGAGGAGTTTACATTGAGATGGTTGTAAAATACCAAAGATGCAGGTAAAAGGTCAATGTCCCTCACTGCAGTTGCATCAGTGTCTGTGTGGTGGTGATGGGGAAGGAGACAGCCTTTGCATGGGTTCAGGAACAGGAGTCATATGTTGTGCTCTGCTTGTAGAAAACATGGAGCTCCCTCAGGGGACTATATGATTGTTAATATACTGAGGGAAGATATTGGCTCGTAAAAGGCAAAAGGCAGCATGTGGGATTTTAAGGGAACAAGAAAACGACAGAACCATTTTTAGCGCCAGCTACAAATTGTGACAAAATGTTGGAAAATCTACATCACAGGGCAGTTTTACGAAAAGCAGAAACTCTACTATTAGACCACAATGAACTACGTGCAACTTTGCTTATGCAATAACGACATTGCACATTCCTTAATTTGACACAAATACCTGATGATTAGGAGCAAGGCTATCAATAGTGCAGCAGGGGCAGTGACATCGAGCCTGGGCCGCTAGGTATCCACTTCAACCAGGTTATGGCTTATTATATTATCTAATACCTTGAACAGGGGCTCATCTTCATTGCTTGACGCAGGGCCAATGTCCCCTTGCTACTCCACCCCAGCTGCTGTGGGAAGATATGTTTCCCTGTCCTCTCGCGCCAGTTCATTCAGAGATAATGCATGCTGCGTGTGATGAGCCTAGCTCATGTTTACTTTTGAATGAAATGCCTACAATCTCGCCAGAATCATTTTTCAACCTTTTCTAGGATTGTGACAAACAGTATCATCTCTTCACATCAATGGATGCAGCATAGCTGTGCTGGAAACGAGACTCTCCTGAGGAAGTATGCTGAAAATGTTGATGGAAAAATGTTTTGCGGAGAATGGTGTAGAGTCTACCTTCCAGAGCAGCTGGTGCCATACAGGCCTGTCTAGCAACCAGAGATGGTTTATTCTCCCTTTGAGAAGTGACTTTTATCTTTAACCATGTAAACGGTTCAGCAAATGCACATAGTTTCATGTGCACAATTAATACATATGGACATGCGAAGGGCGCGAGGACTGAAAGATATGCGCTGACCGTACAGCACCACACCTCTAGGCGCCTCCCATCTCCTGGCAAGCGAGTGACGTCACTGAGAAGAAGAGGGAGGGGGCACAGGTGAGCAGACGAGACACTAATTTATTGAGCATGCTCCTTTGATGCTGGATTTTCGTTTTTAGGTCTCGCCTGAGCCAGTGCTTTAGCGCTGCTCTCGCGAGAGCTTTTGTAAATGGGGGATTTGAAAGTGCAAACTAGTGCTTTCAGGCCGCCAACAACAGTGCATGTGCCCCGGGTGCGCGCACCATTTGGCAGCCTGCGTGATCATTTTGCGGCCGCTTTGATGTTCTCAGTGAGCCGCGCGGGCACTGAGAACATCAAAGCAGCCGCAAAAGTGCACACCATTTGCCACCCCCTCCCTTATCCCACGTCCTGCTTGTTTAACTTTAATGAGCGCGGCGCCCGCTTCACGGACACCGCGCTCTGTACAAAGCTTGCTCTGCCGCAGCGGCACATTATTGTGCACGAGAAGTGAATACCTCAAAAGGCAGAGGGTTGCGTATCAGTTCACAGGCATCATTCACACGGTCACTCTTTCACAAATATGGTTTTCATGAGTCAATATGGACTAGAAATGATGAAAGAAGTGCACAGTTGATTGAGGGTAATACACCATCAAAGAAACATTTTGAGTCAACATCTGCTCATTTCCAATTGCTAGTGTTCACTGCAGAGCGCTAGAAAGTAGTCTTCCTTGGCGCTAGTCTGGAGATGTGTAGTAAAGATGCTTTATCTCTGCCTGTCAAGCTGGCTCTGAATATGGTCGGCTTTTGGCTTCCTTGGTGAGTACAACCCACTTCGCCAGGACGGTTTATAGAGCGTGCCATATGGCCACTTTTTATGGACCCTCATGTGAGCATTGATCTTGCTTTCAGTCCTCCTGGGGAAAATACGTAGCCCGGCTTTGTCTTCCCCACACCCCAGCAGACATTCTACCTTTTGCACTTTGAACTCCGCACGTCCCAATACGCCAGTATCAGACGCAGGAGCTCACCCACCCTATAGACTCTAACCTGGGCCTCGCCCTCCCTCCGTCATGAAACTGGACTTATTTAACACCCCTCCCTACAGATCTGAAGTATTCCTGAGTAACAAGTATGAGGTTTTAAATCATAAATAGATACACAAATGCTATATGTCACTCAGCGCTGCTCCTTCGGTCGCTCTTTTCTTCTCTACCTCGCTTTCTCTTCTCCTCTCCTCTTTCCTGATGCGCCCTTTCTCCTCTCATCCTTCTCCCTGTAGTTCCTTCCTCCCACCCCTTGTCTGTCACACAAACCCTGGGAAATTAGTGCTTCACTTGAGCCAGCTCTGCATGAGATGCCCGCCTCTCCAATCGGCTATATTTAAGTGAATTAAAATAATGTGGGGCGCCTGATTCCCGAAGTGTACTTAAGACCGCATTTATTCCATAAGAGCAGTTTCATTTTTATTCTGCCTCAACGGAACATACCAGAGAGCGTGTGCATGTTATCATTTCTTTTCGGAATTCCGACCCACATGAATTATAACTGTTCATAAAATGGTTTTAAAAATCGTAATGAACTCTTAAAAACAGTAAGGAATGGCGTGGTCGGGGGAGCCGCAGTGTCTACGCACTTACCAACAATTTTTAGGTTTTTGCGAGAGTTTACGTTATTGGCATTGTAAATAACAATACCTTTTATTTATCTGTTTTTAAAAACAATACATAAATAAAAGGCATTGTCATGTACAATGCCAATAGCTCACACTCTAATAAATGCGAGACCTATTGCATTGCAAATGCTTGTTTTACTGTGAAAGTGGAACCCGGGTAATGAACAACACAGGCAGAATAATATCTCGCTGACTGTGTTTGCTGTTGTTTTCCACACGGGCCGCATGGAAAGGTGGCCCGCTGGCTGTACTTTGAGTACCTACGCCTACGGTCTATGCTACCAGCAAGCTGACAGCAAGTGAAGGGAGAGATTGTGATTATAGAGAAGTCGCAAAGTGGTCTAGGAAATACTGTCAGACTTGGCCTAAGGAAAGTCTTGCTCCAGATCTCTGGAAGAGTGATGTCTAGATATTTGGAGGTCCTGAGCCCAGTTGGATTTCTATATAAAACTCTCCAGTAGACTGGGTTTGTTTTCCCAGTACTTATCATCTTTGTCTGGAAATGAAAATTAAGGACTAGCAAATACTATTGCAATGTGAAGGAAGAAGAGGGCTTCTGCCTGCAGTGGCCATCATTGGTATGTTGAAAAGTAATCGTTGTAGAACTGATGGCCTAGCACATCGCAGGAAAAAGCAAAGAAGGCAAGAATGTGGAAGAGGGTCAGAAGTGAGTACTCATCAACGTCGGATTGGTAATGCGGGCACTCGGGCAATGCCCGAGGGGCCCGCCTGAGTGCCCGGTTTCCACTTCCAGCTGTGGGCTGCTTTTTTGAGCAGTCGGGGGGGGGGGGCGATTTGGGCGGTTTCTGCGTTGTTCGACGCCGCCAGGGGCCCAGTGGGTACCTGAGGTGGCCTTTCTGGAGGCAGATGAGCGTCCATTACCTCTCATTTATCAACGGGCAGAGGTGTCCCTCTGTTCCTCTCGCTGGGCCGCCCATTAATATATGCATATTGAGCGGGGGCAGGGGGCCTGAGCAAAAGTGGCCTCACTTGTTTTCAGGTGTTTTTCACCAGTGTAAACTAATCCGTGGATTTTTTTTAACCCCACCGCCCCCACTCCTTTTTTAAATAAAAATCGCGGAATCAGTGTTTTGCAGAAAAGCAATATGCAAATGTGGGCCACTTTTTTTTGCGTGCCCGGGTCGATTTGTAATCCCAATCCAACTCTGGTGCTCATGTATCTGCAGTTTCAGTTAACTGCCAAACAAGTCCATCTCCAAAACAACAAACAAGCACTGAACTTAAGTCAAAAAAGTGGACTTAACTTGTAGGTATAACGTCATTCTGAACATAAATGAACATAGAATAAATCATTATATAGAAGTACAACCATATCGCTAGTTGTAGGCACTGAAGGAGAACCATTACAAACCCATGAAGATGCCTGTGCTCCAGATTAATGAGGTAAGATACCTGCTTTTGGTACATAGCAATCTTTAGTGAAGAATAAGGGGTATTTGCAGGGACAGGTCGCCTTCTCACACAAGGTTGAGTTTCTAAAATACAGTTTCAGTGGTTTGCCTGTGCCTGGGTAAATGCAACATACAGGTCTATTTAAAAATGACAGTTTGCAGATCATTGCAACTGTGAGTTGAAACCTTTCCGTTCAAGGGACATGGACTCATCTGTGTGGGTATAACCACCTAACAGTGTGAAACCAACTTCTGTGAACTGCAAACGTTGGCTTGCAATGGTAAATGATATATTTGTGTATGTAAGACAAGCGTATCTCAGCGAATACATTTGTGAAAGAGACCCTGATTGTTAGTTAGAGCCTATAAAAAGAGAACTTTAGAAGCCATTTCCTACAGTTATTCATCTGAACACAATGGGTGAGACAACGATTAGCTAGGAGTCACAGAGAACTTCCGCTTTATATTTCTATTTTCTATATTCGGGTAAATTCTCACACCATCAAATGTCAGCTGCATGTTACACTGTGCTGAGCCATTCCTGGTAGGCAAGGAATTGTTGAGTCCATTCCTGGCTTACACATTCCTGCTCCTGTTTAGCGAAACGGCTTCTGCTCGCAGACTTCACACTTCTTCAACACACGTCCAGTAATGTCCATTTCGATTAAAACACGTTGTCATTTCTCCGATGCCAGTATGCCGAAGTCTTTACCAATTATTACGTCTCAAAAACTATTTTCATGGTGCTGGGTTATTTGGAGAGCTACTTTAACACCTGCTTGGGTTCAATTTTGATGGTAAAGCGCAATGGCCAGTGCTGAATTGGTGCAGGTGGAGAGCACTGGCCCTTATTTTATGCACCAAATATTCCTTTTCATCATTAAACTTCGACCGAGAACAAAACAGAAAGGGCAGTAGAGGGAAAAGGAAGGAAGGGGGGGGGGGGAGAAATATAGCTAAACGGTCGCAAAGGAAGAGAGCAGGAATGAAAAAGTACCTGCATGACAGAGATAAAGAGACAGGAAGAGCAGGATGCTGGCGGAGACACACATGAGACCGAATCAAGTCCTGTCTAGCCAATCTTTTTATTGTGCAACCTCGACGGTTATGAGCAACATTGGTGGGTTCCTAAAAAACTACTCATATTTATTTTGTTCAAATTGAGCACTCTTGAAAATGTATTCAAAAAAAAAAAATCACAAAAGTTCACTCATCCAGGCTTCTCCAACGAGTAGATCGTGAGTTACTGGTAGCTCTCCAGCTACTTGGAAGTAGGTCTCATTCGTGTTCCCCAGCCTACTAAACTGAAACCTTTTGTTCATTTGAATATATATATATATTATTAAGCACTACTCCAATCAGCAGGAAAGACTCCGACACTCCAGCATGCTTGAGTATAAGTTTAATGACAAAAAACGATGCGTTCCGGCTTTACGCCTTGCTCATGGTCATAAACGTACAGTCTCACATTTCCATATTTAAATTCATTTTACAGAAAGTAAAAGAGGACTTCACCCATACACTTGTGATTTCGATAGTGAAATTATATGTATATGCCATAATTGTGTATTAAAAACAAAAAAGTGTGCATTTTAAGAAATCTTAAGCTGAAGTTTAGAGAAAAAGAATGTCTGAATTGCCCAAATATATTTAAAGCTGATTCTTATGTGAAATCGTAGTAGCTCGTGGTGCTTTTAATTGAACATAAGTAGCTCCTATCAAACGAAAGAATGGAGACCGCCGCCAAACTAAACAAGCATTGGCAATGCAATAGGTCTCGCATTTGCGAGATTTTGAGCTATTGCACTTTGTAAATGACAATGCCTTTTATTTATGTTTAAAAAACCTGTAATAATAAAAGATATTGTCATTTGCAATACCAATATGTCAAAGTTTTGAAAATGCGAGACCTATTGCATTGTAAATGCTTGTTTTTCAAAGCGCCAAGGTTTGGCCAAGAATGCTACACTAGAGTGCTTTTCCTTTCCTTGTGGCGTAGTCAGTCTGTGTGAGCCCGAAAATAAAGGGCAGATGAGGTCAAAGGTGGTGCCGAAAATGCATCCTGATGTGACCATTGTATTGGTCACAGTGGCAGCAGGCAGGGGGCCTCCTCACTAAATGAGGTGTAATTCCCACTCTAGCAGCAGGAACACCAAATGTAGCCATTTTCGTGTGCAGATTGATTGCTCCTAGGGTGTTTCTTTGCAGGCCCCGCCCCAGACACAGCGTAATGGGCCTGCAAAGAAACTGCAATTGCAGACGCCTTCCGTAATGTGCAACACACAGGGCTGGACGATCATGCAACATTTTTTAAATTCTGACTATTCCTGCCGTCCTGGGACGCATATCTAAAATAAAGAAGTTGGGGAACGGACTGTGTTAAATTAAAAAAGCAGGGGCACGCCGTGCCATTCCGATCCCGCCCACTTCTACCGCTGCATAGAACGTTATATATTTATATAGAAAATAATAAAGAGATTTGAAGTTGTATTATATAATGTCCCATATGTACATATATGGATAAACAAACTCAGACTTTCAAGAGTTGCTGTACATAAAGCTAATTTCTTAAGGGCTTTTATTTTTTTATTGTATGGTTTTTTAATATATTTATTTGATCTTTTCCCAATATTTCATTAGTAAAGCACTTATAAATACAATTGTTATGATAATATTTACACATTGTGATGGATAAAATAAAAATAAAACGGAGACGCATAAGCATGTAATCAAATAATGTATGATTTATCACATACTGTGATAGATAAAATAAATTAGAGACTCATAAGCATATAATCCTATAATTTATATGTAAGCTATACAGTGACCTAAATGCATGTTAGGCATAAAATAATGTATATATGTTTACAATAAGTAATGTATAAATTTGTTAAGCAGATCTATAAGAATATCTATATATTCTACTTAACTGAATATCCAATGGACATAGAAAAACAAGTAAACCATATATTACAAATTGTGCTATAGTTACCTGGTCAACATCATTAAGATAATTGGGTAAACCTCCAATAAACAGATTGTGCTGTCTGGCACCAAAATAGATACCATACCTGGTACATATACTTTGCATCCTATTTCAGTCATGTTTTTGTTTTGCTAGTTTTTGGCATGGCGTTATTTACAGCATTTGAAATATCTGTGCTCGTTTTTCTCCTGAGCAGGGTATATTTATAGATAAAGTACCAGGTCAATAAGACACGCGCACCCACACTTGGATATAAACATTCATAAATAATCATGCATGGATGGGGAAAGCTGCTTCGTGCACATGGGCAAGATTGGTTGCAGCGCGAACACTGGAAACGAAAGGATGTCACACACAGTGGCCCTAGAATTAGGGTTATGTGGTGGATGCGCAGGTCCCTGAAGGCCTATACTATTGCTTGCAAACACGGACAACTTAAAAGTACGTGTTTGTCGTACCGATTTTATAAATTGCATCGAATATATGGAAACAAAGTTTTATTTATCAGATACAAACAATACATTTAATCCTAAAATGCTTGTCAACATGAGGGGAACACGTCTATATATTGTTAAGATTAAAACGCCATGCTATAAAAAAAAATGGACGGAATGCAGAAAGATACCACAGCTATGGATGGCTATGGGGAGGCCAGCAGAGCCACTGAGGACACGGGCGCGCTGCAAGTTTGACGTCTGTTGCTAGGGAAACCATGCAGCAATGGCGCTGGTAGCCAAAGCTGATAAAATACAGTTCAGCGCTGCTTATCCCGTGACCCACTCACCGCAAGCAAACACGAATGTAGCACCCGCAACCCAGGAGCACCCGTCGTGTAAACTCCTTTGCCTGCCCCTTCCACATAGAATGCGGAAACTGAAAGGTAGGAGGCAATATCCCGTCACTCGGAATACCGGGTCAAACAAACACCAAACAGCTGTCTTGTGGGAAGAGCTCAAATGTGAATGATGTTGCCAACAAACCAATGAAAGGTGCTGCCCAACTGCCCCACTGAATGTATACTGTGCGGAGGCTGGAACAGAATATTGTTTATACTTAAGCGAAGCAATAGCTGATGATCCTGGCTGGCCTAAAGCCCCTCTAGATCATATATGTATTAAACATGTTTTTTTATTATTACAAGACACTGGCTGACAGTTAAAGTAGTCACACCGGACATAAAAAATCCGCCCCAGCTTTCCCACCCGGAAACGTTACAGAAAATGTACAGTTTATGAAGGTCTTCCAGGGGATATGAGAGGCCGATTGTGCATGTATTGCCTGTAAACTGACGTTTAATGAACATTTACAATTGCACTTCAGAGCAAGTAATTCCGGTCACGTCACGGTGCTCCGGCCCGGTCGTCCAAATCTGTTCCCGAGACGGGTTTACAGCTGCTCTGCTAGCACAGCGAGACTGTATGCATATCGTGCCCATAGCTGCCAAGGTTTCAAATTACTTATGTGTGACATTTTCATAATTTCACTGTAATTATGACTGACATTCAACAACTATGAGTGACACTTTCTCACAATCAAAAATCAAGCTATGAAGAACCAGTGGTGCGCGCGCACCATAGAGGAGCGGGGGGAGCGAGCGCGGCAGCGAGGTGAACGCGCGCTGCTGCACGTGCTAGACACGGTCGGGAATGGGCGTTGCCCAATCACGTGCCTTATTAAAAAAAAAAAAACACGCACATGCCAATGCCTGCCGGCGAAAGCCTGATCACACGCACAAGCGTGTGGTCAGCTTTCAAAACCCCATACAAAAGGGCTCTCGCTGCGCGAGCAGTGCTACGCACTGCAACGCAGGTGCAAGTCCTAAAAAGTAGGAAGAAGTTACCCACTGTCGAAAAAGCTTTGTTAGGGCGTTGAAGGTGGAGTGAGTTGAGCTCTGGGAAAGGGGCATCCCACAGAGCTTGGGCACTGGGTTCCTGCTGCTAGATGGAGTTAGTCCATGAAAGAAGACTTTTTATGCAAGGTAAATGTTGATGAGAGGGGTGCACACCTGCACCGTACAGAGTTGTCTTGGGAGGAGGTACCTTCTCAGCAAATGGGAAGAATGGGGCAGACGTACCGATGCTAATACCAGATGGGGACTCACCTTTTGATCTTGAACCAACGCGGAACTGCACCAGGACTCTCCTTGCCCCACCGACGTGAGCCGACGTGAGCACCTCGCCGGACCCGCTGCGCGGGTCCCGCAGCGTCCATCAGGATTTGCGGAACCGGTTTGGAGCAGGACTGAATAGAGCCGGGTGTGCGTCAGCTGACAGGGCTGCGAGCAGCAGGGGACTCCATTGCCCAGGAGCCCCTGCGCGCCCAATTGCTTACACCTGGGCAGCTCTCCCTGGAAGACACGCCCCCAGCTGATCTGCAAGCTAAATCTGCCCTTCCACTTGGAGCCTTTGGGACTCACCTTTTGATCTTGAACCAACGCGGAACTGCACCAGGACTCTCCTTGCCCCACCGACGTGAGCACCTCGCCGGACCCGCTGCGCGGGTCCCGCAGCGTCCATCAGGATTTGCGGAACCGGTTTGGAGCAGGACTGAATAGAGCCGGGTGTGCGTCAGCTGACAGGGCTGCGAGCAGCAGGGGACTCCATTGCCCAGGAGCCCCTGCGCGCCCAATTGCTTACACCTGGGCAGCTCTCCCTGGAAGACACGCCCCCAGCTGATCTGCAAGCTAAATCTGCCCTTCCACTTGAAGCCTTTGGGACTCACCTTTTGATCTTGAACCAACGCGGAACTGCACCAGGACTCTCCTTGCCCCACCGACGTGAGCACCTCGCCGGACCCGCTGCGCGGGTCCCGCAGCGTCCATCAGGATTTGCGGAACCGGTTTGGAGCAGGACTGAATAGAGCCGGGTGTGCGTCAGCTGACAGGGCTGCGAGCAGCAGGGGACTCCATTGCCCAGGAGCCCCTGCGCGCCCAATTACTTACACCTGGGCAGCTCTCCCTGGAAGACACGCCCCCCACGCATCCTATTTTAGTTCTTGTTATCCCGCAGCGCGGCAGTGCGCGGGAGTGCCCGGGGCTAAGCCCGGGCAAAGGGCGGGCCGTCTGAGGCCGTCAGAGTCAGGAGGAGGCTGGGCTGGGCCCACTCTCTAAGATCTGTTTGCCATTTCTCCATTCCCTGAGGTACTACCTGTTTACAAGCGCATGTTAAAGGGGCACACACATATCATCTAACGTAGTTGTTGTTTGCATGCCACCTGATATAAAAGTCACGTATGTCATTTATATTGGTGGTATAATTTTGCCGTGTGTAATCACTGGTTTGGGCCATTTGTGCGTCTCCCACTATGGCTACCTGTACCCCATCACGTAAATTACCCATGTTGGGAGGCTCAGTCAGAGGCACGCTAGACAATTTTATTACAAGAGCTACCTCTGTCCTGGAAAAGGAGATAGCTATGGCAGAGCGACGTCTATCGGCCGAAATCTTACAATCTAAAAGATCTTCTCTTGGCCCTATCCAGCTGGATGTTTCACCGTCGCCGGCCCCACCTATCTCTTGTTTATCGGTCAGCCCCCTTGCTTCTACATCTTCTCTGACCATTCATGTTGACAATCCAACGTCACCTTCCCACTCACACCCAACTTTGTCTGATCCTACCCTCCCTACTAGTCATCCTAGGGGCTTTACACCTCCGACCACATCTGTTCCTGGAGCCATATCCAATTCTAATGCTGTCAGCCCGCAAAAGTTGAGAGGGAGAAGCAACATCATAGCCCCCCCCCTTCCAAAAAAAGAAAAAAAGGAGGGAAAAATCTCAACAAAACGAACCATTTGGGTATTGCTAAACACACTGCGTTGGGAAACATCGCAAAAACTTCTATCCCAGTAGCTAAGCAGCCAGCAGTGCAAGCTACGGAGTCAGATCACTGTAAATTTGATCTTCTATCAAACAATATGATGTCCCAAATCGAGAAAGTTCTTAAATCACTCCTTCTTCCACTAACAGAAAGGATAAAGAACGTGTCCAACCAACTAGGGCTATTAGAGCAAATGATTCAGAAAAACACTGACAAATTAAATGAGCAATTCCCAAAGGCCTTGGTACCATCAAATAACACTCCTGCTGTTAACCTATCTCCAACGCCAGATGATAGGCTAAGCAGATCAGAAATAACTAATATCAAAATTGTCCCACCCCCACCAAATGTACTTAACCTATCATCCTCTCGTAAGACAACTGTTATTTCCCCTTCCTCTAGAGGCATCCTCCCTTCCACAATCAATGCCCTTCCCTCCACTGTTTCAAATAAAAAACACGACGGTAGTCCTGACCATATAGACCTCCCACCAGAGGCAACCCCCTACGTTGTACTTATGACAGGAGTTCCTGCACTAGAGGCAGGCAAGAAGGAAGGTTATTATGACCTAAAAAACAAAGTTTTACACTGGTTGGGAAAGAACAGGCCGTTACCTCTTAATATAAATGGCGAACTTTTGAATGTCCGTAGGCTTGGTTGGGTGGGCCCACGGCCCAAGGACATTGAGGGCGACGTAATCGTTGTCAACTTTAGAGATGTTAGAGCTACTAGACACATTCTGAACTGGTCCCAAGCTCCATACCAGAGCCCCATTAGAACCTTCGATCTAACCTATTTTTATCCGCAGTCACTAATTAGGAATCCTACTTACCCCATCATCCCAACTCGGCCACAGGCAGGACCATCTCTTTTTAATGTACCTACTTTTAATCGTTTCTCCCCACTTACAGGATTAGAGGATATCGATTGACGCCCCCTAGTACATTATACACAGCATCCCCCATATGGCTCAACGAAGGGACACTTACCTAAAAATTATTCCCCCGTACCCCTGACTAATGCTATACCAGATAGTGGGAAGGCCAATTCGGGAACAATCCAAATACTTTCGTGGAATATTGCAGGCCTTAAGAAACACCTGGCCAACCCGGATTGGCTTGACTTTGTCAACCAATACGATATTTGCATGTTCCAGGAGACCTGGAGTTTAGACCCTCTTTATAAGCCTGGTTATTCTACCTTTCATATCCCGGCAGTCCACCAGGGTGTGGGCAGACCTTCGGGAGGCCTACATATTTGGATTAAGGTCGCTCTGAATTTGGACATTAAAATCCATAATGCCAAGTCAGTAGATCTTATTCATATATCCTTCAAACGGCCCCAAAATGGCTCTAGAGTTGACCTCCTCAATGTATACGCTAGAGGAGGCCCTTCCACTCAAAACTCTGCCACCATCTCCATTCTGGAAAACATTTTGTCAGGTATCCCACCACTCTCTAATATCATTATAGGTGGTGATCTGAATTGTACGTACGAACCACTAAGAGATGCTGACCTTTTAGGGCTCACTGAGGAAGACAGTAAAACTTGTATCCCCCCTTTAAATTTGAGTTCTACTATGAGATGGTCAGCAAGGGCACTTCAGATGACCGGTCTCACTCTGGAATTTAACCTCCGTGCCCTAAATGGGAGAACTCTCTCTGATCCACATGGGGCTATGACCTTTAATAGATTACATGGGCCATCGCGTATCGATTACATTATCATAGATGCAAATTCTTGGGACCAGGTGGTTGATATGAAGGTAGAACAGATGCCAGATAGTGACCATAATCCCCTCTGTGCAGTTTTTAAATGGAATTCAAGGCCAAGCTCCTTAAATTTGAATTTGGCCTCCAAAGCAGTAACTCCTACAAACTGCAATAGAAGGTTGAAATGGCACAAGGTATCAGGTCACGAGGACACCCTAACCTCCATAAACCTCCTAGTGGCCTCTAAGGCTGCTGAATTTGCTCACCTCAATGCAGGGTCGCTTGTGACAAACCATGCTAACTTTATTAACACTTATAAAACCCTCATTGAGGACACAGGCTCTCATTTTATAATAAAAGGTCCAAAAGCTGGCATAAATCATCAACCCAAGAGAGGCAACCCATGGTTTACCAACGAATGTAGAACCCTGAGACAGGAGATCATTCTTGCACTTCGGAATAAAGATCCGATAGCTGTCAGGTTGGCTAGGCAAGCTTATAAAAAATCCATAGCAGCTGCTAAACGGGCTTGGGAGGAGGAACATTGGCAAGCACTTAAGTATGCAGCCTTTTCAAAAGATTCTAAAATCTTCTGGACCTTAATAACTCAATTATCCAGAAGAGACTCTGAACCAATCCCCAACAATATAACCAAACAGCAGTGGTCTGTGCATTTTTCAAAATTATATTGTAACGAGGTAGAGCCCGACCACCTCACGTCTGAAAGTCCAGACCTTAACCCAACCTTTTTACAGCCTGATCCAATGGACCTTTTTACTTCTGGGGAGGTCCAGATCGCCATCAAAAGCATAGCTTCCGGGAAGGCGGCAGGCCCTGATGGCCTTCCAGGCGATTTGATTCTCCATGACCCCCTAATATGGGCAGAACTTATCACTAATGTGATGAACTTACTGCTAAGAGGCCATGCTATCCCTGATTCATGGAAGGGTGCCGAGGTAGTCACAATCTATAAGAAGGGGGCGAGAGAGGACCCTGCCAACTACAGGCCAATAAGTTTAATCGATGTCATCCAAAAGGTGGTTGGCAGGGTTCTCAACTCGCGAATGTGGACCTGGCTTGAAGAGGGAAACCTCTTATCACACTTACAAGCAGGGTTTAGGAAGAAAGTGGGCACTATGGACCAGGTGTTCAGATTCCTCGCCACATATTGGAAGACTGTCCTGATTGGCGGGGGTTCTTTATACCTGGCCTTTATTGATCTTAAAACTGCATTTGATCTCGTTCCCCGGGCCAAACTCTGGCAGGTTCTACATGGAATGGGGTTGCCACGATACCTTTTGGAGTTTATCAAAAGACTGCACGAGGACCCATATGCAAGAATTAGATGGGGGAGTGAAGGCCAACTGACTGACCGTATCCCTGTTCAGAGGGGGGTTCGCCAGGGATGTGTGATGGCTCCGACACTGTTCTCCCTCTTTATTAATGGGGTGGTAGACCATTTGAGGGAGGACCCAGCGGATGCCCCCACCCTGGCGGGGGAAAAAACACCCACCCTCCTCTTTGCAGACGATACACTCCTCATGTCTAAGACCCCTATGGGTCTTCAGAAACTGCTTGACAAGTTCTGTATCTTTTGCGACAATCGTGGACTTACCATCAATACTACTAAGACCAAATTGATGGTATTATCTAGAAACAAAAAACTTTAAAAAACCACCGTCTCATTAAATGGCACCCCCTTAGAAGAAGTGGATGCCTTTGATTATTTGGGGGTCAGGATAAACTCTAGAATGAAATGGGATTCGCACATTGCCAAAATGACTTTAAATCTAAAGAGAGTGACAGGAGCAATCCTTAGAGACCACCGTTTATCATCAACTAAGCCTATTAGCCCTGCCTTATTAGTATACGAGGGCAAGGCATTGTCTGCTGCTACTTACGGATCTGAACTGTGGGGATTCGAAACAGTTGCTGATTTAGTCTCTGCAGAACATAAATTTATGAGAGAATTAGTGGGTCTCCCAGTTTCCACTCCTATTAAGCCGTTACTTTATGATTTGGGACGCTGTTCCATTAAAGACATTGTTGGCCTTCGGCCCGTTTTATTTTGGGCCCGGCTCAGGAGAACCCCGGAACTGAGCAATTATGCAGCCGCCCTTGACGAACTTATTGCTTTAAATGGTTTCAGATTAATCCCATGGTTGAAAAATCTGAGGCACTTGGTAATTAAGCTAGGGCTAAAAGAAGAATGGCTCTTGCAGCAGCCCCCGCAAAAAGATATTATTAAGAAACTATATTGGTCAAGCGTCGAGGGAATGGCTTTGACAGACGCAAAGTTGGGTGCTCTAACTGATGCATTCATGACCTGCAAGCCAGCTCCGAAGCTGGAACCTTTTTTAGATTTCATCTCCTCACCAAGGGACAGAGCTTTGTTCCTCAAAATGAGGTTTGGCACACTACCTCTTAATGATTTTACAAATAATTGGAAAAATTCTAAATCCAATCACACAGCTTGCCCGGGATGTTCTAATCCTACTGAGTCACTGGGGCACTTCCTGTTTGCCTGCAAGGCGTACAGGGCACCTAGAAAGCGCTGGTTAACTCCAGTTTGTAGTAATCTGGGTACTAGGCAGTCATCAGTGGCCCTCCGTATTTTAACGACGGACACAACATCCTTGCTGGTAGTTTGTGGGGTAGCCAAATACCTTGGAAAAGCTTGGATATTACGATCTAAGCTGGTTGAAGCAAGCTCTGCTTAGATTGCCATCTTGTCTCTCTTTACCATCTACATCAAACAATTTTTATAGCTGGATATGTATCTCTTGCCTTCATTCTCTTACTCCTCTGTTTTACTTAATCTGCCTTTTTTCTTTTTTTTGTTTTTCTGGATGAAATTTTTAAATGTATATTTTTATATGTTATCATTCCTGTGGTCGTACCTATGTTGATTCGAAATGTAATTACTTTTATGATACCTTGTTATCGAATAAAGTATATAAACAAGCATAATACCAGATGGGCTAAACCAACAAATAGTTGTGCGTACAACACCAAATTGTAAAATCACATGCAGGACAGCAGGGCCTGGCCTTTATGTCGCCCATCAGTAGTTGTTTTGCTATAAAAGCAAATCACATTTCAAGAATCTCAGTCATGAATTTTCACACCTGCAAGTGCTGATGAAATCACACAGATGTACAATCACATTTGCATCATCGAAGGCTGAGGCACACTAGTGAACATGGAAATATAGAAGCCAACAGAGCACAGTAGGGCCAGCAACAATAATTTTGAAGACGAGGTGAGTCAAAGGATGAAAAAGAAGTTCTCTGATGCGAAAAGCAAGTTGGTAGAGGAACGTGTGGCTGAGCATGATAAATTGTTTGGAAAAGGCATCATTACAAGTACCGCAAGTTAAGAAGTGTTTCAAGGACAAGGGGGCCCAAAAGTATATAAGGGACTGTGGGTATGAATGTTTGTGAAGGAACAAGTGGTCCCTTAGTATGAATTTGCACAGAACAATGAACATAGAAGATAAGTTCTATGTCAGAAAATAGTCATTTATTCAATCACTTAACACATTAAAAAACATAATAAAAGTGGAAAGACAAAAAAAACTGAAAAGTTATTTTACAACTCAGACATTTTTACAGTGACTGTAACAATATTGAGCAGATTCTGTCACAATTTTTTCAAGTACCAATGCTATCAACTCATAGACCAACGTTTCGATCCCACTTATTAGTATGGGGATCATCATCAGGACTTTAAATGTATATGCCTGAGACTTAAAAGATGCCTAACATCAATCCCAGTTGGGATGATGATGATAATCAGAGACGGGTGGTGTTTAAGCCAATCAATGAAACCTGTAACTGCCGGGAAAACGACTATCAAAAAAGAGCTGTTGAATACAACCCAGTAGCGTGTTGATGGCACTCCTGCTGTGGGGGAGAGCAGCAATACCTAAATACACAGTGAACAAAGGGCGATCAACACCAACTCATTGCCGTGACCCAAAGGAACGCCATTCATGCTAAGGGACCACTTGTTCCTTTACAAGCAAGTTAAAAAGTGGCAAACAGGGAAGAGGATTTAAACCAGTGGCAATGCATCAGTGAGTACACACGGTCCTGTGAAGTGCTCCTGTAAATTGGATTAATGTGTAAACTTGTGCCAGAATGAAACAAGTGACAAAGGCATGTACATGATCAGGAAAAATACCTACACAGGACCCCCCAACACCACCGGGGTAGATTGTGGAAAGTACCCTGGCATCAGTGGGTGTCCAGGGAGCATATCAGCCTTATTTACTGTTAAGCACCTCTCTGCCCCTTTCCGGGTGCATTGCACCAGTTTGACAAAATAATACATAACAGAGGGAAGCCATGATAAACAACTGTACTTTGCACCTGTAGATAGAGACATATCATAATCATTTGTCAATGGTTATGCCACGACTGGGATGTTTACTGAACAGGTATTCACATACCAGCGCACCAGGGTAAGCATGTCACGGACGCAGTCACTTTTTCGGGCATAAACTGCATATAAACGTTATATTGAAATCAAGGCAAATGGAATTATGCAATTTTGCACCTGTGGCGTTTTCTGCATAATTATGGATTTGCTGCGTTCCACACATAATCCATCCTTTGCTGTACAACCTGCAGATTTTAACAAATTGTACCTCAAACGGATAAAAAGTTACTACAAATGCAGCAAAAGGCTCTTTGCAGAAGTTGACTGGCCATCTTTCTGAAATCATATTGCTATGTTTGGGTTTCAGACTGGTACAAATGAGGTGAAACCTTTACCCAGATAGTGTTAATTTGTGTAAATGTGACAAAATAATGAGGTAATACTATCACAAAATGTGCAGTGTTATGCTTCATAATTTGCCTTTTCTCTCCGCATAATATAGTAAACCATACCACATAATTTTGTTTATAGACACCAATCCAAGCTACACAAACCCGAAATTTGGTCTTTTTGCCCAAAAGAGTTTCACCAGGTTTTTGACAAGACTTGTAATCCCATTTGAGCCCGAAATAGGCTTACCACCTTAGTTCACATTAAGGCTGTAGACTGTAAGTTGATGTTTGTGAAGAAAATTATTGCATTTCAAAACCTGTATGGTAAAGTAGGTATATGAGTGATGCTAAAACCATACTTTGTAATATAGGCATAACCAATCAGACAACTGTCTGAAATTTTAAGTTTGCCATAGCCTGGGCAAAAGCACTTCTGTAAAAAGCTATCAACTCAATCAATTTCCTGTGTACTGCCTGAGTTAGCAAGATTTGGGTACCTTTTATTTTTCCACTATGCCCCATCCTTGAAGATTCATAATCATAACACAAAGCTGAGAATCTATTTTGGAGGGATTGGAGGGAAAAATGAAAAGAATTGAAATGTACAACACTGAAATGAGTCTATGGTAACATGTAGGCCAGGTGACATTCTATTTTCTTAACCACTTTTAACACCCATCTGTTTGCAGATTTTGCATTGCAAGTAGGCAGAAAAAATGAACAAGTTTGCCTTATTTTCCCAAATTATCTTAGGCCAAACTTGCAACAGAGTCAGCCAGACTTAGGGCCTGATTTAGATCTTGGCTGATCAGGTCCTGCCGTCGCATTTCTGGCAGTCATCCAGCCTGTTAACTTGGTGGTCCATCCGCCATATTTAGATATTGGCTGGCTCACAGATGAAAGACCGCCAGAGTTCCGCTGACCCTGACAGGAATTCTCAACTGCATCGATGGCAGTATAGGCAGAAGCGGCTGTCTTTAGGACTCAAGCGCAGATTCCCGCCGTCCTAACTATGATGTACCTTTCCGCTGTGGCAACTGTGGTGGGAATCCCTCCTACTTTGAGTTGGCGGAATCGGAGGAAAATGCTTCCCGTTTCTGTCTTGTCCCCCATTGTCCATGTCCCTCCTTTGCTGCACCGACTCCACCACAATGCCAAACGACTCTGCTGTCACCGAGATCTACGGTAAACTACTTTTACAATTGTTCTATGTATCGTCTATTGACAGTTGCTGTAGCCTTCTGTACTTCTGCATTGCTCTTACATGCAACATTTTTCTTAGGTGTAATTAAGTAGTGTACATTTTCCTACTCATTAAGGTAAAATGAGCACACCTGTATTGACACTTAAAAAATATATTTTTGTTGTGGTACTTGTGAGAGGTGTGCTTGTGGGTGTGCATTCAATAGTGTGTGTATGTTGTTTGTGTGGTATGCAATATGTACCAAAAAGGGGTATAACACATTATCTACATATACATTATGACACCTTCACAACATATATATGAAGTAAGATAATGATGAGTACACTCACTTGTCACCACACCACTATGGCCTCACTTCATCAGAACACCAGCAGAATGGGAACACCTAAATCTACTCGGCGCAAACCCGCTGCCATGATGGCAATGGAGTACTGTTAGCCAGCAGAGATGACTGCGTCAGCAACTGTCTCCTGTCTATTGTCGCAACATCTAAATAAGGGGGGGCGGTCTGCCGACACCTTGATGGAGTATTTGGGGTCGCCGCCACGGCGGGACATCGGTAGTCCGCCAAGATCTTAATCAGCCCCTTTTGGCACACCATGAAAGTATTGGAATATTTTATGAATGCCATTTCCGCGCCTTTGGCTTTCTAACATGTCTATTAAAAAAAAATACTTTACTATGCCATTGGGCGAATTGTTTCAAACTTTTCACAGTGGAGATTTCTCTTATGACAATTGGGCTTACTCACTCACTGTAGTTCAAATGTTTTGAAACCTGCACTTATTTATTTACAAATGAATCACTAACCTGATTAGAGCACTGTGGATGCATGAGTAGTGCAAGTTCCTGGACATCACATCTAAAGGGTATTGTTGAGAAAAATAAATAGGGAGGTTCAGAGGAGAACAGTAGGCACAACATGAGCAGTTGGCCTTCATGCCCTCAAATTTTGAACTTTAGAGCACAGGAGAATGCCTTCTGTGCAACTTGTTTTAGGACAGCAGTAATAATTATGGATGGGGGTTGAGACTACAAAGAGATCAGTAGTAAGTGCAATTTTCACTTGTTTTTATTTTATCGCTCCCATGCTGCAATCCCCCTGCTTCATTTAGAAGGTGATATATGTGAGAGTACATGGCATTGTAGTTTAAAAAGAGGAATAAAATCTGATGCAAGGTACAGTTGTGGAAATGCCCAGTACTAGATTCACTATTTGCATATCTAATTTCGATTCCCTTATGCAAGCAGCTTCTGTTATGAGTGCAAAAAGACTTTTGTAATTCACAAAAGCTTACTTTATTTTCTTATACAGAACACAGGTTTCCATGTGAGTAAATCTCATTTTGTGGGTGGCAATTTGGCAATGTAAGGTAGGAGTCCTTGGAAGTTTGTTTACACCCACAACACACACAGACTCTTCTCCGAGCCCTTAGTGGACCTAGATTGTCACGTGGTCGCTAGGGGCATTGCTGAAATCTTTAAGTTAGCATGAGCCCGGTAGCCATGATGCTGCCTTTGCACGTCTTTATTTTTACAAAGCTCTGTTTATGCCTTTCACATGAGAACTCTCTGATGTGCTTGTTCTCTGCCTATTCCTGGAGATTAGTCTGAACATTGTGAGCAAGGTCGATAAACACTGGCTCTTGTTATTCTGTTCCGGTCAGGCCCAACACATAGACAAAACATACCAATGCAGCTGTTTTTGCTGGAGACTTGTACTTCGATATTATGGGGATGCATGTTTAGGTAACACACACTTGGAGAGGGACATTTTCAAGGAGAAGAGCAACCCGCACCTGTGATGTAGAAATACGATCCATGGCAGAGGTATGGGGTCTGCTGACAAAGCCCAGAGATCTTCTATTATATAATAATACTTCTGCTTACCAAGGGGAGGGTGGTTAGGCCTTATAGTCCTTTATCCACTGTCTTTATAAAATGACATCTCCCTTTATAATATATGGCCTTGCTGCAATGCTAAGTGTATTGATATTATGCATTTTGCTGCTGGTTATGGCATGTATACTGCATTTTAGATCACTCTAGTTAAAATAAATATTTTAAACTATCTTCGTGTCTCTGTCAGATCATATTGTGGACAAGTACGAGTGAGCGAAAAGGTGTATCTTGTTACCGCAATTCCTGAGAGATCCGGAATGTTGTGTTCTGGGATGACTAATCATTGGTTTTTCCGTTTGTGAGTAGGAGAACGAGTGAGACACTATAGCTAGTCGGTCATGGGCTCGTGGGCACTAAGGTGGTAGGAAGGCTTAGCCCTTATACACCGAGGTCCCATAATCCTGCACATAGTTCTGTGTATGTGCAGAATCCCTGCAACATGGCGCTACCAATGTTTGGTCTGGTACTTATTCGCGAGACCCATGAGTAACGCTTGTGCTTGTCCACAAAACCCTTTCACCAATTACTGGAGACGGTCGTTGTGCAAGGGATTTACCTCCTATATTAGAGATTATAGGTTTTTCAAGCTTGGATTTTAAAAGGTTTTGTTTTTCTTCTTTAATACCCAGTGTTGCACTACCCGTTTTACTTCTTTTCCGCTCTATTTTGATAATGGCTATTAATAATAATAATAATAATAATAATAAAGCCACTTTTAGAGCACTTGGTTACACTCAAGACGGTGTGTCCCCGCGCTAAGAAATGCTAATAGCTCCCTGAAAAAGGCCGAGGTCCGGAGCGGAAGATCCTAGGCTACAAGGAACAAAAATTACTTTGGGAAAAGGTAAGTATTTAATTTAAGTCTGAATCTAATTTCGGAAGGCTCCATGCGCAAGTCAAGAGGGAGATTGTTCCAGTGCTTGCTCACTAGAAAGCGAAAGGAGCTACCTCCCATCCTGGCCCTGCGAACACGAGGAAGCTGAAATAGCATCGCTCCAGCAGATCGGAGGTTATGGGTGGGGCGATGGATCGTGAGAAGGTTTCGCAGGTAACCAGGACCTTTACCCTGGGCAATGCGATGGGCAAAACAAAGTGCTTTGAACTTGATGCGTTCCTCAATAGGGAGCCAGTGGAGTTTATGTAATGCCATTATTCCGGATGCCCTGCGTGGAAGGTTAAGTACCAGGCGGGCGGCGGCATTTTGGACGCACTGCAATTGGTGTATGCCTTTCTACTTAGTCCTAGGAGTAGGGCATTGCCGTAGTCCAAATGTGGAGTGACTAGGGCATGAATCAATGTTTTCCTGGCACTGATGGGGAGCAGGTTGAGGACTTTACGAAGTGTTTTTAATATTCCAAAACATTTTCCTGTAATTTTGCTGACCTGCTGCCTAAAAGAAAGCTCCGCATCCAACCATATACCTAGATTTCTAACGGAGTCCGCCGGGAGGGGGATCGCACCTAATTCTGTAGTCCACCAGGCCGGCGACCAGGCAGAGGGGGATTTTCCGACCACTAACAGTTCTGTTTTATCGCCATTAAGGCGTAGGCAGTTGTGGTTCATCCATCCTGCCACAGACCGCATGCAGTTTGCTATTGCTGCTCATAATTGTGCAGCTCTAACTGCTCATTTGACTCAACATGGAGTCCCGGCTACGGGAGCAGACATTATCTTTGTGGTTGAAGTGACCGCTGCTTTTTGCTCCAAGGTTTTTTACTCTTGGGTTCAGTTTCCGGCGGTGGATGGGAATGATCATTTCTTTCATAAATATGAAGATGCCACTGTTCCCCAGGATTATAGACCTTACTGGTTACTTGAAGTTCCGTTGTCAGCTTGGGAGCACACCATCTGGTTTAATAGCGCCCTACCTCACCCTGTTACAGTGGTTCGTTTAGGCCCTTTATCAGTCGACGGAGCCACATAGCCCGTTTTAGTGGGATTTACACCACACCCAAATTATTGTGGTGTCTCACATACAGAGCTGCGTCAGTTGCATGAATCTTCCATTCATATACACAGTAGTGTGATACAATATATGTCTCGTACTGTCCGGGTAGCTCAGGCTGGAGCCCCTCCTCAGCAACCAGGACATGGATAATATGGTAATATGCCCAATCATAATTAATTAATTATTTGATGGGAAAGCATCCTCAAAATAGGGATGATTTACTGTTCTGGTTAGCCGAGCGATTTGAACAACTCAAAGCTGTATTTCCCAATACTACTCCTTTGGATAAACGCAGGATACAATGAGTTTACCAAAAGGTCTTATTCCCAATTTAGCCAACTGCACCACTTGGGGGAAGGTGTTTGCGGTACTGTATTGCTTCTAACAGTTCTTGAGAAAGTTCAGGAGAAACACGGAGCGGAGGCCGCCCTGGAGTTGGGGATGAGACTAGTCGGGGTATTCCCTATAGTCTCTGATATGATACTGGCCAATATGAAGGTAGAAGCAGTTAGTTTGCAAGTGTGTCAGCGACTTGAGGCAGTAGCTGACATTGATAAACAACGCAAATTGCCTAAGATTATAGCTAAAGTGTATAAATCATTAGGGTGTAATAATTTGGGGATTAATACTTTTACTCAACCGCAGAATAAACCCCCTCCTGAAAAAGAGGGGCGTCTATTCTTTCCTAAAAAGAATTGGAACAAAAATAAGCAACAACAACAACAGACACAGCAGAAGCAGGGTTTGCGTGCTAGTTCACCGACATCCGATGTTTTAGAGCGTAGGTATGATTTGCGTGACCGCTCTAAGATTCAGACTCCAGAGAGGTTTCAGGATCCTGATCTTTGCTCTCCTCGTTCATTACAGGACTCGTCGGATCAACAATCTGGTGGAGGTGAGTCCCAAGATCGTAGACAAGGCGAGACCACGCAACAACGTCGTGACTCACCATGCCAGTTTGACGTAAAAGCCAAACCGGAGGGACAACTGCCATACCGTACTCCATTTTAAAAGAAAAAAGTTGCTGCATTAGCAGCAAAGTATGCCTCAGACGGTGAGAACCCTGCTCCTGCATTGGAGATGGGCTGTGACACTCCTGGACAGCACGGCGGAAGTTACCATAGTACGGGAGGTCCTCTGTCCTTGTCTGGAGGCGAGAGCAACTGCCACATTTATTACAGTGGAAACAGCTGATACAAGAGTTGCACCCCCTGATAGACTTTATGAAATAGTTCTCCAAATTGAAGGTGATATACAACGTACAATTAAGGGTATCTTTTGGAATAACCTTACCTCGTCGTACGACATTTTGTTGGCGGGGGCGGATTGGCCTCCTCCATTTGTCTTGGCTTCTTTCCGAGGTGGGGACGTGATACTTCTGAGTTTTTTGCGTTACGTCTCTGAAGAGGTTTAACAAGATTCTGCATCGGAATGGGCTTCAGCCCTAGCGCCGGGAGTGTATCGCAATCAGGTGGGCTGGGATAGAGATTCACCGTCACATGAGATCCCTTTGCGATCAATGCAATTGTCCGAAAAAATTACAAAACTGCTTTAGACATTTCAAATGAATTTTACAGTCACAATTTGGCTCCTGAGAGCCGTTAGTGGACCGCATTTACTGCGGTCGGCAATCAAAAAGGATTTACAAGATTATCCATGGGCGATAAGAATAGCCGTGGTGCGTTTGCTGCGCTGGTTGTGTCGATTTTATACGACATTGATCCGGATGCTTTCTCTTACGTCAATGACATTTATTTGATGGAAGACTAATTAATACCGAATCTGGTGCATGTTGACTGCATCATACTGTCGTTTGCAGATTTTGGGTACAAATTCAATTTTGCTAAGTCTCACATCACCTACTTGGCAGTTCTGTTTTTGGGTTACAAACTCTACAATGAAGGGAGGGGGTTAGCCCCCCCCCCCCCATTTCTGGAGGAATATGCTCAATTGCAGCCTCCTTCTACTCTTAAGAAGTTACAATCTTTGATGGGTCTTTTGAATTTCGGGAGGACATACATTCCTGATTATGCTCAGCATATCATACCACTTTATGCGATGATGGAACCCTCTTTTTCGTCTTCCAGCTGTCTTCCGGAACATACAGAAATTCTTCGGTCTTTGCAGTCTAAATCTGATTGCAACCAACTTGTTAACTCGTGACAACACAACTAATTTGGTCATATGGATTGTACCTGGTTCAGTGGGTTACACTTACCTAACATTCAATGAGGGTGATACAGTCCCCATTGCCTACAAATCGCATTTGTACACATCAGCAGAGATGCGTTTTTTCCCCATTGGGAAAATTCTTATGGCAGTACAGATGGCGATCCTGAAGGGACGCTCTTTGGCTCAGGGGAAACGCATTCTTATGGTATCGCCTGTGCCTACTCTAGAGGCGGTCACAAAGGCAAGGAACCGAATTCTAAAGCCTTACACCCGCGTTGGATTCAATGGGCGAGTTCTTTGTCATCAGCTGATGTCACCTTTATCTTTGACCCATCCTTGCAGACATAGGAGTTTTTACAGTATGAACAGGTACATCCTGCACCATAGTTTTTGCCTACTCTTGACCAATACATATATACCGACGGATCTGCGCAGCCGGCCGTTGGTTCCAAACATGCTTACTCTGCAGCCTGTGCTATTGTAGCGGGCTCTATGGTTGACGGTAAATTTAAGTCTTATTTGGTCCACACACTGTCTCTTGGTGACTGCACAGCTCAATTGGCTGAGCTGTGGGCTTTGGTATTGGCTCTCGAATTAGCTGATCCCAATGTACCTACACTTATAGTGTGCGATTTTTTCTATTGTGTACAGTCCGTTAATGACAATCTGTTCTTTAGGTCTCAGAACGATTATCGTGACTCTAAAGGTAGCGCGATCAAGCATAAGATGCTTTGGGTTCGAGAGGCAGCTCTTAAAGAAAGCTTGCCGCTCACACATGTGATACATACTCTTGGCCATCAGCATGTGGGAGCACATGCTGTTGGTAATTCTTTGTCTGATGAGGCAGTCAAATCTGCAGTTACCACGTGTTCAGTAGCAGCAGTTACAAAGGCCATGGCTAAAATTGATAATGTCATTCTGGCAGCTATAGCTGCTACAAGGGATGGGACAGCGTTCCCACAAGTTTTCCCTTCTAAGTATTCTTATCCTTTATCCCCAGAACAAGTTCCCTTTGCTTCCATTCCATCCGTTGGGGATTGGCAGATTCCCAACGAGGACCGTAGGCTTCCTTAAATAGTAGCCACGCACGAAGGCATTACATCTGCACATGCTGGAGTTTCAGCGACGGTGTCTCTTTTGCAGCAGCGTTATTGGTGGCATGGTCTATACAGACAGACTCGTAATTATGTACTTTCTTGTGACATTTATCATCAGATTAAATCGTCCATGGCTGCACGTCCACCTCACACGCAGCTATACATCTCAAATCAACCATTTGCATGTATTTATCTTGATCACTGCAGTCCTTTAATATCAGACACAGCCCATAAACATATTCTGGTTGCAGTGCATTCGTGCACTAGATTCCTTTGGGTTTAGCCGCAACATAGTGCTTACGCTCGAAACGTCATTAGAGATTTGCGTGTCTTTATCTGAACATTTGCTTGAGGTACCTTCCATTCTGACCAATGTCCTGCATTCGCCTCTAAGGCTTACAAGTATGCGATGAGGTCGCTGGGGGTGCTATTTCTTTTTATGTCTCCATACAGGCCTGAGGGCACTTCTATAGTGGATCGAATGAACCGTGACTTAAAGCAATCTTTGACAGCTAGAGTCTTAGGTACTGGCAAGGGTTGGCTGACTCATTTATATGGAGTTCAACGTGCACTAAACAATCTCCCGAGAAGATCTCTGGGTGGGCGGACCCCATACGAAATGCTCTTTCGCATCAAAATGTTTGTGCGAGACCTTGATGGTCTAGATGTTGTGGCGGCTGCCGCAACATTTGACTTAGACAACCATTGAGCTATGTTACAGGATCTACAAAAGACTTGAGACACTCTTGCTAAAGCGGAGTTGCACTCGTCCGTCCGAAGACACAGCAGTGGGGATCCCAGTCACAGGGTGGCTTCCTAAAGTTGGAGATCTAGTCCTGGAGAAGATAGAGAACAAAAAAGAATTTGGCCCCTCCTACTGTGCACCAGTCCCTGTTCTTGGATTAAAGGGCACCCGAACTGTGATTTTGCCTCCACTATCTGGACGCAAGGAAAATCGCTACATTTCCATTTAACATGTCAAGTTGCACCATTTGGCCGATACTGAATCGCATGCCTAAACCGGTCCCGGGGAGGGATGTTCCACTTCCTGTGAGGTCCTTGCCGGTGACTACCGTACACCGGGAGCGTTAAGTGGAAACCTCAATTGATGTGCTGCCAGTTTTGTCATCAGCGTCAACGACTACACCTCGGAATCATGACTTGCCGTCTATGGAGCTTATTGTGGACATTCCTACAGGTGCTCCAATCATCTTTTAATGCTGACTGACCACCTTTGTATCGACTAGGAACTGTTGGTTATTACATTGACAGAGACAACTTTTCTTTAACTTCGTCGTCTTCTTTATTGAATTCTACTGCGGAGGCACCCCCTAGCTGATTTTTCATTTTCTTTTCCTGGTTTCACAGAACTTATCTGGTTCTTCATTGGTACTTACAATGGTATTTCTCTTTATGTGGATTGGATTTGTGACTGTCTTTTTCCTTTAGATTAATGGTCATTATTTGCCTGAACGCTCTGATGTACATTGGTTGATGGTGTTTTAGCCCCACACACCTAATCTCATGTAATGAAAAGGGATCAATCACATGTTTGGGATAAAGTTCGATACGAAATTTACGGCCAGACAGAGACGATTCGAATGCCTTACGTCTTTCGTGTCTCATTAGGTGACGTCATCACACCTGTGATGCATCCTGACGACTGGGATGTTAATGCCGTACATTCGTTATTTTCAGATTTAAAATATTAGACTGCTTTTGAAACTGAGGATTTGTATTTGAATTCTGCCCATTATGCTGATTTATTCTGTTTTTTACATAAGTCAAACACAGTCTGTAAGAAGGTTAATTATACGCAATGGGAACATTGTCCTGCCCTATTTCAAGGTAGTTCGCGAACACAGAAAAATAAGTTTGTCTGCCTTTCTGGCTATAATCTATCTGACCCGAGATCCTATTATTATAAATTGAGTGCACAACACACACGTAATTCATGCTGACCCATACTAAATTGGTATCTTCTGCGACTTTCATAGCCAATTTATCATTAAAAGGTTATGATTATTGGAAAGACATGATTGATCTGAAATCAATATGGGGTACCACAAATTGGCGGGTACAGGGAACTGAATCATTGCATCGTGCGTATTTGATACCATCACAGCTGTTATTCCAGAATCAGATTGTGCAATAAACTACATGTTTTGGTTTGGCCACTGCTAAAAATTTTAATTCTCCTTCGTTCCCGTAATTAGCAGCTTATAATGACTGGCAGCAGTATACAAATTATTCTTTACAGGATTTATACATTATGGTCCACAATGGTACCTTTAATTCATCCACTATTACTCCCTTTGGATGGTTAATATGGCCGCTCAGTACTAATGCTTGCCAGTTGCATTTTTAAATCCAAATGGGGGTTTATGCTAAGTAAATCTGACCTTGCCTTTCCATAAACACATACAGTTACTACATAATCTGTGGGTAAATTGTGTCAACAGTGGTTGGGACAGTCCTCGTTATCTGTGAAACAACATCTCTCCCATTTAAATGGAGACATTGATATGGCAGATTTCCTTTAGGTCCCAGGTCTCCTAGTAAGAAACGTTTTGCTTATGCAGCACATAATGAAATCTGGAAACAATCCCAAATGGAAGCAGCTTTCAGGATGTGTCAAGTAGATCAAGACAATTTGCGCAAAGTTTTGGTAGATAACGGCATTAATACATTGTCTTCTCGTATTTACACTTTGGGCAATATTGTTTCATCTGTTATTGACATTGTGCAGAATGATGTGTCTGTTTCATGTCATGGTCAAAATCAGTTGCGTTCTGTACTGCAATTTGGCTGGACTTTACAAACATTGAAAAATGGGAAAGTGCCTTGGGATTATTTGAACACAACTGCCCTGTTTTTACCTTTTAATTTAACCAATAAACAAAAGCTTATGACAATGAAAGATTCAACATACACCTTGTTACATATTGAGAAGTTAAAACAACTGCAATTCTCAATAGCAGAGACTGCTTCCTCTGTATGGTTAATCCATGGGGTTATTTCTTTACCTATTCCCCTCTTTCAATTTATTGCATGTATTAAACATTATCGGATAGGGAGATTTGAACCCCTGGGTAGTACTTTCCTCCACAAAATGTGGTCTTTGCCATTTGCTTTTCACTGTCTACCTGATGATAAGGAGGTTTTCCTGACCGGGGAGGACTGTGATCCTACAATAGGACGCGCGTTAGTCTGTACACAAGTTCAGCCTCATGGCGCTTGCAACGTCTCAGCGCCCAATTTGGCCTGTTTTCTAAAAGGAACACTAGTTCCCTCAATAATTCCCACGCTCATAATGCTTTCTAACGGTAGTGATCTTATCCTAAATAATCACAACTGCTGCAGGTTACGGGCAGGCATTCAGTATATAGTAACGGTCTCCAAAAGAGTTGCTTGTTGCAGCAATGTTCTTTTTCCTCCCCGCATGGGATTATAGATAGCTCTCTGTGGCCTTCCATTCCCACTTTGAAAACAGATTTCAATGAACTAAGCAGACTCAAAGCGCTATTGTTTCGAAAAAAAGTCACTCTCACTTCTGCTCGAGAGACCTTCAAATTGCAGGTGGTTAGAATGTCTAGTGAGATTCAGTCACTGCTGAATACGAATCTCCCACTACATTTTGGGAACTGATTCATCAAATCTTTAATGCGTCTGATACTGAAGGCTTTGCACATTTTTTTAAACTTGTAGGTTCAGGCCTTGTTTCATCTTTTCAGACCAATTTTGGAGTAATACTGGCCTTTATACATTCTATTTTTTCCAGCGCCTTCTGTGGTTTTCCACTTAACCTATTATTGTTGTGTGTAGTGCTGGTACTTCTACTCCTGTTACGCAATGGATGCCCATCCTGTAGTTCTGCACAGACCAGACCTATGGTGACTATACCGTGAATGAACGCCGCAACTTTTTGGATGCTTGTCTTTGGCAACACTGAGTGTTAGCTATGGGCTTACCTTTCGCTTCGCTTACTTCATTTGCATGCTACCTGTGTTCCACTGCTGATGGTGCTCTTTCTATTGGGCCGTGGATATCTGCCTCTCCACAACATCATGACCGGATTATGATCTGCTGGTGGGTCCCTTGCTGGCCCTTGACCAGGACTGTTCTGGTGACGCCCGTATGATGCGTGCGGCTGCACTTGGAGTGTTGGCATGTTGGAATATCTATAAGGCTGCACAATGCCTCTTGCAGGAAAGTTTAATTATCACGCAAGTTGCCCTGTTCTGCTGCTGGATGCTCTGGATTACGAGGAACATGAATGTTCATTTGCTCTGCTGAATTGGATGGCATCCCTCTTTTTTGTTAACGACAATGATGCCCTATTGAAACACATTGCATTCCACGGTGCACGCAATCTTTTGGATTTCTCTAAATAAACTATACACACACACACACACATATATATATATATAATTTTTTTTAATTTGTCCTTTTTGATTGACTCTATTTGGGTAGAACAAAATGCGATTTGACTCTGCTTATCACTGACTCCTGTTTGTCTATGCGCTACAATCTGGCCAAGGGGGTGGTGTCACGTGGTCGCTAGGGACATTGTCAACATCTTTGAGTTAGCATGAGCCTGGTAGCCATGATGCTGCTTTTGCGCACGACACTACATGTCTTTATTTTTACAAAGCTCTGTTTATGCCTTTCACATAAGAACTCTCTGCTGTGCTCGTTATCTGCCTGTTCCTGGAGTTTAGTCTGAACATTGTGAGCAAGGTCAATAAACGCTGGCTCTTGTTATTCTGTTCCGGTCAAGCCCTAGCACTTAGACAAAACATACCAATGCAGCTGTTTTTACTGGAGACTCGTACTTTGATATTATGGGGATGCACTTGGAGAGGGACCTTTCCAGGGAGAAGAGCAACCCGCACCTGTGCTGTAGAAATACGATCTATGGCCTGAGGTATGTAGTCTGCTGACATAGCCCAGAGATCGTCTATTAAATAGTAATACTTCTGCTTACCAAGGGGAGGGTGGTTAGGCTTTATAGTACTTTATCCACTGTCTCTATAAAATGACATCTCCATTTATGATATATGGCCTTGTTGTAATGCTAACTGTATTGATATTATGCCTTTTTCTGCTGGTTGTGGCACGTATACTGCATTTTTAGAGCACACAAGTTAACCCCTTCAGCGCGGCGCGGATTTCCGCGCCACGCTGAAGGTTCCGCGCGCGGGCGGGGCCATGACGGAACGGTTCCGTCATGCGCACAGCGCAACCGACGTGCATGACGGAACCGTTCCGTCATGCGCGTCGAAGGGGTTAAAATAAATATTTTAAACTATCTTTGTGTCTCTGTACGAGAAAGTGAGCGAAAAGGTGTGTCTTGTTGCTGTGATTCCTGAGAGATCCAGGAGGGTTGTGTTCTGGAGTGTCTAATCATTGGTTTCTTCGTTTGTGAGTAGGAGAGCGAGTGAGACACTATAGCTAGTCAGTCCTGGGCTCCTGGGCACTACGGTGGTGGGAAGGCTTAGCCTCTTTACACCGAGGTCCCATAATCCTGTGCGCATTCTGTGCATGTGCAGAATCCCTACAACAAGATGTGGTCTGAGATTTATGCTTGACAATAGCAGGAGTAAATACCTTTCCAGGGCAGGAAGGCAGGGAACAGCACCACCACCACCAAAACTGATGTGGGTTAAGGGGTTTATACATGACAAAAACTATTAAAGGGGCACACAATGAAGGAACATAAATTATGACAACTCACATTTATGGTTGACCTATGTCATGATTGTTGTTTGCACCAGTGGGTATCTTTTTAAATTCACACCCATTCGTGTAACGGCATAAGGAGGGAAACAGTACCATGTATGCTTTTGGAGAGCTAGTGCCCCTGACCCTATATTGCCCATTGCACGTTCTATAGGTTTATTTTTAGCCTCTTCAACTCAGTACATATGACAAGCAGGTGTGTACTCTGCAGGTTTAATGTGAAATGGAATGCGATCCCGAGCTGGGGTCTGGAGGCACGCACCATATACACCTCCTTCTTCTAAGGGTGAATACCGTCAGCTCGCCGGTCGTAAAAGAATGACAGGGGTGCTAGTGACGAATAATAGCGGTTAGGCCAGTGGAGTAACGAAACTTGAGGGGTGCCCCTACAAAGTACATGGAGGGGGGCCCCCCACTCTTTGGACCCAGTCAGGAGCTCTTAGGCCAGGCACAGTGCTTGCGGGGACCCCTGGAGCTTGGGCCCCTCCTGCACCGCAGAGGGTGCAGGTGCTAATGTTACGCCACCGGGCTAGGTAGGCCTGTCATCTGTCTAGCAGAGCTGCATACCAGCCTCTTATATGGTTTAAATTGGTCTGCCTACCCCTTAAACTGGGTCCTTCACTCCATCAGTGTGGAACAAGGGTGACAAGTGTATGCGTAACCCACAGGATACAGAAGGCTGTGCATGCAGTGCTACATGAGGCTGTGGCCAGATGGGAATCAATTTGGATTTCCTGCACTGGAGTGGAACTAAGATGGAGGGCTGGAGATGCCACAGAAATCAATGTGAATAACACTGATTCTCCCCAGTAGGGTCTCTCTGTGGAGTAAGAAAACTCCTTGCCTCCTTGCCTCCTTCCGGTCTTTTTTTTTCTCCATATGTATTACCCACCTCATGTTAAATGGTGGTTAAGTGGGAAGGTCTCTCCCATTATTTTGAGCCAGAAGGAATACTCATAACTTAGAAACTGCCTGAACCAGTCGGAGGGGTGTACTTATGGATTACACAAACTTTGCCAGCAAACCTAGTATAAGTATAAGGCAGCCATGGAATCAACCAGTGTGCCAAAATATCTCTACAGAAACCGGGATCACCAGCAGTGGTGACCGAGAAACTTCTGTGCTCAAGGGTTATGGTATTTACTGCCAGCTCTCTTATGTTAGTTTCGGGACCAGAAACTTTGAGTTTTCACAGCACGACTAGAGAAAGCTGCATTGCATCGTGGGCACCGCACTGTGTCCGTATCAAAGTATGTGTTAATCTTAGCTGGAGTGAGGTACGCCCTATGCAGTATTAAAAAATGCACTAATTGGAAACAAGCATTTCTAGAACTTGTTCACGCCCTCTCAACCAATTCAGACCACATCTTCTCTGGAATCTCTTTGCCTAGGTCCTCTTCCCATTTCTGCTGCAGTTCCCATAGCGAAGCCAACATCTCACACGTCATACACCTATACAAACAAGTAATTGCTTTAATAGTCCCCGCCGCCATTACAACATATGGACAAGCCATGGAGGTCCTTGGTTCTGATAATCCCTCCCGCCAGTGTTTTTGAATGGCCCATATCAGAGCCGAATGAATTAGAAAATCCCCACGGGAAATATCATACCTGTCCCACAGTGTATCAAAGGGGAGGAGGGTACTATCCTCATACAAGTCACCTATCATATGAAGACCCTTCTCACCCCAGTCAGCGCTGTCCAATTGCCCCCATATGGAAGAGCAGTACACATGGTCAAAGGGATCTCCGGGGCATAGGGTTGCTCAATCGGTGCCCTTTGTTGACTCCGGTTCCAGCATAGCCGAAACACCCATAGCTCAGTAGGAAGCGTTCGGAGTCGCAATGGCAGTTGCAGTATTATAGACGATAGCACCTGTCCCGGTACCCTCTCCCCATCTCGCTCCGCCGGACCCCGAAATTCCAGCGCCACTGCTTGAGTAAGCCACTGTAGTTGGGCTGTCAAATAGTTATGTCTCAAAGTCAGGGACCGCCAACCCACCATTCTCCTTTGGAGTTTTCAGTGCCACCCGTCTGCTCCAGCTGTTCAAATAAAACCAGTAATCATTAATTGAAGTTGTTTAAAAATCAAGGCGGGTATCCAGACTGGTAAGGTTAGAAAATAATACAACAATCGGGGAAGAGCCACCATTTTAAGAAGGGCCACTTGACCTGCTACTGAGAGGTAAGGTCCCCCAGAACTCCAGGTTACCCCAAAGACTCCTAATAGCTCTACTCACATTGCCGTCTAGGAGGTCAGACGGTGTATGATAAATGCGGGTCCCGTGGTATGACAAGCAGCTATATTCCCATTGCACGCCATCATGTAGGCAAAGGCCCCCCATTCAGTGGGACAACAGGGAACAGGCAAGACTTCGCCCAATTTACCTTGAGACCCGAGACCGCCTCAAGACCCCGAAGGAGATCTTTTGCCCCGGTAAGAGCATCGGTCTTATTTGCCAAAAGCATGAGCAGATCATCAGCATAAAACGCAATGTACTGCATAAAGCCATGCACATTAAGGCCCGGGTAGCGCCGTTCCCTCCGGGCAGTGCCGCTAAGGGCTCTATGGCCAAGGCAAACAGCAGAGGGGAGAGCGGGCATCCCTGCCATGTCCCGCGGCCCACACTGCAAGCATCCGAGATCAGGCCGCCCGTCTTAACCCGGGCAGTGGAAGAGTTATACAGTAACGCCGTCCTAGACACAAAGGCATCACCCAAGCCAAAACTGCGCATGACTTGGAACAAGTACGGCCACTCTAGGCTGTCAAATGCTTTCTCTAGGTCAACCGATAAAACCGCAGCAGAGTCCTTTGAATAGGACTCAGCTTCCAATATGCGTAGTATGCGCCTTACATTGATGGCAGTGTTCCTAGTTGGTATAAATCCTGCCTGATCTCTATGCACCAATTGCACCATGTGAAGGAGCAGGCGAGTCGATAATATCCGACTCAGTATTTAATAATTAGTTGTAAGCATAAACAATGAGCGATAAGCAGTCCTATCGGAAGGAGACTTTCCTGGTTTCAGTAACGGAATGATGATGGCCTCGCGGGTAGAGCCAGGTAGCACACCCGCAACCTTCACCTCATTGTAAAGGTCCATTAATTTAGGAGCCATAAGATCAATATAGGTCAGATAAAATTCGATCGGTAATCCGTCAGCCCCAAGCGTCTTTTTTCGTGCCATATGTTTTATCGCTCCTGAACTTCTCCCAGTGTTATATCCTGCCCCAGGAGATTGGCCTGCGGTTTATCAAGGTGCGGAAGTTCAGCCATGTCTAAAAACTCCCCAAGGGTACCAACATTCAGGGATACCGTACCATGATAAAGATCTGTATAATAGGCAAGAAACTGTTAATTAATCCCCTGCTGGGTATAGATAAGTTCTCCCATCGGATTGCACAATTCTAAAATAACCGTCCCCCGTCAGGCAGGGTTGGCCAACTAAGCCAGCAACGTGCCGGCTTTGTCCCTTTCTGTATGTGCGCGCGTTATATACCTTTTATAATCAAAACAGCGCAACCTTTCAGTTTGCAAAGCGACCGCCTTTCTGGCTGCCAGTAAGTCCTGCTGCCCGCTAGGTTGTTCAGGACGGGCCCGTTCCGCCGCCGCAAGCGCTGATCTGCAGCCTCTATATCCTGCAGTAGTGTCTTACGCACCTCCACCATATTAGCAATACAGAGACCCCTCAGCACAACCTTGAAGGCATCCCATTCCACTGCCGTCGAGGACGCCGTACCCGCATTCTCGAGAAAATACCGTGTAATACCAGCCCCCACCACCTCTCGAAAGGCTTGGTCATCTAACAGCTCCGGCTTTAAACAAGAAAGTTGGGATTGCAGGGTGCTCTTGGAACCAATGCAATCGGAGGAGTAGTGGATTATGATCTGACAATGTTCTGGTGAGGTACTCACTATGTCTAACTACAGCATGTATGTTAGGAGAACATAGTATTGCATCTAATCTAACATGAAGCTTGTGTAGCGCTGAGAAGAAGGAACAATCGCACTCGCCCGTGTGTAGTGCTCGCCAGGTGTCAACCAATCCCCACCGAAGGTGCCAATCCCTTCTGGCCTTAGAGACTTTATGAATAGGTGCATCAGTGAGAAGCGGATGTGATCTATCTAAGGAAGTATCAGGGACAGAATTAAAGTCCCCGCCCATAATCACTGAGCCGGTCAGATAAGACGCCAGCTTTCCAGACAATTGATTAAAGAAGGCCGGTTGTTCTGTATTGGGCGCGTAAATGCTACTCAGCACCACATCTCTACCATTAAGACGGCCCGCAACCTCTACATACCTCCCCTCTGAATCTACCAGTTGGTGGACCGGGTGGAACGGCAACCCCGCCCTGATCCAAATCAGCACTCCCTGCGCAAAAGCAAAGTGCGTTGTGTAGAAAAGGTGTGCCCTCCATCTAGGCTGCAGGGCGAGACCTTCTCTGCGTGTGATGTGTGTTTCTTGGAGGAAAGCGATTTGAAATCCTCTGCGCACTAAGTCGCACCATTGTATGTATGCCCCTGACATTCCACGATAAACATTTTAGCTCAATTAATGACCCCATGATGGAAGCTAGTACAGCCCCCGAATAGGGCTCTCAGAAGGGACACGCCGAGGCCCCTGAACACCCCAAGACAAATAGTAGAAAAACCCCAACTCCCCCACCCCAGAATAGGCACTAAAACACTAGTCCCCATCCAAACTAGCTAAACACACAATACCCTTTAGTAACTACAGAGGATCAAAAAGGGAGGCAGCTGTGAACCGGCGTTATCTTGCTAAGCTATTATCAACAGATCAGCGCCATGCCCCAAATAGAATCCAATGCCCCGCATCCGGGGGCAAACCACATCAGAGACAAAACCAGCCCCACCCCAACAACAGCCGATTAATGCAATACTTGGCAATGCAGCATCAGGGAATCAAAGTAGCAGACAGTCAAAAGAGAAAGGGGGAGCAAAAGTGCGAAACAGAATTAGAACAAGGCAGGAGGACAGTCAGGCAATCTCATCTGCTGTTCCCGGGGTAACATGCGGTAGTGTAATACTGTCAGCATTGGACTCCTCTGAAGCGAAACCATCCGACCCCTTCTCTGACCCAGTGCCCGCTGCCGACGACCTTGAAGGAGGTCCGACACTGCCTGCAATGCTGCCGACCTCTCCTTCTCCGTCTGGGATGCACTAGGCGCCTGCAGGACTGTGCGTCGTCGCCGTGTGCGCTTCGACATTCACAGGCGCCTTACTTCCATGACAGGTTCATTGTGTCGTTCCTCTGGTCCACAGTCAGTTTTGTAGGATTCAATACAGTCCCACGCCTCCTTAGGGTCCTCACAGAAGTGAGTCTTGCCATCCAAATCTATTCGTAGTCGTGCCGGAAACATCAGAGTATTACAGTCCTTCATCACGAAGAGCTCTCTTGATCGCCAGGAAAGACGTGCGGCGGCGCTGGACATCCAATTTGTAATCAGAGAACAACGATACTTTACAATTATCCACCACATAAGGCCCAGAGGTACATACTTTTTGTAATCAGAAGTCCCTGTCCTTATAATGAAGCAGGCGGGCGACCACTGGTCAAGAAGGCCTCCCCGGTGCCGGTGGGCGGGCTGGGACCCTGTGGGCCCTCTCCAGAGTGTAGAACTGAGTCAATCCAGCAGGTGCCACTACAACACGAAGCCAGCCCTCCAGGTAGTCAATCATACTAGTCCCTTCGACTCCCTCTGGCAGGCCTATCACGCGTACGTTATTCCTGCGATTGCGGCCTTCTGCATCCTCAGCGCTTTTCTCCAGTGCCTGAACCCTGTGGGAGATATCCCCTATCTGAGCAGTTAGGGACTGTTGTGCTGGCTCCATACTCTCCAGAGACGCCTCCGTTTGCTTCACCCGGTCAGCCAGCTTAGTATGTTCTGCACGGGGGAGCCCCAGCCCCACCACCACATTCGCAATATCCTGTTGAAGAGTGTCCTTCGTGTCCGCGATCGCCTGTAAGATCTGGGCCAGCTGTTGTTGAACCAGATTCTCCGCCGGGGGCTCAGGAGAATCCTGCCTCATGGGATCCGAGGCCGAATCATCAGGGTCTTGGGGAGCCCCGGCCTGTTTTCCCCTCGGCTTCCCCATAACTCCAGGAACGCAGCATCGCTGGCCCAACCCCGAAGGGCACCAGTGGTTATGTCTGCAGCTCGTGGCACAGAACGAGTGGCTGTGGTGGACTTCGACACATGAGCCACGCTCCACTTTTACCCCTTTTGACTGTCCACGTAGGGTCGGGGGTCCTGGTCCATTCGTTTCACCACCCCCTATAAAACCAATAGCAGATTCACCAGTTCCTGGCAGGACGCGTGATCCAACACGCCCCCCAACAAGTAGTGTGGCATCCCTGCACGTAGAATATTGGAGCCCAGACGTCCCCTCGTTCACTGGCTCTCTCTCCCAACCGGTGCAGCAACACTTCAGGGGCACCCAGGAGCCAGTCGCTTCTCGCTACCGACTATGAGGTCGCAGTGCGGAAACTCCCACCACTGCCGCCCTTAACCTCAGGACATGGCGTAGGGTCCCCAATGGACGCGGGCCCAGGCGTGGGTCACTCACCCCCAGCAGTCACGGAGGTACTTTCTCAGGCCAGTGCCGCACCACTCCTCAATGTTGCGCCCGCCAACAGATGGTCCCCACACCGCTCTCAGGGCCGGGAACAATAGTCCAACAACGCTCCACCAGTCGAACTCCTCGGCGGACGTAAAATGGTGGCGAAACCACCTCCAAATAGTCGCCGGTCTTCTGCGGCCTGAACGCAGGAGTTCAATCAGCATCAGATCCACCGTGGACTACGAATTTAAGATATTCCCAAGTCCACACATCTCTGGAGCCAGTACGGACTTCTGACATAGTCCACCCCTCAGAGGTCCTGGGCGGCAGCAGTGCACCCCGCTGCAGGACCCGACTCCCCCCACCGGTAGAAGTCCAAGTAAGCAGTGCCCTCCCCAGGTGGGTCTCCGTGGCAGTGTCGGTCCAGACGTAGTTCCCTCAGCCTATCCAGGGACCAGACGCAGCTGAGCGCATCCCACGATCACCGCGGCAATCAGTCCGGCATAACGATCGGTGCCATCTTTGGAACCTCGGGCTGGCGCCTCCTCGTCTGTTACACACGGTCCAGACGGCTCCCCAATCGTTCAAACCGGTCCGAAACCAAGAACAGTCACGTCCAGCTCCGGTGGGGCCATGCACATGCCCCTGGATCTACGGCAGTAGTTATTAAATTCAGGATAAAGAGCTGGGCCGGCGCAGAGCTCTAAGCTCACACGTCCGTCGCCATCGGCTCGTTGGCCACGCCTCCCACAGCACCGATCCTAATGACAGAAAAGTATTCTACAAGAGTGAGATACCAGGGGGGGTTGAGGGGATCACTTTTTGGGGACAAAACAACCACATCTTTTGGGAGGCCTGCTGGTGTTCCCCTCCAAACATTAACACAAGATTCCCCAGTAGGGCTAATGCCCGACGTGTACTGAACTACCACTTGACTCCTGTCCTAGAAAAGCCAGCAAAGCTGTGTCCAATTCACAGTATTTGCTACATGAGATATTGGAGTACCAATTGAGGTGGCCTCTGATGATTATGTTCGGTACTGTGTTGTGTCTTAGAAGTAAAATACTTTTTCTTTTAAAAAAAAAAGCACTTGTTGAGCATCGATGTGTTTATTGGTGCTGGTTGTTCCATTCAGTTCTTAGTCTCTAAACCCACACCATTTCCCTGAGTTAAATTTTTAAACTTTTGGCTCGATCAGTCTTAGGCTTAATAATAGGGTAAAGAGCCAGAATACTAGTGGTAAAAAAAAATCTAGGTTACAATGTAAGTCCAGTAACTCCTGTCTGCCCTGGGACTCTCGAAAACAAGTACATGTAGTGTATCCCTAACAAAATTCTTTTGAGGAGTTATATTCCACAAGTGTAGGTTTTACATTACAACAGCTATAGATGAATGTGAAACTGGGCAAATGTTCCCTCATTCTCCCTTATGTGATCTAAGTGTCAACCCAGTTGAGGAACTAAATGTGCCTGTCTTAGTTTAGAGGTTTACTGTAGCCTTTAACACCACTGAGCACACGAGTATTCTGGAGGGACATATCTGTTTTTTCGTTTAAGAGATAATTCATTGGATTGAATAGCATCCTTTCTGTTGTGAGATTATGCTATGTTCAGTTTACTCTTCCAGTTATTAGTTGAAATATGCCATAGGAGTAATTGGCTCTTTTATTATGATGACAACTTCTTAGCCACCAAATGTATCCAGGCCAAATGTGTGCCCTTTCCCCCCACATTTGGGGGAGGCTAAAGTTACCTAGATTTTGTACATTCCCTTGGAAGAAAATGAGAAAATAACCAAAATGTAGCAACATTTTGGAATATTTTTGGAAAATGTGAAAAAAGTGCTCTACAAAAAAGCAAAATGTTATCATTAAAGTTTGTTGTGCTAAAATCATCTTCCCAACTTTCAAGAACAAGCAGAGGTGTAAACAAAATACATTTTTGAACCTCAGTATTTGTATTTCTCCAACTGGTGGCTGATTTTTGTATTTTTTGTGGTGTCTACTTACTTTCAGTATGTGGAGAAATTCGGAAAGCTATACATTTTTGAAAGATAGACCAAATTCCAAATTCAGCTAGGGGTCATTCGTATAGATCACCAATGGTTTTCCCAAAGAAACTAATTGTTGAAATAAAAAATAATGAGGAAAATGAGTCCGAAAAACAGAAATTAGTGACATTTTCATCCTGTCATTTTCTGACCAAATAGCCAATTTACAAACGTGATATACTGTTACATCCGTCAAACCCTTCTGGTCACAGGCATATATTTTGTTTGTTCATGTCCAAAAATACACAATATCTAGAAGAAACAACTGAGCTACAGCTTATAAGGACATATTATGGTGTACCAACCATGCAACAATTTATATGGTAAAGCTCAGAAAATGAAAAATTGTTTGAAGGAAACCTATGCATTTTATTATTATGCCCAATATACTGAATTAGGAATAGTAGGTATTTGTACATTTCTGAATTTTGGGTTGCCCATACTATCATATGATTCAGAGGGCATTTTGCAAAATGTGACCTTGCCTGCAAACTGTCAGGAATTTGAGATGTAGATTTGTCAAAAAGACAAGGGTAAGTAAAGGGCAGAAGACAGCAGAGAAACAAATTCTAGAATGTTTTTTTAGCCGAAGATGGAGACTGGACGTGGCAAGGCTGGAGAAGCAGAACCGGAGGAGAAGTTAGGTCAGAAGGAGGTGACTATTAATAGACTAGCAGAAGCAGGGTCAGCCCATTTGGGTTAGGTTAAGTAGAGACAGTTGGATGGAAGATGTTGCATTGCAATTTCTTTCGTTTAGGGCTACCAGTAGCCAGAAAGTTTGATCATTGTTTGCGTCCCCTTTCGTTGTGCTTCCCTCCCTTTTAGCCTTTCCCTTGTCTTTTTGCTGTGTTTTCAAGTGTCTTTTCCTTATCCTGTAACTGTTTATTCCTCCACATCTGGTTACGTTTGGTACGTATGTCAATTACTGGTGCACACAAGTCTTGGGAGGGTTCCTGGAACTCTCTGGGGTCGTCAACTGACCCGTTATTGGAGTATCATGTAAGCACACATTGTTGCAGAGTAATTTACCAACAAGATCAAATATTAATGGAATTACATGTAGAAGCCAAAAATGGAGAGAAATGCAATTCCATTGGTAACAATAAAGACACTACTATTTTGTATTTCAACACTTCTCCAGATAAAAACTGTAACCCAGTTGTGTGGCTGGATCAATTGCCAGCGATAGGAAAGGACCCAAAATGCAGGTGGAGGCATCAAAATGCTTGCATTGCATATTGACTTACTTTGGCGATGTGTACTGCTGCTATATTTGTGCCTGAGCCCAGCCGACACTAAAGGAAACCTACTAAACAAAGACATTTCTGAATACTGGACAGCCAAGGGAGTCTATTATGCATCCTCCAATGTGTTCTTATCCAGGAAATGCAAATTTCAAACTCTGGCTAAAATCATGATTGTTCCTCATATTTCGGTGAGAGAAAGTTCCAGAATCAATGGAGATTCACAAATACCTACCATCCAGTGCTCAAACACCTCTCTCAATAAAAACAGTGTGGCTGGGACTTTCAAATGTGACACAGTAAGCCCCTAACCAGGGTTCTCCAATGTTGGTTCTGGAGGGTCGGATCCATGCTAGATTTTAAAGATAACTACAGTTATCTACATGTGGATATGATAAAAATCTGGCATGGATCAGACCCTCCAGGACAGATATGGAGAACCCTGCCCTAAACAGAACACAGACATCACATTGTTGCAATGAATACTGGTCATTTTTGTGAAGTGGGTAGTTGTGGTATTTCAGCCAGGGCTCAGCTGCCATCCAGCAAAACCTATTAAATCTAGACATGACTGAAAACTAGACACCCAGGAGAGTTCAAGGTGGTGTATCTTGCATAGATCCCATTAATTATGTTACCCAGAATGCCCTACAAAGCTCGGCTAAGGTCATGCATTTTCCATACATCCTTGTGAGGGAAAATTCTGGAAGGTGCAGTTATTGAGGAAATTCCTACCACCCATTGTTTCCACACTTCAGTTGATCATTTGGTAAAGGCTTCTTCCAGAGTTAGTATGCATGGGCAGTCACCGGAAGAAAGATTTGCATTACAATCCCCGGAAGGCAGGCATTGTTTGCTGAAGAAACATGGAAAAAATTAAATTATGGGTTGATCACCCAATGCGGTTCACTGATGTGCTTGGGTGAAGTAAGCACAAAATGTATATCTGATGTTATGAAGTTTCCCTGAAAACAGAGGATTTAGATACTTGTGGAAAAAGCTGGTTGTGAGTCACAATGCGCTAGGTCAGAAGACTGGGTGGATCCGGCAAACTGCCTCCAACAGGGGAGGAACTACAATCATCTATGAAAAATGGAGGCCAACATATTGCTCTTTAATGATACAAAGGGAGGTGACGGGGAGCAGAAGCAGCTTAGTTAGCAAAGCCTCACAGATCATGAAATTGAAATAATAAAACTGAACAATGAACTATCCAAAGGTGATGACAGAACTCCCAGTGAAACATACAGAGAGGACATGGAGTAAATGCTACAAAGGTTATAAAGGGCAGGAAATAACCTACATTTGCACAGGATAATCCTGATTTGGACGAAAATTTACATTTCCAAAAAGATTTGACAATTTTAGAAATGATGCAAAAAAGATAATGTATCAATGTCAGCAAGAACTGCTAATAAAATATAATATTCCAGATGGGACAAAATCTGAAAAAGATCTAGCTGTCCAATAGGAGGAATTAGAAAGAAACGGGGCAACCCTGTAACCCAGGGACCTGGGCCCGATATTTATTATCGAAAAGGTGGTCCCCATGGGGGAAGTGTAGCCTTGGACTTCCACAGCAACAGTGACGTAAAAAAGATTGAACAGATTTTATTTGAACAGTGCGATAAGTGCATCAGTTTATTAATATTATAGGCCAACATGGCACAACATTCATATTTTTCTTTTTTGCATTTTTTAAAGAATAAATAATAAGGTGCTCCTGTAGATTGTCGACACAGTGAAAGTGAGTAAAGTAACTCAATAGTGCGCTTGTGTTCCATACAAAATATATACCTGTGAGTGATTGTGACAATATGTTGTTTTAAGGGGCACTCGTAGTATGAGTGTCACTCAACACAATCAAAATTCAAAACCACATAGAATATTTGATGATGTTTCGGCTCCTTAGTACAATTATTTAAAATGGGGTCATCATCAGGACAGAATAAGAAGGAGAGAAACCTGAAAGTAAAAAGAACCTTGTATCAGGTTATGAAATTGTGTAAATAGTCCACATCCTCATGTAAGCCTCCAATGACCTTGATGTTATCAAAACAAACAAATAGTACATACTAGCTAGTTAGGGCAAAGAGACCCATGAACATGGATGTAGCACAGGTAATCCATAGGAAATTCTCAGCTAACTGTATTAGATTAACTGCAAGAAAAGGAACTATATTTAGAGACAGCTGTGACCTAATCCTATCTACGAACAAACTTGGGACCAGATGTAGGTAAATTCAATTTTTCGATTTTTACCGAAACGCTATTAAGGACTCGCTAAATTGAATGTAGGTAGGAATCGGTAAAATATTAGCGATTCCTTAAACTTCCTTAATAACGCATCGCAAATTGAGATTCGTTAATAAGGAATACCTACCCATTCAATATTATGGGCTAGGAGGCCCATAGGTATAAATGGGAAGATATTCACTATTTGCGATTCGGTATTAAGGAATCGCAAATAGCGGGAGCTATTTCAAGGGTGCCAGGGTGTCAAAAGGACACCCTGTTGCACCCCTGAAATGTGCATGTGTGCACATGTGGCGCACATACATGCCCTAAGGGCATGAATGTGTGCCACATGGCACTTTAAAAAAAGTGCTTTTTTACAGGAAATCGCTAATTACCACCAACTTGAAGTTGGTGGTAATTAGCGATTCCTTAAGCCAAAAGTTCACTTACTTTTGTGCTACCTACATTGCATTTAAGGAATCGCAATTTGCGATTCCTGAAATGCAAGAGCAAAATAAGGAATCGCAAATTTAGCCATTCCTTATTTTGCTAGTAGGTTTCAACTCACCTACATTGCTCTCAGCCAAATACCGATCGCAAACGCTGAAATTCTGCGAATTTCAACGTTAGCGATCGGTATTTGGGCACCTACATCTGGTCCTAAATGTTTAAGATAAAAGCCTACCAATAGACTGTGCTGATTATCCTTTCCTCACGATTCCCTCTAGTGTACAGTAGGAGGAATAGGTAGGTGTCAGACACTATCTTCAACTGAAAACGGTAATGTAAATCAAGCAGAGAAACCACCAACCTTAAAAAATGGTTCGTAGGGTACTCGAATTCCCCTGGGGTAATGGGAATTGAACTCTCATTGTGCCTGCAAAAGAGAATGAGAGTATGCGACTGAGTTTGATGTAAGCAAACTAGGGGCGTTCTAATCAACCAGATTCTCAGACTTTTGTAGCCAGTGGACAAGTGGGGAGAGGACCCCAGAGGGGCCAGAGTATCAGAGGCCATGTGAGTGGCCGAGTCAACTTCTATTAGGAGCCACACAAGGAACGGCAGACAAGACGTCAACAGTACTCTTGATGGAAGGCGGTACAGATAACCCCCTTACGTTTACCAGTAATAACCCAATGGCAAAAGATATGGCTCTCATTTTTAATCAATCTAAATATAGGCTCTAACCTGATGAATTATCGGTCTTGAGCAGTGGACTCTCTTTTGTCCCCACTGCTCATCCAAATTTCTTTCAGACTAAAGTTGAAATGAAAAGATTTTTTAGAAAAATTAGCATGAACTCCTTCTTTGCTGGAGGCACTGTATGTACTATACAGGATGTGACGTACCTCCGTACACCCTCAACACTTTTACACCCTCCAATACCATGACAAGCGAGATTCTAACGTTTGAAAAAATAGTATTAAAATACATTGATGTACTCAGTAAGGAGAGGAGATTTGTGAAATACAATCTCACTTACAACAAGAGTATAGCCATCAGAGTTCTAAAGAACAACGCAGATGTGGTAATTAAATCCGAGGATAAAGGGGGAGGCATAGTTATCCAGGGCACAGTTGATTATTGGGAGGAGATATCGCCTCAATTAAGTGACATTAGATGTTATAGAAAGATCAGCAGTGACCCTATGGGGGAACTGAGGAACAAGATATCTGAAATAACCAAGAAGGGTTTAGAACAAGGATTCGTGAGTAAAAATGGACGTGCGTTTCTTAATAGGTAACATCCTTGCATACCAGTAGTGTATACGTTACCTAAGATTCACAAACAATTGGACAGGCCCCCGGAAGACCCATTATGTCGGGGTATTGGTCTATCCAGAGCCACTATGCCAATACTTAGATGTATTTCTGAAACATTTTGTATCTCTAACCAATTCCTAGTTTAGGGATAGCATGCATTTTATCAGCATGTATGAAAGGATCACATTCGATACCTCTGAGGACATATTAGTAACTATAGGCATAAAATCCTATTACTTACATACTTCAGACAGATGCAGCAAGGGTAATAACTGACATACTAAATTCACGAGAAAAACCCCTTCAAGTTCCTACCGGTTTTTTATATCCTTGTTGGAAATACCCATGAATAGGAACAACTTTGAGTTTGACAACTGTTTAATTACCAAATCAAGGGAGTTGCCACGGGTGTAAGCTAATTTATTAAAACAATGTATTTTAAAAAAAAGTACACAGTTAAAAACATTTATATCCGAAAATCACAATGAAAAAATTGCATTACATTCAATATAAAAACCAATTCATCCTAATTGAAAATAATTCCAAAACCATAACAAAAGAGTTAAAAAACAGACAGTAAACTTTGTCATAAATCGCCACAATCAAAAATAGAATGTATGCAGCCCTGTAATGAATACAAGACTGCATTAAATTAGGTGTATAAACTATAATTATAATTGAAGACTCCTAAGCAAGGACTCACCCTGGTTGACATGACCACTTGACGGAAAGTCACTAAAGCGAAACACAGAGGGAAACAGTTCATCGTTATGCATAGTGTGCGGCAGCATTCTCCAGTCACTGTCGGCACCTCAAACGAAACTTACTCTAAACGGGGATGCGCTGGCAGCAACAGTCTCCCGTGTAGCGTGCCGCAGGGAAATATGGAATCTCTTTGTAGTCAATGTACAAGTCATAACGTGCAAGTGACCGCATACATCCAGTGATTGCAAGAGCCGGCATATTGAAAAACCGAACGCTTGGCTCAAATGTAGCCTGAAATGTAAACAAGTGAAATGTTTTATTCATAGGAAATTCTCATTAGGAAGATATTGATAAAGCCAGAAAGGGCATGTAAGAAATACTGTGGTCAATAATTGTAATAAGCCCTTTCTTTATGTAAGAGTTAGTGTGTTGTGCGTTCCATTATTTCATGGATGTATGCGGTCCCAAACATGTAACAGGGAGATTTAGAAAAGGAAAAAGCATAAATTATATATTACAACTCTCGCCCTCCAGGATCAGACGAATACTCGCTGGAAAACTGCAGACCAGGTACTTGTGCAAAGGGTGATAGTAAAATCAAGACAATAATTGCATTTAACTCACTGGAAAACTGCAGACCAGGTACTCATGCAAAGTCTGATAGGAAAATCAAGACAATAATTGCATTTAAAGAAGACAGACTTTATCTCCTTTATGATCACATCCTGGTGTTCATATGAAGTTTGATTGTCTCCAATCATCTAGGGTATTGAGACCCAAGATAATAGTTTTGCATTTGTCCATACAAAAAAGTTCTCTTCTGTTCATAACAATTAGCTGTTACGGTGCACATTTCCCCAGAGTGAACCTCCGTCAAGCGATGTCTTTAATTGGGGTGAGTCCATTCTCTAGTCTTTAATAACACTGCTTTCTTGATACCTATTTTAATGCAGTCTTGTCTGCATCACAGGGCACGGGTTTGATACGAAAAGCAAGAATAACTGTTCTCTAACCTTCAATCTTGGAAATAATGGGTATTTATATCTTTTGGCTAATGTTGTAGTTGTAATCATGGGCACCCAAACGCAGTGTCTGCATTCATTTACCACTTTGCCTTCTTTGATGATTTTAACTTTATCCAGTTTGTCTCCTATGCAAGCGAAGAGCGAATCAAGATTTGTAGTCTGCTGCCAGTGATTTATGCCCTAAGAGAGAGCAGACCTTTTCAGTTTTTTGAGTGAGCAAACCACAATTTGGCTAATTTATTATGTGTTGCCCTTCATTCACACAGCACCTGAATAGTTCCATCTCTGTTTCTTCTCATACAGCTATGGTTTCAAAATTTAGCAGTGGCATTTATTTGCCCTGAGAGAGAACAGATCTCTTTCTAATGTGTAAGTAAACCGCATTTGTCCAAACGAGGGGTTTGCTTACATCAAAATCGGTCGCATACTCTCATTCTCTTTTGCAGGCACAATGAGAGTTCGATTCCCATTACCCAAAAGGGTTTTGAGTATCCTACAAACTGTTTTTTGAGTTGGTGGTTTCTCTGCTTGATATACATTACCGTATTCAGCTGAAGATACCTATTCCTCTTTAGCCCTCCTACTGAACACTAGAGGGAACCGTGCTGAAGGGATAATCCGCACAGTCTATTGGTAGGCTCTTATCTGAAACATTTCGTTTGTTCGTAGATACGATTAGGTCACAGCTGTCTCTAAATATAGTTCCTTTTCTTGCAGTACATCTAATAGTCAGCTGAGAATTTCCTTCGGATTACCTGTGATACATCCATATTTACGGGTCTCCTAGCTCTAACTACCCAGTATGTACTATCAATGTGTTTTGATAACATCACGGTCATTGGAGGCTTACATGGGGATGTGGACTATGTACACAATTTCATATTCTGATACAAGGTTCTTTTTACTTTTACTTTCAGGTGTCTCCCAGTCTTACTCTTTGCTGATGATGACCCCGTTTTAAACAATTGTACTAAGGGGTTGAAACGTCAACAAAAATTATATGTGGACTGGTTTTAAATTTTGATTGTGACGTGTGACACTCGTACTACAAGCGCACTATTAGTCACTTAAATCACTTTCACTGCACCGACAAGCTACAGGAGCACCTTATTATTTATTCTTTGAAAAATGCAAAAAAGAGAAATAGGAATGTTGTGCCATTTTGGCCAATAATTTAAATAAACTGATGCACTTATCTTATTGTTGAAATAAAATCTGTTAAAACGTTTTTACATCACTATTGATGTGGAAGTCCAAGGCTACACTTCCCCCGTAGGGACCACCTGTCTAAGAGGAGGAGGCACAGACAGAGGCACCGTCCAACAAGGAGAGGAGGATAGTGCCGTAAAGAGCATTTCTCTGGGCCATCATGAAGTAAAACATGGTTCATACATGATAACAGTTAAGCCAGGAAGCCAGTCCCCTAGCAAACTTTTGATAATTCTGTTTTGCTATTTTCGCATGAGCAGACACACATTCTTATATCTGTTCATGTGAATATGTTCGCTGCGACTGCCAATTCAGTTTCCCCCACACCCCAACCTAATTTACTATCTTGCAAAATGTTTTAGCCCTCCCCTTAACACAAGAAAATGTCCAAACTTTCAAGTTTGGGTACAAATTGGAGAGGAATTTGTGAATACTGTTAAACATTTAAGTTTGTGGGTGAGCACATATTCACATAGCGTTTCAACCCGGGAATTACTTTTTTCGGCATTCTTCTAGCCACTGTATGTATACTTGTAGAAAGATGGCAAAATCAGAGCCTTGCTAAAATCCAAACTCTGATATATGAGTCCTGGCATTATCTTAGAGGCTTTTATCCGAGTTGTGACATAATGAAAACTCTTCCAGAATTTGACACTAAATGCACGTTACCAGAAGTTACAAGTGGATATTTTACAAGACAAGTACATTTTAGAAGAATCCAATTCCTTGGACAGATAGATATTTCATAAAAATCCAATCAAATTCTACACCTGTTATGAACAAGTTGGAAGATCCCATTGATATACTTGTTTATAGATTAATCAAGCACATAATTGTGAATTGTGCTGCTTAACTGGAGACGCTTGCTTGACAGTGTGCACTCATATTTGTAGTGCTTTGTGTGGGAACACTTATAATCACCAATGCGTCTTAACGTAGCTATGTTAGCTTACTATAAATTTGATTTATTTATGCAGACACATCTATCATGTCATGGTTTGTGAAAATTGCTTTTAAATATACAGGTATTTGGAAGAAAATGTTGGTCTGCCATAATACATGATCACTGCTTTAAATCAGCCATAATCTGCAGATGGAGTTGGCATTGGACAAACACTGCTGCAGGTCACGACTGCATGCAAAATGAAAGTTTGTGTGCATGTACAGTGTTTTACACACAATTAACCTTGAATGATAATCTCTCTCAAAATTCTCAGTTTCAGGCACCCAAGTTCTGTTACTTCTTATTGATTGCATCTGCATTCACTTTGTATTGATTCATTCATACACCATCCTTCTGTGCACAATATAAACGTCACTTCTCTTCAGTATCCAAATGCCCAAAGTCTATAGGTGAATATGAATGTGCCTAGGTAACTTCTCTACACTTCTGCCACCACGTCATACTGGTGAAATGTTGCGCTGTCATACCACTGGCAGAAACGTATTGTTTACAAATTCCACTGCGCTCTTAACAGATATCTCAGGTACATTTGTTTTGAATAAACTTGCTTTATAAGGAACAAAGGAATGCCAATTTTCTCTGTATTATTCCAATATAAACACACCACTTAAGGTCATTAATAAATACACTCAGTCAGTATACATATAATGAATTTAACGCACAGAACTCCATAGTGAAGTATTTTAATATCCTGATAGTGATATTTTATTCTTTTTAAATTTGGATATTGAGCTCATGAAACTGGAAGAAAATTTGGATGTGGTTTATCCATAACTTAGACATACTGAAATGGACGTTCGTCACAATACCTAGGAGAAACATTGCAAAGCCATGAAATTTGTTTAGACAAATTTCCCAAATCCTTTAGGCCAGTGTTACCAAACTATGGGTCTCGAGTCAATTACTTGTGGCTCGAGAAAGTCCAACTAATAAAGATGTCTCTGAATTCTGTATTTATCTTGTCATATTTGCTGCACTTCAAGGGCAGAGGTCAAATGCCAGGCTATGTCTTCCCACGAATTAATACATTTTTAACATGTGGATTAGTGTTTACAAACACCTCTCACTTAGTAGTCAGAGTTAGAAAAGTAAAGTGAATTATGTGACAATCTTGATGGGGTACAGGTGTGTAAAATGAAGGGCTGTAGGATGTCATTATTTGTAACGCACAACAAAATGGAAATACCTGCAAAACTGTACAGATAAGGCAGTTAGGACAGCAAAAATTAAGCAACGATTTTAATAGGATCAAAACAAATCAAGGCACTTTACTTGGTGGTGCACAAATGATAAATAAGTACTTAACCCCGTTTTTCGCACATTATCATTTGTGTGCAATATAGTTTTATTAGAAAAACTGTATGTCTGTGCAAATTTCATGGCAAAATGCCCCACCTCATGTCCATTAAAGCTAGGTGGGTCACGAAAATGTGTTGTTCTAAAAATTGGGTGGTAGTTCTAAAAGGTTTTGGAACCACAGTTATAGGCACGCAACCCCAAAAAATTGCATTTAAAGTGAACGCAAAGTTTTTTCCTTTTGGTCATATGAAGCAACATTTTATATATAGGATTATTTAATGGCTTTAATACTTTTCACGTGATACTATTTAGTGATTTTTACAGGCCACTCAACTGAAAATGGCAGTAATCAACATGGATAGGAGTTTCCATGTTTAGATAGAGATCCTCACAATTTAGTGATTCCAAGTGCAGGATACGGTTGCGGATGTCAGCACAAGCAAAAGCCCCACTACGTCAAAATGGCGGCAGTCATGCTGAAATAGGCTTCTACTGTTCTCAGTGGTCATTAGCAGTCCCCTGTTGTACACCAGCTGCACTCAGCTGGTCACTGCCCAGCCTTCACTGCGGCCTCTGTAAAGGAGTGCATTTATTCAGTGACAGCATTCCTTAACCCGTGCAAACAGCGATACTGAATATGGATAAGCCACACAGCTGTAGAAGCACATACCTAAGCCTAGTGCTTGAAATAGAAATATAGAAGTGCACATACTCACTAACCTCAGAGTTCCAGTTTATGACTGAGACTTACTGGTACTCATTCATTAAATGTATTGCACAATTCCTGAGAAGTACAGGTACTCTCTCGTTCAAATAAAAGAAGTGCAGGTACTCAGTATCTAACAGTACCTGCCCATTTAAACCATTGCCTTTGGCTATTGTATGCCATCCACGAAACCCCATTTTATGTGGAACACTTTAAATACAACTTCTCTGAAAGAATGCATCGGTTCTTAACCTGGTGGACAAGGGTCCCTGTAAGACCTCAGTGCCTACAAAGGGGGTCCCCCACAGCTTAGAAAATAATATATTAATAAAGCATGTATAAATAAAGCAGCAAAATGAAAAATGTTCTGTAAATGTATTGGAATTTGAATTGGAGGCTAAAAATTAAGTTGGCATCGTCAGATTCGTGGGAGAAGTACAAATGCATCAAACAGAATATATTATGCGCAATGAGTGGGCTCAACTGCATTTAAAAAAGCTCCAATCTTCCATTAAAATGTTGGCTTTTTCTATTTGTTTATGAATAAAATATTGAATCGTTTGTGAAATTGTTTGAAGAATATTTGTTTCCGTAATTGTGTGTATTGTTTTGTAGTTCAAATCTTCGAAATTAAATAAGCAGGGGACCCTGGATTATAAGAAAGACTCAGTGGGGGTCCTAGCATTCCAATAAGCAGGGGACCCTGCATTATAAGAAAGACTCAGTGGGGGTCCTAGCATTCCAATAATGATCCATAGGAGGTCCTAGACTTCAGTAATGATTAAGTGGGGGTCCACAGAAATCAAAAGGTTAAGAACCACTGACTGAGAAGATGCGTTACCTAACCCTCACAAGTACACAGGAGAAATTAGTATACAGTGCTCATTTGTACTTTACTCAATGCCCCGGCATGGTATATACTCACAATGCCAACTCAAGATGTCCTAATTCATTTAATCATATTGTGACTGATACTACTGAAAAGGAAAGAGGTGTATTTATTGAGGTGCCCATTACTTAGCTGTTGTATGTACCAATTGTGACTATATAAAAAAACACAACGGAATATAACCATTGTCCTAGCCATGGGTGCGCCCGATTACTTCAATAAAACCGTCACTGTTGTACACAGGATGGGTGTGTCACTTGCAGGATGGCTTTTCAAACAGCAAAAAATGCTGGTCAATTTTGAATCTTTATTGTTGTACAGAGAAATCTCGCTCCACTCAAAATTGCCCAAAAGTACACTATTACAGATGGAAACAAAATCATATCATGTAACCCATCATTTTAACTATACGGATTTTCTTTGTCACTGAAAAGTAGCTGTAACCCCTACCACCCAGTCAACGTTTCCGCAGATCTCTGCAGTTCTTCAGGATGGTTCAAATAAATTAATGGACTGAGTTGACAAAGAAGAAAAAACAAGCATTGGCAATTGCAATCGTTATAGCTTTTTGGCTTTGCTGATGCTGTTCACGATATCACGTCTTTTCATACATATATTTTTACACTGTTCAAAGGGTGAGTCTGGTTTAAGCACTTGTTCCGACAATATGTTCCATGCTTTAATTAGTTGCTTTAATTTCAGTCCCTGATATCAGAGTGGTTGACTCAAAGCAGGTTAAAGGCTGTAATTATAATTTTTGGTTCTATGCATAGTGAACAGATGTACGATGCGAGACATATTGTGTGAAAGGGTGCTCAATTTAATCTGCTTAAGGGCAAAAGTGGATCTACAGTCAGAAAAATGAACTTACTTTTTTAACTTTAAATTGATGGTCTTTATTGACCCTGCTATTGAATGATGCTATTGGCATCATCAAACTTCATGGGAAACCATTTTGTTTTTAATTGTGTCAGATGCAACCTCTATTGGTGCTATTGAGTGTTCACTTAAGCTCCCGGTTGATTTTTAGGCCTAACCTGAGAAACAGTTCATGCTCTGTCACTTGCGATGATGTACAGTTTCTATTAAAAAATATATATATTCTAAGAAAGGGCTTTTAGTCCATGCACTATTTACCATTGATTGGTTTCATTTTCGACCTTATTTTCTTCCTTTTCAATTGTGAGCTCATGTCGGCTTCACATGGTCTCTATGCACTTATTTTCTTCTTTGGAGCATGGACCAAGTACTGACTGATTTCTTGATTGATTTACTCCCACACTGCTTGCATTGTGGCACTTAAGTTTTTTGAGGTTTTGCTTGCATGACAACGTGAAGCCATCTGAAATTAAACTTGTGCTTCTCGGTATTTCCAGAAGCTGAAAGCAAACAGCTAACAATAACCTGGACACAAAACAAAACAAAAAACCTGAACACTGAATCATACATTTTGTCTGCCTAACAATTTTGTTGATGAAGCTGCAAACATACGTCATTAATTTAAGAGTGTTGCCAATTGTTTTTGTTTTATCTGTTTATTGCGATTTTTTAGATACATTCACTTTACAGTGTCAGGTCATAATACAATCACAAGGTTGTTGACTGCGTGATTAGCAAAAAAATAAGACATGCTTAGGATCACATCATAAAATGTTAGGAGCATACACCCCATAAAGATATAGATTTAGCTAGTCACGACAGCATTGCACAGTCATCGTACATTTAAATTACAAAAGGAAAGTGGAGAGGGGGAAAACACCCCCAATATGTTCATTTAATGTGTTGCTGCAGTAACCATGGCACTGTATGGTAAGGACATCAAACACATACATAACTAGTCAACAGTGAGCAACCAATCAGCTCAACAGAATTAGGAGAGAGAATTGAGGGGAGGGATCAGAGGAAAAAAGGAATAAGAGGGAAGGGGAAACAGAGGGGGGTCACAGCTTCTCCAAATCAGTCAGCACATAGCACACATCTCAATATATACAGCGAAATAGCACTGGTTGCAATATTATGGGTTGTGTGGGAACGCCTTATTGGCTGTGCTCAGTGGGTCAGCGGAGTCACCTGACTCGGCCTCAAGTCACAATGCAATTTGGAGGTCGGTCAGAATAGTATTCCAATTAGATGAGATGGGGTATTCACAAAGGCCCAAGGTGTCTTCCCTGCAGAGAGGAACTTTCTCCGCCCTAGCCCAAGTGAGGATTAAGTGCAACCAGGCCTCCACTGACAGCAGCTCGCAGGATTTCCAATGCCTCGTGATCAGGCGTTTGGCTACCATGAGACCGAGGTCTAAAAAGTGCGTGTTGGCCCTATGTTTCTTATCTCTTGGCAATAAGCTTGGCAGACAGACCTCCCATGTGCCTGTGAGTTGCCTGCCAGTGCAGGTGAACAGATGGCGTGTAACGTCATCCCAGTAATGCTGCAGTGAGGGGCGTGAACATAATATGTGTAGTATATCAGCGTTTAGCTGGTCACAGCGGGGACAAGCTGTGCCTGCTATGTGTAAATAACGATTAATTTACTTGGGAGTGAGATCTGCCCTTTTCATAATATAGAACTGTATTAATCAGAACCTGGCATTGCAGAGGATGTGAGTGGGACTGTGGTGCACGGGTGAGCCAAATCAACCTCCCAGTACTGTCGTACTGATGTCAATGCCATGGCAACCTGCAGCCGAAGCGCGTCCGCAAACCATCAGGTGAGATGCAGCCTGCACTCCTAACATGAAGATACTGGATTGTGAAGTGAATTTGTGGTTCTTGTGAGATGTCACCTCAGTGACATCGCAGTGTGTCTACCCATGAGGTATGGCTAATAAAGTGTCCCGGGACAGTCCTTCCTGTTGTGTCCGCAATCTCTGTATACGTAAGGCCTACCGCTTGCCACGCTGCAAGCTCCGCCATCACGGTCACCCTGAGACCCCTGAGCATGCCCAGCAGTGGAATTGAAGGGGCATACAGTATAGTATGTTTAGCGAGATACAGCCTGCGGCTGAAGCAACTGTATGCCACCTGTAGAAGCATAGGACTAGGTCAAGGCGTTCTAGGGAAGGGATTAAACAATGGAGAGTTTCCGTCCACAACCTTATCCATGAGGTGTAGCCCTGCCAGCCAGCGAGCAACCCATTGTAGTTGGGATGCCAAATAGTAATGTTCAAGATTAGACACCGCTAGTCTCCCTGGTCAGATGGTAAGTACAATTTTGAAAGTGCCACTCTGCAACGTGATCTGTTCCATATAAGATCACGGAGCATAACCTGAAGGCAGTGGAAAAAGGATGGGGGATCTAAAGCGGCAAATTAGTGAAATAATAAAGGAGACATGGGAGCACCACCATTTTCGAGAGAGCCACTCTCCCCGCGACCAACAGAGCAACCGTCTTCTAAAAAGATATCTGGGACGTCAAGGAAGTGACTTCTCATGTACGGTTACCATCAATTAGGTCTTGATCTGCATGAGAGTGTTGCCATACAGTATGTGTTTTTCTGAATTAACGTTTGCCGCTGTGGACATTTAATTCATCAAGCACGCAGTGATTTCAAAAGGTTTTTGTTTAATCTTTACCTCTACCCACCCCTAAACACTAAAATCACCCTTGCCTCCCTTTACCTCTGCCCACCCCTAAACACTAAGATCACCCTTACCTTCTTTTAACTCTAACCATCGCTGAAACCTAAAACCACCCTTACCTTCCTTGAACTCTACCACCACTAAATCCAAAAACCACTCATACTTACCTCTACCTTTACCCACCCTTACCCACCCTGAAGCTTAAATTCAGCCTTACATCCCTTTACCTCTACCCTCCCCAAACCCTAAAACCCCCCTTACCTCCCTTTACCCCATCCCCTGAATCCCCAAAGTCAATCTTTCCTACATTTACCTGTACACACACCTGAACCCTCAAGTCACTCTTGCCTCACCTCTCTTCACCTCTACCCACTCCTTAACACTCAAGTCCCTTTACCTCTACACACTCCTGAACTCTCAATCACCCTCACCTTCCTTTATCTCTACCCATCCCTGAACCCTAAAATCCCCCTGCCTCACGTTACCTATACCCATCCTGAACACTCAAGTGACCCTCACCTCCCTTTACCTCTATCTACCCTGAACCCTCAAGTCCCCCTCACTTCCCTTTACCTCTACCCACCCCTGAACCCTCAAGTCCCCCTCACCTCCCTTTATTTCTACCCATTCCTGAACCCTGACATTACCCTCACCAGTCACCATCATCTTTCTTTACCATTACCCACACCTGAACCTTCAAGTCACCCTCACCTCCCTTTACCTCTACCAATCTCTGAATCCTAAATTTACCATCTTCATCCTTTACCTGTACCCACCCAAACCCTTGTCGCCGTTGCCTACCATCTCTACTTACCCCTGAACCCTTGTCATCCTCACCTCCCTTTACCTCCAACCTTCCATAACCTTAACGTCATGCTCACCCACCGCGTAACCCTCAAGTCACCGTCACCTCTTTTTCCTCTACTCACCGAGCCTTCAAGTCACCTTCACCTCGCTGTACCTCAACCCATCATCCTCACTCTCTCCCAAACCCTGAACCTTCAAGTCATCCTCACCTCCCTTTATCTCTACGCACCCCCGAACACTTGTCACCCTCACCGCCCTTTACCCACCCGAGCCCGCATGTCACCCTACCCTCCCATTACTTCTCCCTATCAGAGCCCTTAAGTCACCCTCACCTTTCTTTATCTGTACAAATCCCTAAAACCTATAATCCCTTTTTCAAATAATAAAAAAAGTATGTTATTTAAAAAAAATACAAGCATGGTACTTAACTGCATGGTAACGGCTCCTTCCTCTCAGGGTAGGATATATCCTACCCCCTTCCTTAAACACTCTCCTGTCTTCACTCTAGCACCCCTAAATGCTTTGGTTTTTATTTTTTAGCAACTGACTGTGGTTCGCTTGGGAAAGCGATGACCTAATGGAGTCCCGCTATATTGTAAAATTATAACTTATATGCATCAAAAATAAAATAGAAAACATTCTTGAAGCCTAACACAGGGGAAATATGCATCAAGCAACAATCATAAAGCTTCATATGACTTACTGGTCTTATTAATTTGTCCCAACCAATTCTATATTTTGGCCACTCAATTTTTTTCAAACACAAACTCAAGAGTAAACCTTACATATGTGATTTTAAGCAAAACAGACTCCCCTCCTGCATGGTTGCCCTGTATTCCCACCCTCTACCTGCATTGTTTCTTTTCTTATCCACCCTACCCATTGTTGCTTGTCCAGTCCACCCACCATGACCCACTTTCCCCTTCGTTGCCTGCCTCCTGTGCCGCTAGAAAAAAAATGCACTCAAAAGTCACGTCAACAAGTTTCAAGATGCTACAAAGATGCAGACTGAGCTGTGCTCCCTAATCCGCATGGCCTTTTTTCATTATCTTCATGTGGGGCCAACACGGTGAACTTCAGTTTGGTCGTAAGATAAGTAAACAGGGGGCATATGTATGAAGCCCATTTCCCGTTCGCAAAAGGGCCGATTCTCAGAATCGGCCCGTTTGCTAACAGGAAAAAGCCTTTTGGGATGTATCATCCCAAAAGGCCCTCGCAAAATAGGGAATCGCGATTCCTTATTTTGCGAAAGCATTTAAGGAATCGCAAAATGCGATGTAAAAAGCACCCAAGTTGTGCGATTTCGCCTTAAGAAATCGCAAATTACCACCAACTTCAAGTTTTGCATTTTTCAAAGTGCCATGTGGCGCACATACATGCCCTTAGGGCATGTATGTGTGCCACATGTGTACACATGAACATTTCAGGGGTGCAACAGTGTGTCTTTTTGACACCCTGGCACCCTTGAAATTGGTATCTCAATTTGCGATTCTCTAATTGAGAATTGCAAATTGAGAATGTCCTCCCATTCATTCCTATGGGCCTCCTAGCCCATAGGAATGAATGGGAAGGTATTCCTTATTTGCGAATCTCAATTTGCGAATCGCAAATAAGGAATATGTGGGATTCGCAAAATTATTTGCAAATCCCACATACATTGCATTTTGCGATTCTCAAATTGCGATTCCCTAAAAATCGCAATTTGAGAATCGCAAAACGCGTTTTTCATACATATGGCCCCAGATCTTTTTTGTCATGGTGACCGTTAGCCGCAACATTGTGCTTTATTTCATGACTGGAAGACATTGACTTTGCCAATGCTTGGTAAAAGGGCTGTACTCTCATTCCTAAATTAAGGATCGTCATTATAAATGCACGATATAATTTGAAGTATCTTTCCTTTTTAACAACAATGAATGGCTCAAAATGATACCTTTCTTCGATGGTTTCCACCTTCTGTTTTTCAGAACTTGTGACTCACAGTTGCAGATTAAGAAAGCAGAGGCTGCGTTTTCACGAGCAGCAAGTGATGTTCTATAGGTTGCCTGGCAACATAATGGGCTCGATATAAAAATCTATCCGACTGAAGTTATTGGCAGAACTAAAGGCAGACATGGTGTTAGATCATACACCCACAGGCAATATTATGTCTTTAATTTTTCTCTGCTTAATTATTATCTGACCGTGTGAAGGTGATTGGTACTTTAAAAGATGCATGGGTATTTGTATTGAAGAAGTACATGAATATGGTGCAGAATGTACTTTATTTCCTCGAGTGCACAAGCAGGAGTAACACAATCCTCCAGTGCAGCTCCTGTCAGCAACTGCTTATAGAGAACTCCCTGACATTCAGGACCACAGAACACATACAAATAATAACACACCCATAGCCCATATCGCTAGCTTGTGAAAGAACACAAATCAACACGAGCCCTCAACACATCCCCTTCTCTTAAAAACAAAACAGACAAAAGTAAATACAATGCTAATAATACATTAGCACACCACCCTCCCTTTACACAGAAATAAAAACTAAGACATGAAAATTCCTATTTACAACCTCCAAAATCCTTCAACAACGAGGGTGGTTTCTTAACTCTCTTACTAGTTCTACCCTCATCCACATTAGAATGAGACACTTCCATATGCTGAAGTTCGTCAACACACTCTTGTGAGTCATCCATGGCTTCAGCATTGCATAAAAATTCATGGAACTGGAGAGCGCTAGGTGGCGCACCGCAAGATGGCCGCACTTACGTGAGGCTCCCGATGCTCGACCCCTCGCATCCGGACTGATCCGTGCTCCGCTGGCCTGGCGGCGCCCCAGAGGTCCCTATCTGCTGCGGGACTGGGGCACTACACTCGGTGTCATTTTGGGCCGTTTCTTTGCTCCCTGGCCCGAGTTCTGCCGACGGTCGCTGAGCGGCCGCAGGGGACGCAGCTGGCTGTGTCTGCGGCCGGCGCTGGGGACTACGCGAGGCCGCGGCGCCCAAGGGAGGCACGGGCCGTGTGGCTGGCGGCGACCGATCCTACAGTGCGGGACCCGCGGAGGAAGGTCCCGGTCCCACCTGGAGCTGCCGAATCCTGATCCCGGGCTGGAGGGGTGCATGCGGTGCCCGCGGGACACCTGAGACCTGCGGGGACCCAGAGACACTGCTGATCTGCGAAGAAAGGCGCGCACTGGCGCGAGCGGCCTCGTGGGGCCAGGCCTGGATTCCTTCCTTGTGGCGGCCGTGAACTGGCACAGACTGCGCCCAGGCGGAGACCTTGAGGAGGGCCCACGACAGGTACCGGCATAGGTGGTTGGCGGCGGGGCCCATCGCCACACGAGGATCCCTGCGCTCCCTTCCCCCGTCGCCACCTGTGGGAGTCGGCCTCTGCGGGGCGGAGAGGGCCCCTATTTCCTTCCCCCTCCTTGGGGGGGTTTGGCTGAATCTCGTGAGGGGGAGCGCCGCCGGAGTGAGCCTGGGGGCCCGCTGTGGGGGCTTGATTGGACACGGGCCCTGCATCTGAGACACCACCCCTGCCCCTCGAATCCGCACCGGCCGACTGTTGGGACATTGAGACGGTGAACCACGCAGCGCCTGGGTGCCGACTCGCGCGCCCCGAGGGCAGTCATGGGCAAGGACAGGGGTGCCAAGTCGGCAGCCGCGCCCCACCAGACCAGGATTGATCGCTTCACGACCTCTGAGCCCCCGGGGGCTGGAGGGGAGGCGGCGCCGACTCCCGGCACGGACCTTGCCGCCATTTTGCAGGCCATCACCGCCTCCCGCACGTCCTTGGAGGGGATGGTCGGGGAGGTGAAGGTGGACGTGGCGCTCCTCCGACAGGATCTTCGCAATGCCACGGCCCGCATCACCGAGACGGAGTCCCGCATTTCGACCGCGGAGGACGACATCCGGCAGCTCCAGGATCAGGTCCGGGAGCTCACGACCCACTCCAAGGAACTGCATCGGCGGGCAGAGGATGCCGAAAACCGGGCCCGCCGCAACAACCTCCGCCTGGTGGGCTTTCCGGAGGGAGTGGAATCTGGCCGCACCGATGACTTTCTTGAGAAATGGTTTAAGTCCTGGATGCCAGCGGCCAGCCTGTCCACCTGGTTCGTGGTGGAAAGAGCGCACCGGTCGCTGGCCGCCAAGCCTCCGGTGGGGGCCCCACCGCGCCCCTTCATCCTGCGGATCCTCAACTTCAGGGACAGGGATGCTATCCTGAAGGAGGCGCGGGCACAGTCTCCTTTGTCCTTTAATAACCATACCATCATGGTTTTCCCCGACTACACCCGGGAGGTTCAAGAGCAACGCCGATCATACCTGGAGGTGAAACGTAAGATGCGCTCCTTGGGTCTTCGATACCAACTTCAATTCCCGGCCCGCCTCCGTGTGGTCTTCCAGGATAAAACCTTGTTTTTCGATACTCCTCGAGCGGCCTTGACTTGGCTCACTGAGGAGCGACCCCTGCGCCAATCCGGGCGAGCGTCCCCGGCCCGGAGGCCTACGGACCTGGACACAACCAGGCCTCCTCGCCCACGCCGTGGAAGACGCACACAGTCCCGGCGGCCCAGGGGGGGGTTGTCGGCGGGGCATCGGTCCATGAGCGGGTCGGGCAGGATGCCGAGGGACTCGTCTGCCTCATCCGGGACATCTTCTCAGGCGGCTGGGGGCCTCCGGAGCCGGTCGCCGCGCCCGCCGGACCCGTCCCCGACCCCCCTCATCGCGCCTGTGGACCTTTCTGATCTCTCCCGCAGCCCGGTCATTTGACTTGGGGTGGTCTTCTATCTTGGCAGCAGCTCTGGTGGCCCGGTCCCGCGGCTGGGGCCGCCGCCATGGCCCTGGACTCAGCGGACTTCCGCTCATGAATAGTAGTCTGGGCCGGAACACTTGCATCCGTACTTCTGGAGGGGTCCACCACGCTCTTGACACCCGAGCGTTCGCTTGGGGCTTTTGTAATAGTTGTTGAAGTTAGGGCGACAGATGCTTCAGTTCTCGAAGTGTAGGGTGGGGGGTTGGGGGTTATGGGGTGGGTTTTGTTGGCTGTTTTGTTGGATATTCCTCCGAGGGGGGGTGGTCCTTTTCGTTCATGTCTGGTCTTCCCTGGGTGGGCCGCATCGCAGCTTCCCGCAAGCGTTACTGCAAAGCCCCGCGCTTGCCCACACACACGGCCTGTTGCTGCCCGCTCCCGTCCTGGCGCCCCTTGGCTTCCTCCCACGGGCGTCATTGCAGCGCTCCGCGCTGGCTCCTGCCCACGGTCTACTGCCGCTCGCTCCCGGCCGGGCACCCCTGGTTCCCTGTTGCCTGCCCCCAGCCTTCCCCGCGGGTCCTGGGCGATCCTCCTTTCCTCCCTGCGCGTCAATGCGACATGATGTCCTCCCGAGGCCCCTGGGGTGGCTCCGTCCCTGCAGTGTCCCGATGCACCCGTTGTATCCATGGCTGACGTAACCCCTAGGGCACAGCTGCACGTCCTGTCCTGGAATGTGAACGGCCTGCTGGATAGGCTTAAGCGCACGGCGGTCCTTAAGTATGCTCAGCGCGTTGGGGCCGACGTCCTCCTCCTTCAAGAGACCCATCTCCTCGGGGAAAAATGTCCTTTCTTGGCGCGCTATGGCTACGACCGGGTGTGGCACTCGGGGTTCTCCCGTGGTTCCCGCGGGGTGGCGGTCCTGCTGCGCCGTTCCTTCCCCTTTGTCCTTCAGAGGGTGGCCCGCGCGCCCCTGGGTATCGGGATTGCCATTTGTGGTACGCTGGAGGGTCGCCCGGTCAGCTTCCTTTCACTCTATGTGCCTCCCTCGGGACTGTCGCAGGCCTTATCCCACGCCGCCTCGTTGTTAGAATCTCTCCCCGTGGGCGCTGTCGTGCTTGGGGGCGACTTCAATGCGGTCTTGGCCCCACAGCTGGATTCGTCGGGACCGATTTCGGACTCCCGCGCTGCGCGAGCGAGACAGCTGGCGGGTTGGGCGGAGGCCCAGGGCCTTTGCGACGCCTGGAGGCTTTGGCATCCTCACGACCGTCAATACACCCACACTTCAGCCGCTCACCACTCTCACGCTCGTATTGATATGATTTTTGTCCCCCCCACCGAGTGCGGAAGCGTCCAGGATGTCCGCATCCTTCCCAGGGGCATCTCGGACCACTCACCAGTCCTCCTGGGTCTGGGCCCCCCGCCTCACATGGCCAGGCCGGTGTGGAGGTTCCACGCCTGGTTCCTCCAGGACAAGACAGTGCGCGAGGCGGTTGGCACTGAACTCGCTCATTACTATGGTGCCAATGAGGGTTCTGTCTCGTCGGCAGGCACCCTTTGGGAGGCCTGCAAGGCAACCATCAGGGGGGCGGCCAAGGCACAGGTGGTGCGGCACCGCCAGACACAGCTGCAGCAGCTCACTGCTTGCGAGGCCCGGGCGTTGCGGCTGGAGCGGTCGCTCTCCGAGCATGACGACCCGGCGGTGGACCGACAGTTGCGGCTCCTTCGTCAGGAGATTTGTCAGCGGTCCCTTGAGGCGGCCAAGCTTCTTTGGCAGTCCTCGGTGGCGAGGGTGTACGGCTGGGGTGACAAGAGCGGCGCACTGTTGCACCGCCTGGCCACTTACCCCAGGGCATCGCGCATCATTCCGGCGATTGCCGACTCTTCGGGGGTGCTCCAGTCCTCCGCCGTGGCGATGTCAGAGGCATTTGCCCAATTCTATTCCCAGCTCTACCGAGCGCGTGCGCCGGACCTTTCTCTGGACGCCCTGCTCGCGGCCGGGAGCACCTGCCTGGCCAGGCTTCGGCCGGACGAAATGGAGGGCCTGGAGGCGCCCATCTCCGTCGAGGAGATCGGGGAGGCTATCGGGCGTACGTCAACGGGGAAGACGCCGGGACCGGACGGTTTTCCCCAGGAATTCTTTGCGGCCTACAGGGACACCCTGGTCCCGCGGCTGAGAGCTCACTATGCGGAGGCGCTGGAGAAGGGTTCTTTCCCCTTGGAATCCGACCTGGCCACGATTGTGGTTTTGCCCAAATCCACGCCGCCGCCCACTGATAGAGCGGCCTACCGCCCAATTTCACTCATCAACACTGATGTGAAACTCTACGCGGCGGTCCTGGCCCAACGACTTAAGCCCATGTTGTCCACCTTGGTCCACCCGGATCAATGTGGCTTCATGCCCGCTCGGGGCACGCGCCACTGTCTGCGCCGTCTCCATGTGGCTCTGGCCCATCACTATCGACTGACCCCGTACCTCGCTCTACTCCTCGTTGACTTCGAAAAGGCTTTCGATTCGGTGGGGTGGACCTATCTCTTCGACGTCCTGTCCCACATGGGCTTTGGCCCCCGGTTCATGGGGATGGTGCGAGTCCTCTATGCCCGGCCCCGTGCCAGGGTGCTGGTCAATGGTGCGTTGTCAAGGCCCTTCCGGATTGGCCGGGGGACGAGGCAGGGTTGCCCATTGTCGCCCCTTCTCTTCGCTCTGGCGATGGAACCTCTGGCTGCCTTGATTAGATCTGATCCCCTCCTTCGGGGGTGGGAATGGCCCGGCCTGGCAGCCGACAAAATCGCCCTCTATGCGGACGATGTCCTACTCTACCTGGGGGACCCGGCGCGCTCCGGACCACGCGCACTATCCATTCTGCGCCGCTTCGGCCAGGCGTCGGGTCTCTCCCTCAACCCGCGGAAGTCGGTTCTGGTGCCGTTGCACCCCTCCAGGGAATGCTTTGACTGGCAGGAGACCATCCCTCTGCGTCGCTTATCATTTCAGTACCTGGGCATCTGGGTCTCCCTCCTCCCGGAGCTAAGTTGGGCGCTCAACGTCTCCCCCCTGGTCAAGAGAGCCAAGGTCGATCTGGCGCGGTGGCAGCGGCTGCCCCTCAACCCGCTGGGAAGGGTCGCTCTCTACAAAATGATGATCCTTCCCCGGTTTCTGTATGTTTTGCAAAACACCCCCCTCTCCTTTCCGCGCCCGTGGTTCCGCGAGCTCGACGGGATGGTGACGAGATTTCTCTGGGGCGAGGGGAGGCGACGGCTGGCTCTGTCGACGTGCCGCATTCCCACCTTTGACGGGGGCCTGGGCATGTCTGATCTCTACCTCTACTACATGGCCACCCGCCTCCTGGTCATTCACGACTGGTTTGGAGGGGGTTGGTCCGATCCGGCCTACAGGGTGGAACTTAACGGCTTGGGCTTCTCCGACATCCAAGACCGCCTGTACGGCGCCCCCATCCCTGCTTCTTGCCCGGACATCACCAGGGCTGTGTTCCTGTCCTGGAGAGCGGCGCTCCGCCTCACCCGATGGACGGGACGGTTGACACGGGTCACTCCCCTGTGGCACGGGACGTGGCTGCGGGAGGTCACAAAGCTGGAAGGCTTCAAATCATGGGATCTTATCGGCATTTCCCAGCTGGGGGACGTCTGGCGGGGAGGGCGGATGTGTTCCTTTTCGGAGCTGCAAGCGCGTTTTTCCCTTCACTCCTCCCAATTTTACCGGTACCTCCAGCTGCGCCACCCCATACGCACCTACACACCATTGGACGTCCGGCTGCCGGATCACAGCCCTCCGGAGGCTCAGGTCCTGCTGGGCAACCTGGGGAGGGGGGGCATTTCCAGGATCTACCGCTCCCTCATTAACTGCACCCCTACATCCCTCGCGGGTCTTAAGGAGCGCTGGGAGGGATGGGTGGGTCCCCTGGACGAGGCCGACTGGCGGGACGCCCTTATGGCCCCCCGCTTGGTGACGGCCTCCGCTAAGCTACGACTCATCCAAATTTACTATCTCCACGCGGCATACCTCACACCGGCTCGCCTTCACCGTGCGGGCCTCTCCGGGGATGCGGCCTGCTCCCGCTGTGGTTCCGACCCGGCAGACTTCCTGCATATGGTGTGGTCCTGCCCGGCCCTGGAGGGGTTCTGGAGAGGTATTGAGACCGAACTTACGGAGGTCCTGGGGTGGGAGGTGCCACATGATCCGAGACACTCGCTGCTGGGCATCACAGATGGCTTAGATGGCACGCGCTCAGAGCAGCTGTTTCTCATGACGGCCTTGATGGTGGCCAAGCGCGACATTGCTGCGGCGTGGAAGCAGCCGCTGCCGCCAAGTGTGGACAAGTGGGGCGCTGGGGTGGACTGGTGCGCGGCGCAGGAACGGACTCTCTATCGGGCACGAGGATGCCCCAAGAAATACCGAAAGGTTTGGGGGAAATGGCTAGGCAACATACCTTAATGGGGCGGTTCAGGGGCTGGGGGGAGGACTCTGGGGGCGGGGGGGAGCGGGGGGTGCTTCCTAATGTAGTGCTGTGTAGTACTGATTCGGAATACCAGACTGTTTTTGTTATTGTGCTGTTTAAAACAATAAAACTTGTTTATCAAAAAAAAAAATTCATGGAACTGTTTTCAACTCCAAAAGAGGAACTGAAACTGTTGATACCAGCACTCCTAGTCACCCGATGCAGGAGGAATAGTTTTGATCCCAACGGTGCATCCTCTTGAATTTCAACTTCTTCCAAAATGTCATCCATATCATCATCCAAATTTCTAAGGTTAGCCATTCCATCACAACTTGCATCCTTGCTGTACAATGCCACACGCTTGAGATTCCATACCTTGCCATTGCTTGAGCAAACAGCATTGTGCAACCCTTCAACAACCTCTTCAGGTTCATAAAATTTACTTTCTCCTTTTGCTATGAACTCGGGTTCCAGTATGCATACCCAATCACCAATCTTGACATTAACTTGTTTAGTAATGTTCTTGATGTCGTAATAGTTCTTTCTTTTTTGGTGCATATTGGTCATGGTATTTCTAACTAATTCCAAAGACCACGGTTCTACACAAGAGTTAAATAATCAACGAGGTTTGTACTTTGTTCTTGGGTTTCTGCCCCTCATAATCATTAATGGAGATAAACCAGCAGCTTCATTCCTGGTAACTCTGTAGGCCCATATAGCCTTAAGCAATTTACCTTCCTAATCCTTATTACTGGCATAATCAGATTGGATTACCACCTTAATGACAAGGTTGAATCTCACAACCATGCCATTGCCACTTGGGTTATAAAGAGACGTGATTTTTAATGCAACTCCAATCCTGCTTCAATATTGCTTAAATGCACAGGGTTGAAACTCCGATGTCACTCAAAATGGAGGCGGGAATCCCTTCCAGACTAAATACCTTGTCCAAAAACAACAAAACAACCTTGGTGTCTGCTTTCTGCACCACTTTGACTACTGGCTATCTTGAAACATGATCAATTAACACAATGATGTGATGGGCCAATTGGTCCCATAATGTCAATAGCAATGGACTATAATGGATTCTTTAGGAAAGTGCCCTCACTCAATGAAGGTCTTAAAGTCTGTAGGGACTTGTCTGCTTTGGAACAATCTAAACACTCTTTCACCATGCACTCAACTGCAGAATCAAATCCCAGCAACCAAAACAACTTCTTGACCATAGATTTGGTACGCCCAATACCAAAATGACCCTCATGACATAATTACGAAATGTTATTGCGTAACCCCAAAGGAGGAATAATTCTTTCTCCTCTTAACATCCTGATACCATCAACTGAAAGCTCTGACCTAATTTCCCAGAATGGTCTGATACTAACAGATAAGTTCCTTTTATTGGGCCATTGGCTATCAACAAATGAGGCAACCTCTTGAAAAGGGGCATCCTCTTCACACTCTTTTGAGTCCTCCTTCTTCACTGCGAGATAACCCATATCATGAACCAAATCGATCTGGCAATCATTCCACTTCTCATCTTCATATTCCTCTAGTTGCGTAGGCATATGGGATAGACAGTCAGCTACTATATTGACTTTTCCAGGCCTATACATGTTCTTATACCTGATATCCTGCATCTCCATGGAAATACAAGCTATTCTGGCTGATGCATTTACGGTCCCTTTTGTGGTTAGCAATTTGATCAACGGTTTATGATCACAAATAAATGCCAGAAAATGTTCTAGTGCCCATGTGCACGCTATAGTCTCTTTTTCATTTGGGTGATACTTTTCATTGGTGGGAGACAAGGATCAAGAAGCAAAAGCTATTAAGTGTTCCACACCTTGTCTATCCATTTGAGACAGCATTGCACCCAAACCCTTACTGCTTGCATCAGTAGCAATAATACAATCAAGCATAGGGTCAAACGTCTGTAACCTGGTAGCATTAGAAATGGCAACTTAATGTTTTTAAAGTTGTCACACTGTTGTGACCATACAAATTTACACCCTTGTTTCAACAACTGTCAGCTATATTAACATTTCTCTGAAAATTTGGGTATGAATTTGGAACAGTATTCAGCTAACCCAAGAAAAGATCGTACATCATCCTTGGAATAAGGAGTAGCAGCATTCTTAATGGCTTGAACCAAAGAAGGTTTGGGTTTAATTACTGAGTCATCAATTATGTGACCTAAATACGTAACACTTTTTTTTTGCAAATTTCCATTTGCCAAACTCTACAGTAAGCCCGTAATGGCAAGACTAGATCGAGCTTTCATTAACTTGGCATCATGTTCTTCCTTACTCCTTCCGAAGACCAAATTGTAGTCTTGGAAAAACATCATGTTTTTTTTCCTTGCAGAGCAGATTAAACATCAAATGCTGGAACAAAGCTGCAACAGAAGCGAGCCCATAAGGCATCTGCTCATATTGAAATCATCCATCTGGAGTAATGAAAGCAATTTATTTCCAAGAATCAGGAGTCAAAGAAACCTGAGGCAACCGGAGGATAACTTGATGGTAGCCATAGAGCATCCTTGAGTAAAGTTGCCACCTCGTTTTGAAAGTGGAAACTTATCAACAATAATATTTTTCAAATAGCGTATGTCCACACATAATCTAATCTTTCCATTGTTACGTCTAGCAATAACAACTTGAGAAATCCACTCTGTTACTTCTATGAATTCAATCATTCCAGTTTACACCAATCTTTCTAACTCTCTTTAAAGCTTCTCTTGTACTGCAATGGGTACGCTTCTAATTTTGTGACCTTTTGGACAGGCTAATTTCCCCAAGGTTTTGCTAAATACCATTGGGAATTTCTTCCATACTTCATCACACACAGACGTGCCATCATCAACATTAGGACTTGCTCTCTGCTATAAACAATCTGGGGGTGGGGGCACTAGAGAGCCCACGGCAAGATGGCCAAACTTTCTTGAGGCTCTGTCGGTCGGGTGAATTAATCCGTCTTTAATCCTCCCACATGCAACCATAAAGATACTAAAAAGGCAATGGAGTCTTGGTGAAAACAAGATACGGTGACTCGGACACGTATTTTCCAGAGTGGAATGCGACATCTCTGCTGAAATGGTCAGAGTCCTATAAGCGTGAAGACTGGGTTGGGAAGGCTGACTGGCCCGTGAAAAGAACAAACAGTATGCAGCGGTGGAGAGACCAAAGCGGGGGATTGAGCCAGCGGGAAGCGGTGAGAGCTATATAGCAGACCTGAGGGCAGAAGCTGCAGCTCAGCAGCGCCGGTCCTGAGGGCACGAATAGCACTGAGAGCGGGGGGTAAGACCCCACGGCGCTGGCAAAGGACACGGGCCTGCCGAAGGGCGCTGTGGATCTGTGGCACACATTGGGGTCCGGACGGCCGATGTGGAGGGGCTGACCCAGGACCAGGCCGGACCTTGGAGGTGAGACAGCTTCATGGATCGGTGCAGCGGTGAGCAGGGCCAGAAGCTGCAAGTAAATGCGTGCATTATCTCCTTGTGTTTGCTTTGTTCGCCCTAAGTTGGCAGGGTAAGCCCAGACATGGGTTCCTTGCTAACTTTGCCACTGGATTCAAGCTAGCCTGACTGATGAAGGGTGTTACCCAGAAACCAGTCCCAGGATGCTTGTTTCCGGTTCAGGGAAGACCTGGCTTGGCAGTTCGGGCTGGACTGTTCCCATGAGGCACAGGGTCAAGACTGATTTGCATATAGCTGGATCTGAACTGAGGTGGCGAAGTGAGCTAAAGAATAATGATGGATTCAAACCAGATCTGAGACTAGGGGTGAGTGTCTGAAAAGTTTCAGCGCTCCGTCCATCATCTTCTTGTGTTTGCTTTGTTCGCCCTAAGTTGGCAGGGTATGCCCAGACGTGGGTCCCTTGTTCACTTTGCCACTGGATTCAAGCTAGCCTGCCTGATGAAGGGTGCTACCCAGAAACTGGTCCCAGGATGCTTTTCCGGTTCAGGGCAGACCTGGCTTGGCAGTTCGGGCTGGACTGTTCCCATGAGGCACAGGGACAAGACTCATTTTCATATAGCTGGGTCTGAACTGAGGTGGCAAAGTAAGCTAAAGAATAATGATGGATTCATCCCAGATCTGTGACTGAATGTGAGTGTCTGAAAAGTTTAAGCGCTTTGTCCATCTTCTCCTTGGGCTTGGGAACGACTGTGGCAGACCCCGAGTGGAGAATGGCAGATAAATAGTAAATCAGCCCTTCCAAATTAAGATAATGAGAGGGGCGCGGACGAACAAGGAGAATACACACACGGCCTGCCACAGTGATAGAGAGGCCAGTAAGGAGTGGCCATAGTATGCTGAGTCCACAAAGTGCAAATTGGGAGCCGGTCAGACACCGAAGGATGGCTGCCCTGGGATTAGACTGGCCCGTGGAGGGTGGAGGACTGCAAAGATCGGCATACTGACACACGGGGCAGGAGGCTGCAGGTTGTCGCAGGACCAGGCCTGACCGGATTGTCATATCCACAGCAGAACTCGTGAGGAGGACGGCAGGAAGAGAGTAAACCTGCCCACCTAATCAAAGGAATTCAGGTGAACAGTTCCGACCTCAAAGCAGAAGCGGGGGATGGAAGGGGGTATAAAAGTAAAATATCTCTGGTGCTGCTGGTGAAACCCACCATCAGCACTGGAAATAGCGCAAGGGAACACCCATCGCTGAGCTACAAACGAGAGGGAGAGGCCAACATACTTGCCTCTACTGGAAAGGCATACGGTGAACTAACGGTGAATAACTGGGGAAAAGCAAGATAGGCACAAAGCAAGGATTACGGTGCATTACAACACACTGAGGCAAGATCAGGTACACCGAGTAGCACTACAGCAGCGCGGGTTATCATACAGCTGCTATGATAAGCATGCCAAGCTGCGAGAGGCCTGCAGCGGGAGACCTATAACGGCAGAAAGGGATCGAAGGTGGAAAAGACTACAAAGGATAATGGGGAAGGCAGAGAAAAACCAGCTGCGCCTTACATTTGAAACCATAAAAGCAGCCAGGGCACAACAAGAAATGCAAAAGGACCCCGACCACGATGCTGAACCAAGCGGAGAGCAACGGCCCTCGAGAATATGTTGCCAGCAATGCAGCATAGTCTGCAATCTATTGATGGCAAGATCGGTTCTCTGAACCTGAAAATTCACTATAGGGCAGCTTAAATAAATAAACAAACAAACATGTTGAACGAGTTACTTACCTTCGGTAACGATGTATCTGGTAGAGACACAGTCTAGCCACAGATTCCTTAACTTAGAATATAACCCAGGCGTCAGACTGGATCCGTGAAACTTTTTCCTCAGCAGTACCTCTGCACGCCGGGAGATGGCGTCGCCCGGCTCCGTCCTGACGTCGTCCACGGAAGTGACGTCAATGGAGCTATAAAAGGCCCTCCCGGCGTGCTGACGTCAGTTTTCTATAGTGAAACATTTCCGCGCCACAATGCGGAACCATGACAAAAACTGCGATAGTATAGGAACAGTGTGTTAAAAAGAGCAAAAACGTTGAAACAACCATGATAAGAAACATGAGAATGATAAACAAATCATTAGAATGAGAAACAACACCATGTTGAAAGAGTACCCAGCACAAGAAGGATCTGAAGGGAGCGAACAGAGCACCCGCCCCAGCGAAGTTCCATCAAAGCGAAGAGCCGTACCCCTCCCCGAAGAGGCAATGGCAGCGGAAACTAATGGCATGACAAACGAAGGACAATTTGCAACTACAGGATGAAACTGTAAAAACCCACAAGACTGGAACAACATGAGTTACGACAAGTGACCAGAAGTGAACAACCACATAGAACGTTTACCACACCCCTTCCCCAGTGACCTATGAATTGTAGCATAGTCAAAGAGAATCTCAACCAAATCGACTGCAGTATAGACAAGGAGAAACAGACGAGGGCTGAGGAAGGGCAGGAAAACGTAATAAACACCACGCTGGAGGAACCCAGGTGGAGCAGCATTGAGAAGCAGTGAACCGAGCCACCCAAAAACGAGAATGGGTGGAGGGCCAGAGAGCCCAAACCAGAATGACACACCCTGTCCCAGAGGTAGGTCACGCGAGCACCCCTCAGGAAGAAAAAGGCCACCTGTAAGGAGGCGAGGTGGTAGAACCCCACCTGAAAAGGCCTTCGCAGAGCGGGGAGGATGCGCAGGCATTAAGGAATCTGCGGCTAGACTGTGTCTAAACCAGATACATCTTTACCGAAGGTAAGTAACTCGTTCATCTGATAGAGACATCTAGATTTCTTAACTTAGAATAGATACCAAAGCCATACACGGTGGAGGAGGGTCTGCGATTGAAACCCACCAAGTCCCATAAGAACTTCTACGTCAACAACACTGACGAATCACGGTGGGAACAGTAGCGCCAGCGCAGCTGACACCAGACCCATGAAGCCCCGGAAGGGAGCAGAAGCAAGGGAGGCAAAGTCACCACAATCCGTTAGAGGATGGAACGAAATCTCCCTCGTCCAGAAAGGGATGAAAGAAGACACAGAGCCAGAAAGGGCAGTGCAGAACAGAACAAAGTTTAGAAATGTCTGCAAAAAGACGGTACACTGAACACCGGAGTCCATGAACCTGCCAGAAACAGAGGTCCCAGAAAAAGGGACAACAGAGCATGCCAGAGCATACCCACTGAACATACACTACAGAGGATGCCGAAACGTGAAATGTGAGGGGACAGATGTCACCATGCAGAGATACACAGAGTCATGACTACCAGGTGATACAGGCATGTGGATGACCGGATACACACAAGGAGACAAGGTGGACCTTGAGAACTACACCACCGCCCAACAAAACCCAAGGAATGGAATTACCAACAGCCCACATGCGGCGGCCAAGAGAGGTAGGCGCATCACCATGTAGTCAACCAGCCAACCGTACCCAGAGGTACAGACGGCGAAGGAAAACCGGCAAGCCGGGGACACACATAGTGCGCCTTTCCATGAGAGAAAGAGAGCCCGGGGCAAAAAAAAAAACGATACTAGGGCAAGGAAAAACCGAGTAGGCATACTCGCTCACTGTCTGTATAAATCATGACACACATGCCTAAGACAAGAACGTAGATACAGTTATATATAACAAAAATGAAGGAAAAATTAAAAACAAGGGGGAAACTTGCCCTAGAGAAAAGGAAAGTCGCACAATAGGTACCGACGGCACCGGTGTGAAGCATAGCAGGACACAACAGTGTCAAAAACACCGAAAGGCGACAACCTCCCCTCTGAAGGGGAAGGAACCATGGCTCCCCGCGCGACAAGCGGGAACACTGATCACCACACACAAGAGGAAGGAGTCGGAAAAACACAGACAGAGGTCTTTCAGAAAAAGGGGGGTCAGATACAGGCCCATACAGGCACGGTATAAGGACAACGAGTGACTTGAAGAAGAATACCGGCACCGCATCATACACACAAGCAACAGTGCCTTCAGTTATGAATGGCAACTCACAACCAGTGAAACACCTGGAGTAGAACACAGAAGCGTGGAATAAGAGCGACAGCCCTGAACCACTAGAGTGAATCCGAAAACCTCCACAGAGGGCAGGAACGAAAGGACCTCAACCCCTGCGTGTATTAAGCAAAGGGACCAAAGTTCCTGCCAGGAAAGTGCATAAAGAAATTGGTTACCAGGTAACACTCAGCAGAAACGTAGCTGGGTGAAACACCACAGCCCACGGGCAAAAAGCCCCTCAGGACCTGAGCCATGAGAAAAGATGTAAGCACTTCCCCACACCAAGAGCTGAGAATAGAACGCAGCCAAGACACGGGCAGAAGGACACGTCCGGCGCCCTGTGACAGCGACCATAGCTGGTGTGTACACACATAGAGTGTCTCCACAGAGACCGGAAAGAGCTACGGAACAACTGTAGCCCACAACACAAAACCGCCAGGAGAGAACTGCAACAATCCCGCGGGTCTCACTAGAGGGGATGTCCTACAACCGTAGGAAGAGCGTAGACAAAAGAGAAGTAGCCAAAGAAGACTCCGCAGGAGCTGTTGAAACTTCCTGTGCCAGGAAGAGTAGCTTCGCAATAGCCAACAAGTACCCCACACACAGGAGGGAGGAGCCTAGCGCGCAACCAAGATGGCCGCGTAGGCTTACGGCTCTCGAGGGCCCCCGCAACCTCCCACGTCTATCCTGACTTAATCCTGGTTTATTCGATGGGCGTTTGCAGATGAACTTGCGCTGAGGTGCCACCAGTTTTCCGAATCCGGATCGGATGCTGGGAACCGGAATGGTTGCACTCCGAAGTTTGCGGCCTGCTCTTGCCTTGGTCCCGATCTCGAGCTGGTGAAGTGCCCGGGTACGAAGTGAACAACAGCGGCTGGTTGGGCTCGACCTGTCACGGACCCCGCACTTTCACTTTCGTTTTCAAGCTCGTTTTCTGATATCGGCTGAGAGACTTTGGTGTTTCAGAGGGGCGCGGACGGCGGAGTGTCTGGCCCGACTCTCGGACTATACATGGGCTTACTGTCGGCGACGGCTGTGTTCAATTGAATTAGCTACCTGGCCTCTTTCTCCTGGTGCGGGCAGGTGCCAACCTTGGTGGCCTCCGGACGATGGCGGCGAGACTAGACAGAGACAAGTCGAAACCCAAGTCAACTCGGAGGGGTGCCTATACCCAGGTCAATAATATGGATCGATATGCGCAGGCAAAGGGATCCCCTGGTAGCTCGCATAAATCGCCTGAGAGGTCTAAAGAGGTCTCAGACCCATCGTCAGAATTGACTTTGCTGGACGTCATAGGCGCCATTGAGGAGATGAAGACCGCTGTGGGTCAGCAGTTTGATACCTTGGCTCATAAATTGGACGCGGTCCTGATCGATGTGAATTTGGTCAGTGCAGACCTGTCCAAAACTAACGAGCGGGTCGGCTCCTTGAGTATGCTCAGACGTGAGTCCCTTGCTCACTTTGCCACTGGATTCAAGCAAGCCTGGCTGAAGACGGCTGAAATGCCAGAAACCGGTCCTAGGAAGCTTGTTTCCGGTCCAGGGAAGACATGGCTTGGCAGTTCGGGCTGGACTGTTCCCATGAGGCACAGGGTCAGACTGATTTGCATATGGCCATGTCTGAACTGGGGTGGCAGAGTGGGCTAAAGAACGGTGATGGATCAAACCCAGATCTGTGGACTGGGTGTGAGTGTTTGATTGGTTCTGATGCTCCGTCCATCACCACCCCCTTTTGTACCGCTTTGTTCGCCATAAGTTGGCAGGGTATGCTCAGACGTGAGTCCCTTGCTCACTTTGCCACTGGATTCAAGCAAGCCTGGCTGAAGACGGCTGAAATGCCAGAAACCGGTCCTAGGAAGCTTGTTTCCGGTCCAGGGAAGACATGGCTTGGCAGTTCGGGCTGGACTGTTCCCATGAGGCACAGGGTCAGACTGATTTGCATATGGCCATGTCTGAACTGGGGTGGCAGAGTGGGCTAAAGAACGGTGATGGATCAAACCCAGATCTGTGGACTGGGTGTGAGTGTTTGATTGGTTCTGATGCTCCGTCCATCACCACCCCCTTTTGTACCGCTTTGTTCGCCATAAGTTGGCAGGGTATGCTCAGACGTGAGTCCCTTGCTCACTTTGCCACTGGATTCAAGCAAGCCTGGCTGAAGACGGCTGAAATGCCAGAAACCGGTCCTAGGAAGCTTGTTTCCGGTCCAGGGAAGACATGGCTTGGCAGTTCGGGCTGGACTGTTCCCATGAGGCACAGGGTCAGACTGATTTGCATATGGCCATGTCTGAACTGGGGTGGCAGAGTGGGCTAAAGAACGGTGATGGATCAAACCCAGATCTGTGGACTGGGTGTGAGTGTTTGATTGGTTCTGATGCTCCGTCCATCACCACCCCCTTTTGTACCGCTTTGTTCGCCATAAGTTGGCAGGGTATGCTCAGACGTGAGTCCCTTGCTCACTTTGCCACTGGATTCAAGCAAGCCTGGCTGAAGACGGCTGAAATGCCAGAAACCGGTCCTAGGAAGCTTGTTTCCGGTCCAGGGAAGACATGGCTTGGCAGTTCGGGCTGGACTGTTCCCATGAGGCACAGGGTCAGACTGATTTGCATATGGCCATGTCTGAACTGGGGTGGCAGAGTGGGCTAAAGAACGGTGATGGATCAAACCCAGATCTGTGGACTGGGTGTGAGTGTTTGATTGGTTCTGATGCTCCGTCCATCACCACCCCCTTTTGTACCGCTTTGTTCGCCATAAGTTGGCAGGGTATGCTCAGACGTGAGTCCCTTGCTCACTTTGCCACTGGATTCAAGCAAGCCTGGCTGAAGACGGCTGAAATGCCAGAAACCGGTCCTAGGAAGCTTGTTTCCGGTCCAGGGAAGACATGGCTTGGCAGTTCGGGCTGGACTGTTCCCATGAGGCACAGGGTCAGACTGATTTGCATATGGCCATGTCTGAACTGGGGTGGCAGAGTGGGCTAAAGAACGGTGATGGATCAAACCCAGATCTGTGGACTGGGTGTGAGTGTTTGATTGGTTCTGATGCTCCGTCCATCACCACCCCCTTTTGTACCGCTTTGTTCGCCATAAGTTGGCAGGGTATGCTCAGACGTGAGTCCCTTGCTCACTTTGCCACTGGATTCAAGCAAGCCTGGCTGAAGACGGCTGAAATGCCAGAAACCGGTCCTAGGAAGCTTGTTTCCGGTCCAGGGAAGACATGGCTTGGCAGTTCGGGCTGGACTGTTCCCATGAGGCACAGGGTCAGACTGATTTGCATATGGCCATGTCTGAACTGGGGTGGCAGAGTGGGCTAAAGAACGGTGATGGATCAAACCCAGATCTGTGGACTGGGTGTGAGTGTTTGATTGGTTCTGATGCTCCGTCCATCACCACCCCCTTTTGTACGGCTCCTTGAGTCAAGCGGCATCGAGTCTAACTGTTGACGTGGCCGCCCTGCAGACGGAGGTCCGTAGGTTGCGGCTAGCCAGTGATCTGACGGACCGTCGACTTGAGGACTCCGAGAGCAGGGCTAGACGGAACAATGTTCGTATCATTGGAGTGCCGGAAAGGTCGGAGGAATCTGCTGCGGATCTTTTTGTGGAGGATCTGGTGATCAATCGTCTAGCGCCCAAGGGACTGAGCAAGTTCTTTGCGGTGGAGCGGGCCCACAGGATTCCGGGTGGTGTGCCCAAAGTGAGTGCTCCCCCGCGGCCTATAATCGCCCGACTCTTTAAATTTCGGGATAGGGATGCTATTCTTCAGGCGTCGAGGGTGACCGGGCAGCTGAAGTTTGAGAACTCTAATGTTAGCTTTTACCCGGACTTCACGCAAGCGGTCCAAAAACAACGGCTGGGATTTTTGGGCGTCAAACGGCGCCTGAGGGACATGGAGCTGAAGTATGCGATGTTATTCCCGGCTAGGCTGTGGGTTGAGTTCCGGGGTCGCTCACACTTTTTCGACCGTCCGGAGGCGGTTGGAGACTGGTTGGATGCCCTGCCTCGGGGACAGGATCGAGACAGTCGGACGGCGGACAGGATTTGATGGAGCAGGCCTAGAACTTGGTTCCTGGTGATGGACTGGACTGGTGACGTTTTGTACCTTGGCTCAACTGGACCCTAGTTTTGTATAAGCCCTCCAAATGCCTGGGGGTTGTGGGGAGCTTATTGGGGTCCTTTCCTCCTTCTGGGGTTCTTTTTGTGGTATATGTTAGGGCGACAGGCACACTGCGAGTTGGGGGGGCTGTTTGGGCTTAAGCAGGGGTGCAGGGAGGGGGGAGTTGTGGTTTGGGGATTGTGGGGGAGGGGGGTTGTTGGGGATTGTTTGTTTGTTTCGCAAGGCAATGTGAAGTTCTCTGTTGACTTATCCGGTTTGTGCTTTCCGGGATGTGGGTATCATGCACGGGAGTGGGATGGGGGGTAGGGGATTGAGAATCCTTTCGTGGAATGTAAATGGACTGGGGGACAGGATCAAGCGTGGGGTGGTGTTGCAGTTTTTGAAACGGACTTCGCCCGACATTGTTTTCCTGTAGGAGACACATTTGATTGGGAACTCCTTCCATGCCCTAAATAGGAGGGGCTATCGCCTTGCCGCTCACTCTGGTTTCACTTCTGGCTCTAGGGGAGTGGGCATATTGGTTAGGGCCTCTCTCCCATTGGAGGTGGACGAGGTGCTTCACGATGATAGGGGGCGCTATGTGGCACTGGTGGGGAGATGGGAGGGTAGGACTGTTTCGCTCGTTGCTGTGTATGTGCCTCCGGGGTTACAGACGGCTACATTTGCTGATTTGGGGCGTCTGGTCCTGGGACTCCCTGGGGGGGTTCTGGTGTTGGGGGGTGACTTTAATGCTGTTGTCTCCGGGCTGGAGGACCGTCACCCCCCCAGGGATCTCCTTGGGACTTGTAGATTGCTGGAGATTGATGCACCCGGGACAGGCGCAATATACCTTTCACTCGGGGGCCCATGGGAGTCTCTCGAGACTTGATTATATGCTTATGCCGGCGATCCAAGCTGGTATGATTGGGGAGGTGCGTCATTTAGCCCATGGTATTTCTGACCATTCCCCTATATGGTTGCAATTGAAGGCTGCCCCTGGGGCAGAGGGGAGAGTAGCACCCGTTAGCCCTTGGTATATACGTAACCCGAAGATCCGCGTGGAACTGGTCAAGTCCACTGATCACTACTTCAATGATAATGTGGGGTCTGTGTCGTCGGCCGTCTCCCTATGGGAGGCTTATAAAGTGGTGATCAGGGGGCAGGCCTTGTCCCTTTTCTCCCATGCTAAGAGGTGCGAGAGAGCAGAGGTGGTTCGCCTGGAAACTGAAATAGCTGAAATGGAGGAGGACTTGGAACGGGGAGTTACTGATGAGAAATTGCACGTTTACAGCCTCAAACAATCAGATTATAGAGCGCTAGTCACGGAAGCCGCTAAAGGGATGAGTAGAGAGCAGCAAGGACGACTGTATGATGTGGGAGATAAGGCCGGAAAGTTGATTGCTTGGTTGGATAAGAAGGAGAGAGCGAGCAGGGTGGTGCCCGTCGTGGAGAGAATGGATGGAGTGCGTGTGACTGACCCGGTGGAGATCGTTGACTGCTTCGCGGATTATTTCCGTGGGGTATACTCTCCGGTTTCTGTGCGTTCGGAGGAGGATTCTCATCTGTTGCTTAGAGATATTGCATTGCCAACCCTATCGGAGGCTGATGCAGTATTGATGGAGGCGAAGTTGTCGTCAGATGAGATCGCTCTGGCCACTCGCTCGATCGCATCGGGTAAGGCTGTGGGTCCTAATGGTCTTCCCATCGAACTATATAAGTTGCGTCCCGATAAGATAGCGCCGTATCTTCGGGACATGTTTTTCGCGGCACGTGTGGCGGGCTCCCTCCCCCCTGACCAACGCCTCGCCAACATAGTTGTGATCCACAAAGAGGGGAAGCCGCGAGATCGCTGCGCCTCCTATCGGCCCATTTCGCTGTTGAACGCAGAACCCAAAATTCTGGCTAAGGTATTGGCTAATCGACTGGTTCGGGTCGTGGGTGACTTGATTCATCAGGATCAGTCCGGTTTCATACCCCATCAGAATACCGCTCTGAATTTGAGGCGGTTGCACGGCGTGCTTGCTAGAGCGGAGTTTAAACGTGAGCCGGCCATCTTGGCATCTTTAGATGCCACTATGGCGTTTGACACTTTGGAGTGGCCGTATATTTGGGCCGTGTTGGCGAAATTTGGGTTCGGCCCTGTGTTTATTGGTTGGGTAAAATTATTATATGCTGACCCACTGGCTCAGGTGGTGGTGAATGGTAGGGTGTCGGCTCCCTTCGCACTGGGGAGAGGTACACGGCAGGGATGTCCGTTGTCACCCCTTCTCTTTGCACTTTCTTTGGAGCCTCTCGCCGCCTGGTTGCGTTGGGAGCCGTCGCTGCGAGGAATTAGATGGACGCCGGAGTTTGAAGACCGTGTCTCCCTTTACGCGGATGACATCCTTCTGTATCTCACCTCTCCCCGACAGTCGCTAATTGTATTGGTGGACGTACTGAATTCCTTTGGTCGCAACTCTGGCCTGGTCATCAACTGGGCCAAGTCATGTGTTTACGTCCTCTCGGGTGAGGCCCCCCTCCTGCCACGGGATTGCCCCATCCAGATTGCTACACTGGGGTTCAAATATTTGGGAATCTTCATCTCTCTGGATCCCGCGGTCCGCTATGAGCGAAACCTTCTCCCTCCCCTCCAGCGATTAAAGGCCGACGTCGCGAGGTGGCGACAACTTCCGCTCTCGCCGCTCGGACGGGCGGCATTGTTTAAAATGATGTCGCTACCTCGCTTCTTGTATGCTTTGCAAAATACTCTAGATGTCGTGCCGGCCCGTTATTTCCGGGAGGTGGAGGGTCTTCAGCGCCAACTGTTTTGGGACGGGCGGCCGCGGATTGCTCTCGCCAAGTTGACGCTCCCTTGGTACGATGGGGGGGTCGCCCTCCCCGATATTAAACGATACTATTGGGCGTCTCAGTTGGCGGCGGTGAACCACGGGATATACGGTCCTGCCTTGAATCCGGCCTTCGAGATGGATACATTTCTACTCCCGGGTGGGGATTATAATAGGGCGCTGTACTCGTGACCCCGAACACGCGGTTGACAGGACCCACGCAGGTTGCGGTACGTGTGTGGCACGCGGCGAATGCTGCAATGGGGTGGAGGGATCGCTTGACTCGGGCGACGCCGTTGTATGCCTCCGGGCGGCTGGGCTGTTTGTGGAGATCGAAAGGCTTTGAGAAATGGGATATGATTGGTATATGTAAGGTGGGTGATCTTTGGGAGAAGGGGTCTTTCAAAACGTTTGAAATGCTTAAAACTGAATATAAATTAAATGATAGAGAGTACTTCCGGTATGCGCAAGTTTACCATGCGCTGTGTTCGGTTTTTCCGGACGTTGCTGCTATCCCCGAGTATTCCCCACTGGAGGATAGAGTGTTGGATGGCTACATGCCCGACAGCACTATTTCTCTGATTTATAAGAAACTCATTAATGATCGCGTGGACTTGCTGCTCCGTCTGCGGAAGGCATGGACGGGCGATGGCTTGGAACTGGACGATGAGGACTGGGTATCGGCGGTGGCCTCCCCGAAAGAGGTGGCGATCCCGGCCCGCTTACGATTCGTACAGCTGAAGATCCTTCATAGAGTGTATGTCACGGGGCCCGGTTTGCTGCGTATGGGTTACTCGATGGATGGACTGTGTAAGCGTGGATGTGGCCTGCCGGGTACCTTTCTTCATGTCTTATGGGAGTGTTCGGAGGTTGTGCGATTCTGGAATGGTATCCACACCGTAATGGAGGAGGTCACGCACGTCGCTCTGTTGCCAGAGGCTAGGAGGTGTTTGTTGAATGTCTGGGAACCGAATGATTATAATGCGGCACAGGCGCAGTGGGTGACTCTGGGGTACATGGTGGCTAAGCGTAACATTGCACAGCTATGGGGCTCCCCGAGGCCGCCCACGATCGAGGTATGGAAGGAGAATATGGACTGGTGTATGTTTAGGGAAAAGACGGTGTATGTGGCGAGAGGCAAGCCAGGGAAATGGACTAAGGTATGGGGTCCATGGAATTTATATCGTGGACGTATCTGCACCCCGCCTCTGCCATTAGAGGTCGATATTGCTTTGTCCCCCTAGCCACGCATTCTGCGGGATGGTGTGAGGTGTGTTCCATGCTTTGTCTTCCCGTTGCCCCCCATTACCGCTTCCAGACAAGAACTGCTTTGGACACTGTACGTTGCTCCCCGTCCTGGGAAGGGCACGCTGCTATTTCGGACTCTCATTGCCTTGAGTGTGTTTTATATTTAATAGAAAATGAAACTGTCTTTTCCGATTACTCCTGGCCTATGGCCACGGCCTGTTACATGTGCTCACGAACTGCCGGGAGCTTTGCTTCTGGTTCATTTGAATGTGTGGCGTTGCACTGCGAGCCCTCGGGCTCTATAGAGGCCGGCCCTGGTGGTTGTAGGCCCTTGTCTGTATTTTATCGTGTACCAACGGTTTCTAATTAAAAAAAAAAAACAAAAAAAAACAAGTACCCCACATAGGGCACGGCACATCCCATAAAAGCAAGGGACACCTCTTGGAGCCGGGCTCTCAGACAGAGGACTAAAAAGAAACACAGAAACAGCTGGCCAGCTGAAACAAAAGAAGGACAAGGCAGCGAAAAGCCGCACAGTCCGTTCAGGTAACAACGTCTGGAACCCAGAGACGGAGCACCAGAAAAAGCAGTGACAATACTGCAACTAAAAGCCAAAGTCCACAACCAGGACTACAAACCATGGAAATCATGGAAACCCAGACATGAGGCGTTGCACCGCCGAGTCAGCATGTCTGTCGAACAGGGTGACCCCATCAAAGGGCAAATCTCTAAGACGCTCCTGGACGTTGGTAGGGAAATAGCCATCACGCAGCCAGGCATGGCGGCGCAGAGCAAAGGACCGGGCCATAGCTCGACCGACATAATCAGTGGTGTCCATGGCTGACCGAATGGAGAATTGCGCCATTTCTCTGCCATCATGAACCAACCATGCCAGGTCAGTTGGAGGGCCCTCCGGAAGAGAGGGAAGGAGGAGCTCAACCAATTCCCAAAAGGGCAGAAGTAGCCCGGGTAAACACGCAAGACCTGTTCAGGGATCGAAGGCCTGCACTGGTGGACGCAAAAACATGGCGGCCACATGACTCCAACCACTGAGATTCCCAAGTGGGAGGGAGTAACGGAGGAGGGGCAGAAGGCAGTGAGCCTGAAGCCGCCTGAATAACCAGCCCCTGAGCCCTGGGGTGGAAGGACAAACAGACAGGGTCGTCTGGAGCCGGCCGATGTCGATGTGCAATAGCACAATCCACCGGGTCCCTCGAAGAGGGCCTCGCCCTAGTCCCCAGAAGTACGTCGTACGACACGCCACAAGGCAACAAGGGCTCCACTTCCAGAGTGCCCTGGAGGAGTAAATCCAGCAAGGGATCAGAGGGCAGAGAGACTAAGGGAGGCTGCAGGTGTAACATGTCCGTAGTCCTGCAAACTGCCCTCGCAAAAGCCACACTAGCCACTGTGGCCATTCGAGGTGGCAACAACAGGTCATCTGTAGGGGACGGAAAGAGGCTTAGCCTGCCACCAAATGTGGTGGCTCTACAGCCCAAGGACATCCAAGGCCCAGCCAGAGGGACAGCGGAATGACCCCGGGGGTGGCGAACCCACAGGGGCCTCCTCACTCTTGGAGTCCACGTTCTCCACCAACCGATGAACGGCCGGGGATGGCACCGGCATCGAACGGTGCCGAGACAGCGTCGACGCGACCTCGACCGAGTTGGAAACCTACGGAGGGGAAAGGAGTCGACTTGGAGTCAAGGGCGCCACCGCAGCCACAGCCGATGCAGGGAGCCGCACGCGGCTGTGTAAAGACGACATGGAAGGCTTGGACGTGCGAGAAGGATGCCCCTCTGGGCCATGCCCCGACGTCGCAGCGACAGGGTGCTCGACCGGTGCCGAGGGCGAACCTGCTGGCAAAACCCCGAGCAGAGCTCCTACCCCCTCTCTGGGACCCAAAGGTCCACCAGGGAGAGGGGGTGACCCAAAGATGAATAAAAGGGCCCGAGAATAGGCCTCCATCTGGGCCCTAGTTGCCCCAGCACCAGGAAACGGCGGGTAAGTGGGGGTCGACTCTTGAGGAGCCGTGTCCGGTGAAGACCGGGCGCAGCGGGCCCCACCGTCGCATGAGGTCCGCGACCTCCACCACTTCTTTTTCTTGTGATTACCTGTGGCAGGAGTGCAACGTCCGCGGGAATGACTCCGCGACCTGTCCCGACCCGACCCCCCAGCACGAGAAGGAGACTGGCGGCGTGAGGGCTCCAAACGGGACATTCAGGCTTTCAGCAGCTTCATGCAACGTTCCATCCAAGCACCACATACAGATCGAGTGCGGATCCGCCGCCAACATCTGCCGCGTACAGGATTCACACGTCTTGAAGCCCGAAGGCATCACACACTGTTCCCAGATGTCAAAGGCGTCGAGAAGGCTTGAAAAACAAAAAATTGGCCAGAGGTAACCGCTTCTCCGGATCCGCGTTGGGACGCGGAAAAGAAGAAAACTGACGTCAGCACGCCAGGAGGGCCTTTTATGGCTCCATTGACGTCACTTCCATGGACGACGTCAGGATGAAGCCGGGCGACGCCGCCTTCCGGCATGCAGAGGTACTGCTGGGGAAAACGTTTTACGGATCCAGTCTGACGCCTGCGGAATATTCTAAGTTAAGGAATCTGCGGCTAGATGTCTCGATCAGATACAGAGGCTTAGGAAAGAATTTCTACAAGGGAAGACTCACTGCACGCTATAAACGAGAAATGCTCGGGCATGAAGGAAGTTTTACAGGTAATACAAGCAAAGATTGATGACTTGGAGGCACGCTCGATGTGCAACAACCTGCGCATCACTGGTGACCCAGAATCGGCCAAAACAGGGCTTATGGAGCTATACGTGGAACAAATGAAAACTACCCTCTTTGGCCCAGAGAACATGTCTAACTTGCTGGTGGTGGAAAGAGCACACAGGTCTCTGATGGTGAGACTTCCACTGCGAGTAGTTCATGCCTTATAATTGCCAAATTACTCAACTACCGAGATAGGGATATGGTGCTACAATTAGCACGCGAGAAGAAGGAGCTCAAATATCAGGTGAACAAAGTATCTTTTTTTCCAGATTTCACTGCCACGGTGATAGCAGCAAGAAGGGAGTTTCTACCTATAAAGTACCAACTTCAAAAGGCTGGTATACCGTATGACATGCTTAACCTGGCAAGGTTACGCATCGACCATGAAGGGCAACAAAGTATCTGCACAATTCTGAAAGCAGCTAAGGATTACCTGAAAGCAATTACAAAAGAATGACAAACTTCCCAGACTGCGAACTACATAGATGAGAACATGGAATAACGTGCAGGGACTATACTTAGATCTACAAAAGAATTTTACACACTGAAGAGCTCAACCATGTCGGAAGGCTGAGAGCCGGTGCTGACTGGACTCACATGTGAAAACTATCATCAGTTGCAAATGAACTATATTGCTGGCCTGACCACCTCGGTACCATTGGAGGGACACTAGGCCTCTGATAAGTATGCTAAAAATATCAATAATGTTGTCTGTTCTTGATTACTATTGGTTGATAAAGTTCAAGGGACACTATGTCTTTGGCATGATTGGGATGCTCAAGTGGGAAGGAGGTGGGAGGCATCTGTTTTATGTTGTTACGGCCGCAGCATGTCCCTTGGGAACACGGAAAATGCACACAGCAGTAACATTCGGGCAGTTAGCGTTTCCATACCGCGCCGCGATAATTAGGTCAGGGTCCCAGATGGCCAATAAATTTCTCTGGTGACATGGAATGTTAGAGGACTTCATTATCCCTACAAAACACGACTGGTTATGCCTTACTTGGACAGACATCATGTTCAGATCACACTCCCTTCAGGAGACACTGGTGGTACTGATTTTTTTTTTAGGTCTCGCTGGCGTTGCAGCGCGAAGTGCTGCCGCCAACGAGAACTATTGTTGCTGTGATGCCTCTCAAGGGAGACAGACCGGGGCACGTGCAGCGATCGGGGTCTGTGGACGCGCTTCTGAGACGCGCTTGCACAGACGCACACACACAGACACAGACACACGTGTGCGCAAACACCCCGCCCCTGCCGACCCCCCTCACCGCATCCACGGCTGCCTCTTACCTTACAGCTGCCCCTTCCTTCTCTCACACACACATACACACAGCACCAGCCTTCAATCGCAACCCCCAAAGGTCCCCTTAGCTTCTCAACCACACATCCTTACTAAACCAGACTTCAATCCCACTTCAGTAACCCCCAAGCACACCCCAAACCGCTCACCATCGATACCTACGAGCTTCTAACAAACCCATAGAACACTCCTACCTCACTACGCACCCAACTACCCAGCAGCCTGTAACTTCTCCCAGCACACCGTTTAATTGCACAAAATACAAGCACACCTCGCAGCCCTTCACTTCCTCGCACTAACACCACAAAAGACCTTCACTTTTCCTATCATCTCTTACAACACATCCTCTACACAATTACAAAACCTACACTCTCTGACTAAGCCCGGTATCGCGCAGTGTCCCTTGGATCCCACGCTGGTAGTTCACCACCCAGATGTAGAGCCCATGAACAGAGGCAAGCACACAACAGAACCCACAAACCAGGCCTCAAGACATCGCTCTCCTCACAGCCCTGGGGGCCTCACTCTTTCCCACGCGTTAGGGAATCCTGAGGGGGTGTGAATATCCAGTCTCCATCCCAGGGTGCCCCAGGCAGACAAGCCCCTTCAGGCCTCCGCCCACAGACACTTCGCATACAGCAGCACCGCTCTAATAACCCGTAAACATTCCAGTGTTCCCCTCCTTTACCTTCCGGCTTGTTTTCGGCAGCCATTTCCCCTCCGCGCGCCACATCCTCCTCCTCGCGACCGGTACCCCCAAGGCGCGTGCAGGAGCCGCTACACAGCCGCGCGCAGGGCTAGCGTGGGCGTGGTTTCGGAAGAGAAGGCGTCTACACCTTATCGTCCCCACCAACCCGTGTTACAGTTGGCCAGACTGTCTCTGAGATGGACGTCAGGAAAGACCAATCATAATACAGGTTCTTTCGGCTTTAGTGACGTTAAAGTGTTGTTAGAGGGTGAGTATTGCCTGCTCAAGCAAGTCTATTGGGTGGTGGAATTTATTCCTCTCTCTCCTCCCGCCTCCTTTGAAGAGGGTGGGCAAATGTTTGGTTCGCGCCCACTGACTCGTGGATTCCCCGCCCTGCTAACCCCAAACAAATATTCTGAGTGGATGAGGTCTGGGAAGTAACTGTCAAACTGTAGTCCAATCAGAGAAAGAATCATAAGCAGGAGGTAGAAATCTGAGGCACGCATTGGACAACACGGAAATTACTTCCCACGAACCTTCAGCCAATGATTGAAGGCGGTTGGTTTTTACTACGCTTGAGGTGGGTGGTTGGTAGCTATTAATGGCGTCCCGTGTGATGGAAGGGTGCGTTGGTCTTCTTTTCAGCCAGGGCTCCTCTTTCACCGAGCGCTGCTCACCTCTTAAGGGAGAGGATGTGGTGCTGGAAACCAGGGTTCGAGCCTCGGGGTCGCGTCCTACATCTAGTGATTCTGGGCAAATCACTTAATCTCCCCGTGCCTGAATGTGTAATGTTAATACGGTGCTCATGTAAAGCGCTCCAATACCTTCTGGTCGAGTTCGCTCTATATAAACATGCAACAAAAAAAACAAGCATTTGCAATGCAATAGGTTTCGCATTTACACGAGTTTAAGCAATTGGCAATGTAAATGACAATGCCTTTTATTTATGTTAAAAAAACAAAAGTAAAAGGCATTGTCATTTGCAATGTCAATAGCTCAAACTCGCGTAAATGCGAGACCTATTGCATTGCAAATGCTTGTTTTTAAAGTGTCCCATTTACCACTGCACACTCAGTTACAGACAAACAGGGAAGATATGCCATCCTACAAGGTACTCTGTGTTGCACTTTAGTAATTATTGTGAGCATTTATGGGACAAACACAGACAACCCTGAATTTTACACATTTATCTGGAACTTACTGCGCAACTTACCGGCCTCTGAGATAATATGGGTTGGCAAGCTGAACACACATCTAGATCCGCTAAAAGACAGAATGGCTCAAACCGGGGTCAATGCAGGCAATCAGCTTGTGTAATACGGGATGGGATGGAAGAGTTCAATATGGTAGACCTATGGAGAGTAAGAAAGCCAGATAGATATGAAAGCACATACACAACGGTACATACCTCCTGGTCTTGGTTAGACTATTGGCTGACTACCAATGGGGTGCACGTGTGGACGTTTGGGGTGAAACATATGGCGAGAACAAGATCAGATCACAAGCAGGTTACATTGGATATAATGGAGCCCACACATATGCCAAGACAGTTCACATGGTGCTTTAGAGCAGAGGGCCTATTGGATCCAGTATATAAGACTACCATACGACAGGCTATACTGGATTACTTTGAGTTGAATGCAGGATCGGTCAGTGAGGCAGGCACCCTAAGGGATGCCTTCAAGGCTACGATACGAGGTATATGTATGTATAAGCACAAGTGCAGGAATACTGAAAGACATACGTTCGCAATTAGATACATAGAACGCACATTGTAAAACAAGAGAGGGACTATGAGTACAGGCAATGCGCATCCACACTAGCTGAGGTACGGGCACAGGCCATGGAATACAATGATATGGCACAGAGGGAAGTACATTACCTATCGAGTAGACACAATACCAGAGCGTATGGAGAGGGAGGGAGACCGGGTCATACAATAGCCTCTAAGCTGTCCCCACACTGAGAGCAAACCTTAGTGCTACAGATCATGGAGGAAGACGGGACGGATCACTATAGAAACTAAAGTCCATCGCACGTTTTTATACAGTGTTATATGAATTGCACGACCTAGCAACAGAACAGGAGATAGAAACATATCTTTCCAATATAGCGCTACAATGGTTATCGGAGGGGCAGAGAGAATACCTTACACAACAACCCATAAAGAAGGAAGAGGTGAAGGAGGCTATAATACAATCCCTGCATAATGGGAAGGTGCCTGGACAGAATGAACTAACAGGGGACTGTTACAATGAATATGTAGACATACTGACGCCCCATCTTCTAGAGATCTATACAGAGGCATACACCAAGAGGAACCTACCTGACACGCTATGTAAAGCCCTTATTATTGCCTTACTGAAACCTGATAAACAACCGCAATACAGTGGGCCCTACCACCCCCGTTACCTATTAACACGGACACTAAGATATTAGCGAGGATCTTTGCCACACAGCTGCAGCCCCTGCTGCCAAACATGATACTACCAGATCAGTCGGGATTCATACCGACTAGATCCACTATGCATAATCTATGCACATTATTTGCGTTATTGCACCAATTGAGCCACGATCTAAAGGATACAGCAGTCCTTCTGGATGCTGCCAAAGCATTTGATTCAATAGAGTGGCAGTACATGTTCAGCATATAGCGCCAGATGGGGTTTCCTGCCCACTTTCTGAAGTGGATAAGCCTATATACACAGAACCGAGGGCGAGAATACGCAAAAATGAGAACACATCAGAGCCATTCTCCATACATAAAGGAAAAAGGCAGGGGTGCCCCCTCTCATTAATCATATTTACTCTGACACTAGAACCTCTGGCCTGCATTGTTAGGCAGAGACATAGGGAATCGGCGCTGCGGTGCTGGCAAAGGCCCATAAGCATCTCGCTATACACAGACGATATGGTCCTGTATATACATGCTCCGATGAAAAACCTCCCATCAATACTCTGGGAATATGTTCGATTCGAACACCACTCAGGACTCAGTATAAACTGGTCGAAATCGGTGATAATCCCATTGAAAGAATGCCCCCTGGAATGGACCACGGAACCTGTGAAACATCTGGGGGTATGGATACACAGAGACCCAGATTTAGTGATCCGGGGAAACTACGGCAGAGAGAGAGAGAAATTGGAGGTACATGCGACAAGGTGGATAACGATGCCACTTTCCCTGTCGGACAGGATAGTTATCATGAAAATGATAATACTGCCGCAGTTTCTCTACTTATTCACAAGCATACCTATATTGTTACCAAAAACCCTGTTTCGTACTCTTTGTACATTTCCAATTAAACTAACGTGGGCCGGGAAACAGTCCAGCATTAGTCCGGATGTGATGATTATGGCCTACAAACAGGGAGGTTACGGAGCACCTGCCTTGTATTTATACTATTTATGCACACTACTGGTACAGGGCACACATGAACAAGCCCCATCTGGTGTTTGAGGAAGGGGATGCCCATCCCATCCCTCCCCGGTATAAGTTACCAAATAGGTGCATGAATATACCACGTTCCGAGATAAGTACTGTTCATTGCACGACCTCAGCATGGCAAACCTTAGGTGCGAGCGCGAACAAACTGCTTTATGTTCCAGCCATGGGCGTAGGAAGTGTGGGGGACGCGGGGGATATATCCCCCCCAGATTTTGGAGTGGGGGACACACGGGGGACAAGGGTGGGGGGGACGAGGGGACAAAGGAATTTCCCCTCTCACTTCTGTTATCGCAGGGCCATTAGCAGCGAAAGCGCTACCTAATGGCCCTGCACTTGACCTGCCTGGAGTCAGAGGCCCAACGCCCTCTGCCTTTTGTTATGCTGCAGGAAGGTTCAGCCGTTCTGGGAAGGGCAGAGAACGGAGAAAAAATAAACGCTGTCTCTTTTCCTTCATGGCAAGGACCGTGTCCACTACTCTTGATCTGCCTCTGGCGGCTGCCCTCCTCTCTTTATTCCTCCATCTCTTTCTGTCTCTGTCTCGCTCCTGCTTACGTGCTGATTTTAAGAGGCAGCTCTTAAGGTACTCTCTCTTGCCTCTCCTTTTCTTTATTTGTTCCCCTGTGAAATTGATCCAAAAAAGGCTGAACACTTTGGCTGTAAATGTCCTCATTTTCTGACCGTTTTCTATTGAAGAAAAACCTCGGAATGGAGAGAAAAAATAGTTAAATACCTAAATAAAGCAATACAGAGTGGACAACAGACAGGCCAGACTGTTATTTACACCCACACACATTAGAGCCACTTTACAGAGTTTGCCAGTGAAAGCGCTACTTTCTTTTTATCCTCTTTCTTTGAACAACATTGTTTTCCCAGGGTGGGTAAGTGCGCCATTCCTAAAGGGACTGCAATACCTGGTTGATGGGTAGAGTGGAAACGTTTAATATGATCGTTTTCAACTTTTTAATTATTTTAGCTTATAAAATGCGGCTCTGTGTTTGGGGATGTGGTCTTTTTTAAACCAAACTGCATACATTTTGAAAGGATATAAGCAATGGACATTGAAAGGGGTCCCTTCCTGGTCCTGTAGCCATGTCTTGAACTTTTCAGGCAAAATCACTTACTGATTTCTGAATAATGAGTTTAAAACCGTTAAGGTAACCATGTTTTTTTCTGATTACAGTTCACATGCTTTGCTTATTCTTGCATTCCCTATGAGTGTTTGCTTTTTCCAGGGTGTTATTCATTTTTTTCAGGCAGCATTTTACTGTTGTCTAGTGCATAATTTGAATTTAGTCGCAGCACAATTGAGTTGTGCTGAAGGCAGTGTGAGTTTCTCACAGTGGGGCAGTATGGTGTTCAGTGTGGGAGAGAATGTGGCACTCTGGCCAGAGCTGCTGAATTTGGAACTGGAGAACCATGTTCAGACCTTCATGACCAGTTCACCATACCACACTCCTGACAGAGCTTATTCCGATGCTACACCTTAGAAGGCCCGATAGACCTTAGAAGCCCAGGTGTCTTAGCACCCGCAGGTGGACCTGTCCACCACAATCCATACTGCATTTCACTTCCAGTCTTACGGGCAGGCATATGAAGAAGCACATCCTAGATCAACAGTGAATCTGTCACTGAGGTCACAAGACCCTTGAGGCCAGTCCACCTCACCCATTGGTACCTCCATTGGCCTTTTTCCAGCACTAGCAGTGCAACTTGCCAGGGGTTGGCAATGTAGGATTTGCATGCACACCAAACTTAGGGGGTGATTATAATGGCAGTGGGACCGCCACGTCACCCAGTCGGTGGCGGTCCCACCGCCATTGGTGACTGCATCACAGCCCGCCATATTACAATGGCGGGTGGTTACCTGGCGGTCGGAAAGACCAACCACCACGCACCCGACGGGCTTCTTGAGCCCGCCGGTGTGGTGGAGGGGGTCGTGGTTCCTACAATGCTGGTGGTGCCTACCATGCACCGCAGCAGGGATTACGATGTCCCTTACCCGCCAGCTTATCAATGGCGGTTCACCTGCCATGGAAATGCTGGCGAAAGGGACATTGGGGGCCCGTAGCAGGCCCCTTTACCCCTGGCCCCCAGACATGGGTCCTGGGGGGGCTAACATATCACTGCACCATGTGGCAGGCACCGATATATTTAACATGTTCCTTTTTTTTTTACTTTGCGGCGGATGATGCAGCCAGCAGCACCTGCTGCAATGTAAAAGATAGGCACTGGGAACACCGTAGTGGCAGTCGCATTGTAATGCCTATCGTGGGGCCTCCACCTTGAAGGCCAGCGGTCCCATTCCCCGATTCGATGGCGGTGGTACTGAAGTCCGCCTGCCATCGTAGTCAGCCCCTAAGTTTGCATTTTATGAATATGATTCAGCGGGAAATAAATTGATGTTTGCAATTTAATTGACTTTGGTTGGACTCTTATCTATGAGGTTTCCCTGTTGAATGTGCCTTTACATTATACATTTTCGGTTGTATGAATTGATTGCATACTACACTCTCCTACAGGTATTAATTTGAGTGTCATTAGGAGTGTCTGGGACCATTTGTTTTCTTAGGAATTGTTTTCTTTACTAACCTTTGCAAAGGGCCCAAAACTTCACAGCAACACAAGTCACATTTCTTTTAGTAATTTGGGATCCGTTTGAGCTACAAAATTGTTTTGGAGGAAATCGTTAGATTATGCAGCAGATGATGTATTATGTGGCATATATGATACAGCCATAGTTAAGTGGAAAACATTTTTCCACTTAATTTTGCCCCAACATTGTAGTTGATCAATTTGTAAGTTCCCCAGACCCAAAAGTCGAGTTTGGGCACAATTTGCATTTTAAAAGCAGCCTTATAACACAGGGCTACTTTTAAACTGACCTCAGGCTTCAGCAGTGCACACATGCAAGCGCAGAAAGGCCTGCTGGCCTCTAAACTGCCATGCCTTATTATATTCTAGGGACTTAAAAGTAGTTCTAATCCCCCTGCCCTATTATGTACTAGGGCCTTATAGGAGAGGTCATGCCAATCATAGGGGTACCCTAACCCATAGTGCACCCTAGTGTATGTAGGTGTTTTCACTGTATTTTTAAGTGCCTCTTTCAGAATAGCACTGGCTGTTTAGGCAGAGGCCAGGGTCAGTCAGGTACCACCGGTACCAGTCAGCAAAAAGTTGGGAAGTGCCCAGGGCGGCTTTGCAACACTAGCGAAACACAAACTCAGAATGTAAAACATTACACCATGGTTGGGGGGTTCTCTTCAATAATCCGAATTGATTTCTATCCTAATGAACCCATTTTCCAACATTAGGATAGGGAAAGACTGGGGGAAAATCATAACGTTCTAATCTATACATTGAAGTTTTTATGCAGCTCTTTGATGACGGTTAATAGCTCACTGTTCAATGTTAGGATTTTAACTTATAAACTTCAAATACCAAAAGAATATCTCAGACAAAAGCAGTAACTCACTGACCTTTTGAATTAAAACTTTCACTAGACAAGCCTTCGATCTCTCTCAAAAAAAGAACATTAATCACCAAAGTTATCTTCACATTTTTATTGTTACCTGAAAATTGCTGGGGACCAGGAATGCAGCAGCAGGTACTTTTCAAACCATAATGCACTTGCAAACACCACGCCCCCACCCTAAGTCAGCGGCCTTTGTTTGCTTTGTGCATTACGATGCAAGATTCATATATATGTTTTTTTTAAACATTTGGTCTCATTACTATATGAATGTAAATAACAATAAAGCATACATGCAAACTGTGACTACATGCCTGCTTTTCTCAATATTTCACTTCGAAAGTATGCAATTGTATTTGTTTAACGGGCGGTGATTTGTATAGGGTCACTGGAAAGTGCACAAGGTTGTCCCTGTCCCCCCCAGAATTTTAGTGTCTCCTACGCCCCTGGTTCCAGCACTCCCCATGGGTCATCATCCGGCGCTGTCCGTCACGCAGGAACCTGGAGGGCTAGCGGTGCTGCACCTGGCAGGACTAGAGAAGATGGGTGATATATACCTAGAGGAAATTTTCTTGACATTAGATGACCTGCAATATATACAAAACAAAACACCACTCTTTACATTTATATATTATCGACTCAAGGCGGCAATACAAGAACTATATCTAAAGTTCCTAAGCGAACTCCCTACATTAAACGCCCTACAGACGCTGCTTAGCAGCCCTACGCGAAGTCATCTGGATACAAAGCTACACAACACAGCCCTTGAGGAAAGAGACCAGACACCTAAATAAAGCACTGGAAAGATGGAATGTTTCTCTAGACCCTCAACTAACACTGGAGGATTGGGGATACAGCTGCACTTTAACGGTGCTACTCATATCTAACTGTTACCTACGTATAATACACTTCAAATATATACAGCAAATGTACTATTCACTTGCAAGACTGTATTAATACAGACTAAGATATAATGACAATTGTTTCAGAAGTGAGGAAAGGGAAGCGGACTGCGTGCATCTGGCATGGGCATGTCGGCAAGTTCAGGACTTTTGGGCAGCACTGGTGATGGCTCTGCGAACTATGACATCAGAAATTGTGCTTTGCACTCCACATATGTGCCTGTTAGGCTTGCTTCAGAAATTTAAACAGGGGGTGTGCAATTTTGTGGCCATAACGTTACTACTAGCTAAGCCCCGAGTCGCAATGCATTGGGGAAAAGAACGGCACCTAAATATGAGCAATGGCTGAGGGACATGGTGTATTGCAGAACCAATTTGGAACTGTATGCTGAAGATCTTCCACAGGCATCTCATCCTAGAAATATTTGGGGATCACTGGAGGACTATTTGAGGGAGAAGGACAATATGGATCAGGTTTCTGGGAGGGGGAGGAATGATGCCCTGTAAAAGTGAACTCTGTACACTAGGCATGAAGCAGAGGAATGTAGACGATATACAATATGGGTTCTGTAAATGGAGACTGCTGATGTCGAGTTGTTTTATGTAATGAATACAATGGAAAACAATTTTTTTTAAAGATCTGGAAGTATGGTTCGACTTCAAATTGTCTTTTGAGAATCAGATCAGCAGTGTGTCTGGGAAATGTTTGGAACCTTCAAAACTTTGATAAAGACCCTGGACCTACTTCTGACAACATCATGGAATACTATAGTACCTGCCCTGGTAACCTCACAATTAGATTACTGCAATATCCTATACCTTGGAGTAGCCTAAGAGAGTTTAAAAAAACTCCAAAAAGTTCAAAACGCCGCAGCTCGCTTGGTTCTTAATCTTCCCAGAAGGGCATTGGCATCTCCGACCCTCGGTACCCTCCACTGGCTCTCACTGAAGAAAAAAATAACTTTTAAAGCCATGTCTTTTTGCCAGAATTCTCATCAAGAAGGGCCTCAAATATTCATGCACAATGATACAACCATATCTTCCTTCTCGCACTCTGAGATCCACGGTGGCCAACCTAGTGTCGATACCCCGGGTTTGAAGCAGAATCTTCCGAAATGATGTTCCGAAACAGACTCAAAACGTGGCTGTTTAGTTCACCTTAGCTTGCGGAGGTGAACATATCATTTAGATTCGTTTTTCTTTTACAGCAGCTTAGGTAGGGCAGGCCCCAGCGCGGGGGCACACCATATGGTGTAATCTGGCGCTTAAGAAATCTCGTTTGTGATTATTATTATTATTTGGGTCTAAATTAATATGAAGGTCTCTCTGGTTTCGCCAGGCTAATACTGCTGGCCCCCCTTTCCCACGTGAAGTTTAAATTTTAAAATAAATCATAGGAATCCCCAAACTTTTATTTTCTCGCACCCAAAACCTTCTGGGTTGAAGTGAGGTTCTATTAGGTACTCTCCAACCTTATCCAAGAATTTCTATTTACAAAGGTATTACTTATTAAGGTATACGGAGAACCTGAATTCGCATAGATGGTCAAACCCACACCACAAATAGACATCCAACATTCAGGTTTTCCTTTGCAAGACACCTCATTCACATTTAGAATTAACTTCTGCTTGACATTCATTACTATCTCTAATGTGCCCTCATCCAGTTCTTGCTCCACATAGTCACTTTCGTCATGCATGCAGTTTACACACTTCCTCTTTCTGCAAACTTTTGCATAATGGCCCCTAATGCTGCAATTGCTACATTTAAAATTAATAGTGACCTACCCCAGTAATATTCATGAGTTAGGTCATTTGCGAACCACTGGGAATTGCAGAAAGTGTTCAATACACTTTCATACATGCCGTTTTGCGGTTTTTGCGAATCGCAATTAGGGAATCGCAAAACGCGGTCTTCATACATTTAGGCAACAGGATTCTTCCAGTGCCGCGCCAGTCAGCAGCTGCTTACAGAGAATTCCCCAGACATTCAGGAACAAAGAACACATACAAATAATAACACTCCCCAATCCCACAACGCTAGCACACGTTAAAGAACACAAACCAACACGAGCCCACAACAAGGATTATAGGTGTTTGCATTTGGCAAACTTCTGATCAGTCCCTAAGCACTAATTCACTCTGCAAGTAGCATATAAAACAAAACATCTTTGAAAAGTGTCTTACAGTCTACCTGTAAATGTTGTTTTATGAATACCATTCAGATAAAATGTGACTGGTTGTTTGAAGAGGTGAGGACATTATTTACAAAGTTTAAAGGGAATTCGTTTCTTACAAGGCTTGAAAGTTGGCAGAAGAAACCACTGACTGATTGTAGCTTTCTCTTTGAGCTAGTTGAGATTCAGCTAAGACCATATTACATTTCTTGTAAGCAAGAGTTTGTGCATAAGCAACAGCTCACTTTCATGTAAACATAAATACTTTATACCCTCATGAAGTAAAAGTTTTACTTCATACCTTCTAGTATGTTGGGGACACCAAATGAAATTTCACATCTGTTGATAGCAGCTATGCTAAGTGTTAAAAAAGGGAGGTACTTGTTACCATAAGCTGATGTAGTGGACACAGCCCATGTACCTGGATGCACCAAATTAAAGAAGGTGAATGGAAGCTCGCATTGTCTAAATTTAGTTTGTCGAGTCAATAGTTCAATTGTGTTGAGTACGGCCTTTTCCTGAACACGTCTGACCAGGTAAGTTGTTAAAATAACTGCAATGATTTACTTCCAGATATATTTTTCAAAGATATACTTGACCAAGGGATGCTACAAATGTTTTGGCGAATTGCCACTATTATCAGCTGGGGGTTTCCCACCAAAGTGCTATCTACACAGTGTATGTGAACTTTTTCCTACAGGCTGAGGCATTCACCAATTAAAAGCCTGCGGATCTCATTAAAGCATAGGCGAGGGGTGCACTCTTCTCTAGTAATTTTAGATTTAATTTGAAAGAAAATCCTTGGATATGTCTTATGCAGCTACAATAGGTTGTCCCCGAGCCTGCCGGTCCTAACGGCACATGTTTCACAGCACCCTCTAGAGCCAACTCCTTACAAGTCTTGCCATGACTAAAATTAGAATTCTGGCAGCGCTTTATGTGCAGGTAGATAAAAGTTATGCTTTTGTCGCTATGAGCTATTATATGTTCTACAGATTGTACTAAGTGATTGTTGATGCATGAATTAAGTGCTTAGCAGATATGATTTGTATATCATGTTTATACAAGATAATGCATGTTAAGGGACTTCAGCTGATAACCTCTTTAGGTCGCGCCTACGCAGCGCGCATGCGCTCCTTAGGAAAAAGACCTTTAGTAATTGGCACAGCTTTGCGGGCAAAAACGTGCACGCGTTGCATTGCTTTGAATGGCAACGCGTGCACGTTTGGCGATTCCCTTGTGGGAGCGAGCAGCAGCGCCATATGTTAGAAATTATCGCGCCTTGCTGGTCGCTACCGCAAGGGAATCGCGAAGGCCCCCTCCTCTCTTCCCTCCCCCTGCTGCCTCGCACGCTTGTGCTTGTTTCCATTGCACTCATGCAGAATCGGGGGAAGGTGTCACTTTTTGGATGTCATTTCGCTATAATATTGCAGTTTCTTTATATTTCATTATTGCTTTTCTGTGGTTTTTAGTAATTATAAGATTCCTTGTTGACCCGTTTGGGAGGACCCCGGGCGGTAGCGCGCTTTAGGTACATTGAGTATTTCTTCCATTGCACTTACGTAGAGATCACATGATTGGTTAGCGTCAGAAGGAGGCTATCTTTAAACATAGGATACCGCGGGTCCCGCGAAGGTGTTTGCCCGTAGCAACATATCGGTGCCCGTGGAGGAGTGCATTTGGGGTAAGTGATTTTACTCTGCAGAAGGGTACTTAGAATATCCCGGAGGTGTAGTTGGCACTGGTAGACTGAGCAGGCAGATATATGTTTATGTCGCCACAGTGTGATGTAAAGACTTGCTGGTTCACAAATGATTACGACTCATTCAGGAACACTCGTATGCATGCTTTAATAGGATCGAGTGCTCTCTTTCAAGTTGTAAGGTACGTCGGATAGAGTATTTATCCACATATTTGCCGTTCAGTTGAGAATGGTTTTCGATTGAGATTGACGGTTTGTTGCTCTGTCTCCCCTTTAGCGTATGGGTCCAAGTAATATTGAGGACCGCTTTCTTTGTACTACACAGTGAATGTTGAGACCGTGATACAGGCACACACGAGCCCTCTGGGTGAGGCTTCACAAGCGAGTTCTGTAAAAATAAAAATAAAATTATGCATGAGACAGGCGGTGCCCACGAAGTTTGAGGCCCGCAGGGTCACACTCACTAAGGTGGGTGACAGCACTTAATTAATTGTATTCACTTTTGTATCACTGTAACATGATGATGGCATGGAAACAGGGTTTATTGTGATTTTTCTTGGATGATTAGTCTGATCAGTAGGTGTTTTGCAGTTATGCTGCATTCTGGTCGTTTTAGAATCAAGGACTTTGTTTAATAGCAATTTTACTTCACAATATGTTTTGACAATTTCTTTTGAGTTTAGGCTATATGGGCACTTTTGCATGTCCGGGTGATCAGCACATCTTAGAGTATGAACGTAGGTAACTGGAATTGAATTGGAGGCACCTGTGGTTTTGATTTTCTTTATTATGCTTTATGTTGTTCCTTATAACCTTGTCCACATGAGGCCTGAATGAAGTGGCTGAAACGTGTCGACAGTATAAAACAAGCATTGGCATAGCCAATAGGTCTCGCCTTTGGGACCTTATAAGTGTTTAACCGTGCAACAGTTAATGTTGTTGCACCAAGGATATTGTGCTGCATAACTAAATACTTATAAGTTCCGAAAGCGAGACCTATTGGCTATGCCAATGCTTGTTTTTAACAGAGATTGCTATTCGTTTTTCATAAAAGCAGAGCAGCACTATAACAAGCACTTTGCAAAGTTCAGATTTGTCTTCCATGTCCATTAATCAGCCTTTTGCCAGTAACAACAGATCCCCATAACAAACATTTTTCTGCAATGCTAAACATTTGTCTAAACAGAAATCAAACAGTGCTCTTAGGGAGGCTTGGCATTTCACTGATATTCTAATCAAGCTAAAAATGATCCTACATTAAGTATATTTAATAACTATTTATGTGAAGCATTCAACGTTTATCAAAAGAAACCTACGTTCACAATGTAATACCATTTGATTATAGAGCATACAGAACCGCTATACAATTCTAGTCTCTTTACTTTAAGATTAATATTTATTTTTTCTGTAAGACTAAAACAATATCCAGATGTTCCACATTCAACAAGACTAATTTTCCATAAGATGAAACTGATCCGAATGTCCAGCAACATATCAGTGTCCATTCATTTTATCAAAATCATATAATCCGCTTTTCTTCAAATCACAAGTCCTAATCCACTTTTCCACCAGCCAACATGTTTTGTTAAAAATCGCTTTTTCGTGGCTCTATTTCTTGTTTACAATGCCCCAAACACTTTGTATGTCAACAAATAGATTTCCCGACTTCCATAAACCTTTGTGCAGCAATTTCTTTCACTGTATCAACATAATACAGCTCTAAGTGTCTGGTTTAGCTTGCCTTCACATATTTAATAACTACCTTTAGAGTGTACTTGTGTGAAGAACAATCTACTAATTATTTCAGCCAGTAGTATTGTTGCCCTGCGTATTATACGCACTAGCTCTTTGACATGGATTTCAATAGCTACTGCAAAATATCTTGGATGGGCGTGGTCGATCAGACAGAGACTGCTAGTCTCTTGACTATTCTCTGTTATGACATTTTGCCTAAACCTCTAACCTGTATTTTCCTATTTTAACCAATAATTTTTAATCAAGTTGATTTTAAACTTTTTACAATTTTTAACTGTCTAATTGATATAGTTTGTTAGTCTTAAATTAGAACTGTTAATCAAGTTAGAAATTCTAAAAAGTATGTCTTGTATTCTGACATCACATAGTTGTAAAATGTAATTCAATTTTTAAACTGTTGTATGAATTTTAGCGATTATTTTGTTATGTGTATTCTGCTTTTATGATGAAATTTCGAATAAAGCATACTTTGACTTGACTTGACTTGACTTGAATTATTTCAGCAATATTCTAGGGAAGAACGCCAAGACATAATATTTTTCCTTTGGGATTAATTCCATTGAAAACATGCAATATTGTGACTACTTAAGAACAAGACTGTAACAAAATTTGAAGTGACATTCTTGATTTGAAAATATTAACATCTCGTTTGCAGGTACTTATGAGAGTCTTCATATTTAAGCAACAGTTGGAAACGAGGGATTGAGAGCTTTGGCAAAAGCACTGTGAAGTACGCTGGCAGTACACACTTGTAGGCATGGCCTCAGAACGTACTCACTACTTATGTGACAGTAATGAGTAGTATTATAGGCAACCTTTACCATTGCTGCGTCAAACAAATGTGATGTTAACTTAGACACTAAAGGTCTGTTTCTAAATGGGCATATTGGAGCACATACTAAGAAGAGTCACCCCTGGACATCCTGTGCTTGGCTATAATGGATTGGTTGCTTGCCCATTAGTAAATTCCATTGTTGCTGCTGACCAACGTAAGTGAAGCTATATTTTGCTGATCCCCCACCATCAATGGTGCCCTCATCTCGAGTAACAATGATAATCATGTTAGATGAGCTGATCTTTCCAGCTTTACTACATGCTTAAGAACAGAAATCCAAGTGAGAGCGAGAATGTGGTTCAAAAAGCGAAATCTTTACGAACGCCCATCTAACATCCCCGAAGGAGAGTAGGGGAGAAGCAGAACGTTTTGGGAGCACATGGCTCTGATTGCATGAGGCTTCAAACTCCAGAGCACCTGCATTCAAATGTATTTTTAGGTCTGGCTAGAGAAACCTTTTGCTATCAGCCAGATCTTTTGCTACGAACCAAAACAAATACAGAAGAGCAGCTTAGGATCAGAAGTGTGAGTGGCACTAAATTTCTTGGCAGGGGTGTGCGGGGGGAAAAGGGAGTTAGGAGGTTAGTACTTACTCAACCAAAATTCCTATTGGTGTTAGTATTTCAACCAGCAAATCCCTTCAAACATCAAAAATGCATAATCATTATTTAAAATTGTTGAAAATGGGAAACACAATACCAAAATCGTGGTAGCTGGCAAGGCACTGGTGGGGAAATCCCTTACTACATGGATCATAACATCTGTGAATGCATGGGTGAACAAAGCTTAGATTACCTGGATGCTAAGAGCAGTGGAACAATGTTTCTGGTAAGCTCAGATCCCACAACACTAAGAAGACATCGTTAAATGCAGATCACACTTCAGAGTTCTTACAACACTAGGAAACAACTGCTCTGGATCAATGGTAGGTCCTAGGTCCTAAAACAAAGAAACAATATTGGTAAAAGAAAGTGACAGTGCTCGCCCTCTACTTCTGGACACAGCACACACTTCTGAAGCTAATCAGCCACTAGGAATGTACTGACTGAGGATGCTGACATACAGCAGAGAGGAGTCACTGGTGATACACACACCAGAACACCACCAGAGCTATCACTTAGAAGACATTGCCTCATGAAGATAGCTATATATGGGAGCACTGCTGTGGAAATTCATACTGCTGGATCCCTTTAGCACTGAGAAAGTACTGTTGGAGCCCTCCAACACTGAGAACATTGAGAAGATACTGTTGTGGCAAGCTGAAATTAGCCAGGGCCCAAGCATTGCGAGGGGACTGAAAGATGAACTTTCGTCTGCTGGAGTCTTCCAACACTTTGAAGGGACTGCTGGAAGAAGACGGTCTTGACGGGTTTCTTTAGTATTAGAAACGCCTTGCCAGACTCCGCTCTCCCAAATAAGGCACTAGTAAAGCTTTCTAACACAGAGAAATTACTATTCAGGCAAATTGACATTCGCTGAAATCCTGCAGCACAAAGAATTATTAAAGTAAGCTGAAACTGCTGAACGCTATAATATCAAGGGTACTGCTGGAGGAGAGCCACACTAGAGCCCTTTAGAACTAGAAGGCACTGCACTGCTAGAGCCCTCTACCACTGAGAAGCTCCTGTTGAGACATGTTAGCACCCGCTAGAATATCAAAGCACTGAAAATAGATGGAGAAGACCACACTTCTGGGATCTTCTAGTGCAGGGAAGATACTGCGAGACATTCACAGTACTTGTGTCCTCTATCAATGAAACATTCTTGTTTTCAATCTTTAAGCAGCCTTCCATGGCTGAGAACTTTGTTGGTTTACAAGTGTGCTTGTGTTACACCGGTTCAGGCTGGTGATGCTTCTGCTACCTCCCATCCTCAAACTGTTGCATTAATAGTGTGCCTTGCAAACAGGGGACCTGAGGCTGATAAATGTTCTCAGTTGTACTCCTGGGCAAGAGTTCTTTAGTGCAAGCTGAGACCTTTGGAGCAGTTACCCATGCCTAGACTATCCACCAGCACTGCTGACAAACGGCAGGCTTTCGTGAGTTGTCTCTTGATTATTATGCCAAGTAATACCACTTGCCTGCCACATAACATCTATGAAACCTTTCCATGTGTTTCAGGTAGTGGGTTCTGCCATGGCTCAAATAGCTCCTTTCATAAGAGGCGCCTTCATTAGGTGACAAAAAGACAACCATTTTGAAATGTACTTTTCACTTAAGTCCTTTCACACGTCCATCTGGTAGTGGAAGGCTGTTTCCTTGCCCTCTCTCCTGTTAATACTCGGAGACAAGGATACTACACAGTCAATGTAGGTTCTACATTGCCAAAGTATCACTCTTGGCCACAGGGCCATGACTCAACAGTATGTCCTTCTGTTTACTGAAAATCCATTAGGGGGGCGGGAGGTGGTGTGTTTTCGGTTTAGCAACAATTCCCTGGTTGCAGGAATATCAAAGGCCCCACCAACATATTGTGAGGGTGTTCCAGTCATTTTTAGGTATTCACTAGAGACAGCTTTAGCCATCTGGCAAAACCTTGTATAACCATACACCACACCTCACACACATACAAACAAATTCATTAGGGGGCTTTGGTCAGGCCTCTTCAGCCATTGGCTACTATGGTTCAGCTGGCTTTAAGCATTGGATTTAGCGGTTTCCATAAGCATTGTTATCAGTCCACTGCATTTCATGGATGTGAACCACTTAACCCATGCTCGCTCTATGACCCTAATCCCATTCTCTCATGCGTGTCCACCCACACATTCAATAATGCTGCCAGCAGGCTGCCCTTGTATGCCGAGTCGACCAGAAAGCACATTCCTGTCCCCATACGCACACTCTTTCTGATGTTGCTGACTCAGAGGGACACAACAAGCACGTTTTTTGACACCCCCTACACCTGCCCCAGTGTCAACGTTGAGCTGCTCCTATACCCTCAGGCACCTAGCAGGAAACATTCAGCCCCAACACCGGATGCTACCGCTGGGTTGCTCCTATACTATCAAAATGCCCAGCAAGAAATGTTCAGCCCCCAGAGAACCCACCTTGATGCTGCCACTGGACCTTGCCCACTGCTCGTCCTCTCATGCATCCTCCAATGCTGCCACTACGCTGCTCCTGTACACTTAAAGGACCTGCTGATCATATTTCTCCCCCCCCTGCACCCACTCTTATCCTGGTGCCTGGTCGCTCTAATACTCCCAGGGCGCACACAAGCAATTGTCATCCCCTCTCTAGATTCCCTAATGCTGCTGTCTGGCCACCATTGCGCTCTCAGAATGGCCTGTGAGCAATTTTCAGCCCCCTTGCACATCCCTGATGATGTCGACAGACAATGAGGGAAAATTAAATAAAGAATTAATTTACCCTCTTTGTTGTCTATCGAGTCCCCCCGCTCCCCAGCCACACCGTTCTTACCTGCACAGGCTGCTCCTGCCAATGGGTAGCAAATTGTGACCTACCTCATTAAAATTGATAAGGTAGGTAATTTGTGACCCTATTGGGAATCGATTAATGTGTCCGAGACACATTTGTACATCACATTTTGCAAGTTGCTAATTGCGAGTCACAAAAACTGCAATTAGAAATCTGCAAAATGAAATGGTCATACATCTGGCCCTATGTGAATTTAGAAATGCACATCCTTAAATGTGCCCTTCTTGCATCTAGTCAAGTGCATTTCCATGAAAGGCTCTGCCCGCAGAAGCCTTTTCACATGGGAAAAAGAGGAGGGAGAGACAGGGAGCCATCCTTATATTTAGGAGGAGTTTGAAGTTCAGAGCTATCAAATTGTCCATTGGCAGGCATTAGTAGCTCATCCAGTCCATTTGTTTGCATTCTAGTACCTGCAGGCCTACATTTATAATGGAGAAAAATAAAACTACTACCACCAGAAATTTAAAAACAACAGGACAGGGTTAAATTGTTATACCTGGAATGAGGAGAAGGGAGATTAGCATTGCCTCCCTGTAAATTAGTACATTTTCTTGTGCAGTGCACGCTGCAAACTGATTTCCTTCTAGACACTTACATGTGTGGAACATAAAGTAATGGAGGACAGCCAAAAAGTAATTTTCCCAAGAGCACAATATTTGCTAAATTGGAAAAGTCAGACAGCAGTATTGGGGGCCTACTTTCTAAGTTTGCAACTGAGCTGGTAGATTTTATGTCCTCCCAAATGTCCCTGTCAAGGAATTGTTAACATCAACAAATAGCTAGGGGTGTACGTAATTTGATTTCATATTATTATGCAAATTTAAATATAAATTACACAAAATTACATGAAATGCACTTCCAGCGCTTCATGTCACAAAAATGTTGCTGGTGACACATTTCGCCCAAAAATAGCACAAACGGCAGTTCACGTTGTGCAAGGGCAAGGCCAATTTGTGGTATTTCTAGTATTTTGTCCTGAGCTGCGCCCTCAGGGCAGCCTTTTCTCCCAATCAAAATTACTACTTTTTCAACCCTTCCTAAAAATATTTAGGGGAATTTATAACTTTCCCCAAATATTTCTTGATTGTAGTTAGAATAGTAAATAAACCCCCCCTGGAATATTTGGGGGAAAGTTGCTGTTTCCCCAAATATTCTAGGACTGGAGCTAGAATAGTAAACTTGACTTTCTAATGTCCACCACACCCACTCCTTCCCTGAGGGCCCATTTTTTTTTTAAAGAAAAAGATTTTATTGGCATACATTCAGATGCTGACATATTTATTATGTGACATCATTATTTTGGAAATGTATACATGTATAAACAAATCATATACTTAATACAAACATAACTTTACAACAAAATTGTTCCAATGCAATCGTATAAATCAGTTATATATGTGGTAGAGAGATATATGTCGGAATAACACTTGTTCTTCCTTCAGGGTGTATGCAATATACCTGTGCTTCATTGGACCTAATTTCGCAGTCAATAACATCAGTCATCATTGCCGGTCTCGCAGGGTCAGCCCGCGGTAATCCGCCCATCTTTGCCAAATTTTAGGATGTTTTTGTGGTCATCCACGGGCTTGGAAGACTGGAATCTCCAGACCCATGCAAAAATCTATACCATTTTTCCATGCCCTAATAGTAGGGGTGTATCTTGTTTCCATGCTCTGGCGATATCACGTTTGGCGATGGTAAGGACAAGCCAGAGGAGATGCCGCTTGTATTTATTGCCATCTATTGTATCTGTTATGCTTAATAGTGTAAATCAAGGGGATCTAGGTAATTCCCATCCAAGGACTTCGGTCAGGCACGCCAGCACACCGGTCCATAATCTATCCAATGCCGTACATGCCCAAACTGTATGTATAAAAGGTCCCTCATCATTTTGACAACGTAGACATATATAGGATTCAATTAGGCCCGCCCGCGACAATCTGTAACGTGTCTAGTAAGCCCAGTGTAGGTACTCAAACTGAGTAAGTCAAGAAGATATGGCTTCTCCTCGGGGAGACTCTAGAGCTTCATTCCAGTCATCAGTGTCTAACGGACCAACGTCTATTTGCCAGGCCTCTTTAAGTTTCTCAAAAGTAGTGGCACTGTGGGTAATTAACAAATGATTTATCTTGGATATCCTATGTTCTCCCAGATCCCCATGAGAAGTTTGCCCTCCAATGGGTTAAATTCTGGATATGATTTGACTTCATCAATATGAGGTGTAATGGCATGACAAAACTGCAAATATTTATATAATTGGGAGTTATGTAGAGAGAATTCGTCCTTAAGGGCCTGGAAGGATTTGAGGACAGTATCCTGAATGACATCACCGATGGCTGATATGCCTATCTGGTCCCATTCACAGAACCCCTGGAGCCCAGTCAGGTGAGACAACCATTGGTTACGCCAGAGCGGCGTCTCACGGGTAATGCAACCCACCACCACATTCATCGGAGGGCTTGCCGCCAGGACAGAATAACCACTCTACTGGTAGGTAATAATGAGCGGTGATTTGATTTACTATATAAACGGGATGAAAGCGTTGAGTCATTTAATATCCACCGCTCGATTGTGTATGCTGGGTCACAGCTTGATCCATAGCGCCAGTCATTAATCACTTGAAGATGTGAGACTGTGTAGTAGGCCTGCATATCCGCGGCTGCGATACCACCACAATACATGGATTGAAAGCATGTACAGAGCATAACCCGGGATGCACCGCCCCGCCACAAAAATTGCCCCAACATGGAATTAATGAGTTAAAACCAGGAAGATTTAAATCTGATATGGGTGGTTATGGGTGGTGATAGAGTAGTTGCGGTAGAGAAACCATTTTGAAGATGGCAGATCTCCCATATAAAGATAGGGGTAGTCCTGTCCAGAGCTTGATATTGGATTGCACTTTTTCGGTAGTAATGCCCAAGTTTTTATCCCATGAGATCTGAGGAGACGCAGACAGAAAAACACCTAGATATAATATACACTCGTCTGCCAGTTGAAGACTATCAGCCCATTTGTTAGGTCCCAAGGTACCCTTGCAGTGACCACATGGTAGACTGCCGGTATTCAAATATAAGCCTGATGTCTCGCCGAAGATCCTCATAATCTGCAATATTCTGGGGCCGGTTTTATTAGGATAATGGCCAATGCAAAGCGAAGGGGAAATAGAGGGCATCCCTGTCGTGTTCCCCGTCCCACTGAAAAGGGGGCTGAGACACAATTAGCAACGCGAATTCTAGCGGTCAGGTCAGTATATAAGAGTTTGATGTATTTTATAAACAGTGGGCCGAAATTGTAGTGTGGTAGAAGTGTAAATAGGTACATCCAACTAATGGAGTCAAAGGCTTTCCCATACCTGCTATCAATAATGCTGCTGGACTGTTTAACTAATCTATGGCTGCAATCGCATTATGTGCTCTCCGAATGTTATGGCGGGTGGAACGATGGGGCATAAAGCCGGCTTGATCTAGATGAACAATATCTGATATATATGGTAATAATCTATTCGCTAAAATATTTGCAAGGATTTTTGCTTTGGTGTTTAAGAGGGATATTGGGCGATATGAGGAGTGTTGTTCGGGTGGCCTGCCTGGTTTGGGAAAGACTACAATTTCTGCATGCCGCCATTCAGATGGGAGCTGTGTCTTCTTTATCGATTCCTGAATTGTATTTAGGAGATGAGGGCCTAAGTGGGATATGAATGCTTTGTAACACTCGCTCGGGTAACCATTAGGACCAGGGGCTTTGCTCGTCTGCAGCTCGGACACGGCAGTGGTGACTTCCTCAAGTGTAATTAATGGGTGTATCGAGGAAATCTTGGACATCTTCTAGGATGGTACGTGGTGGGATATCGTCAAAAACATTTTCAATCAGTGAAATATGTATCACCTCCTTAGGTTGATACAGGTCACTGTAGAAATGTGCAAAGATGTTAGCGATGTCGGTTGGGTCTGTAAGGGTCGGGCCCTGAGCGTCTTGTTTGGGAGGGAGAGGTATAGATATTGTCATCTGTTTCCATAGCCGATATAGTAATTTGCTAGATATGTCGCCCTACTGATATATTCGGCTTTGGGATGCGAACCAGGCTTGTTTGGCTTCTTCCATTATTATGCTCTGGTATTGTTGTTGGGCAAGTCGTAGGTTCCCCTGTGCAGTAGAGGCATCGCGCCCGTGGCAACGTCTTTCTAGTGTTGTGATTGGAGCCTCTAGTTCACAGGTACTCATAGTACGGCCCGCGGGACCTTGCAGACATCGTACCTGTGCTTCTCTGCAAACACCGCCGGTTGCAGCAGCGCGGAGCTATGGGGGCTGGGCGATTCTTTTAAAGACCATTCACTTGTTAATGAGGCTTTGTTGTATTTCACCTCTTCTTAGCGCCCCTGCATCTCCCCTCTGATTGAGTGGAGATGCGGGGGCGCTAAGAAGAGGTGAAATACAACAAAGCCTCATTAACAAGTGAACGGTCTTTTAAAGACCTGTGAAGTACTCGGGTGCGGCTGTGTGTGTGCCCAGGAAGCAGTCTCAGCCCAGGGTGACACAAGCGGGGTGAGGTGACAGAGGGGGAGGAGGACAGAGGGAGACAGATGGGGACAGACAGAGGGAGACGGAGGGAGGGAGACAGAGGGAGGGAGGGAGACTGAGATAGACGGAGGGAGACAGAGAGAGGGAGGGAGACCGACCGAGGGAGACAGAGTGAGGGAGACAGAGGGCGGGAGACAGAGGAAGGGAGGGAGGGAGAGATGGAGAGAAGGAGGGAGACAGAGCGAGAGATAAATAGAGAGAGAGATGTGTGTATGCCGGGTCTGGTGACTCAGTGGACGAAGGCGTCCACTGCAGGGCCCTGTGTTCAACCTCATGGGCATAGAGTTTTTTTTTGCTCTAGCCCCGCCCCCTCACGCTACTGCCCCCGCCCCAACCGGTGCGGTCCTCGGCCATAAACCACACTGTAAATGTAGCCCCCAAGAGAAAGTTTTGAGAAATCATGCTCTAGTTGAACAAGCTCGCGCGCCCGGTGTTTCCGCTCCGCCGCAGCGTAGCTTATGTCCACACCGCGTATAGTGGGCTTCATGGCTTCCCAGAGTTTCCCTACTGATGGGGCGGTATCTACATTATGCATAAAGTATTCTACCACCACTTTATTAATGTGGTCCCTGTATTTCCGAATTTGTAGATGCCATGGGGATAGTCTCCATCTAAACAGGCATCTATTTGAGCCGAGTGCGAGCATTAGCGTAATTGGGGAATAGCCAGATAAGCCATGGGGTAGGATTATTGCCTTGGTAATTCTCTGGACGTGGTTCCCTGGTACGGGTAGTCTAATCGAGAAGAAGTGTTGTGCATGGCTGAGTGGTATGTAAAACCCTTATCATAGGGATGTAACATCCTCCATGCGTCCACCCGGCCCAACCTATTCACGAGGGAGAGTAGTTTGGAATCCCTAGAATTCTCCCTAACCCTGGGTGGTCACCCCCTATCGGTGAGAGCATACACTACATTGTTCCAATCCCCACCAATAATTGCGAGACATTCGGGAAGAAGAGCCCATACAATGATAAAACAATCTATAAAAGTTTGAGATAGTGGGGGGGAGGGGAGGGGGAATATATGCTGCCCATGACTATGTTTTCGCCGTTGATAGTCCTATGGACAATAATATATCTCCTGTGTATGTCAGCCCATTGGGTGGTACGTATGAATGGCACTCTACGATGTATTCGTAGGGCCACGCCCCTAGAGTCCCAAGTAAATTCTGTGTGATATACTTGATCAAAGCCGTAACGGACTAGGCATGGTGTCTTTGTGCCCATGAGATTTGTCTCATGTAGCATCACTATGTCAGCTCTAAATCGCTTTGCGTGTCGAAGTATTGCACCCCGTTTAACTTTATCAAGTATGCCCCTAACATTACAGCTCATGATACGTAGCTGTCCCTGTGTGGTCTCAACTGCTGTCAACGACAATGACATGCATTAGTTGGTATGTAATATTAAATTGCACAGATGAATATCTATCTCTGGGGGCCCATTCTGCTTTACTTTCAGACTGAGCCTGCCTAGCTTACCGTCGTGTCTCTAGCTCCCTAGGCACCATCTATTACCATGCACTCCATTGTGGGTCACCAGTCCCCTTTGTTCCACTTTTTTCACAGATTTTGTATATTTGTCACTGTTTTCGTAGTTTTCCCTATTGCCCATTCCAGCTTTAGCAGAGGCAGGCACCGCTGCCGTCTGCTAATCCCAAAATCTGTGTAGGAGGCGGTGGCGCGAGAGGACAACAGGTCACAACATTTTCAGCAAGGCAGAGGTGACAGCAGTTTTTTGTGCAGTGTCACCTCCCCCTGATGCTGGCAGCAATCCTGGAAAAGGGTACAGACTAGCGGAGCGCAAGCTACAGTGGGGAAGAGTGGGGTGCACCATGCATCTCCACACAAGGGTCTCCTGCACCCTGCAGAAGGTAATGCAACACTGGGGTCTAACTTGATAGACAGGTAGAAAGACGGACCTGCTTGGCGTAGAAGTGGCATGGCTAGGTTGGTGATGCTCTTTAAAAATTATTTCCAATTTGATATTTATAAATTGTCAGGTGGCAATACATTACTGGTAAGTTTATGTTATAGGCGGCCATCCCCCTACATGCAGCCAACTTCAAACTTCCGACAGCCTCTGGTTGCGCACATGTGGCGTTGACCATGAGGTCTATCCTGTGGCCACAGCCAACCCCATGTTGCACAGGGCCTCCGGTTGTGCGCGGCGGGGGTTGGCCACAGGGCCTGGCTGTAGTCAACCCCCCAAAGGTAGCCAATTTCATGCTGTGCAGGGCCTTTGGCTGTGAGCTGTAGGTGGTTGACTACAGGGCCTAATTAGGCCCCGGGACCCTCCCCCGAGTAATTAATAAAGGGAGGGTGCATGAGGCACCCCCTCCTTGAGACTAATTGGCCCTGGAGACCCCATTCCCGGGGGCCAAAATATAAATAAATGGGGATGGAGCCACAAAGCCTCCCTCCCTGACCCTCTATAAACCCCTGTACCGTGTACTCTAGGGCTGTATCTTTAATAAAACGTGAGGGGGCCATGTGCCGAACATCCCTGAGTCTATTTTGGCCATGGGGACCCCTACCCCCAGGAATGTCTTTGTTTAAAGGGGATGGGGATGGGCCCCCCTCCCCAAGCCTTCTATGCCATGGAGACCCTATGCCTCAGGGCTGGGTTTTTTTTATAAAGGGAAGGGTGATGTGTGGCCCCACTCCCAGAGCCTTATTAGGCCCTGGGAATCCCATCCTGCACGCCGTTTGTTAAAATTAAAGATATGTGGGCCACAGGGCCTCTCTGCTTGAGCCTTTTTCTGGCCACGGGGACTCATTGCATTGCTGAAAGGTGGGTGCCTTGGGCAGGCACCAACCTTTATGTAATGCAATGGGTCACCAGGACCAGAAATGGCTTGTTGGGGGCTGTGGGGGAGCCCCAAGGCCCTGGTTGTTCCTGTCGGCTCCCTGCATGCAGCAGGAACCAGCATTACTCCTGGCCCCAGGGAGCAGCTACTTATGCTGCTCCCTCCGGGTAGGAGCAATATTTTGATCAGTGTGGGCAGGGAAACATATCAAAAGTCTACCCCCAGCATGCAGGAACATTTTTAAAGCTGCCGCTAGTTGGGAGCAAACTTTGTGTTTGCTACCACTTGGCGGGAGATTCAGAAATGCTCCCGCAAAGTGGCAGTAAACACAAGTTCCCCTGCCCGCGCTGGTGTGGGCATGGGAACCGCTATGTCCAGTGGCTGGGCTCCCCAGGACAAAGCAAGTGAGCCGCTCCAGGGCGCTAGGAGCAATTAATGGCTCAGGGAGGGGGGCCCCCTCCATTTTTTTTGTTTCTTTACAGTGTTATAACCCCGGGGGATATATATATATTGTAGGATGAAGTGTAGGACTCAGTATAGACTCCAGGCGGGAAACAGGAGTAGGATAACAGCATTTATTGAAAGAATTTGACATACCATTAGTTGGCCCAAAGAAACACATGCTGCCCTGCTAGCCTACCTCCATTAATGCTGTGCAATGTATATATATATATATATATATATATATATATATATATCCTCCACATGCGGCAAATTACGGTGTGCAGCCCAAGCATCAAGGGTGCGGTCAATCCAGTGCGCCCGCCTCTACGCTAACTATGCCAAATTACCCGTTTTCACTTCACAACAAGACCTCGGCACTCTCAACAGTTAAAGACGAGAATTAATCTTTCATTTGGGGTGTGAGGAAAATCAACGCGTTTCGGTTGTGCTGCAAACTTTTTCACGATTGGGAACAAAGTTGGTGGACACTGCTCGAAGGAGATACCATGTCCGTTGCTGCTGCCCTGCAATAAAAGGAGAAAACTATCGTTGTGTGGGTATCTTCATTTGCGGAGCACATTCGATTGGAGTATTAGGTGGCCGGCTCGGGTCACGAAGATTACCCCACCGCTGCGAGGCGGGTCCGTGTGTTTCAACCGAGACACATCCAAAGGAACAACGTGCCTTGCAGGACCAGCACAAGTAAAGCAGCAGGCCTGGGCTCACCCAGAGAGCAACCCGATGGGGAATACGACATGAGGGGATTTGAAAGTGGCACCCACTATGGATTTGACACTATCTGGAACTACATCAACCAACATGCTTTGCAGCCGACACGCCCAATGGGGCGGTACTGACAATCACCTTAAAACACCTGTGAATATTGAAGCTGCTTTCCAACCCGTCAGAAAACGCCAAGCCATGATTAAGGAAATCTCTTTCTGAAACGCGTAGGCAACTGGTGGACACTGCTCGAAGGAGATACCATGTCCGTTGCTGCTGCCCTGCAATAAAAGGAGAAAACTATCGTTGTGTGGGTATCTTCATTTGCGGAGCACATTCGATTGGAGTATTAGGTGGCCGGCTCGGGTCACGAAGATTACCCCACCGCTGCGAGGCGGGTCCGTGTGTTTCAACCGAGACACATCCAAAGGAACAACGTGCCTTGCAGGACCAGCACAAGTAAAGCAGCAGGCCTGGGCTCACCCAGAGAGCAACCCGATGGGGAATACGACATGAGGGGATTTGAAAGTGGCACCCACTAGGGATTTGACACTATCTGGAACTACATCAACCAACATGCTTTGCAGCCGACACGCCCAATGGGGCGGTACTGACAATCACCTTAAAACACCTGTGAATATTGAAGCTGCTTTCCAACCCGTCACAAAACGCCAAGCCATGATTAAGGAAATCTCTTTCTGAAACGCGTAGGCAACTGGTGGACACTGCTCGAAGGAGATACCATGTCCGTTGCTGCTGCCCTGCAATAAAAGGAGAAAACTATCGTTGTGTGGGTATCTTCATTTGCGGAGCACATTCGATTGGAGTATTAGGTGGCCGGCTCGGGTCACGAAGATTACCCCACCGCTGCGAGGCGGGTCCGTGTGTTTCAACCGAGACACATCCAAAGGAACAACGTGCCTTGCAGGACCAGCACAAGTAAAGCAGCAGGCCTGGGCTCACCCAGAGAGCAACCCGATGGGGAATACGACATGAGGGGATTTGAAAGTGGCACCCACTATGGATTTGACACTATCTGGAACTACATCAACCAACATGCTTTGCAGCCGACACACCCAATGGGGCGGTACTGACAATCACCTTAAAAAACCTGTGAATATTGAAGCTGCTTTCCAACCCGTCACAAAACGCCAAGCCATGATTAAGGAAATCTCTTTCTGAAACGCGTAGGCAACTGGTGGACACTGCTCGAAGGAGATACCATGTCTGTTGCTGCTGCCCTGCAATAAAAGGAGAAAACTATCGTTGTGTGGGTATCTTCATTTGCGGAGCACATTCGATTGGAGTATTAGGTGGCCGGCTCGGGTCACGAAGATTACCCCACCGCTGCGAGGCGGGTCCGTGTGTTTCAACCGAGACACATCCAAAGAAACAACGTGCCTTGCAGGACCAGCACAAGTAAAGCAGCAGGCCTGGGCTCACCCAGAGAGCAACCCGATGGGGAATACGACAAGAGGGGATTTGAAAGTGGCACCCACTATGGATTTGACACTATCTGGATCTACATCAACCAACATGCTTTGCAGCCGACACGCCCAATGGGGCGGTACTGACAATCACCTTAAAACACCTGTGAATATTGAAGCTGCTTTCCAACCCGTCACAAAACGCCAAGCCATGATTAAGGAAATCTCTTTCTGAAACGCGTAGGCAACTGGTGGACACTGCTCGAAGGAGATACCATGTCCGTTGCTGCTGCCCTGCAATAAAAGGAGAAAACTATCGTTGTGTGGGTATCTTCATTTGCGGAGCACATTCGATTGGAATATATATATATATATATATATATATATCCTCCACATGCGGCAAATTACGGTGTGCAGCCCAAGCATCAAGGGTGCGGTCAATCCAGTGCGCCCGCCTCTACGCTAACTATGCCAAATTACCCGTTTTCACTTCACAACAAGACCTCGGCACTCTCAACAGTTAAAGACGAGAATTAATCTTTCATTTGGGGTGTGAGGAAAATCAACGCGTTTCGGTTGTGCTGCAAACTTTTTCACGATTGGGAACAAAGTTGCAGCGCAACCGGAACACGTTGATTTCCTCGCATGCAAAATAAAGATGAATTCTTGTGTTTAACTGCCGAGAGTAATGAGTTCTCGTTGTGAAGTGAAAACAGGACATATATATATATATATATCCTACTGGCGGTTGCCAGTAGGTAGTTATAGTTAGGACCTAGTTTCCATAGGAGACTCATTTTTTGTTTTCGCAATAACTTTGGTGCCGGTTGACGAATCTTCACGAAATGTTCAAAACTTATGGCCCGTTACGGTCAGCTCCTATCGTGAAAGTTTCGGGGTGATTCGGCAAGCGGGGGCTGAAAAAAAAGGGGGGGTCCCAAAACGTGTTTTCTCCATGTTATTTCCCATAGGAAACTTTAGACACGACTACAGCCTGAACTGCTGAACGGAAATATACCAAATTTGGCAAAAAGGTAGCCCTTGGTTCAGAAAGAGACCTTTTTTTAAATGGTGTAAATCCGTTTAGTAGTTCCTGAGAAATTAAAAAAATAGAGGTGAAAAATTCAATCTTCCATAGGAAACTTTAGACACGGTTACAGCCGAAACTGCTGAACGGAATTACACCAAATTTGGCAAAAAGGTAGCCATTGGTTCAGAAAAAAAACCTTTTTTTTATATGGTGTAAATCCGTTCAGCAGTTGCTGAGAGAATCCAAAAATAAAAGTTTTATATTTATGGTCGCGGTGGATCCGCGGACCCTCCCGACCACGACCACAAGCTTTAATCTAATTGGCTGTCAATACTCCAAACCAGGAAGTGTTGGCAGCTATTTTGTGACTGGGTAGAACCGAGTCAGAAGAAATCAGGGAAACAAAGGTGACAAAGAAGAAAAGGGGGCAGGGTAGAAATACCCTGACCCCCTAGGCCTGCTTTGATGCTCTCAAAGAGGAAACCACATAAAATCTTGGATTACAGTTCTTTGTGACATACATAACTTAAAGCAATATTAACTGCGGTCACAATTGATATATCATTGATTTGGTGATTTCTCTCTGTGAATAGGACTTATTGTCCTTTTTAGACTGTCCCTAATTGTATATCTTATGGTGTTGATAAATTGTTAGTGTGGGTATTTTCTACTCAGGTACGATATTGTAATTGCCTCATAATTAGCTTTATAACAATACTGAGTACCCATCCATAGAATTTGTTGTTTTAACTGTGTATCGATTTTTAATGAATTTGTGAATAAATGTTTATGTCATATTTTTTTCTCTCAATTGTTTTGATTATATCTATGCTGTTCATTTCAAACCCGTTAGTGTGAAAGGTGTGTTGATTGTTGTGCATTCTTGACAAGGAGGCTGCTTTCTACTGCTCAGGGGGTCCCACAAGGACCCCTAGGGCCAAAAAAAGCATTAAAAAAAAAATAACACAGTAGAATGCGTGCTGGGTGGCCGGATCCGGACGAAAGATTTTTAAAAAATGAAGCGAGGGCTTCCTCGCTTCGTTACTTTTAACCCCCCGGGTGGGCCAGGTCCCGGGGAGATTTGTACAATGTAAAGCGGGGGACCGCCACCTCCCCGGGGCTCTATTTTTTAAATTAAAAAAAAAAAAATTGTGTGAAGGGCTGCAGCCCCCCCACATCCCCCGGGGATTACCACCTCCCCGGGGCTTTGGAATTGTTGGGAGGGGGGCTGCGCGGCCCTACTCCTGGAGCCAGTGATGGCCCTGGGGACCGCCACCCCACAGGGCCGGCTCCTACAGTGTCCCGGGGTGCCCACCCCGGGATACTGTTGTTTGCTACGGTAGGGTGGGAGCATGGTCTCCCGCCCTATTGTAGCAAACTCTGGTTTGGATTTTAGAAGAGAGAGCAGGGAAACCTGCTTTCTCTTCTAAAATCCAAAGCAGAATTGCTTTTTCACACGGGGAGCTGCATGTCAGCAGCTCCCCAAGTGGGAAAGCAATGCCGGCTCCTGAAGGACGTGGGGAGCCGGCAGGACCGTGGGGGCATTGGGGCTCCCCCCACGGTCTCCAACAAAGTGAATAGGCCCCGGGGGATGGGGTCTCTGGGGCGAATATAAATTACTGGTAGGAGTTGGGGTTTTTTTCGAAAAATTTGGAGTCGTGACCCTAGCGCGACGCTCAGCGCGGCCCCTGGTTTGAACGCGAGGGGTGCGCCACTCCCAGCGCGGCCCCCCGGTGTAAACGCCAGGGGTGCGCGACTCCCAGGAAAAATAGTACGATTTTTTTATGATACATCTAGGTTGTATGTTTGGATCTTGGGTGGCTCTACAAAGATCTCTTGTGTTTATTGTGAGAAGATGGTAGCTACATGTAAGTGCCGATGTAGAGTCTGAAGTTGTTGAGAAGTTGGTCTCTGAGATTGGCTGTTTAAGAACACACTACTTTCAAATATAGGGTGCATTTTACTTTGTTTAGAAAGCATGTTTCTTATTGGTTATTAAGAAAAGTTTGAAAGGTACAGCAGAAAGGATAAGGGCATGCTTTGCAAAGCCAACCGCACCTGCTGTTGGCATTTGCAACATTGTGTGGTGAACTTGTGACCTGGCAGCTAAGTTGAATGTTGCATGACCTATTGCTATGGAAACTGATATTAAGGACAAGGGGTGAAGATGTCAGTTGAAAAGTATTATTCTCTATGACCAATGGAAATTCGTTTTTCAATTTGAAAAACACTGGGAAGCAATGTCATTTGTGGGTTATGTGTATATGTATGGAAAATTAGAGGGAAAGTTTGCCATTACTGGTTATTCATTGGAGAGTGTGCTCATCTACATTCTCTGTGTGAAAAAGAAAACCTGACCGCGTGTGTGAGATTTTTCATTCAACAGATTTATTTAAAAGGTGAGTTATATTTTTAAGAGATTTATGTAATATAGATTTGACATTATTTTTAAACTCTGCTGGTTAAATTAATTTATTAAATGTACAGATATATATTGGGATAATTTCTATTGTATTTGAACTTTGTTTAAAAAATAGTATGTGCACTAATATATATAATTATTAAGTGTCTTGAAAGGTATAGTTGAATGATGCTTCTTATTTATTATTAATTGGTTAAATATGCATGAAGAATGAGTATTTTCAAAAATGTTTATTTAAGGTGCAGTTTATTAGGCATGCATATTTCTTCTCAGTAAAAAGGTATAGTTTAATAAAATGGCATTATTATAGATAGTTTGGTAAAATGAGGTACAACTGTGCTGTTTGCAAGATGATCATATAAGGTGTTAATGATTACAATTCTGTTATTAGTTTGTACAGTTTGTGTGGTTTTAGAAATCCTCATAAAAATGGTGTTGTTGATTACTCTTCTTAATTTAGTCTGTTGAGAGGTACAGTTTGATGATGCATATTTCTAGATTTAATTGGCAATATGTGGTTCAAAAGAAAACGACTACATTTTACACTTTCTGGTATGTAGTAGTTGTCTCCTTAAGTAGATAGTATGTCATGAGTCATGTATTTGTTTAGATTGTATTTATAAGTTGTATCTATATTTACTGAATTAATGAGAGGTACCTGATAGATTACAGGAGTGCAAAGGTAGTGAATATGTGATTTTTTATAAGTGCATGAGAAGTGATTTTGTGGTTCTATAATGTCTAATTTCGTAGTTAGTATGTAGGTAAATGTGCACAATCTATACGGTCCCATAACCCCCTGCAGTCTACTGATTCACTCCTGCAAAAATCCAAGTAGTAGCAATACAGTTCAGTAATCACAGTGTCAGTCTCTGCCTACTGCTATCATCCTGACAGAAGCATATCCTTGTGTAATCTCTGTGCCAAAACAGAAGCACTTAGAAACCCACCCTGCTGTCAACTACCAGCACACTACCCACCCACATGCACTTGTACAATGACTCAGTCATGAAGAGACACTGTGCCACAGTCACATGTGCACAATCTATGCGGTCCCCTAACCCCCTGTAGATTAATGATTCACTCCTGCAATAATCCAGATAGTACTCATGCAGTGCCCCAATCACACTGTCACTCTCTATCCACTCTTGCAATCATCCTCACAGAACCATGTCCTTATCTAATCTCTGTGCCGAAACACAAGCACTTATAAACTCACCCTGCTGTCAACTACCAGCACTCTACCTACCCAGACACTGTCCATGCACTGGTACAATGACTCAGCCATTAAAAGACACAGTGCTACAGTCAAAGATGCACAATCTATGCAGGCCCCTAACCCCGTGTAGACTACTGATTCACTCCTGTAATAATCTAGGTAGTACTCATGCAGTGCCCCAATCACACTGTCACTCTCTGTCCACTCTTGCAATCATCCTGACAGAACCATGGGCCATATGTAGGTAAAAAGGAATTTGCGATTCTGAAATTGCGATTTTCCGTGAATCGCATTTTGAGAATCACAAATTTCGATGTAGGTAAATTATCGCAAAATAATAACAATTCCCAAAAATCTCAGAATTATTTTGCGATTACCAAAATTGCAATTCCTTAATTGCGAGAACGCAATTAAGGAATCGCAAATCCGGGAATCTACAATTCAGGTGCAGAATGATGACATCACAACCAGGAAGTGTGACTGCCCATGCTGCACCTGATTGCCAGAAGCTGAGTGAGAGCCAGAAGCTGAGTGAGAGCCTGTGAGGAGAGTTGGAGATTTGTGCTCAGCTACTGAAAGCAGGATAAATGGAGCCCCAGGGGACAGAGAGGCAGCAGGAAGAACCACCCAGAAAGAGGAAACAAAAATTTAGCGAAAGGGAGCTGGAGGTCCTCACACAGGAAATAGTCAGCAGCCATGACCTCCTGTTTGGCAAAATTCCCTATGTGTGCCAGAGGCACGAATAATGAAAAATATGGAGTGACATCCAGGAAAAAGTAAATGCCACTGGCGTGACACACCGCTCAGTCGAAGACCTCAGAAAAAGGTGGTACGACATGCGTCAAAGGTCAAAGGAGGGGGTGGCTACAAGATTGGCCGAGGCCAAAAAGACCGGTGGTGGGCCGTCCACAGCAATAGACCCAACGCCCCTGGAGGAGCTGGTGGAGGGCACCCTTCAGCCTGAGAGTGTGAGTGGCGTGGCTGACCTGGACAGCTCCGAACACCCAGACACCATACAAGGTAAGATGCATGCCAAAACTCCCTGATACATACCCAACCCACTCACACCCCCCGAAAGGCAACCTGAGTGCAACTCCAGTACATGTCCACCAGCACACCCAGAAAAGCATTATGGGAGATGTAGTCACATGCAAAGATACCTGGGCCAGTGAGACACAGCTAGGTGGAATAGGAATGAGTCCTTCAGGAAATGAGGGAAACAGACAGATAGTACTCATGTGAATTTTAATTTGTAAACTGTAATGCATTACAAATGCGAGACAGGACACAGAATTAATGTGTGCATTTAAATTCACAGCACCACCACCAACACAGGAAATCATGCCAGAAGGGGAGGAAACACCAGAAATGGAGGACGAGGCAGGGCAGGAGGAGCAGGGCAAAGCAAGACCAGCAAACCCTGCACCATGCAGGCGGCGCAACATAGTGTCACCACTGCCACTGTTGGAGGAACAGGCACCAGACAAAGCAGGAGAGGCACACCCGGTGCACAGGCAGCGTGCAGGACAGCAGACAACACAGTCCCCTGAACAATCCAGAGAAGGGAGAGAGTTGAGACGCAGGACACAGCCGTCCACCAGCACTGCTCCTGTCGAAGAAGACACAGTGTTCTCGGGCCTTGAGGGCAGCATGCTGAAACAACAGCGCCTGCAAGTCAAGGGGATAAGATCAATACAGCTCCAACTGGCTGCACACAATCATAACATGACTGAGTTGCGGGCTGGTGTAATGGCCATGACTGGTTCTTTGGAAGGACTTTGCAGGGAGATAAGGAGAGACAGGGCAGCCCAGCGCAGGGAGAGACATCGCCATCACACCCGGCTGGACTTGTGCACAAGAGCAGTCAACCACCACATACCTGTTGGCCCGAAGATGTGTCAGTATGCAGCATGAGATAGCCCACTGCTGCCAGGACGTGGGCAGGGTCCTGGTGCAGGTAACACATGCGGTGGACCAGATGTGCGCAGCTGCCACAGGTGGCATAGGCTCACTTAGTAGAATACATACGGACGAACAGTCCAGCTGGAGCAGCATCACTCTCCCAATTCCACCGGACAGACGCCGGAGTGCGCGCCAGGGGGGAGTGGATGATGACTCCATGGAGGGCAGTGGGCAGACAGAGCAAGGGGCAACAGGACATGCACGTTGGAGGTGAAGGTACACCAGGGACTATTGACCATGTGTGAAGCAACACATTCCATATTCACTTATTAGCTGATGGAAATACTTGCACTGAGGCACAAACATGTGCAAGCATTAACAATAAAGTCACGGTATGTGACAGATGTATTCCTGCACCAAAGGAAATAAACGTCACAGTTAAACACCATTCAGTGGCATTGTGTCCTCATTACTCACTTAGAAGTAGTTCTGTGTGATCTCATCCCGTCTCATGCGCCCGGAAGCCGCCCCGGCCCCTCCTGCTGGTCCGAGATGTGGAGCTGGTCCCTCCTCATCTGATGTGTCGGAGTCTGTCAGATCCACTGGGGTGCCTTTCTTGGTAGCGATGTTGTGTAGCATTGCACAGGCAACCACAATTTTGCAACATGTCTCAGGGCTGTACTGTAGCGCACGTCCACTCTTATGGAGGCATCAGAAACGGCTTTTTAGGATTCCAAAGGTCCTCTCAGTGGCACAGCGTGTGGCTCTGTGTGCGCTGTTGTACCTTCTCTCACCTGCAGTGGCTGGATTCAGGTACGGTGTGAGGATGTAGTCACATACAGCATATGCACTGTCACCTGCAGGGTATAAGTAGATTTATGTTCAATACTGTCCAGCCACTACATAACTTTACTGGTTGTGTGTTTGTAAGCCATGCATTTACCTAGCAGGTAGCCCTCTCCGAATTCGCCATTTGTGAGTCTGCGATGTAATGCACAGTGGCGAAACATGAATGAGTCGTGTGTGCTTCCTGCATATTTGGCCACAATATCAGTGATTATATGTTGGGCGTTGCACACTACCTGGATGTTCAGGGAATGATATGACTTTCTGTTCCTAAAAACATACTTATTCTGTGATGGGGATGAGATTGCGACATGGGTCCCATCTACACAGCCAATGACGTGGGGGAATTGGGCAATTTGGTAGAATTCCTGCTTTAACTGCTCAAGTGCCTGTTGTGTGCTTGGAAATTGTATGTGGTGATGTAGCCTCTGTACCATTGCATCAAGGAAAGCGTGGATGAAGCGCGAACGTGCACTTTGAGAGGCCCCTCCTGGTGTGGTGATCCCCCCTGAAAACCCCCTCATGCCAGGAGGTGCAGTGAGCACAGGACCTGAACATGGGTGGGAATGGTGTGTGCCCTGCGTGTGGGGTGTTCAAGTATGGGTGTCAGCTCCTCTGTTAAATCCAGGATGCTGTCTGGGTGCAGCCTGTAGTTCACATGGATCTCCTCCTCAGTCAGCTGGAAGAGGGTGATGCGTGCTCTGTAGATCCTTTCCTAGCGTCTCCTTCTCTGTGTGACATCTCTGATTCGCAGCCTCCTGGCTATCACATACAGGCCAGCCATGGTGGGAAGTCCCAGTGGCATTGTGGGCCTGTTTAAATAGGTTGCACCTGGTTACCACCTGCTCAGAGTTGGTGGTAATTGAGAAGTGCAAAATTGCGATTATCGTAAAATCGCTAATTGTGATTTTTTCCTACATCTAAATTTGCGAATTCGCATTTACCGAGATCGGTAGTAGCGAATTTCACAGTTGATGTGACGCAGACTGCGATTTCGCAGAATCTGTGTTACGCTAAAATGGTAATCGCTAAATTAGCGATTCCCTTTTTTTGGGCAGCAGAAACCTTTCCCACATAGGAACGGTCTGTTTTCCGATCGCATACACCCTGATTTTTGAGATTCACAGCGTTTGAGATCGCAAAACAGCTTCCTACATATGGCCCCATGTCCTTATCTAATCTCTGTGCCAAAACACAAGAACTTATAAACTCACCCTGCTGTGAACTACCAGCACTCTATCTACCCAGTCACTGTCTATGCACTTGTAGAATGACTCAGGCATGAAGAGACACCGTGCTACAGTCAAATGTGCACAATCTATGCAGGCCCCTAACCCCATGTAGACTACTGATTCAGGGGTGCCGCTCGTAGGCGAGGACTTTGCACAATTTAATATTCCCCTTCTGCCACTCGCTTTGGAGGAGACATCGTGCCACAACTGAAAAGGGTGACTCTGTGACGGGGTGTAATCGCCGACGGGACTGCGAGGACCAGGGTGCTTTGCAGGACTGCTGGATTCCTGGCCGCCGCACCTGGGTCCTCTTCCCGCCTCCACCTACTAGCGTACTTACAGCCTCGCGGCCCCCGCTTCGCGGGCGCCGCTCGTAGGCGAGGACTTTGCACAATTTAATATTCCCCTTCTGCCACTCGCTTTGGAGGAGACATCGTGCCACAACTGAAAAGGGTGACTCTGTGACGGGGTGTAATCGCCGATGGGACTGCGAGGACCAGGGTGCTTTGCAGGACTGCTGGATTCCTGGCCGCCGCACCTGGATCCTCTTCCCGCCTCCACCTTCATTACACGCCCATTTAAGGCACGCCTAGCCACGCGCAGCGGGACGCGTGCGGGACGTAGTCCGGGGCGAAGCCCGGGCAAAGGGCGGGCCCGTTTAAGCCCGTTGAAGCACGGTCAAGACCGGACCGGGCAACCCCTTTGTCAACTATCATCTGGCACATAGTCACCAATATACTTGTGGAGTTCCGTAAGTACTTCCCGCAACCAAGACTGTGCATAATAAAATGGCTGTTTCCCATACTAGAACCAGGGCTGCTCCCAAAAGTGGAAGTCTAACAGGAACTATTGATAGCTTCATTACTAGAGCAAATTCTGTAATTGACCAGGGGATAACGCTAATGGAGCGAAGAGTTTCACAAGATCTAGCCTTTGCTACAAGGTCCTCTATGGGTCATATTGCCATCGCGCGCACACCGGATCCCATTAGGCGGGAAACTATAGTCAATGTCCTTCCAACTGTTGACAATGTACACACTAGACAGGATCTGGCTCAGTCTTCCCAACCTGAACAAGCCCTAGATTCCACCATAGCGTCAACCATGGCAAGCTCCCCTGAGAGACTAAACTTGCGCAAGCTGCGAGGCAAACGTGAGGGGGCGATGCCAAAAAGGAAGAGGAATGTGGATTCCGGGGCAGGGGGCAGAAAAGCTAAACTCGCTAAAGGTCATAATGGCAGTGACATAATAACCAAACAAATAGGAAAAGAACCTTCCAAGGTGGTTTCAGTCCATGCTCCACTAATACCAATTGAAACCCCGATAGGAGCACTTCCACAAGCCCTTGCCCTTAGGAGTAGTGATACTGTATCGGAGACACATGCTACTGTGAGTGCCCTATTAAGCACCATTATCAAGCCCCTGGAAATGAGATTGACCCGTATCGAGCAGCAGCTCCTGCGGATTGAACATGTGACACTGGATATACAGAGCAAATTGAAGCCAGATATGACAAACCCAGGTTCTGCTGATTCTGATACTAGACAGGGGGAGACTGATATAGTTACATCTAATAACCCTTTACTCCCCCCACCAACAGCACCAATTGCAAAGCAGCCTATAACCGGAGTTGCATGCCCTATTTCCCCGAGGGAGGATACTCCCCCATATATTAGCTCGGGTAGCCAGATCCAGACCCCGGGGGACTCCTTAAAAGAACGCAGAATTAATTTGCCACCAGAATGCAGTCCTTATCTGGCAATTTTGGTGGGAGTCCCTGAGCTACCAAGCTACTACAAAGAGTAAGAAAATCTGGCAGGAATTAGTAGATGTCAGCAAAGTGCAAAAGGCAACATTATATCTTAGAAAAAACAATAATTACTACAAAAATGTGTATGTGGAAGAAGAAGAAATACTTTTAGAAGATGATAGTGAAACGTCAAGTGGTCAAATTGAAAAAGTTGACATGCCCAAAAGTGAAGAAATTTATGAACATTATAGTGTACATCCACTTCATTCAAAAGAAGCGATGGGGAATACTATTGAATTATTCCAAATGAAGAAAGCGAAGGGGACTCCCATGAGTGTATAGGAAAAAAGTTTGGAAGCTCGTTGTTTTCCGCAGCTGTTCCCAACTGGAAAAGGTGGTCGATATGACGAACGATCAGTGCAGATTCCTGCATCAGAATATCGGACAACAAGATTGTATGCAGAAGATCCAAGATTTCGACAATGTATCCCATATATATTTCATCTTTTGTTTGAGAGTGACTTGTCTGGACTTTCATATGCAGTCAACCACATATTAAAAACAGGAGTACATCTTCAAAATGTTTCTGCAAAGGAATTTATTGATAAAGTACATCAGAGAGACAATCATTTAGAATCTCAACTGATTCATTTGATGGCATGTCAGCGCGGTACTAATGAGTATTGGTATCGTCGTCATGGAGAAGTTAAATGTCTGCTAAGCAACTTAGGAACTCCTACGTGGTTTGTTACCCTAAGCTGTGCTGAATACGCTTGAGATGATTTACTTGAATTTCTTCAGGAAGCAAATTCAAATATTAAAAATATTGAATACAAGAAACCTGGAGAATTGTGTTCTTTAGATCCTGTAAATGTATGCAGATATTTCAACCATAGGTTTGAAGCTATGATGTCTTTTATCTGCAATAAAAAGAATCCTCCTCTGGGAGAAGTTATTGATTTCTTTTGGAGAAAGGAGTATCAAGCTAGAGGTGCTCCTCATATACATATGCTGTTATGGATCAAGGATGCACCCAAATTTGGAACTGATTCGGATAACACTGTTTTATCTTTTATTGAAGATTATGTTACATGTGCTATACCAAAAAGAACAGAAGAAAACACCTTAAGGCAACAAGTGTTATGATTCCAAAGTCATCGATGTGGCAAATTCTGTTGAAGGAAATACAAGTAGAAGGAAAAGTTTTATACCAAATGTCGTTTTGGATTTCCACGTCCAGTAATATCCAAAGGAAGAGTAAACAGTTTCATGTCAGCAGTGAGACCTACCATCACTAGAAAATCTCCCAAAAATACATACAATTTGAGAAGAAGTGAAGAATGAAAGTATATCAATGATTATAATCCAGTTATTCTCTCAATGTGGAATGCTAATATGGATATCCAGTATGTTGCGGACAATTCCATTGCTGTTGCTCGGTATGTAACATCATACATAACAAAATCAGAAAAGTCGGAGTTGAAAGACATGTGGGAAGAAATTTCCCACGAGAAGAGTCTTAGTAAGAAATTGTACAGTTTTAGTTTGAAGATGTTATCCCATCCAGAAATTGGAGCATACGAATGCTCAGATTGGTTGTCATCGCCGATATCAACGCCCTCCTGAAAAAGCCCAAGGCGGACCCCAAGGACCTCAGGAACTTCCGACCCATCTCCCTGCTCCCGTTCCCGGCGAAGGTCATCGAGAAAATCGTCAACATTCAACTGAGCCGCCACCTCGAAGACAACAACATCCTGGACCTGTCCCAATCCGGATTCAGACGAAACCACAGCACCGAGACAGCCCTCATCGCCGCCACAGACGACATCAGACGCCAACTGGACAACGGCGAAACATCAGCCCTCATCCTCCTGGACCTGTCAGCAGCATTCGACACGGTCTGCCACCGCACCCTAAAGACACGCCTCCAAGAAGCCGGAATCCAAGAGAAGGCCCTTGACTGGACCACGTCCTTCCTCTCCGGCAGAACCCAGAGCATCCGCCTCCCACCCTTCCGGTCAGAAGCCACCAACATCATCTGCGGCGTCCCCCAGGGCTCATCCCTCAGCCCGACGCTGTTCAACATCTACATGGGCCCCTCGCACAAGTGGCCCGCCACCACAACCTCAACATCATCTCCTACGCCGACGACACCCAGCTCATCCTCTCCCTCACCAAGGACCCTCACACCGCCAAAACCAACATCCACGAGGGTATGAAGGCCATCGTCGACTGGATGAGGAGCAGCCATCTGAAACTAAACTCGGACAAGACGGAGGTCCTCATCCTCGGACCCACCCCCTCAGCCTGGGACGACTCTTGGTGGCCGACCGCTCTGAGGACAGCACCGACACCGACCGACCAAGCACGCAACCTAGGATTCATCCTAGACTCCTCCCTCTCCATGTCCAAGCAGGTCAACGCCGTCTCCTCCTCCTGCTACAACGCCCTACGCACGCTCTGCCGGATCCACAAGTGGATCCCGACCGAAACAAGAAGAACAGTGACACAGGCCCTCGTCAGCAGCAGACTGGACTACGGCAACGCACTCTATGCAGGAATCCCAGCCAAACACCAACGACGGCTACAACGCATCCATACGCCTCCGCCCGACTGATCGTCAACGCCCCCCGCCGCAGCCACATCACCCCCCTCCTGAGAGTCCTGCACTGGCTCCCCATCGACAAGAGGATCACCTTCAAGCTCCTCACCCACGCACACAAAACACTCCACAACGCCGGACCAGCCTACCTGAACAGCAGACTCAGCTTCTATGCCCCCACCCGCCAGCTCCGCTCCGGCAGCCTCGCCCTCGCAGCTGTCCCACGCATCCAACGCACGACCGCCGGCAGCAGATCCTTCTCCTACCTCGCCGCCAAGACCTGGAACACGCTCCCAACCCACCTACGACAGACCCAAGACCTACTTGTCTTCAGAAGACTCCTCAAGACCTGGCTCTTCGAGCAGCAGTGCCCCCCCCCCTCAATGCCTCACGGGTAAGTAGCGCGCTTTACAAATACCCTGATTGATTGATTGATTGATCTGCAAGTTTATATTCAAAGTCAAGAGGGATCATTTGAGTGAGTCTAGGTCTTGCTGCAACGCGAAATCGAGTACTTAAACATATACAAGAAATCGAATATTTAGCAGTAAATGAACCGGGAAGTACAGATATTGTCAAAACAAACATGTTGGATACATACTATCCAAATAGAAGTCGTCATCTTGAGAACATATGTCTCTATGAAGTGCTGCAATTTTACAGTTTTAAGAAAAATACTACAGAAAACATAAATGAAGGAAAATATGCAGTGATCGGTTCAGAAGGATGTTTGGTGAAACAAAATAAAGGAAATCTGATTAATCATAGGAAACTGAGTTGTGTATTCCTGATAGAAGAGAATTTTACTATTTAGCACTTTTGCAACTGTTCAAGCCTTGGCGTACGGAATTAGAATGCCTTGGAGATTTTCAGTGCTATGAAGATTCTTTCAATGCATGTAAAGATAGCATTGAATGCCCAGTTTTTGCAAATTATCTCAAAATGTTGAATGAAGAAATTGATCAAGAAGCTACTATTGCCGCTGAGATTGCTAAAGACAGTTCTCAAGATAGTCAAAGTTCTGCTCCCCTGAGTCAAGATCCACTAGGACAACAAATTCTTGAAAATGAAGCAGCAATCGCCATGAATGAATTGGAAACAGCAATGCATCAAGCTCAAGAAGATATAATAGACTTGGAAAACTTGGAAGAACAACTAAATATTGAACAGAAAGAAATATATCAGCAAGTTAGACAACAGATCGACCATGGTTTTATTCATGAAAAGAAGGAATGCACATGCACATCATTTCAACCTATCCAAATGTATATCAGTGGTCAAGCTGGTACAGGAAAAAGTTTCTTGATTAAAGTTTTGACCACTTATCTACAGAAAATTACTGACTCACATTTGTCTTGTGTTGTAACTGCTCCAACTGGATTGGCAGCACACAACATTAAAGGAATAACATTACATCGTTTACTAATGCTACCTGTGGAACATAAAAATAAATTGGAATATCACAAGCTATCTGGAGAAGCTTGTTATGAAGTTTCAAGAGTGCTAAAGAAAATGAAACTTCTGATTATTGATATGGTGAGCATGATCTCAAACTTAATGTTTGCCTTTGTGCATTTAAGAATGCAGCAAATTTTAAAAACAGAATACGATGTCTTATTTGGAGGAAAACAAGTGATAGTTTTTGGTGATCTACTGCAACTTACTCCTGAAAAAGAGCAACCAGTATTTAAAACGCTTATGCACGAAGACACCAGAAAGTCTTTGGAAAGTGTTGGAAAGGTTAACATTTGGTCATATTTTGAGAAAAAAGAACTAATTAAAACTATGCGACAAGCAAGTGATGAAGATTATGGAACCATTCTTCAAGATATACGAATTGGAGTATTGACAGAACATGGCAAATAAGCTTTGCAAAGTCGGCTACTTACCAACTTGTTTCCAAATGAAAATATAGTTCCTGCAAAAATATACAAAAGAATTGCAGAAAACAAATCTATAATCTGCCTCATGCCAACACTGCGAGAGTGTTCTACATTCAATCAAGAACTTTTAAAGCTGGAAAATGAACAAATAATAACAAGCATTGGCATAGCCAATAGGTCTCGCCTTTGGGACCTTATAAGTGTTGAGCCATGCAACTAAATACTTATAAGGTCCCAAAAGCGAGACCTATTGGTTATGCCAAGCGAATGTGAAAGTGATCACAATCGCGATCAAACATCAAAGCAGCCGTGCGGCCGCGAAAGTAATCACGGTAAAAGCGGCGCGCGCGCCCCCACACATGCACTGTAGCTCTAGGCTGGCCTGGTAGCACTTTTTGGAGCCCTCTCAATAAGTCTCGCCAGACCAGCACATGCGCTGGGTCAGGCGAGACCTAAAAATGGAAGCCGTTGATAAAATAGAGCATGAAGGAATTACTATTATTGTGACAGAGAAATTGAAAACAAAATTGGATTCTTTAGAAAAATCTATATCTAAAACTGCTGGTTTAGCAAATAATTTAAATGTATGCGTAAACTGTCGAGTTATTTTACAGCGCAATTTGGGTGTGGAGGTTTAGTAAATGGAGCAATGGGAAAAGTTGTTGATTTTGTTAATTATCAAAAAAAGATGGAATTGAATGTTTGAAAATCAAATTTGATCGGATTCAAGAATTAAAACAAATTGCTCGTTGTTCTGCTCGTTTTTTGCTTGTTAAAGATTTGTATGTTCGTAGAAAACAGTTTCCTCTTTCTTTGGCATATGCGTTGACTATTCATAAATCTCAAGGTTTAAGTGTAGACAGTGCTTTGGTAAATATTGGAAGCACCGTATTTAAAGAGGGTATGGCATATGTTGCTTTGTCCCGAGTCAGAACTTTATCTGGATTGCATTTGATTGATTTTGATGAGAGAAAGATTAGTGCAGATGTAAATTGTGTAAGAGAGTATAATCGGTTAAGGAGACTGTATGCTCCCAATTTAGGTGAATATCCTGTATATGAAAAGCGTGTAGTAGGTCGAAAAACAAGGTATAAGAATATCTGTAGTGAAGTTAAAGAGAAGAAAAAAAATCAAGATAATGTTGAAATTCCAAGCAAAAAGAAAAAGGACACTATTGAAGAGATTGTCAGATATCCGTTAGAAAATAGTTCAGGTATCAACTGCTATGCTAATGTAGAGGTAAATGTTTTTTTTTCTAGGAAATCTGCTACAGCAAATTATGGAGAATCGAGAAAAAAGGTTTTGTTCCTTGTTGCATTCTATTTTTGAAAAATTGAGAACTGATAAAAGTAAAATACAAAGTGTTTCTGATATTCGGAACCTTTTGGATATAAGTTCTGGTTCTATGCAATTTACACAGAATGTCCAACAAGATGCTCAGGAATTTCTAATGTATATACTTTTAGTATTAGAAGAGGAAGGAATATAAATTGAAAATCTGTTTGGACTATAAATGGGAACATGAATGTGAAAATTGTAGGTTTACTCTACCACTAACATAGACACTGAAAGATTTATATATTTAACAATACCAAACTGTAAAACAGTGTATTTCAACAAATTAGTGAAAACAGCAAATTTAAACATGAAGTGTAGCCAATGCAAATCAGAAATGTTTATCAACACTATTTATAGAAAGATTTGGACAGTATATAATTCTAATGATACAACGTTGTACAGCTGATGGAAGAAAATTGGAAACTTTAATTAAAACTTTTGTAGCAAGTCAACTATCAATATCAGGAAGAACCTTTGTACCAGTAGCAATTATTTTCCACGATGGTCCTTCTACAACATCTGGACATTACACTGTCTATTTAAAATGAAAAAACAAATTACAATATTTTGATATCTACTACTGTAAAGGTAAGGTTAAGTAATCCAAAGACTATCCATCCACTATTACATTCATCCAAGCACTATTCATATACACCTTTAAACTTAAACACCTACTCACTGCTTATTAATGTTTGAAATACCTCAGGTACTAACTAAGGGTGGGCGTAGTGGGCGTAGTGGGGCTACGTGAAGCAGCACGTAGTGTGCCCAAATCTACGCACACTACGCGCTTCGCGTAGCCCCACTACGTGCCACCCACCTCCCGCCCGCCCTTCTTTTAAATAATATAAGCAATGAAAAATAAATTAAAGTAAGTCGACTTACCCGTAAGCGCGGCGTCTCCGGGGCTCCCTCTTTCTGTTTCTGATTTCTTCTGGCAAATGCGCATGCGCGGACGCCAGCGCATGCGCATTTCTCGCGAGAAATGCGCATGCGCGGGTGTCCGCGCATGCGCATTTGCCAGAAGAAATCAGAAACAGAAAGAGGGAGCCCCGGAGACGCCGCGCTTACGGGTAAGTCGACTTACTTTAATTTATTTTTCAATGCTTATATTATTAAAAGGAGGGCAGGCGGGAGGTGGGTGGCGGGTGGCAAGCAGCTACGCTTCGCCCTCGGCGTGTGCGTAGCGCTGCCCTGCTTCGCCTACTTCGGAAAGTGCGAAGCAGGCAGCGCTACGTACACTTCGTGGGCGAAGCGTAGTGCTACGCCCGGGGTCAGTACTAACCATACAGTCCACCAATCACTATGTTACTGGTAATGCAGTTTTTCATTCATTTACTACTAGCATGTACTAATTCAATACCTTTGTCAATACCCAAGCAGTTGTGCATTTCCTCAGATGATCTCCTTGCAATACTCTAATCATTCAGTAGAACTATGTCCTTATCTAATCACTGTACCAAAACACAAGCACTTATAAACTCACCCTGCTGTCAACTACCAGCACTCTAACTATGCAGTCTAGTATCCTCCTGTCTATCCCATACACTTCTCCAATCACTTCTCCACCACTATCCACTTATCCTATTACTCTGCCAATACCAGCACTATCTTCTTATCCTATCACTCCGCCAATACCTAAGCACTCATAAATTGACCATGTACTCTATTTGCAGCACTGTAATCATTCCAATTACTAGTAATGTACTTATGGAGTGGCCTAGCCACTAACACACGTACACCTCCAATATTCTGTACAGTATGCACGCAGACCTCCAACCAGGTATATACTATTCATACACTCATGCAAATTCCCACTTACCACCCATGTAGCCTAGCAATCCTCCTGTTACTCCCATGCACTTCCTCAATCACCCATCCAGCACTATCTTCTTATCCTATCAATCCGCCAATAGCTAAGCACTTATAAATTGACCAGGCACTCTCTTTGCAGCACTGTAATCATTCCAATTACTAGTCATGGACTTATGGAGTGGCCTAGTCACTAACACAAGTACACCTACAATATTCTCTGCACAATGCATGCAGACCTCTAACTAGATACATACTATTGGTACACTCCTCTAAATATCCAAGCAGTGCCCATGCAGCCTAGGAATCCTCCTGTCAGTCCTATGCACTTCTCCAATCACCCATCCGGTATTATCTACTTATCCTATCACTCCGCCAATACCTAGCCTATTATAAATTCACCAGGCACTCTGTTTACAGCACTGTCATCATAGTAGTTACTAGTCATGTATTTATAGAATGGCCTAGCCACTAACACAAGTACACCTACAATATTCTGTGCACTATGCATGCAGGCCTCCAACCACATACATACTATTGGAACACTCTTGAAAATACTAAGGTTCTACCCATGCAGCCTAGGATTCCTCCTGTCACTCCCATGCACTTCCTCAACCACCCATCCAACACCATGTACTTATCCTATCACTCTGCCAATATCTAAGCACTTATAAATTGACCATGCACTCTATTTGCAGCACTGTGATAATTCCAATTACTAGTGATGTTCTTATGGAATGGCCTAGGCACTAACACAACTACACCTACAATATTCTGTGCACAATCCCTACAAACATCTAAGCACATACATACTATTGGTACACTCCACTAAATACTAAAGTAGTACTCATACAGCCTAGGATTCCTCCTGTCAGTCTCATGCACTTCCTCAATCACCCATCCAGCACTATGTTCTTATCGTATCACTCCGTCAATACCTAAGCACTTATGGGGCAGATTTACTAGCCCCCTGCGCCACCAGTACATCACTTTTTGTGATGTAGTGGTGGCACTGTGGGCACCTTCATATTTACAAGGAGAGGAAAAGCCACCGTGCATGGCTTTTCCTCTCCTTGTAAATACGGCCCCTTCACACGCAGCACTTTGTGTTGAAGGTGCGTTCCATGGGTGTTGCTGCGTATGTTCCCACACAACACCCATGGAACAAGACACCTCTCAAGATTTACGAGAAATCATAAATCTGGAGATGTGTTGTGAATGCTGCACCACCCTAGAGGTGGCGTAGCAAGGCGCAACGAGGAGAAATGTTTTCATTTCTCCTCATTTTTTCCTCTATCAATATGTGCTGCATTCTACAGCACGCATTGAAGGAGGAAAATGTCTTTAGTGATTGTTTCTGTACAGGAAGGTGTCCCTTCCTGCACAAAATCTCACCATGACGCAGGCATCCTTGCACCATGGTGCAAGGGTGCCTGCGCCAGCGCATGGCTACAGTTTGTGCGCCAGTGCAGAGGGAAGCACAGAGATGCGACATATTCATGTAAATATGTCACATTCCTGTGCTTTGGAAGTACTGCAGCGCGGTGCAGCAAAAGGGCTTGCAGTACCACGCTACAGCACTTCCTCATACATCTGCCCCTATAAATTCACCATACATTACTAATGCATTCTTTCAGTCAATCATACTCTACACATATATTGAACCAAACTTTCAGACATTACCATGCAATTATTTTTCTTTTTTTTTAACCAGATACGGTAGTTCTGACAAGAACTTTTTTCCTTCTTTTTTCTTTTGTATTTTTTTTTGTATTTTTTAAACAATTTTGTATTTTTTTGGTGTTTTTTTTCAAAAACTGAACAAAAAAAGGAACAAAGTAAACAGGTAACTTCTGGAATTAGTTATTCCATAAACAAACAAAAAAGAAATTACCACTGGTGGTTGCGTTGGGCAGCACAAACCGCATCCAGCGACTGCGCGCCATAGCAGATCATTTTTTTGCACTTCACACAGTGCAGCTACAAAAATGCAAATTCTGCCCTTATGTCCATAGGAGGTGTAGGTTGTGACGCTCCTGATGTGCTAGCAACTGCTGGTGCTGGATTTTCCGCAGCTCGCCTCATTTCCTCCCGAGCAAGATTCCGAGGATGTATGGTACGCAAATGGTTGTACATGCTGGCAGTGCCGCATGAATACTTTTTGTTAGTTCCTCTTGAGAGGACCCTCCCGCAAATCTTGCATGTCACTTTAGTTGCATGAACTTTTTTTTCACCTTCATGAAAATGTTAAGAACTTCCAGAACACAGATTCTGGTCTCTTTTTGGGTGGGTCTTCCTCCAACAGTTCTTCTTCTGAAGATAGTTGCACCAGCTGCTGTTCTCCAGATGCCATTTTTGTTCAGAGTTCTCAAAAACACCCAAAAAAAACAAACAGGTTCAAGTTAGAGAAGAGATGTTTCTCTGAAGATGCTCCAAGAATAATGATTAAAATGGGTGGAGTCCTTTAATAGTTACAGTGGGAAATGTTATGAACCAATCAAAGTTTAAGGTCACATGGGAGTCGCGCACCCTGCGCTCACGAAGAACGCACCCGACGCGACTCTGCGAAAATATATTTAAAAATAATATTAGTTTATTACAAGTAGAAATATATTATTTTTACGAATACCTTAGATAATCTCTTGCCCTAATATGTACATTAAACACACATACATATCATTTTAATATATAAAAACTTTTGCGGGAAGCGTGCATTCAGCGCGCCCCACATATGACGTCACGCGGGGCCCGCTACCGCGCAAACGTGGCGTACCGTAATGCGCATCTGTCGCGAATACGCGGGAGCAGGAGTCGCGCAGTGGTCACATACCAATCGCGCACACCACGTAATATACGTATATCACGTAACTGAAAAACACGCACCCGTCGCACACCGTACGCGGGTCCGTCACGACTTTTCCAAAATGGCGGCTTCAATATGTGCACCCGCCGTGTTAGGTACGCTTTGGGTGCGCGACTCCAGAAATAAAAAAAAAAAGAAAGAAAATAATATAAATATATTAAAAGATAAAAAGAAAACAAAATAATTATAGTATATTTCAGTTTTAATTGTTTGTAAAAAATTTTTTTTACAATTTTCAGAAAAGTATATAATATTGTTTAATAAATAATATATTTACAAATAAACAGTTAAAAAAAGTCTAAAAATTCAGTACAACAAACATAGGTATAACTACTATTATACTTAAAAATTAGTATTTAAAAAACCTTTGAAGGGAGCCAAGATGGCGATCGGGACGGCAGCGTAGGCTCCCGGCTCCGTGAACCTCCACATCCCGCACAGATATCCTGCATGAGATCCTTAGCCTGCGCTATATGCCCGTGTTGGTGGCTGAGAGCGGCAACCGATCGTGTGATTCTGAAGTTTCTGGCGGCGGTACCGCCGGAGAAATGTCCATTTGAAGTTTGCGGCCTGTGCAACCCTGGAACCGGGACCTCGGGTGGACAACATGGCCGGGCGGCAGTTCAACAACAGCGGCCATTGGTGACTGGGTGGAGTCGGAGTACCGGAGCGGTGCGAATATTGGCCTGAATTTCGCTGTGGTCATTCCTACCACTGAGCGTAGCGGAACGAGTGCATGCCCGGGGTGGCAATTCCAGGATTCTCCGGTAATTGCCTGAGCCTTCGCCGGTGAGCTGCCCGGACGCTGCCCGTAACGCGTCCCGATTTCCGCGGGCTGCTCCCGGATTTTCGCGGGCGCTGGTCCGTGGTGGGGATGACTGTTACCTGTGGCCACACACTGGATATATATTTTTGTCTGCCCCCGGAACCCTGTTTCCAGTGACATGGAACTTGATGCGCCTGTGCCTGAGTCCCGGTCCCAATCTGGGATGAACCTACCCGGCGGCCATCTTGCTAGGATGGAGCCTATCATCCTGTACACTGGGTCTCAGCAAGATTGGGAGTGTGTGCCTAAGAGGAGCGTAGCGGAGAGGGCGCCGGGAGCTGGGCTGGGGTACGGTGACCTTCTCGAAGCTCTCGGTGCCCTTCATTCCACCCTGGTTCACGGCGCCTCGGTATTGGGGAGGAAGCTTGATAGTGTTGCTTCAGCGTCGGAACAGTTGCGATCTGCCTGTCCCCAGGCACACAGGGACTTGTCACACTTCACACAGGAGGACAGTGTCGTGGCCGCCCCTGTGAATAGGGGAAAGCTGGAAACTTCGGACAATGTGCCAACGTGTGATCGGCTGGCTGTGGGTCCGGTCTGTTCCGGAGGTTTTGGATTTGAGCGGGGGGTGGTGGCTTTGTCCCACGCGCAGCCTCCGGCGACCCAGGCAATATTCCAGCAACAGTCGCCTGCTCTGGCTGATTCCGCCTCCCTGGACCTTGTGTGCAGTACAGATCCTGGGGCAGTACTGGGAAAGATGGTCCTCCATAATGTTGACTGTGTTGGTGTTCAGAGACGTCCACCCTACATGTGTGTGTCACTTCCTGGTCTTTTTTGGAAGCTCCTCTTCCTTGTAACATTGGACATGGCACTGGGTCGATGGGTATGCATGGGTGGATTCGCAAAGAGTGGCCAAGGATAAGGCTGATCCTTCAGAGGTTGTCGTCTAATAGGCGGGCGGGCACAGGGGTTGCGTGCTCTCACGACATAACTAATAGTGTAATAGGTACATAATGCTCCCCATTTTTTCTTTGACATGGTCGATTTTGTGTTTGTTTCCTGTTTGCTTTGGGGAGGAACATATTGTGCGGGAGGGAGAAGCCGGGGGCATGTTTTGAAGGCCCTCCTCCAGTTTATTAATACTCTCTTTACTCCCCCGTCTGGTGGGGTTTCCTTTCTTACTCCATTTTCTCTGTTTCTTCTATATTTCGGGTCTGGTTCCGGGGCGACAGGCACGCTGCTGGGGGGGGGGGGCCGTACTCATCTGCAGAGGTGCAGGGTGGGGGGTTGGGGGAGGGGATTCTTTAGTTTTTTTTTTTTTCTTTGTTTCTATGGCCTCCTTTTTCTTCTCTTATTCTTCTTTGTCTTCTTTTCTGGGGTCAGCACGGTAGGTCTCCTTTGCTGCCAATCACTGCTTTTTTATGTGTGCCTCAATTTCCGTGGTGATTTCTGGGTCTTAGGGCAGGGGACTGCAGGCGCAAATGGCCGTGATATTCCTCCACATCCTGAACCTCCTGTTTTAGCGCCATTGCCTGGATAGATTGCTGTTTATTGTTGGCGTTTACTATTCTGCCTGCCATTTTTTGCTGCTGGGAAATTGTTTGGCACCTGATCCTTCTATCCCTTATTATAAAATGAAAACCTTTTGTATCCTGGTCCCTATTTGGGCTGTTCCGGGGCCAAGAGTATGCTAGCATGGAGAATCTGCTCCCCGAGGTGCTGCCTGTGATTAAACTTTGCTTCTGTTACTCTGATTGCTTAGCGGCCGGCCCCGGGGGTTGTAGGCCCATACTTGTCTTTTGTTGAAATGTCAATAAAGGTTTTTACAAAAAAAAAAAAAAAAAAACCTTTGACGTTCACTGAAAAAACCATAGGTTTCAGGGACGTTATAGTTAGAAACTAGCATTTAAAAAACCTTTGAAATTCACTGAAAAAACCATAGGTTTCAGGGACGTTATAGTTAGAAATTAACATTAAAAAACCTTTGAAATTCACTGAAAAAACCATAGGTTTCAGGCACGTTATAGTTAGAAATTAGCATTTAAAATACCTTAGAAATTCACTAAAAAAAAATAGGTTTTAGGGAAAGTTATAGTTAGTTGGACATTTCACTCATACAAAACCAGAGAAATTGCCCTGTTATAGTTAGTTCAGCTAACTATAACTCGCGCCCCCGTAATGCACTGCTGATGACATCACATATTACATCACTCATGACATGGCCAGTGACATCACTGATGACATCTCAAATGACATCACTGATGACATCATCCATGTGATAATTTGATGCATCTTCTCACACCCTAATATAACCTTTGATACACCCACTCTAAATTACAGACTGCCATTCTCAAAACCATAGACACTCCGACACCAATAACTACATGCCCAGTCACTGATTCTTAGGTTTACACACACATCCACTCACTCACCTGTACAGTCACTCATACTTATGGTCACTCAGTACAGGACTATCATTTGCACTCAAACACCTATATAGACACTCGCACACCGCAACTCATCCATGGAATTACTCACACACCTAGTCAGTCATCAAAGAACCAATCACAGTCCCATTTCCTCACCTTACAGTTATACACACACCAGCTCACTTACTCATACAAATACTAGCACATTCTTACGCTCTTATACAATCACTGATACAAGCACACGCTCATCCATACAGCCACTCTCACAATCACACACTCTCACTTATAGCCATTTATATACTCCAACACACATGTATACTGCCTTTCACATATGTAGTTACTCACACATGTACCACTGAGATATACATTCACTCACTAAAACACCCATACACACACTCACCCACCCAGTCCATCACAGATACACTCTTGAAACCATGCACCCACTCACACATCTATGCACAGAGTCACACACACCCCACCCACACAAACACTCAGGCACCCATACAGATACTCAGACAACCAATCAATAACCCATATAGACACTCATGTAGCTATTCATAAACTCATGCAGCCGCTTACACACCAACAGACAGACGGATACAGACATTCACACCAACAGACATTCACAAAGTTTAGTCACTAACCCATGCATTCAGTAAGATACGTTTAATCACTCACTTATAGAGTCAGTCATGCACCTACTAAATCATCCATTCAGACACTTATACACCCACTCATTCTTCAACACGCCTTTCCCTATATATATTAAACATATTTAAAATTTACAGAAACACACAGTCACTGGATGATGTCATCAGTGATGTCATTTGAGATGTCATCAGTGATGTCACTGACCATGTCATGAGTGATGTAATATATGACGTCATCAGCAGTGCATTGCGGGGGCGCGAGTTATAGTTAGCTGAACTAACAATGACGGGTTAATTTCTCTGGTTTTGTACGAGTCAAATGTCCAACGAACTATAACTTTCCCTAAAACCTATGGTTTTTTCGGTGAATTTCTAAGGTTTTTTAAATGCTAATTTCTAACTATAACGTGCCTATATATATATATTTTAGACAGCATGAATTGAATGTGCCATATTTTTCAATGGCAATAATAAATCCATAATTTGCAGCTATTTTTAATAACATGCCAAGGCAGTGCTGCAAGATGCATTTTTACAATTCAGTGGGATTACAACCTGCCCACAGTATACAATTATATGCTTTTGCTGTCACTCTCATTTGCAATGTTTCGATTGGTTAGCTGCTGTAGGATTCCCTTCATTTCCTGCACTAGCTTCTCCCTAACCTCATCGCCCAATCATCATAGACTCCGAACACTACATCTTCCAAGGAGATCTTAACTTCCACCTCAACGATCCCAGCGACACCAATACAACTGACCACCTGGAAAGCATGAGCAACATCGGCCTCAAGCAACTTACCATTGACCACACTCACATCGCAGGACATGCACTCGATCCATTTTCACATCCAGTGACAGAGTCAAGTACAACCACGTCTCGCAACCCACCTGGACCAACCATTATAGCATCCACTTCACCATCACAACACCAAACCCAGAACAGGTGGCGAAGAATTTCTCCCAGTGGATCACTAAATGCACCAGCACAATTGCCCCCGCCAAGCCAGCCAAATGCAAAGGACCTGCCAGAATAGCCAGCTGGTTCACTGCGGAGCTGAAATCCACCAAGCACAACTGCTGTCAACAAGAGAAGAAGTGGCGCAAAGCAAAGAGACAGGAGACCACACCACTCTCAAAGAAGCACTCAACCAGTATCACCACCTCCTGAGAGAAACAAAGAAGAGCGCCCTAGCAGACTGCATAGAAGCCAGCACAAACACCAGCAAGGAGCTCTTCGCCATTGTGAAGGAGTTCTACAACTCCGTAGCAGCCGGGAACAGCATCACCCCACCCAATTACTGTGTGACACCCTGACGGACTTCTTCCACAAGATCTCCGTCATCTACGAAAACTTCCAACCCCAACCCGCCAACAGCATCGGCCTGCTCACACCCACTAACCATGAACACCTGATCACCTACTGGAAGTCTCACAACTCAAGCAAAAATCCATTATGAGCTCTGTGCACTCTGATGCACCCAAGGACCCTTGTCCCTACCACATCTTCAACCTCGGGAGCAAGACGATCGGCAAAGAGCTCAAGAAAGTCCTGAATATCTTTATCACCACCTTCCCTGAGGACTGGAAACACGTTGAAGTCATGCCTCTCCTGAAGAAACTTTCCGCCGAGCCAGCAAAACCAATATATATATAGGGTGACCTGTATTTCATTCAGCCCATGTATTCTGGTTCCTGGATTTAATTTGTATGGCCCTTTCTGTCCCCTCTCCTGGTTTGCTTCCTCTTCTAGCGACAGATTGTTTTGCCAGGTAAGTTTGTTGCATCTTGATATTGGCAGAGAGAGTGGGTGAGGAGCTCACCTTGCACTGTACTCCGAGGCTGCAAATAAAGACTGCAAGGGGGTACACTGTCTGTTACCAATTATATTAAGTTTGCAAGTACTGCTAGCCTAGGGGAGACCCTAGTGCAAATAATGGGTTTACAGCTAGCTAACAGCCGGCCATGCATGAATTGTGCTGGGATGGCAAACTGCAAAGTCTGGTATAATTCTACAATTATTGCAGCACATCGAAATAGGGCAGGTGGGGGAAGAGCAGGTAGATGACACAGGGTCGCAGGCAATCTCAAAGAATTTAAAATGAGGAAGAGAGAAACCATGATAGTTAATCACCTGCATTTTTCCCTTTCCCTCTTTGATCACAGAGAGTAGCTGACCCTCCCTTGATTCACCACAGCATCCTTCCTTTCAGGTTGAAAATACAGGAACACACACACTCAAAGCATACAGTGTAGTGTTGTGTGCCATTTCAATGTATAATTTCAAGGAAAATGTAGGTGAAATATGGAAAGGGATCGCTGAGAACACAGTTATACAAATCTCTCTTTTCTAGAGAGCAGTGGTGAAAGCAGCATAACCTTCACCACTTCTGTGTTGCTGTGACTGGCTGCTGGCCTACTATAACTGACTTTTTATATAAAGCACACCATGAAATGAAATGTCTCTTGGTTTTAAAATAATGGGTTTTTTCACTATCAAGTGAATTAGTACCCAATGTCTTGAAAGGATGAAAGGCTGAGTTGGCCCAGTCAGAGTCCAGTCACCCGACCTCTAGTTTGCACATAAGCACTTACATGGCTTAGTGATTTTGCAGACTATTTCAATACTTATTCAGACTGCATTGGGCCACCAGTTTTACCCATGGTGAAAGTCTTGCAGTTTGAAGTAAAGTATACCTGTTTGCATGTATTGTTTATTATGCAGCATTCTGAATACTCCATGTGCCCTTCGAATTGCTTCATATTGTGTAATAGATCTAAAGATTTGGGTGGGAAGTTGGCCTTCAAAGTCATAGTCAGTCTCACTTTTCCACTGACTTGGGTCTTTGTTTTTAAATCCTACTCTAGGCAGCCATGCAGAAGGGAGCTAGCTAATCTTTTAGCCCCCGTGAGAGGACAGAAAGGGTGAGATCTTGTAGAATTACTACATTTGTGGATGATCAGAAATTATCCTCATTCAATGAGGTCATGTGTGAGTCGAGACCCTAAAGTTGAGAAAAGGTGAACCTGGAGACCATGTAGAAAAAAAAAGCACAAGGAGATGAAGGACGGAGTGCTGAAACTTTTCAGACACTCACCCCCAGTCACAGATCTGGGTTGAATCCATCATTATTCTTTAGCTTACTTCGCCACCTCAGTTCAGACTCAGCTATATGCAAATCAGTCTTGACCCTGTGCCTCATGGGAACAGTCCAGCCCGAGCTGCCAAGCCAGGTCTTCCCTGAACCAGAAACAAGCATCCTGGGACAGGCTTCTGGGTAACACCCTTCATCAGCCAGATTAGCTTGAATCCAGTGGCAAAGTGATCAAGGGACCCACGTCTGGGCATACCCTGCCAACTTAGGGCAAACAAAGCAAACACAAGGAGATGATGGACGGAGTGCTGAAACTTTTCAGACACTCACCCCCAGTCACAGATCTGGGTTGAATCCATGATCATTCTTTAGCTCACTTCGCCATGTCAGTTTATACCCAGCTATATGCAAATCAGTCTTGACCCTGTGCTTCATTGGAACAGTCCAGCCCGAACTGCCAAGCCAGGTCTTCCCTGAACTGGAAACAAGCATCCTGGGACCGGTTTCTGGGTAACACCCTTCATCAGCCCGGCTAGCTTGAATCCAGTGGCAAAGTGAGCAAGGGTCACACGTCTGGGCAAACCCTGCCAGCATGTTTCCGGTCCAGGGAAGACATGGCTTGGCAGTTCGGGCTGGACTGTTCCCATGAGTCACAGGGTCAAGAATGATTTACATATAGCTGTGTCTGAACTGGGGTGGCGCAGTGAGCTAAAGAACGATGATGGATTCAACCCAGATCTGTGACTGGGGGTGAGTGTCTGAAAAGTTTAAGCGCTCCATCATCTCCTTGTGTTTGCTTTGTTACGTCCTAAGTTGTCAGGGTATGCCCAGACGTGGGTCCCTTACTCACTTTGCCACGGGATTCAAGCTAGCCTGGCTGATGAGGGCTGTTAGCCTGAAACCAGTCCCAGGATGCTTGTTTCCGGTCCAAGGAAGCTATGCTTTGGCAGTTCAGGATGGACTGTTCCAATCAGTGTAAACCGTGTCAAATGACTATCCAGACCAAGAGATTTGTCCACAAACAGAATACCATCGATCTGCTGTCATTCACTAACTGCAACACCAGCAATGTAATCTACTGTATAAGGTGCCCATGCGGACTCATTTATGTGGGTCAAACTCAACAAAAAATCAAAGCACGAATACTGCAACATTGTAGTAGAATAAGATGTGCGGTGCAAGGGGCACCCCTAGTGGACCATTACAGGATGAAAAACCATGGACCTGAGGAATTGGAGTGGGTCGTGCTTGAAAAAGTGACTTTGGGGCCCAGATGGGGCGATATGGGTTTGATTCTAAACATAAGAGAAGGGAAGTGGATGACCCGTCTAGACTCTATTGCTAATGGACTCAACGAACAAGATTCTAGTTTTGCCCAGCTAACCTGCATCACATGAGAGTAGTGTAGTACTGACTTCTAGGTTTTTCCGTAATGTTTTAGAGTCAGCTTTCATTGCATGAGAGCAGTGCGACATTATCTCCCAGTTTTATTCAGATTAAGTCAGGGATAGGTTCATATGACATATTACGTTTCTGAAACATACCTAAATTGCTTCCAATGCCTTGTAACCATGTGATATTCCAAAATCTATCTATGATGATATGTTACCTCTTGTCTGCGTTTCTCAAATATTTCAGGAGATAGGTGTACAAGTATTAGGCTTAAAGCAACGTAGCATTTATATGTTTCACAATTACTATTTATTGTATCTCCATGCCTTAATATGTGTAATGATGAACATTAATATGTGCAATGTTCTGGACATGGCTCTAAATATCCTTTTGTTGCGTATGATACATCCATTTAATGAGGCCATTTAAGACACCACACTTAAGAGTAGGAGGGTTTCTGGTCTGACACTCCATACTCCACAATCCATATCCATTTACTCGTAACCAATGCGGGGCCACTTTTTATATACAATCATACTACAGTGCCCCTTGTATTTAACACACTAAGGGCCATATGTAGGTGGCATACACTTTACCGATTCTTAAATACCGAATTGTACCGATTCGGTATTTAAGAATCGGTAAAGTGTATGTAGGTAATAATTCGGTAAATGTTACCGAATCGGAGTAAGTCGGTAATTACCGAATCGGTATTTACCGATTCGGTAATGAGGCATACCTTCCCATTGATTGAATCAATGGGAAGGTATGCCTCATTACCGAATCGGTAAATACCGATTCGGTAATGGGGGGAGCACATTCAAGGGTGGCAGGGTGTCACATTGACACCCTGTTGCACCCCTGATTCGTCCATGTGTGCACATGTGGCGCACATACATGCCCTAGGGGCATGTATGTCTGCCACATTGCACACTTCACAGTGCACAAAAATGCATTTTCACACATATTCGTCATTTACCACCAACTATTAGTTGATTGTAAATAACAAATCCCCACACCCACCACACAGTCCCCCTACATCTCATTTCTGTATTCGGTATTTACCGAATCGGTAAAATTACCGATTCGGTAATTTTACCGATTCGGTAAATTACCGAATACAGAAATGATCCCCCTACATCTCAAAAGCCTAAATACCGGTCGGTAACGGTATATTTACCGAAAATCGGCAGTTACCGACCGGTATTGGGCTACCTTCATGAGGCCCCTTGTCCATCGTTTATTTTTGTGCCCTTAGTAGCAACGTCACGATGACGCTTTTAACTTGCATCTCTCTTCACTGTGACGCCCATGTGGTGACGTATCTTCCGCACCACTTCATTTACGCACACCGGATCAGTGACCGGTCTCCCGACTGATTCAGAGAAGAGTCAGCTGATTTCCGGTAAGGACTGTAAGAGATAGTTTCTCATTGCGGCAGGTTTTGTAGCAGACCCCAGACAGTTTTACGATTCTAAGACACCGGCTGTTATATGTATCTTTTTCAGGTCCGGTGAATACTAAAGTATTGATTCCCAGATCTACTTCTGACCACCGAGGAGCGGTGAGTTTGTGATTATTTCCTTTTGGCAGCGTGTTACGCTGCAGCTTTTTACATATGGCTACCTTTCTCCCCAGATTGAGCGCCCTCGTGGGACACGCTTGTATTCTCAGGAAGAAATTGGTGTATTGAGATACTTTTGTTGCCTATAAATGAGGTAATTTATTGCCGTTTGTGCAGTTCCTTTTGGTTTGCTCTCGGGCCTCGTGCAATTCTGGTGGCTGTATTTTGACTTTCGTTTATTGGTAGTGTAATATATAAACACTGGCCGCAGCTGATGGTTACGGCTGTTTTTGAATTCTTATAGGCTTGATAGGTGATCTTCACATTTTTTCTGACTAAGTGTAAGTGTACTTTTGCCACTAATCTACCATATTTCTATACGATTTTAAGTGTATTGTTTTTTCAATATGCACAGTAGTTTGTCTTTCACGTTCGTTTATGTATCCAATGTCACTACGCAGTTTGTTTTTAATGTATGTGTATGTATTCACTGTCATTACTCCAGAAAATACCTGGCTATTTTTAGGTATGTCACTGACTACTAATCTCAGACCGAGACTTATGCAATCACTACATCTTTCTCTTGCAGATGCAGTTATTACGCTCTCCCTCTAATGAGCCACAGTGCCTATTTCCGCTTTGATTTGGCCTCCTAGGGTAAATGAAAGGATTTAGTTTTTTGACATTATTTTTAGATTTCTCTGTCTCTCCTGAGACAATTATCCCTAACACTTTTCTAATTATACCTTAGGTGCCCTAATCCCCCCACACAGTCCTGAGGAAGACCCCCCCTGTAAGGTGGACATTTACCTACATATCCTTGGGGTCGCAACGTCGACACTTTATCTTACGACAGCTTCAAACAACGGGCATTCTTGTACTGTGTTTTATCAAACAGTATGGCTATGTGTTAATTATTTGACTCTCCATGTTACAGTGGCTTGGTAAATCAGCCCGTTCTGTATATTGTATTTAAATCTTTGGATTGCACCAATTCTTTTGTCCCCCCTTAACACTCAATTTCCACACAATTCACCTTTATTGCCCTTATCCTTGTATCTCTCCTTTTGGGCACATTGCTAATAATAATTAATGTACTTTTCGATAACATTTGTTGGAAATGAGGATGTGATTAAATAACACTTATCAGTTCATTTTTTGCTTGTACTGTTCTTTGATGTGTTGTTAGTTTTTCTTTGTAGTAATTGTATGTTGAATAGTGCTTACTGGGGCAATTTCCTATTGTACTGTACTTTACCCAGGTCCCAGTACCATTGGGTCCACCCTTTATGTAACGTCTTCAGAGCAAGTGCATACCTGCGAGGTATATTGGTGACTTATTGCACCTTGCAAAAATGGTAGAGAGCAAAACCCTATCCTATACGGAAGAATACATCAACCAGCTATTGCATGACCCTTCAAATCAATTTTTATCTGCCACTGCCCCTAACATTGTTTTCACTCAGATCGATAAAATTGCACGTTTAGAACATCTTGAAAAGAAATTGATAAGTACCCGCCTTCACGGGCACCTCCTCACGAAATACCTGCAAGCAAACATTATTCCACTGGGTTTACAGGTTAAGAATGAACCATCTATATTTATAGATATCCCAAAGTTTAAGAAGGGTTTAGTTTTGTGGCTAACAACTGCTCCCGGCACTGGATAGTGCTGGGAGTAGAAACAGCAGCAGAACAGGTCCAAGTCCTCCTAAGAGAAATTGCGGCATTGAAGTCTGAAATTGCTGGTGACACCTCATTGACTAATGCTAAAGAGGCACTTGAACGCCTTAGTAAAACACTGAAGAATTTTGAGACCACTAGACAGAGTAAAAAACTTGAGAAATTGTCTAAAGAAATTCGGTTCTACGAAAAAAAGAACACCTATCCCTATCTCAACGAGGACTATTATAAACAGGATAACCAGGGTCACTACACGGGACGAGGTAGAGGGGTTACCGAGGCCGGAGAAATTACACGACTTTCTCAGAGTCATCCTATATTTCAGATAGTGAGAACGAACAAGGAGGTCAGAGCACCGATTACGGTTATCCAGTGAACTGGCACCAACCCCAAGGCCCTTTTCTTTTTTTACGGGAAGACCCATGGAGACCGCAGAGGGGCAGAGGCAACTGGCCCAGAGGACCACCACGGGGCCAGCACCAACCCAATGTGAACTGGGAGAGGGGTCGTGGTACAACTCAGAAGCAAGTTCGCTTCCAACCAAAGAGTCACGGAGAAATAGCAACCAGACGCAAGACCTACAGGTGGTGAACGTCCGACAAAGTCCAGTTGTGAATATCTCCTCCTATGTCCTCACAGATGAGGAAGAGAGCATTGTCAATAAAGGTTTGTCATTTATTCCGACAGCCCAGCCCAATCACTTTGCATTAAAGGTTGAGCTATTGAGATTTTTCCGTAAGATTCGTTTACGATATTTTTTCATACAATCCCTGGCACCATTGAGAACATCACAGACAGGCTTACGAATACCCTCTACGTTTGTCCCGATAGCATATTGTATGTCAAACCAGATTTTGGCATATGAACATATGGTGCTCAAAGATGTGTCCAAGACATTGGAGACCCACAAACACACAAACGTCAACGTTACCAGACGTGAAAGTGAGGCTCTTCTGGCCCTGAAGAATAATAAGGACATCGTAATTAAGTCTGCGGATAAGGGTGGCGCTATTGTGGTGCAGCACACCAACAAATACAAACTAGAGATTCTGAGTCAACTGCAGGATGGAGTAAGCTACCTGAAATTGAGAAAGGATCCTTCCAAAGATCTAGCAGTGGAGATTTTGACTCTGACAACAGAAGGCAAAGAACTTGGGTTTCTGAGCGAGCATGAATTTTTGTATTTAAAATCAGAAAGACCCCCGGCTCCCAACTATATATACTTTGCCTAAGATTCATAAAAATGTGACCAACCCTCCAGGGAGGCCCATTGTGTCCGGCTGTGGCTCCATGCTAGAACCCCTCTGTAGATACATTTGATTTTTTCTTGAAACCCATAGTAGAAAATACAGAGACGTACCTGAGGGATACCCTCCAGACGATTAATTTGATTGACCAAATTCCCTTTAACTCGGATCTACAATTGTTGGTAACTTGTGACATTGTATCACTTTACACCAGCATTCCCCAGATGACAGCCCTTGCAGTGATTCGGCAGGCACTTGACCGACGACCAGCACCTATGGTAGTACCTACTGATTTTCTAGGGGTTCTACTCTCCATCGCCATGATGAAGAATGTTTTCTTCTTCCAAGGGAGTTTTTATTTACAGACTAAAGGAGTCGCAATGGGGGCAGCATTCGCCCCAGATTTGGCCATCATCTTTATGGATGAGTTTGAAAGAAGATACGTCCTCAATACCATCAATCCACATTACAACATGATTACATTATGGAAGAGATACATCAACGATGTTCTGATGCTGTGGACAGGCACCAAGGTTGAGCTTGACGCATTCTATACCGGGCTCAATTTACAAAATCTAGACATTCAGTTTACAATGCAGTCTGATTCCAAAAAAAATTGACTTTCTCGACATCACCATCTTTCAGGAAGAGGATAGACTACATACCACCCTTTTCAGGAAACCAGCAGAGCGGAATTCGCTCTTACGCTGCAATAGTCACCACCCTCGTGGCTTAAGGGACAATTTACCGGTAGGACAATTCCTATGGATTCGTAGGAATTGCTCGAGGAAAGATGACTACATGATGGAATCGGAGGACTTGAGCAAACGCCTACTTGAACGAGGCTATCCAAACCGTCTTATAAAAAAAGCCAGAAAGCGGGCATAGTTCAGCCCACGTGAAGATCTACTGACTGTAAAGGATAGAAGTGACACTAGCACACAGAGGATGATCTGTGTAACAACCTATTGCACTCAGAGCAATGCCATTCGGAAAATAATCAACAAACATTGGAATCTGATATCTGATGACATTGAACAAAAGGCTCTTCCTATGCACTCTTTTAAGAAGGCGAAGAGTGTAAAAGATCATGTGGTCCGCTCCTTCCTAGAGAGTCCAGCACCACCCTCTTTATAGACCCTCTGGAACCTACCAATAACATGTGGTCATTTCAAGTGTGGTCAGTGTAAAGCGTGTCAAATGACCATCCAGACCAAGAGATTTGTCCACAAACAGAATACCATTGATCTGCCATCATTCACTAACTGCAACACCAGCAATGTAATCTACTGTATAAGGTGCCCATGCGGACGCATTTATGTGGGTCAAACTCAACAAAAAATCAAAGCACGAATACTGCAACATTGTAGTAGAATAAGATGTGCGGTGCAAGAGGCACCCCTAGTGGACCATTACAGGATGAAAAACCATGAACCTAAGGAATTGATGTGGGTCGTGCTTGAAAAAATTACTTTGGGGTCCAGAGAGCGCAATATGGGTTTGATTCTAAACATAAGAGAAGGGAAAGGATGATCCGTCTAGACTCTATTGCTAATGGACTCAAAGAACAAGATTCTAGTTTTGCCCAGCTAACCTGCATCACATGAGAGTAGTGTAGTACCGACTTCTAGGTTTTTCCGTAATGTATTAGAGTCAGCTTTCATTGCAAGAGAGCAGTGCGACATTATCTCCCAGTTTTATTCAGAATAAGTCAGGGATAGGTTCATGACATATTACGTTTCTGAAACATACCTAAATTGCTTCCAATGCCTTGTATCCATGTGATATTCCAAAATCTATCTATGATGATATGTTACCTCTTGTCTGCGTTTCTCAAATATTTCAGGAGATAGGTGTACAAGTATTAGGCTTAAAGCAACGTAGCATTTATATGTTTCACAATTACTATTTATTGTATCTCCATGCCTTAATATGTGTAATGATGAACACTAATATGTGCAATGTTCTGGACATGGCTCTAAATATCCTTTTGTTCCGTATGTTATATCCATTCAATGAGGCCATTTAAGACACCACACTTAAGAGTGGGAGGGTTTCTGGTCTGACACTCCATACTCTACAATCCATATCCATTTACTCGTAACCAATGCGGGGCCACTTTTTATATACAATCATACTACAGTGCCCCTTGTATTTACCACACTAAGTCCATCGTTTATTTTTGTGCCCTTAGTAGCAACGTCACGATGATGCTTTTAACTTGTATTTCTCTTGACTGTGACACCCACGTGGTGACGTATCTTCCGCACCACTTCATTTATGCACACCGGATCAGTGACCGGTCTCCCTACTGATTCAGAGAAGAGTCAGCTGATTTCCGGTAAGGACTGTTAGAGATAGTCTCTCATTGCGGCAGGTTTTGTAGCGGACCCCAGACAGTTTTACGATTCTAAGACACCGGCTGTTATGTGTATCTTTTCAAGTCCGGTGAATACTAAAGTATTGATTCCCAGATTTACATCTGACCACCGAGGAGCGGTGTTTGTGATTATTTCCTTTTGGCAGTGTGTTACGCTGCAGCTTTTTAGGTCTCGGCTGCGCTTGCGCAGTCTCGCTCCGAGATTTAATGACTTGGAGAAGAGGGGCTTGAACCCGCCCCTCTTCTCCCCTGTTCTCCATTGGCTGGCCTCGTAAATGCTGGCCAGCCACTGGAGAAGAGGTCAGTCACTCCTATTAGGCCCCGTCCTTTTCAGATCGGGGGGCGTGTTTTTTGCGAAAAGTCTCAGGGAGGAGACAACAGCAAAACACGCCCCCGAATCCGAAAAGGACGCTGCCTTTCTCCGAGGCATTTCTGCTCTGCCTCGGAGAAAGGCGGTGGTGTCTTCCGGTGCCCTCGTTTTTTTTAGGACTCGCACTGGTCTTGGCTCTGGTGCGCGGCTTGTTTCGGATCCTCACTTCCTTGGGTAGGGAGGCTGGTGTTTGAAAGTGCAGAACCCGGGCTGCAGCCGCTACGGGATTGTCCAAAGCTGCACTTCCTGTCCGAGACTCCCTCCGCTTCCTCCCTCCCTTTGCCTTCCACACCGTGATCCTTATGAACGGCAACATTTAACATTGCAGTGAAATACAGCCTGTGGCCCAAAAGCGGAAACACCCGAAATATGTGCTCCTTGTACTTCATTAACAGATATAGTAACTTGAATTGTACTGAAACTTTCAGGACTACCTCGGCATGCGCCGCTGATCTCGTGTGTGCAGTGACGACGGTTTGTATCAAACCAGCAGGTTTTAGAACACCCTGTCAGTGACTGAAAAGCTGGGCTCCCGAGAGTGAAAGCGAAAGTAAGAAATAGAGCACTCGGGTGGCATAACACAGGCCCACGCAGCCCTCGCGGTGTGCGGAGGGGGGGGGGCGGGGCAAGCTCTAGCCCTCCCCCCTCAGCACAATACTCTGGTAGGTGAGCTCCTGAATGAGTCCAGAGGGGCCCCTCCAAGTACCTTGCAGGGGGGCCCCCTTAAGTTTCCTTACGCCCTACACTAGGTTACATGGCTAGATACTGTTGAAAAACGTAAGTGACGGTGCACGTGCTGCAGATCGGCGCATACAAATTCTCCCTGCTTCCACGGACAGAGTAAACCTACAGTCACACACACATCATACGCTAGGGCCCATCACACTAAAAATCATTCTGTTACTCTATCCACACTGAATACAGGAGAACCAATCTGCATCTACAATGAGGTCAATGCAACCTGAATGATATTGCCCTGAGTCATGATTTTAAAACATAAGAAATACATTTGGAAATGACTTCAATAAATGACAAGAAATAAACACCCAACAACTTAATTCAATCAATGCTTATTTATCTAAATTAATTCAAAATAGAAATCAATCATTAGATCATTAGCGAAATCATTATTCTCATAGTTACCTATTCTAGCTAAAAGGGTCAGGACAGGTCTCTCAGTAAAGTCTCTCGAGATGCCGTCCTCAGCATAGGTTCAGGAAGAAGTCCAAAACGCGATGAACCACAATGGAACGCAATGGAAGTAATGAGCGCAATGGAACGAACGAACACGGACCCTCTCTAGTCTAACATATTTATAGAGAATGTTACAAACAAAAGTAACAAACAAATATTAGATATCCGTTGAGCCACTGAGCAGAGCCAGCAGGAAAGGAAGTCCCTCGGTTACATTTAGAAAAACCTCCGCTCAGGAAAAATCACAAAAATAAAAAAAACGGAAGAAGGAACTCGAGTTTGCAAATGTATCTTTCGTAAATGTTCTTCCTTGATATCTTAGCAGAGTCACCACAGAGTGGACAATGTTCATTGTACTTTATCCTTGTCCAAGGCCAGCTGGAATCACGCCCGGAGCTGCCATCCTCACGGAAGATTTTCTAACCAGGCAAAAGCTGCGGTCAGGTGACTCTCGACCAAATTCAGCAAGGCCTCCCATCAAAATTCACTCACTCGAGCGCAGGCTGTAAAAGGCAGCCATCTTGGTTTAGGCCAAAACGGACCATCTTAATTAAAAGAAACACAAAACAACGTTACCACAGCATAATGATTAAACAGTGTTAATCCCCACTAATACCTATATGTGTATGTAATTTATCTAGCCTTCTGCAACACAATGAAGCATTAGTACACGTTATTTTAAAAGCGTTTCATGCTTTAAACAAACAGCACTTTGCAACATTCATTTAATTAAAACCGCACATTATTAATAAGCAACATATATGCATTCCCACGTATAGTTTTCTCTCATTAGTAGTGTTGGTAAGTCCGACTTTGACAAAACAAACTATGGATTAATGATTTAAAATTAATAATTTTAGTTAAACCATATAAACGAAACTGGAGCTTAAAACACGATAAATTTTCAACAGAAAACTCTGCTCCAGCAATCCCCCCTTTGGTGATATCTTCTCACCACAAAAAACCAAAAAACCAACCCAAAAAAATAATTTAAGTCCCAATTTTTAGGAGAAATCGAAAATGTCTTTTTCCCAACACAACATTAAACAACATTAAACACCAGACTCCCTCACATCATCCCTCTTTGTCTCCAAGTAAACACTCTCCCTCAACTCCTCTAATTCTATTTCTTGTGGATCTCTCCTTGATCTCTTTTGTTTCTTTTCTGTCTTTTCTCTAATTAATCTCTTTTTCCCTCCCCTGTTTTTACAACACAAACACCCCAATCTTAGTATCAGTAAAGCAACAATTACACATGTCAAAGGAAACAATATTTTACCAATAAAGGTACTACCTATCTTAGCAATAAAATTCTTAACAGCAATTATCTTATTAGCTATTTTAGTCCAGACACTTTCAGCTTCCAGTGGTACTAATTCTTCATGCAAATCAGTAATATTTTTTATATAGACCTTTAGGTCTTTACTTTCGTCAGGAATGTAAGTGCAACAATGTTGAACTTTCAGCATTCCACAAACTCCACACTCTTTGGCCGATAAAATATCAAGGGCAAGTTGATTTTGCATAGACATGGCACGTACGGCAATCATCTCCGTATTCACCAAAAGAAACCCTCCAGCGGTACTTGTCGATAAGCGATCCACCACTGTTGACAGTTTCCGAATCCCATATGCATTTAAAGCAATTCCCACTGCTGGAATTAAAGCACCAAATATATCACCAACTATTTCTGACCAAGTTTCTCTCTTAAAACGTGTTAGTAAATTAATGTGTTCTACTTCTTCTAACCTATCTATATGAAAAATCTTTGGAAAAACCAGGCCCACATAACATGTGCCATACCAATGGTCAGGCAACTTGTAATAAGCCTTGTTCCCACAAACATAATACACTCCTGGGAAAATTGGATCTTCTCCACCTTTAAAACCCCATCCGGTTGCAATGAAGTATGTATCATGACACTCACTAGTCCCAACAAAATATGTATCATATTGAGACTTCTTTCTAGTAATGCATAGTTTACCCTTCTGTGGTGCATCTAAAGCTAAAGTTGGACTAGCTCCATTCTCCAACTCTTTTCCCATTTCAATGTCCCAAATTGTCTCACTCACTTTATATTTCCTTGCCTTTTCATGCATGCTCATTCTCCTTTCCTCTACCATGTTTAGGAAAGCTTTCTCCTCTTCTTTCAAACTACAAGTTAAATTGTTCTTAAAAATGTAATCTAATGTTAATTCTTCTTTCTCAATAAAAATCTCGCCAAAAATGTTAGCTTCTTTAGCTGGATTCAGCTTTTGGTTCATGGGCAATTGCCCAAAAATACTATCTTTGTTAGACATCTCATAATCTATTTTCCCTAACAAATAAAAAACACTACTCAACACACTACATGAAATTCCATACGTAGCTGATAAATGGTGATAAGTAACACCCTCTGAAACGGATGCAGGTAATTGCATACAGACGTAGCAATCCCTAACTTCCATTGTCTTTACGTATTCGTACAATAACTTTGAAAAAACGTTGCTAGAAAAATCATTAATTGACCTATCTTTATGTATGTAAATGTTACTAATTCTAGTTGGAACTACTTTTTGTGAACTTTTCTCTACATTAGTCACATTCTCAGTATGTATTCCAAAATGATCTATTGTAACTCTAAAAGTAACTAGTAAAGCTAGTACACCCCATAATAGCATTAATAATCCAGTACAGCAGCAGCACATTCTACACCATCTTTTTAAGAAGGCACATCTACTTTGATTATTCTCTGTGTTAGCCATTTCACTACTTTGGCAGTGTCTTTTGACTTAGCCTCTTCTACTCCACTACTGAGACTTAGAACACTAGATTATTTCAAACAGCTAATTTTTAAATTTTCTCTTTTCACTTCTTCAAGTGACTCCCTTAGTTCACTCAGTTCGGATTCTCATCACTTTTCACTTCTTCTTCAGCAACATCGAATTGTATCAGATCATCAACAACATCCTGTGCATCTGACTCTTCTCCAATATCAGTCAAGATTACTTTCAGGATTCCAACAGTTTTCTCCTCAACCACTTCTCGTACAGTCCCCTTTGGATTTCTTTGACTTTCTGCCTCTTCACCTTCAGACAGTGCCACATACGTCCATTCCGGTGACCTATACTTCTGGTTGGGTTTTCTGATTCTCTTGATTTCCTCTGGTTCTTTTGTGATCTTTTATTTTTCACCCTTTGCTTGATTCTGACTCGACACTTCGTTCACCTGTTCAGCTTTCGATGAATTTACTCGTGTCAGTCTGTATCTCAGCCTCTTTATCCTGTTATTAGGCCAAAGATCTCCTCTTACAACTCTCTTCGGTCTCACTTCTTTATTATTCCTTTCTCCAATCCAAGTTCTCTTTCTCAGAACTCGACCCTCTGATTTCTCATTTTCACTCTCATCTGATTCTGTTTCATTTGCCTCTTGTTCATCAACAGATTTCTTTTGCTCCACAGTCTTTACCACCACTGATTGAGACTTCCCTAATTCTTTCCATCCTCGGGTCTCCGACACGCAATCTTCTTGCTGTCTACTTGTCCCTTCACCTAGTTCAACAGGAATATTCCCTACACCTCCTCGGGGGTCTTCCGCAATCTGTCCCTCTCTATCTTCTTCTGACCCTGCTTCTTCAGGTATAATCTCAAGTGGAATTTCAACCTCTTCATCTGATTCAGGAGTAGTTTCAGTGGAATTTCTCTTTTCTCTTCTGTTTTCTCCACTGTTTGTTAGAACTTCAGGCACTCTTACAGCGCGAGCACTGTCCTGATTCACTACCCAATCAGAGCGCGGTCTGTATGACGTCAGCAGTCGCTGCAGTCGTTTCTGCTCTGTCTCCTGTCACTCGTCTACCCCTCCTTTACAAAGCCTTTTCAGTAGACTTCGTTTCAAATTCCACAAAATCTATTAGTTACAACATATAAACATCTCCATTGTCTGTCTCGCTAACCACAGAATAGTAAGGAAAATCTTTTTCACAAGAATCCCGCTTCTCTTTAGAACAGCGCTTACCTCTGCTCCATTACGGAATTAATACTCTCGTTGACACAGTAGCACATCCCTCTACTCTGCCCTTCTAACATGCATCCATTAACTGTTTCCTCTAGGACTGCTCCAAAGAGTCTTACAATCAATTAAATGCTCATACATTCACGCACTTTTACACCAGAAAATGTAGCACATGCACACAAAATCCTGCCTTTCTCAAGAACAGAGAACAGTCTGTCCCACTACAGAATTATAACACACGTTAACCAAGCAGCGCTTACCTCTGCCCAGTCCTTCAGACAAGCTCAGAGAATACCTATTACTCCTCCCGCGATAAGCTTTAACGGCAAACCTTACGGATCCCTGGGACTTATGACCAGAGTTTCACAGATAACCTTCGCTACCATACACACTCCTTTTATACCGAAAATATATCTAATAGTAACACACGACGATGTCACTGATTCCGAACCCAGACAATGTGACGCGCAACTTCAATTGTCACACGTTTTTCCTGCATACGTACAGGTAATTCCAACAATCCCGTTTTTCCCGAGAGCAGCACACTCTTCCCACTGCCCTACTACGGAACTGTCACCAGCTCCCAAGTTCCAGAAGCACTACATAAAACTCAATACGACGACTTCAACACATAGTATTAGTACATATACCAACATTAATCAATAATCAATAAATCAAAAGCCAATGTACAAGCAATCTAATCTGATCAAGACAATAATCAAACCATCAAACTGCTACCAGGAAACTGCTGCAGATCGGCGCATACAAATTCTCCCTGCTTCCACGGACAGAGTAAACCTACAGTCACACACACATACACACATCATACGCTAGGGCCCATCACACTAAAATTCATTCTGTTACTCTATCCACACTGAATACAGGAGAACCAATCTGCATCTACAATGAGGTCAATGCAACCTGAATGATATTGCCCTGAGTCATGATGTTAAAACATAAGAAATACATTTGGAAATGACTTCAATAAATGACAAGAAATAAACACCCAACAACTTAATTCAATCAATGCTTATTTATCTAAATTAATTCAAAATAGAAATCAATCATTAGCGAAATCATTATTCTCATAGTTACCTATTCTAGCTAAAAGGGTCAGGACAGGTCTCTCAGTAAAGTCTCTCGAGATGCCGTCCTCAGCATAGGTTCAGGAAGAAGTCCAAAACGCGATGAACCACAATGGAACGCAATGGAAGTAATGAGCGCAATGGAACGAACGAACACGGACCCTCTCTAGTCTAACATATTTATAGAGAATGTTACAAACAAAAGTAACAAACAAATATTAGATATCCGTTGAGCCACTGAGCAGAGCGAGCAGGAAAGGAAGTCCCTCGGTTACATTTAGAAAAACCTCCGCTCAGGAAAAATCACAAAAATAAAAAAAACGGAAGAAGGAACTCGAGTTTGCAAATGTATCTTTCGTAAATGTTCTTCCTTGATATCTTAGCAGAGTCACCACAGACTGGACAATGTTCATTGTACTTTATCCTTGTCCAAGGCCAGCTGGAATCACGCCCGGAGCTGCCATCCTCACGGAAGATTTTCTAACCAGGCAAAAGCTGCGGTCAGGTGACTCTCGACCAAATTCAGCAAGGCCTCCCATCAAAATTCACACACTCGAGCGCAGGCTGTAAAAGGGAGCCATCTTGGTTTAGGCCAAAACGGACCATCTTAGTTAAAAGAAACACAAAACAACGTTACCACAGCATAATGATTAAACAGTGTTAATCCCCACTAATACCCATATGTGTATGTAATTTATCTAGCCTTCTGCAACACAATGAAGCATTAGTACACGTTATTTTAAAAGCGTTTCATGCTTTAAACAAACAGCACTTTGCAACATTCATTTAATTAAAACCGCACATTATTAATAAGCAACATATATGCATTCCCACGTATAGTTTTCTCTCATTAGTAGTGTTGGTAAGTCCGACTTTGACAAAACAAACTATGGATTAATGATTTAAAATTAATAATTTTAGTTAAACCATATAAACGAAACTGGAGCTTAAAACACAATACATTTTCAACAGAAAACTCTGCTCCAGCACACGCACCTGCGTTTTACTTTCATTTTCGTTCTGATTGGACATGTAGTTATTTATATTTATTTGCAATATTTATATAGTGCTGGCTAGACCCGGAGGCATCCGAGCGCTTTACATGAGGATCAGTGATGTGCCCAGGGTGTAGGCCTTGGCCGAGGCTTTTCCACTGAATGTCCACTACATTTCACGCTCCATTTGAGGAATTCAGTGAGACGGAGGCGCTGCACACCACGGCTTTCACACACTTCATTTAAAGATAGTTCGCGCCTGTGTGTCTTCTGTTCCCTTGGAGCGCACGTCGGAGTGAAAGGACTGTGAGTTGCGTGAGACCCGCGGCACGTGAGTTGCGTGTGTTGATGTTTGCATGTTTGACTCGCTCTTCGATACTTTGTACCCCACATGTGATGTTTAGTGTCCACTGGAGACGGGACCACCAACGTAGGTGGGGGAGAGGGGGGAGGGGGTGGGGTGAGTGCCCGGCTCACTCTGCCCTCAAACTGAACTGCTCTCTAACGAGGTCTCCAAATGTTGCGTTTCCGCCATCGACACCCGGCTTCGCAGCTTTCCTGCCGCTGGCAGCCATGACCGCGTGTGACACCGCTTCCCACAGTAGGAACAATTGGTCTTCCAGTGGTTAGAATAACAGCTCGGCCAGAAGAGCACTGCAGCAAAAATACTCTGCGCTTCTGGCTCGTGAGAAGCGTCAAAGCTGACGTGCAGCTATCCCTGGCACATGCCCTGACCACAGGCGGACCAGGGTGACCTGGAAGTGACAGAAAACACAACCATGACTTCAGCCGTAGCTCAGGGCTTTGCTGCACAGCCTGCCCCTCCCCTTTTCGTGCCCCTGGCGCCCATTGTGCTGCGGTGATGCGAGCAGAGCTCCCCACTAAGGGCCGCCACAAAAATACAAATATTCCTCGTTTACTCAGGGGGTCAACAATTGTGTGCCACTAAATGCACGGAATCATTCCAGCCTCAAAGTATGGAAAAATAACCGAGTTGATGGATTGCTGAAGTGTTTTCAAACGAGTTTTACTTGACTACGGCAGAGTGGTGTTTGCGTGTGTTCATACATTTCTTCAGGGCTGCCTTTACATCAGGCCTTTAGATTTTACTAAAATTATATGCATTATAGACCTATGTAGGCTTTTAGCCAGCATTTTTATCCATTGTTCTGGTGATGTTGTTCACATTTTTCTTCATACACTGTCGTCCACTGTTCTGCCCACATAAGTCATTGGTTAATTTCACTGTGAGAGCATTATACTCTAACACCAGGGGCACGTGTGCACAATAATTATTATTTCGGTGGTTGTGGACTACTATGCCATTGTATGCATTTAGAGACCCAAAAATGTTTGCTTGAACCATTTATTATATTGATAGCACAACAGCGTCCCTAACAAAAAGGTTTTAAAAACCATGATAAAACAAAAAATTGATTTAGGAACGCTGCCAATACTAGTTTCAGAGCCAACCTTTGGTACGATAGTGCCCAGGGCGTGAGAGGAGAGAAATGTGGCGTACTTGTGTGGTGAATTAAATGAGTTAGCAGGGGGTCCCTTTTTTGTTTACAGGTCATTACCCTGAGGAGCAAGGACTAGCCCCTGAACACAAACATCCCGGGACCTCCCCCAGCTCGCTTAAATCACCCGAAAGCTTGGGTGTCCCACGCAGATGTTTGGTTTTGTTTACGTGTCAGCAGGGGTCAGAGGGTGAAGGGAGGGCAAGGAAGGGAGCTAAAAGTGGTGTTAATAACATCGCCCGATATATAATAATGAAGGATAAAGCCACTTTAAACTGACAGAAACTAACAGGCAGGGACATGGTTGAAACAAGATGAGAAGGGCGCTGTTGGCATCACTTTAATGCACACAGCTTCTGCGCCCCTCAGAAGATTGGCGACCTGGGCTTGGGCCCAGCTGGCTCATGTTAAAGGCCGGCCCTGGTCTAGTTTTCCCGTGTGGTGGTTAATAGCTCTCCTTCTGCCAGCCGGCGTGCCCTTTTAAGTCCTCCCACTGCTGAGAGATTTCCCCTTGATGCAACGGTCTCGGCATTGTTAAAGTTAGAGCTATTGGAATTGCTCATGACATTATTTTTGTTTATGTTTTTAAAACATGTAAAGAAACGGCATTGTTATTTACAATGTCAATAGCTTAATCTGTGTGTGGGTGCAAATGCAATAGGTCTCGCATTGGAGAGTGATTAAGCTATTGACATTGTAAATAACAATGCCGTTTCTTAAAATGTTTTAAAAACAAAAACATAAACAAAAATAATGTCATGAGCAATGCCAATAGCTCTAACTTTACCAATGCCGAGACCATTGCATTGTAAATGCTTGTTACATATGGCTACCTTTCTCCCCAGATTGAGCGCCCTCGTGGGACACGCTTGTATTCTCAGGAAGGAATTGGTCTACTGAGATACTTTTGTTGCCTATAAATGAGGTAATTTATTGCCGTTTGTGCAGTTCCTTTTGGTTTGCTCTCAGGCCTCGTGCAATTCTGGTGGCTGTATTTTGACTTTAGTTTATTAGTAGTGTAATATATAAACACTGGCCGCAGCTGATGGTTACGGCGGTTTTTGAATTCTTATAGGCTGGATAGGTGATCTTCACATTTTTTCTGACTAAGTGTAAGTGTACTTTTGCCACTAATCTACCATATTGCTATACGATTTTTAGTGTATTGTTTTTTCAATATGCACGGTAGTTTGTCTTTCACGTTCGTTTATGTATTCAATGTCACTACGGCAGTTTGTTTTTACTGTATGTGTATGTATTCACTGTCATTACTCCAGATAATACCTGGCTATTTTTAGGTATGTCACTGACTACTAATCTCAGACCGAGACTTATGCAATCACTACATCTTACTCTTGCAGATGCAGTTATTACGCTCTCTCTCTAATGAGCCACAGTGCCTATTTTCGCTTTGATTTGGCCTCCTAGGGTAAATGAAAGGATTTTGTTATTTGACATTATTTTTAGATTTCTCTGTCTCTCCTTAGACAATTATCCCTAACACTTTACTAATTATACCTTAGGTGCCCTAATCCCCCCACACAGTCCTGAGGAAGACCCCCCTGTAAGGGGGACATTTACCTACATATCCTTGGGGTCGAAACGTCAACACTTTATCTCACGCCAGCTTCAAACAACTGGAATTCTTGTACTGTGTTTTATCAAACAGTATGGCTATGTGTTAATAATGTGGCTCTCCATGTTACAGTGGCTTAGTAAATCAGCCCATTCTGTATATTGTATTTAAATCTTTGGATTGCACCAATTCTTTTGTCCCCCCTTAACACTCAATTTCCACACAATTCACCTTTATCCCCCTTGTCCCTGTATCTCTCCTTCTGGGCACATTGCTAATAATAATTAATGTACTTTTCGATAACATTTGTTGAAAATGAGGATGTGATTAAATAACACTTGTCAGTTCATTTTTTGCTTGTACTGTTCTTTGAAATGTTGTTAGTTTTCTTTGTAGTAATTGTATGTTGAATAGTGCTTACTGGGACCATTTCCTATTGTACTGGACTGTTCCAATGAGGCACACGGTCAAGACTTATTTGCATATAGCTGTGTCTGAACTAGGGTGGCGAATTGAGCTATAGAACGATGATGGGATTCAACCCAGATCTGTGACTGAGGGTGAATGTCTGAGAAGTTTCGGCGCTCCGTCCATCATCTCCTTGTGTTTGCTTAGTGTAGAATAAACAGCTAAGAATGGATTTTGGGACCGGCAGAGTTAGCAATGGTTTTGGGGAACTGAGCGTGAGGCCACAGCCATCTAGACTTGAGAATATGCTGGGATCTTGGAGTATTAAATTGAACGTGCCAGTGCTGGGAACCTAGGAGTGAGAAGGAGCTGATGGGGCTTAAGGACAAGCAGGAGCTTTTGCAATCTGTTGATGAGTAGGAATTTCAGGACCCTAGTGTGTGCTGAGCATCAGGGGAGCTGACATTAAAAAGAAGCCTTAGGGAATCTCATAGTGAAGATGGACTTCACTTTTCCGAGTGTGCGCATGTCTGTGAGCACGGGGAATACTATAGCAGAGGGTGAGCAGGGCTCCAATTTCACCTGGGAGCCTCTGGAGATCTGAGTGTGAGCCGGAGACTCCAAAATTGGAGTCCCTGTAGGAGCCTCTGGGGACCTGAGAGTGGAAATTAGCTTAAGTGTTCTGAGGGATAATGGGTAGACTGGGACCCACTGATGATTAGCAAGAGCCCTGCTGTCTTAGGATAAGCAGGGCACACTGTTCCTTGAGCGTAAATAAAAGCCAGACCTTCAGGTAAGCAAGATCCTCTAAGGACCTGTTGGCAAATGGACAGTGAGAATCCCCATGAATGAGCAGAAGCTTTAGGACCTACTACTGGCAGGGAGTGGACTCCGGGATCCGTGGGTGAGCAAGGCTGAAGGAGATTCATAGACCTAAACATGAACAGGAGACCTATGAACGAGCTGTAGTAGAATAATGTTTCCATACTTGACTAACGTTACTGACCCCGCAAGCTGAAAATTGGTTCGTGTATCACAAACTTTCCCCAAAATTAGCTCACGTACTACCAAATAATACTTTACGAAATGCTGTAAAACGCAAATGCGGCCCACTTTTTAGGTCGAGCCTGTAGCAGCGCGCATGCGCTGCCCTGGCGAGACTTTTTGTAAAGGGCTTTGAAAAGCTCACCACACGCTTGTGCGTGTGGTTTTGTTTTCGTCACAGGCCATTGGCTTTTGCGTGCGTCTTTCTAAGAAAGACAGCACGAAATTGGGCAAAGGTGGGCGCATGTCCCGCCTTTGCTCCGCCCACGGCCTATTGCTTGCGGTTACCCGCACCGGCCACATCTGTTTTCAATTATCGTGCACAGATGCGTGAGCGATAATGTAAAACAGATGTCTCGCTGAGGCGCGCGTACGCACCACTTGTGTCCTTGTTCAGATTTTGTTTCTCCTGTTTTCAGTTTTTTCCTATAAATGCTTCAGTAGCTTTAATTGCTGTTTGTGACTTCATACTGCGGCAAATAAATCCCTTCAATAAGGAGGTATGTCAATATGGGGAGGTGGCAGCATAGACTTTTCTGTGTAATTTATTTTTCTGCTTCATTTTATACTTTTTTTGTGCACTGTTTTGTTTACTCACCAGAGATAACTGAGGATGTGTGGTACGTCCTATGTCAAATGTAACACAGCGATTAACACCAAAAAGTGCAAACAAAATTAGCGCCAGGATACCAACCTTTCTGTTATAGTCAGTCTTCATCGAAAGATTTCTTAAATTGTGATTCTTGAGACTATAAGTTAAATATTAAGGGATGATCATTAGCACTCGCATGTCTTAGTATTTTGTTTATTTCTGATAAAGGACGGACGATTCTGTGAGGATTTTCAAGGGGAATATATATTTTGTGGTGCAGAATACGATTAATGTTGTAATTTAACATTTTTAACTGACCTCGAGGTGGTTTCCATTAATTATTAGGATCGCTATCACCCCTGTTTTTTTTAGAGGACTGCATTGAAGAATACAGGACATTTTTGCTGAGTTGCAAGGCCCCTCCCCTCCAAAGCCAGGCATGTGTATCTCCGGCCGGATGAGATGCTAATAGGGAGCTGGCAACAAACGAGCTCGGAGCCACTGAAAGCTTTATCTGTGATGAAGTGTCCTCGGGGCAGGGTGGTGGCCGCAGCCCGGGAAGGATGGCGGGCAGCCTCCACCAGCGACATGTCACCGCAGTGCGCACTTTAATGGCTGCGCATGTGGTGGTTGGCAGACGGTTTCTGCTTATCTGGCACTTCTTAGGAGTGGTGACAGGAAAGGGGGAGGGGGCTACGCGCTGTGGAGAGGTCTGTCCTGAGAGAACAAGTGCTGCAGGCTTCTAAGCGCTTGAGAGAAACATGATTTGAGTGCTTGTTTTAAATGATTGCAACAGGTAAAGTGCGGCAAAGCAAGTAACCAGGCACGGGGTTCAGCGCTGAATAATTGAAAGAAACACAGGTGAGCAACGCAGTTCAGCCACCAGATCCTTATCTATTTACAGCCTTTTGCATCCATGCACCTTGAAAGTTTTATTGGAAGTTTCAGTTTCTATAGTATTGACTGATCCAAACAATGATTGTATTTCGCTGCAGCTATTGCATATTTCCGAACATGCTACCGAAGTTGTGGTTTTTTAAAATCTGACCTAGGATTAATTTAACTGTAATTTGTTTTTAACATTTTCCACAGCCCTCGCTTCTTGTTAAAAACTGCTTCAAGTTTGACCGTTGGTGGGAGCCCATTACTTTGTGCAGCTCGTTGCACGCCACTTGAGAGGTGCTCTTGACAGACGCGAGTTCTGTTTGCAGCATGTGGGTTAGTGTGGCGAGTTGGGTTCATGCACCAGAAGTATGCCCCTAGGGCAGGGGAGTTAAAGAAAGGGTAAACCCAAAATCACTGGGACCTGGGTATAGAACAGTATAGAGAAACTGGTCCCAGCACAAAAACAAATCATACAAAATAAACATCAGAAAACATTTAGACCAAACAACTGAAAGAAGTTCAAGTGTCATTTAATCACATTGAACTAGGGTAAACATTTACTTAATTGAGCGATTCAGGCACCATCTTTTCAACAAATAATGAAAGTGCCCAGAGAGAAGGAAGGGGGGGGGGAGGGTTGGTGATTGAGTGTGGAATTTGGAGGGAAGTGAAAACAATGATAAATCCACTAGAACACAATCAAATTGGTCGGCATTCATAAATCACTGCCGCATATTATATACAGATCCAATCGTAAAATACAGTATAAACAATTCTGAAGAATGCCATATATACAGAAGATCACAGTGCATGTGATCTTCTGTATATATGGCATTCTTCAGAATTGTTTATACTGTAATTTACGATTGGATCTGTATATAATATGCGGCAGTGATTTATGAATGCCGACCAATTTGATTGTGTTCTAGTGGATTTATCATTGTTTTCACTTCCCTCCAAATTCCACACTCAATCACCAACCCCCCCCCCCTCCTTCTCTCTGGGCACTTTCATAATTTGTTGAAAAGATGTTGCCTGAATCGCTCAATTAAGTAAATGTTTACCCTAGTTCAATGTGATTAAATGGCACTTGAACTTCTTTCAGTTGTTTGGTCTAAATGTTTTCTGATGTTTATTTTGTATGATTTGTTTTTGTGCTGGGACCAGTTTCCCTAGGGCAGGGGAGGCACAGAGCTTACACTTCGGCAGCATGTTAGTCATGTGTGTGTCTGATGGCTGTGCGGGATGAGCTCAAAAACTGGTACTGGTGTGCTAGGTCTGCAATCCCGCGGCTTTAATCATTGCCTTGGAAGTGGCGCTGAAACGAAGTGATTGAAGAGGGCCAGCTGAGGCTGCAAGGTAAATACACCACAAGGCTAATGACGTTTTCACATTCTTTCCGAGCTCCGCTCTGTGCAGGTTGGCTTGGCTATGCTGCTGCTTGCTTTCATTTCTGCACTTATGAATTTGTAATTGTACACTGATTCATGCTGCTTGTATGCACTTAGTTACATTGGGTGCACTAGTGCAATTTAGGTGTCTAGCCACATAAACGCGTTCGATAACAAGAAAAGTATAGTTGTGCATGTAATGTAAATATGAGAGCAACAGCAGCCGCGATAAGAAAGTCCTTTACATTATGGACGTTAATACTGGTCTGCTGTCAGAGTAGCAGCATACGTCGTTCTTTTGCTTTTATGATAAACAACACTGTGATTTTTAGAAAAGTTTCTTGTAGTACCATATCTGAGTAAATAATTCCATGCTAATACTTTAATTTCTTTAACAAGAATGGGCACTTTAGAGATTCACGGGCCCGGCGTGCGAGGATAGCTCTGAACCGTGTACGTTTAAAGTAGTTTTGTATGACGCGTTTTCCGCATACTAAGTGGGCACGAAACCTTATGTTTGGAAAAATTGAGTTTTTGAAATGACCTAATGATGTCAACATTTTTCAAGACTTCTTTTAATCCATGCAAGTGAATCATCGACTTCGTCATGGGGTAGACTAGGTTTGGACCCCACCACAATTTCAGAGGCCCTGCAGGCTCCGTAAAATGCAAGCGAAAACAAGCACTGGCATACCAATAGGTCTCGCCTTTGGGACCTTATAAGTGTTTAGCCATGCAACAGTTGATGTTGTTGCACCAAGGATATTGTACTGCATAACTAAATACTTATAAGGTTCCAAAGGCAAGACCTGTTGGCTATGCCAATGCTTGTTTACGTTGCCTGTACCTATTTTTGGTCCCAATTCAACCCCAAAATGGGTGTGTGTTGAATAATCACGAGGAGATCCACGCAGGGACATATGAAAACACAACAGTGTGACAATATTTTTATTATATGCTCAGTTAATAAAAACTATTGCATAAAAGAGAAAGAAATGACATAATAAAATGATACAGGCAATGTGTGCTTAGCTAAATAAAACAAACAGTGTTATCACATCAATATTTCATTCCTGTAAGATGCTATGGCCGTCTTGCAGTATGCAGAGGTCTTTACACTTTAAAACCATCAGATTGAAATATTAAAACAATAGTTAGCCCTTTCCAGTTAAAACTACTTTTTAAAATATGTATAAAAATAGGCAGGAGGTTATGAATTGCTGTCATTTGGTTCAATGTTATGTTCCTTCTCTGTTGTGAAGTGAGAATCCAAGGAATAACATGCACCAAGTAAGTAAAATGTCTGCACAGGTAATCCTTGTTAGTGATGAAGTTTATTCTTCAAATCTTCATGAATAAAGGAAGTCACTGGAGCACGTCTGTTGTGGCAGCAAACCAACCGAAGAATAGCATTCTTCAGTTTGGAATGCTCTGCCACAACAGAGGCCAGACACGAGCTCCACTTGAAAGAAAACCTTCTTTCAAGAAGCGCGTGTAACAGAACTCAGAATGTACATCAATAAAAGGAATACAAAGTAAATTACAATTGCACAATAACAACTTACGTACTCTACATCATCTCCCTTTCTTTATAAAAAAACAAAGTATTCTAAACAAAACTAAGACAAATAAAAATCCTTAAATTTTGCAGGAAATGAACAGTTCCTCATGGGTCTGACTGATGTAGATGTTGTGGGTGTGGGAGAATCATGAACATCAATATTGGTCTGTAAATCTGAATCTTGAGAAGTAAATTGAGAAGTACAATAATGATCCACTTGTGACGTTTGTACACCTAAATTATCTGATGGAGAACCAATGGGGAAATGTGAACAAAAAGATGAACCAGCAGAATGTTTAGACATCCTAATTATATCTGCTTGTTCAGTGGAAAGTTTAACTATAGCTCTTTTATTCCACCACCCCTTTTTATCCAAAAACACAGAACCCTTAGCAACTTTAAGAACTTGAGTTGGTAAAGAGAATTTTGAAATACCTTTAGTGACTTTACATGGACTTTTAACCATGACCCAATCACCAACCTGGAATGTATGTACAATATGCTTAACAGCACAATCAAAATTTCTCCTTTGTACTTCCTGTTGCCTTGAGACATTACTTCTAAGAATGTGCTTATCCTCACAAGCTAAGCAATTACTGTCTTTACTTGAAAGACTTTTTATCCAAGATGGGCAAATGTTCCCATTTGGATTTCTCCTTTTCAGTAATCTAAAAGGAGAAATGCCAGTAGTTGAATGAGGGGTAACAATATACGACCAAATCTTCTTCCTTAGGAATTCTTCAACATCCACATTGGAGGAAATTGCAGATTGAATCCCCTCTTTAAAAAATCTATTCATTCTTTCAATGAGACCATTGGAAGAAGGAGAGTACAGAGCAACTCTTAGATGCTTGATATCATGTACTTTGAAATACTCTTGCATTAAGGAGGAACAAAAATGTGACCCATTATCCGTCACCATTTCTCTTGGTGATCCTTCAGCTCTAAAAACTCGATTTAAAAATTTAATGACAGCTTGTGAATTTGGAGTTTCACAAAATTCAAAATCAACCCATTTTGAATGATAGTCAATGACAGAGATAATATATTGTTTATGTTGAGGCAAAACAATGAAAGGACCTGCAAAATCCATCGCAAGTTTAGACCAAGGTTCCTCAGGTAAAGGAACACAATGTAAAGGAAGTTGCGAAGTCTTCCAATGTTTATCCGAAACTAAACATGTATTACACTTATTAATCCAATTTGATATGTCCCCATCTAAACCTGGCCACCAAAAGTGTTCCTTTAGCTTCCTAGCAGTGGCACCTATCCCTAAATGTCCTTCGTGAGCTGCTTGAAAGAGTTTTTCTCTAAAAATAGATGGAGGAACACATTGGTCTCCACGAAAAATCACCTCATTGACAATAGATAAATCATTCGAGACTTGTGCGAATGATTTTAAAGAACCAGGAAGGGAACGTTCTTTTGGCCATCCTGATATAATCATATTCTTTACAGCAGAAAGTATTTCATCATCACAATAAGCTTTTATCCAATCTGATTGTTTTATACTGAAAGGAGACAAGACTAAATCCTCAATCGACGAAACAACACATTCTACATCATCACATTTAGAATCACATGAATTTTCTTTTAGAGATAATCTAGAAAGACAATCTGCCCTCAAATTATGTCCTCCTGAAATGTGTTTTATGGTAAAATTGAATTCATGTAACCTTGACAAAATTCTCACTAACCTGGCTGATGCCTTACCAGTGCCATTACCATTAAGAAGGTTCAACAACGGTTTGTGATCACTTAAGAGAATGAAGTGTGAACCCCATATGTAAGTTTTAAATTTCTCTACTGCCCAGGAACAGGCTAACGCTTCTCTCTCAATAGTGCTATAATTTCTTTCAGCACTACTAAGAGATCTTGACGCAAACCCAACAGTATGTTCTCTTGCACCTACCCATTGACAAAGTACTGCGCCCAAACCATGTTGGCTCGCATCAACAGATATGGTACATTTTGATCCTGGGGTAAAAGATGACAAGGCAGGAGCTTCAATTATAACCTTCTTCACTAGATTAAACGCATCTTCAACCTCACTTGACCAAATAAATTTCTCATTTTTCTTGAGAAGGGCACGCAAAGGCTGAACAATTTGGGAGTAACCTTGGATGAATCGCGAATAATACTCCGTTAATCCTAAAAAAGATTTTAGGGAATCTTTATCAGATGGAATAGGCACATTTGATATTGCCTGAGTGAGAGAGAATTTTGGTTTTATACCACTTTCTGACAGTGAGTGTCCTAAATAATCTACTTCTTTTGCAAAAAATTTGCACTTATCCTTCCCTAACGTCACACCAACTTCCTTGAAGCGAGATAGAACTGCCCTCAAAGTGTGTATATGATCCTCTTTGTTTTTTGAAAAAATAAGGACATCATCCTGATATGCTTGTACAAATGGTATATCTCTAAGAAGATCATCCATGAACTTCTGGAAAACACTGGCTGCAGAAGCCAATCCAAAAGGGAGTCTTAAATATTTATATGCTCCAAAAGGAGTGATAAAAGTAGTAAGTTCAGATGAGACTGGTGACAAGGGGATCTGATGATAAGCACTACGCAAATCAAGCAAAGTAAAGAATTTTGACCCTGATATACCAGTGAGTAAATCTTGGATTTTAGGAAGAGGATGGCAATCAATACTTATATTCTGATTTAGTGAGCGAAGGTCAGCACATAAACGAATACTAGAATCCTTTTTCTTAACAATAACTATAGGACTGACCCATTGTGAAGAGGAGGTTGACTCAATTATACCTTCAGAGACCATTCTATCCAATAATTTTCTAAGGTCATCTTTAACATTCAATGGAATTGTCCTTAATTTGTGCATAACGGGTACTGCACCAGGTTTAAGTCTGATCAAATGCTCGTAGTTCTTAATTTTCCCAACAACCTCTTTGAAGACATCTGGAAATTCTGAAATAATGCTACCTGTTAGATCATTTAAATCCTCTGACACTAAAGAAACAGAAATATCATTGATCTGTACAGGTGAATCTGAACCTGGAACTAGCTTTAGTCCCATTTTTGCAAGATCTTGCCAACCCACAATACATTTTCCCTCAATTGCAACATATATTTTCGTAAAAGTGCACCTTCCTAAACATTTCACATCACCCATAAAATAACCCAACATGTCAATGTCTTTACCACCATAACCCTTTGGAACAATGTCCATAGGATGTAATTTCATAGAATGAGATGGCCAATGGAGATGAAATAAAATATCAGAAATTATGGTTACAGGGGCACCAGAGTCTGCCATCATGGTAAAACAAATGTTATTAATCATCACTTCACACGTAGGTTCTTTTGCATGACTATTTTGTGATAACTCCACATCAGTATCAATTGCCAGAATTATCTTTTTCTCCAAAGGTTGTGATGAAATAGTTACGGTGTTGACATTCAAGTTTTGTAGATCCACCTCTACAGAAGCAATATTTGCATCTGGAAATTCTTCCATGGAAGAAACAGCACTGACTTGAACAAATCTCTTTCCCTTACAAACCGTGTAAAAATGTCCAATCTTTTGACAATTTGAACATTTTTTTCCAAGTGCCTGACAAATTGGACTGTTTCCAAGATGCGTTCTTGAACCACATCTATAGCATGAAGACATCATTCTTCTTTGAAATGGTTTTGCAAAGGGTCTTACAAATTTGCTTTTTGCAGCAATGGCATTGACTTGCGACTCATTCTGCAAACTTGTATTGAAGTTCATCTCTTGTGAAATACACTGTGATGACACTATAGAACGTTCAATGCTTTTGGCCATATCTATCACTTCTGATAACGTTGGATCACGACAACTTAGAATTCTTTCTTGAATTTTTTTATGATAACATTTGTAAACAAACTGATCCCTGATAACTATATCAAGATATGCTCCGAAATTGCATTCTGCTGCTAAATTCCTGAGAGCCGATATGAACTCTTCAACCGTCTCATTTGGCTCTTGTTTCCTTCTCATAAAATTGTACCGTTCAAGCATTACGTTTGGCTGCTCCAAAAACTTTTTATTTAATCTCTGGACTGCGTCAGAAAAAACATTCCACCCTTCTCCAGTGCCAGGAGGAGGAATACCAGGGGGAAGGTTGTCAAAGATTTCTCTCCCCGCTTTTCCCAAATGACTGTATAAAATTGCCAACTTTCTTTTAGCTGAATAGTCATCTGCATCAATTGCAACCAAATAGCTTTGGAAACTGCGAAACCAGGTTTTCCATACTTCTTTTGGTTTACCAGGTAACGGAAGGAACTGATCAAGTAATACAATTTGATGATTTGCAGCCATTTTCTATATATTGTATCCCCCTTTTTTTTTAAACTATGTTTTCAATAGACTTGAATTACTAGATAGCGTTATTCATCACATGTATTGTAAATCTATGTAATTTATATATATTCATATACCTTTTCACAAGAAAAATGAATAAATAAATTAATTTCAAAGTACCTCTTTTTTTAAAAAAATAGAATGACACCTTTCTGTCATCAAATGTATCTTTTTCCTCTCATTTCGCTGTTTCTTGCGTGTATATCGGTGAATATGTGCCCTCTTTAAATACTTGTTCAACTTTTTACAAGCAATCTCCTTTCCGTAAGCTCCGTTGTCATGGAGACTGGTTTTTTGTAATCCTAAAATGGCCGCCGGACCGGAGCGTGCGTTACGAAGCGTTGTTTTGTTTTGGATCGTTGCTAAGTAACCACGTTGAAGCGTGTGCCGTCAAGAGAAAGCGTCCAGGAAATCAGTGAATTTGTTAAAATTTCGCCGATTGCTCTCCCGAGCAGCCACTCGTTCGCCGGAAAGCACCACCAATACCACGCGTTGAAGCCAATAAATTTGACTTTTCCTTTAAGCTGAGAAGAGCGTGCAAATATGGTGAAATCTTCCTTTATGAAAAATCGTCGCCAAAATGTGAAGTGAGGATCCAAGGAATAACATGCACCAAGTAAGTAAAATGTCTGCACAGGTAATCCTTGTTAGTGATGAAGTTTATTCTTCAAATCTTCATGAATAAAGGAAGTCACTGGAGCACGTCTGTTGTGGCAGCAAACCAACCGAAGAATAGCATTCTTCAGTTTGGAATGCTCTGCCACAACAGAGGCCAGACACGAGCTCCACTTGAAAGAAAACCTTCTTTCAAGAAGCGCGTGTAACAGAACTCAGAATGTACATCAATAAAAGGAATACAAAGTAAATTACAATTGCACAATAACAACTTACGTACTCTACATCTGTCCCCTTTAGTTTCTTTCCCGCCTGGTCGAAGAAGCATGTACTAGACGGCAGACCAGCCGAATATCCTCTCCTTCGAAGCAGGCCTTGACTGCCTGTTTACAAGTTCTGATACGTAATCTGTTAAAAGCGGGTTTTAATGTGGATCTTCTTTCCCTGGGTGTGCAACATAACGATGTGCGGGATGCGCCCGAGTGCTTGCTTACCAGTGGATGGGAGTAATTCAAGCATCCCTCCATCGCTTTTAGTACACTTTTCTAAAGAGTCAAGCATTGTAAATGGAGAGAATTGCTGTACATTTTACCCATAACAAAAGCGCTCTGGTTGGAATAGCCTTCACGTTGTTCATCACTCTGACCTGTTGCAAGGGGTAGGCTGCTGTCAGAAGAAGCCTCATCAGTTACAGACAAAACAGCCGACCCGGGTTATATTTTGTCCCGTCACTACTATTGCCCGTGTTGTGCCATGGAGCTGTAATAAAACTGCACAAACTGACAGTCTATGATTCGCTGAAAACTCAAACCTGCGACAGGTCCTTCAGAAGTCACTTTTGTAAATGTAGGAAAAGTGCGCCGACTCCCGGATCAGTCAGTAGCACCCAGCCCCTCCTGCGCAACAAGTGCCGCCGAGAACACCTCGAAAAAACTCAACAAAATGGCGATCACGTCAGCGCAGGCGCAGTGACGTGACGCTGCCCCCGGACGCCGACGCGCTCCCAACTCCAGTGCCTGGCCGGGGAGCGGCGCAACCTCGGGAAGCGTCTGTCTGCCACCTCGGGCGGACGTAAGAGTTGCGGTAGGGCCGCGAGGGACTGCCGGACTCTGCCTGAAAAGTTGTGTTTAGGGATGCTGAAGGCCGAGGTGAAGGGGGAGCGCACCCTGCGGAGCGCCTCCCCGCACCGGAGCGCTTATAAGTCGGACTTTCATGCTATCAAATGTTCCTTCGACGGGATGAAAGCGGACAAAGTGCCCCGGCCAACGGGGCCGCCTCCCCGGCTAAGCGCAAACGGGAGTTCGGGCGAGCTCCCCCGGGGCCGGGCGAGCTATGGCAACCGGGTGCACAAGATCAAGAACCTCTTCATGCAGCTGAGCTCTTTGCCAGCTGAGGGTGCCGAGACGAAGTTAGCACGGGCTGAGGTCCCCCCGTCGCCCACCACCCCTGAGCCCCCTGCCGGCCCAGAGGAGCCCGAGCTGGACAAGGCGGCGCTGGCTGAGAAGTTTTCGGAGACGCGTCGGCTGTTTGAGCGGACCAGTAGCCGGCATCAAAGCATTTCGGAGAGCAAGTCCCCCTCCCCGGGTCGGGAGCCCGACTTGAGCCCGGGCACTGCCTTCCCCCGGCTAGCGGGCTCTGAGCCAGCCGCCCCCGAGGAGCCCCGGGCGCGGACAGCTCCCAATGCAGGCCCCATTTCCCGCAGGCTGGAGAGCTTCATGGGGGACAGCGATGGCGAGGAGGGTCGGACCCCGGCCACCGTGACGGGCTCCGCCGTTCGGACCAGCTCTAGTCAACCATCCGAAGGCACTGCTCCGGCCCGCAGCCTTCCCGACAAGAAGCCGAGCACGGAGCAAGAACCCGTTACTGCCCAGCGGAGCCCCCCTCCGCCCCCGGTCGGCCTCCCGCAGCCACAGGTGGCTGTGGTCCGGGCCGAGATGGTGGTGCTGCTCAATGAGACTTCGGAAAGCGATGAGGAGCTGGAAAACGAAGTGTTTGAGCAGCATGAGCGGGCCCTATTAACCGAGAAGCCGTCAGTCAAGGGGGCGGGTGATACCCCCACAACTCCCACGGAGGGGCCCGCGGAGAAGGCGCCCCCCATGGCCGAGGCGGAGGAGAGCGACGAGGACAGCGATGCCGATGAGCCGCGGAGTTACTCCCCGTACTCCGCTGCCGTCGCCTGCGGGATTGAGAATGCAGCTTTCGAAGACTCCGAAAACCAAGGAGTTTACAGGAAAGGGGCCCCCGAGGGCGAGGATGACAGATACGGCAGAGATTATTACGAGGAAGTGCCGGGATTGTCAGAGGAGGAGGATGAACTGGACCCCAAAAGGAAAGTCAAGTTCTCCACCGGTCCCATCAAGGTGAGTTTTTGTTGTTATTGTTGTTGACTTTTGTTACAAGTATTTTTTTTTATGTTGTCCTATTTGTTACAGGTTATCCTAGACCGGTTGTATGTACTACGTGCAATGATGCCTTGATCGTGTTCTTGTAGTGCATTACTTTAACAACATGTAACCAACGGGACGATTTGCATAAAACATGATCTAAACAGCTACAAACACACTGACCTGACTTTCTGCATTCCACACTAACGAGTAGACACGCTGCACCCAGGTTGAATCCGCGGTTATGGGTATTTTGGAGTTTTGCATGCCAGTCAGTCAGTAAAGTGCGTTTAACGTTAATTCGTAAAAGAGTTTGAATCGTCAGCGTATTTCTCAGGTGCCAACGTAAGTTTTACTTTAAGGTACCCTCCTGTACTTTGACGGACGCATTAAATTGGCATCCAATTAATTGAATCTCTCGGATCTGCTGATATGTTTTAATTTTTTTAAATCCAGTTTTGAAGCCTGTTACTGATCCTGCAGCCTATAACATATGCAAATAACGAATGTTTCGTTTAGGTTAATGGAAACCATCTTAGCATAATGCTTCAGACTGCATGTTATTTCTGTATAATATATGGCACTCTTTTTGTGAAGTTAGATGTTTTAGTGTTTTTTTAATTTATTTGGTGTTTTTGGAACACGAGTGGCTTTTTTAAATGGGTAGTGTAATGTGGTTCTTACTAAACGCATTAGCTTTATTACAAAACAGATTTGTCTGCGTTTTGAGCAGCTTGTCCCTCATGCACTTGTTACATATTAATACGTTCTGTCGGTTTATTTTTACCCAAATGCCCTCAGTCCTTTTACAGTTAAGTCCACAGTTCTGTGGGCAGCCTCTTGGAGGCCACCCTTTCGCCTCTTACTCCACCCCAAACCCTGTGCAAAACGCGGAATAATCCAGCACATTCACTTGCCAATATCTGTGGAAAACACCACGTCACCTTAGCACTTTATGTAAAAAAGATCGGTGCGAGTACTTGTATGCATGCGGTATTCCCCCTAGATGCTAGGTTATAACCAGGTCAGGAAAGGCAAGCCATCCAATCACAGGAAGAAGAAACATGGAGATAAAACCACCAAGGTGCATTGAACTCAGACTATGGATCTGCACACCCTGTGGCCTTCATGGTGCCTGGAAACCTTCAAAAGGTTTATTGTGTTCTCCACAGGCCCCACACCCAAGTAAGTACTGGACTGTTAGACTCTCCCTTACCGAGGTCGAGATACGTTCTGGAAATGATCATGTGATCCCAGTGGCATCAGCTCGTGTAAAGTGACTGTATATTACTGAATGTGTATATTACTCATTCTTTATTATTTTTAACTCTTAAAAGACTCCGTAGCGAGGTGACTGCAGAAAAAGATGTCCATGCTAATCTTAGTCTCTCTCCTTATGTTATATGGCTTGAAAACCCTAGTTTGTCTCTAGACTTCTTTAATATTCACTATCATACATCTTTCATTGACATTACCCGCAATTTAACATCTTAAGTATCTCCTATTCCAAAGTCTGAGGACAGAGTTTTTGGCAGGTGTCCTTCTGACCTATCAACACAGCTTACAAATACGAACAAGTTCTCTCGGAAACAAGTATTGGTCTGGAAAAACGCTAACTTGGTTCCTCTCTGACCAACCCAGCATACTTGTCTCCCCTTCAGGTCATCAGTGTGTAAAATGAACACTAGAAAAAGCGGAATCCAAGACATCTCGCACAGAAGTTGCTGACTTGTAATTGTGAGTAAGATTCTCAGCTGCAGTCTCTGGTGGTAATGCATTATAGGGCATGAAGCCCATCTAGTCGTCATTATTCAATTGAAGAAATCCGTCCTTGCAACATGACCTACGTGGATATGTTGGCTTTTTTCATTTAGTTGTGTCCTCTCTAGAAAACAAGATCGCCCCAACTTCACAGCTTTACAATAGCATGGCACGGGAGCATATATCAGTACCTGTTGGATGGGGCAGACTGATTGCAAAATACCATTAACAGTTGGTCATAGCATGGAATTCCTGGCGTAGGGGCTCACAACTCATAGTAGACTTGTTGCCACTCAAGAATAATGGGGTTTGATCGCTTGCTTAAAAAGGTGCAGTTGTAGTCCCATGGATGAATCAGGGATTTGATGCATACTAAATAACAAACTGGAAGGAGGCAGTGAGCTATGCTCTTTGAGATATTGGTGTTGTAATGGTATTGATTCATTTTGGAGGGTGGTACTTGGTGTGTTACTGCTTAGCGGTGTAATGGGTGCGAGAGCAGTAATAAACTGGATTCAGTACGAGACTGAAAGCGTTGCACAGCCCCCACTTTCTCAATGCTTTTTTCTCAGTTGGAATGTGTACTCCTTGCAACAAGCAATGTTTTATGCATTCATGCTAACTGCGTCAGAAGTCTAGAATGCAGTGTTTGGTAAATGTCATCAGCTTGTCCATACCTTTCTTTTTATTGGTGTAAACACACAAGGCAGCACAATCCAACCAGGTGTTGGAACTGTGTGTGTGAATCATTTCGAGGTCCATTGTCCTCCTAGCCGATCATTTGAGCATGCGTGCGTCTCAATTGCTCAAAAGAATTGACTTTAACATAAGGAATTCACGTTGGCATTTAACCATTGTGAGGAATGCAAAAGCTCATATGTTGCAGTTGGACTGTTACCGTTTCAAAGTGACTGGTGTGTTTGAATGGTCATAAGTAAGCCATAGCTAGGCGGTGGCTGTGCCATTTTTCTTGAAGTCCAAGGTATATCTTAGCATTTCAGACATTACTTGGGGTGTTCAGTGGAGTTTGATTACTTTTAGAGATTACTCTTTCCCTCTCCTAAGGTGGCACTTAAAATAAATGCTTCAGTTTTAGGGCTGGTTGGCCAGTCCTTTAGTTTGCAATTTTCTCCACTTATTGTTTTGCTTTAATTTCTATCCCTTATCCTTAAGAGGATACAGCAGCTCTCAAGGCACTTCTAACTGGTCACTTGCCTTTTAGTTCTTGTGCATCCCACATGGCCATGTCTCTAACCCAGGAGACTATTATGGAATGTTGTTGTCCAAAGTGTATCTCTATTTTACCATTCCATTTTAGCCAACATGTTGGTTCTCAATTGGGCGGTCATGATGAACTGTGCACCATACTTCTGCAAGATGGACACTTGCTGCTGTATTTAGTTTCATTATAACCACAATATATCCACCATGTTTGTATGGCAGCATGGTTTTCTACTTCTATTCTTTTCATATGTTTCTGAGTCTGTTATATTGCAGTGTGTCAGAGGGCGAATGCAAGAATGAGTCAGTGGTTGGGTAAATAAACGCATGAGTGCACGTTAGATGACTTATTGAGCACCTAAACCCATCAACGACACAACACTTTCATCCATGAGCCAGGCCTGTTGGAATCGCCAGTGCTTATTTGATACTTTTCCAGCTTAGGCAAAAGCAGCCGCGCTGGCTTTAAAGTGATAAAAACCATTTGGGTAAGCAGCACATTTAAACAGCATTTAATGCCTGTGTGTTTTTTTTTTTTTTTTTTTACAAATTTTGGTACGAAAAAGCCACACCTATTGGCTTGTTAGTATATCCAGTTTAGAATGTACTTAGTTTCTGTGTCCCATGGTCATTATGTGGCTCGATTTAGGTTATGCATTCTATTTAATGTGGTGTAACATATTCTATTTCCGCGGTGAGAATGACTGTTGGTCAATTGTATTTAATTAAATGCAGATTAATTTTTTTATAAATGGAAATTTGTCATTCAAAGTAAAAAAAAATGCTGCATCTTAATAATTGAAAGTTGAAATAATATCAATCTCCATTCCAGGTGTTATATTTGTATGTTTTTTTGCTTCTTTATAATCGTTTGCTAATATATTTACTAAACTAGTAATAGAAAAAGTGACTTCCAAGTTTAAGAAAACGAGTGCATCGAGCTTTTAAATTTAGCAAGGCTGATTTGTGTGGGGAGGGGACTTGTGCGTTTTTATGTGCTTGCTCGATTCGGGGTTTTGAATGGGCACTTCTTCTCTTTCCTTGCATGTGAGCTTGTCTCAATTCCATCTCGCCAGCAACATGCTACAGACATTCCTGGCATTCCCAACGAAGGTATTTAACTCCTGCTAACTGTCAAAAAACAAGCACTCAAGATCTTTTCAGTGCATCCACTCTAACTTAAAAAATTTTCTCGTGCATGTCTATTCTTTTTAGCATAAAAAGTAAAGCGCATACTTTAGGAATGCCTTTTATTTCTAGGCGTGGAAGGTAAGCTCTGCTCTGTCGGCAGTTCGCAGAGTTTACCCGCTCCACCTGCGGCGCAGAGTTCCGGGAAAAACTCCACCAAACACAGGATAGCGGAGTTTTTCTCAAGCATTGCCTGCCAGCGTAAAGTTGGAGAGCGAGAGAATTGAGCATGAGGGCGATTCCCGGTGCAATTTCTCAATGCAGGTGGGCGCTACCGCTAGCATTGAGAAAGCTTCTGCCCAAGTAGAAAATCTACTCCAGCGACGGGAAGAAGCAGCGTTCTCTTTTTAGACCCTCTTAGAAGAGCTTGCATGTTCTGTTTCCAAATTAAACTGTGGAGATATCTGCAATTTTATGATTTGTGACAAGCCAATGATGAGGATATAGATTTGATTGTTAACTTGTGAAATATTATCTGTAGGTAAGGGCTATGGTGTTGGTCACACCCTCTGACACATCCTGGGATAGAGGATTTTCACTTTGATAATCATTGCTACCAGTTTAGGAGGGGGTGTATATTGTTTTACCCAGCACAGTTTTTCAATTTTTCTAATATTGTGACTCTTTAATTGATGGGAGCATTGTGAGTAATGTTATGCTCAATATATCAGATCCAATTCGGTTATTATTAAAGGCTATGGGCCTGATTGGTTAATTTGGGAAAAGTTGTGCAAGATGGTTCAGGTTTTCTCTTTTTATTAAAACCTACCGCAAAGACAGATTTTTTTTTTTAAATTTTTTTTTTTTTATTAATCATAAATTAAAACCAATAGACCTTTTAAGGTTGGATTGTGAATTTACTGTGTTAATGCCTGTAGACGGGTATTGTGTTGCATTGGAGCTCTCGGGTAACTTTAGTAGCCAGGGGTTTGGTTATTCAATTTGACAAACCTTATGATAGAAAATGTTCACAGTGGTAATGTTAGGAAGGACTGACCGGTTTAGTTGTCTGTCAGGCTCTTAAAAGCAAAATACATGAAAAATACATACACATACCAAGAAGACCCTCAGGGCAGCCCTATTCTGCTGTTCGTCTATTAAAATGTGGTTCACTTTCTGCTTCTGCCTGTGGGAGCAAATTGCATGGGGCAATGGGTCAGAATATTTCAGCTGTTGGCTCTGTTGCCCTGTGGAGGTTGCCATTTTGCCTGACCACATGCATATCCATCTGAAAATGAGTGTGCTCAGTACTAAGTTTGGCAGGCCAATCCTTTAATTTTCAGTTTTTTTTTTCTTTAATGGATCCCTTTTCATTTCTTTCTCTCTTCCGTATTCAGTTTTTTTGGGGGAATTTTTTATATTCGACTGCCCCACAGCTCCCAAGATGGTGCTGCCAGGCTGCTTGCTGTTCATTTAATCCGCATTCTGCTATATCAAGTGGCCACCGTTTCTCATCTGGACGCCCAGCTTGGAATGGCATTGTCCATAGTGAATCATTGTTTTATGGCTCTAGGATGTCCATCAAGAAGCGTTTTGTTGGCCCTCTTATATTGATAAGACGACGATGCATCGTGCACAGTACCATTCCAAGATGGTTCGCTGTTTACTGAGGTCCATCTTGGAATGGTATTCAGCATAGTGAATCATTGTTTTACCAATCCAAGATGAGTAACATGATGCTTCTGTACATCGCAGTTATATTGGAACTTTATAACGGTGATACACAATGTACAGTGCCATTGGAAGATGGTGGTCCGCTGCTATGTATAATTTTTTTTTATTGCAAGCCTATGCCTACCTCTCTTAGGCAGTGGCATCTTTTCTTTTTTGCTCTTTTTTATTTATTCAGTTAATGTTGTGTATGCTTTTTGACTTGTCTTTTTTGTGGCTGGGTAAGTGGGTTAATGCAAGAATGAATTAGTGGATGGCTGAATACATAGATGGTTGACAGTGCACTTGTGATTACTTATTGGGTGCTTAACTTCACCTGTGAATAAAGAGACACTCATGTATAAGTTAGACTATTTTGTGGGGCCAGGTCTTGTTTGCAGAAGTCTTCTGCACTATTAGTGGGTTTTAACTTCATGAAGTTGCCATACCCTGCAAACTTTAAAAAATACAATTTTGCAAAGATGCATTGCAAAATTCTTTGCCTGCCCTCACTATATGTTAAGATGAATAGTTCTGCACTCTGCATTGCTAGATGTTTTGACTATTATTACATTTGTTGTATGGCTCTGCAGTGGGACTCCTTGTCCAGGTATCCGGTTCAACCATCTTCATTTTCCTGTGATTGTATTTAGTATATTGTGATTTATGGTTTGAGTTAATCAACAGAATGAGTAGTTTTCTAAATCAATTTGACGCTCTTGCAGCACGTGCAATGTAATGATCAAGGTAGGCCATCCCCTTGGGGACTAGGTCAAATTCGGAAAGCAAACATATCTCAATCGGGGTGCTCTCACATGATATGCCAAACGCACGCTCTGATTTAATTATCTATATAAGCACACAGTCATTAAAAAATATGCTACATTTTGTGCCTAAAGCCAAAATGTACTCCGTATTAGATGTTTTTCTATCACAGATGGTGATAGTGTGCTTGGAGAAAAAGCTATCTGTTACTAAGTCACTATGCAGAGTCGGTGACAAAACTGAAATAAAAAAACACACTGCATTCTCCCACCAACCATGTGATAACAAATAATATTGTCAGCGTGGTGGTATTTACAGTGTATACAATATTTCACATGTTTTATGCAGAATGTGGGCATCAGTTGACGGTGATTTCAAGAGGAGTTCATTGGGATGAAAAAATATGTTAGTCACCATAAGTTGGTCACCACGTAGTCCTTGAGATCTTTGTTAGGTACTGAAAACAACATCGCGTAAAATGATTGCTTCCTTTGTCTAGCCATCCATAGGGGAGGAAGATCTTCATGTTCACCGCAAGCCTGTGTGGTCTGTGCATTGACCCTGAAGTTTTCCAGAAACTTCATCTTGAGGTAAAATGAGTTGGATGTGTTGAATGCACAGAAGAAACAAAGAAGCAAAACCACCCACCTTCAAATATCTGTTTAAGGCAAAGTGTTGGCCACGGAGAACAATGACTAACTTAGCCGCCTTCATAGGAAGGGACAGAGGTAACCATTCCATTAGGCCAGCCGTTACAAATGGCCTTTTAATACCATTTGGTGAGGCCAGTAACTGCAGTTACTAGACCTTTTGGGATTACAAGTCCTACAGGAACACCATGGATTGAGTGTGTTTGATAGCAGGTAAGCAATCTTTGTGAAAATCCTAATTGAAAATCTGGAGTAACATGCAGAAATCAATGCAAACTTGGATTTCTGTGTCGTGTGATTTGAGGTAATATAGTTTTACTCCCTTACCTAACCCTCCCGCCTCCTGACAATTACAAGTCTACTCAGTACTGTAATTCCAGGAGTGAGGAGGATTCATGCAGATTGCTGACCCACTTGTAAGGGGCTTTTAAGTTGGCTAATGGTGATGTGTAGGAAGAAGATGCAGTTGCTTGAGTGCTGTTCTGTTGCAACTACCCAAGTCAAAATTTGGACACTGGAGGAGAGACCTATGCTCTAAAATAACTTTTTGGAAACCTCCTGAAAACTAGTCTATCATATTGCAAGACTTTCAAAATTCATTGTTCACCTTCATAAAATGTATCTGGTAAATCTGTGATTCATAGGAAAAGTCTTAAGTCGACGCTCTGTCTGGAGATTGAAGTTATTCAAGTAACTGTATTTAAGTTGCCTTCCTTTGCCGGTAAGAACGTACCCATCGTGCATGGGTATTATTAGCTGCAAGTCCTTCTTTGGCTTTGTAAATTTTTATGACATTTTGAGAGAGTTTGAGACTCTGAATCATGGAATCAGGACTCTTTATCAAAAAAACCTTGTCACCAAGCCTTCTGCCCCACAGGCCTCAGGAAGAAGGTTCTCTGTTTTTAATTGCAATTTTCCATTGCGATTCAATTTCAATCTTTTGTAGTGCTCCACATTACTGTGTAGCCCTATTGTTTCATCTCCCTAGTCCCCCTGACTTTAAAGTACAACACGACTTCCATTATCAGGTGTATGGTAATGACCATAACAAACAGTACTTATTTGTTACTAGATAGTATTTGATGGATTTATTTTTCATTGATACTTTGTTAACCTCAGCAAAAACAATTTTGCAAAGGTTAAGATTTTAATAACCATTGTTGGTAGAAAAATTGAAGCTGTAAGTTCAGTGTAACTGAGCGGGGTCGCAAAATGAATGAGTGTCTTGTAAAGTTTTTCATTTTTGCGTGTAATTGCGAAAAGTAAGGACTGACTGCTAATGTGTTTTCAGATCATTTGTTCATCACTGTCTCTACATATTTTACCTTCCATTTTAGAGTGTGCGTGCCATTTTTTTTAAAAGAGATATGTGAGGAAAATATGCATGCATTTAGCAAGTCAACAGTGTTGGCTTTGTTGTCAATATTGGTCCTGAAGAGAGTCCCCGGTGAAGGGATTCGAAACGCGTAGACCTATTTAGACCTATCTTCGCCCTTGGCCAATCATCTGTCAAAACAACTAAAAATAAATGTTTAGAAGTACTGCAAGTGTTAGTTGTTGATGGCCTTATGTATCTTGTACATACAATTGTAAATTGTTTGTTTTACAGTGTTCAGTGAGCATTCTTTTGTTCATATTTGTGGATTTTTGAGTGTTGTTGTTGTCTGAGTGATTGAGGTACGCTAGTGGTGTTGTCATTTATATGTGTTAATGTAATGTACACATTTGTAATCTGTTTTTTTGATTATTTAATGCTTTAATCACTTCTATATAACCGTGCAAAATAATAAGAAAATTTGCAAAAATATTTTTGATTAAAATCAACCAAAAAAATGGGCAGTAATGGACGTGTTTAATTCAGTTCATGTTTAAAAACTTTTTTGAAATTTCAGTGCAGCATTGGCACTCTCTTTGTTTTGTTGTCAAGACAGCACGGAAAGGGGCATTTACCAGACTATGATTAAGTTGAAGTGTGCTCTATTGAAGCTAATATTGCTGCAGGATTAATCTAATATGGACACTGTCAATGGTGAGGAATTGTCTCCCTCAGTGGTTCAAATGAGATGGGTTTTTCTCAGAAATGGCAAGCTCATCAAACCTGTGTGTTGGAGATAGTTGACCAAAATGGAACACACTGCTTCTTAGTGATGTGTACACCCGATGTACAGATGTATGCTCCTCATTAGAAGTCCTTATCTGTGATATGCACCTTGTCTGCAATAGCATATGCTAGACAAACAACATTTTACAGTAATTGTCATTATTGTATTTTATTTATTTTTATTTATAAAGTTTTATATAGCGCGAACAAGATCCCAAAGGATAGCCGAGCGATTTACAATCGAACTAGAAGGACAATAATGTAAACCACAACAAGTTAAAAACACGAATGATCATAAGGTACATGAAAATTCCAAATGGAAGTTATGTTAAACAATTGAACAGGGTAACGAAAGAGGGACACAGTATGTCAAAAAAGTGTAGTAGTAAATGTTGGAACAGTGGAAGTAGGAACAATGTCAGCGGGCCAGAGAGCCTAGCCCAATTACTAAAGGAGTTTATTCATCAGGAATCTTTTGACTTCCAATTTGAACACCGTTGTTCTGGAGATTCTGCGTATTTCTGGTGGGAGAGAGTTCCATATCTTTGGAGCCGCGCCAGAGAAGGCTCTGTGACAAGTTCTCTTTTTGTTAAGGATAAGTGGTTTCAAGAGTAAGGTAGTGGCGCTTCTAGAGGCTCTTACACCGCAGGATAGTTCAAGTTTTTGTGGCAGGTACCTGGGCGTATTGAAGTGGATGGCTTTGTGCGTCATAGTGGCAATTTTTAGGTGGATTCGTGCTTCGTAGGGGAGCCAATTTAGAGTTTTTACGACTGGCGATATGCGCTCATTGCGTTTGGTGCCTGTAACCAGTCTAGCAGCAGCATTCAGTGAAGCCCTTAGCGGAGCCAGGGTGTATTTGGGCAGGCCACAGAGGGTAGCACTACCATAATCTAGCCTCGGTAGGACAAGCGCTTGAACCACCTGCTTGAAATCCTTAAGTGGAAGGAAAGGTTTGATATTTCTGAGTGTCCTCATCAAGTGGTTTGCTCCTTTACATGTATTGCTGATATGATCTTTCAGTTTCAGGTTCTTGTCCATGGTGACTCCTAGAGATTTGGCTGAGTCTACGATGAACGTAGTGCAGTTGAAAGCAGTGAGGTGGCTCAGCCAGAGGTCAAGATTGGGGGTGTGATTCTGAAGGGAGACGAGCAGGATTTCTGTTTTTGAGGTGTTGAGCAGGAAATGGTTCTCAGTTAACCAGTTTTGAGTATACGTTGGGGTGGTGAGTGAGATGATGTTTTCCGGGAATGAGATTTTCAAATAGTTGTGTGTCGTCGGCATACATGTGGAAAAGAATATCCATGGAGTTAAGTGAGTTAGCTAATGGTTCCAAGAAAAGGTTGAAGAGGATAGGAGATGAGGCAGATCCTTGGGGGACCCCCATGAGAACAGGAGAGGGCTGGGAGTTAGTGATTTGTCTTGACTCTTTGCGATCTGTGGTGGAGGAAGGACGAGAACCACTGTAGCACCTGATCACCAAAACCCATCCTGTTTTGCAGAATGGATAAGAGGTTGTCATGATTGACCGTGTCAAAAGCAGAGGAAAGGTCAAGGAGGATCAGGAGGCAGGATTCGTTTTGATCGAGAATCTTTAGAATGTCATCCATAACATGAATGAGGGCCGATTCGGTGCTGTACCCCGTCCAAAAGCCGGATTGATGCTGCTCTAAGAGATGGTAATTCTCAATGTGAGCAGAGTTGGGATTGAACGCATTTTTCAAGGAGTTTCGCAAGGGTGGGGTTGTTGGAGATAGGTCGGAAATTATTGAGATCGGTCCTATCAGCGTTAGGTTTTTTTAGTATAGGGGATACTTGAGCTGCTTTTAGGCAATCGGGGATTGTGCCTTGTGATAGAGACGCATTTACAATCCTTGTCCAGGTAGGGATAAGTGCGCTCTTGATTTCCTTGAAAATGGATGGGGGTAACAGGTCACTGAAGTGGTTGGAAAGGTTGATATTCAGGAGAATCTTTTTGATGTCTTGTTCACTGAATGGGGTAATGGTGTCCCAAGCCGCATTGTTCTTAGCGTTCAGGGGGATAGAGTTGAGCTTTTCAAAGAGGTCAGGTGGAGAGGGTGCCCTGGAAGAGAGGAGTACAGCCTTCTTAGCAGCGAGGTCAGAGGATATGAGTTTTGATTTCTCCATGAAGAAAGCAGCAAGTTCGTCACAAGAGGGTGGACTGCCTCCAGGTTCAGATAGGTTTGGACCTACAATTGATTGTTGTTTGCCCAATTCGAAAAGTTTCTTGGGACGGTTTGCTGCTTGATCTAATTGGCGTCTGAAATAGTTAGACTTGGCGTTCCTGATTTGTTTGTAGTAGAGGCTCCTAGCGTCTCTTAGGAGTTTAAGTTGGTGCGCGGAGGGATTTGATCTCCAGGAGCGTTCAACTGCCCTAAGGTTGCGGCGTTCCGTGTTTAGGTTATCATTATACCACGGTTTGGATATTTTTGTTGAAGCATTTTTAAGTTTGATTGGCGCAATGTCACTCATGATGTTGGAGATGGTCCAATTGTAGGAGTCAGTGAGTATCTGCACCTCAGTCAGGTCCGCTTGAGAGGAGAGGGCAGATGTACAGTGGGCGGCTAGCTCAACAGAGTTTATTAGTCTGAGGTCCCTTTTCCATATCTTTGATTTCTTTGGTTGAGCCTTCCACAACTGTACCTCCTTGTTGATATAAAAAAAGGATGCAGTGGTGGTCTGACCAGTCACATGGGGTAATAGAATCCAAGGTGACGGTCTGCCCTATGGAAATAATGAGGTCTCGAATTTTTCCTTTATTATGAGTTGGTTGGTCACAGTGCTGGGTCAGATCCTGATCAATTAGAAAGGCTTTAAGGCTTGAAACTGCAGGGTCTTTGGGGTTAGCCCAGTGAAGATTAAAGTCACCAAGGAAGATTTGGGACACAGCTGAGTCAAACATTGCTAGAAATGATTTCAAATAATTGCCCAATGAAGGAGAGATTGTCTCCCGGGGGGTGGTAGGTGTGAAGTTTGCAGACCGGCAGGTTCTTACTTGAGATGTTGAGACAGAAATATTCACAAGAGGAGGGCGCAGAGGACTCAACAGGAGAGATCGAAAGTATGTTTCTATGAATACAAGCTAAGCCCCCGCCCAGTTTCCCGGCTCTGTCTAACCTAATTATATCATGAGTGGGAGGTACTAGGATGTCTAAAATCGGAGTGGAAGCGGGATTTAACAAAGTTTCAGTGAGGATGATAATGTCTAAGTCCATGTGTTGTATGAGGTCGAAGATATCAGTGGTGTGTTTTCTTGCTGATCTTCAGTTTAGGAGTACACATTTAATTCGTAGTCTTTGTGGTGGGAGGAGTCTGGGTGATATTCACATGAGTGAGGTTGATCTTATTGCTGCCTCTGGGATTGCTAGGCGGTACTCTATTTGGGTTGGAAAGGATGGTTTGTATTTGTCTCGGCGGGCTCATGTTGGGGTTGGACCAATTAAGGTAAGAGTTGAGCAGGTCCTGTAGATCTGTGGACGCAAGGTAGGTCCCATATCTTCTAGGGCGAGAGGTGTCGTTAGGTAGGGGAATGGCTTTCAAGATGGAGGAAGGTAAAGGCTTGACCATTGGATATCTATCGCTAGAGGGAGCATTGGAAAGCTTTGCAACGGTGAGGAAAGATCTGAGCATGGGGAAAAGGTCATTCGAGAGGGCTTTCAAGCCATGTAGCTCAGACGTTAGAAGGTGCAACTGAAGAGAGATCTCATCTAGGCGAACAGCCAAGTCTGGGTGTTGAGCGAGAGGAGGAGGGTGTGAAAGGGAATCGCTCAGTGAGGGGAGGTCTCGGTGTCTACCTACAGGGTCCGAGGTGGTGAGAGGGAGATCCTGTTTAGGAAGATGGTCATTAGAGTCTAGCTGAGATCCAAGTGCTTTTGAAAGTGAGGTAGGTGTCTTAGGGCCTCATGTAGGTAAATAAATTTTACCGGTTCTTAAATACCGAGCCGTACCGAATCGGTAAATTAGAATCGGTAAGTTATATGTAGGTAAAAATTCGGTAACAGTTACCGATTCGGTAACATTCGGTAATCACGAATCGGAATTCACCGATTCGGAAAATACAGAGGTGGTATTTACCGATTCGGAAAATACAGAGGTGGTATTTACCGATTCGGAAAATACCGAGGTGGTATTTACCGAATCGGAAAATACCGAATCGGTATGTACGGATTCGGTAAATAAAATCACATGACTTGACGGAACAGCTAATCCTGTGCAACGACAGCCCACCCAACCAGGAAGTGGCCACACCCAGGCAGGTGTACATAATTAGCCGACCCTGGAGAGGCTTTGAGTGCAGGGAGCCGTTGCCTGTGCGAGCGGGAAAACGAACAGCATGTCCAGCCAGAGAACACAGAGAGACGGAGGGGAAAGGAGGAGGAAGCTGAAATTTAGCCCCAAGGAACTCCAGGTGCTGGTGGAGGAGGTGGTGAAGCAGCACCAGAAGCTGTTTGGAAGGCAGTCCCTGCAAGTGCCTGAGGCTGAAAAGCGCAACATATGGCTGGCCATCCAGGCGCAGGTCAATGCTGTGGGAGTGACCCACAGGGACACTGAGGTCCTCAAAAAGCGCTGGTATGACCTGAGGATTGTAACCAAGAGGAAGATGGGCGACATCCAGAAGGAGGCCAGCCAGACCGGAGGTGGAACCAACAGGGCACCTGCCCTCACCGAACTGGAGGAGCTGGTGGCGGCCACAATCGAGCAAGAGAGCGTCGTGGGCCTCGGGGACGCCGACAGCTCTGCCAGAGCCGCAACACACCAAGGTAAGACGAAAGCACAGCAATGTAGCCCCCCCACCCCTATCCCACATCCCCCATTGTGAAACGAGAATCACACTGCAGTCCACACGTGTCAGTGCAGACAGGCAATGCATTCCGGGAGATGTAGTCAGGGTAACACTAACCATGACGTAAATGTTACAGGGCAACAAGGCATGTCACGCACTCGAGGCACAAGGAGACAGAGGACATTTTGGAATGTGAAATGATTTATTGTGACGCTTGCAATGCAGCCCTTCGGGGACACTGAGCCAATGTTGTATTTCTGTCCACAGATGTGACATCATGCAGGACAGGGCATGCTGCAGGAGAGACGGCACACCGGCCACAAATATCACCTCTAGCCAGCACAAGTTCAGACCAGGGAGCAGGCCCACTGGCAGCCGCACCACCAACACAGCCAGCCTCGCCGCACCCAGAGCCAGCATCACCTCACCGAGAGCCAGCATCACCTCAACCAGAGCCAGCATCGCCACTCATGTTCGAATCACCGGCCACATCTCCGCTTGCAGGTGTGAGAATGAGGAGGCGTCCAGCAGCCAGGCTACGAGCCTTAGACACCTCGTCAGACGACAGCATGGGCCCAGAAGACCGCACCAGGCCCCAGGAAGGGAGCCATGCCACTGTGCCCCACACCTCACAGGCAGCACAGACGGGAGCAAGAGGGCGCCGCAGGTCACGTGTCCAGAGTCCACCAGCACCCATTGACGGCCATGGTGTCTTCTTGGGTCTCGAGGGCCAAATGTTGAAGCAACAGCGCCTGCAATCAAAGGCAGTCATGTCAGTCCAGAGGCACATGCGGGTGATGAAGACAACATTAGTCAACATGGACAATAACATTAGCGGCATGGCTGCGGGCATTCGGGACATGTCCCAGTCAATCCAGCAGTTGTGCAGCAAATTAGATGCTGACATCGAAGCACGGCGCCGGGAACGCCAGAGAAGGGACACTACCAGCAGGGCACTCAACCGTCTGGCAACTGCGACTTCTCTACTGTGCCGGCGCTCTGTGACGATGCAGGAGGGCCTAACACAGTGCTGCAGCGACCTGTCTCGGGGGATGGTGCAGGTGACAAGTGCACTAGGGGTGCTATTGACTAGTCAGGCGTCGACAACTGCTGCAGGGGATGCTGCGGAGAGCATCGACACCAGCAGCAGGAGCAGCATCACACCCCCCCGTCCCAGAAGCACGCAGGAGCAGCAGGCGGCTTGGGGTTGGCTCTAGTGAGGATGCACAGGCCGTGCAATCCACCACTGCAGCGCGTATGCGCAAACATTGATGTAGCCCTGCTTAGCCACTTCCCATTGGGTGACGTAACCCTGGACTTACTCCTTGTATAGATGTGATATTGCCAGATTGGCTTGTTCATGTGTTCATGGCGTGGTGCCACATTAAAACTACGTCATGACTTCTCACAACTCGCTGTGTCCCCTCACTTACTCAGAAATAGTTGCATGTGATCTCTGCCCGTCTCTCTCTCCCATCGATTGCAGTTGGCACTCTAGCTGCGTTGCCCTCTGGCTGGCCTGACTCATCCTCGTTGTCCTCAAAATATGTTAGTTCCACATCTGTACCTTTTTTCGTGGCAAGGTTGTGCAGCATTGCACAAGTGGCAATAATCTTGCAGCAGGTGATGGGTTTGTACTGGCGTGCGCCTCCGCTCTTGTGCAGGCAGCGGAACCTGCTCTTCAGTAGTCCAAACGTGCGCTCCACCACATTGCGTGTTGTTTTGTGTGCCACGTTGTATCGTCTCTCACTCTGGGTTGCTGGGTGTAGGTAGGGAGTGAGGATGAATGACCGGCATGCATATGCACTGTCGCCTAGATGAGTGAAAGGGAACCATCAGTAACATGCCTCTATACACTATGATTTGCAGGTTTCAAGGGGCGTCACTGTTACTCACCTAGCAGGTATCCCTCTCCAAATTCTCCGGCACTCAGTCGTGTGTAGATCCCACTATTCTGGAAGATGTAAGAGTCGTGGGTGCTCCCAGGAAACTTTGCAACAATATCTGTGATGATGTTCCCTGCATCACAGATCACCTGCACATTGATGGAGTGGGTGGACTTCCTGTTCCTGTAGATGTGCTCTGTGTCAGCTGGTGGACAGATTGGGATGTGTGTACCATCAATACAGCCGATGACATGGGGGAACTGTGCCATGTGATAAAAGTCTGTTTTTGTTTTCTGCAGTGCAGCCTGTGTGTTTGGGAAGCTTATGTAGTGGTGCATTCTCTGCATCATGGCATCCAGGAACTTCATGAAGAAACGTGACAGGCAACTCTGGGATACCCCACCCACCGCAGCTGTCACCACCTGATAACTGCCGGATGCCAGCAGATGTAGGCTGCAGAGCACCTGCACATGTGGGGGTATGGCGTGCGCCCTTCTTATTGGCTGGTCCAGGAGTGGGTGAAGGTCCCTGATTAAGTCCATGATGGTTTCGGGGTGTAGCCTGTACCTCTCATGTATCTCTGCATCAGTCAGCTGGAATAGTGTGATGCGCTGTCTGTAGATGCGTTCCTCCCGTCGCCAAACCCTCAGTCCTGCTGCCTGTAGACGTAGGCGCCTTGCAATGACGTACATAGCGGCCATGTTGTCCACGCTGTTGCATTTTGGGATTGCTTATCTGCACTGTTGATGGTTACCACCTGCTTTCAATCCGTGTTAATTACCGACTCTTATTTACCGATTTTCTTGGATTTCTTAATTACCGAGTGCTCCTACATGTCATTTTAATTTTTACCACTTCATATTTACCACTTCATATTTACCGATTCGTTAATTGTGTATTCGGTAACTCTGATTCGGTATTTTGGAATTCGGTAAATATGAATCGGTATTTACCGCCTCATATTTACCGAAAAGTGGTTTTTGGACTCCTACATCTCACTTGTCTGAATACCGGTCGGTAACGGCATATTTACCGAAAATCGGCCGTTACCGACCGGTATTTGGCTACCTACATGAGTCCCCTAGTGAGGGGGGAGTGATCATTAGGCTGAGGGTTAGGACCAGGACTCATCAGATTGAATGACGTTGACCGATCAAGATCGGTGGTGGGCATTTGCTTGGATTCCAGCCTCATATGAGACACCTGGAGAGGGCTGGGGGAAGATGACTCCATCATTGGGGACAAAGTAAGTTGGACATCATGGGTACTCTCTAGTCGGGGAACAGATAGGCTCGGACTGGCTAGATGCACGTCGGGTGTGACTGAGAAGTCTCTCAATATCAGATTCGGGGGTCTAGATAGTTGGGGCGCAGCAACCTGGGATGGGTCCCCTCTGTGATGATCAGGTGGTGAGGAGTGATTTAGAAGGAGATGGGGAAATGGCCTTCCTAACGTAGCGGGGAATGGACTCGACGGGTCCTGAGAGATGTGAGGGTGAGTCTGGGTGACATTGGGTTTCGAGAAAGCTGCGTTTTTGAGTAACGGGAAGATGTTGGTTATCTTGAATAGATTGACATTGGACGCTTGGATTAGGATGATACCATTGTTATATAGGGTGATGGTGGTATTGGCGTTGAGTGAGGACGAAGGAGCTGTTGTGAGCTTGATACATGAGGTGTTTTCCTAGAACTTGTTATTCGGAGCGTAGAGTAGAAGATTTTTCGGCAGCAAGCTCTTTTCCTGGTGTAGAAAATAAGGTCATTAACTCTGGTACCGTTGATAGTGGAAAAGTAGACATCAGAGATTAAGGTTTCGGGCCAGGCTCTGAGAAAGTGATGCTTGTATTTCTTGGCCGCATTGTATGCACTTTGAAAGCACTGAATTATTAGTGTTGTGGTTGTTAATACTGATATGTATCTTATTCAACTGGGCCAAGAAAAGTATATGAGACTATTTAATTTCATTCAAGGCTTCCTTATTTGTTTTGTTGAATATATTCTCAAATCTCGGTTTTATAATTGTCCATGTAGAAATGAACATTCTAAGAGTGCATATTATTGCACACATTGGTAAAAAAAAGTGCTATTTAAAATGGCAACCGCTGTGTACCTCAGAGTCAGGTTTATGTTAATTATTCCAGTGTGACACCTACTATAGGAGTTTGCCTAGATTAGGAATGTGGAAGTATTTACATCACCAGTATCCTCACTAATAGGAACTCCAGTAATACACTCAAAATGATTGAGAGTTAGTGTTTGCTTAGTGTAGTGGCATTCGGTGGAGCAAAGCTCAGTAGTGAATGGAAGAAATCACTGTTGATTGCAGCTCAGGAATGCAAAAGCTAATGGAACCCAACTACTGTCAAAGTCCTTTATTTGAATAAATCATTGCAGCTTTTCAGTAAATCATTATGTATTTGAGACGGAAAGGTTGGTTGAAGAATTTGAGGCTGCCTCATGGCACCGTTTCGTAGGTCGGCATAAATTGACTTCTGTGTAACCAGTCTGTTAAGGAGAAGATCCATAATGGCAGTTTCAAGTTGGTATTTTTATTTAGCGCGATCTGTAATTAGAGCATTTTGCGTTTGTTTATGCAGACATTTCTAAAGCTAATTATTCATTATAGTGGGCCATTATATTTATGTAAGAGCTTGCCGAGCTACAGTTGAAGACCTGTACTATGTTCAAATTACTACTCGATTAAATTTTAAATTGGCTGTGAAAATTGAACAATGTTTATTTTGAATCATTGCAGAAGAAAATGTATATATTCTGTATTGTGGTATTTGCAAGGTGATAACATTCTGAAGTGGTGAAGGATCGTAAGGTGTTTTATAAAATTTGGATTGAAAAGGCTAGTCATGCATGGTTGGTCATTCTCCTAGGTGTAGAACCAAGTATGTAGGTTGTGTAGTTGCAACAATGAAAAATGCAGTCTTAAATTTGGCACTGTCCTTGATATGGATGGAGCCTGTAAGGATGTTAAAAATAGGTTTCAAGAACTGGGATTAACTAGTCTTTTTGAAAACCCGAGTAGTAATATACACTGTAAGGCCCAGGTCACGGAAAAGTTCTTAATAAATTAAGAGGATGCTAGAATCATGAATGCACTAGATATGGTAACCATTCAATCATACGCCCCACTTTCAATCACCCTAGACATGGAGCCATACTTAACATGGATAAAGGCATCAGAATTTAGATTTTATTTTGCACGGTTAAGAGTGAATACAACTCATTACCTTGTGGCCTTCCCTGTTGCTGGCACCTGGTGTGCGTCACTACCATGTTGCCCATGTGATTGGGGGGGGAGGGGTCATTTCAGTCAGCTCAGCCCCTAATGCAATTTTGCTCCTTGTATACCTCTTTTAGAAAACGGTTCCTTCGCCCTATACTCAGCGGAGGATCTTTTAATACTCGTCCTAAGGGTTTGCACTATCTACAGTCTTGTGTCTCCTGTGATAGGCTTTGCAGTTCTGAATTTTATCACACAAGCATTGAGATTAAGGAAGAAATATGCATTGTGATCTCTTTTTTTTACTTAGATGCAGGTTCCTCTTGATTGCTTAATGTACATTTGACTGGCATTAAAGGGTTCCTATAGGCACTGTGAAATCTGGGTATAATTACCTCTGTAGGGCCATGTGTTGTAATTGAATTTATTATTTTAAGGAGGACACATATTTTAGCTAAAATTTGATATTTTATTACGATTTTTTTGAAGTGTGGCATCTGTGTGATTATACTGCGCTTTCATGGTCAATATTGACCGAGGATATTTGATGATGAACAATGTGTTTATTTTGAATTGCTGCAGAAGAAAACGTATATGTTCAGTATTGTAGTGATTTTTGCAAGGTGATAAAATGCTGAAGTGGTGAAGGATCGTAAGGCTTTTTCTGAAATGTAGATTTTTTTTTTTGTCATGGTTCTTTTTATTGTATTTTTTCGCCCAACATATAAAAAGTACATCTGAAACATGAGGACCATCATTACATCATGCTAGTTCTAGAAACCGTTTCATACATGGTTGCAACGGTCCCATTTTGCATATTGATTAATGTTGTATCCTTTTAAAAACCCTCCCTTCCTTGTTCAACATACCCCCCCCCAAACAAGAAAGTAAAAATAATCAAACAGGTCAAGGTACTCAATCGGGACGTCTGAGGCTTGATAGTGCTAACAGGAGTTGTGCGTATGCGGGGGGGGGAAGGGGAAGCATTGAATTCAGGGGCAACTTCGGGGTGTTTCAGATGTCGTCCGAGAGGGCATTTACAATTGAAAGAGGTGTAGCCCTCATGTTCTTGATGAGCTCTTCAAGAGGTAACTAGTTAGGGACCCCCAAGTGTATTTGAAGTTTTTGAAACTGTCCCTAAAAATGTCGCTCATCCGTTCCATAGTAATTGCATGCCAGGGGCGTGCATGCCATTGGGTGACGGATGGAGCCTCTGATTTCTTCCGGGCTGCACCCACAGCCATTTTCGAAGCCCCAGACATAGCCACATTATACCTTTATCTGCCTTTGTTTGGTGTTTCATGGATGTTATGAGCCCCAACAGAGTGAAGGAAAAGGTGTCTGGTATAGGGTATCCTAGGACTACCTTTATTTGGGCCAGTATTTCTGACCAGAACGAGCGAATGTTTGGGCAGTCCAACCAGATGTGGCGAAAGTCACCTAGCAACCTGCAGCCCCTCCAGCATAAGTTTGATGTATTTGGATAACATTTTTTGAGTTTCGTGGGGTATAAATACCAATCGTACAGTATTTTGTAGTGTGCATCATTCATGGAGACTTAGTGAGTGGTTGGGTTTGTATATATCCCTCCAGAGTGATTGCCAGTCCCTTCTTTGAGATATCATAGCCCAGGACTCGTTCCCAAAAAGCCATATGACAAGGTGGTTGTGCAGGTGTTGTGCGTAATAAAGCATATAAGAAGGAGATAATGCCCTTAGTGCCTTGAGTCTTCTTCACAAAACCTTCTAGTAGGGTGAGTTCCAGCGTGATTGCTTTTCTACTCTCTGGTTGTAGTGCCCAGTGACGAAATTGTTGGTAGTGAAAGGCTTCCTCTTTTGCCAAGTTGAAATCTGGTCGGCAGTGTTCGAAGGTAAGTATGTCTGTGTTATGGAATAGGTGTTGTAAAGTCAAACAGCCTCCCTCTCTCCAGGTGTCAAATGGTCCTGGTTGCATTCCTGGGGGAACGCTGGGTTGTAGTGAATTGGAGTAAAAGGTTGCCATTTTGACTTCTTAAGAACCTCGTCCCAAACCTTCACAACCGTTCTAGTTGGAGTACTAAGATAAGCATTGGTAGGGCGATCTATTTTGGGTTTCCATAGCAAGTCCCCTGTGACCCTGCCTGCTATTGCCCTGTCCATATGTAGCCGGTGATTGTCTGACTCCCTTTGTGATCACTCTACTGTGACCCTAAGCTTTACCGCCTTGTAGTATAGGGTAAAGTTTGGGAGACCCAATCCTCCCTAAGTCGTCAGAGAAGCTTGAAGGGGAGTCGAGCCCGCTTATTTTGCCAGATAAATTTGTTGGGGATGTTCTTAAGTTTTTCCAGATAATCTGATTCAAGTTCAATGGGCAGGTTTTAAAAAAGATGGAGGAATCGATCTGACTTCAGAGTTTGTAATAATGGTGGGTAGTTAGCCTGGAATAGGTGTGAGAGCTTTGGTGTCAACTTAATACCTAAGTAGGTTAGGTTTTTCGTGGCCCATTGGAAGGGTATGGTGTGAGTGAGAGTCTCCATATCACCTTCGGGAAGGATTGGATTTAAAAGGAAGGATTTGGAGAGATTAATAGGGAAGCCTGCCACTCTTTCAAAAAGTCTGTTAGTTTTGGAGGGCCGTCAAATTGTGTGGGTCTGTCAGGGGAGCAATATATTGTCTGCAAATGGGGAAATTTAATGTTCTTCCACCCCAAATGTAATCCCTTTGACTGCTCATTCGGCCCTTATCGTTGCTGCTAGGGGTTTGATGCTCAAGGCAAAGAGAAGGGATGAAAGTAGGCACCCCTGTCTCGTTCCTCTTTCTCAGCAGAATGGGTTCGTGCTCATGCCATTTACTAGGACTTTTGAGCTTGGCGAAGCATAGTGATTAAAGGCTTCGCTAAAACCAAAGCGTCTGAGGGTCGCAAATAGCATTTCTATCTGGTCAAACGCTTTCTCAGTGTCCAGACCAAGCAGAACCGCAGGGATTCCCTTTTTAGTTGCTTTTTCAATGAGGTGGAGAACGCGTCTGACATAATGTTTGTCGCTCCTTAATGAACCCTGATTGGTCTGGATGGATTAGCTCTGGCATTAGGTCTTCCAGTCTTGTTGCTAATATTTTTGAGTAAAGCTTGGCATCTAGGTTGAGGAGGGCAATGGGGTGGTAGGAGCTGCATAGCTTTGCGTCTTTTCTGACTTTGGGGATTACTGTCGTCGGTGCTTCGCTCATTGATGGTGTGACTTTCCCAACTTTAGGGATATAGTTAAACAATATCAGGTGGGGTGTTAGTTCAGCGCTATATGCTTTATAAAAGCGTGCCGTCAGCCCGTCTGGTCCTGGGGATTTAAAGAGTTTTTGGGAGCTGATTCCTAGCCATACCTCTTCCTCGCGCATGGGTTCTATTAACCTCTTGTTTTGTTCGAATGTTAATTTGGGCAGGTCTACTTTGTCAAGATATTTTGCCTGTGTGTTTGGGTCTACATGTTCTGCCATGTATAGGGATTTGTAGAATTTTCCAAAAATGTCTGCTTTACGTTTCTCTGTTGTTTCTAGAGTACCTGTTGCACTAAATACAATGTATTCTTTGTCCCTCCTTACTCTGAGCTGGCGTGCCAAGTTCGTCTCACTTTGTTACCCTGTGTATATGATATTTGTTTCAATCTCGGTGTCAGTTCCGCCCTGTTTGCTTAGATTGCATTTTAATTGTCCTTAGCTGCGGTGACTTAGCGTTGGAGGCTTAGATTGGGAGCTGTCTTGTGCGCCTGTTTGAGAGCGTGGAGCTCTGTCTCTAGGGTTCGACGTTTCAGGGCCCGTTGCCTATTTAGGTCTGCCTTTGCTGCAATACAGTGGCCCCTCGGGGCTGCTTTAAAGGCATCCCAATTATTAGAGGGCGTCATGTCTTGGGGATTGTTTATTTGAAAGTATTCATTTATGGTTTTGCGAAGGTCATCCCTCGCAAGTATGTCGCGTAGTAACGCCTGGGGAAAGAACCAGCATGCAAACTTGGGTGTAAGGTCTCTCCACTCGAGGGACCTAATTACCGGTGCATGGTCTGAGATGATAATCGATTGAATGTCGGCAGAGCGTACTTCGTTCTCTAGTGTTTGACTCCTAAAAATGTAGTCGAGCCTCGAGTATGTACGGTGAATGTGTGAAAATAATGTGTAGTCTCTATCTGTCGGGTGGAGCTCTCTTCATATGGCAATGAGTCCCAGCTCTTTTATTGCATTTTTGACCGCTTTCGAGAAACTACATGTCAGGGCTCTGTGCTGTCAGTCACCGAGTGCCAAGTGAGTTTGAGGTCCCCCATGGGAAGTATCTCCCCCCTTCTGCAAAACCTCCCATTATTGTCAGTGTCTTCATAATGAAAGGCAGTTGATAAGTATTTGGGGCATAAATCAATGCCACTGTGCACATTTTCCCTCTTATGTGCCCCTTCACCAACACTTCTCTGCCCTCTTTGTCAGTCTTGTAACCTTCCAGTTGGAATTTCAATGTCGAGTGGAACAGTAGTGCAACCCCATTGTGCTTGGTGAGACTGGATGGTTGATATATTAGGGTATAACTTTTATATCATAGCCTATGATCCTCTGACCTTTTGAGGTGCGTTTCTTCTAGGGTGACTATATCGTAGTGGTCATCTAATAGATACTTTCCAAATTCTGTGGTGTTTAGCCGGAGCATTGAACCCCCTCACATTCCACGTTAAAGCTTGGACTACCATTTCCCTGATGGGCTGAGCCTCCTCTATTCTATACCAATGGTTAATTGTCATTGCATCTGTCTGGTGATAGCGGAGTCTTTCTGCCCGTTGAGTACCGAAAGGATAAAAAAAAATGAAAAATGACCAGTTTATCAGGAACTGGTTCAAACTGTTGTCAGCGTGCTAATGTAGCTGGTGAGATGTTTTGGAATAGGGTACAGGAAGATCCTTGGAACGTCACTTTGTCGATTTTTCCTTGCTGCTTGTAAGATGGCCTCTTTCACTTTAAAGGAGTGCAGCTTGGCTAATATGTCTCGCAGCCTCTGATTAGCCCCCGAAAGGTGGCTTCCCTTCTCTGTGCACTCGGTCTATCTTGACTTTCATTGCATTGGGGCCCAAGACTATGTTGAATAGGCCTATCAAGAATGTATCTAGGTCTGCACCTTCTTACAAATTCCGGATATGAATGTTGTCACTTCCGGACCTATTTTCCACATCTTCAATTTTGTTTATGGCCGATTGAAACTGTTTTTAGAGTTTGAGTGTGCTCTCCGGCTGTTCCGAGTCTTGCTCTAACTCCTGCACTTTATTTTCCAAGTCTATAAGCCTGCTCCCTACGGAGTTTACATCTTGCCTAAGAGTAATCAGTTTTTCGTTAAGGTCTGTTGTGAGAGTTTCCAAGGATGTAGACAGATCTGTTTTTAATTCTCCACGCAGAGCTGCTGCGTTTTGAAGCAATTGAAGTTTATTCAAAAGCCCTTCCCGCATATTTAAATACAGGCTATTACAATAGTCCAGTTTTGAAAGCGCAAGTGCTGATACCATTGTTCTTAAACTCTCTTTGGGAAGAAGGGGCAACATTTTTTGCAGGATTTTAAAGTAAATGAGGTGGCCGAGACAACCGCATTGACTTGATCTTTGTGGGATAGCTGATTATCTATCATTATCCCTAGATTTTTAACTTTCCTGCTAGGTGTCAGAAGTGGCCCCATTGAGTCTGGCCACCATTCTGGAGTCCAAAAATTTAAGTCATTCCCAAAGAGGACCACCTCAGTTTTACTAGAGTTCAAACTTGAGGCAGTTTTGAGCCATCCATTTGCCAATCTCTGTCATGCAGTCCTTGAACCCAGAGGTAGTGTTCTGCTGACCTCCCGGTTGCAGGGACACCACAATCTGGGTATCATCGGCATAGGAGGTAAGAGAGAATCCGAAGGATTCTACCAAAGGGGCTAGCTGTTTTACGTATACATTAAAGAGAGTTGGGCTGATGGACGAGCCCTGCGGGACTCCACAGGGGAAGGAGAAAGGTTTGGCTGAGAAATCTCCCAGAGTGACCGTTTGCACTCTATTTTCCAGAAAGGAATTAATCAAATTCCAAGCCATACCACGGACACCGTTCTCCTCTAGTCGGTCCATCAGCAGCCCGTGATGGACCGAATCAAAGGCTGCTGATAGATCCAACATGATCAGTGCCGCTTTTCCTCCTTTATCGAGGGTGGCCCTGATCTCTTCCGTCGATTTTAAGGAGTGCCGTTTCTGTGCTGTGACCCGCTCGAAAGCCATATTGAGTAGGATCCAGCAGCTGACCTGTCTCCAAAAAGTTGCTGAGTTGGGTATTCATAATTTTTTCAACGATTTTATCCTCAATCCAAGTATTTAATCGATTTAAAAATATGCCTATCAAAAATTTTCTGTAAAATATCTATTAAACTAATGGGGCAATAGTTTGCAGGATCATAACAATTGCCTTTTTACATTTTTTTTTTAAATAATTTTGGCCCCTTTCCAAGTTTTGGGAATTGGAGCACCCGAAGCTATTGCATTACTTAAATGATTTATATATATGGTCCCCAGACGCTAATGCTTCAATAGATCACCCGGGATTTTGTCAGGTCGGGGAGCTTTCCCTGATTTAACTGCACTAATTGCCATTATTGTTTCATCCAAGCTAAAAACTAAATTTGAATCCTTCAGGTTAAAAACTAAATTTGAATCCTTTAAGTAAGGTACCAAGCCATCAATAAATAGGGATTGCCTACTTCCCGATACAGCATACAAACTAGTAAAATGATCTACCAAGTATTTCCATCTAAATAGGTCTTTAACGTCCTTTCCCGTCTTATTCCCTTTGGCTACAAGCCTCCAAAAACCTAGCTGGTCCTTGGACTTGGCTGCGTTAAGTAAGTCTGTCCAAATACCATCGTCCCATGTTTTTTTTGCTTTGTCAAGCGTTTTCTTATATTTAATCCTAGTCTCCCTTATACTAGTTATATTGCTATTTTTTATTGCCATTAATAGTTCAGCCGTGGCTTCACGACAAACCTTATCAAACTAGGGATTTACTTCTTTATTTTGGCCTTTGATTCCTCCTTTCTCCTTCCTTGGGATATTGGTCACAATCTGCATCAATGCTGCCAGAAGATCTTTGTGTAGATCTAACAAATAGTCTTTCTCTATTGGTAGATCTATATGAGGTGCAAAAATATCTGCAAATGTATTATATTTGTCAGAGACTCACTATTCCCTAAGATATAAGGCCACTTCAGGGATCGGCGGTTGTTACTTACTAGAAGGTCGTCTAAAAAAGTATTACTGTCCTCAATACACGGCGGAGAAAAAGAGAAGAGCTGATCAGATAACGTCAGTTGGAGAGGACTATGATCGCTCTGTTCTTGGGTCTATTTTTAAATCGATTACATAAGACCAGAGCTCCATCGATACCATTATGTTATCTGTTACTCCAAGAGTTGCCTCTGCAGAATGTATGCACTTTTGGTCTATCTGATGGGAAACGTCCGTTACAGGTTCTTAATCCGTGCCCAGCTGCTAATTTCATTATTTGTGCTACTGCCACAGTGCATGGTACTGTGCTAGTGCTTTCTAACGCAGGAATATTATTAGCCATATCTTCATCCTCAAATATATTACAAAGACCCATCACAGGTTCATGGTTACAATTTAAGTCTCCACCTATTAGTACCCTTGCCTCAGTCTCTAAGGAATTTAAAAAAAGGAGTCCAAATATTCTATAACCAGTGACTCTTTTGAGGCTGGGCTGGGTCTATTATAGATATTAATTAAATATAATATCCTTCCATCTTGGGTAGTGATTTTCACACCAACCAGATCTTGTGATGTTATTCTCAGTTGGGTTATTCCTATTTCAAGGGTAACTCGTATCCATATTACAAGGCGCCCTGATGGCCTACCTCTTACCGATGGAGTTGCATCCACACTAAATGTCTTGTATCCTACTCTGTGTGGTGTTTTTAAAGCCCATGTCTCTTGTAAAAGACAGATGTCACTCTGTTCAATATACTCATGCCAGTCTGCATCTCTAAGATTCCTATTACACCCTGCTACATTCTACGAAGTGAGGCATATTTTTAGGTGGTTTATTGATTGTGCTGACAATAAGTGACCCAACGACCGTGTTGCAGATCACTTCCACTTCTAGCGCCATCTAAGGGTCCTAATACAATGGATAAAGGGATAGGTGTGACACCCCCTTTCTCGTGGTTATTATACTCTTGTGTTCCTCCTTCTTGTAACCCTGCATCGTGTAGCCGGCTCTGTCATTCCTCTAGTCCCTTTTTATTTGGAATAGTCTCCTTACTCGTATTTGCTTTTTGCTTCATTACAACATGTGCATTATTCCCATAAAATACTGCTTTTTGTTGTCAATCAACAGTTTATAAAGCTGATAATCCCTGATACCTGTTCAAGATTGTAAGAGGGACAGTAATTTCATTTACAATCCTCCTGATTGGTGGTCTGTAAAAATACCCCAACGGGAGAGCACAAATGAAAGTGCTCTGGAAGGGCATCTCCTCTTGAATGTTTAATAGACTTCGGACCATACGTGGCCGTCGAAAGTTTATAACTATGCAATCTCCCGTCATATTCTTTGGGGATTTGCCTACCTACCCTACCCTACGAACCATCAAAATTTCATCCATGTTTTGTGGATTATATTTTTTTAATTTAGTTAACCAATCTACAGTTTTGTTCCTGAGATTAGACCAAGAGTCTTTCTGTTCTCTTTTGAGAGTAGGGACCCCTGCTAAAATTAAAACATAAGGACATGAAGCTGGCAATAAATGTAAAGTATCTGTATTAGGAATTAAATCCGTTCCTTTGGGGCTATGTATTACCTCTGGGCCTCTACCCATTTCTGGAGGATTTGGGGACACATATACATGACATCCATCATCAAATCCTTCTTCACTTGCATGCAATACCTGTGGCCAACCCCTTGTATTGCCACCCCCGTTAAATCCATCAGTCGAGGGTGTTGTCGTGGTTATCTCACTTCTCATAACCTTCGGTCTACTTTGGTTATGGATGGGCAGGGCAACTACCGGAGTTATTTGTTGAACCCCTTCCGTGATCGTCGTTTTAACATCCTTACTTAAAATGTCCAATTGATCTATAACAGAATTAAACTGCTCCAATTTTGCATCCATAGAACTAAGGTTCGTGCTCATGCGTTCATCAATCTGGGACAACATACAACCAAATAGAGCCTCAAGGACTGAAGTAACCATGCGTTCTACATGCTCAGTACTCACACCCGTTGTAACAGAAAGTGAGGCAGAGTCTACCTCAGTTTGTGTGGCGACAGATTTGCTTAGAATTTCTGCTTGCTCATATGTGTTGGTGGTTTCCTTAGGCAAATTAACTGCCCCTCCTATTTTTTTTAAAGTGGGTTTCTTGCAACCATTTTTGCTGTTCTTCTTTAGCTGTTTAGCTTTCACCTTTGATGCTCCTATTCGCCTCGGTACACGTAGCCTAGATGATATACCAGGCCTACTTGAATCATCTAAATTGGTATTAATGGGAAGATCTGGTGTTGTTAATAAAGCGGAAACCGTTGACTTACTATGGGCGGTTACTATTGGACTGGTCAGGATTGGTTGCGACGTGTCGGTAGAGATTGTCAGGCTAGTTTATAAGTGGGTGGTCTAGCAGGATCAAGTGACAAGCTTCTCTCTGCTAACTCGATTTCAAGTGTTAGGAGTGATTCTGCTCTAATGATAAAGGCATCTAAAGTGCCAGCGGCACCCTTTCGCCTGCTCATATTTCCAATTATTTTGATAGCCCAATATATAAACCCAAGAAACCAGCGTTAAAACAGTTACTATGTAGCAATGAATCAATATTAAGACTTCAGCAGAAACAAAAGCTTACCACTTGTCTAAATCTTATAGCATTTTACAGAGGGGTGGCCCATTCCAGCCACGATCAGTCGCGGACGGGCGCTGCGGGGGCCTGCGTCCGCTTATGAAGCGCCTCCTGGCGCTTCCTGGTTGCGTGGTGGCTGAGCGCCACAGAAGGAATGCGGGGAAATGTAGTCCTCCTCAATCCCGGTGCCACTGTCAGCAGTGCGGCGGGGGACCAGGAGCAGGCGTTGTGGTCCCCTCAGACCGGTGTTGGGTAAGTGGCAGTTTGCGAAGCACTAGCGGGATTGAGAAATTAGTAACAACAAAAATCTGTTAGCTGTTATTGCCACGAGAGTCAACCGGGTAAATTATCTCTCTACGAATTACATTTGTATGCTTTTCGGTGTACTTAAGTTTCATCATGTAGTGCAGTAGTGATAGGGCTGGATCATGTCTGATATTTGCAAATTCATGGCACAGAATTTACCGTTCCTCGGCTTAAGATACCTTTCAGATGGAGCACTGATAGATTACGGACTGTCCCAGCCTGGCTAGCATTTCATAGGTATCTCTGATATCTTGTTTATTGTGACCAACTTTATTAAACTTTTTCAGTCACAGGTGACTGTATCTGAACCAGCCCTGCAAGTCTTTCAGAAGAAAATCTATCAAATTGGCTTAATGCAGCTGATCTTGGCATATGACTGACTACATTCTGCAAGTCTACCAGTTTCAGAGCTACATTTCATAGAATCGGCTTAGTTTGCATGCCTTTCAAAGATGATCATGCGCCTTCAAATTATCTTAAGTCCTATGTGATATTTTGCCCCTCTTCAGGCTTTTCAGCCAGCATGAGATTGCCTTCTGACACATATACTTCGCTTTTTTCCTTTTTAATCTTGAGCTCCCATGCTTCGCAATGTAAAGTGCCTATTGATTAGCCAGAACTGGCTGTGGTTTTTGCACATGACATTAAACCCAAAAGGAGGAATGTGCCCAAAGGCATATAAAATATTTGCAAGCGTGACATTGTTCTAGAAATGCAATTTGAACAGGACAGGCGCTGAACGCAAGGAACCCACTTAACCACCCTGAATTCAGAGTAGAAAAGGGTCAGCCAGAGGGTCCAGATGGAGGCATGGAAGGCCAAAAAGAAAAAGAAAAAAGGTGACTCATCGTCTTTAGACTCTGGCTTCTTTCATATTTAAAAAGAAAAGGATACTGCATCCCAGGACATAGTAGATCTCCATTTTGGATTGGGTAAGTAGTCGTACTATACTGATGGCTGCCATTTTGAATTGAGAAAGGATATAGAAAACACCACACCTACATTTTCTGTTCAAACATGCCAACAATGGCGTGGAACACGGCATGTTTAGCAAAGCCACATGCCTTACCATAGTGTAATACTTTATGCCCTCTTTCATGTGTCTCAGTAATCCATTGCTGAAGCATTCTTTTGGTGCTTGTTTCCACAAAAGACAGTCGGCCCATGTCCGTTAATTTGGCAACCGCCCAGTAGTTAAATCAAACATGGCTATGTCTCCATAGGTAGAAATCAGTGAAGTCTGGTATATTGAGGACCACTTACAAAGACTCTAAAATAGTGGTAAAAATATTTTTCTCCCCATTTTTGTCTGGCTCAGTAAGCTGGGCTAAGGTTGATCATACCACAGCAAATCTTTTGTTGGTGCTTAAACTCTCAAGCCCTTTTCACATTGTCCTTACTTCGTTATTTTTCAGACCTTTTGCCATACTTTGTCTATATTCTCTGATACTTTGGGTTGCTTTGTTATCTTTAAAATCCTTAACTTGGGGCAAAAAAGAACACAGATCTGGGCTGGAAATATTTTGAGGATAAAACTTGGAAAAAAAGGTTTAACCGTGATCTGCTCCAGCTGTCCAAAATGTGTTGGTATTGTAGGAGATGGTGTGCGGGTGGGGCTTGGGGGGGGGGGGTTAAAAGATTAGCAGCCAGAATTGTAATGCAACATAATAAAACAAAAATCTGAGTTCAATACCGGTGGTGTTGTGTAGTTCATATAGTATCCCTGCAGGACCTGTGCGTTTGGATAACATAAACTGTGGAATTGTTGGTAGACTGGTTCCATGCACCCCCACTGAGAATGTTAGCCTGTTTGCTTTAGCTAGCTCACAGTGCCACTATTATCTCCTTATCGGAGAGAGAATAGTTTCTCTTGGAACATGACAACTGTGATCCCGCGAAATCGTGGAAACAATGTACGACTTTTCGCTTAGTCACTTGTGCTCACTTAATTTGTTTCAGAGATGCACAGAATAAACAGTCTGGCCTTTCAATAAGGATTTATTGAACAGTTGTTGTTCTCGTGTAGAATATATGAGCTGCATAAACCATTAGACAGTAGCAGAGATATGATTAGCAGTATAGTGAATATAAAAGGATTGTACAGTGCTACCATCTTGCAATAAGCATGAATAAATACATGAATATAAAATGCAGGATAAAAGTGCGCGTACTCCTACCATGCCTATCTAGATGTACCTAGCATATGAGTAGGTGTGAAGCCAAGAATCCCTCTAGGATTTAGTCGAACCACATTACCTGAAGTGTGAGAATGTAGGAGCCCGTCCTGGTCTCAAATTGGACAACTGTCAGCTGGAGCGTCTGCATGCAGGAGCCCCAGAGTCTCTGGTCTGTGTGTCGGCCTGGAACTCTCGGTTCTCTCTCGCTAATACTACCAAGAGGTGCTGTATTTATACAGAAAGTATCTAGGGTTCCTTTTTCTCTTGTTTCTTGTGTTAGCCATTGTTGGATCTGAGGATGACGTACGAGATGAACTGTGTACATATATATGGGGACTAAGGTGGTGTAGCCCCAGCCTGGTTTCCGAGAACCCTTATCAATATTCAGTCATACTCAATAATTTGTAAAGCGCACTACATACCCACAAGGGTCTCAGAGGCTGGGGGGGCGCTACTGATCGAACAGCCAGGTCTTGAGTATCCTCCTGAAGGTCAGCATGTCTTGGGTCTGTCGTAGGCTCAGTGTTCCATGTCTTGGCGGCGAGGTGGGAGAAGGATCTCCTGCCGGTGGTTGTTCTTCGGATGCACGGGACGGTGGCGAGTGAGAGATCGGCGGAGCGTAGTTGGCGGTTGGGGATGTAGAAGGAGAGCCGTCTGTTGAGGTAGGCTGGGCCGGTCTTGTGGCGTGCTTTGTCTGCGTGGATGAGGCGCTTGAAGGATATCCTCTTGTTGACGGGGAGCCAGTGTGAGTCTATTGATGGCGTTATATGACTCTATTGTTTAGGAGAAACCCTCTTCTGCACCCTTGACTAGAACTAGGTAAAGGTTCAATCCTAAAAGGCTTGTTACAGTGTAGTGTAGGGGAGGGAATGTAGGTGAAGGGGTATGATGTTACCCGGGCCTATATTAGGGTACCTATATGAAACATAACACCCACTCCTCTTCCGAACAGTCAACAAGGATAAAAATGCTAGTGAACTATTCTCTTTACTAGATAGTAGTCCATAAAACATTTATCAATGAGCTTTGTAAAACCCTTGTTTTAAAATAATTTTGAAAACAGTCTAAAAAGGGAAGAGATTATTATTTTTTTTTTTTAACTACGAAAGTCAGTTGTTTGGAATTGTCACTTAAGCCACAGTCCTAATTCAGTTCGTTTATTGAAGTTGAATTTCTACAAGCATCAAAGAGGCCATGCTTTCCAGCCAGAAAGTGTCAATTTTTAGGAAATGTTCCAAATTTAGTTCCGTTTAGAAGCACACAATGAGCCAATTATAGATTAAATGTCCTGGCTGGGAGGCTCAACATCATTGTTGCTTGCTGCTGTAGAGGACGTTCCTTGTAACACCTTGCAGAGTACGTCAATGGAGCACAGATGATATTCAGTACTGCCAATAGCTGGTGTAGAGGGAACCGTTGCTGTAGTAGATACCCGAGTGCTAGTGGTGGAGCTGAAGCTCACCCCAGTTGTAAAAGGCACCTGCGAACTCTCGAGGAATGCAGCCATCAATATAGGAATACGCTGGGAACATTGCCGAGCATGAGCTCTCAAGGGTTCCAGCTTGGTATTCAAGTTCGCAGGCGTGTTCGTTGCAAGTGACAGACAAAGGTCCAACGTGCATTTGCCACTGCAAAACAGGTAAGATGCAGTCCATCCATACTGGTCAAAACGATAGGAACCAAGAGGCGCTCCGTTCCCGTAGGCGAGGTGTGCCCAGATGCTGTACCATGCGTTCACGGTATTTCCACTCCAGGAGTGCTTTTACCATCTCATTGGTGATTGGGCCATCCATTGCGTAGCAGATAAACAACAATCAGGATTCCCGCTATTGACAGCAGGATCAGAGGTAGACCTCCAAAAATGCTTCTAAATACGGAGTGTATAAAGTTTGGAATAACTCGGAGGATTGTCTGAAAGGTGCTCCGAAATCCTGACCCTATGGTCTTAAATAGGTGTACAATACCACTCCTATCAGACACATTAAAGATACAACCCACCATTTCTGAGAAATGAATAGGGCAGTTTGTACGTTTAAGCACCTGTATCTCAGTCGAGGTCCTTATGATTTGAAGATCAAAGGTCTCTCGAGCGGAAGTTAAGGGTACAGTTTGCTGTAAAAGCATGGCTTTCAGTCTGCTCAAAGTATCAAATTGTATAAAGGAAACATTCAACGAAGGCCATAACGGTGCCTCTCTGACTGTACTTGTTGGGGGAAACAATACTTGCATACAGCAAGTAACCCTGGAGTTCACATTGCCCAGATAGGCAATGCCCGGAAGCATCCCACAGCAAACTTGATCGTTCAGCATCAAGTAACTACCATTGGAGAGCAGCTCGAATACTGGTGTAATCACGGCAGCTGAAGTCCCTTTATTTCGGCAGGACACGTTTGCTACCAACCTATTACAAGTTCCCTGCAATGAAATGTCCTGGCACATGAGTGAACCGCTTAAAGCATCCTTGCAGTTTGTACCACTTAAACACTTCTCGATCCCCACTCCGGCATTGAAATCTATATGGTAAATCCCAGGATTCCTTAATGCATTCCTTGCCCATCTTTTCATATTTGCCTGCCTGCCTCTTTTCAAGGCAATATTGAAACTGAAAACTAGTGACCGGTGAAGTTAGGTGGCAATGGATACGCCACTCCGTAGACTGAGCTTCCCCTACTGTAAATGGTAGTCGTCCAGTTTTTCAATACGCAGCATTGTATATTTAGCTCCACTTTGTGCCATGTTTATCTGTTAGATTATATTCAGAAAACAGAGACGTACTGTTTATAAAACACCAAGGCACATAGCCTGCACGCACAGATTGCAGAGTCCAGCTCAATAACATAATAGAACGTAACTGAGCTTGCCCTGTTGTAATATGGCCAAATCTTGTTCTAGTACGTCTATCGCAGAAGACTCAATGTTTCCTAAAGAATATATCCTGGAGATCAAAGTTGTTTACCCATTGTCTGTCTACCACAGCTAATGACTTTTCTAAGTTAATACGGTCTATTTCCCGTACTCTCTCTGCGGCCTCTTGTGGTGATATCTTCCAAATTTCATTATAGGCAGCATAAATGCCAGCATATATGAAGCGTTTCTGACGGTGTTTCCTGGGACCTAAAATAATCCCTAAGATCCATGTCTTGTGAGAGTAAAGATGTGTTGTTTCACACCTGTGAGTGTTCAGGATTCTAGCCAATCAAGGCACAACTTCCCAACACTGTAGGATGTCACTACTCCTGGGTGTTCTCTTTGTACATAACGTGGATATGGCCTATGGTACTAAATCCTTCGGTGGTATCCCAGAATCTTTTCTGACATCTGTTTGTGTCTAAGGGCCAAACCAACCATTCTTTCCAATTGGGGTCTGATCTATTGTACTGTAAAATGTCATCTATTGTTGCCCCCTCTTGTGAAGTTGAATTTTGCCACCCCTCCATCTGTGATGATGTTGGAAATCGAGGTGTGTCCAGGTCCTTGTTCTTGGCTCATCCATGACCGGATATCTGTTGCACAGTTTCGTTTAGAAATATAATCTGCTGTGGAATGAGGCATGCTCTAAATAGCGCTTCTGTTCCCTGGACTTGCCAGTCTCTAGAACCCCAGAGTGTTAAGACAATTGGGCAATAAAGGAAGCAGAGTAAATCTGTTAGGTGTTTGTCAACATAATTTTCAGTGCTGATGTTGGTGTAACCATATAATATGAGGTCGGGTCACTGGTGTTAACTCCTAAAAAATATGAAAATTTCTGTGGAAATGTGTGTGAACTACTTTTTGGTGGTGTAGGGCAATGTTCCCACTGATGGTACTCAAAAACATTTCTAGGTGAAATAGATTTGTGCAGAAAATAATGACCATAATGTTGGTAACAGTACAAAGTGTCATAGTTTGCCTTCTAACATTTCAGTGTTTGGAAATGCCGCAGTTTTTTCTAAATCAGACATGTTATTAACAGTTTCAGCATCAGATAATGTACTGGAGGTAATGATATCACTTAATGAAATTTTAAATACATGAGAGAGATTTTAAACTTCAGTAACACCGAATGTTTCGAAATCAACCTTGTCCCAAACTATACCATCCGGTATAGGAACCGCTGTGATGTTAACTGATGACAAGTCTCTTTGTTCACAATAAGACGATTGATGTGGTTTTAAAATCAAATTAACTTTCTGGGCTGTAGAGCTTTGTTGAAGGCATCGTCCAATAAAAAGCATGCTAAAGCACTCTCAGATTTGACATAAGGATAGTAAAGGGCATCTCACACCCATACCAACTAGAAAAAAAGCAACACCAATTACATTCTCTGAACGGAAGGCATCCCACCAGCTAGAAGACCTAGATCTGTACAGATTTCTAAAGATAAAGACAGCCCTAACAAAAAGTAGCAGACACCGTGCCCTCGATGTTCCGATACGTTGCAAACATAAATAAATTAGGCCACCAAGCATCAAAACACTACGACCCCTTAACCCCTTCGCTGCTGCGGACATTCCGCTGCAGCGCTGGGGGGGCAGGGGGGCAGCGCGGCGGGCCTGTGCTCATGACGGAGCCGCTCCGTCATGAGCCACAGTTGAGCTGTGCTCATGACGGAACGGTTCCGTCATGACTCCGCCCATTTGCGTTGTCGCCCCGCACAGGCGGGGAAACAGCGCCGCGCAGGCGGAGCGGCCGCCAACAGGATTGTCATGACGGAACGGTTCCGTCATGAGCACACGGCAACCGTGGCTCATGACGGAACGGTTCCGTCATGAGCAGGGAAGGGGTTAAGTCCAAACTCAACAATAAAATAAAGGGGTACTGGGATAAACTTGTACACCCCCGCTAAACGAACAGGAGTGGGAAAGGATGTGGGCCTCAGCCACCCGAAATAAAATCACCCCAGTCCTGGCTCAAACCAAACAATGGCTGCTACACAAAACATTCTGGACCCCAGCCCGCCTACACACACTAGGCCTCAGAGATAGCCCACTTTGCTGGAGCTGCAGCATGGGGAAGGGGAAGCTGGAACACCTGGTCTTCCAATGCCCAACACTCAAGAACTTTTGGGATAGGGTGTTTGACTTCATAGACAATGTCTTTAAGTGCAAGATTACAAGAAACTTTGCCTCACTCACCACGGCGTTCATTCGAACAGACATCCTCGGAGAGAGAGAGAACTATTGGACCTACTCTTGACAGCAGCGGTCAAACTGGTGCTAACGAACTGGAAAGACACCTCCAAAAACCTCCTACAAGGGCTGGCTCAACTGGGTCATCCACCTCAGGGGAGCAGATAACCTGGCGGTGCAATACTCCCCATGGAAAGCGTCATCCAGAGGTCTATGGGAAGTTCTGGACAAAGCCCTGGTCCCGTACGAGCAACCATAAGAAACCACTCTGATCAAGAGACCTGTCAAGGACTAGAACAAAACTACGACCAATCCAAGCGGGTATATACAGTTGTATCTCTGTCCTATCCTCCTCCTCCTCGACTTATTCCAATCTGTCCTGTACTTTCCTACCTTACGACCTATTTCTTCATAAAAATATAGCCAGCAATGGGGGACCCGATCGAAAAGGTACTCTATACTATTTTTAGGTCTCGTCTGAGACAGCGCTTTAGCGCTGCTCTGGCGAGACTTATAGTAAGCGAGTTTTGGAAGTGCAAACAGTGCTTTGCAGGCCTCCAAATACAGTGCATGTGCCCTGGGCGCGCGCACCATTTGGCAGCCTGAAAAGCACTGCCTGGTCACTTGCTTTGATGTCCTCAGTGAGCCGCTGGGCCACTGAGGACATCAAAGTGCACACCATTTGCCACCCCCTTGTTTTTTCCTTTGATCCCTATCTTTCCCTTCCTCAATCTCACCCTCTCCCTGCCTTTTACAACTGCGGCCCGCACCACTGCGCCCGCCCCCACTCCCCCCTCCCACTCCCTCCTCGTCAGCTTCAGTGCGCTCTTGTTCTGTGCCACTCGTTTTTCCTCGTTTTTTGTGCCTTTCTGCCCTGTTCCACTCGTTTTCCCTCTTTTTTTTTTTTTTTTTTTTTTTTGTGCCTTTCTGCCCTCTGTTCCACTCGTTTTTTGTGCCCTTCTGCCCTCTGTGCCACTCGTTTTTTGTGCCTTTCTGCCCTCTGTTCCTTTCGTTTTTCTGTACCGGCCTGTGTGGAAACGCATATAATTGGGTGAGTATCTGTGCTTTTATCTGTGTATGCTTATTTTGCTTGCATACCACTTGGTGAATATCTGAGAGTGTGGGTTTGTGTGCCTTTTTGAGCTAACCAGGGACATTTCCACCTTAAAGATCAGGGAAAATATTTTAATCAAGAAATATTTCCATGGTTTGTCAAATGTCCTGGGCATACGCTGGTATTCAGTGAATATAAAAATGTGTGTGCATTGCAATGTTTGTGCAATTATATGCATTTAACAACAAATACATAGACAAAAAGAATGCTCTACAAATAGCAGAACTGTTGCTGCGTAATTGTGCACCGTTTCACACCAAGAACATATCAAATTAACTGCTTGTCTCCAAGCCACGCCCTTAGCTTCGCCCCTTCTGTTACATTTAGTTAGTGCCTGCATTTATTTTTTTTTCCATTTAAAGCACTGATGCTTCCAAGTACATAATTCTCCATTAGTCTGTACACGTTTGCCTAGATCTCTGAATAATAATAGGTTCAATAACTCGAAAGAGAAAAATATACAAGAACAGTATTTCTTACGAAACGTCCCTAAACCTATAAAAATTAGCAGAAAAGAAGTTGGTCATTTAAAGAAGCAGCGAGTGCTTTCCTAAGAAGAGCTCTTCAGGAACCAGCCAGCGCCACGTTGACTGCAAGGTGACATGTTTACGTAGGACCACGTTCCCAGAACAGATGGCTGGCTTGTCTTTACCCACGCAGAGGAAAGGAAATTAGGGCTGCACACAGAACAAGCATTTGCAATGCAATAGGTCTCGCATTTGCAAAAGTTTAAGCTATTGGCATTGTTCATGACAATGCCTTTTTTAATCTATTTTATAAAACAAACACATAATGGCATTTATTTATCATTTACAAAGCCAATAGCTAGTGTTGCATTATTATTAGCAATGCCAGCTGCTCACACTTTTATAATGCGAGACCTATTGCATTGCAAATGCTTGTTATACCATGTTAGTCCAACAGCGGCGAACCCGGATAACAAATGTATGTATGTATGGATAAAAACTTATAAAAAATAAAATAAAAAGCATGCTAAAAGTTATAACTAAACCTAGCCAGAAAAGATGGTATCCCAGTAATTACCCATAGTTCTAACCAAGGCTATGCCATGTAAGTTTTTTTGAGAAAGTTCACAAAGTTTAACTTGCTGCTTGAGTGATTTTTGGGCTGGCGTCGTTTCAGGTTCACTTGGATCCGAAGAAAACATATCCAAGTTCATGAAATAGCCAGAAGCAGTTCGATCAATTGTTGGAATTGCATCAGCATTTGTTGAAATCTTCTTTTGTTCTCGTCGAGGCATGTTGATGTAGACGTTTGTATTTTGTCTAATTGCAACTTGAATGTTCTTTTGAGTTGCATTATGACGATGAACTTCGGGTTCAAGGTGAACGAGTTCCATAGCATGTTGCTTATTCCTTCATTCCGCACAGGAGGCTCTTCAAACGTGATGAGTCTTTCTGTTTGAACTTCTTGGATTGTAGCTAGAGGAGGGCGTCTGCTACTTTTGAGTCCACGGGGCCTACTGTTCAGTATCAGCCACATAGTGTGGTTTGATTAAGTCAATTGAGACAAATCGTTTCTCCTTTTTCCCGGCAAGAGGCGGCAAAAGTACAGTTCTTGTTCCTTGTACCGCTAGGACCAGTACAGGCTTTCGGTAGGATGGCCCGACTTCTTTCTTGTCTGCTATTTTCTTTCTGACCAGATCTCCAACTTTTGGGATCCAGACAGGTCTTGCTGTTATTGCCTTGACTTCCGCAGTGGTGATCTGTTTTATGTGGACATTACTTTGTCTTGTCCTGGATTCCTTTAGATCCTGTAAAACAGCCAAACGATCATGGATATCAAATGGTTTCTCATCCACCACTATGCCTTCACAGTCAAGATCAGGTACCCACATTCTCATCCCAAATAGGGCCTCATATGGAGTGACACCCCCTAGAGAAGTTCTTGGCTGGTTATTGAGGACTTTCTGTACCCCATATAAGTGGTTGACCCAACTACCGCCCTTGCCTAATACCCTAGCTCAGGGCTCGAAAAATGTACTCGACCGCTCGCATTTGCGAGTCAGATTAATTCAGGACGAGCTAATTTTAGGTCCTTCTCGCCCTTACTGGCGAGTAGGAATACAAACTGACACTTGACCTCTGCCTCTGAAAACAGGGGAAATGTGACAAGATAGCAAGATTTAAAGGCATCTTTATTGCTCACAAAGTAAATGAGCAATAAAAATGCTTTTAAATCTTGTCAACATGCCACATTTGCTCAGCTTTCAGATTAGAGGTCAAGTGCATTTCAGTTGGGTCCAGGAGATTTTGTAGGTTACTAGACCTGCAGGTCTAGTGCATTTTCTATGATTTTTCGAGCCCTGTAGCTGTTAAAGTTTGCTTTAAGTCCCGGTTTTTCCTCTCCACTACCGAATTTCCCTCAGGAAAGTACGGAGAGGAGTACCGTAATGCTACGCATATACTTTCCATGGCCTCTTTGTAAGCCCGAGAGCTAAACGCCGGGCCATGGTCAGAATGTAACTTGCCAACTGCGTATGTCCCTATAAAGACTCGCAGAGCTTTGATAATAGTTCGAGCATCAGCCAAGTGCTGAGGCCAGACCCATTGAAATTTGGAGCATGAATCCACTGCCACCAATATATACTTGTAAGCGCCATCAGATTGTAGGGGGGCGCAGTGGTCAGGATACACACAAGCGAGAGTTTTGTCAGATTTTAATAATGGTGTCTGTGCCGGGCGTGTTATTGTTGAGCCTTTCATCTGCTGCCAGATGTCACATTTCAAGACGTAGTCTTTAGTTTGTTTTGTTAGTCCCGGCCACCAATAGCGCTGTTTCAATAAAGAAATAGTCGCTGTAACGCCGGTGTGCAGAGCCCAAACCATTTTGTGCTGCTAGTAATAAACCTTGCCTACGATCCATATTTGGTATTACTCTATCCCCCACTCCAGGAATCTGAGCATCTGGAATGTTGTTCGCATCTAACTTGTAGGAACCCTTGAGTGGAAATTTGTTAGGTACTGCTGAGCTGCCTCTGCGTGAAGCAATGATAGCCACCATTATCTCGCCGTCTATTCTCGTTTTAGAACGAGTGATTGCAGCTACGGAAGCCGTGCGCACAGCCCCCTTTGCGGCTTCATCAGCCAATGAATTCCCTTCAACGTGAACACCCAACACGTTGATGACTCAGTGTGTGTATCACGTGAGCCCGTGGTAGTTAGTTTTTCTTTTCAGCTACCTGTTCCCATAGCTTTTTATGCTTAATTGTGTCACCTTTTGCATCTTTGAACCCGTTTTGTTCCCAATGATGTAAATATTCATTGTATGACTGCACACGTAAAAGGAATCTCACACAATTAGTGTGGGGAATTCGTGATCCGTATTTACTAGTGCCAGTTATTGGTGCTTTTAACTCTGCCAACTGTGCCGTGCAGTCTCCTAGAGATTGCGTTTTCGTGCAACTCTGATTGATCTTTCCGTCCCGCATGCTACCTTTAATGATAGCACACCCTGGGCTGTATTGTTGTTTACTCCCAATGGCCTGTTGAGCAGATCAGTCTGTGTAAATAATATATTCATACTGTTCTAGAGGCAATATTTCATTAGTTAGAGGATATTCTTGTTCGTATTGCAGAAATGCTTGTTTTAGACTTTGATCAAATCTGTATTCAACGTTCGTTGCAATAGGAGAATTAGCCCATTGTTTCCATCTCTGATTTAAAGCTTTTGCATTTGGGATGATTGCCATCGTAACAGCTTCTAAAGCTAGTACTGGGGTGACGACGATTATGCATTTTCCATGAGCCAGTGTTCTTTCTCTTGCTACAGCCGTCTAAACTGCACTCAGAACTTTTTCTGTTGAAGTGAAAAGCATTTCTGCAGGTGTGATTTGTATGCGATTGGTACTGTTTCGCCTTCATTGAAGGTTAAGTAAGTGTACCTGCATTGACCCGCTATTACACGGATCACTAAGTTTCGTACATCTACGCGTGACTAAGTGTTTGGAAACTATCATGTCTTCTTGTAATGAACGTAGGATGTTTGTGTTCCTGTGTCCAATGTGTAACTGAAAAGTCAGGTTTTATCAGGTCGTAGAAAGGTTTTACTCTTTCTGCGTAATCCAAAATGTATGTTCTGCCGAAATGTAGGAATCCCAGTATGGATTGTAAGTTTTTTAAAAATGTTTTTGGAGGTTGGAGCAGCGCACATTTTTCTAAAAAGTTAGGTGCCAGGCTTTTTCCTTCACTTGAAAGCTAGCATCCTAAAAATAGGACACTGAGGTAGGCAATTTTTGATTTTTTTTTTTTTTTTCTTTTTTTAAAATTAAATTTCTAGCCCTCAGAAGTGAATCCCACAATTATGGTCAAGTGCCTCTTTAAGTCATTGTCTGTCAGATAAATATCCACATAGGAAAATGCTTCCTCATCAAAATTTTGGAGTAACTCAGTGACCCTTGCTGAAAATACCCCAAGGCTGTTCTTATACCCTGGGGGAGAAGACAAAATTGTCGCTGAAACCCCAACACTGAGAATGCAGTCAAATACCTGCTTTCAGGTGCTATATCTTGGCAGAAAATTCCATTCGAGATATCCAGTGTTGTTTTGTATTTTTTCCGCACAATGTTATTCATTAATACTTCACTGTGGAGAGGAGGAGCCAAGATGGCGACCGGAGCAGACGCTTGAGCGCCCGGCTCCGTCGGCCCTTGGCCTCGGACTATCATCCTGATTCCTATCCTTGCCGATTTTCGAGGTGCAACGTGTGCGACGACGCGCTGACCGCGCCGCCGCTTTCCCGGAGTCTTAGCCCGCCCGGATGCCGGAGTTTTTGGTGCCTTTGTTCCCCGCACTGGACCCCTGCTCTACTGTGGCCTCGGCCGGCCCCCTGGAAGCGTCGCAGTCACCGGACCCGCTGGTGCAAATCTGAGCCCCGCGGTCCCGATCCCGCCTCACGCCACGGACTGTCGCCAGAAGAGCCGGGGGAGAGACGCCCGGACACCTCCTGCACCCTGCACCTGACGGGCTGGAGCTAGAGGGTAAGCCCCGGCGTGGCGGGTCTCCTACCCCGCTCTGTGGACCGCGCTGTGGAAGGCTGCAGACCCCCTTCTTCTATGGCCTAGTCGGCTGCAAAGAGAGCCCGAGGGAGGGGAAGCGACTGTTGGCTTTCACCTGTTGCGGCGCAGACCTGTTGGGAATTGCCTCCTTGTCACGACCCCCCCCCTGGCCACGGTACCGTTCAGCGGTAAAACATGGCACTGATTGCCTGCTCGCTGCTGGGGGGTGATGCTCCGGTCTCGCCCGCTGCCCGCTTCGCCCTCCCTCTACCAGACTCCAGCTCCCCAGTGCCGCCCCGGATTGTTGCCGCTGTGGGGGCGTAGCTTCCGCTGACATACGGCTCTATTCTGGCTGCCCTGCGGGACTTTCGTCTGCAATTGTGTGTCGGCTTGCAAACGCTAAGTGAGCGGTTCGACTCTATACTGTCTGCTGCGGGTCGTGAGCGCCCCGTTTGTGATCAACAAGACGTGAGTCTGCCAGTGCTTTGGTCCTCCTGCGGGGACGCAACGACTGGGTATAATGGTGCTACACTGGTGTCTGCATTTGGCTTTCCCGGCACCCAGGATCAATCGCTCTCCTGCTCAATGGCGGATACTTTGTTTCCCCGGTCATTGCTGCCTGCTTTGTTGTTGCCTGCCTCACCGTGCCCGCAGGAGTATCCAGCTGAGCTACACCTGACGTCCTCGAGGAACCGTTCACGGTGGCCTACGGCTCCTTTTAGGTGGAACTCCTGTACTTTACAGGCCAGGTCTGGATTTTATATGGTGTGCAAGGGGACCTCAATAGATGATCGGCGGCCATTTTGTGACTCTACTTCTCCATCTTCTTCCAAGCGGCCATATTGTCTTTGTCTGTTTGGGATGCGGGGCCTTCACGAGGGGGCGGGTCTAATCTTAAGCCCGCGATCGGGCCAGGGCTAGATTACTTTATATCATCATGGTTTCACGGACGGGCTGGACTGGGACTGGAATTGTTTGCATATGTTGTGCGCACTCGTCGCGATCTGTCTGCCTTCATTTCCTTGTCGTTACATGCTATCTTCACACGACCGCCTTTGGGTGTAGTGGGGTTTCAGTGTGTGGAGGCTTGGTTGGCCGGTGGTGTCGGGCGCTCCGAGGTTACGTGGGCTCCTCCCCGCCTTCTTTCTTCTTTCTTCTCTTAGTTACTTTACTCTATTCTTACTTTCTCTCTCGTCTATATTTCGGGTTCATTGGGCGACAGGCACTATGCTGGGGGGGGGGCAGGCCGTAGCCTCCGCATTGGTGTAGGGTGGGGGGGTAATTTACTGTTTCTTTTTAGTTCTATGGGCCTCTTTCTTTCATGTCTCTGCGCTATACTTGTTTCGATTCGGGGTCCGGGTGTGGGGTGGATTGAGTGGGGGCGGCTTTTAGGGGGTGCGTATTTACTAATGTGATGATCCTGTTCTCTAACTGCATCGCCTTACTGTATGAGATTTTCTATGGCTGTTTTAATGATGTTGCTGCTCTCCCGTGTATGAAGCCATCTCGCGGACTCGAATCTCCTTGTTTCTATCCTTTACTGACTTTTTTCTCGATAAAATTATTTTGAAAACCTTAAAATTAACCTTCACTTCTCCGATCCCTCCAGTGTATGAATCCTGAATCGTTGCTAATCTTGACCATTGATGCACAGGGGATGTACTGTTTGTCTCTGTGCTCAACCGTATTGTGGCCGGCCTGATGGTGGTAGGCCCGTATTTGTTCTTTTACTATGCACAAATAAAGGTTTAAAAAAAAAAAAAAAAAAAAAAAAATACTTCACTGTGCGCGTTTTGGACAGCGAATGTCTTTGTGCAAGTGTTTAAATGTCTAATCTAAAACTAGACGGTATGAGTTGTCTGGTTTTGATACGGGAAACAAAGGATTGTTCATTGGTGAGGTGCATGATTCAATGACCCCTTGAATCCTCATCCCACCCGGCATGATTTTTATACAATGCTGGATCTAGGGCTACTGCCCACTCATATGCATGTTTAAGATGTATGGGAACGAGGTCGGAGAATTCTGGAATTTCTTTATCTTGCCCCCTAGGGCACTCCATAACGAATGCTTGCGGCCAATCTCTGCTAATAGATGTCATACCCGGCCGGATGACCGATTTTCCCAAAAGATATCTAACTTTCCTGCGCTTGTCCCTCTCCATTTGTAGTGGTGTTTTGTGTAACTTATGTGGGAAGCTCACCGTTGTCTGGTGTTTCCACCGTGATGTAATCAAGTCTGTCACCCGAAACTCCATCAGGTTCTGGCGAGCTATTGTTACTTCTGCCGCACTGTCTAGCATCATCGGAGCCCATTCCCCGTTCAGAAGCTGCGCCCTCAGAATTCTGGGCATTTCTGATCTTCAGACCTGCAACTTTCTTTTTCTTAAATCGAGGTTTTGATTTTGGCTTGACTTCTTTTTTTGGAAGTATAGTCTTGAGCGCGCTACTTGTCTCTGGACTTTGTACGCTCTTCTTTGTGTTCTGACCGTCCTTCTCTCTCCCTGAGTTTTCCATCGAGCCCTGAAAGGAACGAGAGGAATGTGCATCAGTATCCTGATACCCGTCAGGTTTCCTAATGTAATCCCGATTCCTAAGATTATACCTCTATTCAGAGGGCTCCTCTGGAGGAGATCTACCTCAGGATTGAGATCTCATTTCTGTAAAGTTGTGTTGCTTTTTTATCATCCCACTTCTTTTTAGAAGAGACAGGTGTCTGCTTTGAAGTGTCCTTTTCAGGACTGCCCATCAGTTGTGGTTTTAAAGCTTTCCCATCCAAACTGTCTGCCTAATTCTGCATATGCAGTTTCAATTATTTTGGGCAGTTTGTGTTGTTGATCCAACGGACTGAACTCCTTTAGGCTTTGGCGGATTGTCACTAAAGCTGCTTCCCCTTTAATATTAGCTAGTATTATGGCTGATACCCGGTCAGTTATTTAATAACTTCATCCCTAAGTTCAGAGCAGGCTCTGCTCCGTACTTATTCTGTATTTGTCTTAATACATCCGGTATCGCTGCTGATGAAGAAATAACATGTGTCCTGGTATGTATGGCAGCAAAAACTGTACCCCAAGAGCTGTAATCTTCTAATTGTGGTGTTATACCCATGGGCAAGCAGATTGTTAGCATTCTGTGTTTTTCAAGCGGGGTAGTATTTGGGAATGCTGCCTCAAGCGGAGTTATTTTCTGAGCTACCCAGAATGGCATTTGTTCACGTTTCGTGGGCATTTTGCCCATTAGCGCGTGCAACGTTTGTGGAGTTATTTTAGTTGCTGTACCCTGAGATTGAATTCCATTTGTTGCAACTATTGTTGATTGGACTGTGAAAGTCCGCATGACGAATTGCGTCAGGTTTCTGTAGATTCTAATCGAATCTTTGTGTTGTATGAGTAAGTCTGGCTGTGGCTTTGTATCAATGTCAGGATGTGGTGTGTAGGCCGCTAATATTGGCCATGTTGCCCCGTCTCCTCCGAGCGGGCCTAATCTTACTCTGTGTCTTATGTGGGATAGGGTGCCTTTAAACCAGTATAAATGTTCCTGGTGCGTGAGTGAAACCTCTATGTCCTCGCATGGACCATATTCCACTGGTGAATCTCCTTCTGAATAGTTGTGAAATGTCTGTGTTCTAGCATCTGCTTCTGGGAATGTAACCCACGAATAGAATACCTTTTTGATTTGTGTGCCTCAATCACAAAAGCTACTAAGCCACCCCTAGGTGTTAAAATATATTCTAGTAGTTTCAGGGTGATAGTGCGTCTGAATTTAGGTGCATTGAGAATTCCAGTCAAATCTTCTTCTCCACTATGGGGTTATTTTCGCCCACTGTCATTTTGAAACAAAGAAGTTTGTTAAAGGGAACTAAGATCAGGTTTTAGTGCACAATTTTAGGAACACTATGTCCTTCAAGCTTGATTAACCAGCAGCTAATAAATAGGATTTTCGCCTACTCAGCCGTGGCGGAGTTTATGCCCACCCACTCCCGACGTCTCCAGTGTTTTGTGAGTCAGGGTCTCTGAGAATAGCACGATTGAACTACTCAGATTCTACTGTTAAGTACCCAACCAATATTGGTGGTGCCATGTTGTGTAGTTCCTATAGTACCTCTACAGGACCTGCGTGTTTGGATAACATAAACTGTGGGATTGGTGGCAGACACCCCCACTGTGAATGTTAGCCTGTTTGCTTTAGCTAGCTCACAGTGCCACTATTATCTCCTCTTATCAGGGAGAGAATAGTTTCTGGCAACCTTAGAACATGACAACCCTGATCCCTCGCGGAAACAATGTACTACTTTTTGCTCTGTCACTCGTGCTCACTTAGTTTGTCTAGGAGATGCACAGAATAAACAGTCTGGGCGTTTCAATAAGGAATTATTGAACGGTTATTCTCATGTAGAATATGAGCTGCAACAACCATTAGACGGTAGCAGAGATATATGATTAGCAGTACAGTGAATATAAAAGGATAGTACAGTTCTACCATCTTGCAATAAGCATGAATAAATACATGAATACATAATGCAGGATAAAAGATCGCATACTCCTACGATGCCTATCTAGATGTACCTAAGTGTACTCAGCATATGAGTAGGTGTGAAGCCAAGAATTCCTTTAGGATTTAGTCGAACTGAAGTGTGAGAATGTAGGAGCACGTCCTGGTCTCAAGTTGAACACCCCGCGACGGATGTTCAGACTACTGCTGGAGCGTCTGCATGCTGGAGCCTCAGCGTCTCTGGTCAGTGTGTCGGCCTGGAAGTCTCTGTTCCCTCTCGCTAATACTACCAAGAGGTGCTGTATTTATACAGAAAGTATCTAGGGTTCCTTTGTCCCTTGTTTCTTGTGTTAGCCATTGTTGGATCTGAGGATGATGTATGGGATGAACCATGTACGTAGATATGGGGAGGAAGGTGGTGTAGCCCTAGCCTGGTTTCCAAGAACCCTTATCAATATTCATTCATACTGTGTGAGTCTATTGATGGAGTTATAGGACTCTATTGTTTAGGAGAAACCCTCCTTCTGCACCCAGGACTAGAACTAGGTAAAGGATAAATCCTAAAAGGCTCGGTACAGTGTAGTGTAGGGGAGGTAATGTAGGTGAAGGGGTATTTATCACAAATAAAGGTATATTGAAGTTTGAACTAAAGCACAGTTTTGGTGTCAGATAAAGCAGTACCACAGTTCCTAGCATGTATGGGTTAGTGTCTGCTTTGAGAAAGTACATTAAAGAAAATAAGTAAAATTAGGTTTTGGTTGTAGGTGGAAGTGAAAAAATGTTCTGTAACAGATCAGAGGTTTTAGGATACATGTGGGTTCCAGAGTATTTTCTCTCTTCTTTATCAAGAAATAGCCAATATGCTGAGAACAGACCATAAATAGGTTCAGAGAGCAGGAATATAAAGAAAGCTAACCAAAGTAAAAATCAAATTTTTCAGAGCTGAATACTTGCTAGTCAGAAGCAATCTTGCTGTTATCTTTTAAGAAACCCAGAAAGATGGAAATAAGGCTTGATGGTGGAGCACCATAATATAAAAAAGGAAGCAAGATGTAATTTAAGGGAAGCACTTAAAAGTGATTAGAGTGCAAAGTCATCCTGTTTAAATATTGAATACAGTACCCAATGGCCAAAATGCTATGTTTGTGTATCGTGAATATAAAATCCAAATAATGGGCACACACATTGTAGTACAAAAAATATAATTTACTTGTATTCAGTGTAAATCAGAGTTGGAAGTGTCAGGACAGCCACCGTTTTTCGTCTCCACATGAGACTTCATCAGGGATCATATTCAGAACATCAAATTCATGTATTGTCCTCAAATCACTTTTTTTCATGTATTCATTGTGTCCATGCATAGTGTCGCCATCAAATTTGTCAGTCTAGCCTATGAATATATGAAAAGGGGCATTAGAGCGTATTTGGGAACGGAATGTCTGAGTGAGTGAGGATTAAATTCCATATTGCTTAATACTTAATGGTTTCACCATTTAGAATTACTTTAAAGGAGAATGGAGAAGGTTGTACCTTGGGTGACATATGGGGACAACCCATGAGTGAACATTTTGTGTCCAGCAGTAGAGAAAGCGAATCCATTGGGAAGGTTGCAGTATATGTTCCATGAAAGAGAAGCCACTTAGACTGATTACACAATTCTTAACACCTGTTGATGTTGCGCCTGAAGAGCTTTAAACACTGCACTATGTTTGAGGTTGGCGCTGAATAACAGATGTTTATTATTACCCATCTCAGTGGTAGTCATTTTTTCGACCACAGAAGGGTGAAAGGCTGAGAGGACCCACCAGGATTTGAACCTGTGACCATGAGGGCGAACACAGGACCCTTAAATGGAAGCATTAATCCACTAAGCCACCAGACCCGGCCATGAGAATTGACGAGCAAGGAGGTTTAAAAGTAAAATGAGGAATTTTAGTAAAGAGCCTTAAACAGATTGTCAAAAAAAGGTTTTATAAGTGCTTTTTTTATCATCAGAGTGTGTTTATATCTTTGAAACCTGTCAGGCGTTTAGGAACGAGTGTACATTAACTGGTTAAATGTAGAAATATACACATTTCAGTTATTTTTCTCTCATAAAAACCTAAAATAAATATGGATAAATGCAGATTAAATGAGCGAAAAATAAATATTGATAAATACTGACAAATGTAGAAAAAGAATACCATAAAACTGGAAGCCATAATTATATTTCTAAATGGATGAAGCACAAGGTTGTGACAACTATAAAAACCTACAGTATGCTGATACCCTTTAGTGAAATAATCATGAAAGGTTACGTAAGACAATCTTCTTTCACTACATTGTGCCTTTTTCTATGTATGTAAATGTGAATCATGCCTCACACCACATCAATGTCCCACAGAATAATGGATTAGTGTAAAGTGGTAACAATGATAAACATGACAGAAGAAATTAGCATTGAAAAATATAGTAGAGGGAAATAGTTTGTGTTAATTGTATGGCAAGCTAATTCAGTTAAAGGGGTTTCACTATTAGCAGTTCCGAGGGAGAAAAACAGTATCTAAAGCTATGCCAGTAAGGATGGACAAGGCTAGATTGGTGAATATAGAATTATAATCTATGACGAGGAAAACTAAGCATTTGCAGCGAAAACATGAAGATCAAGGGAATGCCAGAAAAGCAGTGTTATATGAGACAGGGAGAATGACAGTTACGTCGTCCTCTGCAGAAGCAAAAGGGAGAAAGTGTTGGGTTGAATGAAGTAAGGAAACAAGGAAGACAGTGTACCAGTTTAGGCGCAATAAAAATAAGGAGGATACAGTACCGGAGCTTATGCAGATGAAAAAAAGTTCTTACACTATAGAATACATGGAGGTAGTGACATAGATTAATGACTATGAGCAAGGAAAATGGATGGATTGGAACAGTACAGCCGGAAAAGAATATTTGATCTAGACATACAAGCTTGCACCCGAAACACACCTATAAGAAAGCATGCTCATCCGTCATTGCTAGAAGAAACATATATATATATATATATATATATATATATATATATATGTATATGTGTGTGTGTATATATGTGTGTGTGTGTGTGTGTAATATATATATATATATATATATATATATATATATATATATATATATATATATATATATATATATATATATATTCCTGAATTCCCCAGTAGGAAAAGGGAACTGCAAACAGGTAAGGACCTCTTCACCACGCACAATGCTGACGTCCAAAGTAAAAACAGCAAACGATTCCAGATTTTTCAATTCTGACGTTTTATTACATTGTCAGACAAGTGTCCGCCTCAGACGCGTTTCGGTCGCCAGTAGGTAGTTCTAGTTAGGACCCTCTTACCATAGGAAATCCGCAACATTCTATTTGGAATAACTTTGGCGCTGGTCGACGAATCCTCGCGAAATTTTCAAAATAGGTGGGGCGCTACGCTCCGCTCCTACCCTGAAAGTCTCGGGGGGGATTCGTCAAGCGGGGGCTGAGAAAAAAGGGGAGGTCCCAAAACGCATTTTTCCATAGGACCTTTAGACACAGCTACAGCCCGAACGGCTGAACAGAGTTACATGAAATTTGGCAGAGAGGTAGTCCTCAGGTCAAGGAAGTGCCTTTTGTAGGTCTGGTATAAATCTGTTCAGTAGTTCCTGAGAAAATAGCATTTAAATCAATATATATATCTGAGCCAGCTTACGGTGCGCTTACGGTAAGCTTACCGTACGCGTACGGTGCCGTGCGCGAGCGCGATACTGATTGGCTGTTAGATCTTAGTAAACATTCGAATCGTTCGAAACCAATAAGCGGCGGCCGCCATTTTCTCTCTCGCACTCTGAGGGAGGGAGGAAAAACAAAGGCAAAAAACATGTAAAGGGACTGTTTAGACAGCTCCTAACCACCTAGCCTTGATGAATGTGTCCCCAAAGAACCCCAAAGGCCAAAAATTCATTTTTAATTTTTTGGGAAAAATCGCCGATTACGCTTACCGTACGCGTACGGTAAAAATTATTAAAAAAAAAAATAATAATCCACACTCTCCCCACCCCGTGTGCAAATGGTGCCCCAAGGGCACCATTTGTGCATTGCATATCATTATTCAGAAAATTCAAAAGCTTACCTTTCACAACGAAGCGCATAATATGTCCTCCATGTGCGCACGGTGCGCGAAGCGCATCGTGCGTACATGGCCCATCCAGCGTAACGTGGGCACGCGGTGCGCGGAACGAACTGCGTTAAGTGGGCGCGCACGCCACGAATGGCGTAAAGTAACTTAGCATTTAAAAAACCGTACAAATTCACTGAAAAAACCATAGGTTTCACACACGTTATAGTTAGGAATTAGCATTTAAAAAACCTTGCAAATTCAGTGAAAAAACCATAGGTTTCACACATGTTATAGTTAGCTGGACATTTTACTGATAAAAAACCAATGAAATTCCCCCGTTATAGTTAGTGCAGGCAACTATAACTCACGCGACCGCAATCCTCTGCTGATGCTAATACTGTATTTAGACACTTATTTGCCCATGTCTTCTTCCATTAAATTTTAGCTATACATATATTACAAATATTTTATTTTCATAAAGACACATATGTCATCAGCAGAGGATTGCGGTCGCGTGAGTTATAGTTGCCTGCACTAACTATAACGGGGGAATTTCATTGGTTTTTTATGAGTAAAATCTCCAGGTAACTATAGCATGTGTGAAACCTATGGTTTTTTCACTGAATTTGCAAGGTTTTTTAAATGCTAATTCCTAACTATAACCTATGGGTTTTTCAGTGAATATATATATATATATATATATATATGTATGTATATGTGTATATATATATATATATGTGTGTATATATATATATATATGTATGTGTGTATGTATGTATGTATATATATATATATATATATATATATATATATATATATGTATATATAATATAATTTTTTTTTTTCTGGTTTGACCTGACCTCTTACGCAGACGATACACAAATTGGGGTTTCTCTACAAGCACATGAATGGTGAAATACGGCAATTAGTTTCAGGGACTGTATGAGCGCTGTTGGAAATTGGATGGCCTGAAATTGAACTCTAACAAAACTGAGGTGGTTTGCTTTGGCAATGCCCCTACGTTCTGGACCCCTGAGTGGTGGCCTGACACTATGGGCCCGCTCCCCACTAATAGTAAAAATGTAAAAAATCTTGGAGTTTGGGTGGATCACAAGCTTAGTTTTAGTGATCAAGTGAATTCAGTGTCTTCTGCCACATCTTTTGCCTTAAGGTCCTGCAAGAAAGTTCTTCCGCTCCTTCCTATAGAGTGTCATCAAACAGTAGTCTCTGCACTCACTATGTCTAGTCTGGATTACTGCAATAGCCTATATTTTAACATGCAGGAAGGAATAATGAACAGACTGCAATTATTGCAGAACACCGCCGCTAGACTGATATCAGGCATCCCTAAATATGCTTCAGTCTCCAAGGAGATACGGAGGCTTCACTGGCTTCCAATTAGAAAAACTCAGCCAGTTTAAGGCCTTGTGTCTTGTGTACAAGGCGATTCACGGAACAGGTTCAGCGTATCTAAAAGAGCGGCTAGTATGGTATTCTCCTGCCCGAACACTCCGGTCTGCGGCAGTGAAACAAGTTTGTGTACCTCGGGTAAAAAAAAACCTTGGGGTGGCAGAAGTTTTGTAGTGAACGCAGCTAAAGCATGGAATAAGCTCCCATTACATCTAAGAGAGCTGACTAATCTTCTGGCTTTTCGTAAAGCCTTAGAAAACGTGGTTGTTTTCGGAATAATTTTTCATGTTTGTTGCTGAGTTCCTTTTGGTAGTTTCACACAGTGCCAGGACACCCTTGGGTAACAGCAGCGCTCTACAAATGTTATAAATAAATAAAAAATGTGTGTGTGTGTATATATATGTATATATATGTATATATATAATATCTACACTGAAAAAAACCATAGGTTTCTGGGGCGTTATAGTTAGCTGGACATTTCCCTCGTATAAAACCCTAGAAATTCCCCCGTTATAGTTAGTTCAGCTAACTATAATTCGCGCCCCCGCAATGCACTGCTGATGACGTCACATATTACATCACTCATGACATGGTCAGTGACATCACTGATGACATCACTGATGACATCACTGATGATGTCATCCATGTGATAAATTATTGCATCTTCTCACACCCTAATATAAGCTTTGATACACCGACTCAAAATTTCAGACGGCCATTTTGAAAACCATAGATACTCCAATACCAATAACTACATACCCACTCATTGACTCTTGGGTCTACATACATCTCCACTCACTCACCTGTACAGTCACTCATACTTACAGTCACTCCGTACAGGACTATCATGCATTTATACACCTATATAGACACTCAACTCCCCACCAATCATCAATTGAGGTACTGACACACCTAGTCAGCCATGCAAATAATTAATCACAGTCCAATTTACTCACCTATACAGTTAAACACACTCAAGTTCACTTACTCATAAAAATACTAACAAATTCTGACGCTCTTATACAATTACTGATACAAGCACACACTCCTCCATACAGCCACTCCCGCAATCACACACTCTCACATATAACCACTTATATACTCTTACACACATATACACAGCGTTTCACATATGTAGTTACTGACACATGTACAACTGAGATATACATTCAATCACTAACGCACCCATACATACACTCACCCAACCATACAGTCCATCACAGTTGCACTCTTAAAACCATGCACCCATAGAAGCACCCACTCACACATCTATGCACAGTCACACACACCCTTCCCACACAAACTCAGGCACCCATACATATACTCAGACAACCAATCAATAACCCATATAGACACTCGTATAGCTATTCACAAAACCATGCAGCCACTTATACACCAACACAAAGACACATAGACATTCACACAGTTTAGTCACCAGTCTGCAGTAAGATACATTTAATGACTCACTTAGTCAGTTATTCACCTAGAAAATCATCCATTCACACACTTGTACACCCACTCATTCTTCAACAGGCCTTTCCCTATATATGTTAAACATATTAAAACTTTACTGAAATACAGACTCACTGGATGACGGCATCAGTGCCGTCACCGGTGCCGTCACCGGTGACGTCATGAGGATGTAATATGTGACGTCATCAGCAGTGCATTGCGGGGGCGCGAGTTATAGTTGGCTGAACTAACTATAACGGGGGAATTTCTAGGGTTTTGTACGAGGGAAATGTCCAGATAACTATAATGCCCGTGAAACCTATGGTTTTTTCACTGAATTTCAAAGGTTTTTTAAATGCTAATTCCTAACTATATCAGTCCTGAAACCTATGTTTTCTTCAGTGAATTTCAAAGGTTTTGAAAATGACAATTTTTAATGTATTAATTGTTATACTGTCTTTTTTGATACTGATTTACTACATTTTTAAAACTATTTAATTTTAGATATATATATTTTTTAATTACATTATAATTACATTATACATTACAATACAAAATATACTTTCTCAGAATGAATTACTTTAGTTTAAATACTTGGCAAGTAGGCAGCAGACTTTTAAGTACAGTAGTTACAGTTGTTGCAATGGGCAACACAATTTCAAACACAAAGCAACATTGAGCTCAATGTGAATTTCTAACTAAATGCAATTAGTTAATTTATGGATTACTTTTCTAACCACAGGACTGGATCCTAGATTAAGTCCTTGGACATCTCCTGTAAACAGTTGAGTAAAAGCGCTTTGGTTACAGTAGTAATTTTTAAGGAATATTATTGTATTTTAAAAGTTGACACTTAGAAACTTTTTCCCATAGAATCACCAGTGTTATCCTATGGCAGCAAATTTAATTAGCAGGTAAGTAGTGTTATTGTTACTTTTTCTTACTCAGTGGTGGATCCTGGATCCAGCACAGGCCAACCTCCTGTAAACAGTTGAAAGAATGTGTTAAGTCATACAGACTATTTTTTATGAATATTTTTAGTTTGTGAAAATAGAAACTTTTCTGGTGAAAACCACACAATGGATTCCTATGGAAGGAAATACAAGTTACTGGTAAGTACGCTTAGAATTACTTTTCAGGGTCAGTGCTGGGCTAAAAGATGCAGCCCTGGGTTCTCTCCTGATTACAGGTGAGTAAATCGGAATTCGTAGTTCCGCTGACTTTAGACGAATATTTGTACGTTTCATAAATGGACACTTAGAATTTTCTGATGAAAACCACACAATGGATTCCTATGGAAGGAAATACAAGTTACTGGTAAGTACGCTTAGAATTACTTTTCAGGGTCAGTGCCTGGCTAAAAGATGCAGCCCAGGGTTCTCTCCTAATTACAGGTGAGTAAATAGGAATTGGTAGTTCGGCTGATTTTAGAGGAATATTTGTACAATGGTGAAGGAAGGGGGCGGGGCCTGAGGTGACGTGTGCAAACACGCCCTGTGGTGCGTTTTAAGTTGGGGAATTAATTCCTCTTCAATCCTGAGGTCTCCTGGGGGCTAATTAGCCCACCAGGTACCTCCAGTATACGCCAGGGGGCTGCATTGCAGAGAGGTGTTCAGAGGCCACGCCCCTTTTTACAACACTCTGCAACGCAGCTCCGTGGCACTTATTGGAGGTTATCTGGTGTGCTAGATGGTCCCCAGGGACTTTCTGGATTGAAGAGGAATGAATTCCCCAACTTAAAACGCGCCACAGGGCGTGTTTGCACAGTATCACCTCAGGCCCCGCCCCCTACCTTTACCACTGTGCAAACGCGTCCCGTGGCGCGTTTTAAGTTGGGAGATTAAGTCCCCTTGAATCCTGAGGTCCCCTGGTGGCCAACTAGCCCACCAGGTACCTCCAGTAAGTGCTACGGAGCTGCGCTGCAGAGAGGTGTAAAAAGGGGCGTGGCCTCATTACACCTATGCAAAGCAGCCCCCTGGCGCATCCTGGAGGTTCCTGGTGGGCTAGTTGGCCCCCAGGGACCCCCAGTATTGAAGGGGAATTCGTTCCCCCTCTGCAAACGCGCCAGGGGGCGCGTTTGCAGAGTGATGAAAGGAGGGGGCGTGGCCTCCTCCCGATCCCGTTTTTTTCCTTCTTTTTAAGAAGGGGAGCTGTGTAGCTCCCCTTCTTTTTCTTATTTTTTGGCCCTGGGGACCCCATCCCCCAGGGCCTGCCCCCTATTTCTGTAAAAAAAAATTTAAACTGTGGAGGGGGGGGGGGGGGGACACGTGGCCCCCCTCCCGAGGCCTTAATTTGCCCCGTGGACCCCATCCCCGGGGCACGGCCCTTTTTTGTTTTGTTTCTTTTGGAGGGGGCTGCCTTGCCCCCCTCCTGTGGCCGTTTTAAATTTTTTAAAATTGATTTTGTGGAGGGGGGCCGTGTGGCCCCCCCACCCCTCCTGGTCCACTACTTTCCCCAGGGACCCCATCCCCCGGGGCCTGGCCTCCGTTGGGGACCGTGGGGGGGTCCCCAATTCCCCACGACCCGCCGTCTCCCCGCCTCCTGTGGGAGCCGGCATTGCTTTTCCACATGGGGAGCAACTAACATGCTGCTCCCCATGTGGAAAAGCAATCTGCTTTGCTATTTGGAAGAGAGCAGGTTTCCCTGCTCTCTCTTCCAAATAGCAAAGCAGTTTGCATTGGCAAGGTGGGAGACGCGAGGCTCCCGCCCTGCCATTGCAAACAGCAGTGTCCCGGGGGTGGGCACCCCGGGTCTCTGCAGGAGCCGGCCCTGGGGGGTGGCGGTCCCCAGGGCCACGACAAGGCTCCAGGAGGGGGGCCGCGCGGCCCACCTCCCACTTAAGTTAAAGCCCTGGGGGTGTTGGTCCCCGGGGATTGGGGGTCTGTAACGGACCCCCTACTTTAAATATGTAGTGCCCCGGGGCGGTGGCCGTCCCCGGGGCGTGTGGGGGTGCTCGAGCCCCCCCCCCAGGGTTTTTTTTTTTAAAACAAGCTCCGGGGGTGGCGGTCCCCGGGGCTGGGGTCCCCTCTGGGCCCCCCATGACAACCTACCCGTCCAGCGGTACCGGCAGTACCGCTGGACGGGTAGGTTTCCGGTTCCGTGAGGCCATATCAGAACTTCACATCGCGGTACATCCGACGGAGCCCTTCTCAGACCATGGGAGGGCTGTGAACAAGGACATTAGTATAAGAACGGGTCCTTATAATTATTATCGTTATATACCTTAACTAGGTTTACCTAGGGATACAGGGTGTCTTTTCCTGATTCCTGGTTTCATTCTCCAACTGGTCCTGATGAAGCGCTTTAGGATCCTTTAGGGACCAATCTGTAGCGCGAAACATGTCGACCCCCTTTTAAAAACCGCACCTTATCACACAATACTCGGGTTGAGAGAAGTGGGAACTTATTTGGTTTTGTTTCCCCTCTCGTAACGGCACAAACGTGCATCTCCATCCCCGTTGACTTTTATTTTGGAGCAGGGGTCCTACGAATAAAATTTACAGGGCCTCCTGTCCCATTTTAACTCACACTCACTGACACTTCCTTCCCACATACCCGCACTCACCACTGTGGCTAACTCCTAAAAGATCTCCGCCAGAGAGCCCCTAGGGGCCCGTGAGGGACTGCAGCGCCACCCCCACGAGGAGCAACCTTGCCCGATGATGATGCTATACACTCGAAAGGGTGTGTGAGGGCACTACGTACCAAACTAAGGAGTACCTTCCTCTTTCTTTGCACACTCACCTATCCCAGGAGACTACCCTTCTTCTTTATGACACCACGTAATTAGTGGCTGTGTCCCCCTTAACCCATAGGAACTGAAACCATCCATTGTGATTACAAGTAATGATTTTGGGAGCATTGGTTCAGGACCTTTCTCTGAATAGCTCCTAGTCCCCCCTCTCCATTTTTTATATGAAAAATTGCCCCCAGGACTTGGCCCCCCGTGGGCTAATTGTAAACGAAGCGCGGGAGCCTGCGCTTCATTTTTTTTTCTTGTGGGACCCCCTGAGCAGGCCTAGGGGGTCAGGGTGTTTCTACCCTGCCCCCTTTTTGCGTTTTGCGATTTTTTTTTTTAATTTTTTTTTTTAGTTTTTTTGGTCTTCTTGTGCCTCGGTTCTACTGAGGCACAAGATGGCTGCCAACACTTCCTGATCTGTAGTGTTGACGGCCAATTAGCATTCAGCTCGTGCACGGCAGGGTGCGCGCTGGGTGCGTGGAGGGTGCGCGGATCCTCCTCGGCCATAGATATCACTAACTTTTTTACCCTAATGTTCTCAGGAACTACTGAACAGATTTACACCATTCAAGCAAAAGGCACCAGTCTGAACTGAGGACTACCGCTTTGCCAAATTTGGTGTAATTCCGTTCAGCAGTTCGGGCTGTAGCTGCGACAACAGGTCCTATGGGAAATTGCAGGGGGAAAACGCGTTTTGAGACCCCCCCCCCCCTTTTTTTCTCGGCCCCCGCTTGACGAATCACCGCGAAACTTTCAGGGTAGGAGCGGAGTTGGCCAAAAGTTTGGAAAATTTCGCGAATCGGCGCCAGACTTATTGGGAATAGAATGTTTCGATTTCCTATGGAAAATAGGTCCTAACTAACTATCCACTGGCGACTGCCAGTAGATAATGTGTGTATATTTATCTGTATGTGTGTGTGCACATCAGTGTCTGTTTCCCTGCCTGCTCTCAAGCGAGCAGGGAAACAGGCGCATTATTTTGGGATCCAGGGAGCTGCATGTCCCCCCACCCACCCACCTGCGGTCCCCAACGAAGTGGCCAGACCTCCCTTGGTAAAGGGGTCCCGGGGCTGATATTGGCCCCAGGAGGAAGCTGCGAGGCCCTCTTCCCTTTTTTATTTGATAAATAACTAGCCCGGGGGACGCCCCACCCCCTCCTGTTTTATATAATTAAAATGTAAAAAAAAAAAAAAATGGGGCAGGCCCCGGGAGATTGGGTTCCTGGGGCCCAAAAGGATCAAGGGAGGGGGGGGGGGGGGAGGGAGGGAGGGACACCCCAAGAAAAATAATAATAATAATAATGGGCCCAGGAATAAAGTGAACTTCATACCCAGTGCGTCAGGAGGTGCATTTTGCAGAGTGGTGGAGAAAGGGGGGGGGGGGGGGAGGGGGTGGCCTCTGACCAACTCAACAATCCAGCTGTGTAGGACTTGCTGGAGGTAACCGTAAGGGTAATTGGCCCCCAGGGACCCTCAGTAGCCAAGGGGACTTAATGCTTCTACTAGTAGTGTGTCTGGAGGTGCGTTTGCAGTGTGCTGGAGAAAGGGGGCGTGGCCTGCTATCCATAAGGCAGCTGCACCACCAGCGTTTAGGATGCGCTTGCAGGGAACCGCAAAAATGCTTTTGGTCACGGCTTGCGTGCCAAAGGTATAATGACGAAAGGAGCGAGATTTCTCGACCTGAGGACAGTTGCGTACAGAGCTGGGGCCAGACAAGGCAGCTGCCTTATGGTGATGCGCGATATAAAAACAACTTGCCACGACAGAATTTTAATTGTTGGTTTCATCTGCAGCAACTTGAACTGAAAGCCAGGTTTTGACTATATGCGTAATTTTGCACAAATGAACTTTAAAATACACTTGCACTTCATGCCATAGAAAGATTTAAAGGGACACTAGTCTGAGATAATTTACAAGACTATTGAAATGACTATTGAAGTGCTGGGTGAAGGAGTATTTCCACTATGGCAGTTATCACGTGCACAAGTAATTTGAATAAATTCAAACCGGCATTTCCGAAGGTTGACAAAGGCCGCACAGAACGGCTGAAACATGTTCCATGAGCAGGTTGCTGATGATGTACAATAAAATCGATGACGCCTTGCGCCCCGAGTGCAGACTCCTTTTTGATGTAAAGAGGAACCAGTTTCAAATAAATATATATATATACACCGTGGAAGCCGACAATTGTTGGTGAGATGCAGGCATGCATATACGCGGCGCCCCCCCAACCTGAATCACGTCTAGGTACTGGGGAGAGAGAAGTTGATTTACCGCTGAGAGGGTCGCTTATTAGCAGGGCAGACCGCCACTATTCCTGCCTGGGAGATGAACGGGCACTCCATGGACGACGTAGTCGTAGCGCAATTAAACGCTGAGGCAAGGTACTTACCGTAACCTACAAATGTGAACTGCACGGGATTTTCAAAAGGCAGGATGAACACAATGGGACACTACGGAGGCGAGAGAGGGATAGTACTTACTTTGGAACTCTCCTTGTCCTCTTTCTATGATGACAGCGCTGCTCCAATGAGAAGCCTCCTTGAAAGAATGAAAAACCCCCGCGAAATTTTAAACATTATTAGTCACGCACAGCACTGGCAAGATGAAGGCAATCGCCGAAACGCGTTCCAGGTGCAGGACTCTTTAAAGATTTGCTGAATTATTGTGTTTTAAGGCGGAAATAAAGCCCTGTGAAACTACGATCCCAGCTGTGTCAGGCCCGTTTCTTCAAAAGAAAGCAGGAGTGGTGTGTGTATGTATGTGTGTGTGTGTGTGTGTATATATATATATATATATATATATATATATATATATATATATATATATATATATATATATATATATATATATATATATACACACACACTGAAAAAAACATAGGTTTCAGGGGTGTTCTAGTTAGCTGGACATTTCACGCATACAAAACCATTGAAATTCCTCCGTTATAGTTAGTTCTACTAACTATAACTCGCGCACCCGCAATCCACTGCTGTTGACGTCACATGTTACCTCTACTAGATGTCATCAGTGATGTCACGGACCATGTCATGAATGATTTAATATGTGACATCAGGAGTGGATTGCGGGCGCGCGAGTTATAGTTAGTAGAACTAACTATAACGGAGGAATTTCAATGGTTTTCTATGCGTGAAATGTCCAGCTAACTAGAACACCCCTGAAACCTATGTTTTTTTCAGTGAATTTCTAAGGTTTTTTTAATGCTAATTCCCAACTATAACATGTCTGAAACCTATGTTTTTTTCAGTGAATTTCAAAGATTTCTTAAATGACCATTTTTATATGTAATAATAGTTATATTTATTTTTTTGATACTTATTTTCTAAATTTTTTAACTATTTGTTTACATATTTTATAAATTTCATTATATATTTTTAATATAAATGGAACTTTTTTCTTCAAACAGTGAAACTAATGTTTTTCTTAGTTTTTTTTATATATATTTTTAAATATATTTATATTTTCTATTTTTTTTTTTTTGATAGTTGCGCACTCAAAGCTTACCTTTCCCGATCGCTGAGCGCGCGACTCCTAATTTGCCCGTTAAAAAAAAAAAATCACTAATTTCTATTCTCCCTGGGGACCCCATCCCCCGGGGCCTATATACAACCTTGGGGACCGTTTTGCACACTTCTGTCGTTGGGCTACATCTGGGTGATATTTGTGCTGCATTTGGGCTCTTTTGTCTCTGGTGGCCATATTGGGAGATTTATTTGTTATGAAGTTTCCTAATTTACTCATTTACTGCAGTCTCATCAGTAGGAAATGCTTCAGTTTTTTACTTTGATTCCAGCAAGAAGGTATTCAGACACACATTTGCCATAAATTCAGAATGTTAGCACTCTAGTTGCTCGTTAGATCACTGTAGTAAAGCTACTGCTCACCAGGGAAGTCTGCTGCTGGTATTAAAAGTGCATGTTTCAGTCTGCATGTCAGAATTTTTTTAATGAAAAAGAAAAGGATTTGAGAAGTCACTCAAAATGTGCCCTAAGTTTTCTTTCAGCAGCACTAATCATACTTTCTATGGCAAAATGAGCCCCCTCATTTTGTTCCTTTTTAAACTAATTGTTTTAGAGTTACCACTTTATTCCAATCAAGATGGCTTCAGGTGTGCAATAAGTTTGTCATAAGTAGGACTGTTAGCGCTCTAGTTGTTCATTAGAACACTCTGGCAAGCTGCAGTAGAACACAAAGGAATCAACTGACCGTCTCTGCCCTTGTTGGATGTACATGTTTTACTGAGAATGTCAGACTTCATTCTCACATGACTGAGAAAGATAATGTGAATTTACAGAAAATATGCTCTCAGTTTAGCTTATAGATCACCTTCCAAACCTCTGTGGGAAAAGCATGAGAAAATAGTTTTCTCTCAAACATGATTCATGATATCCCAGCAGAAGGCTTTTTCACATGGTAAAATCACCTTAGAACACACCACAATTCCTTCAACAAATGATTTCTAATGACTAAAGTGTTAAAACCTTCTATTAACTGCAATGCTTTTAAATGAGGTACTATCATGTTTCTCCAGTATTGAATCTTTCATAGATTCACATGCTTGTATCTTCCCCGTCGTCATGGTGGGAGTCTCGCGGTAACAGAATGACCACAGCAGTATAAGAAAAACTGCATAGCAAAATCCCATAGGAAATCATCTTATTTGGTAACCAAATCTCATCATTCTGTGGTCCAAGACTCAGCCAATCGGCTGCTAGCCCTGCCCTCACACTCCCCAGCAGAGCCTTCCTGCCTCAGATTTCCAACCGCCTTCGTGTGAGGAGGAGTCTCCCTGAGCCTTGCTCAGTTTTGTTCCTGTGTGAACTTTTGACCTCTGGTTCATCTAAAATTACCTTCTTGTGGCTGGTTTAAGGTATTGTGCTTCACCTTTTCTTGTTCAGTATGGCTGAAAGCTCTAAGAAGAGGCTTTTCAGGCCCTGCAGATCCTGTGGAAAGCCTAGATTGTTCTCTGAGGACCCACATAAGGACTGCTTATATTGCTTGCACCCAAAACATGTGCCTAAGGACTGTAAACATTGCAGAACCTTTTCTGCGAAGACCCTACGTGACAGGGAGGCACGTCTTCTGCTGTGGCTTCAGAAAAAGGTCACTTCAGATTCTGACTCTGAGGAGGATTCTAAGTCTTCAAAGAAGAGCACATCTTCAACTTCGGAAGATATTTCAGAGCTGAAAAAACAAAAGACAAAGGGGCCCTTGCGTCTTCATTACCTCATACTCCTCTTAAAAAATCTAAAGAGTCAAGAGAAGTTTCCTCAGCCCCGTCGACGAAAATTAGGGCGTCGCCGGCGATTATTGCTTTGAAACAGTCGACGACGACTCTGTCGACGACCACCATATCGACGACGACGACGGTGGCATCGACGGCGACTAAAACCTCGTCGTCTAAGAAAAGCCTGTTGACGATTCCGTCGACGGCCACATTACCTTCGTCGACGAAGACTTCGTCGTCGTAGTTGTCGACGATAATACAGCTTACTCCGTCGACGAGATCTCCTTCGACGACAGTACCGTCGACGGGAACTTTTAAATCTCCTAAGGTAAAGAAAATAACATTGAAGTCTATGGCGTCGTCGATGGGCTCGTCGACGAAGCAGACTAAGTCTACGGATTTTACAACATGGACAAAAGTTTCTCTGCTTCCGCCTTCAAATTTACTAGACTTACAGTCCGATGATGAGTCTTCAGGAGTGGCTTATAGTCCTTCCCAACTTCGCATTAAGAGTCAGGAAACAGATGAGGAAGAATTTCATGAGGTTCAAGAAGTTTTCTCATTTCAGGATCGTCCTCCGAGAGATTCACGGAGATATGAATCTTTTCAGGAGTCTTATGCCTACGAGGAAGAGGAAGAGTCTCGGCATACTTCTAGAGAGGACTCTATTTCCATGCCGGTGTCCTTGGTGACTGACTTACGCCTGATGATCAACGATTACTATCGGCGTTTCCCGGATGCAAACTCTCAAGCGCCACAGACGGTGGAGAAGCCGACGCAGGTACGACCACCTCACTCTTCTCCCAAAACTTCCACTCAGAAGATCCGATCTCCACCGATTATGACAATCAGAGATGACTTAGAAGACAGTGACGCTGATCAACTGGAAGAAGGAGAACTCCTTCAAGATAAGCAGGTTGACGATGAATGGGATCAATATATTCTCCCAACTACGCCGTCGCCATCTCCAACACCTGCGAACTCTCCGCCGCAAGATATAGGAGGATTCCATGACATCATGGAGAAAGCATCAAAGTGCTTTGATCTTCCCATTCCAGTTCAGGAAGCCGAATGTTTTCTTTATGACTTTAAAGAGGAGTCACGCAAGTCTATGCGATCCATTCCAATAATCGACCATATTTGGGAGGAAGGCTTGAAGATTATGAAGAACCCGGCTTCAGTGGCTGCTTCAGTTCCTTGAATAGACAAAAAATATAGAGCTCCGGAAATCGTCTCCGGCCTGTTTGATTGGTCATCCTCGACAAGACTCTGTGGTGACGCAGGCTGCCCAACGATACTCAAAAAATCCGGTTTCAACAACAATGGTTCCCCCGGACAAAGACGGAAGACGAATGGACGGCGCAGGGAAGCGCTTTGCAGTGATGGCAGCGTCTTCCATAAAGGCTTCTAATGCATTAGCCCTCATCAGCAGATTCAACCGGCAGATGTGGTGCGATCTAGCTCCCTTGCTCTCCCATCTTCCAGACGATAAAATAGAAGGGTTGCTATTCTACAGGATGGGGCTAGGGCAGCATCTGAATCCATCGACATCGCTATGGATTTGTCCTCAGTGCCTTTTCGGCAAATGGCAGGTGCAGTAGCCCTGCGCAGACAAGGATGGTTGAAGGCCACCTCGTTCAGACTTGAGGTACAGGCCAAAATAGTGGACATGCCATTTGATGGAGAGAACCTGTTCGGAAAGCATGTCGATGAGGCCCTCCAAAGTATCCAAACGGACATAGATACAGCGCGGGCGCTGGGATCTCTGCAACAGGGCAGGTTTCAGTCCTTTCGGAGGAGAGGATCCCGATGACCATTTACACAACGATCCTCGTTCCAATCGAACAGATATCAGCCGTACCAGCAGCAGGGATCTCGCCAGTACTCGAGCATTCAACAATTTCGATCTTCCAATAACTATCAACAACAGTCCAGAGGAAGATCATCTACGAGAGGGAAGTCGCAGCAGTCCAATCGACGACAATGACTTCTCCAACACATCCGACACTTGTCCGAGAAGCAGCACCCATTACCTGACTTCATTTTACCTAGCTTGGCTGTCAATAACAACGGACAGATGGGTTTTAGATGTAATACAACATGGCCATACTCTGGAATTCGTAGACAAGCCTCCAATTCAGCCTCCTATACACAGGAGGCAAGAACATCTATCAGCCCTCAAGGCAGAAGTGATAGCGTTATTACAAAAGGCGGCGATAGAAGAAGTTCCGCATCTTCAACGCGGGAAAGGCTATTACTCGCATTTCTTTCTCATCAAAAAGAAGGGCACATCAAAATGGAGGCAGGTAATGGACCTCAGAGGTCTCAACAAATTCATTCAAAAGAAATCATTCCGAATGTTATCCCTGCAGGAAATTCTTCTCCTAATTGGCAGAGGAGATTATTTGGCATCCCTGGACCTCTTAGATACTTCTTTTCACGTCCCAATCCACGTAAAACACAGAATTTCTACGCTTCATGGTGGAGGGGCGTCATTACCAATTCAAGGTCTTACCTTTCGGACTAAAGTCGGCACCGAGAGTCTTTACAAAGTGTATGGCGCCAATTGCGGCCCACCTACGACTCCAAGGTCACCAGATTTTCCCGTATCTGGACCATTGGCTTATCAAAGGAAGTTCGTTCAGAGACATCCTCTGCTCCCTTCACGTTTGCATGGAGCTTTTCGATCAGCTAGGTCTCAGAGTCAACCTAGAGAAGTCCCATCTCAGACCAGCGCAGTCCATTCAATTTCTGGGTGCTCTAATCTGCACGGAGGAGGCCAAGGCTTACCCGTCAGAGGAGCGTATTCGAAAGATCATACGGTTGTCAACACAATTGCAAACAAAAAAGTCTGTTTCAGTAAGGATCTACAAGTCCTTGTTGGGAATGATGTCCTCTTGTATTCCCCTACTCCCAAATTGCAGGTTCCGCATGAGGCCTATACAAGAACTGCTAGACGAGCAATGGCTTCAGTCGCAGGGATCCTTCGAGGATCGGATAGTAATCACTCCTCAGATCAGGGACGCCCTGTCATGGTGGAAGATCAGGGATCATTTAGCGGAAGGACTGACTTTCGAATCACAGGTCTACAATTTCGTGATGATGATGGATGCTTCTCTTCAGGGTTGGGGAGCGCATCTCCAGGAGCTCGAAATTCAGGGCCACTGGTCAAAGGCCGAAACGCAGCTCCACATCAACTTGCTAGAGCTGAGGGCCGTGTTCTTGGGACTCAAGGCTTTTCTACCCAGAATTTGCGGATCTACGGTTCTGGTGAAAACGGACAGCTCCACGTCTGTTTTACCTGCTAAAACAAGGGGGCACAAGGTCGAAACTTCTGTCAAAGGAAGCACAAGACATTTGGAAATGGCTTCTAGCTCACATCTCGCTGCAGGTGCAACATGTTGCAGGAGTGGACAACACAAGAGCGGATATTCTGAGCAGATCTCCAGAAATCTCACGAGTGGGAACTACATCGGAAACACCTTTCCAGAGTTTTCAAGGTATGGGGCACGCCAAGGCTAGACTTATTCGCGGACCGCCACAATTCGAAATGCAAAAACTTTGCAAGCAGGTTTCCGCAGAAGGGATCGTGGGGCAATGCGCTACAGATGTGCTGGACAGGAATGTTTGCGTATGCCTTTCCCCCCTTTCCTCTCATACTGAAAGTCTTAAGGAAAATGAAATCAGAGCCGTGCCATCTGATTCTGATTGCACCAGCGTGGCCGAGACAAGCGTGGTTCTCCGAACTGCTCAGCCTCTCAATGACGCCCAGGATACAGTTCCCATTAGTGCAGGATCTGATAACGATGAACAACGGACAGATACTGCATCCAAATTTGAAATCGCTCAGCTTGTCAGCATGGAACCTCACGAGCATGAATTCCACCTGTTAAAGATCCCTCAGGACTGCAGAGACATTCTATCACGATCCCGGTCAGTCTCCACAAACAAAACATATGCGGCAAAATGGAAAAGGTTCTGTCAGTGGTGTGCATCTAACAACTTGCATCCATTTCGGGTCTCTTCTGATCAGATTCTCCCATATCTACTGACATTGGCAAAATCTGGACTCTCTCATATGTCCATAAAAGTACACCTAGCTGCGATTTCAAGGTACACAAGAATGCCTGATCAGCCCTCTCTTTGGTCCCAGAGAGTTATTAAGGAATTCCTCAGAGGGCTCTTCAGAATGTTCCCTCCGGTTCAAAGACCAGTTGTTCCTTGGCAGCTGAATACAGTTCTTACACAGTTGATGAAACCGCCCTTCGAGCCAATCCATAAGGCGGAATTACAATTTGTCTCATGGAAGACAGCGTTATTGTTAGCGCTCACATCGGCAAGAAGGGTCAGCGAGATTCAAGCGTTCTTGATTGCAGAACCATTTCTACAATTCAGGCAGGACAGAGTGATTCTCAGGACGAATCCCAAATTTATCCCTAAAGTCCCTTCCAGTTTTCATCTGAATGAACCAATAGTTTTGCCTACATTCTTTAAAGACCCGTCAACAGCGGCAGAAAGAGCATTGCACTCTTTAGACATTAAACGATGTCTCAAATTCTATATCGACAAGACCCAATCTTTCAGAAAGACAAATAAGCTTTTCGTAGCCTTTACTGGCCCCAGGAAAGGGGTGGCACTTTCTAGATCTAGTATCTCGAGGTGGATATCGTCAGCAATATCCTTGTCATGTCAAAGCTGGAAAACCTTTGCAAACCAAAGTACGTGCGCACTCCACAAGGAAGATGGCAACTTCTACGGCCCTATTTGCAGGGGTGCCATTGCCAGACATTTGTAGAGCTGCAACATGGAAGAATGCGCACACCTTTACTAGACCTTATTGTCTGGACGCAGCGTGGGGAAAGGATGCAGCAGTGGGACAAGCAGTTCTACGGCACCTATTTCATTAAGGTATTTATCATGGATTATAACGATGTATGTATGTACAGATATATGTATATTTACGCAAATTTTTCAAATACTGCAATGTATGTTAACATTCTATCCAAAAGAGCAGAGCCCACGTTTATTAGGGGTTCTAGCCTGGAAATGCAGTTTGGGATAAGTACTGCTTACTATTCTGATACAAGCATGTGACTCTATGAAAGATTCAATACTGGAGAAAAAACGAGTTACTTACCTGTACACTATGGTTCTCCAGTATTATCTTTCATAGATTCACATGCGGCCCGCCCACCTCCCCATTTCTCAGGCAGAACCTTATTGTCTCTAAGTGTATTGTAGTCTCGCACTCGGGGCTGGAAATCTGAGGCAGGAAGGCTCTGCTGGGGAGTGTGAGGGCAGGGCTAGCAGCCGATTGGCTGAGTCTTGGACCACATAATGATGAGATTTGGTTACCAAATAAGATGATTCCCTATGGGATTTTGCTATGCAGTTTTTCTTATACTGCTGTGGTCATTCTGTTACCGTAAGACTCCCACCATGACGACGGGGAAGATACAAGCATGTGAATCTATGAAAGATAATACTGGAGAACCATAGTGTACAGGTAAGTAACGTTTTATATTGGTCCCAAGATGGCTGCCAACACTTCTTGGATGAAGTGCTGACAGCCAATCAGATCTCACGATGAGATGTGTGGTTAGACTCCGCCCAGATATATATGTGATTTTGCTTTTGATTTTCTCAGGAACTACTGAACGGATTTACACCATTTAACCAAAAGGCACGTGTGTGAACCAAGGGCTACCTCTTTGCCAAATTTGGTGTAATTCCGTTCAGCAGTTCGGGCTGTAGCTGCGATTAAAGGTTCCTATGGAAAATTGCATAGGGAAAACACGTTTTGGGACCCCCCTTTTTTCTCGGCCCCCGCTTGACGAATCACCTTGAGACTTTTAGGTTAGGAGCGGACTGGAGCGCCCCACCAGTTTTGAAATTTTCACTAAGATTTGTCAACCGGCGCCACAGTTATTCCAAATAGAATGTTGCGGATTTCCTATCTAAAATAGGTCCTAACTATAACTACCTACTGGCGACCGCCAGTAGGTAATATATATCTATATCTAGTGAAAGAACTTTACTGTCCCTTTCTTTACAAGAAGCAATTTATTGTATTTTTTATGGCTCCGCAGCAGCTCTGTATGTCCCCTGTGTCGCACTTTCTTTAGTGATCTGTTATTAGAATTTTGTGGCTAACTGTTGAAGGTGTCTTCTGCAAGTAGACCTATTGAAACTGGTCCGCCTTGTCAGTCTTTAATATGCCAGTAAATAATGTTGTTCACTGCCATATTTGGGATATGTTGATGGAGATAATATTGCTCGCCATGACATAGTGAAAAAAGTTGCCACTGTTTTGAAAATCCTCCATCTGCTTTGATATTGGGTTTGTGGTTGACATTTACTATTTTGTCTTTAGCTAGGTACTGAGCAGCAGCAAATTGAGTGCCTGCTTGAAGGTTTTAGCTTACCACTGAAGTAGTGCATTGAGGACTGCTGAAGTTTTTAAGTTTTACCTGCTCGTTATGCCAGGAACACCTTGTTCTCTTGTAACTGGACATGTGCTCGGCGCAGGCTCATGCCTACTTAGTACTGCCTTCCCCTCTGGGTATCTCAAATGTTGTGATGGTTGGTCCCAAAGTATAGGTGTTTTGTTAATTCGATAAAGGGAATTTTAATCTGTTGAAAGTTACAATTGTGTATCATTTAAAACTCCGTTGTATCTGAAACAGCGGATGCAAGTTTAAAACTTCATTGTTTTTTAGTTTTACTTTCGACTACCTTGTTATGAGCATGAAAAATACCTATTTAATAATTATATTTGGATATTCCATATGAAGTACTTAAGTGGTTTCTTAATGTGTCTACAATATAATTTGCTGTATTCCATGGACCAGCCCAGCCAGTGTAAAGGACAAACTGTGATTTCAAAGTGAGAGACATGGTTAAGTCAAATTATCAACTGGATGTAACCAATAAAGATTGAAATAGGAGTATCTGTAAATCAGTGACTCACACACACTTCTTGATGTTACTTTTGTTTTTCTTATTTTTTTGGGAGGGGGATCAGTTTAAAATAAAAATGAACATTTTTTAGGCATACACCACTTTAGACTGGTGGCACACAACTTGAATAATAGTAAACAAATATAGGCATTTTCCATGGGAAAGCAAGCTAGACTGCTGATTCAGGCCTTTTCCAACTACCTACTGTAGCCCTGCATTTCAAAACAAAAATCCACTCTTCTCGAAGTACAACAAAAAAGTAGTAGTAATCCCTCCACCAGCCTATGCACTTTCACCAGCTTTTGAGAAGAATCTCTCCACCTGTATTTTCAGCATGACCACTTGCTGACTGAACAGCACGTATCCACAGTACAACTGGCACTCTGACTCCCTCAGGCCTGAGAATTCAAGAGGTTTTCCCAAATTCACCAGATTGTGCTGCCTCCCGACTTTGCTGGTCATTTATTGGTGACACTTGGACATGTGCAGAGATGTGTGGCTGACACCTGAGAGGAGATGATCTCCCTTACATGTATTTTGTGACTGTAGTCCCCGCCATTGCTGCGGACTGGCGCCAGCAGTCAGAAAAGCCACTAACGTGTTACTGTGGGAGGCAGCTGATGCTTGTTACTTACCAGGGCGGTTGACTCTTGATGTATGATTGACCGCTCACCCTATCCTCTGTGAAATAATCTTTCCTGTGATTTGGATAGAGGGCCTACTGAACATACACATTATCATTCACATGCTGTATATCTTATGGTCGCCTCTCTTTTGAACATACAAAGAGGATACCTCATAAATTCAGAAGAGAGGGACTGATGCAAAAGTTCATATGTCACATCTTTCCTTTCATATACATGCTTCACCAGACCGCTCTCTGAACCGCAGGATAATTTGGTCTTTGTCAATGCCTGGGTTTTAAAGGAAGGTCCTGGTAAGATCAAACCTCTTGTATTTGTAAGTGCTTGTTTATGTTCTTCCTCCGGTGGGCAGATTAGTCGAAATGTTCTCAATCTTTCCTTGTCACACCTCAGATATCACCCCAGTTAGTACTATATTTTTTGTAAAGCAGGAAACCTATTGCACTATTCAAAAAAATGACCTTTACTGGGCAATGCTTTGCAGATTCGATTTGGATTTTGAATGTGTGGCTTTTCTTGCGCCAAGAGACCATGTGGGCATAACACTGCCGCAAGGAAAACGTTTGGCTAAGACTGTGCTGCTATTTATCATAGACCCACAAATCTTTCCTTTTTGTTGGAGGCAAATATTGTTCTTATCGAGTCTTGTGATTGAATGACTGTTTCACTAGTACGTTTTATTTGGGAAATATGGTGTCCAGCGGAGGCAGCAGGACGCAAGTGCGTCTACGTAGCTGCTGGATTGGATGATAGAACTACGAGATGGAGTGTGGCAAGGAGATGTGAACCAAAAATAATTCATCTTTGCTTTTTTTGTCCAAAACCTATGTATGTCTCCTGACACGCTACTGCGGATTCTAATAGGTTCAAATGCTAGGGAGTGGTAGAGATTCTTTCTGGCGTGTTTCCTGCTGGGGACTGAGAGGGCAGAGTAGCACAGTCTGCAGACGCGGCAGGGCTCTGTCTAGAGTGGACGAGTACCCGGGGAGTAAGCAGCCGGTTTGGATTTCGGGCCTGATTGCTCTGTCTTTTTTCAGCCATGGAGAGTGGAGAAGCGTGAATTAAAACAGAGGGTATTAGCGAGAAGTACTCTTTGGAACAGGGAGACGACCACAGTAATCGGGACCTGTAATGAGGCTGCCTGCGGTGCATGCAGTGGGCCCCTAAGACGGTGGCACCCTTAAGAAGGCATCCCCCTTAGTGCCACATTATGCACCTCCCCGTGACCTGGTGCAGGGACCTCGTTCTCTGGGAGTCTCTTCTACATTCAGCGCCTCTGTTACGTCATTTCCGGGGTGCAGTGGGCTGAGGGACAGGTACTTATACCTGTCCCCACCCACTGAACACGCTCTTTGTTCCCCGCTGGACACACTGTCCAGTCGTGCCAGGGTCGTTGTGGTCCTCGTCGTAGTGGTCTCGGTCCGTCGGGGCTTTTACTGGTTTTGAGTCTCTGCTCAGCTCCTTTGATCCTTGGCGTGTCACTGGCCTCAGAGACTGTGATTAGCAGAGGCTGAAAGTTTTGGTTTGGGAGGTAAGCGGACTAGTCGGGACTTGGTTTTGTTGTCGGTTTGCGTCTTTTGTGGGGGCCCGCCCATCTGTTTGGGCACCGTCTGTGTCACGCTGTCCTGGTGGTGCAGGCAGCGTTGGCGTTTTAGGAGGTGAGTCCGTGGCCCAGAGGGGCAATTTCTTTAGCCTCTTGACGCCCGTCCCAACCCCTTTTGGGACGCACAGCTTCTGCCTCTGGGCTTTTTGGGGCACGTTTGGCCCTGCGCCATCGGGGGGAACAATTCAGCTATTCCAATCAGGTCTCTGTGGGTGGCATTGCACAGGATGGCTTCTCGCCTTATTTCTGACAGTGGAGCAGAGGCAAGGGTCTCTGCATTTGGTGTTACGGTTTTTTTAAACATGGTCAACAAGTCTAGAAACAAATTGACATTCGTAGCTGCCTTGGGTTATTCATGCGGACTGGTGGGGAGAATTGTTGTCGCCCAGCACCCCACTCCTAAATTATAATAATGATTGGGGGGGGGGGGGGGGTCAAGCAGATTGTTCGTTGCTGCTGCACTTGCGGGCAGTGCCCCTGCTGTGCGGGCATATCCTGGTTGCTGCCAGAGAGAGGGTGGCGGGAGGGCCTGGGTTGTCCTGTGGGAGTGAGTTGGGCCAGAGTTCAAGGGCCGAGCCGACGGATGCAAGGCCCACTGGCAGTAGTCTCAAACCGTCGCGTAGTAGAGCCCACTCGGGGCAGATACCAGGCATGGCCCCAGATTGGGATACTGTGCAGCCGTGACGGCGTGGTTTCATGGCAGTCGGCCTGCTTGAGGCTGTGATCCTAGCGTGAGGGCGCATTTCGGGACGTTTGTGCGAACAGGTTTCCTCCTTCTCTGCTCCTCACAATTTTACACTGCCCTCCGTTTGGTGACCTGCACAGTGGACGTGCTCAGTTGCCAAGTGACAGGGTGTTGGTCTCGGGTTCTGCGCTATCTGGCCTTGGTCTTGATGTGTGCTGTTTGGCCTCACCATGAAGCAGCTGATACCCCCCCCCCCCTTTCATATTTGATTTAGACGGTTTAGGGAGCCCATACTGGATTTGGTGTGTGTGCGCTAGTCTGGGTGGCCCTGTGCAACTGGCGTTGCAGGTGGTGCACTTGCCTGGTGAGTCTGCTGATATGCCCTGAGGGGGTTGCTTTATTTGTGGCGGTCTGAGCTTGCCTGCTGCCTTGTCTCTCCGGGGGAGCCAGCTTTGCGGTGCAGGTAGCGCCTGCTGGGCGCGAAGTAGCATGAAGTGAAGAGGGCAGCATGTAGGGACTGAGATGCGGCCTTCAAGGTGGTATGTTGCATTGTGTTAGCGGTGAGTGCGGTGCCCTTTGGTGGCCATGGCTCTTGCACCCTGGGTGGCCTCCTGCCGGGCCGGCTGCCTCTTTTTCCAGACTGAGTGTGGCGCAACTCTGACCTTGGCCACCACATACTGCACGGTTTGTCATGGGGTGGGAGGGGGGACCAACGGCAACCAATTTGTTTTTTTAGTCCAGGATTTACTTAATGCGATTTTATATGGCGCACACTTTACACGAAAGTGTCAGAGCGCTTTTCAAAAGGACCAGTTGCATTACATAGACACTTCAGAGTACATGAGTTACATCTAAGATACAGGTAGAAAAGCTCCAAATTCACTTAAGAATGGTAGAAGCACATAAAGTTTAATACAGATACTAGTGTACATACCTACACATTGCAAATTAACTCAAGGAGAAGATACTAACATGGTATGTGCATGTATTCACTCTGAAAGGGCATCTAGGCGAGTGTAAAACGTTACTAAGTTTAGCTAGTAGAGTTTGTTTAAATCAACTAATTATTTAATACCTCCTCTTCACCTGCTGTGCTAGAATATATCCAGCGTTCCTACCAACTAATGACCCAGAGGCAAAGCCACAGAAAACCCCACAAAATGGTAGCTCTGATTGGGTTGGCCACAGTGCAGTTTGGCTCATCAGGCGGGCAGGGCAGGGCAGCTTAGGTTAGTCACTGCTGCCTGCCCTTGGATCGGCCCTAAGTTAACCCACCCAGTTGGCATACTCCTTGTATGTAATAAACCTGCAGCAAACAGTTTTCCAACAAAAGTTTGTGTGGACTGTGTGTTTTGTGCGGCGTAACTATTGCTAAGCGGGGAGGTGGTTGCCGATCTCTTCACTAAGCTAATAGGTGCAGTTTGCAGTTTGGGGGTGTGCGCACAATGGAACTAGGGGAATTGCATGCATCTAACAAGTTGGAGCCAGGAGGGTCCAACAGGAAAAAACAGGAGGGCAGAAATGAGGTTTGTGCAGGGTCCAAGCGGCACAAGGACATTAGTAGTGCATTGGGCTGTAGAGACCAGCAAGCACAAATGGTCTTCCACAAGGTAACTCAATCTCTTAGGTCTTTCTTTAAGGCAAAGATTGAGCACAGGGTGGAAGGAAAGGGCATGAGGGAACGTAGGATATAGCTGGGCTTACCAAGGGGGGTGGGGAAGCATTCAGAAGATGCTGCTAAGTCTCAGAAATTAGAAGGGGTTTTGATATCTCAGATTCATCAAAAATGAATTAAAAGTACTTGTGCCGGGCTGGAGGAAAAAACTGGATGGTTTAGCTGTATGTACTGGGGAACTAGAAGAACACTTGGAGAAACTGAGCACATACATAGAATCGAATAGCTCGGAAATCCAGTTGCTGAAGCAAAGAAATAGAGACTCCTTGGGTAGGGTGGAAAGATTATAGAATAATGCTAGAGGGAACAATCTCAGGATACTGAAAGATCCGGAAGGGGCAGAAGGGAATGATCTTAAAGGTTTCATAGTTAATCTGTTGAGGGAAGCAGTGATTCTTGCTGATGATCTGGTGAATTTGGAGCAGGAGATTTATGACCCTTTTAAGGCAGTTCCAGGGCGTAACACGGCCAGAAACGTTTGTTGAATTTTCAAACATATGCTGTAAAAGAGCAGATCCTGGGGGTTACCCTGAAACAAAACTTGTTGCAGGTGAGGCATTTCTTTTGGTATTTTGTCGTATCTCTCGAGGGCAACTATTGACGGGCAATGGGAGCTGAATAGATGAGCTGATAGAGTTGGGGACTAAAACCCAGTTATATACCCTGCTCTTCTTAAAGCTGTATTTAATAGCGAATGAATAAATTTAGGGAGCCTTTAGAGGTGGATCAGTTCATCCGGAAACTGAAGTCAAAGGAAAATAAATGATAAAATCACGAAACAAAGTTATCACTGCGGAGTAAGACGAGTACGTCTCCCTAGACCAGCTCAAATATGACATTTGAATAATGTCAAATGGACTAGAGGGGAGGGTTCCCCGGGAAAGGGGGGTGGGGAGCATTTATTGGTGGGGTGGGGGGGAATGTACAAGTTTTTTGTTTTTTTTTGGTGTATTTTGGTTCACTGCGTTTCGGAAATTAGTTTAACTAGGAACGGTTAGAGTAGCCGATGGAGGAGATAAAGCCATATCTTTGCTGACCTGGTTTTGAATGGTCGGTCTTAAGATGAAGAGAAAGCAACACCTAGTCACTCTAGTATCTAAAGGATCAGAATATTTCAGGGATTATTTAGCAAGAAACTCACCTCACCAGATCAGTGTGTGTAGCACTATTTATGGACCAGAGTTGGATAAGGTAAGTGGTTCCCACGATGCAATCATGTTGCATAAAGTGGAAGCCGGCTCTGAGGCTTAAGCTGGGATTGGATGTTTTGGAGGCCAGATCAGATGACGAGGGGAGGTGGGTGGTATTGAAGATCAGGGCTTGTCTAAGGGACGTTACATGCCCTAATGTTGATTACCCAAGTCCCTCTGCAGGATTGTTTTCCCATAGTGCGGATTTTAATGGTCCAATTATTATATGGGGAGATTTCAAAGTCTTGTTAGGTCCTCAAGACATAAGCAGGTGCGGAATCCCAAATCACTGGCATACCTTGCATTTTCTGAAGAGAGTTAGGTCTTAGTGATGTCTGGAGACTGAGAGCTGGGAGAACAAGAGGGTAAACCCATCATTGCATGAAGTACAGGCATTATTCCAGATTTGATTTTTCTTTTTAGTGGATAGTAAAGAACTAGTTAGTGTTAGGTGTATCAAGCATCAAGCACTGCCCAATACAGATCCGATCATGCAGTGGTTACTTGTAACTTGCTTCTAGAGAGATACAAGAAAGTGAATTAAGATGGGCTCTAGTTAGAAGAATTCTTTCAGAGGAAGATGTAATTCAAAATCTTAGGGTGGATACAGAAGACTTTTGAGTTTAGTCTGGAAACCAGGGATATACATATAGTCTGGGACACATATATAAGGATTTTCTTAGAGGACTGGTAAGGGGGGCTGTTTCTCACCTTAATATAACAAGCATTTGCTATGCATTAGGCCTTGCATTTACAAAACTCTCGTAAATGCGATACCCATTGCATTTCAAGTGCTTGTTTGTAAAAGTGCCCCATTCAGCACTTTCACTTTAATGTTGGCCGAGCCCCTTTCCTTAGACTAACCGCGTCTAAGGAAAGGGACACGGCCGCCATTAAAGGGAAAGCGTGGCATGGGGCAGTTTTAAATAAAATTTAAAAAAAATCATAAATGGTAAAAAATAAACATGGGGTCGCGTTCGGCGCCGCAAATAAAACATAGGCTCAGCCGCCACGTGTGATGGGGAAAAAAATAGTAAAGCGTTGAGTGTGTCCTGTCATTGAACAAATAGTGCTCAGAGGCTGTAATTAAAGCCTACAGAGTAACAACTCATGTAACAGGGGGTGTCGCCATGGGAGGTTACAAAAGGAGACAAGGCGGTACTAAGGAGGGACTACTAAGCATATTGACAAACGAAAAGCCACCGTTTCCAAAGGACAGTGACACAAGCCAATGAAAAATATGGGCGGAGCTTCAAGTCCATACATGAATACAGCATGCCTCCCAGAGCAGCGCATGCGCTTCCCAGGCTCGACCTTAAAAGGAGAGGATACACCAAGATTGGAGAAGGAAACTGAGCGACTTAAATAAAATCTGAATGTAGTAGACCTGGGAGAGAGAGAAACGGCAATCAGCGCAAGATCTTCGTGCTGCGCGAGAGGCTTGCATAACCTCTGAGGAAGCCTAAATCTCGAAGAGATGGGAGGTCAGTAAGGTACAAATAACGAACCCACTGCCAGCTAGTCTTAGTCCTTTAAAAAAAAAAAAACTCCGTTTTTTTTTTTTAATAAAGGACCAAGACTGAATTGTTGAGTTAGTCGTGGGTTAGTTCTTTGTGTTTTGAAATAATTAGCACAGGGAAGACCGAAGATCTTCCCCATCTCTCTCTCTTGCATGTTTCACAGGCCAGTAAGGTAGCCAATTTTGAATATGGCGAAGTACGGAAGCTGTTGGCCTGCAAAGCAAGCTCTGAACGGAGCAGGAAGTATATAAAGGAGGTTAAAGGTGGTAACACTAATATTAACGTTAATACCAGTCCCTTTTTGGGAGAACTTGTATAGAGATAAATCTGCCCCTGACGTTCCTAAGTTAAGGAAGAATAACCTAAATAAGTTAAACACTGAACAGCAAGAGGTGCTTGGCCAGGAAATTGCCGATCTTGATGTTAGGGAGACCATTAACAAGAATATGATTGAGAAAGCCCAAGGCCCCAATGGCATCCATATGGAGCTTTATGCTAAACTAGTGGGAAAGATAGTTCCTGTGTGGAAGATGTTGTTTAATAAGATCCTGGTAGTTGTCACCGAATGTCCACTTTCATGGCAGGAAGCAGTCCTCTCTTTAATCCTGAAACCAGGTAAATCCCATGACTAAGGTGATTCATACAGGCCAGGATTCCTATCAAACTTCAACTATTAAATCTTTGCGGCAATTCGAGCTAAGCAGTTAGGCGAATATGCAAAATTGTTACTTCATGTTTAAAAGGAAAGGGTTTGTCCCGAGGCCCTGTTTGCATGAGTTGACATACACTCTGATAGGGTCTGTAGATTTAGCTTCTGCTTCATTAGCAGTGATACCGATTGACTCATATAACGCCTTTGACCAGGTACATTGGGTTTATTGGGAGAGGTATTGAATGTCATGGGATTATAGACTGTCTTTTGTTATGTGATCAAGGCAATCTACACGACCCAAAAGGCAAGGATTCTGGTAAATCGCAATCCGACAGAGCAAATTAGAATGATGAGAGAGACCAGACAAGGGTACCTCTCTCCCTCTCTGTTTAATTTGTATATGGAGCCTTTTGTAGAAAGTCTAAAGTTGAATCAAAGGAATGTTCCTTTTGAGTTCAAGGGCTTTAGTAAGAAGTTGGCCCTGTATGCAGATGATCTCATCTACACTGTAAATGTGGATGGCACTCTGTCCCAGCTGCATCAGGAAATTGCAAAATGTGGGCAACTCTCTAGCTATCAAGTTAACTGTGCTAAAATAATGAGATGGAATCTGGATTTGGAAGTGGTGGAGGGGAAAGAGATTACATATTTAAGGATATTGGTGGGAAGAACTTTGAGAAAATTCCGGCGGTAAACCTAAAAGGGGCAAAAAGAGAAATTAAAGCATTATTTGGGAAGTGGGCGAACTTGCCCCTGAAATTGTGTAGTCAGGCTAACTTGGTCAAAGTGGTAATTTTGCCATAAGCTAACATTGACAATATCCCCTTGAGCTTCGATAAGACCACATTATGGAAGCTACAGGGAAACATTGGTAGCTTCATTTGGACCTCTTAATGTTAGGGTGTCAATGAAGAAGTTAAGGAGAAAACTAGCTAAGGGAAGTTTGGGTCTACCAGATGTACAGCTATATTGCTGGGCTTTCCTATCATAAAAACTGTAGGATGCTATTGAGAGCTCCGGACTTGCGTCCGATTGGCAAAGTCTAAAAAAAAGTATGGTGGAAGATATAGCTAGTATGGGCTTTATGTACAAGTTTGGGTCACCTAAGTTTTTTTTAAGAAGGTCAAACTGAAAATTTTGCATGTATCCACTAGGATGCAAATTCAACCCTACCATCCCCTTTGGGGTAATGGCATATAGAGTCAAAATAGCCAACTGTCTGGACAGGGCACAGTCCTCATGTCACTGAAGACTTTTGTTGCTTGCAAATTGTATTTCGCACACCCAAATTCGACAAGTGTGAGTTAGGCTCGCAGCACTGATTACTAAAAGCGAAGTTTAGAGCAGCTGAGAGCTGTAAATCGAGTTAAAGCGCTGGAGAATTCTGTACATGCAGGTCTGGCCTGCATGATTTGGGCGCCCTATGAGAGATGGCTGTGCGTAACAGAAACAACAAATATGGTCCAATGATTGTCTGAACTCCTGTATGTGAGTTCTTCTTTGGGCACCACAAGAATGCAGGTAATGAATGTGGCGGCATGCTACTTGTGGGATAAGAACCTCTTGCAATCTGAAGAGGATTGTTACTGTATCCTATGGTGTTGGTGCCACTTTCAGAGCTATGAGGAGCAAACAAAAACTAGTATGTTTTGCTTATCTCCCATGTCCGAGTCTGGCCTGGGAGCCCCCGACAAAGAATTTAGGGAACAATCACATGCATATGAGGAGGGTTGTGTCGAGTGTTCTTTAAGGTTTGCTTGGTATCAGTCTAATTACTTCAGCTTTTTGGGTGAGGATAGCAACCCATGTAACTTTGTGTAGCTTTCTATAGATTTTAAAAGCAAACAAATCGAACCATTCTTCTATTTCTAAAACCCGCAAATCTCGTTGCATTTAGCCCAGAGTCACGTTTGTTAACACAGTTAACCGCAATGAGGCAAACATTAAAAAAAAGAGATATTCTGTAAATACATATTACAAAGATGTTTTGTTCAATTGTGTTATTCCATCTTCTGTCTCTACAATTTAAAGTAGACCATTTAAAAAGGCTTGTGGGCAGTACGTTTGGAATGGTTTGTTTGTCCTCCTAAGTGTACAGCGAAATTCTTCTTGTATTCCTAAAATGCTAATTCTTTCCTGATATACATGCTTACTACTTTTTAGTGTTATTATTGTTCGAAATTGTGTGTTTAGATCAATGGCACATGCTCATGATACATCCTGGCTATTGGTTTGGCACAAAGATAGTCCTATGTTTTAACTTATCCATTCTTTAACTGTTACATGCGACAACGCAAGCGTTCTTGCTCGTGATAGACAGTGCATACAACAAGGGGCTTGCAGTCCACCTATTGCTTAGCATTTGTTAGCTTCATTTTCACTCTTATTTCTTGCCGTCTATTTAGTGAGCGTGTGCTAGCTTTACTACTTCTACTTTCAGCTGGAGCATGGACCATGTACTGATTGCTTCAGCTTGATTGCTGTCCTTCCATTGATCACGCTGTGATTGAGGCACTACTTTTATCTTTTCTGTCATCCTTGTTGAACCTCTTGCTATTTGTAACTATGGTTTACTGTGCCATATGCACTTCAAAGAAACCCTCTTCTCCTTTGAAATTGATTTTTGTTTTTGGGGGGAGTAGCAGATGTGTGATTTTACTGAACAACAGAGGTTATATGCTAATGTAGTCTCACTAAAACCTGGACACAGATGCAATTGCTTTCCTTGTCATTGGATTTTTTTTGCCTTATGTTGTGTTTTTTTTTCACCCATTTACTCAGAATGACAGAAGTGTTATGCCAAGATCTAGTAAACATTGGCAAAGCCAATAGGTCTCCCCTTTAAGACTATTGGCTCTCCCATTGCATCTTGTTCATGCTGGCCAGCATGGGTATTGCCGAACTTGGCAAGGATTTGTAGCCACGCTGTATAGAAGCATAGCTGCTGTGCAACATGGCTAAAAAATAAAATAAAATGGATTGTGATGCACCCTGCGCTAATGAGCGTAAAAACAAAAGTGGATTAGCGTGTCAGTGCTTTTTAAAACTGCTTTTGGCCACACTTCATGCATCTTCGCTTGTGAACAGCGTTACAAAACATTGCCAAAGCCAATATCTCTCATAGGCATGAACTATTGGCTTTGTCGATGCTTGATCAAATCGCTTTTGAATTGGTGCTGATATACAACCACTGTAAGGTGATGAGAGGGATCGACACAACAGGGGAGCTTCAATGGTTACAATTCAAGTTCCACTATCTCGCTTAACATCCAAAATTAGGTATACTGGTAACCTGGGTGTTAAAGATAATGTTATGCCCTGGATCGCAGGCAGTTGAAATTCTCCCTCACCCATTTCTAAATTCTGTATTGTCTAAGATACAATACTTTGTAGGCATATAAATCAGTTTACTGTAAAAGCTGATTTGAAGGGATTTGTAATTGCTTCCTTTTCCACTTACACAACTTCATAAAAATGTCCAATATGATCAACCACGAGAACATGATTAAATGGCACATCACTATAAACCAAACAATTTGTGCTTTCCCTAAAACTCGATGGGAGGCATATAAATATCCCCAAAATATTTACAGAGAGGGCGATCTGCTGTTCTAACTTCAGTAATCTAATATTTGCGGTGAGTGTTTGCGAGAAGTGCAGTCGCAGTAAGTGCGCATGCATGAAATGCTCTTGCATTGTGCTCCAAAGACTGAGGGGCATAGGCAAATGAGGAGCGTAAACCGAAGGAACACCAGTATTATTCACAGTAATTGGAAGTAAGAATCACCTGAGCTTAAAAAAATAGAAGCGGGGGAAGCGTTAGTGGCATTAAACAGGAAGACATTTGTTGTTGTATTGAGGCAGAGATTCCTATTCCCTGCTGACCCCTTCTGACCCTCCACCGTCATGAACCGTGAGTGCCCCACCCTGCCCGTGGTATCAAAGATTGAGCAATGCCTGACCGCCACCCTCCCAACACAGACACCGGAGCTCTCATCTCTCTATAGCATCTGCTTCCACCACCTCTTTCCATGCAACCTGTGAGTTGCAATGTGCCATTGAATTGCCTGGTATTTAATGTTGCTAGCATGTGACATACTACGTCGGAAAATTCTGTTGTGTTCAACTTCTCCATGAAGTTGGATGAAGAATAGAATTGTCATTCAAGGTTAAACTTGAATCTTCTTCCTATTACATTATGTCTGGGTGTCTTTCATCAACCACATCTCATGCATTGATTCTGTCCCAGTTTGCAATTACCATAAATCATACCAATAATTAAAAAGAGAAAATCATGTGCGCATCACTACAGAGGGGTTTTGCCCCGTCCACATGTTGTGAGCCAGGAGTACATGTTTTGATTGGGCAGAAGAGGTGTGCTTCCACAAAAAAGTGCTTGCCCTCCGCACAACTGTGATAATTTTATTTATTTATCCAGCTGATTCAACTTTCAGGGACACACACTTAGCACTGTAATGCTTTTAAAGTGTATTGGATAACGTGATAATTTAAGGTCTTTTTCTTTGGCAGCACACAGATGGGAGGGAGACAGTCCATAACCTACATGGTTTTTGAGATCTGTCTTTAGAGTGCAGCTGTCACCTGACCTTTTAACGTAGACCAATATTTTCTGCAGTACTTTTCTTCCACACAAATCCATTCCCATGCTGTCTACTAGTAATGCTTCACATTATCATACAACATTCCGTTAAAGCCAGACCTATTGACGTTGCCAATGCTTGTCGTGGTTGTCTGCTCCGATTGTAAACTGGATTTATGTATAAATGTCTGTCAAATATTATAGAGGGACCATTCGTTCCCATTTAGGTTGCGTCATAGATTTCATTTATCGTTTTTTAATTTTGGATCCTGGGACCAGATTGACACTAGCATTGCAACTTTAAAGCCAGCTATGAAGATATTTGCTGATTTTGGTGCAGATTGCCACTTCTTCAGTAAAGTGGGGGAATGGGAGTTGCTCAGGGTGTGCCCTAGAATGGTCATTCAAGGACTAGTATTGTTTTTGTCTTTCAAAGCAAAATCGCGGCTGAATGACAATTTACCAAATTAGACGGGGACCTTGAGATTTCCTCCGGGGGTAGGTGGTAAACTATCACCCCGCTATTGTGTAGTGTAGCTGTCTAGTGCGCATGCGCCAATTATTATTCATAATAATGCAGAAAGTAATGAAGCATTGACAGTAAATTGTTTACACGTTTGTATAATGAACAGGTGTTTATATAATTACAGTAGCGCATAGCACAGGCACAGCATGGGCAGCAGCAGCGCATGCTTAACTAACAAATGTTTCACAGGACAGATGGCAGTGCATGATGTATGTATATATGCCACAAACGGGTTGGGTATAACCGACTCAGTAGAACCTATATATGGCGCCCTTGGATGCCTAAGAGGGGCCAGTGAGTGGTGTTGGTTGGTGGGGTGGGTTGGGGCAGCACATAAACAGATTGGAATCTATGTGCGCCTGAGAGAGACAGGGTGAATAAATAGATGGTGAATAACGCTTCCGTGACTGCTTGAGCTGGCGCCGCCGCTGTGGGGAACTGAGGTGCGCACTGATCCCGTGGGCCGTGAAACAATTGGCAATGAGAAGTGGTGGGGGAATCCCAAAGTACGAAAAAAACTGGATCGCCTTATCCCCCTGGAGTGCCTACCTATCCCCTGATTGGACCATAAATGACTGCACGGACAGAGAGCATGCACTGCGTGGCTGGTGTCTCCGCTGGACGCAACATGGATTCGGAAGGGAGAACCTAGCCCGATGGAAAGAAGATTAAATGGCGGAGGCAGTCATAAGTCACTAGACAAGCACACCACTGCCTTTCTCCGAGGTGAAGCAGAAATGCCTCGGAGAAACGCAGTGGCGTTTTCGGATTCGGGGGCGTGCTTTTCTTTTTCTCTCCTCTTGCCATTGGCTGGAGGAGAGAAAAACACGCCCAGCGACAAGTAACGAAAAAACACGCCCCCGAATCCGAAAAGGACGGGGCTTGTGTTGCGAGACGAGCCTCTTCTCCAATGGCTGGCCAGCATTTAAGAGGCCAGCCGATAGAGAAGAGAAGAGGGGCGGGTTCAAGCCCCTCTTCTCTAAGTCATTAAATCTCGCGAGCGAGACTGCGCAAGCGCAGCCTTCGCTAGCCGAGACCTAAAAGGGCAGTGAAAACTCACTGGGTCTTAAAATAATAGAAGAGGTGGTCACTCAGTATGAAGTTCAGTTCATTTTGTTGTCATGTTCGCTGTTTTCCTTTACATGGCTGATTCACCTTTACTTTATAATTTGGCTTTCCCTTCAGTCATTTGTAGGGTTACTGTGAGCTCACCCTTTTTAAGCCTTTTTTGTTGACTTGCATTTTTGCCCTCTTCTTGTATGTTTTTAGCCCTCCTACTGCATTCTAATGCTGTTGAGCTTTAGCTAGGCAGAGTTTATTTTTTTGCTTGCAGCGTTTTGCTGTTTTAAAGGTAAAAATCTTGCGGATGACTGGAAATGGTTGAAATGCTTCAAAGAATGAGTTGTTTGGTGAGGACCCTCACTGGTGGTTTCATAGTCTGTGGCCATTGTATGATCCAGCCACTTTACCATAAGACCACCCACAGATGTAGAGTATATTATCAAGTCGGATCTGTTCATTAAGTAAGTGCAAATTAGACCTAAATTATTACACGCCGTTGAACTCTGATCGAAGAAGTGAACTGCGTTGATCAATTAAACATCCTTTATCTTGGCCTATTTTGTAAGCAACTTGATGGGCTCAAACTCATTTCAACATAGGAGACAGAAATTAAATTTAGGTTGCATGCTGGCAAACGTATGCCTCTGGCCTTGCGTGCTATAGGCCGGGTCATAGTTAATGATCAGCAGATGAAGGTATTACTAAGTGGACCAAGTTCTAGCAGCTGCCACATGTTTGACAGCTTTCTGTTTGATCTTAATAATGGATCAGTTTTGATTGAGACTTTAAAACTGTTTGTATTGCTCATAGAGATCATTGTAAAACAAAATGTAGTAGCGATGATAAAATATTCATTCGGGTGACAAGAGACAGACATAAATTATAACAAATGAAAAAAATAATGGCATTTTTATGCTTTATAGTCTTATTCCAAAATATACCAAACAATATATAAAAGTTTTTTTAATCACATTTCATTCTTTTTTATTACAACGTTGTCAATGAGGCATTCCTGCAACAATGCTTTGAGCCTCCGTCTAGACAGTAGTCCTGTTTTAATAATGAAAGCAACACTGTTGATAGCAGAAAATAAGAGACCCAAATAAGTCCCCCCCCACCCCCCCCCCCCCAACCCCCTTTAATTATTCACAAAAGCAACTGAACTCTCCGGCACTCAGCTCTCTGCCCTTACACTCTGCCAATATGCCATGCTAATCTACAGTGCACCACTGCACTGTCATTTCACTCTACACCTCTCTACACCACTCCACGCCATTTCACTCTACTCTACTATGCACCACTCTACTCTACACCAATGCACTCTATTCCAATGTACTCTACACCACTAAACTCCACTCTACAAGACTGCACTCTATGCCACTGCACAACTTCACGACCCTGCACTCTACGCCACTCCACTCCACTCTACGTCACTCCACTCTGTCACTGCAATTTACTCTGCACTACTCTACTTAACTGCCCTCTACGCCAATGGACTCTAGACTACGTTACTGAAAACCAATGCACTCTATGCCAATTTACTCTGTACCACTGTACTTTACGCCACTTCACTGTAGTCCACCCTGCATCACTCCACGAAACTAAGCTGCATGATACTCCACTCTGACTCCCTACTCCATTAAACTGTATTCCACTCTACAACACTCTGCTCCACTCTGTGGAACTCCCTCTACGCTACTCTAAGCCACTTTACTCCATTCTATTCTACGACCCTGTACTCCACTCTGTGCCACTCCACTCGACAACTCTAATCTGATATTACACTCTTCTACACTGCTCCACTCTGCCACTCCACTCAGATAATCTACTCCGCTCTAAGGCACAGTACACAACACCCTCTGGTCCACTTTTCTCTGCGCCACTCCTCTCAATTGTGCTCCCTCCATGAGCTCCACAACACTACACCACCATGTGCCACTCCACGACTATGCCACTCCATAACACTCCTCTCTACTTTACTTTGACATTGTGTTCGACTCTCCTTTATCCCACTAACTTTTAGCCATAGTGAACAGCAGCTACGCTGGCGTACAACATGCAAAGCCAATAACTCTTGCATAGCGACTTATTGGCTTTGCCAATGCTCGTTTGTGATTTCTGGTACAGGAAGGTCAGTTAATTTACACACTTGTGTGCATTCGGTAGATACAAACAATCTTGGTTTGTGTATTTGTTGAGTACAGAGATTGTTAAAGTGCAATGCTAGCTGGTGCTGGATCAGCCGTTTCTTTTTGTGCTGTCGGCTCCATTTGAATTACAACCATACTTATTCTAGCCGCAAGGCAGCTTTGGATTTCTGCCACACAAACAGAATGATTTGTCAGTATTACGTTTAATATGGATTTCTTGTTGATTGCTTACACAACACAGCCAGTTTTTCTTTTTTCTTTTTTCTTCAGGTGTGCATGCTTTATTCGTACGAGCATGTGGCATTTTAGAGGGAGATCTTCGAGACTTGGCTGGTCATTCAGATTAGTATGAATATACGTCGAACCTTCAATTAGCTGTGGTAAAATCCTTTGATGCCAGTTCCGTCACAATTTCTCTCTCAAAATGATTTCACCACAGATCGGCTTCACTGATGGAACTGCATCTTTTTGGCAAAGCTTTTTCAAAAATCCTATTAATACACTGTCTCTAGTCCTGGATTTAGTATTGTGCATTAGGTTAATGCTTCTGGAGAACGAAGTGTCAAGCAAAAGTGACTTAGCCTAACACAATTTAAAACTAAGTTCTCAACATTCTTTGCCCTTATTTATTACTCAAAGCTGCATAAAACTGGCCCAACAGACTGTTCAAAATAGAATGCCCACCTTTTATAAATATTGTACCTACATTGCTTTAAAACTCATTTTTAAATATGCAATTTTGGATAAAAATGCCTACCTCTCACTTTTTGTTTTAGCGCAGACTTAAAAAGGGCCTTTTCAAGAGTATTATTGTCTGTTTGCAATTTCAAATGCTGTAGGCAGATAATAATCAATGTGCTTTTTGTGGAACATTTACCTTTTTTCTGCTATAAATTGGGTGTTGGACCTAAAGTCCTAGGGTAGCTTGGCTCAAGTGGAAAGGCCTCATGCCAGCGTATCATGTCGCGCTTGCATCACACTCATTTCACAATCCAACGTATCACCACCAAAAATGACGCTACACCAAATAATTAAAAAAGGTAGAAAAGCTTTCTTTCCTTTTATCTTGTTCTTTCCTTCTTACAAATAAAATTCAATAATTTCTCATCTGCAATTCATTATGGTCAAATCCTAACACTGTGACTAAATGGGCAGTACTATTCTACTTTAGACCTGGTAGGAAATAAAACGCGTCACTTGATGATTCAATCCAACACAGTAAAGTCAATAGCACATTAAAGTCCCTAAACGTAGCGCTTCACATAGCATTTACAATGCGCTGGGAAATCAGGACATTACATAAAGCGCTGCACATAGCATTCTCCATGTATTTGAAATCTGGTTATTAATCTTAGCGCTGTTCCCAGGATTCCTTAAGCGTTTGGATTTTAGTTACTAAGCATAGCACCTTTCACATCACTAATTGCAGGTATTAAACTCCGCGCAGTTCACATCCAATCTTTATGCGCTTATTCCCCCAAATTGCAGGTATTAAACTCAGCGCAGTTCACATCAAATCTTTATGCGCTTATTCCCCCAAATTGCAGGTATTAAACTCAGTGCAGTTCACATCAAATCTTTATGCGCTTATTCCTGGCATTATGGGGATACATGAATCGTTGCCTTTACATAAGCTCGAGGTGAGACTTCCCCGGGGGAGGGGCGAATCCAGGGCCACTCCGGCCTTCCGCCCTCCTCCCCTGGGATCTCCTTACTTGTGGGCCGCCTTGAAGTCGTCGGGACCGGTGGAGGGCTCGCTCCTCAAAGAGCTCCTCCTGCCGGCGGTCACCACTCTCTCTGGTGACTGGGGGGTAAAGTTGGAATCCGGCCGTGGGGTCGTCCCCGGCCTTAGCAGCTGACAGGAGGCGCACCCGCGGCCGTCTGACACGACGCGGCCTGCGGGGGCGCGGCCTCCACAGCCAATTGAACAACAGCGGGGGCGGTGTTCCGCAGCCCGCCCCCGGCACGTGATCAGGGAGATGCGGGCTTCAAGGCCAAACGCGGCCTTCCTTTATCCTCTGACAGCTCCCTCAGCACTCCGGTCCGCACCGCCAACAACTTCAGTCACAGCGGGGCCCCGATCTCCTCAGCGGGCCCCGCAGAGGTATGGCGCTACACTTCTCGGCCCCACTGGGATCAGGCGCTACACTCCTCTGCCCCACTGGGATCAAGCGCTACACTTCTTGGCCCCACAGAAATCAGGCGGGCCGGCTAAGAGGTGGCAGGCCACACGCCAGTGGCGTCAAAGGGTGGAGGAGTCCCAGGCAAAGTCAGGAAAGCCAGTAATAATCAGTCTAATCCCTTGTCCTCTTCAGGAGTCCTGGCTAGATGGGGAGCTCCCGAGCTTGATGTGATACCAGGGTTAGTGGCTGAGGCAGGGTCAGGTCAAGAGGCAGGGGCGTGGTGTGCACTTAGATCTGTCAGTTTCCCTCTCTAGCGCACCCACCTCTCCCACTCAGGTGCCTTACTCCTAACTACCTCACGTCACCTTCCAACACAAATTGGCCGACCACCTCACCTCTATTTATAGCCTGGGCCCTGACTGGCCAGAGTGGCCCAGAAAGTTCTGGAACCTCTCATGTCAGTCTGTGGCCCAGGTTCTGAGGTGACAGGCCACCATTTTGTGTAAGAGCTCTCTCCCTCCCTCCATTTTAGAGAAGCACCTTGCGCCTCACCCTCAATCAGTGAAAATGGGGCGCACAGGGCCTCTACGTCAACACCAAAAAGAAGCTAGTGGACAGAAAAATGAGAGGGTAAAGGGAAAAAAAATGAGGAGGGAACAGCCTAAGGGCTGGCAGGTCTAACATTGGGAAAATGTTCAGTTGGTTGGTAGTTGTCCTGCTGATTATGGACTCCAGATTATAGACTACCCCTTGAATCACCATGGTAAATATATGTAAAATACAGATTTACTCTCCTTCTTGATATATAAATAAACTCTAGAAGAAAGGGACACAAACAGATGGACTCACCAAAGAGCAAAATATATTTCCTATGCAATGTTTCGGCTTCTGCCTTCCTCAGGTAGTACAAGATTATTTGCGTAGCGGTTGCACAGCTGACACTGCTTGGTTTTCAAAAAGCAGCATGAGTGCTGATTCCGTTTGGAATGTGCAAGCAGTGCAGTCCTGAGATGTCTTCGGACATGCAGCAATCATGTGATATTGTCAGGGATGTTCAATCAATCTGGATACAATGGTTTTAAATGGTGCATCCAGACGTTTTCTCTGGAGTCTTGTAGTCCCCTTTTAAGACCTCTTCATATCTGATAGCAAATGGTCCACAAGGTTAAAATGATTGGCTATAGGCTGGTCAAGTTTCTTCTTATTGTTTGATTGGGATTCCTGAATCATGTACAAAGTTCATACACTGTTCAACATGTAAATACTGTCTTTTGCCATAGGTTTTTTTTTTTTTTTTAAACTTTGTTTATTGAAAGTTTTATGTCATTACAATACATACATACAAAATCAAAAAGACATCCATAGGCGGGGTCAGGTGACAGTGTAAGTCTCATATCGCATTAGCGTCAGATCCATTGTATTCGCAGGGAACAATTGAGCAATCGTGTACCATAGAGTAAGTTTTGACAATTTGTATACAGAGCAAATATTAGGAACACCTGGCAGGGGCGTAAGGATCCCTGCAAGCAGAGTTAAGCCACGCGTTACACCACTCCCGCAGTATGCACTCGGTCAAACGGGTTCGTATAACATACACACACAGACAGTACTCGCGCCCTGGAGCATCTTGACGGAGAGGTCCAGAGGGCCAGCCAGAGCCCCAACCCACCTCCCACATGTCCACAGTAGCACACAGCCTCCCCTATGTAGGATTGCCATCAGCGAGGGTAGGGTCCGGGCCAGCATCGGTCTGGGAAGGGGCGTCTGTTGTCAGAGCTTCCGGATACTGCAATAAGTAATTTTGTAGTGGTCCCCAGATATCAGCGGGGCGGGACCGGTCAGGGAGCAGTTCGGAGTATGTCAGTACTTGCTCCTGGCAGTACACCAGGTCCTTGAGCCATTCCTTAAATTTCGGAGCCCGTCCCCGTCCCCACCGACAAGCTACGCGTCGCTTCGCCAGCAGTAACGCCGTCGTAACGAATTTGCGACACGCCCGTGGGATAGGCTTGGTGTATCCCAATAGCGCCTGTATGGGGTCCGGTGCAAAGGGCAGCTCTATCATTTGCGAAATGGCGGAGCACACCTGTGTCCAGTAGTTCTGAATAGTGGGGCACATCCAGGCCAGATGTAGGAAGTCTGCCTGGGGGGCATGGCATCTCTCACAGTTGTCCGAGTCCTGGAGCTGAAATCTGTATTTGGTGGCCGGGGTGCAGTAGAGACGGTTCAGGAATTTAAAATGTATAATGCGGTGTCTACTGCTCGCAGAGATCTGTGCCGTCTGCAAACAGCAGTAGGTCCACCTGTCGTCACCGAGGTCCAGCCCCAGCTCTCGCTCCCATTCCCCACGTGCCCGGGATACCTCAGGTGTAGCATCAGAGCGGACTGCATGATATAGTATCGAAACTAAATGAGAGGGCGAAGTGGCCTGAAGCACCCCGTGCAAGGGAGCCATGGTGTCAGGCTCAGACGGGAAAGCTGGCAAGATGGCCTTCATGCCGTGCCGCAGTCTAAGGTAGGTGAAAAGCTCCAGGGGAGTTGGCGTGTGACCATCAAAGAAGCAACCCTGGTCGCGAAAGATCCCGTCCGAAAATAGATCTCCCCATCTATGGAATCCCAGCTTGTGAAGCAGATCCTGGAACAGTTTCTCTTGGAGAAGGGGAAGCTGTGAGTGATAAGAAAGCGGGAGAAGAGGGGAGTACAGGAGCGGACTGCCCACTCGCTTCGACAGCTCCAGCCAAGCCCTTACCGTGCCCTGCAGAGCGTTATAGTCGGCAGTGGAGTACGGGAGCACACTGTGCAGTAGGCCAGACAGGGGCAGAGGCGCTGCTAGCCAGTCCTCCGCTGCGAGCTGGGGCATGAAAGCGATCGGATGGAACCAGTAGTAGGCATAATGCGCTTGAGCGCAGAGATAGTACAGTTCCAGGTCCGGTATATCGAATCCGCCGCACGAGTATGGAGAGGTCATCATAGCCCACTTCAAGCGGGGCCTCTTCCCACCCCATACCAAACGTATCAATTCAGATCTCAAGCGGGTAAAGAAGTGCCTGCTCGGGGGAAAAGGAATATTCATAAACAGGTATAAGAGCCGAGGAAGCACCACCATCTTAATCAGGGCTGCTCGACCAGCCATCGACAGGGGGAGCGCAATCCAGCGGTCGACACAAGATGAGATGTGCAGCAACGTCGTGCCGTAGTTCATCCGCATAAGCTCCTCCCTGTCTCGGGAGACCCTAATGCCTAGGTACTTGACATCGGACTCACTCCATTCTATGGGGTAGTCGAGCTGGAAGGTCTGGGAGCCATCAGTAAGATGGAAAATCTGAGACTTCGACCAATTTATTTGTACTCCCGACATTTCCCCATATCTCAAGAATTCCCGGAGGAGAGGGTTCAAGTTATTTTGTGGGTCCCGCACATACAGAGTGATATCGTCTGCGTACATCGACAGCAATATCTGTCTCTGCTCACAGAACAGCGCGCGGTCTTGATGGTGCTGTCGGAGTCGCGAGGCTAGCGGCTCGAGCGCCAGTGCGAATAAGAGTGGGGAGAGTGGACACCCCTGTCTGGTCCCTCGTGCAATGCCGAAGGGTGCGGACACCCTGCCATTGACCAGGACCCTGGCGCACGGGCCGCCATAGAGAATAGCTATCCAGCCCAGGAACACCAGGGGGAAACCCATGTGAGTCAGTACAGCCACCAGATAGTCCCACTCCAAGGAGTCGAACGCTTTCGTAGCATCCAAGAATACCGCCACCATCTGTAGGCTGGGATCAACATTCTGCAAAGTCGCAAACAGTGTACGCAAGTTATGCGACGTCGCCCTTCCGGGTATGAAGCCCGATTGGTCCGGGAGCACCAGTCCCGCCATGAGTAGCGACAAGCGATTAGCCAGGGTCTTAGCAAGGATCTTTGCATCGCAGTTAAGGAGGGACAAGGGCCGATACGAGTCTGGGGACGTCGCCGGCTTGCCTGGCTTCAAGAGGGAGGTAATCAGCGCCTCTCTCATGGAGGGGGGGAGCTTCCCCAGAGTGTGAGCCTCGTCAAAAACTTCTTTCAAGACCGGGGCAAGGATATCGATGTAGGACTTGTAGAACTCTATCGGGAGGCCATCAAGGCCCGGGGCCTTCCCCGAGGCCATCTGCATTATGGCCTCCCGAATTTCGTCCACTCCCAGAGGAGCCATGAGGAACCGGCGCTGCCTTTCAGAAAGCCATCCTAGTGTGATGTCTTCAAAATATCTGTCCAGGTCCGGCTTGTGCGCATGGGTAGAGGAGTACAATGCAGTGTAGTGGGCAACAAACGTTTGTAATATAGACTGGGTGTCCCTGTGGAGCGCCCCCGAAGACCCATGGATCTCCAGTACGTGGTTGTTGAAGCGGGGCGGTCGTATCGCCCACGCCAGGAATTTACCCGGCCGTTCTCCCTCACCATACCGACGCGCTTGGAAGTGTTTCCCCCTAAACCGAACCTCCCTATCCGCAGTGGCTTTATAGTCAGACAGGAGATCACGGAACCTGGCTTGCGCCTCCGCATCAGTGGGAAACCCAGGGGCGGTCTCCAAGGCCCGGAGAGCGATCTCCAGTTTGCTAAGGCTCTTACGGAGGTCCCTGAGGACTCCCACCCCCTTCGAAATGCACAGTCCTCTGATGGTAGCCTTAAAGGCCTCCCAGACTACAGCGACACTATCCACCGTCCCACCATTGCGCTGAAAGAAGCTCTCGGTCTCCTGTGCGATCTCCGAGCGAAAAACCTCATCCAGCAGGGCAGTAGGTTGCAATCTCCAGGACATCGGAGAGCCAGCAAGGTCAACCAGTTCCATACCCGTCAGTACCGGGGCATGGTCGGAATACGTGCGCGCCAGGTGTTCCGCCCTACAGACCGTGGGAGCAAGGCCCGGGGAGATCAAGAAATAATCCAATCTTGCCCATGTGGCGTGTGCGGCCGACCAGTGCGTTCCCTCCATCGTCGCCGGGTGCCGAGAACGCCATGCGTCCAGCAAATGGCGCTCCGTAATAAGGTCGTGAACATAGGCCTGTGAGCGAGAGTAGTGTTGAGGGCTGGGGTTTGCCCTGTCCCTCGTGGGGTCAATAGCAACATTGAGGTCTCCTCCCCATATCAGATGAGTGGAGCCTATGTCCAGGATCTCCCCCCAGAGCGCCCGAAGGCACTGCGGATCATCCGAGTTGGGGCCATAATAACACGCCAGTGTGAGCGTGTCCATACCAATGCGACCCCAGATAATACAATACCTGCCCTCCCTATCAGTACGTTCACCCAGGCAAACAAAGGGGGTGTGTTTCTTAAGAAGGATTGCGACTCCCCGTGAGTAGGTGGAATAAGAGGAGAAGGAGCGGTGCATGGCCCACCTAGATGCAAACAGTGACGGCCTGGACGGATCCAGGTGCGTCTCCTGAAGGAAGGCCACATTAATGTGATGTCTATCTAGGTACGCCAGGATCTGCCTACGCTTTCTAGGGTCCCCCAACCCCCGCACATTCCAGGTCAGAAAATTAAGTTGCCCAGTAAAGTCCCTGCGTGCCTGTGGATCACCCATAAGGATTAACAGTGCCCAGAAACAGCAAGCCAATGTCATCACCGCCCCTAAAAGGATGCAGAAGAAATAATGCAAACATTTCAACACCCCAATTAACACTAACAGACCGTAAAGAAAATTTCCCACCCCCCCCTCCACCCTCCACCCACAGCAGCATCCCAATCATGCCATCTGGACAATCCCCATCCTCCCCACCCCAAAACCGAACCTTCCCATGGTCAACGCCATTAGGGATTAACATTCGAACAGAAAAAAAACCAATGGGGTAATACCCTTCGGAGGTCAATCTAGGTGGATACACCGTGTCTCCGCGATCCACAGGACTGCGCCCGGTCAGGGACCGAACCCACTCCAGGGACAGGGAGCGCCCAGCGAGGTGACATGTCCCGAGAGTCAGGTGCGCGGCAAAAGGAGGTAGGGCCCCGGTGACATCCCCCCACCCGCAGCACGGCCAGGTCCTTAAGTCCCCAGATCGTGGTCCGTGGCAGCATACATCAGCATCAGCTTACCAACTGTCAATCATCCGCCACAGAGGCATCAGGTCAGCGATCCTGCGTTGTCACTCCGCGGCCGGCGAGGCCGGGCCATCCATATCTCGTCTCTTGACCCGCTTCAAAAATTCCTCAGCTTGTTGGGGTTTAGTGCAGAAAATTTGCTTCCCCTGGTGGGTGATGCGTAGGCGAGCAGGGTAGAGCAACGCATAATCAATCTGAGCAGCTCGCAATTTGTGTTTAACCTGGATGAATTTTTTCCGCTCCTCCTGGACCACTGGAGTGAAGTCTGGGAATATAGTAAAGGTAACGCCGTCATACGAGAGGGGTTTCTTCTCCCTCGCCACTCGGAGCGCCGCATCCCGGTCCCGGAAATTTAACAAACGGGCGATGATAGGGCGGGGGGGGGCGCCCGGCGGCGGCCTTGGAGCCAGCGATCTGTGCGCCCTTTCAACAATAAACTGCTGGGAGAGGGAGTCAGTCCCCACCACCGCGCGCAGTAGACCCTCCACATAGTCTTCCATCTTGCCTGTATGGGTCTACTCCGGTATGCCAAGTAGGCGAACATTGTTCCTCCTGCTGCGCGCCTCCAATTCCTCATTCTTGGCCGCTATCACGAGAAGGACTTTGTCCATGCGCGCCACGGTGTCCGATAGTTGTGTCGTGCGGTCTTCGGTATCCGAGATACGCCGCTCCGTTTCTGTGATTCGCTCTCCATGACTGTCCACCTTGTGCACTATTGAGTCCATACGGGACTGCATGGAGTCCATTTTGTCCACAAGGGTCGCCAGGCTCTGCCGCATATCCAGCAGGATAGATTTGACGTCGTCGCCCGCCTGGGCGTCCGTTGGCGCCGGGCCCCCCGCGCCGGTCTCCGGCTGGGACCGGGTGGTCTTCTTCGACTCAAAGGTGAGGCGAGGTTGGCGGCTGTCCGGCTTCCCCATGCCGACACCGACGGACAGATCCCAGTAAAGGCAAGGATATAGTCGAGATGGCCGGGTCACAAGGGGACCAAGGGGGGGCAACGCAGCCCCGCAGGGGCAGAAGCGACCCAGCTATCCGGGCTCACGCGCCTGTCAACCCCCACCAACGGGGGTGAGCCCACGCGTCGAGTGTCCAGTGCTGACCCGATCACCCGGGGCCACAACTCCCTCCGACAGTAAGCAGCAGGATCTCCTTCACTCCGGGCCACCAATCGTCTCGAGCCAGACAGGGGGGGGCAGAGGGGCCCGAGCCGGGACACCCAGGTACTCACTCGTGGCAACCGCAGCTCCCCAAGGGAATCCAGATCGATGAGGGAAGCAGGTCCAGCGCCCCCAGGCCAATGGCGGGCTCCGCAGGTTCGCCGCCGCCTCGGCGCGCACCCAGATGTAGGCCTCCCGGCTTGGAACTCCGGTCTCGCCGGGCCCCAAACTTCCGCTGTCCCCGCCGTCCGTCACCTCTCGTCCAGCGGGGGAGTAGAGGGGTCACAGCAGGGGTGGATGGGTCCCCACAGCTTCCAGGCAGGCTGTGCCGCGCCGCGCCCAGGAGCGGCCGGGGGAGGCGATCGCCGTGGTCTCCGCGGTCGTCTGCAGCACACCCCGTCAAGGCATGCGCCTCCTGCCAGCCCCCAGCGCAGCCGCCGCCGCGGTAGGCGAGTCAGCCCCGGGCGAAGACAGCAGCAGGTCCCCCGCAGCTGTAGTGTAGGGAGGCCCTCCGACCGCGTGCGCAGCACCGCCCTCGCGTGGCGGCCGTCCCCCAGTCACTGCACCAGGCGAAAGCGCACGCCAGCCGGCGCGGTCGGCAGTAGCTCTTCAGTCCGGTCTCGCCGCGGTTCTCAGGGCGAGGCAAATCCCCGGCAGCGGCAGCGGAGTGCGGGACCCCACCAGGGCTCGTTCAGGCAGTGATTCGGCACTCTCAGGCAGGATTTTTAAAGGATTTTGCCGCTGGGCTGCGGGAGCTTCACCCACAGGCAGCCATTCCGCTGTGCGCCACCTAGCGCCCCCCCCTGCCATAGGTTATTCTTGTAATAGAACTGATTACTGATGTGGTTTGTAAAATGTATTGACCTGTTGTACACCTTTTTAGAATCGCAGCAATCGATCCCTGCATTTGTTACAGCTTGCTTGAGTTCAGCTTTCAAAATAAGAGCTCCTAAATTGAGAACGCTGCAGTAGGCAATGACTGGCAGTTTTGGAAAAACCTTATGTAAGCTTTCACAGGTGGCTAATAAGACAAATGTTTATTGCTTTATTTTTTGTAGTTGGGAGATGAGGAATGATAGTCCGCCTCAAATGAGATCTGTCACTTTTGTTTCTGCTGTTGGTATTCTAAATAAGTGCTCCCCTGGGGTACTGCAAAGGCTTGTCAGTTTGTTGCTGTATTATGTGCAGCGATAGCCTCATATTTGAAATAATCTAGCAAGCTTCCAGAGATGTTCTTTACAAGTGTCCTCATTGCTGCAGATGTACCTTATTCTGAGTACCTGGCTGTAGATGATGCTGAGTTTAATGTGATATGGGCAACAAGAAGTCCAGTTTTGATACAAATTAGCATCTGTAAGCTTACTGTAAAGAGCAGTTCCATTGTTTCTGTTCATAAAGGGTGAGTAGCACCTCCGGAAAAGGGAGCTTATGCTTCTTTTTTTTTGCTTATGCATTTGATGGTAGATTGGATACTGTTGACATAAGCTATAAATTCTTCCAATGTTCTGCTTCCTGCTTTCCATTCTATAAAGGCCATTAATGTATCTTAGCCATATCCGTGGTTTGATGCTAGAAGTAGCAAACATTTGGTTCTCTAGTTTGCGCATGAAGATATCCAACAGGATGGAGCCATCCGAGTCCAGTGCCTATGGAAATCCCTTGTATCTGCAGATAGTGTTTACCCTTGAAGGTAAAATTGTTGGGTTTTAGGATATCTCTTGCAAAGTTGGTAATCACTTTGGTTGTTGGCTTTTTCACAGTTCTTTTAATTGGAGCTTTGGATAATGCCGCAAGACCACCCCCGTGAGGTAAATTGGTGTATAATGATGTGACATCAAATGTAGCCAGTAGTGTCATCATCAAATGTGTAAGTGTAGTTGAATTTTTCAATAATCTGAAAGAAGTGACTGGTATACTTAACATATGATGGAAGCTTCTGTACAATGGGTTGGTGGTGCAAGTCAACAAATAAAGATACTCTCTCAGTGGTTGTATCATTGCTAGAGATGATGGGACGGCCAGGCTTGTTCATTTTGTGAATTTTGGAAGTATATGAAATTTCCCTGCTCTCGTTTTAGAATGAACAGGTAAAGTTACTGTTTTACCAATGGAATTTAAGTTCCTGTACTTTACGCCCATATTCTTAGTTTGTTTGTTCAAGTCTTCTGTGGTATGTCAGTCTGTTGTATCCATTAGTTGTCTCATTTTCTCCTTAACATAATCACTTACATTAATGACAACCACTCCACCACCTTTTTAATGACTTGCATTCTTTGTTGTAAGTGGTGGAGCACTTTTCTTTCTTCTCTAGCAATGTAGTAAAAAATTATTTTAGGTGTTGATTCCTTGATGGATAAAATGTATGTATCAAGAACAGTATTCCTACCACATTGGGGAATCCATGATAGGGAATGGTGGAACCTCTTAAATGGATCTTGAAGGTGGATTGTCAGATCAACATCAGGATGATTGATATTCTGCAGGTATGCATCGTCTCTCAAAGGTTTTTAGGTCTCACCATATTGGCTGTATTATGGTCCTTAAGTACAGTACAGAAATAGAGGCCTTTGCTCAAGAGGTTTATTTCACCTGGTGATAGGAGCCCTCCAGTTAAGTCAATAAATACTGTCGGATATCTGGGATGGTTATAGCTGACTGAAGCTATGCAGTCTCTTTTGTCTTATAAATCCTCTGTTCTTTGTATGCTGTTTACTCACAAGACTTAAATTGACTGGCAAATCCTCAAAATTGGAGTGATTTATGAAGTGGTGAGGTGGAAGAGGAGGTATATTAAATCTTAACATGTTTCTTTTAGTTTTGCAGATTTCATTTTTAAAGAATTCCCGAGTCATCTTTTTACTTCTGCAATCCACTGTAGTATGTATGGCATTTCTTTTATTTATTTTTTTATTTTTATTTCTTTATTGATTATTTCTATCATCAGACAGCCAAGACAGAGACAATAAATACAAACAAAATGATTATATCCTCAATCGGGTAGATACATACATAACACATGAAATCAATGAATTAGCAAGACAAAAAAAAAATTCCGTTCATAGCCAGTTAAAAAGTGGATTCCATAGTTTCAAACCAGTTAACCTTCTTTTCTTACCCTTTGTTTTATAGACAGCCATTTCAAAATGATAAACGGACAGTAGTCTGGCTTGCCAATTGCTAAAGACAGGTGGTTCAATATCAAGCCATTGCGTTGTAATACAGCACCGGAAGATTGACATACATATAAATACAAATCTATCCTCCAAATCTGTTCTAGTGCGGTCACTGCTATTTTGAGCGCCCAAAATAATTAATTCTGCAGAAATTTGTGTTTGTACACCTAGATGAATAGACAAAAAATACTCTACATCTCTAATGAATAGACTTAATTTTGGGCACAAAAAAAACATATGTATAGTATCTGCGGCTATAAGTCCACATCGATTACATTTATTCACTCTATCATGTACCCATCTGGCAAGTTTAGCAGGTGTATAATACAAGTCATAAATGGACATGAAGTGTTGACTTATTAGTGATCCATTATACAACGTTTTGATTGATATATCTATAACTCTATGCATATCGATTCCTTCCACATCAAATTTCTCTTGCCATTTATCTTCCAGCGCTGATGAGTCGTCCTGATGTTTTACCAACATTAATTGATAAATATAACCAATTCTCGATCTTTTCCGAAGTACTTCAATAATTTTAACTTTTTGAAACAAAATTTGATTATCTGCACATTTTTTTATCTAAGATGCTACGAACCTGTAAACTTAAAGAATTCTGTCCGAGAGAGATCATATTTTTGTTGTAGGGATACAAAAGAAGATATCTGTTGGCCATCCATTAGATCCCCCAATTGCCGTATACCAGCCCGATACCATCTGAACATAATTGAATCTTTAAAAATATCCGGTAACAAAGGGCAATTAATTAAAGGAGTATAATAATTTAAATTAGAGCCAAGTCCAATTATTTTTTTAAATTTTCCTCCAGATTTCAAAAGCAGTAATAATAATTTTGAATTTGTTTTTTTTATAATAACTCGGCTCAATAATGCGAACTAGACATTGTCGTGCCTCTTCTCCTAGTACCATCTCGTATATTGATGGTCTAACTGATTCATCCAAACATGTTTCATTAACCAATAAAACGCCCATATTCTGCAGGAAGATAGACCAAAAGTATAACTGAAAATTAGGAATTGCCCAACCGCCTCTATCTCTTGGTAGAGTACACTTTTTCAAAGCTCTTCTAGATCTATGGTAACTTCAGAGAAACCTGGAGGACATTCTTTCGATTCGATTAAATATAGAGGTAGAAAAAAATAGAGGAATGGTTCGGAATAAGTACAAAAATTTAGGGAAAATAAGCATTTTCAGCACATTACTGCGGCCATATAGCGACAAGTGAAGATTATCGAGTCTTTCTAAAGTTTTATTAGCAGAGGCAATTACTGGATCAGTATTTAAGCGAACGATTTTATCTATGTCAGCTGATATTCTTATACCTAAATTTATAGCCTCCTCCTCAAAAGGCATATCCTGTGGGCGACCAGAGTCTGAATGAAGTAATTGAGTCTTAGAAACATTAAGCTTGTATCCAGAATACCTGCCGAATTCTTCCGACGCTGCTATTAGATTGGGTAAAGCCATCTTAATATCCGTTGTGACTATAGCAATATCGTCTGCATATGCAAACACCGTATAAGCTATATCATGTATCAAAACCGGTTTAATTCCAGTATTATTATCCAGACTATTTAAAAAGGGCTCAATATATAAAGCAAATAACAGAGGCGAAGTGGGACATCCTTGTCTTGTCCCCCTAGTAATTGTAATATTGCCGGAAAGCCGTCCTGCAATACGCAGCACCGCTTTTGGATTTTTATATAAAGCCTGAATAGCTTTGATAAATTCAGCAGGAAAGCCCTTCCAAACTAAAGTTGACCATAAGAACTTCCAACAAACCCGGTCAAATGCTTTTTCTGTGTCTAACAAAGCCACGGAAACCGAAGAATCCGTGGCCTGTGCCCAATCTAATAAAGAGATAATCCTTTTAATGTGATCTGTCGTATCACGCCACAAAATAAATCCATGTTGTCTCTTAGATATAAAGGCATACGATTATTTAGCCTATTCGCAATAATTTTGGAATAAATTTTACTGTCCGCATTAAGAAGAGATATGGGTCTATAAGATCCCATATCTACTTCTTTCTTCCCTTTTTTAAAGAAAATTACTATGGTGGCTTCTGACCATGAATCTGGAGGGCGATCCAAAAAGGATTGTTGGCATCCTTCCAGTAATTCATTTTTCAACATATTTCCAAAAGTACGATAAAACTCCAAGGGAATCTGGTCCGGGCCCATTGCTTTACCCAAGGCTAATGCTAATATAGCTTTTTCAACTTCTTCCCACGTTATTGGAGCAGATAAATGTATTTTCTGCAGCTCGGTAAGTCCTGTAGTTACAACTCCCGTCAGATACTCACTCCCATCATTATCAGGTATCTCACTGAGCGGAGCACTATAGAGAAATTGATAAAAGTTTTGAAAAGCCTCCAAAACCCCCTCCCTTGTTTCTTGAATAACCCCATTAGCATCCATAATTTTGACTATATCATTATAAGCAGTTTTTTGCCTTAGTCTTTTAGCCAATACTTTTCCAGTTTTCTCACCAAATTCATATACTTGCTCCTTAAGGAGCATGTATGGCATTTCTAAGTCACTTTTTGTGTGCTTTAAAAGCTCCAGTTCTTTTTGCAGCTTGGTTTTAAGCATCTGCATTTTTATAATGCTTACTTTAACAGATGCTCATAGTAGTACCATTGAGGAGTTATGCAATAAAATATTCCACGAAGCAGACCATTCTCAGTTAGTTCAAATGGTGGTTTAGATTTAATCTTCAACTCAATGGGATAGACCTACGTTTAAAAAAAAAAAAGTTTTTTAGTTGTAAATATGCTATTGTATATCGGCACTTAACGGATTTTCTCCTGGATGAGCAGTGCATATCTGGATGTAGATTTCTTTTTGACCTGGTAGTTGATTGTGGATTGAGTGTCTGATCCAAAGAGGATACAGTTTGTAATCCCAGAAACAGTACACTTGAAATGTAAGGATCACAAGAAAACAGCCAGCCATGGCAAAAATCTGAATCCTCAAATATACGATCCATAAAGAAATGTATTATCCCAAAAAGTAGTGACTTTAACAGATGAATTCACCAAAGAACAAAACCATAATTCCACTACAACGTTCAAGCTTCTGCCTTCCTTTAGTACAAAATTGTTTGCTCAGTGACTGCACAGCATATTTCTTTATTTAGTTCTTGGAACCCTGTACCTCCTGGCCGGTTGATTTTGCTTTTTCTTAGCTCTTCTCCCAGTAACTTTCTACTGGCTCTGTCATTCTCTAGTTCTTCCACTACTTGAAACATGTTCCTGAGGGTGACTGAGTATTCACTCTGTCTGTGCATTTTTAAGGAAGGGTGGTGTTATATTGCTAGTGACGGTTTATTGGTTCCATCTATGCTTTTATTCAGCTTTAGCTTCAGCCTAGCCACAATAAGATGGTCTGAGGCCACGTCCACTCCTCATCTCTCTCACATCTTGCAGGGACCACTCTTACTTCTTGGCAATGCAGACATGGTCAATCTGATTCTCTGTTGAATGGTCTGGTGAACCCCACGTTGCCTTGTGTATTTTTTTGTGTGGGAATACACTGCCGCCTATCCCCAGACTGCCCAGGTGCAGAGATCTACGGGCCTTTCAACGTTCCCGTTCATATCACCGAAGCCATGGTAGCCTGTGACTACTTCTTATCAGGTGTTATTGTCTCTGTTGGCATGGAGTTCCCCCATCTGTATAGTGTTGTCTCTCTCTGGGCATTTCTCCCGGGTGGATTCAGAGTCTGCTGTAAAACTGTTCTTTTTCATCTTCTTCGCTGTAATTTATAGGTGCATAGCACAGAAAGCATTCATGTTAATACTGTTTTCCTTTGTGTGGAAGGTCACTGATGATTCTGAGACCATGGACTTCTCTTCCAATCAGAGCTCTGTTAACTGCTGGTGATAGCATCAGTACTACTACCTTAGAGTGTGGGGTGTTCTCTACCTCATGTCCAAAATACATTTGCATTCCTCCTGGAGCCAGTCTTTTGTCTGTACTGTGTCCATCTGGTCTTGCTGATTCAAAGCAGGTCAAGGTTGTAGTTTTTAATCTCTGCTGCCACCGAGGCTGTCTTGGCTGTCTTGGCTGTCTTGCCTGTCTTGCGCATGGTCCTCACGGTCTATGTCCTGTTGGTCATGGTCTTGGTCTAAAGCGGGCAGATAACTTTATGGCTTCCCGGGTTCTCGGGCATTCACCACATAGTGTCATAAATATCTGACATTTACTAAAAGGAATTGAATATAATGGGAAACCCAATCTACCCTTGAGGGCTTGGGCAAATCAAATGAACGGGTAAAAGGCGCCTTCAAGGGATTTATTTGGAATACTCTGTTCTATTGCTTTTGATATATATTTTTAACTGCAAGAATTATTGATAAACTCGCCAGAATTATTGATAAACTCGCCAGAGATATTATTCAAATGTATTTTATCTGAGAAACATTTTTGTTCCTTGTGAGGTCATAAGAACCAATGAACCAATCACAAAACAATAAATATTCAAAACACGGGTATATATATAAAAAGGTTTGATCTTTTGAAATTTATCAAGGGTACTACAGTTATACAAACAATGTAACAAGAGGAAAATAAATAAAATTGTATAATCCTTCAATGTCACTATTGTAAACACTTCTTCTCATTGTACATTATTTTCCAGAAGAGAGTGTGAATGTCGACGTTTCAGTCTCTATGCATTTGTCCATAAGACCATCTTCAGGACTATCATAAATTTAACAGTTGACCCCTGAATGGTGTTTCCAAAGATTCAAGAATTATAGAATACAATTGATACGTATATGTCAAATCGATTGTTATTCTGTAGCTTTTGTTTAAGGTGAATAATAGTCAAAAGATACAGGTAAGTGAACTGTGTTGCTTTTTGGACGGTGTAATTCAATTTCCAGTCCCCAGCAACTGAGAAGTTCACAAGGAACAAAATTATTTTTTAGATAAAATACATTTGAATAATATCTCTCTTGTAATATTTAATTTGTATCCAGAGATTGAGCCAAATTGAGCTGCTAAAATCTCCAATACAGGAAAAGATGCAGTAATATTATTTGTTAACACTACTATATCGTCAGCATATGCCAGTGTTTTGTACTCAGTGCCATGAACGATAATCGGAGAAATGTTTTGTGCTCGTTCTATCAGGGATAGAAAAGGATCAATATATAAAGCAAAAAGGAGAGGGGAACAAGGGCACCCTTGTCTGGTGCCATGAGTAATAGGAAAATAACTCGATTCCTCTCCTGAAATACGAATTTTAGCGATTGGGGAGCTGTATAATGTTTGCAAGGCAAGAATGAATTCAGGTGGTATCCCTTTCCAACGAAGAACAGCCCAGAGATAGCCCCAGGAGACCCTGTCGAACGCCTTCTCGGCGTCCAACAGGATCACACCCAGGGGAGATTTTGTAGTCTGAGCCCAATCTAAAAGTGCAATAACACGCTTGATATGATCAGTGGTATCTCTACCCTGAATAAAACCATGTTGACGAATGGAAACTAATGGAGAAATAATTTGGACGAGACGAAATGCTAAAACCCTGGAATAGATTTTACTGTCAGTGTTAATTAGTGCTATAGGCCTATAAGATGCTGGATTTAGTTCATCCTTTCCTTTCTTTTTGAATAGTACAATGGTCGATTGTCGCCAAGTCTCAGGGATGACCCCCTTCTGAGCAAGCTGAAAAACTTCGAGCATCTGTTGTTTAAATAGATGTGAGAAAGTTTTATAAAATTCAAGATGAATGAGATCAGGTCCTGCGGCCTTGCCAGAGGACAAAGATTTTATGGCGGCTTCGATTTCTTCCCAACTTATAGGTTCGACGAAGATTAAATTCTGTTCGGAAGCGGTCTTCCGGGTTTCAAAAGATTTTAAAAAATGATCCAGTTGACTTTGTTGTTGCTGAAAAATATTTGGTTCCTCAGTATATAAGGTAGAATAAAAATCCACAAAGGTGTTTAAAACACCATTGGGTGAGTCTTGTAGAGTACCAAATCGATCTTTAACCTTTATTATATGACTAGCTATTGCCCTTTGTTGCACTCTTTTTGCCAGAACCTTGCCTGATGCTTCACCAAACTCATACATTGATGTACGAAATTGAAAGTACTTAATAGCTATATCAGCGTATAAAGGATCAAGAAAATTAGCCTTGGCAAGAGCGACCGCTTTATGACAAGTGGTTAGATCGCCACCGATGCTAGTGCTTAGGTCTAGCTCAGCTTGTTGAAGTGCTAAAGCCCTATTTTTAAGATTTTGCTGCTCGGTTTGCCACCGATAAGACGCAATTCTCTTAGTTTCCCCACGCAGGGCAGCTTTAAAGGTGTCCCAGACCAGGCCTACAGATGCTGAATTACTATTGATTAAAAAAAAGTCTGGAATCCAAACTGACATCCGTTCATGATAAAGTTTATCCAACAACAGCTTCCTGTCGAAAGTCCAAGATCTAATATGGTGCGGAGGTCGATTCCAAGAAAAACTAAAAATTATGGGATTATGATCAGATATAGTCCGTGGATCGAGCCATACCTTAATAGATTTCAAAACTTCAACAGAGGCAAAGACGTAATCTATACGAACCAATTTTTGATGGGGTATTGAATAAAAAGTAAACCCGTTAAGGGCTGGATTACTAACATGCCATATATCTACTAGACCATGCTCACATATTAATATACGAAGTGCTTTATACACCTGAGGTTTCCTACCGATATAATTAATCGATTTAGTGATATCTAGCCCACTAGGAATATTAATATTGAAATCACCACAGAAGATTAACGGGTGCGACCAATTAGCTAATTCTACGTTTAAATCCATTAAAATCTGTGGATCATCCAGATTAGAGGCATATATTGAACAGATCGAAAGTACAGAGTTATTGATGAGCAATTCAGCGATTAACCATCTACCTGTATTATCTTGTTTAGTTCTCTTGAGTTGGGCAACCCCAGCTTTTGAAATGATAGCAACGCCCCTAATAGTGGAGGTTTGTCTGGTGGTAACCACTAAATCATAGCCCAAAAACTTAAGATAGTGCCTGTTGGCCCAAGAAATATGAGTTTCTTGCAAGCAGATCAAATCCACTTGCATGACCTGCATCAGCTTATAAAAAATCCTACGCTTCTTAGGATCATTTAACCCACAAATATTCCAGGTTGCACAGGTCAATTTACGATTTGCCATTGAGCCTAATAAAGAAAGAGAACATCATATATATAAACGTATATACACTTTGAAAGAGATTATATAGAATATACCACCAACATATCAAAAAAGAACACATAATTAACATTTTAGAAGAGATTAAAGTCACCCTGCCATGCATCTTACTTATATGGCCAATCACCTCCAGTATCCACCACGATATCGCCCAGTGACCCTCCCACCCCCCCCTACCCACCTTCCAACCCCCCCTCCCACCCCATTGCCCCCCCCTACCCTTTAACCAAAAACGGGAGCTCAGGACCAGGGTCCTTGTGATGGTTGAGTAAGCGTCACACCACGCTCCGCTGGGCCAACAACAATATACTTGATATATATTATAAGAGAGTCGGTCCTATCTAAATCATGTTAAAGTGGTACAGAAAAAAAAAGAAAAAAGAGTCTGTTAACTTCCTTTTAACACATTGAGACAATAAACGAGAAGAGCAATGCAGCAAAAAAAAAAAAAAGATTTTTTTTTTTTTTAGATTATATGTCAGCCCCCAATAGATGACCCCTATTCTAAACATTGATTTTGTTTTTTCTTTTTATACCACCCTTACCACTCCCTTTTCCCTACATTGTGTCCAGATAGTCTCTTGCAGTTATTTCAGAAAGAAAAAATTTTGTTTCTGATTTATATATTATTTTCAATTTTGCAGGGAAGAGCAAAAAAGCTTGGGCACCTTTCGCTTGAAAAAGAGGGATCTGCTGACGGAGATGCCAACGGCGTTCTACTGTCTCTGCTGCAAGATCGGGCCGAGCAAAAAACTGGCAGCCCTTGGCAGATCTTTTTTTATTGGGTCGAGCTAGATCAAATACACACTCGCGAGCAAGAAAAGTGTTGAAACAAACCAGAATAGCACGTGGGTAAGAACTGTTGGTGTTGGTAGAGGATGTTTTCTTTCTTTTTGATAGCGGGAAGCGATGTGCTCTCTGAATTTCTTGATTCCATTTCCATTGGGTAACCTCTGGGAACGCTTCGGTGAAAAGCTCAACTATGAATTGCCGAGCATCGCCTCCTTCAATATCCTCGTCAACTCCCAAAATGCGGAGATTATTCCTTCTTGAGCGATTCTCAAGGTCCGATAACTTCCATATTATGTCTTTTCGCTGTTCCTTAACCTCGGTAACCAAGTCTTTTTGGACAGCTGCAGCATCTTCGAGTGCTGAGATCCTCTCTTCAGCTTCAGTAACTCTCGTGTTAATCTCCGCTGTTGATTTGATTACACGTCGAAGGGAGTTTTGCAATTTACGACACACTGACTGAGTGCGTAAATTCTCTTGCTTTGTTGCCTCTCTATGTTGGATGATTGTATGATATATTGTTGACAGAGAAACCTCCTCTGGCACATCAGGGGCTCCAACCTTGGAATTTAATGATGTCTGAAGGTCAATTTGAGATTGATCTCCTGGAGGCTTGATACCAGGGGCCTTACGGACTGTGTCAGTAGCCAGGGCTACTGTAGTCACACTGGGTCGCCAATCACCAGCTTCGCTGTCGTAATCTGACCATTCTAAATCGAGATCACCCTCCTCCTCGTCAGACAGCGAGTGATCTGAAACAGAATAGAACTTTTCCGTTGAATCACTGATCGCACCTGTGACACGACCCTCCTCCAAGGCTCCCGAGCCAACAGTTTCCTGATGGACTGTGGAGACCGCATCATCCATAGTGCACTGAGGTGATGCAGAGCCAGATGCGGACAACAAGGGAACAGAGAGGAGCGGGACTATCAATGAAGAGGGGTACACCGTAGATTGAGACATGTCGAGTGTTTCAGGGGTAGCCACTGAAGGGATCAGATGGTTGGAGTTGGTCGCAGCATGAAGAGGATGAGCATGGATATCTGTCAAGGAGGAACGTTGCTCTGCGAGAGGCAAGATAGTGGAGGTAGAAACAACTGTTGCCGGTACCGATGTAGCGGATGGAGCAGTGGAAACAGATGTAGACGTTTTTTCCTTTGCTCCCAATTTGGCAAAGATATCCGACAGGGTCTGGACCTTGCCCGGTATCAAGGATGAGGTTGAGGCTACAGTCATGACAGCTGACGACCCCTGAGCAGAAGTTTTATCCGACATTGGAGCTCTGCCCCTCCGAGTGGCCCGTGCGATGTTGGCTTCAGCGTCTGGAGGGTGACTGCGAGTAGGATTGCGAGGCTTCACCGGCTTAGGAGCTGTCTTCAAAGCTTTTGGTGGCATTACCGGTAGAGCAGAAAAATCCGAGAAGAACCTGGAAGGAGGCCGAGAAACCGCAGAGAGGATAAACTTTCTGTTAGTCGTCGTATAACATATGTTGGAATTCAGACTCTGAGCAGCTCGCCATCGCCAGCACCGTCTTGATGAGAGGGCAGGTCTTAGGATATCCAGGCAGAATGCTAGTGCCATACGTAATACGGTAGCTTTTTAGCCTTTAACTTTTTAGGAAGGAAACAGTTTCAGTATTTCAGTATTCAAAGAGATGAAGCCGCAACTGGTAAATTTCTGATTAATTAGAGAGATATACGAATTTAAGTCCCCAGGGCTTAAAAGAGAGTAGCAAACTCTCCTCTCCTCTCCGCTGTGTTAAATGTCCGAATCCAAACAGCAACCGGCTCTGGATTTAGCAGTTACACCGTAGATTGAGACATGTCGAGTGTTTCAAAACTCAAATTTTGCAATCGTCAGCTATGCCAATAACAACTGTTCCTATTGTTTCACAAGCGACGTATTTAGGTATTCAGATATCGGCGGACGTAGGCCAAATTTCAGATTTAAATTATTCTCCCATCATCGATCAGCTTCATAATAAACTAGAACGGCTGAACCACCTCCATCTCTCCCTATTTGGGCGCTGTAACGTTCTTAAAATGTTGGTACTTCCAAAATTCTTGTATTTATTCCGGTCTATCCCGCTATTAGTTTCTAACCTCACTTTAATAAAGGCACAAAGAATCTGTCAGAGGTTCTTATGGGCATATCGTAAGCCACGACGAGCTGCCAAATGGACTTATCTCCCGCAAGAACGCGGGGGCTGGTCAGTTCCAAATCTTACTTACTATTATTGGGCGGCGATGATTCAACACTTTGCCTTTCCACTATTTGGTAAGAAGGTGGTATTACAGCCATTTTTGGCTCCTTCAATCTATTCAATTTCATTAGGTAATGCTACACAAGGGATACTAACACGTATTTTAGAACCAAGTTATTTTAAAAAAACGAGGTTTAAGGTAGCTTGGGCCTTGTTCACGATCTGGCAAAAAATTCGTCGACTATTCTCTAACTATAAAATCAACTTTTATACTCCATTGAATGCGTCCGGGCTTCCTCCAGTGATATTTCAAGATTCAATAACTGCTGTCTGGGCTTTGCAAGGCCTTACTGACATAGGCGACCTAGCTGATTCTGGCATGCTAGCATCTTTTTCTTTTTTACAACATAAATTTGAATTGCATTCTAACCAATTTTTTTAAATATCTACAAATTAGAAGTTTTCTTGAGAAAAAATTTTCAGAAAATCCAGCATTGTTTGACAAGATTTTGATATTTGAACTGGTTAAAAAACAAGCCAAAATTGGCATATTGTATCAAACTCTGCTGTCCCGACTATCAGACGATCTCTCGAATTTCAATAATAAATGGGCAGTTAAATTTGGGGTACCTACTATAGATTTAAAGGTACCACTTATGCTAGCCAAGACGGTTTTTGTTTCCGGTACTCTCCGCACTCAAAGTTATATGGCTATGTTTAATCTTTATTATACCCCAGCTAAATTAGCAAGATGGGGGATCGCCTCGGGGGCCATAAGTTCGTCATGTCCAAGATGCAAATTTCCATCTGCGGATTCTCTTCACATGTTTTTTGACTGCCCTGAACTATCACTCTTCACTAATCAAATTGAAATATTCCTCACACAGATAACTCAATCTTCAATTAAAATTTCTGCTGAAATGGTGATTACAGGTTATCAATATGCCATGGATACTACTAGATCAAGATATCTTCATTCCTTTCTGTTCATTGCAATGGCAATGTTTAGACTCTGTATTACCTCTATTTGGATAAATCCTCAACCTCCTACTTTCCTTCATTGGCAGGCCAGGATGTTGGCTTGGTTTAAGCTAGAAACTGCTGTACGTAAGTTTCAGGGAAGGAGAAGACGTTTAATTGCTGCTAAAAACTGGGCCCCATTTCAGGATTGGTTAGCAAATTAATAAGTTGTTTTCTATAATCAACTGTCATGTATTTCTTTCTCTTTTGCTGTTGTTTATTTTTAATCTATTGTATATATTTCTGTATTTCTTTTTATGAAGTTTAAATCGCCAATACCTTTTCCACCACTGTAAAAAATGTAAAATAAAATAAAAAAAATAAAATAAAAAATGAATAATATCTCTCTGGCGAGTTTATCAATAATTCTTGAAGTTAAAAATGTATATCAAAAGCAATAGAGCAGAGTATTCCAAATAAATCCCTTGAAGGCGCCTTTTACCCGTTCATTTACTAAAAGGGGCCGCTTTTAAATAGGAACTTAAAAATATTCCTCCCCACCACATGGCTACAATGCCATTAGAGTATTAAGAGACAAGTTATTAGTCACCCTATATATATATGATGTGCAGATTCTCACATGGAGCAATAGTATTGTCTATTTAAATCAGAATGAAGGGAGGTGTTGTATAGCACACCTTGAACTCCGGTATTTCAAAGTTCTCTCAAATGCAATGTTTGGCAACAAAGGTAGCACGGTGAAACAAAATAATTGCCTAGGATCACTCAATTTGGTCAAGCGGGGAAGTCGATATATCCCAGGTTTTCTGGTGTTAAAGTTGGACCATTTAGTCACTGCGTGGATATCTTTCTGTCTCCTTATATACATCAGAGGATAGTGATTTTTGTTTAATTCTTGGAACGTTAGGATAGAGTGTAGGAGACTAGCAGACTCCATGTGACTGCTCGGCTTTTTGGGGATTAGAGGCTCTAAGAGGAATTCGAGCCCAAAAATAAAAGGCGTGCGGAAAAAAAAAAGAGGGCTGGGGGGGGGGGGGGGGGAACCCTCTTCAAAACATGTAAACAGATTATGGCCCATCATAGTGGTTCTGTGGTGGATTCAACGCCTTTACTAGTTAGCTCTGTTTTTTTTCTTTGTTTTTTAAAGCCAACGGCTTTGCATGCCCAGATTTTAATTCAATGCTCACAGAAAGACAAAACAAGTCCCAGAACACAAGCTGCTGTTCCTGAGATATCTAGAACTGGCTGAAGGTGTTTTACGTGGCATGTTGCTTCTCGGCATCTCTATGGGGTGTAGGTTTCGTTTCGTATGCAAAATAAGTTGTCCATTTTGACTGGATTACCTTGTAAAATTTAAAAATGTTTTTGTTATCGGTTTGCTTTTTTTTAGGTCTGGTATTAGCCAAGACATTTAGTTTTTCAAAAAAATTATTTCACAGTACTATTATGTGTGTATATGTTTGCCATTAGCTAGTTGTAGTTGGGACCTTTTTCTATAGGCAAAGCGTTTTTTCAGACGTATACAAATAAACACCTTTCCTAAACTGTATATATTGTGTACATTTAAGAAATGGATTGGGTTCCTTCATACCCATTTGCATTCATTATGCTTCACCATATGAATTGCTGTATAGCGGGTACAAAAAGAAAAAATCCATTATAAAGTGCCCCTCAGTTGTTGGATCCGGGTGTCTAATTCTTTTGGAGAACCTTCAAACCCTACATATAAACAAGAAGGGTCTGTCTGATGTAACATTATATTGCTTTGATAAATCCGCCATTGTGACTTAAAATTACAAATGAAAACGTCACAAGAGGCTTAGTTTTCTCCTATTATTTTGTATTTCAACTATTAATTTCTTCAGGAAAATCTTGAGGGATCTACACAAATGACCCCTTACTGAATTCCGAATTTTGTCTACTTTTGAGCAATGTATAGCTTTCCAATATCACCCTCGAATATCACACTTGTTTCCAACGTAAACTGCAAGTATGTTGAAAACACAAAAAATAGCATACCTCTTCTGGAAAAAAAAACAATGCCAATATGTTTTTGATACAGTTCTGCTTGTTCCTGAGAGTTACTAAAAGCTGGGAAGATGGTGAGAACAGCCCAGAAACCATTATGTTAATGCCATTTGAATAATAAAAACCTACACTTTCTTGCACCGCACTATTTTCCCTTAAAAAAGAATCTATATTTTGGTTATGTTCTTGGTACCCTCCAGGCAAATCTACAAACACAGGGTTGGGTTCGGTTTTAGATTCGGTTTATCCTTTTGTGAAAAATTGAGATTTAAGCACAAACTACCCCCAAGTATCCAAAAAAAGATGGAATTTGGGATTGAATTAGCAGCCAAGAGGCTAATGCACCTGCCATTGGGCTTTGTGGTTACCTTGAAGAGAATGGCCTTCTGAACGTACGGGACAAACTACGTTCCAAGATGGCTACTATTACCTTTAGCCGTTAGTGCAACCTTTGAAAGAGAAGAGGGACTAAGTGTGTCTGGTGTCCACTGTGTGTGAGCAGACTCTGAAAGCATCTTTAAATCTGTGTCTTCTTATTATAGAGGCTTTTTGATCAATGCCACTCTGCCCTCCGTCATTCACACACAGCGAGGCTCACAGTTAGTGCCCTGCTTTCGTGCACTTAGTGACCAGGTTTGCAGGAGTCTCCTGTGCCAAGGGGCTCTTTCGTTGGTGCTGGACAATAGGATGCAGCTGTCAGTGCACATGTTTATCTCCCGGCAAGTCACTGGTTTCTCTAAATAATTCTCTGAATACTGTCCAGCGAGCAGAAAGATGAGCCAAATTTTAAGGTAGGAAAGCACAAACAAAAGTTATATACATGGGTGGGAGGCGCTGGAATAATTTCTGAGGCTAAAAGTTTGCTTGACCAGTAAAGGTCATCGAACAATCTCCTCCCGGAACATGATGCATGATTTTGATGCGCTGTTCCTGTAAAATAATTAATTTGTATTGAATTTACCATGTTTCTTGGGAAGCTACTCAAAGTAAAAATAGTGTCATAGTTTTAAAAGTGTTTTTTTCTGCTTGGCTACCAACTACTGTACATTTATCAAAGTCTAAGAATTTAATAGTGCCTCACAATGGAGAAATATACATAATTTCAGTTGGGGCACGACGTGTGCGCCTGATGATGTGGCAGGTTATATTAGGGTCATTTTGTAAGGCAGAGCTGTGGCAAGTGGACCGTGCAAGGGCTTGGGGGTAGAAAGTAATGTATGGTATGGAGCCAGAGTACAAAATCGATGCACTGTACGATAAAACATGATTAATGCATTATCTTTGTGTATTCTTCTAGTATTGAGCGGACATGCTCTTGTCACTACTCTAATGTGTAGGATCTGCGTTTCCTTGTGAAACTTGGTAAAGGTTCTAGAGAAAGGTGCGGCTGAATTGTGACGAGTGGATCCGTTGATCTTGGGCATTTTTAAAGCCCTTATCTGCATAGCCAATCAGCTATACGATAAAGGTAAATCATAGCTTAGTTAACAGCACCTTGCACATTGTTTAAGTTGTGCGTGATCCAATCCACCGAGTCTTAGCTTATTTCTTTATTTGAGTTGCTAATATTACTGATACCTGGTAATGTGGGATATGAAAGTTCTGACTGGATGGACACATGGATGGACACATAGTAACTACATTGTCAAACTTGATATCAAGCATTCATTACGTATGCCATCAGCTCTCCTTTACTGCTCTGAAAATGGATTTGTCAAAGGTTGCCCTATTGCAGCACTGTCGTCAGGAAATAGATTGATAAATAAGCCATCAGTCAGTCATGCAAGTACTGAAAGGCTCAAAGAGACTGGCAGCCAAACTGGTATAGAATAATCTCACGCACTATCAATAAATACACAAACCTATGTATGTGCGCGTGCCTGTGTGTGCATGGACACCTTTATGTGCTGTGTGTGTGCTAGTCGATGTTGTACGTGCATAATTACACATGTGGTGTGGAAAACCGATTGGCTTTGTCAAAGCTGTTTTTTATTTAAGAGGAGTCCAAGTAGGTGATACGGTGGAAGACATAACTTTTAAATAAAGATGTTCGCGCCAAGGTTCTTAAAGGCAAGCACATTGTCACCTAAAACAATGAGCATCCTAAAATGCCATACTGCCCAGCACAGTGAGAACCGCCGTGGAGGTTGAATAAGCTGAGCTAACGGAGCAAGGAAAGGCAGGCAGACACACAGTTGTTTGGTCCCTCGAATGCCAGGTGCTCTCACCTCCGTGATGAGTTTGCCGAGACTGAGTGTTTGAAGGCACTGCTGTGTCTGTCTGCATTTGCATCGATTCGATGTGGCTCACCTTTACCATCTGTGACATGCAGGTGCAGCACAGCTTGCAGGTGCTGCATCGCGCGGGTCCACATCAGTAGAATATGATAAAGGAGCGCCTTTTTCTTTCTGATGCAAGTTGATTGAACGTTTAGAGCTACACGAAATGCAAAATTATGATCAAATATGAAAAGCAGTTCCAACCAACCATTGTAAGGCACGTTCGCCATCTAGTGGATGCACGGTGCAGAAATGTGATGCAGGCAGCTTAAAAAAATGTCACTGAATGAAGACCGCTGTGAACACAGAGATATTAAACAGCAGTTCAGATGATGACCAGGCGAGGTGAACTGAAAGTTTCAAAACACACGTCGAAAGTAAGCGCATCTGTCTGCAATGGAAAGTACACGATTAACCACAACACTCCCGAAAAAGGTGCACGTATGTAGAATCTTCCCAGTCTGGGTACCCGCCAATGACTACGCCACACACGGAGCTTAGATTACACGTCTTTATTCTGCTGCTTGTAACTGCAACCACAAACATTTTAAAACAAGCTTCTATGACATTTTGCTCTGATGCCTACATCACAGCTCTAAGTAGTCCGATAGGAACCAAAAGGGTTCTGTCATGAAACCCGCAAGACTTCTACATCTCCCCCTTTGTTAAAGTATTTTTCTTTTTTACAAATCAGCAAATATTCTCTCACTCACTCTCCCTCCCCCCCCTTTCTTGGCTCTTTAATTATTCAACCAGATTTAGTTGCTGGGAAATGTTCTTTTCACTGTCGGAGTTTTCGAAGAAGTAGCAGTAGTCACTTAGTTTTCTGCTTCAGTCTTTATTTCACTATCTTGATCAGAATACCGATGAATCAAATACCGAAAGTGGGAAGAAAAGACTCTCTAATAACAGACTCCCCATGATGCTGAGCGCTAACCATATGCCCCTTGGGGGACACCATCATATAGAGCATCAGATTTTTCCTTCGCAGTTGTTGGGCGACCATTAGATCTCCTGTCATAAACTCAATGTTCTTTGCATGTCACCTCTTGTCGGCATAGGCTTTCACCTTTTCCTTATTCACCAAGTTCGTCATCTGAGTTGTATTCTCACTTCCTTCTTTTTGTTGGTCCATTGAGGTAACTTGGTTGTCATTGCTCTCCCGAACATCAAAGTCACAGGGTTTTTGCCTGTGGTCGACTGAGTTGTTAAACGATAGGCTTGTAGGGTGGAATTCAAAACCGTTTATTAACTGATCCTCTTAATAGGTACATGCTGTGCTGCTTCCTTTAGCATACTCCTAAAACGCTCAACAAGTCTGTTGGCCTGCGACCTCAAAGGTGTACTCTTCTGATGCTTATTGTTCAGATGCTTTAGAAAATCATTGAATTCTCCATTGTTGAACGGCAGGCCACTCACACTTCAAAATGGCTGAAAATGCCCCGTGTTGCAAAAATGTTGCGGAGTCTCTGAATTACTCCTTCATGGGTTGTGGATGAGAGATACTCTATTGATGGAAAACGGGAGTGCTCATCCACAATTACCATCAGATGTCCATTATTGGATGGACCAAAGAAATAGATGACTTTTCTCTCCCATGCATGCTTAGGGAGTTCTGTCATGGTAAGAGTATGTTGAGTACTGTTTGAAAGGCAGCTACGTAGATGAGCGGCCTGGATTTCCTTTTCAACCCTCTCCTCTAAATATGGAAACCAAAGTCTATCTCGGAAAAGTTCTGCAGCTGAAGATGCTCCAAAACTGAGTCTCTCTTATCCAAACAGGTTGACATGTAGAAAAGGTTGTAATATACCTGCAATGTTCTTCGAGTTCCAACTGATGATAACCTTTATTTAAATCAAGGCTAGAGAAGACCTTTGCACCATTTAATTGTGTTATGTGACCAATGTGTGGACCTGGATGTCCTTGTTCAACTGTCTTGTATGCTTGGTGCATATCAATACATGCGTACAGCTCCTTCAGTGGCCTTTTCGGGCACTGCCACTATAGGAGAAGCCCATGGTGTCAGACTAGTTGAACACTCAATGTCATGCTTAAGTAACGATTAAAATTCTTTTTCAACAGCTTCTTGTTAATGAAAAGCACCTCTTCTATGTCGGTCAGCAATAGGATGGTCATCGTCATTAATTTGCAACTTTACTTTCGTACTCTTAAGCTTTCCAAAACCATGAAACTATGAAGGAAAATGACTTACTATTTTGTGGTGAACATTCATATTGTAATTCACAAAAATCAGTCCCATATCAGCAATGGTACTGAAACTGAGCAGACAGCCACTTGCTGCTGTACCTTGAAGCACACGGATGTGTGCTTGTACCTTTGTTTACTTGTGTTTGTGTCGCTACAAATGAACCTGGACTTTTTATGGGCATCGATGTAGCCCAGGTGTACACTTTTGTTTTCGTAGGCATTAGTCGAGGCAATGGAGATAATTCATTGTATTTCTTTTAAAACACTGTTTATTGATGCACCCCTATTGATGATGAAAGGTAGCGAGCAATCATTTCTTTTCAAGTAATTTTCAGACAATGTATGACTTTGGTGCTTTCGCATGTCAACTTCTTTTTGACATTTTTTAGGTCTCGCCTAGCCGCGCGCATGCGCTGCACTGCGAGACTTATTGTAAGGGGCTTTCAAAAGCTCACCCACACGGGTAACTGCAAGCAATAGGCCACACACGCACAAGTGTGGCCTATTGCTTGCGGTTACCCGCATGGGCGCCATATGTTTTGAATTACCGTGCCCAGACACGGGTGCGATAATTCAAAACATATGGCCTCACGAAGCGCCCCCCACGTGCACATCATGACGGCTGGGCCCACAGCAACACTTGGGGGGGGGCCCCACGGCATCTGAAAGACCATATTTAAAAAAGTATTTACAATAAAATACCCCACGGCATCGCCCGGTGGGGCCCCCACGGCATCGCTCGGGGGGGGGGGGGCCCCCACGGCATCGCTCGGGGGGGGGGGATCCCCACGGCATCGCTCGGGGGGGGGGGGCCCCCACGGCATCGCTCGGGGGGCGGGGGCCACCCGCGGCATCGCTCGGGGGGGGCCCCCACGGCATCGCTCGGGGGGGGGGCCCCCACGGCATCGCTCGGGGGGGGGGGCCCCACGGCATCGCTCGGGGGGGGGGGCCCATGGCATTGCTCGGGGGGGGGGCCCCCACGGCATCGCTCGGGGGGGGGGCCCCCACGGCATCGCTCGGGGGGGGGCCCCCACGGCATCGCTCGGGGGGGGGGCCCCACGGCATCGCTCGGGGGGGGGGGCCCATGGCATTGCTCGGGGGGGGGGGCCCCCACGGCATCGCTCGGGGGGGGGGGGGGGCCTGCATCGCTCGGAGGGGGGGGGGGGCACGGCATCGCTCGGCACCAACCATTGGAATAGGCAGAAACTAGTTGCCAGCATTGCAAGAACAAAAGAAAACAGATTTTTTTTATTGTAAATACTTTTTTAAATATGGTCGTTCAGTTGTACATAATGCCTTCTTGGTCATATATAAGGTAACAAAAATGCTTCTGACACTTTTTTATTAACTTTTCAGCATGCTGCACAACAGCCACACTTCTCTACAGCACAGCATAAAGACATTGGCAAAGTCAATAGCTCTGGCTAAACACTTATAAGGCCCCATAGGGGCAACCTATTGGCCATGCCAATGCTTGTCCTCACATGCTACCAGTTCGAAAAGCGCCCGTTGCTCCGAGGTAAGTATCGACCTGGCACAACCATCTTCCTCACTGTCACTTGATTTTGAGGCAGACAAACTTACGATGACATAGATAATAATTGACTTCGTTCAGTGGCAATTTTCCTCAGTTGATGTCGCCGCTTGGCGTCAAACGTTGCCTCTGGAATGTTCTGATGGCCATTTTGTCTTCGCACCGTGACACACGCAGTTTTTCCTTTGCTTTACAAACGTCACAAAATGGTTTTCTTTCCCTCAGCCTTTACATATCTACTTAATGGCGGAACGTTTCCCTTTGTGTGAAAACGAAAATCCACATCTAAAACATAACTTTTTATGAGTAGACATCACTTTGTGTCCATCAGTCTTTTGCTTACGTTTCATACTCATGATTGATTCACACTGGGCACTCTAACTCCATGTCAGTAGCTAGTCTTTAAGCATGCTCCTCAGCTCTGGTAGCCATCAACACTCGCTCCATACTAAGAGTTTCTCTCCGCATTCGTTATCTAAATGAATCTGACAAGCATCCATCAATAACTCTAAGTCGCATAGCTTCCTCATCATTAAACTTAGTATTTGAGCGTGTCCTGTTTCTCCACAAATTCATCAGTGGTTTCACCAACTTTTTGGGGTTTCTGACTGAAAATGTATCTTTCGTAATCCGCGTTTGGCACTGGATTGAATTTGAGATTCTGAGTTTCTCTAATCTGACGATATGTCATTTATATGGCAGTTTACAGCATTTTCTTTATGACTTCTTAAACGCCATCACCAGAAAGATTTTTGAGATACTTGATGATCTATTTTTATCCTTTTCAAGTGCATCAGTGAAATCATAAGTCTTTAACCAGGCAGTCCCTATATAGCCAATATTTAGCTGTTTGGCGCTATTGAAAGGTGGTGATGGTCTCAGGAATGCACCAGCTTTGTAGTGAATGTGGAACTTAATGACACCGTGGTTGGATCCCTGTAACTTGGTGTGAGCAACTCATCTGTGAGACCTTGCGACGTGCTGGCTTCTGACACTTCTTAATGATAGCTGGAAAAGAGTTTTTTCGCAGCCATCTAAAAAATTTCAATATTCAGAGAGTCGATCTTGGCTCCTTATTTTTCAAAGACCTGTGAAGTTGTTCTGAGCCCCCCTCTGCAACTTTGTGAAAGAACCGCTTTAGAGATGGACGACTCAGTAAGCACAACACAAACACTTCTCCTTGAACCAGCTTCCCTGAGTGCTGTAGTATAACTCTCTTTAGGGTATTTAGTAAGTTATTATTTTTTATTTTTTTTAGTCTAAATGTAATTTTGCATTTTCTATCGCCTGGTTGATCTCCATCTGGCAGCGCTTCTGTTTGCAGCGTTATTTTGCAAGTTATGGTAATCAACTTAGGCACTTCGTGATTGGGGTGTGGCTTGACTGGGGACGATGGCCGACACATGAGCGAAGAGCTCCGCACAGGCTGCCCTATTATCCTGTTGCCTGAGCTCATTGGGTCGGTACCGATCCACCCTGCTGCTACCGTAACACTGGGGTGAACGATGGGTACGGCGGAGCTGATCGCGGCAATCCCTGGTGCCATGATTCAAGAGCGGTGCTTCCCGTAGTGGCCTTCGTGGGAGGAGACTGCCTTCCTGGATGCCTGCGGCGGCCCGGACACTATGCGATGCCCCGGCTTGGAGCTGCATGCAGGCCACAGGCTGAACCGCTGACCCCAATTATATTTAACGCTGAGACTTTCGCCGAGCGGTCTGCAGAAGCGTCCTGCCGAATAGTGATCGGAGGTCCTGGAAAGAGGTGGCAGCACAAAGTATTCTGGAGGAGGAGATCGGGGTGCTGAGACCCGTGCCGACCAGAGGTTAGGCTCGTGCGTATGTGGTCCTATTCGGAAAAGCCCGTCGTCCGCTTCTGAGGTAACCGCGGCCCTCTGAGTGAGGCAGACGGTGACAGAAGGGCATTCTCTTGGGCTTTGGAGAGCTTTGCGTATTTGGGAACTGGCTGAAAGTGTAACGCGGCTTGGCCGGCTTTTCGGGATCGGGCACTGAGGGGCTGGAGAGAGGTGCCTACTTCTCTCTCCTCTGCAGCATCTACCATTGGACACCGCCCTGGTTCGGCCCGATCGCTGCTGCATACTTCAGGGGGGCGCACTGACTCTTTAACTTCATATTTTTACCTGTGGCACGGGCTATTGCTTGGAAGGGCCCCGTACCGCATGACTGTTGACGCTGCTGGCAGCTCGTGAGGGGGGCTCTACCTATCCTGGGTGGGCCCCTAGTACCGGTGGTCCTGCCGACTGCCTCCACGCGGGAGACGGAATCTGAAGGTGTTTTGGAGCTAGTTTGCGCGCACCTGCTTGGGGATCGAAGCTTCCCCCCGCTGCGGACAGCACTCCAAACATGGATAAGCCCAGGAATAAAGTCGCTGGGGCTCCGCAGGAACATGAGGACCATGCGACCTGATCCAGCAACAATTGAAACAAATCCTTAACGCCATCACTGACACAAAGACCAACCCTTTACCAGGATATGAGCACTGTGGCGATAGGCCTGGGTCTTTTACGCGAAGAACATAGGAAACTGTCAGAACGGGCCAAACATAACAAGACTGCTGTGGCAGAACTCTTGCCGGCACAGAAAGCGATGGACTACCAGTTGAGTGCCCTCACAGACAGACTCAGTGCCCTGGAACGTAGGGCTGAGGATGTGCAAGGCCGCAATCTACGAAACAACGTCAGTGGTTGGGTTACCGGAGGGAGCGGAAGGGAGTGATATGGTGTCCTATCTCGACAACTGGTTCAATACGGTAGTGGCACCCAAGGGACTGACCTCCTTTTATACTCTGGAACAAGCACATAGAGTGCCTGCTAAACCATTGGCTCTGGGGAGGCCTCTGAGACCAATAGTGGCCCGCTTGCTTCATTTTAGGGACAGACATACTGCTGCAGAGAGCAAGGTCGGAGGGTCCCTTTCAGGTGGACAGTAGTAGGGTCACTTTGTTCCCGGATTATACTCTGGAAGTACAGCGGAAACGGGCTTCCTATCTGGAGGTCAAGACAGCCTTGAGAGAAGGGCTGCAGTACTTCCTAATGTTCCCGGCCCGGTTGCGCATTGCGCTTGACAACACCACTCGCTATGTTGATTCTCCCTCTGAAGCGTGGGACTGGCTAGAAGTCTACAAAGGTGGTCTGACGGGAGATGCGAATCGTGAAGGGACGTGCTCACAGATCAGAATGCCCAGGTCACCTGGGCTACGAAGATCAAGGAGGAGAGCCCAGGTGAAGCCCAGCGTAATACAAACTACAAAGGAGCGGGCCGCGGCATTACAAGCTGTGGTGTCACTATCCCACAGTCGGACAATGACTCGGACACGTCGAATGGTAGCAGTATGAAACTGCCTGTGGTAACACCCCAAAGTGTAGATGATATTGTATGAGAATGCTATTAGTTCCTGGCTGCTGTTTTCAATTTCACCTCATTACTGTTACATTATGTATAGAGTCCCTGAGCGTGCTTGGATTCATTGCAGCTGGTGCCTCGCGAGCTAGGTATGCGTCCCTGGTCAGTTGCTTCCACTACTGCCTCTGAATTAGTTGGAGGTTTCTTTAGTCTTAGTTTATTAAAGGGTTGGATGGGAGCTCGTTTAATAGTTACTGTCCTTGGGAGGGGGAGTTGGGATTATGGGCATGTTCTATGGAGACCCAGGCGTGGCACTGCTCAAATTATGTACGACTGTTAGGCACAGATATCACCGTGGGATCGTTGGCGGACTTAAAATGCATATCATGGAATGTTGGGGGGCCTACACTCAATGGGCCGCCGCTATAAGATACATGCTTATTTAGTGCACAGGGGAATTCAAATCTCTTTTCTACAAGAAACACATTACGGGCCAAGAGGGTTTTGCATTGCAGCGTAGATGGAGAGACCAAATTTTTCATACTGCTTATTCTGCTTTTGCGCGTGGTGTTTTAATATGGGTTAGAGCTGGGGTCCCTTTCCAGCTTGTACAACAGATTACAGGGTAGATCGGTGATGGCGATGGGTAGCGTCTATGGGCCGAATATTGATCAAATTACTTTTTTCACTCAACTCTCTAAGAAACTAGCGCCTTATTTGACCGGCGCTGTAATAATAGGTGGGGATTTTAATTCAGTCGCTGATGTCCAGCTAGATAGATCTCATCCACCCCTATCTACTGCCCCTACACATAAGATAGCTAGAGCTAGGAGGAACTGGCAGACACACTGGGGACTGGTGGACACATGGAGGGTGCATTATCCGACTGATTGAGACTATTCCTTTTTCCTCGGATCTTCACGAACTTCATGTTAGGATTGATGCTGTACTTTGCTCCCCAGAACTACACACTATGATCGCGCATAGCAAATATCTTACCAGGACACTTTCAGATCATAACCCATTGTTGGTTAGGGTTCAGTGGTCTCAGGTGTGCCCTGCAATCCAAACTGGCGCTTAAACCCGGAGCTCTTGGAAGATTTAGTATTCCGGGAGGCAGTGGGAACTGGGGTGACTCAATATTTCCTGGAGAATGAAGGTACAGCCTCTTCGCTCGCAGTAGAATGGGACGCCTTTAAATAGTGGTGAGGTGTCTGTGCATTTCCAATGTGGCTGGGGTCCGGAAGAATCTACTCCAGGACAAATACTGCAGATCCTAAAAAATTTGAGGTGGTTATTACCTGTTAAAATGTACTGTATTAGCTGTGTTTGCACATCCAGAAGTGTTTTTATGCCTGCTTGCTACTGAATGTATCTTTTTATCTCCATTTATTGATGTTGAATTTTATCTGATGTTCTGTTTTTTCGCACATGCTTTTATTGGTGTTTCTTCTTAAATCCGAAAAAAGCTAACTTTGATTTGACAGCTCTAAATCACAATATCAGAACACTAGGGCTATTTCTGGACAACTTTGGCGGGAGCTTACGGGCGTGGGCTTGGTCGATGAATGATGCTATTTGCACCCGGATGCCCGATACAACCCCTTTTATTCTCATGTTCACCGGTTCTGCTCTCTCATTGATCACATATTTCTTATGCACTTCTTCCTAAGGGGCTTTGATGTGGCCAAGAGCTCAGATATCTCGATCTCGGATCACACCCATGTCTAACTCGTTTGGACTCAGCGCAAGGTTTCAGGAAAGGGCAATCACCCCTCCCAGCGCCTGTACCCCCCAACTCATGCGTGAACCTGCAGCTATTGCTTCTGTAAAGGATGCCATCACTAAATATTTTGAACTGAACACCTTATCTGATATGATGCCCCCCCCTGCCCACCATGCTTTAGGACTGCTTCAAAGCGACCGGGGGGAGAAAGAGTGTCCTGTCCTTTATATCTGTAGCCATAATGCGGGAGGCTCACCTGTTTGAAGTCGACCTTTCTGCAAAGTTCCGCTCTCTGGAGCACTCTGATAAGCAGCATCCTACAGCCCGTGTTAAACAGCAACTGGCAATACTGAGAGGCCAACTGAAAGAGCATCAGGTCAATAAGGCAGAGAGGTCCTTATTATCATGCAAGTAAAAATACTACGAGCGGGGCAACAAGGTGGACACCATCTTGGCCCACAGGCTCCAACTGCTACACACCTGCTCTTATATCTCTAAATTGCAGACTGGGAGCTCCACATGGGCTATTAAAGAGCCAAATAAACAATAGACATTTTATGCCTTTGATCAAAGCCTCTGCACCAGTGAAGGGTACGATCTGGTGCCAATTGTTGCTTACCTCTGTGATTGCCCCTGGCCCCCATTAGATCCGCGGATTGCTCGGGACCGTGAAGCCCTATTCACAGCTGCACACCTGAGTTGCGCCCTTAATGGGCTGCCAGTGGGGAAGATCCCTGGCCCGGTGGCCTACCGGTCCTATTTTACAAACTCTTCCTCCCCTCACTTGAAAAAGCACCTGGTTGGGCTCTAAAACTTCTTCAGAGGCAGTACCGGCCTTACACCAGCGATGCCTGTGGTTAATATTACACTTCTCCCTAAACCGGGTAAGGACTCCACTCTGTGCTCCTCCAATCAGTCGATTAATCTACTGAATGTGGATGCCAAGATTAACGCCAAAATGCTGACTAACTGCCTGAATCTGTTACCGGGGCTTATAAATGCTGACCAGTTCGGCTTTATCAAGCACAGACAGGGCGCATACATCATCAGGCGCCTTGCTCACCTGGTGTAGAAGGTTTGGGTTCATAACATCTGTCTGCCTTCTTTGCCTCAATGCAGAGAAGGTCTTTGACCGAACCAGTTAGGCCTTCCTATATGCAGTACTTCATGAGATCGGTTTGGGCCCAGTATGATTAGTAAAACGATGGCCTCCTATAGTGGTCCGGCCACTCAACCCTTCGCCGGGGTATTCGCCAGTGGTGTCCCTTCTCTCCCTGCTTTTTGCTCTTGTAGTGGAACCCCTGGCCATCCCCCTTAGGCACGACCAGACTAACCGGTATAACCTTTGGAGGACCGCAACAGAAGGCCCCATTGTTTGCAGACGATATGCTGCTGGCAATAACAGAGCCAGCAACCTCCCTTTCGACAGTGGTCCAGAGTCTGCGGGTATTCAAAACGGTCTCTAGATATATGATTAACATGACTAAATCTCACATACTTAACTTGACTATCCTGCTGGAGCAGGTCCCACACCTGGCAGACCTTGTCCCCTTTCAGTGGGCGCCCCGGTCTTTAAAATACCCTGGCCTCACTATCCTTCTCCTTTTCTGTAGACTTGCTCCCAAACTAAATGGCTGCCACTTCGCAGAGCAGTTTTGGAGGACCTTTTAGATATTGAGGCCATCTGTCTCCTGGTTGGGTCATGTGAACGTGGTGAAAATGAATTTCCTCACATGGTTGCTCTACCTCTTCTAGTCACTCCCTACACCTATCCCAGCCAACGACCTCACATCTATGCATAAAGATCTCTGACCCTTTATCTGGAAGGGGATATATCCCTGCATCTCAAGATCTTCGCTGATGTTGACACGGAACCACGGGGGCCTTGCGTGCCCCAATCTCTTAGGGCTGCACACATGTTACATTTCCATGTGTGTAGTCAAGGAAAGTGGAAAGCACTGGCTACATATGGACCAGGCGGTAGCCTGTGGGCCCTTACCTGTGACACCAACCTCGCAGTTCATACCTGGCACCCCGGGCCCCGCAGTGCATACCTGGCGACCCCGACCCACACAGTCTTGGAGATCTGGCTCAGGCTAGCGATTGGGAAAGACGTTGCCTTCTTTCCCTCCCTGAATATCCCACAACCCAGACTTTACACCTGCCCTCAACCCAGTCTTTTTTCTGGAAAGGGGTGATTATAGGGCCTTACAGTAACTCTTCCACAGGTGTCCCATCAACCCTTTTGAACAGTGTGAACTCTAATTCGCCGTTCTGGTAAATCTCACCATCAGTATTTCCAGCTTTGTCACTGGGCACTATTGTGCCCCCCCCCCCTCCTCCCCCCCTCCCCCCCTCCCCCCCCACCTGCTGGTGCCACCCGAGCTCTTACCCCCTTTGAAACACTGGTGCATGGCTTTGAGGGATCGAAGGGTCTTTTTTTTTTTTTCAGAGTTTTATATAGCGCAAACTTGCCCCGAATCCAATCAGGTATCAGAGCGCTTTACATAGCACCAATTACGTTACATGAGGGGACACATTAATTTTTTTTTGTTAGGCACAGGGAGATTAAGTGATTTGCCCATAACCACAGGATGTTCAGCGTCGTTATCGAGACTCAAACTCAGTTCCCCAGGTTCGAGGTTGAGTGCCCGAGCCTAAAACACTCAGTGTTTTTCAGCTGTTTTGAAAACATTCTTGCCATCCTTATCAGACTAAATTGGGAGCAAGATAGCACCTTGAGCATCTCTCAGAAGCAATGGGACCTTTTGTTGCGGGACATTCCCAAAACACACAGGAGTATTTCCCAGCTAGAACCAGTCTACGATTTAATGATACAATGGTACTAGACCCCTGTGCGCTTACGCACCATGTTCCCCGCAGCTGCAGACACCTGCTGCAGGTTGGGGCCTTTCAGTACATATGGTAGTCACTATAGTATGGAAGGAAATACTGGGGCACATTAGAACACACTGGGAATTTCCATACCAGCAAACTACTACAGTCATTCTTGGGGTGTGGCCGGTCACACTTGAGGCGGTGACTCATGCAGACTGTTATCAGGTGCGCCACATGACTGGAGCAGCAAAGCAACTCAGTGTTGGGGTGAAAACCCTGTCTGCTCCTTCAGTGGTGGTGGCTTGGTTCACGCGGCTGTGGCATATTAGCCATGGAGCAAATGGCGCATAAGATCATGTACTCTGACGAGAATTTAGCTAACCTCTGGCAACCCCTTATTTATTAAATGACCCTCTCCTCCCCTTCATGGGCTCCCCCCTTTTATTCATGCTCCCCCCCCCCCCCCTCCCCCCAATGATTCCTTCCCCTGTACATTTTTTGCATGATCACTGGGGCTGTGTTAAGGGAGGATCCCCATACCTTTTTGTCTTGATTCCTGGTTTCTCCCAACCTCCCACCATCCTGTCTGGGCATAGCTAAGTAGCACCTGCATAGCTTATTTTCAGGCAAGCCCTTACTGTTAACATGCTAACGGCCGATGGTCTTTTAGGGTGGGGGCTATACTTCCTCATGGACATTTGCATCCTACACACACTAGTGCTTCCCCCTCTGTCCGTTTGTAGACTTAGCAAAGTTTTCTGCCTTTTCCTCCAACTATGTCAACCCCCCCCCCCCCCCCCCCCCATTGGACCCCCTTGACTGACGCTGGCTCAGACTATAAACATATAGGTTCGGGGAGTGGGGGGGTGGGGGATATTGTCGGTTGTTAATGTGATGCAAATGTTTAATCAGAGCTTGTATATGCAATGGCATTGTCGTACAAATTTTTGCCAAGTTAATGAAAACGTAGTGTTTGTCAAACCTAATTAATGGATTCTGAGTAAATGCCCAATTTTAGAATTTAATGGTATCTTGTTTACTTTTCTTGTATGTTACCCAGTGATTGGTTTTGGCATTTGAGGTTTTCAGAAACCGCTCTAGAATTTATCGTTTTAACGATTACTCATGCGTTTATTTATTTGAAAAGGTATGTGTCAAATGGGAAAAGACTAGATGTTAATTCTTTGTGTTTAAATTTATTTTTTACGCCCTTTCTTAAAGGTGTTCACCACTTACTCAAATGAAGACTACGACAGACGTAATGATGAGGTCGATCCTGTGGCTGCCTCTGCTGAGTATGAGCTGGAGAAAAGAGTCGAAAAAATGGACGTCTTTACTGTGGAAATTGAAAAAGGTAAAAAAAAAAAAAAAGCGGTATCTGTCAATTAACATATTGGTATTGAGAAGCTACCAAAATAAGATTAGCATTAGTGTTCATTTTAAGAAAAATAATCCTGCTCTTGTTGGAAAAGGATAGCCAGTTTTAACAAAAACTGGATAGAACTTCTGATGACGGCGGACATTGACTGCTACCATTCATTATCTTTTGAATTGTTTTTAATGCTTTAAAGATCAGGTTCATGATTTCATAGGTGATATTTGCTGCATTTGTTTTTTTTATGGTTTAAAATACTGTCACTTGAATCTTTATTTGCGTATGGCGATTTTGTTGGCTGTTTTTTAAAAAAAAACACGTTTTCTCATTCCTTGCTGCCATTGGAGAGTGCTTCGGCACGCTCTCCTCTAGCACACCCACTTTAACACCAAGAGCACAATAATGCTCATAGTTTGGGGAACGATAGTTTTCACTTGAATCTTCAACTAATTTACTTTTTCCGAGAGAGGAGCGCCATTTTTACTCAGTCTCTCGTGCCTTGTAGAAACGCCATATTGAGTCAGCGCTCTAGCGGTTGGGCTCGCTAGGTCCCTATCAATTAAAGAGAGACCATTCTGCAGAACCATGACGCAGACACGCCAAAGGCAAGCCCGTCTGCGCCCAGAACGTGGTCAGTGCCATCCACGCTGCTCAATCTTCCACCCCTCAAGTCTGTTTGTTTTCTAGAGATTTTCATCTTGCCTTAAATGTCAATCCATGTCGCCCTCAGATTGACTTTCAGTCTTGTGAGACTCAGAGAATTTACTCTTGCGAGTTCTGCAGCATAAGTTTAAGAAATAATGGAATTGTTGAGACGGAGTAGAACACCCATGAGGAGTATGCCCCCTTACCGCCTTTGAGTAGGGTTATTGACTAATCACAATCCCCAGTGGGTTTTAAGGTATGTCTCATTAACTGTAGATCGCTACCCCAACATAAGTTACATTTTCTTTCCTCCTTTTGGCTGACAACACTTAGGATTTTTTATTCCTAAATGAAATGTGTTTGAAGGATAATTCCAACCTGGACTTAGTTGTGGCGATTTCACCAGGTTATTGTATTCTGTCCGCCAACTGATGTTGGGGATAAGGCGGGTGGTGGGGTGGCGGTTATTTTTGGGGATACATTTGAAGCATTCTCCTCACCTTTTAGCCAGTGTGGAACTATATAAAGTCTTATCTTCAGTATTAAACTGACCTGCTACTTCTCTTTATCTGGCCTCTTCTTGGTATAAAGGCCTCCAGTCTGCCCCAGCAGTGGTTATGCTGCACTGTTTGACAGCATTGCACTGCTTTCCCTGCAATGCACTAATTTTTCAGTTTTGGGAGATTTTAATGTTCATGCAGGTGACCCTTATTATGCCTAAGCCACCCACCTTATTCAAATGCTGGCTGGTTTGAATCTTATCCAACATGTCCGGTCCCCTGCTCCGAGCCAGACACATGCTGGATTTGTATTTTTCCTATATTACCACTATGCAGGTTAATCTCCCAGAGCGTCTGGTCTGGTCACGATGGGATCTCTTTCACATTTCCGGGAGCATGTCCTTCAAATAGGACCCCCCCAAAAGAAAATGGCAGAATCTTGCAGAGGAATCCTTTGCTCAGTACCTCCGCTCCTCTTCCTCCGATTCTTATAGCGGCAGTTGACTCTGATATCCCTTTGCTTAATGATTGGATCGCTAACTCTTTAGACTCCTTAATCCTTTTAAAATAGCATGTGGCGAAAAGATCTAGGCCTTCAACCACTTTGTTTTTCCCATATCTTAAGGGCTGAGAATAGCTTCAGCATTAGGGTTATACACTTCCCTCCAATTACGCTCATGTTTCTTGCAAAGACCCTTTATAAAGCGGCACTTAGCAGTTTTCACAAGAATTGGTGCAACTCAATGAGAGAGTACATTGCGCTTCGCATTGAGATGGCTTCAATTCTTCTAGGTAAGTGTCCAAAATTGAAAAGTCTTCTGTCTCCCTTGAAGCAGCTAGAACTGCCATGCAGCTAGAACTGCCATTATCCCTTCCGTCAAACTCTGTGATAAACTGTCTTCTTTTGTAATAAAATTCAGAATATTTATGCCACCTTCCTGGCAGCATCTAAAGGGGACAGGGCTCTCATCCCATTATTCAATGGGGATATGCTGTGGTAGCAAGCATGTTGGCTATGGGTAAAGGTGCCCGAGAGTAACCGGTTGCACTCCGCTTAGTAGCTATGGACATCTGGGAAAGGTACCCAGATACTCTGAAGCTCATTCATCCTAACAGAATGGGATTTCTGCAGGCAGTTGGTATCAATGGGATGAAAGTACCTGCCCTGATGGATACTGGTGCCTTTTAGCACTGTGGTTGAGAGAAAGTACCTTAATTCAGAAAAGATACTCCTTGGAACAAAAAAAGACAAGATTTGTAGCTAGTAGATAGGGTATGGAGTATCCACTTGCCAGGGTTGAGAGTGAGCTCAATGCCAAGACAGACATTTTTGTTATTTAAATATTTTTATTGGGCTTTTACCATTGCAGTAATTACAACAAACATTTAAAGGTAATGATAGTACACGGTGAAGGAAAAAATCACACATTGCATGTTTAGAAATACACATTTGTCATTAATACAATATGAAGGAGTTCTATTCAGTTGTAGCACGTCGCGTAGCAGTATAGTCGAGCACAACTCAGTATTGGAATATGTCCATTAATCACTAACCAAGATGGCCATTTTTGAAGTTGTGTAAGGAAAAACCTAGCAACTGGATGTCTTTCGGGCAGTGATTTGATTGCCCCTGGCTTGGTGCAAGGACCAGAAGCCGTTCTGGTGGGGACAACGTCAGCTTTAACCAGTGTTCAGGCTGCACATCAGTCTTCGAGTAAGGCTTTGGATCATCTCCGATGTCCAGGGACCAGGACAAGGTAGGTTGCGTTAAAGGGCGGACTCCGGAAAGGCAGGGACTGTAGAGGTCATTGCTTCTGCTCCAGAGGGAGAGGGAAGGATGAAGCTCCCGAAGGGGATCATATGTTGGAGTCTGGGTCGCTTCCAGAGCTGCAGGGTTTGTTAGCTGCTTGAGGCCCATTCATGAAGTTTTCTGTAAGGCACAGGAGGAGTGACCTATGCTTGGGAGACTTAAGAAGGAACAGGTCAGCAAAGGAGTTATTGGAAACTATGTTGGCTGGGAGGATGGTCTGCTTTATAGTGAACCAATACATTCTGATCCAGGAACTAGCAAGAGGCTAGCTGTTCCATTAGTGCACAGGAACTTCCTGATGACACTAGCCCACAAATTACTCTTAATAGGGCACTTTGCGATTAGAAAGCCCAGGATAGATTGGACTCTGTTCTACTGGCCGGGGATGTGCAGAAACAGATATTTTGTAGAACGTGTTCCACTTGCCATTTGTGTGGTAAGACAGGAGTGGGGACTAAAGCACCGTTCATGCCTCTACCAGTTGTAGGTGTTCCATTTGCGGTAGCAGTAGACTTAGTTGGTCTAAGGATCAATCTAGAAAAGTCGCACCTCATGCCATCTCAGTTCCTTCAATTTCTGGTAGCTATGCTTCGCACAAAGGAAGCAAAATCTTATCCCTCAGAGGAGCGTGTTCAAAAAATCGTAAGCCTTGCGTCGCATATACAAATAAAGTGCGTTTCAGTGAGAATCTACAAATCCTTGCTGGGGATGATGTCTTCTTGTATCCCCTCACTTCCCAATTGCAGACTACACCAGAGGCCTCTTCAAGAGCTCCTAGACAAACAATGGATTCAGTCTCAAGGGTCCTTCGAAGATCGGATTGTTATCACTCCTCAGACCCAAAAGGCCCTGTCATGGTGGAAGATCTGGGAGCATTTGACAGAAGGTCTGCTTTTCGAACCGCAGAATCGGAGTTATGTTATGATGACAGATGAATCGCTACAAGGTTGGGGAGCGCATCTCCAAGACCTCGAAATTCAGGGTCACTGGTCAAACCACGAAGCTCAACTTCACATCAACCTGCTACAGCTAAAAGCTGTCTTCTTAGGATTACAGGCGTTTCTCCCCAGAATTCGTGATTCAACAGTACTAGTCACGACAGACAGCACATCATCGATGTTTTACCTTTTAAAACAAAGGGGTACAAAATCAAAACTCCTTGTCGAAACAAGCGCAGGAAATTTGGAGGTGGTTACTGCTTCACAACATATCATTTCAGGTCCAGCACGTTCCAGGAGTGAACAACACAAGAGCAGATGTTCTGAGCAGATCGTCCAGTGTTTCTCACGAGTGGGAATTGGACCAAAGCCAGCTTCTCAGAGTATTTCATCTATGGGGCACCCCATCGCTGGATCTGTTAGCGAACCACCACAACTCAAAATGCAAACACTTTGCAAGCAGGTTCCCACAAAAAGGTTTGTGGGGCAATGCTCTACAGATGCGCTGGACGGGGATGTTCGCGTATGCATTCCCTCCATTTCCTCTGATATCGAAAGTGTTGCGAAAGATGAAATCGGAACCGTGCCATTTGATTCTTGTAGCCCCGGCATGGCCGAGACAAGCTTGGTTCTCCGAACTTCTCAAATTATCAGTGGCACCCAGGATACAGTTTCCATTAGTGCAGAATCTGATCACTATGAACGAAGGTCAAATTCTCCCTCCAAATTTGAAATCTCTGAACTTGTCAGCATGGAACCTCACGAACATGAATTCCAATCTTTGAATATTTCTCAGGAATGCCGAGATATTCTTTCACGATCTTGGGCTATCTCTACGAATAAAACATATTCGGCTAAATGGAAGAGACTTTGTCAATGGTGCGCATCTAAAAATCTACATCCATTTCATGCCTCCTCAGAGCAAATTCTTCCATATCTTTTAAATTTGGCTAAATCAGGACTTTGACATATGTCTATAAAAGTGCATTTGGCCGCTATCAAGATATACGAGAGTTCCTGACCGTCCATCTCTTTGGTCTCAAAGAGTGATAAAAGAATTTCTCAAAGGACTCTTCAGGATGTTTCCCCCGGTGCAACGCCCAATAGTCTCTTGGCAGCTTAATACGGTTCTTATACAGCTCATGAAACCCCCGTTTGAACCAGTACATTAAGCGGATTTACAGTTCATTTCATGGAAAACAGCTTTACTATTAGCTCTCACGTCAGCAAGAAGGGTCAGTGAAATTCAAGCCTTCTCAATTGCAGAACCTTTTCTCCAATTCCGACCGGATAGAGTTATCCTTAGAACGAATCCAAAGTTAATTCCTACGGTCCCATCCAACTTTCATCTGAATGAGCCTGTAGTGTTACCTACATTCTTTAAAGATCCATCGTCATCTGCGGAAAGAGCCCTACACTCTTTAGACATTAAACAGTGTTTAAAATTCTACATTGATAAAACAAAATCTTTCAGAAAAACAAACTAACTTTTTGTGGCTTTCTCTGGTCCCAGAAGAGGTTTGGCGCTGTCCAGATCTAGTATTTCGAGGTGGATAACTTCAGCCATTCCTTTGTGTCATGTCAAGGCTGGAAAACCTCTACACTCCAAGGTGCACGCGCATTCTACGAGAAAGATGACAACTTCTACTGCTCTGTTTGCAGGAGTGTCATTGCCAGATGTCTGCAGAGCAGCGACGTGGAAAAATGTGCACACCTTCACTAGACACTATTGTCTAGATGCAGCATGGAAAAAGGATGCCACAGTCCTCTATTTCAATAAGTTATTTATCAAGATATATAAATGTTCTGGTATACATATTGCAAATGTATCTATGTCTATCTAACTATTTATTTTCTTGAATGTTTTGAATACTATCTTGGTATTAGTATACTTTTATGATTGTTAATATTCTAGAAAGAAGAGCAGAGCCCACGGACAATTTGGGGTTCTATCCTGGAAATGCAGTTTGGTATAAGTACTGCTCGCTATTCTGATACAAGCATGTGAATCTATGAAAGATTGAATACTGGAGAAGAAACTAGTTACTTACCTGTACACTATGGTTCTTCAGTATTATCTTTCATAGATTCACATGCGGCCCGCCGGCCTCCCCGTTTCTCAGGTAGAACCTTTTTATCTCTAGATATATCCTTGTCTCTCACTTGGGGCTGGAAATCTGAGGTATGATGGCTCTGCTGGGGGAGTGTGATGTCAGGGCTGGCAGCTGATTGGCAGAGTGTTGGACCAAATAATAATGAGGTTTGGTTACCAAATAATAATTCCTTATGGGATTTTTCTATGCAGTTTTTTCTAGTACTGCTACGGTCATTCTGTTACCGTGAGACTCCCACCATGACGGGGAAGAGACAAGCATGTGAATCTATGAAAGATAATACTGGAGAACCATAGTGTACAGGTAAGTAACTACTTTTTTGTGGACTATGTGATTAGCCTCAGGAAGTTGATGGAGCAGTACATGAGTCAGGCAAAGGAAAACCTTGAGGGCAGCCAAGCGCTGATGAAGAAATGGTGCGACCAGAAATATGCGCTGGGTACCGGGAAGAAAAGGAGGTATTGGTACAAAAGCCTATTTGTACAAGGCTTTTGGAAGATAAATGGTGTGGGCCATACAAAGTAGTTCAGAAGATGTCTGAGGTAAACTACTTTAGAACAGGTGCCACAAGGGATTCCAAGAGGGTGTTCCATATGAACGAACTGAAGCCTTGCCTCCAGAGTAAATGTCATGGTAGAGGAAGTTGAGGAAGACAGAGAGCCTCTTCATGACCTGCTGCATACTAACATGAATGATTCCACTATGGAAGGGTATAGTTAGCCCCTGAGTTAATGCCTGAGCAGCAGAGTAGGGAAGTTTTGGGATGGCTTGCCAACCACTTCTCAAGGGTTGACTCCTGTCTGTGTGCATGGCAGTTATGGGTTACAGTCCTCCAGTGAATGTCAGAATGTACAGAATGTCTGACCAGAAGCAGGGATAAACCTCACAAGAGTTAGAGTTGTGTGGCCTACTTGGATGTGTTGCTGTGTTCAGCAGTTCATGGGAGGAGTATGTGGGGCACTTTATGCAGGGGTTGTCAGGAAAATATGAAGTGAAACTGACCAACAAGGTCTAGGGGGTAGGTTGCTTACTCTGCCCCTTACCTTTTTGCACATTTTTGTTCATGTTGCAACCAGCCAATCAGCACTCTGTCTGGCTCAAGAGAGAGTGTGCGTGTCCCTCCTTACCCCCCCCCCCCCTCCCCATGTGGGTGTCTGGAGAGAGCCGTACCCTTTAGTAATTTTTTTTACTACAGTTTTTTTTGTCTTTTTGTTGACTTCTCTCTCCGAGTCGTTCGACTCCTGGTGCACGGAGGGGTATCACATCGACAGACTGGCTTCAAACCTTGTGACTCCTGGTACAAGTTGATGTCGGTTACGGACATGCACGTCGTGTGCCTCTGGTGTCTGTAGCGCGACCACAACCAGAAGTCGTGCTTTGACTGTCAGGCCATTAACCCGAAGTCTTTGCGGGAGCGGTCCCGAAAGTTTCTTGAGGCCCGACAGTCAGCTCTGCGCCGCTCGAGGTCCCGGTTGACAGGGAGGTCGCGGGACCGGTCGCAGTGTCACCACCATCACTCCTCATCGAAGTTTTCGGGTAAGTCAAAGCACAAGATGAAGGCGAAGAAGCACCGTCACTCTTTGCCTTCTCCCCGTCCGTCAGCCGACAGGATGCGGAAGGTCGTTGTCCTTTGGCTCCGCTCGCGGAGCCTGTTGGGTTGGCTCCTAGCTTCCCTCTGTGGTAAATATTTCGTTACCGGTACTATTTTTTATGCGGTAAAGTCTATTAAGAATAACTCAGTAAATATAAGAGGCAGAATCCGTGGTATTAGAGGTTTTAAAAGGCTTTATTCCTATACAAAGGAATACAATTCGAATTGTAGGCATTCTATTCCATCACCACGAAAGTTCAGGAAGGAAGGGCATATATTATTGACAGATAGACAGTTTTATAGAAAATACATTACAGTGAAACAGATGCAAGAGGCGTAACAGCTGATAGTATAGATAAACTGTGCATACGTAGCTAATAGAGGCGTATACATGGGCGTAATTTAATAAACGTCATCATACATGATGTCACAAGTGGGTGGATCCATAAGAGAATCCTGCAATGTCAGCAGAAATATTTGGCAGAGATGCGCGCGCAGCCGCATGACGTGTGATTGACGTGCAACTAGAGGGTGAAGGGGACTTGACATTTAGCTCTACATGTGGAGACAGAAGTCTGGGGGTCGTGTCAACCTAATCCCAAATCATATCTAATATCCTATGTTTAAAGAACTGTGTTATCCAAAAGGAGAGGCCTCTAGGATAGAATCTTATTCTATACTGACTGTTAGTGCGTGTACAAGCGTCTAAGTGTCTACACTAGATGCGAGGGGGTAGGAATATTCCATGGCAACGGGGCTATGAATTACTTGCATGAGGGCAGCGAGGCATGGCCCTGTGCACGGTAGCTGGAGGAATGTTTACCTAAACTACTAGACAGGAATGCATCGGATGAGGAACGAAGGAGATAATCTTGAAGGTGAAATACAGTTTTTGGCAGGCGACTGGCTGGATCAGGCACCGTTAGCCGCGCAGGGAGTAGGACAAAGTTCATGGACACAGATGCAGGCTCAGACTGGAGCTTTCAGAGGCAGAAGGCAGGAAAAGGCTTGATGACAGAATTCGGGCCTACTCGCCTGAATCTGTAAAATGTGGAAAGTGAACCACATAAAGTCGGTGGCCTTTCATACTTAGGAATGGAATATCTGACCCATTCATGGTGGTTCTGAAAGAGGACATGTTGACGGTGGACGCACATATATTTGCGTCTTCAAAACTGAAGCAGGAGGGAACATACATGTACTTATAGCATGCACATGGAGCCGTTGGGGTCTACGATAGGGGACATAACTGATCACAAAATTCATATTTCCTCATTCCCTCCTTGTCCCCTACGGACCCTCAGGAGATATCGATCTTCATCAATCCATCGATCTGTTCATATAGCATCATTTGTTCTTCTTTCTTCTTCCGGGATCTCGAACGAAAACTTGGATGTGGGATACACGAGGTGGCACACAGACCACAAATCGCTGGCCCACATTGTAGACATAAGCAGCAACTGAATAGTATGAGAAAGCCAATACCTAGGAAGGATAGGATTCTCCATCCCCAGGCTGACAACACGCCCCAGAACCAACCGGACCAAGTCCAGGTGCCTGGACTCTGGTGTATCTGGCTTACAATCTTATGAAGGCGAGTTATGGCTTTATATACTGACGGTGAATTTTCTGGTATGAAAATGCAGCAACTTGATCCGATGACCCTACAAGCTCCGCCCCTATCGGCCAGGATGACGTCAAGGACAAGACGATTTTGAAGCACAACAATCCGCATAGCAGACTGCTCTTCTGTTAAATTGCCTAAGGCGGAAATAGTTTCGTTCACTACTGCTTCAAGGGTTCTGGTTAATCTACGTATCAGCTTACTATTAGTGACTGTACCTATATAGGGAAAGAAACCTTTATTGAAATCTGTGTATTTTTCCCATGCTGTTTCAGTGTAATCGACAATTGGGAGATCTCTCTGCTGTCTATTGTGTACTAAATGGGTATTCCTATGATAATCAGGAGGAGCTAGGAAAACAGGTGGCAGAAGGAATGCTATGTAACAGGTACCATCCCAATCTAGAGGTAGACATATATATGCGGTCTGGCCACATATAAAGTAGGAATGACGGGAAGCTCTAAATGTAGACTTGCCTTGATCACTGAATTTTATTACAGTGGTGCATTTACTATGGCCCATGTGTATGGAACCATTCTTTCTTACACATAATTCCCCTTTTACTGGGAATACTGACATGGCGGGCAAGATTGGTGTAGCTTCAGATTCAACGTTCAGGATCATGAGGTTAAGTGTAAAATTACCTAATCCATATACTTCATTTTCTAGATCAGTTCCTGTTCTTTTGGGAAGTCCCTCCTTGTTAGGGTAGCAGACTTTAAGCAAAACTAAGTTCAGGTTTCCCCATACCCAGTTGTCTTGATAAACTGCGGAATTTGAATCGAGGGAATTAATCAAACTAAACCATGCTCCACAGGAGCCATTGTGTGTGAACGGATAGGGAAAGAGGGGCAAAACTCCCTTATAGTTCTGATAGGGAGGGAGTCGGCCACATATCCAACAATTTGTGGCATTGCTGGTTTGATGGGAATGATGTAACATACTAATGAATGTGTTGTTGCGCAGCGCAAATCTATAGGACAATTCATGCGGAGGTAATTCGCTAAAAGAATGTTCTGCAGTTACATTGTAAGCACGTTTAAGAATAGGGTAATACATGTGTAATAGTATGCTGACAATGATGATCAGAAGACTTAGAAAAAACAAAATTAATAATGTTACTGTGCAGTGACTACGAAATGATTTACAATACGCATGCTTTTTGAGCTGCATCTGATGATTTCTTTCTCTATTCCGGTCTAGAGGATACATGTCAGAGACAAATTCAACCGATTCACCTTGGAGAGGACTTAAACAATCAAATTGTCTGACTTACTAGACCTCAATTTTAGTTTGTAAAGTTCTGGTTTGGTTAATTCAGCCAAGGGGAGCTTTGAGTCTATCTGTGAGGGAATACAGGGTTGAGTCTCTATACTGGGTGGTAGTCCATAAAATTTCTTGATATGACTCTAGTGCAACCACCCTTTCCGTCCCTCGATTTTCACGGCTGTCCTTGTGGTGAGTAGAACCAACTTCGGTGACTTCCACCTAGGATCCAGTTGGGTCTTCCGGTCAAAATTCCTGACCAGCACCAGGTCCCCAGGAACCACGTCATGGGGCTTCACCTCAGTATTGTCGGGAAAAGCTGCGGATACCTGTGAACGACAAGATTGTAGTGCAGACATCAAGGAAGCCAGGTAATCTGTCAGCATATTACAGTCAACATCAGTGATTTTGCGAGGTATAGGCGTCCCCCACATATTTGGTGGTCTACCGAAGATCACCTCGTACGGGGATAGCCCTGTTCGAGAATGTGCTACCATTCTCATGTAAAAGAGCGCAACTGGTAAGGCTACTATCCAATCGACTCCTTTTTCTCTACATATTTTGGACAATCTAATTTTCAGAGTTTGATTATGACGTTCCACGAGACCTGCCGCCTCGGGATGTCGGACACAGTGGAATTTCCATTGGTAGCCTAATAAAAGGGAAACGTGTTTCATTAGTTCGGATGAGAACGGCTGGCCGTTATCTGAGTAGACAACACGTGGTAAACCGTACCGTGGGAAGAATTCTCGAACTAACTGTTTGGCAGTAGTCGGGGCAGTGTAATCTGAAACCGGGTATGCTTCTGTCCAACGGGAAAGAGCACAGACAACTACGAGAACATATTTGAATCCTCGACATCGTTCCATCTGGATATAATCCATCTGGAGGACTTCAAAAGCATGATCGGGAGTTTGAAATCCACCCTGTTCTACGGGGATGCTTTTACCTGGATTAAACTGACAACATATCATACAGGTACGAACTTTTTGTTTAGCTGCGGCTCGTAAATGTTTGTTGAACCAAATGTGCTGAATGCTGTCTAGCATAGCTTTTTCTCCTAGGTGCGCTGGACTATGTATAGTGTTAATGATGACTTGGACCATTGAGTCGGGAAGAAACCATATAGATTTTTCCTTCGTCATCCATCCTTGATCTGTTTGGATCCCTCCTAATTCAGTCCATTTCTTTATTTCTTCTGGTGTAGCATGTGTCTGTATGTCAATTACATCAAGGGCGGGATCCTTAACTGTCATGCAATGTGTTGGTGTCGGAACTATTGTCTTTGTCATGTCAGTTGTGTTAAGTCTGATTCTGAGCAGTCTGTTTAGCCGTTCTGTCAGCTAGGTCATTACCCTGAGAAATGATATCGGTAACTTTTGTGTGGGCTTTGCATTTCATAATCGATATTGCAGTGGGTAGATGAATCGCGTCTAATAGGGCTTGAATGAGGGGTCCGTGTTGGATGTGGGCACCGTGAGAAGTTAAGTAACCTCTCTCTCGCCACAGTACGCCGAAGTCATGGACGACTCCGAATGCATAACGTGAATCTGTGTATATGTTGACTTTCTTATTTTTGGCTTGAATACAGGCTTGTGTTAGAGCGATGAGCTCTGCTGCTTGGGCTGACAAAGTGTTAATACAATTTGTTTCAATGACTTCAGTGTCTGTTGTGACTGCGTAAGCGGCCACTAACTCTCCTGTACTTGTTCTCATACATGACCCATCTACATACAATGTCAAGTCTGGATCTGACAAAGGGATATCTGTCAAGTCTTGTCTGGGTTTCGTCGTGATAGTAATGACTTCGACACAATCATGTGCCAATGGATCTGTTCCGCCTACTGGTAACAGTGTGGCAGGATTTAACGTATTACAACGTCTGATTTCTATGTGTGGCTGAAACAATGTCAGTTCGTAACCGGTGAGTCTCGCTATAGTCAAGTGTTGTGTTTGTGTGCGGTTCAAGAGAACCTCTACTGCGTGTGGTACTTGTACTGTCAATTGATGTCCTAGCACTATGGCATCGCTTTGTCTGATTGCTAAAGCTGTCGCTGCCACCGATTTCAGGCACGCTGGAAGTGCCTGAGCTACTGGATCTAATGTACTAGAGAAATAAGCACATGGTTTGTGTGATCCTGCTTGTTCCTGAGTGAGTACTGACAAGGCAGTACCTTCGCGTTCTGTAACAAAGAGTGTAAACTGTTTACTGTAACATGGTGTTGCTAGGACAGGTGCTTGGCATAAAGCTTTCTTTAAGCTTTCAAAGGCGTGTGTATGTTCTTGAGTCCAAGGGAGGACAGTCGATGTGGCTGCCTCCTGTGTTGTCAACTGGATGAGTGGTTTTGCTAGAAATGCATATTGAGGGATCCACTGCCTACAGTATGAAGTGAGGCCTATAAAAGCCCGCACCTCCTTTTGTGTCTTGGGTGCTGGCATGTTAGCAATTAACTGGATGCGGTCTGGTGTAAGCTGCCTTCCCTCCTTGGACAGCGAGTGCCCAAGGTAAACAACTCGCTGGACACAGAATTGCAGCTTAGAAGGGGACACCTTGTGCCCCTTGTCAGCCAGAAATTTCAAAACCGTCAGTGACGCTGTCTCACATTCAGGTTCGCTTCGGGCGGTGATCAGCAGATCATCGACATATTGAAGCAAGGCAGTGTTAACTGGCATGTGGATACTGTCAAGTTCTCGTTTCAGTGCTTGGCTATAGATGCTGGGGCTTTCTGTAAATCCTTGAGGTGCGCGTGTGAATTTAAAGCTTCGTCCATTTAAACTAAAACCGAACAAATATTGACTTTCCGGATCGATTGGGACACTAAAGAAAGCATTCTTGAGATCAATTACAGTGAAAAACGTTGCTTCTGAGTCAATAGCTGTGAGTAATGAAGAGATATCTGGGACCACAGGGTATTGTGGTACAATACATTTATTTAATTCGCGCAGATCAATAACTAATCGATATACCGGTGGTGCTTTTGGATCCGTTCTTTTAAGAATCGGAATTATCGGGGAATTACATACATTGGAGTCGGTTTCGACAACCACTCCTTGTGCAATGAGCTCGTCAATGATTTGCAGTAAAGCCACTACAGCATCTGGTGGTAACTTGTATTGTCGCATTCGTGGTAGTACTATTCCTGTTTTCAGTGTAACTCGATATGGTGTAATGTTCATGCAACCAACATCAGTGGGGCCTTGTGCCCATAAATGTGTAGGTAAATTCTGCAGTCGGTGATCCATGTCTCTGGACACGTAGTGACCTTTAAAGTCACGTAAAAATAGTCGTACTCCTTCCGGAGAACAACATATTATGGCTCCTAGAGCTTTCAATGTTTTTATGCCTAACAAGTTTTCTGGACATGATTTAGTAAGCAATAAATCTGTAGTACGTGTCAATGGACCGACTGTAAGTGGAAGAGGTTGTGTTACGTCATTGATTATAGGTTTTCCTGAGAATCCAAGGGAAATATTCTGTGAGCCTGAGAGGGGTGCCCCTGGAACTTCACTGCGTCTTATAGTTGTTCTGCTTGCCCCTGTATCAAGTAAAAACTTTCTGTCTTCCCCTAATAGTTCACTATGTACATAAGGTCCCTCTTGGTCTACAGGAACCTCAATAAGGGGTAAGCCAACTTCCCTCTCTAGGCTATCTCATGAGTATCGCTGATAATCGGGATAATCTGTTTGTGCGTACTGATACATTTGTTGTGTCGTTGCTTGTGTTGCGGCAATAGGCTGCGCTTGTGGTGGTGCTACGATCTGTTGTGGAGCTGCCTGTTGCGGAGCTAGTTGTTGCGGAGCTAACCTAGGTTGTGCATTCTGAGGGATTTGTTGTTGATTCTGATCCTGTCTAGGTGGATGTGGTCTCTCATGCGTTCTACCTGTGGCTATATTATGTTTCAGGACCGGACAATCGTGTATATAATGACCTGGTTGTTTACAATAGTTGCATGTCCCTTTCGCAGGACTTGCGGAATCACCCTTTTGATGACTATCGGCTGGAACTGACTGTGCAACAAGCATTTTCATTTTTGTATCTTTCATACGTCTTTGTTTGTGTTCTTGTTCTTCTCTAATTCTATTGTGGTGATATTGTAACATCTGTGATGGGGTATTACTTTGCCAGGTACTTTCGAACTTCAATACTCTATTCTTAACTTGCAGCAGAGAATTTTCAACTAATTTTGTCACAAACAGATGTGGATACGACTCACTACTGGCTTTTATGCCACTATTTATACTGAAACATTTTTCAAATCGGGAATAGAAATCACTAGTGTCTTCATCTGGTTTTTGTTTACAGGCTGAGATTGCACCCCAGTCTTCCTTTTTCGTGGTTAATAAACGTGGCAGTACCTGTATTAGTAATCCTGCTAGTGCTGTAGTCTTTTCCCCAAGCCCTGCTCCTGCAGCTCGGGCCTTTTCTTCGTTTTCTGATGCTGTCCAATCTATCTTTTGGTCTCCCACCTCCCATTCCTTTTCTTTGAGTTTCTCATAAACACCGGCGGGTAATAGGACTTTTAATATTTTCATAATATCGGGGTAGGTATACTCTCCCATGAGTAACATGTCTTTTATCTCACGGTGGAAACCTGCTGGGTCCTTGTCATGGCTGGGTACTACTTTCTTCATTTCTAATAATTCCAGTTTAGTTATAGGCGTGTACACAAACACACGTGTAAAATTATCGCCGGCACCTCTGATTGGGTGCACTTCGCGTAACGGGTTCTGTCTATCTATGTGATACATTTTTCTTCCCATAATGGGAACTGGAACGTGTTCTGGGCATACGAAATTTAAATAATGGTTTCGGGATTCTAGAATTTCCTTAATCAAATCAGTACCTGACCCTCTCCATATGTTCGTGAGTAGTTCTGTCAATATGTCAGGTAAGGGTCCTGGATCGGAGTGTTGGCTTTTATATAATATAAGGAGGTGTTGAATCATGTATATACTAGCTAAACGCTGTTCATATGGATCTAGATTCAGAAACGTGTGTGCAAGTACATCATCATTGTATTCGCCGGGACTGTCAGCCCATTGTACTGCTGACCTGGCTAATTCTTGTTCGTCCATGGAATCGAGCATGTGGTACCCCCTTCGATCTCGGAGTAATTTATCAGCGGCTTGGAATAGGTGTTCAGGGGATTTCGTATTTAGCATAGGGTTTGGAAAATGTCTATTATATTCTGGACGTATTGGGCGTATCGGGTCATTAAAACCTCTGGTATTATTATGGGGTCTTCCTCTACCTACATAAGCTATTGTTTCTAATTGCTCTGATTCTTGCTCCTCCTCTTCTTCTGATTCTACTCTGTCGGTTTCTCGTCTTTCTTTATGTATTCGTTCTACTTCCTTGCGGATCTTTCGACACATGGCGATTATACACGCCTGTCTATCATGTTTCTCCTCTGATATGTTCTGACCCCATTTGGCAAGTCTTTGCATGGTTTCGTGATCTGCCCCAGGCCTGTCTTGATTCCTGATTACACAATTTATGAAAAAACGTAGTAGTTGTCTTTGGACTTTCTGGTATTCCATAGCTTCGTTAATACTTTCTGGACCTTGCCCTGTTTGGACAAAGCGATATATATTGTCTAGGTGTTCACCCATTCCTGGTATTGTCATTAAATATAATGTAGCTCGTCTTATACGTAGTGATGATATGAGCAATTTATCCTGTCTTCCTGGTACTGGGTCGTATCTACAATCCACAAGCTGTTCTTTAAACATGTCGGATGTCGCCAGTTGGGGTGTACGTTGGAGTGCTAAATCTCTAAGGGTCTGTTTATTTCGCGGCGGGGTGGCAAACATGTCTGTCGTACCTCCTGTAGCACCATCTGAGGTGCTAGGCACGAAAGGATTCGTTGGGCGTAGGATAGAGATTGTAGATGCGGGAAAAACTGTAGAAACGGACGGGCCTGTTTGAACTTGTGTAGGAGTTTGTAGTTGCGAGGATACAGACGGATGCTCTTGGTGTTGAACACCATCGGCAAGCGGTGTGGGTGGTATGGCATTAGCATACTCGGGAGCTGCGTCATCTAAATAGGAGAAAAGGAAAACGTCCTTTGCTGCTTTGGGATGTGTTTTGGGATGTGCTTTTATCGGGAGTAATGGAGGAGTTAAGTCTTTTGGTATTTCCGGAGTAGCCTTAGGTAACCCTTCGGCCAGAAGAGGATACATACCATTCATAAGACCGTTTCTTTGTCTATCTACTTGTTCTGATTTTACTCGGGTACCTTCCTCAAGTAATAGATTTTCTCGGGTTTTGTTTGAATTCTCTTTACCTTTCTCTTCCTGTCTGAGTGCTTTTTCCGTACGTCTATATGATTCTTTACGCCATAATTCAATGGCATCTTTCTGTGACTGTCTGGCTTTCTTTTTCCATAATTCTTCTTCTACTCTCATGATGCAATCTGCATCCCAGGTCCCCGCTGCGGGCCATCTCTGACTCTCTGGTATTTCTTTAATGTAGTCCACCCATAAATCAAGAAATAATACGGCATCTAGGCCATGCTTATGATACATAAAGTACCCTGGAGTGTCCCTAGGTGGGATGGGAACAGCTTCTTCGAGTACACCTTTTCTAGTTTTGATCTGTCTTAGTTTCGAAAAGAGCAGCATTTTTTAGACCTTATTACTAGAACACACTTTATACAAAAAACACAATAATGAACAGTCATTCACACCACAGTATATAGAACGTATTTTTAAAACATTTAACACTTAACAGTTTTACGAACAATGATAACTAATAGAAAACTAGTTACTGACATAATACTGACACTAGATAGTACTTATTTATATGCAAGACATACTATATATACTGCTAAACAGTACAGATACACTGCTGAAACAGTGCAGACCGGATTTGTGTACCCAAACCCGTCTTGACCGGCACAGACTATGTGCATGTTAAATGCCTCCCCGGTAATGGTACTCACCGGGTAGCTCGGAACGGAAGGCCTCGGAACGGAACTGAAACTGGACCGGACTGGACTCGACTCGACTCGGAACTTCGGAACCTGGCGGGTCTCTGTATACCTCGGATCTTGCTCTCTCAGCTAGGCTCTGGTCGGGATACTTCGCACTTCTCACCGCCTCGTCTGGGTGTTGATCGCAGCCTCAGTCGTCCCCGCTTGGCCGGAGGGAGATACAGGAAATCCTGCAGGTACGCGTTTTTGTCCGTTCAGCTGTGGCAGGAGACCGGGCCTGCAACGCACCGCCGGCGCGTGAGATGAGAAAGTGTCCCTGTTCGGGCGCCAATTTATGTGGTAAATATTTCGTTACCGGTACTATTTTTTATGCGGTAAAGTCTATTAAGAATAACTCAGTAAATATAAGAGGCAGAATCCGTGGTATTAGAGGTTTTAAAAGGCTTTATTCCTATACAAAGGAATACAATTCGAATTGTAGGCATTCTATTCCATCACCACGAAAGTTCAGGAAGGAAGGGCATATATTATTGACAGACAGTTTTATAGAAAATACATTACAGTGAAACAGATGCAAGAGGCGTAACAGCTGATAGTATAGATAAACTGTGCATACGTAGCTAATAGAGGCGTATACATGGGCGTAATTTAATAAACGTCATCATACATGATGTCACAAGTGGGTGGATCCATAAGAGAATCCTGCAATGTCAGCAGAAATATTTGGCAGAGATGCGCGCGCAGCCGCATGACGTGTGATTGACGTGCAACTAGAGGGTGAAGGGGACTTGACATTTAGCTCTACATGTGGAGACAGAAGTCTGGGGGTCGTGTCAACCTAATCCCAAATCATATCTAATATCCTATGTTTAAAGAACTGTGTTATCCAAAAGGAGAGGCCTCTAGGATAGAATCTTATTCTATACTGACTGTTAGTGCGTGTACAAGTGTCTAAGTGTCTACACTAGATGCGAGGGGGTAGGAATATTCCATGGCAACGGGGCTATGAATTACTTGCATGAGGGCAGCGAGGCATGGCCCTGTGCACGGTAGCTGGAGGAATGTTTACCTAAACTACTAGACAGGAATGCATCGGATGAGGAACGAAGGAGATAATCTTGAAGGTGAAATACAGTTTTTGGCAGGCGACTGGCTGGATCAGGCACCGTTAGCCGCGCAGGGAGTAGGACAAAGTTCATGGACACAGATGCAGGCTCAGACTGGAGCTTTCAGAGGCAGAAGGCAGGAAAAGGCTTGATGACAGAATTCGGGCCTACTCGCCTGAATCTGTAAAATGTGGAAAGTGAACCACATAAAGTCGGTGGCCTTTCATACTTGGGAATGGAATATCTGACCCATTCATGGTGGTTCTGAAAGAGGACATGTTGACGGTGGACGCACATATATTTGCGTCTTCAAAACTGAAGCAGGAGGGAACATACATGTACTTATGGCATGCACATGGAGCCGTTGGGGTCTACGATAGGGGACATAACTGATCACAAAATTCATATTTCGGTTACGGACATGCACGTCGTGTGCCTCTGGTGTCTGTAGCGCGACCACAACCAGAAGTCGTGCTTTGACTGTCAGGCCATTAACCCGAAGTCTTTGCGGGAGCGGTCCCGAAAGTTTCTTGAGGCCCGACAGTCCGCTCTGCGCCGCTCGAGGTCCCGGTTGACAGGGAGGTCGCGGGACCGGTCGCAGTGTCACCACCATCACTCCTCATCGAAGTTTTCGGGTAAGTCAAAGCACAAGATGAAGGCGAAGAAGCACCGTCACTCTCTGCCTTCTCCCCGTCCGTCAGCCGACAGGATGCGGAAGGTCGTTGTCCTTTGGCTCCGCTCGCGGAGCCTGTTGGGTTGGCTCCTAGCTTCCCTCCCTTCCCAGGAGCTGGAGCGACCCCTGCACAACTTTGTACCTTTCACGGAGCCCTCCACTCCATATCTGAGCAGCCCGACTTCGCTGGCATGCCTTCGGGCCCCGCAGACTCAGCTGGGGGTTCTAGGCCTTCGATGCCAGCTGCTCCGGCGCCGCAGGGCACGAGGGATCCAGGCCTGGATCTGGATTGGCGCCGGTCACCCTTATAACATCTCTGGTGCCGATTCCATTGACGACACCTCTGCCCCCTCCGATGCTGGTTGTGTCCCCAGCCGGTGTCGACCCCCGCCTCCCCCTCAACTTGGACATGGAGCCGGACCAGCGTTGACCGATGCCCTACTGGCGCCGACTGGTGCTTTTGTACCACTGTTCTATCCTGGCGTTCCTTATCGTCCTGAGTGGGAGCCAGAAGAGGGTGAGGAGGACCAGAAGGGGTCTATTGATCCTCTGGCAGACCAGCTTGAGGAGCCAGACTGGAGAGACTAACTGGGTGAGGCCAGTGGTCTGGATACATCCCTGACCTTGGTATGCCGTCTCCCCCTACCGTGGCTATGGAGGAGGTAGCCTCCTATGCTGTGGTGTTGCAGGGTGGCTGAAGCCTTGTGCTACCTCCGGTGGCAGTCTGGACCAACCTCCTGACTGAGGTGCTTCAACCAGCAGCAGCCTCTTCGGAGCCCCTGCTGCTGTTCAATGAGGCCCTCACAGACATCCTTCTTTGTATGTATTTGGTCCATTTCCAGCACAAGGGGCTCCGGTGGATAGGATGATTGCCGGACTCCACCGCCCAGCCCAGGTGACCCCATTTTCCTCTCCCAACACTCTACCCCTGAGAGCTTGGTGGTCCAAGCTTCAACATCCAAAGGCGCGTTCCCTACTTCTTCCCCAGATAGGGATTCCAAGAAACTGGATCATCTTGGGAAGATGTTTTCTTCTGCCAGCTTAGGACTGCGGTCGGTGAACACTGCATGTCTCTTGGGCTGTTACACCCACTCTGTCTGGGACACAGTTGTGTAGGTGATGCCACAGTGCCTGGAGAAGTCCCGGGCTGTACTCTCCTGTGCGGTCGCAGAGTGGAGAGATGCAGCAAAGTTTGCCATCCGCTGTGGGCTGGACACCGCCGAATACCATAGGCAGGACAATTTCAACGTCTGTAGGCCTGAGACGCTACAACTGGCTGAGGTCCACTGGCTTCTCCGGCGATGTCCAATCAACCCTTTTGGACATGCCTTTTGATGGCCGGCGCTTGTTTGGTGACAAGGCGGAGAGCGCGCTCGAGTGCTTCAAGGATTCTAGAGCTATGGCCAGATCCTTAGGCCTCGCTATCGCCTCTCGCAGTCTGCTTTTTGCCCCTTTCGTGGCTACGGAAGGGTGTCCCACCACTTTCCACCCAGAGCCACAGACATTGGCAAGCTGCCCAGCCTTTGCGCGGTAGGGGACGTGGGACCCAGAGCAGTGGTTCTAGGGGCCAGCGGGCGGGCCAGTCCACCAGTGTCCCCTCAGCAGCAGCCTCCAAACCTTCCTAGTCTGACCTTTCGGTTCCACCAGTTGCCAGTGGGCGGCAGGATCCGCCATCACCTCCCCCACTGGCAAAACGTGACTTCGGACAGGTGGGTTTTGCAGATAGTCCGAAGGGGCTACTCCCTCCCCTTCGAGACTACTCCTCCAGCCATGCCACCAACATTCTATTGCATGTCGGAGTATCACTTGGCCCTTCTCCGCCAGGAAGTTACAGCATTTTTGGCCAAGGGGGCTATCGAAAGAGTTCCTCTGCCAGAAGTCGTGGTTGCTACTCCCACTACTTCATGGTACCCAAGAGGGACAAAAACCTGCGTCCTATCTTGGAACTCAGGGACGTCAACCGCTTCCTCTGGAAGGAAAGGTTCAAAATATAAACTTTGGCTCAGGTTCTGTCTGCTCGTAACCCTGGAGACTGGAGGGTAGCATTGGACTTACAGGATGCCTATTTCCACATCCACGACCTGCCGGCCAACAGGCGTTGCCTACGGTTCATGGTAGGCCACGAGCATTTTCAGTTTACTGTGCTTCCCTTTGGCCTTACGAGTGCCCCTCGGGTGTTCACGAAAGTGATGGCAGTGGTCGCAGCTCATCTGGGCAGATCAGGGTTTCCAGTCTTCCCCCTATCTCGACGACTGGCTGTTGAAACCGACCTCTTCCCAGGCTGTCGTCTCCCACCTTCAGACTACGGCAGATATCCTGCATTCACTGGGGTTCACAATCAACGCGACGTAGGCGCACCAGATTCCCCTTCAGAAGCTCCTTTTCATCGGAGCGGAGTTTCAGGCTTATCCTCCCGAGCAGCGAGTCCAGGATATTCGGGCTATGAATCCGACGTTTCAGCCTCCATCCCGGGTTTCAGTGAGGCTGTTGGACCTCATGGCCTCCTGCATCCTGCTGGTGGATTGTGCCAGGTGGCATATGCAGGCTGGCAATGGGGCCTAAAGTTCTAGTGGGAACAGCATCAGGGGAATCTTTCTGATTGCGCCCACATCTCGGAGGGCACTGGACACCAATTGCAGTGGTTGCTAACAAACCAGGATTGGGTCAACGGCAGATCCCTCTCCCTTCTCCAACCCTTCCCCAACCAGAGTTCACAGTGGTGATGGATGCGTCACTTCTGGGATGGGGCGCCCACATGTGAGAGGCGGAGATCAGAGGCCTGTGGTCTCCGGTGGAGTCCGAGTTCCACATCAACCTTCTGGAGCTCCGGCCGATTCGTCTTGCACTGAAGGCATTCCTTACCTCTGTACAGGCAAGAGTGGTGCAGGTGTTCACGGATAGCACCCCTGCCATGTGGTATTGCAACAAACAGGGGTGGGGCCGTGGACCCTATGTCAAGAGGCTCTTCGTCTTTGGACGTGGCTGGAACATCCGGTTATGTCCCTGGTGGTTCAACACCTGGCAGGTTCCCTGAAAGCCATGGCGGATGAACTCAGACGCAGGTGCATGATGGAGCACGAATGACGTCTTCACTCGGAGGTGGTGCAAGATCTCTTTCAGGAGTGGGGAGAGCCTTGGTTAGATCTGTTCGCCGCCAAAGAGAACGCGCAATGTCAGCAGTTCTGCGCGTTGGAATTTCCAAGATGTCACTCACTCGGTGACGCTTTTCGTCACAAGTGGAGTTGCAGTCTTCTATACACCTTTCCGCCTATACCACTTCTACCCAGAGTGCTGAAGAAGCTCAAGCGCGACTGGGCCCAAGTCATTCTTATGGCTCTGAACTGGGCATGAAGAGTCTGGTATCCATCGATCCTCCGATCAAACTGCTTTTTTGGGAGGATCTTCTGTCGCAGCAACAGGGGATGGTCTTCCACCCGAACCTGTCCAGCCTCCACCTCCTTGTGTGGAGTTTGAGCGGTGACCGTTTTCGACCTTTCTCCAAAGTCTAATGTTATCTTGGCTCCCCTCCACTAAAGCAGTATAGGCCTGTAGATGGAACAAATTTGTGGCATGGTGCACAGTGAAGGCTGTGGATCCCACTTCTGCCCCTCTTTCATAAGTTTTACTCTTAATTCTTTCTTTGGCCCAGCAGGGCTCTGCTCTTGGCACCCTCAAAGGCCATCCTCAAGCCATTTCGGCCTTTCTTCTCCTTCGTGATAAACCTTCTGTTTTTAAGTCCCCTAGTGTAAACCGATTTCTTAAGGGCATTACTCGCCTCTTTCCTCCTATTCCTTTCGTAATGTCCCAGTGGTAATTGAATCTGGTCTTAACTTACCTTATGTGTGCTCCTTTCGAGCCGCTACATAATTGTTCTCTCAGGCTCTTGACCTTAAAGACTGCTTTCCTCGTTGCCATCACCTCTGCTCACATGATGAGTGAGCTTCAGGCTTTTTCTTCAAAACCTCCTTTCCTTGCTGTCCATCCGGACAAGGTTGTCCTTCCAACTATGCCTTCTTTTCAAAGTGGTTACCTCTTTCCACATAGGACAGACCATCACTTTTACCACCTTCTTCCTGCCCCCGCAACCTTTTAAGGAGAAGAGTCTCCATCGTCTGGATCCAGAATGTGTGTTATGCTTCTATTTGGATCGAACAAACTATTCCGGGTGGACGATCAACTCTTTGTTGGCTATGTGAGCACCAAGAAGGGTCGGGCCATGCAAAAATGGACATCTCTAGATGGGTCGTCCTTTGCATTAAAATCTGTTATTCCTTGCGAAAAAGGAGCCACCAGGGTTACGGCAGCCACTACTGCTTTGGGACTTGGAGTCCCCCTTAGTGACATCTGCCAGGCAGTCACTTGGGCGTCTTTGCGCACCTTCACTAAACATTATTGCCTGGATACTCAAGTCCGGAGAGACGGCTTATTTGGCCGTTCTGTTCTCCAGGACTTTCTGGTGTGAACTTAGTTCGCAGACCCACCTCCGGGGTTTGTATTGCTGGTGTGTCTATTCTAAGGTAAGGAATCTATAACTAATAGGCTCTTTCAGATGAACAAGTTACTTACCTTCGGTAACACTATATCTGTAAAAGACATATTAGTTATAGATTCCTAACCACCTTACCCATCCTCCCCATTCGTCGAACTGACTTCTAGAGTTAGCAACTCCCTTTCAGGGCCCTAGTTTTGTGCACCAGTGGTCAGTATCTTGCATGGCTCTGCACTTCTGGTGTGGAATGTCGTGTAAAAGAACTGATGTCAGCGCGCAGAGGCGGGGTTTTAGTAGATACCACAACGTCAACCCAGTGATCACGCCGACAACGAGCACGGAGTCGACCGACGCCACCTACCGACGTGCATGGGTACGGCTATGAAACGATTTCTCTGGATCTAGTCTGACGCCTGGGGGTAATTCTAAAGTAAGGAATCTTCAACTAATATGTCTCTTACAGATGTATGGTTACTGAAGGTAACTAACTTGTTCTTTACTCTGACCCCATGGTTGAGAAATGGGGGTATTAGTGACAGAAGTTGTATGTCCAACATTGTTTTTATTAATTGCGCGCAATATTCAAGCCATCTCTGCGACTGCCAGTGCGGCCCCCTTGTACCATCACTGGGACATCGCGAATATCGCAACGTCCTATTGTATATTGGTGAAAATATAAAATATCAATGAAGCATTAATATGCATTGTTATAGATGTATTGAGATATTGATAAATGTTTTTATAGAGTTGTTTATATAGTGAGTTATCTACTGTGATGGTGGGAGTTAATTATATAGTTATAATTTTTTTATGTGGTGGTGGCTATTTAATTCCTCCTTCTGCTTTCTGCTTCCACAATGACACCGATGGGAAGACAATTACCAACGACATTGCGATCTCCAGCCTCACTGCGAAAACGTAAAATAGGTTTTAGAGATCGTTGTTCTAGACATACACTAGAAAAACCTAAGTTTGAAGTGTACAATAATAAACCCCTAGTGTGTAAAATACTGTAATGTGTACATATGTGTTTTCACTTTATGGGAAAGGCGGGATCTTTGCGGGTAACAACGTCACAGCGACGTCCCGAATAACCGCGAAAATGAAAAAAAAGGTCTGAAAGATGGTTTATAAAGAAAGTTGGTACCAAAATATGAGTTTAAGCATTCTTTGAAAGAAGTATGTATATAGTAATGTGTAGGGCAATGTTCAGAATTGAATTTTTTACGTATTATTTTTTGATGCATGTATTGTAATTGCATTGATATAGCGCTTACTAACCCTGACGAGGCGTCAAAGTGCTTTTTCGGCGAGTAGCACGCTACTCCGGGACCCATAAAGGATTAGTGTTTAATTAGTATAGTGAAACATGCAAGTAAATTTTAAATGTTGGATAGGTTAGTCAGTTATTTGGATTCGGAAAGATAGCAGTAGGATAGAGGGAAATAAAAGGTTTGTATTTATATAGGGCTTGTTACCCCTGATGGGTGTTTAAGCACGCTACTCTGGAAGCCCATTAAGGATTGGTGCTGAATTAGTATGGTGAAATATGAAAGTAATTTGAGTGGTGGATATAAGTTATTTGGATTGAGAAGGGTAGCGTAGGGATAAAAGGGAAGAAAGGTTTGCATTCATGTAGCACCTGTGACCCCTGATGGGTGTTGAAGCGCTTTTCTGGCGAGTAGGACGCTACTCCGGAACCCATAAAGGATTAGTGTTGAAAACTAGTATAGTGAATTATGAAGTAATTTGAGTGGTGGATATGTTATTCAGTTATTTGGATAGAGAACGGTAGGTTGCGGGATAGAAGAGGGAAAGAGGTTTGTATTTATATAGCGCTTGCTACCCCTTGATGGGGTTTTGAAGCGCTTTATTGGCGAGTAGCATGCTACTCTGCAACCCAGAAGGATTACTGTTGAATTAGTATGGCGAAACATGAAAGTAATTAGAGTAGTTGATATGTTAGTCAGTTATTTGGATTGAGAAGAGTTGGGGAGGGGTAGAAAAGGGAAAAAGGTTTGCATTTATATAGTGCTGGTAACCCTGATGGGGTGTTGAAACCCTTCATTGGCGAGTAGCGCGCTACTCTGGAACCCATAAAGGATTAGTGGTGAATTAGTATAGTGGAATATGGAAATTGAGAAGTGAACAGGTTAGTCTGTTATTTTGATTGAAAAGTATAGTGGTTGGACAGAAGAGGGATTTTTGTTTTCTTTTTGAGGTCATAGCAGTAGGAGGAGGCTTTTGGATGAGTAAAAAGGGGTTTTTGAGGGGAAGTCAGAGGGGAGAGTTTATAAATGTTTGGTTTGGGTGATCGGTATAGTAAAAAGAGGTGTCAGATGATGCAAGGAGGGGTAGAGTAGGAGAGAGTCTAGAAAGGGTTATTTTGGGATCTTAGTAGTGGTACGGGGTTTGGGATGAATGAGAGAGTGGATGTAGAGGATATATTGATAGATGTATAGGGTGAAAGATAGGGTAGTGCATTGGAAAGAGTAGTAGAAAGAAGTTTGAGAAGAGTCAGAAGGTTGCGCCAGAGGATATATTGAGAGAAGTATAGGCTTAGAAATAGGGTAGTGCATTTGAAATGCTAAATTAGAAGGTGATAAATATATAGATCCATAAGTACATTGAAAGTATTTGGATGCATAAAGGAGGTAAGTATATATAGATTAAAGATATTGATAGAGGTACAGGATGAGAAATCGGGTAGTGCATTGGATATACTTTTTCAGGAGAAAGGTAACCGAGACAGATCCAAGTAAATGGAAAGTACATAGATGCACAATGGAAGTAAGTACATGTAGACCAAAGATGATTTTTTATTAATTTACAACAACATAATTATTCTACATGTTTATGCAAAGAAATACACAAAGATTGGTACATATCTATAGTGAAAATAAATGCTTATATACAGAGGAATATGCTGTAAATTTCTGTTTCCGTATGGTGCTTATGTGGGGAAGAGCCAACACTTGAGTAGTTTTCTGAAGATAAGGTGGTTGTCGGTGGATCTTATGTTGGGGGGGGTAAATAGTTCCATTGTTTGGCTGCTTGAACAGAGAAGGATGTGCCACCCATGTTTTTTTTTTCTTGTATCTTGTGATTTTGAGGCGAGATGCCCCTTTAGAGCGTATGTTCCTTTGTTGAATGTGCTTGGAGATTTTATTCCTGATGAAGAGTGGTCCCATCCCATGTATTGCTTCGTGGGTGATACAAAGTAGCTTGAACGTGGATCTTCTGGCAACCGGTAACCAATGTATGGCTTTCAAGGCAGGTGAGATGTGGTCTTGCGGTTTGATATGCAAGAGTAGTCTGGCAGCCGAGTTCTGAATTCGTTGTAGTCTTTTCATGGTCGTTAAAGGTGATCCGTGGTAGAGGCTATTGGCGCAATCGAGTTTGGATAGAACAAGGGAGATGGTAGCTTAGACCTTGTGTGGAAATCCAAATGAGGGAAAATTTGTTGCAGCATTTTTATAGTGACAAAGCAAGATTTTGCTAGTTTGTCCTCTTGGGCATTCATCAACATCTTGGAGTTCATATTTATTACTAAGTTCGATAATTTAGGTGGTGATCCCAGTTCATCAAGCCAGGCGGCAAGTGGCTCGTAATGTTTCCATTCACCACACGTGAGTATTTCCGTTTTTGAAGCATTCAATTTGAGATGGTCCAAGTCATCCACTGATCCACGGCTCTGAGACAACTGAACATTGGGCATTTTTCAATGTCTTTGGGGCATTCCAGTTGAAGGAGTATTTGCGTGTCATCTGCATAGTTGTAGCACGTGAGATGAAATTGATTGATCAGTACCGGTAGTGACTTCATGTAGATGTTGAAAAGCATGGGCGAGATGATAGTACCTTGAGGGACCCCTGCTTTTGTAGAGTATGGTTTGACTCGAAAGGTGGGGTATGGATGACATTAATTCTGTTTTGAAGGTAGGACACGATCCAGTCTAGAGCAGTTCCCTCTATGCCGGCTTCATAGAGTCTTTGTTTGAGTGTCATGGTCAACCGTGTCAAAGGCAGCCGAGAGGTTCAAGAGGAGGTAATTGAAAGTCTACTTTTGTTTTCTGTTACTCGTGGGGCTCGCGATTACCGACGTCATCAGTCTCAGGAGTCACCACAAAAAGATAAAATGTTTAAGGGTTGGTTTTTATAGAAACTCTGTACTAAAACATGGCTTTAGAGAATACTGTAAGAAACCCTCAGTGTGTAAAATACTGTAGTATGTGCGGATATGTATTTTACATTTTGTGGAAAAGGCCCGATCGTCATGGTTAATGACGCCATTGCAACTTCCCGAATAACCCCAAAAATGGAAAATAGGTCTGAAAGATGGGTTTTGAAGAAACTTAGCACAAAAACATGAGTTTAAACATGTTTTTTAAAGAAGTATGTATATAGTAATATGTTTAGGTTCATGTTTAGAATGGATTTTTTTAACATATTATTTTTGGATGTGTTGGTGGTCATTGAATGTTTGCTTTTGTTTTCTGTTTTCGCGACATCACCGCGCGTATCGCGAGCTCATCGTGAATATAAAAAATGTGAAGAAAAAAAGCTGCTTATTAATCCACTGAAGAAAATACAAGCTTGTAAAAATACCTCTTATAGAGCCATTTTAGATGGGGAAATACAATTTAAAAAACATCAAAATTCAATAAAAAAAAATCATAGCTGGAAAATAGAATTGAAAAACCTTACAAATTGACTAAAAACCAAAGGTTACAGAGACATTATAGTTAGGCTGACATTTCACTCATACAAAACCAGAGAAATTCAGCGGTTATAGTTAGCTGGGCTAACTATAACTCGCGCCCCCCCCCCCCCAATGCACTGCTTATGGCCTCACGTATTACATCACTCATGACCTGGTGAGTGACATCACTGATGACATCCACAGAATCACTGACGCACCCACTCACACCCACATGTAACCTTTCATACACCTAATCCAACTTCCAAACTACCATTCCCGAAACCATTGCCACACCCATACCAGTACTTGCACTCCCACTCACTGATTCATAGGGCTACACACACATCCTCTTTCACCCATGCAGCCACTCCTACACCAACTCGCTCACTAATACAGCCACTGATATATCCAGTAATACACTCATACAGCCTCACTCACCTAAAAAGTCACTCACACAGACATTTACTCACCTTTACTGTTATACACACTCAGTCACTTATTTATATAGATACTAACACATACTCGCTCACCTATACAGTCACTGATGCAAGCACACAATCGCCCATACAGCCACTGTCACAATCCCTCACTCATAGTCACTCATATACTCCAGCACTCACCTTTACTGCCTTTCACATATCCAGTTACTCCCCCATATATGACTGAAACATTCATTCACTCACCGACCCACCCTTACTCACACTGTCGCCTATACAGCCCCTCACTTACACACTCACTAACCTGTACAGCCACTGACTCACCCACTCATCCATGCAGGCAGTCACACACCCTCTCACCCAGCCACACACACACATGCACCCATACAGGTACTCAGACACCCAGTCAATTACCCGTATACCCACTCATGTACCCATTCAGCAACGTATACAGCCACTTAAATACCATCTGATATGCATATACGTATATATGTATGCGTATATGTATGCATATACGTGTATATGTATATACATATAAACGTGTATATGTATATACGTGTGTGTATATGTATGTGTGTGTGTGTATATATATATATGTGTGTGTATATATATGTGTATATATGTATATATATGTATATATGTGTATATATCAAGTCCAATCCCCTATTTTTCCAAGAAAAACCGGGGCCTTCACATGCTCAGCGTTGTCAGAAGCTTTTTATTTTCAAATTCAAGCGCTCCAGATACATAAATGAAACGCTAGGCAGACGCGTTTCAGCCTGTCGGCTTTCCTCAGTGCCAATGTTCCATCAAATGATTGTTCTTTCACCTGGGGGCCAGTTAAAAATGGAGAATGGTTAACTCTGATTGGTGTAGTGTATCCAACCAGCCTCCTCATAGCGCTGCTCCCACCTAGTCCATGTCGGGTTTTGATACACTCCGTAGCGAGTGAAAAAATACAGTGAATTTTCACTCAAATGTGTGTGTGATGGGTTGCACTCTGGCTCCCGCAGAGGCTGTAAGCCTTCGTAGGTACGGGCGGCATTTTCAGTCCGTGATGGTGTGTGGCAGCTGAACCATCAGCTCCTGCCTGACGCGTTTCAAAGATTTGTCTTCTTCTTCAGAGGCTCTGCTGACGGAGGAGATAACGTGCTACCGGTCTTCGTCCCTTTTTATTGGTGCATACTGTCACGCCCCCTGATGGGCTGGCATTGTGGGTTTTGAAGTCCCGGAAAGCCTTAGATGGCGGCACTGATTTCTGCCGAAAAGATGTTTACTAGCCCATGGATGGGCCTCAGGGACGACAGCTGCCCTAATCCTGTAGCGGGTGCCTCCAACGGTCCGGTTAATTGTCTGTCTCTGTCTGTCTGTCTGTCTGTGTATATATATATATATGTATACATACATACATACATACATACATGTTGTGTTTGTGTGTATATATGTATGTCCACAGCAAAGGATCGCTTAGCCAGAGCCTCCTTTTCCATGGTGAGTTTGCGGCGGGGTAGTAAACCCCTACAGCCCTATCAACAGTACTTCGCTCAATAAACAACAAAATACACCGCGACTCAAATGCTCTCTCAATCTTGATTTAATTTAGATGCAACAACATACTCAACTCGTTTCGGAGCCCTCTGCTCCTTGTTCACGAGTGAAGTATCGACCCATTTTTTTGGTTTCAAAATACACCGCGTGGTTTTACAATAGACCTAAACTAAATAAAAACAGTTTGTATGGGTTTAACCACAGAGTTGTTATACACTTAAATTCATTTACTGCATAGCTAAATGCAAAGAATTAGAACAGATACCCTACCCAAGAAGGGAATGGGTGTCTCCTGCCTACAGAATAAATTGAGCACAAAGCGTCTCTCGATAGCTGAACAAATCTTAAGCGGGAAACAGGGCCAGAAATGGTGCAGCCACCTGATTATAGCAAGAAAATAGCCAAAACATGTATACCGTGTACAATAATATATTGTATTCAAGTTAGAGTAATTAATAAATATTCTAAAGAATTTTTGTAATATTTTAACTGTATAATGGAACACATCAAATGGCATGATCATGTATATTTTCTTTTCAAACTTGCACCCACAAGAACAGTGATATAATTCATTGGATGTCCTCCAATCCAAGTGAATCACGGCAAAGAAACAACTAAAAAAATCCTCATATCAATTGTGCAAACAAGATTCTTTCATTCAGTCATACCATACTAGCATCAATACATCTATCATATTAACAAAGCTGAACAATAAAAAATGCATGTATAGATCAGAGCCTCACAAGAACAAGCACTGGCATAGCCAATAGGTCTCGCCTTTGGGACTTTATACGTATTTAGCCATGCAGCACATTATCCTGGGTGCTATAACATCTGCTGTTCATCACTGCTGCAAGGGTAACTAAGTTAATATTGCGTACAGGGGCGAGGCATTTTAAACTCTAGTATAACCGAGTTGGTTCGTTGACTGACTTTATTGTTGGGGGTAACTAAGATAAAAGCAACACTCAATCAAAATGAAAATAAATGTACTTGAACATTTAATTAAATTCTGCTTGCATGCCAAAAAAATTTCGTCAAAAGGGTGAAAAGATGTTAAAGAACTTTATAAAAGTGAATGAGTGAAATACACCCGAAGCAACAGAACATACTCCATGCCTAAGAAACAGCTTAAGTAAGTCTTATCGAAATAAAACGAATCATGTAAGTGAAATGCACCTCAAATCTCTAAATGTTCTGTGTGCCACAAACAACTTTTGGCAGGTCCAACCCGTATCTACACCATCTTCTCTTGTTAACCAACAAAATCAAAGCACAAAATTTACTCACCGAGGTCGCATAAACCGAAACTCGTAACTCTATTGCTGAAAATCAATTAGATCAAAACAAATGTGACATGCACTTTTATAAAGTGCTGGTTAGTCACTCTAAAACGTGATTTGTCCCCCATATGTGATGAAAATAATCAAAATAATTCGGAAACATTATACAGGCTACGACACAAATATTGACAAAGCATAAATACACCATATGTTTTAAATGATGCTTGCAAGGAATGATCATCTCAATAAAATATACAACTCACACAAATTTAATATGAATTGATAAAACAATTAATACAATTATAACAAAAATGAATGTTAATTTTAAATGAACCTGCACGTATCATAATGTCAGCCAAATGGTTTATTGTGCAAAACAACTTAAAACAGTAAATCTTAATTTTCTGAATAGTCAAGTCTCAGCTTGTCATTCTCAGTTTGTTAAGCCATAAAAAAGGGACCTTCCTCTGCTAACGCATTGTGCTTTTTCAACATGTTTTCACTCTAACATCTTTTAACTGAGGGTGCAAACTAACCCAGGGGACTGAATAAGTGTAACAGCATCGGAAGATGGTAGGATACACTCCCATTTTACTCCAAAACCTTCTTCAGTATTAATTGTGCTCACATGTAAGGGTTACATTTAATGACATTCCCTTGTTTCTCATAGAACTTAACAGTCCCACTTGCATGCAGTACGTAGGTTTCTACACGTAAACAGGGACTTGTGAGAGGAATGGTGAACAGCATTGCCACAGCCCGTGTGTACTTGCACTACAGCTGCACATGTAAGAGTCTCTTCCTTCGCAAGCCAGGTTATTGCTGCCGGTCTGGGTTGCTACGCATCTCCGACACCACGTGGGCGGTGAGGGAAAAGGGGGGCAGCTGACTGCATATGGCAGCCAGGAGAGTAAGGCACTGGAATGGACAGCGTGCACTGCAACCAGAGGCTAAGCAGCCCCTGAAGGGAATGTGACCAGCTGCACTGTCTGGCGATGCACTGCCAACATCAGGCTAAGGGTCTGCTGGTGTGTGGGGCTGCACCGAGGCGGGCACTGACCATGGCAGGTAAGTTCACCCTCTGTCTTGTAGAGCTAGCTTGAATACACGGCTAGTGAGCTCTGCCGCATCAGTTATTCCCCATGTGTCCTCTTCCGAGCTCCTGGCTACGCAGCTCCAGTGTTCACACTGCCTGCGAGTTTCAGAGTTGGCAATATGTTGTGCTGAAATGGGGCACTGGAAGCGTCATAACCGGCATCTCCTTTTCTAATCAGAAATTGGCAACATTCACCTTTAAATTGTTGGCAATTTGCATAGTAAGACGCTTGGAAATAAAACGTTTTTGGCTGTTGGAAAATGAAACTTACGAAAACAGAGGGGGAGGAGGGAGGGGAGGAGTGCGAGCAGAGGAGCCTGAATGAAGCTTACGAGAAGAGAGGGGGTAGTGCAAACAGAGGAGCATGAATGAAGCTGACCAGGAGAGAGGGGGAGGAGGGAGGGGGTAGTGCAAGCAGAAGAGCCTGAATGAAGCTGACGAGAAGGTAGGGGGTAGTGCAAGCAGAGGAGCCTGAATGAAGCTGATGAGAAGGGAGGGGGTAGTGCAAACAGAGGAGGCATTACAGACACCCAGATGGCAGCTGTGAACGCTCGCGTGAATGCAAGCGTTTGGCCAGCAAAAGCCGCTGGGTAGCACTTTAAAAACCCACTTACTAAAAGTCTCGCCAGAGCAGCGCATGCGCTGGCTCTGGGGAGACCTAAAAATAAGGATATCATGCACAACCCAGTGTCTGGGTAGGACCTGTGATGCTGTATAGAGTTATACAGCCAAGAGTTAACCTCTTCAGTGCCCATGACGAGATAGTCTCGTCATGGAGCACGGTCGCGCTGTGCCCATGACGAGACTATCTTGTCATGAACCCCACCCACTAATACAACGCCCGGCACAGGAGGGGGAAAGGGCGTGGCACAGAAGGGGTTAAAGTGCTGCAAAGATTTAAATGAATGAGCTAGTACCCACAGATAACAATGTACATTTTCGTTGGATCAGTAAGATTAGTTCATTAAGCATTACTTTCATTTGTCCATCGAGAGATGGACATATGAAAGGACTCCTTTAATAAAAATGCCCCGGTTGTGGTGCTATGTTCCTACACACGGACTTGCACGAGGTTTGTAACCTCTGCCTATCCCCGGAGCATGAAGACGAGAACTACGAGGCCTGTTCATCTTTCAGGTGGAAGAAAACCATCCGTGATCGTTTGTCTCGATGTCACGAAATGTCTCCCTGAAGCAGCTCGATTCTGGATATCTTCGGAGCAGATCCCAATGTCCAGCCGGAGCAACAAGGTGATGAAGACATCTCCATCTCCGTAGCAGACGACTCCGAGACAAAATAGTCCCCCCGGCATAGCGGTCCGCGAGTACCGAAACCCCTCTCCCAACCAAACCTAAGGCTCCGGTAACACCCTCGCCCTCTGGTCGACACCGGCAACATGTCTGACGCCCCCCCCTCGGGCCTGGCTATGAAACCTAAAGATAAGCCTTCCAGCTGGGGCTCGAGCCAACCGCCTTAAAGTCACCTTCGGCATCGTAGCACAGGACCAATGATGTGCCACACCCTTCTTCGTCGACATCAAAGACAGCCTCGACGCCGAAGCCCTCTGTGTTGAAACATACCAAAGACAAACATTCGTACCCGGAAAAATCTTCGTAGCCGAAAACTAATTCGGAGCTGAAAAAATCATTTGAGCCGAAAAAAGTCTTGATGTGTCAAACTCCTAGAACAAAACCTAAAGAGTCCAAGACCCCACAGAAAGCCTCAGGGACTCAGTCCAAAGAACATTTTGACCCAAAATCTTCGGCCCCGAAAAAATAAATTTTACCTACGCAACCTGTACCTGATTTTTCGGATCCAAAATAAAAAACTCTTTCTATTGATAAAGAGACTGGCAAAGTCGTCGCAAAGCCTCCAAAAAAGAGGAAACCTGACACTTCAGATGAATCTGAAATACCCTTGAAAAGTAAGGAGATGAGTACTAACACCTTCCCACCTCCTTCTCCAGCTGATCCAAATCTTCTAATTTCTCCACCACACTCCCCACAACATATTGTTTCACCTCAAACATCAGATACTGAGGATGATCATACCGATGGGGGTGGGAATATAGATCCACATGGGGATGATGATGCACATACCATCCCACACGACGTGGACCCATGGGATGACTACAACACAGATCCCGACCCACATAATGACCCAGACCTCTATCCATATAGGCCATCACCACCCGATGACAATATTGGGTTTGCGTAACTTATCAATAGGGCTGCCCAGTACCACGGGGTACAGTTACATTCTTATCCCTTAGAGGAAGATTTTTTACTTGAAACCTTTTCACCCTCGGAAAAGTTCATGCATACCCTGCCAATGTTAAAAGGCATGCTCAAACATGCCCCAGAAGTTTTTAAGGACCCTGTCAGAGCCAGGATTCTAAACACCAGGATAGATAAAAAGTATAAGGCAGCTCCCAATGACCTAATTTACATTAAAGGTCAGGTCCCTTTGGATTCTCTTGCAGTGTCTAATGCGCGCAAGAGGGCAAATTCGCAGAGTACAGGTGACACCTCCCCTCCTGATAAGGAATCCAAACTAATAGACGCATCTGGTAAATGTATTGCGTCCCAGGCTGCAAATCATTGGCTAATTGCCAATACCCAAGCTTTATTGGCCAGGTACGACAGGGCTCACTATGACGCGCTTGAAAAGTTCATGGAACACCTTCCTGACCAGTACAAACAAAAGGCAAACGACCTTATACAAGAGGGGAAATTGATCACAAACACCTCAATTAAATATGCGCTCGACGCGGCTGATACCGAATCTCTCGCCATTAATTCTAGCATTTTGTTGCACAGACACGCTTGGCTCCGACTCTCCGGATTCAAACAGGAGGTACAATCTGAAAGAAACATGGTAGTTAGATTCCTCACCTTAGAATATCCCCAGGCGTCAGGCTGGATCCGGAAGATTTTTCGTCAGCAATACCCTTGCGCGTCGCTAGGCGTCGTCTGCGGCTCTGCATCAGTCGTCGTGAGCCGGGATGACGTCGTCGGAGTACTTAGACGCCGCTCTCGCGCGCTGACGTCAGTTCTTTTTTCCGCGCCAGACAGCGCCGATCCGGGAAGAGGCATACCCTTAAGTCATTTTTTTGACTAAACTTTTTTGACTCTTTTGGTCACTCTGTCGACTCGACTCTGGTGCCGGTAGGATGCCTGGTTTCAAACCCTGTGACTCCTGTCACCGACTGATGTCGGTTACGGACCACCACCGCCGGTGCCTCTACTGCCTTGGGGCCGACTACGATTCAGAGTCGTGCTTCGACTTCCGGGCCCTGACTTCGAAGGCTAGGCGGGAGCGGTCCCGCAAGCTACTGGAGTTCTGGCAGTCGGCTCCGGTGGAGGTCGAGGGACCAGTCGCGGAGCCGCAGTCGCCACCACCACTCGTCTGGTTCGAAGTCTTCGGGTAAGTCGAAGCACAGTAAGAAGTCCAAGAGGCAACATCGCTCTTCGGACTCCCCTCGCCGGTTGCGCAACTCGGCTGAGGGTTCGGGTGGTGCCACCCGCGCGGCTCCATCGGAGCCGCAGGAGTCGCGTCCTTCCCCATACCCGCCGGTCCCTGGGACCGACGCGACTCCGGTGGAGATGATTGCTTTCCGCTCGGCCATGAGGGGCCTGGCTCCGCCGTCGACGCCTGTCGGCGCGCCTTTGGGCCCCACGGGCGCGAATGGGGGGCCTAGCAAGCTGGCGGCTCCGGCCCCGGCGCTGACTCCGGTCCCGACGCCGCAGGTCCCCGCGGGATCCAGGCCTAGATCTGTCGGTGCCGGTCGACCTCACGACCCCTCCGCTGGCGCAGATTCCGGTATCACCTCCGGCGCCACCTTCGGAATCTGCCGTTCCCCGGTTGAGTCCCGTTCCGGGCCCGGCGCCGCGTCAGACGCCGATGGGTGGCAATTTCATCTTCCGCCCGGCTCCGATCATCCCACCTGTATACCAGGAATCTGATGACGGTGACGACTGGGAGGGGTCTGAAGACCCTCTGGTCCAGCAGGGCCAGTTATCACAGGACTGGGCGGATGAGTTGGGGGATGCCAGTGGTCTTGATACCTCCCCTGACACTGGCTTCATCTCTCCTCCGACCGTGGCTTCGGAGGAAGGTGCTGCTTTTTCTGTGGTGCTGCGCAAGGCAGCCGAAGCCCTTGGGCTAGAGCTGCCTGCGGTGGCTGTGAGGACTAACCTCCTCACCGAGGTGCTCCAACCGTCAGCAAGCTCCTCGGAGCCTCTGATGCAGTTTAATGAAGCACTATTGGACGTTCTCACGGCCACCTGGTCCAAGCCCTCCACAGTACCTCATGTGGACTGGAACGTAGCCCGGCGCCACCACCCTGCACCGGGCGACCCCAGCTTTTTGTCCCTCCACCCCACGCCTGAGAGTCTGGTTATCCAGGCCTTGACTTCTCAGTCCTCCTTCCCGTCCGCTCCCCCGGATCGGGAATCCAAGAGACTTGAGCAGTTTGGTAAGAGCTGTTCTCCTCCCTTAGTTTGGGACTGCGGTCTGTTAACACCGCTTGTCTCTTGGACCGTTACTCCCACTCCCTGTGGGATACGGTGGAAGACGTGCTGCCCCTGTGTCCGGAGGAGGCTCGGACACGTCTCGCCCAGGCTCTCGCCGAGGGGCGGGATGCAGCGCGGCACGCTCTCAGATGTGGACTAGACACTACGGACTCGCTAGGTAGGGCAATGTCGACCACAGTGGCGCTCCGCCGCCACGCCTGGCTGCGGTCCACGAGTTTTTCGGGGGATGTCCAGAGCACCCTCATGGACATGCCCTTCGGTGGCAGTCGCCTTTTTGGCAACAAAGCGGATAGTGCGCTGGTGCGCTTTAAGGACTCCCGGGCTACGGCCAAGTCCTTGGGCCTCTCGGCCCCGTGCCCGCAAACTTCCGCTTTTCACCCCTTTCGTGGCCAAGGAAGGGGTGCCCCCTCACGTCGGTCTAGCCACGACCTGCTGACTCACCCTCCACGCGGTCGCAGAGGTGGATTCTGCCGAGGCGGTACAGGGGGACAACGTGCCGGTCAGTCCACATCTACCCCGGCATCATCCACCTCAAAGCCCTCCTAGTCCGTGCTTTCAGGCCCATTCAACGCCAGTGGGGGGCAGAGTTTGCCATCACCTGTTCCACTGGCGTTCCATCACATCGGACAAGTGGGTGCTGCAAATCGTCCGAAGGGGCTACTTCCTCCCCTTCGAGGCACCCCCTCCAGCCATGCCACCGCAGTACCACCGCATGTCGAGGGATCACTTGAAACTTCTACAGAAGGAAGTTACGGCCCTCTTGGCCAAGGGGACCATCGAGCGCGTTCCTGGTCCAGAAGTAGGTTGTGGTTGTTATTCCCACTACTTTCTGGTTCCCAAGAAGGGCATAGGGGGCCTATGCCCTATCTTGGTCCTCAGGAGCGTAAACGCCTTCCTCCGGAAGGAAAAGTTCAAGATGCTCACCTTAGCTCAGGTTCTGGCTTCCCTAGACCCTGGAGACTGGATGGTAGCGTTGGACTTGCAGGACGCTTATTTCCACATCTCCGTCCTGCCGGCCCACTGGCGTTACCTGTGGTTCACGGTGGGCCAGGAGCATTTTCAGTTTACCGTGCCCCCCTTCGGCCTCACCAATGCCCCTCGTGTGTGCACGAAAGTGATGGCGGTGGTCGCAGCTCATCTGCGCAGATTGGGGTTTCCAGTCTTCCCCTATCTCAATGACTAGTTGTTGAAGGCGGGCTTGCCCCAAGCAGTCGTCTCCCACCTCCAGACTTCGGCCGACCTCCTGCATTTGCTGGGGTTTTCCATCAATGTGCCGAAGTCGCATGTGTGTCCCACCCAGAAGCTCCTCTTTATCGGAGCGGTTCTGGACTCGGCGCAGTTCCGGGCCTATCCTCTGGAACAGCGGGTCCGGGATATTCAGGCTCTGATTCCCATCTTTCGGCCTCTATCCCGGGTTTCGGTCAGGTTGGTGCTGCGGCTTCTGGGTCTAATGGCCTCCTGCATCCTGCTGGTGCATCACGCCAGATGGCGAATGCGGGCTCAGCAGTGGGACCTGAAGTTTTAGTGGGCCCAGGATCGGGGCAACCTGTCCGACCACGTCCTGATCTCGGAGGGCACTGCGAGAGAGTTGCAGTGGTGGCTCACGGACCGCGATTGGGTCTGCGGCAGATCCCTCTCCCTACCCCAACCGGAGCACGTAGTGGTTACGAATGTGTCCCTCCTGGGATGGGGGGTCACGTGGGAGAGGCGGAGATCAGAGGCCTCTGGTCTCCGGCGGAGTCCCGGCTCCATATCAACCTTCTGGAGCGGAGGGCGATCCGACTTGCACTGAAGGCATTCCTTCCCTCTGTCCGGGGAAGTGTGGTGCAGGTGTTCACGGACCACACCACCGCCATGTGGTACTGCAACAAACAGGGTGGGGTGGGGTCGTGGACCCTTTGTCAGGAGGCTCTGCGCCTCTGGTCATGGCTGGAACATCAGGGCATCACCCTGGTGGTTCAACATCGGGCGGGCTCTCTGAACACCAGAGCAGACTAACTCAGCCGCCAATGCATAATGGATCACGAATGGCGTCTACACTCGGACGTGGCGCAAGGCCTCTTTTGGCAGTGGGGAGAGCCTTTGTTAGATCTATTCGCCACCGAAGAGAACGCGCAATGTCAGCAGTTCTGCGCGTTAATGTTTCCAAGTCGGCACTCGCTCAGGGATGCCTTTCGTCGCGAGTGTAGTTTCTGCCCCGAGTGCTGAAGATCAGGCGCGACCGGGCCCAAGTCATCTTAGTGGCTCCGGATTGGGCACGAAGGTACTGGTATCCCGAGCTACTCAGTCTGTCAATCGATCCCCTGATACGACTGCCTCTTCAGGAGGACCTTCTGTCGCAGCAACAGAGGACGGTCCTCCACCCGAACCTGTCCAGTCTCCACCTCCATGTGTGGAGATTGAGCGGCGACAGTTGAGGCCATTTGACTTGCCTCCTGAAGTCTGTGATGTGATTCTGGCAGCCAGGCGTCCCTCCACAAAAACGGTTTACGCCTGCAGGTGGAACAAATGTGTGGCATGGTGCACAGCAAAGGCTGTGGATCCCCTTTCCGCCCCTCTTGCTGAGGTTCTCCTCTTTCTTCTTTCTTTGGCCCAGCAGGGCTCTGCTCTGGGCACCCTAAAAGGTTATCTCTCTGCTATTTCTGCTTTCTTACGGCTTCCTGATCAGCCTTCTCTCTTCAAATCCCCTGTTGTTTCTCGCTTCTTGAAGGGCATTACTCGCATGTTTCCTCCTGTCCCTTTCGTAATGCCTCAGCGGGATTTGAATGGTCTTGACGTTTCTGATGTGCGCTCCCTTTGAGCCACTTCATAATTGGCTCCTTCGTCTCTTGACGCTTAAGACTGCTTTCCTGGTTGCCATCACCTCTGCTAGAAGGGCGAGTGAGCTCCAGGCTGTCTTCTCAGCCTCCTTTTCTTTCTGTCCATCCGGACAAAGTTGTTCTCAGAACTCGCCGTTCCTTTCTCCCTAAGGTGGTAACTGACTTCCACATCGGGCAGTCTGTTACGTTGCCCACCTTCTTTCCGCCTCCGCACCCTTCGAAAGAGGAAGAGAGGCTCCACCGTCTGGACCCAAAACGGGCGCTGTCCTTTTATTTGGACCGCACCAAGCAGTTCCGGGTGGACGACCAACTCTTTGTTGGCTAGGTGGGCGCTAAGAAGGGACGGGGCGGTACACAAGCAGACCATCTCTCGGTGGTTCGTTTTGTGTATCAGTCTGTTACTCCTTGGCTAAAAAGGAGCCTCCTGTAGGTCTGTGGGCCCATTCCACTCTGGCCAATGCGGCGACTACTGCCCTGGGCCGGGGAGTTCCCTTGCAGGACATCTGTCAGGCGGCAACGTGGGCCTCACTGCACACGTTTGCTAAACCTTATTGCCTAGACAGCCAAGTCCGGAGAGACGGCTTCTTTGGCTGTTCTTTTCTCCAGGACTTTCTGGTGTGATCTTGGTTCGCAGACCCACCACCGGGGTTGGTATTGCTGGGGTATCTATTCTAAGGTGAGGAATCTAACTAATGTGTTTCTTTCAGATGAACAAGTTACTTACCTTCGGTAACGATATATCTGTAAGAAACATTAGTTAGTTAGATTCCTCACCGACCAAAAACATGCCATAGAACCAGTCCCCTTGCCTCACCAAGGCACAGGGGTTGTTTACTCCCTCTATTTCCTAATTCCAATAAAGGTCTGATCTCTCAGGCCCATATTGGACCTCCGACCACTAAATCTGTACATTCAGTCGGATCACTTCCACATGGCTAATGTCCAACAGATGCTTCCACTACTTCAACAAGGTGACTTTCTCTCCACTCTCGATTTAAAGTACGCCTCCTTTCATATTCCCATTCACCCTGCTCACAGGAAATATCTCAGGTTCGTGGTAGATGGTCAACACGACCAATTCAAGGTCCCCCAATTCGGGGTGACTACAGCATCCATAGTCTTCACCAAGTGGCTTGCAGTAGTTGCGGCCCACTTAAGAAGACAGCACATTCATGTCTTCTCATATCTAGATGTCTGGCTCATAAAAGCCAAGTCACACAGCAGCTGTGTGCAACACACAAAACAATCCAACTGCTTCACAACTTGGGATTCACAGTAAACCTCACCAAATCCCATCTCCAACCGTCCAGCATACAACAGTATCTAGGGGCTGCAATAGACACTTCAAAAGCTCTAGCATACCCCAACCCAGTCAGGATAAGCACCATACAAGCTCGAATAGCAAAATGTCAGCCTTAACACTCACTACCAACGCAAGTGTTCATACATCTAATCGGGATGAGGGCCTCTTGCATTCTCATCATCCCGTATGCACAACTCCAAATGCGTCCCTTACAGGAGTGTTTGGCACGTCAGTGGAACCAGGCTCAAGGTCAGCTAACAGTTCTGGTGTTGGTAGATGACCGCACCCATCGCTCTCTACAGTGGTGGAACACACAACCTTTCTAAAGGGCGGCCTTTCCTCGACCCGATTCTATGGATAGGGCTAACGGCAGACTCATCGCTCACCGGCTGGGGAGCTCATCTTCAAACCCATAACATTCAGGGCTTATGGCACCCTCAACAAAAACAATTCCAATTAAATTACCTGGAATTGTTGGCGATCTTCCTAGCGTTGACCTCTTTTCAACTCCACCTCGCAAACAAAGCTGTCCTAGTCCGTACAGACAACATGACAGCAATGTATTGCATAAAAAAACAGGGGGGGGGGGAAGGGGAGGAGACACTCGCTGCAGCTTTCATACCTAGCCCAAAGCATATGCAGATGGGCCATTCCTCAAAACCTATATCTCCTTGAACACCTCCCAGGAGTACACAATCAAATTGCGGATCTATTCAGTCGCCAAACACAGCAAATCCACGAATGAGAACTTCATCCTTAAGTTCTGCTTCCAAATGTGGAGCCACACAGAAATAGACCTGTTCGCCACACACAAACGCAAAATGCCCAAGCTTCGCATCCAGGTATCCACACCCATTGTCCAAAGGCAATGCGCTATGGATGAACTGGTGAGGCAAATTTGCTTACGCTTTTCCGCCTCTCCCACTCATTCTGCTAGTGGTTTGGAAACTCAAATAAAATTCCCTCACAATGATCCTGATTGCTCCAACATGGGCCCGACAACCATGGTTCACAACCCTCTTAGAACTGTCAGTAGTTCCTCATCAAAAGCTACGCCTCTCACCAAAGCTTCTCACTCAGAACCATGGAGCGATAAGGCATCCAGATCCTAGTCAACTCAACCTTGCGATCTGGCACCTGAAGTCTTACAGTTTGGCTACCTTAATCTCCCGCCAGACTGCATGAACATCATTAAAGAGGCTAGACGTCCTACCACTAGAGCATGCTATATCGCGAAGTGAAAAAGATTTGTAATTTACTGTACAAATAACAAAATCGACCCACTAGATGCTTCTTTTCAAGACATCATCTGTTACCTTTTGTATCTACAACAATGTACCCTAGCGTATACATCCATTAGACTACATCTTGCAGCGATAGCCACCGATCTTCAAAACAGACAACACTTGTCTTTGTTTAGGGTACCAGCTATCAAGGCATTTATGGAATTACTTAAAAGAATAATTCCACCTAGTGTTCCACCCTCTCCAGTATGGAACCTAAATGTGGTACTTACCAGGCTCATGGGTCCCCCATTTGAACCTATGCATAAATGCGAATTACAATTTCTCACATGGAAAGTAGCTTTCCTGGTTGCGATCACCTCTCTCAGAAGAGTCCGTGAACTCCAGGCATTAACCATACAAGAACCATTTCTACAAATCCAACATAACCAAGTGGTTCTTAGGACTAAGCCAAAATTTCTACGTAAAGTCGTCTCTGCTTTCCACCTTAACCAGTCTGTAAAACTCTGTATTTTTCCCTCTACCAGGCTCAGTAGCAGAATGGGCTGTTCACACGCCAGACGTAAAAAGAGTGATACTTTACTACATAAAAAGGAAAACATCCTTTAGAAAGACTAAACAACTTTTTGTGACTTTCTCCCCACCTCATAAAGGCAATCCTATCTCAAAAACATTGATTGCAAGGTGGATTGTTAAATGCATTCAAATATTCTATGGTAAAGCCAAACGCACCTTAACTATTTCCCTAGATGACCTCTGCAAAGCAGCAACTTGGGCTACACCACACACGTTCACAAAACACTATTGTGTAAACGTGCAAGCAAAACAACAAGCTAGTGTGGGCCAGGCTGTATTAAGAACACTTTTTCAAACCACTGCAACAGATACAGGTAGCCACCGCTAAGGAGGTAACTGCTGTAAAGTCTATGCACAAGTATACGATCTACAGCTCGTATGCCTCGAACGGAAAATGCTACTTACCAGTATGCACCTGTTTACAGCATGTAGAGCTGTAGATTCGTATATGCCCACCCGCCTCCCCAGCTACCTCTATCTGTTCCAGTACTATCTTACTTAGATATATTACACATGGACATCCTTTTTAGGTCTCGCCTGAGCCAGCGCATGCCCTGCTCTGGCGAGACATTTAGTGTTTGGATTTTAAAAAGCCGACCACAGCTTTTTGGCTGGCATAGAGCGTGCAGTTACGCCCACAGTGACGAGCAGAGGCGCCATGTGGCTTTTCTCTCTCGTCATGGTGGGCACACATCGCACACCACTCACCAGCCTGCTTTCACTTTTGCCGTCGCGTCCTTTTTATTTTCTTTTAGCGCGCACACAACTCCCGCTTGTTTTATTACTTGAGTCTGTTATATACACATCATGCACAATTCTCTGCAGAAGCTACATCAACCCACTGAACTATCTCAATCCTATAATTGCTGTAACAGTGCTATGTTCACTGTAATACAATCACCTCACATGTGTTAACTGTGCTAGTTTGTTTGGCCTTCATACAGCTATGTTTCAGAGATGTAACTCTGCTAGTTTCATCTTTTGTGGGCAGTATTGTGACCCTGGCATTCATTCACTGTGTATTTGCTAACATGTTAAAACCACTTCCCGACCCTCACTTACACGTTCCCGGCTATCCTTCGCTTGGTGTATACTTCTGGAGCTCTCTTGGGTCACATGAGTTCTGTTCACCCGAGTCGTGGGGTGTATCCAGGGTCCAACCCCCTCTCCTGCCAAATTGATTCTTGAACACCAACGTGTATTCTATTTTTAAGCGCCTTTTCTTGAGCTGCTTTTAAGTGCGCTATTTCTGAAGCGCTTTCGCCAATGTACACCACTTATTACCGCTACTTGCTGTACTTAAGCACAGAAGCACTTGCTGCACGGTTTCTAGCTGCACTCTTCCTGTAGAGTTGGTAATGGTGCTTAAAAATGCAACAAGAAAATAGTCACTTTGAACTAACGACAGGGAGGAGGGAAAAACGCCCTCTTCCAAACTGATTGTTTTCATTTTCATTTAAAAACATTTGGAAGTTTAACAGGTCTTGCCACTTAATGAGTCCTCCACTGCATTCACTCTCATTCAGTTAGGCTTTCAGCATCTATTTAGGTATATTGGTCACGGTCACCATTGGCAGGAGTATTCTGCTAACACGTGTTTTGTAATCATTTCTGATCATCAACTGGGTTTAAATTTATTTTTAACTCCCAATTTAAATTTACATTTTAATTCCAGTTGGCCTGGGAAACGTCAGCCTCGCTGGTGATCCCAAATAGGAATTTCATAGAAAATAAATGTCACCTTTTAATTGCCAAAGTCACCTCACCCTGAAACTAAGGTCCTCTCCAGGGTGATTGTTATGGAAAAGAATTACATTATTTGCATAGATTGTGGAATTGATTCAATGCTACTTCTTCCTGAGAGTGTTCCTTGGGGCCCTTCAACATTTCCCATACGCAAAGATTTCTCTACGATTGTTGGAGTCTCAAGACCATTGATACAAACTTGCATGAAAAGGCTGAAGATAGGCATTGAGTTGTATCTGTTGCTCACATATATGTTTACCTTGTGCATTCTGTGGTGGAACCTTCCTTTTCTGTTTACTTTACTTCTTCAAATTAATTTGCAGATAATTTTTGATAAAATGATTCGCTCCTCTAAACCGAAAGTTGCACAAAACAATCATTTTAGCTGATCTTGAAAGAGATTGCTTGTCATGTGCATGAGCCGCGACATATGTGATATTTCCGGAACGGGAGTGTCTGCCACCAGGTATCATGGCTACATGGAGTATGTTTCTCATTACTTACAGCAGCGAATCGCCCGTGTAAAAAATACTGACAAAATATTTATCTGAGGGATAGCGAAAAGCAAGTTTAAATTATCCAAAGAAGGATGAGGCAGTAGGTTTAATGGGGGGAAAAAAACAAAAGATCACTTAATTATGAGAAGTGGAGATTAAGTTAATAGCGATATTCTCTCTCCCTCCCAAATGCTAAACTGAATAGTCTTAGAAAGTTTACAGGTAAAGCATAGACTGACTGGGACGCTGTTGATTGTAAATTCATCTTTAGTGCTCCTCTCCTGAACCCCTTCCTCATATAACAAGCATTGGCATTGCCAATAGGTCTCGCCTTTGGGACCTTATAAGTGTTTATCCATGCAATTTTGTTGCACCAAGGATATTGTGCTGCATAACTAAATAATTATAAGGTCCTAAAAGCGAGCCCTATTGGCTATGCCAACGCTTGTTCTACTTCTTACTAACTCCATCATAACCCTCCATGGCAAAACAATCTGGAGATGGAGTCGATGCCCATGCACACTATCGTCCTAAGGAGAAGTCACCTACCTCATGACTACAAAGACTTCTTCCAGGAAAAAACAAAAGTGCAAACATTCGAACCGAACACCAGATGGCTATCTATGCTCAAGTATAGAAAGCTGCAGCTCTACATGCCAAGAACAGATGCATACTGGTAAGAAGCATTTTCCTTTTCCCCAGTGGGCCTATTAACTTTTACAACTCTCTTAAGTGAATATATATGTGTGTACGTGTTTATATGTGTGTGTGTATGTGGGAATGTATGTAGGAATGAATGTATATATGTGTGAATGTATGCATGTGTGTGTGTGTGTATATACAGATCAAAGGTTACAGAGACGTTATAGTTAGGCTCAGGTTTCACTCGTATAAAACCAGAGAAATTCAGCCGTTTGTTAGCTGTGCTAACAACTCGTACCCCTACAACGCACTGTTTATGACCTCACCTATTACATCACTCATGACATGGTCAGTGACATCCAAATAGGTACCTAGATATATCCATCTGTATATCCCTACTAGTGAGATGGCAATATAGAAGACCATATCACACATGGTTAGTTTGAAAGAAACCTTTTTCTTCAAAGTGCAGGTAACAATGGGAACTCGTTGAAATCGGGCTGCTTACATTTTGTTTGCTTTAATCAAAAAAATTATGGAAAAATAGACAATGGAGAGCTCATTGAATTTATACAATTCTGTACCTGAAGTACTTGAGGCATAATTATGGACATACTGCATTTGCCATATCATTTTCAGATGTTACCAGAAAATATTGTTTTTGTGGTATATGCAGCTGTAGACATATATGCTGTCCATACTCCTATCTAGTGGTGGGCTCGGACATGTACAACTTGTTTTTCACGAGGTATAATAACTCCACCTATTGCTGGTAATGTGTATGGGCATTGATTCCATTGTTAGATTAAAAAACAATTCTGCCGTCTGGATCAGAGATGTTTCACAGAACTCTGTGTCAAAGTTCCACAGCCATCGTCTTTGAGCATCCTCGGTTCCTCTACACCTGCTGGTAAAACAATTGCTGTGTCTTCTACTGTCTCAGTGGTGGTGCACTGCCTTTCTGTTTTGACATATGGGAACTCTTCGATGCCCCGTTCAAGGCCTCACCTCTTTGGGACATACTCCATTGTGTTTAGTGCAGAAAATGCTCCATCCGTTATGGAAAAGACTCCATTTCAATTCTGCTTTCCGTGTAGAGCCAAATACCCCTTGACAGACCATCACCAGGGATTTAACCTCTCTCCTTCCGTTTCACAATGAGGCTTCTTGTTCTGCCTGCCTCAGTGCAGGTCCAAATATATAAAACTTCAGGCATAAGTACAACACCTCATCCTCCCCACCACTTAACGGAGGCCGATCACCACTCTCAATAGGGTTGGGAATCAAATCATGAACCCCAGGGGTGTTGCTAGCGGTCAAGCTTGATGGCCGCTGCCTAGAGAGGCTCCGTGCTCACTGCGACATCCCTAACGATCCGTGCACTAATCCGCCCCAGCAACCGTAATAAGTAGCCCGGATTCCAAAGTCTGATGGCATGGGGCACCCACAGAGCCCTTGTTGAGGTCCGGGAAGTGCACCGCGGGGACCCTGCTTCGTGCTTTGTAGACATGGCCTGGTTCAGCGTGTGCGTCCGGGACCTCGAGTAAACTTGAGAGCCGGTGCTGGAAGGAGCAGGGTATAGGCGCCGGCGAAGCAGTGGAGGAGCGCTCATGCACTCAATGACTTTGCAGGGTGGACGAGGCTGACGAGATTGGAGCGCTGTGGCGTGGCATCAACTGATTACAACCCCCAGGATCCGTGGGGATGGAAGGGGGCCTGTGGAGGGCAGCGGCGCTGGGCACGCGCCTTGCCTGATCCTATCCCAGTGCTTTAAGCATCAGCGGTGGGGCTCATGCTCTTTGAGGGCGACGGGGACATGCGCTCCCACCGCGGACAATGTGAGGTGCCGTCCTGCCCGCTGCTGCGCACGAACAAAGACTCTACTTTGCAGAAAGCTCTGGGAGTGTGCCCAGCCACACGTTGACTGCGCTGGGCCTGGCATGACTGGAAAACGCCTCCAGCCCTAGAGATACCCCCAAAACACTGGTGCGCACCGATCCCACACAAATCAAAACGACACTTGCACTTCAAAGGGCCAGAGACCAACAAGGTGTATAAGAGCGTGCTGCATGGACAGTTACACACACGGCTGGTGCCCACAGTAGCTGAGCTGTACTACTCCCTACAAGCCTGGCTGCATAGTGCCCCCACCTGAACATTGCCAAGCAACTCATTCCACCTGTGACCCACTTGGGCCCAATCTCAGAGGAAGCCTCGCCCTTTCACACAGCAGAGATCAACGGCAGGAAACACGAAAGGCCGCGCGTGACCAACAGTCACAAGGCAAGCAGCGGCAACTACTGCCCCCTAACTCCCTCACCCACTAGGACTCCCCTGCGGACTGACTACAATGGGGGACCGGGGCCAGCGCGCAACACAGTAATTCAAGCTTGATAAATATGCCTACGCTAAAGATCCGCCAGACTTGAAAGAAAGAAACGCCGTGCAAGAAAAGAATCCAGCACCCAAGGCCCAAGCAGAGGTCACGCTACAAGACGTAATGTCCGCCCTTGGTAAGGTACAAGCTACTGTGGGGTCGATTTCCATGGACGTCTCATTTTTAAGGGCTGACTTCCAGAAAATGGCTGCGAGAGAGACGGAAGTCAAAACCATTACAACAACTCTCTCCGTTGACGACGCAGCTGTCCTACGACAAGTGCGCAAACTTGAAACGGACAAGAAGATAATGGCAGACAAACTCTATCAGGAAGGCCGCTCCCGACAGTGTCCGCATTATAGGCATGTCGGAGGGTAAAGGGGGACCTAACCTAGATTTATTTGTTGAAGACCATAACACGACTGGAAGCCACGAAGCGGAACATATGCAGGCTCAGCATTGCAATGACGCATGTCCGATGCTGCTGTCCTGACGTGTTGCGCTCCTGATTGCAGCCCTGATGGGCATCGTCGTATTCAAACATCTTTCGAAGAAGACGGTGTTGAACACTCGATGCGGTTATGGAAGGGCGGATGTCTCTGGGAAATTGTTGGACTACTCTCCCCCTTCACACAAGTACAAGTTAATGGGACTTAAGCACACTGTGAAGTTTAGGTAGTGGGTAGTTTTATGTCCGTCTTGCAGGGAGGCAGGGTGGGGGAGGGGAATTGTTAAAGTTTATGTTCACTTTCTTCACACAGGTACAGCAACTACTGACTCAGTCCACACACGGTCTCTACATGCCCACTCAGTTGCATTGCTCTCCACGCACTGACGTCAAGAGGGTACTCAATGACGGGGAGGAATGTTCTGACCAACTTTATGCACACACAACCCGAGACTCCTCATAGATTGGGCCCCCCTTTGGCAATTATATCGTGGAATGTAAATGGTCTCAGTGACCAGATAAAGAGGGTGCTGGTATTGCAATATCTTAAGCGACAAGCCCCAGCAGTAGCCTTGATCCAAGAGTCACCCTTAGTAGGTTCTCCCTGTAAGGCCTTGGACAGATGGGGATTGAAAATGGTGGCACATTCTGAATTTGCATCGGGCTCGAGGGGAGTGGGCATTCTCGGTTGCAGAAACTTTCCATTGATTATAACTGGGTCCTGGACAGACTATCAGACGGTTTGCGGCCATCTCATGTCAATGGGAAGGGTGGGTATACAATCTGGTCTCTGTGTACGTCCCACTTGCTCTACATAAACTCGCCTTCCTGGCCCTTGGTAAATTTCTGCTTGCGCTCCCACAAGGTGAACTAATTATAGGGTGCGACTTTAACACCACACTGGACGACACACTTGATAGACATCCACCTAGGGAACGGTGCGGGATCCGCCTACGCCTGGCTGAATTTCTAGACACCTTCGGACTAAGATGTTTGGCGTTTGCGGTCCCCCCAGGAACGCCAATACACCTTCCACTTGGGTGCACACGGCAGTCTTTCCAGGATAGACTATGTTCTTACGCCCTCATCCAGTTTAGAGAGTCTGAGGTTCTCCACCTCCCTAGAGGCATCTCAGATGATTCGCCGGTTAAGATACAATATACATCCCACCTTACGGGGAGGCGACGTATATATCCCATATATCCTGGCTTTTTAAACAACCCCAGTATTTGGAAAAGTCTACGCAATACCACGAAACATTACTTTATAGAAAACGCAGTCAGTCAGTAGCTTCCCTGACAACACTGTGGGAAGCCTATAAGACAGTTCTGCGTGGCCAGGCGATATCCTCAATTACCTCACACAAACGTGACACACTACTCCAAGTGCAAACTCTTGAACAGGCGGTAAGTCATGCCGAAGCTGGGCACTCCTCGGATCCGAACGGAACTACAGCCCATAAACTTGACCATGAAAAACAAGAATACAGGGCCTACACATGGGAGGAAGCTAGGGCCAAGGTCACTAAGACACAACACACTATTGACAAAGTTGGCGACAAGGCTAGCAAGCTTCTAGCTTGGCTGGACAGAATTGAGCGTACAGCCTGCTGGGTGGCACAACTCCACTTAGCCGATGAGGCCACACCTACAGACCCGCAGGACATAGTAAATGCGTTCGCACAGCACTACGAAACAATATACGCTCCCAAAGCTACGGCTACACTGGCGGAGAACCTCGCATTTCTCCATGACATACATATGCCTACACTTGCACCTCATGAAGCTCAGGCTCTAGATGGGGACCTGACTCCTGACGAACTAACCCGAGCCATAAGTGGACTCCATTCAGGGAAAGCTCTGGGCCCGAATGGCATTCCCATTGAGCTCTGCAAAATGGCAGCATTTAAACTTGCGGCACACCTCCTCAAAATGTATGAAGCTAGCATAGAGACGGGTACACTCCCCAGAGATCAGCGCACGGCGACATTAGTAGCGATTCCGAAACCCGGCATGCCCCCCTGAACTGTTCCTCCTACAGACCAATTTCACTGCACAATGCAGAGGCCAAAATATTAACAAAGGCGCTGGCCACTCTGCTCCAACCATATCGCACAACCCTAGTGCACCCGGACCAATCCGGTTTTATGCCCGGCCGCAATACAGCGCTCAATCTGAGCCGACTGCATAGTGTCATAGCTCGCATGCCCACTATCCAAGAAGAGGCTGTCCTACTCTCCTTGGACGCTCGTATGGCCTTCGATCTAGTTGAATGGCCCTTTCTTTTTGCGGTGCTGCAGCACCTCGGATTTGGACCCAAACTTTACGTGGTGGTGAATGGGCGAGTCTCCACCGACTTACCCCATGCTCGCAGAACGCGACAAGGCTGTCCACTGTCTACCCTTCTGTTTTTCTTAGTATTGGAATCCTTAGCAGCCTAGATAAGAGGGGACCCAATGATACGAGTACTTAAATGGACAGAGGGATGGGAAGATCGCATCTCCCTCTATGCCAATGACATCCTGTTATATATGGCGTCCCCACGACGATCGATAATTGCATTTTTGGACATCTGTGCATCATACGGAAGGGTCACGGATACACCATTAACTGGGATAAATCAGTTCTCAATGGGCTCAGCGGCTCGTCTCCACAGCTCCCACCAGACTGATACAAGTTGCAGACGGGGATTTAAATACCTTGGCATATATATCACTCCTTTACCCACATACTTCATCGAACACAACCTCATGGAGCCCCTGAAAAGACTCTGCTGGGACGTCAAGCACTGACACTCCTCACCGCTAACTCTCCTGGGTCGAGCTGCTCTCTTTAAGATGATGGCACTCCCTAGGTTCCTACATGCCCTGCAGAACACTCCCTTCCCAGTTCCCCACTCATATTTTAAAGCGATTGAAGCAGAAGTAAGTAATCTTCTCTGGGGGGGGGGAGGGAACCTGCTCGAATAGCCCAGCATAAATTAGTACAGAGCTGGTCCGACGGCGGCATCACCTCCCCCAATATTAAAACCTACTAATGGGCCTTGCAGCTCATTGTGGTAAACCACTGGATGCATGCGCCGCAGGATGACCCGGCATTTCGCCTAGATAGGCACTCTCGGGACGCGGGTGTTTTGGGTGCACTGTCCGATAAATCCTGCAAACCTACACTATTGGGACCCACTGCACACACAGTCCATATCTGGTACACGACGCTCCACGCGCTTGGCTGGGAGGGAGCCTTAACGCAACACTCACTCTCTGGGATCCCCGACGTTTAGGTAACCTCCGTAACAGCAAGGGCTTAGAAAAGTGGGACTTATAGGTATATCGAGGGTCGGGGACCTATGGATAAAAGGTGAGATACTTTCATTCTCCTGGCTGCAAGAAACCTACGAGATGGCCCCGACTGAACACTACTGTTACATGCAGATCAGACACACGCTCATGAAAGCCATTACACCATGCACCGATCTCCCGGAGTCCTCACCACTTGAGGATAGATTACTGACATATTACCTGACTTAAAAGGCCATCTCCTTGACCTACTGTAAAATCATAAATAACTGGCAGGATCCCACGACAGACCTCCGCGACAAATGGCAAGCCGAACTTGGGGACTTGGACGATACGGATTGGCAGGAGGCCCTGGCATCTTCACGTGAGGTAGGCATATCCTCCAAGCTCCGACTCGTACAGCTTAAAATTCTGCACCGCACATATTACACAAGACACACATTACACAGGATGGGAAGAATTGACAACCTGGTGTGTCTGAGAGGTTGCGGGTCACTGGCTACTTTTTACCATACCTTGTGGGACAGTCCTAAAATTATGCAATACTATAGGGCTGTCATAGACACAATCACGCAGGCCCCACCAGACCCCAAGAGATGTCTCCTTAATATCTGGGAGCCGACGGATCTAAATCACGCGGCCCAGGACTGGGCGACACTGGGTATGATGCTGGCTAAGCGCAGGATAGCTCAGCACTGGGGAGCGCGGACAATCCCAACGCTTGGACAGTGGTGTGGGGACATGGATAGAGCAATGGTGGCTGATAAGGTGGTTTTCATTCATAGAAGGTGCCCTGGGAAGTGGACATGGGTGTGGGGGAGGTGGAATGCCTTCAGAGGCCATATCTGTAACCCACCGCTCGAAGAATCAGACCCGGACCCGAGTGATTAATGGTCATCACTACAGTCAATGTAACCTACTAGATAACTGTATTTGTTGTGTGTATTAAGGGGGCGTGTGCGGGGTGGAAGCAGCGCAGATTCAAGACAAAATTATTGCCATGTTGGCAAGGCTGTTCAAGATGTGGACAATATACCTTCAGCTTCTTTGCAACCTGTACCGTTCTACTTGAAATTACAATAAAATGTTTCACAAAAATAATAATCTTGAAGCCCAGCGCCAGGCTTTGTCTGCCATTGGTTGAGCCCCATTGTCTGCAGGGAAAACATGATTTGGATCCGGCACCCAGCCATCTCTTGGTGGCAAAGCAGATCTTGAACACTCGGCATAAACACCGCCTTCGGATCCAGTATCGAAAATACCCTAAAGGCCATCCTTGGCTCTGAAGCCTTCTTCAGCGCCAAAATCCACCTCGGTTGCAGCTGTTCCGAGGCCCCCTACGGCGCCAAAATAGGCCTCAGTGCCAGGGAGGCAAAAACTTTCTTTGCCATCAAAAAGCCTGGTGTCCATAGCTCTAGCATCGGTTACCTTCGGTGAACAATATCAGCCGATCCTGCAACAGCTCAGAGGAGCACACAAAATGCCATGCAGAAGCACCTCACGATCCACCCACAAACTGGAAGGATCTTGATTCAACCAAAACAATGGGTCACTGTTACTAAGAGAAGACAGAGGTGTTGTTTTAGAAAAATGGGAAGGAAAGTGAAATTGACTTTTACTTGCTGCCCTCGCACATCCCAAGGGATGTCCTGCTTCATCCTGGGGCGGTGGTACTCATCAGGCCAGTGCTGCAATGCTCAACACAATTACACAATTTCTTTCACACACTTGTATATCATAGCTACTTAGGGTCATCATAACCCTTCAGCAGCCGTAACCTGTTTGTTTTTTATTTATGACAGAGGAACCTTTTCCTTAAGTTTGACTAGCATAGATATCCTGTAGCCATTTTTAAACTCGCTTACTAGCTCGCACTCATCATTCGGCGTACAAACAAAAGATCACCGCTAAAGTGACCCTTCGGGAGACCCGTTGGTGACTGCAGCGTCGGCCTGACGAGGAGCACCGCCCTATAATGAAGAATGACATCCCTTTGGATGTGTGAGGGCACCAAGTAAAAGTCACTTTGACTTGCCTTGCCATTTCTCTAAAACTACACCTCTTGTCTTCTCTCAGGAACAATGACCCATTGTTTTAGTTTATTCATTACTTGGGAGCACGGGCACTGGACCTTCATTTAGCTCCTTGTCCCACACCTCCTTTACTTAGAGTAGGATCTTGATTCAGCCAGCTCCAGGGCCTCAAAATCCAATGGCTCTTAAAACAAAGTTTATTTTTGAGGAAGCCCTCGATTTGGCATGTAAACCACCCGTTAAAGTCAAGAGGCAACATGACCAAGGCACTAGTCCCCTTCCTCTTCAGTGGCTGCCATCACTACCTACCCTTTGATCTCCCTCCCCCCCCATCCCTTTTCTTCCTCTCCACCTCCTCCTCACCCCTGCTACCTGCTGCTCCTTCGTTAGGGTCACCCCCCCTCAATCCCCCAGGGACCCTGTTCCCAACCTGTATCTAGCAAATACCACCCTATATCCCTAGGTTTTGCAGAGGGGCAGCCACTTGCCTCAAGATGGAAATGCACAAAACACAGGAGGATGAAGATTTTCTTGTAGGGATGCTATCCTCCACCCATCTCTCCATGCTATTTCTCCCAGTGTTAAAGAAGATGTTAAAGACCCCTCCTTAAGTCTTCGAGAAGCTAGTTAAGGCCAGGCTGATCACCCCACTGGTGGTCAAATACAAAGCTTCACCCTCAAACCCTGCATGCATTAGGGAAAACTCCCACCAGATTCACTGGTAGTACATACAGTCTGTAAGCACGTTCATGCTCAAGGCACTGGAGATACACCACCTCCTGACAAAGATCAAAAACATAGATGCAACTGGTAAGTACGTCCCAGCTCAATCAGCATCACCCTGGCGCATCACCAACTCTGTCAGTTTGCGAAAGAAAGGAACGGTTGCATTGGGACAAAATGGAGGCGTGCATCCAGCATCTCTTAAAGCAGCACTGGAAAAGAAACAAAGACATTATTACAAAGGGCAAAATAACATTGAGCACAACTATAAGGGGGTCCCTCAATGCTGCAGACACTGCAGTACGAGGCATAAATTTCAAGTGTCCTGCTCTGCTGTCAAGACTGGCTATGTATTCATGCTTTAAACGTAAAGTACAGCAGCATCTGTTTCAGCTACCATTTAGTGGGGAGTACTTCAGTCAAACAACCTTGTGGTGGACTGCCTGCTGCACTTCACTGCAAGACCCAGTAGTGGGTCAGACTCTGGCCAAGAGCCTCTACCGACATCCAGTACCTGTGCCCATGTTCATCTTTCTGCTGAATAGACATGTGCTGCAGGTACCTATGAGCTGCTGAAAGAAAACAAACTTTCTTTTGGATATACAAAGACTACTTTCTACAAGGGGCAGGGCTTGCATACACATCTCCTGCAGTTCATATTTCAACAGATATCTCTGTGGTAGTGTGGCGGGCACATAAGACCCTCTCGCCAAGCATACATTGGGCTCCCCAATAGGAAATGCTCCGAACTCACAGCTGGTTACACTAGTTCTGAAAGCCTTCCTACCGGGGATTAAGAAATCTGGTCAGAAACGAAAGCATAATCCTATTATTTTAAATTTGGTAACAATATAGGGAAGCAATTCAAAATAAATCACAGAAGCTGTGTGTGGCAATAGAAGATATAACACAACACCAGGACAGTGAGCCACCTGCTAGTACCACACAATAGCTGGACAGATGCCTGGAGCATGCAGGCACATTTTGGTATCCAGGAACACAGATGAATGGCACTTTTGATTCCTTGGTTTGAAATATTTTTTCAAATCTTTCTTCTCACTCCCTGGACCCTCTGAGTTCTGCGCAAAACGAGCAATAAATCATGCAAGATCATCCTCAAAGCTTCTGCTTTGGCTGGACAGCTGGTTTATGGATGTTTTTGATATATCAGACAATCCCAATCTAGTTCAAATCTAATGCTTCTCTCCCAGCCTTAAAGTAGAGCTGAGTGCTATATAACCTTGCTTTTGTTCGCTTAAAAGCATGGATACAAGTTACATTTTTGGATATCCAGAACGTCTGTCAGAAGGCTGTGGATCATAAAATGCACCTATTGATTTTTTTTTTTTTGCAACCTTGAACTTTAGCTGAGCTGTCTCTGCACTCTTTAGATCTTAACCGTTACTTAAATTTGTGTATCATGAGAGCATCCGTCTAGCTTGTTTGCTTCTGCAATTCCAATAAAGGGCAGCGCACTCACTTATCCTCAGGGATGGTCGTGACAGCAGCTATTTTTACTGTCCTACCGCTTAGATATTTGTAAATGATCTACATTGTTGTCATATTTTTTTTCAGAGGAGAAAAAAGTTACTTTCCTGTATTTACAGATCTCCAGCATTATCTTCTATGGATCTAACTTCAACAGCCCCTTCCCCCATTCTATGAGGATAAAACACACAGCCACTTGTTACAAGAGCTATACTATCTAATAAGGTGGAGAAGCTTGGCTTATCAATCAATCAGGATTTATAAAGCACAGCTAATCACCTGTTAGGGTATCCTGGCGCTTGTAGGCCCCGGAGGTTTAATTGAACAGCCAGGTATTGAGGATCGTCCGGATTTCTGGAAGTGAGGTGATCTGTTCCAGCTGTGATGTGAGTGAAGGAATGTTCTCCACTTCTGCTTCAGTAGACGCAGGGAGTATGGGAAGTGAAAGGGAGGCAGAGCATAGTCTTATCGATGGTTGGTGGAAGTTCAGACCTTGGTTAATGTAGGTGGGTCCTTGGTTGTGTAGAGTCTGGTGTGCATGGGTCTGCAGCTTGAATTGGCATCTCTTCTGTATGCGAGCCAGTGCCAGTTTCCTGAGGTGGGGTGTGATGTGGATTCGTTGGGGGAAGGATGAGTCTGGCTGCGGCGATACCTACATAGGGGGTAATTGTCGTAGTCCAGTTGGCTGGTGATGAGGGCTTGTGTCACGATGCGTCTTGAGTGTAGCATTAGCCACTTGAAGATCTTGCGCAGAGTTAGAAAGCAGGCGGCGGTGACGGCGTTGATCTGTAATTTCATTGTGAGCTTGTTGTCAATGATGATTCTGAGGTTTCTGGTGTGGCTGGATGAAGTGGGTGTGGGTGCTAGGTCTGATGGTCACCAGGAGTCGTTCCATGTGGTGCGAAAGATCAACACTTCCGTCTTGCCTATGTTCAGCTGCAGGCAGTTGTGTCATTCAGTCGGCGACGCTTATCCTGCATCTGTAGAAATTGGTTCTGGTGATGGTGGGGTTGTCAATGAGGATGAGTTGGGTGTCGTCTGCATAGTAAATTATGTTGAGACCGTGGGATCTGACAATGTTGGCCAGTAGGGTAATCTAAGCGTTGAAGAGCTTGGGGCTGAGGGATGAGCCCCTGGGGACACAGCAGGCGATCTCCTTGGGTTACAGTTGGAGCCTCAGGGTTCTTCTGTTGAGGAAGTAGGTGATTCATCTGAGCACGTCCCCTTGGATGCCGATGTGGTGGAGTCTTTCGATCAGTGTGTGGTGGGATACGATGTCAAAGGCTGCCGATAGTTCGAGGAGGATCAAAGCTGCCGTTTCTCCTCGGTTGAGGCGGGGTTGGATGTCTTCAGTGGCTGTATTGAGGGTGGTTTCGGTGCTGTGATTGCTGTGGAAGCCGGATTGGGAAGCGTTGAGTAGCTGGTGCTGCTCCATGTGTCATTTATTGAATTTTTTTTCCAGTACCTTCGCTAGGAATAGGAGGAGGGTGTTGGGTAGTTTTTGAGTTCGTTGTGGTAGGGGTAGGGTTTTTAGGTCTTGTGACGTAAGCAGCGCATGCGCTGCTCTCGTCTTACGAGGCTTCTTGGAATCGATACGATTCCAGAAGCCTCGTCCCAGCTCCGCCTTCAGTTTTGATTCGTGCGAGTCATTTGGCATCACCAATTATGCCGCCCTGTCTCCTTTTAGCCACGGGGATTTGATCTTTTACCGGCGGCGTGACACTCTCTCCTTTATTACTCCCGGCACACTTTTTTGTTTGCATTCCGCTTTGGCAAAGTCAGCTGCGTGTTTACTTTCGCATCGCGCTTTCACTTAAAGTCTAATCGCGATGCGAAAATAAACACGTGGCTGCCTTTGCCAAAACCGAAAGCTTGTGTAATTAGTAATGGAGATGATGAGTGCCAGAGAGCAGGTACCAGGGCTGGGGGGCAGAGGGGGGGAGCTGAGGTGTGGGAAAAGGTTGACGTGCCAGTTTTCCATATTAAGGCCTACAATCGCTGCTAGTTCTTGCTTCAAAGCACGAAGGGAGGCCCAGCCCGTCTGCTCCCATGTCACTGGAGGAGGCACCTGCAGCGGGAGGGCGCCAGCAGGCAAAACCCTTACATAACGTTACTTTTCTCCAACTGCTGTCTCGTCCCTCCTCTGGACAGAACTAGGCCAGCACATGGGATGACTAACTCTCGCCGTCTCGGTCAGCTCAATCAATGGTGACATCTGCAGGATCACCCGGTCCTGTAATCCGAATTGTGCAGCGACAAAAACCAGCTGCCACAAGCTGAAACCCCTGTATCGCCAGAGCAGCAGGCAATAGGCGCTTCTACATTCACCTACCATTCCTAGCCCATAACAAACCCCATTTTTTACGCATCTACATGCGGAATTATCCCCCTGTTCGCCTCCTACAAATCACGATTAACTGCAAGTTTTCCCAGTTATAAACCTACTGCTCATACGCATAACCCTCTGATGGGCGCCTTGAGTTGGATAACTTCAGGGCAGGCGCTAGGCATGGGAGGTTGCCCAGGGCTCGGCACCGGTAGGCCACAGCCAGGACACGGTACACCGGCCCTCTGGCTCATATAATCGAGAGCAAAGCGTTACGTTGCAGTTGTGCCCACAGGAGGGCCCCAACCCCCATCTTCCCCTGTGCCTCGATGCTGTGGTGTAGCCAGGCGAGACTAGGGTCGCCCCCTACCCCCCCCCCCCCCCTCCCCTCCTATGGTTTCAGTTGAATGAGACTCATTCTACAGGTTTCTCTCCTGCAGTCAGATCTCCTACACTGCGGTCCAGGCGCTGCAGGACGCCCAGTGTCTCGCAGTTTAGAGGCCCCAGCAGTTGGAACCCTGCTCAGCCTACAAGCAAACCTCACACTTTCAGCCCTTTATGCGATGAAACAGAGGTGCTTATGGGGGGCTGGGAAGGAGGTACTGCATAAAGCAGCTTCAGGAGCAGGGTCATCCATAGAGATGCAAACAGCCCTGAATGGGTCAGACTGCATGCAAATTAGAGAGACCTCGCACAATCCCTTTCTGCCAGGGCCACAAATGCTAGAACCGCCCCTTTCCTCTGAAGTGAAGCACTCAGTTGCCCCTCATTCCCAGAGTTATTTAATTGATTTTTGCCGCACGGTCCACTTCGGCCGCTCTTGCTTATTTACTGAGTTGCACAAGTGCGGTCCGCTTCGGCCGCGCTTGTGACATTGTGACTTGTTTATTTAATTGATTTTTGCCGTGGGGGCCACTTTCAAAATATTACAAACGGTTCTGTCGGGTAAACAGTATTGCTTCAAGAAAAATCATCATTTTTATGCATATATGAACACACATGGAGACCATAAATAATTTTTCAAAAAGGCTTTATGAATTGCATCATTCATAAATAACTAATGGCAATGGCTGTCAAATGTAAAACATAGTTGTGACAAAGTGGCATGAAGTGACATAAAGTGCTCAGTGCTCTGGTGAAAAGTGCGTAATATATACAGTGTGATTTTTGCAGGATACGAATAATTTGCAAAGGTCAGTCTGAGCGAATGATCAAAACAAACTGCAAGTCGATTGAATCAGTCTTTTATGCAGAGTATTTCAACTGATCCTTCAATAAGTGTCGACGTTTCAACCCAAGATAGCGTGATTCGCTAGTCAAAGCGGGTCTTCATCAGGACAGGGATAGACAGCCTATGAAATAGTAATAAATATGGTCAGGTGTGTTCGAAAGACTGAATGGCGTCTATAATTGCGCATGCAGGGTGAGGACTCACCAAATTAAGCAAACCAAATGTTGCTTGAGGGGCGATGTGAAATGGAGAGGCAAAAGCAGTAGTATCCTGTTCTCCCTGATTGAAAATTAAATATAAATTGGGATAAGTAGCCCTGTCGTGGCTAATTGAAAGATCAAATGAGTATGGAGATATGGAAAGACTTACTTTGAAAATGCGTGAGTTCCGTTCAAATTTGGAACGAATCCGCGTAGGGGAATGATCGTCCTTTGCGGGAGCATAGACGAGATTCTGGTATTCAGACGGACGATTTACTGTCAAAACAAATTAAATTATACTCAGTCAGGAGTTCGAGTCAAAACGGGCAGGCGGCTGACTCATGGAGGGGGAGGAGAGAGGAGATAGCGCACACTCACCATCTAGTTTCTGCAATTAATTTGTGATCAGAAGCGCGCAGGCAAGCGTCCTGTCATTCGCGATGTCTGTCAGCAAATGTGACAAGCGCTGTCAATTAAATGAGCGAGGAAATGCACCGGATTTGGCGCGTGCGGCCGCGTCATCTGTCGGTTGCTTGGAAACGCTCGTGACTCGGATCTCAGAGTCCTGATTGGATATAGTGGCGGATCATCATTGGCTAGAATGAACGTTGTTAGGGTAACGTCAAACTTGGTTACTAGGTGCGTCGTGTGTCGATTACATGGAAACACTCGTGACTCTGATCTCTGAGTCATGATGTGGTAGCGGATCTAGATTGGCTAGAATGGACGTTGCTAAGTGATAACGTCAAACTAGGAGCCCCGGTGTGTGTAATCAGAAGGGGGCGACGTCAAAGACGTGACTCGAAATAATTAAATAATTAAAAGGAGAGGAGAGAGCGCTGTGAATTGGAGCGCGAACGGTGATGTGATGACCCTCATAGTGAATAAAGAGGCAATCAATGGATAAATTGTGCATTAGAAATGTAAATAAAACAAAATTGAAAACAAGCAAAACATGCAGGCACAATGAGGATTTTGCTGTAAGTATTCAAAATGTATACATACATTTGGTGTTTAGGAGGCATTGGTGGAGATGATACAATAAATAGATTTTTACACACCAATGGCTATTAGGCTAACATTTGATTCATGTGAGCGTTTGGCAATGTTGGGATTATGTACATATAAAAGGTTCAACAAAAATACAGGTGGTTATGACACATCTGACTGGTGTTTATGAACGGATTAAAATTAAATTAAGATTCTTGTCTAAAGGCGTGCCAACCGTCTCAAGCGTTTTGGATGTGGTTCAATAAAGCTTTTAACTTAGGAATTCAAAACATAAGAGGCTAAGCAAAGTGTAGAGACATATCTGAATGCCTTAATACAACCTGGTCTGTGTCCTGTGTGACCAAAGCGGCACATGGGGGTATGTACGAGGGATTCATGTTGCAGTGTTACCCATAGTACTGAAGATATAGACTACAGTTGCCCCATCTGTTTTGCCGTCTCCTCAATTTCGTTCAACCCGGTCTGAACAGAGTTGAGCAAATGGATCCACCTACATTCTTTGTAGTTTAGGGTCCCAGAAATCGCACCACCCCTAACATTGGGGCTGACTTTTTCTAGGATCCACCATTTGATGCTGTCAGGAGGGTGATTGTGTGTCACAAAATGCTCAACCAAAGGCGCCCCTTGTACTTTGCACCTAATTCTGCTTGTATGTTGGAGGATTCTGGCTTTAGCTTTCTGAATTGTTTGACCTACATAGATAAGGCCGCAGGGACAAATGATGGCATAGATAACTTGCGAACTGTTACAGTTGGTGAATTGGGGCAATTTGTACGTTTTATTTCCATAACTAAAGACGTTCCCCTCCTGGCAGAGGTCGCATGCTTTGCATTGCCCACATTTGTGGTGTCCCGACACTGGTGGCAGTCCAAAATAGTTCCTCAGGTCTGGTTGTTTGGGTGGTTCAAGGAAGGCTCGTACTAGTGAGTCTTTAATGTTTTTGCCCCGCTTGAATGCAAAGATAGGGTCTTGCTGGATCATCAATTCACTCGCTACCAGGTTCCAGTACTTTTTTACGATTTTTTTGATGTCATTGCTCCTTGTGTTAAATGTTGTGACGCAAACGATGTTGTTGTTTATGGTGTTTTTAGTTTTGACCTCTAACAGCTGTTCTCTTGGACAGTACCAAGCACGTTTCTTCGCTCTTTTAAGCAGACCCATGGGGTAGCCTCTCTCCCTCAATCGGTTAGTGAGGACATCTGATTCTTTAAAGTAGTCCACTCTACGGGTACAGTTTCTTCTTAGTCTCAGGTACTGTCCGTAGGGCAAGTTGTCTCTCAGATTGCGGGGGTGATGCGAGTTGTATCTTAATAGTGTGTTTCGCTCCAAGGGTTTGCGGTAGAGATCACAATAGAGGAGTCCTTCCTCCACTCGAAAGGTGAGATCCAGGAAATCGATTGACTCGTTGTTGCTAGTCATAGTGAATTGTATATCATTTGACCTGGCATTGAGCCACTCATGGAAGTTATTAAGCTCCATTCTGTCCCCGGACCATACCATGATGACATCGTCAATGTAACGTTTCCAAATAGTAATCTGGTTGAGAAATGGGTTTTGGAGACTGTACAGATGTTCCTCCTCGTAGTTGTCCATAAAGATATTCGCCAGGCTCGGCGCATATGTGGCTCCCATCGCCACTCCTTTGCACTGGTAGTAGAAATGTTTCTGAAAAATAAAATAATTCTTTTTCATTGCGATCTCTAAGAGTATAATCAAGAAATCGGTCGGGATCCAATGGGGTCTCTCTCGTTCATCCAGGATGGTTCTGATAACTTCCAAGGCTTTGTCTTGGGGGATTGAGGTATATAGTGAGGAGACATCCAATGTGACAAGCAGTTGTGCTTGTGGATCAAATTCCTGCCCCTCCAACAGTTGGATAATGTGCATAGTGTCTCTTACATAAGATTTCGTTTTGGGTACCAATGGTTGCAAGAAATAATCGATAAATTTGTTCAGTGGTTCCAAAATTGAGCCACAACCAGAAACAATCGGTCTGCCTGGTGGTTTCAATAGTCGTTTGTGCACCTTGGGTAGCGTATAAATTGTAGGTATACGGGGTTCTTTGTTGTTTAAGAAATCATGTTCATGTTTGCTCAGGAAGCCGCAGTCCAGTCCATGTTTGGTCACCTGTTGAATCATTGATTGTATAGTTGGTGTTGGATCTTTTCTTATTAATTGGTAACTTTCTGGATCACCCAGTTGTTGTTCAATTTCATCCACATAGTCTTGAATGTTCTGTAGGACCACAGCTCCACCCTTATCAGCTGCTTTTATGATGATTGAGTCGTTGCTGCTCAGGGAACGTAATGCCTGCTTTTCTTCCTTGCCAATGTTAAATTGGATGTATTTCCTTTCATCCAAAATTTGCATTGTTTCATGAAGGACAATCTTTTCAAATGCTAGAATTTTCTCACTCATTTGGTAAGCATTTGGGGTGAAAGTTGAAACTGGCCTGAAATTTGTCGCTGATGGTGCTGGGTTGAAAGAATTTTTACTGAAGTAATATTTCAGCCTGATTTTGCGAAAGAATTGCTGGAGCTCTAGTTTCACTTGAAAAGAATCAGGTATGACAGTAGGCACAAAAGATAGTCCTTTAATGAGAACATTTCTCTCAGCATCGGTCAAGTTATGTGTGGACAAATTAATTATTGGTTCTCTCTGATCCGTTACAATGAGATTATTTGAAACCTCGATCTGATCTGTTACTCCAATATTGTCAGGTAAAGCTCTAGGTGGTGCTGTGGTATCTTCTGTGTCAGAATTGTTAGCTGCAGCTGTCTCATATAATCCACTATCAATGCTCTGTTCAGTGGCTATACTTATCATATTCTGATATGTCCCATCAATCAGTGTTCTAAGATTGGTATTATTAGAGTTCGGTAGCAATGCTTCGCTGTTCATGTTAACAGTGTTACTCTGTGTCTGAGTGTTGGCACTATTTCTCTGGTTTTCAGTGATGGTTGGAGTACTGTATATCTGGATAGTGGTTGTAGTATTCTGTGTAAGGATGTCTACCCTCGGGCTACAACTGTTTACCACCTGTATGTTTGTCTCCGGGTAGATATTTCCCCGTGTGTTTCTGGTTGGTAGAAGCGTACACGTGATGTCCCTTGTTGTGTATTCCTGCCTCTGTTCCAACCCCTTGGTCTTTCCCAATTCTGTGCTCTGCCACCGCCCCTGCTGGTTTGGCGGTAGCCTTCCCCTAAAAAATTGGGGCCTTGATTGACTTGGTTACCTTGATAGCTGGTGGAAGGTCTATCAATATCAGTATCAGAGCCACTACCAAAGGAGGAATCTGAGAAGGTTTTAAATCTCCTAGGGCCCTGTCTGCTTTTGTTTGAGAAGAAGCCTTGACTGTCTTGCTGATAATAATCGTCAGATAGGTAAGGATATGTGTTGTTCTTATCGTAACCTCTTATATCCTTTGCTAATTTGTCCAACTTCCTATTTAGTGTGACTGTGTTAAATTCTGCCAATGTTTTCTCAGCCCGCTCTAGAGCTTCTCTAGCATTAGTAAGAGCTCTGTCCTCAAGAATCTCCTTCTTAAGGTCAGCGATTTCTTGTGTAAGTTTTTTGACGTACTCAATAGCTGTCTCAACACCGAGAACCATCCAGTGTCTGGAGCAGTTATTGGCCACGTAGCTGAATCCTTCCCTAAACTTGGGGATATCTATGAAGATTGCTGGTTCGTTGCGTACTTGCAATCCCTTGGGAATTATATTTGAGGACAAATACTTGGTTAGGACATGCCCATGAAGGCGGGCTCTGATTAGTTTCTTTTCAAGTCTTTCAATTTTGGCTAGTTTTTCGTTGAGACCTGAATCAGCTGACACTCTATCAGAGCCTAGAAGAAAGCTAGAAGCACCTTGATCTTGTATCAGTTTAGCTATATAATCTTCCGTATACGATAGAGTTTCTTTTTCAGACATACTAAAGAATTCGAAATGGTAAACAATACAAAAAATAAAAATAAATAACACACAGTACAATAAGCAAATTACAAAACAACGAATGAGAGTTAGAAACCCTCGCAGGTATGTACCTGCACTCAACTTGATAATATCAAAATGGGGTAACCCAGTATCCCTCAGAACCTGGGCGGGTAATCAAAATATTACAAACGGTTCTGTCGGGTAAACAGTATTGCTTCAAGAAAAATCATCATTTTTATGCATATATGAACACACATGGAGACCATAAATAATTTTTCAAAAAGGCTTTATGAATTGCATCATTCATAAATAACTAATGGCAATGGCTGTCAAATGTAAAACATAGTTGTGACAAAGTGGCATGAAGTGACATAAAGTGCTCAGTGCTCTGGTGAAAAGTGCGTAATATATACAGTGTGATTTTTGCAGGATACGAATAATTTGCAAAGGTCAGTCTGAGCGAATGATCAAAACAAACTGCAAGTCGATTGAATCAGTCTTTTATGCAGAGTATTTCAACTGATCCTTCAATAAGTGTCGACGTTTCAACCCAAGATAGCGTGATTCGCTAGTCAAAGCGGGTCTTCATCAGGACAGGGATAGACAGCCTATGAAATAGTAATAAATATGGTCAGGTGTGTTCGAAAGACGCCCCTCAAGCAACATTTGGTTTGCTTAATTTGGTGAGTCCTCACCCTGCATGCGCAATTATAGACGCCATTCAGTCTTTCGAACACACCTGACCATATTTATTACTATTTCATAGGCTGTCTATCCCTGTCCTGATGAAGACCCGCTTTGACTAGCGAATCACGCTATCTTGGGTTGAAACGTCGACACTTATTGAAGGATCAGTTGAAATACTCTGCATAAAAGACTGATTCAATCGACTTGCAGTTTGTTTTGATCATTCGCTCAGACTGACCTTTGCAAATTATTCGTATCCTGCAAAAATCACACTGTATATATTACGCACTTTTCACCAGAGCACTGAGCACTTTATGTCACTTCATGCCACTTTGTCACAACTATGTTTTACATTTGACAGCCATTGCCATTAGTTATTTATGAATGATGCAATTCATAAAGCCTTTTTGAAAAATTATTTATGGTCTCCATGTGTGTTCATATATGCATAAAAATGATGATTTTTCTTGAAGCAATACTGTTTACCCGACAGAACCGTTTGTAATATTTTGATTACCCGCCCAGGTTCTGAGGGATACTGGGTTACCCCATTTTGATATTATCAAGTTGAGTGCAGGTACATACCTGCGAGGGTTTCTAACTCTCATTCGTTGTTTTGTAATTTGCTTATTGTACTGTGTGTTATTTATTTTTATTTTTTGTATTGTTTACCATTTCGAATTCTTTAGTATGTCTGAAAAAGAAACTCTATCGTATACGGAAGATTATATAGCTAAACTGATACAAGATCAAGGTGCTTCTAGCTTTCTTCTAGGCTCTGATAGAGTGTCAGCTGATTCAGGTCTCAACGAAAAACTAGCCAAAATTGAAAGACTTGAAAAGAAACTAATCAGAGCCCGCCTTCATGGGCATGTCCTAACCAAGTATTTGTCCTCAAATATAATTCCCAAGGGATTGCAAGTACGCAACGAACCAGCAATCTTCATAGATATCCCCAAGTTTAGGGAAGGATTCAGCTACGTGGCCAATAACTGCTCCAGACACTGGATGGTTCTCGGTGTTGAGACAGCTATTGAGTACGTCAAAAAACTTACACAAGAAATCGCTGACCTTAAGAAGGAGATTCTTGAGGACAGAGCTCTTACTAATGCTAGAGAAGCTCTAGAGCGGGCTGAGAAAACATTGGCAGAATTTAACACAGTCACACTAAATAGGAAGTTGGACAAATTAGCAAAGGATATATTAGAGGTTACGATAAGAACAACACATATCCTTACCTATCTGACGATTATTATCAGCAAGACAGTAAAGGCTTCTTCTCAAACAAAAGCAGACAGGGCCCTAGGAGATTTAAAACCTTCTCAGATTCCTCCTTTGGTAGTGGCTCTGATACTGATATTGATAGACCTTCCACCAGCTATCAAGGTAACCAAGTCAATCAAGGCCCCAATTTTTTAGGGGAAGGCTACCGCCAAACCAGCAGGGGCGGTGGCAGAGCACAGAATTGGGAAAGACCAAGGGGTTGGAACAGAGGCAGGAATACACAACAAGGGACATCACGTGTACGCTTCTACCAACCAGAAACACACGGGGAAATATCTACCCGGAGACAAACATACAGGTGGTAAACAGTTGTAGCCCGAGGGTAGACATCCTTACACAGAATACTACAACCACTATCCAGATATACAGTACTCCAACCATCACTGAAAACCAGAGAAATAGTGCCAACACTCAGACACAGAGTAACACTGTTAACATGAACAGCGAAGCATTGCTACCGAACTCTAATAATACCAATCTTAGAACACTGATTGATGGGACATATCAGAATATGATAAGTATAGCCACTGAACAGAGCATTGATAGTGGATTATATGAGACAGCTGCAGCTAACAATTCTGACACAGAAGATACCACAGCACCACCTAGAGCTTTACCTGACAATATTGGAGTAACAGATCAGATCGAGGTTTCAAATAATCTCATTGTAACGGATCAGAGAGAACCAATAATTAATTTGTCCACACATAACTTGACCGATGCTGAGAGAAATGTTCTCATTAAAGGACTATCTTTTGTGCCTACTGTCATACCTGATTCTTTTCAAGTGAAACTAGAGCTCCAGCAATTCTTTCGCAAAATCAGGCTGAAATATTACTTCAGTAAAAATTCTTTCAACCCAGCACCATCAGCGACAAATTTCAGGCCAGTTTCAACTTTCACCCCAAATGCTTACCAAATGAGTGAGAAAATTCTAGCATTTGAAAAGATTGTCCTTCATGAAACAATGCAAATTTTGGATGAAAGGAAATACATCCAATTTAACATTGGCAAGGAAGAAAAGCAGGCATTACGTTCCCTGAGCAGCAACGACTCAATCATCATAAAAGCAGCTGATAAGGGTGGAGCTGTGGTCCTACAGAACATTCAAGACTATGTGGATGAAATTGAACAACAACTGGGTGATCCAGAAAGTTACCAATTAATAAGAAAAGATCCAACACCAACTATACAATCAATGATTCAACAGGTGACCAAACATGGACTGGACTGCGGCTTCCTGAGCAAACATGAACATGATTTCTTAAACAACAAAGAACCCCGTATACCTACAATTTATACGCTACCCAAGGTGCACAAACGACTATTGAAACCACCAGGCAGACCGATTGTTTCTGGTTGTGGCTCAATTTTGGAACCACTGAACAAATTTATCGATTATTTCTTGCAACCATTGGTACCCAAAACGAAATCTTATGTAAGAGACACTATGCACATTATCCAACTGTTGGAGGGGCAGGAATTTGATCCACAAGCACAACTGCTTGTCACATTGGATGTCTCCTCACTATATACCTCAATCCCCCAAGACAAAGCCTTGGAAGTTATCAGAACCATCCTGGATGAACGAGAGAGACCCCATTGGATCCCGACCGATTTCTTGATTATACTCTTAGAGATCGCAATGAAAAAGAATTATTTTATTTTTCAGAAACATTTCTACTACCAGTGCAAAGGAGTGGCGATGGGAGCCACATATGCGCCGAGCCTGGCGAATATCTTTATGGACAACTACGAGGAGGAACATCTGTACAGTCTCCAAAACCCATTTCTCAACCAGATTACTATTTGGAAACGTTACATTGACGATGTCATCATGGTATGGTCCGGGGACAGAATGGAGCTTAACTTCCATGAGTGGCTCAATGCCAGGTCAAATGATATACAATTCACTATGACTAGCAACAACGAGTCAATCGATTTCCTGGATCTCACCTTTCGAGTGGAGGAAGGACTCCTCTATTGTGATCTCTACCGCAAACCCTTGGAGCGAAACACACTATTAAGATACAACTCGCATCACCCCCGCAATCTGAGAGACAACTTGCCCTACGGACAGTACCTGAGACTAAGAAGAAACTGTACCCGTAGAGTGGACTACTTTAAAGAATCAGATGTCCTCACTAACCGATTGAGGGAGAGAGGCTACCCCATGGGTCTGCTTAAAAGAGCGAAGAAACGTGCTTGGTACTGTCCAAGAGAACAGCTGTTAGAGGTCAAAACTAAAAACACCATAAACAACAACATCGTTTGCGTCACAACATTTAACACAAGGAGCAATGACATCAAAAAAATCGTAAAAAAGTACTGGAACCTGGTAGCGAGTGAATTGATGATCCAGCAAGACCCTATCTTTGCATTCAAGCGGGGCAAAAACATTAAAGACTCACTAGTACGAGCCTTCCTTGAACCACCCAAACAACCAGACCTGAGGAACTATTTTGGACTGCCACCAGTGTCGGGACACCACAAATGTGGGCAATGCAAAGCATGCGACCTCTGCCAGGAGGGGAACGTCTTTAGTTATGGAAATAAAACGTACAAATTGCCCCAATTCACCAACTGTAACAGTTCGCAAGTTATCTATGCCATCATTTGTCCCTGCGGCCTTATCTATGTAGGTCAAACAATTCAGAAAGCTAAAGCCAGAATCCTCCAACATACAAGCAGAATTAGGTGCAAAGTACAAGGGGCGCCTTTGGTTGAGCATTTTGTGACACACAATCACCCTCCTGACAGCATCAAATGGTGGATCCTAGAAAAAGTCAGCCCCAATGTTAGGGGTGGTGCGATTTCTGGGACCCTAAACTACAAAGAATGTAGGTGGATCCATTTGCTCAACTCTGTTCAGACCGGGTTGAACGAAATTGAGGAGACGGCAAAACAGATGGGGCAACTGTAGTCTATATCTTCAGTACTATGGGTAACACTGCAACATGAATCCCTCGTACATACCCCCATGTGCCGCTTTGGTCACACAGGACACAGACCAGGTTGTATTAAGGCATTCAGATATGTCTCTACACTTTGCTTAGCCTCTTATGTTTTGAATTCCTAAGTTAAAAGCTTTATTGAACCACATCCAAAACGCTTGAGACGGTTGGCACGCCTTTAGACAAGAATCTTAATTTAATTTTAATCCGTTCATAAACACCAGTCAGATGTGTCATAACCACCTGTATTTTTGTTGAACCTTTTATATGTACATAATCCCAACATTGCCAAACGCTCACATGAATCAAATGTTAGCCTAATAGCCATTGGTGTGTAAAAATCTATTTATTGTATCATCTCCACCAATGCCTCCTAAACACCAAATGTATGTATACATTTTGAATACTTACAGCAAAATCCTCATTGTGCCTGCATGTTTTGCTTGTTTTCAATTTTGTTTTATTTACATTTCTAATGCACAATTTATCCATTGATTGCCTCTTTATTCACTATGAGGGTCATCACATCACCGTTCGCGCTCCAATTCACAGCGCTCTCTCCTCTCCTTTTAATTATTTAATTATTTCGAGTCACGTCTTTGACGTCGCCCCCTTCTGATTACACACACCGGGGCTCCTAGTTTGACGTTATCACTTAGCAACGTCCATTCTAGCCAATCTAGATCCGCTACCACATCATGACTCAGAGATCAGAGTCACGAGTGTTTCCATGTAATCGACACACGACGCACCTAGTAACCAAGTTTGACGTTACCCTAACAACGTTCATTCTAGCCAATGATGATCCGCCACTATATCCAATCAGGACTCTGAGATCCGAGTCACGAGCGTTTCCAAGCAACCGACAGATGACGCGGCCGCACGCGCCAAATCCGGTGCATTTCCTCGCTCATTTAATTGACAGCGCTTGTCACATTTGCTGACAGACATCGCGAATGACAGGACGCTTGCCTGCGCGCTTCTGATCACACATTAATTGCAGAAACTAGATGGTGAGTGTGCGCTATCTCCTCTCTCCTCCCCCTCCATGAGTCAGCCGCCTGCCCGTTTTGACTCGAACTCCTGACTGAGTAGAATTTAATTTGTTTTGACAGTAAATCGTCCGTCTGAATACCAGAATCTCGTCTATGCTCCCGCAAAGGACGATCATTCCCCTACGCGGATTCGTTCCAAATTTGAACGGAACTCACGCATTTTCAAAGTAAGTCTTTCCATATCTCCATACTCATTTGATCTTTCAATTAGCCACGACAGGGCTACTTATCCCAATTTATATTTAATTTTCAATCAGGGAGAACAGGATACTACTGCTTTTGCCTCTCCATTTCACATCGCCCCTCAAGCAACATTTGGTTTGCTTAATTTGGTGAGTCCTCACCCTGCATGCGCAATTATAGACGCCATTCAGTCTTTCGAACACACCTGACCATATTTATTACTATTTCATAGGCTGTCTATCCCTGTCCTGATGAAGACCCGCTTTGACTAGCGAATCACGCTATCTTGGGTTGAAACGTCGACACTTATTGAAGGATCAGTTGAAATACTCTGCATAAAAGACTGATTCAATCGACTTGCAGTTTGTTTTGATCATTCGCTCAGACTGACCTTTGCAAATTATTCGTATCCTGCAAAAATCACACTGTATATATTACGCACTTTTCACCAGAGCACTGAGCACTTTATGTCACTTCATGCCACTTTGTCACAACTATGTTTTACATTTGACAGCCATTGCCATTAGTTATTTATGAATGATGCAATTCATAAAGCCTTTTTGAAAAATTATTTATGGTCTCCATGTGTGTTCATATATGCATAAAAATGATGATTTTTCTTGAAGCAATACTGTTTACCCGACAGAACCGTTTGTAATATTTTGATTACCCGCCCAGGTTCTGAGGGATACTGGGTTACCCCATTTTGATATTATCAAGTGGGGGCCACTTTCATCACGCTTGTTATAAATGCTTAGGAGCCCAGATTCCCCTTTCTTCCCACCCCTTCCCGTCACCCTGAACCTCCTTTCTTTTCTGGCGTGCGGTGCTGAAGTGCTCCTCGCACGAGGAGAGGGGGTGAACGGGGGGCTTTTGATTTCGATTCATGCCCGCACCTTCAGCTCCCAGATCCTTGCGTCACTGCTTTCTCTTGGATGCCTTCACTTGCGCATCTCTGGGCTTGGTTCGGTGTCGTGCGGCTAGTGGGGTGTACTTGGTGTTTATGAGTACGGAATGAAAGCACAGCTCCACCAGGGTTCCAACCTTACAACACACCCATTAATAAACAACTGAGCTCCCCATATACTCACTCCGCCTGCTGTTCACCACCATTCACACAGAGCCCTGGCTTCAGCCTGTGAGGATTGCAGAGAGCACGCCGTAGAAGTAGCAGTACCCCTAGGTCGGTAGCTCCCTTACAGTACACTGCAGTGTACACTAAGAGCAGGAGGCTGGCGCGTCACTGGGCTGTCAGTGCGTCTGTTCATTAGCTGAGTAAGTTACAGCTGCTCCATCACGGCTTTGCCTCAACCATGATCGTGGACTCCTGCTGTTTTGTCTTTTCTGGATGTGTGTGTGTGTGTGTGTGTGCGTGCGTGCGACAGCATCTCTGTTTCATCTGTTACCTTGTTTGCAGTGCAACACTGCACTCCCTGGTTCTGTCCCCCCCTGTTGCTTCCTAGGTAGGACTCTCGGCAGAACCAGGGCAGCAGGCAGCCTGTGCCCGGTGCCGATGCCTGTGTCTGCAGTGGGTGCAGTAGAAACAATCCAGCCAATGCTACTTAGTGCTGCAGAAGAGCACCGGGGCTTGAATGTCTCATGTGGTCAGAGTGGAACAGCACTGGCAGAACTGGGGACTGCCGGTGGTCTGAAAAAGCGGGCCCCCAGCTGTAGGAAATCACTGACATATGAGAATCAAAAGCGTTAAACACGTGCCAGAAATCACATTTGTGAGACTGGTGAAATAGGAAAAACAGGGAGCGCCTGATATCGAATCCTGGGTACAGAAATTAACATTTGTTAAAAATACAAAAGCTTCCAACAGTTAGGAGAGTAAAACGTGGATTGGACGGGCATGTATTTTGTAATAGGAAGTAATTACCAAATACATTGTTGAGGGACGAGTTATTATTTTAACACTTCTACCACAACCCTAAGCAAGCATTGAAAATGCAATAGGTCTCGCCTTTGATTAAGAGAAGGCCATTTGCTTTGCTAATGGTATTATACAGCAAAGCAAATGGCTTTAACTTAATGAAAGGCGCGAGACCTATTGCATTTTTAATGCTTGTTTGAGTAGTGGTCTGACTTTGGCTTGTTTTCAGGCCTCGAAACGCTGCGGTGGTGATAGAGGCTTATGAAATATTAAATGAGTGTATTTTAACTCTGCTGTTTGAAATTTTACATTTGAGGATTTCCGTATTGACAACGGGAATAATTCAAGCCTATTTAATATATCCATGGTACCAAAGCTGGCGAGCTGTAAATTAGAGGTAACTAACATTTTTCCTCTGATAAGTAACTCACTTGAGGAACAAAACTCAAGCTGCTTCACCAGCGAAGCTGAATATTCACACTGTGGTGTGACATGGTGGAATGCCCGCTCAATGGTCCGGGTTTACAATTAACTGTTGACTCCCTGCATATTTGATAGTCAAGTGTGCATTTATATTCTCTATTCAATGATTGAAAATCAACCTGTGGATAAAGAATTTCTATTTAGAGTACTGTGGTAAGAACACATTTGGTGTTAAATGCCGGTCGAATCTGGAACTTTTAAATAACCTAGAATAATGCAGAAGAAACTGAAAGGAGCCAGTGAGTTAATGGCTGAAGCGCCATAATTGACGAAAGGCCAACACCCTCGCTCCTATCTAACCCAACTTTGAGCAGAGATCCCCAATTAAAAATATTGAACCATGCTACAGTCACAAAGGAAACGTAAGGCTGGATATGAGGAACTAGAGTCACTCTTTCGGCCATAAGCTTGAGGTATTCTCAGACCATGTAAAAAAAAAAATACTCTTGGACGAATATGGCAAATTTGTTTTTGCGTTCGTGGACTGTTGCACCAGTTTTGTTTTACTGATATATTGTGGGACAGTTGGTTGTGCGTGCCACACCACTGTATCATTATATAAAACCTACCAGCTGCCCTGCAAGAAAGAGCAGCTAGAGGGCTGTGTTACATAGTTAAACTGTAAGAGGACAATTATGTACAAGCGGAACTTCCTGACTAATTTGATGCAAATTCTGTTGCTTTTTCTGTTGCATTTTTTAGTAAAAACATTTACTATTCCCTCTGTCCCCCACCCCCTCGTTCCATGTGTACTTTCTGTTTATGGCACTCATGGAACATTAAGGTAATGCTTAGCATCTGTGCATTTACTGATTTGTATATTTTTAGCTGTCCCTTTTGTAGTCCCAGGAACATAACCAAAATGTTTATGAATGCAAAAAACAAAGAAGCAAAACGTAGAAGAGGTAGTGCTTCATGTTAATTCCTATTACGCTTACGGTGCTTTCGTTTATTTTAACAAATATTTATATATGCTCTTCATTAACTATTAATGCTCCTAACGATTTGGTTTTTAAACTTTTTAATTGTGTACCACTTTATTGCTCTTTGGGCATCACTCACCGTAGCACCTCCCTTACAGCTTGACAGACTTTCTTCTCCCCGGTCCACCACAGCTCTACTGTGCTGTTTTTGTTTTGAGCGAGGGAAGACTGTTTCCTTTTACTCGGCAGCCATTTCTTTGCACATAGGGAGGTTGGCGGTCTAGTTGCTGGGCTCTTCTGGGCTCTTACACCTCCTTCCGGGTTTAGTGCACCATGGCGCTGCGATTGTGCCAAAGCCAAGCCCATCTGCGCCCGTCCGCCGCCGGATCGCTCCTAGCGCCAGGACCCCTGCTCCTCGTACCAGGTATGGGGCAATCTGTATTTTGCTTTTCCATCATGGAACTAGGTGCCATTAATAAGCGCGATAAGTCATTTCAGCATGTTTGTGCGCGCTTAAATCTAGCAAACCGCCCAGAGAGGGCCAAAGTACTTTGCTCCACCTGTGGGTTTGTACTGGAGGCCCAAGACTGGGCACAGTCAAAATTGATAGAGACTGTGACTAGTAATGTTCATTCACAAAAGTATAGGGAAAACGATAAGGTTCACTCGGCCTTCATTAATGCACGCTCTCTCGCAAAGCACAAATATGAAATAGCAGAGTTTCTGGATAATTATCCTCTTGATCTCTTATTTATTACGGAAACGCGGGCTGACCCTTCAGCTGGCCTAGACATTTGTATTGCCACCCCTGCCGGCTTCTCTGTACACAGATGTGATAGACCAAAGAAAGGGAGGGGGGGGGGGGAGGAGGACAATCGTATACCGAAATGCCTCAATAGTAAAGATGGATATGGTCCCCTCTACGGTATGTGAGGCACTCAATTTTAACATAACGCTTTCCAATCATCAATCTTTTAAGGGGATCCTCCTTTACCGCCCACCGGGTCCCAGGGGAGACTTCTTATCACTGGTAGGAAACCTACTGGAACCAGCCGCAGGTCAATCTAGCTTTACAATTTATGGGGACTTTAATTTTCATCTGGAAGCCACTGATGATGAGGACTCTATCACTTACCTCCACGCTAGATTCTATAGGACTCTATCAAAGTGTCAGCGGTGCTACCCATTCGGCCGGTTACACGCTTGATGGCCTATTCACTAATAACGAGCAGATCTCAGTAAAGGAGATCCTTCCTCTGATGTGGTCTGATCACCATGCAGTTCTATTCGATATCTGTACTCTGCATCCCACTTCCCCATACACTAGGTCAGACCCCCCCTAAACAGTTTGTCTTGGAGTGGTATAGACCAGGCTCTTCTTAAACAGCATTTATCTAATACTCAGCCAGAAGCTATTCTAGGTCCAGAACTGGCCTCTATAAACTATACGGATTGGCTCCAAAACACCTTCGCTAAACTAGTTCTGTATAAAACAGCTTCCAAAAACAGGACTACTCCCTCAGCCCCGTGGTTCTCTGAGGCTGGAAAAACAACGGTGCAGGAAACAAGAGAGGCGCTGGCGCCTACAGTATGACCGCCAGGAGAAATCTCTTTATGAACTGGCAACGGCTAACAAGAAACGCCTCTTACAAAAAGAAAAAAGTAGTTACTATACAAGGGAAATGGAAACTTCACAAGATACCACCAAACACCATCCCAGGCTTTTTGTTTCTCTTTAGCACTCAGTTGCCAGGATACGGTGGGGCAAATCTACTTTAATGCCTCTGTCGAGGTTACGGGTCAGCTGGATTTAAACAGCAAGGGACTAGACATCTTTGCCTTCAGGGAATTTGGGCCAGTTTCTGCAGAACCGATAACCGATCTAGTGAGTACGGCTAAATCTGGCTCACCGTCTGATCATTGTGATCCCTCGGTTCTGAAACTGATTCCAGACCTTATAGGTACTAACTTTGCTAATATTTTCAACTCTGTTTAGCTCGAGCATCTATCCTTCCCAATGGAAAAAGGCTTCTATATTCCCATTGCTAAAAAAAAACAAAAAAAAAACTAATTTGGACCTGGGGGATACTAACAATTATCGACCAATTGCGCGTCTCCTTTTGCCTGCTAACCTTGCTGAGCTATAAATTGGCCCAATACATTTATGAGAATAAACTGTTGGCTGAAACACAGTTCGACTTTAGGAAAGGCCACAGTACAGAGACCGCACTCATGAAACATACTGATGAGATAAGGTTTGTGTTAAACAAAGGAGGTGCAGCTGTACTTGTGCTACTGGACTTCTCAGCAGCATTTGACACGGTTGATCATGCCTTGCTGATCAACCGTATCTCTTCACTAGGCATTGGGAACAAGGCCAAATCCCTTTTGAGCTAGTTTTTATCGAAACTTACCTATCTAATTAGCCTGGACGATTTAGACTCTCCAGTTTTATCACTTCCATGCGGATCCTCTATGTCCGACGCTGTTCAACATTTACATCACCGACTTTGCACGGGTGATCAAATCTTCTGGATAAGCTCTCACTTCATATGCAGATGACACCCAATTAGTGCTCGCCATTCATAAGAACGGGGGCACTGTATCGGCTAGCTTCCATGATGGCATGTTGGCCATCAGTGCCTGGATGTCAAGACACTGTCTTAAATTAAATTCATCCAAGACAGAGGTAATGGTCTTTGGAAATGTATCTCCTGTGTGGTCTTTGGGCTGGTGGCCGGATAAATTAAGATCGCCCCAATTCCGGTCACTAAATCTAAGAACCTGGGTGTCATTCTTGACGACAAGCTGTCTTTTAAATATCATGCTAACGCAGTGGTCTCCTCATCTTTTTATGTCCCAAAAATAGTGAAGAAACTGCTTCCTATTTATTAATGCACAGGAAATGGTTCTTCGTAAGCTGCAGTTAGTGCAGAATGCGGCTGCTAGGATACTGTCGGGCACGCCAAAATTGAAATCTATCTCTAAAGTGGTTAGACAGCTTCACTGGCTGCCTATTAGAAGCCGAACAAAATTCAAAGCACTCTGCATTGCGTATAAGGCCATTCACAACATAGGGCCAGATTTTTTGAAGAATTCTGTTTGAGGCATATGAGCTGCATATTACACACTTTTGCATAGATCGCCATCTGGTGTTGGGCCCGGATGTTTGCAGTTGTTTTTCCTCTTGGGAAGTCTTTGCAAGTCACGAGGTCGGTGACTCCTCCTTTGGATCGTATTGCGCATGGGCTTCGGCTCCATCCTCAGATTGTTTTTTTCCGCCATCGGGCTCGGATGTGATCTTCGCGCTCCGGTTCGACGATTGACGCGCAATCCTCACCCCAACTCGCGGTATTGTTTTCGATCGCTATCTCCCCACTTGACGCGCCTCTCATCGGCAAAAACCTTCGATTCCGGTCGTCTACGACGGCCTTCGGGCCTACCCAAGCTCCGGTCCTGGCTAATGGAAAGGACTCCCTTCAAGAAGTGCCTGGACGACATCTTCGGGGAAGGCGTCGACGCTCCAGAAGAACACCACACCGACTAGGGACTACGAAGCCGATGTAGAGGACATCACTCTGGCTCAGAGGGTCGTGAGTACTAATCTACCCCTCCCCCCCCCCCCCCCCACCCCCCCCTTCCTCCCACACACACCCTCGCCGGCACCGAAAAAGGCTTCGGTCACACCTTCGCCTCCGGGCCTAAGCAAGACTAAAGACACTGCTTCCCACACCGCACCTTCGGGCCCGGTAAAGAAGCCGATTAAGCCTTCCGGCGGCTCGGGCTCGAGCCAGCCCACCGTCGTTGCCGATAAACACTCTTCGACACCGAAAAAGAAAATTGCCTCCGCTTTGACACCGAGGCCCGCTCCGAAACACTCGGTGTCGAGAACCAGCTCCAGCTCCTCTGTGCCGAAGATGTCACAAAAAAAAGCACACAAGGCCACCGGCACCGACACTTCGAAGCTGAAATCTATCTCGGCGCTGACCAAACAATCAAACTTTTCCAAGCATAGTTCCAAACAATGAACCAGCACGGATAAAGCCAAAAAACTAACGTCCCCGATGCCTTCGGCGCCGACGGGCCAACCAACATCACCAGAACTCTTTACACCGGATCCATTACAAAAAACACTAACCAAGGATCCTAAAACCGGACATTTGATGCTCTCCATCAAAAAGACAGCTGGAAAAACCTGCTCCGCCTCCACCTCCAAAGAGGAAGGACTCTGCTACCTCTCCTTTCAGAATACCTTCTCCACCTCCACCGCCCCCTCCACCTTCCCCTCCTCCACCGTCTCCGCCCTCACCTCATCATTCCCCAACACCCTCTCCGGATGATGATGATCAGGGGGACCCATATGATGACATAGGAGACTTGCCCCAAGATTTACCTACAGGGGACCCCACTCCCACATGCTCCCCAGACCCATGGGACGATTATAATATCCCTGACATCCCTAACGTCCCACAGGATGATCTCTACCCTTCCAGACCTTCCCCACCTGAAGACTCACTGGGGTTCAACCATCTATTACAAAGAGCAGCACACTATCACGGGGTAGATCTCCATACCAACCCCGTGCAGGAGGATTTCCTCCTAGATACGTGTGACACCACACATAGGACTACCTCAATATTGCCTATGCCTATGCTCAAGGGGGTTATAAAACATGCGCCAGAGGTCTTTAAAGATCCAGTCAGAGCCAGGGTCATTAACCCGCGCATTGAAAAGAAATATAAATCAGCCCCTACAGATCCCTCCTACATCAGAGGGCCAGCACCACTAGATTCTCCTGGTATTATCCACAGCACGTAAAAGGGCCAACTCCCAAGCGTCAGGCGAAGCACCACCACCTGACAAAGAGTCTAAACTCTTGGACGCATCAGGCAAGCGTACTGCATCCCGAGCTGCCAACATATGGCATATCGCTAATACACCAGCGCTACTAGCCAGGTATGACAGGGCCCATTATAATGAATTAGAAGCCATAATGCAACATCTCCCTGATAAATACAAACCTTGGGCCAACGAGCTAATTCAGGAGGGCAAAACTATTACTAATACCTCCATACATTGTGCCCTAGATGCAGCAGACACAGCCTCCAGGGCCATCAATACTAGTGTCCTCCTCCGTCGCCATGCCTGGCTAAGGATCTCCGGCTTTAAACCGGAGGTACAGGCCTCCATCCTCAACCATCCCTTTGACCAGGAACATCTGTTTGGCCCAAAAGTGGATGAGGCCCTAGAAAAGATGAAAAAGGACACAGACACTGCAAAATCCATGGGAGCTTTACAATCACACCCTCCCAGGCGCTCCTTTCGCCGCTCTTCCTTTCGGAGCACATCCTGAGGCTACTCCTCCGACACCGCTTACACTTCATATTAGGCCCCTACCCAGTCCACCTTTACAAGGGGCTACCAAAGAGGCGGCTACAGGGGCAACAATAACAAAGGGAGCGGCAAAACAAACACCGCCCGCTCTGCCACCGCACCTACCCAATGACTTCCCTCTACTCCCCCAGACCATCCCACTCCGGTCGGGGTCAGACTCCAAAATTTCCTTCCTGTCTGGGCCACCATCACCTCAGACAAAGGGTTAACACAAATAATTTGGTCAGGCTACTGCCTAGAACTAATATCTACCTCCCCCAACATTCCACCCAGACAACGCCCAATGTCACAAGAACATCTAACACTACTAAAGCAGGAGGTAATCTCCCTCCTACAGAAAAGGGCGATGGAACACGTTCCTACCAACCAACGAAATATGGGGGTCTACTCCCTATATTTTCTCATACCAAAAAGGGACGAGACTCTGCGGCCCATCCTAGACCTCAGGTCCCTAAACAAATACATACACTCAGACCATTTTCACATGGTAACGCTTCAGCAGGTACTTCCACTGCTTTCCCAAAACGACTTCCTGACCACTTTAGACCTAAAAGACGCTTATTTCCACATTCCAGTGCACAACGCTCACAGGAAGTTCCTCTGATTCGTAGTGGACAGCCAACAATACCAATTCAAAGTACTCCCGTTCGGAGTCACAACAGCACCACGTGTATTCACCAAGTGCCTAGCAGTAGTGGCAGCACACCTCAGGAGACAACACATCCATGTCTTCCCATACCTAGACGACTGGCTAATAAAAGCCAGTTCATTCAGCCAGTGTGTACAATACACGCATGCCACTATCCAGCTACTTCACCAACTGGGCTTCACAGTAAACCACGCAAAGTCCCATCTACAACCATTCCACATAAAACAATACCTCGGTGCCACCATAGACACCTCAGAAGCGCTAGCCTACCCCAATCCTGCCAGGATTACAAGCATTCAGGCTCTACGCGCAAAATTAATGGCACAACACTACCTTCCAGCTCGAGTGTTTATGCAACTAATAGGGATGATGGCCTCTTGCATTTTCATAGTACCTCACGCAAGACTCCAGATGCGTCCTCTCCAAGAGTGCTTAGCGTGCCAATGGAACCAGGCCCAAGGTCAATTAACAGATCTGGTGTTGGTACACGGTCACACCCATCGCTCTCTGCAGTGGTGGACCACCACAAACCTTTCCAAAGGTCGACCGTTCCTGGACCCGGTTCCCCAGATAGTACTAACAGACACATCGCTCTCCGGCTGGGGAGCTCATGTATTACAACTCACAGTGCAGGGCACATGGACACCTCAACAAAAGTTACTCCATATCAACCATCTGGAGTTTACTAGCGATCTTCTTAGCCCTAAAATTTTTCCAAACTCAGATTTCAGGCAAGGCAGTCCTAATCCGCACAGACAACATGACAGCCATCTACTATATTCAAAAACAAGGCGGCACACACTCTCCACAGCTCTCTCAGCTAGCACAGAGCATATGGAGATGGGCCATACCCCAGAAAATCTTTCTCCTAGGTCAGCATGTCCCAGGAGTCCAAAACACTATGGCAGATCTGCTCAGCAGACAAACACAACAAATCCACGAGTGGGAACTCCACCCACAAGTTCTACACCTGTACTTTCAGATGTGGGGGAATCAACAGATCGACTTCTTCGCCACCCACGAAAACACCAAATGCCCAAGCTTCGCCGCCAGATATCCACATCCATTGACCAAAGGAAATGCGATATGGATGAACTGGTCAGGCAGATTTGCGTACGCTTTTCCGCCTCTCCCACTCATTCCACTAGCGGTGCGCAAACTACAGCAACACACCCTCACACTAATCCTAGTAGCTCCAACTTGGGCCAGACAACCGTGGTACACCACACTGCTGGAACTATCTGTAGTACCTCACCAAAAATTACGCCTCTCTCCACACCTCTAAACCCAGAACCATGGAGAGATCAGACACCCGGACCCAGCTCAGCTTAACCTTGCGATCTGGCTCCTGAAATCCTAGAATTCGGTTATCTAAATCTTTCCCCTGACTGTATGAACGTCATCAAGGAAGCTAGGCGACCCACCACTAGAGCGTCTATTGTCACAACAACACCATCAATCCCCTAGACGTCTCCATTCAACACATCATAGGCTACTTACTCCACCTTCAAAGGTGTAATCTAGCCTATACGTCCATTCGCCTGCACCTCGCAGCTATAGCAGCTTTACCTACAAAACATTACAACAAACAAATGATGGACGGAATGCTGACAATGCAAACATTCTCCCCCAGTCAAGAGATCTGGGTTAAATCCATCGTTCTTTTACCCACTACACCACCCCAGTTCAGACATGGCCATATGCAAATCAGTCTTGACCCTGTGCCTCATGGGAACAGTCCAGCCCGAACTGCCAAGCCATGTCTTCCCTGGACCGGAATCAAGCATCCTAGGACCGGTTTCTGGCTATCAGCCGTCATCAGCCAGGATAGCTTGACTCCAGTGGCGTAGTGAGCACGGGTCCCACGTCTGGGAATACCCATCCCACTTCGGGCGAAAAGCGTTACAACAAACAAATGATGGACGGAATGCTGACAATGCAAACATTCTCCCCCAGTCAAGAGATCTGGGTTAAATCCATCGTTCTTTTGCCCACTACACCACCCCAGATGAGGGCTGAAAGCCCGAAACCGGTCCTAGGATGCTTGTTTCCAGTCCAGGGAGGACCTGGCTTGGCAGTTCGGGCTGGACTGTTCCCATGGGGCACAGGGTCAAGACTGATTTGCATATGGCTGGGTTCAAACTGGAATGGCATGGTGAGCAAAAAAACGATGGATTTAGGCCCAGATCTCTGTACTGGGGTGAATGTATGACCTTGTTCTGCATTCTGTCCATCAATTGTTATTTTTGCATTTGTCACCCCGAGTGGGAAGGGTATGCTCAGACGTGAGTCCCTTGCTCTCCATGCCACTGGAATCAGGCTATCCTGGCTGATGAGGGCTGAAAGCCCGAAACCGGTCCTAGGATGCTTGTTTCCAGTCCAGGGAGGACCTGGCTTGGCAGTTCGGGCTGGACTGTTCCCATGGGGCACAGGGTCAAGACTGATTTGCATATGGCTGGGTTCAAACTGGAATGGCATGGTGAGCAAAAAAACGATGGATTTAGGCCCAGATCTCTGTACTGGGGTGAATGTATGACATTGTTCTGCATTCTGTCCATCAATTGTTATTTTTGCATTTACCTACAAAACAGGCAACATCTATCACTCTTTAGAGTACCTGCCATTAAAGCCTTCATGGAAGGCCTTAAAAGAATAATTCCCCCCAGAGTGCCACCCTCACCTGTGTGGAACCTAAATATTGTTCTCACCAGACTAATGGGGCCTCCCTTTGAACCACTGCACAAATGTGAACTCCAATTTTTAACATGGAAAACCGCTTTTCTCATAGCAATCACTTCCCTCCGAAGGGTCAGTGAGATACAAGCATTTACTATTCAAGAACCTTTTCTACAAATGCACCATAACAAAGTTGTTCTCCGTACCAACCCAAAATTCCTCCCTAAAGTCATTTCTCCCTTTCACCTAAACCAATCTGTAGAATTACCAGTGTTCTTCTCGCAACCACAAACAGTTGCAGAAAGCTCTCCACACTCTAGATGTCAAACGAACCTTACTCTACTACATCGAGAGAACACAACCTTTCCGTAAGACCAAACAACTGTTTGTCTCTTTCTCTCCACCACACAAGGGCAACCCCATCTCCAAGTCGGGGATAGCTAGGTGGATTGTCAAATGCATTCAGATTTGCTACCACAAAGCAAAACGAACGCTATCCATTCCCCCCTAAAGCCCATTCTACACGTAAAATAGGGGCTTCAATGGCTTTTCTAGGAAACATCCCATTAGATGATATCTGCAAAGCAGCTACATGGTCAACACCGCACACTTTCACTAAACACTATTGTGTAGATGTGCAAACTAAGCAACAGGCTAGTGTGGGCCAGGCTGTACTCAAAACATTATTTCAAACCACTGCAACAGATACGGGTGGTCGCCGCTAAGGGTGGGTACTGCTATACAATCTATGCACAAGTGTGTAATCTGCAGCTCATATGCCTCGAACGGAATATGCTACTTACCAGTATGCATCTGTTCTTGGCATGTAGAGCTGCAGATCTACACACCCGCCTCCCCGGCTACCTTTATCTGTCCCAGTTTATCTTATTTAGATACAACACACATGGGCATCTTCACTGTTATACCTACGCTCCATCTTTCCCTGCTGGCGAAAAACAATCTGAGGATGGAGCCGAAGCCCATGCGCAATACGATCCAAAGGAGGAGTCACCGACCTCGTGACTTCCAAAGACTTTCCAAGAGGAAAAACAACTGCAAACATGCGGGCCCAACACCAGATGGCGATCTATGCACAAGTGTGTAGATCTGCAGCTCTACATACCAAGAACAGATGCATACTGGTAAGTAGCATATTCCTTCCAGTTATACACTCACATCAGATCCCTGCGTTCAGCCGGTGCTAACATTTTTGGCGTCCCAAGAACCTACAGGTCCAATTGGGGCGACAGAAGTTTCGTAGTTGCCACGTCTAAGCTGTGGAACTCTCTTCCCTCGCAGATTAAAGCCAGTCCTACTCTGTTGTCATTTGGGAAACAAATAAAAACATGGCTCTTCAATTAATAGGTTTTTTCATCCAGGCTATACCTTCTGTAGCACTTAGCGCCGAGACACCTATGGGTATTTGCGAGCTTTATAGGTTGTTTTAACATAACACATTAGGGTCACCTTTATTTGCCTTGCTTTTACGTGTAGGCACAACATTCTATTATCCTCTTTCTTCACAAAGGGGGTTTTAACAATTGTTTTTGGTTTACAAATTTGTAATTTACTATTTATTTTAACCATTGTTCTAATGTCTTAATGAATATGAACCTTAACATTTCCAAATGCGTACATTTTTAAGGGACGTGACAAATGAAAATGTGGCTATTTGCGCATAACCCAAAATTTCAGTTGATTCTTAAGTGTCTGTGCGCGTGTACGTATATAATATTAATATATCTAGCCATCTATCTATCTATCGGCGGTCGCCAGTAGATAGTTATAGTTAGGACCACACTTCCACAGGAAAAGCATTTTTTCATGTGCTTATAACTTTGGCGTCGTTTGACGAATCTTTGTGAAATTTCCAGCTCCTATCTTGGAAGTTTGCGGGTGATTGGTGGGGGAGGGGGGGGTGTTGAAAAAGGGGGGGGGGGTCCCAAAACGTGTTTTCTCAATGCATTTTCCTTAGGAAACTTTAGACAAGGTCACAGGTCAAACTGCTGAACCGAATTACGCCAAATTTGGCAGGGAGAAAGGTCTTGGTCCAGAAAGCATGCTTTTGTTTAAATAGTGTAAATCCGTTCAGTAGTTTTTGAAAAATATCAAATTTGACAGGTATTGATATTTGGAAATTCTGACATCTGTTTGGCTGAGGGGTTACGAGCACGAGCTTGCGGCTGATTGGCTGTGAACCATTGAAACTAGGAAGTGTTGGCAGCCATTTTGTGATTCAGTCCGTCAGCTCGCATCTCTCTGTCTACAAGCCATCGGGTCCGTAGTTCTACATCTGCGAGGCAACACTGAAAATATACCTCAGCTCTGTCTGTGCGAAATACCCCTTTCACGGTCCCTCCCCCCACATCACCGGCTCGCTCCCGACATCACAGGAAACCAGGACCTCAGTATGTTGTGGTGTACAAAAAACATGCCTCAGTGCACAGAAACCCCTATCCTGCTAGCTATAGTATCTTATTCGTTCTCTGTACTTCAGCGGAGCTACGAATGATTAGATATCCTAGAACAATGATACTCCGGTCCTCTCAGAATTCGTGGGAACAAGACACTCTTTTGCTTAGACAATCATACCTGTTCAAAATGTTAGTAACCAGAGACTTTGTATAGTTTAAAATGTTTATTTCAACTAACGACCTGTAATGTAGTACACGTGCTAAGGTGAGGACAGAAATGCATGTAAACAATACAATCAGCATAGTTCCAATTGCATAAAGTACGAATGGGGAAAGTATATTATAATGTCAGTGGATTAAATCATATAGTGATTACCACCCTCCCCATGCTACGAGTTTAATATATCAGTGGAAGACCTCTTGGCTTGGACAGCGAAACCCCCTACCTCAAGTCTTATATGATAGGATTTACATCTCCGGACAAGCACAGCTCTTCCTCGGGAAAGATTGTTCTCCAAGTGTGTGTAAATTGCATCCTGTGCAATATTAAAAGCACTCGAAAGTTCAGAAACGGAGGTCTGTTCCATGTTCTGTCTATATGTGCGTGGGACGGGCCAGAGTTGAATAACCTGCAATGTTGTTTTTTGCTCTTTAACACGGCGTACAGACGAGAACTCCGTGCACAGCAGAAATAGTGAAAGGCAGACAGTTCCCATGCGAAGCAGCGAAAAGAGAAGTGTTTATGAGAACCAATGCATTTAGAGTCGTGTGGAAAAAGCGTCTAAAATGGCTGTGATGCAAGGTGCAAACTCATGCTAACTTAGCAACTTTCGTTGGCACCTTCTAACCCCTAAGACACCCTCCCCTTTGGGAGGTCCTACGCACAGTGAGCAAAGTAGAACACAGAGTTCAAAAAGTCTGAGCAAAGAAGAGCAGATATCCAATATAGGAAAATGAAGTAGGCGAAGAATGTCAACAGGGTTGAAAAGAGAAAAATGTAATAATACCATGGTGAGAGAGAAAAAAAAAAAAACATGTGGCACTGCCAAATTAATCCATCAGTGTGTAAGAGCAGTAAGTTGAAACAGCTTCCAACAGGAAACGATTATTTTAGTCTGAAAAAGTAGACGCCATCCAATTCAGCAATTCGAAGGAGCAAACGTGCTCATTAATTATTGGTGCTTCCAGCACCATAGTGGGGCAACTTGCGTGGTACTCACTGTAACTCCGTTGCAGGAAATCAATTGCAGCCGTACGTACATCCCATTGAGCTAGCACACCAAGTGCAGTAGCACATGCCATGAAACCAATACCGGAACTTTCACGTTCATGATTCACCAAAGCGTTCATCAGGAAAGGAAAATCTGGGTCAGGTGACGCTATGTTTGTGAGGCATAGAGCCAACGCCCATTGGAAGGGACAGGACACGCATGAGAACACTGGTTGGATGCAAGTATATCAGGGATAGCGGAAAGACAAATTGTAAGGCACGCTGAGAGTGGCCAGCGGCAAGGTACCATAACAGTCAAGAATGCGGTTGCAAAGTAGCTGTAGTACGGCTGGGTTGTGAACGAGCACAGGTGGAGCAGCCATTTCTGAGCATGTAAATCAAGAGGAAAAGTCCAGCAGCCAAAGCTAGTCGAAGTGGCAACGCGCCGAAAACACTAGAGAAAATAGAATGAATGAAAGCAGGGATCACACCAAAAAATAGTTTGAAAAGACGTTACAAGGCCGGATCCCACAAGCTTAAAAAAATGCGCCAGCCCTGTTGTATGCAAAGCATTGAAAATAGAATGAATTAGCTCACCAAAATGTTGTGGGAGATCAGTAATTAAAAGATTATGAACTTCTGTTCTCGTGTTGGCCACCTGCAGGACATAAGTCTCACGGGCAGAAGTGAGAGAAACTTCTTTCTGGGACAATAAGGCTCTTATTCGTCTCAGCTTGTCGAACTCTGCCATCAAGGTCGGAATGGAAGGCCAAATCGAGGTATCGAAACTCTCCTATGAGGGAGGAAACAGCATGTTTTTACAGCAAACTACACGTTGTGACACAGTCACAATGTACAGAATATCTTTTAAGATGCTGCAGCATTTTTCATTCTTCACGAAAAAATAACTGCCATTACACAACATTGTTTTGTCTGTTGTTGATATTGTACAGGATGATGTATCTGTGTTATATCATGGTCAGCACCAATTGCGGCTATGCCTTTAGAAACCAGTCCATCGGTTCGCAGCTCTGCGCCAGCGAGCCATCGGGCCCACAGCTCTACCTCTGTGAGCCAGCCCGTTAGCTCGTAGCTGTGTCTCTGCTAGCAGGCCCGTTCGCCCGTTGCTCTTCCTCTGTGAGTCAGCCCATCGGCTCGCAGCTCGGGCCAGCAGCTCTACCTCTGCGAGCCAGCCAGTTAGCTCGTAGCTGTGTCTCTGCTAGCAGGCCCGTCGCGCTCTCTCTGCGAGCCAGACCACAGCTGTCCCTTGCGAGCCAGTACGCTGCGTAGCTCTCCCTCTACGAGCCGATATGTATATATTCACTGAAAAAAACATAGGGTTTTAAAGACGTTATAGTTAGAAATCAGCATTTAAAAAACCATTGACATTCACTGAAAAAACCATAGGTTGCAGGGGCATTATAGTTAGCTGGACATTTCACTTACAAAACCAGAGAAATTCCACCGTTCTAGTTAGTTCAGCTAACTATAACTCGCGCCTCCGCAATGCACTGCTCATGACATCACATATTACATCATTCATGGCATGGTCAGTGACATCACTGATGACATCACTGATGACCTCATCCACGTGAAAATCTGATGCACCTCTTCACAGTCTAATATAACCTTTGATATAGGAATTTGCCAATTCTATTTCACTCGAAAAAGGCTTAACGCCGCAACGCATCGTCTTGCTTTTTGTGTACAATAAAACTTTGTACATTCTCCTGGTGTGCCGTTCCTCTGCTTTATCACCTTCGGTGGAAGGGCGCTTGAAGCTATCCTTGGTATATATTTCGGTTGCTGTAACCGCTGAATCGGCACCAACATCGTGGGACTGGTGAGCCGCTAAGCACAGCAGTTTTGGACAGACATATATATCTATATCTATATCTATATCTATATCTATATCTATATCTATATCTATATATCCCCTACTGGCGGTCGCCAGTAGGTAGTTATAGTTAGGACCCTCTTACCATAGGAAATCCGCAACATTCTATTTTGAATAACTTTGGCGCCGGTCGACGAATCCTCGCCAAATTTTCAAAATAGGTGGGGCGCTGCGCTCCGCTCCTACCCTGAAAGTCTCGGGGGGATTCGTCAAGCGGGGGCTGAGATAAAAGGGGCGTCCCAAAACGCGTTTTTCCCATGCATTTTTCCATAGGACCTTTAGACAGGGCTACAGCCCGAACGGCTGAACAGAGTTAAATGAAATTTGGCAGAGAGGTAGTCCTCAGGTCAAGGAAGTGCCTTTTGTAGGTTTGGTGTAAATCTGTTCAGTAGATTCTGAGAAAATAGCCTTTAAATCAATATATATATCTGAGCCAGCTTACGGTGCGCTTACGGTGCGCTTACCGTACGCGTACCGTGACTTGCGCGAGCGCGATTCTGATTGGCTGTTAGATCTTAGTAAACATTCGAATCGGTCGAAACCAGGAAGCGGCAGCCGCCATTTTCTCTCTCGCACTCTGAGTGGGGATTAAAAAACAAAGGACAAAAACATGTAAAGGGGCTGTTTAGACAGCTCCTAAGCACCTAGCCATGTTGGGGGAGTCCCCAAAGATCCTCCAAGGCCAAAAACTGAATTTTAATTTTTTCGATAATTTCGCCGATTACGCTTACCGTACGCGTACGGTAAAAAGTTAAAAAAAAAAAAAAAACAATTTATCCATACTCTCCCCACCCCATGTGCAAATGGTGCCCGAAGGGCACCATTTGAGCATGGCATATCACAGCTGTGAAAAATTAAAATATTACCTTTCACAACGAAGCGCATCATATGTCCTCCATGTGCGCACGGTGCGCGAAGCGCATCATGCGTACATGGCCCATCTAGCGTAAGCTACGCGCACCGCGTGCCCACCGTGCGTGCACGGCACTAACTGCGTAAAGTGGGCGTGCGGTGCGCGAAGCGCACCGCGTGCTCACTGTGCGCGCACGGAGCGCGAAGCGCACCGTGCGCGCACAAGACGAACTGCGTTAAGTGGGCGCGCACGCCACGAATGGCGTAAAGTAACTTAGCATTTAAAAAACCGTACAAATTCACTGAAAAAACCATAGGTTTCACACACGTTATAGTTAGGAATTAGCATTTAAAAAACCTTGGAAATTCACTGAAAAAACCATAGGTTTCACACATGTTATAGTTAGCGGAAATTTTACTGATAAAAAACCAATGAAATTCCCCCGTTATAGTTAGTGCAGGCAACTATAACTCACGCGACCGCAATCTTCTGCTGATGACATATGTGTCTTTATGAAAAAAAAATATTTGTAATATATGTATAGCTAAAAATTTATGGAAGAAGACATGGGCAAATAAGTGTCTAAATACAGTATTAGCATCAGCAGAGGATTGCGGTCGCGTGAGTTATAGTTGCCTGCACTAACTATAACGGGGGAATTTCATTGGTTTTTTATCAGTAAAATTTCCGCTAACTATAACATGTGTGAAACCTATGGTTTTTTCAGTGAATTTGTACGGTTTTTTAAATGCTAAGTTACTTTACACCATTCGAGGCGTGCGCGCCCACTTAACGCAGTTCGTTCCGTGCACGGTTTTTATCAACTTTAATAAGCCCTGTACATTTGGTGGCCTTCGGCCACCAAAAGCACAGGGGGTGGGGTCAATGTGGATAGTGTTTTTTTTATTTCGATTTTATAATTTCATGTTGCCAAAATTTAGTTTTTTTACCTATTAATAATCCCTGTACATTTGGTGGCCTACGGCCACCAAAAGCACAGGGGGTGGGGTAAGTGTGGATAGTGTTTTTTTTTTTTTTTGTTTTTTTTTTTACCGTACGCTTACGGTAAGCGTACTCGGCGAAATTGCCGAAAAAAAAATAAAACCGTTTTTGCTCTTGGGGGATGTTTGGGGACTCCCTCAACATGACTATGTGGGAGGGAGTTGTCAAAACAGCCCCGTAACATGTTTTTGGCCATCTTGTTTGATAAACAACACTCAGTGCGAGAGACAAAATGGCGGCCGCCGCTTCCTGGTTTCGGCTGATTCGAATGTTTACTAAGATCTAAGAGCCAATCAGAATCGCGCTCGCGCACGCCACCGTACGCTTACGGTAAGCGTACGGTAAGCGTACCGTAAGCGGGCTCAGATATATATATTGATTTAAAGGCTATTTTCTCAGAATCTACTGAACAGATTTACACCAAACCTACAAAAGGCACTTCCTTGACCTAGGGACTACCTCTCTGCCAAATTTCTAGTAATTCTGTTCAGCCGTTCGGGCTGTAGCTCGTTCTAAAGGTCCTATGGAAAAATGCATGGGAAAAACGCGTTTTGGGACCCCCCTTTTATCTCAGCCCCCGCTTGACGAATCCCCCCGAGACTTTCAGGGTAGGAGCGGAGCGTAGCGCCCCACCTATTTTGAGAAATTCGCGAGGATTCATCGACCGGCGCCAAAGTTATTCAAAATAGAATGTTGCGGATTTCCTATGGAAAAGGGGTCCTAACTATAACTACCTACTGGCGACCGCCAGTAGGTAATATATATATATATATATATATGTTTATATATATATTTTCACTTAAAAAACCATAGGTTTCAGGCACGTTATAGTTAGGAATTAGCATTTAAAAAACCTTAATTCACAGAAAAAAACATAGGTTTCAGGGGTGTTATAGTTAGCTGGACATTTCACTCATACAAAACCATAGAAATTCCCCTGTTATAGTTAGTTCAGCTAACTATAACTCGTGCCCCTGCAATACACTGCTGATGACGTCACATATTACATCACTCATGACATGGTCATTTCAAAGGTTTTTTTAAATGCTAATTTCTAACTATGCCTACAGAGATAGGACATGTGAAGAAAGAAGAAAAAACACACAGAGAAGAAAAAGATATGCAGAAAGAAGCTACAGAAGTCCTCAAAGGCAAAGAAAAGTGCTGGAAGAAGAAAGACGTGCAGAAAGAACAAACAGAAGAGGAGAAAGAGGCTTTGTTGCAAAATCATCCTGTACCCTCCACTTTTTCAGATGGGTACTGGTGGAAACTGACTCTGACTAACCAGTCCTAGAGCCAGCGCTATGCTAAAAGACACTTGGAATACAGTTAAAACACCTACATACACTAGGGAACACTATGCGTTGTAAGCCCCTAGTATATAATAGGGCAGGGGGATTAAAACTACCTCTTAAAACGTGTTTGCACACTGGTGAAGGGGGGGGGGGGGCTGAGCTGACGTGTGCAAACACGCTCTATGGCTGTTTTAATTTGGGGATAAATAAAGTCCCCTTAAATCCTGAGTGTCCCTTCGGTACAACTAGCCCATCAGGTATCTCTAGTTAGCACCACGGAGCTGCCTTGCAGAGAAAATGAGCACGACCTGGACCACCTCTCTGCAACGCAGCACAGTGCTGCTTACTGGAAGCACCTGGTGTACTAGTTGGCCCCCATGGGCCCTCAGGATTGAAGGGGAATTATTTCCCCAACTTAAAATGCGCCACAGGGCGTGTTTGCACACGTCACCTCAGGCCCCGTCCCCTCCCTTTACCACTGTGTAAGCCCTGTGGCTGTTCTAAGTTGAGAGATTAAGTCCCCTTGAATCCTAAGGGTCCCTAGGGTCAAACTACCCCACTAGGTACCTCCAGTAAGCGCCACAGAGCTGCGTTCCAGAGAGGTGTCAAAAGGGGCGTGGCCTCTGAACACCTGTCTGCAACGCAGCTCCCTGGCGCCCACTGGAGATACCTGTTGGGCTAGTTGGCTCTCAGGGACCCTCAGTATTAAGAGTTAATCCCCCAATTTAAAATGCACCACGGACACGTTTGCACAGTGGTGAAGGAAGGAGGCGTGGCCTGAAGTGACATGTCTGCAAACACACCCTGTGGCGCGGTTTAAGTTGGGGAATTAATTCCTCAATCCTGAGGGTCCCTGGGGGCCAATTAGCCCACCAAGTACCTCCAGTATGTGCCAGAGAGGTGTTCAGAGGCCACACCCCTTTTTACAATACTCTGCAAAGCAGCTCCGTGGCACTTACTGGAGGTACCTGATACGCTAGTTTGCCCCCAGGGACCCTCCAGATTAAAGAGGAATCAATTCCTGAACTTAAAACGCGCCACAGGGCGTGTTTGCATACATCACCTCAAGCCCCGCCCCCTCCCTTCACCACTGTGCAAATGCGCCCCGCCGCGCGTTTTAAGTTGGGGGATTACCCCCCCTTGAATCCTGAGGGTCCCTGGGGTGCAACTACCTCACCAACTACCTCCATTAAGCGCCACAGAGCTGCGTTGCAGAGAGGTGTAAAAAGGGGCGTGGCCTCAGAACACCTCTGCAACGCAGCCCCCTGTCGCATACTGGAGGTTCCTGTTGGACTATTTGGCCCCCAGGGACCCCCAGTATTCAAGGGGAATTTGTTCCCCATACGCAAACGCACTAGGAGTGCGTGTGCAGAGTGCTGAAAGGAGGGGGCGTGGCCTCCGGCGCAATGCCGGTATTTTTTTTTTTTTTTAAAGGGGGCTGCATTTTCTTATTTTTTGACCCTGGAGACCCCATCCCTCAGGGCATGGCCTTTTAAAAAAAGAAAAAAAATTGCGGGGGGGCTGCATTGCCCCCCCCCCCTCCCCCCCCTCCTCTGGCCACTAAAGGCCCCTGGGACCCCAACCCCCGGGGCCTGCCTTTCTAATTTACTTTTTTTTTGCCCCCCCCCCGGGCCACTAATAGCCCCGGGGACCCTATCCGCCGGGGCTGGCCCTCTCTGTGGGGGGGTTCCCCAATCCCCCCACAGTTCCGCCGGCTCCCCGCCTCCTGCGGGAGCCGGCATTGCTTTTCCACATGGGGAGCTGCTAACATGCAGCTCCCCGTGTGGAAAACCAATTTGGTTTTAATTTTGAAAGAAAGAGCAGGTTTCCCTGCTCTCTTTCAAAATTCAAACCAAGTTTGCTATGGCAGGGCGTGAACCAATCTTTTTTTTTTATTTTAAAGAGTCGCAGCAAAAGAACTCAGCTTCTTGCCTACATCCACAGCTGGCAGAGCGTACATCTGGTCAAGTTACACAACTGTATGCCCGGAGGCCGGCAGCGTTAGAGTAGGCATGCCAATGCGTAGTAGACAATGACTCCTTAATTTTACGATCAAAAATACAAATGAAAGAACACACCCAGACTAAAAACTGCCCTCACCCTCCCCCACCCAGTTTCCGCACCAGTCTGTCCTCCCCGTTCAATCCCCCCCCCCCCCCCCCGCACCTGGTCTCAAGGAATTTGCGATAGACGTCCTCAATTAGCTGATATAGTGGTTTGTGAGGTGCCCTGTGGCAGTAGAGTAAGAATTTGTAGGTATTTAGGGCACACGATCTTAGTTCTTTGGATAGCAGATGTAGAAAAGGAACCCATAGTTCACCATAAACCTCCCCTTTCTGATCTACTACTAGGGACAATCGTTCCATAGCGAGGATTTGCCGGAGTCAATGTAGCCATGCATTAAATTCTGGGACAGTGGCTATTCCCCACTGGGCCAGAGTGACTTGTCTCGCTGCTAATAAGGCTAGTTTGATTTGTCTACCTTTCAAGTAACGTAGAATATAAGTATGGGGATGCGACAACCCTAGAATGGTATATTCTGGAAGTCTGGGTATAGAAGTGTCAAAAGCCTCGTCCATGTTATTAAGGACCTCCGTCCAATTGCACTGCAGTTCGGGACAGTGCCATAACAAATGCACTTAAGTTCCTGGTATCCCACAACCCCTCCAGCATAGCTCAGATTTGCCTTTATCCCAGCTATGGATTCGCGCTGGCGTATAGTACCAGTAAGAAAAAAACCTTAAAGCGGATTCTGCCCCTGCAGTGTTGTGTGCTGTGTGGTGCGTGCTGTAGAGAATGTTATCCCATTCTTTGGCAGTTAGTGGCCTCTCCAATGAATTTGAGCCCTAGTGCGTTGCCCTGCCTGCTTTGCAGTGAGCTTAGAGTAAAGTTTGGAGATAAGCTGTCGGTCATCTTTTTTATATACTAGCCATTTCTTGAATGTTGTGAGAGGTCGGGACACCCTGCTATAGTTTGAGGACGCTGTAACCCAATGATACACCTAGCGGTATGCAAACTCATTGGTCTCTAAGAGACCATAGTCCCGCTTTAGCTGGTCGAACGGAGCTAGCCCTTCAGTGTCTAAAAGAGATCAGAGTCTCTTGCATCCTTCTTCTCTCCATCGTTGGAACACTGTTGAGGCTTGACCCGGTAGGAAGTCCGAGTTGTCCACTATCATCGGTGAGGGAAAAGTGGACCAGCCATTTTTGGCAGCCACCGAATCCCATGTGTCCTTAATGTTAGGGAGGTAACTGGTGAAGAGTAAAGCCCCCAGGCCCTATGTTTGCGAGGCAACCAATTCTCCCGCCAGATATTGATTCCAGCCTCCGCCTTGTCCATGAAGTTCCAATGCTTACCAGACAGTGGTCTGTTCCACTCCACAATGTTTCGAAGGCACGATGCTTGATAGTACCTTTTAATGAAAGGAAGCCCAACTCCCCCCCCCCCCCCCCCTCTTTTTTCAGGAGGACCATTTGGGATAGCGAGATGCAAGGTTTCTCCCCACCCCCCGCCCCCAACACAAATTTGTTGATTAGGGACTGTAGTTGGGCTAGCACCTTCGGTGGCATGGCCATAAGGATCTTTAAAATAGGTAAACAATGCGGGGAGGAACTGTCATTTTGATGGCCCCGATTCTCCCAAACCATTCGTAGGTGCGCCCAAGTGTCCAACGCCTTAGCTGTGTGCTCAGGCAAGGATGCATAGTTTAGTGCCACAGTACATGTAATGGTTGGCGCGAGTCGAATGCCTAAGTAATCTGTCTTGCTGGGTCCATTGGAACGGGTATTGGTGCTGTAGGCCGTCTGCCATCTCTTGAGGGGATCGACCAGTTTAGGATATGCGATTTGGTCAAATTGACTTTAATTCTGTGAGAAGAGCAGGCAGGGTGGTTTGAGGATTGGTGAGGGAGAGAATCCCGTCATCAGCGAACCAGCTGACCTTGTGCATATCGGCACCGAATTTCAGGCCATCAGTTTGTGGGTTGGCCCTCAAGCGTTGAGCCATCTGCTCCATATGAAGGGCAAATAAAAGGGGGGACAGAGGGCAACCGTGCCGTGTCACCCGTGAGATCGGGAAAGTAGCTGACCTAGTCCTATTGACTCTCACGAAAACCCTAGGGTCTTTATAGATGCATTTAATCCATTTGATGTAGTTCTCCCCAAACCGCAAACTTTGCAGGGTATCAAACAGGTAAGTCCAGCTTACTCTGTTGAATGTCTTTTCGGCGTCGATTGATTAAAAGAATGCAAGCCTGCGTGATCTCTGCACGCTATCCATGAGGTGAAAGAGGAGTTTCATATTGTCACCCCCATTCCCCCTGGTGAGAATAAAACCCGCCTGGTCGGGTGGATTAAGTCTGCCATGAAGGGATTTAGACGCGCTGCTAGGGTGCTTGCGAAGAGTTTACGCATCGATGTTTAATAAAGAAATGGGCCTGTAGGACCCACATTCCTTGGGGTCTTTTGGAGGGCTTCAGAATTACAGAGATAGCTGCCTCCGACACGGAGTCCATCACCGCCCCTGTCTCCAAGAAGGAATTAAATAATTTGGGTAAAAAGGGCTCTAGCTCCTGGCAGAAGGATTTATAGAACAGGGCTGAATGACCTCCTCGATGCGAATGAGTCCAGCTGCTCCAGTGTAGCTTTTTGGCAGAGGAGAGATCGCACAGTTCTCTAAGTAAAGGAGAGGGTCTAGTACTGGAGGATCTTCCCCAGCATAGAGTGTGGTGAAACAATCTGAAGGCCTCCACTATTTGCGCATCGGCGCTAATCTCCTTCCCTTCTGGCTCTTTGATCGCCTGGGTCATCAACGCCTGTGTTTTAGCCCTCAGTCGCTGAGCTAGGAGCTTGCCACATTTGTCGCTACTAAGATGACATTTATGGCGGAGTCGAAGAAGTGCATGCTCCGCTTTATCAAGATCCAGGCGCTTCAAAAGGCGCCAATGTTTCTCTAGCTCCCTCCATACCCTTGGTGCCCCTGTTCTTCTATGGATGACTTCCATCTCCGCTACCCCCTTTTCTAGTTCTCGTCGCTTCTCTTTCCTAGCCATGTTCTCTGCCGCAGAGATTGAGATAAATTTGCCGTGTATTACCATTTTTGGGGCTTCACAGACCGCTAGTGATCCTGCGGACCCCACATCATTAATCTGCAGATATTCAAATAATTTTTGCTTAATACCATTCGCTCTCTGGAGAATGCAGGAGACCCTCCCACAAGCGCCAACCCCAGGGGGGTTGCTTGGTCAGATAAAGCTCGGGGCTCAATGATAGCGCCTATTAACCGGCGAGCTAAGGAGGTGGAAGCAAGAAAGTGGTAAATTTGCGCATACGATTTGTGGGCTGCAGAATAATAGGTGTAATCCCTCACCCCGGGGTGATAAGCATGCCATATGTCCTGTAATCCGTTGTCTGCCAGCCAATCTAATACCCGGGAGGAGAATGCTCCAGCCTGCGTCGACCTCTGTCCTGATCCATCTAAGTCTGCGTCCATCACCAAGTTGAAGTCCCCTCCAATCAGTATCGCTGTGGCTTGTGATGTGATTACCTCTGTTAGAGCTTTGATGATAAACGACTCTTGCTGTGTGCATAAAGAGAAGATAATATAATGCATTTACCCCCCCATTGTATCCGAATCGCCAGCAGACGCCCCTTTATTTCTGCAGAAGTAGCTATCACTTTGCCAGGGAAGTGTGCTCTGATTAATAGCGCCACCCCATTTTTCTTGGACTGGCCTGAGGACCAAAATAGTTGTTGGAAGCGTCTAGAGCGCATGCGTGCAGTGTCTCTAGAAAGGAGGTGAGTCTCCTGAAGAAGACAAATATCTCCCTCCGAATTTTCCAGCAAAGAAATGATGGCCGTTCTCTTCACCAGGTTATTTAATCCCCGCACATTAAGGCGAACGATCTTAAGACTCTTCCCCATAGAGGGCAGTTGGGGAGGCTATGCCCTGAAGCACACTAATCATACTGTCCGGCCCTTTAGTACTCTGAGAGCAGCTGTGGACCGGTGAGGAGAAATCAGCTGAGTATCGACTGGTGCGGAAACCCCAAAAAAGAAAAACTACAACATTCAAAGAAAATGAAAAACCCTTGTGTAACCCAACCCCTGAAAACAACAATAGACCAAAGTTAGTCTGTGGAGGAAAACTCAGGGGGGTCATGACTCTGGCGACGAGTTGTGTGATGGAGTACCTGGTCTGCATTGTGCAGCAAGATAACGTTATGCTAGCAGGGGTCAAACGTCCTCACGTGCCCCTCCGCCCCCTCCCCCCAGCATCTCTCCAAGATGCCCATTCCAGAACAGACGGATTATCTAAATCAGGGGGAGATCGGGTGCTCCAGGGGCTGCGACAGGTAAGTGAGCACCACCTTTCGTTCTTTGTCCATTGTCTCTGGGTCCGGCTTTAGTGTGGATGCAGGTCTACTGACCAACTGCCAGCGTGAGGATCTCCAGGCAGTGCGCACTCTAGGTCCCTCCTTCTGCTCCGCTGCTGCCGGGCTCTCCAAGCCCAGCACTTAGAGCGCCTCGACGAGAGAGCGAATCTGCCTCAGTTTCCCTTGGTGCTTAAAGATGATGCGGAAGGGATGGCCCCATGAGTACAGAATCCCTGTTTTATGAAGGTGTGAGATGGCCACCCTGAACTCTTGCCTCTTGAGCAAAGTAGACGCTGCCAGGTCTTGGAAGAGTGCAGGGGTATGACCCCGAAAGTGGACAGGTTGAGATTCCTGGGCTTTGCGTATTAACTGTTCTTTGAGCTGAAAATCATGGACACAAGCTAGAATGTCTGGTGGTGGAGCTTTATCCCGTCTAGGCAGGCTCACCCTATGGACCCGGTCCATTTGTATGACTTTAGCGTCCTCATCGCCCAGCACATGTTGAAAGAGGGCCAAGACGTAAGACCAGAGATCGTCTCATTCCGCTCGCCAAGGCACACCTCGGATCCGTACGTTCTTTCTCAGAGCGATTCTCGATCTTCGGTGTGTGCCTGCAGGTGGATCAGATCTTGTTGCATTTGGTGAAGCTCCTCCTCCCGGCTTCCAGGGTGGCCCCTCATTCTCCCACCTACTCTGTCGCACCTGACCTCTTTTAGGTCAGCGGAAAGTTGACCCTTCAGGTCTTGGATGTCTTCCTTGATTGCAGAGAACAGTTCCATGATAAAGGCTTAGTGACCAGGCTGTGGCCCCCCTCCAGAGCCTCCGCCGGTCTCTCATCTACAGGCGCGGTGCTTATTGAGCTGAAGGCCCCAGGCTGTTTCAGGAGCATCTCTTTCCGGGTTCTATCTTTCTTTGCGCGGGCTGCCGCCATGGTGCCCACTCAGTCCAGGGGATGCTCCTTCCCTTACTAGGCAATGATGAAACCCTGGCGGTGCCCTAGGACCGTCTCGGTTGTCACCCCATCCGTTCTTCCTAGGGTTCTTCAGGAAGAGACCAGATGCTTCTGACCCACTTTTGCAGGTTCTTAAATTACGACTTCACCAGTGGCTGCAGCCACCCCTGAGATCCAATGTATGAGCAGTTTCGCTGAACAGAGGCTTCCTTCTTCGCTGGTCCGGTGCTGCCTCGTCATGAGGCTCTAATGCGCTGGGGCTTGCTACCAGGAATGTGGTCTCCAAAACCCTCTACTGGATTCGTATGAACGCCGCAGCTAAGGCCTGATCCTTATCTGTGTTAACGTGCTTCAGGGCAGCCGTGGGCTGATTGCCCTACGCGCTGCATGTGGAGCGGCCTATATGCTTCGGGCCAGTCTCTCGTCCCCCTCGGTTAGTTCTTCAAGCGCGGCTGGCCGCTGCGAGGGAGGGCCTATATCTTCTAGCTGTGGCTGCTGCCAGCGGCGCTCCCGGTCGCCCCGGGATTAAACGTGCCTCTGTGTGCCAGTCTAGTAAGGGGCACGCTCCAGTCTACCCCACGCCTTGATCGCTTCCTCTGGCACCCATTCCGCCAGTTGGCCTCGGGCCTAAAGGAGTCCGCCAGTGCAGCCTTGCACCAAGCAGTTAGGCCTCACTGCCTTACTCACGCTCGCCGGTTCTTTCTGCAAGTCTCCTGCCCCATTAATGAGGTCGATAATAACTTAAAAGAAATGCAGGCTGATGCTCCGAGGGTGGACGGTCATCCGATACCCATACTGTTATATGCGGACTACGCAGTACTATTGGCACGGACCCCAGTAGGTCTCCAAAGATTGATGGATGGTTTTTCGGATTTCATGAAACAAAGAGGATGGTAATTAATAAACTGAAAACATTCACCATGATCTGTGGGGCCAAACAGAAATCCTGTAAAACCTTCTTTATTGATAGAACCCAAAAATATACAGTAAACTCCTTCTGCTACTTTGGTATCCTATTCACAGGAAATGGTTTATGGACCCAACACATTGCAAATAGAAGAGTTAAAATAAGTAAGGTTAACCAAGGGATTTTTAAATTTCCTGCTAAATTAGTTAATCGACCTATCAAGGAGATGGTAACTGTTTATAAAGCTAAAGGAGTAAATACTGCCATATATGGGGCGGGTCTTTGGGGCTGCATCAATAGTATGGCCCTGGAAATGGAAGAAAAAAGCTTTTTAAAACGCCTATTGTTTTTACTCTCCTCTGTATTAAATACCTTCGTACATCACGAGGTGGGGTTGGAATTTTTGGGGGAAACCTTGATGGCAGGGCCACTGTTATTATGGGCATCAATATGGAGACGGGAAGAGACGGTTTTTACTAGGTTCATTATTTTAGACTGTTTAAATTTGGATGGCCCTCTGAAAATTCCTTGGCTGTTTTACATCAATGCTACATTTAGGAATTTGTTTAATGTCTGTATGGTTGGATCCTGGAAAAATATTGACCATTATAAAGAAAGAGATCAAAGATTCCTTCTTGCTACAAAAACAGAATATCAGAGTAAAATCGAATCTAAACAAAGACTGTGGTTTTATACAAATCCTTTGTCTGAAGAGGGAGTAAATAGCTATTTGCCAAACTGACTTATGCACATCATCTTGCGTTTTACTGAGACTGAGAAGTGGTATTGCACACTATTTTGTCGCATTTCCTTAAATTAAATCATGTCCCCCAGATTCAATTCCATGTCCGTTTGACAGTAAGAGCAAACAAAGCACGCTGCGCTTTCTATTATTCTGTACATTTTATTGTAATCTTAGATGTGTCTATCATAAGCCCTTGTTTGTTACCCATAATATCAGGTCCCACAAAATTGCAATGAAATTTCTAGTTACTCTAGAGGATCCACCAACATGCTATAATGCTGTGGTGTATATTCTGAAATTGATTAATGCAAGGAAAAGCATTGTGCTATAAACTAGTAATGAACTCTTTTAACTAATTGGTATTTAAAAATGTGTAAACATTTTAAATGTACTGCATTATGTGTACTTTTATGGCTGTTTATTTTAATAGCCGAATAACCTTTTTGAATCGAATCGTATGCACTATTAATGGCATAAAACTTTAAACGTAAGGATCTCTCTATCACCACCTGTAAATAATTTTTCTTTTTTATAAAATAAAATGGAAAAGGGAAAAGTAAAGAAAATGTTCTGCCCACGGAGGAACACCCCCTCAATGATAGGATGGGTAAATAAGTATTCGGAGCGGAGAAGAAATGCTGATTAACATTAACAATGTAATAAAATATACAAATAAAGCATTGTAAGCCCGGGTTAAAAAAGATGTCTCTGTTTAAAGCCTAGATTTATGTTATTTGTTAAAACCAGTTGTACAGTAAGTCACATCAATTTGATTTTTCTAGGAGACTGTGGCCTTGGAATAAGTATCATTGGAATGGGTGTTGGTGCAGATCAAGGATTGGAGAAGCTGGGGATATTTGTGAAAACTATAACTGATGGTGGAGCAGCTCAAAGAGATGGACGGTAATACCAGTCAAATGCCTGCCCTTGTTTGTGTTCACCATAATGTAGTGGTTCAAAAACAGTCACTTTGATGATTGAAGGGAAAGGTGTTTGCTAAAAAAAGTTGTTAACATAATAGTGTGTAAAACGTGCTTTCGTACGCTTCTTCAGAAGTCCCACATTTTAGAATTTTACATAGTCCGAATTAGTTGTTTGGTGTTACTTGTTTTAATTGCTGCTTTTCCTCAAGGAAGGGCAGGAGGTTCTCAGGAACCTGAGATAAAAGTGGCTACTTTTGACTACTTTTTTTGCCTGGGGTTTTTAGCTTAAGATAGGCAAAGCAAATTTGTGAGGGGTTAGCTTTATGGTAAACATTGGTCACAGCTTAATTACTGAAGGTTTTGTGAAATTGGGATTAGTTCAGTCTTAATGCAGCCCATCCAGCATGATGTTGCAATTAAATGGAAAGAAATGTCACTCAGTGGTGTAGGCATCCAACCGAATTGAAGTGTTTAGCAGGTTGCAATGCAATAATTCTATTCCTCTGATTAGAGATACAGGAAAAATTTCACAATGTATCATAGAGATGGCATGAATTTGGCTTTAATCACATCAAGCAGTAGTTTCAAGAAAGGCCAGAAAGAGTGTTAGAAAGTTTTAACAATGCATGTGCAAGTTTGCTTGCTTTAGCTTCCAGCTCTTCGCTTTGCTTTGTAAATGATCGTTAATGACAGAGGCCCAGTAATTTATATGTTTGCCGGCACACTTGTTTGGTTATTTATAAACCATCCACTCATTTAGATTTTCCAGCTCCCAAAGTGTAGTAAGTTTAATTTGTCCTAGTTTATGGTTAAGTGGTTCTTGGCACAGTACATTTCAAAACATATCAATGTATTTTGAAGACCAAAACTTGTTTGATAGGAAATTACCCTGTTGTCTGCATATATTAATAACTGGGTTATACTACCCCTAATTATTTTGGGTGGAGGGCCATGTTCTTAGATTATACAAGTTAGTTGTGATGTCGGTAACATAAAGGATAAAAGCATTTGTAATAAAACGCAGCCTTGTTCGAGGCACCTGGTATTAAAGATAGATTTTGACCAGGGATTTGCCATTACCCCATTTCACTTTGACCCAAGTGTTCGTGTATAAGGCCTAAATGGCCTTTAACAAATTGGGGTCTACTCCCCACCCATTTAATTTTCTTCAAAGTATATTCAAGTTGAATGCATTGAATGCCATGTTTAGGTAAAAAAAACAGGCAAAGAGAACTGACGTCGATGGCATTAGGCGTTTCCTTGCAAGTGTTGACTATGTCATGACATAAGCTTCTCTAAAGCCTGTTTGATGTCATGAAATCAGTACATGTTCCTCCGTTCTTATCTTTAAATCATTCAAAATTAGGCTAGCAAATTGTTTGTCCTCCACATCCAACAATGCTATCATACATTGGCGGGAATATACTGTGGCGAGGACAGAGGATGGCACCCCGCCAATATGGCAGATTCAGCCCTGTAAAATAGCTGACATCATATAGTCGATATGGCCAAGATAGCTTGTTAAGTAGTGTATGAACCTTTTTTTTTTATTAAAAAATTGTATTCGTCAAATAGCGCATAGAGAGCAGGGCTCTGAAACCGATAGAATTCTGCATAATAAGCGTACAACATTATGATCTTGACTTTTCCATATTGAAATCAAGGAAAAATGAAGTGCGATACAGATGTAAGAAACCATATGGGAACAAGTAGTGTACCATTTTAACCGGTTTGCCCTAAGGCAGTTTGGTCCAGGAGTCCCATCAGCTCTAATTATCTTTGATAGTAACAAACACAACTGTTCTAGTACGCCATGGCTGTTGCACAAATGTCCTTCTTAGAACTATTAATACTATGTTCATCTGCCACCTTGTCTTTTGACTCCTAACATAATTATATAGTATGCTCCTCCCTTATGCTACATGGAACAACAAGATCGCGGACATACACAACAGCTTCACCACTCAACCGACTCACGCCACGACCGAACCACCGCCCCCCCACCACCACCCTCCGCGCCTGGACCCCGATCAGCACCGAAGACACCGTCCGCACAATGAACTCCATCCACTCCGGATCTCCCACCGACCCCTGCCCTCACCACGTCTTCAACAAGGCCGACGCTGTCATCGCACCCCACCTGTGGGACATCATCAACACCTCCTTCGACACCGCTACCTTCCCGGAGAGCTGGAAGCATGCCGAACTCAGCGCTCTACTAAAGAATCCATCAGCCAACCCCACCGACCTCAAGAACTACCGCCCCATCTCGATGCTCCCGTTTCCTGCAAAAGTCATCGAGAAGACCGTCAACAAGCAGCTGGCCGCCTTCCGAGACGAACGGTTCCCTCGACCTCTCGCAGTCTGGCTTCCGGGCCAACCACAGCCCTGAGACCGCCCTGATCGCAGCCACCGATGACATCCAAGCACTGCTTGACAACGGAGAAACAGCAGCCCTCATCCTCCTAGACCTCTCCGCGGCCTTCGACACTGTCTGCCACCGTACACTAGTGCAGCGACTCAGCAACGTCGGAATCCAGGAGAAGGCACTGGAGTGGATCATCTCCTTCCTCGCCGGAAGGACACAGAGTCCGCCTCCCCCCGTTCAGATCTGAAGCCACCGAAGTCATCTGCGGCGTTCCTCAAGGCTCCTCGCTCAGTCCAACCCTCTTCAACGTCTACATGAGCCCCCTCGCAGACATCGCACGCCAGCACAACCTCAACATCATCTCCTACGCCGACGACACCCAGCTGATTCTCTCCCTCACCAACGACACCGCCACCGCCAGAGCCAACCTTCACGAAGGGATGAAAGAGGTAGCCGAATGGATGAAGAACAGCCGCCTGAAACTGAACTCGGACAAGACTGAAGTCCTCATCCTGGGATCCTCACCCTCCGCCTGGGACGACTCCTGGTGGCCCCCCACCCTAGGCAGCGCACCCAAACCAACAGACCACGCACGCAACCTGGGCTTCATCCTGGACTCTTCCCTCTCCATGACCAGACAAGTCAACGCCGTCTCCTCGTCGTGCTTCAACATCCTGCGCATGCTACGTAAGATCTTCCGGTGGATCCCCACCGAGACCAGGAAGACGGTCACCCAGGCCCTCGTCACCAGCTGTCTGGACTACGGCAACTCCCTCTACGCCGGAACCACCGCCAAACTCCAGAAGAGACTCCAGCGGATCCAGAACGCCTCAGCACGACTCATCCTGGACATCCCCCGTCGCAGCCACATCTCCGGACACCTGAGAGACCTGTACTGGCTCCCGGTCAACAAGAGAATCGCCTTCCGACTCCTCACCCACGCACACAAAGCCCTACACAACCAAGGCCCAGGATACCTCAACAGCCGCCTCAACTTCTACGCTCCCAAACGCCAGCTTCAATCGACCGGCCACGCCCTTGCCGCCGTCCCCCGCATCCGAAAAGCCACCACAGGGGGACGGTCCTTCTCCTACCTCGCCGCCAAGACATGGAACTCCCTACCGACCCACCTCCGCCTGACCCAGGACCACCTCGCCTTCAGGAAGCAACTCAAGACCTGGCTGTTCGAGCAGTAGCGGGACCCCCCTCTCCCAGCGCCTTGAGACCCTCTGGGTGAGTAGTGCGCTATATAAATGCTTTGATTGATTGATTGATTTCCTATCTTATTTGTGCTTGTGAGGTCTATTAAGTTTATAAACATCGAAACATTTCTCAACTCTTTGGCTTCACTTATTGACAATGTTTACACCTTCTTTCTCTTTGTGTAGTCGGTTAGTCTCACAGGCATCTTGTAGGCTTTTTTCCAAACTTTGTAAGATTTCATTTTTCTCACCTACAGATTACAGTCCTTCTTGGTCTGCCAAAGCTTGTTAATTCTCTTTTCTTCAGCTTGGTCGAGAACCACAAATTTGCATTTATCAGCCTTTCCCAGAGGCCTTTAACCATTTATTATGATTGTGCTCAATATTTCCTCATTCCATAAAGACACATGAATCCCTAATCTTTCTTTATGTATTGCTACCACACCCTTGTTGAATACTGAAGTCATGCTGTTGAGCCATTTCTTTATTTGGAAGTCCTTTCCCCATTCTTCTTTTATGTTTGAACATATAATTGCTCACTTTATCTGTTTTAGTTTCTGTAAGAATGTAAATTCATCTAAATTTAGATCGCTATTGTGGAGCTTTGTCAAAGGTCAGTTAAATACTTGGCACAAGGTGGTCACTAGCAAACGTTTCCCCTCTTAAAGTTCTTCATGTATTTGAGGGCTTCTGAACTTACAAAAGTGTGATCGATTGTTTTTGCACTGTGTTCTGTTATTCTCGTGGGGTTGGCAGGTGTTTCTGAAAGATCTGCCATTTAAACAGCAAATGCCTATTTTATGTAAAAATGTCACAACATTCTTGCTTTGTTTTGTGTTTTTTGATTTGAGAATACGTACTCAGATATGCTAAATATTGAGTCTTGAGCATCAGGTTCATCATCACATGGACTGTCATCCAGTAGATTCATATTAAATTTCCCAGTTATTATTCATTCAACTCCTGTTTATAACTCCATATGTTTTTTCAGCTGTACTTAGATTTCAGATTTTGCTTGCTTAAGTTCTAGACCTGGATTAACAAAAATATTTATCATGACCACTGATGCCTGCTTTTTCTCTTCTGCCTTGGCGCAGCTTGCGCTGCTCCGGGTTCTGTCCCGCTCAGTATCTGATGGTGCTTCTACCCTTCTTCTGCAGGGATTGCCCGTCGTACGTTGCCCTTGTTCCTGCGGGATGTCTGCTTCTGTGCGTTGTACCTTCCCTCTTTAGCTGCTGGGTCGACAGCCTGACTTTTGTCGTACCGTCTACGATGTTGTGTCTTGGTGTCTCCACGTTATTTTCCGACGTTTCGGCCTGGTCCTCTGCCTTGTGTTCCAGGGTAGCTAGGTTTTGTTTCCTAGTGTTCTCCTGTGTTCTGGTTCTTCTCCTCTGTATCTCCTGGTCGGCCCCACTTCTCTTCGTGGGCCGGGTTGTACCTTTGGGACGGTCCTTTTCTGGGGCTTGTTCTGGGGTTCCCTTGCCTCGGTCTACGTCTGGCGCTGGGCTGTTCTGGGCACACTACTTCATAGTATTTACCAGTGACCTGCTGCGCACGCCTGGCCGTTATGGTCCACCTCCGTGGGCCCCGGTGTGTACTCATGTGCTCCTGTCCCTTGCTTTGCTGGAGCTTTGTGCAACTGTCTTCCTTCTCACGTATGCGCTTATTGGCTGCGGAGCCGTTCCTGCCTTGTCCCTGCCTTGGGACTGATGCCTGTTAGTCTGTTCCCGTGTGTATGTGTGTGTGTGTGTGTGTGTGTGTGTGTGTGTGTGTTCGTTCTCCTGAGGCGGGCTCTGCCTCCGTTCCACCTCTTCTCCTTGGATGTTGCGGGTGGTTCTTTTCTTCCTCCTTGTGGTATCCGGGCCTTCCCTTCTCCTTCCTTGTTTGCTTGCTTCTGCTTGGTGGGGGCTGGGCTGTCCTTCCTGTCCCCATGACATATCCCCTGTTGGGGCTCTGTGTTCTTCCAAGCTGGTGAGGTTCTGTAGTAGGGGATCTCTGTGTATAGTCATAATCTAGTGAATAGTCCCGCCCATGTGCGTGGACCCCGGAGCAATAAAAATAATCTCTTAAGTTGTCAAGCGATGCAGACCTGCATCTACACTTAAGAGAGAATTCAAAGACAGATAATGCAGCCTATATCCACAGGCTACACTGTCCAGTACTTCAACTAGAAAATTCCACCAACATCCACAAACCGCACTGCCTGCCCAGCTTTTTCCACAAAGAAAAACCTGCCTCGACCAGCAAAAGCCTCTGGAATGATAGAGAGGGAGGAATGGACAGACAAGCCCCATAGGCTGCCATTATGCCGCTCAGAACAGGATACTGTGCCTTTAAGAAAACTTTCCAGAACTTTTCCAGTATCCCAGAATGCACAGCAGGTCCCTTTTACTTTCAGTTCTTTTTTCCGGCTCCTGCTAGCAGGACCCTGGAGCATTGAGCTCTCCCTTTTCAAGGGTTTATTTGGATTCGTTCACTTTCCAAGTGCTATATTAAGTACCTTGTTGCCTTCCTTCTTGTGTGTGCTCTGTGTGGTCAACATGCCTGGCTTGTTTGACAGATGCCCAGAGTGCGAGAGAAAGAAGGCCAAGTCGGACCCACACAGGGTGTGCATCGTCTGCCTTCCCCAGTCCCATGTCCCAGAGGAGTGTGACATTTGCCAATCTTTCTCAGCCACGACCCTGAAGGAAAGGATGAAGATCAGGCTCCTAGGCCTCGAGGACAGAAGGCTGAGGGCACAAGGTGGGTCAGGACGGGCTGATTCTGCCCATGCTGAGGCCCCTGGGCTCCCCAGGGGCAGGAAGCCCAGCAAACGTCCCCAGACTCCGTCGATGTCGACTACGGCGTCGAGGGGGATGGCTGCAGTCTGCTCACCGTCTCCCCAGGGCTCTGGGGAGAAATGGCGTTGACGCCCGACGTCGAGGGAGCTGAGCAGCCCGCCGTCGATGACATCAGCATCTTCGTCGACGCCGTCGACTTCTCCGTCGAGTCATCGGCGTCGAACAGTCCCGGCGTAGGCGCTCGCCGTCGAGGCGAGGTCGCCGTTCGCCGTCGGCGAAGAGGAGACTGTCACCGTCGAGGGGATCCCCGACGTCGAGGACCTGTCCCCGGCGTTTGCCGTCGAGGAGGCGTTTGCCGTCGAGGAGGCGTTTGCCGTCGAGGAGGCGTTTGCCGTCGAGGAGGCGTTTGCCGTCGAGGAGGCGTTTGCCGTCGAGGAGGCGTTTGCCGTCGAGGAGGCGTTTGCCGTCGAGGAGGCGTTTGCCGTCGAGGAGGCGTTCATCGACACAGAAGCAGCGCAAGAGGAGTCCTGACGCCAGGAGTTCCTCGGGGTCACGAAGGAAGAGAACGGAGTCACCGGGCTCGGTGTACTCAGTGGTGTATACACCTCCTAAGCCGCGGTCGCCACCCTTTCCTCCTTTGCCAAGGGAGCCTTCATCGCGGACCCCTACACCACCACCGCCTCCTCCTCCGTCGGGCCCACCTGTGGCCCCGCCACGGTCGTTGTCGTTGCCTAGGTATCCGCCGCCGCCGAAGAGAACTCCGAAACAGCCGAAGCCGAGCAGATCGCGCTCCCGCTCCGGACGGAGAGGGAGGTACGGAGTCGTAGACAGGCATCATCGACATCTGGGCGACGCCGCAGGAGGCGCAGCGCCAGATCCCGCACCCAATAGTCTGCCAGGGACTACTCGCCGACTCTGTCGGACTCGCCAAGGACGGGAGTTTCGCCTGTCGACGATTTAGTCTTCTTCCAGGAGGTGCTACTGAGGGGTGCGACCAAGCTAGGGATCACGGTGACGGTGCCAACACCTACGGCGTCCGTGATCTTCAAGACGCTGCACAAGAAGCACCTGTCTCGCCCCCTGCTGCCACTAGTGCCGGGATTGTTGGAGCCCACTACGGAGTTGTTCCTCACTCCGGCGGTGACGAAACCAGCCCCCTCTAGGCTCCTGAAGATGTATCGGGTGCCGGAATCGGACCCGACCTTTCTGAGGATGGACCCGAAACCGGACTCAGTCATTGTGACGGCGGCAAGGAAGCAGCATGCTACCGCTCCTTCCTCGACAGTGCCGCCTCATAAGGATAGCCGTTGGCTAGACTCGGCGGGCAGAAAGGTCTGTGGGACAGCTTCTACCACCATGAAGGCGGCAAGTGCCGGGGCTCTGTTGGGGCGCTACGACCGGGCCCTGTGGGAGTCTCTCCAGCAGTACGCGGAGCTGCTGCCTCGCGACAAGAAGGAGGACTTTCTAGAGACTTTGCGTGAGCGGATGCTGGTGTCGAATCAGATTATCAGCGCGGCGGCGGATGTGTCTCTGTTAGCGGCACATGGATATTGTCATGGCATCAACCAACGGCGTCACGCTTGGCTTCGCCTTACCTCACTCAAACCGGAGGCACAACAAAGAGTGGCCAACCTGCCTTTCTCGGGGGAGACCCTGTTCGGCAAGCATGCGGACGACGAAATGGCCCGCATGAAGACTGAGGCAGAGACCCTGACAGCTGTCGGGTTAGAGAAGCCTGAGAGAAAAAAGCACCCGTTCCAGAGACGGTTCGGGGCTGCAGGCAGAGGGCGTGGGCAGGCCTCGGGACAGCAGCAGCAACAGCAGCAGCAGTTCCGGAAACCCTTCCAGAAGCGCCAGAAGGGTAGAGGAGGCCAGCAGTCCGCTACAGCGACCAAGGGCCCGGCTGGGTCTCGGCCCTGAGCGATTACTTCCCCTGCAACCGTTACCCACTCCAGTGGGAGGGAAGCATTACATTTTTTCTGGCAGAGTGGAGAAAAATTACTCAGGACAAGTGGGTGCTGAATATTGTTTGCAATGGATACAGTCTTCGGTTCATCAGCCCGCCTCCAGCGATTCCGCCGGTAAGCTCACAGTATCAACTGCAAGAGCTCCAGGCGGAGGCAGACATCCTGTTGAGGAAAAAGGCGGTGGAAGACGTACCTCTGTCTCAAAGGGGAAGAGGTCTGTACTCTCGGTTCTTCCTGGTTCGCAAGAAGGACAAGAATGAGTTCAGGCCCATTCGGGATTTGCAGCAAGCAAACAAATGGATTCGCAGAGAGAAATTCCGCATGCTATCGTTGCATCAGATTTACCCTCAACTGCAACGGGGAGACTGGCTCTGTGCCATAGACCTACAGGATGCGTACTTCCATGTGCCCATTGCACAGAAGCACAGGAAGTTCCTGCGATTCCAAGTCTGCGCCAATCATCAATACACAGTACTGCCATTTGGGCTAAAGTCTGCGCCCAGGACCTTCTCGAAGTGCATGGCGGTGGTAGCTGCACACCTGCGGAGGGACAAGGTGTTTGTATACCCGTACCTGGAAGATTGGTTGATCAAGGCCGGCTCCTTCTCGGAAGCACAAGCGCACTTCCAGAAGACGTGCGTTCTCTTGAACAAGCTGGGGTTGCACGTCAACATGTCCAAGTCTGTCCCAACTCCGGTCCAGTTCATAGAGTACTTGGGGGGCCTCCATCAATACGCTGTCAGCAAGCGTGTCTCCTTCGGAGGAGAGACGGTTATCACTCCTTCGGAAGGCTCAGGCTCTTATGACCGCCCCATCGACGACAGTGAGGAAGGTGTCTTCGCTGCTGGCCTCATGTATCTTCCTCACGCACGGCTGCACATGAGACCACTGCAGGAGTGCTTGGAGGATCAGTGGGATCAGAGGACAGGTTCTTGGGACGACAAGATACGGCTGTCTCTGCATGCTCTTAAGTCGCTGAAGTGGTGGTGTTCGGCGGAAAATCTCCTCAGGGGGGTTCCCTTCCACAAGGACATTCCCACGAAGAGGATCGTGACGGATGCGTCTCTCCAAGGCTGGGGAGCGCATTCCGGAGACTTACAGATACAAGGAAAGTGGTCCCCGTTGGAGTCGACGTACCACATCAATTTCCTGGAACTCAGAGCAGTTTACTTGGCATTGAAGGCCTTCCATCCGTCCTTCCAGACCAACTCGCTGCTGGTACAGACAGACAATACAACCACGATGTATTACCTCAACAAGCAGGGGGGGTCGAGATCACACACTCTGTCGCAGGAGGCGCAGTCGATCTGGCACTGGCTTCTGGTCCGAGGACTGACGATTACGGCCACGCATCTGCCAGGTGTGCAGAATGTTCAGGCGGGCGCACTGAGCAGACTGATTCAGGAAAACCACGAATGGGTCATAAACGACAAAGTACTAGGGGACGTCTTCGCAAGGTGGGGGACTCCAGACGTAGATCTGTTCGCCACCGCCGGAAACAGCAAATGCCGAGACTTCGCATCCAGGTACTACCAGCGGGGGAGGCTGGGGAATGCACTATGTATCGTATGCTCGAACAGCTTTCTGTACGCTTTTCCACCCATTCCCCTGATTCCGGCGGTGCTCATCAAGCTGTCCCAGTCTGGGGCGCCGATGATCCTGATTGCCCCGGAATGGCCCAGACAGTGGTGGTTCACGGACCTGCTTCACCGGTCTCTCCTTCCTCACATACGGCTGCCGTGCAGGCCGGACCTTCTCTCGAAGTTCGGGGGGCAGTTGGTGCACCCCAACCTCTAGTCTTTGAGTTTGGCGGCATGGCTCCTGAGAGAGTGCAATGTGGCCATTTGAATCTACCGGCAGATTGTATGGATATACTGAAGGAGGCTACGCGACCTTCCACTAGGACGTCCCATGCTTACGAGTGGAAGAGATTCTGCATCTGGTGCAAGTCCAAGATCTTTGACCCGACGACATGTAAGGAAGATGTCATCCTTCCGTACCTTTTGCATTTGGCGCAGTCTGGCCTTAATTTCCATTCCATTAAGGTTCATCTCGCTGCTTTGACTGCTTACAGGAAATGCCCTTCACAGACTTCCTTTTTTCAGATCCCTGTGATCAAGCATTTTTTGGAATGCTTGAAGAAAGTGTTCCCTCCTGTCAGACTTCCCTCGCCTTCATGGGAATTGAATGTGGTGCTGTCCAGATTGATGAAGGAGCCTTTTGAGCCTATTCACAAGGCTTCGTTACAGCACCTGTCTTGGAAGGCGGCGTTCCTAGTGGCCATTACATCGGCCCGCAGGGTGAGTGAACTTCAGGCGTTGTGTTGCCAAGAACCTTATACGGTATTTCATGCTGCTAAGGTTGTTATGCGTACTCGCCCTAAATTTCTTCCTAAGGTTATATCTGATTTTCATGTCAACCAGACCGTAACTTTACCTACGTTTTTTCAGAATCCCTCTTCTCCAGCGGAAAGGTCTCTACATTCCCTGGACGTTAGGAGGGTGTTTAAGTTTTATCTTGATAAGACCAAAGATATTCGTAGGTCAGACCAATTGTTTATCAATTATGGATCAGTCAGGACCGGTCTTGCTACCTCCAAACAGTCCATCTCTCGGTGGATTGTGTCCTGTATACAATTGTGTTACCAAAAGGCTAATAAGACCTTAGGGGGTAAACCTAAGGCTCATTCCACCAGGGGCAAATCTGCCACGACTGCTTTGCTGCGTAATGTTCCGATTGCAGAAATTTGCAAGGCGGCCACTTGGAGGTCGGTCCATACCTTTGCTGAGCATTACTGTCTGGACACGGATGCCAGGGCAGATGCTCAGGTTGGGCAGGCTTCGCTGCGAAATTTGTTCGCACAGTAGTGGCATTATTTTGTAGTCTCCTCCACCGCCGTTTTGGTGTGGGGATGGGCTTGCCATTCTATTCACTAGATTATGACTATACATAGAGATCCCCTACTACAGAAGGAGTAGTTTCTTTTCTGTAACTCCAGTTCTGTAGTAGGGGTATCTCTGTTATAGTCATAAGCGCCCGCCCTCCTCCCCGGTGGAGAGATAAATGTTAATGTAAGGAATGCTACAGGTCTGGCATGCTACGCCTTCAAAAAGAACTGAAAGTAAAAGGGACCTGCTGTGCATTCTGGGATACTGGAAAAGTTCTGGAAAGTTTTCTTAAAGGCACAGTATCCTGTTCTGAGCCACATAATGGCAGCCTATGGGGCTTGTCTGTCCATTCCTCCCTCTCTATCATTCCAGAGGCTTTTGCTGGTAGAGGCAGGTATTTCTTTGTGGAAAAAGCTGGGCAGGCAGTGCTGTTTGTGGATGTTGGTGGAATTTTCTAGTTGAAGTACTGGACAGTGTAGCCTGTGGATATAGGCTGCATTATCTGTCTTTGAATTCTCTCTTAAGTGTAGATGCAGGTCTGCATGGCTTGACAATTTAAGAGATTATTTTTATTGCTCCGGGGTCCTCGCACATGGGTGGGACTATTCACTAGATTATGACTATAACAGAGATACCCCTACTACAGAACTGGAGTTACAGAAAAGAAACTACTCCTTCTCTCGCAGACCCTCCTCCCCTCTGGGTATGGCTAGGGTATCTATTCTACGTTAAGGAATCTGCGGCTAGTAGTATATATCAGATGTACAAGTTTCTTACCTTCGGTAACGATGTATCTGGTAGCCGCAGATTCCATCACGACCCACCCTTCCTCCCCGTTCTGCGAGGACCTTTTAGCTGGTCTTCGGCACTCGCCCCCCTCCGGGTGACTTTTTTTCTTCTGCGCGTGCCATTTTTCACTTTCTCCCTGGCAGAATGCTTAGTTCTGTTTATTGGTTCGACTCCTTTCTTTCTGGTGATTGGATGGTAGGTTCATGTGTACTTCTGCATCCCTACACCCTGGTTTTCCAGTGTGAGGCCTCCTTCTAATCATCTCCCTTTTTCATTGCTTGGTGTTGGACTCCTCCGCAGTCCTCTGGGTTGGGGTGCCTTTCGTTCTTTACAGGGTACACGACACTCCTTGATGGTGTTGTCTTGGGATAAATTGTCGTTCCTCCTCTGTTCTGGACTTGTTGCCCTTCACTGTTATAGATTGGGGTTGCAAAATTCTGTCTGCCTGACATTTTTCACATGTTTTTCTGTCTCCAGGGGGGATATCGCCTTCGCTGTGCGGGGTTGCTCCTCAGAGCGGTGCTATGTTCTTTCCTTTCCATGACTTCCGTAACGCAGTGCTTGGCACTGTCCCTAATGGTGCTGTTCCTCACCATTCGCTTCTTCCCTTTCTGTTTCACTAACTTTTTTGCACACTGTTCCCATACCCACAGCTTTGTTTGTGATGGCTCCGCATTGTGGTGTGGAAAAGTTATCCGAAGAAAACTGACGTCAGCTCGCCGGGGTGGGACTTATCTGACCTCGCTGACGTCACGTCCGCGGACGACATCAGGGCGGAGTCACGAGGTGACGCCCCCGGCGCGCAGAGATGCTGTGGGAGAAAAAAAATTCCAGATCCAGTCTCACGCCTGGGGATAATTCTACGTAAAGTAATCTGCGGCTAGAATCGGCTTTACCTGGTACATAGTTACCGAAGGTAAGTAACTTGTACTTCAGATTATTTGGGTCATAGTTTCCTGTGGGGATGTTTCATACATTTCTTTTGCTTCCACACTATTTTCGGTTTCTTAAAGTTCTTGGGTATCCTTTCCCAATTCCTCTGAGGACAAAGCCAGGGGAAGACGGTAGGTTGAACTCGCCGCTGAGAGAGCCTCCTCCTCGTTCTCTTGCTCCACCTGATGTCTGTTGCACAGTTCTGCAGTGCTCAGCTGAATTGAACTCCTCCCACGATTACTGGACGGTCTACTGATCTGAGCCGGAGGCTCCTGCGGCATACGTGGCAAATCTTTGTGGGGGCAACGCGGTTTTCTGGATTTTGTGCTAATAAGAAACGTTGCTGTTCTCTATCCTGTTTTCAGCGGGGGCTGGCCCACGAGACCCATTGGAATGGTGCCGCTGCGAACAAGCACCTACCGTAGCTGGTTGGGGGGGGGGGGGGGTGCAACTCGTCCAAGGCTTGGGATAAGCATAACAATGACTGCTCAGAAGGGGCGTCTCAGCAGCGCACGGATATTGAAAAATACTTGGTTGGGTACCCTATCCTAAAACTGCTCAAGTCTAGCTCTGCAACCTCCATTTTGCAGTCCTTCGGGATGAGTCTTTGCTTGCTGAAATGTTAATGGCTGCTGTCCCGACAAGGGCCATGTACTTGTAAAGAATTCCCATAGAGGGCAACACTGTTGCAGGAGTCTAGGAGGAGGTGTCATCGATGATACTGTTGCCGTTCTCCGGTATAGGCTGCATACGTTTCTACACATCAGAGCCCTGTGAGACTGTTGCCTGCCAGGTCTGCAGGCCAAATTAGGAGTACTGAGGGTGATAATTGTTCAGTTGATGTAGTGTTTGGAACGGATGTGACTAGCTGCAATATGGGGGAAATCTTTGAGTTCTGAGTGAAATTATGAGAAGAATAAAATTAAGTTTAATGAGTTAAGCCTGCCACTGTGTGATGGGGTGTAGCCCTGACCCCTGTGTATGAACTGCCTATGTGAGGACAAGGAAAAATCCGAACCTGCACAGCAAGTGTCCCTAGGGTTTCAATTATTTTATCTTTTTTCGAATTTCATAATAAAGAATTTTTTACAAAAGCGAGTTTCAAAATAAATTTCTATTTCATACTAGAGTGTCACAAGGTAATTGAAACAAATAAATTGTTTAACAAACACAATCAGTACAATCCTTATACTTGAGTCCATGAAACAACTTCATTATGCTCAAAATTTAAAACAAATAACAGCCCAATGCATTTCGGGTTTGAAAAAACCCTTCCTCAGGGGTCTGTAAAACAAAGTAACGAGTAATGCAATACAATTGATGAGCAACAGATAGCTTCCTCTGTTCGGAACTACAAGGGTAAGATAAAAAGACCATTATTGATGACGCGTATTGTCAGTGAGGAGCAAAATAAAGTAGAATTTGCACACACAATATCCCATGCATAACGAGTAGAGTGTAAATTAACAATAGAGGCGAAAGTAGAACATGACAAAATAAAGGAAAGAAAATAGGCATTGTGATGGCCGGTGTCTTACAAACTGAACCAGTGAAAGCAACATAATCCTAGTAGCGCCACTTCCCAACAAGTATAGTAACGTGTGCAGTGTCTGAAAGTCGAGAATACATGAACGTGTGTGCGCATGAACCAAGTGCGAAATTATACCTTTAATCTGTTCGGGTACAAGTAACCCAATGCACAGCCTCAAGGAACGTCAAGAAGCTAATGCACTTGCAAATGTGCCCGTATCCAGGGGTTCCGGTTCCATGGTACCCACGAGGGCTACGGGTCTCAGCTTTGCTGGGGACTCAGGCCAGCCTCTGGGAAGTCTGGAAACCCACCTCATGTGTTGCAAATACTTAGGAGTCCTGCGGGAGCGTTGGAGATGCAAACCGGGCAGATGCGTCTTTGGTGCCTGCCAAGCAGGTGAGTAACTCCTTTACTCCAAGGGAGATTCTTCAGTCATCTAGTCGTGTAGATCGTCGAAGTTCCGGGATTTCTGTATCAGAGTTTCGTCCAGGTGTAATCTAAAGTCCTGTAGCCAGGGGTTCCTTTCTTATACCCAATGAAGGGGTTGGACATACTCTGGGGACCCACCTATGGGAGGGTCAGGAAAGAGTGGTGGCTACACCCATTTCCTTTGTCGAGTTTTGCGCCCGAGTAGGGGCTGGTAGCCCCTGCAACCGGTTTGAGCTGGACTATGCACAGGGACACCAAATGTGCCCCCAGTGCAGACTTCAAAGCGCTCCTGGAGTGCACCCACCGAGCCCTAATCCATTAAGGCCTGTCTGGGAGGTGATAACACCTCCCTGTGACAGGAAACCTATTGCCCAGGTCTCCCACACCAGTTACTGGTGTAGGGGTATGATTCCAAGGTGTTTGACACCGAACACGACATGTTTCCGTGCAGCCATCCCAAAGTTAGCATTTACAGCGAGATTATAATGCATTTAAGAGTATATGGTCAGGCTGCATCACAGACCACCCCAGAGAATAGAATCTGAAGGCTGCAGAGGGGCTCTGCTCATGCATGGGCACCCTCTCACATAAAACCAAGTACCCTGCCATCGGGGTGACTGTGCAGCAATAGGGTGAGATATAGTGAACCTATATCTCTGGAAGGGGTGCATGCACCACCTTACTCAGGCTGGAGTAGCAGAACTGTGGTGTCATTTTGGAGGGCTTCCCAGGGGTGGCATAATACATGCTGCAGCCCCTGGTATGCCTCTGGGGGACCTATACCCTGGGTACATAGTATACCATATACTAGGGACTTATAAGGGCACCCCAGAATCCAATCTGTGGTGTACCTAAGGTACATGGAATCAATTTAGAGAGGAAGCAGCTAGGCTGGGGTCCTGAATAGCAGGGCTTCAGCCAGACTATAGTGGAAAAACAGTGAAACATCAGCAAAAAGTGGGGGTAACCATAAGAAGCAGATCCTACTCTCCTACACTGCCCGTCATCTATGGCTGGTTTCTCTCACCAGGGAGGCCACAAACAAATTGCCTCAAGGTCGTGACTCAGGCAGGAAACGATCACACCAGGTTACCAGCCTCCTCCCAACCTGTGGGTGCGAAGATTTCCAGCTGTCTCCACCAGTGGCGTGCAATGACAACACCGGTCACACTCTAGAATTCATTCAGCGCCCGCCAACTAAACCACCCAAGGCCCCCCCCCTCCTCATTTTCATTTATGGAAAGAGGCTTTGGTTATGTCGCCAAAGGAGCGATTGAAGAAGTCTCATTTCTTCCTAATAAAAAAGAAATCGGGGGAATGGAGGCAGATACTGGACCTGGGTCATCTCAACAAGTTCCTCAAGAAACCAATGTTCAGAATGGCGATGCTTTCCGATATCCTAGGTCGCTTGAACGAAGGGCACTTCATGACGTCGCTCGACATGGAAGATGCCTATTTTTATATCCCAATCAATCAAACACCGGAAATTCTTAAAATTCACGGTGGCTGGTACCCACTCCCAATAAAAAGTACTTCAGTTTAGCCTCAAATCAGTGCCAAGGATCTTCACCAAGTGCTTAGCATCCGTAGCAGCAGCACTGTGATCTCAAGGACTTCCAAGTATTCCCGTATCTTGACGACTGGCTACTAAAAGCACCAACAGTACAGAAGGCCAGTCAAGCTACAAGCATCTGCCTTCAGATGTTCAGGACTTTGGGACTCACTGTAAACAAACAGAAGTCTTCGCTCCATCCCAAGTCAAGTCATATCCTTCCTGGGAGCGTCCATAGATGCCATCCAGTGCAAAGCTTTTCTACCTCAGAAAGATAGATACGTTTGCTAAGACTTGCGAAAAGTATATCAAGAAAAGGTCAGTTTCTGTGCGAATGTACAAGTCGCCCCTGGGGATGTGTTCTCCAGCAATAGATCTGGTGTCACTAGCCAGACTGAGAATGAGGCCTCTTCAAGAGAAGTTACAAAAACAATGGCAACAGGCTTTGGGATACTTCGAGGATGTAGTTCAGATCACAGCACGGATAGTAGAGGCTCTGCAATGGTGGTTTCATACTCCAAATCTGGTAAAATTACTTTCTTTCCTCCAGACTGTCCCAGACTTCATACTGGCAACAGACTCCTCCATGGGGAGCTGGGGAGGTCACCTGCAAGAGTTACAAATTCAGGGCAAATGGTCCTCTGCGTAGAAATATCAGCACATCAACAGGCTGGAGCTCAAAGCCATCTTATCTCTCCAGGCATTCTTGCCGAGAATAGCGTGCTCCTCTGTGCTGGTCCGTACAGACAATACGACCAGCATGTATTATGTCAACAAACACGGGGAACCATATCCATTACGCTATCTTAGGAAGTGCAAGAGCTATGGGATTGGACAACACAACAGGGAATCTCATTAAGCGCCGAGCATGTCAGAGGTCTGCATAATCCTCTGGGGTACACGTGAAGCAGAACACGGGTCACTTGCCATGAGTTGGAGCAGTCCCAACTCAACAAGGTGTTTTGAAGGTGGTGGAGAAAAACAGCTTGAGACCTCTTCGCAACAACGGAGAACACCAAATGCCAGTATTATTCCAGTAGATTCCCTCTACCAGGGTCGAGGGGGGATGCCCTTCTAATGCAATCCCCATCCTGTTAATTCCCAGGGCATTAACCAGGATGGAGACAGAGGGCTGTCGTCTGATTCAGATAGCGCCAAGATGGCCCAGGCAGTACTGATCTCCAGAGCTACTCCTGATGTCGTAGTCGAAGGTCATATGCCTGTAGCCATTCCCATCCCTGCTGACGGGAGTAGAGGACCAAGTGAATCATCCAGACCCGCAGTCTCTTCATTTGCACGGATGGCTCCTGAGTTCCGAGAATTCAAGGACTTGGATATCTCACAGGAGTTCAGGGAAAGTATTGCCAAACCTCGAGAGGATAGCACTAATAAGACACACCTCCTAAAATGGAAGCAATTCTGTTCCTGGTGCCAGCAAAATTACCTACACCCGCTTCAAGCGCCTCCTGAAAAGATTTTACCAGATCTCCTCTCTTTGGCCAGAATTCTAATAGTATATGCACGATTGGCTAGGTTCCAACATTTGGTTATTTTTTTTAAAAGGACGTAGATGGGCTACCATTTACTTGGCTTATAGCCTAAGAAGCTTTTAAAGCACTGCATTAATTTTTTACCGTGGGACTCCCATCTCGATGACGGGGAATGAATCAGGCATGGGAATCTATGAAAGATACCAATACTGGATAACCGCAGTTACAGGTTAGTAACTTATTTTCTTTCACATCTATCTACTGCTCCGTTGGGATCTCAGAACCCTGGCAAGATGGACAAGCCAAGGTCTGCTGAGCCAATTTCTTCAATTTCTAACAGCCTAGAAAGCTCTGCTCCCTCAGAGTCCATCCTCTACTCACTAGGTGACGCCTTTCCCAGCTATTCTTCATTAGCAGCTTTATCGGACCCGTTCTCTGGGCACAATGAGCAGGAACCATCGCTGCTGGCTACACTGCAGTTGTTGCAGGCACAGCCGGCAGAAGCACAACAACATTATGTACAAGTTCGAGCGAATAATGCAACAATTCAGCTCTCTGGTCGAAGTTACCAGCAAAGTGTCCGCTCTTTCTACAGATGTGTCTGAACTTCAGCAGCATGTCTCGGACGTTGAAGACACGGAATCAGCAGCTAAAAGGTTTTTATTGAGGGTCATGAACGACACTTTGACTTAATACAATTTAAAATTGAGGATTTTTTAAAAATGACAGACGTAGCAACCTCCGTGTATTTGGCATACCTGAAGGGAAAGAAGATGAGGATCCTCACCAGTTTATGGCGCACAGCTGTTTGGAAAAGTATTTCCAGAACTGTCTGACTGGGACTTGGACTCAAAACCAGAGGGTACATGGGCTTCATATTAACTGCTCCAGCAAACTGAATGCTTCTAACACTAGCAATAGGGCAGCGAAACATTGTCCTAGCTTGATTTTTATTGGCAATTTTCTGCTAAGGCCGGCAATCTCTATTAAAGCTCGCACCCCGCAGTTCCGGTGATGGTTGTCAATATCAGTCTGTTCAGATCTTTCTAGATCAGGGGTCTCCAACCTTTTCTGTAGTGAGAGCTACTTCTGCTCAAGGAAAGTCTTCCCGAGCTACTAGCAAATTTTAGACCTATAAAATAGTGACTACACTAAGCCCAAAGCAAGATTTTCAGCAGTTACCACCCAAGTATACCAAGTGGGGTTACCAGCAGAAATGCTGGGAAAAAGTTCTTCAATATTAAATGCCTCCCCTTGACTTATGAAGTAACATTCAAATCTTGACATGCCCAGTGGCACAAAGGACATAACCTCAGCAGTACGTCTCCCCAGCTCAGCTTGAATTATCATTCACCAGTTTCTGAAAATGCACATTTTTCTATCTAATACTACTTTCCACTGTGGGCAAACAACCTCAATTTTCCAGAAGAAACCCCATTTCTGAAAACTAAAACTGCCTGTAAAATATCCGTTTTCAGTTTATGAGAAATGCACAGTCTCAAAACATCAGCTTGTCATTATCATCATGTAGTCCCATGTACAAATGCCTCATATGGACAGACTACTTTGAATTCCTAGGTATTACAGTCATATGCCATGGATGCTCACCATTGGTATAGGAAACAATGGTCCTAGACTTCTTTAAAGCTACAATTCAGTTATGAAAAACATTCATTAGTCAAAGGGCATCCGGTGCCACAGGACGGGGGGAGGGGAGGCAACCTAGGGTGAGGTACAGTCAGGATAAAGCCCCTGAGGAAGACACGCCTGCAGGGGATAGAAATTACCCACATTCCACCATGGTCGAAACGTCGACACTCTCCCCCAGTGGGTCTGTACCTAATATCATCCCAGCCACCCTTTTCAAAGATGAATGTTCTCTGTGCATTATCAGAAAATCATGAAATTAATATTTGTAAATCCATAAGGGACAGGCCTATCTGTAAAACTGGTGCCTCTATGAACCACGACCAGTTTTACTAAGGATACCAGAATGTGTAATTGATAGGTTATTGAATTTGCCTTTTGGATTCCCCTCCTTTATATCTGTCCTACCTCACGAGCACTTTACTTTTTCACACTCCCCTTGGAGCAACCTCTTACTCTATTTGGAGCATTGAATATGGTGATCTGTTATAAAAGTAACTAAATAATAAACAGTCACTATTGGAGCGATATTTTGTGCCTTTGTGTCTTTTGAGGATATACTTGTTTGTATTGTAAGGAAAATGGTGGTACATTAATGATACAATGCTAATTCTATATGTACCGGATGCCCTTTGGCTAATGAATGTTTTTCATAACTGAATTGTAGCTTTAAAGAAGTCTAGGACCGTTGTTTCCTATACCAATCGTTACCCAGGTCTATGGACAATTGTGGGTTACCCCATTATATCATAACGGATGCTCACCATAGCACCATGGATGCCTGGAATATGCCAGTAATGCCCCCCATTATACTAGGGCCACAGTTGTGCCAAGGCTGGAAACCAGAAGGATCAGGGATAAGACCACATATGAGTAATGACCATTAATATGCCAGGAATAGGTACATATAGGCCAGTCATGCTCAGAGGTGAGCTATGGTGGCTGCCAGCATACCACAACTAGACCAAAAATACTAAAATAGTCAAGGATGACCATTATTATGCCACTGGCACTATTATGTCAGGAATGGACACAATTATGCCAAAGACAACACTCTTATGATGGGGGCTAGCATATATATATTTGGCGGTTCTTGGCACCAGGTACAGTTTCAGGAAGCAATAGTGTTTATTATGGGCACACACATAAATGTTGATGAATCTCTGAATTGTCTCTGGTCTGGATCATACCCTGTTTTCCTCAGGTCTTGAGCTGATCATGCATCTAACTGATACATTTTCACTCTGACTCCTACAGTCCCACACTTTGGTGGGTCAGCACTGATTACAGCTCAGGCTACAGCTGCCATACCTTTTTGATGGTGCACTGTTCACACACATGTTGTGACTGATAAAGGAGGGACTACAACATGGTCAATCTCCTTGCGGCTTAATTATATTGAGATTGGATACAGACTGTCATGTAGCAGGTCCTATAAGCCGGCACAGTGTGTGTTCGAGTGTTAGTATGAGTTACTGTGATAAATTTGGCTAGCTGTCACTCTTAGGGTCTTGAGATGATCAGTGCTGCCTTCTTTAATAGGCACCTACTCTCTGAAATTGATACTGGGTTTGACTTCACCTCAGAGAGCTACTTTGAAGGTACTGGTGAGCTACCAGTAGCTCCCGAGCTACTGGTTGGAGACCCCTGTTCTAGATCTATGATGGATAAACGTTGGAAAATTTTGTCAATTTATTGATCCACTAAAGGCTGCTGGGGCTCAAGTTTTCTTGCAAGAACCTGCTAGGCTCGGGGTCATCAAAGCTGTTCAAATGTGATTATGCTTTACAGAACAGGATGCTGCACAGATCCTTTGTACAATGATGGGGTTAATCTTTTACAGCACTTGTTTTGCTCTTCTCTTTTTCTCTTATATTGATATGTATACTTATTTTTTCTCCTATATGGGCGATGAGGGGAGGCAAGCTGAGTTTATTGGTTCTTGATTTCTTTTCTTTCAGTTCTTGACCTCCTCTTCCTCCAGTCTTGCTCGGGTGGCTGCAGAGAGCACAGGGGGAGGGGGTAGGTTCTCTTGGGATGTCATGTACATTGACCGCTTCGGGTTTAGGAATTATTCTCTCAGCCAGAGTCCGGGGGGGGAAATGGGTGGTTGGGTTTGTTAGTTTGCTGCGGAGGTAGTGTGGTGGGCTCTTTTGGAGGATAAAATAAGTCAAACTGGTCAAATGCTAATATGCGATTTGGTATTTTCTTCTGTCAAACTGTGAGGTGAGGGGGCTCTTTGGCTTCAGGATGGCTTTTTCAAATGGTTGAAACTGTTGGGTCTTTTTAATGGGTACCTTTAAATGTCTGTTGGAATGTTTCTGGTTTAAATGTATCCAGTAAATGCCAATTAGTCCATGAGGAAATTAAAATGTATCAGCGTCATTTAGTATCGCTAACGGAGACACACTTAACATATAAGGACAGATCACTACTTAAGCATCTTGGATACAATATAATTGGTTGTACATCCAGTCTGTCTCTATCCGTGGGGGTAGCCATTTTGGCTGACAAAAATTTGAATACAATGTATTTAAAACTGGTGTGGATCCCAGGGGTCTGAGTGATAGTGCTGCTTATATTATATGGTACAAAATATGGGTTTTACAGTTTATGGGCCTACGGTGTATGAGCCGGATATGGTAGATGGGCTATCTCTTGAATTACTGGAATGGTCTTGTGATTTTTATCATGGGTGACTTTTAATTGCATTTTGCACTACAGTACTGACTCCACTAATCATCGGGCCTCTCCTGAATGGTGAAAACTAGGACCTCTATTTTTTTTTAACTGACTCGCTTACATTAATTGAGTGCTGTATGGATGGCACTACACTCATCAGTGCCAGGATACCCCTATTTGATCCTACATAAACACTATTCCAGGATTCACGTGTTTTTTGTCAGTGGTAGCTTATTGCAAGGAGCAAACCTAGAAGTATGTACCAGAGTTACCTCAGATCATAATCCTATATTGTTACTCTGCCACTAACAGGCAGCAAGAAACCAAAGGCGCCCGTTTCCTTTCCTCGTCATTTAGTTTCAGATACAGAATATATCCTATCCACTTCAAAAACCTTTTCTGGGTTTGTTCAAATTAATCCTGGTACGGCATCTGCACCGGTTGTCTGGGATGCAGTGAAGGCTTTTATTAGGTGTATTACACAGCAGTTAATTCCCGTTAAAACAGGGATAAACTAATCAAGGTGCAGGCACTTTGCCAGTCAGTTACACGATTGGAACATTCACATGGTAGTGAAATTGTAAAGAGGGGTACCGATAAACAGAAATTATATTATGCTTCGATTGAAAATCGATCAGAATTGAGGAGGGCATTGAAAGAGAAAGTTGTTGCCAGTTACAGTAGGCATCGGTCCCTTCAGTATAAGCATGGAAAGCAGGTTGGGCGTATGCTGGCACACCAAATTGCAGATAGAAAATCCAAGAGCCTCAACCATTCCTTCGAAGGCGATGGTGGTCTGCTACACTCGCATGCAATTGTGGAGTAATTCTCAGTTTTTTGCCAGGGTCTTTATGGTCCGCCTGATATATTTGAGACGGCGTTTGGGCGATATTTTCAGGGCTGCAGTTTGCCTATACTTGGTGAGATGCGAAGATATTACCCTTAATGAAAATATGGCTTTATCTGCGTTGTCCTCTGGTAAAGCATCGGCAGACAATGCAATACCACTGGAATGTTATAAAACCTTCAAGTATATTATCACTCCTCTTCTGAATAAAGTTATTCAATATGTTGGGACAAGTGGGGAAGTGCCCTGCTCTTGGAATATGACTAATCTAGTCATTTTTATAAAGAAAGGCAAGCCACCAGAAGAGCGTGGTTTGTACCACCCAATATCTCCTATCCACGCCAATGCCTAAATATTTGCAAAGATTTTAGCAGCCCAGCTTCACTCCCCTAATTACTGGGCTAGTGTCTTACCAGTAGCATGACTTTATTTCAGGGGGATGTGGCAGAGAAATCCTGTTTTAACATGGGAATTATACTATTAGACCCTGAGAGAGGGTTTGACCGGGTGGTCTGGGAGTGTCTCTGGGCACTGATGGCTGCCTCCAGCCTGCAAGGGTGCTTGTTCAAATGAGTACAGACTTTATATAAAAGTCCTAGTGAACAATTGGCTTATGCAGGGATATTATCCACACCTTTTAGGATATATCGTGGCACCCGGCAGGTTTGCCCACTCTCCCTTTATTATTTGCTTTATATATGGAGCAATATTTATGTTCTCTGCATCTGAATTATTCTATTCAGCCTATTCTGTCCTGGCGTTGTGATCTTAAAATGACTGTCTACGCTGATGACATGGCAATCTAGTCTTCTAATCCCTCAGCTGCCCTCACCTCTTTTAAGGATGAAGCCAATACATTTGGTACATATTCTGGCTGTAAATAACCTTGGCTAAAACACAAGTTCTTAACTTTCGGGCAGAAATTTTGATACCTGGTGTTGGCTCGTTAGCTACATACTTAGGTGTTCAGTTTACATCACAGGTGGAACAAATAGTTAAGTTCAATTATGACTCTTTTACAATCTGTCATAAAGAATTTAAACTGTGGGAATAAGTTACCTATCAGCATTATTGGTCTGTTATACTATTAAAAGGAATGTTTTACCCAAAATATTATATTATATATACTTATTTACTTACGTGTCCCAAATTCTTTTTTTTAAACAATTAGAAGGCGCCATCTGCAGTTTTATCTGGGATTATAGACTGGCTCGGCGGGCAATGCGTTTTTAAGTTTCCTTATAAACAAGGGAAGGCTTCAGCTCCTTGATTTCAGGCTTTACTTTTGGGCTGCTTTTTCTCTTTACAATTGTCAATATGGACTCTACCTTATTTCTGTTACCGCTTTGCACTTGGATCAGATAGCAGATTGTTTTTATACAGACTCTGGGATCCCACTATTTCAAGCGGGTAAGATTTAAGTTTATTAAGGATATCGTATATGTATGGCGTGCGATTTCCTCCAGATATTCTCTACCACTCATGCATTCGGATATGCCTTTATGGGATAACCCAATACTACAGGCTATATTTCATGACTCTACTTGTAGAGCTTGGTCATGCTGGTTGAGCAATTAGGACATTTATATGACCTAAATGGGTTTTGCACATTTGAAGGGTTGCAACTTTAGATTATCTTCCTCATCCTTTTTTCTTAAAGTATTTACAGATTAGGGATTATATTTGGGTGGGCTGTAGGATTATAACACTATCTGCAAGTCCATACCGACTTACATGCCTTCACAGGGCATCTAAAAAGTCACTAATTAGCACCACCTATCAAAACATTTGTCATATAGGGCCAATGATAGTCTTAAACTTGCTGTAAAATGGATTAATGTTCGTTCTGACGAAATAGTTCCCTTTGAAATTCTCGCTGCATTAGAGGTGATAGGGGGTTCGGTACATTCTGTTAATTTAAAATTGCATCAATTTAAAACTATTTGTATGCTCTATTATACTCCTGATAGAATCACTAGGTGGGCCCAGGAACAATAATGAGGATAAGACCAAGTGTTCCAAATATGCTATGTGGCTGCAAATATTTTACATATGTTTGCTACCTGCCCCAAATTGGGAGAGTTCCGGGGAGATGTGAATCGGCTCTCTCAATTATGCATTTGTTAGGACACATAGTTTACATATAAAGAGATTGTTAGGTTATAGAGTGGAAGCAGACCTCTGATTAAAACAAATATTATTGATCATTATTGTTTCGGCCAGACTCTGCATTGCCAGAGCATGGATTTTCTCATCGCCTCCTTGGGTAGCTGAGTGGTGGCCAATTATGAAGATCTATGAGCTGGAACTTGCATTGGCTAAATCGAGGGGGCCTCGCTCTATTGAAAAATGTGATCACATCTGGGCTAAGTTTAGCTGGGATCCACACAGTAATATAAATTCTGTTAATTCAATTAATCTGCGTGAACAATTGGTGTAACAACATGCGATTGTTTGCGATTATTGTAAGGCTCTGGATTTGCCTTCCTGGGATACCCATTATATTGCTATTTTTAAATAACGTACTGTTCTGTGCCCAGGTGATTTTCTAATCATTTGTTTTTCTTTACTCACCTCCCTGAACAATGAAAATGTAATTATAATGTGCTTCTAAAGTTGGGAGGTAAACCTCTACTTAAAGAATTCATTTATTAATTGGATTACGATTATTCATGATCATGTTTGACTTCATATGTCAAACAGATTTTTTTTTTTAATTAAAAAAGTCAAACTAATTCCTATCTTTTATTGGACAAAGTTTCTTTTTATAAATTCTGCGTTCTGAGCAGGCTATCCTTGTAAAAGAACCTTCTTGATTGATTTACTCTACATTTTTTCTTATTCTTCTTTAGAAGCTGCATTAAAGTACAAATTGTGACTGTATAACACTATACTAACTGGTGGTGTCTTCGGGCTTCATTTATTTTCTGAGGTACAAACTGAAATTGTGTGTTTGTGTTGGTTCATTTGGTATGGTCTTATTTATAGTGGTCTCACTTGGCTAATTCACAATTTTGTTTGTTGAACTTTCTAAAGATTACCTTTTGTTCTTTTTAAATCACCAGTTCAAATCTGGTAAGATTTGGTGCCCTTTGGCTGTTCTGTACAGTTTTGGCTAGATGGGCTTCAGTCATAGATGCGGACTGGGAGGCAACAGATGTTGTAACTGGATCATCAAGCTGCAGAGCAGTCCCAGTGGATTCATCTAATATAAAAGCAGAGTTCATTGAATTTGGAGTATATTTTTCTGAACTATTCTTCACTCTTCGGTGGAGAATGTGGGTTCAGTTTTACCATTGTTGTCACAGACTTCTTTGTCATCCTGTTTGGTGCTGTCCCCAACATTTCTGCCCCCACCACTCTCAGGATTAGGTTGGGGGATAAATAAATGTAATGCTTCTTATAATTTGTCTATTAATGATTGCATCACGTTTAGTAGAGATTAGAGTTTGACCAGTTTAGGAGAGTAAAAGCCTTTCCAAGTTGCCTGAACCGCAAACCATTGTTAATACTACGCAAAAATGTGCTACAGTACCCTCTTCGGTGTGCTGCAGAAGTTCCATTTGTCTATAAGGAGGGGCACAGGATCGACTAGAACATCTACGATTGGACATCCCAGTACACTAAAAAGGATAGTATTTAATACATGATCTATTAATGCACATACTATCAACACAAGTAAAATTATTAAAATCTTAATTTCAATTTGAATAGACTAGCTCTACCAAAATCATCTAAGCTGGTAATCAATGCTGAGCTGCTACAAACATTCTCAATGTATATTAAAAACTGACTGCGGACACCGTTGGCAGCTCATTATTGTAGAAAGATTGAATGTGTGCAAGCATGGGGTACATGCCAGCAAAATATTAGCACCCTGTCAGTACCCCCAAAATAAATTTAAGTAAATGTACAACAAAGATAGTAAATGGTCTGTCTCCAGATTTTCCTGCCATTAAATCCGACCGAGTCACCTTTATCCTTGTCCATTCAGTGAAATAAACAAGTGTATTTATTTGGTGTCAGTCAGTATCCCTAATTTATTTTAATAGTCTTAACCAACGAACGTCATGGTAAGCACAAAAACGAACGTCCTAGTAAGCACAAAGATGTGCAACTAGAATGAATGAAGGCTGCAAATGCTGTATGAATAGAGAAAAACAGAATCTCACTCTTGGAACATAGATGGCTATGGCAGAAAATACATAGAAATAAAAAATGCACAACCCTGAGAGTACACTATGTAGTTTCGGCAAATTTAGAGACACTAGTTTGATGCTTGTTAGTTTGTATTTGGATGTATGGTTATCAAAAGAATATTTTGTTTGCAAGCTATGTCAAATGCTCCTTCTGGCCAGGTAGGCATACAGCCAGGCCCTCCCTTTTTCTAAAAGTGGTAAGCCAGTATATGGAAGATAACACTCCATCTGCCTCATGACCTAGTGAAATTCAACACTCCACAGCTCACAAATCCTCCCCCTGGCAAATTCCAGATTGTTTGGTCTCTGGTTTTAAACCAGGTCTTCCATTCTTTTTAAATGTGAGAACTTGAAACAGAAAGCTGTCCCTTATGCCAGCATCCATGCTGGCAATATTACAACCAGCAACAGGTATACTTTCTTTTCTCTGTCTTCTTGGCATCACCCCATCAGGGGTGAAATGGGTTAACTTTTCATTCTGCAAGTTTGAGGCATAGAGGGGTGTTTAAAGTTAATATTGTTCCTCCATCCAGCTTAGATTCCTAATCTCCCTACGTCTACTCCTCATTTGAGCCACAGTTCAAAATCTGCACTGCTGTAGATTTCAGAAATCAGTGATGATGTATGTGTGATCATAAGGACTGCATCACAGCTGTGTAAGTTCTTCTTATGTGAGATCAAAAAGGACTGGCCTATTTGTGAATTTACATAGACTCAAGACTGTAAGGCAGGGTACAAACCATTTTGTTTGTTCATGAAGCCCCCACCCACCAACCTAGTTGGTGGCATGCTTCATCATCGGGCCCACCCAGTGACACAGAGTGTGTCCCGGGTGTGCTTCGACGCCTGGATACAGCGGAGCAGGTATGTATCTGAGTGTGCAGTGTAGTGACGTGAAGGTGACAATTTAAAAGCTATGCAGGGATCCCAGTACCCGAGGGTAAATTATATTTGAATAACTGGGTCACTGCTAGCATTAAAAAAGGCTGTTGGATGTTATAGGAATGTTAATTAGGGTTTCCTACATCCAGGTGTGGTCTACATGTTTCAGCCAGGCCTTTATGATTAAAACTGGCTTTCCTCAGGACCAAAGTGTGTAGGTGCAAATTACTTAGATTTAAGTGATTGTGCAATTTTGAGAAATGTGTAGCACTCGCTAAGGTGCTTTACATGTGAGAGGGGGATTCCCTCTTACAGCATTACTGGACATACAACAAGTATGACAGGACACACATACAGGGGAGAGTCTCAGTATGGTTACATATTCACAAGACAGTTTGATTGCCGATATCTATTGCGCTGTGTAGACGATAAATAAGCGGCAAATGGTGTAGCCATATTGGTGATATGGCTAAGGTGAGAGTTATCATATGTACACAAAGTTTTGTGGTGGGCTAAGCATCGTAAGCGCATCAATACACAAAGAAACGGTGGAAAGTGCATGAAAGGAAGATTATCCTCACGTTGGCTTGTTCCCAAACATGCCCCATGGAGAAGTCCGGCAGAGGAATGGACCCTGGGAAGATAAAGGGTCCTTAGGGGGTTAGGGACCTGTGGAAAAAGAGCTTGTAGCTGAAGCACTTTGTTTACTCACGATACTTTCGGTCAGTGTCTGCGTTGAGCCTCCAGTCATCTCTGCGGCCTCCGATGGGCTGTCCTCGGCCAGGTTTGTGCTTTAAATGCAGGCTGCATCATTCTGAACACCTGTGCGGGGAAGGACAGAGAAGACAGACTGTGCGAGGACACGCTGAGTCATGGCTGTACTGCACATGGGCGGGAGAGCAGTGTATCCTGTTGTGAGCATGCCCAGAAGAGTATCCTGCTGCGAGCATGCCCATGTGCGGGGGAATAGTGTGCTCTGCTGTGAGCATGTGCGGTGCCGAATGTCGGCGCCTGCGCATTGGGATGGCTGGGTGAGCTGTACCCAGTGTACACAGATTAGTGTACAGTTGTAAAACAAGAGCGCTAACTGGGGAAAGAGAACTTAAAGAGCGCTGCGGGGTGCCAGGTGTGTTATAACTGGCCAATACAACAGGTGGACGTTTAACACGGAGGGGAATCAAGAGTAAGAAATTCATGTTTTTAGTGAGCTCCAGGGTATGGAGTCATCCAGGCCCGGTTGCTGCGTGGAGAGGCGATGGATCCATCTCTGTTATTTGGTATGAAGGATCCGGTCATTGTCTGTTTGGTGAATGTCAAATTGTTCAATGACAGTCCAGGACATGTCATTGGGGGTGTGGTGTGCACTGAGGTAGTGATCTGTCAGTCTGCTGATGTTTTTGTCACACTTCTGTGACAACCACTCTGGTCCTGATTTTGCGGGTCGTCATGCCCACGTTACGGAGCCCACAGAGGCATGTTATGAGGTACACAAGGTTACTGGAGTTGCAGTTGGTGTGTTGGTGTTGTGTCCAGATTTTGCCAGGTTCAAGGTTGAGAGTTTTCGTTGGTTTGGTGAGATGGCACACACTGCAGTTGTTGCATGGATAATGTCCAGTGACTTTGGGAAGGCCCCAACAGTTAAGGACTGTGTTGTTCATAGATTTGAGACTGGCACGTGGTCTTGTTGACACTAGTTTGTCTTTAACCCCTTCGATGCTCATGACGGAACGGTTCCGTCATGAGCATCGGTTGAGCTGTGCTCATGACGGAACCGTTCCGTCATGACCACGCCCGCGCTAGAACCCTTCAGCACCGCGGGGGAATCCGCGCAGCGCTGAAGGGGTTAAGGTTGTTGGCACGTTTGAATGCAAAGCGCGGGATATCCCATTTTCTGGTGCCTAAATTGATTATCTTCCAGTGTTTGCGGTTGATGCTGGAAACTTGATTTGACGCTGTATTATAGGTGGTCACACAGGTCATGGGTGGTGGATCTTGGTCTTTTGTTACGGTTTCCAATAGTGATCCTCTGTTTATATTGCGTACCCTTTTGCTGGTTTTTGTAATAATGGCATTGGGATATCCACGTTCCTATAGTTTGTGTGATAAGGTGCGGGATTGTCTTTGTAGTCCTCTAGGTGGCTGCAGTTTCTGCGGATCCGCAGGAATTGCCCAAATGGTAGATTTTCCCTTAATGGTCTGGGGCGGAAGCTGTCAAATCGCAACAGTGAGTTCCTAGCTGTTGGTTTGTAGTGGGAGGTGGTGCGCAGAGTCCCTTGTTCTGCTCGAGTGTTAAGATCCAGGACGGCCAGCTCGGTGGCACTGGAGGTGCACGTGAATCGTAGGTAAGGGTCACGCTCATTAAGCCAAGTGAGAAAAACGTTTAGTACATCCTGTGTTCCTTCCCAAATCGGGAAGATGTCATCTATATACCTGTGCCAAGTCTTTAAATTTTTTGAGTATGGGTTGGTCATTGACATGACGTGTTCCTGCTCGAAATGGTGAACATACAGTCCTGCCACACTAGGAGCAAAAACACTGCCCATCGAGGTTCCGTTAGTTTGCAGGTAGTAAGTGCCATCATAGTCTAAGTAGTTTTCCTTGAGGGCTAGTGCTGCATTTTAAACTGGCACATTTCAGTGCTTTTTTGGATTTCAAATGGTAGTGCTTTTTAGTGAATTTCTGTTTTAAAAAAATTATAAGTCAAAATCAAACTACCTTTTCACATTGAACTCCACTTTAATCTTATTACGATACATCTACAGCCAGCCCCCTACTGTGTGCAGCTTTCAGCTGTGTGCAGCGGGAGGTTGGCCCCTAGGGCCTGGCCTCTAGCTCGGCCTTGCGCCCAGCTCTTCATAAGACAGCCAAGCCCTTGTGCATGGCTGGCCAGAAGGTGTGGCATACGGCCTGGCCCTGCGCCAAATCACCTATGGGAGGTCAACCCCCTGCTGAGCGTGGTCTTTGACGTAGGTGCTCAAGTAACTATTATTGGGCCACCACCCACGGATGCCCATCTTACATTTATTTATGTATTTATTTTAAAATATTCCATGGGTTGCACTGGCTCCTGTGTGGGCCAGACCATGGCTTTGACCAAGAGGTTATCCAGTAAGTCCGCTTTAAATGGAGGGAGAGGTTCAGGTCAGGTCTCCATCAATACGTTCCTTTTGATCTCCATTGAAGGGAGCTGCAAGTTAAGAAACTCTGCATTGTCCCTCACGACCATCTCAAAAGAAGCACCTTTGTTGAATCTGATGAAAAGAGCTGATGTAAGTATGTGCAGTAATGCCTGGTAAAGGCAAGGTAATAGAGTTTAAAGGATTGTTTATAGGCTGCACCCCTTTAGGATCAAAGCACTACCTCAGAGTCGAAGCCATCTTGGAGTCAGTGCCCCCTATAGGTTTCGAAAACGTGTAATGGACAACCCAATATACCCTTGAGGGCTTGGGCAAATATAAGTGAATGGGTAAGAAGGTGCCTTCAAGGGATTTATTCAATGCAAATAAAAAGCTTTTGGATATTAATCAATGGTAGGTTAGTAGTATCCCTACAGTCTTAATCGCTGTTATTTATATGATTTTAGATCAACTTAATTTCTCAGAATGTTCATTAGATAAATGAGAGCATATCAATACAAATTGGTCTTAACTAGGCTACGGAGGAGAGAGGACATAAACAAAATAATCAAAAGAAAAGGTGTGTATTAAAAGTTAAATTTTATAATCATAATTCAAAAGGGTACTTTACATAGCAGCAATTGTTTATGAAGTGAAAGAAAATAATTGAATAATTCAAGTCTTCACATTGATAATTGGTCAAACACTTTTTCACAAAATCATAGACAGTTGGTTCATTGGAAAACAGTGTGAAGTCGACGTTTCGGTCTTTACAGTTTCTTTGATAAGACCATCCTCAGGACTAAATGATTTAAAATGTTGACCCCTGGTAACAAAACAATAATGGAATAAAGTCACAAATAGGTTTCACACTTCCCCCGTTATAGTTAGTGCAGGCAACTATAACTCACGCGACCGCAATCCTCTGCTGATAACATATGTGTCTTTATGAAAAAAAAATATTTGTAATATATGTATAGCTAAAATTTAATGGAAGAAGACATGGGCAAATAAGTGTCTAAATACAGTATTAGCATCAGCAGAGGATTGCGGTCGCGTGAGTTATAGTTGCCTGCACTAACTATAACGGGGGAATTTCATTGGTTTTTTATGAGTAAAATCTCCAGCTAACTATAGCATGTGTGAAACCTATGGTTTTTTCACTGAATTTGCAAGGTTTTTTAAATGCTAATTCCTAACTATAACGTGTGTGAAACCTATGGTTTTTTCAGTGAATATATATATGCCCCAGTTCTAGGTCTGTAGATCTATAGCCGTAAATTCTTCCAACATTGCATTCCAGTCTAGCGAAATGGGTATCTTTCGCAACCCCCTCTGCTCCTCCCGCTTAAGCTCCGCTTTACCCCCATCTGATCATCTAGTTATACCAGTCTAAGACTGAGGACGATCTGGCAGCCTTCCACCTCATAGTTATGTTTCTTTTAGCTAAAATCAATGCCAGATTAACATATTTGCGGACAGAGCTGCCCTTCTTTCTCTTAGGTCCTAATCCCAAGAGGCAATATTCCAGTGTCCTATTGTTCTGTGCCGGGGCTACACCATTCCCCATTTCTTGCACTGATGACCAGTAATGGTTCAGCCTTGGGCAGTCCCATAACACATGCAATAAACTGGCATTTGAGGAGTGGCAGCAGGGGCAGCTATCCATTACCTCTGGGAACATTAAGCTTAGTTTGTGCAGTGTCAAATATGCCCGGTGAACAATCATAAGTTTTATAAACTTACATTTTGGATTCCTGGACACCTTTCACGGGTGTTCCAGTAGTGTCTCCCATTCCCTATCTGTGAGCGCACAGCCAATATCTGTGTCCCACTTGTCACTGGTTGTCTGAAGTGCTAATAGTGTGAGTACGAACACCCCGGTATAGCCATTTCATCAGGTGACTACCGTTTCCCATCAAATATTGCATGCGTGTCAGTGCATGTGTTGACGGCTCCTCTCCTTCTGGGGGCCATACTGTTCAGACATAACTAGAGATGTGTGCATCGAACAGAAATAATCTATTCGGCACTCCCATTTCTCTCGCAAATGCATCATAATTCATTAAAATACCTTTGGTAAAGAACGTGCCTAATGTGGTCACCACCGTTCTCACCCATGCCGCTATATGTCTAAGAGTTACTGTCCCCGATGGTAGAGGGAGTCCCAGTAGGGGTATATTGGGAGAGTAAGGCGCCAATGTCTTTGTGTATCGCGTTGCCTTCTTCTAATACACCAAGGCCGTCCGCAAGACGGCGCAGTCAAAGGAAAGCAGCAGTATGTGTAGGTCTCCTCGTTCCCATGCCTGGGTAGTCGTAGTGATTTCTCGTAAGTTGTGGCCTGCATTCCACTACGCTAACCATTGCAGTTGGCCTGCGTAGCAATAAGCTTGCAGGTCTGGATCTCCCAGTCCCCCTTGTTTCGTAGCCAGCTGTAATTTAGGAAGGCCTATGCGCCTACGTCCCGAAACTCATATCAGTTCAATGAGAAGAGTTTCCAGTAATTGAAACGTCTGAAGTGGATTTATGATAGGCAGATTGACGAAGTAATATAACAGCCTCGGGAGCATCACCATTTTAGCAATGGTTGCACGCCCCGGTACCGATAGAGGTAATGACGTCCAGAACCTTATTTGCTTTCTAAGCATTGTTATAGCTCGAGTCAGATTCCCATCTAATATATCTTCCACCTCTCTATATCTGGACACCCAAATATTTAAAGGTAACGGTTGCAGTCTGAAACGTCCAGCGTCCAAAGCGAAGTGGTCCGGCCCTGGTTTCGTCATTAAAGTATACATTTGATTTATTTTCATTAATGGAAAGCCCTGAAAGCCGTTGGAATGCATTAAAAAGAGTGGGGATTGGGGTCATATTCTTAATCCAAATTTTTTAAATATAAGATGAGGTAGTCTGCATACGCTGAAACGACATGCACCTCTGTTTATTCGTATTCCTCTATGTCCTGCCAAGGTACAGAGCTTAAGTAAGAGTGGCTCCAATGCTCAAATAAATAGTAATGGTGAGAGCGGGCAACCCTGCCTAGTACCCCGCGCTATCTGGTATTGTTGTGCGATGTGGGCCCCCGTACATGCACGCGCCGTATCCTTCAGAAGCAGGTACATCTAATGCCTGAGCGCTCAATTACAACGTAAGGGAGGTGTATCGGAAATTTCATGATGGTCACACTCTCCTAAATAGCCACCAATCGCCAGTTGTCTCTCTTATAGTTTTGTTGTGCCATTTGTAAATCCAGTTTTCTCTAAAATAACATGCCTTGGAGAGACATACAGTTCTTTAGCCTAGGTCCCATTTCCTTTTCTAGTTAGCCTTTATGAAACTACAAGAATTAATTCGCATCTGGCCCTGGTTTTATTATTCGATTATTTATTTAAATACAGCTTTTCAAAGCAATTAAAAATAAAAATGTGTTGCTGGGGAAGAGGATGAAGTGAATAGGAATAGCCTGCCCCCCTAAATCTGTGCAGAACTTTTACAATTACACACAGCTCCTACAGATCCGATTTTGATTATTTCCCATACTGATACAGCACACTTCAGTTTATACTTTTTATATCATGTAATCATTCCCATACTGAAGTGCGTACAAAATATTGAACTTTAATTTCCTCTGGTTAAACTCACAAAGTTAAAATAACCGGGAATGTAACTTACGGTATCTTCTGACATGTTTCTGCGCACAGTTAAGCCATCAGAGTCCGATGCGTCCCTCGGGACACATATGCTATACCCACCTATGCTTACCTTCTAGATGAAAGGTAGCTTTAAAAGAAGCACTCACAGATTTATTTGATAATTACCATGTCAGTTTTTACCTCATAATATTAATTGTGATATTTCCATATGGAGTTTTCTTCCACAAATAAAAAAAGAAGAGAAGTATAGGAGTAATAAAATTGCCCTTTTGTGGGGACTCCTTTATAGAGAATCCTACACTTTAGACCCATCCCCTTAACAATGGTTAATCATCTGTTAACGACAAACTCCTTATAAGGAACAGAAATAAATCTCTCTGAATATGAGACATTCTAGCTTCAGAGAGCAGGATATTGTGTTGTACTTGTTTGACACATCTGTAATTTAAGTGCTGAATTGTTTTTGGACTTGTGCCAGCTTCCACTATTCGGCAATTGAAGATAGTTTAGGACTGGAAGCATCAAAATTGTTGCAAAGTACATTTTCTGTGCTTTATAATTAAGTAGGTATGTTTTATTTATGTAGTTAACACTTTCCCTTTGTCCTCCCTCCTTGAGTCGCTGGTAGATGGAAAACTATCTTCATAAACATTTTGCTACTTAGGAGGAGCCTTGTGGATTGGCAATGTAGGAACTAATGTGTTTATCATCTGAATGTGCTGGTTGGTAATTATCAAGCTTTCCCATTGTCAAAATGCCTATTTCCAATCTCTTTTACAGGATTCAAGTTAATGACCAGATAGTTGAAGTCGATGGAACAAGTTTAGTTGGAGTAACTCAACTTTTTGCAGCCACGGTGCTTAAAAATACGAAAGGTACAGTCAGGTGGGTGAGAAATTTGGTATTCTTTAGAAAGAACTGGCTTTTCATAAAAAATTGCACTGTCAAAATGTTTGTCTGAGTAGGTGAATGGCCTCTCTGACCCTAGCATTAGAACTAAAACAAGCAATGTGTTCCTTTGCACTAGGATTCTAATTTCTTGATGCTGTACTGGAATGGAACGGTTATGTTGCAATGTCGATATATTTTCATTGTCACTAGGCTAGCTTCTAACAATTTTTTGTGCGCAAGTCTACGTTTTTGTCTTTGCCACACTGACATATTATACAAATATTGTCCATCTTATCCAAGGCCGAGGCCTAATCCTCTGCTATAAGAAAAATATTAAGGTTATTGTTTCATAACAACCATACAAAGATTGTCTGTATTTGTGAGAAGTTGGCCTGATATGTAGTGCTCACTATTCTAGTGATCACTGTGTGTCATTCCAAACGACCCTTATTGATGATTGGTTGTAAGTCAACCTTATAGACCAGCTGTCCTAGTAGCGTTTACAAGAGCAGTCTTCAGGCTAAACTCTAGAGGGCGTGTTAAGCCAGCTGTTTACCATCACATATACCCCTTGACCGCCAAGTGAAAGGACACCACACAAGTTATGAAAATAAAGGATATTTATTTATAACAAGACTACCCTGGCTCGTTATGAGTCAGGGAGCTAAGCACAATACAAAACTCTTAGGAAAATACTTCTGGTTGCACAATTTACACAAATGCCCGAAGGGCACGAAACCATTTACACTGCAAGTGGAATGGGAGAGGTTAGACAGTTTAAAGTTACTGATTCCGGAGGGATCCGATCAGTGGGACTAAACGAAAAAGGAACTGGACACTTGTAGAGTGAACCTACGATGGAGCACCGAGATGCTCGAGTTACCTAGCCCAGAGGCTGCGGCTGCGTGGGGTTCAGCAAGATGTCGGGACTCCTCGTGGTAGTCTCAGGAGCCTGAAAGAAGAAGTTGCTGGCAGGCGACCAGTGTCGATGTTCAGCGAGATCCAAGCCTGGATCGGTGATGAAGGAAACCTGAAAGCAGAGGGGACTCAGTTCTCAACCGCTAGCCAGCGATCGTGTGGGTACCAGGAAGGTACCGGATGAAGTCACCTCGACCAGGTGAGTGGATGACGTCGGACTCTGCTGTTCCTCGGACCAGGAGGTACGGCGGCGACCAGGATGGAGGGCGAGCTGTCCCACGAAGGTGTCTGCTGTCGATGATGCTGGGCCCAGGAGTGGGGCAGCAGGTCTTGGCAGTGGCAAACCCACGCGGGGGAGTCAAGATGGCGTCCGGAGTGGACCAGGAGGGTCCGAGGTACTCCTCTGTTGAAGGGGAGCAAGAGCCAGTCTGGAGCCACCAGACCAGTGATGAAAGACTGTCGTGGTGCGTCGTGAAGAGGGCCACAAGCCGGTCGGCGAGTGGTCGGACAACGCGGTGAGCAGCAAGGAGCAGAAGGGCCCCCACGCAGATCTCGTGGATGCTGGGGAGGCAGACTTCGGTGCTGGAGCCGCTCAGGGTTAGGGCTTCTCAAACCCTAGGTGCACTCACTCGAGGGTCCCTCGGTGGGCGTGCTAGATAAGCGTCGTGCAGGCTCTGAAGATGGCCGGTCCCGCAGGTCTCGTCACACCTACGAATCTCAGCTGGGCTGACGATGTAGGTAGAGGTCAGAGATGGCAGGGAACCCGGGTCTCGTCGAGCTGGGCAGTCTTGATCCGTGGGAGAGACTTACAGCAAACCGCAAGCGCTTAGGTGGTGCCTGCTGGTGCAGGGTGGCTACTCCTTAGCCACAAGGGAGAGTCTTCAGAAATAGTCAAGAGTTCCTTTCGTGGAAAGTAGTTCAAGATTCAGAATTATCCAATTTGGGAAGGGGACTCGCTCCTACCTTTATTCTAGGAAAAGGGGCTGGCCCGTGAATAGGTCCTACCTATGGGTGGGGCCAGGAGGGGGGTGGTTACACCCCTATCCTTTGTCCGGCTTCGCCCCAGCTCAGGGGCAGGGTTGCCCCCGAAACTGGTTTGAGCCGGGCTATGCACAGTGAGCACCGGGGTGCCACTTGCAATCACCTTCCTTTCAGCCCTGCCTACCTGGGATACACAAACCCTGTCTGGGATGGTGCTAACACCGCCCTCGACAGGAAACCCTTTGTCCAAGCTCCCCTCGCTGGAAGGTCTCCCAGCAGCAGGAGGTCAGACTTGTGTATGGTGGCAGCATCCATTTTGTGATGCTGAGGCTTGAGTCAACTTTAACCGGGGTTCAAGGTTACTTCCATGTCGTGCCCCTCTAAAAGGGGGGAATGCTAACCCCGTCGCCAGAATTGGCGAGGGGTTCGTATTCCAATTCGTATGACACCTTACTCGACGTGTGGGTGATGCGATGCCAGAGTTAGCAAATAACCGCGAGGATTATAATGCATTTTAAGGCAGTTGGCCCGCGTCACCATGGAACGGCTATTAGGATTTGGTTCCGCAAGCCGTCGACGGGCTCAGCTCGCGCCAGAGCACCATCCCACATGATTCCCCGCACTCTGCCTTCAGGATTGATAAGGCCTGCCATAGGAGTGACTGATAGGAATCCATGTGTCCATTCTAGGGTTAGGTATAGGAATACTACACCTACAGCAACGGGTGATTACACCACCTTGCCCCAGCTGTCGTGCAGCCAGTTGTGTCAGATTTGGGCGGCCATCCAGGGGTGGCATAATACATGCTGCAGCCCCTGGTAGGCCCTGGGTACACCGATGCCCTGGATACCTGTGGTATGCTGATACAGGGACTGATAAGGCGGCCCAGTTCCAATTAGTGGATGCACCTAATGTACATGTGTGTTAATTTCGAGAGAGAACAGCTAGGCTGTGGGTCTGATTGGCAGGCCCACGGCCAGGGAAAGTCGTAAACCAATCAAGCAAAAAGCAAAAAATCTGGGTGATCATAGGATTGCAGACCCTACTCTCCTACAGTATTCTCTTCATTCTTTAGTTAGTTTTTCTTTTGTTATTAGGCATCTTAAATAGTCGTGATGAGTAAAGTGAGGAATACCGGCTCCCCTGCCAGTCACACACGCTTAGTAATTAATGGAACTCTCCTGCTAACCACCACACATACCGACTCTTCCTGGCTAGGCGCTATGGGGGGGGGACACTGGGGGGGGGGGGGAGGACCGAGGGAGGGATTGCAAGTCCAAACTTAATGGAAGAAGAATGCGAGATCCATGAGAATCTTGGGGGTGAGGGGGGTTAACTTTAAAAGCAGGCAGCGGATTTCCCCACTAGACGACCGTACTTGTAAGAAATGTAAAGATGTAACATATGGCTAAGTGGCGCCGGCCGGCCTCCGGGATGTGGGCAGTACGGCTGTGTGTACCGCACGGATGTATGACTAAGGAGGTGAGAAATCTGCGTTAATGACATTTATCCTGAGTGTTATACAGTATATTGGGACCTGCAATAAAAATGGTTTGACAAAAAAAATGAGTAAAGTGAGGAACACCACTGTTGTATGCACGGATTGTTACAATTTACCTTTCCTGCCATTCAAGTTAAATTGGTTTATTCAATGGCATTTTTATTTACCTTAATTGTAAAGCTTAGCAGTGAGATTAAATCATGAAACCAAATCCTTAAATCTAGTTTTTCTAACCATTTATAGTCGGAATATACTTTCATGCCTCTCTATTCACTGTTTCCATATCCTTTATAACAAGGTCCTGATAGGGGCTTGACTTAGTCACCAACCCAACGTAACCCCTAAAGAAAACATCTAGTTAGACTTTACAACCAACCATATATCTGTTAGAGTGGTGTTTCTAACCAGTAATAATCGCTCCCAAACCTGGATTTTTTTTAAGGTACATACAAAGCATCTATTAGTCTAGGCCATGCCTTGACATGATGGTGGCCAGCTAGCAGAGAAATTTGCTAAGATGTTCTAAAGTTCTTTTGAAATATGTTAAGCAATTATATAATGGGCATTGTAATTACATCTGTTGACAACTGATCGACTGAAACCCTCTATTTGGAAATTCCCAATAAATTTTTTTTTTGCCAGAAAGCCTAATCTAGGGTTTCTTTCTCTGGCTGTTTGGGGAATTGCTGCTGGTTTCTTGTTTGTCATTTTAAAGAGCATTGATGGTCATTCAGACTTTTCTTTAATAACAGTAAATGCCCGTTGTATAAATTCAGTCTTTAAGAGCCTGTATTTTGGAGAACCTAGGCTCTCTTGAGAAATTTACAGAGCAAAGCAGCAGATGTGGTTCGCTCAAGAAAACTTGGAGTGTGAGAGATAATACACACGTTTATCTCACACCAGATTTAATGGGCATGTGTGTGAATACCACGAGCAGTACCTGTACTGGTAATACACACGTTTATCTCACACCAGATTTAATGGGCATGTGTGTGAATACCACGAGCAGTACCTGTACTGGTTATCACAACTCAGTTGTCCCTGTGAGCTCTGCACAAAATGGAAATTAGATGTAGCGGGAAAGACCAAGAGAACAGATTTCTCCTTAGTAATAAGTGTTATCAATTTAAAAACTTTGGAGAAATTCATAAATGTATATAAAAAATGCTGTAAAGACTTACTAGCAGGGAATGTGAGTGCTGCCCCATTGTGCATCATAGAATCCCCTTTAGAAAATGTCTTGATCGAGGAGTGTGATATGGGGGGATTTTATGCACAACTCCATGTTTTCCATTTTTACGGATTTATTTTTATTGATAAAAACATTTATTTTATTATCTGTATTTATTTTTAAATGTGGATAGAAATGGAATTTGGGTTGCTTTTGAGTTTTTCTAAATACAGTCATGACTACCAGGCCAATAGCTGTGTGGATTGAAAGGTAAGGGGTTAAAACATTTTTTTAGTAAAGAGGCGTAAACAGCAGTAGATATGCACAAGCGTGATACTGAAATGTGCAGATTTTCATATATATGCATTGATTTAACTTCTGGTGTTCATAGCATTGAAACCTGGTAGGCGGTCAAGCATGTATGCATATTAATCCGTTAAATAAATGTGGAAATATACTAATTTCAGCTTCATTTTTGCACAACCACCCCCCCACCCCCCAAACAAAATGGATAAATACAGATAAAAGTACAAAAAATAAATATGGATAAATACAGATGGAAAGGTCCAAAAAATAAATACCATAAAACCAGGATCCCTAATCATATGGTATGGGTGTGTGACCTTATATACACTTCCAAAAAAATTTCTTGTTTCCAGTCAGGTTAATTTGCAAACCTTTGACTCAACCCTGGGTAGCTGTGGCTTCCAGTTGCAAGGCTTAAACAAAGGAACTCGTGTAAAGCATTTAGAAGCACCAAACAACAAAATAAGAAAGTCACGAAACACAAAAGAAATCAAACACCAATTTATTTAAAAAATATATATATATATTTTGTGAATTTTTAGAGTACAAGATTAACAAAATCCACTAGAGGGTCCCGGAGGTATAGATTTTTAAAGTAAATGTAATTCTCAGTACTTTTAGTCACAACTGTAAACAAGCACTGGTGACCATAAATTTTGGAAACTTTTGAAAAGTTTGTAAGAACTGTTTTTGTTCACTCCGATCCGATTATAATGGCCAGATCCAGCAAGAGAAAGGATCAGAGGGGCCACTAAGGAGTATTTGGACAATTGCCTGGTCTCCAAAGCATTCTGTTAATCAACAACTAGGATCTTTTTGGAATATAACTCGCTGTTGGACTGCTCCCAGTCAGCCTTCCGCGCTTCTTACATCACGGAATCTGTGCAAGTAGAGGACGCTGACATCATTATACTCGCGCTAGATATGGGGAATTCAGCTATGTTGGTTCTCCTGGATCCATCAGCCACTTTTGATACCATCTTCGACCCAATTCTAATTCAAAGACTGAAGGATATTGGTGTTGGTGGAAATGGCCCTGGAATGTGCGAAAAAAGTTCAGTCTAATCGAACCCAGACTTTACATATGGACTCTTACTGTTCCAAAGCTATGGCATTAGATAAAGGGGTGCCTCAGGGGTCAATCCTGAGCGCAACTCATTTTAACGTGTATGTAGCTCCTCTTGCCAGACTTATCAGATCATGTGGCTTTGATACAATCTCGTACGCTGTTTACACACAATTGTTCATCTCTATGGATTCAAACCAAGGATCCACTAAAGCTTTTTTTTTTTTTTATTACTTGTTTTTATTAAAACAGCTTCCACTGTTTAGAGGACAAATGACATGCATGTACATTTTAGGATCTTGTAAGCAGTATACAGTCAGTGATATCCACATGTCGTATCGTGTTTACATACAAGCTCACTTTTTCGTGAGCGGTATTACTCGTCCATTATAACAGTGCAAGTTCAGTTTATATTTTTATATTATAGGACCAACATCCTAATTAGCAAATGAACAACAATATTCACAACCAGAAATCAAGGTTCCCTCCCCGAATCCAACTCCTACCCCCCTCCACCACCCTCATGACGGCGACAGACATGTGGCACAACATGCTTAACCTAAGCAGAGAACTGGTGGTGCACTCCTAGCTTGTTCGTGACTCATGCGTTCATGGTGCGAGAGGGCGTGTGTAACAGTGGCGTTTCCGGATGTGTTTGAGTGGGCCTTGTTTCAGTCAACATTTTCCCCCATTCCAGGCGATCACTCTCCGCGTTGTCATCTGTCCGCACTACTCTAAGGCGACATTCCTCAGCTACCCCCCATTCCCTTAAGTCATCCCTCCATTTTTACACGCGGTCGGACTTGAGTGTACTCAGTGGATCGCTATCCATCGTTTCGCCAGGACCAGTCCTAGTAGTGCAAACCTAAAGCGCATCTTCGTCCCTTTCTTGGGTATCGGGAGTACTCCCAGGAGGCAGTGCTTTTTGGAGAAGTCTATTCGCACCGTGGCTGCTGTGCTAAGAGCCAGCACCACTTGGTGCCAGTACCGCTGCAGACGTGGAGAACTCCAGACCATGTGCAGAAATGTGGCTGGATCTATGCCACATCTTGGGCAGAATCTACTAGAGTTAAATTCAAACACTGTAGGTTGGAAATCTCGTCCTGGATGGCCGTCAATTGTTGCAGCTTATCTCCAATAAGACGGAGGTGTTGCAGGGATTCTGCACATACACAGAACTATGCACAGGAAACCAGGACTTTGGTGTATTGTGGTGTACCAAAAACACGCCTCAGTGCCCAGAACCCCTATCCGGCTAGCTATAGTATCCCATTTGTTCTCCTTACTACAGCGGAGCTACGATTGATTGGATACCCTTCCTAGAACATGTGACTCAGGGCCTCTCACAAGACACTCTTTCGCTTTGATACTCATACCTGTTCACAATGTGAGTAACCAGAGACACTGTACAGTTTAAAATGTTTATTTCAACTAACGTGCTCTGTAATGCAGTGCACGGGCTAACATTAGCAAAGAAATGCATAAAAACAATATAATCAGCATAGTTACAATTCCATATAATATGAACGGGGACAGCATATTATAATGGCAGTGGATGAAGCCTTAGTGCGCTTTACCACCCTCCCCGTGCTACAAGCTATGTTTATTGTAGACCTCTGGGCTTGGACAGCAGAACCCCCTACCTCAAGTCTTAGATGATAGGATTTACATCTCCGGACAAGCACAGCTCTTCCTCTGGAAAGGTTTTCTCCCAAGTGTTGTTAACTTGCATCTCGTGCCATATTAAATACACCCGAAAAGTCAGTAGCCCAGCGGTGTTCCATGTTATGTCCATATGTGTGTGGGACGGACCAAAGCCGATTAACCAGTGAAGTTGTTTTTCTGTCCTTGAACATGATATACAGACTAGAACACAGAGCACAACAGAAATAGTGAAAGGCAGACAGTTCCCATGTGAGGCAGCACAAGCAGAGGTGTTTACGGGAACCAAGGCATGTAGTGTCGTGTGCATAAGTGACAAGATGGTGGTGTTGCAGAGCACAAACTAATGCTAAATTAGCAACGTCCGCTGGCACCCATAAACCCTCACGACAGAAGTTCTGCTTTTCAGCAAGGCTCATTTAACATGGTCCAGTGATTGGTGGCCAGTGGAACTTGGGCCACCCCCAACACCCAAAAAATCTGGGTATAATCCTGGATGACAATCTCTAAGTGAACACCTCAAAATTATGGGAATTCCCTGATGGTGGGATAGATTGAAGGTTTATTGTCCAGCCTTCAGGTTGTACAGTACACGGCAGCCCCTCTTGTCTGTAATCGTCCCCTTTAGCGCCTATACTGCTCTCTACACTGGCTCACTATAAGAAAACGTGGTGCGCTCTTCAAACTTCTGTGCCTGGTTTTTAAATCATTACACGGGAAGGGACCATGTTATCTCAAAAATAAATTGCATCTTTATATCCCCACATGCCAGTTCAGATCTAGTGAGCTTCTTCTGTGCCCGAAACGTATTTACAGAACTAGTTTCGGTGGATGGTCCTGTTTATTCTTTGCCCCAAAACACTGGAACCAGTTACCTGTACCCCTTCGCTCCTGTCCAAACCTAACTCCTTTTTAAAAAGCCTTTGAAAACCTGGCTGTTTGATCTTTGATCTTATATGAAACTATATTCTGTGCCGAGAGATCCCCTTGGGGATGATCCATGCGCCTAACTAATATATGTTCGAGGCATGTGGGCTGCTGAATTCATATCTGTGCATAGATCGCCGCCTAGTGTTGGGTCCGGATGTTTGCACGTTGTTGTCCTGGAAGAGTCTTCGAAGTATCCTGGGATAGGTGACTCCTCCCCTGGACTACAGTGCGCATGGGCATCCTCTCCATCCTCAGATTGTTTTTTTCCGCCATTGGGTTCGGATGTGCTTATCTTGACTCAAGTTAGGAAAAACTTTTTCCAGGCCAAAAGGCCTCTAGTTCGCGTCGGTACTGTTCCCGATCGGTATCGATAATATCTTTGTTAGTTTACTAACTTCCAGAACCAACTTTTTCGCATCTTACCCGACCATCGACCCGACATCGACGATGGAATCGAGGACACCATTCAAGCGGTGCCCTGTATGCAATGCGAAATATCCACACATCGACGTCCATCCGGTGTGCAACAAATGCCTTTCACCGGATCACGACGAATCTACATGTATGGCCTGTGCCTGATTTCGATCCAAGAAGACTCTCCGGAATCGACGAGCGGCGAGACTCGAGGCGCAGCAAGCGGCACCGGCCCCGGCCGACATCTTCAGCGCCGAGACCGAAGATGTCGAAGAAGTGGAGAACCTACCCTCCAGTCCCGCTTCCGAACATGACTCCGGATCGGAAGACGTCGACGAAACGCTCTTTCGCAGAGATGAAGACGACACCGAGGTAGGAGACTACAATGAGGCCTTAGGGGCCGAAGAGAGTAGCTCCGATGACGAGCAAGGCCTACCCGTTCAGACTGAGGAAATCCCAGTGCAACAGTCTATGGCTCCGGTCGAGGGATCGCCTTCGGGCCTTACCCAAGACCTATCCCGCAGTTCTTCGGCCCCGCCCTCGGGCCAGGCCTCGGACATTCAGCGGCAGCCATTAATGCCCAAACCGGCTGGTTTCCCTTCTTCGAAACCAAAACCAAAAGCTGGATTGGTTCAACTGAAACCGAAAGTGGCGCTGGTCGGATCGAGGCCCTCTACACCTTCGACGCCAGCAAAACCCGTCGGCACCGAGCGCAACAAACGAGACTTCGGTGCCGAGCTTGAAGCGGCCGACGTCGGAGTCGACATACGGAAAAAGACCTTCGGTGCCACCAAACCTACTCGGCTCCCGGCACCGACGCTATCGGCTCCGACCCCAAAGGTCAAACTGCCTGCCGCGTCTCCCACCGCTTCGACGGCACCACCAAAGCCACACTCATCGAAGACGTCGACGGCCATTCCCGCCCCTCGACTCGATGACTCACCGGCGCCGAAAAAGTCCACGCCCGCCTCCACAGAACTGGTCGGCGCAAAGGAATCAAGGGCGCTCCAGGTGCCACCCGTTGCTGCGCAACGCACCAAAAACAAAACTGTCCTCCAGGACACATCGGGCTCCGAGCCAATAAAAGCTCCAACAGCCTCTTCGGCACCAGCCAACATTACTTTTGGCCTGCCACCATCCACGGCCCCGAAACTGTTCCAAATCAGGACACGGGTCACCCACACCACGATCACGCCTGCCGAACGCTCTGTGGAGACGTCTCCATCGCATCTCATCGACGCAGACACCGGCAGGATGATTATCCACAAAAGGAGAATAACTTCGGAGCCAGCTTTGGACTCCTTCCGGATCCCACTTAAGAGAAAGCTGCCAGTGGCTCCGGAACCAGTTCTTTACGAACCTTTCCATTCACCCTACCAGGATCCACAATCCTTCTCTCCCACACACTCCGACACGGATGCGTTGGAGGACTACATGGGTGACCAAGTCCCCTACCCCGGAGGGATGGACCCTGATGGCCAACAGGACCCTGATCAAGCTTGGGATGACCCTGTAGACCCAGGTGCACCTATGGATGCACAGGACCCGCAACTCTATGGAGCAAAAACATCTCCCACAGAGGACACTGCCGCGTTCAACGCTCTAATTGAACGTGCTGCGGCCAATCATGGGGTGCAACTTCACTCTGACACCATCGAGGACGACTTTCTCATGGATACTTTCGCATCCTCAGAAAGGAATATAAAGACTCTGCCCATGTTAAAGGGGGTCCTCAAACCAGCAAAGGACATCTTCAAGGAACCCACCAGGGCAAGAGTGATGAACCCCAGGATCGACAAGAAATACAGATCAGCGCCTGGGGACCCTACTTACATTAGAGGCCAATTACCTCTGGATTCCATTGTCGTTGCGAATGCTCGCAAGAGGGCACACTCGCAAACAACAGGTGATGCTCCTCCCCCGGACAAAGAGTCCAAGGTGCTAGAGACCTCTGGCAAACGGGTCGCCGCCCAGGCAGCTAACATATGGTGCATTGCCAATACTCAAGCGCTCCTCGCTCGCTACGATCGAGCGCACTACGACACATTAGAGCAACTACTCCAACATCTCCCTGACCAATACAAAGAAGGTGCAGAGATCCTCATCAGGGAGGGACAACTGCTCACAAATGCATCCATTAAGTGTGCACTGGATGCCGCGGATACAGCTGCCAGAGCCATAAACACTAGCGTCATGTTGCGACGACACGCCTGGTTGCGAATCTCCGGATTCAAACCGGAGGTACAAAATAACATCCTCAACCAACCTGTCAACCCCGACTACTTATTCGGGCCGGAGGTTGACACCACCCTAGAGAAAATAAAAAAGGACACGGACACTGCAAAGTCCATGGGGGCCCTACAGACGCAGTCCTTTCGGAGCGGCTCCTTTCGTCGCCCCGGAAATAGAGGAGCAGGTAGAGGACAGGGGTCACAGCAAACCTACAACAAGGGCAACACACAAAACACCTACGATAAAAAAACCCGGGGTGGATATCGTGGCTCCAGCACAAAGGGCAGAGGACGCGGCTACGGCAACACCAGGTCCTCTCCCAAGAACAAGCAGTGACGCCCTCTCCCTTCCTCCCGACCACAACACCTGTCGGGGGGAAGGCTACAAAGGTTCCTGTCCACGTGGAACTCCATCACCACAGACAGGTGGGTCAAAGATATTGTCAAATACGGTTACTGTCTAGAACTAACCTCCACTCCACCCACAATACCTCCAAAAAACCGTCCTATGTTCTCAGAGCACTTAACGCTCTTACAGCAGGAGGTGCAAAGTATGCTTCTAAAAGGCGCAATAGAGGTCGTACCCGTCCACGAGCAAGGTACGGGGGTGTACTCCCTGTACTTTTTAATACCGAAAAAGGACGGGTCACTCAGACCTATATTAGACCTGAGACCCCTGAACCAATACATTCTTTCCGAGCATTTTCACATGCTCACTCTACAGCAAGTCCTCCCGCTGCTCAAGCAGGGAGACTTTCTGGCCACACTGGACCTCAAGGATGCGTATTTCCACATACCCATTCACCCCTCACACAAGAAATACCTCAGGTTCACTGTTCAAGGGCAGCACTACCAATTCAAAGTCCTTCCCTTCGGCGTGACAACAGCACCCAGGGTGTTCACGAAGTGCCTAGCTACTGTGGCGGCACATCTACGGAGGCAGCACATACACGTCTACCCTTACCTGGACGACTGGCTCGTTCAAGCGAAGTCAGCCCAGCAATGTGCCAGCCACATGTCCCGCACCATCCACCTCCTTCACAGTCTGGGGTTCTCACTAAATTACCCAAAATCCCATCTCCAGCCCGCACACGTACAACAGTACCTAGGTGCGACTATAGACACTCTGGCGGCCACAGCTCAGCCAAATTTAGTGAGAATCAACAGCATGCAAATGCTGATTTCCAAGTTCAAACCACAACACTCCCTTCCCGCGCGAGTGTTCATGCAGTTGATAGGCATGATGGCCTCCTGTATCTTCATAGTCCCACACGCGAGACTACATATGCGCCCGCTTCAGGAGTGCTTAGCACGTCAGTGGAATCAGGCTCAAGGATAGTTGAAAGACCTAGTGTTGGTGAGCGGTCGGGCATACAACTCTCTGCATTGGTGGAATCCACAAAACCTTTGCAAGGGCTGACCGTTCCAAGAGCCTGTCCCACAGATAATACTGACGGCGGACGCGTCTCTCCAGGGATGGGGAGCTCATGTACTCCATTACACAGTGCAGGGACTATGGACACAACAACAAAAGAAGATGCACATCAACCTTCTAGAGCTGATGGCAATCTTCCTCGCTATGAAAGCATTCAAAGTACACTTGTGCAACAAAGTCGTGTTGATCCGGACGGACAACATGACTGCCATGTACTACATACAGAAGCAGGGAGGAACACACTCTCCACAGTTGTCTCATCTGGCTCAGAGCATGTGGAAGTGGGCCATTCAGAGGAACATGTTCCTCATGGCAGAATACCTCCCCGGCAAGGACAACCAGATGGCGGATCTGCTCAGCAGACACAGCCACCAGATGCACGAGTGGGAGTTACACCCATCAGTACTCCAACCGTACTTCCAGCAGTGGGGTCATCCAGAGATAGACCTATTCGCGACAAGCAAACGCAAAATGCCAAAGCTTTGCCGCCAGGTTCCCACATCCGCAGTCGCAGGGCAATGCGATATGGATGAACTGGTCCGGCAGATTTGCGTACACTTTTCCCCCAGCACCACTGATACCGCTGGTGGCACGCAAACTCAGACAACACTCACTGACACTCGTCCTGGTTGCTCCAACGTGGGCACGCCAGCCGTGGTACACCACCTTTCTCGAACTTTCCGTGGTGCCGCATCAAAGGCTGCGGGTCAAACCCGAGCATTTGACGCAGAACCATGGAGAGATTCAGCACCCAGATCCGCAACAGCTGAACCTGGCAATCTGGCTCCTGAAGTCCTAGAGTTTGGCTACCTAAACCTGCCACCTGACTGTATGGACATCATTAAGGAGGCCAGGAGACCCACTACCAGAGCTTGCTATGCAGCCAAATGGAAGAGGTTCGTCATTTATTGCAATAATAATGACATTAACCCGCTAGACGCATCCATCCAAAACATTATTTGTTACCTATTACACCTATACCGATGCAATCTGGCGTACACCTCTATACGTGTCCATTTGACCGCAATATCAGCCTATCTACAAACCAGGCAGCACCTCTCTCTATTCAGAGTGCCTGCCATCAAAGCATTCTTGGAAGGACTCAAACGAGTCATTCCACCTAGCCACCCACCAGCCCCAATGTGGAACCTCAACTTGGTCCTCACACGCCTGATGGGTCCACCCTTTGAACCTCTACACTCATGTGAGATTCAATTCCTTACCTGGAAAGTAGCTTTCCTAGTAGCGATAACTTCTTTACGAAGAGTTATTGAACTCCAGGCACTAACCGTCCAAGAGCCATTTATACAGGTTCACGCCGACAGGGTCGTACTACGTACCAACCCCAAATTCATGCCCAAGGTGGTATCGCAGTTCCACATGAATCAAACTATTGAACTGCCTGTTTTCTTTCAAAACCCACAAACTGTCGCAGAAAGGGCACTCCATACACTAGATGTAAAAAGGGCCCTCATGTATTATATCGACAGGACCAAACCCTTTAGGAAAACAAATCAACTTTTCGTTGTCTTTGCCCCACACCACAAAGGTAACGCTATCTCCAAAGCAGGTATAGCCAGATGGATCGTTAAATGTATTCAAATTTGCTATCAAAAGGCTAAACGCACATTAACGATTCCCCCACGAGCCCACTCAACACGTAAGTTAGGGGCCTCCATGGCTTTCCTAGGAAACATTCCTTTGCATGACATATGTAGAGCAGCCACCTGGTCCACTACACATACATTTACCAAACACTATTGTGTAGATGTGCAATCAAAACAGCAGGCAGCTGTAGGACAGGCTGTTCTCAAAACTCTTTTTCAGACCGCTGCAGCTGGCACTGGTAGCCGCCGCTAATAGGAGGTACTGCTATGTATTCTATGCACAGATATGAATTCAGCAGCCCACATGCCTCGAACTGAATATGCTACTTACCAGTATGCATCTGTTCTTGGCATGTAGGGCTGCTGACATTCATATCGCCCTCCCTCTTCCCCGGCGCCTGTAGCAGCTGCAGCTCTCAGAATTACTGTAAAGCATGGTCATCACTTTCTGTATCTACTCCATCACTGCCACAATGGCGAAAAACAATCTGAGGATGGAGAGGATGCCCATGCGCACTGTAGTCCAGGGGAGGAGTCACCTATCCCAGGATACTTCGAAGACTCTTCCAGGACAACAACGTGCAAACATCCGGACCCAACACTAGGCGGCGATCTATGCACAGATATGAATGTCAGCAGCCCTACATGCCAAGAACAGATGCATACTGGTAAGTAGCATATTCAATTTAATTCATTTTCGTTTATTCAAGAGGCATCACCTAGACCTGTATTGCCTTTGGTTCGGCGCCTGTTCCATCCAGCAATGCAAATATTCTTCCCATCATCTTCAAGATAAGCTTCTATCCGGCTGATAAATAATAAAAAGCACCAGCTCAGGACCCTCTTTTCCTTAGAACTGTTCCACCTTCTGAATCTCTCATTGTCTCTGCAAAAGAAATTTCATGTCATTGCACCTTCTTCCATTGTTTTTCCAGATAATTAGAGGAAGCGGATGGATTAAGCAAGGAGGAACATTTGTGGCACATCAACCATAGATAAGAAAACAGCAAGTGCCACAGCTTTGCTTGACCGTTATGATTGAAAACTCTTAAGACTCTTTACAGACTTTTACTGAAACTGCCAAGAGAGCACACACAGGACTTGGATATCCTTCAGGAGGGATTGTTGGTATCCAAGTAAGTTATCAGCATTGCAGCAGATTCCTCTCACTTATCTGCTCATTGATATTGCAACAGGCTTTCTTTGAGGTACAGTGCCTGGTTGAGGCTTACAAGGGTGAAACCAGAAGCCCATCAGAGGATTCTCAACCTTCTGTTCTAAGGCAATTCTGTTTTTGTCCGCATGCAGATGAAGAGATGGCTTGGATGAAGTCAGAAATGGAAACAAACTTAACGGAGTACATTGCTAGAAGAGGATGGAATATAAAAGACTATCTAAACCTTATTATAGGATCTATTTCTGACAGAAGTTCAAGTCCCTCAAAAGCATCTTCTACAACAAAGGCATGCGCTCTGCCATATAAGACTTTCGACAGGCAAAGGAGGCCAGCAGGCATCTGCCTCCCCAAAAATCTGTGGTCTTACTTCCCTCCTTTCCGTTAGTCAGTCTGGTGTTGGAGAGTATCACTAATCATCTGCAAGAGTGACAGAATATAACCCAAAACAAGTGGGTCCTGAATGTTTTTCATAATGGATGTTCTCTCAACTTCAAGACTCCTCTAGCTACTCTAACACTAAAGAAATCTTTCCAACCACATCTGGATTTGCCTCAAAAGGAAGTGAAAACCTTACTTCAAAAGCATGCGGTGGAGGAAGTTCCTTCCTACCGAAAGGAACAGTAACCTATTCCTGTTACTTCCTGGTACAAATGTAAATTGAAATTGACTGAAGTGAGACTTGGGACTCATTGTCAATTTAAGATTAACAAACAAATGGATAAAGAAAGAAAGGTTCATAATATTCTTGTTGCACCAACTTTACTCCCAGTTACATAAAAGGCACAAGGGTGTGTGCAACAAAAAGATCCGAGATGCTTACTTCCTCATTCCAATCAAAAAAAGTTCCTAAGATAGGGAAATATCAGTACCAAATCAAAGTTCTGCCTTTTGGACTGAAGTCTGTACCTTGCACTGTTTCGATGTGCTGCATGTCAGTAATGGCTGCTTATCTACAAAGTTAAAGGTCTTCATTTACTCATAACTACATGATTAATAAAAGTGGGATCTCGGTCCTTGTAATAAAGAATTTCAGACAAGCAGCGGCCATCGTTCAAAGTATGCGGTCAAGAATCCAATTTCAGAAGTCAACAATTGCTCCTGTGCAAAGGATTCATTACTTGATGGCGACGTTTGACACCTAAGCTGCTAACGTGTATCCTTTGGAGGGTAGACTTGTATCAATGCAACAGAAATATCGTAGTCTGAAGTAAACAATCCATCCAGCTGCTCTGCAGATTTTTACTTGGGTTGGTAGTGTAACTCAGAATGTCCGACTCCCTATGATGCCATTACTGCAATGCCTAGAAATACAATGGAACCAAAACGTGTAAAACTGGTAGAGCAGTTAACATTTTCTCAAAGTGCTCCAGTCCTTTCCTTAGTGGTGTCAAGTAGCCAGCGTCTTGAAGGGAATCCTTTTTCATCAAGACATTCCATTGCATAAAATAGTGACAGATAAATCACTTCTAGGATGGTGTGCTGACAAGGACCATAACCAGATACAGCGAAAACCTGGGCAGAGGAGGAAAAATTCTATCATATCAACCTTTTGGAGTTAAAAGCTGTCCATCCACTTCTGACATATTCTTCCCATCGGTAAGGGCGAGTACCCTTCTTGTTTAGATGGACGCTACAACCATAATGTATTATCTAAACAAGCAGTGACAGACACTCTCAAGACCATTGTCCCTGGAAGCTTAAAGCATTTAGAAATAGCTACAGGTGACATATCTGAATTTTACAGCAGTCCACCTGCTGGAAATACAAAATGAACAAGTGGATACTCTGTCGACAAATGCTAAAAAATCACAACTAGATGCTGCTAGGCGTCTTTGAAGACTGCAAGTGGATTTATTTGCGCACAAAAAATGGTGACACGTATCAAAATATTACAAGCCAAGCTTCACGGAAAATGACCTTTTGATCGACTTGTCAGGCAAATATCTCTATGCCTTGCCACCCCCGCCTCACCCAACCCCTGGCTCTCCTTCCCCCAATCCAGCTGATTTCAACAGCACTGATCAAGCTGTGGAATTCCAGAGAAGAATGATTCCTACAGCTCATGAATGGCCAGTCTATGGTGGTTCATAGATCTACTTTACCTTTCAGAGAGACCACACATGAAGTTGCCTTGCAGATCGGATCTTCGCTACAAGCTTGGCGGCCTGATTCTACATCCCAATCTACCATTGTTCGACTTAGCGGGTTGGCTCTTGAATTCTTTAAGTATAAACATTTCGATCTTTCGCAAGACTGTAGTGAGATCTTGAGAGACCTTCCACTAGAGTGAGCTTCTGCATCTGGTGTACACAGAATAACTATAACCCTATTACATGCCCAAGGGAGGTGGTTTATGCATCTTTTTCATTTTGCAAGGTTTGGGCCATTCTTAACATCTACAAATATACACCTTGCAGCGATCACTGCGTAGAGGAAAGCTACTTCTTTAAAATTTTAATAGTAAAGGTTTCTTACAGGGCATCAAGAAGTTTTGTTTTCTCCCATTTGTCTCCCTTCTCCACCATGGGTATTGAATATTGTGCTATCAAATTTGATGGGTCTACCGTTTGAAACTTTACACTGGGAGACTGCAGCATTTATCACGGAGGACAGCTTTTCTGATGGCTGTTACTTCTGCGCCTAACAGCGGAATCCAGACCCTGTGTTCACACTAGCTTTATAAAGTTTTTCATTGAAGCAGTGTGATAATGAGAACCCACCCTAGCTCTCGTTAGAAGGTTGGGTCAGATCCTCGGATGAAGCAAACTGTTCTTGCCAAGCTTTCTTTCCAAACCCTTCCAATCTAACAGAAAGGGCTCTTTACTCATTAGATGTGAAAAGGGTTCTGAAATTCTATCTAGACCAAACAAATGATATCTGATAATCTAGCCTATTTGTAAATTGTAGCCCAGTGAGAACTGGTCTTTCCACGTAAAAGCAGTCAATTTCTAGAAGGATATTAATCCTCCATTAGATTTTGTTAGCGAATAAGTCTCTGCCTGGTAAGCCTCAGGCACACTCAACTGGGGGAGGGGGGGAAGCTCTATTAAGACGTGCCTATTTCAGGGACTAGTAAAGCTATGTGGAGATCCATACATATCTTTACCAGACATTATTGTTTGGATTCAGATAGAAGAGCAGACACCCAAGTCCGCAAAGCCTCTTTGAGGTATCTTTCTGATAGAAACTTCTTGCTGCAGATTCCTCTTCTTTTTAATATTTCCATGCATCAGACTGGATATGGAAACTTTTCAGTAGTACCTTAGTGTGCCGTCAGGTGGCTCTGGACGTCTCTTCACAACTCAGTCTCCACACAGGCGCCACCAGTATGTGCTGACGTCAGTTCCTTTCTTTTCGCTCCACCAGACACAGATCCGGAGCTCCATTTGTGCCTCTCCAAGACATTTACCTCAATGGTTTTTCGGTTTTTCCTGCAGAGTGCTTGCGCTGTGCCAAATCTACTGTATTTAATATAAATCCTAAAAGGGGCTTATATCCCACCCTGTCTTTTTCTTCTTTCATGTGCTTGTCACTTACTTTTCCTCTGTTTCTATTGGTTGTAGTGAACCATTTCCTGCCATTTGTTATGTGTTCTTCTCATCAGTGTCTCATGGCCGAAGTACTCCTGTTCACCCACTTTTGAACTTCTTAGTTATTTTAATTACGAGCGAGCACGCCATTTGCTCTCTCCGCCCTCCCAGTCTCTTCTCTGTGACATTTCCTTCTTTCCCAGAATTTTTCCTCTCTGAAGCCTCAGAGCCGCCCCGTTACTCGCCCGCCCCAACAGTAGTTCACACTCTGCATCGGACTTCCATCCCTTGACAGCTCCGTTCCTCAGCGTGCTTTGTTTTTTTACAGAGAAGGCACTAGGTCTCCTACGACGGACACGGACTCTATGTACTTCAGGCCACCAAATGCATATTTTCAATCATTGGCAAATGGAGGCGGCTGTAGTCATAGCTTCAACCCCCACCAGCGTGGTGTGTGATACGAAGAGCAGGTGCTAGTCTGTCTCACGCACTGTAATTTGCATTCGAAAAGTCCACTGGTTGTTGTCTGAAACAGCAGATGCCAGATCCCCAGGCTTGATCATATGCATCCAATGGGCACTTTGCCCCGACCCCTCCACTTTCCATGGTTGTGCAGCCTTTCTAGGGTCCCACTCCCACATTGTTCGCTGTTCCCCTTCCATACCATTCATTGCCCGTGCCTTGCTCGTTTTTCATTAGCAAGGTTTTCTCAAACAGCAAGCATGGCAGCTGTTTTCCTTCTAGCTCAGTGGTTGAGCTTGTGTGCTCAAGTGCTTATCATCTTTTCACTAAAGGACAAGCGTTACAAGGGCTGAAAAACCTCTGCTCTGCAGCTGCTTTGGTCTGTGCTCTGGCCCTCGGTAATTAGTGTGCGTTTGCCTACATTTAGATGGATAACTGTGCCTTATTCATAAACCTAATCCACCTGAGCATTTTCTTTGTCTCCCCCTTGCGCGGCGCTTCCAATCAAACAGCAATAATGGCAGCTGTTTTTCTTCCAGTGCAGCAGTTGAGCTCTCTCATGTGCACCAACAGACGTGTTTCTTGCTTAAGCAATTGGCTAGAACCCAATGAGATCTCTGATTTGACAAAGAACTGCATATGTGCTGGTCACCTACAGCAGCTGTTTAAGTAGCACGGATCGCGCAGGAACAGTCCGGCCCAGTCTTGAAGGCCGGCTGGCTGCCTTCTGCAGCTTGAGAAGCAGTGTCCACTCTAGTGCAGAATGAGAGAGTTCGTGGGTTGCCAGCCTCCAGCAGTGGTTTGACTTCCATAGTGCTTGAATAAGGAAGTGCTATTTAGTTGCTTAATAGGCACACTTGTTATTTAAAGCTCAAAGACACGATCTGAACGTGCCATGTGCAGTAACTCCATCCCAAGCAAGCAATATTTATGCCATGACGTCTTCTTTTTAACCATCATTGCATTCATGAGTTTATCATTGGATCATTTGAAGTGAATAAGGACTAATATTCCCACAATGCAACGATTGGTCACTAAGCGAATCCCAATTGATGAAACAGGAAGTTATTAATGGTATTAAGCCATCTGGTAACTTTCAAGCTCTGTTGAGCTGCTTTCTTTTTAATGGTTTTGTCAGTTTACTCAAGTTTTTACTTTCATTTGCATATTTGATTTGAAGCCAGTTAAGTGATGTGATTCACAGTGACGCTTGATCTGTGTACATGCCCATAGCTGCACAACTGACACTATGTCTCCAGAAACACAGATTTGCTGGACTGGATGGAGCTTAACTAAAGTCCAGTGGTTGTCTCTGAAATATACCAAAGATACTTTCAAGTTACCTAAAATGAAAATCGAAGCCTTTGAATGTGTTTTTTTTCGTTAAGAATTTTGATGAATGGAAACGGACCACCAGAATGAAACTCCTGTGCTAAACATCTTATCTTTTATGCATGCATTAAACAATGTTTCCAAACAGAGCTTCTACTCAGACCCTGCACGTCTTACTTAAGCTGGAGTTTCCAAAATGTCACTCTGAGACCTGTTTTTCTTTGAGAGGCACTCTGGATTCCTGTATGCCTTACCGCCGATACCACTCTTGGCAATTTTAACAACTATTATTAACTCCATGTTTGGAAAAGGCTATTTCCCTAAAGCTTGGAAATTAGCATCGGTTCTTCCGCTTCTAAAAAAAAAAAACCCACATTTGGATCCTATCGATCCTAACAACCTATCTAGGCTCCCTCTACCTGCAAAAATCGCGGAAAAAATAATGAATACTCAACTTAGTCGTTTTTTGGAAGAAGGTCATGTGCTGGATCCCACACAATATGGTTTCCGGGCGGGACATAGCACCGAATCTGTGCTTCTCAAATCTACTGAGGAAATTAGATCTATATTGGACCAAGGAGGAAAAGCAGCATTGATCATGCTGAATCTATCCGCGGTCTTTGATATGGTCCATCATGGGCTATTAATGGACTGGCTACATGAGATTGGAGTCAAAGGGATAGCCTGGAATCTTATTAAGTCTTTCTTAGATGATAGAGTACAAACTGTTACTCTGGGAGACTTTCCTGCCAAGCCCTTCTCCCTTCCCTGCGGTGTCCCTCAGGGTTCATCCATAGTCCAACACTTTTTAATATCTATGTAAAACAACTGGCCCCTTTGGTAGATTCCTTTGGGTTCTACCTCACCTCCTATGCTGACGATACCCAGATTGTAGTCTCTCTACTCCCTGTGCAACGTCTGAATACAGTATCTGGGTTCAAGGATTGTATGACTGCGGTTGGCAACTGGATGGCTCAGAACTGCCTCAAATTGAATTCCAACAAAACTGAGGTGGTTCTTTTTGAAAATGACTTAAATTTCTGGACCCCAGAATGATGGCCAGACTCACTAGGACCCCTCCCAACTCCCAGTAGAAAAGTAAAAAACCTAGGAATCATTATTGATAATCAGTTGTCCCTCAAAGATCAAGTTAATGCGGTAGTCTCTGCTACTTCATATACATGGAGGTCATGTAAAAAGATCCTGCCTCTACTACCCAAAGAGAGTCAAAGAATAGTTGTCTCAGCCCTGGCCCTATCGAGATTGGACTATTGTAATAGCCTATACCTAAATTTTCAGGAAGGGCTATTAAAAAAAACTCCAACTATTGCAAAATGCAGCTTCCAGACTGATCTCTGGGATTCCAAAATATGCTGCAATCTCGGCTGAGATCAAAAGGCTTCACTGGCTTCCAGTAAAAAAACAAATTCTGTTTAAGGCCATGTGTGTTATGCATAGGTCCCTTCATGGAAATGGACCCACTCATTTGACAAGGCACATTCGATGGTATATTCCCAGAAGAATGTTGCGGTCTTCAGAGGCAAAATTAGTTTCAGTCCCTATGGCAAAAAAAGCTAATTGGGGTGGACGAAGCTTTTTAGTTGGAGCAGCCAAGGCATGGAATACTCTCCCACAACACCTTGGAGACCCCACTAATCACCTGAACTTTAGGAAGGCCCTGAAAACATGGCTATTCACGCTTTAAAGACTTTTACTCCTACCCAGTTCGCTCAAAGGATGGATATCCTATAATAGCGCCAGGACACCTTCGGGTAACAGTCGCGCTCTACTAATTTCAATAACATAACATAACACTCCTGCCCAAAGTTCTCAAGAAGCCCGACCGGGCCCAAGTCATCCTAGTGGCTCTGGATTGGGCATTGAGAGTGTGGTATCCAGAACTCCTGGGCTTGAGCATATATCCTACAATCAGACTGCCCCTCCTTGAGGAGCTGCTGATGCAGTAACAGGGCAGTGTTCTGCACCTGGGCCTTTCCAATCTCCATCCTCTAGCTTGGACATTGAGTGGCGACAGCCGACACCTGAAGGTGGTTGATAGCTTTTCTGCCAGTCATCCCTTGACAAAAACCAAATACGCCTGTCATTGGAACAAGTTGGTGGCACACGTCAAATTGACTCCATCCAGGCCAACAACTGCTTTCCTTTGGGCACAGTTAAGGGTTATCTTTTAGACGTTTTGTCCTATGTACGGTTGCCAGATCAGACCTCCTTGTTTAAGTCACCAGTGGTGATGTGGTTTGTGAAAGAGCGAACACATGTCCCCCCTTCCCATTTTATAATGCCCCAATGGGACCTTAACCAGGTTCTCACTTATTTGATGATCACTCTGTTCGAGCCGCTTCACAGCTGTCCCTTACAGCTCCTCATCATCAAGACCGTGTTCCTAGTCGCCATCATCTCAACATGGCGTGTAAGTCAACTTAAGCATTTGTGTTAATCCACCATACACCATGTTTTTCCCAGAAAAACAGATTCTTTGAACTCTGAAACCAACACCTTGCCGGCTTTCTTTGCTCCTTCTCACCCCTCTAAGGAGGCGAAGAGACTCCATTCTTGGACCCAAAGAGAGTACTGAACTTCTACATAGATCATACCAAGGTACACTGGGTAGAAAATCTGTTATTTGTTCACTGGAACAAAAAAAGCCAAGGCTGCGCAGAAGTTAACTATCTGCTGCATTGTGCTCTGCATTAGATCTGTTATGCATTGGCTAAAAAGCAGCCTCAGGAAGGACAGCGTGCTCCCTGTACCAGGGCCAAAGCTTCTACCAATGCATTATTCCCTGTTGTAGACGTATTGCAGGCAGCTACGTGGGTATCCCTCCATACATTCATAAAGCACTATTGTCTGGACAGTCTGGTTACAGAGAAGGGCATGTTGCTCTTTCGGTCCTGCTGAACTTTCCGGCTTTAGTACATCCTTAGGCCCACCCTCGTATATGCACTGCTTTAGCACCTATTAAAAAGTTGATGAATCTGCTGGCAAAAGTCTCTATATGGGCCGAGATCAAACTTTCTGCCAAATTTGGTGGAATTCCTTTCACTGTTCAATTTTCCTTTGGAAGATTGCATAGGGTAAAACTGTGTTTCGGGAACCTCTTTTTCTTGCTCCCCGCTTGACACATCACCCTGAAACTTTCCAGGAAGGAGCGGAAGTGGACACTTTTTTGGGGGAGGGGAGGGGGGTGGAGTTTTTTGAAGATCCCTCAAGCCGTGCCAAAGTTATTAGAAAACCAATAAAATACTTTTCATATGCTCCCATGAAATTGAGGTCCTAATTATAGCTACTCAGTGGTGACCGCCACTAAATAATATGTATGTGTATGTATATGTGTGTGTGCGTATGTATGTGTACATATATATATACACGAGTGTGTGTGTATTACACAGTGACGGTCACCTCTGGGTAGTTATAGTTAGGGCAGTTATAGTTAGGGCAGCTATTCCTTTGGAAACATGTTTGTGTTCTAATAACTTTGGCCCCATTTGATTTATCTTTGCAAAACTTTCCAAAAGTTAATTTTTTTGGGACTAGTTTGTGCATGGAAAGTTTTGTGATGATCCTTCGAGTGGGGTCGAGAAAAACGGGGAGTGCCAAAAAGGAAATTCCCCTTGCATTTTGCATACACTTTTTAAGAAGGGCTACAGCAAAAACTGCTGAACGGAACAATATCAAATTTGGCAGGAAGCTAGCTCTTAGTCCGTAGACTGTGTTTTGAATTGGCAGTCAGACCAGATTTATTAATTATAGGCTCCAGGGAGCCAACCCCTGGGGCGGTATTCAATAAGGTGAGGGCGGGTCACATGTGTTAGACCATGTCATGAGTGATGTAATATGAGAAGACATAAACAGGCCAGGGCGGCGGGCACCAGTTATAGTTAGTTCTGCTAACTATAACTGGTGAATTTCTGGTTTTTTTTTTTAGTTCAAAACGTTAATATTGTCACTGTGTCACTGACATACTCATTTAACTATAACATTACTTATACATTTGTTTCTTAAGTGAAAATATATTCTGTATATTCACTGAAAAAAACACAGATTTCAGGGACTTTATAGTTAGTTGGACATTTCACTCGTATAAAACCAGAGAAACTGGGCTGTTATAGTTAGTTGAGCTAACTATAACTTGCACCCCCGCAATGCACTGCTGATGATGTCACATTACATCACTCATGGCATGGTCCGTGACATCACTGATGACAAAGTCCCTCCGGAGTAAAGTGGACTTCATCCCCTGACCAGTTCTGTGCCAGGAGGCAAGTTTGCATAGTGGTGGAGAAAGGCGAGCGTGACTTCTTAGCAATCCTACTGTGTGTAACTTACTGGAGGTAACAGGAGGGGTTGTTGGCCCCCAAAGACAACCTTGTGGGCCAACTACCCCTCCTATTACCTCCAGTAAGTCCCGCACAGCAGGATTGGTAACTTCTCCTAGCAGGCCGGGCCCCCTTTGCCCACCACTCTGCAAACGCGCTCCCTGGTGCTGTTGGATGGGGATTAAAGTCTCCGTCACTGCTGAAGATTCCTAGGAGCCAAATAGCCTACCTGATGACTCCAGTATGCCCGCGGTGCTCCCGCCAATAATTAAGAAAAGCCCTGGGGGAGGTTGCGGTCCCCAGGCCTGCGGGGGCCCGCGCTGCCCTCACATATATTTTGCATATTGCCCCCGGGACCTGGCCCACCCGGGGGCTCATTAAAATGAAGCGCGAGACACCGGGCTTTGTTTTTTTTTCTGACTGGATTCGCAAATCCCGCCAAAATCCTTTAAAATAAATAAATAAATAAATAAATGCTTTTTAATTTGGTCCTGGGGGTCCCTGTGGCCAGGCCTAGGGGTAAGGGTGTTTTGTGTTTTGTGTTTTCTACCCTGCCCCCTGTTCTTGGTTTTTTAATCTTTTTTTCTTGTGACTCGGTTGAACCGAGTCACAAGATGGCTGCCAACACTACTTAGTTTGATCGGAATGAAGCTCGTGCTCGGGAGGGTTCGCGGATCCACCTCGGTCACCAGATACATTATTTTTAAATAATTTCTCAGGAACTACAGAACGGATTTACACCATTTAAAGCAAAAAGTGCACTCTGAACCAAGAGCTACCTCTCTGCCAAATTTTGGGTAATTCCGTTCAGCAGTTTGGGCTGTAGATGCAACTAAAGTTTCCTATGGAAATTAACATGGAGAAAATGCGTTTTGGGACCCAGTTTTTTCTCGGCCCCCATTTCACCAATCACCTCGAAACTTTCAAGACAGGAGCAGACCGGAGCGCCCCATTAGTTTTGAAAATTTTGCAATGATTACTCAAACGGCGCCAAAGATATTGGCAATTCAAAAAACGCTTTTCCAATGGTTCTAACTATAGCTACCTACTGGTGACCACCAGTAGGTAATATATCTCTGATAGAGACTTCTATCCATAGATTATCTACCTCAGAATTTCCCTAGACGTCAGACTTGATCTGGAAGATCTTTGGGGAGCAGTACCCATGTGCACTGGTATGTGACATAGCATTTCTGTCATCTGCGCCATCCTCGCTGGAAATGTTGCAGTTCCTATATAGGCGCCACCTGGGTGCGCTTGATGTCAATTATTTTTTTTCCGTGCCAGCCAGCGCTGATTTGGAGAAAAGCTACCTCTGTCTTTTTTTTTTTATTTATTTACAGGCTTTTTCTATGTTTTTATCAGCATTTTATAAGGTTTACCTCCTGGTGTGTCGAGGAATGTCTTTGCGCAAGTTGGTTTTTAGGCCCTGCGGTTCTTGTCACTGACCGATTTTTGTGACGGACCTGCATCTCTTTTGGCTGTGGTGTCTGAGCGCAACCACAACACCAAGGTGTGTTCAGATTGCAGGGCCATGGAACTGAAGGCTTTGAGGGGAGCAGTCCCGGAAGATGCTTGCAGCCTGGCATGCGGAAGTTGAGATCCCGATTGAGGGGAAGGTTCCGAGGTAGTTTGCGGTGCCCGAAGTCACCCTCACCCCATTCTGAATCCTCAGGTAGGAGGCAGAAAAAGAAGAGCAAAAAGTTGAAGCGTTCCTTGACTTCTCCTCGTCTGTTGGCGGACGAGACAAGGGAGCTTTGGTGTTCTAGGCCTTCCTCCCCAGAACCTGGCCAAACTCAGAACCTCCCCGAATTTCTAAAAGCCCGAGTGCCCCTGCCCAATTTAAAGGGTTTTTTGTGGCCGTGCACCTCATATTTGGGCAGCCCGACCCTGTTGACGTGTCTCCAGCCCAATGGGGTCAGAATGGGCCCTATCTGGTTCCGTGTCTGTGGCCTTTCCTGGGCTGCAGGGATCCATCCCTAGATCCAGACTGATGCTGGTCGTGCCTTACCCCTGTGCCAGTCCCGATGCTCCTGCCGGTGCCCCCAAGCAGCGCCATCCCCATTGTCAACCCCAACTCAGACACTGACCTGGACGAGCATTGGACGAGCATTGCCCGACGCTGACTCGGATATCGGCAGGAGCCTTGCCGCCTAGATCGGAGCCTGAGCCTTTTTTTTATTGCAAAAAGAGCAACTCAATCAATCAAAACGTTTGTTAAGCGCGACTACTCACCCGTAAGGTTCTCAAGGCGCTGGGGGTGGCGGGGTGGGGGGTGCAGGTTCCAGTCCATCAAGGAGGGGGTCCGTTGAAGAGCCAGGTCTTGAGATCTCTTACGAAGATGGTGAGCGATGTCTGTCTGAGGTGGAGCGGAAGGGCGTTCCAGGCCTTGGCCGTGAGGAAGAAGGAGCGGCCTCTCGATCTGGTTTTTCGGTTCGAGGGACCACGGCGTAGGAGAGCTGGGCTGATCGGAGGGTCCTTTGGGGTGTGTGCAATTTGAGTTGGCTGTTCAGGTCCGGTGTCGTGGAGGGCCTTGTGTGTGTGGGTGAGCATCTTGAGGGTGACTCTTGCCAGTGGAGTGTGCGCAGGTGCTGGGAGATGTGGCAGTGTTTTGGCAGGTTCAGGACCAGTCTTGCGGCGGTGTTCTTGAAGTTCTGTAGCTTGCGGATGAGGTTTTTGTTCATTCCGGTGTAGAGTGTGTTGTCGTAGTCGAGTCTGCTGGTGACTCGGGCGTGAGTGACGGTCTTTCTGTGTTCAACGGGGATCCATTTGAAGGTCTTACGTAGGAGGCGGAGGGTGTGGAAGCAGGAGGACAAGAATGAGTTGATCTGGCGGTCCATTTAGAGCTCGGAGTCCAGGATGATTCCCAGGTTGTGTGGGTGGTACGTTGGGGTGGGCGGGTTTCCGAGGCTGGGGCCCACCATGTCTCGTTCCAGGCGTCTGGGTTTGGGTCCATGATGAGTACTTCCGTCTTGTTGGTGTTAAGTTGTAGGCAGCTGTTTTTCATCCATTTGGCGACCGCTTCCATGCCTTCTCGAAAGTTGCGTCTGGCTGTGTTTGGTTCATTGGATAGGGAGAGGATGAGTTGTGTGTCGTCTGCGTATGACACAATGAGGAGTCCTTAGGTTTTGCCGATTGGGGGCGAGCAGATCCATGTAGACGTTGAAGAGCGTCGGGCTGAGGGCCCCTGGGGGACTCCGCTGGTGTTTGGCATAGGTTCCGAGAGCCAGGGGGGGAGTCTGACCCTGCGATCTGCCGTAGAGGAAGGAGCTGATGCAGTCTATGGCCTTGTCCTGGATCCCTGTGTCGTGGAGTCTGCGTATTAGGGTGCGTGGGAGACTGTTGAATGCCGCTGAGAGGTCGAGGAGGAGGAGGGCTACTGTTTCTCCTTTGTCCAGTAGGGTGCGGATGTCATCTGTTGCAGCGAGGAGGGCGGTTCCCGTGCTGTGATTTTTCCTGAAGCCGCATTGGGAGGAGACAAGGATGTTGTGCTCTTCGATGAATGTGGCGAGTTGGCTGTTGATGGCTTTAACTTTCACAGGGAACGGGAGCAGGGTGATGGGTCTGTAGTTTTTGAGGTCGGTGGGGTCCGCCGAGGGTTTCTTCAGGAGGGAGTTGGCCTCTGCATGCTTCCAGTCGTCAGGAAACGAGGCGGTCCCCAGGGAGCGGTTGATGGTGTGGCATGAGTATGGGTGCGATGGTGTTGTGTTATGTTATGTTATGTTATTGGTTTTTATATAGCGCGACAATTACCCGGAGGCGTCCTGGCGCTGTCTAGCAGATCCTAAGAAGGCTGAGTCAAAGGCAGATGGAAGAGGAGATCAGGGTTATTCATTACGGAACAGCCACGTCTTAAGTTCCCTTCTAAAAGACAGCAAATCCGTTGCCGACCTAAGGTACAGAGGAAGTTCGTTCCATGCTTTGGCGGCCCCGCAGACAAAACTTCTGCCTCCCCAGCGAGCTTTCCTAATTCGCGGAACCTGCGCCAAATTTGCTTCTTTAGAGCGTAGGTTTCTGCCTGGCACGTACCAGTGTAATCTATTCTTCAATAAATCTGGGCCTAAGCCATGCAGAGCCTTAAAGGTCAGGGTCAAAGCCTTGAACTGAATGCGGCTATTGACTGGTAACCAATGCAGAGTTTTTCTTCCTGCAGACGCCGAGGCGAACCGTGAGGCGCCCGTGAGGAGGCGGACAGCAGCATTCTGTAAAATTTGAAGCTTGTTCAGTGCTCTACTTTGCGCATTTAAATACAAACCGTTACAATAATCCAGCCTGGCAAGTACCAGCCCCCTGACCACTGTGTGTCTACTGTCCGATGGAAGTAGGGGTAGCACTTTCCTCAGCATCCTAATGGTATACATGGTTTTGGACGTTACCTCTTTAATATGAGAGTCAAAGGTTAATTTGTCGTCCAGAATTATGCCAAGGTTTTTTGCTTTGACGACCGGGGGTGGAAGCGTGCCAAGTGAGTCCGGCCAGCAGGCAGGGGTCCAGAAATTGGTGACATTTCCGAACAGAATAACCTCAGTTTTATCTGAATTTAGTTTGAGGCAGTTCTTCGCCATCCAGCTCCCCACTGCTAGCATACAGTCCTGTAGGCGCTTTACCGTGTCTAGCTCGCCCTCAGGTGTCCGAGAGACGACAATTTGGGTGTCATCTGCGTAGGACGTGATTCCAAATCCATACGCGCTGATCACGGGGCCAGAGCACTCACATAAATATTAAAAAGCGTGGGGCTCAGTGAAGACCCCTGAGGGACGCCACAAGGTGTCGCAAAAGGTCTAGAATGGAACTCCCCCAAGGTAACCACTTGTTCTCTGTCTATGAGAAAAGATCTAATGAGGTCCCATGCTTTTCCGACAATTCCGCACGTTTTTTTTTTCTTTTTTCATTTTTTTTTCTTAAACAAAAGGAGCATATGATACACACCGCACGTTTTTAGGCGATTCAGAAGAATAGAGTGGTGGACGGTGTCGAACGCTGCCGACAGGTCAAGCAGAATCCGCGCTGCTTTCCCTCCCTGGTCCACCGCCTCTCTAATTTCTTCCGTTGCTTTGATCAAGGCAGATTCAGTACTATGACCTGGCCTAAATCCGTATTGTGTGTCAGCGGCTCTGTTGAAGATGTGTGGGGCAGGGGTCCGTTGGGGCCCCGGAGTGGATTGACTTCAGTGTCTTCGGTGGTTAGGGCTGTCGATCGATAGGCTTCAGGGTGTTGGGGGTAGTTGGTGGGGGTTCCGAGTGTTGGTTGTCTTCGTCGAAGTTGTTGTAGATGCTCTTGATTTTGTGGTGAAAGAAGGTGCTGAGTTTGTCACAGAGGTCTTGAGGAGGGGATGTCAGTCGACTCGCTGGTGGATTGGGCGTACTCCTTGATGATGTTGAAGAGTTCTTTGCTGTTGTGTGCGTGTGGAGATTCTGTCTTCAATCGCTTTTTTCCTCGTTTTTCTGATGAGTTGGTGGTGGGCGTTGGTAGCGGCTCTTTAGTTGTGAGTTTCTGTGGAGTTGGTGTTCCTCCAGGTCTTTTAGGGGTGGTGGCAGATGTCTAGATTCTCGTCATTTGGTGGTGAGCCACCTGGCTTTCTTGGCGTGGGTGGTGTTTCTCTTGAGGGGGGCTATGGTGTTGGCGCTGTCGGAGATCCATCTGTGCAGGGTTCAGGCTGCTGTGTTGGGGTCGTAGTTTTCCGCGATGGTTGGGGTGGAGATGCTGAGTGAAGAGGTAAGCTGGTCGTCGGTGATTCTGGTCCAGTTTCTTTGTGGGAGCAGGTGCTGGTGTCTGTGGATGATGGGTGTTCTGAAGGTGAAATGGACGCATCGGTGGTCCGTCCATGGGAGCTCGTGGTGTGGCTGAAAGTGATGGAGTTTCCTATTGTGAAGAGGGGGTCGAGGGTGCGTTCTGCTGAGAGCGTGGGTTCTGTCACGATTTTGGTGAGTCTGATGGTGTGGAGGTTGTCCAGGAGGGATGTGGTGTTGGGGTCCAGTTGGTTGTCGATGTGGAAGTTGAGGTCTCCCAGCAGGGTGTAGTTGGTGGATGTGATGGCGTGCGGGGAGATGATGTCCGTGATGGAGTAGGTGAATGGTCCGCAGGGTCCTGGGGGTCTGTAGATGAGGGTTCCTCGGAGGGTGGTGGTAGGGTTGGTCAGTATCTTGAAGTGTAGATGTTCCATCAAGTCTGTGGGTTTGTCGGGGAGTGTGCAATTGATAGACGGAATGCTGACACAATGTCAAACATTCCCCTCAGTACAGAGATCTGAGACTAAATCCATCTTTTTTGCACCCCATGCCTTTCCAGTTTAGACCCAGCCATATGCAAATCAGCCCTGACCCTGCTCCTCATGTCCAGCCCGAACTGCCAGGCCAGGTCCTCCCTGGACCAGAAATAAGCATCCATGGGGAGCAGGGTCAAGAGTAATTGGCATATGGCAGGCTTCAGACTGGGCTGACGAGACGAGCAAAAATAACAACTGATTAAACCCAGATCGGTGACTGTTTGAAAAGTATCTACACTCCGTCCATTTTATTTTGCGATGTTGCGGTTTGTGACCCAAGTGGCTATGGTTATGCCCAGACGGGGGTCCCTTGCTTACTGCTCCACTGGATTCACACTAGCCTGGCAGATGAGGGATAATACCCTGGTCCCAGGATGCTTGTTTTTGTTCCAGGGAGGGCTTGGCTTGAAGTTGAGCCTGATTTACATATGACGGAGTCCAAACAGGGGTGATGTGGCAAGCAAAACAACGATGGAGTGTCTCACGACCAGCTGACGGAGGATCATCTCTCTCTTCTCCGCGAGGTGGTCTCGGCTCTTCTGACCAAGTGAGCCATAGAGATGGCTTATGTGCCAGAAGTAGGCTGTGGTTGTTGTTCCCAATACTTTCTTGTTCCCAAAAAGCACAAGGGTCTTCTCCCTATCCCTGATCTCCGTACTCGGCCTCTTCCTCAAAAAGGAGAAATTCAAAATGCTAATTTTAGCTCAGGTCTTGTCTGCCCTGGACCCAGGAGACTGGATGGTTGCGTTGGACTTGCAGGATGCTTATTTTCATGCTCCTGTCCTGCCTGTCGACCGGGGCTATCTTCGGCTTATGGTAGGCCATGAGCACTTTCATTTCACTGTGCTTCCTTTTGGCCTTACCAGCATGCCTTGGGTGTTCACCAAGGTGATGGTAGTGGTTGCGGCTCATCTACAGATGTCAGGGGTGGCATTCTTCCTTAACTTGATGACTTGCTGCTGAAGGACGCTTCACTCGCCCGCCTTTCACCATTTCAGGATTTGCTCCCGTCCATCGATCAAGTCACCTTTGGACCCACTTGCTTTACTTCTCTCCGAGATTTGATTCCTATGCCCGGCCCCCGGACTTCTAATGTTCCCGGTTGCATACAAGTTTGACGCTGACCCCTGATTGCTTAAAACCTGGACTACGCGCCAATTTATGCCCGCGTTTGTTCCACCTCTACTGGATTCCTTGTACTTACCTGTACTACGCCCAGCACACGCTTAAATTATGACCATTGTCCTGATGATGGCCTGAAATTAATCAGGCTGAAACGCCGTCGACAATCTCCAGCAAAGAACTTTGACTTTTTCTGTGGTCATTTAAAATTTGCTTGAACCAGACTGTATATAATCATTGTCCTTGACCACATTGTTATTATATTATTATTTTTTTCGCCGTTCACACTGTTTTCACCCATTGTGTCACTGCACCGTTCACTATCACGCCGAGTGCTCACTTGTGTGTTTTGGTAATTTGTACCTTTATTGTATTGTAGTGCTGTAATAACTACTTGCATAATATATATCCTTTTTCTATTTTTCTTGTGGTCTCCCCCCTTTTTTCCCCTTCCCTTTGTGATTTTTATCACTGATTTGAAACTTGCTATTTTCAAAATGATATCCAGCTGAGACGTTGTTGTTCTGTTAAAAACTATTGCCCGGTCTCTGCTGGGATAACGGGCTTACTCTTGTTCATTGTTTCCTTGCTGCTGAAGGCAGGCAAGCCCCAGGCAGTAATCTCCCACTTTCGAATTACGTCGAACCTCCTTCACTCACTGGGGTTCACTAACAAAATACAGATGTTACAACTGATGTCTTCTCAGGTGCTCCCTTTCGTCGGAGCTGTTCTGGACACAGTGCAGTTTCAGGCTAATCCTCCCGAGCAGCAAGTCCAGCATCTGTGGGACTGACTTGGAGGCTGCTGGGCCTCATGGCCTTCTGCAAGTGACACATGGCCTCCTGCATCCTGCAAGTGACACATGGCCTACTGCATCCTTTTTTTATTTTTTTTATTTCTTTGAGTTTTGTTATAGTAACAAAATGCTGAAAAAATAAACAATACCACTTAATAAGAATGACATCATAGGTAGAACATTCGATCATCGTGACATGTGATTTAAGTCTGAGGGGAGTCTACCATAGTCCCAAGTGGTCAGTTATCTGGTGCCACGTCCTCTGAGCAGTCCTATACGTAGTGGGCTAAGAGCCACATGGTCTCCTGCATCCTGCTAGTGACACATGCCAGATGGCATATGCAGGCTCTTGAGTGGAACCTGAAGGTTCGATGGGTCCAGCATCAGGGAAGTCTCCGACTTGGTCCAGGTGTCGGAGGGAACTGCAAACTATCTGCAGTGTTTGTTCACGAACTGTGATTGGGTCAGAGATGGACCCCTCTCCCTTCCCCAAGCAGCTCTCATAGTAGTGACTGATTCATCACTACTAGGATGAGTGGCCATCTGGGAGAGGTGTAGATCAGAGAATTCTGGTCTCAGATGGAATCTGGATTCCACATTGACATGCTGGAACTCTGGGCGATCCGACGCATTGAAAGTCTTTCTACCCTCCATCAAGGGAAGGCTGGTACAAGTGTTAACGGACAACACCACCGCCATGTGGTACTGCAACAAGAAAGGTAGGGTTGTGGACCCTTTGTCAAGATACTTGACTGGAACGCCTGTGCATTTCTCTGGTGGTTCAACATCTGGTAGGTTCTCTGAACACCAGGGCGGATAAACTCGGCCAAAGATGCTTAGTAGGTCACGTGTGGCATCTCCATCTGGAGATGGTGCAAGGTCTTTTTCAGCTGTGGGGAGAGCCTCAGAGTATGCACAATGTCAGCAGTTTTGCACGCTGGTCTCTCCAGGGCAGCACTCGTTCGGAGACGCTTTTCGCCTCGAGTGGAGCTCTGGCCTGCTGTACACCTCCCTACCCAGAGTTCTCAGGAAGATCAAGAACAAACTGGCCCAAGTCATCCTTGTGGCTCCGGACTGGGCATGGAGAGTCTGGTGTCCCAGGCTTCTGAGCATGGATGTTGATCCTCCCATTCAGGCTGCCCTTCACTTCTGTCGCAGAATCAGCAGAAGGTTTTCCACCCTAACCTGACAACTCTCTGCCTTCTTGCGTGGAGATTGAGCTGTGACAGTTGACAGCTTTGAACCTTCCCCCTGATGTCAACTTGGCAGCCAGGCGTTATGTCATCTTGGGAGCCAGGTATCTCCATCAAGATGGTGTACACTTGCCGTTGGAAAGCTATTGTGCAGACCCTCCAGGATTTCGCGATTTCGCGGCTTGCCGCGAAATCGGCACTTTTGTAAAAATGCCGCGATTTTTACAAAAGTGCCCGCGAAATCGGCACTTTTGTAAAAATGCCGCAATTTTTACAAAAGTGCCCTAATCCCGTAGTTGATGATGAAAGGTTTCTGGAACGTGGCCACAAAATAGTGTGCCTTTGTCCATCAAAGCATGTGTAACCACAGAGGTTTAAGGGTGCTCAAAATCTTCTTGTTCTGGAAAAACAACTCCGCTGTCCCGTTTTCAGGTATTTCATTATTCAGCAACCATTTATTGGGATGCAATGTGTTAAAGAAATGCAAACGTGGTATTAACATATAAATATTGATCTGAGTCCATTGGGGACAAGCTTGTAACTGTGTTCTCTGCCTCTTGAAGGTCTCAGAGCATCTACAAAGCTAGCTTCTGTGAGAAATGCCTTCTGGGACAGAACAAGTAGTCTAGAGTAGCTTGCAGAGCCACACCCAGCAGCAAGAGTGCTAGGGGGCCATGCTAATGGAAGACCAATGTGCTTTGCAAATGACAAGAACTTGAAATACAAGGCACTTCAACCAGTGAGTTTGCAGTTCAGATCACAGGACTGGACATATTGCTTATTACTTAGTTCTGAGCAAGCATGAGGGAGAGATCTTCAAAATGCACTAGCATCAAGTATCTTCCAGGTAAGGAAAGGTTGGCGGTAATTGCAGTGTTGCGCTGTCGTGGCTTAGGCTTTGGATGCATGGATAACGCGCTACATAACAGCATATTGGCAATGAACTACGATTCCCACCGGGCCATGAACTCTTGTGTAGTCTGGACAGCTGGCCTCCATCTTGGATATCTAGGCATACCTTCGCTTGTGGTTGATGTCATCTTGGCTGGGCAATTGTGCTACAATCCTGATATAGCCGGGAGCTTGCTAGGAGGACCATGGATTTTCTTGACAAGAACCCTTTGATTTCCTATGGATTTGTATTGAAGGACTTTAGAAGATTGAGAGAAGTACTTCAGGAACAATAATAATAATACATTTATAAAGTGCAGTGCTACCCGAATGCGGGTTCCCGTCGCTACCAATAAGGAACAGATGCGCTTTAAAATAAATGGGCAGTGGTAGGATTTCAAAAGGTTTGCATACTAATAAAGTCAGTTATTTTTCTCACAGTGGACCTTCTCGGTCCTGCTCAAAGGGCCATGGCCTGTCCACGAAAGCGGTGTCGAGCCACCCTCAGACCTTAAGGTGAGAAAAGGGTTACGGATGTGCCAAACACCGGTCCCGCAGTGTGTCAAAAGGTGTGATAACTGCTACCAACCTATACTAAAGCAAATGGAGAATTGCATTTCCAAAGGATAACAGGCTTCACCTGTGGGCTGCTTCCTCTGTTCCATATTCCAGGTTGCCTATTCAAAGTGGAATACTCTGCTAAAAGACTTTCCATTGATTTTAAGGCTGAAAATGAATGATTATGAGTAAAATAAAGTGCCGCAAAAATGCCGCTAAATTTCCATATTTGTGCCGCTAAATTTCCATATTTGTGCCGCTAAATTTGCGAATCCATGCCGCTATATCCTGGGGGGTCTGATTGTGGCATGGTATGCAAAAAAAACTCTTGATCCCCTTTTTGCCCTGCTTTGTGAGATTCTGCTTTTCATTCTTGCTCTTGACCAGTTGAACTCTGTTCTGGGCACTTTTAAGGGCTTTCTCTGCACTTTTAAGGGCTATCTCTCAACCATTTCTGCTTTCATCCGGTTGGCTGAACAACCCTCTTTGTTCAAGTCCCCTATTGTACATAGTTTCCACAAGGGTCTTACTCATCTCTTCCCTACTTCACAATTCATTATGCCTCAGTCGGACCTTAAATTGGTGTTCACTTTTTTGATGTGCACTCCTTTTGAGCCTCTACACAATTGTCCCCTCATGCTTCTCACCTTGAAAACTGCCTTCCTGGTGGCAATTATATCTGCCTGCAGAGTAAGTGAGCTCTAGGCCTTTTCATCTAAGCAGTCTTACATCGGACTATCCTGAAAAAGTGCTGCTTCGCACACAGGCCTCCTTTCCGTCACAAATGGTCACCCCTTTTCATGTAGGCCGATCTATCACCTTGCCTACGTTTTATGCTTCTTCATATCCCTCTAAAGAAGAGAAGCAACTCATCTGTCTGGACCCAAAAAGAGATGTGTAGCTCTACCTTGACCACACACGAGAGTTGTGTGGACGACCAACTCTTCATGGGGTAGGTTAGTGCAAAGAAAGGTTAGGCTGTGCAGAAGTGGACCATCTCCAGTTGGGTTGTGCTCTGCATCAAAAACTGCTACGCACTGGCCAAGAAGCAACCTCCCAAAGGTTTGCAGGTTAGTTATACCAGCGCTAAAGCAGCCACCACTGTGTTAGCAGGTGGAGTTCTGATCTTGGCTTTCTGACAGACAGCAACACGAGCTTCCATTCACACATTCACCGACTATTACTGTCTGGACAGTGAGGTCATGCTGGACTTTCTCATTTGAAATTGTTCCGCAGACCCTCTGACAACAGACTGAGCCTATCAACGCCACCCACTGGCGCACAGGGGCACTGCTTACAAAATATCTTCTAGATCCAGTCTGATTCCTGGGGAAATTCTAAGGCAAGGAATCTACTGCTAGATATAGTCTCTACAAGAAAAGGCGTTACCTAAGGTGTGTAACTTGTCCATATGTGTGTATATGTATGTATGTGTGTGTATATATATATATATATATATATATATATATATATATATATATATATATATATATGTAGGAAGACGTCCTCTGTGTATAAACTGCCTCCTCCTCAACGGAAGTCGCTTCGTTACGGGAGGACCCCACAGAAGCGGGTCCTGTTAAATTGCAGTAAATCCTTCTCGATCCTTGGAAGGAAAAACAAAGCCGTGTGTGGTCCTTCAATCTTTTTTCAGCCACTTCTGCCAAACGCGTTTCGAGTGCCACGCACTCTTGTTCACTGACAAATGAAATCAAAGCGAGCGGCCATTTTTACATTGCTAACCACGTGATTAAATTAAACTACAAACAAAGTGCATTGAAAGACAGACTTGTAGTTCTTTGGTCAAACTGTTGCGTGAATGGTTGCAGGCACTCCCTTGTGCAAAAAAGATTGTTCCGAGTGCTTCCCACAAAAGGCAAACCCTTCAGTTTCAGATAATTCGGCCTGCCAGGTCAAGGGACAGCACCACCGCGATATCGCCAGCGGGTCCGTGGCTGTTTATTGGGGCAGCCGAATACGTGAGGAGCAGTTTTGCACCATGAGGAAGTCTCCTGCCACCTGTGACATCTCACTTACCTGCGTGTTTTAAAATATTTTTCCACAAAGAGGGACTACCAGACCCATGATGCTTTATGAGGCGGTGAGTGTGCTGCCGGCCCACAAGGTTGTGACTATGCTAATTAAATAAAGGGAAGCATCTGGTACCATGGCCTACGGATTTTGTAGTTTATGTACTTGAGTGTACATGTCACCTCAAGTACATTGGCAGCACTAAATTGCCTGTTTTCAATCGCATTTTGCCACATCTACGTGCGTTTGTCAACTCGGATTCTCCGTACCCTGTTGCCCAACATTTCAAAGCCATTCATTCCAACAAAATCTGTGACCTCAAATATTATGTCATCGGGGCAGTACCCCCCTCAATTCGTGGGGGTAACAGAGAAAAACAACTACATCAGTTAGAGTCCTCCTTCATTCTATTACTTGATACTAGAATGCCTAATGGAATGAACACGAGTGAAGATCTTCACAACTTTTTGTAAACATTTCTTATTCTGTTCTGTTGATTTTGCAGTATGTTAATAACACACTAACATCCATATCTATCTTTTTCACTGGCAGGCCTACATCACAGCATTAGTAATGCATTTAATTTTGTACGGTTATTTCATTTTTGACTTCACCCTCACCCTTTTCCCTCCCCTTTTTCTTTTGCCCCTCTTTTCTTAATTTCTTTTCTCTTCTCTTTTTTCAATGATATTACATTGTTTTACATTGAATCTTATCAACTTGTTATTTTGGGAGTATCATCAAGTCCATTCATCAGAAGAAATGAATCAATTTAGGATCTATTCTTCAAATCTAGTAACTTTTGTGATCAAATGGCAGTGTTAAAATCATTGGTCTCAAGCTTTTATTGGATATATATTATCTTTAGCATTATGGGGCACTTGCCATGATTTTTTTGCTGTCTTCACTTAATTTTGATCTTCATCAATTATAGGTCTGTTTTGGTTTAATATTTCAAATTCATGAATTTGGATTGAACATAAATGGTTAATTTGTACTTTTCTTATCTTCTATGATGTTATACTCCCTTATTTCAGTATGTTGTTTGTTTATTTTGAGTAACTTTCTGATTGGGTGAATCTGTCTTTTTAATGGGAGGTCCGGCACCAGCGCGTCATGTGATCAAGATCGCGAAGGCGATCGAAACGCGTCTGAGGCGGACACTCGTCTGATGGATTAAAAGGATTGGAAACTTTGAAATCGCTTGTGGTGCATTCTTTGGAAGATAACCTTGACTGTGGTCCGTACCTGTCTTAAAACCCCTCTAAGCACTTTTGGATCCCGCTTGTGAGTGGGACAATTCATTGCTTATTTTGATGAGGATTCCCTTGGAGGAGATCCAGGAGTACAGGATAGAAGCTTTTTCATCCATTCATGCTTAAAGTACAGACTCAAACTAATCCAGTTAGAATATAATTCCATGTTATAGTTTATTCTAACTCCTTAGTTTCATTGTAGCTGATCATAGTTGTTATATGTATCATAGTTAAATGTAAAACACTCCACTGTGGCCATATATGTGGTATAATAAATAATGTAAATGGAAGTACAAATTTCTCCATGTACACCGTATAGCTTTATGCAAGCATAAGGTAATAGTGTTTGAGAAGCAGTTGAAGCAGTACATGGTATTTGCCACTGTATGTCACTCCTTAATTGGATACTTAGCTTGTCTGCTGTCATTTCCTCTTTAGGTTTTTAATTGGAAGAGAAAAACCTGGAACTCAAAGTGAGGTAGCTCGCCTGATTAGTGAGACTTTGGAACAAGAACGATGTCAACAACAGATGTATGAACAACACTGCTCAGAAGGTAGTACAGGACAGGTAAGTGCCAGAATAAGTCTCCTTAGTCCTTAAAAATCGTAGCTTCTCGGGCAAACTGATTTAGCGAACGTGCACATTTCATAAGGAACCAGTTTTTATCATCACTGTGCCCTTCTGGATGTAAATCTTCATAGTTCACGCTTTTTGGATTTCTACATTATTTGAAGCCCATTTTTATTGGTGTTTTGCTAATTTTAATATATGTACATGATCAAAAGCTTTAGCATAGCCTTTTTATTGTTTCATTTCTTGTCTGCTAAAATTGATATGTACTACATTCCTTTGTTAGCAGTTGCTTTTTTGATTTAAATTCCACAAATGGCTTTTTTTCTAATTTGAAAGTGAAATCTTAGCGAATCAGGAGCAGAGAATACTTTCTTTACCCAAGATCTCCATTTCCTCACTAAGTAAGATATTTAACACTGAAAATCAAGAATATTAGAGGAATATTGTGTCACATGCTGAAATTAAAGTCCATCACTCCCTTTGCTTCTTAGTCTGAACTGCCTTCCTAAACTTAGTTTCAATCCCTATTTATGTGTACAGCATGGTTTCTCTAGCGGAGAATAGCCGTGAGACTCATTGGACCAGGCTGTCTTCAGGTTGAGGCCTGCACTTAGTGTTTCTATAGGAACTGATGCTCTGCATGTAGCACAAAGATGCACCAATAGATTACACTCCTAAGGCATTACCTCTGTGTGCCACAAAGATAAGTGAACAACACCTCATACCGTAGATTGCCTTCAGAAGTGAATTAGCCATGTCCGAAGCTAACGCCCATCCCCCAAAAGAGGCCATCTTGAGAACTAGAAGGAAATCTAGAAATGCTAGAGTAAATTGGAATGGAAAGAAATACTCTTTTGACCCTCCAGTCAAGTCACAAATTCCATGAGGCAGACTGGTATTGATGTATTTACTGTTCTGTACTGTTTTAGCTGCAGATTCCTCACCTTAGAACATTCCCCATATGTCAGACTGTATCTGGAAACTTTTAAGCAGACCCTCTGTGAGCCGGTAGGTGGCGCAGTGCCGCCCACATTGATGCTGTTTTGTTTCAGAAATGACGTGCAGCGCCTATATAGGTGTCCAAGGGGGCTTGGTCTCGCTGGCTGCAAGATGGCTTCACCTAGAGTGGGCTTTGTCGGGTGAGCGAACTGTCTGCCATAATCCAGGGTAAGACAACCTCCAGACGACACACCAAGCGTGGCTGTATCGGCTAAATCACTGGGTGTGCCTAGAACCCAGTAAGAGCAGGCTGTGCACCACAATACCAGAGATAACTAGGGACTAGCCAACACTAGTGGAAGCCGTGAGGCAGCTGCGTAGTCCACGAGAGACCCTGCCAAGACTGAGTGCTGTGCTGCCTGAGATATGGCATCTGGGTGGTGGACTACATGCAGTGTCTGGGGCCCACTCTGCATTACTGGCGTGCTGACATGGCCCAGATACAACTCGGGCATCGGCGAAGGCCCAGGACTACGCCCGGCAGAGGCGTGGCTGACGATAGGCCCGGAGTGAGGGCAGACTGATGACTCCAGGCTGCTGCAGATGACGTGCTGATACTGACTACTGGGGACCCGCTGTGAGCATCGGAGTGTGTAGAGGTGTTTCCGGCGCACTGTCATGGAAATAGCACTGCAGACTGCCTAGCCCTGAGCAATGCAAGACTCCCTGTGGGTGCCGCCACTGGGATTAGTAAAGTAAGGAGAAGGGACGGGTGGAAGAAGAGAACAATAGCAACTCAAAGTTTGCACCGCCATACATCGAGACCCTCCACGCCCCGGTCCTATAGGCCATCAGATTAACGCAAAGAGCTGGGCCGACAGGCCCACAAGACATAGAGGCCGTCTGCAGCAGCATTTAAGTCCTTTTGTGCATATAATCGCACTGTGGCGAGACGACTAGTACCGCAAACCCTGCTGCATAAGAGGTACCGATCCAACTGAGGAGATTGGCAAACCAGAGGTGCCCCTCGATACCCATGCCTACCACCAAGCTGATCTGGGTGAAGCAGAATAGAGCAACTGGTGTATTCCGAACTGGTAAGCCCCCACGGACCATAGCAACACTGTGCGAGAAGCCTGTAACCTGAAGGGACAGCACAGCAGAGGCCAACACTGATCAGTAAGGAGACGAGGCAAGTGGGTGTGGGAGGAGGACAGCAACAGCGGAGAGATCCCACCATCACACACCCGAGGGCTCCCCCACCTCCCCCCCCCCCCCCCCCCCCCCCGAACCATCGGTTATCAGATCCTGCGAGTGGTACTGATCCCATGAGACAATGGCTCATTGTGACAGTAACTAAGGCCTCGTTGGATACCTAGCCGGACCGAGCTAGGTCAGTACACCTTGCCGGGTGGCCCCCGCTGCACAAGGAATTAATCAGCCAAACGTAGCGAATTCTGATATGTAAATCATACCAGGCTTTGGGAGTGAAGTAGAAAGGCCCGGATCCTGAATCTCATTCTGCGTATGCAGGGGATGTGTGTGAATAGGAGTCTGGTTGGGCAGAAGTGTCTGCTAGGTATGTGGAAGTTAATGTGATTGGGGTAGATGGGGTCTTTGTTGTGCAAGGCTATGTATGTTTGTGTGAGAAGTTTGAAGAGTGCCCGTTTGTGGTTGGGGAGCTATTGAAGGCCTTTGAGGTGCCGCTGGTAGCTGAATTTTGTATGGTCTGGAGTCTTCTGGTCAGTTGTGCATTGATTGCTATGTAGAGTGCATTGCCGTAGTCCAGCTTGCTGGTGATTTGGACCTTGGTGACTATTTTGAGGGTGTTGAAGGGAAAGCCACTTGAAAATCTTCTTGAGCATTTTCCATGTGTGGAAACGGGATGTATAGACTGCATTCATCTGGACTGTCAGTGAGCTAGTTGTCGACTATTATTCTAGGGTGCTTCACGTGGGTGGTTAGGTTGGGGTGGTTGTGGTTCCGAGATCAGCATGCCAACAGATGGTGTCCCATAGCGAGGTGTCTTTAGAGAAGATGACTACTTCCTTCTGTCTGTGTTGAGCTTGAGACAGTTGGTTTTCATCCATCTGGTGACTTCGAACAAGCAGGTGGAGATGTTGGTTCAGCTGTTTGATATTTTGACTGAGCAGGAGACGATGAGCTGGGTGTCGTCTGCGTAGGATATACAGTTCATTCAGTGGGGTGTGAATGATGCTGGTGAGCGGGGCCATGTAGGCATTGAACATTGAATAGCTTTGGACTGATCAAGAATCCTTGTGGCACTCCGCAGATGAGTTTGGCGGGGCCGAGGTAAGAGGAGTCAGGCTAACTGACTGGGTGCACCCTGTGAGGAAAGAGAAAATCCATTGCAAGCTGGTCTCTGATTGACGGCATTGCGTAGGGGTTGGATGAGGATAGGATGGGAGACTGAAGGTGGTGGATTTAGCCAGAAGGATGAGAACAGCTGTGTCTCCTCTGTTAATGATCAGTCGTATGTCATCCATGGCAGCGATGAAGGCAATTTCAGTGCTGTGGTTGGGTTTGAAGACTGATTTGGTGGTGTCATGAAGGTGGTTGTTGAGTGGACGGCTTAATGTTTGTTCATGATCTTCATTATATCAATCAAGGGGAGGGAAATAGAAGAGGCTGTGATCCATTCGGCTTCCAGCAAATTAGTAATGTTAAAAGGGAATGGATCACTTGTAGCTGGCACCAAGGTTCGGATAGTTGTTTCCGATATTGGTAAAAAACCCTCATTCACGTAAGATAGTTCGTAGGCGGTATATCTTGGTTCTCCGCCTTGATATTTAGATACGTGACCGCATCATCATAGGGTTTTTCCCATGCTTCCTCCAACCCGGAGGGAACCACTGGCCGTTCCAGTAGTGATCAGGGAAAAAAAAGAGGGGAGTACAAAAAAGGGTGAGAAGTGCTCAGGTGTTGTGATTGGTTAAAAAGTTCCTCTAGCTACCTATATTCAATTTTATTCCATTAGGTGCAGGGAAAAAGGATAAAAAACAGCTAGTTGCAGAAAGGACATGTGATGTATCCGCTGCAGTTTTAGTCTGAGTGGTCGGTCGACATGTTTCAGCCCCTAAAGTGCCCAGAAGGGTCGAGGGGCTTTCTTCAGGACCTCAGGTGAAGTGGGATTGGATAGTATCCAATAGCAGGTGGAAGTTCCAATGTTAATTACATGGACTTCTGAAGGGTTAATACCTAGGTATAGGGGGGAAGGAGGAGAGGTAGACAGAAATGTCCTGAGTTAGTATAAGGAGGACGAAGTTGTTAAATGGTCTAGCTGAAATCGCAATACATAAGCAAATATAAATGGCAAATCTTTAGATACATATTGATACACATCTTTAACCAGCAAGTGGAGATTCGAACCGTCTCTATTATAGACAGGTGAGTTACGAGAAAAATAATAAAAATAAAAATAAAATGTGGTTGAAATTAAGATTTAAAAGTTAGCACAGATAGTATTAGGAACGTGGGTGCAAACTCGCTAGAAGCAGATTGTTCTGTTGTGAAATTAGTGATTAATGGGGATTGTTAATTTTTACAATTGATGCCCTTAGGTAATGATCATGTTACACCCAGGTCGTCGTAAAGCGTAAGTTCGTGCAAATGTGGTTGGATAACGAGGGGGAGAGCTGCCTCGGTTGGTTAGAGCTCTTAGTGAATGTTGCACGATGTGAGGCAGGAAGAAATATGTACCCTGGGTCGCGTTAGTCAGAAACATTAAGTTAATGCAGATAGTCAACCACAAATAGATAGCGAGGCACATAAAGAAGTTGCTGCTCATACGCTCCGGTACGTGGCGTACGCAAAGTAAATACCTTGGGGGTTCCGATTCAGAACTCAGTGGCGCGAAACAGGCAGCGATATTACTGTTGGAGAAAGAAAATAAATACAAACAATGTAGAGCATATCATGGTGCTCAGTAACGTTACGTGTCTTCTGTGGCGTTCCTCGTACCGCGGCTCCGGTGCAGTCACGACTTGTGCTGGCACTGATTTTCTGTTTACGTGACGTGCCCGGAAGGCGGGATTTAAGTACCATAGAGGAAAGACTGTTCGTGTGCGGTAGTGTCAAAAAACTTTATTGAACTAGTGGATGTTGGAAACCACGAGTATCAAAAAATTGAGATACTTAAAGCGAGAGTCAATGCCAAAAAGTATATTTAAGTACAGGTGATCGTAGTAGATGTGTGGCTAAATAAGGCAGTATTGATATTGAATAAATGAGCAAGAGTACTCATGTATAATATTCTGACATATTGGTGCCTCGAGATGCAAATAGCTCCTGGTTGGCATATGAAGAAGAGGATATGCATGTTCGTATTCTGACCTCCCGATTCGGGACGTCACGTAAACAGGAAATCAGTGCCAGCACAAGTCGTGACTGCACCGGAGCCGCGGTACGAGGAACGCCACAGAAGACACGTAACGTTACTGAGCACCATGATATGCTCTACATTGTTTGTATTTATTTTCTTTCTCTAACAGTAATATCGCTGCCTGTTTCGCGCAACTGAGTTCTGAATCGGAACCCCCAAGGTATTTACTTTGCGTACGCCACGTACCGGAGCGTATGAGCAGCAACTTCTTTGTGCCTCGCTATCTATTTGTTGTTGACTGTCTGCATTAACTTAATGTTTCTGACTAACGCGACCCAGGGTACATATTTCTTCCTGCCTCACATCGTGCAACATTCACTAAGAGCTCTAACCAACCGAGGCAGCTCTCCCCCTCGACCTCGTTATCCAACCACATTTGCACGAACTTACGCTTTACGACGACCTGGGTGTAACATGATCATTACCTAAGGGCATCAATTGTAAGAATTAACAATCCCCATTAATCACTAATTTCACAACAGAACAATCTGCTTCTAACGAGTTTGCACCCACGTTCCTAATACTATCTGTGCTAACTTTTAAATCTTAATTTCAACCACATTTTATTTTTATTATTATTATTTTTCTCATAACTCACCTGTCTATAATAGAGACGGTTCGAATCTCCACTTGCTGGTTAAAGATGTGTATCAATATGTATCTAAAGATTTGCCATTTATATTTGCTTATGTATTGTGATTTCAGCTAGACCATTTAACAACTTCGTCCTCCTTATACTAACTCAGGACGTTTCTGTCTACCTCTCCTCCTTCCCCCCTATACCTAGGTATTAACCTTTCAGAAGTCCATGTAATTAACATTGGAACTTCCACCTGATATTGGATACTATCCAATCCCACTTCACCTGAGGTCCTGAAGAAAGCCCCCCGACCCTTCTGGGCACTTTAGGGGCTGAAACATGTCGACCGACCACTCAGACTAAAACTGCAGCGGATACATCACATGTCCTTTCTGCAACTAGCTGTTTTTTATCCTTTTTCCCTGCACCTAATGGAATAAAATTGAATATAGGTAGCTAGAGGAACTTTTTAACCAATCACAACACCTGAGCACTTCTCACCCTTTTTTGTACTCCCCTCTTTTTTTTTCCCTGATCACTACTGGAACGGCCAGTGGTTCCCTCCGGGTTGGAGGAAGCATGGGAAAAACCCTATGATGATGCTGTCACGTATCTAAATATCAAGGCGGAGAACCAAGATATAACGCCCACGAACTATCTTACGTGAATGAGGGTTTTTTACCAATATCGGAAACAACTATCCGAACCCTGGTGCCAGCTACAAGTGATCCATTCCCTTTGATTATTACTAATGTTCATGATCTTCTCCATGACTTTTGCCAGAGTGTATGGCGCGCATGGTTGCTGTGGTTTATTGATTGATGGAGGGCCAGGTGGTCAGGGTGGTTGGTGTTGTAAGTCATGGGAAGGACTGCTGCGAGGGTGGAGGGGGAAGAGAGGGTTGTCTTACGGCTCAAGTTGTCTTAGATCCTGGAGATCTTGCTGCTGAAGAGGCATAGCTTGGTGCAGATGTCTTGTGAAGAAGTGATCTTGGTGGAGCGTGCTGCCGAATAAGTGAAATCTTTCACCATGTAAAGGTTTCCTTGGCACAGTGTGTGCTGTTTTTGATGTCTAGTGAAGGTGAATTGTTTGGTGGCACTGATGTGTTTATAGTATCATTTGAGGGCTGATCTGTAGTTGCTCCTGTCTGTGACATCCTGGCTTTGTCTCCATCTTCATTCTAGCTGTTTGCAGTGGAGCATGGTGAGTTTGAACTGTTCTATGTACCAGCTTGTTTGCCGTCTGGCTCTGTCCTTGGTGGTCTTGAGTAGGGCCATGATGTCTGTGTAGGAGGTGATCTAGGTGTTGAAGCTGGAGATTCATAGAGGTCAATAAGGTATTGCAGTCAGTGGTGTGGCTGCTCTGAGGTACAGGATTCTTCTGGGATCTTGGTTCAATCATATTGTGAGTTTTGGTGATGGCATTTCTCCAGTGCAGTGTTTGAATGGATGAGGACATGGTTGGACCATGTGATTGGGCAATGGCCTAGTCCACTGTCAAGTCATTGAAGCTAGCGAAGATGGGGTTTGGTTGCTGGTCCTGGTGGTTGGCTGTGTTTAGGTCAGTGAGGTCCTGTAATGACAAACTTTAGATCTCCCCTGGACCAAGGAATGTACTGTCACTTTCCCAAAGAGAGAATATTAGTTCCAAACTTATGGCATATAACATATACACAGCACTTCCTAAGGTGGGCAAATTTTCAACACTCCCCCAAAGGCAAGAAAACAATAATTTGCGCATCACTTGTTAGGATTAGACCAACTTCCTATAACACAATTACCTGCTAGAAGGGAATTCACCCATCCTTCTACAACAGAATACTTGGCCAAGAAGAGTCCACACCTCCTGCTACAAGGAAAAGACGAATTGGTATATTTGGGATGTATTTATTTGTAAATAGCACCACACAGTAAGCCAAATGCACCTATCATATCAGACTCTAACATATCAATAGTATGATTGAAACCCAATCAAGGCAAATATATATGTAGAAATATATATATGTATGGATATAAGAATCAGAAAATAAGGAGAGAATCAGTAAAGAATCAAGAGACAGTAGCAGAGACACCTCACCTAATGCTCCATCATTTCACCCCACTTTGTTCAAGGGGAGTCCATTGCTTGAACTGGGCGAAAGCTCAGAGGTGACACCACTTTCCGCGACAACACGTCTGCTCCACGGATGAACTTCCACCAAGCCAGTGTAGACTCCCCTTTTTAATACACATTCAAAACACAGCGAAGCTTCTAGCAAACTCCACCCCTAGTTCTCATGAGAGCCCGTACCAGCCTGCTTCAAGGACAGAGCACTGGTTGATCAGGCCCTTCCAATTTTTTTTTTAAACAAATTTTATTAGTTCATTGAACAAAATGCAATCAATCCCCGTCCCCCATAGTCCGCCCCCCAGCCAATTCAGGACATCTTGCAATAACCATCCCAGCACATAAGCTACATCTGTACAGCATTCACCCCAATAATGTCCGTTCTACTAGGTAGTGCATCCACAGGAGTAATCCACCATGAGTGTGCGAGATAGCCAAAATAGCCCCCACCCCATCCCCCAACACCCCCCCCAACCAGCCCCTCCTCCCTACCCACCCACCCAAGCATGTCGCCAGTACCTATCAGAAGTACATGTACATCAAAATCGCAGTCATCACCCGTCGAGTCCGCCTCTCGGGAATCCCAACAGAGAGTACCTCCAGAGCAGAGGGGGGAAGCCCTGCAGAGGGCGCTCAAGGAACCGGGGCCCCGTCATCCCCCACCGGATCTCCCCCATCTCCCACAACCGAACATTTGAACAAGTCCAGGAGAGCCATCCATGCCCGGGCCCATTCATGCGATCTTTCATTGTCACTGCGTCGAGCCAAACATAATCTATAAATCCCCTCACTTCCCGCCCATTTCTCCATTTCCCTAGCCCACCGTAAAAAATTAGGGCCCTGCCGCGCCTTCCAATGAGAAGTAATCTCCCGCTTGGCCAGGACCAGCCCTAGATCAAGAAACCTACTGGTGACCTTAGTCTTTGCTGTATGCGGAAATCCATGTAGCAAGCATACCCCCGGGCCTACCTCCAAGTCCCTCTCAGTCACCGTCAGTAGTACCGCCGCCACTTCCTCCCAAAACCCAGTCACCTGCGGGCAATCCCAGAGCATGTGTAGAAAAGTCGCCCCACTATAACCACATCGGGGATCAGGCCCTTGCTATGACTACAAGTCAAACCATGTACATTCCTCTGATAAGAACCAGTTCTCTCTAGTCAGTAAAATGAGAAAAACAGGAGGAAAGAGCAGACCATGCCCTCCCCACTTTGCAGCTTCGTGCAGGCACAGAAAATGGCTTCAGAGTTAGTTAAGCCATGCACACACAGGCCCAAAGCAGGATGGAATTGAAAAGCAAGATGACCTGAGACCATGTCAAAGGAGCACCTATAATTCTCATCCACACAACTTACAAGTCCCACTGTGCACACAGAAAAGTTTGAAGCAAGGTAAAGTCAGAAGGCAGAATGACATTAGACCACGTCAAAGCCAATAGGTCAAAGTCATAATTCACCTAACCCAAATAACATTATACACTTAATCCCTCAGTATACAACATTGAGCACATGTGTGCACCACCACCCACAGCACTGCACCTCAACATCCCATACCTTCTATTCTTGGAAAGACTATTCCACTAAAAGGCAGAAGAAAAGCAGGCATATGCAAACCCATCCTACATTAAGGCTAAGGTAACATAACACACTTAAGTCAGCACAGAATGGTGGTGGTTGAGGGTCATCATAGGGTGTCAGACCACAAAAGTGGCTGATTCACCACAGGTCCTCCAGGTGAAAGTTGAGGTCGACGAGGAGTGATAGTGGAGGAGAAGTGGCAGGTGGAGCAGGAAAACCTTTGAAGGGACAGCAGCACTGAGGTGCGCGCTCAGGGTGAATAGGGAAGCGGGGCAGTGGCAGTGGTGGACAGGAAGAAAACCTGGCACAGGGTGCGGGTGGGCGCAGACAGATGCTGAAGGGCTTGCATTTGGCTGATCAGCGGTACGTATGTGCTGGGGCAGCCATTAAGTTAGAGGTTGAACTTTGGGGCAGTGGGTGGGACTAATCAAACAGGGAGGGAGCATGGTGCAGGAGAGGAGGCGGAACATCCCACCAGCTGACCAGAAAGGCACAAAGGATAGCACAACAGCTGGAAAAAGGAAGAAGAGGAGGTAAGAGCACTTGAGAGGGCTGAAACTAAATGAGGCCAAAAGGGGGCAAACATTAAAAAAAAAGGCAGAGAGAAATGTTTAAGGATGAAAGGCAACAGCACGGAAGATTGGCAAAGTATGAATAGAAAAGAGTGCTAGATGCAAAGAAAAGCGGCAGAGAGTGAGAGAATGAAAAAAACACCAAAAAATGTCGAAGGTAGAATGAGAAATTCATAAATCAGTGACAAAGAATGAATGAGAAAAGTGCATAGAGAAGCGGCAAGGAACGAATGAGAAAGAACGAGTGTGGCACAGAAAAAGGAAAGTGTAAGAAATCCTCAAAGCAGCAGAGTTTAAAGGAGGAAAAAAATCTGAAAGCTGAAAAGGAGGTCAAAGGCAAAAAGGCAGAGAAAGTGGTGAACCAAGAGAGGGCAAACAAATGAGAGAGAAGCAGACGGTCATGAAGAGAGAGAGGTCGAGGCAGGGAGACTTGTAACTGCACTGGAGCTGGGTTGAAAGGGCTGGCCTGGTCAGAGGACTGGGGCACAGTGGCCAAGCGTCTGAGGGTGTGTAAAGAGTAAAGAAAGAAACTGATGGTGAGCATGGGTGACGCTTACTTGCGGCTCTGTTCTACATTTCCAGGGCAGATGAAGTCTGCACATAACTGCACAGCGCCATCTACCTGCGAGCAGGGGCAGTGCTGGTTAAAATCTTCTTGATACTGTCTGGCGCCTGGGGATATTTTAAAAGTGAGGACTCTTCAGTTAGTCTCCATCAGAGAAAGTGTAACCAAAGGTAGTATGATGTGCTTGAACCAAAAAAACATTTCTTACCTGCTGGGAGATATACTGAAACAGGAAATTATAGAGCTGGTAGGGTAGGTAAACTCGTTAGAATTTAAAGTCCGGGAATAAAATGTGAACTGTAAAGAGATAGAACTATGTCAGCGAGTCAAGACTCGTAGATCAGATCAGCGCTCCACTACCTAAAATTCAAATCTTAACCTTAATACATCAAACACTGCTGCAAGCAATTAGTTTTTTTGAAAAAGTCCCATTAATTGATGAAGTGCATGCTTTCTTAATTCCTATGCAAATCGCTGAGCCACTAAATGCCATTTTGTGGTGTTGTGCCTGTTTCCAGAATGACAGTTTGCGTTTCTGATTTTTATTTTTTTTAACAGTTGTTTTAATATATTTATTAGGATGATGATTTTGATGATGATGAAGATGTTCTTGAAAATGGTGAAAACTTGGTTGAAGTTTTTTATCTTTCTGAAAATGAAGATCTGCAAATGCCACAGGATATGGACTCTGCCCAATTTGCTCTCAAATTTAAAGAGGTAATTTATTTTTTACAAGAACAAATCCACAAGTTGGAGCCTTTGGCAAAAGAACTCTTACCTAAAGATGAGAAAAATAGAAACAAATCATACTTCTCCCTCCCTGGGCCTTCATTCAATTATTTTTTTAATTTATAGTGGTGATATTAACTATTTACAATTTGTGGCTGACAAGCACCACAAGTAATCAACCTCAAAAGCTCATCCCATACTGATGTGGGGTGATTGATTGGTTCAGTGCACACGCCATTTGGTAGCAAAGTGCAAGTGTGTGTTTTGCATAATGGACATTTCCAGGTGGTTTTCTCTGGCAAAACCTATTTATCTCCTTTTTCAGACCTTCACTTAGCACCACCTAAAAAGTTTGACCGAAGGTTGAGAGAAATAGATTGTTTTTCATCCATATGAGCAGCATCCTCGATGTTTATTTAAAAAAAAAAAAAAAACATTTCTCCACTTGCTTTTTTAATTAAATTAGAACATATTTGGAGCTTTAAAATAATCCTATGATACAGTGGTGCTTTATCAAACCAACCAGCTATAGCAGGCTTCGCCAACGAGTAGCTTGTGATCTATGGGTAGCTCTCCAGCTACCTATAAGTAGCTCTCTTTTGTGCAGCCCAGTCTACTAAATTAGAAGCTTTAACTTAGTTGTGTTTAATATATGTATATCAAAGCTGTTAATATATGTATATCAAAACTCTCAATCATGTATTAAAGCAAAAACAATTATTTTCAGAACTGATTTTCAAAATATATAATCTTGCAACATGGTGAGGCATATTGGTCATATTATCAGATTGCTGCCAGGTGCATTGCAACTACAGTTGTCCGTTTCCACAGTATTTCTGGAAATTCTTCCAGAGGCACTGAAGTAATCATGGCTTACAAGCTTACATAGGGTGTACCACTAATGTATTCTGGTCTGATGCTGTCTCCATTACAATATTAGTAACTCTGGATGTTTTTTCATTTACAGAAAAGGTTGGAGATCCTGGTGCTATAGAATGTGTCAGAACAGTGTGCATGTTATGAGTTAATATTAAGAGTACTCCGTTTAAGAAACTTGAAGAGAATTTTGCAGTAACAGTATGGAACAAAGCTCTTTCATTCCCAACGGAATGAGTGAGCCTACTGCAACAAGCAAAGGTGAAAAAATATTTCCCAAAAGATGCTTTCTGTTTGAAGCATTTAAAGGAACCCCAGCCTAAAATGTGTTTGCATTTCAGAATCCTGTCTCCGGCCTTGAGTCACCAAAGGTTCTTGCTCTGTAAACTGATTATGCTGCCCATCACTGGTGTGGCACAAATCAGCTTTCAGCTTGTACTTCCAGTTTTTGGCATTCCCTTTTTTTGCCTACTTTTAGAAACTCTGCCTTATCTTTTTTTGTTTCAGTAGTTGTGCATCTCTTTGGCTTGTACTGTGTATAACTGTTTTCAACAAATACATTTGGTTGATGAATATTCTTTGCCACTCATGTAATTACACATTCTGCATTTTGGCTTCAAGAACCGTTTTCCTCTATGTCCTTGTGCATTCAGTTTCCAAATTTAGCTGATATCTCTGAGGTTCTGACTCCTCTAGTTGTTGAGTAAGAATCTGCCACGAAAGGCAGCCATAGTTTGTTGTGGGACGCTTGCTTACATGTGTGGATGAAAGATGTATTGTGCTGGTCACCTTGCGATCCACAATGCTTGCCAGGGACTTCCCTCCCTCTGTTCATGTGTTTTTGAGGCATATGAGCTGCAGATTGTACACTTTTGCATAGATCGCCATCTAGTGTTGGGCTCGGATGCTTGCACCTTGTTGTCTTGGAAGAAGTCTTTTGTAGTCACGAGATAGGTGACTCCTCCCTTGGACGATAGTGCGCATGGGCATCGACTCCCATCTTCAGATCGTTTTTTTCCGCCATTTGGTTCGGATGTAATTTGCTGCGCTCCGGGTCGACGTTGTTCGATTCCCCTTAGACGCGCAAAAAACTCCCACCGGTATTGTATAGATCGCGAATCCCATTCCACGTGCATCCGGTTTCGAAGACCTTCTCGAGTCCAGTCGTCGACGTGGGCCGATCAACGCCATCAACCAGCATATGAAAAGGACTCAATTAAAAAAATGCAAGTGTGGGGCTAAATTCCCACACACACATCTCCACGCGGTCTGCAACCTGTGTCTTTCGCCAGATCACAAGAGTCAACGCTGCCAGGCCTGTGACTCATTCAGATCCAAAAAGACTATACGTGATCGCTGGGCCCAACGACACAAAATGTCCAGGTCAACCGCTCCGGCGCCGGACAACATCTTCGAGGCAGGCTCCGATGATCCAGACGCGGGAGACGAACAAACATTGATCAAACATGCCCCTGATATTTTCAAAGACCCAGTTAGGGCCAAAGTTATTAACCCTAGAATAGAGAAAAAGTACAAGCCAGCTCCAAGTGACCCAGCTTACATTAAAGGCTCCCTCTAGATTCCTTGGTTGTAGCAAATGCCCGTAAACAGGCAAATTCCCAAACCACAAGTTACTCGATGCATCGGGCAAAGAGTTGCATCTCAAGCTGCAAATTATTGTTGTATTGCCAATTCACAAGCGTTACTAACAAGGTACGACAGGGCCCACTATGGTAAGCTTGAAAAACTCATTCAATACCTGCCAGACGTGCATAAAACCAAGGCAAACAACCTTATACAAGAGGGAAAGTTAATCACGAATACCTCAGTGTGCACTTGAGGCAGCAGATACAGCATCCCGCACAATAAACACGAGTGTGTTACTGCGTAGACGTGCATGGTTACGCATCTCTGGTTTTAAGCAGGAAGTGCAGTCTACCATCCTCAATCGACCCATAGATCAGGAACACTTGTTTGGACCCACTGTGGACACATCTTTGGAAAAGATGAAAAAGGACACAAACAGCCAAATCCATGGGGGCTCTACAGACAACAGCTACTAGAGGGTCCTTTTGTCGCTCCTTCTATGGGGCCCCTCAAAATCCATTGGCACTGACACCGCCTCATCCAATTACAAAAATCCCACCCACACCTCCCCTAATAGAGGTTATTCTAGAAGAAATTAGAGAGGCAATAACAGAGGGAGAGGACGCGGGTCTAACACCCGCAGCTCCCCCACCACAAAACAGTGACTTCCCTCCACTTCCCCCAGACCATTCCATTCCAGTCGGGGGAAGACTATCACAGTTTCTACCTGTGTGGAACTCCATCACCACAGACAGGTGGGTAAGACAGATTATCCAGTATGGTTACTGCCTGGAACTTACTGCTACCCCCAAACATGCCACCCAAACAGTGTCCCATGTCCACGGAACATCTAACGCTTCTCAAACAAGAGGTTCTCTCAATGCTTCAAAAACATGCAATAGAACCAGTTCCCCTACAGCATCAGGAAACAGGGGTGTATTCACTGTACTTTCTAATCCCCAAAAAAGACGGCTCCCTCAGACCAATATTGGACCTCAGGCCCCTAAACTTCTGCATTCAGTCAGATCATTTTCACATGATCACTCTTCAGCAAGTCCTTCCCCTGCTTCAACAAGGCGACTTTCTTGCCATATTAGATCTCAAGGACGCCTACTTCCATATTCCTATACACCCTGCTCACAGAAAATATCTAAGGTTCACAGTGGACGGCCAACACTATCATTTCAAGGTCCTGCCATTTGGAGTAACAGCACCCAGGGTCTTCACAAAGTGTCAGGCGGTAGTAGCCGCGCTCTTGTGAAGACAACACATTCATGTGTTCCCATACCTCGACGACTGGCTAATAAAAGCCAAGTCACACAGGCAGTGTGTACAGCACACCTACCAATAAATTCAGCTGCTCCACAATTTGGGGTTCACAATATACTACACCAAATCCCACCTGCAGCCCTCCTACATTAATCAGTATCTAGGGGCCACAATAAACACTTTCAAAGCTTGGGCATACCCCAATCCAGCCAGAATAGCCAGTATTCAAACCCTCATCAAAACGTTTCAGCCTCAACACTCTCTTCCAGCTCGAGTGTTTATGCAGCTAGCAGGAATGAGGGCCTCTTGCATTTTCATTGTCCCTCACGCAAGACTTCAGATGCGCCCTTTACAAGAGTGCTTAGCACAGCAATGGAACCAGGCTCAAGGTCAACTTACAGATCTTGTGTTGGTGGACAGCCGCACACATCACTCTCTGCAGTGGTGGAACACACAAAACCTATCCAAAGGGCGGCCGTTCCTAGAGCCAATTCCACAGATAGTGCTAACATCAGACCCATCCCTCACCAGCTGGGGAGCCCACCTCCTAAACCACACAGTCCAGGGCAAATGGACCACTCAACAAAGAGTGCTCCACATCAATCACTTAGAATTACTAGCAATATTTCTGGCGCTAAAATCATTCCAACCACATCTCCTCAACAAAACTGTCCTAGTCCGGACGGACAACATGACAGCAATGTATTACATACAGAAACAGGGAAGAACACACTCATTGCAGCTTTCTCAACTAGCGCAACACATGGCGATGGGCCATGCCGCAAAACATACATCTCCTAGCAGAACATCTTCCAGGAGTACACAATCAAATTGCAGATCTGCTCAGTCGGCAGACACACCAATTTCACGAATGGGAACTTCAGCCACAGATTCTTTAACCATTTTTCCAAATGTGGGGCCACCCAGACATAGATCTGTTTGCCACACACAAACGCAAAATGCCCAACCTTCGCCGCCAGGTTTCCACACCCGTCGTCCAAGGGCAATGTGATATGAATGAACTGGTCAGGCAGATTTGCGTACGCTTTTCCGCCACTCTCACTCATTCCCCTAGTAGTACGCAAGCTCAGGCAACAGTTTCTCAAAATGATCCTCGTCGCTCCCGCATGGAGACGGCAACCGTGGTTCACCACACTTCTAGAACTCTCAGTGGTTCCACACCAAAAACTGCGTCTCTCCCTGAAACTACTAACACAGAACCATGGAGCCATAAGACACCCCGATCCAGGTAATCTGAATCTCGCAATCTGGCTCCTGAAGTCCTAGTGTTTGGATACCTTAACCTTCCACAGGACTGTATGAACATCATTAAAGAAGCTAGACGCCCTACTACTGGAGCCTGTTATGCAGCAAAATGGAAAAGATTTGTTATTTACTGTAATCATAATATTGACCCACTGGATGCTTCAATCCAGAACATCATTTGCTATTTGTTGCATTTATAAACATGTAATCTAGCATATTCATCCATAAAATTACATCTAGCAGCTCTTGCCGCTTACTTACGAACCAGACAACACTTGTCCCTGTTTTGAGTACCTGCAATTAAAGCTTTTATGGAAGGCCTTTAAAGCGTAATTCCTCCCAGATTACCACCCTTTCCGGTGTGGAACTTGAACATTGTCCTTACTAGGCTCATGGGTCCACTATTTGAACCTCTACACAAATGTGAATTGCAGTTCCTTACATGGAAAGTAGCTTTCCTAGTGGCAATCGCCTCTCTCAGGAGAGTAAGTGAGATCCAGGCTTTAACCATACAAGAACCATTCTTACAAATACATCGTAACAAGGTGGTTCTTAGAACAAACCCAAAATTCCTTCCCAAAGTAATCTCTGCTTTTCATCTTAACCAATCAGTAGAGTTACCAGTGTTTTTCCAAAACCCAGATTCGGTAGCAGAAAGAGCTCTTCACACACTTGACGCCAAAAGAGCCCTCCTTTATTATATTGGCGGGACTAAAACCTTTAGAAAGACTAAACAGCTGTTTGTAGCTTTCCCACCACCTCATAACGGAAACCCCATCTCCAAAGCTGGGATTGCTAGGTGGATAGTCAAATGCATTCAAATGTTGCCAAAAGGCTAAACGCACATTAACAATTCCCCCTAGAGCGCATTCAACATGCAAACTAGGGGCCTCCATGGCATTCTTACGGAACATTCCCTTAGATGACATCTGTAAAGCAGCAACATGGTCTACACCACACACCTTCACTAAACACTATTGTGTTGATATGCAGGCAAAACAGCAAGCTTCTGTAGGCCAGGCTGTTCTTAAAACACTTTTTCAAACCACTGCAACAGATACAGGTGACCACCGCTAGGGGAGACACTGCTATACAGTCTATGCAAAAGTGTACAATCTGCAGCTCATATGCCTTGAACGGAAAATGCTACTTACCAGTATGCATCTGTTCTTGGCATGTAGAGCTGCAGAGTTGTACATGCCCACCCGCCTCCCCGGGACCTGTATCTGTTCCAGTATTATCTTAATTAGATACACTTACATGGACATCTTCAATTTCTTACTGACTCCATCATTTCCCTTTATGGCGAAAAACAATCTAAAGATGGAGTCGATGCCCATGCGCACTATCGTCCAAGGGAGGAGTTACCTATCTCGTGACTACAAAAGACTTCTTCCAAGCCAACAACAAGGTACAAGCATCCAAGCCCAACACTAGATGGCGATCTATTGAAAAGTGTACAACTCTGCAGCTCTACATGCCCAGAACAGATGCATACTGGAAAGTAGCATTTTCCTTTTGGACCATTTACTACCCATTGATGATCTTCCTTCTAGTGCACATGTTTGCTGGGCCTCTTGGAGCGAAAGTGCTGGGTCACAAGCATTTGTTCCTCAAATCACTGGTCTCCGCTGTATGTGGAATCAAGAATAGTTTTGTGTCACTATAGATTAAGTACCACTTCTGGCTGTTAGAAGTTACAGCCAAGTTTCTCATACCAAAATCCTTTCGCTGTCTTAAACGTTTGTTTGTAATGGTTTCTACAGACACCAGTGGAATGCTTCTTCTGATGGCTCACCAGACCTTGCTGTTTGTCAGAGGCACACACTCATTTTTCTTTCCTTTGATACAACCCGCATTACCAGACGGCTCTGAAAATGGAAGAGTAACTTTAGCGCCTCTTTTATAGTTGTAAACCAGCACCTTATTAAGGCAGGCTTGATCGAAGGAGCAGGTTCCCAATTGAAGTATAGGCCGCTCTGGGTTAGATATTGATTCATTATCTAGCCCAGGAGTATTCTTTCCCTCTGTACCTCAGCCACCAGTTTTTAATTCAAAATGAAAATGTATGTTTTATTCATCCCTAGTAGATATTTTCTCTTTTTCCAGGTTTCATTATATTTATGACACCTATGAAAAAAATATCTTTAAAGTTGCTTTAAAGGGCATTTTTGAGATTGGCTAACAGAGTATTGTAATTGATTTTATTTGTTGTGTTTTATTGCCCCCTTAACTAAATAAAATAATTGTTTGGTTGTAAAATATTTATTGTGTTTATACTCTTGGTTCGTTGGTTGGGAGTGCCTATTAGACTGTAATAAGTAATTTTACACACATTACTCAGAAACCACTAAGATGGACTGTTGAGTTTGAGGTACATTTGGAGAGAATTGCGTTAGCCTATGGATTGGCCAAAAAGTACTGTAGCTGGTTATTCATTTTAGAATCTGATAGAGACAGCTAACCGCAGATTTCTTACCTTTGAACTTCCAGGCGTCAGACTGGATCCAGAAGATTTTTCGTAGCAGTACCTCTGCACACCAGTTTTCTTTCCGCGCCAGCCAGCGCAGATCCGTTGAGACTTTTTTTCGACTCCTTTTAGTGTGTAGGATGTCATCCAAAAAAGCCTCCAGGTTCAAGCCGTGTGGCACCTGTCACTGCATCATGTTGGTCACAAACCCTCACTTAGTGTTTCTTTGGTGTCTGGAGCGCAACCACGACTCAGTCGTGCTCTGACTGCCGGGCCATGGCGCTGAAAGCTTTGAGGTAGCGGTCTCTAAAGCTGCCCGTGGCCCGGTGTCTGGCACCGCGGAGGTCGCCTCGTCAGTCTCGATCTCTGTCAAGAGGAAGGTCCGAACACCGTTCCAGCAAATCAAAGTCCTCTTCATTGAAGTCAGGTAAGAGGCACCACAAAAAGCACAAGAAGTCGAAGATTGCTTTGACTTCACCTCGCCCGTCTCGCGACAGGTTTCGAGGCTCCGCGGAGCGTGTACCTGGGTCGGCTCTGCGTTTCCCTACCTTTCTGGGTCCGGGAGCAACAGTCTTCCATCTTAAAGAGTTTTTCGATACCATGTGCACCGTATTTGGGCGGTTTGACCCTGCTTGCGTGCCTTCGAGCCCTGCAGGCTCAGCTAATGGAGGTGTCCCCATCGGTTCTGCGCCTGCGGCTCCAGCCGTGGTGCCACGGACTCTGACTGGACCCGGTGCCGAGTACGGACCAGCGCCGGTCGCACTTCCACAGCGACCTTCCCCAGCACTGCATCCAGAGTCCAGTCCTCATTGTCACCGGCGCCTCCCCAATCCTCCTACCCGACGACACGAAGCCGTACGGCACCAATGTTGGTCAACCTTACGTTTTCTGAAGGGTTGGGGATGGATGAAGAGAATTGGGGGAGGAGCAGGATCCCTCAGAAATCCAGCTACCACAAGAGATGGACTGGTATGAGGAACTGCGTGATGCCAGTGGTTTGGACACCTCCCCAGACTCTGGCATGGTGTCTCCACCTACCCTGGCTAGGGAGGAGGGGGGCATTATTTGCCATGGTGGCACGGAGGGCTACGGAGGTCCTGGACCTGCAGTTCCCTACGGTGGCAGTCAGTACTAACGTTTTGACAGAGGTCCTGCAGCCTAGGGTCTGTAGCTCGGAAACCCTTGCTGCCTTTTAATGAGACCTTGACGCACGTCATCCTGGGTACCAAGTCCAAACTCAGCTCAAGGGTTCCTGTGAATAGGACGATTGCCTGCCGCCATCGCCCTGCACCGGGCGACCCACTTTTCCTCACTACCCACCCCACAAAGCTTGGTGACCACAGCTTCCACTTCCCGTGGTGCGTTTTCTTCCACACCTCTGGACAAGGAATCCAAAAGTCGGGAGAATTTTGGTAAAAAAAAGAAGTTTTTCTTCCGCCAGTCTTGCATTGCGGTCTGTGAACGCCACATGTCTTTTGGCCCATTTTTCCCATTCTATATGGGACAAGGTTGCACAAGTGCTGCCCAAGGTCTCGGAGGAGGACTGAGCTCTACTCTCCCAAGCTATTTCTGATGGGAGAGACGAAGCAAAGTTCGCCATCAGATGAGACTTGGACATGACACTCGCTGGGCAGAGCGATTTCCACTACAGTGGTCGTCATGCCTGGCTAATAACTTTTGGCTTCTCGGGAGATGTCCAGGCTAACCTCATGGACATGCCCTTGGATGGCTCACGCCTGTTTGGAGACCAGGCAGATGCCGCCCTTGAGCGCTTCAAAGACTTGCGGGCCATGGCCAAGTCCTTGGGACTCACCACAGCTTCCCGGCCGGCATCTACTGTTCGCTCTTTCCGTGGCTACGGAAGGGGCTACGAATCAAGCCTACTCTTTTCCAGCCAGAGGGCCTGCAAGCTCAGCAGCTCTGCAGGGCCGTGGACGCGGTTCACCTTTCCCAGTGGGTTTGGAGGCCAGACGTCGAGTCAGGACACATGTCGAGCCAGGCCACAACCCACTCCTCCATCGCAAAACCTTCATAGTCCGATCCTCCAGGATCATCTGCAGCCAGTTTGTGGCAGAGTACGCCATCATCTCCACCACTCTATAAAAGCTACAATGACTTTAAGTGATTCATATTAATGATTGAAAAAAATTATGAACCAGTACCCATAAATCTTCATCAAAGGATGTTTTCAATATTAGAAAATATTTTTATACTAATACACAACTTGAGTGTTTTTGTGATTCCACAAACGTGTTTTTGTATACAATTTGTTTTTCTTTTGCCATCATTATTACTTTTGTTTACACTAAAGTTTCTTTGCTATTGAAATTTGTCTGTGTAGTTTTAGGAGCACTTTCTTTATTGTGTATTTGTATAAAAATATGTTCGAGGCATATGAGCTGCAGAATTCATACTTTTGTGTAGATCACCATCTGGTGCTGGGCTTGGATGCTTGCATCTTGTTGTTGTCTTGGAAGATGTCTTGTGTAGTCACGAGATAGGTGACTCCTCCCTTGGACGATAGTGCGCATGGGCATCGACTCCATCCTCAGATTGTTTTTTTTCGCCATCTGGTTCATATGTAACTACAGCAGTTCGGTACAGTATCTCCAAACCTTTTTGATGGGCAAACAATCGCAAACTCGACGGTAATGTTTTCGTTTGTGCCTTTCGACGCGATAACTAAATTACTCTATTCCGATCGTCTATGCCGGCTGTTGGGCCTATCGAAGCCATTCGGGCCTACGGCTAATGGAAAGAACTCCATTTAAAAAATGCCCCCAGTGTGGAGCTAAATTCCTACACAGCGACCGACACAAGGTCTGCAACCTTTGTTTCTCACCAGAACACGAAGAAAAAGATTGCCAAGCCTGGGCCTCCTTCTGTTCGAAGAAGATTATACGTGATCACTGGGCTCGACGACACGTTATGGCGCAACAAGTTGCACCGGTGCCAGAAGACCTCTTCGATGAAGGCCTGACATTCCAGAGGCAGAGGATTCGGAAGATCTCGGCAAAGTCTCCGAAGCAGATGACGCCGACTCGGATGACCACATCACTCCAAGTCAATGAGTGAGTACAACTGCCCTTACCCCAACCACCACCCGAAAAACAAAAGGCTCCAGTCAAGACTTCGCCTGAAGGCCTTAGTCGTGACCGAAAAAACTTCTGAAGCCCTGCCCCCGGGCCTGGCTCCGAAGACAAAGGAGAAGCCTTCCCATGGCTTGAAACCGAGCAAGCCACACCTCAGTGTCCAAAAAACAGTGTGCCGGAAACGGGAACTGATCCAAGCAAATCTTGAAAACCTTTCGGATCCGAAAAAGGTTTACGACTCGAAGCCGAAGGACCCAAACACCCCTTCTAAGGCTCCAGAGCAGAAATCCAAGTCTCGTTTGGAACCGAAAAAGTCAGCACCAAAAGCAGACGCCAACGAGGAAGAACTGTTTCGACCAGATTCTATCGATTCGAAACAAGACATTGCATGTGGACCCTAAAACAGACCGTATTGTTAGTCTCCCAGCTAAGAAGAGGAAATTAAACACCCCACACAGTCCTGAGGTGTCTGTGAAGAAAAGAGACTTTGCAACTTCACCACTACGACCCTCTTCTTCCTACTAAGCCTTCTTCTACTATAAAGTCTCCCATACTTCCTCCATACTTCCTGCAAACTCACCACCACCACAGGATGATGACTTGGGGGATGGGGACCCGCATAATGACCCTTTTATTAATCCTGATGACACTAGCATACCACAGGACACATGGGATGATTACGATACCCCTGTAGATCCTCCAGACCTTCCAGATCCAGATGCATACTCCACAAGGCCATCTCCCCCAGATTACAACATTGGGTTTAGTCGGCTCATTGATGGGGCTGCCCAGCATCATTGTGTCCAAATGCATTCTGACCCCACTGAGGAAGACTTCCTTGTAGATACCTTTGCACAGTCAGAAAAGACAGTACAAACACTACCCATGCTCAAAGGTGTCATTAAACATGCACCGGACGTCTTCAAAGACACTGTCAGGACCAGGATTCTCAATCATTGGATTGATAAATATAAACCCGCCCTCAATGATCCCGCCTACATTAAAGGTCAACTCCCTTTAGATTCACAGGTAGTCACCAATGCACGGAAGCGTGCCAACTCTCAGACCTCCGGTGATGCTCCACCTCCAGATAAGGAGTCTAAATTACTAGACGCCTCAGGCAAACCAGTTGCCTCTCAGGCAGCTAATCACTGGAGAATAGCTAATGCACAAGCACTGCTTGCCAGGTATGATAGGGCTCACTACGACCAGCTTGAAGACCTAATGCAGCATTTGCCTGACCAATATAAAACCAAAGCCAATGATTTGATTCAGGAGGGCAAGTTAATTACAAATGCATCCATTAAATGGGCCCTCGATGCAGCAGACTCCGCATCTAGATCTATCAACTAGTGTGTTATTACGCAGACATGCATGCTTGCGCATTTCTGGTTTCAAACAAGAAGTGCAAACTACTGTACTGAATCAACCGTTCAATCAAGAACAATTTTTTGGCCCAGCTGTAGACACCGCTTTAGAGAAAATAAAAAAAAGATACTTAGACTGCAAAATCTATGGGAGCTTTACAGTTTCCTTCAACACAAGGCTCCTTTCGTTGCTCCTTTTATAGGGGCGCCTCCAAAAACATAAGCAACACTGCTTCCTCCTATAAATCCCCACGCAAGCATCCGCCAGCAAGGGATATTTCAGAGGTGGGTACAGAGGAAATGACAACAAAGGGAGAGGCCGAGGTAACATCACTCGCACCTCCCCCACTAACAAACCGTGACTTCCCTCCAGACCATTCCACTCTGGTCGGAGCAAGACTCTCACAGTTCCTACCTGTCTGGAAAGCCATCACTGTAGACAAGTGGGTAAGACAAATTATCCAGTATGGTTACTGCCTGGAACTTACTGCAACTCCCCCCCAACATACCGCCAAGACAGTGCCCAATGTCCACAGAACATCTAACGCTCCTCAAACAGGAAGTTCTCTCACTGCTTCAAAAGCATGCAATAGAACCAATTCCCTTACAGCATCAATGGACAGGGGTTTACTTCCTATATTTCCTAATCCCCAAGAAGGATGGTACTCTCGGACCATTACTGGACCTCAGACCTCTCAATTTCTACATTGTCAGATAATTTTCACATGATCACTCTTCAACAAGTCCTGCCACTGCTTCAACAAGGCGACTTCCTTGCCACATTAGATCTCAAGGACGCCTACTTCTATGTTCTCATACACCCTGCTCACAGGAAATATCGAAGGTTTACAGTGGACGGACAAAACTGAGTTCAAAGTCCTCCCATTCGGAGTGACCACAGCACCCAGGGTCTTCACAAAGTGTCTTGCAGTAGTAGCCGCACACCTGCGAAGACAGCAGATTCATGTGTTTCCATACCTGGACGACTGGCTGATAAAAGCAAAGTCATACAACCAGTGTGTTCACCACACTTATCAAACGATTCAGCTGCTACACGACTTTGGGTTCACAATAAACCACACCAAGTCGCATCCACAGCCCTCCTACCTACAACAGTATCTAGGGGCCACAATAGACACTTCCAAAGCTCTTGCATACCCCAATCCAGCCAGGATAACCAGTATGCAAACCCTCATCAAAAAATTTCAACCCCAACACTCCCTCCCAGCTCGAGTGTTTATGCAGCTCCTAGAAATGTTGGCCTCTTGCATTTTTATTGTACCTCACGCAAGACTTCGGATGTGCCCTTTACAGGAATGCTTAGCACGTCAGTGGAACCAGGCTCACGGTCAACTTACAGATCTGGTGTTGGTGGACAGCTGCACACATCGCTCTCTGCAGAAGTGGAACACACAAAACCTTTCCAGAGGGCTGCCGTACTAGAGCCAGTTCCACAGATAGTGCTAAAAACCGACACATCGCTCACAGGCTGGGTTGCCCATCTCCTAAATCACACAATTCAGGGCAGGTGGACCACTCAACAGAAAGTGTTCCACATCAATCACCTAGAATTACTAGCAATATTTCTAGCACTAAAATCATTCAAAACACATCTCCTCAACAAGACTGTCCTGGCCACATGGTCAACCATGGTTCACAACACTCCTCGAACTCTCAGTACTTCCACAGCAAAAACTACGTCTCTCCCCAAAGCTGCTGCACAGAACCTTGGAGAGATACAGCACCCAGATCCAGCACAACTGAATCTAGCAATCTTCCTCCTGAAGTCCTAGTTTGGTTACCTTAACCTCCCACCAGACTGTATGAACATTGTCAAAGAAGCCAGACGTCCTCCTAGAGCTTGCTATTCAGCCAAATGGAAACTATTTGTCATTTACTGCAATAACAACAAAATTGACCCACTAGATTCTTCCATTCAGAACATTTGCTGCAGCTACAAAGATGTAATCTAGCATACTCATCCATAAGATTACATCTGGCTGCTCCTGCTGCCTACCTGCTAAACAGACATTTGTCATTGTTCAGGGTACCTGCTATCAAAGCCTTTATGGAAGGCCTGAAAAGGATAATTCCTCCCCGACTAACACGCTCTCCTGTTTGGAACCTAAACATTGTCCTTATTAGGCACATGGTTCCCCCATTTGAGCCTTTACACAAATGTGAACTGCAGTTTCATACATGGAAAGTAGCTTTCCTTGTCGCAATCACCTCTCTCCGGAGAGTAAGTGAGATCCAGGCTTTAACCATACAAGAACCATTCTTACAAATACATCGTAACAAGGTGGTTCTTAGAACAAATCCAAAATTCCTTACCAAAGTAATCTCTGCTTTTCATCTTAATCAATCGGTAGAATTACCAGTGTTTTTTCAAAACCCAGTTTCCGTAGCAGAAAGAGCCGTTCACACACTTGACGTCAAAAGAGCTATACTTTATTACATTGACAGGACTAAACATTTTAGAAAGACAAACCAAATGTTTGTACCTTTCTCTCCCCCGCATAATGGAAACCCCATCTCCAAAGCTGGGATTGCCAGGTGGATAGTTAAATGCATTCACATATGCTACCAGAAAGCAAAACGCACATTAACAATTCCCACTAGAGCGCACTCAAAACGCAAACTAGGGGCTTCCATGGCATTCTTAGGAAACATTCCCCTAGAAGATATTTGTAAAGCAGCAACATGGTCTTCTACACACACCTTCACCAAACACTATTGTGTAGACGTGCAGGCGAAGCAACAGGCTTCTGTAGGCCAGGCTGTTCTTAAGACTCTGTTTCCAAACCACTGCAACAGATACAGGTGACTACCGCTAGGGGAGACACTGCTATACAGTCTAAGCAAAAGTATGAATTCTGCAGCTCATATGCCTCGAACGGAAAATGCTACCTACCAGTATGCATCTGTTCTTGGCATGTAGAGCTGCAGAATATCATATGCCCACCCGCCTCCCCGAAACCTGTATCTGTTCCAGTATTATCTTACTTAGATACATTAACATGGACATCTTTTCTGTTTCTTACAAACTCCATCATTTCCCATCATGGCGAAAATCTGAGGATGAAGTCGATGCCCATGCGCACTGTCATCTGATGGAGGAGTCACCTATCTCGTGACTACAAATGACTTCTTCCAAGACAACAAGGTGCAAGCATCCGAGCCCAAACCCAGATGGCGATCTATGCAAAAGTATGATATTCTGCAGCTCTACATGCCAAGAACAGATGCATACTTTCCTTTCTAATTTTGAAAACATTCTTTGATTAAAAAAAAAAAATATGGGTACTGTTTCATCATTTTTTTATTTTTTTTTATCATTATGAATCCATTTAAAGTCATTAATGTTTTTTATGTAACTAAGAATCCGAACCATTGTAGCTTCTATATTGTTCATAAGCCCCAGGTTTGGGTGACAGGGCTCCACCACTGGCAGGATATCTTGTTGGATAGGTGGGTGTTGCAAATAGTCCGAATGGGTTATTCAATTTCCTTCGAGACGACCCCTCCATCCATGCCTCCAGTATACAATTGGCTGACTGAGTATCACCTTGCCCTACCCCGCGAGGAAGTGAACACTCTCTGGGCCAAACGGGCTATAGAGAGGGTTCCCGTGCCAGAAGTGGGCTGTGGTGGTTGTTCCTGCTAATTTCTGTTCCCAAAGAAGAATGAAGACGATCATCCTATCCTAGATCTCAGAGGCCTCCACTACTTCCTCAAAAAGGAGAAATTCAAGATGCTCACCCTAGCCCAGATCCTGTCTGCTTTGGACACAGGAGACTGGATGGTAGTGTTGGACTTGCAAGACTCCTATTTTCATATTCTCGTCCTGCCTGCCCTTCATTGCTACCTGCGGTTTACGGTGGGCCAAGAGCATTTTCAATTTGCAGTGCTCTCCTTCTGCCTCACCAGCGTCCCTCTGGTGTTCATAAGGGTGATGGCAGTGGTCTCAGCCCATCTGCGGAGATCAGGGGTTCCAGTCTTCACCTATCTTGATGACTGGTTGTTGTAGGTGGGCTCGCCCCAAACAGTTCTCCCACCTCCAGACTAGGACAAACCTCCTACATTCGCAGAGTTCACTATCAACGTGCCAAAGTCACACCTGACCCTCCTCTCAGATGCTCCGTTTCATTAGAGCGGTTCTGGACACGTGCAGTTTCGGGCCTAGATCAGGGGTTCCAGTCTTCACCTATCTCGACGACTGGTTGTTGTAGGTGGGCTCGCCCCAAACAGTTCTCTCAGCTCCAGACTACAACGAACCTCCTGCATTTGCAGGGGTTCACTATCTACGTGCCAAAGTCACACCTGACCCGCCTCTCAGATGCTCCCTTTCATTAGCGTGGTTCTGGACACGGTGCAGTTTCGCGACTATCCTCCAGAACGGCGAGTCCAGGATATGTAGGCTGTGATACCGATGTTTTACCCTTTATCCTGGATTTCGGTGAAAATGACTGAGTCCGTTGTGCCTCATGGCCTCCTGCATCCTGCTAGTAACCCATGCACGGTGGCACATGCGGGCTCTGCAAGGCTGGACGGTTAGCGGTGGGCTCGGCTGACACTTGCTTATTTCCTTGTTCTGAACCTCTGCTCATTCTTGTTTTAATTCCACTTTTGCGCCTGCTTTTGAATCATTTAAATCATTGTATCTGTAGGTGAATTATCTTACTGCCAATTTAATTTGAATATGTGCCTGATTCTTACTGAAAACAGAAACTGCACCTAAATTGACACTGACCTGGGTTGTAGGTAGACACGCACCACTTCTGCCTGGTTGAAGGGAGCAGTTGGGGTTTCCTAGTCAGCCGACACAAGAAGCTGGTATACAGCGGCCATGTTTCTACTTGGGACAGCTAGAGCGGCCATTTCTGAGAGTGCGCTCTCTAGCTTCCCGACTCTCCCACATGCACTTAAACAGGGTCTCTGCGCGGCGTGCCGATGCAGCGCTGAAGACCAGTCCATCTGTGCTAGTCAGTGTCCCGGAAGCATCCAGCGCCAGCCACTATGCCAAGCCAGCTCTAACAGTATGCACGTCTTTTCTACAGCTCTACGCAACTCCATGATCTGGCACCTGCCCTTAGATGTGTAACTTTTAGCCCATATACTCTAGGCCCCCATGCTGAAATATTAAGGTCAAGTATAGTGCGCAATCCTCCTCACATCATTCTGAGCTGCACCCCCTTTTTAAGGCAGCCTTGATTAATGCCCGCTCCCTCCCAAAACATGCTAATAACATACATAATTTACTATGTGATGAATGATTTGATGCGTTGTTTGTAACGGAGATGTGGCTTACTGGTTCCTCGGGTCCTGACATTTGGTCAGCAGTTCGAAAGGGGTTTAAAATTGTAAGGAAAGACCGATACGGGCAGAGGGGGACGGCTTGCCATTATCTTTAAGGATTGTTATATTCTACTTTTACCCAGTTGCCCCTTATGGAATTGGAGGGGGCGGAGATATTAGGGTTCACGCCCGGGCCCTTATATACAGACTTCCTGGCGTGTTCGTATCTGCTCTACGTGAAGTATTCTCTCCTCTGACCCTCAGATATACGCATTGTGTCCTGCTGGGGGACTTTAACTTGCGTATGGATTGCGATCATGTAAAAGAAAGCCAAAAACTTCTGGAGAACTTAGCAGCTATGGCCCTTACGCAAACCATCCTTTCCCCTACTCACTGAGCCGGTCACAAGCTAGACCAAATCTTCAATTGAATACCTCTCAAAGCTTACTCTCCTATTTCTCTGGTTTATATGCTCAGGTTTAGATGGGCAAATCTTGGTAATGTCCCTCCTAAGGAATGCAACTTACCCCACACGGTAAGAGCTTTTCGCAAAATTAAACCGGAATTATTAAACCGGCTCGATGCTGCTAAGCCCTCTCTCACTGGCAATATCATGGAAGATGTAGGCCAGATTGATAATTGGATTGAGTCTGCCTGCCGAGCCCTTGCACCAGAGAGTAGCACCCAACGTCGTCGCTCGAAAGTGCCCAGCCCTTAGTTCACCCCCTCGCTCAAAAAAACAAAACTAGCCTGCAAATGTAAAGCGAGGCTATGGAGGGTAAACTACTGCCAAGAATCCTAAGTGGACTATAAAGCAGAATTAGGGAAGTATTATAAAGAAATTAAATTAGCCAAAATAGCCTACTTTGAGTCTAAAATTCTAAAGGCGGGAAACCACTTCAGAGAGATCTTTAAAATTGTTAAATCCTTTTCCTCTCCCGGAGTAGGCTCTTATCAGAAATCTCTGTCAGTGGAATGGTGCGAGACACTCTCCTTGTTCCTTCGTGAAAAAATAGATACCTTTCAGGCAAGCCTCCCTCCTCCCAGTGCGGGAAATGATATTTGGAATTTGTCAAGGACGCTGCCGCTCTAAATGCGATAGGAAATCAGAAAGAGCCTGGCCATGACCCAATCATCAATGATGAAGTGCGTTTTCTGAACTCTTTCTCTCCTATCCCCTTGGATGATTCCCTGCGTGCCTTAAAATGTCTCATCAGGTTCCCCACTGGACCTGGCCCCCTCCTTTATTCTTGCCATGGGGGCAGAGGCTATTAACCCGCTTATGAATCCGATACAGAATACCTCTCTCTCGTCGGCCACCGTACCTTCCAAATGGAATCAGGCGAATGCTATGCCGCTGCTCAAAAAAACCCGGGCAGACCCCTCTGACCCATCCAACTAAAGACCAAATTCCTTCCTTCCCGCCTTCTCGAAAGTTCTAGAGAAACATGTGAACCAGCAGTTATCATACCTTGAAAGGACCTGCCTATTACATGCCATTCAGTCTGGCTTTCGCCCTAATTACAGTAACAAAACAGACATGTTGGAGGTAGTTGACTCTATCCAACTTGGTCTGGAAGTGGCTGACTGGGCGCTGCTCGTCCTGTTAGACCTATCGGCCGCTTTCGATGTGATCTCGCACCATATTCTCCTGACCCGTCTCCACTCGATTGGCATTGGGGGACGGGCCTGGAAATGGCTGGCATCTTTCCTCGCGGTGAGGGGACAGGAGTTATGGTGCCAGCCCTACTCTGCCACCTCCCACAAGCTGAATGTGGGTGTTCCTCAGGGTTCTGCCCTGAGCCCGACTTAGTTCAATATCTACCTCACGCCTCTGGCTACTTTGACGGAATCCTTAGGATCAAACATTGTGCCTTATGCAGATGACACCCAGCTGCTGTTCACATGGAAGAACGAGCCTTGCCAAGGCAAGCTAATTAGTACTTGTCGCTCAGCTGTATTTGGGTGGATGTCCTTGAGCCAACTTAAATTGAATGCGAGAAAGATGGAGCTGCTTTTCTTTGGTTCAGATGCGGTGACACCCTTGCAGTCCTTCTGGCCATCGGATGCGCCACCCTCTTATCAAAAGTCAGGTGGTGAAAAACTTGAGTTTTAAATTTGATAGTCAACTGCTATTCCATACCCAAGTAAACTCAGTAGTGGGGACTTGCTTTGCCTCCTGTGACTTCTTCGCATGTTTTTGTTCCTATTGTCCTTGGCGGCCGGACAACAAGTGATTCAAGCCCTAATCATATCACCTCTTGACTATGGGAACGGCCTTTACTTAGGCATGCCTAAGTACCTGATGGATAGGCTTCCGCTGGTCCAGAATGCAGCCGCCCAAACAATTTTCGAGCTCCCCCGTGATGCTCACATGTCAAGCCTTTTTAGGAGTCTTCATTGGCTGCCAGTGAGGAAAAGTATTACCTTTAAGACACTGCTTGTGTCTCAGAAAGCCTTATATGGAATGGACCCTTGCTATCTAAAACACAGGATCTCGTTCTATGCCCCACATAGGAATCTCCGCTCCACGAATCTTTTCCTAGCCAGTACCCCACGTATCAAAAAGGCAAGGTCAGGGAGAAGGGCCTCTCCTTCCTGGGCCCGTCCCTTTGGAACAGAGTGCCTGTGACCCTTAGAAGCTTCAAGTTAGCACCCGTGTTTCGGAAGAAGCTGGAAACGTGGCTTTTTTTCTAGCCCATAACTCCACCTTGCCCCCGCGGCCACTTTTCGGCAACCAGCGGGAGGGCACTCCTTGGAGTAGTAGCCGCGCTTTATAAATAGCCCTACATAGACAGTGGGACCTGAAGTTTCAGTGGGCACAGCATTGAGGAAATCCATCTACCTGGTTCAGATTTCAAAGGGCACTGCGAGAGACTTGCTGTGGTGGCTGACAGAACTCGATTGGTTCAAGGGCATACCCCTATTTCTTCCCCACCCAGATCTCACTGTAGTGACAGATGCGTTCCTTCTGGGACGGGGCTGCCATCTGGGGGAGGTGAGGACTATGGTCTCAGGCAGAAGCCAAGCTCCATATCAATCTGCTGGAGCTTCGGGCAATCCAACTGGCACTGAAAGCCTTTTTGCCGTCAAAGGGAAGACTCGTACAGGTTATCACGGATGACAATTCCACCATGTGGTACTGCAACAAACAAGGTGGGGTTGTGGACCCTTTGTCAAGAGGCCCTGCGTATCTTGACTTGGCAGTAAAAGGACATTTCCCCGGTGGTTCAACACCTGGCTGGTTCTCTGAACGCCAGGGTGGACGAGCTCAGCCAAAGCTTCCTCGCGGATCACGAATGGCGTCTCCATCCGGAGGTGGCACAAGGTCTCTTTCAGCAGTGGGGAGAGCCTTGGTTAGATCTGTTCGCCTCCGAAGAGAACAAGCAATGTCAGCATTTTTGTGTTAGTTTCTTAGGCGGCTCTTGCTCGGCCTCCTTTACAACTTTCTGCCCATACCACTCCTGCACAGAGTATTCAAAAAGATCAGGAGCGACCAGGCACAATTTATTCTTGTGGCTCCGGACTGGACGCAGAGAGTTTGGTGTCCCAAGCTTCTAGACAGGAGCCTTGATCCTCCGATCAGGTTGCCCCTTCGGGAGTATCTTCTGTTGCAGCAACAGGGGAGGGTTCTCTATCCCAACCTGTCCACTCTCCGCCTCCCTGCATGGAGATTGAGCGGCAATAGTTGACCGCTTTTGACCTCCCTCCTGAAGTCTGTGAGATTATTTTGGCAGCCAGGCTTCCCTCCACAAAATCGGTATACGCCTGCCGATAGAAAAATGTTTGCAAATATCCAACAGACCGGTCTATTGATGCCCTATCTGCTCCTTTATCTGAAGTCCTTCTGTTTATACTTTCCTTGGTGCAGCAGGGCTCTGCTCTGGGCAGATTGAAGGGCTGTCTTTCGGCCCTTTCCTCTTTTCTTCGACTGCCTGATCAGCCCTCTCTTCAAATCACCTCTGGTGCAGAGATTCCTGAAGGGGATAACCCACTTCTTTCCTCCTTCACCTTTAATTATGCCACAGTGGGACTTTTTAATTTGATTCTCACCTTTTTGATGTGTGCACAGTTTGAGCCGCTGCACAACTGCTATCTGCAGTTGCTCACCATCAAAACAGCTTTTTTGGTGGCAATAACCTCTGCCAGGAGAGTAAGTGAACTGCAGTCACTGCCTTCACAGCCGCCTTACCTGGCAGTCTTTCCAGACAAAGTGGTGCTCCTCACAAGGCCATTTTTTCTGCCTAAGGTGGTAGCACCCTTTCATATGGGCAGATAGTTACTCTACCCACATTCTATGCACCTTTGCACCCTTCCAAGGAAGAGGAGCGCCTCCATCGTCTAGACCCAAAAAGAGCATTATCATTCTACCTTGATTGAACCAGAGAGTTCCGGGTGGATGACCAACTCTTTATAGGGTACGTGGGTGCAAAGAAAGGGCGTGCTGTCCAAAAGAGGACCCTATCCCACTGGGTTATACTCTGTATAAAAATCAGTTACGCCTTAGCGAAGAAAAAGCCCCCTGAAGGGCTTAGAGTCCATTCCACCTAGGTAAAAACGGCCACCACTGCTTTTCAGCGTGGTGTTCCCGTTTCTGATATCTGGCAAGCAGCCACTTGGGCATCGCGGCACACGTTCGCCAGACACTACTGCCTGGACTCCCAGGTTCGCAGATCAGGCCTGTTGGGTCTCTCTGTTTTGTAGGATTCTCTGGTCTAAACCTGTCTGCAATCCTACCTCCTGGGATGGTATTGCTTTGTTATCTATTCAAAGGTAAGGAATCTGTGGCTAGATGTCTCAGATAACACAAGTTACTTACCTTTGGTAACGCCTTATCTGGTAGAGACATGATCTAGCCACAGATTCGTTTCGCACCCACCCTCCCACCCCGCGGGAGTGTTTAGAAGTGTCAGGGATGTTCCGCTTCTGGGCCCTAGCTGTTCATTTTTTAACACACCATGGTCCATCACTTCATGGCTTCTCACTTCTGGCGTGGGAAGTTGTGAAAAGTACTGACAGCGCGTCGGAGTGGAAGTTATATTGATGACGTGGACGTCCCGACGACGAACATGACACCAACGATGTCACGCGGAGTTGACCGACGCCACCCATCGGCACGCAGGGGTACTGCTAAGAAAAAATCTTCCGGATCCAGCCTGACACCTGGAGTTCAAAGGTAAGTAATCTGAGGATAGATCATGTCTCTACTAGATAAGACATTACCGAAGCTAAGTAACTTGTTCATCTATATCATAGAGAACTGATTCTTTGATATGAATATTTATATGTAAAGACAGCTTTTTGATTACATGTTCTTTATTTTTAGCTTCAGCTTAAGCATGCTGTAACCGTTGCAGAAGTGAACCAGTTGAAGGAGAGAGTAAGTTCTGATTTGTAATGTTCGTAATGTTTGTTATATCAGGTTTGGATGGTTTAACTTAAATCATGAGTATACTTGTATAGAAGGGGCAGATGCGTCTTCCATGTTGAAAGTTGCTTCAAAAAACGTTGATAGAGCTTCATTTTAATCAACATTGGATCTCTAATAGCTACATGAATGGGATCTAACCTGGATTTAGGGGCATGAATTGAATTCTAATCTATTACCAAAGTGGTGTATATGTATTGTTAGCTTTTGTTATTAGGGAACTTTTATATATAAAGCTATCAAAGATACTTATCTGTTGATGTTACCTGTGACGTTCAGCTTGAAGCATATTCTTTTAATTAAAGTTGAGGCCTTTGTTTAGCTTCCCCAAATCCTACTTCTGCTTTTTTTTGTCTTGGATTCTAGCTGCCTCAGTAGGTTGGATATGTGTAGTTTGCGTGTGCATGTGTTCTAAGCTGATTTAGTATTTAAAGAACTGCAGAAGTCAAACCAGCTGTCAGTATCCTGTACCATCACCCATTTCAAGGGCAGGATTGTCTTTTGGATTGTGAGATGTTTGTAAATGTCATGGTTGTACTAAACACACTTTAAGTGTGAGGCCAATAGCATATTCTACACACAAGCTACCATGGGTTATGTGGGAAATATTCTCTTCACTGACATTTTTAAAGCCCCTCTACAGGGTCATCAAGTGAAGACTGTGCTTAATTTGTAAAAGAAAAAGTGCTGAGGCCCAATGTTTAACTCAGAATCCAAAGCTATGGAATGTCAGAGATGGCGAATACCGAGTAGTCTGAATTCCATCTCAAGCCCTTTCCTTCCACCACCAGACGCTGCCTGCCCCTTTATTTTAGTCTTTCAGGATTTTTTAATCCCTGCTTTTTTTGCACCTTTTCTCCTCCTTCTTTCCCATTCTTGTTTTTCTCACACTTGGTCCCAGTATGTAGAGTAAAAATAAGTGTCAGTCCACAAAATTGACTGCTTGTCTGCCCCAACTGCAACAACCAGCTCAAATTAAGCACCGAGTGTATACCTTCTCAAAACATTGTTGCTATCCATGCAAGAAAGGAAGCTCAATTGGGTTAGATTGTGTGAGAAAGGTTATTTACTGCCCCCAATACTACTTTCTGTAACCCATAGTCTTAGAGCTGGAAGATGCTTCTTTACAGTCTGTGCGTTTCATGTGCTCTACGGCAAGTCATGCAAACTATAAATTATGACCTGTAGCACTCTGTTTGGTGCTTGTGGTGTTGACGATTCATATGTGGACAATCCCACTCTACCATTGATTGAAAAGAAGTAGTGGGAGTTTAACACACTACCATTGTCACACACAAACCAAGATCATATGTCATTCTACATACTCTGGGGGGAAAAAAGACTTTGAAGGAAAACAAACTGGTATTCCAAACCTACCACTTGATGGAAGAACGCACAGCATTTGATCTCCCACATTACAAACTGCAAAACCTTTTTATCATAGATAATGGTTTAATTACTGGACTATTTTTGTAATACAAAGTTTCAAATTATAGACATACTTGAGTAGGTAATAGCAGGATAATTCCTTTACAAATATTCAAAAATGTTATAACTGTCAAACATTTCCTTTGTTAAACCACAGTGGTATGAAGGATACAAGAGACTGAGTTTCTTATCCGTTTGACTTCCCTTCCTATGGAACGAAGTGTGTTGCTTGTGTTCTGAGATGATTTACTCCTCTTTTGCTTGACAGCTTCTGGCACACACTCTCCCTTGATGTTTTTTCATTGCTCTCAACACTGTTTAAACATCCTTCCTCTATCATGAATTCAAAGTTTGAAAGGCTTGCATTGATTGGTTTTATTTCCCACCAGCAGCATAACTAGACTTTTAATCCCCTCTTTGTACACATTCGCTTGGTGCCCAACAAAGGATCTCCATTGTCACCCCTATGATTTTAACATCCAAGTTAATCCTCTTGTAGTTTTCTACAGTAACATTCCCACTTGTAGGGTGAGGACTTGCAAATTGGCCTTCCTTTCTCGCATACCTCTGGCAGCCTTTTTGCTGTTGTGCAAGTCTTGGCTTTGAGGCATTAAAACGCATTAGAATATCAGAAGGAACTAATGCTGAATATGAATTTTTAAAAAAGTCTGATTTTTGGATGTTCCTTTCCTTTAACTGCAAGTTTAACCTTTTACTCTGCTTCCTCTCCCACCCCAACACTTACCAGGTAACTCCTTTGTTTCAGTAAAAGAGACCTAAATCTAAGACATTATGTCCAATGTATATCTTCTGAGTTTATCGATGTGCTCAAATCAACTCTTGTTCGAATGAGATTTCTTTATTTGATACTTAAGATAAATGCAAATAGTGACTTTCCAGTAAATTGTGCCTTAGTTGAGCACCTATTGGACCATCTAGAAATCTTCCTACTAGCATCATACAGTTCCTGATCTTTCCCAGATTCTAGGCATATGTTGGTTAATATCTCCAATACGAAAGGGCAACAATAATTTGTGATTCATGCTTGCAAATTGAAGCCTAAAGATTTGTTTTGGAATGTTGACGTGTGCTACCATATTCAGGCACTATCCGAAATCTGTGTTTCTGAAAACTGTAACTGAAAGTCTTTTTAAATGTACATGGATGCAGGGAGAAAAGAACATATGGGGAAGAGTACGCTGGGTAGATAACTTGGAAGTCTGCCTTATACCATTTTACCAGCATGGTTCATGAACTAGTAGTAATGGCAGTTGATAAAATATTTATAAATCCATACATCAGTGCAACAATATAGTGTTTTTTTTCCTCCTTTTTTCAGTTAAAGGCTACTGAGTCTGAAAAAATGAACTGGGAGTCAAACAGGTTACAGCTTCTACAAGCAGTTGAAGAGAACAAAGACAAAATTGGAAAATTAGAGACTTATTGGCTGGAGGCACAAAGCCTATGCAAAACTGTAAATGAACATTTAAAAGAAACCCAGGAGCAATATGATGCACTTGAAAAGAAGTACAACAAGGCAAAGAAATTGCTTAAAGATTTTCAGCAAAAGTAAGATTTGTTATTTTATAGTTAGTATACTCTTCAGTTGATTCTAATTTGTTTACATTGTGGTACAAGAGCTCTTTATTTGAAGTATGTTCTATATTGGCCGCATTTTCAATTGTTGAGTTTTCATAACCTGTTGTATTTCACCTTCACATCCCCAATAGGTATAATGACAATGAGGTAGCAAACTCAACTTTGAAAGCTTTAACATTGTTGTGGGAAGGACATCTTTGCATGTGCACCAATTCCAAATAGCCCCTCTCAGTGCTCTAATAGGTATTAGAAGTACATCACCCTGGAAACCTATTTCCCCTTCCTCACCCATTGAGAAAGTACTACTTTACTTGATGTATATCAGAATAATTAGAATTCATAAATTGCTTGTGGTGGCAGCAAGGACACCCATATGCTTACAGCTAATTTTTAGTAAAGAGGACTGCTTGACAAATGGGTTACAACACTCACCCAACAATTCACATCCTTCCTAATGTACAGAAATCCCAGGTAGAGCCGATGCGTCTTTTGAGTTTCCTAGAGGCTGTGCTTGAATCTCTCCAATTCATGAGTGTGTAATAATTTGTAAAGGTGCTTCCCCTTCATCAGACGTCTCTTCCTCTGACACTAAGGAAGGTACTAAAGGTGTTGGGAATGATATGTTGCTTTATTACCAAATGCATACTCACAAATGAGCTTACTACAGGAATTTCCAGCTTGACAATGGTCCTAGGTGGCTGTGGCATGGAAAGAGCTAATGTTGGTCATGCCCATGATTAAGCATAAATTGTAATGGTGGAATAGCACAGACCTATTTATAGGCAGATTATTTTTAGGTGCACTGTCTCAGGTGATATTTACAACAGATGTGTCGCTCACACAGCACACAAATGCCAGACCTAACCATACAAGGTCCGCGGAAACAGAGGCAGTGTTGCATCATTGTACTAGCGTAATAAGTGGTTCAGTTAGCCCTACAAATGTTTACAAAAATTATATACCAATATAGCACTGAGTAGAGCAGACAATATGACCACCGCTTACTATATTCAAAAGCAGATTGCTCAACATTCCCCATAGCTTTTAAATTTAACACCTATCAAGTCCACGTTCTGGCAGAGTACCTTCTAGGGCTGGACAGCAACTCTGCAAATCTTCCGAGCAGACATCAGAAGTTGAGGAATGGGAATGAACACTCACGTTCATAGTTCCCTATAATATGCGCGCGTTTGAAAAGAGACGGAAGAGCAGCTGTTACAGACACGTTAGATATGCTGCGCATTAGAGAGCTTGCAGCTTCTGCTTGCTTTGTTAATGTCAGGGGGCTGTTTACATCTGCTGAGATGGTGTGGAGTAATAGCAGTGCTCCGGTCTTTGGAACAGGGGAGCCAAGTTCGAGTCCAGGCTTGCATCAATTTTATTTTTTATGCTCACCCCCCTCAGAAAAGCTTCTGAAATACCTTTATAATCACGAAAGACAATGTTAGCCTCCAAGGAAAAATGTTGCCGAAGTGTGCACCCAGGCAAATCACTTAATCACCCTCCCCCATATTAAAAAAATGAATGTCTTTGTGTAATGTAACTGGTGCTCACATAAAACACTGACTTTACGTTATATAAAACTTTACAAACTATCAGCAGCAGCATTTGGGGGCACAAAGCAGGAATTAATGTTTTGTACACAACATTTATTTATTGCAGTTTACATTTCATCCACAGTACTCAGTCGCTCCTGTTATGTGACTGACTGGTTCTCAGTACCTGTTTTTAACTACTTTTAATTAATACTTGCTATTGTGTATGCTTCTTCAATTTACCGTGGTGAGATAAAGGTAAAGAAACAGCCTTTTCATGCTGTTCTGAACCCTGCTAAGGCGGAAGAGCGTCACCCCACTCCAGTAAAAGAAAGGAAAATCAAAATGATAATAATGCAATGTTCTTATCATTTTATTCTTCCCTGCTGCAGCAGCATGAGGGCGGGGTGTGGCTGCTTTGCTGATAGAGCAGGGGTGGAGTGGGGGGCACACTAAAGTGTGCATGGTGCTTTGACTGGCCCTCTCGGGCTGGACAAACAGTCATGCGCACTTTAGCATGTTCTCCATGCAGGCTGCATTACAGTCTGCATGGCGAACATGCCCAGACCTCCAGTCCCCAAGTGCCGAAGACGACGCTCAGATCAATTACAAAGCTGGATTGCAGCAATGTGACTAGTTTAGGGAGCCAATCACAACACAGTATTGTAGCGTTGGGATTGGCTCAGTGGTGCCTGGCTGCTTCCTGTTCGGTGGAGGAGAAACAAAGTGGGACAAAGCGGCAAAGAGGTAAGTGAACTTTTCTTTTTTTACAATTATACCTCCTTACACCCTCACCTCCCCGCCACCTCAGATCCATGCTGCCTGAGCCAAAGCAGATGCCATATTACGGTCATGTCGTGAACTTCAAAAAGGCCATGTTATAAAAATGTGTCGCCACAGTATTCAGTGCCCCCTCAAGGTAATGTCATTAATGGGAAATGTCATCCTTGATAATCAACTGTTCACTGTCTTAAATTAGGAAATTATTCTATACAGTAGTTAAGGTTTGAGAAAATAACACCACAGGATGTACTGCAAGGATGCATCAGTTTCTGCAATGAAGAGTAGGCCTTCATCTGGATTGTTCAAAATAGGGTAGGCCATAACCAGTTCCTTGAATTAGTGAAAGGCTCATCTTGTATCACATCCCATTTGAAGGGTTCCTCTTTCCTGGACCACTTTATCATATGTAAACTTGTTATGTCCTAACATGTTTTGTTGAATGTTTTGCATTCCAAATATTTTGAAGCCTCAGGTCGTACAAATAAGAGTGCAACCGTTTCCAAGTCATACCATTTACATATGATGTTGTTAAAACTTGGGGAGGTAGAGGAATGGATGGCTGTTAGGCTTTTCTCCTGTGGGTGCTGATCTTAGAGCAGCATGCACCTATTTTGCCAATTAACCATGAACTCACTACAAAGACCTCATAGATGTGTCAATCTATAAATTGGTGGACCAGGCTTGACAACAGAAAGGGAGTACAGTCAAGAGAAACAGAGTCATGAAAATCAGTCTCACTGTCAACTTATACCTTTACTTTTTTTCAAACTTTGCAGCAGTGAAATTGGCAAAAACGACAAATAAGACAGTAAATCTGTTCTTGCTAAACTGATTACAGAAGCTGAATTTTAAAATATCTTATGGTGTTAAGACACCTTCTGCAGAGATATTTGGGTGCTTTGAAAATCTCAGGGGGTAATAGTAACGGTAGGAGAACTCCAGTGGATAATGCAGTTGCTGGAGGGATCTGTGTTTTGTATAATTATATTGTTTTGATGCATAATGCTGCATAGAGCGTTAATACATCTCCTGTAAAGCACACTATGTGACATGAAAATCACAAATTTCATTGTAGTTTGGCAAGTGGATTTTTGCTTTTGACACATATCCTTTAATACTTGCAGTTCATAAATTGCAACCCATATAATATAGCACAATAAGCTATGAACCAGCATAAACAAACTGCTTGCAAACTGACAGGCATAGGTTTGGAACCTTATGGTTTTCTTTATCAATTTGTCTTATAATGCTGCTAAAAATGGTTCCATTGCATAGTAGTAATGTCTTATAAATACAGAAATAGCCCCAGCACTTTTACAATTTGAATCCAGACTTTTTCTTTCTCCCACTCTTAACATATGCCTACCTTCTTACAGTACCTGCCTACAGTCCATATACAAGGGGTAAACAAAGTCAAAAACCTGCCTCAAATGTTTCTCTTAAGTACTTGACTTGTAAAGTGATAAGTTATGTACCTTTGTTTCTCCACCATTGCTTTGTGTATGTGTATTAGGCTCCCGGTTACCCCCAGCCAGGCTTATATTTTAATAAAAGAAGGGCTGATTGCCCTTTGAATGAGGCTTTTGTTTTGGGCCAACTTAAATTGTAAATAAGAAAACCCATTCACAGTCTGCATATTCCGGTTAGTAACAATAAAGCAGACAACCTGAGGGCGCTGCTCAATGTGCCTTGGTGTCGGCAATTTATACTAGGAAAAATGTCAGCATATTTCACTGACATGACCAGCATGGATCTCGGTTCAAACTCAATAATAGCTTCTTCTAACTGCTTGCATCAACCCTGCTGTTCAGAAAAATATTATAATGGGTCAACCTTCTATGTTCAGTCCTTTTCTAAACCTAGGGTGTAGGTGATACAGGAGTGAACAATTCATGTCACAAAGGTATTTATGTACGTTACAAAACTGTCTCAGGACCCTATTATAAAGAGCTATATATGTGTAATGCACCTGTTTACGCTCTCGTTCCAAACATAAGTTTGGAGTGGTAATTGCCATAGATTTATTTTGCTGAGCGCCGCACAAGCTTGCATGTCCATTTGTTAGGCGCACATAGCCTTGGTTCCAGCGCACAGTGACCTTGCACTGCTGCACACAGAGGAAAAAAATTTGAGGGAACATTGCTCACATTATACAGCGTTACTTCAGGAGTCAGTCTATATGTGGATTTGTTTGCAACTCAACAAGAAATGCCAAACATATGACACCAGATATCTACAATCGCAGTCCCTAGAGATAACCCTGTGGTTCGACTGGAAAGTGGTCTTGTATGTATTTTCCCCTCAGGTTCCTTTGCCTTGCTTTCTGCACCACGTATGGCAAGTGTCAATGATAAATATCCCCATTGCTCAGACTCTACTAGAAATGTCAATTCATCCATTTCAAAACCTTATCTGCCAGACCTATCTCAGCAAAATAACAGGTTTGAGGCATGTGAGCTGTAGATCACATGCTTTGCATACTCCTGCCATCTAGTGTAGGGTCCAGATGTTTGAAAGTTTTTTTTTTTTCTTATTCGCCATTAATCTCACTTCAAATTGCGCTCAGGGTGTCTGTACTTACTCTCAGAAACTGAGGGACTTAGGCTGTTAGAAGTGGACGCCCGCCTACTAGTATCAGAAGCACCATAGAGGTCAACATGAAAGCCGCTGAGATCTCTCCTCCCAAGCTCTTAGAGCAAGATGACACTCGCCAAAAAGGCCACCACAAAACCTGGTGGTACGTGGCTTTAGCTAGAAGAGTTTTAAAATGGCATAATCATTGGTTTATTTGTTCGAAGAAGTCTTTCCAGTCACTAGGTAGATGACTCCTCCTTTCGGTGATCGAGCGCATGGGCATCAACTCTATTGTTAGATTGTTTTTTTCAGCCATCTGGTTCGGACAGTATTGCTGCGCTCCGCTTCGGAATCGATCCTCTGGTTCCCCTCGGTGCGTACTCTTTCTACCTCGACGGTATTGTTTTTGTATGCGTTTTCTCATCCCGTGGTTCGAATTTCAAGAAACTTTGTCATTTCGCCTGGCAGACCTGCGGGCGACCCTCAGTCCCATCCGTGTCCGTTCGGCTCCTTGACTCCATTTACATTTTTTCCCCTTTGCCATGCGCATCCAGTGTGTAATTTGTGCTTGTTCCCTGAGCACAAGGAGCAAGACTGCGACGCGTGCCGCTCCTTCACCTCAAAGAAAACTCTGTGGTAGTCTGGCTCGATGTCAAGAGATGCAGCGGTTGGATCTCACACCGGACCTCTTCGGCGAAGACTCTGAACAAGAAGAGGTATCAGCAGCAGAGGAGGAGATGGCTTCAGCTGCTTCTGACTCCAGATCAGACTTACAGATCGACCTCTAGGACGATGATGTGCCGCAGGGACAAGGGGAAGTGTGTACCGAAGACACCTTCTCCCCCCTACCCCTACCCTCTTCCTCCCACTGTCCCTAAGAAATCTAAGACTTCGGCACCACCTCTGCCTCAAGGCCAAGGTCGGTACCAAGAAGAGGTTTTCAACGTTCCGCCTCATGGCTCGGCACTGAAACTCTCTGAAAAGCCTTCCAGCCCGGGACCAAGTCGGCCAAAGCCCACTTCCAAGCCAAAATCTTCCAGCTTGAAATCCAAGATGGCTTCCGAACTGAAACCTTCGACACTGAAAATCAAGATACCTCCCTCGGAGTCAAAACCCTCCGCACCGAGAGGACATTCCGGCTCGACTCTGAAAGCAAAGACTTGCCTGCAACTCAAATGGATCCAAACATAGACACTGTACCTCCTAAACTGGATCCAAAACAGAAAAAGCTGTATATTCACCCTGACACGGCATATCCATGCTAAAACACCATCCAAGCACAAGCTTTCTGAGGATGATAGCCCATGCAAAAATTCCGCTCAAGAAAAAAAGTGTAGGCACTAGTCCGTTCCATACACTTCCATCTCCTCCTCCTCCCTCTCCACCACAGCTTGATCCTTTACATATTACACAGTCTCCTCTACCTCATTTTAGCACAGGTGACACTGACGCTGCCAGGCCATCTCCAACTGATGGCAATCTGTCTTACCGACCGCTTATTGCTAGAGCAGCCGAATACCATGGGTGTGGAGCTACATAAAGTGTCTTTAGAGGAAGATTGTCTCTTTTACACTCTAGGATCCCATAAGTCCAGTCAGACACTACCTATGCATGATGGGTATGTTAAGGCACACAGACGATATTGCAAAGATCCTGTTTTTGCCAGAATCCTTACTCCTAGAGTAGATAAGAAATATAAATGTTCCCCACAGATCCTATATTTATTAAGGTTCAGTTACCACTTGGCTCTTTAGTGGTATCAAATGCTAGTAAGAGGGCTAACTCTCGAGCATCTGGGGGATGCCCCTCCCCCAGATAAAGAATCAAAGCTTATTGATGCTTCGGGTGAACGGGTGACTACGCAAGCAGCTAACCAATGGTGTATCGCTAATACTCAGGGCTTACTAGCAAGATACGATAGAGCCCACTGGGAAAAAATGGAATAATTACTTCAGTTTCTCCCAGAGGAACATAAGGCAAAGGCTCAGGATATAATCCAGGAAGGCAAATTATTTTCTAATGCCTCTATCAGATGTGCTGTAGATGCAGCTGACACCACAGCTATATAGTAAATACTAGCATCTTACTAAGACACGCATGGTTGCGCATATCAGGGTTCAAACCAGAAGTCCAATTATCCATCCTGGCTATACCCTTTGATAAAAAACATCTTTTTGGCCTTGTAGTCAATCTAGCGCTCGAAAAAATGAAAAAGGACACCGATGTAGCAAAATCGTTGGGAGCTCTTCAATCTCCCTCAAATAGAGGTTCCTTTCGGCACTCTTTTTATATGGGAGGGTTCAAGTCCACAGGCACTGACCAGATATTTCCTCCTACAAAGGCAATTCTCAATCCTCTTTTACAAGAGGATTTTTCAGAGGAGATTATAGGGAAAACAGTCCCAGGGCAGAGGTAAAAACAACACACCTTGCACTTCCCCTTCCTCAAGCAAACAGTGACTTCCCAACACTTCCCTCTGACTATTCCCTACCTGTCGGAGGAAGACTTCAAGACTTTCTCCCCATTTGGGAATCAATAACCGACAGATGGGTGCTTGGAATTATCCAACATGGTTATTGCTTGGAGCTTATCAACAATCCTGCAAACATTCCGCGTCGATCTCACAAAATATCACCAGACCACTAGCAATTGCTTCAACAAGAAGTGCAATCTTTATTTCTCAAAGGGGCTATATATCCAGTCCCACTTCAGTACTTTTACTTTGTCATTCCCAAAAAAGGATGGCTCCTTAAGACCTATTCTAGATCTCCGAGTTTTAAACAAATACATATTTTCAGAGAACTTTTACATGGTAACTCTTCAAGTGCTACCTCTCTTGCAGCAAGGCAACTTAATGTCTACTTTAGATCTAAAGGACGCCTACTTTCATATTCCAATTCTTCCCGCTCATCGCAAATACCTCCGGTTTGTGATAGCAGGCAAACATTACCATTTCATGGTACTTCCATTTGGCGTCACCACAGCCCCCAGAGTGTTCACCAAATGTCTCGCTGTAGTAGCTGCTCATCTCAGAAGACAATATATACATGTCTTCCCTTACCAGGGTGACTGGCTTGTCAAAGCAGGCACTTACTAGAACGGTTTACTACACACTCAGACATCAGTGCACCTACTTCACCAGTTAGGTTTTACAATACATGCACAAAAATAGTCTCACCTGTGTACGGCACAGGTGCAATCTTATCTGGGAGCCTTCCTCAACACAATCAAAGCTCAAGCCACTCCTAATGTAGCCAGAATTCACTATATTCGGGCCACACTATTACAATTCCAACCCAACCAATCATTACCAGCCAGAGTCTTCATGCAACTGCTGGGAATGATGGCATTCTGCATTGCAATCATACCTCATGCAAGGCTTCACATGCGTCCTCTGCAAGAATGTCTAGCGGTTCAGGAGAATCAGTCACAGGGTCTATTAACCAGTCTAATGTTGGTAGACAGCCGCACTCGTCGCTCTCTGCAGTGGTGAAATCCTCAAAAACTTGTAAAAGGGCGGTCTTTCATAGACCCGATCCCCCAGACTATACTGACAACATCTTTAACAGGGTGGAGTGCCCATCTTCAACATTACACAGTACAGGGACTGTGGTCGGACAATCACAAACGTCTCCACATCCACTACCTGGAACTTCTAGCAGTGTTCCCAGTACTCAAAGCTTTTCTCACCCAACTTGTAGGCAAGACTGTCTTAGTTCGCACAGACATACACAGGCACAGAAACAGGGAGGAACTCACCCTCTCGAACAGTCGCGCCTTGCACAAAGCATTTGAAATCGGGCAATTCACCACAAAATCTATCTTCTAGCAGAACACCTTTCAGGATTAGACAATCAGATTGCAGACCTGCTCAGCAGACACGGGCAGCAAGTACACAAGTAGGAACTTCATCCCCCAAGTTCTTCTTTCCTACTTTCAAAAATTGGGTTTTCTACAGATAGATCTGTTTGCCACAGTACACAATGCAAAATGCCCAAGCTTCGCTTTCAGGTTCCCACACCCAGCATCCAAGGGCAATGTTCTCTTGATGAATTGGTCAGGGATATTTGCTTACGCTTTCTCACCTCTCCCACTAATTCTATTACTGGTTTGGAAGCTCAGACAAACGTCCCTCACATGCGCTTGTCAACCTTGGTACACCACCCTGTTAGAACTCTCAGTGGCTCCACATCAAAAGCTACATCTCACATGCTGTCTCCTCACTTAGAGCCATGGAGAAATCAGACATCCAAATCCCAGAGAACTCAACTTAGCGATTTGGCTCCTGAAGTCATAGTTTGGTTTTTTACAACTGCCACCAGACTGTATGAATATTCTCAGAGGCTAGAAAGCCTACTACTAGAGCATGTTATGCAGCAAAATGGAAATTGTTTGTTGTCTATTGTAACAACATCAATCCACTTGATGCTTCCATACAGAAAATCATTTGTTACCTGTTGCATTTACAGCAATGTGGACTAGCTTACACATCCATTCTTTTACATCTATTAGCCGTAGCTGTATACTTGCAAAATAGACAACACTTATCTCAGTTCAAAGTGCCAGTGATTAAAGCCTTCATGGAAGGATTAAAAAGGGTGATACCACCAAGAATTCCCCCTGCTCCAGAGTGAAACTTAAACATAGTCCTTACAAGGCCAATGGTTCCACCTTTTGAACCGATGCACAAATGTCGATTACAATTCCTATCATGGAAAGTTGCTTTCCTCATAGCGATAACCTAACTAAGGAGAGTTGGTGAAGTTCAGACATTAACTATACAAGAGGCTTTCTTTCAACTTTACAAATATAGAGCGGTTCTTTGCACCAATCCTAAATTTCTCCCTAAAGTAGTTTCTGCTTTTCATATCAATCACTTGAGTTAATGGTGTTCTTTCCTCAACCTGATTCTGTAGCAGAACAAGCCCTACACACACTTGATTTTAGACGTGCTATACTTTACTACATAGAAAGAATCAAAGATTTTAGGAAAACAAAGCAACTATTTGTTGCTTTTTCTCCCCCTCACAAGGGCAATCCTATATGGATTGTAAAGTGTATCCAAACATGTTATGTTAAAGCAAAGAGAACATTGTTAGTACCCCCCTAGAGCGCACTCTGCTCGCAAAATAGGGGCTACTATGGCCTTCTCTGGAAATATTCCTTTAGCTGATATTTGTAAGGCAGCAACATGGTCTACACCGCACACATTCACCAAACACTGTTGTGTAGATGTGTTAGCAAGACAATAGGCAAATGTAGGCCAAGCAGTACTTAAAACTCGATTTCAACCAACTACAACCGCTACATGTTAGCCACCGCTTTGGGTGTTAACTGCTATACAGTCTATGAAAAGCATGTGATCTACAGCTCACATGCATCAAACAGATGTTACTTACCCAGTAAGCATCTGTTCTTGGCAGTTAGAGCTGTAGATTCACATGTGCCTATCTACCCCTATTCAAAAAGCGGGCTACTTCGAACTCCACAAACAAATTCCCAAACAATGAGACTAATTCTGGAGTTCTGCTGAGACTGGTAATAGGTCCAGCGGTATGCTCACGCCATTATTGGGGTATTTAGTCTCATTGTTTGGGAATTTGTTTGCGGAGTTCGGTGTAGCCTGTTTTTTTTAATTAAACCCTTTTTGGGGAGTCATTGTACCTTGAGAGGTTATGCCCCTTGGTGCCATACCTATGAATGAATGAAGTATGAGTGTAACCAGTGACAGGTCCTAGAAAATGTTCTTTGATCTAATGGTGGGAGTGATCGAGGGTCTCGAGAGGGTGTGCACCGTTTGAGGATGTTGCTGTGGGCTTTTCAATCAAATCAGTTCAAAAAGGTTCTTCTATATATGTGTGTGTGTGTGTGTGTGTGTGTGTGTGTGTGTGTGTGTGTGTGTATATATGTATGTATGTATATATATAATTCAGTGAAAAAACCATAGGTTTCACACATGTTCTAGTTAGCTGGACATTTTACTGATAAAAAACCAATGAAATTCCCCCGTTATAGTTAGTGCAGGCAACTATAACTCGCGCGACCGCAATCCTCTGCTGATGCTAATACTGTATTTAGACACTTATTTGCCCATGTCTTCTTCCATTAAATTTTAGCTATACATATATTGCAAATATTTTTTTTTCATAAAGACACATATGTCATCAGCAGAGGATTGCGGTCGCGTGAGTTATAGTTGCCTGCACTAACTATAACGGGGGAATTTCATTGGTTTTTTTATCAGTAAAATGTCCAGCTAACTATAACATGTGTGAAACCTATGTTTTTTTCACTGAATTTGCAAGGTTTTTTAAATGCTAATTCCTAACTATAACGTGTGTGAAACCTATGGTTTTTTCAGTGAATTTGTACGGTTTTTTAAATGCTAAGTTACTTTACGCCATTCGTGGCGTGCGCGCCCACTTAACGCAGTTCATTCCGTGCGCGCACCTTGCGCGCACAGTGAGCACGCGGTGCGCTTCGCGCACCGCGCGCCCACTTTACGCAGTTAGTGGCGTGCATGCACGGTGGGCACGCGGTGCGCTACGCGCACCGCGTGCCCACGTTACGCTGGATGGGCCATGTACGCACGATGCGCTTCGCGCACCGTGCGCACATGGAGGAAATATTATGCGCTTCGTGGTGAAAGGTGAGCTTTGACATTTTATTTTTTAAAGCTTATATATGCCATGCACAATGGGTGCTCTACGGGCACCATTTGCACACGGGGTGGTGAGATTATGGATAATTTATTTTTTTTAATAATTTTTACCGTACGCGTACGGTAGGCGTAATCGGCGATTTTTCCGAAAAAATTAAAAATGAATTTTTGGCCTTGGGGGTTCTTGGGGGACACATTCACCAAGGCTAGGTGGTTAGGACTTGTCTAACCGCTCTCTTTACATGTTTTTTTCCTTTGTTTTTACTCCCCCCCCCCCCCCCCCCCCCCTTTAGAGTGCGAGAGAGAAAATGGCGGTCGCCTCTTCCTGGTTTCGAACGATTCGAATGTTTACTAAGATCTAACAGCCAATCAGAATCGCGCTCGCGCGCGGTAAGCGCACCGTAAGCTGGCTCAGATATATATATTGATTTAAATGCTATTTTCCCAGGAACTACTGAACAGATTTACACCAGACCTACAAAAGGCACTTCCTTGACCTGAGGACTACCTCTCTGCCAAATTTCGGTTGCCAGTAGATAGTTATAGTTAGGACCCTGTTTCCATAGGAAATCCGCAACATTCTATTTGGAATAACTTTGGCGCCGGTCGACTAATCCTCGCGAAATTTTCAAAACTAATGGGGCGCTACGCTCCGCTCCTACCCTGAAAGTCTCGGGGGGGATTCGTCAAGCGGGGGCTGAGAAAAAACGGGGTCCCAAAACGCGTTTTCCCCATGCATTTTCCCATAGGACCTTTAGTCCGAGCTACAGCCCGAACGGCCGAACAGAATTACTTGAAATTTGGCAGAGAGGTAGTCCTCAGGTCAAGGATGTGCCTTTTGTAGGTCTGGTGTAAATCTGTTCAGTAGTTCCTGAGAAAATAGCATTTAAATCAATTTATATATATCTGAGCCAGTGAGAACATGAAAATCTAATTCTCACCATTAAAAACTGGTAGTGCTTACTAGCTTGACGTAACTTTATTAAATGCTGTAAGCTCCCACGATTAAAAATGGTTTCAATCAAACCATAGTCAATTCTATAGTGCCAACATGTTTTGTTGCCGAACCATCACACAACTTCTTCAGGGCTATTGGGGTTCCAAATCAACTTCACATGCGATTCACCTAAAACCTCTGATGGTATAATAAAGACACAAGGAATGCCAGTTAAAAAAATCCATCTGACTGTCACGATGAACTCATAGACTTAACAAATTTGTTCTGAGAGAGTATACTTAATTCCATCTTTACCAAGAGGTTGCAAAGTCTTCTCATACCAGCAACCGTCTTCGGGATGGAACACGTGTCCTCTGATCACGTGCCCCTGGGGTGACTACCAAATGTCTCGTCCCCTATAAATGTGTAAGACAAGGAGTGCTTATCTCATAACTTATCTTTTTCGTCTTTTTTACTGCTGTAATTTTCTTACAAACCATAATCTTTCCAGAGCATTAGTCTGACACTCGTAAAACATAGCTTCTCCATAAACGAGTAGGACATATCACATCAAGCCCCCTTTCCGTCAGCGAATCGTTGCAACCATGATTTTACATGAAGGAACCAGTATTCAATTTGTACTCAATACTGGTCTTTCATTGCCTTTTCTATTTTGGTGTACCTCAATCAGATCTCTCAAATTCACGAAATCACCAATCAAAAGCTGCACAGCAATCAGCTATTCCCCCATATATCGCAACATTTAACTTCAAATTCCAGAAATCCACAGCTTGTTAAAACCACCGCTTATTAAAACCAAGGGCAGTGCCAATACATCCAGCAATTTCCCTCAATTACACATCTCACCCGTGCCGCGTGCCACCGGCGTGTGTGCAGCTCCCTCATTGAGCTCACAAAACGCTCGGCTTAAGGACGTGACAGACCACGCCCCACTTCCGACGCGTCATCAAGAAGGGATGTATATCAATGCCATCCCAATTGGCGGCCATCTTAGAGTGGAGGAAGTACCGGAACACAAAGCAGATCCGTGTACACCTTCACAAGAATTCTCCTAAGCAGAGTCCATTACCATCAAGTATTTTGAAAATGTTTCACCAAAAACACATGTATATCGAATTGGCCAAACATGCATTAGCGCCGGACCATCTAAAGTCGATATTCGTCGATACTCGTCGATACATTCATAATTGGCGGCCATCTTAAAGTGGAGACAGCGCCAAGGCATGAAGCAAGCCAGTGGGAATTTCCACAAACTTTCTAAAATTAATTTATTATCATCCAATGTTATGAAAATTAAAGCTTTTATAGGGAGGATGTATATACTCAAAAGGCATATATCCAATTTACCAGCCATGCCTTAGTCATCGCTTCATATTTAACACAACACACCCAGCTCCAGACCAATTCTAACATTCTCCCTTAGTCATTGTAACACTAGTTCAATGGTTCAATAGTCCAATACTTATCTGTATTATCAAATATTGATTGTCAATAAAAGAATTTCCATCATTGCCTCTTCTATTGCGCCCCTGATAGTAATCAAAGCAACAACACGATGCTTGCATCAGCCTGGCAACATCAGTCCTAAGAGACAATAATATGAGACAGAGTCAAATGAATTTTTTTTTAACATGGTGACTTCTAGGTGGAAGGCGCTGATATCTATAATCCTCACATAGACAAGACGTTTTATTCTTCAGCGTCTACTGATTTTGTTCCACTCAATTGAGTCATTCAATCCAATCTGATCGGCCTTCTCTGAGAAAATCCATTTTGCCTCTTTTCTCGCCAAAATGGAGTTTCACCCAGCACTCTCTCGAGTACAGTCCATCTCAAATCCCTCGGGTCATGATGTTTCTCGTTAAAATGTTGCACCAGTCGGGTTGTCAACTTCTTGGCCCTAAGAGTGCTCAAATGTTCTTGTATTCATACTTTCACCTTCCACGATGTTAAACCGATGTAATGCAACCCACAACTACAGGACGACCTATAGATGACATTAACTGTGTTGCAATTACTAAACTTGTTCAAAAACCAAGTTTTACCATCTTGCAAAATTACACTTCTATTGACCTGATTGAGGTTCCAGACTGAACAACCCCCACATGGGTAATGGCCCGATGGAAGATTGACTACTTGTGTTGTCATGGGTGTGCGGGTGTGGACAAGTTTATCCTTTAAATTGGGTGCTCTTTTGAATGCGAACCGTGGAGGTTGTATCTTACAGGAAGTTTTTCTGTTTCTCATTCCTCTCCAGTAAGATATCACGTGGAGTGTTTAAAGCACGTTTCCTGGCTTGCTTAATGGTTTTAAACGGGTAATCCCTTTCTTTCAACTTGGTCACCAATTGTTCTGATCGTTCTATAAATTTGCAAGTTGTGGAGCAATTGCGACAATATCGCAAGAACTGGCCCACTGGGAGATTATCCCTCAAAGCTCTAGGATGAAAAGAACGATAATGGAGTAGGAAATTCCTGTCTGTGGGTTTATGGTGAACACTGGTGGCTAACCTCTGTTCTGTAGCTGTAATATCTACATCTAAAAAAACAGCAGATGTATTACTGAATGACCAGGTAAACCGTAAACACTCACCAGTCTGGTTTAACCATGTTAGAAATGCCAATAGGTGGTCCTCTGTACCTGACCAGATACAGAGGACATCGTCAATATAATACCTCCAAAGGGAAATATTCCCTCTGAAAGGATTGGAGGCATGATATACAACATTCTCCTCGAACTGGCCTACATAAATGCAGGCCGGACTAGGGGCAATGTGGCCCCCATTGAAGTCCCAGATACCTGGAGGTATAGTTGATTTTTATATTCCCAATTTTTTTTTCTGAGTGCCAATTCAGTACACTGCAAAACGAACGATTGGGGAGTATCATAAAACCATTCGAGAGCCCCCAAAGCCCGCGCTGCTGCCACCATTGTGGCGTCCTGGGGTATGCTGGTATACAGTGATTCAATATCAATGGTAACCAGCAATTGACTCTCTTAGGACTGATGTTGCCAGGCTGATGCAAGCATCGTGTTGCTGTTGCTTTGATTACTATCAGGGGCGCAATAGAAGAGGCATTGATGGAAATTCTTTTATTGACAATCAATATTTGATAATACAGGTAAGTATTGGACTATTGAACTAGTGTTGCAATGACTAAGGGATAATGTTAGAATTGGTCTGGAGCTGGGTGTGTTGTGTTAAATATGAAGCGATGACTAAGGCATGGCTGGTAAGTTGTATATATGCATTTTGAGTATATACATCCTCCCTATAAAAGCTTTGATTTTCACAACATTTGATGATGATAAATTAATTTTAGAAAGTTTCTTGTGGAAATTCCCACGGGCTTGCTTCATGCCTTGGCGCTGTCGCCACTTTAAGATGGCCACCAATTATGAATGTATCGACGAATATCGACTTTAGATGGTCCGGCGCTAATGCATGTTTGGCCAATTCGATATACATGTGTTTTTGGTGAAACATTTTCGTAATACTTGATGGTAATGGACTCTGCTTAGGAGTATTCTTGTGAAGGTGTACACGGATCTGCTTTGTGTTCCGGTACTTCCACTACTCTAAGATGGCCGCCAATTGGGATAGCATTGATATACATCCCTTCTTGATAATGCGTCGGAAGTGGGGCGTGGTCTGTCACGTCCTTAAGCCTAGCGTTTTGTGAGCTCAATGAGGGAGCTGCACACACGCCGGTGGGACGCGGCACGGGTGAGACGTGTAATTGAGGGAAATTGCTGGATGTATTGGCACTGCCCTTGGTTTTAATAAGCGGTGGTTTTAATAACCTGTGGATTTCTGGAATTTTAAGTTAAATGTTGCGATATATGGGGGAATAGCTGACTGCTGTGCAGCTTTTGATTGGTGATTTTGTGAATTTGAGAGATCTGATTGAGGTACACCAAAATAGAAAAGTCAATGAAAAACCAGTGTTGAGTACAAATTGAATACTGGTTCCTTCATGTAAAATCATGGTTGCAACGATTCGCTGACGGAAAGGGGGCTTGATGTGATATGTCCTACTCGTATATGGAGAAACTATGTTTTACGAGTGTTAGACTAATGCTCTGGAAAGATTATGGTTTGTAAGAAATTACAACAGTAAAAAAGACAAGTTACGAGATAAGGACTCCTTGTCTTACACATTTATAGGGGACGAGACATTTGGTAGTCACCCCAGGGGCACGTGATCAGAGGACACGTGTTCCATCCCGAAGACGGTTGCTGGTATGAGAAGACTTTGCAACCTCTTGGTAAAGATGGAATTAAGTATACTCTCTCAGAACAAATTTGTTAAGTCTATGAGTTCATCGTGACAGTCAGATGGCTTTTTTAACTGGCATTCCTTGTGTCTTTATTATACCATCAGAGGTTTAAGGTAAATCGCATGTGAAGTTGATTTGGAACCCCAATAGCCCTGAAGAAGTTGTGTGATGGTTCGGCAACAAAACATGTTGGCACTATAGAATTGACTATGGTTTGATTGAAACCATTTTTAATCGTGGGAGCTTACAGCATTTAATAAAGTTACGTCAAGCTAGTAAGCACTACCAGTTTTTAATGGTGAGTATTAGATTTTCATGTTCTCACTGGGGTCCATAGGGCACGTATAAAAGCACCAGGAACTGCTAATTTTTTTCACCACCTCACTTCACTGGGATTATGTATCAAAACATTAAAATTTTTGTTTCTCACATTGAGTAAGAGCAATCTATGATGATAAGTGGGAGGCCGGTGAGTACCAACCAGCAACCCCCCTTGTTACTACCGTGAGGTGCTCTTTCTCTTCCTTCACCTTTTTTCTAGCCAACTTTTGGTAGAAGCGGTGCTTTGATGGTCTCTTTGACACTTTTAATTTGATACACCACGACCTTGTGAGTAGTGATAGGGAACACACTCTAGGGAATCAGAGAGGATTGGAAACCCTGTTAGTGTCAGCATTATAGGATTAGGTGTATTGCAGGGCAGGCCACTTGTTGGTATAATGTATTGAGTGGGGGGCGGCCGTGCTCGTGTTTTTCCCCCCTGTGGCTCCTATTGTGTTAGTGCATTTTAGGATGACCCTAATGGAAAGGTTTGCTTCATTTTACTGTGAGCATTAACAGATAATAGACAATTCTTCCTCTCTGAGGGAATAATCTGTGTCCTTTTATAAATTACACATTATTACAAGGGAAGATTACTCATTGTTAAAACCTGTTTCACATACTGAAAATAGGCAATGTGCAGTAAGTGTTTGACATTTTGGCATATGAGTTAACATTGCAAATCTTTTTAGAGAAATAGAGTTTATGAAGAAGGAAGAAGAACAAAAAGTGATGCTTGAAGCAAAGGACCAGATGCACACAGAGCAACTTAAGATATTGCAAGCCAAAGTAAGCCTCTTTATTTTTTTTATATGTGTTTTCAGGAATTTGTATGCTTTTTTTATAATTATTTTCCTATTTGCAGATTGAAGAACTCGAGAACATACTACAGTTACAGTTGCAAATTAAAGAGGCTCAAGGAATTTCACTTTCTCTTCAAGATATGCAAAGGAACGGCAAGCAGTGTGTACAACACGAGAAATTAGACGAATTGCAAGAAGTAGAAAGCCTGACTAAGTTATCAGAGCAGGCAGATAGTCTGTGTGGTAAAGTATCAGTTATTTGTGTTAAACAAGTGTGACCAGTCCCCAAGCAAATGTTAGTTTGCAGATATGTTTGTTCTCAACTGTCTTTATCTCGTTCTGCATATGGCAATTCAGAAATGTGATGCATAGAGTGCAGCAGGTTCCTGTAACTTTCCTAAAGTATTTCAGTAAATTGATGCATTGACCCTTAGACGACCTGTATTTACAATTCAGTCAAGAAAGGCAGGTAAACTAATGGAATTAATGCTATACTCTACATCTTCAGCCCCTTCATATGTATACCTGGTATTTTTTCCATCACTGGGTTACTTGCAATTGCCAGGGAGCTTTCTCAACTGTAATTATGTCGATTCCCTGAATCGGGTATCCCTACTATCACGCATTAGCATATGATGTCCATGTTAGGCAAAAGTCATGTTACTCCTAGATGTCCCTAGGAGATGCAGCTTTTCCACATACATTTCAAATAGTGTCGCCCACTTCAAACCAGCAGTTAATCGGGGTCAAACATGTCTGCCTTGAGTGGGGGATTTCTCCAAGGGAGGTGCGAGATTGGGGCCAGTTGTAAGCCTTTCTCCTCTCCAGAGACAGTCAGAAAATGTAGTGGCTTATCTTCTATAAGCCGACCAGACCACCAGATGAGGCGGCCCTCCCAGAGTTTGAGCATCAGATGCGACTGTTGTTGGTGGTGGGTAGCTTGTCTGCTCTCGAAAGCAAGCGGGCACACACCGAGCCACTCACTTGTAGGTGTAGCGAAACGCCCACTGCAAACACTCAGCAGCAGGAGCTTGGGAGGCAGTGGCTACAAGGAGAGAAGCTTCTGGAGACTGTTTGGCACAATGGCCCCAAGAACATGGGAGTTTTAAAGACTCGTAATGGAACCGCTCTCATCTCTGGCCGGGCCAGGACGAGGAAAGCCCTGCCTGACTCAGCGTCTCTGCGAGCACCAAGGGAGAGAAGACGGAACCAGTGAATGCGGCTAGAACTTAATTTCAGAGCTGCTAAGAAAGTCCAAAAGCAATCAGGAGCCCTTAGCAGCTCGGCAAGTGGACCCACTCCAGCAAACGGACGCCCTCTTTATGACCGATGGACAGTCTGGAATTTGATTCTAATTGCACGAACAGAACACAACCCAAGAGGGGGGGGGGGGGGAGAATTTCAGGAGATGCTGAGCAGGCACTGCCCAGTTAAAAGATTATATCGGCTGTAGTGTTGACAGCCGCAAGTTGAAAAAACACACTGCTGGTCTTCATGAAGGAGCTACAAATGGGCAACCCTACCAAACCACCCACCCCACTGGTACAAGACTTGTCTTTCTTCATTAATAATACAGGACAACAGGTCAGCAAAGGTGTCACAAAAGTTTTTGGGGTGGCTGAGGAGGGAGCCTAAGGGGGACAAGTGCTTGAGGCTGGCGCCTGCTGCTGTGAACGTGATCAGTCAAGGGGAGGAGGATTTCTTGTGCAAGGGGGAGGGGGCCTGGCTTTGAGGTCACCTGTTGGGGCAAATCTGTTAAATGCAATCGCAAGAAGGAAGGTATCACTGCTCCTAAGACTGGATCATATTCTGAGGCCAAGGAATGTTTATTCTCAATGTCAGATGGGTGAGGTGATGACTCCGACCTCTCAGAAAGTGACTCTGCAGGCATTTTATCGAGCAAGGAGAGCAATTCTCCCCCAGGAGGTATTGTGGACAATAGCACTTGCTCGACAGTTCGAAAAGTCCCAGGAATCATGGCACGAAGGGCCAGTGCTGGGGTGACTTAAAATGGGATTATTCTACAACACAGCATGCATATGAAAGCTTGGTTGAGTCTCGATCATCTCACCCAGGAGTTATTAGTGACTGCCGAGGCATCAACCCTTGAAACCATCCACCAAGGGCTAATTTCACAGAGGGAAGACATCTGCTCAGGCAGCCGAATAGCCTGGGTAGCGACCAGAGAGTTACAAGGGGCACTATGTAGGATCGCAAAAATATTTTCAGAGCTCTGAGTATGTAATCATTAGAGAGCCGGGCCACAGTGTTTGAGAGTGATCTTGCCTCAATCAATCAGGGGGATAGTAAGGGGGGGGGGGCAGCAGTTCCATATCAGTCGATAAGCCAGGTCTTCAGAGTCTTCCTGTAGATGTTCAGGGAAGGGGCGCGTCTGATGTCGGCCGGGTGCTCGTTCCAGGTCTTGGCCGTGATGTGGGAGAAGGATCTTCCTCCTGTTCTGGTTCAGGGCATGCGCGGGGTTTGGGCGAGGTGGAGGTTGGCAGAACAGGTTTCTTTTGGGTACATGTAGGGTGACACTGTCGTTTAGGTATTGGGGTCAGGTGTTGTGTAGGCATTTGTAGGCGTGGATGAGTATCTTTCAAGTGACTCTTTTCTCGAGGGGGAGCCAGTGGAGCCTGTGCAGGTGTTGGCTGATGTGTTCGTGTCAGGGGATACCGAGGACGAGTCTGGTGGCAGTGTTCTGTATCGTCTGGAGCTTGCGAAGTAGAGACTTGTTGATGCCGGTGTAAAGGACATTTCCGTTATCCAGCCTGCTGGTGATGAGTGCGTGGGTGTCTTACTTGCCTCCGGGTGGATCCATTTAAAGGTCCTGCGGAGGCTGTTGAAACAGCTGAGGAGTCAAGAATGATTCCGAGGTTCCGGGGGTTGTTCCATGCCGATGGGGTGGTTCCCAGTGAGAGGACTTCTGTCTTTTCTGATTTGAGCTTCAGGCAGCTGTTGCTCTTCCAGGCTGTGACATCTTACATTCCTTCCTGGAAGTTGTCTGGTGGTGGGGTCCTCGGTGAGGGAGAGGATGAGCTGGGTGTCGTCGGCGTAGGAGACTATGCTGAGGCCATGTTGTCGGGAGATGGCTGTGAGGGGAGCCATGTAAATGTTGAAGAGGGTGGGGCTGAGTGATGATCCCTGTGGGACTCCGCAGTTGATTTCCGTGGGTTCAGAGAGGAAGGGAGGCAACCTGATCCTTTGGCTTCTGCCTGCGAGGAACGATCAGATCCAGTCGAGGGTGGTGCCGTGTATGCCGGCGTCGTGTAGTCTGGCTGCGAGTGTGCGGTGGGAGATGGTGTCGAATGATGCTGACAGGTCGAGTAGAATCAGGTCTGCGGTGCGGATGACGTCAGTGGCAGCAATTAGGGCGGTCTCGGTGCTGTGGTTGCTTCGGAAGCCGGATTGTGAGGGGTCGAGGATGGTGTCTTCTACTAACCTTTTCAGTTCTGCGTTGACTGTCTTTTGTGACTTTCGCCGCAAAAGGAAGGAGCGAGATGGGTCTGTAGTTCTTGAGGTCCGCTGAGGGCTTCTTGAACAGTGGCCTGACCTTTGCTCGTTTCCAGGCATCGGGGAAGGAGTCGGTCTTGAAGGTGCGATGGCGGCTTTGTAGTATATGTGGCGTGGGGGCCCCGGAGTGGATGCCTTTCATGGTCAGGACTATCTCTTTGGTTGTGATCGGTGTCCAGGTGGAGATGGTGGGCTGGCCGGTGTTGCTGGGAGGTAGGCGGACTGTGAGGTCAGGTGTAGGTCGTTGAAATTGTCGTAGGGCCAGTCAGCAGCACATGAGGCACAGTTGGACACTTAATGGAAATTTAAAAAATGTAAGAACCGGCAATGCCTAATAATCTTAAAGATCTTGGCTGTAGAGGAGGGTGCAGAGAGGGACAATGTAAGGAGGTTCGTTGTTAATCTATTCCAGAGTGCATATCCAGAGCTGGAAGGATGGAACTAGGATCATGAAGTTTAATGGCACATAGATTTTCACTTATGATGAAACAGTTGGGTCATGGAGACATGAATCCTAGGGTAATTTGTTTTTTGGGGGGGGGGGGGATTTTCTTCCTCACAGGCAGTGTTTGAAATGGCACATCCAAACTCTTAAGCGTTGTGCTGATGGGTGCCCTTTTTTTTTTTTAGACCAGACTTTTGCCAGAGATCATAGTTGAGGAATATTTTGAGCAGTATGGCGTAGTCCAGTTGCACAAGCTGCAGGCGATTGTCCCCATCCTCCTCCTCCTGACAAGGAGAGTAAAAACCTGGACGCAGCTGGCAAGAGGGTGGGAGTACAATCAACATTGTTGATTCAGTTGGCCTCCTCTGTCGATACGGCAGGACTTCCTGAAGAGTGTAGGCAGCAGGAGCCAGTAGCGGAATAAGACCATATCTAATGCCACTGTTCAGTGTAAGCTCAACGCAGCAGACACCCACGGCCAGAAGTGTCAACACCAGTAATCTGGTCAGCCATAGGTACAGCAGCATCTATTAAATCTACTATTCGATGGTGAACATCTCATCAGACTGCAGGTTGACCAGATGCTGGATAAACTTTAAAAAAAATATATACAGTCAGGGCCATGGGTGCCCTACAGACATCAATTCTGAGTGGGTCCTTTCGGGGATGACACCACAGGGACCCGCCCACCTCCTTCCAAAGTCAACAACCATGCCACCAGCAGTCATTACGGAGGTATTTTAGAGGGTTTTACTAAGGCAACAACACCAAGGGAAGGGGCAAAGAAGGCTCGGAAGCGCCTCCTCCAAGCAGTGATTCCCTCTATCCCCCCTTGATTACATGACACCTGTTGGGGGGTAGACTTCAGGGAGTTCTTCCTCGTTGGGAAAAGATCACCTCTGACCACTGGGTTTTCTACATTATAAAACATGGCTTACGCCCAGAGCACACCTCAGTCAATCAATCAAACAAATCATTTGTAAAGCGCGCTACTTACCCGTGAGGGTTTCAAGACGCTGAGAGGGGGGGGGGGATTAGGGGGGAGAGGGGAGGGGTGCTGCTGCTACTGGTCGAAGAGCCAGGTCTTGAGTCTTCTTCTGAAGGTCAGCAGGTCTTGGGTTTGTCGTAGGTTGAGGGGGAGGGTGTTCCAGGTCTTGGCGGCGCGGTGGGAGAAGGACCTGCCTCCAGATGTGGTTCTGCGGATGCGCGGGACCGTTGCCACGACGTGGCCAGTGGAGCGGAGTTCCCTGTTGGGTACATAGAGTCGATTGTTGAGCTAGGCTGGGCCAGTTTTGTGGAGGGACTTGTGTGCGTGGACCAGGAGCTTGAAGGAGATTCTTCTGTCGACGGGGAGCCAGTGCAGGTTCCTCAGGTGGAGGGTGATGTGGTTGCGGCGCGGGACGTCGAGGATTAGGCGTGCAGATGCGTTCTGGTTTCTTTGCAGTCTGTTGATGAGCTTGGACGAGGCTCCGGCGTAGAGGGCGTTTCCGTAGTCTAGTCTGCTGCTGACTAGGGCCTGGGTGACTGTTTTCCTCGTATTTGTCGGGATCCATCTGTAGATCTGGCGGAGCATGCGGAGGGTGTTGAAGCAGGTGGAGGAGACTGCATTGACTTGTTTGGTCATGGTGAGTTTTGAGTCGAGGATGACTCCCAGGTTGCGTGCGTGGTTGGTAGGGGCCGGGGGTGTCCCCAGTGATGCCGGCCACCAGGAGTCGTCCCATGCTGAGTGGTTGGGCCCGAGAATCTCCGTCGTGCCTGAGTTCAGCTTAAGACGGCTTTCCTTCATCCAGTCGGCGACGACCTTCATTCCCTGGTGGAGGTTGGATTTGGCAGTGAGAGGGTCCTTGGTGAGGGAGAGGATCAGCTGCGTGTCGTCGGCGTAGGAGATTATGTTGAGGTCGTGCTGTCGGGCGATGCGTGCTAGTGGTGCCATGCAGACGTTGAACAGCGCTGGGCTGAGGGAGGATTCCTGTGGGACGCCGCAGATTATCTCGGAGGCTTCGGATCGGAACGGGGGAGGCGGACTTTCTGAGTTCTGCCAGTGAGGAAGGTGGTGGTCCAGTCCAAGGCCTTGTCACGGATTCCTGCGTCGTGGAGTCGCGTGCGGTGGCAGACGGTGTCGAAGGCGGCGGAGAGATCCAGGAGGATGAGGGCCGCCGTCTCGCCGTTGTCTTGCAGGATCCTGATGTCGTCTGTGGCAGCGATGAGGGCAGTCACGGTGCTGTGGTTGCTGCGGAATCCTGATTGGGAGGGGTCCAGGATGTTGTTGTCTTCGAGGTGACGGGAGAGCTGGATGTTAACTATCTTCTGGATGACCTTTGCTGGGAACGGAAGCAGGGAGATGGGCCGGAAGTTCTTGAGGTCGCTCGGATCCGCCTTGGGTTTCTTCAGTAGGCCATTTATCTCTGCGTGCTTCCAGCTCTCAGGGAAGGTAGCGGTCTCGAAGGAGAGGTTGATGTTGCGCAGGTGGGGTGCGATGGACCTGCCGGCTTTGTTGAAGATGTGGTGTGGGAGAGGGTCGGTCGGGGATCCGGAGTTGATTGTGCCCATGGTCTTGATTGTGTCCTCTATGCTCACATTGGCCCAGGTTGTCAGGGAGTCGTGGTTGGTGGGGTGCGGTGGGTCTGGCGTGTCGAGGCCTGTAGGGGTCATCCGGGGGTTGAAGCTGTCATGGATGTCGGTGATCTTGCGGTGAAAGGTGGTGGCAAGGGAGTCGCACAGGGCTTGCGATGGCGGGATGTCGGCGCTGGAGCTGGGGTTGGAGATTTCCTTCACGATGTTTAAGAGCTCCTTGCTGTTGTGTGCGTTGTTGTCAAGGCGGTCTGAGAAGGAGGTCCTTTTGGCGTTCCTGATGAGGTGGTGGTGGTTGCGGATGGTGTCTTTGTGGGCCGCGCGACTGTCTGGCATCTTGTCGCTGTGCCATATGTTCTCCAATTTCCGGCAGGTGCTCTTTGAAGCAAGGAGTTCCGGGGTGAACCAGCTGGTTCTTTTGCTGGTGTCTCTGTTGGTGGGCTTTTTCAGTGGGGCTAGGGTGTTGGCACAGTCGTTCATCCAGCGTCCGAGGGTGAGTGCACCTTCGTCGGGGTTGGTGGGGTTGGTCGGTGGGTTGAGTGCGAGGCTTGTCTGTAGTTGTTCTTCAGTGACTTTGCCCAAGCAGCGGCGGGGGATCTGTAGGGTGCGGTGGTGTGTGAGGGGTTTTCGGAAGGAGAAGTGGATGCAGTGGTGGTCTGTCCAGGTGAGTTCGGAGGCGTGGCTGAAGGCGACGTGGGGGCTTGAGGAGAAGATGGCATCAAGCGTGTGACCGGCGATGTGGGTCGGTGTTGTCACAAGCTGTTTTAGTCCGAGGTTGGCCATCAGGGTGGATGAGTTGTAGTCGTTGTTGTTCTCCAGATGATAGTTCAGGTCTCCGAGGAGGATGTAGTCGGTGGAGGTCAGCGAGTGCGTGCTGATGAGGTTGGCGATGGAGTCGCAGAATTGTGGCCGGGGTCCTGGCGGTCTGTAGACGAGGGTGCCTCTTAGGGTGGTCTTGGGGTCCGTGTGGATCTGGAAGTGCATGTGTTCGGCGGTGCTGAGTGTCGTAGGTGTTTGTTGAGACTCTGATGGTGTTTTTGTGGACAATGGCGATTCCTCCTCCGGCTCCGTTGGTGTGGTCTCTGCGGTTGATCTTGTACCCGTCGGGGATGGCTATGGCGATGTCTGGAGAGGAGGCTTCATTCATCCAGGTCTCGGTCAGGAAGGCGACGTCCGGGGATGCGGTGTAGAGTAGGTCCCAGAGCTCGACGGCGTGTTTGCGTGCGGAGCGGGTGTTGATCAGGATGCATCTGAGCTGGTTGGGACACCTCCCATGTTGCCTCCCTTCAAACACCCTCGCCTGAAACACCTGCGCCTCTTTAAGAGGAGATTCAGGTGCTCATCCTCAAAGGGTCATTAGAACAGGTGCCGCTGCAGCATCCCTTCAAAGGAGTGTACTCCCTCTCTTTTCTAATCCTCAAAAAGTATGAATCCCTAAGGCTTATACTGGACCTCCGACCCCTCAATGAGTACATCCTCTCAGCACATTTCCATATGGTCATTCTGCAGGATGTCATCCTGCTGCTGTAGTGTTGCGAATAAATGACTGCACTCGATCGAAAGGATGATTACTTCCATATACTCATTCATCCCTCTCATCACCACTACCTGCGCTTTGTGTTAAGTGGTCAACATCAGTTCAAGGTATTGCCAGTTGGTGTCACCACTACTCCCAGAGTAGTAAGCTATGATAGCTTCCCATCTAAGAAAGGTGGTGTGGATGGAACTTGTATGTTCCCCTACTTTGATGATTGGCTGATAAGAGTGCAAACAAGGAAGTGTCTCGCTTATACCGAAGCCACTATATCTCTCCTCTACTATTTGCGGTTCACCATAACACAGTGAAGTCCCACCTATAAGCCATTTAGATCCAGCCTTTCTTAGGGGCCATTCTCAATGCAGTTACCGGCAAGGCTTTGCCAAGCCAAGGTGCTTGGTTTCTAGTAGATACTGCCTCTTTCAGCCAGATGGTCAAGTTAGTCTAAAATGTCATGTGCCTGCCAGGGATGATTGCCTCGTGCTTTGGCATAGTCTCTGCTTTAGCAGTTCCTTTTAGCATAATGATCAGAAACAGAGGGTCACTGGGAAAGTCTAGTGTTAATGCAGGGCAACACTCCACTCTCTTTGCAATGGCACACCTACAATCTGTTACAAGTATGGCCCTTCGTGGGCCCTCTTCTGCAGGGGAGAATCACCATAGATGCTGAACTCTCAGGATGGGGATCATATCTTCGTCATCATAACTGTTCAGGGCCACAAAAGGGTCTCACATCAACTGCCTCAAGCTAGTGTCCATACAGTTAGCTCTCTTGGTCTTCTTTCAACAAGTTCAACACAATGTAGTCATCATGAAGACAGACAACATGACCACCTTGTATTATCTTAAAAAGCAGGACAGAACACGCTTGCCGCAATTGTCAGCAGTAGTGCAGAGCATTTGGTAATGGGCACTCCATTGCATACGCCTACTGGTGGAGTACCTCATGATTATAATAAATTAGAGAGAGACCCCTTGTAAATCAAGGGAATAGGATACTTGTGCAAGTGTCTACTAGCAGTCCCTTGACTGTGTCTACAATTTATAATGATCAGATGTTTGTAAAATTCACACAAGTATATTATGAAAAACAATTGTAATTTATTGTATATAAAGCATATTATACATCACCGTTAAAAACACAATCTATTCTAGTCCCTACTTAACATAAATTTCAATAGAGAATTCAATCAAAATACATATTGACTTTAAAAACATACAAATGCGACAAAGTTAAAATTTCATTTCATAAGACAAAAAGCCAATGATCAAAATACACAGAAAAAAGTACCTCATGAGACTGGACAGACTTGCAGACCAGCTCCGCAGAAGACAGGAATAGGTCCACAAGTGGGAACTCCAGCCACAAGTCCTTCTCCCATACTTCCTCAGCTCGGGAGTCCCCAAGGTAGACCTCTTGGGCACCGCTCATAACACAAAATGCCAAAATTTTGCCTCCAGGCTCCACAGTCCATGGTCAATGCTCTATGGATGAATTGATCAGGAATTTGTGCCTACACTTTTCTTCCTCACCCAGTCCTTCCATATTTGGTTTGAGAGCTTTGGCAGACATTCTTTAGTCTAATCCTGGTGGACTCCAAATAGGCCAGACTGCTCTGGGTTCCCATCCCTCCTCAAAAGTCCATTGTTGCCCTTGAGAAGCACACTCTGAACCAAGGGAGCATTGGGCACCCCAACCCCAGGTAGCTCAGTCTAGCAATTTGGCTCCTGTGGACCTAGAGTCGGTTATCTTGGTCTTCCTCAAGAATGCATGGACCTATAGCGTAAGCCTTTTATGGAGCCAAGTGGTAAATGATTGTCCATTACTGTCTATCTTAGTACCTGGACCCTCTGAAACCTACAGTCCAAGAGATTATCTTCTGCACTTAAGAAATCAGGCCTGGCTTACACGTTTATTAGTCTGCACTTGACCACTATTGTAGCCCACATGAAGAACAGGGAACACTTGTCTTCATTCAAAATCCCATTTATCAAAGCTTTCAGGAAAGAATTCACATGTGTTATTGCACCCAGAGTCCGACACATCTCCTGTCTTAAACCTTAATGTTGTCCATCCCAGATTAAGAGTCCTCCTTTTGAACCAGTACCTTCAGGCCTCTTAAAGTTCCTCTCCTGGAAGGTCTCCTTCCTTGTCGCTGTTACATCCTTGAGACATCTTAGCGAGCTGCAGACCCTCACTTTACAGGAGCTTTCCTTCTAAGTTAATAACAATGGGTTGTGCTCAGGATTAACCCCAAGTTCCTTCTTAAAGTGGTATTCCCTCTTTCACCTCAACCAGACCATAGAGCTCCTTGTCTTTTTCCCTCAGCCACAATCAGTACCCAAAAAGGCTATTCACACCCTAGATGTCAAGTGTGGCCTTGTGTATTGCATTGACAGAGCCCAGTCCTTTCGCTATATTCAGCAACGTTTTTTGGCTTTTGCCAAACTGCACAAATAGCCACGCTCCAGGTCAGGCGTAGCCAGATGGATTGTCAAGTGTGTCCAAACTGGCTACATTAAGGCTAAAAACAACTTGCCTTCCCCATCCCAGGCTGCATTCCACAGAAAAAAGAGGAGCCACTTTCCATTTCCATGGAAATATCCCATAGCTGACATTTGTAAGCCGGCTACTTTGTCCACGCCACACATGTTTACAAAGCATTACTGAGTGGATCTAGAGCTAGAGTTGGTCAAGCTGTTTTAACAACCTTGTTTCAATCTTCTGCAAATCCTCAGGCTAACCATTGCTTAGCGGAGTACTGCTTTACAGGCAATGCAGAACATCTGTTTCTACCGCCAAAAATGCTACGTTTCGAATGTTACTTACCCTGTAAGCATCTGTTCATAGTGTGTAGTGCTGTCGATTCACGTGCTCATCCACTTCCCTGCAAGCCTTTGGCTGTTAGAGATTCCGTTCTTTACTTACATACTTATACTCTTTATGTATACATTCTTGTCTCATCACCAAACTGCCCTATCGACTGCTCCATCTATACACTCACCGGCTGTGTGGAAAACAATCGTAAAAATTGAGTAGGTGTCCATGCACATTACCAACTAAGGGAGTTGCGTCATCAGTTGGAAGACCTGTTTGAAGAAAAAGAAGTTGCAAACATCCAAAGCTAGATGGCATGAGTATGCAGAGCATTTGAATCTACAGCACTTCACACTACAAACAAATGCTTACAAGGTCACACATTCCTTTCTTTGTGTTGTATTAAATGTAGTTGTAGAGATGGCTTTCATGCAATAGGCATAATTCTGACTTAACACAATGCAATGTTTTAAACTTCTGAATAATGTGATCTTTAAATAAATTGCACAGTGTTCTGGTTATTCTGTATGTGCTACTACTAACGGCATTTTAAACATTTTTTCCTTTATTTTTATCTCCAGATTTTGATACATCTGTAGGGGAAACTGAACGGTTAGATACCAGTGCTCATAAAGCAAAAGCTCAACTTGCCCTTAAAGTAAAACGTCAGCGACCCTCTCGAGTGAAACGAAAAGAATCCCTTGGAAGTGAAGAACATATTTTAAATAAAGAGGTATGACTAATGTAAACATGGAATACATCTTTATGATTAAATATTGGGTATGACATTTCTACTTGTTCCTGGCATAGGGAACTCAACCATGCAGTATTGTATTTAGTTAGCAGTGTGAGCTTGTGGAAAACGTTTATAATCTGTTACCATAAGGTGTAAATCTTTAGCCAAAGCCCATGCTATCTGCATCATCTCTTGTTGATGTTGCATAGCTTGTTCTGAACCTTGCAGAACACATTCTTCCTCAGGTTGCACAAAAGATTGGTAGATGTGTTCCCCTTTATTCAAAGAGAATATCCTATGTTCATACTCCTCATTCTCTTCGTCAGAGGTGTGATATTTAATATTTAACTGAGTTGAGCTATAAGCTGGACCATAAGAACCTTCTATATCTGACTCTTCATTGTCTAAAAGGAGCTGTGGTAGATAAGGGGACACCTTGTTAGGGGAAGCTTTTTTTGGTCTTAAAGTACCTGAGATACCTGCATCAGAAATCCATGTTGTTCTGGAACCTTTTTGGAGTAGACAGTATTTTCTGTTTCATTTGTTATTGTCTTTGTTGTTGGTGTTGTGACAGTAAACTCTGTGCTGGTCATGGTCATGCAATATGTATTGAAGATATGGTATCTGCAGCCATTGTTATTGGTATTTTGCTTAATGGTATTTAGGACTAAGACGCTAATGTTATCTGGGTCAACAATGTTCACGTTGATGTCTTTGTCGTCACCGTCGACCTCTTTGGAGATAATACCGTCAACGATATCTCCACCAATTACCTCATAGATGGCGTCGTCTTTGATTCAGTTGTCTGATGCTCCTGTCAACTTAGATTTTATCATGAATGATGGCTTTTTCATGGATCATGTCATTGAAGCTGCTTTCACAGACAACAATGTTGTTGACAGTGATAAAGATTCAGTCTTTGACGCTGGCAATGATGATTGCTTTGTTGGTCGGTGGTTCCATAATCGGCTTCCTTTTCGTAGGATATTGAGGTTCAGCTGATATTTTTAGCCGGCTGTCTGACAGGATTATTTGAGTCTTGGCTGTGAATTCTGAGGAAGTAGGCTCCTCCTTGAAGATTTTTTTATGCATTTTTCTGTGAAGTTCTCCCTCAGATTGTTCCTTTGAAGAGTTGGTAATAAGTTCTTTTGAAAGATTTTGCTGAGGTTTCCTCCTCTTTCTCGGAGGTATAGATATCTTCAGATTTCAACTTTGCATCCACAATAACAATGTTGCCTCTCAATCACTCAATTTTTATGTAGAAAATGTTCTGCAATTCTTAGGTTCTTTGGCTTTGAGCCAGATGAAGACAATATATGCACTCTTTATGAAGCCCTTCAAAGTGCAGTATCTTTACCTCAAACTCCCACGCGCCTATTAGGCTTTTCTTGGTCACCTCAAACTTAGTCTGATCCGTAGATGTTATCGAATCTTTAATGAAAATTTAATTCATATAATATTCATTTTTCTGATAGAGCAAGCAGTGCTCAAATAAACTCACTTCACACACTACATGCGGTAGAGATCTTCAGTTACAGGTAAGTAACTTTTTTCTTCTGTAAGTACTTTTGTCTCCAAAGAGATGGTGCATAGCATGGAGCAAACTCTATGCAGCTAAAATTAGGCTGTCTCCCATTGGTGTTTTTTTTTTTTTTTTCACTTCCTTACTGTTGTAGCCAGTTGGCATTTTTCAGAAACGGGAAAGCTAAAAAGAAAATGCTCACATCATAACCTTTTTCTCTAGTGTTCTCTATCCGTAGATCTAGTTCTGTCTGTAGATCTATCATCGTTTGAACAAATGGTTGACATTTTCCACTGCTGAGTCCACCCGTATTGGCCTATATAATCCACGGAAAGTTGAGGTATTACCAGTAGCCAATGAGGAAAGCAAAAAGGTTATGAGTTGAGTGCTTGAATTTCTCTGCCGCTGGCATTTACTCTGTGCTGCCCTGCATTTCAGTGTTTGGGGATTTGTTCTCCTGTTTGGTACTGGCCAGTCTTTCCCTGGCAGTCCGAACAGGAGAAAAGTACCAAATCCCCAATATCAGCTGTGATGTCAGTCAAGGTTTTCCACCAGCAGAGTTGTTGGAGGCTCTGCCTGAAAGAAAATGGACATTCATGACTAAAGAGTGCAGGGGAACAGTCAATTTGGCAAACTGGGGTCTTTTCCACTAAACTCCTCCATATGAGACCCATTGTTATGCACATTATCATCATGACCTCCAAACAGTAGATGGTAAAATACTGCCTTGCATGTGAATCCAGGAGAGTTTAAATTTGTGAAGCTGTTACATGTCAATAACTAGTTTCTAATACTGTCCCCTGAAAGGTTAGAAACTTTAACCCACCTAGTCCACTATAGGTGCTTTATTGGGCAGGACATTCTGTGGCAGGAAATAGTGGCTGGAATTCTCCAAGGTACAAACTGCACAGTGTTGTTGTGGACAGTGTGGGCTGTGTAGGGGGTTTCAGCATGGTAAAATCAAGGAAACGACCTTGGGACTTCTGGATAGGCAGGAAGAATGAAGGGGCAGGTGTGATGGAGTGAGGACTTGGGACTGGTCTGAAAACTGGCAGACCACATGCTGCTTTGATTGACAATGGAAATTACTAACTTAACAAGCTTCCCACATTGCGAATGTGAGAAATTGCCCTTTTTCTGCATGATTGCCCCCACTTTCCTGAGCTGCTGATGTGCTTTGACAGTGTGCGCCCTGGGCTCTTGCTAATCAGGTACCCAGGGCCTATGTTTTTTCTCTAAAACTTAATTGAAGCCTCAACCTAATTGGCATCCCTGGCCACAGGTAGGCCTCTGGTAAATGGTACCACAGGTACCCAGGGCACTGTGACCAGGGAAGACCTCTAAGGGCTGCTGCACTTATTGTGCCACCCTTAGAGGCCCTGTACCTTTATATATACATACATATACATATATATACATACATATACATATATATACACGCACATGCACCTCCCCTCCTCTCTTGCAGGCTGCTTGTCGTGGTGCAGAACAAAGTGAAGAGTCGACATGGCACACATCCCTGTGTGTATTGCCTACACCCTACTGCCCTGCATAGATCAGTCACCCTTTTAGCTGGCTATACTATACCAGTGGTGAGGGTACAGTTGCATGAGCCCTGTACCCCTACAGTGTCTAAGTCCATTCTTAGACATTGTAAGTGCAGTGCTGCCATTAAGAGTATATGGTACTGGGAGTTTGTCATTGCGAACTCCACAGCACCATAATGGATACACTGAAAACTGAGAATTGGTTATCAAACTTATCAGAACCTTAAACCCACATCGATGCCAGGTAAAGGGCTGGGACCAATGGGTCCCTTCCCTGGGGTGGGTACCCCCCCTATCATGCCACCCTCCTGTGGGAGGGGGGCAGGAGCCTGTCCCTGGTTGGCTGGCTCCCCCCATCCTCAAGAAGACGGGGACTCGGAGTTGTGCTTCACCTCGCCTCCCCCACCTGAGGGGTGGAGTTGGCAGAGGTGGCCACACCTCTTTCTCTCACTTGCTTTTCCCGCCGGTACTCCTGCCCAAAGTGGGGGGTAGAACCAGTGGGGACCAGTTGCTGAAATCAGCAAATGGTCTGGGGAGCCTCACAGAGGCGGCATGCCTTTGAAGCTTCCCCTTCGTGAACCCTGCCCATCCTGGGGGAGGAGGCTTGGCATATCGTCCCAGGATGTGCATTGTTTCAGGACCCAGAGAGCTGCAGGCTCTCGACCCAGAGGTACAGAAACATGTCTGTTGATGGCAGGCTAAGCAGCCACTCAGTTGGGAAACTAGAAGTTGGTCGAGTTTCAGGGGGCATCTCTAAGATGCCCTCTGTTGTGCATTTTACATTAAATCCCACACTGGCATTAGTGTGGGTTTAATGTGCTGAGAAGTTTGATACCAAACTTCCCAGTTTTCAGTGTAGCCATTATGGTGTTGTGGAGTTGCTAATGACAAACTCCCAGCACCATATACTCTTAATGGCAGCACAGCACTTACAATGCCTAAGAATCAACTGTAGGGGTACACGGCTCATGCACCTGTACCCTCACCACTATCATAGTGCACCCAGATGGAGGGGTCGCGGATCCAGGCCAGAGCAGTGGGTTGCAGACATGGCACACAGGGATGTGTGCCATGTCAACTCTTCACTTTTGTTCTGCACCAAGACACACAGCCTGCAAAGGCAGTGTGTGAGTGAAAAGGTGCAGGGCATCTAAGGGTGGCACAATAAGTGCTGCAGCCCTTGGGGGCCTTCCCTGGTCACGGGGCCCTGGGTACCTGTGGTACCATTTACCAGGGGCCTACCTGTGACCAGGGATGCCAATTGGGTTTAGGTTTCAATGCAATTTTATTGAAGGAACATTGGCCCTGGGTACCTGAATAGCAGGAGCCCAGGGCACACTCAGTCAAAGAACATCAGCAATTCAGCAAAAAGTAGGGGCATACCATGCAGAAAGACTGCACTTTCTCACTGTTACCTGTTAACCGATAACACTATTTTCCTCCATAGGATAACATTGACTGTTTTTCCATGAAAAGTTTTTAAGTGTGGAGTAAGTAACAACAACACTTTTACTCACCTGTTTACAGGAAATGTCCCAGTGCAGTATCCAGGTATACTGTACTGTGTAAGTAAAGTAATCTGCAAAGTAATCTACTGGTCATTTTACTAAAAAGCCTATACAGAGTATATGTACTGTATTTGCAAAGCATTGCATTTTCAGTAACAATACTGTAAACAAAACAAAGTGCATATACAATTGCAATCCAAACTGTGTTACAACTGCATTACTACTGTAAAGAATTTATTGCTTACCTGTGCCAGGCTGTCATGGTTCCTGAAAATAAAATAACTAAGAATATTTTTATACGGAAACAAATAATCTGAAGTTGTCTTAGAGTGTGTGAATTCATTTGCTGACTGAGTGTTTACAACAAATGATTAACACTGTCCTCTGATAAAGCCTTACTACTCGACCACACTACCACAAATAGAGAGTGAGGTGCTATCTACTTCACCTCTGCCCACCTTTTGGGTTCCACTGGACTCTACACACTATACCTCACTTTGATATATAGTATATACAGCAAAGGTAAAAAAAAAAAAGTTGCAAGTCGGTTGACTTCAAGACGTAAGACACCTACTTTCACCATGAGCAGCTGCAGTCATGCACTGCCCAAGGCCCTCTTCCTCCTCTTCTGTGACTGCATTTCCTCCATTTGTGATGTACCCCAAGGAGCGTGACCTGCCTGCTTCTATAGCCCGTTTTGCCTTTTGCTGCTGCTCTTTACTGCAACCTTTGCTTCATGCCCCCCCTTGTTACCACACCATTACCCTCCCCATTTTTGGGTACCACTGTGGACTCCCTGTATGCAGCCGTTCTGGACCACAAGAGTTCAAGTTCATTGGAATACTCGAACTTGAGGCCTTGCCTCATCTGCCCCTCCTGTTGCACAGCACCACACCTGAGTGTCAGTTTAGCAACATGACCTTGAGTGCTGCAGCTGTGCAGTCTGTTAGGAAAAGTGACAACATGCCGGCATGTGCTGGTAAACGAATGAAAACTAGTCAGCTAACCCATTTGACTTGGTGCACAAGCAAAAAAACATGAAAATATTTAGGAAGCCTCTTACCTTGTTTTACTTGTACCAGGGGCATGTCACTGATTCCTTGCAAACAAAGGTATTTAAATTGGTCTTACTTCCTTTGCAGTTGAGTCAACAAAGAATGTTGAAGAGAAATATCCTTAAAAAAACAATTGACCTGAATACATTTTATTTCCTTTTACAAAAGGATATGACTTAACAATATTTTTCATTGCACCTGATTTTACTGACTCAACCTAAGATTCTATACCACACCAACCTTCAAGAGTAAGTTGAGGCTATTCAGCCTTGCTACACCTTTAAAGTCAAAGCCCAAAACGGGATAAACTTGCCACTTCAGTAAGGTTGCAGTGGTATCTGCTTTCTCTTGCTGTCAGGACAATCAGCAATACTTGCCACAGCCCGGAGAACTCTGCCATCATGTCTTGTGTAAGGTTTGTATGCCATTGAATTTTTTAAACCGCAGTTTAGTACCAACCTAATATGCATTAGATGGCACTGCTTGTAATATTCAACTCATTTTAATAAATTTCTGAAATTCTAGATTGTTTTGTTACTTTTCCTTTAATGGCATCCTTGTGTTTCTTAATATATTCTCCTTACAAGCTATTCTGTATTGTCTCCAATAGTTAGCTGTCATCTTTTCGTACTCTAAAATCTGTGAAAATGTGTGTTTGAGGCATATGAGCTGCAGATTACACACTATGCATAGATCGCCATCTGGTGTTGGGCCCGGATGTTTGCACTTGTTTTTGTCCTGGAAAGTCTTTGGAAGTCCTGAGGTAGGTGACTCCTCCTTAGGATCATAGTGCGCATGGGAATCGGCTCCATCCTCAGATTGTTTTTTTCCGCCATCGGGCTTGGATGTGTTTCTCGCACTCCCGTTCGGAACCGTTACAGATTCCTGTTTCAATGCGCAATCCTTCACCCTTTCAACGGTATTGTCTCGATCGCGAACCCTAATCGGCACGCATCTCTACAAGTCTTCGATTCTGGTCGTCGAAGAAGGCCTTCAGGCCGACGTGAGCCTTGGCATCTGGCTTATGGAAAGGACGCCTTTCAAAAAGTGTCCCCGATGTGGGTCGAAATTTCCCCACTCCAATCTGCATGAGGTGTGTAACCTCTGCCTCTCTCCTGAGCACGAGGCCAGAGACTGCCTAGCTTGTGCCTCTTTCCGCTCGAAGAAGACCATCCGGGATCGACTAGCTCGAAGGACCATGGCTCGCTCGTCGAGTTCGATCCCCAACATCTTCCAAGAGGGCGTCAATGTACCAGAGGAGCGGGTCGAAGAAGGCATCATCAGCGCCTCCGAAGCCGATGACTCCGTCGAAGAAGTGACTCCAGCTCAACAGGTCGTAAGTAGAGACCTCGACCCTGACCCACTCCCTACAACAAAGGCTTCGGTCACACCTTCACCTTCGGGCTCAGGTGCACACCGACACACTGCTTACCATGCCCCGCCCTCCGGCCCGGCAAAGAAGCCTACCAAGCCTTCCGGCGACTCTGGCTCGAGTCTGCCTGTCACCGGCACAGAAACCCAATCATCGGCATCAAAAAAGAAGCCGCACCCATCCTCCGGGCTGACCGTTACTTCCACCCCGAAGCCCTCGGCACCGAAGACACCAAGCAGTGACTCCCTGGCACCAAAAAGACACTCTGAGCCGACGAAGAAGCCACACCCCAAAAGTTCGGACTCTCACTCTTCGGAGCCGAAAAAACCATCGACACCGAAGAAGCACACACAGACTGGTAAACCACACGGCACGAAGCCGAAAACCACTCCGGAGCCAGTGGCAAAAAAGCCCTCTGCCGACACACTCTGCGCCAAACACCCAACCTTCTTCAGAAGAGCTTTTTCGACCAGACCCTTAACAAAAAACTCTTAACTAAAGACCCTAAAACTGGTCAATTGACTCGGAGTTCCAGAAAAAGACCACTGGACATGCCTGCACCAGCTCCACCACCTAAAAAGAGGGACATAGCCACATCACCTTTTAGGGTCCTTTCTCCATCTCCACCTCCCCACTACCTCGTTCTCCTACGCCATCCCCTACACCAGTAGACAATGACGACACAGATGATGACACAGGGGACGGTGACAACGACCTGCCACTAGGGGACCCCAGTCCACCAGGTTCCCCTGACCCCTGGGATGACTATAATATGCTTGATGTCCCTAATGTCCCGCAAGATGACATCTACCCCTCTAGGCCTTCCCCACCAGAAGACACCATGGGTTTTAATCAGCTGATACACCGGGCTGCCCAGTACCATGGGGTCGACCTACATACAGAACTGGTCGAGGAGGATTTAATGGACACTTTTGACACCACCCAAAGTCCCACATCCACTTTACCCATGTTCAAAGGGGTTATTAAACACTCTACAGAAGTATTTAAGGACCCTGTCAGGGCTAGAGTCATCAATCCTAGAATTGAGAAAAAATACAAAGCTGCCCCTACAGACCCAGCTTACATTAAGGGCCCTGTTCCATTATACTCCATGGTGGTCTCAAATGCTAGAAAAAGGGCTAATTCGCAGACCGGTGATGCAGCTCTGCCCGACAAAGAGTCTAAACACCTTGACGCCTCTGGCAAAAGAACAGCGTCACAGGCAGCTAACATTTGGCGCATCGCAAACACTCAGGCCTTGTTAGCCAGATACAATAGGGCTCACTATGATGAGTTGGAGTCCCTACTCCAACACCTCCCAGACAAATACAAACATAAGGCCAACGACCTCATACAGGAGGGTAAAATTATCACCAACACCTCCATCCGGTGCGCTCTCGATGTGGCAGATACGGCAGTAAACACAAGCGTCCTTCTCCGTAGGCACGTGTGGCTACGCATTTCTGGTTTTAAACCTGAGGTGCAAAGCTCTATCCTCAAGCAACCATTCGACCAACAACACCGTTTTGGCCCTAATGTTGATGCATCCATTGAGAAGATGAAAAAGGACACAGAAACAGCCAAATCAATGGGAGCCTTGCAATCGCAAGCTCCCAGACGTTCTTTTCGTCGCTCATCCTACAAGGGCAACTCCAGGGGATACTCATCTGATACCCAATCCACCTCTAACAAGGCTCCCACCCAGTCCACCTTCACCAGAGGTTATCAGAGAGGAGGATACAGAGGCAACAATAACAAGGGCAGAGGCAAGACTAACAACACCCGCTCTGCCTCCACCCCTGCCCAATGACTTTCCTCTGCTTCCCCTGGACCATTCCACTCCTGCTGGGGGCAGACTACAACAGTTCCTTCCTGTCTGGACCAACATCACCACAGACAGGTGGGTGCGACAAATAGTGCAATCAGGTTATTGTCTCGAACTTACCTCTACCCCCCCAAACCTTCCACCCAAACAGCGTCCAATGTCAGCAGAACATTTGTCACTCCTGAAACAAGAGATAATTTCCTTACTACAAAAAAGTGCAATAGAACTAGTTCCCCTGCATCAACAAAACACGGGAGTTTACTCCCTGTATTTTCTCATACCAAAGAAAGACGGCTCTCTGAGACCTATTCTAGACCTCAGGCCACTAAACCTATACATACAATCAGACCATTTCCACATGGTCACATTTCAGTAAGTCATCCCTCTACTTTCACAGGGTGACTTCCTAGCTACCTTAGATCTCAAGGACGCCCATTTCCATATTCCCATTCACGCAGCTCCCAGAAAAAATATAATCGGTTTGTAGTGGACGGGCAGCACTATCAATTCAAAGTACTCCCTTTCGGAGTCACAATAGCACCACGGGTATTCACAAAGTGCCTAGCAGTAGTCGCAGCCCATCTAAGGAGACCACACTTTCACGTCTTCCCATACCTCAACGACTGGCTCATAAAAGCCAGCTCGTACAACCAGTGTGTTCATCACACTCACGCGACTATCCAATTACTCCACGACATGGGGTTCACAATAAACCACACCAAGTCTCATCTGCAACCCTCTCACATGCAACAGTACCTCGGCGCCACAATAGACTCCTCAAATGGCGCTAGCCTATCCCAGTCCAGCCAGGATAGCAAGCATTCTCGCTCTCCTACCCAAATTTTAGCCGCATCACTCTCTTCCAGTTCGAGTGTTCATGCAGCTCATAGGGATGATGGACTCCAAGACTCCAGATGCGTCCCATACAAGAGTGCTTAGCACGCCAATGGAACCAGGCTCAAGGTCGGCTAACAGATCTGGTGTTGGTAGACGGTCGCACTCATTGCTCTCTGCAGTGGTGGAACACCAAAAACCTTTCAAAAGGGCTACCGTTCCTAGAGCCAGTTCCTCAAATTGTCATGACAGCGAACGCATCGCTGTCCGGCTGGGGAGCTCACCTATTACATCACACCATGCAGGGCAGGTGGACACTTCAACAAAAGTTATTCCACATCAATCACCTGGAATTACTGGCCATATTCCTACCCGTAAACATTTCAAAAACAAATATCAGGCAAGACTGTCCTAGTCCGCACAGATAACATGACAGCCATTTACTACATACAGAAAAAAGGCGGGACACACTCTCTGCAGCTCTCTCAGCTAGCACAGAACATATGGAGATGGGCTATAACTCAGAACATTTTTCTCCTAGCCCAACATGTCCCAGGAGTCCAAAACACCATAGCCGATCTGTTAAGTCGTCAAACGCAACAGATCCACGAGTGGGAACTCCATCCACAAGTTCTTCAACCATTCTTTCAAATGTGGGGGCAACCACAGATAGACCTCTTCGCCACCCACGAAAATGCCAAATGCCCAAGCTTCGCCGCCAGATACCCACACCCAATGTCCAAAGGCAATGCGATATGGATGAACTGGTCAGGCAGATTTGCGTACGCCTTTCCGACTCTCCCACTCACTTGTGGTGCGCAAACTACGGCAACACTCACTATCATTCTAGTTGCTCCAACTTGGGCCAGACAACCGTGGTACACCACATTGCTAGAACTGTCAGTAGTTCCGCACCAAAGATTACACCTTTCACCACACCTCTTAGCCCAGAACCGTGGAGAGATCAGACCCCCGGACCCAGCTCAGCTCAACCTGGCAATCTGGCTCCTGAAATCTTAGAACTCGGTTACCTTAACCTTCCCCCTGACTGTATGAACTTCATTAAGGAAGCTAGACGCCCTACCACTAGAGCCTGCTACGCAGCCAAGTGGAAACTATTTGTGATATATTGTCATAACAATAACATCAATCCCCTAGATGTGTCTATCCAACACGTCATAAGCTACCTACTACACCTACAAAGGTCATAGCAGCATATCTACAAAATAGACAACATTTATCACTATTCAGGGTACCTGCCATGAAAGCCTTTATGGAAGGACTCAAAAGGATAATTCCTCCCAGAGTACCACCCTCACCTGTGTGGAATTTAAATATCGTTCTCACAAGACTAATGGGACCTCCCTTTGAACCTCTACATAAATGTGAGCTACAATTCTTAACATGGAAGGTTGCTTTCCTAGTGGCCATAACTTCTCTTAGAAGAGCTAGTGAGCTACAAGCACTAACTATTCAGGAACCATTCTTACAAATCCACCACAATAAGGTTGTTCTCCGAACTAATCCTAAATTTCTCCCTAAAGTCATTTCTCCCTTCCACCTTAATCTGTGGAGTTGCCCGTATTCTTCTCGCAAACACACACAGTCGCAGAAAGAGTTCTTCATACTTTAGATGTTAAGAGCATTGCTCTATTAGATTGAGAGAACACAACCTTTTCGAAAAACTAAACACATTTTCATTTTTCTCATCACCACACAAAGGGAATCCCATATTGAAGTCTGGGATAGCGAGATGGATTTTTAAATTCATACAAATTTGCACCACAAAGCAAAACTTACTTTAACTGTCCTTCCTAGAGCCCACTCTACAAGAAAAATAGGGGCTTCTATGGCATTTTTAGGGAACATTCCAATAGATGAAATCTGCAAAGCACCTACATGGTCTACACCACCCACGTTCACAAAGCACTATTGTGTAGATGTGCAATCAAATCAACAAGCTAGTGTGGGCCAAGCTGTACTTGAACCCCTATTTCAGACTACTGCAACAGATACTGGTGGCCACTGCTAAGGAATGGGACTGCTATACAATCTATACATAGTGTGTAATCTGCAGCTCATATGCCTCGAACGGAATATGCTACTTACCAGTATGCTTCTGTTCTTGGCATGTAGATCTGCAGATCTACATGCGCCCACCCGCCTCCCCGGCTTCTTTTATCTGTTCCAGTATTATCTTATTTAGATTCAGCTTACAAGGGCATCTTCCTGTCTCTTACAAAGCACCATCATTTCCCTGCTGGTGAAAAACAATCTGAGGATGAAGCCGATGCCCATGTGCACTATGATCCAAAGGAGGAGTCACCTACCTCGTGACTTACAAAGACTTTCCAGGACAAAAACAAGTGCAAACATCCGGGCCCAACACCAGATGGCGATCTATGCATAGTGTGTAGATCTGCAGCTCTACATGCCAAGAACAGATGCATACTGGTAAGTAGCATATTCCTTTACTGTCCTTGACTGGCTTTTTAGGCTAGGATTTGGACAGCTCTGTGAGCATACTGTTAGAGTTGAAGTTTTATTGACAATGCTCACAATTAAAGGAAGTTATTCTTCAACCAGTCGTTATTGGAGAGTCTGCATGAGAATACAATGAAATAATTAAGGGAAATAGCATACCTAGCAGTATTAGTAATCCAAAATAAATTTCTTTTTACAGGATGAATTGGCTGATGATACTGCACAAAAGGTTGACCTCTGCACGTCTTATGAAGTGCAGACACTAGAGGCATCAGAAGATCCTTGTGACTCTACCTTCCATGAGGCAGATAATCAAAGCATTGAAATGACTGAACCCTCTGGAAGCTTGGGAAGCTTGTTGGATTCAAGTCCTTCTGCTTCTGTTCATTCATCTCCTATTCACAAATCTGAGGTTGAAAACAGCACAAGTGCAGTTCACTCTCCGAGTGTACCCATAGGCTTTCCTGTCAAATCTACAAATATCAAACCGAGCGAATCAAAAGGCAAAGTAAAAGAAAAACATGGTTAGTGCTGCTCATATTTGATTCTTTGTGTCTTGCATTAAAAAAATAATTTAAAACTTAGTTGAAACAAAAAAAGCAACTTTGTTTAGTATCTCCTTCCCTAATGGTTTTGTTGCAGAGAACAAAGGTAGGCTTGTTATTTTAACTCGTACTCCTTTTTATTACCAACTTGTGGAAATGCCATAGTCTTGTAGCTAGCAGTGAAACCAAACAGAGAATTCTCTGCCATAACACCCATTGTTTCACTTTATTTTCTTATTCACTTAGTTGACTCCACTATCTCAGTGTGTGTTTTTATTGTCTGGATTGACAGTGCAACTGTCGCCTGAGAATTACATGCTCATCACCAGAGAGGGGCTTTGGCTATGCCGACATGTTGGGAGACAAGATTACATGTTATGATTTGGCAGAGGTTTTGTACTACCACAAAAAAGTGCTCCTACTCCACACACAGCTGTGGTCTTTTTATTTTTCTAGCTACCAGAGTTTGAGCTTTCAAGGGCGCATACATGACATTGGGATGCTATTAAAGTGTCTTGGGTAACAAGATAATTTGTTGTGATCCCTCTTGACTTCTGTATCCTGAGTGCCTGTGCCCTAATTGTACATTTTGTGCCCTGTTTTTGCCCCCTTTTCTTCTGTAACCCTCGTTCTTCGCCTCTTCTCCCCTCGCCACCTGTTTTCCCGCCGCTGCGTCCCGGTGGCCCCGCCCCCTTGCATCCCATTGGCCGCCGCGCTCCCACCTCCCAGCTGCTCCTCCCTCCCTCGCCCCCTCATATGGAAGCCGCGCAGCGGATGCGCGCAGCGGAATTGCCGCCGGCGCGCCGAGGGCGAGCCACAGGCAAGCCCGTCGGCGCCCGTCCGCGCCTGTCCCGCTCACAGCGCCAGTACCCCTGGCCCCCGCCAGAGCCAACAACGGACCTACGACAACGCCACCCTCATCGCACTCAAACCCAACCAGCACCCTGCCTGCTACCAAGTCACCCTGAAACGCACCCACGGACCCTTCACCTGCCAAGCCTGCAAGTTCACCTGCCTCCAGACCTACTCTGCACACGCAAAGCCCAACACCAGCAGCAACCACCTCAAGTGCATCCTGCTCAACACCCGCTCCGTCCAGACACGCCATCGAGCTATGGAACATGCTCGACACAACATCACCAGACGTCTCCTTCCTCACGGAAACCTGGATGAATGCCTCCTCAGCGCCCGCCATCGCCATCCCGGGCGGATACAAGATCACCCGGAGGAACCGCGTCAACCAGACTGGAGGAGGCATCACCATCGTACACAAGAACACCATCCGCATCACAACCAGCTCCAACGACACTTTCCCCGCCGCCGAACACCTCCACTTCCAGATACACACCGACCCCAAGACCACCCTCAGAGGCACCCTCATCTACAGACCCCCGGGATCACGCACACTATTCAGCGAAGACATCGCTGACTTCGTCAGTCCGCACGCCCTCCCCTCCGCCGACTACATCCTCCTAGGGGACCTCAACTTCCACCTGGAGAACAAGGACAGCAACACCACCACCCTGCTGGACAACCTCGCCAACCTCGGGCTCAAGCAACTGGTGAACACCCCCACCCACTACGCCGGCCACACGCTTGACCCAGTCTTCTCCTCCAGCAAGCACATCTCCTTCAGCCACTCCACCGGACTTCATTGGACTGACCACAGCTGCGTCCACTTCAGCTTCAGAAAACCCACGACCCACCACCACCCGCATCAGGTTCCCCGCAGGAACTGGAACAAGATCACCGCCGACCAGCTCACCACCTCCCGCATCTAGAACCCTCCCGCCAGCACAACGGACCGCAACGAAGCAGCCAGCAACCTCACCCAGTGGATCACCAACTGCGCAAACGTCCTCGCACCACTGAAGATCCCCCCCAGCAGACACGGCAGCAAAATAGCCTCCTGGTTCACCGACGAACTGAAGAACTCCAAGAAGAACTGCCACACCCTCGAGAAAGCCTGGTGCCTCGACCAGACCACTGACAACATGAATGCGCTCAAACACGCCACCCGCGAACACCACCAGCTGATTCGCACCACCAAGAAGACAGAATTCAAACAACGACTGGACAACAACGCCCACAACAGCAAAGAACTCTTCAGCATCGTCAAAGAGCTCTCCAACCCCATCGCCGGAAACAACGACATCACTCCCTCGCAAGACCTCTGCGACTCACTCGCCTCGTTCTTCCACAGCAAGATTGCCGAAATACACAACCGCTTCGGCGCACCAACCACGCACCCAGCCACCGAACCTGCACCCCCCACCACCACCCTCTGCGCCTGGACCCAGGTCAGCCCCGAAGACACCACCCGCACGATGAACACCATCCACTCCGGATCCCCAACCGACCCCTGCCCCCACCACGTCTTCAACAAAGCCGACTCCATCATCGTACCCCAACTCCGGGACATCATCAACGCCTCCTTCAACACCGCCACCTTCCCGGAGAGTTGGAAGCACGCCGAGCTCAGCGCCCTCCTGAAGAAACCAACAGCGGACCCCACCGACCTCAAGAACTTCCGCCCCATCTCGCTTCTCCCTTTTCCTGCCAAAGTCATCGAGAAGACCGCCAACAGACAGCTTTTCGCCTTCCTTGAGACGACCGGATCCCTCGACCACTCGCAGTCCGGCTTCTGAGCCAACCACAGCACTGAGACCGCCCTCATCGCAGCCACCGACGACATCAGATCCCTGCTCGACAACGGGGAAACAGCGGCCCTCATCCTCCTGGACCCCTCCGCAGCATTCGACACCGTCTGCCACCGCACCCTAATACAGCGCCTCAGCAACATCGGAATCCAAGAGAAGGCACTGGGGTGGATCATCTCGTTCCTCGCCGGAAGAACCCAGAGAGTCCGCCTCCCCCCGTTCAGATCCAAGGCCACCGAAGTCATCTGTGGCGTACCACAAGGAACATCACTAAGCCCGACCCTCTTCAATGTCTACATGAGCCCCCTCGCAGCCATCGCACGCCAACACCACCTCAACATCCTCAGCTACGCCGACGACACCCAGCTGATCCTCTCCCTCACCAACGACCCTGCCACCGCCAGAACCAGCCTACACGAAGGGATGAAAGACGTCGCCGAGTGGATGAAGAACAGCCGCCTGAAACTGAACTCAGACAAGACGGAAGTCCTCATCCTCGGACCTTCTACCTCCGCCTGGGACGACTCCTGGTGGCCCCCTGCCCAGGGCAGCGCACCCAAATCAACGGACCACGCACGCAACCTGGGCTTCATCCTGGACTCCTCACTCACGATGACCAAGCAAGTGAACGCCGTCTCATCATCGTGCTTCAACACCCTGCGTACGCTCCGTAAGATCTTCCGTTGGATCCCCACCAAAACCAGGAAGACGGTCACCCAGGCCCTCGTCACCAGCCGCCTGGACTACGGGAACACCCTCTACGCCGGACCCACTGCCAAACTTCAGAAAAGACTCCAGCGCATTCAGAACGCCTCAGCACGACTCATCCTAGACATCCCGCGCTGAAGCCAAATCTCCGGCCACCTGAAAGACCTGCACTGGCTCCCCGTCAACAAAAGGATCACGTTCAGACTCCTCACCCACGCACACAAGGCTCTCCACGACACAGGCCCGAAGTACCTCAACAGCCGCCTCACATTCTACACACCCACCCGCCAGCTCCGTTCCGCCAGCCTCGTTCTCGCCTCCGTCCCACGATTTCGGAAATCCACCATCGGAGGAAGATCCTTCTCCTACCTGGCAGCCAAGACATGGAACTCCCTTCCCACCCACCTTCGGCAGACCCAGGACCATCTCTCCTTCAGGAAACAACTCAAGACCTGGCTATTCGAGCAGTAGCTTCCCCCCCCCCCCCCCCCCACCTCCCCCTCAGCACCTTGAGACCCTTACGGGTGAGTAGCGCGCTATACAAATGCCGATGATTGATTGATTGATTGTTATGGGGCAGCACTACACTTTGGAGAAGGGAAGTCATTAACCTACATGGATTTTTAGGTCTGGCTTGACAGTTTAACTGTCGCCTGACCTTTTAACTTGTACCAACGTTATTCTATAGTTCCTCACATATACATATCAATTCCCATGCAACTTACTTCTAATCCTTCTCATTGCCATACAACATTCCTTTAAAGCCATACCTTTGGGTATTACCAATACTTGTTAGCTTCATCTTAGTTAAAAGGTAAGGGGAATGGATGAAGTTTGCCTTTACTGTGTATTTTTTTTCATATGTTTTGGGCTTAAGTGTGTGTGTTTGCGCTTCAAACTCCTTATGCCTATACCTCGTGCAGTATGGATCCTGCAGTAATGTCAAATCGCTCTGCGAAGGCCCAGGCTAATATTTGTAATTGCTTTACGTAGGACAGCCATGGCAATATGCTTCCCCTTCACTCTGATATTTTGTCTGAACTCTGCCTAACTGTAATGCTCCTAACACATAAACTGGTCCACATGTAGGGTACACATGACCCCTGACTTGCCTCTTAGTTCACTTACAGCATTGTCATCGGAGCAGGAATATATCTCAGTTCATATTTAAAACTCTCAAATTTTTCTAATTTTATTACTATAGCATGACATGTGTTAGTGCACTGTCATTTTACATGGCTACAAAATTGTTGAGATATGCTGTTTTACTGATAAAAAGTATGCAGCATACCAACGATACTGTCTGCAAATCGGGTTTCAGCAAATATTTATCATTTGTGCATCACCAAGTAAGATCTTATTACAATCTTTGTTTCCACCACACTTCAAAATTACAAGAACATTGTGCTTTACTAACTGCTGATATATTTCTAAATGTTTGTACAGTTCATTTTCAGGCTATTTAAATGTTACAAAAGTCTGACATCCTACGCCTTTCATTTAACACTCCTTATACAGCACAATTGTCAGACAGTTCACTTTACAAAGTGAGAAAGAAAAGTAAACCCGAATCTACATAATAAAATAAGCAGCAATTTGTAAGAAGACTTACGCTGACATTTGACCTCTTTGAATGATAGCAATTGTGGCAAATGAGAACAAGATTTAAAGGCCTTTTAATTGCTCATTCACTTTCTGAACAAACAGACCGCCTGTTATTTGCCATCTCAAGCGCTCTAGCCAGAATGGGCAAGTATGCCCACAAATCAGCTCATCCTGATAAAATCTAACTCACCATAATGAATGGGCGAGTAGATTTTCGAGACCAAGGAGACCGCCTTTGCTGCTGATTAAATCTATTGTTAGACCATCTATGTGATGGAGCCATTCAATGCAGGTGAATGTTGTTATATTTATACAGTATGTAATATCCCCCATACCCATGTTGATTGTTTTATGTATTTGCTTTATACTGCTTTGGAAATATTTTTGTCTCCATTACCAAGCCACTTGTTTTTCATTGGCTAGGTAACTGTTGAATTGCTTCTTTTTAGTTTGCCATGGGCCAGATAAGTCAAAGGCTATGTATCTAAAAGGGTCTAGTAGTCCTGGGTTTGGGAGTTCAGTGGATAGAGAAGAATGTAGACTGTGAAGCTTATCATTCCCTTGTTTTAAGGGGTGAGGAAGTGGAAAACAAATAAATGATCTGACCAGGGGCTTGACATTTTGGAGTGTTTGTTTGGCTGTGGTCCAATACCAATTTTAATAGACATTTTCAGTAATGGGGTTCTTATTACATGCCTACTTCTGCTCTCCACTTTTCATTTTCACAGTTGATCCAGGTATTCATCCAGGTATTGAAGTCTATCCTAAGAATTTTGTATGGGATAGTAAGATTCCAAGTCCAATAATTCTCGTACGCATCCTTCTTTTAAGGTGGTGTAAAAATTGCAGTGCTTTCCTAGTAACTCAAATATACATAAATCCTTTAAACTGTTTATGATTTTTGCTATGGTTGAAACCCTTTCTTCCTCTGCTGATCATTTCTCATACAAATTGTTTGGTATGAATGCATCACAACTTGATTTTAGGAAAATCTTCAGTAAAACACTTCTGTTGTGGCATTCTGCAGTGCATAACTGCCATAAGAGCATCTACAACGCCACTCTGGAAGATTGCATGGGAATTTATTTTCGTGCTGTTTGCCTTTGGAATACGGTACGCTGATTTCACGGGTGGTTTATATTCCGCTGTGTTGAGAAATGTGTTCTAGGGCCCAACGTCTACTAGACCTCTTTTACTTTGTGAGATAGGATTGTGCTAACAGCCTATGGCATGCTAGCCCCCAAGGTTCTGGAGAGCTGTTGTGCTTTGTCATGTGGATAGATAGTGATCTCCGGTAGTTGTACCAGCTGTGCCTAGGAAGAAGGATTTAGGGTATTCTTTTAGACCGATGTTAAGAGTACCTGGGATATTGTTAGGATTGCACTATTATGCCTCACAAACATAGTTAATTGGTTATTGTCAGTGTTTGGTGGGTGTGCACACTTGGTGTTAATTATTTCATGGACATCACTCTACTCTCTAAATGTACGAAGTGTTTCCCCATGCTGTATGATAGAATACTATTTCAAGTCTTTGTGAAAATCGATGTGGTCAAATGTTGGCTTTCCCTCCATAATCCAGGTAATCTATCGGAGGGCGCAGAGATTACTGGGGTGTGTGGTGGGTGCTAGAACGCTGCCCCATAATGCCTATGGCATTTGTGAGCAGGTCAACTATATAAAACCTTGCTATGCGGTGGAATTTAAGCTTCTTGTACACTTCTATTCCGGAGCACCAATCAGACACCCATATGCATGAAAAGTAGTCCTTTTCAAATGCCCTATTTCAGACCGCTAGGCACTGAAGCATTTCATGCCTATAGTCTGAATCTGAACATCTCGATTATTGTCTAGCCATTTATTTTTTAACTGACAGGCAGTACTCTGTTTAAAAGATCTCTAAAGAAATTGGAAAATATTTGCCTTAGTATTTACATCAACAGTTAACCTATGTCTAATTTGATAGTGAAAGGCTTATGTAGTCCTTCCTAGAAAAGTAGATATGTGAGCTGTATCATCTAACCACCTGATAATTTCTTCAATGTTTTGTAACGCTATGAAACAGAAAACTTGCTCTCTCAGACATATTGTCCTTTCTCTTCAGAGGACTCCTGAACCCATTGGTGTTGATATCATTCTGTAATCTGAAGAAGTAGGTTCATTGTTAGTGCCCTTCCTGGGTTCAGGTGACTCCAATGCCTTGGAGGGTTTTTGCTTCAATGTTACAGAAGAAAACTGGTTCTTTTAAAAGTGAGATTAACTCAGTCATTCACACTTTTCTGTAGTGTTGAAAGCTTAAACTGAATTTTGTTCTTCACCACCAATCCATGTGCCACCAGTTTAGTTCACTGCAAACCTGCCTATATGACCTGTAGCGCTTGGAATTCACAGGGGTCTCGCTGGTAGTCAGTTGGTTGTCACAGGAAACACTTCAGTATTAAGACAGCCCCCGACCAACCAGAACCTGTTGCAGTGTAATTTGTATACATAATCCCCAACTTTGATTGTGAGAAGTAAAACATAGTAGAATTAAATAGAAGTATTTACTTTGGTAAGCTTGCTTTGGTATTAAGAATGGCAGTCAATTCGGATAACAAGTGAATTATTGGCAAAGGTAAATAGTTGCAAATGTATTGAGGAAATCCCTAGCATTTTATTGTCTGTAGGTCGGCAAAATGCTTACTGCTGATCTCTAGAAGAGTGCAACAGCTGCATGTATGATGCTTACCTTTTGGCTAGCTCAACGTACCCTTTGTGTAGAAGTTAGTCCAAAATCTCGTGCAAGGTGTTTTTCAGTTTGTAATAGCCCCCTGGATTCAAATGACTCCCTTTCTAGCCACTAAAACCCGTGTTTTTGTAAGCAAGCTGCTACACTAGAAAACAAAAAGTAGGTTTCAGCTCCTAAAGCTGATCAGGAGATGTGGAAGAGGGAATAGGAAATTTAAGTGTGTCTTTTTAAGCCAGAAAGTAAGCCAGTACAGATCATTTCTAAATGACTACAATTCAATGATAAACATTAACAGTTAATTTTAAATATACATGCCATCCGTTAAAGACTTTAATAACATTAATTCAGTGCATAAATTAGTGATTGTAAACCATATCTTATTACCCTATTCTAATGTAAGTATCTAAGGTCATTGGTTATGAATTTTAAGGATGAGAAATCCATTACTAGGAGAAGGGAATTTAGTGCATGCAGGCTCTGCCTGCTGAGATTTAAGACTCATGTAAATTTCTCACTTTTCTTTTTAATTAAACTTGATTTATAGATTTTCAAAAGAGAATACAAAGAATGAGAGCACATCAAAGTTGGACATTCCTACATCAGTTTGGTGTTCAAGGCCAAAATGAGCACAATGATGATACAACCATCAAATTCTACAATCAAAGCATATCATTCAACGGCGGAGCATACATATGGGCAGCACTGTAATAACCAGTGGAACAGTTATGATCCTTCAGCCTAATAGGAATTGAATGTGGGTATAGTTGGGTAGGATTAGTTGGGAGTCGGTATCAGTTGTTAATTAATATTCCCTAAGGGGTTGCCAAATATCCTTTGTTTGTGAGGTAGAGGGTAGCAGTGTTGCATATATTTCACTGGTAAAATCACAATAAACCAGACTATTAAGCCGTGCCTTAGTTGTGGGATGAATCCTCCTTCCCCAGTGCGATATTACTTCACTTTTGGCCAAAAGCAGTGTAATGGCTGTATATCTATAAATCGATTGTTATTTCTGCAATGTAGCCAATAAGCACCAAAAGGGAGTCTGGGTGCAGTGTAAATTTTTATAGTTAGTGAGAGACTCTCAAATACTGCACTTCAGTAAGCCCCAATGTGTGCAAAATCAGCTTCGGATGCATTGCACTTTGGGTAGTTGGAAGATCTAGTGGGATCTATATTGGCAAATGTGCTAGGGGTGATTTATGCCCCGTGTCAAAAATTAAATTGGTGCAATTTGTGGCAATGGTTAGGAAAAACAAGTTGAATCTGCTTACAGCAGTAGTGCCATTCTTTGTCTGTCAGTACACGGCCCAAGTTATTCTCCCACTGTCCTCATATATTTTTGTCTTGGGTGGGCTTCAGTGACATACAGGCTTTGTAAAGTTTGGAAACCAGTCTACCCCACTTCTGATGCCAAAATCAAGAGTCAAAGGTGAGAAGTCATCAGGGGCTATGGGGTAAGATAAAATACCTGCATGAATAGCGGCATGAAACCTCTTTCCATAGAAAGAGGTTCTTGTGTGTGGCCACGGAGAATCTGACATTGTCAGTATGTGAGAGGGCATGGCGATTTGGGAAGAAATCTCGCATTGTATGTAAGTCATATTTGCTAAGTGTGTGTTGCACCACTCTTTCCTGAGAAGGCAGGATTCAAGGGTTGTTAGTTATTGGAAGTTGGGGCGAATATAGTGGGCCAGTCCCAAGCAGGCAGTTAAGCTTCCTCCATGCCCACATGTGGGGGATGGCATTTGGATATTGACAGGATCTAGCTTGATACCCATCAGTAGGATTGCTAATAGTGGAACGTCCTCTGCTTGGTCTCTCTCCGGGATGGAGTAGGAGAGCCTGGCGTCTGGGTGGACCAATGCAATGCAAATTGCCTCTGTGCCACTAAATAATAGATTTGGAAGTCAGGAATTCTGAAACTGCTTCTGCCGTAAGTATGCTACACTGTGTATCCCATCGAATTCTGGGTTGCCAACCCGCCCAAATAAGGCTGCGCAGCAGACTCCGGATTGCAGGAAAAATTACATGGATAGTGGTAATGGAGTATCAGCCATTTTAATAATGGCTGGCCAGTCATGGAGGGCGGAAGCCTTATCCATCGTTCGATTTAGATCACGAGTCTGAGTGGTGGGGCCATAATTCAGAGGAATGACCTGTTCCTTATCTCTGTGGATTATAATATCAATGTATTTGGTAGTCATCGCACCACTGTAGCGGGTATTAACCTGGCAACGACAATGTAGCGTCAGTCAGAGGGAATACTTCTGACTTTGCCCAATTAATTGAGAGGCCTGAAAATCCCCCAAACCAGAATTTCCCGAATAACAGGAGCGAGGTTGTAAACGGGCTGCCTGAGGAACAATAAAATATCAACATACATGTAAATGAGTAAAGAGCCCGGTCGAAAACTAAGAATGTGGTGCATGTATTTGTCTTGCAAGTGATGTACCAGTGGGTCCATCGCAATAATAAAAAAGAACGATGACCAGGGAAACCCTTGTATACCCCTAGTGATCGTAAACTTGCCTAGTGATGGATCCGGTCACTCAACCGGTTTGTCAGTCAGATGGAAGGTATGTAAAAAAAAAAAACGCCCCCCCACCAAATAGGGCAACCCGGGCAGAGGCTCGTATATAAGACCCAGTACACCAGAGGAGTCAGCACAGAAGAGCTGAATTAGCGTTGGAGAACATCACCTGTGGTCACATAATGCGAAGTGGTCAGCAAACTCGAAGAGGGTCAGTTCCGGCAACCTATATTTGGAAGTGATTCATTGGGGTAGACTATATGCCCTTAATATGGTTGCCGAGGCCTGAATAATTCATATGCTCCCACCAAGTTGGACGCACTCATCGGAGTCACCAGGTTCACTCGTCCGCACAAACAGCTGAAACAGGCTTCTCAGGCAGCGTCAGGATTGTGGTGCTGTAAAGGCTAAAAAGCAGCATTGGCTCCAGGCCTGGCCTCCGTCACCTTCAGGCCATGCACACCATCACGCTCACCGGGTCCCCCTCCTATATTTGGTGGCTTGCAGACGTGGCAAAGTGCCTCAGATAATGCGAGCTGTGGTCTCAGGTAACATCAAGGGAGGGTCCAGTTGAAAGCCAAGCAGGGCTCTACAGACTGATCCTCCGGCTTGCCTGTGGCCCGTGTCGCCACGGGCCTCCGAGGTGGGCCAGGCCTATTCCGTACACCCAGTGGTTCGCCGCCACCTCTCGCATCGCAGTCCGAAACACCAGTTTCAGGTGCAGCTTTGAGGGCCAGTGGATTGTAGTACTACTGATGTGTAGGGATAGGATGTCAGCATGTAACTATATTTGTTGGGCTAACGTGGCTGGAGCTTCAGGGTTGTACTTTCATCTTGGACTCCGGCATGGCCCCACACACCTAATTTCTCAGTTTAGTTGTTGTCTTTTCACAACTCAGCATGCTCCGGTTACTTTACAAGTCCACTTTCCGTATTACCTTTTCCATAATTATTTTTCAAATTTTTGGTTCCTGTTGAAATATGTTTATCAAAGGAGTATTCAAAATTGTAAGAGAGCAGCTTTGGTGAAATATTATTCTGTCAATTTTTTAAGCTGTGGCATTTGTTTTGAAATGCTAACTTACCAATGTTAGTGGGAAACTCCAACTCGAAGTTCTTTCTCAAAACAAGTACCTTTTAAGTTTCATCAGTATGGTTTCTTCTACTGGAGACAGTGCAGCCACACATCACCCACTGTTGGTTCAAGGACATAGGTGGATGTACAGTCCTTTGTCCGTTTTTCACAATTTCATCCATCTTTTCTCCCACTTTGCTTCCTTTACCTTGTTTCATAATTGCAGCCATGGCATGCTGATGTGCTGGTTGTAAATGTGCCAAACCTTAAAATGGCCTCCTTCATATGAACCCTCTGGGCCCTCTCTCCATTTTTCCATACCACCCAGTATTATTTTCCGGTTGTGGTATGTTTGCACATTCCCATCTGTCTCTGCATTCTCCTTTTTGGCAGAATTTCCCCTTTTTAATCCACCCACCTTGCAGGCCATCTGATAAGCACTTCTGTCTGGTGCCTCTGTACACCTTGCAACAAGGCATGGCTGAGAAGAAGCTGCACCCTGCAACTTTTAGCAGCGGCCTATGTGTACCAGCAGGATTATCTGAAAGAAACACGTTAGTTAGATTCCTCACCTTAGAATATCCCCAGGCGTCAGGCTGGATCCGGAAAGATTTTTGTAGCAATACCCCTTGTGCGTCGCTAGCCGTCGTCTGCGGCTCCGCGTCCGTCGTTGGCGTCGTGCGCCGGAATGATGTCGTCGGAGTACTTAGACGCCGCCCTCGCGCGCTGACGTCAGTTCTTCTTTTTTCCGCGCCAGTAAGCGCCGATCCGGGAAGAGCTTACCCCTAGTCACTTTTTGACTAACTTGTTGACCTCTTTTGGTTACTCGACTCGACATCTGGTGCCGGTAGGATGCCTGGATTTAAGCATTGTGACGCCTGTCACCGACTGATGTCGGTAACGGATCACCATCGCCGGTGCCTGTACTGCCTGGGGGCCGACCATGACGCGGAGTCATGCCCCGACTGTCAGGCATTGACGTAGAAGGCTAGGCGGGAGTGGTCCCATAAGCTGTTCGAGCTTAGACACTCTGCTCCGCAGCAATCGACATCGCTCGTCGGGATCTTCGGGTAAGTCCCGTCACTCCAAACATTCTAAGAAGTCCAAGCGGCTTCCTCGCTCTTCGGACTCCCCTCGCCGGTCGCGCGACCCGGCTGAGGGTCCGGGTGGTTCTACCCCCGCGGCTCCGTCGGAGCCGCAGGAGCCGCGCTCGTCCCCATACCCTCCGGTCCCTGGGACTGACGCGATTCCGGCGGAGGTCAGTGCCTTCCTCTCGGCCATGAGGAATCTGGCTCCGCTGTCGACGCCTGCTGGTGTGCCTTTGGGCCCCGCAGGGTTGACTGGGCGACCTCGCGTGCCGGCGGCTCCGGCCCCGGCGCCGTCGAGGTCTCCGACGCCGCAGGTCCCCGAGGGATCCAGGCCTGGATCTCTGCCAGTGACGGTCAACCTCACGACGCCTCCTCCGCCGGCGCCAACACCGGTTCCGCCCCCGACGCCGTCCCCGCACGGCGTCGAGCCTCAGTTTAGCCCTATACTGGACCCGGTACGGTGCCGTCCGACGCCGATGGGTGACCGCTTCATCCACTGTCCGGCTCCGATCATTCCTCCTGTCTACCAGGAATCGGATGATGAGGGTGACTGGGAGGGGTCTCAGGACCCTCTGGCCGAACAGGCCCAATTGTCTTAGGACTGGGCAGAGGAATTGGGGGACGCCAGCGGTTTGGATAACTCTCCAGATGCTGGATTAATCTCTCCTCAGACTGTGGCCTCGGAGGAAGGTGCAGCCTTTTCTGTGGTGCTGCGCAAGGCGGCCGAAGCCCTAGGGCTCGAGTTGCCTGCTGTGGCTGTGAGGACTAACGTCCTCACCGAGGTCCTTCAACCGACAGCAAGCTCCACTGAGCCTCTGCTGCAGTTTAATGAGGCCCTCATTGACGTTCTCCAGGGCACTTGGTCCAAGCCCTCCACAGTCCCTCCTGTGGACAGGAACGTTGCCCGGTGCCACCGCCATGCTCCGAGCGACCCCACATTCCTCTCCCACCACCCCACCCCCGAGAGCCTGGTTATCCAGGCCTCAACCTCCCAATCCTCCTTCCCGTCCTCTCCTCCGGATAGGGAATCCAAGAGGTTGGAGCAGTTTGGCAAGAAACTGTTCTCGTCCCTGAGTTTGGGACTGCGGTCTTTAAATACCGCTTGCCTTTTGGACCGTTATTCCCACTCGCTGTGGGATACGGTGGAGGACGTGCTGCCCTTGTGCCCGGAGGAGGCCCGAGAGCGACTCACCCAAGCACTTGCTAACGGGCGAGATGCAGCGCGGCACGCCATTAGATGTGGACTAGACACCACGGACTCGCTGGGTCGGGCGATTTCCACCACGGTGGCGCTTCGGCGTCACGCCTGGCTGAGGTCCACGTCGTTTTCAGGGGATGTCCAAAGCTCCCTCATGAACATGCCCTTCGATGGCACTCGCCTTTTTGGCGAGAAGGCGGACAGTGTCCTGGCCCGGTTCAAGGACTCCCAGGCCACGGCCAAGTCCTTGGGTCTTTCGGCCCCGCGGCCGCAAACTTCCGCCTTTCGTGGCCAAGGAACGGGCGCCTCCTCACGTCCGCCCAGCCACCAGCCGCAGAATCAACCTGCACGCGGACGTGGATTCCGCTGAGGCGGTTCTGGAGGACAACGTGCCGGTCAGTCCACATCCACCCCGGCAGCATCCGCCTCAAAGCCCTCCTAGTCCGAGCTTTCAGGCCCATTCAACGCCAGTGGGGGGCAGAGTTCGCCATCACCTGCTCCACTGGCGCTCCATCACTTCGGACAGGTGGGTGTTGCAAATCGTCCGAAGGGGCTACTCCCTCCCCTTCGAGACGACCCCTCCAGCCATGCCACCGCAGACCCACCGTATGTCGGGGGATCATTTGCATCTTCTCCGGGAGGAGGTTTCGGCCCTCTTGGCCAAAGAGGCCGTCGAGCACGTTCCTGGTCCAGAAGTAGGTCGTGGTTTCTATTCCCACTACTTTCTGGTTCCCAAGAAGGGCAAAGGGGGCCTACACCTGATCTTTGATCTCAGAAGCGTGAACGCCTTCCTCCGGAAGGAACGGTTCAAGATGCTAACTTTAGCTTAGGTTCTTGCTGCCCTAGACCCTGGAGACTGGATGGTAGCGTTGGACTTGCAGGTCGCTTATTTCCACATCCCCGTCCTGCCGGCCCACCGGCGTTACCTGCGTTTCACGGTGGGTCAGGAGCACTTTCAGTTCACCGTGCTCCCCTTCGGCCTCACCAGTGCCCCTCGGGTGTTCACGAAAGTGCTGGCGGTGGTCGCAGCTCATCTGTGCAGATCAGGGGTCCCAGTCTTCCCCTATCTCGACGACTGGCTGTTAAAGGCGGGCTCGCCCCAGCAAGTAGTCTCCCACCTCCAGACTACGGCAGACCTCCTGCATTCGCTGGGGTTCTCCATCAATGTGCCGAAGTCGCATCTGAGTCTCTCCCAAAAGCTCCTTTTCATAGGGGCGGTTCTCGATTCGGCGCAGTTCCGGGTCTATCTGCCGGAACAGCGGGTCCTGGACATTCGAGCCCTGTTTCCCATCTTCCGGCCTCTGTCCTGGATTTCGGTCAGGTTGGTACTGTGGCTTCTGGGGCTGATGGCCTCCTGCATCCTGTTAGTAACTCACGCCAGATGGCGGATGCGGGCTCTGCAGTGGGACCTGAAGTTTCAGTGGGCCCAGCATTGAGGCAACCTGTCCGACCACGTCTTGATCTCGGAGGGCACTGCAAAACAGCTGCAGTGGTGGCTCACGAATCGCGATTGGGTCAGCGGCAGATCCCTCTCCCTTCCCCAACCGGAGCACGTGGTAGTGACGGATGCGTCCCTCCTGGGATGGGGGGGCCATATGGGAGAGGCGGAGATCAGAGGACTCTGGTCTCCGGCGGAGACTCGGCTCCATATCAATCTTTTGGAGCTGAGGGCGATCCGACTTGCACTGAAAGCCTTCCTTCCCTCTGTCCGGGGAAGTGTCGTGCAGGTGTTCACAGACAACACCACCGCCATGTGGTATTGCAACAAACAGGGCGGGGTGGGGTCGTGGACCCTTTGTCAGGAGGCCCTGCGCCTCTGGACATGGCTGGAACACCATGGCATCACCCTAGTGGTTCAACATCTGGCGGGCTCTCCGAACGCCAGAGCGGACGAACTCAGCCGCCGGTGCATGATGGATCACGAATGGTGTCTGATCTCGGACGTGGTGCAAGGTCTCTTTCTGCAGTGTGGAGAGCCTTGGTTAGATCTATTCGCCACCGAAGAGAACGCGCAATGTCAGCAGTTCTGCGCGTTGGAGTTTCCAAGGCAGCACTCGCTCGGAGACTCTTTTCGTCGCGAGTGGAGTTGTGGTCTGTTGTACGCCTTTCCGCCTATACCACTTCTGCCCAGAGTGCTGAAGAAGATCAGGCGCGACCGGGCCCAAGTCATCTTGGTGGTTCCGGATTGGGCACGAAGGTACTGGTATCCCGAGCTACTCAGTATGTCCATCGATTTCCCCGATACGACTGCCTCTTCAGGAGGATCTTCTGTCGCAGCAGCAGGGGACGGTCCTCCACCCGAACCTGTCCAGCCTCCACCTACATGTGTGGAGATTGAGAGGCGGCAGTTGATGCCATTTGACTTGCCTCCTGAAGTCTGTGATGTCATTCTGGCAGCCAGGCGTCCCTCCACAAAGACGGTATACGCCTGCCGGTGGTACAAATTTGTGGCATGGTGCACAGCAAAGGCTGTGGATCCCCTTTCTGCCCCTCTTTCTGAGGTTCTCCTTTCTTCTTTCTTTGGCCTAGCAGGGCTCTGCTCTGGGCACCTTGAAAGGTTATCTTGCTGCTATCTCTGCCTTCCTACGGCTTCCTGATCAGCCTTCTCTTTTCAAGTCCCCTGTTTCACGCTTTCTCAAGGGCATTACTCATATGTACCCTCCTGTTCCTTTCGTAATGCCTCAGTGGGTCTTGAACCTTGTTCTCACTCTTCTGATGTGCGCTCCCTTTGAGCCCCTTCATAACTGTCCCATCCGTCTTTTGACTTTGAAAACTGCTTTCTTGGTAGCAACCACCTCCGCTAGGCGGGTGGGTGAGCTCCAGGCTTTATCTAAGCCTCCCTTCCTTTCAGTTCATCCGGACACAGTTGTCCTCCGGACACGTCCTTCTTTCCTGCCTAAAGTCGTGACTCCCTTTCACATCGGGCAATCTGTCACGCTGCCCAGCTTCTTTCCGCCTCCGCATCCTTCAAAAGATGATAGGCTCCACCGTCTGGACCCAAAACGTGCGCTATCCTTTTATTTGGACAGCACCAGACAGTTCCGGGTGGACGACCAACTTTTTGTTGGATACGTAGGGGCTAAGAAGGGTAAAGCTGTACACAAGCGGACCATCTCGCGATGGGTTGTGTTGTGTATTAAGACCTGCTGTTCTTTGGCGAAAAAGGTTCCTCCTGTTGGGCTACGGGCCCATTCTACTCGGGCCACAGCGGCCACGACTGCACTGGGACGGGGAGTCCCCTTGCAAGACATCTGTCAGGCGGCGACGTGGGCTTCGCTGCACACGTTTGCGAGACATTACTGCCTGGACAGCCAAGTCCGGAGGGATGGCCACTTTGGCCGTTCTGTTCTCCAGGACTTTCTGGTGTGATCTTGGTTTGCAGACCCACCACCGGGGTTGGTATTGCTGGGGTATCTATTCTAAGGTGAGGAATCTAACTAACGTGTTTCTTTCAGATGAACAAGTTACTTACCTTTGGTAACGATGTATCTGTAAGAAACATTAGTTAGTTAGATTCCTCACCGACCCACCCAGCCTCCCCGTTCTGCGAACCGACATCTAGGGTTAAGGTTCTCCCTTTCAGGGCCCTAGATTTTTTGGCACCAGTGTCGGTCTCTTGCATGGCTCAGCGTCCCTGGCGCGGAAAGCTATGTACAAGAACTGACGTCAGCGCGCGAGGCCGGCGTCTAAGTACTCTGACGTCATTCCGGCGCACGACGCCAACGACGGACGCAGAGCCGCAGACGACGCCTAGCGACGCGCAAGGGATATTGCTACTAAAATCTTTCTGGATCCAGCCTGACACCTGGGGATATTCTAAGGTGAGGAATCTAACTAACTAATGTTTCTTACAGATACATCGTTACCAAAGGTAAGTAACTTGTTCATCTGGCACAGAAGCCTGGGAGGCTGCTTCTTTTTGGTCCAGCTTAGCTGTTCCCAATTTGTCAGCTGCTGCTTGCTGTTGTTTTAACATAATGTAAAGGGTTTTTTGCTGGTTGAACCGTTGCAGTAAGTTGTTGTAAAGGTGTTATCATTGCAAAGATTGCTAGTATGGTTTAAGCCATTAGAAATAACGGTATACATTTAGAGATGCATCTAATCACTTTTATTGTTAACTGATTACAAATGTCATTGAATGACTAGCTTTAAATTGTTTACATTTCTTAGACAAGCCATGTTTAATCAATTCACAATTAACTTTATTTTTCTCAGATGAAAAAAGTAATGAAGAAAAACCTTTGGAAACAATTGAAACATCGGGAAAGCACAAAAGACGATTTCCTGATTTTGGGTAAGATCTTTTTGGTTAAAAAAACTTCAATACAACGATCTATGAATTTGAAAAAAGTATAAATGTCATGATTTCAGTATGCAGTTCAATAGGTGAAAAGCATAATCATTTAATCTCTACAGTGCTTGGGGAAACACCAACTTTTTTTTATACACTGTCCTTTGTGATGGGAATGTCTTTTGCATGATAAAGGGGCATTCATACCTGCCCTAATAGACCTCACTACATGTTAAACTGATGTCCTGACATTTTGTTGGCCCAGTTTCTAAGGGTGTTTCCAAGATCCAAAACCTCTCTGTGACGTGGAACACAGTGTGTACTCTTTTTATTTAATTTAAGACTACTATCCATGTCCTGGATCGTTGTCAGGAAGCACAGGCGACAGAATACCAATGTTCAATGGCATTTGTAGCTTTAGAGACACATGCTCTGCATACTCCTGCCATCTAGTGTTGGGTCCGGAGCTATGCAAGTTGTTTTTTCTTCTATTAAGTCTTTTGAGTTATGAGGTTGAGTGACTCCTTCTCTCGGATAGTGCACATGGGCATCGACTCCATTCTTAGATTGTTTTTACCTGCGCCGTCTGGGTTGGAAGTGTGTAACTCCGCTCCGTGTTTCACCTCCATTTCGGTTTGATTCTCTGGTTCTTTTCTCTATCTTTGATGGTATTGTTATTGTTCACGCTTCTCCATCTATGACTCCTACAAAAACCCTGCCAGTTCTACTCCGTTCGACCAAAGCCCTTTTGGGGCTTAACTTCCCCATTGTTCTAATTCTTCCCACACATGCACACACTTTTGGTTCTGCCCACGTTGTCACGCAAATTATCCCCGCACAAATTAACACTGTGTGCAACTTGCGCTTATCCCTCGAGTACAACGAAGCGGTTTGCGCAGCGTGCAAGTCACTCAACTACAAAAAGGCCCTTCGGGATTGTAGAGCTGGTCGCCTCGAGATGTCCTACAGAGCCACTGACGACATTCCCGACCTAATCGGATAGGAGCATGCCTATGAGGAGCCATTGGTTGGCGAGGAGGGGGGGGGGGGCTTCTCTGTCACTGAAAGTTCCAGCTTTGAGGTTGAGGGTGACTTTGAAATAGACACACCAGCTCAATAACCTGTGAGTACGGCTCCCCCTGCACATGTCCACCAGCCCAAAAACATTTGCCAATTCTGGTCTCAGAATCCCAGGTCCCTTGTCCGCCACTGCTGCCTAGCCATGGTTGGCAGCAAAAAACTGCTATGGATGCCCGACTTAAAGTTCAACCGTAAAAGAACATGTTAAGCTGAAACCATCAGCTTCGGCTTCCTTGGACCGAGACAACCAACGGGCATGGAGTTGATCTTCGGTGCTGAGCTGACGGGCGCCATCATCCAACTCGGCAGAGAGCGCTCAGTCCACATCAAAGCCGACAGCTTCATAGCCGAAGCAATCCAAGCCAACCACTAAGCTCGGTCCTGAAACATAGGTGAAACCAGTCCTACATAAGTTACAGGAGAAGTTGGACACACGCCAGAAGAAAATTCATAACCAGGCGCATACCTGACGTATCCTGGCCACAGCTTCTTCTCCTCCACCACCTAAAAGGAAGCTTACCTTTGAAGAGGCTTCGGACAAGCCAGTCCCTCCTAAGAGAGACTATGTACAAGGCTACTAGCCCTCCACCCCTTTCCAGAGACATTTTAAGGTGTGGCCAAAGTAGGCTCTGGCTCAGGGCCCCAGCCTTTAAGGGGGCCCCTTGACAGAGCCAGCTCTGTTCTGCAGAGAGTCTTGCCCTAATGACCTTGAATAATTCTTAAGTAGTGTTTTAAATACAGTTATTCCCTTAATTTATTTTTAATGTGGGTGCTGTATGAGTGTATTACAGATATTTTGCAGAGAAATGTTTGTTTCATGCAACATCCATAAAAAAAGTTTCTTTTCGATCAAAGCATGACCTTGCGTATGAGAAATGGGAGTGTCACGGAGATTATTTGCAATAATATTAGTGAGCTGCTGCTGTTTCAGCTTTTTCATGCCTTCTTTGGCCGGGTCAATGACAGGCACACTTGTCAAAAGTCTAAATGTGTTTACATTTAATATTTAGGGATAGTGAGGCGTGTTTTTAACATTGTTTTTCCTCTGTAGGTTAACACTGAACTGTTTGAAAATGCAGTGTCCACTTTTTATTCTTTAAAATCTGTGATTTTACAAAATTTAATTTTACTGCAACAAAGTATCTTTGGTTCTAAGTAATAAACAAACAAAACATATTTTTACAAACAATTGGTCTTAAGTCAGTTAGTTTTTGTAATCAGTTCTTGCCTGAGTTTGCACAACAAATGCACAACACAGCCCTTTGATAAGCCTGACTGCTTGATCGCACTACTACAAAAGAGAGCATTTGGCATTATCTACCTTAGCCTCTGTGGATCCCCTGGACTCTGTGCACACTATACCTTACTTTGGTATAGTGTATCCTACAATGATGGCTTCGTCCATTGCCATAGTTCCCCATGGAAGATTACAAATGCGTCCATTACAGGAACGTCTGGCTCGTCAGTGGTCTCAGTCACAGCGTCAGTTGGCAGATCTAGTTTTGATAGACCGCCAGACTCCCTGTTCTCTGCAATGGTTTAACACCACCAACCTGTTGAAGGGGTGGTCTTTTCTCGACCCTGTTTCCCACATTACTCTCATGACCAAGATATCACAGACGAGATGGGTTGGTTACCTACAAGACCTCACAGTGCAGTACCTATGGGATGCCAAGCACTAGTCTCCACATCAACTACCTAAAGCTACAAGCTGTTCACCTAGCATTGAAAGCATTCTGACCTCACCTGACTCACAAGGTTGTCCTAGTCCGGACGAACAATATGACAGCCATGTATTATCTTCAAAAACAGGGGGGGGGGCACAGTGTATTCACCTGTTGGCGGAATACCTTCTGGGAATAGATAATTACTTTGCAGACCTGCCGGCAGGATGCAGCAACAAGTCAACGAATGAGAACTCCACCCACAAGTCCTCCAACCCTACTTCCAAAAGAGGAGTTTCCCTCAAACCTTTTCGCCACAGCAGAAATCGCAAAATGGCCAAATATCGCCTCATGTACCCACACCCACTATCCATGGGTGATGCACTATGGGTGAATTGGTCAAAGATATATGCCTACTATTTTCCACCTCTCAGTCTCCTATTTCTGGTTCAACAGCTCAGGCCGACTTCTCTAACAATGATCCTATTAGCTCCCACCTTGGCTTGTCAGCCTTGGTTCACAATATTACTAGACCTTTCAAAAGTTTTGCACGGGAACTCCCCAACAGGCTGGACCTTCTCAATCCAAATCAACCAGATCCCAATATTCTCAACCTAGCAATCCAGTTCCTGAGCTCATAGAATTTGGTTATTTTATCTTGCTCTAATTACAAAACGGTTAAATACCGGAGGGTCAAAGGGAACAAGTTTAAAGACCGCGCAGGATTGGATCCCCAAACAAAGTACTAAAGACACTGAAAATCCTGAGGTCTAAAATGGCAAGGAGAAAAGGTGGTGTGTGAAATGAGGAACAAAAGTCTAATGTACGTGGTGTAATGCCAAAACCTTGGAAACGTGGTGGTTCACTCACCCAGGGTAACGAACCCCATCACATGGGATTCTCATCCCAAAGAAAAATCTCGAACTCTCAGGGGGCAGCAAGCCCCTCAACGAGAGATAAGAGCTTTTGTTTTGCTGTTTGTGTTGTGCACCTAAAGGTGGAGTAAATCCACATATAAACTGGGTATGAGTGGGGGGTGCAGTGCTGATGAAATAGTAGTGCAATAGGAGTGTGTTTAAAACTAGTTACGGGACGGCCAGGAGGACTCTCTTGGACACTGCCGTGCCGATGCTAGATTAAAAGAAGTGAAAGCCCCACTAATTCGATGTAATCAATGGAGCAATGTACAAGATGGTGGTCAACATGTTTCAGCCGTGGCGCCTAGGTTGGCTCGGCTTTCATCAGGACCTTATAAGCTACTGCAAGAATGAAAAATGACGTAACAAAGGATACAGAGGGCACCCTCAAAATTGCTTGTAGGGTGTGCGTCTCCTCAACGATACAAACATCACCTAGACAAAAAAAGGGCTCAGTGTATGAAAGTGGGTCATAATTGCTCAGTAATGACAGGTAAGAATGTATAAACTAAAAGCAATTACCACTCACCCGTGTAAACTGGGTGGAACATGGACCTCCACCTGGCAACCGCTCAGGAAGGAACACCGCTCTGAAAAAGAGATGTAAGACTGCTGAAGGAAGGAGAGCTTACATATCATGAGCGAGTGTGAATGAAATTGAGTGCGTCCTCCAACAACGAGGGAGACTGACAGAAACAGCGTATGCACGAAATGCTGTTGGGTGCAAGGATGGTTGCTTATCAACCGGAAAGGCCAGTCAGGGAGACATGACCCCTCCTGTATGATCGTGAAATGAATAGGACTTGTCAAGACAAGTGTAAAAGAATGTCGCGATCTCAGCCCAAACTTATCGCTAGAAGGTGAGGGGTTGGTCGCCTTCATAGAACAGGACTATTAGTGTAGAGAGCAAAAATAGTCAGTAGTGTGGCATCAGCCTGAAAGTGTGCGTGTGTGTGTAGTAACGATGAGTTACTAGAATGCTTGATGGAAAATGCCCATGGAAGGGGTGTAAAGCATGGGTCAGCTGGTGAGATCAAGCCATATGTGTTACAAAGATAGCCAAGGAATATCGTCGTTCAGTCCTTGAACGTGTGTCTTCAACTTATACACCCACCTGCTTTACAGGGATTCTGTGCTCTGGCACGCACACTTTCAGGCTGATGCCACACTACCGACTATTTTTGCTCTCTACACTAATAGTCCTGTTCTATCCTGCCCTACTTATCGCCAGCTTCACCTTCTTTTTTACTTCCCGGTGAACTGAATGCCATTCCAACCAGCGTCGACCGCGCTGCTGAAACTGATGTCTCACATCAGTTCAGACCCTTTTCATTGTATTGTTAACCATTGAGCGACTCGCGCTCCAAGAGCCAGCGCTGTTTTATCTCATGTGCCTCCGCGTGGATTATGCAGCATTTGTTTATTTCTTTGTTGCCTTTCCAGTTTCTCCACGCCTCTGCTTCCTTTTGTCTATCTATTTACCTTGTTAAGGAGCCCCCTACCGCTTCGCTAATTAGTCGCGGCGGACAAACCTTTGATTTTCTGACAGCGTCTTCCGTAACCTGTCAGCTGTATTACAGTCTCCTTGGTTACTGCCATACGAGTGGACTAACACTTCTGATTGGTTCTCCCCCTCGACGGCATGAGTAACCTTTCCCCTGATTGGTCCGCAACTGCTGACATTTCTTTTCTTAATCCGCCTCCGCCCAACCCCGCGGGACCTTCGGCTGCAGGCTCATTCCAGCCCGGTTCCCCGACAGAGGTGAGATTTTTTTGACGCTGGACACAGACTGTCCCTCCTTTCAGTTCTTTTTCTATTTAATTTATTGTTCTATGAAGGCGACCAACCCCTCACCTTCTAGCGATAAGTTTGGGCTGAGATCGCGACATCCTTTTACACTTGTCTTGACAAGTCCTATTCATTTCACGATCATACAGGAGGGGTCATGTCTCCCTGACTGGCCTTTCCTGTTGATAAGCAACCATCCTTGCACCCAACAGCATTTCGTGCATACGCTGTTTCTGTCAGTCTCCCTCGTTGTTGGAGGACGCACTCAATTTCATTCACACTCGCTCATGATATGTAAGCTCTCCTTCCTTCAGCAGTCTTACATCTCTTTTTCAGAGCGGTGTTCCTTCCTGAGCGGTTGCCAGGTGGAGGTCCATGTTCCACCCAGTTTACATGGGTGAGTGGTAATTGCTTTTAGTTTATACATTCTTACCTGTCATTACTGAGCAATTATGACCCACTTTCATACACTGAGCCCTTTTTTTGTCTAGGTGATGTTTGTATCGTTGAGGAGACGCACACCCTACAAGCAATTTTGAGGGTGCCCTCTGTATCCTTTGTTACGTCATTTTTCATTCTTGCAGTAGCTTATAAGGTCCTGATGAAAGCCGAGCCAACCTAGGCGCCACGGCTGAAACATGTTGACCACCATCTTGTACATTGCTCCATTGATTACATCGAATTAGTGGGGCTTTCACTTCTTTTAATCTAGCATCGGCACGGCAGTGTCCAAGAGAGTCCTCCTGGCCGTCCCGTAACTAGTTTTAAACACACTCCTATTGCACTACTATTTCATCAGCACTGCACCCCCCACTCATACCCAGTTTATATGTGGATTTACTCCACCTTTAGGTGCACAACACAAACAGCAAAACAAAAGCTCTTATCTCTCGTTGAGGGGCTTGCTGCCCCCTGAGAGTTCGAGATTTTTCTTTGGGATGAGAATCCCATGTGATTGGGTTCGTTACCCTGGGTGAGTGAACCACCACGTTTCCAAGGTTTTGGCATTACACCACGTACATTAGACTTTTGTTCCTCATTTCACACACCACCTTTTCTCCTTGCCATTTTAGACCTCAGGATTTTCAGTGTCTTTAGTACTTTGTTTGGGGATCCAATCCTGCGCGGTCTTTAAACTTGTTCCCTTTGACCCTCCGGTATTTAACCGTTTTGTAATTAGAGTTCATGTACAGCTTTCTGGCTGTGGGTCTGAAACACGGCACATAGGTAGTGCCTTAACTGTTTTGCAAAATTAGTCTTTTTGCAGGTTGATTCTTTCTCCCATTGTGCACAGTTTGCACACACTTTTTTGTATATCTTCTTGTGAGTTCTTTCCTTCTATTTCCTTGGTTGAGATTGACTTTACTTTGTTTGCACCAAATAGCCATTCTTACAAACATGGCAGAACGCCTTGGTTTAACTTTTGACGACACTATAGCTCAAGCTATCCTAGACACACCAAGTATCATGGACACTTTTCAAGGTCCCTTAGTTAGCGTCGAGGTTGATTGGACTAAGGTTTTAACCTTAAAAAAATCACACTCCCGAGTATACATCCACGGAGCAATTATGACCGAATATTTGAGAGCCAACTGTGCCCCTACAGGACTCATTGTGACAAATGCTCCTAGATTGTTCTTGGATGACAAAGTTTTTCTCAATGATTGGTCTCTAATAGCTTGGAAGTGCTCCAGAGATTGGTTAATTCTTATTATAAGCACTGCCAAACGAGTTGCTGATGCCGTGTTAGTTGAGATCCAGGCATTAGAATCACAAATTAAAGTGACACTCACTGGCGCACTCTTCAAGAAACAACAAGAGGAATCCAATAAACACAACAAAGAATTCAAGGATTCGGTACTGATGACTAAGATTACCAAATTTAAAAAAGATTTAGCACGTTTTTCACTAGAGAAAGTGTACCCATACACTAGTGCTGATTACGTGCCTCCTCAACTCAATCGACAGGGCCGCAGATATGGGTCCGACTACTCCACATCAGGCAGTGATGACTGGTCAAGTGGGTCAGATACTGCCTCGGGTGAAGATTCCTTGCCGAGAGGAACTAAAAGGAGAGGTAGAGGCAATAGGAGAAACCTGAGAGGCGCACCTAATCCCATGTATCCCTCTCAATGGTGGCCCCCTGCCGCTTACAACTACCCCCCCTTTCCTCCATTTGGACAACCCCCTCCCTTCGGACAACCCTGTCCCTACCCCCCTCCTCCACAAATGTATACCAACCAGCCTTTTTTAGGGTTTGGCCGAGGACGGTCAAGGGGAAGGAGACGGAACCAAGTCCATTGGTCAGATCAACAACAAGGAACTCCAACATCGAGCTCGAGGGACACTCCAGCAGTCCCGAGCACGAGCTCGAGCACGACTTAGTCATCAATTTATCCAGCAGAGTTCTCACACAGGATGAAAAGTCTCTCCTGAATAAAGGACTGGGGTTTGTTCCCTCCTTTAAAGGAGACATGTTCTCCATAAATCAGGAGCTCGCTCATTTTTTCAGAAAGATTTGCTTGAATTTCTTTTTTCGCACAGAACACAGTACCTCTGTAAATGACAATGACTTGAACACGGGCTTACGCAACAAATCCACCTTTAATCCTTTGCCCAGTCAAGTACCACCACAGGTACTTACCTTTGAAAAAGCAGTGACCTCACAGATATCCTCCTCCTGTGTCTCCCAAAACCGCCAATTCCAAAACCTCACCAAATCAGAGCGCTTAGCTTTGCGCTCCCTTACCTCTGATGACTCCATAATGATCAAGCCAGCTGACAAGGGTGGTGCCACCGTCATCATGGACACCACCGCTTATCGCTCTGAATGCTTGAGACAGTTGGGGAACACCAACTTCTATCAACCTCTTGCTCAAGACCCTACCACACGCTTACTCACGACCATTCAGATCCTAGTGAATGAAGCCAGCACTAATGGTTGGATCACCTCGAATGAAGCTCAATATTTGGTCAACACCACTTCTATTGTACCTTATTTCTACATTCTACCCAAGGTACATAAGAATGTGAATCCTCCTCCTGGCCGCCCAATAATATCGGGACTAGGGTCCCTTTTGGAACCTCTGTCGGCTTTTGCAGACCACTTCCTACGCCCTTTTGTGGCCAAAATGCCAACGTATCTCAAGGACACTAAGGACATTCTGATCCTACTTGAAGACTTGTCTTTTGATTGTGCAACAGAATTCTTAGTTTCATTCGATGTAGAGTCATTGTACACTTGCATCCCGCAGGATGAGACTCTAGAAGTCATCGAATCTCTCCTGTTGGCTAATCCACCAGACTCCATCACTCCTGTTGCATTTATCATGTCGTGTGCGAAGCTCGCCATGAAAGAGAACTTCTTTCAATTTGAAGAACAGTTGTTTTTGCAAGTGTCAGGCACTTCAATGGGGAGTATTTTTGCTCCCAGCCTGGCAAATCTGTATGTTCATGTCTTTGAGGAACAACATGTACTGAGTACCAACAATCCATACAGTAATCATATCAAGATTTGGAAGAGGTACATAGACGACGTGTTCGTACTTTGGCAGGGACCTCTTTCCTCACTTTTGGCTTTCAAAAATTGGCTTAACAACTGTGACCCCTTTCTTAACTTCACCTGTGAGTACTCTAAGACTCAGCTACCATTCCTTGACATCTTGATAACCCCGCTTGAGGGTCGCTTGAGTACTGAGCTATACAAGAAACCCATGGCGGTGAACGCTCTCTTGAAGTATGATAGCTTCCACCCACGGGCTTTGCGAGATAATCTGCCCTTTGGCCAGTTTCTGCGCCTCAAAAGGAACTGTTCCTCAACTGACCAGTACAAGGAACACGCCAGTAATCTATCCAGACAACTAGCGGCCAGAGACTATCCCAAACACCTGATCCGCAGAGCGTCCAAACGCGCTGCGAACAATAACCGTGAGGCTCTGTTGGCACCTAAGATCCCCAAGACACCAGAGAACAGACTTACTTGTGTGCACACCTATTGTCAATTTTCCAACCAATTCAAAAAAATCATTCTATCCAATTGGAAGATTCTTAACATAGGTGATGCAGGGCTGCCCAAACCTCTTTTCGCGTTTAAACGCAGCAGTAACATCAGAGACCAGTTGGTACACACTCGTCCACGCACTAACCCCACCTGCACCCAACAAACTTTGTGGGGTCTCCCTCCGGTTGTGGGCCATTATCCATGTGGTTCTTGTGCGGCATGCAGCCACACATCTGTGACCAAAGAAATTGACATTGGCACTGGCAGACCTTGGACTCTTATAAGCCACAGTAATTGTAACAGTTCAAATCTGATTTATCTGATAACCTGCCCTTGCGGGCTAAGATATATTGGCATGACCACTCGCCGTATTAAAACTCGCATTTTGGAACACAAAAGCAATATACGATGTGGTCGTTCCTCTACCAAACTTACGAACCACTTTTTAGAGGTCAATCATGCTCCCAATGCTCTACACTGGACAGTCCTTGACAAACCCTACATACCACCACATCTTACAGATGTCTCTTCTTTTTTATTCAAACGTGAGCAGAGGTGGGTGTATAAGTTGAAGACACACGTTCAAGGACTGAACGACGATATTCCTTGGCTATCTTTGTAACACATATGGCTTGATCTCACCAGCTGACCCATGCTTTACACCCCTTCCATGGGCATTTTCCATCAAGCATTCTTGTAACTCATCGTTACTACACACATCCCTAGCATGTGCTTTACAGGGATTCTGTGCTCTGGCACGCACACTTTCAGGCTGATGCCACACTACCGACTATTTTTGCTCTCTACACTAATAGTCCTGTTCTATCCTGCCCTACTTATCGCCAGCTTCGCCTTCTTTTTTACTTCCCGGTGAACCGAATGCCATTCCAACCAGCGTCGACCGCGCTGCTGAAACTGATGTCTCACATCAGTTCAGACCCTTTTCATTGTATTGTTAACCATTGAGCGACTCGCGCTCCAAGAGCCAGCGCTGTTTTATCTCATGTGCCTCCGCGTGGATTATGCAGCATTTGTTTATTTCTTTGTTGCCTTTCCAGTTTCTCCACGCCTCTGCTTCCTTTTGTCTATCTATTTACCTTGTTAAGGAGCCCCCTACCGCTTCGCTAATTAGTCGCGGCGGACAAACCTTTGATTTTCTGACAGCGTCTTCCGTAACCTGTCAGCTGTATTACAGTCTCCTTGGTTACTGCCATACGAGTGGACTAACACTTCTGATTGGTTCTCCCCCTCGACGGCATGAGTAACCTTTCCCCTGATTGGTCCCCAACTGCTGACATTTCTTTTCTTAATCCGCCTCCGCCCAACCCCGCGGGACCTTCGGCTGCAGGCTCATTCCAGCCCGGTTCCCCGGCGGAGAGGTGAGATTTTTTTGACGCTGGACACAGACTGTCCCTCCTTTCAGTTCTTTTTCTATTTAATTTATTGTTCTATGAAGGCGACCAACCCCTCACCTTCTAGCGATAAGTTTGGGCTGAGATCGCGACATCCTTTTACACTTGTCTTGACAAGTCCTATTCATTTCACGATCATACAGGAGGGGTCATGTCTCCCTGACTGGCCTTTCCTGTTGATAAGCAACCATCCTTGCACCCAACAGCATTTCGTGCATACGCTGTTTCTGTCAGTCTCCCTCGTTGTTGGAGGACGCACTCAATTTCATTCACACTCGCTCATGATATGTAAGCTCTCCTTCCTTCAGCAGTCTTACATCTCTTTTTCAGAGCGGTGTTCCTTCCTGAGCGGTTGCCAGGTAGAGGTCCATGTTCCACCCAGTTTACACGGGTGAGTGGTAATTGCTTTTAGTTTATACATTCTTACCTGTCATTACTGAGCAATTATGACCCACTTTCATACACTGAGCCCTTTTTTTGTCTAGGTGATGTTTGTATCGTTGAGGAGACGCACACCCTACAAGCAATTTTGAGGGTGCCCTCTGTATCCTTTGTTACGTCATTTTACATTCTTGCAGTAGCTTATAAGGTCCTGATGAAAGCCGAGCCAACCTAGGCGCCACGGCTGAAACATGTTGACCACCATCTTGTACATTGCTCCATTGATTACATCGAATTAGTGGGGCTTTCACTTCTTTTAATCTAGCATCGGCACGGCAGTGTCCAAGAGTCCTCCTGGCCGTCCCGTAACTAGTTTTAAACACACTCCTATTGCACTACTATTTCATCAGCACTGCACCCCCCACTCATACCCAGTTTATATGTGGATTTACTCCACCTTTAGGTGCACAACACAAACAGCAAAACAAAAGCTCTTATCTCTCGTTGAGGGGCTTGCTGCCCCCTGAGAGTTCGAGATTTTTCTTTGGGATGAGAATCCCATGTGATGGGGTTCGTTACCCTGGGTGAGTGAACCACCACGTTTCCAAGGTTTTGGCATTACACCACGTACATTAGACTTTTGTTCCTCATTTCACACACCACCTTTTCTCCTTGCCATTTTAGACCTCAGGATTTTCAGTGTCTTTAGTATTTTATCTTGCTAGCAGATTGTATGGACAGTCTTAAAGAAGCACGTAGACCTACCACTAGGGCCTGCTATGCAGCAAAAGGGAAACGTTTTGTTTGCTACTGCCACTCAAAACAAATTGACCGGTTTTTTACAGCTACAGAACAAAACCTTATCTTTTATCTACTTCACTTCCAAAAGGCCGGTTTAGCATTCACTCCTATATGCTTACACCTCACTGCTATGACTGCCAATCTGTTAAATGGACAACACCTTTCGCTCTTCAAAATCCCAGTAGTTAAAGCCTTCATGGAAGGGCTTAAATGCGTTATTCCAGTCAGGATTCCTTCTGCACGTTATTAGAACCTTAATATATTACTCACAAGACTCGGGACCCCCTTTTGAGCCCCTACACTCATGCCGTCTTCAATTCCTATCTTGGAAGGTGGCATATTTAGTCACCATAACTTCACTCAGACATGTTAGCGAGCTGCAGCGCTAACCTTAGAATAACCATTCTTCCAAATACTCTTCGCACCAACCCTAAATTCCTACCTAAGGTAGTCTGTTTCACCTCAATCTATTGAGTTGCCAATATTTTTTACCTCAACCTAATTGTGTTGCGTAAAGAGTTCTTTATTCATTAGATGTGAAAACAGCACTTATGTTCTACATTGATGGAACTAAAACTTTCAGAATGTCTAAGCAACTTTTTGTTACTTTTTCACCACCACACAAAGGCAACCCTCTTTCCAAATCAGGCATAGCCTAATGGATAGTAAAGTGCATTCAGACTTACTATGCTAAGTCCAAGACCGTTACCTGTTCCTCCTAGAACACACGCTAGCAACCATGGTGTTTTTAGGAAATATTCCCCTAGCTGACCTATGTAAAGCAGCTACATGGTTCAGTCCACATACTGTCACTAAACATTGTGTGGATGCTCTTGCACACCAACAAGTCAGTGTAGGGTAGGCAGTGCTATGTACCTTTTTTCAAACGACTGCATCACCCACAGGTTAGCTGCCGCTTATAAGGAGGGACTACTTTACAGCCACACATGCCATCAATTGGAATATGTTACTTACCCTGTGAGCATCTGTTCATGGCATGTAGTGCTGTAGATTCACATGCGCCCACTCTCCTCCCTGTGGCCACTGCAGTTCTTTAAATGTACTAGTTTTCACTATACTTTTAGCATGGGTTTCGAATTACTTGCACATACTTTACACTCCTTTCTCACCCGCCCGAGGGAAAACAATATAACAATGGAGTCAAAGCCTATGTGCATTACCGCCGAGGAGACATGGGTGTAACGTAGGCCCCCGCGTTGCAGGGGGGCACCCGAACTCCAGGGGTCCCCGCAGCACAAAGTGCAGTCATTGACAGACAGCAGGGTCCACTGGGACGTAGTTTTAAAGTTATTTTCCAGTTTGCGCCATGCACGTGGCACGCAGCTTAGTGGTCTTCAGCTAGGGTGGGGCAGGGCTGGGCTGGAATTGTCATTCGCAGTGTAAGCTACACGTGAGGCGTCCGGGGCACTGAGACTGTGAAGCCATAATTAAAATTACTAGCCGCCGTCTTCTGCCGCTCGCATGTGCCTTCTGCCACCGAACCTGCAGGTGACTATTAAGTACGTGGTTGCACATTGTCTTCTTTGTCGCCCCAGGTGACTTTTTGTGTAGTATTTAAACAGATTGTTACACTGATTTCTCCCCCCCCCCCCCCCCCCCCCCTTTCAACGTGTGTGTCCCATTTGTGTGCGGTGAGCTGAGCTGGATCCACTCACAGCATCACAGCCTGCCCCTCCACTCTTTACCCGCCTCACCTTTTTTACTCTGTCTCACTGAAAAATCAGGCCTTCGGACTGTGACATCAAGAAACCAGCATTGGCATAGCCAATAAGTCTCGCCTTTGGGACCTTATAAGTGTGTAGCTAGACAGCAGATTATCCTCTGTGGAACAACAAGCAGGTGGATTTACTTAAATTCCCGCACTGAAACCTGCTCCCACTTATAAAGTGGCTGTATTAGCCTTTTAACGTGTGACAGGAGGATTGGGCACCAATAGAACCCTGGCCCAGTGCATGCTGAGGGTATCATTTGGAGGGTTAGTGCAACCAGCACTTGTAAGAGTACTACGAGGGCCCCGAATATAGAATAAATAGCATCACAAGACACTGGCGATTTCTGAGGTTCCAGGAGAAAATTGGAACAAGACTGTATGAATATATGTGTATGTACCTGACTGAGCTTATATCTCGCTAAGGGACGTGGGGCTCAAAATATGAACTCTAACCCCTGTATTAACCCTACCGGTACTATTTTTGTGAAGATGGAGATTACGTGCTTTTTTGGAAAATGAGCAAGTAATAGTTTTTTTTAATAATAAACACCACAACTAACCGCCTGAGGAGTATCGCTGCCCTTGTGTTACTGACAGATGAACCATAGCTGTGCACGAACATCTAGCGTGCCCATGCTGTAGCTGTCAGTCTGTCTCGCGGCTCTCTTGGGGCTAAGACGGGAAGCCGCTGGAGTTCTAGTAAGTTCAGAGCTTTGGAATGTACCACAAGCATGTACTTGCTATCGCAGTCAGGGCAGGACTGACACCGAAAGCTGCCTTGGGATCTGCTGTAAAATAACATCTATCATTCGTGATACACTAAGCAAGCATAGCGAGTGAGCAGAGCTTGCCTTTGCCCAGAGAGCGCCCTGGACGAAACCATATTTGGCGCCCCTCCCATTCGCCCTCTTCAAATGTCTGTGGTGAAAATAACGAGGTGACCCCTGCAAGTCCCTGCGTAGTGGTATCACCCCGTGGCGTGTCAGCAAAGGTCATAAATAAAGTTGGGTCGGCGAAGCAATTCAGTTTCACACACCCATGTTAACAAGCAACAAAAGTGCGTTGCTTTTCCTTGGGGTCCCGGGGCGGCCAGCCATAAGACATGACAGCCGCTGACTTCCGGTATTTTATTTTCCGCTGAGCTTGATAGCATTTTGAGGCTGTTGTACAACTGAACGTTTCCGTCCCTGGCCTCATTTTATATTTCATGTATATTGCCATGGCAGCGATTGGAGCAGTGCGTGGGGCTACGTATTCCACACAGAGCGATGTGGAAAGTAGAGGTGTAAAAGTGTGGGAGCAAATAGAACATCTGACTGCAAGGCCCCTTAATCGTCAAACCCTGTTGAAAAGAACGCAGAGACAAACAAGCCAGCGAGTGGTGCGCGTGCGCTGCATCCCCTTCTGTGTTATCGACTGCATGAGAAAACGAGTGATGCGCGCGCTGCTCGGAGGCCGGACACGGCAAAACTACACAGGGGGCGAGGGATGAGAGGGAAAGAGACAGGCAAATGTAAACAAACGTGGCCAACATGCACGGCCACGCTAATTACAAACAGATGGCCCTTGCGTGCCGCTGCTCGCTCCCGCAAGGTGGTTGCCGCCACACGCACGAGTGTGAGGAAGAGTGCAGACCGATTTCTAAAGGTCATCTCCTAGAGCAGTGCATGCGCTGCCCTAGGCTCGACCTAAAAATGGATTCCCAGGGCTGAAACCAAAATACTTTCCCGCCCTCACACACGCCTTTCACCAGCACATGAATGCGCCTTGTGGCCTAATCTGATGCATCTACATCTCTGGGCCGCCCCTTTGTGCCCCTCTCCATGCCATTCCCCAGTGGATGTAACAGCCCTGTCGAAGAGAAGAGCAAGAACGCAAGCACCCACCTGGATGCTCTTTAGCAACAGAGGCAAGTCACTCTTACACTTGGTTGGTTTGCAGTGTAGTTTAAACTTTATTTAGCGCCTCGCCACAGGTTGGTTGTAAGCACTAATCTCCTCAGTCTCTATTTCTCTGCGGTGGAGGCAGCTTTAATTCAGGTCCCCAGGGCAGGCCTGCATGTGCTGTGACTCGAGCCATAACACCGTACGTTACCTTGCCATGCAATACTGGGAATGTACTGCGAGCCTGCATGCAGCCCTGCAAGGGCATTGGATTGATTTTTTGATTTTTTTTTTTTTTTTTGTTGATTTTTTTAATGGGTCCTGTGACTCTAGTCACTGCAAGGGAGGGAGAGGGTAGGGCGGGATTCCTATGGGGGTTGTGATGATACTGCATTTTTTATTTTTTTTTAACTCTGCTGTATATTGTGCATCCGAAGATGTTTTGACCTGCAGTAAATTGTTTAATTATTCACATTGTGATTTCCAAAAAGGCAGGGCATTTACTCCAATATAAGAATCAGTCTAAGGAAGTAAATGTACTCCTTTTTTTCTTAAAGAAATGTAAGGTGGTGAAGTACTTAAAAGAATGCTTATTATCTTACTGCAATAGCCAATACAAGAGGCATGATTTAAGCTTAACACGATGAAATAGCAGGGAGTTCTAAAATTACAGTCCAATGAAGATCGAAAATAAAAAGAATCACATTTTAATAGATATCAAGTTTACATGTTTTGTACATACAAAGACACAAGTGTTTTTTTATTTTATAGGTGGTGATGAAGCTTTGCATCTCACAAGTTAGGAACGGGGTCACTTAACTTTGTATTACCCAGAATGCACTGAGTTGCAGAATGAAAGCCCAACATATGTTTGACCTGTAGGACAAGCTCTTCTATTGGGTGCAAATTGTCACTGTACTGAGTAAGGGGGGAGGACTGTGTTTTTAAATATCTTGTGGGTCTAAAGGCACCTGTTTCAGAGTTTGTGTCTCCAGCAATTTTTAGGCAACAATAAAGATGTGAAGATATCTTTGGTGATTAATGTACCTACTGGAGAGATATTGAAGTTTTGTCTTGTGGCACTTTTGACTCATTAAGTAGCACAGAGGCAGCCACTGCCCATCTTTACGGGTCGAAGGGCCATGCTCCCCCACCTTCTTTTCTTGTTAACAAAAAAGTGTCAGGCTGAGCAGAGGTCAGCCTGACAGACACTCTTCTTGTTCAGGTCAGCCAGTCAGGAGTTAAACATGCGCTAAATGCCCAGGCTCCTGGCTGCCTGAGCTAAACTTTGCCAGGCTGAAGATGTCACAGCTCCTGTGGGCGTGACCTTTTCAGCCTGGCAAAGCACCTCAATGCTCTACCCTTGTAATGAGGGGTGTGCTTCATTGGTAGCCTCAGACCTGGGTGCTTCAGTTTTAAGCCCTGAAGTACCCAGGGTTGGTTGTCTATCACTGCACCTTGTCACAGAGTAGGGTGGGGTTAGCAACAGTCACGAGCTCTATCATAATCCATTTGCATGCTGCAAAGCATGTGTGCCATGTAGATCATTGAATTGCTTTTCATGAAGTTAGCTCAATGGGTTACTCAATGGGTTACTGCATCCTTCAGAGACATTCTTTTGTTACTTGCAGTTCCTGAACTACAATCCTAATATAGCACTGTGAGCTATGTACTATCATCAAATAGCTGAACAAAGCAATCACAAGTAGATGATGGATGGAGAGCTGAAACTTTTCAGACACTCACCCCAGTCATAGATCTTCTTGGTTGAATCCATCATTGTTTTTTTAGCTCACTTTGCCACCCCAGTTCAGACCCAGCCATATGCAAATCAGTCTTGACCCTGTTCCTCATGGGAACAGTACAGCCCGAACTGCCAAGCCAGGTCTTCCCTGGACCGGAAACAAGCATCCTGGGACTGGTTTCGGAGTAACACCCCATATCAGCCAGGCTAGCTTGAATCCAGTGGCAAAGTGAGCAAGGGACCCACGTCTGGGCATACCCTGCCAACCATGGGCGAACAAAGCAAACTCAAGTAGATGATGGCTGGAGAGCTGAAACTTTTCAGACACTCACAGCCAGTCACAGATCTGGGTTGAATCAATCATCGTTTTTTAGCTCCCTTCGCCACCACAGTTCAGACCGAGCCATATGCAAATCAGTCTTGACCCTGTTCCTCATGGGAACAGTTCAGCCTGAACTGTCAAGCCAGGTCTTCCTTGGACCGGAAACAAGCATCCTGGGGCTGGTTTGGGGGTAACACCCCCCCCCATCAGCCAGGCTAGCTTAAATCCAGTGGCAAAGTGGGCACAGGGTCAAGACGGATTTGCATATGGCTGGGTTCAAAATGGAATGGCTTGGGGAGCAAACAAATGATGGAGTTAGGCCCCGATCTCTGTACTGGGGTGAATGTAGGACCTTGTTCTGTATTTTGTCCATCAATTGTTGTTTTTGCATTTGTCCCTCGAGTGAGACGGGTAAACCCAAACGTGGGTCCTGTGCTCCCCAGGCCACTGGAGTCAAGCAATCCTGGCTGATGAGGGGTGAAACCCCGAAACCAGTCCTAGGATGCTTGTTTCTAGTTCAGGGAGGGCATGGCCTGGTAGTTCGGGCTGTACTGTTCCCATTGGGCACAGGGTCAAGACTGATTTGCATATGGCGGAGTTCAAACTGGAATGGCATGGGGAGCAAAAAAACGATGGATTTAGGCTCAGATCTCTGTACTGTGCTGAATATGACATTGTTCTGCATTCTGTCCATCAATTGTTCTTTTTTGCATTTATCAAATAGCTGAAGGCATACTGCAACCTATAAGTTTGAAATGTTTGTTGTTTGTTATCCTAATGTCCTGAGTTTCTCCTTCTCCAGGCCAAGCACTCTTAAAATATACTGCCTACCAGTATGGATGACACATGACTCCTCACCTTGTAGTCCTCTTTGTCATATTTAACATTCCCTATACATTGATTTACACACTTGTATGATTCCTTGTCGCTGTATAATGTATATGTGGTGAAAAGTTCTCTGACACCCCACAATGGTATGAGTAGTGCTATAAAACAAATGAAATCTGTGAAAGGAGGGCTACAGAGAGTTGAAGGGAACTGTTGAGCAGGAACAGACTGGCCCACCCAGCACCTGGTATTTCGGTGGGCTGGCAGGGTAGGATCCAGTTTCACTGAACGTGGGCAGCTGTTTTGTTGCTGAGGACATGCCAGCCATGTTCCAACTTGCAACACTTCTACATAAACAATGCAAAAACAAATGGTTTTAAAGTAAGTGATAAACACACTTTAAAACCACTTGCTTTTGCATTATTTATAAGCGCTGCAAGTAAAAATGTGTCCGGCAGGTCCCTAGCAACAAAAATGGTCCCCATGGCAGTAAAAAAGGACACCACCGTGCCAGCCCTCCGAAATGCCCTGTACCCAATGTGGGAGGGAGGTAGTGAGTGAATCCGTGGAGAGGGAGGACATTGGGGGGCACCTACAAAGATAGTCACACCTGTTGCCAACAGCACTAAAGCCAGCCCTGCGTGATATGTATTGGTTATCGGTGCCTCAAGGTTATATTTTTATCCTATGTGCATTTTATTGGGTACAATAAAAGCAGATACTCTAATTTAGGCCCATGTACATGACTTACTTGGATAGTGAGATATTTTCGAGGATGCCTTTTCACTCCATGTAGATATTTGTAACCTTGACTTTTCTTCTCTTAGAATGCAGTACATTTTTCAAAGGGAGTGAGAAATCCTTCCCCTCTGATCATACTCTGAGGGTGTAGCCCAGCAGTCATACTTATACTCTAGGCTCTATGTTCCAGTATGAATTATTATTTTGCCATCCTCGTTTGCACACTTTCTCTCTTTCCTTTATCAGCACGGGGTCGCTAGTCCAAGTGGCTGACTCATGCTAAATCGAATATAGTGGCTAAGATTTCTGCAACGCCTTCATAGGTAACACCACTTTGAATTCTGGGATATGAAATCTCACTGTTCACAATACAGGTGTAAGTTCAGCACCTACACTCGCTAAAAAGACCAAACTCGCTGAAGGTGTCACACATTACACAGGCAGCTAAGTTTAGATTCGTACATTTATGTACAACTATATGTCAATAGTACGGAGTGTGCCCTGTGCGTACACTGAAAAAGATAAAAAGAACCTCCTTTCAAAGAGGAACAGCTGATGATGAGTTGCCCACAGTGGCATAAAGAAAGCCCCTGTGATGCGCTGGGGGCAAGCGTCAGGGGCCCACTTGGCCCTGGCAGGTCCCTGACCTGAGAGATCCGGACTGGGTCCAGAGCGTGGGGGGCCCCCGGCATATACTTTGCAGGGGGCCCCCCTCAAGTATCGTTACGCCACTGCGAGGAGAGGAGTCACTTGACCTGTGACTCGAAAGACTTCTTTGAAGAAAAACAACTTGCTCAACTCCAGCCCCAACACTAGATGGCAGGAGTATGCAGATCTGTATCTACACCTACAAATGCCATCGAACATTGGAATTCTGTCACCTGTGCTTCATGGCAACAGCACTACATGCCACAAACAGAGGCTTACATGGTAAGTAACATATTCATTTTGTAGATTGATTAGATTGAACAGACTTTTTGACTAGTTCCAGTGGAGTTGGCGACTTCATGGCCCTATTTGTGTTAAATTCCACAAGAATATAACACCCAAACCCTAGCTTTAACATCCCATGTGCATATTGTGTGTAAGAGAAATGAATGTTGGCATAGCGTTGTGTTGTGGTGAGAGTATGATGCTGCAGCTGGTTCCATTTTGATTGCCCCAGATTTTATGTGGCTCAGTTAAAGGATGGAAAAGAGCTTCCCCAGATAATTGAAGTGTAACACCTGCATTCCTGGAGCTAAAGGGCAGAGCAGGAGACACTGAACTGAGGGGGGAAATTGAGACCGGGTCTACCTTAGAACTTTTATGAGCACCTTGTAGCAAGAATTGCTGTTCTTCCTGCACACTGTCATTTGATAAATCGTAGAACAATGAGGATGTCAGCAGTCCCTTTTGTTAAAACTAAAGAAGTGTTGAGGCTGGGCCTGCACTTTGCCTTTCCTTGAACGTTACTTCATAGAGGCTGATGACAGCATGGCCCAGAGTTTTCACTCTTCATTCTGCTAATGTTTTAGGGAACTCCTAGTTGGATCCTGGAGCATCACTACCTGCTGTGATAGTCATCACCTTGATCAAAGACTGTCTGCACTGAGACCAGAGTGGAACAAAAGTATAAAGGTTTTTGCCACGTCTTTGGTCTAAAAACAGCTAGTAAACTATAGTAAAAGTACATATATTTCTGGGGTTAGCTGGTTCGTCTAGTTTAAGAGGAGACTTGATATGATTACCACAGCCCGAAAAGTGCAAAATTCATGTAGTGGCAGGCAAATTAAAGTGCAGAGTACACATAGCAAACGGTCCTGGTGCCAGTAGCAGATCTGCATTTTGTCTAGCTGGCATACACAGTATATGGGCTGAGGAGTTTATGCTCCTGGGTCGATAGGACCTTCCTCCTGATGAGCTACATCCTTCCTAGAAATTTTGCGGTAGCACAGGTAAGTTGGTAGCTAGGATCAGACCTTGCTATGCACAGAACAGTAGCATGATTTTGTGTTCCGAACAGACTGCAGATTGGTTTGATCCACTGAATGCATGAGCGCGCATATGCTGCGCAAGCGAAGATTACATATGCTACAGTTTCCTTTTTGGCTTATGGAGGTTGATGGATTTGCAGTCCATTTGCCTGACAATGCATTAAGTTGGAGTGAGTGTATCCTAAACTGGATATAAAGTTTTCTATCCAAAGGAACCAGAATAAAAAAATAGGTAAGGCTCCAGTGAACTAACTTGTTTAAAATCCAGAAAAGCGTTAGAGCCTCTGGATGTTGCATTAAAGTCTATCTGAGCTTCCCAGTAGCATGCCTTCACTTGATCTTCAGTAGGAAGGGATTCTAGGGAAGTACCTTCCTATGCCTCTTGCTTACCCAAGGATGTTGACATCTTTCTTGCACTGCTTATCCATGCTTTTTTTCTTGAAACTATTAGGGTATGACATCCTGGAGGGCAACAGCATAGGATTACAACTCAGGCATAGTCTTAATTCTCCTCCATAACAGAAAAGAGCACAGGCTGTCTATATCTTGAATCGATTTTTTACCCTTATTAAATTTCAAGGGGGAGAGCGGTGTGCTCGGGGGTAAGAGGACTATGTTCCTCACAAACTTATGGTCGCTCTAGACAGATCAACTAAATTGGCAAAACCCCAGAGTTTAGCCATAGAGAGAGCTGAGCTCACCACTTTCGAATCATATGTTTGGAGTGCTGCTGCAACAGGTTTACTTTTGGATGCTTTTTTTTTTTTTTATTAAAATTTTCCAAATGCGAACAGCAAGAATACATATCCATCCTTGATCACATAATATAGAATACATAGCAGCCTTCTAGGAGAATTGCATTAGATACAATTACAATATAGTCCAGCATAACAAAGTTGCACGGCATACATCAGTGTCAGGTGGCCATTAATCTACATCATGTCGCAGGCAGGCGGGTCAACACATAGGCAGTAAAAGGACCCCAGATGTCTCGAGGCCTAGTGGCTTGTGGCAACTCTTTTGGTCACGACAGTAGGCAACGTCTTTAAGCCATTGTGTCATCTGCGGTGCAGGCCTTCCATCCCAATGAATTGACACCCGCGCTTCGCCAACAACAGCCCCAGCGCCACCAGTTTAAGATTACAGGATTTAAGCTTAAGCACATTTCCCAGGAGGCATAGGGTCATATCGCGGGCCACATTCTCATCTATCATTTCCCCCAGAGCCTTCATGACTTTTTCCCAGAAATCAACCACTTTTGGACAGCTCCAGGCAAGGTGACAGAAGTCAGCCTCATCCGCCCCACAGCGCCGACAGCAGGAGGAGTCCCAGAGCCCATATTTATGAAGCTGCACCGGCGTATAATACATTTGCTGAAGATACCTATAATGTATTAATCGAAAGTTTCCATTTGCAGAATAGTGACCCGTGAGCCTACAACAGGACCCCCACTCCTCCTCTGTCAAAGGGTGTGCCAAGTCCTCATTCCACTGCCCCATTGACCCCCGAGCAATCAATTTCTCATCAGTCTGTCAGGCAGCATACAACCGAGTAATTAATTTAATCCGACTCTTCGCAGTGTAAAGGAGTTGCAACGCAGCCAGAGTGGGAAGCTCGTCGGGATACACGGATACCACGCCCGAACCGCAGCTCTCAATCGACTGTATACAAACGTCGCCATGGCAGGCCTGGACTCATACCCTACAAATGTCTGAAGGTCAATAAATTTGCCCTCAGGGTAAACATCACCCATAGTGCAGACTCCCCCCCCCCCCCCTTACGCAAAACGGAGAGTGAGCCCGGTTCACTAGATACCGATATTCCCTCATGATACTGAAGTGGCATGGATGGTGCATACAATGGGAATCTCGTAGCCCGCTTCCCAAGTTCCTGCCAAGCATGCGCGTTACAGGATCTATTTCGCCTTTCTCAAACACCGTAGTACTGTTCACTATCATCGCCTTTATAGGTACTGGGCGCACCGCTCCAGCCTCAACTGCTACATGTGGCGTATACGGCGGTGCAGCCTGCCAGTAAAAAGCGTACTGCGCTTGGGCACATAGGTAATATAAATGCATATCCGGCACACGGAAGCCTCCCTGTTCATAAGGCCGTGTCAGGACCTCCCATCTAACACGTGGCTTCTTCCCTCCCCATACTAGCGTAATCAATAAGCCGCGGAGTGTGGCAAAGAAATGCGATTTCAAGATAATGGGTATGGTGGTGAATAAATATACAAATTTAGGTAAAACTATAATTTTAATTAGGGCCACCCGATCTACAAACGTCAGCAGAAGATGTATCCAGCGAGCGACCTGTGCCTCGAGTCTGGTGATCGCCGTGCCATAATTTTCACGAAGGACGCATTACGGATCCCTGTGCACCCACTGTCCCAAATATTTAACAGGATCATCACTCCACAGCAAAGTAAAGCCCAACTCGAACAGCCTGGTAGAGGCCGTCAGAGAGAGCACCACTGATTTATTTCAGTTTATTCCTAGACCGGAGTGCCATTCGAACCACACATATTCCCTTATGAGCTGCTCCAGATATACCGCCGACTCGCACACATAAGAAAACCATGTCATCAGCGTACATGGAAACTGGTAATGGTCTTTGATGAAAACTCAGTGCTGCTTTAGCATGACGCTGCCGTATTATACAGGCCAAGGGCTCCAGTACTAGCGCAAAAAGAATGGGCGATAGCGGACAACCCTGCCGAGTTCCACGCCGAATCGGAAATTGCTCAGAGGTCCTGTCATTCACTCGCACCCGTGCCAGATGATTTTCATATAATAACTTGCCCCAGTTCGTATAAGTATATGGCACGCCCATACGATGTAAGACCGCTATCATATACCACCATGAGACGGAGTCGAATGCCTTCGCGGCGTCCAAAAGGCCCGCTGCAGCAAGCAATGTGGGCTCCAGCAGGTGTAAAACCGCAAATAATGTACGCAAATTATGAGCTGTGGAGCGCACTGGGACAAACCCCGATTGGTCCGGCAGCACCATGACAGGCAGCAATAGCTGCAACCTTGTGGCTAGTACCTTTGCAAGTATTTTAACATCTGTGTTCATTAATGACAGCGGCCTATAGGACTCACACCTGTCAGCGTCCTTCCCCGGTTTCAATAAAGTTACAATCAGCGCTTCGCGTAGTTTGTCAGGCAGGATTTTCTGCTCATAGGCATCCGCAAACACAGCTTGTAAGTGCGGCACTAGCAGATTCATGTATTCCTTATAGAACTCCGCGGGGAGCCCATCTGTGCCTGTAGCTTTTCCATTAGGCAAAGCACGAATCGCATTGCGAATCTCGTCAGGCGTTATCGGATGCATTAAAAAGTCTTGCTGCTGCCTCGAGGTATTGTGCTATTTCATCCTCGTCTGCTGTCTGCCTAGCTCGATACATATCAGTGTAATACTGTACAAAGACATGGAGGATACCTTCACTGTCACAGTACCTCGCGCCCCCATCATCAATGGCCTGGACCATACTACTTTTTGCCCTCGCGCCTGTGAGCTTAGCTGCTAGAGCCCTACCCGGCCGGCTGCCTTCACCATAATACCGGGCCTCCCACCGACGTGACACGTGCTTAACCTCCGACTCCGCTAGGTCATTATATTCCGTTACTTTAGCACGTATGGTCGCCAATAGCTGACAGTCAAACGTTGCCTCGTACTGACTTTCTAGTGCTACCAGATCGCGTTCTAAGCGGGTCATTGATCCCCGCAGTGATATAAGTACCCCTGCGTGCAATCCGATACACACTCCTCTGATAGTCACTTTAAACGCTTCCCAGACTGTACTGAACCTGTCAACCGAGCCGACATTGACAGCAAAGTACTGCACAATGGCTTCCCTTACCCCCTCCCGGAACACCTGATCCTGCAACCCTGTGGCATGTAACCGCCATTGAAACTGCGCTGGCGTGCCTGAGGGAAGCAGCAGCTGAAATAAGGATGGGGAGTGGTCCGAGAGTGTTCTGGGCAAATGTTGTACAGTAGTGATCAGCGAGCTTACCTAATCTGTGACTAACCAATAATCGAGACGCGACCAAGATTGACGTGCATAAGAATGACAGGTGCCCTCCCTCCGCCCAGGATGCCTGAGCCTCCAGACATCTATGAGCGAGAGATCTTGCATGCCATCCCGAACTGCCTGTGCAGCTCTCTTAAACCCAGACCCCACCATGGAATGACGGTCCAAGTGCGGGTCCAAAACCACATTCAAGTCTCCCCCCACAAATAATAGGGGCAGGCTGCAACCTATGTAGTTTATTCCAGATCTCAGCAAAGAACTCAGGGTCATCGACATTGGGACCATATACATTAAGCAGAGTCAACATCATGCCGCACAACCTCCCCTGGACAATGATGTATCTACCATTAGGATCGATGTCCACATGCCGCGACGAAAAGGGATAGCCCCTGCGTATCAAAATCATGACCCCCCTCGCATAGGAGGAGTAGGATGATGCCCATTTTGCCTCCGCCCATTTCGTGGCTACCTTGTCTGCCGCTTGCGTAGTCAAATGTGTTTCTTGCAGAAACGCCACCTGCACATGATGCCTATCCAGGTAGGCCAGCACCTGCCTAGTCTTCCTCGGATTGTTGAGGCCCCTGATGTTCCACGTAAGTTTGCTTACCTCAACCACCATCTATTACAATCATAGTGGGTGCAGCACAGTGTCACATTATACCAGCTGTACTTCATGTTTCGACTCTTACCATGTATTCTCAGTCGCAGATCATTACAGAGAAACAAGCCCCCACCCACCCCCTCCACCCACACAGGCATCCCAATCATGCCCAGCAGCCCCAGTAGAAGAAACTTTCCCCTCCAAACAAACCCCCCCTCCTCCCACCGCAAGCAGAAAACCTGATCATACCCTGGTAATAAACTTAAAACCATTTGGGGTGTACCCTTGTGGAGGTCGCCGGCAGCCCAGATACCCCCTCGGTGGAATGAAGGGGGGCCAGGGCCATACCCATGTGTCCTCCTCAGCTGTACAGACCATACCCTGGTGCCTCAAGACTAGTGTACACAGAGAGACATAGGAGCTCAGAACTTGCAGGCAACCCCCAAGACAGGCAGCATTAAGTACCCCCGACACCTAGTGATGTCCAGTCTGATGCATTACATCCCCCATCCCAGCACATATCACATCCAACCCTAGGCAGTCTTATACCATATGCATCAATATGAGAGTAGCAGTTCGTATGTCCAAGGATTAACTGCACATGGATTAACACAACATTACTTCAACAAAAGCCATACTCTGGGAATGAAAGCTCCGTTGCGTTCAGATATCAGCGGCCCCAGCAGAGCTAGTGCAATAGCATTCAGCAACGACCATTCAGTAATGGCCTCAAATAAAGCAAGCACACACCATAGGCCCAACAGCTAGTGAGTGCTACAGAATGCAAAGATACATTGCAGCCATTGAGAAAAGGAAAAAAGAAGGGATGATGAGGAATCAGTACAAAAGCATAACTGCAGAGCATTGCGTGCATGAGACATGCCAAATCTTACTCCATTGCACTGCGAACCACAGCAACAGTCAGTCCACCAAAGCGCCGTTGCCGCTTCAACCTTCACTGTCCGCTGCATCGCCCTCCACCCTCGATGCAGCCATGCGCTCCAGCTCTTTGACAAAGAGCATAGCGTCCTTTGGAGTAGTAAAGATTCTGTGCTTGCTGCCATGTTGAATCTTGAGCCGAGCCGGATAGAGCATTGCATACTGGACCTTCAGCACCTGTAATTTCTTTTTTATCAGCTGGAACTCACGCCTGGATTGCTGGACCGACACGGTGAAGTCTGGGAAGAGCTGCACTTCTGTGTCCTGGTATGTCGTGGTGCCCCTTTCCCTCGCCAGCTGGAGCGCCACATCCCGGTCTCTAATTAAGAAGTTTGGCGATAATCGGTCGCGGAGGAGTCCCGGGGACCGGACGAGGCGCCAAGGAGCGGTGTGCCCTCTCGACCACTAGCATGTTGGAAAAGCTCTCCGTACCAGACAATGAACGAAGCATGTCCTCTATGTACAGCTCCATTTTCACGATATTGGTGGATTCAGGCACTCCAATAATGCGCAAATTGTTGCGCCTAGACCTAGCTTCTAAGTCCTCCTTCTTTGCATTGATCACCGAGAGCAGCTTTTCCATCTGCGTACATGACTTGGAAAGATGTTCAATCTTGTCTTCGGTGTTAGAAATGCGTTGTTCTGCTTCTGTTAGGCGCGACCCATGTTTATCTAATTTGGCGGCCATGTTATCCATACGAAGGTTGAGGGTGTCTCTTTTACTATCAATAGTGTGTAGACTTTGCTGCATTACAGACATCATCTGCTCGAGCTTACCCAAGCCAGTGACCTCACCTTCAGTCTCTGTATCCGACATGGCCGGCGCAGTGGATTTGTTAGATCGCCGTGAGTCAAACGACAGCTTGGATTGCACCTGCCTGTCCTGCTTGCCCCTGCTGACACAGGGGTGCCTCTCAGGTAGCCGACGATGAGCAGGGATCACTTCAGTGCGCTATATGTGGGCCCTCGCCGAGCTAGCCCAACCAGCGCACAGGAGACGGTAGATTCAAAGGGCCATCCAAGTCCTACACACACAGACAACACGTCGTGATCATCAGCTGCCAATAGGAAAGCGCCAAGACAGGCCCCAAAACAGTACCTCCAGGCGGTCTGTTCACTGCGTTCTAATATGCCCTCTAGAGCCAGTGGCAGGCCAGCACATCAGTAGCAATAACGCTGAGGAGGCCGAGACAGATCACCTCCAAGCCAACCCTGAAGTAGACGATGACAGTCCTGGCAGGTAGTAGGCCACCCTCGCAGGATGAGGCTTCAAATCGGCGGCCGCTCGATACTGTAGCGCAGGGCTAGAGCGAGAGATCCACCGCTCTCCCCAGCAGAGGCTCCACAGCCCTTGAATGCACAGCGCGGGGGAGGCCGACAGCAGGCAGCGCCAGAGACACCCCAGGAGGCCGCCCGAGGCTCCGCACCACAACCGGGACCACCGCAGCAGCGCCGCACCCAGCACCGGCAGCCACTGCAGGAGACCCGGCAGCGGAGCCGCGACGACGTCCACTCACCCGGAAGGCAGGCCCCAGCGGCAGCGTCCGCGTCGTCCACCGTCCCCCACACACCGGTCTCTAATCCTGCTCCTCCGCGCCCTGCAGTGAACTCAGGCAGCTCCGCTCCGGCAGAGTTCAATCCAGCAGCCCACAGCCACAGCGAGCGGGAGCAACGATCAAAGGGCGCACGCCGCCGTTTCCTCGCCGGGGACACAGCCGCAAGGTCCTCACGTAATCCTCAGACGACAAGAGCCATCCGAGGCGCTCAGCCCCACAATCAGTCGCCTGCAGTCAGGGAAATCGGGTATGCTGCTGTTAACTATCAAATTCCATCGAGGAACACCGGATTTTGGACGGATTTCTGCCCTGGCCAGCAGAGCAGCACTGGTGTGTGGCCATTTTGCTGCGGGCTCACTAGCGCCCCCTACTTTTGGATGCTTGATGTTCTTTCAGCAGGACACCTATCATTTGCCTATGCTCCATTGCCAGTTTTTCCAAATGTGGTTTCCAAGGCATACTTGCTGAAAGTTTTATGCCCAAGTACTCGAAAGTGTGTACCGTTTTCTAGTGCAACCTCCCCCTAGAGTAGGTTTCCCTCTGTCTATTTTGTGTGGATTAATCACCATAAATTTGATCTTGAATGTGTTTATCTCAAGCCCTCGCATCGAGCAGAATGCCTCAAATCGATTTAATAGGTTCTGGAGACCTCCTAGGGGCTTTAGAGACCAATAAGGTGTCATCGGCAAAGAGAAGTATAGAGCTTTTTGCCGCACTTAGGGGGTTGTAAAGAAAGGAATTGGACTGCGTTGTTCAAGTGTGAAGAAAAAGTTGGCGCTAGCACGGATCTCTGACAAACCATTGTTTACATGAATAGGCTCGGTCATCTCCCCATGATCACCCCAGCGAACTCTGCTATAATTGTCCTCATGGAGGCGGATGATTAAAGATAAAATGCCCAATATCCTGCCCATGTCATTGAGTACATTTCTCAGAAATTGTGTTTTGGGACCAGGTCAAATGCTGACTAAGTCGACAAAGGCGACGTAAAGAATACCCTTGCTGATTACTACAATTTTTCAAAACAAAAGGAGGAAACGAAAAACCTGATCGATAGTTCTAGTTTTTTTGTCTGAAGCCGGTCTGATAGGGTGTTTGAATGTCGTTGGCGTTAATCCAGTCCTATATCTTCCCTAGCGCAGCACGATAGAATATTTTCTCAATTGAGTCAATGAGACAGATAGGTCTATAGTTGAGGGGTGAGTGCCTGTCTCCCTTCTTGAATATTGGTATCACCTCAGCGCCTTTCCAGGACTATGTTATTGGGGCGCCGCATGTAATTGCATTAGACAGAAGCAAGATGTATTTTGACCAGTTGTTCCTCGTGTAAAAAGATGTCACCTTGTAAGATGACAGGGCCAGGGTCTTTGGCTAGTACAGTGGCATCAGTGGTTCGATGTTGCCTAAATCAAACAAGTTGCCAAATTATATCTTGGCATTTACTGTGAGGGCTTCCTGAGATTGTGTCTTGGCTAATTCTATGTAGAGAGCGTTGAAGTGGTTATACCAGGCGGTTGTTGCAGAGATATATATTTCGGATTGGGGGGCAGTCCTGGTGCCACCCCAGGTGACCAGGGCCCAAAACCTTTTTGGATCTTAATTTTCATATACATCCTTAATATGCCGCCATCCTTTCTCATGGTAATCATTTTTGGCTTTAAATTGGGCCTGCTTATAGACCCTTCTGAGAGTGCTAAGTGAGGCGGAGTCTTTAGCTTTTATGGCCAATGCCTGTTGGTTTCTGAGCTGCCTACACTCCTTGTTATACCAAGAGTGACATTTTCTTTGCATTCTCCTGGGTTTGGGTATGGGTGCTATAAAGTGCAATGTTAGCTGATCAAAGGGGCAATCCGTAGTTTGCACGCCCTCCAATGCTGATGTACTTTTTAATAGATCAAAGTGAATTAGTTCTAGGGTATCCAACTGCACAGCTAAATGTTGCCACTTAAGTCACCGTTGGTCATTGGATAGAATGACTTCCTGGGTCAGCTGGTACAAACGTGAAGAATTAGGCTCGCTGCTCCACAGGGGCAGCAAAGTGAGACATAAAGGATTGTGGTCACTCTCTGTTTCCCTGATTACCATGTGTTCAACGTTGCGCAAGAGCCTCAGATCTATCAAAATGTAGTCAATATGACTTGCTGTTCTGATTAATGTGGGTGCTTCCTTGTTGGATTTCGTTTGCCGTTACCTGCCCTTTGCCTAAACTCGAGGGTCAGAGCCTTCAGCTGGAGTGTGACTTGAGTCCACTTTTTATCTGGTGCTAGATCCAGACATGGAATTGCCCACTGGTCATAGTCTTCATTTGCGATGCCCACATCCTCTTTTCCAGGGGTTCAAAGGTGACATTGAAGTCACCTGCCAGGATCAAATGTTCCTTTTTACTAGATGTTCCTTGAGTAGCTGCAAGGTTTCCGATTGTTTACCTCCTTTGGTGCCTCTTGCATAAATGTTGGAAACATCTACGAAAATGCTCAACCGTCCCTTGATTCGGAGTCCTAAGATGCCCAGGCAAAGGATGGACAGCTGGCTGATTGTACAATTAAGGGAATTTTTTTTCACCCAGATCCGTACCGCCAGCAAGGCGACCCTTCCAATTGGAGGTAGCAGACACACTGAAACTAACTATGCATAGACTTGGTGCTCCAGGTTTCTTGGAATATACAGCTGTCAAATCTTCAATAGACTCATTCCAATATGTCAGGGAAAGTTTTCATTTTAAACCAGCCACATTCCATGATGCAACTAGAATGTTAGATGGTGCTTCAGGTAGGGGGTAACAGTGGCACACAAGTTTCCTGAAATTGGGGACGAGGGGCATTCAGCATCACACTGAGAGACTGCAAGATCTGTAATGAGGGCAGAAAATTTAATTTGAAAAGGAATCATCTTGAACTGTTTCCAGGACTTTGGATCATCCCTGGTCTGGAAAACCGATATGTAGGTGGGACCCGAACTGCCCTACGTTGTTCCAGTCCCACGTTCTTCTTGCCCAAGGCAGGGAGTGTTTCACAGAGAGAGCTGCTATGGATCCAGGAGTGATGTCAGCCTGACAGCCAGTCTCACGCAGCTGAGGGGACATCACCTGAAGTCTGCACAACTTACTGGTGAGCCGAAGGTCTTTCTAGCATCTGGAAGACTGAGTGTCTGCTCTAGGGAGAAGGAGAGAGCCTGATTGTGCAGTAGGAGAGACTTTCCAGGAGTAAAATCTCAGCTGTGCTTCCGATGTGTAGAGCACCAATAAGAGCAGACGTGTTGGGAGTGTGGCCAGCGCCGACCTGAGCTGTGAGCAATGTCTTGGCCTCCCTGTGTGGTTCATATGACAAACTGTGTGAAGCAACAATAACCACCTGAGTGACCGTATCCATCTAGCATCCCTGCAGAAGCCCAAGGGACACTTTCTGCTGCTGCATTGACATACTCTGGACAAGATTGCCAGCACCAATTCTTTTTTTCCCCACAGTTGAGTCTGGGTACTTTGTTGAAGGCTCTACCAACAGGAGTAAGAAAAATGGTTGTGAGATGTTCATGAGAAGCTCGCTGAAAGATTGGGTGAAGTTCAGAGAACATCAAGGAAGAGGTACCGGCCGAGACTCCTAGAGTAAGGGAGATGATTTCCTCGACATTGTCGAATGCCCAGCCAGGGGGCTTCATAATCAGTGTAATAGGGAAAACTCCATTCCAGCTCTGCCCGGATTGTCACCATTATCACAGACCATCACCCAGTCTGCAAACTGCTTGTCGATCAATCACTGAAGCGACAATTGCAGTGCCTGTGTTGGGTTCCAATTAAAGAACGCTGAGAGCTAAAGAGGAGCAGAGGCATGCACACTACACCATGCAGGGACAGAAACCAACATCCCATCCATGAGAGACCTGGCTCTGTCTAGCAACAAGGAGTAAAAAGTTGCCAAGAGTCCAGAGGGAGAAACATCGGACGTCAAGAGATTCGTCAATGTAGAAGCCCAAGCGACCAAGAAAGACAAGAGACTGTAGGTAAGATACATCTACCCTGAAAAAATTGCCTGAGGCTCTTAAAACACTCAATTGTCGAAGGGAGCTTTTTCGTTGAAACATTTGCGAGCCGAAGGCAGTCTCTGAGACAAATATTCCCTCAAAAGGGCCTCTGCAGGAGGAAAGTCTCCAGTAAAACACACTAGTAGAAAGACTAATGAGGAAAAACGCTTCAACGTCAAAGAAAGAGGTCTCGCTATGAAGCTCGGCGACCGATATGTCGTCGAAGGAATCTTCAAAGATGAAATCTATGTTGTAGGAAGCTGGCTCTGTATATACTATACCAAAATGAGGTATAGTGTGCACAGTCCAGTGGAACCCCAAAGGTAGGCAGAGGTAAAAGTAGATAGCACCTTACACTCGATTTGTGGTAGTGTGGGCGAGCAGTAAGGCTTTATCAGGGTAGTATTAAGCATTTATTGTACAAACTCAGGCAAGAAATGTCACACACTCAAAGATTGAACTCAGATCAATTTGTATGTATAAAATATTTAGTTATTTCATTTCTAGAACCAAGCCAGGCCTGGTGCAGGTAAGTGAAATAATATTTAGCAATGCAATACTTTTGCAATTAATTACAGTTGAATGCAGGTTCAAATGCAGGTTCAAATGCAGTTGCTTTATTTACAGGTAAGTCATTCAGAATTACTTTTCAGCTACTTTGTAGATTACACTATTTGTTACTTCTTGGATTACTTTTTAAGTTACTTTTGCTAATCCGTTTGATATGCCTAGATATCACACTGAGACATTTTCGTAGACAAAAGGTAAGTAATTCACTTTTGGTAAATTTGCAGTTTTTCAAGTTTTCATACAAACCAACTCCAATTTTCAAAGAAAAGCAGTCAATGCAATCCTATGGGAAGAAATTAAGTTATCTGTTTACAGGTAAGTATTTGTTTGTGGGAGTTGGTATTCTGGGGTTAGAACCAGGGTTCCTCCAGAGTCGAGGATGCACTCTCAGAACACAGTCAGTGGTCCTAGGGTGGCCAGGTGCAGAGTGCCGAGGCCCAGTTTTATCCAATGTGGGATAGGGGGACTCTCATTAGCGGCTGCTCACGTGCAGGCCACAAGGTTATGGGAGCAAAGCTCCTGGACTTAAGCTCAGGGCAAAGGGGATCCAGTTTAGCACACATGGTGCACACACAGCAGCACCGGGGTGGCCGATTGCAGGGTGCTGTTTTTGCGTCCGGTGCCCTGTTTTCAATTGGACTAGCCAGTTTTAGAATTTGGCTGCAGGCTCTGTCCAGGAAGACTTCCGGGTGGAACCAACAGCTGGGCCGGTAAGTTGGAGGGCTCGGGACATAGGTGCACCTCGGGTTCTTTTCTCCAGGGCGCAGGGCTGGTGGATGCAGGGGTGTTTTTTTAGGTTGGATTTCACCTTACCGGGCTGGTTAGGGCGCGGTGTTCTCCATGCAGAGGCTGCAGGTGACGTCTGGGAGTCCTGGAGGGGTCAACCCATGGTGGACTCAGACTCTGGAGCTCTGAGAGACCTCGCTGGGACCCGTGGGCCACCCGGATTCGGGCCGTAAGCGTCTGGTGCCGTGGTGGTTCCAGGCGTCTGGTTTCTTTGTCCAGGCGCGGAGTCTTGTTCTGGAGAATCTTTTGAACAGAGCTTTTGTTCACAGGAGATCTGGTCTTTGTTGAAGGCAGTCAGTCCTCTCCGGGTTTCTGGAGGTCGCTGGCTGCAGGACAAGGCGACTTTTGGCGCAGGATCTCTGAAAACTGCAGACTGGTCAAGTCGGGCTGGGGCCAAGTCAGTTCTTCTCTGCAGTCTCCTCTGCTGGGCGTCCTCTTTAGTCCTTCGTAGTTTGCTGGAATCTCCCCTCTTGGTTCTGGGCTGCCCCCTAAAAACTGTATTTAGGGGGCGCCTTAGGGGTCTCGAGGTCGGTTAGAAATGGGCTACTGACTTTAGGGTGACTACACCCTTGGTGTGCTCACCCCAAGTGGTGGAGTGGGCACAATCCCTAATCCTGATTTGGAGAGTGCCTGCCATCTGCTAAATGGCGGCACTGAAGAGTGGGCTTCACCTCACCTCCCCACCTGAGGGGTGGGATTGGCAAAGGTGGGCACATCTTCTGGGCTGCTCTAATTTTTCCTTCCTGTCTCTTTGTCGAAAAGGAGAGGAGACAGGAAGGGGGCCTTCTCCTGATAGCAGGAAAGGCTAGGGGTTGTGTTACAAAGGCGGCAAGGCCTTTGAAGCTTCCCTACCACAAATGGCTCTTCCTGTCCTTGGGGAGGTGTGAACTCCTCCGCCCAGGAAAGCCTGTTTCCGGGCTCAGGGAGCGAAGGCTCCCACCACAGGAGTCCAGAAACTTGTCTCTTGGTGGCAGGCTGGTGTTTACCAGTCAGGGAACCCACCAGAGGCTGATTGTTTTTATGGGGGGCATTTCTAAGATGCCCTCTGAGTGCATTTTTCATTAAATCCCTCACTGGCATCAGTGTGGGTTTAATGTGCTGAGATGAGAAGTTTGATACTAAACTTCCCAGTTTTCAGTTAAGCCATTATGGTGCTGTGTAATTCGTAATGACAAACTCCCAGCACCATATACTCTTAATGGCATTACTGCACATACAATGTCTAAGGATTGGTCTAGACACTGTAGAGTACAGGACTCGTGCACCTGTACCCTCACCACTGGTATATTGCATCCAGCTAGATGTGTGGCCAGGGCAGTGGGTTGTAGGCATGGCACACAGGGATGTGTGCCAAGTCGACTTCACTTTGCTCTGCATCAAAACACGCAGCCTGCAGTGTGTGTGTGTACATGTGACCAGAGAGGTGCCAGTTGGGGGTACAAGTTAGTTTTTGGGAAATAGCACAGGTCCTGGGAACCAGATTTGCAGGGATCCAGGGCACAACAAGTCAAAGTGTGTCAGTAGTCTGGCAAAAAGTGTGTGTGTGTGAGGGGGGGGGGGGTTTACTGCTACAAAAACCCAGATTCCTACATAGGTCGACCCTTGACCCAGAGTAAAACTCAGCGAAGATCGAGAAAAAGAAGAGACTCCTTGAGGTCAAAATGTCAGTTTTGCTATAGAAGAAGAAAGACTTTGATGCAACATTGAAAGAATTTTGAATTAACTTTCACGCCGAAAGACCAGGGCAAGAAGGAAGTTGAAGAAATCTAAGCTCCTTTAACACCTGAACCACAGGAGGAGGAAGAGGAGCTCTCCTATGAGGAAGAAGAGGAACAAGGACTGGCCTTGTTTCAGGGCTCGGAAGAGTCCAAGTACATTGATTCTCAGTAGCAGGAGCTGGAGGCTGACTCCCTAGAGGAGAAAGTTAACGGTTATCCGTAGAGGCCTTTGCATCACATTGGCATGTAACACCAGGTCATCAAAAAGGCTGCTGATTAATATTGAGTTCAGCTTGAGGAGGAAAAAATAGTATTTTTTTCCTAATGGAAACTTTGTTGCCATCCCAAGCCAGGAATCAGTTGCTACTGAAGCTACCTAGTGTCCTGGACCAAGGAAGGCATTTAAGGAGCCCGCCGTGTGTCAAGCAGTGATTCCAAGGGCGGATACACAAATATAAAAGTATTCCTCCAAAGACCCATCTTACATCAAGGGTATAGTACCGGCTGATTCAATTATCACCTCTACAGCACGGAAGAGACCAAATGTACCTTCAACTTCAGTTCACCTCCTGACCAGGAGAGCTGAAGGATGAACCTCATGGGAAGAAAATGTGAACGTAGCTCAGCCAGTCAGTGGGCCATTACAAATACCAGTGCCCTCCTGGACAGATATGCCTATCAGCATTTGGGGGAGATGGCGAAGCAGATGACGCTCTTGCCAGAATAATACAAAAAGGGGGCTGCACACCTGGTGGAGAATATCTAGGTTCAAACCGCAGGTACAGCAAATATCTTACAACCCGTTCAATGGAGAACTGTTGTTCTGGAGCATGGTTGGCTGCACCCTAAAGCAACTTAAGAACGACGAGACAGCCAAGTCCATGAGGGTGCTACAATATAGAGGAAATTTGCACATAGTTACAGCACCAACCTGCAGACTTACAGCTTCCAAATTGGCACATCACACCAATCCTTCCTGGGAAGCAGCCAATCTTCACCCCAGCAGCACTGGCAGTACCAGCAGCATGGACAGCAGTACTTTCGAGGATGAAACACTGGGAAGGGGTCAGCCTCATAAAGGAAGTTGAACCCCCACAAGCAAGTGACTTCCCAAACACACACATCCTCGCTCACACAACACCAGCGGGAGGCATAATACAAGACTTCCTTCAGGAGTGGAGAAAGATAACAGATAAATGGATCTTGAATGAGTTTGGCTTATTGAATAGAATTGGACAAAATACCTCCAGCAAGGGGACCAAAAAAGATGGTCCACTCGAAGAATAAAACGGCACGTAGGTAGAGGAATTGCTGGAGATAAAAGCAATTGAGAAGGTGTCCAAAGCCGAGATCAACAGAGGTAACTACTCAGTATACTTCTTAATACCAAAGGTAGAGAGGTCTCTACACCCAATTCTAGACCTCAGATTTATAAATAAACCACTTTATCAAAACATAGATTCAAAATCAGCTTTATAGGAAGTTATCCCACAATTGCAAAAGGGGATTTCATGGCAACTGTAGATCTAAAGGACACCTACTTGCACATCCCAATGAAGGCAAAACACAAATACCTTAGATTTGCGGTAAAAAATATTCAATATCAATTCACAGTACTGGCATTTGGGAAAGAAAAAAGTGGCAAGAGTCTTTGCAGTGTGTCTAGCAGCTCACTTAAGAAGACAAGGCATACATGTCTATCCTTACCTGAACGATTGGTTAGTAAGAGCAACCTCCCACAACAAGTGTAAAGCTCATATAGAGGAGGTAATAAGGGCACTGTTCCATTAGGCTTCTATGAACATAGAGAAATCGTCATTAACATTAGAGAAAGAAAAGAGGTTTCTTAGAGCAAGGGTGAACTCAATCCAGGCGAAAGTATATCCCAGCCAAATGAGGATTCAGTCAATATTGTAGGAAACTCATCTTTAGGAGAAGAGGCAAGCTCTGACAGCGAGAACAGTGCAGAAATTGTTTGGGAAAATGGCATCATGCATCCCCTTAATTCCATATGCGATATTACACATGATACCAATTCATGAATAGCTACAAGACCAATGGCCACATCAGCAGGGAGTTGGGAAGATCTAGTGGTTGTCACGCAGAGACTACAGGAGAAAATGGCATGATGGAACAGAGCGCATATAACAAATGGAAGGAAATTTGCACAACTAACTCCAACAGTAACCTCTCCGCAGATGCCTCTCATATGGGCTGGGAATTTCACACGGCTCACTCAAATTACGAGGAGCTTGGAAGGAACAAGATGCAGTACACCATATCAGTATCTTGGAACTGAAAAAAGTATTCCTAGCCTTAAAAGCCTTTCACAGAGAGCCACCAATCCCTTAGGAATGCACTATAGATAGACTGGGCAGGGACATTTGCATAAGCTTCCCCACACTGCCCCCACCCCATTCCAATGTTGCACAAGGTGATCAGCAAAATGACTCTAATACTAATTGCCCCACAGTGGGCAAGTCAGACATGAACTAATAGAAATAGCACAAGGGAACATTCTGAAATTACCAATGGAAAATGGAAGGGTACTTCACCTAGAACCAGAGTCTTTGAGCCCAGCAGCATAGCTCCTGAAGACTTAACATGTGGCCATCTAAAGCTACCAGAGAACACAATGGCTGTTCTAAGAGAAGCAAGAAAGCCAACAACAAGGAAGTGATATGTTGAAAAATGGAAGAGATACTCTCTATGGTATCTTGAAAAAAGATTATTAAGGAAAAGCACAAAAGAATATCTAACACACCTAATTGGCTGTAAACTACCATACTCCTCTTAAAAGTACTATACAAGAGGTCACATAGGAAGAAGTTTCTTCACAGCTGCAGTAATAAAAGGGTTATTTAAAGGGCCAAAAGGAATTACCCCACCAAGGAAAGTGCCCTCAGCCACATGGAATCTAAATTGGTTCTCACACAACTAACAAAGGCACCCTTTGAACCGTGGCACAAGGCCAAATGAAAAATGCTTACCCTAGAAATAGCATTTCCGGTGGCCCTAACATCTCTACGCAGGGTGAGTGAAATTCAAGCACTCTTGATTCAAGAGCCATACTTTCAGGTTCACCAGGACATAATAGTCATGAGGACAGACCCACAGTTCTTACCTAAAGTAGTCTCACATTTCGAAATAAACCAAACAAAACACATTCTTAAAACCTAAGAATCACGCAGAGAGCATTTGCACTCATTGGACCCATGACGCATCATGATGTACAACATTGAAAAGGCAAATATTTGTCTTCTATGCAAATAACAATTTGGGGAAACCTGTAAATACGGGCACAGTTTTTATTTTTTTAACAGTTTTATATAGCGCGAACTTGACCCGAATCGGAAATCAGAGCGCTTCACATAGCACCAGTTGCATTACCGGAGGACACATTAATTTTTATTAGGCATGGGGAGATTAAGTGATTTGCCTAGAATCACAGGATGTTCAGCGTCATTGCCGAGACTCTATCCCAGTTCCCCAGATTCAACGTCGACCGCCCTAGCCATTAGGCCAACTCCTCTCCCCAAAGTTGCCAAATGGATCTCACAAACTATTCAACTTTGGCAGGCAAATGCTGGAGAGAAAGTAATCTCAGTCCGGAAGGCACATTCTACAAGGAAAAAAGGAGCACCCATTATTTTTTTGTAAATAAACCCTTACAGGAGATATGTATGACCGCAAAATGGTCATCTATTCAAACGTTCACAAAAAATTTCTGCATAGACATTCAAATAAACAAGAAAGCACAAGTGAGATAGAAAGACTTGCATCTGTTTACAAATCTGAACTTATCTTCAACCCAATGGCTCCAAAGCTAACAAAACCACTACAAAATATATGCACAGCTTGCAAAAAGATTTGCACTGAAAAATGTATAGTTTCTTACTTGTAGTTTTGCAGCTTGAAGAATTTTCTGGATTCACAATCGATCCACCCACCTCCACCAAGAAGATGAGAGAGAAGAAAAAAAAAAAAATCTGAAGATGGCGACCAGCGGTGGGAGCTTCCAGCGGAGCGCGCACGACGTCACAGGTAGCACCAAATGTGGGGGATAAGTCAACATCCAAAAACAACAAAAAATAGGACCAAATAATGTGGAGTGTTCTGGCCCCCACCACTAGATGGCAGAATAATGCACAGCATGGGAATCTAGAAAATTCTTCAAGCTGTAAAACTACACCTACAGGTATGAAACTATACTTTCGTTCACACCCTGGTGTTGCCATGATTGTGCTAGATGAAAATATGAGGACCCGAAGCCAAGTACGAACGCCTCCTGTCGGTCATGTTGCCAGGCCACACCCCCACACTGACCAATACCTTATTGGAGCCGTGGGACAAACCCTGTTCTTGTAATGACATGGCATGACCACTCACCTGAAATCTCAGGATGTCTGCAGGGGCGATGAACGATTTATGCTTCCAATACCTTTAGGAACACCTCTCAGTGCTGTGATAAAACACAATCTACTGGCAGGGCTTCCCAAAGCGAAGTGGACGAAAAGTAAGAGAAGAGAAAAACACTGCTTCACGCAACCTAGTCCAACCGGGTACCACGTCTTGGGTCTCTGCTGAATCTACAGCGTTTATCGTGCGTCACTCTGGCAAAGAAACAATGGGAATGAGTACTGATGCACTTCTTCGCACACAAACGTGCACAAAATGACATAAATATATAAAGATCAATAAAACATCCTCACCTATTGCAGGGATAATTGCAAGCCCTTAATATCTTTGTCCACGGAATTTGAGTTCACTATGCACACTTGAGAAAGAACACTTAGTGCTAACTCAAATTATACTGATTCACTGGTGAAACATAATGCTTGCGTTCTGTTTCCACTGTCTAATGTTCAGGAACAATACAGTTTTGAAGAGAAACAAACAAAATAAAGTAACTCAAGACACTTACCAGTTATCCGTGCACTCAAAAAACAAGACACAATAATATCAATGACACTTTGTGTCAGAGTTGCCAAAATCCAAATGCGTACCATCATACTATATATAAATACTAAAGAGTTCAGTTTAACAAGTCAATAATAAAAGCACAATGAAATATCCAAGCTTCTTAGTTTTTAGTTTTTTAAAGTCTTGTGAGCAAAACAAACTAAGGAAAATAGTCTCCTGAAGCTCTGTTTCTCTCTTTTTAAATATGTCAGATTAATAGTTAAATCCAAGCTCCTAAAGAAACTTCAAGGGTGAATTCAAAATGTCAGAGAAATGAAAACATGAAGAAATGCAGGGCACTTAGCTTGTCCAAAGCTCTGCAGCTGACCCATCCCTCTGCAGCTAAAGAGAGGAATCTCCTTGCTGGCCGATGACAATTGGTGGAACAGAAACCTCTTGGAATGCTGAAAGTAACCCAAGCACCGCATGTGCAAGGCTCGTCTATTTATAGGCAAAGGAACAGGTGTTTGCAAACACAGGCAGACCCCGCCCCTCCACATGCTCGAACACTAGGCTTGTCACAGGGAAAGGGCAATTCTGAAAACAACAAACATTGCTACCTACAATAAACAAGCACTGCTAAAATCAAGGACATTTAGGCTGTGCATAAACACTATTCCTGCAGGTGAATGAAGAAGCATTTATGGGGCGGGGAAATACACATGGGTAGCCAAGGAGCCTAACGGGTGGGTAAAAATAAAGCATGGTGGAGTCTGGGACCGGCGTAGTTCCCTGACAGTTCTGGCCCTCCAGTCAATAGACACATTGTCCGGTGCAGTCACGTTGCTCAATGTGACCCTACGTTTCTCCTGCAGGACACTTCCACTGAAAGTCTAGTAGTGCAAGCCTGCACAAGCCGGTCTTACCCCAACACTTACCCTACCACTCCAACCCAACAGAGAATCTAAACGAGTGGAGACATTTGGAAAACAGCTGTTTTCCAATACCAGCCTGGCACTCTGATCGGTTAACACAAGCTGCTTGTTAGCCCGTTTGGGGACTAAGTGGCCTCTCTGGTGTGCTCGAAGATCTCACACTATTTCTTGATAAGGCAATTCAAGACGGTCGTGATTCAGCCAAGTTCACAATTTGTTGTCTTGGACACCACCATCAGATGGACAATCAGTATTGCTATACGCCGCCGTGCATGGCGGCGATCAGCTGGGGTCTACTGCGATGTCCAGTCCTTCCTAATGAACATGCCCTTTTACAGGAGTCTGTTTAGGGAGAAGGCTGATTTTACTCTAGAGCATTTTAAAGAGAGCAGAGCTACCTCTCACTCTCAAAGACTGTCTGTCCCACCACACCAGCTGCAACAGTTCAACTGCTCTTTTTAAATCTTTGGTAGAGGTGCCCCATCCTGCCAACCTTCACAGGTAACCTAGGAATTTTGTGGTCGATGCCGTGGTGCCCACCGCTGAGGTCAGTGGGCCACTTGTTCCAACTAATCCTCCCCTGCAGCCCCACCTGCCAAACCTCTTTAGCGTGCCCTTACAGAGCACAGCTACCCAGTTGGAGGCAGAATCTACAGATTTTTACCAAGTTTGCGGGCATAATATCAGATAGGTGGGTCTTGCAGATCATTTGCAGGGACTTGTCCATACCCTTTCTTTCTTCCCTGTCGCTCCTTCCTCTGTAACTGACAGCGGACCATCTCCCCATTTTGTGTCAGGCAGTAAAAGCCCTTTTGGCCAAAGATGCCATTGAGAGGGTGCCAGTGCAACAAGTAGGACATGGTTGTTACTCCTGTTATTTTCTGGTACCCAAGCAGGATGGAGGCTTTCATACAATTCTAGACCTATAACCCTCTCAATGCCTTCCTACAGAAGGAGAAATTCCAGATTGTCATCCTTTCCCAGGTTTTGTCTGCCCTGAACCCTGGAGACTGGATGGTGGTGCTGGACCTGCAGGACACGCACTTCCATATACCCGTCCTGCCAGCCCTCTGATGCTGCCTGTGGTGGGAAAGGAGCATTTTCAGTTCCCTGTGCTCCCTTTTGGGCTCACCAGCACCCCTCGGGCATTCATGTAAGTGATGGCAGTTGTCACAACACACCTTTGGAGTCAGGGTTGTCATTTTTCCCCCTCCCTCGACACCTGAATGTTAAAGGCGGGCTTGTCCCAGGCAGCAATCCGCCACCTCCAGATGAAGTCAACTGAGGCTGCTGCTACTGATGGCCTCTTAACTCATGCCGGTTGAGCACGCTAGGTGAAATACGCAAAGCTCTGTAGTGGGACCTGAAGTCTCAGCGGGCCCAACATTAAGAGGACCTCCTCAACCAAGTTCAGATTTTAGAGGAAAAGACCAACTATGGTGGTTACTGGACTGTGATCGGGTCAGCGGCAGACCCCTCTCCTTTCCCCACCCAGAGCTGACAGTGGTGACTGTTGCGTCACTTCTGGGTTTAGGGCGGCCTTCCATGAGAGGTGGAGATCAAAGAACTTTGGTCTCCAGCAGAGTCTCCGCTCCATAACAGCCTTCTTGAGTTGAGGGGCCATACGCTTGCTATTGAAAGCCTGCCTTTCTTTCTTCCATCCATCAAAGAGAGGCTCGTACAGGTGCTCACTGACAACACCATCGCCATATGGTACTGCAACAATTCGGGCAGGTTTGGGTCACGGACCCTGTGCCAAGAAACCCTGCCCCTATAGGCATGGCTGGACCGCCATGGGATCTTCTTGATAGTGAACCACCTGGCAGGCTCTTTGACTGCCACGGCGGATGGACTCAGTTGTAGATGCTTAGTGCATCAAGAGTGGCAGGGAACCTGGAGGTGGAGTATGTTCTCTTCCGTGAATTGTGAAAATCTTGGCTCAATCTGTTCGCCACCTCCAACAGCTCCATGTCAACACTTCTGCACATTGGAATGTCCCAACCATCTTTTGCTCTGAGACGTGTTCCACCTCGAGTAGAACTCAGGGCCTCTGTACATATTTCCGACTATACCAATTCTGCCCCGAGTTCTGAAGATCAGGGCCGACTGGACCCAGGTCATCCTAGTGGCTCTACATTGGACACAGAGTGTATGATATTCAGAACACTTGGGCTTGAGCTTATGTCCTCCGATCAGGCTGCCCCTTCAGAAGGACCTGCTGTCACAGCAACAGGACAGGGTTCTACACCCGTGCCTTTGGAGTCTCCACCTTCATGTTTGGAGATATAGCAGCGAAATCTGTATACCTTAGACCTTCCTCTGTATGTAGTTGATGTCATCTTGACAGCTAGGCATCTTTTGACAAAAACTGTATACCCCAGTTGTTTGGACATATTTATGGTTTGGTGCTTCACACATCAGATTGACCCCATCCCGGCTAAGTTATCTGATGATCTGTTGTTTTCGGTAAGGCTTTGCTTTGGGCACAGTTAAGGGTTATCTTTCTACCTCCTTTTGATGCCATTTTTGAAAGGGCTACGATATGTTTACCCCTAATTTCTTTGTCATGTCCCAATAGAACACTAATGTTGTCCTCCCTTATTTAATGTGCACTCCATTCAAGACGCTTGACAGCTGCCCCTTTGGGATCCCTACTATCAAGAAAGTGTTCCTTGTCATCATCAACTTGGCACGGTGTGAGTAAGTTTCAGGATCTTTGTGTCAATTTACCACCTTCTTCCCAAACAAACTGGTTCTGTGGATGCGGCCATCGTTTCTACCAAAAGTTGTGACTTAAGTCAAAATATCACCCTACTGCCGTTCAATGCTCCACATCACCCCTCTAGGGTGGAGGAGAGTCTCCATCGCTTGGACCCTGAATAATCTCCCGGCCTTGACATTGTTCTTACCAAGAATCACCGAATGGACAATCAGCTCTCTGTGGGATTCTCTGGAGCGAAGAAAGGCAATACTGTGCAGAATAGAACCATATCCCGTTAGATAGTGCTCGGCATTAAGATCTGCTACACACTAAGAACTGCGTGCTCATTGTACCAGAAACAAAGCTGCTACCAGTGCTTTAACATGTGGAATTCCTGTCCTAGACATATGCCAGTCAGCTGTGTGGCTGTCTCGCCATACATTCATGAAACGCTATTGTCTGGATGGTCCGATTCACAGAGGGGGGCATTTTGCCCGCTCGGTCTTGCTGGACTTTTCTGGTTTGAGTCCATTCAAAAACACTCCTCCAATAGTTAATGCTTTGGTATCTATTCAAAAAGTGTGGAATCAGTGGCTAGAACTCCGTCAGAGGAACTACTTTCTTACCTTTGGTAATGCTCTTTCTGATAGAGAGACTATCTGACCACAGATTCCTCACCGACCCCCCCCCACCCCCCCCCCCCCCCCATCGTCCCGGGTCTGTGATTGTATTAGGAATCTGCACACTGGTTACAACCAATTTGCTCTTGGGGCTCTGCTCTGGGGTCACGGACTGCCTCCAAAGCAACTGATGTCAGTGTGCAGGGGGGCTACCTATATAGGCTCTGCATGTCATTTCCAGAGCGTAACAACATCAATGCAGAGCTACACTGCACTACCTGACAGCATGCCGAGGTACTGCTGAAATGTTTCCAGATCCAGCCTGACACCTGGGGAATATTCAGAGGGAATCTGCTGATAGTTTCTAACAGAAAGAGCGTTGGCCTCAGTCACCAATGTCTCCTCTCTCAGGCCCTTTGCTCTGGTTCCCTACAAGGAGGCCAACTGTAGAACATTAAATGTGATGAGGTCATATACATTGCAAAGTTCACAACGCTGAGGCTGAAGCTTCCTTTGAGACTATCACACATCTTTCGCCTGACAACCACAGTAACCAACCATCCCTAGAAGAACATGACTCCAAACTTAATGCAATCAAATATATAGAAAGGAAATGTTAACAATATCTTCATACCTAAACAAGTAGTTCCCAAACTTTTTCGACCTGTGGCTCCCTTGACCTAACGGGCAGTTGGCCGTGGCTCCCCATTATGTAACTTTTTTTAAAAAAATTTTTTAAATTTAAATCGCTGGGGAGAGGTAAGCCCGACCTCGGGAGTACTTCTCGTTTTCTCCCTGAAATTAATTGGGTTGGAGCTGATGAAGGTATTCTAATCATATTTGTAACAAAATTAAAATATAACAGTAATTTAATAAGAACTTTAATTGTTTAAGTGAGAAAGTATACAATATAATTACCAAATAGCTTTCAATGACAACCTTTTTTAACCACCAATTAGGAAGCTTGCATTCGGTTTATGGTCAGTTAATGATGAGACTTTCAGTTATGAAAAAGCTAAAGCGTCTTCTATTCCCTCATGCTTTTCGTTTCTACACCTCTTGTCGAAGACTTTCCTCTTCAGACATGCTTTTTCTCCCCTCTCTCTGCCTTTATGTCCTGCTTTCCTGCTCTTCTTCTTTGAATCTTTCACACAGTTTTACCCCGTGTATTCCATCTTCCACCTAGGGGGCTTGCCCTTGTTTTCTCAGACTGAAAGTCTTGGTGTCACTTTTAGTTTTTTGTATTTCTCTCATCCCTCTGTCGCACTCCTCTTCCCATAAATAAAACATAGGAGGCCCAGTCTAGGGTGAATTAACAGCCTCTCAGACGCCCAGGTTGCTGCAGTCTGAGCTAAACGTGCATATCAGCGCTATGATGTCTTGGCCGAGGTAGTAAGCACTATATCCATGCAATTACAATACAATTAGAGAGGCCTTATTTGGCCCAAGAGGAAAGTAACATGCATGTTTGAGGCTGTTCACCTTTTTAGCAGCGACAATGTCTGAATGAACATAATTATTGTAACAGTAACTTGCTGTACCCTTGTATCATGCTACTTTGGTAAAGCGCTCTGATACCTACGGGCCATGTCCGCACTATATGCAGAGCCACAGCTTCAACTCAAAACAGCTGGGGCGATCTGAGAGCACAATTATAGTTAATAGATTTTTAACAGCTGTTCCCTCGAATTTTTTTTTAACGTAAAATGTTCCTAGAAATCAATAAATTTGACCTATTAACAATGCAAGCTGGTCTTTTAGTCGGCTGTGCTTCTTCAGATATTAGCATTGTTCGATCTGAAATATTTGGCATCATTGATTAAAATGTAAACATATGAATTTCAAAAGCGGTTGAAGCTTTTATATCCCATACACATTTTTTTGTATGTGTATGAAGCGGAGAATGGAATGATTGAATAATTAATAGGTGAATATGCATGGAGGGGTAAACGTGCTTGAAGAAACGCCTGTTTTTCTCTACAGAGGTGACCTGCCATTTATTATATATCGGACTAAAAGCTGCAAGCCCAGGGTTACCAACTCTGGCCGTTAGCACCAGCTCAATTATCTGGCATTACGGAGTTTTGGGCCACAATGGGGAATAAAGTCAGTTTCATAATCACCAGGATATTTAACTCAAGCAATCCTTGAAGTCCAGGTACTTCTCTGTTTATATTTCCCACTTGCTTTCAGCAAGTGAAAAATGTGAGCAGAAATACCCTTTGTTTCATTGTTTTTTTAACTCGACAATCGTGTAAAGATGGTAATTGTGCAGCGATAATTAACCAAAAAATAAAGCAGAAATAACCATGCCAGACCACTGGCTTGTAAATTCCGGTGCAGCGTTTCTTCAAACGAAAGAAGTGCAGTAATAGCAGCCTGCATATAAATAATACACAGGCTTGAGGGTCACGAGTTTGTCATGTTCCCCTTCTTTACATTTAAACTTAAAGCAAGGAGTATTCTAGTGTGCAACCAACCTGTTACCTACATTTTACTTGTGAAGAGGGTCCCCGGAGGCGCAGCAGAACACCAGCACCAATAACGCTCAACAGACATGGCTGCGTATGGCGGCCATATGCGGAGGCTACATGAAAGTAGGCACGCTCGTATGGCGGCCGTGGACTCTTTGGCCAAACGATGATTCTGGATTATACAGGTGGCATTTGTAACTTCCCTGTGTGTTGCGCTGCGGCTGGGTGTCATTTAAATAAGCTTCACTTGCTACCTTCAGGCAAACAACGCATCATTTTTTAATTGTTCAGATGCATTCTCTCAATATGATTACAGGCTTTTTCCCCCAACGTGTGCGGCGCCCCTGGCTACTCCTTACGGCGCACTGGGGTAAACCTATACTAAAATGTGTTACATTAAAAATAATAGTAGAAAGGTTCGTATTTTAGCAGCACCGAAAGGTGTGTGCGGAGAGAGCCATCCTTGCACACAATCACATTGTAAATCATAAGGGAGGATGGCAGTTGTCACTATTACTCTTCCCTTACTTGTTGACCACATCTCTGACACATTCTCTTGTTAGAGGACACTCCACAGCTTTGGACCCCTTCTGAGATCCAACACCACCAGAACGATTCTCCCTTGAACTATGACCTCCATTGTTTCTTCTTCCCATTGTTTATTCCTCCACCAACACTACCAGAATAAAACTCTCTTGAACCACACTTTGCCACCAAGGCATTGAATATATTGATATGCTGCTGTGACTCATGGGATGCAATATTTAAGGCAATGTCTCCAATTTTAACAATGGCACTTTTGAGGGATTTGTTTTTATGAGCAAACCACAATTTCTATTTTTTTTTTCAACCTTTGGAATTCCTTCTCTCTCAACTTCACATTTGTGTTTTGTCCTACATGGGAGAACAAGTGGGGATCCAGAGTTGGGTTTCCTACCTCTGAAAAGTCCAAATTGTACCTTTCCTGTTGTAACGTGGTACAAGTCTGTATATCCCTAGTGCATTGCATCTTTCTACACTTGGTTACATGTTTCAGCCATGTCATTTGTTTTTAGGTGGAATAAAGCACATTTTTACTGCTTTATGTCCCTTTTCTGAAGAAATTCTTAAATCTCTGCTGGCATAAGTTGAACCCCATTGTCTGTGAGACTTGTTGGAAGTTAACTTCACTGCTAAAACCCATCAAAAACTGTTACATGTTTTGTTTCTATCCCTCTTGTGATGCATCTTTCTAGCCACCTCTTGAACATATCAATCAACTCTGTAACCTAGTGTTGACTATTCTCGTTTCTCAAAATGCCCAGAGCCACATCTTCTTACTTGAGAGCCTCCTAATCACCATGGGTTGCACCCTGAGCTTAAAACTTTTTTCACTGCACAAACGCTCTGTACAGTCTTTCACTGTGCCCTCTGTTTGGATTTCCAAGCGAGGCCACAATAATATTGCTTTATTTTCTCTTTTGTCTGAGGTTATACTAAAGACAGCTCTGCAGCTTCATGGCCTCGTAGTTTTGTGCATTCTGCTCGTCAGTTACCCCAGGGGGTACATGTGAGCCCAGAAGTAGAACCTGGCCTAGCTTCAAGGTCTCCTTTCCAACGTCATCCAGGTCTCGTCCGAAACATTCCACAATCTGCAGTGGTGGCTGAGTGGTCAAAATGTGTCCTTTCGCAGGCCACTCTCCCTGGTCCACCCAGAGCTCACAGTGGGGTAAACTCATCATTGTTTGGTTTCGGGGGTCATCTGAGGTAAATGGAGATCAGAGGCCTATGATGAAGGGTCGGCTTCACATCAGATTGTTGGAGCCACGGACCATTTATCTGGAAGTGAAGGCCTTCCCGCTGTTGGTCAAAGGGTGTCTCATGCAGGTTCTCACAGACAACACAGCTGCTGTGTGGTAACACAAACTGTATGGTGTGGGGTCCTGGGTACTGTGCCAAGAGTAGTTTCATCCCTGGAGGTGGCTAGAGTAGTGACATCTTACTGGTCGTCAACTACCTGGCAAAGTCTGTGAATGTCAGAGCAGACTTAGCAGATCTCGTCGGGGAGATCACGAGTGCTGTCTACATTACAAGGTGGTGCAGGCGTCTTCGACCAACGGGGAGAATCTTGGTAATAAATTTTTGCCACCATCGAACAGGTATGGTGAGAAATTGTGTGTTGGAGTTTCCGCAAGAAAGCTTGTTTCAAGACGTTCTGGCTGGAATGGGGCAAGGGACTCCTGTATGCCTTCCTGCCACTATCTCTACTGCCTTGAGGTTAAAGTAGATCAAGAATGACCAGGCAAGTCATCCTGGTGCTTCTGGGTTTGTCTTGGAGAGTGTGGTATCCAAACTACTTAATAGGAGCAACTATCCTCTGATGAAACTACTGCATTGGGAGAACCACCTATGTTAGCAGCTGGACAGAGCTCTCCATTCAAATCTCTGCAACTTACACCTCCATGCTTGGAGATTGAGTGGCAGCAATTGACTGCATTAGATTTGCCACGTGAAGTGATGGATATCATCCTCGCCATCAGATTGCCCTCCACGAAATCCATTTAGTCAGAGCACTGGAACGGATTTGTTGTCTAGTGTGGTGCCTGAAGCACTAACCCATTACATGCAGAGCTGTTGGATGTCCTTTTGTTTACTTTGTCCTTAGCCCAGGAAAGCCTTCCAATGGGCACAGTAGAAGGTTATTTGGCTGCCCTTTCAGCCTTTCAATATTTGCAGGACCAACCACCTTTATTTATATAACTATTGTGATTAGATGTATTAAAGTTTTGACACACACTTACTCCCATATAGTATGTGAGGCAACAGTGGGACCTTAACTTGGTCTTGACATTCCTCATGTGAATGCCTTTTGAGCTTATGCATAGCTGCTCGCTTCATCACTTGACCTTGAAGACTGTTATCATTGCAGGTACGCTAGCTCTTTGCACGAGTGAACTTCATGCAGTTATAGTGCAGCCACCCTACACAAGACTTTTTCTTGATAACTTGGTGCTGATAACTTGGGCAGCCTTCTTACTGAAAGTCGTGACTTCTTTGCTCATTGCACAATCAATCACTCTGCCTAGACACCAAAATGGCCTTGATTTTACAATGATGGTACCAAGGATAATCAAGTAGACAAATCGGATTTCTGTCAGAGTAGGGGAAGGCTGTGCAGAAGAGGACCTAGCAGAAGTGGATAGTTCTTTTCATTAAGATACAGCTAAGTACTGGCGAAAAAGCTACCCACAGAAGGTCGGAGTGCCTATCCTGCCAAGGCAGCTACCAGTGTGTTGGCTTGAGGGGTTTGTGTCCTTGACATCTGCCAGGCTCAGAAATGGGCATTGGTGCTTGCGTTCACAAAGCACTACTGCCTAGATAGCCAGATCCAGCTTGAACATTTTGCCCATTTGGTTCTTTGAGCCTTTTCGGTCTGAGCCAACTGCACAGACCTGACCTGCACCTTGGAGGTACTGATTTGGTATCTATTCTAAAGTGAGGAGTCTGTGGTTAAAAGAATAATCAGAAGAACATGTTACTTACCTTTGGTAACACTGTCCGTAGCATGTGTTGCTGTAGATACGCATACTCCTACCATCTGAAAGAAACACGTTAGTTAGATTCCTCACCTTAGAATATCCCCAGGCGTCAGACTGGATCCGGAAGATTTTTCGTCAGCAATACCCCTTGCGCGTCGCTAGGCGTCATCTGCGGCTCCGCGTCCGTCGTCGGCGTCGTGCGCCGGGATGACGTCGTCGGAGTACTTAGACGCCGCCCTCGCGCGCTGACGTCAGTTCTTCTTTTTTCCGCGCCAGTAAGCGCAGATCCGGGAGAGCTACCCCTTTTAGTCTTTTTTGACTAAATCTTTTTTGATCATTTTTGATCCTTGTCTGTCGACATCTGGTGCCGGTAGGATGCCTGGGTTCAAGGCTTGCGAGGATTGCCATCGACTGATGTCGGTGACCGATCACCACCGCCGGTGCCTTTACTGTTTAGGCCCCGACCACGACGCGGAGTCGTGCTCCGATTGCCAGGCCCTGACTTCGAAGGCTAGGCGGGAGCGGTCCCGCAAGCTTCTCGAGCTTCGCCACTCGGCTCCGCGTCGTGCGCGATCCCGGTCCAGGAGGAGGTCCAAGGATCGCTCGCGGAGCCCTAGCCGACGCCACCACCGATCATCCGGCTCCAAGTCGTCGGGTAAGTCCAAACATTCTAAGAAGTCCAAGAGGCGACATCGCTCTTCGGACTCCCCTCGCCGGTCGCGCGACTCGGCCGAGGGTCAGGGTGGTTCCACCCCCGCGGCTCCAGCGGAGCCGCAGGCGCCGCGTTCGTCCCCACACCCTCCGGTCCCTGGGACTAACGCGACGTCGGCGGAGATCAGTGCCTACCTCTCGGCCATGAGGAGACTGACCCCGCCGTCGACGCCCGCTGGCGCGCCTTCGGGCCCCGCGGGCTCGACTGGGCGACCTTGCCTGCCGGAGGCTCCGGCCCCGGCGCCGTCGACGACTCCGGTCTCGACGCCGCAGGTCCCCGCGGGGCCCATGCCTGGGCCCCCGTCGACGCCGGTTAACCTAATCACTCCTCCACCGGCGCCGACGAATGAGCCGCCGACGCCTTCGCCGCCGCCGACGCCTTCGGCGCCGACTCCGGACGGCGTCCAACCCCAGTTTAGCCCTATTCCGGACCCGACGCCGCAACGGCGTCGACCGACGCCGCGGCCGGCGCCGCTTGAGACCTATCATCTCTACAGTCCGGCTCCGATCATTCCTCCTGTCTATCAGGAATCGGAAGACGGGGGCGACTGGGAGGGGTTCGAGGACCCTATGGCTGTTCAGTCACAGCTTTCACAGGACTGGGCAGATGAACTGGGGGAGGCCAGTGGGCTGGACACCTCGCCAGACACTGGATTCACTTCTCCTCCGACTGTGGCTTCGGAGGAGGGTGCAGCATTTTCTGTGGTGCTGCGCAAGGCAGCCACAGCCCTTGGGCTCGAGCTGCCTGCCGTGGCTGTGAGGACTAACATCCTCACTGAGGTGCTTCAATCCGCAGCAAGCTCCACTGAGCCTCTGCTGCCGTTCAATGAGGCCCTCACTGACGTTCTGCAGGGCACCTGGTCCAAGCCCTCCACAGTTCCTCCTGTGGATAGGAACGTCGCCAGGCGCCACCGCCCTGCTCCGGGCGACCCCAGTTTCCTGTCCCAACACCCCACCCCCGAGAGTCTGGTTATCCAGGCCTCTACCTCCCAATCCTCCTTCCCACCGCTCCGCCGGACCGGGATTCCAAGAGACTCGAGCAGTTTGGCAAGAAACTGTTCTCGTCCCTTAGTTTGGGCCTGCGGTCTTTGAACACCGCCTGTCTCTTGGACCGTTATTCCCATTCTCTGTGGGATACGGTGGAGGACGTGCTGCCCCTGTGTCCGGAGGAGGCCCGGACATGCCTTACCCAGGCTTTGGCCGATGGGAGGGATGCAGCACGGCACGCCATGCGCTGTGGGCTTGACACCACGGACTCGCTGGGTCGGGCGATTTCCACCACGGTGGCGCTCCGCCGCCACGCCTGGATGCGGTCCACGTCATTTTCCGGGGATGTCCAGTCCACCCTCATGGACATGCCCTTTGATGGCACTCACCTGTTTGGTGAGAAGGCGGACAGTGCGCTGAACCGCTTCAAGGACTCCCGGGCTACGGCCAAGTCCTTGGGCCTCTCGGCTCCGCGGGCGCACACCTCCGCTTTTCGCCCCTTTCGTGGCCAAGGAAGGGGCGCCTCCTCGCGTCCGCAAAGCCACCAGCCGCAGAACCAACCTGCGCGCGGTCGCGGACGTGGTTTCCGCCGTGGCGGAAATGGAGGACGACGTGGTCAGCCCACCTCCACCCCGGCAGCATCCGCCTCAAAGCCCTTCTAGTCCGAGCTTTCAGGCCCATACCACGCCAGTGGGCGGCAGAGTTCGCCATCACCTGCTCCACTGGCGGTCCATAACATCGGACAGGTGGGTGCTGCAAATCGTCCGAAGGGGCTACTCCCTCCCCTTCGAGACGACCCCTCCAGCCATGCCACCGCAGCACCACCGTATCTCGGGGGATCATTTGAATCTTCTCCGCGAGGAAGTTTCGGCTCTCTTGGCCAAGGGGGCCGTCGAGCGCGTTCCGAGTCCAGAAGTAGGTCGTGGTTGTTATTCCCACTACTTTCTGGTTCCCAAGAAGGGCAAGGGGGGCCTACGCCCTATCTTGGACCTCCGGAATGTCAATGCCTTCCTCCGAAAGGAAAGGTTCAAGATGCTAACGTTGGCTCAGGTTTTAGCTGCCCTAGACCCTGGAGACTGGATGGTAGCGTTGGACTTGCAGGACGCATATTTCCATATCCCCGTCCTGCCGGCCCACCGGCGTTACCTGCGGTTCACGGTGGGCCAAGAGCACTTTCAGTTTACCGTGCTCCCCTTCGGCCTCACCAGTGCCCCTCGGGTGTTCACGAAAGTGATGGCGGTGGTCGCAGCTCATCTGCGCAGATCAGGGGTTCCAGTCTTCCCCTATCTCGACGACTGGTTGTTGAAGGCGGGCTCGCCCCAGGCAGTCGTCTCCCACCTCCAGACTACGGCGGATCTCCTGCATTTGCTGGGGTTTTCCATCAACGTGCCGAAGTCACACCTGAGTCCCTCTCAGAAGCTCCTCTTCATCGGAGCGGTTCTCGATTCGGCGCAGTTCCGGGTCCATCCACCGGAACAGCGGGTCCGGGATATACAGGCCCTGATTCCCATCTTTCGGCCTCTATCCCGGGTTTCGGTCAGGCTAGTGTTGCGGCTTCTGGGGCTGATGGCCTCCTGCATCCTACTAGTGCATCACGCCAGGCGGCGCATGCGGGCTCTGCAGTGGGACCTGAAGTTTCAGTGGGCCCAGCATCACGGCAACCTGTCCGACTATGTCTTGATCTCGGAGGGCACTGCACAACAGTTGCAGTGGTGGCTCACGGACCGCGAGTGGGTCAAGGGCAAGAGCCTCTCCCTTCCCCAACCGGAGCATGTCGTAGTGACGGATGCGTCCCTCCTGGGATGGGGTGGCCATATGGGAGAGGCGGAGATCAGAGGCCTCTGGTCTCCGGCGGAGTCTCGTCTCCACATCAACCTGTTGGAGTTGAGAGCGATCCGGCTTGCACTGAAAGCCTTCCTTCCCTCTGTCAGGGGAAGTGTCGTGCAGGTGTTCACGGACAACACCACCGCCATGTGGTATTGCAACAAACAAGGCGGGGTGGGGTCGTGGACCCTTTGTCAGGAGGCTCTGCGCCTCTGGACATGGCTGGAACACCAGGGCGTCACCCTGGTGGTTCAACATCTGGCGGGCTCTCTGAACGCCAGAGCAGACGAACTCAGCCGCCGGTGCATGATGGATCACGAATGGCGTCTGAACTCCGAAGTGGAGCAATGTCTCTTTCAGCAGTGGGGAGAGCCTTGGTTAGATCTATTCGCCACCGAAGAGAACGCGCAATGTCAGCAGTTCTGCGCGTTGGAATTTCCAAGGCGGCACTCGCTCGGCGACGCTTTTCGTCACGAGTGGAGTTGCGGTCTGTTGTACGCCTTTCCGCCTATACCACTTCTGCCCAGAGTGCTGAAGAAGATCAGGCACGACCGGGCCCAAGTCATCTTGGTGGCTCCGGATTGGGCACGAAGATACTGGTATCCCGAGCTACTCAGTATGTTGACCGATCCCCCGATTCGTCTGCCCCTTCGGGAGGATCTTCTGTCGCAGCAGCAGGGGACGGTCCTCCACCCGAACCTGTCCAGCCTCCACCTCCATGCGTGGAGATTGAGCGGCGGCAGTTGATGCCATTTGATTTGCCTCCTGAAGTCTGTGATATCATTCTGGCAGCCAGGCGTCCCTCCACAAAGTCGGTATACGCCTGCCGGTGGAACAAATTTGTGGCATGGTGCACAGCAAAGGCTGTGGATCCCCTTTCCGCCCCTCTTTCTGAGGTTCTCCTCTTTCTTCTTTCTCTGGCCCGGCAGGGCTCTGCCCTGGGCACCCTGAAAGGTTATCTTGCTGCCATCTCCGCCTTCTTGCGGCTTCCTATCAGCCTTCTCTTTTCAAGTCCCCTGTGGTTACACGCTTTCTCAAAGGCATTACACACACGTTCCCTCCGGTCCCTTTTGTAATGCCTCAGTGGGACTTGAATCTGGTCTTGACATTCTTGATGTGCGCTCCCTTCGAGCCTCTTCACAATTGCCCTCTTCGTCTTCTGACTCTTAAGACTGCTTTTCTGGTAGCCATCACCTCGGCTAGACGGGTGAGTGAGCTCCAGGCTTTATCTTCAAAGCCTCCTTTTCTGTCTGTTCATCCGGACAAGGTTGTCCTTCGGCCTCGTCCCTCCTTTCTTCCTAAAGTGGTGACTCCATTTCACCTTGGGCAGTCTGTCACCTTGCCCACCTTCTTTCCGCCTCCGCATCCTTCCAAAGAGGAAGAGAGGCTCCACCGTCTGGACCCAAAACGTGCGCTCTCCTTTTATCTGGACCACACAAAACAGTTCCGGGTGGACGACCAGCTTTTTGTTGGGTACGTGGGCGCTAAGAAGGGGAAAGCTGTGCACAAACGGACCATCTCTCGGTGGGTCGTTTTGTGTATAAAAATTTGCTATTCCTTGGCTAAAAAGGACCCTCCTGCTGGGCTGCGCGCCCATTCTACTCGGGCCACGGCGGCTACTACTGCCTTGGGACGGGGAGTCCCTTTGCAGGACATCTGTCAGGCGGCGACGTGGGCTTCGCTACACACGTTTGCCAGGCATTATTGCCTTGACAGCCAAGTCCGGAGGGATGGCTTCTTTGGCCGTTCTGTCCTCCAGGACTTTCTGGTGTGATCTTGGTTCGCAGACCCACCACCGGGGATGGTATTGCTTGGGTATCTATTCTAAGGTGAGGAATCTAACTAACGTGTTTCTTTCAGATGAACAAGTTACTTACCTTCGGTATCGATGTATCTGTAAGAAACATTAGTTAGTTAGATTCCTCACCGACCCACCCATCCTCCCCGTTCTGCGAACTGACATCTAGGGTTAAGGTTGTCCTTTCAGGCCCCTAGATTTTATTTTTGGCACCAGTGTCGGTCTTTGCATGGCTCTGCGTTCCTGGCGCGGAAGGCTATGTACAAGAACTGACGTCAGCGCGCGAGGGCGGCGTCTAAGTACTCCGACGTCATCCCGGCGCACGACGCCGACGACGGACGCGGAGCCGCAGACGACGCCTAGCGACGCGCAAGGGGTATTGCTGACGAAAAATCTTCCGGATCCAGTCTGACGCCTGGGGATATTCTAAGGTGAGGAATCTAACTAACTAATGTTTCTTACAGATACATCGTTACCGAAGGTAAGTAACTTGTTCATCTAGTGTTGGGCTGGGACGTTTGCAAGTCGTTTTTCTTCAAAGAAGTCTTTTGAGTGACTCACCCTTGGCTGCTTATGCACAGGGGCATCAACTCCATGCTAGATTATTTTTTGTCATTCGTGCACAGCCGAGGATCCAAGTTTGATGCGGTTCTTTTCTTTCGTCGTGGGCCCGGCTGGTCTATCCCCAGACTTTGATATTTGGAAACTACTTTTGTTGCCTTTTCTCCAATTGTCATCTTCCAGAGACCAATCTGCATCAAATCCTACATTGTAGGGACTTGGGACTTTTCAGGGGCCTCAAACACCTAGGCTTTGACCGTGTTTAACCTCTCTCTGGTGAGAATTGTGTACACATACAAGGTGATCTAACTGGCACCGTTTAAAAACTGTCCTCCGTGTCACCAAAAATTCCCCTAAAGAGGCTAGCCTCTCTGGTGTTACATTCCCCCTATTCCGAGGCCATCTTCTCCTCTGACTCTGAGCACAAAGACTAGCAAGCTCCCAGTGACTTCCACGCTTTCTGCAATCTAGTAAAGACCTTGGCTCAGAACGCGAGTATTGGTGAAGATGAGGCACACACCAGGTCTTCCAAAGATCTTGAGTCGAGCCAAAACACCTCCCGAGGTAGTCTGGCTTTGAACCCATTGGCAAAGACTCAGCCCTCTGGGGCCCCACTAACACTTGCCACAGATGGACGACGACCCTCGGAAGCGACAACACCTCTGTCTGTGAGCAATACCCCGTCAATGCAAAAGGTGAACCAAAGGCCAAATATCATCTTGACACTGGCCTCGAAGCCGCTGTCAACACTGAAGATACCATTGTTGTCCAAAGCACGTTCTGATCCAAAAAGCCACTTGGTGTCTAACCATCGGTCACAAAGACACTGTTTGGGAGGACCTCATCAGCATCCAAACTGTCCGCACCAAAGACGCCCTCTGTGGAGGGCACAGACAACTTTTCTTTCAACACATTCAGGAGGAACTGAAAGTGATACAAAAATGTCTCTTAATCCATCTCAACACAGGCAAGATTTCCACAAGATTGCTTCGAAGCTGGTTGAAACTGCCTCTAGAGTGAAAGCCCATCTTTGAGGAGGAACTTCCCATAGAGCCTCCTGTGGTTTCCAAACACACAAAATTACAAGGGCACTAGGCCTACCCCATTTGTGCCTTCACTTTCTTCACCACCTCACACTTCAATACTCACGAGAGGTTTCCCCTTACTTTTCTATGGACAGGGCAGCCCCCTTAGCCTTGATGACTCCGACCCACCTTCCCCTACCTAGATGATTGACTGATCTAGAGCTCTAGCAAGCTCCAGTGCTTATCGCATACCCAGGCTACCATCTCTCTCCTCCACAGCCTCTTGTTCACCCTCATTACCACCAAATCCCACTTGCAATCCTTCCTAGAGTCAACACTAAGGGGTTAACGGGGATGTTCCACTTCAAGAGCGTTAGGGCTTTGCCCCTTGTATGTTTTTAACCCCACTGACTACTGTATTAAATAAATGTTAATTTTTCTCTCCTGCAGAAGTGCTTTTAGGTGTGCAGCCAGGTCTCTTGTCTTACTGCATATGTGCTGGGGGGAGGGGGGGGGGCTTCCTTTATTAACAGGCTTCCTGGGCCTGAAATGCGCATGTCCGAATGGATGAATTGATGTCTTCTTGCGACCAGCCCGATATGCACACTTGAGGCTACTTCTACCTGTGCGATGTTTGGAACTAGGGGGATCGCAGCTGCATCCCAGCGGTCTCCTAAGAAGTCCTAGATTCACCTGTCCGAACCAATTTTGGTGCTGCACACATGATATTTGCTAATATAAGCATCGGGAGAGCAGCGTCTGGATTGGCTAGTGCCGACTGCGGCACACATGTTGAACTGTGGTGGAGGGTGGAACAGAACATGGCCAATCACTGTATGGCTTTATTTTGAAGACATGCAGTGATTGGCCATTTTTTGTCCATTAAAGTCTTCCCTTTGTGCCCAGGCCGGTAACTGCATTGTGCACAAGAGAAGTTAACTGAGAAGTAAAGAATCCACATGTTGCCTGGGTGCGGAGGTCTGGCCTTGCATGCTTACATCGCTCCGGACTGCCAGCAGGTAGAGAGGAACTCCAGAAGTAAATAAACCACCCCACCAACATTTTGCTATAATCCTTTTTTATGGTGTTCTCACCTACTGACTCCGCCCCAACACACACGCACACACACACCCCCCTTATGTCCGACTCGCTCGCGACGTAACACTCATCCACAACTTTTATACCCACCACTTTCAAATGTCACCAGCCGCCACATGGGGGTTACTAGTCAAGACAGACAACATGACCGCCATGTACTACCTTCAAAAACAGGGTGGCGCACACTCTCTGCCCCTCTTCTTGTTAGTTCAGAACGTTTGGCATTGAGCACTCAGTAACCGCATTCAACTCATGGCAGAGTACCATCCATGGGCAGACAACAATCTTGTGCACTTGCTCAGCACGACGCACCAACAAATCTACGAGTTGGGATGCCATCCGCAACTCCTCATCAGCTACTTCCAGCGCTAGGACATCCCACAAATAGATGTCTTTTCCACCCCTGAAAATATAAAATGGCCAAGCTTCACATTCCGGTAACCACACACGCAGCCCATAGGTAATGCACTATGGATAAACTGATCAGGGATATTTGCTTATGCTTTTCTGCCCCTCCCACTCCTTCCATTTGTGGTGCAGAAAATATGACAGACATCTCTCACTCATCCTCGAAGCACGTGCCTGGGCAGACAGCCCTGGTATTCAGCACTCTTCAAAGCATCAGTAAGTCCACACAGGAAGCTCCCCAACAGACCAGACCTCACCAGGAACAAAGGCCAGATCAGGCATTCAGACCCAAAGCAACTCAATGTAGCAATCTGGTGCATGAGGTCCTAGTTTGGTTACCTAGGTGTCCCACAAGAATGCATCAACATCTAGCGCGAGTCCCGTACAGCATTTACACTGGCATGTTACCCAGCCAAGCGGAAGCGATTTGTTTGCTGCTGCATTCCTAAACATCTAACCCCCCAACATCTGCTGTTTGTCTACAGAAATTTGGCTTATCCTATGCTTCTATATGACTATAAGTAGCTGCCATACCAGCTTACATACTAATTAGTGAACACTCTTCCCTCTTCTGCATACTTGTGGTTAATACTTTCATTGAGGGCCTAAAAAGGCCCATTCTCCTCCCCAGGATTCTCCTGCCCAAAAGGGGAATCTCAACATAGTCCTCACCAGACACATGAGGCCTGCTTTCATAACCCTCCACTCTTGTCCTCTTCAGAACCTCTTCTGGAAAGTGACTTTTCTTGATGCTGTGACTTCTCTCGGATCGATTAGTGAATAGCAAGCACTCGTATTACAGGAACCTTTCATTCAAGTTCATAATGATATGGTAGTACTGAGAACCAGCCCTAATTTGCTTCCTTAGGTGGTTTTGTTATATTTAAAAAGTCAATGTCCATATGTATAACGATACATTCATGTATAAAACGGAAATTGCATATTTATTGACAATTTCGCCTGTGGTGAACTCTATTTCAATCCGGACTCAGCAATACCTAGTTAGGCAGTCCCTGAGACCCAGGTCCAAGGTCAGTGATTGACAGCTCACAGGTGGGGTGGCACGTAACCAGCAGACAAACATGCAAACAGGAAATCCCAGATCAATCCCAAAAATAGGCGCAGCAATGGTCGGAGTTCATGCGTTCCCACAACATCATAGTCGGATGTCCCATAAAGTAAGGAATACGTAGGCAATCAAGACACAGCGCACACAGTACACACATTGATCAAGCGCTCTCCATGCCGGACATCTGGACACATTACCCATTGGCCCCATTGTGTCAATGCAATGCCGAGGCCCACCTGGATTCTTCATCTGATACATTAATTTATGGCTCCAAGACAGAGGTTCACATTCCTTACCAAAAAGGATCGTAAGAACTATTTAATTGCATTCGATGAACTGTATAAAGACCTATGTTCGACTGATTGTAAATTATGACGGTCCTCAGATCCTATGACTTTGCTCCCTGACGCATTGTTTAATTAAACTGTTCCTGTTTTGCCAAACGCCTCTTGTTTTTTTCCCCAAGGTATTTCATGTTCAAGAAACAGTTTCCCTATTCGATCTTAACCAGACAATCCAACTCCAAGTCTTTTTCCCCCAACCATACACGTAGAAGAGAGTCCAACACACTCTAGATATTAAACTAGATTTCATGTCTTGCAGTGACAGGCCTAAGCTCTTCGATAGATGAGACCAACTCTTTGTAGCCTTGACGAAGCCTCTCAAAGGTCTGCCATATCCACAGCAGGTATCGCTATATGTATAGTTAGACGCATACAGACATGCAATTACATAGCCAGAAGATCCATCCATATTACACCAAAGGAACACTACACGGAAGAAGGCAGCAACTATGACTTTCCTAGGGAACATTCCCCTGGCTGACCTACGTAAAGCAGTCTCTTGGTCAACTCCACATACTTTCACCGAACACTACTGTGTGGACATCTTTGGCAGACAAGAGTCAATGGTTTGCCAGATGGTCTTAAGGACTTTTTACAGATATCTGCATCATCTACACACTAGCCACCACTTGTAGTAGGGTAGTGTTTTACCATCTTTGCAGAGCATGTGGATCTACAGCAACACATCCTACAAACTCAAAATTTTACTTACACTGTAAGCATCAGTCTGTACCATGTAGTGCTATAAGTTCATATATTCCCACCCTCCTCTCCAGAAGCATGTAGCTATGATCACTGATGTCTTCTCTTTACTAGTTAAGCTCTTTTTACAGTACACATGCACTTACTCTGTCTACTCACCACTCACGTTGCCAGCTAAGGGAGGAGTCACCTTGTGACTTTAAATTCTTCTTAGAAGCAAGTGTCTGAGCACAACACTAGACAGGATTGTGCAGAGCATGTGAATCTACAGCTCTACACTCTACGAACCGATGCCTACAGGGTAAGTAACATTTTCTCTCTGGTGGATACTCTTACTGCAGATTACACATATATAAATATGAAATATATATATATATATTCACTGAAAAAACCATAGGTTTCACACATGTTATAGTTAGTGGAAATTTTACTGATAAAAAACCAATGAAATTGCCCCGTTATAGTTAGCGCAGGCAACTATAACTCACGCGACCACAATCCTCTGCTGATGCTAATACTGTATTTAGACACTTATTTGCCCATGTCTTCTTCCATACATTTTTAGCTATACATATATTACAAATATTTTTTTTTCATAAAGACACATATGTCATCAGCAGAGGATTGCGGTCGCGTGAGTTATAGTTGCCTGCGCTAACTATAACGGGGCAATTTCATTGGTTTTTTATCAGTAAAATTTCCACTAACTATAACATGTGTGAAACCTATGGTTTTTTCAGTGAATTTGCAAGGTTTTTTAAATGCTAATTCCTAACTATAACGTGTGTGAAACCTATGGTTTTTTCAGTGAATTAGTACGGTTTTTTAAATGCTAAGTTTTTTTCCCTTATAATAAGCCCTGTACATTTGGTGGCCTACGGCCACCAAAAGCACAGGGGGTGGGGTAAGTGTGGATAGTGTTTTTTTCCATTGTAATAAGCCCAGCACATTTGGTGGCCTTCGGCCACCAAAAGCACAGGGGGTGGGGTAAGTGTGGATAGTGTTTTTTTTATTTTTATTTTTTTACCGTACGCTTACCGTAAGCGTACGGTAAGCGTACCCCGCGAAATTGCCGAAAAAAAAATAAAACCGTTTTTGCACTTGGGGGATGTTTGGGGACTCCCTCAACATGACTATGTGGGAGGGAGTTGTCAAAACAGCCCCTTTACATGTTTTTGGGCTTCCGATTTTAAAAATCTCTCTCAGTGCGAGAGACAAAATGGCGGCCGCCGCTTCCTGGTTTCGGCCGATTCGAATGTTTACTAAGATCTAAGAGCCAATCAGAATCGCGCTCGCGCACGCCACCGTACGCTTACCGTAAGCGTACGGTAAGCGTACCGTAAGCTGGCTCAGATATATATATTGATTTAAAGGCTATTTTCTCAGAATCTACTGAACAGATTTACACCAAACCTACAAAAGGCACTTCCTTGACCTAGGGACTACCTCTCTGCCAAATTTTGAGTAATTCTGTTCAGCCATTCGGGCTGTAGCTCGTTCTAAAGGTCCTATGGAAAAATGCATGGGAAAAACGCGTTTTGGGACCCCCCTTTTATCTCAGCCCCCGCTTGACGAATCCCCCCGAGACTTTCAGGGTAGGAGCGGAGCGTAGCGCCCCACCTATTTTGAGAAATTCGCGAGGATTCGTCGACCGGCGCCAAAGTTATTCAAAATAGAATGTTGAGGTTTTCCTATGGAAACGTGGTCCTAACTATAACTACCTACTGGCTATCGCCAGTAGGTAATATATATATAACAAACGACCACAAGCAGGACTGGCACACGCACACACATATATATATATATATATATATATATATATATATATATATATATATATATATATATATATATATATATATATTCACTGAAAAAACCATAGGTTTCACACACGTTATAGTTAGGAATTAGCATTTAAAAAACCTTGCTAATTCACTGAAAAAACCATAGGTTTCACACATGTTATAGTTAGCTGGACATTTTACTGATAAAAAACCAATGAAATTCCCCCGTTATAGTTACTGTAGGCAACTATAACTCACGCGACCGCAATCCTCTGCTGATGCTAATACTGTATTTAGACACTTATTTGCCCATGTCTTCTTCCATTAAATTTTAGCTATACATATATTACAAATTTTTTTTTCATAAAGACACATATGTCATCAGCAGAGGATTACGGTCGCGTGAGTTATAGTTGCCTACAGTAACTATAACGGGGGAATTTCATTGGTTTTTTATCAGTAAAATGTCCAGCTAACTATAACATGTGTGAAACCTATGGTTTTTTCAGTGAATTAGCAAGGTTTTTTAAATGCTAATTCCTAACTATAACGTGTGTGAAACCTATGGTTTTTTCAGTGAATTTGTACGGTTTTTTAAATGCTAATTTATTTATGTATTATTTTTTATATATTTATTTTACAATAAACTACGTATTAAAAATTATTATTATTTTTTTTTTTGGTTTTCAGCCTGCGAATTATTTTTTTTTTTTTTGCAAAAAAAAAAATTTTTTTTTTGTGTTTTTCAGGGTGCGCGCACTGTGCGCGCACCCCCGCGATTTAAAAAAAAAAATTTCTTTTTTTTTGCCTTCGGGGTCCTTCAGGGACCCCCTGACAAAGGCTAGGGGGTCAGGAACTCTCTACCCTGCCCCCTTTTCACGTTCGCCACCTTCCTTTTTCACTCTCGCACTGAAAACAAACAAAATGGCGGCCGACACTTCCTGATTTCGACCGATTCGAACGTTGACTAACATGTAACCACCAATCAGAATTACGCTCGCGCACGTTAGGGTGCTCGCACGGTGCTCGCACGGTGTGCGCACCCTGCGCGCATATATATATATATATATGCTTTTAAATGCTATTTTCTCCGGAAATACTGAACAGATTTACACCAGACCTACAAAAGGCACTTCCTTGACCTAGGGACTACCTCTCTGCCAAATTTTGAGTAATTCTGTTCAGCCGTTCGGGCTGTAGCTCGTTCTAAAGGTCCTATGGAAAAATGCATGGGAAAAACGCGTTTTGGGACCCCCCTTTTATCTCAGCCCCCGCTTGACGGATCCCCCCGAGACTTTCAGGGTAGGAGCGGAGCGTAGCGCCCCACCTATTTTGAGAAATTCGCGAGGATTCGTCGACCGGCGCCAAAGTTATTCAAAATAGAATGTTGAGGTTTTCCTATGGAAACGTGGTCCTAACTATAACTACCTACTGGCGACCGCCAGTAGGTAATATATATATATATATATATATATATATATATATATATATATATATATATATATATATATATATATATATATATATATATATATATATATATATGCCCATCAATGTGTTCCCACTTCAAAGACGCACTCCACAGCAAATCTAGTAAAAGCAAAAGGCATTTTCAGTTCAGAGTTCTTTGTTTGCCTTATGCTTATCGAGCATAGCTCCTTGATCACAGGCAGCCAGGGTGCACACAGACATACTCAAAGGCAAAACTTCTCAGCACATTTCAATTGACCTTTAGTAGGTTTCACAGGTGAGATAACTTGTGTTCATGCTGGGATATGTAGTCCCTTTCAGACAGTGTTCTATCGCTTGTAGACTCTGCGCTGCAACACTGAATATGCATTTTAAAATTACCCTCCAGTGGGACTCCAAATTATAAATGCTCCTTAATTTGTGCTGATCTACTGTCTCAACCAGCTCCGTATTTCCAGGCTTTCATGGCCCCAACATGGGGTGGTGCAGTCTTCATGGCCGGACTGCCGTTCTGTTACATGTGTCACAATCTTTGATGGTGACACAGTGTCAACCAGCAAATCACTGAGCTGCGGGGTGCCACAAGGTTCCTCTCTGAGCCCTGCGTTGTTCAACATATATATGAAACCACTGGCTGGGGTCGTCCAACCGTTCGGTCTCAAGATCATATCATACGCAGATGATACCCAGCTAGTGGTGTCTCTGGCGCAGGAGAGTAACAGGCACATAACAACAGGCCTTATGAAATGCCTACAGAATGTTAAGGAATGGATGACAGCCTCCTCCTTAAAGCTCAACGGAGACAAAACGGAGCTTATGCTCTTGGGCCCATCTTCACCAGTGCCATTCATCTCCCTCTGGCGGTCCTGTCTAGGTCCTCCACCAACCCCGAAGGAAAGTGTAAAAAGCTTGGGAGTCTGGTTAGACAAAAATCTCTCGTTCACCACCCAAGCCACCAAGCTGTCTGCCACGTGCTTTGGCTTACTTAGAACAGTGAGGAAAGTCTTGCCCCTCCTGCCGATGGAAGCGAAACAAGTAGCAATACAGGGTCTGATTCAATCCCGGTTAGACTTCAATAACGCCCTTTACCTGGGTTCCCCCGAATCTATCTTGCGGAAGCTTCAACTGGTACAGAACTGTGCAGCTAGAACCCTGCTACAGACCCCACGCAGACAGCCAATCAGGCTCGGATTAAAAAGACTGCATTGGCTCCCGGTGAAACAGAGTTGCATTTAAGGCATTATGCATCTCCCACCAAGTCTTCTGGAACAAGAGCCCAGCAATTAGCGACAGTCTAGTTACCCATTACCACCCTAGCAGGAATCTCCGATCTACGGAGGCCTTCTTGGCCTCAATGCCCAAAGTTAAAAGAGCCAGAACCGGAGGAAGGATGTTCTCCCTAAATGCCTCCAAGCTATGGAATTCCCTCCTTCTGCAACTTCGCTCTGACCCTGACCTGCTATCATTTCGTAAACAACTGAAGACCTTATTGTTCACACAGTCTCCCTGATCCTGACCACCTCCTCAACGATCACATCTGTACACCTAGCGCTTGGACGCCCCTGGGGCAGCAATCGCGCTTTACAAATCCACATTCAATTCAATTCAATGTGTCCCCACTTCAAAGACGCACTCCAACGCAGATCTAGTAAAAGCAAAAGGCATTTTTAATTCAGATTTCTTTGTTTGCCTTACACGTGTTGGAGCACAGCTCCTTGATCACAGGCTGCCAGGGTGCACGCAGACATTCTCAAAGGCACAACTTCTCAGCACATTTCAATTGACCTTTAGTAGGTTTCACAGGTGAGTTAACTTGTGTTCATGCTGGGATATGTAGTCCCTTTCAGACAGTGTTCTATCGCTTGTAGACTCTGCGCTGCAACACTGAATATGCATTTTAAAATTACCCTCCAGTGGGACTCCAAATTATAAATGCTCCTTAATTTGTGCTGATCTACTGTCTCAACCAGCTCCAGATTTCCAGGCTTTCATGGCCCCAACTTGGAGTGGTGCAGTCTTCACGCCCGGACTGCCGTTCTGTTACATGTCCATCAATGTGTCCCCACTTCAAAGACGCACTCCACAGCAGATCTAGTAAACGCAAAAGGCATTTTTAATTCAGAGGTCTTTGTTTGCCTTCATGTTTCGGAGCACAGCTCCTTGATCACAGGCTGCCAGGTTGCACGCAGACATACTTTTCAGTTGTCTGCATGCACCCTGGCAGCCTGTGATCAAGGAGCTGTGCTCCAAAATGCGTAAGGCAAACAAAGAAAAAACAAATCTGGCCATGCCCTGTTTTTTTTATTTTCTCCATTTTTTAAATAAAAAGCAGTTAGGCCCTGGGGGATGGGGTCCCCAGGGCCCCAAAAATCCTAAAAGAAGCGGGGCCACACAGCCCCCATCTAAAAAAAAAATATTTTCAAAAAAAGCTGGCATCTCGCCGGAGGCCCCACCCCCTCCCTGCAACGCCTGTTTTTTTCAGTGAATATAGATATATACATATATATGCGTGTGTCCTGCTTGTGGTAGTTTGTTTTATATATTTTTGTGTGTGTGTGTGTATATATATATATATATATATATATATATATATATATATATATATATATATATATATATCCTACTGGCGGTCGCCAGTAGGTAGTTATAGTTAGGACCCTGTTTCCATAGGAAAACCGCAACATTCTATTTTGAATAACTTTGGCGCCGGTCGACGAATCCTCGCGAAATTTTCAAAATAGGTGGGGCGCTACGCTCCGCTCCTACCCTGAAAGTCTCGGGGGGATTCGTCAAGCGGGGGCTGAGATAAAAGGGGGGTCCCAAAACACGGTTTTCCCATGCATTTTTCCATAGGACCTTTAGACACAGCTACAGCCCGAACGGCTGAACAGAGTTCCTTGAAATTTGGCAGAGAGGTAGTCTACAGGTCAAGGAAGTGCCTTTTGTAGGTTTGGTGTAAATCTGTTCAGTAGATTCTGAGAAAATAGCCTTTAAATCAATATATATATCTGAGCCAGCTTACGGTGCGCTTACCGTACGCGTACGGTGACGTGCGCGAGCGCGATTCTGATTGGCTGTTCGATCTAAGTAAACATTCGAATCGGTCGAAACCAGGAAGCGGCGGCCGCCATTTTCTCTCTCGCACTCTGAGGGGGGCAGCAAAAACAAAGACAAAAAACATCTAAAGGGGCAGTATATTCAGTTCTTAACCACCCAGCATTGATATAGGTGTCCCCAAACAACCCCCAAGGCCAAAAAAACAATTTTATTTTTTTCGAAAAATCGCCGATTACGCTTACCGTACGCGTACGGTTAAAATTATTTAAAAAAAAAAAAAATTATCCACACTATCCCCACCCCGTGTACAAATGGTGCCTGAAGGGCACCATTTGTGCATGGCATATCACTAAATGAAAAGTACAAATGAATACCTTTCACAACGATGCGCATAATATGTCCCCCATGTGCGCACGGTGCGCGAAGCGCATCGTGCGTACATGGCCCATCCCGCGTAACGTGGGCACGCGGTGCGCGCAGCGCACCGCGTGACCACTGTGCGTGCACGGCACTAACTGCGTAAAGTGGGCGCGCGGTGCGCGAAGCGCACCGCGTGCTCACTGTGCGCGCACGGTGCGCGAAGCGCTCCGTGCGCGCACGGAACAAACTGCGTTAACAGGGCGCGCACGCCACGAATGGCGTAAAGTAACTTAGCATTTAAAAAACCGTACAAATTCACTGAAAAAACCATAGGTTTCACACATGTTATAGTTAGGAATTAGCATTTAAAAAACCTTGCAAATTCACTGAAAAAACCATAGGTTTCACACAAGTTATAGTTAGCTGTACATTTCACTCGTAAAAAACCAATGAAATTCCCCCGTTATAGTTAGTGCAGGCACTTATAACTCACGCGACCGCAATCCTCTGCTGATGACATATGTGTCTTTATGAAAAAAAAATATTTGTAATATATGTATAGCTAAAATTTAATGGAAGAAGACATGGGCAAATAAGTGTCTAAATACAGTATTAGCATCAGCAGAGGATTGCGGTCGCGTGAGTTATAGTTGCCTGCACTAACTATAACGGGGGAATTTCATTGGTTTTTTACGAGTGAAATGTACAGCTAACTATAACTTGTGTGAAACCTATGGTTTTTTCAGTGAATTTTATGTATGTGTGTATATATATATATATATATATATATATATATATATATATATATATACACTTCATAATTGCGGCCACGGCTCCAGTGTTGTTTTCTGCTTGATCGGCGTGTTACGCATTGGATTCAGTGTGGATATATGGGGGTGGCTACCCTGGCCATGTGCCTGCCGTAGAAGTGGCTTGGGCTCAGCCAAACTAAACGGTGGATATATAAATATATATATATATGTATATATTCACTTAAAAAACCATAGGTTTCACACACGTTATAGTTAGGAATTAGCATTTAAAAAAACCTTGCAAATTCACTTAAAAAAACCATAGGTTTCACACATGTTATGCCCTCCAACTTCAGTGTTTTGTGAACCGGCCTCTTTTTAACACCTTGAAAGGTCTGCACACTGTTACCAACAACTGCTTACGCTCTTCGTCTGAAGGTTTGGAAAGGAAAGGATTATGTACACTATAATACAAATCATTGTCCGTTTCTCATATCTTCTTGTCTGCCCTCTTCCTGAATATTATAACCAAAAAGTGGTTGCATGGTCAGTTCTATTTACATTCCACTGGGAGGTAAACACCAGGTAAAATACTTTCTAGGGCAAACAGTCCCCATATTTTCTCCTTGTGATGGTACTAGTCAAACTGTATTATGCTTTTTTTGGACTCCTCCATTTCTAGGGTCCCAATGATTTTTTTATAGTGTACAGACTTTTTGTATTTATATTGAATGATGATTTCCTCTCTGTATAGTGCAAATCTCATGTTGCTTTAATCTCTACACCTTAGATCTTCCAAAAAGTTATGGAATGGTAATAGATACACAAAATGGCTTGCGTTATTAGTTGATAAAGGTATCTTTGAGTCAAATCTCGGTGTAAATTATTTGTGGCATGCGTTCTTATAAATTTGTCCCTACGGTATGCCAAACGCTCGATTGTGAGTATAATAGGTGCTTAACATGTGAATCCAGACATGATTAATGCATCAAAACAAAGTAACTTACCTGTATGAGTGTTCAGCTTGAAGACTTTTCTGGTTTTACATGTGACCTCATAGAAGTGTGAATAAGCAAAGAGTCAAGTTAGTGTACCACCGAGAGTACTTTAATCCAGCGAAATGAGATGTCACCAAAAGTTAAAAAGGATGTAAAAATTGTGTCCACACAAAGGGATGTCAAAGGTGTACGTCTGACATATGGGATGGACATGGTCACCAAATAGTTTGACGCTAGAAGAAAAAAGAGGGGAAAAAAACAGTACAGGGACCAACCTTTAGATGGCAGAACAATGCACAGCATGTGAATTCAGAAAAGTTTTCAGGTTAAGTTAATCTTTTGTTTTACTGCGTTTTAGCATTGTACAGAGGGATGAGTAGAGAATGGGATATAGTGACTTGTGACTTTAATGGCTATAAATCTGAACCATCAATGTGTTTCACTACAAAGAGAGGTTTATATGTAGTATTTGGATGTCGGTCTCTCCCAACTCCTGGATGAGAAAGAAAAGAAATTCCCACCAAGAGTCACAAGAACTTTCAGGTTTGCTTTTCATGCCAAAGATTAGGAGAATGATCAAGAAGGGATTATGCTGGTTTATACTCTGGAACCGGGAGAAAGAAAGGACGTACAAAACATGGTGTGTACTGAAGCTTGGAAGGTAGCGAAATAGCCAAACCATGGTGGCTACATTGTACTTAAATATCAATGTGCAGGGTAAGGTCTGAAAGTGAGTCCATCTAATAGGTTCAGTGTAAGGGCCAACTTTTGATAGATCCTTTATAGAAAAAAGTAGAAGTTACATATTTCCAAACCATGTGATCGATGAAGTTCATGATTGTCATTTTGCATTATACATTTTGAGAAATTCACTATATTTGTGTCTGAATCCTTCGTCTTTTCAATATTGTTGTACATCCTGGCTTTATCTGGTGCCTTCTGACTTTCAGGTGGCACGAAACAAGGATTGTTGAGGCAGGTCCTTGCCAGGCCTGTAGAAAGGACCATTTTGAGAATTTGATTTATGTCCAAACATATCAGAGTAAAATGTCTTCAGTGTGGTACTAAACTTCACAGGCAGTTTCTTCCACTTCACGTCTTCAGCATTTAGTCCCAGTAAAAAAAAAAACAATAACAGATATATTTTTACACAAGTTATGTCACGTCATTTTCGGTTCTAGGTCTTTGCATATTTGGTAATGTTTTAAATTCTTTTAACTGTTGTATCGTTCCTTGTTGTTTTCTCCCACTGGTTCAAATATAAAATTTCTTATGGAAACTGTGAAACTGATGTGTGCTATGGTGACCTTTTTTGCTCCATTGAGGTCCTTGCTGGTATCTTGGAGCATTTTTGTCTTTGAGTTGTGCCTTCACCTACAGTATTCACACAAGCCACCAGTTTGGTGCCTTCTATAACAATGACTAAGAAAGGCAGGTTGAGGGGGTAAAAAGAAGGTTTAGAAGTCATACTCCATGACAGTACTTCATGTCCGTACTAGCTAGTTCCAGTATCTTTCACTTCCCTTGTCTTGGCTTCTGAGCTAAATACAGCTTAATATCTTGCCGCTTCCTGGTTGTCGTAGGCAGAATCTCCCCTCTCTGCAATACAGAAGGGCAAATAATCATGTATCCCATGAGTCTGTGACCTCCCCCAACAGATAGTGATATATAAGAGAATGTTCAGAGCCCCCATGGCTCCCATCGGCTTATGAAAGGTTTTGTCACCTCTTTATGTATATGGCAACTTTGATGGAATAATTTAGGTTTGTATTGGCCATAAGCTCTATCCCCTTTGTAATGTGACCACTACTGCTGCATAAGATGTTGAAGTTTGAAGAAAACTTGGTAGCCACCTCAGCTGCCATGAATTCAAACCACCTCATGAATGCCTCCACTTCAGGCGGGTGCTTGGCATGCAGTGAATTGCAGACTCCGTAGACCTCCCAAGAACACTACCATCCCAACTGTAGAAGTCCCCAGTGTGGGAACATCATCCAGGAAACCCTCTGGTGGTACTTACACTGTTTCTATGGCATCAGTTTTCTTGGAGATGCTTACCTTTTAGCGCTCTGCCTTTTGGCAGTTACATACCCTGCTTGTCAGCACCTCTTGCATATAAGTTAATGCTAATTTTGCTGTAGCCTCGCTGTTAACAATTTCCCAAAGCAGTGGTGTGCAACAGGTGGATGAAAGCTTTTCCTTGTGTGAGTACTGCCCTTCTCTAATGGGACCAAAATAAGTGGCCAGATGCATTGGTCATCATAGAGGTAATTTTTGCAGAAATGACTGAGTGCTCCCCTTATCCAGACCATTGCTTTGCTTCCCATCAGCCTCTCGATTCTCTGGTCCGTTATTTTGATTCTGCCTGTCTCATATATGGAAAATTTGAATTCGACCAATATATCCCTCAGACATTGTAGAAGATCAGCTGTCAATAACACATTACTATCATTGCACATTGCCAGAATCTTCTGCTTAGAACGAAAACTGTGAGGTTTCCTCAGCATCCAGTGGAGCGTGTTTCATCTCTTTGCCAGGATGTTCACTAGATTTATTAATGTTAATTGTTAGGGTAACTTTAGCCATGACATCTATATTACCTTAGTTCTGTCTCATGAAAAAAGTGGTCTTCCATTTCCCACACACTATACATGCTGCTGAGTTGGTGTGAAAAATCTTGTGTAAAAGGCCTGTCCTCAGAACTCATAAGTGAGTTGGCCTACAGTGCTCTTTTAATTAAATATCTTAAGAGCTTGCAGAGGACAATTCCAGTATGAACCACTTCTAACTTCCAGTAGAATTTACACGTATGTTTCGAACACTTTCTAAGAGAAATTGCTTTACCTGTATGTATGATGAATATTTTATGGATTTCTGTATAACTACCTTAAGGTGAAGAAAATACAACTCTATAGCATCACAAATAGTCCTCTTAAATACTTTGTTCAGAAACAAAATTAATCTACTCCAAATATAAATGGTGCCTTCTGTTCAAATATAGTGGGTAGAAAAGTTCAAATAAGAATGCTGAAGAAAAGTAAATCGTTGGGTAGAGCTGGGGGAGCAAGTAAAAGATGGAGATTGAGAGAAGACAGAAAAATCTGCTAAGGGTTAACTAATAATGCCAGTTGATATTAACTTTGGCGTGGGCAAGATCAGTGACTTGAACTTAACACATTTGGGTCCAGGGATCTATTTCTACAGAAGGCAATCTCTGGTTGGCATTATTGGGCCTCCTGGATATCTAGCAGGTAACTCACCCAGCTGAGACTGACTACACCTTTCTTCAGCATTTCACATAGTGTACATAAAGCTCAGCCATTTGCTGAATAGTCACTTAAGGCATAGGGAGGGTTCCACTGTTACCCAGCATTGGATCTTTCAGATATTCACAAGAATTAAATCATTCCCCATTATCAGGCTGGCAGTCCCTGCTAAATGTAAACAGTAAATAGTGTTAAAATCTCAATGGGCCTCAACAACTGTTTAGAAGCACATCCACCTCACTCGAAACAACCCAAAATATTGGCAATTATGTGGAACTGCTGTGCTCTCGGGCTCCCTCTAGAGGCCACCATTGCTCAGATTTCAAACAAAAGCATGAGAAGAGTATATAATAAAACCAAGCATCTGACTAGGGAGAAAGGAGAATTGTGTGAATATATGAAAGCTATCCATTCTGAAGAATTGGAGTTACAGGTAAGCAACCTATTTCTTCTCAAGCATTGGATCTTTCATATATGCACATGCTTGAATCCGAACAGCAAGCACTATATAGCATAATAAAGCTGGAAGCAGGGATCATCTTTAATTAAACTAGTTGTGGTGGACTGCCTGTCCCATCTCTTCTGTTAGCTGCCTGCTTTTCCATGTGGCTGCATGGCAGATATTTTGCAGAAGTAGGCTGACATAGATTGCAGCTGTCAGTGCCATGTTTCTGGTGAAATTTTGCCTAATTCTGCCATGAAGTAGATGCTTCTCCATGGTGTAATGGTGATGCAGTCTGACAGCCAATGTACTAACCCCTGTTTGGACCTCTTCCCTGATGGCTAAAGGACACAAAGCTTGCAACACCCTTTGGTGATCGAAGGGCAAACAAAAGTGGTATTTTCCAGAAATGGAACTTTTAAATGAGCTTTATGGATTGGCTCAAATGGAGGCAGCATATCCAGCTCCCAAAACACTTGAGAGGACGCATGGAGGGTAACCTCAAAATATCTGTTTCATAAACTATTTTACAATCCTCTCAGAAAAAGGATGCTGAACTGTTAACTTTATCACTCTTATGAATGTTGACATATTCCCTAAATTGACTATTTTTGAAGAGTTGTTAAAGCCACTATTGCATTAGTGCAGTAGTTATAACGGGATTTGATAGGGCTGAATGGAGACTGGGTGGGAGCCATTTTAGGTCTCTGTGGCTGATGGTGCAAATGCCGGTGCCAGCAAGTTTCTGCAATCAGGTGGAATATCCACGTGGACAAGCTCTAGGTGATCAGGAACAAAGCGGTCAGGCTGAGAGACCTTAGATTTTGGTGGAAATGGGTCACCTGCATCAAAGCAATGTAGATGGCCGAAATACGAATGTCAATATTTTCGATGCAGTTTAGGACTATTCTGCTCTTCTCCCTCCAACATTTTACTCCCTCCACTGGAGTGATGTTACGCCAGATCACTGGAGGGCTTCCTACTCGAAAGTCATGAAGGCTAAATGTCTGTCTTTTGTTTATCGTTGTCGTCTGGCAAGGATCATGGACAATTGAAGAAAGACATGGAATACTAAGCCAAGTGGGTGGCAAGAGTTTCTATTTTTATTTTGCTTTATCTTCAGTCTTTGTTTTTAATCTATACTCTTTCACAACACCAGCATATGTTTCCATTTGTGATCCAATTAGCATTTCAGTATTTTTAACTGGAACTGGAGGCCCATGGCTTGCAGACCACTGCTATTATGCCCATTTAAATTTTATGTTGGTAGTTATGTTGGTCATCTTAGAACTTGTCTGTGTACTGGATGATTTGAACGCCATGAATCATGATGTGCTCTTATGAAGCTTTTCTATACCTTTTAAGCACAGGCTCGTTTGGTAATGTAAGTGGATTCTACTTGGCATGCTGTTCTGCATGGCACTTGCACTCTATACTCCACAACAGGACTGTTAGTCTTGTGTTGGTACTAAGCTTTTGTAATGAAACTAGGTCCTAGATAAATATGTTGAGGCAGTCTAGTTTGTGGACGTTATGACTTGAAGGTTTACATGAACAGTGTGCTGTTCAGGTGCTACTTGACTAACACATAGTTGAATTCAGATTTCAACTAGCTTTCATTCGGCCTTTTAGACTGTGGACTTGAATTTTCCTGCATGTACCTTGGTATTTGCGCTATTTGCATGTATATTGTCTGATGGATGAAAGATTGCTGGATCCTGAATTTCTACATGCATTGCACTGCTGTGATAGGTTCTGGAAAAAAGTGGGTCTACCTTAGTAAGCTTCTCACATGAGGCAATGAGGAGTTTGATCTTGATCCTCAACTAAAATGGGCTTCAGCGTATCACCTTCAGAGTGGGTTTAAGTAGAAAAAGTCAAATTTCTTAAAGCCACAACTTTGGTAATTAGCTAGTTCCCATTTCTTAAAAAGCCTGTACTGTTCCATACATGATATTTAGTACTTTATCCAGATTATATTGGGAGTCTTAAAATTGTATTTATATTCATAAAAATCTGTGTTTTCTATTCTAGTGGTTTGCGGAAATCCGGTGGTAAAGGCAAGAAACAAGAAAAAGAAAACCACAGGGGATCCTTCGAAAGCAGGTAATGTGTTCCTGTTAAAAATTCATTACATAGTTACCATTACGAACCCTATTTTTGTGTAAAAGGAAAACTTATTGTTTCACTGAGCAGTGAATGCCATGACTTGGAAAAATAGCTCAATTAATAATTTTATTGAGCTATATCAAATATTTTTCTACTCTTAAATCCATTCAAAAATAGAATAGTGTCTCACAGAACCAACTCCTCAGTTGAACAGCTTAAATATGATTTTTTCAAAGTGAGCTTTCTTGCAACTTCTATGCATTGTATCAGTCATCCTTCTGGACTGGCACAGCTGTTCTGTGTGCTCTTTAGTTCCAAATTGCGACACTCCACTGCCATAGGTGTCCTTGTCCCAGACTCCAAACTTCACCTATTTCAGAAGTTCATAACTCATCATTGTCCTTTTTACTGTGGAGTAGCTCTGCAAGGGAAACGTTGGCACCATATACATAATTAGTGAGGAATGAGGTCCTGTTTTTAATTAGGATGTTAATATCGTCATTTTGGCAGTATCTCCTGCATCTCACTCCTGTTGGTTTGGAAAACCCCATCATTTAGACACTTGATTCTAAAGAGAATGTGTCCAGCTATTTAATAACTCAGAGGGTGTTTTGCCTTGGCATCCTGGAATACACCACATAAGGTTAAGGGTTGGCTTCTTTTACTTATCTTTTGACTCTTTTTTTCTACCATGCATTTACGTTATTTTATTTATTTATTTATTTATTTGGAGTTGTATATAGCGCTGGCCAGACCCGAAGGTACCGGAGCACTTTACAACATTTTTCAAATGACTGTCGAGTATACATAGAGTTGTAACAGTAAACACAGTGCTTCGAGACGGGTCCTTGATCAGCATATGTCACGTAGCATTCGAATGCAAAGTGGTAGTATTAGTCGTAGTAGTAAGGGGGGGTGGTTGTGGGGGGGCCCCAGAGGAATAGGCTGTAGGAAGTTGCTCAAAGTGATTAAATCCTCAGTAGGGTGTGGTTCCGTTTTGTGGGTCTGTTGTCACTTTGTGAGCGCTCGATTAAGGAAGAGCACTTTGAGCTGGCTTTTGAATGTTTTGAAGGAAGGGTTAGTCCTGATGTGTACTGGGATGGCATTCCAAATTCTGGGTGCATTTCCAGAGATAAAGCGAGAAGGTTTTTTGTTTGCGGGTTATTCGGGAGTATAAGTTGAAGAGTGTTGGTGCTCCTGAGATTTCTTGTCTGCCCTGCTTTGAGTTTTGCGGCTAGATGGGAGGGTTTGCCCGTGTGCAGAGCTTTGTGGAAGAGAGGCAGTTCTGAAGTTAGCGCACATTTCTATTCGGTCCAAATTTAGCTCTTTGAGAGCGGGGGAGATGTGTTTGAATTTCTTTACTCCGGTCACCATTCTGGCTGCTGCATTTATGGTTGATCTGAGAGGAGCAAGATGTGATTTTGCCATGCCTGTGAGAGTGGCGTTCCCGTAGTCTAATCTGGATAGAACGAGGGATTGCGTGGCTTGCTAGAGGTCTTTTGGAGGGATGAAGGGTTTGTTTTTTTAAGTAGTTTTAAAATGAAGAAAGCACATCTTGCGGTGTTTTTGATGTGTTTGACCATGTCGAGGTTAGGGTCCAGGATGATTCCCAGTGATTTCACAGAATGCTGGGATGAGAATGCAGTTAAGAGCATCAATAGACTATCCATTCCATGATTCGGGGGGGTCTGCTCTTTGTTGGCTATGAGGAGGATTTCTGTTTTGTCTTGGTTGAGTTTCAGATGGTTTCGGGACAGCCATTTTTGGACTTCTATTAGGGTGTCATTGAGTCTTTGTATGTAAGCTATGGTTGAGGTTTCAAGGTAGATCTTGCAGTCATCTGCATAAAGGTGGAAGGGTATGTTGGCTTTTTTGAGGATGGTGGTGAGTGTCGCCATGTAAATGTTGAACAGTGCGGGAGAGAGAGCTGATCCTTGGGGAACACATCTGTTTATGGGGTGTAGGTCAGACGTGAAGTTTCAGATTTTTATTCTTTGGTAGCGACTTTGCAGGAAGGAGGTGAACCATTGTAGGACCACCCCTTCTGCTCCTACCCTTTCTCGGAGTACGTTGATGAGTAGTTTGTGGTCAACCGTGGCAAAGGCTGCCGAAAGATCCAAGAGTATGAGTAGGCAGCAGCGGTCCTTGTCAAGTGATTTGTGGACGTCATCAATGACATTCAGGATGGCTGTCTCTGTGCTGCATCCTTTTCTAAGGCCCGATTGGTGAGGGTCGAGGAGGTCGTTGTTGTCCATTTGATGGGTGAGTTGACGGAGAACACATTTTTCTAGTATTTTGGCTAAGCATGGTAGATTGGAGACAGGCCTGAAGCTGTTGAGTCCGTTTGGGTCAGCGCCTGCTTTTTTCAGTAAGGGTGTTACTTGACCGATTTTGATTCCAGTTTTCAGGGAGCTGTTTATAACCTTTGACCAGAGTGGGGCTAGGGAGAGTTTGAGCTTTTTAGCCAGTTGGGCAGGGATGGGGTCTTCAACGTGTAGAGAGGGTTTGGATCCGGTGGTTAATTCAAGAATTTCAGCTTCGGTGATGGGTTTGAAGGCTTTTCAGTTGATTGCGGATTGACTGAGTGGGTTCATGCCTTCTCTATAGAGGGGCAGACCTTCATTGGAGGGTTGGAGGCGATCCTCTAGAGAGAGCTCAATCTTTAATATTTTTTCATCAAAGAAATTGGCATTTGTCACATAGGTCTTTGAAGGTCGGAATTGCAGAGGGTGGTGGTTTGGATGTTTGCTGCCTAATGATATTGAAGAGTTCTTTGGGGCGATTTTTAGCATTATTTAGAACACCGCAGAAGAAGGTGGATTTTTCATTTTTGATGTGCTGTTCATAGTTACGACGTTCCTTTTGGAGTTGATCAAGGTGGGTTGTCGAAGGGTTGTTTCGCCAAAGTCTTTCTGTGGCTCTTAGTTTTCTTCTTTCCGAGTTTAGGTCAGTGTTGAACCACGATCTCGATGGAATGTTGTTGATTTTTTTTGTTTCAAGGGAGTTACTTGTTCCAGCATGGCGGTCATAGACACATTGTACTGTGAGATAAGTTCTGTAGTGGACCTGTTGCATGCGATGGAGGTGAGTGTACTTAACCTTTCTTCTAGTTCTTCGAGGGGGATCTGGCTCAGGTTTCTCGTCCAGTAAAAGTGTTCATTTGTGTGAGGCGGTTGCTGGGTCTTTTGATTAATATGGAAAAAAATGATATGGTGGTCTGACCAGTCAACAGGGAGGGTATAGTCGATGGTGATCGAGTCTTCGTGAGCTATGATGGTGTCTAGGATTGAGCCTTGTTTGTGTGTTTGTTCGTTGCAGTGTTGGGTCAGATTGTTATTGTGAAGCAGCTCATTTAAAGTTTGTATCAGTGGGTTGTTTACCTCATTCCAGTGAAGGTTTAGGTCTCCTAGTATTGGGTTGTTCGCGTCTGAGAGTGAGCTATGTTTTATTAGGTCGGCAAGTTGTTCTCCAAATGCGGGGGGTTTGCCTGGTGGATGGTAGGGGAGGTGGAAGTGAAGCGTTTTGTTGTCTGATGTCTTGATGGTGGCGGTTAGGTATTCCAATGAGTTGTTTTTGAAGGAGTCTGTTTCTGTTTTAGAAATGTTACTTTTATGTATGATTGCGGTCCCCCCACCTCGCTGGTTCTTTCTGTCTTTATTAATGATTGAGAATCCTGGGGGGACAAGCATATCGAAGATGGGGGGTGAGGATTTGTTCAACCAGGTTTCTGTGATGAACGTGATTTCTATGTTGTGGGTTAGGAGGGTTTTTCTGCCAGTTCTGTTGCGTGTTTGTTTGCAGATCTGCAGTTAATGAGTGTCAGCAAACACACCCACCTCTGGAGGATGTGAGCGTCTGATCCACAGGAGCGACGAGAATTTTCCCACACTCCCTAAACCTGTCCACTATAGAGTGAATGAACAACACCCTCAAAATAGAAAGGCAAAGGGAGATGTGGGGACTCAAAATGGGGAAGGACAAGCTTCAAGTCCCCCAGCTGGTTTCCGTCAATGGCAGGCATAAGGAAGAACCTAAGAGGAGCCAAAGAGGACGGTAGTAAACCCAACCTGTCTTCTGACTCCGTATACTACTCTTAAACTACATAAGTTGGTGTACTGCAAGTCTCTCCTCTCTCTTACCAGCTGGACATCTCACGAGGGCTTTGAATAACTCAAAGGCAGCAGGGCAGTGACTTCAGGCGGGTACTACGGAATGACACTCCAAGAGGAATAGAAGGTGACGTTCTCCTAAAATGGGGGGAAGGCAATTCTAAACGGGGCGGGGAAAGCAAGAGGAGAACCCTTCTATGAGGACCCAAACCACAAGGAACTATGCAGCCCCCAAATCTCTAGTCTAAACACTATAAATGGCACAGGTTTGCTCAAGATGCTGCTTACACAATATATGCCCAGGGGACTAAGTTTGCCGTTTCCAACTCTGCAGCGCACACAGCGCGTTAACAAAGACTGCAGCACAAACAAGGGGCTACTAGGTATCGCCACTAACGTGCACTGCGCGTTCACTCCTGCGACACAAACAAGGGACAACAAAGGATTGCCGCTACCACCAACGCGCACCGCACGTTTATAATGCCGGGGTCCAAATTAAAGGTAGGTATGCCACTTGCACTACAGATACGCGCACCGCGCGTCTATTAGCATTTAAATTTCCCACTAAAGAAACACACGTAATCGTGTGACTAACTGTCCGGCAACTGAAAATCTCCGGGAAACTAAGATGGCGGTGAGGGGGTTACCAAACCTGCCACAAACACTACAAGGTCCTGAGGGCACCACAAAGGGAGAAAAGGAGGGAGGCAAACCCAGGAAAGGTAGCGGGAAGCTTCCTAATGCATGAGCGACCACAGCGGTAGTAACAATGCTTACCGTGCAATTACGGGAACAAAACAGGAGTGAAGTCAGAAGCGGAGCAATCCTCTCGCTAGACGACACGAACCAACTTCACTCGACCTTCTACAGGGAAACAACAAGCACAACATGCGAGGGTAATAAGGAATACAGAGGGAGTAGACAAGCCAGGAAACAGGATCCAAGGAACTGAAAGCCAAGCACTGGCTCCTTGGCAACGCCCCTTATTAAAAGGAGGGAGTGTATACAAAGTCCGCCTCTATTCCTCAAGCAGGGAGCGTCTGCAAAGAGCATGCCCGCGTGTATTGAACTTTATTGTTCCTAAGCAGCCAAGAGGTCAGACACGAAGCTCGATGTGTAACAATGAGCATGCAGTTAGTCGTCCTCTTGTTGTTGAGTTTCTCATTAGGGGTAGCCATGGGAATATTGGTGAGGTGAGCTGGAGGTCTCACCGTTCGTGGGGCAGTATGGTCTCTACCAAATCCAGTAATTACTTGGATCAAGGAGCTGGGGTGCGACGGGGGGCGTGGCTAAGCCAGCAATGAACAAGGATGTGTTCTTGTAGAGCTCCGCTGAGGGCTCCCTGTCCTGGCCTCATTTCTCCGTAAAAACTGAATTGTGGAGGCGGAGGCTTGCCAGCGCAACAATCCGGCATCTCCTGAAGCGCCAAGGCGAGTTTGAGTGAAATCGGAGAGTGTACCCTGCAGCGCGATTTCTGGACCCCTGCGCCGCCGGAGAAGGCCTGCAGCGTACCGCGGACACAGCCTATGTGAGCCCGGAGTCTAGCCCCGCCCACAGGGCCGCAGCATGCGGGGCACCAGCATCGGCGAGGCACTGCGGCCGTGAGTACACTGTCTGGGCACTGCGCTTCGATCCAGCGCTATTAATAATCCCTGGTCACAGAGCACCGGAGGGCTGGTGCTGCTGAGCGTCAAATTGGCGGCGGGTGTGCGGAATCAGATTCACCCCTAGTCCACAGTCCTGAAGCGCCATTGCACTAACTTGTCGGACAGCTGAATGTGTGAACATCTCGCTCCATGCTGCATGGTCTGCTTTACCGGAGGGCAGAGTTACGCTCTACCGGACTGGAGAAGCCTTTCTGGCTCAGTCGCTGCCAGGCCCTATCCTCTGGACTGCGGTAATCGCTGCTCCTTGAGTGGAGTGAGGCATGGGTGATGGACAGAGGTACTCCCCATCGGGGGAGATGGTGCATTGGACTGCGAGTTGCTGACTCAGGAGTGATTGGACTAGGTCGCAGCCCTCATTTCCAACATATAGAATTACGCCCTGTTGTCCGAAACGGCGCTGCCGGGCCTGGAGACGACGAGCCTCATCTGGCTATCCCTTCTTTTGCAATTAGCACAGCTGAGGGCGGTCTCGGTGTAGCGTGCCAGCCCCTTCTGGATAGCGCCTGAACATTACGTGCTGCCGGAGGTGGGCGGGGATCTGGGCACTGCTCCACATACAGCAGCAGTGTGGTGCATCCAGTCTGGTGCATCCAGTCTGGTGCTTGCCGCTAATAGCTCCATGTCGCGTGGGGGTCGTGTGAAGACTGGCACGGGGGGGCGTCGGGCCCTCACCCGCAGACTCGGGCACAATCTGACAAGAGGATGGAGGCGGAGACAGCAAATCCTATGTCACACAAGCTGGATGCGGTGCTGGCAGCGGTGGAGAAGCTCGGGGAGACGATGAACCAGATACGCACCTCTCTGGAAGGCAAAATAGATAAGGTGGCACTTGATTTAACATTACTACATGCTGACCACCGGAAGCTTGTGGATCGTACTACTGCTGTTGAAGGGGAAATTGTTGAGGTTTCGCCATGGTCGGCCACGGCTGAAAAGAACATACGTGATCTGCTCAATCGCGTCGAATCCCTAGAGGACAGGGTGGAAGATGCCGAAGGTAGGGCCCGCCGCAACAACGTACGCGTCGTGAGCCTTCCAGAGGGAATAGAGGAGAGGAACGCAGTAGGTTATGCAGAGGACTGGCTGCGGTCGATACTTCCTGGAGAGTCCCTGTCCCCACACTTCGTAGTCGAAAGAGCACACAGGGTCCCTGCCAAGCCCTTACCTCTGGGCTCGAATCCAAGACCATTTTTAATTCGTCTGTTGATCTACAGGTACAGGGATGCAATTCTGCAAGAAACTCGAAAATTACAGGACATACAAGTCGATAACCACAAAGTTATGATCTTCCCTGATTACACGTTTCAAGTCCAGAAACAACGTCACTCCTATTTAGCGGTGAAAAGGCACTTGAGACAATGTGATCTTAAATATTCGTTTTTGTTCCCTGCGAAGCTGAGGGTCATGGCAAATGGGAGACTCATTTCTTCTCCACACCGGAGAATGCGGAGGAGTGGCTTGACTCTTTCAACCCATCGCACTCCGTGCATGGAGAGCAATCGCTGGAGACTAAAATGTGGTGCCGTAGGCGGCGTAGGAGTAGACCACGGCCTTCCGCCACCCAGACATCTGGCCTGACGCCGAAATTGATACTGAATGGACAGCTCGAGGCGGTGGTGGCGAGTATCGGCAGAGTCCTGGAGGGAGATTCCGTTTCTGACTCGGATCATCAAGAGCCGAACAGTGAAGAGGAGCTATCGGAATCTTTCCCTGTTTCTCAAGGCTCCTGCGACCTTCCGCACGTCACCCCACAGACCTGTGATACAATCTCTTGAATGTATATTTGTTTTTTGTGAGCACATCTGAACTCCCTCCATTCTGGGCGCCTTACGAAGTCTATGGACACGCAAGTATACAAAAGCCTATTACACAGTATCCGCATTGTAATGATTGTATTTGTCTGTGTTTGAGTCCCTGAATGGTGGGCGCGAGATCTTTCACCACTCCCTCTTCGCTAACTTTGATATATATGGGAATATTACACATAAAACGCAGGCAGCGGTTTCGCCTAGACACGTGTCTGGCCAGAGACTGGGCTCAGCTATACATGACGAGGTCCCCTTTGTAGATCCTCTTTTTACAACTTTTCAGTTGCTGCGCATAATAGCCCTCCCAGGCATTAGTTGTGTGCTATTGCATTCTCAGTTTGGGCGATTGCCTGTTGCAAGATTGCTCTCATGGTATTCTTAATTGTCAATTGTTATTGTGTTTTTTCTGCCACCACTCTTAGACACAGGTATGCTTACAACACAGTTAGACTTTGCACGGAAGTACTCACTGTGCTGGCCCATATACGCACGCCACCACCCCCACCCATTCCACAGTTGAGTAAGCCCGACTACGCCCCTGACGTTTACTGGCTATGGCACTCATTAAGATGGGCACATGGAATGTGCGTGGCATTCATAGCCCGGAGAGACGCTATCTTATATATTCCTATTTGAAGCGCCACTGTGTACAAATTGCGCTACTTCAGGAGACACATTTAGCTCGAGCGAAGGTTGCACGACTTCAACGACGATGGAGGAGCAGCTGTATGCGACGGGGCACTCTGCCTACGCATGGGGAGTCCTAGTGTGGGTAAGGCCGGGTACCCCATTTAAAGTCATAGATGCATTAATAGACGGGGAGGGCAGATACGTTGTAGTGAAGGGGGTGCTTGATGGGAAGCCGGTAATCTTGGCATCGCTTTATGTGCCTAATACGGGGCAGGCTGCTTTTTTAGATCCTTTATCGCAAAAACGGTCTGTGGCCTGATCTTCCTATGATTCTGGGTGGTGACTAGAACTGTGTGCTGGACGTCTCCTTGGACCAGTCCTTTCCGCCACTGCCTGGTACCGTCACATGTACGGCTGCTAAAGCATTGGGACACTGGGCATCACAGTGGCGCCTCTCCGATGTGTGGCGGCACAGATGTCCATTAGATAGGGTGTACTCCTATTACTCCGGGGCCCATAGGTTACACGTGCGCTTGGATCGATTCATGGTGTCAGATGATCTCTTGCAGTGTGTCACAGATTCTACCTATATGGGACGTACACACTCCAATCATAACCCGCACATCATGGAGCTACAGTGGGAGGATGAGTTGCCGCCGATACCAATTTAGCGCCTTCAACCGGATTCTCTCCTGGACGCGTCTTTCCGAGACTTATTGGCATCTACAGTGGAACACTATTTTGAGGATAATGCGGGGACGGCCGCGTCGACATTGGTGGAGTGGGATGCCCTTAAGGTGGTTGTTAGGGGACACTGTTTGGGGACACAGGCAGGCATGCGCGCACAGCTGGAGCGGGACCTCACCGTTATGGAGCGCAGGCTAACTGCCGCAGAACAGGCAGACCTAGATGGCACTCAGTTACGGCATAGCTCCCTCATGGAGGAACATGCGCGGTTGCTTGAGCGACTACGATGTCTTAATTATGCTGCGCACTCGGCGAGAAAACACCGTATAGGCGACAAGGCAGGTAAATTGCTCTCATGGCTCATCCGTCAGAATGAATCGGCTGCACCCATAGCGTCGGTAAAAACGAAGACAGGGGCAATAGCATACACGCAGCGTGATAATCATAATGCGTTTATGATACATTACCGTGACTTATATAAATCACGCGTGCGAGCCACGACTCTGGAGATAGTCGTATCTGGATGGATTTGACTTGCCGCACCCAACGCGCACACAAAGCGAGGATCTTAATGCTCCTATTCAGTCAGAGGAGATTTGAGACAGCATCTTTTCTCTGTCTAATGGGCGGTCGCCTGGACCAGATGGTCTGCCGACTGAATTCAATAAAGCCTATCCACATATTTTGGTACCACAACTGCTTAAGGTATATGAAACGGGTGCTCGGCGAATCCTCCCTCACTGCTACGCAGAACGAAGCTTTGCTGGTCACTCTTCTCAAGCCAGATAAAAATCCCGACCCATTAGGCTCCTATCGTCCATTGGTGCTCCTTAACACGGACTATAACATTTTTGCTTCATTGTTAGCCAGGCGTATTTCACCGCTAGCTAAAACCCTGGTTCACCCTGATCAGAACGGATTTGTCCCGTCATGTTGTACCTCCCTCAATATACGTAGAATTTTTTAGGGTACAGCAGTACGCCACACAGGTTTGGCCCCGTTTGGGCTGCTTGGTGCTCGATCTGGAGAAAGCCTTTGATTTGTTGGAGTGGCCGTATCTGGCATCTGTGTTGGGTAAATACGAACTAGGAGTCTATTATTTAAACATGGTGCGCTTATTGTATCAGCGCCCCACTGTCCGGGTCCGCACAGGCACGTTAATTTCTGATAATATCAGTGAGGCGGGGGACACACCAGGGATGCCCACTATCTCCGTTGTTTTCCCTGGCTATGGAACCTTTAGCCATGTTACTGCGGAGGGATGGGGGATACGACTGGGAGACGGGCTACATGTCGTTTCTCTATACGCTGATGATCTATTGCTGTACCTCCGGGATATTACTGCAATCCCGACATCCATAGCGGATATACTTGCATCCTTTGAGGGGAAGTCGGGACTCCGGGTAAACTGGGCCAAGTCGGGGGTTTACTCATTCTGCGCTCACACTACAGTGGTGGATGTCTCTTTAAACGGTACGCCCCTCACGTGGTATTCTGCCACGTTCAGATATCTTGGTGTATTCATCTACCGCTCGCCTGACGACCTAATGGAAGGCAACTTGACGAGAGAGATTTCGGCCATACGCGCTCAGACGCATTTTTTTAGGACGCTTCCTCTGAATGTGATGAGTCGCATCACCCTGTTGAAAATGATCGTACTCCCCAAACTACTCAATTATTTTTCTAACCTTCCGCTGTATATTCCTCCTAAGACATTCCAAGAACTGGAGTGATTATCCCAGGATTTAATATGGAATACGGGAAGACCACGTATTGCGTTATGGAAAATGTATGCCCCCACTGGTCAGGGGGGGCTATCGGTCCCAAATATGGAACTGTACTATTTGGCTGCACAGCTTCAATGGGCAACGAAGTGGTTGAATGGCAAGTGTCTGGAAGAAACGGCGACCACACATCAGCCCTGGTCCCATTCCAAAATCTGGCACCTGTTCCACCCTATCGCTAAACTCCCACGGCCATCACAGATACATTTTGGACTAGCCCTTCAATGCTATTAAAGATGCTTATACCTCACTCGTATGACGCTTCTGTATGCCCCAATCCTACCACTACTGAGTACACCACGAGAGATGCTGGGTACCACAAGGGCGGCTCTCACGGCTTGGCATGAGGCAGGGCTCAAGACACTGGGCGACTTATATAGTGATGGAGCACTACTAACATTTGAGATGCTGGTTGCAGATAATGAACTCCCAGCGGGTCAGTTCCTAACACCTCCCTCCTGAAAGCCCTGTCCACTGCCTGGGGGGACATAGCTAGTGAGCCATCGACGCACCTGCTGGTGCAATATTTACATGCAATGGGTGCAGGGTCGCATGTGGTACACTGGCTGGTAGAAGCGCTCCTCGCACACACACTGAAGCCGATGATATGGCTCAAAGTCAGATGGCAAGCTGATAGAGGCCATCCCTGGACGGACAAGGAATGGGATGTCATACTGGAGAGTGCTAGGCACGTACCCAGAAATTCGAGTTTCAAGCTCATTCAAACGTACGTTGTACACAGGGCGTATCTTTCGCCTGACATGATTAATAGGTATTTTCACATCACCACTTCCGCATGTCCCCGTTGTCAGCATGTGAATGCTGATCTACTCCATATGCTATGGGGGCCTGTGCATCACTTCAGCATTGCTGGCATGTGGTAGTGACAACCCTGGCTTCATGCACAAACACAGATATGCTACTATCATGGGAGGTGTGCCTCTTGACACTGTATGTCAGATCTAAGAAACATAGTTACCTCAAAATTTCGAGACCTTGCCTCATTACTGCAAAGCATCTTATAACAAAAAGATGGAATGCTGCATCCCCCCTGGAGGTAGCTAGCTGGAGGCGTTCACACAGTGTGTGCTCAGGCTGAATGCGCAGCATTGCATAGACCGGAGATAGCTGGTCTTCGTAAATTCCCTATTGCACAAGACTGGGGACGAGTTGCTAGTTGCCTTCCAAACTGCTAATCCGACAGCACCAAGTGTCACTCTGTTGGCCACTCCCTGACTGCCTTACCTAGCCCCCCACTACTCCGCAGTAGGGAGCTGCACGCCTCTGAGCCTATGACGTAGACTTATATTGTTTCTTCTACTCTGCCACGGATAACTCCCCATATGCCTTCCCATATGCCCCCCTAAGTCCCCAGACATGCGGACACAACTTGTCAGTGATGCGTCAGTCCTGTTATGAGTATTGGGTTTACTATTGACTGAGTGTACGGATGCGTGGAAGTGCATTGATAATGCATACTAATGTACGGTCCTGCGTGGTTAGGGCCAAATAAGGTCAGTGGGTGGCAGATGTTCCTTTAGATGTTTTAAGTTTATGTTTCGGTTATTTGAGGGGAAAATATGCTTTGTTGGAAATCACTAGTGACCGATGTGTGTTTTATAATCATTTAAGGTCTTCTTCCTATTAAATGATTTGCCGGTGCGATCCAACCGGTTACGCACTGGATGTACCTGGTGCACGCATGTACGCTCCTGTTAAGACTGTATTACTATGATGTGCTTCTGGTAGATGCAGCAAAATACAATGACATTAATTGGTGTTCTATGATGTAGCTCGATAATGGGCGATAGCACATAGAGGTACTCCTGCGTATGCACCAATATGATCTGCATGCCAGCGCTCAGGAATATCATAAATGTGTTATATCTAAATTGTTGTGATTGCTAATACTATTTGGCACCTGAGATTTGCATTTATAATATTCACAGCAGAACATAACAAATAGCTTCTTTTTTCTTGTATAGATTCAAATTGTCAGTCATGATTAATAAGTAAAATACCAATAAAGATAATTAAACAAAAAGGAGGTGGGGGCGACAGTAGGAGTTGCTTTATAGGATTCTGCGAGATCCCGTGCCTGTTTCATAGACATTACCGCGCTAGTTCTTTTGGGTCTGTGCCGCTGGTTCTTGAGGGGGGTTGTGTTCCAACTGAGTCATTGGGCCTTGGGATGGTATGTGTGTTTTTTTAGGGTGCCTGTGTGTGTGAAGGGTGGGTGTTGAGTATTGTGAGTGGAACAGTTAGATAAGATGTTTTTAATGCCCTATATTACTATTTCTAGCTGGTATTCCAGTCGTGCCAAACTATGGGCTGTATTCATGGCGAAAGGTGTAGGGGAGTTAGTTATCGGTGTGTCCAGAGCATGGCCATCTATGGATGGGGGGCACTTGACTGTTCCGGGATGGGGTGATCTTATCTGTGTGGGTGTGGCTCTTTGTGCTTCTGATATGTGTGGTTCTTAGGGGAGGTCGTGGGGGTGAGTTGTCGCAGATTGTTTCGGGAATTGTGTGTCGACTTCAATGGGTTTAGTGCAGGTAGGGAGTTCGGAGCTGTTGTCTGTGGGACGCTTTCCTTGGTTACTAGCTTAGAGTAGTGTTGAGTGGGGGTGTGGGGAGGCTGGAAGAGGACTGAAGTGTATCATCTTGGACAAGCCTTGTGTTTGATGTGGCTAATAGGGATGAATTGTGCGGGTTGGGGGCGGAGTTGGAGGGGATGGTGGGGCTGGGGGGGGGGGGGGATCGGTTGGTGGGTTGGGTTTGGATCGAAGAATTGTTTTGATAATTTACTAGGGATGGTTGTCTCGAGGATAGGGTTATGTTCGAGTGGGAGTGAAGTAAGTGAGTGAAGGCGATGCGCAGAGTGGGGAAGAGGGAGTCAAATGCCTCCAGGTTGTCATTGTTGGATTCGATCAGGATAGTGCCATTGCTGTATATGGTCACAAAGGTGTTGCCATTGCGTGTCAGGAGGCTTGATATTAGGAACGTTAGTTTGCAGCTGAGCGGAGTGCTGGTAGTTTTAGAGATGTGGAGGTGGGATCTGAGAACGGAGTTCCATCCCGCCGGATTTTGAGTGTGGAAAATAAGATCCATTTTCTGCATGCCTTTTAAGGCGCAGTGGTATGTGTCCGCAAATAGTGTTTCTTGGTTCTGTCTTATCAGCCTGTGTTTAAAATTTCTTTAAGCGTTATGTGAGAGGTTGGGAGGGTAGATGATGGAAAAGGAGTTCGGGCCATGGGGTTTTAAGCCATATGCTGAGTAGGCTCGGAGGAGGGGATTAGACTGTCCTGTGTCCTTTTTGTTCTGTTATGTGGGTGCATTGTTGTGCTATTGAGGACTAGGAGTCAAGGGAATAGTAGGTGCCTTCTGCGATAGATATTAATTTTTGGGAGACATTGGTGGAGGTCTGTCTAGAGTTCTTGCAGTTGGGTTATACTTAAAGGTGTGCTGCATTAGGTGGCAGACCCTTTCTAGACAGCATTTTGTCTGTTACCAGATGTAGCTTGCGCTCGTTTCGTCGAGGTTGGCATAAGGGTTAATTGAACAGCTCCATTTGCAACCTTGACGGTCGCCAACTGAGATTGAGGCAGTAAGAATTTTCCCGTTTGCAGGTCCTCAGTGCTTCAATTTTGTTTGCTTGGGTTTCTTTTTTTATTTTTAGATATTTAGGTCGTTAGTTCTTTCTATTTGCATCTCAGTGTCCTGGCATGCAATGGTGCCTGAGGTGGCCGATGGCTGTGCTAGATTGATTAATTAGGCTGCCCCCCTCATAGGAAAAGGACTTTATCAGTGTGCCTGGACTCAGGGATCCACCATTTTGTGGTCAGGCATCCTGGAAGTCAATGTTGGAGCTAAAGTTCATTCTGGAGCGTTAATTCCTTTTTGTTAGCCTCACTGCCTATTGGTGAATGCTGGGGTTTGGATATAGCCGCTCCTTACATTTGGCAGAGCCGGCTTGGTTTTACTGCTCGGTCGGACATGGTTTTCGGTATGCCTGGCTTTGTGTGGCTGCCATTTTGGGGTCAGGCTTCCGGGATGCTAAAGTTGTATGGCTCGGTGGTAAGGCATCATATTCATTTGGCAGGATTTATGAAAGTAAACTAAAACATTTTTTATTGTATGCCTGGTGACTGCGTCTCGTGCTGGGCACATCAGGACGGGGGGTGTTCTTGTCGCCGGTATGCCTGGACCGGCTGCGCCACCATTTTAGTGTCTGGCACCCTGTAGCGTTTAACCGAAGCCTCGTCGCCCTCTTCCTCCCCCCTCGGCCCTCCCGGGCCGTGCGTCGTGTGGTTGAGTCAGTCTTGGGGAACCCGCGTTGCAGTCCCACGTCTCTCGCCTCCCCAGCACTCACCGGTGTCAATGAAGTGCGCTTGCTGGTGGCAGGAGATCGTAGGTCCGCATCAGTAGTCTCGGGTTTTGGTAGACCCGTCATCAGTGGAGGAGCCTCTCGCGGGTCGGCGAGCTTCTTCGCTGCTCGTGGAGGCGGCATCAGTGGAGGAGCCTCTCGTGGGTCGGCGAGCTTCTTGGAGGCAGCATCACCTAGTAGGGGGCATTCATCGTTCTTTCCTGATGGCTGCCATTCTCCTGATCGCGGATCACTCCCTGGTCATCAGTCGTTCTCCGGGGCTCCCGTGGCGGTTCGAAACCATAGTGTAATTCGCTGGTCGTTTCCTTCGGGGTGCCTCTTTGCGACCTGGAGGTAACGAGGTGTGGATCTTCGGGCACTGCTGACCCTGCAGTGCACACACTGATCAGATCGTCCCTCTGGCTGCTGACTTTGTAGTTTTTCTTTTTTGCCAATAGGTACCGTTTGTTGTTCTGCTCTTTTTCGTTGTTCTTATGTGGGGGGGCATGAGGATTTCCACTGGTTTGTGATCCTGGCGTCTGGATCTTCAGAACAGAGCTCTTTCCCCATCTCCAACCAGCAATGTGAATTTACAGAGACTAGTGACCTGATCACACTTCACTTCAAATCCTGTAGTTGTTTCAATATTAAGGAGTACTGCACCACTGCACCCACCCACTTCTTCCTGGCAAGCAACACAGGCCCACCTGTGTTGCACCCTGATGTTTTGGGTTATGTTCCTCTGTTTTCTTTTTCTCCATCATCTGTGCTTTTATTGTTAATGTCACCCATCATTGAACCTCCCGCATTTGTTTTTCTATTGTGTGCTCGAACTACAAACTTCTTCTCCTTGAAATGTGTTCTCATTTCTCCTCTGAATTATGCTCCTATGATCCATTGATGCGTTGTTCTGCAATTGTCTTCCTGGAAACCCACTTTGCATTTTTCTGAAATTAGTTTGTAGCATGTGGTACTGTACATACACATGCTCTGTATACTCCTGCCATCTAGCGTTGGGCTCGGACATTTGCAAGTTGATTTTCGTCAGACGTTTTTCGAGTCACAAGATATATAGTGACTCCTTTCTTAGTCAGGAACACACCTGAGCACTGACGTTATGTTAGTTTGTTTTTCTCCACCATCAGGCTCAAGCGTGTAACGACTATGATCGGCAACTTAGTTTGCTTTCCTTACTAAGTGAAAAAATGACCTAGTTCTCTGGATGGTACTCCAGACATTGATGTCCAGTCGTCACATAACTGCTAGGACCTTGGGCATTAGACGGGGCTGCACACCCCTGACCTCTACGACTCGTTTCTGGAGAATGCGCATAGAACAATGGACTCTCCTCAAGTACTGTCCCCGCTGCCATATGAAGTCACTGTAAACTAACCACCACCAGGTTTCCAATAATTACCTGTTCGAGGCATATGAACTGTAGATCGTATACTTGTGCACAGATCGCCATCTAGTATTGGGGTTAGAACGTTTGCACTTTGTTTTTGTGTTTGAAGAAGTCTTTGTAGTCACGAGTTAGATGATGACTCCTTAGGGCGATAGTGCTCATGGGCATCGACTCCATCTCCAGATAGTTTTTCTTCCGCCATCACGATGAGCGCTGCCTTACCTTATGGTTGAAGAAGACTCTTTGTTTTCGTCACAAACAAAGGTGGGCACATCAGAGAATGCTAGAGTCCGGCGATACCCCTGACCTCTTCAGAGAATGCGACGTCTAGGAAGGTGAAGAACACCAGCCTTTCATGGGATTAGCCCTTCCAGTGACCTTGCACTCTGGAGGCGGTCTACTCTTCCAAATCTCAGGGGGAAGAACATGAGGCCTCCTGCGCCTCCCAGCCATGTAAACCATGAGTATGGTCAGCACTGACATACCTCTCGGGCCTCGGAGAAGTCCTCGAGGGGGTCGGGCATTGAACCATTCCACTAAGAATCAGCCCTTCGGGCCCTCACCACCTTGGGATTCTAGTGGGCACCAACAAAAAGCTTTGTAGTCCACGTTTCCTCAAGCAGTCACTGATCAATCTAGTCTATCGAGCCTGAAGATATTGCATAAGCCTTGGGCTCCTTGGGCACCAAAGGTGATACAATCGCCAAAGCCACTCCCAACATTGAGGACTCCTTTGGCTCCAAGAATGCATTCGGCGTCTACCACAGCCAGCTGTGAGGAACGCGAGCTACCCATCCTCCAGCGCCTACAGAAGAAATTGAAAGTCAAGCAAAAGTGTTTGTATGTTCATCCACAAACAGGCAACATTTTAACTATAGTGCCTTCTACCGTAACAATTGCATTGCCTCGGAAGAGGGAGCTTACTTTCTAGGAGGAACTTGTTAAGGAGCCCCCTTTTAGCATAAATTAGAGGGGCAACAGCCCTCTATCAACTGCACCCCTCCTGTTCCTCCCTCTCCACCACCTCTCCTTTCACCACACACATATATTTTGCTTATTTGCCACAGGTACCCCTTTCTCTTTTTACGGGGAAAGCAGCCCCCACCACAACCTGCCAACCCCTATGACACACACCGTTCTACCTGGTGCCCTCTGTTGATCACCTAGGATTATTACGTTGTCGATCCCCAGGCTGATTCTGTCCCAGGTGCCTAACCAGCTAGACCATCACCCTTAGATGAATCCACAACGTAACATGAAGCCATGCAGAGGGCAGACATTTTTCGTAAAATGGGCATGCACTTCCTCCATGAAGGTGATTACTTCTTTGTGATAGTAGCAGTGCTAGTGGAAATCCGCCAACTCTGTTGACCTGCTATTCCATTACAATAGGGTGCATTGGGATGAAATGGAGCAGCTAATCTAGTATCTCCCAGACGAACCTGGGCACAGAAGGAGTTGGTAGCAGGGGCTAAGGACATTTCTAATGCCACCATTCACTGCATCCTGGATGCGACTATCACTGCTGCTCAAGGGGACAGTGAATGAATGAATTTGAGATAGTGCATAGTTACTCCTATAAGGAGTGTCCCAGCACTAAGAGGTCAGTACCAATATTCTGGTGAAATGTCACGTCTAGTTCCATGTCTCAGGTTTTAAACGTCGTCCTGCAGTATCTGCTTTCCCTGCCCTTCAATGGTGACCGCCTCTTTGGCCCGCAGGTTGATCATATAGTGTAAAAAAAAAAAATAAGCAAATGGACACTGCCAAGGCAATTGGTGCCCCTAAAACATCTGTACCTAGGGGCTCCTTTTGGGGGCACCAATACAGGGCAGGCTCCAAGACCACATCCTCCTCCTCCCTCAGGCCAGAGGCAGCAGCAAGTCTACCACCAGCAGTCGCCAGATGGGTACTCTAGGGGGTGTTTACAGAGGCAACAGCAGGAGCAAAGGAAGTTTTGGCAAGGGAGCCTCCACCTACAAACACTCACTCTTCTTGCCACCTCCCAGCCCCGTGCTCCCAGCCTATCTCCTTGACCACACAACACCTGTCGGGGGCAGGCTTCAAGATTTCCTCCTTCGCTGGCAGTGAATCACAACAGACAAGTTGAAGTGGACCTTAGGAGGGCTACTTCTCGTCTACCGTCTGAACTTGTCCCACTATCATCCAACATCCTACCGCGCAGACAAACACTCAGTATAGAGCCTCTCGGTTTTCTAGAGAAGAGTTACAAGCACCAGGAAGCCGGTGCCCAGTAATCGCCATGGCAAGTGAGTTTACTGCCTTCACTTCCTCATTACAAAAAAGGATTGCTCCCTAAAGCCCAGCAAAAGATTCTTCTTCTCCAAACATTTTCTCATTGTGACGCTGCAGAATGTGATCCCCGTGCTCCAACACGGAAATTACATAGCTGTGTTTGACCTAAGCTACTCAGTCTTTGACATCCGGATTCATCCTGTCCACCAGTGCTACCAGTTATTTGTGATTAGTGGCTGTCATTACCGGTTTAATATACTTCCCTTCGGTGTCATCACTGCCCCGGGATTCTTCACCAAGTGGCAGTGGTCACCACTCACGGAGGAGGGGCGTCCATGTCTACCCTACCTCGATAACTGCATGATTGACAGAGCAACCGGGCAAGAGTGCGTAGACCACCCATGTACCCATCTTCCTTCTCCACAACATTAGGATTAACCATAAACGTGGCCAAATCCCATCTACAGCATCTCCAAATTCAGCCCTTGTTCATGCAGTGTTAAACCCTGTTACAGGCAAAGCCTACCCCAAACCCCTTAAGAGTCCCAGCCTTACAACAGCTTGTACCTCTTATTCAGCCACATCGTCATCTCACAGAACAGTGATGCGCTTGCTGAGAATGATTGCTATGTGCAACGCAGTTGTGGCCCATACCTGGTTACACGTAGTTGCAACAGTGCCTTGCTGCACAGTGCTCAGAAGCAGAGGATCTAGTGTTGCTAAAGACCATTGTGCATCACTCAGCAGTGGTGAAACAGCAACAACCTGGTGCGAAGCAGGCCTTTTCCGCACCCCATTCCACAAGTTACCATTACCACAGATGCTTCCCAAAGCAGAAGGGGTGGAGGGGGCTCTTCTCAATCACATCACAGTACAGGGTGTGTGGACTCCCCTGCAGCAGAGCAACCACTTCAATCACCTTGAGCTTCTGGTCATCTGCTTCACTCTCAAAGCCTTCTTTCCATTCATCTAGGGCAAAGTCATCCTAGTCAGGACAAACAACAAAACAACCTTGTACTACCAACTAAAGCAGGGGTCACTTGTTCTCCCTTTCGTTGCTGGCACAGACCATTTAGCATTGGCATGCACCTGTTCAAGGAATAACTTCTGGGGGTGGACAGCAACTTGGCGGACCTGCTCATCAGAACGAGTTCACTTGTCCACGAATGGGAACTACATCCACAGGTTCTTCACCACTGTTTCTGGGGCTGAGGCACAGCAGACTTGGATCTCTTCGCCACATCTGAGAATGCAAAATGCCAAAACTTTGCTTCCAAGTACCCACACCCCCAGTTCATGGTCAATGCACTATGGATGAACTTGCCATGGATCTTTGGTTCCGCCACTATTGTATCAAAAGCTAGCCCATCCAAAACCTGTAATCCAGGATATCATTTGCTACCTGCTTCGGCCTACCATACACCTCCACACGGCTCCATCTAGCAACCATAACACCCCACATGCAAAATTGAAAACACTCCTCCCTCTTCCGCATACATGTGGTAAAAGCAGTCATGGAAGGTCTTAATAGGGTCATTTCTTCTAGAGTTCCACTGCCACCTTTATGGAAACTAAAGATCGTACTCAACCAACTCATGCATCCCCCATTTCAGCCCTTGTACTTCCTTCCTCTCCAGTATCTCTGTTGGAAAGGGGCCTTATTATTTGCAATAACTTCCCTACACCGCATTAGTGATATGCAACCCTCACATTGCAGAGGCCTATTACTCAGGTCCAGAAAGACAGAGCAGAGCTCTGAACAAATCCTAAGTACCTCCCTAATAAGCTCCGGTCTTTTTCTGCCAACCAGTCCCTGTAGCAAAGAGAGCACTCCGCACCCAAGATGTCAAAACCACGTTCATGTATTACATAGATGGAAGCACGTCTTTTTTCAATGCAGACATGCTTTTTGTAGTCTTTGCTGAACCCCACATGTGCCAGCTTATACCCAAGGCAGGCATTACTAGGCAGATAGTCAAGTGTATCTAAACTTGCTATCTTAAAGCCAAGAGGACCCTCTATGTCACACCCAGGGTGCACTCAACCCGGAAGAAGGCCAGAACTATGGCCTTTCTGGGGAATATCCCCCTAGCTGAAATATTTAAAGTGGCTATGTGGTCAATCTCATACATGTTTACTAAACACCATCATGCGGATATTCTAGCCAGGCAAATGGTTATTGTAGGACATAGTCTTAAGGACCTTATTTCAGACATCTGCATAGTCAACATGCTAGTCACTTCGTCTAGCGACTCCGCATCGAAGGATACTGCACCAGTTCCAATTGGCATAAAGTCATCACTGCAGCGATTTTGTTTTCCCTTTTAAGAAAACCACCGCAGAACCCATTTTCAAAGCCCAGGACTGTATTGGCACGCAGGACTCGCAGTTGGCAGAGTCACATGGACAGAGCCATGGGACTCCAGACACTGCCCGGACAATGCTAGAGTGTCGGCCTTAGGAGGGCTGTGTTTGTTTTTGTGGGTCATATTTCACTTTGTGTTCATATATAAATGCTGGTTTTGTCATAAAAGTGCGCTTCTGGCTGGATATTCAATTTTAGGGTTCGGTGAATGTATTTTTTTTGTCTTGAGCTTGTATTCACCTTGCCCCAACATCCCTTACTAGAATCCTTGGACTGCTCGACCCGTGCTACCACTGAGCGTTAAGTGTAACGGCCTCTACCCCCACTGTATGGCCCAGTAGTTCTGCCTGGCCACACAGCCCTCAAAACAGGATTCTGACACTGTTGTTTCTGATGAATACTTCGACCTGCAGATTCCATAATTTTGAACATTCCAGGGGCCAGTCTGGATCCGGAAAACGTCTTACATAACTCTTTGTCAGGAGGTGGCGTCACTCTGGTGTTCACCAAGGGTGGTGGTGGTAGTTGTAGCTCATCTGCGGAAATCGGGGGTGCCAGTCTTGGTCCTATCTCGATGACCAGCTGTTTAAGGCGGACTCGCCCAGGCTGTCGCATCCAAACTACAGCGGACCTCTTTTATTTACTGGGGTTCGCTATCAATGTGCTGAAGTCGCACTTGACTCGCTCACAGGTGCTCCATTTCATCAGAGCTGTTCTGGACTCGGTGCAGTTTCTGGCCTATCCTCCCGAACGGTGAGTCCAGGACATTCAGGCTTTGATACCGATGTTTCAGCCTCTATCCTGGATTTCGGTGAGACTAACTCTGAGGCTGCTGGGCCTCATGGCATCTTGCTTGTGACACCTACCCTCTGGCATATGGCTCTGCAGTGAGACCTGAAGTTCCAGTGGGCGCAGCATCAGGGAAATCTCTTGGACATGGTTCAGATCTCGGAGGGAACTGCACATGTACTGGTGGTTAACGAACCGGGATTGGGTCAGCGGCAGACCCCTCTCCATTCCCTAACCAGATCTGACAGTAGTGACAGATGCCACTCCTGGGATGGGTCGGCCATCTGGGAGAGGTGCAGATTAGAAGATTAGAGGCCACTGGCGAAATCCGGACTCCACATCAACCTGTTGGAGCTCCAGGCGTGCCGGGTGGCATTGAAAGCCTTTCTGCCCTCCATCAAGAGAGGGTTAGTTTACGCGACGTCACAGACAACACCACAGCCATATGGTGCTGCGACAAACGGGGTGGGGTGGGGTTGGGTTGTGGACCACTAGACAGGGAATAAAAAACTTTGAGGGTGGAGGGAAGAAAACATTTTCCAGTCAGTTTGGCGCTGCATACCTGGCTTATTTATTGGGGTGTTGCTCCCACATCCCTTGGGATATGGCAGCAATGGGAGACTCCAACTTACCACAGGGTCTCAGGGGCTATGCAGCGGTGGTCTGTGATGGGCCACACTAATTGCCACTATATAATTAGGGTGCATCTGTATACGGCAGACTGCATTTTTCTGTGGTGCTTAAGGTGGCATGCCTGGCTGCAGTCAACAGGTTTCTCAGCAGATGTTCAGAACATACTCCCGAACATGCACTTTGATGGCAAGTGCCTCTTTGGTCCGAAAGCAGACGCAGCACTGGAGCACTAAAAAGAAGGCAAAAGCACTGCAAAATTGTTAGGGCTGCAGTCATCGGTGAAAGACTTTCCTTTCTTTCATAGCCAATGCCTTCGGCAGAGGCCTTCAGTTCAGGCATCTGATTCAGACAGCACATGCAAAACTCCTTGTTTGGCAATATAGGGGCAGGAGAAAGACCTGCCTCCACCAGGTTCCGCCTTCCTTCCTTCTCCACACCACCTCGGAAGTTGCAGTAGTTCATCTGTGAAAAAGCATGTGATGACGATGGGAGGAGAAGTATCCTCTTCAGAAGCCTTAACTTCAGTAAAGTAGGTCCCGCAGATTGTGGAAAAGGGGTATTACCCAACCCCACTTCCCCAAAATATTCCTCCTCGGTATTCCCTTTAAGCTGAAGACCATCTACCAATCCTGCTGCAGGAGGGAGCAGTGGAATTTGTGTCAGAGTAGCAAATTGGGTAAGGGTGCTAGTTTTGGTACTTGGTTACCACGGATGACTACATTCTGCATCCGATGCAAGACCTCATGCTCATGGAGGTTACCTGTCAAAAGGTTCAGATTGCTATCCCTAGATTCGTTTCTACTGGCATTGGATGCAGCAGACTGGAAGTTGTCCCTCGACTTGTAGAATGTTGATTTTTTTTAAACTGATCCTGGATTGCACAGGTAGTACCTGCATTTGTGACTGTGTGTGCTCACTACTAATTCAAGGTTCTTCCTTTTGGATTAACTTTGGCATCTCTGGTCTTAAACCTGTGTGATCGTGTTGGTCGCAGCCCATCTCAGAAGGTCAAAAGTCCCGGTGTTCCAGTACCTGGACGACTGGCTGTTCAAAGCTGGTTTGTTACAGATAGTGGTTTTCCACATGTAGACATCACCATCACTGCTGTTCGATTTGAGAACCCCAAGTAGTGTACTAAGTTTCACTAGCACCTTTTGTTCACACGGGTGGGATGGGATACGACCTTCCTGTGGGCTTTTGTTCCTCCATAGAGGTTCCGGAAAATTCAGGATCGGATTTTGAAGTTTCGGGTGGGAGGTCTGAATGAAGTCCAGTTCTGCACCTGCTCGTTCTGTTGTCGTCTTCCATCCTCTTGGTCACAGATGCATGCTGGAACATGAAGGCCTTCCAGTGGTGTCACCGCAGGCAGTGGTTTCAGCATCAGGGATATCTGGCAGATTCCATTGCGATCTCCAGGGATGCTGCAGTGGAATGAAGCTGGTGGGGAACAAAGGAGTACCTGTTTTGGGAGGTCCTTCTGTCCCCTTCCCGTTGGGACCATGGTGGTGAAGAACGCAATGATGCACACATCTGTAGGAAATGGAGAACAGAGGCATCTTGTTGCCTGAAGAGAAGAAATTGCTAATCAACTGGCTTGAACTCAGGGCAATCTGGCTGGTCTTGAAGGCCTTCCTTCCGTCACTTCACAGTCAGCCATCCACATCTTGACGGACAATATGACTGCAATGTGGTACATCAACAAGCAGGGGGGATCGGGGGACTCACCTGTCTGTTGAGAAACACTGAAAATCTGGAATTGGGCTTGGCAACATGGGCTGTGTCTGGTAGCCAACCCTGTTGATGCACTCCTTGTCAGGGCAAACACCTCAGTACGCTGTACTAGTCTGATTACGAGTGACGTCTTCACCTGGAGGTGGTTCAGCCTGTCTTTGCCCTGTTGGGCACGTCTCATTTGGACCTTTTAGCTACTTCCACCAAAGCCAGTGTTCTGTGCCTCCGACTCCCTTGGTGACGAGACTTAGTGGGGCAGATTTCATTTGAAGTGGAAAAGTGTATGTTTTCTCTCCACTATGCATTTCTTCTAATATCCTAGATTTCTCTGGTTCTAAGGAAGAGTTGCCATGACTGGGCCCAAACCATCCTAATTGCCCTACACTGGCTGACAAGGGTGTGGTACACAGACCACCTGCAGCTTTCCCTGTGTGCTCTTCTTTGTCTCCTGCCTAAAGTGAAACTTTTCTCCCAATCCGAGGGCAAGGGCCTGCGCCGCTGTCTCCCAGGACTGCACCTTCATGAGTGAAGATTGGGTAGGGTCATCTTAGTTCTTTTCTGCTTTCAACAGAAGCTGCCTCTGTGATCCTTGTCAGTACGTTGTCTCCTAAACACTGTCTATTCAGGATAAAACAAGTTTGTTACATGATATTTAGGCAGACTGACTGACTGATCTTTTGAAAGCGTCCTTGGCCAACATTCTTCAGTTAGCATTGTTCTCAACCCAGCAAAGCTGTGTAGGTGGTATGATTAAAGGATCTACTGCAGCTTTGTTGGCCTTTTTATGTGTGCCATAGCAACCTTCCTTGTTCAAGCCATCAGTGGTAGCAAGAATTGTAAATGGTTTGACAAACATGTTTCCACCACTTCCATTTGTTATGCCATAATGGATTTTGAGTTTAGTTTTGACATTTTTTATTTTTATTTTATTTTTTATTAATTTCAAACATCACAAAGCATTCATCTGCACAATTGTCATACTTAGCATAATACCATGGCATAGTAAAAAAATAATAGTCAATTGGTTTAACAATCCAAATATCTGATTAGTACGCCCTGACATGTCAATTACGACCATTGGGGATACACATAGCCTCTGTTTTCCACCCTCCCCAATTTTTATCCCACTTTTTAGGGCACCCTCTAGATTTAAGAAAAACAAAAGGAGGGAGTAGAGAGGTACCACTCAGCCTGAGTGGTGGAGGTGAATACGTCCTCCCAAGATTCAATCAATGAACATAGTGATCCACCCACAGGTATATGTGTATGTCAGAATTTCCCCGACCAAGGTGTAGATCCCCACAATGGTGGAGAGTACACACTAGTTGTTAAAATACCCCTCACACACCAAAAGGGCCCTTGGTGTCATGCTTCATCATAGGGGTCTTCCCGCCCCTCTACGGGACGGGCTACAACCAACGTATACGTGGGAGCACTGTTATGTTGCAACTATGTGTATTTGTAGGGGTGTGAGAGGAAGGGTCTGGAGTGAATGGAAAAAGTGAGATTAAAAAATACCTGGCTCATCGGTCTAGAAGATTTTAATATACCTATGAGCTGGTATTAATAAAAGGTGGGGGGAGGAGGTGTATATGCCTCAATTAGCTGTGCTTCCTATGTCTGTCGACATGTTTCGAAGCTCCCCAGGCTTCTTCTTCAGGACCATAAAGATCCCTCCCTAAACTCACAGTGACGTGTGATAACGTGAAAAATTAATAGTGACAAAAAATTTACGTGCGAAAGGAAAACTGTTCCTGAAAATGTTAAGTATATGGTGCCTCAATGGGTCTTTCTGGCCAAAATACCTGTAAAAAACGCAAAAGGGGGAGTAAAGACATATATTCTCTGCTAGATGTACAATCCATCGTGAGCACTCAGTGACCTGAAAAAAAGGTGATAAAGTTGTCTGCTTTTATCATTAATCAGATTACGTGACGTGTCTAGGTGCGACGTAGGGCAGACGAGAGTACACTGACAAAAAACAAAACACACATAAAGCACACACTCTAAAAAATAAAACAGTACACCACTAATTATTCATGTCCAATATCTATATGCTGGCCATTATTTGGTGGTAGGGCAAACAAAGGTAAACATACTTGATTCCTGTAATTTACAAAGCGTCATGAGCCTGATGCACGGATGGTTGGAGTGCCTGATAGGCTATCTATAGGAAGACAAAATAAAGTACATCCCACAATGGTTGGTCACAAATGGCAACAAGGTCCTCCTGAATAAAAACGGGAGGTTTTCCTATTTTGGCTGTGCCGTACTTACGACTCCCGGGATCACTGCCCTCCTGAATACAACCTCCCCGTGTGGCTCGGTAGGACAACTGAGTCCGTGGTGGAGGTCGGTTTATATACCGGAATCGACCGGTATTGTTAAATGGTTCTGGCGCGAAACAAATAAGCGGAGCATACAGGTAAGGCTCCGCTAGCTCCACCATGAGTGAACTGGAACCGGAAGTATCCGGGTCCGCGAGAGTAAACAAACAGATACAACCCATTACGAGAAGGCGCACTCATCTGTACGGCTTTAAGAGAAAGGAAATGAAATCAGTACGGCTGCTAATATTGCCGTCATGAGCCCCAAGACCGGGAACGCTCCGGTTTATTATCTTGTGCGATCGGGATATGTAATCTGAAAAGGGGGGAATTCAGATTGGCAAAAAACGTAGAGGATGAATATCCTGAGGATGAAGCAGAAGCCTAAGTTACATCAAAATAAAAATGAAAATAAAGATGAGTTCGTTCATTATATGGTCCAGCCCATATGGGGAGGAGAAAGGCTTTTTCAAAAGCGCTAGAGTCATATAATAATCATTGTATATTTTTTATGTCTGGCCCCATGTACGGGATCAAATAAACCCGAGGTTGGCCGTTTCTTCGTATTGAGGGCAAAAGAAACAATAACTTGCTCTCGATTTTATGGGAGTCATAGTGTTGCCTGGGAGTGCAAAAATATACTAACATGGTTAGTCTTTATCAGGTACTAAGTACCTATATTCCCTAAGCTATGATCTGGGGATAGTTCAACCCTGGAGGAATCAATTTTGGACAAATGAACCCAAAAAACTCATTAGTCACACAGGAGGTCATACATTGGCTGAATGAGACTCTCAATTCTTTGGGGTTGATGGTGTTCCCAAGATGTGCCAGACTTGCTTATGTGGGTGGTGACCGGTACACACACTCAGGTACAGTCTGTGGATACTTCAACACTGGGGGCATCAATTGGAACGTATGAACCCATATCTTCACCATTCACACAGGTGGTCCGCCCTCTACACAACATAGATGTCCAGCTGAATGAAGTTGTATCAATTTTGCAACTCAAGTTTCTTATTCATCGGCTGAACTGGTTCCATGGGATCTCGTCGTTAAGTCCCTGGATGTGTTCCCAGACGGAACACCCAACGTTGTTCCTTCTCAAAAAGGCCGTTTTCTCCTTCCAGTCGCTCTATTACTGTCCATTGCAGGTCTTCCACTCCGTGTTTTGTCGTTAGATAATGGTTGGACATCTTGGGGCTCATGACGGCAATATTAGCAGCCGTACTGATTTTATTTCCTTTCTCTTAAAGCCGTACAGATGAGTGCGCCTTCTCGTAATGGGTTGTATCTGTTTGTTTACTCTCGCGGACCCGGATACTTCCGGTTCCGGTTCACTCATGGTGGAGCTAGCGGAGCCTTACCTGTATGCTCCGCTTATTTGTTTCGCGCCAGAACCATTTAACAATACCGGTCGATTCCGGTATATAAACCGACCTCCACCACGGACTCAGTTGTCCTACGGAGCCACACGGGGAGGTTGTATTCAGGAGGGCAGTGATCCCGGGAGTCGCAAGTACGGCACAGCCGAAATAGGAAAACCTCCCGTTTTTATTCAGGAGGACCTTGTTGCCATTTGTGACCAACCATTGTGGGATGTACTTTATTTTGTCTTCCTATAGATTGCCTATCAGGCATTCCAACCACCCGTGGATCAGGCTCATGACGCTTTGTAAATTACAGGAATCAAGTATGTTTACCTTTGTTTGCCCTACCACCAAATAATGGCCAGCATATAGATATTGGACATGAATAATTAGTGGTGTACTGTTTTATTTTTTAGAGTGTGTGCTTTGTTTTATGTGTGTTTTGTTTTTTGTCAGTGTACTCTCGACTGCCCTACGTCGCACCTAGACACGTCACGTAATCGGATTAATGATAAAAGCAGACAACTTTATCACCTTTTTTTCAGGTCACTGAGTGCTCACGATGGATTGTACATCTAGCAGAGAATATATGTCTTTACTCCCCCTTTGTGTTTTTTACAGGTATTTTGGCCAGAAAGACCCATTGAGGCACCATATACTTAACATTTTCAGGAACAGTTTTCCTTTCGCACGTACATTTTTTGTCACTATTAATTTTTCACGTTATCACACGTCACTGGGAGTTTAGGGAGGGATCTTTATGGTCCTGAAGAAGAAGCCTGGGGAGCTTCGACACATGTCGACAGACATAGGAGGCACAGCTCATTGAGGCATATACACCTCCTCCCCCCACCTTTTATTAATACCAGCTCATAGGTATATTAAAATCTTCTAGACCGACGAGCCAGGTATTTTTTATCTCACTTTTTCCATTCACTCCAGACCCTTCCTCTCACACCCCTACAATACACATAGTTGTCACATAACAACAGTGCTCCCACGTATACGTAGGTTGTAGCACGCCCCGTCCCGTAGAGGGGCGGGAAGACCCCTATGATGCAGCATGACACCAAGGGCCCTTTTGGTGTGTGAGGGGTATTTTAACAACTAGTGTGTACTCTCCACCATTGTGGGGATCTACACCTTGGTCGGGGAAATTCTGACATACACATATACCTGTGGGTGGATCACCCTCTAGATTTATACACTTCTTTTTCGGCAACCATACATTTGTCCATTTCTGCTGCCCAGTGCCCGATCGACGGTCGCTCCGCTGCTTCTCACGTCATTGCTATCGCTCTTTTGACCAGTGTGTATCCTAGCATGGCTAATTGCTGTTCTATTTCTGTAAGGTCAGTAGCATCCCAGATATTAAAAAGCCCCAGTGATGGTGTGAGTGCAATTTGTTTCCCTATGCCGTCTTGCAATTGTATTGTCACCCCTTCCCATATGAGACGCAGGAGGGGACAATCCCATATAGTGTGAAAAAAGGTTGCCTCTTGATGACCGCCATGTAGACTGAGGCATTCTGTCTGGTTCTCATTTTTACTAGGGTCCCTCCCGTGAGATGTGCTCTATGGAGGACTTTTAGCTGGATCAAGCGAAACCGGAGAGTGATAGCTGCTTCCCTTGGTGACATCAGTGCTGTCTGCCAGTCCTCATCTTCAAGTTGGCCTACGTCTCCCTGCAACCTGTCCCGCAAAGCCTGAAAGGGATCCGAGAGATTGTTACAAAGTTTTCGATATGTTCGTGATACTGCTTTGTTTGGCATGGGGTCAGAGAGCAGCCGGTCCTCCAGGGGGGACGATTCCTTCAAGGTGTTTAGGACCGGAAGTGCTGTTATGAGTGAATGGCGAATTTGTAGGTAGCGGAATAATTCCCCTCAGGCCAATTCATATTACTGTTGTAGTTCATTAAACGTGAGGCTTTTGCCCTTCTTCACTAGATGCCCAATGTTAGATATACCAATTGTGTCCCATTTATCAAAGCCCTGTTGAAAACACAGGAGGCCGAGTTTCTGAGTAGACCATAAGGGCGTGGCCTTGGTCAACACTCCGGTCCAACCTAGGCGTTTATTTGCCAGATGGCGACCGTCTGCAGGGTAGGGCCCACGTATCTTCCTCTCTGGACCTTGGTATATAGAGCTCCAAGACACCCTTCCCTTTCCATTTGATATCTATCCAGCATATACGCAGGGTCTACCGGGGAGCGGTATAGCCAATGGTTTACGGCCACTAGCTGCGAGGCCCAGTAATAGTCTGACGTCTGGGAGAGCAATCCCTCCATCATACCACCCTTTAGTCAATTTGTGGAGCACTATATGGGGATTTTTGACATTCTTGATGGGTCCTCTGTCTGAGCCCCTTTGTGGTTGTCAGTTAGGACTAGTAAGTTCTAAGGCTCTTTTTGGTTTCAGTGACTTGGGCTCATCGCATTAGCGAGCTTTAGGCTCTGCTGGTTCAGGCACCTTTTACATTGTTTATTCCCAGATAAGCGGGCCTTATGTATTAAACAGCTTTCCTTCCCAAGGTGGTGTCCTGGTTTCATTTGGGGCAATCTGTCACCTTGCTCACCTATTGCCACCACCTCCAAACAAAAAAAGAGGTGCGGTTGGATGGGCTGGGCCCCAGGTGTGCGATTAGCTTTAACATTAGCCTCTCATAGGTGATAAGGTCTGAGAGCAGGTAAATGAGTATGCAGGCTGTCATTGAATGATCTGGGGCAAGTCTTCAGGACCAAAGAGAAGGGTAATATAATCTGCACAATACTGGGAACCATAAGTGTAGAGCGTGATCCAAGCAGTAGGGTGTTCCTGATAATACACCATAAAACCTGATTAGGATGGACTCTGGAGAACAGGATAGGTCACCGTGAGATTGTCACCAGGACAATTCCACTGACATACAGCATGCCTCTCTAGGTGCCCTTGAGGAGGCATACACGTAATCCTAATTGGGTCAGCCTCATGAGGTTCCAAAGTCCTGCCTAATCAGGTGCTTATGATGTATTATCAGGAACACCCTACTGCTTGGATCACTCCCTCTGCAGTTATGGTTCCAAGCATTGTGTAGATTAAATTACCCTTCTCTTTGGTCCTGAAGAATTATCCCAGTTGATTCATTGGCAACCTTAGGCAAGAAACATGTCGACCAATGCGACTATTAAACCACCAGCGATCATTGCCTCCATTGGTGGCACAAGTTTTTTAACCGGACAGGGGGACTCCCTGAATAAATAGTCTTTAGTCCTGAGATTTGCCTGATCTCTCTTAAGTCACTAGCACTCACTATCCCAACACTCACTTTTCACTCATCCTCCCCTAGGGCCATACACAGGCACTTCACATATAACTTTGGAAAACGATCTCCGACAAAGAGCCCCCTAGAGGGTGCCCGTCGAGCATTGCAGCTCTAGCTCGACGAGGAGCAAAGCCCTATGATGTAGCATGACACTAATTCCAAAAAGGAACTACCCTTCTGGTTCCACCATACCTGGCTTGTTAGAACTTCAGATATATTCTCTGCTTTCTCCCACCTCTATAGGAACTGCATACTCCTTTACCTATTAGCAATCATTTGAAGCATATATGCTGGACCCTTCTGCGCTCTTGGTCCCCCTTTGTTGTAATTGATATGGTCTGACAACCAGCTGTTTATCGGGTACACTGGCAAAAAAGGCAAGGCTTTTTAAAAGAGCGGTTATTCAATTTTGCTGTGCATCAAGATTTGTTAAACACTGGTGAATAAAGAACCGCTTGAGGGGATGCAAGCCTATTTCCCCAGGGCAAAGTCTTCCAAAGCGGCTTGGATAGAGGTGTGTCGATGGTAGACAAATGTAAAGTGACGTGGGTTTCCCCTCCGCACCTTTGTCAAGCACTATTATTTGGATTCTGAGGTGAGGAGAGATGGGCACTTCCCTCGCTTGGTCCTACAGGATTTCCCAGCTTGAATAGCTTTTCGAGCAGTACTACCTTCTAGGAGTTGAGCCAGAAGGAAATTTAAAGGTGAGGAATCTGCAGGAAGAAGTATCCATCAGAAGAAAATATTACTTGCCTTTTGTAACAATCTGTCTGCTAGATACACCACCTACCTGCAGATTCCTTACAGGATCCACCCTCCTCCCTTTCCTAAAGGAAATTCATAGGCCTTATAACAAGAAGCCAATTTAGCTTTTTGTACTGCTGCATCTGTTTCATTCGATGTTAAAAACAGATAACCAGTTTTGACGTGCGGTGGTGGGTGCTATAGGCTCTGTCACAACTACTCCACTTCTGGCATTCAGATAGAGCCAAAGTCCCCTACCAGCATCTGAGAGTTACATCAAACGTTTTCTAGATCCAAACTGGCAGCAGATGTATTCAAAAATGGGAAATCCTCAGAACATCCACAGAAAGTGTCACCGAAGGTAAATATAATCTTTCATTTTTTTCACTATCTGCCACAAAAAACATGTATATGAACTACTCTGAAATAGCTCAAATAGTAATTCAGTGCTGGTTGACCTGCAGTTTAGTAAGTAGTGATGCTTTCTCCAAATCGAATTGTATCAGTGAGTTACTCTTTATTTCAGAGGTTCACGAGAGATGTTGGATGAGTCTGGAAACAACCCCTCTCTGTCCGACTCTGATTCTCCAGTACCTACTTGCATGCCATTCTCATGGTTTGGTGATAGTCACAAAGAATATCCAGTAAGCAACACAAGCCCGAATCAGAGTGGACATGACATTTCATTTGAACACGGTCAAGAAAAGAACAGAAATCAGGTACATTTTCAGAGCTGTAAAATGTATTTTGTTTAAAAAGAAATTGTGCACATCAATTTACATATTTAAAAAATGCATGCTACAAACCATCCAATGCAAAAAAAAAAAACATTTTAGGCAAGACAGGATGTTTGAAGGTATTTCATTAGTAAAAAAAAGCTGCAAAGACAAAAGGTTCTATGGGGCATACAACTTTGTGTGGCACCATGGAGAGGTGGTGTGAAGTAGGGTGCTTCAGGGTTCCAATGGGTGCACAGGTGAGAGCATATGTTAAATCTCTTGGGAGTAAGGCAACACAGTATGTTCATTATTTTCATTCAGATTTGTCAGGTGTGATAGCACTTGCTCTTCAGCTGCACAATCAGTACAGACAAATAGAAGGATGGTATTCATGATTGCCAGAATGAAGGACTCTTGTGCAAAAAATGTTTTATATTAATCTGCAAACTAAGTAAAACTGAAGTTTGGAAGGGGTTGGCTGAGAATGTGTCTTGATTATGCTAGTGAAAAATATTTATCTTGGAATTCAAGGCAAATTCATTCCTTTACCTACAATTTTTCATTTAGGCAAAGGGAACGGAGTGGATGATAAAATAAATATATATTGGTGTGAAAGATAGGGAATTGATAGTCTGTAAATGGTCTATCAAAATTACTTTCATTTAGAATTGTTGAGCTTCTGTTTGCTATCCCCTATCTACTCATCCAGTGTATTCAGGCCTTTGATCATACTGAAAACGTGCCCCAAATTATCCTGGTCTCACCCTCTGGTAGCTTGGCACAGACCAATCAGGCTTAACTTAAGGGGCAATGTGTAAAGTATTTGTGCAACACTTCAAACGGTAACACAGTGAAAACACAACAAAAAGGCTCCAGTCAGATCATAAAAATAGAGAATATTTAAAAAATGAGAAGACCCAAAGATCCAACAAATAATGATCAAGATATACATTTTTAAAGAATTAATGTAAAATAGCACTTAAAAGGGATATCTGGCTACACTGGACCAGGCCAACTGCAATTGAGCGGCCACGCACAGAGACCCACTTGGGCCCCGCTAAACCAAAGTACCTTTATCCGGGATGCGTTGTCGACGAAGATGTGAGGTGCAGCCGAAGTGATGCGTCAGTGTCGAGCCTCACAGTGGGTGAGATGCGTCTATTTAATCCACGCAACTGTGGCAAGACGTCAGTTCTGAGTGTGAGGTGCTGGTTCTGAATGCGATCCACGGCTGCTGCTCCCGCAGTAGGCGATTTGTTGATTCTGAAGGCGATGCGCTGGTTCTGAAGGCAATATGCTAGATCCGCTCCACGCAAAGACAAGGATGCGCTGATTCCGACTCATGCATAGGCGGAGCTGCACTGGTTCCGATGAAGATGCATAGATTGTGGTTGTAACCACACTTTATACCCACTTCCATGGGCCCAGGATCGGGTTGGTACCACTTGGCAGGGCAAGACTTGCAGCAAGCAAAGTCCAGGTACTGTAGCAAGTTAAGTTGAAGTCCCTTGATGTTGTTGAGGCTTAGAACATGAGGCAAGCCTTTGGAGTCACTCTGGGTTCAAGTGATGCAGGTCCTGCTGTTCTCACCCAAGCATGAGAACAGCAGGGCAACTTAGCAAGGCAAGAGTCTATCAACGCAACAGTCCAGCAGAGTGGCAGTTCTTCTTCCTGTCAATCTTCACAGTTCCAGAAGTGTACTAAAATCATGGTGTCGAGGGTCCAATAGAAATACCCAGTTGTGCATTTGAAGTTCGGGATACATCAAAGAAAGCTTTAAAGTTCAGGAAGCTCCTTCCTTTTCTGGCTCCAGACTCCCTACAATGGGGGTATGTAGCCCTTTGTGTACAGGACACAACCTGTTCAGGTGTAAGTTTGGGCTGTGCCCAGCTCCTCCCTCCCGTCACCCAGGGTGGCCCATCAGACACCAACATTTACTTTGTGTGTGGCTGTCTAGAGGGAATACACACAGCACAGCTTTAGCCCATCCCTGACTTAACAGGCAGGCAGCAGGCACCAAATGGCTGAAGTAAGTAAATGGTTGCTTTCTAAAAGTTTACAAAATGAAAGTTCCTAGAGGCTTTATTTCTGCTCAACTTAATCTTTATGCTGATCAAACAAATGATCCAATAACATCAGCACAATATTCATGTATAAAAGCCAGTGACGTAATGATAAAGACATATATATATTTGAAAATTACTTAGAACATTGTATCCGTTATACATGATTGCTGTCCAAATAAAGTTTTTTGATACAGCAGTACATCAATAAACCCACACTGACGCCACCTTATGATCCTTGTGTATATATTAATTACAATTTGAGGATCTAAGGAAGCACAAGGATACTCCTAACTATATAGGTCAAAGACACACCAGTCCTTGAGATATAAATCATCACATTTCAATTTTGAATGAAGGACTCAGAGCACCATGCGATGTGATAAATGTTGTTAGAGAGGGCAAATTGTTGACATTTCGGTCTCATAAGGCACATCAGGCCAGCAAGACCAATCTCAGGACCCAGTGTTGCAAAGGAATGAAGCCTATCAGTACTGCCTCAAAATCTAAAGAAGAAACTTCAATAAAACAAACCAGTATTAAGTCATGGTATGCATCACTTGCCCACAATTCATCACCAAAGTAACAGGATTCAGAAACCATCTACTATTGACCCCGTGTAATAAAGATTCTCCACCTGGAACCAAGTGCAATACAACACCCAACCCCTTGCGAAGAACATTAACAAGCATTTACAATGCAATAGGTCTCGCACTGAAATTATTTTGAGCTATTGACATTGTAAATGACATTGTTTTTTCTTTTTTTTCTTTTGTAAAACATAACACGCATTGTAATTTAATACGGCAATTGCTAAAAAAAAAGTTTAAATGCGAAACCTGTTGCATTTACACTAGTGTACTCAGTGCTTTGTCTGCCATAACCCCATGGGAGGTGAAATAGCTCAGTGGGTTACTGCGTCTGCTGCAGCAGCCTAGCAGTCCGCAGTTGTAAATCTAGGCCTTGGATGACCCGCTTTCAGGGACATGTTGGCGGAAGTGACTGGGTTAAATATGATGTATCCGAATTGTGCCTGATTTAGAAAGTATTTATAAGCTGGTCTGCGTGCTTTTATGTGACTCTTTCGGTGCTTTTCTATTGGATTACTTTGTGACTGTTTCTCTGATTTTACATTGGATTCTTTCTGTTTGTGCCCGTTTCTCTTAACCAGCTCTTATTATTTCATTGTTTTGCGTTTGTTTCTCTGTTCATAAGATATTTTTTCTGATTGTGTGTTTATCTCTGGCCCGTGAGATTTTTATATGGATGTTTCTTGATAATTTGACGTCGTGTTATTTTTTTTTTTTTCTCTGATTGTGTGAATGTGCATTTTTCGGTGATTTTTGTCTCATGATTGTCGGAGGCGGTAGCCAGCACTGCTGATCAGCTAACAAATCTGAAAGATAACAGTTCGGGGGGTAGTGGGTGGGATCAAATGCAGAGACACACCAGGAAACAGACAAACGCTTACACACGCGGAGGCACACGGAAACATACAAACACAAGCATGTGCTTACACACACACACACACCGAAACATGCATATATATATGAACGTGTGCATCCACACAGGTTTATATACAGATTGGCACACGCAAGCATGCAGACATACACATATGTACGTGCACACATTCACAGTTCATAAAAACACACGCAGACACGTGTACACGCACTCGCATGACCCCCTCTCCTACACACACACACACACCTGGAATGGCACGTTGGTCACCACCCCCTCTCGCCTGCTGAGTCTTTAATTAACGAGCGTTACTCCCCAGGTCCGGCCGCGGACATGCTCTGCGGCTTCCTTTCATCCATCAGCTGGCCGTACCATGGTCTCCAGTGTCACAGCAATCTCTAACCACCACTCATTAGCAAAGCCCCAAAGGTCAGCTGCAAGATTTTTTGGAAACCAACAAGCACTGCACAATCCCAACCCAGACTGTGGGCCCGGAGCATCCTCCACCTTCACTGAGGTACCAGGGCTCAATGTGGCGTTACAGGATGGGGGCATGGGAGTACGGGGGTGGGGGCATTCCTGAAATGAGATATAACTGCTTGTACCTAGAATTACTGTCTGATTTTCCGAGCAGATTTTCACCATGTTGGTGGAAATCAAAATGCTGACATGGTCTACTGTCTGCTGGTGATGGTGTGGGGGTGTCTAGTGGGGTGCAGGGATGATGGTCCCTCTTGTGCCTGTGGTCGGGGCATTCACTGGTCGCCCGCCAGACTGTAGCACATAATGGGTAACAGGGTTCAAGGCTTCAGCCCCGGCGCCTCTGAGTGGTCGCCGTGTCTCTTGGATGGATCATCAGGCCTGAAGATTTCACACCCGAAAGTTCCAGGCACTAAAACACTTGTAAGTGCGGAGTGCGTTACTTCACCCAGAGCTACCACAGCGGGAGAAACACGGCAACTTGTATCGAGGAACGTACGAAGTCAACAAATCGCCACCAGTCCAGGAGAGACCTGTAAATGGTCCCGCTTGCTGGGTATTGCACTCACCATCTGCAAGGCGATCTGTGCAAAGGGTTTCACTCTTTCCTTGTTTCCACTCAGCATAACGAACTGTTTAAACTTCCCTTCCATCTACTAGTATCATCTAAACCCCCCCCCCGCACTTTTCTGTCCTTTCTTCTCTTTGCTTCCAATCCTCACAGCGCTCAGAAGTCGCCGCTTGGTGGCATGTAAGCGCATTACAAACGTCCTTCAATAAATAAGTAAATTGAGTGCGTTAGCCTCCACACTGCAAAAGGGACCCACCTTGAGGTGAATTGGTGAGACACGGTTCGTGTTTGGTGATGGGTGACTTTCGGGCTCGGAGTAAGGACCCCCCATGGAGTTACATGTTTGTAATACATGTTTGTAATAGTTTGCATTCTTGTGGTTACAAACTAAACAAGCAGGGGGAAGCAGCATTCAGGTGGAGCCTGAGGAGAGGGTGTGAAAGGCAATAACAGGGGAGCTCAAACCCGCAAGAGCAGCGGGAGGAGACCCGGCTTCTGTGAAACGGCGAGGGCCGTGCTGAGCCAGGAAAAATCTTGTACGAACGCCGAATAGGGAGATAAGTGTGCGGCTTCCATGAATACAAAGCTTGGCGTGCCGCACTTTATAAATATATATACATTTAAAAAGTAAAGCGTTAAAGGCCAGCTCCGGGAATATGAACCGATCGGACCTTCTCATTCTGTGCCCTAGAACACGGACTCACACTGGCACCACCACAGCTGAACGGGTCGCTCCTTGGTGCCCAGCGAGGAAGCACCATGTCTGCTCCTTCCGCCGCCTTCTGTGTGTGCTGGAGGCAGGGCGCTTGTTCACAGGTCAAGAAAACCAAAACACATCCTGAGCTAAGGCGGGAAAGGGGTGTAGATCTGAAAGGAACGATGTTAAGAAGCGGAACGAGAGGGTGAGCGAGGAGCGGCGCGAGCACACACTGAGCCGGGGGAGCGGTGCAAGCATACACGGACCGGGAGAAGAGGTGCAAGCACACACGGGGCCGGCAGGAGAGGCGCAAGCACACACGGGGCCGGAGGAGAAGCGCAAGCACACACGGGGCCGGAGGAGAAGCGCAAGCACACACGGGTCAAAGGAGCAGTTCGACATTCACACGAGGACCGCGCTGCAGCCTGAGCATGTGGATCTCTTGTCTTTATGGGGCCATGTATTTGAAACACATGGCCCCATAAAGATAAGAATCCTTTTACAACGCAAGGAAGGCAGACGAGCCCGTCCAAATGGTACAGCTCAAAAAGCCAAACTAAAACGTCACAAACAGCTCTTTTCCAATGGCAGGCCACCATTTAGCATAAACGGTGACGCCAGCCAATGGAAAAGAGGGGCGGGGTTTAATGCCCTTTACAGAAAATACCCCAAATCATTAAATCTCGCCAGCGAGACTGCAAATGTGCGCAGCCCACGCCAGGCGAGACCTAAAAAGGTATACAAATGTGGGATTATTTTGAAGCCCATTTCACAGCCAAAGAGGTGCAACATCATGCAATGCTTGAAGAAGGATATCTTTATTTAAACACTGTACCAAAGAATACTTTGCTGACAAATCAGGTCCACATACGAATGAAGGGTTCCACAGAACCCTATTCATCACAACGTTTCAGCTAAATATGAATGTAATTCAATTAGAAATGGTGCTCCATAAGAACGTACCTGAAAGTCAGTGGATGGTGGAAACAAAAAGTATCTCGCCCATACATGGCTTACGGAATTGAGGAACTTTCATCTAAAAACATAACAAGTCCATCAGAAATACCTTCCAAGACTCTACAAACGCACATTGACTGGAGTCTGCCCCGAACCAAAAGCTTACATGCTTGTATCACTGGCTTATCGGGTCAAACACAGCTGATCCCGTAATGCGTCCACACTCTGGAACGAACATGGTACATTTGAATGTAAAAGCCCGGTCACGTGATTGCGCCACGCAGTCAAAGTTAAACTAATCCAAAGTTCAGCAGCCATCTTGTAATAGCCACAGGAGCTATATTTACAAAAGGAAACTCCTAATTAACTGAGCAACCCACAGACTGTGGGATGTAAAAACATGTCAGACTTCATTGCCTTAAGAAAAGCATGGGTATTATAGAGTAGCACCATAATACACCCTCCGTGTATACCGTGCTAGGACTTTTTTGATTGACCTATTTACCGCACTAGAATATCAGTGTGTTCACAGTGACACTGTTCAAAAATAAAACACTCATTCAATGTGCTTAAGTCCCGAACTATCAGATCCTAAAGGTAGCAAGAAAGTCTATTCCTAAACTATCTAGTAATCCAATGTACAATGCAGCGCCATCTTAGGAGTATTGTGTGAACCCCCATCTCCAAAGTACGCACCATCAATCCAGCAAAGAAGAATATCTCACTATGCCAATCTTCAACACCAGGGAGCAATCATCGAATAGTCAACAAAGGACAGTCTAACCGGGAGGCATATTTCCCACAAGTGAACAGTTTCAGAGTGTTAGAAATGGGGTCGCTAATTGGCAATGGTTTGCACCGTTATCCAAGTAGGCAACCTTCTTCTTAGTCAGGGTAAGGGGGATACCCTGCTAAAATAACCCCTGCTCACACCCTTGGTAGCTTGGCACCAGCAGACAGGCTTAACTCCAGGGATCTGTGTAAAGCGTTTGTGCACGCATACAGTAATACAGTGAAAACACTACAAATGGACACCACACCAGTTTTGAAAAATAAGTAATCTTTCCCTAAACCAAATAAGACCAAAACGACAAATCCACAATGCAGTGATCAAAATGTACTACTTGGAAGGTAAAAACAGTTCTGTTCATAGCAAACTATAGATACGAAAATTTCAACACAAAGTACCTTGGATGCGTCAAAATCATAAACAAAAAAACAGTTGCAGGGAAGGTGATGCATCGGTTCCTTACTCCAGGGGAGGTGATGTGTCTGTTCCTTACCTCCACGCAGGGGAGGTGTAGCGTCGGTTCCTTACTGAAGGGGAGGCAATGCTTCGCTTTCTTACCGTGCGGGAAGGTGATGCGTCTGTTTCTTACTGCGCCCCCAGTGTTCTTGTAGACTTGGCGCCCCGGTGCGATGCTTGGGGATCGGGGATACGTCTTTTCTCGATGCAGCAACGGCGCTTCATTGATCTCTCCAGCCGCGGTCCCACGATGCGTTGGTTCTTACAGCCTCACAGCAGGGTCTGCGTCAGAATCTGTGCGGTGATCTCAGACTTTGTAGATTGGTGCACTCGATGTGGCGATTACTCCAGCCGCTGGCAGGAGCTGCATCGGTTTCTCCAGCGATGCATCAGAAAGCTGTGTGGATGCATCACGCTTCTCGTAGTTGCAGCTCTTTTCCAGCTCCCAACAGCAGGAACAACCTCAAGAGGCCCAATTCAACAACTGGCATCTCCTGGCAGGTCAAAACTCCCAGCAACGAAGTTCAGGGGAGCTGGTGGTTAAGGCTTGGTGTCCCTGAGACTTCAGAACAGGAGGCAAGCCCTACTTCTAGCGCTTGGGGATCTTCCTCAAGCAAGGGACACAGCACACTGCAAAGTCCTTGTCCTTTCCTTGGCAGAAAAAGCCACTGCAGGCCAACCGCAGATAGCACACAGCAAAGGGGCAGTACTTCTCCTTCAGTTTCCCCAGCTCTTCTCCTCGGCAAAGGTTTCCCTCGAATTCCGGAAGTTATCTATAGTTCAGGGGTCTGTCCCCAACATTTATAGTCCATTTCTCTGTATTCTCTGGTGCCAGGGAAGCTCTGTGCTCAGTCCACACCAGTTCTGTCCTCTCTGGTGCAGCTTCCCGGCAAGAAGTGAAGACCGCATTGCGTAAGGCAGACCCAGCCTACTTAGGTGAAAGGAAATCTCCTCCCCCTACTTTAAGTGCAGATCTAATCAGCCCAGCCCTTACTGATCCAGGAAAGGCAGGACACACCTCAATCCTCCCCCCACCCCCCGTGGCTGTCTACAGTGAATATAGATCCCCAGCCCCTGCTGCTCCAAAGCCAGACAGTCAATACACAAACCAGCAGAGGCACACAGGATGGCTAAGCAAGAAAATACCTACTTTTTAAAAGTGGTATTTTCAAACCCAGAATGTGAAAATCCTCCTTACTAAAAGATGCATCTTTATATTCTGAGTTCAGGCATACTAAACTTTTCCTTCTTATCTTGTCTCAATGGGAAGTTATATTTATAAGATGTTATAAATAGACTCATTCTATCCTACGGGATGGATAGCCTTTCAATAGTGAAAAACTAAATTTCCTGTAGTTCACCATCAGGACATTTTACACACTCCAAAACATGTCCTACCTTTCACGGACACCGCACCCTTCCCACAGGGGTACATTGGGCCTACCTTAGGAGTGACTCACATGTAATAAAAAGGAAGGTTTGGGCCTATCAAGTGGGTGCACTTGCCAGGTCGACATGGCAGTACCAAAACTGCGCACAGAAACTGCAATGGCAGGTCTGAGAAGCTTTTGCAAGGCTGCTTGTGTGGGTGGCATAATCAGTGCTGCAGGCCCACTAGCAGCATTTGACTTACAGTCCCTGGGCACACACAGCGCACCGTACTGGGGACTTGTAGTAAGTCAAACAAGCCAAGCATGAAATACCAATCCATTGTCACAATTTACAGAGGGAGCACTTGCACTTTAGCACTGATCAGCAGTGGCAAAGTGCCCAAAGCATCTAGACCAGCAAAAATGGAGTCCAAAACACAGCAAAAACACAGGAGGCAGAGGCAAAAATTCAGGGGAAAACCACACCAGTGATGGCAGGTCTAACACAGAAGACAGTAGAAAGTCCCTAACCACGTAAATCACTGTTAGGAAGCACAAGCAGGTCACATGACACTTCTAAAGATGGAAAATAATGTAAAGCGTCGCCAAAGTCTGCCATGCCACGTGGTAGTTCAGACCCCTATGCACAGTGTAAGCCATTCAGATCCATCTGTTTTCTTTGATTTTGAACAAGCGATCCACATCATGGTTACATTTTGTATTCTTCACCACTTCAAAAACGAGTGGTTGGGTGCAGTGGTTAATTTGTAAAATAAAAAATGCCGGGGCTCTCCTCAGGAGGCAGCGCTAACAGGAAAAAAGTGTTGGTGCAAACTGCCTCCTGACTAGAGCCCCTGCACTTATTATTCTGGAGAGTACTTGGCCTAAGGGCTAGAGCTGCCGATTTCAGAGCTGGAGAACCGGGTTTGAGTCTCTGCGCGGCTCAACATCCTGTGATTCTGGGGAAAATAACGTGCCTTCCAAATGAGGGTGTCCTTAATTGGTGCTATAGGCACCGGTGCTGAGGATTAGGTGCCGGTGCTGAGCACCGGAAAGCACCGGCTCAAATTAAGCACTGGTTGGGTGTTGTATTGCACTTGGTTCCAGGTGGAAAATCTTTATTACGTGGGGTCAATAGAAGGTGGTTTCGGAATCCTGTTATTTTGGTGATGGATTTTGTGCAAGCGATGTACACCATGACTTAATACTAGTTTGTTTTATTAAAGTGTATTTTTTGGTTTTTGTGGCAGTACCGATCGGATTAATTATTTCACATCACTGGGTCCTGAGGATGGTCTTGTGGACCTGATGTGCCGTATGAGACCGAAACGTCAACAATTTGTCTTCTCGAACAACATTTATAACACCGCATGGTGCTATGAGTTCTTCATTCAAAATTAAAATGCGGTGATTTATATCTCATGGACTGGGATGTCTGGAACCTTTATAGTTTGGAGCATCCTTGCGCTTCCTTAGATCCTCAAGTTACATCAATGTGTATATAAGGATCATTAGCTGGTGTCAGTGTGGGTTTGTTGATGTACCACTGTATCAAAAAATGGTATTTGGACGACATTCATGTATAATGGATACAATGTTCTTTTAATGTAAATGTAAAAATTATATATTAGTGTTTTCATCATAACTTCACTGGTTTTTATTCTTTAATGTTGGATCAGTTTGATCAGCGTAAAGATTAAATTGAGTGGAAATATATCTTCCAGAAACATATTGGTTTGGAAGATTACAGTACCCAGTTCCTTGGGGTGGTGTACTGCATTGCCCTGTCCTAATAGATCACTTTCTAAAGTGGCATTTGCTAAATTGTAAGAAACTCCAACACCATAAGTTGTGATTTTACATTGCGAGCCCAGTGACGCCAATTAAAAAAAAAAAAAGTCCATCTGTTCAGAGGTAATAAAGGAATACCAATGTTCTCTTGTGGGAGGGATAGGCCTTGCAGTAGTGAAAAAACGAAATTGAGTTTTTCACTACCAAGACAAGTAAAACTCAAAAGTACCTGTGCTGCCTTTTAAATATATTGCACCCTGCCCTGTTGATCATACAGGGCCAACTTTAGGGTTGACCTATATGTATAAAAAGGGAAGATTTAGGCCTGGCAAGAGGTTTATTTTGCCAGGTCGAAGTGGCCGTGTGAACTGCACATACAGCCTCTGCAATGGCAAACCTGAGCCATGGCTAGAGGGCAACTTAAGTGGGTGGCACAATGACTGCTGCTGGCCCACTAGTAGCATTCCATTTACAGGCCCAAGGCACATGTAGTGCACTTTACTAGTGACTTATAAGTAAATTAAATATGCCAAATGGGGTTATGCCAATTTTACCATGTTTAGGTGATAGAGTACAAGCACTTTAGCACTGGTCAGCAGTGATAGAGTGCAGAGTCCTAAAACCAGCAAAAACGAGATTAAAAAAATGGAGGTAGGCAGGCAAAATGTGGGGAGGAAGACCACCCGAAGGCTGTCCGGTCTAACAGCCACTCTAGGCCGCATTCTCTTACATCATTTATTTTGCTGCCTCTGCCACTCCAGATAAGTACTGCCATCCTACTACTCAGAATTGGTCCTCCAATAGACACAGCCTGTCTTGAAATGCTGGGTAATATCCCCTGTGAACGGCAAACAACCCCAGATTGGTTTTGACCTATTTGGGCCTCCTCTGCGAGGTGCACCTTAATTCCTGTGGCACAGTGTGTGGGGTCCACATCATGGCACACCTGTCATGCTTAGGGCGCTGTACTGAAGAAAAGCAAAGGTTATTGTTGGAATGTTTGAAATTTATCTCAGCCACTGGCAACTACACAATGGGCTGCATTCAAGTTCATTCTTTGGCCACAATCTGTCTGGCTGTGACAAATAAATTACAGTCTCAAACTTCCAGACTGTCCTCTTAGAGCAACCGAAGAGGAAACTTTCTTACAGTTCTAACAGGAAATCTCCTTTCCTGCTGCAATCTTGACCTGTTTAACTGAATCAAGTAGCATGTGGAAATATTGTGCACCTTTGGTGTGACTGTTAAAAGAAAAGTCTTGCATTTCAGTTTCTTTGCTGTCCAACAGAAGTCAAACTATTTTGCCTTTTTTAAAACACCACTACCCCCAAAATATTCAGAATGTAGGATCTCTGTGTGTTCTTAAAATACTGAAGCTTGTTGAAAAGTCTAGTGTTAGTCCTCAGGCTCATTGTTTTCTCTGTCAAATTTGTCAGTGCAGAAAATAAGGTATCTTATAGAGTGCATAGTTACTTCATTTGAAGTGTCCCAGTGCTAAGGTTTCGATCCAAAGATCTAGATTGGGAGAACCGTAAAAGATGAATTAAATACATCTAAAGAGCTATTTTCCTGCCTAAGCAAAGGGGGGAGAGAACTCCACATCTTTGCGCCCAGGAAGCCAAAGGCGCATCGTATAATACAACCTCTTTTAATGATGGGGATAACCGCCAGAGAGGCCCCAGCTGACTTCAGATTTCTTCTTGGGGAGTAGGATGCGACCAAAGGGAGGAGATATCGTGTGCCCTGGTTATTTAAAAAAATATTTAACAATAGCACATAGCTTTAAAGGAAACACTTTCATTCAGAGGTATCCAGAGCAATTTCCCCAAGGCAGGTGCTGTGGGGCGCTTCTTGGAAGGTTTAGCAGCAGCAAGAGCTGCTACTTTTTGCACCTGCTGGAGTCTCATCAGTCATGACATAGCAATAGTTCTGTCTGGACATAACCAAAGACTGGGCAACTGTCTGTCTTCATAGCTGCTTTTTAGCAAAGCTCTGAGAATCTTTTTTGAAGGCTTTTGAGATCTCAAAACATTGTCCCGCTAGACTTGTGATTTGTCTATCGAATTAAAGCTTTAAGTCAAACCAGGTGCCAAGATTTGTGGCTTAGGTACTGGTAGAGGTCCAAGCGACTCAGGCCAAAAGGATGAGGACTAAATCGAAGGCTGCTTGCCAAGGATAAGGACCTCAGTCTTCCCAACGTTTAGCTTGAGACAACTGGGGTTCATCCAGCTACTTTCGACAGGCAAGATCTAATCGAAGCAGAACCTCCGAATTGGCATCATCCTTGGATAGAATAATTTTCAAATGCCTATCATCGGCCTACGACACAATTTTAAAGCTGTAATACTTGATGATATCAGCCAGGGGGTGATGTACAGATCAAAAAGTGTAGGGTTGAACGAAAAGCCCTGAGGCACCCACCCCCTGCTGCAGTGAGAAAACCTGAAGGAAAAGGCTTTTTTGCAACGAAGAAGCAAACCACAGTAAAGCCTTGACACCAAATCCGCTGCTCCAGTCGTTTAAGTAGAAGGCTGTGGGACTATTTCAAAGATTGTGCTGAGGTCCAAAAAAAAGCAAGGCTGTAGGGTCCCCTCTGTCACCAGCCTGGCGAATGGATTCATAGGCAAGCAGTAATGCAGACTATGTACGTACATGGGGCCAAAAGCCAGACTGGGTCTTATGAAGGTCTCTTGCTTCAATAAAGGTTGAGAGTTGTTGATTAATATATTTTTCTGTCACCTTAGAGATGAAAGGGAGCAACGAGATGGGCCTGAAATTCTCTGGCTTCATAGGATCCAGTAGCATTTTTAAGAGGAGCTCTATGATGGCATGTTTCCAAGCCTGAGGAACCTGTGCTAATCTGAGAGAGCTATTAAAAAGGTTGCAAAACAGTGGAGCAATAGCATTAGATCTTCGCTCAAGGATAGGCTGAGAGGCAGGGTCAGAGGTAGACCCTGATTTAACAGGTGGCATTAGCAAAAGTAGTACCTCTGAAGTGATAGATTTGAAAGTACACAGACCATCTCTATCCACTGGAGAGTCGCATTATGTGCCATATCTCCTTCTCCTCGAGGCAATGCGCTGTTTTAACAGCTCCTATATTTTACCCACCATCAGGCTCGGGTGGACTGCTTCAGAGTTCTGTAGGCCCATGTGGCCTAAGGACGCCCAAAAGCTACAACATATCACGAATCGACAATGAAAACATACATACGGATCCTGCGACCGTTAGAACCATATAGTATTCAATCGGAAGCAGTCGACTTGGACACCATCACTCTCCACAATCCTTTTGAGAATGTTAGTCTCCAGGTAATGGAGGCTAAACTGGACAGTCTTTTTAGAAAGTGCCCTCACGGCGGGACGATATATGCCTACTCCTACACCCATGACTTCTGCAACCTGTGTATTGCCAGAGCACAAATAACAGGACAGCACAGTGTGAAACTTTTTTAGAAAATAATAAGCCACTGAGAGGCAGACTGAATAGTAGAATGGCTCAAAACATGGAGATGACAGTGGAGACAGAGTTCTCCACAGAAGAGGCCCACCAGCGAGGGTGAGCTAGACGCCAATGTCACAACAGCAAAGGGGTACGTCCTTGCCCGCCCTCACTATGTCACCTCCAATAAGTCCAGTGGGGGAAAGGAGTCTGATGTGGAGGTCAAGGACACTGCGCACCAGGCTCCGCTGCCAGGGTCAGTCCCAGAATGAAGTCACCAAAAGATGTGAATACATTTGACCCACCCCATTTAAAGAAAGTCCTACATAAACCTCCCTTTCAACCCCATGGTGCACCGCAGCCCACGGACTCTGGTCGACACCGAGAGTGAGCCTCGGAGCTGAGACACGAAGAGAATGTTCTTGATCAGGCGTCGAGGCCTAAGGAAAGGCATGGAGCTGACATCGATGGTGAACACCCATTGACCTCTGCAGACACATCGGCATGGACAAAACACCCACTTCTGATGGATACTTCTGCCTGTGGATTCCTCACCTTTTGAATACCCTCTGCGCCAGCATTCCGCAAAAATTTCTTTCCTAGCTCTCCCACGTCGACTAGGACGTCATAATGGCATGGCTCCGCTCGCGACTCCATATGACTTCATCGGAGCCATAAGAGGACCTCGTCGGCGTGCTGACGTCCGTTCCCTTTTTTCCGCGCCATCGATGCGTATGTTTTTCTAGGGACTCTCCATTTTCTATGGTGAATACTTTGTTTCCTTGAAGATTTCAGATGGCTACTTCTGAGAAGTCTGGATTTAAGCCCTGCAGGGAGTGTGGCGGTCACATGTCGATCACTGATCCCCATGATGATTGCCTTTGGTGCTTATCTTCCGATCACGACATCGATGGGTGTCGAAGCTGCAGAAAGATGAATCCGAAAGCCCCTAAAGAACGTGAGGCTAAACTCTATATGGCCAAAGCTAAAAAGGAGAATAGGGGTCGAAAGCGTGCAAAGTCGTCGTCTTTTCATACTCCGAGGTCGAGAAAACACAAGAAGTCAAAGAAGAGGTATTGTTCTCGGCGCCGTTCGTCGAAGAACAAGGCTTCAAGGTTGCCTTCTCCAGCTAAGCGGCTTCGAAGGAAAGACTTTGTGTTTCCATCGCCTACTCCTTCACCACGGGCGACGCCAGTTCAATCTCCGGCTCCAATGTTGCCGGCGTAAAGGCGGTCTTCGACTCCTAAAGGTTCTCCGGCTCCCAGTATGTCTCCGACGGCCAGGGAGTCGTCTCCAGTTCATGTGGCTTCACCTGTGCGGGTGCCATCTTCATCGGCTCCGAAAGTTCCAGATCAGGATCAGGTGATACCTGTTCAGGAAGGTCCGGATCCATATCCTCCTTATCATGGTCCTGGAACGGACCCAACACATTTTTTAAATGCGATGTTTGGAATGTTTGCCAGGGCCTCTATTCCATCTGGTGCGCCTTCGGGCCCCGTGGGTCCTTTGGCCTTTAATTTGGGTGTACCTCACCAGTATGCCCAGGCGCCATTCTTGCTGACGAATCCGGCTTGGCATTTTCAGGCGCCGAGGTCTTCCACTCCGGTTCCTCGGACTACTTACGCTGTCGAGTCGGCGCAGCCTCGGATTCGATCGGCGCTGAGGTTTGAAGCTGAAGGTCCTCCATCGACGCCTATGCCGTCGTCATCGGCGCCGCGTCTGGCACCGCAACGCCGTTTCTGAAGCAGCGTTCTAGGAGGGATGCGCAGAGGCTGCTTGAAGAGGAGGAATATAGACTGGAACAGGAGGAAGGAGAAATTGTCGAATCTGTGGAAGAGTTTGAAGGCTTACAGGAGGCCAGTGGATTGGATACTTCCCCCGAGTATGATCTTTCATCTCCGAAGGCTGGGGTATTACATGATGTTGCTCCTTATGTTGTGATGACAAAAGCAGCTGAGTTACTTGATCTGCAGTTACCTTCAGCTGAGGTAAAATCTAACATCCTGACTGAGGTTCTAAATACATCTTCTGCAGTTTCTGAGCCTTTTCTGCCCTTTAATGAGGCCTTAATAGTCTATTTTGGAAGTCTGGCAAACACCTTTGACTGCTCCAGCAGTTTCCAGGTCCATTGCAAGAAGGTACAGGCCAGCTCCTGGGGATCCAGCGTTTCTTTATTAACATCCGTCACCTGAAAACTTGGTGGTCCAGGCTTCTTGCTCAAAACAATCTTCTGGTTTATTCCCTACCATACTAGGTAATAGGGATTCTAAAAAACATGGAGCAAGCGGCAAAGAAGGTATTTTCTTCTGCGAGTATGGCATTAAAGTCCACTAATGCTACCCGTCTACTTGGGAGGTATATCCATGCTCTGATGGACTCTGTCAAGCAGCTAGCTCCAAAGTTGTGTCTAGGATGACGGGAATATTTTCCTGGAGGCTTTTTCTGACTCTCAGGCTGCGCCCCATCAAGTTATACAATCCGGTCTGGAGACGGCTGACTCTGTGGCTCGTGTAATGGGGTCTTCTGTAGCAACAAGAAGACAAGCTTGTCTGAGGTCATCCAGATTTTCTCCTGGTGTTCAGGCAACCCTGCTGGATTTGCCCTTTGATGGATCGAGACTGTTTGGCACTAAAGCTGACTCTGCCTTAACAACGCTTTAGGGATAGCTGAGCGACTGCAAGATCTCTGGGCTTTCGAACGCAGTCTAGAGGATACGGCTACAAGCGGTATCGTGGATTTGCAAGGGCTGCTTCCTTTTCGTGGCCCTCAACAGAACCAGCAGCAGAATCCTTTGTACAAATCGTACAGGAGTAAAAGTAGGGGCAGTTTTAGGGGAGCAGATCGGCAGCAGTCCTCCCCTACCCTCCCCGCCACCTTTGGTGCCTCAGGAAAGCAGTTCTAGATCCCCCATCTTAGAACATGTTGGTCGGGTGTCGCACTTTCTACAAGATTGAAAATCGATTACTTCAGACCATTGGGTTATAAATCTTGTAGAGAATGGGTACACCCTCCCTTTTTTAGAGTTGCCTCCTCCTTACCATCCTCGCCAGGATTGGTGTTCAGAAGACCACTCACTGCTTTTGCAGCAGGAGGTTCTTACCTTGTTACAAAAAGGTGCGATAGAGGTGGTTCCAGAGCAGGAAAGGGGTCTGGGGTGCTACTTCCGGTATTTCCTGATCCCCAAAAAGGACAGTCGATTGAGGCCGATCTTGGACCTCAGGATTTTGAATCTTTACCTCTGGCAGGAAAAGTTCAAAATGTTGCCCTTGGCTCAGGTTCTTCTTGTGCTGCAACAGGAAGACTGGATGGTGTCCATCGATCTGCAGGATGCGTATTTTCATCTTCCCATCCTGAAGTCGCATCGGAAGTATCTCCGGTTCACGGTGGGATCGCAACACTGTCAGTTTGCGGTTCTTCCGTTTGGTCTGACTTCCGCACCTCGGGTCTTTACAAAGGTGATGGTGGTGTGATAGCGGCACATCTCAGAAGGTATGGGGTTCCTGTTTTCCCCTATCTGGAAGATTGGCTGTTGAAAGCGTATTCTCCGGAGTTGGTGTCGCGCCACTTGCAAGTGACAACGCAACTGTTTTTTAATTGGGTTTCTCGATAAATGTACCCAAATCTCACCTGGTGCCTTCTCAGCACAGCCTGTTCATAGGGGCAATACTGGACACTACTGTGTGTTGGGCATACCCGCCTCCGCAGAGGATTCTGGACATACAGGAGATGATTCCTTTATTTCACGATGGAGCGGTTGTTCCAGTCCTGAACGTTCTACGTCTGCTTGGTCTGTTCGCTTCCTGTATACTGTTAGTCAGTCATGCACGCTGGCACATGAGGGCACTTCAGTGGTGCCTCCGCAGGCAGTGGTATCAACACAACGGAGATCTCGGGGAGAAGGTCAGAATCTCCAGAGGCACTGCAGCGGAGCTGACTTGGTGGAGTGTGCAGGGCAACCTGTCTCAAGGAAAGCCCTTTCAGCCTCCTCCGCCGGTGGCCGCAGTGATCACGGATGCCTCCACTCCTGGGTGGGGTGCTCATCTGGGGGATCTGTAGGTCAAAGGTGTTCGAGGAATGTGGGCTGCTGAATTCATATCTGTGCATAGATCGCCGCCTAGTGTTGGGTCCGGATGTTTGCACGTTGTTGTCCTGGAAGAGTCTTCGAAGTATCCTGAGATAGGTGACTCCTCCCCTGGACCACAGTGCGCATGGGCATCCTCTCCATCCTCAGATTGTTTTTTTCCGCCATTGGGTTCGGATGTGCTTATCTTGACTCAAGTTAGGAAAATTTAGTTTTCAGGCCAAAAGGCCTCTAGTTTTCGTCGGTATAGTTCCCGATCGGTATCGACAGTTTACAGGCTAGTTTAGTGATTTTAACAACTTTTCGGATCCATTAAATCCGACCATCGACCGAACTTCGACGATGGAATCGAGGACCCCATTCAAGCGGTGTCCTGTTTGCCACGCCAAATACCCACATATCGACGTCCACCCGGTGTGCAACAAATGCCTCTCACCGGATCATGACGAATCAAAATGCATGGCCTGTGCCCGATTCAGATCCAAGAAGACTCTCAGAAATCGACGAGCCGCGCGACTGGAAGCGCAGCAAGCGGCACCGGCCCGACCAACATCTTCAGCACCGAGGACGAAGATGTCGAAAGCGTGGAAAATATACCCTCCAGCCCCGCTTCCGAACACGGTTCCAGATCGGAAGACGTAGATGAAGAGCTTTTTCACAGGGAAGAAGACGACGATGAGGTAGGAGACTACGATGAGGCCTTAGGGGCCGAAGAAGGTAGCTCTGGTGAAGAGCAGGGCCTACCCGTCCAAATGGAGGATATCCCAGTGCGTCAGTCGACGGCTCCGGTCGAGGGATCGCCTTCGGGCCTTACCCAAGACCAATCCAGCAGTTCTTAGGCCCCGCCCTCTGGCCCGGCCACAGACATACAGCGAGAGCCATTATTACCTAAAAAGACTGGTTTCCCTTCCACGAAACCGAAACCAATCGTCGCACCGGTTCAACAGAAACCGAAAGTGAAACTGACACTGGTCGGCTCGAGGCCCACCACACCTTCGACGCCAGCCAAACCCGTCGGCTCCGACCGCACCAAAAGGGACTTCGGTACCGAACTCGCTGCAGCCGATGTCGGCGCCGACCCGAAAAGAAAAGCCATCGGCACCGCCAAAGCGCCTCGGCCCCCAGCACCGAAGCAGTCGGCACCGGCCACCAAGGTGAAAATGGCCACTGCATCGCTATCCACCTCGTAAGCAGCGACTACGGTCCATTCATCGACGCAGTCGACGGCTACTACCTCTCCTCGGCTCGATGACCCGGTGACTTCGAAGAAGTCCACACCTGCCTCTACGGAACCACTCGGCGCCAAAGATCCGTCGGCGTTCCAGGTGCAACAAGTGGCAGCGTCCTTGCAACGCATCAGGGAAAAGGCATCCCTCCAGACCTCGTCGGGCTCCGAACCGAAAAAGGCACAGAAGGCACCTTCGGCACCGGCCAATATCACCTTTGGTTTGCCGCCACCCACGGCGCCGAAAATGTTCGAGATCAGAACACGGGTTACCCAGACAAGGTCCCCATCTACCGAACACTCTCCTACTGGGACATCACCGTCCCACTTCATCGACGCCGACACCGGCAGGCTCATGCTCCGAAAGCGGAAGATCACTTCCGGACAGGCTTTGGACTCCTATAGGATCCCGCTAAAGCAAAAGATGCCGGCGGAATCGGAACCAGTTCTCTACGAACAAATCCACACCTCTTACACAGATCCACAGTCGTTCTCCCCGACGCACTCCGACACAGATGCAGTGGAGGACTACATGGGTGACGACACCACTTACCTCGGGGACATGGACCCTGAGGGCCAGCAAGACCCTGATCAAGTCTGGGATGACTCTGTAGACCCAGGTGCCGCTCTGGATACACAGGACACGCAACTTTATGGCGCAAAAACGTCCCCCACAGAGGACACTGCTGCATTCAACGCCCTCATCGAACGTGCCGCAGCCAATCATGGAGTGCAACTCCACTCCGACATTATCGAGGACGATTTCTTGGTGGACACTTTCGCATCCTCCGAGAGGACTGTAAAGACTCTGCCCATGTTGAAAGGTGTCCTCAAACCAGCAAAGGACATTTTCAAAGAAACCACCAGGGCAAGGGTAATAAACCCCAGGATCGAGAAAAAGTATAAACCCGCACCTGGGGACCCCACGTACATTAGAAGCCAGTTGCCTCTGGACTCCATCGTAGTTGCCAATGCTCGCAAACGGGCACACTCGCAGACGACTGGTGATGCTCCTCCCCCGGACAAAGAGTCCAAGGTCCTAGAGACCTCTGGCAAAAGGATTGCAGCCCAGGCAGCAAACATATGGCGCATTGCCAATACACAGGCGCTCCTAGCTCGCTACGACCACTCACACTATGACACGTTAGAGACCCTACTCCAACACCTACCAGACGAATATAAAGAGGCAGCGGAGCTCCTCATCAGGGAGGGACAACTTCTCACAAACGCCTCCATCAAGTGTGCACTAGATGCCGCAGACACTGCTGCAAGGGCAATAAACACCAGCGTCCTGCTACGACGACACGCCTGGTTACGGATCTCCGGATTCAAACCTGAGGTCCAAAATAACATCCTCAATCAGCCGGTCAACCCCGACTACTTATTTGGACCGGAGGTTGACACCACCTTAGAAAAGATAAAAAAGACACGGACACTGCGAAGTCAATGGGGGCTCTGCAAACGCAGACATTTCGTAGTGGCTCCTTTCGTCGCCCCGGAAATAGAGGTGCAGGTAGAGGACAGGGGGCACAGCAAACCTACAATAAAGGGGGCACACAAAGTTCCTACGATAAAAACACCCGAGGTGGATATCGTGGCTCCAGCACCAAAGGCAGAGGACGTAGTTACGGCAATACCAGGTCCTCCCCCAAAAACAAACAGTGACGCCCTCTCCCTTCCCCCCGACCACATAACACCTGTCGGGGGAAGGCTCCAGCGGTTCCTGTCCACGTGGAATACCATCACCACGGACAGGTGGGTCAAAGATGTTATCCAACACGGTTACTGACTCGAATTAACCTCCACTCCACCCACCATACCGCCAAAGCAACGTCCTATGTCCTCAGAGCACTTAACGTTATTACAGCAGGAAGTGCTAAGTATGCTGCAAAAAGGCGCAATAGAGGTCGTGCCCGTCAACCAACAGGGAACAGGGGTGTACTCTCTGTACTTCTTAATACCAAAAAAGGACGGGTCACTCAGACCTATCCTAGACCTCAGACCCCTCAACCACTACATTCTCTCAGAGCATTTCCATATGCTCACCCTACAGCAGGTTCTTCCGCTGCTCAAACAGGGAGACTTCCTAGCCACACTAGACCTCAAAGATGCGTATTTCTACATACCCATACACCCGTCACACCGAAAATATCTCAGGTTCACTATTCAGGGGCAGCACTACCAATTCAAAGTCCTCCCCTTCGGTGTGACAACAGCACCCAGAGTTTTCACCAAGTGCCTAGCTACAGTAGCTGCACATCTACGGAGACAACACATCCACGTCTACCCTTACCTGGACGACTGGCTTGTTCAAGCTACGTCAGCCCAGCAATGTGCCAGCCACATGTCCCGCACCATTCACCTTCTTCACAGTCTGGGATTCTCACTAAATTACCCAAAATCACATCTCCAACCCGCACACGTACAACAGTACCTAGGTGCGACCATAGACACTCTGGCAGCCACAGCTCAGCCAAATTTAGTGAGGATCAACAGCATGCAACTGCTGATCTCAAAGTTCAAACCTCAACACTCCCTTCCTGCGCGAGTGTTCATGCAGTTGATAGGCATGATGGCCTCCTGCATTTTCATAGTCCCGCACGCGAGACTACATATGCGCCCGCTCCAGGAGTGCTTAGCACGTCAATGGAATCAGGCTCACGGGCAACTAAAAGACCTAGTGTTGGTGAGCGGTCGGGCATACAACTCTCTGCATTGGTGGAATCCACAAAACCTTTGCAAGGGCCGACCGTTCCAAGAGCCTGTTCCACAAATAATACTGACGGCGGACGCGTCTCTCCAGGGATGGGGAGCTCATGTACTCAATTACACAGTGCAGGGACTATGGACAACACCGCAAAAGAAGATGCACATCAACCTTCTAGAACTGATGGCAATCTTCCTGGCAATGAAAGCATTCAAAGTACACCTGTGCAACAAGGTCGTGTTGATCCGGACGGACAACATGACCGCCATGTACTACATACAGAAGCAGGGAGGAACACACTCTCCACAGTTGTCTCATCTGGCTCAGAGTATGTGGAAGTGGGCCATTCAGAGGAACATATTCCTCATGGCAGAACACCTCCCGGGCAAGGACAACCAGATGGCGGATCTGCTCAGCAGACACAGCCACCAGATGCACGAGTGGGAGCTACATCCATCAGTACTCCAACCGTACTTCCAAAAGTGGGGTCATCCAGAGATAGACCTATTCGCCACAAGCGAAAAAGCAAAATGCCAAAGCTTTGCCGCCAGGTTCCCACATCCACAGTCGCAGGGCAATGCGATATGGATGAACTGGTCCGGCAGATTTGCGTACGCTTTTCCACCAGCGCCATTGATACCGCTGGTCGCACGCAAACTGCGACAGCACTCACTGACACTCATCCTAGTTGCTCCATCATGGGCGCGCCAGCCATGGTACACCGCCTTTCTGGAACTTTCCGTGGTGCCGCATCAAAGGCTGCGGATCAAACCTGCGCTTTTGACACAGAACCATGGAGAAATTCAGCACCCAGATCCGCAACAGCTGAACCTGGCAATCTGGCTCCTGAAGTCTTAGAGTTTGGCTACCTAAACCTGCCACCTGACTGTATGGAGATCATTAAGGAAGCCAGGAGACCCACTACCAGAGCTTGCTATGCAGCTAAATGGAAGAGGTTTGTCATTTACTGTAACAACAATGACATTAACCCGCTAGACGCATCCATTCAAAATATAATCTGTTACCTCTTACACCTCTACCGATGCAATCTGGCATACACCTCAATACGTATCCATTTGACCGCAATAGCAGCCTATCTCCAGAACAGGCAGCACCTCTCTTTATTCAGAGTGCCTGCCATCAAAGCTTTCTTGGAGGGACTTAAACGAGTAATTCCCCCAAGACACCCACCGGCACCAGTGTGGAACCTCAACTTGGTCCTCACCCGACTGATGGGCCCACCCTTCGAACCTCTACACTCATGTGAGATTCAACTCCTCACCTGGAAAGTAGCTTTTCTAGTGGCAATCACTTCGTTAAGAAGAGTTAGTGAACTCCAGGCACTAACCATTCAGGAGCCATTCATACAGGTTCACGCAAACAGGGTCGTACTACGTACCAACCCCAAATTCATGCCTAAAGTTATATCGCAGTTCCACATGAATCAAACTATTGAACTGCCTGTTTTCTTTCAGGATCCACAAAATGTCGCTGAAAGAATGCTCCATACACTAGATGTCAAAAGAGCCCTCATGTACTATATAGACAGGACTAAACACTTTAGGAAGACAAAACAACTTTTCGTTGCCTTTTCTCCACAACACAAAGGCAACGCCATCTCCAAAGCAGGTATAGCCAGATGGATCGTTAAATGTATTCAAATTTGCTATCAAAAGGCTAAACGCACATTAACGATTCCCCCACGAGCCCACTCAACACGTAAGTTAGGGGTATCCATGGCTTTCCTGGGAAACATTCCTTTACAAGATATATGTAGAGCAGCCACATGGTCCACTATACATACATTTACCAAACACTATTGTGTAGATGTACACTCAAAACAGCAGGCAGCTGTAGGACAGGCTGTTCTCAAAACTCTTTTTCAGACCTCTGCAGCTGGCACTGGTAGCCGCCGCTAATAGGAGGTACTGCTATGTATTCTATGCACAGATATGAATTCAGCAGCCCACATGCCTCGAACTGAATATGCTACTTACCAGTATGCATCTGTTCTTGGCATGTAGGGCTGCTGACATTCATATCGCCCACCCTCCTCCCCGGCGCCTGTAGCAGCTGCAGCTCTCAGAATTACTGTATAGCATGGTCATCACTTTCTGTATCTACTCCATCACTGCCACAATGGCGAAAAACAATCTGAGGATGGAGAGGATGCCCATGCGCACTGTGGTCCAGGGGAGGAGTCACCTATCTCAGGATACTTCGAAGACTCTTCCAGGACAACAACGTGCAAACATCCGGACCCAACACTAGGCGGCGATCTATGCACAGATATGAATGTCAGCAGCCCTACATGCCAAGAACAGATGCATACTGGTAAGTAGCATATTCACTTTGGTCTCCAGAGGAAAGGTTGCTTCATATCAACTTTCTGGAATTGTGGGCGATAAGTTTGGCGCTAAAGGCTTTCCTTCATTCCCTGCGCGGTCAGTCAGTTCAGGTCCTGACTGACAACACTACCGCGATGTGGTACATCAACAAACAAGGAGGTGTAGAGTCGTATCCCCTCTGTCAAGAGGCTCTGCGACTCTGGACCTGGGCTCAGGGCCATCAGATTTGTGTGTTTGGAAATCATCTAGCTGGTGTGCTGAATATTCGTGCGGACAGTCTGTCGGCGTTACTCGGCCGATCACGAGTGGCAGCTTCATCCGGAGGTGGTCTGTCGCATCTTCGAGATGTGGAGGTTTCCTCAGCTAGACCTATTTGCCACTCACGATAACGCGCACTGCCCGTTGTTCTGCAGTCTCCAGTATCCGATGCAGAGGGCGCTGTGGGACGCGTTTCAAGTGGATTGGACCTGGCAACTCCTTTACGCGTTTCCTCCCATACACTTGATTCCTCGGATTGGCCAAGAAGGGCGTGGTACACAGATCTTCTTCACCTCTCATCGCACCCTCCGTCTCCCTCTCAGGGCAGACCTCATCCCGCAGTCGCAGGGGCAGGTTCTACACCCCCCACCTCCAGAGCCTACACCTTCATGCCTCGAGACCAAACTGAGTTCCTTCGGATGTGGTGGATGTTATTTATTGTCCAGGCGACACTCCACTAGGTCTATTTATTCCTCCAAATGGTCTATATTGGTCAAATGGTGTGGAAAGAGGTCCATTGATCCTTTGAAGGCTCACTTGTCGGATGTTCTTCAGTTTTCGCTTTTCTTTGCCCAGCAGGGTTGTGCTGTGGCCACTGTTAAGGGCTATTTGTCGGCTTTTCTATGTTTGCCGGACCAGCTGTCTTTATTTAAGTCCCCCGTTGTTATGAGGTTCATTAAGGGACTTATTAATAGGTTTACTCCCACTCCTTTCATTATGCCTCAGTAGGATTTAAATCTTGTTCTTACCTTTTTAATGGGTTCTCCTTTTGAGCCTCTTCGTAGTTGCCCGTTGAGGCTTCTCTCTTTTAAGACGGTTTTCTTGATTGCCATTACCTCAGCTAGGAGGGTAAGTGAACTTCCGGCTTTTGTTCTAAACCTCCTTTCTTGACCATTCATGCAGTTAAGTTGGTTCTTAGGACCAGGGCTGCTTTCCTTCCTATGGTAGTTACTCCTTTCCATTTGGGACAGTCCATTACCTTACTTACCTTCTATCCTCCCCCCTCACCCTTCCAAGGAGGAGAGGCTTCGTTTGGACCCTAAGAGAGCTGTCCGCTTTTATTTGGACAGAAAAAGAGATCCGAGACTGGACAATCAGCTCTTTGTGGGCTACGCTGGGCGAATGAAAGGCAAGGCTGTGCACAAGCGGACTCTCCAGGTGGATCATCTTGTGCATCAAGATTTGCTACGCCTTGGCCAAGAAGGACCCTCCTGAAGGTATTGGAGCTCATTCCACCAGAGCGAAGTCCTCTTCTTCTGCTATGGCTAGAGGTGTCTGTTGTTGATATTTGTAACGCAGCAACTTGGGCCTCCCTCCATACTTTTGTAAAGCATTACTGCTTGGATTCGGAGGTTAGGAGGGATGGTCATTTTGCTCGTTCTATTTTGCAAGATTTTTTGGTCTAGTCAGGTAGACACCCTCCTCCGGGAGAGGTACGGCTTTGGGATTCTATTCAAAAGGTGGGAAATCCACAGGCAGAGGTATCCATCAAAAGAACAAGTTACTTACCTTCGGTAACGCTTTTTCCCGGTGGATACAGTATCTGCCTGTGGATTCCTCACTGTCCCACCCGCCTCCCCGTTGTCCACCTGTTTCTACCAAAAAATGCTTTAACTGTTTGACATGAATGTTTTTTTTAATGTCTTAAGCATGCTTATGTTTTAATAGTGGGAAATGCTTGGTCTGTTGCTCCTTTTCCATGCTTTTATTGGTTATGCATTGTGTGTGTGTGTGTGTGTGTGTGTGTGTGTGTGTGTGTGTGTGTGTGTGTGTGTGTGTGTGTGTGTGTGTGTGTGTGTGTGTGTGTGTGTGTGTGTATGTAGAAAAGCGATGATTTCTCTGCACCTCCACAGCAATGGCGAACAGAGACGCGAACCCAGCGAAATGAGGTTAAATGGAGTTCTTGATTTTTCTGAACCTCGAACCCGACGCGTTTCGGGCTTCGGAAGCCCTTGCTCACAAGTCAGTTTGAAACACGTTCGTCATCATTTTTAAATACTTCACAGTGATTAAAGTGCTGACACCACATGGTGCATAGACTTGGAAAATAGATGAAACACTGCAAAAAGTTAATGTTGCGATAGGTCTGTTTTCTCAACATGTGGTTACTCATAACTGCTTAAATGCTTATAAGGTGACCGATTCATTCCATGTTACGACCAAACAGTGCTAATAATACATAAAATTGTCCTAAAAGCCTATAAATATATTAATAAATAGAATTTTTATAAAATTTATATAAAAAAACGTTTTTTAATTATTGTATACATGGTTAACTAAGCAAAAGATTTTTTGAAATAAAAATCAATGCAAAGATTCAATTGGTCAGAGATATATTACTCTTATGATCGTACACCCGTCCAAACATGTTTCCTATATCAGCCTAAATGCTGTTTTTTTACTGCTCATCCGAATCTTATATTGACAGACAAAACTATGCAGTGTTTCACACCTGAATAAACGTGCTAACTATCTGATCCTTACTTGGATCGCCATAAAGTGCTAGTGCAATAAGGAAATATATAATAAATAATAAATTATATGCATATACACAGCTAAAAACATCAAGGTAAAAGACGGTTAAAACCCTTATTCAACGAAGTTAAAATTCGGGCTGAAACCGGACTAAAACCATCTGATGTTTCTATGTGTGTATGGGAAGTGGAAGAGAAATCACATTTGCCTATACTAAAAGATCAAAAAGCTATATACCGACACTTCAAAAAAATAACTAACAGTTGTTCCCAAGACATCCTGTAACGTGAGTAAGACCAAATGTGTGTTATTATGTTATTTACAGAAAATGATACATCTCATCTGTGTTATTTAAACCATTAGGGGTCTTACTATCTAATTCTACAATCATTTTGGATTCCAGTTGTCTTAATCTTTTTTCCCTATTCCCCCCCACGTCGTAATTTGGGTACATTCGCCACTACAAAATATTTTAAACTATTCAGGTCATTGTTATGCATAAACTTAAAGGGGTGTGTGTGTGTGTGTGTGTGTGTGTGTGTGTGTGTGTGTGTGTCCCAAAACAAAATACCAGCACTCACGGGAACAGTGTCCTCACTTTATTAAAGGACAAACCTCACGACAAAACGCGTTTCGGCTGCCGCCTTTGTCAATTGTGATCGGCGTGCGCGTTAGGTAAACATAAATACTTTACACATCATTGAAATGAACATAGGACTTCCATCAGTCATAGAATGGCAGCCATTGTTAAACATGCAAAGTCTACCGCTCACCCGTTATCCCCCTCCGCTGTGGAGTACCGCAGGGCTCATCCAGAAGATTATTGTGTCTATAGGCAGGACCGTACCTCAGCGCGCAAAGGTGGAGGGATAGCAATACTACATCATAACAGCCTCCGCATTAAAGCCATTGATTTAAAACACACGAGCTGTGAGGCACTTGCATTTACCGTGACACTCACTACCAACCAAACACTCACAGGTGCCCTTCTATATCGACCCCCAGGCTCCCGTACAACATTCCTCTCACAACTTCATCAACTCAGTGAACTAGCTGTGGAGCACAAATATTTCACCATATTGGGTGATTTCAATTTTTATCTAGAATCCCACACCGACAAAGACACTGATCAGCTCATCAATGATCTTTATACTGTGGAACTGAAACAATTGATAACGGTTCCAACACACAAAGCGGGACACACACTTGATGGTATTTTTACCAATAACCCATACATCACCATTAACCAAATATTGCCTTTAACATGGTCTGATCACTTTGCCATTTTATTTGATATTAAAACCACAACACCGGCTACTAAAAGAACAGCCCTGAATTCCCACCTAACCACTAGAGACTGGAAAAGTTTGGATTACATTCAGCTTGAACAGACTCTCACTGAGGCCTTTTTGGATATAGACACAGAAACTGATCCCAACTTGGCAGCCACGAGATATACCTCCACGCTTGACAAGGCTTTCTCTACACTAGTTCCATCTAGAACAGTCAAGCACATCAGGAAGACCCCTTCGGCCCCTTGGTTCACCGAACAACTTAGACTACAGCGACAATATTGCCGTAATCTTGAGCGCCATTGGCGCAAACACTATAACGCTTCAGATAAAACCACATACACAGCAGCACTCCATAACTATAAGCAGAACATAGCTACAGAGAAAAACACTTATTATACTACCCAAATAAATCAAGCCAATTGTAGCATGAAGAAACTGTTCGAAGTCGTGAACCATCTTGCTGAACCATCTAATCCACCCACTGAAACATCTCAAACTTTCTGCAACACTTTGGCTGACTTCTTCTCTGAAAAGGTCACTTCCATATTTAAGGACTTCTCCCCAAACCTGAACCTAACTGAATCATCCAACACTCAACTGAACGTGAACCCCATAGCACTCACGGAATTCACCAAAATACAGTCGCACAATATCCATAAACTAATTCTGTCAATCAAATCGGGTTCCCCACTGGACCCATGTCATCCTTCTATATTCAATACTATTCCAGACACTATCACAACTCCACTGACACACATCTGTAACATTATGTTTTCAACAGGTCTATACCCATCCATTTGGAAAAACACCATAATCAAACCACTTGTAAAAAAACCATCACTTGACCCTTCATTACCATCTAGCTATCGCCCTATTGCATCTCTGCCGTTTCCAGCCAAAATCATTGAATCAGTCATGAACAAACAACTGTCTGACTACATCCAAAATAACAACTTATTGGATGATACTCAGTTTGGATTCCGACAAGGACATGGAACAGAAACTGCCTTGATTAAGGCTGCAGATGAAATAAGAACCGCTATGGATAGTGGAGGACAGGCTGTCTTGATTTTGCTAGATCTATCGGCGGCCTTCGACACGGTCGATCACTCTACTTTGATCGGCCGGGTCGAGGCCATCGGTATTAAACACAAAGCCAGAGATCTCATCACTTCATTCCTGGCGGACCGCAAGCAGGCAGTTAAGTTAGGCACTTTTACCTCCCCCTCTTTTAGCCACCCTTGTGGAGTTCCGCAGGGTTCCTCGCTAAGTCCGACTCTTTTCAACATCTATGTTTCGGACTTAGCGAGGGTAATAAAAGCCTACAACATCAACTTAACAACTTATGCCGACGACACCCAGCTGGTACTATCCATACACAAAAACGGTTCTCAGATAGCAGCAAACTTCAAGGATGGCATGCGGGCTATCAGCAGTTGGATGGCCTCCAACTGTTTAAAACTTAATTCATCTAAGACGGAGGTCATGCTTTTCGGTAAGATTGAGCCTCTGTGGTCTCCTTTATGGTGGCCGGAAGAACTGGGGACCCCACCCCAACCAGTCAGTAAAGTAAGAAACTTGGGAGTAACATTTGATGACAAACTTTCTTTTCATCACCATGTGAACACCATAGCCTCATCATCATTTAACATACTAAGGAAAATAAAGAAACTTCTCCCATATCTTCCCACATCCACAGGAAAAACATTAATCTCCACACTGGTGTTTTCACGCATCGACTATTGCAACGCCCTCTTCCTCAATGCAAATAAAAAAATCATTTCCAAATTACAAACAATACAAAACGCCTCAGCCAGAGTTCTACTAGGCATTCCAAAATTTAGTTCTGTCTCTAGATACTTGGACGAGTTGCATTGGCTTCCGGTCAGGAGTCGGACGAAATTTAAGGCCCTTTGTATCGTCTACAAGGCAGTAAACAACACGGGACCTAAATTTCTTAGGACGTCACTCAAGCCTTTATCAACCTCCAGAACGCTTCGCTCCAACACTGCTCATCTGCTCCATATACCCAGAACAAGGAAAGTCAACTGGGGAGACAGATGCTTTACTGTTGCAGCTGCAAGACTGTGGAACTCCCTTCCTCTTAACATAAAATCCAGTCCTACGTTGATTACCTTTAGAAAGCAGATAAAAACATGGCTGTTTTCCCAAAGTAAAGACTGTTCCTAAACCATTCTAAAACTGCCCAAACTCTCACATTGGTTACATTTATAGCTCCCAGCGCCGAGACACCCACGGGTAATTGTAGCGCTTTAAAAATCGCAAAAATAAATAAATAAATAAATAAATAAATCTTTGAGCCCTACGTTATTTAACGTTTACATGGCCCCACTGGATAAACTGGTTAACCCGTTCGGCGTATCAATAATCAACTACGCGGACAATACCCAGCTGGTGGTTACCCTCTCACACCCCCACCATGCCCCCTCGGACCTTCATAGCTGTCTCACTGAAGTCCACCGCTGGATGAACCTCTCATCACTAAAATTAAACGGCTCAAAGACCGAGATACTGATGCTCGGCCACAAAGGACCCTCCCTGCCGCCTCACCTCTGGCCCGACTGCCTGGGCAATCCCCCCACCGCTAAGGAAGATGTAAAAAGCCTAGGCGTTTGGATCGATAACGACCTAAGCTTTAGAACGCAGGCAACAAAAACTGCAGGAACATGCTTCGGACTCCTTAGAGCCTGCAGAAAGGTCTTCCCGTTGCTCCCAGCGAACGCCAAGAAACTTCTCATTCAGGGCCTCATTCTGGCGAGACTAGACTACTGCAATGCTATTTACTTGGGAGCTCCCGAAGCCACGCTCAACACCTTGCAGAAAGTCCAAAATGCCGCCGCGCGCCTTCTGACTGGTACACCAGCAAGATCATCTGCTAAACCAGCCCTCGAGTCTCTCCATTGGCTCCCAGTCAGAGAAAGAGTGGCCTTTAAGGCTCTCTGTCTGGCCCACAAAACCCTGAACAACAATGGCCCTCCCCTCCTCAAGGAATTCATTATCCCTTACAAAGCAGAAAGGGCCCTCCGGTCCAGTGGAGAAAATCTCATCACAGTCCCCAGAGTCAAAAAAGCCAGGACCGGTGGCCGCCGCTTCTCGGTCCACACGGCCAAACGCTGGAACAACCTCCCAAAACTATTGAGATTAGAACCCAATCTTCTTCAGTTTAGAAAATCACTGAAGACCCTCCTCTTTCCTCATCCATAAAACTCCCCCACTGGTGATATCCTCGGAATTTCAGGTTTAGCGCTGGGATGCTCTAGGGTTACTACGCGCTCTACAAAACCTTTAAATAAATAAATGTATACATGTGAAAATGTGTTGGTCTGCTAGTTTGCCTTGGTGGAACTGACGTCAGCACGCCAACGAGGTCCTCTTATGGCTCCGATGACGTCATACAGAGTCGCAAGCGGAGCCGTGGGAGAGCTAGGAAAGAATTTCCACGGAATACTGGCACGGGGGTATTCAAAAGGTGAGGAATCCACAGACAGATACTGTATCCACCAGAAAAAGCGTTACCAAAGGTAAGTAACTTGTTCTTCATGCACACTCCTCAACTCTGACAGAGAAAAAGGAACATGGTCACTCTTCCACGCAAAAGAAAACTTTGATTCAGACACCACCAAAGACAATAACCCCTTCCTCGACAACAAGTGCCAGAGAAACAGGCAAACACACCGCAAAAAACAATACTGCAGGAGGAGGGGAAAAAACAATGTTTTTGAAGGCCTTCATGAATTAATGCAGAAGCTGCGTCATAAGGAGACTTCCAAAAGACAGTCATAATTTGGATGTTCCACCTCCACTAACAAAAAGACTGGCCATAAGGCCACAAGCCGAATGCCATTAAGTAGACCACTTTCGCTACACACAAGGTCAACCTCACCCACTAAGGAAGTGGAGGGAGGAGAAGGCTCTGAGCATCAGACTTAATACTCTGGCTCTGAGGGAGACACACAACATAGCCCAGACACGTGGGATGACTGATTTGGTCTTTCCAGACACTGACATAGAACCGCCTATCCCAGCTATAGCATCTCCATCTGATACCTACTCGTAGTGTGATACAAAGGGCAGCAGAATATCACAAATTGCCAATGTAAACAGGTTTTCAGTAGAAACATTATCCAGAACGGAACTCTCAGTTCAGTATGTACCAATGATGGGCGCAATGCTGAAAATATCTAAAGAAATTTTTTAAGACCATGCAAATTAATGGTATTTACACCCAGAATTGAAAGAAAGCACTGGCCTTCAACTTCTGACCATCAATGCATCAGAGGACTCCCTACTTCAGTCTCCTTAGTTGTGACTACAGCGCGTAAAAAAAGCAGCATCACAAAGCACTGGCGGTGCCCCCACCTCCTGACAAGGAGAGTAAGCGCATTTACGCTGCAGGAAAAAAGGTTGCGACAGGACATGCCAATTACTGGTGAAGTGTAAATTCCTCTGGCCTCCTGTCATGCTATGATAGAGCTGCATGGGATGAAATGTGGGAACTATTACAGCGTCTCCCTGAGCATTTTAAGAAAAAAGGGCATGATCTGGTTGCAGAAGGAAGGCAAATATCGAATGCAACAATACGATGTGCTCTACATAGTGCAGACACAGCTGCAAAAGGCATTAATTCCTCGGTGATGCTATTTCAGCATGTATGACTTCACATATCAGAGTTTAAACCAGAAGTGCAATAAAACATTATAAACACACCATTAGATGGTGAGCATCTGTGTGGTCCAGAAGTTGGCAAGCAACTTAAAAAAATAAAAAATTACACAGTGACAGCTCAATCAATGGGAGCCTTGCAGTCCACTATGCAAAAACACCAGCCCTTTCTGAGGTACCAAGGAAGAGGGGCCGACCCCAAGTTACCAATGATGGCAGCTACAATATCACCAGCCATCAGGGAAAGGATATTACTGGGGTGGTTTTAAATCAAGAGGCAAAGGTAGAGGAGCACCCACAAAGGGAGATTGGTTCTACCTCGAAAGTGTGACTTCCCAAACTCCCCCAGCCGTGCTAATCAAGAGTTCCAGCAAACCGAAATGTCCACATGTCACCTACACCACTATCACCCACATAGATTGCGATTTACAATAACTGCAACAAAATCCCATTTACTCATTCTCTGAATACAACATTATCTGGGAGCCTTACTTCGATCACAGGAAAAGCTTATCCCAGTCCACAGAAGGTGTTCAATCTCCAGAACAACTGGCTCTTTTTCAGCCATATTGTTGCCTCACAGTGAAAATAGGACAGTCTTCTAGGTGTGATGGCTTCTTGCATAGCAATAATTCCACATGCAGAACTACAAATGCGACCCCTACAGGACTGCTTAGCATCACAGTGGTCACAAGCAGGGGGCAGTAAAGCGGATCTAGTGTTGATTTCATCCAAGGCCCATTAGGCACTAAAATGGCAGAATATACAACACACACAAGGGAAGAGCCTTCAAAGATCCAATCCCGCAAGTGACAAATACTACAGATGCATCACTCCTGGATCAGGTTGCTCACATGGAGGACATTACAGTACAGGGTCACTGGCCTGCACAACAGACAATTCACATCTTTGTTTTAGAACTACTAGATATACAAATGGCTGTCAAACCATTTCTACCCAACATTAAGGGGAAATGTTTTTCTGTGCATAGACCATATTACTGCGATGTACTACATCCAGGAACAGTGGGAGACCCATTCTTTGCAGCTGTCTCAACTAGCACAACTCATATGGAAATGGGCCGTCCGGTTCAAAATCCACCTCCTGGCACAATACATAAAAGGGGTGGACAACTCGCTAGCAGATCTTCTAAGCAGGAAGCAACAAGTCCATGAATGGGAAGTTCACACTCAAGTCCTACAAGCATACCTCCAATGGTGGGGACACCATCAATAGATCTCTTTTGCCACTGCAGAAAACACAAAATCCAAGCTTTGCATACAGGCACCCACATCAGTGATTCAAAGGTAATGCTCTATAGATGAACTGGTAAGGGATATTTGCATACGCTTTTGCACCTCTCCTACTCATTCCTTATCTGGTCAGGAAACTCAGACCGACATCACTAAAAATGATGCTCATAACTCTGTGTGCATATCAACCATGGTACACAACACTACCGGATTTATCCCAAGTACATCACAAGAAGCTTCCCAACATTCCAGATCTTCTCACTCGCAGCAAGGGCAGAGTTAGGCACCCGAATGTACAACAACTCAACCTTGCAATCTGGCTTTTGAGATCGTAGAATTTGGGTTCTTACAATTGCCACTAAAATGTATGGACATTTTAAAAAAAGGCAGGAGACCAACCACCAGGGCATGTTATGTAGCAGTATGGAAACACTTTGTTCAATATTGTGCTGCAAACAATATAAACCCTTGCTCTCCATCTGAACTGCAACTGGTATGTTACCTGTTACATCTTCAAAAATCACATCTAGCATACAATTCTATAAGACTGCATTTAGCAGCAGTCGCTGCATGTTTGCAAAGCAGAAGACATCAATCTTTTTTTTTCTTTTTTGCTTATTAGTAATAAAAGCATTTACAGAGAGACAAAAGAGTAATTACACCACATATTCCTCCTGTACTATCATGGAACATAAACTTTGTGTTAACACAGTTGATGTCCACACCATTTGAACATATGCATAAATGCAAATTTCAGTTTCTAACATGGAAAGTGGCTTTCCTTGTTGCAATTACATCCCTAAGAAGTTAGTAAAATACATGCACTAACTATTGAAGAACCGTATGTTCGATGGCATGTGTGGCTGTAGATACACATGATCTGCGTACTCCTGCCATCTATTATTGGGTTCAGAGTTGTGCAACTTGTTTTTCTTCTAAGAAGTATTTCGAGTCGTGAGGTAGTGACTCCTACTCTGTTTCTCTCCACCGTCCGATTTGAATGTGTGTGCCTCTCCTCCGTGTAAGAGTCTTCGGTCCTAGCCTGCCTTCGACAGTATAGTGCATCTCTATTGTGTTTTTGTAATCCGCTGCTGCTCGATAATAGTCGTCTGGTCTAACATCGGCCGATCGCCTTTCGGGGCGCCTACTCTTCCACATGCATCGTCCTTACGGATGATGTGTTCCTGATAGAATTAACACCTTTTTGATATTGCCTACAGTGTCACACAATATCCACACACCTGTCAAGACCAGGTGTTGAACCTCTGCCTGCCACCAGACGACCGAGAGGCTTACTGCGACACCTGAAAGTCTTTCTGATCCAAGAAGACTCTTCGCGATCAAAAGGCACTTTAACTGTAAATGTTTCGCCATACCGGAAACGACACACCGGACATTTTCTGTGAGGCGCACGCCCATGAAGAGCCAGTGGATGAGGGGCGGAAGGGCGGTTCTCTATCAATGATTTCTGGCTCAGATGTGGAGGAAGAACTCAAATACACCCTGCTTCTCAGGCAGGGCATGAGTACTGTTGCCCCAGACACTGCTCCAACTAAAGAGTTTCAAACACTTGCCCCTTCCACTTCTAGAGGTAGTCCGACTGCCACTGCCATCTGGCCATGGTTAGATTCTAAAAGATATTTCGGATGCCGTGCCTTTGGGCCCAGCACCGAAAACCTCAGTTAAAGCTAAGCCTATGGCTTCGGCACCAACCTCCTCGGATCTAGCGCATTCTTCAGTCTCTGCTAAGCCTTCGGGACCGACATGGCAGCTGCCTTAATCTCTTTCAGTACGAGGAAAATCGTCCAAAGCCTCGATTCTGCAACCAACCGAAGCCCTCAAAGCATTCTTCGGTCTCTTTGTCCCAAGTAAAGCCAGTTCTTTAAAAGATGGACATTAAACAGAGAAAATCCAAATTCAATGGAGACACAGGGCGAATAATAACCTCTCTTCCTCCTGAGAGGCAGGTAACACTTCAAGAAGGCTTGGGCATTCCTGTACCTTCATAAAATTAGACAAAAGACAAGGCTACCAGCCCTGCACATCATCCTCAACCACCTCCTCTGCCACCATTTTCTCCTTCTTCCCATCAGGACCCTCTAGATAATACACCTCCAATTTCACCCACGGGGATTTAGGAGAACCATTGGGGGACCCAGATCCTTAATGACACAGACCCCGTCACTCATAACCCAAATCTTTACCCCACACGACCTTCCCCACCTGAAGATGCCAGTGCTTACCAATAAGCAGTTGCCAGTGCAGCTACCTATCATGGGGAACAACTTCATAGAGTCTCTAGAACAGAACTTCCTCTTTGACACGCTTTCATCGACTGATAGGGACTCAGTTGCTGTCCATGCTTCCAGGCATGTGACGGCACATGGAGGACATAAATATATATTAATGTATTTATTGGCATTTTAAAACAATGCTACAAACATTACAAACAGCAAGCCAGTTGCTAATCGGTACATAGTTAAATCGACATTTGCCTTCCTTATCAATTACAAATGTCATTTCATGCATGCTCGATCCTCTGCTCAGTACATGAAAGAAAGTAAATACATCCTATCATAAAAAACAGCTACTGCCAGGATCTAAAGGACAGTTTAAGAACCCTCTAGGTTGTGCACAAGTAATTAGACACAGCGGCAGATAACTGCATAGTTCTTCCCAAGAAACAGCCGTCCCCCAGTCTCCGACCTCCCCCAGGCTGCTTGTGTTTGCTCATAAAGACCCAGAGTCCATCGTCGTATCTCCAGCAGCCTCCCGACGCTCTGTGGCCCACACAACAAAAGGTTCCCAAATGTCCCTGGGCCTGGATGATGAAGGCAATCCAGTCGTTTTTATAGGGAATCCCTTTTCGCCCCCAGTGCATGGCTACCTGGCGCTTAGCAACTAGAAGTAAAGTGTGTGCATGGGGTTGGGATCCCCGAGCGTACCAATTATCTGGTGAATCGCAGTAAATATGTTGGACCCGTATAATGCCAGCCGTGGGCAACTCCATGCTATATGTAAAAAAGTAGCGGGAGCAAAACAGCATCTCCAGCAGCTTTCGTTATCTTTCAGTCCCATGCGATGCAAACTGGAGGGTGGCCTATAAAATCTATGCAAGAACTTAACGTGAATTAGGCGAAGTTTATAGTTGGGGGACAATGCCGTGAGTTGGCAGCAGCAATTCCACTGTTCCTACGTGAGTGGAGGTTGAATGTTCTTCATTCCTTGCCTGGAACGCTCGTGGCTGTGTCAAGGGGGCAGACGTTTGCATGTGATTATATATCCGGGTAAAGAGTCTGCGAGGTGAATCTGATTGGAGCACGTTTTCCAACGCATTCCGGATTGGCGGGGAGTACTGGAAAGTGGCATGTAGAGACTGCCACGCAGCTCGGAGTTTGTAGTATAAGAAGAGTTCAGAAAAAGACAAAGTCTGGCCCTCCAATGAGGCCGTCGGTGGCTGAAACGTCTCCGCTGGATAGAGGCCTGCAAAAGTACGGAGGCACATTTTTTTATGCTAAGTCCTTGCTGATACCCTCGCCCATATTGGGCAGCATAGGTTTGTGTGCCAGGGGTATGGACTGGGCATAGAGAATAGGGCTGCCAGCTCTCCTTCGTAACTCATTCCACGCCCACCGCAAGGTCTCTACTGTGTCAATGCCATCTCTAGGATGCCTGTAAGTCTGGTATAAAGCGACCTGCAGGGGGACCGGTGCCGCAGCATCCGTCTCCACAGCCACATAGGGTTGAAAAGGGGTCGGATGTACCCAGTGGTGTAGAAACTGAGCCTGAGCGCTCCATGCATACAATTGCATATCTGGGGCTCCCAATTCACCCTGACGCAGAGGGATGTCAATAGGTCCCTTGAGACTCGTGCCTACCCTCCTGCCCAGACCAATGAGATCAGAAGGGATCCGAGACATTTCAAAAAGGCCTGCATAAGGGGAATCGGAATGTTGACAAAAGAAATTTCAGCAGAACCATCATCTTGACCAATGCTATTTTCCCGGCTAGGGAAAGCGGAAGCTTAGCCCACGCAGTGACTTTCACTTCCAACCATGTTAAATGCGAGCCCGTAGTTCATGTCCCATATGTCTTGCATATTTCTACTGAGCCATATTCCCAGATATTTCACTGGCTCGTCCGCCTGTGTAGTGGAGGTTGTTAAAAGAAAAATAACTGATTTGGCCCAGTTAATTGAGATGCTAGAAAGGCCACCAAATCTAATAAATTCCCAAAGTAATGGATCAAGGTTCGACGCCGTGTCAGTCACGTACAGTGTGACATCATCAGCATACAGTGAAATTAAAAGGCTCCGAGCATTAAACCCAATCCCTTTGGCGGTGTGATGCTGCCTAATGCGTGCTGCGAACAGCTCTATCGCTATCGCGAATAGTAGAGGAGATAATGGGCGTCCCTGCCTTGTACCTCGCGAGATACCAAACGGTAGTGACAGAAGCCCGTTCACCCTGATCCAGGCCGTTGGCTGAGTGTATAGCAGCCGTATCAGATGAATAAACCGCGGACTGATCCGCATATGACTCAGAATTACAAATAAATACTTCCACTCAAACGTATCAAACGCCTTTGTAGCGTCTAGGAATACTGCAGCAGCTTGCACATCTGGGTGTAAATAGTGCAGTACTGAATATAGGGTTCTGAGGTTGAGTGGTAGATCTCCCCGGGTTGAATCCAGATTGATCTGGGCAAGCGATCAGTGGAAGTAGAGGCTGCAGCCGATTTGCAATCAGCTTCGTCAATATTTTCACATCCACGTTTATTAATGACAGCGGTCTATAGGAGTCAAATTCAACAGGCCCTCTGGATTAGATTCTTGTGTAGTAGTGTATAGTTCAGAATAAAAACGGGAAAACTCGTCTAGGATGTCTCTCTGGCCTCTAACGACAGACTGTTGTGCACCTTTGAGCTCAGTTACGTAAGCTGTGAACCTTGGAGCGCGATTCATCGCCACCAGAGTTCTCCCCAGCCTGTCCCCCTCCCCATATCTTCTAGCCTGGGCAGGTTTCCCCAAAAATGTAACTTCGCGGTTCGCCGCCTCCTCAAATTGAAGTAATTTCTCCTTCGAAAGGGGTAGCATCTGGGGATCATTAGAGGAATAAAACCGTGTTTCCAGTTCCTTGATCTGATTTTCTTGGGTTGCAGGCGTTCCTTGAATGGCCTTCAACACCCCAGCCTTTCGGACGATGTAATTACCCCTTTTTACAATCTTAAAAGCTTCACATAAAGAAACCACAGTATCAACCGATCCAGTGTTAAGGGTAAAGTAGTCAGTTATATCCCCCCTAATTTCTTCCTTAAAAGCCTCGTCTAAGAGGGGATCCTGTGGTAACCGCCACATAAACATCAGTGGAACAAAATTGGGAAGTACTAGGCACAGAAGGCATGGCGCGTGGTCTGATAGGGATCAGGGAAGATGAGACCTCACTGGTCCATGTAGCCACATCCTGTGACACCAACCAGAAGTCTTGTCTTGACCACGCTTTATGATACTCAGATATACACGTCCCCTCCTTAGTGTGTGGGTGATTACGTCTCAAAATGTCCACCAGGTCCCCGCCTAACAGGGTGGCATTCAATGCAGCACTAGCTAATGGGTGTAGCGTTCGAGAGAGTTCCCTTTCCGATCTAGTTCGTCATTTAGGATTGCATTGAAGTCCCCGCCCCAGATAATGGTTTCACAGTTGGTCGCCCTCACTCTGGCCCATATATTTTGAAAAAAATAGGGGAGTCAACATTGGGGCCATATACTGCAACCAACACAACTGGAATCCCACAAAGGGTGCCTATTATTATGACGTATCTACCCCCTGAATCAGTTTGTAGTTCACCTTCCTTCCATTCAAGACCTCGTCTGATCAACACGACCACTCCCCTGGAGTAATTTGAGTAAATGGATTAATATACTGAGCCCCATCTACTGTGCTTCAGTCTGGGAGAGGGTGCAACATTGAGATGCGTTTCCTGTAATATGCATATGTCTATGTGATGTTGTAGCAAATATGAATGGATGAGCCTTAATTTCCTGCCGTTGTTTAACCCACGGATGTTCCATGTTAACAAATTTAAACTGGTCATAGGATGTCTACCACAATAGAATATAACATTCCAGTAGGAGCGAAGCACAATATCATGAGTGGTGGCACCCAGTGGCGGTAAGCCGAACTGTATAGCAATGATCTGGCCAACATCATAACACCAAACCCCGCCCCTCCACCCACTCCAACACCCCAATCAGGTTGTAGAGGACCGTCTCAAACATCTTAAAGAAGAAAACAAGAGGGAGCTCTCCCATGGGGGCGCAGTACGACTAGCGTACACCCCTGTCAACACAGGGTGGCCAAGAAAACAAGCAGTGTAAAGAATCACAATACATCATAGCTAGCAGTTCGGGAACGTATTCAGGCTGTGTAGCCCAGAGCAGTAAGTGTCCTACAGGTCTCAGCCCACTGTGTAACCAGCCAAACCCGGCCCATAAACATTGTAAGTGAGATCCAAACCCCCGCAGTAGAGAGACCTGGCACACAAAACTGGGGGGGGGGTGGGGGGGTGGGGGGGGGGGACCCTCCCAACCCAATAAGTGTCTTACGGGCCCCAACCCATCTCAGAGCATAACTGCTCCAGCGCGGGAAGTATCTGGGCTGTAGCCTCTTCAATCATTGTCACTCAGCCGGTCCTCAGCGGAATTCACAGATTGGGAGTGTTGTTTGGACTTCATCCCTCCAATGGGCTTAGCATACTTGAGGGCGGACTTTGCATCCGTGAAGAAATGTGCGGAACCATCGTGAGTGACCTTGAGCTTGGCGGGGTATAGTAGCGAGTATGGGATCTGGGTCTGCATCAGGATTTGTTTAGCAGGGAGAAACTCACGTCTCGCTGACTGCCCTGAAGGTGTGAAATCTCGATAAAATTAGATAGTGGTACCTTTGTGTGTGATAGTCCCCTTCCCTCGGGCCAGGCGCAAGATAAGATCTCGGTCCCCTGGTAACAGACATGTATGGACCCTTCTAGCTGGGGGACGGATGGGGCTTAACATGGCAGGAATGCGTTTTATGTCCACCTGCAACACATAAAAAAAATCATGTGAAGCAAAATTTCAGGAACTTTGGTGAGTTTCACGAGATTTTGCATGCGTGACTGAAATTTCACATAGGCCAGAGTTATGTCCATTGATATATGAAACCTTCCATGCATTCTACCTTCAGTCGAGAGCTGGCCCGCGCATTCTTAATATAGGAATGACTGCCGGCGAATGACCTTCAGGAACCGTAGGGTGGGGGGGGATCACTTTACAAAACAGCAGGCCCGGCTGCACAAACACTGCGAAACAAAACTAAAACGATCAGGGGAGAGGGTAATTGCGTGACAGCAACAAATTGAATTTCAAAAGGAACAAAAGAAAACAAAACTCCAGCGGCATGGCGTCATCTGTTTAGGTCCGTGGATTCATATGCTAATATCTGCCGATGTAGCCACTCTAATTGTAAACAGATGGCCCCTGCGTGTCATTAGAAAAAAAATAGATGGCCCCTGCATGCGCCGCTGCTCGAACAAGCAGGAAAGTGAAAGCTCATTAGAAAACATATGGCCTCTTAGCGCACCTCTGCTCGCTCCCGCATGGTGAATTCCGCCACATGCACGAGTGTGTAGAAAAGAGCAGACCAATTTCTAAAGGTCATCTCCTAGGGTAGCGCATGCACGCTGCCTAGGCGAGACCTAAAAGGTGAGCCTCTATGGCCTTCTTGGGAAATATCCCGCTAACAGATATTTGTAAAGCGGCAACATGGGCAAACCCACACACTTTTACCAAACACCAATCTGTGTATGTGTATGGCAGACAACAAGCTCTAGTGGGTCAAACAGTTCCAAGCACATTATTGCAAGCAAATACACCATCTGATGCCTAAAACCACCGCGAGACGAGTACTGCCTTACAGTCTATGCATAGTATGTGTCTCTGTAGGCAACACATGCTGTAAATGGTGTATGTTACTGACCTGTAAGCATCTATTCGTAGCATGTAGTGCTGCAGATTCACATGCACCCTCCCTGGCAGGTATTAGATGGTGTCAAATATACACAAAAATGTAAACATGTTCAACAGCAAACGCCTACTTAGCAAACTATATCCTCGCTTCCCCTATGGCAGGAAAAAAGCATTACAGTCTAACAAAGGAGCTGGTAAATGTGCACATTGCCCCGAGAAGTAGGAGATACGAATCTTTACGTCGACCATAAAAGACTTTGAAAAAACAAATAGAGTCCGGGCCCAACACTAGATGGCAGGAGTGTGCATAGCATGCGAATCTGCAACTCTACACTCTACGAATAGATGCTTACAGGGTAAGTAACATACTACAGAGTTTTCCCTACCTTGGAAAGGGCATACATTGTGTAGCATAACATCTAGTGCGTTTCAAAATGCACATAACTTAGAATGCATAGATATTACTGTTAGTGTTTGCACATGGAGCCATTTGTACCTGTTCATCAACCATTTTCTTTACTTTGTATTTTTGTGCACAGAGCTTTCTTACCTGGCCATCTTTATTCAGGCATTCTTTGACATTGGTATGTTATACCATTCTTTTATCAATTAATTAATAGACTTTAATTAGACTCCTCCCTTGCAATTGTACCTTATGATCAGCTAACCTTAAAAAAAATTGTGTAGCTAAACATACCCTAATATTAGTATATTTGTAATCAATGTTGCCGTAGAATCCTTTGATTGTCCCCATTGATGGAAAAATTGACAAATGATTATATATTTAGACCTTTATAAATGCAGTGCATTTCTTAGGTCCGGGTAGGCTCAGAATGAGAGCTACTTAAAAACCTGATGCTTCATGTGGAGATTCAGAATTAATGATCCGAAACGTATTCACTGCTTTTATATTTTTACATTCTATTCACGTGATGCATCTTTGACTATGTGTGCATTTTTCTCTCATTTCATTTCTTTCTGCCACTCTGGATGCTTTTCAACGTCTTTATAGTCTACAACTTTTTCAGCAATTGAAGGGCTTTGTTTCATGCTCCGTCTTAGAGCTGTCTGACCTGCATTGCGTTTCCAGCCATTGAAAAGTTGATATCTGCTTGCTTTTTGACATAAAGTATCCTGGCAGGTTTAGAAAAGCAAGCAAAAGGTGATAAGGCAGCATCTACTTTCCATAGCCTCCCTCAAACAGTGTGCCATTCCCTAATCTTCATTTTCACAGAATTGTTCAACTCTTTTAGAGACTCTGGCACTATTATGGTGACTGAACTATAAACAATGGTAATTGTGCCAACATAGGGCCTGATTATGAACTAGGGCGTTTTTTATCGCCCCTGATAAATAATATCACTATATACGTTATTTATTGGGTGAGATAAATGCCAATTAAGGGTTCTGAAGGAATAACATGCAGATTTTGCCGTTTCATGCACCAAAAGCCACATGATAGAGTAAATACAGTATGTTTTCCCCTCTTAAATTTATGAAGGTTTAACCTGCCGAAATTGACTGAATGTTGTTATTTAACACATCCGATAACTATTGGATGTTTTAAATACCTTTTAAGCATGTAATTCCGACCCATGTGTAAACAGGGGTTGACAGATATATTGCTAGGAACTAGTAATCTGGCCCTATATCATTTAAGGATCCAATGCTCTGTGTCCTTTAGAGATCATTTATGTCACTTAATATAGAAACAAAAATGTTCACTAAGGTCGTTGCTACTCGGAGATGTTGTTTTTCAGTGCACTCACCATCAGTAGTAATTCAAACGGGACTTGTTGACTAGTGCGCACAGAATCTTTCAAACAAACCCTAATTGGATAGCTGAGTGAACATGGGTGTTACCATTCGGCGCTTTTAAGTGGTTTGAAGGCAGAAGGGTGCCCAGCAGAAACAGTAGTGCTTGTACATATTTCTGGAAGATTTGTAGTTCCTCGTCAAATGTATGTTTTTTTCTAGAGAGCGTAGTGTGTATGATTCGCCTGGCTCACCGTGGCTATATATTTTTTAGAAGAGTGGAATTCAGGAGACTACTATAAAAAAGCAGGCTATGAGGTGGGGCCGACAGGGAATGTTGCTGGTGCTGCAACTCAAGTGCTCCCATTTAACCTCCAGTGTTGTGTTGTTAACGCTTGCAGGGGGAAGGTAAGGCTCTGTGCTGTCCTGCTGCAGTCGTCACAGAGCAGGCCGTATAAACAGGGGCCTGAGTTAATAAAGTCCCGGGCACATGCAGCAACACAAGTAGGCACTGCACATCAAAGAAGTAGCAGTACTGATTCTGGTATGTGGCAGAGAATACATGCATTCTGCAGACAATCAAAAGTACTCTGTTCAGTCCAGGCAGGAGAATGAAATTGAAGGGTGATTACACAGGTGGCCAGACACCTAACTATGGCTCTCTGTCCGGGCCTTGCTATTGTCAGCGGGCAGTACAAAAGGGGCCTTGTACAGACACAGGCCAGGGACCTTGTGACAAAATGTGGAGTCTGGACTTCTAGGGTCACCCCTCCTTGCCCCTGGAATATTGCTTCTGATGGGTTTTGTGGAAATCTGTATGAAGTCTTCTGACATGACCTGCACCCGACTTCCTCCTTAGACCCTAAATGGATTTTGAGACACCCGCAAAAGGCAGGGCTAAACACTGACTCCACCCGATTTTGAGCCATTGTCCAGATAAACAGGAAGTGACACTAATCCAAGATTTAGTACAATGTGGCTTACAGAGACTGCGATGAGATATGGGCACTAAATCAAGCTCAAGACAGAACACGTGGACTGGACCAGAGGGTGTAATCTCACCCTGATAGAGCGCCACGCCCAGTTAGTGCATGATGTCGAACAAAAGAAGCAAATTATCTCTCTATGAAGGACCTGCTGGCACAAAAGCAGGCTAAAAAGGTGAAGGGAGGCCATAGCTTGGCGACACCTGATTCACCTCCCTGCAAGTCCACTCTGAGAGACTTTTTTGCTATCACAAAATATTTCTTGCAGCAACACTTGCCAGATAGCAAGTTGTAAGTAGGCACGTTGTGGATAGACGTTAAGACCTGCTTCAAGGAGTTGAAAGGAGATCTGTTGTCCCTCTGAGTAGACCAAATTATGAATACTGTTGAAGGATTTGAGAAACACCAGTTGATGTGGAGAGTCCTTAATGAGCTTTTAAATCAGAATATTTATCCTCAAATGAATATAAAGGACATGGAAAACTGTTGCGAAGGAATAACGTTCATAATCAAGGATCATCATGCAACATAGAGGGAAGAAACTGGCAAAGCTTTCTTGGGGCAAAGATCTGGCTTCCACAGTGTTGCAACAAAGGTCTTTTAAACTGGGTATTCAATTGATTGCCTACACAGGAAATAAACATCAATGGTGGTACCTGTTCGCCTTCAATTTTCACTGGCTACGCAAAGAACAATTCTAAGATCACTCAGAGCTAAACAGCTCCTAGGTATTATTGACGACACACTTGTTGAAGAATCTGTCAGATGCAGGGACTGCAATAAAGGTATAAATAGGCTCGAGTGGCAGAGGGTGCTCACCTGCAGACAAATTGACAACCCATCTTGGACGATATGGCTGCTGAGCGAGATGTCCTGAACCATCTGAGGGCGGTCAGCTGGCGTAAGACCACAGGAAACTGAAGGATCCGACCCTGACTCTTGATCAGAACCTCAATGTACCCCTTTCCAGGGTAGACTTAATGTGCTTCTTGATAATCACGTGGCATGAGGTTTCTTAAGGAGTAGTACTGGGGAGTCACAGGAGGTCAGAAAACTGAACTTTTCGATTATGAGGCTCATACATATGGGGTAATGTGGACTCATAGGTAGCGATCTCCTTTTTGAGCTCCTTTGACCCCAGACAGTTGGTGATGCATATGGCCATTCATATCAAAGAAGTTGTCCTTCATGCCAGGGTCTGCGCAGTGGAATGAAGGAGGAGTCAAACAAACAGTTGTTTCTCGACCAAGCAGTGGTCAGATTTCCTATCTGGGAGGCCATGTGGCTGCATAGAGGCCAGCGGGGAATAGGACTATACTCCTCATCATTGTCAAGTCTACAGTGGTGGTCCAAGACAAAGTATCAATTAGACTGTGACTCTGCTTTTCTGTTACCAACTTCCCCAGTACATGGTAATCCAATTCACTTGGAAAAGATGTTATGTCCTTTACTTGTGGGACACCCCCGCGCCGCACGGCCACCAGCTGCTGCGTGTGCCCCTTGCCCTGCTGCCTCGCTGCCGCTGCCGCTGACCACGCCCCCCCCCCCCCCGGCGTGCTCCGTGATCGGCTGCCGGCTCTCCTGCTACTGCTGCCAAGTGTTGTTTTTTTCCCTGTTTTTTGCCCCCATTTGTGCCTGTTTTTAAATATTTTGCTGTTCCTGTGTTTACGTCTTCCTTCCTGGTTGTCCGCCTACCTCGCCGCCCTCCGCTCTCCCTTCCCGCCACCTGTCCCCGCCCCTTTTTTCTCTTCTGTAACCCTCCCCGCTCCCGCCTCCCAGCTGCTCCGCCCACCCGCGCACTTCGCCTTAAATGGCGACCGTGCGAACGCGCAGCGGTCACGCGCAGCGGTCACGCGCAGCGGGCGCGCCGATTGTGCGCCGAAGGCGCGCCAAAGGTAAGCCCGTCTGCGACCGTCCGCGACCGGATCGCGACCAGCGCCAGGACCCCTGGCCCCCGAAGACCCCGACCGACCCGCCTGACGTACTCCGCCGCCACCCTCATCGCACTCAACACCGGCCGGCTCCCAGAATGCCATCAAGCCACACCACGACGCACCCACGGACCCTTCAGCTGCCACGCCTGCAAGTTCACCTGCATCCGGACCTGCCTCGCTCCAGCACCCGCCAAGTCGAACACCAGCAGCACCCACCTCAAGTGCATCCTGCTCAACACCCGCTCCGTCCACAGACACGCCATCGAACTCTGGAACCTTCTAGACGCCACAGCCCCTGACGTGGCCTTCCTCACGGAGACCTGGATGAACGCCTCTTCAGCTCCCGACATCGACATCGCCATCGCTATCCCAGAGGGCTACAAGATCATCCGGAGGGATCGCAACGCCAACCAGATGGGAGGAGGCATCGCCATCATCCACAGGAACACCATCCGTCTCACGACCAACACCGACAACACCCTGACCAGCGCCGAACACCTGCATTTCCAGATCCACACCAACCCGAACACCACCCTCAGAGGCACCCTGATCTACCGACCCCCTGGACCACGCACACAATTCAGCGAGGACATCGCCGACTTCGTCAGCCCGCATGCCCTCCCCTCCGCTGACTACATCCTCCTGGGGGACCTCAATTTCCACCTGGAGAACAACAACGACCGCAACACCAGCACCCTGCTCGACAACCTCGCCAATCTTGGACTCAAACAACTGGTGTCCACCCCCACCCACCTCGCCGGACACACACTCGACGCAGTCTTCTCTTCCAGCACAGACATCGCCTTCAGCCACGCCACAGAGCTTCAATGGACGGACCACAGCTGCGTCCACTTCACCTTCAAGAGAACGACGACCCACCACCACCAGCAACAGGCCGCCCGCAGAAGCTGGAACAAGATCACAGCAGACCAGCTCGCCACCTCCCTGAGCCAGCACCCTCCTGCCAGCTCAGCGAACCCCAGCCAGGCCGCCGACAACCTCTCGAAGTGGATCAGCAACTGCGCGGACGAACTCGCCCCTCTGAGGACCCCGCCCAGCAGACCCGGCAGCAAGAAAGTCCCGTGGTTCACCGACGAACTCAAGAGCTCCAAGAAGAACTGCCGAGCCCTCGAGAAAGTCTGGAGAAGGGAGCCTACACCGGACAACAGGACCTCCTTCAAGCTTGCCACCCGGAAGCACCACCAGCTGATCCGCGCCGCCAAGAAAACAGCATTCAAGGACCGGTTGGACAACAACGCACACAACTGCAAGGAACTCTTCAACATCGTGAAAGAGCTTTCCAACCCCAGCACAGGAAACAACGACATCACCCCATCGCAAGACCTCTGTAACTCCCTCGCTTCATACTTCCACAACAAGATCACGGACATACACAACAGCTTCAACAACCAACCAACGCACACCATGACCGAACAACCACCCCCCACCACCACCCTCCACGCCTGGACCCCGATCAGCACCGAAGACACCATCCGCACGATGAACTCCATCCACTCCGGATCACCGACCGACCGACCCCTGCCCTCACCACGTCTTCAACAAGGCCGACGCTGTCATCGCACCCCACCTGCGAGACATCATCAACACATCCTTCGACACCGCCACCTTCCCCGAGAGCTGGAAACACGCCGAACTCACCGCCCTGCTCAAGAAACCAACAGCGGACCCCACCGAACTCAAGAACTACCGCCCCATCTCGCTCCTCCCGTTCCCTGCGAAAGTCATCGAGAAGACCGTCAACAAGCAGATGGCCGCCTTCCTCGAGACGAACGGATCCCTCGACCCCTCACAGTCCGGCTTCCGAGCCAATCACAGCACCGAGACCGCCCTCATCGCCGCCACCGATGACATCCGAGCCCTGATGGACAATGGAGAAACAGCGGCCCTCATACTCCTAGACCTCTCCGCGGCATTCGACACGGTCTGCCACCGCACCCTAGTACAGCGCCTCAGCAACATCGGAATCCAGGACAAGGCGCTGGAATGGATCATCTCCTTCCTCGACGGAAAAACACAGAGAGTCCGCCTACCACCGTACAAGTCAGAGGCCTCCGAAGTCATCTGCGGCGTCCCTCAAGGATCATCTCTGAGCCCCACCCTCTTCAACGTCTACATGAGCCCCCTCGCGGCCATCGTACGCAAACACAACCTCAGCATAATCTCCTACGCCGACGACACCCAGCTGATCCTCTCCCTGACCAACGACCCCGCCTCCGCCAGAGCCAACCTGCACGAAGGGATGAAAGAGGTAGCCGAGTGGATGGCGACCAGCCGCCTGAAACTGAACTCTGACAAGACGGAGGTCCTCATCCTGGGCTCTTCACCCTCCGCCTGGGACGACTCCTGGTGGCCTCCCGCCCTGGGCGCCGCACCCAAACCGACAGACCATGCACGCAACCTGGGCTTCATCCTGGACTCCTCCCTCTCCATGACCAGGCAAGTCAACAACGTCTCCTCGGCGTGCTTCAACATCCTACGCATGCTACGGAAGATCTTCTGGTGGATCCCCACCGAGACCAGGAAGACAGTCACCCAGGCCCTCGTCACCAGCCGACTGGACTACGGCAACGCCCTCTACGCCGGTACCACCGCCAAGATCCAGAAGAGACTCCAGCGGATCCAGAATGCCTCAGCCAGACTCATCCTAGACATCCCACGAACCAGCCACATCACCGGACACCTGAGAGACCTTCACTGGCTCCCCGTCAACAAAAGAATCACCTTCCGCCTCCTCACCCACGCACACAAAGCCCTACACGACCAAGGCCCGAGCTACCTCAACAGCCGGATCAACTTCTACGCTCCCAAACGCCACCTCCGATCAGCCAACCACGCCCTCGCCGCCGTCCCCCGCATCCGAAGAGCGACTACAGGAGGAAGGTCCTTCTCCTACCTGGCCGCCAAGACCTGGAACTCCCTCCCGACCGACCTGCGCCTGACTCAAGACCACCTCTCCTTCAGGAAGAAGCTGAAGACCTGGCTGTTCGAGCAGTTGCGGCACCCCCCCCCCCCCCCCCCAGCGCCTTGAGACCCTACGGGTATGTAGCGCGCTCTATAAGTGTCATTGTTTGATTGATTGATTGATGTGAAAGTTCAAGGGGTGTGTTAGGGTAGTAGAACTGTTTAATAAAGATGCCATAAGATCAATTGAGAAACTAAAAGCAATTTGTCTTAACAAGATTTTTGAATACTGACGGATATAACATTGAGTGATGCAACCATCAATTAAACTTCTGGTCTATCGAGATCTTACCATATTTGAAAAAAGGTTGTATCCGAAAAGTCATGATAGGAAACTCATTTTTGATGGAGACTTCTAGCCGCAGATTCCTCACCTTTTGAATATTCCCCAGATGACAGACTGGATTTGTAAACATTTCAGCAATACCTCTGCGCCATAAGATGGTGCCTTGCCGCTTCAGAAATCATATGCAGGGCCTATATAAATGTCACTCCCACGCACTGACATCAGTTCCTTTCTTCCTGCACCTCCAGACATGGATTCAGAGTTTCTTCTCGCCTCTCAGAGACACTATACCTAGATGTTTCTCCAAATTCTACTACAGTGTGCAAATAAGGTCATCCCCTAAAATGACCAGTTTCAGGCCCTGTAGGGACTGTCGCTAAATATCTGTGACTGATCCCCATCAGGTGAGCCTGTGGGGGTCTGAGATCGAGCCATGACACCAAAACCTGTGCAGACGCTACATCGATGAACTAGGCCTCGGGGAACAAAAGGTAGAATTTTGTAGGTAAACATCAAACCCAGTCGACGGAGCTGTTCCAATGGCTGATCTGTCACACTCCAATTCTTCAGGAAAGCACAAATTGAAGCAGAGTTCCACCTCTTCGCCCCACTCGCACTCCCCTGTGTAAGCGTGTGACTGGTGCCAGTGGTCTCAGTCCCAGTCTTGAAGTCGGATAATTCCGCAGCTGTTTCCAGCACAACACAAATTACGCAAATTTCGGGTGCCTTCCATCACGCCAACTCAGAGTTCCTGCTCTTGAGTTTTGCAGAGTGAATCTTTTCTGGATTCACATGGTGTGCATTATTCCGCCATCTAGTGGTTGGGTCTGGAATTCCCCATACAAAACTTTGTCCTACTTTTTTTTGTTGGTGGCGTGGACGGACGTCCATTTGTTGTCCCTGTGACGCTGTTGTGCTTGCTTCCTCCGTAAGTTATCACCTTTGGTCCCCATCTTCAGATTTTTTTTCTCAATTAGAAGGAAAGTCTTTCCTGAAAATCAAGTAAAAATCCCTGAAAATAGTCCGAAGAGAAGATATCTGAAGAAGGTACCAGAGAAGTTTCATGAGAAGAACAAGGTATCCTCAGCAACAGGTCCGGAAAATGCATGTGCAGCGGACTTCCTGTACATGGTAATGGAGAAGATACTTAGTTTTGCAAAAACTGTCACCATAAGTTTACTTAATAGGACCAACACCTGGTCTTCAATGTATGCCTGCCGGTAGATCACCAAAGTGAGGATTGCAATAGCCGCATCAGCGTCTAATCACTTGACGACCGCAAGCATGACCACAGAGAAAACTACCCTTGGAACCTTCGAAAAGGACACCACCGCGATAAAGACCCTAAAAAATCCATGACTTCTAAGGACGGTCGAGGCTAAGACACATCAATGTCGAAAGAGGAGCAGTCAAGAGCACGTTGTCTTCTAAGGAATGTTTGTCGTCGAAGAGAAAGACTGACAATCTCAATGCCCAAAAACAAATGCCCGAGATATAGAAAAAGAAGAGACGGCTCGATGCCAAAATGTCCGTTCTTCTTGAAAAGAAGAAAGACTTTGACAGTCTAAAACAATTCCATATCCCAAAGTCTTCGGCATCGAAGGATCAAGGGTACAAATGTCTTGACGAAATAGAGCCACCTTTAACTCCTGAGGAGTTAAAGGTGGTTCTGTTTCCTCAATACATTTGGGAAGAAAGGAAGAAATCTTCCATGAAGAGGAGCGAATCTACCAGCGTTCTGAGGCTTCAGATCATCAAGAAACACAATGGCTGGATCTCGAAACCGATTCACCTGTGGAAAGTGTAGATGCTGATCCTTCAAGGCCATCACCTGAATATATTGGGATTTACAACCAAATAATAAAAAAGGCAGCAGATAGATATGGGGTGCAGTTAGAGGAAGAAAAACAACAATTCTGTTTTCTATTAGAAACCTTCCTGTCCACACAATCAAGGACCTAATTTTGGTCTATGCTCCTAAATGTATTGGATCAAGAAAAGGAGGCATTTAAAGAACCTTCAACATGTAAAGCCGTTACTCCTAGGGCCGAGAAGTATAAACACTCCAAAGATCCAAGCTATATAAAAGGAACAGTTTCAGCAGATGCCATAATAACTTCAACTCCTAGAAAGAGAACTAACGTCCCAAGCACAACAGGACCTCCTCTAGACAAGGAGAGTAAAAGGATGGGCCTCATGGGTTAGAAGGTTGGAAGAAGTGCTGCAAATCAGTGGGATATTGCAATTTCCAATGCTCTACTCAATCATCACGCCTACCAATATTGGTATAAAATGTGAGAACTGTTGAAACTCCTCCCAGGGCAGTACCAAAAAAGGGAAGTACACCATGTAGAGGGTGCAAAAACATTGTCAAAACGTGTTAAATCTGCACAGGATGCAGCCAAAACGTCAAGCAGACAAATGATGGGCATTACAGAACAACGTCAAAAAGAGTGGGGTGGGGGTCTTGGGAGCCGTTATTTAAACAGGTCCTGCACACGAGGCTCCTAGTTACCTGAGCTACAAATGGGTTTGCAGTTCCTAAAGGGGACAAGGGAAGGGGGAAGGACGGGTCTTTCTTCGTGATGCCCTCACACACCCCGAAGGATTTCATGCTTCATCATTGGGCTCTGATCCTCGTCGGGCAGGCGCTGCAATGCCCGATGGGCTCCTGTAAATGGGGCTTTTTGATGGAGATCTTTTGAATAAGCTGTGGGGTGCGTGCGGATAAGAGGGCAAGGATAGTGTAGTGCACAGGTAGTGGGTATTAAAATAAGTCAGTCCTGTTCAGAAATAATTTTAATAGTTCAGGTAGTTCCAGCTTAGTGAAAAAAAAATATGTGGACGCCCTAGGTGGATGCAATGTTCCTAGAGGGCTATTGCTATGTGATGGGTCGACCTGTTTCGTGCCCTTATTGCTCCTAACGAGTCGTGTGGCACTTCATCAGGACCTAAGTGAGTGGATGGTGCACTACTAGAGGTCTGGTTCCCTAAGTGTAGTATGATAACCAGACACAATAGAGTGGAGCCCTAGTAGACCTATACTGGGCAATTGGAGACCTGTAGGGGGAGGCAAGGGGAGAAACAAACCACAACAATGGAGGTTAAAACCTAAATGAACAGGGGGTATCTCTTTTGAGTAGAAGACCTAGCAACTGGCTAAGTAGTGGTGGGTCCTAAGCATGCACGGATAGTGGTACTTGATAGCATACGAGTACTTGTATAGTGGAGGCATAGTTGCATTGTGCCGCTCACAAACACCAATGGTTACAGTGATAATGCTCCTAGTGGTGAACAGTGCTGGCCACTTAGATTGTATGTTGTGTAGTTTGGGTGCATAATCTGGCGGTCAGGATATAGAACCCTAGAGACGCATGCTCAGTTAGAGGCTCGTGAGTTATTTGATGTTTTAAATTGGTGCATAATTGAGCAGTGGAACCCACTACAGACAACGTGCGATTCGTAGTTTGATTCATGTACATGCCATGCCGCAGACCGAGCAAATGAAGGCGGTCCCACGCACTCGGTTAGAAAACCATTGGTAGTGTGCTAGCCAGAGAGTCCTGGATCGCCGAGTTTCACACGCTTAAAAACGCTGCACACCTACTAGGACAGACATGTGTGGCATACTGAGGAAGCTCAGGAAGTGCCAGTTCGACATAATGCTCATAAGCACTCTAATTGTCAATCGTTGTGGAAACCGAACGCGACAATGATATACGTTCGGTTAGCAACACATACTCGTGACCTAGAGGTGATGCTAGGGAAGCCATAGTAAGTCAATGAGCTCAATTGTATACTAAGTAGCGATACTTGTGAGTACAGGATTTGGTACACAGGAGGCATACAATCGGTTAAAAATACACATTTCATAGCAACGCCATGCCTGGTTAAGAATTTTAGGTTTCAAACCTGAGGTACAAACCGACACAAAATTCACCATTCAGTGGGGAACAACTGCTCGGGAGTGCCGTTGACTAGACTCTGAATCAGTTGAAAAAGGGTAACCAAACAGCAAAGTCTACGGGGACTCTACAGTTCCGAGGCAATACGCATAAAAGAACAGTAGCCTCACGACTAAGAAGTGGGAAGGATATGCCCTGTGCTCGCTACGCCACCGGTTTTAAGCTAACCAGACTAATGAGGGGTGATGGCCTGAAACCAGTCCCAGGATGCTTTTTTTGCGGTCCAGGGAGGACCTGGCCTGGCAGTTCGGGCTGGACTGTTCCCAAGGGGAACAGGGTGAAGGCTGATTTGCATATGGCTGGGTCCAAACTGTAATGGCATAGCGAGTAAAATTATGGATTTACCCCAGATCTGTGACTGGGGTGAATGTTTGACAATGTTGAACATTCCGTTGATCTTTTTGTGTTTCATACAAAACCAGTGGTCACAGGCAACAAGAGTTGGAAAGATCTAGTGGCTGTCACACAAAGGATGGAGGAGGAGAAAGCTGGTGGAACAGGTCACACATAGTATACAGGGAAGAAAATTTACCCAACCAACTCCAACTGTGATCATATTAATAGACGCCTCACAAAGGGCATGGTGAGCGCACACAAACAATCTTAAAGTAAGAGGAGTCTGGAAATACCAGGATTCAGTACAACACCAACATCCTGGAACTAAAGACAGTGTTCCTAGCCTTAAAAGCCTTTCAAAAAGAGCTGTGGAGAAAAACAATATTGATCCAAATGGAAAATACAACCACTATGTTTTACATAAACAGGGTGGGACAGTCGCGACCACTGTCTAGATTAGCACAAGAAATGTGGAATTGGGCTATTCAAAGGAAGATGGATATCTTAGCAGTCCATCTACCAAGGAAGGACACTATTAAGGCAGACCGAATGAGCGGACAAGCAGTACTCACAAGAATCTTTAAGAAATGGGGACTACCAGAAATAAATCTGTTTGCAACACCACAGAATGTTAACTGCCAACTCTTTGCCTCCAGACATTGTCACCAGTCTATGGGGAATTCTCTGTGGATAGATTGGTTAGGGTAATTTGCGTACTCTTTTACCCCCATATTTCTACTTCAGAGTGATCAGCAATTGCAGTGGCGGCAGCATGACCATGATACTAATTGTGCCACAGTGGGTGAGACACATGGTTCTTAGAACTAAAAAAACTATCCCAGGGCAATATGAACAAATTACCAATTAGGCAAGATCTTTTGTCAATGCAAGAAGGAAGGGTGCTTCAACCAGAGGCTTTAGGTGTGGAAGCATGGCTCCTGAAGACTTATAATTTTGACACCTAAACTTACCAGAGAATACAAAAACCAACAACTAGAAAGTGTTGTATAGCCAAATTGAAAAGATCCACACTTTGGTGTCTTAAGGAAGAATTATTAAAGAATACTAAATATGAAACAGTGCTAACGTACTTAACACACCTTCTAGACTTTAGTGGTGTAAACAAAGGATCACAGTGAAAGAGGTGTTTGAGGCATGTGTGCTGTAGATAAACATGCTTTGGATACCCCTGCCATCTAGTGTCGGGTCCAGATGTTGGCACGTTGTTTTTCTTCAAAGAAGTCTTTCCAGTCACGAGGTAAGGTGATTTTCGGTCATAGTGTGCATGGGCATTGACTCCATTGTCAGATTGGTTTTTTTCCGCCATCGGGTTCAGACGTGTATTGCTGCACTCCAGTTCGAAACTGTTCTTAGTGTTCCCCTCGGTGCGCAATCCCCTCTACCCTCAACAGTATTGTTCTCGTATTGTTTTCCCTCTTCGGTTATCGAATATATTGGGCAACAGTCCATCTTCAGTCGGGAACATCGGGGCGGCCCTCGGTCCTAGCATCGTCGGTCCACCCTTCCGCCGATGGAACAAACTCCGTTCCAGTTCTGTCCTTGGTGGCGCGCCAAGTACCCTTGCATCGACCTACATCAAGTTTGGAACTTGTGGCACTCTCTGGAGCACAAGGAGGAAGAAGAGGCGCTGGTAAATCGTTTTGGTCCAAGAACAAACTACGCGATTGAAGAATCCGAGCAGGAAGAGGTCGAAGCGTTGGCAGCAGAAGAGGCCTTCTCCGTTCCAGAGTCGGATTTTGAACTAGAGATCGATTCGGAGTCCAAAGACGTACCTCCGGGACAGGGTGCCGTGAGTACCAAAGACCCCTTGCCCCCGAAACCTTTTCCAAAAAGCATAAGGCTACGGCAACACCTCTGCCTTTTGGCAAAGGTCTGTACCGAGACCATGTTTCCAAAACCCAGCCGCATGGCTCAACTCTTAAACAAATCGCCAAGCCTTCCAGCTCAGGACCGACTCAGCCGAAATCCTCTTCGGATCCGAAACCCTCCAGTTCCAAGGACTAATCTGGTTCTGAGCAGAAACCCTCCGCTCCAAAACAAAAATATGCTTCTGAACTGAAACTTTCTACTCCCATAAGCAAATCTATCTCAGCGCCGAAATCGAAGGGCAGCCTTTCCGAGCCTCCCGAAACAATTTTAGACTTTCTTAAAGCCAAATTGGATCCTAAACAAAAGATTTATATCACGCCTGATACAGGACATATTGCTGCTAAAACACCATCCAAACGCAAACTTCCTTCAGAGGAACCTGCATATAAGATTCCTTTGAAGAAGAAAAAGGACAAGGCTTGCCAGCCTTGCTTAATCTTCCCTTCAATCCCTTCCACCTCCAGAATCTTCTCCACATTTACCAATTCAAGATCCTTTACACATAACACCTCAGGGACCTCCACATACACAGCCTGGAGGGGATGTAATTGATGAAGACACTCATTTGTCTGTAGACCCATAGAATTATAACACCATTGACCCTCCATTAGATACTGACCCAGACCTTTTCCCTGCAAAGCCATCACCACCAGACGATAAAGTGCCTTAACAACTTATTGCTAGAGCAGCAGAGTATCACGGGGTAGCCTTACATAAAGACTCCTTAGAAGAAGACTTTTTATTGGGTCCACACACAGGTCTAGACAAGCACTCTCTATGCTAAAAGGCATGATGAGGCATGCATATCACCACTTCAAAGACCCTGAAAGCACGTATTTTAACTACGAGTCGATAAAAAATATAAACCTTCACCACCTGATCCAGTTAATCAAAGGAAATTACCTCTCGACTCCCTAGTGGTGTCCAACGCTCGCAAAAAGATCATTTGCAAACCTCTGGTGATGCACCTCCCCCAGACAAAGAACCCAAGCTTATAGATACCTTGGGGAAACTAGTAGCTCCTCAAGCCGCAAACAACTGTCGCATCGCAAACACACCGGGCCTACTAGCTAGGTTCGACAGGGCACACTGGGATGAGATGGAGCAACTGCTCCAATATCTCGCGGATGAATACAAAGTCAAGGCACAAGACTTAGTTCAAGAGGGGAAACTCATTTCTAACTCTTCAATCAGTTCTCCTCTAGATGCTGCTGACACCGCAGCGTTGGTGATCAAGACCAGCATTCTCTTTAGAAGGTATGCATGGCTTAGGACACTGAAGTGGCAACGTCCATGGGAGCGCTCCTGTCCCCATCAAATGGAGGCTCCTTTTGCTGCTCCTTAAACTACATCTTCCAACCCAAATGCTTCCTCTTATAAAGGCTACACCCAATCCTCTCCCTCTAGGGTTTTTTTTGAGGGGGGTATAGAGGAAACAATTCCAAGGCTAGGGGTAAAGGTGCCACAGCGCGTAACTCCTTCCCCTAACAGTGATACAGGACACCGAGAAGACTGACAGTGAGAAACCCTCAACCGTCTGAAACCAAGGGCCATGAAAAGAAGGAACAAAATGCAGCCCAGCTGTTGAAGTAAACTATGACAGAGGGTCAGCCGCGACCAAAAGAACCCCACAGATCCCACCCCGGGGATACCAACAAGGGAAGATTGTCCAAATTGACAAAGGCAAGCGCCGAACGAGGGGCCACAAAGGGAAAGACCACAGCCTCAGAGCCTGAAACCACCACATCCAAGAAGAGGATCTACCCAGCCTCAAACGCCGAAAGGGCCCTCAAGGTGTGGAAAAAAGTGACGTCGAAGCGGAAATGGCGGCACTCCTTCAATTGAAGGAGTTTGACGACGCGCTGAAGGAAATCCGATTTCCCACGAAGCCTGCCAGCTACGCCGAAGAGGAAGATCTCCTCAAAGCTCCAGCAACGCACAAAGAGAATGTCGGAGAGTAGCTTGATGCTCCAGAAGAGAAGGAAGCCTCAGGGACTTTCGAGTAAGAATGGAACGATCTCAACACAGAAAGATCAGAAGAAGAGGTCTGTAGCTATCCTTCGAAGGCTTCTTCGCGAGACGACCTAGCCTTCTAAAACAGCTTCATCAAGATGATAGCTGTTACCTTCGGGGTACCTTAGAGGAGGAAAAAGGAGACTCCTGCTCCCTCTTAGACTATGGCACCATCTGTGTACTTTCAACTAATTTTCATTTGAGGCTCTGCATCTGGGGCGCACACAGTCTCAAAAGCAACTAACATCAGTGCATAGGAGTGCTGCTTTTAGGACCCACATGTCATTTCTGGAGCAGACTGGTGTCAGTGCGGAAAAGCAAGGTGGCACCTTCTCTCATGCAGAGGTACTGCTGAAAAGCTTCTGGATAAAGTCTGACGTCTGGGGAAAAACTAAGTGTGGAACCTTCGGCTAGATGGTCTCAACCAGAAAAGTGTTATTGAAGGTAAGTAACTTGTTCTTTTGAGTTATGGAGAATGTTGGAAACATCAAACTAGATATGATTCCCTGGGCAGAAAGGATGAGCAGCAGAGCTTTGTAGACAGTGTTTGATGAAAAATGGGCACTATTTGTCCGAGCATATAACGCTAGACACACCTATGCAGTGGTAAGTCATGCTGCACTGGTACTTACACTGACAAAACTTCATAGATGAAACACACATAGGTGATGCAAGTGTTGGAGTTGCTATGGTGGCTTCAGGATGCTAGTTCACGTCCTCAGGTACTTAAATATACTTCTCATACTCCACATGTTTTGCATAAAAAGGTTGACACATGTTTCTGTGGCTCAAGACAACATATATAGCCACCTTCCTCAGGATCCCACCCCAACTAATCTTTAAATCTTCAGGGGTCTTTACTAATCCCAAAAGAATGTAGAAATGGAATACATTGTCATAAGTGCAATCGCTGATTTTTCAAAAAATCATGTACAACTGGGCTTATTTCTTTATACTTTTACAATTGCATATACTATGTCAAACAGGGTGTTTATAGCTGAAGGAATCATGAGGCAAGAAGGATCTGCAGCTTTCTTCAAAACCTAAATGCATGCAATTTGTATGTCTAAAATTGCACAGTACTGTTTAACATCCTAACTCAAAACCTCACACCTCAAAAACAACCCAATTGAAGAGATCTTTGTGACATTGTCACTTGCCCGTAAGACAACCCCAAACCTCTATTTAGTCCAATGACTTGGCAGAAAAAGTGAATTTGGGCTCATGTATTAACTCATTATTTGTGAGTTTTCTTTTCATCTGTCTTCCATATGTCATCTTTTTACAACTTGCATTTCTGTCAACATGTAATCATCCTTCTCCCATTCTATAGTGAGGACCATCAAATTCTGCATGGGTAAGGCGCTAGGTGGCGCACAGCGGAATGGCTGCCTGTGGGTGAAGCTCCCGCAGCCCAGCGACAAAATCCTACATAAATCCTTCCTGAGCGTCGCGATTCACTGAAAAAACGGACCCTGGTGAATTCCCGTACACCGCTGCTGCTGCCCAGGCTCTGCATTGCCCTGGGGGACTCGGCGGGGCCGGACCGAGAGGCTGCTGCTGACCGCGCCGGCTGGCGTGAGAACTCGTCTGGAGCAGTGGTACTACCGCTACGCGGGAGCGGCGCTGCACACGTGGACGGAGGGCCTCGCCTCCGGCGCCTGAGCTGCGGGCGGCTGCCCTGCATTACAGCCGCGGTGGGCCTCGTGTGCCCCGACTGGTGCCCTCGCCCTGTGCTGATCCTACTGCCGCGGCGGCGGCTGCATCGAGAGCTTGCTGGGGGCACGCATATTGACGAGGTGAGCTGCCGGCGGCCGCGACGACCGTGGCTGTCACCTCCCCGGCCTTCTCCCGGACACTGCGGCGACGCGACGCTGCCTCACCTGCCTCGCGCTGTGGGGACCCATCCGCCCCCGCTGTGGCCTGTCTCCTTACCCGCTGGGTGTGGTGCGACGATCGGCGGATTCAGCAGGCTTTTGAGACCCGGGGGACTTGCTTGCTGGAGGCGGAGGCCTATGGCCTGTCCTGCATCGCTTTCTGCTTTGTGAGGCCTGCGCCTGGGATCGCACTGAGGCTGCGGCGGAGCTGCGGAGGTCGCTGTGGGCCTGGAGGCGCTGGAGGACGGGGCCTGCCTCTTTCCTCAGACTGGATCCTTGCTGGAGGGCTACGGCTGCTGTGAGTACTTGGGGGACCCAGTTTGGGCCCCTCTGCCCCCCCCCTGGCTGGTTCGTAGCGATTGGTGGCCCGGAGAGAGGGCGCTCCTGCTGCCCTGGTAGTGAGCGGCCTGTTGTGGAGGAGTGTGGCGGCCCCGGGTGATCGAGAGCGGCTCCTGGCGCTGGGACCTGTCCCTGGCGTGCTTATCTGCCGCTGGTGGAGGGGATTGGCTGGCGCTCTCGTAGGGATTGAGGTGTGCCTGCGCCCAGATTGGTAGATCGCCTCTGCCCCTGCGGAGCTGCGTTCCCCCTTGGTCCCTCTTACACCTCGTGGACTACCTTACGATCCGGTCTTTCCGGCCATATCCTTGCTCCTGCTGTGGTCTGCCTGACGGGGTCGTCATGGGGAAGCCGGACAGCCGTCAGCCTCGCCTCGCCTTCGAGACAAAAAAGACCACCAGGTCCCAGCCGGAGGCCGGTGCGGGGGGACCGGCACCGGTGGACGCCCAGGCGGGCGATGACGTCAAATCCATACTGCTGGATATGCGGCAAAGTCTGGCGACCATAGTGGATAAAATGGACTCCATGCAGTCACGTATGGACTCGATTGTGCACAAGGTGGACAGTCATGGAGAACGCATCTCAGAGGCGGAGCGGCGTATCTCTGATTCCGAGGATCGCACATCACAATTGTCAGACGCTGTGGCGCGCATGGACAAAGTCCTTCACGTGATAGCGGCCAAGAATGAGGAATTGGAGGCGCGTAGTAGGAGGAATAATGTTCGCCTACTTGGCATACCAGAGTCGACCCACGTAGGCAAGATGGAGGACTATGTAGAGGGTCTACTGCGCGCGGTGGTGGGGGCTGACTCCCTATCCCCGCAGTTCATCGTTGAGAGGGCACACAGATCACTGGCTCCGAGGCCGCCGCCGGGGGCCCCCCCCCGCCCTATCATCGCCCGTTTGCTGAACTTCCGGGACCGGGATGCGGCACTTCGAGTGGCGAGGGAGAAGAAGACCCTATCTTACGACGGCATTGCCTTTACCATATTTCCTGACTTCACTCCAGTGGTCCAGGAGGAGCGGAAGAAATTCGTACAGGTCAAACAAAAGTTGCGGGCTGCTCAAATTGACTATGCGCTACTGTACCCAGCTCGCTTACGCATCACCCACCAGGGGAAACAAATCTTCTGCACTAAACCCCAACAAGCAGAGGAATTTCTGCATCGGGTCAAGAGGCGCGAACTGGACAGCCCATCCTCGCCGGCCTCGGTATGACGGCGCTGGGTCGTCGACCTGGCGCTTCCGGGGCAGATGTTCGACAGTTGGTAAGCGGATGCAGATGTATGCTGCCACGGACCATGTTATGGGGACTTGAAGGCCTGGCTGCGCTGTGGGTGGGGGGGATGTAACCAGAGCCCTACCTCCATTTAACGCGCACCTGACTCTCAGGACATCTCACTTCGCTGGGCGCTCTTTGTCCCTGGAGGGGGCTCGGTCCATGGCCGGGCGCACTCCCATGGGTCGAGGGGACACGGTGTCTCCACCTAGACTGACCTCCAAAGGGTATTACCCCATTGTCTTTCAGTTTAAATGTTAATCCCTTGTGGCGCTGGCTATAGAAGGGTTTGGTTCTGGGGTGGGGAGGAAGGGGACTATCCAGATGGCATGATTGGGATGCTGCTGTGGGTGGGGGGTGGAGTGGGGAATTTTCTTTTTTGTCTGTTAGTGTTAATTGGTATGTTGTGGTGATTGCATCGTCTGTTTCGCATCATTTTAGTGGCGGCGGTGGCATTGCGTTACTATATCTGAGAATTGTTGATCCCCATGGGTGATCCGCGGGCAAGCAGGGACTTTACTGGGCAGCTTAATTTCCTGACCTGGAATGTGAGGGGTTTGGGAGACCCTAGAAAGCGTAGACAGATCCTGGCGTATCTGGATAGACATCACATCAGCGTGGCTTTCCTTCAAGAGACGCACCTGGACCCATCCAGGCCATCGCTGTTTGCATCCAGGTGGGCCATACACCGTTCCTTTTCCTCCTACTCCACTTACTCACGAGGAGTTGCAATCCTCATTAAGAAACACACCCCCTTTGTGCACCTGGGTGAACGGACAGATAGGGAGGGCAGGTATTGTATTGTCTGGGGACGCATGGGTGCGGACACGCTCACTCTGGCGTGTTACTATGGCCCCAACTCTGATGATCCGAAATGCCTTCAGGCGCTCTGGGGGGAGATTTTGAGCATAGGCTCCACTTACTTAGTGTGGGGAGGTGATTTTAATGTAGCTATTGATCCCACGAAAGATAGGGCAAATCCCGGCCCTCGACACTACTCTCGCTCGCAGGCATATGTTCGCGACCTCCTTACTGAGCGTCATCTGCTGGACGCGTGGCGCTCTAGGCACCCGGCGACCTTGAAGGGCACGCATTGGTCGGCTGCACACGCCACGTGGGCAAGATTGGACTATTTCTTGGTCTCCCCGGGACTCGCTCCCACGATATGCTGGGTACAACACCTTGCGCGCACGTACTCCGATCATGCCCCGGTCCTGATGGGTGTGGAACTGGTTGACCTTGCTGGCTCTCCGATGTCCTGGAGATTGCAGCCTTCTGCCCTGTTGGATGAGGTCTTTCGATCGGAAATTGCACAGGAGACCGAGGGCTTCTTTCAGCGAAATGGTGGAACGGTGGACAGTGTTGCTGTAGTCTGGGAGGCCTTTAAGGCTACCATCAGGGGGCTGTGCATTTCGAAAGGGGTGGGAGTCCTCAGGGACCTACGTAACAGCCTTAGTAAACTGGAGGCCTACCTTAAGGCCCTGGAGACCGCCCCCACGTTTTCCACTGATGCAGAGGTGCAGGCCAGGTTCCGAGACCTATTGTCTGACTATAAAGCCACCGCGGATAGAGAGGTTCGGTTTAGGGGGAAACACTTCCAAGCTCGCAGGTACGGGGAGGGAGAACGGCTGGGTAAATTCCTGGCATGGGCAATACGTCCGCCCCGTTTCAACAACCATGTCCTTGAGATCCAAGGATCTTCGGGGGCACTCCACAGGGATACCCAGTCTATAATGCAAACGTTTGTTGCCCACTACACTGAACTGTACTCCTCTACTCATGCACACGCGCCGGAGCTGGACCGATATTTGGGGGAAATTACATTGGGATGGCTTTCTGACAGACCGCTCCGGTTCTTAATGGCTCCTCTGGGGATTGACGAAATTCGGGAGGCCATAATGCAGATGGCCTCGGGGAAGGCCCCGGGCCTTTATGGTCTCCCGATAGAATTCTATAAATCCTACATTGATATCCTTGCCCCGATTTTAAAAGAGGTATTCGACGAGGCCCACACTCTGGGGAAGCTTCCCCCTTCCATGAGAGAGGCACTGATTACCTCCCTCTTGAAGCCAGGTAAACCGGCAACTTCCCCGGACTCATATCGGCCCTTGTCCCTCCTTAACTGTGATGCAAAGATCCTTGCTAAAACTCTGGCTAATCGTTTGACGCTCCTCATGGAGGGACTGGTACTCCCGGACCAATCGGGTTTTATACCCTGAAGGGCGACGTCGCACAACTTGCGCACGCTATTTGCAATCTTGCAGAATGTGGATCCCAGCCTACAGATGGTGGCGGTTTTTTTGGATGCTACGAAAGCGTTCGACTCCTTGGAGTGGGATTATCTGGTGGCTGTGCTGACTCACATGGGTTTTCCTCTGGTGTTCCTGGGATGGATAGCTATTCTTTATGGCAGTCTGTGTGCCAGGGTCTTAATCAATGGCAGGACGTCCGAACCCTTCGGAATTGCCCGAGGGACCAGGCAGGGGTGCCCACTTTCCCCACTCTTATTTGCACTGGCGCTTGAGCCTCTCGCCTCGCGGCTCCGACAACGCCACCAAAACCGAGCGCTGTTCTGTGAGCAGCGACAGATATTGCTGTCGCTGTATGCAGATGACATTACTCTGTATGTGCGGGACCCTCAAAATAACCTGAACCCACTCCTCCGGGAATTCTTGACATATGGGAGATGTCGGGCGTACGAATCAACTGGTCAAAGTCCCAGATCTTCCATCTAACTGATGGCTCACAGACCTTTTCGCTCGACTATCCCATAGAATGGAGTGAGTCCGAAGTCAAGTACCTAGGCATTAAGATCTCTCGAGATAGGGAGGAGCTCATGCGGTTAAACTATGGCACGACATTGCTGCAGGTCTCCTCTTGTGTCGACCGCTGGATTGCGCTCCCTCTGTCGATGGCTGGGCGCGCAGCCCGATTAAGATGGTGGTGCTTCCCCGGCTTCTATACTTGTTTATGAACATTCCCTTCCCCCCGAGCAGGCACTTCTTCACTCGTTTGCGATCCGAATTGATACGGTTGGTGTGGGGGGGGAAGAGACCTAGATTGAAGTGGGCTACGATGACCTCTCCATATTCGCGCAGAGGCTTCGATATACCGGATCTGGAACTGTACTATCATTGCGCCCAAGCGCACTATGCGTACTACTGGTTCCACCCGATCGCTTTTATGCCCCAGCTCGCTGCGGAGGACTGGCTGGCGGCGCCCCTGCCCCTGCCTGGCCTACTGCACAGTGTGCTCCCACATACCACTACCAGCTATAACGCCTTGCAGGGCACGGTGAGGGCTTGGCTGGAGCTGTCGAGGCGAGTGGGAAGTCCGTTCCTGTACTCCCCTCTTCTCCCAATTGCTTATCATCCGCAGCTTCCTCTTCTCCAAGAGAGACTGTTTCAAGATTTGATTCGCAAGCTGGGACTCCATAGATGGGGAGATCTGTTCTCCGGCGGGACCTTTTGCGACCGGGAACGCTTCTTTGAAGGGTACACGCCTACCCCCCTGGAGCTCTTTACCTACCTTAGACTGAGGCATGGCATGAAGGCCATATTGCCGACTTTCCCGACTGAGCCTGACACCATGGCTCCATTACATAGGATCCTCCAGGCCACCTCACCCTCACATTTGGTCTCGATACTGTATCATGCAGTCCGCTCTGACGCTACACTCGACGTTTCCCGGGCACGTGGGGAGTGGGAGCGGGAGTTGGGGCTAGAGCTAGGTGATGACAGGTGGACATACTGTTTGCAGACGGAACAGATTTCAGCAAGTAGTAGACACCGTATCATACATTTTAAATTCTTGAACCGTCTCTACTGCACTCCGGTCACCAAGTACAGATTTCAGCTGCAGGACTCGGATAATTGCGAGAGATGCCATGCCCCCCAGGCGGGCTTCTTGCATTTGTCCTGGACATGCCCCACTATCCAGAGCTATTGGACACATGTGTGTTCTGCCATTTCGCAAATGATAGAGCTGCCCTTCGCACCTGATCCTGTACAGGCGTTACTGGGATACACCAAACCTATTCCGCGTGCGAGTCGCAAATTTGTTACGACGGCGCTCCTATTGGCGAAACGGTGCATAGCTTGCCGGTGGGGACGGGGACGGGCTCCGAAATTTAAGGAGTGGCTCAAGGACCTGGTCTACTGCCAGGAGCAGGTACTGACATACTCCGAATTGCTCCCTGCCCAGTCCCGCCCTGCCGTATATCTGGGGACCATTACAAAGTTACTTACTGCAGTATCCGGAGGCTCTGACAGCAGACGCCCCTCCCCTGACCGTTGCCGATCCAGATCCCGCCGTCCATGACGTACATCCTGCATAGGAGGGACGGTGAGCTGCTATGGACGTATGGGGGTGGATGCGGTGTTTTCTTTTCTTCTTCCTCCACCTTCCTCTCTGGGCAGCCCCTTTGGGTCTCTCCTCTACGATATTCCAGGGCGCGAGGATTGTTTGTATGTACTCGTTATACGAGATTTTTGGGCTGAGACTGCGCTATGGGTGATGTGCAGCGCGTGGGTGAACTTTGTCTGAGGGGCCCCCACGCCTCTACCAGGTGATTATAATGTGTTTTGACCTTTTGCCCGATGTCCCTACCCTGTATACAAGCGATCAACACTCATATTCTACTGTACACGACTGTTCACTTGGCCCCTGCGATCACACTGGATCGGATGCTAATGCGACCTGAGCTCTGCACTGCCACTTGCCTCTGCTTATGGTTTTCTTTTTGCTTTTGTATGTATGTAATGACATGTCGTAAAATTTCAATAAACAAAGTTTAAAAAAAAAAAAAATCTGCATGGGTACATAAGCATACTAAATGTCTTTGTCAGTCAGAATAACATATTTCTTATACTGTGCAGGTAACTACTAAAGAAAACAGATAACCTAGATGTTAGTGCACCCATGTGTGTCTGACTCCTGTAGGTTAAAATTAGTCACCCCCTACATTGCTGTAAGTCTGCCTGTAAACACAGACCATGTGCTCATATGCCATGTAGCTCCTAGAACCCAATGGATTATTAGCCACTCATTCTAGCCACCCTGCATTGTTTTACTTTGTATAATTATAGCCAGATACGTATTCAGTATCCTGCTGACCCTAGTACAGCAACAGTCTTGATGACCCTAGTATAGCAACAGCCTCCCCAAAGTATTCAAGGATTTCAGTAATTTGACACCTCCCATGCCCACTCCCTGGCCCCCCTCAAACGCAGCAATACAACAAGATCAAGACCCCAGGCCGGTTGGTACACAGAGGGTCTCAGACTGCTGAAACGCCACTGCAAATAACTGGAGCGCAATGGAGAATGAGCCAGGACAATGGAGACAGGAGCATGTTCAAATCCAGCCTAAGATGCTACCCTGAAATGTTCTGGACCACCAAATGTGCCACTCTGGGAGACCGCATCATGGCTAGCATCAACAGAAGCTAAGAAATATTAACTATTGTGAAAGATTTCCCCTCCCCATTGGCCACCTCCTACTTGATCGCCCCCTCGCAGGACATCTGCAACAATCTCTCTCAATCCTTCAGCAACAAAATCTGTCATTTACAGCAACGTTAGGACACAACCAGTCCAGAAAGACCTTGCCTAACACCTCTTGATCTTATCCAAAGAACTGATGCGAACCACATGGCCGATTACCACTCCAGAAGAAATCGCCACCCCAATGATATTCATCTACCCCCTGCCCCCCACACCTACTCTAGAGTACTGCAATCCAACAGCTTCGTGCTCCCACCCATTCTGAATGCCTCCCCCTCTTCTACAAAATTCTCAGATGCTGGGAAACATGCAACTCTCCTCCCAGTACTTAAACTCTCTGCGGACCCTTCAACACCAGCCAACTACAGACCGACCTCCCTGCTAGCAATCCCAGCTAAGGTCTTAGAGAAAATCCTTAACAAGCTCCTCACTGAATACCTCAGCGACCACCAACTCCTCAACACCACTGTCTGGTTTCATATTTTTTTTTTTTTACTATTTTTATTGAATTTTCATAAATACACAAACAATACAGTCATGGCTTTCAGTCTAAGGTACAATTACACTAGTTATTGCTTCTCATATGCAAAGACATATTCAATAACATTAAGAAAAGGTAACGTTTTTAACATAGCAGCTATTTAATCCATTTCTCCACAGGAGCCCATATCTTAGAAGCAAGCTCCCACCTCCGCCTACCCTTTATTGAATAGACTGAGGATTCAAGTTTATGGAAAGCAAGCAGTCTAGTTCTCCAGTTAATAAATGTCGGGGCTTCGGGAGAAAGCCATTGTGAAGTTATACATAAACAAATCATAGACATGGCAATGAACAAAAACGCAGACTTATGCCATGAATTGCCCAAAGATACTACCCCATCATAACCCATTATCACCATCTCAGGTGTCAAGGTACATTGAATCTTTAACATAGAATTGATAAAACGTTCTATATCTGATATAAATTCAGTCAGTTTGGGACAAGAGAAAAACATATGGCTTGCATTTGCTGCGTATAACCCACACCTTGAGCAATGGTTCCCTTTTCTACTACCCCATTTTGCAATTCTTGCAGGTGTATAATAAAGATCGAACATTGACATATAACTTTGAGTCCGAAGACTACCAGAGACCAAGACTTTACTAGCGAACTCCAAAGCCGGGTTTAAATCCATACCAGTCTTCCCTAATTTATCTGCCCACCTTGACCCTTGTGCACATAGATCATCCGGTAGGCTAGATAGTAAATGCGGATATATCATACCTATTTTGGCGTTCTTCCGAATGAGTTCAAAAATCTAAATTTTATCGAATAGTGAGGGATTTCCTACAAGCTGTACAAACAAAACACTTCTAATCTGAAGGTATTTAAAAAAATCATTGAGGATAGAGCTGATATTTATCCTTCAAGCCTAAAAAAGATAGCAGTTGCCCATCCCCCACCAAATCGCCGATAACCTGCACTCCTTGTACTTGCCATCTAGACATTACCTGATCTTGAAAAATGGAGGGTGAGAAAAGTCGGGATGCTTTAAAAGGGGTATATACGTTAAACTGGTGAATAGACAATTTCCGCCTATTCGCTGCCAGATTAGGAACATGGCATTAATTACCTTGAATCTAGTTTTTTTTGAAGTAACTCTGTTCTAGAATTTTAAACAGGATGCCCTCGGCCGCAGTGCCTAAACCAATCTCAAAAATAGTAGGATGATTACATAACGAAGCTTTGAATCTATTGCCTAGAAGCGGCACTCCCAAAGTCTGTACTATTACAGACCAATAATATAGCACCAGATTAGGTAATGCCCAACCGCCTCGATTCAAAGGAAGACACATCCACTTGGCAGCCCTGCGAGAGCACTTATACCCCCACAGAAACCTATAGCAGATCCTGTCTGCCTTAGCCAGACTGCTTTGAGATATTACTAAAGGAATTGTCCTAAAGAGATATAAGAACTTTGGCAATATAAGCATTTTAAGAACACTGCATCGGCCGTAAAGAGACAAATGTAAATGATCCAATCGTTCAAGTTTAGTATTTACTGTGTCTATTACCGGAAGAATATTTAAATCCGGAATAGTGTCAACTGCCGCTGAAATTCTTACCCCAAGGTACATTGCTTCCCTGACTATTAAAGTCCCAGAATATAACATATCTGGTGTTTGAACAACCTGGGTCTTAGCCACATTTAACTTATACCCAGACACTGAGCCAAATTGTACTGCAGACATGTTAAGTACCTGGAGTGCAGAGAAGACATCCGATGTTAACACAACAATATCGTCTGCATAGGCAAGGGCACGATACTCTTTGGTGCCAACTCTTATAGGTACTATACTCCTATCCCCTTCAATTTTACTTAGAAACGGATCAATGTATAGGGCAAACAGTAAGGGGGAACACGGACACCCCTGTCGAGTGCCCCTGCTAATGTTGAAATAATCGGTCATCTGGCCCGAAATACGGAGTGCTGCCTCTGGAGAGATGAACAATGCCTGAACAGCTTGGATCAATTCAGTACTAAAGCCCTTCAACCTGAGCACGGCCCACAAGAACCCCCAGGAGACTTTCGAACGCTTTCTCAGCGTCCAACAGGATCACCCCGAGGGGAGAAGCCGTGGCCTGAGCCCAATCCAATATGCAATGACACGCCGAACATGGTCTGCTGTGTCACGGCCAGGGATAAATCCATGTTGGCGCAGGGATACTAATGGGACTATTACCTCGACTAGTCTAGAGGCTAATATTTTTGAAAATATTTTGGAATCGCTGTTAATAAGAGAAATTGGCCGAAAAGATGATGGGCTCAACTCTGGCTTACCTTTTTTTTTTTAAACAAGACAATCGTAGTCTGCCGCCATGAGTCAGGGACCATTCCTTTCTGGGCAGCCCTAAAGTCAGCAAGGAGATCGTGCCGAATCTCTGCTAAAAAAATCTTATAGACCTCGAGAGGCACCGCGTCTCGGCCTGTGGCCTTGCCATTGGCCAATGCTTTGACCGTTAGTACCACCTCCTCCCATGAGATGGGGGCAGATAATAATTCGTTCTGTTCAGGTGATATCTTAGAAGTGTTTTGGCTCGATAAAAAGTCCCCAATCTCTGATTCTACCTGGCTGCTCTCAATGTCCTCGGTGTAAAGCTCTGCATAGAATTTTAAAAATACTCCATTTACTCCTTCTGGAGTATCCTTAACCATACCATTTTCATCCTGAATACGCGTGACACGACTCTGTACGCTTTTCTGATGGAGCCTCTTCGCTAATACCCTACCGGAATTTTCACCAAATTCGAACATCATGGTACGATATTGTAAATGCTTAGTAGCTAAGTCCACGCCGAAAGACTCCAAAAATTTAGATTTTAATATAGCTACAGCTTGCTGGGCGTGTTCTACATCACAGGCATTTTTAATTTTAGAAGCTAGTTCTAGTTCTGCTAATCTAAGCTCCTCCATACGACAATTCAGTTGCTCTTGCTTCCACCGAAATGAAGAGAAACTTTTAGTCTCCCCGCCAACTGCAGCCTTTAAAGCGTCCCATATCACCTGATCAGAGGCTGTACCTCTATTAATATCAAGAAACTCTATTAACCATTTTCTTGTATGTGCCTGGTAGGCCTCATCAAACAGAAGCTTCCTTTCGAAAGACCACTGCCTGGGGGGCTTCCTAATTCGAGGCCAGGAGCACTTGACAATTAATGCATTATGGTCAGATAAAGTCCTAGGAGAGACGTAGATGGAGGATGCTTCGGCAAGCTGCTCTGATACAAGAAAATAGTCAAGCCTGACCAATTTATTATGTGGGGCAGAATAGTATGTATACCCATCATCCGATTTATTATGTCGATTCCATAAATCTGCCAACCCATGCTCTTGTACTAAGGCCTGAAGTGCTTTAAACACCTTGGGCTTCCTACCACTATAGTTGCTATCGACTGCCAAGTTAAAGTCACTAAGTAAATTGATGTTCAAATCCCCACAGATTAAAAGTGGATAGGGCCAAGTAGCTAATTCTACATTTAGGAATTTGAATACATCCGGGTCGTCGCTATTAGACCCTCAGTCTGGTTTCAAATCAAATTACAGCACGCAAGCTGCCCTCATCGCAGCCATGGATGGTCATCTGCATGACTCAGGACAGAGTAGACATTGCGACCCTCATCCTCCTGGACTTCTCTGCAGAATTTGAGTCTCCCATCCTATCCAGTGCCTACATTGTAATCCAAGGATCTTTTTTATTGCATACTTTTATGCATTGTCTCAATGCGAAATAAAGTCAGTTGATGATGAATCCAAGGATACACACTCTGATTGAAAACCCCACTCGGACAGCCTGGCATTGTACACCTTGGATGCCTGCAAGCTCATCTGCGGAGCTCTGCAAGGATACTATGTGACTTGACACACTTCAATGTGTACATAATTCCTCTAGCTAGCATCATCCGTTCTTACAATATCAAAGTCCATTCCTAAGTTGAAAACACGCAACACATTCTCTTTCACAGGACAAGCTCAGTACCCGGATCAAGTTCAATGTCTGAATGACTGAAATCTCCCAACGGATAAAGACCAACTGTCTAAAGCTAAACACAGACAAGACCAAAATCATGATCTTTGGGAAGAGAACATCACCGTGGGACTCCACCTAGTCGCCAAAAGAGCTAGGATCAACACCAAACTTGACATGACTGCCAATATCCATACAGTCACTGCCTCATGCTTCCATACCCTAAAGATGCGGAGGAAGATTTGTAAATGACTGCCAATCAGTACCCGTAAAACTGTCACACACTCCTTGGTCACAAGCAAGCTGGACTACGGGAACACCCTCTATGCCAGATTCAACCTAAAAATCACCAGAAGGCTGCAGACCATTCAGAACTCGGCAGCCAGGATCACTTTCAACCTACTACACCACACTCGCATCTCACCACACCTGAAGGAGCTCCACTGGCTTCTCATTTACAAACCCAATTCAAACTCCTCATCCACACTTTCAAGGCAATACATAACAGTAGAACAGCATACCTCAACATTCGCATCTGCTCTCACAAACCTTCCAGACACCTCTGCTCGTCCAGACTCCTCCTTGCACAAATCCCACGAGTTCAGAAAACTATCTCCGGCAGTCGAGCCTTCTCTTACATCGCTCCTAAAGTGTGGTGTGACCTACAGCTATGCATAAGACCCTTCTCCGCACTTTTTGAATTCAAGAAGAAGCTGAAGACCAGCCTTTTTCGGTAGTCCGGCTAGGCCCTAGGTGTGGCTATTCGCGCACGTGCTGAGCACCAGGATACCCTTCCAGGTGATGGTGTGCTCTACAAATCTGCATAACATAACAAGCTTGGCAGCTCCATCAAATCGAATTGTCTCAATTGGTGGAAGCGATCTTTGGATCAGGGCCTCTTACCCGTACCTCTATCTCAAGAATTACCCAGCCTCTCAAACTGGATGTTACGGCAATGAGCATTTCCTCCCCCACCCTTCAGGTATGTCAGCCTTTCTGTTCCTCTGGGGCAAATAGGAGTGTTGCCCCAATCCCTAAACCCAGTAGACCCCAGGGAAAAAATTTAGAAAAATTGTGTAGTTGGAATGGCCTACCCAGACATCGGGCTAGCCCAGAACGGGCTCATAATTCTTTTTGCCTCCTTAAGATGAACATTGGGGGAGATTAACCCCAATCCTTAAGATGAAGATTGGGTGAGTTTATCCCCAATATGCCCACCTGTGGGTATGACCATTTGCACCAGGAATATATTTTTTGTTGAGGGGGTAATATGGGTTGTGGGCCGGCCACCCTGGCTTCGGGCTTTTCCCTACCACTACAGTGTTCTGCCCACCTGCGACGTAGAGCATCAATATTTCCTTAGCAAGCAAGAGGAAATTTGGAATCTTTTGGGCATAGTTTTACTATATGGACCAGCAGAGTAAGGAAAAAACTAAATTTCCCTTTACTTGCCATGCTCAGTGGCTGAACTCCTTAGACCCATGTCTGACCAACACCCAGGGAGACCTACTAAACCCAGAAATCTCTGAAAACTAGACAACCATGGTAGTGTGACTGCTGTGCATCTCACAACATTTTCATACCAACAATGCCCTACAAACTTTGACAAAAACACTTATTTATTTCTGAGAGAGAAAATTCCAGAATCTGTGGGGCTTCTCAAATGTCTCACTGCCTAGTGTTCCAATACCTTTGCCGATACAAACACGGTACCATTTGTGTGGCCTACCTAGCACCTGCCACACAAAGGGCCCCAAAACGCACATCGTAGACCACGGCAATAAGGCTAGTGTCATATCTGTCGGAATGTGTTGCTGAACAGGCCACCATCAAACGAGGATCGTGACCTACCTGTTGCGGGAGCAGTATGAACCGACTCTCTCATACCCATTCTGCCACCACTGGATAGGATATAAGCAGTGGTGTCAGGATAAGCACAAGGGGAAGGTTTCTGGAACAAACTAAAACAGTTAGCTAAAACAATAAACTGAAACAGATGGGAAAAATAAAGGTTTTCTTGGGGATTTCCCATCAAGTTGCCTCAATTATGTTTGATTCACAGCACATCCCACTGTCAAATGAATAGATGGGTTATCGAGTTTCAAATCACACATATGTGGCAAGACAGCATTGCACTCAAGTCATACGGTGTGTTCTACTACCTTAGCACCAGGTTACTGCATCTGGAACAAAGGGGCCACGTGTTGGTACATCACACTTTCCTTACAATGGGTAGACCCAGTTTGCAGATCATGGAACAGAGAACATACCTATATCATCCACCACACAGGTATGGCGGTGCTAACAGATGAGTAGTCTGTTAGCCCAAACATCACACAATTGACGTATATCACTGGTTAATACAGAAGAACAATCCAAATCACAATGGAATAGCAGCTCTAATCGGAGAGTTGTCACCAAAAGTCTTTTGTGCTCAAACTGAAAAGGCCCTAACAATGATCATAGTTTGTTGGGCAGAAAACTTAGCACTTTACACCCCTCCGGGCCGGCAGCCAAAGAAACTGCTAATTCACACCATCCTGTGGAAAAGCAAAGAGGGCGAGTTCCGCCTGGAAAGCAAAGAAAATCAGCAGCACTTATCGCTGAAGTCCATTAGGCTGATAAGGAATGAAGTCGGGGAAATTCTCAGAACCGCTCCACAGGCTGGACCATCAGCCAGGGATTCTTGAAGCAAAGCATCAAGGGTTTGAGAACCCTGGATATATACAGCTGGGGAATCAAGGATGTCCGCAAAGACTAAGTCTTGCGTGGGTACGGTGGAAGGCCCTCAGTGTGCGCCGAGGGCTCATCATCCCTTCGGATGGCTCCAGGGTTCTGATAGGTGGAGTTAAGTGATAAACCACAGCTCTTCACACAACCAGTTAACAATTCCCTCATACCACGCACACAGGACCACTTCTACCTTGCGTTGGGCGTACACTTATGATCCCTCCTGCCAGTATTACCTCGGAGGGTAGCGTAAAGGGAACCATGAGTGCAGTGCATGACTGTGTCAGTGGGAGGTGTATGGCACTGCCGCCAGAGGGGTGCCAGGAGAACTGGAGACTGGTCATACCATTACTCCCCATCCCACATTAAATCCTTCATTCCCTTCTTGTTGCAGATAATGTGTAGTAAATGTGAAGGCTGTACTATGAAAAAGCAAATCGCTCACAACTTTTAATTTATTAAAAACACACTCTTTATAAAGTTGCTTTAGAAAGCATGGGTAATATGTAGATTGATGCCTGCTCTTCCTGCAATCAACACCAATAAGACCCTGAACACTTTACCTTAAACAGCTAATCTATCTGGCTATTCAGGAAAGACATATTCTAGAATTGTTTAAATGTTTAGGTTTTCTGTTCAGCATCTACCTTTGATGGTGTCTGCTGGCTCTGGGAGACGTCCTTGTGATGTATCAACTCAACTGTGATAACCTATTAAAATATAGCTGTTATGCCATTTTGTTATTGTAAGTGTATGTTATGTCAAAAGCAAACTACCGTTAAAAAGAAAAAATTATACTGCTATACATGGATTGTAAGTTTCAATGTATCATATAATTATCATAATCACAGTTGCATGCATTAAATCCTGGTTTACAAAGCACAGAAAACGTATATAAATGATACAATTCTGACCCATAAGAGTTATTCAAATAGGTAGCTCTTAATCACCATCTTTAACTGAAGGAGTTGTTCAAAATGTATGTATGCACTATTTTATAGCTCAAACCTAGCCAAAAGGTTGTGGAGCAATGTACAGGGTCAAAGACAAGCATAAGGCCACTAAATAGTAGAAGAGGTAGTGGGCTATTGAGGCATTGATATGTAGTTTTGTTTAAAGAGGTTTGTCTTTGCCTCTTTCCTAAATTGGAGCAAGTTTGGGGCAATCCTGATGGATATGGGGATCCACAGATGAAAAAGGCCTGTTCCCTTATTCTTTCCTCGTATGCGTCTTAATCTGCTATCTGATGGTGTCTTGGCTGCAGGTTTTCTGAGAACCACCAGAGATAATGAGCTTGCCTGCAAGATAAGTGGGAGATATTGCTTGTATTGGCTTTGTAAATGGTAAGCTAGTTTTGAAGATGGTGCTTACCAACAAAGGGAGCCAACAGGGTTCTATCAGGATGAGGGTAATATGATGCTGTAAGGTAGCGAGTTCCCCATTGTGCTCACTATAGCCAGAAATTACTTTCTCTTGGTCTTCTAGAAGCTATTTCCCAGTAGAACATGGAGCTGTCTTGAGACAGTAGGTACTACGACCTGGAATATTCCCAGTAAGATTTGAGCATGGATGTAGGCCAATGCTTTATTCTGCAGAGTATGCTGGAAAGCCCTCAACAGTGCAATCTACTTTTTCAAATGTGAAGCTTCCTCTGATTCTTAAAATTCATACCAATTTGCATCATTTGTCACAAAGACATACTTTGTCCTCCATTAATAGAAACAATACAAACATTTAAAGAACACAAATTAGAATAGCTTAGAATTCTCAGAAATGTTATTGTGTACTAATTTACTATCAATTTATACTTTCGCTTTTTTAAATGTAATTTATTGAGTTAATTTAATTTTTAAATGAGAATTTAAATTCAGAATTTAAAAATATTTGTTTTGGCTAAATAACTTGCATATTACTGGTAGTCACTGCCTATGTCGTAAATAAATAGGAATATTTAATGGACATTTGAGATGTAATAACCTAATTTGGACAAATAACTGGTATGTCACAAATGTCTGTTAAGGTAAATTTTAGAAAATAAAACCACTGAAATCTAATACCTTACTTGTTTTGAGCATAGTGTTCAAGTTGCACCATTGTGTAATGGTTTGAGTAATGTTTTATTTAAGGTGCCATTTAATAATCACTCTCCTATATATTATTTCAAGGGGAAAGTATAATCAAACAATATTTTCACTTGTTTTCAGAGTAGAGTTGTCATTGATGATTCTTACCATAACAGCATAAGGTCTGATCTGTCAGGGTTAGTGACTGAGCCTAATCTTTCAGGCCGTTCACACACTTTGACCTTCTCTTCAAATGAGGTGAGTTTCAAAGTGTGGATTTTGTGTTCGTCTTGTCACCCTTCCACCACTCATTTTAACTCCTGATTTAAACCTCTAATTACATGTTCGTATTCATATCATATTTGGGTTTGCTAATTCAATACAATGTTGCTTGAAATGTAAACAGTAGATCGCTTATGCAGCAAATTTACCTTTTCAATGTACATGTTAAATCTATCACTAATGATCGTTCTTTTAAGCCCTTACCAATGCTCCTTTGGTCATGGCTTATATTAATATGTATCTCTTAAATTTGTTCAGGGATTAGAAAAGGAAAAGTATTTTTGACCTTGAATGCTAGTTCTGATTCCCACAGTATATTTCTTGTCTGGTTAAGACACTTCATGTAACAGGGAGATTCGATTGCCACTGCTTTTGGGAATTGATGGGTCCCACTGTACACAGCTGTTCTGCAGCACCTTGGTGGTCATAGTGGCTCCCTTTCACAGGTTTCATCAGCTTTCACTGGGTTCTTTTCTGCTTCTGTTACAGTACAAGTTTCCTGGTGACAGGTATTTGGAGAATCAAAATCAATTAACATAGGCATTATTTCCTGTATTACTGTAATTTTCATTGATCTTAAAACATTAAAGAAAGTACTGTTTTTTCATCCTATTCATGCGGCCAGTCAGGATATTCTCCTGTAAACGTTTAAAAAAATGTAACCGGTCCAAAAAATACTAAGTGACCTTTATTCCTAAATTTACGAACATGTTGCTCTTTCTCAAAACTTAATTTTTAACCCTGTTTGGCATTCTCAATTTTACACCATACTTATGTCACTACTCCAAATCAAGTGATTCACTTCTCAGAAGAGCTTTTATCAAACATCTCACCCAATGGGTTTTACTCACCTCCCTTTTAGTTGAATAAAGGTTTTTGGCATTGCTTTTTGATCTTTAAAAACATAAGAAGCTAATCAACTTGTCTATATTTTTCCTAAGCTTGATAGAACTCACAATACATTATCATGAAATCCTTTTCATTCACACCATACTCGTCACATGACAAAACAACCCACTGAATCACAGAGCGCCTTTGTTATAATTTTGTATGACTATCTCCAAATGTAATATGAATTATGTTAGATGAAATGTTAAGGTTCGATATGAGTGTGATAAGGCAAGAAATGTAATTCGTGGCCTGGACTAATGAGGGCAGTGCTGCAAGTTTTATTAGACCTTTATAAAAACAATTTGCTATTCGGATTCCAACAGCATTTTAATTAGAACAAAATTGAAATTAAACTGCAGAAGAAGTAGTAAAATGAGTCTGAATTTTGGAGCTTGGAAGGGTTGAGAGAAATAAAATCTTAACCCTCTTCCCAAATCCCCATTGACAAATGTAGCACCTTGTGAACTCATCAACATTTGATAGAACCAATCCAGAGACTGGTGAGCTGCAAACTCAGTAATTTTGATTTTTCTATATTCTGCTGCTATCCTATTTCCTTGGACACATTAGAAGTGGGCATCGTAAATAAAAGCTGAATCCTTAAATCATAGCCTCTAGTTCTGTATACATTATCCATGAAGATGCTACCTAAAATTTGTTTGAGTATCATGTTCACTATATTGGGGCAGCACTGGAGGTATTTGATATGGGTGACCCAAACAAAATGTAAAATATTTTACCTTGATTTTTGCAAGTGATGATTAAACAGAACAAGTATAGTGAGTTTGTCAGCAGTTGTTGGTGATTAACTTGCTTTTAATTTTTATTAATGAGGGCCTAACGGTCTCCAGTGTGTTTTTTCAATTTTATTGGATCGGACTACATTTTACAAGGATTTTTATTTTTAACAAATTGTAGAGCACACAATTACGCAGAAGTGTCCTGGTGCTGTGATCTCTGGTGTTGAGTTCACGTAAATTCAGGATTACAAGTCAGAATGACCAGATTAGAACAGCTAGTTTTTTTAGGATTGACAAAAAGGAACACTATAGTTGAGAGCTCAAATATGTTTAGGCAAAGAATTTGAGTGTCTAGAAGCCAGAACTGAAAATGCCTGACTGCCCATGCATGTGGCAAAATGGAGGAATGTTTAACAACCTGGTACAGGAGGAGCAAAGTGCAAGCACAGGACTTTAATGTCTGAATTTAGATTGAAAATAGGTGAAAAGCTCCATTTAGAATGATTTATGTTAATTGAAGATACAGTTTTTAGGATTTCCTAAAGAAAGTAATAAAGAACCTTACTTAGGGCCTGATTTATATCTTGGTGGAAAGGGTACTCTGTCGCAGCGGTGATGGAGTACCCATCCCACCAACATAATGGTCCACCTGCCAAATTTAAAAGTGGATGAACCATAGTTTGATGACATTGGATACTACTCCGACGGAGTGAGGGCTGTCGGAGAATTGGCTGCATGTCCCAATGCCCAGATTAGATGGGCGGACATATAGACATTTTTTACTGTCCGTAGCCAACAGGAAAACCCTGGTGGTAAGGGCTGTAAATACTTCAAATGTCATTGTCATCATTGGCGGAAACTCCCATGGTATTAGTTTTTTTTTATTTTTTTAAATAAATAAAAACAATGTACCTTTTTGGTACATTGATAGGAATCGCCTTGACTTGGCTAACATCCTGCTGTGAAAACAAAGTTATGCTTTAAATAAAGTGCATTTATTTTAATGGCATTGGATAATGAATTAGTCATGAGTGCTAGTCGAATACATGAGGTTTGGATACATCTTTTGCTTTCAAAAACAACAGCAAGTGTTCTTATTACAGCACGTTCTGATGTCATAATGTATTTCTATTAAAAGATGGAGGCACTTGTAATGAATGATTCTAGTGGCATCACAATGAAAGCTAGACTGAATTTATTTCGTGTACAAAGATTGAGATGAGATCCTTCTTTTCTTGTGACCCTGCAGAAAGTGCAGCATGCACTTGTCTATCAGCTGTTGCCTCACAAGCAATTTGAGGCAGGGACTGGGGGTGTTCAAAGTGAAAGCAACCTCTCAGCATCAGTAACTGATGGGGTAGGCCCAGCTGTGGTCTGATACGGGAAGAGCCAAGACATAGCTGCCTTCAGCCCTACATTTTGTCGATTCTTTTAAATGCCATTTCTCGAGGCTGGAGATAGATGTTTGGTATCAGTGTAGATCATGTTATGAATTTCAAGTGAGATCACTTGAGTCTCGGTAACAGGAAGGCATTCAGGTTTTGTGTTTCTCAGTTTGTCATGCTGATGTTCAGTCTGCAGGGGGAATTTGGAACAGAATTAGTATCGGAGTCAGGGGCGGCCTGGTGCCATAGTTGGTGAGATAGGAAGACGAACAGCATCATAGATTTCAGCAAGTCAAATGGTTGGGAAATGGAAGAACCCCACATACACCAAATATTGTGGTACTTGTAATACTTAGTAGCAATATATAATGACTTTGATGTAATCCTGCTCCCTTTTTCCACTAACTATTGATTGCTCTTTAACCTCGGCTCTAGCCTACACATGTTGAGGGACAATTTACCCCCTAGTGTGTATTTCTAGTAGGATGTTGGGGGTCAGTTTGAGAGATTCTCATGTCTACTTGTAGCCAGTGAAGTTTTTTGTGATTAGCAATATTCTTATAATGTATAGTACATTTAATCTTAAATTCTGTATTTAATCTTAAATTCTGTATTTAATCTTAACAAATGTTCTCTGTGTTCATTCTCAGACATGTCCTAGTGGCACTAGGGCCCAGAGAGCAGATTGGTGTTAAATAAAAATATCTGAAAGAAACACGTTAGTTAGATTCCTCACCTTAGAATAATCCCCAGGCGTCAGACTGGATCCGGAAGATTTTTCGTCAGCAATACCCCTTGCGCGTCGCTAGGCGTAGTCTGCGGCTCCGCGTCCGTCGTCGGAGTACTTAGACGCCGCCCTCGCGCGCTGACGTCAGTTCTTGTTCTTCTTTTTTCCGCGCCAGTAAGCGCAGATCCGGGAGAGCTACCCCTTTAGTCAATTTTTGACTAACTTTTTGATCCTTTTTGATCCTGTCAATCGACTCCGGTGCCGGTAGGATGCCTGGTTTTAAAGCCTGTGCTGACTGTAACCGCCTGATGTCGGTTACGGACCATCACCGCCGGTGCCTGTACTGCTTGGGCCTCGACCACGACGCGGAGTCGTGCTCGGACTGTAAGGCCCTGATCTCGAAGGCTAGACGGGAGCGGTCCCGTAAGCTTCTCGAGATTCGCCACGCGGCTCCGCGCGCCTCTCGATCCCGGTCCAGGAGGAGGTCCAAGGATCGGTCGCGGAGCCGCAGCCGACGTCACCATCGGTCGTCGGGATCCAAGTCTTCGGGTAAGTCGAAGCATTCCAAGAAGTCCAAGAGGCGACATCGCTCTTCGGACTCCCCTCGCCGGTCGCGCGACTCGGCCGAGGGTCAGGGTCGTTCCACCCCCGCGGCTCCGGCGGAGCCGCAGGCGCCGCGCACGTCCCCATACCCTCCGGTCCCTGGGACTAACGCGACGCCGGCGGAAGTCAGTGCCTTCCTCTCGGCCATGAGGAACCTGGCTCCGCCGTCGGCGCCCGTTGACGGCTCCGGCCTCAACGCCGCAAGCGCCCGAGGGACCCGTTCTCGAGTCCCCGTCGACGCCGGTCGACCTAGTCATGCCTCCTCCGCCGGCGTCGACACCGGTACCACCGCCGACGTCGACTCCGCTCGACATCGTGCCCCAGTTCAGTCCCGCTCCGGGCCCGGCGCCGGTCCGGCGTCGATGGACGCCGAGATCGACGCCGCTAGAGACACATTTTGTCTACCGCCCGGCTCCGTTACTTTCTCCTCTACACCAGGAGTCGGATGATGGGGACTACTGGGAGGGATCCGAGGATCCTATGGCCGCTCAGGCCCAACTGTCCCAGGACTGGGCAGATGAACTGGGGGAGGCCAGTGGTCTGGATACCTCGCCAGACACTGGATTCATCTCTCCTCCGACTGTGTTATGTTATGGAAGCTTGTTATGTTATGGAAGCTTGTAAAGCGCGCAGCTACCTCCAACGGAAGTGTCCCGGCGCTGAAGACCGCTGGGGAACCCGTCCTGGCTTTCCCTGTGAGATGGTCCCTATCTGGGTATCTCCAAGGTGAAACCAGGCATCCCCGGCGTCTGTGGGGGGCCGTTGTAGAGATGAGGCAAGCTTAATGCCCAGAGTTGCCGAGTGTGTTCATGGTTAGAGTAGGTACCGAGGCGAGAATTATCGAGTCCGTTTTGACCCTGGTCCACGACCCTGCCGCGTCGGGAATTGAACCCTGGTCCCTGGCCGATTCTCTGCATGCGGGTCTGCCGCCTCTAACCAGTGAGCCACACCTCTCTACAGAGGCTTCGGAGGAGGGTGCTGCTTTCTCCGTGGTGCTACGCAAGGCGGCCGCAGCCCTTGGGCTCGAGCTCCCTGCCGTGGCTGTGAGGACGAACGTCCTCACTGAGGTGCTTCAGTCTGCAGCAAGCTCCACTGAGCCTCTGCTGCCGTTCAATGAGGCCCTCACTGACGTTCTACAGGGCACCTGGTCCAAGCCCTCCACAGTTCCTCCTGTGGACAGGAACGTCGCCAGGTGCCACCGCCCTGCTCCGGGCGACCCCAGTTTTCTGTCCCAACACCCTACCCCTGAGAGCCTGGTTATCCAGGCCTCCACCTCCCAATCCTCTTTCCCGACCGCCCCGCCGGACCGGGATTCCAAGAGACTAGAGCAGTTTGGCAAGAAGCTGTTCTCTTCCCTTAGTTTGGGCCTGCGGTCTTTGAACACCGCTTGTCTCTTGGACCGTTATTCCCACTCTCTGTGGGATGCGGTGGAGGACGCGCTGCCCCTGTGTCCGGAGGAGGTCCGGACACGACTTATCCAGGCTCTGGCCGATGGGAGGGATGCCGCGCGACATGCTATAAGATGTGGGCTTGACACCACGGACTCGCTGGGTAGGGCCATTTCTACCTCGGTGGCGCTTCGACGTCACGCCTGGCTGCGGTCCACGTCATTTTCGGGTGATGTCCAGAGCTCTCTCATGGACATGCCCTTTGATGGCACTCGCCTTTTTGGCGAGAAAGCGGACAGTGCGCTGAATCGCTTTAAGGACTCCCGGGCTACGGCCAAGTCCTTGGGCCTCTCGGCCCCGCGGTCGCAAACTTCCGCCTTTCGCCCCTTTCGTGGCCAAGGAAGGGGTGCCTCCTCACGTACGCCTAGCCACCAGCCGCAGAACCAACCTGCGCGCGGACGTGGTTTCCGCCCAGGCGGTTCTGGAGGACGACGAGGTCAGTCCACATCCACCCCGGCAGCATCCGCCTCAAAACCTTCCTAGTCTGAGCTTTCAGGCCCATTCCATGCCAGTGGGCGGCAGAGTTCGCCATCACCTGCTCCACTGGCGGTCCATCACATCGGACAGGTGGGTGCTGCAAATCGTCCGAAGGGGCTACTCCCTCCCCTTCGAGACGACCCCTCCAGCCATGCCACCGCAGCACCCCCGTATCTCGGGGGATCATTTGAATCTTCTCCACGAGGAAGTTTCGGCCCTCTTGGCCAAGGGGGCCGTCGAGCGCGTTCCGAGTCCATGAAGTAGGTCGTGGTTGTTATTCCCACTACTTTCTGGTTCCCAAGAAGGGCAAAGGGGGCCTACGCCCTATCTTGGACCTCCGGAACGTCAATGCCTTCCTCCGGAAGGAAAGGTTCAAGATGTTGACTTTGGCTCAGGTTCTAGCTGCCCTAGACCCCGGAGACTGGATGGTAGCGTTGGACTTGCAGGACGCATATTTCCACATCCCCGTCCTGCCGGCCCACCGGCGTTACCTGCGGTTCACGGTGGGCCAAGAGCACTTTCAGTTTACCGTGCTCCCCTTCGGCCTCACCAGTGCCCCTCGGGTGTTCACGAAAGTGATGGCGGTGGTCGCAGCTCATCTGCGCAGATCAGGGGTTCCAGTCTTCCCCTATCTCGACGACTGGTTGTTGAAGGCAGGCTCGCCCCAGGCAGTCGTCTCCCACCTCCAGACTACGGCGGATCTCCTGCATTTGCTGGGGTTTTCCATCAACGTGCCGAAGTCACACCTGAGTCCCTCTCAGAAGCTCCTCTTCATCGGAGCGGTTCTCGATTCGGCGCAGTTCCGGGTCTATCCACCGGAACAGCGGGTCTGGGATATACAGGCCCTGATTCCCATCTTTCGGCCTCTATCCTGGGTTTCGGTCAGGCTAGTGTTGCGGCTTCTGGGGCTGATGGCCTCCTGCATCCTACTAGTGCATCACGCCAGGCGGCGCATGCGGGCTCTGCAGTGGGACCTGAAGTTTCAGTGGGCCCAGCATCACGGCAACCTGTCCGACCATGTCTTGATCTCGGAGGGCACTGCACGGCAGTTGCAGTGGTGGCTCACGGACCGCGATTGGGTCATGGGCAGAAGCCTCTCCCTTCCCCAACCGGAGCATGTCGTAGTGACTGATGCGTCCCTCCTGGGATGGGGTGGCCATATGGGAGAGGCGGTGATCAGAGGCCTCTGGTCTCCGGCGGAGTCTCGTCTCCACATCAACCTGTTGGAGTTGAGAGCGATCCGGCTTGCACTGAAAGCCTTCCTTCCCTCTGTCCGGGGAAGTGTCGTGCAGGTGTTCACGGACAACACCACCGCCATGTGGTATTGCAACAAACAGGGCGGGGTGGGGTCGTGGACCCTTTGTCAGGAGGCTCTGCGCCTCTGGACATGGCTGGAACACCAGGGCGTCACCCTAGTGGTTCAACATCTGGCGGGCTCTCTGAACGCCAGAGCAGACGAACTCAGCCGCCGGTGCATGATGGATCACGAATGGCGTCTGAACTCCGAAGTGGCGCAAGGTCTCTTTCAGCAGTGGGGAGAGCCTTGGTTAGATCTATTCGCCACCGAAGAGAACGCGCAATGTCAGCAGTTCTGCGCGTTGGAATTTCCAAGGCGGCACTCGCTCGGCGACGCTTTTCATCACGAGTGGAGTTGCGGTCTGTTGTACGCCTTTCCGCCTATACCACTTCTGCCCAGAGTGCTGAAGAAGATCAGGCACGACCGGGCCCAAGTCATCTTGGTGGCTCCGGATTGGGCACGAAGGTACTGGTATCCCGAGCTACTCAGTATGTTGACCGATCCTCCGATACGTCTGCCCCTTCGGGAGGATCTTCTGTCGCAGCAGCAGGGGACGGTCCTCCACCCGAACCTGTCCAGCCTCCACCTCCATGCGTGGAGATTGAGCGGCGGCAGTTGATGCCATTTGACTTGCCTCCTGAAGTCTGTGATATCATTCTGGCAGCCAGGCGTCCCTCCACAAAGACGGTATACGCCTGCCGGTGGAACAAATTTGTGGCATGGTGCACAGCAAAGGCTGTGGATCCCCTTTCCGCCCCTCTTTCTGAGGTTCTCCTCTTTCTTCTTTCTTTGGCCCGGCAGGGCTCTGCCCTGGGCACCTTGAAAGGTTATCTTGCTGCCATCTCTGCCTTCTTGCGGCTTCCTGATCAGCCTTCTCTTTTCAAGTCCCCTGTGGTTACACGCTTTCTAAAAGGCATTACTCACACGTTCCCTCCTGTCCCTTTTGTAATGCCTCAGTGGGACTTGAATCTTGTTCTCACATTTCTAATGTGCGCTCCCTTTGAGCCTCTTCATAATTGTCCTCTTCGTCTGCTGACGCTTAAGACTGCTTTTCTGGTAGCCATCGCCTCGGCTAGACGGGTGAGTGAGCTCCAGGCTTTATCTTCAAAGCCTCCTTTTCTGTCTGTTCATCCGGACAAGGTTGTCCTTCGGCCTCGTCCCTCCTTTCTTCCGAAAGTGGTGACTCCATTTCATCTTGGGCAGTCTGTCACCTTGCCCACCTTCTTTCCGCCTCCGCATCATTCCAAAGAGGAAGAGAGGCTCCACCGTCTGGACCCAAAACGTGTGCTCTCCTTTTATTTGGACCGCACAAAGCAGTTCCGGGTGGACGACCAACTTTTTGTTGGATACGTGGGTGCTAAGAAGGGGAAAGCGGTGCACAAACGGACCATCTCTCGGTGGGTCGTTTTGTGCATCAAAATTTGCTACTCCTTGGCAAAAAAGGACCCTCCTGTTGGGCTGCGCGCCCACTCCACTCGGGCCACAGCGGCTACTACTGCTTTGGGACGGGGTGTCCCTTTGCAGGACATCTGTCAGGCGGCGACGTGGGTTTCGCTACACACGTTTGCCAGGCATTATTGCCTTGACAGCCAAGTCCGGAGGGATGGCTTCTTTGGCCGTTCTGTCCTCCAGGACTTTCTGGTGTGATCTTGGTTCGCAGACCCACCACCGGGGATGGTATTGCTTGGGTATCTATTCTAAGGTGAGGAATCTAACTAACGTGTTTCTTTCAGATGAACAAGTTACTTACCTTCGGTAACGATGTATCTGTAAGAAACATTAGTTAGTTAGATTCTTCACCGACCCACCCATCCTCCCCGTTCTGCGAACCGACATCTAGGGTTAAGGATATCCTTTTCAGGCCCCTAGATTTTCTTTTTGGCACCAGTGTCAGTCTTTGCATGGCTCTGCGTTCCTGGCGCGGAAAGCTATGTACAAGAACTGACGTCAGCGCGCGAGGGCGGCGTCTAAGTACTCCGACGACGTCATTCCGGCGCACGACGCCGACGACGGACGCGGAGCCGCAGACGACGCCTAGCGACGCGCAAGGGGCATTGCTGACGAAAAATCTTCCGGATCCAGTCTGACGCCTGGGGATTATTCTAAGGTGAGGAATCTAACTAACTAATGTTTCTTACAGATACATCGTTACCGAAGGTAAGTAACTTGTTCGTTAATGGTTTGCATAATCAGATTATGTTGTAAATAATCCCCCATGATGGTTCACCTTTATTTGAAGCCATTCTTTCTGTACTTCAGTGAGATGTCAGAGTAAGTTCATTGTAAATTGGTCTGAAAAGGAAACTTTCTGGGTTTAAATATGTTTTTGTTCACATTTTGTTTCAAGCAATGATACAGCCTCCTTCTCTATTCACCCCCCTCCCCCCCAACCTGTAACCTTGAACTCCCTTCCTTGACCTCCTTCTCACCTGGCTCACCCATTTCCCCTACACTGTCACTCTCTATTTTCCTTTACTGTACGTAGATGCTATCAAAGAGTTTTACTTTTCAGTTCTGTTGTACTGTTTAATGGAGATATATATAGTATATGCCCAGATTTTAATAATCCAGTATAATGTAATGAGTCTCTTAGGACATAACAATTCATTAAAGTCCTCCTTGAAGTAAAGGGTATTTTAGGAATGCTGGTCTTATGCATGTAGTAAGAAGTTGAGTAGATTTTTCCGAATTTTTCAGCACATTGCTTTTGAAACTTTCCAGTAAGCCCGTTGGACAAAGCAAAACATTTTATAAATTGTTTTATACCTTCATTTCTTGATTTCAGGCACTAGAGGACGACTTTGTTACTTCAGGGAAACAGAATCAGTGGCATAACAGGCCTATTTCCGATTGGTCAACTCAGCAGGTATGCCACTGGTTAATAGGAATGAACATGGAGCAGTATATTGCAGAGTTTACAGCCAAGAATATTGATGGACAACAACTGATGCTGCTAGATAGCGATAAACTGAAGGTCTGTACATTTCAGAAACGTTTTTATTAAATTGTCACATTATAGCCGACACAGCTTTAAATGTGTAACATATTGTTTCATCATTGCTATACTCTTTTAGTTTCAGACTGTAAAGTCTGATCCTGAATGATAAAGCGGCAACAATTATCAATGTGGCTAACCAATTAGAACTCCTGTGTATGATACTGTAAGACCTGCTTTAACAGCCTTCATTTTTAGAAATTTGCTGGCAAACCAGTAGCTACTACAAACATATGCTAGAAAGTAACAAATAAAGTGCAACTATCCTTTTCACAAAGTAGTACATTTCCCTATTACATTGTGTGGAAGTCTGTCATCGTCTACCCCTCACCTCGAGTAAGACTCTTGGTAAGAATCTTCAGATTCATTGAATGCATTATAATTATCCTGCATTAAAAACTTTACTTTGGCATATCTGCATCAGAAAGGGCATTTCCTTTCCAGTTTTCTAATCAGAACTTCCCTCTTCTGAGCTAAGAAAATATTTTGACCATGGCTATTGAAATGTTATCCCCTCACAGATCTGTCTACCTTTCCATCATTGTTAGGAGACAAATGTAGGTAAATTGTCCACAAAGCTTTTATTACAGGGTAATACCATATTCCTACTCTCTTCTCTAATGTACACAATCAGAGGATCGGTAAATACTTTGCAGGACCTAAGGTTTAATTGTAGTTGTTTTATTGGTATGTGCTTATTATTGCTATTTAGAGGGCAACTATATGTGGAATGTGAAACATTAAAGGTTTCAGCAGACTTGTCATTTTTCGTTAACTGACCTTCAGTTGGATCATTTTGTTCTTATTTTCCCACAACGCGCTTTCCCCATTCATTTTCTCATAGGAACTTTAGACACAGCTACAGCCTAAAGCGCTAAACGTTTTTACACCATATTTGGCAGAAAGTTCGATTTTGGTAAAGAAAAAGCTTTTGTGTTTTGGTGTAAATCCGTTCAGTCGTTTTTGAGAAATTAATGCTCAAAACTTTGTATATCTAAGTATGCGGAGCCTTTGTGGATCCCGACAGATCTCAGGCTAAGATCTGATTGGCTGCCACCACCTCAACCTGGAATTGGTGGTAGCCATCTTAGAACTCTGGATTCTGTTCTGAGACCTGACAAAAAGCTTTTTTCTTTTAAATAATATTGGGCAAGTTAGGCATACTCTGACCCTCTAGGCCTGGTGGCATGGTCCTAGAGGACACTGGCTGAGGCCAAAACTTTTTTTTAAATTTTGCCTCAAACTTAAGGAGATTTTTTTTTTATTATTTCAAGTGTGGCCTTTTGCACTTGTTTTTGAGAATCGTAGGTGAGGGCCCGTGGTGGGGAAAGAGGGTTTACTTTTTGGCAGGGGGTGCGCATGTGGCTCGCCATCACCAAGCTGGTTGTGATCCCCGGGGCTGAAATCAAAGGGGCCTGGTATGATTTTCTGGGGGTGGGGCATGCAGCTTCCTCCGGCGGCTGATTTTGGCCCCAGTGTGATTTTCAGTGGAAGGGAGCACATGCCTCCTCTCCCCCCTTCTTCCCCCCCCCCCCCCAAACCCTTTCAGCCCAGGGGCCCAGTGTATTTTATTTTAATCGAGGGGGACTCCACATCCCCACTCACCCATCCAATTAATTGCCCCAGGGACCCATCCCCCGGGGCCAGCTCACAAACTATGTCCCAGAGGGCCCACCCCGGAACATAAAACCTGTGTTTGCTGTTGCTTGGCGGGAGCATTTTCAAAGCTTCCGCCTGCTGGGAGCAGACTATTGATCTGTTACCCTGCCCGCGCTGTAGCGAGGGAAACCTCAAAATATTGCTCTCCCCTGCCCCCCAGGTGCGAGAAGCATTTGTAGCTACCTCCGGGTGGGGGCAATGGTAGCTCCTGCTGCATGTGCGGAGCTGGCGAGGGCATTGGGGTTCCCCCTGCAGCCCCCAGCATGAGTATGGCAGGTCACCAACCCATTAAGTGCGAGAGCCCCGGGACATGGGATCCAGGGGCAGATAGCAGCTTGGGGAGGGGTGCTGCGTTGTCCTCCTCCCCTTCATTTAAAGGAGTGGCCCTGGGGGGGGGGGGGGGGGGGATAGGGTTCCCAGGGCCTAACAAGGCTCAGGGAGGGGGCACATGAGCTCTCTCCCCATTTAAGGAAAAACAGCCCTGTGGGATGGGGACCCCAGGGCCTAATAAGGCTGGAGATGGCAGCCACAGAGCCTCTTAACCCCACCCCCTTAATAAAAAAATAGGAAAAGTCCCTGGGCAATGGGGTCTCCAGGGCCAATCTCTGTAGCTAACCCACCCCCTCCCCCTCCCGACACGTATTGCCACAAGCCCCGCGCAGTGTGGGGTTGGCTGCCTTTACAGGGCCTGGCTTCCTTTACAGGGCCTGGCCACAGTGTGGGAGTTTGGCCACGGGGCCGTAGTTTGTGCACGGCAGGGCTTGGATTTACATATGGTAATTAAATATTACTCTACATTATGAAACCCTAGAAATTCACACACAAAAAACAAAGGTTAAAGTAACGTTCTTGTTAGGTGACAACGTAATGTTTTAAACTCTAAAAGCACAGAAATGTTACCAGTTATATTTATCTCAAGTAACTATAACTCACGCCCTCGCCGTGCACTGCTAATTACCCCACATATTACATCACTCACAACATCTTCTGTGACATTGATACTATCACTGCAACATTTTCAGTGAAATTATTGATGAGAAAACTACATGGGGGGGTGGAAGTTATAGTTACGTTAGAGCACAAGTTCGCTATTTGAGAACTATAACTGGTGAATTTGTTTTTTTAGAGTTTAAAAGTTACGTCGTTACTGAACATTTCACCCAACTGATATATATATCTCATAAACATAAATAAATCTTGGCTGTCCACTAGGACTGATATTGTAATAAGATGCTTGGGTGCTATGTTTGATTTCATGCAGCTGTATATTTACTCAGCACTTAGTGTAGTACAAACCAAGCCCATAGAATAAAGAAAAACGCAGATCTTGAATAACAAAACAGCACTGTTAAAGGTGAATTGTGCTTTAGAATCAGGTGATAAGGTTCTATCGTTTATGGCGTAACCTGTACAGGAATTATTTTTAAGAACCACTGGCTTTTCAGTTTAGTTCTTTTCATGGCCCAACTAAGTAAAGTGATCATTCACCCAAATGAAGACACCTGTTTAAATAAATATCATGCCTTTTAATTTGAATATAGACAAAAATAGGGACCCTTTAGAGTGAAGAAACTTAATTAAAAGACTTTATAAAGGTGGACAGATTAGATTCTGGTGCAGTGCAAACCAAACCCGTAGAATAAAGAAAACCGCAGATTTTGAATAACAAAAACAGCACTGTTAAAGGTGAATTGTGCTTTATAATCGGGTGATAAGGTTCTGTCGTTATTTATGGCGTAACCTGTACAGGAATAATTTTTAAGGACCATTAGCGTTTCATTTTAGTTATTTTCATGGCCCAACTAAGTAAAGTGATCATTTACTGAAATGACACCTGTTTAAATATATATCATGCCTTTTCATTTGAATATAGACAAAAAGAAGGGACCCTTTAGAGTGAAGAAACATCATAAAAGACCTTTCTGTTTAGTCTGACGTGCGTAAACTCAAGTGTCAGATAAGGTTGGCTGATATGTTGGTAGAGGCGGCCTTCAGTCCAGTCATTCTCTCCAACATCACATTCTTTTTACACACCAGTGCTCTATGTATTTTTTGGGGGTTGCATTTAGCTTTTTTTTCTTAGCACCAGGATACCTTGTAGGTTACAGTGCACTCTAACTTCTGATGGATACATCTGCCAGTGGATTTCTCACCTTGTGAATATCCCCTGCGCCAGCAACATTTGGAAACTTTTGTAGCAGTCCACGCCGATGAGGTCGAAGACGTCACAGAGACATGGCTCCGCTCGCGACTCCACTGACGTCACCGGCTCTATAAGAAGACCTCGTCGGAGTGATGACATCAGTTCCCTTTTTTCCGCGCCGTCGACGCCAACGGATTTCTGGAATCTCTATCTGTAGCTTCACTGTGACTTTGTGTTTCTACTGGATTTCTCTGTTCCTTTTTTCGAAAAAATGTCGACAAACAAATCGGGCTTCAAGCCCTGTCGTGAATGTGGAAAACATATGTCGATCACGGATCCACATGACGACTGTGTATGGTGTTTATCATCTGATCATGATATGGATGGATGCTCTTGCTGTCGCAAGATGAGCTCCAAGGCTCTCAAGCAAAGGGAGGTGAAACTCTTCATTGCAAGGATGAAAAAGGAGAAGAGAGGAAGGAGGAAGTCGAGAACGAGGTCGGCATCGAAGTCAACTTCAGGGCATGCTTCAAGATCCAAGAAGCACAAAAAGAAGGGGAGATATTCTTCTCGACGTCACTCTGACAAGAGTTCGGCTCCGACGTCGAAGTCACCTGCTCGACGCCGTAAGGACTCTGTGTCTCCTTCACCCATTCCGGATTCGCCTGCAGGTGCTCCTTCTCCAGTGGCTTCACCGGCTCCGGCTATATCTCCGACGCCGGTTCCATCTCCAGCCCCGGGTTCATCTCCGGCTCCGGTGGAGGAGCTTCAAGCACCGGGTGAGCCTGTGACGCCTCTTGGATTTGTCTCCCGAGTGGGAAATTACTCCACCTTCCGATGAACCCTCGAAGGATGTGGCTCCATATCATGCAGTCATTAGGAAGGCAGCTGAACTGTTAGATCTGCAGTTGCCTACTACTGAATTTAAATCAAATATTCTGACAGAAGTACTGCATTCTCCTACTAAAGTTTCAGAGCCATTATTGCCTTTTAATGAGGCCATCACAGACCCTGTGTTGGAGGTGTGGCGTAAGCCTTTTTCTGCTCCCGCAGTCTCTAAGACGGTTGCTAGGAGGTATAGGGCAGCTCCAGGGGACCCTGAGTTCTTAACATCACATCCATTGCCTGAGAGCCCAGTGGTTCAGGCTGCTTGTTCAGGAAAACCCTCAGGTTCCAGGGGACAGAGAGGCTAAAAAGCTGGACCAGTCGGCCAAAAAGGTCTTCATCGGCCAGCATGGCACTAAAATCAACAAATGCCACTTGCCTTTTGGAACGCTATATTCATGCGCTCATGGACTCTGCTAAGAAACTGGCACCAAAACTATCTGAGGAGGATAGGGTTGGTTTTAATGAGGTCTTGACGGATGCCCAGGCAGCAGCACGTCAGGTGAACCAAAGTGGGCTGGACACGGCGGATTCAGTGGCAAGAGTCATGGGGTCTTCTGTTGCCACTAGGAGGTGTGCGTGGCTGAAGTCTTCTGAGTTTTCCCCGGATGTACAGTCAACACTGTTGGACTTGCCATTTGATGGCTCTGGTTTATTTGGCAAAAAGGCAGATGCTGCTCTTGAACGTTTTAAGGAAAGCAAGGCTACAGCTAAGTTGTTGGGCCTTCAATCCCAGTCAAGGGGATCGTTTAAAAGATATAGGGGTTTCGGAAGGGCAACCTTTCGTTCCTACAGGCAGACCCAACAGCAACAGCAGCAAGGCTCTCTGTATAAGGGATACAGAGGCAGAATCAGGGGTCGCACACGTGGCCGTCAGCTCTCCTTTTCCTCAGCCCCTCCCACCACCGCAAAGCAGCCCTAGATCCACCATTCTGGATCATGCTGGTCCTGTGGGGGGCCGGCTTACCCATTTTCTACAAGATTGTGACTCTGTTACTACAGATCTTTGGGTTCTAGATCTTGTAGAAAATGGGTACGCCCTTCCCTTTCGGGAATTCCCTCCAAATGACCCTCCTTGTCAAGGGGCTTGCTCAGAGAACCACTGTCTTCTCCTACAGGATGAAGTCTTGAAGTTACTACAAAAAGGTGTGATAGAGGTGGTTCCAGAGCAGGAGAGGGGTCAGGGATGCTACTCCCGGTATTTCCTGATTCCGAAAAAGGACGGCAGATTGCGTCCGATATTGGACCTCAGGATCTTGAATCTTTATCTGAAGCAAGAGAAGTTCAAGATGCTCACCCTTGCGCAGGTTCTTCAAGCGCTGAATCGGGAGGACTGGATGGTGTTGATCGACTTGCAGGATGCGTATTTCCACATCCCCATCCTGAAGTCGCACAGGAAGTATCTCCGGTTTAAGGTAGGATCGCAACATTATCAGTTTGCGGTCCTTCCATTTGGTCTTACTACTGCACCCCGAGTCTTCACGAAGGTGGTGTCAGCCCATCTCAGAAGGTCGGGGATTTCCGTTTTGCCCTATCTGGACGACTGGCTGATCAAAGCGGAGTCGCCAGAGAAGGTGCTACATCATCTGCAGGATACAACTCTGCTTTTGTTCAAATTGGGATTCTCGATAAACGTGCCCAAATCTCACCTGGTGGCCTCTCCGCGCAACCTGTTCTGGAGCATTCCCTCCTCCTCAAAGGATTCTCGACCTACAGGAAATGATTCCTTTATTTTGCAATGGAGCGGTCGTTCCAGTCCTGAAGGTCCTTCGCCTGCTCGGTCTGTTTGCTTCCTGCATTCTGTTGGTCAACCATGCACTCTGGCACATGAGGGCGCTCCTGTGATGCCTCCGCAGGCAGTGGTATCAGCACAAGGGAGATCTCAGGGAGTCTGTGAGGATCTCCGGAGAAGCTGCGGCAGATCTGTCTTGGTGGAGCGTGGAGGGCAATCTGTCTCAGGGAAAGCCCTTCCATCTACCTCCATCGGTGGCCACAGTGATAACGGATGCATCCACTTTAGGGTGGGGTGCGCATCTGGGGGATCTGGAGATCAAAGGACTTTGGTCTCCAGAGGAAAGGTTGCTTCACATCAACCTTCTGGAATTGCGGGCGATTCGTTTGGCACTCAAGGCCTTCCTCCCTTTTCTTCGCGGTCAGTCTGTTCAAGTCCTGACGGACAACACTACCGCGATGTGGTATGTCAACAAGCAGGGAGGAGTGGGGTCAATTTGTCTCTGCAGAGAGGCTCTGCATCTATGGTCCTGGGCTCAGGACCATCAGATTTGTCTGATGGCAAATCATCTGGCTGGGGTGCTGAACGTGCGTGCGGACAGTCTCAGTCGGCAGTTCTCCGCCGACCACGAGTGGAGGCTCCATCCGGAGGTGGTTCGTCACGTTTTTGGGACGTGGGGGATTCCTCGGATAGATCTATTCGCCACCCGCGAGAACGCGCACTGCCCGTCATTCTGCAGTCTCCAGTTTCCGATGCAGGGGGTGTTGGGGGACGCGTTTCAGTTGAGTTGGGGCTCACGACTCCTTTACGCATTTCCTCCCATACCCTTGATTCCTCTGGTTCTGAGGAAGATTCGACAAAACCGGGCCCAAGTTATATTGATTCCCCCGGATTGGCCAAGAAGGGTGTGGTACACAGATCTTCTCCACCTCTCCTCATGCCCTCCGCTCCGTCTCCCTCTCAGGGCAGACCTCCTCTCGCAATCGGAGGGGCAGGTTCTACACCCCCACCTCCAGAGCTTACACCTTCATGCCTGGAGATTGAACGGGGCAAGCTGAATTCTTTTTCTCTCCCGCCTGATGTGGTAGATGTAATTTTGTCTGCCAGACGTCATTCCACCAAATATATCTATTCCTATAGGTGGTCTCAATTTGTACTCTGGTGTGGAGGGAAGTCAATTGATCCTTTGAAGGCTTGTTTATCTGACATTCTGCAGTTTGCCCTTTCTCTTGCTCAGCAAGGCTTTGCTGTGGCCACTGTAAAGGGATACTTATCGGCTTTGTCGGCTTTCCTCTGTTTGCCGAATCAGCCGTCATTATTCAAATCACCTATTGTTCTACGATTTCTCAAGGGCCTCACAAACAGGTTTCCTTTATTGTGCCTCAATGGAACTTAAACCTTGTCTTGACATATCTTATGGGTTCTCCCTTCGAGCCCTTACACAAGTGTCCCTTGAGATTGTGGTCTTTCCAGACGGTTTTTCTCATTGCAATCACCTCGGCAAGGAGGGTAAGTGAGCTTCAAGCTCTAAGTTCAAAACCCCCGTTTTTGACCATTCATGCTGAAAGAATGGTACTCAGGACCAGGGCTGCATTTCTGCCTAATGTGGTAACTCCCTTCCATCTGGGGCAGTCCATTACCCTTCCTACTTTCTATCCTCACCCTTCCAAGGAGGAGGAGAGACTTCACCGCTTGGACCCTAAGAGGGCGGTGAGCTTCTACCTGGACAGGACAAAAGACTTCAGAGTTGATGACCAGCTCTTCGTGGGCTTTGTTGGCTGCAGGAAAGGCAGAGCAGTGCACAAGCGCACCCTTTCCAGATGGATTGTCTTGTGCATCAAGATATGCTACTCTTTGGCTGGTAAGGAACCTCCAGAGGGTTTAAGGGCCCATTCCACTAGAGCCAAGTCTTCCACTTCTGCTTTGTCTAGGGGTGTTCCTGTGGAGGACATTTGTAGGGCGGCAACTTGGGCCTCCCTCCACACTTTCGCAAAACATTATTGCTTAGACACTGAGGTGAGGAGGGACGGACACTTTGCTTGTTCCGTCCTTCAGGACTTTCTGGTATAGAAGGGTGGACACCCTCCTCTGGGAGTGGGACTGCTGTGGGAATCTATTCACAAGGTGAGGAATCCACTGGCAGATGTATCCATCAGAAGAACAAGTTACTTACCTTCGGTAACGCTTTTTCTGGTGGATACAGTATCTGCCTGTGGATTCCTCACTGACCCACCCGCCTCCCCGCTGTCCACCCTTGTATACCTTAAGTATATGATGGTGTTTCAAAATGTATTTGTTACTATCAAAGGCAGTGTGTTTTCTCTTTTGCCTTTCTGTTTATTTTTCCACACTGTGTGTTGCTAGTATATTATGCACTGTGTATACTGTGTATATATTGCTGTCAGTCCGTCCGTGTGCCACGAAGGCACGGAAAAAAGGGCGGAACTGACGTCATCACGCCGACTAGGTCTTCTTATGGAGCCGGTGATGTCAGCGGAGTCGCGAGCGGAGCCGTCTCTCTGTGACGTCGTCTTAGACCTCATCAGTGTGGACTGCTACAAACGTTTCCGAATTTTGCTGGCGCAGGGGATATTCACAAGGTAAGGAATCCACAGGCAGATACTGTATCCACCAGAAAAAGCGTTACCGAAGGTAAGTAACTTGTTCATCTCTATAGCCTAGTGCCTTTGGATATGCAGTCATCTTCTATACCTCGCATGCAGTAAAGATTTCTATATATGGCCAGCTTATATCATGCCTGATTGTGCTATGAAGAGGGATGCTAATAGCGGGAAGACCATACGGGAATATATTGTGATTGCTTCTTTCGCCATGTAACCCAGTTTCTAGTCGCCTGACTGAAAATTATACTACTGCAGCTTCACTTGAGGATTAGTAATCCACATTTGCGCTGCAACATGTTTTCCAAGCACTAGTCCCTGGTAATAGGTGGTGGGTGGCTTGGTTTATTATCTATTTTCAACTAATGAGCTTTTTTCTAGATATCGTAAAATCTGGCTGTTTACAGTACAAGTAGGCAGATAATAAAATAATTTGGCAAGACAATACCAGTTATAATAAAGTATGTTAGATTATTTCTACTTTTTATTATACCTTTATCCCTCCCAGATTGTTTTCAAATTGTGCTCCTGCTCTCCCTTTGGGTTTATCTTGGCTGTTCCAGTCACTCCAGCGATAAGTATATATTTGTAAAAGTAGGGTTTTTTTGCACAGGTAGTATCCGATTCAAAATGGGAATTCATTGCTTTTGGTGAAGGCTGTTACACTTGGAATGTGTTGGTAGCACGTAAAATGCCTACTAGCCTTCAGTGGGAGAAGCACACTGAAAAACACGGACATCAAAACATGAGACTCTATATGCAGGTAGAAAATGCTGAACAGGGTAAAGTTTTTCATATTTGTCATATGTACCACTAAACTGAACTATTGTGAGCACTAATCAGTACTTAAAACCTGCAGATTTACAGCAAAATAATATTCCCAAATTAGACCCTTGCCTATAATTGTTAAATATTCTAAATTCCAAAAAGAGGAACAGTTTGTGTAGTACTCCTGTACCACAAACCGTATTAGTGTTTTTGCAAAGAACGTACTGAGATTACCATCAGATACAAAGTAGCATTAAGTTTCTGACACTTATTTTGTAAGTATATTTAGAGTTAATGCATGGAGTGTATAGTCTAGAGAACCGATTCGTCACGCGGAAGAAGTCCAAAGAAGAAATGGAAAAGATTTGTTTTTAGTCATTTTCTAAACAGGAGGATGGGCTTTGTTCTTATGACAAGCAAGGAGCTGCAAGTGTTAATTGTTGTACCAGTAAAATAATAAACTTGTAGATATTCTACATTTAGGTAGGCACGTTTTGTTGTTCGTAACATGTGAAAGCTGTAAAGTAGTTGATTACAGGTGTTTAATTACTTGCTAATCTATATTTTTATGGAGCCTGCTATAAACATTTGTGGTGTAGTGCATGGTAGACGATACATTTAAGATATTTGTGCTTGAACTGACTCATTAAATTTCTTTTTAAGGCTTTGGGTGTTTCCAACCAAAATGACCGTTCCACAATTAAGAAAAAAATTAAAGAAATTAAAAAATCACAGGAAAAACTGGAAAAGCGAGTTCAAAAGAAAGAAAAGGACGTCCAACGGAGGAGTGGCAAAGTCATAGTCACTGTAGAATCAAACTGTTAAATGTATTTAGTGATATTTTTATTTGTCTTCAGCTTTTAGGGGTATAAACGAATTGTATGTGTATATAATTGTACAATGAAATCAAACATCTTATCTTGTTTTTATTTGTCGATTTCTTCATTTGTTAGAATGAAATAATTTGGTTTTAGTTTTGTTCATATTTGTGTATTAATAATATTGTGTATTTATTAATTCTTCTCCTTCAGCCTTCAGTTTGTTGTGGTCTCAAGACTGTAAAAACACTACGTCTATTCAAGACTCTAATGTGTTAAAGTGAGACTTAACATTAAATGCCTTGTGTTGAAGCAGTAGCTGTTACTTCATCTATTGTTAGATTTAATACGGTACAGAAATGGTAGCTTATACTACCTAATTTGAAACACTATCCCTGGTACGTATTTTGACACTAATACATGTGCACAATAGATATATTTGAAATGTACATTAGACAGCTTAACGCAATCCCGTTTTAATGATTAACATGTTTTAATGTAGTGGAACTTTATTAAATATATAGTTGTCTTATTCCCTGGGTAACTTACAGTTGTATTGCAAACTCATTTTCTAGAACTTTCTATGCTGTAGCAAATAATTATTGTGGTTTATAACTTTTGCTGAGCAAAAAGCACTACATTGTTTCTGTAAGCTACACTCTACATAGGATCTCAGAACATGAGTTAAATATATAAATATATAATTTTAGTTTTATACATATTTTGCCTGAGAATACTTTTTATACAATTATTTTCTACTGATGAAAAAAACAATTTTTTGGAAACCAAAATATTTTTTTACTAGTTTTGTAATTAGTTTGTCTGGACTGATCATTATCTCTGATGGGGATGTATGGGAGTGTCACTAAAGCACTGGTTTGGCACATTGTATTTTGTTCTTGTTTCTGAACTAATCCTTATAAAAAAAGTACTTAATTTTTAATTGGGTTTTTATAATATCTTGCCATGCTGCAAAAATAGTGATGAAATGCTGGGAAGAATAGTGATGACTGTCTACAATAAAATCTTACATTTTAGTACTTCCTGATGGAGTCCTTTTAGTCTTAAAACTCTAGTTTTCATCGTACCACTTTACTAATTGGACCAACCTATTTTAAGTATATGGTGTAACAAAGATTTGTTTTTTGATTAAACGAGTGATTGTTTCAACAATGACATGTCAAAAGAGTGAATTATTTTTATAATAAGTCTGAGTACTGCTTTTTTGATTACTTGTCTTTAGATCAACTTCTCTTTCTGGTATATCTTACATAACATGATATTTGTAATAAACATGGTCAGTGTTTTATACTTGGAGAAGTCTTAACAAAATTTGACTTCAGATTCCACATTTTTTTGCTAAGTCAATCTAAATCGTATTTTATCATCCACTTTGAAGATACGTTTGCTTAAGGAATTTGGGGCAAGAATTGAGGAAGGCAAAATGGTGCCTCTGTGAGCTGCAGCTCTTTTAGCTCTAAAAAATAATTAAGGTCTTTGTCAATCGTTTCGCCCCTTTGTACTCACCATTTCCCTCTCATAACTCCTCTTCTGTTGCCTTTTGGGTACTGTATTTCGTGCAGGGTGCTGTGCTTCTGCTCCCAGGTTGTGTGCTACATCACCAGGCAGGCCCTCTGCATGGTCAGTTGCTGCTTTCTGCCGAAACATACAGCATTGCAGGTTCAGGGGTTGAGGTATTGTGTTAAATGTACTGAATAATGAGCACCAATAAGTCCACCCCAGGATTGCAAGGCAGGCTCACACTGCATGCCTGGGAGAAAGAGTTCTCTGAGAACGTCAACATTTTAGCCAGAGGGGAAGCAAGGGCATATTTAGGCACTGCCAGGTGATTTTGGATTCAAGGGTAGTTTGAGCCAAGCTACAGCTAGCTTATTTTGCTCAAATCCAGTATCTCAAACAAACTCTGGTGGTAGCATTATTTTTTAGCAATCTGAATTGCATTGCTTCAGATGTTTACTAGGGGCAGTCTATTTTCGAGCTCACTGTCTCCGAGGCAATTCCTCCAAAAATGGTGCTTATGCTTCTTTAAATTATGAGTTTGCTTTTGCAGTTTTATTCTTTCCTATAAATTAAAAATGAATGGATCAAAGCATACTAGCTGACTTTAGACAAGGAAGAAGCCATTAAAGAGGAATGCATTCACCGTTCCCATTTTTGTCCTGCTACAAACACCGCTACATCCCGTGCTGCATTAACTGCAGGGATAACTACCCGAAGTTATGTAAAAAATGCTAGAGGTGCGGCTCGAACAGTTCAGGCCTCCTCTTCATCTAGAAAAAGTGCAACTCTATGAAACCTCTCTATAGAGCCGCCCTAAACGGGGAACAAAATAGGCAAGCAGCAGGTAGAGTAAAACAAGGTAGAACAAGTACATATGAAACCTGCAGAAACCGCAGGCAATATGCCAGAAATTCTGCCCAGAGGAGCAGGCGCTAGCAGGCAGTGTGTAAAGGCAGTTGATGTTAGATGATCTCTTGAAAAAATCTTTCATGTAGACCAGAAAAATTACCTTTATATATATAAATACCTAAAAGGTGTCAAATTAGAAAAAGGGAAAAGTGACAGTGAAATTTTAATATTTTTAAATAAAGGAAACTTTAAGAAAGCAGTCTTGTAAGGAAATGCCTCTTTTTGCATTACCACCCCCAGCGTTTTGGACTGATACTGCTGGTTTATCAACTCCGAGTGCACTGAGGCCTGTTAGCCAGACCTCAGTGCCAGTGTTCTAACCCATTACAAAATTTCTGTTGAATTGTATACCCCCAATTGGCATAAGCTGACATACAAGTCCTTAAATCTGATAGAGACTACTAGCCGCAGATTCCTTCACGTAGAATTATCACCAGGCGTGAGACTGGATCCGGATTTTTTTTTGCCACAGCATCACTGCGCGCCGGGGCGACATCACGTGACTCCGCCCAGGCGTCGTCCGCGTACGGGACGTCAGCGAGGTCACATAAGACCCGCCCCGGCGCGCCCACATCAGTTTTTCCTTTTCCGTGTGCAACGCGGATCCGTTCCTTGCTGCGGGCCTGTTTAATGCCCCCTTTCTTCCATTCTTTTTTGGTGGAACAGTGTGCGAATGCCTTCGGGCTTTAAAACTTGCACGTTTTGTTGGCGTCTTATGTCGGCGACGGACCCTCACCTCATTTGCTTGTGGTGTTTGGGGGAGGATCACGGCACCTCAGATTATGCAGCATGCCAAAAGTTGAAGTCGCGGCGCGAGCGCCGAATGAAACTTCTCTCTGCGCGTCTCTCCAGGTCGACGTCCTCCCCTCGGTCTGCTTCGGCGGAAGGCTTCAGGTCCGGCCGTGGTCGTCGTCCTCGCCTTTCTCCGATGTCACGTGAGCGTCGCTCCCCGGTGGGTAAGTGTCGCAGTTCGTCCCCGGGGACTGGTTTCCGGCCTACCGGGGGCGTGGACTCTCAGCGGGTGATGCGGCCCCACATGTCGTCCTATCCACCGTTTCCCGGTGTTGGGGCATCGAGAGTCCAGATGGGGACTTGCGCGGCGGCTTTGCAGGCCTTGCTGGCGTCTCCTCCTCCTTCCCCTCCTAGGGTGTCGGCGGATCCCTCGCCTTGCGCGGTGCCACCGGTGGCTCCAGCCCGGGCGCCGACTGGATCGGATCCAGGCTTGGAGGATGTGGTGCTGTTGGGGTGCGGCTCCTCTAGGGCACCTCCTTCAGGCCACAGCGTCTCTGCCTCGCCGCAAACCCCCCTGGAGGTCCCTGTGGTGTCGCGGGAGGATGCCGGGGCTCGGGTCACATCCCCGAGCCCCTCTCGGTCCCTTGGCAGGGTGGTCCTGTCTAAGGCTGAGGTGATGCTGCTACGGCGCCGGCAGCAGCTGGACCGTGCGGAGCCACGAGGGTCAGTGGCACCTCTCGTACCTCCTCACAGGCGACTGCCTCGTTGGAGGGCGAGTCGGAGGTTGTATCATCCCTGGCACTGCCACAGGGGTTGCCGGGCGACCTTCGCCTCCTTCTGGGCCGCAGTCGGCCGAGGGCTTCGGGCCCATCCCGTTCCCCCACGCAGGTGGTTGCCTCAGCGGGGGGGGTCCTGGCGCCGCTCCGGGGCCGGTGCGTCTCCAGCTCTACTGCGGTCTCCGGTGCAGGGTGACTTGGAGGTCCCTTGCCCGGCGACGCCGGATGATGCCGGTGTCCTGCCTCAAGCAGCAGACTCCACGGCTCCACCCAGGGGTCGTACCGTAGATTCGTCTACGGACGCTCCTTCTCCGGAGGCAGGCTGCATATTGGAGTCGTCCTCCCCGGAGACTGGTCGACGTGTGGTGTCCTTTTCACCGGTGTCGAAGGGTGACTCCTTGCCCTTCCTGAGGCAGTGGTGTTAGTCGGAAGAGCGGCAGGTCCCTCATCCCTCGGCTGCTCCTGACTTCCAGGTCTGGCCCTTGTTCGCCCCGCTTGGCCTCGGGGACGGCCGTCTTAGTTTGCAGCCGTCGCCCACAGAGGAGCTGCTTTCTCCACCGCGGGGCCCTACGGATGCGGCCTGGGCTTGCGCGGTGTCCACGGCTGTGGGCATCCTAATCATGGGTGACCCGGTGGCTCACTTTTCGGCGGACCATCTGTTGGAGGTCCTCCACCAGGGCTCTGGTAGGAGGGAAGTCTTGCTTCCCTTTGAAGGTTTGCTCCTTTCTGCCTTGACAGGGGCTTGGAGGCGTCCCGGCTCCGTGGACCCGGTGCCTCCGCATCTTCCGCATCGGCACCTTCCGACGCCGCGTGACCCGACATGCCTGTTCTTTCACCCCTCAGCCACCAGTCCCATTCTGCGCACTGCTTTTCCCTCCCTGCCGACCCTGTTGGCTCTGCCGTCCAGAGAGGCCCGCTGGCTGGACACTTGGGGACGCAACATTGTCCTCTGCTGCGGAAGTTCTTCCATATATTGGGACTTTACGTGCCCTATGTGGGATTATGGTAGCTGTCATATGGCTTGTGCTCTGCTGGAGGGTTCTGGTTGCCTTCGGGTACCTGTTATCCATGGTGTTTACGTAGGTTGCTTGGCTTCCTGAGGTCGTGTGCGCGGCCACTCGTGGTGGTGGCCCGGGCCTTTCCTCCTCTCCCTGCTCCCGTTCTGTGGTCTGGAATGTCCCTGTGTTCTCCCTTGCCAGGCGTTGCCTACTTGGTCTTCCTGTGGCCTCGGGATGTTCTTGCTTCTGGCCTTGACTACCTGCATTGTTCTGGCTGGCAGGCTGCTCCATCTGGAATGGGCACGCCTTCTTCTCCTTGGTTTCCTTGGGCCCTCTAGGCGGCTGCTTCTTATTCCGTCTTCCTCTCTTGGCATTCCGCGGAAGCTATGTTGCCTTGTGGGGGGGTAGGGTGCTTCAGCCTCTCCGTCCTTGCCCTTGGTTCCTCTGCTGTTATGTTAGCTGGGTTTATAAAGCGCGCAGCTGCCTCAGCAAAAAGACATCCCGGCGCTAACAGTAGTGAAGCAGCAACAAAAGGAGGGCTCAAGCAGGAAAAAGAGAAAAAGAAAGTCAGGAGAAAACAGGATTACACCACAGGAAAAAGAAAGGTGTTGATAGCTTTGCGAAAAGTCAGCAGGCCATCTATACTACGAATGTGAAGAGGCAGAAAGTTCCATAGTTTAGCTGCCAGGCAGCGAAAAGACCGCCTCCCAATCCGGAGACGCTTCACACGGGGAATCACCACTAAGTGTTGCCCCAGGGAGCGAAGATGGTGACCAGGCACATAAGGTGTCAACAAATTGGCCAAAAGGCCAGGAGACGCGAATTTAAGAATTTTGAAAGACAGGCAAAGAGCCTTGAATTTGATTCGCATAGCTATAGGCAGCCAGTGTAATTGACAGATAGCAGTAGCTGACGTGCACCTACGCGGAAGCCCCAGCAGAACTCTGGCAGCAGCATCTTGAACTCGCTGTAGGCGAACCACCTCAGCCTGGTTAGCTCCAAGGAGGAGCGAGCTGGCGTAGTCAAGTCTTGACAGGATCGCCACCTGGACAATAAGCTGACGGGTGGGTGGGTCGAAGAACCCCAACATGGGTGTAAGACCCCGAAGAAGACCAAAACAGGTCCCAGCTCTCTTCTTGGTGTGGTCTAGAAAGCTGAGGGAGGAGTCCATCCAGACTCCCAAGTTTCTAACCACCGTCTTGGGGATAGGCATACTGCCGAGAGTTGGTGGCCACCATCGCTCATTCTTCCCCACCAACAACACCTCGGTTTTATTAGCATTGAGCAGGAGGCAGTTAGAATTCATCCACTCCGCGACTGCCGCAATGCCGTCTCTAAACGTAGAAGCGTCCTGTATAGAATCGTCGGAGAGGGCCACCACCAGCTGTGTCGTTGGCGTAGGAGACCATAGAAAGACCTTTGTCCCAAGCCACCATCGCAAGGGGTTGCACGTACAGATTGAAAAGTACTGGACTCAGAGCAGAACCCTGAGGCACCCCCTGCCCAATTCCCTGGACACAGGAAAGAAAAGGCGGGGTTGACACTTGGAAGGTTCTCCCTGACAGGAAGGATCTAAACCATTCCAAGGCTAAGCCAACACCTGCTTCCTCCAGACGGCGCAAGAGAATGCTGTGGGAGACTGTGTCAAATGCGGCACTGAGATCTAATAATATCAGTGCTGCCGTATGCCCTGTATTCATAATGGTATGCAGATGTTCGGACACAGCCAAGAGAGCAGTCTAAGTGCTGTGGCCAGGGCGGAACCCATTCTGGGAGGGATCCAGGGTGCCATTACTATTAATCACTGAGTGTACGAGCCTCTTCAGCCTTACTTCCCTCCTACGTCCCCTTGGGGTCGGTGGGGTTCTGCTTGTGGGGGTTCACTTGGCCTGGCAGGGGCAATGTTCTACCTTGTTCACAGATTTGGTCCCCTGTGGGGCCCTCTGTTCTGCTTTGGCTGGTGGGGTCCTTTTGCAGACCCTCCTTCCCAGGGGGTATTGCTAGGGTATCTATTCTACGTGAAGGAATCTGCGGCTGGTAGTCTCTATCAGATGTACGAGTTACTTACCTTCGGTAACGATGTATCTGGTAGAGACGATTCTAGCCGCAGATTCCTTCACGGCCTGCCCTTCCTCCCCTGCTCTGTGAGGACCCTTGAGTTGGTCTTCGGTACTCGCCTCCCGGTGGGAGGCTGTCTCTCCTGTGAGTGCCTTCCTTGTTCTTGACGGGTGGCTCCGTCTGGGGGCAGTTCATTCCTCCCTTGGTTCATTGGTGGATGAGGTTTCAGTGCGCTGGTGCCCTGCTGCTCTGGCTACTCCAGGTTTTGGGGGGGGGGGGGGAGATTGCTTCTATCCTTGTCCTCCCTCCCCTCCCTCCTTCCATTGCTGTCCTCTGGTTTGAGGGTCCTCTGGCCATGTCTTGCCCTTGTCCTTGTGGGTGGTTGACCTCTAGGTTGGGGTGGCTTGTTGTCCATCTGTCTGTCTTGGGACTGGTCCCCTTCCTTGCTCAGGATGAAGGGGGTGGGCTTCCTACGTGTGCCATGACTTTTATGCCTGTTCTTCCCTTCGGGGCACAGGGATGGTAGGTTGTCTATGTGCGGGCAGGGTGGCTGCGCAGGTTTCTGCTTGTTCTTCTTTCCCTGCCCTTGGGGTCTGCGGTGTTGGCATTACCCTGGTGGTGGTGTTAGTCACCGTTTCTTTCCAATTTTTCTGCTCTTCCACACTGTTCACATGCTCCCACAGTTTTTTGTCTGGTGGTTCCGCGTTGTGGTGCGGAAAAGTTCTCCGAAGAAAACTGACGTGGGCCAGCCGGGGCGGGGTCGCGTGATGACGCTCCGCCCCCGGGATGCTGTGGCAAAAAGTTTCCGGATCCAGTCTCACGCCTGGGGATAATTCTACGTGAAGGAATCTGCGGCTAGAATCGTCTCTACCAGATACATCGTTACCGAAGGTAAGTAACTCGTACTTTAGGGAACCAAGAGTACCCAGGACATGTAAGTTTGTTTCCACCCGGGGCTGCAGCACAGATTGTGCCACCCTGCGTGACAAAGTAGAATATATGTCAGCCTGCCACTGCAGCCTGGAAGAGCAGTTTAAAACTGCTAGTTGGACTTTGCCTTTTAAACCAATGGCAACACCCCCACTAATCTTAGCAATATATATGAACCTCGCCTAAGGAAGGCGTATCAAGCCCTAAGACAGGGAGCTATATATTAACTGAAACATGTATCTTAATATGTCCTAGCAGCGAAACCCTCAAATTGTCGTTTTTGCTGTGGAAAAGTTAGTAGCCGCTTTGGCTAGTACTGAGTTACCAGCTGCCCTCTGTTTGGCTAACTTCTGAGTGGGACAATTAAATTGGATACTTCAAGGTATCAAAGTAATCGTGGCATTAAACCCGACTTGATGGCCAAGTTGAATTTAATGTCACTTTTGGTGTAAGGTAACTTATAGAAAGTTGCCACTCTGTTGCCCAGTTTATCCGGTGGCCTTCACAGTTGCTGCCCACCAGACAGCCTTCTGCGCTCTTGGGAGTAATGTCGGCGACTTCCATGCTCAGTGACAATAGAGGCCTGCTACAGAGTTGAGTGTTACCTTCCTGTTGCAGTAAGCCAATTAGGTTGTTGGCCCTAATGGCGAGCTTCAACGGAGAAGCAGACTTTGGTGGGCAGATGGCGATCACACTCCTGTAGAGCTGTCCCTTTGTTCAGGTAATCTAATAGACATCTAGCCTCATATCCCTTACCTTAGAATATCCCAGGCATCAGGCGTTGGTTGAAGAACATGTTGTTAGCGTTTGATGCGTCGGAAGTGACATCCGCTTCACTCATATAGGTGCCACCTCGGCACGCTGACCGTTCTTTTCTTTCCGCGCCAGCTCGTGCAGATCCATGAAAAGAGCTACCCTCTTTTGCTTTTTGACAGGCTTTTTTCGACGTTTTGCTGATGATTTTTGGTGTGTAGTTTTACCCTCCATTTTGAAAAAGACTTGTGCCTGCCACTGCTCCATTCCAGTGACAGAGCCACACTTAATTTGTCTCTGGTGCTTGGAGCACAACCACGACTCAATGTTGCAGGGCCATGGCTCCAAAGGCTTTGAGGAAGCGGTCCGTAAAGCTGCTTGTGACCTGGCGTTAGCCTCCTCAACACTCGTCCTGGAGGTTTCATTCCCGGTGGAGAGGAAGGTCCGTGTGCTGCTCCTATAGTCCTAAGGACTTGTCCCCTTGCTCGAAGTCATCGAGTTAGTCAGGTAAGAGGCGTAGGAAACGCAAAAAGATGTAGCATGCTGCTTCTTCTCCTCGGCCCACGCAACAGAAGAGCCTCAATGCTCTAGACCTTGTTCTGCGGAACCTGCGTCTGGGTCACCTCCGCACTTCCCTATATTTCTAGGAGGGTGTGACTCCCACCCAACGATTTCTATGAAGCCATGTGCCTCATTTGAGCGACCTGACCCTCCTGGTACGCCTTAGGGCCCCGGAGGCTCAGTAGGAGCTCCATTGAGTTCTGCGTCGGCAGCCTTCAGTGGATCTGGTGGTGGATCTATATCGGCATACCCTTATGACCTTCCACAACAGCGGCCCCTGCACAAGACTCCCAACGCCACCGGTGGCATCAGTCCCATCCTTATCCCTGACAACACCAGTCCCATCCCGGACTACCCGGAGCCTGATCAGCGCCTTTTGACACCGATTCTGGCGCAAACAGTTCTAGGTTTGTGCCTCAGCCTTATTTTGAGGGCCTAGGAATGGAAGAGTATTAGTACCGGTCACTGGACCCTTTACAAGACCAGCCTGAGCATGACATTGACTGGTATGAAGAAGAGGTCAGTGGGCTGAATACCTCCCTGGATACTGGCCTGCTTCCTCCCCCAACAGTGGTTACGGAGGAGGGAGCTTCATATGCTATGGTGGTGGGAAGGGCAGCCAAGTTCCTGGTCCTTGAGCTCCCTTTGGTGGATGTCGAGATGAGTATCTTGACGGAGGTCTTGCAGACGGGTGTCTCCTCACAACCCCTCCTGTCTTTCAACGAGGCCTTAACTGATGTCCTTCTGAGCACCTGGTCCAACCGCAGCACAGGGGCTCCTGTGTAAAGGATCATAGCCCTCTGCTGTCGCCCTGCACCGGGTGACCCGAAATTCCTCACCAATAACCCTACCCCCCGAGAGCTTGGTGGTCCAAGCCTCCACCTCACAAGATGCTTTCCCTTCCGCACCCCCGGGTAGGGAATCTAAGAGACTGGATAGTTGGGGCAAGAATTTTTTTTCTTCGGCCTGACTTGCATTATGATCCGTGAAAACTGCATTCCTCTTGGGCCCTTACACCCTCTCTTTTTGGGAAACTATTGCGCAGCGGCTGACACAGGTTCCGGAGGAGATCTGGGCCTTTCTCTCCCAAGCCGTATCAGACTGGCAAGATGCTTCCAATTTCACCATTCGTTGTGGGCTTGACATCACTGACTCGCTGGGCAGAGCAATGTCGTCAACTGTGGCTATTCAATGCCATAGCTGTCCAGGCTTCCCTTGTGGACTTGCCCTTTGATGGCACCTGTCTCTTCAGAGACCAGGCAGACATGGCCCTGGAATGCTTTAAGGACTCGCAGGCTACGGCCAATGGCCACCTGTTCCCCCCCACCTGCTTTCTGTCCCTTTTGTGGCCAAGGAAGAGGCTTTCAGCCGTGCTAGCCATATCGCAGACATAACATCAAACTCTACGCGGCTCCTTTCGACCTACTGGATCAGGTGGCCAGGGGTCCAATTAGTCCACCTGCCCTGCCTCTAAACCTTCCTAGCCCGGTCCTTCAGGATCCTAAGCGGCCAGTGGTTGGCAGGATCAGCCATCATCTGTACAACTGGGCAAACCATCACATTGGACAAGTGGGTTCTTCAGATAGTCCAGAAGAGCTACTCCCTACCTTACCAGACTATCCCTCCTCCCTCTATGCCTCCAAATTACAGTCAGCTGACGCAGGACCATCTGACCTTTCTTCAGGAGGAAGTCTGGCATCTCTTGGCCAAGGGAGCCATAGAGAGGGTTCCAATTTCAGAAGTAGGCTGTAGTTGCAATTCCCGCTACTTCCTGGTCCCGAAAAAGAACAAGGGCCTTCATCCTATCTTAGATCTACGAGCCCTCAACTACTTCTTCCAAAAGGAAAAGTTCCAGGTGCTCACTCTGGCTCAGGTCTTATCATCCCTATACCTCAGAGACTGAATGGTAGCGTTGGACTTGCAGGACGCCAGTTTTCACATTCCTGACCCGCCTGCTCATCTGCATTACCTGCGTTTTGCAGTAGGCCATGAGCTCTTTCAGTTTACAGTGCTACCTTTTGGCCTTACCTGGGCCCCTTGGGTGTTCACCAAGGTGATAGCAGTCGTCACGGCTCATCTGCACAAATCAGGGGTGACATTCTTCCCATATCTCGGCGACTGGCTGTACGACGACTTTGCCCCTGGCTGTCGTATCCCACCTCCAGACTACGGCGATCTCCTTATTTCCTTGGGGTTCACTATCAATGTGCCGAAGTCACACCTGACTCCCTCTCAGACGCTCCCTTTCATTGGTTCTGTTCTGGACACTGTGCAGTGTTTGGCCTATCCTCCCGAGCGACGAGTCCAGGATGTTAAGTCTAAGATACTGATGTTTCTGCCTCTATCTTGCATTTCGGTGATACTGACACTGAGGCTGCTGGGCCTCATGGCCGCCTACTTCCAGCTAGTGATACATACCAGATGGCATATGCAGGCTCTACAGTGGGACCTTAAGTTCCAGTGGCCGCAGCATCAGGTGAATCTCTCCAACATGGTCCAGATCTTAGAGAGAACTGCACAGGACCAACCGCAATGGGGTCAGAGGCAGACCCCTCTCCCTTCCCCTACCAGATCACACAATAATGACAGATGCGTCTCTTCTGGGATGGGGTGGCCATCTGGGAGAGGTGGTGATCAGAGGACTCTGGTTTCCAGCAGAGTCCGGACTCCATATTAACTTGCTGGAGCTCCAAGCAATTTGCTTTGCATTGAAAGCTTCTTTTCCTTCTGCCAAGGGAAAGCTGGTTCAGGTGCTTGCGGACAACACCACCGCCATGTGGTACTGCAACCAACATGGCGGGTGTGGACATGCACCCTTTCTCAGGAGGTCCTGCGCCTCTGGACATGGATCAAACATCAGAGCATAACACCTGGTGGTTCGAAACCTGGCAGGTTCCCTGACCTCTAGGGTGGACAAACTCAGCCGTCGATGCTTAGCAGATCACAAATGGCCTCTCCATCCGGAAATGGTGCATGGTCTCTTTCAGAAATTGTTAGAGCCTTGGTTAGATCGGTTGGCCTCTGCTGAGAATGACTGCAGTTTTGTATGCTAGAGTTTCCAAGACTGTGAACAAGAAGGGGTCCCTTGGACTTAATTGTATATAACAGAATTATACAGTGTATGGGTGCTACAGTTCATTTGAAAACTACAAAAAACAGGAACACTGTATTGGATGTAGTGGTCTTAGTGATTTAATTCACCTTCAATTTTTACTTTGCTTCTATGAAAAAAAGTCATGGACATTTCAAACATGTTGTACATGAAAGAACACCGGTTCAAGGCATATATAAAACCTACATAATCACAAGAATGAATACAAAATGAAAAACATGTAAATACACGAACATAATAATTGATGGGCAGACCTAGCTGGGTCAACTCGTTTTGAAGCCCTTGAAATCTTTTCGGGTTCCCCTCAGGACCAGGACTAGGTCAAACGCTACAAAAAGAATTCTAACACAAAACAATGTTTTAATTCTTTGCGCAAAATTATTCCAATTGCCCTACAAAACCATTTTTTGGGGGTGGGTTCTACCCTTACCATTAGTGATCAGTGCTGGAACACTCTTGGATGTCCACTGTAAGCTTTTTATCTTGCTTACGATTCTTCTGTATTTAATGTAATCGGTTCTGAAACAAGGAATGAGGGACATTTGTGAATTAAGTGATTTAAATGCAAGGTTTTGTAGGGCAAAAGGAATAATTTTGCACAAAGAGCTCAAAAATTGTTTTTTGCAACAATTTTGTTTGTAGTGTTGGACCTAGTTCTGGTCCAGAGGAGAACCCGGAAAGATTTCATGGGTTTCAAAATGCGTTGACCCAGCTAGTTGGATAAGACATTAAGTTGTATAGACTACAAGCAGCCAATAAACATGGCACTCAGCCTGTTGTTTCATTCGCTCCCAACTAGCTTGTAATGGCAGGATTCACATTTTGACTAGTGTATACAGTTGTTGACCGCCATGCTTTTTAACTAGAAATAAAGCATAGGTCTGCCTATCAATTGTTTATTCGCGTTTTTTATTTTGTATTCATTCTTGTGATTGTTTTATATGTGCCTTGAACTAGTGTTCTTTCATGTACGACATGTTTGAAATGTCTGACTCTTTATTTCAAAGAAGAAAAGTAAAATTTGAAGGTGAATTAAATCACTAAGACCACTAAATCCAATACGGTGGTCCTGTGTTTTGTAGTTTTCAAATGAACTGTGGCACCCATACACTGTATAGTTCTGTTATATAGAGTATCCAAGACGGCACTTGCTCTGTGATGCTTTTCATCTCAAATGGAGCTCAGGCCACCTGTACGCCTTTTCCCCTATACCACTACTGTCCAGAGTTCTCAAGAAGATCAGGAGTGACCGGGCCCAAGTCATTCTTGTGGCTCCAGTCTAGGCACGAAGAGTCTGGTATCCCAAGCTTCTCCAACTGAGAATCAATCCTGTCCTCTGATCAGGCTGCCCATTCGGTAGGAGCTTCTGCTGCAGGGCAGGGTCCTACACCCAAATTTATTAACTCTACATCTTCTTGCGTGGAGATTAAGCGACCGCAGTTAATAGCATTCGACCTTCGTTCCGAAGTCTGAAATGTTATGTTGGCAGCCAGGAGTCCCTCTATCAAGACTATGTATGCCTGACGGTGGCAAAAATATTCAAAATATTGTTCAGATTCTCTTTCTGTTTCCTTCAATCAAATCTTTCTCTTTCTTTGACCCTTGCAGGGCTCTGCTCTGGGCACTCTTAAAGGGTATCCTACAGCTCTGTGTGCCTTCTTGAGGCTGCCAGGCCAACCCTCTTTATTTAAATCCCCTATTGTAATAGATTTCTTAAAGGGCTTCTATGTATGTTCCCACCTGGCCTATTCATCATGCCTCAGTGGGACCTTAATTTGGTTCTCATCTTTCTCATGTGTGCTCCATTCGAACCTCTGCACAACTCTCCCCCCTCTGGCTGCTTACCATTGGAACAGCCTTTTTGGAGGCAATACCTTCTGCTAGGAGGGTGAGCAAATTGCAGGCTCTGTCATCCAGGCTTCCTTACCTGACCCTCTTCCTTCATAAGTTGGTGTTTCACACTAGGGCCTCTTTCTTACCGAAAATAGTAACACCATTCTACATGAGTCAATCCATCACCTTGATCACTTTCTATGCTCCTCTGCACCACTCTAAGGAGGAGGCGCGACTCCACTGCCTGGACCCAAAAAGAGCTTGTAGTTCGACCTTGACCGAACTAAACGGTTTCTTGTGAACAACCAACTCTTTGTGGGGTACGTTGGATCAGAGAAAGGTCGTGTGGTGCAGAAGAGGACTATCTCATAATGGGTTGTCCTATGCATCAAAATTTGCTGCTCTCTGGCTTCTTTAGGAAGTGCCTACCACTCCTCCCTCAGCTCTAAACAGCCCCGTCCCGTCCCTAAAATTTGCTGCTCTCTGGCCAAAAAACAGCCTCCTGAAGGCTTATGAGCTCTCTGTCCTGGTCTAAACATATCCACAGTTCCTCCCCTGGGATGGTTTTGCTGGGGTATCTATTCTAAGGTAGAATCTGCGGCTGGATGTATCCATCAGATGGACAGTTTACTTACCTTTGGTAACGCCTTATCTGGTAGAGACCTAAGCAAGCCACTGATTACTTACCAACCCACCCATTCTTTCTGCACTGCGAACAGGTGTTTAGGGTCAAGGCTGATCCCTTTCAGGGTACTAGATATCTAATGCACACCATTGTGAGTACACTTCATGGCTCCGCGCTCCTGACGTGGAAAACCATGAAAAATATCCGATGTCCGTCCGCCGCGGTGACGCCTATATCGGTGTTGTGGATATCACTTTGAGCACGGACGACGCCATCTACATCAGGCGGTGCCAAACAAACCCACCTACCAGCGCGCAAGGGTATTGCTTGAGCAAAAGTTTCCCAATCCAGCCTGACACTTGGGATATTCTAATGTAAGAAATCTGCGGCTAGATTGTCTCTCCCAGAGAAGGCATTACAGAAGGTAAGTAACTTGTCCGACAGGTTGGCGGCGGGAACTGAGTGGAAACCATTGGCCAAATTGGTATTCCCATGGGTTTGTAGCCCACAGGTAGCCACACCTCTAGGGTGCGCTACCAAGCTGCTAACATCCAAGGAAGGGTTCACATCTTGAGAGTGGGCAGAGTAGTGCCCCCTGGGATTGCTAGATGTCACACATACCTGGAAGTCAGCACAGGGCGAAAGGGATCCTGGTAGCCCATTGGCTAGTGAACAAATCATCCCCCAGGGTACTTTCTGGGCATAAATAAGGCAGTCTGAAACTCAGATCACATCTGGACTGGAGATAGGACCAGTAGCGGTTGCTACCAAACTCGGGTAGGGGGAGAAGTGGAGGGAATTAAAAAAATATATATATATTAAAAACACCTGCATACGGCACCTCTCCTTTGTCCTTTTCTCTTCTCCTGGGCAGCAGGAAGCACAGAGACTCCCCAGACCAATCACAACGCTGCCTTACAACAGCGTTGTGATTGGTATGAGCGCTGTGGTTCGGCACTCAGACGGGATGGGAGGCTGTGCATGTTCACCACCCAGGCTGTAATGCAGCCTGGGTGGAGAACATGCAGAGTGCATATTTAGGAAGTGCCTACCACTCCTCCCTCAGCTCTAAACAGCCCCGTCCCGATCGCACAGCACACAGAGCATTTCTGCACATTTTTCATCCCCCAGCATCAGGACTACTCCATTGAAGTTTATGGCGGTCTTGATGTAAAGTGTGGAACTGGACTTTAGACTGCTTTGGTGATCAGGTAACTGTCTAAGTACTTCTTATTGGCCCCCTAACCTTCTTCCTGTTGGAACTGGCTGTCAAACTCGGGCCAAAGTAGCCAAACACAACTCTTTCAAAGTTTGTAAACTTTACTGTTACCACTGTTTGTTTGTGCTCTAGTCTCAAACAACGGAGATTTACATTTTACTTAAAAATCTTTATCTCTGGAACCCTTCGGTGGCTTTTGCTCATCTTGGTGTCTAAAAATACTTAACAATATAATACATTTTTATACATTGATGTTTGATTTCTTTTGTGTTGTGTGGCTTTATTTCGTTGCTTGGTGCTTCTAAATGCTTTATGCTAGTTCCTTTGTTTAAACCTTGCTGCTCAAAGCCACAGCTACCCAGGGTTGAGCTAGAGGTTTTACAAATAAGCCTGAATGGATTCAAGGTGGTGAGTGTATTACAAGGTAGGGTCGCACAACTATACCATAATACACCACAATCTTCCGAAGTCTGTTTAGTGAAGTAGAAATATGACTGAGTGGACTGATTTATTTGAGGCTATTAAATCTAAAAACTCTTAACTATTTTGGAATCATCCAAAAGAATGGGAATATTTTACTCTGGACCGGACTATTTTGTTTCTTTCACTTTGCTGAATTTGAGCTAATCTTTACACAAGAGCTATTGCACAGTATTTTCCGGGGGGGGGGGGGGGGGGGCTTTGTCCCCCACAGCATCTGGGCCCGATGGAGTCCCAGTGGACGCTGCCAGATGGAGAGACTATTTTAAAATGTCTTGACATTGGGGCGTGGTCAGGCTGAGCTCCTAGATGGCTGCTCGTTCGTGAAGCTCCGGAGCTGCTGCAATCCAAAGCCTTTCCCCAGCTCACCGTGGTCCCAGCGATGGTTTTCGAGTTGGAATATGACTCCCAACTCGCAGAGGACCCTAGGGGGATTGGGGGGGCTAGCGGTGGACGGGGCACACTTACGGAGACGTGGCAGCCTGTGCGATTGATGGCCTTGCGCGGCCTTGGAGGTCCCGCAACAACAGGGGCCGCGGGTGAGCTTGAGGGCGAGGCTGCAGGCGTGCAGTGCTAATGCGCTGCACTTGGTCGGTGCTGTTCTGCGGCCCCACAACAAGGTGACGCAAGACCCGCACTATTTACAGTTCTGCTGTTAAAAACAGGCTGCGGCGGTGAGTGCTATTCCTCTCCCTGCCTATCGCTGAATTGGTTACCCGGTTGACGGATCGCAGACTTTTATTGTGTTCTCATGCTGTATAAGGTTGCGCCATGTACCATTTTTCTTTAATTATCTCAATACATTTGGTGGTATTTTTTCCTCAAACCCATGAATGCTTTCTGGCGGTCTCCTTTGAGTGTTGCCTCCACCCTAGGAGATCACCTACTGTTTGATGGTAAAATGTTGGGATTCACTGGATACTGGTTGGGTTGTTATTCGATGTGGGTGGAGTGTAATGGGTGGTTACATGTTTGATTATTATTCTTCACAAGGCATTGATTATGCTACAGGTCATCTTAAGGCCCTTCTCTACAAGGTTATATATTCATACATATAGCCATGGTTTTGATGACATTGCCAGCTAAGAGTCCTGAGGCAGTAGGGTTGAAATGTATGTCATTGAATGTGCAAGGACTTTCCAACCCTCTGAAGGGACGACATGTGCTATCCTACCTTACCTGGCACGCTGTCCAAGTGGCTTTTTTATTTTTATTTTATTTTTTACAAGAGACTCACTATGCCCTGAACTATACTGATCAGTTTGCATCCTATTGGGGTGGCAACCGTTACTTCTCGAACTATAGTACTTGTTCAAGGGTGTGCAACCTAGTCCACAAAGCAGTGCCATTCAAAGTGCGTAAAGTAGTTGTGGACCCCGAAGGCAGATACCTTCTAGTGGCCAGTACTCTAGGGGCGGGAACTGTGCTCCTAGTGAACATTTACGCCCCCAATGTAAACATGCCAGACTTTTTCCTGAGTATATCTACACACATCTCCGAACTGGCCATTGACACTATTTTAATGGGTGGGGACTTCAATCTTACATTAAATCCAACTTTGAACACAACGGGCTCTGGACTGGTCGCCAAGCCCCACTCTGCAGGCACTCACTGCCCTTTTACAATCCTTTCTCCTCTCGGATGTATGGTGCACCTACAATTCCCTAGGTAAAGGATTCTCTTTTTATTCAGCCCCACACGGGACCTGGTCACGTATAGATCATTGGTATCTTTCTCCTAACTCACTGTCCTCTCTTTTAAGCATCTGCCCGTACCTTTTTGGACCATTCGACGGTGCTTATGACTCTTTCCATTCCTAATGCAGCACGTGAACCCTGGCGTTTCCCGGCAGAAGGTTGGCACAACAGCGTATTCAGAACTGAGATCAGGGACTCCATAGTGGAATACCTTTAACTAAACACTTACTCTCTGTCCAGCTATGCCACTCGATGGGAGGCATTTAAAGTTTGTATCCAAGAAACTTTTATCGCGAAACAGTTTGGGGTGCTTCGTTCTATACGCCGGCACCTTGAGATTACTGAGAAAGCATTGAAAGACCTTGACATGCAGACCTCGAGAGAAGACCCCCGCCTCCATTACACCGCAGGGTGAAGCTTCTTGCAGAGTTCCAAGAACTCACTGCTCGTGAGGCCAATTATCTTGGTAAATAAGCACGGGCGCGGATATATAGTTAGGGTGAGAGACTGGACTGAATATAGCCAGACTATTACTGCCCAATATCAATCATCATTTATTACACACTCGACTAGAAGACGGTACATCAATTACAAGTAGCGCTGACATTGCCACAACTTTTTTCTCCTATTACTCTAGTTTATATACCACCCGCTCTCCCCCCGCTGACAAAGTCCTTGCCGATTATTTGTCTGGAGTGGCCTTGGTCTGGCTTGAATACTGTCAACCGCAATTTTTGGCCTCACCCATTACAGTGGTCGAGGTCCCTCAGGCCATAATGAGCTCATTGGGACCCGTGCCCCTGGTACCGATGGGCTATCCGGGATATTTTATAAAACATATCAACCATTGCTAATCCCCCATCTGTTATGCAGAATCTCTAGAGAGCGGATCGCTCCCTCTTATGATGCGAGAGGCCGTCGTCTCTGCTCCTTAAGCAGGTCAAACCTCCTTACTGCTGTGCTTCTTATAGACCCTTCTCTTTGCTAACTCAACATTATAAAATCTTAGCTAAGATCCTGGTGACCCGTATCTCTCTCCTGGTGGACAAATTAAAATCTCTATTTCAAACTGGGTTTATCCCAAATCACTCTATCTGTAATTCTTTGCACGCTCTTCGCAATTATTATTCAAATTGCTCCTGAACTTCTGGCCTCAGCGATATTGCTCGACTCTGAAAAAGAGTTTGAGTCCCTGAAATGGTCCTTCCTATATCCCACATTATGCAAATTGGGAATCCCCACAAATTTCTCTGATTTTATTTGCCTCCTATATACGAATCCAGTTGCTTGGCTCCATGTAAATGGCACACTCACTGATCAATTCTTGCTATTGCGGGAAACCAGACAGAGCTGTTTATCATCGCAATTGACCCCCTCGTATGTCATCTGCTGGATCGTCATTTACAACGTTAGCTCAGATTTCACCGAGGCCCCCTATTGGCTTCACTATACGCAGACGTCCTGCTATTTGTCAGGGACCCCAAAACTAATCTCCCTCCCCTCCTCCACGAAACTGTACAATTTGGGGTTTTTCTGGACAGGTCATCATTTGGGCCAAATCTGAAATATTCCCGCAACCAAATGCTACAGCCCCTTTTACTCTTGATTTCCCCTTGTGCTGGTGTGATGACCTTCCCCAGATACCTGGGCATATTTTTTGCACGGCAATGCAGAGGAGGTTATTTGGCTTAATTATGGACCTGCAATTGATCGATTATTGACTAATTGCCCGGTGGTTCACTCTCCCCCCTATCAATAGTCAGAAGAATTGCCATCATAAAAATGATGGTACTTCCCCACTTTTAATATCTTTTTCTCACCATTCCAATTCCACTTCTAAATTCTTTGACACGCTGTGGGGTATGCTTCGTAGACTAACCTGGCAAAGTGGGCAGCCACGCATTAGTTGGCAGACATTGACAATGCCTTATCAGCGTGGAGGGTTTGGCATCCAGGACTTTTATTTATATTATTTAGTTGCGCAGGCGCAGTTTGCGTACTATTGGTATCACCCGGACACAAGACTGTAATATCTAAAACCGAAGAGGTCCCAGGCTCGTCCTGATTCTCTCTCTCTCTCTCAGCTATTATACCTCATGGACTACCTAGCACGCCCACTGAAATACAGACTCTTCAGACAACATACTGGTCTTGGACTAAACTACGTAATTACCTGCATGCTGACCTCCTCTACTCCCTGCACATACCACTCTTAGACAACCCATGGCTATCCCCAGACCATGGAAACATTAACCAAAAGAACCCTAACCCGATGCATGTTGCATAGTTAAGGTGACCTATTCCGTAACATCCAACTGCGATCCGTTACAGATCTCACAGAAGGCCATGATGTGTCCCAGATGACAGGTTTCTTCTACACAGGACACGCGCCTCTATGACTGCCGCACTTCAATCATCTACAGCGGAACTGGAGGATTTTCCCCCACTCTCCCTTATTACATCTGCTAATAGTGCCCACCTGGTTTCCCGACTCTCATTTAGCCCTTACACTCCGGCCTCAAGTGGGTATGGGGGCGCATGTGGCATGGGAAAGAGATCTTGAATACTCCTTGCCAGATATGATATGTATAGGAAGCTGGCTCTGTATATACTATACCAAAATTAGGTATAGTGTGCACAGAGTCCAGTGGAACCCCAAAGGTAGGCAGAGGTTAAAGTAGATAGCACCTTACTCTCTATTTATGGTAGTGTGGGGGAGCAGTAAGGCTTTATCAGAGGGTAGTGTTAAGCGTTTGTTGTACTCACTCAGCAAATGATGTCGCACACTCAAAGACTGAACTCAGACTAATTTGTTTTGTATAAAATTGTTATTTTATTTCTAGAGCCAAGCCTAGCACAGGTAAGTGAAATAAATGCTTTGAAAAATATTATGCAGTGTTTTACAATTGAATGCAGGTTCAAATGCAGTTGATTGAAATACAGGTAAGTTAAAATGTTGTTACTTTTTCTACTCAGTGTGATATGCCTAGATATCACACTGGGACATTTCCTAGAGAAAAGGTAATTAAAATCAGTTTTGCCCAGTTGTAGTTTTTCAGGTTTTCATACAAATCAACTCCACACTTTAATTTTTTTTTAAGGGAAAACACTCAATGTATTCCAATAGAACGAAATTAAGTTATCGGTTAACAAGTAAGTACTCGATCTTTGGGATTAACTTTCTGGGGTTAGAACAAGGGTTCACCCAGGGTCAAGGATGCACTCATAAAGCACCCTCAGCTGCACTAGGGCCGCCGGGGGCAGAGTGCTGAGGCCCAATGTTATCCAATGAGGAATAACGGGCCTCCGGTTGGTGGATGCTCACGGGCAGGCCACAGGGTTGTGGGAGCAAAGCTCCTGGTGTTAGGCTCAGGGCAACGGGGAATCAGAGTTTGCACCCAAAGTACACCCGCAGCGGCGGCTTGGTGCAGGTTACTGCTTTGGCGTCTGGTGCCCTGTTGGTTTCAATGAGGATTTTCCGATTTTGACAAAGACTGCAGGCTCGTGGACGAAGATCTTCTGGAGGTGACCACCGGTTGGAGAGGTAAGTTGGGATGCCTGGGGTTGCTGGAACACCGTTGGTTGGGCCACCCAAGGCTGTGGGACTTAGACTGCAGAGGTGACTTTAGGCGTCGGGTTTTTTTACCAGCTCCGGTCGCGTTCGGGGGATTCTCCAGAAAGAGACTGCCAGCGTCGTGGAGAGGGTCGAGGCAGGTCAGAGATCACCAGATCTCAAGTCAGAATCACCTGGGATACCTCCTCTTGGTGTTGGGCCACTCTAACTTGGGCCGGGGGCGTCTGGTGCAGAGTGGTGCAGACCTACGAATTTGTCCGGAGCCAGAGTCTGTGGTTGAGCAAATCTAGTGCTCACTGGAGATAGTCTTTTCTGTGGAAGGCAGGGCAGGACCTAAGGGTTCTTGAGGTTGCTGGCTGCAGGACACACTGGGATTTCGCTTCTACAGGTTCGAGGTGTGGACAGGCTGGTGTGGCTGGGGTCAAGTCAGTGGGCGTCCTCTTAGCTTCTGCACGGCTCTTCGTTCCTTCTTCTTTTCTTCTTGGTCGGTTCTTGTCTGATGTGGCAACGTTCAGGGGTGCCCCTAAGTACTAGATTGAGGGGCATCACAAGTAAGTAAAGGTTGGGGCCAATGGGTCCCTTCCTTGGGGTGGGTACACCCCCTATGATGCCACCCTGCAGTGGGAGGGGGGCATATGCCTCTCTATGATTGGCTGGGTTCCCCCATCTGCATGATGGCGGAGACAGAGTTGTGCTTCACCTCGCCTCCCTCGGGGCACACCTCCCTTCCTCATTTGGTTTTCCCGCCGATTCTCCCACCCAACGTGGGGGTCAGAACCGTTGGGGGCCAGTTGCTGGAAGCAGCAAAAGGCCTGGGGAAGCTCACAAAGGTGGCAAGCATTTGAACCTTCCCCTTTGTCGGCCCTGCCCATCCTGGGGGAGGAGGCTTGGCACTTCGTCCCAGGATGTGCATTGTTTCAGACCCCCGAGAGCAGCAGGCTCTCGACCCAGGGGTTCAGAAACATGTCTGGTGGTGGCAGCTGTTGAGCAGCCACTCAGCCTGGACACTAGTGTTAGGTTGATTTTCAGGGGGCATCTTTAAGATGCTGTCTGTGTGCATTTTTTATTAAATCTCACACTGGCATTAGTGTGGGTTTAATGTGCTGAGAAATTTGATACCAATCTTCCCAGTTATCAGTAAAGCCATTATGGTACTGTGGAGTTTGTAATGACAAACTCCCAGCTCCATATACTCTTAACGGCATTACTCTACTTACAATGTCTAAGAATTGGATTAGACACTGTAGGGGTACAGGGCTCATGCACCTGTACCCTCACCACTGATATAGTGCACCCAGCTAGAGGGGTGGCTGATCTGTGCCAGGGTATTGTGTTGTATGCATGGCACACAGGGTTGTGTGCCATGTAGTCTTTTCACTTTGTTCTGCACCAAAACACGCAGCCTGCAAAGACAGTGTGTGGGTGTAAAGGTACAGGGCCTCTAAGGGTGGTACAATAAGTGCTGCCACCCTTAGAGGCCCTCCTAGGTCACAGTACCATTGGTACCTGTGGCCAGAGTGCCACTTGGGTTTTATTTTTAGTGCAGTTTTAGGGAAAGAATATAGGCCCTTGTTACCTGTTTGGCAGGAGCCCTGGGTACACTCAGTCAAAGTACATCAGCAGTTTAGCAAACAGTGAGGGCAACCATGCAAAAAGAGGGCACTTTCTTACAACATCGGCCTATTGCTGCAAACAAATCCGACTATTCTCTTGGAACCATTGAAACACGCTCTTACATCTATACATAGAGCGTTTAGTACACCTAGGTTGCTGCCAAGGATGGAGCCCACTAAATCCCATGGTTGCCCTAGATGTGCGACGGAATCTGCAGACTTTCCTCATTTAGCGTGGAACTGCGCGCCAATATTAGCATATTTGGGAGAAGTCTTTCATCATCTCACCTTGATTGATACGGAGCTGATCCCTTCCCCATTAATGGCTTTGTTAGGCTACGTTAAAACACTGGATGCTGGAGTTTGTCGATTTTCTACTATAGCTTTGCCAAACAACAAGTTTCTAAACACTGGGGCAGCCCCGCAAACTCCCAAGATTTAAGGCCTGGATGAGAGATTTAAATATTGTGACGTTACTAGTGGCATTTATGCTACCCTGCAACCAACCACCTTCAGGCCTGAAAACATCTGGCAGCCACTTCACTTCTACTTATTCCCTCACCCTGAGGAAACAGAGTGAATATATGCTTATTAATATGCTGTCCTGGATGCATACAGATTAATGGTAATGATGTGATGCTCTTATTATTTTCCAACTGTGAAGAAAAAAGTTTATAATGCATGATATGACGATCTTGAGCCATTCTTATTGATATGCCCTCACCTCTTGACCGTAATCGAACAGACCTTATACTGACCATGCTCAGATTTGTACTCAAAATGATGCTACTACTGTCGCTTCAATGTGTAATTCTGGATATCCCTGTGTGTTTTTTTCCCTGTTTTTCCTCTTTTTCTTTTGTTAATTTCTGACCTGTTATTTATTGAAAAATGCAATAAATAAAATACAAAATAAAAAAATATCTTGACATTGGGCCCTAAATGCTCAATATTGCACCCCATCCCTAAAGGAGGGACCACAAATCTAATAATTACTGTACTACTTGATCCAGAAAACAAGCTGTTTACATGCATGTTAACCAGAAGAGAGCAGAGGGCAGCTGAAAAAAGTGACCTTTATTAAAGCAGGTTTACGTAAATACTGGTCCTCTGACGAAAATCTTAACTCTTTCCTTCCTTACTCCTAAAGCTTAAGAGAGAACAGGTAATAACTATTAGATACAGTCTAGTCTATGGCAGTGGTTCTTAACCCTTTAACTTCTGCGGACCCTCTCTTAATCATAACCGAAACCAGGGGACCCCACTGAATCATTATTGGAATCTGGGTGCCCTCACTTTGTCATTACTGGAATCCCGGTACTCCAACCTAAGCATTTATGATGGTTTGAACAACAAAACAATACACAAAAAATCCAGACACATGCCTTCATCAAACAGATACATAGATGTTGAAATATTTAATTTAATTCATCAACAAATATAAAAAATATCACACTTTTAATGGGAAGATTGGAGCCCTTCTAAATTCAGTTGAGGCAACTTATGGTCTAAACTATATTTTGTTTGCACTTTCACTGCTCCCACACATCACTCGGAGGATAACTCCGTTTTTAGGCTACCTTTTCAAATTCCTTCAAATTTACAGAATATTGAAAAATATTAAATTCTACATTTTCCTTCTTTATTATACACACTATCAATCTGTTAAAATTTAATTTTCAAAGCATTTGCGGACCCCATGAGTAGGTACCCAGACTACTGGTCTATGACGTTTGATGGCGTCAAATGCCGCATACTGTGGAGGAAACCGGTAGCTGCCAAAGTATCATGATGGTGTCATTAAATGGAAGAAAGGACTCTGTTGCTGCTGGCTCAGGCTGCAAAAGTTCTGTCAAAACATTTGTCTTGGTCTCAGTGGAGGGCAGTGGTACATCAAGTATGTCATGTTATTTTATAGAAATTTATTGAGCGCAAACCAAGGTGCTAGCTTGTGTGAGTAAAAGATGGGAGCCCTAGTCATTCAGTTTGTCAGAGGTATACCCTTATGAAAAGAGGTAGTACCTAGTACTTTTAGTTGGCAAACAGCCAGGTTTTTAGTGCTTTCCTGAACATGAGCAGGTTTGAGATATTCCGGATTTTGTGGGGGTTGGTGGTGGTGGTAGTAGTAGATTCCATTCATTATCTGTAGTATTAACAAACCCTCTACCTCCCCAATTAGTATGTTTGAACCTTCGGGGCTCCAGTTTCCAGGCGGGTGAGGACCTCCAGTTTCTCCCTGGATTATACCATCTGAAGGATTGTTTCAAGAACTCTGGACCTGCTCAAAGAAGAGCCTTATGAGCAAGGCAGAGACCTTTCAACTTAATTTGCTGCCTAACTGGCAGCCAGTAAAGATGTTTAATAGCCTGTGCGACTCATTTGTGATTGAGAATCCCTGTCAACAGTCTCGCAGGCACAGTTTGTAGGACCTGAAGTTTGTTTAGGTGTTGATGCTGCTTATTAAGGTACATGGCATTACAATTGTCTATTTTGGCCATGACTAATGCCAGGATAACTGTCTTTTGGGAGTTGGCTGGGATGAAAGGAAAGATCTTTCCATGTATCCTGAGAGTGTAAAGAAGCGGAGAGGGTAACTGCTTTGGCCTGCAGCCCAAAGGTCAATTTACTAGGCATTACCACCATGCCCAGGTTCCTGACTTTAGTCGCTGGGATGGGGGGAGCCCCCAATTCCATTGACCACCAAGATGGAGCCCAAAGGGAAAGCTTGTTTCCAAAAGAAATTACCTGTCTTCCCTCAATTAAGCTTGAAACAGTTTAGGTTCATCAATTTGCCAATTGTTGCCATACAACTATAGAAATTGGCACCTGCTGAGTTATTGGGAGAGGTCATTGCAACCACAATTTGGGTGTCATCGGCATATAAGATAAAAGCCAGCCCAAATGATCCTATCAATGTGGCGTGAGATTTTATATAGACATTAAACAGGGTTGGACTGAGTGCGGATCCCTTCGGAACCCCACATGGCAGACTAAAAGGTTTTGACAAATAAGGATCCATGCCACTAATTTTTTTCTACAGAAAGAAAGGATTGTAACCATTTATGGGCTGCCCGTTTGAAACTGACCAACTGGAGACGGCAGACCAAGATCTTATGGTCAACTGTATCAAAGTCTACCGATAGGTCGAGGAGTACAAGCGCCATGCTACCACTCCTCAACTATTCCTCTGATCTCTTCAGTAGATTTGATCAGGGCTGTTTCGGTACTATGACCACTTCTGAACCCAAATTGTGGTTGTCAGATAGATATTGGGATATTTGCTCATTCATCGCCTTTTCTATTGCCTTAGCAATGAGGGGGTCGATGCAAAATGGTTCAATAGTTGTTTGAGTCTTTTGGATTTAGGTTAGACTTTTTCAGTAGGGGACGATATATGCTTCCTTCCAAAGGATGGAAAAGTGATCTGATTCCAGCATGGAATTGAAACTGGTGGTCAGGCCAATCGCCACAGTATCAGTGGCCAAACGAGCAATTATTGGAGGACAAGGGTCCATAGATGAGCCTGATTTGGTGGCTGCAATAATGGTAGAGACTTGCTAAACAGAGAGGAGACACATTGGTAAATTTGGGGCAGTCCTCAGGTAGAGTTTTTGGGGGTACCGCACTCAAATAGTTAGCCACCTTTTGGTTAAACTTGTTAAAGATCTGGGCAACTTTGTTCAAGAAACAGTTAGCCAAAGTGTCACAGAAGGCTTGACTATTATTTATTTTTATTGTACCTGGGGCAGAGACCAGATGGCAAAGTACTTGAAATAACTCGTTTGGTGAGTTTTTAGCTGCTATTTTATGAGCATAATAGGTGCTCTTTTCCCTAATCATAAATGCTTTATATTCGTTCAAACAGACCTTGTATTTCTCTTTTTCCATTTTATTGCCATTTGTTGTCCATCGTTTCTTGCCTTCTGCAAGCTTGCTTTTGGAGCTTTAGATTTTCAGTGAACCAAGGGGCTAAAGGCTTTCCTCTTCAACTTTAGACTTTTAAGAGGCGCAGAGATTGATATGTCTGAATGGATCCATTCAGTATATCTGACAGAAGAGTCGTCCAGGTTTTCAGAGAAAGGGGGCATTGTGTCTATCAGGGTTTTATTACGAACATCTGTGTATTTTATTCCAGGCCCTCCCTTTAACAACTTGATTTTGAGTTTTATCAAGGGTGGATTTCTGTTTCAGCTTAATATCAAACATTACCACATGATGAGCGGTCCATGTTAGAGCTAGTGAGTCATCCATAACTTCTTGACGGTTATTGGAGAACATCCCATCAATAGTGGGTCCTGCAATGTGGGTGGGATTTTTTTTAACTAATTATGCCAGGCCAAAGCCCTACAGAGTCTCAATAAGTGCCAGTGAAATCATTATATTCAATGTGTTTTAGGTGGAAATTAAAATCACTAAGCATGGTGATGTCCCCCTGTCCTCCTAGCCACCACTGCAAATGAGGCCCATTCTTCCTTTGGTGGCCCATGTAATGAGTCAAACTTAGTTTCAGACGAGGTTTCATGCCCACTAGCGTTTTGTAAATCATTGCATAAGGCCTCATCAGTATAATGTGGTAAGAGCAAGCACCATCAGTATCCTATGGTGCACCTTATTCTACCTCCGGATCAGAACCAAAAAGAAAATGGAGTCTCAGCTGATAGTTGCCTTACAGTAGAGGCACTGGATTAGAGTTCAGCTTTTTGGAAAATGACTGCAGTTGCAATTTTATAGCATGATAATGATCCTGCTTGGGCGGACATCAGTTCAGGGTTTGACGTGTTCGTCCTCACTGGCTCATCAGTCAGCACTGTGGAGTCCATATTGACTTCTGGGCCTGGTGTGTGTTTTGAGATAAGAGTGGACATCTATAACTGAGTTGGTACGGGCGAAGTAACTGCTCGAGGTAATGTGACTAGAGGCCTGTGTGGTTTCATGGGTCCCGAAGGCATGCCAGAGGGAGACTGAAGCACCCTAAATATTTAAGGAGTGACATCATTGAAGTCCTCGATCTGCTATGGGATCGTCAACTGCTCAGGAAACTCTAGAATTGGGCTTAGAGGATATTTTGCCAGCAGTGCTTCTTCGATTCATTTTGCCATAGCAGCAGGAGGGAACTTGACCAGAGGCCACGTTGGCATAGCTTTGGCCCCTGATAAGTTCAAGCCAATGACTCTGGACTGCATCAGAAAAATAAGTGGTATGACAGTTATTCCATCACTGGACACTGCATAATGAAATATAGGAGCCGCTTGGGCAAGGAAAGTGCATTATTAACTCAAAGAAATTCCACAATACCATATTATTCTTTGGTATGCTAAAATCGTCAGTATTGATGAGTGGCGATTCTTATTTTTATCAAATCAAGGAATCATTAACTTCTATTGTCAAAAAAATTATCTTGAGATTATCTACGTTTTAGTTTCTGAATCTTTCTGCTACTGCTTATTTAAGTACGTACCTTGGCCATTGTGGATAGTATGGGGATCTTAAGAGATTCTGTTAGGTGGTGTTGTGCTGCTCAGTCAGGTCTGTCCTGCCCCATAGGCGACATTGAGGCCACAATATAACAACCCCACACCCCCTACATGTAAGTCGATGTCCATTCCTTTCCGTGCCTTCTGGCTTGGATTCGGAGCTCACTCTCAATCTATCACCTGACAGATTTAATTTCTCATACCAGTGTTCAAGGGACAGATTTTAAACCCTGCAATGATTGCCACAAGCAGATGTCAGCGGCAGACCCTCACAAGGTCTATGTCTGGGCTCCTTGCAAGTCTTGAACTTGGGCATCGACTATGTTCAGATGAAGGCCACACTGGACCGCGAGGCCAAGCTTTGTCGCCAAGCATCGTAGGAAGGCTTCAAAGGCCCAGTCAAAGTCATGAACATGTTGCCATTCCCGAGAGACATTGTCCTCAGGTAAGCCGAAGAAAAGAAGAACACGAAGACCAAACATGGCTCTCCTTCTTCCTGCCACTCTCACCAGGGGAAGTCATGCAGACGTGAGGGTACCTCGAGGTCGCAGTCTTTTTCACACCTTGAAACTGATCCAAGGCCTAGTCTCGGTCCAGGTGTATTTCCAGGTCCCTCTGCGACATCGTAGCCGATTCAGTCCTTCATAGAGGCCATGCCATATATATTATATAGCTTACCAGTCCCTCTGTAACTCATACCGACCCCATAGATCCACTGAGGCCTCCAGTTGGGTGACCGCCAGCAGATGCATCCCAGATTTGACTGTGCCTCTCGACCCACTTCGGGGCCCACCCTGATTGGGACACAATCTCCCAGACTTCCCTGTGACGACAGAGGAAGAGCCCGTAGTAGTTTCAGACTCTGAAACAAAGCACATGTGACTTCAAAGTTGTGTCCACCTTGATCCCTCCCACAACTTTAATCTGATTCAAACATACTTCCCTTGAATCATAGATACTTTGACCCAGACCCACAAGACAGGGGTCTGGGTCAAACCCCTGTCCCATATATTTTATATATGTTATATAAAATATATATAACAGATATACCAGCTCTGGGGCATCCATCTGTCCTCGTGCAGCACACAACACCTGAGAGCCTTGTAATTCAGGACTCTACCAGCCAAGTGAATTCCAAAGCATTTCTGACACCCTGCCAGGCGAGGTCAAAACCACTTTGGAAAACGCATGTTCTCGTCTGCTACTAACCCTCCTGGGGCATTATTCACATGCATTATTGGACATGGTGGGCAACATCTTACCAGCGGTCCCGGATGACATTTGGGCCAATCTGTAGCCGATCATTCAAGATGGCCAGAAGGCAGAAAAATAGCTTATCAAATCTGGCCTGGATACCACTGACCGGGTACAGCAGTTGTTACAAGCATAGAGCTTCATTGGCACACATGGATACATTCAACAGGCTTCTCGAGTGACATCCAACAGTCACTCATGGACATGCCCTTTGAAACTTCCAGCATCTTCGGAGAATAGGAAGACTGGAGGTTGGAGTGCTTCAAAGAAAGCAAGGCAACAGTTCTCTCGCTCAGCCTGTCACCACCAGCACTGCAGTTTTACCAGCATTATTGTCCCTATGAGGCTTTGGAAGGGGCTTCCAACTGAGGTCACCTCACCAACAAGCGGTCTCCCAAGCCTTTCGAGGCAGAAGTTAAGGATCTGGCCGCAGGGTAAATGAAGTAACCAATCCCCCACTACCACGCATACCCCCACCTCCCCCTCGAAACCCCTTTAGTTTTGCCTTCGACTAATCACTGCTACTCAGTTGGCAAGATAAGTTGTCTCCATGAGTGTCAAGGCATCACGTTGGAGAGATGTGTGCTGCAGATTATCCCTCATGTCTACACCCTACCCTTCCTCTCTACACCTCCAAACATGCCACCTGTACCACAACAGTTTTTGGAGGACCACTTGTCCTTTCACCAAAAAGAAGTTTAAGCTCTCTTGGACAAGGGAGTTATAGCGAGGGTGCTGACATCAGAAGTGGTGCTGGCATCAGAAGTCTGGGCTGGTTCTTACTCCCATTATTTCCAGTTTCCAAAGAAGGAAAGAGGACTTTGTCCTATTTTAGATCTCTGCCACTGAATTTCTTTCTCAGGAAGGACATGTTCAAGATGTTCACTGTGGCACAAGTTCTATATGCCCTGGATTCAGGACACTGGATGATGGCATTGGACCTACTAGACCTCTATTTCCAAATCCCTTTCATGAGGTCCCACATATGCTATGTGCGGTTCCAAGAAGGCCATGAGCACTTTCAGTTCTCTAAGTGCTTCCCTTTGACCTTACCTTGAACCCCTCAGGTGTTCGTGAAAGTGATGGTGGTTGTCTACCCATCTCCGGAGGTTCGAAATAAGAGTATTTCCATACCTTCACGACTGGTTGCTGAAAGTGGCCCGCCTCAAACATTTGTCGACCACCTCACACCAAAATCACACCTGACTCCTTCGCAGAGGCTTCCTTTAATTTGAGCCATCCTGGGCACAGTCCTATTTTGAGCCTTCCCTCTGCGAGTCTAGGACATATGAGTTACGATCCCAATGCTTCAGCCCCTAACCCGGGTCTTGGTGAGGGTGGGTCTAAGGCTTCTTGGCCTCCTGTATTCTGCTGGTGGACCACACCAGGTTGCACATTTGGGCTCTGAAGTCTCAGTGGGCTCAGCACCAAGGTAACCGCTGCGATTTTATCCAGGTGTCGGGAGACTGAGAAAGATCTGCAGTGGTGGTTACTGGACCACAATTTGACCCGCAGCAGTCACTTTTGCTGCTTGACCCAGACCTAACTTTTGTGATGGATGCATCATACCAGGTTGGGGATGCCATCTGCAACAGGTGGAAATCAGAGTACTCTGATCTCTGGTGGAAACCTCTCTCCACATCAACCTGTTAAAGTTTTGTGCAATTCGCTTTGCATTTAAGGCTTTCCTCCTTTCCATCAAGACTGATTGGTTCTTAAGGACAACAGCACTGCCATGTGGAACTGCAACAAGCAGCTTGGTCTGGTGTTGTGTGTCCTATTCCAAGAAGCTCTACACCTGTGGATTTGGCTGAGTCGTCATGGCATCTCCCTGGTAGTACAACATCTGGCAAGATCTTTAAATGCCGGGTGGGTGAACTCAGTGAGCTTTGCCTAGCAGATCACCATTAGCAGTTACATTCAGAGGTGGCACAGGGCATCTTCCAACAGTAGGGAGAATCCTGTATCTTTCTTTTTGCCACCACTGAAAACGTGCAGTGTCCAAACTTGCACATTCTCCCTCTGAGATGCCCTTCGGTTGGACAGTAACTTGGGACTTCTGTATGTCTTTCCGCTTCTACCTCTTTCGCCCGATTTTCTAAAGACAATCGGGAACAACTGGCCTAAAGTAGTCCTGTTGGCACAGGATTGGGCCAGACAAGTGTGCTACCCAGAACTACTTGTCATGAGCATCTATCATCCGTTCCGGCTGCCTCTTTTGGTTTGTCTTCTGTTACAGCAGCAGGGCAGGGTCCTGCACCTGAGCATGCACAACTTACATCTACATGCTTGGAGAGTGAGTGGTTACAGCTGACTGCTTTTGACGTCCCTCACAAGGTATTAAATGTCATTCTGGCGGTCATGCAGTCTTCCACCAAATGTATCTATGTTGAACATTGGGAGAAGTGTGTTGTGCTTTTAGGCATATCCAGTCCCTACAAGACCATTTATCTGACATCCTCCTTTTTTCCCTTTTGTAGGTCCAGCAACGTCTTGCTGTGGCAACAGTTAAAAGTTATTTGTCATCCTTTCTGGGGTTACCTAATCAGCCATCTCAGTTTAAATAATCTATTGCAATGCATTTCTTTAAAGGACTGACCAACATGTTACCACCGAAACGTTTAGTTATGCCCCAATGGAATCTGAATTCAGTTCTCACATTTCTGTTGTGCGCCCCATTTGAAGTGATGCTCAGTTGCCTTCTAAGATGATTAAACTTGAAGATAATGTTCCTTATAATAATCATTTCAGCAAGCAGCTGTATGCCACCTTTCTGAACAAGCAAGTTGTTGTGTAGTTCCTGTAAATCTATGTAGGATATGTGCGTTTAGACAACATAGACTGTGGGATTGGTGTCCAGACTGATTCCAGATCCCCCACCTGGTATGTTTGCCTGTATACCAGCTAGCTCACAGTGCCACTGTAAACTCCTCTTACCAACGAGAGAATAGTTCTTGGCAACTATTAAACATGACCACTATGTCCCATCAGGGATCATGGAAACAGTACAGTGCTTTTCGCTCAGTCACTCGTGCTCACTTTGACTCACAGAGATGCACAGAATAAAGGGTGGGTACGTTTTCAATAAGCATTTATTGAACCAGCGTCATTCTAGTGTATAATAGGTGTACTGAAACAACCATAAGACAGAAATCGATATAAATGATTATAAGCACCACTAGAGTAGAAGAATGTTAGATTCCTACCATAGTGCTAAAACAATGAATACAGGCAGGTATAAAAAGACATGACCGCAATAATGCGTACTCCTATGATGCAAACCTAACTTAGACGCACCTAAGTGTACCTAGCATGTATGTAGGTGTAGACTCAAGAATCCCTCTAGAATAAAGTCAACCCCGTTACCTGAAGTGAGAGACTGTGGGACCCTGTTTTGGTCTCGAGATGGACCCCCTGTGAGGGATGTCAAACCACTGCGAGTTGGAGTGTCTGCATGCAGGAACCTCAGCGTCTTGCGTCAGTATGTCAGCATGGATGTCCTTTTTCTCCACTCTGCCTCAGCAAAGATATGGTGTTTATATACCCAAAGTGGTGCCCTCTGGGGATCTACCTTGCTGTGTCTTGTCGGGCACAGGATGACAGAAGGAATGACCCTTGTACCTAGTTATGCAGGAGATGGTAGTCCTGCTGAGATTCCAAGAAGCCTCATGCATAATGAATGAGGCTAGTTTTCAGGGAAAACCCCCAAGTGCTGTAAGCAGCACCGTAACTAGGTAAAAGGTCAGTCCCAAGAACCGTTACGTAGTGTAATGGCAGGGGAAATATAGGTGAAAGGTTTGGTTGCCACCTGAGCCTATATTGGGGTACCTATATGAAACATAGCAAAGTGCTTTGGGCTAAGACTGCATTCCTTCTGAGAGTTGTCACACCCTTCCTCATTGGGCAGTTTATCACCTTGCTAGCATTGTTTTCCTTCCCTCCTCATCCATCCAAGGAGGAAGGACTATCGCTTCGACCATTGGTTAGACCCTAAGGCAGCTCTGCTGCTACCCTAGAACAAAGAACCAAAAAGCATTACAAAAATGTGCCATCTCCTGATGAATTGTCCTTTGTAGTGAGATCTGCAATAGATTGGCTAACATACAGCCTCTAGAAGGTCTGTGGGCTCATTCCACCAGAGCCAAAGCTGCCACCACTTTGCTGATGCTCAGTGAGCCTCTTTTAAACATCTGCCAGGCTGCACAGTAGGAGTCAGTTCACAAGTTCATGAAGCACTATTGCCTTGATAGCCAGGTCTAGAAGAAAAGGCACTTTTCCCGTTAAGTCCTGCAGGATTTCTTAGCCTGAGCCATTCCACAGACCCACCACCGGGAGTTAGCGCTTCGGTATTGTTTCGCAAAGTAAAAAATCTGCTGTTAGAAATGTCCATCAGCAGAAGAACAAGCTACCTACAGTAAGTCTTTTCCTGCTGGATAATCTAACTGCAGATTTCTCGCCACCTCACCCTCCTCCCAGTTGCTGCTGAATGGGTGCCTTTTGAGCCTACTACAAAAAATTCTAGTTACATATCTGCAAACTGGCACAATCTGTTCATGGACGGCTCTGCATTTGATGGTGTGGACAGATATCAGAAAGAAATTAATGTTGACGTACAGAGGCGGATGTTCTTTTGAGGCACTGACATCACTTATGGGGCAGGATGGAGCCACACAATGCCACCATGCAGCACATGAGGGAATTGCTTAGAAATTCTGCAGATCCAGTCTGGTGGCTAGAGATATTCACAAGGTGAAGAATCTTCAGTTAGATAGCTGGACTGATTTTGATGTTGGTGGTCCTGGGACCACTGTATTGTCAATCAATCAAACAATGTTTATTTAAACCCTGGCCTTTAAACAACAAATACATATATAATAATAATTTCCATATAATAAACCATAAATAAGTTGTTCAGCTAAAACCTATATTTCAATAAAATCTGTATACAGTTCTTAAAAATACACCACACTTCTTGTTTTCGATAAACACTGCATTAACTGCCCTCATAAATCTACCAATAGTGTATGCTATATCTAGGAAACGCATCTCAGTTAAACATTCTGTGGCATGCCCTCGAGTCATAATTCCATATTTTGAAAATATTGGGCATAGCCATTGTCTCCGCTGTTGTCTGAGTTTTAAGCAATCCAACAGAATATGCAATATATCACATTTGGCGTTCAACCCACAAACACAATTACCTCATTTTTGTTTTTGCTATATTACTTATCTTACAGGGATTTAGACCAATTCTGACTCTCAGCACTTCGTTTCTTAACAACCGACTTGGTAGAGTATTTACATATGGGTAACTCACTTTATTACGCCACGCATTTAACATAAAATCTACAGATTTTTTCTCTCCAAGGTATTGGTAGTAATTTTTATAGGACAACTGTTTGCCTAACGCTTTTAGCTCACTCTAGGACTGTGGAAGCTACTGAACTTCCATAGCAGTGCAGACGGTTAGCCCTAACCCTTTTTGCCAATTTTAATTCACTGTGCACAATTTCATTCGTGCACCACTGAGAAATTTTTTGTCCATCTTCCCCCATTCAGTTTCCCCCAGATTCTTATTAGGGCTTTTGCGGCCAACATATTCCATGAAATCATGTCAGTTTTCAATCTTATTTCTTGAAACATGGCAGAACTGGGGAGCGACAGTAAATTCTTCAGACATTTTCCCTCCTCAACATCCCACCTGTCTTTTCCACTAATACATAGCAATTCATCTCCATATTGGAGTTGCGGGGGATCATTGCTTCATAAGCTTTTAGTACCGGTCTGCATGACCTATCTCCAAAGGACTTATTAATCTTTTTCAGCCCGCTCACCGATGCAATAGCCCTAGTACTTCTAGGTGGATATTCCATTTCAGAGACCACTCGAACCAAATTCCAAGGTACTTATATTCAGTAACTACTTCCAATCTCTCAGATCCTAAGTGCCAGTTAAATTTGCTTTTAGTTTTCCCAAAGTAAAGCACTCAGGTTTTTTCCATATTCACCACTAATTCTTTCCACCTGCAGTAGTCCTCAAATTTCTCTAATTTCATTTGTAGGCCTATTTCAGTCTGGTCTAAAATAACAAGATCGTCTGCATACAGGAGGCAGGCCACATGTTTACCATTCATGTTAGGGCTATATCCATTTGCGGCGGCTAGAGTCTCTGGCAGATCAGCAGCAAATAAAGAAAAGAGTAAAGGGGCTATTACAAATCCCTGTCTTAACCCATTGTTTACTTGTATTTTTTGAGTTAGGGTCCCCGTGGTTTCCAGAATAACCTGGGCCCAATTGCTCCTTTGCAGCTCATGAATTAGCCTAGAGGTCTTTGGGGATATCTAATTTTATCAATGCCTTCCATTGGCGGATTCTGTCAACATGGTCAAAGGCTGCACTGAAGTCTACAAAGCAACAAAATAGGCTCCCCCGCTGCTCCACAGACTTGCATGCGATGGACCAGAGTGCAAAACAGTGGTCGACAGTCTAGTGCCGTTCCTTAAATCCCCCCTGTTTGAGTGGTACTATACATTTATGTCGGCCCAATCTTTTAACATTCCCAGGATTATTTTAGCAAATACCTTTTCACCCACGTCTAGAAGGTTGATCAGCCTATAATTTTTGGGGCTTTTTATCGCACCATTTTTATGGATCGGCCTGATGGTTGCCTGTGCAATAACTCTGCGCACCAATCCGGGCGATTCTTTTATTATTATTATCGCGGACATATTATCAGGACCGCTGCACGGGTAAGGTTTAGTCTTGCAGTGGTATTACTAATGTTCCTTAGTGCAAACATATCTCTGGGTCCTCACCTACTCTCTCCCAAGGTGTTGCCTGTTCCTCCACCATCTCCCCTCCTTTACCATATATCTCCTCCAGACGGTCCACCCAAACTTGCTCCTCTACTACACAGACCATTTGTCCCTGTATTTTTCCCGACCCCTCTTGTACTAATTTCCTAAAGTCTTTTATGTTTTTGGTTTCAATAGCCTCCATCATAAGTCTCCAACACTTTTGTTTTAGTTCTCTTTTCTGATCTCTGATTAAGTTTTTATAACTGCGCCTTCGCCTCATCAGTTCATTATGGCTTTATACTATCATACTTTAATTTAAGGTTTCCCTTTTTCTTATTTTCGCCTTAAGGATCTTACATTACTTGGTATACCAATTATTTCTATTGTTTTGGTTGTTTGAGGCTACTACATTTTTTATCCTTTCCCATTTAAAGCTACTCTTAAACACTGTACAACCTGCCCAATGATCTTCTCATACCCTTCCGGGTGGGGCTCTAAGCCATCACCCATTGGCTGGTTTTGCTGATAAGTTGACAATTTTTCCATATACTCCTCTATCAGTCTTGTGGACAGTCTTTTCGGGTATTCCAACTGTATTGGGATCACCTTTTCCCTTTGAACTACATTCCCTCATTTCAGTTTTAGCTTCAGAGGATGGTGATCACTTCCTTCCTCAGAGCCCACTTTAAAATCCCTTATTTTATCAAAATTCCAGGCATGCATGTAAATATAATCAATTGGGCATAATTGTTGGCTGATCTTAAAGGTCTGATGTGCTGGTCGATCCTCACCTACCTGCCCATTTAAACAAACTAGGCCTTTCGAGCCCAGATAGTTTCCCAGCGCTATATCCCATTTAGATCCTTTAGTTAATGGGAAGGTTGCCGCCTTCATATTAAAGGATTTTAGCATTTCTTTGGACCATTTATCCATTTTATTTCGGTTCAATCTGTGATTGATATACCCCGTTAATAGGAGGATGTCTTTCGGATAGCTTTCACACAACATATCAATGTCCTCTTTCATCCTTTTCATTTCTAGCCTATATTTCTCAGACCGCCCCCCTGTATATATACATTAACTGTTATCAGATTTTCCTTCATAGGGTATGGGTCCCGGGGCTCCACCTTGCATGCTACTAACCATTTGCAGCTGACTGATAAGGGAATTACCTTTCTAACTATTCTGGTTGCTATTAGGGTATAGATTCCTCCTGTGGTTTGCACTCGCTGCCCCTTTATTGCGGGCTTATAGACCGGTACAAATCCTTTTTTTTTTTTTCTCCAGATTTTTTAAAAATTGATTTAATACAAGAAGATTACAGAACAATTCTTAGCAGCATTAATCAGACATGGTAGAATAAAATAGAAGCAATAGCATCTTCCCACAGGTGAGTACACAATATGCAGTACAGTTTGATGAAATGTGAATTTGGTACATCATACGGGCGTACTTGCTGCTCTTTACATATCAAGTTAAGGCACGTGCTTGGCAGAGAAAACACAAGTCACTGGGCTAGTTACAGAAACTCACAAGGGACAATGACAGCAGAGTCCGCAACATAATCACAAATGGATTGTGGAATATAAAGCACACCACAGTAAAATCATTATAACAATAATGCACATATCAAGTATTAAATTTGGCATGAGTGTCTAGCATGTAACACAGTTCTGAAAGGTGAGGCCCTTCACTGCGCCAGTGCCTCCGGCATGTCAGACGGGGATTCTGTCGAGCGTGCGAGAAGGTAGCCCTGTAGGGGACTCCATATATTTCTTGGCTTCGAGGCACGGGGCAACGTTTCATCATACAGAGTCAATTGTTCTTGGCAATATATCAAGTCATCAAGCCACTCCTTGAACTTTGGCGCCCGCCCCCACCCCATCTGCAAGCCACTCTACGCTTAGCTAACAATAATGCAATGGCGAGATATTTGCGACATGACTTGGGAATAAGTTTAGTGTAGCCTAACAATGCTATTAAAGGTGTGCGCTCTAAAGTAATGGGAACGATCTGGTCTAATGCATCGAAAACTTGGGCCCAGTATTCACTCAATCATGGGCAATCCCAGGCCAGGTGTAAAAAGTCAGCCCCTGGACTGCCATATTTCGCACAACTGTCTGTAGTTCTCAAATTAAATCGGAACATTTTAACAGGGGCATAATATAGGCGTTGCAGGAATTTATAGTGTGTAAAGCGTAGCCTAGCACTGGTGGATATTTGTTCTGTTTGAAGGCAGCAGTATGTCCATTGGTCGTCTGTTATGTCCTACCCTAGTTCCAGATTCTACTTTGCACGAGAAGAGCTGGGAGGCTCCACCTGTTGGGTGCGTATAGTGTGGTAAAGCATGGAGACCAGGTGCCCCGGCGATGCAGTGCGTAGCAGCATATGTAAGGGAGCCAAGGTGGGGGGTTACTGAGGAAACTCTGGGGTGATCGATTGTATGCCTTGACGGAGCTGGACATAAAGAAATACATCCAGCGAGGAGGGTTGAAGCCCTTAAAAGAGATGTTCAGAGGTTCGAAATTTCCCATTTTGGTAGCGATCTCCCCATGTGGTGATTTTGGTGCCCTCACAGAGTTTGAGGAACCCTGTTTCTTGTAGTAGTGGCATGCGTGGATGACAGGAGAGTGGGAGGAGCGGTGAGTATAACATTGGACATTGAAGGAGAGTCAGAATGCGACGCCAGGCGTCTACTGTACATGTGATCATGGTAGGCACAGTGTCACGCGTGCGGGGGTGTGCGCTCAGCATGCCATCCAAGGGGATATGGGACAGCGCATATGTGTAGTACAGCTCGAAATCCGGTACATCAAAGCCCCCCTGGGCATATGGCTGTGTAAGCACTTTCCATTGTAGTCATGGTTGTTTGCCCCCCCCCCATATCAGCCTTATCATTTCTGACCACCGGAGTTTCTGGAAAAAATGTCGACCGGGGTGATTTGGGATATTTTAAAAAAGGTATAGTATTTGTGGAAGAACCACCATTTTAATCAATGCTGCTGGCTCTGCCAAGGACAGCGGCAGGGAGATCCAACGAGTGACATTTTCTGCAATACGATGTATGGCAGTACCATAGTTAAGTCGCATCAGCTCATCCCTATCTCTAGATATTTCAATCCTGAGATGGCATAAGTCCGAGTCACACCATTCCAGTGGGAAGTCCAAGGGGAATCGAGAGGCTGCGGGTGTTAAGGGAAATAGTTGCGACTTCCCCCAATTTATTTAAACTCCAGAGAGTTTCCCGAAAACTATAAATTCTCGCAGGAGTGGGTTTAAGTTATCCTGTCGATTTCTTACATAGAGGGTGATGTCATCCACATATAAAGATATGAGGATTTGTCGTAGGTTGCATCGCAGAGCTTTGTCTTGGTGATTTAGACCCATTTCAAATTGGAGCTTTAGAGGGAAGAAATGCCAAGCTGCCCTCCACTCAAAATCTAATAACAACAAAAAATAGCTTGGCATCAAGAGGATTCAAAATAATCGTTCAAAGGCCAACCACTGGTGGCAGGAGCAACTGTGTTCCAACCACTGGCAATATGTCAATAAATTTTTGACTGGCCCTACACCTCTTTAATTGTTAATTTAAGATCATCTGCAATGCAACCCTTCATGAACTCACAGAAAGTGTATCACCCCAGCTCTCACAAGAAATGATGTGATTCGTGAAAAGAGTGTGAAAAATGAGAAGGCACCTCACGTACGCACCACCAGGTAGGCTGCCAACTGGTACTCGCTGGTATGCCCACGTTTTGTCATCATCGGTTGCCAACTCAAAAAGAAAGAAAATAATGTCCAGTAAAAAGAAAGAGAACAGAGATAGTTTTGACAGAAACACTTTGCTGTCCCCATAAACAAAGAGTGAAAATAAAGAAACCCAGTGATTTGCTGAGAACAGATTGTTCAGAGCAACAATAAAATTGAGATGCAAACTCACTCAAAAGGACAAACTCTTTATTCACAACCAGTGAGTCCACTCAAAGTAAAAGCACTAAATGTCGCTAACCTTTATAAGGAAGGCCAACATGTTTCATTGCCACTAGTTTTTTGGCAATTTCATCAGGGCATAGGGTTTTTTTGCACCCGTTTAACTGGACATCCACTTTCCTGTTTTATGGAAGGGCTGTGTAAAAAGCAGACAGGAAGACAAATAGAATGACTGTTTTCTATTCATACTTCAAATAAAAGTTGGACCAACCATTCATCCATGACACCAAACTGTTAGTTCCCATACATATATTTACCATGTAAAGGCCGAGGACGCTCATACCAGCCTTCACAATACCAATCGGAATTTCTTTTCCTTTTTCCGATTCCTTAAAAAGCGCTGTAACTAGCGCGTGTTCAACCTGTGGAAAAGGGTTTTTCTACATTCATCAACGGGTCAGAATACACAGCTTAAGAAAGCGAGACTGGTGGTTCTTTCCCCCTCGCAACACCCTTCGTCTTATTTTGTCTCAAAAGCCACCTGTACTATACTCTGGTCAGAGGTGAATAACACGAATTCATGCCACCCCGTTCCACTATGAACAGAAAGGATTGCGAATCATCATGGCGAGTTAGTATCTGCCTCGTAAATCACCATAACTTTCATTTCAAATGGCTACGAAGCTGAATGGTCACAATTCCTAGCTCGGCAACCAATACCCAGTCTTTTCCTCTTCCGCGACTTAACGCTAGCCCGCTTACGATTAGCTGTAAATCAAACGAGGCCATAGGAGTCAGCGTAGGGCAAACCTTACCCTACCCATGGCATCCCCCTACCTTTAGACCAGGAAGCCAAAGTCTCACCGTAACCACAAACGGAGCAATCCTTGTCTCGTCACCGCCTCAACTCCAAATCAGTACCCAGCCTCAGATGTAGTGCTGTCTAGCCACACCCCCTCGTCCGCATCACATGTTGCGCGAGGTGAAGCGCGAGCCACTAAGATCTTGTAACTAACGTGGCGGCCATCTTAGAACAGTGTGCCTCGCAAGCATATATAACACAATCTTCACAGAGGCCATTCTGTCGTGGACTAGGACAATTCACTCCCGATACTATGTGTGTGCATCTTAGAACATTTAGGCCACACTCCAAGGGGGCTCAAAGTAACAGACATTTATATGGTTTGCCAGGGCTGAATTCAAGAACACTAGGATCTTGTAACTAACGTGGCGGCCATCTTGGAACAGTGTGCCTCGCAAACATATATAACACAATCTTCACAGAGGCCATTACGTCGTAGACTGGGACAATTCACTCCCGATACTATGTGTGTGCATCTTGGAACATTTAGGCCACACTCCAAGGGGGCTCAAAGTAACAGACATTTATATGGTTTGCCAGGGCTGAATTCAATCGTTATTTTGATAGCGCCCAAAACATGACCTTTGTATTCCTCAGAGACACTGACATATATAAAATCAGAGTTGAAGCGGCCCTGTGCGGGAAACTACGAAAGAAAATTGATCTTACTACTCTCCGTGCACAGCTCGTGGAGCTCCTCAACCATGAAGCACGGGTATTCAGTTACTAGTTACTCACTCATTGGACATATATTCTCAGATCCCCACTCCGTGGGTGGTTTATAGTTCGGAAAGCCTTGTATTTCCAAGACATCAGTGGTGATGTATGACTAGTCATAAGTACATAGTGTGTTGCTAGATACTCACTTTATTCCACTCAATGTGGTCATTCAAGCCTGTCACATCCACCTTCTCAGTATAAATCCAACGAGCCTCCCTGGTAGCCAAAATTTTATCTATGGTGTCATTGCTAGCTGTCACTCTTTCCAGGACAACCCATCTTAAAGCTTGCATGTCATGTTTGGATTCACCAAAATGCTGTACCAACCGAGTGGTGAGTTTTCCAGCTTTAATGGTACTTAAGTGCTCCTGAATTCGTACCTTAATTTTGCGAGTGGTGAGGCCTATATATTGTATCCCGCATTCACAGGTCAATCTATAGATTACATTGGTCGTGTTACAATTTGAAAACAAATTCAAATGCCATTTTCTACCATTGGAAAGGTTGACAAAGTTTGTTTTTTCCGTTAATTTGCAAACTGAGCAACCCCCACATGGGTAATGTCCAGCCGGCAATGATGTGTTTTTTTGTTTAACTTGTGGTCGTGTGTGTACCAGCTTGTCCTTAAGATTTGTAGCGCGCTTAAATGCAAATCTAGGTTGTGGCATTCTGAAGTCTGCAGTTGATAACAATGACCAATGCTTTCTCATTAGTTGTCTAATTTTAGAGGCCAAAGGATCGTAGGTCATGACCACTGTGAGGCAATCATCAGTATCCCTTCTGTTTCTTTCCAAGAGTGCCTCCCGAGGTGTGTTACGAGCCCTTTTACACGCTCTCTTAATAACAGTTTTGGGATATGCTCTTTGAGTCAATTTGTTAGAGAGCTCATCAGCTTGTTGGACACATCATTGCCGGCTGGACATTACCCATGTGGGGGTTGCTCAGTTTGCAAATTAACGGAAAAAACAAACTTTGTCAACCTTTCCAATGGTAGAAAATGGCATTTGAATTCGTTTTCAAATTGTAACACGACCAATGTAATCTATAGATTGACCTGTGAATGCGGGTTACAATATATAGGCCTCACCACTCGCAAAATTAAGGTACGAATTCAGGAGCACTTAAGTACCATTAAAGCTGGAAAACTCACCACTCGGTTGGTACAGCATTTTGGTGAATCCAAACATGACATGCAAGCTTTAAGATGGGTTGTCCTGGAAAGAGTGACAGCTAGCAATGACACCATAGATAAAATTTTGGCTACCAGGGAGGCTCGTTGGATTTATACTGAGAAGGTGGATGTGACAGGCTTGAATGACCACATTGAGTGGAATAAAGTGAGTATCTAGCAACACACTATGTACTTATGACTAGTCATACATCACCACTGATGTCTTGGAAATACAAGGCTTTCCGAACTATAAACCACCCACGGAGTGGGGATCTGAGAATATATGTCCAATGAGTGAGTAACTAGTAACTGAATACCCGTGCTTCATGGTTGAGGAGCTCCACGAGCTGTGCACGGAGAGTAGTAAGATCAATTTTCTTTCGTAGTTTCCCGCACAGGGCCGCTTCAACTCTGATTTTATATATGTCAGTGTCTGAGGAATACAAAGGTCATGTTTTGGGCGCTATCAAAATAACGATTGAATTCAGCCCTGGCAAACCATATAAATGTCTGTTACTTTGAGCCCCCTTGGAGTGTGGCCTAAATGTTCCAAGATGCACACACATAGTATCGGGAGTGAATTGTCCCAGTCTACGATGTAATGGCCTCTGTGAAGATTGTGTTATATATGTTTGCGAGGCACACTGTTCCAAGATGGCCGCCACGTTAGTTACAAGATCCTAGTGTTCTTGAATTCAGCCCTGGCAAACCATATAAATGTCTGTTACTTTGAGCCCCCTTGGAGTGTGGCCTAAATGTTCTAAGATGCACACACATAGTATCGGGAGTGAATTGTCCTAGTCCACGACAGAATGGCCTCTGTGAAGATTGTGTTATATATGCTTGCGAGGCACACTGTTCTAAGATGGCCGCCACGTTAGTTACAAGATCTTAGTGGCTCGCGCTTCACCTCGCGCAACATGTGATGCGGACGAGGGGGTGTGGCTAGACAGCACTACATCTGAGGCTGGGTACTGATTTGGAGTTGAGGCGGTGACGAGACAAGGATTGCTCCGTTTGTGGTTACGGTGAGACTTTGGCTTCCTGGTCTAAAGGTAGGGGGATGCCATGGGTAGGGTAAGGTTTGCCCTACGCTGACTCCTATGGCCTCGTTTGATTTACAGCTAATCGTAAGCGGGCTAGCGTTAAGTCGCGGAAGAGGAAAAGACTGGGTATTGGTTGCCGAGCTAGGAATTGTGACCATTCAGCTTCGTAGCCATTTGAAATGAAAGTTATGGTGATTTACAAGGCAGATACTAACTCGCCATGATGATTCGCAATCCTTTCTGTTCATAGTGGAACGGGGTGGCATGAATTCGTGTTATTCACCTCTGACCAGAGTATAGTACAGGTGGCTTTTGAGACAAAATAAGACGAAGGGTGTTGCGAGGGGGAAAGAACCACCAGTCTCGCTTTCTTAAGCTGTGTATTCTGACCCGTTGATGAATGTAGAAAAACCCTTTTCCACAGGTTGAACACGCGCTAGTTACAGCGCTTTTTAAGGAATCGGAAAAAGGAAAAGAAATTCCGATTGGTATTGTGAAGGCTGGTATGAGCGTCCTCGGCCTTTACATGGTAAATATATGTATGGGAACTAACAGTTTGGTGTCATGGATGAATGGTTGGTCCAACTTTTATTTGAAGTATGAATAGAAAACAGTCATTCTATTTGTCTTCCTGTCTGCTTTTTACACAGCCCTTCCATAAAACAGGAAAGTGGATGTCCAGTTAAACGGGTGCAAAAAAACCCTATGCCCTGATGAAATTGCCAAAAAACTAGTGGCAATGAAACATGTTGGCCTTCCTTATAAAGGTTAGCGACATTTAGTGCTTTTACTTTGAGTGGACTCACTGGTTGTGAATAAAGAGTTTGTCCTTTTGAGTGAGTTTGCATCTCAATTTTATTGTTGCTCTGAACAATCTGTTCTCAGCAAATCACTGGGTTTCTTTATTTTCACTCTTTGTTTATGGGGACAGCAAAGTGTTTCTGTCAAAACTATCTCTGTTCTCTTTCTTTTTACTGGACATTATTTTCTTTCTTTTTGAGTTGGCAACCGATGATGACAAAACGTGGGCATACCAGCGAGTACCAGTTGGCAGCCTACCTGGTGGTGCGTACGTGAGGTGCCTTCTCATTTTTCACACTCTTTTCACGAATCACATCATTTCTTGTTAGAGCTGGGGTGATACACTTTCTGTGAGTTCATGAAGGGTTGCATTGCAGATGATCTTAAATTAACAATTAAAGAGGTGTAGGGCCAGTCAAAAATGTATTGACATATTGCCAGTGGTTGGAACACAGTTGCTCCTGCCACCAGTGGTTGGCCTTTGAACGATTATTTTGAATCCTCTTGATGCCAAGCTATTTTTTGTTGTTATTGGTGATTTAGACGCCAAGGGTTTGATTGCGAGCGCAAAGAGTAGGGGTGAGAGTGGGCACCCTTGTCGCGTGCCTCTAGATATGGGGAACGCATCCGACAGATGACCATTGATTAAGACTCTCGCCGTCGGGGGCTGATATAGCAGTCTTATCCAGGACAGGAATAAAGTAGGAAACCCCATACGCTGTAGCACCCAGAGTAGATAATCCTATTCAACAGAGTCGAACGCTTAAGTGGCGTCCAAAGAAACCGCCGCCAGCGGCAGTTCAGGAGCAACATTCTGTAAAATGGAGAATAGGGTACGGAGATTGTGTGTCGTCGCTCTGCCCGGGATAAAACCCGCCTGATCAGGGAGCACTAACTTTTCCATCAATAGGGCTAGGCGATTTGCAATAACCTTTGCCACGATTTTAGTATCGCAGTTAATGAGGGATAACGGCCGATAGGAATCGCAGTGATAAGGTGATTTTCCGGGTTTGAGCAGAGATGTGATAAGTGCCTCTCTCATGGAAGGGGGAAGTGTGCCAGTCTCGAACGATTCTTCATATATCTCCTTTAAGATCGGGGCCATCAGGTCTATATAAGTTTTATAGAATTCAGCAGGCAGTCCGTCAAGACCAGGGGCCTTCCCGGACTTAATCTGCATGATGGCCTCTCGGATTTAATCCAGTTCGAAGGGGGCGCATAGAAACTCCCTCTGCGAATCACCCAACCACCCAAGGGCTATGTCCCCTAGAAAGCTGTCTGGCTCAAAATGATCCCTCCGCTGTGAAGTATAAAGTGCTGAATAGTGGGTGGTGAATGTAGTAAGTATATCAGCAGTGTGGCGTTGCAATATCTCTCCAGGACCAGATATCTCCAGTATACAATTGGAGAAGCGTGATTGGCGTATGGTTTTGGCTAGGGCCTTTCCAGGTCTCTCCCCCTCGCCGTATCGCCGGGCCACCCAATATTTCCCTTTCAATTTCGTTTCCCGATCTGCTGTCGTAGTGTATTCCGATAGTTTTTCCCGGAATTCATTTTTTTTGTTTAAATATCTTTATTGGTCTTTTCATATTTTTCCATTTTCTCAAGGTACATGACATAACAGAGTGTAAAAAAAAAAACACATTTTCAATTACATATTACATTTTCGCAACAGTACTGTTGTGGATTAACTACTTATGTTACAACAGATCGTATTTCGATGCGTTACAACGCATCAACTTAACATCAAGGCTGTCTCTCATAGCGTCTTCGTGATCCTCTGACCTGCATTCCTCTCCACATTACTTAATCGCCTGTGGTGAAAGAGGTGTGCAACCAGAAATAAAAAGGAGAGAGAAAAAAAGGTGCCCAATACCACAAGATGACATCGCCTATAACATTAAAGCCACCCAGATCTGATCGCCCTGAGATTAGCAACTGTTGAAAACAGTCCTATGTGGCCAGTGCGATAGGCTGACAGTGGTATTGCTCCAAAGGAAAAAGGAGGATAAAAGCAAATACACCAATAAAATACACATTTACATTATAATAACTGTCAACATAATTAAAGGGCTGCCATCCAGAAACCATTATGAAAGCCATTACATTACAGAGCCTGGGACTATAGCGTGTGGGAGGTACGACAGGACAGCACACTGGGGTGACAGTCAAACTTGTGTCAGTGCCAGGAGCTAGCCTCATGAGTGCAGGCAGCGGGACAAGAGGGAGTGAAGACCACGCTACACCAAGCGTACTCTGCGAGGCGACATCCGGTGGGGTGTAAGTGTGTGCCGCCATGTTCCCGCCCCCAGGATCTTCGGCATGTATCCTATGGAATAGCTGGCTAGGTGTCATTATCCTCCCCGGTATCCGCAATGTTAAAAGCCGACCGTATGGCGTCCCCTTGTAACGCTATGGGATATTTACGGAGCCCCGCCGTCTCTTCTCTGTGAAGTGCGGTGCTTTCTTCCTGTGCCCATATCTTTAGTAAGTTTGTCCAGCTGATCGTCTCTGGGGGGGTCTGCCTTTTTCCACTGTTTCGTAATTAAGCGCTTGGCAGCTATTAGTCCTAAATCTCTGAATCGTGATGTTACACTATTCTTCTTGGACCTAACATAGACTCCTAATATGCAGAGTTCCCACGTGGGCGGCAGGGAGGTGCCAGTGCAGAGTGCCAACGCTGCAGCAACGCTCCGCCAATAAAGTCGAAGGGAGGGACAGGACCACAACATGTGGAGTATATCCACATCAAGCTGATGACAACGTGGACATTCAGATGTAGCAATGTTAAATATCTGTTAATGTTGTCAGGAGAGAGATACGCCCTCTGTATAGTGTATGTATGTATTAACTTAAATTTAGAACTCCGTGGTATATATGTAGCACCAGCCAGGATAGTGGTCCATTCCTTGTCTGTCCAGGGCTGGCCTCTGTTAGCCTCCCAGCGGGCGCGAAGCGTCAGCATTGGCCTCAGTGTGTGCGTGAGTAAGGCGGTCACCAGCCAGTGCACTATGTGGGAGCCTGCCCCCATGATGTGTAGATATTGCAACAGGTGTGTCGTTGGTTCGGACGTTAAGTCCCCTAGAAGGGTCGAAAGGGCTCTTATGAGAGAGGTATGTAGAAGAAATTGGCCAGCAGGTAAGTCAGTATCCTCTGCTAGCTCCTCAAATGTTAAGAGTATGCCATCTCTGTAAAAGTCACCTAGAGTGTCTATTCCCGCTGTGTGCCAATGCCGGAGGGCAGCTTCAGAGGTACCCATTTCCCCTCTAGGCGTCCCCAAGAGCACGGGTAAGGTATAAGCCCCTTTTATAGCATCGATGGGTGAGGCCCAGATGGAATTGGAGCGGACGTGGGGTCCGGGCAGCCGGATGGAATAAGTGATATATTTGAGTGTGAGTCCACGGTTGCTGCAAAGTCGCTGTGTCCTCCAGATTAGTGTAATTGAGCCACTTCGTTACCCACTGCAGCTGAGCCGCTATGTAACACAACCCCAGGTTGGGAACAGCCAGCCCTTCCTGAGAGGGGGGGGGGCGTATAGTTTCCACAACGCGACTCTGGGCCTGCCTTTGTTCCATATGAGGTCTCGGGACATACGCTCCAATTCACGGAAGGTCTTAGTTGGGACATAAACCGGGAGGTTTGAAAAATAATACAATAGTTTGGGAAGAACTATCATTTTCAGCAAGGTAACGCGACTCATGACGTTCAACAGGAGTGCAATCCAGAAGTGCGCCTGTGCTCGTACCGCCGAAATTGCCCTCGTCAAATTACCCTCCAATAAATCATCTGGGGTTGGATATATATGGATCCCTAAGTATTGAAAGGTGGCGGGATACCATGGGAGCCGCAACCGTTAATGAACACATCAGTTTCTGTTGTGGCCGGACTGAAGGGATACACTCCAGACTTGGCCCAATTGACCCGAGTCCTGACAAACCTCCTCAGCACATCTGCTATGGACGCGGGTATGTCAGTGAGATCACGCACATACAGTAGTAGGTCGTCAGCATACAGAGACACCGCATGCGTCCCATCCCCAAGTTGTATGCCCCACTCCTCACCTTAGTTTTTCCTGGAATTCATGCTGAATGTCCATACCTCCTCCCATACTCAATTGTGTCTCTAGGTCCTTATGTTTTGCTTCTAATCGTCTAAGTGTACCCTGTGTGTCCTTGAGTACTCACGAGCCTTTGGAGATACAAAATCCCCGGACTGTCACCTTAAAGGCTTCCCAGATAGTTTCCACAGTATCTCCAGAACCTCTATTTCTTTGGAAGAAGTCTTGAATTTCGTCTCCCAATTCGCTGTGAAATACCGCATCTAGCAGCGTTAAGGGTTGTAACCTCCAAGTGCGGCATGGTTTGTTATACCCAGGTGGGGCAATTGTAAGTTTAACCAGGGAGTGGTCGGAATATGTTCTGGCCAGGTGTGTGACATCTTTTATCGAGGGCCCTAGTCCACGAGACAATAAACAATAATCTAAACGTGCCCAGGAGGCAGCTTGCGTTGTAAAGTGTGTGCCCTCCCATGTGAGTGGGTGAAAGTGACGCCAGGCGTCCAGTAAACCAGTTTCTGTCTTGATTCCCTGCAGGCCGTGGTATTACCTATTATAATGATGTGGTGCGGGATTCGATCTGTCTTCACCTGGGTTAAGAGCCACATTAAAATCCCCGCCCCATATTATATGGCTAGAGCCTATGTCCAAAATTTTCTCCCATAGCACAGTGAAAAACTCAAGCGTGTCAACATTCGAGCCATAACAACTCACCAGGGTGATGGAGTCCGTGCCCAGTCGTCCCCATGCAATAGAGTAACTCCCATTGTAATCAAGTAATATACCAGCTAAGGCAAACGGAGTCTGTTTTTTAATAAGTATAGCCGTGCCTCTGGCGTAGGAGGAGTACGAGGAGAATAGTCGGTGGTCTGCCCACTTATTAGCAAATGCAGTGGGATGTAATGGATTAATATGTGTTTCTTGGAGTAGCGCGATATGTATTTGTTGCCTATTTAAGTACGCCAATAGCTGGCGATGCTTTTGCACATTCCAAGTGATGATCTGTAAGCTCTGATGAGCCGTCAAGTCAGCCAAAGGTGCCAAAGGTGTGCGATAAGTGGCAGCGTGTCCCCTGTGAACTGTGTGTAAGAAGCAATGTAATACCATACGTCTGTCTGTCGTGCTGCAGCAAAATAGTTAACAATGGACATGGAAGCAAGCCCTCTCCCCCCCCCCCACTCCACCCACAACAGCACCTCAATTGTGCCGGAAAACATTTCCCGCCCTGAGCCCAACAATACTCAAACTGATCAAACCAGGTCAAACAAGGCCAACTTAGAAGAGAGTCTTGTGGGGGATCACCCATATGAGGGAGACCACTGGTGGGCCACAGGTACCTCCCATCTCCCAATGCCCACAAACAGCTGCGTTAGCAGCAGGGGGACACAGGGAGAAACAGTGGGAAACAGTGGGAGGGTACTCAGCACTATGCCATGGAGAAAAAGTACAAGTGTCAAAGTCATATAAGTAGCCCACTGTATAACAAGAAGATGCACCAAGGGTGCTAGGTACACTTAGCTGACGTCCTCTAATAGAATGTAGATCAAGGTGCCAATGGGAGTAAGGAATCGTCCCGCTGCATATGGGATGAGGAGACGTAGGGTAGCAGTGACAGCCTAGTTTATAAAGGACTGTGGACTTCGGAATGTTCCGGCTGTTTCCACTGTTACGAGGGGCCATCGGCCTCAGGAGAATGTGGAGTGGAGGAGCGTTCATCGGAATTCGGCAAGGTGAATGTCAGTTGATGCGTTTGAGGAACTCTTCAACTTGCTGTGGAATCACAAATATGCTTTTCTTGCCTTGATGGGTGACCCTTAGGCGCACCAGATACAGGAGTGCAAAGTCAATTTGCGCCTTACGGAGCTTTTGTTTCACTGTGAGGAACTTGCGGCGAGCCTCCTGTACAGCTACAGTGAAGTCTGGATAGATGGTAAATTCCATGCCTTCATATGTCAATGTCTTCTTCACGCGTGCCAACTGGAGTGCTGTATCCCGGTCTCGGTAGTTAAGGAGCCAAGCAACAATAGGATGTTGGATGCCGCCCGGAGGAGGGCGAGGGCCGAGAGACTGGTGTGCACGCGCCACAGTCAGGTGAGGGGAGAAGGCACCTGCTCCAAAGGTTTCGCGCAGGAGGCGTTCGATGAAGTCTTCCATACGACCAGTGTTTGTGGTTTCCAAAATGCCTATGACGCGTATGTTATTCCTGCGACTTCTAGCTTCAAGGTCTTCATTTTTGGAGGTGATTACTTTCAGGAGCTTGTCCATTTGCGTCATTTGCTGATGCATTTGGGACGTAGTGTCTTCCGTGTCTGAGATCCTCCGTTCTGCCTCCTTGATTTGCTCATCATGCTTATCCACCTTCAGCACCAGGAAGTCTAAACGACTGTTCATCATGTCCGTCTTGCCTGCCAAGGCCGTGAGACTGTGCTGCATCGCCAGCAGCAATGTTTTTACCTCATCGTCCGAGGTGGAAGATTGTGCTTGGGATGAGTCCTCAGCAGTTTGTGCTTGTTCCTCCTTACATGAACGAGTGACCGTCTTCTTCGCATCAAAAACAAGCTTGGATTGCCGGCCCTCCAGCTTCCCCATGTTGGCAAGGTGAGGTTGATTGGGCCTTAAGTCCTAAAATGTCATCGGTACTCCATCCGAGCCAGGCCATACAGTAATCAGTAAAGAGAGCCCCAGGAACGGATCCGGATAAGGCGCCACCCAAACCTCATGGAGGATAGAAGTAGTAGGAGGCAGCTGGTTTGTTATGTCGAGACTTTAGCAGAGAGGGCCTGACTAAGGCAGGTATAGCGTCGCAGCGTGAGTGGGAGCAAAAGTCTATACATTAGACAAAACGGTCAGGGAGGGGTGGAGAGGCGGCGAGGACTTGGTGTAGCAGCTCCCCACAACAGATATAGGTGGCAGGCGGTAGTCACTCACAGCGCTGCACAGGACTCAGCCGAGACTGGAGCAGTAGCGTGTCCGCTTCTCCCTATAATGTTTGGTAGGGAGTGGCACTCTAGTTCGGGTGGGCAGTGAAGTGCAGATAATGGTGAGCGCCCAAGTCCACGGCTAGGCCGTCATATGCAAATGTGGTCGTCGCATGCACCCACCGTGTACGTCTGGGCCAGGTCAGATGTACAGCCGTCTCCACCTCCTCCACGATGTAGCTGCCGAAATAATATGGAGCTGGAGGTGTGGGGCTCAACACGGTGAGACGTGGGTCCATTGAAGGGCAAGGAGTAAGCAGATCCTGTGCAATGGTGCTAGCCAACAATCCGGGGCCGTGGCCCAGTGCCACGTGTGAGGCAGGGGGCTTGCGCAGCGGCAGCAGCAGCCGTTAAGGGCACCAGGCAGCTTCGCTCCCAACCCCCGCTGCAGCCAAGAGTCCGCTCGATGGAGGACACCGCGGGTCCGGGGAGGCTGAAATTGACACCGGAGCTGGAGGGCACCCTGTTTCGTTAGCGGCAGACGTTGTGGGCAGTTTTCTCCTGGTATGAAGAGGAGAAATGCAGGGTTATGAGGCCGAGCTACCGGAGCCTCACACAGGAGCAGCCATTACGGTTGTGCACCACCTAGCACCCCCCCCGACTGGTACAAATCCGTCTATTGAAGGGGGTTTCATCACACAGCCAGGTTTCTTGCAAGCACACATCTCATTAATATTTGTAATTTATTTTTAAGTATCTGATTTTGAAATTTTACTGAAGCCATTTATGTTCCAGGAAAGAACCCCAAGGCTGTGCGATGACCCTGTATCCTAATCTGTTTCACTTAGCCACCCCACTCTGAGTTAGCGTACAGCGGTTTGGGTGTGTATCTCCCCCAATTCTGTTACTATAGCTCTTATCTATCCTACCCCCCTGATACTGTAATTTACATACCTTCCTTTCCATCCAGCTCCTGGCCAATCAGCTTTATTTGTCTTTGCCCCAGGCCTGCATGATGGCACAAAAAGACTAATCTTGGGTTATCCGTTGGGGTAAGTTCTAATTCTGGAACTATCCTTATTCCTTCCCTCTGCATCTCTTTTTCTGCTTTTAGTATTGTATGCGTTACTAAGCCAGAGTACATTAGGACTTTGGTTACCTCCTTTCCATTTTTGTTTTGTATAAACCCTACTTGTCGTAGGTCATTCGTCCCTGACTGCTTTAAGCTGCCACATTTGGAGAAGGTTATTAATAGCCGAGATCTATTCGGGGGATGCAATTTCCTTAACCTTTTTCCCCCCATCCTTAAATTGTGATACTTCCAGATGCAGCCATGGATTTCTCCCCTCCCTCTTCTTTCATTATTTCCACATTTTTACTTTTCACTTCCCTACCCCTCGCAGTTAAGCTCACACTAATCAATATCTGCACCATCACATTATATTTTCTGACTGGTGGCCTACTTGGACCAGTATTCTCCTTCCCCCTCCTTTCACCTTTTTTCGGTCTTAATTGTATTTTTCTCCTCTTTTTTTATTTTCATCCTTCGTTCCCAGCTTTTCTCTTTCCGCGTTTTCCTGGGATTCTTTTTTAGATGCAGCATTTCCAACTCTTTACTTTTACTGACCTTTGTGCTGACAATGTTCTTTTTTCCCCCAGTAACCTCTCCCTCCCTTTTAAGTTCTTGATCACTCTTCTTGATCACTCTTCTTGATCTTGGTATGCATTGTGTGTAGCTAGGTGCTTCTCCAGAACTCATTACAAGCATTGGGCATCTAGAGACATATACACTGACCCCCTGCTGTATACCACTGTATTGGTGGATGCCGGTCCCACTGATGCCATCGCTTGAGGCTTCCTGCCCGATCACGGTGGTGGTGGTGTGACCGCCAAAAGACTGCTACCGCCTCCAGGGTCCTGTGGGGAGGGGTCAGGGGGAGGCAGGTGGGAATGGTGGCGGTTCTGATGCCAGCACCAACAAGCATATTCTGATCTGCCTATCCTCCAACTAGGTGCTGTCACAGTGACTGGATTCTTTTTAGACTCTTCTTTGAGCCAAACATTCCTGCGCCCCCCCCCCCCCCCCCGGATTACTGTTGTAATCTGGCGGGTGGGACTGCAGATGGCTTGGTGGCCTTCTTTGGACCACCACGGCTGCAGTCCAGCAATAACACCGCCAACATCAAAATCCGGCCCAGAGTATCAACTAAAAAGAGCACTAACAAAGGTAGGTTACATGTTCATCACTTGGCAAGTTGAAAGAAAAGTCAGTATACCCTGGTTGACGTGTCTAAATGGTTGCTATCTTTACTGGTGATTATTAAAGTTCTGTCTAAGAATTCTTGCTAAGCTCTCTGAATTTAACTTTAGTGTTGAGAAACCATTACTGGGATGTTTCCAAAGACCGGAAAGAGTTCATATCTTTCTAATGAGTTTGTGGTCATGTCTGTGTTTGATGCCATTCAATCTATGCTAGAATGCATTACAGAAGGGGACGGGTGGACCGCGATGCACAGTGACATATATAAGGGCTCAAAAATGTTTTGAAGGAATGGCTAAGAGAAGGATCAGTGTCCAATGTGCTTCAAGTTGGACATGAGTTGGCCATGAGGCTGAAGGTTGTCAAAATAGTTCATGAAGGTCCTACATAGGAAACAAATACAAAAGATTGGTCAGGATAACTTGATGGTGGCCATACATGGTTGAGATGATTAGTAGCTTTGTGAAGGTGTGTAAAACGTGCATGTTTTGTATTGAAAAAAATCAAAGTCTGCTTCTAAATGATTCTCTGGAAACTCTTTTGGTGACAAATGTCCCAAAGATCTCCCCTAACACAAGACATTGTCCCTTTTCATATAGTAATTTGAACAAAATAAGCATTATTGCATAAGGTGCAGGGTGGTTGGTGGAAGCCAAGGGGCCGTGAGACAAATACGCCCTTTGGTTTTTGAGTGGATTTAATTTCCCCCTCAGTAGGTGGCAGTGGGAACTGTTCCTCCTGCATGGTAGATGCCTGAATCTTCTTGGAGGAAGCTGCATCAGTTGAGGTGCAGCCCCTCGCATTGGCTGAAAGAGAAACGGTCCCACTGTCAGCATCTTTGAACTCCGAGTCTATGGTTCTGGGCTGAGGAAAGCAGCAGAGCAAACTGCACACGTTTGCAGTGCAAAGATGCCAAGGTGCCCAGGATGTGACTGTAGAGGGGAGGTGGAATAAAGAGAAACTGAACCCTTGTTAACTGATATTGTGAAAGCAATCTGAGGCATAAAACGTTCTCTTGAGCCCAAAATAGACTCAATGACAATAGAGGTTAACCTCTTGTGGGCATACATTAGAAAATGGCTGAGTGTTGTGGATGCTGAGAAGTCGCTATCCATTCTAAAAAAGGATACAAAGTGCTTGAGGTGCTTAGTGGAGAATATTTGAAAAGAAAACAAGCCCATTCAAGCAAACATGGAAGATTAAGAAGGGAGCTCAAGGAAGATTAATATCAGTGTGGTGGGTGTACCAGAGCGAGTGAAGGGACCAAGTGCTGAACTCTCCTTAGAGGACTTTATTCTCCATACACACCCTGAAGGATCTCTCAATAGAAATAGCGCATAGAGCCCCCCTCCCCCTCCCCCTCCCCCTCCCCCTCCCCCACCCCCACCACCTCCACCGCTATTGTTTGCATCACCCAGATCAATGATTGTGAAGATCTTCAACTACTGTGATAGGGACACAACTCTCCAGGCCGCAAGACAGGCCTATCACCTACAACAGGAAAATTCGACAGTCTGAATCTTTCCGGACTTCGTGCTTCAGAGAAAGGTATAGCCTTAATGAGGGTCCACCATACAAAAGATATCAAATGAATGATTATGTTTCCCGGAAAATAGTAGGTAATAGCAGAAGAAAAGACACAGCATTTCAGCGCTGCCAGTAAAGCACGGGACTAGTTTGATGGATGGAGAATGGTCCTAAACTGCTGTGTAAAGCCAGAAATAACGGGTGTAACACTGGGGGAAACGGGGAGCCTACATGGAAGCCCCCATAGATTGAGGGAGTCCAATTGCAATGGAGAAGGAAATGGTGCTCTCAGACTATCCGGGGTCTTCAAGAGGAGGACATAGAGGAGATGACCCCGTAAACTGCAAATCCTTGGTCTTAGGAGGAATATTATGGGGCAATGGGCAAGATCCGGCCTAGAGAGACTGAGAAGTCTTAACATAGCACAAAGACCTACAACCTGAAAGTCTCTGTACGGGGATAGGTTTTGGTGGTAAGACACACCAGTTGAACTGGCATTTCAGATGCACCACAGTTAAGTCAACAGGCACTCTGCAAGTTGGGGAGGCACGCAGTTTCAGACCTGCAGTGAAGAGCAGCATGGAGGTAGTAACAGGGGTTGTAACAGAATTGTTAGTTTTTTTTGTTCAGCTTTATTCAATGCTGTTAATACCTTCTTGATAATTGTGTCCTGGAATTTGAACAGTCTGGGCATCAAAATTAAGGGAGTAATAGGTTCACAGTACCTTATGCGACATGGTCCAGATGTAGTAATGTTACAAGAGACTCATTTAAAAGGCAACAACTGCAAAGCGCTTGAATGGTGTGGCTATAAATTTCTTGCTCAATCCGTTTGCACCTCCTAATCAAGAGGAGTGAGGATCCTAGTGAAGAGGGCCACACCATATTTCCATTGGACCCTATTGACGGACACTCAGGGAAGATGTATAGTACACACTGGGTGCGTGGAGAACACTTCAACCATGCTCACTTTATGCCTACCAGACTACAGTCCACAGTGTCGAGGGAACAAACGTCCCTGCTGTTACAATTCCTGGACAGAATGTTAATACTGGAGATGACCTCAATGAGGAGATGGATATTATTATTAGTCCAGAATTTGTAACCCGAGGGGTTTCCTGGCACAAGGCAATGGTAGGGAGAGAAAGAGGGAAAACATGAGGAGATTGATTAGAACAACCGGGTCTTTAAACCCTTGCGGAAAGCGAGGAGAGAAGTCTTATCTCTCAAGGATGCTGGTAGGGGATTCCATAAAGTCGGCCCAAGATAGGAGAAAGAATGGTCTTTCATGAGGGCCAATCTGTTTTTAGGAACCCCAAACCGGATCTGTTGAGTGGAACACAAGGGGTGGGATGGGTGGAATAGCTGGCACAGATCCTTCAAGTATGTAGGGGTCGATCCTGATTTAATTTTGAACATATAATACAGAGCTTTGAACTTATATAATACAGAGCTTTGAACAGCATCGCCATGCACTGGCGAACCCCCACCGGCCCTCCACTGGCAGCTTGGGTGGGAGCGACACATAAATGGGCGGCAGCAGAGGAGGAGACATTGCGGGAGGAGGAGGTGAGAGGGGTCCGCAAGAACCCTATATCTATGGAATGGGCCATGTTGTTATATCGATTCAAGCAGTGGACCCCTGGTGAGGACCCTACAGACAACACACCCACACCATTGGCCCCGATAGAGAAGTCTCAAACAGCCTGATAGTACATACAATTACGGTTGCCGGTCAACCCTAAGAGGAGATCCAAGCACAATTCATTGAGGCTCTACACCCACACGACAGCCCGTGCACTCGGTTACGAGGTCCGGAGGTGAACTTCCATGCCCTTCCCCTAGTTTACACCTGTGTTACACCCCAGTTCAAGTGACATATTATCCATCCGAACCCCTAGGGTACACAAATTGTCTCGTACTTGATCACATCATCTTTCTACCGATTCTACGGCAGGGTCTACAGCTGATGTGTGATACCGCATACTGTACTTTATGCCATAATTATTGGACGGACTTGAATGATGTACGGTATTAAAAATTTGAAAATGTCAATAAAAATATGTTACAAAAAAAAAAAAAAATAATACAGAGCTTTGAACTTAACCCGATTCGACACAACCAGTGTGAGTCTCATGGAGTCCCTGAGACAGAGGCAGACTTAGGTAGGTGATTAAGGAGCCTTGCTGCTGTGTTTTGCACCATGTACAGCCTCTGGATGGTCGATTTATCAGCTGCCAGATACAGGGTGTTACCGTAATCCAGTATTGAGATTACAAGAGCCTAGATCACTGTTCTTTGTACTGGGGGGTGGGGGGAATCAGCCATAGAATCTTCTTTAACCTTTTCAGGATTGCAACGCAGGTAGATGACACCTTTCTACTTGTTGTCTCATTGACAGAGATTCAGCCACAATGAATCCCAGATTCTTAATGCTGTTCATAGAAGAATGTGTATGTGCAGTAAGGTCCCCCTTCATGCACATGTACAATTCTTAACTCAAATCAGACACCCCCCTGCTCAATGGTGCATGTGTGCCGCCATTGGTGGTGGCCTGCAAACTTTAGTCCCAGAGCTGTCTGGTTCACGGGCTCTATCATATTGTTGTCAATGAGATGCAGCCCTGGGTAGCCAATTTGTATGAGCGTGGTGTTGAGGCAAGGAGGCCAATGCAACACTATGCCACCTCTCCGGTTAATATGCCCCTTAGCTTCTTCATGAGATGCAGCCTTGTGTTCCTAAAGTGACTAAGCATGTAGTGAGTCTTAATACCATAAACACATGCATTGCCACAACATAGTGAATATGCACCCTTGTGTCTAAAAGGTGAATATTCCACAATGCCCAAATTTAGCATATTGGAGGGATAATGTGATGCTCAACTATGAGCAGACGGGATATGCTACAGTAAGTACAGTGTAAGGACACTGCATATCAGGAATGTGTCCCATAAAAGCGACATGTCTCATCTGTGTGCCTTGCTCACAGAATCATACAGTCCCTGTCACAGTGCATGTCAAGTGAAGTATCACACTGAGCAAGAATAACAATGTAGCATCAATGCATATCAAATTGCTACATGTCGCCTTCACCCTATACGTCAAAATGCACTCACCCACATCAAAGTCTCCACATGTGCCATACAGATAACAGTAGTCTGCAGTAATCACGGTCCTGGTGCTGAGATGGCCATTACACATTGACATGCATGGAAACCAGTCCTTGGGGAAAGTCAACAGTGGCAGTGAACAAATACGCAGTCATGTCTGTAAACATCCTTACACAAACAAAGGCATACAATCACCATGGGCAGAACAGCATGTATCATACATGTGTCCATCAGAGGGGCACATTCCCAAGCACACATCCCCATGCCATTCTCACTTGATGTGACATTGGGGTGGTGATAGGTTCTTAGCACCACCAAGAAGCCAGTGTAAATCCACAACCATGTAATCTAGGACGATTTACACACCTTACGTGGTGTGAAAGGTGAGGGTAATGGATGTTGTTTTGACTGTTTGCCTCCAACACCCATAGAGATACACGCTGCCCTATACTCACAACAGTGAAGCCAATACGAGGCCAGTAAGCAATGTATGCAAGGAAAACCATGACCCCTAACATGCAACAACTAAGCAAATTCTCAATTGCCAACGCCTCTGTCACTGAAGTGGATGAGTGCGGAGTCAACCCTGTAAGGAGAAGGCCTCACTCTGTCACTTCATTGTATCCATACACCCCTTGATGTAAGAAAGATGTCTGCAGTCCTAAAATGCACGTGTCCAAACCTTGACCAAGAGACATATTTCCTCTAGCTTGCAACATCTCACCATTGTAAATGCAAATAAGCGCAAGGGTCACTGGGTGAAAGGAAGAAGGGTCAGTAAAACAGGAGCAGTACCATATCTTAATATCAACATGCATCAATAAGAATGTCATTTTACATTGTGATTTGGAAACATTAAAATTAATCTACACTATTTGGGTCATGGTAAATCAAGCATATCTACCTGCCCATATCATGTGGCACATCACATCAACCCTGATCTTAACACCATGATAACTATACTCATGCCACAATAACAATCATGTGGCATTGCTAATAGCAAAGGTGTGGTAGCATGCAATAAACACCTCCAAAACTAGACCATCTTAAAAAAAGTTTCTATTGTAATAAGTAGGGGTGACTCTGCCACAATGCAGTGTATAGACACATAAATCCAAACCAATCTGCATTGACAACAATGTGGTACAACCTGCACCAATGTCACTACTGAACAAAGGACACAACTGGTGCAGCATGTGTTTAGAAATTGGCCAGTCACTTTTGGCATACTTGTAAACTCCAAGAAAAGAATTCACAATTCTGTCACATCACTGATGTGGTACATTGATTCACTAACCTGCATGTAATAGGTATCTCCTCTAAAACATTTTGAATGGACATTGTCATGGAGTCTGCTTGTAAACTGAGCAAATGTATGATCATACTTGGGATACACATACAACAGAATCTCACCTTTACATTGCAGAGAGAGGAACTTCACCTCCTGTTCAGCAGCCTGTCCCACTCTTCAAAGATAAAAACATCTTAACCATCGACCAGGACACCCTCCAAGAGCTGCTCAACTCCATTGCCATCCCTTCTCCGGAAGCAGGGACATCCAGCAGCGTCGTGGTACCTCCACCCCTGCACAAAACACCCAGCAGCAAGCACCTACCACCACATCTGCCTCCCCGGACCTTGATGACCCACTTCTAAGATTTCAACGCCATGCGGTAGAGGCTGGTCAGGTTCGGGTGGGGTTCAACAGCCTGGTGGCCAAACTAGATGGGGTCCATGGGTGTCTCAGTCCCATTAAGGACCATCTAGAGTTCATCACAGGCATCCACAGTCCGCTCCATGTTCTCCAGCATTCCATGGCTGACATCGCTGGGGTACTGACACAGAGACAAGAACTCAAAGCTCCAGCGATGTCACCAAGGAGTTGCGTACAATGAGAAAGATCATGGAGAACATGGAGCGGATGTAGGTCTCACACTTGTCAGCCATGGTTGCATACCACAGAGACGTTGCTGGAGTCTTGCAACCCCTGCTGCTAATCATCACTGCCTCAACATTTGGCACAGATGAATGCTGCTGCACATTCAACATCTCACCCCCCTGAAGTGTCACAGTGCTCCAGCGAACCTTTCATAATGCGCACGGGATGCACATGACACATCAGAGGAGGCAGATGTGGATGAATCAATAATCGTGCGAGAAGTCAACGGTAGCATTCATCACTATCAAATGGACTGTTTCTGCTTGGAACTGTGCCTACCATCATGCTCCGTAACATCAGCTTCCACTGTCACATGAATGACTCTGCTACACTCACCTTGGACTTTGATATGGATTGCCAATTTTTGTGTTGTTCCCAATGACACTGCATTCAGCCTGCTTACTGAACTTTGCCTCTTCTTCAACACATCTTTGTACATGTTTCCCCCTGGACTCTGTCTGCCCCCTCCTGGGCATTCACACAATGGGGTATTGTTGCACAAAGAACTGGGCCAGTCTACTACCTCAGTTACTGCACATGTAAATAAAATTGAGTCACTAAGATGTGTGTTGCCTGTGACCAATTATGTTTAAATATGCCAACAATGCATGTTCACGGTAGCCATTATTACTAATCAAGGAACATTTGTCAAAGGGAATATGATTAATCAGTATCCATGATAGGCATTGTGAGGGCCTGACACGTGTGACTTAAATAATGCTCTGATCTGTAAGACAACACTGTCTCTGAAACACAAAATTACTCCATGCCCATGATGTGCTCCTGACTTGGAACAATACTCAAGGCAGTGTGAAGCCACTTCAAGTGTCTACAAGTAATATGTAATAAATATATACCCGTAGAGCAGCTCCTGATGGGCCTGGGACAGCTGATCTTTTCCTTTGTGTTGGCCGAGGAATTCCTGATGGTCCAGGGACTTGCTGGGACTTGTTCTGTTGTGTTGTTGATGCCGGCAGGATTGTGTGTTTTTCTCAGCTTTCTTTGTACTCTCTGTGATGGACTTCCACCTACCAGAAGCCCTTTCCTCACTGTACCTCTTAGCCGTTGCATTGTACCCCTTAGCCAGACGCCTGATGTGCTGGTAACGTTCCGCTGGAGGAACAGACGCTGCTCCTCCGGGGACATGTTACATGTCATGTTTTCTGAGTCCAAGAACATGATGGCATGATGCATATTTGCTACACCTGTTAATAATGAGCCATGGGTTATGTAAACATCATCAAAAACAACATGCAACTAGACACATAACCTGATATATCATGAACACATCATAGTCAGAATGAGATGTTTATGACAACATGGTTATTCCTGTGTTTGGACAAGGCCGGGACAGAGTTCAGTGACAACAGTTGTCGGATTTCTGTTTGCAATTTGGCCGTGCAAAAGAAAAACAATCCAGGCCAACAGGGGGAGTACAGTAGGTATGAAATATAACAGGACCATAGCAGACCCTGCCATTCTAACAACGCAAAGACAGTAGGCTGCACAGTCTACAATAAAGTCAGATGACTAGTCACAACAGTGTTTGTCATGTAGTGCATTTGGGAAAGCGAAAATCATCGTATGAGTGAGCCCTTGGAGCTGTCAACACGGCTACGAAACCAGATTGGATCATGTAGACAAAAACTTGCCAATTATTTGAACAATGCATACATTTTGACATCCATACAAGGAAAGAGGGCATATGTGGCATGAAGCTTTGTGTACAAGTATCAACCAGCTCTGCACATTTCTGTGCAAAGCTGCTGCATGTGAACCACACATTTGCCTGCACTGCTTTTAAAATAGTAGCAGTGTGAACACATTTATGGTAGTGCAAAGGAAAGCACCCTTGCCCAAAAGTGCTATGTTGCCTCATTTGAGCACATGTTAGTCAATGTTACGCAAGGATCACCATCATGCACCTGATCCATTGGTGAACTATTGTGTGATACATTCAGATGAACAACTAGTAACATGAATTGGCAGAACTGTTGAGCATGTCACCGTAAATAGCATATGTTAGACATAATTTACACATAGTCGAAACATCAAAACCTCCATGATTTTTAAGGTGGCTCTGTGGGATGGGTTCTGTGTGATGATGAGTGGGCTTAGCAGTGTAATAATGTCAAACACTCATCAACTAAATGCAGTGTGAAAGGATGTCTGATGCATGATTTGAGATTGTCCTACGCTGATTTTCTCATGCATGCTTAGGCACTGAGTCTGCAATAGTCTGTACAAGACTATGTTGTAACTACAAAAATCCCTAGGGCTACAGAGGCTTGCGTATTTGCATCTGCATGGAAATGATTCACAGGATTCCTCATCCAATACACTAGCATTTGATGTGAGAGATATATGTATCAACAATCTATGTCACATTGTAAGAGTGTTCCTGAGAAACTTGTTGATGTTTCATCTAGTCATTCAGCCCTCTGTAACACGTAATCATGATGTTATTGTGGTAATGTGACATGCTCTCTGTACAACTAACTGTCAATGTCAACTGGAACTGCTTTTAGACAGGATCATTACCAACATGCTGTGTATCAACGTGTACCAGGTCTGTTCATACACATTTTCACCATTACTCCAATGTATCTTGTATACTCTGGGATGTACCTACAATGGCTGGAGTGATGAACAACGTTTGTATTGATGGGCTCTTAAATTAGTTGCTCACTATCTACCATATTCATCAGTGAAACAGTTCCCCACAAAGGGACATTATTACACATGTTGTAGCAGTGGGCATGCAACATGCACACAGGCTGACCTGTACACATGACACCATGTGAAGGAGCCAGGATCATTGTGAGTTTTTGATCAGATCATGCCCAATACATCACATTTGTGTCAAACCATTGTTACTAAATTACATATTAAATTGAATGTGTCGTGAGTACACACAGACACAGCTTGGGTAAAATCACTGGGGGATATGTACAAGGAAGTGACGGAGAGAGGCTTTAAGACATCCGCACAAAGCAACACACATGGAAAAAGCAAAAATGATGAGAAATAATGCATTTCTCCTCGTTTAGCCAACTTCAGGCCAGGTTGTGCCAGGTCTTGATTTTGGCCCAGCCTCATGTGTATGCCGCACTTGTACATAGGGGGCAGTGTCAAAATGAATGGGTGTTGCGGTGGAACGCCCACCGCAACACCCACTGCCCTCCCCTTTCACGCACACCACAGCATGAAAGGGGGCCTTATTTACAAGGCAGCTTTAATCCACGTTAAGTAGCTTAACGCTGCCTTGTAAATAAGGCGCAGCCCCCATTGCCATCACAAAGTCAATAAAAGTGACATTGTGGGGGCCATAGGGGCTTGTACATATGCCCCACTGTTTTGCAGTGACACAGTTGATGCCATGGGGGCAAATATCATATGATGATGGTAGTACATTCTAGTTAGTTTACAATAAGATCGTATGTGGGGTTTTGTCATTTGTTCCTGTCTGAATGCCACATCACTTTGCATAATGACAATCGACAACAGATGTGACATGTTCCGTGGAACAAACTTATCATCATATAAAACAGTCTCCAATTGAAATTGGCTGCTGCAGATCTGGAACACTTGCACAATCATGTCAGGGCACATAGATGTTAATGCTGCTGTTTGATTGGCTATATGACATGGCTATGACATCACACACGTAATGGACTCTGTGCTGGACTTAGGGTGTTGTGAATCATATGAGGCGTTGCAACATCAAGTCACAAATGGCAATTCTGCCCTCCAGCACAACATGATGCTGATGTACATTAATGCAATAAAGGATGAGCCTGCACACCAGATTGAGAGGAAATGATCAAGCTGTGTAGTTAAGTTGTTGAGTAGTAAGATGTCTGTGAAGCGTGCTGTCATGTACTGGGGTTTTAGCCCTAACCCCTTTGTAAACAATGATCAAGTGAAGAGGAATGGGGTGACCCAAACCTGCATGACGCACTGCTGGGAACTATGAAAGTTTCAAACATAATTTAATATTCATCTAAATTGTTTGAACACAAAATTACATAACAAATTAACTTTTCCTGTTATTAAGAATAAATACCAATATAACAATTGGTTAAACAAGAACATATAGAATTGAGATTTTACAAAAACATTCTGTCCTTAAAGTCCTATTAATGCACAAGCGACATGTGTGAAACTGAACAATATAATCTTCATTGCAAAGCAAAGTCCCAATGCATTTCGGGTTTTTAAACCCTTCTTCAGGGGCTACACATGATCGGAGGGAAGTCAATTTTCAAAAGGTCCACCGTAATGAAAGCTACAACAGAACAGAAAATCACATTGTATGTTACATTGAAAGATTCTAAGTAGGATTTGCACTCTGAGATGAAATTCAGTGAGTAGGTGAATAGAAGACAGACTAGGTGAATTCTAAAAGTGAGATACATGCTCTCGCTACCGTGATCGACGAGTGCAGTGCATAGCGTTATGCATGTGAAGTGATTAAACAAGAATATAAGGAGTAAGTGCCCCGATACTGTGTGAATGATGAAGGAAACGTGCTAATTAATCAGTGCTCAGCGGTACCAAGTGAAAAGCGGGAAGACGCGTGACGTAAAAGAAAGTGAACGTGAGCTGCAAAGCGAAAAAATCGGCATGTAAACAAGGTTATACTCACAACAGAGTTTATCGCAATGCTTAGAATAGCGAGAAGAAATAAAACAGCTTTCCGATGCAGTCTGGCATCTACGTAAGCGAAAAATAGAAAGTGAATGTACTACCCAGGTTATGGCGACAAAATTGGTTGACCCCTTGTATAAGCACCCTTGTGTTCTATGTAAAATCTTACCCGAGAGACTCAAGATATAACCCGCACGTTAGGTAGAGTAAGCTAAAAAGTAAAAGGGAAAAAAGTTTATGCACATATCCCGAGAGGACCATGGAAGATTCCAAGTTCATCAGGGCGTGAAGATTCCGAGCGCTTACCGGCAAGTCGGAGAGAGCTTCGGCGTTGTGCGTGTTCCATCAAGAGTAGAAAGCGTGCGTGTAGACGTATGCGTTCTCATTGCGTTTTAAAGGGGCCGAGATGTCAGTAAAGCAGTGGTGATTGAAAAGCTTTATTGAAAGCGTCTAAGAATGCCAGAAAAAAGTTACAGATTGGCATTGGGTGAAACGACAACGTTAACGCGAAGGGTGATGGATGGTAGATGAGAAAGATATGAAAAACAGTCTGGCGAAATAATGATAAGAGACAGAAATGAAATGAAAAGAGTGCAAATCCTTTACAGGAGGCGAGCGTGTGACTACAGACATGAGCATGCCCTGTACAAAGCTATTTATACAAGGCAATATTGGTGAAGAACATCATTTATAGAAAACACAACAGTTCCACATGGTCATTGAGCCCGCCTGGAATCAGCGTGCCAAGCTTTTTTATCCAGAAAGTCTCTTTACGTGCTAGAATAGTGTTAAAGTCTGTGCCTGTGGTTGATTGAATTTTTTCCAAAATAGTGAAACGTAATTGGGGTATGGTATGCGAGGTGTTAATCCAGTGTGTTGCTAAACATGATTTGAGATTTTTATTGCGTATAGTGCTTTTATGTTCCACTATTCTCGTTTTGATTTTTCTGGAAGTTCTACCTACATAGACTAGTCCACAGGGGCATTGAATCGCATAAACAACTCCCTCTGTGTTACAATCTGAGGAATGTCTCAATGTGATTTTTTCACCTGACTGGGGATGTGAGAATGTGTTTCCATGAATAACGTTGCCACATTGACCACAATTATGGCATTTACGCATTCCTTTGTAGGTTTGTCTGGTGGAAAGGAGTTTTGGATTAACGTAGTTCTCTGATGTTCTTGGATCTAGTATGTGCGAATAGAGGTGGACCTCTATACAAATCAGTAAAGTCGGTTTCTTGTGCAATGATCTCCCAGCGTTTATGGATAACTTTCTTGATTTGTGAAGCTTGTGTTGAATATTTTAAACCAAATACCACATGTTGATCCGTTTGTTTGCGTGATGGGAGTAAGAGCTCTTCACGTTTTTTAAGGGCCACTGTCCTTTCAGCTTCTAAGAGCACAGCCTCAGGGTATCCTCGTTCCATGTATCTCGTTTTTTGTTCTTCTATGAGTTTAATACATTGAGTTTTGTCAGATGTGATCCTTTTGAGAGAATACGGATGTGCGCTGTTAAAGTGCAGCGCATTATTAACATCAGTAGGTTTTTTGTAAACTGCTGTTTGGAGACCCGTAGGTGTTTTTAGAATTTCAATATCTAAGAAGTGAATTTTGTGAGTTTGAATGTTAAAGGTGAACTGAATCCTGGGATTGCACAGGTTAAGATCAAGGATACAGGATTCCAATGTGTGTTGTGAGCCTTTTCAGATGACAAGAATGTCGTCTATGTACCGTAGAAAAAGAATTACATGCTCTTGCCATATAGGGTTATGAAGAATATGTAGGTGTTCAAAGTATGCCATGAAGGTAGTGGCATATGCTGGTGCCCCGGGAAATCCCATGGACGTTCCTGTTTTTTGTAGATAGAAGTGCTCTTTCCAGTGAAAGTAACTGTGATAGAGCGAAAAATGTAAAAGCTCCAATAGGAACACGCTAATGTCTGGTTCAAAGAAAGATTCTAAAAGTCGCCATTCCACCGCTTCGAGACCTTCATTATGAGCTATGGATGTGTATAGACCCACCACATCTATAGTACAAAGTAAAATGTCCTCCTCAAAATGGTGTTGTATGGTTTCCAGTTTCAGTAAGCAATCAGTAGTGTCTTTAACATAGGTCTCCCATGATTGTACCAGAGGTTGTAAATGAAAGTCTAAGAATTGTCCAATTGGTTCGTGTATTGATCCACATCCTGCTACAATTGGACGAAAAGGTGGATTAGTAACACTCTTGTGCACTTTAGGAAGCATATATATGTGAGGTGTTTTGGGAGTGTCAACAAGTAGAAATTTCCTAGTGTTCTCGGTGATCAAGCCGTTATCCATAGCTTTTTTTAGTAAGGATCCTAACAGTTTTTTAAATTCTCTAGTGGGGTCACTGTCCAGATGAATGTAAGTGTCTTCATCATTAACATGCGTGCCATCGCTATGTTCATAAAATTCCGTGTCGAGAATGACTAGGGCACCTCCTTTGTCTGCCGGTTGAAAAGTTATATCCGTGTCTTGGTGAAGTGCATTGAGTATCCTTAGTTCCTTCTAGGATAGGTTAGCATGTTGGGGTTTGGAATATTTGATGTGTTCCAAATCTTTTTTCACCAAAAGTTCAAAATTGTCTAAGGGCAGGGAGGAGCCTAGCGCGGGACCAAGATGGCTGCGTGAGCACAGAGCTCCCGCGACCCTCGTTCCCTCCGGCAACTATCCTGAAAAAATCCTGTGTCAAATATCCGGAATATTGGAGATGAACCATTGCTGAGGCGAGCGTCATTGTCCGGACTGAAATCGTACACCGGAGACCGAAGTTGTGACAAGTGGAAGTTCGCGGCCTATCCCCGGGAGGTGCCCGGGTCTCGCGTTGGCATGGGCCCGGACACTAATTGAACAACAGCGGCAGTGTGTGGTGCAGACCATCGGATGGGGGGCTGTTTTCACTTTCACTTTCGTTTTCTTCTACAACTGCGTGCCTCGGCCCGTGAGTGTCTTGGACAACAGTCGCCTGTAGCTCGGCCTGCACATGCATGGGCTTGAATCGGGGTCCCGGATCCAGCAGACCTCGTGCCAATTGTGTGGCTGAGCGGCCTGTCTCTGACGCAGACTGTTCCGGCATTGAGGATGTCGGGCAAATCGGAAGCTGACAAACAGAAGCCCAAGAATACTAGGCAGGGGGGCTACACTCAAACTAACAATATGGATCGCTATGCCCAGCAAAAGGGATCGCCAAGCGGACCGGGAAAGCCACAGGAATTACCAAGAGACGGCTCGGTCCTCGCACCGGAATTGACACTGCAAGACATCATGGGCTCCATTGAGGAGATGAAGTCCTCTATTGGGCAACAGTTCGAGACCCTGGCACACAATGTGGACGCTATCTCAGTTGACGTTAATTTGCTTCGCGCTGACCTGGGGAAAACTAATGAGAGAGTTAAATCATTGGACCAAAAAACCTCTAGCCTCACGGGGGACGTCTCTGATCTGCAAATAGAGGTCCGCACGCTGAGGACTACCAATGACCTCTTTGCCCGCAAGATGGAGGATTTTGAAGGCTGGGTGAGGCGCAATAACGTGCGCATTGTTGGCGTTCCGGAGAAATCGGAGGAGCAATCAGCGGACTTGTTTGTCGAGGACTTGGTGGTTAATCATTTGGCGCCTAAGGGCCTCAGCAAGTTCTTTGCGGTCGAGCGGGCCCACCGTGTCCCGGGTGGGAGGCCCAAGGTGGGAGCCCCCCCGAGACCGATCATCGCCAGGATCTTCAATTTCAGGGACCGCGATGCCATTTTGCAGGCGTCACGAGTGTCCGGACCAGTGACTTTCCAGAACACTGCAGTGAGTTTTTATCCTGACTTCACCCAGGCGGTGCAGAAGCAACGGCAGAGTTTCCTGGGGGTTAAGAGGAGGCTACGTGAGATGGGCCTGAAGTATGCCATGCTCTTCCCAGCCAAGTTGCGCGTCGAGTACGAAGAGCGAACCTTTTTCTTTGACTTGCCAGACGAGGTTGGGGAATGGCTCGACACATTGCCTCAGCGGCGGACTAGCGGGGATCATGCTGGCGGAGCGAAAGGTGGTCATGTCGTAAAAGAGTGAGGACTCCGGTGATTGAACATTCCGGCTAAGCTCAGGACAGTGGTTCGCTGCTTTGTTTTCATTGCTAGCTATTGTCCGGGGGTGGCGAGGGTACAATGGGATCTCTTTCCTCCTACGGGGTTTCTTCTTGTAGATTAGCTTCTGCTAGGGTGACAGGCACACTGCAAGTTGGGGGGGCTTTTTAGGCTTATGCAGGGGTGCAGGGTGGGGGGTGGTATGGGTTTGTTGGAGTGTTTGTTGTTGTTTTTCATTTTGCAAGGTATCGCAATGCAAGTCTCGTGTGCTGTTCTCTGGGGGGGCGGGGGTCTCTTGCCATTTTGAGATGGGGGTAGGGGTTTGAATATACTTAGTTGGAATGTTAATGGCTTGGGGGATCGTATTAAGCGGGGGATTGTTTTGCAATTTCTGAAGAGGTGCTCTCCTGACATAGTTTTGCTGCAGGAGACACACCTGATAGGCAACACGTGTCATGCTCTCAATAGAAAGGGTTACAAATTTGTTGCGCACTCTGGGTTTTCCTCGGGATCTCGTGGGGCTGGAATACTCGTTAGGACCTCGCTGCCGTTTGAGATTGATTCTACTACTGTCGATGAGAGGGGGCGCTTTGTGGCTGTTGCGGGGAGGTGGGAGGGCAGGACACTGGTTTTGGTTTCTGTTTATGTCCCTCCTGGCCTGCAGACCGCCACATTTGCTGACTTGGGGAGGGCTATGCTGGCTCTCCCCGAGGGCGTGTTGGTGGTGGGTGGTGACTTTAATGCAGTTGGTTCCAGATTACTAGACAGACATCCGCCGAGGGACCCCGGGGGGGCGCAGAGATGGCTCCCAGATTTTATTGATACACTAGGTCTGGTTGACTGCTGGAGGCTGCTGCACCCCGTTCAGCAGCAGTACACTTTTCACTCTGGGGCGCACGGCAGTCTCTCTAGAATAGATTATGTTCTCACCTTGGCTGCCCAAGCTTCCTTGGTGTCCGAGGCTAGGCACATGGCTAGGGGCATCTCCGATCATTCGCCGGTGTGGATTTGTATGGATTTTGGCCGTGGAGCGGCAGGTAGGGTGGCTCCGACTAACCCCTGGTATTTCCGTGACCCTAGGACTCGTAGCGCGTTGCTGAAAGCGGTCGATCTCTACTTCTCGGAGAATCTTGGCTCGGTTACCTCCGCGGTGTCTTTGTGGGAAGCGTTTAAAACAGTATTGAGAGGGGAGGCCCTCTCCTTGATAGCGGATGTCAAACGTCGGAGAGATGCGGAGGTGGCGCAGATCGAGGCTGAGATAGTGGTATTAGAGTCAGTCCTGGAAGACGAGGTTACGGCGGAAACACTGCATAAGTTGAGATTAAAACAGTCTGAATATAAAGCACTGGTGACAAACGCGGCTAAGGTCCTTAGCAGGGAACAACAAGGACGATTGTATGATGTAGGTGATAAGGCTGGGAAATTAATAGCGTGGTTGGACAGAAAAGAACGAGTGAATAGAGTTGTGCCAGAAATAGTGACGGTTGGCGGGGATATTGTCACAGAACCCGACGGGATAGTCCAGTGTTTCGCGGACCACTTCCGCAGGGTCTATACGTCCGTGTCGGACAAGCCGGAGGAAGACTCGCATGAACTGCTGCGAGATATTGCCCTGCCTTGCCTCTCCGACTTAGACAGGGAAGACCTTGATGGTAACATCACCGCGGACGAGGTTGCAGTGGCTATCCGCTCGCTACACCCGGGCAAGGCCTCGGGTCCGAATGACTTGCCGATCGAATTGTATAAACTCAGGCCGGATAAGATTGCTCCGCATTTGCGAGATATGTTTGTAGAGGCGCGGGAGCACAGGTGTCTCCCATTTGACCAACGTCTGGCGACAATAGTGGTTATACACAAAGATGGCAAGCCCCGGAACAGATGTGGATCGTATAGGCCGATCTCCCTACTCAACGCTGAGCCCAAAATCCTCGCCAAACTGTTGGCTAACCGTTTGGTCAGGGTCATTGGGGGACTTGATCCACCCGGACCAATCCGGGTTTATCCCACACCGTAACACTGCGTTGAACCTCAGGCGACTCCATGGCGTGCTCGCGAGGGTTGGAACGCTGCGGGAGTCGGCCATCTTGGCGTCACTTGATGCCACGATGGCTTTCGACACTGTGGAATGGCCGTATCTATGGGCAGCGCTCACTAAATTTGGCTTCGGACCGGGTTTTATAGGCTGGATTAGGCTACTCTATGAGGAACCATTGGCTAAAATCGCGGTGAACGGTAGGGCGTCATCTCCGTTCGAGCTGGGGAGGGGCACCCGGCAGGGTTGTCCTCTGTCGCCACTATTGTTCGCCCTTGCCCTTGAGCCGCTGGCGGCATGGATTAGATGGCAGCCAGATATAAAAGGGATCCGATGGTCGCCAGACCACGAGGACCGCATTTCATTGTATGCGGACGACATTTTGTTATACTTGACCTCACCTAGGAAATCCCTCATAGTGGTCTGTGACGTCTTGAATTCTTTTGGTAGAAACTCGGGTCTCGCCATTAATTGGGGAAAGTCGCATCTCTATGTTCTCAGTGGAGACACCCCTATCGTCCCGCCGAATTGCTCCATCCAGATCGCCCGGCAGGGCTTTCTGTACTTGGGGATATATATTTCCACCGATCCCTCTGTCCGATACGAGAAGAACCTACTCCCTCCGTTGTCACGTTTGAGACGGGACGTTGCGGGTTGGAGGCGGCTGTCGCTCTCCCTCCTAGGCCGCGCTGTTTAAAATGATGTCTCTTCCCCGATTTCTCTATGCCCTACAGAACACCCTGGAGTTAGTCCCGGCCTGTTATTTTCGTGAGGTGGAGAGCCTCCAGCGCTCGCTGCTATGGGACGGTCGACAGCGTATAGCTATTGCAAAGTTGACCCTTCCATGGTATGACGGGGGGATTGCACTCCCTGACATCAGAAGATATTATTGGGCTACCCAATTGGGAGCGATTAACCACGGTGTTTATGGTCCGGCGTTGAACCCTGGGTTTGCTATGGATTGGTGGTTGTTGCGCGGGGGTAATTATCTTAGGGCGCTGTATTCCAAATCACTGGATGGGTCCCTCACGGGACCAACCAAGACGGCAGTGCATGTGTGGAAGGCGGTTACAAACTCGTTGGGCTGGAAGGACAGACTTACCCAGGCTACTCCGCTTTTCGAATCCGATATATTGGGGAAATTATGGCACACGAAAGGGTTCGAGAAGTGGGACATAATTGGGATTTCTAGAGTTGGGGATTTGCTAACTAAGGGTAAGGTGAAATCGTTTGAGATGTTGCAGACGGAGTACGAATTAGGGGGTACTGAATACTTTCGATATGCCCAGGTGCGTCACGCTCAGCTATCTGTCTGTGCCGAGGGGGAGGTCGCACCTGAGTCTTCTCCTTTGGAGGATCGGATTCTGGATGGTCATATGCCGGAGAGTACAATCTCCTTGATTTACAAGAAGCTTGTAAATGTTCGGACCGACCTCCTCCTTGATGTGCGAGAACAATGGACTAGGGATGGTCTCGAGCTGGACGATGAGGACTGGCAATATGCCATCTCCTCTCCGAAGGAGGTTGCGATCCCGGCTAGGCTGCGGCTGGTGCAGCTTAAGATACTTCACAGGGTTTATGTCACGGGGCCCCGCCTGATTCATATGGGTTTCTCTGAGGATGGCTTATGCAAGAGAGGCTGTGGGATGTTGGGCACCTTTCTACACATTATTTGGGAGTGTGGGGAGATCGTAGAGTTCTGGAAACAAATTCATGACGTGATGGAAGAGGTCACGGGTATCGCACTCTTCCCGGAGGCAAGACGATGTCTATTGAATGTCTGGGGTCCTACCGACTATGATGCCGCTCAGACCCAATGGGTGACCCTGGGGAATATGGTGGCGAACCGAGATATTGCGCAGCTGTGGGGATCCCAGAGACCTCCCATCTTGGCAACATGAATGGAAAATATGGACTGGGGCATGTTTCGGGAGAAAACGGTGTACAGTGCCCGAGGTCGCCCTAAGAAATGGCATAAGATATGGGGGCAATGGAACCATTATAGGGGAGATATTTGTGTGCCCCCGGCTACTGAGATGCTCGATGTGCAATTTTCCCCCTAGCTCTACTCCCAACTTTGGACGTAAAACTGTTCATGACCTGGAGTCCGTACCTCTGCTTCCCCTCACTTCTTTGGCGTGGTGTACTGCTCCGCTGATGGGAGTGGGACCTCGCCCCGGCTGGGAACTAGCGCATGCTTATTATATGCTCTGCCTTGCTTGTGTTTTCATTTTTTTTGTTATTTTTTTTTACATTTTTTTTTGGTTTACATTAAAACTAAACCTTTGTTACTCCTGATGCATAGCTATGGACCTTCCTACGTATTGTTCTCATCGTGCTGCCGGACCTCCGGGATGTCGGCTGAATAGCTGTGTACCATGTTGACGTAAATAAAGGTTTTAAAAAAAAAAAAAATACAAAAAAAAATAAATTGTCTAAGGGTTTATGTGAGAATGGAGCCATGAATTTACTCTTTGGTCGGAAACGTTCTTGTGGTCTCTCTTTTTCCTCTAGAACGTTATTGGAAAAGAACCATCTCAGTCTGAGCTTTCGCATGAATTTAAAAGGGGATATTTCCATCTCCAGTGGATTAGATGTATAGGTGGGAACAAAAGATGTTCCTTTATTGAGTACCCTTAATTGTTCTATACTCAAGCTCTTTTTAGAAATGTTCATCACAAGAGAGTTGTTTTTTTCAAATTTCTCTGTGGTCTGCCTGTTTCTTTTTGTTGTTTTGTCCCCTGCGGATGCGGTGTCTGGTAGTTGAATGTTTCTGTCTGGAGGTAGATTGGATGAGTGCCCCTCGGCTAAAAAAGACGGCTTCAACCCAGATGTAGAAGCTGTTTCCTTATTCAATATGTCCGTCTGTTCGGTGCTCTGTTTTGCCGGTGGTCTTCGTGCAGATAATTCATGATCATCAACTACACTCTCTTCCGACGAGGTGTTGCCTGGTTTCCGAAAGAAACGTTTTTGAGCATAAGTTTCAGCCCACATGTACACTTCATCTAATTTATAGTCGATGGTGTCCCGCCTGAATTTTCGAATCTTACGTTCACGAACTTCTCTAGCGTAAATATCCAGTCTAACATTGATCTCTTCTAGAACCTTAGACCAATTTTCTTGTTCCATCTGTTCTTGAATCTCATCTTTGAGTTTATTGATGTCTTGCGCAAGTTCGGTGAGTATAGCTGATATCTCTTCTATAATTAATAAAATGAGGTCCAAAGAACATTTGTTCAATATGGCGTACCATCTTGCCATGAATGTTTTATTAAATTTGAACAGCATCGGTTTCAAAGCAATCCTCAATCCCCTAGGAATTCGTTTAACTTTGTGGTACTCGATGAGAGTGGTGGCGTGGAGACGTTGGTTAATTTCTTTCTTCATGGTATATTCCAATTGTTTGAGTAGTTGAGTTGTAGTTCCATTACCCTTGACTTCATGCAGCATCATCACACCAGAGGTGAGTTTCATGTGATGCCCATCCGCACTATGTACTACAACATACAGGGCCAGTGGCATTGCTGGCATATGTCAGCTCATAATCCAAAGTTATGGGCGATACACTCACCTGTGGAGTGTGGGTCCATGAATGCATCCACATCTCCTTGTGTGATCATAGGTCTTCCTGCTGTAGAAAAATTGTGGAAAGTACAATTAATGTCATTGACATCATATTTAGCAAAACTCACATACATCATTGTTGGTTTGATAATACAATTTCAGTCATTTGAATAGTCGTGTGTTGCCACGTTACATACATTTTGCAATCTGCTGAGCCTGTCTTACCCACAACACATGTCAATTTAACACTGGTGGCCTAATGGAAATCCATGCCACGGTCTGAGTGACATAACATACTACGACCTGTCCCACAGCTTCATGAAAGTAAAATCTGCTATCACACCTCAATATATGTGACGTTTGAGAGTCAAATCAGTTTTTCAACTACGTACTGGTATTTCACGGGCTTTGACATGTTCGTGACCCACATTGTGCATCTCACAGATATTGTCAGCCAGTTGATCATGTGAAGTGTACAAAAAAACTGATGTAGGGTTGGCACAGTATGTAATGACAGGCAAGCTAAGTTGCCAAATGGCAATTTCCATGATGTGTGTGTATATATTGTGCTCAACATAATTGGTGTCCTGTGCATTCATCCACTGATGTGGTACAATGTTGGCCATGCACTCACCACCTTGCATCCCAATGCTGATTCCAAGGTGATCCATTAGGTCTCCCTCACGGCCAACACAGTCCTGCCACCGGTGCTTCCACTGCTGGACAGTCCTGACTACACCAAACCTGTTGAGCATATTCTCCCGGATGTGCTCACATCTCACTTTCCGGACTTTGACAACGTACCCCTGTAGGACGCATCCCCCAGCCTCTACCATCCTGGGCAGGTAAAATTTAACTAGCCAGAGGAAGACCCCCAAGGCCCCCCCCATCCTGCCTTCCCTACCCTGACCCAACATCCCCAAATGCAGAATTTCCCCCAGGCAAAACAAAAAAAACACAGTCAACCCCTATTAACTACCTAACTATACAAAGATACCCCAGAGACATACACCTGACAAAACAGACAGACAGTCGCAATTAACATGTAGGGACAGTAATACAGAACTTAACAAGGATAGCACACAGAACTCTCTCAAACACACCAAGACCAGCAGACACCTTCCAAAACCTCCACAACTTACAAAAGACAGTAACAATGTGGCTGAAAGTGAAAGTGTACTGTACTCTTCTGTGTGCCAGGATGCAGACTGACATCATTTCCTGTCAGTTTGCAGCACGTTTTCATGTTTTGCGACGAAATTTCACACGCCTAGGGCTGAGTGGGAAGATATCATGTGTATATATGTATTTAGCGAGTATCTTTCAGCCCGGAAAAAGAAAATATTTTGCCGTAAACGTGGATTTGCGTAATTTTTTGTATTGCTTATTGATACATGATCAATGTATGTACCATTTCATGAGATTTACAGCACACTATGTATTTGTGATATGATCTGTGTGTTGTACTTTTGTGTGGTGTATCTGTACTGTACTTGTATGAGTGGTCCTGAGCCATTAGAAGGCATTATTTACTCACATTGGTGTCTGTTCATGGCTGGACATGTGTGTACATAGACCCATGCCAGAGTGTCACACATTAGGGATGGCATTGGTGGTATGTATCACTACATGAGAGCCTCTAACATCACACATTGCTGTGATGTTTGTGCAAGTATGATGGTCTTGCTACACAAATGTACTTGACCAACAGGCAGTCACTACTTGTCTATGATATTTGCAAAGCAGAATGCAATGCCCAGCTATGGCTGGACATTCACATTTGAGTGTATAAATAGCTTAAGACACAGAGGGGGGCATTGATGACATTCTGTGCAATGGCACTCATGGCTTCATGTTAACAAGATATGTCTATGCATTTAATGCAGTGCTTTGCATTACATGGTCTCTGGTCAGTGTGCAATGAACATCTCCATTGTCAACATTACCTAAAATGGTAGGCAAGACGTTACATGGTGTGAGTATGCTCTTGTGCACGTAACATCACAAAAAAAGTCCTGCACGTCAGCAATTAGCTAATATTATCTTGTATGTTGACATATGTTTTGAATGGGACAGATACCATTGAAAGTTAGTTTTGGTGTTGTGTCTACACATATTATTAGTACACTATGGACTACAATATGCAGACACAGCTCAGATAATGCATACTTAAATGTGTGTAACAGATGACATAATGGAACCGAAACCTCAGGTTAATGCATAGATTTACATGCCACACTGAGCCATGTACAAGCATGTTGAAGACACAGCTTCACATGTGACCATTTTATTGTTACTTTTGAATGACAAGGCTGCACTTTGCATGTCACAGTCCTTGCAAAAGTAACAATGCCTGTTAGCACAAGATGTCCACATGGCCTGAGGAGCATGCTGTGCCTTTGTGTGAGACCCTGGTCTCTACACACAGATACTGCTGAGTCACAGCAGAGTGACAGGGATAACAATGCCTGCGTTGTGTGTGATATGGTGGTCCCATTTTCTTGAACTTCTTGCATGAACAATGAACATTACCTGATGGCAAGTCTTGTCATGTTATTGTTTTAACATCAGTGACATGCGAAGTATGCATGTTGCAACTTGTGCCCCATAATTGAAGGCTGCTACTGGTAATGCACAAATGTTATTGTGCATTAGAGGACATACACCATGAGTACACTGATGTTACAGGGTAGACATCCTATCTCTTTGAATGTCCTATCAACTTATTTAAGCAAGAGTATGTTGCACAGCCCTTCACTGTCGAGGATGGGGCACATCTGCTCTAAAAGACCTGTGATGCAGGGCACATGTGATTAGGTAAATTAGAGTGTCCACTTGCGTCCCCTGCATCAGTATTTTTAATTGCATAGTTTGCATTCCATGCTGTACCCTGTATTTTATTAGCTGTGCTCACCAAGGATTATGCTTGCTGAGTCAGTGAGTCAGAGAGAGTGTTGTATATTGACACCTGTTGTAGTATTGAGTTGTTAGTAATGACTGTGAGAGAATGAGAGGAGGATCAGGGGTTGTATTGGCAGAATATTCTGGGGAAAAACTGCTGTACCTAACAGTTCTACATGGACGATATGAGACATGTGATCTGCTTGCAAATGTCGCCATTCAAGAGGCAAATGTGTTGCATCCTATCATCCACACATGTTAATTAACACTTTTTTGTAGTTGTATTTACGTGGATGATTGATGTTCTGTCCACTGCTATCTGTGACAGCTGTGTGGCACATTTTCTTATTACCTTTCACTTGACAGATGTATGAACATGTGACGTAATAAACAAGCTTACAGGACTTTTGTGTAGCTATTTTCCCATCACATAAGACAACTATCAGACAATTAACTTCTGTTTTTAGTTGCACCACTAAGAATTTTTAATCATATCCTGAGCCGCCATTATTAAAAATAGAACGGCAAGGATACTCAGAGATATTTTTAAACCCACATCACATCACACTACCGCACCACACCAGCTCCGCTGTAAACAGGCGTCGTAGCACAACCAGGGGGCATTCGGCCACCCGGTTGGGACCCCAATGATGAAGCATGACACCAACCAGGTTGGTGTGTGAGGGGTCTTTTAACTAACCCAGTGGGTCCCCAAACACTGCTTATCAGTGACTGTACCTCACATACTTGTGTTCGTCCTTCATTGTTGATTCGTTATATTTTCTTTGACAAAGTGAGAAATTTATTTTTTCGGTTAATAATATACATGTGATGGGATATTTTGTTCCTGCGATTATGTAAAAATATTACAGATTATTTGCTCTCTTTTTTGCTGTTCCAGCTGCAGAAGGTGTGTTGTATCTAGCATCTGCCTCTTCATCATGGCCATCCGCTGGATTGTCCTGCTCATCCTGGCCTTTATCCAATGGCGTGTTTGTGCATACACAAATATTGTGCAGAATGCAACAGGCCATTATGATCTTGCAAACAAGTTCAGGACTGTACAGGAGTCTGCCCCTGATACATCAAGGCACAGGAACCTGCATTTGAGGACTCCAAATGTTTGTTCAACTATGGCCCTTGTGCGTCCCAGTGCAACGTTGTAGTCTCTCTTGGCTTGTGTGTGTGTCACTCTGAGTGGCGTCATCAGCCATGGCGTAAGTGCATATCCTTGATCACCTGAAACAGAATAAAGAGATATGTGTCCAGTACTATTTGTGCCTGCTGTGTTTGCAGTGTGCTTTTTTAGGTGTGTGTGCATTGTGCTACTTTGTACTTTCGGGATTGTCATGTTGAATTTAAACCATTTTTCCAGCATCTGTGAAATTAATTTGCCTATACTTGACAGAATACACATCACCATGTTGTCATTGTCCGGGTCCTGTGTATTGCCTCCATGTTGTGACTGTCAGGCTATATGGGTCAATGATGATGTACATAGTAGTTTTTTTACAGGCCTGTTGCACAAACAGAGCGCCTCATGTGCACATATTGTGGAGGTTGCACCATTGGCAGATGTGCCTGATTGGGCATCCACCTTGACTATTTGATGAATACTATGTTGGGACATCATCTGTGGACCTCATTGGTTGTCATTGTGCTGAGGGTAACTGAGAGTTAAAATCCTTGTCTGCTACATGTTGGACTCATTGTGGTCTCTATACATCCACCTTTCCACAAAGGTGGGTCAGTGTCTAGGTGACAGTGGCACTTCTACCTGGTGCACTTGACTTAATGGGACATGTGAAGACAACATACATATGCATTGTTGTCCTTGTGCATGAGTTGAATTAGACTGCATGTATGCATGTTGGGGTAATACACATCAATTTTGCCCTGTGTGTATCTGTTCACAATCAACACATATTATAATTTCTGATTGCTAAACCTCATCAGGGGAGACATGTGGATGCACGACATTTGGCGAGACTGTGATTTGGATTGTTTGTATGCTCATCCTATCCATGCTCCATTCTGCAACAACACAGACTGATGTTTAAACAAACTTGGTGATTATTTGTGTGAAGCTCCCTTCATGCAGCACTACTTGCAGACCCATGATGCAGGTACACCCTCTGAAAGGTGCATTGCTGACTGTGTTTTTGCATCTTAGCTAATTGTGCTCCATCACAAGTGAGAGCAGGGTGATCTGTCATCTTGTTGTACATATGGTACATGTGTTGATTTCAAGATGTATATAGCACAGCAGAAGCATATATTCTGAGTCATGTACTGCATTGATTATTTAAATTTTTGTCTGAGGAGTTCTGCAGAATCTATATTCCAAGGGTGCCATAGTGGTTTGCGTGAGATTTTCATGGTTCTTCCCTTGTTGGGCTATCTTCCAAATGTCTTGATTTATTTGCATTGTGTGGTTGTGTATATTGTTTGGGCCTGTTTCAAGGTATGTCGTATTACATTGGGTACTTGTGTGAATTGTGTCATATTTGAGCTACATGCTTGTGTACTTGAGGTTTGTGGTGTGTTCAGTTTGTACTTACTAACGAGCGGTCCAATTCCATATGTGCCATTCTCAAACCGCTGGTTGATGATCGATTGGCAAAACATGTATGAGTCATGCACACTCACAGGGAACTTAGCCACAACATAAATGAACAGGCCCAGGTGGTCCACAATTGCCTTAACGTTCATTGAGTGTGTGTGCGCTTCCTGTTCCTGTATATATGTGCAGAGTCCACAGGAGGCACAAGTAGAACATGGGTGCAGTCAGTTGACCCCAACACATGCGGAAACCCAGCAATGTCATAGAAGCCTTGTTTGTTGTCAAGTTGTTACTGTGCAGTGTTGGGGAAGTGTGAGTGCTGTGGCGTCAGGCTGATGATGGTGTCCAGGACTTTGGGGAGGAAGCTGGAGAAGGATGACTGTGAGACTCCACCCAGTCTGCCAGTGGTTGGTTGAAAGGTACCAGAGGCCAACATGTGCAGCACTGCAAGTAGCTTTGTCTGCAGAGGGATGTTTGTGCTGCGCTGTGATGGTGCCTGTAACCTTGGTGCTATCTGTGTGAGTGAGTATGCGTAAGATGGAGGTCCTTTTCAACCTGTAGTGGGCTATCACATCCTCTGGCCAGAGGTCTGTCAGGGTGATTTGTTGACGGTACATCCGCTCTCTTCTTTGGAGCTGCCTCTTGGTGGTCCTGGTGGCAGTGGTGGTGGTTGTTGTGGTCTTCTTGGAGCTCCAAGCTGCAAGAGTAGTACCTCCAAGCCATCATTAGGTGAGCAAATGGGGGTCTGGTATTGTCTGCCTTATGTACAGGTGTGTTTGCACCATTTTTTAGACCAGCTTTTTTCTGGTCTTTAAAATCCAGCCGCTAACTGGGCTTAGCGTGAGTTTTTTTAAAGTATCGCCAGACCGATAAATCCTTGTAAATATCGCAAAGTGGGCTTTGCGGGAATTTCTACACGGGAACGCCCACCTTGTATCTCATTTTCGTTAAGTCCCACTAACAGAAGTGGCGACCCAAAAAATGAAAGTTTACGAAAGAAAACTGCTGTTAACTGCGGTTAGCGGCAACTTGTAAATATGGCGATAAGCTGCCGTAGCATTAAAAAACTGACGCTACGGTGGCGTTAACTCCTTGTACATATGCCCCATAGTCTGCACATAAGACGCTTCATGAGTGCCAGGCAGATGATGTGGGGAATATAGGACCTCTTCCCCTTATGGATTGAACTAAAGAGTAAAGATGCCTCGACCAGGGGTGGATGGTTTATAGACCCCCGGTATATGAAATACAGACCGATAAGCAGTAACTTGCGAGTACTTCACTGAAAATCTGGGCACATTAGATTTGGGGGTGACTCTCGGGGAGGCTTACAAAATGGTGGTGAGAGGGCAGGTAATTTCTTCAGCGGCAGGTGCTCATAAAATGAAAGGGGAGAATTTGGATGTCATTGAGTCCAATATCCTTGAGTTGGAAAACACTGCCCTCTGGCAGAGACAAGGCGATAGTCCATAGTCTAAGTCTGAAACAGCTAAAATGCCTGTCTAGCAGAAGAGGGTGTGTTTGCTGCTTTCCTTGCATCTCAGCGTAGATTGTATGGTGTCAGCAATTAATCCGGTTGTCTGCTGACATGGTTTAGGCAAAAGGGGCATAACAGAGGCTGGGTGCCTAAATTGCAGACTCTTCAGAAGCAGGTGGTAAAGAATGACAGAGAAATGGCAGAAATATTCACTGACTACTATAAGCATATCTATACAACCACTGAGATGGCAAAGGAGGACATCAAGGATTACCTCAATGACATTTGGCACCCCAGACTGGCGGCGAAGTCCTGCAAGAGCCTGGAAACTGAAATATAGACTGATGAGATGGCTGCCATCAGGGAATTACATTAGAGCAAGGCTGCTGGTCCAAATGGTATTCCAATAGAATGATATGAGCATGATTAGTCCCAATCTCAGCGCCAAAGCCACATCACATTTCGAAAACGCAAGTAGTAGTCAGACAAACATCAGGGATGAAAGCTCCATTGTTCCAATGCAGAAGGCAGGAGGACACCTGAACCTCTGACCTTGGTCCAGAACATGCCTGGAACAACCTGACTCATCCACACCCCACACACAGAAGCCCTTGCCTTTGGTACCCCCGCATGGGATGCCCTTGACACTCACGGAAACAGCAACCCACTCTCCCCAACGTTTCCCACACATTTGAATCATTGCTTAGAGATGTGGCATATCCTCCACACAACTGCCACAGTTCAGAAGAGTGCCGGTTCCACGAGACGCACCAACGCAAAGGTAGGCCATACCGGGCACATGCACAACCCCATCACGTGGAACAGTACCGTGCACGTATGCTGCATGTACTGGGCGCAGTGCCACTGGCAGTGCTGCGGATCAGTTACCGGCTCAGCTTCTGCATTGCCTACATCACCTGCGTCCAGCCCTGGTTCCACTGCTGAACATGCACATTCGAGTGTCCCATGGATGTCTGCCTATCCAACACAACTGTTGATGAATTGGATTAAGACTTGTGTCTGTGCCCCCTGTTGGATCACGAACAGGAGTGTAACCGTGACAGCCGTGCATGGGATGCATTGACATACTGCATATGTATTGGCAGGTGTGCATGGGAGATTGCACAATTCCTCGTGTGCAGTGACCACATCGAGGCGCTCCCCTATTGGGATGTGTTGTGGATTGGTGAAACTGCGTGGGCTGAGCACACCTGCCCGGGCCACTCAATGGATTGGCTCGGCTGGGATTCCTTGAACACGACAACGACGTACTATTGGAACACATTGCACATGAAGCTGCACGGGCATTCATGGACGAGTAACTACGTTCCTGCAGCCACATCCGATTGTCACCCACAGCACATGTCCCAACAACTTGTTGCATCGTGGGGATTGCTCACACATCCCACCACAACAGAGGACATGTCTGCCTTCGTCCGAGCTCTGGATGCATGTGCGTGGAACAACGCGTGTGTACACACACCTGTGCAAGGTGATGCAGGTCCATGCTCGGTGCAATACAGTGTTGCTTGGCAACATTGCCAATTCGGACACACTGCTGGGGGAGAGCACACACATGGCAATGTAGAATGACATGTGAACCTGTCGGACCCTCACACCTGATCACTGTCAGCAGAGCAGACAATTGGCGCACTCCGGAGGCAGAGCACTATGCAGATCCCATGGGCAGTGAGTCGTGCCCCCTCACACGGGGCAATGGGCAGACGCCAAACAACACATGACTCATCCAGCAAGCAAGGTGGGATGAGAGCGTTGCCATCGTGCTGAATGTTGCCCATTTTAGCCCCAACATTTTCTGAACCTCGACATGTGCCCATGCTGCGTGTAAGAGTCTTAAGCATCTCCCTGCCTGTTGTGGCCGTTGCCTCGTCCATACTGATATGCACATGCCAATAAAGTCTATGCAACTCCACTGGTGTCTAACTGTGAGGTGTGTTGTTTGGATTGTCCACTCGTGTGCCACAATGAGCATCGTCCCTACACAGGGAGGAACTGACTGACGTATGTGCAATGGGGTGTGTCCCTTTGGCAAGGTCCACCTCTGTGAGCCAGACATTGTTTTTGGATAGGTGCTGAATGCCATGTGCACTTACATGACTTCAGCAATGTGAGTATGGTGTCCAACCTCTGACCATGTGGAGCAATGTCATATATCACAACAGAATGTGTCCACACAGATGTGTGTGAGTAGGTAAGCCACGTGAACTTCTGGTGTCACATGTGCTGTAGGACACCACTCCTGGCCTGCTTTCGTTTGGGTCAGTCCTACACACAGCCCTATTCAATACATGGACGTGTGCCTACGTTGGGGATTGTGAGATTGTTGTTGATGTGCAATGGGGACACAGCTAGTACTCACCTTCACAGTCATCCAATTGGCCATGTGTCTCAGGGATACACATGCGCATAGATGTCAGTTACCAGGGTGTACCTTCATGTGCAATCATTGTACCTACATCCAGCCATACCTCCATACGTGAGTGAACATTGTGATGACACATCTGTGTGATTTAGAATGTTTTATTCACATTCAGGTGATTGACGGAGCTGGGGTTGTACATGGCCATCCAAGCCCACATCACATGGAAGCCCAGTGGTGTGCCAACCAGAGTCCTTTGGGGATTGCACAGTGATTGGGAAGAGGGAGAGTGCAGTCTGCAGCAGGATAGCTGTACAATTGGCCAGCGGTGAAGAAATGGCAGTCCGTGTCGTGGTCCAGGTGAAAGTCGCAGAGTGTTCTGGGGGTCACTTTGAGGTGTTTCCCAGGCCATGATGCATAAGTCATAACCAGGCAGGGACAAGCCATATGACGGTGATGGCTGCTACTGCCTCCTTCCTCACACAGTAGTTCACATCCCCTTCTTACTCCCCTGATACGGATTCTGTGTCCGGTGTGTCTGGTGTGTGTGGCGGGATGATGGCTGCATCACTGTGTACCACTGACACATCAGACTGCGAAGGTGATGGGGCAGCATCACTGTGTGCCACGGACACATCAGGGGTCGGAGCTGTGTGTGTCGATGTTCCCGCTGCAGTCATCTGGGAATGGCTCAGTGGCAGCAGTGGCAAGTGGAAGTCATGGCTGGTGCCTGTCTGCCCACAAAGTTCTTTTGTACGATTCATGGCACCAGCGAGGTCAGCCAAGGTCTGTGGCTGAGCATGGTGCGGACAGGGGGTGTCCGTAAGGGACTGTACGTGGTCCCTGATGGGACTCAGACACCCACGTATGGCATCGAGTTTGGCTGCCATGAGCTGGAAACCCACCCGCAACTGTTCAGCCAACTCCACCTGGGAAGACCACACACGTTGTATGTGCTCCATGTATTGGTCGGGGGTGTTCTGGGAGACAGCCGTGATGGTGTGTGTTTCCTGCTGTGTGGTCTGTGCAGGTGGCGGGGTCACCTCAAGGCAGCCCGCCTGCCCTGCTCCTGGGGATGGGGTGCGGAGGCTGTCCATTATCCGTTGCAGGGTGTCTTGACATATATGCAGGTTGTCCTCTTCATCATCAATGATGGGAAGTGTGGTGTGCTCTGCAGGAGGTGTTATTTGTCCCTCTGCAATGTAAAGGGGAGATGCAAGTTAACAGAGTTACACATGTACATAGATTTGCAGATGTTTACATTCAGACTGCATGCCAAAGTACATTGTGACTGTTTTGGGGGAGCTGGCTATTTGATGGCAGTCAGTGTGTTTTCCGAATACATGACGGATGTGTGGTAGTACCCGTTCCTTATCATCACACTGTGTCAGGCAATGCCAGATGTGAGTGGACAGTTACTACGCACGAGCGGAACCTGTTGTGAGCCCTGTCCTGTGGTGTTGGTGTTGCACATTGTACCACATCGTTGCTGATGTCCTGTGATTGCTATGTGTGTGTGCTGCATTGTGGGGGAGTTGCCCCTGCAGCTCTGATTTCGTGTGGCCTTCTCCCTGTGAGGCGGAGTACCTTTGAATTGTGTGCTTTTCGGGGCCTGATTTGCTTTTGACTTGGGTCATGTGTGCTCTTGGACAGATTTTGTGGCCTGGTGCATTGTTTGTGTGCTGCGTGTATTGTACGGCATGGGTTGTGGGTGCACGTGGACATGTCAGAGTGTGACCTGCTCCTTTACGGATGTGATCCGCACTGGGCTACCTCCATGTCGATTCATGGGCCATGTCATTTTTTTTGGCTGCTGCCATGCTATCGGACATGCAGTGTTACTTGCATAGTCAGTGTGGGTCACCGAGCCGCTGCTTTGCTGGATTCAGCACATGTGCATGGTTTGGTTGTGATATTGGTGATAGGGGGGTCCCCTCTGTGCACATTGTGGATGGGGGCCTACTTGGCGTTTCTATGTGTGCTGCAGTGTGTCAAGGCAATCAGGGGCATGTTCCACAGTCATTGTGGGTGTGCAGTGTGCTACGTATTCTTGTGCATGTGTGCCATTGTGCCCATCTCCCCCCGTCCCTGGTCGTTACTCAACCTGTTGCTGTTGGGTCAGGTCGTATCATGCTGTAACCAGGCCCCACAATCCTGCCACTGTCTCCTCACTGCTGAATGTGGCCACCATTTACTCCAGCTCATCCAGATCCTCCTGTGTCACAGGAGGCCCACCTCCAGTCGCCGTTGCAGCCTCTCTGTTGGCGGCGAGCTTATGTTGGGGCTGCCTTTTCCGATAATGCCAGTGCCTCTTGACCTCCTCCAGTGACCTCCTCGACACTCCGACTGCATTGACGTTGGTAATAATGGCCTGCCATATTTTGGTTTGGGTTGCCAGTGCCGCAGTGGAGGTGCAGAACAGTTGTTGTTGGTGTTCGGTCACCTCCGTGACGAGGATCGGTCTTCCTGCGGACTGAACCCCGTCTTCCTCTTCCTCTTGTCCTTGCCCTTCCACGAACGCGGCGTTCCTGGCTGGTCCTCCGTGGGGCTTGTGGGGTTCGGCTTGTCCTCTGCACTCGGTCTGGGTGCATCCATGTTGCTACGCAGTTTGAATTGTTTTTTTGGCTTTTTTTTCTTGCTTTTATGGTGCTTTTTCCTGCCAGACACGTGGGATTTGCAGGCCTGTGGCTGGTCTTTGCTGATTTGTGTACCGCGATTGGCCTCATCACATGATTTTTCGCGTTCGCATTTTTGCAGCGTGGCGTTGATTTTGATGTTGACATTTGACGCGTTATCTGGTGGCTATTGCATGGTACCGCCGTGTTGAGAATTCCACGTTGACACGGGGTTATTTTCCCGCGAAGGGCTGCGATATAGAAAGTTGCGTTACGCTACTCTTGCGGTAGTTATCAAACTTTCTTGTGAATATACCCCTTGGTGTTCCCTGTCCGAGGCCTACATAACCACATGACAATGTTGAGCCCTTTCCAGTTAGGCAGGGTTGCCCCATGAATTTCATGCTAGCACTTGAATCCCCATAGTGACGTGAGTAAGGGTGGACCCCCTTGTTAGAGGGCTGAGTTGGGACGATTTTGGGGAGGAACAAATCTCCTTGTTTGAAGATAATGTGCTATTATATATTATTTATCTTGAACACACCCTTACCAGACTGTTACATGTGTTTGAAATCTTCAGGAAGTATACTCTGGGTATAAAATATATTGTGGAAAGTTGCACATTTATACATTACTTTGATATCTAAATATCTACAGACAGAGAAGTCTTACTTAACAAACGTCTCTATGCCCTATTGGAAGGGTTCAGGTTCCATACAGGCAACGATATCTAGTGGTGTTGCCCCCCCCCCCCCCACTGGCAGACGGCGGTGATGGTATGGAAAGAAACAACAAGATTTCTGCAGTGGAAGGGGATGCCACCCCCTCTGGGACAGTGATATCCTATCAGAACTTGGTGACCTTGAAGGATTTAAGGGATGGGACAAAATAGGCATGAGTGTCTGGTGATGGTCTGGATAGATTACTGTGTATCTGTCAATCAAATGTCTATCACTGGAACACTCTGGATAAGGAAAGATGTAGTGGTGGCCTTAGCTCTGAAATAATGAGCCCAAAGGCCCTAAGGAGGATCCTTTTTGCCCAAGGCATACCAGATTTTTTATCATTATTAGGAAGTCAGTATTAAGGGTCATTAACATTTAAGAATAGATGTTCATAAGCTTGAAAGGCATGCACCTTAAGAAGGCAAGAACCAAATTAAGCTCACTGTGAGGCATAACAAATGGTACGGGACACATATATGTAAGCCCTTTCAAAAAACACATCACAACAGGCGACACAAACAGAGACAACTGATCTGGCAAATTTAGAAAGGTCCAAAGGGCCAATAAATAAACTTTCACAGTGTCCAGAGCAAGACCTTAGGAGGCCAAAGCCAGGAAAAACAGGAGAACATCTGAATGTTTATACGGTGGGATTTGGTGCTCACCTCTGGCCACAAATTTTGCCCAACGTCCAGACTAGATTGACTTCATGGATGGGCAGTGAGTAGCCAGGACTAAATCTACTACTTACTTGGGCAGATCAAATCTATTCAGCTAGATCCCCTCAATCACCGTGCATGGAGGTGTAGGTTGGGCGGGGGGACAGGTGCTCATACCTATCAGACCCTTTCAAGCTCAATCCAGGGCTATTCTAATGAGCTGAGTCTAGGAATGCAAAAAGGAAACCAGAGTCCCACAGAATAGGAAACATGCCTCCAAGGGCACCTTGAGGCAGAAAACAGTGAAAAAAATCTTGATAATGAATGTTTTAGGAGGTGTTGGAACCATCTACCTCAGGCACAACCCACTTTGGGAATACCCCTGCACACTTCTGGATGCAGCAAGATGGCAACTGCTGAGCTCATTTGGTCTGGCATTCAAGGACCATACCAGATGGCTGATAGTAAAGGAAATCCTGTGATGGGCAGTCAGCACCTCCCGGCACAACTGTGTATGACTCCACTCCACCTTATTTATTGCAGTACCACATTGTCTGATACATAAATATTATCTTAGTGACTCTCCCAGTGTTGAGTCCGTTGAAGACTGAGGTTCCACTGCAGAGCCTGGATGAGCCAGCGGGCTTGGGGCAAAAGCAGAATACACAAGGCCAGGTAACCAAGAAGTCTCAGAACTACCCTGACTGGAACACAGGACTAGACCCAAAACATCAAGATGATGTCTCGTTCTCATTACAAGGTGGCAAATGCTACGGACAGCACTATTTCCAGGATCAGCCCTATAAAGGGAATCCCCTGCATTGACCGCAAATGGGATTTTGGCTCATTGATGGAGAACCTAGAGAAGACAGAAGCAATATGCTCATCAATATGAAATAACTATGTCAAGCTCAACTTCAACAGCTGATCGCTGAGGTCCAGGAAAATGTGCACTCCTGACCTGTAAAGATGGGCTGCAACCATGGCTTTCACCTTCATAAACAGCCTGTGGGCTGAGATGGTGGCTAAGAGCAGGACAAACTGAAAATGTTCCTTTCTTCCCACAAAGCAGAGGAACCGCCTATAGGGCTGCAGGACAGGTACGTGAATGAATGTGTTCCAGAGGTTCAAGAACAACATTCAAACTGCAATATCTAAGATAGAGATGACCTGGACCAGAGAAAGCAACTTTATTTTCTCCCTTGTAAGGAAGGTGTTCAAGATCCAAAGGTCCATAATTGGTCTGCGCCCACGTTCCTTTTTTGGCACCCAGAAGTAATGGGAGGAGTAAACGCTGCTTCTCTCCTTTTCAGGGACTCTCTAAATTGTTTCTTTGTCTCACAGTGACTGAACCTCTTTAGGACCAAGGCATGTTCTGCAAGGTCTGAGCAAATACAGGAGACACTGTAGGAAGGGAAAGACGTAAAAACGACTGACAAACTGCAAGAACCATTGGTCAGAGGTAAAAGCAAACCTATTGGCAGGTAAAAACATATTCTGACTACCACTAGTGAATCCTAAAGGGGGAATTAGAATGGTTTGGCTGCAGCGGCTGTAGGAGAAGAGGAAGGTGAGGACTGACCCTGTGGATGGTAGCCTTGTCCTTTGTCCCACCATGCACCCAAGGGCTGGTCGGCCTGCTACCCGGGGTAAAATTACTATTTCTGGTTTTAAAATATGCCCTGTGAGCAAACCCTGAACTTCTGGTATTGTTGAGGAAAGTAGTGGACCGGAGAGAGCAAGTCCAAGGATTGGGCCCTGGGGGAGCCATCTTTAACTTTCACTAATGCAGAATCTGTCTTGTTACCAAATAACATGGAGGCATATCAGCAACGAGGCGATAGAAAATTATCGCCGCTTTTGCGGGTGTTTTCGGCCCGAAATCGGCGATAATTTTATCGCCTAATTAGCAATGTCACGCTAACGCGTGAAACCTTGCTTTAGCGCACGAAATCTTAACGCCCAGCTTTGCATCTCTAATGAGATGCAAAGTGGGCGTTCCTGACCTAACATTACAGCGACATTTCTCCTATCATCAAGCCCCACGCTATGAAGCATAGCGGCAAGAAAAGTAGCGATAACCCCTGTTATCGCTACTTTCCTTACGCCTGCTTCAGGACTGACTTAGCCATGATATGGAGGGTGGATATCATGGCTAAGTTTGTGAGGCCCTATCAACAAGCTAACGCCACATTTCGTGAGATTATCGCTGGGTTTCCAGCGATAATCTCACGTTAGGCAGTTAGCGCCAGGATTTTTATCGCTTTTGAGATAAGCGTTGCTAATAGCACGCTATCTCAGCGATAAAAATCCACGCTAGCCTGCGATAATTATCCTAGTGCTAAGTGCGCTTAGCGATAATTATCTCCGGTTGTTGTTGATATGCCCCATGGAGCCTTCAAGGGGCTTATCAATGAAGGATGCCTGCACATTCCTGGAAAAACTTGTGATACGCATCCAGGCTTGGCAATAAATCAAACACACCAGTGCCCATAGCCCGTCATAGACACTCTGTGGTATCCAGCCCAGCTTGCAAAATGTATTTGGCCACGTCTTGGCCCTCATGGACTGTATGTGCAAACAAGTTCTAAAACTCCTCAGACAGGGCCAGCAAGATCTTCCTTGCTATATACAAAAGTGCATTATGAAACCAGATCTGTCTTCAACACTGTAAAAAGAGCTGAAATTATCCTGCATTATCACTTTACAAGACTGCACTGTTTCAGGGTTTAATAAAGATGGTGGAATGGAAGAGCGAGAGATGGTGCGGTCGAGTACTAGATGTAGTGAAATAAAAAATAAACAGACAAAGGTACAATGGTTTAAAAGAAGAACTAAAAGCCCAGAAAGGTAAAAGCAGGCTATGAAGAATCACTACGAGGGGTAAGTCCAATTGAACCTTGCACTGGGTATAAATACATGCAGAGGACAGGTTGACAAGTGTCGAGACGGAAATTGTCCCCTAAATGCTATATAGTCATTTTCCCCTGCCCTTAGTCACCGGCTGTGTGGATCTAGTATCATCACACTAATTTAGTACATGTGCACAGAGGTCAAGGCCTGTTCCTTGACACTGGGGTCACTAACCTGTCCTGTGACTTTATGGGGTGCACCAAGCAGGACCTCATTGTACTGTCCCTGTCATGGGTTTTAGTACATAGAGTGGTGGTGGCAGCTTACATGTTTTTATGAATCCATAGTTGTGGCCAGACTTTTTTTTATCTGTATCACTGGAGTGGGGGCCTGCTGGTCCACTCTCATAAAGTTCTGCTTCTATGCACTAAACACATCCCAGCACTAACATCCCAAGTGTCCGTTGTGCATGTCTGAGGCCTACATGATACATGGATTGTGTGTAAGAGTGAACCAGAGGAATGGAGGCCTGTGTGATCCATCTCGATGCCTCTGACCTATTCTTATGTACAGGATGGAGATGAGGTTTTCCCAAATTGTGGAAGTTTATTGCTGAGATTCCTGAAGATGGAGGGAGAAGACCAAGACAGTGGAGCGGGGAGAGAGGGCGGTGAACGCTTGTTCAATAATCCTATTAGGCTTTTTTAGCCGAGAGGTCTGCTGATTAGTATTCCTGTAGCACTGTCATTTGGCAGATGTTTGGGATGAAGCGTGGGTGTGGAGTCTGTGTTGCTGAAAGTGAAAGGAACCCCTTAGATGAGGCCAGCCTTTTGTATTTCCCCAGATCAATTTTCACCGTGGCTGATAACAGGTTCTTCTGTTGTTGGGGGTCCCAGGTTAAAGTCTACCATCACTTTACACAAAAGCTGTGTCTGGAAAGGAGTCTGAGGAAGACACTTGAAAGGAGAACCACCCCAAACTGGTTCTGTGGATCCACAGCTCTTATCAGCTTTGTCTAAATAAAATTGGCAACCCCTAACAAAAGTTCTCCATGGTCGAAGAAAAGAGTTCTCTGAGGACCGCTGTACAACAGGAACTGGTGTCTATGACAGCCAGATTCCCACAGGTGAAGGGACTCACCTGACGCCTTGTTGGAAGAAGGATGGAGGAAGGCGATCACGTGCGTGGCAGTGGTGCCAGTGACAGACGTACTCTCCTTTCTCTGTTCCAGGTGAGAGCCATGGGATCACAGCAGCCGGGTATCACTGTCATGAGGATTATGACCGCGGTTGAGCCTGCATGTGCCGCTGGGACCTCATAGCTAGGCCTGCGGCTCATCTTGTGCCCGACAACTCATCAGAAGACTGAAGCCTGCTAGTGCGCCGCTAGGCTTGAAGAGACTGAGGCCCGGCCCAAGCCACTCTAGCGCTAGAATCTGAAAGAAACATGTTACTAGTTAGATTCCTCACCTTAGAATATCCCCAGGCGTCATGCTGAATCCAAAAAGATTTTTCGTCAGCAATACCCATTGCGCGTCGCTAGGCGTCGTCTGCGGATCCGCATCCGTCGTCGGCGTCGTGCGCCGGAATGAAGTCGTCGGAGTACTTAGACGCCGCCCTCGCGCGCTGACTTTTTCCCGCGCCAGACAGTGCCGATCCAGGAAGAGCTTACCCCTTTAGTCACTTTTTGACTAAAATCTTTTGGACTCTTTTGTCTACTCGACTCGAACTGGTGCCGGTAGGATGCCTGGGTTTAAAGCCTGTGACTCCTGTCACCGACTGATGTCGGTGACGGACCACCACCGCCGGTGCCTTTACTGCCTGGGAGCCGACCACGATGCGGAGTCGTGCCTCGACTGCCAGGCCTTGACCTCGAAGGCTAGGCGGGAGCGGTCCCGCAAGCTTCTCGAGCTCCAACACTCGGCTCAGCGCCGTTCACGGTCCCGGTCCAGGAGGAGGTCGAAGGACCGGTCGCGGAGCCGCAGCCACCATCACCGCTCGTCGGGTTCCAAGTCTTCGGGTAAGTCGAAGCATGGTAAGAAGTCCAAGAGACGACACCGCTCTTTGGACTCCCCTCGCCGGTCGCGCAACTCGGTCAAGGGTCCGGGTGGTACCACCCCCACGGCTCCACCGGAACCGCAGGAGCCGCGTCCGTCCCCATACCCACCGGTCCCTGGGACTGACGCGACTCCGGCAGAGATCAGTGCCTTCCTCTCGGCCATGAGGGGCCTGGCTCTGCCGTCGACGCCTGCCGGCGCGCCTTCGTGCCCCGCGGGCTCGACAGGGTGACCTAGTGAACCGGCGGCTCCGGCCCCGGCGCCGTCGTTGACTTCGGTCCCGATGCCGCAGGTCCCCGTGGGATCCAGGCCTGGATCTCAGTCGGTGCCGGTCGACCTCACGACGCCTCCTCCGCCGGCGCCGCCACCGGTTCCACCCCCGGCACCGTCTCCGGACGACGCTGTTCCCCAGTTCAGCCCTGGTCCGGGCCCGCAGTCGACGCAGATGGATGACAATTTCATCTACCGTCCGGCTCCGATTATTCCCCCTGTTTATCAGGAATCGGATGACGGGGGCGACTGGGAGGGGTCTGAGGACCCTCTGGCCATGCAGGCCAACTTATCTCAGGACTGGGCAGATTAGCTGGGGGATGCCAGTGGTCTGGACACCTACCCGGACACTGGTTTCATCTCTCCTCCGACTGTGGCCTCGGAGGAAGGTGCTGCATTTTCCGTGGTGCTGCGCAAGGCGGCCGAAGCCCTTGGGCTGGAGCTGCCTGCTGTGGCCGTGAGGACTAACCTCCTCACTGAATTGCTTCAACTGTCAGCAAGCTCCTCGGAGCCTCTGCTGCAGTTCAATGAGGCACTAGTGGACGTTCTGAAGGGCACCTGGTCCAAGCCCTCCACAGCACTTCCTGTGGATCGGAACGTGGCCCGGCGCCACCGCCCTGCTCCGGGCAACCCCAGTTTTCTGTCCCAACACCCCACGCCCGAGAGCCTGGTTATCCAGGCCTCTACTTCCCAATCCTCCTTCCTGTCCGCTCCCCCGGATCGGGAATCCAAGAGGCTGGAACAGTTCGGCAAGAAGCTGTTCTCTTCCCTTAGTTTGGGACTGCGGTGCTTGAATACCGCTTGCCTCTTGGACCGGTATTCTCACTCTCTGTGGGATACGGTGGAGGACGTGCTGCCCCAGTGTCTGTAGGAGGCCCGGACGCGGCACGCCCAGGCTCTCGCCGACGGGCGGGATGCAGCAAGACATGCTATTCGATGTGGACTAGACACTACGGACTCGCTGGGTAGGGCGATGTCAACCACGGTGGCGCTCCGCCACCATGCCTGGCTGCGGTCCACGTCTTTCTCAGGGGATGTCCAGAGCACCCTCATGGATATGCCCTTTGATGGCACTCGCCTTTTTGGCGAAAAGGCGGATAGTGCGCTGGTGCGCTTCAAGGACTCCCGGGCTACGGCCAAGTCCTTGGGCCTCTCGGGGCCGCGACCGCAACCTTCCACCTTTCGTCCCTTTCGTGGCCAAGGAAGGGGCACCCCCTCACGTCCGCCTAGCCACCGGCCGCAGAACCAACCTGCACGCGGTCGCGGATGTGGATTCCGCCGAGGCGGTACCGGGGGTCAACGTGCCGGTCAGTCCACATCAACCCAGGCAGCACCTGCCTCAAAGCCCTCCTAGTCCGTGCTTTCAGGCCCATTCCACGCCAGTGGGAGGCAGAGTTCGCCATCACCTGCTCCACTGGCGTTCCATCACGTCGGACAGGTGGGTGCTGCAAATCGTCCGAAGGGGCTACTCCCTCCCCTTCGAGACGACCCCTCCAGCCATGCCACCGCAGTGCCACCGCATGTCGGGGGATCACTTGAATCTTCTATGGCAGGAAGTTGCAGCCCCCTTGGCCAAGGGGGCCGTCGAGCGCGTTCCTGGTCCAGAAGTAGGTCGTGGTTGCTATTCCCACTACTTTCTGGTTCCCAAGAAGGGCAAAGGGGGCCTACGCCCTATCTTGGACCTCAGGAGCGTCAACGCCTTCCTCTGGAAGGAGAGGTTCAAGATGCTTACCCTAGCTCAGGTTCTGGCTGCCCTGGATCCAGGAGACTGGATGGTAGCGTTGTACTTGCAGGACGCTTATTTTCACATTCCCGTCCTGCCGGCCCACCAACGTTACCTGCGGTTCACGGTGGGTCAGGAGCATTTTCAGTTCACGGTGCTCCCCTTCGGCCTCACCAGTGCCCCTCGGGTGTTCACGAAAGTGATGGCGGTGGTCGCAGCTCATCTGCGCAGATCAGGGGTTCCAGTCTTCCCCTATCTCGACGACTGGCTGTTGAAGGCGGGCTCACCCCAGCAAGTCGTCTCCCAACTCCAGACCACGGCTGACCTCCTGCATTTGCTGGGGTTCTCCATCAACGTGCCGAAGTCACATCTGAGTCCCTCAGAAGCTCCTTTTCATCGGGACGGTTCTGGACTCGGCGCAGTTTCGGGCTTATCCTCCAGAGCAGCGGGTCCGGGATATTCAGGCTCTGATTCCCATCTTTCAGCCTCTATTCCGGGTTTCGGTCAGGTTGGTGCTGCGGCTTCTGGGTCTCATGGCCTCCTGCATCCTGTTAGTGCATCCCGCCAGGTGGCGAATGCGGGCTCTGCAGTGGGACCTGAAGTTTCAGAGGGCCCAGCATCGGGGCAAACTGTCTGACCATGTCTTGATCTCGGAGGGCACTGCCAAACAGTTGCAGTGGTGGCTCACGAACCGCGATTGGGTCAGCAGCAGATCCCTCTCCCTACCCCACCCGGAGCACGTAGTGGTGACGGATGCGTCCCTCCTGGGATAGGGGGGGCACATGGGGGAGGTGGTGATCAGAGGACTCTGGTCTCCGGCAGAGTCTCGGCTCCATATCAACCTTTTGGAGCTGAGAGCGATCTGACTTGCACTGAAGGCATTCCTTCCCGTTGTCTGGAGAAGTGTGGTGCAGGTGTTCATGGACAACACCACCGCCATGTGGTATTGCAACAAACAGGGCGGGGTGCGGTCGTGGACCCTTTGTCAGGAGGCTCTGCGCCTCTGGACATGGCTGGAACATCAGGGCATCACCCTGGTGGTTCAACATCTGGCGGGCTCTCTGAACGCCAGAGCAGACAAACTCAGCCGCCGGTGCATGATGGATCACGAATGGCATCTCAACTCGGACGTGGCGCAAGGCCTCTTTCGGCAGTGGGGAGAGCCTTGGTTAGATCTATTCGCCACCGAAGAGAACGCGCAATGTCAGCAGTTCTGCTCGTTGGAGTTTCCAAGGCGGTACTCGCTCGGAGACGCTTTTCGTCGCGAGTGGAGTTGCGGTCTGTTGTACGCCTTTCCGCCTAAACCACTTCTGCCCAGAGTGCTGAAGAAGATCAGGCACGACCGGGCCCAAGTCATCTTGGTGGCTCCGGATTGGGCACGAAGGTACTGGTATCCCGAGCTACTCAGTCTGTCAATCGATTCCCCGATACGACTGCCTCTTCGGGAGGACCTTCTGTCGCAGCAGCAGGGGACGGTCCTCCACCCAAACCTGTCCAGTCTCCACCTTCAGGGGTGGAGATTGAGCGGCGGCAGTTGATGCCATTTGACTTGCCTCCTGAAGTCTGCGATGTGATTCTGGCAGCCAGGCGTCCCTCCACTAAAACAGTACACCCCTGAAGGTGGAACAAATTTGTGGCATGGTGCACAGCAAAGGCTGTGGATCCCCTTTCCACCCCTCTTTCTGAGGTTCTCCTCTTCCTTCTTTCTTTGGCCCAGCAGGGCTCTGCTCTGGGCACTCTTAAAGGTTATCTTTCTGCTATCTCTACCTTCCTTCAGCTTCCTGATCAGCCTTCTCTCTTCAAATCCCCTGTTGTTTCTCGATTCCTTAAGGGCATTACTCACATGTTTCCACCTGTCCCTTTCGTAATGCCTCAGTGGGATTTGAATCTTGTTTTGACATATCTGATGTGCGCTCCCTTTGATCCACTTCATAATTGTCCTCTTCGTCTGTTGACGCTTAAGACTGCTTTCCTGGTAGCCATCACCTCTGCTAGAAGGGTGAGTGAGCTCCAGGATCTCTCTTATAAGCCTCCTTTCCTTTCTATCCATCCGGACAAGGTTGTGCTCCGCACTCGCCCTTCCTTCCTTCCTAAGGTTGTGACTGCCTTTCACATCGGGCAGTCTGTTACGCTGCCCACCTTATTTCCGCCTCCGCATCCCTCGAAAGAGGAAGAGAAGCTCCACCGTCTGGACCCAAAACGTGTGCTCTCCTTCTATCTGGACCGCACGAAACAGTTCCGGGTGGATGACCAACTCTTCGTTGGCTACGTGGGCGCTAAGAAGGGGCGGGCGGTGCACAAGCGGACCATCTCTCGGTGGGTCGTTTTGTGCATCAAGCTTGTTACTCCTTAGCTAAAAAGGAACCTCCTGTTGGGCTGAGGGCCCATTCCACTTGGGCCACAGCGGCGACAACTGCCCTGGGCCGGGGAGTCCCCTTGCAGGACATCTGTAAGGCAGCAACGTGGGCCTTGCTGCACACATTTGCCAAACATTATTGCCTGGACAGCCAAGTCCCGAGAGACGGCTTCTTTGGCCGTTCTGTTCTCCAGGACTTTCTGGTGTGATCTTGGTTCGCAGACCCACCACCGGGGTTGGTATTGCTGGGGTATCTATTCTAAGGTGAGGAATCTAACTAACGTGTTTCTTTCAGATGAACAAGTTACTTACCTTCGGTAACGATGTATCTGTAAGAAACATTAGTTAGTTAGATTCCTCACCGACCCACCCATCCTCCCCGTGCTGCGAACCGACATCTAGGGTTAAGGTTATCCTTTTCAGGGCCCTAGACTTTTTTGGCACCAGTGTCGGTCTCTTGCATGGCTCCGCGTTCCTGGTGCTGAAAGCTATGTACAAGAACTGACGTCAGCGCGTGAGGGCAGCGTCTAAGTACTCCGACGACGTCATTCCGGCGCACGACGCCGACAACGGACGCAGAGCCGCAGACGACGCCTAGCGACGCGCAAGGGGTATTGCTGACGAAAAATCTTTCCGGATCCAGCCTCACGCCTGGGGATATTCTAAGGTCAGGAATCTAACTAACTAATGTTTCTTACAGATACATCGTTACCGAAGGTAAGTAACTTGTTCGCCTAGTGCCCAGAAGTGAGGCCGGTGTGGAGCGCAGTACCTGGAAGTTGCTTGAATGTGGCTAAGATGAAAGCCACCTATGTGGGGCCACAGTGACTCCAAGCCACCTGCTTTGGAGACTTCAATTGCAGTCTGTCATCAGCATCTACCACCATCCTTCAGGCACGCCCTCACTGCACTGGAGGGAGTCGCATCGGAACTGAAAGCCCAAAAGGGCTGTGCACAGTCGACTGACGGTCGAACGGCTTCCGGAAGTAACTGTGGTAAGAGAAGGAGCATGAACCCTGAGAACTGAATTCACGCTGTCACTACTATTCCTGCAAGGAAGGGATGTGCCAAGACCAGAAGGGAGGGGAACGCAGAGGTCAGAAATAGAATTGACGATTGAGGCACAGCTAAGCTAGCCCCAGCGCCCAGCTCACTAACCTGTACCTGAACATTACTTTTCCTTTGAAGATGGGTGTGAACTTTCCTTCAGTAGACATCCAAACATAGGGCAAGAATGTGTACTTGTAGAAACAGTCACTGATACACATATTCCATTTCTGTTTCTACAAGTGGAAATACAAAGGAAACTTGCAGTGCGCAGAAAAATGTATTAGTGCCGAACTCAAAGCTTGGAGTCATGTAATTGCAGAAAACACGTACACGGAAGCCTGCCTTCACCATACAACCCCTGGGACCCAGATATTGGGCGTTTATAGGGCTGCAGGAGGCCCATGATCAGAGAGAAGAGCCTGGCTGCAGGAGTATCAAATACCAAATAACTGGACACTATCTCCAGTCCTGAACTTTTCACCTATGACTTACTGATTTCAGGTGTAATTAGTTCAATGAAGCAAAACAAAACTACAACACCCAGAATGCATTATGCTATCAGACACAATTCCAGGACAGGCAACAGTATTGGTAATGATCTGGGGAGAGGAGGGCACCCTAGTCATGATCATAATCAATATCAACCTGATTTTTCCCCATTTGCGATACTAGTTTCAGGTGACAATCCCGATTCTTCGTAAACACCAGTGCTGTTTCGGAAACTAGGCATCTTCGGTCCCCATGGACTATTGGGTCACCCAGTCAGACTTCTGATGGAAGGTCATGCCAAGAATCGACTGACTTCTTTTGAGATCTTGTTTGGCTCCTCACTAACACCGGACAGCAGCTCCACTTGTCTGCTGAAGGGCATGCCTGTTCTGGTCAGGCGAGCGCTGGTCACAGCTCCATTGGCCAGGGTTGCAGATTCAGAGACGAGTTTAGCTAGATCTAATCCAATGTCTCATGAAAGGATAAAGGAGCAACCAGGGGTGTTTAAGACTCTTCGGCAGTGCATCTGCATCAATATCATAAATATTATCAATGCCCTGAGACCTTATTTGTCTCACACACAGATCCTACACAAAACTGGGATGATGAGGAATAGGAGGAGGCTTTACTTCAACCTCAGTACACTGATGGTGGATTATATTTACATCTCCAAAATGCCAGTCGTCTGGACACATAATCAACAAGCATTTGCAATGCAATAGGTCTCGCATTTATAGGAGTTTGAGCTATTGGCATTGTAAATGACAATGCTTTTTATTTCAGTTTGTTTTTTTTAAAACATAAATAAAAGGCACAGTCATTTATAATGCCAATAGCTCAAACTCGTATAACTGCGAGACCTATTGCATTGCAAATGCTTGTTTAAATTGCCCCATGCCACTCTTACACTTTAATGGTGGCTGCATCCCTTTCCTTAAATGAGCCAAGTCTAAGGAAAGGGGCATTGTCTCCATTAAAGTGAAAGCGCGGCATGGGGCGCTTTTATTTAAAAAAACCATTTGTTGTCAACTCGACAAACAAATGCTTTTTTTTGTAAAAGCGCCCCATACCCCACTTTCACTTTAACAGCAGCCACGCCCCATTCTTTAGACATGGCTCGTCTAAAGAAAGGAGCACGGTCGAAATTAAAGTTAATCGCATCAGCATTTTATAAACAATCATTTACAATGCAATAGGTGTCGCATCTACAAGACTCTCGTAAATGCGAGACCTATTGCATTGCAAATGCTTGTTAAGATATGTGTATAACCACATGGTGAGTGATACCTCACTGTCAATCTCCAGTGAGAGGTCAGACCATGAAAAGGAATCCTGCCTTTCAAGCCCTGAGACCGACCGAAATGGTATTATGTGGAGTGTAAATATATAGGGTGGTGTTGATTTATGTTTTGGTGAATTGTGTGGTGTTAAATTGTGTGGTATTGGGTGTTATCCACATCCAAGTATGCCATATGGTATCCAGGCGAGCAGAGGAAAAAATAAATCATACTAGACCTCCTGTTATATTTTTGAAGTGTAATTTTATCCAAAAATTGAAATAGTTTGAGTAAAAAACGTTAATCACAAAGGAGCACACTTCTTATGAGCGCGGTGAGCTATAGCAGAATTAAGCACTAGAGAGTATGCAGATATTATAATTTTATGTTGATGCATTCAGCAATGTTCACCAGGATGGGCCTTACATTGTTTAATTCTGATCAGCATTCACACAATCATTTTCACATAAACCCACTGAACTGCTCCTGAGTTCCTGCTCTGGCACAGATTGCAATCTCTATAAAAGTGTTTCTGTGCCTTCTTTCTCTGAACACAGCAGGGGAGGGTTTGCGTTCCGTTTAGATAAGAGTGGTTGGACACCGGTTGTATTAATGATGCAATAAAGCTCGTTTGTTGAGAAGCTTCTAACAGTCTTCCAAGGAAGGAAGCAAATGTGAGTGCACAGGCATGCCAGCCAACATAATGAAAGTACTAGAAAACCTGAACGTACTCAACTTTTATTATTACCCCTTGAATGAAAACTACATTTAACACTCATTTGTAACATTACACTTTGAAAAAGTCTGTCAGCTCTAAATTGGAGGGGCTACTGCCACTTATCTTTGTACATTCTATACTGCTGATGTTAAATCTATTTTGGCAACAGATAATATAATAATATCCACATTTGTAAAGCGCAAACACTCACCCTTAAGGGTCTCTAGGCGCTGTGGGCCGTCGGGAAGATTAAGCAAGCTATTGCCCAGAGTCACATGGTGCTGGGCTAATCTGCTGCCGGCGCCGGGTATCGAACAGATACATTAGTCCACTTGGTTAATTTTCGATATATAAATATTAAAAGAGAGCAGGCATGTTTCAGTGTGTGCAAAGGGGACTTCCCTGGAAGCAAGTCATCACTGTTGCTTTAAGGCACGCTCAAGGGACAGAAAGCTTAAGTTTGAGGCCTCAGCCTGCAGTGCAGGTACTAGTGCCAGCGCGTTTCCAACAGACAGAAGAAGAAGGGGCACTAACCTCCAATCTACTGCCACAGTGCTGTGTCCCATTTCCGGGCCAGCAATGCCCCTTTTGCCATACCCAGGAAGAGACTTTCGCAGTGTCAGACCCTCTGGAGATGGGGATGAGCGGACAGCTAAAATATCTCGGCAGGACCAGACAGGCCGTAGCGGGCATCGGGGGTTTCCCCGGGAGGCTGGAATGGTGGTTTGAAGCCACGGGGCCCTGTTTTGTTACTGGTGCCGGTTTTGCGGCAGTGCTGCTCTATCTGCCCCTGTAACAAAAGCAGTAGTGTTAGGGGCCGGTTTAGTTAAGCAATATTCTTCACACCTGCATCCTTCCCTGACCCCTTCCCCCAAGGGCCCAAATGGGCTAGGGTAATTTGTGTTCTCAGTTCGGCCATAACTGTAGGTTGGTTAGTCGATTTAAGTAGAACTATGAAAAATAGGCAACACATTCTGGTGTTGTCCCTGCTTTATTTGGGCGTGGCTTTTATTTGCTCCCAGGGTGAAGCAGACTGGCCTTGCTGCTGCTGGTGTCTCTGAAAGCCACGAGACCTATGGAAGACTCCATCGTGTCAGGTCGGTGCCCTTGAATGTTCAAAAACTGCAGCAGAGTCAGCCACATGTCAGATCGCTGTCTCTAACAGCCATCTAGGGCGTCTACTCATGTAAATAACACACACCGAAAATGTAGTAAAAAAAGAACCAAAAGGCAAAGAGAGCCTTGAACCTGTTACTTATAAGTACAAACAGCAGCAATCTGCGCATCCTACGAGCTCAAACCCGACGTGGTGTTGCTCTCTGGAGAATAAAACCACAATCCTACATCCAATTGGAAGCAGCTACTGTTGCCTCAATTTGCCGGAAAGATGAGCTGCGGGTATTAATCATGACAGGATATATCGATGTGAGTGTGAACACGAAAAGTGTTGGCTCAGACAGGAAAGAAAGAACACAGACGGAGGCCCCACGAGAAAGGGACTGAAGGCTGGCCTTTAGCACAAGCAGTAAATGGTACAGGGTCCTCTCCATCACCCCCAAAGATCGGCATCTTCGGTTACCCTTGGCAGCCATTTAAATAAACAAGTGATTGTAAATATAGCAAAGGGTTGTTTCAGTGAAGCAGCTAGCATGAGGAGCCGGTAGGCGGTACTTCAGCAGATCGCAAATTCCATTACTACGCTGCTATGCCCAGATCGGGTGGACGGGCCAGGTGTGCTCGAGGCTTCACATACCGGAGTCCTTGCAGTGCCGTAAGTGCCATCTGTGACATTGTGCGTTTCTTTGAATTGCCAATCCCTGACTGTTGGTTTTACTGTGTTGTGCACTGTTATTTTCACGACGGATCCTGGCACGAGTCCCGTCCAGTCAAGTGATTGTAAATAGAGCAGAGGGTTGTTTACATGAAGCAGCCCGCTGGAAGAGCCGGGAGGCGGGGCTTCGGCGGGATGTGAATTCCACAAGTAGGCTGCGAAGGCCAGACCTGGAGGAGGCACCATCAAGAGCTGTGCTTGAGGCTTCTCATTGAGTGCCGATGACCAGCTGTGGGGCACGGTGCTGAGCAGATAAAAGGTGCACGATTAATAAATCATGACAGTGCAACATTTACAGCCCTGTTTTCACTCACACTCAACATGGAAAAGCAGGGAGAGCAGCTGTGCTGTAAAGAGAGCCTTCCCATGCATCCGTGAAAATGAGAAGAAGAAACAAGAAGGGCTGGGCGAGAAGGGAGAGGGGAATGCCAGCAACAGAGGAGCCCGCGAAAGTGAAAGTGATCACGATCCCTACGGAGGAAAGACACATGGCGCTGCGCGCGTGCACGTTCACGTGCACTGTAGCTTTAGGCCACGGCAGCAATTTGAAAAGCCCAGATATAAAATGTCTCTTCGAGCCTTTGGCTCGCGAGACCTAAAAACAGAATTGGACTCCCCATTTGGGTCTCCTACTGAGGAAAGTGCTTCTTTTGCTGTGTAGTGCCTAGTTGCCAACAATAGAAACCAAGGCTAACCTTCTTACTGACGTTTTTCAATCTAGCACTTCAACTTCAGAACCCTTAGTGCTTTCCAGTGAGGCTCTGATAGGCACCTTGACTGTGGCATGTTTGAAGCCTAGATTGGGTTTGCCAGTAAGCCGCTGTGTCACTTGGCACTATAGGCCTGCTCTCTGTGCTTGGCCAGCGGGCTTTCTCTTCGCCAGTTTTTAGGTCTCGCTGAGTCATCGTATGCGCTGCTCTGCGAGACATTTTGTAGTGTGCTTTTAAAACGGCTTCCCCAGGCTTCTGCTGGCCTAGCGCTTGCGGTCACGTGCGCGTGCATGCGGGCAGCCGCCAGCTTGCTCCATGTTACTCTCTCCGTTAGTTTGCTCCCCTTCCCCCTACGCATTCCCTGCCCTCTGATGCTTCCGCCGCTCTCCTATTGCTCCCCTCTCCCGTGGCGTTTGTAATCCTGCCCCCTGCGTTGCCCCCTCGCCCTCCACAGTGCTCGCATCTTTTTTTAGGTCTCGCCTGAGACAGCGCTTTAGCGCTGCTCTGGCGAGACTTATAGGAAGTGAGTTTTGGAAGTGCAAACAGTGGCTTTTCAGGCCTCCAAATACAGTGCATGTGCGCCGTCCGGGCGCGCGCACCATTTGGAGAATTGAAAGCACTCGTTTGCTTTCACTTTCGCAGGCCACACGACCGCTTTGAAGTGTGATCGCGATCACTCACATTTCGCGGGCGCCATCTGTCTTTCCTCCGTCTGGCCGTCATGGCTCATGAAGCACAGCGCTCTCCCAAGCGCCTCGCTCTGCCCCTCCCCCACCTCGTCGTCGGCTTCTTATTACAAGCTTCCCGTGTCACGCGGCCAATACTTGTTTTATCTAACGGTAGCACTCCATCTCCCAAAGTTACAACCTCACCGATCTAACAAAGACAATACCATTTCTTCCGGAATTTCAGTCCCTCAGCCCTGTGCTCGCTCTTCAGAGTGCAGAATGTAAAAGATATTTTAACAACGCGTAGGATTTTATATTAAAAAATGTCACTCAACACCACAAAGCCCACCTTGATCACCCTGCTTTAAGATGGTAACCTGAGAGGCAATGCAGGCAACGGGCCAGAATAAAGAGACCCTTCTTCGGGCTGTTAATTAAGTAAGGGCAGGCGGGAAGGTCACAGTTGTTATTATACCTTTATTATGACCCAACAAACGTCGAAAAACTGCGCAGATTGCTTTTTTTCATGAGCAAAAATCCATTACATTCACATGCCCCTAAAAAACATAAAACTCGTTGCGGAAAATCTCAGCTTTTTTTACATTTACTTATCCTCTGCAAATTTGTAATTCTGAAAGCAGTTTGGCGTAGAACTTAATGTCAAACGTTCTGTTCTTAAACCGCCACAAAATGTTGCATTGAATTAAAGGCGACACCCAGGTCTTCATAAAGCTCCCTCCTAATTAAATAAATAAAATGTCAACTGTCGGAGACATTTTGTGCAAATCCCCCGTGTATGCAAGACTTTCCATGAAAAAAGCTGTGTGACAATGGCTGTGCATTCCCATGGCAGGCAGTAAATGTGTGCACTCACAAGTATCCTCTAAGCGTTAGCCACCCTTTGAGGGTGCCTCAGGCAGACGCAGTGACTCGGTGTTTAGTGTACTTCGCTCAAGCACTAGAACAGCCCCTCTCTGATAGTCGTTGTTTTCTCTGTTAAGTTGTTTGTTGTCTTGCTGCCTCTCATTCTCGTGTGCACTGGATAGTATTTAATGTTCTTTGCGGCTCTTGTTCTGTGAGATTTCATGCAGCTGAAAGCAGCCCCGTCCTGTACATTTTTTCTAGGTGTCAGAAGCAGACCTGCTGGCTGAGACCCTCTTGGTTACTCAGCGAGTCTGTTTCATTTTTGAAACATTTCTTCCGCCAGCCTGTTAATTTGTAAATGCATGAAGACAGGGGGAAGGTAAGATTCTTTCTGTTTCTCTTGTAAGCCATGGGCCGGACATTGGAGGAGGGGGGAGGGTTAGAGCCGGCCACGGTATTAGAAACAAGAAGAATCTTACCTCCCCCCTTGTCTTCATGCATTTACGAATTAATTAACAGGCTGAAAGACAAAATGTTGCAAAAATTAAACAGACTCGCTAAGTAACCAAGAGTGTCTCAGTAAGCAGGTCTGCTTCTGACGCCTCTGGAAACTTTCAAGGCAGCTCTAATCACTGTGCCTCCTGCAGAGCCCGGAACTTGCACAGTAATTATCTACCGAGTGCGGGAAGCACGAGTCACCTACAAAGCATTGTGAGGGAAGCCGTTAACAACAAGCATTTGCAATGCAATAGGTCTCGCAGTTACACGAGTTAAAGCTATTGGCATTGTAAATGACAATGCCAATAGGCATTGTTATTTGCAATGTCAATAGCTCAAACTCTCGTAAATGCGAGACCTAATGCATTGCAAATGCTTGTTTTTTCTTTTCATGTGCTTGTTCTTATTTCGTAGTGTTGTTCGGAATTGATTGAAGATGGATTTAACACTGTTCTCACATTCATTGGAGAGAACAAGGTATTGCTACTCAGGTCAGTAGGCCCTTCTCAGATATTCGTGACACGATTCATGTTTTCATCAGTAAAATGCATAAAGGCGGATTAAATGACCGTCCTTTTCTTATCCTTGAGTTTAGTGAAGTCCAATATATTTATTGTACTACGGTAACGGATATGTATACATTTGTTTCAGCTGTTATTTGTGTAACCTTAAGCAACGAACAGTGTTCATTTGATTATCGTACACAAGGTTAAAGTATTACACTGAATTTCAATCCTTCCATCCTGATTTTTGCAAAACCTGTGCAGGTAAACAAATCAGTTCTTACTGGAAGTTGTCGCAAAGATTTTCAGAAACTTATACAAAGTTAGAACCATTGTGAGTAGCACTTTAAGAATTGTTTTGTAGTCCCATTGTTTCTGCTTGAGTTGCCCTTTGTGTACTTATTTTACTGTAAATACCCTGAGGCAAAACTGAAAAGGTAAGACTGACCGTTAATGGCTTTGATAAAAAATCTGTCAACTTTAACAGCCAATTAAAATGCTGTCGCAGTTTGAGACACATGTCCTGTTTTACGTTTACACTCAGATGACCTTCATGACAGTTGAAGCAGAGTGCATTCCAACATTGTTTCGCCAGCTAACCAAACAATATTTCTGTTTTTCTGCTGTACCCCCGTTTTCCTCGGGTTATTAGTTCAGCGTTTCGCGCTGAAAGATCAGGTTTTCGGCATTAGCCAAGCACACCTGATGGAGCCGAACTGTGGACAGCTGCTTCTGTAGTGACGAGACCGGCAGCTAACATGTAAGACATACCTTTTATTAGAGAGCAAGCTGGGGCACAGCCTCCACCCCACCCCAGTCCCCTAGCTTCTAACATTCTAGAACTACATCTGTGGTAACCTGCTACCCTGGATACCACACATCCTCTCTTCTTACAGTTCACATTAGAAATAAACCACAAAAGCATATAATATTGACCTTAAAAGGACTAAGGAAAAAACACAAAATATTATGTGCAAACCGAGATCATAATTAGACAAGTAACAAGATGCAAATAAGGCACACAACAATATACACTATCCCCTTTTTAGCATGCTATAACTTAATGAAATTGAAACATACAGTACAAAAGTGTTTTTAAGATATCACCCCATTACATTACAAAATCGTGAAACTGTTTTGGTAAAGCAGTCCATCTCGCCACCCGAGTGTAAACTCCTGATTTAGCAGAAACGTCACCAACATCACCGCTACCATTCATTCTCTCATCTCTTAAACGAGCGAACTCTGGCAATGAATTATCAGCATTCCCAGTACTTCCTCTCGCAGTGTTCGAATTAGCATTCTGCATTCTCAGTATTTCCGTGCGCATTGTTCAATACCTCTTCCTCTCTGTCAGTTCCAGCAATCTTGGGCAATTGGGATCACATTCATTATCATTCCAAATCCCCTCAGTAAGTTCCACACCCCTCACCCCTGTCATGACTTTGCTTCTCAGCTTTCCAAGTCAGAACTTTATCACGTCTAGACTTTCTCCCACAATGCCAAATCTTTCAATTATTTAACAGTGCTGACCTAGAATAAAGTTCTATCACTTGAAAAGGCCACGACAACCTTTCTTGGTTCTAAACCCCAGTTTGACTTTTACTCAGTTATCTGGCTTCAAGTACACATCTTTCACACCATGCTTCTTGTTGTAATATTCTTTAAACACTTCTTGCACTCTTAACAAATTACTTTTGACCACAGAGGGAGATCATTTGCTACATAGCTTCATCTTCATCTACGGAGTATTGTCCTTGGTAAATGGTTCTCTACCTCTTAAAATCCTAAATGTACTGTTACCCATTACTGTAGGAGTGATTCTGTAGGCCCATACCATGCTCCCCAACTCCTTCTCCCAGTCAAGCCCAGCATTAATGGCGGCCCGCACACATTCCATAATCACTGTATTGGACCATTCTACAGCTCCATTTCCCACTGGACGATATATCTGGGTACACCTTCCTCTAATACCATACCTAGACAAAAATTTCAACAACTTGTCAGCAGTAATTTGTTTTCCATTGTCACTTAACGAGGATGTGGAAATCCCCTTCCTCAAAAATATTTTCCCTCAGGAGGATACCACTGTATTTGCATCCGCATTGTCACAAACTTCAACTTCTGGCCATTTGGAGTATTAGCCTATAAGAACAATTACATACTTTGGTCTACCCCACAAGTCTAAGATGGGTCCCAAAACGTCCACACTCAACTCCTCCCATGGATTCTTGGTCATTTGGTATCTCCACCACCACCACCACCACGTCCACCGCCACCACGTCCACCACAACCACGTCCACCACAACCACGTCCACCACCACCATGTCCGCCACCACCACGTCCACCACCACCACTATGTCCACCACGTCCACCACCACCACGTCCACCACCACCACATCCACCACCACTAAGTCCACCACGTCCACCACCACCACTACGTCCACCACTACGTCCACCACCACGTCCACCACCACCACCACCACCACATCCACCACGACCACCACCATGTCCACCACCACGTCCACCACCACGTCCATGTCCACCACCACCACTGCCACCACCACGTCCACCACGTCCACCACCACCACGTCCACCACCACCACGTCCATGTCCACCACCACGTCCACCACCGCCACGTCCACCACCCCCACCATGTCCACCACCCCACCACATCCACCACCACGTCCACCTCCACCACATCCACCACCTCCACCACCACCTCCATGTCCACCACCACCACTTCCACCACCACGTCTACCACGTCCACCACCACCACGTCCACCACCACCACGTCCAACACCACATCCACCACTACGTCCACCACATCCACCACCACTACGTCCACCACCACTACGTCCACCACCACCACTACGTCCACCACCACCACTACGTCCACCACCACTACGTCCACCACCACCACGTCCACCACCACCACCACGTCCACCACCATAATTTCCACCACCACCACCATGTCCACCATCACCACCACCCATGACGGGTACAGTGTCACTGGAGGGCAGGGGTAATAGGAGTGTCAAGCCCGGCTGTACATGGGACATTTAAGGATGCATTGGGTGCGAGAAGACGGGAATAGGGTCTAGAAGTATTACACCAGACCCAAGATACATTTTGAAGAGGTTCAATGTCACAGGGGCTCCTGTAAAAGCACTCGCAGCATGTCTACCTCACAGTGGCATACCTGCACGAGCCACTCACTCAGAACAAGCATTGGCATAGCCAATAGGTCTCGCCTTTGGGACCTCTTAAGTGTTTAGCCATGCAACACTTGATGTTGTTGCACCAAGGATATTGTGCTGGATAACTAAACACTTATAAGGTCCCAAAGGCGAGACCTATTGGCTATGCCAATGCTTGTTCATTGTGTTGCTGTCCGCCTTTTTGACAGATGCATTGAAGCACTGAGGATTATGGCAATCTTCCATTCTGAGGAGTTACGGAACTCTTTGCATAAATAGTCCATGACAGGAAGGACACCCAAAATGTATTTTTTCAGGCTGGGCACAGTGGATTCTTTTAGAAGTCGGGCTATGGGCAATGGTGTGTTGCTCCGCCTGATAGAGATTCAGAGCACATTGATGCTGTTAGCAAAAGAACGTTCTCCTCTGCCAGTTTGGCATTGTTTTCTCTGAAGGCGGTCTGCCTTCTAGGAAGACACATTCATGGCCAAATCACTGATATAATCAAACATCCATTTTTTATGCACTATACATAGGCACTGTGCCACATGTGCCAAAGTTTACATTCTTTAAGGTAAGATTTAAAGAGACGTGTACAGACAATTTTCTCTCAAGCTGTTGTACTTCAGGTTCACAAAAAATCTGTAAATGCCATTCCAAAAAACCTAACCAAGGGAATGGGGATTCCGCTGAATGTGCGAAAAAACAAGACCCCTGTCCAAAGAAAAGAAAATTCTTTCCTTGAGTCCCCTCACTCACCCAGGGTTGCCCCTAGGTGACATGCTTCATTATTGGGGCCATCCCAAACAGCAGCTGCTGCTTGGGGCGTGCTGCGACTTGCAGAACTACGTAGGAGCACTTTTTTGTGAAGAAATGTGTAGTGCAGTGTTCGTGGAGTGGTGAAAGTGATGTTAAAAATACCTAGCTAGTGAGCTAATATTTTATTCTCGCTCCTAGTTGATATGGATAAAAAGGGGGCTAAATAGTAGGGAAAAGATATAACTTTTATGTGTATACAGTCCCTAATATTCAGTCGACATGTTTCGAGGTATCACCTAAACCACACAGGACCACACAGGGACCAGCCCCATGCGTGCCACTCCTTGTGAAAACCTATAATAAAGTGCGGATGCACACCTAATGTGTGAGCACCCGATTCAAAATACATACGGTTTAGTCTTTGACTCGTAGTATTTATGCTATGGCAATACTATGCCTCATGGTCTGCCGGAGTAGAGGGGCTTGTAATCATACCTTTGTCAAAGCACACCTCCGTCTAATAACACCTACTGGCACCCAGGCTACGAGTCAAAGACTAAACCGTATGTATTTTGAATCGGGTGCTCACACATTAGGGGATACCTCGAAACCGGTCGACCGAATATTAGGGACAATATACACATAATAGTTATATCTTTTCCCTACTATTTTACCCCCTTTACAGGGAAGTTATAGTAAGAAAAGAAAATAAAAAAACCTTAGTAATTCACTGGAACAAACAAAAGTTACAGGGACGTTATAGTTAAGCTCATATATCACTTGTAGAAAACCAGCAAAATGCAGCTGTTATAGTTACCTGAGCTAACTATAACTTATGCTTCCACAATACACTGCTTATGACCTCAAAAATAAAATGAGAAAAAAAGGTTCCCATATATATTAATTTTAGGTCTAGGAATAGTGGGAAATAGACAAGCACAATAAAAGTTCAAAATCCCACGTGACCTGTCTATCTTCTGTGTTGGCTCTAAGTGCTCAGTGACCAGACCAAAACTATTTATGGGCATGTAACTCCTTTTATATGTTTATTTTCTTTTTTATTCATTTAAACCATAGTGGATGTGTCCTTCCATGCTTTCCAATTTACATGTTCAAAACATTATTTACAATTGTAGCCATATATATTTTAGTATTGTTACTTATCAAAGACACATTTGTCCAAAACAAGAAAAAAGATTACTTCATATATTTAACCGACAACTCACATAAAAACACTATACTGTATACATATCAATTGTATTAAAAAATATAACTGTTTTCCACCCCCATATCACAATCCACTCTTGCATTCATGCACAAAACAGGCCAATTTTCTCATGTACACCACTCATTCCAGCCCCAGCCACATATAACATACACTACTGGTTACAACGGGGAAAGATCTCCAATTTCTGCCGTTGTGGTGTTGTGGACTGGGATCTCTCAACCAGGGCAGCACTTAGATACCGCCTGTTGTGTTGCTTCTTAGGGGATGCCAAACACCATTGCTGGCTCCCACTGTGTTTTTGTCTTAACATATGTGTTCTGAGAGGCTGTGTGACTGCATCAGTGTGTGAGTGGGTGCATGAGTGGTAGTACAGCTACGCAAACAATAGGCAAACAATAGGCATCTGAGTAGCTGCATGCGTGTGTGTAGCTGTGTGGGTATGTGAGTGGTTGTATAGTTGTGTGAGTGGGTGTGTGAGTGGGTGTATGGGTGAGTTAGTGGTGGTATGAGTGGGTGAGTGGGTGTGTGAGTGAGTGTATGGGTAAGGAGTGGGTGTCTAAATGGCTGTGAGTGAGTGACAGTGTGTAAGTGGTTGTATGGGTAAGTGAGTGGCTCAGCAAGTGTTTGGTTAAGTGAGTTGGTGTGTGAGTGGCTGTATTGGAGAGTGAGTGTCAGTGTGAATGGCTGTAATTTGAGGGAGCAGATGTGGGAGTGTTTGTTTGGATGTGTGAATATGTATGTAAGTGGTTGTGTGGGTGTTTGAGTGTGTCAGTGCTAGTATGGTTGAGTGAGTGGGTGTGTGAGTGGCTTTTATAGGTGAATAAGTGTGTGTGTGAGTCACTGTATAGGTGACTGAATGGTTGTGTGAGTGGCTGTATCAGTAAGTGGGTGTGCGATGGCTGTGTGAGTAATTGTATGGGTCTGTGAATGGGTATGTGAGTGGTTGTGTGAGTGTATGAGAGGTTGTATAGGAGTGTGAGTGGGTTGCGAGTGGTGCTGGGGATGATGTCATTTAAAATCTCATCAGTGATGTCATGGACTATGTCCCTGTAACCGTTGTTTTTTTAGTGAATTTCTGTTTTTTAATGTTATTTCTTAACCATAATGTCACTGCAACCTTTGTTTTTTTTCAGTGAATTTCAAAGGTTTTTAAACCTTTTATTTCCTAACTGTAACCAGTAACCTTTGACAGTGAGTGTGTGCATAAGTGTCTTAGTGGGTTTGTGAGTGGGTGTGAGAGTGTCTGAGTGGATCTGGGAGTGTCTGCACAACTGTCTCATTGAGTGTGTGAGTGGGAACATGAATGTTTGAATGGCTCTGTAAGTGTAAGTGTAAGTCCCTGAGTGAATGAGTGCATGAGTCTCTGATTGGGTCTGTGAGCGGGTGCTCGAGTGTCTAAGTGGGTCTGTGAGTGGGTGAATGAGTCTCTGGGTCTGTGAGTGAGTGCACGAGTCTCTGAATGGGTCTGTGAGTGAGTGCATGAGTCTCTGAGTGGGTCTGTGAGTGGGTGCAGGAGTCTCTGGGTCTGTGTGTGAGTGCGTGAGCCTCTCAGTGGGTCTGTGAGAGTCTCTGAGTGGGTCTGTGAGTGGGTGCGTGAGTCTGAGTGGGTCTGTGAGTAGGTGCATGAGTCTCTGAGTGTGTCTGTGAGGGGGTGCATAGCTGTCTAAGTGGGTCTGAGTGGGAGTGGGAGTATATGAGTAGGTCTGTGAGTGGCTGCATGAGTCTCTGAGTGGGTTTATGAGTGGGTATATGAGTGTCTTAGTGGGCCTGTGAATGGGTGCGTGGGTCTGTAAGTAGGTGTGTGTGTGTCTCAGTGCCCCCGGTTTTGCCTGTTCTGCCCTCTGTCTTCCCTTTCCTGCTAGTTTTTCTGCCTCTGTTTTGCTGTTCCTGCTCGTTTTTCTGCCCTCTGTTTTGACATTTCTGCTTGATTTTCTGCCCTCCATTTTCCCTTTTCTTCAAATTTTTCTGCCCTTTATTTTGCCCTTTTCTGCTCTGTCTTGCCTTGTCTGCTCATTTTTCTTCCGTATTTTTCCACTCTTCTGCAAAGGAGAGGGGAGCTGCATGACCCCCATCCCCCAAGACCAAACCAAAACATATTGGTGGAGGGGGCTGCGCGACCTCCCTCCCGGGGACCCCAGGGTAGGGCCACAATTCAATATGGTAGTGGGCCACGCAACCCCCTCACCCCAGCTTATTTCCAACCCAAGGCCCCCATTCCCCAGGGCCTGGTCTCAACTGAAAGGGGGAAGGGAGCCGTGTGCCCCCGGGCCGATTTTGGCCCCGGACCCCATCCCCCAGGGCACAGCCATGTGTCCCTGGGTGCCCTGGTCTCAACCAGGGCACCCAGTGTGCAGGATGGGGACCGCAGGGGGATCTTCAAGGCCCCTGCAGTCCCAGCTAGGTCCCTGCCTCCTACGAAAGAAAGCATTGCTCTTGCATGCAGTGAGCTGCTGGAAATGCAGCTCCCTGTGTGTGAGAGCTTCCAGCAAGTGGGAGTACTTTGACAGCTTCCGCTTGCTGGAAGAGTAGTGATTGCTTTTGCTTCATAGGAGCAATCAGCTCGAACCAAGCAAAAGCAAACAGCTATGTCCCAAGGGTGGGCACCCCAGGACATAGCAGGAGCCGGCCCTGGGGAGTGCGGTCCACAGGGCTGTATATATATATATACAGGGTTAATACTTACCTATAATATGAAATAAGTTTAATACTTAACTATTTTATATATATATATATATATTTATATAGATATATACACATACATATATATGTATGTGGTTATTTGGACAAAACATCGAGTCATAAATATCGAGTGACGCCAATATCGAGTTTTTTATATTGTGTCAGAAATATTGTGATGAGGAAATATCGTTGACAAACGTATCTTTTTTTAAGGTAATTATTATTGTTTGCAAGCATATCGTTATTATCATTTACAATAATATTGTTGTAAAAAAAAAAAATAATAACCTTTATGCGTTTTAAATAATATTGTAATTTGATGTTATATATTGTTTGTATAATTGTTGTTAATGGTGTTCAAATACAGTTTGTAATTTTAAATTAGTTATAATTTTTTATTTAATTGTTAATAGCAATGTATAGTCCTAGCAGATTGTGAGTTTTATAGGGGTACAAAGTAGGAAGTTAAGTATCATTAATTAATAATAAATTTTCGTTAATATTAAAAATTGAATTGAAAAATATGTAAATTGTGTAAATAATACTTTTTTAAAGTTATATTTTATGTGCGGGTTGTTGGGTTTGTGAGGGTATAGGGTAAGAAGTTAATTAAGCAATAATTAATTCGTTATTTATTATTTAATGTAATCTAATATATGCGGGGATGACATCACAGAAGATTAAAATAAAGATCATGGAACACAGAAGTAACATCAGTTATGGGAGGACCATGACACGGTTTACCACGCATTATGATGAAATTAAACATACTGTGGATGATCTGTACTGGGCAGTACTAGACAAGCCCTACATTTCGACTACCACGAGAGATCCCAAGAGGATTTCATTTCTGAGAGAACAGAAATTGTTGTACAGACTTCGGAGCAATGTGATTGGCCTAAATAATGACATAGCTTGGACCACCCTGGGCAGGACATAGGGGGGTTAACACTTCATCAGATGAGGACTGAATGCCGGACATGGTCTGAAGAGGCTCCTACCTAAACCAGTGCAGGTTACTGACTCTTCCAATACAGGCACTGGGAAGTCAGTTAACTACCTATAGGGTGAATGTACACTAAGGAACACTATGCAATAATACCATAGAAGAGGTGTGCGGTACACTCTGAGACATAGGGGTTTTGCCATCAATTGGTGTTTCTGCCACTGATAATTAATATTATTGGTACTGATTACGTGGGTGGCTCCCTATAAAGGCACTAAGGATTATCATCCTACTATCGGGATAGGGCACCTAGTGGTTTGCTTTTCAATTTGACTGGATTTGACCTTCCTACCACTATAGAATATTTTAATATACGCACACCTAGACTCTGAGTGTGCAATATAGGCGGACTTGGGAACAATTAAAAACGATTTTTCCTCGAATTAGAGGTTATGAGCCTTTACAAGCTGGTAGAACAACGACGAAGTGGTGAAGTGTCAGAGACAGTCCGATTCCTTTGAGCATGCGCAAGAGCAGAGGGAGGCTGACTGATTCAGCATTCCAGCTTTTTCACTCTGGGTGACGCTCCGGCTAGGTGACGTGCAAAGCCCCCGCAGTCACGAGATGGGAAGCAGTGCTTCATTAACACAACCCCAATGACTGCCTCCCAGCAGAGGCGCAACTAGAGCCAAATTTCGGGGGAGGGGGGGAGGGTATGGGGGGGGGGCTAAGAAAAAATTTCGGGGGGGGGGGCTGAATCTTTTAAGCCATAATGCAGAGGGGAAATGCATGGGCTCTTAGAAGGGGTGAAACAACAGCGAGGCCTCATTAACATGCAAATGGTCTTTGGGTGAGGCTGTGTGTGCGCCGGGAAGCTGTCTCATCCCGGGCTGCCACACACGACGGGGGGGGCTGAAGCCCTGTGAGTCCAATGGGTGTTGCGCGCCTGCCTCCCAGTACCTACACGGCACCAGGGAGGACATTATTCCAGAAGCGCACCACCCTTATTTTTTATTTTTGTTTTTTTTATTTATTTTATGCGTTTTTATATAGCGCTGACTTTACCCAAAGGTTTCAGAGCGCTTCACAATAGGAACAGTAATGATACATGAGGAGCAAATTACAAGTGAGCATGTTACAAAAGCAAACGTTACATTACATGAGGCAATAGTGACAATTGTGCATGTCTCAAGAGCAAACAAAATACAAGAGGTAGCAAACGATACGTTACAAGAGGAAAAAGTGACATGTGTGCATGTTACAAAAGCGTCAAAAGTAGAGGTAAAATACTGCAATAAATGGCAGATACTCAGAACACAAGAGCAAATGTTACGTTACATGAGGCAATGGTGGTAATTGTTACTTAGAGAATTTTGATCCGCACTCAAGTACAAAACACAAGTCCATCCAATTTGTACATACCTTTTGGTGCAACATGACGACAGAGTGACAGCTTTCTCGAGACTGATTTTACGACTATTGAACTAGCCATGACCTAAGGCTATCAAAAGGTGTTTTTACACATAAGACATGCCCCTACCTGAACTTACATGACCAGAAACTTCAGAACAATGATAAAGAAAGAACAACAAGGTAGAGAGAATAAGAAGAGATCAAATATTCGCATGAGAGTCAACTGTTGAGCCCTGAAGAAGTCCTCAAGAAGGACGAAACCCGTTGGCTACTAGGAAGAAAGAATATAAGAATAAAGGACAATATAAAACCATACAAATTGGATGGACTTGTGTTTTTTTTATTTGAGTGCGGATCAAAATTCTCTAAGTAACTGTATATAGTGGAAGTTTCTTTCACTTGTTTGGGAAGCGAAGGGGTCTTGCTTCTCTGATCCTTGCACCATAGAACTGATACCATTCCCGAGATAGGGATAAGTGCTGTAATGAAATCTAATGGTGGTAATTTTGCATGTATCACAAGCAAACAAAATACAGGAGGTAGCAGACGATACGTTACAAGAGGAAAAGTGACGTGTGCATGTTACAAAAGAGTACAAAATACAAGTAGAAGTATAATATTGCAATAAATGGCAGACACTCAAACCACAAGAACACACTGGGAAGGCACTTCTATAGTCATGGAGAACAGAATTTCCTATAATGGAAGGACTTCCTTCAGATAATAGAGCGGGCGTGAATTAAATTTGGAAGTGTCTTGAAGGAGGAGAACTTTGAGGTCAGTTTTGAAGGCCTGGGAAGAGGTGGTGGTCTGGAGCTGAGGCGGAAGTGAGGTCCAGATTCTCACCGCGTTGCCTGAAAAGGATTGGGCCATCGATCTTTCCTTCTTGAAAGTGGGAGGTTCAAGCAATACATTTTCCGCATTACGTGATGGTCTAGAGCCTCCAGAGAGTTTCAGTTTATTTGCCATGTAGCGAGGAGAGGAGGAGTGCAAGGCTTTTTGGGTGATACAGGCAGTCTTGTAGATAGATCTTGCCTCGATGGGAAGCCAACGGAGGGTGGATAGAATGGGTGTTATGTGGTCGCTTCTTTTGGCCCCATATATGAAACGCGCTGCTGAATGGAGAACAGATTTAAGGGGGGAAAGGTGGGATTTGGGGAGGCCAGTAAGAAGAGAATTGCAGTAGTCCAGTCTGGAGAGAACCAGCGATTGGACCAGGGTTTTAAGGTCTTGCTCCATGAAGAAGTGACGAATCCCCCCTAGAATGAGCAGTTGGAATCGGGCAGACTTTGCAATGGAATTGATGTGGGAGAGTAGATTGAGTTTTTTGTCGAGTATGACACCAAGGGATTTTGCGCTGTCGACAATGATGGGTTTATTGTTAAGTAGATTCATCTGATCCATCCATGATTGAACCGGGGGAGGAGAAAGTGAGGAGGAGAGGAGGAGGAATTCAGTTTTGGAGGGATTCATAATCAGTTGATGAGTTAACATCCAGTTTTGAATGGAGTCGAGAGTAGAGCTTAGGATGAAGAGATCGTGAGTGGAGGCCACCTTAAGGTAGATTTGGGTGTTGTCCGCATAGAGATGATAGTGGATCCCGGATTTACTTAGGAGATTTCTCAATGGTTCTAAATAGAGATTGAACAATGTGGGTGCAAGGATAGAGCCTTGAGGAACACCTTGACCTACCGCCAAAGGAGATGAAAGACTGTTCACTATTTTGATCATTTGGGATCTATCAGAGAGGAAGGAAGCAAACCATTTAAGCACAGTGCCCTCCATGCCCATTCTCTGTTGAAGAGTGTTAAGGAGAGTGTTGTGATTGACAGTGTCAAAGGCTGCAGAAAGGTCAAGGAGAATTAGAAGACAAGACTCCCCCGAATCGAGTATCCGCAGCGGGTCATCAATCACTTGCAGCAGGGCTGTTTCAGTGCTGCAGTTTTGAATGAAGCCAGACTGGAAATTGTCAAGAAGATCATTGTCCTTGATATGACGAGAGAGTTGTTTCGCTACACATCTTTCTGTGATTTTCGCAAGAAAAGGTAGGTTAGTGATGGGGCGGAAGTTGTTGAGGTCGTTCGCATCAGCGGTGGGTTTTTTAAGCAGAGGGGTGACCTGCCCAGTTTTGAAGGAAACAGGAAGGGAGCCTTGACAGAGGGAGAAGTTAACCAGAGTGGTCCAGTAGGAAAGAGAATGGGTATAGAAGTCAATGGCAATGGCACTAGGGATGGGGTCAAGAGAATGGTTGGAGGATGCATTTGAGGAGGGCATCTTCAGAGATGGGGTCAAAGTTCTGCCAAATGGCTAAGGATTTGTGCTCCTCTGGAGGGGTAGGATGAATGACCTGATCCACAAGTGATTACACTTTTTCGTCAAAGAATATAGCGAATTCCGCTGCTTTCTTTGTAGAATCCTCCAACTTGGAGGTTGGGGGAGAGCAGTTTCGATTCTTGATGAGATCGAATAGTTTTTTGGGTCTATTTTTGGCTGAGTCGAGGAGGGTTCTGAAGTGCGACGCTTTTCAAAGGAAGATGTGCTTGTGGTACTTGGATCTTGCTGAACGAAGCGTGGCCAAATTATCGGTGGAGGGCACTTGTCTCCATTGATTCTCCAGGACTCTTAGGTACTTCCGTTCTTCATAGAGGGTTTTGTTGAACCAAGGTGCTGAGGGATTAGGCCTTTTCTTTTTGTTTTGGAGAGGAGCGACATTATTGATTTCGACTGCAAGGACTGTGAGGCATTGGGAGGTGAGTTCGTTAACATCTAGGTTCGGGTTAGCAAAGCTGATTTACAGAGAGTACCGAGGTCAATATTTTTAGTGTCACGGAACCAGGAGGTAGCCCACTTAGGTTGGCCGAGAGTTATAGAGTGTGATAGGTGAAGAGAGAATGGGATGAGGAGGTGGTCAGACCAGTCTACATGAATAGGGGTAGCGATAATAAGCATGCCTGCTTTAGAAATAACAAGGTCCAGGATTAGAGTGTGTTGTTTCTGTGCAGTGTTGGATGAGATCATTTGCAGAGAGGAAGGTGGCCAGCAAATTCGCAGAAGAGTCTTGAGGCGAGCCCCAGTGGAGATTGAAGTCACCCACGAAGATCTGATTGTCACTTTGCGAGTATTGGTCGCTGATGAAGTCAGTGAATTCCTCCATAAACGAAGGGCCACTACCAGGCGGGCGGTAAATGACATGGAATCTGAGGGGTGAGCGGTGGTGCAATTGAAGCTCAAGAGATAGGCATTCCAAAGTGCTGAAGGAGCTGTTAGGAAAAGCCTTAAGTTGAAGGGAGTTTCTAAAGATGACTGCAACACCTCCCCCAACTTTGTCATTTCTAAATATAGAATAGCCTGTGGGTAATAGGAGATCAAACATAGAGTGAGAGGTATCGTTGAACCAGGTCTCTGTGAGGAAAAGTATGTCAATATTGTGAAGGATGATGGTATCGGAGATTGTGTTTTATTGCAGATCTGCAGTTTTGGAGCAAACAGCGCAGCTCTGTCAAGACTGTTTTGGTGACGGGGGCACTTGGGCTAAGAGGGGTGATAGGGATATTGTACTTATACGAGGGTGCTCGGGAGGGTTTAGGTGGATGAGTGGTTCTGACAGAGGAGATGGTCGGAATAGTGTAGATAGTAGGGTTACTTGGAGATGAAAGTGGAAGAAGGGTGGCGTTCGAGGGCTTGTGTGAGTTTGCAATGTTTGCAGACGACAGGTTATGCTTGGCTATTGTGGGGTGTTGGGGCGAGGTGCATCTCGTGGGAAGGTGAGTGTTTTCCAAAGGAATTGAGGTGTATGGAAAAGTGGAAATCTTGGAGCTTAAAAGTGAAATGGTAGCTTCAAGTTGGGAGATGGAGGTGATAAGAGAGCCTAGCATATTTTCCAGAGACAGTAGGGCAGAGCACGGCATGTTGGGTGGCTCTATGGAAACAGGAGGGGGTGCAATTGGCGGTGGAAGGCAGGGAGAGGTGGGGGAACGGGAAGGGAGTTGGGGTACAGGGTTCAGAGGTGGGGAAAGGTGGTGGTTGAGAGCGGGCGTTGGTGCATCAGAGGTGAAAGGAGAGTTGTCTTTGTTGGCGTTGCAAGAAGGATAGGAATTAAGGACATAATTAGGGGGAGATAGGTGAGGAGTGAGGCGGTGGGGCGGAAGGAGAGGGGAGGAATGTGTGGAGACATAGGAATGAAGGAGGTTTGGGAAGAAAGGAGGGGGTTGGAGAGGTCCTGTTAGCTAGGTGAGGTGGCTGTGAGGGAAAGGGCATCTGGCAGAGTGAGGGGAGTTGGGAGATAGGGAAGTTGAAGAAAGGAAGTGGTTCTGCTAGGCCCGAGGGAGGGAAAGGGAAAGGGTTACCGAGGGGGGAAAGGGGGTAGCACAGCATTGCTGGAGGAGTGGGGGGAAGGAGAGAGATGTAATGGGTTTGTGGAGAAATCGGGGTGCATAGCGAGAGAAGGAGGGGTAGAGAAGAGGAGGGAATAAGGGGAACGTAAGGAAAGTTAACTAGGGGAGAAGGTTGGAGGAGAGGTGGACTAAAAAGAGGGGTGGCAGGTAGGGATAGGGGGGAGGAGATGAGATTGGAGTACTGGGACGGTGCAGATTGGACGAGGAGCGTATTAGTTAGGTAAGGCTGAAGTGATTAAGGGGGGGCATACTGTGAGGGGGGAGAATGGGAGAGGAGGGCACAGGGGAGGGGGAGGGAAGAGGGTCGACCTGAGCCTCCCGAGGGTGCAGCCTATTGGAGTGGAGGGGGGTCAGGGGAGGAGAAAGGGAGTAATGGGTGGAGATAGATGAAGAGTCAAGGGATAACCCGGTCGCAGGGGAGGGGAGTAGGGAAGGGAAGGGAAGGGTTGGTCAAAGAGAGAGAGACAGGTGTATTTGGCTTGGATCATGACAGTACCGTTGTTATAGAGTGAGATAGTGAGGGAGCCGTTGAAACACGCAGAGGGGGAAAATTTTAGCTGTTTCCCATGAGGGATAGAGGAGGAGGAGGTGATGTTAAGGGAATTATATAAGCTGGTGGACCAAGAGGGGATGTCGTGAGTGGAAAAAATGAAATCGTTTTTGAGCCTCCCATAACGACCATTGTAAAATTGATCAACAAAAATGGAACCAGGGAAACATTCAATGGTGTTATGCTTGAATCGTTTTGCTGAAGCTTTAGTCAGGTTAGGAGGATAAACGATTTTGTAGCAATTAATTCCAGACTTAACTCGAGTGGTGGCCATGTTGGGAGAATGAGGAGGAGGAGGGTGGTGGGGATATGAGAAGGGTGTTACTAGGAAAGCGGTGGTGAGGAAAAGTATAAGGACAAAAAGGGGGCACATATTCCAGACGCTGGGTGGAGATATCTGAACTAATGTGCAGTCCGAGAAGTGAGGCGATTAGGGACAGGTTGTTACATCAGAGCAGGAGAAGATGGGGGCACAGATTCCAGTGGTCGAGAAAGCTTTGCTGCTTGGGAGTCTCTATGATTCCGCTGGTATTTGATGGGCCATGCACCTAGGTAATCACATAATATACATGGTGCCACCTGGCACTAGATCATATTTACAAGGGAATTGTTTACACATGACAGGGCCAACTGGACCACTGTCAGAACCATCACAAAGCGAACTTAGTAAAAGTAAAACAGATCATAAACGTACAACCAGTAACCACTGGAAATCACTGTACTTAGCATCAGCCTGTAACATAAACCACATTATGCACAGCATCACATTAGGTGCCAAACGCATTGTACGCCCAAAATCTCAACAGTCTAATATTAGACCCTAACCTCCTAAGTATCACTAACATTAGGGGCATAAAGCACAGACTAATATTAGACCCTAACCTCATTAGTATCACTAACATTAGGGGCATAAAGCACAGGGTGGAACATAATCTCACTAGCATAAACCATAATATGCAAGACAACCTCATAAGCATAAACATAAAAACCACACTTAGAGGTAACCACAACAAGGTGCGAAAATCATACTACATGAAATACATTTCCTAGCACCACATAATCACATTAGGGCCTGGCGCCCAACAAACCTCCCAGTCCCCCTGGCCAACTGGCCATCTCAAAGGGGCTCAAATGCCCTGTGTCCAGAATGTCAGGGCTGCTGCCAATGCAGCGAAAGTCCAGACCCATGACGAAGTAAGGAGGGGACTTGGCGATCTGAAGTAGGGGTGTTTTTGAACAAAGCTAATATTGATTGTGAGAGGTAATGCTCCATGGTACGTGATGGAGATCGGGATGTCGAATCCATTACAGACTTGAATGTGAACTATTTTAGCATGGTCACTCTTATAACAAATATATGTCATTGCCATTTACGTCTAAGTATGTTGCAGGTTACATGTGGAACTGAAAGCGTACGATCAGTAACTTTGAAAGTGTCACAATCTAACTTTGCATACATTACCCCTATTCTCCTAACTAGTGTGTGACTACAGGGGGTCGCCCTCATTACTCGTGCCAATTCTAGCAGTATCCTAAGTGAAACTCGGTAAGATGTACAGAGTTTGATGACTCATTACCCGAGCCTTGCAAGCAAGGGTATATGCATGCAGCTTTCACACGCTTGATTTCTTATGTGACATTGATAGGTGTGTTCATACTATTTTTAACCAGTTGAAGTTTTTAATATAAAAACATGAAATTCAGGGTTTACTAAGGGCACTGTCCCCCACGAGCGGTGATTTAAAATAATTGATAAACAGGCAGTATCGCCCCTAATGGGTTGAGAAAGGACAAAGGTAGCAATATTTTTATCACATAAAACACACAAGGTATTCACATCTGTCATAAATACCAGTATTCTTTTCACTTGCATATTTTATTTCTTTACTTACAGATCCAATTTGGAGAATGATTACAGCACCTACTTAAACTCACAACTAACAGGTGTAGTAATCACATATACAAACTAAAGTATACTAGAAAGGGAGTAAGACTAGGCATCGAACAGTCCTGATGAAAGCTGGGAGGGACACGAAATCCGGCAGAAACATATCGACTTAATTGCAGAACGGAGGGGTGATTGGTGCTTAAATCACTTACTTCACCACCATCCTTTGGTAGGGAGATACCTTTTAGCCCTAACAGGGGAATCCAGCAATAAAATAGTTATTAGGATATCACTTAGTTAGTTTTAAACTTATTATCTGCACTAATTTTTCATTGGATCCTTTCTTTTTCTTTTTCTTTGTGTTTGTATTGTCTTACCCACCATATTGCTCCACCTCAAGCATTGGTCTGCGCAGAGGTGTCGTAGCAGACTTATGATGAAGCATGCCACAACTTGTTGTGGGTGAGGGCAGTTAAAGCATTGCACTTTGCTACTCTTTGCACTTAATTTTCTCATAAAAAACAATCCACATGTCCTTACTTCTCTGTGTGTGTTAAGGTTTACCTAGAGGAGGGCGAAATAAGGTCATTTCCTCCCCCCCCCTTTGCTTGTGTGAAGCCTTCAAGATCATGGGCAGCCAGTTGGTGGCAGGGTCTGCCATCACCTCCACCGCTGGCTCGATGTCACATCGGACAGGTGGGCCTTCCAGATAGTCCAAAGGGGTTACTCCCACCCATTTGAGACTACTCCTCCTTCCATGCCTCCATCTTGCAACCGGTGCCAGAAGTAGGCTGTGGTTGCCATTTCCTCTACATTCTGGTCCCGAAAAAGGACAAAGGCCGTCATTCTATCCTAGATCTACAAGCCCTCGAGCCTCAACTATTTCCCAAAAAAGGAAAAGTGCAAGATGCTCACATTGGCTCAGGTCCTGTCTGCCCAGGAGACTGGGTATTGGCGTTGGACACGCAGGAGGCCTATTACGATATTCCTGTTCACCCTTCTCATCTACGCTACCTGCGGTTTACGGTAGGCCACGAGCATTTTCAATTCATTTGTGCTTCCCTTTGGCCTTACCAGCGCCCCACAGGTGTTCACCAAGGTGTTGGTGGTGGTCACAGCTCATCTACACTGATCTGGGGTGTGAGTTTCCCCTATCTCGACTACTGGTTGTTTAAAGGTAGTTCGCCCCAGGCTGTCGTCTCCCACCTCCAGACTATACCGAAGTGTCTGCATTTGCTGGGGTTTACTATTAACATGCCGAAGTCACACCGGCTCCCTCTTAGACGTTCCCTTTCATCGGAGCGGTTTTGAACACAGTACAGTTTCTGGCCTATCCTCCCGAGCGGCGAGTCCATGATATTCAGGTTATGATACCAATGTTTCAGTCTCTATCCTGAATTTCGGTAAGAATTGCTCCGAGGCTGCTGGGTCTCATGGCCTCCTTGATCCTGATAGTGACACAATACCTAAAGGTATATGCGGGCTCTGCAGTGGGACCTGAAGTTTTAGTGGACTAAGCATCGAGGGAACCTCTCCGACATGGTTCAGATCTCAGAGGGAACGGCACAGGATTTGTAGTGGTGGCTGACGCACACAAATGGGTCACAAACAGACCCCTCTCCCTTCCCCAACCAGATCTCACAGTAGTGACACATCATCATTTCAGGGATGGTGTGGCTACCTGGAAGATTTGGAAATCCGAGAACTCTAGTCTCCGTCAGACTCCGGACTCCACATCAATCTGCTGGAGCTCCGAGCAATTCATTTGGCAATTTTTAAGCCTTTCTTCTTTTCCTCAAGGGGAGGCTAGTACAAGTGTTCACAGACAACACCACCGCCATGTGCTACTGCAACAAACAGGGCGGGTTGGGGTTGTGGACCCTCTGGCAAGAGGCTCTGCATCTCTGGACTTGGCTGGAGCACCAGGAAATATCCTTGGAGGTTAAACACCTGGCAGGTTCACTAAAAGCCAGAGCTGACAAACTCAGCCATTGGTGCTCAGCGGATCACAAATGGTGTCTCCTTCCCAAAGTGACAAAAGGTCTTGTTCAACAGTTGCGAGAGCCTTGGTTAGATCTGTTCGCCTCTGCCAGGAACGCGCAATGTCAGCAGTTTGTGCGTCCTGGAGTTTCCAGGGCAGCTCTCTCGCTGAGATGCTTTCATCTCCAGGGAAGCTCAGGTCTCCTGAATGTCTTTTTGACCTTCCACTCCTGTCCAGAGTTCTCAAGAAGATCAGGACTGACCGGGCCCAAGTCAGCCTTGTGGTCCCAGACTGGGCACGGAGAATCCTGGTATTCTGAGCATCTCCAACTGAGCATCAATCCTCCGATCAGGTTGCCCCTTAGGGAGGATCTTCTGTCTCAGCAACAGGGGAGGGTTCTCCAGTTGAACCTGTCAACTCTACACCTTCTTGCGTGGAAATTGAGCAGCGACAGTTGACAGCATTTGACCTTCCTCCTGAAGTCTGTAATATTATTTTGGCAGCCAGGCTTCCCTTTACCAAGTCAGTGCACATCTGCAGATGGAACAAGTGTGTAATATACTGTACAGAGAAGTCTATTCTTTCTGCTTCCCTAGCTGATATTTTACTTTTTATTTTTAACCGTTGCCCAGCAGAACTTTGCCATGGGCACTCTAAAAGGGTACCTTTCAGCCCTGTCTGCCTTTCTGTGACAGCCAGACCAACCCACTTTATTTTAAATCTGCCACTGTAAATAGATTTCTCAAAGGCCTTGTACTTACTTTCCCACCTTCCTCTTTCATCATTCCTTAGTGGACCTTCATTTGTTTCTCACCTTTCTAATATGCGCTCCATTTGAGCCTCTGCACAACTGCCCCCTCTGGCTGCTTACCATCAAGACCTGCCAGGAGGATAAGTGAATAGTAGGCTTTGTCATCCAAGCCTCCTTACCTGACAATATTCCCTGACAAGTTGGTGCTTCGCACTAAGGCCCCTTTCCTACCAAAAGTGGTAACACCCTTCCGTGTGGGGCAATCTGTCAACTTGCTCCTCTACATTCCGCTAAAGAAGAGGAGCGACTCCGCCATCTAGATCCAAAAAGAGCATTGTTGTTCTACCTTGACCGCACTAAAGAATTTCGGGTGGATGACCAACTTTTAGTGGGGCATGTTGGAGCTAAGAAAGGTTGTGCTATGCATATGAGGACTCCGTCATGATGGGTCATCCTCTGCATCAAGATTTGATACACTCTGGCTAAAAAGCAGCCTCCTATAGGCCTAAGAGCTCATTCCACCAGAGCTAAAACTGCTACCACTGCATTGCAACATGGAGTTCCAGTCCTTGACATTTGTCAGGGAGAAACATGGGCATCCCTGCACACATTCACCAAGCACTACTTCCTGGACACTGAAGTCCGCAGGGACAGCCTTTTTGGCTGCTCTGTCCTGTAGGACTTCCTGGTCTAAACTTGTCTGCATACCCTCCTCTGGGGATGGTATTGCTGAGGTATATATTCAAAGGTAAACAATCTGCGGCTAGATGTCTCTATCGGATGGACAAGTTACCTTTGGTAACGCATTATCTGGTACAGACATGATCTGGCCACCGATTCTCCCTGCACTAAGGATAGGTTTTTAGGGTCATGGTTGATCCTTTTCAGGGCACTAGTTGTTCATAACACCCCAATGTCAGTACACTTAATGGCTCTTTGTTTCTAGTGTGGAAAGCCGTGATAAGTAATTGACATCAGCACGCCAAGGTGATGCCTAAAAGGTGACGCGGACATCACTACGGTGCAGACAACGGCGACAATGTCAAGCGGGGCCGACCGACACCACATACCGGTGTGCAGGGGTATTGCTTAAAGAAAAATCTTCTGGATCCAGTCTGATGCCTAGGAAATTCAAAGGTAGATGAGGCTTGATCATGTCTCTACCAGATAAAGCATGATCAAAGGTAAGTAACCTGTCCATCAGTGTAACGTGCTGAAAGTGTTAAGTGCCTGATATTGCATCAGTTACTTTTTTGCTGCAGTGGGTGATATGCCTCAGTTGGGTATGTTTTGCCCAGAGGTTATATGGTACTGTAGATGGCTTGCAATTGTAGTAAGCCCTAGGCTACTTGTTCTAAGGGGAACAGCAGAAGAGATGCAACTTTGCAAAGGCACAAAGAACAATGTAAAATTTCCTAGTTTTGTGTCTGAATGTCTTAATTCTATTTGGGATACAGAAGCACGCAATATGCTTTTTTCTCTCCCCACTGTTTTAGTCAGAAGCTGTATACCAAGTTACAAAAAAGTACAAAACCCATGAGTGACACTAACACAGAAAAAACTACAAGTCACATGGTATTCAATAGCCCATCAGACATAAAGTCCTCCTGCTTACCCCCTTTCTTTGATACAATGAATGAAGATATTGCCTTCCTCATCTACCTTTGATACTACTTCAAATAATTTCCTAAAGAAAAAATGAAGGATAACTTTTTAAAACCAGTTGTAATACCTTCTCAATATGCAATTATCTGGTCAGACAAAATGAGGGACCTAAAAGGGAGGCCATTCATAGTCAAATCCAAGAATGAATCTTTAACAAATCATGCAACGAACATTATACAGTCTGTGATATAAAAAAAGGGTGAGATAATCCATGCCTTTGTCCTTAGTAGATTTAAACTTTCAGAAGCAAAGGTTAAGACTTTTACATTCCCAGGCTGGACCAGGGGTGAAGATTAGGCTGGTTTAAATATTAGATACCATGTGTAAATCAAGCAATTAAAGTAGAATTTTATTAAATGTTTATTGATTTTAATAATCATCGCCCATGATTACATCTAAACTTACTCTATCAGTTCTGACTTTGATGCCACTGGTCCCCTGCAAAATCCCCTGCAAGCATCACATTTATACACTACAAGCCATTATTAAGTCTACCCAACGTGCTATTGAAGCACTGGACAATGGACTAAAAAGCTTTACAAAAGAAACAATTAGTTGATTTGCACCTATATGACTGAACACTCCCAGACTATATTCGTTCTCCTTGAGGCAGTGAACTACCCAGAGTTTAGGATTGTCTTGGAAGAGCAGGTACAATATAGATCTAATGCTAGTCTCAATTTGTCTAGCTGTTACAAATAAGACAACAGACATAATGTTGCCAATTGTGCTGATAATTGTGTCTTTGAAAGATGTTCATTAGAAGGCCATGAGTCTAAAAAAATCTAAGAACTGCTCGGCATATTTATGAGAGGCCTGCACGCCATTGCTTCGCAAATTTTGACGCGACGGCAGTGCAGGCAGTACTCCATACCTACAAGTTGACATATGAAACCAAATGCATCAGTTCTCGTAGGCCTGCGTACAAAAATACCTTGCCAGAATCAGCTGCTTCAAGTATGAGAATAAAATATGCAGGGTAGGAGTTCCCCATACCTTCCTTTGTAAAATGAACACAGTGATATTTCAATTTGTGACTCATCGTTGATAAGCATTGTACAGAGCATGTAATGCATCATAATTCCTGCGCATCAGCTGCCCAGGCATAGAAAATGATGTAGTGGCTGTGGAACATAAAGACAAGACACACAAAACAGTTTGGCAAGCTATTATACACCTTGGAAGTGCTCATTCTGCAGCTGAGAGTTTCATGGAGACCCCAACCCACACAACATAGGCAGCACAGGAGAAGGGAATGTGTATTTCGCCAGTGGATAACCCTCATCGGCCTCTGGAGGGGTGAGGTCATCAGATACTACAGACTCAGGAGGGAGTCCATAATAGAACTGCTGAACCAGATTGCGCCATGGCTCCAGCCACCAACTGCCAAGCCTACCAAAATCTCCCAGCAGGTCAAGCTGATGGCAGTCTTCCACATGCTGGCATCTGGTTCATTCCAGATCACAACAGCCAGAGTGATAGGAATATCACAGCCATCCTTTTCCGCCTTCCTACCCTCTGTTCTGGATGCCATCATTCGCCTCACACCCCAGTACCTCCTCTTTCCCCATAACACAGCAGCTGGAGACCAAGCAAGGTATCTATGCCATTGTGGGTTTTCCACATGTGCTAGGTGCCGTGGATTGCACACATGTGCATCTCGTTCCCCCGGCTGAAACATCACGTCCCTACAGTAACCGGGAGCACACCTACTCAATCAATATTCAGGCCATCTGGGGATGTTCACCAATGTGCTGGCAAAATACCAAGAGAGTGTGCATGATGCCTACATCTCAGGCACTGCATCATCAATGAGTAATATGAGAATGACCTACTTTTTGGTAAGCAAATCTGAAGTACATAACCCACCTAGTAACACTTAAAAATGTATGACATAATACCCATCTGTGTGTCTGTCGAGGGAGGTAGGTGCATATGTATGAGGGGTGTGCCACTTTCAGGCACCCTGCATCATGGTACACGTGTAATGCGAAATCCCCAAGTCACACAGGTTAAGACATGCAAAGCCACTTTGTGTGCCTTTGAATGGCCTAAATATACAGAGCAAGGCAATTCTGCGCAAAATGCAGTGTAGCCTCACTGTGTGCAAGGGTGGGGTTTAATGGGCATTGTGGGGGTGACTCCATGCAACTTCAATGGTTAATGAGGCACATCATGTATCCCACACCGGTTGAACTTAGAAATGTGACAAATCAATTGTTCTCCCCAGGTGATGTGCAACAAGGAAATAACAACTTAGGTCATCCAATTCTGTCCCGCTTCCTATGTGTGCATCATTCTTTGGCACATATACATAGACGATCAGGCCTATGAGGGTGCATTATGTGCAGAAAGGTGTTCTCTCCTTAGAAACACAATCCTGCATGCAATGCAGGCACATGAGCACCATGGTACAAGTGTTCCTGTGTTTGTTCTAGGCATCACATTGGGTACCAGTATAGGGTGAAAGCCTAGGACTATGCTATATGGCCTAAGCACTGTGCACAACTGCTGTTTCTAAGTGACACAATGCAGTCAAGACAGGTGACTTGCTGCACTGCACAGTGCCACTTTCCGTAATATCTGAGCGATAGTGTCATGCGCACATAGTGAGAAACAATGCAATTCAACATGTAGACAATTATGTACCACATTGACATGCACATACGAACCTGTCAAAGGCAGTAGCAATAGAATGCCAGTGAGTAGCAATGCCTCCTTTCACTCTGTGTGGGTGGATGGAACCACAGCAACAGCACTGTGTAACGATTCACCAATTAAACCATGTGGCATGATGGACAAGCAAATATTAGTACAAAGGCAACACAAGATATAAGTGTGAAATGAGTTTATCCTCAATGGTGTACCTATTCTTTGTATCAGTCAAAGGTCAGCTAGGTCAGTGCTGTGAAAACAAGTATTCCGGAAACGAGCAAGTGTGCCATACATGGCAGTATACTTGTATGTTGTCCAAAGTTTAAGAGCAATACATGAAGAAGTATGTGGAAAGTCCATGTGTGGCATGCTCTGTCAGTGTAGGCCCCAGACATGTGAAAATGTCATTACTGAATACCATTGTGACACCAACACTACTAAACATACATAGGTCTTAGCAATTCTGACAGTCTACGTACACACATACACGTAGGTTGACAGCCGCAATGACTGATGTAACCAATGTTATGGCTCACCTGTCCTGTGGAGTAAATATCCCAAATGAAAAGCATATGAATCCAGAAATGTGAAACTCACAAAGTCAAACACAATGCTCGCAAACATGTCATACATTAGTCATCCATATAAATTAAAGTCCAACCTGGACAAGGCACCCAAGTGTACTCAGAATACCTATCTCCACATTCAGGTGCCACAGCAATGAGTAAAAAGATCAAGGTATAGAAGTACACAATCCCCTACAAATTAGAGTCATACAGTTACATGTGAACAACCAATGTATTGTCTCTACTTTTGTAGTAGACAGCTATTTGTAAATAGATCAGTGTATTCCACTTAAAACTGGCCCACTTTCCAATACACAATTGCCAATTAAAGGGAGGATCAATTAGCTTAAGATCTGATCTATAATCGGTCACTTCACACATGTAGTGGGTGCACATAACATAGAGTGATCTGAAACATCTCTAAATACCGCTGAGAGTAAGCTACTGGATAACATGAAAGTCAAAATGTAGAACTGTTTAATGTACCAGGCCCTGGTAATCATTTCCTATTACACACAGAACTGGAACAGACATATGTAAACCTATAGCCAACATAGTAACACATATTGTGAAATAAAATAAGGAACATGTATGAGTAAATAAGTAGACATAACATACATGCACAGGAAGCAAAATCATCTGTGTACGACTTACTTGGGGGTCACTTCCTGAAGCATAGGGCCTTGACACGCAGCATTAGGTTACATTGGAAAAGTGGGGGCACAGAACCGAGAGCATTGGCGGGGTGCAGATATGTTGCGCTATCAGCAGGAAGAATTAAAACAGTATCCTGCCTCCACAAGGCAGTGCGTAAGGATAAGCAACAGCCATTACAGCAATTGAGGCTGCAATGGGAGGAAGATCTAGGCAAGCAGATACCATAGGGAGAGTGGGAGAAAATCCAAGAAGGCACCCCAAAAGCGTCCAGGAACGCATGTTTTAAACTAATTAACTACTATGTGCTACACAGAGCATATCTGACGCCAGCCCGCATTAGGAAATACTTTGGTACGGAGTCAGTGGCCTGTCCGAGATGTGGGGAAAGAGAGGCACACATACTCCATATGTTCTGGGACTGCCCGCTGTTGTGGACCTTCTGGGGGGACATACGGCAGGTAATAGGCGACTTGATTGACAAAGAGCTGCCACAAACACAAGAACACTTCTTCTTGGGGTGGTTTCCTCACACAGCCAAGAACAAGGTGACGGGGAAGTTTCAAAACCTTGCCTATGTCCTAGCCAAGAGGGAGATAGCCAGGAACTGGAAGGCCCCAAGAGGTCTGCAGATTATCACCTGGAAAAGGGAACTAGAGAGGCACGCGGGAGCAGAAAGCAGGTTATTATTCCGAGAGGCCAGCCGGGGAATAGGCAAGATGGAAAGAGCTAGAACCTGGGAAACCCTAGTAGGTGAGATAATAACAGCTGGACAGGAGGATATTAGTGAGGCGGGTACTCCTAGAGAGGTAGAAGCAGACCCAGACAATGATCAGGAGGGCCACCAGGCCTAAAACGGCCATAATTTTGGCGTTGCACCACCTGACCTTTGCGACCCACATGCACAGACAGCTGCTGGCAAGCAGACAATGCATTCGAACTATTAAAACGCAACTCAAGGGGGGAGGGGGGATTGTTTTGTTTTGTTTATGGGATTGGTTGTCTATCTCAATCCACAAATGTTAGAAGATTAATAATCATATCTGTTACGAAGCTCTTCAGATTGCAACAATGTGTGTATCAACACTGATCAAATACCAATAAAATGTGGTTAAAAAAAAACAGAGCAAAATCATTGACAGTTGTAACTTCTTTGTAAGTTTTAGCTGACCGATGATGTGGTCTCCAGCCCTGGGTCATGACCCCAATTGTACATCCACACACTGAGCCAGAACGACAGTACAACAGTACAATCAGGCATTGGTCAAGACCAGGAACATTGCAGAGAGAACCCTTGGTGATTGCTATACTCTACCCCTATGGTCCGCAAGATCATCCTTGTATATGACATTTTCCACAACATCTGTGTACAGACAAATGCCCCGTGGGACATGGACAATGATAAGCAGGACCCAATGGAGGAGGAGGAGGAGGATGCAGGAGAGAACACAGAGTTGCTGGTAGTCGGTGACATAAGCACATTGCACAAAATGTATTTGCTTAAAATACATGTACTTTGATGGACAGAATGTCAGAATGTAAGAGAAAGGTGCAACATCGAAATAAATGTTTGGATCCCTTAATTGTGTTGGCTTCTATGTCACGGTCCCAGTAAACATTAACTCACCCACATCTTGTCAACTAGAACTAGGCCTCAAATTGTAATCATGTCATTAGACCTATTGAGCAACATGGAGCCATGCCTCTCATCTATCAAATCCACATATACAGAAATGCAATGTAAAGCAGTGTACTGCATAAAAGGGACAGCACAGGCATCCCACAATTCCAATTCTGAATAGATTATTACTTACCCATGGCACTTTAGCAGTGCAGAGCTGCACAGCAAGCAGTCTTGCTGTGTTGTGTTGCAGCAAAGTTTATAATATATGGAACTGAGTGAAGTATGGAACACAAACCACCACCTATCATCCCTGAGATAAACGTCACATTGTAGTGTGTCTCACAAATGAGTTACCATGCAGAATGAATTCATTTTGCTGGAACTAATGTTGTTGCAGAGACTATCATAGATAATGAGTGACACTAGTCTTTGGCAAAGGCCTAGAGTCATGCGGACATGTACGAGCTGTCAAATGTAAAGTATGCATGCGTGGATGTGTGGCTTTCCACCAAACACAGCACATGTGATCTATGTCCTGGCTATAATGTCACATATACCACATCATGCTACAGTACATATAAGACATGTATTCCACCGCACTGCAATGAGGAACAAAGGTTTTGTAAAAATACAATATAAGCAGATGACATTGTGCAGTGAGTACATAGCCAGAGAAGTATGACAGTGGATATGTGACATGTAAACATCTGAACACCTGAAGAATACTGAGATGTCAAGAGTGTGATTTCTTTTGTAACAAAATCTGTAAAAACTGTACATGCATACACACTAACTAATTGCACAAGGTCAGATGGAGGGTTTTTGATATGAACCTACCTTTGCATGACAAGAGTTGTTTACCTCTGACCTGAGTGTACAAGTGCATAGTTGAGCATCTCACAAATCTTGTATCATCCAAAATAATAAATGTACATTGAGTTTTTTCCATTACATATTCCTGTGTCAGGGAATGCTGTATCCTCGGACCAGGAGGTACACATAAAGGCCTGTGCGCAGAATAGATGTACTACTACTAACATTGACAAGAGTAAAAGATCATTTGTGAATGGCAGCATTATGTTACATGAACATCGCCTGTTAAAATGAATATTTGACTATGTTGCACTGCAGTGATGCATAATGGTACACTCACCTATACCAAAGGTCTGTTGCTGTGCGACACACTCATTCCACACCTACATAATGTTTTCAGAAATATGTCCATGATAACAATGTGCAGAACACGTGTGCCTGTGCAAGACATACACAAACTAAAGTTTTTTAAGGTGAGCAGATGCTGAGATTGTGTGTGCTGCTACAGTGTATTCAGCTACAGACCCTCTGCCACATTCCAAAGGGAGTTTAGTATCAAACATTGCGCGATGACGGAGTATTTCCTGCACTTAATGATGTTTGTTACCATCCAACATAACTGGATCACGGTATACTCTACATAATCTCCTGTGAGTGCAAACAGAGGGGCATATAATGAACATGGCCACACAGTGCAGGATATATGGTCTCCCTACACCACAGTTATCTTTGCAAGCACACTGCAAGAAATTGATTTTGACACTGCCTCCTATTTACAAGGGCAGCGTAAATAGGCGGTAGCGCCAAAATAAAGACCAGGGAATACCTGGTCTTAAACTGGCGAAACAAGGAGAAATGCTTTATTTTTCCTTGTTTATGCGTTGTCTATGTGTGCTGCCTTGTGCAGCACACATGGAAAAAGCAAAACGCCTTGGATTGTTTATTTACAGGAAGGTCCTCCTTCCTGCACATAAACAATCTTTTTTTTAAATTGACAATTGTGTCTTCCATGTGTGCTGCATGAAGCAGCACACAGAGGTGACAAAATGGCATTTAAAGATTGTTTATGTACAGGAACTCTTTCCCCTGCATGCAGACACCCTTGCACTATGGTGAAAGGGTGCCTGCGTTGGCGCTACACTGCTAAGTGTTGCACCAGCATAGGGGAAAATACAAGGCTGCACCATACGCTTTTAAATTTGGTGCAACCTTGCGTTTCTGAAGTGGCGGAGTGAGGCGTTAAGCCATGACGGCTAACGCCTCACTCCACCACTTCAGTTGTAAATATCCCCCATTGTTTGACACATAAATGTTAGATTGCAGATGTGTCTGGACCACAACATTACATGGTTGAAGTTGCCTGGTTTAGAGTGCCAATTAATGTCTGCTTGTCAATCACGGTGTCATATAGAGCTACACCATACCTATCATATCTATCCAGTTAGTCAGTAAGCTGGATGCCACACACACTGTACACTGATTGAATCAGCCATTCCCTGTGCTTCCCTGAATGTGTATTGCATCCTTCACACATCTTATACCAGGATTCCAGACTGATGGTGAAAATGTAGATATTGTGCATAATAGGTAATACAATAGTGTTGCTCGTAGGCATAGTAACACTAGATATTAAGCCCAAAATATGACTATTCTGCAGCTGCCCATGTTCACCCACCTATACTACAAACTGGTAAAGGAAGTACAAATTGGGAATGTCTCTACATATCACAATAATAATGTGTTTTTGAAATAAATATATTGTCACTCAATATGTCATCATTGAGAAGGCAAAAACACACACATAGGCACAATACAACTACTGAAATATCACACTTCTGAAAATATTAAACCTGTCCGGTACGAAAGAGAGTAGCAAGGAAAGTGAGCCTAATGTTTTTTTTTCGTGCATTGCACTATTCACTACAGTATATCCCATACAATAGGCCAGTTGTGTGACCCATTAGCGTGTCGCACTGCACCCGTTGCGAGCATCGACACCAATGAGTTGAAACAATGCCTTGTGGCCAATGCATTGTGCATTAATCACACATCGGCTATTTCAGTACAGATGTGTCAAAAACCTGACGCACTTGAAAAATAAAATGGGCGTAATACATCCAGGAAGTGACGCAATGGGTGTGGCAGGCTCCAACCTAGGAAGTGTGAAGTTACTTTCACTTTTCTTACTCTCTGTTAGTCTGTTCTTGGTGTTGGAGGTGTTTGGATAGTGTGTGATAGTTATTTGAGCGTTGTGGTTTTCTGTGTGTGTGTTGTGACCATATTTTGTCTCCATCTAATACTTAATTGGTCCTGTCTCATTTTTGAAATTGTACTGCTGGGTGTAAGTCATTTTGGGGTTTGTCTGGAGCAGGTGCACTGGCACCATGAGCAAACATTCATGATAGCCCCAACAACCCAACAGATGAGGCACCAATGGGCAGACGTTATGTCACGGAAGGTCGATTCATCAACTTCCTTGGACTTGAGATTTGTGGTCCCGCCTGTATGTATGTATGTTCCGGCTGCATTTTGTGAGGTACCTTCATCAGTAATGCAGAACAAACATGGATTTTAATTATTTTGTGATTGTATTCAACATTGCAACATGTAAGATGAATATCTGGATAATGAAAGTTAAGAAATTGATGTAAAGTAAGGGAACGGAGGGCCTCATTTATGGGGATTTTCCATAGGGCCGTGCAGCAAGTCACCTTACTGTCCTGCCCTACACCAAAGTGTAAGGGCAGGAATGCACCGTATTGTTCCAAAATTGTACATTCCTGTCCTTTTACCCTGCGCTGGAGCAGTGTAGGCAGCCTAGCCCCAACACAGGCACTCTTGCTCCATGGTGCAAGGGTGCCTGTGATGTCAGGAGTGTTGTGTTAGTGCTGGAAGAGGCACCTTCCTGCACAAAAACATTCCTGGTAGCCTTTTACCTCTTGTCTAAGTCTGCTGCAATATGTAGCACACATGGAAACGATGAGGAGAAATAAAGTTATTAATCCTCGTAGCACCTCCCCTGAGGAGCCATAAGGTCTAGGAGCATCACCAGGTATACATGTTTTTGTACATCTGGGGCAGCGTCAGAATCCATGTGTGTTGCATGGGAACAACCACCGCAAGACCCATGGAATGGTTCCCTATCGCCGAGTAAGGCAACTTACCAATTTGCACTGCCTTGCATTACTCCACAATTCAAAGTCACGCAAAGTGGCTTTGCAGTACCTCATTAATATGATTGTGCAATATGCGGCGCTGGACATCACAAAATTTGGCCGCGCAAGGGGCTCATGACTATGTCCCTTAGTTACTCCTGGGGTAAATCATGTCACCCATGTGTCATGATACACTGGAATATGCAAATATGCTGCTGAGCATTACTCAATCCATCACATCCTTCAGCTTCAGGCATGCCATGAGGGCTACATCTGAAGTTCATCATGCAGCCAGGTAAGGCCTGCAAGGAGACTAGATGCGTGCAATAAGCTGGGCATATTGCCATATTTTGGTTTAGGCAGTTGTGTACTTCTGATATACTAGGATCTCATATTTTGGATTTAATAAATGTACACGAGTGAAAGCAATAATTACAAAGATATTTCTACCTTCGTGTATCCTAGATGGACATTCTCCATTTACAAGGGAAGAGGTGGAATCCTTCCAGGTCCCCAATGCCACCAGTAATTGTTAGAAGTACATTTATGTACAAATTTAGATGTCAGTGTGTGATCTATGTGGAATGTTCAATTGTGATGTGGGGTGGGAGGTAACACTCAGCTAACATCAATGATCTGTCAGTCTGTGAAACAGAACCTGCAGACAGATTATTTAGGACTGATAACGGAGTAAAATCTTTGAGACTGTAAGGTGTATGTAAGCAGGTCCACCGGTAGTAAATATCTTTGCATAAGTTCTTATAGCTGAACATCTATATCCATGTTGCTTTGGGCACAGTGAGCATCATCTGGCACACACACTGCATATGTTCCACAGAAACACATTATCCCGTACAACAAATGGCACAGACACCAAAATCTGTAGTCAACGTATGTTGCAGCATAGTGATTTCTGTGTTGCTAGGCAAGTGTGGGTAGGGATTAGTGTAAATCTCCGATTTTGTGCATGACGCAGGGGCAGAAAATGAGCAAGATATAAACTCAGGCACTATTACCAAGCATGGACAGGATAGGTATCATGGAATCTGATTAACACACACTGTGTGATTATACAACATGTGTTCCATCGCAATACAGCATGATAGGTGCAGACATGCTGCATGCTCGAGCGCTCGCCAGATGTGAAATGTTAGTTTCACTGCAAACAAACATGCCTGCTGTGTTGGACATGTTATGTTTGTAGAAAACAGCACTTATCCTGTAGCAGTAGTCCAAAATGTAAGCAGAATTATGTAAACGTATGTTAGTTGCATCTGGGTTTCCATCACAATCTAAACACATTTTAATATGATAGTTGCAGCATGTGTTTGATGATGGACCTACATCTCCATAAGGAATGTATTAGGGCCACGACAGAAAACAAATGACATGCCTAATGTGTGTCTGTTCATTATTGGATAGACACATAGATGTTCGATATGGTAGCCTACCACAAGGTCGGTCTGTTGTAACGTTGCCACAATGTTACTTGAGCCTCCCTCAGAGTTATGTTTCAAGGCTCCATGCATCATATAAAATACATTTTAAGGCCAGATGAGTAGTCTGACAAGCATACACACACTACTTTCATACTTTTTTCAATGTGTGATGTATGGCTCCAAAAGCAGCCTTGGTATGATCTGTGTACATAAGCATGGTTAAGTGTGACTCCTCCTGAGGCAGGAGATTATGCTTACATTTCCGTACAATTGCCTGACGATAAATGTTACTTAGGTTCCCCAATCATAGCCTACAGGAGGTACATGACAACCCCCTATCCATTTATTGGCAAACTGGCACAGACTAAGTGAGAAATGCACAACAAAGGACCTGTCTCTGGCGTCAAACTGGATTTCTACTTTTCTAAGCGCGAAGACTGATAGATGTTTTCTATTCTACTTGTAAGCTATAGGTACAGTACGATATCCTGTAGCTAATAATACTAAAAATAGTAATGTAAACAATTCTATGGTCTCGAGCTCAGCCAATACTTGTGGACTAAGTGACTTTAATAAAGGTACCCCTAGAAGCCTATGTGGCCCCCCCTATATATGTAGAGAAGGAAGGAAAGGCGGAACAAGAGAAAGCTTAAACAATAAGACCTTCCACCCCCAATGCTTGTTATCTATTTCGATGCCACAGAGGAGAAATATAGATAAAGTGAAAAAAAGTGAAAAAAATGAGGGCGGCAATACCTCACGGACGTAACCCCCACGAGGTGTAAGCGGACAGGTACTCGTCCGTTACCTCACTTTATCATCATTGGTTACTGCCGTCCCCAGTGAAAAACACAAAAGTGACACAACAGGTATGGCGTTTGTCTCTAATGCCTATTGTGGAAAAAACTAATAACTTAACTATGTGAGTGTGCAACCAAAAACAATGAGTGTCGACCCTAAGACTAGGGAAGGTGAGTCTGATCAGGACCCAACTATTCCCAATTTAAAACCGGGTAGCCCACACTGGCTAACGATACTTTTTATTCAAGCTGTGTGGCTATCCCCTTAAAAAACCAACATGTTTCGTTGCCTGTATGGATTGGCGGCAACTTCATCAGGGCTAGGGTCGACTAGCCTCTTAACTTTGTTAATGCTGGCCAATATGGTTTGTCAGCACCGTAAGGGTGTCCCTCTTACTGCGTACCTCACCCCCACTGATTTCAGTGGTCAGCGTTATCTCAGACACGTCTGGATAGCATAACCGCAACCTGCGGATTCTTATCTCTCGTCAGGGTTGCGTTGCGTCTTAAAATCAGCCTTCATGATGAAGCTTGAATAAAAAGTATCGTTAGCCAGTGTGGGCTACCCGGTTTTAAATTGGGAATAGTTGGGTCCTGATCAGACTCACCTTCCCTAGTCTTAGGGTCGACACTCATTGTTTTTGGTTGCACACTCACATAGTTAAGTTATTAGTTTTTTCCACAATAGGCATTAGAGACAAACGCCATACCTGTTGTGTCACTTTTGTGTTTTTCACTGGGGACGGCAGTAACCAATGATGATAAAGTGAGGTAACGGACGAGTACCTGTCCGCTTACACCTCGTGGGGGTTACGTCCGTGAGGTATTGCCGCCCTCATTTTTTTCACTTTTTTTCACTTTATCTATATTTCTCCTCTGTGGCATCGAAATAGATAACAAGCATTGGGGGTGGAAGGTCTTATTGTTTAAGCTTTCTCTTGTTCCGCCTTTCCTTCCTTCTCTACATATATAGGGGGGGCCACATAGGCTTCTAGGGGTACCTTTATTAAAGTCACTTAGTCCACAAGTATTGGCTGAGCTCGAGACCATAGAATTGTTTACATTACTATTTTTAGTATTATTAGCTACAGGATATCGTACTGTACCTATAGCTTACAAGTAGAATAGAAAACATCTATCAGTCTTCGCGCTTAGAAAAGTAGAAATCCAGTTTGACGCCAGAGACAGGTCCTTTGTTGTGCATTTGTTATTGAGTGGGGGGCGACCTGTCTCTGAGACCCCCTTAGCTCCTTTGTGTAAATGACAGACTAAGTGAGGGCAGCAACATGTGTAGGCATTGTGACACCCCAGATGGGGTACGCAAAGCCAAGCCACAATGCCGGTACTGTATCACTTTATCTACCTACATTTATGTTGATTGTCAATGATCAGCACATTTGCATGACGCAACTCATAATCCCAAATTAGGGTAAGCAGGCCCATGTGTCCAATATTAGTTCAGGACATCTTCAGGAGTGTGAACCTTTGTCCTGTATGATATGGTATCTGTCATATTGTGACTACTGACACATTTTGTGCACTCACACAGATGGCACGGACTCCGTTTTCCTGGTTCAAGTAGGGGATGTCTATGTAGTTACAACATACTGTCCATATATTCATCTCGAATGCTGGTATTGGTCTGGTTAGGGACATATGATTGTGTTACAATGTCAGACTATTTATCACAGACACCACTTACATGCACTGCATATGCTATTTTTTCCATTATTACCTTAGACAACATGACAACTGATGAGACACGTACTTATGAGATGCTTCATGATCATTACCGCCATGTGAGGAATATCTGCAAGGCATATTGAAAGATGCACAAGTACCTGCGTTGGCACCATGGTGCAAGGGTATCTGCATTGGCACAAGGCTGCCAAACCGTTGCAAGGGCAGGGGGAAAGGACAGGAATGCAACTTATTGGATAAATACAGTGCGTTCCTACCCTTTAACTTTGGCATAGGGCAGTGCAGAAAGGTGACTTCCTACACTGCCCTTTGCTAAATCTCGAATAATGGGGGTCTCATGTTCTACACTCCACTACAAGTCCCAGAATAAAAAGGATAGCAAGGACTGGTGGTTCACATCACACATAGATTGGACATACTTGATGGAGGTGGACTGGGCTGTACAACATGTGATTGTGCAGTATGACTTACAGTTATGCAATGTATGAATTAACAAGTGCACAGTGCAGTGCAGGAAGTTAGGTAGCAGTGCTGCACAGCATAACATTTTTCCCATATTATCCAGAGTAGCCACTTATCGTGTAGATCTCCCTGGTCCTCTAACACAGCACTATTCGGTCCGGCAACTCCTGCCACCAACTCTGCTGGTATGACAGACTCCTCCAAGGGGTCCAGCTCCGCCTGCTCTTCAGGTCCTCCTCCTCCGGTGTGCATGGCTGGCTTCAGGGTGTTGGCCATTTTCTCCTAGGTCCTGAGGTTATAGTCATGCCAGTGCTTCTTGCACTCTGGCACTGTCCTTTAAGTTTGCTCTACATCGTTAATCTTCTCCACTATGGACTGCCTAATGCCTTCTTTCTTCCCTAATGGCAATTTTGAGGTGACAAAGAGCCGATGTTCATGCATCGTCACCTCTGTTACTAAAATGTAATTCTCCTCACTAAAATTACTCTTCCCTTGAGGTTCTGGTTGGACAGCCTGACTGGTGTTAGGGGTTACCCTGACTGCTGCTTCCTGCTTTATGTCACCTTTGTGAGGTTTTGGAAATCTTTTTGCCCAATGCGTCACTTTTTAAGGTGCTTTGGACGCATGGCGCACTCCAATGTGGCGCAAAGCTGGTTTGCGATACATAAGAGCTGCTTTACGACCCGCAAAGCAGCCTAGCAAGACTTTGGCTGCACATGCATCACTTTTCCCTGCGGCATCCGTACCACTATGCATCACATTTTTGAACGCACCATAGGCCCTGAGGACATAAATATGCCGCACCCATGACGTTTAGAACTGTTGCACCACAGCGCCAAGTATTCTGATGCACTGCTGCCTCGCAGTGGTGATGTGTCAGTGCTCATAAATGAGGGCCTTGTTTACATCCAAGAAATATGATGGAGTGAAATTGAAGGCATTGCCATTTACACACACTTCATGAGCTTGGGCATCAAAGAATGTTCACTTAAAGGCTTATTCCCAATTGGTTGATGACCAGTGCAAATAACAGATCTGTACAAGTTGACAGTCTTATTAGCCAGACTTAATCTACCCAGTTCTGCCAGAAAGTCTCCCATGTGCACTATATCAGTTCCCACAGGATCAAAACCCTGTTCAGCGCACAAACCAGACCAACTGTTCCAAGCTGATTGACATCTCTTTCTGGTAGCAAAAGCCCATCTATGGTGGATCTAGAAAGAAGTTTCTGTTTAAAATCGTAGGTGCGCCCATTGTTGCTAGATGTTTTCCAAAGCATCAAATAAAGTTTTTTTTGACAGAGTTAATTCATTACCTTGTTCCCGTGAGTTCTACAGTAAGTGAGGAAGAGAGGAAATCTGGACCAGAAGAGCTTCTACAGTAATTGAGGAAGAGCTATTGGCCGAATACACAATACTGGAAACCAAACTTGTGCACGTCATGTAGGTGTGATCAAGGGACGGTCTGCTAGTTGCCTCTTGACCTGTGAAGCGACTCAAATAATCATTAAAAATGAGGCAAATGCATACTGCAGATTGCCTGATCCTGAAGAAATGCATCTGAACTAGGCTTCTGGGTCCCGATGACAGCTGCTGAACATTGGTAGCTGAATATTCAACCTGGATACAAATAGGTTTATCTTTCATGGTCGTAAGGCTCTGAAAGGTCTTTGGGTTCAGTCTTCAGAGCCTGGGGTGCGCCGGAAATCTGGAGTTCTACTTGGCCACTAGTTTCTCCTTCCCCAGAAAGCATTCTGCTATCTTCCTGTCGAGGCAGTAGTTGCAAAGGTATTTGACAAACTGTATTAACAGTTTGGAACATGTACTTCCCAGCCTGTTTATGTACATGGCTGCCAGAATATTGCCTGTCTTTAAGTGGACACAGCTGTTCCTATTCTACTTGGTCATGCATCTGACTGTGCACAACCGTTAACAACTCTAGATGGTTGACGTTGAAAGTTCATTTAATCTTCAAACCATTTCCCTTCGGTGGAGAGGCATAAAGCTCCATAGCCTGATTTGCTGACATCCGATTCTATGATCAGATTTGGGAAAGCTCTGAAAATTGACTTGTCATTCCAGTGGGTTAATCACTAGAAGAATTTCTGTTTGGCATCCATATACAGGGTACCAGGTTTGCATATGACAGACCTCTCCTGAGGTGCAACATTTTCAGTTGCTGGAAGGCTCTCTAATGCAGAGATCTTGCTCCATTGCTGATACAGGTCTATGACTCGAACAAGTATCCATAGGCAAATATAGTTCTGAGACCCAGTCTTTCACAGTTCTCACTGATACACTTCACTTTTACCACTGGCACTTGGAGGGATGTTGAAACAGTCTATTTTCTCAAGCTCACTGTTAGAAGGTGACCTCAGAGGAGCCCGGAGGGGGCCCTGACTATTCTGAGACCAACCCTCGAGGTATCGTCGCCGGGCACTGGCGGGAGACTCCTCAGGGGAGGAATCTCGTATCTAGGATCGTACACTCGGCACCACAAGACAAAGAGACACCACACCGGGAGTTCTTAAGAATAAATCTTTATCAGATCGGAGGTGTAGGATCTTTATGATCATCAAGGCAAATATATACAAGAGGAGCGCGGGCTCACAGAGTCTTCGAGGGGGGGTAGGAGGTAGCGGGACAGTCTTTGGGGGATATGGATCAAATGCAGGAGCGTACCCGGCGCACAGCTCACAATCCTCGAGCTGGGGGATACGCTTGTCGTCGTGGGGTCCGGCGGGACCAAGAGAGTCTGTGGGAGCCGCGAGTCACTCAGCAGGGCTCAAGTACAAGTTCGGAGGTCTTACGATCTTCAGGGAGCCGTGAGTCACTCAGCAGGGCTCAAGCACAAGTTCGGAGGTCTTACGATCTTCAGGGAGCCGCGAGTCACTCAGCAGGGCTCAAGCACAAGTTCGGAGGTCTTACGATCTTCAGGGAGCCGCGAGTCACTCAGCAGGGCTCAAGCACAAGTTCGGAGGTCTTACGATCTTCAGGGAGCCGCGAGTCACTCAGCAGGGCTCAGGTGTTTCCAAAGGCGAATCTGCCGGACAGTCCCAAAGCACCCCTTGTTATAGGGCGACCCCTCTTTGATGTCCGGAGTCTGTGTAGGCAGGGGTCTTGTCACCTGGGGGTTGCTTGTCGGGGTTTTCCTGCCATTGCCTTTTGATCCTTTCAGGGCCGGATTGGGAGGAGTCCCAGACACCCAGCAGGCGTGGAGCCAGCCCTCGGGGAGGCCAGCGGGCCGATCGAAACCCACCTTCCCAGGGAAGCGCAGAGGTGTGATAGAAACTGTTCCTCCCTCTTTCATCCCAAGGGGAGCGCAATGTCCTCCAGCCGGAGTGGCGCCGCTAGGCCAGGGTCGCGCTGGGGCCGGGCGGCCATCTTGGTGCATGAAGTGGGCACGCGGGCCCGGTGTGGCCGAAAGGAGGAAGGCCACGGACGGGAAAGTCTGGGTCGGGTGTGTGTGTTCTGGTGGGAAGGATCGGCTAGGTCGTGGGTTCGGGGGCTGTGTGAGGTGCAGGGGTCAGGTATGGCTATGTCACGAGGGCCGGGTCTAACACGCGTCCCCCCCAGCTGAAAGCCGGAGAGAACTACCCATCCTCTTGGGGGTTCTCTTCGCTGAAGCGGAAGAACCGGGAGAGGCCATCGGCGTTGGCGTGGTCAGACCCAGGGCGATGTTCCACGGTGAAATCCATCCCCTGGAGGGAGATTGACCACCGCAGTAGCTTGGGGTTTTCTCCTCGCATCTGCATGAGCCATCGCAAGGGGCGATGGTCGGTTTGGACCTTGAAATGGGTGCCGAACAGGTAAGGGCGTAACTTCTTGAGGGCCCAGACTACGGCGAACGCCTCGCGCTCGATGGTGCTCCATTTTTGTTCTCTGGGCAACAGCCTTCGGCTGAGGAAGGCCACGGGCTGGTCTAGGCCTTGGTCATTCACCTGGGACAGGACGGCCCCAATTCCATGCTCGGAGGCGTCCGTTTGGACCACAAACTCCTTGGAGTAGTCGGGGGCCTGGAGGACGGGGGCAGTGCACATGGCCGCTTTCAGGGCCTCGAACGCCTCTTGGCAGGCAGGGGTCCACTGCACTTTCTTGGGCTGTTTCTTAGACGTGAGTCCCGTGAGGGGACCGACCAGGCTGCCGTAATTCCGGATGAATCTCCGATAGTAGCCCGTGAGGCCCAGAAAGGCTCGGACCTCCGTTTGGGTAGTGGGGGGTTCCCAGGCTAGGATGGCGTCGATTTTGGGCTGTAGAGGGGCGACCCGACCGCTTCCGACCTGGTGCCCCAGGTCGGTTACCAACCCTTGCCCAATCTGGCACTTGCTGGCTTTCACGGTGAGGCCTGCCTGGAGGTTAGCACCCTCCGGAGGTGCTGGAGGTGCTCACTCCATTCGGAACTAAAAACTGCAATATCGTCGAGATATGCAGCGCTGAATTTTTCCAGCCCGGCCAGGACTCTATTTACCAGTCGCTGGAAGGTGGCCGGGGCATTTTTCATCCCGAAGGGCATCACGCGAAAGCGATAGTGCCCATCCGGGGTGGAGAAGGCGGTCCGCTCCTTGGCTCCTTCTGAGCGCAATTTGCCAGTAGCCGCAGGTGAGATCGAAGGTGCTGAGGAACCGAGCAGCCCGAGTCGGTCAATGAGCTCGTCGGCTATGGGAATGGGGTGGGCATCGGCTCGGGTGACTTCATTGAGTCCTCGGTAGTCCACGCAGAAGCGGAGCTCTGGGGCGATACCGGGGGCAGCTGCTTTCGGAACCAGGACCACGGGGCTGGCCCAGGGACTGTCTGAGGGCTCGATCACTCCCAAGGTCAACCTCTTCGAGACCTCGGCCTGAATGCAGGACCGGACTCGATCAGGGACTCTGTAGGCTCGGTGTTTCACCGGTGGGCTGTCTCCGGTGTCCACATCATGGACACACCAGTCGGTGACTTTGGGGACCAGGGAGAAGAGATCGGAAAACTGCCCTAGGAGCTGGCGGCAATCCTCACGTTGCTGGGAAGTGAGGGATGGGGAGAGGTTCACTCCCTCTACGGAGCCGTCCTTCTCTTTGGTGCACAGGAGATCCGGGAGAGGATCCGACTCCTCCTCGGACCCGTCATCAGTGGCCAGTAGGAGGCTCAGCTCCGTCCGCACAAAGTGGGGCTTGAGGCGGTTCACGTGGAGGACCCGGAGGGGGTCCCGTGGTGACTGGACGTCCACCAAGTACGTGACCTGGCTCTTCCGCTCAACCACTTTGAAGGGCCCGGTCCATTTATCCTGGAGGGCGCAGGGTTTCACGGGGGCCATGACCCATACCTGTTGGCCCGGCTGAAACCCGACCAGAGTGGCATTCTGGTCGTACCAGCGCTTCATCTCCTCCTGGCTCGCCTCCAGGTTGGCCTCGGCCATCTCTCTGAACTTCCTAGTCTGGTTTCGGAGGGTCAGGACGTATCGGAACACATCTCGGGGGGGGCCTCAGGGCGCCGCCTCCCACCCTTCCTTGACCAGGCTGAGGGGCCCCCTGACGGGGTTCCCGTAGAGCAACTCAAAAGGGCTGAACCCCAAGGATTTCTGGGGAACTTCTCGGTAGGCGAATAGGAAGCAGGGGAGCAGGACGTCCCACTTACGCCGGAGGGGCTCTTCCAAGCCCGCGATCATCCCCTTCAGAGTCCGGTTAAACCGCTCTACCAGGCCGTTCCCTTGGGGGTGGTACGGGGTGGTGAATTTATAGGACACCCTGCATTGTTGCCACAAGGACGTCATGTATCTGGAGATGAAGTTGGTACCGCGATCGCTCACGACCTCGCGGGGAAAACCCATGGCTTCAGGGTATCGGGTGGCATGATCCACCAGGACGAGGATAAAACGGTGTCCTTGGGAGGTTGGGGGGTCCAGCGGCCCCACGATGTCGATCCCGACCCGCTCAAAAGGGGTACTGACGACAGGGAAGGGTTGGAGGGGAGCCTTGCGCTTTGCTCCGCTCTTCCCACTGGCCTGGCACGTGGGACAGGACTTGCAGTGGGCTTCTACATCGGCTTTCATTCTGGGCCAGTAGAAGTGAGTCACGAGGCGACTGTAGGTTTTATCCTGGCCCAAGTGGCCTGCGAGGGGAACGTCGTGGGCCAAGCCCAGGAGGAGGTTTCGGAAGCGTAGGGGTACCACCAGCACCCGGCCGGATCCTAGCTCCACCGACTTCTGCTCGCTGTACAAAAGGTTATCCTCCCAGTACACCCGGTGCGTCCCAGTCTGGTCGCCCGCGGCCTGGGCCTCTGCCTGTTGCCGGGGCCCGACCAGGGAAGGACAGGTAGCCTGCTCACGGCAGAACTCCTCTCGGGAGGGGCCCCCCTCGTGGCGCCACTGGGCCAGTTCGGGCAGATCGCTTAACTCGGTGACCTGGGCGGAGTCGGAAAGTGGGGGTTCGTCACTGGCGATCGACCCTTCTTGTGGAGGGATGTGGGGACCCTCGGCGGGGACCATCCTATCTTCCGTGGTCGGGGCGTCGTCGACTTCCCCCAGAGGGGTCAGTCGGGCCGCCATGGATCGGGTGGTGGCGCACACCCACTCCGGGAGGCCCATCATCCCTAGGTGGGTCTTGCGCTTGACTTGTTTCCAGGGGGAACTTTCCAGGTCGTTCCCCAGGAGACAGTCGACTGGCTGGGAGGTCCTCACTTTGACTTTCAGTTTACCGACCACCCCTCCCCACTCAAAAGGCACCAGGGCTACTTTACACAGACTTTCCGTGTTGTCTGCTGAAACGACCGGGCAAAAGACGTTGGGGAGGATCTGGTCTTCGTGGACTAAATGACGGAGGACACCGGTGATGCTGGCCCCGGTGTCACGGAGGGCCTCTACTTGGTGGCCATTGATCGTTACGAGCTGCCCATATTTCTTCGTGTTGGAGGGCAGGAGGCTTCCAGGGACCATTTCTCTATCTCCTAAGGATACTAGGGCCATGGCTGCGGGTTTCCACTCTACGGTCTCCTCAACCTCCTCCCCCAGTGCTACATTGGCTATCTGTCTAGCGGGGGTGCTGCCTGGGTGGTGTGTGGGGCCATGGGGCATTCAGGGTCGTTGGCGAAAGGCCCGGGCTTCTGACAACGGAAACAAGTGATGGTCACCCGGTGCCCCCGTCTCAGGGGGGGGCCGGATACAGCTGGTGGGGGTGCCGGGAAAGGCGGAGGTTGGGTCTTCGGGGGACTAGACGGGGACTCTCTCTGCCCTCCCTGGTTTCCCCCCCCTCTCTGGCGGGGGGGTCCCTGACTGGCTCGGGGGTACTCTCCTACAGGGCCCCGGGAGACCCGGGTGTTGGTCCAGCGATCCGCCTCGACAGCCAGCTTTCTCGGATCCGTGAGCTTGCTGTCGAGCAGATGCTGGCGTAGTTCCACAAAGCAGTTCGCAGCCAGGTGTTCCCACAACATAAGGTCTGTTAGTTCTTCCAGGGTGGTTACCTTGCTGCCCTTGATCCACCCATCGAACGCACGGCTAAAAAAGTTCACATATTCCACCCAGGTGGTACCCGGGATCTTCCTGCAGTCCCGGAACCGCTGGCGGTACATCTCCGGGGTGAGGCCGTACCTTGTGAGGAGGGCCTCCTTCATGTGGTCATAGGAGGTCTGCATGGAGGTTGGTAGGTCGAGCAGGGTGTCTCTCCCTTCGCTCAGGAATCGTCCCCACAACCCGGCCCCCCAATCCTTCTGCGGGACCCGATGGGAGGCCATGGCGACCTCGTAGGCCCGGAACCACTGTTGAATGTCATCGTTTTTGTAATATTCTTTGACCACATCCTTGGGGATGTGGACCTTCTGCTCCGCCGGGGAGGCCGCCTCTCGGTTCCCCGGGGGCCGCGCTTCTTCGCTTTTTGCTTTTAGTTCCAGTTCCTTCAAGCTGCGTTCATGTTCCAGTTGAAGTCTCCTTCCTTCGTGTTCCCGTTGGAGTTTCTTCTCTTCAAGTTCTCCTTGCACCCGCATCTGTTCCACTGCTAGCTTTTTCTCGGCTAATTTCAACTCGCCCTCAATTTTGAGTTTGGCTAATTCGAGTTCGTGATGGCGACTTCTTTCTCTGTCTGCGAGTTCCTCCGGGGATAGGACCCGTCTGGTACGAAGCTTCGCGCCTGGTTGCTGCTGCGTTCTCCTTGGGAGGGTCCAGCTTCGTCGTGGAACTCCACCGCTCCTTCTGGGCGGGGGGCTCCAGAATCCACCCAAGCTTTCAGTGCCTTTTGCATATCTTCTTTGGTGTTGAGACCAGTGGTAGCGATTTTGAGTTCCTTGCAGAATTGCTTCAATTCTCTGTGTGTGTACTCTTCCAGTTGTTCCGCCTGGAACACGGTACTGGTGTCGTTTTCTGTGAGAACCACGGCGTTTCCTTCTGCCATCTTTGTCGGTAGTGCGTCAGCCGTTCACGGTACGATCTCTAGATAATGGGCCCGAATCCCGTCGCTTGACACCAATGTTAGAAGGTGACCTCAGAGGAGCCCGGAGGGGGCCCTGACTATTCTGAGACCAACCCTTGAGGTATCGTCGCCGGGCACTGGCGGGAGACTCCTCAGGGGAGGAATCTCGTATCTCGGATCGTACACTCGGCACCACACGACAAAGAGACACCACACCGGGAGTTCTTAAGAATAAATCTTTATCAGATCGGAGGTGTAGGATCTTTATGATCAGCAAGGCAAATATATACAAGAGGAGCGCGGGCTCACAGAGTCTTCGAGGGGGGGTAGGAGGTAGCGGGACAGTCTTTGGGGGATATGGATCAAATGCAAGAGCGTACCCGGCGCACAGCTCACAATCCTCGAGCTGGGGGATACGCTTGTCGTCGTGGGGTCCGGCGGGACCAAGAGAGTCTGTGGGAGCCGCGAGTCACTCAGCAGGGCTCAAGTACAAGTTCGGAGGTCTTACGATCTTCAGGGAGCCGCGCGTCACTCAGCAGGACTCAAGCACAAGTTCGGAGGTCTTACGATCTTCTGGGAGCCGCGAGTCACTCAGCAGGGCTCAAGCACAAGTTCGGAGGTCTTACGATCTTCAGGGAGCCGCGAGTCACTCAGCAGGGCTCAGGTGTTTCCAAAGGCGAATCTGCCGGACAGTCCCAAAGCACCCCTTGTTATAGGGCGACCCCTCTTTGATGTCCGGAGTCTGTGTAGGCAGGGGTCTTGTCACCTGGGGGTTGCTTGTCGGGGTTTTCCTGCCATTGCCTTTTGATCCTTTCAGGGCCGGGTTGGGAGGAGTCCCAGACACCCAGCAGGCGTGGAGCCAGCCCTCGGGGAGGCCAGCGGGCCGATCGAAACCCACCTTCCCAGGGAAGCGCAGAGGTGTGATAGAAACTGTTCCTCCCTCTTTCATCCCAAGGGGAGCGCGATGTCCTCCAGCCGGAGTGGCGCCGCTAGGCCAGGGTCGCGCTGGGGCCGGGCGGCCATCTTGGTGCATGAAGTGGGCACGTGGGCCCGGTGTGGCCGAAAGGAGGAAGGCCACGGACGGGAAAGTCTGGGTCGGGTGTGTGTGTTCTGGTGGGAAGGATCGGCTAGGTCGTGGGTTCGGGGGCTGTGTGAGGTGCAGGGGTCAGGTATGGCTATGTCACGAGGGCCGGGTCTAACACTCACCATTTCTACCTCTGTCATTGCGATTAGTTACTACTTCAGTCCACTGATGAGAAATAGTAGGTTCACTGCCAGACTATATTGCTGGAGGAGTGTAGAATGATCTTGTGTTATCAGAAATATGTTGTGCAGATGTTTTATAAATCTCACTTCCAGAGATCTTAGATACTCCAGGGCCAGCCTCTTAAGCTTTGTGGAATACTGTTAAGCAAAAGAGAGACTGAGGGAAGCAGAAGAGGGCCCGAAGGGCTGCAAACTCGAAATTGTGAGTTTGAGTTTATAAGGACTGTAATTACCTTAGGTTGTCCTGGTGCTAATCACAGGCAAAAGGGTCACAGAGCGATCTAGAGTTGAAAAATAAGTGTTTTCAGAGCTTTGTGAAAAAGCTTGGGGTTTGACTCTGCATGGAAAGCAAACAACAGATTGTTCCAAAGCTGAGCTGTAACAACTGAAAAAGCTTGTCTTCCAGTACGAGTTCTATGAAACCTCTGTCTAATAACCACTAACACAGAACTGGAATGCAACTGTCTAGTGGGGTTGTATCTATTGAACAAGTCAGTTGTGTATTTGGGTGGGCCTACCTCATGCACCGCTTTGTGGCAATAGCCCAGGGCTTTGAAAATGAAGTGATTTCCAACAGGAAGCCATTGCAAATCTATCAGATGGCAAGAGGTACTGGCTGATCTAGGAAGACCTAGAATAAGTCTCGCTGATGCATTCTGAATCAGTTGAAGTCGCTGTATCAAAAAAAAAAAAAAAGAGGAAGACCAAGAAACCGAGTACCACAATAGTCCAGTCAACTTGTAATCAATGCTTATGTTTTCGGGAAAGAGCTCGGCACCAAGGAATTTTTTTCTAAGAATCTTTATCATGCCAAAACGTGGCTGTAAGTTTAATAATGTGAGACTCAAAAGATAGCTTTGTGTCAAAGATCACTCCAAGATTACCTGCACCAATGCTTGGTTTCGAGGAGCCACCAAACATCGAGGCCACCAAATGGATGACCAGATTGAGGGGTTAAGACCTTCATCTCGTCTGCATTTAAATTCTGGGAATTGGCATCCACCCAATGGGCTACAGATGTGAAACAGTTTTTAAATTGGTCTTACATGATTGTGTGATCCACTCACGCCACATAATAATCTGTTTGTCATCGACATATGAGCAGAATTGAAAACCAAATGAGTCAATGAGATTGGCCAATGGCATCACGTATATATATTGAAAATGTAGGGCTTGACAATGAACCTTGGAAAACCCTGCAGCACAGCTGTTGATAGGCTGACTGAAAGAGCCGCAGAGGGACAGCTTGTTACCTCATGCTCCAGAAAGATCCAAACTAGCCTAACTCCTTATCTTGCAGAATATCAACATGGTGTTTTGCCTAGAATGGTCTTATGAGATTCTCTATTGAAGGCCGCTGACAGATTAAGGAGAATAGGAGTCGTAGAGTATCTATTGTCCAGTAAAATGCATCAGTTAATGTAGGTGGTGGTCAACGTAGTCTCAGTGCTGCAGAAAGGCGAAAGACAGACTGAAGTCTGTTGAGCACAACCTTATCCTCAATATAAAATGACAATTGGCAGTTGGTATGGCCTACCATGATTTTGGCCTTTGCAGGCAAGAGGGAAACCGGTTGATAGCTGGCCAGACTATCAGGATCTAACAATCGTTTCTTAAGTAATAGAATGATAGTCACAATTTTACAGAAGTCAGGAAGTGAGCCCATTCCAGATAAACTCGAGGAATCTCCGGTGAAGAGGAAATATTGTGACTGTCAAGTATACTTTTTTAAGGAACATTCCAGACCTTTTGACATAAAACAGCTATCAGAAGGTAGATCCCTCCCATCTTGAAGAGTCTGTAAAGAATAAAATAATTGAGGTCCCTCACTGTAATCACCAAGTGGAACCCTGTCTCCTTCTACCTAACCAGTGAGACATAGCTGAAACACCCATTGGGCTGGGCTGGGATGGATCTTGGGTAATGGCACTTTTGAGGAGAAATTGTTTAGCCTCTGTGTCAAACGGTGTGTGGTTCTAACTGGAAAACCCTATAGGTCTACAAGGTAAGCTTCAGCTGGAAAAAAATAAATCTACAGATGAAAGCCTAGCACTGCCTGGAGCACGCATGCATCTGAGGTTAGGGATAGCCAATTTTGAAAAAAATCTCTTTTCCTGTCCATGAGAAAAGTATAATGTTTACCTTAGAATCCGACTTGTAACGTTCAGTCTCCCCTGGATGATGGAAACAACAAGGCAAATTGGAATTGGTCTCAGTGGTTTCTGCGTTTTTATTGCTTTTGGGCACCTTGCAGTACATAGAGGTCGGCCGAGCATCCTCAGCCATGACCAGTCCGTCCAAAAAAACACAACTTAAACATCTTCTTGAGAACAACGGTGTCTTATTTATGGTAGAAATGGTCACCAAATCTACTCAATTCCTTGATAAATGGACTGGCAAAGAACAGACCTCATACCACTCACCCTCCATGGATGCCGGGTCACCCCCATATGAAAAAGGCCTATACATGTTGGCAGAGATGACACAGTTGGTACTGCCTAGCAGCAAGCAGAGTGTTTGCTGGGTCCAAGTGGCAAAAATGTTCTCATCCACAGAAGATGTTCTGTTTTTTTTTAATTTATTTTTTTAGATTTCAACGGTAGGTCCTGTTTTTTTTGTCAATGGTCTGAGAGGGCCAAACATGTGTCCTAGAATGAATGCCAGGCCCTGCCTAAACCATTTTTGGGTTCTCTTGAGATTTTTCTATGGAAAGTAGATCTGTAAGTATCTACTTCTTGAGTGCAATCAACTTTCTTTCCCAAGGAGGTCCATGTGCACTCTGCATGCATGCGTTTCTAACATTCCTTTTGGTATGTTCAGGGCATTAGCTGCCATCATGGGTGATGGTGTCCAGTCTGAGGACCTCAGGTGCATTATTTCACCTTGAAAGAATATGTCATCTAGCCCATCAGTGCACAAACATCAGGATTCAGTGAAGGATAATTCTTTTTCCTCATGCCTCTTACGTTTTCTCAAAATTTGTCACCCATGGCCACCATTTTCTTGATTTGGGAGTCATCTGAATCATGACAATCTGTCGAGAAACTGGGATACTTATGCAAGAGCAGAATGGTACCTGGTGTCACCCTAGCATGGATGAGGTAGCTATGAATGAATACGTAGGCCAATCACGGCAAGGCGGAGGAGGAATGAGTTAGGTAGGAGGGCTCCAAGCAATAGAACCTACAAAAGGTTACGAAATGGTTAACCGAAGCTCTGATGGGCACTTCCAGGAAAATTGGACTTAAGAAACTTAAAAAAAACACACAAAAAACCAGACCCATCTCTGATGGTATGTTTCCTAAGCCTAACAGGTGGTGGGAATCTGTAGATTGATTCTTGGAACTGGAACACTGGAGAAAGGGGAATGGTAAAACAAGCACTCTGAACTGAGAACCACTAAACTTTTTATATTGTCCCAGAGGACATTGCTCCAGAAGGTGTCAGTTCCAATAGTCCCAAGAACTGAGGGCTTTCAGGCGCCAATTTCCTCACTGATGAATAAATCAAAGTACCTATGCTAATTCGCTTCAAAAGTCAATACACAAACAAATCTGTGCATAAAGAAAGTTACAACAGTTTTAATTAACCAGAAGACTTATGCTGGGTCAAAGTTCTGACTGATTAAGGAGTCTTCAGGCTTCTCAAAATTCAATTGAATGAGTGCAAAAAATTAATTAAAGAGACTGACTCCTCGTTTTGAGCTTAAAGGCTGGAAGACTAAATTAACGGTTCAGCAAGTTACTGCTATTCCAGGGCACAACAGGTCCAGACACATTGATGGAAGTGCTGGAGATCTTACCGCTGGCTTGATTGTCAATAGCAGGTGCTTTGAGGTGGGCGAGCCCTTCTTTTATGGGCGGGCCCTACCCAAGGTGGCTGCCTCAGCAGGATGTCTTGCAAGAAGGAGCCAAAGGTTCTAGGGTTTTCTGTCTTCTCCCGGCGGCAGTAATCTGGCAGAGGGCAGGACAATGTTTGATTCCAGCAAAAAGAACAATTGAAGGACAGAATGCAGAACAATGTCATACATTCACCCCAGTACAGAGATCTGGGCCTAAAGCCATCATATTTTAGTCAGCATGACAGTCCAGTTTGGTTCAATTGAGAAGCGTGGCTAGGTCATACCTTGCGCAAAGCCATTAATTATAGTTACAATGTCATTATCTAGTAAGTGCTCAAGGGAACAGTAGGGGAACGGCCACCCACGTATCCCAAAGGCCCCTGCGTCCAAAAGGCACACAAAGAGCAAATTGCAAAAACAATGTCCCGTCCCCGAGCACAACACAATTATTTCAAAGAATTTCCCCAAGAAAATATCATTCCATATCTTAAATATTGAAGATCTTCTTTATTCTCTCATTTCGCTCAGAGCCGTAGGTTTTTTACAAATGGCTCTTAATCATCACAGTGCAAAGCTGGTATAGCCAAAATGTAGCCAACACGTGTTTCGTCCTGGGTATATTGCCCATCGACTTCCTCAGGGCAGCTAGTAATTAGAAAGTAGTTCCACCAAAATCCAGGCAGAATTTTTTCAGGGTCCCATTCAGCATGGGTCTACTCAGTGGGACTTTTATTTCCAGAAGAAAAAATGTTGTATATAGTTGCAGAAACAGGGTCATTCAAACAGTCAGGGTTGGTCCTTGTGGTTACATCTGTTCCAGCAAGGAACGTTTAGTATGTGTAAATATCGTATCTCAGAGAGTAGTCCAACCGTAATAGGATTCCAAATGCGAGTAAAAAAGTTTGGACCCAGCCATATGCAAATCAGTCTTGACCCTGCGCCCAATGGGAACAGTCCAGCCCGAACTGCCAGGCCAGGTCCTCCCTGGACTGGAAACACACATCCTAGGACCAGTTTGAGGTCCTCCCTGGACTGGAAACACACATCCTAGGACCAGTTTCGGGTTATCAGCCCTCATCAGCCAGGATAGCTTGACTCCAGTGGCATGGAGAGCACGGGACCCACATCATGGCATATCCATCCCACTCGGGGTGACAAATGCAAAAAGAACAATTGATGGACAGAATGCAGAACAATGTTATACATTCACCCCAGTACAGAGATCTGGACATAAATCCATTGTTTTTTTGTTCATCATGCCATTCCAGTTTGGACCCAGCCATACGCAAATCAGTCGTGACCCTGCATCCAATGGGAACAGTCCAGCCCAAACTGCCAGGCCAGGTCCTCCCTGGACTGGAAACAAGCATCCTACGACCGGGACGTGGGTCCCGTGCTTTCCATGCCACTGGAGTCAAGCTCTTCCTGGCTAATGAGGGCTGAAAGCCCGAAACCGGTCCTAGGATGCTTGTTTCCAGTCCAGGGAGGACCTGTTTGGCAATTGGGTTGGACTGTTCCCATAAGGAACAGAGTCAAGACTGATTTGCATATGGCTGGGTCCAAACTGGAGTGGTGTGGTGAGCAAAAGAATGATGATTAAACCCAGATCCTTGTGACTGGGGGTAAATGTTTGCATTGTCCAACATTCCGTCCGTCATTTGTTTCTTTTGCATTTGTCACCCTAAGTGGGAAGGGTATGCCCAGACGTGGTTCCCGTGCTCACTATACCATTGGATTCAAGCTAACCTGGGTGATGAAGGGTGATGTCCTGAAACCGGTCCCAGGATGCATGTTTCCGATCCAGGGAGGACCTGGCTTGGCAGTTCGGGCTGGACTGTTCCCATAAGGAAAAGGGTCAAGAATGATTTGCATACGGCTGGGTCCAAACTGGGGTGGTGTGGTGAGCAAAAGAATGATGGATTAAACCCAGATCCTTGTGACTGGGGGTGAATGTTTGCATTGTCCAGCATTCCGTCCATCAATTGTTTCTTTTGCATTTGTCACCCTAAGTTGGAAGGGTATGCTCAGACGTGGGTCCCGTGCTCACTACACCACTGGATTCAAGCTAGCCTGGCTGATGAAGGGTGATGCCCTGAAACCGGTCCCAGGTTGCTTGTTTCCGGTCCAGAAAGGACCTGGATTGGCAGTTCGGACTGGACTGTTCCCATAAGGAACAGGGTCAAGACTGATTTGCATATGGCTGGGTCAAAACTGGGGTGGTGTGGTGAGCAAAAGAATGATGGATTAAACACAGATCCTTGTGACTGGGGGTGAATGTTTGCATTGTCCAGCATTCCGTCCATCAATTGTTTCTTTTGCAAATGTTTGATCCCAGAGCATGGGTTGACAAAGAGTTTCAGGCTGCAGTACACCCTTCAACACAGTGGTGCACCGGACAACGGCAAATTGACCCTTGCAGCCAGCATGACTCTCAAATGTGAACGGAGCCAATCTATCCTGGCAGTTGCGTGACAGTGCTCCTGCAAGTGCAGTGAAGCTCTGATGGAGGCGTAGGCCTTTTCTGAGTTGCAGGCATGGTGAGGTCCTGATACCATCTGAGACACAGATTCTCATCTTAAAAACCGGAGGTAGGCCTGCAAAGTGGTTGAACCAGTCAAGAAGGCTCAAGTATTGGAAGATTATGTAAGACAGAGGTAACAAGGTCAAGGCTGTTGCCCAGTGGCGTAGCTAGCTCTATGGGCGCCCGTGGCAGTTCTGCATTTGCTGCCTCGTGGCAGCCGCAGTGTAGAGCGGGGAGGGTGCGGGGGTGCTGGCGAGCATTTTCTCTGCCACGACAAATGCATTGAGGAGCGGGGGCTTGCTGTTGCTGCCCAGAGATGGCAGGTGATAGAGGGGGGAGGCCACCGTCCCAAAAACTTGTGGCCCCTGGGGCAGACTGCCCCCCTCACCTCACATCCCCCCCCCCAGCTACACCACTGATGTTGCCTGTGGAGTGTGTTGAAACAGTTGTGTGAAAAGTCAGCTCGACTGCAGCAATACTGTTGAGAAACAAATCTTTTATGCTTTTAGTGGTGTGGTCCCCTGGAAGGTTAATATCAGCAATGAATGCTGAAGAAATACGACCAGAGAATTCAGCAACGCAGGGTTGTTGGCAGGTGGTAGATAATAGGAAATGCAAAATTGAACATAGGTATGAGACCCAGTGTGGGACACAGGTGTTGAAAGGCCGAAGAGGCGGATGAAGACAGACTCATTACCTGGATGCAGATCCTTTAGATGATAATGGTGCGTAAAGACATCCCTGGTTTTATGTGTGCTTGTTAGGAGGACAATTGTATAACTGTCAGGAATTAGTTAATTAAAAAAGGGGGATAATGTAGGGTAACCCAGGATTGCAAGAAATGTTCATCAATGTCCGATGAGTCACCCACTACTAAGTGAGTATTTATGAGCTTGAGTTCAAAAGGGTCTAAGGGGTAGTTGTTGGAGAGGTGGAGTACATGTGTTGCATGTAGGGGCCTTTACTGGGGTGCTGGTGTGGTGAGATCCTGGCACCATCTCAGGCACAGGTTCTTATCTTGAGAAGGAAAACTAGAGACAGGTTATTCGGGTATGAAAGGGATCTTGTGCAACGTTTCACGAATCCCCTGTTTCTTGGCCAAAAAGGCTGCATTCAAATTTTTGAACGGGTAATGTGAGACTCTATTCATTTTCCCATTGGTGTTGTCGAGGGGAGTTCTTCCTTTGGACATAGTTACAGCATCCGAAGCACCTTGCCCTTCTTGATTTGGAACATGCTGAGGCAGGCTCAGTAAATTAGATTTTCTAGCTTTAAGGCCAACGCTAACGCCTTTTCCACCTGATGGACTAATAGACTGGTAGATATTCTCTTCACTCAAATGTAGCAATTGGCTCCTCGACATCTGATTGCAGTTCAGAGGCCATGTTGGCTGTGAGTGGAAGTCTGGAAGATCACAGGGGCCACAGGAATTTTCACTGCTCAATGCAAAAAAAGAAAAACCTCAATAAGGGAAAACATGCCAAAAATTGTGGCATGGGGCTCACTGAACTGCACTTTTCTACCCCGGATTAAAACAGAGAGAGAGAAGCATAATCCTTGTCTCCAGTCCTGCCATGGAATTTAAACTAAGATGCATCCTGATAGTATTGTGTGACTTCTATTGAGCTCACTACATATAGATTCTGCCGTAAAATGGCCACTCCCAGCTTCTGTCAGCACGAAGTGTACAAGGAACAGTGCTCAATTAATTACACTTCCATTTATTGTACCGGAAATAACACAACAGAACATTTTAACTTATTACAAAAAGCAAATTTTTCAAATATTGATCACTTAAAAGCATATTAAATTACACTGTGCAAATCAGAATGATATTAACAAATGCCCACATTTACATAATTTCACAATGTATTAAATATTATCGTTTTTCGAAACAGTTATGGGTTTTGTGCAATTTAATAATGTGAACGGTGACTGTCACAATGATTTGTTTAAAGTGCTAAAAATTACTCTTTAGTGTATTCTTTGACAATTGCTTTATATGAGCGTTCATCACAAATGCTAGGCAAAATAGATACATATATCTCACAAGAATAATATAACTTCAGTACAATGATTTCCTTCATTTACTTTAATATTTGCTTCAAACTCATTACACTGATAAATTTGCGTACCGCGAATGTTGTCTTGTTATGTTGTTTCTTGCAATGTTTTATTTATTGACTTTTAATCACACAAAAGTATTCGATTTTCCCAGCTAGTTGCAGTGAGCTAACACTAAAAATGGATTACTTTAAATGTTCTCTTAATTTCGTAATATTAATAAGGGCCAGAAAGCTTTCGTATTATTTCTATGGAGGCTTAATAAACCAATGAAAATTTCCATTTATTCTGGGTACCCATTTTAATATGATTGAGCTCTTCAAAATCATTGAAAGCTACAAAACAGCAACAAAAATAAGAACTTATTCTAGGAATTAAAAATTTTAGAATCATGCACTGTAAGCATCCATCATTTCATGCAGCCTTATGGACTGGTTCCACAGACTCCACTGGTCGTCGCCATACTCCAGGAAGTCTTTTTAGACTTAAGATTTACTCCAACTAATACATAACGCTACATTCCCTTGAAAGAGCTTTAAAATTTCACAAAAGCAGAATATGGCCGTGGCAGCTTTTAAGTTTATCAGTAAGGTAAATATATGTATACAATATCCAAGTTAGGTTGTTGCCATTGACATTAATGTTACACCAAGCATGAGGAGCAATGCCACATCAAGGCACTTAAAGAAATATGACAGCACCAAAAGAAAATCAGAAGTCACAGGTATACACTGTTTTTGCAGTTAAAGAACAAAGGAACAGTACAACACGTTGTGGAAGCAGAGAAGCATTTCACCAAAGATATCTTGCTTAGGTGTGGAAGTGAAGTATCCCACTCCAGATTCAAAATCATGCCCTGGTTCTTCCACACAGTTGTTTTTTGTGACTACTGATGAAAGAAAAGCTAAACTGGTTCTTTTAAAAACTTCATTACAAAACAGTATAATACCTCAGGACGTTACTCGCAAAACAAGGCTAACTAGCGATTGCACACTAGGCTTGCAGGGTCTACATGCTACCCAAAACATGTACGCTGAAAGGCAATGGGCAACAAGAAAAAAATTGGAAAATGTGCAAACGTTTCACGAAGAAGGTAAAACATGAAAAGCAGATTGTATTACATCAGGTTAGCAACTACTTAATATATTAAAATAACGAGGAATGTTACAAAGGTTAATTACTCATAGTATGTAATTGCCAAAAACTAAATTTGTCATTCTAACATCATGACAATAAACTACCCAACACATTTTTCTCCTTCAACTTCCTTCTTCATATGTACGAAATCTTGACATGTAACTTACAACGAGAACAAGGGGTAGGAGTTTCATCCCTGGCTTACTTTTTACTTTGCGCGGTTTCAGTCAATTAATAACTGTCTGGTAACATCACTCATCGGTGCTTCCTTTTACCAAAATGAAACTATTAGGTTACTAAAAACAGTGGTTTCTGTGAGCTCCTGTCCGTCCCATTTGTACTTCTCAGGCAAAGATGCGGACATACAGGACTGGCTCCAGTGAAAATAAAATGACCTCCATTAGGAGTGGTGTTAGAAAAGACAAAGCTTTAAGGGAATGTTTGTGTATGCTGCCAAGGGGATGAAAGGAAGCAGCAGCTGAATGCACAGTTCATCTCCCCACAATGCACTTTCTCTTTCCAGGTTTTACAAAAATAGCTGAGTCAATTTCTTTAGCAAGCTGCCATGACCATGATCTCCATCAAAACAGAAATCATATTTTCATCAGCCGAGACATCTATTTACTGCGGTAAGTGGTCATGTCCTTTGGTTCACTGCTTGGCACACACCAGTCGTCTGCTTCGTGGCTCGTCTTGTAATGCCTCCAAGCTGATTTATTGTAGACGGGAAGTCTTTCTACTGACTCTGTGGATAATGCCTGAAAGAATAAGAGCATCACACTGTGTTTAACAAAATAAATAGTACAGTGATCTGACTTGGAAATTCAGCTGGTAGAACGCAAAAATGGGATTCAATATATTCTTGTGGGTTGTAGAACATAATACGGAAGTCAAGAATACTGAGTTACAAAAATATCACAATCACTATATCCCTACCACTACAGTATAAGTATAATTTATTTTGCAATTAAATGGTTAGGATGAAGTAGTGGGTCTAATATTATTACCATGCTATGTACCATGTGTGATGTAGTGGGATATACCATCTAAGTACCATGCTCCAACTAGAAGTGACCCCAAACTCCATCAGAGGAGTCTTTATTGCTCCACTTGGCTACAAGGTCAACTCTGGTATTCTTGTTTGCAAATAGGGGGCGGCCATTTTCTCATCAGCCCCAGCAGCACCTATATTGGTTCATCAGATCACACGCCTCTTACTTCTTCAAGCCATTCACCAAGGCGTTCAAGATCAAGAGTTGCAGCAAAGGCAATGTCTATATCACCATGTCTGCTTTGGCTGTGATCCATACTCTTCCTACCTCTGTACAAAGACAATACGGTATTGTGTCTCTATTTCCATCCTATTCTAATTACCTCAATGTTCGCCTTGTATCAAACACCCCCCCTGCCCATCTAGCATAAATATCAATGTGGGAAACAAATACGCTCCACCTCCGCAACCACCATCTCTTAGACGCCTTTTAACTCATGCTCATAAACACTCACTCAGCACTGGGTGACTTAATGACTTCGATGACCTGTTTACTCGCAACAACCTATATATTCTGTACCTCACGCGTCAACCTGGCTTACCATACATTTTCCCACATCTTTAATTAACTGATACCTGACAGTTATACAATCGTCCACCAACCAAGTACTCATAATCTGGGTGTAGATCCTTCGGATGAGGGTGAGTGAAGCCGTCCTTGTTTTTTTGAGTATCTGTCTTCATCCACCTGTTCTACTTTTGCCAACCTTTGTCCCATACTGGGTCCTATACCTACATTCTCTGCTATATTTCATATTATTTAACACTCACTAGTGACAACAAACCCTGCACTGCCGAATTCTCAAAACACATTTCCTCAGGCTCAGTCTCTTCTTGTAACAAAACATACATTGCTGATATTAACTTTCCAAGGGACCACATCCCTAAAAGCATAGGAGATTTTTCTCAACATCATTGACTCTGTCAAACTGACTTTTCAAGCAACTGTTTCAACACACTCCATAGGCAATGACCGTGACCTTGGTATCTCTGCCTTACCTAATGTGGAAATACCTCTGTTCTCTTGACTGGTCCAACTACATGTCAATTCCCATTAATTGTGCCAGGATTCGGCCCCCTTACAAAAGGCGACCAAAACCATCTATCAAAACACACTAATTTACGATTGTCCTATTAGACACTCTGCGCCAATCACTGCAATGTTGTGTTTATGTTCCCATTTGCATTTGTATGCACTCATTGCCTTCAGCTCTCATTGTAAGCATACCTGCATCCCTGGGCATCCTCACATGTTACCTACAAGTGCTGCTGTGAACATCTTTTTGCAGCCCTTGGGGAATAGGCATGTATTTTAAACATACCGCCAACAACATCGGGAAATAAAACAAGACCATTTTTGGGTATTTACATAAAAGCCTTCACTAACTTTTCACAAGTCCTAGCTCTCCCTAATGAGGGAATGAGAAATCCATCCAAATAGCTTTCAAAAGAAGAAACCTCTGCATGGGAAGGGGGGCTTTTATCTCTTCTTCATATGCACACTGCCTCAAGCTGGAGTCAGGCCCTTAATACCCAGTTCAGTGGAAAAGCACTCCCAGCTCTGAGCATGGGAAACTGATGGGCACTGACAGTTAAGACAATGGACAGTGGCACTGGCTTTATCCTCTTACATTAAACTATAGAATATTCGTATGATATGTACGCCACTCCCAACCAGCTTAAAAGTGATCATAATCACTTTCAATAGCGGGGATATGGACATGACACAACATGAGTATTAAGTGTGCGCTAATTTATCAGTGTGTGGGACTCTGTTGGACCGTGCAACCAAATGTTCAATAGGTTTCTATGGAGAACGCTTCCGTTTCATCTTTAAGCTTTGTCATAGTTAATGTGTGTTAATGTGGAGAGGTATCCGGGGAAGGAGAATCAAGGTTTCCTTGACTTTGTGAGATTTAAAGTGTTTCATTTAAAGTTCCCCAAGAAGACTGTTCTCATGGCACGGTCACTCTGAAGGAACATTCTATTCTACCGGTTCAGTAATGCAAACAAAACCTATAGAATCGTCTCTGTGGCTGGCACGAGTAGAGTGAGGTTGCTGAAAGCATATGGAGTAGGAGGCAGGTGCAGGAATTCATCTGCCCGACAGATGCCTAAGATCGGCATCTGCCCTTGGAAAGACAGACAGTGCCAACTCTCTTTTTGGAGATGACCTGATACCTTTAGCATGTGTGAGCCTGTATCTCCGGTAGATGTGGAAGTGTGGACGTCCAACCAACAATGATAACTACAGAGAAAACATCTTCCTTTTTGAATACATATTTATTTTGTGGTGGTAACATGAGTCCGAGAGCCTTAAAATAGTGGGAAAGAGTTACAAGAGAAAAGTAATACATGTACCATACAAGTATAAGTGGGGTCAATGCACACAAACAAGCTACTGATCATCTGTAATGCTTTTTTTATGCATTCTCAAACCACAGATTGCTCACCTATTGAAAATCCCCAGGATCTGGAATATTTCATAGCAATTGCTCAAGCGCACCAGCAGGTGGTGCCTTTCTCTGTGGTGACCTTGCACCACCCCCAAGAAGTGATGGTGGGGAACTGGATACAGATACCTGCCCTGTGTGTTTATCAAAGTTTATCTTGTACTCTTTTGTGCCCTCAGATACAGATCAATTGTGACCGATTGGAGACTGCAATGTGCTGAATCTAGCTTGGGACCTTTTTAGAATGATAGGAGTCCACGTCACAGAATAGGGAGGAAGGAGGATAGTGAGGAATCGGTGGTTAGATAGAATATCCACCAGTAACAGGGTTACCAAAGGCAAATAACTTGTTCTTCTGATGGATAATCCCAAACACAGATTCGTCATAGTTTGAATAGATACCAAAGGAGTCCATCCAGAACATTGGGGGGTCTGAGTAGTGGACTCACACCAAGAAGTCCAACAGGACCAAGCAGATAAATTAGCTCTTCCAGGACCGTACGTTTGAGGCAGTAGTGATTGTGAACAAATGCACTCATGCCCGCATGGCAGCCTGGGGTTTGTTCATTAGTTTTAAACCACTCACTCTTTTTTGGGATATTCACCTTGACAGGGTTCGTTTCTGGACCATCCTTCCTTTTGTAGCACTGGCAAAGCATGTGAAAAGCTGGTTGTTGACTTGTGCACTCTATGAAAAGCTCACTGACAAGGCGCACAACAGTAATTGCGATGAGGAACACTATTGCTGTTAAGCAGTCATAGAGGACAGCTGTGCATGAATTTGAAAGGTGTGTGTGAAGAACGTAGGTCCAAGTAAATTTCCTGTTGAGTCAAAATGAAAAAATAATGAAAGGATTCAGTTAAAACATGTAAGTGAGTCCTTTTAGAAGGCCACTTGAATAATGAAGCTTGGTCAGGCCCATGTAGAAAAGCCGAAAGAGCAAACAAGTAACCTTTAATAGCGTCCACTACAAAATCTTTCTGGGCCAGAGACAGCACAAGCAACAGAACATCAGAGAACCTGGCCTGTAGAGGATCAACTTGACGGTTCCTGCACCAGGCCACAAACATCCCTCAATGACCGATGTATGCAGATTTGGTAGATGGACGCATAGACTCTGGAATAATTTCCAATACTTTAACAGGTACATTAAAACCACTCAGTTGCCACTTCTCCATCTTTCTATATAGTAGGTTGTGGATATTCAGGTGTAGGATTATGCCCGGTTGCTCATACAGGAGGTCATCCTGAAGAGGTGAAGAATCCGAAGACAAACACTCAGGTTCAACAGGTCAGTGTACCACACTTTCCTGATCCAATCCAGAGCTTTCAACATTATCTGAACCCAGTCTTTTCTGATCAGCTTCAGAAATTGGGGTAAGGGACTAAGTAGTAGAGGAAGACCTGCACCCACTGTTTACGGACCAGGTCTTTCAAGGAATCTACTAGTGGAAACTCCAGGGTGCCTTAATTGTGAAACTGCGTGCTCCCTGCAGTTGCAAAAAGATCCAACCAAGGCACATCCCAGTCAAGTAAAGATGTCTTGAGCCACCTCCAGTTGAAGATGCCATTTTTGGTCTGACGGGTGTGGTCTGCTCCCCTCGTCTACCCTGACATTCACAAAGCTGACAAATAATTGACTACTAGGGAGGTGCCCTGTTCCAGCCATTTCCAAAGGTGCAGTGCCTCCTGACACAGGATCCATAACCGTCACACCACCCTGTTTTAGCAGTACCACACAGTGGTTGTAGTGTCTTTCTAGATCTGAAATGGCCTCTCATTGATGGATTTGGGGAAGGCCTTTAGAGCAAACTGAATGTCATGGAGCTCTAAGAGGCTGATATGAAGCTTCTGCTCCACTCGGGACCCAACACTTCCACTTCTGCCAAATGGTTGCCCCAATACAGAGACATTGTATCTATCGGCACTGGGAGCTCTGGGTGGGGTAAGAACGACGGCCTGCTACAAACCACCTGCGACCACTGAAGGTCCTGGGCCATCTCATTCGATATAAAGATCCTGCTGAAAGACAAATCCAGCGTTGAGTTCGATGGAGACAGACGTTCTACCACCAGGCTTGCATGTTCTAGTAGGCACATGGGACTAGTAGGAGGCATGAGTACAAGAAGCCTTAGGACAGGAGTGTTCGAAATTCGCATAACTTGCTTCTGCATAACTATGTGAAATGACAGCAAAATTAAGTGAATTAACATGAATGCAAATCAAGCATTTTCTGCTATATTTTAGCACAAAATGCATCCTCATTTCAAATTTGGCGCAAAGATGCATTAACAAGAGCACAGCGTTTGTAGTACATTTTACATGGACCAACCACGAATCCTGCTACTTGCGGTAAATATTGAACAAGAATTGCATATAACTACACGAACTGGTGTAGTTTCACAATTTTGTGAATTTTACGTAACAAGTGTAATGTGAAATTCTCAAAATTACAAAAATGCACAGGTTTAATTTAAATTTTGCCCAGGCCTACTCAGAACCACCTGTAGTGTAACCCCGGATTAAGTCTGAAACATTGGAATTATAACCTCAATGTCTTGGACTCTCTGCCTTGAGTGGGAGTTTAGCTTGCTGATGGTAAACCCCTGGAATGACAGAAGGGTTATCAATGTCTAAGGTTTGCGTGAAAACAGGCAGGCTTTGAAGGTGTGGAGATGTGAAGAGTAGGGCATAACCTCTCTGAACAACCAGCAACACCCACTGATCCATTGTATTTGCCGCTGACCCAGGTAAGAAAAACATATTCTTACCTCTACTGCCTAAGCGTGACCAGGGGAGGAGAAATGAAAGCGGTGGTTTGATGTCTTTGGTGGTGTACACGACGTCTATCACCACTGCACCTCCATGAGCCACGAAAGGCCTATTTTGGCTGCTGCGCAGGTTGCAAGGGATGTGTGGTATCCTGCTCTCTTCTCTGTCTAGTCCTTTCTCTGTGTTCTGTACTCTACTGCTCAGCCAGTGTAAGTGATGTCACTGAATGTTCCTTGTGTGTATGTTTGAGTGGAACTGTCAGTTGCTGTATGTGGGCTGAGCAGCAGGGATGCTGCTCCTGGTGGGGCTGATTCTCCTGATACTACTTTCAATACTACTACAACCAACATATCCTCTAATGTTTCTGTCCTGACTGATCCAAAGAATAAATCTACCTTTTGGATATAACATCATCCCAGTTTACCTCATTCTTTGCATTCCACACTGGCGACGAGGGGAAAAGGACTCACTTGGGACAAAAGGACATTACTGAAATTAAAGAGGAGTCACCATCACAAAGAGAATAAGAGAGAGTAAGTGTACTTTTAAAAGAGCATATTTGAAGCCTGCTAAATGGAAATGTCCCTGGGAGCCCCACCGGTGTCTTTTTCATCAGACAACCTCAGCCCAGGGCATTTGAAGTAACAGTGCTTTGGAGCCTTCCAGAAAGGGCACTGTCACTACTGATAATTTAAGAAGCCTGCTGTTGAACATCGAACCAATGGCTGATTGATACAGGCGCTGCTGTACTGGCACTGACAGTATTGATTGTGGGTCAGACAATATTTACAGTAGTTACAAGAATTTTGTACTCTTGAACTTTAACATAGGAGAGCCTGCAATCTGTGTGTTCTTATTTCTCAAACCAACGAAGCTCCTTATGGATATGTACTTTTAATCTACAGTACTACAGGATGTCTCTGGTGGAAGTATAGACCATCTGAATCCTCTGAACTCCAGTACTGCTTATGGAACTGACACACCAGAGACTTCAGACCCAAGGAGGATACTGTAGCATGGCTATCTTTGAAACACTCCAAAACATAATCAGTGGTTCGTCAAAACGTCTTAAGCCATCAATAGCCATGTCCATCAGAGATGCTGCAAGTGCTTAGGCATTGTCTTGGTCATGCACAACATTTTGAAGCCATGGAACGACATCTGTGTCTGATCTGAAGAAGACTTCCATTCTCCTAAAGTACTAGCATCGAAGGAGATGCTGGGGGCCCTTCAGAATTAGGAATGTGCCTCGGTGATTCAGAACGAGACACAGGCCTGGTGTGGGCTGAGCTCAGTTCCGGATCCGAAATGGGCATCAACACAGGGTCCGGCGCGGACGTCTCAGGAATACGAATCAATGCTGGAACAGTCAGCACTGACAAGACCCCCAGGCAGGAATGAGGGGAATGGATGAGCACTGGAAAGCATCCAGGTAAAGGCACCACAAGGTCAGTCAGCATCGGGATCAATCTTGCTGGTGGAAAGGCTCGAAGTTGGACGACGACACAGTTATTTGGCATGTCAAATGTGCGGCGTGTCCTTGCCATGTGTGGGGCACCATCTTCAACATGCCTGAAGATGGTGTCTTAGAGCGGGATCTACAAAAGAACGGGACCTTCAACTTTACACTTGAGCGGGTACTACACTTGAAGTGCAACCTACATCACTTGTTTTGGTTTGTGATATAAAGTTTTGCTTCTGGTCCCTGATGGCCGAAGGGCACATTTGTTGCATTACTTCGAGCCGTACCTAGACTATAAACACCAAAGGTATATACATCATGTGGATTCATGACCAAAATCGTCCCACTATCCTCTTTTTCTTTCGCTGTCAGTGCGAAGATACCCCTTCGGGAGTGATTCCAGCGCTCTACAAAGTCCTCATTCATTCCTGCAGTTACATAATGGTTTCAGTGGAAACTTCATTGGTAAAATATCTGTAGAAAAGGGGATTTTAGCATCAGTAAAATCTGACAAAGTAGAGAGCACAGGCATGGATACATGTTGAAGGGCACAGAAAGGAAAGAACAGGTGTCAGGGTGCAGGGGCAGTGCTTATATGTGGCTACTTGCAATCACTTTCGCAGACTGGATAGGGTCTCTGTGTGTCCAATGATGCCACGGAAGAGTAATTGCTATGAAAAATTCCAGATTTAGTGGACACCTAGACAAATGTTGACTAATCTTCAGTTAGAAGTATACATCAGAAATACTTTTGTTCTAGAGAAGAAATACAAATTCAAAATGTATAACTGGGAGCGGGGTAAACAAACGCAATTACATGAAAAGTCAATTTATCATGCATACTCTCTGGCAAGTTAATAATGTAGTGGAGAAGTGAACGAACCAATATGTGAGAATAAGGATACAACTGTAGTCAACACAATAAGCTAGGGACATAGGAAACAGTGACTAACTCAAAACAAGGAAGAAGAAAGGAACAAGAGGGACAGGACAGAAGCAAGAAGCTTGAAACCATAGGAGAGAAAATATTAACTATGAAATAAAGGTTAACGAAAAAAAAAGAAGAGAAACTAAAAAGATACTATACTTAGCCAAGTTGCAAGTGTCTATAAAAAAGACGTTTCCAATTCTTTGTGAGCATTGAAAGAACAATGGTATCTATGGTACCTAGGGAAGGAGGGAGCGTGTGCCAAGATTGGGTCATATTATTGGAAAGGCATTAGGCTATGGCACACTTATTCTTGAATGATGGAGGTTTGAGAACAAATTCTACTGTGAAGAGACACTTGGGCCCATATTTATCAAAACTTCATGCAATGCAACAAGCCACCTTGCTGCGCTGTATGAATGGGCAGGAATGCACCGTATTTACCATTATACGGCACATTCCTGTCCTTTCCTAGTACTGGAGCACTTTTAGCTGCCTAGCGCCAATGCAGGCGCCTCTGTGTCACGTTGCAAGGGTGAAGCGTTGCAGACAGGATTGTTTTTGTGCAAAAAAGGGGCATTTTCCTGCACCAAAAAAAAATCCACAGAGGCATTTTCCTCTTTCTAGAAATAGGAAACAATAAGGAGAAATAAAAATATTTCTCCTCGTTGTGCCTCTGATGGGGAGGCATACAATTCTGATGAATTCCCAGGTCTACCAATGTTGATAAATCTGGGAATGTGTCCAAATCCATGGATCGATGCGTGGGAACACCCACACTACACCGATGGCACGCCTCCCTGCCTTAGAGTAATGCAAGGCAGCAATTTGCGCTACCATGTGTTACGCTAGATTTATCAAGCCACTCAGGGCCACGCAAAGGTAGCCATGTGTGGCTTGATATATCTCATTTAGGTTTTTAATCACTCTTGCACCCTCTTGTGTGATGTAAGGGCGATTTAAAACCTTGATAAATAAGGGCCTTGGCTTCCACACTATTTATGCTTATTGGTCAGGTACAAAGGAGTGGCTGAGTGTATGGTTTGTGAGTGATGAAGTTGGTCTTGTAAAGTATTCTAATTTCAATGAGAAGCAATTGTAGCATAAGTAAAGCAGGTGATGTTGATGATTTTTTGGCTTACAGTGACAAAGCATCCCCCTGCATGCAAAACTGCCAATGGATGTGCAGCAGGTACAATTTGTAGTCTGTTCAAGAAGAGGTTGCCATAATCACGTCTTAACTAAACAATTGATCCAACAATGATCTTGGGGTCTTTTCCTGGGATTAATTCTGTCCGATTTCACACAATTGTCACATCTGGAAGTGTGATTTTCTGAGCCACAGTATTAATTTGTGATTGGAGATTAAGGGTACCATGCATCAAACGAAAAACCGGTCGCAAACGGGCAGAATCTGCCCCTTTGCGACCTGTATTTTTGCATTTGGGATGCATCATCCCAAATGCAAAAAACTGCAATTTAAGGAATCGCAAATTGCGATGCCTCAAATGCAATGCATGACGACATTTAAAAATGCGATTTTGCTATTAGGGGACGCAAATCACCATCAAATGAAACTTGGCGGTAATTTGCAAAAATGTTGAAAAGTTCCTGGTTACACACACACACATGCCCTTGGGGCATGTGTGTGCACAACATGGGTTCACATTACAATTTCAGGGGTGCAACAGGGTATCCTTTTGGCACCCTTGAAATTGCATGCGCAATTTGAGAGTACCTAATGGATACTCGCAAATAGCGCATGCAATTCCCATTCATTCCTATGGGCTTGTAGGCCCATAGGAATGAATGGGAAGCCATTCCTTAATTGCGAGTCGCAATTTGCGAGTCGCAATTAAGGAATGTGTAGGAATCGCTATTTTTTTAGCGATTCCTACATGCATAGGCTTTTGCGATTCCATAATAGCGATTCCTTAATAATCGCAATTAAGGAATCGCAAAAGCCTACCTTGATGCACATGGGGGTAAGTTTTTTGTTAGTATAAAATTCCAATGATATTGCTTTATCTATGATAAAACAATTGTAGTCAAGGATAACGCTGAAGTTGTTAAAGGATTGAAACCTGAATGTGTAACCGAGAAAAGGAGAAACTCAGTCGAATAACATCTGAGCCCTACAGTCTTCGAAGACATTAATAATGGTTGACCATTTCAAATGGGGCTGACAAGTTACGGGGGACAAAACAAGAATTACCAGTGATTAGAATGCAAAGTGATCATTAACTACCTGAAGCAAGGACACCTCTGTGATATAACCCTGTCTGAAGCCCAAATAGAATTCATTTAATTTCAGATATGTTGGTTAAGTAGTGATTCTACTGGCTAATTATTGGAGGGCAGTCTATGTGGAACTGTGTCGGATGACGGGCTTGGATCTCCAGCCCACCCCACAGATAGCTCTGCTGGGCTAGGTTCATAATATTCCTAAGCCACTTCATCGATACACATCTATTGCATTGCTGTTAGCCAAGAGGGAGATAGCAGTGGTCTGGGGGAGCAAGCTTACCCCTACTGTTAAAGCCTGGTTAAATAGTCTAATTTATTGCAACACAAATAGTGACCTATATTCCTCCACACTGCTGGTTACCTCTAGACCTAGAGACGTTTGGGGTCCCCTGAAAACCTACCTGTAAGACTTGGAGCAGTCCTCTCCCCCCCTTTCTCCGGCTGGGATAGTCCTTACAGGGGTGGGGTGAGTTACTCACCGCCACCCAAAATACCATTTAAATACATAAGGTATAATGTTCAGTTGCCAGTCACAAGCAGGGGGGAGGGTCAGAGACGGAGAGGATGCAATTTTGATGTGACGTAATTAAATGTAAATTGTGTGTTGTGCTGTATTTCTTTTTGAAATTTTGTCGAAACATGAAGATATACCTATGGATATTGTTTGTTTTTTTGTATGTCAAACTGGTAAATAAAGTTAAAAAAAAAACGTTGTGATTCTACACAGTTTTCAATGATGTTTATAAGGAAAGGTAATCACAAGAGAGAATAGAAGTTATTTGGTGGCAAACGGCCACTTCTAAATTTTTTTTTTTGCTTTATTGATTAGTTTTTCGATAATATTCTGCCATCATCTCAGTATGAATTCTGGGATTTTTTCCCTGCATCCCTGTACCAGAGTGCAAAAAGTGCAAAGACGCTCTGGTGCAGGTTATTTTCTTCTTCGACCTCCTTCAACTCTTGTGGCACATTCAGAGGTGTGTCAGGTCCATGCCATCCTGCTACTTTTCTCTTCTGCAGGAACTTCACATACTCCTTCTTATGCTTCGAGTGCTGACGTATGGCTGATGCACCAAAGGACTTGTGCCTTCTCATGCCCCTGCTGAGCTTTTGGTCACATCACTTGCAGATGGCCCAGAGTGCAACAAAATATGGGTGCATAACTCTCAGACAACTGAGAGCTTCTTCTCCTCTCCACTATCCCTAAGGCTTTGGACTTTCTCTTTCTCCTCCTCTGGAATGGCAGAGGCTGGTCCAAATATCTCTGCTTTAGCTGACTGAGTCATAGTTGTTTGCAATGGAGCTGTTAGACCACAGAGTCTGTACTTGAAAAAGAAAAAGGTTCACTATATTTGCCCCACTCATATTTTACTGATGGCAGTCTCCACCTAAGTAGATATTTCTATGAAGTGAAAATGAACTGTTTAATCTTTAATGTCCCCGAAGTGTGTTCATAGTCCAGAGACTAGATTTCTAGGCTGTGAACGCTATGCACCCAAAATGGTGCCCATATTTTATGACCTCAGTACTGAGCCAGTTGACTCAGTACCACTGGTATCATAGTCCATGGTCTCCTTAAAGAGGCCCCGGACAACGGATCCCATTTTGTGTGTAGTGAGTCTCTAGCTTTGATAAATTGTCTCTGGATTGCAAGGCACAAACATTTAAAAAAAATATTTTGACAAATATGGGAGCTCTTCGGCGGTCCGCTCACTAAGGCCTGGGAGTCACCCTGCCCGCACTCATGCAGCCTCTTTATTTTTGGTATAAAGGTCTAACCAACAGAAATATACCGATATCCCATGCTGAAGCATTTGGCCGCTTGCTCTGAAGCTCTCCATTTTTCCCTAGAGGGTAAATCTGCTTGCTTGCTGCCTTTGCAACAGTATCTTGTTGCAGCAATAGAAGTGATGTCCATGTCTTTCCCTGAACTTCAATCTCAGTCGCACTGAAGAGGAGGGTCACAGAAAACCTGAGAAACAGGCTTAACAAAGAACCTCAAACGGAACTTACCACCCTTTCTCATATGTGCCAAAAATAGTTTGATGTCTGACCTGGACACATCTTTGTTATCATGCCTCCTTTACAGCCGGGGTAGTGCCGTGCTCTATACTGCAAAGCCTCCATCGGCTCAGTCCTTTGGAACTCTCTTGGGGCATAGTCAACGCCTGAGAAAAGCAGTGGGAGGGGCCTCCCACGAAGGGCGGCCCCTCACAGGCCATTACCGCAAGTGTCGTTTTAGTCTGGACCACCGTGTAAAACAGGACAGCCCCAAATAGAAAAGCTCATTAATGTCCCAGAACTTGGGGACATTAGTTATATTATTTCTGAATCACCCATAATACATTTTTCAGAAATAGCACAGGTCACCATAGATCCGCAACGCCACCTTAGCATGACAAGCCTGCTGTCAAGGAACGTTATTTCCTCCAAAGTTGCTCCACCACACGCAAGACACATTCATGAGAAAAATGTTAAGTAAAGGCTTAATATTCAAGGGACAAATGTCAGAAATCGATTCAGCATGCTTATGGAGAAACATAATTAATGAAGGTGGGGGGGTGGAGGGCAAAGCAAAGGAAGAGAGAACGAGGAATGTTAAAAAAGGGAAAGAATGAATGGGATACGAGAAGAAATGGAGGGGAAGGAAGAAGTGAATAGCAGAAGAGAGGAAACACAAAGACAAAGAAAGGAAGAAAAATGGAAAGCACGCAAATGTAAGGAAGATAAAAAGCAATAGAAAATGCAGAGAATTGACTTAAAAGGGAGATGTGATAGTAAGTAAAAAAGAAAATGATCAATAGAAACAGAAATAAACAGAAGGGGAATAAAGAAATATAAGAAAAATAAAAAAAGGTGAATGACAGACGAAGAAAGAAATTGTAGATAAAAGGAAGAATGAAAAAAATTAGGTGATGAATAAGATTGCATTTGCAATGCAAAAGGTCTCGCATTTGTGAGAGTTTGAGCTATTGGCATTGTAAATGACAATGACTTTTATTTATGCGCTTGAAAACCTGCAAGCTGTGCGTATACAAGCACTTTGTACTTGTAGTCTTTGCTTATGAGAAGCAAGGCAGGCAGTCTCTTTTACTGCCAGCCTTGCTTCTCATAAGCAAGGACTATGCGTGTTTTCAAAACAAATGAATAAAAGGCATTGTCATTTACAATGCCAATAGCACAAACTGAAATGCGAGACCTATTGCATTGCAACCGGAAGTCCCCTCCCACCTGAGGGCTCCGTTTTCAGATTCTTTCCGCCCATGAAACTATAGAGCGCTGCTAATACCCTGCGTATCTGGTGGGATTTCACCATTCACTGCTCATGAGGTCGTGACTGGAGGTGTACGTTATGCTCTAGTGACAGGTAGTGCAGCTCGTGTGCATTGCAGGTTGATCACAACAGATGTTTCCAGGGCTCCGTTGGTAATTTTCAAAGGATGGTAGGAGGAGCTGCTCACAGTGTGGAAAGTGACCCTCGCACGGCCATCTTCCTTGGTGCTAGCGCCTTTGTGCAAGGCTGGGGGAGGGGGGGTAGCCACAGCTACCCCAGACATGCCTTTAGCTACCCCCTGCACGTGCTTTATTCCCACACTACTCCTGGCACTTGGGTGAATTGATACCATTAATGGGGATAACTTCAATGCATGTGAGGGGCTCACAGCACATGACCCCGCCCATCTCTTCACCTACTCACACAGGTATGTGGCGGAGAGGATTCTTAAATTCATGTCTACTCTACAAGCAGCAGCTGAGAGGCGCGCACAGTTTAAGTCTAGGCGCTAGTGTTCTTTCTGCCCGGAAACTGGGGTGGAGGAGAGCTCCGACTCCCGTGTTTTGTGAGTTTATATGAACATGTAATATTATAAAATTAAAATACGTTTATATTGAACCTTATGGTTGTTTATTTACACATATATTGTGCTTGGTTGCCAAAAGAGGCAAATGAACATAAGCATGCTGGGTAGTTGAATAAATGCCTTTATTGTATTAAAATAAATTATATAAATTAAATAAAAATGAAAAAAATATTAAAGCAAGGTATTTATTATTGTGCTCAAGATTTTCGTATGTTTTATACCATAAATGTATGTATTCATTCATATCTGGTAGTTGGATAAAATAACTGAATACAAACTTTGATTAAAAAACGACGTTTTATCCAGATGGCATACTTTTTTTTTTTAACCAAAGTTTTTGTTGCATGTGTGTATGTAAGTATGTTTGTGTGTCTGCAAATTTTGTGCACAACATACTCGAAAGCATTGGGTCTTGCTACTCTGCGAGGTGCGTAATTAACAAATAAAAGTGTGTGTACGCGTGTGTTCGTGTGCATGCGTGAGAGACCACGTGAATGCGTTGTCTGATCGACCTGTGTTCACATGGGTGTTGTGTGAAACAGCCTGGAAGAGAAGAAAGACCAAAAGTGAAAACAAAGAGAGAAATTGGAATGCATGGGAGGAGAGAGAGAGAGAGAGTGAAAGAAAGAAAGTGCACGAGAAACAAAGTGGAGGAAGGGATAGGAAGAGGGAGCGCTAAATAGAGAAATAAGGCAATGAAAAAGTGAGGAGAAAGAAAGAAACGTACACGTCTATGAGCGAGTGAGATATAGAAGGAAGGAAAGATCTACGAGAAAGGAGAGGGAGAGACGAGATGAAAGAGAATGATGAAGTGGGAGAGAAAAGGAAGTAGAAATAACAACAAGAGATGAGAAAGGAGGATAGAGGAAGCGAAAGAAGGGAGGAATGCGTGTGTATGAGTGTGCGCGCGTGAGAGACAGTGAAATGATTGTGGACTCACGGGAGCGTCGGTTTCAGAGTGCACAGACAGTTCAGAAGTGCACTTGAACCTCTGCCATAAACCAGTGTGGCGTTTGCCTTGTCTACTTCCGGTCGTGTTCTCAGCCACTGACTCACTCCAGACCTAATAAGGACTAGTACTGCTCGCATCCCGCGGGGATAGAAACAAGCACTGGTCTGTGCCAAACTGACCCCTAGTGTTAGCGGTGGTGGAACACGACGCAAGCCTCTCAGAGAAGGGGGGCTTGAGCGTGAGGCAAGGACACTACGTGCCAACCTCAAGTGCCGACACGCCCATCGCCTCGTGAAAAGGGAGAAGTGAAGAGAAGCAGTGCGCATGACGATCAACAGACGATAAGTCCAGTCCGGGTGGGCGGGGCCTAAGGGAGACAGGTCGGTCACCAACCCCACTTCCAAAAGCAACCCGACGACAATAGATCTCGCAGAGCGAGCAGCGCTGCGACGCTAGGCAAGACCTAAAAAAGGTGAATGACAGATGAAGAAAGAAATTGTAGATAAAAGCAAGAATGAAAAAATGAGGTGATGAATAAGAGATAACAAAGGAAGGAAATACATCAATAAATAAGAATTAAGAAAGAGAGAACAATGGACATGGGAAACGAAAAACAAAGATAAAAAGGATTGGAGAGATTGAAAACAAGTGTGAGAGTTTAACAAGCATGAAAGTTAGCAGAGAGCAGACTGTGAAAGATGGAGAGAAATTGAGGTACTCAGTGTAAAGTGGATGAAGAGAGATAACAGAATGAGTGGAGAGATGGCATGGAAAAAGGAAGGTGACAGAGTGATGTCAGGCACAAGTGAAACAAACCAAAACGAGACAAAAATGAATGAAGAAGAGGGGCCAGCTGAAAGGAAAACTGGGAAAGAGAAGCAAGAGTCAAGTGGGGTGATATAAAAGTGTAAGTGATAGAGGAAGATGGAGATGATACGAGTGAGTTATAGATGAGGGAAGTTAGAAGATGGGAGGGTTCAGAAAAGGAGAGATAGACAAACACTGAGGTGTAGAACTACACCATAATTGTGCAGGATAGATCAAAATGGGAAAGAAAAGTTACACATATAATTATTGGTCAGAAAAAGAGATGGTGAAAGATAGTCTGCATTGGGTAAAGTTGAACGAATTCAAGACATCCAGGTGAGAAGAAAAATAAAATGGAGATGAGAACGACAGAGATGGAGGAGGGAGAGAAACTTGGAGACGCACAGGTAAACGCGAGACAGTGAGAGACAGATGCCAGGCATTAAAAGCGGTACAGTTGGTGTTAAGAGGAAAACTGGGAGAAATAAGTTAATAAATGATAATGTAAAGGTGCAAAGAGAAACAGAAGAGAGAGTAAAACTAGCAGAAAGGAGGAGAGCGAATAACAGGTTTGGATTGAGGAAAGATTTGGGAGATGCAAGTGATAAAACAAGACATGGAGAGAACATGGGATAGAGGTGTGAAAATGAAGGATGTTTTGAAGGTGAACAAGAAACAAAGAAACAGATGTAATGAGGACAGAGGTAGAGTTAAGAGTGAAACAAGGAGAGAGAACAGGACAGAGTTAGGAAGGAAAGCTGGTAAAGATAAGATAGGTGTCAGACCCCATTCAGGGGTCACGGGGAACAGGGGCTAAAGGGCCACGATCGTGGTGTTTGGGGTGATTTGTCCTTTGTGCCCCAGGCGAAATCCACTATGTCTCTGCAAACAGGGCCAAGTATACCCTTTTGGTCCTTAACTGTCAGAGTAGCCAGGGCGAGCGGTCAAAGGCGTCTCAAGAATGTACTGTGGAGGGCAGAGACTTAGAACCCAAACAGCCAAACAAGAGACACAATACGTCCCTGTCCAGCCAAGTGATTGTCTTTTAGTGAAAAGAAATAACTTTAATATCACAGCAGACCAGAACAGTACATAACTAGATTAGGGTTAGGACTACAAGGTTAAACAATCTCACCCAAGGGCTCTCAACAAAGTGTCCTCTGGCCCAATCTACTGTGTCCCCAAGGCCAGTGGTGACTTCCCAGCAATTAGAATTCAGGCAAGATTAGGCACAGGGTGAGTTCAGTAAGTGTTGTTGCATCAGCAAATTGTAGGTCAGCCTGAACAGTTCTTAAACCTGTAGAATCTCACCATCTGGACAGATTCGAACTGCAGGATTGTCTTTGTGTATCTGACATACAGTCCTTCAGTGTTTGGAGGGCAGGCTTTGTGTTACCAGCTCAGCAGAGGCATTTTACACAGCTTGGTACGAATGTCAGGTGACATGGTTCATGTTCTCTCCAGTGTCACATGACCATGGCGGTGAGTTTGGCCCTCTCTTTCTTGCACTATTGTATGTATCAGCGTGTCAGGCTAGACTGATGGATACTCATTGACAGTGGTGACCTCTGGGCGGGGGCAGATCTCCTGCTTCAGCGGTTCCTTGGGGATTGAAGGTTTTTTACATTTATTTTTTACATGGGTCACCACTAGAACCATAATCTGGGAGGCTGGACACCCTTTGTGACTCATGTCGGTCCTGGCGATGCTCGCTCTTGGCAGTTGGCTTCTTCTGGGTGTTCCTTACACTGGGAACGTTGCGGAGCTTATTCTCCTGGACAATATCTCTTCCTGCAGGGACAGGCACTCCTCTCTGAGCAGGTAGGCATGCCTCTTGGCAGACACACAGTGTTTCCAGTACGTTATGCAAGCTTGAGGGGGAGTTCCCCTCACCTCACCCTCTGCAAGACTGCCTGTCAATCAGATACCAGGTCCGGTCTCACAGCAGTTCTTCGAGTACTCTGAGGAGTACTCCCTTCCTTGGTCAAGAAACATATCTTGGAAACGGATCCGAGTGAGTTGGTTTGGGTCCCACTTTTATGCTCCAGACAGGGAATGTGGATCTACTGTCAATAGCCCTGCAACCCATTTGGAGTGGTTCCCTTTCAAATGTAATTTTCTGGCTGTAGTGCAGACAGCCTTTGTGCAAGGTGATATCTCTCGCAGCAAGTAGCGATGATGGTAGAACCAAGCAGAAGTAACCAAATCATGGACAGAATGAAGTGTGAAGACTATGCATCTGGCTGTCATCAGCTTTCCTGAGGTAGAAGTCAGGGACAGACAAAAGCCAAGGCGTTGCCCAAAAACCTTCTCCACCTTTAACAACAGAACATGCGGTCTCAGCCCCTCTACCCTATCATCTACCAAAGGGCAGTGATCAGGAAATCTAATCAACAATCCCTTGCAAAAAGGTCCTCATATAATTTGTAAGGGTAGCCCTGTCTCCATCCTCCCTCAATTTATGTAATGTTATGTTAAAATATTTGTAGAGCGCATGGCTGAGCCAGCAACGGGACGTCCCAGTGCTGAATCTAGCAGAGTGGATGGCGAAGGCCGCTTAGTGATTGGAAAATAGCCAGATCTTCACAGTCCTTCTAAAGATCCAATGGTCGGATATACTATGGGCAGAGAGAGAGGGAGAGAGGGAGGGAGGGAGGGAGTTCCAAAGGGCGGGTGCCAATGCTCTGAACGAGCGTCCACCCGCTCTAGCCCTGCGCATCCGAGGTACTTGGGCCAAATGCAGATCTGCCAAGCTCAGGGCCTGGGTGGGTGCGTAAGGGGAGCACATATCGCTCAGAATCTTAGGGCAGAGGCCTGAAAGGATCTTGTAAAATGGTACAGAGAGTTTTAAAATAAATTATCAGTTGATGCGGGCAAAGGTCAGAGACGTGACAGTACTTAGGGAGTGTGAACAGAGCACGGGCTGCAGCGTTCTGAGCACGTTGGAGCCTTTTGGTCACCGATTTATTAGCGCCGAGAAGCAGCACGTTACAGTAGTCCAATCTTGACAGAACAGTAGACTGGACAATCAGCTGTCGGGAGTGAGCTTAGAAAAGTCCCAGAATGGGTTTTAGACCGCGTAGCAGTCCAAAGCAGGTGCCTGCCACAGATTTGGCATGCGTCTCAAAGGAAAGGGTGCCATCTACCCACACTCTCAGGTTCTTAACCACATGTTTAGTTAGGGGGGGTGCTCCAAGAGCAGAGGGCCACCACTGGCTGCCCCAGAGATGAACGTCTCTGCCTACCAGGAGGACTTCTGATTTGTTGGAGTTCAATTGGAGGTATTTGTCAGCCATCCATTCAGAGATGGCATCTCAAGCCATGGTAAACCATGGGCCACAGAAAAGTGATCTCACTGGTCTCAGCAAAATACTCACCTTGCACACAGTCTTATTGTCTCATTTGGTTCACACATGCACAATATATATACGCACTCGAGATGCATACAGAATGTCAGCGCAGGGGTCTGGGTGCCACAATGAAGCAGAACTTTTAGCCGAGTGTGCCTGGTAGGCCACACTGCTCTCAGACACAGAAAAAAAGGTCTGTGTAGAACTATAAGTTTGCAAAACATCAGTACACTGCCACCACTGCTTCAGGTCAACAACCCTATGTGTCTATACACGATTCTAGTCTGTCCTGTCATTAATTTAAGCCAAATCAAGTAGAAGTTGTCCACAGTGGCAACGTGGAAGTCCACAAGACTACATTTGATGTGCAAGCCAACACATGGTAATATCTATTACTGAAGGATAAATCTGCTGCTGACTCTAATCTGTGAAACAAAGTCACTTTCATTGGTTATAGCATACTTATTAGCCCAGGCCATATCGACAGCACAGTCACATTTTTGCAGTACCGCTGGAACACAAAATATCCCATTCTCACACGGAAGGCTGCGTTGCACATTCTGCTTTATGGTTTTGCAAATAACCCAGAATGTCTGACGCGACTTGAGCATTCAAACAACATGCACCTATAATGAAAGTGCTCTGGCATCGAGTGACAGCAGCCTTACATATATTTTATATAGCCACGAGTTCTCAGAAGTAAACTGTGTTTGTTACAGTTCAAAGAGATGTAAGTACTTACAAGTAGAAAGTATTCGCCATCAGTGTTAGCGCAGTAGGTGCTGGACATATCTACAAACATACGTTTCTTGGTCATTCCTTTGGGGGATACTCACAAGACTGTTTTTCGCAGATTCAAAAACACAGAGATGGAAAGTTGCCTAAATTGCCTCAGATGTAAACTGAATCACCACTTGGCATTGGCCGACAAGGAAACCAAGGCACAGTCAGCTATATTTTCTTATAGCTCAGATTTGGGGAAGATGACCAGGGAATTGCATTGAGGTGCCATGGACTACATAGCGAATAGGCCATATCCTGCCCATGCGGTACCTTACGCAACAGGACATAGGTGGCACTGCACTAGGACTACTTTTTCTCCATAAAAACTAAGAAGAGGGCACTGTGCATGACAAAGAAGAAAACAGTTGTTTAGGTCGAGCCTGGGCAGCGCATGCGGTGCTCTGCGAGGCTTGCTGTATTAAGGTGGGGACTTGAAGTGCCGCCCACTCTCTGCCCATATTTTTCATTGGCTTGTGTAATTGTCCACTGTAAACTGTGGCTGTTCATTGGTCAATAGGCTTAGTAGTCCCTCCTTAGTACCGCCTTGTCTCATTTTGTAACCTGCCATGGCCACACCCCCTGTTACCTGCGTTGTTACTCCCTAGGCTTTAAGTACAGCCTCCGAGCACTATTTTCTCAAATAGCTTTGTACTGCCTGATGTTGCAGGCAGGACATGCTCTCTCCTAATGCTTTTTAAAAAATTAAAAATTATAGCACAGGCGCTGAACGCATTTGCAATGCAATAGGTCCCGCATTTATGAGAGTTTAAGCTATTGGCATTGTAAATAACAATGCCTTTTATTTATCGGTTTTAAAAACAATACATACATAAGTAAAAAGCATTGTCATTTACAATGCCAATAGCTCAAACTCTCATAAATGCGAGATCTATTGCATTGCAAATGCTTGTTAAATCAAGGGGTGGGGATAAGAATGATGACATTGAGGTCTCCCCTTCTTGGTGAATGTATTTCATTTGAATTGGCACATCCCGCTCAAAATGACCACCTAAACATTTTTTCCGTATGGGCACACATTGTTTTAAAATTTTCTGCGAAGTACGCGCCCCACAGAGTGTACAGTAAACCACAATTGTGTAAAACATGAGCATCAATGCTGGTTTTCAATATGCCTTTCTTAACACTTGGTCTCCTGATCATACTGATTTAAGCTTTTTTTTGCTTTTCCTTTGATGTTAACTGTATTTCTGAAACTCCGACAGATATTGTCAAAAGGGTGGCAGGGTAAAAGTATACACATATCCCTGGTAGGAAGCAGAGTGAGGATTTGTGAGTCTTCTCCAACGCACCTTGCAAGATGGCAAGCCAAAACAGTACACACCCTGGAGATGCGAAGGAAGTGAGGGGTCTAGTTAATCACTAGCCCATAGTTTACACCCAAGCAGTGCAGCATTCGCAGAAAAAACACTCTTAGTTTCCTTCAAATTCCAATGCATTATGTGATAGTTACCTTTATATATATTGCTGCATCAGTTCCATAACCTTCTAAGGAATAAAGCTTCAGATCGCCTTGAAAGTATCGTGCATATAACCGTGATATTGGGAGACCGTAACCAAAACCAGCCTAAGTTAAAGAAAGAAGAATGTGTACATGAAATACAAAACCTCACTTGCATAAATAAATAACAAGAACACAAATATAACGTAACGCGGCTGCCCATTCGTTGACGCAGGGTAATTATTTTTACAAAGTAAAATGCATCAAGAAATGTGATACTTTTGATTAATACAATCGTGCATGGTCACAATACACCACAAAAACAGAAATGAGCAGAGCTGTTTGTGGTTCCTAACTTAAAACTACGCGTTAGCCACAACAATCACATCAATCACTCGAAGAAGAGTGTCCCTGATCTGCAAAAACTGAGAAGCAAATGACTGAACCCTGTCACTGGATTTCACTCAGTTGTATATCTGACAATGTTTGGAGTAAAGCAAGAGCTCTTGTCTAATCATTCAAAGCTGCTAATGGGGGATGTGGCTTCCTGAGCCTGGACACTTGGAGACCTAAGTTCTGACCACAGCTTTTCCACTTCACGAAACAAAAGTGATTCTTGGCGAATCGTTCCCAATGGGCCTCAAAGTTATTGAGGCGTATCATGTTAGTCTGCACCAACAGTGCTGTTCAGATTTCAATATTGATCCAATCACTGTGCAGTTTTTAGGTCTAGCCTACAGACAAGCTTGAGTTGTCTATTGGCGAAGACCTATTGAGAACAATACAAATACTTAACAGTGGGTCACCGGTTGGTGTTCTTGTCAATCTCATTTGCCTGCTTCTTAGTCAGTGGTTTTTCATTCTCTTTGTCCTCCCCCCGGCGCATCACTTCTTTACTGTTCTTTTGACTGGGATCGTTCCATTGCTCTCATTCAGGAAGCTAGCTTTTTCCTTTCAGCACTCCATGGGAATGCATGCGTTTTCTTGCTCTCTTCCTTATCTGCTGCTTCAATCCCTCAGACTATCCCTAATGCACACTCCATGGTGCCCTCTACTCACCCCCACCTAGCTCGCCCATGGTTTCTCCTACCCCTCCCCGACATTTTTTGTGCTTCTGTTTCTTATATAATTTCTCTCCCCCCACCTCAAGCTCCACTTTTACTTCCTCGCCACTTATTCTCTATTTCTACTCTCTGAATTAAGTTAAATACATTGATTTTTTGGAAGGCCTGGCAGGTGCAAATTGGTGATGAGGTGCTACTTTTTTAAAAATGCACTTTTGTGTATGTTTAAATTAATTATTTTAATTTACAACTCCAAGATTGGCGTCCACCAGCTTGAAACAGTAAATACAAAAAATAGAAACTGCCTCATGCTGCAAGCAAAAGCATTTGTGGCGACGCATTTGCACATGTACGTCATCACACTGGGGCGCTGTAGCATCATGATGCATGTGTGAGCACACAGAAGTAAAAAAAAAAGAAAGAAAAAAGTTCTATGGCATATTTGAAGATACTGCATAGCATTAGAAAAAACATTGTCAAAACCAATAGGTCAGCAATGACAACCAAAATGTGAAACCTACTAGCTGTGCCAATCTTTGTCAGTGTTGTGAATGGATCGTTGCAGGATACACGCATCTAGCAGTGTTTACCAGATAACAAAATGTTTGTTTTCAGACCTCATATGCTGGTATTCCCAACCACATCAGTTAGAATTATTGTTAATTATCTAGTTCTCTCTTGAGGTCCACATGCGTGATGGTATACTCTCCTTTTTCAGGGCTGGTTAGAGTTGCTAGTCATGATAAAAATGCAAAAAAACATTTTCAAAGCCATCTGATCTGACGTTAATGAATGCATGCCAACACAGGAATGCAAAATCGCTGCTTGCCTGCGTTAGCAGGTTAGCTCATTAAAGCCCCGTAGACAAAGAAGAAACCAGAACTAAACACACACTGTGTGCACTGGGAAAGCAAACGTGTTGAACACACGGAATTACAGTGTCTGTTTCTTTCTGTATTTCTCTCGATTTCTGGCCGTTAGTATGGCTGCGGGGAAGGTGTGAAGTTGTGATAATGCATGGAGTGTGTTTATGCATATGTGCAATGTGAACATTGGTACCGAGTAGTTATAGTGTGACGTGCATTTTGTCTGTGTATTTGCAGAGCGAAGTGTATTTTGTTATCACTCTCCGTCTGAACTTTATGCCGAATGAGAAAGTTGACCTCTGGAATTTACAACCTTTGAAAAAATAGGCTCGTCATTCCTGTGATAAGGGGGGAACTTGCGTTTATTGCCACCAAGCCATGCAAGGCCAGGAAAAGTTATAACGTAACTGGGAGTGTTGTTACTCAGATGTCACTATAAATTACACAGGAGGTTTGAACAGGCTCTTTCATTCTTGATACCAAACATTTTATTATAAAATGATGTGAATGACCTGAAACATCTGCTGACAAATGTATATTCTTGTTAGTTAAAATAAATGAGTAATCAATTAAACAGTAAAAGCATTTCTTCAGTAGTAAACTGTTACCATCAGCACCAACTCAACTCGCCCCCACAACCCACCATGGTCTCCCTTTTGATAGCTTAAAATGATAATTGCACATGTAGAAGAGAGCAAGAAGAAGCTGCTTCTGTTTCTGTGACAGAAATAAAAGCATGATCACAATGAAGGCTCCCTTGCTGTCAGACCTTCACTTCCCTTGGTTGGAGAGAAAGGCAGCGTTCATTATAGTCCTGCACTTGTTTCTACCTGAAACACAGGCTGAACAGGAAGGGAGCCTAAATATAGTCCTGCCTAGAAACAAAGATGTCCTGTAATGAAGGCTCCTTGTAGTCCGACCAAGTGAAATGAAGGAAAGCGAGCCGTACATATGGTCCTGCATTTGTGTCCATGTGAAATGACGGATGAGAGCTTAATAGTTCATATTCAGAACATGCCTATGCCTCCCCGCTGATAAATTAATGGGAGTGCGGGTTTTGTTTCCATGAAAGTAGGATTTAATTTAAGGCTTGCTATCTGACCAAATTGCTGTATAACAAAGGAGATTTAATTATATTCCTGCGTTTTTCCTACACGAAACAATGGTGGCAAATGAAGAGAACTTTCATTTTGGTCCTGCTGACAGGCACCAGTGCAAGAAGAAAGATTGGATGGTCAAATGTTTTCAAACCAAATGAACGTGGAGAATAAGCCTGCAATTGTATTAAGCTGAAGCAGGTTCTGAAACATTGCTCATGTGTGTTAATGTGAAGCCGGGGGGGGGGGGGGGGGGGGGGAGGTAATGTTAGGGTCTGGTTCGCATCAGGCACTACAAACACACGACGAATTGCCACAGATTCATGCGCTTCACGGAAATAGATTTCTTAGATTTTAAAATAACAGACTGAATTTGATTGTAGGTGGGCGATTCCAAATAGTTTTGAGGTGTGAACTCGTCTTCATGCAATGCCAAGGAAGCCCTCCATAGAAGGAGGAATGGTTCTCCGAGCAGCAAATAGAATGAGGTGGACAGGAAATGGGCTCCGAAGGAGAGTACTGCCGAACGCTCTAGTAAACCCCTGCACTGTCAAGCCTAAAAAACATCAAACTTGGAAACAAAGTTAACCAGGAGTGATGTAAAGTGTTATTATTCTAGAAAAGGATGCTGATGGATCCATCTAAATATAGCATCACTCAAGCAAAAGGAAGCTCAAAGGGGCTAAAACTCCACTGATCGCAAGGACTGAATACTTCTAAACTTCAGCCACATGAAAGAGCGTGTTCTTCAGGTAATTTGTCATTTTTATGTAGGTTTTAATTTTTTCATTGTTACATGTCGGCATAGGTTCATGCATGGCACATTCAGAAATTCTGAAGCAAAATATTGTAAATGTACCAGCAGAACCGCTAAAAATAAAATATAAGTAGTATGGTGAGTCCAAGAAGCAGTAATTCGGGACCCAACTCATTCCTCCCATTTAGCTTCAAGAACTCCTCGAGAAGCACAACTTCTAGCATGATAGAAAATGAGGTTTCAGACCGGATGAGGCCACAGAATCTGCATTACTCTTTAATAGAAAAGACCAAGCAATAAGCAAGCCCCTGGAATTCAGCTGGAAATCTGTTTGAAATGGGGGTCCCACAAAGTTCGTCAATTTCACCTCAGATATCCAACGTGCGTATGACCCCTCTGGTTTCAATCAGTGACACTTATCAACTTCAATTTCAACTGTATGCCGAGGACTGCCACAGTTTTCCTCCAACCAAAACAATTTCCCTATCTGTATAGAACACGCATGAGGTAAAGCTTTCTTTGCCTTAACGGAGATAAAACGGAAATCCTTATTGCGCAGGACTCAAACCTATCACATGGTTGGTGATCCTCAGTCATACTCCAGCTGCGACAAAAACAATAACAAATCCTGGGAATCATCTTCAATAGAGAGATGTCCTTTTTTTATTTTTTTTAAACAGGCTTTATCGATATTTTCCTTGTCCACCATATATTCAGACAGTAATATCGTATGCAGTTAAGATGTAATACAGTATTGGCATACATGAGCATTGCTAGACATTTTATGTGGAACCACTGGAAAAAAGAAATATAAAGAAACAAATGAAGACATAACACAGAACGAAAAAGAACCGGCTGCGATAGAAAGCGTAGGAACAGTGTCTTTAAGGAGTGTCCAGATCTCCATCTACTATTTAGAGGATACAATCCCATTATCAATTGAAGACTATGTCCATAGAACTTTTTTAGGTGGGGGCAGAATGTCTATGTCCAGTGATGGGGGTTGCGATTGGCGTAGTCAGGGTAATGCCTCTGTAATCTGCCCAGCGTTGCCATATTCGTATATGTTTTTGAGGGCAACCACAAGCTTTATAAACTGGCTCCTCCAACCCCAAGCAGAAATTCAACCCTCGCTTCAATACCCCTAATAGGGGTGGAGATGATGTCTTCCAGGAGCGGGCACTGTTGCGTTTAGCTACAGTCAAACCCAGAAACAATAGATGTTGTTTATATCTATTACCCTCTACGTCCTCAGTAATGTGCAACAACCTAGTCGTGGTGTACTCGGTATGACCCAACCCAGCAGGTCAGCCAGACATCTATTTACACCCCTCCAAAACCGGTCAAGAGCTTGGCATGCCCACACTGTGTGCAAAAATGTGGCCTCTTCCGCTCCACAGCGGAGACACCCCGGGGAGGCAATAAGACCAGCCTTGTGAAGCCACAGTCGAGTAAAATATGCCCTATGTAAGTATTTCAACTGTATTAAAAGCAGGCGCAACGAGATAGGAGCCCCTCGAGGGGACTCCAACGCCTCCCTCCAATCATCGTTGTCGATAGGGCCCAGATCTGTTTGCCAAGCCTCCCTAAGGGGGTCCAGTGTTGACGCGCTATGAGTGACAAGTGTTTGATATATTTTAGATATTTTGTGATCAGTCAAGTCGCCCAGAAGGAGCTTCCCTTCTAGTGGACTGAATTCAGGGAGGGTGGTGAGATTTAGTAAGTAATTGCTTGACGAAACTGTAGTATTCTTCTTGACGGTCTGAACAAGATTTGAGAGAGAGACCCCGGAGAACGGAGATACAGATTCAGTCCCAGCCCTGGAACCCTTGTAGCTCTTGCAGCTGTGGAGGAAGACTATTATGCCATAACGGGGCCTCACCTGTCAGGCAGTACAACCATCCTATATGGCGAAGAGATTGATGCCATAATGTCAAGACCACCCTGGTAGCTGCAGGAAGGGCACGAGAGCTGGCCCGGTCATACAAATATTTATATAGGGATGGATCGCCCAGCAGCCAATGCTCCAGTGCATAGGCCGGCTCATCCCAGGGGCAATACCACCAATCATTAAGAACCTGCAGGTGAGAAGCTGCATAATATGACAATGTCAGCGGCAACAATGCCCCTGCAGTATGTAGAAAGGAAACATGTGCGAAGCGCTATTCTAATTGCTCCTCCAGCCAACAGGAACCCATTGACCATTGTGTTCAATTGCCTAAACCATGTCTGTGGGATGGGATAGGGGTGGTTGTGCAGTTGATATAGGAGCTGGGGGAGGGATATCATTTTAAAAATAGCCGAGCGGCCGTATAAGGATAGGGGACAGCCCACCCACAACTTTAATTTCACCTTAACCCGGACGAGGACCGTATCAATGTTGCGTGCCCTAGACATCTCCTGCCGATCGGTTATGAAGTCCCCCAAATATGTCATGCCATCCCGAGTCTGGGAATGGTCCAATGCCCACGTGTAATCCGCCGTGGACCCACGCAAAGGCCATAGCGTAGACTTGTTAATGTTCATAAAGAGCCCTGAGGTCTTACCAAAAACTTGCATGATTTTGAGAATGCGAGGGCCCAATCGCCGAGGGTCAGTCAAGGAGAAGAGGACACCATCTGAGTGTACTGCGATTCTCTCGGAGACCCCGGCAGACAATTCGAAGCCACTAATCTTGGCGTCCATTCGAACCCACATTGCCAACGGCTCAATGGCCAGCGCAAATAATAATGGAGACAACGGGCACCATTGTCTGGTACCACGACTCATTGGAAAAGGTGAGGACACCGGAGGCAGTTAGCCCATGGTACAGTATGTGAATGTAGGATGTAAATTTGGGGCCAAAGTTAAGACGCTTCAAAAGGATAAATAAGTATATCTAGCTGACTGAATCAAAGGCCTGGTCAATGTCGGCCAGGAGGAGGGCTGCAGGGTGACCAAAATGGTCCAAGGCGGCTATCGCCTTGTGGACCCAACGATTGTTATGGCGTGTGGCAAGTCGAGGCATAAATTTGGCCTGATCTGGGTGGACCAGGTCAGGGAGATACACCAAAAGTCTGGTAGCGAGTACTTTGGCTAAAAGCTTTGCTTCTATGTTTAATAGGGAGATTGGTCCATGGCGTTCTGGCGGACGCCCCGGTTTTTGGAACACGACAATTTCTGCATCCCTCCAATCTGGGGGGCATGAATGTTGTCTGGGCGGCTTCCTGTATAGCCGGAAGGCAGTGCGGTCCCAGTAGGGCCATATAAGCTTTATAAAATTAGCAGCAGGGGAAACCGTTGGGGCCTAGCGCTTTACCCGAGTGCAGATCGGCATTAACAGTGGTCAGTTCCTCCAAGGATAGGGGAGCTTCCAGCGAGTTATGAGCCTCATCGGAAAGGGCCCGCGGAGGGAGGTCTACAAAGAACTGCTCAATCTCGGAGGCATCAAGGGCCTCCTGGGCCATGTATAAAGATCGATTGTAGCTTGCAAAGCCATCAGCCAGTGCCGCTGGGTCATCACTAGCACATTTGCAGAGTATCGGAGTACCGGAAGTAGGGTATGTGCCTTTGCTTGTTGGCATAGTCTAAACAGAAGTTTTCCAGACTTGTCGCTCCACTGATATATTCTGCTCTAAGTAGCGAGCCATGCCCCCCTCATGCCGCCTCCAGCAACACATTATGATACTGCTGCTGAAAAAGGCGCAGCTGTCAGAGCGCCACAGCCCCATCGTCACCGCGGGCCTGGTGTTCCATGGTCATAATTTGCGCCTCTAACTGAATGAACGACTGTCTGCGCTGTCTACATTGAGCAATGCAAAAACTAATATCAACCCCGCGCAGTGTGGGCTTCATGGCCTCAAACAAGGTGCACGCCGAGGTCACCGATCCTTCATTGTGAGGGATATACTCGGAGAGCGTGCCATGGATTTGAACACAGTATGCTGGATTCTGTAAATTCCAGGTCGAGAGCTATCATCTGAAGAAGGGCAGGCATGGGCCTATCAGATGGTGGATGGCCACTGGGAAATGGTCTGACAAACCCTTAGGTAAGATCGCAGCCGCCAGTACCCTGTAAAGTAAAGCCTTTCGAACAAATATATAATCTAGCCTAGAGTATGAGGTATGGGTGTAAGAGAAGTATGTGTCGCTAGCATTTGTGGGGTTGTGTCACTGCCATGTGTCCACCCATCCTACCATGTTCGCTAGGGTCTGCAGCTTGATTTCAGGGGTCCCGACGACTGTCCCTGCCGAGCGCCATCTATCAATGACAGGGGACATGACATCGTTCCAGTCGCCACCAACCACCACAAGCCCTTCTGGAGAGCCCCCCAGGCCCTCACCATGTGGTCCAGGAAGCTCTCACCAAGGGGCGGAGGAGTGTAAACGCTGTCGAGGACAATACGTTCCCCCGCCACTGTCCCATGCACAAAGACGTAGCGGCCATTTATATCAGCCCACCTCTGTATCAGTGTGAACACGGCTCTGCGGTGGATCAAAATGGCACCACCTCTGGACCCTCTAGAGAATCCTGCATGAAAAGTATGTACGAAGCTGTATCGGGTTAAACAGGGGTTTTAGTGCCAAGCATGTGTGTCTCCTGCAACAGGAGAACATCTACACCGATGTGCTTGGCCTGTTGAAGGACCGCACAGCTCACTATGTGTAGTTGCCCCAAGGAGTGTAATATAGGCCCTGTCGTCCTAGTATCATGAGAAAATACATCGTAGTATCAATTAAGCCTGGACTAGATAATTCTAGAGACTTTCTAAATACGCAGCACTTAACTAAGAAAACAAAGCAAACCAAAACAGGCATGTAATATGTCCTTTTAACCTCAATTAAATTCAATGGTCAAAACCTATACCTTCAAACTAATGATGTTCAAGAAAATAAGCAATTTCCTCCTTCCCCCCACAGAACTAACATAAGCGCGAATTCTTTCAAGTCTGTACTATTGCAACAGCGTCTGCGCAGGTCTAAAGAAATTTAAAATCCAAAAACTGTATTCAAAATCAAGGCCAGAATTTGTCTCAACCTCATTAGGTTTGAATTCAGCTCACCTACCATAAAGTCTCTGCATTAGCTCCAGTGGAAATAGGGTAAATCTCTAGATTCCATGTATTATTTACAAGGCACTACATAAAATAGGGCCTAAACACCTTCACACTACAACCTCTCCTTCCCAACCTATTAAAATTAGGGGTGGGTGGAATTTGCGTAATCGCATTACGCAAATCTCCGCGAAACGGTAAAAAATCTCCGCGAACACGCAGAAATTCCGCGAACACGCGGAATTGCTTGTGCGCGATGCTTTTTTCCTGTTCACAATCGCTGTTTGCGTGCTCGGGGAGAAAAATCTCGTGAATACGCATTTTGAGAACGCGAACAAGCAAAAAATTTCACGAAGTCGCGGAAAGCAGAATTTTGGGCAATTTCGCGTTCTCCGCGGAACGCGAAATTACCCAAATTCTGCGAGCGGAACGGAATTTACCGCCCAGGCCTAATTAAAATCTAAGTTCAGCCAAGGTAACTCAGCAATTTAGTAAAGACCTTAAAGCCAGCCTTTTCAGAGTAGTCTTCCACACACCTACTACTGCCTACGTCCAGGCTAAATAAACATTGCAATATAATATCTCACGCCTTCAATTCATCCTTGGTTCCAGACCTACTCTAGTTATAGACTGATTAAGATCATCCAAGTTTTTCCTTTGCTGTAGATACTTTCTATGCTTGGGATCTCCTTCCTTACATGTTATAGTTCTTCAATACCTCTTTTCTTCTCTAACCTCTCCCTCCTGTATTGTACTCTGAAATGGCCATTTGGCAGCATGTAAGCACTCTATATAACTCCAAATATGAATAAACAATAAATAATTCTCAGCAGAGCTTTGGATGGGACTCCCTGCCAGGAATAAAGAAAGTATCAGGTTTAACCTGAATAATGAAACAAGAGGGCGAGCTGCTGCAGGCTGTTCCTGGTACTTGTGGAAGCCGGGTCTATAGCAGCAGGGACACTACAGGGTGGGCCACTGTCAAAAGGGTCCCGCTACCAACTCTAAGGTACAATAAAAGAATTCCTGTGGCTAACTTTATTGCCTGTGAGCTGTCATTTGTTAGTGGGTTTGAAGGAGAAGTTCAGATTGACACCCGTTTCAGCATTCTTTCACATTTATTGTGTTGTCCCTTCCCTGCATTTCGTCTCATGTGGAGGATTAGCTGCCAACATGTGTGAGTGGTTCACAAGCTGCAGGTATCCTTTTATTCTTCTTCCTGTGTATTTCAGTGTTTGCCCCAGACCCTCAGACTCAGTTAACCTGCTTTTGATATTTCCTGATCTGTGCGGTGGTAAGAGATTTACCATATTACCTGCTGCAGACGATGTTGCATGCTTTGCAAATCGTATAGTAAATTTTTCCAAGGTAATGATGTTTGTTGACTGTTAGTGATTATTGGTTGAACTGCGGCGCAGGACTGATGGCCGAAATCTAAGGTCGAGGTCTTTCCTGAACTGGAGCAGCGTTGGGCTTTGCCGGAGGTGGAAGGGGAGGTCGTTCCAGGTCTTAGCTGTGAGGTAGGAGAATTACTTTCCACACACTCTGTTCCTTTAGAAGTGTGGGATGGTGGCCAAGGAGAGGTTGGCTGACCGGAGGTTTCTCTTGGGGGCGTGGAAGGAGAGACGATTGTTGAGGTATTGTGGTCCGATGTTGTGGAGGGCCTTGTACCCGTGTGTGAGCAGCTTGAAAGTTAACCTTCTTTCGACGGGGAGCCAGTGGAGATCGTGGAGGTGTTGGGTGATGTGGTTATGCCTGGGGATGTCAAGGATTAGTCTGGCTGTGGTGTTCTGGACAGTCTGGAGCTTGCGGAGGAGTTTTTTGTTGATTCCAGCATAGAGGGCATTGCCGTAGTCTAGTCTGCAAGTGATGAGGGCATGTGTGACGTTTTTCTAGATTCGGAGTGGGTGCATTTGAATGGTTTATGGAGTATGCAGATGGTGTTGAAGCAGGCTGAGGAGACGGCGTTCATCTGGCGGTTCATAGTGAGCGATGAGTCCAGTATGATGCCGAGGTTACGTGCATGGTTTGTCGGGGTGGGTGTTGGCACGTGGGCGATCCATTGGTGGAGGTTGCTTGCTGCAGTTTTGGGGTCTGGCTTGATTGGGGGTGGAGTGCTGACAAGGGCGGATATGAGGTGTTCTTGGGTGACTTTGTTCCAGCTTCTGCGTGGGATGCGGAGTGCATGCTTGTGTGCGCTGGGTTTTCTAAACGAGAGTGGATAAAGTGATGGACAGTCCAGATCAGTCCTGTGGTGTGGCTGAAGGAGATGCTGTTTCCTCCTGCGAAGACTGGGTTGAGTGTGCCCTGCTGCATGAGTGGGGGCAGAAGCAAGTTTCTTCAGTTCTTTGTTGGTGAGGTTCTCTAGGAGGGCGGTGGTATTGGGGTCGTCGTGGTTGGCCAGGTGGAAGTTTAGGTCTCCAAGTAGTATGTAGTCTGTGGAGCCGAGGGCGTGGAATGGTATGAGTTCGGCGATGATGTAGGTGAACGGAGGGCCAGGGGGTCTGTAGAAGAGGGTTCCGTGGAGCATCGTTTTGGGGTTGGTCTGGATCTAGAAGTGGAGATGTTCCATGGTGGGCGAGGCGTCGTCCGGGTCAGTGGTTGTCATGCGGAGGGAGTTTTTGAGGGCGATAGCGATGCCTCCTCCTGGGCATGTAGGGTGGTCCTCTCGCAGTATCCGTGGGGGATGGGGGTTGCGATGTCTGGTGCAGAGCTGGCGCTGGTCCAGGTCTCTGTGCGGAAGGCGACGTCGGGCATGTGACTGTTGAGGAAGTCCTAGATTTCTATGGCAAGTCTGTGTAGGGATCAGATGTTGAGGAGGATGCAGTACAGTGGTTTGTGTGCGCTAGTGGCTAATCCGGAGGTGGGTGAAGGTGCGGTGGCAGTGTCAGCAGGAGATCGGGCCTTGGGTTTTGCCCGGTGTCAAAAGCTGGCAGTTGTTGCTGCGTCCGGGTTAAGAGTGTGTAGAGTGCTGAGGTCGTACCGGCGGCGGGTCGGGCGACCAAGGTCCTTGGGGCTGGTCGCGGTCGATACCCAGACGGGCGCAGACAGGCTTGCCTTTGGTGCGCCAGAGGCGCAGTGGCCGCCATTAAGTAGGGGTCTGGGAGAGGAAAGTCAGCTGGGAGCTACACGCTGGGGGAAGGTGCTGCGGGAGCAGCAGCGGCGGGAAGCACGGGCAAAGGATCAAAATAGAAGCAAAACAGAAAGAGCAAAAAGAGAAAAAGGGGCACAGAGGACACTGAACAGAGTGGAGTAGCAGAAGACCAGAGTGTTCTTCCACTAGACCACCAGGGATGATGCGCAAACAGGAGCCTGCGGGTGGAGGAGGGCCTCGAACACCTACCTGGCACAGAACTCGGGCTCAGAGGGCAGTCCCTCAATGGTGGAGCTGCACGGGGGCGAGCAGTGACACAGACCAGGAAGGTCAGTGGTCTTGCTCTTCTTGCTGCGCAGAGGCTGCCATTAAGTAGGGGTCGGGTCGGGTGGTCAGCTAGGAGGCGGGAGAGACACGCTCGGGTGTGGGGGGAGGGGCCATGGGGGCAGCAGCTAAGGGGAGTGTGGACAAAGGATCAAAATAGAAGCAGAAAAAGCAAAACAGAAAGAGCAAAAAAGAGAGAGAGGCAAAACAGAAAGACCAAAAAAAGGAAAATGGGCACAGAGGACACAGAATAGGACGGAGTAGCAGAAGAGCAGAGAGCTCTTCCACTAGACCACCAGGGATGATGCACAGGCTGGAGCCTGCTAGTGGAGGAGGGCTTCGAACACCTACCTGGCATGGAGCTCGGGCTCAGAGGGCAGTCCCTCAACGGTGGAGCTGAGCTGAGCTGGGGAAGAGCAGTGACACTGACAAGGAGTGTTTGAGAAATTCAAAATAAATCCAGGAAACACTTGCAATTTTTTCCATTCTCATTGCCCTTTTTTTGTTTTCTGAATTAAGCAGAGTGTGAGGAAGCCCTTTTGGAAGCTCTGGTATTAACTCTACACCCCTTAGAAGCAATGTACACCAAAGCACATTCTAGACTGTAAGAAGAACAGGGCTGGAATACTGACCAGCAGAGTCTGTTGCTAGGAAATATGTCACAGCCTTAAATATCTTTCCTATAAGGCGTGTGCAAAGAATGATAAGCCCTGGGAAACTGAAGGCTTTTGTGTGGTACATCAGTGCAATTGCAACAGGGTGACAGCAGGAAGTCGCCAGACATAGGTCTGGCCAGATGGGCATGGCCAGAAAAAAAAGATGATGATGAAGAAAGTGTTGCACATGCACTAGGGTAGAGCAGTAGAGTCTATACAACGGACGCGGATTTGTAGCAATACATATTGAGTGCACAAGTCCACAGCACTTTGTGTGCATTGGTGTAATGTTTTTGGAAAATGTAAGATATGTTAACCTTTGCCACACGTTAGGGGCACACTCCCTGGTGTTGCTCTTGTGCACATGAAATCCTAACAGGTTAAATTTAACATTACATAGGTAGTGAGCAAGCAGGTAATGCTCATGTATTTGATTAGGGTGCTTTTAGTGATACAAAATGAATTAAAACTGCATAAAGATATATGAAAAATGAAGTTATACAAACCAGAGGTTCTACTTTTCTATTCCCAACTGGAGGGCGAGGGGCTGTGGTATACATATAATTGAACAGACTATCGATTTTTCTCAGAGGAACACCACCACCTCGATCGCTCATCTGGAATAAAACAGAAGCCATTGGACTCTTTTGAGAACCAGAAAGCAAGGCATACATAGGTGTGTTGGAGAACAGGATCCACAAATAAACTAATTTAAATAGTAAGTTAAAAAAAGCATGACAGAATTATTCTTTTTATTTTCTGAGTGGGAATAAATTAACAATTTCATTGAAGACATGAAGGCTAATATTATCCATGAAGCGCCTTTCTTGATACTACCGTCAGGAAGAACAATACACATTTTTGGTATTTTTATAGCACAGCTTTAACCTCAAGTGTCTAAGCACTGTAGATTCTAACAACTAATATGTCACAACAGAGTCTTATTTAAAGGTTTGGGTGGGGAGGGGAGCAACTAGTAAAAGGCCAGTGTAGCTGTAAGTTAATGTACATTAGGAAAATTACATTTGATTAACACTGCAGGACTTTAACTTACTTGATGAAAATTAATTTCCCCTCATTCATTTCAGTAACCCTTGAATTAAGGAGAAGCATCCATTTGTTGCCCCATGCATACCATGGAAGCAACACAGAGTGACATTTAACTGATATCTAGTACAGTCGCGGCCGGCATGGCTAGCGGGGCGGGGGAGGAAGGGGGTCGCAATTGCGGGGGGAAGGGAGAAACTTAATTTGCAGCCGCCGGGTCTCTGCTCCTGGTCTCCTGCTTCTGGAACAGGAAGCAGGCAGCCAGGCTCCCTACTCTAAGTCAATCACAACGCTGCAATGCAGCGTTGTGATTGGTCTTAGCATAGTGACACCCTCACACAACCCGCACCCGGTTTGGTTGCAGACAGCCAGGACTATACTTCGTAAAATTGGGGGAAAAAAATCCTATTTATATGACTTTGTACAACAATCTGGGTTTAATTCTTTACTTTGTTTCAGATTTCCACGAAATAATGAGCATGTCTGACAACATTTTGTGATTTTGGCAGTGTTTTTATGTCTTCTTTGTTTGTCTTTCTTTTGCCTTTATTACGGACTGCTTCCTCACTACATTTAGGCTGGGTCTAGACTGGGGTGACATGGTGAGCAAAAGAACAATGGATTCAACCCAGATCTCTTGACCGGAGAATGAATGTTTGATTTGTATTGCATTTTGTCCATCATTTGTGCGTCTTTTGCCTCGCCATTACATTGGGCTATCGGTTTTCAAGCAGATCCTGAAAATATTTTTCTATACTTCAGAGCGTTTTAATTCACACCTCGCTCCGTCTAAGATCTTGTGGTTTTCACAAGTGAATCATCTGATTAGCCGATCGGTGAAGTTATAAAAAGTGCACTCTCTTGTTGCTGCTTTATAGTTGTGTAGCAGCCATGTATTCATTTGCTGTACAGATCCCTGGTTCTTGATCAGTGGTGGCTCCTCCGCTATGGCGGAGGAGCGTCGCCTCACTGCTTTCAAGCAGTGTGAGAAGCAAAAACATAAAATGATAATAACTTTCAGTTATTATCATTTCATGTGTTTTGTGCTGCTTTGGTAAAATAGGCAAAAAAAGGCAGCAGAAGATTGTCAACCCCCAATACAAGAGGTGATTGGCCTTTGGCACAGTGCATCATCCATCGTTATAGACACTGCTATGATAACTACATTATATAAAATCCAGCTAAGTACATGCAGCTGCAAGCCACTAGCTACCGAGCAGTAATACAAATAGACCTCCATTCTGTATGCTCAATATTGAATATACAGAGCGCTCTTCCACTAATCAGATCTCCTTGCACCCAGACTCCTGAGGTTTAACTTCTTTCACCTCCCAAAGAGGAATGAACAGATTCAAGAGAATGCAGTTTGGGGAGGTGCTGGCATCTTCTGGGTATTGAAGGAGCATGCATGAGATCCATTAATCAATCAGTAATTTTATAAAGCGCGACTACTCACCTGTGAGGGTCTCGAGGAGCTGCGATTTTCTGCAGTATGAGGGGAACGAGGAAATGTGGTGGTGCCGCTTTAATATGAAGCATGTTTACCCAGCCAAGCGATCAACTCAAGTGAATAAAGGAAGATCAGTAAGAGAAGCCACTCTAAGTAAACGAATTACCAGAAGTGGCATCAGCCATGTCTGATCTCCTCCTTCTAGCCTGGTATTGGGGAGAACAGTATATAGCCAAATACAGTCAATGCCTGTCCCTATCAGAACCACAAATAGAGATATAACAATACATGCACAACATGGAAAAATAACATAGTAAAGGTACACATCGTAGAGGCCATGTGAATTTCTTGTCAATAACTATTCACAATGTCTACAGTGCACTCCAGATCAGACACACATTTTGATGAAACATTTAACAGATTTGCATTGAACGCAACAAAAGCACTGTTTAAACCAATCTTTTACATTTTAAAATTAGTAATTTACTTGTGTGGTTGTCGGTCGCAAGAGTGATCCACACAGCCTTAAGGGATGTGATTTTATTATCAGTCAGAAGATTGATTCTTCCAAGAAATTATGTATTTGTATTTAACATGCCATTAAAATATTAATGGAATACATATGTAAATGCCATGGCTATAACAGGTTTTTTAAGCCACCAATGATGCAGGATGATTTACTTAGGTAATTGAATAGAAAACAACAATTCTGCAGCATTTTGATGGGATTGAAATTTGAAGGTGACTTGGTCAGTATATCCTCCAACTGAAATTCATCACAAACAAAAGAGTAAAAAATTGCATTTATGGTAGGAAATTAAAACCGCTGCATGTAAAGCAGTACCCATGATTTAAAAATGTCAACCATAAAAAGGTTCCAAATAAAAAAAAAAAAAATAACCCTGAATTGGTTAGTTCGCCACAATATTCGTGATCTTTCACAAAGCATGCACTCGCTGCTTGCCTGCATGAACAGATTCCCATTGAGTTAAAGTTATACATCACAAACAGTATATATTCATTCTAAAAATGAAGGGACATATTGATGAAAGTAGTTACCTTAACAGTTAAATCTTCACTCCCCAATGCAACATGCACGTGGATTGGAGGATAAGCACTACTTGCCGTGTTGAATTCCATGGTAGCTCTCATAGCATTCTATAAGATAAAAATGTGATTATATTTATTGGAACCATAAATATTTGTTTACTAGATTATGAAGTTAATTTTTTGACCAAAGATGCCTAAAGGATTCTTTCCCACATGTGTCTTTAGTACGAAATTACTAATAGCATACCATCAATAATAAAAGGATGGGAGTGCATTAAGCAGGAAGTTATTCCACTGGCAAAAAGCTGAAGCAAAAAAGAAAAACAGAGCAACAGACATCAACTTTTTAGGGACTATTACGCGAAACTGTCATAATTCCTGATATGAGAAATCAAAAAAAGTCACAGATATAGCCTTATGCTCATGATTGTTTCTATTTTATCAATTTCTTATTTTACATTTTTTAATAACAAAACTCGTTTCATTAAACACTTTTTGTTACATCTTCTGTCAACAGCTGTCTATATGTCATCTTTGATGAAACCAATATTACTAACCAAAATCATTCTAACTTGGGAGACCATCCACGTAATCATCTTTTGTATTATATAGTTGCTGCTCATTTTTTGTTAAAACAACAATTGATGGACAGAATGCAGAACAATGTCATACATTCACCCCAGTACAGAGATCTGGGCCTAAATCCATCGTTTTTTTGCTCACCATGCCATTCCAGTTTGAACCCAGCCATATGCAAATCAGTCTTGACCCTGTGCCTCATGGGAACAGTCCAGCCCGAACTGCCAAGCCAGGTCCTCCCTGGACTGGAAACAAGCATCCTAGGACCGGTTTCGGGGTTTCACCCCTCTTCAGCCAGGATAGCTTGATTCCAGTGGCATGGAGAGCACGGGACTCACGTCTGAGCATACCCGTCCCACTCGGGGTGACAAATGCAAAAACAACAATTGATGGACAGAATGCAGAACAATGTCATACATTCACCCCAGTACAGAGATCTGGGCCTAAATCCATAGTTTTTTTGCTCACCATGCCATTCCAGTTTGAACCCAGCCATATGCAAATCATTTTTTGTTAGCATTATGTTTAACTTTGTTGCAGGGATTCTGCCCAGAAACAGAACTATGCTTAGGATCATAGAACATCAGTACTCAGGGACTGAGTCACCATACCACATCAGCCCCTATGGGCCTGAATCAGACTTACTTAAAGTATCTCACTTTCTCACCTAAACTTCTAAGAGAGATACGTGATTTGGCACCCCAGAACACAACACTCTCGACCCTCTCAGGGATCATGGTGGCAGACCATCCTCTTTCGTTCTCTCAAACATACTTGCCCACAATAAATAGAAAAGAGACACAAAGGAAGCGTACAATATTTATTGAAACTATCATACTGTAATATGCAATAACTGCGCCACAATTAGAAAACATACGCAGCTCAGTAATGTCATTAACTTGACTAAAAGATCATATACAATAAAAGTCCCAGTCATATTAACTGGCAAATTTGCCTAAACCCACCATCACTATAAAAGCAAAGTGTTATATTATAGATCTCTGGGAGTAGTGACGAACCCCATACCTTGGCATACATAGATGGCTGCTCCACATCTCAGCAGGCGCAGCCCTTTCGTCTCAGGACCTTTGCTCTGCCTACAAGTCGCCGCTCTGTGTATTTTCAAAATGACAAATCTAGAATTATATGATAAAACCTATGTCTTCAAAAACAGCAGCTGGATTTCTCCATTATGTCTGACTGCTAGTGTCCCACCACGGACAATAACAAGGGCAATGTTGTTTGACCTTGCATGGGCCATTCCGACTAAACCCCAGGAAAAGAACAAAATACAAAAACATGTGCTGCCTATGTGTGAAAATACAATGTGGCATCTAGACTGTGTAGTCATTATTTACATATATGATGTCCCATCCTATGTCGGCATCAGGATCTGTATGCACAGAATCCCACAGACAGCCTTGTGTAGTAAACCAGATTCATTAAGATGATGGTACTACCGAAAGTGAAATTTTTGTTTAATACCACTCCTTTGATGTCCCCAACCAAGCAGATAGAAAGGCTAGATAACTAGCTTTATTTGGGCATCTAAGGGCACCAGGATAGCATGGAAAAAGCTAGGGAAACCGTTGATACAGAGGCTGGGGGGGCTGGCCCTGCCAAAACTTTCAGAAATACGGATATGCTTTCCAACTCAAAAATGTTCGCCCCCTGTCAAACTCCCCAGATGCTACCCAACGGGGGCTGTTAAACACTGCTATGTTTACGGACCTAGGAATAGAGAATTATTTATTTAAATTCGGCGAACCCAAATTTTTCAAGCGAGTCTACCTCAAGGTCCTCGATACGCCACTCAAAGTTTGGGTCTCAGTTAAAAAGATGATGGGGCTACTATATTACTCAGACTTGGCCCTAATATGGGATTCACCAGGTACCCCGGAATGGTTGAAAGGCGGTTTATGTCAGCCACGGCGGACAGCAGATTTTAAAACCTTGGGGGATCCGCTGAACCCGGCATTCCACCTAGAACGATACCAAACGGGGCGAGAGGGCTATTTGGGTGCTCTATACAGCACGGTTCGCAGAGATCGCTATCTGGGACCCATGTCACAAACGGTGGCCATCTGGCATAAGGCCACCAGGCACCTGGGATGGGCGAATAAGTTCACAAAAGCTACACCGCTATGGTCTTCTCAACGGTTGGGATCGCTTTGTAACCATACAGGGTTGGATAAATGGGACACCATTGGCATAGCTACCATAGGGAACTTGATCAGTAGGGGAAAGCTCCTCACATTTAAAGACCTACAGACCAAATATGATCTAGCGCCAGGCGAGGTCTTCCGATACCTACAGATCAGACACGCCCTTCTCACTTGCGTTCCAAACCTTTCTTCCTTGCCGGAATCCACCCCCTTAGAGGACCACCTGCTCTCGGAACCGCTCTTGAAGGGAGCTGTTTCCTGTACCTATCGCAGACTCTGTAATAATTTGCCGGACTCTTTCCATGCTCTTCTAGAGCACTGGCAATCACACCTAGGGCTCCTAGACGATGAAGAGTGGCAAACTGCATTAATGTCCCCAAGGGAAACTGCAATAAATCATCGCTTTCGCCTCATACAATTGAAAATACTTCACAGATCCTCTCTCTCCGGGGTACTCCTGGCCAAAATAGGAAACCAAAATGATGAGTTATGCCTTAGGAGATGAGGCCAAGACAGTACCTTTTACCACGTCCTATGGGACTGTCTTGTCATACACCCCCTGTGGAACGGTGCCACTTATAAAATGAAAAACACACTGAGTAAACCCCTTCAGCGTTCACCACAAGTGGGGATTCTGAATATATGGGAGGCCACCGACCTGACAGAGCTAGAGCAACAATGGGTAGCACTGGGATACTTACTGGTGAAGCGAGCTATTGCAATGCACTGGGGATCCACCACACGGCCACTAACGTTGGGGTGGGTGGCGGAAATGGATCGCTGCATGATTGCAGAAAAAGAGGTCTACAAACAGAGGGGCTGCCCCAAAAAATGGGATAGGAAGTGGGGCAGGTGGAACACTTACAGAGGGGAAATTTGTAACTCTCCGTCAGAGGATCTGGAGATGAGGAGCACTCGAAATAGGGATTTGCAGAAGTTTTAACTGTTTGTCATTTATGAATATTGAATAGCACTTGTGGGGAGATCTAAACCTTTTCGCAAAAGATGTGGTAATGAGTAGGCATTATGACAGTAAAACCTCCAACTCTTCAAATATTTGTGAGTTATGTATAATGTGGCACTAGGATATATGTAAATCGCACTTGAAGGTGATATTGTATTCATGAATCTGTGCTTTAAGTCTAATAAAAAATTATATTAAAAAAAAAAAAACACAACCTTGGGAGAACTTAGAGAAGGTGAGAATCCGATCTCCTGGCTCGATCTCTTTGTGCGAACAGGTGGGGAGGTGGCAAAGTTTAAGTTCTTCTAGCTGTGCTCATGGTGGTCAGCACAGGGTATGCCTAAGGGGGGGGGGGGGAATGGGAACATGAAGCCTTGGTCGAGGAGAGCAAAGAGATTAAAGAAGAAGTATCCCTATGGTCTTGGGATATGGTTACAGCCGAGTACAGGCCAGGAACAGAGATACATCAGATTTGGATGAAGAACTTGCTGGAGCTCCTGAACCACTTTTGAGTTGGGACTGGGTCAATGCAGCCAGCCGCATAAGTAAGTCTGACATGGTATGTGACAAAGGGAATGGTGTGAGAAGATGTCATGCATTTGAGATATGGCCAAAAAAGAGACAATGGGACTCAATGGTCCAATGATTACTGCACTGTTTTGCTGAGTGTACCATAGGACACTATAGACGCTACCTCTTCAGCAATATCATATAGCCAGCACCTGCTCGCTTCGAAACAGCAGAGATTTTACTCTCCTCCCGAGGAGCGCTGAAATCTTGTGGTGGATAAGGACCGTAGATAAAAAAAAAAAATTAAAAACTGCCTTCATTTCAAAATCACTAATAATCTAGATTTCACATTAAATACCCAAGACAAACATAAAGTGTGGCCTAAACAATATGGGCACGTTATTTTTTTAACTTCTTTCATTAACCAATAGAATTGTGTTTCGACATCACCATGTACCACGGTATACCATGAAGGTACCACGGTATAGCATGAAGGTACCGCAGTATACCATGCCCCAATATATCACTACGTTTTGTCCCTTAGTACTTAAAAACTACTGATTCCATTCAGATCAAATAACAACAAGCATTGGTAAATGCATTCTATTTCACTATGGTATTAATAATAAGAGGTGTGGAAGCAGTGTATGAGTGCAGGGAGAATGGTGTGAGTGCTCTCTGTGCAGGGTGAGTGGTGCATGAATGAAGGTTGATAAGTGTCTGAGTGCAGGTAGAAAGTGCCTCAATGCATTGTGATGGATGTGTGTTCAGTGCAGAATGAGAATTGTGCGAGTAGACAGGGTGAGATGTTACCCTGTACAAGGTAAGAGGTGTGAGTATAGGGTAAGTGGTGTGTCAACAGTATATGTGCAGGATGAGCTGTTTGAGTTAGGGTGTGGGTGGTGGGTAAGAGGTGTGGGTGGAGGGTGAGAGGCATGTGAGTGCTGGGTGAGAGGTATGTCAATGGTGCGTGAGTGCAGAGTCAGCACTGTATGAGGGGTGGGTGAGCAGTATCAGACTGTCAGTGCAATATCAGGGTGACTGTGTAGGGTAAATGGTGGGTGAGTGGTGTCTGAGAGTAGGTGACAGGTATGTAAGCGTTCTGCAGCAGAATACATTGTTATAATACTTAATTTTAAATAATTAAATAAATATTTTGGGGAGGTGGCATGATGACCTGCTCCTTGTACCAGCTACCCAATGCTCAGCCCTAAGCTCAGATACCCCAAGATAAGCGTGAGTCACTTCTGTGGCCATTGCATCTACTTTACGGGGCCTTGAAGCTGCGTGCATGTGTAGATCAAAGGCCAGTGCTGTGCCCTAGTGACCACTGGGAATCAAGATGTAGTCATTGAAGTACAACATGTGTGACACTATGAGGGGAGGGAGGAGCATGAACCTGCAAGATCAGAGTAACATGAAAACCTAACATCACAGCAAGGTTGATCTAAGACAAGAAACCAAAATAGTTTTGAACACAGTCCACAGGAGCTGTCAGGGTAGGGACATTCATAGAATTTGTTTAAATAAGGTAGATAGAGAGGATGGAAGCTGAGTCAATTGGGATGCATTTTACAAGGCATGGTTATGAGTACAAGGCAGACAGAGGCCCAACGGGGTAAAGTTACTGAACGGCTCCATGTCAACAAGAAAGGAGAAGTGTTCATTCCTGGGATCTGGTTTATCAGCCGAATGCATTCTGGGAGTTGTAGTGCCGGTGCGATTTGATGGATTCACTTAAACCATAACCAAAGATACAGAAGAAAGGCCAAGGCTGGAACATGCTTAGCTTCTGACATGGAGTCACATGGGATCTGAGGGAGTGGTAGGAGCAAATGCTACCCAGGGAGGACCCTGAAGCCACGGGCCGCCCTCCCATTGGAAGCAGAAACGCAGGCATCAGAAGAGTCATATAAACACGCCTGGGATAGACACAGGAACAGATTTAGTGTTAGAGCAGAGACTGAAATTTAGACTATAGTAGAAGGCAGAGGTACTGTCAGTCACATTGGTCAGACCACAGCACGTCTGTGCTTTGTATTCAATTAGCACACATGCATCAAATAAAAGCAAGGTCCTTCCCCTGCACGGCCATGTGCTTTCAACCTGAATACAACTGTGCATTTTAAGACAATACCGATGTCTCTCACGGCCTGATATGAGGTGGGCGCTAACCAAGCTCTGCAAACCGCTTACTTTGCGGAGGGCAGGGCTCAGGGCTGAAAGCGAGGCTTGGAGAATGAGGCGTTCCAAGCCTTGTGTAATAATAAATAAAAGTAGCGAATAACTTGAAGGCTTTGCAGAGGGCGGGGCTCAGGACTGAAAGCAAGGCTTGAAGAACGGTGCGTTTCAAGCTTCGTGTAAAAGTAAACGGAAGTTACAGAAACAAGAGAGCGAGGCACACACTGGAGAGAAAGCACTCTAGAATGCTGACCTTTGTCAGCAACAAGATAGCCACAAGGAGATTGCATAAAAAGCAGAAGACAAACAAAGCAAGCAAGCAGCCAAACATTAAAAAAAAGTTCCTCCAAAAGCAGATGTATATAGTACTTTGGAACACTGATAAGTGCAAACACACCAGGAAGAGCAGGCAATGGTATGCTACAGCCAATAGAAATGGAGGAAAATAAAATAAGTGGCAAGCACAGGAACCAATGAAAAACAAGAGAGCAGGATGTAAGCCCCTTTTAAGACCTATATTAACAATAGATTTCACAAGCACAGCGCAAGTGCTGTGCAGGTGAAACCTAAAAAGGATTGGTGAAAAATGTGTTTTAGGAGACCCCTCTTTCTTTGCATCCCCTTCAACTATCACCACAAAACTTTGCACCATCCGCCAATGTACAAAAAAAATAGATCTGCAAAATTTCGCCAAGATTCATCAACAAGTGACAAAGTCATTAGCAAGCAAAAATCTGAAGAATTCCTTTCTCTGGGAATTCCAACTATAACTACAGAGTGGCTACTGCTACTCTAATTTTAAATACATACAAACCCACAAATGCATTTCAAGATTAAAAAATAAATAGTAAAAAAAATAAAAGTAATAAAGTAAGAAGGAATACTATAGAAAATTAAAGTTATTGTTAATTCATAAATAAATATGTTAAGTTAATTTTAATTCCTTAATAGGTACATAAATAATTAATATGGAATATTTATTATGGAATTAATGTTTTCCAATGATCATGTTAATTAATTAAAATGATTACAAATGTGTGCAAATAAGATCAATATATTAAAATCAATGTATAAAAATAATAGGATAACAAAAATATTCTAAATATGTCTGAGTTAGCCATTCATATGTGTGTGTGTGTGAGAGAGGCATTTATATATTATAACACTTACCCGATAACACTGCATTCTGGGAGCTGTAGTTTTGTTGAAAGCTACAGTGGAGTTGCGACCATGTGACCGGAGGTCAAGCGGACCACCGCCCATGGGAGAGAGCCTGGATATTTAAAGGTGGGGGTGGAGCAGTACCTTGTAATCAGCGGCATCCGAAGAAGGCCGTAAGGCCGAAATGCATTATGCCCGAGCTGTCCTATTAAAGGTCTTCCAACGTGTCCCCGGAGTGGCCTCTACTTCTTCTGAATGGAGTTATGTGTTTTGGACATTTCCGCGCTAACCATAGGCGCGTAAAAGGCCCCGTTCTGTCAAGAGGCCGGAGTGATTCTGGTACCTGCTGCTGCTGCAGCTTTTCTTCACGTGCAAGTTATTGGAAGAACTCCGGCCCACCTTGAAGTGCTGGCCAAGCCATGGGCTGCTGCCAGGTGCAGCGCGTTATTAACGAGGAGGCAATTTCACTGCAACTATGACTCACAGCCCGGCGGGCACATATATGACGAGGCTGGAACGTCAAGGGGACTCGAGGAAGCCCTATGACAGATCTTCAAACAAAGACTTTATATTCGGACACTCCGCACCTTTTTGTTTAACAACATACACCCACAGGAGCTCACAACGATCGGGCTCTCCCCAGGCAACACTTACCCGATAACACTGCATTCTGGGAGCTGTAGTTTTGTTGTAAGCTACAGTAGCGTTGCGACCATGTGACCTGAGGTCAAGCGGACTACCGCCAATGGGAGACAGCCTGGATACTTAAAGGTGGGGGTGGAGCAGTACCTTGTAATCAGCGGCATCCAAAGAAGGCCGTAAGGCCGAAATGCATTATGCCCAAGCTGTACTATTAAAGGTCTTCCAGTGTGTCCCCCGAGTGGCCTCTACTTCTTCTGAATGGAAACATAAATACACACACTCACTGAAAAAAAGTTTAAAGTGGTAAAGTGTAAAGTGGAGTTATATGTTGGCCTTATACTACTATAAAAATGTGGGTTACAATCCCAAAAAAATACTAAAATTCACCAGTTATAACTTGCACCCCCATAGACTAGCAATGTCATCAGTGAATTCATGAATGATGTGATGTGATTTAACATTTCATGAGTGATGTAATATGTGATGTGATAAACAGTGCATCATAAGGGTGTAATTTATACTTAGGTCAGTTAAATATAATTGGTAAATTTCAGAGTTTTTTTTTGGTGTTTAAACATTATTTTTCACAGTATTATAATGTATAACACCACTTTAACCTTTGATTCTTCCAGTGAATTACTAAGGTTTTTTTTTTTTAACAGAAGTTAAAATCTTACTACTTTACCTCCGTATAAATCCACTTTACTCTTTGTGTTTTCTAGTAAATTTCTAGCGTTTTTTAATAAAGTAAGATCTTATTATCAAAGCATTCTTCAGCTGTGGATGGCAGAGGTAGGGAGTGGGCATGGTCTGTGGTCAACACCCTGTGGGGTCAAGCACCCGCCGGGCACACCTAGGTGGTTGGCTGCATGGCTTGGCCTGTGGCCAGGCCCAGCGCTCAACCCGAAGAACACAGGACCCATTGTTTTCCAGTCCCACGTTACTCCTTTGACTGCACTGGGTCCCGCAGGAGTACAGAGGGAGCGAAGGCATTAATATTTTGTTTTTATCTGGCCCCATCTGGGACCACCCTCCAACCCGAGGGTCAATGTACCCCTGCTCTACACCCTTTTGCCCTCTTTCTTTTTTTATAAACTCAGGGCAATGGGACAGGGTCCCCGAGAGCTCAAAATGCAAGCCATAGCTTTTCTCTTGATGATGTTGCCTGCCATTCAAATTGCTCGAAAACGCTAGGAAATCACTGTAGAAAGGTAGGATCCTTCTGGCATGGTTACACCCATTTTCTGCCTGGTGTGAGTGTGTTTTGGACTAGTCTGACTGGGATCCTGCTAATCAGGACCCCAGTCACTGTGCTTTCTCCCTAAATTAGACAATGGTAAGTACTTTGGTAACTACACATTTGGCTACTGGTGTATCCTTGTAAGTCCCTAATATACGGTACTAAGGTACCCTGGGCATAGGTACACCAGCGGTCTCCCATGGGCTGCAGCATGTACTATGCCACCCATGAGAGACCACTCAAACTGTGACTACAAGCCTGCCATTGCAGCCAGAGTGGGTGCTTGCACCCCTCACCACAGATGTAAGTTTCCTTATATCTGAGGTCACTACACTTAAAACCTATAAGTCACTCCTATGGCAGGCTCTTAGGTTTTTAGGGCATGGTGCTTGGTTACAAGTGTGAAGGTGTCCCTGCATGAGCAGGGCACCTCTACAAATGCCAGAGTAGATTCTCCAGGCATCTTAAGTACTGTCAGCCATTTAATACATATAGTGGACATCAAGTCAATTACGAGATGTCTTAACTATATATTGGCTACACTAAAACCGGTATGTTTGGTATCAAACATGTTGGAATCCTACCCGAACACTGATTCCAGTGTGGATGTAGGATCCCATGTACTGGGGGGCTCCCCTAGGGTACCCCCCCTGTATTCCCGGTACAAGCCTTTCAGGGTCTAACAGCAAACTAATGCTGCTGCTGACCATGAACACGTTTGTCCCTTCCTGCTGCAGAGCTGAGCTCGAGCAGATCAACCCAGAACAATAGGTTTCCTGCCACAGGGAGGTGTGGCCACCTCCCAAAAGGACTTAGTGTATTGGGTTGGGGCACTTGCCAGTGCCACCAAACTGCTTTGAAGGGCACATTTGATGCCCTCCTTGCATACTCTAATTTGAGCAAGTTCAGGGAGCCCTTGGCTCCCTCTCTGACTCAAAACTGGACGTGGAAGTATCCTCCCCTCTGTCCAGCTCCTCCTCTGGTGGGTCGATCCTTGAATCGTCCCAACACTTCCATTAGGGTATTTAAGGGCTTAACTGTGGGTAGCTCTTCAGATTCATCATGGGACAAGATTCAAACTCGAAACCACTTCAACTTCGACTGTCTGGGCACTTTTAACTTCACGGGACTTCGCCTGGAACCGAGACTGCACCAAGGAAGACTCCTGCTGCTCCTGGTCTCGCTGCTCTGCCAGTCTTCTTCGTTGTCTGTGCCTGTGCTTCATCCAGGTTCCTCCCCAGGCCTGTGGTCATCAAGGACACCCTAAATAATCTCCCTTGGAGTGAAGGAGTCACTCTCCTGCACCTGCAGGTCCCGCAACGAAGCTGACCGTCTGCTGCTCCTGACGCCCCACGGACTCTGAAAGGCTCAGTAAAAAAGGTGCTGGTTCTACAACTCCCTCGAGGCCTGACCTGTCCTCTCAGCAAGTTTGAGGCCAGTATCCCTCGTCGTAACCGCTGGAATAGAACCCCTGTGCACCCCGTCGATTTGCCGTTGCCAAGGTTTATTGACTCTGTCCTCTAAAGATCTTCGGGCTACAAGACGTTCCAGCATCTCTTCCTACCAAGGTCTTTGTCCTCACCACATCCTCTGCACCGTGGGCCTGCATCTTTGGTGAGCTGCCCCAGGTCCTCTTGAGACTTCTATGCCTTCAGCCTGTGGGTCCTCTTTGGTTTCAGTGGGCTCCTCTGCTTGCTCAGGGCCTGCTCTGACTCTCCTGCACTTGGTGAGTCCTTTGGACCTTGCTGGTCGCAACGCTGCACCTTTTTGTTTACCACATCTGTTGCTGCTGCCAAAGCTTGTTGGTGCTCCTGCCAGACACTGACTCCATGGTTCTTGACTTCCAATGTGGGATGGCTCGTGAACGGCTCCCGGCCTTCCACAACGTCGCCTGGTCCTCACAGCTGCAGGGACAAGGTCACCATCATCATTCCTGCATCTTCTGTCATCGATAGTCATTGGTCTTCTGTGCCTCCTGGTCACTCCTGAGTGGCATAGACTCTGTCCTCTCTGCTTGCAGGTTCTTCTCTTCAAGAATCCATCCTTGGATTCCTCCGGACTCTTTCACCTTCTTCGCCAGCGGCATCTTTTCTCAAGTCCTTCATTGTGGGCTATGGCGGATTCCGACGTCACTACGCACCTATGCACCCGGCTTTCCGGGTGTAGGTAATCTGGTTCCTGTGGTATCTATGGGTGGGGTGACTCTACAACCTTCTGTCTTCAACAGGGTTTCTTCAGGGTCCACTGGGAAGGTTCCTTCTTAAAAACTGCAACCGCGACTTTCCCATTCATTGACTTGCATGGAGTACGGGGCAGTGTTTCCACTCTGCACACAGCCTCCGTGGAATCCCTGGGTACTTACCTCGGGTGGTTCCTTGTGTCCCCAGCTCTTCTGAATCTTATGTTCTTCTGACTTCAGTTGCAGTTCGCATTCCACTTCTATAGTATATGGTTTGGTCTCACCCTGGAGACCACTGTCTATTTGTGCTTACATACCTGTTTACATTTGAAGTATTGTGTGTACTGTGTTGATATCTACGGGTAGGAGATATACCAATGAGTTAGTGAGTGTATATAATAAATATACTTATTTTTATAATTAAACTGTGTGGTTCTTTTTCGTTCAACCTACACTATATGATTAGTTCTGGTAAAACAGGCTGCTTAACACTCCTTCTGGACTAAGCCTGAAGGCTGCTCTCCACAGCTACCACTTAGAGAGCTTTCTATGGTTGTCTAAGACCACTAGAATGACCATAAGTGTTGTCTGAATTAGTGTAAGGTGCTTCACTTAAATAGGTGTACACCATATACTAAGCCAGCCTCCTACAATCACTAAATTTTGAACCATAACTTCTTAAAAATACAGATTTACACCAACTCACATAAAGCACCTTTCGGAGTAAAGAGGTAGCTTACTTCCAAAATTGGTCTAATTATGTTCATCTGTTTTTTCTGTATAGCGGTCTAAAACTTCTGTGTGAAATTGCATGCGGAAAACGTGTTTGGGACCACCAACCCCCCCCTTTTCTCGTCCGCAGCTTGAATGATCACCCCAAAATTTCAGTAAAAGAGCTGAGGTGGATGAAGTTTTTGTGGGAAAGCTTCGGGAAGATTCTTCAAAGAGGGGCCAAACTTATTAGTAAATCCAAAAAACAATGTTTTTTTGGAAGTTAACTACACAGTGGTGAATGCCATGCCATTGTGTAAGATAGGTATAGACACATGTTCATCGGAAGGGCTTACTTTTATTCAGTTTACTTTCTGTACCAGTTTTATCCAAAACACTTTACAATATAGTCATGACGTGGTTCATAAGTAATAAGCACAGAAATTATTGATTGAATTCCATACCAAAAAAAGCAAAGCACATTAAATGGACCACATAACCGTAAAAGACAGAAAATCTCCATATTCGCCAGCTGCTGGGGGCCAATTCTCAATGGAACACTAGGACCCCATGCAATTGGAAAAGAGAGAAATGCCAGGTATTAGTGACCTGCTGGGCCAAATAAGCTACTCAGTCAGCCTGTATGCACTAAAGGTCCTCTTTTTGTTTATATTGAATAAACAGTGCCATTTATGTTAGCTGTACGTACTTGCATGTTTAGCTTCTTCTTCCCAGAAGTTTTCTTCAGTATTACTTATGCATTTCTATCATGTTGTATGTGGCTCCATACAGTAATGTAGCCTTGGCAACAATCTCCAGATGGTCTCCTGAGTCTTGGCTATTTCCTGATCCAACCCACCACCCTCCCTTCTTTCTGGCTGCCTCTCATTGTCTGAGGCTCCTACTCCTTTCTCGTTTCACCTTTTTAAAGCTGCTTAAGAGGTTTCCGCTTAAGTATTTCTACCAAAGTTCAGATTTCATTAAAAGAAACATGAGAAATCATGCTCCTCATTTAATCCCCCTGGAGTTAACAAACTTAAGAGTTATATCTATTTTACTTTGTACACTAAAGGTTTCTTTCTCTGTGTGATGTATGCAGTGTCTCTCCATCACAAATTCCTGACTTCTGCATTTATTATACTGAGCCCGAATAATTGAACAATGCTTATTCCATCAAATTTTCATAGTGGATGCAGGAGGGTGAAGAAAGCCCAGAAACTACTGAAAACTCTGATGTCAGCACAAGAGCCAAATCTAAGAAAATAGGCAACAGTTATGATATGCCCACTATCAAACATCACTAGTGCAATGGGACTTCACAAAAGATGATGCACGTAGTCTACGATAAACTAACCCGGGTATCATCGAATGAGTGATGTTGGTTTGAATGGTGCCACCAGAGAGGAAAATACAGCTCATGCAGGTGAAAAACACCATTGCTACACAGTGCCACAACTTCAGACTTATGAGGCAGTCTTAAAAGGTTTAGACACCTGCACTGCTCATGCATGGCATGATGCAGTCACAGAGCCCCAGACCCCAGCAACAGACACAGTCAGCAGAATTGCAGGAATCACCCAGATCAGTCATGCAAAGACTGAAAGAACAAGACACATCCATGCCACCTCTCCCTGGAAGAAGAGACTGGCAGAACAACACAGAGTGAGCAGGGAGGGCAGGTGATGAAAGTAGCAGAAGCAAACATTGCTCTGAAAAGCCTCCCCTTTGGCGCAGCAGCCAGCACATTCCTCTCCTTCCTATCTGTTACTTGATTCATTCTCTTATCCAATGTGAATAGTAGAGGCTCTTTCGAAGACACTGGGTTGCATAAATGTCATTAATAGCACGTGACTGGGTGAAAAGCATCATTTTTTATGCATGTTTCAGAGGACTTCAAGTAAGCCTACTCAGGGCAAGGAGTCATGTCATAGGTAGGCTCATGTGTCATGAATGAAGGCCTAAGTAATGCAGCTGGGCTTGACAGTATTTGATATTAGGCAGACCCAAAGCTCCCCTTCTCAGTGGAAGGGATACAAATTTAGCTATTTCTGCTTTCTTCTCCACTCATATAAAGTCAATAGGAATTGTTTGCAGATTAGGAGAGAGGAAGAGGCAGTGAAAGAGTATATTGGGCCATGTAGTTGGTTTGACTACAGGTAGTGTACCAAGACAGGAAAGCCCCCATATGCAAACACTGTTGCTCATTTTGTACCATATTTAGTAGTAGATGTAAGTTGGCAGGAATTGTTTGTTATAGCAAGTAAGTGCCCTATACCCCTAATAGCTATAGATTCTGAGGATTAATAGTAGATTGTTGGAAAGTTCAATAAAGAGGCTGTTGCAGTAGTCCAGGCGGACATTATCAAAACAAAGATGAGGATGGATTTTTGGGAACAGTGAAACAATGGCAGAACATCTTTAAGCAGTAATAAGTGATGGAATGATGTACGAGCCTGAATTTATTTGAGAGGATAGCTTGCTTTTCAAGAGCACTCATATATTACATAGTTTGTCAACTAGGAATTAGGGGATGGTCACTAGTTCCGCAAGCAAAGATAAAAGGAATGGGAATGTATTGACAGGGCTTATGAACAGGATTTCTGTTTTCTCACCATTCAGGTAGACTCAAGATTTGTGCATCCAATAATGAACCTATGAGAGGGCAGTGAAAACAATTCTTAAGGTCACCAATCAGGTCTTTAGGCTTGAGATGGAACCGAGTATGATCTGTATGACCAATATTGTAGGAATCTAAGATGATGGCATACGGGCCAGGCAGTTGTTGAAAAGCATAGGTGACAAGGATGAACCTTGGAGAACACCACATTTAATGATAGTTATCCTGGTGAGGAATAACCGCAAATTGACTTGACATGGGTAAGATTTTGCAGAATTTAACAAAACCATACCTTCATTGTTGCATTGAAGCAAGCTGATATTTCCAGTCTAGAAAAGAGTACCTGATGAGTCATGGTGTGAAAGGCAGCATAAGGGACAACAGGATCAAGGCACAAGTAGTGTGCCCCTAATATTTAAAAATAGTCATCATGCTACAATGGGGTGCTTGTAAAAGTTAATTTGTAGCCTCTGAAATGAGCATGAAAGGCTATCCAATAGGGCGAATGTAAACTTGCTTCAACATATTTCCAGTGTTCTTTGTTGACATTTCAACAAGCAGAGACTATCTAAGTACTTTAGCTCGGACCCTCAAAGCAGAATATGAGCCACTAATTCTCCCCCCCTCTGATTTTTCTAATAAGATGACTAACTTAATGACCCCACCACAGGATGTCGAGCTGGATGTAGGTTTCGGTATTTAAAGTCTCCCTACCTTTCATTAGCTTAATGTTTCTAAAAGAAGTCGAAGGTGCCATAGTTATGTTGTCTCTTTAGTTGTGTTGTGGTGTCTGCGTGTCCTTTGTAATGAAGGACAAGTTTGTTCCTTCATTCTCTTAAGACTTTTTCTCAAACATACAATGAAGATCAGTACGCAAGTCAAGCCTTCAGGTGGATCACAGCACAAAATACCATAGAAAATAACAAAGAGAAACTATTTAAATAAAAAGGAGGGCCCACATGCTCCACAATCACCAAGATCTTACACACTTCCTATAGATCATGGAACTTAAAGAAATTAATTTCTTTCCCATTGCATGGTTAGGAACAAACCACAGTGGTATATCAATATGAAATACTGTTTTCCTTGGAGAAAACTCAATCTATAGGTCCTTACTTCAGAGAATGGCAGATAGCACCAATAGAGAAAAAAGCAACAGAGCAACAAAATATAATATTATGTATGTTATAAAGCTTCTGAGTTCTAGTACACAAACCTTAAAAAGCTCAAAAACCATGTGATAGAGATGAGATGGCACATATACCATCTGTACCTTCTGCCCCTCTGATTTGGCTAGAAAGAAGAGGACACAATGTTAGGCAGTCAAAACAAATGTTTAAGTAAAGTAGCATGGACTAAAAATGCTTGAAACATAACATAACAAGTGACTTTCCTGGAAGTAACAAATGGAAATGAATACTGTTTTGGGGAATTTAAAGTAACTTTATGAAAGCAGATGTCCATACCAAAAGACGGTTTTATTCTGAGTGGTTAAAAAAATTAGTTGTTTCCAAGAGACCGACCTGTAATAATAAAATGGAGAGACAAGTACCCAATATAACTTTCCAGGATACACCCTAGGGAAATCCTTACAACCAAAATACAAGTTATTTAAGACAGTGCATAATAAACTGATCCTAAAAAATATGTTCAAGTATTATTTGTTTTGTATGTTAAGAATTTGCAAAGAGCATGTGTTGGGTGGCTGTTTCTGAGCAGTGCGAATGAACGGGAGAGCAGGTCAGTGGAGGGACGATGTAGTAGAAATTTCCATAAGGTACTTCAGCAACCTAGATCTGTTAGTAAGACTGTATACCTCTTCTGAGATTAAAGTGGTCACTTTAAAAGCAGGGGGAAGCAAACGGCTTCTACAGTGCAGAGGCTTGCTAGTGTATAGGGTAGATCCATAAAAACCTATTCTTTGTCGGCCGGTCAAAGGTTCTTCCCATGGTCGGACTAAGACAGTAAATAGGGACGGGTACCAAGTCAAAGTAGCACCCATTATTGAATTAGATAGCTAAAAGGGTGGCCCATTTTTGGAAACTGGGGTAATTTTAAACCTTTAGAGACATGTTGTAGAAGTGTTTTGCAAGGTATGGAAGATTGCATAGATTTAAGTTTGCTGCAGGCAATGTTTGTTTTAAAATCAGGGAAATCAAGAGTAAAAACTGGCTCAGCAGACCACAAAACAGGTCCACAAACATCCCAAATAATCAGCCCCCACGCTGACCTGTTTGACCAGCCTGATTGCCCTGTCGGCCAGTCCAACCCTGATTCTTCCTAAGACCCAATATCCAAATGACAGACACACTTTTACTGCATCACCTGCTGAGCAGCTCCCCATCTGTGGTGTACTCAATGCGGATGAGGCAGCATACCAATCATTTAAGATTTAATTTGTCCAAATGCCATGCAATTTCTAAGAATACACACAAAAGCAGTTATTCTGAAATATTTTACACAGTAACAATTGCCAATCTCCCATAAATTGCAAAGTTCGTTCTGAAACAACTGACCATATTCAAAATAGGACCATGGCTTTAATCTAATCTATGTCAAATACATAAAAGAAACTAACAGATCGCTACAGCACATTTGAACATCTAGATTTTCAATGTCTTCTTAGTGTAAGTCAGTAGGTTACCGTCGCTCCAAGGTTAAAAAATAACAAATCACTGGTTAACTTCAATTAATACATTGACACTTGGGCACAAAAATTGTAAGTCATCCTTGGCCTACCGGTTTATGCAACACATAAGCTGTACACCATTTAGTATATACATCAGAGCTAGTCTTTAAACAATGTACAGTCCCTGTACACCAAACCATTAAATGCACTACTTGATTAGCTTGTTGAGACTGCTAGAATTATTACCCACATCCTAATGGTTTGATAGCAGTGTACTTAAAATGTTCTGTCTGCAACATGGCATGCCAAATGTTCTTCCCAATCACAATAATAGCTACCCTGTTATGTGATACTAATCAACTATATGGCTTTGCCATCATTGAAATGAATGGACATACCATAGCTCACAAGACCACAGCTTTAGTGGCACCGTTAATCTATTTATCCTGCTGTGAAACAGATGAGGATGTCCTCATCCACACCCAAAGCACTGTTGGATGCAAGCAGCAGTCAGACACCACTAAAGGCCATTTCCTAATGGTGCGAGTCACAATTTCAAGCTGTTAAGAAATTCAAAATGCAATTTTGGAATGTAAAAAAGGCATTTTCCGTGGTGCAAAATGCGATTTCTATCCAGTAGAAATCGCAATTTTTAAATTGCTAAATAAGAAATCACAAACAGGGATTTCTAAATAGCGATTTGCTAGTACCATGTACAAAGGATTTTTTAATTGCGAATAGTCGCAAAATGGCCATTTAGGAAATGCATTAACCATCAATCTGTATCAGGTGGTAACCAGGTGCACACTATAAAAAGGCACCCAAAATGCATATGGCTCTTTCAGAATGGTGGCTCTGTATGTCTTGGCGAGGAGGATGAGGATTATGGCAGGCAGGCAGAGGAGGAGGAGACAGGAGAGGAAATTTAGGGTGAGGATGGTCACCCTGTTTGAACAGACAGAGGAGGAGATATTTGAGAAGTACATACTTAGTTATGAGGTAATCCTGGAATTAATTGCAGAGTTACAACCTCAGCTTCAGACCCTAACACTCCGAAGCAATGCAGTCCCACCACATGTGCAGGTATTGTGTTGTCTACACCTTTTAGCTTCTGGCAGTTACCAGGGGGTCACAGCAGTGGTGGGGGCAGATCACAAAGTGCTTTTTCCAGGTTCTTTCAAAGGTTTCTAGACATCACGGTTAGCAAAGTTGGACAATACATATATTTTCCAAGTACCCCCCATCTTTTGCAACAGACCAAATTAATGTTTTACCAGGTAGCACAGTTCCCCAATGTTATAGGCTGTGTTGATGGCACACATATGGACATATGTCCCGCCTCAGCAAATGAATTAATATATAGAAAAAGGAAAAGCTCATTCTCAATCAATGTCACATAGTATGTGATGCCTCGTGCATCATAACAGACCTCCATGTCAGATTCCCAGGCAGCACCCAGGACTCCTTCATGTTCCGCCATAGTGGAATACATAACTGACTGTCTCAGGGTGCATTTGGTGATGGCTTTTTACTTGCTAAGAGAATTGCTGACTCAATGCATACAGTGACCAGAACATTTTGTGTAATGCGACCTAATGGTTTCTCCTTCTCATGCTTTTAAAGGAGACAGTGCATATGCCTTGCGCCCTTGGATACTGACACCATACTTGAATCCAAGAAGCAGAAGTGAAAGGCTTTACAACAGGGCACATAAGACAACAAGGTCCATCATAGAATGGACCTTCGGCATACTGAAGTCCAGGTTCTACTGTCTCCACAAAACTGGTGGAGCACTACTTTACAGACCAGAGACATGTCGTAAAATCATTGCCACATGTGCCATTCTATACAATATCACCATGAGGTAGGGTCTGCACACTATCAGCATAGAGCCCAAATCAGACTTAGATGAGGAAATATCACCACTACATGTGCAGCAGGATGGGACATGTGCAGCAGAAAGTAGAGATAACCAACTATTACTTTTGAGATGTGAATTATTACCACATTTAAGAAATAGACATCACACATGATAGTAATACATGGAGCATAGCTGAAAGATCACCTTTTAGTAAGGTTGCAATAAAAATGCATCTATCCTTACTCAACTGTATCCATTGCGGATGTAACATTGTTTCAACAAAGCAAAAAAGTATGTAATAACAACCAAAACAAAGTAGACTCATGACTCTGTTCACGGGATTCGCTTTTTCCGGCCTCTGGGCTTTACTGAGATGATGGATTTCTCCAGGCTACCAAACACAGGAGAACTGTCTGCCATGTCGTCTGACACTTTGTCATTGTGGACTGTTGCTGGTTGGACTCTACGGTGTCTGTGTCCTCCCCACAGATGTAGTTTTGTTCCCGTTTTGGGACGGTCCCTCATCACGGTCCACAATTTCTGGTAGTGGTGAAACGGTTTCTCTCCTAGTATTTGGAGTTTTTGAACTTGCATCTGTATAGTGTAGGATGCTCCACCTTAAGTTGCAGAATCACTTTCTCTTAAGGATAGTACGCTAGACTTTTGGGGACTGTCTTTTTGGAGTGTGTAGTAACACTTGTGAGAGTGGCAGCCAGGTTTATCAAATTATTATTTTTTTTAAATTGAAACATGAAAGAATCGCAGGTGTGGCAGGAGTGCATAGCCACTAATCATTTGTGAAAAGTATACAATGTTTTCCATTTTAAGATTGTTCAAATCATGTAATTAAATGGTTGAATAAGGTTTCAGATTTCAGTTAATAGTCACACTCTGCCCTCCCTGCTCTGCTCATTACCGTTCTGCTCACACACTGCCTTGGCTTTTCCCTGCTACTACGTGGCTGATACGCTGGTTTCACTTATTCTTTTCTTCCCAACTCAAACAATGTCCCTGCAAATGTCAGCCCCTAAGCTGAAATGTTGCTGGGGCCAGGACCCAGGGCCCTGCAGAGGTTTGTGCAAAGGACCATGGGTACATGGGGGAAGTAAAACTGTGTCTTATGTCACAGTGCTCAGCTAAGGTCACCATGGCCCCAATTAACAAGAAATCCCTTTTTCAACTGTAACATAATACATGCTCTGATTTGTAGTTTTGTCCGATATCAACAAAATGCACATTGCACTAACACAACTAGTGGTCAAGAAATGGCCAGAAGTATGTCAATGTGTCCCTGAGGAAATGGACTGCTCTGCTAATCATATTCTTAGCAGAGAGAGGGCATCCAGAGTGCAACTTTTCCTGAACTGTGATTTCCTAATTGCAACTGCGAATTTGTAGAAATCTAGATTAGTGGATTCCACTGTTACATACATCTCATTTTGCGATTCCCTAATAGCGATTTCTACAAGTTCGCTATTTAGAAATTGCATAGCCTTACTATTGTACATATGGCCCTAATTTCCTTGATGGAGAAGCTGAATTAGGGATTCTGTGAATTATTGAGAAGGACACAGCCTAACCCAAGGTAGTGGCACAGAGATGTGCACCTACGAGGCATAAAGAGTTCTGCACAGCCTGAAAAAAACTGCAAGCGAGATCTGCACAGGTAAATGAGGTAGCCAACTCTCGAACTTTGCTGCTCGCCTCTTTGAGTGCCAGGAATAAGAAGCTGATCATGGGCCGGCGGCTGACACGTGTAGAAACATTATGCAGGATTGGTCGTGGTGCCGCAGCCACTACGAACTGCACCAATGAAGGATCTGGTGCCTGGATCATGAGGCATCTGGGGCCCTGGATTTGGTGCTAGGCATATAGCTCATAAACGCTTGATAAGTTCTGATGATTAAGCATATAGGAGGCTGCAGGTTGGTAAGACCAAAAAGCATAGAGATGCAGAACATTATGGACTTACATCCGGGTCACATACCTGAAGGTGGGGACAAGCAGAGTCCCTAGCTTTGCTGAACATTCAGGGAAGTTTGATAACATCTTTCATCAGGTAATTTAAGATATGAAAAGGACGCTTGCAATGAAGATTGACACTTTGGCAATTGATGCGGGCCTTCTTTGGAAAGATCACACAAAGCTACTGTCGAGAGTCACAGAGAGCAAATCCATGCTTACAGCGATGAAACCACAAGGGATGGAACTGCAAGCACAGGTGCTGAACAATGTGAGGCAGTCCATCTTCAACAAGTGTGAGCGCAGAATGGTGGAATAACATTTGCACAATTTGATTGACAGAAAGAACCGATGGTACCAGCACTGATTTGTTCCTGGAAGAATGGATGACTGCAAACATGCACAATGATGCTCCCTCCAAGCTCTTCTCTGTCGAATGGCCGCACCAGGTTCCAGGGTGCCCTCTGACTCCACCCACCCTCTCAACCGCCCCACCCTGCAAGGGCAATGGTGGCTTGGCTGCTCAAAAGGAGAAACAGGTACCCCATTTTGCAGGCTGCCCAGCACCAGAGCCCATGGATTACATGAGATGCATATATTCCCATGTTAAAGCACTGAATTGCAGAAACAGAGATGCAACTTCTTGATAGTAAAATGGAAGTTACAACAACTGGGAATGTAATATCCGCAGACTTTACTTGATAAACTACGGAGAGAAAGACATGACAACTCACTTCTTCATTACACCGGAGTAGTTTTAGAATTGGCTTTAAGGCGAAGCTCCTACTATTCCCAGATAATTACTTCTAGAATCGGACCAATAAGGGGACCCCGGCAAGACAAGTAAAAAAGAAAAACACTGTGGCAGATAAACCCTCAAAAAAGCAAGTGTCGTGTGAGAGAGGCCAGGTGGTTGAAAACATCACAGCAAGGGGACTCTGGGCAGCAGCGGGCTGAGATGACTGGCAGAAAAGAGGCTTTGGATGCTTGAGGTGGGCATCTTCAGGATTGTGCCCTGGGGATCACCCACATGACAGCAGAGGAGATCACCCGAGTTCTCAGAAAAAACTACTTATGTGTCGGTGATTTACTGAACTTCTGCTTTGAAATTTTGCAGGCTGTGGGTGGTGGGAGACGGAACAGGTTTTAAAAAAAACTGAATGAGAGGGAGCAAAATTACAGGATGTGGTTCACACTGGCCAAGTTACAGGTTTAATGTTACCGGACCATAAAGAGAAGAGATAGATAAAAAAACAAAAACATCTGTTGCAGGTTGCTCAGGAATTTGAGTTTAATACTGAACACTATACCATGACATTCACGACACAATGGAGTGATGATGGAAAACGAATGACTACTAGCATAACAAGAGGGAAAAGCTCCATAGCATGAAGTACTCTGCATTTTTGAGAGGCACCATGATCTGGATAGCAGCTAATGCCCTATATGCAATGAAAAATGCTCACATAGGCGATGAAGTGAGAAACACGATAGTGGAGGGAACCTTTGGCCAGTATTTATGCTCCATGATCAACCAGCTGCAATTTTTGGAATGGGTGACTGCTACACTACTTTTTAAAATGTTATTGACTGCAAGAAACAACTTACATAGAACAGTTCACTGGAAGCAACAGACTACTGCCCTACTTAGAAACCATGACACTCCTCCCCTTTGTATTCATTGCAACTCCTCCCCTTTGGGCAACACTGTATTAGACTGTGATAAAGGCAGATCCGTTCCTTTGTTATGTGACTCTAGTGGAGGCTCCTCCTACAATGTATAGAGGGGTGGTATGCACACTGTTACTTTTCACTGTTAATCATTATACTCCAACGATCGTCAGAAGGTGCGTGCATTTACTGGGCATGTGCCTTGCCCTGTGGCACACTGTAATTGAACAAAACTGTGGGGAGCGCGATTACGCCCCACTCCCAGTCGCACTGCGAGAATGGATACATGATCCTGCTTATAACTTCACTTTAAATGTTCTCCATTTAAATCCATATTTACTCCACGTTGTATTAAAAAATCTTTATACTTTTCTTTTTTAATCCACATATAAGGTGTCGTGCATTTTGACTGCTTCCCATATTCTAGATGTGCCCATCCGGACCTCTTCAAGAACAAACTCAAAACGCAAGGTTCGTTCAAGGCAGCATTTCTTTATTCAAACCCAATGCATTTTGGGCTTATACAACCCGTTCGTCAGGGGTAACTGCAAAGTAGCAATTTTAGAGGAAACGCACCGTTACTACATTATCCTTTGTATTCTATGCCACCTTTAAGACAAAATTAGCTTAAAAAGGCTTTGCAATGTACCTAAACGCATATGATGCCAGACTCTTGTCCCTGATGACTAAGGAGCAGTGCTTGTAGTACTGCCAAAGCAGGGACAAGATACCCTTGAAGTGAGATTATATTTTCCACTAACCTTACTCCGCACTGAATGTAAAATTTTAAAATAATTTGGAATACAATACAGACGCTACTTAGGGAATTGGTACATCACAATCAAAGCAGGTTTATACCACGGCAGAGTAACCATAATATTCTCCGATGCTGGTTTCACATCATGTATGAGCTGCCACAAATGGTGCATTCACCCATAGTGGTGTCGTTAGACACAGAAAAGGCATTTGACACATTGCTTTGGTCGAATTTCTTTACGGTACTTCAGAAAATGGTAATAGGTAAGAATATGTTAAAGTAGATTAAACACCTATATGCGCAACCATTGGCAAGACTTCGAATGTGCAGAGAGATCTCAAGACAATGCACTATTGCCATAGGCAAGAAGTAGGGTTACCCCCTAACTCTGCTTGTTTGTCCATGCTGTGGTTCATCTAGCCTGCATGTTTTTGGGGAACAAAGGATTCTGACCCGGTTGCTGTTTCGGCGTGCGGCCGTGGACATCAGGCACAAGTTTCGGGCTATTAAACCAGCGGCCCTTACATGAGGCCTTGTCAATTAAATACAGGTCAACTATGTACATTACGATTTCTGCATACAACAATGATACAGGTGCTACATCCTTCACTGGAACAGGCCTTGGATCAAAATTGCATACCCAAACCTATCAATATTTCAAGAGCCCTGATGAAATTCATGTAATAACAGAACGAAACGCGTTGGCTGGATGATGTTCGTTGATGCAATGAACTTGAATGGATTTAATAAAAGAGATAACTAAAAGGAACATACAGCCGTACTCATTTCCTTATTGATTCTGGATAGGAAGGTTTATAGTGCACCATTCCAAATATCTGTCATTTCTGGTCTGCATTTGCAGTTGCACCTAACAACGGCAGGTGCAGGAGTTGTGCACATCCACTGGATATATAAAAAAGAAATGGTACAGCGAAGTACTGAAAGTCCGCCGTTGTTGTGCTTGATTATATGTTTCTGGGGAACAATAGGGATGCTGGGACGGAAAAGTCCTCTGCATGGTAAAATACATGTACCCCTGCCCTGAGTTCCCAACTGCACTGTTGTATGGATCCCTAAGCCTGCTTTTTTTGTCAGATGCAAACAGTGATCATGTGTGTTGCCTATGACATAGGCCTGTCTCACAGATTGCGGTCATGTTGGACCAGAAGGTATGCCCAAAGCACTACCCTCATAATGGTGGATGGCTATTGCCTTCACCAGCTGTTAAGCAGCACGAGTACGGTGGTGACAGCATACCGTGTAGTGATTACTAGTAGTGAGCAGGCCTTTTTACCCTGTGTCACTGGGGTGAGGCCTATAGGCTCACTCACCTTTTTAAAAGTTCTGCTGTTGTGTGATTAACTCACCCTTGGCCTACATCAGGTAGATGAGGAGTGCAGCGCAGCACAGGACTAGTGACTGCACTGATTGTATGCATGCCTGGGAAGGGTACCGTACAGGGATAGAGCAGTATTGTGCAGTGCATGTGTGATTATTGCATGTGCTGGGTGCATGTGTACTTGCATGAATTACAATACATAAAGGGTGAAGCGTTGTGCAGCGCGCACCGGATGAGTGTGTGTACTGGCAGTGTGTGTTTGTAAATAGCACACCCTGGTTAAACATAGAGAAGCTTCAGTGCTGAACAGGGTGCGCCGACTGAGTGTGAGTGCCGAATGCATGTATGTGTACATGTGAGAGTACAATGGATGAAGGAACAGTGCTGGACAGAAGTGTCCTGTGAACGCACACTGAGTAAGTGTTCCTGCAATGGTATTTTACATGGAGGATGCTGGGTTCCATTTTGAAAGCCCAGGCCTGCCTCGTGAAGACATGAGGAGGAGAGGAAGCCCCCATGCTGCATTCTGTGAACTGGGTGGGACACACACTGGAGGTAAAAGGGAGAGACTCTCTTTACACTCCAAAATACCGCTCTTTGATTCAGTGATAGATCACAAGGAAGGGGCCTGGACACATTTCAGGAAGTGAGATGGGGCTGATAAGGGAAGGGAGTAGGGCTGGGGTTCTGGCAGTAACCTTTGGCTGACATCCAGGTGTAAACTCTGGTCATTCCCATTAATTGTGTTGTGGGGCAATCAGCTTTGGACTCTTGTCCGCTGTGACAGACATCATTTGAGCAGGAAAGAAGAAAAGGAGGAATGTACACTTCAGAAGAAGCAGGACCCCAACATAAAAATTCAAGGACTCAGCCCCTAAATTACATTTGTGTCTGGAAATGGACTATAAATGGAGAGGTTGAGGCCATAAAGTCTGTCATCTGCCAAGCAGCCAGGCAGGCTGTGTGAGAAGGGAAGCTCTGCAAGACTTCTGCCTGTGACCAGGACAGGGGCCAAGACCTGGTAGTCTCACTGTTGAGTGAGGGGATATCACCCAGGCAAACCAAGATCACCTGCCCTGGAGCCTGGAGCACCAGCGCCTGCCTGCTTGCCAAGAACAGTGTGCCCTGTGAAGAAGAGGCAAGTGCTGGAGGGAGTGAGGCCCATGGGTGTGATCTACTGTGAGGACTCCCTGTGCGAAGATTTGGTTATGCAATGATTAGGCCATAGCCCGTGTACAGTATTGGCTGTGTGACCCTCATGCACCAAGAAAGGGCTGCCTTGTTCTGAGCTGTACCCAAAGCGATGTGTGGGAAGCATCAGGGTGTGTCACTGTGATCCCGTATGCCAGAGGCAGTCACCAGTGAACTGATTTTGGGCCAAGAGCACAGGACTGCCAAAATTCACGACCTTGTATGCCAGGAGGGTCCACTGTAGTGTGGGCAATCGCATAAGGAGAGTCTGCGCTCAGATCGAGAGTACCACGCCAACCCCATATGCCCGGAGGGGCTGCCGGTACCACTTTGGCCAAGGGTTCGGAAAGTCACCCAGACCAAAGCACTACGCTGTGACATGCACCTGATGGAGTCCCTGAGGATCATCCAGATGCTGCTGAGGACGTGGTACCCTCGCAGATGCTCCTTTCGGGAGCCAATGGATCACACCAGCTCCCACTAAGGGGAAAGAGTAACTTACTTTTGTGTTCATTGAGTGAGAGTAGCTCCGATCAATGGAACAAACTGCCAGCACTGCTCGAAAGAGACTGCGCTGCCTGGTGCTGCTGCGTACAATGTGAGAGGCCCGACTTTGCCGTAAAGGATCAAGACTCGTGAGCGCCCAAGGAGAGGGCACTCGCTGCATCACTTAACACTGCTATACCACTGTTGCAGGTAAGGCTGGAACTGTGCCTTTGGGGCCCGGGGAACTAGCTGCTAACAGTGCTGTGGCACCATAGACCATTTTGACTAACTTCTAAAGAGTCAAAGGGAAAACTTTTGAGTACAGCCTAATCCCTGGATGCAGCCAGCAGTGAATAGGGAATAACTGCAAACATGTAAAACGAAGGAGGGTGGAACAGGGATTTGTCTGACACCTACTTGATAAATGGACCAGAAACAAAGTGGCAGCTATAAGTGCACAAGAGGGGCAGAGTGGCAGGTGCAGGATTCTCACGGATTGGGGTACTGTTTTATTAGCAAATAAGAATAGACAGATGAAAGATCTCCATGTTGTGTGCCCATGGCCTTTTAGATAGAAGCCATAGCTAGATGATACCAAGGGTGTTACACATATGTGAACAAGGTAATGCACATCGGATACAAGGCAAACATGCACAGATGTAATGACTAAAGCCTACATGTTGCATATGTCATGCTCTTTTATGAATGCATAACAATAAGCCTACAACTCTATAATTAAGCCTGCTTTTTGTCTCAAATAAGTGTAATTTCTACTGGTTCTTTATACTTCAATAAGAAAAAATTTAAGCTTGTACTTAGATTAGATAAAATTGCATGAAAACGACATTAAGAGCTAATGGAAAATAATAGTTGCAGATACACTTATGTAACCCTGCACAAGGCAAAAGGCAACTTCAAAGAGAAAGAAGCAACAAGCTGCCAACAAGAAAATAAGTATTTTTAATTCTTGCAGTTCCTTGACGAGTGTCATACAGGAGGAATCAAACTGGAGTACAGAGATCCAACCAACAATAGCACCATACAGAGGACTTACCTGGAGAGATTTCAAGAGTGGTGTGTCTAAATGTGTTATTAAGGTTGTCAAGTTAGATAGAACCTGAGGATATGATGGAAGTAAAAAATAGCAATGGAAGTAGTAAATTCAAACCTTAAGTGCCTAATCTTTAGCGAATACTATTGCTTTAGTGATGGATTATAATAAGTAGACAGTGAGATACAATCCTGCTTTTTGCAGACTCATGTTCTAGGAGATTTAAACTTAACGCCCATGGCTTTGAAACACACACTTAGTTCTATAGAAATCCTGCCAGTTCCCCACTGCCAGAGATAATGTACCTTTTGAGAAACAATTCAAAGAATAGTCATCAATCAATTAAGATACATGCTGTAGACTTCACTGCTCCTAATTTGACAACATAATTATATATACTTTATGTAGGTGTTTGGCAGACCATCATTAGTCACTGCATTCAGAATGTATGCAAAGGTTAGTTCTATAAACACCTTCACAGGCCTCTGGTCTTTCTTTTCTAACCTGTAGTTTCAAAGAATCTCACAAAGTCATCCAAATCTGCTAATGAGGATTTCGCCCACTAGTACCATCCTAGAGTATCTCCAAATGCAGAGATGATGCTCACAATATGCACACCACAAAAACAACAAGATCTCTACAGTCCAAGGCACCCTCTGGGCCTGTCTTCGTGAATTCATTCACAATGAAAAGAAAAGAGAAAGCTACAACCACTCGCGATTGCCAAATTGTAATTCATCCAAATACTGCAAAGAAAACAGCTACTACAAAAAATGGCTTTCTGAATTTCCAAGATGCCTTGTTCCCCATTACATGCCTGCAAGCAAATAAAGCATCCTTGCTCTGTGGTGTGGCGAATACTGAAAGACCCTCTTGGTCGCAAAGAAGGCCGAAGGGCTTTAACAGAGGAATTTGCAAAAGTAGCAACACAGATTAAGCAATTTGGACTCAATATTTACCATTTATTTGATATGCGGCTTCATACAGTCTTGTGGTGTCAGCTAATCTTCCAGTTCACTATTTGTACTCAACATTTACAGCCCAGGATGTTCAATCATTGTGCGTTTTTCACACACATGTCTACTTATTGGGCAGCCTTGGGCATCACTTATGGACAAAACCGTGCAACTGGAGGGAGAACGGTCACTTGAGGAATCCGTAAATCACTTCAAATTATTCTCCAATGCTTGGGGCTGAGTCGGGGTGGTGTCCAGATTGCAACAGTTTCACTAGGTCTGGATGAGAGGGCGAGGAGTTGCTTCTAGCCTCTTTTCAGTAGACTAACACCACTCCCCATCAGAAATGGGAGCTCATGATGAGGGGAATGTCACTTAGTTACAAGCCCATATCTTTCACAAAACATGCTTGGAGCTCCATCAACTTCAAGACCCTTCTGAAATATTTCCTTAATGAGCAAGGGGAATAGTTTGCAGGATAACATTTTCCTTAAATTTGTTGAGGAACAACATGTAACCCTTTCCCACCACAAATGCATACAAACATTTGCCATAAATACATTCTCAACAGAAGTTACACTGTCATCCTAAAAATCCCATCATAAGCAAAACAGATCCGGTAACTGGAAGGCTGATTATCTTTTAGAAGGCAATTCTCCAGAAGCCTTTTCGACTCACTGTGAACAACTGTGTGCTCTTCACTCTTGCTACAAACTTAACAAAACTGCATAGTTAACAACCTTTGTGAATACATTATGGAGCTTCCAAATCCTGCCAGTAAGGATGTTGGACCTGGCCCTTTTTGCAGGATTATCCCCAAATGTTTTGCCTTCTTCATCCTATTTTTCTGACCCTCTTTTTGTTGGCTTAGGACTCTGGGCACTTTATCACTGCTAATCAGTGCTGGAAGTGGATGTGCTCTCGCTTTTAAACATGGTATAATTGGCTTACACCTGTTTGGCATATTTCATTTTCTTGTAAGCCCCTTGTACAGTGGTATCTCATATACCCAAGGCCTGTAAATTAAATGATACTAGCAGGCCTGCAGCGCTGCTTGCACTACCCACAGAAGTAGCCTTTCAAACCTGTCTCAGGGCTGCATTCACAGTTTACAGACACATTGACTCGGCACTCAAAGTTACTTGCCAAGCTTGAAACTCCCCTTTTACTACATAAAGGTCACCTCTAAAGTAGGCCATAAGTAGCCCTATGGGCAGGGTGCGCTGTAGGTAAAATGTGGGACATGTACCTTTATTGTGTGGCATGTTCTGGTAGTGACAAACAGCCTATTTGGTTTCTCACTGCTGTCAGGTTTACTCCTCTCATAGGTTAGCATTGGGAATTCACTTATAGGTACTTCCTGATCTGAAAGGAGTAGCGTTATTATTATATTATGATCACTATTGTATTGGAATGCCACTTTTAGAAAGTGCTATGCAAACAAATGATGGATGGAATGCTGAATAAATCCTACATTCACCCCCAGTCAGGAGGTCTGGACTAAATCCATTGTTCTTTTTCTTACCATGCCACCCCAGTTTAGACCCAGCCATATGCAAATCAGTCTTGACCCTGCTCATCTTGAGAACAGTCCAGCCCGAACTACTGCATTTTGTGCCCTGATGTATTGATGTATGTTATTTTACCCTGCACTGACAGGATAACAAGCGCTATTTCAGGGACTGGATAATATGAACAGTAATGTTTTTCATGATGCAATGTATAAGCTTTGTTTTAATGTATTGCACTCATTGTGATGTTTGACCATTGCCTACTTGGCAAAGTAACTATTGGTGTATGTTGATTTGGTCTTGTGTAATATACAATACAGTATATTTTTTATATAATCCTGTGTGGAGTCTCTTGTGGCGTATTTAATGTGTTATTGGTGGGAGTGTGTTGCGCAAACGCTTCACACATTGCCTTGGGATAAGCCTTACTGCTCTGTGCCAAGCTACCGAGGGGGTGAGCAAAGGTTACCTTGGGTGTGCAATTTACTTTCCCTGACTAGAGTGGTGGGTTCTGCCTGGCTTAGGTACATACTCTAGCCTACCAGAAACCCCATCTCTAACAAAGGGTTTTACCAGATTACAATTCATCTATAAAAAGGCAATATTTTACAACAATGCTTTTGGAAGAGTAGCCCACCAGTGCACTCTATTTTTAAAAACATATTTTTCATGTTAAATTTGGTTTATGTGGGTGTTTACGTTGTTTATTAGCATCTTCCTAAAAAACGCAAATCCTTTTTTAGTATTTTTACTCTAGCTAATATGCATCACTTCACAGGCCTCTGTATCTCCTATCACCGAAGCTTACCTTAAATATTGCCTATTTCTGGCAATAACATAGCCATCAGTAGGGCAGGAGGATAAGTTGCATTGGGGCCAAGGGGTGTGAAAAGCCCAATGCACCCCAATTGTTCTTTTATCTACCAAACCATGGAATGGGGATCCATTTTCCTTGCTTACATTACAGCTCTTGGCACCCTTGCTACACCAATATCTTTGGCAAAAAATGCAAACTCCCATTACCTGTGTGTTCCAATTTCTGCCTTTTAAGTACCCATAAATTCTGGTTAAAGATAATGTGATCACCAAGCTCTAATTGCTTCAAAATCGAATGCTGGTGTCCAGATAAAGTGGTCCTCACAACCTATCAATCTTTAACAAAAAGGCTACAGAATATTCTCCCCACAATAATAAGGTAGTTACTTCCTCAGTCTGTCACAAGTCCAACTCTGAGTCTGCTGAAGAGTCTGTTTATTTCTTAGGTTTTTCTAAGCAGCCAGAATACAAGTAGCCATTTGTGGCCTTTGCTACTCAGGCAACATAATTATTAACTTTGGTTGGTGTTGGGTCTCACATGCAAATGCCATTGTTTGAAACTTATAAGATGATTATTTCCAGAGTGTAATACATCACATTCCCTACATCCAGGCAACATCCAAGGCATTCTGAAAATAAGCCTGTATCAATGATATTTTCTGGACATCAACTGGGACTCCTCTTACTATTCTTGAACTGAAGCTCAATTGAACATGCTGCTTTTAGTCACACGCTTTCTTGCAACATATGTGTCCGAATGTAACTACAATCTCCAAAAACGTTAGCTGCTTCAAAATGAATTTCTGGATGTACACTACACCTGGTGACTTATAGGAGCAGCACATATTTTTTAACCTAACAAGAGGATTTATGTTGCCAGCATCCCCTTTCAATTTCCTGATCATTTTTTGATTGTTTTGTTCAGATTCATATAAATTGAATTCACTCTGAAGGCAGAGCATAGGTCGAACAAGCAAGGAGAGAACAGTGTATGGCACCCCACCTACAAAGTGCATACCTCACAGTTTCAAACTGTAAATGAGGTCTGAATGCATCAGGTTTGTTGACAATTATCCAGCCAGTTGGTGATGGAAAGCATACAAATCTCTTCCACTAAGAGAGTTTACTGTATTACAGTGTATATGTATAACTTCATTTTGTGTAGTTTTGAGTGACCAGCTAGCAAAAAACTAATCAAACAGAAAGATTTCAAGTTTACTAGGACATAAAATTGTCCATCATACATCTATTGACAACCTATAAACCTTTGTGCTCACCAATATTGTGCTAATATTATAACTTCACTAACAACTATATTTAGACTTACCATTAACTTCAGTCAGTTCTAGCCCTGGGGAGTTCATATAATACAAGTCACAAATCTTCTTGGCTTTTTCATAACCATCTGTGTGAAAAAGTAATGATCTAAATGAATGAATTAATTCACTTGATACATGACAACTATGTGCATTTTCAACACAAATTTAGGAAGGCTGAAAAACACACAGTACAAATAACATTTAGAGAACTTTCAAGATAGAAAGCAATCCCTATAGCAAAAATGTCAGCAATTCAGATATAATCGGAATTCTTCTTTACATTTTTTAAATAATTTGAAACAGCAGTTAAAGTTCCATTTTGTTGACAGATTAACTTCACATTTTCTTCTTCATCGGTTCACAGTAGAAGTACTTGTTCTGACTGTTGTGATAAAAATCATTCTCATCGGTAGGTTCTAGATACAAGGTCATTAGCATTACTACCTATTAAGCTACGTTTCTGTGAGGAGAGACAAAAGAATATAGATGCTAAACAGACAGTTTAAGGCGGACATACATTTGAAGGGTACTGAAGGACTATTGACCATGTTTAAAAACACCCACTAGCCACCTGGGATAGTTTCAAGGACTGGCTAGCCCCAGGCAAGGCCAATTGCTCATCACCGCCTCCTCAGTTAGGCCATAAAGTCTTTCTGCGCCCCTCGGGAAGGAGATTGGGGTGGTTTAACCCAATCTACCTACCCCCAAGGGGGCAGAAAGCCCATTGGGCATCATGGATTAGTATTTTGTTTTTAAAAAGAATTGCGTATGGGTCAACCCTTCTTGGCATAAGGCTGCATTTCACACTCCTAGAGCTCAAATAGTCTTTCCACCTTACTGAGGGGCAAAATTGGGATTTAGCATCAATCTGCCCTACCCAGGGGTGCAAACTACACATTAGACACCAGGAATTGCTTTTGTAAACAAAAGAATAAACCCAATGGGATGGTGACTGGCCCTACTAGGCATCAGGCTACAAACCCCACCCTAGTGCCCAAATTGTCTTTGTGCCACACTGGGGCCCACAGCTGGAATATTGCAGCCATCCCTGTGGCAAGTGAGAGGAGATCTGGAGACAATTGGGTGTAGTTTTGACTTATGGATTGGCAGAGAGGGGGATTAACCTCCTATCCGGTCTCCCCCTTGTAGCAGAAAAACTATCTTGTGCCCAGGGTAGGACCTAATGCTTGGATGGGCCAACACCCAACACCATTCCATTATTTTGCATCAATCCCTGCTGTACAGTTAGCTAAGCACCGTACCCCATTCTTTCTTTCTTGTCCCCGATGGGCTTTCTCTTCCCTGCTATGATAGGGATAAATGCCACAATCTGCACACCCAGGGGGGCAAAGAAACCATGAAACAGACAAACATAGGGTTGGAGACAGCTGCATCTTGGCATCAGGGGCCCCACCAATTTCCAAAGTCCCAGACAGTTTTTCTGTCCACATTGGATGTCACACTGCAGCATTAGCCACTAAGTGCCCACACTACCAAAAAGTGATAAAAACGAATGCGGTGGTGTGTTGGACAATCTCGACATGGGGCAATAAACCCCGGGCACCCAGTGCTTATTTTGAGCCAGTGGTTTCTGGTGGGAGGCACCAGCACTTATTTTTGGGGACCAGCACTTATTTTTTCATATGAGATATCTATTGAGTGCAAGAGAGGGAAAAACACACAGATCAGAAAGACGGAGGAAATAAAATATGCCAAAACTGTCACAAACAGAAAGCGGGAACCTGCAAGAGAAAGAAAAAGTGTCACGGAGTGTCTGGTATTGGATTAAAGACTACCGGCCTTGGTATTCTGCATGCAAAGGTTTAATTACTCCAGCCACCGGCTACTGAGCAGAGCTTGGGGCTCCAGTCCTCGTTCTTTCACAAGTTAAGTACTACCGGCATCATACAGTATGCAGGAGGAAGTGGAATGGGTAGGGGGGTTACCCAATCTCTGCTAATTCATATTTCAAAACTATGCCCAAACAAATTCACATTTTCTCTCACTTGCCATTGGGAATGGCTACAGTAGTCAGGCTCTGGATTAGCAGGCATCTAGGGAACCCTATAACGACCATTTCTGAAACCTACAGACCCAAGGAAATCCAGGGTGATGTTGCTTGTGTGGAATCCTGCACTTTTTCTTGGCTGAATGCCCTTTCAAAAATAGGACAAGATCCACCCAATTTCCTTTCATTCCACTGGGGATACCTATAACATGCTGGACCATGAGTGTCAGCATCCATTTGCCTCCACATGCTCTGGGCATTTCTGAAACCTAGAGACCCAGTGTAATTCAGGCCCGTGTGAATTGCATGGATGCTAGTTCATTTTCTTACCCACAATGCCCACTAAACATTGGTTTTATCAAGAGAAGTGTGGAAACATTGTGTGATAGGACTTTTTGCCATTCCCTGCAGATTCGGCATCTTACCCTCACAAAAATGTAAAAACATCTGTATTTTAGCCAAAGTTTGAAGTTTACAAAGCATTTAGGCTACGGAAAAGTAGTGTCCCCCACGCTAGCCACACCATTCTGGACTCAACCACACCAGTTTTCATAAACCGCTGTGATTATCGGGTTTTCATGGATGCTGGCTACATAGGCCCATAACCTGCAGATACCCACATCCTCACAATGAGTGAAATTCAATCAAAAGTCATGATGTATCCATGTTACATTCTGGCGCATTTCCTGCCGCAGGCAACAGGCTAACCCAAACAAGGGGAGCCTCGCTTTTATTGGGAAAAGCGTGGAAGCATTTTGTACAAGCCCCTTCCAATCACCTGATGTGATGGGTAAACCCAAATTCAGAGTTATAAGTATTACTAATCAAGCAGTTTTCAGAAGCTGTGAGGTTTTTTAACGAAACGTACCTTTAATAACTTCTACAACACTGCAGTTTGGATCAATGCTTCCAATGTGTTTGGGATGAGCCGGATTGACTTGAATATCCCCACCAAATAGCAAACCTTGTCAAAAGGAAATAAGATTTTAGAGACTGGTGCTACTCCAGTATTATTAAATGTTATTAATGAATATATATGGGCAAACTGTTAGAAAACTATTGAAGGGTCTATTCGGTGAATGAGGTCACAATACGTCACAAAACTCAAGCATACATCATCAAACAAAGGAACATTCTGGAATGTTGACTGTTGGTGACAGTTAGCAATGCAGGACAGGGTAAAGATAAAGACCGCTTTATTCTCTCTACACTGGATGGCTGCTTGAATACATTATCTATGCAAATGTTTCAGGTAGAAGGAAACACATATGGAACAGGAGTATTTTTACAAAGAACTAAGATGTGCCTTAGGCCCATTACATCACATCATATTTATTACCCAAAGCCCTTTGTAACACAGAGTTCGTGTACAAGGGGTAACTTTATTTGATTAAAATATAATCATAAAAGCAGGACATACATACCACACATATACAAAATAGGTAATTAAAATGACCAAGAATGATATAAAAATAGGAGTTTTAAAACTAAGTAGCAGCAAAATATATATTTTTTAAAATTGATAATGTAACAAAGAAATGAATGTTACTGTCAGAATCTGAGAAGAAGGCCCAGAGTTGCAAGGAGACTCAGAGAGTGTGAACGTTTCATTGAAACAGCTGTCAAATGTCGGTATCGATGAAGAATCGTCGGGTTCGCATACCCTAGTATTGCAGGCATAGAGAACACAGGGGAGACCAGAGTGAGGTTTTGTTGGTCTACAGTTTTGTTTTAGTCACCTGTAGCACTCTTTAAAATTGCTACCGGGCCTGCAATTTTCTGGTTAAATTTATGATATACATGATAAATACAAATTGTAAAACTTATGTTTAAGGCTGTGTTCTCTGGGTTCAAAGCCGCAATGATTGCCTGCCTGCAGGACCGAACTCCCAGTCTATTCCATGCTGGCCTCAATTTTAATCTGCACTGGGTCAAAAGTGTGGGGCAGAGGCATACAACATGCTCCATAGATTCCACCGGGGCCCCGCAACCCCTGCACTGTTGGTTATCTGACGTGCGACGCCAGATAGGTAAGTGTTTCAGCAGGTGCCATTCCCCCATCATATTTATTAGTTAGAATTAATGTGTGAAGTGGTGCATTGGTGCCCAGTCTTGCATAATTATCTACTAAATAGTATTGTTTAACAAAGGAACTGATGGAGAGTAAAACTAATTGTGATATAGAGCACAGCAGGCATACATAGCCCCAGAACTTTCTCATCAACAGACAAAAGGAATAAAGGTATTTGGCAATAAAAACAACTGAGTTTCACTTTGGCAAGACCTGAGAGGACCCTGCACTGGGATGCGATTCCTAAGGTTCCACAGCATCAGTCTCACAGGACTTAAGCTACACCTCACAGACGGGGCTTAGGGCGGCAGAAACCTGCCTGGGGCTCCTTGTGTTTGCAACTGGAAGGGACCTGGCTTGGTAGGTCGGGCTGTGATCTTCCTGTTGAAGCAGGGCCATGACTGATCTGCACAAGACTAAACTCGGTTTTACAATGGAATAGTGTGTGAAAATGAGGGAGTGGAATGAGCGCAGAGACACTGCCTGTGGCGGAGACTAATTCAAGAATTCCTTCCTCTGTTGTTTGCTGAAGCAGACACTCCAAGTGTGACTGGTAAGCCCAGAAATGGTCACGTACGCACCGTATAACAAGACTCAAGTTATACCTAACAGACGAAGCCTAAGACCGAAACCAGTCTGCTGCCTGCAGGGTACCTGGCCTGGCACTTCCAGCTGGACTGTTCTTTCAGGAACAGAACCAAGACAGATTTGTTTGGTCTGTGGGAGAGGTGTGGTGCAGCAGCAAGAGTGGCTGACTCCGGAGTGCGGAACTCACGGTTCGATCGCCGCCGGCAACTCAGCTCCGCATCATGTGACTCTGAGCAATAGCTCACTTAATATCCCCGACGGCCCCCAGTGCCTTGAGACCCTTGGGGGTGATTAGTTTGCACTTTACAAATACCGGATTATGATTACTGTGTGTCTAGGATGGCATGGTGAGCGAAAAGCAATGGACCGGTATGCGGCTCAATCTATTACCCATGGATGAGATTCATTTCAAGCATTCGTTCTATCATGTTGTTGTCATAAGATTCCATAGTACATCATTCTAAAAAGGGTGTAGAAACCCTTCATCACAGAGCTGTAAAACACAAGTTATTTAAGGCTAAAATCAGAGAACAATTACAAATCTTGACTTAAAGGAACACAACCGTCTCTCAGGTTAATTATTAAATAAATGCATGAAACAGGTCATGCCCTCTTCAACAGTCATTACCTTCAACTTTCTACAGAAGGTCTTCAATCTATTACATACATGGGCTCAGTTAAATCAATAAGTTCATTGCAGGCTGACTGCCAAACACATTCGCAGTAACCTGGAGGAGTGATGTGCACAGTTTTGCACCCATTTTGCCTGAAGAACCGTCATTTTTTACTTCTTCGTGCTGGAATTTACAACCAGCTATAAACTGGATGTAACTGCAATGGAAAAAGCTGGCACCAACACAATTAACATCCTGATCCCAATAAGCAGTGGTGCTGAAACTGCTGCAGATGCAGTTTGTGCCTCATTTAGCCCCCCAGGATCCAAATGACCCCAATAGTGTAGGCAAGCAACGATTGGTAGTAGTCATAATTATTGGTGGAGATAGGAGTATTTAATGGCATCTACTTACTAGGTACACGTTGGTTCACACTTTGTGTTAGAAAAGACTGAAAGATATTCACCCCTTGCACTCACTCACCATTGGCATTCTGGTAATGATCGAACTTACCGTTCATTTATTCAAATTTACATGGCCTCCTGAGAGAAATTGGCTGTGGTTCTCCCGTATGCAGATGACACTCTTTCTGTTTGAAATGGAGGGGTTTAGTCTTCACATCACATCCTTTGGATCAGGCATGAGCAATCTACAACATCATTTAATACTACGGTATATCCCCCACCATATTCTTTCCTTTGTTATACAATTAATGTACAGAGTAACTATGGCATTCAGGGAATGGGCATTGAACTGTGCCGTAAGGGCCGAGAGGTGATCACAGGTGGGAATACGTCCTCCCGTGTTATATACTGTTCCACAAAAAGTATCCCACGGCCTTGTGAACGCTGTACACAAGTTGCTGTAACTAACCCTGGAAAGTTAGTTAAGGGAAGGTCCTGCATGAAGCAATTTAGTTGTTACCCACTAGGGAGTGGGGAAGGAAAAACTTCCTTTTGTTTATATTACCCTCACGCACCCTAGTGGTGTCATGCTTCATCATCGGGTCACCCTGACCCCTATAGGTCAGGGTGGGCTCGACCGTATTCCAGGGAGCTCTTGTTGAAAAATTGCCAGGGGGAATTAAATATTAAAAATCCGCAAACAGATCCCAGTATCCCTTTATTCGTGGACCTGTAAGGTATATTAAAACAGTAAATAAGGGGGGGGGCAATGGGAATTGTATGGTCCTATGACGCTAGTGCGAACATGTTTCAGTCCTTGATTGGCCCATGGGGTCCTGGACTTTCATCAGGGCAAACAAGAGTTTTCCTCCCTGGTTAAAGTATAATGGGGAGTCCATATTCTACTTTTTGTCGCTTAAGGGCAGAAAGCTGCTCCTTACAAGGAGGCTTGTGCAAGCCCGGGGACTCGGACCCAATAGGTATATCCGCGGGGCAGGACCCTTGATGGTACTTTGAATAAAGGGCTACCCCTCAGATCCTGGAGTCCTCAGTGATGTACATATTCTTCTAAAGAGGGATGGAGTAAAGAAATTACTAAAGACAAAATAGTCGATGTTTCCTTGTAAGGAGCAGCTTTCTGCCCTTAAGATGCAAAAACTAGAATAGGGATTCCCCATTTTAATCCATCGTTATTTTGCTCACAACGTCACCCCAGTGTGGACCCAGCCATATGCAAATCAGTCTTGACCCTGCTCCCCATGTGAACAGTCTAGACCGAAGTGCCAGGCCAGGCCAGGTCGGCACTGGACCAGAAACAAGCATCCTGGGACTGGATTCAGGATATCACTCCTCATCAGCCAGTCTAGCTTGAATCCAGCGGCGTAACAAGCAAGGGACCCACATCTGGGCATACCCTTAACCATTTAAGGCACACATAGCAACATCACAACATAAAATGGACATAGTGTTGAAACTTTTCAAACACTCACCCTCAGTCACAGATCTGGGTTTAATCCATCGTTATTTTGCTCGCCACGTCACCCCAGCACATAGTAACATCTAAAATAAATCGTAGGACCAGATGCTTGTTTCCGGCTGATGAGGGGTGATACCCTGAAACCGGCCCTATGATGCTTGTTTGTTGTGGAGGGTAATATCCTCAATTATATGAGAAAGTAAGTGTTAAATCTAGCACATTCATTTGTAAATCTATGAATCAGAACTTATCTAAAGCTTGAAAAAAGTCTCTTACCATTTTGCCTGATTATCCTCTCGCAATTATAGAAGATTTTACATACAAAAACAAGAGTTGCAATTCAAATTGTGTTTAAACACCCTGTGTTTTCTCTCGGACTTTCCAGTTTTCAAAGATACTTACTGTGTTGGTTCAGCAGCATTCTAATTGATATGCGACTCATGTAAAATCGGTCTAAAAAGTATTGCACATTCTGTGACGTCACAGGATCTACGCCAAATCTGTCCTTGTATTCAACCACACCTTGAGCCATTGTCTGAATAACATCATTATGTCGATTCCTGATCGTTATCACTGTATCTGTAAACCTGAAATGACACAAGTGATCAGGTCTCTAAATAATTAGAATAAGTAACCAAGAAATGAAAACAGGTTTTCTTAACTGTGACAAATACATGATCTTTGGTTTCATTTCTACCTTCTGTTGTCAAGATTACTCAAACTACGCATTAACAATCTTGCAGTGCCAGCCAGTTGATGGTGCAATCTCACTTACCAACGCTGACATCAAGAAGTACCTGAAACATTCAAAATCCATCCCACCCCTTTTTCACAACTAAATCACTTCAGATGTTTTTCCTTTCAAAGCAAGCATCAGGCCAGAATCTTTGGATCTGGTACTTTGTTGAAATATACAGAAATGCTGTGCATCACTTTGTTAAGACAGGTTAGTGTGTTAATTACTCCATATGCACTAGAGGGGTTGGAACACTGAAAAAGACCATAGCAGTTAGCTGCACAATACGTACTGCTATTTTACATCATTGACCAACTGCTCAAAATGGCTGCGTGGATCATACCTCACGCTTTAAGTTGTCCAAGCTTGAGGTCAATGATAAAATACTGACTGTAAGAACCGGATGTCATGAACAAATTACAAAACTGGGTCTATAGAGACCAGACTGCAGGTCAAACACACAGGATGAAAGTCGTACTGGTTAAACACCCATTGACAGGACCAAAATGCATTATGTCCCTCTCAAGTCACTCTGCTTTGTTATGGATCTCAGTATTGGTTCTAAACACCCTGGAGGATGATGGAAAGAGTGAGCAGCGAGAGCCCTCTCTGGGAGAAGGCTAGTAATAATATGGCAGATGTTTTCATGAAGGACAAGGACGAGTATACAGTGAAGTATGCTCGAAGATGGCTACTCTCATGTGAGCAGCCCACAAAGCTCCACCACCTTCTGGTTGATCTCTGTATCGAAGGGCTCTTGAGCACGACTGCAGTACCCTTGCAGAGAGCAGATAACCAAAAGTGAAACCTGGACACCTAATGCTCAGTAGTCATAGCAGCACTCAGAGGTAACAAGATGGTGTGCACATGGTGACACACACGGTCTGCTGAAGGGGAAGAGTGGTATCTGGTTTCCATTTAGGGCAGTTCTAGCACAGGTGGAAGAGAGAGAAGGTCTAGGCTGGTCAATAGGGGAATGTGACAAGAAGATCACTACAGGAATCGTTTGCACCAACAGCATTACAAACTATGATAGAGTAGCAGTGTAAGATAGAGAACTCAGGATCAGAAGAGATAAAGACGCCTTTTACCAACAGCATGAGGTTTGGACCCACAGAACTATTCAGGATGCTTGACGCACTATGTGGAAAACTGGACATTAACTTTCCACACCATGCTAAGGTAGAGTAAAAACGTGACTCCTCAGGAATATAACAAAAAATAAGTTTAAATGAGCGAGTGCTACATTTTTCTAATCTCTGCCCACAGCCTGGGAGGGCTTTAGGTAAAATGCAGAAATCCAGGTTACATCATAAACCTGGTAACATAGGTAACATATAACGTCCTTTAACATTCTCATGAAGAAATCTGACAAAGAAGGGCTATGTACCAACAAGACGGGTGCTGAGTGGCATAGGTTGAAAATAAAGTGGCCTTGGTTGAAGTCACAAAGAGGAACAAGTATTGGCAAAGCCAATAGGTCTCACCTATGTAAGTGCTATTGGCTTTGCCAATGTGTTTTAGCCATGTTGTACACCAGTGTGGCTGAAGTTCAGCAAAGCTAAGCATTAGTGGCTTAGAGGACAGTGGAGTGTCATAGAGTGAAGTGGCACAGAGGGGTGTTTCATGGAGAGTCAGAGTGGAGAGGTGTAGAGTGGAATAAAGTGTCAGAGGTAAGTGTCATAGAGTAGTGTGGCATACCGTGGAATAGAGTCATAGAGTGGAGTAGAGTAGAGTGGTCTAGAATGGAGTGGAGCTTAGTGGCATAGAGTGGAGTAGAGCAGAGTTTTATAGAGTGGAGTGGTGTGAAGTGGAGTGGCGCAGAGTGGAGTACAGAGTAGAGTGGCGTAGAGTGGAGTGGAGTACAGTGGAGTAGAGTGTGCATTATTTGGTAGTGCTCTGCCCTTACAGATCCCACATTTCCAATTGAAATTACATTTACAAATACAATTTTACTGATAAAACTATTAAGGACACAAACGAAAATGTGTCGAAATGGCATCATTTAGTGTACTGATTTGTTTTGATCATATTAAAATATTTGTTTACACCACACTTCTGAATTTCAAAGTTTGCTTTATTTGTGCTTTCCTAATTCTAATATATTCTGAAATATTTGTACAGTTCATTTACAGACATTTAAATGTTGTTGTGTGCTAGAAAAGAAACTTTTCTTCCCCAGTTCCCTGCAAGATTGTCACAAACCAACTCTCTTTAGAGTCAGAGAAAGAAAAGTAAACCCCACATTTGGTCTATGTGTTTTAACACACAGCAAGTGTGACAAGATGAGAACAAAATCTAAAGGACTGCTTAAACAAAGTGAGGACTCGTGGAAGAATACAAAAAGCGATGGGGAACAAGTTTTGCTCCACGGAAGGGGTGAAGACATTCTGGACAGCCTAAAACAAATTAAGTCAGAAAATAAAAAGCCAGAAAATGGGAGTTACAAATCACAAAGCCAATGGTAAGCAATGAGCGGAATGAATTCCCAGGGAACCTTTCAGAATGCCCACAATAAGTCTTCTTATAACCAGACAGCTGCACTGTCTGGTAGGCTTTGACCTAAAAATGGCTTTGCAGCACTCCAACAGTGCTCAAATATCAGTGTACTCCACCTTCAAGTTAAACTGGAGGAATGCTCTGGGGTTTCAGGAAGTGTTATAAAGATAGGATTTCACATGTGTATTGTCTTGTGAGTTAGAGAGGACAGGAAACATTTGGTTTCTGATGGATCTGCAGAATAATGAAGTTAAGTGCGTGGGTGTGGCTCATAGAATTCATGTTGTAGAATGGTCAGTTCACAGTAACACATCGATGAATAAAGATGTGTAATAGTAAGCTCTGTCTGTGGCGTGATCATTTATAAGTAGCCGGGCTGGGGTAGGACGCTACGACACTACTTACTCAACAAAATCTAAGCATAAAAAACAGGAAGCATCAATATGTGTTCAGTGAGTATTAACAATGCCCTTCTACTGAATCACTGACAAAAATAAAAAATAGTGCTGGTAATTTTGAAAAGACAGACAGGACTACTGAAATCAGTAATCGGGTAGAAATACACTGAAGTTACAGAACAGAGCTCCTGCGCCCTGACAAGCAGCAAAATATCAGAAATCAACTTTCTGAGAAATATGAAAAATGTTGATGTTACTGTATGTGAAAATCCGGCCACCGTTATGACAACCTGCAAAACTCATGCAATACAATGGGGATCATATATACCAGGTGCAACTACCTGGACTCGTCATTCTCTCCAAGGATACAGACCAATACACTGGCAGATCAAACTTTGTACAGTATGAAAGATATGTCATATGGAAGATATTAAATGATTAACCACAGGGAGGAGTCGTGGGATAATAAATGATTAATTCAAACCATTGACAAAGACTCAGAGACCAAGGTTAGAAGACACACTTATTTTACGTTTAGGTGGAACTGAATGACTACAACATATAAACACTTTAGTCTCAAAGGAAGAAGAGGAAATGGCGGTAGGTATCTAGATTTATCCGTGCTCACAAGCATTAACACAAGCGCCTGTAAATCCTAAATAAAAGCAGGTAAAAGGTGAGCACGCTAGAAATAACCTTAGAAAGAACACAGACATAATAAATTGTTGAAACTGGCTTGCATAAGGATGCAATTATGTGTTTAGAACAGACCGGCTCACTGACACAACCTTACAATGGACCATACAAAACAAAATATATACCACTGCATGCACATTAGCAAGAAGGCACAAAGCTAACTTGACAGAATGAACATTTGTCACCATGTCATGGCAGAAATGCCTTCACTAAAATAAATCAGATAAAAATAAATCAATCAATAAATCAATGCATGTACATCAGGCACACAATACTGGAAATGCTTCAAAAAAGCACATCTCTAGTGCAGATCTCTTGAGGCACACTTAGACTTGTGTTTTTTGCAACTAGATGGTAGATAGAAGCTAAGAAAGTACAAATTGAAAGCAGATGTGGCAGACATGTTCGATCTTCTTGAGGGTCCAGTGTACAGAGGAGTGCCAACAGCAAGTGTGACCAGTAGATGATCAGGGTTACAGGGAAGTTACCCTAAATTCGTTCAACAACAAAGAAGAAGGCTATTTGACACCTCACCTGGTTGATCATGCAGTGGTCTGGATGGACTTATGTTTGGCAGGGGGGGGGGGGATGTATACGGAAAAGGACATTCCATCGTGTATTACTTTTAGAAGATTCCGAGGTCAAACACTTGTTCCAAGAAACAGAATTTTTTTTAAGCTGAATATTGGCACTGCCGAGATTTCAATGGTATGGGATGCCTGGAAGGCATTCTTGAGGGGTATAGTCACAAGCAGGGCATGTCATAAGAATAGGCAATATAGAGAAGAGGTGACACAGACGGAGTCTGCTATGAAGGCAGTTGAGGTTAGGTTAAACAGGGAGATCGATATCGAGAAGCGACAGGAGTATATGTCAGAATTACAAGCCCTGAAAGACCAGCTTGATACCATCATTCAGCTCAGGATTACAAAAAGATGGGAAGCCAGTAAGATGGCCCATTTTGAATACAGAGAGGGAGCCAGCAAACTTCTGGCATGGAAGGTCAAGTCGGACAGGACACACAACTTGATAAAACTGTTTGATTGTGAGGACAACTCCTCTTCAGTATCAACGGATGATGAAAGTGGAGAGGCTTTTTTTGCCTTCTTTCAGGCGTTATATAAGGAAGACAATGAGGTGGATAAAGCCTATGCGAAGGATTGGTTAGAGAAAGGCTCGCTGGCTTCCTTAAACTTCTCACAGCGAGAAAATTTGGAACAGGATATATCCCAGCAGGAGGTTAGGAAGGCCATCGCCGCCTGTAAGGGAGATAAGGCAGCTGGGCCCGATGGGCTTCCAGCGGAATTGTACAGATCTCTGGGGGAGGCAATAATACCTATTATGACGGCACTCTTCAATAATATACTATCTGAGGGTACCAGACCTCCTGCTTCATGGGGTCAAGCTACCATATCATTAATTCTGAAAGCAGGAACAAATCCGGCAAGTTGTGGGTCCTATAGGCCTATTTCCCTCCTGAATACAGACTATAAAATATTCACAAGGATTTTGGCAGATAGGTTGGGAGCAGTAGCAAGTAGTATGTTACACCCAGACCAAAAGGGTTTTGTAAGGGGCAGAAAGTTATTTGACCTTACTCATGATTTTATAGGTGCAATTGACCTGGCTTCAACCTTTTCTTTACCTTTGGCTGCAATGACGTTGGACGCCAATAAGGCGTTCGACAGGGTTAACTGGATATATCTAACAGCAGTTATGGAAAGGTTTAACTTAGGAGAGAAATTTTGCCGTGCCATACAGCTCATATATCAAGGTTATACTGCAAGACTCCTAGTCAACAGGAAACTGACTAATCCTTTTAAGATTACAAGGGGAACTAGACAGGGCTGCCCACTCTCCCCGCTCCTTTTTGATTTGTATATTGAGCCTTTCGCTCAGCATCTGAAAGATGAATTGAGCATTTCATCATTCAAGTTTGGAGCGTGGGAGAGGAAGGTCGCCCTGTATGCGGATGATGTTTTGATCTTGTCATTCGAGCTGGGAGTATCTTTCCCCCAGGTCATTAGGTTGGCACAAGACTTTGGTTGGGTTTCTGGCTACGAGGTAAATGCAGAGAAAACAGAGATTATACTACCAAAAATTACTTTTCTTTTTAACACTATTCCCCTGCACTTTGAAAAACAGGCGATAGACAATTTACATCAAGCTATTAATTCATTTGCCTGGGCATATAAATCTACAAGAATAGCGTGAAAGAAGCTAAGGCGCAGAAGGGAGAAGGGCAGCTTTGCGCTACCCGACCTTCAGTATTATGCCTGGGCCTTTCAACGATCAACTATCTGTTAAAATCCCCAGATGATTCAGAAAGAGGTATTATGTTTTTGGCCATGTTGAAGGGGGTGGGACTGCCGCTTGAGGGGTTCCTCTTTAAATTCGGCGACCAAAGGTACTTCAAGAAGATCAGGTTGAAAGTTCTTTTGGCCGCAGCCCGGATATGGCTCAGAATTAAGCAGCGGACTGGCCTCAATTATTACTCTAGCCTAGCTCCTCTTTGGGACTCTCCGAGGGTCCCAGAGTGCTTGAAGGACAAACTGGCAATACCACTTAGAATAGCAGGGTTACGAGTATGGAATGATCTGCCTTCTGAAGGGTCCCTTTTACCATGGGAGTTTTTTCTTAACATGCTGGAGGAGGGTATGTCCAGGTTTAAGTACTTACAGCTTCTGAGCTGGTCACAGAATCTTAAAAACCCGATAGGAATAGGAAACACCCTTGATCAATTGGTTTTAAGGCCTGTTGGGGGGAAAGAAGTCTCTTTCTTTTATTGGTCTATAGTGGAAAGTATCGATGGAGACTTTAAACTATCAGAAGAACTGTGGGGCACCTCTATGCCAAATGTGTGTTGGGAGGATGTGTGGCAGACTTCCTTTCAGACACTGTTTTCTATTGTAAAACCCGCCTGGCTGAGGAGGAACCACTACTTTACTACACATAGGGCCTATTTATCTCCAGCTAGACTTTAAAAAATTGCAAAAGGACCCTCAGTTAGGGGCAAGAAATGTGATTTAGCAAATGCCACGGATATACATATGTTTAATCAGTGTCCGGGGATAACAGAATTTTGGGAGAGTGTAATGGCAACCCTAGTCGACATCATAGGTATCCCAGTCCAAATCTCTTTTGCCTTAATCATCTTCGGCATAACTAGTGAAGTCCTAGGCCCGCTAGGGGGTTTCTCTTTTATTCAATCCTGTTAGCTAGGAGAGAGATTTGTAGGAGATGGGCAGAGGTCACACCCCAACACACTCTGAATGATTATCCTCGTTATATAAGACTTCTGAGATAGGTCTGAGTAGATTACAGAACCGCAACAGAAAAGTCATATGGGAGGGTTTGCTTAACTGGTCTCAGCGTTAGCTATCTGGTGGCTAGTATTTGGGGACTATGTGAGTTATACCGGTTGTATTTGGAGTTTAAAAATACCATCTGTTGTCCTAGAATTATGCCTCATTGGATACTCTCAGACTGGGTCGGGTCCCGTAGGGCCATCAAGTTTCCATCTTTTACGGGCCTGGACCAACAGTCATCGGTCATCTTTTAGAGAGTGAGACCACCCCTTTACTAGGAAAGAGGAATACGACTTTTTGTGGGATGGTCATACACCAGTAGGCGGGCTTTGTCCCCTGGGCTTCTCCAATCCAAGTGGCTACGTCTCTTGAAATCAAGTTACGGTATTGACATCCTACCTTCTGTCAAATGTGGTCTGAGGCGGATGAGGATAAAAAAAAAAAAAAAAAAAAAAAAAAAAAAGAATGCCATAGGAAAATGTTTTGTCGAGCCTCAGTTTACTGCTTCTAGTTTAACAAGGGAAAAGAAACCTTTAGCTTTGAGACCAAACCAAGGCTGAATGGGCCTAGATAAAGATGGAGGTGAAAGTAGATAGACTCTACTCTATCACACAGAAGAGGCACATTTTAATTAATTAGAAGAATATTAACTACATTAAAAAGTTTTTGTAAGAAGACAACTCGCCACTAAATATTGGGACCTTTTGGGATTTTTACGGGCCAATTCAAGAAACCAGCAAAAGCAGAGGGGCGGCTAGGATGAGATACTTAACAGCTGCAGACAGCAATTAGATTTTAAATCACTGTAACAATTTGCTTTTTTATGGGGACTCTCTAAGAATAAAGACACTGCAGACTGTCATAGGAAATTGGTTTGTATGGAGATTTGCGCAATGATTTAGTAGCTTGTGTCAGGTGTTTTTCAGATTTTTAAGTCACAGATGCCACGCCAAAGAATCAAATGCATGACTGTGTGTGTTCCTACTGGTCAAGAAGCTGGGCCTTTGGTATGAGGCACAAAGATTGGCCTTCGAAGCCTACCTTATCGGTCACACAGCCAAGGCCTAGCTCACACAATAGCAGATAGTTGACAATAGCAAAAAACTGGATTATTTGGGGTGGACAGTTACCCACCTTAAAGAATAATGACACTTACTTGCCAGGGTGAAGCTCACAGTCACTAAAATACCCTTAGCTCAACCTAGTTGTAGCCATAGCACAGAGCAGACAGTGTAATGTGTAAAGTGTTTATGCAGTACCAAAATAGTAATAAAGTCAGAATACCGTGCAAAACAAAATGGCACCTAAATGACAAAAATGTAATAAAAGGAATCGGAGATATGAATTTTAAAGTTTTAAGTAAAAATATAACCAAAAAGCACTAGTCTATGGAAGTGGTAAACTGGGACAGAGTCGTGCTTTCAGGCTGACCTCAATAGAGTGCAAGTTGGATACATCAAGAAGGTTCATCCCAGAGAAAGATTTTACCTTCTGACTTAGGGGCCGATTTAAATGCTGACAGAAAGGGAAATCCTTCGCAACGGTGTTCCCTCTCTGCAACACATTGGTCTGCCCGTCCGATTTAAATGTAGACAGACAATAGATTTAGCTATGGCAGTGACTACTTCGTCACTGCCGTAGTCTAACTTTTACAACGGTCCAATGGAGTAAGCGCAGTTAGAGAATTGGCTAGATGTCCGTCCTCCCAATTAGAAAGGATGGAGATACATCCATTTCTTTACTGTCCATCATCGTCAGACAAACACTGGCAGTAAGGTACAGTATTTATTTATAGATTCATATAGCGCACTACTACTCGAGGGCGTTTAGGCGCTTGTGGAGGTAGCCCACAGAGCATCTGCTTGATGTAGGAACCAGTGCTTACCAAATTACAGAGTGTAAAGCCATGTCTTCAGTCCCTTTCTAAAAGACAGAAGATCGGTGGAATTTTTAAATGCAGAAATAGCTTGTTCCACCGTGTAGTGGTGATATAAAAAAGCTTTTACCACCCCATCTCTGAAGGCGGGAAGATGGTACCATCACCAGCTTCAAAGAGGCTGAGCGGAGCGCGCAAGCCGGTATATGCCAGTGGAATCGTTTAATTAGGTAAGTGGGAGCAGAGTTCTGTAAGGCCTTAAATGCAATACACAATGCCTTAAACCTAATTCGCTTCTCAATCGGCAGCCAGTGCAAGGTGTTTAAGGCCTGTTTGGCAGATGTATATTTGGACAGACCAAAGAGCAATCTGGCTTGTGGAATTCTAACAAACCTGCAGCTTTATTATTACTGATTTATTTGCTCCAACCAGCAATCCATTGCAATAGTCGAGTTTAGACAGCACTAAGGCTGCCACCACTGTCTTCTGCAGTTCCACCGGTATGAAAGGCAGAATTTTCTTCAAGATTTTTAAAGTGTAATCAATGGATGCAGTAAGTTTGTTTACATGGTGACAGAGGGAGAGGGAGGTGTCTATGATGACTGAGATTTTTTTGCCTTAGTGACCGGTGTTGGGAGAGTCCCCGTCTCTGCTTGCCACCATTCTGAGGACCAGAAGGATGTGTTGTTCCCAAAGAGTAGAACCTCAGTTTTATTTGAGTTTAATTTGAGACAGTTCTCGGCCTTCCAGTCACTGACACATCTCATGCACTCCTTAAAATTCTGAGCTGTTTTAGGATTGTTACTCGAAATTGATACAATAATCTGGGTATCATCTGCGTAGGATACTAATTCAAACCCATGAGTTTTGATCATACATGCCAGGGGGACAACATATATATTGAAAAGGGTAGGGCTCAATGATGAGCCCTGTGGAACCCCACAAGGAAGCCTAAAGCATTTAGATTTGTAGCCTCCTACTTCAACAAATTGTTCGTGTTGGAGCAGGAAGGATCTGAACAGTGCTAGAGCCAAGCCTTCTACTCCTACTTCCTGGAGCCGGTGTATTAGAATACCATGATCCACCGTATCGAAGGCGGCTGATAAATCTAATAGTATCAGAGCTGCCGTAAAAAGCTACAGTAAAAAACAAAATGCCCCCCTTGCCACAGGGGCAACTGCAATTGTGAGGGGGGCATTATAATTTTTTATTTTCAAAAAGAAAATCCCGCTTTAGGATTTTTGTGTTGAAAAATAAAACACAGAACAGTTTGGTGCAAGGCTCCATCATGTTGATGGAGCCTTGCACCAAACTGCAAAAAGCACTGACAAGAAACAATGTCATGACAGGAACTGCTTTGACGGCCATCCTGCCGTTGCTTTAGAAATGACCTCCAGGATGGTGGTCATTTCTAAATTCGGTGGGTGGCATCTCCGTAGGGCAACAGGGCAATTTACTCCGTCACCCTGGCAGAGAAACGGGCGGCCCACTGATACATAAATTGGCCCCTTATTCTTTTTATGAAGCTCAAAATCCTCTAGTGGGGCAATCCTGAAGCAGTATTTGAGGAAGGAGCATCACAACTGGCCACTGTTGCCATAAGGTGCTCCAGACGACGCTGACATTGTTTGAGTTCCAAATTTTCAGGGTCTCTGAAAAAGCTCCTCTGGGTCTCTTCTAAGGCTCTCAGGACCTTCAGGGTAGCACTTAGGAACCATGACTCCAGTAGAGAGCACCAGCAAAGTCTAGTCCAGATATAGTTGGTAAACATCAATTGGTCACTTCAGGGGCACTGCCAATCCCGAGAAAGTGCTAGATCTATTTGGTTTACTCTGCTCATCACCACTTTAACTGTTTCATATTTTATATCTATAAAGATCTGATTTTCGTTAGAAGCTCTAGCACTGACCAGGCATTCAATCATTATGTGTTCTAAACACAGCACCTCCTCCTTGAGAAAGCTATGGCTGTTTGGCCTAGCAATCCTTGTACAGTCAAGTGCTAAAATAGAGTCACTTTATTAGCCATTGGGAGTGCAACAGCCTATGTGGCACTGTGCACAATGTTACCCATTGAAGATACTGGCCAAGTACCACTCGCTCCCCAAATCCCACATAAAAGCCCTCACAGCGAGAACCTCTGTATATATCCCATGAGTACAGCAGCACAGTAAAATGTGGAGGCAGATTATGACGGCAAAATCACGATGTGAGTGAGAACTGCTTGTGGACCACAAGCCAGATGAAAAATCTTGTAAAAAAACATATGAAGGTTGTTCACATTAGGATATTTGTTATAAACTACCCTTCAGCAAGTGCTACAGAGTAATCAGTCCTTGTGAAAAAAAAATAAGTGAGACTCTTTTCAGGGAAGATGATGAAACTTATCAATTCCAATGCTGAGAGAACTGCTATCAAAAAAGCAGTCTTTCAGGTCAGCAAGTCTATGCTTCATAAATAAGTTTCAATAGTTTGTGCATCAGACTGTATGGGACCAGACATAAAGCTCAGATTTAGATCCTTTCGAGGTATTGGAACCTTAACGGTGGAAAGCAGATGTAATAGGCTGGTGCAGTGCAGCCTATTTTTATTCAGAGAAAATGTGTTTCTGGGAGCGTTCAAGTAAGACTCAATGACCTGCCGCCAAAGTTTGAAGGAATAAATAAAGGTTTCTGCTTGTTGGAGGAAGCTTTGTGAGGATTTGCGTTTCTCCTCAAGGCCCAGTAGCAAATGCTAAGACAATTGCTTTTGTATAGCTCCAAGATTGATTCCTTTCTGTCCGTGCATGCACATGATTGCATAGTTCTCTCCAGAGATTTTCAATACTGTATACACTAACTTTCCAACAAACAAGGTTAGTTGCCTAGGATCTGCGGAAATATATATTGTTCTGTGAGAGGAGCAGGAGTTCTAAGAAAAATGGGGTGATTAGTTGCATCTTGGAGTGTGGGTATCTTTGGAATTTATTCAGGAAAGTCATAGAGGAACTTGGCTTACCAGTCAGTAGAAGAGACACATTCAAAGACTTCTTACATGCTACTAGCTGCAAAGCAAATTCTGCATACAATTTAGTATTTTTGAAATTCTTTGGCAACCATCAGATGCTTCAAAGTCCTAGTTGAAGAAAGAATGTGGTAATGAAGCAATAATTTGGAGGTGTAAACCGATTTTTGCTCTAACTAAAAGAAACATTGTTCATACAAAAAGGTTTTTAAGAGTGACTTATTAGCCATTAATAACTTACTTATTCACAGCTTCTGAATCATCAGCACCTTTGTCTTTATAATCAAGCAGTTCCTGGAGACTTTGAATATACCTTAAAAACAAATGAAATGTATCCTTCTGTTTATTTCATATCCGGATAAAAGTTCAAAGCAAGCTTTCCAAGTGAAGTGGTAATGATCATACAATCTTTACTTTATAAAAATGAACATTGAAGCGGCCTTTTCCTTAACAAACAAAGCTTTAACATTAAGTATATATCACATATTAAATCGGCATTGCACATTCAGTCCACACTTTCTATTCATGAAAATTCCTGGATGTCACTGAAGCATCATCAGAATGTTTTCTTAACTGATCATTGACAAAACTTCATAGTTATCAAAAATCAAGAATACTCTATAATTTTGTTATCACTATTGTGCTAAGCATTAGCCCAAGCATCTAAATCATCTTTAAATTCATCTAAAATATCCCTTAAGCTTCGTCCAGTCAGCTAGATCATAGGAGCCAGATCTTCCAGACATTCCACAATGATTTGTCTGGGCTATTCGAATACTTAACATTAATGTAACGAGGCTCTTCACAAGTATTATTGTTAGACCACACATTTTATGAGCAGTGGTAGTAGATTCATTGACCAATATCATATGTCAATGTCAATGTCAAATATTTTTATATAGCGCGCATATCACCAAACGGTCTCAGGGCGCTTTGCAGCCAAAGACAAAAGAAAATACATCAACTGCGAGGCTCAGCCTAGATTAGAGGGCAAAAAGCCAGGTCTTAAGCTTTCTACAGAAGAGTAGATGGTTAGTTATAGATGTTAATTCCAGCGGGAGTTGATTCCACAGAAAAGGGGCAAGATAGGAGAAAGATCGACATCCATTACGTACCGTACGGATACGTGGCTGGGCAAGAGAAAATCTAGAACTAGACCGCAGAGAGCGTCCAGGGACATACCATCGGAGCTTCTTAGCAAGATACAATGGACCGGCTCCATACATTACCTTGTGGGCAAGACTAAGAATTTTAAAACGCCCTCTTTGGCGGATAGGTAACCAATGCAGAGTTTTGAGAGTAGGGGCAGAGGGGGACCGAGGGGGAAGATCAAGAACCAGTCTGGCGGCCGTGTTTTGTAGGATCTGAAGCTTACAAAGCAGATCCTGGTTAAGCCCAGTGAACAGGGCATTGCCATAGTCCAAGCGGCTAATTATAAGACCCTGAACCAGAGGTTTCCTTGTTTCCGGGGGTAGCCACTTGAAAATCTTCTGCAGCATTCGCAGTCATACAGTCACTTAAGAGTTTACATAAACTTCACATTCCAAGTTATCTGAATCATTAGCACCAATAGAACACGGTCATTTGGGGGTCAATGTTAATCTGCATAAATTGCTTGGCCAATAGTCCATCCATTATCCCACATGCCAAATTGTTCAACCATGCATATTTAAAGGCATTGATTATATTATTTCTTACATGTTGGTTTCTGAATTGGCCTTGCATATGAACTTTAGCTGCAGGTACAGATCAAGCAGCATTTTCAAATCAGCTTCACCTTTAACCTAGCAATGTAAGCTCTTCCTAGACCAAAGGAGCTGGGGTTGTGTACCATAGAATGTAGAGCATTATTACATTAAGAGCAGTCTCCCCAACACAACTGATGGATCAAACTACGCTTCTATAGTGTCTTTTAGGTTCTAGGCTATGACTTGGAGATCATTGTCCAGCACTTAGAAAGGACTTATGGGAGGCATATAGAAAATACTGGCAAAACGTCTGGTAACATCCATAAGAGGAACTGGGAAAAATGATGTGCAGCCAGGGAACAGAACAGAAAATATAGGGTACAGTATGAGCAAGCATCCATCAGTGAGATACCAAAATAACAGAAAAGTAGGACAGATATAAATATGGCATCGGCAACATGCAATATATCAATTAGAGAGCGGGTAGACAAAACAGCAAAATAGACAAAACTTCCTTGAGTTAAGAGTTCCCTGCTGCTAAGACCACAAAAGCAAAAGAATCTTTCGTTTCTTAAGGCGGCTTAGGGTTTTCTATTATCATACTCTTAGGTGAGAAGTTGGGGTTAAGGCCCCTAACAAATGTGCAACTGAAAGTATGTAATGTTAAAGTTGGATCCAATCATAGCGGCTATTCAGAGACTCTGAATGACCTTCTTGGTTCTTGTGTAAATGTATTAGTCTTTGAAGTGTGCAAAATAGCAAGATGTTTAGATTTGTAATGTCCAAACAGGGATGTTCCTGACTTTGGGGTACACACTAGGATCTGCTAAACAGTTAGGGTTGCACCAGGCTCGATGCTATTTACGACGCTGTCCCTCATTATGACCCAAAGTGTTTTGAGAGAAGTGTGACTAATGTGTCCTAAGGAAGCCTCTTTGTTATGCCATATCCAACATTCTTCCACATTTATTGGACTGTGGCAATTAAATACGGTGATTCTGTTGTACAGAGTTGTCTGATGCGGGGGGAGGTGGTGTTTGTGTGTTTTTGTTTGTGGAGACACTTAGGCCAAGTGATTTGGGGCTGAGTAGAGGCGCAGGAGGATGAGAGTCAAAGTTATCTTTCACCTACAACATTGAAATTCCTTGCACCAGCCATGGGTAGTCACTCCTGAAGTTGACCGTCTCTGTGGACTAGGTCAACTGGGTTTGGCAGCATAAGCTGAAAAGGCATGATCATGGAGAATCAACACAGATGGAAGAAATAACGTGTCACTAAAGCCAACACGTTCTTTAAGTAGAGATGGGGATTACGTTCTTTGCTCTCATATTTGATTAATGCAGGGAAAAACGTGTGGTGCTGCAAACTGAAACCAAATATAAATCAATTAAATGTGTCTCCTTCAGAACAATATTGTTTACTCTCACTCTGTATGTGTAGATTGCTCATTTAATTGGATGCCTGCCAAAGCCCACCTATTACATTTTGACTCACGGTACCATTCCTGTCCTCTGCAGAACCTCTGTGTAACCATCATGAGCATAGAAGGTACCACACTGCTTTCTCGCCCAACACCTATAGTTTGGAAATCTACTGAAGACTCAACTTTTTACACAGGCAGGCATTCAGCTGATCTCTGCTGCCAACAGGGATTCACCTTGCATTCTGATAGATTTTACCTCCAAAGTCTAAATCAATGTAAACACATTATGTAAACAGATTCTCTTACTCTCAGGGGCCACAAGGTGATGTGTTCAGCACTTAACAAAACATCTAAATGAACAAATAAACAACAAAAGTCCTCCACATCGGAGTCATGTGTAACAGTATCATGCAGCATAATATGTATGCTACTCTGTAGACAAGAATGCACCACACTCCTACTTGGACATAAGCTACAATTGGCATCATTAATATCTATTGCTAAAGCTATTACACTTCACTTAGTGGCAGACTATGGAGACAGAGGCTTCTGTTAGCAGCATGTGATTTCCCAGGAGATCTTTATTTGTTTTTAGCAAAAATAAAACAAACCAGAAATTATGACTCTACTTTACTGATTATACCCAGCTTACCTGTCTTCTCCTGGCAAGGAGCAGATGGAATTAGCACATATTCTCATCTCACTAGCCCAGTGGTTCCTTAAAGCCTCACACACCCAAAACTGATAACCTTCCAACTAACAGGTATGGTTTTGTCAATCTTAAAGTTATGCCCTACGGTGCTGTGGCTTCCATCTATTCCCCTGCCCAACCCCCTACCACTGAACTCCCCGCACTGCATCCCCATAACACTCCCCTGCAGTGCTTAGCTGTTTTTTTCCTTTTTGATGTTTGGGCCACTATGCACTTGAGCGTTAACTTTACCATAAAAAATATCTAGGCTAAATGTATGTCCTTTTTTCTCCATGTGTTGTTATTCTAAAGGTAGACATAGTTTGTGAATTGCCCTGGAGGGAACTGAGAAAGCACCCAAAGTATAGCAGCATTTTGTATTGTTTTTTGGAAAAAATGGGCCAAAAGTGCTGTGAAAGAAAATGAATGTTTCCTTTCTTAAAAATGCCACCAACAAAAGGTTGGTTGTGCTGTGATCACCATCTTCACTGCTTCCAGGAACAAGCAGAGTTGCAAAGAAACATTTTTACCACAGTTTTTGCATTTCTTTTTGAAGTTGCTAATTATTTTTCCAATTTTTGTCTTTTCTATATAGTTGCATTTTGATGTGGTAATAGGTATGTAACCCATGAGTGAACCCAGAAAGCTATAAGCTTCTGAAAAACAGACAAAAGGTCAAAATCCGCAAGGGGGCATGAATGTAGATTTCCCATAATTTTCCAAAAGAAACTAATCATTGAAATTGAAAAATAATGAAAATAATCGGAAAGAATAGCAATTGGTGTTAATGTTTTTATCAGTAATTGTTGGCCCCACTGGCTGATTTACAAACGTAATAGTCAGTCAGGACTTTTTGGTTGCAGAAATATGTTGTTTGTCAAAAAACGTGAGATACACAGAGGCAAAAAATGAGCTGCGGCCTATAATGATATTTCATTGTGTAACGACCATGCAGCAATTCAGATGGTAAAATCTAATGAATAAAAAATGGGCATGCAGGAAATGTATTAATGTTTAAAAACGTACCACGGTACTGAGTTAAGGAATAGTGGTTATTTGTACAGCTTTTGTTTATATAACAAATGTTCTAATATACTGTACACTACTTCCGATAAAAACGGCAGCCCACTTGTGTCTCTGGGCTTAATGACTGACAGGAAAGGCCCCAAAACGCAACCTGAAGACATCACATTTTTCGCCTAGCAATTTGACCCATTTTGGTGATGTGAGTAGCTGCAATATTTGGGCTCAGGCTCGGTCGCCACCCAGGGGAGGCTTCTAAACCTAGACACGTTTGCAAACTAGAGACCGGAGGATGCAAGGTGGTGGCACCTTGGTGCATTCCATGTTGTTTTCTTACTCTAAATGCCCTATAAACCTCAAATGTTCGCAAACATTCTGCATTTCCTTACATTTCTGAAAGAGAAAGTCACAGAATCTGTGGAGATCCACACAATTCGTACCGACTAATGTTCCCACACTTCTCCCAATAAAAATGATATCCCACTTGTGTGACTGGGCCCCATCGCACCCACAACAGGAACGGATGAAAACTGCGATCAAATGATGTCAATGTGGTCTTCGCATGGTCCCTGGTTTGCTCTGTTCCACTAGGCCAACCCTGCAGCTGAGTCACCCAGTAATATAGTTTTTAATCTGGAGCACTTAGTTCTTCCATTAAGGAAGACAATCCGAGTTCATGTAGTACCACCCCTTTGACTTCTGTCCTTCCAAATTAATGAGAGCATAAACTCTTATTTGGTATGATTCGCATCACTTTTCCACACAAAGAATTCATGATGGAGCAATTAGTAAAATGCAGATTGGGGCATTCTCTAACAAGCCATAGCTCTCCCTTCAGTGTTTTACAGAGGAATGTGTATTAAGCAGCAAACTCTTAAAACTGCTTAGATGTCCTAGAAAATTAAAATTTTATGCAGGAGATATGACAAACTAGAGATAGCAGGAGAAGATCAGTATATGGACAGCCTGAGACTGTATGTAAACAGCCCACATGTAGCTTCTTCATTTCATTGATAAAACCATGAACAGGAATAAGCTGCTGATCTTCGGGTACTTGGATGCCAAATCTCCCAGCAGTTTCCATTACAAGTTTTTATTCTTAACCTGCTGCTGTCTTGACAAAATGCTCACATGCATGGTCCACATTAAAATTTAGAGTACAAGTGCAGACAACATGACACTTCACCCTAAACAAATCTGAATGCAACCAATCGACACATATCACACACAACACGCATTTTACATAGAAAAATACTTTAACTTATCATGAACAAACTTGTGGGCCTGACTTACCTCAGACCATAACTAGCCTGTACAGAACCACATACTCATCAACTTAGTCAAGAAACAGGTTTCAGAGAAGGCCAAATAAAGAAATCCCCTGCATATATTTTACACTTAGTCTATTTTGGGAACAATGAAGTTCAAACCCTTGAGCCAAAGTTATCTGCTAAAAGAAAAGAATAATGCTAGGTGCTAGAGAGAAAGAGGATGGCCATAGGTGAGTATTTTCACTTAATTCCTCACTATTAGATGGCATTCAACATAGAACAAATTCAATGATTGAGCTGTGACAACATATCGTCGACATGGGCCACAATTCCCTCACAATGGTTGAAATACTGGCATATTGAAGGAACTGTCCCGGTTCCACCTGGAAGGTGTCCCACACAGCCTCAAAAGTGAATAATTATTTGATGGGGAGGAGATACCCCAATGTTTCGCAGCCTCCCAACCTCCAGCCCGAGATGTCCACTGATTCAGTAAGAACCCGAAGTGCCGGCAGATCCCAGAATACAAAATCCCGGACAAAGGGGGCTCTCCCCAAGATCACCTGAACAGCACACTCCCACACAGATGTAGTATGACGTAAAATGTAGGGGACAAATCATCAATCCTAACCCCTGTCATCAAATGTTGTGGGTTAGGTGCAGCCCTCGATGCATCCATCAGACTCCCAGGCAAACAGGCCATTCATTAGAACCAAAAAGTGCACTTTGCAGATAATAAATGGAAATGTAAAGCTTGGTGAATAAATCAGACAAACAAGTAAAACTTTGTATGTATAAAAACATACAAGTAACCCTTAGCAAGTAGATCAGATCAAAACAAGTAAAAAAACCATTAAAGAAGGCAGTTTACCTGCTTTTCGAAGCGTTTTAAATCAGCGTCACGGACCGATTTTTCTTAATCTCTTCCTGTCTTGTTAGGCTAGGCTTGGATATTTTTAGGAATGGGTTTTCAGATCATTCAATAGTTTCTGTTCAGTTTGGGATTAGCTTGATTAAAGGTAGACAAAATAGATGGGATTTTGATAGGTCTCTTTTATTGGATAAGCGTTGGAAAAGCAATATTTCGGCTACTTATGGAAGTCAAGTTCAGGTTTAACAATTATTCTGCCCCAACATGAACTATTTGGGAGGCTTTTAAGGGCTGCTTTAGGGGCTAGGTTATCTCTTTCAAAGCAGAACAAGGTAATTCTTGTAGAGTACTGATCAAGAGAATACAAGAGAATGTTGAGAAGGAAATTAGTTTGAGATCAAGATCTTGCACTCCTATTCTTAGTAGGCCATTAATGCAGGCTAGACAACAGCTTTGCAAGTTCTTAAAAGAAGTAGTCAATGAAAGGACCGCATTCCAGAGAGCAAATGAAGAGAGTGAACAAGTGGTTCGAGTCTTGGAATGGTCCATTAAAACTAGAGCAAATAGGATACTGGAGGTAATGGATCCAGCTGCTGATTCTATTACAACCTGTTACAACGCTATTCAAAGGATTTTTTTAAGCATTATTCTGCATGCTCTCAGGCTCCTGTCGAGAATTCGAAGGTTGGCATCTCAAATTGTCTTGCTTCAATGTCTTGCCCCAAAATTTTGGTGGAACACCAAGAGAGTATTATTAAACCAATTTCTTTGGCAGAATTTCAAGAGGCCTTCGCCTCTATGGCTAATGCCAAGGCAGCTGGTATTGATGTCATCCCATTCGAGACATACAAGGAATTTTTTCCGCTTCTTCAAGAGTTAATGATTATACTTTTTAATGAAATAATCTCCAGTGGGTTAATTTCATCACGATTTACAGAATAAATTGTATTGAGCTTTTAAAAAAAGATAAACAGTCTTTTAATCCCAATTTATATAGACCTATTATTTTGGTAAATGCAGACTATAAACTTCTTATGCACATTTTAACTAATTGCATAGCTCCTGTGGCTCAAAAACGCATCCATGGTAATCAGAAAGACTTTCTTCCACACAAATCAATAACAATATATACTAATTATCTGATCCAGACCATAGATTCCTTGCGGTCAACAGAACTAAAGTGGCTATAATTATTGTCGACGTGGAAAAAGCGTTCGACCCAGTAAGCTGAGCACCACTTTTTCAGATTCTTAAGAGGTTTGGTTTCCCTGATCAATTACAGGGGTGGGGAATTTGTATCGCCCGACGCCCGAGACATGATTAATTCTGCTGCAGACAAGAAGTTTTAATCTGTACTTAGTCCACCAGACAAGCAGACTTCCTGCTATACCCTCCTGCAACTTACACAAGCACTAAGTCAGTTATTTTAAATAGCATTTTGAAAACGTTGTGAGTACTCGTTTTTATCTGTAAATACGGTAACCAAGAAAAAGCAGGGAGAGAGCTGGTTGTAGGCCCAGGCACTAAAATAACATATATGCTGTAAGGATGCTCCCCAGAGAGTGAAACAATGCCCAGTCCCATCCCCTGGAGGTGCGATTTAGGTGGAAAGTATCAGCGGTCTAGTCTCTGTGGGTTTGAAATAGTGTGGCACGTCTAGGTGAACTCCTTGCTATATGCCATCTATGATACAAAATTGGAAGAAAAACGAGGGCACAAGTGGCCCATGATCACAGTGACTGCCAGGATGGCATACCAATGAGCTGATGGTGAGTAAACTGCTTATCAGTAAAGGCCTCATCGTGGCTTCTGACAGTTTTCTGGAGTTGCCTGATTTGTTGATAAGTGGCAGGGTGAAGAAGAGCTTGTGAGGTAGGTTACGGGGGCAGGGTGGCTCTCCCTGTCGGGGAACCGAAGTGCAAGAAAGCATGAGTTCCCAAGTGTGTCTGCTGCACAGCTGGAGCTCCTGAAAGGAAAACACAAATAAGATGTTACAAGTGGATGTCAAGTGCTGATTCAGGCGGTGTGTTCCAATTTAATGTAGAGACCTTCATGGCGTCAAAAAGACCACATTCCTCACCCTGGCAAACGAGAGGAAATCCCCCCGAGTGGGGGGTGCTTTCAAATGTTTAAGAGTACTTTAACTCCGTTTTTCCCAAGATGCAATGTTGCTGAGCTGGAGGTAACATTGATTGTACTCTGCTTCCCAGTGGTGTGCGAGCCAACAAATTAATCGAAGAGCCAAGAATTGACCCTGGCTCTAAGAGCCCAAGCATGAGCCAGGCCTTGAAAATATTTGGCATGTCAATCATGCAACAAACATCATGTCAGAATATGATAGTGTCTTCACAACTCTATAAAGTGTATTTCCTGGGGGCATGGCCAAGATGGCGGCGGAGTAGCACCGTTTCTTTGGGACTCCGCTCGCCGAGGCCGACATAAGGCGTCAATTTGCAGCTTTGAGACCTGAGAGGCAGCGACAAAGAGGTCTCAGGGTGCCCTGAACGACAGAGGACTGTGCAGACCTGAGGGCGACTTCTGGTTCCTGCTGTACCCTGCTGTAGCGACCCCAGTGCTGCGAGCGGCAGCGGAGACAGGGATAGCGCGGAGGCCACCACGAGGAGCCCGTTGGTGGAGGAGGGGCGCAGTGACTGCGGCACTCACTGATATAGGTGCCGGAGGAGTCTCGGCGATACCAGGAGGTGAGGCGGCAGAGCGTAGAGGCGCCTGTCTCGGCGGGAGCGAAGCCCTGCACGGAGCGGAGGAGAGGCCTTCTCGGGGCCCGGGACCACAAGGCGGCGGCTTCGGGAGCGGGCCAGAGCTAAGAAACTGCAGCCTGACCCCCTAGGAATCTAGACGTGACGGGGCAGGCAGCTATACTTCCCCAGACCTAGAAAGTAGGATTGGGAGGCCTCATTATAGGCAACTACCATCACTACCGGCGGCGCCATTGAAGCTGGAGCCAGGTCGGAGGCCGTGTCTGTGGCAGGGTTGAGGCGGCCACGAGGAGCCACACACAGAAGGTGGGCGCCTAGTCAGCACCGCGTAGAGCAGTTGGCACCGAAGTGGCCGGCGGCGGCATTTCAGCGTGAGAAAAGGCATGGCGTGGCGCAAGGGAACCGGAGGAGCCGCGGTGAGTGGCGTGAGGAAGAGGCTTTGCGGGACTCTGTTTAGAGTCGGCCCCCCAAGTGAACTCAGAGGTCCTGGGGACTAGGGGCGACATTGGAGTGGATCCCTGGCCCATAACTCTGCAGGTGCCTTGGCGTGTGGGGTGTACATTAATAAGTTTGCCCCGAAAGCGGACTAGGCCTGAAATCCCTGACTCACACTCGCTCATACCAGGTGGCACGGTCGCGCCTTGATTCCCTCCAACAGACAGGCTGGCCAGGAAGGACACTGGGAGCGAGTAACTAGGTTGTAGAAAATGAGCCTTTTTAGGGGCCCACCGGTGCAGGGGTTCACCCTTATCTGTTCACAGTTCCTTAGACCAACAAAATAGAGATTGGCACGGAAGCTGGAATATCAAATAACAAGTTTATTAATCTCTCATGAGTGGGTCTACATCAATACAGCACCTTCAGGCACTGTAGGAGGTAGTCCATGGAAAACAGAAACCAAGGATCTTATATACCCTGTTTACAGCTGAGTAAGCATGGAGACTCAAAGGGGAGTTACAGACATACACAGGAATAGCTATCGACTAACATGGGCAGGCAAATATTATTTAGTCAGCAAAATGGGAGGGGCGACAGAACTGCTTACATCAGTTGAAATAGCCTGACAGTTACATTCTAAAACAGGTGCATTCTAGCAGCTACAGGCCTTTCTGAGCATACACAGTGCTCTGGCTCAGTACTGAAGGAGTTAACCACAGTTGATGACTCCAGCAGAATAGAAAGGCAAGCAACAGTGAAGGCGGGAGAATCACATGGCTAACAAAAAAGGATGCCACAACTAATATGGCTTCAGCTCATTCTAACAGAGATTATCTGCGATTTCCACAAGGTGACAGCACCGCGCTCCCACTGCTGAGACCGGCCCTGTGTCAGGGCCGGAGGTGCATCTTCCCAAGGCAGTGTGAGGGATCCGGAGTGCAGCAGCAGTGGAATCTGCACTCAACTGGTGGAACAGCCATTGTGACGGCTGCGACTAGGCCCAGACCTACTGTACCAGACGTAATAGCCCAGGGGGTAACGACCACTCTTGGCGGTGTGAGAATCGTCGGGGGTCGAAGACCGCCTAAGGTAGGTGACTGGGGCGGTCCCTGCACGCACCTTTTGGTGACGGGCCACTGTGCTCAGCGATCAGAGCCTCAAGACCACTGCCCAGTGGGAGATTGGTGGGTAACTGGTCACTATCTGAAGTTAAGCCAGTTGAAGGGTCCACGGGCCTGCACAACACCAGACCACTGCAATGACTACACCGCGGTCCAAGAAGGATGCATCGATTTAAGATCTGCTTCAGAAGACGAATGCAAAGAAAGCAGGGGGGTTGGGACGCGAGCAACAGTTGACCCAGCCGGTCGAGAAGGAGATGGATCTGGAAGCTGGATGAGCAGAGGACCCGATCACGTGGGGCTTTATGGAATGGAGAAGCTGTTTAGCTCACTCAGGGACGACTTCGCAGGCCTGCGGCAAGATGTGGCCTCCGATATCAAACAACTGCCAATGGAGCTCTAAGAAGTGGGAGAACGGGTGGACTCCCTGGAATGCAACGGGAACCGCAGGGAGGAAGAAATCACTGAACAAGCCTGGGAACTGTGCGAACGGAATGAGGAGCACTATCTCAAACTGAAAGATTTTGAAAATCGCTCGAGGCGCTCCAATATCCGCATCAAAGGTGTGCCGCTCCAAGCGGACGGAGGCAAATTGGAGGACTGGGTACTCTGCTTCTTTCGACATATAGCGCCAGACCTGTGGGATAAGGAAATCACACTGGACTTCACCCACCGCGCCGGGAGGCCTGCCTCCGACCCCGGTCAGCATCAGGACATTCTTACCTGCTTACACTCCTACCGTCAGAAGGAGATCATCATGGCTGCCAGACAGGACCGAGCGACGGTGGAGTTAGAGGGGCTACGGGTGGGTGTTTTCCAGGACCTCTCGCCATTCACCCTTCAGAGATGCAAAGATCTGAGACCGGTCACAGTCTTCCTCCCAGAACAAGGAGTGAGCTACAAATGAGGACATCCGTTTAGACTGTCTTATCTGGAATAAGGAGCTGCAGGTGGTGCGGAATCTAAAGGAGGCTAAGGAAATCCTTGGGAGTACCCTGGCGGAGGCAGGAGATTCAGAGTTGTCGGAGGGAGGCCCATCCTCTGGGAAACCACCTAAACCGAACAGGAGAAGAGGCCTCAGGAGAGGAAACAATACTAAGCCGTCAGAGGAAGAGCACCAGAAAGAAAGGAAGGTCCTTCTGCATCAGACACAGGACCGGGAGGGTACTGGTGACCCGGCCAGTGAGTGATCTCCGCAGTTGCAGATCAGAGGCCCAAAGGTGGAGAAGATGTTCCAAGCCCAGGAACCAGTGTTTTCCGCCTTGGTGGGGGGAGCCCCGCTTCCGGAGTGGTGATGACCGGCCGCCGGACACATGGACCCTTGCACGATTGTGCGAAAAATTGCTGATGGTGAAATGGAGGTTTATTTGTCTTCTCGTATTCTATCCTGTTTTTCTCTCTTTTTTTTCTTTCCTATTCGCATGAGATCTCAAGTCCTCACACAGACAGGTAGGCTAACTCTTCGATTTGGGAACCCACGGGTACCGAGCAGAGGCGAGGGAAGCTGTGCGTCACACCTGCAGTGGGGCGGGGGAGACGTGGGAGACAATACCACATCGATTGTGTCCCCTGGCTGCACTCTTCTTGGGGGGAAGCGGGGGGACTACAGGGCCTCAGGTCGAGCGACTGTGCCCTACGTCCCACCACACACAGGACACTTATTATGTTGCACCTGACGGGAGACGCCTTGCATTGGGGAGGGGGGGGGGAAGTGACGGGTGAGGGGTCTTTCGATAGGCCCGGGTGGGCAGAGGGGACCTGGGGACTATACGCAGTCAGGCTTGCTTCCCAACATCCAGCAGCTGCTAAGGCTTACACTCACGACATGTACCCATGACAGGCCTTAAAGTGGTCACTACAAGCTTCAATGTTCGGGCCTTAACTCACCTGTTAAGAGACGAGCACTTCTTGCTTTGTTGAGGGATGCCAAATGCGATATCTGTCTCTTACAAGAGACCCATCTCCTGCGCGCTGACTGGAAACGACTCCGGTCAAAATGGTACGACAGACAGTATTATTCATCGGGAGTGGGGGAAGAGGGCCGGGGTGGCTATCCTCCTTTCAATGCACTTCCAAGGCACGTGATTGGGGTACACGCAGATGTATTAGGTAGGCTATTGCCACTGAGGGTATCGATGGGGGCACACACATACACAATAGCCTCCGCTTATAGTCCCAAAGAGCAACAGGAAACCTATCTCCGGGACACGCTGCATACAATCCTGGAGTCCCCAGATGAAGATTTGGTGATAGGGGGGGATTTCAATTTGGTTCCTGACGCCCAACTGGATAGATCAGCTCAGGTGGGGCATTCTGGATCTATTTCAGACTCGCTGCTACAAAGATTGGGAGAGGTTGGTCTTAGGGATACCTGGCAACACCGTTATCCAACAGCTCGGGAATACACCTTTTCTGCAGCGCATCAAACGTACGCCCGTATAGATCTGTTTTGGACCTCGCCTAGGGTCACGGCAGCTACAGCATATGTGTCTATCGGGACGGCAGCGCTCTCAGATCACTCCCCGCTTGTTTTAACGTTACTCCTCCCTCGCGGTGCCCCCGGCATGGGACATGGAGATTGAACCATAAGTTGCTCACATACGACGCCAATATTGCCGAAATACGGGGCGCTATCAAAACATACTTGGAGGTGAACGACGTGGGCATGGTTCATATAGACACGGTTTGGGATGCCCGGATGGCGGCAGGCCTTAACAAGGAACGCAGAGCTAAGCAGGAGGACTTGGAGGACCAAATTAAGGAGCTTGAGGGAGTCCAGCGCCGTACCCGGGCGGTTCATACGTGACGGTTACTTACTAAGGCGAGGGAACAATTGAGGGCGCCAAATATGCCCTGTTACGCAAAAGGAAGCGTTATTATGAGGGGGGACCAAAGCTGCGAAGCTCCTGGCACATGCACTCCAGACCGAGACGGCTGCACTATGGATAGCAGAGATCAGGAACGACCAAGGAGAGATCCTGAGGTCTGACACTGACATTGCGGTTGAGTTTGAAGCTTTCTATACCGCCCTTTACTCGGCGGAATGCCTTGACCCAGTGGCGGCCCAGGAGTATACACATGAGGCTCCGGTGTCCCCTCTCTTGGCTTCAGAGGCGGTCCACTTAGAAGCGGATATCAGGCCCAAGGAAGTCCTACAAGCTATTCAAGGACTCTCCCCCGGAAAGCTCCGGGCGAGGACGGCTTTCCGGCCGACTTCTATAAAATCTTTGCCTCTGATCTTACCCCCGTCCTGACATGGCTGTTTAATACATTTAGCGCGACTGGGAGGCTGGCCCCATCGATGTCAATGGGCGAAGTGGTAGTGATCCCCAAGCCGGGGAAGGACCCCCAAGAATGTGCATCGTACCGCCCTATTTCTCTGCTCAATGTCGATCTGAAGATTTTTCCTCACATGCAGGGTCTAATTGACCCAGATCAATCGGGCTTTATCCAGGAACATAACTGCAGTGATAGGACCCAGTGATAAGGTCACCTCCTGGATAAGACGCAGCGCACCCAGACTCCGGCAGTACTTCTGTCGGTGGACACCGAGAAGGCATTTGACCGGGTCCACTGGCCCTACCTCTGCCAGGTCAAATCAAATCAAAATCAGGTCCTTTGCCAATTCGGTTTCGGGGAGCAATTTATGCAGTGGGTGAATTGTATATACCATAGCCCACAGGCACGCATCAGAGTGAATGGGGTCGCCATTTGTCCCTTACAGATCGGGCGGGGTACGCGACAGGGGTGCCCACTCTCACCTCTCTTATTTGCGCTTTATATGGAGCCATTTGCTGAACGAGTTCGATAGCTCCCTACCATCACCGGGACTCGGATGGGAGATAGAGAGCACAAGATTTCGCTTTATGCGGATGACGTGGTGCTTTTTCTGACCCAACAGTTACTCTCTCTCCCCCCCTGCTAGCAGAGATAGAGGCATTTAGCATGGCGTCGGGTTTTAAAATGAACCTGCGAAAGACACAGGCCCTCAGCCTAACATTGCCCAAAATAGACCAGCAACAAGTAGCGGCACAGTTGCCATTCTCATGGGCTTCGAGTGGCATCACGTATTTGGGGATCCGGGTTTTCCCAACAGTAGATAAGATTGCCCAGGTGAACTACTTTTAGATCTTAACCAAAGTACGCCAGGAGCTGCACAACTGGAAGAAACACGTCCTCTCATGGCTCGGCAAGATTGCTGCAATCAAGACAACGATTTTTCCCCGTCTTCTTTACATAATGCAGATGCTCCAACTATGTCCACCGCCTAAAATATTGGCCCAGCCTACAGCAGCTGGTTGATGGCTTTATATGGGGTGGGAAGAGGGCGCAAATAGATCCCCATCTAACGTATCTGAGGCAAGAGGATGGGGGACTCGGGGCCCCGCATTTGGGGCGTTATTACAAGGCAGGGCAACTATGCTACATGTTAGAGTGGTACCAACTGGAATCAGAAAAACATTGGTGTTTCATCCACCGAGGGGTAGCTGGTATCCACATCTGGAAGATCCCCTGGCTTGCCAAACAACACCGTCTGCAGGGCATGTACATCTCCCTGGTTTTGAGGCCCACCATGAAGGTATGGGACAAGAGAGATATAAGCTCTCGACTGTTGTGTCCCCTTTGATCCCTTTATAGGGAACCCGGACTTCCCCTCCCCCCCCGCTCATACAGGGAATGCGTACTTGTAATGGAAGGAAGCCAACTGCAAATGCATAGGAGACCTTTTTGACACAAAGGGAGTTATGGACTTCCCCCAACTAGTGACGGGCTATGGGATCCCCAAGGAAGCGTACTGGCGGTACCTGGTGCTGCGCCACTGTGTCACCCAACCCCAGGTATGTACACACGCAGGTCACCCTCTTAAATTTGAGATCTGGTTCATCACCCATAACTCAAATAAACGTCTCTTATCAGATATCTACAATTTTCTGAACAAAGCTAAGAACCCCTCTAAGTCCACTCCGCAGCGCAGGTGGGAATCAAAACTGGAGCGGGAATTTTCCCCGAAGGGGTGGGCGGACATTATTCACAGGGCCTGGGCCTCATCCTGTAGTACCTCGGGTAAGAAAATGCTATTGAAAATTGCGCATTATTGGTACTATACACCGGCACGCATCGACCGGTGGAGACCTCGTATTGACGGCCTCTGCTGGCGCAGATGCGGGCAGATAGGCCCACTGACCCACATTCTATGGCAATGTCCTAAGATACAAGCCTTCTGGGACTCTATCCTATTTGATGTTGATAATATATACCATATGGAGCTCACTAGATTTCCTAATTACATCCTGTTGGGACTTTCCAAACCTCTTACATATCCTCTTAAGTCCTGTAGGGGGAGAGCGATTACTTTGGCACTAGGGGAAGCTACACAAGTGCTTCTATCAAGGTGGGGCACGGAGGACATCCCAACAATATTAGACTGGCTTCATAGAGTTTGGGAGGTAGTGGGTATGGAAAGGATCATAGCTGGGATTAATCACACACTGTCCAAATTTGATAAGACCTGGGGATCAACCGTGGCCTACTTGTCTTCGGAGTTCATAGAGCTCACATGCCCAAGGTACTTATGGGTACTTTGGTTTCCCACTACCTCCTCCCCCACCTGCCAGCGAGCAACCCACCCACGACGAGGAGAGGTTACCCACTGGCTAGAACCCTACTATGTCGAGTACTGGGAAATGGATAGGTCTCGGACTTTTCCTTTTCTATTCCTTGGTTTTACTTCCTTAACTCCTTTTCTCTCTCCTCTTTCTCAATCTTCTACGATATACGTATAATCCTTGCTATTCCCCACCGGCCAGTGGTTGTAGGTGGGTGTTGTGTTTAATGTTGGCCACTGAAAACTTCAATCAAAAGATTTAAACCATAAAGCGTATTTCCTTACCACAAGAAAGCTTTTCATCTTAGTACATCAAATTATATCACTTCATTGAGAGGCATTTAATATTCCAACATGCACTGCAAATTATTCCTGCCTCCGCCCTGATGACAATGCTATTAGTGAACTTAGATGCAAGTCAGTAACCTCGTGTACCCTACATGTGGCCTTGATCGTTATTATACTTATAGCATCATTATAGGCTAACGAATCACACACAAGAGGTTTTTTTTTAGAGAGAAGGAGGCTTGGTGAGATAAAGTATTTGCCTAGGATAACCCAATTTGGTAAAGCAGGGAAGCCAATGGTGATCCCAGGCTCCCAGTTTCACATTGTATAATTCAGCCACTAAATAGCTATTTCTTTCTCACATCAAAAGTTAAAGCTTTGTCCTTCTTGGAGAATGAGATTAGTGTCTGCGACAGGAACAAGTCATGCTTTACTTTGGACTGTTTTTACACAGCACAAAAATAACTCAATGCAATAACATCACTTCACAGCAAACACAGACTACATTACACCTGTTTTCATCACAGAGATTTGCTGGGATTCACAGGATGCTGAGCCGAGGCTGATTTTGAACATGGTTCCACATGTTGCTTGGACAGCAGCTGTATCCATTAGGCCACATCGCCCCCTGTTAAAACTCAGCTTGTCTGAACCCGTTGCCCTGTTTTTTTTTTTTTTTCCGCTTACACTCAGTTTACCCCCAATTAACACTGTGGCATCTTTACAATCTTATTTGCAAATGTGTGTTCTTCAAGTAAAGTTTGAAATGGATATTTTGATTTTGATTTTTTCTATATTTCCCTTGTGAGAAGATGGCCTGGTATATGCTGTCCACTAGTTATAGGGGGCACCTTGTACCAGTCCAAACAACCCTTATTGATGAACGGGTTTAAAGACAACCTTTACTGAAAGCTATCCTAGTGGTAGCTATGGAGAGCAGCCTTCAGGCTAAGGCTTGAAGGAGTGTAAAGCAGCTTGGTTTACCAGATTATAACCTCTTGCATGACCAAATGGAAGGAGAACCACACAAGGTATATATAAAATATATGTATTTATTTCTAAACACTCACTACTAATCTCTTTATGAGATTAGAGTCCAAGATACACAATATTACAGTTCTAAAACGACAGTAAATAGCACAATATACAATGGGCCCCAGGGGGAGACCAAACCATATATTAAGAAAGTGGTATAAGAACCACGACTTGACTAGCCACAGTGCCTAGAGCATGTAGAATCGCTGGGACCCCAAGGAACCACCCAAGGCAGTGACACAGGGGACCCACGGGAGACGCGTGTAGTGTGAGAACACAGCCGCGAGCTCCGTACTATTCTATGCGAAAGTCGTGGTTGGAATTTTAGAGTTTGAGGACACTTAGGAGAGGACTTTGAGCAAACCCTTTTAGACTTAGAAGGTTCTAAGGCCAGCACCCCCGGGAGCACCGGAGTACTCGTGTTACCTCACCCAGGGAAGCCGGGTGCATAGGTGTCAAATGGTGTCGGGAATCTTCGTCGTTTCCAATGGAGAGTTGCTGCAAAGTGCTGCTGCCATGAAGAAGAAAAGTGTCCGATGTGATCCAAGCCTGGATCGAAGATGTGAAGAACCGGAAAGCAGAGGGGACAGAGTTTGGGTCACTTGCCAGTGACCAGGGGCACGATAAACGAATGCCCACCGATGTCGGGTGCTTCAGGTGCGAAGAGGTGAAGCTTGACTCTGCAGCCACGGGGAACGGGAGACGTCGAGGACAACCAAAGTCTGGGGGTGAGCTGTCCCACGAAGGATGTCGAGTGCTGGGGGGGGGGGGTCCGTGTCCAGATTGAACACCAACAAGCCTTGGCAACTGCAACCCACGCGGTCAGAGAAAAGATGATTCGGTGAGGACCAGCAAGGTCCAGGGGACTCCCCAAGCGATGGTGAGTCAGGGCACGTCTGGAGCAACCAGGGAAGCCCAATCAAAGTTAGAGTTGCCTTCACAGGGACCCACCAGTCGACGGACCAGGGATCGCGAAGGGACCTCGAGAGGAATCACACAATACCAGCCCACGGGACACTCTGTAAGTGTAGGCCAGTAATCTTCGGTGGAAGCACTGTTCGGGGCTTGGACTACAAGTAGCCCAATGCACAGCCCCAGGGATTGCCAAAAAGCATATGCACTTGCAAATGAGCACGGTATACAGGGGTTCCGGTTCCACGGTCCCCACGAGGGCTACCTGTCTCAGGTTTGCTGAGAGCACGGGTCGGCCTCTGGGAAGTCTGGGAACCACCACCTGTGTTGCAAATTCTTCGGAGTCCAGTGGGAGCTTTGGAGATGCAAACCGGTCAGATGAGTCTTAGGTGCCTGCCTTGCAGGGGAGTAACTCCTTTACTCCAAGGGAGATTCTTCAGTCATCTAGCGTCTTGTAGATCGTCGAAGTTCCGGGATTTATGTATGAGAGTTTCGTCCAGGTAAATCTAAAGTCCTGTAGCCAGGGGTTCCTACTTTATACCCAAGGAAGGGGTGGGACAAACTCTGGGGACCTACCTATGGGAGGGTCAGGACAAAGGGGTGGCTACACCCATGTCCTTTGTCCAGTTTCGTGCCTGAGCAGGGGCCGAGTGCCCCTGCAACCGGTTTGAGCTGGACTATGCACAGTGACACCAAATGTGCCCCCAGTGCAGACATCAAAGCACTCTTGGAGTGCACCCACCCAGTCCCAATACACTAAAGCCTGTCTGGGCGGTGGTCACACCTCCCTGTGACAGGAAACTTATTGTCCAGGCCTCCCATGCTGGAGTTTCGTCCAGCAGCAGGAGGGCAGACTTGTGTCTGTGGCTTGCAGCATCCATTTTGTGATGCCAGGGTTCTGTTAAGCTGGTACCGGGTGTACCAGTGAAGTCATGTTTCTCCCTCTAGTAGGGTGGAATCATACCTCCCACAACAGTTACTGGTGTGGAGGTATGATTCCAAGGTGTTTGACACCAAACATGACATGTTCCCATGCAGTCATTCTAAAGTTAGCATTTACCGCGAGGTTATAATGGACTTGGTTTGGCTGCATCACAAACAACCCCGGAATAAAGGTTTGAAAGCTGCACAGGGGCTCTGCTCATGCATGGGCACCCTCTCACATGAAACCCAGCACCCTGCCTTCAGTATTGGTTTTTTTTTTTTTTTTTTTTTTTATAAACCTTTATTGGTACATAAAGCAGTTACAAACCCGGGCCTGAAACCATCACAGTCGGCCAGTAGTACAGAGTCGATCAAAGCAAATCAGTCAATCCACAAGAGTACAACAACCCGCCTCCCAAATGCCCCGTCGTAACTCAGGATAGTATCGGTACCATATCGGCACCAGGATGAAAGAGGTTTCTTTTAGAGTTTTAAGAAGGAACAGGATCTAATGCCGCACAATCCAATAATACAAAGGACAGGGGTTACCACAGCTCAGGATATTCACAGGCGGGACTACTGTAGGCAGGACGTTGGCGGTGACGCACCTTAAACAGGATAGACAATGAGCTATACAATTCGCCCACCAATACAGATTCATGCCCGCTGCAATATAAAAACGTTAAAGAAACATCCACCCCTGTAATCTGTAATACCAGGACGTATAGAGAGGAACCTGTGAGACAGTTCCCAAAAGAAATAAAAAAGAAAGAGGAGAAGTAAGAGAAAGCCAAGAGAGACAAAGAATAAGAAAGAGGCCCTAGGAACATAAAAGGAAAGAACAGTAGTACCCCTCCCCCCTAACCCCCCACCCTGCACCTCTGCCAATGGCTACGGCCACCCCCTTAACAGCGTGCCTGTCGCCCGGTGTACGGAACCCGAAATATAGAAGAAAGGAGAAATATAAAAGAAGGAAATATAAAAGAGAAAGATATATTGGGGGTTCACCAGTACAGGCCCCCGGCCCCTCCGCGTAACTTACAGGTATATCCGTTCCGCTGCAGGACAGCCGAGGAACCCATCGACTCAGAATAGCAATCGCCCCGCCAGCCCCCCCAGTTACCCCCCTGTCAGCATCTGAGGGAAACAATCACTATTTCGTAACCCAGCCCCACCCGGCCATTATCAGAAACATGTCCCAGTCCACACAAAACGTAGCCAACAAAGCACCAAGAGTACAATAGACAAGGATATCCAAAGAAGAGTAGGAGTTCTTCCATTACGCCAGGACACGACACATTTCACAGCCGTTCACAGCCCACAACCGCCTCCCACGCAGCAAGACATAGTCCGGTTCAGGAAGAGTAGGCAGTTCAATTTAAATGGGTTGCGCGACGATGTCTGCCACAAGGGAGAGGGCAATAAAGGAGTCCCCACAGTCTCACATCCGATGGAATCCCCGAACACTCCATTAGTCCATGGACCAAGTTCCATTCCGACGATGCCCTTTGTAGCGATCAAGTAGACCCCAGTCACCAACGTCCACTCATCAGCAACGTATAGGGTCCCGTAGAGATACCCATCCGGGACATACCACAGATCGTAGAGGGAGTCACCAGGCAAAGGCACACAGTGAAAATACCGCATCAGGCTCTCTCATACTTCCACTTATGCCGGGGACTAATCGCCATGCGAACCAAACCCACTCGCTGTGCTTCCAAAACACGGGAAGGGGCTTCCGAACTCCACACTCCTTTTGAAATGCGCATCGCCATCGACTCGGGCGGGCAGGGTTCCATGAGGGTATCACTACCAAATGGGGCGCACAGCATTAAAGCCACCAGAGTTCACACTAGAGCCTCCATCATTTGTGCCATCCGGACGTCTCCCCGGTTGCACCCGTTGTGATAGCCATCGCAACTGCCCCCCAGAGGTCTCATCTGCGCCACCCAGTGTGTCCGAACGACTCCAAATCGCCATGCAGCAATCGGCCCCGATCCGCCAAATCGCGGGATACTGGCAGCAGCTAGCGGGTCGTACCAATCTCCAGCAGAGAGACACAGAGCAGCGTCACACGTCCACATTTAGCGAGGCAGCGTTCGGGTGGGTGGAGGGGGGGGGCCCGTCCGGCATGAGGGGACGGCACTCAGCAATGGGCGCTAGGATGTTGTTCAGGGCGGGTTCGAGCGCCCCCGCGGGTGACCGTGTTTTCCCGGCCGTTGTTGTTCCACTCACCACCGGCTACAGTATCACGTGAGGTCCCGGCTCCGGGACCCGCGTAGGCCACACCGACCGGGAAGCATATCTTCGTCCCTGAAGCTCGGAGAGCCGCCGGAGCGACTCTCGGTGAAATCGGTCCTTCTCCGACATCCAGGAGAGTGTCGGCAGAGCTGCCCCGACAGCTAGGTCCAGCAGCAAAAAGAGAGAGTCGACGGAGCCGGGAGCCCGGGCGGCCATCTTGGCCGCCGGCGCCTTCAGTATTGTTAAGGAACAAAATAACATATCTAGGCAGTAAACACAATTATTAAGATTATGGAACAATGTTACAATTCTAATTGAATGAAACAGTGTACTCACACTACACTACAAATAATTTTAGATCATTTTATTTATATTGAATAAAATATCAGATGATATGTGCAGAGAAACAATGAAATAGCCATGAAAATAGTAACAACATAAAGTAGACAAAACTAGCACAAAACAAAGTTTATAACAAACGGTATGGTGACAAACAAATAGCGATGCATGAATTGGCTTATGGAGCACAAGGAAATAAATGGTAATTTCAGTGAAAAACTATAATTATCACATAAAATAGACGTTATTGGTATAAAACAATGTTTCCGTCAAAATCCATGATAGCAAAAAGAAGATAATGTATATATTGGCTAATGAAGCTATATGGGAAAGATGGTAATTCAAGTAGAAAGTTGTAATTTTCTATGCGCGTTTTGGCATAAGAATGCCTTCTTCAGGAAAAAGCCAACATAGTTCTAGGGTAAGAGAGAACAAAAAATAGGTATATATAAACAGTTTGCAAACACATAAACATACATATTATTTCTACAGTCAATAAGAACTTCATTTCCTAAAAGGATATTAATAGACCTATATGTACAGAATATTAGGTCATCTATATGTATTTATAAAGTGGAGTACACTGTAACTAGGTACAAAAACATTGACAAGTTTATAGTTGGCACACAAAAGGCAAAAGGGAAACCCAATGTTCGGAACGAGTTGCTGATATAATGCAATGAGAAGAAAAAGCGAGGTTTGATGGTGAGATTAGAAACAAAGCTGACCAAGAATAAGACACCTCTGTGCTAAAGTCTAAAGGAAATGAAAACAAAACCAGAGTATAGTGTAATGATTTGAAATTCATAGAAAGAGAGTAGGCCAGTCACCAAGGAGATAAAAGTTAAATAAAATGTAGGCACCAATTACCTACTATGGTGCCAATTTCGATCCTGGAAAAAAATTCCCCGTACGACTCGTATCCTGTCTTTTTACCGTACGAATCGTACAAGTGCCGTACAAACTGCCAAGTACGATTCGCATGGGAAAAAGTCCATACGAATCGCATTGGGAATAATTCCCCACACGTCCTCGGGTCGGAAAATGTGTCCGACACATCCTCGGCCGATTTACCGTACAAATGTGAAAAGTGAAGTCCGACCGTGCAAGTACGATCTATCCCGTGCGTCCGATGTTACAACCGTATGGAAAAAACACCGTCCGCACCGAACTCCCATAGCAACCATGGAGACATGTGCCCACATACGCGCCGAACACCCCCCCAGCCCCCGCATGTACGCGCCGTACCCCCCCAAGCCCCCGCACGCACGCGCCGTACCCCCCCAAGCCCCCGCATGTACGCGCCGTACCCCCCCCAAGCCCCCGCATGTACGCGCCGTACCCCCCCAAGCCCCCGCATGTACACGCCGTACCCCCCCCAAGCCCCCGTATGTACGCGCCGAACCCCCACCTGTGTACGTACGTGCCGAACCCCCGTGTATGTACACCCGTGTATGTACGAGTCGTACCCCCACCCGTGTACGTACGAGTCGAACCCCACGTGTATGTACACCCGTGTATGAGTCGTACCGCCACCCGTGTATGTACGAGTCGAACCCCCCGTGTATGTACACCCGTGTACGTACGAGTCGAACCCCCCGTGTATGTACACCCGTGTATGTACGAGTCGTACCCCCACCCATGTATGTATGAGTCGAACCCCCCGTGTATGTACACCCGTGTATGTACGAGTCGTACCCCCACCCATGTATGTACGGTGCGTACCCCCAGCGCTAAGCGCTGGGGGTACCCACCGTACATACATGGGTGGGGGTACGACTCGTACATACACGGGTGTACATACACGGGGGTACGCACCGTACATACACGGGTGGGGGTACGACTCGTACATACACGAGTGTACATACACGGGGGGTACACACCATACATACACGGGTGGGGGTATGACTCGTACGTACACGGGTGGGGGTTCGACTTGTACGTACACGGGTGGGGGTTCGGCGCGTACATACGGGGGCTTGGGGGGGTACGGCGCGTACATGCGGGGGCTTGGGGGGGTATGGCGCGTACATGCGGGGGCTTGGGGGGGTACGGCGCGTACATGCGGGGGCTTGGGGGGGTACGGCGCGTACTCACGGGGGCTGGGGGGGGGGGGTACGGCGCGTACCCGGCCCCCTAATCTGGTCGTTTCGCGCCGTACTTCGCTTTTCCGGCACTTTTTGGGTGCCGTAAAAATATTGCCGTCTGGACTGCTGTCGGTTCGATTCGTACTTCCTGGGTCGTAAAACGCTGCCTGAGAGCGTCCCGACGTCACGTCGGAGCATTCCCGGATCACATTCGTATGCATATTTTCGTCGGTCGGTGTTTTGTACGACTCGTACGGAAATGGTGTTTCCGTGCGAATCGTACTTGCATGTTTGTAAAGTTTCACAACCGGGTACGAGTCGAACGGAGAAAAGCCTCCGTCCGACGGTTCGTACCCGGTTTTTACAGGATCGTAATCGGCACCTATGTCTCTATGTAGAATGGGATTTTTCAGGATGAAAATAAAGAACTCCAAATGCGGAAAATTGAGGCCGCAAGTCCGGGGTCTGACAGTGTGCAGGAAGATTCACGACCAAAATGTCCTACTATAGGATCATTATGAGGTATAGAACAGACAGCCTGAGGGATACTGTAAAGATTAAGTGGAAAATGGAACATAGTTAGGCAGTGCTAAGAGGTAGGGTCAATAATCTAACAAAGGTAAAAAAGAGTATGTACCTCTGCAGACTCTAGTTCTGTGGAACGAAATTTAATCAAACAAAAATGGCGCTTAATCCTAAGTCGCCAGGGATGCCAAAGATGGCAGTGGGGTGGCCTGGATAATAGTTGACTGCTGGAAGCTGAAGAAAATAAAAAAGTGTCAAGGGAATCGCTAGAATAAAAATAGTAACAGAGAGCTGGATGATAACGCAAAAATGTTAAAAGGTCTAAATTAGAAAAACAGCTAATAGACATTCAATCAAGATATATATAGCTGCAACGACAAAGCTCCAAAGCAGGCTCTGGATGTTACTTGTACAAGTGGCAGCGGAAATCAGGATGTAAAAGTACGTAGGATAAAAGGGTGAAACCGCCGCTGTGCTGTCGAGTACTGGTAAAGAGTATATAGCTGTAACGAGATATGCACACAGTGAAATTATGCACAATGTCAAAAAAGGCCGGAGGGTACAGATATAACTGGTCATTACTAAGGGGAAAACCTTTGAAATATTGAGTTTAATTTTAGCTAAAGGTGAAGTTCTAGATTAGGGATTAATGCGGTGAAAAGCAGGGGTCTGAAGTTACGCTAGCTACTAGGAAGGGTGTCTCTAGGAAAAAAGAGAGACCCCGGATTGTCAAACTGAATATAGCCGTAATGGGATTCTAGAGTGGAGATGGATACGATAACCAGCGGGGATCGGAAGATCCATTTGCTTGACGAAACCATTGTAATATGAGGACGTACTTACTTCGATGCTGAAAATGTTTGCGTCTCGATCAGTCAGCCCGGCACAGAAATGCCGGATGGGGACAGAATGCATATAAGGGGAAAGCAGCCTATCGCAGGACATGGTGTCACTCACGAGATAATGACGCGGGACTCACGCAGCGTGTACCGGAAGAAACCGTGAAATTTGCGTACCAGGATGGATAATGGGAAAACTAGAACGCTAACCTGGCAAGTGTTGATATAGGTTGCGAGCAAACCGGTAAAATGGAAGAATCTAACTGCGAGATGATAAAGGGATAGAAAGGGAAAGTGAATAGATGGGAGAAAGGTTCCCTTCACTAAATATACGAAGCAATATTGTTAAGGCCTGCCATAGGGGTGACTGATAGGTTTACATGTACAGTGATATGGAGAGATATAGGTAACCTACATCTCAGTAAGGGGTGCATACACCACCTTACCCAGGCTGCAGTAGCAGACCTGTGGTATCATTTTAGAAGGCTTCCCAGGGGTGGCACAATACATGCTGCAGCCCCTGGTAGGCCTCTGGGGTACCTATGCCCTGGGTACATAGTATACCATGTACTAGGGACTTATAAGGGTACCCAAGAATCCAAGTGTACTTGAAGTACTGGTATTCAATTTAGAGAGGAAGCAGCTAGGCTGGGGTCCTGGATAGCAGGGCCCCAGCCAGACTAAAGTAAAAAAACAGTGAAACATCAGCAAAAAGTGGGGGTAACTATAAGAAGCAGATCCTACTCTCCTACACAACGCCCCCAAACGTAAGGACATTAAAATAACCTTGACCAGTTGAGTCTTCATGTTCTAGGTGGAAATATCTGGAGAGTTCATCTGTATTGGCATGGTTACTCCCAGGTCTATGTTCCACTGTATAGTCCATCCCCTGTTGGGAAATGGACCACCTCAAAAGTTTGGGGGTTTTCACCCTTCATCTGTTTTAGCCATAAGAGGGGCTTATGGTCTGTCTGAACAATGAAGTGAGTGCCAAACAAGTATGGCCTCAGCTTCTTCAGAGCCCAAACCACAGCAAAAGCCTCCCTCTCAATAGCTGACCAACGTTTCTCTCTGGGGGTCAGCCTTCTGCTAATAAAAGCTACTGACTGGGCCTGACCCTCATCATTCAATTGTGATAACACAGCCCCAACACCCCATACAGATGCATCTGTTTGAAGAATGAATTCTTTGGAGTAGTTAGGACTTAGCAGAATAGGAGCAGTGCACATGGTCTGCTTCAGGTAATCAAATGCCTTTTGACAGCTGACTGTCCACTGAACTTTGTTGGGCATTTTCTTAGAAGTTAAGTCATTTAAAGGGGTCACTATGGATTCATAACCTTTGACAAATCTTCTGTAGTACCCAGTCAGGCCCAAGAAAGCTCTGACCCGAGTCTGGGTGGCTAGAGCAACCCAGTCCACGATAGTCTGGATTTTGCTCTGCAATGGTTGAACCTGGCCTCCACCCACAAGGTGGCCCAGGTACACAACCTGACTCTGCCCTGTCTGGCACTTAGTGGCCTTGATAGTTAGGCCTGCTTTTTGCAGGGCCTCTAAAATATTTCTCAGGGGGACCAGGTGATCCTCCCAGGTGGAGCTAAAGACAGCAATATCATCTAGATATGCTGCACTATAGGCTTCCAGGCCTGTAAGGACGATGTTCACCTACATTTGAAAAGTGACAGGTGTATTCTTCAAACCAAAGGGCATCACCACAAATTGGTAGTGCCCACTAGGGGTAGAAAATGCTGTCTTTGCATCATCAGCTAGTCTGATCTGCCAGTAACCAGCTGTTAGGTCAAATATGCTCAGAAACTTGGCTGAGGCCAAAGTATCTATAAGCTCATCTGCCCTAGGGATTGGATGGGCATCAGTCCTAGTGACTGCATTGAGACCCCTGTAGTCTACATAAAACCTCATATCTCTCTTGCCATCTTTGGTGTGAGGTTTAGGCACTAAGACCACTTGACTAGTCCAAGGGCTATCTGAGGGTTCAAGGACTCCCAATTCCAACATCTTCTGGGCTTCAGCCCTGATACAGTCCCTGACATGGTCAGGTTGCCTGTAAATCTTATTTTTAACAGGCATACTGTCCCCAGTGTCCACTTCATGAGTGCACCAGGTAGTCTGACTTGGAGTCAGTGAAAACATATGTCTAAACTAACTGAGAACTTTTCTGCAATCAGTTTACTGCTGGACAGTGAGGATGCCTGCCAAGGCTACACCATCTATTGATCCATCATCAGGGTCCCGAGAGAGCAGGTCAGGGAGTGGATCACTCTCTTCCTCCTGTTCCTCATCAGTAGCCATGAGCAAGCCCACGTCAGCCCTGTCAATATATTGCTTGAGCCTATTGACATGGAGCACCCTGTGGGGGCTCCTGGGGGTTCCAAGGTCCACCAGGTAGGTAACCTCTCCATTCTGCTCAAGTATGGTATGGGGGCCACTCCACTTGTCTTGGAGGGCTGCTGGGCCACAGGCTCCAAAACCCATAATTTCTGCCTTGGCTGGTAAACAGTCAGCACAGCCTTTTGGTCATGCCAGGCCTTTTGTAATACCTGGCTAGCCTCAAGGTTTTTAGTTGCCTTCTTCATGTACTCAGCCATCCTGGAGCGGAGACCAAGGACATAGTCCACAATATCCTGTTTAGGGAATTCGAGAGGTAACTCCTATCCCTCCTTCACTAGACACAATAGACCCCTAACTGGATGTCCAAACAGAAGTTCAAATGGGCTATAACCAACCCCCTTCTGTGGAACCTCTCTGTAGGCAAAGAGAAGGCAGGGCAAAAGTATGTCCTATATGCGCCTAAGCTTTTCTGGGAGACATTTGATCATGCCCTTGATGGTTTTGTTGAACCTTTCAACTAACCCATGGCATTGTGGGTGATAAGGGGTGGTAAATGTATGATTTACTCCACACTCCTTCCACATAGCAGTTAAGTAACTAGACATAAAGTTTCCACCTCTGTCTGATACTACCTCCTTAGGGAAACCCACTCTGGGAAAGATTCCAAGAAGGGCCCTTGCCACCACAGGAGCTGTAGTGGTCCTAGGGGAATGGCTTCTGGGTACCTAGTGGCATGGCCCACCACCACCAGTATAAATCTGTGCCCAGATGCTGTCGGAGGATCCATGGGACCAACTATATCAATCCTAACCCTCTCAAAGGGAACCCCCACCACAGGTAGTGGTATCAGGGGGCCTTTGTTGTACCACCTGCCTTACCGCTGGCTTGACAGGTGATACAGGAGCGACAAAACTCCTTGGTGTCTTCAGACATGTGAGGCCAATGAAAGTGAGGGACAATTCTGGCCCATGTCTTCTTTTGGCCTAGGTGACCTGCTAAGGAAATATCATGGGCTAGTGTTAATAGTAAGCCCCTAAACTTCAGAGGTATAACCAACCTCCTGGTGGCTCCAGGCTTGGGGTCTCTACTCTCTGAGTATAGGAGTCCATCATCCCAATAGATCCTATGGGTTCCACTAGCATTTCCAGCAGCCTCAGCAGCAGCATGCTGTCTGAGGGGTTCAAGAGAAGGGCAGCTCAGCTGCTCCAGGCTCAGATCTGCCCTGGAAGGCCCCCCTGTCCCCAAGAACTCAACCTGATCAGGCTCAAGCTCATATGGGACAGTTCCTTCTTCAGGACTAAGATCAGCTCCCTCAAGAGACTGGTCTGGATTCTGAGTCGGGGGGAAGACAGTGCCTTACCCCTACTGCTCCTTTTCTTGGAAGACACCTAGTCCATTCTTCCAGGATCCAGGGCCTGTTCAATTTTAGACATTTTTGCCTGTGACCTGGTCATAGCAAACAGATCTGCAGGGATTCCCAATATTTCTGCATGAGTCCTGAGCTCCACTTCAGCCCAAGCTGAAGTTTCTAATTCATTGCCAAGCAAGCATTCAACAGGGAGGTCTGCAATTACCACAACCTTCTTAGGGTCAGTTACCCCTCCCAAGGTGAAATTAACAACTGCCAAGGAATGGTCTGTCCAGACATTGCTAGCATTGGTCTCTTGGTACATCTCACCAAGTATAATTTGCTCAGGAGCCACAAGATATTTTGTCACCACTGTGACACTTGCTCCTGTGTCCCTGAATGCCAAGGCCTCTTTTCCATTTATCAAAGGCTGCTGTCTCTATTTGCCCAAAGTACTGGGAATGACAAAGGAGGACATATCCATGTCTCCATCACAGATCAGTATAGCCTGAGTAGGAACTCTGACTAGACCAGAGTTCACCTCAGATCCCAGGGTTAACCCTACTACACCCTTATTCTGAGTACCACCACTTGGAGCTGAACTAGGGGGAACAGTTGCCTTAGGGGCAATGGTGGCTGGAGTTGAGTCCTTGGACTTGGTACAATCACTTGTCCAATGGGTTTTCGGTTTACAGACTTTACACAATGGTTTCTTTTGGTCTTTTCCTTTGTTAGATTGGGACTCCCCACCAGATGCAGATTTTTTGGGCCCTTGAGAAGACTTCTGGTCTTTACCCTTGTCCCCACCCTTATCAGAGTTTTTGGAATTCTGCTTCTTGGAGTCATCACCTTGGTTCTGAACCTTCTGCCTCACCCTGGTTCTGACCCATTTGTCTGCCTTCTGGCCCAATTCTTGGGGAGAGGTCAGATCAGAGTCCACCAGGTACTGATGCAACAGCTGATTTTGACAATTATTAAGGATTTGCTCTCTCATAATCAAATTGTACAATCCTTTAAAATCACACACTTTACTGCCAAGTAACCAGCCTTCCAGAGCCTTAGTAGCACAATCTACGAAGTCAACCCAGTCTTGAGTCTGTGCCTTTTGGGTGTCTCTGAACTTCAACCTGTACTATTCAGTGGTTAGGCCAATCCCATCAATCAGTGCACTCTTCAAGACTCTGTAATGGTCAGCATCCTCTTCTCTAACAGCGAGGAGCTTGTCTCTACCTTTGTCTGCAAAGGAGAGCCACAAGATTGCTGCCCACTGCTCCTGAGGGACCCTCTGTACTTTACAGGCCCTTTTCAGTGCAGTTATCCATTTGTGGATGTCTTTCCCACTCTGGTAGGGAAGAACAATCTTGTTCAGGTTCCTATGGTCATGAGTATGTTCTCTACCTCTAGGGACACTGTTGCTGCCACCATGGGACTCTAGCCCCAATCTTTGTGAAGCTCTCTGGAGCTCCAGGAATTACCGATCTAATGCCAACTGCTTTCTCTTGATCCTAAGCTTAGCTTTCTCAAACTCAAGCAGTCTGCATTTTCTCTCACAAGAGAACTCCCTTTTCTGAGAAGTAGAGGTCCTATGAGAGACAGAGGTCCCTACAGATGTACCAGAATGATTAGACTCCAGAGAAGGAGATCTTGATCTTCTTGGCACACCACCAACCCTTCCAGGTGGGGTATAGAGAGGGCCACTGATGCCTTTTTCCTCACCTTCAGGATGGATTGGATTTTCCTGGTTAGAATCATCTTGATCCACCTGGTCAGCATCAGAGTCCAGGTCATAGGTGGTTTCCCCTCTTAGCCTTTCCTCTTCTGCTGCCCCACCCAACTTGCCTGCCTCATCAGACCCTGCGGTCTTTCTGAGATCATCTAACAGTAGAGCCTCTATGAGGCGTTGAATGTTTGAACTTCTCCCTGTCTTCAATTTCCTAGCTGTACACATATTTCTCAATTCTTGGAATGTGAGATGGTCATACTTGGAAGTCAAGGAGCCACTGGCTTCAGGCCTTGAAGACATACTAGAGTTTGTGTGGTGCAGTCACCTACCTAACCTAGTGGGAGCTACTAAACTCTCGAGTTTGGAAAAGGGGTGTGCTGGTCCCTTTGCTAACCCAAATCCAAGTTCAGTAGAATTTACTTTATTCTAGACTTGATTTATATGTACCTATAGTGGTTTTCAGTTAGTCACTCAAAGAGATTATCTGGTAAAGCAATAGCAAGCTTGAATCCCACCGCTGCCAGCAATGTGAGAAGTTGGCCTGGTATATGCTGTCCACAAGTTATAGTGGGCACCTTGTACCAGTCCAAACAACCCTTATTGATGAATAGGTTTAAAGGCAACCTTTATTGAAAGCTATCCTAGTGGTAACTATGGAGAGCAGCCTTCAGGCTAAGGCTTGAAGGAGTGTAAAGCAGCTTGGTTTACCAGATTAGAACCTCTTGCATGACCAAATGAAAGGAGAACCACACAAGGTATATATAAAATATATGTATTTATTTCTAAACAGTCACTACTAATCTCTTTATGAGATTAGAGTCCAAGATACACAATAATACAGTTCTAAAACAACAGTAAATAGCACAATATACAATGGGCCCCAAGGGGAGACCAAACCATATATTAAGAAAGTGGTAGAAGAACCACGACTTGACTAGACAGTGCCTAGAGCACGTAGAATCGCTGGGACCCCAAGTAACCACCCAAGGCAGTGACACAGGCGACCCACGGGGGACGCATGCAGTGTGAGAACACAGCCGCGAGCTCCGTACTATGCTATGCGAAAGTCGTGGTTGGAATTTTAGACTTTAAGGACACTTAGGGGAGGACTTTGAGCAAACCCTTTTAGACTTAGAAGGTTCTAAGGCCAGCACCCACGGGAGCACCGGAGTACTCGTTTTACCTCACTCAGGGAAGCCAGGTGCATAGGTGTCAAATAGTGTCGGGAATCTTCGTCGTTTCCAATGAAGAGTTGCTGCAAAGTGCTGCTGCTGTGGAGAAGAAAAGTGTCCGATGTGATCCAAGCCTGGATCAAAGATGTGAAGAATCTGAAAGCAGAGGGGACAGAGTCTGGGTCACTCGCCAGTGACCAGGGGCACGGTAGACGAATGGCCAACGATGTCGGGTGCTTCAGGTGCAAAGAGGTGAAGCTGGACTCTGCAGCCACGGGGACCAGCAGACGTTGAGGACAACCAAAGTCCGGGGGTGAGCTGTCCCACAAAGGATGTCGAGTGCTGGGGGGTCAGTGTCGGGATTGAACACCAACAAGCCTTGGCATCTGCAACCCACGCGGTCAGAGAAAAGATGCTTCGTTGAGGTCTAGCAAGGTCCAGGGGACTCCCCAAGCGATGGAGAGTCAGGGTACGTCTGGAGCAACCAGGGAAGACCAATCAAAGTTAGAGTTTCCTTCACAGGGACCCACCAGTCGACGGACCAGGGATCGCGAAGGGACCTCGAGAGGAATCACACAATACCAGCCCACGGGACACTCAGTGAGTGTAGACCAGTAATCTTCGGTGGAAACACTGCTTGGGGCTTGGACTACAAGTAACCCAATGCACAGCCTCAGGGATCGCCAAAAAGGATATGCACTTGCAAATGTGCACGATGTCCAGGGGTTCTGGTTCCACGGTACCCACGAGGGCTACGGGTCTCAGGTTTGCTGAGAGCACGGGTCGGCCTCTCGGAAGTCGGGGAACCCACCTCCTGTGTTGCAAATTCTTCGGAGTCTGGCGGGAGCTTCAGAGATGCAAAACGGTCAGATACGTCTTAGGTGCCTGCCTTGCAGGGGAGTAACTCCTTTACTCCAAGGGAGATTCTTCAGTCATCTAGCACCTTGTAGATCGTCGAAGTTCCAGGATTTATGTATCAGAGTTTCGTCCAGGTAAATCTAAAGTCCTATAGCCAGGGGTTCCTACTTTATACCCAAGGAAGGGGTGGGACAAACTCTGGGACCCACCTATGGGAGGGTCAGGACAGAGAGGTGGTTCACCCATGCCCTTTGTCCAGTTTCGCGCCAGAGCAGGGGCTGAGTGCCCCTGCAAATGGTTTGCTGGACTATGCACAGGGACACCAAATGTGCCCCCAGTGCAGACATCAAAGCACTCTTGGAGTGCACCCACCCCGCCCCAATACACTAAAGCCTGTCTGGGAGGTGGTCACACCTCCCTGTGACAGGAAACCCATGGTCCAGGCCTCCCCTGCCGGAGTTTTGCCCAGCAGCAGGAGGGCAGACTTGTGTCTGTGGTTGGCAGCATCCATTTTGTGATGCCAGGGTTCTGTTAAGCTGGTACTGGGTGTACCGGTGAAGTCATATTTCTCCCTCTAGTAGGGTGGAATCATACCTCCCACACCAGTTACTAGTGTGGAGGTATGATTCCAAGGTGTTTGACACCAAACACGACATGTTTCCATGCAGCCATTCCAAAGTTAGCATTTACCGCAAGGTTATAATGCACTTAAGAGTATATGGTTTGGCTGCATCACAAACAACCCCGGAATAAAGATTGCGAAAGCTGCAGAGGGGCTCTGCGCATGCATGGGCACCCTCTCACATGAAACCCAGCACCCTGCCTTCAGGATTGTTAAGGCCTGCCATAGGGGTGACTGATAGGTTTACACGTGCAGTGATATGGAGAGATATAGGTAACCTATATCTCAGTAAGGGGTGCATACACCACCTTACCCAGGCTGCAGTAGCAGACCTGTGGTGTCATTTTGGAAGGCTTCCCAGGGGTGGCACAATACATGCTGCAGCCCCTGGTAGGCCTCTGGGGTACCTATGCCCTGGATACATTGTATACCATATCCAAGTGTACCTAAAGTACTGGTAATCAATTTAGAGAGGAAGCAGCTAGGCTGGGGTCCTGGATAGCAGGGCCCCAGCCAGACTAAAGTCGAAAAACAGTGAAACATCAGCAAAAAGTGGGGGTAACTATAAGAAGCAGATCCTACTCTCCTACATCCCTGACTAGACCTGCGTAGCTCGTTAGAACACACCTCTAAAACTGGCTTTACTACGAGGGCAGGTTGCAGGGTTGCTGGAGGACATGAAGCAAAGAGGGTTAGTTAAGGCAAAGGGGATGCTGACAGCCCTTCTATAGATCAGCACAAATACCATTGGGCGAAGAAAATGGGAAGTCTGTGGTAAAAGATAATGGAGTTGCAGCATTTGATCAGCACAGAGGAGGGGATTTTGGAGTTAAGGTGAAAGAAAGATACATGCAGCTTGTGGTGGGAGTGGAGGAGAAGAGTGGAGGATCCGCTTCTTATGGTTACCCCCACTATTTGCTTGATGTCTCACTGTTTTTGACTAGTCTGGCTGGGATCCTGCTAATCAGGACCCCAGCCTATCGGCTTTCTCCCTTAAATTGATTGACATGCATGTACCTTGGTAGACTCCAGATTGGATACTGGGGTCTCCTTATAAGTCCCTAGTATATGGTACACCATGTACCCAGGGCCTAGGTACTCTAGAGGCCTCCCATGGGCTGAAGCATGTATTATGCCACCCATGAGAGGCCATGCAAAATGGAACTCTAGGTCTGCTACTGCAGCCTGTGTAAGATGGTGCTTGCACCACTTACTTTAGATATAGGTTCACTATATCTAATGGTCACTACACTTAAAACGTATAAAAGTCACCCCTATAGCAGGCCTTATCAATCCTGAAGGCAGGGTGCTGGGTGTTATGTGAGAGGGTACCCCTGCATGAGCAGAGCCTCTCTGCAGCCTTCGGAGACCATTCTACCGGGTTGTCTGTGACTCAGAGGTGCATTATAACCTCGCGGTAAATTCTATCTCGAAAACAGCTGCATAGAAACATATTGTGTTTGGTGTCAAACCCCTTGGAATCATACATCCACACCAGTAACTGGTGTGGGAGGTATTGTTCCACCCTTCAGAAGCGAGCTTCGTGGGGTCACCGGTCAACCCGGTGCCAGACTTCTCGACCCAGACAGCACAAAATGGATGCTGCCAGCCAGAGACACATTTCTGCCCTCCTGCTGCTGTGCCAAGCTCGAGCAGAGGAAGGCAGCACAATAGGCATCCTGTCACAGAGAGGTGTGACTACCTCCCAGACAGGGTTTAGTGTATTGGGGCTGGGTGGGCGCACTCTAAGAGTGCCTGAAAGTCTGCATTGGGGGCACATTTAGTGTCCCTGTGCATAGTCCAGCTCAAACCAGTTCTGGGGGCTACTGGCTCCTGCTCTGGTGCGAAACTGGACAAAGGACATAGGTGTAGCCACCCCTCTGTCCTGGCCCTCCTCGAGGAGGGTCCCCATATTCTATCCAACCCTCTCCCGTGGGTACAAAAGGGCTTACCTGGCTGTAAGACTTTAGATTTTACGTGGACAAGATTCTACAAGAAGAAACCACTGACCTTCGACCGTCTGGAAACCTTGGACTTAGCTGGACCTCGACTGGGCATGACTTCGTCCCCCTTTTCGTCCGTAGCTTAGTTTGTGCCGTGACTCCATACAGGCTCCGTGCAGGACCTGTGGGGCACTTAAGACAACTGAAGAATCTCCCTTGGAGTGAAGGAGTCACTCCCCTACTTCTCAGGCACCTAAAGCGCAACTGACCGGTCTGCTGCTCCTGAGCTGAGTTTGAGGCCAGTATCCCTCATGGGGGATGCTGTAACCCGAACCCCTGTGCACCACGTCCATTTGCAAGTGCATATGCTTTTTGGCAATTCCTGAGCTTGTGCATTGGACTCCGTGTAGTCCTGACCCTGAGCAGTATTTGCACCAAAGAACTCCGGCCTCCTCGCACCGAGTGCTCCGTGTGCTGGTGCTTTGCAATCTTGCTCGAGGTCCCCTCGCGACTCCTGGTCATTCGGCATATGGGTCCTCCTGAGGGTCAACTTGATTGTTCTTGGGCTTTCCTGGTTGCTCCAGATGTGCCCTGACTCTCTATTGCTTGGGGAGTCCCCTGGACCTTGCTGGTCCACACCGTAACCCGTTTGTCCTTCCTGCGTGGGTTGCTGTTGCCAAGGCTTGTTGGTGCTCCCACCGGACACCGACCCCTCAGCACTCGACATCCTTCGTGGGACAGCTCACCTCCGGCTCCTGGTTGTCCTCGACGCCTCTGGGACCTTGTGGCTGCGGAGTCAAGCATCCCTTCTTCGCACCTGAAGCACCAGACATCGGTGGGCATTCATTTACCGAGCCCCTGGTCACTCTGAGGTGACCCAGACTCTGTGCCCTCTGCTTTCAGGTTCCTTCCATCCAGAATCCAGGCTTGGATTCCACTGGACCCTTTTCACGGCAGCAGTACTTCTTCATTTCCTTCCATGGAGAACAACGGAAGTTTCCGACACCACTTCAGGCCTATGCACCTGGCTCTCCTGGGATAGGTAACTCGGGTACTACGTTATCCACGGGTGGGGTGGCTCTTCAAACTCTTACGTTCCGAAGGATTTGCTCGAAGTCCTCCTAGAAGGCTCCTTAAACTTTAAAAAAGTGTAACTGCGACTTACCCATAGAATTGTACGGAGCCCACGGTCGTGTTTCCACACTGCACCCGGCCTCTGTGGGGGGACTGTCTACTCACCTTGGGTGGTTCCTTTGGGTCACAGCGATTCTACGTGCTCCAGACCTTGTCTTGATCTCAGTCGTGACTATTATACCACTATTTTAGTATATGGTTTGGTCGCCCCCTGTGTATTGTGCTACTTACAACTGTTCTATTGATCCAGTATTGTGTGCTTTGTGTTCTATCCTCGTGTAGAGGATAGTAGAGAGTGTTATATTAATAAATACATATTTTTATATAACTACTGTGTGGTTCTCCTTCATTTAGTCATTCAGGAGGTGATATTCTGGTAAAACAAGCTGCTTTATGTTCCTTCAAGATTAAGCCTGAAAGCTGCTCTCCATAGCTACCACTAGGATAGCTGTCAATAAGGTTATCTTTGACCACATACATCATAAGGGTCGTGTGTACTGGTACAAGCTGCCCACTTTAATTAGTGGACAGCATATACCAGGCCACCATCTAACAAAGAGGGTATGAAACCTGTAGTGAAAAAGGTGGTGAAGTTGGTGTACATATGCTGTATTTCATCCTCTTTATATAGGGTGGACCAATCTGTAAAGAAAGTGCTGTATGTTGCCAGGAAATATATTAAGACTAAGTTGTGAGAAGGTTAGAAAGTATGATGGGTTCTCTGAGCTCAGTGGATGAGAAATGGGCTCAGAAGCCAGGGAGTGAAAGGTAAGTTGTTTACGCCTATGGAAAGAAAACAACTTGATAGATAAAATTCTGGTCTAAAGGGGATTTGCAAGGCTGCTGATGAATAGAGGATAGGGAGCCAAGCGGCTGAGAAGGGCAAGTATACTTTGGAGGCTGTAGTAAGGCATCTATTCAAACCAGTCTAGCGGATTTATACGGTAGGTGGGACAAGTGGATTTCTTTACAGGGCTAGAAGATTACTATGGAACTTTGTACAATATATTTTTTCATAAATTACACATCACTGTTATAAATATTTTAAGTAATCTGTATTTTGGGGCGATAGCCAGAACTATCATCAACAAATGCGATGTAGGCCAAATACATATTTCTTAGGGGTTGTGACAAGCTTGCCCTCTCTTGCCGGTTTTATTTACATTTTGTATTCAGCCCCTAGCTAGTTTGTTGCGGAACAATGATCTAATTTTACCTCCGGTTTTAAGTATGTCAAAGTTAAAACCTTTCACTGATTATATTATTTTGTATCTGGATGCAACACAATCAAATATCCAAAGAGCCCTCCATAGGTTTAATGAATTTACTTGAATTGGGGGCTATAAGATTTATAATAATAAGTCAGAACTCCTTTTATTGCCTTGAGGGAGGATCTTTCTATGGCAATACCTCACTGCCCTATTAGATATCTTTGAGTGCTTGTAACTTCCAATATTTCAGACCTTTAGGAATTTAAATTCAAAATAAGCTTTATTCGGTTCTTTGTAAAAAAAAACTATAAAAGCAAGAAACAACAATAATAACCATGATTAAAATATGCCCAGCATATACAATAAAACATCAAGCATCAATTACATTAATATAAATAAAATTGTATAAAGAGGATTGTACATAGAACGTACACAGCTGGTAATAAAATAGCCATTACCAGACAGGTTAAATAATCAATCACAAGTTTTCTTCAATCTCATGGCAGCTTTCAAGAAGCATACCACATTAAAAATAATTTCTTCTAGTAACAATTGTAAACACAAGAGGGCAGGTCATACTTGAAAAAAATGTCATTCTTTTCAGCAGCAGAATAATGTACGCCTTCCTCGAAACCTCGTAGAATTAAAAGAACATTGTGAAATGCAGGGTGTCCTGCGGGTATAGATTGTCACAACCACAGGACTCAAGTGAATAACCCCTGTTACTCCCCCTAAGGAAATGTTAGCAAAAGTGAAAAAAATCAAACCTAAATCTGGTCAACAAGAAACACTCATACGTGCTTTTTACGATTAAAAGATATGGCTCAAAAAATGGAATGGAGTTCAGCAGGAGGTGGGCACACACTCTGGATTTCAAAGGGGCAGCCTTTTCTCTAGAAATAGACCCAAGCTTAAAAAAAAAAAAGTATATTGCCCATTTATGGTCAGTCCTATCAATTCCATCCGGTGAGCTACACAGCACACTCCTACCTAGGCTCCGAGAAAGGACCTTAATGTACTTGAGCCAGGGATTATGAAGTGACCAATCAAGGGACATACAGTCTTTTAAAATCTCCTTGTTCAAAATGGCCGCAGGCCTTGTACAGAAATACAGATATATAGCCATAAGGAGAAAGTGCTGAATGCAGTGACGTCTGTTATATACCCTACGTTCAATTCCTCATGCCCATGAATGCGGGTGCGCTGTGTGGAACACACAAGAGGCCTTTTAAAAAAAGAGTTTTCAACAGCTTGCAATTCGGCCTGATTAACAAACCCCCAGACCTCACTCCCACAGATTGTTTTGGAAATGCATTTTGCCCGATTGATCTGCAGTAGGGCCTTAATCCGTCTTCCCCCTTAGTCTTAAAGGAAAACTAAACACAGCCGGATTTACCCGTGTAAATTCCTCCTTCTTCCTACTCACAAGATGCCACAACACAGCGAGGAACCAAATAACAGGCCCAAGTAAGAATAAACCTCGTCTTTGGGACAACACTGGTTTCCAAGGTAAACCTACATGTCTTGGTCTTATGAGGGCCAGCCACCCTCATGTAGAATTTTTTAACGGTGAACAATAGATTCAAATCCTCCATTAAGTTACCTAAAGAGTTCAACAAGGACTGTAAGCCTCTGCCAGTTTTTGCCATGATAACAGCATCGTCTGCATATAAGAGCACCGGTAAACACCAGGCTCCCACATGTGGCCAATCTGTTTTGTTGTCGATCAGGGCCTGCGTCAGTCTATTAACATACAAGTTAAAAAGAAACGGAGCCAGGATACAGTCCTGAATAACCCCCTTTTTGATACGGAAACTTCAAGAACATTTAAGATCACTGGAGTAACGCACTGAGGCTGTGTATTCATATGCAGATCTCCTAAAAAGAGGACAATGCTGTGGTTCACCCCCATAGAAAACATGACCTGCCATAATTTCCCTTGATTGACTCGGCCAAACGCAGAGGAAAGAGTCATAAAGCCTAAGTGAACTGAGCAAGGGTGAGCGATGGTATCCTTACTTAAGACCATATAGAGGTTTAAGACACTGATCCACTGTGAGACCTCCGAGAACGAAAACCATACTGCACTTCTGAAAGAATATAGTTTTTCTCAGTCCACTTCCCTAATCTGACTAGGATCATTCACCCTACTACCTTCACCACAGAATGGAGAAGTGAGTTGGGCATATAGTCCGCTGGGTTGTCCCTGTTCTCCTTTCTGAAGACAGGGAGAATGATAGAAGACGCCCATTTCAGCTGTGGTCCCTCCCTTGTCACCACATTCACAAGTGAGGTCAGAACTGGAGCCCATACCTCAACATCACAAATATACATATCTGTAGGGATGCCGTCTGGTCCAGCGGCATACTCCTGGTTAAGCAGCTGTACCTTTCTTAACTTCTTCAAAGGAAAATACCAAATTAGAGGTCCATGCTACCATCCCCTCACCCCTCCCCCCATCACCGGGGTGCGTAATCTTGTGAGACTCCTTGAAAAAGGAGATCCAACAATACTCAGTGATATGAGACCCAACAGACCTTTAGGAGTTAATTATCGGGCAATGCTGGTCAAAGTTAAGCAATTATGAAAGAAATTGCATCTTTTACCTCTATCTACCATAGGTTGAATTACTTTAATTAAATTGTCGATTCAAACCTGATTTCTATTTTTATTCTCTATTGTTCTGATTAAGCTTTGTAAGAGATATGTTAATGATATTGATAGCTTAATCAGGAACTTTAAATGGAAAAATCAGCATCCATATATTGAACTGATTAATATTCACCTAAGCAAAGAGCAGAGGGGCTTGGCTGTATCAGATTTTTACCAAGCTACCTTTATTGATGCTCTTTCTCATTTCTGTGTTGTTCCATCTTCTCCCAATAATTTCTTTTTTCAGAGCAATGGTTAAAGAGATGGGCTTCAGTTCTCCTTCTCAAAAAGTGGGAAGGTACCCAAAAAACAGAAATAAAATCGTCAAAGAAATGATTTTGTCAATTGGTTTAAAATATAAGATATTTGACTGCCCCTCCAACCCCCTGTTCTTTTTTACTTTGCAAGATTGTAGTAGTTTGGGATCAAGGGTCTCGGAACGACTAATTAAGCCTTGGAACAGGCATGGGTTTTCCAGATGATTAGATTTGATAATAAATACCAGATGGAATATCTGGCAACAGTTAGCTTTGCAGGATTATGAAAGTGCTTCTGTCCTTTAGCTTATTTTTGCACAAATTTCGAGCTTTTTGAGGGCTCTACACCGGATATAGGATATTTTACTTTTGACTTTTTTTTTAAATTCAAAAATAACTTGTTAGGGCTTGGTAGTTGGTACAAAGTGTTACATCAGAATATTCAGGAGGAACAACACCAAAATGTCCTTGTAAAATATGATCGGCAACAGGCTGTGTTATCTGCCCGAATCAGTGGGTAGATATTTCCTCATTTGGCAATAAACTCTTTAGAGCAGCAAATGTTAAAAGAATGAATTTTTTCTCTATTATACCCCTCAAATTTTGCATAAATGTTTAAATGCACTAAACTGGCGGAAGGAGATTGATCCCATATTTTTTTTTACTTGCCCAGTTTTGAGACCTTTCTTGGATCATCTATTACAATTTATGGGCAAATAGCTAGCAAAAAGGTGTCACCAGATCCATTAGTAGTTCCTTTTGAGCGGTTGGAAGATAATGAGGCTTTTTTGCGGAGTGAACATCAGTTAATTTATTTAACGGTTTCAATTGCACATTTACTTATTCTACAACTTATGAAATCATCAAGGTGTCTATCATTTATTCAATGGCTAGCTAAAATGATTAGGGTAAGACAATTGGAGGTTGCTTATGCTAAAACGAACCATCAATTGAGAAAATCTGAGCAGACGTGGCAGTTTTTTCCACCAAATGAGGCTATGTAAAATTAGTGAGGAGGGACTTTAAGCACTTGCACTTTTAGTTTTCTCATGCACTTTAGTAAATGCATGTTTGCACAGGGATTTTAGCACTTTATTGCCATCTTTATACTATATACGATTGCACTTTAGTTTGTTTGATTTCAACTGTGTTTTTGCACATTGATAGATTCTTTGGACTTTTTTAAATAAGGAATATCGGAACTGTAGCACAGTATGCGCATATTTGATTTTATATGACCATTTTACCCTTGGAAATGAAATTGCAGGAGTACGTCTGTTTAGTCATATTCATTTTGTGTCTGGGTGCATTTGCAATACATTTTGCTTTTTTTAATAATATTATTGGGAGAGTATGAGCAACTAGCTTCCTTGGCCATGTCTTTCTTTATCTATGTAATGTTAATTTGTGGTATATAGATATGTGTATTGTTTGTTTGTGATCTATTAGAAAGAAGTGAATGTCTGCAATGAGATAAATGCTATTCATAACAATACAAGAAACATTTGAAACTTGTTTTGTACAATGGCTCAAAACAGGTCTACATCCCCAAGAATACATATTTCTATTTAAACACAACTTCCAAAAATGTAACAATAAACAGATAAGAGGAAAAGTAAGGTCAAACATTTTCGCGAACAGTATGAAATATGCAACTCTTTCAATGGCAGGACTTTATAAACCTAGGTGATACTGAAGGGATTTTCCTGCACTGTTCATAAAGCCCTCTAAACTTGTATTTAAAGAAGGTGTGCAATTATCCTTTCCTCTTCCTGATGAGCATTGACAATCTGCCCCTAATTTGTGTTGAGCATCGGTATAATATGATCTAATGAGAACATCCACCCCCACAGAGCTTTGCAGCCGTAAATCATCTAGCTTGAAAGGAGGCGTGCATTGGACATCCAAGATAACTGGAAAAATAACTTTCATTATTTATGAATGACTTTCAGTGTTCCAGATCCTGGATTCCACAGTCTTTGCTGAGGCCAAGTATAAAAAAACTTCTTTAGCAATGTTGCAGAGTGAATGATAAATTTTCTTGATTTGCTAAATATCTGCACTGTCATGAAGCATGGGACTTTTGCATGATAGGGTCTCACGTAGGTTTTCTGGAGGCAGGTTGAGGATCTTTTAGAAAGCAACACATGTGGATTTCATTTTATTTGCAGCACTAGCATTACTTAATTTTAGACATTCTATGTTTTTATTGATGATCTCAGAAACCCCAAAGACGATGAACCCTAAAAATAGGAGAGCTTTTGTAGTTCTATGCCCATCAGAGTAGATCTCTGTATTTTACACAAGCACACAGGTTACAGCCATTAAACCGCTCTACAAGCAAGCTCTATGGTCAGGCTTGCTGGCCCTTCAAATGAAACATTAGCTTAAACTATCAAGCTGTCTAAAATGGTAATCAATGAAAATATCACTAAAAATGGGGGAGGGGGAACAAGGAGCTGGATCCAGGTCCAGTGACTCGTGCTCCTGAAAAGTAGTATCGTCGCTAAGGGGAGTCACAGTTCCTAAGGAGGAGTAAGGAAGAGAGAGATATGTGCTGGTCTTTTAAGATCATAAAAGGGGACAGTATGTCCTTTTCTTGATGCTCTCACACACCTCGAAGGATGTCATGCTTCATCATTGGGCATTGCTCCTCGTCGGGCCGGGGCTGTAATGCCCTATGGGTCCCCCGAAGGGTCACTTTTTCAGAGATCTTTTGAATGATCTAGCCGTGTGGGTGTGTGCGGGTCTGAGTTGAAGTAGTGTTAAGTGCATTATTAAAAGATTGCTAGAGGGGAGTAAAAGTAGGTTTAATAGGAAGAAACCCCTCTGTCATCATTAAAACACCAAAAGGTTGTGCGCTGCTCGAGGGTGATGATGGCTCTCAGTAGCTAGACGAGTGTAAGGTAATGGCTCAGCGGCGAGAGGTCGGGTAGGTTCAAGCAGCTGCTAAAACCAACGTAACTATTACAACGGCATACCCTTAGCCGAACCTTATGGGACATTGCGCTCACATTGAATAGATAGAATCATTCTACAACTCCAATGAGTGGCACTACGGCATTTTACTAGGTCACTGCACTAGCACTCACTTCACTTTCTTTCTGGTCCTGAAGAAGCGCACAGGATCTCCTCCTGAGACCACCACACTGCGCGAAACATGTCGACCCTCTTCATGTCCTAAACGGACATTGCACTCGTCTAGCTACTGAGGGCCATCATCACCCTCGAGCAGCACACAACCTTATCCTTTGGGGTGTGTGAGGGCACCAAGAAAAGGACATACTGTCCCCTGTTATTATCTTAAAAGAACGGTACCTATTTCTCTCTTCCTTAACTCCTCCTTCGGAACCGTGACTCCCCTTAGCAACGAATCAATAAAATTAGACAATTTCTTCAGTAAAAAGTTCTGTACAAACACAGTAAATAAGTTTAAAACCATGTCTCCTTGATCAAGAGTACACTGTTAGAATAACATGCGCCAGAAAATATGCTTTGGAATTGTGGGTATTTTGTTTCTCACTGATAGAACCTAGCTTAGTTATAGCATTAGTTTGCTCTGTGGAAAATGTAGACAAATTGCTATCCTACTAGAACTACACATGTATTAGAATTAGGTCAACCACTCTGAGAATATCTTCAACTTACAATTGTTTTCTTACTAATGTTCAAGTATGGTAATAAGACTGCTAAACAGTCACTATTTAAGGTTCATGTTATTTACTAGCTGAAATTTATGATAAACCAGATATAGGCACCATTCACGGAAACAATTGAACCAAACCAAATATTTTGAGAATATGGGCTCATAAAGGATCAAAGATAGTCACAAGGCTCAACTTTAGGGAAAGTCGCACAAGCCATGTTTAAGGGAACTTCTAACTACCAGACCCACAAACTATTTCTGGTGGACAATGCCTGGAGTATGGGCAACCAGCTCCTTGAAACACCAGGATTTCAGATGTCAAAACTCTCCCGCGGTCATTGTTGTAAAGCGCACTTCATATTCCTGCATGTTAGGACAATACTGTACTATGGCTCCTTCAAAAAACAGAGCTGAAAATCATGCTAATTCTGTACTATTTCCAACTGTGAAAGGCCTGCCTTTCTTTGCTGTACATGTCTAACTAGTTTATCTATCTGACAATGTTGGCCATTGCTGCAAGCTGTTCGCCCTGCATTATCAATTCAACCTATGTAACTCTTTCATGTTCTTATAATATATATTCTACTATGTTATACAATTAGGTATTATTATATATTGTTGCTGTTTGTAAAGTGCTCTGCGACCCTTTGGGGCTTCCCAGTGCTACATAACACTTCTAGTAAATGAATCCAATACTCTTAGATTAAGGAGTTCAAGCTGCGTTGCTCAAGTGGATACAAACCAATTCTATGGAGGATTTTACACTAAATAGTAGTTCATTCACATGCAGAATACATTTGCTCAATAACAGGTGAAACTTAACCTAAATAGCAAGGTTTTACCAGCTATTCACCAGCTGAACCGATGGCGTTTTAAGAAGATTGTCAGGCAGTAAACTAATTTCCTTCATTATGTTGGCCAACCTCACAGGCAGCTCTTGACGTAAAAACATATAGGATGTTTTTATACAGGCATTTTCAGATCCTATTAGAAAAAGAAAAAAATTGTAGTTAGAAAACAAATACTTAAATTAAATAATAAAGCAGATCACCCTATTATTCTGCACATTGTAAGAGGCCATTTTAGAACATTAAATATTGTATAAATGATGAAATTTGATTTTGTGTGTTATCACAAGTGTACCGCTTACCTGATATTTTAAGGAACTCTTTCTATACATTTGAAAACAAACCTGTGCATCTATGCGCGGTCTGCTTTCACTACTGGAGGAGATTATTCAGTTGATGGCGCATTAATAGACATGTGCAATGTTGATCTAATTACGGTTCTTAAATTCCGATTAGCTATAATCAAATAAGTCTACTTGAGCTACTGTTGTATGTGTAAGACGTGCAACCAGTAGCCACAGGCCCAAGGTGTGGCAAGTGCAGACCAGCAGACGGAGCAGTCTTTCCTTGCCTGGTCCAGGGCTCAGCAAGGCAGTCCTTCTTCTGGCCTTCTCCTATTTCGTCATGATCTGAGGTTTTGGGTGCCAGGGGTGCTATATTTATTCCCAGAAAGTGCCCGGGGGGAAGATGTGGTCACTAGGCAATGGGTTACAAGGATCCCTCTCACCCTATGATGACTTCCTATGCTATGTGTTGCATCTAGCAATCCTAGGCTGCACTATTCTGCCCAGTCCCAAGATGTCTAAAGCCTTCTTTGGAAGTTAGGAGCTAGGTAGTCCACCCTAGAAGTGTGGCTATTTGGGGGCTACGCGCTCTCAGGAAAACCAGTATGGGTACTGGTTTCCCCTCTCTGTTCTCACTGCCAGCCTGTCTACCTGAACAAAGGGGCAACCCCTCGGCAGTGTGATCTCCATTTTCCCACCAAAGGCGGCTTTGCCTTTGATGCTCGCCTTTTGGGCCAATACCCCGAGTGGCTTCCTGCAAGAGGGAGGTAAAATCACCCTCTGTAGCAGGTTACCATTGTTCCTAAGCCTGCAAATCATTCACACTACTATCAAGGAGGGCAGAAAGCAGTCTGGTGGCCAGCAACTGTGTGAGGCCACTGGACAAAGTGGGCTAAAGAGTCGCACCTTTCTAAAAGTTGATTTTCCATATAAATTACATTAAATTTGACTGTGCCATCAAGTTGTGTTTAATACCATAGTTAAGTCGATACCTTGAGGTACCCATTTTAGTAGTCCCATCAAGAAGTTAACCGGGATTAGGGGTCAGCCGGCAACTCTGTGTTAGCCAATGGGGCTACTAACTTTTCCACAGCAAAAAGACAATTTGGAAGTGTTGCTGTCAGGACAGGTTAAAGGTATATGTTCTAATTAATAATATATAGCTCTATGCCTTAGGGCACCATAGGCCTTTTTTAGGGGAGACTTACATATAAAGTTAAGGGAAGTTGGGGCTTTGCCATTGGTTAAAATGGCAAAGTCAAACTAGCAGTTTAAAACTGCTCTTCCAGGATGCAGTGTCAGGCTGGAAGCCATTTTGTAGTCTGTCCAAGGCAGGGTGGCACAATCAGTGCTGCAGCCCTGAGGGGAAACTGTCTTACATGCCCTGGATACCCTTGGTACCATAGACTAGGGACTTATGAGTAAGTCAGCTTATGCCAATTGGAGTTGACAATTCAACATCACTTTGTAAGGGTTGAACCCTGGATTAGGCAGAGGGGGGCACACTGACATGGGTTGCGGGAGGGAGAGGGAGGGTGGGCTCCACGCGGGAAGGGTGACTTTTCTCCTGCATACTTGGGGGCAATGCTGAATGTAAAAGTCTCCTTTGGAGGGAGGGGGCTGTTGGGAACTGTACTGAGTTGTTGGTACGAAAACAATAAAAAATGTTTAAAAAAAAAAAAAAGAAAAGGGGTGAACCCTGGAACTGAGGTCTGGTTAGAGGCCTCAGTGAACTGACAGTTGAAAAACCAGCAGCAAATCTTTGGGGTGATCAGGCAAAAAGAGGCATTTCCTTACACAAGAAAGTGACCTCCATGCACTAAGAAAAAAAACATACAAAAGGAGGAAAGTACAACCACAGGCCTGATTGGAAGTATTAGAGTGGGAAGAACCATGTTTGTAATTTTTTCCCAAAGACTGGCATGGAAGGGGGTTTCCTGAATTCTGGGGGCGACTCATTCCAATATTTGGCTGCAAGGATAGTAAAAGAGCATCCAAACCTGCAAGCTCGAAGGAACCTTGGAGGAAGGATGCAAAAGCATTGGAGGATCTGAGGGAGAAAGGCAGGTTATAAGGGGTAATGAGATTTTCGAGGTATGAAGCGACTTGTCTGTGAAAGGACAACATGAGGGCTTGACTTTCTTGGGAACTTGTAGCCAGTGGAACTTTTTTTTAGGTAGAAAGAAATGGGGCTGCCTTGTGTTACGTTCAGAGTCAGTCTTGTTGCAGCATTCCGGACTACTTAAGCTTAGAAAGGCTGGCATTTAAAGCATTGGCATTTTCAAGTCTTGAATAAATAAGGGCATGCACCAACGCCTTGCATGCTGAGGAAGGGAAGATTGCTAGATATTTTCCAAGTCTTTTGAGAAAGTCAAAGCAGCAAGGTGCCACTGACGTTATCGGGAATGGAAAGAGAGGTCACTGTCGAAATTGATGCTTGAGATAAGGGGAATACCGTTTTCATTTTTACAAGATTATCATTGAGTTAACGTATATGTTACTTGCATCACTTTCAGACAAAAAGAAATAGCAAGTTTATTTTTGCTAAGTTTACAATACATAAGCATAAATTTAACAAAGATCATTGGCATACATCTGGGCATGCTGACCGGTGACACTGAGTAACTCTATCCAAGATTGAGTGAATATTTCAAGCAGATATATTGCTAAGATTTAGGTCTTCTAAATAAGACTACGTGTGTAGTTCAGTCTTTTGCCATGAAACCCAAGTGGTTTCTTAGTAGGAATTGTTTCACCCTTTTTTGAAAGGCTCTATAGGATACGTTTTTTAGGGCTCGTGCCTGCGTTGCAGTGCACAGCACTGCTCGCGCAGCGAGAGCCCTTTTGTATGGGGTTTTGAAAGCTGACCACACGCTCGTGCGTGTGATCAGGCTTTCGCCGGCAGGCATTGGCTTTCGTGTGGTTTTTTTTTTTTTAAAAAGGCACGCGATTGGGCAAAGGCGGGAGCATGTCCCGTCTTTGCAACGCCCATTCCCGACCGTGTCTAGCACACGCAGCAGCGCGCGTTCGCCTCCCTGCCGCTGCCGCGCTCCCTCCCCCCGGTCCTCTGTGGTGCACGCGCACCACTGCTTTAGATTAGCTGTAAGAATAGTTTACTCAATGTGAACCAGATTACTGATGTCTTCAAACGAGGTATTTAAGTGTTAGCGACGTTTTGCATTTTGCAGTAACTTAATTCAGCATGCTAGAGCCATTTCTGAGCGTTATCGACTGCTCTGCTGCAACCAGTGCCGCATTAACTGCTTGTTTTTTTTGTTGCTGTGTCTTCCTTTATGGCACGGCGGCCCTTAGTCCATATACCCCAAGTTGGCGGAGGTGTCGGGGGCACCGTAACCTCGGTAGGTAGAAGTGGTGTGTATCCAGGCCGCTGAGTGGGTCCAGCTGCTGTGTGTCCCTGAGGGTAGATGTGCAATTTGTGGGCAGGATGCGTGGTTACCCTGCGCCCTTGGTAGATAGAGGATCCTTTGTGCCCTGATGGGCAGGGTGGTCTTTGTCCATGATGTGCCAGGGAGTGCAGAGTTATGGGTATCCATTGATCTTATTGCCTGGTAAGGTGTGAATATTTGAACCCTTTGACATCAGCAGAAGGGGCGTGTGTGAGCACCGTACTTTGGTTGGGTGTAAAGGTGTTATTCAGCCACTTTTCGTCCTATGCTCTTCAGCACCTTGAATTGCTGTTCAGATTGAAGGGGTGTGTGTTTGTGTTGTCTATCAGTGCTGTTTGTTCCAGTTGACTTGTGGTTTGTTATCTTGTCCCATGTTTTCCTGTTTGTTTTGCTCCTGCTGGAGCATGGGCTGCCTTGGAATGTCACTGAAGGGTGAGGGGTCAAGGGGGCGGGGTCGAACTGCCCGCTAGACTGGGAGCAGAATGTTGATTCAGTGCTTCTCCTGGAGCCATCGTTGTCCCAGTTTCTTCAGAGACGCACACCCCTCTTTTGTAATTGTCAGGTTCTGTTAGGGGTAGCGGAAGTGACATCACGCGCTCCTTGATACTTGGTGTGGCCCTTGTGATTCTCAGCGTCTTCCTCTTTAGTGCAGGTGCGCTAGGGGAAGACTAAAGAGTGGAAACTGAGAGCAAGCATGGCTGCTAGAGTTTTGCTCACACTCTGTTCCTGCTGCTGCCCTCTCAGCCGGGGTATTGGCACAGGTTGCAGCTGCTGCCCTCTGCTCCTCATAGGCGACATCCATGCTGCAATGCTTACCTTGTTGTCACAGAACAGGGCAAGCACTGGTGCGTTTCCTTTGCCTGCAGTCTGGGATGCGTGCCGATCTAAAACACACACAGACAGCACTACTGGTGCTCTATCCTTTCGGGTGTAGCCAGGGAATTACGCGATTCTCCAGCTATGGGTTTTTTCTGCATAATTATGGATTTACACTACAGCATTTGCCACCTAATCCATTAACCGATACATAATTTGCAGATTTTAACCCCAAAAACATTTCCTGTTCTAACAGATCAAAAGTACTAAAAATGTGGCTACATTGGTCACCGTACAATTGTTCATTGCTCTATCAGTGCTACGGTGGTATTAATAAAGGGAACCTGTTTGCCCAGACACTCTTAACGTGTGTAGAAAGTAGGTGATGATGAAGTAACACGGTGACAAAAACTGCCGCATTACAGCATAATTTTCCTTTTCTTGCCGTTTAATTTAGTTAATCCTCCTGCACTATTTTCTCCTCCCTTGTCGCATAATTCCAGTGGCCCTGTGTGTAGCCTGTTTATTGTGAATCATACAATACAGAGAGCGGGCTTAGAGCCGTCCCTTACTCTTGATTGGATGGCTGCTCTGCCTATCTCACTTACCTGCTCCGGGTTGGATGGCTTTATTTTCCTCCATACTCCTGTGTTTGGGCCAACAAAGAAGCATTTCCGTCTCACCTGGTTTTTGATTGAGTTCCATGTATCCACTTCTTCTAACCTTAGACCTTGCATATGAAGGGCTATTTTGTCTTCCTGCTCTCCCCACTCTCATATGTATGTGTGAGTATGTGTGTGTGTGTTATATATTTATACATATGTTAAAAACACACACTCCATTGCTCAACTTTTCTCCAAGTGCTACCTGCTGCTGTATCCGTGGGCAGCCATCTTAAAATGTTTTTAACCATTCCAAGGTGGTACAAATGCATGTGCCGCAGGCATTTCAGGATTCATTTTCTTATTTAAACAAGCATTTGCAATGCAATAGGTCTCGCAGTTGTAAGAGTTTGAGCTATTGACATTGTAAATGGTAATGCCTTTTATTTACACGTTGGTTTTTAAAACATAAATAAAGGGCATTGTCATATACAATGCCAATAGCTCGATCTCTCGCAAATGCGAGACCTATTGCATTGCAAATGCTTGTTTAAAGTTCTGGTGAGATGTAATTTCAAATTATAGTTAGTGAACCAAAGAATGACTCCGTGTTCTAGAATTCCTACATTTCTGAGTTTATTTATTGAGTCTCTTTGCCCTCCCAAGGCCTTTAATTTCTAGGCTAAGTATGCAGGAGTTTTTTTGAAGAAGTGCTTTATGCTTAAGAGAGGGTCTTTGTAAGCAGCAGTTTTCCATCCAAACCATCGGAAGGCAACTTAGCGATCCGAGAACAGGTATGATGTGGTTGATCTCGCTGCATTGACGATGTGTTGTTGTCCCGCTGAATTTAGGACTGCAGCCAGAAGACAGTCAGACTGCATATTGGGACGCTGGTTTGCTTAGCAATCCTGTAATCGAGTCTAAATACAACAAGTGACAACTAGTGTTTGGAGGCTTGTTCAGGCCTTAATTATCCATTTTCGGAAGTGAAAAGTGTTTCTTTTAAGCTGTGATGTCTATGTGAGTATTTACAAGCGTGTTGTAAAACCTATTTATTTTGTTTGTCAACAAAGTGATGTAACACTCCAAGTGGACTGAGATTTCTGATGCAGTTTTTTGGCTTTTGAGTGTTTGTGATGTTGGGGACGCAAGGAGGAACTAGTTTTTTGGGGTGGGTTACATTTAGTGTAATGGTGAGGTTTTTTAGAATAGGATAGCGCCATCCATGTTCTAGTGTTTGTTTGTACCTGGGCTCCATATGTATTGTTCAGAGTTTCTACATAGAGGTTGAAAATTAGGAGCTACAATAAGTCTTTGTCAAACTATGTGTGGCAATGGAAGGGGTGAGGGAGAATATTCACCGCCCCTAACCACGTGGGATGTGTCTTTAAGATACGTTTGGTGCCACGCAAAACTGTCCACTCTTTACTTGCCACAAAAACCTAAATGCAAATGATATCTGACACACAAAATGAACGTGCACCTTGCTCACGAGTCCTACGTGTCATAATGACTTATGCACAAGATTGTTTAACACTGTGGTTGCAGAAGAATCTTTGACATAGAATTTATAATTCTTATATAGAATGCTTACTAATATCAGAAAATAAATACTTTTGAATGTTTTACTTAGGAATCGTCTTTACTAAATGAGAGACAAATTTAATAAAATGATTTAGAAATAATCCTCGAGGTTGATAAATACAGTGACTGACATGCAATAATAAAAAGTACATGCTACATTTTAACTAAATGGATTTACAATGTAACGTACACTACCACGCAAAGATGAAAACCCGTAATGTGTAACTGTTCCAAAGACCATACACTTTAAGTTTATTGCTATAGCCTTACACACAATTCATAAATGTGTGCTATACTGTCAGTGTAAATTTTAGGAATGTTGTTTTTAATCTTTAAATGATCCTTATATCTGTAGGATATTAGTACAGGTCAAACGATTATGATTATTCAATATATGCATTAACATGTATGTACTTTTAGTGTAGTTCTTCAGCATACTTGCTATTGAGAAGTTTTATTGCTTATTGTGTGACCAATGCTACATGAACTAAAAGTACTAAAGAAATATTATATTCTTATATGTTTAAATGTGCACACGCATATTAAATGTGCATCATTGATCAATATCTTAAGTTAGCATTATTCTCAAAGGCCTGTTCTTCACTGTATAATTCATTGTTCCCCTGCATTTTACTGACTTGCTTCTTTCACAAGTGTTCTCATGTATTGCTAGTTTGATAGGATACATTTCTTGTAAACAGCAATAGATACAAGTCTGAGAAAGGAATCCAAAGACGAGCACATGAACAACCTGTGGCTGAACAAGAGTCTTGCCCTGAATCCTGCAGATGACTTCAGACTTTCCTTGCTGAGCCCATTTTCTGCATGTCCTACGTGGATCCTTCCATGGACTCCTACTTGAACCATGTCCTATATCCCCATTGCCTTTGAACTGACTTTTTAAGACATTGCCTTATGTCCCAAGGTTTCCCAAAAGCGTGGTTTAGATTGACACTTATTTACGACTTATTGAAGTCTCCTGACTGAGCTTCTGCAATGGTACTGCTGGTGTTGCTAATACTCTAGTGTCTTATCCCTATCGTTTTCTGTCCCAAGGTTTCCCAAAAGCGTGGTTTAGTTTGACACCTATTTACGACTTATTGAAGTTTCCTGACTGAGCTTCTGCGATGGTACTGCTGGTGTTGCTAATACTCTAGTGTCTTATCCCTATCGTTTTCTGAAGGGCTATTTGATTACTGATCTATGAATGTTTTTTGTACTTTGGTCTGTGCTTGGGAGAATTAGATTGCTAATGCACAAAAAAGACAAAATAAGATTGTTTACCGAGCATCAGAGTCGAATGTTACTGGTATTTAGCAACAGAACTTCTTGTATGTGTAATTCTAGTTCGCCTTAACTTCTTAAGGAGGCTTGGCCTCCCTGTTGCAATCTTAAACTTATATAGCATAGTCTTGAGAGTGATCTATTTTGAATCCGATTAATTAGAACATTGGAATGTTGGGAGCCTAATTGAAAACAATGGAGTAGCTCTGGGCTTATAATAGCTGGTATAAGCCTGGAGCTCCAACATTCCAATGATTGTCTTTCTTCATAGCTGTGGCTGTGAACAAAGACTCCAGGGAGTCTGAGGGTATTTCAATCCCCTTAGGCTCAATGAATCCTTTGTTTTATTTGTTAGAACATTCTGCCCTCTAGTGGTAGAATGTTCTAATAGCCTTATAGCCCTTTGTAGCTGGGCTATACCAGCTATTAAAGTCCCGCTCCTTTGTTAAAGGCCCGAGCCGAAGCGGGCCTTTAATAGCCGGTATAGCCCGCTACGGCGGGCTATAAGGCTATAGTAAACAACCTTTAACTTAGCTACCGATTCCTGGTCCTCATTGTGTAGCCAAATCAGTTGCACTGTTAATATAAATTGAACATTGATCGGACAAGTGATGCTAACTCTCTTTCTCCACAGTGCAACAAATAAAATAACCATTGGAGGACCAGGGTAGAGAGTAAGTAAGTGATTTAGTTAATCCAGAGTAATTTGAGGTGATAATAAACCCACGCCCTCTAAATCACTGAATGGGCCCAGAACCCCTGGAACAAATCTGAACCAGTTTAAGGCCTTGCCCACCAGTCTCTGCATAACACTCAGTAAAGTTATACAGGAATACTGTACGAGAGGACATGAGTACATACATGGGCGCACAAAGTCCTCCAGGGCACAAGCTGGCAGGCTGCTGGTGCATATTTTAACCACACTCGCAATAACAACACAGGGTAACAGAGAGACAGACATTTAAATAGTAAGTCAATGGAAAGACAAATAAATAAACACATAAATAAAACACGGGCAACGCTTATAGCAAAGTGAACGTTAAAATATTTGACTTGAAATAATGTGTAAAGAAAACCACAAAAATTGAAGCTTTACTAAATAGGTATTTAACAGCTTCGTTTGGAAGTCTCTTTACATTAAAGTACAATACATGATACCCACTGTAAAAAAAAATTCAACAAGTATCACATTCATACACGTGCACTCCTTGGAAGCAAATAAGATACCAGTTTCAAATACAGTAATCCTCCCCATGACATAACCTTCCAAATCTAAAAACAAAACAGACATCCAGGCAGGAGAAAATAGAAGCCCTGCTACTCATTACATCAGAGTACCTGTGTTTACTAAAGTGTTCAGGGAATAACCCATTTAAAGTAACCCAGCTGAGAAGTGTTGGCACTCTCCTTATCAAAAAAGTGCAGGTGCACAGTTACAGTACCTAAAAGTAACTGGTCATTTACAGCACGTATTCAGGCTTAAAACTCAAACGCCTGTTCATATTACAGCATGCCAGACTTATTGGCATGGTCATTGATTGTGGTGGATTTTATTAAAGCCAGTGAAGCTGTGTTTACATGCCATGCTGCAGGACTATGGTTGTAATGTTTTGTATTTGTTCTCAAATTTACGGAAATTCAAAATGAAACAAAGCTGTACACACAGGTGTACAAAGAGCCCGACCCACACATAGACCGACCACATGTAGGCAAAGTGACCTACAGCTTGGAGATGCCACCCAACTGTTACTGCAAGGCCGCCCCCACAGGCCTGGAAGGTGGACTAAGTTTGTACTAAATAATTTCCGTCTTAAAAGGGGTGTGTTGCAGACACGGTTATCCTTTTACAGATGAAGGCTGTCTGTCCCCAGCGCTCCAGTCTTGCTTCAAATGAGAGATGGGCGCAGAAAGGCTTTTAGGGGTCTGCTCTCTTGCAAGAAGTAATGGCATACTCTTCGTCTGCCATGGCAGAGATGGTGCCCGCTTGGCCTGGCAAAGGCGGGTTGCACCCACCTTGGCAGAGGATGCAGGTGTCCTTCTTTCGGGACCTCAGATGTCATGCTACCTCTCCTATAGAATGCTGCTGTGTGATCTCATGCAGAACGGTGGGTGGCTGAGTTGACAGAGGTATGAACCCCCGCCCCCGTTCAGAAAGGATACGAATGGAAGGGCGTTTAGGACACCCCTCCCACCCCCTACCAGTGACTCGCACTCACCGAAATCGATGAACTGTTTCATAGAAAGAGGCGAGGGTGAGAATTTGCAGTAATAATCCACTTGCTGGGGAATACTGATGGCCCTGGCGGCGCTGCTCATCAGCGTCCGCGTCAGCCGCATCCTCGCAGGTTCGGTCGGTGGCTCCTTGGGGTTCAAGGTTTCACCGCAGAGAGGTCCCTTGCGAGTCCGTGGCTGTGTAAGGGTCAATGCAATGAAGCACCGAGCGGAGCAAGTCGAAAGAGACAGCTGACCTACAAGCTGCACACACGGTGCTGCTAAGAGACGGGCACCGCCGCCAACCAATCACGGTGTCAGAAGAGTACAGGCGTTCTCCAGTGGACACCGCCTCGCCCCTCCTCAAGCCAATGAGGGGCTGTCTGTAGCGGCAAATTAAAATATTCCCAGGCAAAAATAAACCTTACCCACATAAAGATGTCGATAGGACAGAAAAGTCCACTCATGACACTACAGAACTTCACAATTATACCGCAAGAGCTTCTTAAAAGGGGGCGTGGCTCAAAAGGTGTAGCTAGGAATTCTTTGCTGGAGGCCTGACCCATGAAAATAAGAGTCTATCTTAAACATGTTAACTAAAATTACTGCTTCACATAGCATGCCACTCAACCTTATTTTGGTGCCCTTGAGTTTTAGGTTATTAGATCCAGATATCATAGTTGCCAACATTTGAAAAACATATCCAGGGACACTTTGCAGCACAGGGCTGCAGCAGATAGAAAGTTCTTGTTTGCATACCTGTGTGTAATAAAGAGGAACAGTTCCTGCAATAATGTTACCCAGGAGAGTCCCCAATTTGCTGGGACAGTCCCTGCAAAAAAGGACAGTTGGCAGTTATGAGAGATATACCACAACAACTGAAACGTATAAAACAAGCCAGGACTTCAGTTCTGTTTCTGTTCCAAAATATGATAGTGTGAATTAAACATTACTAAGGTCTGGGAGAAGCTAGGGGTCTTTGAAGTGTATCAGTCAGTTCTGTTCTTTCGTTCACATCACATTTTACTCTGCAGTATATAGACACATATGCCCTCTTTCGCCCACATCTGTCTGAATTCCACCATCTGCATATCTAATGTATGCACTGCATTTTCTTTCACTTTCGCCTTGTCAATATTTTGACCACTGTGAACCTCCTTCACACACATTTGCATGAAATCACAGTTGAAGTGGTCACCCATGACCATTATTAGAAGTCCATGAATTCTGAACACCTTTTAGACCCACTGAAAGGCACTGTGAGAAACTCATGCTGCCTTCAGCCGCAACTCCAGAACTCTCAATTGTGGCCCATTATAAAAAAACTTGGAGGTAACTAAGTTCAAAGTGGTCACTATGCAAGTCTAAAAAGCTGTGTGAATAAACTGAAACTGTAGAAACACAACATCCTGGAAAAAGCAAATGCTTTTAGGGGACCCATGATTAAATAAACCATGTGAAAAATAAACAGAATTCATATTGATTGCCTTACATTAATTGTTCAGAAATTGATCTGTGTATTTGTCTGTAAAGTTAAGGTCAGGAATAAAGAACTCTATGGGAACCCATTCCAATGTTTGTTTTTAATTATTGCTGGGTCTGTGACTAGAAGGGAGCAGGCCTACCTAAAGCCCTAGACACTGCTCAAAAGTTGTATTTATTTTGATTTCTATGTTGTCTTTTTGAGCGCACACCTTTGCCTACTGGATTTTTATAACATGAGAAAACCGTCCAAAAATGAATTGTGCATTGACTAGTTACATAGCAGAACACACTGTAACAATACAAAAGGGGGATTACAGCACAGAGAAATTATACATAGATTATGAGTGGTGTCGTTTTCCCCTAACGTTTTGCCTGCAGACCTTCTCTTTTGCCAATTTTGTTTTGGGTGGCCTTAGGAATCTGCAAACTTTATAACTGCTAACCAGTGCTAAAGTACTTGTGCTTGCTCCTTAAAACATGGCAAGATTGGCTTATACCTAATTGGCATACTTAATTTACCCATAAAACCCTAGTGAAAGGCACTACCTGTGTCCAGTGTCTGTAAATTAAATTCTAGTTGGCCTGTAGCACTGATTGTGCCACTCGATTAAGTAGCACTTTAACATGTGTCAGGCCTGTCATGGCAGCCTGTGTGTGCGGTTTTAATTTACTATTTGGACCTGGCAAAATAAACCTTTTACCAAGCCTTCACTTTTAATACATTTAAGTCACCACAGTTCATGTTTGGTGTCTTTGGAATTGTAGTGAAAAGTCCTAATTTATGGTAAAGTCGGATTTTAAATTACAATTTTGAAAGTGCGACTTTTAGAAAGTTGGTGTTTTCCTGCCATAGCCGTTCGGTGTGTGCAGCCTGTCTCTGGGTCACATGGCTGGGCGTGGGTGACAACTGGGCTTTCTGTATTCTGCAGAAAAAGCTACAAACAATAGGTAGCTTAGATGTGCCTGTTGGGCCATCACTGGCAGGATGGGAGGGAGAAGCTGGACCCAGCCCCACTCACACGAGAATTGGTTTTGTCATGCCTCCACACAAAGGGCTGCATACCCCCTGTAGTTAGTCTGGAGCTTAGGCCAGGAAGGCAGGGCAGCTGTGCACTTCAAACGTATGCATCTAGAAGCTTCTTCCCCTTGAAAAGCACAACTGGACCTCAGACACCAACTCCTCAGTACACTTCTGGGCCTGTGGATACTCTTCCAGGAAGGACTGCTGTGCTGCTAGAAGGACTACCACACTGCTGGATTGCTGCCCTGCTGACGGCTTCCTATTGCTTGGGTGAGAAGGACTGGGCCTACAACTTTTGAATGGAGAGTAACTTCAAGGGCTAGTTGACTGGCCTCCTGATCTAAAGCCTCAGGGACATAACAGGCTTTCAACAACCTTGCACCAGCACCTGGACTCTGCCATATATGAGTCAATCAATAATTTGTTTTTTATGGAGCGTGAGATATCGCTCCATGGCATCTCCAGACGCTAGGTTATGGCATCCTTGGTCGAAAAACGATGTCTTGAGTTTTTTCCTGAACTCTGGGAGAGACGGGCAGGTGCGCAGGTGGAGATTGTTCCAGGACATCGCGGCAATGTAGGAGAAGGAACGACCATCACAGCGGCTTCGGCGGATGCGCGGGGTGTTGTTCAGGATAAGGGAGTGGGAGCAGAGCTCTCTGGTGGGACGATGGAACATCAGGCTGTGGTTGATGCCTGCAGGACCGATGTTGTGAAGGGCCTTGACGGCAAAGGTAAGGAGCTGAAAAGGCATTGTTTGTGTACGGGGAACCAGTGTAGGGTTCTTAGGTGGGGGGGAGGTGGTGGTTGTCCTGGGGAGGTCAGGACGAGTCTTGCAGTGGAGTTCTGGATTGTCTCAAGGAGGCTGAGTACATGTTTGTTGGTTCAGGGATAGAGTGCGTTGCCGTAGTCGAGGAGGCTGATGATGAGGGCCTGGGTCACTGTCTACCCTGCTCAGTGGTACCACCCCAGACCTGGACCCCTGGAAGTAGGCTTATGGTGCTCTGCCAGCCTCCTTTGATGCAGCGGAACCAATGTATCTCCTCTGCTGAACGGTGCAACCCCAAGCAGGACTGACACATCTCCACTGCTGTGTGGCTTGGACTCATCGCAAACACTCACATTGCCTCCACAGCATGCCTTTGACTCCATTGCTGCACGATGCATCCCTGGCGCAGGTCCTCATATTCTTCATTGACAGAAGCCTCGACGATGACAACAGACTCCACATTGCAGCCTCCCAGCTCCTCGAAACCTATGCGTCACCCCGAATGCGTGCCGCATCCTTGATGCTGGGCTTTGCTTTGCAAACCTTATTGACAGAATCCTCGATGCTGATGCAGGCCCTCGCATCGCAGCCGTGCTGCATCTCGGAACCAACGCATTGCTTCGGCTGTGCAATGCATCTTCGACCCAGATTCTAGCAAAGCTCCGCAAACCAGGATGTAAGGTACTCTGTTCCTTGGGCCTAACTGGGTACCTGAATCCAGCCCGCTCTCCATCGTGATCGGCCTGAACTTGTGACTTTGCCTGGTCCAGCGTGACCAGATACCCGCAGTTGGTGCTTTGTGCTTTTTTACGCTATTTTCACTGAAATCTTTAAAATAGCATATCTTTGGTTCTATTAATTGGATGTTTGTTGTTTTGGTCTTGTTTTATTTATTACATAAATTCCTATTTTCTAACTTGATGTGGGATCCTTTCTGTATTGTGGTTTTCATCTTAATTAGTGTTAGAAGTGTTGCACTAATACTTTACACATTGCCTCCAAGTTAAGCCTGTCTGCCCCGTGCCATGCTACTATAGGGTTGAGCACAGGTTCATTTAGGGTTGGCTTGTGCCTTAACAAAGGTTTGGGATTTTTCCCGACCACATGTCTCGACAAGTTCCAACTCCATTGCGAATTGGCAGGCTTTTTTAGAAAACTGAGACTAAAAGCCTTCTTTGAAAAACAAGGTGAGACACCCTTGGAGGATCCTAATGAAACTGGATTACGAATAAAATCCACCTTTACTCCTCCACCACACATGATCCCGGTGGAGATAGCAACATTTGAACAGGCTGTTTTTAATGACATCGAAAATCTAGATCCTAAACAACCATTCCAAAATATGAGCAAAGAAGAAAACTCTGCCTTGGAAAGTTTAAAAGCATGTGACACTATTGTGATAAAGCAAGCGGATAAAGGGGGTGGCGTGGTGGTTCAGGACAAATGTACCTATCAAGCTGAATGTCAGAGACTACTTTCAGATGAAAGGAACTACCAGCCATTACAAACTGACCCCACGAATGATCTGAAACAGGAAATAAGAGCACTAAAGGAACACACAGAATCGATGGGATACATCTCTAAACAGGAAGCAGATTTTCTTTGCAACAGTGAGGGCAAAATTCCGTACTTTTACACTTTACCCAAAATGCACAAGAACAAGATCCCTCCACCTGGTAGACCCATCGTGTCGGGCATAGGTTCTCTACTCGAACCATTGTCACGTTTTTGCGACTACTTTTTTAAAACCCTGGTACAAAGTACCACTACCTACCTACAGGATACGAAGTGTCTCCTGAAACTACTCAAAGACATCACAGTGGATGAAAACAGTATTTTAGTGTCCTTTGACATTGAAAGCTTGTATACAAGCATCCCACAGGATGACACTCTTGAAATACTACAAAGAGCCCTAAACGAAACACCCTGGACACATAGAACAGAAAGGGTTTCATCCTGGAATGTGCCAGACTGGCTTTGAAGATAAATTACTTTGAATATGAAGGAACACTCTATCTCCAGACGGGGGGGGGGGTACTTCAATGGGGAGCACATTCGCCCCAAGTGTGGCAGGACTCTATGTCTTTGATTTCGAAAAAAGATTCATACTGAATGCACAGAATCCCTTCTGCTCCAACATTGTTTTCTGGAGAAGATACATCGACGATGTCCTTGCCATCTGGCAAGGACCGATCGAGACTTTAACTGAATTCTTTATGTGGATCAACACCTGTGACTAAAACTTGAGGTTCACTTACATGATGGACCCTACTACAATAATATTCCTGGATGTGGTAATTACCAAGGGGAATGGTCACATGGAGACCAGAACACACCATAAACCTAGTGCGAGAAATAACTTATTAAGATTCGAGAGCTTTCATCCAAGACCTCTAAGGGAGAATCTGCCGTACGGTCAATACCTGAGACTGCGCCGCAACTGTAGTAAAATCACAGACTATCGTAATCAAGCAATGGACTTCACTGAAAAACTTTCAAATAGAGGTTACCCTGAAAGAATTCTCAAGAAATGTCAAAAGAGAGCACGCAATCAACCCAGAGAGGCCCTCCTGGAAGACAGAGTGCAGAAGGATGAAGAAATACCATTAACGTGTGTAACCACATACAGTACAGCCTCCAACCAAAAGACAAGGTCTATCAATAAGCATTGGTCCATCATTAATACAGGGAATTTACACTGGGAGAAACCCTTATTCTCCTTCAAGAAAATAGGGAGTCTAAAGGATGCCTTGGTGAACACACGCCCAAAAAACAACCCATAGGTGGCGACACCATCTGTAACTAATGCATGGGGCCTACCTAATATAGTAGGACTTTATCAATACAGCAACTGTAGTGTCTGCTACCTGACCAACAATACAAAAACACTATCACTTGAACCAGGAAAAATGTGGAGCCAACGGGCTCATACAAACTGTAATAGTACCAATGTTGTCTATTTGATAAAATGCCCATGTGACTTGAAAAACGTGGGGATGACCTGCAGGAAGGTAAAACAAAGAATATGTGAACACCGCAGTACAATCAGGTGTAAAAGGATGACAACCAAACTCACTGAACATTTCCTTCAATGTAATCACACAACCAACGACATGAGATGGACTGTTATTGAACAGATAAAAACAGGCACCAAAATCCAACAGCGTCTTTTTGAGAAAGAACAATGATGGATTTATAGGCTATCTACCCACAAAGATGGACTAAACGATAATATCCCGTGGAATTCAGTCCTTTCTAAGTAACTCCGTGGTCCATAGAGTCAATCATCTTTTTACTGAGAGACAAGAATTTTTATACGTGAGAATGAGGTGCTACACTGTGTCACATATTAATGCTTATATTTGGTTTGTGACTAATAGGTCAGCACTGTCTGAATGAGGATGAGGCGGTACTCTGTGTCACATTTTAATATGTACATTTGGTTTCCAACCGACAGGTCAGCACTGTCTGAATGAGGCGCTACACTGTGTCACATATTGATACGTATATTCGATTTCCAACTAATAGGTCAGCACTGTCTGCTCATATATGAACATCACCTATGTGGCATACCTAGTCTTAAAAATATCATCTCTATAAACTACTACAATTCATTTAGACACATGTGCATTAGTAAACGCCCGAACGAGGAGTGATACTCGGCCCTTAGATTAATCTGCTCCCAAGCTTTTATTGTTCTTATTTTTCTGATATGAGGCATAAAACCACTATGGAACATAGTCGTTCCTTTTTTATTAATATCCATTTGCGGGCCGATCCGGTCCTTCAATTGCCTCCAACAGTGAATTTTGGCATGGGCTACCTCTTTGTAGTGGCACGGTAGTTTCACTTGACCATTTAATAACTCAGAACAAGTGAAATACTTTTTCAGGTACGACATCCAACCTGCCACGCTGAATTCCACGTACCTATACCCCCACGTAGGTCTTTGACAATGTGACCACGACCCCTGCCGTCCTCGCTCCCGGAAGTGTTCATCATTTAACCGGCAAAGACGCTTGGATGCAGTAACCCTCGGGGAGCTGAGACTGGTCACTTAGGGTAGGCGTATCAGCCGGTGACTGGCTCCACGAAGTAAGAACAGCATTTCGATGCGGCAGGGATCCACGGCAATTCCCATTATGACATGCGCCTTATGAGATATTTTACTTTTCATGACCCTATGCCCATTTTTTCTAGATCGTGTTACTGAGCAAGCACCACAACCCTGACTCCCATAAGGCACGCAATTTTGCGTCTTTTAGTAAGCACCTTTTATTCCTCCCATGTGTTTTCTTGGCACCATTTTCTTACGCTCATACGCTTAGCATGCATGCTATAAACATATGCCCTCACCATCTTGTTTGAGAGCAGAGACACCCACTATGAATGACTGACGAAAGTGGGTCTGTACAATACTTTCACGGGCTCAATTGGACCCCTGTGTGTTTATTTAATGCATTTGCATTCTACGGTGCATAGACGCCTACCGTACCAAATGGCTATGAACTAGTTATAGTCAAGTTCTTAGTTACTAAATTGGTAACTTCAATGCTTATGCACGTTTGCCTCTGAAACACGGAGGTAATTATTGTGTTGTGCATGTTTTCAACGCACCCTGCTGGGACCTCAAGGAGCACTTAATCGTCAAGACACTGTATTACATGCTAATTATTGCGTCTGCTTGTGATTATGTGATTATCTTTACAGATTTCTCCTTTCTACAAATTGGAAGATAGGTTACCTGACCGTGAGTAGATGGTTAGGTTGTAGTGATCAAGGGTAGGGTACACCTTAGCATGTGTACACCGCCGGGGTCATGCACACTGGTCCTGACGAAAACCTAGTATTATCATTTCACAGGTTGAAACATGTAGACCGTTTTTATGCACTTGTTTGCACATTTCTTCACTACTAGATACCAGAGGCCAATTTAACCGAGTAAGGTATCTGACCATCATTTTTAATTTTTAATATTGTCCAGTTGTTCCAGAATAAATTTCTTAAGTGAATTATATCTGGCCAATTTTTAAATTCACTTTTCACTCACTTGCACAAAAAACAACCAGCTCCACTGTAATCAGGTGTCCAAGCACACCCGGATGGCACTCGGCTATCCGGGTGGGACCCCGATGATGAAGCATGTCACCAACTAGGTTGGTGAGTGAGGGGTCTTCTTAAGAAAAGAAAAATGTTCCTTTCTTGTGCACCTTTCCCAGTATTCTGGAGACATTGTTTTGTCTCTCAGATGTACTCCTTCTACTGTTTGCTTACTTTGGGCATCACCCTGACAAGAATTGCGATTGCTGCTTGACCAAGGCTCACACCCCAGTCAACTAACAACCCAATTTCTCACAACCTAGATACCAACTCAGCATACAGGTTCAGGATCATAGTCAGTCGTGGCTGCTGCCTGGAAGCAGCAGTGGGGCAGGTGTGGTGGAAGGGGCAGATGGGTGGGATCACTTAAAAAAAAATCACTTACCTCCCGGCCGGCCGACTGGCCAGCCACCGCCGGTCACAGGGACCGCTGGGACGCAGTCGGTGTAGGGGGGATGTTTGGCGTGTTCTTTTAGGATGGTGTTCAGTGGCATCCTTGATTTAAATGTAGCACAGGGCGCTTCTTACACGTTTCCCTCTCCTCCGAGGTGCAGTGACCCCTACTGGATATCCAGTGCTGTGTGCAGCCCTTGCCCTTTCCATGTTCTGGCCTGCAACGAGTCACGTCCTGTAATGACCCAAGATTTCAGCGCCTTCTAAGCATCGTATTTGTCAAGATCAATGCTTGATGGGCGCTTCCAGACGCATGGTGGCAGATGAGTATCTCAGTGTTCCCACCCACCCAAGTGCTGATGCCTGCACTGCATGATAACACTCACAGTCCACATTTTGGGGGCGTCTGATACGTCATGAGACAGTTCTTTAAACCAGCATCGACCGCTGTGATCCTGGCCTGCAAATCTTCAGAATAAACGTTCATGGTGCCAGGCGCTGCATGCGTGTAACCCAGGGCTCTCCTGCGTTCTCTTCTTGTGACAAACAGGAAGCACGAGGGCTCCCCGCAGCCAATCACAACGCTGCAATACAGCATTGTGATTGGTCTGAACACCGTGACACGGCGCTCAGCCAGGGGCTGTAAGGGTGGACATGTTCTCCATGCAGGCTGTAATGCAGCCTGTATGGAGAACAGGGAAAGTGCACATGACTGTTTTGGGTGGCACCAGAAGGCCAACCAAACTGTCATTGTGCACTTAGGAGGGTTGTACCCAGTACTTCTCCCCTACTCTTCAGCCCCACCACCCCCTCACGCACGCAGCCGCAGCAAGAGGACAAAAAACAATGTTCATATCATTAGGTATTATCATTTTATTTTTTCCTTTCTTTTGCTGCTTTGAGGTAGTGGGGCGACGCTCCTCCGCCTTAGACGAGAAGCTGCTACTGACCATAGTTAAAATATGCATAAATAGCATCAGCAGCATTTAGAAAATAGCACTTTGGTCATATAAGTATAATACATTTGCAACAGAAGATTCAATATTGCCCCTGTTAGATACTGGTAATTTTCATTATACTTAGTCCTTAACCTCCTCATCTCAGTCACTACGTGTGAGGTGGATGACAAGACGAAAAACAGGAAGTAGTAGTGGATGTTGCACTCACCCACGCAACCAGGGTCACAGTCCACACATAATCCTTCCTGAACTACCAAGCTAAGCCCATCAGTTTGATGGAGGATGGGCTGTAATCAATCAATCAATCGATCAGACATTTATAGAGAGCAGCAAATCATCCGTGAGGGTCTTGAGGTACTGGAGATGATGGTTGCTGCATGAGGGTTTGATTATTCGAACATCCAGGTCTATAGCTCTCTTCTGAATGAATTGCTACTGTGATGGAGCAGTCCTAAGGTGGAGGGGGAGGTTGTTCCAGGTCTTGGCTTCCAGGTGTGAGAAGGAGCGTCTTCCGCTGTTGGCTCGGCAGATGCGTGGGGTGTCTGCGAGGGAAAGGGATGCTGATCGGAGGTGTTGAGTCGGCTGGTGGAAGGTCAGGCGTTTGTTGATGTATGCTGGTCCTTCGTTGTGCAGGGCCTTGTAGGCATGGGTCAACATCTTGAACTGGCATCTCTTCTGAATTGGGAGATTCCTGAGATGGGATGTGATGTGAGTCCTTTTGGGAAGGTCGAGTATGAGTCGTGCTGGTGCGTTCTGTAAAGTCTTTTTAAGAGGCATGCCGTGATTTGTATGTAGAATGTGTTTCCGTAGTCCAGTCTGCTGGTAATGAGAGCTTGAGTGACAGTCCTTCTGGTGCTGGTCAGGAGCCACCGGAAGATTTTCCGGAGCATGCGGAGGGTGTGGAAGCAGGCAGATGATACTGCGTTGACTTGTTTCTCCATGGATAGCTTGCTATCCAGGATGATGCTGAGGTTGCAGGCATGGTCTGTTAGGGTAGGGGGGTGCCGAGTACCGCTGGCCATCATGTGCCATTCCAAGGTGTGTAGTGTTACCGAAGATGAGGACTTCCATCTTCTCAGTGTTGAGCTTGAGACAGATGTCCTTCATCCAGTCTGCGACGTTCATCATGCATCTGTGGAAGTTGGCTTTTTTGGTGGAGGGGTCCTCAGACAGTTAAAGGATGAGCTGTGTCTCGTCGGCATAGGAGATGATGCTGAATAAATGTGATCTGATGGTGTCGGCCATGGTGGTCATGTAGGTGTTGAAGGGCTGAGGGATACTTGGGGCACTCTGCAGATGATCCTCTTGGGCTCTGAGGTGAACGGTGGGAGGCGTATCCCTTGGGTTCTGCTGATGAGGTACGAGGCTATCCATCTGAGGGCATTTCCTTGGACCCTGATGTGATGGAGTCTGTTGATCAGGATGGGGTGGGAGACGGTGTCAAATGCGGCAGACAGGTCCATTAGGATGAGGGCTGCTGTTTCCCTGCTGTCCAGGAGGGCTCTGATATCATCAGTGGCTGCAATCAGGGCTGTCTCTGTGATGTGGTTAGCTCTGAATCTTGATTGGGAGGGTTCCAGGAGGTTGTGGTCTTCTAGGTGTTGGGTGAGGTGCTGCTTTATCGCTTTCTCAAAGGACTGTAGCTGGAAAAGGGAGCAAGGAGATGGGCCGGTAGTTCTTTAGTTCATCTGGGTTGGCTGAGGGTTTCTTCAGGAGGGGCCTCACTTCAGCGTGTTTCTAGTCCTCGGGGTTGCAGGCTGCGATGATGGAGGTGTTTAGGACCTTCCTGAGCTCGTAATGACTTTTTATGGACATTAACATTAAGGATAATGAAGATTATCGGTAAGTAACCGTTGCATTATCCCTAAGACCTACATTCACACTCAATTCATTATATATGAGGAATACCAAAGCGTTGCTGGCGGGAGAAAATTATATATAACCAACATCACTTTTATGCTTGCATCAATTGTTTACTAATGAAAAACAAGCATTGAATTGATGATCCAAAACGAATATAGCCTGTTACAACGCATGCTATTGTGTACTTTTACAATGCGGTCGTTGCAACGACCGCGTTGTTAGTACGCAATACCTTTACATCGCAAGTCATTACATCGACTTGCTGTAGGGGGTGCTCTGGACTTAGGAATAGTATTATTTACTATTCCTACTCCAATTTGCGCAACAGCAGGGAAGGTTTTGGATTTCCTATCCAATACCTTAGCGCCCCCTCCAGAAAGTCAATATTATGACTTGCGATGTAAAGGTATTGCGTAGTAACAACGCGGTTGTTGTAACGATCGTGTTGTAATAGCATCGCGTTGTTTTAACAGCATTGTAAATGCTATTTCCCATCCAAAACATTGATTAAGACATCACTGAGTCCAACACCTTGTGACCAACCTCATTTGAAATTCCCACACCCTATACTCTATAATGGTTCAAAAGAGCGTGTGTAATAGCCCAAATGCCAGCAGGGCAGATTTCTATAAAGGTGACTCCTTGTACCAAGTCCAAAAGGTTGCCATACTTCTTGGTGACCTACCAACGATCCTACCAGGTAGCGAAACTATGGCTATCTCATAAGTAGTTGCTCTAGTATCTTTAATTCATTTGCTTACAGAAATTTCAGAAGCCTTATTACCCAGATTTAGCCTTCCGAAAAGAATAAACAACTGGTTTGACGTCTTGGAAACCATGGTACAACCTAAATAAATGCCCTAGACAGACTGCCCTCATAACATCCAGAGATTATAACACATTTTCATCTTGAGAAGAAGGATTAGGAAAGAAAGAGGTTTGGAAGATTTTCTGTTCTCTATGAGGCAGGTTAAGAATCATATCAAGAAATTCAAGGTTAGTTTTGCAAAAATAAAATTTTTCATATTTCTCCACCCTGAGGGTAGGGGGGGAGGATGCATAGTAAGATCCTAAGTCTCCAGTTCACCTAGCTGAAGCAATTTCTCCGTAAAAGACAACTTTTATCCCTGTTAGCCACTTGAACACTACTGATGAAATTGTTTTAAATGCAAACCCCTTTAGAGCTTTAACAACCAAAGGTAAATTACCTGGGAAGAAAAAAAAGACAGAGAGCTGGTCTAGAAATAGAAAAACTTCTAAGAATTCTAAACCCTGAATTTTATGATCAGGAACATCTATCAAGGTTGACGAAAAGCTTGTAGAGCTGCTCATTTCGCTCTACAAACCTTTGCTAAACCCATCTAACAAGGATTTAAGGAGCAAAGTAACATCACACTCTACGGAATAAATCTTCCTCTCAGAGTATCATCCCTGAAAATTCTTCCAGTGTCTAGAATAAGCCTGAAGAGCAGGACACCTTGACTGCTGAACTGTTACTACTAGATGATCAGGTAGCCATCTGTTGATGATCACAGCCCACTCAATTTCCAAACCATAAGTGCCAGGTGTTGAAGAGTAAGATACCCCTAATTGAGAAAGGAAAGGGAAACCGGAATCTTCCAGAGAGGAGAAGGAGTCTGTCAGACCCCGTTGAGGAGCCCACAGGGCATTCAGGGGCTCTTAGACCATAATAAGGGGGTTTGAGGCCTTTTACCACTGCTGTCCCAGGGCTTAGCCTACTAAGGCTCTGCAAACTGGGCCAAGTACAATATTTTCCTCACTTGACTCTCAGTAGTAGTGAGAGCGAGCAGTCACAGACTTCCCAGGTAGGTTAGTGTGGGGGTTACTCATGCTCAATAATCAATATCCCCCCCTCCCCTAAGCAGCACAATAAGATCAATGTACAGCTCAGTGCTTCTCTTTGTAGAAAAGACAAGTACTTTATTACACAGAAAACATAGAATTCCACTACACACTCAATGCACGAATTCACTGTTCACAGGCACGAGGTTTTGTGCTCTAGGAGCCTCTTCCTCCTAGGGCTCCACCTGTCTATAGTGGCCCTCACCCTTTCCACTGGGTTCTCCCTTTCCAGCTGCAGAGATTGAGGTAGGTCAGTGAATGCAGCTCATGCTCTCTATGGTTTGTATTAGCACTCGGTCTCTAGTGCCAAGGCTTATTGAGTCTCGCACAAAGTTCATAGAAGCAGCGCTGGACTGCCTTATGTGCTTTTGTGGCAGCAGAAGGAAGCCCTCAGGCGGCATGTGACAGTCTTTCCAGGGGCTGAGTGCAGCCAGCCATGAGTGCATCACTCAATCTGCTGCAGCAGGATCGAAGGGGGGCCCTCTTCAGAGTGGCGGGCTGCATATCGTGGCTCACTCCTGTACTCAGGTGGGTCCTTGATTCATGGCGCGGTCACTCCAATACTCCAGTGAGAACTTGGTGCTTATTTTTGAGAGCAATGGTCACATGCTCACAGGTGATGATTCTTTGGCCCAGCGGAAGCTAGGTGCTATTTTCGGCAAACAATGCCTTGAGACAATGAGCTTGAGTCTTAACGAGGCGCCCCAAGGAACCTCTAGGGTCACTTAATCTTCAGTACTCGTACCGATCCAACGTCACACTCGGCAGTGCTGCATTCATGCAGTCCCCTTGTGGGGCACACAGGCCACCTGCAGGCACTTAGCTGGGCTTTCCACACAAGCACACTACTCCAGGTGCTCTGGTGGCTCCAACAGGGATAGCTGCATAGATTTCCACGGCCCAATCCGGCATTACCATGCGTCTTTCAGCACACGTCTTAGTGAGCCTCTATCGTACGGACTCTAAGCCAGGGTCAATTATGGCAGTCCCTTCCATGAGTAGCTCCTTCTGTAGGAACGGTGCTACCTTCCCTTGCAGGATATCATGGCACCGAGGATAGTCTAGTAATTCCTCATTCGGATCAGACTCCAAGCGATGTTCTCTCACTTCTAGGGAGTTGGCCATGAAATTGACACCAATCCTTGGGTGCATAGTAGTCCCAGAGTACTTTGTGGAGTACCCCCTTCACGATAGAACAAACCACAACAATGAACAACAATGGGATGTAGACAGAGAAATGTGTATTCCAGGTATGTTTCCTTGGAACCGGTGTGGGTTGGTTCCCATTTCATTTGTCCTGGCCAGGCCTCAGTCTGCAAGGATACTCTGCCCAGCAGGACAGTTTCCATGCGGAGTGTCCACACACAGAAGTACATAGAGGTGAGAGCAGGCTCCACTCCTCTGTATACCATCCTTCATCACAGAGATCAGGCATATACAATAATCTGTGTCCCTTCAAAGGATCACTTTCCCTAACAACAAATACTGCAGGCCTCACCCTGTAAGGGACACACTTGAATCAGCGGAGGCTTTGGCTTATGTTGGGGGAATTAGATATGGTTGCATTTCCAGTCACAATACTTCTATGTTGTACTGATGTAGCACCCTTGATCAATTTGTCCATACTCCAGATTTGCTCATTCCGTAACTTGACCATATTGTGTTTTACTTCTACAATTGTGAAGGGTTGGGCAAATGAAGAACCCTCAAGAGTAGGTTTTCTAACTTGCACACATTCACCCTCTGGCCAGCTCTGTGCTTTTCTACTATGCAATTAGTCATAACGTTTCTTGTACTTTTGCTGATGAATAGCAACATTAGTAATGATAGTTTCACATTCCACATCACGTATTGTCACATTCTTAGAAAGCCAGACTGGAGTTTAGGGCCTGGATATCTACTCTTAGGAGACTCAATAGGTGCCACACCTGTAACACTGTCTTGGATGGCTCTTTCAACCTGAACTACTGATATGCTTGCTGCTTCTATGCAGTCTTTAATCATACGATTATGCCCTCTCTACAAGGCCAGGCATTCTGGGGCAATTTTGTGAAGAACAATAGACAGTTCACTGAGAAACATTCTCAGACATTCAGGGATGAATTGCACCCTGTTGTCAGTAAATAAGATTTAAAGTGCCAGGTCTTGATGTCTCGAAAGAAGCCAGTAAGAATACTTGTCATTTTGCAATGGACTGATTTTGTCTCAATCCAGCTACAATGGTAGTCACTGGTACAATAATGTACTTACCCTATAATCTGGTAGGACATAGGGCTTATAGTGTTCACAGTCAGCTAGAACAGGGGCTGCAGGTGACAAAGGTGCAGATCTAGCATGCTTAATTTTGCCTTTGGCAGCACATGGCATGCAGTCTCTGACCAACTGTTCAATGCAGCATTCGCCCCTGTGTCACCTGTAGTGGGAGTGCACCTTGCTTTTGGTCAAACTCCTTTCTAGATGGCCTTCAAGGACCAGTTCAATGATCCTAACCTGTAATGCACTAGGTGGAACCGTTTTACTATTTCTCAACACTTAGCCCTTAACCAAACGTAACTTGTTGCTCACCTCCCAAACACTTCTAATACTCTCAGGTAAGCCAATGCATTTATTGGGCCAATCCTTTCTTATCCATCCTAAACTAGTTTCAGTTCAGCATCTTGTTCCATGCTTCTATCCCATTCTTTCTTGTATAACTCGAGAGCACTACCTCTTCTGACCGGTCTTGCAGCTGCTCAGATCTCTCTATAATTAACCCAGATTTCATTTTGATATTGCACTCTTCCAGTTCCAGTAACCAGTAAGGAATTCTGGGAGCGGTGACTTCCTCACAAGTTTGCTAAAAATGCAAATAGTAAGGGGTTGTGATCTGTCCTCAATAAGAACAGAGTTCCCCACATGAAAACCATAAAGTTTTATATTACCCAGTAAAAAGCCAAGACCTCCTTGTCAACTGAAAAATAGTTATATAGAACATGTGAGACAATTGTATAGCATGGCGTTGTACATTACAATTGCCTAAGGAAAGTGCATTTACAATAGACATTCTGTTAACTTCAAAGGGCTAATTACACCGAATTCCATTCAAATGTCACACACTTTTTTTTAAACTAAAATCTTTTTATTCTTCCTCAAAATGATAAAACATGTACATGACAATGTCAGCAATGAAACTAAGAGACAAGAGAGTGTCTTGACAAGACATCAAAGCAGCGGTGTAAGTATCCACAATCAAAGTTATACCATAACATAACTATGGCTAAGACATATGAATCTTATTGCCTGACGACCTCTCATGGCGTGGTACACAGATTCAGAGTAAAACAGTTGTATAGAAACCTAAGGAACAAAAACAAACATAACAAGTACAGGTCTTAATCTGTAGAAGGGCGGGTCTGGGTAGGGGCAGTAACATCTCTTAGCAGGAAAGAGAGTAGGGATCCTGTTGACCTAACAGGTTTCTTTACTTTAAGGCATGGTATTGAAGGCAGCATCATTCAAAAAGCTAAAGTGTCCGGAGTTTCGTGAGGCTAAAGCAGGTGAACTCTATACGCATAAGGTAGTGGATCAGGGGCGTCCATCGATGCTGGAATTTGGTCTCCGTGTTAGCTACATTATGGGATATCCGTTCCATTGCTAGAAGATTCCACACGCGTGTGAACCATTGCGTGAAAGAGGGTGGCGCTACCTGTTTCCACATGATTGCTATGAGTTGTTGCACTGCTAAAAGTAAGTAACTGATGAGTATCCAGTCCGCATGGGTCATTGCGGCTAGATCGTGGGGTCGAATGCCTAGGACAATCGTAGGATAGGAGAAGGGAAACAGATAACCTATGATGTCTTTAATATGGCCCGGTATTTCCTTCCAGTTTGTGGCAATCTACAGGACAACCAAATATGGCAAAAGTCCCCCAATGCCTCGCCACAACGCCAGCAAAGAGGGGAAACATCCAAATAGGTGGTGGAAAGATGGGCCGCTGATTAGTACCATTTGAACATCAGTTTATATGCGGTCTCTAGAAGGCAGAGACTGCGGTAGATTTTGGGTATATCTCGCCACAGTGTCTCCCATTGTTTAGGTGTTATTTCTTCCTGGGGGGGTTATGCCTTGTGGACTGATATGTATGAGTGTGTGCTGGCATAGAGTGTTGCAGCACATGATATGTGCTAGATATTAATCCTCTTGAACTGTCATAGGCCCGCACTAGCTTTTCAAAAAGGGTATAGGGACGGATAATCGCAGGGCATACCAAAGGGTGCAGTACCCACTGTCATAACTGATAATATTGGAGTCGTGTGGGGTCTGGGAGTTGAAATCCCACCCTACATTCATCAAAAGTCTTCATGGCATCCCCCTTAAAGGGACCTTGAACTGTCGGACAGCCCCCTCGCTCCAACAGCGGAAGGCAAGGGGCGCAAGCCCTGAGAGAAAGTCAGGGTTGCGTGTGATAGGTGTGTCGGGAGAAGGGAAAGTAGTTTTGTCCTCTCTTAATGGCCACCTTGTCCCAGATCTCCAACACTGTCCTCGTAGGGGTGGCAATATATACACTGCACAGTTAAGCATGCTTGGGCAGCAAGGCAATTTACCACAAGGGCCTACATGCCACAGCATGGTCCATATGGAACCAGTGCTTCTCGCTTTCCCGAACCACCCACTCAGAAACATACCGCAGATGGGCCGCCCAATAGTACTCGAGGAGATTGGGACATGCTAGGCCGCCACTATCTCGTTGCAACATCAGCAAGGAATTGGCTACTCGGGGTTGTCTCCCATTCCATATAAAGGTTCAAATGTCATGTTGCAGACGCAGGATATCATCCTGCGGGATCGCCGTAGGCAGCATCTGAAACAGGTGGAGAAACCTTGGGAGTACATTCATTATTTATGACATTTACATGCCCCAATCAGGAGGTATGGTGGGGCTTCCACCTCTGAAAATCTGCCAAGATGGAGCGACAAGGAGGAGGCCAGTTGGCTCGAGACTAGGACGTAAGCGTGGGTGTGTGATATTGATAAGTGTTTGATGGTGTCCTGGCACCATTGAAAAGGTGCTAGATGTTGCAGGGGTGGTAGGTCATGGGCGGGGATGGTTAGATTATACACAGATGACTTAGCCATATTGACCTTAAAGCCAGAGATAACCTCATAGGCCTGCAAGCATGCCACAATGCTTGGTGAGACACCTCAGGTTGGGAGAGTGTGAGGAGGAGATCATCCGCGAACATGCTTATCTTGTGTGTCTGGCCACCAAAGGGTAAGCCTTTCACCATATCTGTATCCCGATAGGGAAAACTAGGGGCTCAAATGCCAGGTCAAATAGTAATGGCGATAGCGGGCACCCCTGTTGTGTGCCCCGTCGAATAGACACCTGCCTTGTGGTTTGTCCATTAACACAGACATTAGCCATGGGCGCCACGTACAAGGCCATATTCTTAGAAATTAAACCTGGCACCAGCCTGATTTTAATCAGCACTGTGTCGAGGTAAGACCAATTCACCCTAGCAAAGCCCTTCTCTGCATCAAGCAAGAGGAGGCACGCTGGAATATCAAAACGATGTGACTTTTCCACCAAGTGTTCTATGCGGCGGACATTGTCCACACCCTGCCTATGGCGGATGCAGCCCACCTGATCCCCTCGTAGTAGCACTGTTGCAGAGCCAGGAGTGCCCGTTCTACCTTACCTATCTGGTGGGTTTGCATTTGGCCACATACAAGACCAGCTGGCGCTTGGTTCGGCGGGAGGGGGCGGTTTTGTACAAGTGTCCCAACTGCTTAATTTCCGCTGACAAGTTGGAATCCAACAGTCTCACCTCCCATCCCCGCGCAATGGCTATGGACGTAATTGTGCCTTGAATGGTGGTATTACACCCATCCCACAGAGTGTGGAGCGGAGTTTCAGGGAGTGCGTTAAATGGAAAGTAGTCAGTAATCCCTTTGCATATCTCAGCCATGTCTAGTGGTCACGAAGAAGGTGTAGAGGCAGGTGCCAGCATGGTGGGTCTCCAGGGTGGGACGCGCCGCCCACCAATGACAGCTCTAAATGTGTCTGGTCAGAGATAGAAATGCCAGAGAGCTCCACTGAGTCTAAGTGAGTTAGGAGGGAGTGAGTGAGTGATGAAAGCATAGTGTATATGAGAGTTGGAGGTATGTACGTGTGAGTAAAAAGAGTAGTCCCGCGTTTCAGTGTGTTTATAGCACCACGTGTCTATGAGGCCCCAGGTCTCTATAGCCCGCTTAAAGCTTGAGGTCATTGTCCCCGTATTCTTGAAAGTAGCCACACTTTGGTCTAGAGTGGGGTCCCAAACCAGATTAAAATCTCCGTAAACTATAATGTCACCATCTACCCCCTAATTGTTTCCGCAGGATACCCATGATATAATTGTCTTGTGAAGTGTTCCGAGCATAGATGTTGAGTATCATGAGTTTACACTGCCCCTGAAGAAGGAGTAACGCCAAAAATGACCCTCTTTGTCTCGGACCTCCTTAGTAACAGATGTGTAGAAACTCACCTTGCAGACGATACCCACCCCAAAGTGTTTAGGTATTTGTGTAGACCCAGTGATGCCTAGGGTATTTCAGATGTCCCATACGGTTGCGATCACCCCCCCATCAGGTGGATCTCCTGCAGCAGGATGACATCCGGCTGATGTTGTAGTACACAATGCCAGATTTCCGCACGTATGTTTGGGGAGTTCAGACCCCGCATATTAAGAGATATCAACTTAAAGTCTCCCAGAATAGACATGGGGCCAGGGAGTGTGCGTAAAGTGTCCTACAGATGGGTAGGCAGAGTTTCAAGGGGGCGCATCGCTAAAACTAGGGAGGGATTCATCTCCACCCAGCCACTCCCTGAGGAAGCAACAATAGGAGAAAGCAAGTAAGCCCCTTGTGCTGATGGCCTCTCCATTCACAGGTCCCCTAGTGGGCTACCAGGCAGATAACAGCACACCACCCACCACCCACCACCCCTGGGACTGGGGACAGCAGCCGTAACAATCTTCCGGCCCGCTGTCTGAGGAATTCGACCTGTAAGAGAAAACATGTCATAAAAAAATGGTAACAGAGTAACGGGGTCCAACAGTGACTTCTTCATCCTGCAGGGGTCAGCAACAGAGTGCTCCAAACCCGCCAGAAGAGTCACCCTCCAGAAGAGAAAGTCTTTGGGGGCGGCCATCAGATGAGGTACCAAGGCGTAAAAGTTCAGGAGAAAGAAGGGCTCTCCTAGGCCCGAGGCTCAGCACCACTGGCAGTAGGAAGGGGCCAAGCAAAGTCAACCCCTGCATGCGCCAGTGGTCGAGCAGGAAAGACACCCCCGCCAATGCTGCGAAGGTGATGGATAATATTATGCTTATCCTCTTGTGAGGACGTCTCTGCTTGTCATTTGTCGGGCCTTTGTGGTTTCACCATGATCCATTTGGGCTGGAGGTCCCTCCCAGGGGGATCTGGGGATGGGGAGACATCATCCTTCATAGAGTCATCTGTGAGTCCGAACAAATGCTTTGCTTCCATTAGGAACAATTAGTGAGTGGCCTTTACCTTTCCATGTTAACAGAAGAGCAAAGGGGCAGCCCCATTGATAGCGTATCTCCAGGGCGCGTAGCTTGTCAGTGACAGGCTTGAAATCACGCCGCTTTCTCATGGTTATGGGGGAGAGATCCTGGTAAAGTTGTACAACATGTGCTCAAAACTTGAGTTCAGTTTTGTCTCTAGATGCTCCTAATATCGCTTCTTTCTCTGTGAAGAAATGTACCCTAGTCAGGATGTCAGTGACTACATCTGTGCATCCATTGGCGGGAGTCACCCAGTGGGCCCTATCAAGAGCAGCTGGAGAAGCGTCGTCATACCCACAGATTGCCTACAGAAGTTCCCCCATGAAAGCATGATAGCACTGCCCTTCGCACCCCTAGACACCTCCCAGATGTGAATAGTGTTGCGGTGGCTTCTATTTTCTAAATCTTCATGTTTAGTTTGAAAATCGATATTCTGCTCCTCCAGGGCTGTTACTCCCCGCAACAGCATCTCCAGATCCTCACATCATTAAGGGGGGGGCGCGTAGGAGTCCGCCAGTGAAGCCTTACTCCAGAGAGACATCGCTGGATTGTCCTTTGCAGTTTTAGATCGTGGCATAATGGTGCGGAGCGTGGGGTCAAGTACGAGGCTAGTGGGGCTATGAAGCTCACATCGCTCCACTTTAGACTCTGGCTGTTTGACCCGTAACAGTCAGTGTCCCTGGGATGGGAGGGGCTGGGCAATGCACATAGCTCCACATGCAGAGATGAGAGGGCAGATCACTATATGCCCCCAAAGCGGCCTCCAGAGTCACTGAGCCATTGGGTTGCGAGCAAAAGAGCCCCCATCCCACATGATGCACAGAGAGTCTGGCATTGTATGCAGGCCTCACCCGCACAAGCCCTGTGGGAGAGGCCAGCTGAGTCCTTCAAGGGTCTGGGTCTGCTTCAGCCCAAGACGTCCCTCTGGCTTTCAAAAAGTCCCCCACTGAAGCCACAAAGGTGAGTCGGGAAAGCTTACACCCCACACATTGTAACAAATGTCCCATGTAATGTTCAGGTTTTGCATAAGCTATGGCCGTGGGTACAATCAGTTGGGCCCCCTCTCGAGGCCTTGGCCCAGCCCACTTAGAAAACTGCCATCGTGTCTAGGGAGGCCCCTTCCATCATTTGTATCCAGTGTGTGAGGTGCAGCATCGGTCACAGCCCCCTGCACAAATCAACGTGCCCACTACTCAGCTCGCCGCAGCCAGCTCACTCCCAGCCAATGTCGTCCCTCCAGGCATATGCCAGTGCACAGAAGAGCAGGGCTCCGGGAGGCAAGGCCACAAGCCAACGGCCTGAAGCGCACCGTGGAGGCCTGCGTTGCTCAGGGAGTCCCCGTGAGCTGCCACAGCACAGGTTCCCCCTCACCCTCTGCAGTCGCAAAATCAGGGATGCCCGGTTGGTTGAGTCAATAGATCCTTGATTCCTCCTCGAGCTGCAGTTTGGACAGACCTCAGGCCAGAAAGAAGGTTGGGCCCCGGGTCTCCCACTCAATAGGCGTCCCCCACTGCCCACTCCACAACACATCACCTCGGGGTCCTCACAGACGGGCCACTTCACAGGCCAGGGACAACAGGTGAGTCAGGGTACTCCAGCCCTGCGGCCTCTCCCGGCAGGGTACTCAGTGCTCGGGCAGCAGAGGTCTAGGCAACAGGAAAGCCGGTGAGCTCGTGGGCCCACCAGGAGTCGAACACCCACACACTTCTAATGTTTTCAGTGGGTTCCGCGTAGGTCAGCAGCAGGGTGGTCTCTACCACATACGCCGTGGGGGCAGCCCCAACCACCACACTCAGGTCAGGGAGAGCCTGCTATGCTGTCCTTCTGCGGCAAGGGAGGTGATGCAGCAGCCGCCGGGGCAAGATGGCGCCAAGGGCCTGTCTCGGCAGCAGCAGGCCTTTTCTGTATTTTGGCCAGGTCCCAGACAGGAGAGCGAGCAAACTGCCCCACAGCAAAATCGGGGGCGTGGCAGCAGTCCAGGGGCTGCAGGATGCCCACTCGATTGCCCCGGTGCAGTCAATGGCGCTTCGATGGGCCTTGGGGAGTTGGAGAGCAGGCGAAGCACATCCTACTCCATTCCCTCCTAGGCCATGCCCCCATCACACACATTTTTAAACAATGTATGAAGGGTTCCACAGTATCAGCAAAACTATTCATACATTTGAAATACTGTTCTGAAAGGCCCATAGAGAATGGTGTCACTTTCTTTACAGCCGCTAAGTAATCAAATTTGGGTTTAATAACACCCTTTTTGAACACATGACCTAGATAAGAAACAGGTCTCAACCCTCTCGGACATTTATGGAAGAAGAACTTGCTTCTCCAATGACGCTCAACATTTAATTGATCCCTGCAAAGGATGGCATTGAGGTTCCTTGGATCTACATATACTTGGGTCCAATGGCAACTAAATAAAACTCTCAATTTGTTCGTAGAAACAGGTTCAGATTTATTGTGGTTTAAAACAATGCCCTATTCCTTCCAATCTATCTTATCTGAGGGGGTTCAAACACATCGCAATATATACATTTGCTAGTCTAGATCTACCTTTAAATGTGATTTCCATTTTAATCATGTCTACAAGGGTTTTGGGTCCTTGTTGTAGCCACCAGAATTGTTGTCAGGATATTCTAACATGCAATTATTCTTCCCAAACTTATCAAAATATAATTCATTGTCAATTAATGTGAATTGACTCAGAAAACTGCATAAACTTTCATACTTTCTCCAACAGAATCTCACATGATGGTATTTATAAATTGACATTTTCAGAATTAATCTTAAATACAATACTTTAATCCTATGCTTTTAAAAATGTTTTTATGTAGTTATTGTATTTGACTTTTATGATTATATTTTAAAAACCAAAGACACTTTTTTGACAATACTCTTGAAATCTTCATCTAAACTTTAACCATATTTACATTCTTGTTGTTCGACTCCCTACATATTCTTTTAAAAAAAAGTCCTCTTTTGCTGCATTTTGCATAAATGGCCCCCTAGCAGTATACGAGGTGTTGTTTGCAAGGAGCTTTGAGCACTTAACTGAATTTTAGGACACTCACTGATATACCATTAGGTCCTGGTGTATAAGATGTTCTTGCTTGTGTCAGAGCAGTGATCTCTAAGGATGTGTCATACTCGGAGTTTGGTATCTCGTTATCAATATGTTGATCTTGAACACAGTTCAGTCAAATACTACATAATGTGTTTGAGTTATTATTGTCATCGGATTCTGGGTAGTTGAGTTGACTGACCACTACCCACAATTTCTTGACCATCTAATAACATCATCCCATATTTTTATGTCAAAAGTTGTTTTTGAGTCCCAGCTTTTACTTTTGTATTCTGTTGCTAAGTTGTCTAGATTTGAGACTTTCATTTGCCTTGCTATTCGAATTAATGATATTTTCTTTTACCTCAAATTCTGTGAATACCATTGAGCCTTCAACCCTTGATTTTATTGTTCATATGCCCATTCTGTAGCCTGTGGAGTTTCAATAAAGATGTCAAGCAAGGAAAATAATACATGTTTACAGTCTTCTTTGCTTATTTCACAGTTAGTATTTTTTTGTACTTCTTTTTGACTCTTTCACTGCTTTGTGAAAGTATATATACACACGTACACATAGTTATAGATCAAAACAAGAGAAAAAACAAAACCTAAATACACTGAAATTCACCAGTTGAGAGCTAGGTAAACTAACCATAACTAGCACCAAATCATTCATAGCAAGGAGGAGATACATTTCAAAGACGCTGGTTGCAGGATAACTTACACACACCAAATTAGTATGACCTCACAATATATATACCAATAATTAACACACTGAAGCCAATAAATAATACACAGTTGTCTCATTAACAGAGTTAATGGTAAATTGATAAGTAATGTCCTCTGTAAGATTACATACATTTGCAAGTGCATCTGTCACATCAAAAGCTTTAATGTTTGTATGGCTGCTGTTTGAGTTCTGGACTGTGGAGTACCGCCTTGATCTTGAAGAAACCCTATTCATGTGTTTATTATGTGTTAGAGGTCTTTCGCATTCCTTAAGAATCTTAAAGTGCTTCCTTGGAAGACACTCCAATAATTGTTAATAGACGTCACTGTGCTAAGGGACTTCTTATGCAGGATGTTCTGTTGCATACCAGATTCGATTAACAAGGTTTCATTTACATTTGTACATATATTAAGCAAACACCATGTAAAATATTGTGTCACATTGAAACGCAGGAATGCAAAATGCAGTTCTTTCATTCTGTTTTCAAAACAGTTTTTTTTCCAGAATTAGACTTTTGTGTTTTTACTACGTCTTGCTTTCATGGTATCTTTGTGTTTTCTCATTGAACGCACCCGTTCCATGGGAGTTTTATTTCTTTAATGAATTAATCCATATGATCTATACCTTTATTGATCTCATTCGCTTGTTGTCAATCAGGATTGTGTGATAATAAATCTGACTCACAAAGCTCACCAAATTGGATAATCCATTTAAGGCCGCTACTAGCCTTCTTTTCAGTCTTGCCTCGGACTCACCAGCATTCCCGCCACACCTACTATAATTGTTAGAGACTTTTAAGTCTTTCTGCTTTCAATACCTAAATTATGGAGCAAGCCATGCTGTTTGTTGAGAGGAGTAAATTCCCCCATTTCATCTAAGTACACTCAAAAAGCTGGATACATTCTTCCAATTTTAACAGACATTTGCCTGCTTCGTTTAAATAAGGGAGGAGACTGTAACATGCTTGCTGCAGCTATTTTAAATGAGAGGAAACTTGATCAAGTAGGAAAATTGTAAATGTAAAAAGTCTGGCCAATATATTATGGTGGCTAAAACATGGAGAAGAAAAACTTTAATGCACAATATCAGTTCAGGGAACCGGCCACTAGTTGGAGCTGAGGGAATAATAAGTTGTAAAAGATGGTTGAAAAGGGGCAATCACTGTCGATGTTGTGGTGGAGTTGGCGGCTGGTGTAGGGAAAATACCAGCTGTGCCCCTAGGGGTGAATGTGAATGTTGATCTAGCCCATGGACTAGGTGTACCAGTGCAGTGAGGCCTAGAGGAGCCAAGACAGTTTTAGCGCCTTGACCTGTAGGGTGACACCCTGGGCACCGTGTCTTCTCCTCCCCCCCCCGTTTTCTCCCCCACCCTGAGGATTTGAGGTGGGCAGCCCTGGGGCACTGGAGACCCGAGCACTGCTCCTAAATAGAAGGTCTGAACCTCATAACAGACACTCAGGGCAAAGTGCACTGGGGACGACCGTGGCGGCCTGACAGGGGGCGCAGAAGCCGGCGTCCATCCACCGTGACTGACCAGATAGCAGAAGAGGAGGTCCCTGAAGAGTCTGACTCAGGGGCCGAGGGTAGTCTCCATCACGAGAGAGAGGACTCAGAGCCCGGGGAGACGAGATCCCTGAAATGACAAAAGGTCACCCACAACAACCCACTAAACAAACTAGTTTAGATAAATACCAGGAAGGGAGGGCAAGACACAACAACATTAGAGTGGTGGGGATCCTGGAGGGCTCCGATGGCCCCGGCATGGACTTGTTTCTGGAAAACCTGATTCTTAAACTCAAGCCAAAACGTTTGTCAAACTTTTTCTCAGTGAAAAGAGCCCATAGGGCACTAGGTCCACTGTCAAAACCGCCCCCCCTCTCCCCCCCAAGCACAATCATTGCCCGCACATTGAACTATAGGGACCAAGACGCAATCCTACCAGCAGCCAGGACACTCAGAGACCTACACGTGGACAATGCGGGGATCTGATTCTTCCCAGACTTTACCTTGCAGGTCCAGCGACAGTGCAGAAGTTTTGACGAAGTGAAGAAAGCTTTAAGTGCAAAGGAACTGAAATATACGATGCTCTACCCTTCCAAGTTCAAAGTGATCACAGATGGGAAGACACTACATTTCGCCACTCCAGAAGAAGAATGGGACTGACTGGAGGGATAGAGAGTGTCTGGTAAGGGGACCACTGGTGACAGGCGAAGGGACAAGTCCAAGGCCCCTGGCGAGAAGAGGACCGCCCCCTCTGGACTGCACCTGAGATCCAAGTCCCCATGAGAAGAACACGTAAACACTTACCATGAGAAGTCAACGGGGGGATGGTGGCAGTGTTTTGACTGGGGAAGGTGGGGATATGTCATGGGGGAGACTCAATTAACAAGGAGATAGCATAACATTACTGAGCAGGTTGTGGGAGGTGGAGACTGGGTTGGGTGGAGGTCGGAATGGGCCGGTGACTAACTCCTAAGACAGAGGGGATTGTTTTTTCAACATCCACAAAGGTTCTCATTCGACAAGTTGGTAACCGGGCGGCTGCACCATGTCCTGCCATCATATGTTGAGTTTTGAGCGACAGGCACTCTGCATGTTTGGGAAGTGGGTAGTTTGAATTGCACTGAGCAGGGTTTCGGGTGGGGGGAGTTGTGGACACTATTATTTACATTAGTTAAATCTAAGGCTTCATGGCACTCTGCATGTTGCAAGTGCTCTCAAATGGGAAGGAAGGGGTTAGGCACATGGGTTCTCTCAGGGGTGGTGTGGGAGGTCAGTACTCCACCCGTAACTAGAGACAGTACAGACGATCACCCCACCTGAGATCACACAGAGCTTGAAAATATGGTCATGGAATGTCAATGGGCTGGGAAGCGGTATTAAACATACATTGATCCTGCAACACCTAAAACGCCTTGGCCCAGACATAATTCTTATACAAGAAACACATCTAAGAGTAAGAGGTCTTCACTACAAGGCATTGGACCGAATGGGCTACGTTCTAAAAGCTCATGCAGGATACACCTCAGACTCACGGGAAGGGAATACGGATTAAAAAAACGCTACCCTTCATCTCCCAAAAAGTGTGGAGAGTTGACCACGGGCACTATGTGGCTCTCAACGTGACCTGGAATGGAGTAGATCTTAATCTATGCTCCGTTTCTGCCCCACCTCGACTCCTGACCATGACCCTCCCTGACCTGAGAGGTCTGCTGTTGGGACTACTCATGGAAATACTCCTGGTAGGGAGCGACTTTGATTCGGTTCTTGACCCCCAAATGGACAGAACAGGCACAGGCGGACAGGGAGGGGGAACCCCACTCTCACAGTTTACATCGGCAATGGAATTGTCGGACCTCTGGGGAGAATTAAACTCACACACTCGGCAACATACATATTTCTCGGCACCGCAATGCAGTTTCTCCAGAATAGACTTTATTCACTCTCCAGTCCCAGCTGCCAAGATTCAGGTCAGCGGTACAATTAGCCAGGAGTATATAAGATCACTCCCCAGTGGAGGTCCAATTACAAGGCCCGGCTATAGACCACCCATGCCCACCCAGGTTGGATGCCTTGTACCTAAAAGATAAAAACACAAGAGACAAAATACGCAGGGAGGTGGACTTTCAAGAGAACCAGGGGTCTGTTGAGTCGGCACTGACCCTATGGTAGGCCTTTAAAACAGTATTCAGAGGTAGCACTCAAGCAATAATAGGGGGAGGAAAAAAGACTCCAGATGGCAATGTGCCGAACTGGAGAAGAAGATATTAGAAATAGAGAGTACAGTGCAAGTACAAATCAGGGAATGGACTAACATCAGTTGCAGTTCTGTTAGCAGGATTTGAGAGAATTGATAGAAGACCGGGCCAGCAAGCATGCTTTGGCAATGCAGCAATGTCTCTACGATGTTGGAGATAAGGCAGCCAAGCTTCTTGCGCGGCTGGAATCACGTGATAGGGAGAGGTCCTGGGTACATAAAGTGAAAGACGAAAATGGTACGGTTCAGTCTACCAATGCGGGTATAGTCGAGGCTTTGCCTCTTACTACGAGGCTTTGTACGCTTCCCAGACCTCAATGACTGTCTCAGACTGTGCGGATTTCTTAAGGGACATGACCCTCTGACCATTAACTGAGGAGCAGTGAGTGGCCCTAGAAGCCGATCTATCCGAGGAAGCCCTGCAAGGGGCACTAAGAGAGTTGCAATCGGGCAAGGCAAAAGGATGCAATGGCTTGCTGATAGAGCTCTACAAAGGGTTAGCAGGAGTGGTGACCAAACCAATGATGGCAATGTACCAAGAAGCTCACTCCATGGGCTGTCTCCCACTTGATCAAAGAACGGCAACAATAGAGCCATACTAAAAGATGGAAAGCTCCCTACTGAACCCAGTTCGTAAAGACCAATCTCCCTGCTTAGTGTGGAAGTTAAGGTGTTAACCTAAAACTTTGGCCACTAGATCGCGAGAAGTTCTCCCCCACGATAATACGCCCCGATCAGTCAGGATTTACTCCCTGCAGAAGAAGGAGGCTCAATCTGAGGGCCATGTATGGGGTACTTCACTTAACCAAATCTTACACAGATAAGCAAACAGTTGCAATGGCTGTGGATGCGAGAATGGCTTTTGACTCGGTGGAGTGGAACTATATCTTCGCAGTCCCTCCCGAGGCTGCTCTACGTAATGCAAAATACACCGTAGAAGATTCCACCAGCAGTCTTTACAGGAGGGGGCACTCCATGAATTGCGCCGGCCAAATTACAGAAAGGGGTATATGAGGGAGGACTGGCGATTCAAGACGTTCAAAAATATTACTGGGCCTCGCAACTACTGGTAATTTATGACTGGGCATTCACAGACCACCAGGACCCAGCATATAGAGTAAACAGAGGATGCATGGTAAAAGGAGGGTGGGAGAGATTAATGTATGGCAAGATGGGCAGGGACGTCTCACCACAACACACACAAGTGGTAATACACACATGGCATGAGGCTACCAAATTACTGGGGTGGAGAGGGAAACTAATGGCTGAGACACCGCTGTTGTACAGTGCACTTCTGCCAGAGGAAACAAGTTTGAATGGCTTCCACAAATGAAGACTTATTGGCATAGAGAACCTGGGCGGCATCTGGAGAAACCAGTCATACATACAGTTTCATGACCTGCAAAAAGAATTTGACTTAGTTGACTAGGAACGTTTCCGACACACCCAGTTTGGGCATGCATTACACTGTCATTTGCCTATGGGAGAACAGCTGCCTGAAGCCTCGCCGCTAGAGGACCGCCTATTGCACTGACACAGAAGGGAGTATCTATACTTTCTAAGAAATTAATCAACAACTCCCCTGATCTACTTGGTCCCCTCAGACAGGTGTGGGAGAATGATCTGGGGAAAACACTAGATGACGAAGACTGGACGGTGACTCTCCAGACCGCCCGGGAGATCTCCATCAGAGTGAGATTCCAATTGGTCCAACTTAAGATCCTTCATAGATCTTACAATCCGCAAACATAACATAACATGTGTATGTGTAAAACGCACGTTCACCACTACGGGTATCTTGGCGCTGAATAACAGATGTTTGTTGTTACCCAACTCAATGCACTCTCCACTGTGCAGAAGGGGCTGTGGGAGCGAAGGGTCCTTCTATCACATTCTGTGGGACTGAAGGAAGATCCAACATTATTGGTCCAGATCACGTCAATAAGGCAAGGGTGGCGGAGGTGGAGATCACGGCAGAGCATGGATGGCTACTATTAGGAATAAAGGGGGACAAAGCCTGACCTAGGTCAAATCCGGCTTAGGTTAGTGGCCAGGGTTGCAAAACGAAATATTACAAGGGCATGGTGGACCACGGCCGCACCGACTGTTGAGGACTGGCAAACAGATCTAAATTGGTGTCAGAAGGCAGTACAAGTGGTTTACACAGCTAGAGGGTGCCCCAAGAAATGAGAGAAAATGTGGGGTGATTGGAGAAATTACAGGGGTAAGGGACACAGGAGGGGGGGTTGCTCGTAAAGTAGGGTGATAACAAGGTTCACTGGGAAAACCGAATCGTATGGCCTTAAAAGCGCCTTGACAATTTGCCTGAATCATGTACTATATGGTGTTCTGTGAAGCCAAAATGAATAAACATGTGCAATGACCAAAATCATACCACTGCGGAATGATATGTGAAGCCTATTGGTTGTTTACCAATAAAAAGATTTAAAAAAAACAGAAAATGAGCAAGCGCTGGCAGCTACAAGCACTTCTAAAATTAGCAAACGGGAGCCAGTCTGGAGTTTGAGGGCTCCAGCAGCATTTCCTTACCCTATCACCTATTAAAACAGGACAAGGGCATTTACAGCAGGAAAGGAGAACCAATTGGCATCCAACAGTATAACCTAATGATAACAAGGTCTTACCCCGGTACTAAGCCCTTTTATGGAAGTCTGGGTTAGGTCATGCTTAAACCTTCATAACGTTTGCCACAATAAAAATATACTGTTGTAAGGTATTTTTTTTTTTATTTCAAAGTACTTTTCAGATAACAGTTGGAATTGTAAAACATTAATTTACATGAAGAGATATTTGAGAAAATCTTCCGTTAGTGCATTTCATTTAATGGACTTCAAGAGCTGCTCGATATTTTCCACACAAAAAATAAAGACTTATTGCTTCTTTTGCCTTTCTTTTAACAGTTTATAATCCAAGAGTTTTTTTTTATTTATTTAAACATTTCCAGTTTAAGAAGAATTCTATTAAGATTTGTAAGGCTATTGAAGATTAGGCATTGGGGTAAATGGACTTTCTTTCCACTTTGTACTTTTTAATGAGCCTTCATTCGAATTTTTTAAGCAGAGGCAATAATTTAGGAAATAAAAATCTAGAGCATGTTTAAAGAGTAAGTTACTTACCTTTAGTAACACCTTATCTGGTAAAGGCAGGATCTAGCCGCAGATTCCTTACCGTTGAATTATTCGCAGGCGTCAGACTGGATCCAGAAAATGTTCTACAACAGTACCTCTGTATCTCAGTAGAGAGGGCATTGAGTGACTCCGTAGCAACATTGTCCGCTAGATGTGATGTCGACAGAGTCCATATAAGCCCTTCCCCCTGCTGACATCAGTATGTTCCTTTTATGCGCTTCTACTCTGATCTGGAGAGCTATACCTCTGCCCATATTTGGCCTTTCGACGTTGTCTATGACTCAGTGTGCTTTTTCCGGATTCTATTTGCATGTGATGTCTGGGTGTGCAGTGTAACTCCGACGGGTGCAGCTCCTGTCTTCAGCTTCGGTTGTCGGCGTTGCAGGAGTGCCTCGTGACACTGTCAAAGATCCTGAGACGGTTGCAGTCTTCTTCCGAGGACCGCTCGAGTGCACGCTCCCCAAATCCTTCATCTTTGCTGTTGACTGGTAAGTCACGTCCTAAGCAGTCGGAGTCACAACCTTCCCAGGGCCGGACTGGGAATCAAAACTGGCACTATCAAAGAGCTCGGCTGCCCCCCCCTGGGAGCGGACGAGCTTTTCGCCAGGGCCGGTTTCGGACGATTTTGTTACAGGGGCCGAATTTGTAGCTGTGATGCAAAAACGGCCTATGTAACAAAAAACTCTCCACAGGGGCCCAAAATCGGCCTCCACCCTAGCGGCTCACCGAGGAAATGCCCGGTGCCCGCTATGGCCAGTCCAGCCCTGGACCTTCCCCAACTTTACCATGCACATGCGGTGTCCCTGACATGCCTCCAATTCCTCCGGTTGCAGAGTCGGAGTAAGACCTGACCAGACAGGATAGGAGCGGAAAAAGGGGAGGGGGTCTTGCAATCATATACAAGCAACACTTGAAATTAAAAAATACCAACTCCATTGCTTTTGATGGGGCAGAGAGCCTTCAGTTCTGCTTCCAATTAAACAGCAGCACTACGTTTGCAGGAGCTCTTATTTACAGACCCCCCGGCCCGTCACAGAATTTTATTGAGACACTAGGAGACAGTATTAGTCCCCTGGTGATTAGATATTCCAATTTCACCATCTTAGGTGATTTTAACATCCACTTAGATTCTCATAATAGTCCTAATACTAGACAGTTTTATGAGACTATTAGTACGATAGGTTTAAAACAAATGATTGAGAACCCTACACATACCGCTGGGCATATCTTGGATGGTATCTGTACTAACATGACCAATCTCTTTGTAAAACCTCCCATTACAATTACTTGGTCAGACCGTAAATATATTCCATTTAAGATTATTCCTGATAAGGACCCAACAGTGATCCCCTGGAGCCCACGGGACTCTACGAAGATTAGAAAATTGAATAATATGCTTATGCACCCAGAGCTTTTAACTAAGGCTGAGATAATTAAACCCATTCTCTTGGGTATCCCATCTATAGATAATGATAAGTTTAATGAATGGATGGTATCCCTGGCTGATAATTTAGCTCCACTTACTTATCCTGGAAAATTGCGGAGTAATAACAAAAAAGCAAGCTCCATGGTTCACTCCCCGTTTAAAAGAATTGCAAAGTAATTGTAGGAAACAAGAAAGAATTTGGAGGCGTAGCTATGAATTGACTGATCTTATGTCTTTTAAAGCTGCTCTTAAACAATATCACCATAATATCAAATTGTAAAAAGCTACTTTTTACTCCAATCAAATTAATCTAGCAGGAAACAATCAAAAAACAATTTTTGATATTGTTAAAACATTTACGAAACCTAAGATATTGGTACAAGAAATGATACCATCACAAGCTCTATGTGAAAAAATCTCAGAATATTTTGAAGAAAAAATCATGGATTTAAGGAAAGATTTCCCAGTGACTATTCTTCCAACTAATGATTTTATACTCTCAGGGACCACCGGAGCATTTTCCAGCTTTCAAGAAGTTAGCTTGGAACAATCAAGACAGGTCATTCTTACCTGTAAATCTGGTTCCCAGTTTGATCCCTGTCCTCCCAAAGTCCTTCAGGCACTTGTAGACATCATTAATCCAGTTATCAATAAAATAATTAATTCGTCATTTGAGTCCGCCGGTGTCCCGGACATCTGCAAAATTGCAGCAGTAAAACCCCTTCAAAAAAAGAAAATTGCGGACCCCACCACACTTTCCAACCTTAGACCAATCTCACTGCTGCCCTGGTTGAGTAAGTTGGCTGAAAAATTGGCAAATAAACAATTAAATGATTTCTTATTGAAGGAAAATATCCTCCACCCAAAACAATCTGGTTTCAGACCTGGTCATTCAACAGAATCAGTGCTGCTCCATACATCAGAAACTTTAAAATTGGCTTTAGATCAAGGCAGGGACGCAGTACTGGTTCAATTGGACTTATCTGCAGCGTTTGACACTATTTCCCACGCTGTTCTGCTGGATAGACTTGCTACTAATGGCATTACCAACAAGGCACTAGCATGGTTTTCGTCTTTTTTAGAAAACAGACGTAGCACTGTCACCCTTGGCCATTACAAGTCGGAAGATAAACAAATTTTGTCAGGGGTCCCTCAGGGTTCTTCCTTAAGCCCAACACTTTTCAATTTATATATGACCACATTACTCACTTTGATTGATTCCTTTGAGGTTGAGGCTATTACATATGCAGATGATACACAGATCATCCTTACCTTGGACAAAAATTCCACCAGATCCGAGGACAATTTCTATCACTGCCTAACGGCAGTCATGAATTGGATGAAATTTAATCATCTGAAATGTAATAGCCAAAAAACTGAAATTATGCTGTTTGGGAAAACTAATCTTTTTTCGCCCAGTCAGTGATGGCCTGAAAATATGGTCCCTCCACCAAACACTGCCGATACAGCTCAGAATTTAGGAATTTTATTTGATCACTCTTTATCATTTCACAGTCAAGCATTAGCCGTAGCAGGCATGTGTTTTTACACTATAAAAATGCTGAGAAAGTTCTTGGACCTATTACCTCTTCATGCTAGGAAATCGGTTGCGGTAGCTCTAGTGCTTTCACGCCTGGACTACTGTAACAGCTAGTATGCGGGGGCAAATAAATCTACTATAAAAAAGTTACAAGTGGTCCAGAACGCAGCAGCCAGGTTGATGCTTAGGCTTCCTAGGGGAGCCTCTTCTTCAACAGCACTTCAACATCTACACTGGCTGCCTATACATAAAAGAATTTTGTTTAAAATTTTAACTATCATCTATAAAGCTATTAAAGCATCAGGGCCAGCATATTTTAGGACTAGAATTCGGCCTTATACCACACAGCTTTCTCTCCGATCATCCTCAGGACACTATTTGACAGTCCCCAGTTATCGACTGAAAACAAAAGGGGGAAAAACCATAGCGGTTTGGGTACTAAAGCCTGGAACAGTTTGCCGCTCCAGTTGAGACTGGCTCAATCAGAATGCCTTTTTAGGAAGCTTTTAAAAACGTGAATTTTTTCTGTCACTGATAGTACTGTGTTCTCCCTGATATTAGGATAACCAATAGGGACTCACAGTCTACCCGCTTCCTTAACTCTTCCCTACTGTTCTGTTTTCTGCTCATGGTCTGTTAGCGCCAAGATGCTCCTTGGAGTGAACGTAGCGCTTTACAAATAAGTTCATTCATTCATTCAGTAAGAGTCTGCCCTGTGCCTTCCAGCATTCCCCGGGTGACTCCGGATCAGATGAGCGAATACTAATTCTCCCTTCATCCTATTTTTGGCTCTATGCCTCACTCAGGTGCGCGTCTTGGCCCCCAGGAGGCCAGAAAAGCCTTGCCTGACTCCAAGCGGACTCCGGTGCACAGTCCTCCGGCCCGGGGTTCTCACCTGTGACGCCAGTGTTGGAACCGATGGCGCAGATAACCACTACTATGCCTCTCCTTAACGACGCCGAGATGTCGCCTCTTTAACGTTGGGGTTGGCGTGGGCAGTACCGTTCTTTTCGAGCTACCTTCCTCTGCCTTCAGAGGAGCCCCCTGCTAATTTTTCCCTCAGAAGACATATAGTTTGGTCATGTCTGTGATGACATAATTGACACTACTCCGCCTAATCCGGAGTTTCACTGGGTGTCTGACCTTGGGGAGGCTGGTGGCCCGGACTCTTCCCCGTCCTCTGGTTTGTCTCCATCAGATAGTCTAAATTCAAGTCTAAGTTGGCCGACTGGGCAATTACTCAAGAGGCCAAAAATATATCCAATTACTGAACTAAATATTTTTTCACTGTTCTTTGTGAAGTTTAACCCAGGTAAACATTTGGCCTGAAATCCATTTACAACGGAAATCACAGTTGGACTGTTTAGGCTGTAATATAGTTGCCTAAGGTGAAAATTGGAAGCGGAGTATTTTATATTGTACTGCCTTAACATGACAAACGTAACATGTTCTTGCGTTGCTAAACTCTCAAGTCCAGATATGAGTCAGTATGTCAAGCAATTCCCCACCTATAATCTAACAAATTTGTGTCTTGCAGTTCCCAAATGTCACAATTTTGTTTTTTCACATTCAATTTGATGTTGGTGGTGGTGTATGATCTGAAAAGACAGGATCATTCGCATATTGAAGCACTGGTAGTTGTAGATATCCCAATCTAGGTGGAAAAGATTTCTCAGTTTTCAGTAAAGTAGCATGTCTGCATGACATAAATTAAAGGAAAGGGCCAGCAAACACGTTTTAATGCTGACACTTGTTCCGTCCCTTACCTTTAATCTTACCCAGGAGTCAGTATGCAGAAGGATAGCTTTTAATAGGGGTTGGGGATACCCCATGATATTGATTTCCATCAGAGAAGGTCGCGCTGACATCTAAATACAAACAAGAATTGAGGTTCCATTAGCTAAGGCTTTTTGAGCCATTTGGTTGATGGTCAGAATGTTATCAATGTCTCGGACCTTTGTCTGGAACTGGTTTTGAAGTAATAGTAATAAGTGTGACTGTATAATCCATTCCTCCAGTTCAAAAAGTAGAACACTGGCATATATTTTAGCATCACAGTCAAATAGGGTTATAGTTCTATAATTGTGTGTCTCTTCTTCCCTATTCATTTGTTTATAATGTGTTAAAGGTCTTTCTCGTTCCTTAAGAAATCTTAAAGTGCCTCCTTGCAAGACACATCATTTTTAATAGACATCACTTTGCTAAGGTATGCAGCATGTTCTGTTGCATATTACTTACCGGTTTCATCTATCATTTATTAATATATGAAGCAAAAGTCATGTAAAATATTTCATCACAATGAAACGTGGGAATGCAAAATGCAGTTGTTTCATGCGGTTTTTAACAACTTTTATACATCTTGAAGTGCATGTTTTATGTGAATCGTATACAATATTACGATCCTACATAGTTCTGCAGGAGGACAGTGTACCCTGTATATTCTGCCCAAGTCACCTACATGTTAAAATTTGCATCCCAAAAGGTGTTACGTTGGGCTTATTTTGTATCCAGTCTGGAATAGTTGAAAGCACAAATGTATGCATTGCCATCTTGTCCATCCTCATTGTTTGCACCCCATTCTTCCTCCTGTTGTTACTTGCCATCCCTCTCTCTCATCGCTGTTACTTGTTTACACAACACATCCTGTTTTACTCGCACCCTGCACGCTCGTTTTCCTCTTTTATCCTCTTGCTTTCACACTGGAAAGAAACAGAGGATTTATCCGTTACTTCCTCATGGTCCAAAATAAAATATTTGCTAGCATTCGCGCCAAGAATTTTCAATTCTATTCAGAACATGGAAGTGAGATTTATTGCTTCCGTTTCTTTTACTGCAAAACAGAGCAGCCAATGAAAAACGTTTTAACACAATATAAACTACATTTCCCATGATACGCTGCTCACAATCACCGATCATAGACCAGTAGCCCAAATAAGAATTGCCATTGCCGTTTTAAGAGCCTCTTTCTTTGCTCCGAACAGTCCATCAATTCAAACTGTGCCAAGAACCACTATCGCCTGTAGGGTCAACTCCAGCTGCCATTACCCAACATAGGAGCAACAGCTCATCCAGTAGCCGGAACACGAAGTGTCAACAAGAACATGAGACTGGAACAGGATCACTCTGCTTTCTGATCTGAACCTGGAAATAAAAGAAGACCCATAATAGCCATTACAATCATATAATGACTGACATATTGGGTGGGATAATCCTTGCCTCCGTGTCCTTAATAGAATTTAAAATTCTTGGTGTGAATTCTAGCAAATATTAAATTTTATTTCAGGACCAGAAGCTCCGATTTTTGCTAGTTTAACGCTTATCATAAATCACAAAGTAATATAGCCCACAGGTTTAAAATAAAACTGTTTAAATGTAGGTTCAGATGACCAGTCAACCGTCTTCATAATATCCTGAATGGTAGAACTCAAAATAAAAGATTTAGATGCCATCGCCCCTCAAACAGAATGAGCTCCAAAGACTTGCGTATCAACACCAGCTTCCGCCATGATTGATTTCAGCCATCTAGCAATTGTGGCAGATGAAACCGATTTAAATGGCTTTTGCCAAGCAATCAATAATTGTGTATAAACTTCAGGTCGCAAAGTACAAGTACGTTCTTTGTAAGCTTTTAAAAATTGAACCACACATAATTTAACATTATTAGAAAATGCATTATCTTCAATACAGCAAGGAAACGTTTTTGTTCTGCCTGTAATGGAAACTCTTACGGAGCAAATACTCTACCTGTTAAGTCTGGGACTCTCACATCCGAAGTACGTCTACATGCACATAAACATTAAAGCATAGCCAGCTTAGATAAATGAGAACTGTCTGGCCACCTTTCAAAAAAAGCCAGAACCAATGATACATCCCACAAAAAGGAATACTTTGCCTTGGAAGGATTACCCACGCAGATACCTTTAAGACGTTTGCACAGAACTGGATGCATCTCTACCAGCTTACCATCAACCTGTTTACGACTAGCAGAAATGGCAGATCGAAAAATATTCACAGATCTGTAAAATGAACCTTCTGAAGCCTTGTGGGACAGAAAATTTACAACGTGGGATAACGCTTCCTCCAGGGAATCCATGTGTTGTTCCAGGCACCATTCCATCCAGCATCGCCATTCTGAGGAGTACCGTTTTCTAGTGGAGGGAGCGTAGCCTTGTTGGATGAAGTCTAAAGCCGCCTCCGAAATGGCTGGCAAATTCCACTATTGCCTGAAAGCCTCCAGACCATCACGGACAGCTGCCCTGACATTATCAGCAGATGAAGCTCTCTGTGAGGGCCTAGAGCATCGTCTGAGACCAAGGCAGGAGGAGAGGATAATCGCATGTCATTTCCAACAGAATCGGAAACCAAGGTTGAGCTTTCCAAAGAGGAGTGACCAACCCTACCTCCGCCATTTGGCGAGTGATCTAAGTCGTCACTCTGGGAATGAGAAAAAATGGGGGAAAGGCATAATTCAGAGTCGCAGACCAATTCTGCGAAAAAGTATCCATTGCCATCACTAACGGGTCTGGCCTCCAGCTGAAGAATGTCTCTAACTGGCGATTCAGTCTGGAGGTGAAAAAATCCAATGTGCAAGGACTCCAAAGTGTTTGTATCCCTTGGAACAGAAGTGGATGGAGCTGCCAATCGCTGCAATCTGTTAGATATCTGGAGTTTCAATCCACCACAGTGTTGAACTGCCTTGGAATGTACTCCGCTATGATGGATATCTGATGACTCAGACAATAGGGCCAAAAGTCCTTGGCTATCTCCACCAACAGGGACAATCTCGTGCCCCCCAGTTCGTTGATGTATCCGACTGCAGATATGTTGTCCATCCTGAGAAGAATGCAACAAGAGATCTTGTTGGGGGAGAGGGCCTGTATCGCGAAGGACCCTGCCAACAACTCTAGACAACTGATATGAAGGGACAATTCTTGAAGAGACTGCTGTAGGAAGCTGGCCATACCATACCAAAGTAAGGTATAGTGCGCACAGAGTCAAGAGACTACCCAGAGGTATAGCAGAGACTAAATTAAGTAAGTACTAACAGCTCTCTTTGTGGTAGTGTGGGCGAGCAGCTAGCCTTATCAAAAGGGTGTGTTAAGCATTTATTGTATTCACTCACTCAAGGACTGATTACACATACTCAGACAGAATCCAGACCAATCGGGCGAGTATAAAAAAGGTATACCTGTATTTTATTTCTAGAACCAAACAGAACTTGGTATAGGTAGGTAAAACAAACTTTCAATGGTAAACCTTTACACAGAAATGCAATTGGGACTGGATTTGCAATTGTTACAGGTTGTTATGACTTTAAAAAGCAGTTTAAATTACACAGTAATTACTTTTTGATTACTTTCAGATTACACTGACTACTTGGGGTGATACGCCTAGATACCGCACCGAGGGATCTCACATCACAAGGTAATTAAGACTTTTTAGACTTTGCAGTTTAGTTATCATTTCTCGATACAAACATCAGTTCAACAGAGAAAGATTTTAGGACCAAAATGTCATAACATTGGTTCCTGTGGGAAAAAATGGTTATCGGTTTCACAGGTATGTAAATGTCTCAGGAGTGGGAGTTTTGGAGGTTAGGACCAAGGTTCCCCAAGGTCTAGGTAGGCACTCGGGTTGCACCACCAGTGGCACTGGGGCAGCTTGGTTCAGAGTGCAGGGGCCCAATGTTAGCCAATGGGCCTTTGGTCAGGGACTGCTTACAAGCAGGCCACTCGGGTGTGGGTTTAAAGCGCCTGGCGTTAAGGTCAGCAATGCAGGGGCCAGCAATCAGCACAGGAGCTGCACCACTAGCGGCACTGGGGCGGCCGGGTGTAGGGTGCCAAAAGACATCAGGGACCCTGTGAATCTTAATAGGGACCTTCGTTTTGGCAAAGTTGCTGCAGGCTTGGCCAGAGAGACTTCCTGAAGGCGACCACTGGCAGGAGAGATAAGTTGGGTTCTTGGGGGATGCCTGGACACCGTCAGTTGGGCCACTCAAGGCCATGGGGTGTCTGGTTTTCTTAATCGCTCTGGTCGCGGTCGAGGGGACCCTTCAGGCTGAGGATGCAGGCGTTGTCTTGAAGCTTGAGGGAGGTCGGGGATCACCAGATCCCAGGAAAGGATCGCTGGGGAGACCTCCTTGTGGTGTTGGGCCACTCGAACTCAGGTGGGGGCGTCAGGTGCAGAATTGCAGAGTCGCTGGAATCTGGATTCTGTGGGCGAGTCTTGGCATGAGCAAATCCGGTGCTCACAGGAGACCGTGTCTGTAAGATGGTTGTAGGGCAGGGGTTACTAGCTGCTGGAATCTCCGGGGTTCTTGCTGTTGGCAGGTCGTAGAAGGGACAGGCCGGTAGGGCTGGGGCCAAAGCAGTTGGTGTCCTCGTCTTCCTGGGTCAGCACGGCTCTTCGGTCCTTACTCTTCCTCGAAATGGAGGAGGCAAGGTTCAGGGGGGCCCTAAATAGTAGATTTAGGAGCGTTAAAAGAGGTGTGCAGGTTGGGACCAATGGGTCCCTTCCTTGGGGTGGGTACACCCCCTATTATGCCACCCTCCAGTGGGGGGGGGAGCATGATCCTCTCCCTAATTGGCTGTGTCCCCTCATCTCCAAGATTGAGGGGACTGAGATGTGTGTTTCACCACGCCTCTCCCACCTGAGGGGTGGGGTTGGCAAAGGTGGGCATACCTCTCTTCCTAGGTTAGTTTTCCCGCCGATTCTCCCACTCAAAGTGGGGGCAGAACCGGTGGGAGACAGCTGCTGAGGGGAGTAAAAGGCAGGGACAGCTTCCAAAGGCAGTAGGCCTTTGAAGCTTCCCCTTCATGGACACAGCCCACCATGGGGGAGGAGGCATGACACCTCTGCCCAGGATGGGCTTTGTTTCTGGACCCAGGGAGTAGAGGCTTTCTGCCCAGGGGTCCAGAAACCTGTCTGGTGGTGGCAAATGGCAGGCAGCCATTCAGGAACCACACCAGGGCCGGTCGTTTTTCAAGGGGCATCTTTAAGATGCCCTCTGCATGCATTTTACATTAAATCCCATTTGGCACCAGTGTTGGTTTAATGTGCTGAGAAGTTTGTTACCAAACTTCCAAGGTTTTAGTAAAGCCATTATGAACTGTGGAGTTCCTAACAACCAACCCCCAGACCATATACTCTTCATGGCTTTACTACATTTACAATGTCAAAGAATGGAGTTAGACACTGTAGGTGTACGGGGCTCATGCCACTGTACTCTCACCTGAGTGCTAGTGCACCCTGATTGAGGGGTGGCTTACCTAGGCCTCACGCAGTGGGTTTTAGGCGTGGCACACAGGGATGTGTGCCATGTCGAATCTTTACTTTTCTCTGCAACAAACCACGCAGACTGCAATGGTAGTGTATTGGTGGTAAGGTACAGGGTCTCCAAGGGTGGCACAATAGGTGTTGTAGCCCTTAGAAGCCTTCCCTGGTCACAGTGCCCTTGGTACCTATGGTACCTTTTACAAGGGGCTAACCTGTGGCCAGAGATATGCCAATTGTGGGTACAAAGGTACAGTTATGGTAAAGAACACAGGCTCTGGGAACCGGATTGGCAGGGATCCAGGGCGCATCAGGTTGGGTTGCATCAGAGACTGAGAGGAAAGAGGCGAGGGAGGCTGTTTTCGATTTTTGTGCCTCTAAAGCAGAGATCAATGACCTTTGCCATGGGACTTAATAATGATGAACTGGCGGCATTAGTGATACTTTCTTCTCAGACTCATAACATGTGAATCACACAAATTCTGTAAATCAGTCCTTCACGTCATGGGTAAAACACACATGCCCCATTTGTACAATTCTCACCTGGTCCAGCAATATTATCATCTCCTGCATCATATTAACCATGGGATTCGAGCAGGTATCCTTGCGATCCCAGATAACGGGAGAGGATCGCAAGTGAGGTCTGCCGTATCGTCCTGTTTTTGTTGGGGAGAATTGCTTCTTTTACACATCCACACCGAGTGCCGGCCCCTTGTCATTCCACAAGAGGAGATGGACTTGTGCGGGTTCCAATGCGTAGCTGACGCACGCGGTTGTGTTTCTATAACTCTGAGTTATTTTTGCTCAACATTACGGTAAGAGCGCTCGGGGCACCTGCAACCTAATTCTGCTTCTCGCCCTTTGTTCCTAGATACTGTGCATTATGTTGTATTATTATATATTCTTGCACACGTTTATCCCACACTGACTGCCGTGTTATTTCTTACCCATTGTTGCGGATATTCTCTCACATGGATTGTTGTGTCGATTTATAAAACGGATACAGTTATTAATTACAAGCACATATTAAGACTGTCCTTTCCCTCACTGGGGTAAGTATTTTTACTTTTTGGATCTTACATTCTCTACCATTGGTTGGTTGAAATGAGGCCTCATTGCCACCTTTCTTTCATTTTTGCTAGTGCCCGGCTGGGTCCCATGTGAGTACCCTTCCAATACTCTCACTTACTTGTGGTGCACTTTTGTCACTTTGACAGCATATTCCTTTTTTCAGGGACCGATAGTTCTTTTACTGGCATAAATTCACAGCTTCCGGGTTGTTTTCCAGCCCCACACTGATCTATTTTATTGTCATCTTTCAGATGTCCCTGCATTGCTGGGTCCTGAAAAGATCCCCTATTGCTAACGGGGTCGAAAAGTCGTCAACAATACTTAAAGCAAACCATTCACCATTCTCTATTATTATATTAGAAGGCTGTGCTCATTTTATACTAATCTGATGGTCGACTTTGTTATTTTGGAAAACATTTCTTTATGTAACAGAATATCACGAATTGTTTTGTAGGTTCCACGTTCACTGGGGACACTATGCACCTGTTTGAATATAATTGTGATGATTTATGTATATAAACTTTCTGAATTTACAAGTATCCTGTGGTATATGGTCTTATATCTCTCTCTGACATACACTTTACCCCTGCTCATTGCCATTGTGTGTATCAATATTGCTTATTGTTTACATTTGCCCACAGGAACTACTGTGATACCATACACACCCATACTGAGTATAGGACCAGTGGGTAGTATGGGGTTCATATGTATCCCTTTGGAATTATATAATTTTCCATTGATGAGTACAATTGACAGGATTAAGAAATGTATAATATGTAAGAAAATACATTCTATCGTCCTTTTTTAGAATTTTATGAAGCCACCTCTATAAGGAAACTAGAGGCAACCCTGGCGATAATAAATTATCTGCCTCCACACAAGTAGAGGGAGAGCCTGGGAGCATTAATTATACTGATAAGGGAAACAAACCAGTTACTGGGTACCAATAATGAAAGTGTAACATAAGATATTACCCGAATTGATACTTTGTATTTCATTCTATCTCTATAGAGTGCCTGACCAGACACAAATAAAACTATATATCTTGATGTCAAACAACAAGCAGGTACCCCAATATATTATTCTTACAGCATATGGGGCCCCCTATATATTATAGAATAGTAGGTTGCCAGCCCAACTATAGGACCATAATACAATTTGAGTAGCAAGTAGTGAACCTTATGATATACCCTGATATCCTAACGGGTGGGCATATTGTTTGAGTCCATCTGTTCTTTTTTATATAAGAAGTTTTTAGAAACTATTAAATGCCCTCATAATACCAGTCTGAATGAGAAAGTTTATTAATGGGTATACGTGAGTAGAATGTATGTGTAAATAGTAACTGAACTCTTTTTTTATGTAATTGGGTCATTTTTATTGGTAGTAATTATGTTTTAGATTTTTATCAATAGATCACTGTTGTCATAAAATTAGAGTCCTGAAGAAGGTGGTACTATTGAGCTTTCATCCACCGAAACGCTGCATCAACAACTTTATGGTTATTTTATTCATATATATGGATAGTTACATATCAGATATATATGTGCTTTTTTAAATATAATGACGTTGATATTTTGTATTCGTACATACGGATAAATACATGTTTGATATTTATGGGCTTTTTTAAATAAGTGATATTGATTATATAATGTGTTTTAAAGTTGTGTACATTGATGTATAAACTGTGCCTGTATATACACCAAGAGATTATTCTATGATTAGTACCAGAATTTGTCAGGCCGTTATTTAATTTAATTATTAGTTCTGTTTTTAACAATTTATACTGCTTAAACAACAAAAAGACATATGATTACATATGAAAGGGTTCAGAACTTTAGTTGTGTGTGGTAGAAGTGTGAATAAAGAAACGCCTGGTGTGTAAGGAGTCACGTTGGGGACACTACCTTGATATTTTGTTAATAAACCCTGTCCCCTGTGTAGTAAGCGTACCTCTCCCATCTTTGTGGAGCTAGTACATAGCCCACCACATGTTGTTTTGGTACACAATAGGGTTTCTCCCATCTTTCCCTCATAAGAGAGAGTGGTCCCTTTACAAAGTGCCCAAACAAAAGTTCAAAGGGAGAAAACCCTACTCCCTTCTGAGGCACCTCTCTGTAGGCAAAAAGCAGGCAGGGCAACAGAACATCCCATCTCCTTTTGAGCTTTTCAGGGAGTCCCATTATCATGCCTTTCAATGTCTTGTTGAATCTTTCAAAAAGGCCATTGGTTTGGTGGTGGTAACGTGTTGTGAACTTGTAGATCACTCCACACTCATCCCACATGTGTTTTAAGTATGACGACATGAAGTTTGAACCTCTGATGCTGCCTCTTTAAGAAATTCTAGCCTGGTGAAGACACCAATGAGGCCCTTGGCTACCACAGGGGCTGTAGTAGTCCTAAGGTGAATGGCTTCAAGATACCTAGTAGCATGATCCACTACTGCTAGTATGAACTTGTTTCCTGAGGCTGTGGGGGATTCAAGTGGACCCACTATACTCACTCCTACCCTCTCAAAGGGTACCCCAACCACTGCCCGGTCCTAGGATGCTTGATTCCGGTCCAGGGAAGACATGGCTTGGCAGTTCGGGCTGGACTGTTCCCATGAGGCACAGGGTCAAGACTGATTTGCATATGGCCATGTCTGAACTGGGGTGGCGTAGTGGGCAAAAGAACGATGGATTTAACCCAGATCTCTTGACTGGGGGAGAATGTCTGCATTGTCAGCATTCCATCCATCATTCGTTTGTTGTAACGCTTTTCGCCCTAAGTGGGATGGGTATTCCCAGACGTGGGACCCGTGCTCACTACGCCACTGGAGTCAAGCTATCCTGGCTGATGACGGCTGATAGCCAGAAACCGGTCCTAGGATGCTTGATTCCGGTCCAGGGAAGACATGGCTTGGCAGCTCGGGCTGGACTGTTCCCATGAGGCACAGGGTCAAGACTGATTTGCATATGGCCATGTCTGAACTGGGGTGACGTAGTGGGCAAAAGAACGATGGATTTAACCCAGATCTCTTGACTGGGGGAGAATGTGTGCATTGTCAGCATTCCGTCCATCATTTGTTTGTTGTAACGCTTTTCGCCCTAAGTGGGATGGGTATTCCCAGACGTGGGACCCGTGCTCACTACGCCACTGGAGTCAAGCTATCCTGGCTGATGACGGCTGATAGCCAGAAACCGGTCCTAGGATGCTTGATTCCGGTCCAGGGAAGACATGGCTTGGCAGTTCAGGCTGGACTGTTCCCATGAGGCACAGGGTCAAGACTGATTTGCATATGGCCATGTCTGAACTGGGGTGGCGTAGTGGGCAAAAGAACAATGGATTTAACCCAGATCTCTTGACTGGGGGAGAATGTTTGCATTGTCAGCATTCCGTCCATCATTTGTTTGTTCTAACGCGTTCAAGATACCTAGTAGCATGATCCACTACTGCTAGTATGAACTTGTTTCCTGAGGCTGTGGGGGATTCAAGTGGACCCACTATACTCACTCCTACCCTCTCAAAGGGTACCCCAACCACTGCTAGTGGGATTAAGGGAGCCTTTGGGTGTCCTCCTGTCTTGCCACTGGCTTGACAGATGACACAGGAGCTTACAACCCCTTCACCTTTTGGGACGTCTGGGCCAATAGAAGTGGGTGACCAATCCTTCCCAAGGTTTGGTCTGGCCCAGATGCCCAGCGAGGGAGATGTCCTGAGCTAGCGTGTATAGAAACCCCCTTAACAACCTAAGCACTACCACTCTCCTAGTGGCACCAGGTTTGGGGTCTCTGGCCTCAGTGTACAGGAGTCCTTCCTCTCAATAGACCTTGTGGACGCCACTGACATCTCCCTGCTCCTGTGTAGCAGCTTGCTCCCTCAGGCCTTCAAGAGTGGGGCAGCTGTTCCCTAGAGGGCCCCCCTGGTCCCAAGAGCTCTACCTCTTAAAGTTAAAGCTCCATGGGCCCAGTTCCCTCTGGGAGAGAGGTCCTAATCTTTTTGCTGTGTGAAAGCTGTTTCACCAGTCTTCCTACCATTCCTCTTAGGCGGTTGGGCCATAATTTCAGGCTCCAACTCTCCTTTCTCACCCTGTACTAGGCACTGTGCTTTTGTTTTCACACACACTATCTGAGGGATTTGCAGCATAGCTGCATGTGTCTTTCTTTCTACCTCAGCCCATGCTGAGGTTTCCAGATAACTTCCAAACAGACAGGTCGCTGTGAGCTTTGGAGAGACCACTACCTGTTTCAGGCCAGTAAACCCCGCCCGGAACCCCCACCCTGCCCCCCGCAGGTCTAATATCACCATAGCCATGGCATGGTTAGTGTTGGCCCTGTCAGCATTGGTAACTGGATAGCTGTTTCCAGTAAGGTACTGCTCTGGGGAAACCAGTGTATCTCTCACCATGGTGACTCTGGCACCTGTTTCCCTCAGGGCTTCTATCTTAGTCCCATTCACAAAGGGGTACTTCAGGTATTTCTTTAAGTTAGGGACCAGGCAGCCAAAGTGGCCTACCTTCTCTCCCCTTCAGAGACTGAAATAGCCTCAGTATGAACTGACATAGGAGATTTATTTTGGGGGGCGAAATATAGATGACATGATAGTTATCTGGACTGGCACCGAGAGAGAACTGAGAATGTATTTTGACTACCTAAACCAAAATCCTTTCAATGTCAAATTTACAATGAACTTATCACAGTCTCGTATGCAATTTCTAGATGTGGTATTCTATGTATCTAAAGGTATACTGCATAGAACATTATTCAGGAAGGAAACTGATGTGAACAGCATTTTACACTATGATAGTGCACACCCTCCATGTACTAAACACGCAATCCCTTATGGAGAACTAATCAGAATGAGCAGAAATTGCAGTGAGGATCACAACTTTTTACTACATGCAGACCAGACAGTAAAAAGACTTGTAACAAGGGGGTACAGGAAGAAAGATTTGGTGAAGGCAGTAGAAAAGGCAAGGAATACTAAACACGCCACTACACTTGGGAGGAAGTCTAAAATAGAGGCAACAGATCTCCAGTCACTTGTTACCACCTATTCCAGTATCAATCATGAGGTGTTTAAGATCCTTAAGAAAAACTGGAAACTCCTTAAAGGAGTACCTGGGGTTGTATCAGTGGCTGAGGATAAACCATCCATTTTATTTTAAAAAAGTAAAACTATCAGGGAATATCTTTGTCCAAGCTATACTTCACAAAAGGTACAGGATAAGGGTACCTGGTTGAAACGCCCTGTGGGATTTTACAGGTGTGGAGAGTGAAAGAATTGCCATTCTGGCCAGAATAAATTAAAAGTTTTCACATATAATTCTGGTCAACAACACACCATTGGTCAATTTATTAATTGCCAATCCACTTATTTGGTTTATGTGATCATTTGTGGTTGCTCTCAAATATATGTAGGAAGCACGAAATGCCAATTGAGACTACGGGTACAAGAACATCGTATAGAAGGCATTGCACAGGACATCTCTTATCCTCTGGCCTTACTCAATTGCAGAATGGGGACTAATATAGCCAATTTTTGGTTCCATGGTTTAGAACTGATTGACAAAGACCCTAGAGGCGGACATAGAGAACTGAAACTTTGTCAATGCAAGGCCAACTTGATCTGTATACTTAGAGCTGTTCATAAAGACCTGAACTCAGATAATGAGCTACATTACTTTTTTTAACTTGCCTTTTTGCGGTGAATTCGAGAACTCTGTTAGGGTGTGGCTTCCAATATGTATTTTCTTTCATTGAGCTACTGCGTGGTGATCTGCAATAGGTCTAGGTAATAGATGGAATGTAATATTGTATATCATGACAATAGACATTTTGCATACCCCCCTACATGCCTGCCTTTAATACAATATCGGTGTCTACTTCACCTGCTGAGGATCCTGTGGTCTCCTTCCACTCCATTTCCTCTACTTACTTTTTATGCTTTTTGCGTGTATTCCTTTATCACAAAGTCATTGTGTGATTAATTGGAACACAGTTGAATAATGGATAGGATAACAAGTTGTATCTGTTGACAATAGATATCTCTTACTACGATTCTGTGTCCGTCTATGTTAAAATGTTTCAGCTTTTTACTCTCTTTTTGATGTATGTGCGGTATCTTGCTCATTTGTTATCCATTTCTGACATCTTTCGTTATTATATCTGAAAGTTGGGAGGTTGTTGGAATAATTTAATTGGTTCTAGACTTAAATGGCATGATTAAGTTATTGAACTCTAGTTTTACGTTTGGGATCTAGGCAGGGCTTTAAGTGGGATGAAAAAACTGGGGGGTCTCTCAAAGGGGTGTGGCATATGTAATTAAGGGCGTGGCTTAAAAACACATAAGCAAAAAATCTGTTCTTAGCATAATGGCCCACCCGACTTGTATTTAGCCGTTTCTGTCATTGCATCGAGATATAGGATACAACTAACATCATACCTACAACAAGTCAGGACTATTGGCTTTGTCATTGGCTTTTAGTTTCATAAGAAAAATAAGCAGCAACTATGGCTTGTATATAATATTGAAAAAGCTTCCACTTAAAGCCCAGGTGACACCACGACAATGTTGCTGCTCCTGAGTCTCAAAAAGAGAAGGGAAATCCAGAGAGAAAATGACTCTTTAAAGGATTTCCCTTCCCCTGCAACGCTCACCTGGCATGACGTCATGTCGTACCGGCTCCACTAGTGAGAAGTGAGCAGTATGAGCAGTGCACATCGATGTGCCTGCTGTCACTGCAGTCCGGAAAAAAATGGACCGCCTGTGCCAGGGCGCAAAACAGAGCCCGCTAGAGACCCGTTTCGAGGCCCTCTTTAAAAGACTGCCGGTGCTCAGCACCGGTAGGAGTGAGACCAGGCCCACTTAAAGCCCTGGATCTAGGGATCCTCCATATGGAATACATTGTTTTGTTGATGATTTTAAAGATGGTGGGGTGTGGAGGTATTCAGAGTTCGTCTGGATTACTTTCCAATCAATTACTTTGCTTACACAATGTTGAGATGTGCTTCTTTATGTGTAGCTGAACGGACTTGTAGTGTTTTCAGGGTTTAGCAGGGGCGTAATACAGGTCCCCGCAGTCCCTGCAGTGCAGGGGGGCCCCCAAGCTCCAGGGGGTCCCCTCAGCTCAGTACTCTCTCCGGAGAGATCCTGATTGAGGTCGGAGGGGGCCCCTCCAGGTACCTTGCAGGGGGGGCCCCTCAAGTTTCATTACGCCACTGGGGTTTACTAGAGGGTGGACAGAATACTCTATTTATGCAACAGCTCATGCAATTTTTTCTCTGATTCTTGCACTTTGAGTGGTATTGTTCGATTGCCTGTGGTTCATTTTGGTGAGGTGCATCGATGGGATGCAGGCCTGCCAAGTATCACGCTTCAGGCGTTAGACTGGCGCATTTCTGTGTGGTGGTCCGCATCACTGCGCTGAAATGCATTGTCACGCATTTAAAGCGCCTCTTGAGCAAGCGTAGAAAGACTAGTAATAAACACCACTGTATAAGCAAAGCTCCCAGATGAGAACGCGCGTCCGCGCTGCTTTGAAGCCAGTAAGCTACGTTTGGGGGCTGACTGAGCTCGCTCTCGGCTCAGCTGGCTACAGTGTTTCACCCAACACTTGTCATTCACAGTTATTGTGCTAACTTGCCCAATGATGATGCATGGACATAATAGGCCAGCGACCAATCGCAACAGCCGACAGTGTGATACAAACGGGCCGACACGGTACATTTAACTATGGGCGGAGCCAGGTGGAGCTAGCGCAGGCGGGAGGCCACCGCTGCAGTTTGCACCACGTTGGGCCAGGTGACTAGGTTGGGTCCGGCGGCGTGATGATTCAGAGACGGTCTACGAAGTGGGGTCACTTCACCAAGCAAATAGACCTCCTTCTCTGTGTCCCACAAGCTACCAGCTAACTGAAGGTCGACGTGTCGGCTTTTCCGGGTGCGGCAGAAAAACAAGGCGTCCGCGCGCACTGGGCCTTTCCTCTCTGACGACAAACTGCATCCTCTCTTCTCAACTGTATGGCAGTTTCCGAATGCTCTGCAGAGGCGTCAGTGCAGCTTACACTGAGGCATTGTCAGACAGAGACCCCTCCCGCAGCAAAGATGGCACAAGTTCACCAACAGGAAGTGAGGCAGATTTAACTGCAAACACATGCACACTTCTGAGTTCTCACTAGAACGAGGGCTTTTAACATCATATCAGTTTCCCAGCAGTATTTATTTTCTTTGCATTTGCAGCCAGGCTGTTTTCAGAACTTCCGAAAAATGGCACAGTGAAGTATCTCTGAATGCAGTAAGACCTCTCAAGTTAAGCAGGCGAAATGATAAAGCAGACGGCGTGATGCGGGTTACAGCAGGCGTAATGCAGAAACTCGGGGTTGCAGTAGACGTGATAAGGCAGACACTCGGGGTTACAGGCAGGCGTGATGCAGATACTCTGGGTTGCAGCAGGGGTTATGATGAAGCAGACACTCTGGGTTGGTGCAGGTAATCAAGCGAAGCCTACACTAACTTATTCAGATGCATTTACCACGTGAGTGGTGGTCGGGGAAGTGTAAAGTACGTCTCTTAATGAAGATCCAGTAAGGAGGAGACGATTTCAGGTGAGTTTCAGTGCGTAGGCTTTATTCAGAAATACAGCATATCACGGGAGCACAGCTGTTCAGGTAGAAGCGAACTGTATTACAAATTAAGCAACACATTACGTCATCTCCCCTTTTTTTTTTTTTTTAAATAAAAATGAAAATGTGACCTGTAAAGAAAGTAAATAGTTAAAACATATAATAATCCTTAAACCTTTCAGGAACAGAACAATTTCTAAATGTCCTTTTAGAAACTAGAATAGAAGGTGAGGAGACTGAAGTGGTAGTTTGTGGAAAGTTACTGATGGAATCGGAGTGAGTGGAGTTGCCAGTTGAAACCTGATCAGATTGAGAAGAACTATCAGATGCAGTACCTAAAGGAAAATGTGAACAATCCTAAACATCTGTAACAGACTGCTTTGAAGAGAGAATTTTATTGGCTTGTTCAGGAATTAATTTGACTACAGCTCTCTTGTTCCACCACCACTTTTTATCCAAAAAGAGTGACCCTTTTGAGACTTTAAGAACCTGAATAGGAAGAGAAAATTTAGAGGCACCCTTTTTTACTTTTTTTTAATTTTTATTTAGAACCCAATCTCCAATCTGAAAATGATGTGAAACAGACTAATGAGAAGAATCAAAATGTTTCTTCTGCATCTTCTGTTGGGTCACAGCATTTCTTTTTAAAGTGACTATCTTGACAGGCTAAACAAGAGTTGTCATCCTCTTTTTTTTTTTTTTAAGAAGTCTAATCCAATTAGGACAAATGTTTCATCTGGATCCCTTTTTTTGAGTAATCTGAAAGGAGAGATTCCTGTGGTGGAATGAGGGGTGACAAGATAGGGCCACATTTTTTTTAAAAGAAAAAACTCATCAATATTGCAGGCTAATGCTGACTGTATACCTTCTTTGATAAACCTGTTCATTCTTTCAATGAGGCCGTTAGAAGAAGGCGAGTATAAGGCAACTTTAAGGTGTTTGATGTCATGAGAGGCAAAAAAATCTTGCATAGATGTAGAACAAAAATGTGAGGCATTATCTGTAACAAATTCTCTGGGAGATCCATCTGATAGAAACACTCTGCTAAGAAAGATAATGACAGAAAGTATTGGGTGTTTCACAAAAATCTAAAACTACCCACTTTGAATGGTAATCAATAAGAGAAATGATACAACGTTTATCATGTGACAACAAATCAAATGGACCAGCAAAGTCGATTGAGAGTTTAGACCAAGCCTCCTCAGATACAGCTACAGAATGTAAGGGAATTTTGGTGGTCTTCCAGTGTTTATCAGAAAGTAAACATGTATTGCAGTTATCAATCCAATGAGTAACATCCTTATCCAACGTGGGCCACCAAAAATGTTCTTTGAGTTTCCTTGAAGTAGCACCTATGCCCAAATGCACTTCATGTGCCTTATTAAAAAGGTTGGTGGGAGGGATAAATTGATCACCACGCATAATGAGATTGTTGACAATGGAAAGTTCATCTGAAACCGGAGCATAAGATTTAAGAGGAGCAGGAAGAGAATGTTCTTTTGGCCAACCTGAAATGATCATGTTCTTGACTGCATGAATTATAGGGTCATTGTCATATGCTAGAATCCTATCTGAATGTGAAAGCTTGTGGGATGTGAGAGAAAAATCTTCAATGGAAGCAACAACACATTCTATATCATAATACTTGGAGTCTGAAGATACATCAAGTAAAGGTAATATAGAAAGGCAATCTACCCTAACATTGTGTCCACCAGAAATATGTGGAATGCTAAAATTGTATTCATGCAATCTTGATAAAATGCTCACTAATCTTGCTGAGGCCTTGCCAGTGCCGTTGCCATTGAGTAAATTAAAAGGGGTTTATGATCAGTTAAAAGATTAAAAAGGGAACCTCAAATGAAGCTCTTAAATCTTTCAACGGCCCAGGAACAGGCTAAAGCCTCTCTCTCGATTGTGCTGTAATTCTTTTCAGCAGTAGAAAGAGCTCTAGAGGTGAAACCTATGGTATGCTCTTTGGCTCCATTCCACTGGCAAAGTACAGCACCTAAACCACGTTGACTTGCGTCAACAGAGATGGAACACTTGAGTCCCGGTGTGAACGAAGACAATGTAGGGGCTTCAACAATAACTTTCTTTATGAGATTGAAAGCAAGATCAATTTCTGGAGACCAAAGAAATTTAACATCTTTTTTAATAAGAATACGTAAAGGTTGCACAATTTGAGAATACCCCGGTATAAATCTCGAGTAATACTCGGTCATACCTAAAAAAGATTTCAATGAATCTTTATCATTAGGAATTGCCACATCAGAAATTGCTTGAGTTAGAGAAAATGTTGGTTTGATATCACTTGTAGAAATTGAGTGTCCTAGGTAATCAACTTCTGTTTTAAAAAATTTTACATTTGTCTCTGCCCAAAGTAACACCAGCATCTTTGAAGCGAGACAATACCTCTTTTAAGGTCTTTATGTGTTCATTCTTATTTTTCGAGAAAATAAGAAAGTCATCTTGGTATGCTTGAGCAGAGTCAATGTTTTTCAATAAGCAATCCTTACATTTTTGAAAAACACTGGCCGCAGAAGCCAAGCCAAATGGTTGCCTCAAATATTTAGAGGTTCAAAATGGTGTAATGAAAGTGGTTAAATCAGAGGAATGAGAAGATAATGGGATTTGGTGATAAGCACTGCGGAGATCAAGTAAAGTGAAATATGATGAACCACTTAAACCAGTTAACAAATCTTGAATTTTTGAGAGGGGGTGACAATCAATAACTATGTTTTGATTGAGGGAGCGGAGATCTGCACATAAGCGGATACTGGAATCTTTTTTTCTCACAATAACGATGGGACTGACCCCTTGGGATGAATCAGTAGGTTCAATAATACCTTCTAAAACCATTTTGTCTAAAAGTTTCTTCAGATCATCTCTCACACTCAGGGGAATGGATCTAAGTTTGTGTGTGATCGGTATTGCACCTGGTTTAAGTTTGATTAAGTGTTCAAAGCATATCACAGGAGCACAGCAGTTCAGGTAGAAGCGCAACTGTTGAATGGATCATTCAACAGTTGGAGCTTCGGGGCTAAACAGAACTTTTACAAGATGCAGCTTTAAAGATAAACATAACAGAAGATGCGCATGCTGCATCTATGACACTGTATATGGAACGAGACTGTGAGTAACAATAGAAGAGAGACAACAAGGACAAGATTACAAATGAAGCATTAAGCAGCACATTACAGGAAGTCAGTATTAGAATATGAATCTGGCCTTCAAGAAATACTGACTGCGCACCACTGAAGTCAGTGGGGCTCCTGGCCGCCGCGGGGTTGTGCAAGGTTCCTCAGCAGTCTGGCCGCTCCTACACAGTCCAGTGCAGCCAGGTGAGAATGCAGCCAGGCAAGTCGCTCAAGTCCTCTTCTCTTGGACCGCACTACTGCTGCACATCGCAGCTAGGCCTTTCCTCCATGCTCTTTGACCATCAACGGTGCTCGCTGACAACAGTGAGCACTGACACATCACAGCCCTGGCAAGCATGTGTGGCATTTGCGGAGAACAGCTGGGGGCATCGCATCCACCAGAAGTGGACCCCGAGCCAGAAATGTGGTGCCAGCTTGAGTGAATAAACTGAAACTTGTGGCTAGGAGGGCAGTGACATCGACTATGCACTGTTTGGGTAAGTGTCACTGAGCACAAGTTACATTAAACAAGATCACAATATATTCATTTTTTAAGCCTTTTACCCCATTTTTGTTTCTCTAAGTTTTAATTTCTGTCTTTTTGCCCTGTGTTTCTAATGGTCAATGCCAATCCACCTATACCTCTATGCTTCATTTATGTGTCCATACATTTTGCTTTCGATTCCCTGTGCCTTTCTACCCAGCGTCTGCATTAAGTTGTAGTACAGTTTCTTGTTCGGCAAATGGTTGTAATTTGTGATATTTATATATTTCCCTTGACTTCATTGCTTCATTTTGCTCCCAAGAAAGTGCCACTCATATTCGTTGAAATGTCACTCATAATAACACTGAAATTATGAAAGTGTCACACATGGCGATATGAAACCTTGGCAGCTATGGGGATGATGTGCCATTGAAGATAGACTGACCGTGTGCGTTGTTCGAAAGGCAACGGCCTAATGTTTTGTGGTCGCACGCATGACATTTTTGGATGCGACGCAGTGGGAATTTGGTTACGCTTCTGGGTATGGCCGAGCAGGTGTTCCGGATAGAGGACACACTTTCCTCAGCATTTTAGGAGTGTATTGAAACATTGGGAATTTACAAGCTTGGTCCTAACCGGAAAGTAACAGGAAGTCTTTTCGTTTCAATTTTGCACTAGACCCGAGTGAGTACATGTCACTGGCGGTTGTTTCGGCAGCCTTTGGATGCTAATGTTTTCGTGGACACGAGGGCGTGTCTTGTCTCAATGAAAATTTTCTAAAGACATATCTAAAATCGGTTAAAATCGGGTATTTTACTGTTCGTTAGGCTGATTTTTGTAGCCACGGGGTACGATTTTTTTCTCTAATCCGTGTAACACATGTTTTTCAAATTTGGCTTTGGCATTGTTCGCAGCGCTGATTTTATACTGACACAGGGTGGGTGGTTTGTTTATCTGGTATAATTTTTGTGACAGATGATTTGGAGTACGCTGTATTTGATCTCCTGAGGCCCAACACTGTATCCTGTTGGTAGATATTAAGAGGGACAACTTAAGAAGTTCTGCATTACTAGGGTTGTGATTTCTTTAATAAGTCAGTCCATTTGTGGTTCACTTTATACTAGGTGTTTATACTGCTGTATTATAAGGCAACTCTATCAAATGGTAACTCATGTAAGTTAGGGATGAAGATCCAATTAGTGCGATAATTTTACTGACCGATTAACTCTGGAATGTATAAATCATTTGGCGTATATCTGATTAACGAACTGTTGCTTTGTATGTCTTTTCCTCTTTAAACAGAAGTGACGTTTATTCTGAGAAGTACTCGAGGAAGCCATATATTAATTGGGGGCACCACGTGACATATCAGTGTGTGCCTTGACGAAATTACTGGAAAAACGTGGAGCAAATATTTGTTTGCTTTTATGACAGGTTTGTGAATTTTGGATCTTAATAAACAATCTTTGGGAATGATTTTTTCCCCGTAATTTATTCCCATCTATTAGGTGATCATTTTGACTGATACTCTATATTTTATGTTTTTGGATTTTCCATATTTGCACTCCCACATTTTCCTTTCTTCAAAAACCCTTCCTTTCCCTCGCCCCTCTTTGCAGATGTGAGCAAGTGTGACTGCCCATTAAAGAGAATCGCTGTCCTTCTAAAGTGCTTAATAAAATTTTGGTAAGGGACATACTTGGATTTATAACTAAAACCTTCTTGGGTTTTCCTTGGTGTCCTCCTTTATACACTTCTAGGTTGTTTGTGAGATGAAGGACCTTTTGGTTTATTCTCTGGTTTGGAACCTTAAAATATTGTTGCGCTTAACCCTTTTTCTCCTTCTCACCCTATTTTTTGTTGAAAGAGGTGTGTAAACTTCAGGAGATTTTTGACGACCCCTTCATGTTATGCTTTGGTGATCATAACACTTGGGTGTACAGACATAGGTTTGTTTTAATGAGGTAATGAAGTTATGAAACACAAAATATAATCTACATCTGCCCAAATGATGTAACAAAATGTAAACTCCTCTCTGGCCTCTATGAGAAACCTGTGTGTGGGGACTTCTCATAAGAAAGATTTGTACTGGCAATGTTGTAAATATCTGTTTGCTGGTTTTGGTTTTATCAGTCACGTTTCTATTGAGTGTTTATTTTGAAAATTGTGTTTTGTTTATATTTATGTGGTTTTATCACTTGCAGCCCTGGTGAAGCTTTTTCGAAGGTGAAATGCGTTGGCTGCGCTTATTTGAAAAAATAAGAAGAAAGAATTAAAGCGAAGAATCATCATTCAAGACTTTAAGTTGTATGTATATTTTAATCAATGAGCAGCTGATCTTTGAGGTGTGTAACCTGTGCTTTCTGTACTTGAACTATTTAGGTGACGAGCTCAGGTGGCGCGGTCATTCTGTCCCTGGCTGCTTCCTCTATTTTGTTTGAACCCTGATTTTCACTGGACACACTATTGATCCCATCTAGAGATTTGCCATACCAGAAGACACTGGTGGAAGAGTAGGGGCTGGTTGGTTGGAACAGGCAGGATCTCCAGTTCGGGGTCCCATCTTGTCACAATAGAAGCACCAGGCCTTTGCAGGATCAAAATTGTTCCCCTTTTACCTACTAATGGGCTGGGAAGAGTTCTTGGGCCCACCCCCTGACTAGAATTTTGGGGGCCTTTAGAAGAGACTCTCTTGTATTTTATCTCTGGGTTTCTCACCCTCTTTCTCCTGAGGAGGCTTTGTGACCCCTTTCTTTTGGTCATCCCCAGTGGTTGTCTTAGGTACCCTTGTCTTGACCCAGTGGTCCGCCTTCGTGACCAATTCTTGGGGAGAAATTGAACCTAGGTCTACCAGATACTGATGCAACTTGTCATTGATGCAGTTACTTAAAATGTGTTCCTTCATAAACAAATTATAGAGTCCTTCATAATTCTGCACTATACTTCCAGTTAACCGGTTACCCACAGTCTTTACTGAGTAGTCTACAAATTCCACCCAGGACTGACTCTGGAGCCCTCCTGAATTTAATCCTGTACTCCTCAGTAGTGAGTTCAAATCCCTCAATCAAGATGCCCTTCATGAGTTCATAAACTCTGCTTCTGTCCAAGTGAGGATCAGAAGTCCATCTCTGCACTTACCAGAAAACAGTTCCCAAAGGTGTGCCCCCAAGTGAGACTTCCTCACTTTTCTGGCTTCAAGCCCTCTCAAAGGCTATAAAACACTTGGTAATGCCACCACCATCCTCAATTGTAGGGGCAATCACTTTGGGATTATAGGATCCTTCTCTTCCTTGGTTTTTATTATTGCTGCCACCATTGATAGGACCTAGGCCCATATCTGCTCTCTTTTCCTAGAGCTAGGAGCCTAGTCTCTTGCTCTAGCATCCTGGCCAACCTTGCTAAAAGGTGGTCATCTTCAGTGAAGTTGTCTTCACCGACTTGCACGGAGTCTAGTCTCCCTCTGGAGGTTCAAATCCCTCTACTCCCTGGCTTGGAGGTGGGGAGCTTAAAGTTCCCTCTCTCCCTAAGTAGGTGAGGTGGAGGGTTAAAGACCTCATCCACCTTACTACCTTCCCCATCTCCCTAGTAGTATTCACCATCAGGAGAGGGGTGGTCCTACTCATACCTTGCCAGAAGTTCCAGGAGTTCTATTCTGATAGGGTTAGACCCTGTTCTTATTTATCTAGCTTTACAGAGAAGACGTAGTTCCCTAACCCTTAGGTTGGAGTGAGGGGTGAGGTTGAGCTTCTCAGCCACATTCCCTGTATTGCCCATTATGTTTCTAAAGTGGGGTTCTTTTTAGAAGACCTACACTAACAGTTCTTCCCCCTTAACTTCAGTGACTTACTTTTTCTAAAAAAAAAAAAAAAAGGTTACAGGAACTTAACACAAGACCCTAACAAGACTTTTATAAATTTGGAAAAATAGTTCATTCAAAAAATGAGTTGTACTAAAGTCAATTTTTGGATTCTTGTCATGTGATCGGAGGTTAACTAAGTTAGTCCAATAAAAGCAAGGCCTTATATGCCACCGCTGATCCACCAAGTTGGCTCTGTTTATACTAAACCAAAGTAAGGTATATTGTGCACAGAGTCCCCAAAGGTATAGCAGAGATTAAATTAGGTAACAGCTACCTTTTTGGTAGTGTGGGGGAGCAGTTAGGCTTATCCAGAGGGTGTGTTAAGCCTTTATTGTATTCACTCAAAGACTGATGACTCACACTCAGAGATATAATCCAGACCAATTGGGCAAGTATTAAAAAGGTAAACTTTTTATTTATTTTCTAGAACCAAGCAGGACTTGGTACAGGTAGGTAAAATGTACTTTCAATTGTAAACCTTTACACAGAAATGCAATTAGGACTAGATTTGCAATTGTTACAAGTTGTTTAATTACATAGTAATTTCTTTTAGAATACTTTTTGATTACTTTAAGATTACATTAACTATTTGGGGTGGTATGCCTAGATACCACACTGAGGGATCTCACAATACAAGGCAAGTAAGACTTTTTAGACTTTGCAGTTTAGTTATCTTTCCTCCATTCAAACATCAGTTCAATACAGAACATTTTTAGGCCCAAAATCTCATAACATGGGCTCCTATGGGAAAAATGGTTATAGGTTTCACAAGAAAGTAAACTTCTCACAAGTGGGAGTTTTGAAGGTTAGGACCAAGGTTTCCCAAGGTCTAGGTAGGTACTCAAGATGCACTACCAGCGGCACTGGGGTGGCCGGGTGCAGAGTTCAGGGGCCCAATGTTAGCCAATGGGGCTAAGGGGTCCTTCGGTAAGGTACGGCTTATGAGCAGGCCACACAGGTGTGGAAACAAAGCTCCTGGGGTTAAGGTGAGCACTGCAGCAACTGTGCAACAATCAGCACAGGAGCTGCATCACCAGCAACACTGGGGCAGCCGGGTGCAGGGTGCCAAGAAGACACCGGGGACCCTGTGATTCGTAATGAAGACCTTCATTTTGGCAAAGTTGCTGCAGGCTCGGTTAGTGAGACTTCTTGAAGATGACCACCAGCTATAGAGGTAAGTAGGGTTCTTGGGGGATGCGTGGACACAGTCAGTTGGGCCATATAAAGCAGTGGGGCGTCAGGTGTAGGGGTGTCTTCTGTTGCCAGGTTTTCTTACCAGCTCTGGTCGGGGTCCGGGGGACTCTTCAGGCTGAGGCTGCAGGCATAGTCTTGAGGGATGTCGGTGATCACCAGATCCCAGGCCAGGATTGCTGGGGAGACGACCTTGTGGTGTTGGGCCTCTTCAACTCGGGCCATGGGCGTCGGTTGCAGAGTGGTACAGAAACACAGTCGCCGGAATCTGGATTCTGTGGGAGAGTCTTGGTTTGAGCAAATCCGGTGCTCACGGGAGACAGTCTGTAAGATGGTTGCAGGGCAGGTCCTCTGGGCTCTGGGGTTTTTTGGTTGCTGTACTTGCCGGGGTTCTTGCTGTAGGAAGGTCATAGACAGGACAGGCTGGTAGGGCTGGGGCCAAAGCAGTTGGTGTCCTCTTCTTCCTGGGTCAGCACGGCTCTTCGGTCCTTCTTTCTTCCTCGAATCTGCAGAAGCAGGGATCAGGGGGGCCCAAAATACTAGATTTAGGGGCATCAAAACGGGTGTGCAGGTCGGGACCAATGAGTCACTTCCTTTATGTGGGTACACCCCCTATTATGCCAGCCTCCAGTGCGAGGGCCATGAGCCTCTCCATAATTGGCTGAGTCCCCTCATCTCCAGATGGAGGGGACTGTAATGTGTGCTTTACCTCGCCCCTCCCTCGCCTGAGGTATGGGGTTGGCAAAGGTGGGCACACTTCCTATTCTAGGTTGGTTTTCCTGCTGATTCTCCTGCCCGAAGTGGGGGGCAGAACCGGTGGGAGCCAGTTGCTGGGGGCAGCAAAAGGCAGGGACAGCTTTCAAAGGCGTCAGGCCTTTGAAGCTTCCCCTTAGTAGACCCAGCTCATCCTGGGGGAGGAGACATGACACATCTGCCCAGGATGAGCTTAGTTTCTGGACCCAGAGAGCGGAGGCTCTCTACCCAGGGGTCTAGAAACCTGTCTGGTGGTGGCAAATGGCAGGCAGCCATTCAGGAACCACGCCAGGGCTGTTCGTTTTTCAGGAGGCATCTCTAAGATGCCCTCTGAGTGTATTTTACATTAAATTCCACACTGTGTGGGTTTAATGTGCCGAGAAGTTTGCTACCAAACTCCCAGGTTTCAGTAAAATCATTATGGCTCTGTGAAGTTCGTAATGACCAACTCCCAGACCATATACTCTTTATGGCTTTAGTACACTTACAATGTCGAATAATGGACTTAGACACTGTTGCTGTACAGGGCTCATGCCACTATACCCTCACCTGAGGGCTAGTGCACCCTGCTAGGGGGGTGGATTACCTAGGCCTTAGGCAGTGGGTTGCAGGCATGGAACACAGGGATGTGTGCCATGTTGACTCTTCATTTTTCTCTGCACCAAAACACACAGCCTGAAATGGCAGTGTGTGGGTGTTAAGGTACAGGGCCTCTAAGGGTGGCACAATAGATGCTGCAGCCCTTAGATGCCTTCCCTGGTCACAGTGCCTTTGGTACCCATGGTACCTTTCACAAGGGGTTTACCTGTGGCCATAGATGTGCCAATTGTGGGTACAAAGGTACAGTTTTGGGAAAGAACACAGGCCCTGGAAATCTGATTGGCAGGGACCCAGGGCACATCAAGCCTGGTTGCATCAGACGTCAATCAAAAAGTGGGAGGAACCATGCAAAAAGGGGCACTTTCCTACAACCACCAGTGGAGATATCTCAGCAGTGCACTCCCCAGCCCTAACAGCTGGCATTTGACTCGATTGTTGCCTCCAGTTGATAACCGAAAATAGCCTGCCATTCCAGGAATCCACGTCTTCCAACCACCAACGGAGTTCTTCCCTCACTTCCTCTGTCAGAGGAATCGATCCGCGTATGACATGCCCTTCTGAAGATGCAGATTTTTTTGTTTTTGGAGATGCCCGGTAGTGAAGTGGGTCTGGAAAAATGGCTTGGATTGAAGACGCCAATAGTCCAACCAGGCGAGTCATCATTCGCAAGGAGACCATCTGTCGATAAAGGAATGACTTCAATTTCTTTTTCACGTCTCACAATTTGTTTTTGTGGAGCCGCAGCGGCGCCGACTGCGAGTAGATCAAACCCCAGAAAATCTATCATCTGAGAAGGACAGAGAATCGAGTTGGTCCCGTTGATGATGAAACCCAAGTCCTGTAAGAAAGACATTGTCATCTGCAGATGAAGAGTGGCCAATGAGTGAGACTGAGCCATGATGAGAACGTCAGCCAAATAAAATATCATGCGCATCCTCGGTTCTCTGAGCTGGGCTACCACTGGCTTCATCACCTTGGTGAAACACCACAGTGTTGAAAAAAGCCCGAAAGGAAGGACCAAGTATTCCAACCACCTGCCCCTCCACTGGAATTGATAAAATCGCCTGTGGGGAGGAAAGATGGGAATGGTCAGATACGCATCCTTGATGTCCAGCCGGACCATCCAATCCCCTTTCTGCAACAGATCCGCTAAAAGATAGATGCCCTCCATCTTGTAATGTTTGTACATGATGTAATGATTGAAATCTCTCAAATTCAGAACCAACCTGTGACCACCTCCCCTTTTCTGTACCAAGCAGACATTGCTGCAGAAACCCCTGGTGCTGTTGCAATATGCCACCGCATGCTTCTGGATCAGGTCTTCTATTTCTGCGTCTATTAAAGCGCACTCTTCTAGGGACGAATGTAACTCCTGAGGGAGTTATACTTGGTGTCGGGTCTGATAAAACTCCAGGTGAAACCCCTGAACAGTCTGCAGTATCCATGCATCTTAGGTAAGAGCACTGCAATTGTGCAGGACAAAATCGAGCATGACCGCCCACTCCCATTGGAATACCTGAGGTATCGAGTAGTCTTACCTGTGGAATTTGGGGATTGGAATACCTCTCTGTGGCTGCCTCTTTTGAAGCAGCATCTGGAGAATCTGTGCCTGGTGGGGTAAAATGTGCCACCTTTGGTACAATCTTGCTACTCTCCTCTAACTCGACCGTATCAATCTCTGGGAGGGCCTTGATATTAGTAACAGCATGGCGAGAGCCCCCTGCCTCGCCCGGCCCTATTGAAAAGGCCAGCCTGAAAAACATGTTTGATTTTCGATTGGGCCTTATCCAATGAAGTAAAGGTACCCACATATTTGGACAAGTACTTGATAAACTTACCTCTAAATAAGTGTCCCTTAGCCAAAGTGCCCGCTTTTATCGAAGCGAGGTAATTTACTTTGGAGTCCATGCGCATAAGAAGAGATTAACATAGTGCAGTTCGCGTTCCCCAACAAACATACAGCACATTGGTTCTAGCTAGCCAAAATATCAGGGTCAACATGTGAGCTAGTCTCCTTGGCAATGCACCAATAACTTTTTTAGGCTCTTTAGCAAACTTCTTTAAGAAGGTTAACATGCTCAGGTCTATTTCTGGAGTCTCAGCAACCTTGTCAGGGATATCGGGCCTGGGACATTCCACCCGTAGTTGGTTACGGGCCTCCTTGTCAAAACCTCGTCTCAAATTCTCATGGAGGTATTCAAACACTTAGGGAGCGGGAGCCCAATCAAAGGAATGTGGCTGGACAATATCCTGAGGATTAAAGGTAAAGGAATTTGAGGGAGTTAGAGTAGAAACTCGTGGCTTGGCTGAGGCAGACTTTTTTGCCTTTTTCTTTTTAGGGGGATTATCATGATCGGGATGAATGGAATCAGTATTCCTGGTATCCGAATCAGTATCATCTTTACGCTTGGGTGGTGCACCTGTGGATGCCGAGGGGGCAGAGAAACCATGATCACCCAAAGGGCCTGTGGGAGATTAGCCAGAGCATCAGCATGAGGCCACTCCGAGAATGTGGCTTTCGATTTACAGGGTACATCTGAAGAACCGGGCTTGGGGTCCTGTTGCAGGGTTCTGAAAACAATGGCGTTTAACAAAGCTCTCTAATTGATCAGTAATGGGCTTAAAGGCAACAGCCAGGGACTGAGTCTTTGTAATGGAAACATCAGTCTCAATTGCCCTATTGACGGACTGCAGGACAGAGGCATCCAGAGCTTCAACTAAATTATCCTCCAAAAATGGCCCCTGTTGTTCATCATTATAGGACTTGTATATTACTCCTCAAAGAGGGCCCACTTTTCCATTATTAATGACTTATTTCCTTGTAATAACAAAGAACTGCCAAGTCTATCCCTAAGGATCACACAGGGGGGAGCCAGCCCCACTTGCATCAGAGAACAGCAAAAACACATAGCTCCTCAAGAAAAGCTGTATTATTTCAGCCCCAGGGAACCAGGACATCAAGAGCCAATCAATATAATGACCTTGCACGCGCTCAGCAGGCAGGCAGATTCTTACAGCACTAGTCAACCCCGTTGCTGCAATGCTAAAGAGCAGCAGGAAGTTGAGCGTCAAAAGAACGCTACGGTAGAGATCAATAGGGGGACAACACGTAGCCTAAAGCGCCCCAAAATTAGCCAAATTGGGCTATGTGTGCCCAAATAGCTCTAAGAAGAAGTGATCAGCCCTGTAAGGGGAGGCGCCGATACCATGCACCACGCGATCGTGACCGCGATGCGTCCTTTTTAAAGAGCGAGATCGTGGGCAATTTAGAGATGGTCCCGAACACGGGACGACACCACACAACACGGAAAAGAGCGCGATGCATTTCGCTCAAAGAGCATGAACAGGGCATTTAGGAGCCAGTCCGGAAGCTGGACATGCACAACAAATGCAGCTTGTTATCCCGAAGCACGGGAAAGGAGCTCAAGGCATTACTACAGCATCGTATAGAACCTATAATGAGACATAGACATAGGCAAGAACAATAGAAGTGATTAGGAGCCACTTATCTTGTCTGCGAGCAGCAACGAAAGAGGCTCCTAAAATGGCGATGGCTATTCTTATGTGGACTGCTGGACCATGATTGGTGGTTTTGAGCAGGGTATCATGGGAAAGGTAGTTTGTATTGTGTTAAAACGTTTTTCATTGGCTGCTGTGTTTTGCTGTGAAAGAAAGAGAAGCAATAATTGGAGTCTCTGGTCCCGAAACAGAATTACCAGAAACTGCATGCATTGTGGTCCCTCACAATGCTCTGCACTGTCAGTGTAGTGCTTCAGAGTGCCTGTGAGTTTACCCGCCAAACGGGTGTATTAAAAGTGAATTCCAGTCTTGAGCATTGCAATTCCTGATCTATAAACTAAAAAATATATAAAAATGCTTAAAACCATGCTTTTATTTTAATCAGTTTTGGATGATTAACTCCGAGACCCGAACAGTGGCACTATGCACTAGTTAACCTGACTTTTACTGATGCAACTTTATAAATCACTTATTAGTTTATAAATCACTCTTATTAGTTTATTAACAAACAAACATGATTGTTGCGTGTTGCCTCCCTGCCTCTCCGTACTGTTTAGTGCAATGTCTGTGTTACTGTGTCCTCCCTCCCCATCCCTCCATACTATTGCAGGTCTTGTTGATTAAGTACTCCATGAAAGTGAATACATTTCCTTGATCTCTCTCATATGCTGCTTCCCACCCCACAAGCACTCTTCCCCAACGCTTCCCCTTTACTTTCTCCTCCGTTGCTCCCCAGTCCCATAAGAAAATGTTTTCATTTTGTGGAGGGCCAGTCAGCTGCCATTTGCTTCCAGTCTGCTCAGCAGTCCAAAAAGCAATTTTGCCAGCCTTTGTTGCGCCCCCACCCTTGCTTCATTCTCACCTTCTACTGCTTCCTGAAACTCACAGTCCTGTGAAATTTGGCATTGTGCTTATCTGCACTCCAAAAAGCAATTGTTTGACAAAGAAATTATTTCTTTTATCTACCATCTGCCAACTTGGATCGGTAAATGAAAAAAATAAAAAAAGGTGCTCGCATGTATGGTGATGCATGTCCATGCATGCCACCAGCAGTGGTCGGATCATTGTCAATGGTTTAGACAAAAAGGGAAAAAGCCAGCAGGTCAACAAGGTGAGACCTATTGGCTTTGACAGTGCTTGTTTTTTCTATTTGGTAATACAATCCTACACCTCCATAGGTAGCACACTCTGGGCACTCAGTTCTTGTTCGGTCAGATAGACTCCAAAATGTAGGGGAACTCCCAGGCATGCTGCGATGTACAAACAATAAACATATTAAACAATACACTGCTAACAATGTCATTTGTTTCATACAACAGAAACATCTGTCAAGTTCGTTTTTCTTGCGGATGAACCAATGGTCCAATTGCATAAAAGAAATCTTAACAATTCGAATGCTCTTCCTTGTATTCCCAGGTCTCATCCTATATGTCCCGCTGAAGATAGAGAAACAACAATGTATAATGTCACAAGACTGTTTTACTCGCCGAATGTCACATGTTGTGGTGCTAGTGCCCATGCTGTACTGTTTGTACTTCTGTTTTTACCACTATCTCTTTGCAAAATCAATAAAACGGACTATAAAAAAAAAACCAATTTGAATGCTCTATAAACCGAACTCCTGTGACGTAATACTGCTATGCAGTGAGGAATGTAATTTCATTAAACTGAAGTGGCATTTCTAAATGCTTTAAATCCCAAAAATGTTCCACTATGCAGGTTTGCATCTTAGTACATTATACAGTATCTTATGAATATTAGATGAAATAGAAACCTTACTTTTTATCAAATAAACCCAAAGTCAACACAGCTTCTGATGAAATGGTATTTACTGCATCATACCTACGTCAACAATTTTTGTTTGTGTACCCATATTTTGGTAGTATAGCATCATCAGAAAAAGCTACATCAGAAATAAAGTAGGGCACTTAAAGCATTTCGTAAAAAAAAAACTTTATTTCACATAATTTCTTTTTGAGAATTTTTCTTTACAAATATCCACAGGTAAATTACATTTACGGAATGATTGCACACTACTATCTAGCATGAATGGTTTTAATCAAAACTTTTTATAACAGTGATAAGACTTGAGATGATTCACATACCCATATAACATTGCACAGGTTAGTTTGCTTTACACCTCAAATGCACAAGATATGCAATATGGTATTCCAGATGTTAAAAAAGACCAGGGAACTATATCTGAATATAAATTAATTTAAAAACTCAGAAGCAAGACATTCCTTTACAACATTTTATAACCTCCCTCCTCAAAACATCTACAATTAAAAACATCTAAAATGTGTCCCTGCATATATATACAAACTTATACCCAAGTGCACTTCCCAATGAATTAAATTGCTAAAAAGTGTCCCTATTCTGCAACAACCTATTTTCTTGATGGCCTCCCTAATCAGTACACCTTATCTTTAACTGCATAGAGAATAGGCGGATTGTAAGGGAAATGTAACTGGAATATAAACAACGGTGTAGACAGAAATTAGTTATTAAAGCAAAACCCATCAACTTCTTAAAACTTCGGGGAGAACTTGCATACCCATATTCACAATTTTCCCAAATCCCCAATATTTAAACATTGGCAAAATACACTAACGTGTAATACTGCAAAATACAAAACTTATTAGTGGAGTTGTGGAGAAGCACTGGGTGACACCATTCTAACACAATGGTTATTTACAAGTGAACAATACTTTTCAGTAGTCTGATGCATGATCAAATGAAGTCACAGAAGACTTAGAATAACTTGGTCTTTAACATTCTACAGAGTTTTATAGCTCAGGGAATCAAACGGCCACCATCACAATGGCATTGTCGTTTGCTTCAATGGTGAGCATCTGATGGTGCATTATGCTCTGGCACACACAGTCTTACAATTCTCATCTCCTAGTTACGCTACTGGCAAACTAACGCCGGTTTAAGGGACTTTAATAGCCATGACGTTTCCAGATAGGAATCTACAAGTTTAAATGAAAGACCATATTCATCCTTTCCTGGGTCTGCAGTTTCAGTATGCACCCAGCTCCCCAGTGGCCTTAGAACTGTTCTCACCCATTTCCATTTCTCATCCATTTCCAGTTTTGCAAAGCTGGTAAAAATGTATCTGCATTTTTGGGTCATCCGCTGTCAGTGGTTTAATGTTCCAAAATATTGAAATTTTGCAAAATTCAAAAGATGATTTGACATTTATGGATTTATTGTGTTTTTATTTGGCTGGAATGAAGTGCTTCACTTTACCCGATCATGCTGCAACGAAAAGTCAAATAAAGTAAAAGAGTTAAAAGAAAGATTCCTGTATTGCTGTTCTGACACAAGGGCAGTCCCTTTAGGAACTATTCAACATTGCATGGAATTGCCTTGTGGAAGACACCCTAGATTTTACCAATAGAATGGAAGTTAGTTAGCTGGCAACAAATGTATAGTAAAGATTAGGATTAGGCCTCGGTTAGGAGTGCCTTCAAAGAGTAGGCGATATTTGTTGAGCCCATTAAAAACTGATACAGAGGGGTCTGGAATTGAACAGATGAGATAAATAGCACCTATTACGAGTTTAGCCCTTAAAATGAGGCATAACACGTTTCTGAATACTTTTATGGGACCTTTTCACACCCCAGTAAATTTCAACAGGACTGATATGCCGAAATTTATCAGGGAAAGAAGCCTTTATCGCACATGGTAATTACTGGTAGCAGTACACTCAAACTGACTTGTAATTGCAAACCCAGTGTAAAAGGAGTAACTATTACAAGTACTTAGACAAGAGTAAGTCATTGTGTTGTACTTCATTTTGCTGTTTAGCTTAAAACTTCCTCAAGATGAACACACAACATAATCATTATGTGTGATGAGCTGAGGGGTGCACAGTAATTTGAAACATGTGATGGTGGTAAGACATACGTTTTCTCAGCCTTATATAAAAATGTCTGCTTTAATTCAAGATATCTTAGCGCTTCTTCTTACCAAACACTTAGCTCTTGAACTACGCAGAGGCTTGAAGAACGTAATGAAGGACGAGACCCAATATAGAGAAAGTGTCCTTTGTGTGACTGGTATAACACAGAGCTACATATTCAAACTATCTTAGAAACAAAGTCCAAACATGTTTGACAACTATGTATACATCCAATAAAGTCTAAACATAAGTATCTGCTGTATAAGAAAATAAACTGTGCTCATCACAGCACTTGTTCATCAATCGTTCTAAAAGTAAAGACCATATCTGGCAGACCTACAAAATATTACAAGACACACATTCAATATTCAAGACTGATAGAGGAGAATGTAGTCCACAGTGACAAATGTTCTGACCTGTGTTCAGAATAGCAAATGCCTTCCTCCCTCTGCCACAATTCCTTTACCTGACAAAAGTGGAAGAACTTAGAGACCTGTGGAACACCAGCTTTAAACCACCATATTTTGAAGATAAAATTATTTCTTTGACCAGCAGGGCAGCAATAATTTTGACAAATACAGAAATTATCTTCTGAACATACTTAAAACATAAATGTTTCACAAAAATATGAATGTAGCACCAGTGATACTCCGAAGAAAACAAGCAAAGCCACCAGTGAACTAGTTGAGTAGAAAATAAGTATCTATTGAGCACTGCTGCACACCTCTAGTCTAGCAACAAAGATTCAATTAGAAAGTTGGGATTTTCCTTTTTAGTTCCATACATGTGCAGCTTAAAGCATAGACCTTTTTTGATGTGGTTTTCTTTAGTAGGTTAGTGGATACACTAATCACACAACACAAACTAAACTGAACTAATTGAATAATGTTAACCTACAGTGTTTCTAATAATCACAGTAATTTTGAGGATCCAGTCTTGCAAGTCTCATGTGAAAAGCATTACAAAAGGCCAAAAGAAATCCGGCCACAGATTCAACATGTTGTTGCTGCACTGCAGCACCCACTGAAATATCAAGTGAGTTGAAGAAAGAGTGGAGACATGCACTTAAAATTAGTGTTTGGGGCTTTCATCGATATTCAATCTTGTTTTTTTGATAAGAGCCACTAACCTGGTAAGAGAGTTAGAAGTCATAGACTTAGTTTAAGTCCATTCTCCCCTGATAAAATTACTCACATAGAGAAGGCAAATGAATAAATACTATAAATTTACTTCCATCCTGGTCATTTTGAATTAAAAAAAGCCAGTACGCTTGCTCCGTTTTTATCCTCCAAGGATCAGGACCGTGAAAAACTAAATCATACACAGTTCTCCAAGACACACCCTGACTTGATATGTCCTTTTTGTTTTGTGCTCACTATATACAACGCATCTATAGTGGTTGGCTTACACAGAAAAAATTACAATTGTGTTAGCCAATTTAGTTAGGCCTCCTGTTCAAAGTTCAGTTTTCTAATTTGAAAATACAATCTGAGACACTTCAAAGTTAGTCCCTTCCAGATTTAATTTGTAAACACTTGCATATTTAAAAAAAAAAAAAAAGTTCATAATAGTTAGTGAATTTATGTTGCTAACGTTCAACACTTACAAAGGTTACTGAAGTGAGTGAGCCTAAATGGAATTTGTAACCAAAGTACGTGGAAAATAAATACCTTGATGTCTTATTACATCCAAAATAAGTATATGATATTTAAGTCTGCCTTAGAGTAATTTGGTGATCCTGAAATTTAAACAAAAGAATATTTGGGACTTACTGGTGAGGATAACTTCTATTGCACATTTACTTTAGAAACAAGTTTTAGTTAGTTTAGCACATAAGTACAGCCGCGGCCCGTGGAGGGAGTTCCGTGGGGCGGAAAGGCGGGGCGGGGGAGGGGCAGGGTGGGGGGGTTCTAAAAACCGGAATATGGATGATTGCAGGTAAGTAAACAATAAAATAAATAAAACTAATTTCGTTGCGCGCCCTGAATCGCAAAATGCGATGCAGGGCGCGCTACGAAATTAGTTTTATTTATTTAATTGTTTAATTACCTGCAATTATCCATATTCCGGTTTTTAGAACCCCCCACCCTGCCCCTCCCCCGCCCCGCCTTTCCGCCCCACGGAACTCCCTCCACGGGACGCGGCTGCTTAAGTATCTTGATTTATGGCAAGGAATCGTTTTATACTGCACCTGAAAAAGTACTCAAAAAAAGTACTGAGTGCTTTTCAAAATGTACAAAATAAAATTATGTTGTGGGTGTGGAGAGAGTGTAATACTTTAATTTTACAATGTGTCACCACTTCTTAAAAAGCCATTTTCAAGATTTAGACAAGCAAACACAAACACACACATTACATACAGACATTCTGAAGTAAAAGACCTCCAGGTCAACACATTTTACAGACATCCTGTATATTTGGACCATGAACGGCAGTAGTTTGGTTGAGGGCAGAGACACCCTCTGCAGATGGCCCATGGAGAGCAGTAGTTGGGTTGATTGCAGCAAATAGAACATGTTCAGTTGCACCCAGTGCACTACCAGCATGCTTGCATGCCAAGACACCAACATGGCATCATTATAAGCCCAGATAGGGAAATCAGTATCCCGAAATATTAGAGTTGTGCAAACCAAAACTTTGTTCATGTAAAAAAGTATCCACACAAACAAAAACTGTAGGCTCACAGGTAGGCCGGCAACCATTATTCCTTGAATGGAACCATTTTTAAAAAGTCTGTTCTGCTGCAAAGGACTCAATGTGTTGTCCTAGGAATAGCTTTCATTTTCATTCCAATTTGTGACCCACTGTTTTTTTCCATTTTTGTTTTTCGCTTTTCCATCTTTGAACTGCCGCTCTTCTTTGCGAATTCGCACTGCATGGTATCGTGGAACGCTGTCATCGTACCTCGCACGTTTAAAGAATCCACACTGTGGAAAGAAACAAAATTTATAATTAATTTAGGATACAGTAAAAGAAGGGAGCGTTTCTGTAAATAGGTGCCTACAACCATGTTATTTGTGCAAAATATAACAGGGTAAAAGGTGCAGCCAAACGATAGACACACAATAGGCAATTGCATGCAGAAAGTGCAGTCAGAAAAAGAGGTTACGGCTAATTAAGTAGAAGAAAGAGAAAACTATGCACCAGGAAATGTTGCCATCAATCTAAGCCCACTGTTATATAAAACAAAACTGTTTGTTTGCTTGATAGAACAGCCAAGCATATACAAACAGCGATAGCACCGGAGAGGATATTGATGGGAGGCACCAATTCACAAACCTAACTCCGCTAGCTATGAAGACAAACTAAATCTTGAAATCAATTTAAAATAAACAATGTTTTAAAGTGAAAGGGTTTTAGCAACCAATGTTTTTGTAGAGGAGTGTACAAAGTGAACCTAGATATGAAGCAGACAACCTTTATTTATACAGTAACGCAAATAAATCTATTCGGTTACCTACATTAAACTATGAAATGCATTAGAAATTGGGTACTTATGAATAATTTAAAAGTGTTTTTGGTAGGGTAATATGGCCAAACTCCGTCATCTGTTTTTTAGATGACCTGCAAAAGAAATCTGAGCAGTTGAGAAGAGAATGGCATTAGGTTTCAACTTGTGTCGGAATACTCAATTGTAAGTTTGCCATTCAACGTATTTTTAATGTAAGGTAATGAACTACTTGTCTGGTATGTGTTTAAGCTGGGGCTGTGCAAAGTGTTCATGATGCAAGCATAGACTAGTAGAGTTACAGATTACCATCGTACCTGCATCTTGGAGAGTTTCCAGCGCTGAGGCTTTCAGTTTGTGCAACAAACTTGTGAAAATGTGGTATGAGAGTACATACTTTACATAGAATTTGCTCATGAGTACTCTGAAACTGCACATTTCTTAAGGTGTGCATTGCTTAACTGCTCCTCTCGAGTGAGTGACTCAATACAAATAACAATCAACCTTATTACAGTAATGTAGAATATGTCACAGGGCACACAGAAGTGACAATCTCCATCTGCCCGCTTGGAAAAGAGGTACTGCTTCTGCAATCATCACGATGTTGTGTGTTGCTGTAAGGCATAGTCTTTTCTTAACAAAAATAGGCCATTACCATTTTGCAATAGAATGCACAACTGTGGGCACCACAGGCCATGTTTGCCACCCATCCAATTGTGTTCTGACAAAGTTTTAACTCTCCTCCACCAAAGTGCCATTAGGATCTCTGCCACCCACAGCTACAGCAAACACGTGAGGGATGTCTTTGAGATGCTGAGGCAGGAGACTTATACTGCTGCCTCATCACCATTTGTACTCCCCAGCCTCCATGGTGTTGCACTGCTTCTGCTAAAGCTACTCTTGCTCTGTATAGGAACAAAGCTTGAATAGCTTCTCTGAAGCGCTGTTGACTGAGTCACATGTCAATAAAAAGAAAAAACAATCTTTGTGGTAAGAAGTTAAAAGGGTTGTCCTGGTTCAAAAAATGGTTCCACTCGTTCTGTAGGCATCATATTAAAGTTCCACTTCAGAAAAGCATACATTACCATATCACCAGAACCAAAAGCAATGAGGGAGTATCTGTGAAATTAACAGCATAACCAAATGCCCATCGATGGATGGATAACTCGTGTGCATCTAAGAACCAAAGAAAGCAACTAAAGGTATCTGATGTAGAGACTGAAAATGGTGGCATATGACTTTGGGAGAACGAAGGAGTAAAATACTTGGCTACATAGCAACAATGCATTGCCAGCTGTCTGGCATCACTGATGGTGTCCATACGATGTGGAGAAGATGCAAGTATATGATTTCATAAGGCTTCAGAAGTCAAGGCACCAACTTTAGCAAAATGAATTATAACCTAGTCCTTGTGCATGTTCTGAAGATGAGGCAGTCTGGCAAAAGTTTGGGCTGCCATGTGTGACATATGTTCCTCAGGTGTGACTAGCACAACTGTCTGCTGATGTAGGTGCAATCAGAATTAGCACGCTGTGGGACTATGGCCACTGTGTGACCATTTGGTATGAGTGCTCTTCGGGAAAATCCCTTGCAATGGTCCCACGTCAATTGACCTAAAGGGCATTGTTCAATACCAACTATGGCTATGTGGAGGCACAGAGCGGAGGTTTTGTTAGAGTGTTAAGGAAGGAATATGCTACTTACCAGTATGCATCTGTTCTTGGCATGTAGAACTGCAGATCTACACACTTTTGCATAGATCGCCATCTGGTGTTGGGTCCGGATGTTTGCAGTTTGTTTTTCCTCTTGGAAAGTCTTTGGAAGTCACGAGGTCGGTGACTCCTCCTTTGGATCCTATTGCGCATGGGCTTCGGCTCCATCCTCAGATTGTTTTTCTCCAGCAGGGAAAGATGGAGCGTAGTAACAACAGTGAAGAAACCCATGTGTGTTGTATCTAAATAAGATAGACTGGAGCAGATACAGGTAGCCGGGGAGGCGGGTGGGCGCGCGTAGATCTGCAGCTCTACATGCCAAGAACAGATGCATACTGGTAAGTAGCATATTCCGTTCGAGGCATATGAGCTTCAGATTACACACTTTTGCATAGACTATATAGCAGTTCCCAACCTTAGCGGTGACCACCGGTATCTGTTGCAGTGGTTTGAAATAGTGTTTTTAGTACAGCCTGGCCCACACTAGCTTGTTGCTTGGTTTGCACATCTACAAAATAGTGTTTAGTGAAAGTGTGCGGTGTTGACCATGTAGCTGCTTTGCAGATATCATCTAGTGGGATGTTCCCTAGAAAAGCCATGGAAGCCCCTATCTTCCGTGTAGAATGGGCTTTAGGGGGAACGGAAAGCGTTTGTTTTGCTTTGTGGTAGCAAATCTGGATGCATTTTACAATCCACCTAGCTATCCCTGATTTTGAGATGGGGTTGCCCTTGTGTGGTGGAGAGAAAGAGACAAACAGTTGTTTGGTCTTTCTGAAAGGTTGTGTTCTTTGGATACAGTAAAGTAAGGCTCGTTTGACATCTAGCGTGTGCAGAGCCCTTTCTGCAACGGTCTGAGGTTGCGAGAAAAATACTGGTAATTCTACAGATTGGTTTAGGTGAAAAGGGGAAAAGGACTTTAGGTAGGAATTTTGGGTTGGTACGGAGAACAACTTTGTTCTGGTGCATTTGAAGAAAAAGTTCTTGTATGGTAAGTGCTTGTATTTCATTGACCCTTCCAAGGGAAGTGATGGCTACAAGGAAAGCTGTTTTCCATGTGAGGAATTGCAGTTCGCATTTATGCAAAGGTTCAAAGGGAGGCCCCATCAGCCTTGTGAGCATGATATTTAAGTTCCACACAGGTGAGGGTGGTACTCTGGGGGGAATTATTCTTTTGAGGCCTTCCATGAAGGCTTTAATGGCAGGTACTCTGAAAAGTGATAGGTGCTGCCTGTTTTGTAAGTAAGCTGCAATTGCTGCGAGGTGTAGCCGAATGGAGGTATAGGCTAGATTACACCTTTGTAGGTGGAGTAAGTAGCATATGATGTGTTGTATAGACACGTCTAGAGGGCTGATTGTGTTGTTATGGCAATAAACAACAAATCTTTTCCACTTGGCAGCGTAGCAGGCTCTAGTGGTAGGGCGTCTAGCTTCTTTGATGACGTTCATACAGTCAGGGGGAAGGTTTAGGTACCCGAATTCTAGGATTTCAGGAGCCAGATCGCAAGGTTGAGCTGCGCTGGGTCCGGGTGCCTGATCTCTCCATGGTTCTGGGTTAGGAGGCATGGTGAGAGGAGTAGCTTTTGGTGTGGTACTACCGAGAGTTCCAGCAGCGTGGTGTACCACAGTTGTCTGGCCCACGTTGGAGCTACTAGGATCAGTGTGAGGGAGTGCTGTTGTAGCTTTCGCACCACTAATGGAATGAGTGGGAGAAGCGGAAAAGCGTACGCAAATTTGCCTGACCAGTTCATCCATATCGCATCTCCTTTGGACAATGGGTGTGGGTATCTGGACAATGGGTGTGGGTATCTGGTGGCGAAGCTTGGGCATTTTGTGTTTTTGTGGGTGGTGAAGAGGTCTATCTGTGGATGCACCCACATTTGAAAGAACGGATGAAGAACCTGTGGGTGAAGTTCCCACTCGTGGATCTGTTGTGTCGGTCTGCTGAGCAGATCTGCCACGGTGTTTTGGACTCCTGGGACATGTTGAGCTAGTAGAAAGATTTTGTGGGGAATTGCCAATCCCTATATGCTCTGTGCTAATTGAGAGAGCTGTGGAGAGTGTGTGCCGCCTTGTTTTTGAATATAATACATGGCCGTCATGTTGTCTGTGCGAATGAGGACTGCCTTGCCTGAAATCCGTGGTTGAAAGGATTTCAGGGCTAGAAAGATAGCTAGTAACTCCAGATGGTGGATATGGAGTAACTTTTGTTGCGGCGTCCATGTGCCCTGCACTGTGAGGTGTAATAGATGAGCTCCCCAGCCGGGGAGCGATGCGTCCGTTGTTAGTATTATTTGGGGAACCGGGTCCAGGAACGGTCGACCTTTGGAAAGGTTTGTGGTGTTCCACCACTGCAGAGAGCGATGGGTGCGACCGTCTACCAACACCAGATCTGTCAGTTGCCCCTGGGCCTGGTTCCATTGGCGCGCTAAGCACTCTTGGAGTGGACGCATCTGGAGTCTTGCGTGAGGCACTATGAAAATGCAAGAGGCCATCATCCCTATCAGTTGCATGAACACTCGTGCTGGAAGGGAGTGTTGAAGAACGAATTTTTGTCGTAAAGTCTGAATGCTTGCAATCCTGGCCGGATTGGGGTAGGCTATTGCTTTCGAGGTGTCTATGGTGGCATCGAGGTATTGTTTTATGTGGGATGGTGTTAGCTGGGACTTTTGGTGGTTCACCGTGAATCCTAGTTGGTGAAGTAGTTGGATTGTGGTGGCGGTGTGGTGTGCACATTGGTTGTATGAAGTGGCTTTTATCAGCCAATCGTCCAAGTATGGGAAGACGTGAATGTGCTGTCTTCTGAGGTGTGCCGCCACCACTGCTAGGCACTTGGTGAATACCCGTGGTGTTGTTGTGACTCCGAACGGGAGCACTTTGAATTGGTAGTGTTGTCCATCCACTACAAATCTGAGGTACTGTCGGTGAGCATGATGTACTGGAATGTGGAAGTATGCGTCTTTCAAGTCCAGTGTGGTGAGAGAGTCGTTCTGGGAGAGGAGCGGAAGTACCTGCTGAAGCATTACCATGTGAAAATGGTCTGAGTGTATGTATGTGTTTAGGGGCCAGAGATCTAGAATAGGTCGTAGAGTCTCGTCCCTTTTTGGTATTAGAAAATATAGGGAGTAAACCCCCAAATTTTGTTGATTGAAAGGAACGTGTTCTATTGCCTGTTTTTGTAGGAGGGAGATTACCTCCTGCTTTAGCAATGTGGAATGTTCTTGTGACATTGGGCGTTGCTTGGGTGGAATGTTTGGGGGAGTAGATGTTAATTCCAGGCAGTATCCTGACTGAATTATTTGGGTCACCCATTTGTCTGAGGTCATGATCTCCCAGACATGAAGGAAATTTGTGAGTCTGCCCCCGACTGGAGTGGAATGGTCTGGGGGGAGCGGAGGGGGGAAGTCATTGGGTAGTAGGTGTGGCAGAACGGGTGTTTGTTTTGCCTCTGCCCTTGTTGTTGTTACCCCTGTAGCCGCCTCTTTGGTAACCTTTTGTAAAGGTGGTCTGAGTAGGGGACTTGTACGATGTGGACGCTGTGTCTGAGGAGTAGCCTCTGGATGCACTCCGAAAGGATGAGCGGCGAAAGGAGCGTCTGGGCGGGTGAGACTAATGCCCCCATGGATTTTGCTGTATCCGTGTCCTTTTTCATCTTTTCTAAGGCCTCATCCACCTTTGGCCCGAATAGATGTTCCTGGTCAAAGGGATGGTTAAGGATAGAGGCTTGTACTTCTGGTTTAAACCCAGATACTCTTAACCAAGCATGACGACGGAGAAGGACGCTGGTGTTAATGGCTCTGGAGGCTGTGTCTGCTGCGTCTAGGGCACAACGTATAGAGGTGTTTGTGATGGTTTTACCCTCTTGAATCAACTCGTCGGCTGTACTTTTATATTTTTCAGTGAGATGTTGCATTATGCTCTCTGATTCGTCATAATGAGCCCTGTCATATCTGGCCAGCAGTGCCTGAGTGTTTGCTATACGCCATATGTTGGCGGCCTGGGATGCTGTGCGTTTGCCTGAAGCATCTAGCAATTTTGATTCCTTGTCAGGTGGTGGTGCATCACCTGACGCTTGTGAGTTTGCCCTTTTACGTGCCGTAGAGACCACTAAGGAATCTAGTGGCGCTGGTCCTCTGATGCAAGAGGGATCTGAGGGAGCAGGTTTGTACTTCTTTTCGATACGTGGGTTAAGGAGCCTGGCTCTCACTGGGTCTTTAAAAACCTCTGCCGCATGCTTTACCACCCCTTTGAGCATGGGCAGTATGGAGGTGGACCTCTGTGTAGTATCGAATGTGTCTAGGAGGAAATCTTCCTCCACAGGGTAATTATGCATGTCCACCCCATTATAATGTGCTGCTCTTTGCAGAAGATGGTTAAACCCTAGTGAATCTTCAGGTGGAGGTGGTCTAGAGGGGTAAATATCGTCTTGTGGGACATTGGGGATATCTGGTATATGGTAATCGTCCTATGGATCTGGAGATCCTGTAGGGGTGGGGTCTTGTGGCACATCCCCTGTATCATAATATGGGTCCCCATGATCATCATCGTCTGGAGATGGAGTAGGAGAACGATGAGGTGGGGGTGGAGGGGGTGGAGGTGGGGAAGGAGGAGGAGGTGGAGGGGGAGGGGAAGGTATTCTGAATGGAGAGGTAGCAGAGTCCTTCCTCTTTGGAGGTGGAGGCAGAGCAGGCTTCTCCAAATGTCTCTTCTTAGTAGAGAGCGTCAAATGTCCAGTTTTTGGATCCTTGGTAAGAGTTTTTTGCAAGGGATCCGGTGTAAATAACTCTGGTGAGGTAATTTGGTCCGTCGGCGTCAAAGGCGATGATTTTTTAGGTTTTTCCGTGCCGGTTTGATGTTTAGAACCCGGCTTGGGACCCTCCGGTCTCTTGGTCGGTGCTGAGATGTGCTTCGGCTTGGAAGTGTCGCTGCCGGTGGCCTTGTGTGGTTCGGTCGGCACCGAAGGTGGCGTCGGTGCCGAAGAGCTGGGTTTCGACCCCGAGGGCTTCGGTGCGGAGCTCGGTGTCGAGGTGGAGGCCGCCTTCTTTTTCGGTGCCGAAGTGTGTTTCTCAGCACCGCTGGCAGGCTGGCTCGAGCCCGAGCCGCCAGAAGGCTTACTTGGCTTCTTCACCGGGCCCGAAGGTGGGGTGTGTGAAGCAGTGTCTCTGGTCTTGCTTAGGCCCGGAGGCGAAGGCATGACCGAAGCCTTTTGGGGTGTCGGCGCGGGTGTGGGAGGGGGTAGATTGGTACTCACGACCCTCTGCGCCGGGGTGATGTCCTCCACATCTGACTCGTCGGCCTCGGAAGCGCTGACTAGGTCCTCTTCGGCACGATGATGTTCCGGATCAATGTTCAATGTAGTCTCCGAATATGTCGACTGGAATGGACGTCGAGGAGTGTGCCATGTTCCTTCTGGGTCTTCGGTCCCGAATAGTCTTTTTGGATCGGAAAGACTTACAGGCCGGACAGTCTCGAGCCTCGTGTTCCGGGGAGAGGCAAAGGTTGCATACCTCATGAAGATCGGTGTGGGGAAATTTGGACCCACATTGAGGGCACTTTTTGAATGGAGTTCTTTCCATGAGCCGGGACCGGAGCCTGGGTAGGCCCGAAGGCCGCCGTCGACGACTGGAACCGAAAGTTTGTGTCGATGAGAAAGCGTGATGATTGAAGAGATCGTGATCGAAACAATACAGCGATTGGGGTGAGGATTGCGCGTCGATCGCCGAACTGGAAGCTGTTCGGAACCGGAGTGCGAAGATCACATCCGAGCCCGATGGCGGAAAAAAACTATCTGAGGATGGAGCCAAAGCCCATGGGCAATACGATCCAAAGGAGGAGTCACCGACCTCGTGACTTCCAAAGACTTTCCAAGAGGAAAAACATACTGCAAACATCCGGGCCCAACACCAGATGGCGATCTATGCAAAAGTGTGTAATCTGCAGCTCATATGCCTCGAACAAATATTACCCATAGTTTTCAGTTTGTGAATATCTATTGTAGAATCACTGGATCTACCTCCCACCTGTGAGTCTCCCAGTGTATGTTATGCTACAAAGTGTTCATTGTTCCTGAGCACACAGCAAAATATGTTTGCTTGTTTCAAGAGGATTGGAGATTTCCTCCTCTATTCCTTATTATCAAATAAAACATCACTTAGGTGTTCTTCTGGATCAGCAACACCTTTACCTTTATGCAAATGTAAAAGGTTTTTAAAAAGGAAACCTATTTGCTGCAACTCAAGACGAATAAAGTAAGCAAGAAGATTAAATTGAATGTAGAACAATCATTTACTATCAAAACCTTTAAATTGTAAACTGATATATCAGAAGATATGTACATTTGTATTTCGTATCTGTTGTTCGATGACACTGCAAATAAAAATAATTATATTTAAAAAAACAGTTGCCATGGCTTGCTGTTCTGACCATCAAGGCTCCCTATTCCACCATAGGCACTCCCCATACCACATGTGAAACACCTGTTAAGATGGTCACATTGAGGGAGATATCTTAAAAGAACCTCTCTACAAGTAAATTTCATGGAGTCTACCCCAAATTGGCTATTGGTTACAGTCTGAGATGCCACCACTAAATCTTAACAGTCCCACAGAAGTGATGACCATTGACTCACAAGCCACTCCCGTAGTTGTCACAAATAAAGATGTGCATGTGGGTGTACCTGGATGTGTGAGGCCAGCATGCCAATTCTGAAACACCAGAAGCCATTCCAATAAATCTGATCTAATAGAACTAATCTGATATAACTTCAAATATTTACTAAGAAACATGATAAGTACAATGGTTAAATTACAGTTTGTCCTGCTCTGCTGAAAGAAATTCCCCTTCACCAACTGATGATCTTTGAGGGAGCACACATTATGGCTTCAGACTGCTGGTGTGCTGCTCTGACAAGAATTCATTTGGAGAACATTTGTGATACAGGCCGGATGGCTAATCGACATGCTAGGAAATAAAGCGAAGCAACGGTTTGTTCTTGGACTGCAGCAGAATATGAAATTAGATATCTTCCCAACTGCTCGCCCTTAAGAAATGGCCTTCTTTGTGCATAGTTGGCATCTTAAATTTGATGTGCATATCTACAGATTTAACTGCTGCAAGAGAAGCAGTGTACATACCCAGATTTATTTTAATAAAAAAAAAGTTTTGATTGCTCTCTCTCAGGAGCAACCCAACCTCTTTAAGCAGAAGAGAAATGTGGTTATTCCTCAAATGTCTGAAGTGGCTTATAGTTTTTGGGTTTGCTGAATGCGGCATATCAGCAGTAACACACTTCCTCTAGCATTAATTACGCCTAGATCATTATTATAAGACCAATGAAAAGAAAGGAATGCCGATTAAGCCAACCAGTGGTAAATAATGGGTGGGCTCAAAGTCCTGTTAAGTTTAGTTAATAACATATCTCGCAAATGGCAACGCATGCCCTGTCTGAGGCAAGACCTAAAAATGAAGTACTTGGCAAATGTGTTGTTTCAATCACTGCATTAAAAATATTGGTGTTCGCTAATCGGTCATTTAAGTGGCAGTAGTGAAATGGAAATATTCCACCACTAATCATAGGCTTTGAAAAGAAAGTTTAAGGGGTAGAAGAGATAATTTAATAGCAACTTGTTCTCCTGTTAAGTAAATGATGATGTAATGTGGTAGAAAAGGGGAACTATGATGCAGTAAATGTTTGTGAGGTACCGACTATGTAAATTAGCATGTTTTGAATACAGAACACATAGAAACACTACCCAAGGCACTTCTCTGCAGAGCATTACATGAGAAACATGCCTGTGCATCTTGGTTTGGTTGTAGCAATTAGCATGTCTCCATTAGAGAAGTGATTAAGCCTGTTGACAATTGTTCAGCCTATCCGGTAGATATGCTATAGGTTATCGTCAGGAACAGGACAAGTTAGATTACACTCATCTGTGGTCTGGAATTCGTGTTTCTCTTGGAATCAGAAGGAAAAGAATGATCAGCTAGTGAAATCCTGGCTTTTAATCAATGCTAAGAATATATCCCTCTCATAAGATTCTAATGTTGAAAGTGGAGAGATGCACAAGCACTTGTGTTTTTCCATTTTTCTCCTGTCAAAGCAAAATGCACTGAGATATTTAGGATTGTTCACCTATCTTTTCTTTTTATTTACCTGGAGTATAACTGGGAGATGCAGAATTCTGCAGATATGCAAATGCACGGCTCTCTTAATATGTGGATGTCATAACGAGTAGCCAAGTAGCTATCTGTTCTTGCACAACCCTCAATACATTTACAGTTTTCCCATCATTGATAAGCAGTATATAAATACACTGATCGATTTATGGTTTAGTTCAGGAAATATTTTAACCACAGATGGCATAAAAGATGAATTGGCTTTGTCCTGGGAAAGGTCTCCTTCATACATACCTGGTGTAAACATTTGAGACTCCCACAAAGTAATATTGTAAGTGGTAAAATGATAACTGTAACCCAACTCATCAACCGATTAACTTTAAGAATATTTTACTAAACATTCATTTGTGTGTTTCATTTATAGGATAGCTCTAATGAGCAGTCTTCCATCATAAAGAGGCATCCACTCATGCAAAGTTAAATCTTCTGCTGTATTCTATTTTTCAAGTGGAGATGGAAGAGTGGAGAACATAAGGCTAAGACAGTATTTAAAAAATGTGAAGCCACTTTCGAATGCACAGAAAGGATTTGTGCATCTACTATAAAGTGCTGGTCATATTAGGAGGACCTCAAGGGCATAAATCTCCTCTTTGGTGGGGGCTATATAAGAATCTGGGGACTCCCCTTCCAGCATCCCCAGATTCACTTTTAACGCAAAGAAGTAGTGAAATAGTTTTTGCAAATAAAAAATTATTGCTTTCCCATAAAATGCCCAATTTCAAAATAGTAAAGTCCACAGAGACTTAGACTTCGGCACCTTTGGTTCTCTCATTATAAAAGGAGATCGCCTAATTAGCACGTGACAATGTGGTGAATGGGGCTAGTAGCAGATGGAAGTATGTTAAGAGTGTTTACAAGGAATGAGCTTCACTACTGTGGTACCAGAAGAAGTTAAGCATGACTTCAGTGTGTAGAAACAAACAATTCTTTACATCTGTGAATAAGGACACATTTAGGCAAACAACAGGTATAAACATTTTGTGGTTATAAAATGCACTGTGCAGGACCACGCAGTTCAGCAAATTCTGAAGATCTAAATGTTACTTTGTTGAAGAACATAAACTTTTTTTTCTGCAAGAGTGGTCATATAAATATTGGTGTTTGCGACATTAAGGGACTGTAATCATAAGTAGACACATTTGAGGTTAATAATGCAAAGAAAGCAAACACATACAGCAATTTAGCCAATGGTTATAGAGAAATGGGTGCACAAAGCTCTTGCAGAAAGTTAGATTATGTAGCCACCACACCCATACCATGTGCCAAAGCTAGCAATCAATAATGATTGATCAATTACCAATAACTGAACGAAGATCAATACTATGCATCAGAAGTTAGTCTTTCTTTATCAGATGGCTGAGCATGGATCTCAGCCTTATGATACGCAGTATCATACTGATCTTTCTTAGTTGTCTTGAAGAAACCGCACTACAAGGAAGCAAGGTATTGAGTCAATATTATGGGTTTGTTAGAGTAAAAAAAAGAAATAAAAATACAGTTAAACAAGATACGTATTCAGACAATCAGCAGATCTGCACCCAAATTATACCTTCTTTTTTACGGCCTGCTAAACTGACAGTGTTCAGAACACTTGTTTTCTCTACAAACATTGCAACTTGCATACATCATTAAAGAAAAAATGGACTCATGATTTTTCTGCACTCAGTTATCCAAACTATTCGATAGCAAGTCTATGCAAAATTGTATGTGACAAACAACCGGCTCATAGAAGAAATGCTTGAATTTAATCTAAATAACTGGCAATAACTCTGGCTACTTTCAGTCCTGCTTTCATCACCCACTATACCATTCCACACAAAAACCAGACATATGCAAATCAGCCTTGATCCTGCTCCAATAGCATTAGTCCAGTACGAAGTGACAGGCCAGGTCCCCTATAGACCGAATCAAAAGCAACCTCAGACCAGTTTTGGTTTATGTAGTCTCGTCAAGGAAGTTTAGCATGAATCCTCTGGCACAGTGAGCCCGTGACCCACATCAGCCACATTGTCACACTGTGGGGGCCTATTGTAACAAACAACAAAATGATGGGGGAGGGTGGAAACACAGTTTTCTGTGTGCTCTTAAGGCAATCCTAACTACAGATCACTAAATAAATTAAAGGTTAACAAGGTTTTAAGTCTTTTAAAAACAATAGAACAAATCTTTGAACACCAAGGACTTAAGAGTTTATAAGGCTATGCCAACTGCATAGTAATAAAAGAAATGAAATAAAAGGTATTAAAAGCATGTGACTTTTGAGCATTGGAAGTTTTCTTGAAGTAGAATAAAAAGACTCAGCTTAAAAACAACTTACCTTCCACAGTAAAAATACCACGAGTGCTAGCAGCAGAATTCCAGCAAGAATAGCAACGAAAATAACCCACCATGGTACTCCTGTATATAAAGCTACTGTCTTCTCTGGGAACACAGTAACACGAATCTGAAGAGAGACAATAATGAAACTAATTAACAGGCCATTTTCTCAGGGAAGAAATACAGCAGAAAAGAAAGTCCTTGTTCCCCATACCTATGTGTCCAATAGATCTATCCACAAACCACAGTAATATATACACAGATATATCTAAATATATACACACACACCCGTAAACACCTATATATGTCCTTTCTCAATGTCTTATGAGTCACGTTATATTTGAAATCAAACGAACCCACTGAGACCACAGCAAGCGGCATATGATTAAGAGTCATGGGACTCGAAACGCGTCATGCCTGTTGTTCTTCGAATAAAGAATCTTGTCTAGCACTGTTGGTGTGGCCCGTAACGCGTTATTGAAGAAACGCGTTCTCTTTGGGACATATATATATATACACACACACATACATACATACATATACATATATATACATATACACACACAAACACACACAAATCACAAAGATTAAAGGGATGTTATAGTTAGGTGAAAACGTCAGTTAAAACACACCGTTTTAAACTAACAAAAACCACTGAAATTCACCAGTTATAGTTATCTCAAGTAACTCTAACTTGCACCCTCGCCATGTACGGTCTAGTCATCAATTATGTCTTTTCAGATGATGCACGGATGTGATCAATGGTGTTACAGAACTTGTCATGAGTGATGTAATATGTGAGGTAATTAGCAGTGCATTATCAGGGTGGGAATTATAGCTACTTTAGGGCACTATTTATAGTTACTTGAGATAACTATAACTGATGAATTTCAGTGGTTTCGATAATTTAAGACAGTATGTTTTAACTGACATTTTCCCATAACTATAATGTTCCTTTAACTTTTGTTTTTTCCCAGTAAATTTCTAAGTCGTTTTTTTAATGTAAAGTAAGATATTATTAACAATTCCCAATTATAACGTCACTTTAACCTTTATGTTTTTTTCAGCAAATTTCAATGTTTTTTAATGTAAAGTAAGACGCCCATCACCATGTGCAGCGTCGGGTTGGGCATCTGACCCTCAGGCTGTGCATGGTGTGGGGATGAGTGCAGTGCCTGACCTGCAGCTATGTGCTGCATCAAACACACCATGGGCACCCACCCCACAGCCGCACACAACCTTTGGCCGTGCATAATGTGGGGTTGGGTGTAAGGCCTGGCCCTGCGCCCAGCTCCCTGCAAGCACCCAAGCCACACACGAACTTCAGGTGACCAACAAGAAAATTGAAAGCAAAAGCATTTAGAACGATAGAGCACGACATCTGACAGCCAGGACTAAGCAGAGGGGAATGAAGGACGGGACACCAGTCAAGAATGCATAAAGAGCATATGGCAAGTGAGTATAGAATAATAAAGACTCTACCAAGGAAGAGGAAATTGGATGCAATAAATGATGACAATTGAAATCCAGTTTAGGTGAAATGTTAAAACGTGCACTACATACAAATTGCTAAGAATTTATAACAAACTAAACTGGAATTTAAAAAGGAACAATTTTTTTTTTATTTGATTTGCATACAAATCCATCAAGGGTGGCTTTTAGTTATAATTTTTACTTTTTCTGAGGCATCCAGAACCAGGCAGAGTATTACAGGTATGGTCGAAAATGGACACAGGTTAAAGAGTTTACCACCCACACTAATGTAAGTCGAAGAGATTACCACCTACATGAATGTAGGAACAGACTTTAATATATGTATTTTATCTCTTTGGTCAGTCACAGGACAGTTGTGCATGCATTTTTATTTGGAAACATCTAAATTATTTGACTGAAAGAAATGTTCTGGTATGAACTGTGTCACTTTGTTCATATAAAGCACTCAGCTATCCAAGTGGCTAAGCTGGTACTATATAAAAATATTAATGAACAAACAAACAAGTTACATTCACTCACTCCCAATCAATCCTATGAAAGTGAAAGAAGTTTGATGGTACCCACCATACCACTAGAGGGAACCTATGCATAACAAGATAGGAGTTGGCAACAGGGAAAGAAGCCCTTCGTTTGTGAACTTCATTTAGTTATGCTTCAAAGGAGAGACGAAAGAATACTATGGTGGGAAAGAATAGAGAACTATAAAGAAGCTTTCTTTCTACTATCATCAGAAATTGGATGAAAACATTTTAATATATATATTTAAATCACTTACTTGAGTGCCCGCATTGGGAATCTTAATGTTTGTAGCCGATGAATCAACACTGATGGTTGCATTTACAAGAATGTCCAGGTAACTCAACTCCGCATACTCCTGTTTTAAACGTATTTTCACAAAATGTTAAATAAAGTGGACTGCATTGAGAAACAGGTGACGACAGTCAAGGGCAATTACTGCAATGGATTAACATACCTCCAGGAAGGTACTATTCCACAACCTCGCACGTGCTATTAGAACAGCGTTGATGTCGAGCCCTTGCAAGGGACACCTTATATTTACACATTTTGCAAGGCCATTGCATTCCTGTTGTAAAAAAGAAAACATTGAGCTTAAAACGTGTTGGAAAATTGATATTTGATTAATACTAGCACCATAATTATCTGCCTTAATGTTTTTTTTTTAAACCTTGTTTGTAATTAGTCCAGCGCTGGAGGTTTTGGTTCAGTGGCTGAAACTAGAGTCATGGCACAATAGGCTATCAAACGTCCAAGTACAAACTAGGTGTCTCACGCTACACACACTGCAATACTATCCAGCAGATTTCCAAACACCACACTCACACAATACCAATTGAACACTTAACTTGCTTTTCCTCTTACATTGTTAGGAATCATACAATTTCCATAAAGCTTACACCAAATTGTACTCCTGCTAATATGGCAGCATCATGAAGGAAAGGGTCCAGAAAATCTTTAATAAGACAGAATTGCAAAAATAGCTTTGTTTCCATGCCTTTTATCTTTTTAAGGCCCTCCATAAAGGTACAGAGATCAACAGAACACTAGCATTGTGGGAGGGGATAAAATAGATTTTATGCTAATAGATGGAGCATAAATGACATGGCAATGTGATAGTATTATGTTATATTATGTTGAATAATGGTATTATTAATTATACAAAAATAAGGGATGGGTGCATTTTGAAATACTTACTATGTCCTGTACAGAGTTAAAGTGCCTATGAAGTTCAAATTGCCCAAACAATTTTATTTATGAAAAATGTAAACAGAAGAAACACACCCAAGTAGAGGTTCACATAAGAACAGTGCCAGTGGCCTAGAGCTATCCTACATTAGACAAATATGTGCCATCTTCAGAACTAACATGCACCTGGGGCAGAATGGCTGCCAAAATAAATCTTAATAAACTGGAGACTAATGTTGTGAATTGTAGTGTCTTCCCATGAGGGGGCTGGGTTGGTGGAGTTTTTCCAAGGCAAAGTACTGTGTAAACCTTGCTATAGTATCCTCCGTTTTTAACAAAATCTTTAACCTCTTGCCCCTAGAGACTCATGCAACCCCTTTGATGGTCCATGCCTAAATATGGAAACCAGTCTAGCCTTCCCTTTGGCCATTAATGAATCACACAGGCATTTTGTTGTAACTGACATTGTCCATCATCACTTTGTTTACATTGACACGCGGTCTTCCATTAAAATCTAAATTTGGAAGGGCAATAGTTTTCTCATTCTATGAATAGGAAACTAATACAGGCACCAGTCAACAAAATCTGAATTTGTTATCTGCCTCTTTAAATGTAGAGCATAGGCTGCTTACGCTAAAACAAATAACATAGAAAGCACACAAAAAAATTACCAGCTTCAAATATTTCCTTTTCTCTGAAAAGAGGAACGATTTGTCTGCCGTGTGCGATTTCTTTTCTGCAAGTTCTCGTTTACTTCTGGAGCCAGGGGATGCCTGTAATATAAGATTTCAGTCCATGTTGAAGTAAGAAAATGCACATAGCTCCCCAACACAGCACCTCCAAAATGAACTAATGCTTTTTGAAAGCAACATGGCTTACAATCCAAGTTACAGGAGACAGGACAAAAAGATCTAAAGCTTAACTATTTAGTGCATTGAATAAAATTACTACATACCTTCCATGATGTCGAAAAACTGAACATTACAATAAAATGAATGAATTGCATTTATGTGTTTGGTTAATAAAAATCTTTACAAAATAAAATAAAAGGTTAACAGACCGATTAATTGTCTCTACACCACCAAGCATGTTCAAGAAACTAAAACGTAGAGAGTTGAAACAATAACAGTGCGCACTGCCAAAGCCAATACGTCTGGTTTAATGTGCTAATGCATGCGACATTAGCAAATTAGAGCAAGACAAATGGGAGGGAGCCAGCAGGAGCAAACAGAGTATGCTAGAATTGTAAAGAAATCCCTTAGGCAGTTCAGTGCAAGCACAAGAGTGGAGGCGGACGGACACACCTACATAGCAAGAAGCATTTAGTGAGAGATGAAAACTCCGCTATGCTGAATCAAGACTTGATTGACAAAAATCCTGATTTAGAGTATGGTGGATGGTTTACTCCGTGACAAAGGTGAGAGTCATCCCGTCCCCCTCATTACAAGCGTATTACATTCTGTGGCATATCTAATAAGGCATATGGAATAGCAGACACGTTTGTGACAGAGTAACCCTTCAGCTAAATTCTAAATCAGTCCCAAAGTTTCAAGTCGAAGAAAGTCAATGGATGAAATCGGTAGATGCAAGCCCACTCTGAAGATTTTTATAAATAGGGCAGTTTGACCGCTCTATCACAGCCCAGACCAAACTAAGAAACATAACCAACATACCGATTAATTGCTTCTATGCGACCACCATGGTAAACAGTAACTAAAGTCACAGTGGGTCAGTTAGGCAGTAAATGCAGCTGATGAAACTCTTAAGTGTTTTGCAATAGTCTATTTTTTGTTATTAGTAAAACATACACTACAATATGAACAGGTTTATAGCGAGCACAGTATATTTAACATAACTGCAATGCAAAAAGTATAGGAGTGGGATGAGCAAACAAATGAGAGCGAGTGTCACTTGACATTAAACATAGCAAGCTGACTTTGCAGTTAGTTACCTATAATATACAACACAGGACAATTATCATTCCAAGGCACAATCAAGGTGTCTGGTGGCGACGTTAAGGCGTGGGAAAGACCAAGTCAATAATGTTCTTCGCTGTCCAGTTTCTCACTGTTACAAGTTCTAATCATATGCCAGCCCTCTGCTACTTTCTATTACTGTACATCGTTATTCCATAATTTCAATATGGGTTGAAGGATCTGCAGTTAGTTATATCACTATATGAACAGGTAAAGCCACAAAACGTTTTATCCATTCTTGTAATGTGGAATATCATCAAAGACTTGAAAAACCAGCCATAAGTGGAGAGGGTGTTTGTTGGCTAGTTGTGGGCAGGAGTGACTAGCTAGAGCGAGGAAAACCCTACTCTGAAGTCCTGTCCAGAAGAAACCTACAAGTACCCCCATTCTGCAATTACCAGCCTATTATTAAAAATGGTTTGTTTCCAACTGACAACCAGCTAACATTGGGCACTCAATGCAAAAACTCTCATGCACAAAGGGCGTGCCAATGGCATCCCTTCCCAATAGCAACTCGCACTTCAATGTAAGATTGTTTTGCGGCCGCAAAACACTCACAGTTTACCGCCCATTTCAAATGGGTGGTAAGCCATTCGCAAACGGGAAGGGGTCCCAAGGAGACCCCTTGCCCTTTGCGACTGGCATTGAAAATATTTTTTAAGAGCAGGCAGTGGTCCCAAGGAGCACTGCCTGCTCCTAAAAAATGAAACCGTAACGTTCATTTTTCTTTTAAAATGCATCCTGTTTTCCTTGGGCTGCATTTAAAAAAAATAAAAATAAACTGCTTTATTTAAAAAGCAGTCACAGACATGGGCGTCTGCTTACCCCAGCAGGCCACCATCCCTGGGAGTGCTAGCCATTCCCAATGGGGTTGCAAATTGCACCTGCCTCATGAATATTGATGAGGAAGGCAATTTGCGACCTCAATAGGAATCGCAAACAGTGCCGGAGACACTGTTGTAAATTACAATTTGCGAGTCGGAAAACAACGCATTTTGCGACACGCAAATTGGAAGGGTTGTACATCTGGCTCTTAGTCTTGCATAACCATGAGCACATTGAATAGTGGTATGTATGCTGCACTGGGATGGGAGTCGCCTCTGCAGATACTGATGTGCATTAATCACCGACATTGTGGTGCTACTGTATGTTGATTCTTATGCAAACAATGTTTCTTCATCAACATCTGAATTAGAGGATGTAATGGTAAACCGCCACTAGATGAAAGTAACCTCCCTGGGCAAATGGTATATGTGCAGAACCTGGGCAGTTTCAACATATGCAAAAGCTATGTAACAGTAGTTGGCAGCTGGGAGACGAAGCTTCATAAGATGAGAGGTAGTGTAGCTTTTTATTTAGCCTGTCAATTAGGCCTGGGCGAAGCACTACGCTACGCTCGCGTAGTTTGCGAAGTTCGCGCTACTTCGCACTACGCGAACTGCACGTAGCACAGTGCGAACACGCGTAGCGTAGTGTTGCGTAGTGCTGCGGTCATTTTTTGCTTGCTCGCGGTCCTCAACGTCAAGTTGGCGACCGCGAGCAAGCAAAATGACATCCTGGCGAGACTTTTTCCTTGTTCGCGATCGCGAGCATGGAAAATAAACCTCCCGGCGAGATTCCCAACGCGAGAAGGTCAGGTTTCTCATTGCGAGGGGTCGCGTATACTCGCGACCGCTCGCGATGAGAAACTACCAGTTCGCGTTGAGAAAGCTGCAGCTCGAGTAAAAATCTACTCGAGCAGCAGAAAACTACAGCTCGCACTGTGCAAGATGCCATTTTCAATGATTGCACAGTGCCGGTTGCTTGTCCGCACTGTGCAATCATTGAAAACAACATCTTGCACAGTGCGAACATGTTACTTCGCAGTTCGCGAAGTGCTACGCGTAGCTCGCGTAGTGCGAACTTCACTTTGCGTAGCTTCGCGAAGTGCTACTTCGCGAACTACGCCCACCCTTACTGTCAATGTCACAATTAAGTTCATTTCAAGGCTTCATGAACCTGTGCCATCTTTTCTCTAACCATTTCTGGACAGCCCCAGCGTTTTTTACCCAGTGATCTTGACAATCCTCAGAGATCAATGGAGGTTCTCCTTTTACTATTTCTGTTGGTGTCAGACCTGGGTTCCGATGTTTGGGTAACACCTAATGTGAGCGGTGACACAGGTACAGGCCTTTTTAACTGTAAATCTTGTTCAGTGCTCCATTACTGGGGTCCTTGCCCTTCATCATGTTCTATGATCTGGGCGAAGAATCACTAAGGTGTATGAAGTTTGTGTTTGCAAGGTGAGGGGTTACATAGGTTTATCTAGATTGGTGAGATAAGAAGCCCACTGCACATCTCTAAGTACATCACCAGATGGGAGATTTTTCAATGTCCATCTCAGATTTTGCAACCTCTGACTGGGTTGAGGAGGTGCTTCAACGCTTTGAAACATTGAGAAGGCCAAGTCAGTTTCATTCCCGGCCCACCCACTGTCTGTCGTCACTTGCCTTCAGCTGCCATCAGATCGAAGAACATCTAGCTCTTGAACCCACAGCATCAGGTCTGGTTCTGTTGGGAGGATAGTGGTGTTGTTCACTGGCTCAACTGTTTCTGGAACCACTGAGATTATCTTTATCGCTGTTATAGTTTGAGATGATACCTGTAAAAGCCATATACCAGACCAGTTGCTGTCGGTTTTCCGAGTCTGCGGTGATTACCGTGGTCCCGTTACCCATGCCAGAATAAAATCTCAACTGCTGGCTGCTGAGATACAGCCGCCTGCTCAACTATTCTCAAAGGGATATATATATATTGTGAACTGGCTCTCTATTCATTCATTGTCTGTGAGCACTGAATCCAGCTGGGCCCTTAACTGGACTCTGGACTCTAGTTAACAGGAATGAATGGCTTGTAGGACATACTGGAAAATGTAGGCATCAGTGACCACCAGTGTGTCTTACAGTCAGCATTTATAAGTGATAAGTATACTTACTTAGTCCACTTCAACTAGAAAAATTTCATGGGTGCAGTGAAAATTGAAATGTTACTATAGTGATAATTTTTCTGAGAGTGGGAAAGAGATCAAGATTGCTTGCTAAATGATGATAGGTTTTGTGATGCAGAGTACATTGTTCCCCACTATTAAATTAGCTCAAATATTTGGTCCTTGGATTATAGTCTGAAATGTTAATGACCTTTAGAGAGTGCAACTACCACTTGTAGGTCTATTGGCGCTAAGAGAAAGAAGTGAAGACCTGACTTTATGAAATGGTAAGGTGAGTTTTAAGACTTTTCTTAAAGGTTAGGTATGAGTCTGCCTCGTAACTGGAGTGGAAGACTGTTCCACAGGCAGAAAGTTATCACTGCAAAATATTTGTCTCCATGTGTGGACTTCATAAAGCACAGAACTTTGAGAACTGGCATTGGAAAAGCGCATGGATCCAACATAAACATATTCTGAATCTTGAGCTCAGTAAGCATGAGGTGAGTTCACCAATACCTTTGTACACCATACAAAAGGACTTACATTTAATTGGGTTGTGGATTGCAAGCCAATCCAGCTAGCGGAGTGCAGGTTTAGATGGTGAAAAGTGGCAGGTTTGAGTGACCATTCTTGCAGTCTTGTTTAGAATAACTTGCAGCCTCCTGAGTTGACACTTGGTGATCTTGATAGAGGAAGCTAGCATAATCAATCTTGAACCTATTAAGGATGAGACCATGGTGCATCTGCCATACTATAACAAGAATTAACGAATAGATCTTAATTTGAGAAATAGCAAGGCAGCGACTATAGTTGAAATCTAAGAGTTTCATTTCGGGTGACTTAATGTCACTTATGAGGTGGATATTGCATGGAGGGTTAGACCAGGTGGAAGGAGATCAACACTGAGGATTGTTACCTACTTCAGTTTTATCAGGATTTTTCTTTAACCAGTTCTGACGCATCCCTTTTTTAATATTCACTCTAAAAACCAAAAGGTTAAAGGGATGTTTCGGGGAAAAGTTCAATTAAAACGTAACATTTTAAAACCAAAAAACACTGAAATTCCCATTATAGTTTACTGACTTCAGATGAAGTTATAAATGATTACACAGACCATGTCATGAGTGATGCAATATGTGAGGTCAATAGCAGGGCATGATGAGGATGCAAGTTATAGTTACTTCAACTATAACTGGTGAATTTCAGTGTTTTTTTTAGTTTAAAATGTTGGGTTTTAACTGATGTTTTCACCTAATTGTAATGTCTTTGTCCTTTTTTTCTATATCTAGATATAAGGTTGCTTTAACATTTGTTTTTTTCATTGAATTTCTAGGATTTTAAACAAAGTAAAATCTTATTACAAGTAATAATTCCACAATTATCTCCTTACTGCTGCTGCACTCCCCGCAACCCCGAAAAACACTTCAAACTTGCTTTGATGGTGCCCCTACACCACCTTGGGACATCACAGGAACGTAAATGAACCAGGAAATGCCCTTACAATGCACTATGGGTTGCTCCAGGCCCAGGCAGTGAATACTATATGTGGCTCTAGCCACTCACACCTATTAACTGTGTCCTCGCCATGCATCTGTTTTTTTGTTACTCTGGTAGGAGCCTCCCACAGCTTATGGGGTCGTTGTGAGCCCCAAAGCTCCTTTTGCCGCAGCTAGCTCCTGCGTGGGGGAGACAGTATCTTCTATGCTGAGCAGTATTTATTTTGGTGGGTGCCCCAGTCACACCTGGGGTGCCCGCAGCTTCAGTAATTATTGAAGTTCCCCCTCATAGGGGGAACTTCAATGCCACCATGGACCCAACCAGCTCCTTTCAGGCACCTTACCATAGCATGGAGCCACAGAGAAGCCGGCATCTTCTGTGCTCCAAACCTTGGTTGATCGAATGTGCCTCCTGCCCGTGGGCAGGAGGTTTAGACTGCATTGCACCTGCCCACCCAGAGGGCACTCCACACGCCTAGCTCTGGGCACTTTCTTTTCCTCTGTCCCGGCAGAGGAAGAGGGCCACACGCTTGCCTCCTCCCCAGAACAATTTTAATAAAAAATTAAAGATGCACCAACCCCCAGTCCCTAGAACAGTCATGGGGTGTTTTAAAAAAAAAAAAAATTGCCGGTCCCGCAGAATCATCATGCACAATTTTCTTTTAACATTTTCGCTCAAGGGGGATCAGCGCCACAAAAGCTAGGCAATCAGGTTCGCCCTACCCAGCCCCCTTATGTCCTTTCTTTAAAGAATATTGACAGGGCATGGGGAACAAGACCCCAAGCCCTGTAATGGCAATTGCAGTATTTCTGTTCATGTTGTAACCAGCCAATCGGGCGCTCATTACAAAAAGCTCCCTCAGACAATCAGAACATTTGGATTTTTTAATTCAAGCCCAACTGTAACTATCCCTATTTTTTCAACACTCATTTCTCAAGAACTAGTAAACAGAATTTCACCAAATCGCAAAAAGCGCACTTACTGTGTAAAGAACTAGCTTTCTGCCTAATTTAGTGTAATACTTTTCAGCTGTTTTAGCTGTAGTGCTGTTAAAAATTCCCATATGAAATTGTGTTTTGTGACACTTCCTTCTCTGCCTCTTCTTCATGGATCACCTCAAAACTTCCCAAGAAAGAGCGGTGGTGGATGAACGTTTTTGGGGGGGAAAGTACAATGAAAATGTGTCTAATGGCAGTAAAGTTATCAGCAAAACAAAAATGCTGGTTCTATAGAAAGGGAGGAGATCTGGGGGACACAGTAACCGAGGGGTGGTTGAAGACAATAGGTTATTGAAACACAGGTTTTGTGATCTACCATTAAAAAGAGATGTGTACCATTTTAGGGAGTTTTCTTTTACATTGTAGAGTTCCAGTCTGGCAACTAGGATACTGTGGTTTATGGTGTCAATGGCCGATAAGAGGTATAGCATGATAAAGGCAGTCTGTTGCTAATTTCAGATCTTCTAATACTGCTAATAAAGCAGACTCAGTGTTGTGGATCGCATTGTCCAAATACCATGTTCTTTCATGAAGGTCGGGAATTTGGATTCCAAATTTTGCTATAGCAGGATGTAAGGTAACTTGTCAATAACAGCCATGGCAGGGTCAAGGCTAGGCTTATTCAAAAGGGACCTAACAATACCTAGCTTAAGTTCCTCTTCGACGATGCCTGATGTGAGAGAGAGGGTGATGGATTTCAAGAAGGAACTTACGTTCAGAGATCTTCTTTTGCTGAATTTTAATACAAGGATCACACGGCGAGCCGGACTAACAATTCGTTATGAATTCCTGAGGCTGATTTGGGGTTGGAACTTGGAATGAGCATTGGGCTTTCAGTCAAGGGAGGTAAGCATGAGATGGTAGAATAGACTGATAAGATGTTCATTGAGCAATGTACTGATAGAAAATATGTAGTGATGTCTTTAACCAATCCATCCGCCATTAAGATGAAAGATTGAATTAAAAAAGGGCTTTTAATACTAGGATTATGACTACTTTGTGCTTGGTGATCATTTTAATGTCCTTTGTCACACAAAGCAAGGTCACAATTAATACTTCTGTGTTTTCTTGTTTTCAGTGCTCACTTACAGATAATTAAAATACAAAATTACATACCTGTAGTGTCAATCTGTTTATTTCATCCGTAGGGTTGCAAATTACTTGTTCCAATTCCTTAGAATGAATCTTCATCAGATACAGCAACCATTTTCCATTGCTTATTTCCTTTGGCCACTGAATATCCAAGAAAGCAGTTCCAAGTGTTTTAAGTGGTCTACCAAGGTTTATGATCTATGAAAATAAACAAGGTGTTTTGCAAATTATAAAGAAATATAAACCTGAATGTAATAGAATGAAATTACAAATGTCCATCATAACTGAAAAATATGAACCACTTTTCCAAAAGTGCTTTCACATTACAATGTAATGGAGGCCTGAAGCCAGACTTGACCAAAAATATTTGCAGCATTAAATTTCGGAAAAGATAGAAGGTTTGTCCCTCTTGCATGGATTGGATGATCTCCCCAATCAACAGACAAACCTTTCCTGACCAGTTGTGTGCCATTTGCCTCAATTTTCAAAATGCAACAAGAGAGTTTTGAGAATAACCTTATATCAGAAAAAGAGCAAAGGAAGTGCTGCAAGGGAGCAGTCAGGAATTGAACCATATCATCTGCATGTTATTACCATGTGGCTTCTTTAAATTGTGCAGCCTTTGGAACACCTCTCACATCTACTTCATATCTCACACCCAATTGCTTTATCTCAAACGACCCTTCATCTTTCCCAAATCCACTCACCTTCTCTTCTCCCTCCTGTACCGCTATTTCCTTCTTTCATCCTCATCTCCTCCTAGACCATCTCTCTTGTCTGCCCTCTACACCCAAGGCATCTCCACATCCCCACTCGTCATCTCCACTGCCTACCCATTCACATGCCCTCATTTCCCCCTCTCCTACACCCCTCATCTCATCATTTCAGTAACCCCTTCATCCCTTGCCATCTTCCTTATGTCCTGCCTCCTCCCTCATCACTTCTTTTTCACCAGTATCCTCTACAGCCCTGCCACACATCCGCCCCCACCTTTCATGTAACCCATCCATCTCTTTCACTTTCCCCAACATCTGTTTTTCTTTCTTTCCTACCTGCTTCTCCTCACCTCCCTTCAAGTTCCTCTCCCTCTAACCCATCTGCTCTCTCTCACCTCCTATCCTTTATTTCCTAACACATCTCAGGAGCTGAATTGGGCTGAGTGGAATCGAAAAAATGCAGGCAAAAATTCATGTGACCTACAAGTGTTATACTGAAGGCTATTAGTAAGATACAATGATTAAAGGCAAATATGCCAAATGCAACACCACAGAATATCAATCATTTATTGTCAATGAATGGAGGGTGACCATTTGGGACTCTAAGTTCATGTGTGAAGAAGATGCTGGTGTATTACAATCTGCTATTGTACAAATGACATTCTGCAAGTCACAGTGATCTGGCCAACTTTCCCTAAAACAGCCTTAAATCTGTTGCAAAGAGGCAGTTATAACATTCATTATTTAGTGCAACTTTATTCCTACCTCATTTAAACACACAATTCTCCCTTGTCCTGTGCAACTGGCCTACACCTACCATCACTGGCTTAATTTTTAACCCTGCCTGGGATTAATTCATACTTTGAGCACTCACAATTGGTGTCACTTAGGACTCTTGGCTTCAGACGCCAGTGAAAATGAGGCACAAAGGAGGAAGATGCAAATTCACCGTGAAAATGAGAACACGTTGAAATTTCAAGGCCGATCTTTGGTTGGCTCAGGGCTCCTGCTGTGGCCACTACAGGTGTATATGTACTAACTGCCTGTACATCATCTACACATCGTCTGTGGTGACAGCTTATCAAAACAGAGCAAATTGCCAGTTTGAGAACCTCTACTGAGCTGCTATCTTAAAGCCAAACTTGTCTAGTCGGAAATTTTGGAGGCTATTCTGTCTGTGACCTGTGGAAGAGGAGGAGCTGGAATGCCCTACAAGAAGAAGAGTTTTCCTTGCTGATTAAATATCTATACTAGATCAATTTGACTGAAGATCTGTTTAGATGCAAACTCTCAACCAAGACCACTTAGGAGCCATGCAATATTTGAAACCCACCTGACATATAATCTGGGCTTTGCCTGGTTTTCAACATTATATGGACTGCAGAGTTTTGAAGATGCAGTCTTGATGAATCACCACCACTGGAGAACCTTCAAAATCTCTCATCTACCCCATACTATTAAGGATCTGCCCTTTCCAGAATCCAGAAGGACATGGAGGTTCCGACCCTTCACACCCCTAGGATGGGGTCTTAACCCATGGACATCCTGATTTCGGATTGTTTAAACCAACTACCTGGCCCGAATGGGTCTGGGAATGTCATAATTTTGCCATGGTTGGTCTTGGACGCTAATGTCCAGCTCACAGGGCAATGGTGAAGCATTGGGGTCAAGTGGGTGCTCATAATTTCACGAAAGACCCCACCACCAGAAAATCTGGAATACGATAGACAATTGAGATACTGTCTCCTAAAAGGGGTACCTCCAGGGAATATCATAGTGGGTGCTGTGGCTTTTTACTATTTTTCCCCTGCAAGTTTACAAACTGAGCTTCAGCTGTAGGTGCTGAACCCAGAGTGGAGGCCAGACATGAGCAAAAATATGATTGAAATTCTTTTTTTGTCCAGCACCGCTGAACCATTGACTCAGATTTAGTTTTAAACAATATAGTAAATCTGAAGAGTCTAATGCTACAGCTTAAGGAATTCTACCACCACCTCGCAAAGTAACAAAGTTCCAATTGCCCAACACTAGTGAGTTTCATACTATTACTTGTGTTGTTCACCAGCGTTTTAATGTATCAAGTGAAATACCAAAGAATTGATGCAGTTCTCCTACATTTCTCCCGATTCCTGTCAGCCATGAGTTGTTGTGACATGGAAGGAGGTCAGTCCACCTTGCAGAGTAGGCAGTACTATACTTAATAGATTGAACTCTTGTGGATAAAAGAGTTTTTTTTTATTACTGAAATACAATTGTGTTGCTTGAAAGGGCACTAACACAAAATGTGCAATGCTTCAACGTTTAATTGAAAGTAAAAAGTTCATCTGGTTCAATTGTGGAAAAGACTGCATAGTCTTTCAAAACTAAATAAAAATACATATATATAGATAGTAAGGGAATAACAGTTGTGTTGCATTATTTAAGGTCACATGGAAACAGCGACTTTAAATAAACATGCATGTATGTAGAGGTATTTGCATAGTGCAAACCTAGTTAGGGAGCAGCAGAATGCTGAAGCTAGACTTCTGCCAAAGCCAATCATTTATCACAAGAAAGAATTGTGCGCTGTCAAACAGAACAGGGATGCCCAAACATTTGTTGCTTTTGAGGGCTGATCCATTCCAGATTTTGAAAATTTTCTAACGAGATACATTCACATGCAGGTAAACTGAATCTACATCATTTATGTAGTCAGTAGTTATCCTGTATATGTGCTATGGCTCAAGCCCCTTGGTACCCAATGTACCTGAGAGAAAACTTGAAATTACACCCCCCACGATCAAATATCCTGAACATAGATATAATTAGTGTTGAAAAATAATTTTCAATACCCATATTAATTGTATCATGCTGCAAAAGGCGCATTTCTGCAGTCTCTCTACAATAGAGAAAATCTACAGCAGAGTTTGCAGTTTTGTGTGCCAGCCAGATGGTAGCAGCTCTTGTGCAGACACATTTAAAAACAAATACAGAATGGCCTGTTCTGGGGTGCACTTTAAATGCAAGAAGCTGTTGAATCTTCTTAGGACAGATGTAAAATATGGAACCAGGTAATCGTGAATGAAATGAGATATTTGTGCATTCCAAATAGCTCACCTTGAACTCAAACTCTACTAAGCTTCCAATTTCATCCTCCACCTTCATAGCACTTTCACCGAGGATATTGCCTCCAAAATACACCTGGGGTGGCTTGGCAATACTGTTGAGACAAACAAAACTATGGATCAAGTGTATATACTCAATATTAAACAAAAGGAACTAGGCCAAGATGGAGCCACTTACCCAGAAACTGACAGAAGAAGTTCAACAAACACTTGAGCTTGGGCAACTACTTGTTCCAGATTATCCTGGCTGCTTGTTCTAAGGAGACCAATGAAATAGATGAAGCAATTCTGTTCATAATTGCACATTGTCCTCAAAAATGTTTTTAGGGATGCAAAAGGTTTTCAATTGAAGAATGATAAAAAAAACTTACGTTTTTAAGTCCAGAGCAATGGCAAGCTCGGCTGTGTTCATAGACACTTGATTTGTACTCATAACTAATCTAAAGGTAACCTGAAAGAGACAAAAAAAAAATCTGTTAAAGAATGTAATCAGAGAAGCGAATATAATAGCCTTCCTGATTACCCACCACTTACACTTGAACCTCTTTTGAAAGGATTTCCCAGTTCACAGTCTACCAGAGAGCCATTCTGGTTGGCAGTGCACGTTAGCTGATTTTCCTGTGGAAACAAAAAAGTAAATGGCATATCAAGGGGGGATAAAACATATGCTACACAGAGCAACTATATGTTTGCCCTGTCCTTTCCTATGAAAGCCTGATTCTTTACGATTTCTGCCAGCTAACTACCTCCATTTATGGTATAGCTAAAACAACCCCATATCTAGTCAATGTCAAAATATTCATTATAAAACAGTGACCCATCAAGCTAATAAATATTTGAGGAGCAAAAGCTGTTACACTTCAGGAGAGCATTTCGCCTGTGACACTGCATGATGTGTGGGTGGTCAGACAGGATAAAATGCGGGCGAGAGGGATTTTCCAGCTGTCAATCACCGAAGATTGGAGGGAGAATGAAATATCTTCCTGACCAGTATCAACATTTTCAACGTGATTGAAAAACACCAATGCAAAAAAAGACTTTTCATTCAAAGCTTTCACAGATGCCTCCTCGAATTCGAAATTCACGTTTTTGAAGTATGCACAATCCACCCTTCCCAGCCCTCCCTCCAAAAAATAGATCCATGGAGTCATGCAAGGTGTGTATTCTACTTACAGGAAATCCATTCAGTTCTTTGTAAGAAGAATAAAACAGTGTCTCTGGTAAAGCTACAACCAGGTTAGCTTCATGAGCATCATCCCCGTCATTGGTGACTGTGATTTCCAGAGCAATATTTTCCCGGTCTTTGAGCACAAGCACTGGAACTCCACGTTCACTGTTAAAAAAACCATTCAAGATTTACTCATACAGTAATTAGTCAAAACAATTATGAGCAGTAATCCATTTCAAATTAAAATTTGTAAAATTTCTAGTGTTAGTTATTTCTATTTCAAGGGAACGCAACTGTATAAAATTGCCTGTTCACACGTAATAGGGTCAATCGGTAACAGGATGAATAGTCTGGGTAGGGGTAGTGAGGAAGGACATGAGGCAGCAGAAGTCTACGTTTACATGTATTGCATTTACTAAGAGCTTCAAACCCCTGATGAGGGTAGGAAGCATTCCAATTTGCATCAGGTTTCCGGGCACCCTTTGGAAGTGCCTAGTTAATATGGTATTGGATGTATGTTAGTCTAACTGGGAGGTGTTGCGTGAGGCGTTTGAGATTCAAATAAGTTTTATAAACATGGAGCATTGAATGTCCCTGCACATAATCATGAGGCGCTGCAGAGAGTGACAATGGATGCAGCTGTGCATACATACAATTTTAAGAGAGGTCAGGAGCCTAAAGTCGAGACAATCAGAGTGTACAGCATGCGGGGAGGTAGAGTTCACAAGAGAGCAGTTTACATGGAGTATACAGAGAAGCAGCAGGGACGGAATCCACCGAGTTACTATTTAACAAAAAAGGGTGTATATGCTGTGAGGCTACACCCATCCTCCCAGAACTTAAAAGGCCACAACTCCTGGAGACACAGTTAATTAAGCAGGGTGAAAATAACTGTGCAGGACTGACCCAAAAGCAAGAGGGGCACAACCCGTGGAAGCACTGTTAAGCAACCAGGGAATGCAAGATTACAGTAAACCAGTAAACAGGTCGATTTGTAGGCACTACCCTTATTCATTAAAGATGTCTGCCCTTTGGTCACTATTGGGAGTAAATTGAGGATGTTCCAATTGCCTCTGGCTCGCCTCCCTCATTCTAAGACCTCTGGTCGCATTCTGCTGAGCCATATCAGATTAGAAATGGTACTAAACCCTACATACTCATTCACTCCCTCAGAGTTGCTACCACCATGATGTAGCCTGCTACTTCCATAGGTAGGTCCAGTAGTAGACATTCCAGTGAGCTCCTGCACCAAAGTGAAAACTGATTACGCAACACCTGAGACTACAAATGCATGAAGTGCTTCTGGTACTCTTTGGGGAGCACAAATGGTACAGTGGCAATGACCTCCCCATTAAATTCCTCAACCTTTTGGAGCAAAAAACAAGGTTCCATGGACATTGAAAACTACACAAACAAACAAGTGATTGCACTGCACTTCCATAAGTCTAGTTTTTAGAAATGTACTGTAGTCCAGTCTGCTCACGGCTCCATGATACATTATACTAAAGTCGTATTGTAGAGAGTTCAATCAACTAAAAGGCACTAATAGATCAAGATTGGAAGAGCAGATTTAATTATTGCTCTCAAATAGATAAATTTCAAATATTTTCCTAAACATCAAGCGAGGCAATACACCAGAAATCACAGTGGGAGGGCAAGCGTTGTCCATAGAAAAAGTGAAAACAGAGAAGCTATGGCCTTCTGGTCTTGCTCTCCAGAATCGAGTAATTTCAAAGTGAAGCAGTTTAGATTTTAGATATAAGACGGTTTGGAGAGTATATATTGCCAGTGTTTTTCCAGGCATATTTGGAACAGTACCATAGAATGATTACGTACTAAGCACATGACTTGGGAGAAAATTATGTGAGGAATAAGGAGCCAATATAAGGCATTAAAGTATGACTTACCCAGTACTCAAGGAGCAGTCAATTTAAGTGGGCTGCTGAATTTTATAAGAATTACAGTAGTCTAATCGAGAACTGACCAATGTTAACTACTGATCAATACTTTTGACAGATTTAAGGTGTTTTAATACAACTAATGCTTCTAAGTTGGAAAGTATAAGTGAAGAGCACTGCTGATCGCAGAACGATCTGGGGAAGGAATACGCTTTTGCAGCCAGGGAGTGTATTGCGAACAATCAGAATTTTCTCCTGCTGGCAGGATTTCCATTATGAGTGACTTTCAGCCAATGCCTGTCCTTCCATTCCCTGATCACCTTTAAGCACCTACCCAGAGTCATGTCATCGCAAGGGCGACTGTTTAAATGAAAGTGAAGCAGAGTATCATCTGCAGAAGCCAATAACTAAAGCCCAAGAGAGCAGATTGATGCCAACATTGGCTTACCTAAGGCTGAAAATGGGGATGGGATTGAACAGAATGAACATTGGGATAATGTTCAGAGTGCATTATGGAACGTGTATGCTCACAGATAGTCACGTGTTCAAAACATTCAAAATGCGTGCATTGACGCACTTAGTGGTTGACTTCCTTCCGTGATCAAGGCTTACTTGCCGAAACATGTCGGAGAATGGGAAGCTGTAAGAATGCCGCATGATTCCGAATAAAGTCTCACTCCTCAGTATTGGGCCTCTCTGCTTGCTTCATTGGTGTGATGGTTTGACGGGCTTCTCCGTGCCCGCCTTAAGAGGCCACCCTGAAGGGTCGGGGGCTCCATTTCGGAGGTTCTTGCTGTGGGGATATATATATATAGATATATATATATAAAAATATATATAAAAACACCCACTCTCGCCGTCACGAAAATAAACTCGGACTCCGAAGCTGCATGCATATACTTTAATGTTCAAGTGCAAAAACGACGCGTTTCACCTTTACGGCTTGATCACGCTCGAAAGTGCAAACAAACCACCAAGTTTAAATACATTAGTTCATTGAAAGACGGGCTTACACATGACAACAGGAAGAATGTTACTATGGCGGCCATCTTGTAACATTGTCTAAATGAAATTAATACATACATGTGATAGCAAAATGTTTGCAAATTCAAAAAAATACATATTGGCAGACCTGAAATATTCAATTGTGTTAACGATTATCGAAAATCATGTATTAAATCATCAGCCAAACAACGACTTTTTCTGAATGTGATCTGTGGGTTGCTACTCAGATCTTGTTTAAGATGTTCATCTGTGAGTAGCACATGCCAGTGTTTTCTAAAAACCTTGCGTATTTCGGCAGCTTGACCTGAAAACGTGGTGATAAATCTGATTTTTTCTTCTTTTGTTTCTTTCTGTTTGGGATAGATGAGTTCATCACGGGTTTTTGTTTACACCCTGGAAATAGCATCTTTCACAGTTTTGGCACTATAGCCTCTCTCCCTGAATCTCTGGCACATAGTTACCATCTCCCTTTCATATGCCTCCTTGGTGCTACAATTCCTCTTGGCTCGTAGCAATTCCCCATACGGGATGCTTCGTACCAGGCTCCCTGGATGACTACTGTTAGCATTCAAAATGCTGTTACCCGCTGTATCCTTGCGGAATAATTTCGAAGTCAGATGGTTATCAATGACTTCTAGGCGGACATCCAGAAATTCCATTGAGTTTTTACTGATATTTTCAGTGAATTGTAGATTGCAAGTGTTCCGGTTTAGTTTGTCAATAAAGATTCAAACAGAATCCTCATCACCAGACCAGATGAAAAAAATATCATCGATATATCTCAGCCACAGGGCAACGTTGTTAAATTCCTGCATATTGGCTACCACCTGCTCCTCCCACCAGCCCATGAACAAGTTCGCATAGCTGGGGACGAAGCAGGTTCCCATCGCTGTGCCCTGTGACTGCTTGTAGATATCATTAAAAATTAAAAAATTATTTTTGAGGCAAATCTCAATCATTTCTAATATCATTTGAGAGTGATGTAGTAAAGAAATGGATCTGGTTTTAAAAAAGTGTTGGATCGCCAATAACCCCCGTTCATGTTGGATGCTAGTATATAAGCTACTAACATCCAAAGTCAAAAAGTGCGTAGTGTTGAGCTTAAGCTGTTGAAGACTCATTTTAAATTTTGAATTTTATATTTGTTTATATTTCAGACGGTGTTTCACGAACATTGAGGAAGGATGTCACACTTACTGTAATGATTATCTGTATCAAGTCTTATTATTCGCTAGGTGATATTAGGGTTCTCACTCATTATGAATTTAATTCTTGATTGTTTGTTTTTTGCCTTTTAACCCCACTTGGGGAGCACAAGTGTATGTATTTTTACTATACGTATAGTGTGAGGCAGTCCTATCAGAAGGCCTCTTTTGACCCAGGATAGACATGTCAATAACAAATCCTGTCTTAATATTTAGTAATGTAGATTTTATTGTACGTATGATTTCTGCATTAACCAGAGTTCTTTTTTTGGTCCCGCCCACTTGGGCGATTGGACAACAAACGATAACGTATTTTACGTCATCAGGTAGTTTGACTTTTTCTCCTTAGGGTCCAGCCTTATAGAGGCAGACACAATTTGAACAAATACAAAGGCTTACGACAATTTGACATTGTTATAGACAGTTACCTGTGAATGACAGGCTACTCTATATTAAATGTGTAATTACTACATGCTTACGTCCATTCGGGCGATTTAATACATGATTTTCGATAATCGTTAACACAATTGAATATTTCAGGTCTGCCAATATGTAGTTTTTTGAATTTGTAAACATTTTGCTATCACATGTATGTATTAATTTCATTTAGACAATGTTACAAGATGGCCGCCATAGTAACATTCTTCCTGCTGTCATGTGTAAGCCCGTCTTTCAATGAACTAATGTATTTAAACATGGTGGTTTGTTTGCACTTTCGAGCGTGATCAAGCCGTAAAGGTGAAACACGTCGTTTTTGCACTTGAACATTAAAGTATCTGCATGCAGCTTCGGAGTCCGAGTTTATTTTCGTGACGGCGAGAGTGGGTGTTTTCAAATATTAGGAAATCCGGTTTCCTGGCTCGGACCGCCTGTGACAGAGGGATCCCATTACCGGAACTTGTGGCTTTTGATATATATATATATATATATATATATATATATATTATTGCTGCAACTCTCCTTCTCACAACCACCATCCAAAGAGAAAGACAGCACTCGCGGGGGCCGTTTCCAAAATTTATTAAATGGAAACTATCACGTATACAAACAGACGCGTTTCGGTAACAACCTTCATCTATGTTTACCGAAGCGCCCGCCCGCCATGTTTTTAAATCATCAAAATGTACATCAACACAAATGAAGGACCAACGTCAATATCGTGGTCTCTAACATTCCTTCCCCAATATCGGCGCCATCTTGTAATATATGATAGCCCACATGCCTGGATGACAAACCCCACTCGCAAACGCGATAGGAGTGGGGGAAGGATCAAAAAATGTACGTAAATCAAGCCCTGGATGGGCATACACTTGGAGACATACTCCAACGGAAATAAAACATGGCTAGGGCTGCCTACTGCTGCAGAGTTCTACAAAAATTATATTAAAATACTGAGTGGGTGAACAAACTACTATGTCTATACATCTGGAGATACTATATACAATATAATACAATCTACCATAAATGATGTTTCTACAGGAAGCAACCAAGGTAAAGGTAAAGCAACGGGTCCTGACTCGGGTTCAAATGCAATTAAGAATGCCCGCCAATATATACACACCCAATTGTATACATATACATGTGAAAACACCATATATAACATTTAAATCAAATGCGTGCATACAACATATATGTACAGATACCAAAATTATATATACACACACAAATGCTATGTCCATTATTTACAAGCTATGTCCATTATTTACAATGTGTACAGTGGCACCATCCAATGTCATCATGTTGTAGTAAAGTGAAGGAGGGGGAGGACAGTATAGAATATCACTCCCCTAGGTGTACAGCTAACTCTTCACTACTATTTAGGCCCCATGGTGTCTTGGTTTGGAGATCGATGATGTACCGTGACTCCAATCTCCGGAGTTTCAGTATCCTGTCTCCCCCTCTAGGATTCGATGGTACATGATCCAAACAGAAGTAGCTCAACTCATCTCGGTTACGATTGTGAGTTTTGTCAAAATGACGTGCTACGGGGTAGGTCTCGTCTCCTTTACTGATGGCCCGCATGTGTTCCAAGATTCTGATTTTTGTAGGATGGATAGTGCTGCCCACGTAGCGTAGGCCACAGGGGCATACCAGACAGTAAACAGTGTATGGTGTGGTGCATGTCAAAAATTTCCTGATGTTCCTATTGATACCTATAGTGGGAATGTCATAACTAAGCACTCTTTTACTTCCTTTACAGGCTTTGCATTTGCCACATGGAAAAAACCCTCCTAGAGCTCCAAAGGGTTTGTGTGTGTATATATAATTTTGGTATCTGTACATATATGTTGTATGCACGCATTTGATTTAAATGTTATATATGGTGTTTTCACATGTATATGTATACAATTGGGTGTGTATATATTGGCGGGCATTCTTAATTGCATTTGAACCCGAGTCAGGACCCGTTGCTTTACCTTTACCTTGGTTGCTTCCTGTAGAAACATCATTTATGGTAGATTGTATTATATTGTATATAGTATCTCCAGATGTATAGACATAGTAGTTTGTTCACCCACTCAGTATTTTAATATAATTTTTGTAGAACTCTGCAGCAGTAGGCAGCCCTAGCCATGTTTTATTTCCGTTGGAGTATGTCTCCAAGTGTATGCCCATCCAGGGCTTGATTTACGTACATTTTTTGATCCTTCCCCCACTCCTATCGCGTTTGCGAGTGGGGTTTGTCATCCAGGCATGTGGGCTATCATATATTACAAGATGGCGCCGATATTGGGGAAGGAATGTTAGAGACCACGATATTGACGTTGGTCCTTCATTTGTGTTGATGTACATTTTGATGATTTAAAAACATGGCGGGCGGGCGCTTCGGTAAACATAGATGAAGGTTGTTACCGAAACGCGTCTGTTTGTATACGTGATAGTTTCCATTTAATAAATTTTGGAAACGGCCCCCGCGAGTGCTGTCTTTCTCTTTGGATGGTGGTGGTGAGAAGGAGAGTTGCAGCAATAATTGTATGCGGGCACACCCCCGCACGAAGAAGCACCCGCCTGAGAGTGCACCTGACTGGTGTCTCGTAGCAGTGATATATATATATATATATATATATATATATATATATATATATCCATCCAACTCTCAAGGTTTCCCATTCAGGATAGCCACATTCGGGTAAGTAAATCTTCCGTTTTTATTCACAGGAGCTACAGCATTGTGGCTAAAAGCTCGCCGAAATTCATCGCCTGACGCGTTTCAAGCTGTGAGGCATTTCTTCGGAGGCAAACATTTATCAGCGTGCGAACAATGGCAGTTCAAATTATCTTAACCACTCGCCCCAGTGGGCGTCGGCTCGCGCTGAGCCTAATGGTACTTATAGTGCCTTGTGTTACTACAGTGAGCTGCTCCACGCTGACATGCATTAAAAATGTTTGCCTCTGAAGAAATACCTCAAAGCATGAAACGCGTCAGGCGATGAATCTTTATTCAGCATAATGAACTACGAACCAAAATGTACCGTAAACCAACAGCCGGTAATGCCATAATGCATGCCTCCAGTCACCACCCAGCACATTTGATCAGAAGCATACCATATGAGGAAATGCTCCGTATTAGAAGGATTTGTAGCACTGATCAAGGTTGTGTAGAGGCTCAGAACGAGTGCAGGGACAGATTTCTGAGAAGTGGCTATCTCCCAGAATTGGTAGATAAGGCAATAAGCAAAGTAACTAAATCGGTAGGTCGTTGGCACTGACAGGCAAAAAGAAAGAAGAGCAAACAGAGCGAATGAAACCCGGCTAATTCTCCCAGAATTGGTAGATAAGGCAATAAGCAAAGTAAATAAATACGGTAGGTCGTTGGCACTGACAGGCAAAAAGAAAGAGGAGCAAACAGAGCAGAATGAAACCCGGCTAATTCTAACCTATAACAGTCAGCATCTAAGTATTCGCAAAATTGTGAATAGGAATTAGGCACTTATTGCCAGTGATCCTGTTTTGGGAAAACAATTGCCCCATTCTCCCAGTATAACTTACAGGAAGGCAAAATCTATGAGCAATTGTTTAGTCTCCAGTAGCCCAGAGGTTAGAATTAACAGCTCATGGCTCAACAGCAGTAAGGGTTTTCTCAAATGCTCGGTTTGCAAAGCCTGTAAGAATGGGGTGAGCAAGACGGAATACACGACTCCCCTCAGTAACAAACCTACTCGTATACAGAGTAAGTTGACTTGCAAGACTGAATACGCTGTATATGTGCTGGAGTGTCCAAGTGGCCTGTGCTATGTAGGTAGCACTAAGCTTCAGGTCCACAAGAGGATACTCCAGCACATACGGGCCATTACCAACGGCGATACCGCATACCCAGTGGCAAGACATTTTGAGGAACAACATGCTAAGAACCCTACTGGTTTGAAATACTTTGTGATTGACACAGTCCCACCACAGAGAAGGGGTGGGGATCGTGAAGCACAGCTACGTAAACTTGAGACAAGGCACATTATACTTATGGCATGCAAAGCACCCAATGGATTGAACGCTGGGGAAGATTTTTTTACCTATCTTCACCAGGTCAATACGACATAGTTGTACACTTTAACTGCCTCATATCTCTTTGTAATTGGTTTTAATCAGTATTTATGTAATTCTATTATGAAATCTATTGTTTTTGCACATGGTTTGCACTTTACTCTACGAACTTACTATTTATGCATTTTGCAGAGTGTCACTCTGATAAGGGTGGTTTTATATTAGATGGCCCACATGGGCTTAATCTCCTCCTCCATTATAGCATGGAAACGCTAGAGGTACCCTGTGAGACCCACACAAACATTTAAATGCTGCTACCCTACGGGACAAGAGGTGTTTCACAAAAAAAATTGTTTTAAAAACCCTTCTATAAGCGGCTATCCAATTGTGCTAGTGTGAACTGGGTTTAGAATTGCCAAGTCACGAGTGATCTTTTAACATAACAGTATGATAATGTGAATGTTTCTAAACGTATTTAAGTATTTATGTGTTTTTAAATATTTATTCTACATGCTGCTTTTCTGGTGTGACAATTTAACACAAGATGCTGGATTGCTGTTCTGAATTTATGTATTTTACATGTATTAGGAGCACTCATGACTGGAACTACCAACGGCGCAGGCAAAGTATGTTTTCCATGTTTATCAGTGATTGCCAGGCAGTACGTCATCCACTTGCACTTTAAAAACATTCCACTTCCTCATCCGTGTCATGTGATCACGGCCCCACGTGGGCTGAAACGCGTCATGGCGGTGTCGGGCACTATATATATATCAAGCCAATACTCCCTCTCACTAAGAAAGAGTGCGGGACAGCTCCGGAGTGCAGAAAAAGCGGCTTTATTTGTTAAAAAGCGCTGGCATTGCGAGTCCATGAAACGCTGGCAGACGCGTTTCAGCCTTCAATAGCTTTCCTCAGTGCCCGTTTCCATGTTCTCCTTCCATCTCTGGGGGTCAGCTACTACGATCTTTAAATGGCGACCACATCCAGTCAGCTGATCACTTGCCCCTCCTTCCGCCTCTATGACACGGCGGCACCACGCGCAGCTCTTCCCAGTCTACTGCATGCTGGTAGGTGGAGTCCTCAGAGCAATCCCATACAGTGATGGGGTATTGCACAACACCATGTGATGTCCCACTGTGTGGCTGCTGACCCTCACTCCACCGCAGTTGTCCGGAAAGCTCAAGCCATTCTTGGCACCCCTTATCAGGCGGATCAATCTCGCCTCCTCTCTCCCCAGGTAACGATAACGTCCCATTGGAAATCCACCATACCAGGGGGGGTGGCGCGTTGCAGTTTCATGCGACAACCCAAGTTGCAGGCACTACGCGTCACTCCTGACCGAGAGGGCGTCCCGCTACACCAGCAACCTGCACGCTGGTACAACATCAAGCCAATACTCCCTCTCACTAAGAAAGAGTGCGGGACAGCTCCAGAGTGCAGAAAAAGTGGCTTTATTTGTTAAAAAGCGCTGGCATTGCATATATATATATACACACACACATACATACATCTCCTTGTTACCCCGTTGTGACTTCAGCAATCATCCGGACATCAGCAAACTAGGGACACGGACCTCAGTTAAGTGCAAATTTGATTTATTTAAAAGCAAACAGCCATAACGTTTCGGCTCCTCCGAGCCTTGCTCACATATATATATATATATATATATATATATATATATATATATATATATATATATATATATATATATATATATCTACTGGCGGTCGCCAGTAGATAGTTATAGTTAGGGCCGTGTTTCCATAGGAAATCTGAAAATTCTATTTTAAATAACTTTGGCGCTGGTTGACGAATCCTTGCGAAATTCTCAAAACTAATGGGGCGCTCCGCTCAGCTCCTACCCTGAAAGTCTCGGGGTGATTCGTCAAGCGGGGGCTGAGAAAAAAGGGGGGTCCCAAAACGCGTTTTCCCCATGCATTTTCCCATAGGACCTTTAGTCGAAGGTACAGCCCGAACGGCTGAACAGAATTACTTGAAATTTGGCAAAGAGGTAGTCCTCAGGTCAGGCATGTGCCTTTTGCATATATGGTGTCAATCTGTTCAGTAGTTCCTGAGAAAATTGCAGTTAAAAGCACGTAAATATCTATAGCCGCGCACCGTGCGCGCACCCTAACGTGCGCAAGCGTAATTCTGATTGGTGGTTACATGTCAGTCAACATTCGAATCGGTCGAAATCAGGAAGTGTCGGCCGCCATTTTGTGTGTTTACAGTGCGACAGTGAAAAACAAAGGTGGAGAACGTGAAAAGGGGGCAGGGTAGAGAGTTCCCGACCCCCTAGCCTTTGTCAGGGGGTCCCTGAAGGACCCCGAAGGGTGAAAAAAACATTTTATTTTCTATTAAAAAAAATCGCGGGGTGCGCGCACGGTGAAAAACCTAAAAAAAAAAAAAAACATTTTAAACAAGCCATTCCATATTACAGGATACACTCAATCTATAACTATATACATAGGTAGTTTATTGTAAAATAAATATATAAAAAATATACTAATACATACATAACTTAGCATTTAAAAAACCTTACAAATTCACTTAAAAAACCATAGGTTTCACACACGTTATAGTTAGGAATTCGCATTTAAAAAACCTTGCAAATCCACTTAAAAAACCATAGGTTTCACACATGTTATAGTTAGCTGGACATTTCACTCGTAAAAAACCATTGAAATTCTCCTGTTATAGTTAGTTCAGATAACTATAACTCGCGCGACCGCCACTCTATCACAAGGATGATGTCATCAGTGATGTCATGAGTGATGCCACTGACCATGTCATGAGTGATGTAATATGTGACGTCATGAGCAGTGGATTGCGGGCGCGCGAGTTATAGTTAACTGAACTAACTATAACGTGTGAAACCAATGGTTTTTTAAGTGAATATATATATATATATATATATATATATATATATATATATATATATATTCTACTGGCGGTCGCCAGTAGATAGTTATAGTTAGGACCGTGTTTCCATAGGAAATCTGAAAATTCTATTTTGAATAACTTTGGCGCCGGTTGACGAATCCTCGCGAATTTTTCAAAATAGGTGGGGCGCTCCGCTCCTACCCTGAAAGTCTCGGGGTAATTAGTCAAGCGGGGGCCGAGAAAAAAGGGGGGTCCCAAAACGCGTTTTCCCCATGCATTTTTCAATAGGGACCTTTAGTCCAAGGTACAGCCCGAACGGCTGAACAGAATTACTTGAAATTTGGCAGAGAGGTAGCCCTCAGGTCAGGGATGTGCCTTTTGAATATCTGGAGTCAATCTGTTCAGTAGTTCCTGAGAAAATGTCAGTTAAAAGTACATATATATCTATAATTCTGATTGGTTGTTAGATGTCAGTAAACATTCGAATCGGTCGAAATCAGGACGTGTCGTCCGCCATTTTGTCTCTCGCAGTCTGAGGCAGTGAAAAACAAAGGTGGAGAACGTGAAAAGGGGGCAGGGTGGACAGTTCCTGACCCCCTAGCCTTTGTCAGGGGGTCACTGAAGGACCCCCAAGGGTGAAAAAAACCAATTTTTATTTTTACGAAAAAGCGCGGGGTGCGGGCACGGCACGCACAACGCATCGTGGGTGCTCGGTGCGCGAAGCGCACCGAGTGCCCACATAGCGCGCATGGTGCGCGAAGCGCACCGCGCGCGCACGGTGAAACACCTGAAAAAAAAATAATATTAATAAATACATAACTTAGCATTTAAAAAAACGTACAAATTCACTTAAAAAACCATAGGTTTCACACACGTTATAGTTAGGAATTGGCATTTAAAAAACCTTGCAAATTCACTTAAAAAACCATAGGTTTCACACATATTATAGTTAGCTGGACATTTCCCTCGTAAAAAACCAATGAAATTCCCCCGTTATAGTTAGTGCAGGCAACTATAACTCACACGACCGCAATCCTCTGCTGATGACGTCAGATATTACATCACTGTATTTAGACACCTATTTACCCATGTCTTCTTCCATTAATCTTTAGCTATACATATATTACAAATATTTATTTTTCAGAAAGATACATATTTAATTAGTGATGTAATATCTGACGTCATCAGCAGAGGATTGCGGTCGTGTGAGTTATAGTTGCCTGCACTAACTATAACGGGGGAATTTCATTGGTTTTTTACGAGTGAAATGTCCAGCTAACTATAACATGTGTGAAACCTATGGTTTTTTAAGTGAATATATATATATATATATATTACCTACTGGCGGTCGCCAGTAGGTAGTTATAGTTAGGACCACGTTTCCATAGGAAAACCTCAACATTCTATTTTGAATAACTTTGGCGCCGGTCGACGAATCCTCGCGAATTTCTCAAAATAGGTGGGGCGCTACGCTCCGCTCCTACCCTGAAAGTCTCGGGGGGATTCGTCAAGCGGGGGCTGAGATAAAAGGGGGGTCCCAAAACGCGTTTTTCCCATGCATTTTTCCATAGGACCTTTAGAACGAGCTACAGCCCGAACGGCTGAACAGAATTACTAGAAATTTGGCAGAGAGGTAGTCCCTAGGTCAAGGAAGTGCCTTTTGTAGGTTTGGTGTAAATCTGTTCAGTAGATTCTGAGAAAATAGCCTTTAAATCAATATATATATCTGAGCCCGCTTACGGTACGCTTACCGTACGCTTACGGTAAGCGTACGGTGGCGTGCGCGAGCACGATTCTGATTGGCTCTTAGATCTTAGTAAACATTCGAATCGGCAGAAACCAGGAAGCGGCGTCCGCCATTTTGTCTACCGCACTGAGTGTTATGTATCAAACATGATGGCCAAAAACATGTTACGGGGATGTTTTGACAACTCCCTCTCACATAGTCATGTTGAGGGAGTCCCCAAACATCCCCCAAGAGCAAAAACGGCATTATTTTTTTTTCGGCAATTTCGCGGGGTACGCTTACCGTACGCTTACCGTAAGCGTACGGTAAAAAAATAAAAATAAAAAAAACACTATCCACACTTTCTCCACCCCTTGTGCAAATGGTGGCCGAAGGCTTATCAGAGCACAGAAATTTCCCAAAAAATTTCAACAGATTACCTATCACAAGGAAGCGCATAATATGTCCTCCATGTGCGCACGGTGCGCGAAGCGCATCGTGCGTACATGGCCCATCTAGCGTAACGTGGGCACGGCACTAACTGCGTAAAGTGGGTGCACGGTGCGCGAAGCGCACCGCGTGCTCACTGTGCGCGCACGGTGCGCGAAGCGCACCGTGCGCGCACGGAACGAACTGCGTTAAGTGGGCGCGCACGCCACGAATGGCGTAAAGTCACTTAGCATTTAAAAAACCGTACAAATTCACTGAAAAAACCATAGGTTTCACACACGTTATAGTTAGGAATTAGCATTTAAAAAACCTTGCAAATTCACTGAAAAAACCATAGGTTTCACACATGTTATAGTTAGCGGAAATTTTACTGATAAAAAACCAATGAAATTGCCCCGTTATAGTTAGTGCTGGCAACTATAACTCACGCGACCGCAATCTTCTGCTGATGACATATGTGTCTTTATGAAAAAAAAATATTTGTAATATATGTATAGCTAAAAATGTATGGAAGAAGACATGGGCAAATAAGTGTCTAAATACAGTATTAGCATCAGCAGAGGATTGCGGTCGCGTGAGTTATAGTTGCCAGCACTAACTATAACGGGGCAATTTCATTGGTTTTTTATCAGTAAAATTTCCGCTAACTATAACATGTGTGAAACCTATGGTTTTTTCAGTGAATATATATATATATATATATATATTCACTGAAAAAACCATAGGTTTCATACATGTTATAGTTAGCTGGACATTTCACTCGTAAAAAAACAATGAAATTTCCCCGTTATAGTTAGTGCAGGCAACTATAACTCACGCGACCGCAATCCTCTGCTGATGCTAATACTGTATTTAGACACTTATTTGCCCCTGTCTTCTTCCATTAAATTTTAGCTATACATATATTACAAATATTTTTTTTTCATAAAGACACATATGTCATCAGCAGAAGATTGCGGTCGCGTGAGTTATAGTTGCCCGCACTAACGGGGGAATTTCATTGGTTTTTTACGAGTGAAATGTACAGCTAACTATAACATGTATGAAACCTATGGTTTTTTCAGTGAATTTGCAAGGTTTTTTAAATGCTAATTCCTAATTATAATGTGTGTGAAACCTATGGTTTTTTCAGTGAATTTGTACGGTTTTTTAAATGCTAAGTTACTTTACGCCATTCGTGGCGTGCGCGCCCAGTTAACGCAGTTAGTTCCGTGCGCGCACGGTGCGCTTCACGCACTGTGCGCGCACAGTGAGCACGCGGTGCGCTTTGCGCACCGCGCGCCCACTTTACGCAGTTAGTGCCGTGCACGCACGGTGGTCACGCGGTGCGCTGCGCGCACCGCGTGCCCACGTTATGCGGGATGGGCCATGTACGCACGATGCGCTTCGCGCACCGTGCGCACATGGGGGACATATTATGCGCATCTTTGTGAAATGTATTTTTTGTTAATTTCATTGTTGTGATAGGCCATGCACAAATGGTGCCCTGCGGGCACCATTTGCACACGGGGTGGGGAGAATGTGGATAATTTGTTTTAAAAAATTTTTTTACCGTACGCGTACAGTAAGCGTAATCGGCGAATTTCCGAAAAAAAAAAATTTTTTTTTTTGGGCTTGGGGGTTGTTTGGGGACCCCTATATCAATCCTGGGTGGTTAGGATCTCAAGAAACTGCCTCTTTACACATTTTTGGGCTTCGATTTTGCTGCCCAACTCAGAGAGCGAGAGAGAAAATGGCGGCCGCCGCTTCCTGGTTTCGACCGAATCGAATGTTTACTAAGATCTAACAGCCAATCAGAATCGCGCTCGCGCACGCCACCGTACGCGTACGGTAAGCGCACCGTAAGCGCACCGTAAGCTGGCTCAGATATCTATATTGGTTTAAAGGCTATTTTCTCAGAATCTACTGAACAGATTTACACCAAACCTACAAAAGGCACTTCCTTGACCTGAGGACTACCTCTCTGCCAAATTTCAAGTAATTCTGTTCAGCCGTTCGGGCTGTAGCTGTGTATAAAGGTCCTATGGAAAAATGCATGGGAAAAACGCGTTTTGGGACCCCCCTTTTATCTCAGCCCCCGCTTGACGAATCCCCCCCGAGACTTTCAGGGTAGGAGCGGAGCGTAGCGCCCCACCTATTTTGAAAAATTTGCGAGGATTCGTCGACCGGCGCCAAAGTTATTCAAAATAGAATGTTGCGGATTTCCTATGGAAACGTGGTCCTAACTATAACTACCTACTGGCGACCGCCAGTAGGATATAGATATATATATATATATCTATAAAGAGTAGCAATAATCCTTACACTAGAGGTTAGACAGGTAATTGGAAAATGTAATTCGCGATATGGTGATCATAATGTAATCTGTGTTTTAATTTATGGTATTGGCTATACACGTTAGCTTTTGGACATTGTGTGTGAATTAATCTTTTTAAATGATGTTAGTATAAATGTGGATCATCTTATTATTTCTTTGATGCCAGCAATAATGTTGAGGTCTTAGCCAATACATGGCGTGATTTTCTTAAAATATACTTGATTGTCGGACACAAGGCAAGTGAGAGGATGTTATTGCAAACATACCTATGGTTATCTAACGTATCAAGTGATTTAAATGACCCCCATATTGCTAGACATTTATCAGTTGACATCGATCTGCCGATACACGGCTTTATTGTTGTCATTTTTGAGGGACACCACATGCCCATATATGGCGTTATGTGTGAAGTTTTTAATCTTACTTCGAGTTTGGGACTGTTTTTAATGCCGATATACGGCGAAATAAGCAATATTATTTAATTGTTTTGACATTCCAAAATGGCGATGAATTACTAACAGTGATTCTTCTAATGTGATTGTCCTTCTATGATGTCTATGAATTGTGATGTCATGTGATCCACGTAACGTTTCATTTAAATATGCCGTTTCTTTGGCGCGAAATTTGTAACATCAGACTAAGGCATAGCCGAAACGCGTCATGTTTTCCATGCTCGCTATGCAATAAATGACCTAAGAACTGCAGAAGTGTCCCGTGAGTGCTTTCCTAAGTTTGTGATGTGACTGGGACTGAGCGCGCATATATATATATATATATATATATATATACACACATACACACACACACACACAGACATACATACACACATATAGACATACATACACACATACTTTTTTCTTTTTTTGCAGATTATATAGCGCAAACTCGACCCCAAGGTATTGGAGCGTTTTACATGAGCACCGGTTACGTTACACAAGGACACACTCATTTTTTTGGTAGACACAGGGAGATTAAGTGATTTGCCCAGAATCACAGGATGTGGACGTAACCCCGAGGCTTGAACCTTGGTTTCCCAGACCAAAGTCGGCAATCTAGCCATCAGACCACATCCTCTCCCCAATATATACACATATACACACACATATATAGATACACACACACACATTTATATATACACACATGTATACACACAAACATATACATACACGTATATCAAAACAAAACCCTTTCAGGCATAGAGGGACGCATAAACTATGCACAAAAAGAAGCAGACAACTCTGGGTAGTTCGCAAGTTTAGGTTGAAAGCAGCTCCAGTAAAGAGCACTCTCAACTCCAGCGACACTCTAAATTTGCTCACCTAAAATGTCTGCTTTTCTATCAAATTCTTTAAGCGTTGGATTGGCACAGTGCCATCCACGCAGAGATAGAAAGGGACAAAGTCTTGCATAAATATATATGTGCAACCCAAAGATGGCAACAATATAGGCAACCATATATAACCAGTAAATAGTCCCTTCTGCTAGCCGCATTGGTTAGTAAGTGGGTTAAGCATTGAGGGCAAAAGAGCTGGGAAGATGAGGCATACAGATTTTTTCTCTGGGGAGGAATCTACTCAACATGCAGCTGTAGCATCTGCCTCTACTGAGGTGTGTAATCCCCAGCAATTGGAAGAGGCATTTAGTCATGGTGGGTCCTTCTGCTGCCAAAAGGAAACATTATCCTACCCCTCAGGATCCTGAAACAGATGTTTGGGGAAGAAGTAAACCGAGATGCTATGTGAATGGACCTCATCTATCACATGTTATATCATAATTATGTCTAATTTAACTCTGCCTTCTTCCTCGTCCAGGGCTAATGAACATGTTTTTTGTGTGCAATATAGGCAACAGGGAATCTGCTTTCAAGAGATTGGGAGGATGTAGAGAAGTCCACATCCCCTAAGTTTTTTGCTAAGAAGAATATCCTGGATGGTTTTCAAAAGGAGTTAAGGACACAAGTGAAGGTTGATGCTCTTCTAGCCGGCATGTATTCTGGTAATAAGACTGTCTGAAGATGCCTCTCCCTTGGACGCTTCAGATAATAAAAAAAATTGGATGGAGCAATCAGACGGGCCTATGCCACTCCGAACTTCACTATTCTAACTGGTGCCTACCCAAAACATGCAGTCCAATCCCTGCTACATGATTTCAGGGATTTGGTTGAAGAAATATGGCAGGGTGGAGACAGTATGGAAAGGCTATCCTTGTTGGATTAAGTAGTAAGGTTCTTGACAGTCCTCTGTTGATGAGTTGTGTGCAGCAGCCTCTGTCTCAAGAACTTCAGTTTCTGCCAGAGGAAACCTATGGCTCAAAAACCGGAAAGTAGACAACTCCCCAAAAAATCTGCTGTCCCATATTCTTTTCACTGGATGTACACCGCTTGGTCTGCAGTTGGAAGATACTGTGAAGGAGTCAGCCAAAGACAAGAAACTGGTGGCTCCCTTACAACCTTACTACGAGAACAAGGGGGTAGGTTTTCATTGTGCCTTCTGTAAATTAAGAGGAAGAAACCTACTCTTTTGGGGTAGTGGTCATGGCCAGGGCAATTCACAGACCCAGCCTACATTCAGCACTACCACACCCTCCTCCCAGAAGTCATGACCATGCTAGGAGCCTTGGAGAAAAGCTCTTTATATACTACCTTGCATGGAACACAACAATAACGGACTAGTTATTTCTTCAAATTATATCGGAAGAATAAAAATTAGATTTTTCTTCCAGTTCTAAATAGTTACTCTATTCCAAAATATCCTTGATGACATCAAGCTCTATCTCATGGAGAACCAGCCCTTTTGGCAAAGGGGGCAATGAGACTGGTCCCCCATGAAGAGAGAGGACAGGATTATTATACCCTGACGTGTTTTGACAAGAAACCTTCTGGAGACTTTGCCCGGTTCTGGATCTGAAAAAGGTGAACCACCATGTCCAGTATATAAAGTTTAAGATGGTTTCAGTCCTATTATCGCCATTGTTTACAAAGGATGTATGTGGCCTCCTTAGATTTATTATATGCCTATCTACACATTCTTATGTTTCAGGATTCCCAAGATTTGTCAAAGGAGATTACTAACAATTTTGTATCCTGCCCTTCTGCCTTTCTTCAGTCACAAGAATCTTCACAATGACCTTAGCTCCTTTGGTGGGTAATCATCATGCATTGGGCATTTTGGTTTTCACCAACCTAGACAATTGGATAATCTGTGGTTCTTCATTCTTTAAGGCTTCAGAAGCATTCCATCAGGTACGCATGATGATGGAAGACCAAGTATTCCTGAAGAACATGGAGAAGTACAACCTTTCCATTTGCTTAACTCTATAGTTTATCAGGCCCTTTTCTGCATGGAACTTAGGGCATTGTTTCATCCTTCCACAAGGCAACAGAAACTGATCTCCAGCCTTTGTTACAGAGGCGTTCGGAGACAGAAAAGGCCTGGTTAACTGTGCAGAGGGTTATGGCAGTAATCACAAAGTCAATTAAATCAATTACTTAGTTCATACTTTAAATTATAATGTCTACTTTGTTCTTTTGTCTGCATAATGAAAAATGGGTTGTCATTTTTCCTTATCATTAATTATTCTAATTATGATAATAAGCACATCATAACTACACAATATGTTTTATCCACTTGAAATTATTTATGGAATTTTATTGTTAGTTGTGGTTCACTCAGTCGTATTTCCTTGATGGGGATACATTTCACAAGTAGGTTAGACATCTCAAATAAGTTGAGATTTTAAAGTTGTATAGTGTACAAATGTAGGTTTGTTTATTTTTACAGAAATTTAATTTTGTGTATATTTCCTGTTTTCATCCCTGAACTCGTTCTTCGTAGTAAGAGCACACACTTTGGCTGTAGTTTTTTTTAATTAAACAGATTTAATTGAATTTAGTGGTACATAGCAGGCAAAGCCCAAAGCAAACATTATGGATACATTTCGAATAAGATAATACGAAGTGCTTTTCCACCACAAATTAACCTGCAAACCTGCAGGCCCAAAAACTGAAACTAAACTGAAACCTGGCACAGGTTACCTCAGGATTCACTGACCGAAGTGTGTCCAAGTGTGTATATAGTGACACCAGAGCTGCTCATCTAGGGTATCGGAGGGTCGGGAAGATGCAAGAACCGGGTTTTGAGGCAGTCTGAGGGTGGCAGGGGCATAGGTCTATGCCCCGGTATGTCACCCAACTGGACTATATTTTCCCATGTTTCTGTGGGCAGCCACATGCCTGATAAACTGCGACTTCTGCCCCCATGCATCTGTCCATGGCCACCTTCCACCCGCCCATGGTTGGTGGGGAGATCGCTTTCCACCGCTGGGTGATGTCCCGCTTGGCAAGTGTGAGGCCCAAGAACAAGCGGTAATGTTTGTAGCGATTGCTGCCGATCCCCCCCCCCACTGTGCTTTGCAGCAGCAACAGCTTGGGGTCAAGTGGGAGGCTCTGGGACAGGAGCCTGCCCAGACATGCCGAAATTTTACCCCAAAACAGCTGCAGCGCCCCACAGCTCCAAACAGTGTGGAAAAAGGTTCCCTCTGCTTTCCCGCATTTAAGACACGTGGGGGACTGGATAACACCCATCTTTCAAAGACGTTGCAGGTGTAGTAAGCACAGTGGAGATATTTAAACTGAATGAAAGGATATCGTGTGGATATAGCGGCTCCATGAGGACTCGCGAGGCCGCCGTCCAGTCATCATCCATCATGTCAGGCATGTCCGCTTCCCACGCCTCGGGTTTGGTGTAGTGAGGTAGGAGTGTGTGTGATTTACGTCCGATAGATCTGTCGGGGTCTTATGGGCTCCAAGGTCCCCCATTAGTAAGCGACCCTCCAAGGGGTGGAAATCGAGCAAGGCACTCAGTGAGCGGATCAAGGGAGTCAGAGCATGTCTCAACTGCAAATAGTTATAAAACTGCGAACGGTGCAGTCAAAATTAATTTTGTAGCTGCTGAAACGATTTTAGAGTGGAACCCTGCATGATGTTCCGAAGGGTAGAGATTCCGAGGAGGTCCCATGCATGAAAACCTGAAAGTTCAGCCACGTGGCACAGGTAAGTACCCTGCCACAGCGGGTCGTCTGAGTCAGGCGCCCCTCCTCCCAGCCCATTTTCTCAATGTATCCTTAGAGCTGAATGACCGTTCTACTGGCTGGGAGCAAGAAGTCAAGGTTCTTGCAGCTGTAAAGATGTTTCAAGAGGGGTATACCCTCTATCACCAAAAGCTCAACTGCATATGCTGGGTCTGTGTGCGGGCTGTACCACCACTCATTGATGGTCAGTAGGTGTAAAGCAGCATAGTAAGCATATACATCAGCTGCTGCAATCCCACCACAACATGTTGACTGCGTGCAGGTACGCAATACCACGCAAACGGCCCCTCCACCCCACAAGAACTTGTTCAGGATTGCATTTACTTGGGCAAACCATGTGCGTGGAATATTGTATGGGAAGTTTTGCAACCAATAGAGCAGCTGAGGCATGGAGACCATCTTAAAAATTGCCGACCGTCCATACAGGGACAAAATCTTGGTCTCCTCACGTGTACATGAAAGCAGCAAATTGATATTATGTGACCACGATGTCGTGGGGCACGGCGAGATAAAGACACCCAAATATTTGAAGATGCCCGCAGCGTGAGATAATTGTTAGGACCAGGTACCCTGCCCCTGCTCACCACACATGGAAAATAGCACAGATTTTGACAGGTTAGCTTCGACGCCTGAGGTTTCCCCAACACCCTGAGTATCTGGAGTACTTGGGCCCAGAAAACCAAGGATTTGTCATAGAGAACAAAATATCGTCCGCGTAAAACGCGATTTTGTCTGACCGCTCCTGCGACCATTCAACCTCCCAGATCAATGGGTCCCACCACACCCATGGGGCTAGGGGCTCGGGGCTCGGAGCTCAATGGCTAGCGTGAATAACTTTGGCTGTAGGTGATGTATGTCTTGGTATATGATTTGTAAATAAAGGATACTTTTCCATATGGACCATATTGTAAACTTTATTTTTAAAAACTATACCGAGGAGACTGAATAACACTAGATGAATTGTATAATCATTAGTTAGTGCCGCTCCTATTTTTTGTCAATTGAAAAAGTGGAAGGTGACGACAACCAGCTTTTGGAGGTCGGCACCACCTCACTCCAAGGGGAGTTTTTGGCTTGTCCCGTTAAGAGTTTTGCGGTTTTGCTATAAAGGCAGCATCCCTTCATCTGGTCGGTTGGGCTCGTCTCCATCTTCATCCCCTAGTCAACCACCTTCTAGTCCACGTGACCCAGCCTCAAAGGGCTTAGTGGCAGAGATTCCAGTGACTAGGGACATTGTTCAGAAACTATAGTGGTGACCAGACTACCCCTGTCACTAACATGGTTGTATCCTTCTGGGGCCATACCTCTATACTATGTTGATCTGCTCTCAAGCTAGGTTTGTGCTCCACAAATAACAATAAATACACACTTACTAAACATTTGTAAATGTTGAGTCCATCCTATCCATTTCCATTATCCATTCACTTCACTAGATTCATCATAAACACCATGATGCCTCATTATCATGATAGAAGGGTGCATGGGAAAAACTCCAGAAAAAAAAAAAACATTTGTGGACGTACAAGGAGAAGAAAAACGCATGCTTGGAATAGCGCAGCTGAACAATCTCCAAGAGCCCAAACGAGTGCTTATAGGGAGAATTGTGGTGTGGTAGGATGATATTTGTTATTAGCACTTAATTTGTATGCAATTTTCAAGTTTGTTTTGCCTGCTAACATGGACTGAAGAATTTTTTTCAAAAACTGCGTGGAATTTAAGGCTATTGTGGATTCCTGCTTATTTGATATTGGAGATATACAGGGATACCCAAAGAATAAAAGACTTTAGGGATGTCTAAGGAATCTTCTGATAAGAATCACAAAGCTTTTACTAGACCCCCCCCCCAAACAAAGAGCAGCAAACCACATAGTTTACTGTGTAATGACTGCTTTGAGCTGTGACCACGAGAGCTGAAAACCTGAACCAACTATAAGAATTCTTAACATTTGATTCATTACAATTTGAGGTTTTCAAAAGAATAATTGACGTTACAATCAAATGAAAGGAAACAAAATCTGCAAAGTTTTAGACCCTACAAAATAAAATTGTTCACCAAAAAGCTTTTCAACAAAATTCCTTTTTATATTTTATCCACCATATTCTACACGCTCCATGATGAGAACAAATGTCCTTTTACTGAAGATGCTAAACTTACATTTGTAAATAGGAAAATTTTTCCTGATCTCCTTGCTGGATACAGAATTTGTAGTCCAATTTCAGGTTGCTGCGACATATGTTGTCATCACCACAGCCCTCTTTTAAAAATTGTACCTGTAATGCAAGATACATTTTTTTTTAGCATAATCTTAGCTCGAACACCTTCCTTACAAAGTCATCTTTTATGCCTCTTTGGACCCAGCTAATGGATGCACCTGATAACACAATGAGTGGTGCATCTACCGTCTGAAAATGTGCCACACATGGATAAGTCTCTCCTTGACCAGAAAGAATGAGTAACAAATGCACCATGCCCCACCTCGCCTATATACTGCAATGTTACCTATAAATACACAAAAAATAAAGCAAAATACCCTTTTTCACACACTGCATAACCGCAGCTAAAATACAACAGAAAAAAGTAAAACCATTCCTAATTATTGAATACATGAACAAAGTAAAACACACTAGTCAGTCTAAATAGGCGGAAATAATTGGCTGAAATAATTCCATTATTGATAATTTAGCTGTGTAATGTTCAGCCCAAGGGTTTTTGCGCCTCATTTTAGAATTACATAATCTGAAACTATATTTGGTTATCTGAATGTCAATGACCAAACAAGTTCAAATTTGAAGTAAAAATGTGAAAAACGAAATTATCCAATTAAGTGTCAATTACTCAGAAGGCCTATACGGAAAGTTGCTGGGGGTCTTACTTTTACTGGAAATTAAATGAAATAGAAAGGAATAGTAAGCACATTTAAAATAAAATAACCACATGTGCCTTAATAGTAAATTTAGGGGTGTTTATTTTATTAAGGTTCTGAAATGTAGCGTAGCTTCTGTTATTATGTACTCATAAGTATATACAAAGATAAAATCCAGTGATCAAAAGAATAGGAAATGCACAATATGTTTTGTTAAATTTTTCGGTTTAAAGAATAGGCTGACTGGATACAACATTTGCTGGAAGGTGGTGGAAGTTGGAAAGATCAAAGGGAGATTTAAACTTGGTGCTAGATCAACCAAGGGATAAGTACAGAAGTATATTGCAAAAACTTATAATGCTGAATATCAAACTAAAATTTATGATAGACGCATTTAGATTCCTTTAGATTTGCACTTTTTATCTTAGATTGCTTTGCTTGAAGGATGGGAAATTAAGGTTGAACATGAATCCAATATCATTTGCATGCACAATGAAAATGTTCAAGTAGTGTAGGGTTAATATAAGGTGGGATTTTCTCACACACAACGAAGATTCCTAGTGGGTAATCAGGACAAAGAAATTGAAGGACAGACTCACAAAGCTATGCATACAACAAAGTTTAACTTGGATGCATAAAAAGGATCATTAAGGAGTACAAATCCACTTTTGTGATTAACAAAAAGATTTTGCACCATACAACTTTACTCACATGTAAAGTTATACCAGACAGGAGTAATTTTATGTGGGAGTAAATATTCACTTAGGTGGTCTGTGGGGGTTTCAAAGTAGAGTACTAGGTGACCATTCAGAAACCTGCAAGTTTGTTAGCATCCATAAACTTCCAACTTTTCAGATGAATGCACGCCTATAATCAGAGTGGAAAGGTGGAAAAGTGGAGCAGTAAATTTAAAATTGATGGAGCGGAAGGAGTTTCTTCACATAGAAACATATATTAGTTTACATGTGTAAAGAACAAATGTAAGTGTAGAGATTACGGTATTGTATTGTGTGCCTATTTTGAGTATAGATAACTATCTGAGAATCTGTGAATATGATCATATCTTATAACTATCCATCTTGTCATTTCTTTGTTTTTGGGATATTAGCTCTAATTAATGTGTAATTATTGAATAAGTTGAGATGTTTATGAGGAATATTTGTATTTGATGGTGTTCCTTTTTTCCCTATATATTATTTGGGCACATATTTATCCATTTCCTAATTTTGTAAACAGTGAAGAATGGGCTAGCGGATGCACCTCACTTGTCATGACTGCTCAAAAATGTCTGCAGAAAATAATTTTTCTTTAATGAAATTATGCAAAAGCAACCATTTCACATGTGCCTGCCTCAGACTTAATCAGATCTGCAAAATGAACTCCTATATGAGGACGGTCTTGGCCTAGACAGTGGTCAGTTGAAGGCAATCAGTGTTCTTTTTATTTGAGCAAAATTCATCTTGTGTTAATGAAGGTTCAACAGCTACTGCCTTGAATGCCTCTTCCTTGTGAATCTTAAAAGTTGTGAAATTTACATTACATACTATAAACGCACAGAAATGTTATATTTTATATATATAATATTATATACACATACACACACACACACATAGAATGAAACATCTAAATGTAAATAACAATGCACTTTTAACTTTGCTTATTTGCACTAAAGTACGGAAGCAGTACCACTGGAAAATGCCGGAGTCTTTATTGAAAGGCATTGAAAAGAAATCCTGGAAGAAATTCTAGTGAAGAGATGAAAATGTATACGACGTGGCCAAATTTTACATCTCGGAAAGGAGAGTGTGCCTCCTTTAGCGGTGCGAGTGACAGGGGTCTATTAACATTATTAGTAAAGGCCGACATCCGGCAAATAGATCAAAATACAGCACAGGCCCAGCTGAGATGCATGAATTGGAGGATTGGAACGGAGAGCTATCCAACTTCATGGTTCCGTAAAACAACACCCACAAAAAAGAAAAAACTTGAAGTTTGAAACCCAATAGTTACCTACCTCGGAATTGATGGTGTTTGGTTCATTGGAATTGAGAACTGGAATGAGATTTGGTAATGTACTTGATTGTCTCTTACTCCGACGGGCAGACTTTTGGATTTCCACTGAAACAGATACGGGAATGGGACGTAGTTTATCCTTAATATTTTCCTAAAAGAAGACAGTAAGTTTGCACATAATTATCATGGATAACACAGAATCAGAAAAATTTAGTATTTTAGGGGATCCATTTAATATACAACATAAATGTAGCACATCGCTATTTAAAATTAGTAGATCAATATATCTCTTCAGAATAGAGTGCAACACATTTTGCTCGTGGTCAGCTTAAACATCAAGCAAAGGTCGAGAAGTTTACATTCGGGAGAGGATAAACAGCTGCTATGAGAAACCATACATGGAGGGACATATTTACAAGCAAGTGGCGGGGTATATTTACAAGCAAGTGGTGAGGCATGGGTTAGCTCCAAAATTGCCAACGCTGCGCTCCGTAACTTTAGAAATGCAGGGATGCACCATATTTACATTAATACGGCTCACCCCTGTGTTTCTCCCAGCGCTAGTGCTAAAATCAGCTGTCTAGCACCAATGCAGGCACCATTATGAAAGGGTGCCTGTGGTGAGGGAATGATTGTTTATGTCCAGGAAGGCTTCCCTTGCTGCACAGAATTCATCCAGAATGGCGATTTGTAACTCCTATGTGTGCTGCATTGTGCAGCACACATAGAAGTTGCAAATCGTCATTTTTTTAAATGATTCTTTATGTACAGGAAGGCACACCTTCCCCCACATAAACAATCATTCATGGCGTTTTGCTGTTTGTGTGTGCACTGCACAATGCAGCACACATAGAAACAGCAAAAACAAGCAGAAATAAAGAATTTCTCCTGGTTTTCAAGTAGGTTTTAAATTGTTTTGACAGCCTACTGATACTGCTTAGCAGTCAAAGCACTGTTAAAATTCAATATTATTAAACTAAAGGATTTAAACTGTTCTTGTGTGGTGTAATATCTATAAAAGTATGCAAGGACATTTCAAGTCCTAAAACGTTTCAAGACCCTATACCAGCAAGAGGCTGCAACCCACCTGCCTTTATTAGGCTGTAGGAATCTAGCTCTTTATAGGATATATCAATTATCTGATATACCGTGTAAAGAGTACAGGGGTTCCCTTATAAGTGAACAAGGGCTTGCTCTAGAAATCCCAAGGTGCTCTATTGCAGGTTTTGTGGTCAAGCAGCCTTAGGCTGAACACACAGGAGACCAAGATATCTGCAAATAAACACAATGATCAATAAATGACATACACGACTCAAGAAGGCAATCCATACCAATTTATCGAAATAGCAACTATCTTTATATATTTCAGTTCAAAAAGTGAGTTCTTGAGTTCTGCAATGTTATCCTATAGAAGGACAAAAAAGTTCTGCAAACAGGTACAGTACAGCGAATTACGGGACAAATCCCCAGGAGTTAAGGTGAGTAGTGGGCAAGATGCAAGGCAGCACCACCAGTACACCACCAGTGGCACGAAGGTTGCCAGGTGCATGGTGAAAAACAGCGCTGGGAGCCCTATAGGTTTCTATGGAGAGCAGTCGCTGAGAAAAGAGGTTGCAGGATCTGGCTGGAAGGCCAGTCTGGTTGAACCAACAGGGGGTTCAAATCTTGAGAAGCTCGTGGACCAGTAGCAGTCGAGTGGGCCTGCGTGCAGAAGCTGCCGGTGGCAGTAAGGAGTCCACGAGGGGTGAAACCACACTGGACTCGAGCTCTGGAGGGCTTGGGGACCTTGTTGACACCATTAGCCCTCTTCAACTTGGGCCTTGTTGTGAAAAAAGGTGCCGAGTTTGTCGAAGAGGTCTTGTGAGGGAGGGATGTCAGTGGACTCGATGGTGGGTTGGGCGAACTCCTTGATGATGTTGAAGAGTTCTTTGCTGTTGTGTGTGTGAGTGGAGATTCTGTCTTCAATTGCTTTTCTCCTAGTTTTTCTGATGAGTTGGTGGTGGGCGTTGGTGGCGGTTCTGAAGTTGTTGTAGGCTTCTGTGGATTTGGTGTTCCTCCAGGCCTTTAAGGCGGTGGCAAGTGCGTCTGGACTCTCGAAGTTCGGTGGTAAACCATCTGGCTTTCTTGGCGTGGGTGGTGTTGTTTTTCTTGAGGGGGGGCTATGGCGTTGGCACTGTCGGAGATCCATCTGTGCAGGGTTTGGGCTGCGGTGTTGGGGTTGTTGTTTTCCACGATGGTTGGGGTGGAGTTGCTGAGTGATGAGGTTAGCTGGTCGTTGGTGATTCTGGTCCAGTTTCTTCGTGGGAGCAGGTGCAGGTGCAGGTGGGTGTTCTGAGGGTGAAGTGGACGCATTGATGGTCAGTCCATGGGAGTTCGGTGGTGTGGCTGAAGGTGATGGAGTTACCTGTTGTGAAGAGGGTGTCAAGGGAGTGTCCTGCTGAGTGCGTTGGTTCGGTCACGATCAGTCCAATGTTGTGGAGGTTGTCCAGGAGGGATGTGGTGCTGGGGTCCAGTTGGTTGTCGAGGTGGAAGTTGAGGCCTCCCAGTAGGGTGTATTTGGAGGACGCGATGGCATGCGGGGAAATGATGTCCGTGATGGAGTTGGTGAAAAGTCAACAAGGTCCAGGGGGTCGGTAGATGAGGGTTCCTCGGATGGTGGTGGTAGGGCTGGCCAGTATTTTGAAGTGAAGGTGTTCCATCAGGTCTGTGGGCTCGTCAGGGAGCGTGCTCAGGCGGAGGTTGGATTTGTGGACGATGGAGATTCCTCCTCCCGGGCAGGTGGGGCGGTCCTTCCTAGAGATCTTGTATCCTTGGGAAAAGGCGATGGCGATGTCCGGTCCAGAGGTGGTGTTGGTCCATGTTTCGGTGAAGAACGCTACGTCCGGGGTGGTGCGGTGAAGGAGGTCCCAGATTTCAGTGGCGTGTTTGTGGAGGGATCGGACCTTGAGGAGGATGCATTGCAGGGTCTTCGGTTGGGTTGGGGTCTTGCGGGCGTGTTGCGCCGGGTCCGTGGTCTTGGCGGTGCTGCAGGTGTGCCGGCAGCAGTGACAGCTGCAGGGTCCGTGGGTGTCGGCTGGTGATGCTAGCTTGCAGTTGTTGTGGCGTCCTGGGTTGAGAGCGTGGAGTGCCGCTGGGTCGTAGCGTTGGCGAGGTTCAGGGTTCCTGGCGCTGGTCGCTGTCGGGCTTGCCTTTGGTGCGCCTTTGGCCCGCGTCCGCGCAGCATCCGCCATTAAGTAGGGGTCAGGGAGGACTGGACAGCTGGGAGGCGGGAGCGGGGAGCGGTGCTGGATTGGGCCGGTTGCGTTGGTCGTGCTGGGGGGTGGGGGGGGAGGGGCCGCGGGGGCAGCAGCGGCAGGGAAAAACAGTCCGAAAAGGCAAAAAGAGGAAAAAGTGAAAATGAGGCAGTGAAAGGTGCAAGAAAAGTGGGGGAAAGACACAGAAGGAGAGTGAGAGGGGTTAAATCAGTGAAAAACGAGTGAAAACGGAGGAAAGAGAGGGGGAGTGAAAGGGGGAGACTGAAATTAGTAAGAAACAAGAGAAAAATGGAGGAAAGACACAGAAGGAGAGTAAAAGGGGGAGATTGAAATCAGTAAAAAAACAAGTGAAAACGGAGAGAAAGAGCGGAGCGGAGCAAGAGAAAGGAGACAGAGGTCCACTGGACCACCAGGGATGAGGCACAGGTAAAACCTGCAGGTGGAGGAGGGCCTCGAACACCAGCACTTGAAAGTGCAGGGGCTCGGGGGAAGGCCTCACTTGATGGTGGAGCTGCGAGGGGGGGGGGGGGAAGAGAGCAATTTCACGGACAATGAGTACTGGGGACTTGATTAGCAGGAACCCAGGACACTTCTGTCAAAGTTGCATCAAATACCAGGCAAAAGGTGAGTGTATGGGGGGATAACAGAACAAATACCCAGCTTTCTACATAGGCCATAAATGTTGAGCTGACTTACAATGTTCCCATCGCTTACACTTGGTATTCCTTTATTACTCATTATCCAGGATCCTTCAACCATGGTACAATTAAATTAAAAAATATATAAACAAAATATTTCATCCTCCGCAAGCACATCTTTAAGGAGTCAATAAGATGCATTTGTTATATTAATTAGAAATTATAGTAGTATAGTATTTTCCAAGAAGATGCTACAGTAGAATGGTTGTTACTGATGGTTATAGGTAAATGTTTGTATAGCGATAACAATCTAGAACTGAAAAAACGGGATATGTTTTGTGGGTGGAAAAAGCGTAACCAATCTTGTCCATATAGACACTAGCCACAGGGAGAGCACTTTCAAGCAGATTCTTCTATAATACGTAGGAAACAAGTGTCTTATGGAAGGATACTCCTTGCGGTGAAAAATACAAAGCAGTTTTCTCATGATCCTGAGTAGTTATGCAGTGGAGGTTCCCTCATACGAGACAAAAATTGAATAAAGTTACATGCATAATGCGGAGAGTGTCCATAGTCCAGTCAAATAAAAAGGATCATCTAGAGAGGGTCACCAGCCTGTCTTTTTACTTTCAGTTTGTGACACAAGGCAGGGGGCTGAGGTAAATGTGTGTAATGGGATTGGAATATCATCTGTAAAGGTAAAAAAATTATTTCAAGTGACTAAAGACTTTCTTTCCATATTACCTGGACTGGTGCAAGGATTGGCCAGAACTTGAAGCAAGACAGAAATTATCCAGTTCTCTATTCACCTATAGAGGGGTTTTACTAGCATTTTGACACTCCCACTAAAGAATGTCTGTAGGCTGCTGGATTACCGTGCCTCGTAAGGTTCTGACATCAGAACAGCTCTAGCAAGAAAATATGCAAACGGCCTTTATAGCGAGTTTATACTTACAAGATATTTACCAGAGAGCACCAGACATTTTCACATTACTACAGTTCAGATAAAACATTTCTGAAGCGCTCCCCCACCTGCAGATGAAGTCGGGCTGTCGCACATTTCTCTGTGTTCTGCCCAGCCAGAGAAAGGGTTCCAGTCAACTTGGCTTCAGTGGGCCGATCAGTAAACAGAACTCTGGATGGCAACCCAAGGCTCCTCCTTTCCGTATCCGCTTCAAACGTGTAAACAATTACTATGAAATAAAACGCAAAGAGACTGTTAGTTCATAAAGTTGATGCTGCAACAACATTTTTATGTATTAATTTGAAATATTTACTGGGACCAAATTCCAGTGGACTATATACCAATGATATTTATTGGATCCTCTTGCTGCCATATGGGCTGTGGAGGTATTTATTGAGCTAAACTGATGTGGCAAAATGGCAGGAAATATCATTCACCTAGGAAAATAAGTGGAGTGTGCTGTATAGCTCTTAGAAATTAAAGATAGGCGGTATGAAATGCTACACAAAAAGTATTTGTATTATTAATTGCAAGTTGAAAACAGCAATTGCAGTCAAATGAGGTTTAACAGTGTTAGTGTATACTTGACATTTACACTACTAGAAGTATTTACAGCTGTAAACTGGAATTAATCAGTTACTAGAGACAGTTCAAGAATAAATTACAAATGTGTGTAGAGGTCATGGACAGCTCACTAAGCAACACATTTTAAACACAGGGAAATATTTCAGGGGGGTGACATCTACGTCAGAACTTTGACATTCTTAAGTCCATTTAAAAGATTAAATGTACAAAGAAATCCCGTCAAAAATTTAGAAATCAAAAATATAGCAATTAAAATGTGCCAAAACATTGGTTAATCTTTATTACTCTGTAAACTACAAAGTGGTAGAAGTTGAACTTGACACCTTTGTCCCTTCTATAAAATGTCACCCTTCATCCGACCCTAACCTTGCCCCAAACATAGCTTCATTCCTAAAACGAATCAACCCTAAATCCCAATGTAACCTCATTTCTTTCTCCAGAAACATAACCCGTACTCAACCATACTCAAATCCTCACCTTCACACTTAAAAACACATTTAATAAATTTGTCATTTATTTATTTTACATTTGTAATAGGTTAAAGCATGTATATTTAAATATACCTTTTGAGAAGTATCTTTAAAACAATGTTGTTAAATACATTTAAAGCATGCTACTTTTTAATTAGACTGTTTAGTGCTGTTTAACTACAATGAACCATTGGAATATTAAAAAGACGCAGTTAGAATAAAAACAAATATAAGCCCAAGCTATTAAATGGATACTTTAGTTGAGCAAGGGAGAGTGCCACAAGCAAATGTGCTTTAATGTCTGTGGCACTGTTGTATTTGAAGTACAGGGTCTTCACACAAGAGTCTGGAGCCTCTCGGGGGTATGTTCATTATTTCCTGTTAGGCCCCAAGTTACAGGCAGCCCAATAATGCCATTTTCCTTAGCCGCCTCCTTTAATTAACTGCCAAATGTCACCCAACACACCAAGCCAGACAAACACATCTTCACCTTCGCATTGATCTTCACTCACCATTCTACAGCACGCACAGGCAGCCCAGGCATCACAGACACATCACAACACAACACCAAGCAATCATTCTTCCACCATTCCTACCCGGCCCTGTGCAACCATAGATACAATCAGTTTGTGTTGTATTTCATTGCAAGGCATGAGGACACAGAATAGTCCCTCATTTGTTGATTAAGACTGCACAGAAATGTAGTTCTTGAGTGGCAGCCCGTTGTCTATTAAGCACATTAACTGTTGGGTCTCTGTACCAGTGGCTGCAATCTTCAAACACGTTGATGATACCCTCATTGAGATGCCAGAGGGAGTAGTAATTCAAGCAGGCACTGTTCAAAGGTGTTCAGATGGGAGGAGGGTAATATAGCTCTATAAGGCTAATGCTTACCATAGGGTGCAATGCCAACGATAAAGGGTTCAAGTGACATAAAAATCATTGTAGAGTCAGTGTGAATGAACTGAGATCTGTGGATGACCACAACCACTCCTCCTCTACCCCAGGCTGGTGCAGCATTACGATGACAAGGTTAGCCGTTATGGTCAAGGATATGGTAGCAACAGATGCATCATCTAGCCGGGTTTCAATTACTGCTATCAGATCCAGCTAGGTAGCCTCAGTGAATGTCATGCAGCTGCACTAGGGGCAGGTACAAATAAAGAATAACCATGGAGTCATGGAGAGTTTAGGCACAGAACAGGAGGTATTGCCATCATATGACAGTGTACTTGGACCAGAATGTCCTAGTGTAATTGGCTGGCATTTTACTGGGAGCAGTAAATCACTATTAGAAGTCTGGGCCACCTGAGGTTCTGGGAAGCAGGTGTCTTGTAAAAATACAGAAACATCTATTTCTAGAATAAAATCAACACCAAAACTACAGTTTGTGTTAGCAGACGTCATGAGTCAGTTTCAATAACGGACACTTGTGGATACAGACCAGTTGTAAGCACCTTGTGGTACCTATTAATCGCAGTTGTTGCCATAGATACAAACCATAAGTTCTTAGATTAAACCCGCTTGCCGAGAGTCAAATATTTCTCTGAAACCCATGAAACAAGGACATATTGAAAGAGGTGGCAAAAGCACAAAGAAGCAAATTAAAGTGGGAGGAGCATGAACTAAGGTAAAAATAAATAGCAACGCGATCAAATTCAAACTCAATTGTGAAACAAAATGCTTCCCACTCACATCTGTAAACAAATTCATCCACAGCCATGCATCCATTCATGGATTTATCTATCCATTAATTCCATCCACTCCATCAATTCATTCATTCACAAATCCCTCTCATTCATCTGATCCATCCATTCATAAATCCATCTCCATTAACTTTCACATTCAATAATTCAGCTGGATAAGTGTGTGCTGTCTGGCTGTGTATGTGCCTGCATGCATGCTGTCTGTGTAGCCGTTGCTATGCATCATCGTGTGTGCATGGGGCACTGTGTGCTACTGTTTGAGTGGTGGACATTATGTGGCTTAATACCAGTGGTTATTTTGCTGCTGCATTAATGTGCTTTTTTATGAGCATCAATACTTGTTTCTGTGAGCTCAGAAGAAAGCTTGAAGTCTGAAAAAGAAGCTAGAGGAGGAGAAAGAGCACATTAATATTAAAGCAGCAGCAGAGCCAAGTGCATGAGGCTACAAGGAGATTGACAGAGGAGGAACAACTAATGCTGTGTTTTGCCAGAGGTACACCAGCATCAATGGACAGAAGAACATGTCGGAGAGGCAGGAGGCCAAACACTCTGAACAAGGTAGGGGGAGGTACTGAGATGGACTACATAAACTGAGCACTGTGAGGGGGCACAGAATTGGGTCTCTCACAAGCATTGGGTGGGTAAAGAGGAGGTGAGGAATAGACACTGTAGCAGTAGCAGAACATGTGAACAGACTGATAAACACAGGGCCAAGGCCAGGGGAGGCACTAGGTCCAATGACTGGGGGGTGCCACAGTGAGGTATAAGTGGCAGTGGGGACATTGACCATAGCTGACACGCTACAGTACACTATACAACACTACAATGGAAGAACTCCTTTGCAGAGAAAGGATATTGGAATCGTTGTGTGACTTCCTCCCCAAGCCCCACTCTAATGCCAATGCAATATGTTTCTTCCTTGTGGTACCACCACGCCACAACTTGAAATGGGTTTCGTAAGCAGTGGTAGGGTTACTTAATATCTCTAATTAACCCAACAGGATTTTGAAAATCTCCAACAAAATCCACATATTGTTAAGTAAAACAATCACTTCCCCGAGCAGGTAATGTTCTTATGTTTGCTATATTCTCTCAAAATAATTTGCATGTCATTTAAACACAACCTCTCCGGACACAACACTTACATATTGTAGGGCTGAAGTCCTTTGGATTAGCAGTATACGCAAAACAGGCTTCGACACTCAAACTGTAAAATAATGAACAGAGAACATCATTTATTCAAGAGACATTTTGAAAGCATTCAGACTGTCAACTGATTTTAGAGATTTAAATATCAATTCACAGTGAGGATTAACCTTGTACAATAACACACCACAGTTTCTAAAGATCTCACAAAGTCACACTAGGATGATGCCAGGCATCAACGGAACCATAACATTCAAAACTTTACCTGACAAAGTACTTACAGAGAATTAGGAAATTTTAAGTAGGACTAATTATCTCTCACTAACTGGATCAACAGGCCCTCAGATTATTGTTGACCATAGTAAACTGCTCAGATAGCAAATTGAGCTATTTTTTCTTTATAAGTTTCCGTGTGCTGATTTATTTATTAATTAGGATTTCTGTAAAGAGCTACAGGTCACCAAAGCAATTTCCAAGCATGGACTCTGTAAGAAAAGTCAGACACAAAGTTCTGAAAGCAAAAGACAGAGTCTAGCCAGACTTTCTTCGATTGCTGTCAGGACAATGCTGGTCTTAACTGAAAACCTGCTTAAATGCTTTGATTTTCAGTTTCCTCAACTGAAGGTAAAAGTCTGCTGTTTGAAACTGAGGGCTAAGGCTAATCAAGTGTTGCTCCCTTGTCTCCTAAAATATTTCTCCATATTTTAGTCTCTTAAAGCAGCATTATTACAGTAAATGAGCTCAGGATTGTAGTTTTCTTACCAGAGCATAGCCGATGGACATCATTAGAAGCCAACCTGACATTCACTCCAATATGCCTTGAACATAATAATGCAGGCACATTCTGCCTGCCTGACTTTGTACACCGTGCATTCTGGCAGCATGTGTTTTTTTTTTTTTAGAAGACCAGTATATACTAGAGTATGGTTGTCAATGACAGTCAAGCACAGAAGAACATGCATATAGATATTGGACACAAATGGATTGCTTCAAATAGTCTTCACCTCTTTGAAATAAATAATCTACGCACCAAAATTAAAGTAATGGTGTTCTATAACTTTTAAATGGTGTCCTCAGAACAGTTTGATGGCAACTCTACATTTTGCAGTACAGTTTTTACAGGAACGATAATGTGCTAGATCTTAAGAAGTTACCAAATTCCACTAGGTGCAGTTCCAGTGCAGGTCTTCTTGTTTAGATCAATCCTGCTTGGGGTAACTCGAATACGTTTTTTAATGTTGATAACAGGCCGTGCTCTATTGATAAAATAAAAAGAAATTAAGATGCATACATGCAATATTTACACTACAAGAATACACATATATAAATGAAATAATTGATTAAGCATTAATGACCAGACCTTTGTTACTTTAACATCTGCATTTCCTACTGCATATTCTCCAGGTAAGTTTGAAGTCATGCTAAATAGATTCTTGAACAATGCATGCTTGTAAAAGCAGCAAAACATAGTTTAGAATACAGCTTTTCATATTTTGCTGAATTAAGGCCCATTAAATGATAAAATAATGCCACAATTCTCATACTTTAAAGTTGAACTGGTTATGGCTATAGCCATTTTGTCCAGCATTAAAGTCAATGTAATTTAAATATCTTTGACACTATATTTAAAAATCCACAAATTCTGCGAGGTGGCAGAGCAAACCTGCACATGTGGAATTATCCTAAATCTTTGGCAATCAACTGGAAATCACTGTGACAGTTTTGCTCTGATGAAATTTAGATCAACCCACATAACTATCTGATCTAGTCGCCAGTATTTCAAAGCCTCATTTTCTTTTAATACACATCACAATATCTAATAATGTAGCCATAAGTGAGTTTTCCTAAGTGGTAGAAAACAGGTATTGTGAGGCTCTGTGTGGCCAGTAACCATTTTTGTGGAGTGATTGAATCGTCCTACATCTTCAGAAGTCCATATTTCTACATATCTGTTATTATAGAGGCAAAATGAAATTAAGATCCAAATAAAAGTACTGTTTTTTATTTTTGCTAGAGTAAGTCTGGCTTGTTCCATTAAAGTTAGGATTTCTGTTCTGTGATTTAAGCCATCCTTTTTTTTTTATACTTTCTTTTTCATTTTGCAACAAAAAAAACATATTGTCAACGATACAGCATATAGGGTCATACTTTCGTGTTTGTTGTTGATACTCGGTACAGGCGGTAGCATTGGAGACAGACAATCACAATAGGGGTACATAATCATCCTTTTATATAACACAGTGAGGAACAAGAATGGGATAAACCAAATACATATAGGCTGTACACTTCTAGTATTAATTCTCCCGGCCTTCCTCCTCCGACCAGCTTTCTTTGCCGTCTGGAGTGTTGTGAGCAGAGACATCTCCCTCCGTCAACCACGAAGTACACAGTTCTCGCCATTCCATCAGATCAGCTTGTAACTTTTCGTCCCTGTGTGTAAGTTTCATATGTGCTTCCTCGGCTAGTGTCCACTCCTAAAGCCAGACCGGCAATTCCGGACCTCTCTGTCCCATCCATGTTATGGCCACCCTACGTCTAGCTAACACTAGCATTAATTGTAGTAATTTATAAGGCAATTTCCGTTTCTTAGGCTTCCGTACAGATGCTAATAGGCAATACAAAGACTCTGGTCTCAACTGATGGCCCGTAGCTTCACTAATCCTGGAGACCACTCCCATCCAGAACTGCCTGACTCCTGAGTACTCCCATGCCAGGTGAAGAAAATCCGCATTTCCTGCGGCGCACCTCAGACATCTACCATCCTTGTCACGTGAAATGCGTTTTAATGTTACCGGCGTTAACTGCGATGTAAAAAATTGAAGTTTGTCAATTTAAACCTCGCATTGCAGGAGACGATGCGTGTAAGTGCGCCTATGTAAGCCCACTGTTTCTCTTCCAACTGGGCGCCTAGATCTTTCTCCCAGGCAGCCCTGGATGGTGGCACCGGGAGTGTGGAGTCCTGTTTCATGGCTTTATATAGGAGAGAGATCATTTTACGACCAGCACTGCACGTGAGCAGGATATCCAATGTTTGTGTCGGGTGGGGAATGTCTGGGTATTGTGGCCAGGTGACCTTTTCCACCTCCTGGATACCTCTGTAATGTAGGAAATGCCCCTGCCCTAGGCCAAAACTCTCCTCCAACTGTTCATAGGTGATAAATGTCTCATTGGGGAAAAGGTCAGCAGGTACTTCACAGCCACCATCCCTACAGGTCTGAAACGACATATGCATTCCCATTTCTTTAAAGGGAGCCAGTATCCAGATCTGTAACTCCCTATGGAATGGTGCTTTCCCTAAGACCCTCTCCACGAACTGCTGCCACATGTCAGCCGTGTGTCTCACTACATAGGGGCGAGTCGCCTCTGCTTCCCTGCCCTGCATTAGCGCAGTCTGAAGTGTCAGGGTATCCGCCCTGCCAGCCAGTAGGCATTTTTCCAAATTGTCTGCATCTGTCAGCCAGTGGGCCGCAGGTTGCAATTGAGCAGCGTAGTAATATACCTCAAAGTGTGGAGCCTCTAAGCCACCCTCCTCATAGCTGCGTATAATAGTGTTTAGGGCTACTCTACTCCTCCTTCCGGCCCATAGCAGTGACGCGAGAATCATATTCAGGGTTTTGAAGACGCGCGCCGGTAGCGGGCATAGTAAGTTCTGTAACACATATAGGGTCCTTGGGAGCATCACCATCTTGTAGATTGCCAGCCTGCTCATCAATGACAGTGGAAGGGCGTTACAAAATGTCACAGAGTGCTGTAGGGTTGCAAGTACCCGATCTATATTCATTGCCAGCACTTGTGTATCTGACGACGCATCCTGTATCCCCAGGTATCGGAAACCCGCCCGCTCCCATCTAAGCAGGGCCGGACTGGCCGTAGCGGGCACCGGGCAATCCCCTGGTGCGCCGCACGGGTGGGGGCCGGTTTTGGGCCCGATTTTGTTACAGGGCCGATTTTGCAAAAAATCGGCCGAAATCCGGCCCTGGCAAAGAGCTCGGCGGGGGGGGGGGGGGGGGGGATGGGGGGAGGGCCGAGCACTTTGCCAGGTTCCCAGTCCGGCCCTGCATCTAAGTCCCAGGTCCAGGAGATCTTCTAGGAGCACCAAAGCTAGTCCCGCGAATGGAAAGATCAGCGATTTATTACGGTTAAGTCTCAACCCAGATACCTCTCCAAACCTATCCAATTGACGGTGCAGTTCAGGTACTGCTTCCCGAGGGGAGGCCAAATAAAGTGCATCGTCTGCATACAGGGAGATGACATGACTCGTCTCACCCACTCTGATTCCCCACTGATCCAATTCCGCTCTCACCTGGACCGCCAGTGGTTCTATGGCAAGGGTGAACAATAGGGGCGAAAGTGGGCACCCCTGGCGAGTGCCCCTACCCAGCTGCCACTCTTGTGAATGCGTGCCCCCAAGCTTGACCCTCGCACGAGGCTCCATGTACAGTATGAGGATCCAGCGACAGAATCTGGGTCCCCAGTCCCACGACCCAGAGCACCTCCAAAAGGTATCCCCAGTCCACCGAATCAAATGCCTTGGCTAGATCGATGGAAAAAAGTACCATCTGTTCTTCCCAATCACCTACTTCGTGCATAATATGATTAAGCCATCGTAAATTCATGGCCGTGTTCCGGCCCGGGATAAAACCGCATTGGTCCTCATGCACCGAATGCGGCATATAAAGGCCCTAGGTGGGAAGCCAACAACTTGCACAGAATTTTAGCATCCGTGTTGATCATAGCAATTGGCCGGTATGACGAGGGCTCATGAGCATCCCCTGCCGGCTTCAGAATCATATAGATCTCTCCCCGCTTCATGCTGGGTGGAAGGTCACCGCATTCGAAGGCCTCCAGGTATACCTGTAAGAGGAGACGGGGCAGCGTGCCCGCAAAGGCCTGATAAAACTCAGGGGGTACCCGTCACTCCTCGGGGACATTTAAGCCATCTTTAAATGTTTCTTGGACAGTACAAGGAAAGTGGAAAAACGCTTCCAATAAATGATGCAGTCAGGTGAGATATGATCCAGCGTTTATCTTGGCCACTTTCAATGTCATCCTAAACAGTGTCCATAAAATGGGTTGTACACTTTATGTTGAAACCAAACAAAGTAGTTATTGTGAGAAGCACGTTCTTTTTTCCCCTCCAAACAGCATAAATAAAAACGGGATCATCATGGCCAGGTTATCCTCAGTGCTTAATTTGAGCAGGTGGTTTCCGGTGGTCAGTACCAGCACTTAATCACCAATACTGCCGCTTTTCATGAGTACCAGTTAAGGACACATTCTTTTATGGTAGGCATGGGGAGATTAAATGATTTGGCCAGAATCACAGGATGTTGAGCCGATGCCAAGACTCAAACCTGGTTCCCACAGCTCTGAAGTCGGCCGTTCTGGCCATTACACCCGCATCCTCTCCCCACTTTCATGGTCCGTAGTTGGTGCAATGGGCTGGTGCAAGCTACCTCCTGACGAGAGCACTCATTTCTTTTTTACAAATTAACCACCTGTTATCCTGGATAATGCGGTTGGTACAGCCACTGCCCCTGTATTGCTTTACTGTGATCATACAGCCATGAACCAATGCTCATTTTGGTCCTGCAAAATATTTTGATTCGGTTTTTGCCCATTTTTTGAGGTTGAACTAATCTGTTGACCCTAGAAAGGAGCTTGAGCAACTAAATGCATAATGGGATGATGCAACCATAAAGCGTGCAAAGTATGGTAGACTATGTACTCGTGTGTGAGCCTGATTTTTTTATGAAATAGTAGATGTGCAGTTATTCTATGAACTTTATTATACAGTCCGGAACACTGATAAATCCATCTAAAGGTCAATGTTCATCAACAATGTGGTACATGCTCAGGCAGATAGTTTTCAGGCATTTTATTAAAAGATATGTTTAAATGGAAGGTCACACTCTTCTGTTCTGCAGCTATTACAGAGTTAAAGGAATAAGCTTATTAAATAGGGTGTTTAATTCAAACCACTACTTTCCCCTCCTCATTTGGTGACTCAAGTATATAACCACAAGAATCCCCGAATATCAGTCAGTCAGTAAAAACTTAATTTCGGCGCAAAGCCATAAAAGTGCTTACATTTTAAAAAGAAATCACAGATACAATATATTTACAAGCCATTTACATCCTTACATGACAGGCCTCTCCATAGCAACACGATCAAAGAATCCCTAAAAACTACTAAGTTAAAAGAATAAAAAGGATGTTAAATCTAAGAATATCAATTAATGTGAAAGTTCGATCAGTCACACATATCCATGCAGTTAGACACAACAAGCTAGTGTAAAGGGGAAAACAAAATAGAATGTAAAAGAGACAAATCTAGACATACCTGAAAATAGTTACAATATCTGAAAGAGACCCAACAGCAACATCAGGATATGAATTTCGGTCTAGATCCATATTTCCAGCGACGGAATACCCAAAGAACCTAACTTTGTGATCTGCACCGCTAAGAATCTGAAAAAGAATAATTTTAAGTGTCTAAAACTTGTTCCAAGATGCTCAACATAATCAAAGTACTAAGTCTTCCAATAGACTAATGGTAAAAGGGTTGGCTGTCATGAAAGCTACTACTGAACATCAGAGGTTATGTACATAGCGATTGCTAAACAATGACCCAAGAGAATCAATTGTGATTAAAAATATAATAGGGAGACATGGTCATGACGGTAACCAAGGGAGACAGCAATTTTCTCATTTCCTAGGAATCTGACCCACTCACACTTTCTGCTTAGATTGACTAATACTCATTGAAAACAATCTGGGAAACATGCATTCTTATTTAGGATCAGTTATCCTCTCTTAATTCTATTAAAGCCAGGTCCAAGCAACCAGTCACCTAGCTCCTTATATTCACAGCCCACAACAGCTGACACTTTATCATAGACCTTGGGATTGGAACAGAGTCCTGGTGCAGACATAAGAAATGTGGATGAAGAGAACTCTACTGAACTTATGACGGTGCCAGGCAAGCTGACTCCAAGAGGACATTGCAGTGACTTCTTCGCTCCAGTTTACCCCATATTGGGAACGATGGCCAAACTCCAAAGAATGGGGCAGCCAGCAGCAGGTGTCTGACAATGGGTGAAGAGTACACTAGGTAAGTGGGAGAGGAGCAGCAGACTGCAGAAAGAAGAGACTGACCTACAAAAAGAGCCTTTGGACTGAGGAGGAAGGAGTATACAGTTTATGCACAATACACTGGGGGTAAGGTTTCATTCTCTCTGTGAAAGAACAGGCTTGAAAGCTCAACAAAAAAAACTAAAGTGTATTAGAAGATTGTATAGAAGCAACTCTTTAATACACTTAACTCAACCGTCGGTTAAAACAATTTCACTATTAGAAAGGTATGCTTTTTATCTCGGTGAGTAAATGTTGTAGGAAATTCAAACATTTAGCTTGCATTTCAGGTGAAAAGAAATCTGCAAGTAATACGGTTCTGCTGTATGAAGAAAGCAAGCAATTGTACAGATCACTGTGGAAAACACTTTCTAAAGGCCCTGTATCAATATCAAATGAGATTGTAAATAGCCAGATTATAATTGTTAGTGTGTGGATTGACTAAATATACACACACCAATTGTGTAGATCACAATTTACATTATGAAGAAAAATGTAATGCTTGCCTCCTAGTTGACATAAAAAAATGACTCCGGTTAGCCACGTCCTACTCCAAGATCTTGCTTTAAAGACAGAGTTAGGCAGCTTGCTGCAAAGGACATAGTGAACCATAATTCTCTCGACAACCTATGTAAAGGCAATTTAGTTACTGTGTTATGTTTAAGTTAATGCAGAATGTTGCACATGCAGGTGAGTGGAGGCGTTTTCCTCCCACTATAGCGGATGGTGAATACCCTGGGTCGATGCCAAGCAGGCAAATGCAGCTTCAGATTGCTTATTTTTGTATTGGGCAGTTACCTATGAGACAGTCTTTTTATATAAAAAACTTTATTGAGCACCACAAAGTGAGTTCAAATTTGTCATAACAAGTACAGCATGGCATTTTCTGTGTTTTTCTAATCGTAGACACGTATTTCCTTCATGTACTTTTAAAGAAAACTGCTAGTATATGCCAAAACTAGGAGAGGGTATTCTCATGGCTAAGAAAAAATGGGTGCATATACAAGATATAAAATACCATGCAGGTCAACGAGTACCATATAGCTAAACAACCCCATTAACACACAACCCCCCTCCCTCCTGTCCTGTCATTTCCTATACAACATTCGACCTGGTGTGTGTGTGTGTGTGTGTAGACTACTGGTTGCAGGGTACTACTGGAGTGCAGCGGAAGTGAGAATAGGACCCTCAACAACCCGTTAAATTGTGGACTGCACAGCATTGGATACATTATGGGGTAGGAGTGATATGTGGAGGGTGAAGATCTAGTGCTTTAAAATCTTCCAGCATGAGATCCCATGCCATAGAAATGGGATGTTTACGCTGCCCGCGGGCCTCTAATCGCCGCACTTTTGACACTGCACCATCATACCACCTCTTCCTGCCATGCAGGCAAAGTAGGGCATCTAGGGGATTTCCATCTCATGGTGATCGCTCGTATGGCCAATATGAGGGCAAGGTCAAGGAAACGCAGTGGAACTTTCAAAGCACTTTTGCGCTTACGGAGGCCCAGCAAACACTCCAGTATATTGTCCATGAGTTGTAAGAGTGTAATCTCCCAGAGTGCAGTTCGGACCCCCACCCAGTAATCGCGAAAGTGGGGACAGGCCCATACCATGTGAGTAAAGCCTGCTTCCTCGTATCTGCAGCGTGGGCAGTGATGTTGGGCGTCTGGAAACATGCGATGAATTATTTTGGGGGTTAAGTAGGATCTGTGTAACACCATGCATTGTATGAATTTCAGTCTGGCATTGCGGGATACACGCTTAGGGTGTTCCAGAACACTCACCCATGCTTTATCAGTCAGTGCAACTTCAGTTGTCTCTGACCATTTTGTTCTAAGGTTGGTGAGTGGAATGGAAGCTTGCGACCAGATGCCAACGTATAACCATTTAATAAGATGGCAACCCTTCCCCATATAATAGAGAGAACATACCAGCTCGTGTTGCGGGGGGTTCAGTGCGTTGAGGTGCCCATGTCGTCCTAACATAGTGTGAGACTGCTGAATGGGTTAAATAAAGTCAGTTCGGTACACCAGTGGACTGTACAGGAGGGTTTCATCACCAAACAGCGACCCAACCTCCTCTACGCCAGCATCCGCCCAGACATTTAGCCGGGCCTTCGTGAGTCTGCCACCAGTGGTTGGTATTCCCAAAAGTGGGATGAAACCAGCATATGGAATTGCAGCTGGGGTGTAAAGGAGGGCTTTCTTCCAGCGGTGGAGTGATGTTTCAAGTAGTGTAAGCGCAATGGTGGGGGTGGGGGGGGGGGGAGAATCTTTACCTTCGGTAGGAGCAGGGTGTGTAGCCCGGGTCTTATACCATATTTGCCGCATATTTCTGCCAGCGGTCCAATAAGACAACCATTGGAGCTGGCAAGCATGGTAATAGGCTCTAAAGTCAGGTACCCCCAATCCGCTCTTATGAGCTTCTAACGGCAGTTTCTTGAGGCTTATCCTCCGTCGGCCTGTCCCCAAAAACAAGCTCCAGCAGTATTGTATCAAGAGTGTGAAAGGTAGACAGAGGAACCACAAGAAGTAAATTCACAAAGAAATACAGGAGACGGGTAGCACCACCATCTTGGAAATTGTAACCCTCCACATCACCGACAGTGGCAAGGATGTCCAAAAAGATACACTGGAGCGTATTCCAGTAATTGCCTTTGACAGATTACCATCAAGTTGGTCCGCCTGTGTTCTGTATATCTGGATTCCTAAGTACTTAAATGTATGATGGGCTACTGGCAATTTATAATTACCGAAGCGGAGCATGTTTGGGTGAGGTCCGTCATGTAGGTAGAAAGCGTTCGATTTCCCTTCATTTATGGCTGACCCGAAATCCGTTCAAAGGTGGAAAAAATTGCAGGGAGGGGCTCCGCCCTCGCAGAGAGATCCCATAGGTAAATAATTATATCATCGGCATAAATTGAGATTAAGTGTGTGGCGCCGTCTATTGAGATCCCCAGGTGTTCAGCAGTCTGCCTCAATGCTATCGTGCACGGCTCCAGGGCAAGGACAAACAACAGAGGGGAACGGGGACATCCCTGCCGTGTGCCTCTGTGTATAGTATATTCTCATGAGATATGACTTCCGGTACGAGTTCTTGCAGTAGGGACAGTATAGAGCAGACGCACCCATTGAAGATATTCTGGCGGAAGCCCGAAGCGTCGCAGGGCTGTGAACATGTATCCCCATGTATTGGAGTCAAAGACTTGGCGTAGGTCCAACGCTTTACAGCCTGCGTTGGCATACTCCGCTGGGGTAGCCTGCACGATGTGATGTAAGCAACTAATATTTAGGAAGGTACTGTGTGTGGGCAGAAAACCGTATTGGTCTTTGCGAATTAGGGTAGTGAGGTGGGGTAGGAGTCAGTTGGCTAGGGCCTTACTCAGGATCTTGTATTCGGTCACTAATAGAGACAAGGGTTGGTAACTAGATAGGTCAGTGCCGTCTCATCCCGGTTTGGGGAGTGAAATGACTAAGGCTTGCATGGTGGAATGGGGCAGGTGAATGGACCCCAAGGCTGTCCCATATAGCTCTTCTAACTTTGGAACGAGAACGCCTGAGTAAGTTTCAAAGAATTCTATAGGCAGGCCATCGAGGCCTGGGGGCTTGTTACTCTTCAGACCCTTGATAGCGGCCCGTATCTCATGTCTAGTAATAGGGCCCGAAAGCTCCTTTTGCATGTCTGCTTTAAGAGATGGGTATGTGAAGCCGATGAGAAAGTCATCCACTTCAGTATCGTCAATATGTGTAGATTCGCTATACAGAGTACTGAAATAATTACAAAAGGCGTCGTTTTTCTCTAGTTGGACTTATGAGACAGTCTTAAACAGCACTCAATCAGATGTACTCAGCCCAGTATAGTGAAAATGCGGAGTGGACCTCTTACCATGCTTTGCACATAGAGAAACTGTAAAAGACTAAACAAAAAAACAGGTAGAGACAAAACCTAGAAAAAATCTGCAATGATTATAACCAGATCAGTGAACTCAAGCACTAATTAAATAAAAGCACATATTTTTCCCCTTATATAAAAATGAAGACCCCTAAAACCACATGCACCATCTACTTTAACAAAATGAGATATTCACAGGCCCTCATGGTTCTCCTGAAAACGTGTTCCCATTAAAAAAAAGTTTCATAGATACACTGCTCAGCTGTGGAAAGGCAGCCGTGACATTCTTAACGCCATATTTGATTTAGGTTATATTTTATACACAAGTATATAAATTTAGTGCATACAAAACAGCCAGCAATTACCATGCAGCGTTGATATATACTTGGGTTTTTCAGTTACTGAATTGATTTGAAAATCAGTTGGCAAACAATAGAATTCTTCAGTCTTTCAAGATCTTCAGCTTGCAAAGCAATATCACAACTGCCTTTCTTGTCATTTAAAACTAGTCAAAGAATAGGACACCAAATTAGATGTACAAGTGACAGCTACTTAATCAATTGGTTCACTGGTTTGTGAATGGAAAGAGCCAATGTGACAGAAGTCAGGATACTACTTCAGATTGTTCCCAGTTCAATGACACTGTTCCGGCATAGTCATGTCAACGTAATTATTAAAAATATCATTAATTTAATAAGAATAAACAAAGTACAAAGGAGACATCTTGAAACATGCTGGGCCTCAAGGAACACATTTTGCAATCAACAAAGGAGAGGACACTTCTTAGGTCAGGTTAAAGTGACAAACCCAAGTTGTTTTAGGTTTGTATACACATTTAATCACAGGCCTAACCCCATGGAGTAAGAGTGCACTGATCAAAACAATCAAATAAAAAATAATAACAAAAACACTTAGGAAATATAAATTGACAGACAACATCAAATTGTACTAAACTAAGACTTTTCTAGCCCCTGACTGCATAGGAGTTCAATAAATCAGTTACTGTAGAGGAGTCTGACCTACAAAAAAAAGAGTATTTGTACTGAGAAGGAAGGAGTATACTGTTTATCCACAATACCACTGGGGCTAAGATTTCAATCTCTCTGTGAAAGATCAGGCTACACAGCTCAACAAAAAAACTAAAGTGTATTAGAAGATTATATAGAAGCAACTCTTTAATACACTTAATAACTCAACCTCCGGTTAAAACAAATTCACTATTGGAAAGGTATGCTTTTTATCTCCGTGATAAAAAAAATAATATCAAAGAAAAATAGAAAACATACATCACATGTTAAAAATGATCTACTTCGATCTGAGAGATTGGAAAATTCTGTCATAGTTTCTGATTTGTATGCACATAGTAGTCGTTTTAAAAGTAATGTATGGAATGCCTCGTTCGTTACCTGTGCTGGGTTTGTATTTATTCCATTCTTTGCCCCGTGATATATATAAACTTTGCCAGCATTTTCATCATATGGAGCACCAACAGCTATATCTGAAAAGATATTTTTAAAATACTTTTAGAATGCACTTTTGATATGGCTAGTAGTCATCTATGTTGAAGATATTATTTCAGAGGACACAACGTTCACACTGTTATAGCAGTACAAGCACAGCACATTTTTCTAAATGGAATTTGCCTTAGTCGTGACCACTTTGGCAGAATCCAACTTTGCATTTCTGCCCAGTATCAGGCATGTATATTAATTGGTAAAATTACATAGTCAATGTCATCACTGAAGACAGAAAAAGAACAAACATTTTAAATTTCTTTTGTATTCACGGAAAACATGATGTACAACCTCAAAATAGACTTTTGAACGTCAGGATGGGCCGAAAATGAAACAGCACCGAGTTCATATTTAGCAAATATGTACTTTGGTAGTAATTTAACATAGGGATAACTGTGCCAAAAACAAGTAGTTTAGTTATGTACAAATAAACAATTCAACATAAAAAAAAATAATCTTCAGAACAGAATGAGGACCACTCTGGAAAAACGTGGTTAGTCAAATGCATAATAACCAACATAACGATGCAGTACAGGTGTTGTCTTGTGGTGTACCCTCTTTATTGAATCATGTGATGACATGCGGCGTGTTGTGTTCGCTCACACTACAACACATTCCTTTTTTTCTTTTTTCTTTTTTTAAACCTGCATGGGTTGAGTGGTGTTTAGAGGACTGCTGGGCAGATCCAAATGTTCTACTCCTGTCTGTAAAAGTTACAAAACTGAGCATCCACTGAACTCCGTTCTAGTGGGGCACAGGAACCAGAGATCCCTCACTTCCACAACCTCAGCCCATGCAACCATAAGCACCCACATAAGTAACTTAAATCTCCATCGTGGTCACTTTCAACATTTATTTTGCAATAAATGTGAGTACTTAATTTCGTTTTAGTCATCTTCAACAAAGGAATACAAATTCAACATCATGTAGATTTGTAATGACTACTGTACATACATTTTGTTCAGTTTTCCATTGCTACGTGACCGACTCAAGAATTAAGTATGCACGCTACAGGAGTCTTTGCTTAGCATGATCCTCATGGCCGCAATGGGGTGAGCGCTGTAGGACCTTCGCACTTGGCCACAATGAAGGATTTCTTTCCAGCAGCCCGATCTACTTGCCTTTGCTGCTGCTGGGATCATGCATTTAGAGCCAAATACAATTCTAATTCCCAGCATGTGTTTCCTACCCTGGCTGTAGGCACATAAAGCATTGCTTTTCAGATCTAGATCCCCATCAGACAGCTGATCCCCTAACATGGACCTGAACCATGAATGATTAGTTTGTGAGTGTAGTGCAAAGCCATCGGGCTATCCACCTTGAACACCATCACTTACCTTTGTAAGAGGGAGATAATTGAACATGCCCAGCAAACTGATCAGGGCTCAGGACACGGTTAGCTCAGGATTTTCAGTCTGGCGTCCTACAACAAAAAGGTTTTTCCCCAGGTTCCTTGCGCATTCGAGATGCTGAACCTTACAAATCTCTGAAATAACCAAAATGCAACTCGCCTGCCCCCAAAGAGAGGCATTTGACATCAAAACAACAGATGACAGTACAGAGAAGGTAGTAGCAAAGCAAGGAGTTCTGTCACCCAAGGTAAACATACGTATTGCCACCAAATCGCAGAGCAAAGGTGCAGTTTTTATTGCTGTTTGGGGAAATTTGATGCCACTTAAAACCTGGCACAGTAGAATGGCAGAAGAGATTCCTTCAACAATTTAACAAGGTCCAGCTGCGCATCAGAAACCACATGGATTTGAGACATGCTCAAAGTGACCAGAAGAGCCTAAAAAAAAAAAACACTTTAGGGGGTGACTGGGGCCAAGCAATCCTCTCTACCTCAAACTTGATACACAGCTTAGCGTCCAAATGAACTTATTTTATTCCTCCCAAGCAATACGAACAGTAGATGTTTAGAAAGTAACACATGGTCACATAAGGGGATGCCCAAAGGGGACTGGTGAGTACGCAGTCTATGTTTAATGAGCTAGCACATTATAATGCCATGAACAGCTGCAAGTGGCGGCCTGCACAGATCGGGGCCTCCCTCTTCGCTGCGTCTTTCCTCACTCGTCCCTCATCCAGCAGGAACAGGAAGCACACCCAGGCTCCCCTAAGCCAATCACAACTCTGCAATGCACTTCGAGTTTGAGCTGAGTGCCATGGTTCGGCGCGCAAACAAGCACTGGGAGCCTAGGCATGTTTCTCCAACCAGGCAGCAATCCAGCCTGGGTGGAGAACATATAAAGTGTGCATGAATGTTTGGCTGGCCCCAGGCGACCGGCCAAACATTCATGTGCGCTTACAGAGTGTATTCACCACTCCCCCTGCTCCTCTGTCATCAGAGCAGCCCTGTCCCACCCTCAAAAGCTGCAGCAACAGGACAAAATAGAGTGACAATCACATCAAGTTATTATCACTTCATTTTTTCTTTATTTCACTGCTGCAAAGCAGTGGGGGGGATGCTCCTCTGCCTTAGTGGAGGAGCCGCCACTAACATCTGCTCATGACCAGATTTCTACAAATTATACTGCATCATTGTTTATTTTAATACCTCCTGCCATTACAACAGTCAAAATGGTTGAGGAGAATAGAAGGGGAGCATCACACAAAAGGCAAAAGAAGGCACTTGTTTGTGAAGTATACTTTTGCTGCAAGACTCCAAGGATTTAAAAGAAGCTAGGGGCTTTCTGTGCAGGACAAGCACTGGCAAAGCCAATATGTCTCGACTACAAGAGCTAGTGACTATTTTTATAGCCGGCCCGTGCTGCTGTAGAGCATGGCTACAAAACATTGAAGAGAGACACCGGTGTCCATCGTGTTCTCCTACTGCTGAACGTTAGTTATCCAGCATTCCAAACTGATTTTCGTTGCTTCTCTTTGTGCGGCTATAAGAGGACGCTCGTCCTCTGTCAGGCCAGTGAGCAGCACCCGATTGACTAGCCGGTACATCATGCTTATTAATACCCAGATCACGCGTCCTGTTGGGTTGCACATATTAAAGTCCAATTGTTTCATCCATGCGGCACTGAATAACTGCAACAACCTTTGTTTCGAAAGGATTTTAAATACTGAACTCAAAAGTCGTAATGCGTAGTAAAGGCCATACAATGACATTATGCATAAATCAAGTTCTTATTGTATTGCTTTATTTATCCGTGTTATTTATAGCGTACAGAAAACGGACTTAATGGTCACTAACGTTACACGATAAAACATATATGATGTGAAATTTGTGTATTTAAGAAAGTGTTGGAAAAAGGCCGAATTTGCAAGCAATGTTAATAAATTAATGACTTCTACTCAAAGTGCCTTGCGGCTCTATTTAATGCGCAAGGTGCTACAAGTAAAATTACCTTATCCAAACAGCACAGTATTCTACTTTTAAGAAACAAACCAGTTTCCTGAAATCTTTCAGACTTCTTACTCAAACATCAATTCATTGGTTACTGTGTTTTGATATTTTTTGCCTTAGTAGGTTGGGGCGGAAAGGTGTGGGGTAACAATCTTCATCCAATGGGTGGCCACCGTATAATTGACCGATGTGCCCACCCACCGCACTGTATGTACAGAGTAGGGCTGCTGTTGTCTCAGACATCTGGCATGTACTTACTACTGCAGATGGTGTCAGACAGCAGCTGCTCGCTTCAGCCGCCTCCAGTGCAGATAAACTACCAGGATATAGCTGCTGTCTGCCATGAACCGGATTACACAAGTCAAGCTAAAGCAAAGAAATGTGGCTACGAAAGCACAAGCAGTGGAAGAACACAAACACTTTGGCCATGCTTTAGAGGAGGGACAAACACACAAAAGGGAAGTGAAACCAGCACACACTGATCAAATACACATCAAAACTAGAGTGATGATGAAGCTAACCAATGGCATGCAATGGGTGGGCTCTAAACCCACTGTAAGCTAACAAAATATATCTTACAAGCTACAGCACATGCTCTCGCTCAGGCGAGACCTTAAAGGCAACTCCATCTTTTTTCAACAATCTGTTCATTGTTAAGATTTTAAAACCAGATCACAGATTCAAAAGATGGATCTCGGGCCTGTTTCGACTTTATATCAGTAGGGCATCTAATTTAAACAGTCAAAGAGTACAATAAACTGCAAGGGCTCATTTTTCTTTTCATTCACCCGCATTACTAAATGAAAATTAGTTAACTATGACTCATACAAATAGAAGCAATCCTATTTGCTAACATTGTCTTAATTGTTGTTCAGCAGAAGATAAACTAGTTATTTTTTTTTTAATTACACTACATAGGCAGTGGGAACAGAGCAGGTTTGCTGTAGAGCTTTCCTACAGTTTTGTAGTATTTGGCCCCTATGGAAGGAGGGAGTATTTAGAATACTTCTGAAAAACAGGATAGTCATGCTGCGAGTCATGAAGGCTGGACTGAAGGAAATCATAATCTCCCTCCAGAACCTTATCCACTTCAAGATTAGATGTTTTAACAACAAGGCCAACAAACAAACTCCCTCAGCTGGGTAACACCAGAACAGGAATAAGAATCTTGCCAGACTTGAAATATGGAAAAAGAATGAAAACAGAAAATCAGTTATTGCTCATCCAGAGGGTGTGGATGGAGAAGAACATCCATACTGACTTCAGAAATACTCCAACCCTCTTTCGATTTGAAAAGAAGCCTCAAGAAGCATTGCCATCCTACATTCACATTAGTGCTTCAACATAATCTTGTAACTGATCCGAGTGGTAAGACTGGGCTCTCGTCTGTTCAGTGCTTCTTTGCTTCCCAGCTAAGTTCACACTATTAATGCAAGTCACGACTAAATTGCTTGTGGGACTTTACTGGGCTCCACAGTATGTTTGGCCCGACACTTTTAATAAAGTACTCCCAAGGGATGCTACTGCAGGGTAATACATTTCTGAGGAAGGAGTTATCTGTAGGTGATGGGAAAGAATTCCATATTTCACCCATTAGCATATTACAAGAATTGGAGACCATGTTCCCCGATCTGAACTCAAAATCAGTTCACAAGTTCAGTGAGGATCCTTTCCTTTCGCTACCTCACTATGGTCCACAGAATGGGCAGTTCACACCCCCTGTACCTAAAACTAATCCCCACCATCAGCCCAACAACCTCATGCCACAGCCTTTAGAATCAATTCCACTTAATTACACAGGGAGCTGGGCCGCGATTGGAGAACAGCGTAGGTGGTAGAAGTACCAACGGTTTGGTGCCCCTGTTCCACCGGACAGCTCTGCAGACCTGCCTGGTAGAAAACATACCTGGTGAAAACACAAGCTCGGGGGAAATCACGGATTCCCCTCATGAACCCCCCCCCACACACACATACATACACACACACAGCTGTGTGTCTATTGCAGTGTGGGGCATAGTCCAATCATTCTCTACAATCTGGGGTTCCCAAGGTTCAATGGTATCACCTTCTCAGATGTGTACTAGTGCCCCTGACTAGAAGATTATCTTTTTATTATTTCCAAAGTCCCTCAGGGTGCAGGCGTGACTGGAGCAATCTTTTCTTCCCTTTGCCTCAAGAAGCCCTGCTGAGTTCCTGTGCCCAGGGAGGGGAAGAAGGTAACTATCGCCAAGGCCAAATCTGGTAGCTCCCAATGCCCCGCCACCATTCCTCCCTGCCAGATTGTGGGACAAATCTTGTGCCAAGCACAACCACAACCATCTTACATTGTCAGTTGGGAGTTTAGCTCCACAAAGGTTTAAACAGAGGCTAAAAACACAGCACAATAAAAGAGATATGCCATTATCCCAAACATAATGCAGGCTATTACACTCTCTACAAGTCTACTGTACCCAAGGTCACTAAGGCGTAAAAGAATATCACGACTATTGCACAACTATTGATACCTTTGATTAAGAAGCGTGGAAGTACTAGGCTATAAGTAAGCTGGACTGAAAGATTAGAAGATTCTAAAGAAATAGAATGTGGACTTTAAGGTATTCAAAGCCCAAAACAGTTGATATTCTACCCATATGCCAACTAGTCACTATCTTCTTTTTGCCACAAGGTATTCTGAAGTAGAAAGTAATCCCATAATTCTAAAACAATTACTGGGGCAGCCTTTAAAATGGCAAAACGTATGCAAGCAGTCTACAGACTCGCCAGACCTAGGTGGATCGCAGCTGTATTCAATTTTTACTGCACAAGAATACATGCAATGAACAGTGAAATTCTACACTCATTCTTTAAGCCCTTGCAATTGATTTTCCCAGTAAAAAAAGCTTTTTTTACCTTGATATCCATCTTGGTTAATGTCGCCTATGTTCTTGACTGAAATACCAAACATAGAATCCTTTGTTCCATTGAGGCGAATTGGCTTGACGTTACTCCATTTGCCTTTCTGATTAATATACACATATACAGCACCCCCAATTTCTCCATCTCGGTCGAAATACTGTGGTGCACCAACAACAATATCTTGCCAACTGGAAATGGAATAAGAAAAATAATTTTAAACAATGTATAGCAATGTTGAAAGGTTTGCGCAAGTAGCAAATGCTTTGTATTAATATTACTACATTTACAGAAATGTTGTTCACTAATTTCCATTTTTACACAATTCCAGCTACGTAAGGAATGCCAACTTATTCAACGGCAGATTTATAGTATCCATTTCAACTTTTAATATTTTTGTCCCTTTCTTAAATGTGTTTGTACAATGGTAGGTGTTTACGTTGGATGAAAAAGAGGGGTGTGGCTAAAGAAGCATAGTGAATGATGCTCTTTGCATCTCCCCGTCTCTACCTTTTTGCCATCTCCCTCTATGGGTTTGTATGAACCGCCGGGCGGTGGTTCACATAAACCAAAAGATTTCACCCCAGGGCCAGCTATGACTTCTAAATTTGTCAGTGGCGTAAAGGCAAGGTGGCAGACATAGGATTAGATATTAACTGATTGTACAGTTATTTAAAAACATTACAATTACGCACAAAAAATTAATAAATACATAAAACGTTTCGTAAAGTGAAAATTTGGCAAGGGATGAGCTAAACAGGTTCCTTTGTCTAACTTACATATATTTTTTTTAAACTATTTGCAAACTGCGTCATATTATACACTTTGCTATGAAAACCCCCAGAGGCACAACAACCCACACCAACATAGTCATTAAACACATAAGTTATTTCTTATAGTCTTGTGGGCCGTGCCCATGGCAACGTAGCCTCTCCAATGAAAAGAATGCTCTTAAAATATTACAACTTTCGCCATCTAAGAGTCTGACCAGATTCTGGAGGAGGAGAAAGCTTCAGAGGCTGGGCTGTGCCAAGGCTAATACATGCGGACAAACTCTGCCAGCCTGACTCTGCCCACCAAACTCTAACAAGAATTTAAAATGCAGTAGGTCTCGCCTTTAATTAAGTTAAAGCCATTTGCTTTGCTAATGATATTGTATAGCAAAGCAAATGGCTTTAACTTAATAAAAGGCAAGACCTATTGCATATAGCAATGACACAAACATACACTCTTGTTTCAAACACACAACGTCCTTTTGAATATAAAGCATGCGCTGTCCTTTTAAACACACAGTGGTGCAGCCTCCTACCACATGCGTGCGCCGGTACACTCCTTCGTGATGCACAAGTGTGTACCCTTCGACTATGCATGCCTTCCTTCATACGCCTAAAAATGCACCCCCCTCATATGCACAAGAATTCACTCTTTTCACACACACTAATGGTTGCAGTCAGAATAAACATACGCATGCACTGTCCAACTCCCCACAAACATGCCTCCCCTGTGCACACGTACACATATGTAGCCCTCACTCACAACTTTTAGATAGGAACCCCCCTTCCCCCCCCAATTCATGCAACTGGTAGCCAATAAACTCCCTCCAGCTGCATCAGGCACGAAACGAGTGTCACAAACTAGGCGCATACATTACCTCTCTTAACACAAGAGCACACAGTCTGTCCCCCCCCCGGGTGTAAGTGTGCACTCTTCTTCTAAGATACCAGCCCGTGCTTCTTCCGAACACACAACCACGCGTCCTGCATCCACCCTCAGAAAAATGCACCCTGCTTCACAAGTACGTGCTCGTGTTTCCCATGCAAATGCACATGCAGGGCCCCTCATTCCATGCAATGCCGTCTCACCAGAAGCACGCCCTGCCCCTTGCAGTTGTAAACCCCACAACTCATAGCTGTTGTAAACCGTCCTGTCATGTGTCGTCCCACTCGCTCCTCTTCCCTCCTTCACGCCATCTGTTTCACGTGCACATTTGCCAGTAAGTTCCTATGTACAGCCTGCTCAGCCCCTGCACTATGTTTCTTGATAAGACACTTGGGTAAGCATAGAATACAAACACACATGCAGAACCACGCTCTTCTGACACGTGCACACGCCTCTTCATGAACCTACAGACGCAGAACTCGCAAGAAGCCCCAAATCCACCAACTGTAGTAGATCAAGTCCCAGAATTCAAAAAAAAAAAAGAATGGCAGTCCTGTACTTATAAAGGGTAAAACACAAATAGACCACCTGAAGACTATTATAATGGCACAAGTGTCTTCAATCTCAACACCACACAAGATCAGTAAGAGTGCAGTCATGGAGTCTTATTGCACAAACCGCACACCACATCCAACTGCAAAGCTAATGACAAAAGACGCATCTCTCAAACACGTGGGGCTGCTGTAAGTCGCAAGACCAGCCATGTGTCCGGAGGCGGGGCTTCCGTTGGTGCAACAGGTGCACGGGCACCGTGACCCAATGAACCATGATTATTGCTGTATTTCACAGTTTAAACATCGGCATAGGTGGTGGCCACTGGGGGGGCATGCAGTCTCTGGGGCACACAGAAAACACTTTCCTAAGAGGTACACGTGTGCACACTTTCATACACAGCCACACGTGCATACATACAGAATCTTTCCACAGACACTCAGAAACACACATTCACGCTGACTTGACACGCACTTCACTCACTTCCCACACACACACACTTCAAATACACCCTCACACATCACACACGCACAATTTCTTCCACAAACCTGCCTTTCCCAGCTGCACATCCGTGAATGCACTTTTTACCCCCAAACATTCATTACTACAAAAAGACATTGAAAAACGTTTTCAAAGACACCGATGGATTGCACTCGTGGGACCCGCGGGGACTTCTGCCTGCTTAAGTTACTGACGCGAGCCCTGCGTTCCCGGCCGTGCCTGGGAAATGCCGTCTGCCTATTTAACCAGCACATCCCCTTTATTAACTTTGGACAGAAACTCAACACCTTGCCAACTCCTATAAAATGTGATTTATATTTTTTGTTTTATTAATATTATTTGTATACTACACAGTAAATATGGCTTCTAGGCGCTTTCAAGAATAGATTTTGTACAATGAAAGAGGTAAGCTCGATGCACCTCCTACAAGCAAATTAAGCAATCTGAAACCCAACCTACTATACGAACTGTCAAGCAAACACCAGCCCCGTGTGTGTCTTTCGATTATAAACAGCACCCCGATGTCCTTGAAATGTGTTTTGCGTTATGATACGCAGGTGAGTGAGTTTGTGTGCGTGTGCGTGTGTGTCCGCGCTCTTTTCATCCTGAACAGCATGGAGTCACCACTGATTGGCAATGCTGCTGCAGGTGTACTTGCAGCGGGGACCAGGCTTTTACAGGCTCACCTGCACTCCAATTTCGGCCGCTGGTCACTAAATATCTGTTGGGCAAGGGGTGGCCAATTCCCCTTGATTTCACTCGGGCCCATGTCAATTTTGCTGGGACTCTGTAAACTGTGTCAAAGACCAACAGAGAACAGAATGCTCAGAGGCTATGACCAGTTGCAGAGTTCAGTGCATGTCCCGCAGTTTACACTTTCAAATGGCGTCCTCTCTGAAATAAATTGTGGGTTCTATAAACTGAGTACCACACTTTTAGCTAATAGAAGGCTCCGACATATTTACGGAGCTGCACATCGGCGAGCAAGCATACATAGACACACCTGCACACATTAATGATGTGCAAGTTATTACATATATATAGCTTTTTCATAAATGCAAGGCCATGAGCACCCCTAAATGTGTGTGCAGTGACAATTTATGGGCGATTGGTGTACTTCAAGGCGTGTGAGACAATTATTTCGAAGCAATGTCTGCACTTGGGGGGGTTGAAGGGGGCGAGGCCCAGGGAGATCACGAGTTGTCCCGATTCACACGAGGCGTCTGGTTACTAGTGGAAGCAGGGAATAGAATGCCCACCTGCAGGATGACGGACAGACGGAGACGCAGAGTTACCCTATGCTACCTGGATGTAGCTCGCCAGTCCAGCTTTTTTGTAACAGTTTGTAAGCTTGCTTTGCTGCCCACCAGCCGTGAAGAAAAAAAAAAAAATCAAACCAGCCAGTGTCAGATTGAACAGAAACAAGCGCTGCCATTGCCTTGTCCTCCCCGTGATCTTGTACGCCTCTGAGCTCGATCACTTGTCTTTATGGAGCCATGTGTTTAAACACATGGCCCCATAAAGATAAGAAACCTTTTACGCCAGAAGGAAAGCAGGCGAGCAAATCCAAATGGGCCAGCACAAAAAAGCCATAAGGGAGGCAACCTAAAACCCTCCTTTTCAAAGGGAAGCCAGCGTTTAACATAAACGCTGACGCTACCCAATGAAAATGAGGGGCGCGCCTCGAGTCCCCTTCTACAAACCTAGCTGATTACTTTAAGTCTAGAGGCGAGGAGCGCATGCGCGCTCCAATGCCAGCCGAGACCTAAAAAGGGCTCTAAATGATCTGAAAACACACCAAGTGCATACCCAAAGAGCTGGGACAATATGCGACTGCCATGCAGGTGAGAGAGCTGCTGGGACACGGCTTCCTGGAAATGGCTGTGGGTCGCTATCTGTGGGTAGGTGGTTGAGTTTCAAATGATGCCATACCCTAGTTTTAGTGTCTGGGAGCCCATTTCTTTCAACTGTTACTTTTTTGGATGGGGGGGGCATCCTACAGTTTGGCGGCAGGGAATTTTCATTGCGATTGTTTGGGTCGCTGATGAGTATGCTGCAAGAAGAGTGCTGGAGATTGACTGAGGCCATTCCTGGGTGCTTATATATGAAAGGCGAGTAGCATTCTGGGAAGGGTCGCTTTTGTTGCTCATTGAAATCTGATCACAGTGCAACTTAATAACTAGGCTATAGAACATGAGGGGCATAAATAATGCTGTTAAGGGGCATACAAATAAAAATGTACACACAAGAAAAGTTGGGGGTACATGTTTTCCTGTTGCAAGAAACCAATTTGACATGGAGGAAGGATGCAATTTAAGAAGGTCCTGAAGGGGGACAAGTCTTCTACACAGGATGCTAAGGCTACACCAGTTCTAAGTATTAGAAGTATCAATTGATGGGGATGGGGGGGGGGGGGGGGATATGTTTTGGTGGTGAGCAGGCTAGATTGCAAGTGTCTGCACCCCAATGTTGAACAAGTAAAGCATTTTAACTCTCTCTCAAGCCACCTGGCAAACTATCCATTTCTACCCAAGATATTGAGTGGCAACTTTAACTACATAGATACAGATTGACATTGATCTCACTCTACACTCACACATCCGAGTACTACACAGGTCCACTGTCAGAAGCGTGGGCAAACTGGCCCTGATCAACGGTTGGGGTGTGAAAGATTCTGCTGCTTTAGAATGGAATATGCTAGTTAACAGTATGCATCTGTTCTTGGCATGTAGGGCTGCAGATCTACACACTTGTGCATAGATCGCCATCTGGTGTTGGGCCTGGATGTTTGCAGTTGTTTTTCCTCTTGGAAAGTCTTTGGAAGTCACGAGGTCGGTGGCTCCTCCTTTCGATCGTATTGCGCATGGGCTTCGGCTCCATCCTCAGATTGTTTTTCGCCAACAGGGAAAGATGGAGCGTAGTAATAACAGGAAAGATGCCCATGTGTGTTGTATCTAAATGAGATCAACTGGAACAGATAAAGGTAGCCGGGGAGGCGTGTGTAGATCTGCAGCTCTACATACCAAGAACAGATGCATACTGGTAAGTAGCATATTCCGTTCGAGGCATATGACCTGCAGATTACACACTTGTGCATAGATTATATAGCAGTACCCACCCTTAGCGGAGACCATCCGTATCTGTTGCAGTGGTTTGAAATAATGTTTGAGTACAGCCTGGCCCACAGTAGCTTGTTGCTTAGTTTGCACATCTACACAATAGTGTTTAGTGAAAGTGTGCGGTGTTGACCATGTAGCTGCTCTGCAGATATCATGTAATGGGACGTTCCCTAAAAATGCCATTGAAGCCCCTATTTTACGTGTAGAGCGGGCTTTAGGGGGAACGGATAGCGTTGGTTTTGCTGTGTGGTAGCAAATCTGAATGCATTTGACAATCCACCTAGCTATTCCCGACTTGGAGATGGGGTTGCCCTTGTGTGGTGGAGAGAAAGAGAAACAGCTGTTTGGTCTTACGGAAAGGTTGTGTTCTCTGTATGTAGTAGAGTAAGGCTCTTTTGACATCCAGTGTGTGAATAGCTCTTTCTGCAACGGTTTGTGGTTGCGAGAAGAAAACTGGTAGTTCTACCACTTGGTTTATGTGAAAGGGGGAAATGACTTTGGGGAGGAATTTTGGGTTGGTACGGAGAACAACCTTGTTATGGAGCATTTGTAGAAAAGGTTTTTGAATGGTAAGTGCTTGTATCTCACTGACCCTTCTGAGGGAAGTGATGGCTACAAGAAAAGCGGTTTTCCATGTTAGGAATTGGAGTTCACGTTCGTGCAGAGGTTCGAAGGGAGGCCCCATTAGTCTGGTGAGAACGATGTTTAGGTTCCACACAGGTGAGGGTGGCAGTCTGGGTGGAATTATTCTTTTAAGGCCTTCCATGAAGGCTTTAATGGCAGGTACTCTAAAAAGTGATAGATGATGCCTGTTTTGCAGATAAGCTGCTATGGCTGTGAGGTGCAGTCTAATAGACGTATATGCTAGATTGCATCTTTGCAGGTGTAGTAAATAGCCTATGATGTGTTGAATGGACACATCTGGGGGATTGATGGTATTGTTGTGACAGTAGACAACAAAACGTTTCCACTTGGCGGCGTAGCACGCTCTAGTGGTGAGTCGCCTAGCTTCTTTGAGGACGTTCATTCAGTCCGGGGGAAGATTGAGGTAACCAAATTCTAGGATTTCAGGAGCCAGGTCGCTAGGTTGAGCTGAGCTGGGTCCGGGTGTCTGATCTCTCCATAGTTCTGGGTTAAGAGGTGTGGAGAGAGGTGTAACTTTTGGTGCGGTACTACAGATAATTCCAGCAGTGTGGTGTACCACGGTTGTCTGGCCCAAGTTAGAGCTACTAGTATGAGAGTGGGGGAGTGTTGTTGTAGTTTGCGCACCACTAATGGAATGAGTGGGAGAGGCGGAAAAGCGTACGCAAATCTGCCTGACCAGTTAATCCATATCGCATTGCCTTTGGACAATGGGTGTGGATATCTTGTGTCGAAGCTTGGGCATTTGGTGTTTTGGTAGGTGGCGAAGAGGTCTATCTGTGGATGCCCCCACAGTTGAAAGAACGGGTGAAGAACTTGTGGATGGAGTTCCCACTCGTGGATCTGTTGTGTCTGTCTGCTGAGTAGATCGGCTATAGTGTTTGACTCCTGGGACATGTTGGGCCAGGAGAAAGATTTTCGGGGGTATGGCCCATCTCCATATGCTCTGTGATAGCTGAGAGAGCTGTGGAGAGTGTGTGCCGCCTTGTTTTTGTATGTACTACATGGCTGTGATGTTGTCTGTGCGGACTAGGACTGCCTTGCCTGAAATCTGTGTTTGGAAGGATTTCAGGGCTAAGAATATAGCTAGTAACTCCAGATGGTTGATGTGGAGTAACTTTTGCTGAGGTGTCCATCTGCCCTGCATGGTGTGATGTAATAGGTGAGCTCCACAGCCGGAGAGCGATGCGTTCGTTGTCAGTATTATCTGAGGAACCGGGTCCAGGAACGGTCGCCCTTTGGAAAGGTTTTTGGTGGTCCACCACTGCAGAGAGCGATGGGCACGACCGTCTACCAACACCAGATCTGTTAATTGATCTTGGGCCTGGTTCCATTGGCACGCTAAGCACTCTTGGAGAGGACACATCTGGAGTCTTGCGTGAGGCACTATGAATATGCAAGAGGCCATCATCCCGATTAGTTGCATAAACACTCGAGCTGGAAGGGAGTGTTGTGCTGTAAATTTTGCGCGTAGAGCCTGAATGCTTGTGATCCTGCCCAGACTGGGGTAGGCTAGCGCTTTTGAGGTGTCTATGGTGGCACCGAGGTATTGTTTTACGTGGGACGGCTGCAGATGAGACTTTGCGTGGTTTACCGTGAAGCCCAGTTGGTGAAGTAGCAGGATAGTGGCATGCGTGTGTTGTACACACTGGTTGTATGAACTGGCTTTTATTAGCCAGTCGTCTAGGTATGGGAAGACATGGATGTGTTTTGTCTCCTGAGGTGTGCTGCCACGACTGCTAGGCACTTGGTGAATACTCGTGGTGCTGTTGGGACTCCGAATGGGAGTACTTTGAATTGGTAGTGTTGGTTGTCCACTACAAATCTGAGGAACTTCCTGTGAGCGTGGTGTACAGGAATGTGGAAATAAGCGTCTTTTAGGTCTAAAGTGGTCAGGAAGTCGTTTTGGGAGAGCAGGGGAAGTACCTTTTGAAGTGTTACCATGTGAAAATGGTCTGAGTGTATGTATGTGTTTAGAGGCCGGAGGTCTAGGATGGGCCATAGAGTCTCGTCCCTTTTTGGTATGAGAAAATATAGTGAGTAAACCCCCAGATTTCGTTGGTTGGTAGGAACGTGTTCTATCGCCCCTTTTTGTTGGAGGGAGTTTACCTCCTGCTTTAGTAATACTAGATATTCCTGTGACATTGGATGTTGTTTGGGTGGAATGTTTGGGTGGGGGGGGGTAGACATTAGTTCTAGGCAGTAGCCTGATCAAATTATTTGTGTCACCCATTTGTCTGAGGTGATGGTAGCCCAGACATGAAGGAAATTTTAGAGTCTGCCCCCGACCGGAGTGGGATGGTCTGGGGGAAGTGGAGGGAAGTCATTGGGTAGCTGTGGAGGCAGAGCGGGCGGTGTTTGTCTTGCCTCTGCCTTTATTATTGTTGCCCCTGTAGCCGCCTCTTTGGTAACCCCTTGTGAAGGTGGATGGGGTAGGAGCTTTATAGGACGTGGAAGCAGTATCAGAGGAGTAGCCTCTGGATGTGCTCCGAAAGGAGAAACGGCTAAAGAAATGTCAGGGAGGGTGTGATTGTAAGGCTCCCATAGATTTCGCCGAATTTTTTCTAGGGCCTCATCAACTTTTAGGCCGAACAGATGTTCCTGGTCAAATGGATGGTTCAGGATGGAAGCTTGCACTTCTGGTTTAGATCCTGAGATCCTGAGCCAGGCATGGCGACGGAGGAGGACGCTGGTATTGATGGCCCTGGAGGCGGTGTCTGCTGCATCTGGGGAACAACGGATGGAGGTATTAGTGATGGTTTTGCCCTCCTGAATTAACTTGTTTGCCCTATTTTTGTATTTGTCAGGGAGGTGTTGCATTATGGCTTCTAGTTCGTCATAATGGGCCCTGTCATATCTAGCCAGTAACGCTTATATATTAGCGATACGCCATATGTTGGCGGCTTGTGATGCAGTGCGCTTGCCAGATGCGTCCAAGAGTTTTGACTCTGTCAGGTGGTGGTGCTTCGCCGGACACCTGGGAGTTGGACCTCTTTCGTGCTGTGGACACTACCAGGGAATCTAGTGGGGCTGGCCCTCTGATGTAGGAGGGATCTGTAGGGGCGGCTTTATATTTCTTCTCGATGCGCGGGTTAATGACCCTGGCTCTGACTGGGTCTTTAAAGACCTCTGGCGCAGGTTTTATAACCCCTTTGAGCATGGGCAGTATGGAGGTGGCCCTATGCGTGGTATCGAGGAGGAAATCCTCCTCCACGGGGTCGGTATGGAGATCTACCCCGTGATAGTGAGCAGCTCTCTGGAGTAAATGGTTGAACCCCAATGAGTCTTCTGGTGGGGATGGTCTCGAAGGATAGAGATCATCTTGTGGGACGTTAGGGATGTCGGGATGTTATAGTCGTCCCATGGGTCTGGGGAGCCTGTGGGAGTGGGGTCCCCTGTGGGTGAGTCATGGGGTGCGTCCCCCATGTCATCATATAGGTTGTCAAGATCATCATCATCATCATCATCATCCGGAGGGGGTGTTGGGGAATGATGAGGAGGGGGTGGAGAGGGAGAAGGGGACGGTGGAGGGGGTGGACGAGGTGGGGAAGGTATTCTGAAAGGTGAGGTAGTCCTTCCTTTTTGGAGGTGGAGCTGGGGCAGGTTTTTCCAGCTGTCTCTTTGATGCTGAGCATCAAATGTTCGGTTTTGGGATCCTTGGTCAATGTATTTTGCAAGGGATCCTGTGTAAAGAGTTCCTCCGAAGGTGGCTTATCCGTCAGCGCCGAAGGCATCGGGCCGTTGGTTTTTTGACTTTAGTGTCCTGTTTAGAAGTATGTGGCTTGGAAAGGTCTTTTTGTTTGGTCGGTGTCGAGATGGGTTTCGACTTCTAGATCTCGGTGCCGGTGGCCTTGTGTGCTTTCGTCGGTTCCGAAGATGGAGTCGGTACCGAGGAGCTGGAACTGTGTTTCTGCACCGAGTGTTTCGGTATGGGGCTCGGTGCCGAAGAGGAGGCCATTTTCTTTTTCGGTGTCGAGGAATGTTTGTCGGCACCGACAGTGGGCTGGCTCGAGCCCGAGCCGCCTGAAGGCTTAAATCGGCTTCTTCACCGCTCCCGAAGGTGCGGTGTGGGAAGCAGTGTCTTTGGTCTTACCTAGGCCCGGAGGCGAAGGCGTGACCGAAGCCTTTTTCGGTGCTGGCGAGGGTGTGGTGGGGGGGGGGGGGGGGCAAATTGGTACTCATGACCCTCTGTGCCGGAGTGATGTCTGCCACATCTGAATCGTCGGCTTCGGAGGTGCTGACGAGGCTCTCGTCGGTGTGGTGTTCTTCTGGAGCGTCGACGCCCTCTCCGAAGATGTCATCTGGAATCGCCGTCGACGAGTGTGCCATGGTTCTTCTTGCCCTTCAGTCTCAAATAATTTTCTTGGACCGGAAGGACTTGCACGCCGGACAGTCTCGAGCCTCGTATTCAGGGGAGAGGCAGAGATTACATACTTCGTGGAGATCGGTGTGGGGGAATTTTGACCCACATTGAGGGATCTTCTTGAAGGGAGTCCTTTCCATGAGCCAGGACCAGAGCTTGGGTAGGCCCGAAGGCCGGCGTCGACGACTGGAATCGAAGGTTCTTGATTGATGAGAGCCGCGTCGAGTGTGGGGATCGCGATCGAAACTATACCGCAAATTGGGGTGAGGATTGCGCGTTGATTGAACTTGAAACCTGTTCGGAACCGGAGCGCGAAGATCACATCCGAGCCCAAAGGCGGAAAAAAAAATAAACAATCTGAGGATGGAGCCGAAGCCCATGCGCAATACGATCCAAAGGAGGAGTCACTGACCTCGTGACTTCCAAAGACTTTCCAAGAAGAAAAACAACTGCAAACATCCGGGCCAAACACCAGATGGCGATCTATGAACAAGTGTGTAATCTGCAGCTCATATGCCTCGAACATTAATTTTTCTCGAACATGCAGCACCTACTCTTGTGGCTTGACAAGACCTACTGCACAGAGCAACTGCAAACATTGATAGCTCATGTAGAGTATCTATGCAGGACACTTTCAGATCACAAACAGCTTCTCGTACTTTTGCATTGCGATGCAGAACATACTCCATTTATGGAAACCTCAGCCTGCCAAGCTGGAGAACCCCATCTTTAGGCAGATGATTGGGGATGAAACAGAACACTATTCCACCAACAATGATGGGACAATCTCTGGAACTTTTGATGGAGTGAGATGCATTCAACATTGTGGTCCGAAGGCACTCTATAAGGACACCATGACATCAGAATCTCTTGAGAAGGATATCCAAAACATGGAGATATATTTGAGAGAGCTAGAGCGGATAGATACCACTGACCCAAAGATCCAGAAAAAACTAATCCGACATAAGGATGCACATGCCGACTACATGAAATAGCCTCACTGCTTCGATTATAAAAATGATATTGCAAAGATGCAAAGGGATGGGATAAAGCAGGCAGATTCAATGTGGCTAATAAAACCGGAACTTAGAGGATCCCTCCTACTGAGATCCAGGTGAGGATAAATGAAACCTTCAAGCACTATTATTTCAGAATGTATTCCGAATGGGATGTACTGACCACGCATAACCTATCATGATTTCTAGACCAAGTTCGCTTAACCTCACTATTGCCAGATCAACTGGTGTGACTAGAGGAACCTCTGGTACTGCCAGGAATCAAAGACACAATCACAGACAGTGTTTCAAGTATAGCGCATAAAGCCACTATTTGGAAGAAAGAACATTTTTCTGCAGACAAAAAGGCAGGCAAGAGAAATTCTTTTGTGGTGTGCAACAGTTCTCTTGGTTGGTTGTTTCTGTAAAGAAATACAATTGCATTGCCTGTCCACGTTAGGATACATATACCCTATTGTAAATTAAGAAATACTTTAAAAGTTACAATGGTGGTCCTAAGCTAAAGTAGAATGAACTACGTTGATTTTACAAGGGCAATACACTTGCCTCGAAGACCAAGGAAGCTTATTGGAGACCAGAGGTTTAGTTAGACCAGTTTAAGAGGACTGTCACCACTATCATCTGTAGAAGAATCATGGGTACAGGCTCTTTGTAAATGGGTATCCACAATAGTTGACCCGGAGAAAGTAAATGAGACGGTCCAGTACAACAACTGAGGGATTGTACTATAGCAGAAACTTAAAATAGACTTGATAAGCAGTCATCTTACGATGCCTCAGATTGGTGAACATTCAACATTTTACAAATAACGCACTTAAAGAATGCCATCTAGAATTACTAAAATATCATGTTCATCTCATACACTTAGCCAGTTTGTCCAGCAGGCCAATTACCCACTTTACTAGCTGGAATGCCTAACCTAGTTCGGGACTAGAACTGACCATGAACAGTGGATATCCAAACAGTATATGATCAACATTTGTGTTGTATGGTACAGTTGTTGCAGTGCTCCCAGTCCTACGGCGGGTTTACCCTGAGCAGCTTGGTGACCAGAGTGTGAGACAAGAGGTGTGAAAAAGAAATACTTGTATAGTGGATTAATTTAAAATGGAATCCCTATGCTAGGGTGAGAAAAGAAAAAAAAAAAAAACTGTTCACATGTTGTGCTTCCCTCCACAGAGTAAGAAGGTCTTTTTAACAATAGAATGGGATATGGGATGGGCAAATAACACTGAGTACACCCTCCCAAGAGTAACTATTACTCAATGTTCTGACCAAAATTAACAGATCTTAAAGTGCTTTTATCTGTGTTTTTTATAGTGCGCTAATCACCTGTGAGGGTACCCAAGTGCTCTGTTGCAGGTGTTTGAGGACTGGCCTGGGGGCTTACTCAAAAAGCCAGGTTTTCAGCTTCTTGTGAAAGTCTAGAAGAGAGGAGAAGGCTCTGATTGTTGCAGGAAGTCGGTCCAGGCTTTAGGTGCCAGGAATTAGAAGGAGCGACCCCCACTGCTCTGCTTTTGTGTATGAGTGGGGTGTGTGCTAGTGAAAGAGGCAGAGTGGAAGGTGTCTGGAGGTTCAGTGCAGGGCCAATGTTAGCGGATAGCTTTGTAAATGTGAGTGAGTAGTTAAAAGTGCTAGTGCTTGTGTACTGTGAGCCAGTGTATTTCTCTAAGGGGTCGTGTGATGTCGGCTCAGCGTGGAGGTTGAAGACTAGTCTGGCTGCTGTATTTTGGACAGTCTGCAGTCTTCTTGTGAGATGGTTGGTAATCCCTGCATACAGGGTGTTTCCATAGTCTAGTCTGCTGGAGATGAGGGCTTAGGTGATCAGTTTCCTTGTGTTGTCTGGTAGCCACTTGAAGATTTTCTTCAGCGTCCTTTAGTGTGTTGAAGAAGTTTGCTGTCTAGGAGGACTCTGAGGTTTCTCACTTACGAGCAGGGTGTGGTCGTGGGTCTAAGGTCTGTGGCCCACCAGAACGAGTACCATGGCGAGGCTTTATTCCCAAAGACTACCACCTTGGTCTTGTCAGAGTTCAATTTGAGGCAACTGGATTTCAAAATAAATTGATAGCAATGACTTAATTCACAGCCCTTTAAATCACTATGTATTCAGTACCGAGCATTTCTGCCTGACAAAAGAGGCGTGTACTCCTAGTGCCACTTTACAACGTTCCATAATAAAATTAAAAATGTAATGCCGCAATAATCAGAGGAAGGGTCTAAAGATCACGGATAGTCTGGTTGGGAGGGGAAAGGGGGTTGTGGGGCGCTGAAAGTTGGTGACTAGGGAAAACTAAGGACACAATAAATGAACATAAGAGTAATGGCCTTGGTAAGGGATAAAACAAAATATAACTTGGTCTCTGTAACAATAACAAGTGTTACTAATTTGCTCTTCGAAGGTGCTCATTTGAGCAACTGCATAAAATGAGAGAAGATAGAGTTCACTCTTTTATCCATCAAAATATTGACCTGAAGAGGTCATCAGCTCATCGCTGAGCCTTCTTGCAAAGAATGAAAAGAGTATATCTAAAGTCACATGCTTACTCATTGAGCAAGTGTAAAACAGCAATCCTTGGTTGGGCCATAGAGTCTAGTAGTGGCGTTATGGAGTAAAGAATTGGTTGCTGAATTCTCATGCAGAATGAACAGTGTCAGTTTAATGAATAGCCAGCAAGCCCAGTCTGACATCCTTAAATTGGTCCTGTATGGGACCCTAAAGGTAGGCAGGCACATACTCAGAAGAGAGAGTGGCTCTTTTACGCTGCTTTACACAAAGAGAAGGGATGAGAGACTAACCCCTCTACTCCGGCCTCCCTGTCCACAAACTCAAACACACAAATAGGAGGAGAGAGTGGTGAAAGATTTGTGGTGGCATGTGCTTGGTGTGAAAATACTGCCCTCTCTCCCAAAATTGGGACATGCGTCATCATAGGGCTGCTTCAGTACACCCCCGCGCAGACCAACGCTTGGGGTGGAGCAATAGGGTGGGGAAGTCAAGACATAACATATAAAATATACAGAAATAATAAGGCAAAATATATTGGGAAAGAAAAAGTGCAGTGAAGATTAAAACTAGCTCGGAGGCGTCTCTGTGCGTAAGTTTATTCCTGGACCTTCCGACCAGGATTAAAAAACGTGAAGGATGGTGGTGAAAGAAGAGATGAATGAACTCCTACACCCCTCCTTACTGCCAATATGGCGACATGTTTCAAACTGTGCTCAGAATATAGGGTCACATCGGCATTCGTCAGAACCTTTCTGATCCCAATTGTTAAAATGCTCTCATTACTTGTTCCCGCACAGAGGTATTCCCTACGTAACACACTACCGAAATACTAAAGGGAAAAGAGAAACAACAAACACGAAAGGGCATTATTCATGCATCCCCTTTCGTCGTTTAGCACACTATGCTTCACCACTCATTGCTGAACCACCACAACATAGGTATATTGCCCAGATATTGGCAGACTTTCTAGCCGGAGGTGAGCAAGCTCAATAGATCATAAACACAAACACCTTCTCTCAGAAAATGCAAAGTCAGGCGAGTTCTTCCCTCTTATTGAAGAGGATAACAAACTCTGTTTTTCAGCAAATCACAATACAACAGGAGGGCTTCTTTTACTCCCCGGCATGGAATCTGCAGACCAACCATAACCAGGAAAGGTCTATTGATCTTGTGCATTTCAATGCACTGCTCAAGCAAGATTCTTCTCCTGCAACACAGGGCTCATGTGTGATCAGGGGCATCACTGCAGTCAGGGGATCACTAAAAATAAATATTGCAAATATAGCAAATGACAATTTACCAATAAAATTGGGGATCTACAAAGGTAATGGTAACTACAGAACCCCTGAACTCCAAGTATCTTGCATTTACCACCATAGCTTTGGTTGACAAATCTGAAACCGTATGAAGGAAAAAACTTGAAACCAGTATGGTATTCCCAAAAATCATTATCTGTTTTGTCTCAAATGAGAAAGACTCAGACATAATCTTCTTTCCGGTACAGAAGTCACATCCAAAATGTGTGGCTGTGGTTATCAAGAAATAGAGGCAAAGTGGTCATGTATTGTCAAGCCAGCTTTGGACTCTGCTGTACAGTCTTGCCCATCGGAAAATAGATTGTGCAGGAATCTCTACAGACAGAAATAGCTCTTACTTCCATTCAGCACAGCATATGTAGAAGCAGCAAGCGCTCAGATATTCAATGGCTGCTGTCAACTGCAGCCAGGATGAACAGAATAACCCTATCAGGTTACTTCTAACAACAAATGTTAAATTCTATTAGATGGCTTCCTTAGGGAATGAGACAACTGCAGTTGGCTAATTGTGCCCTTGAATCACCTCTAAATATGCATCCTGAAGTCAAACAGGGCAGGGGAGTTAAGGCCTGGGAAGAAGTCTTGCTTCCCTTACATCTTGGGCCAAAAAACGCAGCAGCCTTTATTGCCTAAAAATGTATTTCTGTATGTCTTACATTTGAAGTTGCATGCAGGTCAGTTAGGAGACTAGGCACTAGAGTTGGTCAATATCCTCAATACAGCGACTGCCCACCCTTTAATAAATCTGAAAGAAATGCTGGGGTCTATGGTTTGTTGAACAGCTCGTAACAACTTGCTTTTGTGTGTTCTCTGGCCACACAATAATGCAATAAGAAGACTACTTATCGGTCTACAGAAATCTAAATAGATCAACTTAGCCTTTATCATCATGGTGGCACGCAGCCTCCCTCACCGAGCCAGCAACGGACCCCCGTGATATCAAACCTCGGGCCAATATTTAAATTTAGGAGAAAGGAGTATGTGTCCCATCTCCCAGAGCATCAAAATGCCCTGTGCAACCCATCCCCTGGGACGGTCTATTGCATTGTGCCCCAGGAAGGCTGTCTCTGGGTCACAGTGGTTTTCCTGCCTGTGGGACCATGGGCAGGAACAGCAAGTCTACTCCAATCCGGCTGGAAATATGAAAATGCTCCTGCCAGGTGGAAGCAGACTTTTGTTTCCTTGCCCAAGCTCTTGTCGTCAAGGAAACTCAAATTGCTTCGGCCCGGAGGAAGCAAGCAGAAAGAGCTGCTCCCACTGGGTGGGAGCAATGCAGACTCCCGCAGCACTCAAGATGGGTGCATGCGGGGAGCCGGCAGGGCCACGGGGGCTTCCCAACATATTGTTTTGTGGTTGCCCTGGGTGGGCACCAGGGCTCTCACTCGGGAGTGCCTGGGGACACTATAGGTTTGAAGACGGGGCTGTGCCCTTCTCTCTCTCTCTTTTTTTTTTTTTTTAAAAGAAAAGGCCCCAGGGAATGGGGTCCATGCGCCCATAGTCGGTCGGTGGGGCTGTGTGTGTCCCTCTCCTTTAAATTTACAATTTGACCCCAGGGGTGAGGTACCAGGGGTCATAAAGGCCTGAAAAGGGGGCTGCACCCCCCCTTTCAATATTAAAAAGAAAAAAGGCCTCAGGGAATGGTGCCCTCTGCACACGAAAACCCCTTTAAAAAAATTAGAGGTCCTGGGAGAGGGTGTCGCCGGGCATAGGGGCTGCACATCAGTATCCCCTAATAAAAAAATATTAAAATATGGCCCCGAGGATGGGGTCCCTGGGGATTGCAAATTGTTGGGGAGGGGTGCTCTGTGCCCCTCCCCTTTTTTGACAAATCGATCCTTGCGTCTCCCTGAGTGCAGCAAGACCCTGAGGCGAACTCGATTCTGTGCACACCAAAAGGGGGTTGGGCACAGTATCTAGCCGTTTAGCCAACACCACACTGCCAGAGGCCATGTTTGGCTAGGAGGTAGCTGCCCGCAGGGGGAAGGGGGGGGGGGGGAGGTTTACGCAGGGTCTGGCCCAAGGCTGTGCGTGGTGTGGGTTTGATTGCTTCAAGGGGTTGGCCTTAAGGCCTGGCCAAAGGCAGGGAGTTGCCTTTATATATGGTGATGAAATATTACTTTACAAAAAATAAAAAGGAAATTCAAGAAAAAAAAAAGAAAAGGTTTCAAGTGAATATTCAGGCCCTGGGCACTAGCACCCTTGTCATGCACAGTTAATTACCCCACATATTACATCATTCATGCCAAGTTCTATACACTGATAACATCACTGCAGCATTTGAAATAACATAACGGATGACAAGACTGCATGGCGGGGCGCAAGTTATAATTACCTTAGGGCAGGCGTCAAAGTTACAACAGATAACTGTTGAATGTCAGTGTTTTTTGGTTTTTTTTGGTTTAAAACACTATGGTGTAACTGATGACATTTTCACCTACCTTACCATCACTTTAACCTTTGTTTTTTTGGGGGGGGGAAGAATATACATACACATACATATATACACACACACACACAGTTTCTCATCCCCACACCAAATCTGCAAGTGAATACATTTATGCATTTCCTATACATGGTATGGTATGTCAAAACAATTCATTTAGTAACGAAAGCCAAAATAATTTTGAACATCTTAATAGCTTGAAGTCCATCATATAATGACAAATGTCAATTAAATTTTGTCTGATGGTGGGAGACAAAAGAAGATTAATAGGGTCAGGGCTCTTTCCACAAAAGCAATAAAGACTATACATAAAGACTAGTCCCAACATCCTATTGTGTGTTTTACTGCAGTAGGGCACAAGCTTAGCATGGACTATAAAGACGATTCAATATTGAAAATCTTGAGTTTATTACCTCTTCTCCACCCACTCCGCTCAAAAGAATGAAAAAAATAAAGTAAATAAAATCAAACGTCTTACTTATCGCTGTTAAGGTCTACCACCGTCACATCATATCCAAATGAAGAGGCAAGGCCCTCGCCCTCAAATATATGCTCTGCTGCAAGCGATCGATATATGACGGGATCTTTCTTGAACAGTACAACTGCTCCACTGTGGTTTGCTCTTGGTGCGCCAGAAACAAATGTCATTTCTGACTGTGAAGTGATACCTTTACCAGTGTCCAAGGAAAATCCTACAAAATTGCAAGATTGACATTAATAGAGGTTCCATTAAAAAGAGTGAAGTAGTCTTCAAAACTTAAAAAGTTGTAAACCCTACTTGAAACACATCATTGCAGCTGCTACCAGTTGAGTTGTTTAAAGTAGGCCAGTGTACACCAACCTACATTTTTTTCTAAACTACCAGTGTGGTAGCATTACTGCCTCTTTCAACTTATTTGCTCCTTGTGTAGATTAACAATGCACAAAGTGTGTTAGGATTTACACTGGCCATCATGAAGCGCAGTGTAAGCATTTCCATCCATTGCAATTGGCAAGGGAACGGGGGCAACCATTAGGCATTATCCCAACTTGCGATTTGCAATGGAATGCACATATGCTTTGTGACTTTTAGCGGTGGCAAAGCTTGGAATGGCCCGGCCGAACAAAGCATTGACTGTCTAAATGTAACTGCTTGTGCAGGTCGGGAGATCAGGAAGAGCAGACACTGGATCCCATTGAGCACTGCATGCTCTCAAAGAGGTCAAATTTACAATCTGTAAAGCAATATGATCCCTTTCTTTTATAAGAGACTGGCGTTCACATTGCAATCGATAAGACAGAGGTCTGCTATCCCATGCCAGGCTCCATCCCAGCATTCACAATCAGTCACAATCAGATTCCGGCTTCATTGAAATTCACAACCGGGGCAGTTTGTGAATTGTTGCAAAAAGGATCTTTGTGGTGCACGTGCCTTGAGCATCCCTCAAATTTGCAAAGGTAGAGGCTGGTTGCAGCGCAATGCTACCAGTCTCTTGTGTATCAGACTCCACGCATGCAACTGTAACAGTGGCTTTTCTTTTTTAACAATGTGCTCCAAGTGAGATGCTGGATGATCATGATTAAATGTCATAACCATGCTATGGAGCATACGATAAGCAGCTGATCACCAGCAATTTACTTCAACAGTATTTTAAAGATATGTATGCCACAAGCATTCAACAATCACAGTGGCATTGCAACAAGCAGCATGCAACAATGGTAAAACAGTGATGGGAACAGTAAAAATATGCTGTGGACAGCAGTGATTAGGCACATAAAAGTATAACAGATCTATCTCTACATGAAGCAGCAGATTATGGAATGAGCACCATATGTGGTTGGAACAATAATCTTATACAGCTCTATATAGCAAATCCATAAAAAGGGTGCTACTGAAGCCATTTTGCATACAATATTACTACCAACAATACAAATTTGGAGCTCCATTTTACCGTTAGAAGAAAGATGGATGACTGAATCCTATTGGTCAGGGGCTCTTCTGGCAACTGCTATAAAGTCATCCTGTAACTGCGGCAATAACCAGCATGGCTATGTTCAAAGTGGTAATGGATTAACAGCTATGGCTTAACATGAACGATACAAGTCTATTATACTTTTAAATCCTTCACCACTGCTGTTAAAATTCTCAATTTAAAAAAAATGATCCTTCAACAGGGTTTCACATACAGGTCTTACAAAGGAATTAGTGTGCTGAAAAGGATTCGGAATAAACTTGTCTCTAACTGAAACCCTGTTGTAAGTGTTTGAATGTACAAAGAAATACAGACCAGAATGCCAGAGTATGAAAAGGAAAATGAGGACAATGGCATGACTGGTGTACAAGGCACAATCACAAACCTAGATAGCTATTCATCGTGACATCTAAGGAGGAGTTCTGCACCCTTACATTTGGAGGATCGGTTTTATATAAAAACTGGTCATGAGCGGAATTGGACACACTTGTCAAAAAAAGGAGACCTACACACATATATAGAAAGGAAAAGCAAGGAAAAGCATAGACATTATTCACAATATTCTGAGTACAGACATCAAGCAATGCACAGCACATTTTTAACAATGCGTCGCAAGCGCACTATTGTCAAGCATCCACATAGGCTCAAAACACTGTTCTTCACAATAACTCTGCATTTAATACAGACTGCTGATATGAAAAGATTGCAGCTGGGGAGTCTCAAATTTATTGACCTAACCATCGAGCCTGCTATTCAGGTGTCAGCAACAATTAACAAAATTAAATAGTAGGCAAGCAACAAAACTAATAGAAGTACAACAGAAACTATTTCCAATGTGCGCTTTAAAGGATGAAACAAGAAAGTTACAAACCCGTAACAATGGCTCTCCACCAATTGCATTTGCTATGAATTCACAGGTCTGGTAGAATAATTCCATAATATTTGGACAGATACCAGAACACAATAAAAAGACTTGGTAACCTCTCAGTCATTAAAAAGCAAAATATTGAGAGACAACCCATGATACTATTGAAGCAAGGAAAAAATGCCTACTTCACACGTACCATACTGATTTTGTCTAGGAGAAACATATACGTTAGTGGAGCGCTCATAATGATATAGAAAGGGAGTGAGGATAAAATCTACGCAAGAATCAATTGGTGAACTATTAATGGCGATAACATTCTTCACGAGAATTGCATCTTCCATGGGTTGACATGCTTAGTTAAATGGCGGTTTTATGGCAGCTGTACAGAATGTAGTTGCATAGGATGTCTTATTTTGCAATTAATCAAATGTGTAGACCAGCGTGTATACCCTCTTAGACTAGGTATGCCAAACCTAGTGTACAGATACATAAACACGAAAGGAGGGTTTAAAAAATGTAATTGCTTGTAATACAATCATTCCCGTTTATTTCATTCTATCTTTTTGAATATATCAAATGGTCAACATGTCTTTAGCGACTAACTAATTTAAACATGTGTCTCTCTAAAAAGGTTAAAAAAATATACAGTTTATTTAATCATAGCTAACAACAATTAAATACAAATCAATTAACCCCAAAAAAGATCCTTTTCTGCAAATACTTAAATCATGTAACATCTAAAGGAAAATCACTATTCCTCAACTCAATCATTTCTAATGCATAACACTGCAGATTAAATCGGAATCGTCTGTATTTATCTAAAATCGGATTTTCCTGGAGGATTTTAGGATTTTCCGATTTCTTTTCAGGTTTTATTTTCATAACAACGCCTTTATACGATGTATCTGCATATATTCAGTAAACGGACTGATTCACTCAGACAAATAGAAAGGAAAAGTTGAATGATCTGTGCTTGAACATGGTAAGTAGAGCATATGCGCCATTAATAATTTGAGAACTGCTCAAAAACACTTAAGATTTTGAACTATTAAACGAAGAGAGGGACACTTTGTCAAGCACCATATATGTGGCATTTAAACAGTGACTGCATAGGATACAACTTTAAGCTGCATTATTATGCATTAAATGTGATATTTTAGGAACACAGGGATTTTTCTTTAGCAGTTACCTGAGGTATGTGTGTTAAAGTGATATTTTCTTGAGTTAATTGATTTTTTAATTAGATTAAGCAATATTGATCAAATGACTAAATTGACAGTAAAAAAATATAAACGTTATTCAGAGAAATTATATAAATTGGGAAACATTTTGGTACCTTTTGATATTCGAAACGATCGGATGAAATAAAAGAAGATTGAAATACAAACAATATAAGAGTCTCTGAACCCTCAATTTAGTGCATGTTGTGCTTTCATAGGGGTTGGAAGGAGAAAATTTGGATATGTGGTGGCAGAACTTTTAAACCCTATTCAACTGTTTCCTGCTGATTTTCTTCTAGTAGAAGGAGAAAAGCCACAAAAGTTGTTAGCATGAAATTGACCTGTGTTCATGTAATGCCAGAAAAGCCTCTTTGCTCTAAAGGTGCGGGGGAAACTATTTAGCTGGAGTTAAAGAATATAAAGAGCTGGTTCCTACCCTTTTAAATTTAAAATGACCTGCTAGGTAAACGTTAATTAAAAGGTAGATTAAAGTTCTTAGCCAGACAGAAGTGTAAAACTGTGACCCTCACTCTGTAGCAGGACACTGGTCTACTTATGTTTCCTGAATATATGTGACAAGATCAAAACAAGCTTTATTCCAAGGATGCAATGCGTGCCACATTGGGAAACGTAGGACTTCACTTAATCATCACATCAAAAGAAATGGCACAGAAATTGAAGCTGTACCACAAATAGTTTATTGTTTACGTGGCTGGCTGGAAATAAATACAAGCGATTAGCAATCAAAGAGTGAGTAGTTGGACACATACTGAGGCAAATTATAAAGAGGTACACAAAATAATCTCAAGGTAGCAGTCTTGCTGCATAGGACTAAAATAAAACAGAAGCCTGCAGAACACGAGGGCCTGGTGCAGCAGAAGTGCACACAAAAAATGAACAGTAATGAGGCGCAGATAAAGAGAGCAAAACTGAAAAGCAGAGGGGAGAGGAACATAGATTTTAAAAAAAGGGTAGGAGCTAAGTAGGTAGGTTAATGGAAGTCTCTCCTGTGACAAGCAGTAAACCAAAAACCAATGTGTGATATCAAACCACAGGCAGTGATACCACAATTTTTCAGACTATATCCACCCATTCAATTGTCTTACCCCCTTAAACATCTCTCTGCTTACATTCCATTTTACAGTGTATTCGTCTTTTCGCAATTTTTAAGTTGAAATGTAAAGGGGAAATTAGTGCTGCTGCCTAATAAGCTGAGGGAACGAGGCAGCAGTTGGGGCCATGCCCCAATAAATGTTTTCTCCTCTCCATTTCACACATTTCCAAATTTCCTTCTTCCCAATGAGAAACATCAATGTCAAGACTAGCCAGTCTTCCAGACACAGGAGGATGCTCTTCTGCTGTCAGGACCATTATTCTCATGTGGTTTAGGCTGTGGGGCGTTTCAGAACAATAGTCAGCAGTCAAACACTATGCAACTACACAATTACTTCAAGTACTGCCTATAGTCAATTAATTAAAAGGTTATTTTTTAGAAAAACATTTTCTCAGTGTCATAAGTGAACAGTGACTCAGCACAAATGTATTTCAAGTTCATGCAAATATTGGAAAATTTAGGAAAAGGTTACTATGTGCTCTTACTTAATGAGGTAGCTTAGGTACAAATTAATCTTTGGAGTGGAGGATGGAGACACTTGCTGTTGTGAACTCTACAGGTGAACAAAACCTCATTTGATCCATTGTTAAAACCTGAAGCCATCTGCAGAGCTCTTCACATCTCACTACGATGGATCCTTTTCATTGTGCTAGAGTGGCTCACAGCATGGTAGGGCTCAACAAATTAACTTAAGCTATAGTACATAGAAAACGAATACAGGAAATATGAACACCATGAACCCATAAACAAAATTGACTTTGCATTTATATAAGTGAACTACTTTACCATTTGAACGGCCCATCTAATTAGTCAGGCCATCTCTTTATATTCAATGGTGGAGCATTAGGACCAGGGTTTCATACCCAGGTTTCATCCGGCCACGAAAGGGTGTGTAAAATTTGCAGTAACACTTGATGAATCAGGACACCCATTACACACAGACTGCTTTTCACAACCATCTCTTCTCTACAAAACTAACCTACTGTGCAGCAAAATCACACCATATACTAGTGTTGCTTCCCAGAACTGACCAAACTTAGCTGAAAGTTTAAAAAATGTGTGACTGGTCCATTTCAAGGCCTACCTAAGTAACTGTTAGCAGACAAAGGAATCAGATTCTCATTCCGCAGTTTTTCACCACCAGTTTCATAAGGTCCATCCTCATCAACTTGCCCATCCTCAGAGATGAGCAAAGCATCCAGAGTGTTATTCTTTTGCTCAGCACGAATGACCCCTGAAGAATGAAAATGGGAAATAAAGTATAAAACAAATGAAGATGGAACACACAAATGTATGAATATCATCAATGACGAGGGTGTCTCACAAATGAAGTACCCATTAATAGCCCGCAGTAAGAGCTTTTTAAAAAGGGTCAACTCAACACACCAAAATGTTTGGGACATAAAACAAATATTTCCCCTCATGCCATGTTCGACGTTCACTCTAAAGTTGTAAAAAACAAGGTTCCAGTTGGAAAGGCTATTTAGAACATGCATCAACCTCCATGTGTTGGAATGGCCCTCTCCCTGAGTCGAATGAAATATAGTCCGCGACATAAAAAAAACAAAAATGGGAAAATGGTAAAAAGATGCTTATTGCTTATTGCTATGTCAATGGTGATGCCCGCCGGTGAGTGCCACTTTTTTTTCTAGTACATAAAGCACTTTTTAGTCCCATATTGCTAGATATTTCTATGGGGAAAAAAACAAAACAATATTCGACACCTTTGATTCCCGTAAGGCTTTCCTCAAACGGTTAACTCCAATTGCCATCATTTTCCATTTAATGATCTTCACAATATATTGGCTGAACAGGTGAAGATGCAATGGACACCATGGGAGAAGGCAATTTCTCCAATTTCTAGTTTTGTGGTTGTGAACTGGTAAGCAGCAAAATGATGCTAGATTGAATAGAAATAACTATTTAAAGAACCTGCACTAATGGGCACATTAGAGTCATTGTTATCTACCCCATTTCTTTATACCCCCAAAATAACTTTTCTTAAAACACAAACTTTCAAAAGACGCTACAAACGTAATTTGTTTTTCATGTAATGGGCTTATACTAACTATACCTTCAACGCTATCAATGGAATTTACTCATTATAGGAGCTCGATATTTTGTTTATCACGGAATCCTGGGGAGATGCCTCCTCGGGTCCGGATTTTTGTTCAGCCACCCCTGAGGGCTTCTGTGTGGTGAGACAAGACAGAACCACGGGGAGAGGAGGGGGCTTAGCCATAATTTACAAAGCCAATTTAAGAGTTAAAATTGATCCTCTAAGTCGACCATACTGTGAAGCGTTTCTTTTTGCTATCTCACTCAACCATAATCAGGCCTTTAAGGGGATTCTGTTATATCGCCCCCCTGGCCCTCATGCGCGCTTCCTTCTGGCCCTGGAAGAATTTGTAGAATTCTCATTAAGCCATTCGGACTTCACCATCCTAGGTGACTTCAATTTCCACTTGGAGGATCTTGAGAATAAAGACACCTCCCAACTAACAGCCGACTTACAAGTGGCCGGTTTATCTCAATTAGTAGACGTCCCCACACATCAAGCCGGACATACGTTGGACGGGCTGTTCACCAACAACCCCAAGCTCTCCTTATCCTTAGTAAGTCCTGTGGTATGGTCAGACCATTCCGCTGTAATCTTCACCATCCAGGCAAACAACTCCAATTTCTCCAAACCTATGCCCCGTATTTCCATCAGCTCTAGAGCCTGGAAAAACTTCGACCACTTACTTCTTTCCCAGACTCTAATAGACTCCCGGTACGAGGCTTCCCTTAATCCCAGAGTAACGTCCAGCAGATACCAGGAATGGATTTCTGATGCAGTGAACCATGTGGTCCCAATTAAATCTTTTATTTCAAATAGGGTATTACCATCTGCTCCCTGGTTCACAGACGATCTCCGCTTACAGCGTCAACACTGTAGGAACCTGGAAAGGCGGTGGCGAAAGCACTATAATCCTGTCGATAGACAGACTTATAAAGATGCCTTGGCACTATACAAAAAACACATTGTGAAATGTAAAAGTACCTTTTTTCTGGCCCAAATTGAATCAGCTCAAAACTCCGCCAAAAAGCTGTTTCAGGTAGTTGACATCCTGTCCAATCCCCCTACAGGCCCTCCGACGGAACCCTCTCAAGTTCTGTGCAATGCGTTGGCCAGCTTCTTCTTTACTAAGGTCTCCAGGATCTACTCATCGTTTTCCCTCCCCACTCGCTCATCTACCTCTGATTCTCTTTCTCCTAGGCCCGAGTTTACCAACTTCTGTCCAGTCTCAAATGAACTTATTAGTAGGTTGGTCACCTCCATCAAGTCCGGATCCCCGTTTGACCCTTGTCCCCCCGTTATATTGAACACTCTCACTGAGGTCATTGCACCTCCCCTCACGGATCTTTGTAACTCCATTTTCCATTCAGGCATTTACCCGGAAGTCTGGAAAAAGGCAGTAATTAAACCATTACTGAAAAAACCATCTCTAGATCCCACTGACTCAGCCAGCTACAGGCCTATTGCTTGCCTACCTTTTCCGGCCAAAATATTTGAGTCAATTATGAACCTGCAATTATCTGAGTTCATCGACCATCACAATTTATTAGATGATACTCAGTTTGGGTTCAGGAAATATCATGGCACAGAAACAGCCTTGGTAAAGGCTTCCGATGAGATCAGATCCATCATGGATCTGGGGGGGGCCGCGATCTTGGTGCTCCTTGACCTGTCCGCCGCCTTTGACACGGTCGACCATGCCATCTTGGTCGACCGTGTCGCATCCATGGGGGTAACTCATCGCGCAAAAGATCTCATTGCCTCGTTTCTGGCCAACCGAACTCAAGCGGTTAAACTGGGTAACTTCTATTCACCTACCTTCACTCTCCCTTGCGGGGTCCCTCAGGGATCTTCGCTAAGCCCCACACTATTTAATATATATGTGGCGGACCTGGCGAGGGTTATAAAAGCTCACAACCTGCAGTTAACCACCTACGCTGACGACACCCAACTGGTGCTGGCTGTTCATAAAGATGGTCCTATAGTCGCCGCTAAATTCCAAGAAGGGATGATGGCCATCAGCTCATGGATGGCGGTTAACAGTTTGAAATTGAACTCGGATAAGACCGAGGTGCTGACCTTTGGCAGGCCATCTCCTGAGTGGTCTTCGATCTGGTGGCCCAGTGATATGGGTCCCCCCCCCCCCACTCCTGTGACCAAGGTCAGGAATCTCGGCATCATGTTCGATAACAAACTGTCTTTTAAGCATCATGTTAACGCTGTGGCGGCATCCTCCTTCTATATGCTGAGAAAAATCAAGAAGTTGCTGCCATACCTTCCCTCAAATGCTGGAAAAACCTTAATTACCACCCTTGTTTTTCCAAAACTGGACTATGGCAATGGCCTCTTTCTCAATGCTCAGGAGCAGGTGTTAGCCAAGCTGCAATCAGTGCAGAACGCGGCAGCCAGATTACTGCTCAAGGTTCCATTTCGTCATCCTACTTCCGCGGCCATACACCAACTGCACTGGCTGAAAGTAAAGAGTCGGATAAAGTTCAAGGCTTTATGTATCGCCTACAAAGCTATTCATGATTCAGGACCTAAGTTCCTGAAGGACGCTTTCCGAATCTATGTTCCCAAAAGAACTCTACGTTCAGCATCCATGCACGTGCTCCCGGTGCCACGCACCAGAACCTCCACATGGGGTGATAGACGTTTTCTGGTGGCAACTCCCAGGCTGTGGAATTCCCTTCCATTGACCATAAAAATCGCCCCCACCCTTTTGATGTTTCGCAAACTCCTAAAGACTTGGTTATTTAACCAGTAATCTTCTGTGATGTCTTTGTTTCTGGGAAGTTCTAAATGCGCCGAGACACCCAAGGGTATTCGTGCGCAATAAAAATCTTAAAAACATAAACATAAACATGTATTTGCTTTGTATGGAAATTGTTTTCTTGACCTCTCCTAATCGGTTAGTGGGACAATAGGCACATAAATACCAAAGGATTAAATCTTGACAGAACAATAAAGTCATTCACCATGCATTTCATAGACTCAAAGCAAGAATATTAACATTTAGAAGTTTTAATTGAGTTGCACTTTCAGGGCAGCAGTGGGTGTTGGGTTGGGTGTTGTGGACATTAAGATTGGGGTCAAATTTACTATTCTAAATCCAGTTGTAGAATGTTTGGGAAAAGTGAAATATTCTACGAAAAGGTACAAATTCCAGAAGTATTTTAAGGAAGGGTGAAAAGTAGTAATTTTGAGTTGTGGAGAGTGCCGCCCTGAGTGCGTGCTCAAGGCAAAAAACTTGCAATATCTCCTCTCCCCCATCCGACCTCAGCCTCTGAAGCAATTTGTCACAATCCACATTCATTGTGTTCTCCTTTATGAACCAAGCCAGGTGAACATATCCATTTTCATGTAAACCTATGTTACTGCCCAACATGTAATGTGTCTAGGAACAAACCCAGCCTGTTTCGCTTAAACATACTCAAATAATTCAGACCCAAGCGCATTATACAAGTAACATCTTTCCGTGATCCTTTGACTTTACAAGGTCAAACCCATGTATTACTAATGGTGCTTTAATAAAGCAAAAAAGCTGAAACAATGTAATGTTATGAACTTTCCAGAAAGGATTTATCTAATTAGCGAGTCTTCTCAACCAAGCAATAAATTATGCTAGGGTAACTGAAGACCCTATTACCAGACACATTTTCACAGGCTAGTTTAGGCATCACACATGCCTCAAACATTTGTTTCTTGACTTCCATATTTGGAAAATAATACGAGCAAAGGCACACTGACAAAAGAAAAAAACTGTCTTCTCTATAGATGCCTAGATCATTTATTTGCGATATATATATTATATATGCACACACACACACACACATATATATAAATATAACTGCACATAGCTTAAATATATATCTCTGACCAAAGTTACAGCACCATGGTTAATATTGCAAAACCTTACATTTATGACAGATCCTGCCTATATTTTATCTATCCCTTTCAATATGTCCTGATGGAGCGTGCTTTAAGAATGTTTTGCTAGATCAATTCCTGCTCATTGGGTGTAATACTAATACCTACTTAAGAAACATGACTAACAGTGAGCCTTGTGAAACACGTGAAAGTTTAAAACTGCAGCGTAAAAGCATGCAGAAGGGTTATAGACTGGTTTAAGATTAAGTCATTCATGACAGAGAGAGAAATCGACTAATGTGCTATGACTATAATGTGAAATTTAATAATGCCGTCTCTAGTTTTTAGCAAAATAGGATTATGAAGATGCTCAATTATAGTGATTCCTGCTTAGGATTTCTCCGTCATGTAAATCTGAGAGAAAGTGCTTGCTCGTTTATTAATAAATAATAATCAGACTATGCTTTTCAGTATAGTGAAATTGTGTTCTTATATTATTTCTAAGGCATCTCTATTTCTCTAGTTGCTTTCAATATTAGCATGTTTTTTCTTTATAAAATGAATGATTTAGTGGTTTTACCATGCAAGCCTCAAATGGTATTTTGTTTTCCATTATTTCATTCGAATAGACTAGAAATGCTGACCTGATTGCACTGTAGCTATGAGTATTATCGCTGAAGTTTCTTTCCTACACTTCGAATAATGGACATCCTCTGTTAGTATAAAACTGTATCAACCTTGTTGCAAGCTCAGAAAAGAGTGTGTGGAGCGGACATGTTAAGTTGCAAATGTATTTCCTATTTCCGAAGGGAAGTGATATTGCACATTCTTTGAGATCAGTGAACACTGAACAAAGGTATTACGTATGGGTTTCGGACGTTTTGGTTTAGAGAACATTCACACCATGGATTTTGACCAATAGAAATCATGCAAACTGCGAAAAAGTTTTTAGGTGCAGGAACTGTGGATGTTTGGAGGTATAATTGCCCTGTGGGAAAAGGACGGGTGGCTATTATTCTTGCACATCCTGGGCTATACACGCTGTCGGTCTGAACTTTGATTTTCCCTGAACTGAACTCTCCTGATTACCTCTGCACTTTACCGGCTGGCGAAGTCAAGCAGGCCAAATCTTTCAGCTGAAAAACAAATTACTCCTGCTATTGTACGCTGTACTCCAGCATTCTACTGGGTCCATCTTGTGTACTGGTCCTGATAAATCTACAACCGATTCTTGGTTTGTATGATTTTAAATTGCATATTATATTTTGCAACGTGTTTTCTCTCTTATCTCACACTGGGTGTTATTTGTCGATGTATTTGCTCTGAGCTATGTTGTGATTTTACCTGTATACAAAAGAATAACCGTTATTAAATTATTCTAATGCATTTTGCTGCTTTGACCATTCATCTTGAAGTTTAGATAAAGGTAATCTTGAATAACTATTCCATGTGTTGGTCCTTACTAATTGATATAGTGTGAATATTGTTATTAGCTAGGCACTTCTTTATTACAGGTCCTCATGAAGGAGTTGCTTTCTGTCTCTAGTTATCGGAGTCCCTATTCGCTCATACAAAGATCTATTGGAGGCCCTTATGGTTGTGATGAATTGTAGAGTTTCCTCGGGCCAAACTCAAGTTATTGTAAATTGTGTTGCTGAGGATTGAGTTTATGGTGTGGTAGGTGACCCATGTCCGAGCCCACAAAATTTACACCGCTTCCACTGGATCAGTCCTTAAACAAGGGGAAATGTAAACAAATTTTCTCTCAACTGTTTTAAATACCTTTGTATCCTTGTGCTGTCTGCTCCTGATCTCATTAAACTATTACAACTCAATGCCCCCTATGCACTGCATATCTATACAACATTGCTCCTTAAAGTTATAGAATCACAACCCAAGTGTTAGAACAACAAACATTTGCTACCCATCTAGTTTTAATGGACACGAGGCGGGCGATTTTTCAATGCAACTAAAGCTTCATGTGGTAGCGGCACAGTAATTTACATACACCACATTGTCCATTGAAATGGCCACTAAGTCTACACAGACATACAGTTTTACTGATAAAACTATATTGCACAAAATTGATAATGAGTGGAAATCGAGTTTCAGTGAATATTTATCATCTGTGCATCATCAAGTAATGTATCTTGATTTTATACTATTAAACTATTTGTTTCCATCAAACTTAAGAATTACAAAAAAAAGTGCTTTATTTTTGCTTTCCTAACTGTTGAATGTGCACACTTCATTTACATGTATTTATATTTTGTGTGTTACAAAAAATGACATCCTACAACCTTTGTTTACACTCCCTGTACCCCAACAAGATTGTCACATAATTTGTTTTACTTTTCTTTCTTGGACTTCAAAGTGGGAGGAGTATGTAAACACCAATCTCCATGCTAAAAACCAATAAGCAGCAGTTTGTCAGAAGACATAGCCTAAAATGTGACCTCTTTCTTTGAAGCACAGCAAATGTGACGATACAAATACAGCATTTAAAGTACTCCTCATTTATTGCTTGGACTTTCGTGATCCACTAAAAATCAGGTGGCGGCCCACACTTTGGGGATAACTGCTATAGAGAGCTTGGAAACTTACTAATTTGAAATCTTTACATTCAATCAAAACCTTCTACCCTTGGTCTCATTGCACACCACTAACTACATCCCCTCAATCTGTATTTGGTCTAAAGGCCTTTGTAATACCAATTTTTGGAAGATGCAAATGTTTCTAAAAATTAAAGAAGGCCAATTTATTGGACATGTGAGCAATTTAACATACCTATTCCGATGAGTATTCCTACTGGCTATCAGAATACATATACTCCGATTTCAGTCTTTCGTCAATAAAATTGAGACTTAAGTGACTGCAGTTGCAATGAAGATTCAGCAAAACTGGTTGAGACCAACTTCTTGTAAGAAACTACATTCATATCCTCTGAACTCCACTCAAGGTTTGGTCAGGGTGATGATGATACTACAATAAACAGAGGACGCAAGGTTCTCCATGTGCCCAACCTCACTGTACTGTTTGATGAGAATCTAAAGATAAGATACCAGATTGAGGTGTTTATGTCCTAATATTATCTCAGAGTACTTCTAAGGTTTAGACTCTAATCTTAAATATGCCTAAGCCCTGCAAACACTATACACACTGAAGCCCTGTGGAAAATCCATCTTGGGCAGGGCACTGGTTGCTTGGAAGCCAAGCCAGGAATTCCACTTCAAAAACATTACTCCCACTCATCACTTCAAACAGTCCGAATTGAATTCTTTATGTTGATTTGGTTTTGAGATCAATGCAGTTCTTTCCGCTTTCAAAGAAATACACACCAGGCAAGCTTAACCAAGTAGTTCAAAACATTTTTTGACTACAATTGTTCCATTAGTCTGTCTTCTCTATTGTCCCGTTGGTTTCATCATGTGAATGCAGACAGTATGCCTTAGTGCATTTGCAGTACTGCTATTTGCCACATCGTCAATATTCGCGGTTTCACCTGTGCACAAGAACTGCATTACCGATTCCCTTAAACAATACGGTCACAGAAAGACATATTTTCCTGGAACCAATGCTAAGAGGTTCAAGCATTACCTATGCCTGTCTGTGCCCCATCTTTCTCCTGACCAAACTCTGCTGCCATCACTGCTTACGCCTACACTTGGTTCGAGGATGGTGCTTGTGGAATGAATAGTTACATTGGGCTTCATACAACTAGAACCTCATTTTCTATGTGCATCGTGCTAGGCTGGCTTCTTGTCCACTTCTGATCCTGTCAATGTATTTGTAAGAGGAACACAGAGGTGCAATTTATACTATACAATTTTAAGGGAGTGTGATATCAACAAAGTAATCTGCTTTGCCCGTCCTTGGAATGGATAGACACTGTTTATGTTCCATTTACTGCAGTGATGGAGAGATGGGTGGGAGTAATGAGGCATGCGGTAGAAAGTTATTAGAGTTTTAAGAACCATAAGCACGTTTAAACTACGCAAGTAACACAACCAAGCCTGAAACTTTTATTACAAGCCAATTGACAGTTTTTTGTCATTCTTTTACCTTTTGGTGCTGCTCAACATTCTAATGAATGAACAGCCTATTTTTGCAGGCATTACTACATTCTTACCTTTCCAGTTATATGACCCTGGAGCCCCAAACACTATATAATGAAAATCTTTGGTGAAAGTGGCTGCTACGCCTTGTTGACAAGATCCAAACTGCTCATTAGTCATCAAGCGACCACTACAAAAATTCCAGTTTTCCCCTTCGGTCATATCATCGTCGTCAGTGATAGTCAGCATCTGGCTTAACACGTAGCATCTTCCAATGATGTATCGGGACTCCATTTCAGTGTTCACATTTTCTCGCTTCTCATATCGATGCGCACAGGTCTACAATCCAAAAGAATTAAGAATTTTAAATATTTCACAACGTGGTGCTGAAATACTCGCATCATCCATATTATCTACAAAACTGCACTTGAAATGGACAGTCACATGAATGAAGCGCCCCCTTGATATCCTAGGCCCTCCTTTCATGGTAGTAAAGGAGTCAACACTGGCTTTGTAAACCGTACTGCAAGACAATGAAGTTGTGCAGTTAGTCCTGCCAAAAGCACACCTGTGAAACTAGCATAAGCTAGAATTATACAATAATGCTGACTGGGGAACACATTGATTTCTAACATACAAAAATGAAATATGCATTCTGATGCCATAGCAAACACCCTCCTGTCCCAAAACAAATAAAAATACTTATACCCTCTGTCCCTGAATACCCTTGGGTCTCCCCTGGTCTTTGAAAGTATATTTACGAAACAGGGGAATCCAAGTTAGAGAGCAATGGCTAAAAGCAAGATAAATAACAGCGTTGACAGCAACTAACCTTTGTTGTTTTTTTTTGTTTTTTACAGTACACTCCCTCTACAGACCCATTTAATGGGTCACCCACACGAGGACACAGATCATATTGTTTCAGCGTGGAACCTATTTGACATCAGACTTTGCAAAAACGTCCGGGACTTAAAAAAATACTTTTGTCAAAATGTGATATCTGGAGCCCTGGGACATTCAAATAAGTCAATTTTGGTTGTAGAAAGAATATGTATCCTTTAAGGAAAAAACTGTACCCGCATTAATTGTGAAGTCATTAATAGACTAGGTATAGTATTTCAGAAGAAAGGCAACAGCACACCACTTAAATAGCTCATCCTAACCACATAACCAATACCATATCATTGTATAGCAGCAAAATCGTATTTAGAGGGCTTAGATGCAATACTATTATTTTAGTGAGCAAAATATATTGAAATGCTAATACACATCACAGGAGATCATGCACACTTACCACAACTTTTCCTCCTGGTCCTTGACTTTGAACACTAACACCCATCCACTGATTTTCTCTACTTTCTCGGTTTGTCTCAACTAAAGAAACAAAAAGGTTTTAGTTAGTTTTTGAGGACAATAGGGTAAGAGACAAATTCGAACAGATGGGCAGCGCTTTTACACGTTATAGGTACGAATACACTTAGCATTGTTTTCTCAACCTCGTTCTTCTCCTCCCGCGTCCCCTCCATTTCCTTCCTTACCTGATGGATTAGGGGGGAAAAAATATTTAATTTTTGTAAATCCTCGACCTCTCTCCTCTAGCCCCATCGTAGCACAGAAGAACATTTTGTTCAATTTGTAAGCATCAGGAGGTACAAAGAAAGGCTTGAGGTACTAAAGGGGGCTCATTTACTGTGAAAGAGGTCTTGAAGTATCCAGAGGGCAGTAATACAAAACGAGATTGTATTGGCTGCGCTACAAGGGCTTACTTAGAAAGAGCAATGGAAGATTACAGTGCAACTCTAATACCCTCAGATGAGAGGGAAGAAAACAGGAGGACAGGACAGCAGGAGAAAACCATTACTTCTTCATGAGCCAATTACAAATGGAAAATGAACAATCGACCATTACAGTGCTCCAAGCAGTGTGCGACTGCAGCCAGTAATGCCTACTACAAAAACCTTTCACAAAGGGATTGTGGGGTACCGCGCAAGTCGCAAAACTGGATAGTCCAGGTGTTCTGTTGAATGCATCGATTCAAACTTCAGTTTGTATTTAAATGTAAACAAATCTCAGTAAACGTGTATCCTTTTGTTCCTAAAAAGAGTGAATTAAGTGTCATCTAGAATTTGTCATTCTTTTCCAGAAACAGCAAAATACGGCGTAGGTTTGCATTCAATAGGTGGTGAACGTACACGTGTTCTTTTGTTGGTAAAAGGCATCAAACGTTTTACAATTATGATGCCAGTATACTTGAACTTGCCTAAAGAAAGCAGGTGGGAATTGATTCAAACAATAATTCATAAAAAGCAATAGGCTTACATAATTAACAGAGAGAGAGAAAACAGAGTAAAATATCATTATTTGTAACTTTCGCATATAAATGTCTCTCTGGAATTATGACATTGTTTTTACAACACTGAATTGGACATCTCGACATACTGCATTAATCAAGTGAAACATAATATATTACTTTTAAGCATTTAAAAGTCACAGTTCAGAATCCAGTTCTACATGGCGAGTTTAATCATGGGTCACTTTCCCATCATTTGAAACCAGCACTGGAAATGCCAATAGTTCTGGCTTATACTGAAAGTGCTCAGTGACTGGCGAATTTAGACACTCAGAGCATCTGGTATGCACTCTTTCACTCATTCACCCGTCCATATTAAACACACACAAAAATATAAGCATACGCAAGCAAAATGTAAAGAATAAAGGTATGAAAAAGAAAAATGCCACCACCTAAACGTGATACCCAGTGTTTTTAATTTAAAAAAAAAAAAAGCAGGAATATTAAACATAGTAGTGTGAGGCCGTCGGAATTATAAAATGCTTAGTGTATAAATAGTATAACAAGAATCCACTTTTAAATGCCTCTTGCTTTTAACATACGTTTTCACAATGAAGGTTTAGTCCTTCAGGCTTTTTGTACCTTTTCATATTAAAAAATTCAGGACTTATGGCATCTCACATAACTTCTTTCCAATGAACCAACCGGCCTATAGCATTTATCTCTGTCATGTCACCTTAACCAACTCAGGCCTAAACAACTGAAGTACTTTCCCACTAGGCATCCATTGGGCATACAGTCCTAAAACTACAAAGATGTACACTATTACAATTGTCAAGATAAAATACAATATTAACAAGATTTGTCACAGTGCAAATCTTCTAGCTCCACGGTTTGTCATGGGGACAACTAACACAAAAACTTTCGCCTACTATGTTTATCTCAGAATTCAGCCATCAGTCCCACAGTCTTAATTACAAATGTATACAATTCTAGTTGACAAAAAAATACACTGCTCTTCAAAGGGGGTCGAGCAAGGATTCTCACAGAACAAATCTACCTTCAAGGTGTATCAGAGGGGGTAACGAACAACAAAACCAGTGTCTTTTAGTGTAATCCTGTCAGCATTCATGTAACAATATTTGACAACATTCATGTTGGCATGCTTTGGCACTGCATAATAACGATCCATCCTTTTAGCATATTGGCTTTAACAAATGCTTTTCTCACTAAAGTTAACTTTACTGCCTTTGTTGTAAATTTTCATTTACAGACATATCAGACTTATGGCATATCAAATAACTTTTTCCCTAGGAACCCGTCAGGCCGATAGCTTTTGTAACTGGCTTGTCAACATAACTAAACCAGGCCAACTATATTAACCATAAGCTTTTCCACTAGGCATCCATCAGGCATACAGTCATTAAAGTACAAACGTACATAATTACAGTTAGCAAAACAATATTCTACGTTAACAAAATCATCACAGTGCAAATCTTCTAGCACCAGGGAGTGTCACAGGGGAGAAGTGCCCCAATAGCCCTTCCTTAATACAGTAATATGTGAAATTCCGTGAAATGAAAAAACTACCAGTTACACATAAGGTGCTGGGAAGAATGCTTCTAAACATTCTAACCACTGGCAATTGCTCTTGTCCAGAGTGGCATGGTGGGCGAAAAACATTGGACTGGAATGCATCCCGAGGGATCACCAGTGGCTGAGATTACGTCAAGTATTCCAACTATCACCTTGTTGCTGTTACAGTGGATGCCCTAAGTGCAATATTTATGCCCAGGCATGAGTCCCGTGCTCACTGTTTCATAGGACACAAGTTCCACCCTACTGATGAACCTCAGGTAGGACGAAACTGGTCTGGGGTTGCTTGCAGTCCCTTGTGGAGGGACCTCGCCTGGCAGTTCGGAACAGACTGTTCCAATGAGGAGGAAGGTCGGTACTGATTTGCATAATGTGAGACTTGCATATAGAGGCATGGTGGGTGAAAAACGATGGACTGGAATGCGGCCCCAAGTGATTGCCGGGGACTAGAGATTAATTCAAGCATTTGCATCCATCACCTTGTCATGTTTTAACACAGGGTAATAACAACTCGCCCATAAGTGCTAGAAACATGATTTTCAAAAATAAATAAGTGAGTTCTACTGCCTTTGTTGCAACAGGTTATTATAATAAGCAGATCAGCCTTTACTCATTGGCTTGTCACCATGACCATCTCAGGCCTACTTTACGGAACATATGTTTTACCACTAAGAAAAAGGTGCAAAGCAACCACTCTTTCCTGTGGAGACACACCCTCTGTGCAGAGGAAGATCAACATACAGGAGGAGCCAAAGCTCCTCTCTCACTATTGCCTCTTAATGACCCTTTTTTGGTAATCACAAAAATTGGGTTACAGCTGTGCTACCAAGCCTGTCCTCACCAGCACCTAAAGGATTTCAAGTGATTTGTTCTGGTCTCGACGAGCTACTTCCTATGAGATCTTTCCCATCTTCAACAAAGCAGGTTACGGATTTTGACGAGGTGCAACATGGATCCTCACAACACAGATATTGTTAGTTTTTACACTGATTGTGGCTTTCTGGAGACTCACAGGATATGGTTCTTCCCCCAGTAAGGTGTCTTGGCATCTTTCAGATCCAACTAATTTTGACGTGACAAGATTTACCTGCAGCAGTAAATGTCTTCAGCAAACAAACCGGTACCCACAATGCCATGTGGTCATACCGCATTTTAGTTAACAAATTTAGTCCATATACATCCACAGTAGTCCATGGAGTGTGAAAAAATATAAGGAATGCAGGAAACCAAAAAATAGTGTTAAACCACAGATCTTTCAGATCAGAACTGCCACCAAAACAAACGTATCCTTTTGGTATCTATATTTTTATCAAAATTCGAGGTTTTAAATAATGGGTATTTAAGTATGAGGATCATACATTGTCACCTGAATGTGTCCCTAACACTTCTACCCAGACTCACGTAAGAAGTACACTATATTGTGTATAATTACGCTCCCTGTGGTTGACATTTCAAAATTCAATAAAGCCACAGGAAATAATAAATACCATGCCTACATGCTTTAACCCATGCCAGTCACTAGCATCATTACCAACCATGACTTGACTCACAAAAGATCACACCATATGGCAGTGGAAAGGTAAGGCCAAAATCCTCGATACCAAGTGTGATTCGGTATAAGCATTCGATTTGCATTCAAAATATTACTAGATACAATGTCTTTTACGGTGAAGAGCCTGGAAAATCTTAACAGCAGTAAAGATTTTGAAAAATGAACATCCTGGTAAACCCATGTGAGTCCTGGGATGCTTCCTGACCCATAACACTCGCATGGCAAAGGAGCGTTGAGCATCTGGAGTGAGACACGCCTCCAGGAACCTACTAACTGATAAAAAGGAGAATTGTGGCAGTCTATGTACCCTGGGACGAACAGCACGTGTGGAGAGCGTATGGATAAGGAAGGGGAGGGAGGTGTTTCTTTCCGCCAAAGTCAGTCTCTGCAGCTTGTACTCGAGGAGGGGAGGAAGGGGGGGGGCTTGACAAGAAATGTTCCGCACCGGGTACCACCTGACCCTGCTACGCCACTCGGCGTGCAAAGGGTTATAGGGTATAAAAATGATCAGTAACTGTGAAAGGAAACAATACAGTATTGTTCCTTTTGGAAATCAATGTTTCAGGTGCATTCCATTGGAGAGTAGTCTAGAGTGCAACAGATTTCCAAATGCCTAGCGTTCTCAGGAATTCTGGAAAGGGAGATCTAGCTTCCTTCCACCATTGAAGTATTGCTTCAAAGTGGGGCATTCCAAGTGCCACTTCTCCACATGCTTATGAACTGGGCCATATTGCACTAACAGTTCAGGTCATGCAATCCTGGGCTCTCCACCATACCCGCTTTCCAGAAATGTACGAGGTGACAGACCTGTGTGAAGAGCTCCATCGTGAAACAGCAAACCTTTAACGTGATACAGTAGTGTGTCCTATCCCAGCTAAACATGGTGGCACTTCGGTCCATCTGCCACCCAGTTATCATTTCAACCTCACAAATGGGTGGTGTGCTAGTGGATGGAAAGTGCAATCTAGAATTAGAGGAATTTTGCCATCTCCAGTGGATCTCAAATGAAAACTTGAGGCTGGACAGGTCTTGTTTTCTGCATGGTGCGAGGGTCAAAGAGCTACTGCTGGAACAATGCCAGAAACGATACCAGGACCTTTCCGGATAGACACTTGTAAGAGTACTTTCATTTATTAACCAGGTATAGGATGCACGCTTCATCTCATCGGTAAGTTTTACGTGAATGCCAAACCACGAGCAGGGGAAGATGGGATGAATGACTGATTAGAGAGGCAGAAAGAGAGAGTTCGACAAACAAAGAGAGAAATGGGAGCGGGAGAGAGGAAATTACATATCCTTTGCAGTCATGAAGTAAAATAGTGATAAGTAACTGATTTACAAGCTTGGCGCATGCTTTGATAACCGAAGTTGAAGTCAGTTTTACTACCACAGCTACAAGCATCATGGCAGGTGCAACTCTGAAATTATGGTGTAAACGATGTTCATAAATGTTTATGATAGGCTATGAACAATAGAAGGCTTGAGTGGACTAAGAATTAGGACTCAGTTACAAGATACGCTTGGTCTTCTTTCAATAGCAAAACTGTACAACAGCCCCATTAAATTACAACATGTGTCGTCAGTTGTCCGGACAATGAGGCGCCACTGGTAATATCAAACCGATTTCACACTTAGGGAAAAAGGCTTGTTCATTTATGCTTGAATGTTCAGATGTCATAAACATGGAGAATTTTGCAAAGAGTTCAGGTAGTTCTTTGGGAGTGGAGATGGATTTGTTGGAACGGATCTGGTGTCATGTTAAATTTAGCCAGTTGTGGCCAGCAGAAAATGTAAACTGAATTTTAAGAAGATTGGCCATGTACACAGTGCACTCCCCAATTTAAACCACTAATAAAGGTTACAGGATTAAAGAGGTTCCATGGCACAACTTCAGGTCAGAATACAGCCATTTAGCCCAAAGGATCCGAGTATGTCAATACCAGCAAAGGGGGTGAGTCGAGCAAAATAATCAGAACATTTTGTAGGGATCCACAGTGAGTGCCCTGCTGAGCTCCACCGGGGATTAGATGAATCACTGGTTATACCTTGTGCAAAGTCACTCTTTTTTTATGCAGAAAGCATGCAAAAATAATAAACAAAGTTTGCTTCACTGCTACAACACCATATCAAGCATGCATCCAAAGAACCTCCCTGAAGTGAACATTTTTAATTTGTAGTGGTGGGAGTCAAAAAGAGGAGCGCACAAGCGACATAGTGCCACAAACCCCATGCTTTAAGTCCCTGTGCTTCTACTAAATACGAATTGATTGACTTTAAAAACAGACCTGCCTGTGTATTAATGAAGCAGCAGCTGAACAAGGCCATACTACAAGAGGGTGCCAGATGCGAGAGTTGGATGGAGGCAGGTTGACCAGGGACCCACAATAGCTCCTTAATGGCCTGTCTGCCACTCAGGACACAAGTTAAGGGAAATTTTGACTGCAAATGAATGCCATATACAGCTCTGTTATGTGGTCATCTAGACGTGAAACCTAAACAGCAGGAGGTAAATATATGCCGGAAGTGAGGGTGACTAGGATAAAATCTCACTCCACAAGTGCTGCTTGAAGTAATGACTTTTTTTTTTATTTACAATGCTTCATTCTACATGTCCGCCATGATGTAAAAAGGGGTTGCCATTACCCAGTTTAATTGTACTCAATATGCCCACATCAGAAGGATGAAAAGTTGAGCCGGTGAGGCATCCAGTCAGTATTCCAGTAAATGGGCCAAGCCCATTTTTAGGTATCTTAGCTATCCTTTGTTGATAGACCTCTGCTAGACCATTCCACCTAAGAGGTGCCCCTGAAAACCTACCAACTACTAGTGTGCTGATGGACTGGCCTTAGCCAGCCTGTCACCACAGATGCGTTTCGGACCCCCAGAGGTGAGGGCCTTTGCTCTCAGGTGGTCAGGAACAAAGTTTGTTCGGGCAGAGGGTGTTTGCAGCCCCTCCCACAGGATGAACTGCAGTTAGCATTCCAAGGCAGGGAGCTTCAGAGAAACCCACCACCTCTGGTATGCAAATCTGGCTTCCCTCACAGGGGAGGATGCTGACCCCCCAGCCCTGAGTCATCTGGCACCAGGACAGGCGGGAAAATTAGCTATGCAGGAGGAGTGTTGTACTGCCAGGCGGGGCACAACTCTAGGGTGACCAAGTCTGACGTGAACATGACTATGGAAATTCCACCATATTGTGTGTGGTGGAATTAATAATTCTGGGTCAGGGTGATACTCACTCCCCAAAGAAAATGGTAATCTAGGGGAGGGGATGTAGGACCCCAGAGGTGAGTAGTCCATTGGCTACTACCATGCACTCCTCCTAATGCCCCTAAATTAAGTATTTAGGGGAACCCCTGATGCCAGGACTTCAGATTTCTACAGACCAAAAGGAGAAGTGGACAAAAAAAAAAAGCTTGCCGACTCCAGAACCGAGGATCACAACTGACTTGGCAACAACCCTGCCGGCCGGCCTGTCTGCTACACCAGACCCTTGTGGAGCAACTGCTTCATCCTGTCGCTGTGCAGACCTCAATTAACCTGGATTGCTGTCAGTGCTTTGCAAATTGCCAAAGGAACTACTTTGGAGTAGAGGAGCTACTCCCCTGCAGCCGCAGGCACCAAAAACAAGAGCCAGAACACCGACCTGCTGCCTATGGAGCCTTTTGATGCAGAAGCTGCCACTGAAGAGGTAGCAGTGCTCCTACTGGTCAGATCTATCCTTCCTCCAAATGTGGGGACACCAGGACCGACCAGAGCTGCACAACACCACTACCTCGGGTACTGGACCCCTTGCAGCAGCCAAGGCTTATTGTGCCCAGACAGGACACAAACACCAAGGAAGATGACTTGCATATCTAGAGACTTCAGGGACAGTGAGACCCACATTGAGAGTGGCCCAGCTGTCCTGTTTGCCACTCTGCAGCAGAAACAAAGACCAAGAGTGAGTCTGTGACCACTGCCACCGGACGCCTAAAAGCAACTATGCATCCGTGCTCCAGAGCCTGAGTCCAAGGAAGGTGACAGTGCCAATTGGGTCCCCAGACCCACAAGAGCTAACCCCATCCATGGGTTTGCCCAAACTGGATTTCCAGTCACCGCTTGTAGCCGCTTTCTGCAGGCCCCCTCCAACTGCAAGAGACTCCAGCACCGGATCGGATGCCAAGACACCAAAGCACCGAGCCCCACAGCCCAAGAAGAAGTGGACCAAGGGTGTCCCTGTGTGCCCGAGGATCTCAAGGGTCGAGTACCTCTGTGGGTTACCCCTGACTAGTCCCTCAAATCCCGCTTGCATCCTCTTTGTAACCGGGCCGTTTTCCCATTGAAGTGAATCAGACACCTGACGCTGTGACATCTCTGCACCCGGATGCCCCAGAGCCTCCAGGGGTGACCTGTTGCCTTAGAACTTGCCCTATACTCACCTTTAGTCCCTTTAGTCCTGAAGAACAATCTCTTAAGTCACTGCTAAGTGCTTGAAAGCAACAAATGTTTTTCCTCCATATGATAACATTACCGATCCAGAAAGTGCACTGTCCATTTTTGAAAAGTAAGAATTCACAACTCAAAAAGTACTTACCCAATTCTGATGATCTTGGTATCTAAATTTATATAAAAATGTGTTATTTTTATAAATTGATGTCAGATTTCTTTAATGAGTGTAGTCTCACTTACTGCCTTAGTGTGTGTAATAAATGCTTAGGACTACCCTGTGATATGCCAAACTGTTCGCCCACACTACCACAAAAAAAGAGTATTTGGGGTGTCATTTGTGTCTCTATAATTCCTTTGGGCCTCGACTTACCTCTTCACATGGTTGACCTCTTTTTGGTCCACTATAAAACAGCCAGCTTCCTAAATCATCCGTGTTGCTCCCACCCACTAGCTATTACGTATCTTCCCCTGATTTTATTTTCTAAAATCCAACCAGAAACTTCATTGCTCTTCCGCTCCCGGTTTCGCCCCGTGCAACTGCACCTCTCCCCTGACTTGGTCTGGCTACCTTCGCTCAGCATCATTCTGTGCAACTCCCTTGCCCGCTCCAACTTTGGTCCCTCATCCTTCCTCGGCTACTGTCCACCACTCCCGCTGCTCTCACTGTAACATCAGTTTTTCTTTTTTGATTTTTTTTTCCCTTTTTAGGAAAGGTCTGCGAGCTGCAAACTGCTGCCAGGACTCTTTCTCAAATAGCCCTTTTAAGCGTGGGTAACCTGTGATTTGTTTTTCTAACCACTCCAAACTTGAGGTCTGCCATCTTGGAACAATCAGTAATTAAAATAAGGAAAAATATATATATATATTTTTTAAAAGCAGTGGGCTCACGCCTTTATTTGCCATTGAAGCTTTGGCAAAAATATTTTTTTTCTTCTTTAGGTTGATACTGAATGGCACTGGCAACTAGCATTGGCAAAACGAATAGGTCCACATTAGCAGACTAAAAGGGAGACTTATTTAATTTGCCAATACGTATTAACGAAGCAATAAATGACAAATGGCACACTATTATAGCAAATTCGCTTTTCAAATGCAGCCATATCAAAACATTAAGGGCCACATGTACAAGGGAAACATTTTGCGAATTCCTAAATGTGCCTTTTTTCCATTAGGAACTTGTAAAATGCGATGTAAAACAGTGTCTCAGACTGGGGTACCGGCAGACCACCAGGTCTGTGATTGCTATTTAAATAAAGCAATGTTTTTTCTTTTTGAAATGCAACGGGATGCATTAAAAAAAAAATTAAGTTTCCGTTTTATTTTTTAAGATCAGGCATTGGTCCACAGTGCCACTGCCTGCTCTTAAAAAAATGTTGGTGCCGACATTCACAAAGGGGAATGGGTCCCTTGGGGACCTCTTCCCATTTGCGAATGACTTACCACCTCCTTCACGGAGTCGGTAAAATGTGTTTGCAAAACATTCATACATGCCTCTGCAACTCGCTATTAGGAAGGGACTTCTCTTGAAACGCCCCTTCCTAATACAGACTTGCAAACCCTAATTTGAGAGTCGGTAATAGCCCTTTAAGCGTTGCGAGGAACGCGCGCATGTGACCCATAATGGTTATACAAAAACACAAGCAAAATGTTTTTGGCGGAAAATTATGTATATTCGTTGCCTAGCGTTCCCCAACAGAGCCACTGGAGGGCAGTATTAGCACCCATTTACGAGGATGCGAGTTGTTTAAATTCATATTGGAGAGGAGAAATTGTGTTAAAATGTGCAAGAGTAACCATAGCTACAATACCCAGAGTTTTTGTTGATATTCCTTTCGAAATAATTAAAAAATGTCAAGCTGCTTTAAAAGACAGAAGTATGCTGGTGCAAAAAACACACCCTAAGGCCAGTGAAAAAGCTCACTATATTGGTCTTGCACGCACAAATAAGTTACACGCATGTCATGCATGTGACTCCATCCTACAAGAATAGGCTAGTCGAGCACACAATTGATACGATGTCAAATACACAGTCTGAACGTACAGCAAATGAAAGTTGTACGGCATGAGCAGAGGATCAAATGCAAAAACATCCTCGGAGGTCCTGCTCATCATAGGGTCTCTGGGTTACTACAGCAAGAGCTGGCTTTAAAAACGTTGTGCAGTTTGTGTGCACCCTTTGCTTCATTCCACTCGTCCCCATCACGGTGACACCACACCAAACTCGAGCTGCCAACATCCAGTTAGTATTGTGCATCTGCGTGCGTGTCAAAAACGGGAAGTAGCTGCGCCCCCTGTCGAGCCCTTTAATACCCGAGCACTGTCCTCGCCAACCAAGGTCCCACGCGTTAGAGGCAGGATGAGAAAGTTCACCGTGAGATGGCCCTATTGGCATGGGGAGGGCCGGGCAGGTTTTAGAGCTGTTGCGCCCCCCGCCCCCTTCCCCCCCCCCCCCCCCAGTTCCTCCCCGTGACCACCTCCTCGGATTCCCTCACGACCACTGGGGAAAATAGCCCCTCATCTCTCCATAGCCCCTCTCTCACACACATGTCATTTGTTTTCAAGCATTGGTAAAGGCTGACTTTACAAATAAGCAGGCAAATTAAACCAACCAACCCCTTTTCAGCAACATTAGGAATAGATCATGAAAAACTTGGGGGAAAACAACGTCCATGCAGTTTGCATGCAGCTCTTTGATTACAGTTTGTAACAGTCACTGTTGTATGTTAGGGTTGTATCTTATGAACTGCCTTGACAAAAGCATCTCTGTGACAAAAGCAGTAGCCCACTCAGCTATCCACATAAACTACAGATCTCTGATCTGCACGGTACGCGTTCTGTGCAGCAGGCATATTAACCCTCTGTGCTACTTTATGGCGAGTCAAAACTGGCACCACACAAAACTGGGATCGCTCTTCTCCAGCAGGAACATTAATCACAAGAGTTATCTTGACATTTTTAATGGTGCCTGAAAACTGAACGCACAAGTAACTCAGCTGCAGGCGTTTTTAAATCGTAAGTTATTGCTAAACACAGCGCCCCCTTCCCAAAGTCAGTGGCCAGTGCGACCACACCAGTTGGACTGCCCTAAAGCCGGCCCTGGGCATAGGGTCGTGGAGAATCTAATGAACAGCTATCAGTAGTGCAGCAGGTGCAGTGGTACTAGGGCAGAGGGAATGAGGGGCCCACAGTACCCTGGTTATAGCTGCTCTGCTATCGAGGGAGGCATTTTCCTTGCTTGCATTACATCCCATGGCAGGCCACTGCTATGAAGGCAGGGTTGCCTACTGTGCAGAGACTATTACAGTTTTTATCTAAAATGATCTTTACAGACACTGCTGCACGGAGCCGGACTGGAAACCCAAAGCAGCAGTGTCAATGTGGTCAGACCAGCCGTCCCGAACCAGGGGGGTAGCGGGTGGTGCAGGTGTGAAGCACTGCTGCAAAACCAGCCCCCAGTAGCAAAACCAGCCCCCACCACTACAAAACCGACCCCCACCCTTCCAGACTCCCAGGGAAATGCCCGATGCCCGCTATGGACAGTCCAGTCCTGCTGCTACACTTGTGCAGGGTTCACCTGCATCCGGCCACACCGTGCAGGTAACTATGAGAGGCATATCACGCAACACAGGTGAGCGGCGCGCACCATATGGAGAAAAGCATATAAAGGCGCGACTGCCAAGATTGAGTGTCGGAGATCAGGGACAGCAACGTTCCAAAGCCTTTGGAAGGTCGGTGTCAAATCAGAGCATTCTGTGGGCCAAACAAAACCGCTTTAGCCATCTGGGAATATTATAGGGGCTTTAGGTCGTTTACTGGCAAAAAACTCAGAATGACAAATGTCAAGATCTAAGGTTACTTTTTGGCGGGTCTATCCCCGAACATGAAGTGAAATGTCAGCTGCCTCCTATGGACAATATGCGGAGATCAAGGTGGAAGATGAACCAGATTTGTTCTTTGCAGGGCACAAAGAATTTGCCCAAATTCAAATGATGGGCGGATTTGAAAAGATATTAAACACATTTGGAATGCACATTAACACGGCCATTCAATATGCGCTGTATTAAACCTAGCAGGGGATCCAGAAGCCGTGGGCACAAAAAGCACAAAGTGCTGGCTGGTCACCTTCAACAGGACTATCATCAGAACTCCTTTAAGGCCTGAAAATTCAGAAACGTGTTGGTGGAGGGACACATCATACTATGTTTGGGCACAGGTATGCCTGTCCATAAATCCAGTCTACCCAACGGTCTCCCTTCACGACACTTGAAGCCCCGCCTTTTGAAAAACACAAATCCTTCATTGGTGGCCCCATTGCCTTCGCTGCTATGATTCGCCTTTGCTCATGCTCTTAAAGCATCCCAGAGTACTAAACCAAAACATGTCAGTGAGTCTGGCCTGGACTGCGAAAGGTACCTTACTCTTAGCGCAGACCGCGTCTGCAAGGAGGAAGGGGTGGAACTTCACCGTCGTCAGGGGGACTGTGCTGCAGCTTCCACGGCACCAACAGTTAAAACTATGAGTGAAATTAATTCTTGAAAGAGATCTTGAGACAGACATGAAAAGTGACTTTACCAGATAGACGAGTGTGCATCTTCCACCATACAGAATTGTGTACATACTGGGTAGCAGAAAACCCTTCTGCTCCAAAATAAACAATCACAGCAAATATCATGAAATACAGAACAGTTCAAGGCAATTTTTGTAAAGTCCACTCTAAAACTTTGTGTAGGCACAATGAGTGGTCTGATCAAGGTATCGTTGTATAGCACTGACAGGAGGACACTCACTTGTAGTAAAAAAAATATGAAATCCATCATCATTTTATTCTTTTTTCTACTTTTGTTTCCAGGCACCTTTTTTTGCTTTTGCCTTACAAGAAGAATACAAACGAGTCAGTGCAATGAAAGGGTCTGGTTACCACCTGGCCTGCGTTAAAGGGCATCTGATCACCTTCAAGACAGCAAAATAAATCAAACCTGCATGCCCCGAAGGAGAGCACAGGATACTCCACATACTTTCTAAAACTGACAAAAGAAGCGCCTAGCAGGGGTGTAACGCGGCCGCTATCCGCACGTCAGTCATCAAAGCTCACAATACAGAAAAGCTTACAAGTTGTGACTCTTGCAGAACACACATTGTTTATTGCATTGTCAGGAAGTGTCCATGTGTCAATTTGTGCACAGTGCATTTCAATAAAGGGTGCAGAGAACACATCTAAATATGGGGCTGGTAGCTGTGCTGCAGTGTGGACCCAACTCACCCCATCTGCCATTGTGTCACGTGACTCAGCACGAACAACAGGCGCCCTTAAACACAGCTCCTTCCAACAACAACCGCAGAAGGTCAGAAAGCAAGGATAAAACGAATGCTTACCATCATCATCAAACACCACCCTTGTGCAGGTTCCCAGAGGAGACTGGATATCACAGGAGTACAGCCCGCCAGTAATGTTTGCGATCTGGTTGGGGAAAGACTTTGTCCGTGGAGCACCGACCAGCAATCTAGCAAAGAGAGAGAAAGCGCACACCTCCATTAACCCTTAGGTGTGACATGCGCAGACACTTTGGTGCACTGCTCTTCTAAATAGGTTTAAAAAAAGACAAATTAAACAACAAAGAAGCAGGTTTCTAATAGCAAATGCTAGCAATACAATCCTCACATGCTAACGGTCAATCCGCTCCTTTACCCCTTGCTCACATAGCAGCTCGTTCCCCACAGTACTTAACTAAGGTATTGTAATTGTATTAGAATTGTACTGGGCGCCTGGCATCTTAATTAAAGAAGGACATTTGAGGATGTAGCCTTACGGCTAGAGTGGTTGCCCTCGAAGCTGAGGAACCGGGTTCGAGTCTCGGCATCGACGCTCAACATACTGTGATTCCGGGCAAATCCCTCAATCTCCCCATGCCTAACAAAAATGAATGTGTCCTTCTGTAACAAAACTGGTGCTCATGTAAAGCGCTCTGATACCCGATGTCTCGGGTCTAGTTTGCGCTATATAAAAAACAAATGTACAAAAATAAGGCATTGATCGGAAGCTACCGCGAGCAAGCAGGACAAAAACTTCTGCAGGTTTGGTGCATCCGCAATGACCGCACACTGATCCTGCAAGCACCTTCATGGGGCAGAATTTGATATTCTCATTAGTTCAATGTCACCATGTTTGAAGGTGTAAGTCTTCTTGCACAGCACACTAGACTGGTGTGTGGTCCCCAAGATGATGGAACGGTTGTGTAAAGGAGCACCAAAACTTGTGGCACTGAGGTGTTCAGCAACACCTCCCAACACCGAGCGAGGGCATCCTCTCAAAATCTGCCAGAGGCTACATATTGACAAAGTTTCAGGAGGCATTGTGGTGCTGAAAAATAGAGCTTTATAGTTAGTCATATCAAGGGTACTCATTTTATCAGAAGGATGAAAGGCTGTTTAGAACTGCCGGGATTCAATCATGCGAGTATGTGGTCATACACAAGTTCCTGTAGTGTTTGCATTAGTCCACTGAGGCAAACTCCTCCAGGACTTGTACTTGAAAGACCCAGGAAGTTGAACCCACAGAAGGCACCCCCACTCACCCTTGGGTTTGGCGGGTGCAGGTGCACTGAGTCATTTGCCAACTGCATCCTCCTGAGGTGTGAGCCGGGAGAGACGCGGTACTATACAACTTAAACTTGCGAAATTTGCACAATCTGTTTTAAATTGTTTTTATTGTAGAATATTTGGTCCAAATCATTTTTAGGGTAAACTAGCCGCTTTTCGTCTATTTTCATACTTGTAAAGCGCATGACTGGTGGTTAGTGTTTGTGCCTTAGCTCATGCGCGCTGACACTGACGCTAGAGGCTGCTAATTAGGGTGCGAGCTGTGAACCAATCACGCTGCAGCAGGGGCACTATTTGAAGAACAGGCTGGCGCGAGCGCGTAGCGGATGCGCGCAGCGGGCGTGCCGCTGGCGCGCCGAAGGCGCGCCTAAGGCAAGCCCGTCTGCGCCTGTCTCGCGCTCAGCGCCAGCCATACTGTCGGCAGATCCACCCAGGTGAGAACGTCGTGGTCTAAAGAGCAGCTGCTTGCCTACTCTCACGTGGATTGCCAAAGACCTCTATGCTTTAAACCTGACAAGATGTATACAAAAGGAAAGGGGTGTGTTGAGTTTCGCTGTGGGTCCTGTAGGTTTGCTCTGAATAAGCCTCCCAGGAAGGAAGTCACGAGCTCGGATACACCGGAGGAACTGCCTTGTTGCAATTCCCCTGAAAATGCCAGCTCTGGACAGCGGATTAGGGCAGGTCTGATCAACTGCAGGTCCCTCCCAAAACATGCTGAAGAAATCTGGCTGCTGTTACAAATGCATGATTGGGACCTACTGTTTGTAACAGAAACCTGGTTGAGAGAGGGTTCTAACCCTGACATTTGCCTAGCTATTCCCATGGGCTATAAGATAGTAAGGCCAACAGGGCTGAGAATAGACTCGGAGGGGGCCTTGCCATTATTATGAGGGATGGCTGGGAAATCTCTCATAAAAAAAATTGAGGGCATGGGGCCCATAGAGGCAATGTCCTTCTATGTCAAATTCTCAAGTACTTCCTCAATGGCCGGACTTTTGGTCTATAGACCCCCTAACACTGTGGCCTCCCATTGGGCGTCGTTGTTTGATTGCATTGCTAATCTCTCTGTACGATACACAAATTTTACCGTACTTGGAGATTTTAATGTTCATATGGATAATGCGACTTGTTCTTCAACTATTCAATTAGGAGATGCTTTACAAAGTTTAAATCTAATGCAAATAGTACTATCTCCTACTCATGCAGCCGGCCATATTTTGGACCTTCTCTTTACGAATGACCCAGCCATTAAGGTGGAAGAGTTTCTACCTCTCACTTGGTAAGACCACTTGCTGGTCACTTTTAGGATAAGTCGGAAGCGCTGTGACAGCGTTAGTGGACTGGTCACTGAGAATAGGAGAAACTGGAGGAAGGTTACACTTAAATCTATGGGGGATGAATTGTACAACACCCCCCTAGAACTATCTGGGAATCCTAACGTCGATACCTCCCTTTTTGATTCATGGCTTAATCTAGCTCTTGATAAACTAGCTCCGATTAGAGCATGTAAGGTGTCTAGGAGCAAACCATCAGCTCCATGGTTCACGACGGACCTTCGTTGTGAAAAAAGTCATTGCAAAAGGCTCGAGCGCGCATGGAGAAAGAACTATGATCTCTCAGCTAAGAAGACCTATAAGGCAGCTTTGAAAAAATTCCATACGCTGAAACGTAAAATCATGAGAGATTTTATGGCAAAACAAATTAGGGAGGCCGACAACTCCCCCAGGGAGATCTTTAGGATAGTAGAGGGCTTTATGAAGCCCCAGATCCTAAAAAGCAAGATTTCACCTTCCCTAGCTCTTTGCGAAGAACTTGCTGCATTCTTTCATGAAAAAATTCTGACCATTTACTCTGCCTTCCCAGCGAAAGAAATGCAGGAGATAGCAATTGTCAAGTCATCAGACAACTGGTCTACCTTTCATCGATTTGAGAAGGAAGCCTCTTTGAAGGAATTGCTGAAAGTGAAATCAGGGTCTCCTCTTGACCCCTGTCCGGCCAGAATTTTTAAACTCCTAGCGCCTATTCTTAATGACTCCTTGAACCTCCTCTGGAATACGTCTCTGGAAACCGGAATCTTTCCTTCTGAATGGAAAAAAGCCTTTGTTCAGCCTATCCTAAAGAAAGAGGATGCCGACCCAGCGGAGCTTAAAAATTTCATACCTAGATCACTACTGCCTGCCCCTGCAAAAATTTTAGAAAAGGAAGTCCAGAGGCAACTCTCAAACTTCCTTGAATCTAACAATCATCTGCATGACTCCCAGTCAGGCTTTAGGGCAGGATACAGCACCGAAACAGCTCTCCTAGAGGTCGCAGAGTCGATTTGTGAAACCCTTGACCTTGGTAACTGTGCTATGCTGGTGCTGCTGGATCTATCTGCCGCGTTTGACACGGTCTCCCATAACATCCTCCTGAATAGGCTACATAATTTAGGAGTGACGGGGACCATGCTGCGCTGGTTTCAGTCTTTTCTGGAGGATAGGTCACAACAGGTGTTTTTACACCCTCATGTTTCACGCTCAAAGTCTTTGTCACAGGGGGTGTCACAGGGTTCGGCACTCAGCCCCTCACTCTTCAATGTTTATCTTGCTCCGCTGGCGGCAATTGTGGAAAAATGGGGTGTGCGTGTTGTCTCATATGCAGACGACATGCAACTTGTCTTTTCGTTTAAAGAACAAAGCGAGTCAGCTTTTGTTAATTTCAGGCGGCAATGTCTCCTTAACATCTCGTCTTGGATGACAGACAGTTGCTTAAAATTAAATACGGACAAAACAGAGGTACTATTTTTCAATCAACCTATTCCTCCTAGTTCTGAGTTATGGTGGCCAGCTGAGCTAAACCCGCCGCCAATACCAGTAACCTCAGCAAGGAATCTGGGTTTTAGGTTCGACGCTCAGCTTACATGTAAGGCACAAATTATGCATGTTTCCTCTCAATGTTTCTGGAGACTAAAAGCACTTCGTAGATTTCTCCACTTCCTCCCTATGGAATGTAGGAAGTCAGTGGTCTATGCTCTAATTACGTCTCAACTTGATTATGCGAACAGCCTGTATTTAGGCATCCCTGACTATTTGATGAGGAGACTGCAACGCATCCAAAACTCTGCGGCTAGGCTCATTAGAAATGTGCCTCTACGTTATCATATTACTCCTCATTTGCGCAGCCTGCACTGGCTCCCTGTAAGAAAAAGAGTCCAGTTCAAAGCACTTGTGCTGGCCCATAAAGCTACAAGAGGAGCAGGCCCTCGCTATTTAAAACGAAGACTTCAAAAATATTATCAAGCAAGAACTTTGAGATCAAACAGCTGCAATCTTTTGGTCACCCCGCGCTTTAAGAAGGCAAGGATGGGTGGTCGTGCCTTCTCCACCAAAACCGCCTTGCTATGGAATTCTTTGCCAAATGACCTCCGCCAGCTAGAGACGGAACTTCCTTTTAGAAAGGCTCTGAAAACCTGGCTGTTTGGATTACCTTGAAGACTCTGGTATATGCCGCTCTACCTTTCCCTTCTCTCTTCTTCCTGGATGGATGCCAGCGCCGGGACACTTCCGTTGAAAGTAGCTGCGCGCTTAATAAATATTAATAATAATAATAATAATAATAAACACCGCTTGCAGTGTGGCACAGGGTCAAGATTGATTTGCATATGGCTGGGTTCAAACTGGAATCGCATGGTGAGCAAAAAAACGATGGATTTAGGCCCAGATCTCTGTACTGGGGTGAATGTATGACATTGTTCTGCATTCTGTCCATCAACTGTTGTTTTTGCATGTCACCCCGAGTGCGCCAGGTATGCCCAGACGTGGGTCCCGTGCTCTCCATGCCATCAAGCTATCTTTGCTGAAGAGGGGTGAAACCCCAAAACCGGTCCTAGGATGCTTGTTTCCAGTCCAGGGAGAACCTGGCTTGGCAGTTCGGGCTCGACTGTTCCCATGAGGCACAGGGTCAAGACTGATTTGCATATGGCTGGGTTCAAACTGGAATGGCGAGCAAAAAAAACGATGGATTTAGGCCCAGATCTCTGTACTGGGGTGAATGTATGACATTGTTCTGCATTCTGTCCATCAACTGTTGGTTTTGCATTTTGCACTTGCCTAGCACCAACCCCTGTTGCTCCAAGGGAAAGAATAATTTTAAAGTGACTAAGCAGCATATATTCTATTTTTCTGGAAGTAAAAAATCGGATATTTTAACACTTGGGTGGGTCAAGGGTCAATAGGGAGAATCCAGCACCCACACTTTTCAGGTACTCTCGCACTTTCCAAACCAACACAGCCAAAAATAGACACACATTTGTAACTCGAACACCAATGGCTCTGTTTCCCACTCTGTTGCAACCTCACCTACTGTCCCTTTGAGTTTGTTACCCTTGTTTTTGCCATTTCTGTACAGCGCTCTGATACCTGTATGGGTTTTGTTCGTGCTTTATAAAACTTTTTAAATAAATAATACAATTAAAGGATATTGAATCAGCATACCCGCCAGAGCACACATACAATTGAACATAAGAAAGAAGAAGACATTTGTTGCTAACAAACGAGAAGCATAAAGCACCCTGGGAAGCACACAGGAGTATTACCGAACACCAACAAAGCACGAGGCGTTTGTAAGATGCTGGGACAAAATGAAGGGACATGGATTCGCGGTTGAATTCAGTCTCTTGCACATGGGCGTCACATCACCAACAGGTGACAACAGTGTATACTGAAGGAACCAATTAGCCAAGAGAAGTCTGTTGGTAACTCCTATTTCCAACCACAGACATTGAACAAATCCAAAACATTTTGCAATCCCTGTAGCGTTCCTAATCACGGAAAACACAACGGAAACAAGCAGGCTTTTAATTATTGGTCAGGGCTAGAAAGAAAGAAAAGCGCATTAAATGTGTATCATGCGCAGAAGAGGAGTACAGCGCCTGGAAGCACCTCCATGTGATTTGCACACTGGCATGAGACTTTAGGCACCTCTTTGCTATCGAAAATAATTTAGGAGAAATTAGGTTTCCCTTGGTTATTTGTTGTATCTAACATTTAAGGGATGAATTTTAGAGATATAATGACAAAACATTACAAGGCACCCATTTTCAAACTCTGCCTCCCATAAGGCGGCATTATAGAGATCTATAGGCACACACACGAGATATGTGGCTACTTGGACTGCACTCCGCACAAAAAGCAGTGCTTTTATAAAACATTTCAGAAGGATGGCATCATTGGGGAGAGGAGGTGGCCTAACGGCTAGACTGCTCGACCTCGGACCTGGGGGAAGTAGGTTCGAGTCTCGGCAATGACGCTGAACATCCTGTGATTCTGGGCAAATCACTTGATCTCCCCGTGCCTAACAAAAAATGAATGTGTGTCCTCATGTAACGTAACTGGTGCTATGTAAAGCGCAGGATAGCCAATTCGGATTCGGGTCAAGTTCGCGCTATACAAAACTCTGCAAAAAAAAAATATCATACCAGTGAATTATTTTTTGTAGTGAGTTTGATTGGTTACACTTAGACATCTGGTGACGTACAAGGATGAATTCTTTGTATAAACGCCCAAGTTTAGGCGCTCCACTAGAGGTGGACGGGCAGTCTCAGGCATTTAAATTAGGACCACCAATCTGCCCAGCTTCACTGCCATCTTTGATTTTCTGAGAATCAACTTCGCAAAGAGTAAACAAAACCTCATCATATTTGCAATCACAGTCCATTTCTAACTGTACCTTGCTTGACAGGGTCGGACTGGGACAGAATATATACACTAAATTGGCTTAGATTCGTGAATTAGAAAGCAAAAATAAATGGCAGTTTTGGACTTGTAAAGACACGCTCCATAAGTGTTTTGCACGGTATGGAAGAATGCATGGATTTAAACTTATTGCAGGCAATGTTTGTTTACCATCAAGGAAATTAACAGCAAAAACTGGACCAGCAGACTAGAACACAGACCAACAGACAGACAAAAACCAGGCCCCATCACTGACCCGTCAGACCATTTCTAGTTGATTCTAGCATTGAACAGTTTTCAAAATAAATTTTCCAGCTTGAAAAAAAACTGCTTTTGCTGAAAACGGCATCGAAATAAACATGTAAAAAAAGAAAATCTATGATATGTACTATAGTTTAATTAAGCCACCTTAGGGTTGTTATGACATTTACAAACCTCTCAGCCCTGTGGTTTATTCGGTCATCACTGTCACTCAATTGCATTACTGGACCAGAATACATTTACTGGTTCAGTAACCGATATGTTGCACCTGAAATACCTTTATATCAAGTATCAAATCTCCTTATTCCTGCATACTTGTGGCATCGCTCCTCACTTTTAATAAGGAAATAACATTCTACTGTAATAATACGGTACAGAGGTGACACCACAACTGTTTGCTGCAAGGCAGAGCAAGTCACAAAGCCACACTGTAACCCCCCCCCTTACACAAAGGTCTTCCTCATAAGATGCATGATTACAAGGTTTCAAAGTCTTTTGGGACTTTTCTTCTGAGGGATCTATATGGTCTTTATCATAATGGGGATGTGATATATATATATAGTTTTTACACATTACATACTGTATATGCTTGTGTATGTAAAGAGTATTTCTTTAGCACAAAGCTAGAAAAAAAGGCAGCGGATCACTATACAACTTCAAAGAGCAACAAAGTCAACAAGTGGTAAGAGAGGTAGCAGGTTTGTGGACTGTTAATGCATTTTGATGTAGTATTCTTGAAAGAGATGAGTCTTCAACTTTTTCCTAAATCGAAGCAGCTGTGGAGAGGTCTTGATTGAAACAGGTTCGTTTCTCCAGGTCCTAGGTGCATAGATAAAGAAAACAAACAAGGCAACAGGCCTTTTCTAACACTTCGGGCCCGATTCGGTTAGGAATCGGTCCGACCCTCCGTCGGAGCCATCATAACCGCATCAGACCTGCCCCCTCGGATTCCTCTCTGACCTATGGGCTCAGTTGAAAAGGAACCCGACTTGGTTTTCCTGATGGCTTCCGATGGGCTCGGAGAGCTCGTCCGCCATCCGGAAACCCTTCAGTACTCCCCGGGCCAGCTCTTTACGGCAGGTGAAGTATGATGGCAGTTTCCAAATGCCTTTCCTGTGCCAGCCTTTCTGACACACAAAGGCAGTGGGAAACTGTCTTTGGGGGCCCCCAGCAGGGACCCCATGAGTCGGCGGCCTAGGGGGCACCTATGGTGCCCCACCATTGATCCCTGCACCCTGTGGCAGGCACCTTGGGGTGCCTGCCACGTGGTACAGGGATGAACTACACCTCTGCACTTAACAATGGTGCAGGTCTGGAACCGACGACAAGAGGTCGATCGGATCCAGTTCCTGACCGATGTCGGACGGACTCCGGTCCTTCCAACATTGGAATCGGAATTGGCCCCTTAGTCTGTAGTCTGGTGGTGTCCTGGCTGTGGGTGCACTGCAAATCCCCCGAGATGGTGAGCCTCTGCGTGATAAGCGTGGATGCTGGTCATAATGGCTTTGTAAAGGATGCAGCTGGATTTAAATTTGGTGCAGACTGGAAAGGTGCCATTCACACACGAGAGTTTGAGGTCCTGTACAAAAGTTATACAGTCTGCTAAGCATATATTTAGTATTTTTAACTTTGCATCTATGTACTCAAAGATATAAGGATCGTCAAGGAATAGATATGCAGAGTTAAGTATGGTAAATCTATGCTTGCCTATAAATACTTCTATATTAACATTCTGGCACTTTATTATAGATCAATATTTCGTTGCCATCATCCTGGTAGTAAACCACTATGGGTAACATAGTGGGGACCCACAGTGTTGATGGATCATCACTCCAAAGTTTCTCCACTTAATCCAGTCAGAGCTGGGAGCCCCTCCACTCATTTAGAGGTACTTGAGTCTGTACCGTCCCTCTATAGGTTCTACTTCCCTCGTCTGCCAGGGAGTCTGACCAGGAGCTTTCCCACTTGGATCCTCTGTATGGGAACACACTGCCATGACTGCAGTATCAATTTTTTTATTATATCAGGGGCTGCTCCTCCGTTAAGGCGGAGGATCTTCGTACCACTAGGTGACAGCAGAGGTAAACACTTGAAAAATAGAATGATAATAAACCAATTTTATTATCATTTCATTTTTCTTCTTACCTGCGGCTGCCAGCGAGCGCGTCATAGGGCGGGGCCATGCACTCTGTGCAACAGCAGAGGGGAGGAGGGGTGATGGGCACTACTAAGTGCGCATGACTGTGTGGCTGGCCGTCTTAGGCTGGCCAAACCGTCATGCACACTTAGCATTTCTCCTGTGTTGTAGAGCCGGGTGGAGAAAAGCCACAGCTTCCCAGGCACTGTGAGCACCAAACCACAGTGCTCAGGCCAATCCCAGCACTGCGCTCATGCTGGAAATAGCATTCCCAGCATGAGAGCAGCAACAGGAATTGGCATCTGGGAGCCTGCGCGGTGGGAGCAGACCAACATCAGGATCGGGAGAGGAGCACTGCGGCAGGACAGTTCTATATATTTTTATATTTTGTCTGTCCCTCCCCACCCCACTGCTTCAGATCCCATGCAGTCGCCACCGATTACCACTTATTTTCTATGAGTGCCGATGTCGGATGGGGCTTCTCTATTCAGATGATCATTTCCACGAGTTTCTCTGGGATGATAGTCTCTGTAATGCCAGTGCATGTTCAGGCTTTGGGCTGAGGTGATCTATAGAAAAACAGGATGTTGGCAGATCTACAAAAGATAATTTTCCCTGTGACAGAATGTCCTCGAATACTACGTTCATTAGAGCATTGTGGTAACGCGTGCAATTGCATGACAAATCTGCTCTATGTACCGTCCCTTGGTCTATGAAGCTTCTGCTTTGCTCCGAGCCAATCCCTGTAAGGGTTTCATTTTCTGGTTTATACCGAGTTTGACTACTAGCATGGAATTTACTGACCTAAAATAAGCGAGAAAGGATCCATCTTTCTGCATCCCTTCCTTCCTGCGTGCAGAATCTTCCAAGATAAAATGCTTTCCACCTATTGTCTGCTGCAAGTCCAGACTGGGATACGCGCTCGCTTCCCAGCATACTTATTTGAACAAAAAAGGAAATATGGAAATACATTGCAGAGCTGTATAGTACGTCAGATAATACATAGGGAAAAAACCCCAGAAAAGGTAAACTAAAGTTTTTGCTTTATCCTACAACGCACCATAAGACCATTTTTACAATAATCAACCTCTTTAAATCTTAGTTTGGACGAAGCTAGTTTTGGAGTCCAGTATTCTACACAGACATTAGCATCATTTTGAAGCCTTTAGATGTAATTGATAAGATTTACACATTTCGTCCACCATAGATAATATACTGGGTCTTCCATACCTAGACAACCTACTTGGCCAATTCAGGATCACAGTAGAATACACAGGAGCCTGCAAGTCCTGTATAACAGGCGGACTCTTATTTCATTATTAAAGTCAGAGTAGCGAGGACTCTACTGTCCAACAATAAAGAAACGGTGTCGCTGAATTAACATATATGACAGTTGAAAGGTCATGACGTTTTTTGCCAGAACCACCAGCCAGGGTGAAAGACCAATCACAAGGCAGAATTTAAGATGCATTTTAAACAACGAAAACTAGAACTGAATTATCGTTCTTCCGATCTGTTTCTCTAAAACAAATTATTAGTGATCAGCAAAAGGAGTCATTTAAGGCAACATGTTTATTTTTTGCATGCTATCGGTCATAGGAACAAGAGAACCTCTCTGTAGGTTTCTACACATTCCAAACAACAGTACTGACTCACATAAAACGGATTGCAATCATTTGTTGCAAAAATATTCAGTATTTTACTACAGATTCTGTTTTTGTTCTTTGTGCCTTTCTACTATATGATCTTTTTGACATGGAAGCAAAGACCCCAACCATTTAAGCAATTTGCACGAAGGGCGATGTTTTGACCATGTATTATAAGGAATAAAATATCCTCTGCTGTGCACTAGAAATATATTGGAAGGTATTTCATACTTTCAGGACCTTATTAAGAAACACTTCCTTTGGCCTCATTTCTCTATACAGTCCCAGAAATCCACAGTGACTTGCAATATCCTTCTAATGTACGGCAGCAGCTGCTTTACCCCACATCATTTCTAGACCCCTCCACTCTTTGGTTATCTTCAGAATCACACAGTCAAAGTTTGAATGTTACAAACAAAACAGTGCAATTACATGCTGTCTTAAGGTAGTAGTACCATTACATTTGTTGGTTGTAATGTACAAGGTAGGTCAAAACTAACACCCGGCTGACTGGGTAATTCTGCGAAACAGCTGCCTCAAAGGGAAAATAAAAACTTAAGTAAATATGCTTTTGGTTCAGCCTCTCCGATTTATACTTAAATAACATATCTTTGCATGGAACGTCATATACGAGATAAAGAAAACTGAGAAAAATTATAACTGAGAAAAAGGTACTCTCCATGACTGAAGTGTAAAGTATGAGAAACTGAAAAGCACATGGTACAAATTGTGTGTGTAAGATACATAATGCCCATACAAAGAAAATACCCGAAATTTACTTAAAACAAAAACTACACCATAATCAACGATCATAATATTCTTAAGGAATGGAAGGTTTATACCTTTAAATAGACAAGTTAATGGCACCATTAAGAATACATAAAATAATAAAACCCAAGACTTTCTTCTCTGTATCATAAGTAATTGAATGTATATAAATTGTTCTCGGCCGAAAACCTTTTCCTAAACCGGTTTATGCTTTGAGAGTTCTGTAGCACATACTTTACTGATTGCAAGCATCAATCGAAACAAGCAAAGGAACAGAAGCCAGGAATGGCAAGACAAAAAGGTCTGGGCTTATTATGCTTAAATATAAAGTGTTAACACATTAGGGAATACAGTGTGTGTTATACTTGTAAGGTAGCCCCTCATGCAATTCAATGCAAGCACTCAAGTGGAGGCAGAATGATACCCCGCAAAGAGCCATCTGAGTTTGGAGAGAGTTGAATGCTTCACTGGGCTGAGACCAGACGTGATTTACAAAGACTTACGCCAGTGGCTAAAACAGCTAGGTCGAAGTCAGTCAATGTTTGACAGGGATGGATCCAAAGACCACTCCATGTATATTGTTAGCAAAAGAACGATATGACCGCTTCACTGTCACAACCCAGATATAAAAACGCAAAATCGGTATACTTTTAGATCTTAGTTTTCTGAACCAGAAAATATAGGACTATGTGCACTGGTATGCCTAGAGTGTTTGAGCAGGGCGGGAGCCCACTTTATTTGAGCAAGCCTCGTTTTAGTATAGTACGAACACATCCCTAACAATGCCCTCTAAAACTGTAAACATATGACATGCTACTTAAATTCTGGTAAGGCACATACATGTGCAGACATTAGATAAGGCTAACTCAGGAGGCATGATACTTGGTTAATTCAAGAAAACATGCCAGTCCAGATTGTTGCTTCCAAGGTTTGTTTTACTCTGTACCCGTCCTAATTTTCATACTTCCTTGAGTTACTAAACAAGAGCCTAAAAGTCTACATTAAATATAGAGTTTATAGCAATTATGCTATCAATGCTACCACACAATACTCCATAGGCAAACCTCTCATTGCTCACAGATCGCAAGAGGATCCCGCATTCAAATGACTCACTTTATCAGACTTGATAACTATCGATAAACTCCTAATCACACATTTTAAATGAGATGAGGTGAAAGATACCAAGGAAGGCAGTCCAGGGTAGCAGGATGCCAGGTATAATAGCATGGGAGAGGTGATCACTATCAGGGTGGTGTGGAAGGACCAGGGGGAGGGGGGGGGGGGCATCACTTGTGTTTTTAAGGGTGAGGAGGATACCAACAAGGGTAATGAGAGTGGCAGTAGTACAGAGAGTATATGGTATTTTTAAAGTGAAATTAGGGGCTGGGGGCTGTTGGAGATGATAACATGCTGTACATGGCTTCCCCATGACACGATACATAACACCGCAGTGATATAGAACAAATTGCAGCTGCATAGTTACCAATAAGGTGGAGGTATTGGATTTAATTTGGAACCCATTGTGGAAAATAATCTGGTTATCGACTAGCACAAATAATTCTACCTGGCATCTTTTCTTTTGAGATACCAATAACAACAAGTATTGGAAAAGCCAATAAGTCTGGCCTTAGTAATAGTGCAATCATTTTGTATATTTTTGCAAGCCAATCCAAAATAAACTTTTTTTTTTTTTTTTTTTTTAAGAAGTAGAAAAAAAGAAATGGAAGGCGATAGTCACTCACCAGCACTGGTACTGAAATGTACTATTTAAGGTGGAAGTGCCTGTGTGGTTAGGAGAAACACGGTAATTTGCAGTGCAAGAGAGCCAGCGACTGAAGTGGGCTGCCCATCTTACCCATTCTGCAAGTAGTGATGGGTTGAAGTAGAATGCATAGGAGTATTTAACACACCAATGGATTAAGCAGGCTGCCTTGAAGCTCCTCTAAATAATTAAATAAAGGTGGATTTATAATTTTTTTAAATACACTAGGCCAGACATAAAAAATAATTAGAAATAAGCCCAGAGGTGCTTTCAGGATGGGCAGGAAAACAAAACACCTGATGATGGGGTTAAAAAAAGAAACCCCTGGTGGTTCCTTCCACCAGTGTGAACGGACAGGAGCATACAATGGACTAATAGGACATACAAGTGCTTGAGGTAAGAAGAATACATTATGAATCAAACCAAAAGGGGGCGAGAGAGGTGAGGTTTTACTGTGGACTCGACCTCCTGTCTTATATAACCAAAAAGAGTCCACCCGTACTCACAGACAGTTCAGCTATCTTTCCAGGGAACTTTATAGTATTCAAGAAAACCAATATGTTTTATTAACTTAATATCAGCTACAGGACTTAATAAAACTTATTTTTCACGTAGCCTGGTATTTTTAAATTCACAAGTTTGACCCTACCACTCTTATCACTAATCACTCGATAGTCCACACCCTACAAAGTGCTTCCACGTCTCAGTCAGTCATATAACGTCCCGTCCGGCAGTGGAGAGGAGTTGGCCTAACGGCTAGGGCGGTTGACCTCGAATCTGGGGATCCCGGTTTGAGTCTCAGCAATGACGCTGAACATCCTGGGATTCTGGGCAAATCACTTAATCTCCCCATGCCTAACAAAAATGAATGTTTCCTCATGTAACGCAACTGGTGCTATGTAAAGCGCTCTGATACCCGATACGGCTCAAGTTGGCGCTATATAAAACGCCGTAAAAAAAAAAAAAAACGAAGAAGAACCACCCAACGATGAAGCATGCCACCAAAGAGCTATTTGCTGGGGAGGGTTATTTTAAGACAACATATCGATTTTTTTTAATACTATAAAGTTCCCTGGAAAGATAGCTTATTTTTCTTTCAGTACGGTAAGAAAAATACAGACATGATGAGCATGAGGACAGCTGAAATGCCTCAAGCGGTTAAAACCCTGCGGTTGAAAGATCGGAACTTGACAGCCAAAGACCACTAAGCTTTACGAGTTGCACTGAGCTGGGACAGCTGGCCCAACCGAGCGTGGGTTTTGGCCGAAAGCCTCAAACTAAGCTTCTGATGGATAGCACCAGAGCGCTGCTCTAGGGATGGAGATGACAATGTTACAATGAGTCTTTGGATTGGAGGAAAACAATCCACACATGTATATATTAGATAATATTACACAAGAAAAAATGAGGACTTACTGAAATGGACTGAAAAGAAAGATCTAGAGAGAAGCTACTAATTATCTATATTCTGATATGGGTTGCTAGCTTGCAACGTTCCACACAGAGCTTTTTATCATTCATGATTTACTGATTAACGAGAGGAACAATATTACATTACCATTTAGAAAGGATATCAAATGGAGAAGACAAGAGGCACAAAGGTTAACGGTGTTCGATCTACACAGACATTTAAACTCCTTTCACTAATTTCCCCGATGGTTGGAAGCCGTTCCCTAGTCCCTGGAACAGGAGGCGCAGAAACATCATATATGTGCACATTGGTTTTAGTTTTATTTCTTCAAAGCTTAGTTAAATGTCTACTACAAGAGGCTTATTGCAAGACCTTGTGTCAACTTAATCACAATCTAAGCATATGAGTAAATCTAAAATCAAACAGTGATCCATTGGGTAAGTTTTGCAATATCTTCGAAGTGACAGCTATTCTTCATCGTTCCTAGAAATACACTAAATACAAAGGTTTACGTCTTTGTTGTAGTAAAGGAAAATCGTCAATTAATTTAAGAGAATGTACACACTTTTCTCATTTAAATCAATGATCACTGTTGTATTGTAGGTTATTAGACTGGCTCCCCAAAAACACCCATACATATCGGACTTATATACTGAAACATCACCATATGCTGCGGAGTGCACTAAGCTAGCCAGGAAAGGAAGCAAGTGCAACCTTAATTATTAATTCAGCAACAAAGGGGTGGGAGCAAATTTCATTGAACATCAAATGTAAGACTGATCTGTATGTCCTGTAGAAATTGGATACATGAAATTGATTTTTTTGGGAACATGGAAGTAAGTTTTTTTTTTTTTAAACCAAGTACAAAACTTTAATATTAAATATATCAGGAAAAAAATACAGTTATAAGCACGGAAAGATTAGCAGCCTGGGTAATGCATATTTTAAGAAGGGTATCCTATGAATCTAAGCACATATTTCAAAGCACATTTCAATCCAAAAATGCTGGCAGGACACCCCATTCCACAACTTGACAATCATACTATTCTGTGCGGTTATAATGTCAGCATTCATGACCCAGTGTCGTTTGGCTGCACCACGACATTTAAAATTGGAATCACTTTCTGTTCTGCGTGTGCAGGCCGAATTTTTTTTTCTTCTCATTCGAATACAATGCGTGCGCGACTCTAGGCCGCAACGGTAGGCCTGCTGTCCATAACTCCATTTATAACCCCTAAAAAGGTCTGCAGCTCCCAACGGAATTTCATAAATCTTCATTCCATGCTGGGTGTAGCCACATGCTCAAACTAACATTAAGCATTTCATTTCTTTGTGCGAGCTGCCATGAAAAAACTGCAAGCTGCAGGTAATGGGGCGCGAGTTTTAACTTGACTTGGGTGTGCTCGGCTGAAACATGCCTCCTGGAGCAAAAATAATTTAGTTTCATAGTTTCATTTGCTCGTTGTCAAAATACACAGTTTAAAAACAAAAAAAAAAAATAAGGAAAAAAAAAAAAGGTGGAAAGACACGGCTTGTAACGTGGAGAAAACATAGGGGATTAGTTCTCACAGGTTTGAGAAAAAGCAATAATTTGGCCTGCTGCTCCATGCTGTAGGACACAGAGATGTAAGAAGGTGAACTGAAGGGCAAGTGATACAGATGAAAGGCATCCACTTATTTTTCCCCACATCGTTTTATTGATTTCAAATAAGCACGAAAGACATGACGTTTTGACTCAATTCTACATCCCATGCACTCAAACACATTACTGGAGGTCTTCCCTACATAGTTTGTCCACTGTGTGGCTTGTGCTACATCAAAGCTTTAACTAACGTGTCAATTCAACAGCTCCCTCAATTCACTGTAATGCCATGTGCAGAACAGGCTGGTTCATCTGGTTACAGAAATAAGCAACTTTATTTCACACAAGGCAGAGTGAAATTGTGCCATGTACAGATGTCTGCTCTGAAGACAGTTTTATTACAATTAAAATAAGGATGGTCCCTTCAGGTTCCATGATTGCGTCATTTGCTGGAGGACATACTTGAATCATTATACCTACATGCTTCAAGAGAAGGCTCACAAAGCAACCTTATGCGGAGTGACTGTGCCTTCGGGTGGGCACCCAAGAGTTTGGAAGTTCGTACCTCTTGGCTAGGAGAATATTTGTTTGCGATTTAACCTTATAGGTAGAACTGAAAATCAATAAACACTTACAATAATAAAACTGGATCTCTTAAATACAGTAACTAAGTGTTACCAGTTGTTACTTTACAGTTTGTTGGGTGTTCATGGCTGCAGCCATACCGGACGAGTGGGAACCAGGCTTATTGTAGTACTAGTATGGAGAGATGTTAACGTTACAACCAAGATCATGCACATGGATAGTTCTAACAGAGTGTTGAGTACAAGCTCCAGGTGGTATCCTGAGCTGGTTTTTTTCCATCAATTTATGGCAGTTCCAGGGTGCTGCCATTAGGCCAAAAATGTAATGAAACGGCTATGTCAAGACAAAAATCACTACCAGTGATGAAAGTATGGGGGTTTTCCCTAGTGCTACTCGCCCTTAGTTATAATCGTAAAGTAACTACAATTAAGAGTTATTGGCAAGTGGGTTATTGTTTCATTTTAAAAGTTAGAGGTAAAAGTTAGAGGTAAAACTTCGAGTACATGTTTTTGATATTCAGTAAAAAAATAGATACTTAGGCAATGAGAATAGAATCGGTTCTTTCAATGATAACAAAAAACCTCAGTTCGCATGGTCATGTATACTTGCCGGCTTTCTCTATAGCAGATAACACTGTAATAATGCATACATCACAACTCAAGGCAAAAGTGCAGTTTGCCAAATTAAGAAAAGACACACAGGGCAACTTGTATCCAGAATGTAAATTCCTACCACTTTTTCAAATGAAGACAATGGGGGATATCACCCTTTGAAGGTCTTCCTTTCTCTTAGAATGCACAATACATTGTAGAAAATAGGCGTAAAACACAAGTGCCACCTCCAGAAATACCCATTTTCTGAGGTGTGATTGGATCTGCTAACCACAGACAATTAGTTTTTTGTATATGCAATCATACTCAGAATTTAAAAGTGGTGGGAGTCTTGCAGGATAGATTCTTCTGGAAGGGCGACCTAGAATCCCCAATTACAGATATGCCATATCTTACAATAATAATCACCAACTGCTGCACTTTAAACATTTGCATATACTTTACTACACAACAAATATATTGAAATATTTTAGATCTGATGTGGATAGAAGTTGCGCAAGATGTGGGCACCCATTACCAAGTTTTATACACTTGGAATAGACCCGTCACATGCTTCTCACATACTGGGCAGGCATCTTTGAAGGAATCACTGACTGTTTAAGAGGACAGTGCGTATAATCACAACTTCACACAGATGGCCTTACCAGGCTTCGTGAAAGACCAGCTTGTAAATATGTAAACCCTGCATTAATGATCACCAAGCACAGAGCGAGGATGAGCTGGGAAAAACCCATCTGCAAAGACTAGATCTGGGACCTGATTTACTGTGTGAACATGTCTGACATCAACAAACGGGATGCCTATAGATAAATGGGAACCCCTTCCACAGGTACTTTGAGGGTACGGAAGGATATGTGGTAGCATCAAATGCATAGTATGAATAGGTTACACACAGATGTTCCTGCTCCAGTGGATATACTTGCTCATGTGTACGTCAATGAAAAATAGGGGATGCCTAACAATGAAAAAAGGTCGTACAAACCTTGTATATTGGCTCCAATAAACTTGAGGAACATTTTCTACCCATTTAACGTTAGGAAAATAAACTTGGAGGGTGGGAAGGGCTCAACTCTATCCATACCACCTCCCCTCGGACGCTTGAGATACAGAAGGATAAAAAAAACACAAATAAGAAAACAAACAGGCCTTTTACATCCAGTTGGCCAGATTCAGGATGAAACTATCACTACCCTCACAGCTTCCATCTTCACTGCAACTCTCTGGAAGGAACTGAAACCTCATTGGTTCTGACTTCCCAAATTCCCCACCAGCATCTCTGATCTGCCCTGCTCATCTTGTCCTCACATCACTCGTGTTTGCCTATACCTACAGTACGAATCTTACAGATGGGAAAACTAATTTGACTACACAGGTCTTCTCATGTTCAAATCTCTATACATGTATCCCCACACTTTCACCCCCATCCTTTCTCTTGCCTCTTCAGTATACTGGTGTTTGTGTTAGCATAAAGATGAGAAGTTCAAACCCCCACAAGTTCACTGGATTCCTTATCCTCCCCAAGTCCAATAAAGAGCATACACCATGAATAATATCAAGGGATGAAGCACATTCAAAACTGCTTTAATAACATGTGCCCCAGACTAATCGGAGGAGTTCCCAGCACCTTCAATGCAAATTATTCTTTAAACCTTAGGTCCCGCATGTAAAGATATCTGGATCAGAATTAGGTTATAATTACTTGAGAATCGATTTAACTAAACAGCATTATTGATGACCGGGGGTATTTTTTTTAGATACAATTTATTACTCTAAGCCGACGATGATGCCAACCTAGGCGGAGTCTGGTTATGAAAGAGTAGTAACAGAGAAGCAGCTTCAGAAGAAAAGAGTGCGAAGGCAGTTTTTATGGAGAGGAAATCTGCTATCCTGAAGACAGTTGAGGCAAAGAGTTTAATCGCTGTTCAATAGCCTTAATCATCCACAATGAACCTACCAGACACAGGAAGTATTCAGGAAAATACGCAAAAGTCTCAATAAAGCGGCCATTTGCAGATCCCTTCTGCTAGTAACCAGCACCAGTCACCGGTAATAATGATATAGAAAAATGTTGTACCAATCAGATGCTCTAAACCGATTACATTTGAATCAGGAAAATCTGAACCACGAGGGACTCTATTTCTTCTAAGGAGTTGTAACCTCATAGAAAGGTTGAGAAGAACAGGCATAGGCTGCACTAGCAGCCGACATGTTGCAAACAAGGGCATCTGCTAAGCTGCAATGGCAGAAAAGTCAAGCAAAATTACAAGCTGGCTGAAGGCTCAAGCCTAGTACAACACTGGAAAGAATAGTTGCACAATTTCATTACTGTGATATATGTGATCGAGAGTTTAAGCTTACATTTTTGGCTGTAGTTGAATGATGTTCTTATCTTGGGGTAAAATGGAATTTACAGCTTCATCATTCATCAGCGTTCGCTCCATTAAGATAGCGCAAATTAAGAAAAAAACAATGTTGAAATTAAATATTTTACCCGTCTGAAGCTATACTATTTTGCTACAGACTGTGTGTTCAACACAAGCTTGAGATACTGAACAAGATCCTGATCTTGGACAGTGACAAGCTCGAATCCTTTGAACCCCGCCCTATGCTGCCTTCTAAATCAATCAGCGTTTGTTGAGCGTGGCACTGTCACCTTGAGGGTATCTGGCCGCTGGGGTGCAAGGTCTTCGTCGAAAAACTAGATCTTAAGGAAACCTCGGGAAGAGTGAAGAAGTGAGCAGAAAAGGAACAGCGGGCCGAAAAACGAGTGAGCAGAAAAGGTCAAACAGAGCATAAGAGGGCAAGACAAACACCAGAAAACTAGCATTAAAGCCAGAAAAAGGTAGAGCAGAGAAACGAGCAGAAAAGGCAAAAAAAAACAAAAAGCAGAGGAGGGGAAAAGAGTGGGCAGAAAATGAGCAGAAAAAGGCTAAACAAAGGGCAGAAAAACGAGCAGAAAAGGCAAAACAGAGCAAGAAATGAGCAGTGGAGGCACAAACGGAGGGCAGCAGGTAGACAGTCAGCAGAGGGCAGTGGACATCGGGGAAGCCGGATAGGAGAACATTCACAGTGGAGCCTACACGAGGACCTGCTCCTTCTGCTTCTATAGCATATGTAAGCACTAGTGAAAAAATCTCCCATCACACAGTCTCCTTTCTTTAGCCTCTTTTCAACGAATCACTATCCTAATATGAAGAGCCTAAACATCAACAAACTTGAAAGGAATCAATGTATGTTGCAACTTCCCTACTGATGATGGTACTGCAAATGGAGAACAATGATTTACATTGCTACATACAGGCTACATATATGCGAGTAGCGAACTTGAACATTTAAAAAACCTGCATTGTCCCGGAAATGGCGTCATTAGCAGTCAGACTCATCAGAGCTACTTTCTTGGTAACCACCCAAATGTAACCTTCCATGAACTCACCTCCCTGTCCTTTTAGGCCCTCTTCATCAATAATGTCCTTCTTAAATTACAAGATTTTAGCAAAAGATACGGGATTCCTGCAGCTTCCAACCCGCAGGCTCCCGGTCTGGTCCACATGCCGGCTTTCCCTGTGTCAAGAGTCCAACATACTGCTTCTGTTTGTGCTTGTGCTTACGTTCTACCTCTTCTTGAAAACACAGTGGCCTAGTTCCTTTTCTCACACCAGCACTGAGCTATATCAGCTGAGCATCACCCACATAGAATTTAATTAATCTCCCAGCAGGAGTCGCATTCTTTTCTCTGAACCATCCCTGCCCAGGACAAGAAACAAATTAAAAAGCAACGTGTAAGAAACTGTTGCATGCAAACTCACTGTCCCAAAAAAGTACTGGTGCAATGAAGAAAGAGGAGACCCTCAACACCAAATCAACAAACAAAAAAAAGGTTTATTAAAACACCCAAGCTTACATAAAATTGACTGTCTGTCAACAGTAACAATGCAGGGTGTAACTTGGGCAGAAGAGATTGAAGCATGGATTGGCACGCAAAGTCTGCCTTACGCAACATATATGATGCAGAAAGAAATCTAGACTTTGGCATGCGAAGAGCAACATGTGGAATACCGGATATGGCCCAGAGCAGGAATTAAAATGCTGGATTGACAGAAGAGCACTAAACAAAGGAGCAGCTGCTATGGAGGTACTTTCATGGCCAAATTGTTGTTATTCATTTCTTCTACAGCCCTGGGTTCACGAACATGCATACATAACTTGATATGTATACAATCAGGACCAACGTCCATTAAAAGAGACAGCAAACAACTTGCTTTACAAAACGTGCAAACACTGGAGCCTTCTGTTTTGGCTGCACCGTCATCCAGAGATAAAGCTCCGGATGCTGCAGGAGTCTCACCACATCAGTTTACCCCAGGTGGGATTTTGTCTACCACGTCACAGAAGCATGATCAGGCTTAACACATTCTTTGCGCACACAGATGGCCATGTCATGGTTGGCCAGCAAGTAGCAGGGGCCAGAGTACTGCAATGTACTCCAGGCTGTAGCACGGGTCCTCCAAACCACAAAGGGAACCAGAAAAGATGGCAAGCTCATCCTGTAGACAGAAGAAAAAACCTCCTTCATTTTTTTTTTTTTTTAAATATCTTTATTGACAGTTTTTCAATTTTTCAAGAAACAGCATACTCAGTAACAAACAGATGACTAAGTACATGGTATGGTACAATAGCATTTTTGAGAAAAAATCTCCTTCATTACAGCAATTATTGGGTCCTTCAGTTTTCTTAGAGGTTCCTTGAAAAGTAGAAATATTTTGCCAACGCTGTAGCATCGCACAAAAAAAGATGGTCCCACAACACATGCAAATCACCAAAAATGAAAAGGATCAGTAATATTTCAACATTGCAAGAATTGCTCATTTATTTCTTGTTCGACTGAAAAACATACGAAAATGGTGCATTTTGGTGCATATTTTCGTCTCATGAAGTTGTTCCTGTAAGACCTGGGGTCTCCAGGCCCTATGGGGCGGTAACGTGACACGAGCGGTCGGGCCACCAAAGGTCTGTGTGTAAAGCAACCATACAACACGCACCTCACATGCGACGAGGAACACACACAATAAGTGACGCCACACTGTAGGAGTTATGTAAATACTCAAGTTTATCCAAGTAGATCACGTTAGATGCAGTTCATGAGGTAGCAGTGCATTTCATATGCTGATAATACAATAGCTAGCGATGTACATATCAGTCAGAAGCTATAAAGGCTGTTCATACCATATATGCATTTCATGATATAACAGTACTGCCTGGGGCACAACTACCAAACACGTAGCTGTACACGTGCTCTTCACCTTCCTGTCGCGTTGTGCGCGCTAACCGGTGACGACCTCAGAACGGGGCATCTAGCATGGAGAGCTACTCGCAACTAAGGACATTTAGCACTTCAAGGTAGAACAGGAGCAGCAGAGCGCTACTCGTAACTTCTGGCACCTAGCACTGCAGTAGGAAACATGTATAACAGAGCGCTACTCGTAATCAATAGCGCGTTACATTTCAGTAGGGCATATGAATAATAGAGCGCTACTCGTACTCAATAGCACCTAACACTTCAATATGGCATATGAATGACAGAGCGCTACTCGGAATCAATAGCACGTAACACTACAATATGGATTATGAATCACAGAGCGCTACTCGGAATCAATAGCACCTACCACTTCAATATGGCATTCACATCAGAGCTCAGGGGTCAGTCTGGACACGCAGTCTCAGTGCTTTGGCTTGTAAGTTTAAAGTTCAGTCTGGACACGCAGTCTCAGTGCTTTGGCTTGTAAGTTTAAAGTTCAGTCTGGACACGCAGTCTCAGTGCTTGGCTTGTAAGTTTCGGTTCTTAGATGTCAGATAAGGTCTTGTTGGCGCAGATGTATCTGGCGCCCTTAAGGGGTTCTGTTGCAGGGGGGTAGGGATGGAGAAGGCGACTAGGTCCTTCCTAGTCAGGCTGGGCAGAGGTTCTCTGGGTCCTCCTACTACTGGGCAAGATCAGTGGGTTTCACAGGGTCCCTCACTCAAGAGGCAGCACCTAGATCCTGTCACTCTCAGAGGCATAAGTCCCTGGCTAGGCCCTACAGCCTACACTCCTGGTGGATTCTTCCAGCTCTGCTTCACCCCAATGGCCAACTCCCCACAAAAAGTTCCCTCCCTCACTTAAGTAGCCCTAGGTCAGGTGACCTCTGGCCAAGGCGGCAAAAGAAAAACCACACCTCCCTTCTAGAAGGTTCCAGCACATTCCAGGAGCTTCCCCACTCTACCTGTGGGACAAAAAGGCGGGCTGGTGTCGCAACATTGTTGTGGGGTTCCAGCCAGCTCCTGGCAGCTAGCGTGCTACTAGAACAGGCCACTCTGCAGTAGCAGGGGCCTGTGGCAGCCATCTTGGGTGGAGGGAGCACCTGCACCTTAACACTACAAAACTAAAAAATTCAGGGAAAAAGGGCCAAGTCCAACAGTTCCCATCAACATTAGTGAGCTTGGTCAACTCCCACAAATAATACCCACTTGGGATGGAATCTTAACAGTGTCAACAATAAAGAATAGACTCCAGTCAACAGTATGGCCAAGAATTTTGTATCATATTCTGACACTTCTTCAGGACAAAATGAAACATGTGGAAGGATCACTGCCTTCCTGTTTCAATTACTTTCTAAAAGCTTGTAAAGTGTAAGTTGCTGTTTTAGCATATTGTCCTCCATCAAGTTGTTCCCTCTCCCTTTTTATTTAACATCAAGTTGAATTGACCGACTATCGCCTAATCAAGCTCGTTAAGTGAGACAGTACGCTGTTAATGAGCATCTCCTCTTTTAAAAAGGGATGCATTAGAAGGTGGACGCCTCTTCTCTGAACCCTGCATTCTAGAACTCTCTTTGATGGTCACCATGGATAATCACCGGACCTGAAGGAATACACTAAAGTCCTGGCTTTTCCACAAAGAATACCTACTTTTAGACATTGAGTGCCATGGTGCCCTTTGTTAAAGGTGCTTTAATTGAAAGTTGCTAATCAGTAGTTACAACAGTGTTAGGTCTCGCTAAATGTGGGCTACGAATGAATAGCAAATATTATTACTCCAACAGGCATGGAGTGAAAAATAATGGGATTGCGAGGTCAAGCTAAAACAATTAATTACTCACCTCCTTGCAACTAAATTGAGAAACATTCCCAAAAATAAGGTACACAAATCAATTTGAACACCACCTACGAGTACAGATGGGAAAACAGGAGAGAAATCCTTGCATCAAGCATTGCGTCTGACGCGGGATTACATGCGGGGTAATGCTGCGAATGAATCACATTGATGGCAGCCACTAGGATGTGGGTCAGAGTGGGTCAGAGTGGGTCAGAGTGGGTGTTTGGGAAATCTGAAGGCCGATAAAACTTCGCAAGAGGGCAAAAAAATAACAAGCATTTACAATGCAATGGTCTCGGCATTGGTAAAGTTAGAGCTATTGGCATTGCTTATGACATTATTTTTGTTTATGTTTTTAAAACATTTAAAGAAACGGCATTGTTATTTACAATGTCAATAGCTTAATCACCCTCAAAAGCGAGACCTATTGCATTTGCACCCACACACAGAGCCACCTACACACACACTGATTAAGCTATTGACATTGTAAATAACAATGCCGTTTCTTAACATGTTTTAAAAACAAAAACATAAACAAAAATAATGTCATGAGCAATGCCAATAGCTCTAACTTTACCAATGCCGAGACCATTGCATTGTAAATGCTTGTTTAGATAGACGGTGACAGGCACATGCAGATTTAGAGATACGGTGAGAGGCACTATACGTTACCACACTGATTGCGATATGCGCCGTGCGCGCGCAGACATGCACACACGCGCGAACAGGGTGACACACCCGAGGGAAGAGAAGGAAGGTGTATGTGGCGGGATGGACTCTTTTTCTGACACTACTTTCTTCCTTCCAACTTAGGCTCTGTAAAAACTTTGCAGGCGAGCTAGTCTCCCAAATCACAGGATTCCCACTGACACAAAGACAGGCAGAGGAAAGAGAGAGAAAGACAGTAGCAAGAGCGGGGCGAAGAGACCGCGAAGAATGAGGAAACAGGGGCGTGGGAAGTGATCGCAGATAGAAGAGCAAAGAGAAATCAAAGAATGTGGAGAAAGAGAAGGGGAGAGAGAGAGAGAGGGGGGGGGAAGAGATGGGAAAGAAAGACAGCAGCAAGATGGACCGAGGAGAATGGAATGATAAGTGGGGATCGAGAGAAAAGGGTAGACGGGCAGCAGAACAGCAAAGAGAGAGGGGGGGGGAGAGCGGGAATAGAACGGAGAGCAAAAGAAAGAGAGGGAGGCGGAGGAGCAACACAGACCAAGGGACACATAGGCACACAGCAAAACAAATAAAGAAGAAAGAAAGTGCAAGGTAAGACAATGAGCGTTGGAAAGTACAGATAGACTGCGAAAGAAATGACGCAATATGCAATGGAGAAAAAAAGAGGGAAGAGGATGGAGAGGAAAGATGACAGACAGAGTGTCATAGAAGTGAGGGACAGAGAGGGTGAAAAAGGACCCCCAAAAGAAGGAGAGACTGACAGAAAGAGTTAGAAAGAAGAGGACTTGCGAGAAATGAAGAGAACACGTGAGAAAGAGACGAGGAAGGAGAGTGGAGGGAGACAGCATGATGGGGGAGGTAAAGAAAGAGGTGAGAGTAACAAAGATGAGAAGAGGAGAGGGACAGAAAGTGAGAGGAAGGGAGAGAGAAAAGGAGAACGATAGGAAGCGATGAAAGTAACAGAGAGAGAAAGAATAGGATACAGGGAGGGGGTTAAGTGCGCAGACGCCTCTCCTGACCCACGCAGGGCAGGCAGCTGCCGAGCGCCCTGTTACGAGGCTGCGCTCCCGTTTGTGAAGGCAGACAAGAGGTGGGGGAGGGACAGGTGACATTTCATCGGGAGGGGGTGCGCAGTTAGCAGGGGGATTGTGAAAGCAGGCAATGAGCCCCTGTTTGTGATCACATTCCTGATCAGTGTAGTCTGTACACAAAAACACAAGAAGAAGCATACTAGGGCACATTTAACACTACAAACATGCGCAGAACATCTCACACGTTACAATAGGCGCCACAACATTACATTCAAACACACAATTACATATGAAAATAGTACAAATGACTTCTTGGACTCCAGTTTATCGTACCTCCCCACTTCCTACGTATTCATGGGATCCCCTCATGATATTGGGGAAGGAAGAGCGGAGAACTGGGAATGTTTCCCGAAGATACCATGAACTACACATTGGGATGTTCAGGGGCACCTGGGGGTCCCCGTGCACCTGTCCTCTCCCCTCCGACAGGCCCTCCAGAGCCCCTTGGAGTCAGTTTTCTCTGCTCCACCAGTGACATAGCCATAAAGGGAGTGGGGGCAGCAGGCAGGTCACTGGAGAGAAAGGCACTTTAGATCCAGAAAACAAGGGGCTTTGCACGGCAGTAAGTTGTACTTACCTCTGTGCCCTAGACTCCCTTACTCGAGGCGAGGAGGAGCTCCAAACATTAGGAAATGCAGATGCGGAGGCAGCTAACAAGACAGATACTGCCCTGACCATCCGATCTGGAGCGGACATCTTTTTCAAAGTGTGCTCTAAGGGCCGGGCTGTCCCCCACAGACGACATCCAGCAGAACATGCTTCCGGTTCCTCGGCCCTGGCTGCGTGAGTGCTCCTAGTGTCTTGCGGACGGAGTCCTAGGGAACAGTAGTACAGAATACAGGAACCGGGCCAAAAACAGAGTATGTATTTCGGGATCAGTTATGCCACTGTCGGGTATTACCATGGCCTATGTAATGTTTTGATTATTTTTCGAGTTTGTAATTTTTAATGTACTTAAAGTGCAGGTTTTTTAAGGTGTACGTACTATTACCATTTGCAATTTGAGTTGTTTGCTTTAATGCAATGGTGGTACTCGAATGTGAAACAATTTATAGGTGCAGCCATGTTGGGTGTAAAACGACATGCATGGGTCTCTAACTCAGTGGGATTTTGAGTGAAATGGCTTAGAATTCATCAGTCGGGCACGCATATTTCATTAGTGCTGTCGCATTTTCAAGATGCCATTTTGAATCTAAAAGAATTTGGGGGCATATTATCAAGGTCCGGCGTTAAAATTTTAAAACTGCCGCTAAAGCGGCGATAATGGGCTTGATAATATGCCGATGTGAATTCCCATAGAAGCCCATGTTCTGGTGTCAACATGGGCTTCTATGGGAATTCACATCGGCATATTATCAAGCCCATTATCGCCGCTTTAACGGCAGTTTTCTGCCGATAAAGCGGCGATAATTTTAACTCCGGACCTTGATAATATGCCCAATAGTTTAATAGGCAGAAAGTAACAATTCAAGAGCATCTTGTTTCAGACACAAAGCAACAGTAGTTGAAATTGCGGCTGATTTAAGGAGGTTGTGAACATGTTTTTCAAAAACAGAGATATACTTTGCACTTCTTCGAAAAATAAATTCGCCTCCGTTGCTTAGATCCGCTCTCTTCAAAAATGCTGCAGAGTGGTATAGAATGTGATAGGAATGTTATCCGCAAAACTGCACTGGTGGGTGCTCATTGTGGCTTTTCAATAGCCAAACAAACTAGCTCGCACTCCAGTCAGCTCAATGCGACGGCGCACAAAGAGCGCAGTGCATTATATTGTGCAAGGGGTATTTGTTGTCATCGCTTGAACAAAGGATGTATATATTCACTGCGTGCTGTGCCATCGGGGTGCGCATGGTTCTGTAGGAAGCAGGCCAAAGGCTATGGGTGCCGCCAGGGCATACACCGTCACCTTTGGACGAGTGAGGGTGGAGGAAGAGCGTGCCGGGGTCGCGTTGTTCCCTTCCACCACCCGTGTTTGTTGCGCAGTCTTGCAGCACTACAACCAACAGCAAGGTTCGTATTTCGAGCCTCAGCCAGTCGGACAAATACAGGAACAGACATGATTTTGTCACAGTTAAAACTGCTCACGTGTCACACCACAAATTTCTTTGGTTGGGAGCATTTACTACCTGTTATATTTGGGCTCAGAAGCGGGAGAAGCGACTCGAGAAGAGCTATATCTATTTTATTATTATTACACTAAATATAAAGACAAGTCCCACAGCAAATATAGCACGCTAAAGCATGTATAAATAAATATCAAAAGATAGCGCATTTTGGACAAACAAGCGCGAACAATTGCTCTGGAACCTGGCAGAAAACCCCAGCAACAGCACCGGAAGACACCACCGCCTTTCTCCGAGGCACAGCAGAAATGCCTCGGAGAAAGGGAGCGTCCTTTTCAGATTCGGGGGCGTGTTTTGCTGTTGTCTCCTCCCTGAGACTTTTCGCAAAAAACACGCCCCCCGATCCGAAAAGGACGGGGCATGATTGGAGTGACGGGACCTCTTCTCCAATGGCTGGCCAGCATTTACTAGGCCAGCCAATGGAGAACAGGGGAGAAGAGGGGCGGGTTCAAGCCCCTCTTCTCCCAAGTCATTATCTCTCGCGAGCGAGACTGCGCAAGCGCAGCCATCGCTAGCCGAGACCTAAAAAAGACAGATTGGGTAAGATAGGTGCATCCACTTCTCTCTGGCCATGTACTGATCTATAAACAGTAACAAAGTGTCCTCAAAACATTAGGTACGTGGAGAGTTTCAATGTTGCGGTATAGAATCAAAACTGTTTTGTGCAGTTGGGGAGGAGTGTTTTTTTCCTTAGAAAGGTCCAGCTGCTACAGTGTTCCCTATTTTGTAGCACTGCTGGTAGCCGGTGTTCATATTACTCATTGCAATGGTATTCAGTGTCGGAATGGCTTTTGGTATTCAGAATAGCCAGCTCTCTAAACTGCAGGCCACACAGATATCTGGGTGAATACTTCACAAGCTTAGCTTCTGGAGGTTCGGTGTGTAGTCGTGGTGGACATAGAGTGATAGGAATGTGAAAACACTGATAGTATATGGAGAGGATAGAAACGCAGACATGAAGGAAGCCTGTATATCAGGAGGTGTACGAGGACGCTGACCGGGTGATACAGAGAAGATGATGGCACGTCTGTAGACTAGCGTTCCTCTCGCGGTCTCCAAACCTATTCCACCTGCACTAAAAGCACCCAGGTAATATGTGCCAATGTTCATCCTGTGTCTCGCCAAGGAGCAGGGTCATCTGCATCATGAAGACTTAATATACGGAGTACAGAGGTCTTCTTACCATCTCCCAGTTGTATCATGCAAAACTGCAAGGACCAAAGAAGGCCACATCTGTTCACCATGTCCCACTCTTGTCAGCCTCTCAAGTGATTTTTTTACCCAGGTGACTAGAAATGCACAATACAAGTCTTCACACTACAAATTCCAGTACCACCACAAAGTCTAGAAGGGGTATTTCTTTTCCGAGCTAGGCCCAGGCTTTTTGATTAAGGTTTCAATTTCAGCTAGATATTTTTCTATTTTGGTGTTAAAAAAAGGTGTAGACCTTTAGATCATAGCAGCCAAGTCTGTACCAAAGTCCTGGAGAAAATGGAGGTTCAGAGGCTGCTGAAGCGCTGCGAAGCAGTCCATTTAGACTTCGGAGTTCTAGAACTTCCTATCAACCAGGTCTGTCCTGGGGCAGGACATCGCAGATAAAGAGCGACAGAATATTTGCTTTGAAGTTACTTATTTTACAGTGGACTGTTTAGTTTAAATGACGGGAGTGAGTATTCAAAGTTCCTCACAGGAAAGACCAGGGTTCTCTGCTTGAAGCTCATTTACTTGGGAACTCATTGTTGAAATCTGGAATTTGAGGGCTCATGATTTCTGTTGAAAGCCTTGTCCATGCTCAAACAGCAGCAACAAGATTTAGCCAAATAGCTGTTGCTCTACATGTGAAAAATGTGCACGTGTAGTTGTATACATGTCTTCTGGGCAACCCCAAGATTTGACACCCCAAAAATACTAAACTCAAAGCAAACACAGTTTTTTTCAAACCAAACATTTCCCCTTCAAAAGTGGAAAATAAACTAACGCCACAACGAAAGCCGTGTTATGGAACTATGTGGTTTGAATTGGGAACGCGAATGAATGAATGACCATTATTCAGTTAAATCAAAACTTACAATTAAAAAAATAGATTAAAACTAAGAAACATAATATAGTTGTTGTTTGCAATTACAATAAAAATTCAGCTTACAGAAATTGTCTCCTTGTTCTTAATGACTCAGTAAATGAAAGTGCTTAGTGCAATCAGAAGCTGCTGCACTAAGATATTGTGGTCTAAGTGCAAGCAACCCTCAGAGCTCCTCGCCTAAAGTGCTTGGTGGTTAGAGCATCATCAGGTTACAGTGCAAGTTCACAGGTACTTAGTGCATTAGCCAAGGTGGTAAACGCGAAGCTATGGTAAATACTAAGCTATGAGGGACTGTCTGTAAGCACAGAGTTCGATGCATGTTCAATTACAATTTACTCTGTGATCTAAGTGGCAAACGAGGTAAAGTTGTCTGATGTGCTGGGAGGCTATTGGGCTGAAGTATCGAAGACTAGGTACGTATCAGGTTGCGGTGCCAAGACAGCGTGGGCAGAGTACCGGCGGGAGACAAAGTCATGACCATGGTTTTGGGGGCATTATCAGGTTACAGCGCAAATTCGCCGGTTAAAGCAGGCCCAGCTCCAGGAATTTTTATTTGGGTGGGCCAAGGGTACTTTTGGTTGGGAAACTGCTGCAGACCTAGTATAGGAGCCTCCCCAGCACTGCAGGCCCAATTTGTTGCTTCTGGAGGTAGCCTACAACTCCAAGATTACATCATATCTACTTGCAAACACCCATAATGATACAACGGATTGCTTCTCTCCGTAGCCCCCCCATGACCTCCTGCTTGGATTCCCTCACTACCAACCTCTATAAGTGCCCCTCATCACTCCGTAGCCTCTCCTCATCATTAACTACTCCTCGGATGCCCTCACTGCCACGCTCCACCAGTGCCCCTCATCTCTCCATAGACCCTCCCCCTCATGACCTCCTCCTCGGATGCCCTTCCTACCACCCTCCACCAGTGCCCGTCATCTCTCCATAGACTCTCCCCCATGACCTCCTCCTCGGATGCCCTCACTATCACCCTTCACCAGTGCCACTCATCTCTCTGTAGCCTCCCATGACCTCCTCCTTGGATTCCCTCACTGCCACCCTCCAACAGTGCCCGTCATCTCTCCATAGACTCTCCCCCATGACCTCCTTCTCGGATTCACTCACTGCCACCCTCCAACAGTGCCCCTCATCACTCCGTAGCCTCTCCCTCTCATTACCTCCTCCTCAGACTACCTCACTACCACCCTCCACCAGTGCCCCTGATCTCTCCGTAGCCCCCATGACCCCCATGACCTCCTCCTTGCATTCCCTCACTGCCACCCTCCAACAGTGCCCCTCATCACTCCGTAGCCTCTCCCTCTCATGACCTCCTCCTCAGACTACCTCACTACCACCCTCCACCAGTGCCCCTGATCTCTCCGTAGCCCCCATGACCCCCTCCTTGCATTCCCCCACTGCCACCCTCCAACAGTGCCCGTCATCTCTCCATAGACTCTCCCCCTATTGACTTCCTCATCGGATTCCCTCATAGGCCCTCTCTCATATGCATTTCATTTGTTGTATAGCGCTACTCATAGTATAGGGTGTCACAGTACTTTACATCATGCGCACATTATGCAGAGAGAATGAATCATACAAGTATGTAAATCAGCCAATAGGGAATGTCACATAAGCCACTGAGGATTACCAGGCTCAGGAATCACGTCATCCATACTGGTGGGTAGTATGTTTTAAGAGAGTTTGGTCTGGAGAAGCACAAAGACAGGATTTAAAGCATACCCCAGTGGTGGGCGGGGGGCGGTTGACTTTACTGATTAAAATGCATATCTGCATAAACAAACTCTTTATAGCAACATTAAAATAATGAAAGACTGGGGAAAAATTAACTATATAGCAACACACAAAAAAAAGAAGTTCTAATTATACCAGTCAGGTTTGTATGCGGCTCTTTGATGACAGTTCATAGGTCGCTGTCCTGTTAGGATTCAAACACATTATTGGGATAAAGGACATTCAATTTAAGACGACAGTGACACATAAGGCACCGGTGAAATGGGCACGACACTTGCTTAACGAAATATACGTATCCGACTCACCCGGAACCCTCAAGTGGGCAATAAGTTGAACCACTTGCCCCATATTTTACCATAAGGTTTGGGGAATCCCCGGGCTTCGAAAATGGGCTCCTCCTGGGCTCCACACCAGTCTACTCCTCGCCTCCACCTCCTCACAGTAGGCGGTTTAGCCTGGGACCAGAGTGCTGCTATGTCCCGCTTCGCCACCACTACCGCCGTTCCCAGGAAGCGCTTGTCTGCCCGGGATCCATCAAGGCCATCAAACACCCCCAGGATCAGGCACAGTGGGTCGTGGGGAACCTCCCAACCCAGGGCCCGTGTAAGCTCAAGTTCCACCCCACCCCCCCCCCCCGAATGGCTCAAGACCAGGACACTGCCACACCATGTGGTAAAAATCTGCTGGAGCGTGGCTGCAGCACGCGCAGGCTGGGGAGGGCGGCATGTGGGCGCTGTACAGGCGTGCTGGGGTGAGGTATGCCGCATGGAGATAATAGAGTTGAACAAGACTCAGTTTGGAGGAGGTTGTCAGGGTCTTGGGGGCCATAAGGGCGTCTCTCCAGTCCGCTTCTTCCAGGGGGCCCAGCCACCCCTCCCAGCGGGCACTGAGCCGGTCTAGGGACGCGGGACCATTGTTCACCAGGGAACGGTAAATCCGTGACACCCCACCTCTGCCAAGGTTCCCCATCATTACCTGGGCCTCCCAGGGGCTAAATTCCGGAAAAGCAGTGGGAGACGGAATGTGTGAGTGAAGGGCATGTCTGAGCTGTAGGTACTTGTAAAATTGCGAAGGAAGGAGGGAATGGCGTTGTTGTAGGTCAGCAAAGGATCTGATATGGTCCCCCACCCAGACGTCCCCCAATAGCGAGATTCCGACAAGATCCCATTGACGGAAATCCTAGAGAGAGGAGACCTCCCCCAACCATGCTCCGCTCCACAGGGGTGTCTGACTGGTGAGTGTCCGGTCCCACTTTACGTGGCAGTAAGGCGGTGCGCCAGGCCAGAAGTACCGTCCTAGTGACGGAGGGGGTGGGGGGAGAGCCTGTGGCACTGGGCTCCCATACAGGTATGCTTGAACCTGCATAAGGTCCATTGACCTGAGTTCCACCCGATACGCCGGTTCGGACCAGCCGCCCGCGAACCAGTCGTGTATCACAATGAGCCTTGTGGCCAAGTAGTAGAGGTGTAGATTAGTGACCCCCATGCCCCAGTCGTAGGGAGGAATGCAGCAGTGTGCCAGGGACAGTCGCGGCCTCCCGCTTCCCCATAAAAACCGAGTGAAGACACCGTCCAGTTCCTGGAACCAACTGCCCGGGAGGTGGGTGGTGATATTTTGTAGGATGTACAGGAAACGGGGGAGGACCATCATTTTGAAAAGGGCACTCCTGCCCAGGGGGTTGAGGGGGAGGGACTGCCACTTCCTGAGGTCAGCTCTGGCTCTGGCAACCAAGGGCGTGATGTTCAGGGCCCACTCAAGCTCTGGGAAGAGGGCGACCCACACCCCCAAGTACTTGAATGATTGCCTGCATAAGAGGATATTAGTTCGCCAGTCGAAACATGCCCGGGAATGGTGAAGGGGGACCAGCGTGGATTTCGCGCCGGTTTGAGCCTGAGGCCGGAGACCCGTTCAAAGGCTGAGAGGGCTTCCAAACAGCGTGGGCCAGAGTTCTCTGGGTCTGCCAAGAACACGAGGACGTCATCGGCATACAGGGCTATCTTGTCAGTGTGACTCGGATCCCAGGCCAAGCCGTGGATGAGGGAGTCTTGATGGATAAGGGATGTCAGAGGCTCAATCGCCAAAGCGAATAGAAGCGGCGAGAGCAGGCAGCCCTGTTGAGTGCCCCTCTGGATGGGGAATGTCTCGGATAACACGCCATTAATGAGGACCCGTGCCCTGGGTTTAGAGTAGAGGACCCGGATAAGGTGCCGGAACGGGAGGCCGAAATCCATCTTCTCCAACACCCCATCAAGGTAACTCCAATCCACCGTATCGAACGCCTTTTCAAAATCTTTAAAAAGCCACGCCAGGTACGAGGTGAGATGATGGCAGGTGGAGGCGGCGTATGCAATGCCGGGTACCCCGGGCAGGCATAAAACCGCATTGGTCCGGGTGGACCAGGTCCTGCAGGTGGGGACGGAGCCATTGGGCTACCACAGTGGCGAAGATTTTGACTTCTGTATTAATGAAGGAAATAGGGCGGTAATCCACACAGTCAAGGGAGGGCGGCTGTGTCTCTGGGATGACTACAATAGTGGCCACATCCATCTCTGGTGGGAAGGACCCTTAGTCTACCACGTGTTTGAATAGGGCTGTTAAGGGTGGGACCAATGTGTCGCAATAGGCCGAGTAGTATTCTTGGGGGTAGCCGTCGGGCCCGGGCGTCTTGCTGGAGTGCAGCAGTGAGATGGCCCCATGGATCTCTTCTGGGGTGAAGGCCTCCGAGGCCAGCTGGGAAAGGCATGGCAAGTGTGTATCAGTCTGAGCCAAACAATCCGCCAAGGAGCTCCAAGGAGGTCGGGCCGTATAGAGGGCTGCATAATATCCAGCGAAGGTTCGTGCAATGGCTGGGGATGTGATGCGGTGGGCTCCAGTCTCAGCCTGAATCTCGGGAATAATACGGTTGGCTTTGGGATAGGACACTAAATTGTGAAGTAGGTTGCCATTTTTATTGCCCCAGCCATACACACGTTCCGCCGATGAGCGCTATAGCATTTTAGCAGACTCTAGTGAGATCTGGCAAATCTCTTTGCGGAGCAGCGGCAGCTGCCGAGCGGAGTCATAGTGTCGCTGGTAGCTTGGGCCTCCTCCAGCTGCGCCGCTTGGGCCTCCAGCTGCACGAGTCGTGCGGTCCGTTCCATACGCTTCGCGTGAACCAGGCCTCCAGCCACACCTCGTAGGACGGCCTTGCCGGCCTCCCACAAGGTTTCCGGTGAGGAGACAGAACCCGTATTGGTTGAGATATAAAGCTTCCGTTCCTGCCCGAGGGATGTGACAAATTCGGCATCCTGCAGGAACCAAGCATTCATCCGCCATGCCGTACGGGTGCCTGTAGAGGAGGTCCCGAGGGAGACGGGTGGGGGGGGGGGGGGGGGGGAGGGGGGGGGGAGTGATCAGATACCCCTGGCAATACAGTGACCCCGGACAGCAGTTGACAATCTGTGGCAGGCAGTAGGAACAGGTCGATATGGGAGTGGGTGTGATGGGAAGCCAAATTGTGGGTGTACTGTTCCTTACGGGGGTTCCACACCCTCCAGGCATCGCAGAGACCCAAGGCAGAGGACCAATCAGAGAGGCGTTTTGCAGAGGCCAGGCGGGAGGCCGATGGAATACCGGTTGTGTCACGCGTAGGTTGTAGGACAGTGTTAAAGTCGCCCCCAACAACAGTCAGGCCCGGTGGGAAGGATGAAAGTACCAGTGTGAGGCGGCGGAGGGCAGAGGCCATGGTGGCAGGGGGAATGTATGTACAAAAGAGATTAAGGGGTTGTCCCTCGATCGTACCCGTCAGGGCCACATAGCGGCCTTGCGTGTCCATCTCGGCACGTGCCAGGGTACAAGGAAGCCCTCGCCGAAGTATTATAGCTACCCCCAGGGAACCTCGTGTAAAACCAGAGTGCCAGACCCTGTCAAACCCGTATCTGGCGAGGAAGTTGCATTGTGAGCCCAGAGGTGTGTTTCTTGCAGGAACAGGTGGTCTGGCGCATGCCGGTGGGCGCTACGAAGGACAGCAATACGTTTGATATGATCAAGTAGGCCGTTGACATTCCAGGAGAGGATGTGAAGGGTCCTATTGAAGGTGGATGCCATCGAGGTGAGTGGTGTGTGGATGGGTGGATGGGTGGACGCAAGCGCGAAGAGGCCCGGGTCCCATGGGAAATGACGTTGCAGGGCCTGGGGTGGTGGATGGAAGGAGTGTAGTACGATCAATCTCGTGTCGGCATCAAAGGCGAATCGGTGTGTGTAGCTACCGAATAAAACTGAGAACAGCGGCCCGTAGGCGGCTAAAAACAACAAACTGTTGGGAAACAACGGTTTTCCCCCCCTCCCTCGCCCCTCAACTCCCCCCACCCTATACTTTGGAAGAGGAAGCATCTGTCGCCCTGAAAAGAGAAATCAAGTCAAACCAACAACCCCACAGTGAGGCTAAGTGCTAAGCTAAAACGGTTAGCGAAACAGGAGCATGGCAGAGATGGACCCCCCTCCATGTGCCGGATAAAAGAGTCGTCAACAGCTGCCAGTATAGTCAGGACAACGTTGTAACCAGAACTAAGCAAAACCTGAAATTAAGGTGGAAAGTAAGTCACCAGACTCAGGGCAACATTAAGCAGAACAGCCCCGTTGTGGGAACCTCGGGAACAATCCTGTTGTAGAAGCTGCCAGGAGGCGAGAAACAGTGTTCCTGTGGAGTGGCCCTGCTCAAGTGTTCTCATCTTCGCTGGATCTACGGCTCTCGGGGCTCTGAGACAGGTCAGAGTCTGACATGGTGTGTCGCAGGGTTTCAGAGGGGCCAGGGATACAGCTCAAGTCAATCAGTCAGATAGTCGGGCTGGGGAAGGCGGACCTCAGAGCCAGCGCCTTCGAGGGAGGAGGTAGAGAGGACGCGCCCAGCGATCGAGTGTCTGTCCCCCGGCGGTAGTTTTTCTTGCTGCACCTGGTCCGGCGTCTCTGGGGCCTAGGCAAGGCTGGATGCGGCTGCAAGAGGGCCTGCTGGGCGGGAGAGGGAACCAGGCCCATCAGGAGGGGCCGCTCCTCCGTAAGCCAGGTCCAGGCTGCCTGGGGACTGTCGAAGAAGAAAGTCTTGTCCGGGAAGATAACCTTGAGCCGGGCCGGGAAGAGAAGACCATAGCGGAGACCCACGGCGTGGAGCTTCTGTTTGACTTTGTCATAGGATCGGCGCTGGGTCTGTACCTCCTTGGAGTAGTCTGGGAAGACCATGATTTTATTATTTTGAAACTGCAGTGGACCATGTGCCCTGGCTGCCCTGAGGATAGTGTCTCTGTCCCGGAAGTTAAAGACCCTCAGGATTATGGGACAGGCGGGGGCTCCAGGCGGTGGTTTGGGGGCCAAGGAGCGGTGGGCCCGCTCAACAGCAAACCAGGGCGAGAGGCCCTCCTTGGGCATCCAGAAGCGCACCCAAGTCTCCATGAACGTGTCGGCATGGCCCTGCTCCACTCCCTCGGGAAATCCCAGAAGGCGCTGGTTGTTCCTCCTTGATCTGTTTTCGGCATCCTCTGCCCTTCGGTGGAGCTCAGAGGTCTGGGTTTGGAGGCGGGCCACCTGGACCTTAAGTTGGCCAATGTCGTCTTCTGCAGTGGAAAAACGGGATTCGGCCTCCGTGATGTGTGCTGTAGCGTTGCACAGGTCTTGACAGATGAGAGCCACATCCACCTTCACCTCGCCAATCTTCCTCTCCACGGATGCCTGCGACATGCTTATCACCTGAAGGATGGTGGAGAGATTGCCCCCGGTGGCTCCCGGCGCGGCTGGTGCTCCCCCACCAGGATCCCGATCCGCCGTGAACTGATACATTTTAGTTTGAGTTGCAGGGACAGGGTTCTGTGGGGCGCAAGTTCTGCCCATCGCCTCCAAGGTATAGATCAATCCGGTATAGACAGAGACAAGCAATGGACCCGCAGGGTGAAAGGGGAGTGGGTGGGTCGACCGACACCCTGTCCGTCAATGCTCAGGTGCGGGGCGCCTATTACCGCAGGGAGGGCAGCCAGGCCGGTTCGGGCGTCCATTACAACAACAGTCTCCCAGCACGGACCCCAACCAGGAAGGAAGGAGGAGGGGAGGGTGGAGGCGCCAACGCTGCACCACCGCACTGCCACCAGATGCGGTGGCAGAACCCCACCCCCAGACCCCACTCACCGGAGTAGACACCGCTGGTGTGGAAGGAGCCACACACGGCCTCAGGTCCATGCGTCTCAATGAAGGCAGGTGGGCCGCCACTCCCACGCAGGGCCGCAGCGACCTGCAGGAGCAGGCCCAGGCCCAGGACAGACCAGTCAACTGCGGTAGGGGAGGCGCCACTCGGGGCACCAAGCAACTCAGGAAGCAGGCCCGGGGTCACCAGGGGAGGGAAATTGTGGGGGATTAACGAAAAGGGGAGGCCAAGGCACTAAGTCACCTCCTCGCCCCGCCACTCGATGTGATGGGCCGATCCCCTACCTCAAGGCCCACTTGCCAGCGAGGGGGGGGGGGGGGGAACAAGTAAGCCTCCACAAGTAAGCCTCCAGCAGGAGGCCAGTCCCCACCTCCACTCTGGGCAAGACCCCCGGACACAGACAGGGCCCCAGGTAGGCCCCGGGCCCACTCTCCGCCACCCGATCCGGCAGCCGAGGTCAACCCCTCACTTGGTCACTGGCCTCTCCCGCAGGCCTGTGGCGCCAAGGGAAGCGAGGCCGTGTCAGAGAAAAAGCCTCTCGCCTCCACACACTAGCTCCAGCCAGCCCAGAGGTCTCTCCTCCCTCTCTGAGCAGCCGATGGGGCTCGGGCCTCTCAGGTCGACGTCTTTGGGGTCGGGTAGGCCCACCTGGAGCCAGCAGGCCACACGCCCAGCAAAACAGTCCCACGCCGGGGAGCAGGGAAATCCAGGCCGTGACGGATCAGAGGCCCAGCGGGGGCCCAGGGAGCCTCCGGGCCCATTCCCCCTTGATGCGCCGCCGCCCGATCCTGGCGGCCGATAAAGCCGGGTAGGGGTGCAGTAGGGCAACGGGGTTCGTCCGCCGGTCAGCTCGATGATGTACCGCAGCAGCGCCCAGGGCCACAGGGCGGAGCAGGCTGCAGACATAGTGGTGGGCCCCTTCTCGGCCCTCCGCTCCCCCGGCAGCGGTAGTCAAGCTCTGCCACGCCCCCGGCCGCCGCGACCCACCGCGGGACAGGCCAGCAATGCGGTCCCCTTTTGGAGAGCAGCGTCTGGCTCTAGCAGCTGGGAGAGAAATCTCCGTCCTCTGTATGCAACCTAGGTGGTGGGTCCCGCTGCGCTGCTCCGATCCGCTGCTCTATGTCGCCCCTCTCCGAGTTCAGCAGCACCGGCCTGCAGGAGGACACCACCACCCTCCGCGCCGTGACATGGGCCTCGAAGGGAAGTTCATCGGCGTCCAAGACCCGCAGCCTCGGGCCAGGCCGCCGGGTCTGCCATTTTGTGCGTGCGGCCGCGGCAGGGGAGTGGAAACAGGCCGGCAAAGGCGTCAAAACTGTCTGAAAACTGACCCAAAGTGTAGCAGAGTTGACAGCGGGTCTGTAGCAGTGAGAGTTTCAGGTGGATGGCGGCTGTTGGCGACAGGTGCGAAGCGGATGACGGAGGGAGTCCGGAGCACTCTTCGAGTGCGACCACCATCTTGACGCCCAAGCCCCTCCCCCCCATCTGGACATTTTTACTGTTGTCTTGCATTCATGGCAGAGCCAGTCATGAAAATGATACAAAGCATTTAAATGAAATATACACGAAGTATGTGTATGAACAAATAGCCACACATTCCCAAAGCATCCACAAAGTGTGAATCTTGCTGGGCCTTTGCAGATAAAAAAAGAAAGACGGAATAGCCACACATTCTCTTACCTGCTCCTTTGGAACTCAGTCTCACAGCCCGATCTGATAAGCAGCTGAAGGGGTCAGGAAAGGTGAACCAGGATAAACAAACTCCTTTTCTCAAGGGCTGAATAGCGAAGAAAATATCCACGCAGCACGGAAAGGTTACCTGGTGCCAAAGAAAGGATTTGTCCCCTTCGCCATGCCCCTATTCTACTTGCACGAGTTGGCAGAGACACAGCCCACCTTTCTAAAGGAGATACGTGATTGGGTCTGGGCTCTTTCTCACAGGCACCCCCAATCACGCAGCTCATGAGTAAGAAGAAAAATAACGTTCAGAGGAACGTTTTAAATTTCGGTGGCCATTTTCTGTTGGTCTTCTTAATGTCGCTGCGAGGGCCAAGGTTCATGTTTGGGTGGGCCTGGCCCACCCGGCCCACCCGCTAGAACCGGGCTTGGGTTAAAGTGCTTAGTGCATTATCAAAGATGGGAGGCAAAGCTATGGCTACCAGTAAGCTATGATGGCAATCTGTGGGCGCAGAGAGTTCAATGGAAGATCTAAACCATGTACAGAGGGGCTCGGCAGGGGCATACTGATTTACTATTAACTTCATGATCTTAATGAGACACTGGGTAAACGTCCTTGGTGCACCGGGAGGCCACTGAGCTAACGAAATCAGACTAGGAGCAAATAGCCGAGACCGCTCGTAGTCGAGTTGCTATGCTAGGAGTGGGCAGAGTACGCAGAAGTCTAGATAATCAGGACAATAGTTTTAGGGGCACGCCAAGCAAGCCGAGTGCTTTTACAGGATGTTAGACTGAGATGGACAAAATGCATTCAGGGCATTAGCAAAACAATAGTGTCCTGGGAACACGATACAGCTGCAGGGCTCCTTGTGCCAATAGGTAGTGCCAGCAATGAGAGGTGGTAAACTATTGCTTCCTCAATCCTACATAATACTAAGGCTCCCAGTTTTCCATTTTTACTGATCTTCACTGATAAATACAGACAAAAAACATTTTTTTCCGGTCTATATTTACTTGTAAATGTGCATAAAGTTGGGAAATAGTTTTTTTGTGTGATTATAAATGGTGTCACTCATGCCTGTCAGGCTAATAGCTGTGTGGATTGACAGGTAAGGGAGATAGAACAGAGAAAATTTAGGAATGAGGCCTAAAAAGTTGAATAGGAGCACAAGTTTGATACTAAAATATTCATGTTTTTTGTACAAGTGAATTGATTTATTATCTATGGGTGTTTCGAGCAATGAAACCTGCCAGACATTCAATAAGTTTAATTAATGTGGAATTATATTAGTTGCAGCTTCATTTTTTCACGAAACCCAAAATAAAATTGGACAAACAGATCAAGTGAGCAAAAAATAAACATGGATAAATACAAAGGGACATGTCAAAAAAAGAAATACCATAGAACCGGCAGCCCTAACAATAACCTATTATCAGACCATAACATCGCTCTTTACGCCGAAACCTTTGTGAATAAGCCTTACGCATCAAGAAGATCTGTTCCTGCTAATTGCACATGAGAAATCAGGAGAGTCAGAGAGAGTCAGCGAGAGAGTCAGAGAGAGAGAGTGGGAGACACACAGAGAAAGAGTGAGACAGGCAGAGTGAGCTCAGAGGAGAAACAAAAGCAAAAGGGAATAAAGGAAGTAAGAACCAAAACAGGAGAAAGGATTAAAGAAGAACACAGAAAGATAGAGGAAAAATAATTCAGGCGAAAAAAATGGAAGAGGGGAAAAGAAAAAAAAAAGTAAAGAGGAAGGAGTCGACAGAAGGAAAACAATGGGAAAGATAAAGAGTAAATAAGGAAAGGAATGAAAAAGGTGAACAGAAGAGGTGAGAGAAGTGAGAAAAGTCGAAAAAGAATAGAAAGCAGTACTGGAGGAGTAAGGAGAAGATGGAATAAATAAAGGAAAGGAGAAAGTTGAGAAGGAGAAAGAGGAAAAGAAAAAGACAAAAAGAAAAAATGAAAGATGGGGAACGAGCAGACAGAAACAAGGAGAGAAAGAAACAATACCATGAAATAGGGGCACATAACAATTAAGGGCTAAAACCAGAAGTTCAAAGTTTGACTTCCAAATGCTTCCTCTTTAGGAAGTTATCAGGGGTAAATTAAAACCCAGTGCCCAGCTTCCAAAGAAATAAAATCTGTACAAATGCGACTTGATTTTTTTGTTATAAAATTGTCCGATTTCCAAAATGAGGGAAATTTGTGTTTTTTAGTAAACGTTCAGGAACGTAAAAGTCAGATAACTCTGCCGAAGGGCAGAGTGGAGTTGAGCGAGCTCCCAAAGGCCTCAGGGCATATTGGGATACAACATTTTCACGCGGTGGTCCGACAACGGGGAGCGCACCATTACCAGCTGGAGGAGACATACGAACCAGCTGGCAAGGCTGCCATTGTGACTATGCATGACTGGATCAGCACTTCACTCTATATGCAGATTGAGCCAACCGGACTGTGTCGCACCTACTGAGGAATGAAATTATAGAAAATTAAATGCATATTGAACACTTGAACTTACTAAAGGAAGACAGAATCTTGTACGAAGACTCAATGTCCCATCAGGCAACTGGAATGTGGTTGCACTATGCACACGCCCACTGTAGGCTGTTAAGTGAATAAAAAGATGGAAATGAGAAGGTACAAGCCTCAGGTGTCATGTGTAATTGCCCAAGAAGAAGGGGTTGAAAAACCTTGAAACGCGTTGGCAGTAGTAATTCTTTGACGCATGAAGGCTGGCTGAATGGTGAAGCCGAAGGGCAGAGTGGAGTCGAGTGGGATACAAAATATTATATATATAGATTTTTTTAAACAGGCAAAAGGTAAATCTTCTAAAAAATTTGACTTCGTTAAAGAAAAGGTCCCTTGTTTTTGGCCTTAAAATCGCCATACCAAAAACTCACTTTAATCCTACATCAGAGTGAAAATAAATGCTTTAAAAAATGTTTATAAAACGTAGCCTAGTTTGCAGCCAACAGTAACTTTATTCAGCTAATGTCCAGCTAAGGTACTGATATATAGATATACAATATACAGAGTCATCATAGTAGGGGTCACCGACAATCTATTGTTTGCTAGTGCATGCTGATAGCCTGGTGCTAAACCACGACTTGCTTTTGTTTTTCCACCATCTCATTGCCACATTTGCTCGCCATGGGAAGCAAATCAGTTGGACACCACATGTCTGAAAGAAAGGGAAACTGGAACAGGCTACCTGATCATCAACAGAAGGTGGACGATACCCATAAAGCGTCGCACCAAGCAATACTGGCGAAATTAAGATTTCCATATTTCCCGTCAGATAAATTCTGAAAGCCAGAGCTCCTTTTGAAGACAACCTGGTGCCAACCATGGCCTTACACTCGTCAGAAGGAGCTAAAGTGCAGAACAGCTACTGCATGAAGTCGAACTTTATAGAAGCCACATATCCTGAACCCATGTGAGCTTACAAGACCCACTTGGTGCTAAATTAACACATATCCTGGGAATCGAAATCATGGCAGCTTGAGGAGATTCCTCAATTTCCCCATCCCACTATTTTCTAGATGCCCAAACATTGACACTTTTCCCATACATCTGTAATATGCATATAACTCGCTAAATAACCATACAAGGCATTACTATGATAAAAGGTACCCTCCATGTTTGGCTTTTTCTATTGGTCAGAATATTAGTGAAAGTTGAACTTGTGAAAAAACGCAAATTTGGGATTTTAGGACTAATTTCAAAGGCAAAGGCTGCAGCTTTTGAAAGTGACACACGTATCTCATACCTAGGATACCATACGAGCTTTTAAACACACCATTTTCAAAATGGTAGGTGAAAAACAATCAAAGCCAACTGAAACCCGCTTCACTGGAAAAGTCATACCACTATATGCTTAATAATACATCCACACATTATACAATATCCTACACGTCAACGCACAGGTCACGAGGAAAGAAACATCAAATATTTTAAAGTGTGGAAAATCACCTGTGAGGGTCTCAAGGCGCAGGAAAACAGCAAACATGAGAGGTTTTGTGCTCCACCCGCACTCCACTTTCAGCAAGATTGTTTTTTTTAGGCTAGGAAACATTGAGGCAACCTGTCTGGATTTGTGGGCAACATGGCATTTGATGTCGAGTCACTAAAATGCCAACAGTAGCAGATGGGACATCAAACACCCTTTCACCTTAACTACATCACAAGAATTGACACCATATGACCTTTGATCTTGAATCCCAGGAAGCGATGCCACAAGACCTCGATCCTAATATTACAGTAATTGTTATCACTAAAGCATAGTGTATAGCTCAAGGAGAAAATATATTAATAAAATGACAACTACATGTAGAATAACAGTCGTCGCCAAGCTCCCCACCAGACATATGCCCTCACTGTTACAGGACACTCTGGATGGAGAGCTATAATGACCTTTCCGCTTTAACTCTGTAAATATGTCATATGTATTTGTGTAACCTTAATCGCTTTAACTTTTCTAAATATGTAATCGGTAAGGAACAGGTCATTTGAAAATGCGTAACTCTCACCATGATGAGCCATAGGAGCGACATGTACGGTCACCTACTACCCCGTTCCCCTGAATTTCTCATGTAACGTTCTTGGCTCCATTATAAGCACTCTGACACCTCTGGACAATGTTTGGGCTTTATAAAAATGCATAAATAAATGGAAAAAAAAAAAAAAAAAAGCACAAAAACATACGTTGGTCCACTTGTAATAATTCACATGGATCATACATTGAACGTGAAATAGGTTGTTGGCTTGAATTAATCCTTGCGTCGTTAGTTTTATTAAGCGCCATCGCTCATGTGAATCACCGAGGCAACAGTTGTGTTCACATTTTTCGTGTATTCACCATACTAGGAGTAACTTGAAAGAGTACATGCTTTTTCAAAATGTGTTCATTTTATGAATACGCCAAAGAGCGCGCGTTGTTAAGCACTGAAAGTGTAATGTCCCAGCAGGAAGTGCAGAAAGTAACCAGTGCTCATAAGGACATGGCTGCTCTTCTGTCCCCAAGACCACTTAAGCCAAATCTAAAGGCCGGGGGTGCAAAGGCAGTGCCCGAGGGACCAGCTGCAACCCCTGGCGACCTCTAAATGACACCCATCAACATGACCCATTCTGCCCTACTACCCGCAGAGGTTCCCACTGCTCTCTTTTCAGCTCCCTGACATCTTGCTGAACTGTGCTTCTGTGCAGAGAGGTGAGGCAGCCTTTAGTCTCCAGGTTTGCTCGCTTTACAACAGCTACTAGTGTGCTTGGAGGAGCTCACCAACAAAGAAGAAGGCTGATAAAAGTAGACAAGCCTTCCCACAAAGAACAAGTAAGGCAGAAGCCTCCTACAGTTCATGTATACGCTGAACCTGGAAATTAATGCAGTAGCAGAAATAGAGAACCGCCCCATCTTAACCAGCACAGAGTTTGCTAACCCAGCGACAGTGAAAGCAAAGAGGCAGTAATTAAACCGAGTTGCCCAAAACTATTTCTTATTAATCCATGGAAGTCAACACTTCTTTCCAGTGCTTTGGGTAGAATGCACTGTAGCCATTAAAATTCACTGGCTACCAAAGGAACATTTTCTTCACTAAAATGGAGTATCCAATATTTTCCATAACTACAAAAACTACGCTTACTAACCGATTCATCCAAACTAACTGGCAATTTACAGTCATGACTACGGATAAACCAAATTAATCCAGCCAGCCACTCAAAGACTGCATCAGCACAAAGTAAGAAAGGGAGACAATCAGTTGTGTGTAACTGTATGCAGCGATAGGCCTCCTCATCTGCATATGCACCTTTGTGTGCAGACACAGGGTAAAGTCAACAGGCAAGGAGGTCGAAGATTGAAAAGGAGTGCCTAGGTGTAAAGACGCAAAGTGAACAAGGGACACTCCCATGGAATATGGTACTATGAATGCAATGGTTAGTTAGAGCGGCATCATATAAACAGTGTTTTGTACCATATCTATGACCATCAAAGTGTGGGCGACATAACTAAATTAAAGAATAGGTTTCTTCTGGGCATGCCAAAGAATGAGGATTACTTAGAAGGATACTTAATACATACACATGCCTTCCATTTCAGAATCTTTAAACATTTGTTTTTAAACCAAAGAAACACATTTACCCTGCAACACCACCGATCAGTTGAATGTCACTCTGCCCTCAAGCTGTGTGCCACTGCTTCACCTAAACAACTTGGATTAAGAGGGTCCCTTTCGGTTGTCAAGCACACCGCAAACATATCTCTCCCAGTTTTCTATACTGTGGTTTACATCTCTGAGAAATGAATGGATTTAAGCTAACATATAAATCCAAATTGTAACCTACTAGACAACTACTTCTTGCGATGTGATGAAAGATAGATAAATAAAGAGTCAGGTGTTGCGCCTTATGCAAACGCACATCTGACAAGCTCAGGGGGTAACAAGGTGTGTATGAGCCTAAAAGGAATACAATACTCAAACTTCATATAAGGTACATCAGAGTTTTTTGTGCCTAGGTCAATCATGCTCTTCACACTGTAGTTACACTTCCACATATGTGGAGCATTTCAAGCCGACTAGTTTAGGATCTTCGAGCAGCAGAACATATTTCAACTTCTTGGTAAGGAGGAGTCTAGCAGATCTCCATCCAGGAAAAAGTGATGAACCGTGCAACTAGAGGATGGATCAATTGAGTCCAGTTTTAATTCCCTTATGAAATGGGCCTTACTGAGGTTCTTTTGTTGATTTTTCTATCTAACCAGAGGCCTTCCTCTTTTCTACGCTGCAATGGCTGGTGTAGTGCTGTTCGGAAGGGGTAGAGAGAAAGAGCACTTCACACTATCCCTTCCAAACACTGAGCCCCAGTGCAACTCCCAGACAAGACCATAATTTAGTGATTATAGGTTAGCAAACCCATAGCCAACCTTAGCATGAAACACATAGCATTTAACTGGACACACCTCACCCTGTTGACTCAAAAGGAGGAAATGGGGCCCGATTACGATCTTGGCTGGATGGGATACTCCATCACAAACATGACAGATATCCCGTCCGCCGTTTTACACATTCCATAGGATACAATTGACTTTGTAATACAGCAGACAGGATAACCTTCACGAATGTGACGGAGTATCCCATCCACCAAGATCGTAATCAGGCCCCAAGTCAGATCCTTGGGTGGACCCGATAGAAGTCTAACGTAGTGTTGCACTAGTTGGAAAGCTCTAGAGGATTACACCCACAGTAAATTGATATCTACGCAACCGTAGGAAGCAGAGTCCAAGAACTGTAAACTAACTGAACGTGAAGCCCAACATATTTCACACAACTCACCAAAAGATATGTTCAATTGAAACAAGTTTTTACATTGAATTATTACTTTACAAAGTAAACAATGTATAAAAACAACTGAAAATTCAGAACAGATGCTAGTAAACAAAGGCTCCAGGTAAAGGGAGTCTCAACAACATTACACACTGGAAAATAATTATATTTCCATTCAAAACTCTGCTTCACCTGCATCACTCAAATGTGACTGTATAGGTCCTTTAAACGGCCACAACGCAATGGCGACCTTCGGCTCATGTGTGCGTTTTTAACCAGTTTAGAAAGTGCTTCTTTTGGAGTTAAAAATAAAAAGGAAATAATTTCTGGACATCAGGAATATTTCTTGGCAATATACAGAAAAGTAAGCCCATCCTTTTTAAAAAAAACAAAAAACAGAAAGGAGTAAATAATCTGCCCAGTACGGGAAGCAATTGTAATGAATCATATCTTATCATACGATAATTTACTGTGGAAGAATTCAAAAGTTGTCTGTGGAGCAAACGTGATGAATACAGATACAATGTGGTTAACAGTCACATATCTGCCCAAGGGAGAAAACAAAAGGTTTCTTTTAGTGCAAGTGCCCCTAAATGAAACTCTGTAAGTGTGGGGGCTGGAGGCGCACAATGATTCATAAGCTGCTCACCCTGGAGGCATAACCGAACATTAACAAAGTGGCATTCTGCAATCTACACTGTTAGTCATTGTTGACAATGCAGTACTGAGTAACTGGAATTGGACATTTTCACTTTCTTTCACTCAAATGTCATTGAACTTCAGTGTTGCTTTTTAGACCCCTCCCCCTTCCCTGTTCAACTTACAAAAACAAGCCCCTACTTTTAGTCTTGAGAGGTGCTGCTCAAGTTCAGCCCTTCTGGGTTCTAGCTCCAGCCCTTTCTAACAGTTTGCAATAGCATTTTTAGATCTGGTGTTAACCCAGACTATACTAAACATGTGTGGTATATTTGCTTATAGGGACTTTTAGCCACTCTTTGCTCTATTGTGGTGTTAGAAATGGGGATCCTGGTTGACTGGGGTAGAAGCCCTGGTCAAACAGTAACCATGATCCTAGTCGAGATCAGACACAAGCACACCCTAAATTAACCTGTGCTCACCCTCTGGTCGCTTGGCACACAGCAGTCAGGTTTAATTTTAGAGGCAATGTGTAAAGTATTTGTGCAACACTTCAAACAGTAAAACTGTGAAAACACCACGCAAAAAGAATCCACACCATGTTAAAAAAGTAGAGCTTATTTGAATGAATAAACAAGACCAAAATGACAAAGGTCCAATGAGCAGAAATCGAGATATGAATTTTTTTAAGAATAAACTGTAAAATATTACTTAAAAGCATGAAGTGCCAACCGGGGATATCTGGTTATGCTGGACATGGTCAAATCCAAAGTTTAGGCAGACCGAGATGGAGGTCAGGTTAGATAAAGTCCCAGATTAGCCCCACAGAAGTTTTACCTTCTTAAGATTTGTACCAAGAGTCTTGTTTGCAGGGTAGAGGTTCACTGGGAGCAAGAAGAGCATCGCTGGGCGGCAGGGCACGAAGAACAGCCCGGGTGTCGCAGACGCACGGGATGAAGCCTTGCTGTGGCGATCCACGCTGACAGGCAATACTTGCTGTGAGAAGAGGCGACCTGTGGAGGATCACGATGGTTTCCGGTGCGAGCGGCTCATTTCCGGTGCGAACAGGTACGTTCCCGAAAAACCCAAAAGCTTGAATTTAAGAGCTTATAAACCACTTCCAGGTGCCCAGGACCTGACAGGTGCCTCTTTAGGGTCAGGAGCTCATTGAAGACAGTTCTAGGAGCAGTGGGGAGTCGGTTATGTCCCAGAGGCTCAGACCAGGAGGCCAGCAGAGTAGCCCTTTGAGTCTCTCTGGAGTCCTGGGTTCAAGATGAGTTCCTCTCCAGGCAAGAAGGTGGCAGGTCACAGCAAGGCAATCAGATCCTTCAGAGTGGCAGTCCAACAGAGTGGCAGTCCTTTCAGCAGCACATCAGTCCTTCTTCCTGGCAGAGTATTCACAGGTCCTGAGGTGTACTGAAGTGGTGGAGTTAGAGGTCTAGTACTTGTACCCAGTTGGGAATTTGAAGTAGGGGAGACTTCAAAGACAGGCATTTGAAGTGCACAGAGGTCGTGCCCTTCCTGCTCTGGCTTCAGACTCACTATAGGGGTGTACGCAGCCCTTTGTGTGGAGACAGGACACATCCTATTCCGGTGTAAGCGAGGCCATCCTGTTAGGATGGCCCATCAAGTCACACCTAAGGTTCCATTGTATGTGGCTGTCTAGCGGAATTCACAAAGCCAGCAGTGGTTGGAAGATAAGGGCTATGGAGCAGCGCCCTGTCCGTTTCCTGAGTTTCAGGCAAAGTCAACTTAATTCTGGCACATTCAATTCAATATGGTCATCCAACTATTTTCGTGGTCTAATCTGACCCTCTCTTCGACGATCAGGCAACCAGGCGCATTCGAGAGGCGAAGTGTACAGGTGGGCTTTGCTATGAACAGTCCTGTGGCTGGGTGCCTCACACACAGGGTAGAGTTCAGGCATTGAGTGGAGCCTGTGACATCACTGTAGCTTGATAATCAGGCGCATTAGGCTACCGCCTGCGCCGAGGCTGCGCCCAAGTCAAGCAAAATAACGGTGTCTGCAACGTCCTGAGGTTGCTCACACTGGACCTTTTATCCTGGCTACAAACAGAAAGCATGCAGAAAGCCTCCTGTAAAATATCAGACGTCTGCGCTGGATATGGAACATCAGGTAAGGCTCTCCTGCGCCTCGTCCTCCTCCTATCTGCCTTCAAGTAATGTAATAGAGCCCAGCAGCGAGGAGCAAAAACCTTTTCTGTTCCAACTGAAGCCCAGGTTGCATACATTAATTTTACAGTATTTTAAAGCAGACGAGATGCTGAGAACTGGTTTGGAGCATGCCTCAATTAGAAAGTCAGAGACAGTCAACAAATTCATAAATCGGTGTCCGTGGTAGTCATTGCTCATTTTTTGTGTTAAGTCATTTATGATCTGCTGTTTCTGCAGTGCCTACAATGACTTGTGAACGTCTTGCATCATGTTACGCGTTCACTATTTCTAAATTGCAAATGTTTAACAATTTTTAAGGGACTCACTAAATCGCAGTATACACCTTGGAAGCATGAATGTGCGTACGGGCGATGCTGATTACGGACTAATGACCAGTAGATTATAGCCAGGTTTCAGCAAAAAACATTTAACTCACTTAGCCACATTCCGGGATTTCATGCAATCACAAAGCTTGCTCATATTCAATACATACTGATCTAATCTTATGCCCTACCATTTTGAAATGTCACCAGCCGCCACTGCATAAAGCTCAACTGTAACCCACCCCAGACATATGGTCAGAGACAGACAGCAGGCACCAAATTGCTAAATAAGAAAATACCAACTTTCGAAAAGTGGCATTTTCAGAATTGTAATTTAAACTCCTGCTTCACCAAAAATTAGGATTTTAAATTAGCATTCCAGGGACACTAGACGTGGGTGTTTATCTCTTCCCAACCGGAAATTACACTTCTAAAATGCAATAAGGTAATCCCAATATTATCCTATGGGAAGGATAGGCCTTTATGTAGTGAAAAACAACTGAGAATTTTTCAATACGAAGACATGCAAAACTTAAAAGTACATGTCATGCCTTTAAATACATTGCACCCTAACATCTGGGTGGTCCGGTGCCTAACTTAGGGGGTGACATATGTATAAAAAGGAAAGGTCTGAGGCCTGGCAAAAGGTTTATTTTGCAAAAGTTGACATGGTAGTGTAAACTGCACTGACAGGCTCTACAATGGCCTGAGACAACGGTTAGAAGGCTACTTAAGTAGGTGGCACAATCATGCTGCAGGCCCTGTAGCAGCATTTCATTTACAGACCCAGGGTACATGTAGTGCACTTTACTACGGACTTATAAGTAAATTGCATATGCCAATTGGGTATCAGCTAATATTACCATGTTTAGAGGAGAGAGCACATGCACTTTAGTACTGGTTAGCAGTGGTAAAGTGCTCAGAGTCCTAAGGCCAACAAAATCGAGGTCAGAAAAAATGGAGGAGGAAGGCAAACCGTTTGGGGGCAACGATGCAGAGGGTTATATTCCAACAGGTGTCATTCATGCCCGTTTTCTCTGCCCACAGCAAGGAACAATGGGCAGCCCTCTTCAACTACTGGCAAACTTCACTCCGACAGCATTCTACTCTTTTACAAAGAACTCCTCTGCACACAAAGTAGTTCCTTTCAGTGCCAAGGACTACCGTGGCAATGTGTACTTTTTAAAGCTCAAAAACATGTTCTTGCTTTTAGCAAACTTGTTTTCATATTGGTGAGGCCCCCGCAGCTTCTCCAACCATGAGGTTTTTGAAAACCACGGCAAAACAAAACACATAACAACAAGGCCAAAAGGCTAGCAGCCAGCGCAGACCACTTGGCTTTGCCAACGCTGGTTTGCTTGTTGCTGGATTGGCTGACAATTTCTTAAGCTCTCTCTTCACAATGCTACACTGTAAAGGAGAATAGCACAGTAGTATGTCCGCATAGCCACAGTCTCCCCTACCACCCACTTCTCACTAAATAGGAGAGAAAGAAGACAAAACCACAAACCTCTGTATGTTAAGGTTTTCCATCAGTTATGCTGTATTTATTTACCACAACACCCACATTTGCACATGCAAGGTGAAGAATTGAACTGGAGGATGTGCCTACAAGGGGTATCCAGTCTTTGGATAGCCATCAGTCTCTCACCAATCAACAGCACATAAGCATACATTTCCACCCAACAATGCATACCGGTGTTCAATCTACCAACCAATGAAAGAGTGAATACAAAATGAATGGACCAGCGAATGGAAAACACAACAGAAAGCTGCTTGCTCTTCCCAAAAACTTTTTCGAAGGAGGCCTCAATCTTGAATGGGGTAACCACAAATGCAGATACTTCACCACTCTGGAAAACCTTGCCAATTGCACAGCCTCCATCAACTCAACCAACCCACTCAAACCAAAGGTAGAATACTCAATCTTCTATTGGAGGACGACAGCCACATGACCGACTCCCCCCCCCCCCCCGCACACATAGGATAAACCACTTTACCAACCCGTCACATATTATTCCACCCAGTCATTCTGCTAAATATTAGAAATGAAGAAGATGGATTTGCCCGCTGAGAAAGCTTTCCCTGTATGCTCCAAATCAGCAGCGCCCCTAAACATAAACTCATTTTCTCACAAATCAGTGACAAGGTGATAAAAGAATGAGAACATCATTACAACCACAGAAGACACACTAACGGCACTAAAAACCCCAAAGGCGCCAAACCTCCATCAAAGACCCAAGAACCTGGGTTCTCAATCAACTTCCCAAAGAAAGAAGAGCTCTCACTAAAAAATAAAATGAATGGAGAAAACTGAAACCACCTTAAGTTGTCCACAAAAGACAAACTTGAGAAAGATTACAAATACAATCTGATCAGCGAAATCCAAATACTTCTAAGAGCAAATAATCTCATAAATTCATTATTCTGGCACATCCAAAATCTCACCTCCAGCTGACAAGAACACACAGAAATCCCCTCCAATGAAAAATGCAAGAAATTCCACAGGAACATTTTGCTTAGTTAGAAATGTTTTTGATAGGAACACCTCAAACTTGGAACCTCACCAACCCAAAACGCAAATGTAACTTTTTTTTTATATATAATTTTTTATACTTACCACACCTGAAGACCTAGCAAAGACCATTAAAACGCTCAAACCCACAATTTAGTTCTGCTTTCCATCCAGGAAAAAACTATAACAAACTATTTTCCTATTTTTGAGGACACATGGTGTGGCCTGATCGACACTTCCCTTGAACAAGGCTGAATCATGGGCTCATTAAATATCAGTCAAATCACTCCCTTGCTAAAGAATAAATAAATACAATTTTTTTTTAAAAACCTGGACGCCCACATTTCCAATAATCCAGCCAGCTACTTATCACTGTCAAATAGTTCTTGGCTGAGCCATAGAAAAACGATACCTCCCCAAACGGAGGCTGTGATTTCCAAGGGAGACATGCTGGCTAACTACCAATCGGTCTTCAGAGCCAGCTTTAATGCTGAGATAGCAAACTGAAAATAAAGGATACATTTGGTACCTCCATGCTTGTTTTGTTAGACCAGTAGGCAGTCTTCCAGACCTGGGTGCTATATGAATACTGGAGCACCATATGAGCTTTGGAGAAAGGGTATGGAGATGGTTCGCCTCATTTGTCACCGACCAACAACATGTGATAAGAACTGGGGAAATTTCTCCTCTGCAAATCCAAAATTACATAAGGCGTCCCACAGTGCTAATTCTTAGCTTCTGCCCTATTCAATAGTCTTTACCTCAATGATGCAGGTTTCATCATGCACCAGTGACATTTAGCTGTATCTAAAAATACCAAACAAACCAACATCGAGAACATCACCCTGAGAAACTGCCTTTCAAAGCTAGAAACCTGGATGGCAGTAGAAAATGGTACATTAAAAACCTAGAAAACTAAATACATCCTCCTTCACTCTCATTGAGGAGCAAGCTCAACCATCTATTGTGGACACACTACGGGATAGCTTCACCACCGCACTTGCTCTTTTCCACACTTAATCCATCCCTCACTTATCCTACATCTGAATAAGGTCACTGAAATAACCAATGTCCTCCTTCCCCATGCCTGGCGGAAAGAAAAAAAGAAGAAAAAAAACAACAGACACCTCACTGCTACTGAGGACCTTGCAACAGCGGCCCATGCTCCTGTCCCAGCCAGATTAAAATTGAATGTCATCCTAGGAGGGGCCCCTAAATGTCCATTTCTGCCAAGTAGTTCTCCACTCGGGTGGCTAGGCTTGCCACCTCCGCAAGCAAATAAGATCACAACAACTTCAGACTCTGCGAACCTCAATATTTCCCCATCACAGCAAGAATTCAATTCAAGCTCTAGTGTGGGGCCCATAAGGCTATACACGACTTCAATTATCCCCTATCACTCAATACTAGGTGGATTTGCTCTCCATTTCAGGCAGTGCAAGAGGCCTCCGAACCACTGCTTGTTAAAACTCTTAAAGTCAGATCCCTCACAGCACTGAAACCAGTCTTTTCTAGGATTGCCACCATAGCCTGAAACTCACTACTGTCAGAAATAATGAACCAAACTTTGTTCATCCCCTTCAGGAAACACTTTAAGGCATAGCTATTTCCAAAATTTCTAAACCAACCAACACAATTTCTAATGGAATAGTTACAACTCCAGCTGCATCCCTGGCCACTACCTAGTTCAAGCATTTGTTCGCGTAAGATCTACTCACCCCTTTGTACTGCTCTGACAGTTCCAAATTTTTATGTTGAGCACCCAAATACCCTATTGCCTTAGTGATGTATATAAAAATATTAATTAAAAAAATATGTTTTGAAATAATCTTATGATCAATCTTTCTATTCAATTTTAGTGTGTGATCAGTTAACCTCTACATTCAAGGCATTGGCGCAGCGGCCAGAGTGGCTGACTCCGGAGGGCGGGGTTCACGGTTCGATCCCCGGCACTGGCAGCAGCTCAGCTCAGCATCATGTGACTCTGGGCAATAGCTCACTTAATGTCCCCGATTAACTCCAGCGCCTTGAAAACCTTAAGCGGAAGATATGTTAGCGTTTTACAAATAGGAATTATTATTATTATGTTTGTGTATTCCGACACAGGAACTTAGCACACGACAGCTGCAGGGAGAGGCAGAACGAGCCTAGCAACTCTCAAGATGGACCTTAAGATCATGTTCCTCAAATCTGAATTCAGGCCGACACAGTCCAGCTAGACTGGAGTCGGTCGGAAGCTGCTTTCCTTTCAGGTCAGAGTGTCATGTTCTAGCAGTCCGGGCTTGACTGTTCCCAATGAAGCATGGCCTAGTGCTTAAACCTGCATAGATACAAGTGCAGTGGCCCAATGTTTTGCTCAGAAGTCCACAGCGGGTGCTACTGAATGTCGAGGGTGCAGAATAACATAGCTGCATGTCCTTAATGCCACCTTCATGTCTCCTTGAATTCACTCTTACAGGGTTTTTTACATTACATCTTGTTTTCCTTTGAATTATTTATCCATCTCTTTCTTCCTTTTCCTTGTCTCCTTTGCGTTTTTCTATCTGCTGCCCAGAGTCTGATGTGCTGGTCACTAAATGAGGGACCCCTAACTCCCACCGGCCCCCACACCCCCCTATCCAGCCTACGGTTAAAATTAGGCACTAGCAGGACCCTCCAGTCTGAGCTGATTTGCAGAAGGATAGGCCTGCCTGGAGTGGTAGAATGAGCAACAACAATAATAAAAAAAAAAAAATAAATAAAAAAAAGTGAATCACGACATAGAGTGAAGATCATCTTCATTCAAACATTCGGCCGATCACTTTTTTCTATTCCCAAGTAAGCAAAGGCAATAGACAAACACTGTGGAGCGGTGAGAAAAAGCAAGCACCTTTCTAAGGGAGAATGATGCTTTCACTGATATCACAATGACTGGCAATCAGAGAAGAAGCAAAGAGGGAGAAACAGGGCTTTAAGCTCTTTTTGGAAGACTTATTAATCCACCAGAATATACAGTAAGAGTGCCTTCAACTCGAAGTTTTCCTTCTGTATGCCCCAGTGCAATAGGCTAGGTGTGGGCAGTGGCTCCAGGAGCAGGTTGCTCACGCTCAGCCAAAGAGCAGGTGCGGCACAGAAAGCAGGCTTTGGCTCACATCACAGCATAACGAGGAATTCCAGGAAAAGCAAGATCAGAACTGTAGATCTGCCAGAGTGTTCTTTCAGAGGGAGGTTATGCACCACCAGGCAAATGCGGACAGATGAAGATAGGCGCTCGACGACCTTCTTCAATCTTAAGACAACCGATGTTAAAAATCACCATGGATGAAGGAAAGGAGGGTAGAACGAGAACACGGATTGGGAAAATAGACCTCCAAATGTAACCTGAAGCATGAGCCAGAGAACAGTTTATCCAACTACTCTTCCAAATCCTATTAAAACTTGAGAAACCTAAAATGTGGCTACAGGACAGTGACAAACTTACTGGTTTTGTTTTGTTCAATTGTCAAAGAAAATACTTCATTCGAGGAAAACCGGTCAAAATTTGCCGAACCCAAAGGCTGAGGTAGTGCTTTCTGTGCATCCCTTAAACCCCTGAGAAAGATCTTTAAAATGTGAATACATTTCTGGTGAGTTAAAAGCTTCATGTCATTTTGCAGAACGATCCATGTGTATTCTTTACTATGGAACACATTGCTTGCTCCCACTAGTAGAATTAGATGCATGTGCTCCCAAAAGCGTGACCAATTTATGGAGTGCTATCCAATCGCATATGATTTGAGCGGTTTTGGGATCCATCGAAAGAGGTAAAAGACATGCCAATGCATCATACCAACCCTGGTAATGAAGTGGATTTGCTAGGGAGCTGTAAAAGCAAATGGTGTGGACTGGTTTAAATGATCAAGGGGAAGCATTTTTAAGGTCAGAAACTACAGATGTAAGTTTCACTCACCAGTATACTACTTTTCAATATCACCTTTCTCAATGTAGCAGAATTTTCCTCTTACCGAGAAGGCTACATTGATGCCAAGATTCTTCTTTAGAGCAGCAGCAAAAGAAAAGTGAGTATTTTCACAGTGAAGATGTTTTTATCGGAAATCTCGGTATTTATGTTAATTCTTTGATCTGAGATCACAATTTCCTTCTGCGATGCAGAATACAACAGTAAATAAGTTTCTGTCTCTGTGGTTTCCCTGTTAGAGACACTGACTAAAAGCTGGTTTGTGAGAGCCTGTAAACCAACATCTTCCACCTGTTGTGCAAATAATGAGGACACGTCAGTGTCTGTTAGTATTCTTGACAGGTCACAACTGAGTGTATGACATAAAATTATAACTGAAACCAAGGATAAACATAAACAATGGAAAAAAGGCTTTTCGTGGCCAGAAATTTCAAAAAAGGCTTTCTTGTTTTTGGTTGCAAAGAAATCAAAGGAGGCGGCTCTTTCTGACAACACTGTCCTTACCCTTAGCAACAGCTCCGGTCATGTGTATTGGGTGTCTAGATTTTCCCAACATATCGGAAATTCTGATACACTTCAGGACGTGACTGGCTTAAGTACCATATTCTTACAAAGTAACCTGCACGGTGGAACTTCTGCTTATGGGGGGGGTTACCTTACATCTACCTGTAAAGTGGTTAACTCTCGTAGGGGTGTCCTTTGTTGAACTTATTGTTGGTAAGGAATACAGAAATTCTCGCTTATAGAAGTAAATCAGGTGAAAGCTATTAACCCACTGTTAAACAATTGTAACTTTTCCCTCAGTATGTCAGTGAAGTGCTGAACGACCATCAGGATTTTATACTTTTTGAATCTTTTCCTAAAATGTGAAGATTTCAAAGCTCAATTTGCAACTATCAACACACCTGGAAGCACAATTAGTTTGGTGAGCCATGGTTCAAAGAGTTCATTTTGTCCTTACTGTCCTTAACTAAAACCCTTACACAGACATGCAAATCATGGACTACATAAGGACTGGCCTTCCATACCTCCTGATGAAAGGGTTGCAATGTACATTAGCTAGTTTACATTTCCAATATTGTTAAGAGCACTACTCGGATTCTTGAAATGGACCACTTGCCAAAAGTTTTTTTAAAAATCACCTCTCCTCCCACCCCTCCGACCACCTTCGATCTGGAGACAAAACATGTATCTACTTCAAATGCAGAGCCAACCCATACACACCACAACCCATCCCTCTAATCAAAATATTTAGGGATACTAGAAAACTCAATCACAAAAGTAATCGCAGCAGATAATTCACCTACCGTAGTCACGTCCCCGTATGAAGCTCTTTGTGATACATTGGCGACAAAATGTGGCAGTATTAAGGGCCAGATTATTGACAAACAAATTAATTTCATTAAGGACCAAGAATGGTAAAATGCACAGTCTATGGAATGAAGAAATTATCACTTCAATCAAAGTGCTGGTTCAAAGGCTCCAGCAAAGTTGGAGGCACTTTATTAAATATAAGGCACAATTAATAAATGCCATCAAATCTTCCAACTCAGGCAAGTTTAACAGATAACCCCACTTCACCAAATACTCAATGCTCCAGTCTTGGGTTTTACTTTTACAAATCATTGTTTGCAGGTGTGTTCGTTCAATTGGGTCAGCAGAAGGGGCGCTCACCTTCGATTGTCAGTACTGCAAGAGTGTTCTAATGTTTGGATGGAAAGCAGGAAGCGGGAGTTACACAGAAATGAAGAGGATGTTCAACTAAGTACATAATCACCTTAGGACAAGAAAACTACCCAGTGCGCATTGGCCAGTCAAATGGTCCAAGTAAACTATGTTCAATCTGTTCAAGGCACTATTCAACACCATATTGCACCATATGATATTGATTTACGTGGAAAATATTACATACCGTGCTGGGTTTCTGCTACACAGATTTTTAGTGCTAGTTGGCAAAGCTACCTTAATAGGTCCTATGGTAACATATTTGCATTGTAGGACTGCAGGTCAGAGTAGTAACAGGATCCTTAAAATCACAGATAAAAAAAGCTAAAGGAAGAAGCAGAAACTACCAGGTCATGGAGTTGAACACCGAACCCACTACAAGTCAGTTTTTTGCTTTGCAGGACCACAAAACAATTGTTTTTTAATCTATGGACATATATGTGCAATTGTCGTATAAACCAGGATCAGTGGACATATGTGTTTGCTGCACCAATCTGATTGCAATATATGGAGGATAGAATTCAAGTGGGGCAAATTCAGCCCAAAGTGATACCATTTAGATGGGTAACTGCAATATAAGATTTGTGTGGCACATAATAACAAGACGGACAGGACAGCAAGTGCTAGGTAAACCAAGTTAATCATTATGGCAAACCCCGGGAAGAAGGCACCCAAGTGGTTGAGTGTGGAGGGCCCTTCGTGAAAGTGAAGCAAATACCTGCCAGTTAGAACACACCTTGTAGAGTTAGAGAGTTGGGGTGACAAGAGGATCCCTCATCCATACAATGTATTTACAGATTTTAGGGCCTGAACACCTTGCAAGCCGTAGCAAAGAGAAGCATTCAATGCATTTTTATGAGAAATCACTTTAGCTCACCTGCTACCAAAGGTTCTTACATTTATGTCAGCGTCAACCACTATGATGCAGTTAAAACGACACAAAGGTGGGTGGGCTTTGTCAATTACAGTAAACTTTTTTTTTTTAAACAAGCAGACAGATTATTATAACCCTTGTGTAACATGTCCATCTATGCTATACAGTGGGAAACTAAATGGAAGGACTACAGACTTTCCGCAGGGATCAAATAAGGAGCAGATATCTTGTATAGGAGCTCTAACATCAACATCAATTGCAACAGAGATCAGGTTTTTTTTCCGCCCAGGAGGTAAGTCGTTGATAGAAGATGGTGGGCTGGCCGATACATGCACAAATCTGAAGGTATGCTTGATAGAAGGAAGGAGGTGTGAAAATGTGAATGCCTCTAGAACACGCTCTGGGAAGGCTGCTGACCAACAGTAACACAAGTTAGACTATGCTGCCAGAGTTACAGCAATGGCCCTATAACACATGAACACGAAGAAGAACAGCCTCTGTACCAGTGGTCCTGCAGGCATCATATTTACGGTTGATTGACTTATTGATGCAGTCAAAACGGTATGTAGGTTTGTTGGGCTATTGCCCACAACTAGTGTGTGGACTCAGTGAGAATTAGAGTAAGAGCCAAGGTGCCCACATTTTAAAAGGAGAACTCCCCATAACCATTGGGGTGAGAATCATGGGAAAATTCAGCCAGAATGCCAATTTGAACCAGCTCTTAGCGGCATACTAATCATTTTGTTAGAACAGATTTAGCTATATAGCTATTGAATTTAGATTTCACACCTTCTTCTGCTGTACTGTTCCCCAGATTAATTTCCGGTCACCAGGATACAATTTTATCAGTCCCTGATTTTTTCTCATACAAATCACTCTTATCTGGCATTTTTGTCCAGTTAGCTTCCTCGCTCTGTACCCAAGAGCTAGAAATCAAAAAACATAAAAGCCCACAATGGAAAAGGTGGCATCCCGGTGACAGTCATCTGGTACCATATCAGCTGAAGCACAACTATATCTGAGAATGGCAAGAATAACAGGCTATTCAATATATAAAACGTAGCCGTTTAATTCATCACCAGTTCTCTTCAAAGTACAATGAGCAGGTTTCCTAAGATTCATTGACTATGCACATTCCAAATAGCAATTTTGTCCTAAAACAATGTCGTTGTGTTAGGAATAGTAGAGTACACCCAGGCGTTTCCTAGAAATAGTGTCATTAAAATTCTACATTTTATACAAGTGTGCAGAAACCCTGCATGGCCCTAAAGGATTTTGCAGGCTTCCGTACTGTAGTCTATTTCAGCAGATCACAGCCATCTTTAATTTGCAAGCATAACAGAGCACGATTGACGAGTGTCTGCAAAAAATTAAAAGGATCTGCTTCCGATACACCATCAGGCTGTGCTTCCAAACCTAGTTATGAAGCACTCGAGCAACATCCTGTTCGGGATCAGCAGAACTGTCTCTGGTGCAAGTAAAGTTTCCACAAGCAAAGCTGATCAATCAACTGATGAACTTGCAGGGCTTGGATAAGACTACAGGCTGCATTGGATCAGACTTAATTTGGCAAGACGCGGAATTCAATTTGGGCAAATGTCTTCCTCTGTTGTCTTAGCTTGGCGGTGGATGGGTCACGCCCTCGTTGTGGCATTGCTTGTACTGCAGTACTATTGACATAATAATTCTTCATTTTATAAAAACATGGTTCCTTAACAGAGCTGAAAATAATGGTTTTGTGTACTCCCAATTCTGAAAAGCACACTGACTCACATTATTAATTTTCGTGAAATGTTTAAAAGCCACATTATGTTTTGAAAAATCACATCTTGGGTCGATGGTAGCAGCGGGTGGGAACTCACATTTTTAAATATTGGAAAAAAAAAAACTGGAGAAAAAGATTGTCTCCTTGTTTTCCCAGTTGTGAATTATAATCTGTACAGAAAGCTGTATTCGTTTTTTGGAAAATGTTTTTCCTACAGTTGTTGACTCTCCTGCAATGTTTAGTTTTTTTTAACGTAGGAGCTTAAAAAGACTTTCAAAGCAAACAATTTCACGGACTCCATAAGGGTCTTCATCTACTGCCTTAAGGTAATGGACCAACAAGTTGGTAGACCATTTGGCTGGATACCAAAATGCGAGTCCTGTTGCTCATTGGTAGGTGTTAAAATAAGGAGGTTAGGTATGACGAAAGAATATCCCTCCTGGGACCAGGGTTGTCCTTAGTGAAAAATGGGAGAGGAGGAAAGAAACAGCACGTGAGGAGAGAGAGAGAGAGAGAGGGAGAGAGAGAGAGAGAGAATATATATCTCTACAAACATATATACACACACACACACACACACACACATATATACATACACACTATATTTATATATCACAAACAATACTGAGGAAATTAACATATCCATTCAATAAACATTTGTGAACAATGAGTCCTCTGATTCCATTTCTTTTATGTTTTTTTTAATTTTTCTTGTGTGGTCAGAAAAAAACAATGCCAACACGTGTTTCGCGCACACTACGCTTCTTCAGGGCTTATCTTATATCTTGTTGGATCTATTCCATTCAGTTTTTGGGTTTTACATTTGATCCATACCCTATGCACCTCCCATTGAGGTTTCAGATTTCAAAGCGACATAAAGGAGAAAACATATTCCCATACATAAAGAGTTATTAGCAGTATATTCCTGGTGAATAGATTAAGGAGGGGGGGGGGGGAAGTTAGTAGAAAAGGCGTACACTGCTGACATTTTCAAATGGAGGGGATTCTCCATCTATAAGATATTTCTATTTCCCAAGAACTAGATTTCCAAATAAAGATTTTGAAGTATTTTAAGCGATTAACTTTAAGCCAGGGACATCTTCCCAACAAAACGTCAACTATAGGACATTAACAAAGGTTATCTTTGCTCAGCACCAATAATCTTCTCCATTTTTAGAGTATTCTCTATAAGATAGCAGTTTCTCAAACTGAAGCTACTAGAGGGTTTGAGGAGTTTGGGTAGGTTTGGGTATTTTTAGGTTTTGCCTGCACAGCGCTTGCCTGTGCTTGAGAAATCGATTTTTAATATAAACTTTAAAAGGGACTTGCATCCCGCCTCCTCTATTTCATGGCTTCTCATTGGTTCCTGTGCATGGCACTTACGTTTCCTCCATTCCTACTGGCTGTAGCATATTATCCTGCATTTACCAAGGCTTGTTCCTCGTCTGCTTCTCTGATCAGTTTCCAGCCACCAAATCACTGTTAACAATATGCTTTGGTGGAAATATATTTTCATAAAGTTTTGTCTTTTACTATTGCAGCTACTATATTTTCAAAATGTTTTTCCTTTTTCTATTGCAGCATATTTATACAACAATTTATCACCAGAGAGATTAAATAATTTGCATAGATTTACAGGATGTTGAGCGGCACCGTGGAGACTCAAACCGAGATCCCCAGCTCTGGCCACATCCTCTCCACTCCCGTGTTATTAGTCAGGGGGCTCTTTCATTCTCCCAGATATGGTTGATGAAAACAACTGTTCGTGCATTACATAGGCGAAACCAATGACTTTCCAAGGCTTGTTGTTTCCTCCTGTGAAGCCAGACAGCTAGATTTCTCATGCGCCTTCATTTATACCCAACCTTCTCCTCCCTGACCTGTTGTATCTGATAAGCCTGGTTATCGGAAGCGTTGCCCCCCCTAACGAATATTCCTGGTTTGATTACTGCAATATTTCCCAGAACATGTTATGATTAAATAGCATTTACCTCTGAGTCTTTACAATAGTTATGAACCTCACGGTTGCTTGCAAAGAGAACTAGAAAGGAGAGCCTCGAACTACAACTGCAATTAGTAACCAGAAATCTTACTACGCATGTCTTGTTTCTACTGAGAAACTGAATATTGAGAGTAACCCTGGGCGTAGTTCGCGAAGTAGCGCTACGCGTAGCTATGCAAAGTGCACTACGCGTAGCACTTCGCGAACTGCGTAGTACCCTGTTCGCCCTGTGCAAGATGCAGTTTTCAATGATTGCACAGTGCGGACAAGCATCCGGCACTGTGCAATCATTGAAAACGGCATCTTGCACAGTGCGAGCTGTAGTTTCCTGCCGCTCGAGTAGATTTTTACTCGAGCGTCAGCTTTCTCAACGCGGACTGGTAGTTTCTCATCGCGGGCGGTCGCGAGCATACGCGATCACTCGCAATGATAAACCTGACCTCCCCGCGTTGAGAATTTCGCCGGGTGGTTTATTTTCCACGCTCGCGATCGGCAACTTGATGTTGCTGATCGCGAACGACGAAAAAGTCTCGCCAGGATGTCATTTTGCTTGCTCGCGGTTGCCAACTTGACGTTGAGGACCGTGAGCAAGCAAAAAATGATCGGTACGCGTGTTCGCACTACGCGAATTGCACGTAGCACAGTGCAAAGTAGCGCAAACTACACGAGCGTAGCGTAGTGCTTTGCCCAGGCTTAATTGAGAGGGGGCTGCTGTGGCACGGGAAGCTAACTGCATCAGTAAACATTGCCTTGTCATGGCCTGTGACATGCAAAGGGGCTTAATCCAAGCCCTCATCCCCTTTCAGAACAGATTTACGTTTTGTAGCAAACACTCACAGTTCCAAGGTCAAGAACTGGATGGGCAAAATGGGCAAGTCGAGAAAGAGAGGGGTGCACCTCACTATAGTGAAGTGTGCTAAACAGATTATTGTGAAGCTATTTCACGGCCACAGAAATACAGACTTTTATGCGGAAACCTATCTCGGAAAGCTCTTTCCTTGGAAACAAAACACACGATAGAAAGGGGGAACAAAAGCTCTCGCGTCAGCAACTTTTAATATTATAGTCGAAGATATGTGCAGGATTGTGGAGTCAACACTAATACTGCAAACATCCTTCCTACTGTTCACTTTAATCTTTAGCCAAATTTAGGAATATGTAACAGCTACAAAGAGCTGGAATGGCGTGGTTAAAAAAAAAACACTGGAATAAGGAAGGAAATAGGTTTCAAGTCTCAGATGCCATATTTTCTACGAGCCATTCGCCCTTCACCCCTAGATAAACCCCTGCCCAGATCAGGTCAACAAGCCTACTCCCACCACGTCTTCCTTCTGAGTAGTGTCAAGGTGAACGGTTAACCACCACCAGACCCACACATACATTTCCACATGCCACAATTAAGGGTCTGTTTTTCTGAGCTTTGTTGTCCTCAGCTCATGCTCTTTCTGAGTTACTGTATGAGCTGCAGACAGTACCGCTCTAAACACAAAGAGGGGCAATTGAGGGTCTGTTTTTCTGAGCTGTGTTTACCTCAGCTCATGCTTTTTCTGAGTTATTTTATGAGCTGTAGACAGTACAGCTCTAAACACAAAGAGGGGCAAATAAGGGTCTGTTTTTTCTGAGCTGTGTTGTCCTCAGCTCATGCTTTTTCTGAGTTATTGTATGAGCTGTAGACAGTACAGCTCTAAACACAAAGAGGGGCAATTAAGGGTCTGTTTTTCTGAGCTGTGTTGTCTGCAGCTCATGCTATTTCCAATGTATTGTATGAGCTGCAGATAGATGCCTGCAGCATAGGCACTAACTCAGATTTTACAGGTTATTGTATGCGCCGAAGATAGCTCAGTTTCACAGATAAAATGCATGGACTGAGTCTCGGTTTGTGCAGTGCTCAGAAAGTGAACGCAATATGGCCCCTGTGCCAAATTTGTGATTGTGGTTTGTCGTCAGGATTTCTTTATTCGACTGAAGCCATAAAAAACACTGATAAAACTACAGGCAAAACGTGCATCCATATAAAATAATCGCAACGAGCAAAGAAATCATCTTAAATAATATATACACAACAGGCCATCATCATGAACACATGAGAATCATGTTTGCTAATATTGAAAGCCATTTTTACAAAGATTAAAGATAGCAATAAAAATCTCTATTGAGCCAAGCTGCTGCATAAAATCTCAAATTGGTGTTCTGTGAAATGGGGACCAGAATGAATGGCCGGGGTGCCGACTACTGAGTGCTAAACAGGATGATATGACTTGTGCTATGCTTAGCCCCATATTGTAGTGGCAAGGAGGTAAGTTGTGCTGCCAATGGGCTTGCTGGGGAATGGCAAACCTAAAGCGCAATGTGAATAATCTAAAAAAAAAGGGTAAGATAAAAACGGTCAGAAGGATTTTGAAACCAAACTAAATAGGGTTCAATATTACCATTTGTTGAGACCTGCGCATATCTTACTAAGACTGCTTTTTCTCGACCAACTCCAGTCTCTTATTGGAGCAGAAATCTAGATACTGCTGCTTGACTACTACTTTACGTTTGAGCAAGCTCTAAAGTGGGCCACTATATAGATCTACAAGACCAAAGACCAGAAAACTTTCCTCTCAAATACGGGAGCCAAGGAATCTTATCTGCTCTATCCAGAGCCAGGTAGTCAGAAGTGCAGGTTCTTAGGAGACCTGCCTCCGGGGATCCCCAGCACTTTATCCACAGTAAGGAGGGCAACCCCAATTTGATCCTCCAGATATGGAAATCCTCGCTCCTCATGACGTATAAAAGTGGGTGTGCCACCAGCAGCTGACAACAATCTGCGAGTGAAATGATTTTCCACATACTGAAACACGCCCTATTGCTATAATCCCAAAGTCCTGCGTCATAGATCCAGGCTGGGATGTATTTACTTTTTACCAAATGATTAAAAGAATTAGTCTTTACAAGTTATGTCCCCTCCCCCATCATAAAGCGCTTGGATTTTGTGCTTAATGTACGACTAGGAATGGTTTACCTGCAAGTCCAACTCAACCATACAAGTACAAAACTCATCTAATAGGACCTGTAGACTGTTAACAGCGTGGGCATGAAGCACCTCTTTGTCTGTGTACAATATAATGGGCATCAATTGCATTCCCATAGGCATCATATCTTTCCCTTCATCCACTAGATGTTTATTTATCCCATTTATGTAGAGCAGAGAAGAGAAGGGAGCCAAAATGCTCCCCTGTCTAACGCCTCTGGTAGAGTTGATGTGAGGGCAACATTCCCCTGAGGGGCCATAAAAGACCTGAATTGACAGGTCCCGATGTAGGCAGCTAATGAGTATCAGAACTTCGTCAGCACCCATTTTACCCATCAGATCCCATAGCTTCGAGCTGTTCATTAAATTGAACGTGCTTGATAGATCTATAAAGGCCAGATGTAAGATTCCCCTTTTGTCCAAACATATTTTCCTGCAATAAGATAGAGGTTGAGGCACTGATGTACTGAGCTAATGCCTAGCCTGAAGCCGTATTGGACCTCGGTTAACATGTTATTTTCCTCAGCCCAGCTCTTCAGACGACACAAAAGTACACGCCCTCGAATCAGAACACTGGAATCGAGCAGTGAGATGGGCCTAAAACAGCATGGGAGTGACCTATCACCTTTAAAAAAAAAATTGTGACCACTATAGCAGTCTTCTAGAAATCTGGAACAGGGCCTGCCACAACAGATCTGAAAACATTTGTTAGTAGGGGGGCCCACATATTTGCATTAAATCTAAAACTGTCCCCCGGGACAGCGTCAGGACCTGGCACCTTCCCGGAAACACACCTCTCTATTGCTGTGGTTACTTCAGGGATACTAATAGGAACCGGTAGACGTAATTGGGGTTGCAGTGTCAGATTGTGGACGATTACGGAAATCTCTTCAGATTAGAAAATTTGAGAAGCGGCACACCCAGGCATCAACTGAAATGAGGGATTCAACTTTTGGTACATCTGAACCAGCAAAAAGGGCAAGTTTAATTCTACCCAAAAATATGTATTATTCCTAGGTCTCCCTGCCTCTGTAAGATCATCCCATGCTTTTAATTTATAATTTCACTTTTTCTCTAATCTGTAGTGGATTTGTAGTCTCCTTGCATCCTTGACCTCTTGGGTTTTGCACGGTTGGGATTTGAGAGCCGTCAGTTCTCGGTTTGTGGACAGCTGAGCAGGCTGTGTTAAATCATCCAAAAGGAGGGAGACTCCCTGGGATGCTTTGTGGAGATCAATTCATCCGATTTCAAGCTGCAAATATTCTCAAACTCACATCGAATGTGATCAGATCTGGACTACAGCGAAAGACAACTTAAAATATTTCCAGACACAGTATCCCAAATAAAAATGATGGGATTGATTGTATCCCTTTAATCCTCAATTCTTTATTCTTAGAGAAACTGAACCCATCCTGGTTATTGGGACCTTTTGGAGTTGTGTGGAAAGCCAGCAAAAAGGTAAGAAGGTTACGATAGCTTGTACATTAAGGCTCCACTTCAAAATCAGAGTAGGCGAGTAAGCTCAGCCAATAACACTAAATGAATAGTGCTCGCAGAGTGAGTGCCCAGGAAAGTTTGCATGTGAGCCTTTTCCACACAAAAAAGCTCAGTAACAATGATTAGGTTATAATTCAGGATTAGGGTATTGAAGGCCTCACCATAGACGGTATGTTTACAATGAGTAACACTTTCTTAATTTGAGTTTGTAAGCCGAGCACTCCGCTATCACTATTGTAGCATAAAGTAATATTAAATTCCCGACCCATATTATATAAACAGTATTGTTTGTTTCCTGTTAATAATCATGTAAAAACAGATCAAAGTGCTCCGTTGCCTCATTTACGCTCGGTTTAAAAACATAGTAAAAATGGATTAACATGATATTTGGCCGAGCTGTAAAAAAATAAGATGGTTCTCAGAAAGTACGGGAGCGAACAAAGTTCTGAAGCCCGACATGCAGAAATTTTAACTGAGACAAAGGTAGCGATGCCCCCTTTAGCTCTTCGTGCCTTTGAGGGCAAAACGGGTTTAAAGAATGCGTGCTACCCCATTGATAAAGAAGTTTTCTGTTATCCATGTTTCCTAACAGCATATGATTTTAAAGGCACCAATAATCAAAACGCACTCAGTTTGCAACTTTAGAGCGGGATCCCGCAATCATCCAGGAGATAAGCCTAAGACTATTTTGAGCGGGGAAATAGTCCTGCGTTACAACCAACTCCCTATCGGCCTCTAAATAGTGCAGTTCGCCTGTTAAAAAAGCAACTTCAATGTCTTGGGCTGGGGATGCCTCTCCCGTCCTTGCTGAGTTCCAATAGGATCATTTGAGACATTGTGGACCCTCCTGTGCCGGGTCCAGATTATATAGTTCCATAGTGTGACTTGTGGGATCAGCGATGGATACAGGTGAGATTTCAGTAAGTTGATATACTGAAGCTGGGATCACATCATGACTTGCAGAATCAGGGGTGGTAACTGAAGAGGGCACAGTAAATTGGAAAACTGAAACTGAGGCCAGTCAATCAATATCGCAGAGCCCAGATAGTGGCATAAAACAGTTGTGTGTGGTGATTGCCAAGGGCACATATACTGCTATAGGACTTGTCCTGAGCTTGATAGGGTCAATGGGCCTTCTAAGAGGTGGACAGTAGAAGAAGCCCAAAGGAAGGGCACAAATCCTGCTCTGCTGGTTCATTAAATACTCAAGTGATGCAGCAAGTGGTCCCTGAAATTTATGACTATGCAAACCCCCTTAGAATTTTTGGCAGATCGGCCCAGCCAATCTACTCTGCAGGTCATTTTGATATCATCCACTAAATTCGTCAGCCACCCTGTGTTTTTCATGCACGAGTGAGCGGTTTTATTTTTTTTAAGCCCTCATAGTGTACCTGGGTACCTTCAGCCAGAGTAGGGACCCCCCTCAGGGACAACGATATATGGAGCACACTAGGTGGAAGGTGAAGATGCACATATTGTCTGTTTTTCTGGACCGGGTGCCATGTGCGAAAAGGCTGTGAGACTCTTCAGAAGGGAAACAACCTATGGGTCCCGCTACATGATCAGATGTGTCATTGCTCATCACTTTAGAGTTTGTTCTCTTGAGGGAATTTAATGCAGTTGGAAGGGGAGGAGCAACTGTGATAGTGGAATGGCGGTGGACTCTTTGACCCAGCATTTCAGGTCATAAGCCAGCTCTGTGACTCAGACAGAGCTAGGACTTTTTCAGTTAGGGATTTAATCTGCCCCATGATGTCTGATGGAGGTTTTTCACAAGGACGTCTAGCATTGCAAGGAATGGATTACAGCAATCTTGCATGCCTTTATTAAGTTAGTTTGTTCCAATTGAGCCCTTGTGCAGCACCTGGCAGGGTTGCTTGGCTCAGACGTTTTGGGTCCAACAGGACCCTCCCTCTGCACTTTTCCTCCTTCTTGCTTCCTCTGAGGAGGAGGATGAGAGTTTGGTAGGCTCCTATTTTGGGGAATGGGAGGATGCACGGGAGAGGTCATTCAAATGATCATTAACTATACAAGCGTTCCCCATCCTGCCTGCGTTGAATACATGCTGCTATGTTTAAGTAGAAAGAGATGGCTCTGAGATTTTCCTAACCTCTACCTCTACTTCTGCCATTGTGGAGACTGCACTCCCTTCCCGGGACTGTGTTTCATGTTGTGTTGAGGGATCTTTTATCTGTCTTTGCACAGCATGGATACGATCCTTGACAGTGGTGATGGCCCCCATTGCTGAAGAAAGGCAAGAAGTAGATAATCCTTTTCTCCTCCACTTTTGGTTTGGGTCCGTTTCCTCTTTTCAACAAGCGTTATCTATCATAAGATAACGTCCCTCTGGGCGCAAAAGGGAAAATCGTGTAGGCGAAATTTAAGTAGGTTGGTGAGGTTCAATCAAAATCTACTATTTCACTTTCTTTTCCATTCACCCCCAACACATCTTTACATGGCCCGACCCCGGCTCCATACTAACGTACTGCACCCTACGCGTTCTAGTCTTTTTCTAACCCCTTCGTAGTCCGCCTTCAACCTCTTTAACTAGCAATAATCGCATTTCTTCGGTAAACCCGATGCACGTCTAGAACTAACTGCATGCAGACACGGAAGGTAAGACATGTATTTACCTCAGTGCATTACTGGGTTTAAGGCATTTCACTTCACAACACCTTTTTTATCCGCGCACTAACCACTTTGTGGTTATTCAACTCCGATTCACCCCTGATTACTTCAGGCTCACGAGTCCACAGTTTGGCGTTTACGTTCGCCCCCGGTGATATATCCGCGCACCCGCCTTAATTTTCTATATTCGCCGTTTTGTTTATATTCGTCGTAATTATTTCTCTTTCACGGTGTCCGTTTAACTGCACTTGCGTTCCGTATAATTCCTCACATACCATGACAGAAGATCTTCTATAACCAGAAGGGAGATTTAGAGCAATGTTTGTCTGCTCATTCTACCACCTCCGCAGAGCGTACTATGCATGTAACCACAGAGTTGACTGATCACATCCGGTTAATCTTTCTTTCTCTTTAACATGGGCACCACAAACCAACTACCAGTTATATGGATATAATGTTCACTGTTGACGTGGTCCCTCATTGGACACTAGCTTATTTTAATATTTAGATTCCCCTGATCAAGGGCCCCCAGTGAGCCCGAAATGCATTGGGACCATATTTGAATGACTTTGCAATTGCATCAGGATGTTGTTCCATATCGTTGACATGAATTGAATTCATCTTTATGAAAGAAATAAAGTATACTTGCAATCCTTGGCACAAGAGTTTGATTGAACCTCACCAACCTATTTAAATTTCGCCTACGCGATTTACCCCGTTGCGCCCAGAGGGACGTTATCTTATGGTAGATAACGCTTGTTGGAATCCTGTTTCACAACACTCCCCGGCTCAGAGAGTGATACCTCCGAGGCACACGACAACCTACTCACCCTCCATTCATTATAGGCTGGTGCACGTCTAAACTCCAACATATTTATTTTTCCGTTTCCTCTTTCCCATGACTGTGTGAAGAAGTCAGATTGATTTCAAAAGGTTAAATTGGACAGATAGAGCTTTATAGGCTTGAAGGCCTACCTTGGTGCCAAATTCTTCCACAGCTTTCTGGACGCTTCCGTTAGCCTTTTGCCTACAACTGGAATCAAGAACCAAGAGGTGGGTGAGCTCTGACGGGCGCAGACAGGCCTGCTCTTGGCCCGGTCTTTGCCTAGGGGCGTCCAGCACTGTGGGAAGCTGTGAGCACTTAAGAGAGTGGTTAAATATCCTAAGACCCCACCTAGCCTCTGTGCACACCACGGGACGAAGTTCCACTCCAGCACCTGAAGTGACAAACATTGGGGGCAGCAAACTGCTGAGTGAAGAACCCATGCTGAGGGAAGCGGTGAGTGTTTAAGAGCACAGTTAAATGTCCTGAGGCCCTGCTCAGCCTCGGTGCACACTTGGAGACAAAGTCCCACCCCAACACCTGAAGAAGCAAACAATGCGGGCGGAGTTTTATAAAGCATGAACTAGAAGGTATCAGAGCAGTGCTGAAATATCGCTCCCGGTAACAAAAGTTGGAGCGGTGCTTCTCACTAGCACCTCTCCCCACCCCCACTCCCGGAGCCAGTCGAGCAGCAATGTACCAGTGAGGCTGTGCCTGTGGGCTGAGCCAAGTGGTGACTGAGAAGGTTTACAGAGCAAAATCATTCAGCGCCAGAAGTAGGTTAACCAAAAGCCCACCAAAGTAAGTCTAGAATACAAGCACCATACAGTTAAGCCTAAAAAATACCAGGGAAAATGAGACAAGTGCAGGTAATCTAGTCCTTCTGACAAAGAAAAAGAAAAAAACAAGCATTGGTATAGCCAATAGGTCTTGCCTTTGGGACCTTATAAGTGTTTAGCTAGAGCTTTTGGTTTTGCTAACATATTTAAGTGATGTTTTAAACCTGCATGCCTGCTGGGCAGCATGTTGAAAAGTTTTGATTAAAAAAGTGATATAAGCATTTTTATTACCTTATATATAATCAAGAAGAGATCATGTACAACTGAGCAACTTTATAAAAGAAAGAATTAACTTTAAAATTCTTTTTCACAGAGCGAAACGTGTTGTTGTCCTAAAACAGAAACCAAATAAAGTCCTGAAAACACGCCCAGGGGAACGAACACAAGACAAAAATACCATCTGTTGTGAATGTATAAATGCCACAACTGAAGAACGAAAGCCCAAAATAAATAAAATATACACGTGCCTCGGAACGCAAACGAAATAAAACATACAGCATATCACGTATTTATAAAGTAGAAAGCTCACAAGATAAGCGTGTTTTTTGTCCGGACAACCCAAATGAAATTTAAAAAATCTTGTCAATGTAGCATCCATTTCCTGACAGGCACCTCCTTCAGTTACACACCATCAATGTCAGTATTTGGTCTTCACATAACACTCCTGCCACACTGCACGCTACACAGTTTGGTACAAGTCAGGGAAACTCAGACCTGAAGCCAGGCAGAATAAATAGAAAAATAGGCCAGCACTTAGTAGCCAGATTCAACTGCTGTGGATCCTTGCCCTATAGGGCCAACAGAGGACATGGCACATGAGGGGTGAGCAGATTAGATGCACAGGTCAGCAACAGGCTCAGATACACTCATGATAGATTTTATATATATATATATAAATAAATATATATACAATCTTACACACACACACACACACACACCCACACACCCCCCCTCCCCAAACAAATTGCACAGCAAGACAGGAGAGTCAGGAAACAGGACAGAGGGCCAAAATATACTGCACCCTGGCTTCAGTATGGTCCTTACCAGTTTGTAAGATACTTAGTGTGTATGTTTTTATATATTTGGCAGCGAATACTATTTCGACGAGCTTCCCAAACTTGAACCAGCAATAATATTCAGCTAGAAACAGCAAACGGTGGTCCCCTTACCCTGCCATACAGAGGGTTAGCGATCTGGCCAAAGAAGATTTCTACAATTGACCTACACTTTGAAATGTAAGCTAAGAAATTGCTATTCACATTATAATCAATTACAAATGTTAACCTATTATACAAACGATACTTGCATCAGTTGCTGACACACCGGTGAGCCTGCAATATGTGCACAAGTCCTAAACAAGTGAAGACACTCATCAACTTATAGTGACCTAAATGGTAGTAAGCCAGACGAGTGAAGCTTTAGAGTCAAACAAAAAACTGTCTAATCTGGGATCGCAGTGGTAGGTGGAGCCGTGTGCACAAAAGGCAGACTTTACGAAGACGGTACTGGATGGAAGATGTGGGTACCGGTACTTAACAGCGGCAAGAGAAACAGAGGAAGACTGCTTGCGGCGACACGCTGGTGACATAGGAGGTGGAGAAGACTGCATGAAGCAGTGTTTATTCCACATCTTAGAAACTGATGCCTCGAAAGCAATGAGGCCAGCCCGTGACCTCACGGATTTATGGCCTGTTAAGGAAGCTCCCTTCCCATGCGCTGACAGGGGGCTCTCAGGGAAACAAAGGTATGAAGGGTTAAGGGTGGATGCTGTGGAAGGGTGACTTAGTGAGGGAAACATAGATTTAAAAAAAAAAAAGGCTGCTTGTCTTGGAGAGGATGTGGCATAACATCTACAGCTGCCGACTTTGGAAATGGGAAACCAGGTTTGAGTCTCTGCGTTGACTCTCCTCGTGCCTTCAAAAACAAATAGGAAGCATGCAAGTAGCCGCTCAAAACAAGATCGAGCGAGCTGTTCAGAATTTAAAAACAAGCAGCAACTTCAGAGGAGACGAAGTGGTGGGGCGGGCAAGCAGTGTAATGGGGGTTTACGGCATGGAGAGAGCAAGCGATGGGCGAAGTTGAAACACCGAAGACAGGCAAACTGCACAGCAAATGAAGCGGCCACAAACGTTTCATCAAGCTGGTGCACAAAGTAAATAAAACAGAACACTTTACAAGAGCAGAGGCAGGCCAAAAAAAAAAAGAGGGCTCTCAAAATATCCTAAATAGCCTGAAGAGTAAGAACACTTGTAAACAGAGGCAGTCCTCATGGGAGGATATAAGAGTCCAAAAGGAGAGACTACTAAGCATATTCACCAAACAAAAGCCACCCTTTTCAAAAGGACAGTAAGAGGGACCAATGAAAAGATAGGCACTCCTTGAAGCCCATGTTGTAGATACAGCATGTCTCGAAGAGACAGTGCACATGTGCTGCCTAGGTGAGACCTTAAAAAAAAAAAAAAAACAACACCACACAACACACACTACTGGGATAGTCGCAGGAAACAAATATATGCACTACAAGTTGAGAGGCAAGTTGAAGATAGGACACTCCAACAACTTATTGGGGAGTTGATATACAGCCCTGTAATTTTCTAGACCATCTGGAATTCAATTCACTTTTTTAATAAAGATAAAAAGTGCGTTTTTAGGAATAAAACCCAGAATTAATAATTTCCATTAGATCAATACAACATCACATTAATTCCGTTTTGCTGGAAGAATATTAGTATTAGAACAGGATGGCCAACTTTCACTTAAGAGTAAAGCAAATATCTGAGCTACGCTCATTAAAGTATTCAAAAGCCTTTGCTGGGGATCTACACACTTCTCATATGAAGAAACAGCCCATTTACGCCAAAGAGACTTCAATCTCGGCCTTTACGAACTCCACTTTTTGAACAACAATGTTCATCAATTGATTGCATCTCTCCTCTGACCTACAGAAATGCAACTAGGTCTGGCTGTAATGCATTAATGCACAAAGCATTTTGATACAGTTGTACTTTTGTTACTTTTGTTTCCATTTCAAATAATGGTCAGTTCACAAGGGAGCCTTCATCATAGTCCTCCTGTCAGAAATATGTTTAGAGGGCCACAGGGCAAGCAGGGGTTACGGACCCTCTGGGAGTTGAGACCTTTTACTCGATGTGGCTGGCCCCAACCTACTTTGGACCCTGGGCAACTGGGACAGGTAGCCTTTCAGCACTGGACTCTCAATTAACCCCTTCAGTGCCCATGACGAGCTGGACTCGTCATGGGCCGCGGTGGCGCTGTGCCCATGACGAGTCCAGCTCGTCATAGACCCCGCCCGCTAATGCAACGGCCGGCACTGGGCGGGGAAAGGGGCGGGCACTGAAGGGGTTAAACAATGGTTCAAGCAGTCCAAGACTCCCTGGAGGGGGTTTATGTGGGAGGTAGATACAGGGGTGAACACAGGCTTGCAACTCAAAATACGTGCAGCAGCAGCAGCAATAAATTATTGTCCAACCAAATGCACACTTTTACGGAAAAAAAAATTCTTTTATTTTACCACTACCAACACAAAGGTAAATATGACATTTATAAACAACTTCCACAGGGCCCTTTAGGTCAGGGTTCTAGTGGTAGGCAGTTTCCAGTGTCCCTATTACCTCCTCGCTCTAGCAATAGTGGTTTCTCATATTCGCTACAGGCAACATTCAGGGTAATCCCCACTAGTTGTCCAGGTCTTAAGAGTTCCACTCCGGCTCTTTCTTCAAGTCGAAGGTACCCCAGCTCCAAAGTGTGATCTAGCAAGCAAGTTCCTGCATGGTCGACTGGCCCTAAATCAGTCTTACCCACACCTGCATGATCGGAGCTGCCAGAGTTCCTGAGCCTGCCCACTCCGTGGGCGTTGGAGCAGCATCGAATGATACATGCAAGTAGACAAAACATGGGGAGGGACAAACCGACCCCGCAGCACATCCTGGATTGCATCGATAAATTCACACATCCCTCCTCTTTTGTGAGGGGGAGGAGAAATCAATCGGTGGCTGGCGACGCCCCAGGGAGTGGAGTCACTGATCTCCCTTCTTTAGGCAATACAAGATTCTTGCTCCTTTCTGGAAGGGAAAAATCGGGGAACTGAGCCTAGATATTGCGCTACTCAGGCAGGATCTGCGTAATACAATGGCTAGAGGCACAGAGGTTGAGGGTCTGATCTCCGGAACGGAGGACACCAACCAGGGTGTTCAAACTAAAATGACGCACCTGCCGAAAGTGGTTCAGCAGTTGGAGGCTTGGACTGAGGACTCGGAGGGGAGATCCTGACGTAATGGCATCAGAATTGTGTGGATGACAGAAAGTTCTGGGAGTTCAGCCCCCATGTAATTTATCATCAAACAGCTTAAAACCTGGGCCCCTGCAAATTAGGATTCTATTTGCTTTCTGGCTAAGTGGGTGCATAGATCCTTGGCCGTGTGACTGCCACCGGGTCACTTTCAACTACACAGACATTTTCCTATGCACCTCCCGTCAGCTGGGGGCTCTGACCTCCGGATCGGCTAAGGTGAGGGTGTTCTCTGATTACACACTTAAAGTGCAACAACAAAGGTGCTCTTTTTCGGAGGTGAAACAGAAGCTCTGAACCATGCAACTTCAATACATGCTACTGTACCCATCACTCCTCAAAGTGATCTTCAAGGACAAAACCCTATTTTTTTGACACCCTGGAGGCTGGGTGAAGGAGAGACCATGCATGCGGCAGCAGCGGGTCTCCACCCAGGGGATCATCTGATGCCCCAAAGGGAGTGGGGGGGAGCTGGACCCAGCACTGGTATTTGGCAGGCGACAAAACAGAATCAATGAGGTAGGCACTGCCATCAATTGGAGGAGGGCTTCCATAGGCCACCATTCTGAGCTGAGCCATCCTCGGGTGGAAGGGCCTTTGACATCACCGGACAACGCCTGCCATTAATACCTGGCTTTCTAGGGACACAGAGTCCCATGCCACCATGATTCTGCACTGGGAGGGGGCTGCTCCACCCTCACAGGGACCATCAGTAAGAGCATGGAGTTGTACAGTAATGATGTTCAGTTGGGAGGGGTGACAGGCTTCCTGAAAATTCGGGGAGGAGGCAGTTCTAAGCATGCAGCGTAGGGTGGATGGTTAGTTGGGCTGGGTTATAGGGGAAGTTTTGGACATGACCACACAATAGACCTATCTGTACAGCCATGCTGCGGGGGGGCGGCTGGGACAATGGCTGCACAGACGCTTGGACATTAGGGCACATGCAGAACTTGCATAAACAACCATACACATGTCAGTCATTAGGCATACTGTCATGGAATGTAATTGGGTGGGGAATAAGATCTGGAGAGGAGTGTCCTGGCTTATTTGAAAAGTCAAGGGCCCAATGTGATGCTTTTGCAAGAGACTCACCTTAAGGGGACCTCCTGCAAAATGCTTAACAGAGGGGGCTATAGAGTACTTGCGCATGCTGGGCTTAGGTCCAAATTGAGGGTTGGGTCTGTCCTCATGAAAAAGACAGTTCTATTTCAGGAGGACAGAACATAGGCAGACCCTCAGCTTAGGTTTGTGGTAGTGACGAGCACAAAGCAAACTATTAGACTATCAGCTGGGGTGCAATTATTTAGCCTCCCCAAAGGGGACTTTGATGTTGGCTGGAGATTTCAATTTGCCACTGTCCATCGAGCTAGATTGATCTTATCATGGCGACAAAGGGGGAGGGGGTGTGGACAAAAATGGTGACTTTCCTGATGGCTATGGCATTAGTGGTGATATGGCGACTCCATCACCCCACAGACACACCGTACACGTTTTACTTGGCTGCACATCGGAGCGTCTCTCGTCTTGCACGCAGTCACTACAGCTCCTGATTCCGTGATGCCAGTTACATAACTAGGGGGATATCTGATCACTCTCCTTTGTAGGTGGATCTGGCAAGTGGGAAGCCGTGGACCCGACTCCCTTGGAGCCTTGGGTTCTTAAAAACAGAAACGTGATGACAGCTCAGAGAGTACACTGAAAAAGACTTTCTGGATAACAGGTACTTGGTAACGCAGGCAGTGTCGCTATAGGAGGCTTACACGACGGTTTCATGGGACAGGTTAAATCCCTGACAGCAGCATAGCAGAGCGAGTGCTTGGCAGTGGCAGCGTGACTTGAGGCAGATATTCTCCATCTAGAGCGGTGTGCTCCACCAACCTGGATAAGTGGTATGAACACGCCCTTCACCTCAAGCAACAGGAATTTAGAGCTCTACTACATGAAGAGACCCGCAACCAGTCCTTGGCCTCACAGCGACGCCTGTATGAAGTTGGGGATAAAGCAGGTAGGCTGCTGGCCTGGTTGAGCAGACGTGAAAGGGGCCAAATTGGGTGGTGTCCCCAATAGGGGGAGGGGTGGAGTTCATGTGATGGACCAAACTACGATTGCGGTGGTGTTCGCAGAGTTCTATAAAACACTTTATGACTTCGTAACGGACAGGGGGGTTTTAAAGACCTGTGATTTTTTTTTTCTTACACATATATTGATACCTCGACTATCCAAGCTCGATAGTGCAGAACTTGACTCTCCCCCCTTCCCCCCCCCCCCCGACTGAGAAGGAAGTGGCTGATGCTCTTTTTTTAAAGAAATATTTTATTTGTTTCATTAAAAACAATAAAATAGACAGCAACAGGTACAAAACTTCGACACAGTCAATCATATCACAGTGTAGGTTATCGTTCCACATTAGAATCAATGTAACGTCACAATAACGGTAAGTCCAGCATACATCTATATGGCAGCCGCGGTCGGTAGTAGGAGTAACTGCAGGGCGGTGACGTGGGGAGGGGGAGGGGCAGGGTGGTGGGTAGTAAACTATGGATTACGGAGGTTTACAGGTAAGTTAACATATAAATTAATAAAACGAATTTCGTTGCGTGCACAGCATCGCATTTGGGGATGCAGTGCACGCAACAAAATTCGTTTTATTAATTTATATGTTAACTTACCTGTAAACCTCTGTAATCCATAGTTTACTACCCACCACCCTGCCCCTCCCCCTCCCCATGTCACCGCCCTGCAGTTACTCCTACTACCGACCGCGGCTGCTATATGGGCCCACTATAGTACCATCCCACCCACACTCTTTCGTGGTCGCCCGAACCACACTACAAACATACTAAGATCAGTTCATGCCTCAGGAGTGTCTGCAGATCCTTCAGCTTCTGACGTGGAGGCAGAACGTTCCCCCTCTGGATGTATAAACCGATCCAATAGTCCCACCCAGATTTCAATGTCTTCCTCGGCCCTCTCGTCAGGTCTACACCTCTGCAAACAAACCTCCTCAGCCATAACCCATTCGACCACATTCGCCACCCCCCGTTCTTTACTGTTTCTAGCCTGCGCCAACCAAGTAAACGCAACCAGGCTCTTAGCCAATAACATCATCAATTGCAGGAACTTCAAGGCCTTTTTCTGGCCCCTTGGTTGACGGGTGTCCCCCAACAAGTAAACAGGAGGGGCCACATCCACAGGGATCCACACCACGGTCCTCATATTACCCCAGTAGTCATACACCTCAGAACAGGACCAAGCAAAGTGTAGGAAGGAAGCCGTTGGGCGGGATATCTGTGACATGAATCAGTCTTATCAGGATCTATTTGAGGCATCAATACCGGTGTGAAATATGTACGGTGAAGGAAATGTAAATTGAGGAGTTTGAATCGTGCATTACTTGACACCGTCTTAACCAGTGCAACACACATCATCAATCGGTCTGGGGCGTGACAAAGGCCCATGCGATGTGGGGGGGGGCAGGCTTATCCATACTTGAGGGGCCCCCTCAGACAGTGGCGTAACGATAATTGAGGGGGGCCCCCCTGCAAGGTACGTGGAGGGGCCCCCTCCGGACTCCATCAGGAGCTCTCCGGCCGAAGTGTAGTGCTGAGGGGGTCCCCCTGGAGCTTGGGCCCCCCCCGCACTGCAGGGGATGAGGGGGCCTGTTTTACACCCCTGCCCTCAGACCCTATTGATGTGAATGTGAGGGGCCCCTTCAGCACACCTTGCAGGGGGGAGGCTCACTATTTGTTACGCCACTTCAATCAGTATACCATGATCTCCCTCTCAGATCCCACGGGCCGAAAACAGGTTCCTCCTACAGCCCGCCGTCAATGCCTTATAAAAGGTGTGAAATCAAGTGGCAGCTCAAGTGACTGACACTATTAAGGAGCTACATCTGGCAAGGTAACCGGCCCAAACAGGTTCCCGGCAGAATACAAGGGTAAGGCCAGCAGGCCTACAACACATCTGGTTGCTATGTTTGAAGGAGCTTGTGCGGTGGGCACACTGCCATATGATTTATGCATTGCCACAATCGTGCTGATCTCCAAAAAGGGCCAGCAGAGTGACATGTGTGTCTTATCGACCAATATCACTCTTTAACATAGATATATAAAAAAAAAAAATACTAGCTAAAATACTGCCCCTACGATTTAGGTGAGTGATCACAACCCCAATACATCAAGGTCAAACAGGCTTCCTTGTGAGACAAAAAAAAAATTAGCGAGAAGAGGGAGCTATAAAAACAGATTGTTATTTGGATAATGAATTACTCCCAACACCTGTTCAAAGAACACAAAATTTCGAATAATTTGCATGGTATACATTCCACTGAATAATCGTGATATATAGGAGTTTGACAGGCTAAAGATTTACCTGCGCTTTTCAACACACTAGGTGTACAAGGATAATTAATAAAGACGTTTATTTCGCCACAAATGGAAATAAGTAACAACATTTACACAAACATACAGTATTGGTAGACGCAAGGCTCCACTTAATTCAATTTCGCATACACTCAAGGCTACCAAAATAATTTGAGACCAAGCAGACCAGCAGCATTATGTAAATCTACGTTGGGGTCAGTACTGGAACCACAGATATAGTTATTAAATACTGATTAGAACTTAAAGTTTACCTGAAAACATTTTAATGCCGATAGCGTTGCTCATGTAATTATTATTTTTTTTATAAATATTTAAATGTGAAAGTGGAAACAATAAACTCATTTAAAAGGATTGAAGTCCTGATGTTTAATAGCATGAGAAATACCAGACCTGTAAACTCCATACATAACATCACATTTGGACTAGAAACTGACGGACAATTATCTTATCGTTTACCATCAAAACATTTATTTGCACTAAAGATAAAAAAGCACACAAAAAAACAAAACTATTAACAGCCACAAACATCGCGCTTAGATTTTGCTGGTCAGAGAAGAGGAAACTGGTCGAGTCAGTGCTCATTACAGCAGAATAAGTAAAGTTACAAATAGAATTAGCCAGCAGAGAGGCAAGGCCAGGCTTATCATGTCTGCCCACTTCCGGCCGGCTCTTTACCGACAGATTCTAATTGGACAGCCAGATATACCCTTCCGTTTCCTGGTCCCTACTTCAAGCACATCCGAATACAACCAATATATTGTCTCCATTTTTGTTGGGGCTTTGCTCCGCACAGACACAACCTTTACGAGTTTTATTAAATATTTTTTTCCTACTGGTCTTCCACCTCAAGGGTCATGTCTGAACGTTCAGTGCCAGTTGTAAACATCAGATCAAAATGTTCATTTCGTGCTGTTCTTTTCAGAGTGAACAGCAACAAGAAACATTGATATACCTGGGCTGCTGCCTCTGCTTGGAGATAATTTGTTGCAAGCACTTGCCCGGTTGCAACATTCAGAAGTTGACATGTTGGTCTTGTAAGTTAACAGTTTGGGGAACTGATGGTGTACAAGGCATGAAAACCCTGGAATGGGACAAGCGAGGCTTCCAGGAGCCGCTCATTAGTTGCCAATGGCACTCACCGTATGATGCACTGGTGGTTTCTTGTACCTACTGTGGTGCATGGGCTGAATAACCAAGATTTCTACTAGATGTGCATCATCCTCTCCAAAAGGCATGGAGGATGGTCCATATATGGCATAAGGAGGCAGCAAGCATAACGCAGACCCTTCCTGTTAGAGTTCTGTGGACTATCAGGGTCGTTGCAGCTCATATCTGTTCACACAATAGACAACATGTACGCACAACAGCCTAGGAATGAGCAAGCAGGCGAAGTTCAGGTAACATTATTGTCTTAAGGAGAGTGTGAAGGAGCCGAGTGCAGAATACACCCTTTTAGCCACTCCCCATGATTTGCACCCGGCTGGAAACATTACATTGTGTTGGATGATGGAGGTGCCTGGAATATGGGAATCCGTCTCAAGGGCACAGAGTGGTCGTTTCCCTAAGTGTGTGTTGTGGAGGCTGGCTGGAAACCATCCCTATTTGGATTTAAAACACTCAATGGCTTCCGTGCACTAGAATTTAACACAAGCAGGAAAAAAGTGTGTATATTATAAACATTTCACAACTGTATTCAATCTTTTCAGAGGTGCACACATGTGCCTGATCACTAACTTCACCAACTTTTGAATAAAAAAATACTTACCTTTTCACATGTTGCAAAGTTACCCCATTACATAAATTTAGAAAGGAACATCCCCTGCTTGACTGTGGTCACCTGACCATCTGTATTACTGTGCCTTTATTGTTTGGTTTCAATAAAAAGACTTATAAAAAAAAAAAAAAAAAGAATGGAACATCCCCAATTAGACTACTGAAGGCACATTGAAAGGTGCTTACTGTTGAAAGAGCTCTGTATACTGAAGTATGACAATCAATCTACATACATATTCTGACGTCCTTTCTTAAGCAATCCCTACTCTATCAGATCGATGGATGCGGACCACTGGAACGAACCAATGAAAACGGGCGATGGCGGCATCAATCATTCACATTTCTTAAATTGTTTAATGCCCCGCTCAGATTACCCACCTTCATCCTCAAAGCTAACTGGTGTATATGGGATATTACACACCCCTGGTGAACAGTGAAAGTACAGACTTTGGGCCGGATTCCCAAAGCTTCTTTTTGTTTGTTTTTTACCCAGGAGTGCGGACCACTTTCTAATGGAAATTCTATACACAATCGCACTGTCTTAGTCACAGAAAAAAAACACTTAAACAATCGGGACCATCACTAAGTCTCCAACCAGTAAAGTAATATGTCAAGCTCCAGAAAAATATAGAAGTTGTGTATTATTTCATAAGTGCATTGACGTCCCATGCTCTTTTTGATAGACGTGTACACTGATATTTGCAGACCAAGGAAAATGGATTGGTCCGCGTTTTAAGTGGTACAAATATAAAACGCACCCAGTTCTCGACTTATTTGTAAATGCACCGAGATTATTTCATGCCAAAGTAACAGTGCCCTCCGTTTGAAGCCTAGCGAGATGCCACGACAAATGCGCTGCTGTGCGCTTTCTATCCGGCCCGTGTGTGGGGGATGGTGGGCAGAGGATTGTGTGCTCGCGCTCAGCTGTGGAATTCTTTTCAGACAGACAAGGAATGCGCAATCAGCAAGTGCTGTCCAAACAACCGAGCGCACCAACAACCCCACCACGAGAAACCTCCCAGCAACTAAGGCCACGGGATAAACCCAACCACAGACGCCCAACTTTCTCTCAGAGCTTCCGAGGCCATGTTATGTCTATCGTCGCCTTAAGTCACTTCCGGGAACAGCAGCCACAACAAAATATGGTGCTTGGGTGTATGACTTGATAACACAATGACGAGCGAAAGCAGACAAGTCATAATGAGATAAAAATCCAACTTCATGCAAAACATTTAAAAAAAAAAAAAAAAATCTGTAAATTGTAAATATAACACATTGGGGCAAAAAATGATTGAGAAAATGACAATAAAAATATCCTAAAAAATCCTTAAGTGCAGTTGTCTTTCAGTATTAAACTTTGTAATGAAGATCGTTTCATTGAATGGACCTTACGAGGTTGGTGCTTTTTTTTGCATTTCACACTCAATCTAAGCCGAAATTGTGCATTACACATAAACTGGGGAACAGTCACGTTACACAATAAAGCACTCGAGGAGTATTCTTCGCCTAGCACGCACATTGTCCCGCAATCAAACCCGTTAGGCATTTAACTTAAAGGATCTGTTACCACCCAATCTGTACATAACAGTATGCTCACTCTGAGTCACTGGGGCTTTTCTAAGGGTCCCCCTTATCTGAGGCCCTCCTGCTTATCGCATGGGCAAGGACCTTTTCCTCAAAGTGCTGAGAGGCCCATTGTTAAAGGTTTTCGTAGCACACTAATACGACAATAACTGGTAGAGCTGCTCTTTACAGAAAGTCTACCGTTTAATCCTAAACTAAATATTGCCCAGAAGGCAAATAAAATTAACATTTGGGTGACTGTGTGAAGAACAGCAGATACGCGGATCAAGGATATACCGATAAGGTGATGTATCCAATTTGTGAATTTGATGTGTATTGTATGGTCAAAGGGTTCTTTCTGTGAATGGTGATGGTTTGAGAGAGGTGCAGATGCAGCCCCCGCTTACCACCTGCTGTGAGACAGACCCCTTCACAGAGCAGACTCAATAGACGCCGGTTCTAAGAGAGCCCCAGTTGTGCAAATTTCGAAGTAGTTGGAACTCAACCTGTCAGGTAACCGCAAAGGCCCAGGCCTAGTGCCGGACACCGCAAATATCTTGAAAGCTACAGGCTTGGTAGCAGTTGATAAATACTGCCCGTTGCGCTCGCAATACACAACCACAGAGGTTCTTAAACTGTGGTCCGAGGACTCATTTGGGTCTCTGAGGCCTACTTAGTTTTACAAAATTAAATATTAAAAATTAAGGAGTTAAGATTAATATATATTAATAAAGAAGCAAATTTGAAAACTTTATATATTTGATTGTGAATTACACAAACATTTCAATATTTGAACATTTGCTTGGTGTATGCGTATTTTTGTATACGTTTTGAGATTAAAATCATATAAAAATTGCTTGGGCTGGGGGCCTCTGAATTCCAATATCGGCTTAATGGGGGTTTCCAGATTCCAGCAATGATTCTGTGGGGGTCCCAAGCAGTCCCAATGATAAGAACCACTGCACTACAGCATTATTTGCAGTTAGAGGGTGTAAAAACACCTGCAGCAGAGAGATACTCTACATAGTATAAACAGAGAAAGAGAAAAGAAAATGTACGGGCTCTCTACTAGACACATATGTGAACGTGGAATAATTCATGAATGAGGCCTGCCAGCCAAAGCTTTTATGGGATTGATGCAATTTATGGCTGGTATGTGCAGAATTCTCCACAGTTGGGATTTGGGTGTTACCGCCACCCACTTAGCCTATTCCAGCAGTGATGGTGTTGTCTGTCGTCTTTGGGTCTTGGCAGAATGGAAGGGATCTTGCCTGGCAGCTCAGCCTGGACTGTTTCCTTTGGAGAAGGACCAAGATGAATTTGCAGACGGCTGGTCACTGTCTAGAGTGGCAAAGTGGGTGAAAGGTATGGCCAGGGATATCACCAGTGGCTGTTTGCTACAGAGGATACCCAAAGTCCAACAGGTATGCCCAGATGTGGGTTCTGCGCTCACTGTTATGGAGCTCTCGAGAAAAAAAATAACTTAATACCGAAGCTTAAGTAGTCCAAAATGGCCTGAGGTAACTCGTGTTAGTTCTGGAGGGGATCTGGCCTGGCAGTTCAGGTCTGTCTGTTCCTTTCGGAGCAGGACCAAGAATGATTTGCATATAGCTGGTTTTTAGAGTGGCACAGAGGGTAAAAACCGAAGGATTGGAATGTAGCCCAGAGTGTCAGTGGATGAGGTGAATTAAAAAAATCCCAGCCATTGTTTTGTTGTAAACCTCATGAAAGGCCTCGGCGACAACTTTCCTTTCCTGAAATACTAGTGTGTCAACGTGGTCCTGGTGCACTATTTGTTACTACTGAACTGCTGTAATATTGGGATCTGTATCAGACAAGACTTGGGAGGGCTGATGCAGAGCAGATTGGAGGGCTGATGCAGAGCAGATGGGAAGACGTCCACGCTTATGACTGTGCAAAGGTCCCAACCCTCACAAGTAGTCAGCGAGAAAAACCTCATCCCATTCACAGAGAAAGCTAGCCGCTGATGAACCAAGGGAATGGCTTACCTCTTAGAGCCTGTGCACAAGTCTTGAAAATATTTGACATGTAAATGAGGCAACGAACATCATGCAAAAAAATGATAGACTCTTCAACATTTAAACAAGCCTATTTCTTTACTATGCAATACTATTTTACATTGGTATATCAGCTTATAGTTACTCACTACATTGAGAGGCATTTATTAAAAGTGAGAATTTTTTGCATGACCGACCCTCACCCCCGCCCGGATGACAATGCCAATAATGACCAAAGTGCCTAGTCAGTTGTTCTGTGCACCCTATGTGTGGGCTAGATTCTTATTAGATGTGGAGCAACATTACAGTCCATTAAATCAAGTACAAGAGGTTTTTGAACACTGCACATCCTGAACTCACATATTTGAAGGTGCACTCACATGTGACAGGGAAGAAAAAGGAGGCTTGTGAAAAAACACCTGCTTAGGATCATACATTTGGTTAAGCAGAGAAGACAGGATTAATCCCAGGTTTTTTGTTTTTACTTTGTGCAATTCAGCTACTAAATTGGTATCTCTCTTTCTCTCCTTTTTTTACCTCAAATTTTAATGCTTTTTCATTACACCTTGGTGCATGGACGATAGACCGTGGATGACAGGAAGGAGCCGCATCCAAGAAAGATCATCTTGTTTTAAGCTCGAGGTTCCAAGAGGACCTTGAGGTGAGGGAGAGGTGGGCACATGGTTCCAGCCTACCCAAGCCTTCAGTGGTTCATCCACCTCTCTAGGCAGGGCCCGACTGGGGAACCAAAATCAGCGCTGGAAGAAAAGCTCAAACCAGCCACTCTCCATTTGTCTCCTCACGCTCTCTCTCTACCCATCAATCCTCTTTCTCTCCTCGCTCTTCTCCCCCTCTGATTGATTACCCTTTACCTCCCACATCTCTCTCTCAAGAAGCCTCCCTGTGTCTTTGGCAAGTCATCTCAGAAGGTGACAGAGGCACTAGCAGCGGCCCTAGGTTTTCAAAACCAGCCTCCAAGGGATCCAACCCACCGGGTAAATGCCCAGTGGAATAAAGGGCCTGTCTGGCCCTGTGTCTAGGCTGCAATCATGCTTCATAGTATCATTCAGTGGCAACGTTTAATTAAAAAACAAAAGGGGCTCTGCTGTCGGGAGAAAGGCACCCAGACTGTAGGATATATGCACTTATCCCACCCCACCTCTGCCCTTTGGCCAGTAGTAAATATGGCATAGAGGAAATTGAAAACTGTGATACAGTCTGATCTGAACTTGCAATGTCATCAAACTAGAAACACCCTTTCTGTATAAAACCAAAACTAGCACACGTCCATCAGGCTTTTGCTTAAAATCATGCAGCTGTGCTGTAAAGTGAACACCACTAGTCCCTCAGCTCAGCAACGAGAAGTTAACCACAAAAAGTCTGTCGGGTGCACGTGGGTCATCTTCTTACGTGGCCTTTTTTCCTCTCTCTTCGCTACGTTTTGTCTAAAAAAAAAATTGACTGGATTAGCTACTCACACCTGACATAGGACCACTTCAAACCTCACTTGTACCATCATGTGCCCACCCACTACATATCAACCTGCAGTCGTGTTTTCCTTCACCATTCAGCCCAGGTGTGCAGGGTCCCGGTGGTACCCATCTGCACACCAACCTGGGCTTCCATCGACAGTGGATATGGTACACCTGCACGCAAAGGGATAGGTGTGACTGTTGGTCTGTGTCCGTGGATGCCTGACAGTTTGTGGCAGTGTGCTTGTGTGTCCATGTTTACAGGACAGCAAAAAAAAATAGACACACCGAATGACTACGTCAGTGCTGGGTAAGGTTTAGTTGTGTAGAGCGCTATATGCCGATTTTAAGTTGCTCCCAGCGCTCATTCAGCGGGTGGGACACCGTGAAAGACGTGTTCTTTTGTGGCTGACTGAGGTTGGAAGGCTTTGCCACAGTTAAAAGGCGCCCTGGGGGCCTGCGTGGCACAGCTATGCGCAGCTGGCATATGCAACGAATGTCCCATCTCACTTTCAAGTCACAACACGGACGGGCACGCAGATTCTCAAGAAAGCCGACGCCCTCAGCCGAAGAGAACACAGGGAGCAAAGCTGCCGGCGCAGCTGCCTGCGTGCCCCTTGAAAGCGGGCACCGTCACTGCGATCAACTGGTGGCAACAGAGCGAATGTGCGCACCACGAGTCCACGACTGCGTGTTCAGCCGCCACCCCTCTGTGGACGCCCTTAGGCACATCGTAGGAGCAGCTGCGCGCCGCGGAGTTCTATTGGTGTGAAGTAAACTTTCACAAGCGCCCTCCAGGGTGTGAAATTGCACTGTAAACAGCGAGGAGCGTTGCCTGTAAATTGCTCATCGTCTGGAGCCACACGGCGATGGGCGCTCGCGCTGGTCGTTAGGACGCTTTGTTTACGCAGGAGGTTACTCCCGAGTTTAATCATTTACCCAGACAGGTGAGCGCGCGCGCCCTCCCTCCCGTGGGTGCAAAGTCCAGAGCGCACCTGGAGCCAGCGAGCTGCCCTGCAACTCCTCGGCAACTACAGAGGCTTTTTGCAAACTGTCAACCAATAGCACGTGCGTTGGACGAGGGGTGTTTATCATGCCCCCAGTGCTGAAAGGGTGGCCACCCCAAGTTGATGACTAAAGAAATTATGCGTGCTTGTGACAATTAAACGCTTAAACATGTATCCAAGCCTCCGTTAAGACGTTAACTGACCAAAACACCATTCCATCGGGACCTCTCCTACCCTGGACTTTGATTTAATAATACAGAGCTCCCTAAAAGTCGTAGGCTTGGCTAATTTAAATTAAACAATTGCATTGATGAACATGATTTTGATTAGTAGCAGAAAAGCCCGGGATGGAAGCGGGATGTCCAGTGATCGCCCTACGCATACGGATCCGAAGTGTAAGGCTACAGTTTTGTAGCATGCTGCTGTCAGTTGAGAAGTGGGTTCCCCACATTGCAAGACACTTCCCACCACAAGTACCCGGTGTAGTGGGAGCCTTAAAATACTGGCTTGTCAGATAGAAAATCCCCGCCCCTTTGTACTGACATCACCTTCCAGATAGCCAACAAGATGCGGCCTTCACCCTTCCAAAGTGTTACTTCACAGAGTGGGTTCCAGTCACCAAGGCACGCGCGAGCTCACCAATAATACCCAAAGGCGGATGACAATCTACAGCTAGTGGCCTGTCGGTTCTGTCAGGTGACGGGCCTCTCACGCTACAGAACTAGACAGAAAACCACAACTACACAGTCAAAACGAGAGGAGGTTTTGGCACGATTAAGGGCGAGTTATGAGGGTGGCAAGAATTTCTGAACCCACTCAACATCATTTTGCTTTTCACTGGTTGGGGTTGTGCATGCTGCCTCCTACAGTTAGGAAATTTGTACTACAGCCTGCACAAGATTGGAGGTTTGGTGTGCTATGAAACCTTGTCCTCACCCGGAAGAGACACCAAGCCGTGGATGCTTTAACGCACGGTGAGCAGAGCTCACCGGTGGGGAGGGAGGCACATGGCCCGAGCCTCTCAGACGCTTCTCTGGCTCACGATGAAACCCCCGTGGAAGGGCCTTGCATGGAGGTTGGTTTCGGAAAGGCTGGGCCTCTCCTGGCCCGAAGACAATGCAGCCTTGCCCGGGGGTGAAGGAAGCCTTCGGCCTTTTGTTGTCATGCATATCTCGCCCGGTGGGAGTCTGTTGGCTGCCATCGCCCTGCCTCCGCCTTGTGCAGGGTTTCGCATAACCCAGTCCGGCCCCCCCTCCCCCCAACAACAACCTGTACACCGAGGACCCGTGCTATATACACCAGCTGGCATGCCTGAGCACTGTAACATTTATATAACGCTTACGCTGGAAACATGTATAAAGCGCTTACAACTATGTGGGGCGCAGATGCACCGTCCGCAACCAAGTATTAATCGGAATGCACTTAAGAACCAGACAGCTGACTTCTCGCTAGCCTCACTCAACCCGCTCTAAAAGAAGGAATACAAAACGCAAATCAGCGTCCACTTCTTTTACAACCTGTGCGTGAAGTACCGGCATCACCAACATCTCTCTCATTCTCCCCGCTGGGGGAGCCCTGCAAGGGAGGTAACGGGGCAGGGGACTTTTGGAAACTAGCTCAAACTATCAGAAAGGTTAGCCCCATGTTAGCACACACACCGCTTCCGCAAAAGAATGTACAGCACCAGCTTTCCTTAAACCACTTGGCAAAAAACGCAAGCAATTTAGCAGCATAAACCACGCCGGCGGACTTACATTCTTCGGTCCTGCGGCATCAACTGCCGGTGCATGGCCAGAGAAAATCCGAAGTAGCTGCCGGGATCGCCTGTCTTGCGGATGGCGTTGTCCGTGTCCAGGTTGAAAGCGCACACCCAGGCGCACAGGGACAGGAGGTGCAGGGTCAGGTGGAAGAGCATCGCCCTGGTAGCGGCAGCCATGGCTGGGGGTAGTTCAGTCAGCCCCTGCACCTTGCTCTGTGCCTGCGCTCCTTCCCTCGGCTCAGCTCCTGCGATGCTCCGCCCTCGGGTCCCCTCCCTCCGTAGCTCGGGTCTCCTCCCTCGCTCGATCGGGTCCCAGCCTGCCACGCACTGAATGGTGTCCTTGTTCTCTCCAGAGACTCCTCCAGCTTTTAACAAGTACTAGCTGTGCAGTCCGTAAGCCCGCCTCCTGCCCCTCTCGAGAGCCCTGCTGCCGCTAGCCTTTGAAACCGGCCTCCACTCTCCAAGGTCTTTTCTTCTCAGCGCCGCTCCCTCCCCGCCCTGCCTCCAGGCGCCTTTCGCTGCTCCTGTTTCCGGCCTGCGTGCGACAGGTGCCCCGGAGAACCCAAGCGCCGCCGGGAAGGGATTCCCTCAGCTGCCGAGGGCGGGAGGGCTGGGACTGGTGACTGAGTGTGCGCTCAGCGACTGACTGGCCTCAGTACCTGTTCGCCTCCCTCCTGATGCACATCAGCCTCCTCCTTGGATCTCCAGAGGGGGGTTGAGCCATTTGAAGCTCATACCGTGTAGTCTAACGTGTCTAAGCTCCCTGGGGCTGACAGACGACCCTCCCTCCCACTACCCGTTTCAATAAACGGGACAATTTATTTTATGGCTTTTAGAAATATATATTTAATAAGTCGATGCCCATCCGCCTGTTTGTGCTTTCCATTTCTGTGCAGTGGTGCCATCAAGGTCTAAGCATAAGTTCTGAATGGTTTTTGGTACCACCCCACCCCAGTGTTAGCGAAAGGATTTTTGGGCCCCCTGCAAGGTATATTTTGCCCCCCCTTCATAATTTTACTGCCCATCGTATGCGAATTGAAGTTCTCATGATACTAAACAAACTTACAGAAACGGGTTCACACATAAACAGTTGAAAGATGTCTTCGAAGAGGCCCCAAAATTCCTCAAGATGCCAATGAGCAAAACTAGAGCTAATCTGAGGTAGAGGAAGGCAGACAGGAGAGAGGCTGAGATATGGAAATAAACCGAGGTCAATCAATCAGGGGTCTCAAGGCCTGGGGGGGGGGGGGGGCGTGTGATGCTGACTGGGAGCTCGTTCCAGGTATTTCCTGCAAGGTAAGAGGAGGCTCTTCCACCTGATTGATTGATTGATAGATCTCAAGTTAAATAATTATGATAATACTAAACTATACAAACTATAACAGGTGAGAAGTAAATAATATAGGGCCAACCAAATTTGGCATAAAACAAATACAGTTCTTCAGATGTTTATCTTGCTTCTCTCGTTCTTTACTTAGATAAGTTTGTCATGTCACTCAATGTTGGATTTAAAGATGCATTCAAACAAAGTAGAGTGTTATTTTGAGTTCTACCAGATGGTGTTCAGCCAAAACATGTTTCGCCCCTTAACAGAATGTTCGTCTGGGGCTTTTTCAGGGCTGCAATTACTGCATTTGGAACATGAAAAAGTATTACATTTTATAGCTGTATATTGTAATAAGGTATGTTGGAAACAAATCAAAGAATAGTGGTGAAAGAAGATAGGTAATCAGGGTTCCAATCGCTCAGTGATGAGACAAAAGTGACTATACATGTGAAAAAGCGCTCAACCTGTATATAGCTACTAATGTGTATCCAGGAGATGCCAGCATACATAAGCGTGTAGAGGAGACGAAGGAGGCTCCTCTGTTATGCCCTATAAGCCTCATCAAACAGTGATTATCAGAAGACCACATCAAGAAGCAAAAAGGTGAAAGTAGGCGCAATATGGGGTAGGAGTAAAGTCTAATATCGCAATGTTGATGCTCCAATGATGACGGTTAAGTCGGAAAGGGAGAAACATCAGATACATTCTCCGTCAAGACCATTAATGGAAAACATACACAATTGGGCTTCTTCGGTTCTCAGTTTTGTAGACTTATTCAAATACAAAAAATATCATTACAGAAAGTAAAAAGTTAGTGAAAATAAGAAGCCAACTCACTAATAAAATGTGATGGTGCAATGTGCATTTAAGAAAATAATGTAGCCTCAGCACATTTGTCACATTAATTGTAAATATGCCTAAATACAAAAAGGACCAGTAGGATCTAGATGTTAATATTATGTAGGACTTCCCTAAATATAATTTCTTTTATAATGTTCTGCACAAAGGAAACACCCAAATTCATAGCATGATTTTACGTAAATGACCTGTGCTAAAATTTTTACCTTCACCCCACCAATCAATTATTATTTTCAAAACAACAGATACTTGCACAATATTTTCATTGGATGTTAAATATATGATTTGTTGCACAGAAGAAATCATACGTTTTATCAATACTAAAACAAGTGAAAACAAAGAACTGCTTCTGCACATTTATGAAGTCGACATGGCAACAGATATTCAGCTCATAACCTTGTAATGTTGCAACATGCATTGCTTCCACCTAGTAAGCTAGAAAAATGTTATTTTGCTTAAACAGAAACTGAGACCACAACTTGTAGCTGAATTTCAATAATTTTCTAAAAGCAAATGAAACACGTAAACATGTGCAGCTGGTGCACAACAAACATTCACTTTTCTGCAATGTGACAAGCACTCTTGCTAATGTAGCTTAGTTATGCTAACTGAACCTAACTTTTGTTACACACTATTTTCCAATAAAATATTTTACTTTCAGAGCACTATACCTTCGAGATCAGGTGCATGAAAAATGTAGCGCATGAGAAGAAGTACAATACAATATTAATTGTCTAGCTAACGTCACAGTTGATTAAGTGAGTTCATAAGAAGTGCATTATACGAGTGCCAGCTATGGTTAGTTTAGCCAACCATAACTTGTGAATTTCAATTGATTTGTTATCGTAACTGCTTTGTTGTTTTTATCAGTGAATTTCAGAGGTTTTTTAAACGTACAGTATGGTTTATAGCAAAGCTTACCACCAATTCTCTTTAACCATTTATATATATATATATATTCCCTGAGAAAAAAACAAAGGTTATAGGGACGTTATAGTTAGGCTCACATTTCACATGTACAAAACCAGAGAAATTCAGTAGTTATAGTTAGCTACGCTAACTATAACTCGTGCTCCGCAATGCACTGCTTTATGACCTCACATACTACATCACTCATGAAATGGTCAGCAACATCATTAATGGCATCACTGATGACATCTCAAATGACATCACCGAAGACATCATCCAATGGCTGTGAGTGTTTTAAAAACAGTTTGAGTTTTAAATATATATATTCTCAGGTGTATTGGTGAATCAGTAGGTATATGAGTGCCTGTATGGATGATTCAGTGGGTGTGTGACTGACTGTATAAGTGAGTGATTAGGTGTCTTAGTGAATGTATCAGTCACTGACTAGGTTGTGTGAATGCCTGTATCAGTCTGTCAGATGGTGTCTAAGTGGCTGTATGGGGTGGTGAGTGGGTACATGATTGGTTGTCTGAGTACCTGTATGGGTGTTTGAGTGACTGTATGGGTGGGTGAGGGTGTGTGGGACTGCCTGCATGGATGAATCTGTGGCTGTATGGGTTTGTGGGTATATCTGTGAGAGGCTGTATGGGTGACTGAGCGTGTGTATGGCTGTGTCAGTGAGTGAAAGGACTGTTATATTCCCAAGTTAGGCCCATGTTGCGAAGCAGCTTATTTCTTACATTGTCCTCACAAAATAACATTTTCAGATGTGACCGTTTGCACATATTTACGTACACAACGATGTTGGATTAGTTTCCCTGAAACTAAACTTGTTTACACCTCTAGCTTCTCACAACATTATCACAACACCCTGAACATCATGTACAAGGTCTCGTTTCGCTCTATGTACAAATGTCATTACTATCTTCATCCACTGGGTGACAGGGCTATCTACATATCTATAACATCACTAATCTATGTGCACATCGCAAGGCTGCTTTCTATTATAAAAGATGAGCATCCCAATAGATTAGCAGAGAAGGCACTTCCGCTGAGAACCGAGGGTCCGTGCATGTTGAGAAATCACCATGCAGCAGTCTGACATCTCATGAGGGGTGTCCAGTTCATGATGAAGACGGGGTCCTTCATTCTCTCCCATCAGGTAATGGGGTTGGATCATCCCTTGGGGGGAATTCTTGGTTTTACACCTACACACACTATAGGTACACTTAGAGTAGGGTTCGCATAGTAGGAGTACGCTCGATTACGGTTTTGTTTTATATGCCTGCATATATACATTGTTTAAGCACCATGATGGAACTATATCTACTAGTCACGCTTTTGGTGCTTGCAATCACTTTTATCTGCTTCTGTCTATTAATCATTGCAGCACATGTATTCTATACGAGAATAACGTTGGTTCAATAAATATATAAAAAATGTCCCATTATGTATTCTCTGTATATTTCTCTGAGAATAAGTGAGCACGAGTGACTGAGCGAAAAGTTCTGTACTGTTTCTACGATCCCTGAGGGGACAGGGTTGTCATGTTCAGTGGCTGCCAGAAGCCATTCGCTCCCTAGTAGGTTAAGGGGCTTATGGTGGCACTGTGAGCTAGCTAGTCTATAGGCCAGCATATCCCATGGGGTTGTCTGGAATCAGTCTTGACACCACCCCCTAGTTTATGTTGTCCAAACAATGCTCAGATCCTGTGGATTAGTGGGAACTACATAACATGGCGCCGCCAATGCTACTTGGGTTCTTATTTAACAGTCAAATCTGAGTGGTTCAGTTGTGCTTTCTCAGAGAACCTTACTCACATTTAAACAGGAGACGTCCATAGTGGGAAGGAAAATAAATCTACCTCAGCTGAGTAAGATATACCCTTGTATTGGCTGTAGGTTAATCAGGCTTGGAGGATTAGAAGTTCCTGCATTGTGCATACCAAATTTCCATAGAATTGATTTCAATTAAACAAACTTTTCTCTTCACATAATGTTCATAAACGGAGAAACAGGTGAGGACGTTGAAGAACAGGTAGCGGCTCTGAATATTTCAGAAAATTGCAGACAGGCAGTTACTATGACACTATTACAACATGGCCTCCCGGCAACGGGGGGAGATATTACCTTTGTGGTTGAGGCACATGAAGCATTCAGAGCAGAGGCTCTTAGGTTAAATTCCAGCCTGAAGATGCACACACACACACAGTTGTTTCACGAATGCATTGAAGTTGAACCACCTGATGAGTATATCCCATACGTGGACTTAGAATTCCCATTAACTTACCAGGAGCATATTAATTGGTTTAAAGGCACCTTACCTCATGCCACAGAGCATGTGAGACTCGTCCGCTCAGTGAGGAGGAGCAACTTGACCTGGTCTTAACTTCATATACACTGCATCCAGGCATTGCTTTATCAGCAGCAGGAATGCATACACTCTACAGAGATTTGGTAAAAATGACATAAATCTTACACAATACATAATGAGAACATTAACAGTTCAACCTGCAAGGGCTGCTCAGGGTAACAACTGATTTTGTAGTGAATTGCCCAATGGGGAAAGAAGTTATTTTACCTGCTTTCTCCAACCTTGTACCAGAATCACTTAAAAATTCATAAGCACAGGAGTGGGCGTTAGCACTAGCTCCTGCACTTTGCTGCAATCATGTTGGATGGTGTAGGACTTGGCCCTTTTTGGCTAAAGTTCCCTAAACTTTTTGCTTTCCCCCTAGACCTTTTTTCTGACATGGTTTTGCCAACTTAGATGCTTTGGACACTTTACCACTGCTAAACAATGTCAAAGTGCAAGTGCTCCCTGTATAAAGTGTAATGGTAATTGGTTGTCCATGGTTGGCATGTTTGTCTTGCTAGTAAAGTCCCTAGTAAAGTGCACTATGTGTGCCAGGCTGGTAATGCAAATGCTACTAGTGGGCCTGCAAAAATAACTATTGGTGGACAGAATGAAGAACAATGTCATACATTCACCCCAGTACAGAGATCTGGTCCTAAATCCATCATTTGTTTGCTCACCATGCCATTCCAGTTTGGACACAGCCATATGCAAATCAGTCTTGACCCTGTGCCCATTGGGAACAGTCCAGCCCGAACTGCCAGGCCAGGTCCTCCCTGGACTGGAAACAAGCATCCTAGGACCGGTTTCGGGGTTTCACCCCTCTTCAACCAGGATAGCTTGATTCCAGTGGCATGGAGAGCACGGGACTTGCGTCTGAGCATACCCATTCCACTCGGGGTAACAAATGCAAAAAGAACTATTGATGGACAGAATGCAGAACAATGTCATACATTCACCCCAGTACAGAGATCCGGGCCTAAATCCATCATTTTTTATGCTCACATGCCATTCTAGTTTGAACCCCGCCACATGCAAATCAGTCTTGACCCTGTGCCCATTGGGAACAGTCCCGCCCGAACTGCCAGGCCAGGTCCTCCCTGGACTGGAAACAAGCATCCTAGGACCGGTTTAGGGGTTTCACCCCTCTTCAGCCTGGATAGCTTGATTTCAGTGGCATGGAGAGCACGGGACTCACGTCTGAGCATACCTGTCCCACTCGGGGTGACAAATGAAAAAAGAACTATTGATGGACAGAATGCAGGACAATGTCATACATTCACCCCAGTACAGAGATCTGGGCCTAAATCCATCGTTTTTTTGCTCACCATGCCATTCCAGTTTGAACCCAGCCACATGCAAATCAATCTTGACCCTGTGCCCATTGGGAACAGTCCAGCCCGAACATCATCTTGTGTGTTTTGCTGTTCGCCCTATGTGGGAAGGGTATGCCCTGACGTGGGTCCCGTGCTCACTACGCCACTGGAGTCAAGCTATCCTGGCTGAAGAGGGGTGAAACCCCGAAACAGGTCCTAGGATGCTTGATTCCATTCCAGGAAAGACATGGCTTGGCAGTTCGGGCTGGACTGTTCCCATGAGGCACAGGGTCAAGACTGATTTGCATATGGCCATGTCTGAACTGGGGTGGCGTGGTGAGCAAAATAACGATGGATTAAACCCAGATCTGTGACTGGGGGTGAATGTTTTGCCAATGTGCAACATTCCATCCATCATCTTGTGTGTTTTACTAGTGGGCCTGCAGCACTAATTGTGCCACCCACACAAGTAGCCTTAAAAAGGGAACTCAGGCCTGCCATTGCTGTGCCTGCGTGCAGTTTGTTAAACTGCCATGTTGTTCTGACAAGTGCACCCATTTGCCAGACCTTACCCTTCCCTTTCTATGCACATCAGACACTCCTATGTAGGTCCAGGGTACCCCAGGGCAGGGTGCAGTGCATGTGAAAGGTAGGACATGTACTAAGGTGTGTATCATGTCCTGACAGTGAAATAATCTCCATTTCGTTTTTCACTGTTGAAAGGCCATCTTGCCCATAGAATTGAATGGAAAGGCTGTGTAGTATGTTTTCCAGCCTATCTTCCCAAAGGCTTAAGATGGAGAGGTGGAGTTTAGTATGCCTGAACCCACAATGTAATAACACATCTTTTTATGAAGGTGGTTTTTGCATTGTGTGTTTATAAGCCACTCTTTTAGAAGTTGCTGTGCTCTAACATTTCTGTGTGTCTCTGCCTGGTTGTGGATTGACTGTCTGGATTTGAAAGCGATAGGATCTGGGGAATGTCTTGACCCAGGGAAGGATGTGAGACAGCAACAGGCTGACCTGCACCTGGAGTGTGGGGGGAGGAGTAGCCCCTAGAGGTGAAGAGGCCTGGGTTGCTGCTATAAAACAATTGTCCCGTCTCCTGCTGAGTGATCGAGAATCCAGATCCCCACTAATCAAAGGAAGAAGATGTCACTGGCAGGGAGGCACCCAGAACTGGTTTGAACAGGTGTCATGCCCCCCATAACACAAAGACTTCAAAGCCATTAAGGGGTATAACTAGGAGAGCTGAAGCCCCTGAACTTTGGAGAATGGCTTGATCAAGATTGAACAAGACTGAAGCTACTTCGTGGTCAAGAGGAACCTTGCCAAGGAAGAAACAACTGAAGAGACTGAAGGAAAGGACTGACCCTTGCTGTGTGGTCTGGGGCTGGCCTGCAGTTTGCTGTTTTAACCAAGGAAAGACTAAAGGGACTTTGCTGTGTGCTGTGTCCCCCTGCTTGAAAGGACTTTGCTGTGCTGTGTCCTAAAGTAACGTATCCCCAAGGGTCCGAGGTGAGCTGGCTCCCTGTTGCGGAAACTCAAGAACACAAAAGTTTCCAGGAGAGTCTTGGCAACACTGTGTGCGTGTGCTTGTTGCAGCCTGAGACCCTCGTAAGGTGTGCCCTGTGATCGCGGGCAGCTGGAGTCCAAGCAAGGATCAGCGACGCTGTGTGCGTGTGCTTTTTGCAGCCTGAACCCTTTGTGAGGATTGTCCAGTTATGGTGTGCACCGGAATCCAAGTGAGTCTCATCGACGCTGTGTGTGCTTTGTGCAGCGTTAGACCTTCGTGAGGATTGCCTTGTTATCGTGCATACCCGGAATCCAAGTGACTCTCATCGACGCTGTGTGCGTGTGCTTTGTGCAGCGTGAGACCTTCGTGTGGATTGCCTTGTTAACGTGCACCCGGAGTTGAAGTTAGTCTCAGCGATGCTTTGCGCGTGATCTTCGTGCAGCCTCAGACCTTCGTGTGGAGTGCCCGGTGATCGTGCACCCGAAGCTCGAGGAAGTCTCAGCGACGCTGTGTGCGGGTGCCCTGTGGCCGCCTGAGATCTTTGTAGCAGTAGTGGCCAGAACGGTAGCCCCGGAGGAGCTGAGCCGCCGGCCTGAGCCCGCCATTGCCAATTCACAAAGATTGAATCAGAGGCCCAAGTCGCTGGACGAGGAGAGGAGAGTGGGTTCACGCCCCCCAGGTAATGTGTGTCGACTCCTGGGGCGGGGTGCGGGCTCAAAGGGAGACGCTCTCGGCCTCTTTCTCGTCCTGGCAGCGCGAGCCTCTGCTTCGGCTTGTATCGCGGCCCGTATTGCCAAGGGAGTGGCAGTACCGGGGTTGGAGTGCAGAGCTGCACTTTTTGTTACACCATACCCTTGTCGGGGGCAACTGTTGACAAAGGCTGACTGTGAGTCAGAAGGAGTGGCAGAGAGACCGCCTAAGGCACCGTGATCGGTGCCGGAGTGTATTACGCATTATCTTATTTCTGCATAACGAAGTACCGGCTTGTCGTATTACACATTGCATCATTTCTGCATTACAAACTACCTGATTGTCGTATGATGCATTGCATTGTTTCTGCATATTGAACTACCTGATTGTCGTATGACGCATTGCATTGTTTCTGCATAACAAACTACCTGATTAGCGTATTACGCATTGCATTCTTCCTGCATTACGAACTACCTGATAAGTGTATTACGCATTGCCTTATTTCTGCATAACGACGTACCTGGTGGTTGTATTACGCATTGCATTATTCTTACATTGCAAAGTGCCTGATTGTTGCGTTACACATTGAATTATTCTTACCTTGCAAAGTACCTCATTGTTGTGTTACGCTTTGCATTATTGTTACATTGCAAAGTGCCTGATTGTTGTATTACGCATTGCACTATTGTTACATTGCAAAAGTGCCTGATTCTAGCATTACGAACTGCATAACATGGTATTAGGATTACAGTGGAATGTTTAGAAGCGCTTATTAATATCGCCAGAAATGACAAGGGTTGGCTGGCCTAACAACCGGCCAGGAGAAATAGTATACATACTCATATGTTGGATTTATATTGTGTGGTCTTTTCGTATATCTTTTTATATAAAATTTATACTCATTTTTATAAAACTCGTGTGGAGTCTATTTGTGGTGTCATCATTGGGTTGCTGTGAGCGTGGTTGCAAATATTTTACACATTTGCCTTGAAGATAAGCCTGGCTGCTCGTGCCAAGCTAACAAGGGGGTGAGCGCGGACTATCTCAGAAGGTGACCTTCCTCTCCCTGATGTGGAAACACGGGTCCCTATTTGGCCTAAGGTACCTACCTCAGCCAACTAGGGATCCCCGGTCTAACAGATGGGATGAAGAGTCACCTCACGAAATTCCATTAAAATAAATTCCTCAACCACAGAGACAATACCCAATAAAGCATGAAGCAAAGAAACAAGCCAGGGAGATCCTAGATCAACTTGAGTACCAGGGTGTGATAGAGAATTACACCTCACCTATGAATAATCCCTTGCTTCCCATAATGAAACCCAATACTTCATATCGTCTAGTCTTATATTATGTACATTTAAACGCATCCACAAAAACACAAGGTGGCGCTTCCACAACTCTTTCTCGGCGCGGCAGCCTCCCTGAAGGTGCGGGCTATGCAGCGCTGAATCCAGTGCCAGCCCTCATGAAGTTCAAGTTGGATACTTTGAACGAAACGCATTGGCAGGATGTTTTATGTATATGCATGGATTTCATATGAGGAATTACATCTAAACATGAAAGAAGAAAAACAAAATAAAAAGGAATTTATAAAGACTGTTTGAATGATCATTTGTATAAGAGGACCTTCCCAGTGCACCATTCTATTTCAAGTATTATTAGCATCCACAAGAATATTTGCAGTACAAAATGCACATGGTGCCACACCAATGAATAACATTGTGTGGGAAAAATACAAAACAACACATAGATATCCCAAATGGATTTTTCTACCAAAATAAAGCACCTGGGAGCAGATATTTGACAGCATTCTTGGCTCTAGGCTCTAAAAGCCAATTTTGTCGATTACCACAGGGGTATAAGAATAGCCCTGGCTTTTTTCAGCCAGGGTAACAGAGTTACTTCAAAATGTTGAAGAGGAGGCATTGTCCTAGACGTCTATCTGACGGATGGTGAATTAATGCAATGCTTGTCGAAAGTGAACAACATAATACTTGGGTTTGCTCATCTGGTTTACAAATTCAAGTAAAAAAAAATAAAAAATTGCCCACCTCAGTGTCTTATTTCTAGGGTATGAGTTGTCAAGTGAAGGTAAAAGCCAGGCGGCACAGTTTTTAGAAAAATGTGCACTGCGTCAACCTCCAACAACTCTGAAGAGACTACAATCCATTGTAGGATTTTTGAATTTTGGCAGAACATACATTTTGGATTACGCTGAAAGGGTGAAATCTTTCTACGACTTAATTAGACCTGTATTTTTCAGTATATCATTGGACACAGGAACATACGAATATTCTACATTCCGTACAAGCTGACATGCTAGCTTCTAAACATTTACATCCACGTGTTAACACAACTAACCTAGTGATCTGCATAGTCACTGAACCAACCGGGGTACACATATATCACTTTCAATGAAGGCGATACAGTCCCTATTGCATACAAATCACATTAGTACATGAATGCTAAAATTAGTTTTGCACCAACTGAGAAGATACAGCAGTACAGACTGCTCTAGTGAGAGGGAGAGAGAGCACTAGCACAGGGGAAACCATAATTATTGTGACCCCAGTACCAACCCTAGAGGCTGTTATAAAAGCAAGCATCCCAAATGCTAAAGCATTACATCCACAATGGATTCAATGGGCTAACATCTCACTGCAACAGATGTAAATTACTGAAGGAAATGACCTGAATCGGGTCACTCGTGACCACCCCTCTGCCTTCCAAGAAATGAAGAGTCGGGAAGACAGTAGAGAATACAAATCAAGATATTTATTAGTATCGCACTGCAGCGGAGCCCAGTCTGACCAGCCTCATGAGATAGCTGCCGAGGGACTGACGTAAGCAAGCATAACGATACATTATGTACACTTCGAAACCAATGAAAGCACGCCCACCATGGAATTTTCCAAGGAGATGCAGCTGGATGCTAAATTACAAAGGAGTAAGTTTTGATTCTGAGGTTGGGCACACCTTATCTACTTGTCAAGGTCGCTCTGCCTGTGAAATCCGCTAGACAAGTGGGAGAAGGCTTACATCTAAAGGGAAGGTATGCACTAATAAGAACAGTGCATTCATTAGTATAACAGAACTCAGTTCCTAAGAAACATAACCTAGAGAAAGCCGTTTCTCAGAAATAACAAAGGATTAGTTTCAATCAAAACAACAAAATGGCGGTTGCTAATAAAAATGGCGACATGAATGCTAACTTAATACAGAATGAAATATTAATAATAGGACAATAACGTTTCAATTCTAACAGACCCTCCTTTTAGCATTCATTGCTAACTTTTATTATTGGTAGCAGGTAAGGGCCCTAAAATTCTAAATGAAGGAAAAATGTTCGAGCATAAGCAACATTATATTTTGACGAAAGCCAAATGCAATATACAGATCATCAATATATATATATATATATATATATATATATATATATCAGCACACACATGAGTAATATTCATAAAATAGCATACAAAACAGACATTAGGTCATTCATAACCTGTATATTCATTAGAGGTGTTATTCGAAATGCATAGAGACATCAGCACTGAATATTATCCGTATGTTCAATATCAGGAATAGACGGTGCAAGGGATGTGGTAGAACCAAAAATGCCCTCGTCTATCTGCATAATTTTGTAAATATCCTTCTGCAACATAATTGCCGTAGTGTCACAGACTGTCTTCTGCAGTTTAGGGCCGAGGAGCATTACACAGTAAGAACAACACTAGGGAAGGCACTGCACCAAAATGCAACAGGCAACCAGAATCACAACAAGATAGATCACCTTTTCCAAAATCCAGCCCCATCCACCAAAGAGGAACCAACCCCAATTTCCGCTTTTCATCCCCTTGACATTCTCTAAAATGTCTAAAATGTGTTGGGTGATATTCTTTTCCATGTTTGTTATTCCCATTACACACTGGTCTCCCACTACAGCACACACACCACCGCTCTTAGCCAGGATAAAATTGACTGCATATCTTGTTTGCTCAGAGTATCTTTGCATACTTTCTAACTGGGTGGTGATGTCACGCAAAGCCGCCACTGTAGTGTTAGACAGTATCTGCAGCTTACATTCAAAATATTCCCTAGCCCTTTCACCCCAGGCCATGGCGGTACCACCGAACATAATAATAGAGGAAAGTATATATCCGAAGGTCATACAATTATTATAACAGGTCTGTCACACCATCGAAGAATTCTTTTGTTAACACCCTTATAATCCATCTTATATGTTGTTTGCTATACTTACAAGGTATTCCAGGAGGAAGCACCATAACCAAAGCCACATCTTCATTACCATTATGAGCATTGGATTACGTACCATTTGACAGGAAGTAAAATCCTGGGTGTGCATAAAGTGGACCTTGGTAATCTATAGGAACATATCTAGTATTCATCCCCTTAGTACTCAGATCATCTTTCTTCAATAAAGACATTGTATTCTTGAACAGTTTCAGTCTGGAACAAATTATATATAGGAAAGCGTCAGTACTATTTACTATCGGGCAGCATGCGGGATAGTAACCTGCTTTTCGGCTCTCTGTCAAATCCTGATAATGCCTCCCTGTTAAAGTAACCTTCTGTTCCTTCATATACATGTTACAACAATACACATTAATGTTTCAACCTTGATATCCCTTCCCTTGTGGCTACCTATAGTACAAACAGGGAACAGGATATCCCTTTCTGAACTCACCCTTTACCTCCCCAAATAGGGGTGGGCGAACATATGTATATTTAACCAATGACAATGGGTAAGCAGTCCAAAAACTTTTAACGGAGTTGGTAGGATAAAAAGCTGTACTTTCACCAAAGAATTTCCTGTGTGTATCTAGAAAGACATTGTTTAGCATTGCTCTTCTGGCACAACCTGAAGGAACAACCTTGTATATAACACACAATGGGATATTATAATAGCACTCCAAAACCCAGAACACCCCTCCCAAAATCAATGACAGTGACAATACAAAAACAGCACAGGATACTTTATTCTTAGCAGACAAACTAGACCCAGCTGGCCTGAAACGTTGGGCAGCAAAAGGCTTTTCTTCTTCCATAATGGGGCGGCCAAATGGGTACATTCTGTTTTCTTTATATATATATATATATATATATTCACTTAAAAAACCATAGGTTTCACACAGGTTATAGTTAGGTGGACATTTCACTTGTAAAAAACCAATGAAATTCCCCCGTTATAGTTAGTTCAGATAACTATAACTCGCGCCTCCGCAATCCACTGCTCATGACGTCACATATTACATCACTCATGACATGGTCAGTGGCATCACTCATGACATCACTGATGACATCATCCTTGTGGCGGTCGCGCGAGTTATAGTTATCTGTACATTCAGGAATTACTGAATAGGTGTGTTGCACCTGGTATTGGTGTGTCCATTGTTTTGAAAATGTTAGTTTCTATTTTTGAGTGTGTGTATGAAAGGTTATATTAGGGTGAGAGGAGGTCTGCCACTCTGTCACAAGGATGATGTCATCAGTGATGTCATCAGTGATGTCATTTGAGATGTCATCGGTGATGTCATGAGTGATGTCACTGACCATGTCATGAGTGATGTAATATGTGACGTCATCAGCAGTGTATTGCGGGTGCGCGTGTTATAGTTAGCTGAACTAACTATAACGGGGGAATTTCTATGGTTTTGTACGAGTGAAATGTACAACTAACTGTAACGCCCGTGAAACCTATGGTTTTTTCAGTGAATTTCTAAGGTTTTTTAAATGCTAATTTCTAACTATAACGTGCCTGAAACCTATGTTTTTTTCAAGTGAATTTCTAAGGTTTTTTTAAATGCTAGTTTCTAACTATGCCTAGGTAGGACATGTGAAGAAAGAAGAAAAAACGCACAGAAATAAGCAAGAGAAATGCAGAAAGAAGCAACAGAAGTCCTCAAAGACGAAGCAAAGTGCAGGAAGAAGCAAGACATGTGCATAAAGAACCAACAGAGGAGCAGAAAGAGGGCTTGTTACAAAATCATCCTGTGCCCACAACTTTTTCAGATGGGTACTGGTGTTAACTGACTCTGACTAACCAGGCCTAGAGCCAGTGGAATGCTAAAAGACACTTTGAATACAGTGAAAACACTTACATACACTAGGGAACACTATGCCTTGGGGTACCCCTGTGATTAGCATGACCTCCTCTGTAAGCCCCTAGTACATAATAGGGGAGGGGGATTTAAACTACCTCTTAAAACACGCCACGGGTGCGTTTGTACACTGGTGATGGGAGGGGACAGGGCCTGAGGTGACGCGTGCAAGCACGCCCTGTGGGCGTTTTAAGTTTGGGGATAAACGCAGGGCAGTGGTGCTTACTGGAAGCACCTGGTGGGCTACTTGGCCCCCAGGGGCCCTCAGGATTGAAGTGGAATTATTTCCCCAACTGAAAACGCACCACAGGACGTGTTTGCACACGTCACCTCAGGCCCTGTCCCCTCCCATCACCACTGTGTAAACACGCCCAGTGGCAATTTTAAGTTGGGAGATTAAGACCCTTTGAATCCTGAGGTTCCCTTGGGTCCAACTAGCCCACTAGGTACCTCCAGTAAGCGCCACAGAGCTGTGTTGCAGAGAGGTGTAAAAAGGGGCATAGCCTCTGAACACCTCTCTGTGAATGCAGCTCCCTGGTGCATTCTGGAGGTACCTGGTGGACTAGTTGGCCCCCAGGGACCCTCAGTATTGAAGGGGAATTTAATTCCCCAACTTAAAACTCACCAGGTGGCGCGTTTGCACAGTGGTGAAGGAAGGGGGCGGGGCCTGAGGTGACATGTGTGCAAACACGCCCTGTGGCGTGTTATAAGTTGGGGAATTAATTCCTCCTTAATCCTGAGAGTCCCTGGGGGCCAACTAGCCCACCAGGTACCTCCAGTATGTGCCAGGGGGCTGCGTTGCAGAGAGGTGTTCATAGGCCACGCCCCTTTTTACAACACTGCAGCTCTGTGGTGCTTATTGGAGGTACCTGGTACCACTTATGGCTCCGAGGACCCCATTCCCCGGGGCTGGCCCTATCCGTTGGGGACCGTGGGGGGGTCCCCAATCCCCCCACGGTCCCGCCGGCTCCCTGCGTCTTGCGGGAGCTGGCATTGCTTTTCCACACAGGGAGCTGCTAAAATGCAGCTCCTGTGTGGAAAAGCAATCGGCTTTGGTTTCCTGCTCTCTCTACCAAAAACCAAAGCAGTTTGCTATGGCATGGTGGGAGCCGCGAGGCTCCCGCCTTGCCATAGCAAACAGCAGTGTCCCGGGGGTAGGCACCCCGGGACACTGCAGGAGCCGGCCCTGGGGGGTGGCGGTTCCCAGGGCCATCACAGGGCTCCAGGAGCGGGGTCGCGCGGCCCCCCTCCCAACATGTGCAAAGCCCCGGGGAGGTGGTGGTCCCTGGGGCTCGGGGGTCCGTAACGGACCCCCAAATTTTAATCTTTAGAACCTCGGGGAGGTGACGGTCCCCGGGGCGTGTGGGGGGGTTCGAGGCCCCACACAGGTAATTAATTAAAAAAAAAAAAAGCTCTGGGGGTGGCAGTCCCTGGGGCTGTAGGGGGGCCATGTGCCCCCACCAATATTTTATAAAAGCCCCACGGGGAGGCGGTCCCTGGGGCTTGGGGGCCTTTGAGCCCCCCCACCCATTTACTGTTGAAGCCCCAGGGGGTGGCGGTCCCCGGGGCTGCGGGGGGGCCATGAGCCCCCCCGCAAATACTTTTGAAAAGCCCCGGAGGGTGGTGGTCCCCGGGGCTTGGGGGGCTTGGATGCCCCCCACATAAAAAAATGAAAGCCCTGGGGGTGGCGGTCCTCGGGGCACTTTTTTTTCTGCCCCCGTGACCCAGCCCACCCGGCAGCTTTATTTAAACGAAGCGCAGGAGCCCGCACTTTGGTTTTTTTAATTTTTGCGGCCGGGTCTGGGGATCCAGCTGGCATTCCGCGATTTAAAAAAAAAAAAAAATGTTTGGCCCTGGGGGTCCTTGTGGGACCCCCTAAGCAGGCCTAGGGGGTCAGAATGTTTCTACCCTGCCCCCTTTTCGTGTTTTACGCGTTTGTTTTTCTCTTTTCTTGTGCCTCGTTTCTACCTAGGCACAAGAAGGCTGCCAACACTTCCTGGTTTGGAGTGTTGACAGCCAATTAGCATGAAGCTCATGATTGGGAGGGTGCGCGGATCCTCCGTGCCTCTAGATATCGATATTTTTTTTATTTAGATTTTCATAGCAACTACTGAACAGATTTACACCATTTAACAAAAAGGGCTCTTTCTGAACCAAGGGCTACCTTTTTGCCAAATTTGGTGTAATTCCGTTCGGGCTGTAGCCGTGCCTAAAGTTTCCTATGGAAAATTGCATGGAGAAAACACTTTTGGGACCCCCTTTTTTCTCGACCCCCGCTTGCCGAATCCCCCCGAAACTTTCAAGATAGGAGCGGACTGGAGCGGGCCATAAGTTTTCAAAATTTCGCTAACATTCGTCAATCGGCGCCAAAGTTATTGGGAATAGAATGTTGCGACTTTCCTATGGTAACTAGGTCCTAACTATAACTACCTACTGGCGACCGCCAGTAGGTAATATATATATTTTTATGTGACCAATCTATATGTAAAAAAGTGAGTATTTCTTCTATGTCCATGGGATTGTCAATTGCACTTGCACTTTATAAGGCGAAGTAAAATGTCAAGGAGTTGTCATGTGATCAAGGGCGGGATCGCCCGAAACGCGTAATGGCAGAGCTGGCAATGAAATAAAATAACACTGCACAAGATACCTGGGTCCACGCTCGTTTTTCCTGGATGAAGGTGGAAGCTGAGAGCGAGTTGAGGAATATATATATATATATAGTCGCCAGTAGGTAGTTATAGTTAGGACATATTTTCCATAGGAAATCCGCAACATTCTGTTTGGAATAACATTGGCGTCGGTTGATGAATCTTCGTGAAATTTTCCAAACTTTTGGCCAGCTCTGGTCCACTCCTATCCTGAAAATTTCACGGTGATTCGTCAAGCGGGGGCCGAGAAAAAACGCATTTTCCCAATGCATTTTCCCATAGGACTTGTTGACGCAGCTACAACCCAAAGTGCTGAACGGAATTACACCAAATTTGGCAAAGAGGTAGTCCTCAGTTCAGACTCGTGCCTTTTGCTTAAATGGTGTAAATCCGTTCAGTAGTTCCTGAGAAAATCAGAAGTAAAATCACATATATATCTGGGTGGAGCCTAACCACACATCTCATTGTGAGATCTGATTGGCTGTCAGCACTTCATCCAAGAAGTGTTGGCAGCCATCTTGGGACCAATATACATTCTAGCACCTCATTAAAAAGCATTGCAGTTAATAGAAGGTTTTAAGACTTTAGTTACATTATAAATCATTTGTTGATGGTCCCATACTCATTTTAGGAATTGTGGTGAGTTCTAAGGTGATTTTACCATGTGAAAAAGCCTTCTGCTGTGATATCATGAACTATGTTTGAGAGAAAACTATTTTCTCATACTTTTCCCACAGAGGTTTGGAATGTGATCTATAAGCTAAACTGAGAGCATATTTTCTGTAAATTCACATTATCTTTCTCAGTCATGTGAGAATGAAGTCTGACATTCTCAGTAAAACATTTACATCCAACAAGGGCAGAGACTGTCAGTTGATTCCTTTGTGTTCTACTGCAGCTTCCCAGAGTGTTCTAAAGAACAACTAGAGCGCTAACAGTCCTACTTATGACAAACGTATGGCACACCTGAAGCCATCTTGGTTGGAATAAAGTGGTAACTCTTAAAACATTTAATTTAAAAAGGAACAAAATGAGGGGGTTCATTTTGCCATAGAAAGTATGATTAGTTCTGCAGAAAGAAAAATTAGGGCACATTTTGAGTGACTTCTCAAATCCTTTTCTATTTCATTAAAAAATTCTGACATGCAGACTGAAACATGCACTTTCAATACCATCAGCAGACTTCCCTGGTGAGCAGTAGCCTTACTTCAGTGATCTAATAAGCAACTAGAGTGCTAACATTCAGAATTTATGACAAATGTGTGACACATCTGAATGCCTTCTTGATGGAATCAAAGTAAAAAACTGAAAGTATTTCCTACTGAGGAGACTGTAGTAAATGAGGAAATTAGGAAACATCATAACAAGTAAGTCTCCCAAAAAGGCCAGCAGAGACAAAAGAGCCCAAATGTAGCCCAAATATCACCCAGATGTAGCCCAAGTATAGCCCAATGACAGAATGTCCCAGAGTGTTCTAACGAACAACTAGAGCGCTAACAGTCTTACTTATGACAAAACGTATGGCACACCTGAAGCCATCTTGATTGGAATAAAGTGGTAACACTTAAAACATTTAATTTACAAAGGAACAAAATGAGGGGGTTCATTTTGCCATAGGAATTATTTGTTAGTGCTGCAGAAAGAAAAATTAGAGCACATTTTGAGTGACTACTCAAATCCGCTTGTTTCATTAAAAAATTCTGATATGCAGACTGAAACATGCACTTTTAATACCAGCAGCAGACTTCCCTGGTGAGCAGTAGCTTTACTACAGTGATCTAATGAGCAACTAGAGTGCTAACCTTCAGAATTTATGGCAAATGTGTGACATATCTGAATACCTTCTTGATGGAATCAAAGTAAAAAACTGAAAGCATTTCCTACTGAGGAGACTGCAGTAAATGAGGAAATTAGGAAACTTCATAACAAATAAATCTCCCAAGATGGCCACCAGAGACAAAAGAGCCCAAATGCAGCACAAATATCACCCAGATGTAGCCCACATGTAGCCCAATGACAGACGTGTGCAAAACACTTATTTTGTGTGTATTTGCAGTTTTATATAGTGCAGACTTGTCAGGTATTGGAGTGCTTTACATGAGCATTGGTTACATCACACAAGATCAAATTCATTTTGGTTGTAGACATGGGGAGATTAGGTGATTTGACCAGAATCACAGAATGTTAAGCTGAAGCAGAAACTCCAACCTGGTTCCCCAATTGCAAAGTCTGCATCTCTGGAAGTAACACCACATCCTCTCCCCTAGGTGCAACATTTAATCAAGTGGTCAACTGGATAAAAAAACATAAAGATTACAAATAATTTTAAAGTTCTTTGTCGCTATTTGAAAACTCAGAAAATATGTCCTCATTTTAGTTTTTTAGAGCACTAACCATAATTTTGATGCAAATAAGACCCTCTCATATATGTAATTTCTAAAGGAAATACTCTAGGTATTACAGTTTTGATTACATCAAGATGACGTCAGGCGTTCCACACTTTTGTAATAAATATAGAATGTTAGCAATCTAGTTGTTCATTGGGATACTGTTGAGAGGCAGAGGCCAGGGGCACGGACTCTGAAAATTGAAGGCAGGTAGGTGAGTGCAGATGCAACAATTTGACCACACTGGGCAGGCAGGAAGGGCAGTGGCAGCACAACAGACTATGGAGGGCAGTGGAAAGGGGGGCAGGGGCAACAAACCAACAATACAGGACTGGCAAGAGAGGCTGTGGCAATATAATAGACCCTTGTGGGCAGAAGGAAGAGGCAGTGGTAGTACAATCATACATGCCAACAGACCCGTTTCAGCCAGGAAACGTCCAGTGTTTTTAAGCTCAAATGGGCTTTATATGATCTGTCTCCTGTCTACAATCTCCTCTTTTTCAATGTAACTCAAAGGGGAAAATCAATACCCCAGTTTTTTTTCAAAATCTCCCTCTTACCAAGTTCAAAATGTTCGCAAGTATGGTACATTGGATCATGGTAGGCAGGAGGAATTGGGGTAGGGACATGGACTCGGATAACAGAGGACAGGAGGGACATGGAGAGGTGCACCAAACTGACCCTACAGGGCAGGCATCAGGGTTTGCAGCAGCACAATACACCACACAGCGCATGTGGGACGGGAGTGCAGCACAACAATCCATAGAAAGCAATAGGGAGGGGACAGGACCATGCACATGGACAACAGAGAACAGAGGGGAAAGAGGCAATGGTAGCTAGCTGACCATAATGGACAGACAGGAGAGAAAGCTGCAGCATAACAGACCATAAAGGGCAGGAGGGACGGATCAGGGGCATTACAATGGAACAGACAAGCCAGGAGGGAGGGAATAGGGGTCTGCACATGGAAAAAGAGGGCTGGGGGCAAGGGGGCAGGGCAGGAGCAGCAAGATGACCATGGAGGTCAGGCAGGTTGGGCACTAGAAACAAGACACACCATGGAGAGCAACAATGAGACTATGATGGCATACACACAGACCATGGAGGGAAGGTGGGAGGGGGTCAGGGGCAGCTAGATGACCACACAGGGAAGGTGGGAGGGGCCATGGCAGCACAGAAGACCATGCATGGCAAGCGGGAGGGTTAGTGGCAGCACAATGGCTATGATGGGCAAGAAGGAGGGTGCAGGGGCATGCATAAAGGACCATGGAGGATAGAAGGGAGGGTCAGGACCTGGGCACAGACAAGAGAGTTCAGGGGAAGGGGCCTCACAACAGACCGCACGGGGCAGGCAGGAGGAGCAGTTGCAGCACAACAGACCAGGGAGGGCAGAAGGGTGTGGCAGTAAAATGAACCATGGAGGACAGGAGGAAGGGGATAGGGGCATGGCATGTGGACAGGCAGGGTGGAGGTGGCAGGGACAGGTTACAGTCATCTGACAATTCTAGGCAGGTGGGAGGGGAGTGCAGCTCAACAGAACACTCAGAGTAGATAGGATTGGCAGGTCCATGGAACATGGTGGGCAAAAAGGATGGACCAGGGGCATGCACAAAGAGGGCAAGGGGAAGGAGAATAGGGGCAGCAAGCTAAGCACAGAGGCTAAGCAGGAGGTCAATGATGGGCCATAGAATTGGGCAATGGAGGGCAGGAGGAGTGGACTGGTACATCATGCTAAATGGAGGGCACTGGCAGCACATCAGACCATGCATGGCAGGAGGGAGGAGGCTAGTCCATGGATTCAGACAACAGAGGATAGGGAGGAGGTGGATGGGGCAGCAAGCTAACTGTTCAGAGAAGGTGGGTATTAGGAACTTTATTGTTTTTAAAATGTGTGTCTGTGCGAACTACTTAAAATATGAACAAGTATGCAGCATAATCTCACTTTTATTCAGGAAGAAGAGGACGTTTGTGGCTGTGACTCCGGGCTCACTTGGCAGAAACACCCCCTGACCCTCCACCCCCCATCGCAAAATGTAATGCCCTTGAAAAGGGTAGGTGGAAGCAGTGTTATATAGAACATAGTCCTGAGAGCACGATTGAAAATGAACACTAGATATAGTATATGGTATAAACTATGCACCAAACAGTGTTATATAAGATGAACCAGGGCATGAAATATAATATGCAATACAATGTGCGCAATCACAGATTCATTGGAGAGCGCGAGAAAGCACAGGCACTAGCGCGTGCTATGCGATATGCGCCTTGGAGTGTAATATGCATAGGGCAGTGTTGTGTAACCTAACTAGTCTCTAAAGTTGTAATATAAAATATGTGCTGGGGAGTGTGACATTGCATATGCACTGTGACAAAGATATGGATCCCAGATTGTAATATGTATGGCATAGCGCTGTGCGTTATAACATAGGCATCAAGGAAGGCACGTTAGATGGGGCAATATAACCCGTGCGAAGGCAAGTGTGGCATGACATATTCACGGGGTGGTGTTACAGTGCACATGGGCTAGAGAGTGTCATAGCATACGCACTAGCTGGTGGAATACAACACAGAGGTGTGAGGCACTCGGCGGGCACTGGTGGGTGTAACACAGCATTGGGCTCAGCCAGGAGCACGTTGTGACTCTCAAGTGAGGTTCGTCTCCTTTCCAGAGAGTAAAATAAAAAGTATTACACATCCATAAGTGGCCTGAGGAGGGGGACAACGCAGCCCCCTCCTAAGGAATTAAAAAAAAAAAGGTCATGACCCGGGGGTTGGGGTCCCCGGGGCCGATTAAGGCCTTGGGAGGGCCAAATTAATTTTTCAAGAAAAAAAATTAGTGTGCAGGCCCTGGGGGATGGGGTCCCCAGGGCCAGTAAATTAGAAAAAGAAGGGGGGCCACACAGCCCTCCTTCTTAAAAAATAAAATAAATAAAAGACCGGCATCGCGCTGGAGGCCACGCCCTCTCCTTGCAGCACTCTGCAAACGCGCCCCCTGGCCAGTTGTAAGTTGGGGAATTAATTCCCCTTCAATACTGAGGGTCCCTGAGGGCCAACTAGCCCAACAGGTATCTCCAGTATGCGCCAGGGAGCTGCGTTGCAGACAGGTGTTCTGAGGCCACGCCCCTTTTTACACCTCTATGCACCGCAGCTCTGTGGCGCTTACTGGAGGTACCTAGTGGGCTAGTTTGACCCTAGGGACCCTTAGGATTCAAGGGGACTTAATCTCTCAACTTAGAACGGCCACAGGGCGCGTTTACACAGTGGTGAAGGGAGGGGACGGGGCCTGAGGTGATGTGTGCAAACACGCCCTGTGGCACGTTTTAAGTTGGGGAAATAATTCCCTTTCAATCCTGAGGGACCCTGGGGGCCAACTAGCCCACCAGGTGTTTCCAGTAAGCGTCACTGCTCTGCGTTGCAGAGAGGTGGTGCAGGCCGTGCCCCTTTTTACACCTCTCTGCAATGGCGCTTACTGGACGTACCTAGCGGGCTATTTTGCCCCTAGGGATTCTCAGGATTCAAGGGGACTTAATCTCCCAACTTAAAAAACGGCCACAGGGCGTGTTTACACAGTGGGGAAGGGAGGGGACGGGGCCTGAGGTGACGTGTGCAAACACGCCCTATGGCGCGTTTTAAGTTGGGGAAATAATTCCCCTTCAATCCTGAGGACCCCTGGGGGCTAACTAGCCCACCAGGTGCTTCCAGTAAGCGCCACTGCGCTGCGTTGCAGAGAGGTGGTCTAGGCCGTGCCCCTTTTTACATCTCTCTGCAACGCAGCTCTGTGGCGCTTACTGGAGGTACCTAGTGGTCTAGTTGGACCCTAGGGACCCTCAGGATTCAAGGGGACTTAATCTCCCAACTTAAAACGGCCACAGGGCATGTTTACACAGTGGGGAAGTGAGGGGACAGGGCCTGAGGTGACGTGTGCAAACACGCCCTGTAGCGCGTTTTAAGAGGTAGTTTTAATCCCCTGCCTATTATATACTAGGGGCTTACAGAGGAGATCATGCTGATAGTGTTCCCTAGTGTATGTAGGTGTTTTCACTGTATTCTGAATGTCTTTTAATATAGCACTGGCTCTAGGACTGGTTAGTCAGACTCAGGTTAACACCAGTATCCGTCTGAAAAAGTTGAGGGTACAGGATGATTTTGCAACAAGGCTTCTTTCTGCTCTTCTGTTTGTTCTTTCTGCACGTTATCCTTCTTCCTGCACTTTTATTCGTCTTTGAGGACTTCTGTTGCTTCTTTCTGCAATTCATTTTTTTCTTTCTGTGCGTTTTTTCTTCTTTCTTCACATGTCCTAACTCTGTAGGCATAGTTAGAAATTAGCATTTAAAAAACCTTTGAAATTCACTGAAAAACCCGTAGGTTTCAGGCACGTTATAGTTAGGAATTAGCATTTAAAAAACCTTAGAAATTCACTGAAAAAACCATAGGTTTCAGGGGCGTTATAGTTAGCTGGACATTTCACTCGTACAAAACCATTGAAATTCCCCCGTTATAGTTAGTTCAGCTAACTATAACTCGCACGCCCACAATGCACTTCTGATTACATCACATATTACATCACTCATGACATGGTCAGTGACATCACTCATGACATCACTGATGACATCTCAAATGACATCACTGATGACATCATCCTTGTGATAGAGTGGCAGACCTCCTCTCTCCCTAATATAACCTTTGATACACACATTCAAAAATAGAAACTAAAATTTTCAAAACAATGGACATACCAATATCAGTTACAACAGCCTATTCAGTAATTCTAAGATCCACATACACATCCACTCATTCACCAACAGTCCCATACAGTCACTCATACATGTACTCACTCATCATATGTACTCATACACCTATACATCCTGTTACACAACACTACTCATCCATAGACTTACTCACACACATAGTCACTCATGCTATTAAAGAATCAAACATCCATTTACTTGCATATACAGTTATACACACACCACCACACTTACTTCTACAGAAACTTACACATACTTTGTCTTTTAAACAACTACTTATAGAAACACATACTTATTCATACAGGAACTCTTTCAATCTCTCACTCTCACATATACTCACTTAAATACACCAATAGTCACATATACTAGTTTAAAACATCTGTAGTTACTCATAAAGACACTATTGAGACAGTCATTCACGCACTAACACACCCATGCACAAACTCATCCACCCATACAGTCCTGCACACATGCTGTCTTCAACACATACAAACAGTGAGTCATTCATTCATGTACCTATGCACTACGTAATACCCCCCACCGAACCACACAGACACTCAGATACTCATACTGATACTCAAAAAACCAACTAATAACCTATATAGACACTCATGTAGCTACTCACCAACCCATGCAGCTACTTATACACAAAGTGAGAGACTGATACAGATATCTACATATTTAAACATTACTCACTAAGCCATGTATTCACTAAGATACACTTAATCAGTCAGTTATACAATCAATTTTTCAAAAACAAATCATCCATTTAGACACTTATATATCCATTTATTTTTCCATCGACCTTGAGATATACATATATAAAACATATGTAATTTTCAGAAAAACACACATTCACTGGATAATGTCATCAGTGATGTCCTTTGAGATGTCATCAGTGATGTCATGAGTGATGTCACTGACCATGTCATGAGTGATGTAATATGTGATGTCATCAGCAGTGCATTGCGGGCGCGCAAGTTATAGTTAGCTGAACTAACTATAACGGGGGAATTTCAATGGTTTTGTAAGGGTGAAAGTCCAGCTAACTATAACGCCCCTGAAACCTATGGTTTTTTCAGTGAATTTCTAAGATTTTCTAAATGCCAATTCCTAACTATAACGTGCCTGAAACCTATGGTTTTTTCAGTGAATTTATATATATATATATATATATGATTGCTCCAAGTTACCCACAGGTTCGGGACGCACTCAGACCACAGTGTACATCCGCATACCAACACTCACGTCTCGGGCAGCCGACGCGTTTCGAAATTGTTTCTTCTTCAAAGGCTAGATTCCACTCGGTACACAGCGTTTGTTTGACCACTCCTTTATTTAATCAGCCGCCTCCTGATAGGCTGCTCAGATGAGCCCTCCCTTTCGGAATGCTGGGATATGTAGTCCACCATGTAAAAAAGCGTTTGTGGAACTGTTTCTTAAGACCCTCCAATGGGTCCCGATGCGTGCATGGTCAATAGTAGGTGCTGTGGCTCCATTAAGAACTGGACATGATTTCCAGCTCCCTGGCCCGCTGTCATCCATGCGATGGTGCAGTCCCCTTACGGCTGGGTTGCCGCGTGTCAATGATTGCTCCAAGTTACCCACAGGTTCGGGACGCACTCAGACCACAGTGTACATCTGCATACCAACACTCACGTCTCGGGCAGCCGACGCGTTTCGAAATTGTTTCTTCTTCAAAGGCTAGATTCCACTCGGTACACAGCGTTTGTTTGACCACTCCTTTATTTAATCAGCCGCCTCCTGATAGGCTGCTGAGATGAGCCCTCCCTTTCGGAATTCTGGGATATGTAGTCCACCATGTAAAAAAGCGTTTGTGGAAATGTTTCTTAAGACCCTCCAATGGGTCCCGATGCGTGCATGGTCAATAGTAGGTGCTGTGGCTCCATTAAGAACTGGACATGATTTCCAGCTCCCTGGCCCGCTGTCATCCATGCGATGGTGCAGTCCCCTTACGGCTGGGTTGCCGCGTGTCAATGATTGCTCCAAGTTACCCACAGGTTCGGGACGCACTCAGACCACAGTGTACATCCGCATACCAACACTCACGTCTCGGGCAGCCGACGCGTTTCGAAATTGTTTCTTCTTCAAAGGCTAGATTCCACTCGGTACACAGCGTTTGTTTGACCACTCCTTTATTTAATCAGCCGCCTCCTGATAGGCTGCTCAGATGAGCCCTCCCTTTCGGAATTCTGGGATATGTAGTCCACCATGTAAAAAAGTGTTTGTGGAACTGTTTCTTAAGACCCTCCAATGGGTCCCGATGCGTGCATGGTCAATAGTAGGTGCTGTGGCTCCTTTAAGAACTGGACATGATTTCCAGCTCCCTGGCCCGCTGTCATCCATGCGATGGTGCAGTCCCCTTACGGCTGGGTTGCCGCGTGTCAATGATTGCTTCAAGTTACCCTCAGGTTCGGGACGCACTCAGACCACAGTGTACATCCGCATACCAACACTCACGTCTCGGGCAGCCGACGCGTTTCGAAATTGTTTCTTCTTCAAAGGCTAGATTCCACTCGGTACACAGCGTTTGTTTGACCACTCCTTTATTTAATCAGCCGCCTCCTGATAGGCTGCTCAGATGAGCCCTCCCTTTCGGAATTCTGGGATATGTAGTCCACCATGTAAAAAAGCGTTTGTGGAACTGTTTCTTAAGACCCTCCAATGGGTCCCGATGCGTGCATGGTCAATAGTAGGTGCTGTGGCTCCATTAAGAACTGGACATGATTTCCAGCTCCCTGGCCCGCTGTCATCCATGCGATGGTGCAGTCCCCTTACGGCTGGGTTGCCGCGTGTCAATGATTGCTCCAAGTTACCCACAGGTTCGGGACGCACTCAGACCACAGTGTACATCCGCATACCAACACTCACGTCTCGGGCAGCCGACGCGTTTCGAAATTGTTTCTTCTAAAACAAGGCTCGATTCCACTCGGTACACAGCGTTTGTTTGACCACTCCTTTATTTAATCAGCCGCCTCCTGATAGGCTGCTCAGATGAGCCCTCCCTTTCGGAATTCTGGGATATGTAGTCCACCATGTAAAAAAGCGTTTGTGGAACTGTTTCTTAAGACCCTCCAATGGGTCCCGATGCGTGCATGGTCAATAGTAGGTGCTGTGGCTCCATTAAGAACTGGACATGATTTCCAGCTCCCTGGCCCGCTGTCATCCATGCGATGGTGCAGTCCCCTTACAGCTGGGTTGCCGCGTGTCAATGATTGCTCCAAGTTACCCACAGGTTCGGGACGCACTCAGACCACAGTGTACATCCGCATACCAACACTCACGTCTCGGGCAGCCGACGCGTTTCGAAATTGTTTCTTCTTCAAAGGCTAGATTCCACTCGGTACACAGCGTTTGTTTGACCACTCCTTTATTTAATCAGCCGCCTTCTGATAGGCTGCTCAGATGAGCCCTCCCTTTCGGAATTCTGGGATATGTAGTCCACCATGTAAAAAAGCGTTTGTGGAACTGTTTCTTAAGACCCTCCAATGGGTCCCGATGCGTGCATGGTCAATAGTAGGTGCTGTGGCTCCATTAAGAACTGGACATGATTTCCAGCTCCCTGGCCCGCTGTCATCCATGCGATGGTGCAGTCCCCTTACGGCTGGGTTGCCGCGTGTCAATGATTGCTCCAAGTTACCCACAGGTTCGGGACGCACTGAGACCACAGTGTACATCCGCATACCAACACTCACGTCTCGGGCAGCCGACGCGTTTCGAAATTGTTTCTTCTTCAAAGGCTAGATTCCACTCGGTACACAGCGTTTGTTTGACCACTCCTTTATTTAATCAGCCGCCTCCTGATAGGCTGCTCAGATGAGCCCTCCCTTTCGGAATTCTGGGATATGTAGTCCACCATGTAAAAAAGCGTTTGTGGAACTGTTTCTTAAGACCCTCCAATGGGTCCTGATGCGTGCATGGTCAATAGTAGGTGCTGTGGCTCCATTAAGAACTGGACATGATTTCCAGCTCCCTGGCCCGCTGTCATCCATGCGATGGTGCAGTCCCCTTACGGCTGGGTTGCCGCATGTCAATGATTGCTCCAAGTTACCCACAGGTTCGGGACGCACTCAGACCACAGTGTACATCCGCATACCAACACTCACGTCTCGGGCAGCCGACGCGTTTCGAAATTGTTTCTTCTTCAAAGGCTAGATTCCACTCGGTACACAGCGTTTGTTTGACCACTCCTTTATTTAATCAGCCGCCTCCTGATAGGCTGCTCAGATGAGCCCTCCCTTTCGGAATTCTGGGATATGTAGTCCACCATGTAAAAAAGCGTTTGTGGAACTGTTTCTTAAGACCCTCCAATGGGTCCCGAAGCGTGCATGGTCAATAGTAGGTGCTGTGGCTCCATTAAGAACTGGACATGATTCACAGCTCCCTGGCCCGCTGTCATCCATGCGATGGTGCAGTCCCCTTACGGCTGGGTTGCCGCGTGTCAATGATTGCTCCAAATTACCCACAGGTTCGGGACGCACTCAGACCACAGTGTACATCCGCATACCAACACTCACGTCTCGGGCAGCCGACGCGTTTCGAAATTGTTTCTTCTTCAAAGGCTAGATTCCACTCGGTACACAGCGTTTGTTTGACCACTCCTTTATTTAATCAGCTGCCTCCTGATAGGCTGCTCAGATGAGCCCTCCCTTTCGGAATTCTGGGATATGTAGTCCACCATGTAAAAAAGCGTTTGTGGAACTGTTTCTTAAGACCCTCCAATGGGTCCCGATGCGTGCATGGTCAATAGTAGGTGCTGTGGCTCCATTAAGAACTGGACATGATTTCCAGCTCCCTGGCCCGCTGTCATCCATGCGATGGTGCAGTCCCCTTACGGCTGGGTTGCCGCGTGTCAATGATTGCTCCAAGTTACCCACAGGTTCGGGACGCACTCAGACCACAGTGTACATCCGCATACCAACACTCACGTCTCGGGCAGCCGACGCGTTTCGAAATTGTTTCTTCTTCAAAGGCTAGATTCCACTCGGTACACAGCGTTTGTTTGACCACTCCTTTATTTAATCAGCCGCCTCCTGATAGGCTGCTCAGATGAGCCCTCCCTTTCGGAATTCTGGGATATGTAGTCCACCATGTAAAAAAGCGTTTGTGGAACTGTTTCTTAAGACCCTCCAATGGGTCCCGATGCGTGCATGGTCAATAGTAGGTGCTGTGGCTCCATTAAGAACTGGACATGATTTCCAGCTCCCTGGCCCGCTGTCATCCATGCGATGGTGCAGTCCCCTTACGGCTGGGTTGCCGCGTGTCAATGATTGCTCCAAGTTACCCACAGGTTCGGGACGCACTCAGACCACAGTGTACATCCGCATACCAACACTCACGTCTCGGGCAGCCGACGCGTTTCGAAATTGTTTCTTCTTCAAAGGCTAGATTCCACTTGGTACACAGCGTTTGTTTGACCACTCCTTTATTTAATCAGCCGCCTCCTGATAGGCTGCTCAGATGAGCCCTCCCTTTCGGAATTCTGGGATATGTAGTCCACCATGTAAAAAAGCGTTTGTGGAACTGTTTCTTAAGACCCTCCAATGGGTCCCGATGCGTGCATGGTCAATAGTAGGTGCTGTGGCTCCATTAAGAACTGGACATGATTTCCAGCTCCCTGGCCCGCTGTCATCCATGCGATGGTGCAGTCCCCTTACGGCTGGGTTGCCGCGTGTCAATGATTGCTCCAAGTTACCCACAGGTTCGGGACGCACTCAGACCACAGTGTACATCCGCATACCAACACTCACGTCTCGGGCAGCCGACGCGTTTTGAAATTGTTTCTTCTTCAAAGGCTAGATTCCACTCGGTACACAGCGTTTCTTTGACCACTCCTTTATTTAATCAGCCGCATCCTGATAGGCTGCTCAGATGAGCCCTCCCTTTCGGAATTCTGGGATATGTAGTCCACCATGTAAAAAAGCGTTTGTGGAACTGTTTCTTAAGACCCTCCAATGGGTCCCGATGCGTGCATGGTCAATAGTAGGTGCTGTGGCTCCATTAAGAACTGGACATGATTTCCAGCTCCCTGGCCCGCTGTCATCCATGCGATGGTGCAGTCCCCTTACGGCTGGGTTGCCGCGTGTCAATGATTGCTCCAAGTTACCCACAGGTTCGGGACGCACTCAGACCACAGTGTACATCCGCATACCAACACTCACGTCTCGGGCAGCCGACGCGTTTCGAAATTGTTTCTTCTTCAAAGGCTAGATTCAACTCGGTACACAGCGTTTGTTTGACCACTCCTTTATTTAATCAGCCGCCTCCTGATAGGCTGCTCAGATGAGCCCTCCCTTTCGGAATTCTGGGATATGTAGTCCACCATGTAAAAAAGCGTTTGTGGAACTGTTTCTTAAGACCCTCCAATGGGTCCCGATGCGTGCATGGTCAATAGTAGGTGCTGTGGCTCCATTAAGAACTGTACATGATTTCCAGCTCCCTGGCCCGCTGTCATCCATGCGATGGTGCAGTCCCCTTACGGCTGGGTTGCCGCGTGTCAATGATTGCTCCAAGTTACCCACAGGTTCGGGACGCACTCAGACCACAGTGTACATCCGCATACCAACACTCACGTCTCGGGCAGCCGACGCGTTTCGAAATTGTTTCTTCTTCAAAGGCTAGATTCCACTCGGTACACAGCGTTTGTTTGACCACTCCTTTATTTAATCAGCCGCCTCCTGATAGGCTGCTCAGATGAGCCCTCCCTTTCGGAATTCTGGGATATGTAGTCCACCATGTAAAAAAGCGTTTGTGGAACTGTTTCTTAAGACCCTCCAATGGGTCCCGATGCGTGCATGGTCAATAGTAGGTGCTGTGGCTCCATTAAGAACTGAACATGATTTCCAGCTCCCTGGCCCGCTGTCATCCATGCGATGGTGCAGTCCCCTTACGGCTGGGTTGCCGCGTGTCAATGATTGCTCCAAGTTACCCACAGGTTCGGGACGCACTCAGACCACAGTGTACATCCGCATACCAACACTCACGTCTCGGGCAGCCGACGCGTTTCGAAATTGTTTCTTCTTCAAAGGCTAGATTCCACTCGGTACACAGCGTTTGTTTGACCACTCCTTTATTTAATCAGCCGCCTCCTGATAGGCTGCTCAGATGAGCCCTCCCTTTCGGAATTCTGGGATATGTAGTCCACCATGTAAAAAAGCGTTTGTGGAACTGTTTCTTAAGACCCTCCAATGGGTCCCGATGCGTGCATGGTCAATAGTAGGTGCTGTGGCTCCATTAAGAACTGGACATGATTTCCAGCTCCCTGGCCCGCTGTCATCCATGCGATGGTGCAGTCCCCTTACGGCTGGGTTGCCGCGTGTCAATGATTGCTCCAAGTTACCCACAGGTTCGGGACGCACTCAGACCACAGTGTACATCCGCATACCAACACTCACGTCTCGGGCAGCCGACGCGTTTCGAAATTGTTTCTTCTTCAAAGGCTAGATTCCACTAGGTACACAGCGTTTGTTTGACCACTCCTTTATTTAATCAGCCGCCTCCTGATAGGCTGCTCAGATGAGCCCTCCCTTTCGGAATTCTGGGATATGTAGTCCACCATGTAAAAAAGCGTTTGTGGAACTGTTTCTTAAGACCCTCCAATGGGTCCCGATGCGTGCATGGTCAATAGTAGGTGCTGTGGCTCCATTAAGAACTGGACATGATTTCCAGCTCCCTGGCCCGCTGTCATCCATGCGATGGTGCAGTCCCCTTACGGCTGGGTTGCCGCGTGTCAATGATTGCTCCAAATTACCCACAGGTTCGGGACGCACTCAGACCACAGTGTACATCCGCATACCAACACTCACGTCTCGGGCAGCCGACGCGTTTCGAAATTGTTTCTTCTTCAAAGGCTAGATTCCACTCGGTACACAGCGTTTGTTTGACCACTCCTTTATTTAATCAGCTGCCTCCTGATAGGCTGCTCAGATGAGCCCTCCCTTTCGGAATTCTGGGATATGTAGTCCACCATGTAAAAAAGCGTTTGTGGAACTGTTTCTTAAGACCCTCCAATGGGTCCCGATGCGTGCATGGTCAATAGTAGGTGCTGTGGCTCCATTAAGAACTGGACATGATTTCCAGCTCCCTGGCCCGCTGTCATCCATGCGATGGTGCAGTCCCCTTACGGCTGGGTTGCCGCGTGTCAATGATTGCTCCAAGTTACCCACAGGTTCGGGACGCACTCAGACCACAGTGTACATCCGCATACCAACACTCACGTCTCGGGCAGCCGACGCGTTTCGAAATTGTTTCTTCTTCAAAGGCTAGATTCCACTCGGTACACAGCGTTTGTTTGACCACTCCTTTATTTAATCAGCCGCCTCCTGATAGGCTGCTCAGATGAGCCCTCCCTTTCGGAATTCTGGGATATGTAGTCCACCATGTAAAAAAGCGTTTGTGGAACTGTTTCTTAAGACCCTCCAATGGGTCCCGATGCGTGCATGGTCAATAGTAGGTGCTGTGGCTCCATTAAGAACTGGACATGATTTCCAGCTCCCTGGCCCGCTGTCATCCATGCGATGGTGCAGTGCCCTTACGGCTGGGTTGCCGCGTGTCAATGATTGCTCCAAGTTACCCACAGGTTCGGGACGCACTCAGACCACAGTGTACATCCGCATACCAACACTCACGTCTCGGGCAGCCGACGCGTTTCGAAATTGTTTCTTCTTCAAAGGCTAGATTCCACTTGGTACACAGCGTTTGTTTGACCACTCCTTTATTTAATCAGCCGCCTCCTGATAGGCTGCTCAGATGAGCCCTCCCTTTCGGAATTCTGGGATATGTAGTCCACCATGTAAAAAAGCGTTTGTGGAACTGTTTCTTAAGACCCTCCAATGGGTCCCGATGCGTGCATGGTCAATAGTAGGTGCTGTGGCTCCATTAAGAACTGGACATGATTTCCAGCTCCCTGGCCCGCTGTCATCCATGCGATGGTGCAGTCCCCTTACGGCTGGGTTGCCGCGTGTCAATGATTGCTCCAAGTTACCCACAGGTTCGGGACGCACTCAGACCACAGTGTACATCCGCATACCAACACTCACGTCTCGGGCAGCCGACACGTTTCGAAATTGTTTCTTCTTCAAAGGCTAGATTCCACTCGGTACACAGCGTTTGTTTGACCACTCCTTTATTTAATCAGCCGCCTCCTGATAGGCTGCTCAGATGAGCCCTCCCTTTCGGAATTCTGGGATATGTAGTCCACCATGTAAAAAAGCGTTTGTGGAACTGTTTCTTAAGACCCTCCAATGGGTCCCGATGCGTGCATGGTCAATAGTAGGTGCTGTGGCTCCATTAAGAACTGGACATGATTTCCAGCTCCCTGGCCCGCTGTCATCCATGCGATGGTGCAGTCCCCTTACGGCTGGGTTGCCGCGTGTCAATGATTGCTCCAAGTTACCCACAGGTTCGGGACGCACTCAGACCACAGTGTACATCCGCATACCAACACTCACGTCTCGGGCAGCCGACGCGTTTCGAAATTGTTTCTTCTTCAAAGGCTAGATTCCACTCGGTACACAGCGTTTGTTTGACCACTCCTTTATTTAATCAGCCGCCTCCTGATAGGCTGCTCAGATGAGCCCTCCCTTTCGGAATTCTGGGATATGTAGTCCACCATGTAAAAAAGCGTTTGTGGAACTGTTTCTTAAGACCCTCCAATGGGTCCCGATGCGTGCATGGTCAATAGTAGGTGCTGTGGCTCCATTAAGAACTGGACATGATTTCCAGCTCCCTGGCCCGCTGTCATCCATGCGATGGTGCAGTCCCCTTACGGCTGGGTTGCCGCGTGTCAATGATTGCTCCAAGTTACCCACAGGTTCGGGACGCACTCAGACCACAGTGTACATCCGCATACCAACACTCACGTCTCGGGCAGCCGACGCGTTTCGAAATTGTTTCTTGTTCAAAGGCTAGATTCCACTCGGTACACAGCGTTTGTTTGACCACTCCTTTATTTAATCAGCCGCCTCCTGATAGGCTGCTCAGATGAGCCCTCCCTTTCGGAATTCTGGGATATGTAGTCCACCATGTAAAAAAGCGTTTGTGGAACTGTTTCTTAAGACCCTCCAATGAGTCCCGATGCGTGCATGGTCAATAGTAGGTGCTGTGGCTCCATTAAGAACTGGACATGATTTCCAGCTCCCTGGCCCGCTGTCATCCATGCGATGGTGCAGTCCCCTTACGGCTGGGTTGCCGCGTGTCAATGATTGCTCCAAGTTACCCACAGGTTCGGGACGCACTCAGACCACAGTGTACATCCGCATACCAACACTCACGTCTCGGGCAGCCGACGCGTTTCGAAATTGTTTCTTCTTCAAAGGCTAGATTCCACTCGGTACACAGCGTTTGTTTGACCACTCCTTTATTTAATCAGCCGCCTCCTGATAGGCTGCTCAGATGAGCCCTCCCTTTCGGAATTCTGGGATATGTAGTCCACCATGTAAAAAAGCGTTTGTGGAACTGTTTCTTAAGACCCTCCAATGGGTCCCGATGCGTGCATGGTCAATAGTAGGTGCTGTGGCTCCATTAAGAACTGGACATGATTTCCAGCTCCCTGGCCCGCTGTCATCCATGCGATGGTGCAGTCCCCTTACGGCTGGGTTGCCGCGTGTCAATGATTGCTCCAAGTTACCCACAGGTTCGGGACGCACTCAGACCACAGTGTACATCCGCATACCAACACTCACGTCTCGGGCAGCCGACGCGTTTCGAAATTGTTTCTTCTTCAAAGGCTAGATTCCACTAGGTACACAGCGTTTGTTTGACCACTCCTTTATTTAATCAGCCGCCTCCTGATAGGCTGCTCAGATGAGCCCTCCCTTTCGGAATTCTGGGATATGTAGTCCACCATGTAAAAAAGCGTTTGTGGAACTGTTTCTTAAGACCCTCCAATGGGTCCCGATGCGTGCATGGTCAATAGTAGGTGCTGTGGCTCCATTAAGAACTGGACATGATTTCCAGCTCCCTGGCCCGCTGTCATCCATGCGATGGTGCAGTCCCCTTACGGCTGGGTTGCCGCGTGTCAATGATTGCTCCAAATTACCCACAGGTTCGGGACGCACTCAGACCACAGTGTACATCCGCATACCAACACTCACGTCTCGGGCAGCCGACGCGTTTCGAAATTGTTTCTTCTTCAAAGGCTAGATTCCACTCGGTACACAGCGTTTGTTTGACCACTCCTTTATTTAATCAGCTGCCTCCTGATAGGCTGCTCAGATGAGCCCTCCCTTTCGGAATTCTGGGATATGTAGTCCACCATGTAAAAAAGCGTTTGTGGAACTGTTTCTTAAGACCCTCCAATGGGTCCCGATGCGTGCATGGTCAATAGTAGGTGCTGTGGCTCCATTAAGAACTGGACATGATTTCCAGCTCCCTGGCCCGCTGTCATCCATGCGATGGTGCAGTCCCCTTACGGCTGGGTTGCCGCGTGTCAATGATTGCTCCAAGTTACCCACAGGTTCGGGACGCACTCAGACCACAGTGTACATCCGCATACCAACACTCACGTCTCGGGCAGCCGACGCGTTTCGAAATTGTTTCTTCTTCAAAGGCTAGATTCCACTCGGTACACAGCGTTTGTTTGACCACTCCTTTATTTAATCAGCCGCCTCCTGATAGGCTGCTCAGATGAGCCCTCCCTTTCGGAATTCTGGGATATGTAGTCCACCATGTAAAAAAGCGTTTGTGGAACTGTTTCTTAAGACCCTCCAATGGGTCCCGATGCGTGCATGGTCAATAGTAGGTGCTGTGGCTCCATTAAGAACTGGACATGATTTCCAGCTCCCTGGCCCGCTGTCATCCATGCGATGGTGCAGTGCCCTTACGGCTGGGTTGCCGCGTGTCAATGATTGCTCCAAGTTACCCACAGGTTCGGGACGCACTCAGACCACAGTGTACATCCGCATACCAACACTCACGTCTCGGGCAGCCGACGCGTTTCGAAATTGTTTCTTCTTCAAAGGCTAGATTCCACTTGGTACACAGCGTTTGTTTGACCACTCCTTTATTTAATCAGCCGCCTCCTGATAGGCTGCTCAGATGAGCCCTCCCTTTCGGAATTCTGGGATATGTAGTCCACCATGTAAAAAAGCGTTTGTGGAACTGTTTCTTAAGACCCTCCAATGGGTCCCGATGCGTGCATGGTCAATAGTAGGTGCTGTGGCTCCATTAAGAACTGGACATGATTTCCAGCTCCCTGGCCCGCTGTCATCCATGCGATGGTGCAGTCCCCTTACGGCTGGGTTGCCGCGTGTCAATGATTGCTCCAAGTTACCCACAGGTTCGGGACGCACTCAGACCACAGTGTACATCCGCATACCAACACTCACGTCTCGGGCAGCCGACACGTTTCGAAATTGTTTCTTCTTCAAAGGCTAGATTCCACTCGGTACACAGCGTTTGTTTGACCACTCCTTTATTTAATCAGCCGCCTCCTGATAGGCTGCTCAGATGAGCCCTCCCTTTCGGAATTCTGGGATATGTAGTCCACCATGTAAAAAAGCGTTTGTGGAACTGTTTCTTAAGACCCTCCAATGGGTCCCGATGCGTGCATGGTCAATAGTAGGTGCTGTGGCTCCATTAAGAACTGGACATGATTTCCAGCTCCCTGGCCCGCTGTCATCCATGCGATGGTGCAGTCCCCTTACGGCTGGGTTGCCGCGTGTCAATGATTGCTCCAAGTTACCCACAGGTTCGGGACGCACTCAGACCACAGTGTACATCCGCATACCAACACTCACGTCTCGGGCAGCCGACGCGTTTCGAAATTGTTTCTTCTTCAAAGGCTAGATTCCACTCGGTACACAGCGTTTGTTTGACCACTCCTTTATTTAATCAGCCGCCTCCTGATAGGCTGCTCAGATGAGCCCTCCCTTTCGGAATTCTGGGATATGTAGTCCACCATGTAAAAAAGCGTTTGTGGAACTGTTTCTTAAGACCCTCCAATGGGTCCCGATGCGTGCATGGTCAATAGTAGGTGCTGTGGCTCCATTAAGAACTGGACATGATTTCCAGCTCCCTGGCCCGCTGTCATCCATGCGATGGTGCAGTCCCCTTACGGCTGGGTTGCCGCGTGTCAATGATTGCTCCAAGTTACCCACAGGTTCGGGACGCACTCAGACCACAGTGTACATCCGCATACCAACACTCACGTCTCGGGCAGCCGACGCGTTTCGAAATTGTTTCTTGTTCAAAGGCTAGATTCCACTCGGTACACAGCGTTTGTTTGACCACTCCTTTATTTAATCAGCCGCCTCCTGATAGGCTGCTCAGATGAGCCCTCCCTTTCGGAATTCTGGGATATGTAGTCCACCATGTAAAAAAGCGTTTGTGGAACTGTTTCTTAAGACCCTCCAATGGGTCCCGATGCGTGCATGGTCAATAGTAGGTGCTGTGGCTCCATTAAGAACTGGACATGATTTCCAGCTCCCTGGCCCGCTGTCATCCATGCGATGGTGCAGTCCCCTTACGGCTGGGTTGCCGCGTGTCAATGATTGCTCCAAGTTACCCACAGGTTCGGGACGCACTCAGACCACAGTGTACATCCGCATACCAACACTCACGTCTCGGGCAGCCGACGCGTTTCGAAATTGTTTCTTCTTCAAAGGCTAGATTCCACTCGGTACACAGCGTTTGTTTGACCACTCCTTTATTTAATCAGCCGCCTCCTGATAGGCTGCTCAGATGAGCCCTCCCTTTCGGAATTCTGGGATATGTAGTCCACCATGTAAAAAAGCGTTTGTGGAACTGTTTCTTAAGACCCTCCAATGGGTCCCGATGCGTGCATGGTCAATAGTAGGTGCTGTGGCTCCATTAAGAACTGGACATGATTTCCAGCTCCCTGGCCCGCTGTCATCCATGCGATGGTGCAGTCCCCTTACGGCTGGGTTGCCGCGTGTCAATGATTGCTCCAAATTACCCACAGGTTCGGGACGCACTCAGACCACAGTGTACATCCGCATACCAACACTCACGTCTCGGGCAGCCGACGCGTTTCGAAATTGTTTCTTCTTCAAAGGCTAGATTCCACTCGGTACACAGCGTTTGTTTGACCACTCCTTTATTTAATCAGCTGCCTCCTGATAGGCTGCTCAGATGAGCCCTCCCTTTCGGAATTCTGGGATATGTAGTCCACCATGTAAAAAAGCGTTTGTGGAACTGTTTCTTAAGACCCTCCAATGGGTCCCGATGCGTGCATGGTCAATAGTAGGTGCTGTGGCTCCATTAAGAACTGGACATGATTTCCAGCTCCCTGGCCCGCTGTCATCCATGCGATGGTGCAGTCCCCTTACGGCTGGGTTGCCGCGTGTCAATGATTGCTCCAAGTTACCCACAGGTTCGGGACGCACTCAGACCACAGTGTACATCCGCATACCAACACTCACGTCTCGGGCAGCCGACGCGTTTCGAAATTGTTTCTTCTTCAAAGGCTAGATTCCACTCGGTACACAGCGTTTGTTTGACCACTCCTTTATTTAATCAGCCGCCTCCTGATAGGCTGCTCAGATGAGCCCTCCCTTTCGGAATTCTGGGATATGTAGTCCACCATGTAAAAAAGCGTTTGTGGAACTGTTTCTTAAGACCCTCCAATGGGTCCCGATGCGTGCATGGTCAATAGTAGGTGCTGTGGCTCCATTAAGAACTGGACATGATTTCCAGCTCCCTGGCCCGCTGTCATCCATGCGATGGTGCAGTGCCCTTACGGCTGGGTTGCCGCGTGTCAATGATTGCTCCAAGTTACCCACAGGTTCGGGACGCACTCAGACCACAGTGTACATCCGCATACCAACACTCACGTCTCGGGCAGCCGACGCGTTTCGAAATTGTTTCTTCTTCAAAGGCTAGATTCCACTTGGTACACAGCGTTTGTTTGACCACTCCTTTATTTAATCAGCCGCCTCCTGATAGGCTGCTCAGATGAGCCCTCCCTTTCGGAATTCTGGGATATGTAGTCCACCATGTAAAAAAGCGTTTGTGGAACTGTTTCTTAAGACCCTCCAATGGGTCCCGATGCGTGCATGGTCAATAGTAGGTGCTGTGGCTCCATTAAGAACTGGACATGATTTCCAGCTCCCTGGCCCGCTGTCATCCATGCGATGGTGCAGTCCCCTTACGGCTGGGTTGCCGCGTGTCAATGATTGCTCCAAGTTACCCACAGGTTCGGGACGCACTCAGACCACAGTGTACATCCGCATACCAACACTCACGTCTCGGGCAGCCGACACGTTTCGAAATTGTTTCTTCTTCAAAGGCTAGATTCCACTCGGTACACAGCGTTTGTTTGACCACTCCTTTATTTAATCAGCCGCCTCCTGATAGGCTGCTCAGATGAGCCCTCCCTTTCGGAATTCTGGGATATGTAGTCCACCATGTAAAAAAGCGTTTGTGGAACTGTTTCTTAAGACCCTCCAATGGGTCCCGATGCGTGCATGGTCAATAGTAGGTGCTGTGGCTCCATTAAGAACTGGACATGATTTCCAGCTCCCTGGCCCGCTGTCATCCATGCGATGGTGCAGTCCCCTTACGGCTGGGTTGCCGCGTGTCAATGATTGCTCCAAGTTACCCACAGGTTCGGGACGCACTCAGACCACAGTGTACATCCGCATACCAACACTCACGTCTCGGGCAGCCGACGCGTTTCGAAATTGTTTCTTCTTCAAAGGCTAGATTCCACTCGGTACACAGCGTTTGTTTGACCACTCCTTTATTTAATCAGCCGCCTCCTGATAGGCTGCTCAGATGAGCCCTCCCTTTCGGAATTCTGGGATATGTAGTCCACCATGTAAAAAAGCGTTTGTGGAACTGTTTCTTAAGACCCTCCAATGGGTCCCGATGCGTGCATGGTCAATAGTAGGTGCTGTGGCTCCATTAAGAACTGGACATGATTTCCAGCTCCCTGGCCCGCTGTCATCCATGCGATGGTGCAGTCCCCTTACGGCTGGGTTGCCGCGTGTCAATGATTGCTCCAAGTTACCCACAGGTTCGGGACGCACTCAGACCACAGTGTACATCCGCATACCAACACTCACGTCTCGGGCAGCCGACGCGTTTCGAAATTGTTTCTTGTTCAAAGGCTAGATTCCACTCGGTACACAGCGTTTGTTTGACCACTCCTTTATTTAATCAGCCGCCTCCTGATAGGCTGCTCAGATGAGCCCTCCCTTTCGGAATTCTGGGATATGTAGTCCACCATGTAAAAAAGCGTTTGTGGAACTGTTTCTTAAGACCCTCCAATGGGTCCCGATGCGTGCATGGTCAATAGTAGGTGCTGTGGCTCCATTAAGAACTGGACATGATTTCCAGCTCCCTGGCCCGCTGTCATCCATGCGATGGTGCAGTCCCCTTACGGCTGGGTTGCCGCGTGTCAATGATTGCTCCAAGTTACCCACAGGTTCGGGACGCACTCAGACCACAGTGTACATCCGCATACCAACACTCACGTCTCGGGCAGCCGACGCGTTTCGAAATTGTTTCTTCTTCAAAGGCTAGATTCCACTCGGTACACAGCGTTTGTTTGACCACTCCTTTATTTAATCAGCCGCATCCTGATAGGCTGCTCAGATGAGCCCTCCCTTTCGGAATTCTGGGATATGTAGTCCACCATGTAAAAAAGCGTTTGTGGAACTGTTTCTTAAGACCCTCCAATGGGTCCCGATGCGTGCATGGTCAATAGTAGGTGCTGTGGCTCCATTAAGAACTGGACATGATTTCCAGCTCCCTGGCCCGCTGTCATCCATGCGATGGTGCAGTCCCCTTACGGCTGGGTTGCCGCGTGTCAATGATTGCTCCAAGTTACCCACAGGTTCGGGACGCACTCAGACCACAGTGTACATCCGCATACCAACACTCACGTCTCGGGCAGCCGACGCGTTTCGAAATTGTTTCTTCTTCAAAGGCTAGATTCAACTCGGTACACAGCGTTTGTTTGACCACTCCTTTATTTAATCAGCCGCCTCCTGATAGGCTGCTCAGATGAGCCCTCCCTTTCGGAATTCTGGGATATGTAGTCCACCATGTAAAAAAGCGTTTGTGGAACTGTTTCTTAAGACCCTCCAATGGGTCCCGATGCGTGCATGGTCAATAGTAGGTGCTGTGGCTCCATTAAGAACTGTACATGATTTCCAGCTCCCTGGCCCGCTGTCATCCATGCGATGGTGCAGTCCCCTTACGGCTGGGTTGCCGCGTGTCAATGATTGCTCCAAGTTACCCACAGGTTCGGGACGCACTCAGACCACAGTGTACATCCGCATACCAACACTCACATCTCGGGCAGCCGACGCGTTTCGAAATTGTTTCTTCTTCAAAGGCTAGATTCCACTCGGTACACAGCGTTTGTTTGACCACTCCTTTATTTAATCAGCCGCCTCCTGATAGGCTGCTCAGATGAGCCCTCCCTTTCGGAATTCTGGGATATGTAGTCCACCATGTAAAAAAGCGTTTGTGGAACTGTTTCTTAAGACCCTCCAATGGGTCCCGATGCGTGCATGGTCAATAGTAGGTGCTGTGGCTCCATTAAGAACTGAACATGATTTCCAGCTCCCTGGCCCGCTGTCATCCATGCGATGGTGCAGTCCCCTTACGGCTGGGTTGCCGCGTGTCAATGATTGCTCCAAGTTACCCACAGGTTCGGGACGCACTCAGACCACAGTGTACATCCGCATACCAACACTCACGTCTCGGGCAGCCGACGCGTTTCGAAATTGTTTCTTCTTCAAAGGCTAGATTCCACTCGGTACACAGCGTTTGTTTGACCACTCCTTTATTTAATCAGCCGCCTCCTGATAGGCTGCTCAGATGAGCCCTCCCTTTCGGAATTCTGGGATATGTAGTCCACCATGTAAAAAAGCGTTTGTGGAACTGTTTCTTAAGACCCTCCAATGGGTCCCGATGCGTGCATGGTCAATAGTAGGTGCTGTGGCTCCATTAAGAACTGGACATGATTTCCAGCTCCCTGGCCCGCTGTCATCCATGCGATGGTGCAGTCCCCTTACGGCTGGGTTGCCGCGTGTCAATGATTGCTCCAAGTTACCCACAGGTTCGGGACGCACTCAGACCACAGTGTACATCTGCATACCAACACTCACGTCTCGGGCAGCCGACGCGTTTCGAAATTGTTTCTTCTTCAAAGGCTAGATTCCACTCGGTACACAGCGTTTGTTTGACCACTCCTTTATTTAATCAGCCGCCTCCTGATAGGCTGCTCAGATGAGCCCTCCCTTTCGGAATTCTGGGATATGTAGTCCACCATGTAAAAAAGCGTTTGTGGAACTGTTTCTTAAGACCCTCCAATGGGTCCCGATGCGTGCATGGTCAATAGTAGGTGCTGTGGCTCCATTAAGAACTGGACATGATTTCCAGCTCCCTGGCCCGCTGTCATCCATGCGATGGTGCAGTCCCCTTACGGCTGGGTTGCCGCGTGTCAATGATTGCTCCAAGTTACCCACAGGTTCGGGACACACTCAGACCACAGTGTACATCCGCATACCAACACTCACGTCTCGGGCAGCCGACGCGTTTCGAAATTGTTTCTTCTTCAAAGGCTAGATTCCACTTGGTACACAGCGTTTGTTTGACCACTCCTTTATTTAATCAGCCGCCTCCTGATAGGCTGCTCAGATGAGCCCTCCCTTTCGGAATTCTGGGATATGTAGTCCACCATGTAAAAAAGCGTTTGTGGAACTGTTTCTTAAGACCCTCCAATGGGTCCCGATGCGTGCATGGTCAATAGTAGGTGCTGTGGCTCCATTAAGAACTGGACATGATTTCCAGCTCCCTGGCCCGCTGTCATCCATGCGATGGTGCAGTCCCCTTACGGCTGGGTTGCCGCGTGTCAATGATTGCTCCAAGTTACCCACAGGTTCGGGACGCACTCAGACCACAGTGTACATCCACATACCAACACTCACGTCTCGGGCAGCCGACGCGTTTCGAAATTGTTTCTTCTTCAAAGGCTAGATTCCACTCGGTACACAGCGTTTGTTTGACCACTCCTTTATTTAATCAGCTGCCTCCTGATAGGCTGCTCAGATGAGCCCTCCCTTTCGGAATTCTGGGATATGTAGTCCACCATGTAAAAAAGCGTTTGTGGAACTGTTTCTTAAGACCCTCCAATGGGTCCCGATGCGTGCATGGTCAATAGTAGGTGCTGTGGCTCCATTAAGAACTGGACATGATTTCCAGCTCCCTGGCCCGCTGTCATCCATGCGATGGTGCAGTCCCCTTACGGCTGGGTTGCCGCGTGTCAATGATTGCTCCAAGTTACCCACAGGTTCGGGACGCACTCAGACCACAGTGTACATCCGCATACCAACACTCACGTCTCGGGCAGCCGACGCGTTTCGAAATTGTTTCTTCTAAAAAAAGGCTAGATTCCACTCGGTACACAGCGTTTGTTTGACCACTCCTTTATTTAATCAGCCGCCTCCTGATAGGCTGCTCAGATGAGCCCTCCCTTTCGGAATTCTGGGATATGTAGTCCACCATGTAAAAAAGCGTTTGTGGAACTGTTTCTTAAGACCCTCCAATGGGTCCCGATGCGTGCATGGTCAATAGTAGGTGCTGTGGCTCCATTAAGAACTGGACATGATTTCCAGCTCCCTGGCCCGCTGTCATCCATGCGATGGTGCAGTCCCCTTACGGCTGGGTTGCCGCATGTCAATGATTGCTCCAAGTTACCCACAGGTTCGGGACGCACTCAGACCACAGTGTACATCCGCATACCAACACTCACGTCTCGGGCAGCCGACGCGTTTCGAAATTGTTTCTTCTTCAAAGGCTAGATTCCACTCGGTACACAGCGTTTGTTTGACCACTCCTTTATTTAATCAGCCGCCTCCTGATAGGCTGCTCAGATGAGCCCTCCCTTTCGGAATTCTGGGATATGTAGTCCACCATGTAAAAAAGCGTTTGTGGAACTGTTTCTTAAGACCCTCCAATGGGTCCCGATGCGTGCATGGTCAATAGTAGGTGCTGTGGCTCCATTAAGAACTGGACATGATTTCCAGCTCCCTGGCCCGCTGTCATCCATGCGATGGTGCAGTCCCCTTACGGCTGGGTTGCCGCGTGTCAATGATTGCTCCAAGTTACCCACAGGTTCGGGACGCACTCAGACCACAGTGTACATCCGCATACCAACACTCACGTCTCGGGCAGCTGACGCGTTTCGAAATTGTTTCTTCTTCAAAGGCTAGATTCCACTCGGTACACAGCGTTTGTTTGACCACTCCTTTATTTAATCAGCCGCCTCCTGATAGGCTGCTCAGATGAGCCCTCCCTTTCGGAATTCTGGGATATGTAGTCCACCATGTAAAAAAGCGTTTGTGGAACTGTTTCTTAAGACCCTCCAATGGGTCCCGATGCGTGCATGGTCAATAGTAGGTGCTGTGGCTCCATTAAGAACTGGACATGATTTCCAGCTCCCTGGCCCGCTGTCATCCATGCGATGGTGCAGTCCCCTTACGGCTGGGTTGCCGCGTGTCAATGATTGCTCCAAGTTACCCACAGGTTCGGGACGCACTCAGACCACAGTGTACATCCGCATACCAACACTCACGTCTCGGGCAGCCGACGCGTTTCGAAATTGTTTCTTCCTCAAAGGCTAGATTCCACTCGGTACACAGCGTTTGTTTGACCACTCCTTTATTTAATCAGCCGCCTCCTGATAGGCTGCTCAGATGAGCCCTCCCTTTCGGAATTCTGGGATATGTAGTCCACCATGTAAAAAAGCGTTTGTGGAACTGTTTCTTAAGACCCTCCAATGGGTCCCGATGCGTGCATGGTCAATAGTAGGTGCTGTGGCTCCATTAAGAACTGTACATGATTTCCAGCTCCTTGGCCCGCTGTCATCCATGCGATGGTGCAGTCCCCTTACGGCTGGGTTGCCGCGTGTCAATGATTGCTCCAAGTTACCCACAGGTTCGGGACGCACTCAGACCACAGTGTACATCCGCATACCAACACTCACGTCTCGGGCAGCCGACGCGTTTCGAAATTGTTTCTTCTTCAAAGGCTAGATTCCACTCGGTACACAGCGTTTGTTTGACCACTCCTTTATTTAATCAGCCGCCTCCTGATAGGCTGCTCAGATGAGCCCTCCCTTTCAGGATTCTGGGATATGTAGTCCACCATGTAAAAAAGCGTTTGTGGAACTGTTTCTTAAGACCCTCCAATGGGTCCCGATGCGTGCATGGTCAATAGTAGGTGCTGTGGCTCCATTAAATCAAGCAGTGAACTTTGTGCCATTAAGCCTTTGAGAAAGGAATATACTTCCGAAACGCGTCAGGCGAGGCAGCCCGAGAGTGATGGATGGCAGGATATACACTGTTCCCTGAGTGCATCCCCGTTCTTTGGGCAAACTGGAGCATGATATATATATATATATATATATATATATATATATATATATATATAGAGGAAAGGGTCATACAATGAAGCCAACAATGATAAAACAAAGAAGAGTGGCACAAAATGTCAGCGTCCGTCAGAGCCTAGAGAGGTACATACACCCTATTCTTCATCCATGCAGTCCATCCCTGCTAATCTGACTTTTCTTTTGTTGTACTGTCCCTCCGTCGGGGACGTAAATTGTACCCAGCCACTCTGGGAACTGTGACGTCATGGAAAAGTATCTTACATTCAGAGGGGCCAAGGGACTGAGACTTAGGCTCCTGTGGGCCAGATGGAGGAGGATCCTGGGCAGCCCTTACATCTGGGGGGACCGCCTCATTCAAGACAATGTTGTTCTCCTCTGCCGTTTATGCCCATGTCAGTCGAGCATCAGAAAAAGGGACAAAGCGTGGCACCTTCTCTGTCTCGTGGTCCCCTACACCGTCGAGGACCCACTGATCGTGGGGCAACGGCAGGGGCTGCCGTTTGCAATGGGTGCTGTGAATCCAATTCTTCCGGCCCTTGACCTTTACCGATGTGTGGGTGGAGAGCAGAACCTGGAGGGGTCCTCTGCAGCGTGGGTACAAACAGCCCTTCCTCTGAAAGTTCCTTACTAACACCCAGTCACCAGGTCGGATGTCGTGGCCTGGTCCCTCGTGAGGTTGTGACAGCTTTCCAGATATCTGTTGGTGAATAGAACACACATTTTTAGTCAAATCATTGAGGTAATCCACAAGCAGAGGATATTCTATCTCAGAAAACTTGCGAAGTCGCGGGACTCCCCAAACATTTGCCGGGCGGCCAAACACAACCTCGTAAGGTGACAACACTTTTCTATAGTGGGCAGTGGCTCTCATGGACAGCAACGCTAGGGGTAAAGCATCTGGCCATTGCAATCCTGTGCTCTCTTTGATCTTTGCCATTTTTAGTTTGAGAGTACCATTTTACTTCTCAACCAGGCCTGACTATTGGGGATGGTTCACCGCGTGAAACCTCTGCTTAATGTGTAGCCCGTCACACACCAGCTGGATAACTTTTGAGTTAAAGTGACTTCAATTGTCACTACAAATCAAACGGGGCAAGCCAAAGCGCTGGAAGATCTCTTTTAAGAGTGCTTTCGCCGTTGCCATGGCTGTGTTCTCTTTCGTGGGGTAGGCTTCAATCCCTTTACTGAACGTACAAACTACCGCTAATACATATTTCAAATTGTTGACTTGTTCCATTTCGATAAAATCCATCTGGAGAACCTTGGAAAGGGAAGGAAGGTGGTGCAAAATTACCACAAGGTGTAGGAGTTCCTTTCCCAGGGTTATACAGACCATACAGTACTTCACCAGGTGAGCGACTACCTTAGGGATGTTATTGTTCTGCCATACAGGATCTAACAATTTACATATTCCCTTCGCACTAATGTGGGCTGGCCCGTGTGCCATTGTGACTACAGGGAGTACATATGGATCTGGTAATATCCATCGCTGCTTCTCTGACTTATCAGTCCAACACCCTTCATCGTTAAACGTCCTGTTATCTCCTGCCATATTGCTAACTCCTCAATTGTTGCCTCGCTTTGATTCTCTTTAACATTCTCTAATGTATCCTCAAACATTGCATTGTCGGGTACCCATCTAGCAGGACCTGCCACAAACATTCTTTTCATCTTAGATCTGGCTGTCTCCTTAGCCGTCTGATCTGCAAACGTATTTCCCCTCCCCACATCATCAGTAATTGTCTTGTGGGCACTGCACTTCACTATTACTAACTTTTTGGGAAGTGTCAGAGCTGACAACCCCAAAGGTGTTCTGGCTGTCAGTATAAATATTGACAGTCAGTCCCTCACTTAACTCACAGGCTCGAAGCAGAGCAACTAACTTTGTGGCTTGGGCCGATTGATAAGGAACACATGACGTCTCAACTACAGTACGCAGCGTAGTAATAGCATACTCTGCAGTAGTAGTACCATCTGATAGTTTAAAACAAGAGCCATCGACATATAGTTCCCCTTGTGGGTCAGATGAGGGAACATCAGCGAGGGCTACCCATCCCTTCGTCTCTTCTGTTCGAAAAATACAATCATTTATATCTCTGTCCTCACTCTCAGAAGGGAGGGGTAATAACGTGGCTGAGTTCAGAGTGGCACATCTTTTAATCGTGTCATGAGGTGCAAAGAGGGTCAGCTCATAACCGGTCGGATGTGCACTGGTAAAGTGCTGTGTCTTTGTTTTATTCAAAAGTGTAATCTGAAAAGACTCTATCAGGACCTATATTGCTTTAACAGAGACTTATACAAGTTCTCACCTGCCAACCATAATAAATTGATTGAAAATGTAAGCAAAAATAAAGTATTATTTAATAACCATTTTTATTTTTTCCACTTTTTTCAATTCAATAGGATCTATTTAGAAAATAACATCCATTATTTTATAAACACTTCACATACATATTCAATTAGTGATATGCAAAACAGAAAACACTTATTTTTTAAATGTACATAACCCCGTCACTAATATAGCGCAAAACAAATCTCTCATCATACTCTCAATCATACATCAGTCATACTCATACTATTAAAATTGCAATGAACATTTAGAGATTTGGCACGGTCCCCCAAGAATGTAAATTAATTGTTGAGGGAGGAGTGAGCGCATAGATGAGTGAGCGTATGGATAATTAATTGGTAAGTGAGTGTGTGCTTTGATGGATGAGTGAATGGTTGAAAACCTAAATGGTTAATAAGTGAACATATGAATGAAAGCATTCAAATTACAACACCCATAAAGGTTTAGACCTCAGACAAACATTTTGATAGGGTTACAAAAAGTCAAAGAACTACAAATAGTATGCCAGTCAAGGATTAATCCACTGGTCTTCTCTCCTTGTTTAAACTGAGAGTGTCAAATGTCTACCCTATCCATCTAGAGGAGAGGTCCCAAGAGACTCAGCACCATCAGAAAAGAACTGTGCCAATTGCTGTCTCTCTCCGTTTACATTCTTAATTTTCAATCAATTTATTATGGTTGGCAGGTGAGAACTTGTATAAGTCTCTGTTAAAGCAATATAGGTCCTGATAGAGTCTTTTCAGATTTCTTCTTTGGTTGTTTTTCCCCCCTACTCTTGGACCTTTAATTATTTTCAGGGGGGGCCTATCTCCTAGATTTATTTATTCAAAAGTGTATCCACAGCATGCGGTACCATGACTGTGAGATCAGTATCAAGGACGAGCCCTGCCGATTGTTGGATAGAGACAGCCACATCCGTGACCGCCCTTAGACAGCTTGGGAGAGCTCTTGCGTCATTGTCAAGAAGAGCATAAATATAAGCACATGGCCTCTGCTTACCTCCTAAGGCTTGTGTTAGGATAGACAACACGCAGCCAGCCATCTCGTGTACAAACAACACAAATGGTTTAGTATAATCTGGGGTGCCAAGCACAGGTGCGGGACAAAGCGCAACTTTTAATTGCTCAAAAGCTTGTTGACATTCAGACGTCCAGGGTAAGGGTTCATAAACATATTTAGTGGTTAGCTGCGACAGCGGCTTTGTTAATAAAGAATAATTAGCAATCTAGTGCCGACAGTATGAAGTAATGGCAATAAAAGCCCTCACATCCCTTTGTGTTTTAGGGATGGGCATGTTAATAATAGCACTAATGCGTTCAGGTGTTAGTCTCCTACCCTCCTTTGACAGTAGGTGACCTGAATATGCGACCTCCTGTCGACAATACTGAAACTTTGAAAGGGAGACTTTATATCCGTGTTGTGCCAGATCTAGTAATAATTTGACCGTTGCATCTTTGCAACCTCCTTCAGTATCAGAAGCTATTAAGAGGTCGTCTACGTACTGCAATAATACATTACCTGGGGGAAGTGTGAGGGAATCCAATTGGCCTTTTAAATTTTGACTATATATGCTAGGACTTTCAGTATAGCCCTGAGGAGCGTGGCAGAATCGAAAACGTCTGCCGGCCAGGGCAAAGCCAAACAGGTGTCTGCTATCCGGGTGGATGGGAATGCTGAAGAAAGAATTTTTTAATCAATCACAGAAAATAATTTGGCAGTGGAAGGGATCATCGTCAGAAGGGCCGTGATGTCAGGGACCACCGGGAACCTCGTGCAAATCAATCACAAAGTGATAGACATCAGGATGAGCATCAGAAGAATCCAAGGGTGCCTTCTTAAGAATAGGAAGAATGGGACTAGTACACACTTTTGCTGCAGTCTCCTCACCAACTCCTGACTCAATCAAATCCTGTATACTCCGCAATAAGGCTCGCTCCCCTGCCTGCGATATTTTATACTGAGGAATAATAGGCAACACAGCATTGTCTTTGACCTTAATAGAGACTGCAGGTATCTGCAACAACCCTACGTCCCTCCTACCTGTGGCCCACAATGTGGGCTGCACATCTTTGAATTCAGAAGGGAGTGGCGCATCCTTGGAAAAACACTGTTTCGTACTAACTACATTTGGTCCTATCGTCATATAGACACCATCCGGAGAGCAAAAAATTGTGGCGTGCAACTTTTTCAACAAATCTAATCCCATTAAATTCCCTCCATAATTTGTTGTTTGCTCATTACGCAGCTCCGGTATCTCAGGGTGGAAGATAGGGTGTACTTCCCTCATCAGGAACTGGGACACTGTAGTTGGGGTTTTCTACAGTGACCTACCTCGATAACCAATCCGTGTGGCAACATTACTAAAAACGTCATTAGGAGCCATGTCGGAAGACCGTGTGTCTCTGATGTTATAAATTATCTGAGGCGCGACACTATTGAAACACTGTTCCCAGTGGCGGCTCCCCCATTGGGGCATGGGGGCGTTGCCCAACTGCTTTCTCGCGGTGCGAGAAGGCAGAAACATAAATGGTAATACCTACCATTTTATGTTTCTGCCTTCTCGCACGGCGAGAAAGCAGAAGTGCCTGGTGGGGGTGGGCGGTCCTGCTCGAGGGCAGGGGGGGAGTGGCTTGCCCACTGTTGTGGATACTGACTGTTTGGCCGGCCTGGGTGCCGACCAAACAGTCAGTATGCCCAACAGTGAGCAAGCCACTCCCCCCCTGCCCTCGAGCAGGGCTGCCCACTCTCCCATTTTCTCTATGCAGGCTGCTGCATGCTGCTGCAAGCATCAGCCTACATAGAGAAAATGGCCCTGGTGGGGCGCGCTCCGCTTCGCCTCACATTTTGTGATTGGCGGAGGGGAGGGAGGGAGGCTGGCTTTCCTGGCTGGCTGATGAAGTTGCAGCGATGAGAGCTGCCATCAGAAATTTGAAAAGGCAGCAGGACGGTAGATGGCGGGAGTCGGACCCCAGAAGCTGAGGTGAGGACGGTAAGTGCTAAACCTTCCTTTCATTACGATTATGCATTTGAGTTGCAATTAGGTCAGTTTAAGGAAGGAGTTGCAAGAACTATTTTAAATTCTCGACCCCAGGTCTAATTGCACATAAAATAGTTTTGTATTGAAATGCCTCTCTTTTTTGTTTCAAAGTTTTCACTGAGGAGACCTGCCCCGTATCGATCGGGTTTGCTCGCTTGGCTTGCTTGTGATGTAACACTCATCCCCAACTTTTACGCCCTACCACTTTCAAAACTCACCAGCCCCCACTGGTTCCCACAACCCTATTAGTGTGGCTGACATATGCTTGAGGGCATGTTGCTTCACAAACGGCTCATAATCTCTCATCACACTCCACACATCCTCCACCCTGTTAATGGGATTCCAGGCCCTCTGTGCGGCCTGATCAGCCACCATCCTTTTCTCCTCATTCCCCACATCAGATCGAATCAGCACCCGCCCCATTCGTTCTCGGGCTGCAGCCAATTCCCTTCACCCGGTCCACGCACCGGCATCCCCATATTCAGTAATGTCGGGGAAGAGACATTTGAGGAAGACACAATTGATGAAGGGACAGGCACTAACGTTATTAATGGCTGCATTGAGGGTGTGAGGGATGGAACTGAAACAATAGGCGTAGCAGGGAGTCTTGCAACCAGTGCATCTGCGGCAGGTAAAGCTAAAACAGAGGCAGGAGGTGCCGTAGCCGAAACAGCCAGGTCAAGAGCAGAAGAGCCAGAGATGGAAACAGGAGGGGTGGAAGACTAAGACGTCGGGGTAGGAGGGTACATTCTCTGTGGAGTAGAGGGAGGCGGGGGTCAAGCGTCTAACAGCTCCTCCAAGAATGTATTACCTTCCTCTCGGGCGACATAAGATTTATCACATTGCAATTGAAACTTTCTATCAGCACACTCTATACCCTTTTCTATTTTCTCCCTATCATACGCTACTGCTTTCTGAGTCACTGTCTGCATCTTCCCTCTCCAGGCCTCCTTTCTGCTTTTATACGCCTTTGCCTAGCTTCCTTTTGCCATACCTGAAGAGAATCAAACATTAACTCCCTACTCCGTTTTGCAAACATTTTATCCTGCAGGAAATTCAGTTTTTGTTCATCAAAGGTACCTGTGAGTGGACACTGCAGCTTAACTTTGTCCCTCGTATATTTGTGCTACAATGTACTAAACATAATAGGGCCAATGCCGTGCTTGGTACACATATCAAAATTCGGAGTGCCTTCCGGAGGTGCAGGTTGTCTTTCCTCGAATCGAGCATCAGCCGAGCAAAACAACGGCACCCCAAACACCACAATTTGCTCAAACAAGGCATCTTGATATAAGACACTTTCACAACTCGTACCAAATGAATAACTTGCAATTAAACTACCCCCTCTTTTCTTTTTTTTATCACAAGAGTTGGCCCTCAGACCGCTTCAAACAAAGGAAAACAAGTCAGCCCTCAGATTGCACCAAAAGCAAGAGTCAGTCCTCAGACTGCACCAAGTAGATAGGCTCAAGCCCCAGGCATTTTCAAGAGTAAGCCAAATTCATTACGTTGCCTGTCAGCGGGTATTACACACTCTGTATCTAAATGGTCCGCAGACCGACCAAGTTCAAGCAAGTCAAGAAATGGTCTTCAGACCATACCCAAGATTATTCAAGAATGGCGCCATATTTACCAAGAATTAAGACAAACTCACCTGGTGCACACAATTCAAACAAAGTTATTCTCCACTGCTGACTCTGTGGACCAAATGGTCAGATCCAAGGGTTTTGCCTTTTCAGGACCCAGCCAGGATGACCACTAGGCGAGGCACCACCCAATCAGACAAGCATTGCAGCTGCGAGAACTAAGCTCTATCGTGTGGGGATCCCCGATCCGCCGATCCGTTCTGGCCCGATGCAGCCCTGTCCTCCACACCCGTTTTTGCGGGCAAAGATGAGCCACCCGGTGGGCACCAACTGAAGGAAATTACCCGAAATGGGTCACCTCACTCGTGACCACCTCTCTGCCTTTCTAAGAAATGAAGAGTCGAGAAGACAGTAGAGAATACAAACCGAGTTATTTATTAGTATTGTGCTGCAGGGGAGTCCAGTCTGACCAGCCTCATGAGGGACTGACATCAGCAACCATAACAATATATTATTTACACTTCAAAACCAATGAAAGCACACCCACCAAGGAATTTTCCAAGGAGATGCAGCTGGACGGTAAATTACAAAGGAGTAAGTTACGTTTCTGCGGCCGAGCACACCTTATCTGCTTTTCAAGGTCACTCTGCCTGTGCCCTTCACTAGACAAGTGGGAGAAGGCGTACCTCTAATGGGAAGGTATGCAATAATAAGAACAGTGCATTCATTAGTGTTACAGAACTCAGTTTCTAAGAAACATAACCTAGAGAAGGCCGTTTCTCAGAAATGACAAAGGATTAGTTTCGATCAAACCAACAAAATGGAGGTTGCTAATAAAAATGGCGCCATGAATGCTAACTTATTACAGAATTAAATATTAATAATAGGACAGTAACGTTTCAATCCTAACATTACAGATTCGATTCTACATTACAAACACAAGCATTTCTGCAGTACGGACAAGAATATTCTCTGCTGAATGAAATTATGCCTCTAGATCGATATGAATGCATCATTACACTGATGGTTCTGCCCAGTTGGCTGTAGGAATGCAACAGCAATATTAAGGGGCATGCACAATTGTAGAGGCCCATAGGAATCAATGGGAATTGTGTGCGCAATTTGCGAGTACCCAATAGGTACTCGCAAATTGCGCATGCAATTTCAAGGGTGCAAGGGTGCCAAAAGGACACCCTCTTGAACCCCTGAAATTTCAGTTTTTATCACATATTGCGCACACACATGCCCCAAGTGCATGTGTGTGTAACATGAAACTTTGAAAAATGCACTTTAGTGCATATTTAAAAGTTTTCTCAAAATGCAATCGCAATTTTTGCTATTACTTAAATTGAGAATTTTGCATTTGGGATGATGCATCCCAAATGCAAAAATACCGGTCGCAAAGGGACAGATTCTGCAAATCTGCCCCTTTACGACCGGTATTTTGTTGATGCATGTGGCCCTGAGTCCCTAGGGGACTGGACGGTGCAGCTGGCAGAACTAAAAGCTTTGATACTGACACTTCAAAATACGGATCATGACTTCCCCACACTAATTGTGGGTGATTCATTTTACTGTGTCCAGTCATATAACGAATATTTACATTATTGGGGCCAGAATGGTTTTAGGGATTCCAAAGGTTCCACAGTAAAGCACAAGATGCTTTGGGAACAAGTAGCAAAGCTGAAAGAAAGCCTGCCACAGGCTCATGTTATCCATACATTAAGTCGATGGTGGATGAAGCCGCCAAGTCAACAGTTCGTTCTGCTGCAGTTGCTGCAATAACTTGCTCCATACGAGGATAGACGGCACAATTATGATAGCTATCAATGCCACGTGCTCAGCCCTACCGAAAGGCTTTCCACTCATGTACTCCTACAAGTTAGATACGCAAAACATTCTGCATGCTCAGATTCCATGATTGGGGATAGAGTAATACCAAACACTGATCGCAGATTGGGATTGATACTAGCTGCACACGAGGGTCTGGGTTCCGCTCACGCAGGGATTACTGCTACAGTTTCACTACTAAAGCAGCGCAAATGGTGGCCAGGTTTAACTAAACAGACAAAGGACTGGGTCCTTAAATGCGAAGTCTGCCAGCAGATAAAAGGCTCCACTGTAGCACGTCTAGCACAGGCACCTCTGTTGATCTCAGACAAGCCTTTGGCTTGTGTTAATCTGGACCACTACGGCCCCTTAAAATCAGATGGTGTTTACAAGTACATCTTGGTGGCAGTGAATTCATGCTCCAGATTCCTGTGGGTTTGGCCACAGCGCTTGGTTGGTGCTCGAAATGTTATAAAGGATTTGCGAGTCTTTAAAGGGACATACACAATTGGCACACTAAATTACGACCAGGGTCTGGCGTTTAGCTTTCGGGCTTACAAAGAAGCCATGGGAAGTTTGGGTGTGGCCTTGCGGTACTCCTCCCTCTACCATCTCAAGGGAAAATCAGTCATTGAGAGGAAAAACCGGGTTGCGGAGACAAAAGGTTTGTCTAAATTGATCTGATCAAATCACACTATGTGGCCGCTTCTTAACAGTAGGCCACGTGGGCTCCTCGGTAGCCACTGCACTCCTCTCGCTACTGTACAGGAAGTTCATATGGAAGCTTTAATAATGATTGAAGACTCCACTTTCCAAAGAAAAGCTTTAAACAACAATGAAATGATACTTCTCCATATTGAAACAACTGCAACTGTACAATCAACAAGTACAGACATTTTAATTCTAAAAATTGATGTTGTCTTTGTAAACATGCCACCGATCGAGTCATCTACCACTTCTACAAAACCTGCTGAGTTGCCAAGAATAAACCAGATGGCGGCTGGCTACTTCATGCATTATGACGATTTCTCATCGGATCCAAGTGAACCTGAACTGCCAACACCACCTCTCCCTTTCAAGCTACCAGTGTATGCTTTCTATCTTTGGCTGAAAAAGACTTACTTTGTTGCTCCCTGGATACATCACTGGATTACAATCAGATTACTTTTTCTGGCACTTTGGCTTGGTCTAGTAGCTGTCTTCTTCCTACTTCTGAATGGGCACCTTCTCCCAGAACGCTCTGCAGTACAACTCGTGAACTTGGTTCTTAAACATATGCATCATCGCACTGTGAACTGAGGGAACTGTCCTTGGTGAACATTGCAGCCGTTTCAGTTACTGAAGGAATTGTATGGGACAGGGTATGTATGATGTGCATGGCCCTAGTGAACCATTGCAAATTCCTTATTTGTTTAAAATTTCTTAAAATGACATCATCACCTCTAGTACTTTCTCTGATGATTGGGACATTGAAACTGCATCATTTGCTTGCAGATCTAGATCAATCAGCTGCATTTTCTAATGATGAATTGTATGAAGGTAAAAGTAAATATGGAGACATATTCTGTTACCAGCATTATGGCCACCATTTTTTGCACAAAGCTAGTGTCCCGCGCGCTGTTCATAATTGCACACAATAGGAACACTACCCAACACAGCTGAAAGGTAGTTCAAAGACTTTTGCATAGAAGTTTGCTTATTTTTCAGGTTTTGAAACATCAGACCCAGCCTCATATTATTATAGGCTTGCACCTACACCTGCAAAGAAAAATATGCCAACAAACACCAAGCTGATAAACTTTGCTTCCTTTATTTCCCAGATGTCTACACTGGGTTTTGACTTCTGGGAAGACACAATAGACACAAAGTCTTTTCTAGGTGACAAAAGATTGTCAGGTTTAGGGAACAGAGGCTTTATTTAGAGCATGTCTCATACCACACCAAATGACTTTCCTGAACAAAACAGTGCAAAAAAACTTCATGACTTGGTTTAGCAAAAATTAAGGATTTGAACAAGCCCTTAACACACTTCAGTTAGAGTACGCTAGATACCATGATACATAATGGTTCTTTCAATTCATCAGACCCCAATTGGAAGGGATTGTTGGTTTGGCTGATAGACGCAAGCAAGTGCCAATCTAGATTCCATGGCAACACCGAAGGATTTAGGGTCAATAGGCCTGATCAGCTATATGTACAAACAGAACATTCGGGTGGTAACGTCATATAGTGTGGAGAAGTTATGCATGGATTGGCTAAAGACCTCAACACATTCCCAGGTAAAGCAACTCTTGTCCCTTCTTTCTGATGAACTGGATCTCAGGGATGTTTTCATTAGATTCACGAAACCCACGTCAAAAGCACTTTTTGTATGATATATTATGAGCGGTGGAAGATTTCTCAACAGGAAGCTGCTGAGAGATTGCGCGAGATCAACAGGGTTAACTTAGAAAAGACTTTGGCTGTGGTTGACAATGGTATGAACACTTTAACATCCAGAATGTATTCACTGGGCAACATAGTGTCGCCTGCAATTGGCATAATTCAGCAAGACATGGACAGTCACAGTTACGATCAATCTTAATACTGAGCTGGACGTTCCAAAGGTTGCCTTCTGGCCGCGTGCCATGGTGTTACATCAATAGTAAAAGTCTGTTTTTGGCATACAATCTAACAGAAAGACAGATAACAATGGCACATAGAGATGCGAAATATACCATGTTGCACATTGAAAAATTACACCGATTACCTTTCACCATGGCTGAGACACCATACACTGACTGGATAATCCATGGTTACATCACCCTACTGGTCACGACTTTCCAATTCCAATATTGTCTCCAATACAGAGGGGTAGGTAGATATGAAGCACTAGGGGAAGGATATGTGCACGAATATTGGAAATTACTGTTCAAGTTTAGATGCAAGAATGGGAACACAGGAGTTTTTCTTAGTGGCTCAGACTGTGAAGATGCTTTAGGCGGCTCCTTAGTTTGCAAGGACATTTCTCTCCATGGGGCATGCAATGCTTGAGTAGCAAATTTGTCTTGTTGTCTGAAGGGTTTCCATGCTGCAGTGATTTATCCTGTGTTCAGGCTGCTCTCGTATGGGAGTTATTTGATGCCGAATGATCAAGGTTACTGCGGAGTGGTACAAGGCATCTCTTATCTAGTGGCGATTCATTCCATAGTCACTTGCTGTGCACAGGTACGGTTTTCACCTGCCCGCATAGTTAGGGAGGCAGCACTATGGCCTTCGATAAATGTTTCCAACATAAAATTTGATTCTCTGAGCAAGCTGAAAGCCAGGCTTTTTCAAAAGGATGTGGCCTTAACTTCATTCAGAGAGATGTTTGATCCCCAGGTTGCAAGGTCCTCGCCTGAGATACAGACACTACTCCACACTAACTTCCATGCTGTATTTTGGGGAGGTGGTCAATCGTGTCTTTAACATGTCTGATACGACTGGAATAGTGCACTTTTTTAAATGTATCGGCTTTGGTTTGGTTAGCACCTTTCAGATGATTTTCGGAGTTATACCCTCTTTCATACACTCCATGTTGGGAAGTGTTTTTGGAGGACTCCCGCTTGTCCTGCTACTTGTGGTGGGGAACCTGATGTTATTTTATCTGCTCTGCAATGGATGCCCCACTTCGACTCGGAAGGGAGACAGCACTGCCAGTGCTGCATTGCAGTGAGTGCATGGTACACAGCTTCGGCACACCTCAGCTTCAAAAACTAAACGTGCATTGGTTCTTATCCGTCAGGCCTGTCTGGCTTGACTGCATACAACCTGTCTTCCACTGTCTGCTTTGCAGCCACGAATGCGTCTTGGATATACGTCTCAGATCAGAACTGGTTGCGCTACCGGACATTGAAGTACTGATGGACCCCTTAAAGGTCTATGTGTATGGCTGTCCCCAGCATATTCCATTGATGATGAATGCATTGTTAGAGCCATCCTGGGATGCTTCAGCTCCTAGTGATGTGACAGGCTCTGCGGAAAACGTAAGGGGTACCACGCCTCCCTCGGCGGATTCTGTGGGAACTGGATGGAACCTCCTTTGCACCATAAACATGCTACAAGGTGCACCTCTGGGAACATCTGCGATTGTGGGCAACAGCAATATTGCGTCTACCACTTACAGCAGATAAACAATTGGCCTTTTCCGTGTGGGAACTGAACCAAAATATATTTTTCTTTTTCTAGGTACCATGGCTTTCTGAGTGCTTGGGATCTCAAATTATATTAATGACTTAAAAACTTTTAAATAAATATTTTAAAGGGAATCCTGTTTTTTTAGATAGTTTAAATGTTTGTAAAATGGTCTCCTGGCTTTTTAGATAGCTTTTTAGATATCTGCCCTTAGTATGAGGAGTGAGTTTTATATTCCCAAGTCAGGCCCATGTAGCGAAGCAGCTTCTTTCTTACATTGTCCTTACAAAACAACATTTTCATCTGTGACTTTTTGCACATTTTTACGTACATGACAATCTTGGTTTAGTTTTCCAGAAACTAAACTTGTTTACACATCTAGCTTCACACAACATTATCACAACGCCCTAAACAGAAGTCATTTCAGACTATGTACAAATGTCATTACTATCTTCATCCACTGGGCGACAGGGCTATCTACATATCCAAAATATCACTAATCTATACGCACATTGCTAGGCTGCTTACTATTGTAATAGATGAGCATCCTGATTGATTAGCAGAGGAGGCACTTCTGCTGACTAGGAGGGTCCCTGCATGTTGAGAAATCACCATGCAGTGGTCTGACATCTCGTGAGGGGTGTCCAGTTTGTGACCAAGATGGGGTCCTTCATTCTCTCCCATCAGGTAATGGGTTTGGATCATCACTTGGGGGGATTCTTGGCTCTACACCTACACACACTCTAGGTACACGCAGAGTAGAGTTCGCATAGTAGGAGTACACTTGATTACTGCCTTGTTTTATATGCCTGCATATATATATTGTTTTGGCGCCATGGTGGAACTATATCTACTATTCACGCTTTTGGTGCTTGTAATCACTTTTATCTGCTTCTGTCTATTAATCATTTCAGCACATGTATTCTATACGAGAATAACTTTGGTTCAATAAATATATTGAAAATGTCCCACTGTGTATTCTCAGTTGTTGGGACACGAGGCAGTATCAGTGAGGCCTGCACAAATAACATGACTGCATTTGTCCTTCACTGGAAACCAAACACCACATTGTAGTGCTTGACTCTCAGAGGGTAGCGCTGCAGAGCAGTCTAAGGCTTACTCAAGGGAGGTGGTGTGGGCTAGTAATCACCATTTACCAGTACGTAGAAATAACACTCAATAATTGATTGTCCAGTCTGTACTTTGATTTATAAAAGGAAGAGTACATTTATTAAACACACACACTACTCAATACTATGCAACAATTTACAAATATACATACGCTGTTGGAATTACTTCAGGACATTGCATCACTTTTCCACCCCTCCCATGGGGGGGGGGGGGTGATGTCTAGTACCACCACTCCCATGTATGCACATCCTCTTGCCCCCTAATGCAGTGGATTGAACATAACCTGGAGTGAGGGCTTTGCCCACTGGCACCATCCCAGTGGCGACCCACCCCATTATCTCAACAAGCATTTAAAATGGACACACCTGCCACGTGACACATAACCCTGACTGAGCATCTCATACTGACCATACAGTATACACCTTTTCATCTTGTTGGCTAACAGTCTGGATTGTTCCTCACCTAACACAGCAACAAGAATACATGTTTAGGCATCACTTAAAATGACAGTACTTATCATAGCTGATAACAATTATGATGCATTGCAATTATAGCCCTTAAAAGGCATCACAGTTATAATCACAGGATTAAGCATATACAGCCAGACACCCTAGCAGGAATGTCCGGCAACATAACCCCACTTTGCTTATTTCTTCATATTACAGATGTGACTGTCAGTCCCTCAAACGAAATAACATCAGGTAAATGCACTTCTCATGCAATTGCACCTTTTCACCTCCAGGGGATGCCCTTCTCCAGACATCCCCAGTTCAGCCCTTCACACCTTGGTGCAGTCCCAAACACACCCCCAGCTAAAGAACAAAAGTTCCTGCCTCAGCTTGTTGTTGGAGGATGGCTGAGTGCTTGAGGGGTTATCTCTATTAAGTCCCCAGAGACTTAGGGGGGGACTTCACAACTTCATGCTGGGGGAGGCTGTGTTGCTCCTGCAGCTCCCCCTGCACCTTTTCACACAGAGTCACCTGACTCTCCTCCTGGGTCTCTCTTCGCCTAGCACAGAGGCCCAGGCTTCTGCTCACTGGTCCTGGACTCCCCTTTTGGCGCAATCCAGGGTCCTGGGACAGTCAGGAGGTTGTTCCTTCCAACTGCCTATGATGCCAGGCTCCAGCACCTTTCTTCCTGAGCAGGCCACACCCCAGAGAGAGCTCCTCTTCCTGTGCAAGACCTTTTAAAAGAATTTGGAGGGGGCTGGCAGGAAGGCTCATCTGCCATATCCTGCAGCGACACTTCACCTCTCTGCCCCTACTCCCTCCTTCCTGCACAGGCCTCTGGGATAGTTCAAAATGGCGTCCTGCAGGGGTCTCATGCCACATGGTCTCTGAAAAGCCCCCTTCCCCCTTGCTGCCTTTTCTATAGATCAGCTTGGTGCCTGGCACAGGTGACAGCTGCTGATGGATAACCTGCAGCTCCACCCACATCTCTCCCTCTTGGAGAGGAGACCTTCGCCATTGGAATGCTTGCAGTGAAGGGCTAGGCCTCTGATGCTACAGATTGGGGAGGAAGGTCATTAATCCAGCCTGGCAGGTTCACACCAAGCCAGGCTCTGGCTATGAGCTGAGTTGGAGGAATATGACATTTATGGATGACCCATAAGCAGTAAAGATATGGCTTTGGACTCAGCAGAATACTTCTTTTCACACAACTTACAGTGTACTTTGGTGCGTGTCTGGAATTTGTAGGCCCTAGGGAAGTGAAACTACACCATGTGGTCCCCATCTTCATGGAGTGTTCCTACAGTGAAAACAGTAAAGCACACTGACTTTCCCTTACATGTGTCTTCCCATAGTATAAAGCCTATTGCGTGTCACCACCCAACTCTGCATAATTCCTGCCACACCATTCTATCTGTACTTGCTCCTGGGCTGTGCACGCCAGGAATCTCCCGCGCGCAGGCCCTACACGTCTGCACACGCATGTTCACACATGTCTGCATGTAACCAGCCCAGTGCCCCTTACTCCGGCTGCAGCGAGCAGCCTACTTTCACCAGGGGGACACCGTTAAAATCCACATGCAGTCTCTTTCATCGTGAGTTCATTGCGGGTGAGTCCCAACTTATGAGGCTCTCCCACAGTAAAAGCTCAACAATTAGGTGTTCAAAAACTGAAAAATCCGGGCGGCTCAGATGGTCAGAACCACCTTCTAACATTTGTAGACTTCTCTGAGAATAAGTGAGCATCAGTGACTGAGTGAAAGGTTCTGTACTGTTTCCACGATCCCTGAGGGGACAGGGTTGTCATGTTCAGTGGTTGCCAGAAACCATTCACTCCCTGGTAGGTTAGGGGGGCTTACCGTGGAACTGCGAGCCAGCCGGTCCATGGGCCAACATATCCTGTGGGGATGTGCGGCGTCAGTCTTGACACCAAGGGCCAGATGTACGCCCGTTTTTTGCGGTCGCAAAGGGCTATTTGGCCCTTTTGCGACCGCAAAAAACGGATGGGCAATATACTAACCCTTTTTTGCGAGTCACTAATCTATTAGCGACTTGCAAAATAGCGTTAGTGACTCGCTATTAGGAAGGGGCATGCCAAAAATGTGCCTTCCTAATAGCGAGTGCAAATGCCATGCATGAGTGTTTTGCGACCGCATTTGTGGTCGCAAAAAACTTGCCGTTCAGACACCTACTTCAAGTAGGTGGTAAACCATTCACAAACGGGAAGGGGTTCCCAGAGGACCCCTTCTGCATTGTGAATGGGTGCGCAAATATTTTTTAAGAGCAGGCAGTGGTCTCAGGGACCACTGCCTGCCCTTAAAAAATGAAACTGCAAAGTTTCATTTTCTTTTTTTTAAATGCATTCCATTTTCCTTAAAGGAAAACGGGCTGCATTTTGAAAAAAAATAAACTGCTTTATTGACACAGCAGTCCCAGACATAGTGGTCTGCTGACCCCATTAGGCCACCATCCCTGGGAGTGCTAGCCATTCCCAATGGTGTCGCAAATTGCGACAGCCTCATTAATATTCATGAGGCATGCAATTTGCGACCCCATTGGGAAACGCAAACAGTGTCTGAGACACAGTTGTACATTGAATTTTGCGAGTCGCAAATTGCGAGTCGCAATTTGTCGCAATTTGCGACCACAAAATTCAATGGTCGTACATCTGGCCCAAGCCCCTAATTTATGTTGTCCAAACAATGTGCAGATCCTACGGATTAATAGGAACTACATGACAGGAAGATGAACTGCATATGTGAAAGGCAGTATAGGTGACTGTTGAAGTATTGGAATAACTGTATGTGTGAGTGAGTGCTTGTGAGAGTGGCTGTATGGGTGAATGTGTGATTGTGTCACTGACAGTATAGGTGAATGGGTATCTGTTAGTATCTGTATGAATAAGTAAATGGGTGTGTGTATTACTGTATAGGTGAGTAAGTGGCTGTGTGATTGACTCTATGGGTGAGTGAGTGTAGGAGAGTAGGATCTGCACTTATGTTGCCCCCACTTTTTTTCTGATGTATACACTGGTTTCTGACTATAGTCTGGCTGGGTCCCTGCTAATCAGGGCCCCAGTCTCACTGATCTCTCTAAACAACTTGGTGTGCATATTAGATGCACTAGTGATTGGATACTGTGGTACCTTATGAGCCCCTAGTATATGGTACCTTAGGTACCTAGGGCATTGGTACTCCACAGGCCTACCAGGGGCTGCAGCATGTATTATGCCACCCCTGGGAAGCATTCACAATCTGACACCACAGGCCTGCTACTGCAGCCTGTGTGAGGTAGTGTTAGCACTCCTCACTGAGGTATAGGTTCCTATATCTCACCATACACACACATATAAACCTATCAGTCACCCCTCTAGCAGGCCCTAACAATCCTGAGGGCAGGGTGCTTGGTTTACTATGTGAGGGGGTGCTTCTGCCTGAGCAGGACCCCTCTGCAGCTGGCAGAGTCTATTCTCTGCTGCTGTTTGTGGATGGGGTTAAACCATATACTCTTAAGTGCATTATAACCTCGCAGTAAATGCTAACTTTGGAATGACTGCATCAAAACATGTCGTGTTTGGTGTCAAACAACTTGGAATCCTACCCCCACACCAGTAACTGGTGTGGGTGTAGGATCCCACCCTTCTAGAGGGGACGACATGTACCCACTGTACTACACGGTAGAAATCTTTCAGAGCCCTGGCATCACAAAATGGATGCCACCAGCACAGACACCGGGCTGCCCTCCTGCTGCTGACCGAAACTCGCAGTGGAGGAAGCCCAACAAAGGGTATCCTGTCACAGGGAGGTGTCACCACCTCCCAGACAGGATTTAGTGTATTGAAGCTGGGTGGGTGCACTCTTAGAGTGCCTTTGAAGTCCTGCACTGGGGGAGCAGTAGGCTCCTCTGTGCATATGCCAGCTCAAACCGGTTCAGGGGCTACCTGCCCCTGCTCTGGCGCAAAACTGGACAAAGGGAAGTGGGTGTAACCACCCACTACCCTGACCCTCCTAGAGGAGTGGTCATAGAGCTAGTCCCTCACCTATCTTCACTATAAGATACCAAGCATTGCCAATGCAATTCAGATTACACCTGGACGACGCTCTACAAAGAAGAATCCTGGCCCTTCGACGTTCCACTATCTCTGGAAGACTGAAGAATCTCCCTTGGAGTCAAGGAGTGACTCCCCTAATTGGCAGGCACCAGTAACTTGATCAACAGTTGCAAACTTCACCGCTCCCGCCGGAGTCCAAAGTCCCTGCGTCCCCTGAAGCAGATTTCCTGACCTCTCGACGGCCATTTTGAGTCCCCAGCGAAGCTGTGGCGTCTGGACCCCACGAGTGATGAGGAACAGCAATACCAGGGAACCGTGCACTGATTTCGAGTGCAAACCTTAAACAACGTTCTACGAACTTGTGCTTTGGACCATCTGTAGTCCAAGTCCCTAGCAGGGCTGGTACTGCAAATCAGCAGCCTACCTTGTCCCGAGTGACCGTGGGCTCTTGTGGAACTTTTCCTGCAAAGGTGTCTTTGCGGTTGCTTGCCTGTTGGCTAGTGACTCACCTGAAGATTTTCTCATCAACTTCAAGGGCTCTCCTGGTTGCTCCAGGCCTGCCCTCACTTACCCTTGCTGGGTAAGTCCATCAGACCTTGCTGGTCTGCATCACCTTCAATCCTCACTCCACACAAGACTTGCAGTTGCCAAGGTTTGTTGGCTCCAATCCGATTGCCAACACCGTCAGCAGCTGCAGTCGTTGTGGGACCCTCCGAATCCAGCTGCTGGTCATCGTTGATCTCTCCTGGACCTCGTGAGTAAAGAGACAAATCACCCTCGATGACCTGAAGCGACGCGACATCAGTGGTCATCCATCCTGCTGGCCACTGGTCACTGGCAAGTGACTTTGAACTCTGTCCCCTCAATTTTCAGGTCCTCTTCAACTTAAATCCATCTTTGGATTCCAGCGGACACCTCTCCAGTCGTCACAAGCAGCAAGTCTTCAGTGATCTCCATTGAAAACAGCATCGCGACCCGACACCAAAAGACACCTATGCACCCGGCTTCCGTGGGTGAGGTAACTCGTGCACTCCGGTGCCCAAGTGTGTGTTGGCCCTCGAAATACTTACCCTGTAAGTGGCTTGCTTGTTGACTTCTCCGAAGTGCACTAAAACTTTAAATTACAAACCGCGACTTGTGCCATTGAAACCAATAGGAAACCCGCGGCTGTGTTTAGACACTGCACGCGTCTCCCGTGGGCCGATTACTTACCTGCTAACACTGCAGAAGTGAGGCCCCAGCGATTCCCAAGGCCCTAGGCCTTTTAATTTTGCAAGTCGAGTTTGTTAAACCATTTTCTTAGTATATGGTCTGGTACGCCCCTAGGGCTACAGCCATATTTGTGCTTAATTTATTGAGAAGTGTTGACATTTGAATGTGTATCTGGGTTCTAATCTCATAAAGAGATTAGTAGAGTGTATCTAAGAATAAATACATATATATTTGATATATATACCTGTGTGGTGTCCTTTTCATTTGGTAATTCAAGAGATTATAAGGTAAAACAAGCTGCTTTACATTCCTCAGAGACTTAGCCTGAAGGCTGCTCTCCACAGCTACCACTAGGATAGCTTTCTTTAAAAGGTTGTCTTAAACCTATCTACCATAAGAGTCGAATTGGACTGGTGCAAGGTGGCCACTATAACTAGTGACCAGCATATGCCAGGCCAACTTCTCACAGTGAGTAGGTGTGTAAGTAGCTCTATGGGTGACTGACAGTGTGTGAGTGGCTGTACGGGTGTATGGGTGTATGAGTGGATATATCAGTGGCTGTATTAGTGAGTAAGTTGGTGTATGAGTGGCTGTATGGATGACTGAGTGGATGTGTTTGTAGACCTATGAATCAGTGAGTGGGTGTGTAAGTACTGGTATGGGTGTGTCAGTGGTTCAGGAATGGTAGTGTCAAAGTTGGAGTGGGTGAATGAAAGGTTATTTTGGGGTGTTAGTGTCTCAGAGATTCTTTGGATGATGTCATTTGTGATGTCATCAGTGATGCCATCAGTGATGTCGCTGACCATGACATGAGTGATGTAATATGTGTGGTCATAAGCACTGCATTGCGGGCGAGAGTTATATTTAGCTCAGCTGACTATAACTGCTGAATTTATCTGGTTTTGTACGAGTGAAATAACAGTCTAACTGTACAGTCCCTGTAACCTTTGTTTTTTTCAGTGAATTTCTAAGATTTTTTAAATTCTAATTCCTAACTATATTGTCCCTCTAACCTTTGTTTTATTCAGTGAATTTTTAAGGTATTTTCAAATTCTATTTCTTAATTGTAACATACGGTGAACCTCTTGGATTTTCGTATTTTCTTTCTATAATTGTATATTGTATATTATATTTATATTATATACCAGTCATTTTTTGATTTGGTATGTGTTTATCAGAAGGTCCATTAGTAACTAGTTTTATTTTTAAGGATTTTTTGATTCAGCACAACATTGTCGCATTTATTGTGGAGTACCTGTGATCAGCAGATGTATTTCACAAGCTGAAAAATACACTTAAAGACATTTTTTAAAGCAGAACCACCCAAGAGGCCAAAATTCTGTTAATTTTCACATCAAATAATATTTTTTTTAATTTTTAAAATCAGTGACGACATTGTGATGATCGGGATCACGTCGCAAAATCACAAAACAAAAGCAGACATTCAACAACCACCACCACATTCAAACATGTTAACTTGAAAAATTCATTCTATTACAATACACACATTACTAACACTATCACTGCTTAAAAAACATATTTGTACACATATAGTTGTAGTAACTTTGAAAAAAACTGTGTTTGAACCCTACTTCCTGTTTTCGCAATTACACGAGAGTCGCGATGACTCCGGTAACCGCGCCTATAGCACCTTTTTTAGAGGGTGCAAAACATTAATATGAACACATTTTAGAAATGTTTTAGACACTAGGAGTTTATTACTGCACTGTTTAAAGTCATATTTTTGTGGAGAGTTTGCATAAAAACAACCATTTAAACCGATTTTCCATTTTTGCGGTGACGTCGTGCGTCGCGATAAAATAGGTAGCCGTGATTACCACGAAAAGTTCGCGGAATAACAAAACAAATGCAGACATTCAATAGCCACCGCCACATTCAAAACCTATAACTGCAAAATGAATTATAACCAACACACTAAACACATTACTAGCTAAACGACTGTATAATAGCGTGTACAACTCCCTTAATATCTCTATAACATAGTGCATAACTTTTTCAGTGTAATCTATGACTGCATGCATCACTGTATCACTAAGTCTCTGACACCTTCGGGTAATGTTTGCGCTATATAAAATCGCATTAAATAAAATAAAATAAAAAATAAAATAAGTCTCTCATTCACGTTAGAATTATTTGAGGGGATCTGTGAGACAATGCATCAGTCTATCAATACTTCTGTAATGAAATGCGTGACTGCCTCAGTACATCTATGAGTGGGTGCATCAGAGTCACAATGGGTCTGTGATTGTTGCCTAAGACTCTCACTCAATCTGTGAGTAGGTGCACAAGTGTCTTTGTAAGTATACGACTGTCTGACTGGAACTGTGAGTGGATACATGAGTGTCTAAGTGGGTGTCTGAATGGGTGAGTGAGTGGGTGCATGAGTTTCTAGGTGGATCTGTGAGTGAGTGCATGAGTCTCTCAGTGGGTCTATGACTGGCAGCATGCGTGTCTGAGTGCGTCTGTGAGTATGACTGTGCGTGGGTACATGAGTCTCTGAGTGTATCACTATCTGGGTGCATAAATCTCTGACTGGGTCTATGAGTGGCTGTGTGAGTGACTGTATGGGTGTGTAAGTGTCTGAGTGGGCCTATGAGTGGATATATGAGTGTCTGAGTGGATCTGTGAGTGGGTGTATGAGTGTCTCAATGGGTCTGAGAGTGACAGCATAAGTCTCTGAGTGGGTGAGTGAATAGGTGCATGCATGAGTGTCTGAGTGGGTCTGTTGCTGGTAGGGCGAGTGTCAGCCTGGGTCTGTGAGTGGATGCATGAGCCTTGACTGGGTGAGTCAGTGGGTGTGTGTATATCTGAGTGAGTTTCCAGAGACTTCTTTAGGCAAGGCTACAGCAAAAACACACCTCTTTCAAGTTTTCCTCTTCAAAATGAGGAATTACATACAGATTTGGGAATTTTCCCACACCAAATTGCACCTGCATGACCATACTCTCCATGTTTTTCATCCAGTAAAATTCACAGGCTTGATCTGCTGAAACTCCCTTGAGGGAAATTGCAGGGTATTGGAAATTATCAGAAGTATTCCGAATTCCAATCTCTGCACAAACCAGCACATTCATAATCAGGGCCATAGTCAGGACCACTGAAATTGTGTGGTAGGGGATGAAAAAAATATGTGGCAGGGTAAACAAATTATGCTACACAAAAGTAATGTCACAGTGGAAAGAAATCACAATTATTTACAAAGCAACAGGAAAACATTGTTACTTTAAACAAAATTAGACACCACCATTCAGATCATTTACCATCAATGGTTGTGATTTTATTTCATCACAATGTTGCATAGTGTCCAAATTATAAAACACAACATATTTCAAGATTAAACGTTTTGAAAACCGGTGCAAAAAAGGGAGGGGGATAGTGCGTGCATGAGAAGGATGGTGAAAGTGATTGTGCAAAAGGAAGGTAGTGTGCATATATACATCAACAATCAATATTTACAACCTATCCAGCCAGATGTCTGGCATGTGCAGAAATGATAAATCATAACACAATAGATCAGATGCCGATAATTGATCTCTGTCGTCTGTGTTTGAACAAAAGAGAAAACAGTGTGGACGGTTCGATCCCTAAGAAAAACAGCAGATTTTTCGCCTCGGGAGTGGGGTCTTCATCAGGACTGAGGTGACAGAGGTTAAGAAAGCACTAAAGGTAAGGAATGGGATTAATTACGGTGGCGTGACAACATAGAGACAAAATGTCTGTCAAGATGTTAACAACTATTTACCAGAAAGATCAGCGAGAAAGCTTCAAGCTTAAAATTCGACTGCTGGGCCTTGTGGGCTCCTAAGAGAGGGGGTAGACAGAGACGATAACACTAGGACTCAAGTTCAAACTAGTGAAAGGAGGGAGGGAGCATGGGGGACAAGAGCTCCGAAAGACTTACTCAGAGTGTCCGATTCTTCGTGGATATGTGAAGTACGCCGAGGTTGATCAGTAACCTCTGACTGAAAACAAAAATGCAGGCATTAGGTGGCTGACCATGCCATAAAGGGTTAATTAAATTAAAAGATTACGCAGATATGGAAGTGCCACGTTATAAAATAGAATTCATCCGGGGGCACGTGTCGCCTAAGCAATTGTCAAAAGCCTGAACCGGCTAGAAGTAAATTGCGTCACCCAATGTGGCACTAGAGGTCGTGAGAGCGACTAACAGGGAGAAAGGGTGTGTCTCCACGGGTTAAAAATAGCGCGGCCATAACACATACTGACAAAGCATCACTACAATAGTTGGTAAAGCATCCCTTAAAATGCATCAATTGGGCGTAGATAATGTAAACAAGTGTGGCATTCGGGGTCAGGAGAGAAAACGCTGCGCCTGCGTGAGACAGGGTTGCTCTAGGGCTCAACACGGCCATCACACATACTAATAAAGCATCTCATGGAATGACAGCACGATATGCCATACCCCGAAGCGGTCGTGCGGTAAGCGCTTTGAAAATTCCGATTGTAGAAAGGACGTTACGCTCAAAGAGATTGAAGCTTCTCAAAGCGTCGTGTGTGTACCTTCTTAGAATCAATTTAAAATCTGACTGCAGCAGTAAAGGAGAAGTGACGTGTTACAGCACGGTAAAGGACTTGCCATTACGCAGCAACACACGTGTCACCGTTTTTAGTTAATTTTGATCAATTTGGGCTAGAAACATTGTTCTTTGTTAAAATATACAACTGATGCAGAAAATGAAAGATAATGTGGCAAAGCTTGAATTATGAGGAAAAGGCAGCAGCCGGAGAATATCATAATTTCAGTGGCCCTGGCCATGATAGTAGACCATAACACAAAGCTGTAACATCCATTACTACACAAAACCGTTGAAAGCCATTCAGTTTCAATATTTCTTTTTAACTTCTGATCCCCTCTTCCTCTTGTTACGAGAGTGATTGAATATCTAGTAGAAAAGTAACCCTAGTGATCTTAAGACATTGATTTTTCTTCTCCTCTCCTTTGACTTTAATCTGTGATAGTGTAGTAATTATTAGATAATAAGGCATGCAGAAAGCTTAATAATGTTTTTCCCTGAGTGTTGATTGGCCACATTCCTGCGGGAGGACAAATAAATTGTATTATTTCAAAACTCGTTGTGCAAAGTTGACATAGGAATCCGGTGCTGCAAGATCGCTGCTTTGTAGGCGAAATGAAAGGGCAAGAATGGCTCCTGGTTTCATTTGCCGGCCTGCTTTTGGTTTTACCTCTGATTACTTAATTGTTGCGGGGTGTTAGCACGCCATGTTTTTGGCACGCTGCCTTCACGTTTCAGACACAACAGGTTGTGGAATGCAAGGCCGTTTCTTCAAAGATAATGGGGAGTTTGCATTGTGCAGAATACTGGATAGGTTTTGGAATACGCATGGATCATTCTTATGTTCCTGCCGCTGCGGTCCGGGCTCTTCACTCACTGGAAGACTTTCCCTGATATCACAGACCTGCCAATTCACATAGGCTGCTGTCTGAATTGGGAATAAAATATCGAATACATCATCTCAAGAAGAAATGGACTGTGATTTATAGTCTCTATGGTTTAATGGACATGGTCTCTTAAGTTGCAAACGCTGTTACATTGCTATATAAATGTGTGACTATACTCTGGTGTGCTACATTGCCCATAAAAGTACATTTGATTTTTTGGACTACTTGTAGTCACAAAGAATATTGCAATACTTTGAGTGGATAAGTATTTGGCAGTGTATTAGCACCCAATATTGTGGCCATAAAAATTATTGAGCCAAACTCACATCATATGGTACAAATAATGATGTGCAGATCATTATAGCATATCCACTTCCCTTTCTAGTAAACAATTCACATGGTGACATCGTGTGTCACACATTTTCAGAACTCTTTTTCATACCTTTGTCCGGTGAAAACCCAATTTCACACAGTGAGCATAGGGTGAGCTGGAATACATAGATAGAGTAGGTTTCTAGTTTGTGTGATGGAAACTCTGTACCCCATTTAGGGTTTTGCATTCTGCTGAACTCTAGCGGGAGGTTCAGAATCCATTGTTTATAGGTCGAAGCCTACCATACAGCGCAGCTAAAGGCTTCTTGGGGACGTTCTAAAAGCTGATCTAAGAATGCATTCCACCCATTGCTTACCCATGGCTTTGTGTTTTTTTTAACTCACATTTGATTGATTTCTATTTGCTGGCTTTCTTTGTTTTAGGCTGTCCAGCATGTCTGTGCCCTACTGTGGTGAATAGTCTGTTTACTGTATTCTTCCACAAGTGCTCGCTTTCTGTAAACAGGCCTTTAAATATGGTTTCTATCTTGTCACATATATTAGGTGTTCAAAGTCAGAGGTCAAATGTCAGGCTCTGTCTTTCAAGGTGATTGGTGTTTACTTTTCTTTCTCTGACTTTAAAGTGAGAGGATTTGCACTTTATCTGACAATATGTGAGTATAAATGGAAAGGCTTTCTCTAGAACACAACAAAATTTAAATGTCTTTAAATGAACTTTGCAAATATTTCAGACTATACACAAATTAGGAAAGCACAAATGAACCAAATTTTTCTGTAATTCAGAAGTGTGCTGGAAACAAATATTTGAATACAATTGAAATAAATCAATACACTAGATAATGCATTCTACACACATCGTTTGTGCACTGTATAGTTTTAGCAGTAAAACTGTGTCTGTGAGAATGTAATGGTAATTTAATTGAAAATGTGTTGTCTGTAATGGAAGTGTACTACCACACCATGCTTACTCTACTCCATAAAAGCCTACTTCACTCTATGACGCTCTACCCCACTCCACGACACTCTACGCCACTCTACAACACTCTATGCCTCTCCACTCTATGCCACTCCACGACACTCTACCCCGCTCCGCTCCACTCTACACTACTCTACTCTTTGCCACTCCATGACTCTCTTCTCTGACACACTACTCTACGACACTCAACAGTACTCCACTCTATGCTACTCCACTCCACTACTCCACTGTACACCACACTATGACACTCTTTGCCCCTCCACTCTACCCCTCCACTCTAACCCCCCACTCTATGCCCCTCCACTCTACACCCCTCTACACCCCTCAACTCTACACCACTCCACTATACGTCACTTCACTCTACTCCATTCCACTCCACTCTACACCACTCTACTTCACAACATTCCACTAAGCTCCACGACACTGCACTCTACACCACTCTATCATACAGCACTCTACCTCACAACACCTCACTCTACTCCACAACAGTCTGCTCTATGACAATTCACTCCACTCTTCTCCACAACACTCCACAACACTCCATTCCACTCCACAGCACAACACTCTACTCCACTCAGCAACACTCTACACCACTCTACGCCATTCTACACCACTCTATGCCACTCCATTCTACAACACTCCATTCCACACCACTCTCCTCTACGCCACTAACTGTTAGACATGCTGAATAGCAGCCACCCTGGTGGACAACATGGCTAAAACACATTGGCAAAGCCTGTAGCTCTTCCATAGGCGAGACCTATTGCCTTTGCCAATGCTTGTTCTTTTTGTGGGTGTTGTGTGGGATTGTCATGCTGTCCAATTGCAGGTTCTCTGTCTAGTCTTTGAGAGATGTAGTTAGTCTTGTTCCAAATGGGGGTTTCTTACTTTTGGGAGTTGTTCTGAAGGAATACAATAGGGGGTTGTTTTACACCATTTGATCAGATTCATGGCTACAGAATCTGATAACTTATTCTTTAACAAACAGGGTGCAGTGTCAGGTAGATTTCTTCCTGAGTGAGGATTACTTCTGACTGACTTTATGTACCATGATTGTTTGTCTGTATTTGCATCTGATCAACTTTGCTGTTTTAAAAAGCAGAGGATTGATGACCTCGTTTCCCTGCATCCTCAGGTTTTCTAAAATTCATACGTGGAGCTCCAGGTTGTTGTCATGGAATTGACTCAGCATGCACATTGTCTGATTAGCTGTGTTGATTCACAATTTAATTTCACTTTTTCCTACGTACCACACAATGGACCTGATTCACAATGGGCCTTTGCACTTGTGGCGGAGGCCCAGCATGCGTGGCGGGGGCTCTGCACTCATAGCTGGACCTCCGTATTGCAGTTTCTCATTGTAGAGGTCCCGCCACGAATGCGGCTCCCCACCACGACTGTGGGGCCTCTGCCACAAGTACCCTTTGTGAATCGTGTCCGCAGTGAGGATTGACAGTTGACTGCCAAGCTGTCTAGGTTCCAAGGTTGGACAAGCTACAGCAACCATCAGGTGTTCGGGAGGCTGGAAGGGTGGGGTCCAGTTTTGAAGCAGTGGGGGCCAGTTTCAGAGTGGTGGTGCTATATTGGCCCTCAGCAACAAAAGCAGTAGTGCCAGGGGCAAGTTTTGTTAAGCAGAAGTGCTTCATGCTTGCCCCCCGGGTGGGGGCGGCCGACAAAATTTCCAGGGCTGCTTTGGGTTCCCAGTCCGGCTCTGCTAGGTTCTCCATTAGTCATTCATCTTCCATGTCTCTATCCGACCTCAGCCCGACCCTTCATGTTATGGCTTGGCAGGTTGGTCCCCTAGCTTCAAGCCTGGTCTTAGGTTTTAGAACAACAGTGGCACTTCTAGACTATATTAAACAGGGTCTTCTGTGTTTGGTCATCACGGTTATTGGTTAAAATGGAAATGTGTCTAAAGGACACATAGGTATTGCCTATTTTCCAGCTATAGACTTTCAAGCATGGGCGGCTACTCCATTAGAGTGGAGGAGTGTCGCCCCACTTAAAATCCCCCCAAAACCTCAGAGATGAAAAATAAAATAGTAATTTATTACCATATTATTTTTCATCCCCCTTCCCGAACAGAGTGTCAGGACGGGGCGGGGCCACTGCTGAGTGACAGCAGTAGGGAGAAGGATGAGCTGTCTATGCACTGTTTAAAGTGTGGAAGTCTTTTTGGCCGGACGACTTGCGACAACCAGGTACACATGCACACTTTAAACATCTGTAACCCAGCAGCTGGGTTAGAGCAAGTGCAGGCCTCCAGAGCGCTGTGGAGCACCAAGTGAGGCCGCTTCCTCCAATCAGGGCACTGCTCTCATGCAGCATGACAGCCGTGCCAGGATTGGTCAAGGGAGTTGCTGCATTTAGTTCATGTGGAAAGAAGAGGACCAGAACACATCTCGTTCAGTATGTTTTATATTTTTATTTGATTATGTGTGTGCCAGCCACCACCGCTTTGAAGAGCTTCTCTGTGTGGTTGTCCTGGCTCGTCTCTTTCTCTCCAAGTGAGACGTCCTCAGAACACTACAGCCTGCATGCCATTCTCTTTCCCAGCTAGACGTCTCTCTGGGATGTTTGTTGCACTGTTTGCAAAAAACATCTAGGAGTGAAGCTGCCAGCATCGGCTTAGATGCCTCAAATGCTCATGTGTTGCTGCACCTTCTCATCATGATCTCAGTACAGGAAGCAACCCTAATTCACCCCAAAGGGAAAGGTCGGCAACAGAGCCTCTGCCCAATATCTGCAGGCAAGCACCTATGCTGGAAGACAACGCATTCAGGCACCCGTACATACAGACAAGAAGGACTCAGATGCACAGATATCTCTCATGCACCCTCACACATTTCACACACAGGCAAGCCTGCATAGCTGCCAAATAACAGGTGTGGTGTGTGACTCTTTCTTATAGCCCTGGGATTTTGGCCACTACAGAGATAGAGAGATTATGGTCCTGATTGTGAGTTTATCAGAACTTCCTGGTTTGGAACCTAGGAAAATTCACAGAACTTACAGGTTGCATTAAATACCACATCTTCATTACATTTCAGCAGGTCAAATTTGCCAGAATTTAACAGAGGAAAAGAGTACGGTATTTACTTTAACACATGGATTTAGTAATTGTGAATCAAAATCTCCATGTTATTCTAAACAACTTAGAGTAGGTGCTATTTCTTGCACCTGATAAATTCGGAACATAAGGTGTTGGGGTTTATCTGGTCCAATAAATAGCACGTACTGCTCAGAATCAGGGCCTATGTGTTTTATGAGAACGTTTGTATTACATCATTTGATTAGCTTTTGGCTCACTTTCCTTTCTATCTATTATCTGATATTTAATCTCCATCTTTTGAGGTGTGGTTACTCTAAACACAGCTGGTAGATTTTGGGGGCGGGGGGGAGGGCGATTCCCTTCTTACAATCGTTGATCTTTTTTTATTCATTTAGCAGTTCAATCGCAATGCATGGTCAAAACTGTTGACATTTTCTTGCTAGTTCGGCACAAAGGAATAATATCAAACTTGTTCTTGTTTATTCTTTTCAAAATGGGTACCAAATATTGATGGCAAAGACGCCAATTTTAGAAATATATATATTTATTTTAGGAAACATCACTGTCTGTCTGCAGCATCAGAGGGCTAGACACAAGGGATGCATTTCAAAGATGTAAAATAAAACCACTTGAAGCATACTGGGATTCATGACACTGTGACTGTATCCCTGGGGCGACTTGTCTCATCTCCTACAGCACCGTGGCCGAGCCACCACATCAGACAGATCTATAAAGCAAACGAGTAAACTTTAAAAAGAGTGAGAATGCTTTCCCATAGAGATATGATAGGTTCTATGCTTTGTAAGGTAAAACGGTAACTAGTGTCAACTCGTTTCGTACACAATTAATAGTGATGAGCAAAAGCAATATGTCAGATGTACTGAGAGATTTTGTGGTCACAGACTCTGTGATTTGCAAAATCGCAGGGGTTGCAATCAAAAAAATCCCCTTTTCATTTGTACTAAACCCACTTTGTAATTCAGAAAGATTTTTCTGAAGCACAAAATGGTTTTACCGAATCATACGGAATCGCAAGGTGCAAGGTGGGTGCAAAGGGCTTTCCTTCCAAACAGACCTGTTAGGACATAAGTCAGTTCATAAAAAATAAGATACAGGTCTCAAAAAGTCGGGGCGCCATTTGCAACAACGTTTTGCTAAGTTAGTACAGCTGGCCCACTATTCAGCATTTGTATTAACATTCAGCAATCTGCCAATTGTAGACTGCTCATTGCACTCAATTGCCTCCAGGCACGAGTGAAGATGGATATGCAACCAAACAATACAAGTGTGATTAAAGGGATCGTTCATCTAAAGGGTTCTGATGTGTTTTCTGCAGGTGAGCAGAGAAGCGAAAGCTCTGATCTTGATGGCTGTTTGTTATATACTCTCAGTGAAATAGCGGCAGATCTGCCAACTCACAAGGTCACGTGATAAAGGCACACTTCACACAATGAAGTGACATTATCACACGATGAGCACAAAATGAGCTAGAAACCGCTCCACCAGTAGGTTTCCAGCTCACTTGTGGAGGCTCTGCCAGGGACATCTTAAGGATTTTGGGGGCCCTGGCCCAAACATATTTTGGGGGCTCCTCTTCAGGACAGCTTTGAATTTATGATCCAATTTCAGCTCGTTCATGCCCAGTTGACCAGGTCACTGACAGTGGACAGGCACACTCATCCAAATTGTAAATGTGTTTACATCTAATATTCAGGGACAGTGGCGTGTGTTTTCAATATTGTAACACAACAGCAGCTCACTAGTATTAATGCAAATAATCTCTATGACCTCCCTCCCATTTCTAATTTGTGAGGACCTGTTTTGATCTAAAAGAAACTTTTATGTACGTTGCATGAAACATAAACACAACATTTCCCTACAAAATGTCTGTAATAGATTCCACACCCACATTAAAAACAAAGGAAAACAGTATTTAAAACTATCAGTTTAAGAATTATTTACGGTAATCAGGACACGACTCTGCAGAAAAGAGCTGGCTCTATCAGGGGGCCCCACTGAAAGGTTGGGGCCCTTGGCCAGAGCCCACTTTGCCCATGCCTTAAAATGCCTCTGGGCTCTGCACTTCAGAAATCCAGCACCGATTTTGAAATCTGCCTATGGCAGGGAAAAACACCCCAGAAGCCTGTTGTCTATTGTTTGGGCATGGCAGGGGAGAACACCCCAGAAGCCTGTTGTCTATTGTTTGGGCGGGTTATGAATAGCTAGGACGGGCATAAACCTCATCACCATCACTAGGTCCCATCCTATCCGGCATCCCTCCCTGGCTGAGAGGGTTTCAAGGATCTGCAGCCTGTCAGGCCCACAGTCTCCTCACTGAATCACTGGCACAATATTGAGGTAAACAATGTTGTTTAACACAAATAACATGTCCAAAATATTATTTACCAAAATATCATGTCCCTATACTTATAATGGTAAGTACAAAAATATCGGAAATAAAATATCGTTTAACACAAATATTGTCCACAAACATACACAGATATTGTTTTTTTAATATATCTATATCTCTCTCTCTCTTTATATATGTATATATGTATATATATATATATATATATTGTTTAAAGTAGTACATTTTAAATATTTTAGTATATAATAATTAATATCATGTAGAGTATATAAATTACACTAATACTTAACACTATATATAAATACATACTTATATAAACACACACATATATATGCATATATATGTATATATATATGTATATAAATATATATTTAAATAAAAATCTAAAAATATAAAGAATTCAATTACAAAATATTAAATACATTACCAAATATAGAAAATATAAAGCAATTATAAAAAACTAAAAAACAATTGCAAAAAAACTTACAAATAATGTAAAGTTTAAAAAATAAAAAATGTAAATATATGCAACCAATAATAGAAAAAGTAATGGAGTCTGGGAATATAAGATATACAATCCTCACTTCAATTTATGCAACAGTAGGGAAAGTGTTGGACTTCGGAGGGATTACATTTATTATTCCGACTCCAAACAGCACAACAGTATGGAAAGTGTTGGATTTAGGAGGGGATAGATATACTATTCTCACTCCAAACTGCGCAACAGTAGGGAAAATGTTGGACTTCGGTGGGTTAAATTTACTATTTCCACCCCAGTCTAAGCAACAGCAGGGAAAGTGTTAGACATTGGGGGTATTACATTTACTATTCCTCCTCCAGTCAGCACAAAAGTAGGGACACTGTTGGGCTTCAGAGAGATTAAATTTATTATTCCCACTTCAAACAGCGCAACAGTAGGGAACGTGCTGGACTTTGGATGGGTTATGCTTACTATTACCACCCCAGTCTATGCAACAGCAGAGAAAGAACTGGGCTTCAGAGGGGTTAAATTTACTATTCCCACTCCAGTCTAAGGAATAGTAGGGAAAGCATTAGATTTTGAAGGGGTTACATTTACTATTTACACTCCACTCAATATAACAGTAGGCAAAGTGTTGGACTTTGGATGGGCTACATTTACTATTGCTGCTCCAAACAGCACAGCAGTAGGTAAAGTGTTGGACTTTGGAGGGATTACATTCACTATTCCCACTCTAAACAGCGCAACTGTAGGGAAAGTGTTGGACTTCAGAGGGGTAAAATTTACTAGAGCCACTCCAGTCTAAACAACAGTAGGGAAAGCACGGGATTTCGGAGGAGTAAGATTTATTATTCCAACTCTGGATTGTGAAATAGCAGGGAAAACATTGGACTTTGGAGGGATAACATTTATTATTCCTACTCCTGTCTAAGCAATAGTAAGGAAAGTACTTGACTTCAAATGCATTACATATTGAATAACACATTTTTTTAAATTAAACTCGATATAAGCATTATAACTTAACATATAATTTGTTTAAAAAACAATTACACAATTTACATAATTAATAATCAATTAAATAAATAATGATGGATTAAAAATGATTATTTGCTAGTATAATAATGATTATTTATTATACAAAAATAAGTGTATTTACTATTTAATATTAAAAATGTATAATATTTAAATAATTATTTAATTATTACTTAATTACCTTCCCAAACTATCCTCCTATAAACCTAACAAACCACTGTGACAGTAGAAATTGCTATTAATAATTAAATACAAAATTCTAAATCACTTAAAATTACAAACTATATTAAAAAAAATGACATCAATTATACAAACAATAGTCACACAAAATGAATATATGAACTAAAACACATTAAAATAATTTTAAATAATATTATTGGCAACTATTTTACTAAAAAAAAAACATTCTTAAAAACAATATTACCCCAGAAAATATATTCTTGACAACGATATTTTTGCATCACAATATTTTTGCATCACAATATTTTATTTCCGTTTCCTGATAGTTACAACTCAATATTTTGTTCAAACACCCTCCTCACTCACATCGAGATGTCTGCAGCAGGAAAAAAACAGTCCGCAGCACTGCTATAAGTGAAAAGGAATTCAACCAGAAGTAGTAGATTTGAGGATCTGAGAGATCTGTACAATTTAGAGGATAATTACATCTTCATAATAAATTGGAGGTTTGCCTGAACGACACTTGTGAATGAGGCAGACATTTTAACTTAACTTTGAGACCAACTGGAAGCCAGTGAAATGCTCTTAGAAAAGGGGAAATAGGGTCTCTCATTTCAGGCTAGCCAGCAGTTCACAGAATAATTTGTTTTCCTCCTCTGGAGGCAATGAGCTGTTACTCCAAAGAGTTAACGAATAGGACATTTCCACAATTCAATTTATAATTAACCAAGAAAACAGCTGCTTCCTGGTGTAGTTTACTGTAAATAAAAGAAAGAATTGGCCAAGAACTAGATTTTGATTTCGTTCACCAAAGAATTTTGGAGTTCAGAGTAGGGCAGATGGAGAATTGAACAGGTGTCAGAGACCTGGAGAATGATGTTGGTGTTGGAGCCTTTCAGCCTAAGCCTATCCCACTTCAACAGCGTCTCCCACAAACCATGTCTTTTTGAAAACTCTGAAAATAAGCTTAAATAGCCTGGATCTGTAGATACCTCTGCATTTCATTTGCTGAGAGTGAAAGGGTAAGCTCAGTGTTTCTAGATTGCTATCAAAAACACGTAAAAAAGTTAGAACAGAAAGGCAGACTGATAGAGCTCTGGGCAGCTAAGGATCTTTGAGGCCCTCTGATGCTGTTAACAAAATTGTGTTGTTATGTTATGATGATTTGTAAGGCACACATATCACCCTGGGGGCATCCTGGTGCCTAGGAAGGGAGGGAGCTCCCCTGACTGGGTCCTATTGGAATCACGGGTTCTCAGTTTTTTGTGAAATTCTAATGCAGAGCTGGTGGCTCCAATGTGTAACAAGAGTTTTTTCCAGGATTTCGAAGCCAGGTGGGAAATGCTGTGACCCCCAGCCACGGCTCGGAGGAAGTGGAAGATGTGGGCGAGCAAGAGCTTGACAGACCTGGGATGTCTAGTTGAGGTGTGGAAGTTGATGCAGCTGTCAGGTATGGGGGGCCTTACTTTTGTAATGCTCGGTAAGCATGAGTGAGGTGTTTGAAGAGGGTGTATTTGTGTATGGGGAGCCAGTGGAGGTCTTTGAGGTGATTAGATGCATGTGTGCATAGTGGGAGTTTGAGAGTGAGTTTGGCTGCTGCATTCTGAATGACCTGGAGTCTCTTGGTCAGTTGCACGGTGATTCTGACACAGAGTGCATTTCTATAGTCCAGTCTGCTAGTAATTAGTGCTTGGGTGATGGATCCTCTGCTGTTTAGCAGGAGCCATCTAAAAACTTTCTGGAGGAGTTTGAGGATGTAGAAGCAGGTGAAGGAAACTGTGTTGACCTGGTTAAACATCGAGATAAGATAATAAAACACAATCCCTAAATTCTTTGCTGAGTTTGACGTGGGAGTCAGTCCTAGTTCTGTGGGCCACCAAGTTCCGAACCAGAAGGAAGTTTCTTTTCTGAAGAAGATCACTTCTGCTTTGTTGGAGTTGGGCTTCAGGCAGTTGATCCTCATTCAGTTTGCAACATTGGACAAGCAGTAGGTAAACTTCATCTGTGTGTTAGAGGTGTTGTTGAAGAGGGGGCGAATGAGCTAGATATCGTTGGCATAGGAAATTATGTTGAGTCTGTGGGAAATGATGATGGTGGTGCCCAATTAGACATTGAAGAGCATAAGGCTGAGCAAGGAGCTTGAGGGTCGATGCAGATCAGGTTGGAGGCAGTTGACGAATGCTGGGCCAGGCTGACAGTTTGGGGGCATCCATTGAGGTAAGAGCTGATACCAAGGAGTGTGAAACCGCATATTGCATTTATGTTGGTGTTGAATGAGGATGGGGTGGGAGACAAAAGCGGCCAAGAGGTCACAAAGGATGAGCGCTGCTGTGTACTCCTTAACTACGATTAGATGAATAACATTGGTGGCAGCAATGTGGGCTGTTTTGGTGCTAGAGTTTGGCCTGAATCTTGATTTGGAGGGGTTAAGGAGGTGGTTGGCATGAAGGAGGTCAGCAAGTCATTTGTTGTTGAGTTTTTCCAAGACTGTGGCTGGGTAAGGGAGGAGGGAGATGGGTTTGTAGTTTGCCAGAGTTTTGGTCCACTGAATGTTTTTCAGGAGGGGTAAGATATTGGTGTGTTTCCAGGAGTCCAGGAAGGTGGCTGTGATGAGTGCGTCAGTGAGGACTGGTGTTGGAGGAGTGCAGATGGGATTAAGTCATTTGTTGACAATGAAGTGAATCAGATGGGGCTCCGGAGTGAATAGAGCACATAGTGGTGTCAGAAGTTTAAAAAAAAAAATTAATTTATTTTTTATTGTCCAATATAACAAATACAATACACATATTACAGCAATTATACATTATGCCTTGACATGATTTTAACGATATATTGTTCAAAGGACTTCTGTAAACCGTTTTTCTCATAAAAAATTCCAATTATGGAACAAATAACATAGTGTAATGAACTTATTAACCCCCCTACCCTCCCTCCCTGAAATTGCCAGTACCGCTAGATGATATCATACCCACGTATCTATCTTAGTGTGTTAGTGTCTATTGTCCCTATTTCCTGACTACGACTGGCCGTTGTATTGAAGCATTCTCCCTCGCTCGGGTCAGTTGGAGTCTGTGAGGTCATCTCACCTACCTCTTCTATCTCTTGAATCATTGCTCCCCACGCCAACAACATTTCTGGAAGCTTGACATCACTCCTGGTCTTCCTCATATGGTTCTCTTCAACCATCGCCCATTCTTTTAAATCTTTCTTCCATTTTTCCACCTGCGGGCCCTGTGGGGACCACCAATGGATTGCTATTCTTCTCTTGGCTACTGTAAGACCTAATAACAGGAACCGTCTAGTAGTGTTACGTTTGGGATATTCAGGGATCAAGCCCAGAAGGCATGTCTGTGTCTCTGAGGTGATTGCCCATCCCCTAATTCTGTTCAGATGTTCCAGTATCTCTGCCCAATATCTTTGCATTATTTGGCAATTTCAAATCATATGGACAAAATTGGCCTATGCGTGTTGGCAACAAGGGCATTTAGGGTCTCTAGATGCATTGATATCGTGAAGCCTCTTGGGCGACAGATAGGTCATGTGAACTATATTGTATTGTATTTGTTTAAATCTATTACAAATCGAGACTTTGCGGACACTTTCGTGAATCTTTTCCCAGTCGTTTGCTGATAACATGTGCTCACTGCTCCCCTGCCATTTCTCCTCCACTTTCAGAGGCTTAGTCAATTTATCCTCTCTGAGGGCCCTGTATAAGTGGGAAACAATTTTTCACCCACCCGCCATTGCTATTATAGTGACCAAGGTTTGTGCAGGCCTAGGGGCGTCCGGGAACATCGGCCAAAGATGGCAGATGGTAGCTGCTATTTTTGCATATTGTAAAAATTGACCCACCCCTAATGCAAATGTAGTGACTGCGTCCTTGTAAATAATGAACCTTGTCCCTGGGTAGAGGTCAGAAAACATCAGACAGCCCCCTTCCTTCCATTTTTCAATGGACATATCATGCTCAATACGAGCAAACTGTGGTACGACCCAAATATCCACATCAGGGGCCTAGGGTACCCTTTTAATGAGCCATTTAGTCGTTCTAACTCAAATGTTGCTCATGAGCCCCTCATCTTATCTGTCCAGAGAAGCGCCCGAGCTGTTTCCTACCATAAGAGCCCTCTAACAGGGTGCGCTCCCAGGAGATATCGGTATCCAACCATGCTGTTGCGTGTTGCAATTGGGATGCTAGATAATATAGTTCTAGGTCTGGTATTTCAAGACCCCCTTTACCCCATTGTCTTTTCATCACCTCCAAGCTTACCCTACATCTCTTTCCGTTCCATAACAGCTGGATGAGGAGTCTGTCCATGTCCCTGAATACCGTATGTGGTATTTCATAGAAGGATCCCTGCATTGTGTACAAACACCTGTTTAGTACCACCATTTTAATTAAAGCAATTTTCCCCATCAGGGATAATTTTAAGGTGTTGCAGAACTTTATACTCCCGTGGAGGCCCCTAATTATCCTGGCCATATTGTGTTCGTAGGAGGTATCTTTGTCTCTGGTCACTCGGATGCCAAGATATCGCACTGAATCCAGTTCCCACGGGAGTTCTAACTCCAGGGACTGGGAAGCTACCCCCGCCTTTCCTATCGGGTACAACCGTGACTTTTGCGTATTGATGCGTAAACCAGACACCTCTCAAACCTCCCCTATACCTGGAGCAGTAGTGGAACTGACTGGGACGGGCATCGCAAATAGATCAAGGCATCATACGCGTACAGTGACACTATGTGTTCCGTGTGGCCTATCTTGATGCCATGTCCTTGCAGCTCCATCCGGAGGCAGCATGCCAGTGGCTCCATCGCGAGGGCAAACAATAAGGGAGACAGGGGACATCCCTGTCATGTGCCCCTATGGAGCGAAAACGCCTCCGATACATAACGACCCATTCGGACTCTTGCCAAAGGCTTCATGTAGAGTAGTCTGAACCAATCTACAAACTCTGATCCCAGTCCCATTTTTAGGAGGACTTGCCAAAGTTATTCCCAGCGGACCAAGTCGAACGCTTGTTCGATATCCAGAAGCGCCAATACGCTCTTGTCTGCCCTGTCCCCAAGCGTCCGCATTACATGGGCAAGACGACGAATATTTTGTAATGTATTCCTACCGGGTATGAACCTTGACTGATCCCCATGTACCAACTAGGGGAGATAAGGGAGCAACCAACTGGCAAGCACCTGGCTGATGAGTTTGAGGTCTAGGTTCAGCATATGGGTCTATAGGAGCTTGGAATCATCGGGTCTTTTCCTGGTTTCGGAATCATCACTATCAATGCTTACCGCATTGAACCAGGTAATTCACCCAACTCCTGCCCTTCTTCAATGCCTTCCACCAATCTGGGAGCCACCAGCCCGGCGTACTCCTTGTAGAATTCAGCTGCTAGGCCATCCATGCCAGGGGACTTAGCCGTTTAAATGGGCTATTGCCGCTTTTATTTAGTCTTCTCTAATGGGGCCTCCCAGAAGGTCCTGTGCCTCATCGTCCAGGCTGGGGAGTTCTACGTCTGTTAGGTACGCTGGTATGGTTTGAGTATGGGTGGACTTCTGGGACTCAGTGTATATTCTAGTTAGATGGATAGCAAACGTTTTATTGATTTTGTGCTGCGTATAGACCATTTGCTGCCGGTCCGTCCTAATTGCGAGGATCGGTCGTGGTTGTGTTTCCGAATTAATTAGCCTTGCCAGCAAACGGCCTGCTTTATCGCCTTCCGCATACCATCTCCTCCAACTCCTATTTCTGTTATATTTGTCTAATGTGTCCCATAGATCTCCTATCTTTTGTCTTTACGCTGTCCGTTTCGGAGGTCCCTCTACATCAGTGGGGAGAGCTTGTTCCAAGACAGCCAACTGTTGTTCTTGGCTATGTAGATCCCGCTCCAGCACCTTTTTTACCCCGGCTTCAGTGGATATACATGCCCTGCGTAGGGCCACTTTTAGGACATTCCATTCAATGGCTTTAGTGCTGGCAGTGTTCCAATTAACTTCAAAATACCCCTGGAGCTCCCTCCCGATTGTGTCCTTATAAACTGGGTCAGTGAGTGCTTCGGTATTTATTCACCACAGAGGGATTTTAGATCTCGGTCTACTCAAGGTATACACTATAAGTAGTGGGGAATGATCTGAGAGATATCAGGCCAGATATTGTGCCTCCTCAAATCTATTCGCTATTCCTACCTGTACAAAAAAATAATCCAGTCTGCTATAAGTATTAGTCGCAGGCATATGACAGGAATATACTTTTAGATGGGAGTTTCGATGCCGCCATATATCCACTAAGTTATAATTTATTAACATTTGATGCATGGCCTCTCTAGTCTTTTGTTTGGCCTCAGGTCTCGAGGGTTGCCTATCCAGGGTACCATCCAGGGCACAGTTGTAGTCTCCCGCTACAATCAGTTCCACATCTGGAGCAAGATCTATCTGGCGCAAAACTGACCCAAGGAATGCACCGTCATCGCCATTTGGAGAATATATATTTATCAGGCATACCTTTTGCCCATCAAGAGACCCCTCCACTATAACATATCGTCCCGATGAATCGGAGTTGGACTTCTCCGCTTTAAATGGGACTCCCGGTGCCACCCATGTCAGTGTGCCCCTGGCAAACCCCGAGTAGGACGTCACAAAAAACTGACCCCTCCATCGCCGTTGAACATATTTAAGGCAATCTCCCCATAGGTGTGTTTCTTGAAAGAATGCTAAGTCCACTTTATAGCGTCTGAGGTACGCAGCCACCCTGATTCTTTTAATCATATTATTTAGTCCCCTAACATTCCAAGTTATGAACTTGTATTTCTGACCTTTATCTGTCATGGCTGCAGTGAGTATAAATGTTTCCTCTCCTCTTCCCATTGCAGGAGACCAATCCAAATGCTCAGGCCAATGATTCGTTCTGGCTTTTAAAATTTGCGGGACACCCTCTCTGCGGACGTCCGATATTAAACTTTTGAACTGAACTGTGAAAACTCAAATGACCCCCCCCCCCCCAGTCCCCAGGCAGTAGTAACGAATCCCCCAAGCGTAACCTTTGTCTAAGGAGTCGGAACTCCGCCCCACGTTGAATTCCCCCACCCCCACCCTACAACCCATTCCTCAACTTTACGGTCAACCAATACATTAAATGAATCCAAAGAAAATTCTACATTCTGAAGTTCGGCCGGACTGTCGGGCACCAGGCCACCTCGTCCAACTCGAGGCATAGCAAGGCAGCTCCAGTGCGCCACAGCCGGGATGTTCTAATCTGGAGTGCGGCAGATCCATGTCGCAACTCTGATATACCAGTCTGCATCTCGCAGACTACCAATAATACCCTCCCCTGTTTATTTAGCCAGCATCTCAGGCCATTCCCTCAGTCCGCCACTTTCCATACTTACAATATCCGAGTCCGTATCAGTCCACATCATCACCCCCTATTATAGTTTCACTGTTCTGCTGGGTTTCCTTTTTAGTTCAGCCGGGTGTACCCCCTTCTTTTGATTGGGTCTCTTGTACCAGACAGACAGGGGAGAACAGGTTGTGCATTGGTATCCCCTCCAAGTCGGTGTACAGGGTGCCGTCTGGGCCTACCAGTATCCGACCTATCTCAGGTGCCCCCTGGGGCGTATAACCTCTCTCTCCAGTGCCTCAGCGTTGATGTTTCTGCCATCCAGACCTCCTTTGTTGTTCCTTGCAGCCTTGATTTTGGTCATGCCCGGCAAGACCTACTGAGTCCATCCAGTCTATGGCCTCTTGTGGTGTAGAGTAAAAATGGAACTAGCCGTCATGCTGTACACGAAGCCGGGCCAGAAGCATTAGGCTATATTTAATGTTGAGGTCTCTAAGTCGGCGTTTGACTCCCAGGAAATCATTCCTAAGGTCCTGTACCTTCTTGGTATTGTCCGGATAAATCTGAATGTCTCGATCCTCAAACTTGGGAGGGTCATGAGTGCGCACATGGTGCAGAATTAATTTGATCTCTGTCTCTGAAATTGAATAAACAAGCAATTATAGCTCCAGGCGGTGCTTCCGGTCATGGAGGGGGCCCCAAGAACCGATGTGCCCGCTCTATCGCGAACAGTTTAGAGAGTCTGATATTTGTGAGGGCCTACCCTATCCATTGCTCGAGGAACAGATCCACTGCCGGGCCCTCCACTTTTTCCGGGAATCCAAGAAATCGGAGGTTATTTCTTCTCGACCTTACTTTCGCGTCTTCGGCTCTTTCCACCAAGCGGACAGACTGCTTCTGGAGTGTGGCCACCTCTGTACGCAGTATCTGGACCTCCCCACGCATCGTGCCCAAGTCTCCTTCTGTGGTGGTAACTTGGTCGGCTACTTTTCGCAAGTCGAGGCGCAAGTAGTTGATATCCATTGCCATAGTATCCATTTTTGCTTCTAGCGCCAATCTAGAATCTCTAATAGCGTCTAAGATCTCCGCCTTATCTTGCGCCATGGTCCTGTGATGCAGCACCTGTCCAGGGTCTCTGAGCATGTGGTCGGATGTCGTCTGGCCTGGCACCGTATACTGCACGATCTTGTTGGCCTGCGCTCCCCTTGTCGGCTTGTCTTTGCCCATAATCCGTCTGGAGCAAACGTGCTCAGTCACAGCCCGTATCCCAAACTCCTTCTTGCAGCCTGGGGACGGGATTAAGCAGGACCCTTTAATCTGGAAGCCACTATTACGGTGTCAGAACGGTTCGTCTCCTCCTGGTTCAGTGACTACAATACACCCAGCACTGCCCTTCCAGGCCCGGCGTATATGCAAGCTCTGCTCCGGCCACTGTATTAAGAGGTGTCTCCGTGTGCAGTCTACCCGCTGCCTTCCAAGTCCCAGGGGTGCTGGGATGCGCCACCGTACTCCCTTTTTTTGACGGGTGGATCACTATTTCACAGAGTCCTCCCCTGGCCTGAAGCCTCTATGTGAGCCCCCAATGTCAGGCCCCCAGGAGTATGCAGTCGTGCTCAGGGGCCTCTCTGCGCCACTGTCTCCTCCGCTCTTCCTGTACTGTAGAGGTGGGGACTACTTCTGCCACACACGGAAGGAGTCCGGCCCCAGGAGGTCTTCACTCCCTCTGTTCTATGGTTGGGGGCTCACCCTTCGTACCTTATGTCACTTGTTGCGGGGAATCTGGTGGGGTAGCACTACCACATATAGAGAGGACCATACAAGGCGCATCCAAGGGTAGGGTCTCGTTAGCACCTCTCAAGGGTGTCTCCGCCTGCCGGGGCCCAGGATAAGTCACACGCAGCTACTCTGACTGCTCTCAAATGCCGAGTTATTCTATGCGAGAGGCAGGCACCGCCATTTTAGGGTCAGGCAGGCCGCCTCCTCATAACACTTCATTTGGTTATGTTATGTTATGTTAAGGAGATTTCTAAAGCGCGTGATTACCTGAAGGTGTCCTGGCGCTAGCTATTTGGTGTACCGTTGCAGGGCAGCACCGGGGCCCTTGGCGTCGATCCCAAGGTCGACGCCAAGGGGGCCAGGATTCCTCTTGCACCACCGCTGGGTCACAGGGTACCGCCGAAGTTCAGGCCACCGATGCCCCGGGCGGGCTCCACCATCGGCACTGCCACTCAGCACCGTGAGTATCGGCTCACTCGGGGAGGCCCACTCGGCACGGGGCCCCCGGTCATAGCTCCCTCACAGCTGAAGCTCCATCGGGATCGGAACTACCGGAATCGAGGGTCAGGCACTGCCATTTTGTAGTCAGGCAGGCCGCCTCGCTGCAACTCTTTCAATCGGGTTTTCTCCATGATTCGGCGTTGGCGGCCCCCAAGAATTACTCTGCTTACTGGGGGGTATTGCGCTGCACTTTTTTCACGAGTTGACTACCGAAATGCCAGGATGCATGAAGGATTAAATCTCCTGGGGCAGGAGCTCCGGTGAAACACCACTAGCTGGCCATGATATTAGGCCACACCCCGTGGTGTCGGAAGTTGTGTAAATGGTGGTAATTTTGTTACTAATGCATTTGGAGTGTTGGGTATAGAGTTCCTGTAATGGGGTGATGGTCATGAATTCCTTCACAATGGTGAAGATATCTTTTGAGCTGTTTTCAATCTGTTTGGTGATTTCACCATGCTTGGTGGTAAGTCTGGAGGGCTCATTTGTACGTGGCTTTATCGTTGTTATTATGGGAGTGTCTCTGATGGCATTGCAGCTGTTTGCCGTGGCACTTGGAGAGTCAGAGCTCTTCCATGCGCCTGTTTGCCTGTGATTTAGTCCAAGTGATTGCGGCAGTTTTGTGCAGGTCAGTGTGTCGGCTCAGGAGGTGATTCAGGTGTTAAGTTTGAGATGAAGCAGGTAAGGTTCATATGGTGTGGCAGGTGTTAAAATCGAAGCTCTGTGGCCCAGACACCCTTGGGGATCTTTTTCTAGTTGCACTGGGAGGACGTGTTGAGAGTGGTTCTGTTTTGGTTGGGTAGGGGAAGCTGAACCAGATGAAGGAGTGGTTGGTGCTGATGAGGGGAGGGTGGTTTCGTCTGCTGTGATGTCTGTGAAGTAGGTGAAGAGGACAAGGTGTCGAGCTATGTGGCTGGGTTTGCGCACTTGTTGGGCGAGTCCAGTTATCTTCAGGCCTTCCTAGAGGTTAGTGGTGTTGGTGTCATTGAGGTCCTCTAGATGAAAGTTTGGATCGCCGGGGAGGATGAAAGAGTTGGAGGCAAAACGCAGTGGGGCAATAGGTTGGCGTGGGTGGTCCTGAAGTTGCATCTGGGTCTGGGAGGTTGGTAGAGTAGAGCACATCCTATAGTGTGTTGCCACAGGTGCTGATTGTGAAGGCCATGTGCTCAAAGTGGTCGCTAGAACTAGCTGATGATATGGAGCAGGTTGTGTTCTCTTTGTGGATGATAGGGACTCCTCCTCCTCGTGTCTTTTCCTATCCTTTCTTGCAGTCTTGTAGCAGGGGAGGGTAGATGGCTACTGCGATGTCCAGAGCAGATAGCAGTTTGAGCCAAGTCTTCGGGAGGAAGGGTAGGTCCAGGAGAGGTCGTGCAAGATGTCCCAGACTTCGATGGTCTGTTGTGTGTAGAATTATTGTTTGTTTTTATAAACTAAAAGTAATGACTAAATAATTATTTATTAATTGGTTATTAAATGGTCTGTTGGATGTTGAGTTTCTGTTCCCACATAACCTTAATGAGTAAGTTGCACGCTTGTTTAGATGTTGATATGACGCTTCTGAATATATTCGTCTAATTGACGGTTTACAGTGTTGAATGAATAATTAATCTGTTTATTTGTAAGAGATTCAAATATAACATTTGTTCTGTAAAAAGTGCACTGACGTCTCTAAGGGAATGCTGCGCTTTTTGAAAAATGTAAAATACAGAAATAAAATGTCAATTAGCACAAAAATTGCAGAAGGAAAAATATTATGATTTCCTTTTGCATCTGATGACTGAACAACCCAGAATTTGTTCACACCTTCTGTATTGTTAGTTATTGCTCTTTTACTCTCTAGCTCCCCAAGTGCCCCCCCTCCTAAGAACTTGCTCCCAAGTTATCCTGTTTATTAGTTCCCAGTACACTGTGCTATATCGCCCCTGCACAAGACGTTTTAATTGATGATTCATGCATCCAGTTACGGCTGGCATGCTCGCTGGCGGGGGGCGGGGTCGTAGGGGCGTTTGCGCGGGGGTTGAGAAGGAGGTTAATTAAAAAAAAAATTACTTTCCCGTGTCCGGCGCCGTCTCAGCTCCTGGAACAGGAAGCCTCCTTCCCCTCCCCAAAGCCAATCACAACGCTGCAATGGCAGCGTTGTGATTGGTTGGGACGCCGACCACACAGGCGTCTATGGGGAGGCCATTTTCTCCATGTAGGCTGCATGCAGCCTACATGGAGAAAAGGGAGACTGCGCATGACTGCTTTGGTCGGCCCCAGAGGGCCGACCAAACAATCAGCGCCTGCCCCCAACCAAACCCTTCTGCTTTACCGCAGTGCGAGAAACAGAAACATAAAATGGTATTTATAATACCATTTTATGTTTCTGCTTCTCGCACTTTGAGAAAGCAGTGGGGCGACATAGAACATTCCTTTTACTATTTTTATAGTTTGCCATTTTCAGGGACTCCAAGAGATTTGTAAAATGCACACTGATAAAAACACTACTACCAGCTGTTGCAAAACAAATTATGCAAGTTTGCTCCATAACCATAGAGAATTTATTAGTATTACTGTATATGCATCTCTTTTACACAGGTCCAACCCTGATGGCACAGATTTTCAGGAGACAGTTCTCCAGCTCCTGGTGTGTTTACTGTTTGCTGGTGGTCTGCCAAGTGACATAATTCCCTGTCTCTGTGCCTGCAACACATGCGCAACTATCACTGTTGTATGCACATGACAATCACAAGCTTTCTATAAAAATAAGGGCTATGTCTGGATTTTTGTATTGGAGTTTTGAGTCATGTTAGAAAATTGAGTTTTACTTCTCAGTTTTATAGGATTCATATAGTTAATCTAATATATTAACAGAATAGAAAAGCAAAAAACTACGGAAGAGAGTTCGAACTCAAAAAGTTGTGATTTTATTTCTATTGGCTGATGACAATGCCTGCTGTGATTAAATAATGCTTAGTATTTTTTTTGAGTTGTGGCTTTGTGTTTTCCCTAAGCCAAGCCACACCCATCTGCAATTTGCATCTAAAATTGAAAGAGCATTTCTCCCATGAAATCTCTGAAATGTGTCCAGGCAAAAGGTTAAGAGGCACTAGTGAAAAGCCCTGGGGGGCTCGCCCCGAGTTTGACACATGTTCTTCCTCTGAGATGTCTCCAATACGATGGAGTGAAGCCACTGCATGTCTCGATGAGACATCCTTTCAAAAGACAGTGAAGAACACTCTGCTTTCGTCTCGGGACTCAGAGTTGAGATCGGGTGGCCTCTTTGTTTAGGACAATTAATTGCATTCCAGCCATTACTGGTATTTGCTTGAGACTGTTTTGTTGAAGGGAGGTTTTGAGTCCCTTTCGTCTGTTTTTTCAGAATGTCTTTCATTTTGTGTACTGATGAAAACCTTGTTCAATTTACTTCATTTTTGGGGTGGAAAGTCAGAATTTCGTACTGTTCTTTGAACTGCTCTGGATGAGAACAGTTACATTTTGGACACAGTTCCTTTGAGATCCTCTTAGTTCCAGGCACTTACCATACTTAGCAATAAAAACTGTTTTTGGTTTGTTGGCCTGTGATCTTGCTTTTAAATATACCTCCGTACATGACATATGTGATACACCAAGCAAAGTACTGTTCATTAACTTAATTACTTTTTATAAATTTAGGGCCAGGTCTACGAAGCAATTATGCTGTTGCAAACTACCCGGTTCTACGAATGTGCCTACTTATATTTTAATGTACAAAATTGCGATTCGCAACAAGCTACCAAGTCGCAACTTGGGTTTGCGACCTGATACGGATTCAGGGCCTCATTTATGAGGTTTTGCCATAGGACAGCGCCTCATGCCTTCGTGCTGCGCTGCCCTATGGTGTAAGGCTGCCTGCGTTGCAGGGATGAATATTTCTGTGCAGGAAGATAAACCTTCCTACACAAAAACAATCACAAGAGGCTTTTAACGAGGAGAAATAAAGATATTTCTCCTTGTGCGCCTCCCTTATGTCTCCCCTGGGGAGGTGTAAGTTTTTGGTGCTGCCTCAGAGTTACGATTTCTCGTTAATCTGGGGCAGTGTCGAAAAGCCATGGATGTAGCTGGGAACGCCCCCAGCAACATCCATTGCAAACTCCTTTAATGGAGAAAAGTGCGTTAAAGGAAACGATATTTACGAGGCATCATTAAGCCTAAATAAGTGGCTTAGTGCTGCATCATAAATATGGAGCAGGCTCCTGCGCCACGGAATGTCACAAAAAGTGCCGTTCCGGCAGTGCAAATGGGCCCATAAATGAGGCCGTCAGTATTTGGAAGGGATGTTTTTAGAGCGTCCCAACCCAATACCAAATTTGAATTTTATATATTAATGTTTTGCGACTGAATTCTGGTCATAAAACATTCATATTTTACCACCTCCTCAAAGGAGGTGGTCATCTATTCGAAAACGGGAAAGAGTCCAGAAGGGACCCCTTCCCCTTTGTGAATGTTGAAATTCTTTTTCTTAAGCGTAGGCAGTGGCTTAAAATTGAAAATTACACTTTTCATTTTCTTGTTGTTGTTTAAACGCATCCTGTGTTCCTTGAGGAATCACAGACATGGTGGTTTGCTCACCTCAGCAGGCCACCATACCTGTGAGGGCTGCTATTCATAGTGGAAATAAAAAAGAATCAAGCTATCCTGGCTAGGATGCTTGTTTCCGGTCCAGGGAGGACCTGGCTTGGCAGTTCGGGCTGGACTGTTCCCATGAGGCACAGGGTCAAGACTGATTTGCATATGGCCAGGTCTTAACTGGGTGGCATGGTGAGCAAAAGAATGATGGATTTAACCCAGATCTCTTGACTTGGGGTGAATTTTTTGATTTGTTCTGCATTCTGTCCTTCAATTTTGTGTCTTTTGCTTTGTCGTCCTAAGTGCGCCAGGTATGCCCAGACGTGGGTCCTGGGCTCACTGTGCCACTGGAATCAAGCTATCCTGGCTGAAGAGGGGTGAAACCCCGAAACCGGTCCTAGGATGCTTGTTTCCGGTCCAGGGAGGACCTGACTTGGCAGTTCGGGCTGGACTGTTCCCATGAGGCACAGGGTCAAGGCTGATTTGCATATGGCCAGGTCTAAACTGGGGTGGCATGGTGAGCAAAAGAATGATGGATTTAACCCAGATCTCTTGACTGGGGGAGAATGTTTTGATTTGTTCTGCATTCCGTCCATCAATTGTGTGTCGTTTGCTTTCTCGCCCTAAGCGCGCCAGGTATGCCCAGACGTGGGTCCTATGCTCACTGTGCCACTGGAATCAAGCTATCCTGGCTGAAGAGGGGTGAAACCCCGAAACCGGTCCTAGGATGCTTGTTTCCGGTCCAGGGAGGACCTGACTTGGCAGTTCGGGCTGGACTGTTCCCATGAGGCACAGGGTCAAGGCTGATTTGCATATGGCCAGGTCTAAACTGGGGTGGCATGGTGAGCAAAAGAATGATGGATTTAACCCAGATCTCTTGACTGGGGGAGAATGTTTTGATTTGTTCTGCATTCCGTCCATCAATTGTGTGTCGTTTGCTTTCTCGCCCTAAGCGCGCCAGGTATGCCCAGACGTGGGTCCTATGCTCACTGTGCCACTGGAATCAAGCTATCCTGGCTGAAGAGGGGAGAAACCCCGAAACTGGCCCTAGGATGCTTGTTTCCGGTCTAGGGAGTACCTGACTTGGCAGTTCGGGCTGGACTGTTCCCATGAGGCGCAGGGTCAAGACTGATTTGCATATGGCCAGGTCTAAACTGGGGTGGCATGGTGAACAAAAGGATGATGGATTTAACCCAGATCTCTTAACTGGGGGAGAATGTTTTGATTTGTTCCTCATGCCGTCCATCAATTGTGTGTCTTTTGCTATTCATAGTGGGTCACAATTTGTAGCCTACCTCATTAATAGTCATGAAGTAGGTAAAATTGCCGCCCACTGCGAAAAGGTAATTTGCAAACAGACGTATCAGCACATAGGTCGGTTCTCAAATCATCACACTTGCCGCAAAAATACTAGTCACAAATTACGACCAGTATTTTGTGACCAGTTGTACGTACATCTGGCCCATGGTGCCTGTGAACTGCTTCAGGACTGACAATATATTATAATGATTAATTGATGGTTGTTTTTAAAATATAAATAATATTTACATTGCTGACTGACTTTTTTTTTTTTTTTAAATGTGTTTATTGGTTTTAATAACAGCCATACAAGAATAGATAGACAAGTTTTCAAGTCATTCTGTACATTACATGTGCATACATTGATTTAAGATATACGCAACTCTTCCCATCTCTATCTGCTTTTCTGCGCAACTCTAATTCTACCATAGGGGACACACATAAATCTCCACGATATACATTCCACTTTGACCACTTGCGATACCATTTTTTTGGGCAACCCCTGGCTACAAAGACCTCTGTCTCCGCCAACATACATCTGTCAAACTCTTTCGCCCACAAGCTGGTGGATGGCGGGTTTGTTCCCCCCCACATTTTCGCCAGTTCCCGTTTGACCAATGTGTACCTCAGTGTTGCGAATTGCTGTTCAACTTCAGTCAGGTCAGTTGCATCCCATATGTTCAGCAGTCCCAGTTGTGGTGTCATAGCCATCTCCTTTCCCAAACCCGTCTGCATGTGATTCGAGGCTCCCTCCCACAGGGTACGTATGGCTGGGCAACTCCACAGAGTATTATAAAAGGTGGCCTGCTGACCGCACCCTCTCACACAAAGGTCATCAGGTCTGGACCCTATTTTCGCCAAAGTTTTCCCTGTCATGTATGATCGGTGAAGTATCCTGAGCTGTATAAGCCTAAAATCTAAGTGTGATGGCTGATTCCCTGGGAGACATAAGAGCCAGTTGCCAATCCTTGTCACTTATCGGGCCCAGGTCATCCTGCCAGTGCTCTCTAAGCTTTGAAAAGTTGCCTGGGACTTCTTATATGTGAGAGATATAGCCTTGGAGAGTAGAGGCCCATCCAGCAGGCGATCCTCCAATGGGGACGACTCCGGTATGTCCTTAAGGGTCGGAAATGCAGCCTGAAGTGCATGTCTTACCTGCAAGTATCTGTATAGTTCTCCCTGGGCCATGTGATATTGGCTCTGAAGGTCCCCAAATGTTAGTATAGAACCCTTTTTCACCAGGTCTTTCACCGCTGAGAACCCAATGAGGTCACACTTATCAAACCCAGGCTGATAGCACAGCATGCCCAGCTTCTGTGTATACCACAATGGCGTTGCTCTAGAAAGGACACCCGCCCATCCCAGACGAGAATTTGCCATGTGCCATATTTCTTGTGTGTGAAGTGTGGGCCCAAAGTATTTCTTTTTGTTCTTTCTGTCACTGGAGTATATGGCCCCCAGGTAGCCGGAGCGATCAGTTTTAAACCTGTCGAGAGCGTATACCGGGTCATGGGGGGTGATATAGCCAGTGGTTAATAGTCACAAGTTGAGCCGCCCAATAATAACGTTGCAGGTCAGGCAGCGCTCTGCCGCCGTCGTACAATCCTTTTGTTAGTTTCTTCATTGCCACCCTGGGGGCCCTACCGTCCCACAACAGTGTGAGGATTTCACCCTCTACTGCTTTAAAATAAGAGTCCGGGACTCTGTGCGGGCAGTTTTGAAGTATATACAGAAAACGAGGGAGAGCCAGCAATTTAAAAAGGGCAGCACGGCCTAACAATGAGAGGGGCAGGGTCCTCCAGTGTTTCACATCAGCTTGTAGTCTAGCAAGTGTGGGAGCTAAGTTGGAGCTGTAAAAAAGAAAAGGATCCGAAGTGACAAAGACCCCTAAATACCAAAACCCGTCTACCGCCGTTGCTATGGTACAGTCAACCAGAAGCAGGGGGACCTGGCCCCGCAGCATGAACAATGTGGATTTATGCCAATTAATTGCATATCTAAAATATTTCCTGAAGTTTGTGAAGATGTCGAGCACTACACGTATAGACATGTATGGGGAAGCCAGATATAGCAGTATGTCATCAGCATATAGGGATATACGATCCTCCACACCGTCTGCCCATCGCATCCCCCGCACCATGGCATCCCGGCGCACCCATGCCGCAAGGGGTTCCAACAGGAGACTGAATATCAGCGGGGTCAATGGGCACCCCTGTCTAGTACCTCTCTTTAACTGAAATGGCCGGGACGTGTAGCTGTTGACCCTCACTTGTCTCAACACATCAGTTTATAGCAACTTCACCCAGGCTATAAATCTAGGGCCCAATCCTACCTTCTCCAGGACTGCGAACAAATATGGCCATTCTTTTGAGTCGAATGCCATTGAGGCATCGAGAGAACACCGCTGCGTCTTCTTCAATGTATTCCCTACGCGCCATTACATTGTGTAGGCGTCGTAAATTAAGGGCCGTATTCCTTCCTGGCATAAAACCGGATTGATCCGGATGGATCAATGAAGAGATGACCGTCACCAGCCGATTCGCCAGGACTTTTGCCAGTATCTTCGCTTCTACATTAATCAGCGAAATTGGCCTATAAGAGCCACAGCTATCCGTTGGTTTTCCTGGTTTATGAATCACTACAATGGTGGCTAACCGTTGCTCTTCAGGTAGCCTACCCGCCTCTAAGCTTTCCTCGTACATGGCCCGTAGGTGTGGCACAGTCCGAGATGCAGTGGCTTTTAGAAACTCAACCGGTATACCGTTTGGCCCCATCGCTTTCCCAGATTTAATCTGTCCTATGGCCTTGCTGATCTCTTCGTTCGACAGATCCCCATCTAAAATATCCCTTTCCGCATCTGAGAGGACCGGCACATCACTGTCTTGGAGGAGCTGACGAGAATCATCAGCTGTGTATCGGGTAATATACCTCTTCCAGGTGATCCGCAAACACCTCTGCTATTTCCCGTGGATGTGTCACTATTTCTCCCCCTGGCTTTGTCAGTCTATGTACCCACCTCGTTCCTTGTTCTCGCCTCTCCAGCCAGGCTAGAGTCCGACCTGCCCTGTCTCCCATTTCATATATTCTGTGTTGGGTGCTTCGATACTTAGCCAGCATGTGTTCTCTAGTTTTTATCCGGTATTCATCTTGCTTCAGTAAGAGTCTATGACTAGTGTCGGCTGAGGGATCGTGTGCATGTTCCCGTTCAAGTTCAAGAAGGTCCGTCTCTACCTGAACCAGGAGCTCTCATTTCCTGGTGACGTACCCTCTCTTTAGAGAAAGACTTGCCCTTTCAAAACCACCTTGTAGGCTTCCCAAAGTGTTTGCGCGGAATCGACGGAGCCCACATTTTCTTGGAAATAGTTGTCAGGTATGTGTAGGAGCCATGGGCTAAGGACAATGGTGGTGCGTGCTTGCCGTTCCCAGTGTGTGTATTCTATCCAAACTGGGGAGTGGTCCGATATACCTCTGGGCAAAACACGGATTTGACTAAAGTTCCCTATCGATTCCGATTGTGTGAGGAAGTAGTCAATACGAGACAAACTTTGATGCACAGTGGAGAAGTATGTGAACGATTTGTCATTGGGTTGGTCGCCCTACGTCAGTCAGATCTAGTTCCTTCGTGAATTCAGCCATCGGCGCATTTGATTTCGCTCTTGACCTCAGCGGGTGTCGATCAGTCGTGTCATCTAATGTCATGTTATAATCTCCCCCCATGATTAATGCGCCCGCCTGGAGTCCTGTCAGCATACGTCCAAGGTCCGCCAATGCTGTCTTGCCCAGAGTCGGCGGCAAATAGACTGAGATTATGGTACTGTCCCTACCTTCGCACTGGGCCTCTGCCCCTCCAAACCTTCCCCCGGGGTCGGTCCAGGTCTTGTGAACAATAAGAGGTGTGGATTCCTTTACCAGGATTGCAGTCCCCCGCGAACCCGTGGTGTATTCTGCATGAACCAAGAGTTTGTACCCCCACCTAGTGAGAGCCTTAGTCTTCTGACCCATGAGGTGAGTCTCTTGCAGCAAAACCACGTCAGGGGAGTGTCGCTTTAAGTATTGTTGCACTATCCCCCTCTAAATCTTGTCCCCCATGCCAGTAACATTCCAAGTTAGGACGGAAAGTACTCGGTCTCTATCCCCACCCATAGTCTTCCTCAACACACCTCCCAACTATACGGATCAGTTCAAACGGAGAAGTAACTCGAAACAGCCAACTCATCCGTGCGAGTCTATTCTCCAGTATGGCCACCATGTGCATCAAAGTCAAACCACCACATTCCCCAACAATAAAACAATAAACTACAAAACACCCCCCTCTTCCCATCCCCCATTACCACCCCCCCTCCCTGCCTGCCCCCCTGCCCGTGGATTTAGAACTACCCACTCCCAAGCTAGGCAGAGTGCCTCTCTCCCTCCCTGAAATGCTGAAAATGCACAGGGTTAGTCAGTTCCCCTCCCCGCATGTACATATCACAATTGCATAAGTTCAGCCATCCACTTTTCACATTTACTCTAGTCCTGGTCGGATCCACATCGATTGTGCCTACATGTCATGACCCAATCACCAGGTCTCCACGGCAGTGTCTTGCACAAATGTTAATCCGAAACCCTGTCCCTCCCCCCCATTCTTGCGCTCTTGACTAGGCACCATCACTCCGCGTTGTCATCGGGGGTTGTTATTCCGTCTCCTTCGTCTGACCATCTCCCTTCGCTGAGCCACTTCTGAGAACTTCTGTACGGCCACCTCTTTGCTGTCCTGATCTGCCAGCTCGATCTCTCCTCTGGCCTCCCACTCTGCTCCACCCCTCAATCCAGTCCCACCCTTCCTCAGGTGACTCAAAGAACCACGTTTTACCATCCGATTCCACTCTCAGCTTTGCTGGAAATAACATAGCATATTTTATTTCCCGGTCACGCAGTTCCTTCTTTACTGCCTGAAAGCTGCGACGTTGGGCCTGGACCTTGACCATGAAGTCAGGAAAGAAGGCCACCTCGTTATTATCTATTTTCAGTGGGGGACTGGATCTCGCAGTCTGCAGGATAATATCCCTATCTCGGTAGTTGAATACTCGGTCTATAAGGGGCCTCGGGGGTGCCCCAGGTTTTGGCCTACCTCCTCGAACTTTATGAGCCCTTTCAATTGAGAAGAGCCTAGACAAGGTCTTGGGTTTGAGGTGTTTGGTTATGAGTTCCTCCACATATAGGTCCGCCGCCGGCCCCTCGGCCCTCTCCGGAACCCCTAAAATGCGAATATTGTTACGGTGTGCGCGGCCTTCATAGTCGTCGAGCTGTTGAGCCATCCTCTCCTGTTTCTTTTGCAATTCAACCATCTGTGTTTGAAGCTCTGACGTATCCGTTTGCAAAGCGTTGGTAACTATCTTGAGCTCTTTGACTTTCTCATCCATGTTCCTAAAGTCTGCTCTGATGAGGGAAACTTCCACTGTGATCGAGTCCATGACATCGTGCAGGGTTGGCTCTGTTCCCTGTGTAGGGGGAGTATTTACCCCGTCCTTCTCCATTGATGTCGGCTCACTCTTGTCCCCCGCCTTGGACCAGGCAAATTTGGCTAGTTGCTTCTGGACGTTAGCCTTAGGACCTCTCCCGCCTGTCGCCATGTGCATGGGTCAACGACACACGTGTCTGGCGGAAGTCCGGGACAACACCGGCATCTGTCGGCACCTGTTTGGCGAGTATAATGATGGCACCGTCTGCCCACAGTTGTCCCCTTGGGATTGCCGCCACTACTTTGCGTACGTGAGTCTAGCTTCTGCAGGTGGGATCTCTTATTCAACCTTGACCCTCCGTTGTCTTGGGATCTGCGGACAGCTCAGTTATGGCCCACCTCCAGCCCCTCCTGGGCAGGTCGGATGTCCCGCCTCAGTCCCCGCACCTGCTACACCAATGTTGCGCCCTAGCACCCTGTCCGTTTTCTACAGGGGTATTTTTCTTCCTTGTGGGGCTGAATATCGCTGCTCTTCTCACAGAGGAGCCCAGCTAGTTCCAATGTGATCTGCGGTCATCGAGATGCAGTGCAAATCATGTGAGGGAGTATGCAACCAGCCGAGGACCCCCTGGGCGCTGAAATCCGTAGTTCTCACTCTTTCATTTCTATTATGGGCACCAGCATTTAGATGTGAAGTCTTTCATAGCCTTCCTGAGTCGGGGGGGACTGTTCTTCTCCGCTACTGGTCTCCACACAACACCAGTTGCCAGCCCCCTCCAGCTCCGCTTTATAGCAACGCACTAGGTCTAGTACTTCCAGCGCTGTAGACCATAGGGCGATGTAGGGCCCCTTCTTCAACCTCAGGCACCCCCAGTGTCTTCCAGCTGCGGTCCGACCGCATGAGGCCCAGTCGATCACACACGCCCAGGGCCCCGGTACTGAAGTTCGCCGCCGCTACCTCCCCTAGTTACAGGACGGCAGCCGTGGCTATGCGTGCTACTCCGCCCACACCAGGGCGCCAAGCCATGCTCCTAAATTTCGCACTACAGTGCCTTATCGTCCATTAGCGCTCTCCTCGGCTCCCTGGGCCTCCGCACGCCCCTCTTCCGCCAGGCCTCCTGCGCTGTCCGCTGCGAGTTGCGCCCCTTAGGCTGCCAGACCAGGACGGCAGTTAGCTGCCTCACTCACCGGGCTAATTGTCTAAGGCCCTCACTTCTCCGTCTCGTGCCGGGCCTCCGGCGTCTTCCGCGGGGCGGTGAAACTTCTGGGACTCTGAGCCGGGACCTCAGCCTGCCGCAGAACTTTATCGGGCTCTGTTCCCAAGGCCCCCGCACCTTCTTCTTCTGCCAGGCCTCCGGCGTCTGTCACGACGCGTCGCGTCTCCTAGGCCGCTGAGCCGGGGCCTCTAGTAACTGCAGGACTCACCAGGTTCTCTCCCCGCAGGCACCAATGTGGAGCGCGGTCTCACCCGATCACCCTCGCTGCACCGCCGAGTATATTGTTGTGTGGATGGTCCCTCCTGACCCCAGCTATGTACGGAGTGTCACAACCTCCTGGAGGCCACAGATTCCACCGCAGGGCATCGGGAAGCCGCCATTACCGCTCCGCCCATGCCGACCACAAGGGCGCCTGAACTCACTTCTCAGCTGCAGAAAACTGCCAATTTTCTCTCCGGGGGCTGTAGGAAGTAAGCGGCACAATCGTAGCTGTTTTTAAGCTGTGGATGGCACAGGATAGGGCAGGATAACGAACGGGGAATAGGGAGCTCACTCAGGCAGCGGCCATTCTCGGTGGCTGCTAGCCACGCCCCATGCTGACTGACTTTTTTGATTGCTTATGTTATTAAAGAATATTTTCTTTATCACCCCTGGGGGTTAGATGTGGTACTCCCCATGGTTCCCTACATAATGTTGAAACTCTTGTTTAATATTATACATTGCAGGACCCCTTTTTTGCTATTATAATTTATGTGCATATGAACTTCAGTTAAGGTGTTGCTCCTTACTTTGTTCTGTTATCTATTCAACAGATCAAGAGCATTGGAGAGGTGCATGTTTGAACGCAGTCTAATAAATCATGTACATGTTACTTTAATCTGTAACAGATACTTTCTCTTCTGTATTGTATGTGTGAAGGATTTTTATACATTCATATTTTTTGTGCATCATTAGCAATTTGCAGAATGTAGTTTTACACTTGATTACGCACGTGCACACTAATATCGTGCTATTATTTTTTCAAACAAATTTCTTATGACTTGAGGAAGTGTATTTCCCAGACCCGTATTAACTAGTACTCAATTTAGGCTTGGCAGCCACATTTTCGAAAATAGATGTCTTCCTGTTTTTGTACTGCACATTTCACTGTTCATTATTTCTGCATGACACCGTCAAGCAGAGTAATGTTTGTTTATTTTCACTGGCATTGTTCTTGCTGTTCTCGAAGCAACCTTCAAAACTTGGTCACAAAACTGCATCTTAGGAAATGTTGGGTTTCAAAAAGGCTTACCAAGATGTGGGCATCAGTCTGAATGCAAATATATTTTACCTAATTCGATGTTGAACAGCATGACGAGATATCTACATAATCAACCACATGTGGAGAAAAACAAAAATCAACCACATGCGGAGAAGGATTCTCTGACCAGAACTTTTAATAAGTACAAGTCAAATTCTAAAACCAGAAGTGTTTCAGAGGATTTGTGTCAGAGGTGTCTCATTTGTCAGAGAAATATTTAGGGAAAAAGGACCACAGTCCTTATGAATCATACTGGCAAATCAGAGGCCCGTTTACAAGAGATTTCAAGCAGACTTCACAGAGAATCCGATTTACAACAGTCCTAAGTATATTCTTGTGATTGTGCTCTTATTTTCTAAATGGGTTGAGGCCTATTTCACTTGGAAGTCAGATAGCATGACTGTTGCCAAACTTTTGTTGAGGGAGTTAATACCCCGTTTTGCCCCACCGACTTCTATAGAGACAGATCGCGGCTTACATTTGGAATATTACATTTTAAAATTGATTTGTAAAGCTCTCCAAATTGATCAAAGGTTCCTTTGTATTTATCGTCTTAATCGTCTGTATAGTGGAGAGAGCGAATGGAACCATTAAAAACAAGCTGGCTAAAGTGTGTACATCTACTAGTTTGTAGTGACCAGATGCTCTCCTTTTTGTTTTGATGAGTATTAGAAGTACCCCAGGCAAAAATACATATCTTTCTCCGCATGAAGTGTTAATGAGCAGAGCAATGAGGTTAGCCTATATTCCTTCAGCTACACTTCTTTAATGACTGATGATATTGTACTGGATTACCGCAAAGGTCTAGCTGATATGGCGAAATCTGTTTCTCATCAGGTGAATTTTGAAACAGAACTGACAAAAAAAAACTCATTGTCATACCCTGAATACAGTTGATTGGGTTCTTTTAAAGAAGAATATCCACAAACGTTGTCTGGAAGAATACTGGGCAAGACAATTTCAAGCTGGAGTTACACTGCTGGAAAACGTGCCAGAGTTCCACAGTGGATCCATGTCGCTCGCACAGGAAGAGTGAAGGGAATGTATGAAAAAGTGGTGAAAACAACCACTGATTCACAGAGTCGAGCTCAAGTTTGCGTCATGGAACCAAAGTGGGTGAGGAAAATTTTGAAACTTCTGAAGATTCTGGTGAAGTTACTGGTGAAAGTGAAACTGAAGATCCTGGAGAAGGTACCAGTATCAGTGGCCAGTTTCAAATCGAGAGTTAGAGTGAAGAGCCGTTACAAAGTCACAAGTGGCAGCAAGAAGTAGTCTCAGATCCAATCAATGAAAGTTTCCAATTGAAAATTCAAGTCTCAAGAATACCTAGAGGAAGAAAGCAGTTCCCAGTGAGTTGAATTGAGTTGTTGTTTAAAGTACAAATCCATTGGGAGTGGTAACAGGTGAAGGTGCATGAATCGAGGCACAAAAGCCAGTGAAAAAAACCTGCAAAAAGAAAAAAAGAAGCACTGGTAGAATGAAAGGTTATAGCCAATCAAAAACAAGTCTTAAGTAATTGAAATCGAATCAGACAACAGTAAAAGTGAGTCACCAGTTGCTAAGAGAATTCCAAATAGCAAGTATGCTTCACCTGAATAGGCGAACCTAGCATCTGTGTCTGAAGAAGAATTGTCACCCGTGAAGGTATCCAGGCACTGGAAGGGTGCAGTTGATTAGTCAAAAAGGGACTTTTGCTACTCTGGAAGAGATGGGGAAGTCCATATATTAAAAGGAGGAAGAACAACAAGACACAGAGATCTGTAGTCCAATAAAATGTTGCCAATTCGTTTTTGAAAGTGAGCTAGAATACAAAGAGCCTCCTTGAACATTTGAAAAAATCTGACAGTGGTGAACTAGAAACTAAACCTTTTTAAAGAACCTTGATGAAGAAAAGAGTTTCAGAAATGAACTATTTGAACTGAACAGGAAAGTAGAATAAATAAGCCTTATTCTTGTTTTGAAAGAATGAGTTATACTGAATTGTTTAAGTTCCACTTTCCTTCCCTTTTTGAGCTCAATAGAGATGTCATATAGCAGATGTTGCAACTTTGTTGGTTTGATCTCCTTAATAATGACACTAATATTTTTTGTTTATTTATTACTGTACCTCATTTCTGCAGCGAAACATGACTCCAGAGTGGTTGTATTAACCACAGCGCATAATGATGTTGAATTTAATACATTAACACAGGGGCAATTTAGTTAGTGGGTTTCATAATATTATTTATACTGAAAGGAGGAGTATGTGGGCCTTATGGGGTTCAAGAATTGTTTTGTGTGTATTTTTCTTCCTTCTAGAGGTGAAGGTGCAACGTACTTACAGTTTTGAGTTTCCTAGGCATTATCCTGTAATGTGTTTGCTATTATGTTGAATAAGCATGAACTTCTATTGCCCTATCTGTTAAATTTCAGCGTTTCTTTGGAAAAAATCCTGTTTCTGCAATTGCTAAAGATGGACTAAAATATGGCAAATTTCTGAGTAGTTGCACAAATTAACTATAGTACTAACAAAGCTAAACAGGAGTTTATGTGTAGCTTGAGTAAAGAAGAGAACGAGCCTGTTAAAGAATATAATGTAAGACGAGTGAAAATAGTGAGAGGTTAATGGGTGAGAAGAAAATAAGAGAGCAAATTAAAGCTGAGGATGAATTTAGGTTTTCAAACTGCATCCAAGATTCAGGATGGAGCATGAGAAAAAGGGTGTTGTGGTGAGTCATGAACCTTCAGTAGTTAAGTCAGTAGACTATGTAGGCGAGAATGACTACAAAAGAAATTATGTTGTCGTCGTGGTTTTCTGGTTGGTGAAGAACAAATTCTGAGAGGGATTTATTATGTGTGTGGCAAGACTGCTTGTTTCAATCTGCCTCATAATTGGGTGGGATTGTGCTTTAGTGTTTCCTTGGGTTTATCATATGAGTGAAATGAATGATGAAGTTGGGTTGAAGAGAGTGATATGTGTTTTTTGACTGATAGTCCCAGATATATTAGTAGCTATAATTCCACCTATAGGTGTTGCTGTGAATGATGTAAAAATTAGAAGATTCTTTACGCTTGTGGACCATCTTGCTTTTAGCACTGCAGGCGCCTTAACACAGAGCAATTCTGAACTAACGGCAATATGAGCAATAATAATGCAAAATCGCCTAGCAATAGATGTCCTTCTTGTTATTGAAGGTAATGTTTGCTGGGTTTTGAAGGTTATTGAGTGCTGCACCTTCATACCCAATAATGGTAGGGCTATTAATGCTTATGGTCAAAAAAGCACAATGTCTAGCTTTGTAGGAGCCTGGCTTATTGGAAACAGTAAGTTCTTGGTGAGATAGGAAAGGGGTTTAGCAAGGTTGGTGAATGATTTGATACATTGGGTTGTGGCATGTTTCGATTCTTTTTAACAGTTGTAATTATTGTATTGATTTTTGCAAATGCCGTGTTACTCTTGTTTAAATTGTCTGACTGGTTAGTTCTAAAATGTTTGATGTACAGAGAAAAGAAGATGGCCAAAGAGAAAGTGACAAGAATTTGAGATGGTGGATGCTAGAGATTATGATTTCAAATCAGCTAAAACTGATGGAAGAATCAACTTGAAAGAAGCAGCAAGTGATGCAGACTTATTCGATTAACTATGGGTTTTTACTAGTTACTGCAGTGGTGCCTGAACAATTTTCATAGTGGGGGTGTTGCTGTCAATGTTACATCACTGAAGTCTTAGGGATTGTGGAAAATCCAAGCATTACCAAAAAAGGACAACTGTAGCAAAGGTATTCAGGAGGTTAAAAAAATACTTCTACAGTGTCCATTCAAGATTGCCACATATTTAACTTTACAAAATCATCTTGCTTTGCAGTTAGAGAAAATAAACACCAATCTCCATGTTAAAAAAATAAACACCCATTTGCCAGAAATTATTACCTGACAATTGATGTTTGTCTTTGAAGAGCAGCAAATGTTACCAGATTTAACCAAATTTAAAGACATCTCTATTGCTCATGCACCTTCTGAACTCCATCATGATTATTCTGGAGGTACTGCAGCACACCCAGCACCCCGGCGTCCAGCACCTATGGGTTGCAAACTAATCAGAAGGGGGAAATTGTTAAAGATTTTTATACATGCAAAATTTGTGTATTATTACCAACATGCAGAATGTAGTTTTAGACACAATTACAAATGTACACACTAATATCGTGGTATTATTTTTAAAATAAATTTCTTATGACATGTAGAAGTGTATTTAAAGACCTTAACTAGGCCTCAATTTAGGGTTGTAAGACATATTTTCCCCAAAAAAAGTCTTCTTGTTGTTCCCTTGCACAATTTTCTTTTCGTATTTCTGCAGCACACAGTTAAGCAGAGTCATATTTCTTGATTTCCACCAGCATTGTTCTTGCTGTTCTCCAAGCAATATTCCTAGCTGGTCATGAAACTGTATCTTGAGTCAAGGCCCTTCCATTAGCTTGCTGTACTGCATTCATTAATAATAGTTTGCTGTTTCATGTATCTATTTTGTTCTTCCATTTCTCGATGACATTAGCATAGAGTGGGCAGAATCAATATTTATGTAGTGGGATAGTGTTTAGGTACTAAGGAAATAGGACGTTTAATAAAACCATGTTCTGATTTGCTGAGATTGTAACGTTTTTGATCATACCAGAGTGATTTAGCAGTTTCCATGATTTACTATGAGAAAATAGTGTATGTAAATTCATGATTTTGGGGGTGAGCCAAAGCTTTCCTAAATATGGATAGGGATGCTGTCCATTTCTACTTTGATTTTGCTCCCACTTGGGGCTTAGAATATTTTTGATTTTGCACTTCTATTTTCTGAGAGCCTCCATGGCAATTATGCTGTACTGCATCTTTTGAATTTTGTAATACCACCCTTAAATTTATTCTGCTGATCTTTAACTCAGTTAAGTGGACCCTTTATTTAATTGACTGTATTTTTGATGTTTGTATGTATTGGAAGGTGCCTTGCCTCAAGGACACATTGTCTCATGAAATTGAGGTTTAACACCGTCTCCGAATCATAAATACCTGGGAATTCTGTTGAGTTAACTTCCTGGGGTGCAAGAATTGCAGGTGATCCCACACATGCAGTGACAACTTTGATAGAAAAGAATGAACGAATACTACAATGAAGTAAAATATATTCAGTGCTTTGAGCTGACTTGGTGGTATAAAGAGACATGCAAGTAATCACCATATAATAATACTGACATTTTGATGTTATAAAATAAGTTTCATTTGAACTTTGAAGTACTGATGATGGGTAGGGCATGAAAGGTATGCAAAAGCAGGGCAGAGATAAAGGGGAGGTTCAGGAAAAAGCACTCTAAAGTACATTAGGGCAGAAAGAAGTGAATAGTGTGTACACTATGACATTAGATTTCACAAGAAACAGAGAAAGAGAAAGGTGGAAAAAGATTGCATGGTACAGAACCAGAAAGTGATTCTCCTCAGAATACAAAAGCAGTAGGGGGGAGCTCAAACAACACAAAAACATAAACTACACAAAAAAATTAATTCTATATTTAAAATTTCGATGAGGAAACAAAAATGATTTGCCTTATTAAATGTTGTACCACGATATTGACCAAGATTCGTTGTATGCATATCTTTAATAATACTTAGGAGTGTATCTTAAGATCTAGCAGTTTTACATGAAATGAGGAAGACATCAATATCCAAAACCTTTCTAATTTCGTTAAAGGATCAATGAAAATAAATTTTGGGTTTATAACACTAAATTATTAGGCTTTGAATCAATATTATATATTGTGCAAGAGGTTATACAGATGACCCAATTGGGGCTAGTAACTTCTAACTGCCTAGGGGCCTTCTGAAAAGGGTTTCGCAAACACATTAGGATGAGGTTTTAAATTGTGAGCTCTGACAAATAAAACAGTAAGGGGTTTATATTGCAAAATCCCTGCCAAATACCACAGGTAGGAGCTCTTCATTATGAACTCTCTGACAAATGCAATAGGAATGGGTTTTACATTTTGAGCTCTCTGTCAAATGCAATAGGAAGGTGTTTATATTGAGAACTTCATTACAAACACCATAGTAAGGGGCTTTACATCTAGACCTATTTAACACACACAAAGGGAAGGGGTTTTCCAATGTGAACTCTCTGACTGTAAGAAGGTGTTTAGTACTGAGATCCCTTTTTAAGTCTGGCCAAGGTAGATGTTTGGTGTTTTTAGAGGGAGGCTTTATGTTCATGTCAATGTATACACTGGGTCTGCTTAAAATGTGTGGTGGTCCTTTAGACAATGCTCACATGTTCATGTCATACCTTTTTATTTAAATGTGATGACAAAGACAGTGGATTCCAATTTACATTGTGAATGACTTGACAAAGCTTGAAGGACTAATTTTGCTGATCGAGAAAAAGATATATGGGTTGAAATCGGTCAATATATAGTCATTGCCATTTTTAGAGTTAGAGCCTGTTGGTGTGTAAATTGTCACCTAGTACCACACAAGTAACAGGAACAGACTACATGTACCAAGTATGTTACTTTACCCCTGTGATAATCTTTCTTGGTACTTGAATTTATAAACAAAGGGCCTGATTCACCAAGGTAAAGTTTACTTGTTTTGGTTATTCACTAAACTGCATTTTAATGGTAAATTTGCGACTTCAGAGACTCTGGAGTCGGGTCGGAGTACACCATACATAAAAAGGTACAACAGGTCTATCTTTTTAAGTGTGTGAGAAGTATATTCCCTGACTGCAGAGTACCCAGTCATAAACACCATTAAAATGCAGTTTTGTGAATATCTAAAAAGAGTAAGCTTACACAAATGTGTAAGTTTACCTTTGTGAATCAAGCCCTGAGATTCTGCAAAACTCTGGGAAGGGTTTCTAGTTGCAATTTCACTCAATATTTAGTCATTAGACAACTTTTTCATTTTCTGTGGTTGTGAACTGATTTATTTTTTATTTTGCTGCGTTGCTGAGTTTCGATTTTCCAGCCCAAGCCATGTAAGGGGTTTCGCCATATCAACACCCTGCATGTGGGCGGTGCACAGTGGATCCATGGAGTGGCTCCGCAGGACATTATTCTTTCATCCTGGACCTCGCCGAGCTCCATCTTTCTTTTTCCCAGCGATTGTAGGGTTTTTCAATCCCACAAAGGATTCTGGGGCGACTTCCTACATGCAGACTTCTGGTATATGCCACATGCAGAACGACATTTCTATTCAATAACTTTGGCACATTATATAAAAGTCTAAGAATATATAAATAAGTAACTGCATTGGTGTCTGCTTCATTTTGTTTGAAGATAATTCGAGAGCGACCTCAGGAGCTCTATAAATATATATATATATATATATATATATTCAGTGAAAAAACCATAGGTTTCACAGACGTTATAGTTAGCTGGACATTTCACTCGTAAAAAACCAATGAAATTCCCCCGTTATAGTTAGTTAAGCTAACTATAACTCGCGCACCCGCAATCCACTGCTGATGACGTCACATATAACATCACTCATGACATGGTCACTGACATCACTCATGACATCACTGATGACATCTCAAATGACATCACTGATGACATCACTGATGAAATCATCCAGTGAATGTGTGTTTTTCTGAAAATTAAATATGTTTTATATATGTATATCTCAAGGTCGATGGAAGAATAAATGGGTATATAAGTGTCTAAATAGATGATTTTTTTTGAAAAATATATTTTGTAACTGACTGATAAAGTGTATCAAAGTGAATACATGGCTTAGTGAGTAATGTTTTAATATGTAAATATCTGTATCAGTCTCTCACTTTGTGTATAAGTGGCTGCATGGGTTGGTGAGTAGCTACATGGGTGTCTATATAGGTTATTAGTTGGTTTTTTGAGTATTAGTCTGAGTGTCTGCATGGTTTGGTGGGGGGTATTACATAGTGCATAGGTGCATGAATGTTTCACTCACTGTATGTGTTGAAGACAGCATGTGTGCAGGACTGTATGGGTGGATGAGTGTGTGTATGGGTGTGTTAGTGAGTGAATGACTGTCTCAATAGTGTCTCCATGAGTAACTACTTATGTTTTAAACTAGTACATGTGACTATTGGTGTATATAAGTGAGTATATGTGATAGTGAGAGATTGAAAGAGTTCCTGTATCAATAAGTATGTGTTTCTATAAGTGATTGTTTAAAAGACTAAGTATGTGTAAGTTTCCGTAGAAGTAAGTGTGGTGGTGTGTGTATAACTGTATATGAAGGTAAATGGATGTTTGATTCTTTATTAGCATGAGTGACTATGTGTGTGAGTAACTCTATGGATGAGTGGCATTGTGTAACAGGATGTACAGGTGTATGAGTACATATGAGTGAGTACATGTATGAGTGACTGTATAGGACTGTTGGTGAATGAGTAGATGTGTATGTGGATCTTAGAATTACAGAAGAGATTGTTGAAACTGATATTGGAATTTCCAATATTTTTTTATTTTTTAGTCTCTATTTTTGAATGTGTGTATCAAAGGTTATATTAGGGTGAGAGGAGGTCTGCCACTCTATCACAAGTATGATGTCATCAGTGATGTCATTTGAGATGTCATCAGTGATGTCATGAGTGATGTCAGTGACCATGTCATGAGTGATGTTATATGTGACGTCATCAGCAGTGGATTGCGGGTGCGCGAGTTATAGTTAGCTTAACTAACTATAACGGGGGAATTTCATTGTTTTTTTACGAGTGAAATGTCCAGCTAACTATAACGTCTGTGAAACCTATGGTTTTTTCACTGAATTTGCAAGGTTTTTTAAATGCTAATTCCTAACTATAACGTGTGTGAAACCCATGGTTTTTTCAGTGAATTTGTATGGTTTTTTAAATGCTAATTCTTATATTTAATGTGTGTGAAATTTTTTCTTTTTTTTCTTTTTGCAAGGTTTTTTACATCTTTTTTTTTTACTTTATATTCTCTTTAAACACTATGGTAAAATTTAAAAAATTCTGCAATATATAATTTTTCACCTTTTTTTTAACCAAACAGGTAAGATATAGTAGGATAACATAGTGAATCTTTTTTTCAATTTTGTTTTTTTTTACGTGCGTGTACGGTAAGCTTACTGTAAGCGCACGTTTTGCTTTATGTACGTAATATTTCTACTCTGTTTGCGTATGGTTACGCAATTTACGTAGACGTCCGTACTGCGTACGCGACGCGTAAGCGCATACGTTACACGCGTACGTTACGCGGAAGTGTTGGAGCGTGCCTGTTATGCGCATGCGCGCGTGCGCGTGTCTTTTATATGCGCATGTTTACTTTTACCGTAAGCACTCCGTAAGCGCTCCGTAAGCGTAACGTACGCGCACGGTTGGTCATGTGATCAAGAAACAACACTTTTGATTGGTTTAAACTACTTTCAGTTCTAGAACTCTCCTACACCACACCCATTCCCCTCATTTCTGCTTGTGATCCCTTAGGAGAAGGAGCTGAGTTGTCTTTGTGATACGATGGCAGAACAGCAGTCCTCTTCTGAGAGTGAGCCAGGTAGCAGCATCATCAGAGAGAGAAGGAGGAAACAAAAGACTTCTTTTGTATGGGAATATTTCACCTATCCAGAGGGGCAGAAAAAGGTAAATGCTCCTTTAGTCACCTGCTCACTTTGTGAGCGTGTCTTATCTAGAGGGAATCCTAGGAAGAAGTATTCCTTTGGAAATCACTCTATGGTTAGACACATTAAGGATAAACATCCCAGGACTTATGCTAGACATACTGGAGAAACATCTCCAGTAAGTCACCCAAGCACACCTGCAGAAGCTCAGCCGAGTACATCTTCGGCAGCTCAGCTGAGCCCTTCCTCTGCGGTGGGAGCATCACCCTTTTCTGGTCCTCTGGATATAAGCCCTCGTTTTGGGAGGGTTACAATGAGGTGCACAAGATGTCATGGCCTTATTGTTCATGCGGAGACCAGTGTTTCCCTCATAAACAATAGGATAGACCAGCACATCTGTGGTCCTTGTTAGTATTCCCATTCTTTCTTTCCTCTTTCCCTTTATGAACACAACGGTTCTTTTAAGAGCCAACCTTACTTCTTAGCTTTTTTTAAAAAATTTTAAATGACTTTTTTTATTTATTTTTAAAAAAAAAACAAACCAAAAAATGTAATCAACCTACAAGGTCCATGAGGGACTACTACAGAAATGAGAAAAGCATAGACAAGAGTAGTGAAAAAAAGTGAGCATTAAAGTAAATGTGTGATAATTCCAGAAATTTCACACTTACCTGACAAAGAAAATAACTAAAAGAAAAATAAGTGATTTTTTTTACTTTCTATAAAGAAGTTTTTTTTAATATTTTTCCTTTCTCAATCTGTAAAAAAAGAAAAAGGTATTAATATTTAACAATACTTTTTAGAATACAGTGCACATATTTTCATTTTTCAACAAACATATTTTTGCCCTTTTTTTGCTGTTTTCAGAATATATTGCATTTTACTGTAAATCGTAAAAGCAATTGCATTCATCACTTAACATCGGGCAAAAAAAAAACCAATCAGAAAGATTGTTTAAAAAAAGCCCAGAATCTCTTCTCACTAAAACATACCGTAATAGAAATGAAACATTTGCAATATAAATCTCATGTAAGAACAATAACTAATTTCAGTAAATATCGTCCGAAAATTCTGTTGCATAAGCATAATCACCAAAATTATTTGTGTCAAAGAAGTCCACAATGCAAATTATTACCTTTCCGTAAGGCCAAATGGTAATTTTTATAATAATTTTTGATGACATTTCCGATGGTAATCTAATTTAATTGTAATAATGTTTTCGACAGATGTTGCAATTTCTTTCTAAAATTTTGGTTTCAGAAAAATTAAATAGGAATTTGCTAAATCAAAAGGCAAACGTTGCTTGAAAACCAATTCAGAATCATTACACAGTGTCCAGCCTTTTTCACATTTAAGAAAAACTGTGTAATGACCAGAAGTTACAAAAGGCCCATCATGGAAAATTATTGCAACTGTTACAAAAGTTTTGCCAGAAATTGATAATTGCTGTCTTGTAAATTTCTTTATTAAAGTGTCCAATTTTGTTCCATCAGCTCTACAACGTTGCATCATTAAAATTACATACTGTCCATATTTCTTTAAAAATAACGTTGAAAACATGTCTGATTTACATTTCGAACATTCCATGTTGTGATTGGCATCTTTAACTAATTTACTAAAAGTCACTGATTTAGTCTCTGGCAATGTTAAATAGATAAACCTTTCTGAATCAACATTAGAGCTGCATGTGTAGAAACAGTTTTCACAACTATGTTCCCATTTATAAGAGAGACCAAACATATTTTCTATTTCTACCCCTTCATCTTCAAGTACCAAAAGAATGTTCATCAAGAATTCCTGTGCATCTTGCTGGACATTTTGAGAAAACTGTGTTCGTCCTGAACAAACATCTAATAGATTTCTAATTTCATTCGCACTTTCTATTTTTGCTTTATCAACACTCAGTTTCTCATAAAGAAGACTTAGCACAGAACAGAATCTTTTTTCATGATTTTCTATTATCTGCTCTTGCAAACTTTCAAGATAAAATACAACATTCAGCGCTACATTTGCGTAGCAGTTGACACCAGAGCTATTTTCAAAATGGCAACCAACAACCTGTTCAACATTGTCCTTTTTCTTTTTGCTTGCAATCACATGACTCTCTTTTTGTTTTCTCTTCTCTACATCCTCATTACAGATATTCTCAAATCTCCTTTTCCGACAAACAACACGTTTCTCCAACACAGGATACTGACCTAAATGAGGAGCATAGGTTCTTCTTAATCTATTGTACTCCTTAACACAATTTGCATCTGCACTAACTTTTGAGTCATCAAAGTCTATCATGAATAAACCAGATAATGTTTTCACTCGTGACAAAGCAACATATGCCATACCTTCTTTGAACACAGTAGATCCAATGTTTACAAATGCACGATCAACAGTTAATCCTTGACACTTGTGAATAGTTACAGCATATGCTAGAGAAAATGAAAACTGCTTCCTACGTACATATAAGTCTTTCACAAGCAAAAAACGGACTGAACAACGACTAATGTCTTTTACCTCTTCAATCTGATCAAATTTTATTTTTAAAAACTAAATTCCTTCTTTTTTCTGGTAGTTAACAAAACCCACAACTTTACCCATAGCTCCATTCACTAAACCTTTTTCAACATCCAAATTTCTCCTTAAAAATACTCGACAGTTCATGCAAAGATATAGATTTTTTTCTAATCCAGCTGTTTTCGAAATGTTCTTCTCTAGAGAATCCAATTTATTTTTCAGTTCGCCTGTTAATGTAATAGTAATTCTTTCATGTTGGATTGTGTCCACTGCTTCCATTTTCTTAATCTCTTCCTTTTCCAGTTTCAAAAGTTCCTCATTGAATATCGAGCATTCACGTAGTGTTGGCATTAAGCAGATTACAGTATTTTTTTCTGCAATGTTCTTGTATATTTTCTCTGCAACTATTTCCTCATTTGGAAATAAATTATGTAGCAACCGACTCTGTATTGCTTTTCTGCCTACTTCTGTGAGTAGTCCAATTCTGATATCTTTCAGAATACTTCCATATTCTTCATCATTTGCTTGCCTCATATTGGTAGTGAGTTCTTTGTACTCAAAGAATGACCAAATATTCGCATTACCAATGCTTCCTAATGACTTCTTCATGTCCTCATGTGTCACAGTATTAAACACTGGTTGTCCTTTAACTGGAGTGAGCTGCAGTAGATCCCCAAAAACTATAACATGTTTTCCACCAAATAGCACGTCATAGTCTCTTTTTAGAATTTGCTGCATTCTTAAATGCACAAAGGCAAGTATTAAGTTTGATACCATGCTTACCTCATCAATAATGAGAACTTGCATCTTCTTCAACACTCTTGAAACTTCGAAACATGCTTCGCCAGTTAGCTTGTGATATTCTATTTTGTTCTCATGCTCCACTGGTAACATTAGCAAGCGATGGAGAGTAATTCTTTTTATATTATATGCTGCTAACCCAGTTGGAGCAGTAACAACACAAGATAAAGTTGAATCAGTTTTTTGCTGTAGGTAGCTTCTGATGACTTTAATTAAAAAACTTTTCCCAGTTCCAGCTTGTCCACTCACATACAACCTAATTGGTTCAAATGCTGTGCATGTGCACTCTTTATTTTCATGTAGTAATCCGTGATCAATTTTTTTTCTGACTTCTTCATAAATTTGTCGTTGTTCTTCATTCAGTTTTTGTTCCAAATCTGGTAATTCTATTAAATCTTCCTTTGCTTGATTCATAGCCGTTTCCACTTCAGTCATGGCTATTGCAGCTTCATTTTCTACGATTGGTTGTCCTAGGGGATCTTGACTGAGTGTTCCAGAACTTTGGCTGTCTTGAGAACTGTCTCTAGCTACTTCAGCTGCAATTGTAGCTTCCTGTTCAATTTCTTCGTTTAACATTTGGACATAATTCCTGAAAATACTGCATTCAATGGTATCTTTACATGCATTAAATGAATCCTCATAGCTTTGAAATTCTCCAAGTAGTTCGTCCTCTGAACACCATGGTTTAAACAACTGTAAAAGTGCCAAGTAGTAAAATTCCTTTTTGTCGGTAGTGTCACAACTCAGCTTCCTGTGATTAATCAAACTTCCTTTTGTTTGCTTCACTAAACATCCTTCCTCACCAATGACTTTATATTTTCCATTGTTGATGTCTTCTGTGGCTTCCCGTGAAAAAATGTAGTTCTGCAGCACTTCATAGAGACACATGTTCTCAAGATGATGAATACTTTTTGGGTAATATGTGTCCAACATGTTTGTTTTCAAAATATCTGTACTTTCTGGGTCGTTCTCGGCCAAATATTCAATTTCTCCAACAGATTTCAGTACCCGATTTCGCATTCCTGCAAGGCCTAAACTGACCCAAATTATTCTTCTGGATTTCGAGTACAGACTTGCAGATGATAACCTATCTGAACATTCGTAGGATCCAATTTCTCGATGCGTTAACATCTTCAAACTGAAACTGTACAGCTTCTTACTGACAGTTTTCTCGTGAGAAATCTCTTCCCACATTTCCTTCAATTCAGTTTTCTCAGATTTAGTAATGTACGATGTGACATACCGAGCAACAGCAATAGAATTGTCTGCCACATACTGAATATCCATGTTAGCATTCCACATGGATAAAATGACTGGGTTGTAGTCATTTATATATTTTGACTCTTCTTTTCTTCTTAGGTTGTACGTATTTTTGGGTGATTTTCTTGTAATAGTATGTCGCACAGCTGACATAAAACTGTTGACTCTTCCTTTTGAAAGAACAGGTCTAGGAAATCCAAATCGACATTTTGTGTAGAATTTATCTTTGGTCTTGTACTTCCGTCGACAGTATTTTCCACAGCGATGACTTTGGAAACGTAAAACTTGCTCTTTTAACTTTTTCTCTTCTGTGATTTTAGGTATAGCACATGTTGCATATTCTTCAATGAAAGATAACACTGCTTCATCAGCATCTGTTCCAAATTTTGGAGCATCCTTGATCCACAACAGCATATGAATGTGAGGAGCACCTCTTGCTTGGTACTCTTTTCTCCAAAAGAAATCCACAACTTCTCCAAGTGGTGGATTTTTTGTTGTTGCAGATAAAGGACATCATAGCCTCAAATCTATGATTGAAATATCTGCAAACATTAACCGGATCCAATGAGCACAATTCTCCTGCTGTCTTGTATTCGATGTTTTTAATGTTTGAATTTGCCTCTCGTAGAAAATCCAGTAAATCATCCCAAGCGTATTCGGCACAGCTTAGGGTTAGGAACCATGTTGGAGTTCCTAAATTCCGTAACATACATTTCAATTCTCCATGGTGTCTGTACCAATATTCATTCGTCCCACGCTGACAAGCCATCAGATTGATCAATTGTGATTCCAAATGATCATCTCGCTGCTGCACTTTGTTCATAAAATCCTTAGCAGACACATTATGTAGATGTGTTCCACTTTTTAAAATGTGGTTTACTGCATAAGATAGTGCAGACAAGTCACTTTCAAATAACAGATGGAACAAATAAGGAATACTTTGACGAAATCTGGGATCTTCTGCATATAATCTTGTAGTCCGATACTCAGAAGCAGGAATCTGGACTGGACGTTCATCATATCGTCCACCTTCTCCTGTAGGAAACAGCTGGCGAAAACAACGAGCTTCCAAACTCTCCTCCCATACACTCACAGGAGTTCCTTGTGCTTTTTTCATTTGAAACAGATCAATGGTGTTTGCCATTACTTCTTTTGAATGAAGAGGATGTATGCTGAAATGTTCATACATTTCTTCTTCTTTTGACTTGTCAACTTTTTCAATTTGCCCAGTTGGTGTGTCTGTGTTTTCTACTAAATCTTCTTCATCTTCATCCATATAAATGGCTTCATACCATTTATTATTCCTTTTCAAATATAAATTTGCTCTTTGTACTTTCCGTACATCTACCAGCTCCTGCCAAATTTTCTTATTCTTTGTAGGTACACCATTAACCAGAATAACTAATGGATCAGTTTCCAAAGTATCTGTATCAATAGTTTCCATATTTTTTTTCAAATCCAACGGCAAATAGACAACTCTTCCTTTTAAACCTCTCTGTATATCTGTAGGAGGTAATTTGCCTGTTTTTGGCTCCATACGTACTATGGTCTGGAACGGATGAACACATTGAATGACTATAGACTCATACGTATTTAAATCAGAAAGTTCTGCAGGAACTTCAACCAATTCTAAAGTATTATGTACAGCTCTAGCTGGCATTTTATTTTCTTCCAATTTGTTGTAACAGTATTTACAAATACGATGATCTTCACCCACATCAAAACAATTTTCAAGAAATATATATGTTGCAAAATCCTTCCACTTATAATTATCTTCTTCTTCACTTTTTTTGTAGAGATCAACATTCCTTGTTTGGATTTTGTAATGGCTTCTCCGGCAACAAATACAAGTAATATTTGGTCTTTCATTAGAGATGATAGCAAATTTTTAATTTGATCTTCAAATTTCTTATTTACGGAGGGTTCTACATTCTCTTCCACATTTTCCTCAAGAACTGTGTCATTCCCTGCAATTTCTTGTTCTGGACCAAAGTAACAAAACTGAATCTCATCAGTAACCTTCTCAACATCTGATACAGATCCACGAAACAGAGCCTTATTCAACTCATTTACCTTTAGTGCTGGACTTTTAGCAAAATACAATCTTCTCACAAATTTCCTAATTTCAGTATGATGAACTGCCAGCATCCTAAAATGGTGAAAAACACTTTGACAAACTTTCCTAGATAAACAAGCCAGAGAGTGACCTTGCAAACCAGTATTCTCTCTCACTCTGCATGGATCTAGTCCTTGAAGCACCTTAATCTTCTGTTTAACACTCTTTTTACTATATTCTCTTAAAAACTCACGTAATTTATCAATAGATTCCTGTAGCAAAGTACAAATACTACTACAATTCCAAGTATACACTGGGGCTTTAGGACGTCTCCCCATAACCTCATCTGCAATCACTTCTTCCTCATTTCTTGGAACCATTTTCTCCTTTTCCATTATACAACCATCCTTAACTTCATATGCTCGACCACTGGTGTCAACTGCATGCAGCAAACTATTACTTTGAAGATAACTCTCTTCATTAAAAAATGGTTCAGTACTTGAACTATGCATCCATTCTCCTAAAAACACTTTACAAAAGTTATTTCTTTTTACTACTCTTTTCTTTTTGCTTTGTGACTTCATTACATTAACTATTTTTTCTAATGTACGCATCCTGTTCAAAATTAAAATGAATAGTTTTCTTTTTAAATCTAAAGCCTTTGCTACAATGGCTTCAATATCTTTTTTTCTCTTTAAAAATCTTGCTCTTTTCTTATATTTTTTCACATCCTTTAGCAAATTGGACATCACTCTTCTCTGAAACATTTTCCTACGGATCTCTTTAAATGCTGATTTTCTTTTCAAGTTAATTTTTATAGCTTCTGCTTGTACATTAGCATTTAGTAAATTCTCAATATTCTCCTGTTGTTTTCTACTTGAAACAGTTTTTCCAATGGGGGCATTTTTAAAATTTTTCCTTTTTTTGAATATATTTTTAAAGAATTCCTTTGTCTGCTTACCAGAAGACTTTTTTTTCCCAACATGAGCATCTTCAACTAACTTGGGTCCTCCAGTTGTCTTCAAATAAACCTTTTTTTTCTGTTGTTTTCTCTGTCTTGATTTTATAGGCATCTTATATTTCCTTCACTGCTCTGGAGCAATACCTGAAAGAAACAAAAAAAAAATACCTTTTTGTAATTTAAATATATTACTATATTTGTCATGATCTTTTCTTTTCTTATAACACTATCTATCCCTTTCCTACAAGTGAAAAACACAAGAAAACCAACACGAATGTAATCTCTAAGATCAATTCCTGTGTGCACACAGACTCTTGGTGTAGTTCTAGACAGAACACGATATTTCATTTGCAATTCAAAAGCACACTTTTTTTTTTTTTTTTGCAATTGTTAATTACTCTAACAGTCTGACACATTTTCTTTATAGTTTACAGAGGCAGAAAGCAGCACATGTGCAATCTGCTTTTTTAGAGCATATACATGTGTAACCTGGATGACTGACTGCACTCCTGCAAAGATAATGATCCTTGGTGATGTTGAATGCATTAGCATTTGTCAGGGGGTCCAAGAAGGCCATAAAAGACTCATGCTGTGATTTTACGCAGAAAATGAAATTTGCTTGCCAATTTCAAATCACACTTACTACTGTCTTCTGTGTTTTTAGACAGAAAATGAAATTTGCTTGCTAATTTCTAAGCACACTTACTACTGTTTTTTCCTGCAAGTGTTAATTACTCTAACAGTCGCATACATTTTCATTACAGTTTTCAGACACAGAAACAGCACATGTGCAAACAGCTTTTTCAGACCATGAACATGTATGACCTTGGTGACTGACTACACTCCAGCAAAAGAAATCAGCCTTAGTGATGTTGAATGTATTAGCGTTACTCACTGCTACCTGAAACACCAGTCACTTGTGAATACTCAGCATGATTCTACAGGATCAACTGCTGGGTGTGTGCTAACAGTCTGCTTATGCAGACTATGTATTTTCAGTTGCAAAAGACATATGCATGGTTACTTCCCAAAAGGACCAGAGAGACACGAAATACATCTCTGACAGCAATTCCTCTGTGCTCACAGACTCATGCTGTGATTTTACGCAGAAAATGAAATTTGCTTGCCAATTTCAAAGCACACTTACTTCTTTTTTCTGTGTTTTTAGGCAGAAAATGAAATTTGCTTGCCAATTTCTAAGCACACTTAGTACTGTTTTTTCCTGCAAGCGTTAATTACTCTAACAGTCGCATACATTTTCATTACAGTTTTCAGACACAGAAAACAGCACATGTGCAAACAGCTTTTTCTGACCATGAACATGTGTGACCTTGGTGACTGACTACACTCCAGCAAAAGAAATCAGCCTTAGTGATGTTGAATGTATTAGCGTTACTCACTGCTACCTGAAACACTAGTCACTTGTGAATACTCAGCATGATTCTACAGGATAAACTGCTGGGTGTGTGCTAACAGTCTGCTTATGGAGACTGTGTATTTTCAGTTGCAAGAGACATATGCATGGTTACTTCCCAAAAGAACTAGAGAGACACGAAATACATCTCTGACAGCAATTCCTCTATGCTCACAGACTCATGCTGTGATTTTACGCAGAAAATTAAATTTGCTTGCTAATTTCTAAGCACACTTACTACTGTTTTTTCCTGCAAGCGTTAATTACTCTAACAGTCGTATACATTTTCATTACAGTTTTCAGACACAGAAAACAGCACATGTGCAAACAGCTTTTTCTGACCATGAACATGTGTGACCTTGGTGACTGACTACACTCCAGCAAAAGAAATCAGCCTTAGTGATGTTGAATGTATTAGCGTTACTCACTGCTTCCATGAAACACCAGTCACTTGTGAATACTCAGCATGATTCTACAGGATAAACTGCTGGGTGTGTGCTAACAGTCTGCTTATGCAGACTGTGTATTTTCAGTTGCAAGAGACATATGCATGGTTACTTCTCAAAAGAACCAGAGAAACACGAAATACATCTCTGACAGCAATTCCTCTGTGCTCACAGACTCATGCTGTGATTTTACGCAGAAAATGAAATTTGCTTGCCAATTTCAAAGCACACTTACTACTGTTTTCTGTGTTGTTACGCAGAAAATGAAATTTGCTTGCTAATTTCTAAGCACACTTAGTACTGTTTTTTCCTGCAAGCGTTAATTACTCTAACAGTCGCATACATTTTCATTACAGTTTTCAGACACAGAAAACAGCACATGTGCAAACAGCTTTTTCTGACCATGAACATGTGTGACCTTGGTGACTGACTACACTCCAGCAAAAGAAATCAGCCTTAGTGATGTTGAATGTATTAGCGTTACTCACTGCTACCTGAAACACCAGTCACTTGTGAATACTCAGCATGATTCTACAGGATAAACTGCTGGGTGCGTGCTAACAGTCTGCTTATGCAGACTGTGTATTTTTAGTTGCAAGAGACATATGCATGGTTACTTCCCAAAAGAACCAGAGAGACACGAAATACATCTCTGACAGCAATTCCTCTATGCTCACAGACTCATGCTGTGATTTTACGCAGAAAATGAAATTTGCTTGCCAATTTCAAAGCACACTTACTACTGTTTTCTGTGTTTTTAGGCAGAAAATGAAATTTGCTTGCCAATGTCTAAGCACACTTAGTACTGTTTTTTCCTGCAAGCGTTAATTACTCTAACAGTCGCATACATTTTCATTACAGTTTTCAGACACAGAAAACAGCACATGTGCAAACAGCTTTTTCTGACCATGAACATGTGTGACCTTGGTGACTGACTACACTCCAGCAAAAGAAATCAGCCTTAGTGATGTTGAATGTATTAGCGTTACTCACTGCTACCTGAAACACCAGTCACTTGTGAATACTCAGCTTGATTCTACAGGATAAACTGCTGGGTGTGTGCTAACAGTCTGCTTATGCAGACTGTGTATTTTCAGTTGCAAGAGACATATGCATGGTTACTTCCCAAAAGAACCAGAGAGACACGAAATACATCTCTGACAGCAATTCCTCTATGCTCACAGACTCATGCTGTGATTTTACGCCGAAAATGAAATTTGCTTGCCAATTTCTAACCACACTTAGTACTGTTTTTTCCTGCAAGCGTTAATTACTCTAACAGTCGCATACATTTTCATTACAGTTTTCAGACACAGAAAACAGCACATGTGCAAACAGCTTTTTCAGACCATGAACATGTGTGACCTTGGTGACTGACTACACTCCAGCAAAAGAAATCAGCCTTAGTAATGTTGAATGTATTAACGTTACTCACTGCTTCCATAAAACACCAGTCACTTGTGAATACTCAGCATGATTCTACAGGATAAACTGCTGGGTGTGTGCTAACAGTCTGCTTATGCAGACTGTGTATTTTCAGTTGCAAGAGACATATGCATGGTTACTTCTCAAAAGAACCAGAGAAACACGAAATACATCTCTGACAGCAATTCCTCTGTGCTCACAGACTCATGCAAAATTCACCACATACATCCCCTCTCAAACTCATAACTCACCTTTAAAATTAGTTAGTTGAGAAAGAAATGTGGCACTCAAACAGCAGACTATCACAGTCAGAATATCAGAGCTGTACACCTCTCTCCTCTGAGCAGAACCAATTAATGGCAATGTTTCCCTCTCTTTTTTCACACATATACATGTTAATTACAAATCTCTGTGCTTCCAACTTTTTTCAAATGAAATCATACATTTCTATTGGTTGAAAACTTCAACACTTTTCCAAATGTACCCTTCCCCCAACTTGTCTTCTGCCTGCTACCATAGCAACAGCTCATGGAACACTGCTGTGAGGAGAGAGGTCAGAAGTTCACCACACAATGTTTCAAATCGAAAGACCAAGAGTGCTTCACCTGTCGAACCTAACAGCAAATCCAAACTATTCTTCTGTGGGAACACAATTTTCTGAACCAATACAAAACATGCTTCTAAAAATGTACACATACAGCCTAGTTTTTAGTGTAGAATGGTGTGAAACAGCCAATGAGTTCTTTTTATTTTAAAAAAATATGTATGCCTCCATTTTCAAACTGTCTTTCATTTCATATTGCCATTCTACTGAAAGACACCTTCAGAGTGCATCCAGATCTCCTTCAAAGATGTTCACAGTGTGGATTGTAGGTCACAGCTATGTCTCCTGGAGTGTAAAATTTGCAGAAAAAAGAGGTATGGTGATAGACCATGCTTTGCCAAATGTAGACATTAAATGGATTGGTCAGAGAGGGTTAAAGTGGCACCAATTAATGCCTTTGGTGAAAACCTTTCTACATCTCCCACAGCCTAACCTTATTATTGTGCACTGTGGTGGAAATGACCTAGGCACTTTAACTGATGTAGGTCTGGAAATGCTTATTAAGGACACCTTTGTGCAATTGATGTCGCTTTTCCCTCATTCTGCCTTTGTATATTCTAACATATGCCAAAGGCAAAAGTGGAACTGGTCCAACCAATTTTGTCTGCAGATTGACAAAGCAAGAAAGCACGTCAACAAATCTGTTTCTGCTTTCCTCAGAGACTATGGTATGGGTTCTATATACCACAACAACTTGCGTTACAACATGCAAGACATTTATAGAGGAGACGGTGTACATTTCAATGATGAAGGGAACAGAGTCTTCCTCTTGAACTTTAGACTCTGCATCGGTACTTACTTGTAGTTACCAAAAAACACTCAATGAACACAACGGCTCTTGTTAGAGCCCCCTAATATCTAAACACTTAAAATTGTTTTTTTCTTCTTTAATTTTTTTTCCCTACCATACGCGTACGGTAAGCTTACCGTACGCGCACCCCGCGTTAAAAAAAAAAAAAAAAAAAATGTAATGTATTTTTCATACTTTTATGGCCTTCTTGGACCCCCTGACAAACGCTAGGGGGTCTGCAACTCTCTTCGTTGCCCCCCTTTCCACATTCTCCTCCTTTTTTTTATCAGTGTGAGACACACAAAATGGAGGCCGACACTTCCTGATTTCGACCGATTCGAATGTTTACAGTCATGTAACCACCAATCAGAATTGAGCTCGCGCATGGCAGCGTGCGCGTACGGTAAGCTTACCGTAAGCGCTCGGAGCGCGCCTACAGATATATATATTGATTCAAATGCTATTTTCTCAGCAAATACTGAACAAATTTACACCAGACCTACAAAAGGCACATCCCTGACCTGAGGACTACCTCTTTGCCAAATTTCAAGTAATTCTGTTCAGCCATTCGGGCTGTAGCTTGGACTAAAGGTCCTATGGAAAAATGCATGGTGAAAACACGTTTTGGGACCCCCCTTTTTTCTCAGCCCCCGCTTGACGAATCCCCCCGAGACTTTCAGGGTAGGAGCGGAGCGGAGCGCCCCACCTATTTTGAAAATTTCGCGAGGATTCGTCAACCGGCGCCAAAGTTATTCAAAATAGAATGTTGTGGATTTCCTATGGAAACACGGTCCTAACTATAACTACCTACTGGCGACCGCCAGTAGGTAATATATATATATATATATATATATATATATATATATATATAGGTAATATATATATATATATATATATATATATATATATATATATATATATATATATATATATATATATATATTACCTACTGGCGGTCGCCAGTAGGTAGTTATAGTTAGGACCCCTTTTCCATAGGAAAACCTCAACATTCTATTTTGAATAACTTTGGCGCCGGTCGATGAATCCTCGCGAATTTCAAAATAGAATGTTGTGGATTTCCTATGGAAACACGGTCCTAACTATAACTACCTACTGGCGACCGCCAGTAGGTAATATATATATATATATATATATATATATATATATATATATATATATATATATATATATATATATATATATATATATATATATATATATATATATATATATATATATATATATATATATATATTACCTACTGGCGGTCGCCAGTAGGTAGTTATAGTTAGGACCCCTTTTCCATAGGAAAACCTCAACATTCTATTTTGAATAACTTTGGCGCCGGTCGATGAATCCTCGCGAATTTCTCAAAATAGGTGGGGCGCTACGCTCCGCTCCTACCCTGAAAGTCTCGGGGGGATTCGTCAAGCGGGGGCTGAGATAAAAGGGGGGTCCCAAAACACGTTTTTCCCATGCATTTTTCCATAGGACCTTTAGAACGAGCTACAGCCCGAACGGCTGAACAGAATTACTAGAAATTTGGCAGAGAGGTAGTCCCTAGGTCAAGGAAGTGCCTTTTGTAGGTTTGGTGTAAATCTGTTCAGTAGATTCTGAGAAAATAGCCTTTAAATCAATATATATATCTGAGCCCGCTTACGGTACGCTTACCGTACGCTTACCGTAAGCGTACGGTGGCGTGCGCGAGCGCGATTCTGATTGGCTCTTAGATCTTAGTAAACATTCGAATCGGCCGAAACCAGGAAGCGGCGGCCGCCATTTTGTCTCTCGCACTGAGTGTTGTTTATCAAACAAGATGGCCAAAAACATGTTACGGGGCTGTTTTGACAACTCCCTCCCACATAGTCATGTTGAGGGAGTCCCCAAACATCCCCCAAGAGCAAAAACGGTTTTATTTTTTTTTCGGCAATTTCGCCGAGTACGCTTACCGTACGCTTACCGTAAGCGTACGGTAAAAAAAAAAAAAAACACTATCCACACTTACCCCACCCCCTGTGCTTTTGGTGGCCGTAGGCCACCAAATGTACAGGGCTTATTAATAGGTAAAAAAAACTAAATTTTGGCAACATGAAATTATAAAATCGAAATAAAAAAAACACTATCCACATTGACCCCACCCCCTGTGCTTTTGGTGGCCGAAGGCCACCAAATGTACAGGGCTTATTAAAGTTGATAAAAACCGTGCACGGAACGAACTGCGTTAAGTGGGCGCGCACGCCTCGAATGGCGTAAAGTAACTTAGCATTTAAAAAACCGTACAAATTCACTGAAAAAACCATAGGTTTCACACACGTTATAGTTAGGAATTAGCATTTAAAAAACCTTGCAAATTCACTGAAAAAACCATAGGTTTCACACATGTTATAGTTAGCGGAAATTTTACTGATAAAAAACCAGTGAAATTGCCCCGTTATAGTTAGTGCTGGCAACTATAACTCACGCGACCGCAATCTTCTGCTGATGACATATGTGTCTTTATGAAAAAAAAATATTTGTAATATATGTATAGCTAAAAATGTATGGAAGAAGACATGGGCAAATAAGTGTCTAAATACAGTATTAGCATCAGCAGAGGATTGCGGTCGCGTGAGTTATAGTTGCCAGCACTAACTATAACGGGGCAATTTCACTGGTTTTTTATCAGTAAAATTTCCGCTAACTATAACATGTGTGAAACCTATGGTTTTTTCAGTGAATATATATATATATATATATGGTTTTAAATAAGGAAGCGATTACATTATACTCACGCCCTAAGGTAAGTATAATTCATTCCCTCGCCATGCATTGCCAATCACCCCACATATTGTCTTACAGTTCCCACTTTCCCAGTTGAAACTGTGCATTTGTTGGATGACATAAACGTTGGGATTGATGCCAGACTGATTCTGTGCACCCCCTCAGAATATGTTGTCCTAGAGACCAGCTAAACTGAAGCACAAACACAGCGACAACCTCAAAAGTGGCAGCCAAGTGCTCTCCTCCTTAATGCGGAAGCGCACATGTATTTATAACAATGCCATCCATGCTTCTGTGTTGATACCCCAGCTGAGCTGACATTGTGTATTGTCTCTTTGATAGCAAAGTCATCTCATGAACAAAATAATAAATAGCAGCATTTGCACAATGTGTGTCTGGACCTTGTAGGAAATGTTCAAAGTTTCATGATAATGTTCTTTAGTAAAGTAAAGTAGTTTAAAAAAAACTAACCTTGCACTGTCACGCAAGCAAATGTGTGTCAAAAGTCATTGTGTGAAAGAGAAGGCAACTTAAGAAACGTATGCATGTTAAAATGGCAGTGTTTCTTACCGGGCCTAATTGAGCCACACAACAATATTACATCAGTCATTACATCTTCTATGACATCATTGATAATATCACTGCAACATTTGTGATAAACTTATTGATGAGAAAACTGTGCACGGCAGGCGCGAGCGTTATAGTTACCTTAGGGCACGAGTTATAGTTTCTTGACATAACTATAACTGCTGAATTTCCATGGTTTTAATATGTGTTTAAATCTGAAACTAACTAGGACGTCCCTGTAACCTTTAGATTTTGATGACTTTCTTAGGTTTTTTAAATTCTCTTTCCTAACTATAATGCCCCTGTAACGCCCCTGCCTACAGCCGACCCCCAAGATGCACACGGCCTTTGGCCATGCGTAGTGGGGGTTGGCAGTGGTTGTGTGGGTGTGTAACTGTGTGAATGGTTGTCTGAGTGGCTGTGTGGGTCTGTGAGTGGGAGTATAAGTGGTTTTGAAGGACTGTGAGTGGGTGTGTAAGTGGCTGTATGGGTGGGTGAGTAGTTGTCTGGGTGTGTAAGTGGTGTGTGTGTGTGTATGTATTTGTGGGTGTGTAAGTGGCTGTGTGAGTGGGTATGTGAGTGTTTGTATGAGTGGCTTTGTGGGACTGTGAGCTGATGTGTGAGTGCTTTTGTGGGTATCTGAGTTGGTGTATTTTTGGCTATATGGGTGTGTGAGTGGTTTGGTGGGTATGTAAATGGGTGTGTGAGTGTGTGAGTGGGTGTGTGATGGGCTGTGAGTGTTTGTGAGAGGGTCTGTGACTGGCTGTATAAGTGGGTACATGGTTATGTGAGTGCCTGTGTGGGTCTGTGAGTGGATGTGTGAGTGGTTCTCTGGGTCTGTGAGTGGCTGTGTGAGTATCTGTATGGGTGTTTGAGTGGGTGTACAAGTGTTGTCTTGGTGTCTGAATGGTGTGTTACTGGCTGTATGGGTGTGCAAGTGGTGTGTGGGTGGTTATGAGTGTTTAAGTGTGCATGTACAGGGATATCATAGTTAGGATATAGAATTTAAAAAACCTTAGAAATTCACTTAAAAAACTAAAAGTTACAGGTACGTTACAGTTAGGAAATAGATTTTTAAAAACTGTAGAAATTCTCTGAAAAAACAAAGTTTAAGGGGCGTTATAGTTAGTAGTTAAAATGATAAAAACTATAGAAATTCACTGAAAAAAACAGAGGTTACAGAGATGTTATAGTTAGGCTCAGATTTCACTCATAGAAAATCATAGAAAATCCGGAGTTAAAGTTAACTGAGCTAACTATAACTAAAGCCCCTGCAATGCACTGCTCATGACCTAAAATATTACATCATTCATGCCATGCTCAGTGACATTACTGATAGCATCACTGATGACATTACTATGGAAATTAGCATCAGTGAAACCCCATGGACACAATCCGGACAGAAAAGACTGTCTCCAGGAGGAATGCTACTATATTCTGGCCATGAGGAAGAGAATGTCCCACATACTCAGGGTGTAGCACTGATGCTAATGCCAGCAGCCAACAGTTCCAGAATCATCGCAGTGACTTTCCACACAAATAAAAAGAAGACCAATATGAATATTATCCAGTGCTATGAATCTGGAAATTAATGTAAAGAAGAGGAAAAAGAACACTTTCACAATGAACTACAGTCCATCCTACAGAAATGCCTGGGGAGAAACATCACCATACTGATGGGGCACATCAATGCCAGGATTGATAGCGACAGCACTAGGAATGAAGAAGTCATGGGCAACCATGGCCTTGGTGACATGAGCAAGAATTTTGAAAGGCTTGCAGATCTCTTTGCTCTGAACAGTCTGGAGATAGGCGGTAGTGTATTCCCACACAAAATAATACACAAGGCAACGTGGGTGTCACCAGACCATTCAACAGAGAAATCAGATTGACCATGTCTGCATTGCCAAGAAGTCCCAGTCACTGCAGGGTGTGGGAGCAATGAGAAGAGAGGAAGTGGCATCAGACCATCACCTCGTCGTGGTCAGTCGAAAGCTAAAGCTGGAGAAAGTATGGCTGGAACCGACAAACTAACGCCTGCGATTTAATACCATCCTCCTCAAAGATGTCCAGAAATGAAGTGAATACTCAGTCACCCTCAGTAACAAGTTTCAAGTCCTGCAAGAAATAGAGGAGTACAGAGACCCACAAGGAAGTCAATTGGAGAAGATCCAATAAACAGTGACATCAGCCTGCCAGGAGGTACTGGGTCCCATGAAACACCAGCATAAAGAATGGATCTCCTCTGAGACTCTCTGCATAGTCCAAGAGAGAAAGGAAACAAAAGCTGCAGTCAACACCAGCTGAACAAGGGCAGAAAAAGCAAAAGCTCAAGGCAAATACAACAAAACCTTCACGGAAGCCAAAAGAAACTTAAGAGCAGACAAGCGAAGATTCATCAAAGATCTTGCAACAGAAGCCCAGGAAGCAGCAAGTCATGTAACCTTGAAAGAACTCTACAACAGAAGAACAAGGAAACTCTCTGACAGATACAGCAAGCCAGAAAGACCCGTTAAAAACATAGCTGAAAAGACAATCATGGGTAACAAAGGCCAACAACCAAGAGTGGTGTAACACTTTGAAGAACTGCTAAATTAGACCATGCTACAGTCTCTACCAGACATACAGTCCCCCGTCTTCAGAAACCCCCCACCCCGATGGACCACGCACAAAACCACGGCATCATACTAGACTCATCTCTCACAATGAAGCACCAGATCAATGCCGTATCCTCAGCCTGCTTAAACACCCTCTGCACACTTCAAAAAATATTCAGATGGATTCCCCCCGAATCCAGAAAAATGGTCACGCATGCCCTCACCAGTAGCAGACTGGACTGCGGCCACACTCTGTACACCGGAGTCAACAAGAAACTACTTTGCAAGCTCCAGACCGTCCAGAACGCCATAGCCAGAGTGGTCCTAAACATCCCCTGCCACCACCACATCACCCAACACCTCCACAATCTCCACTTGCTTCCCATCAAAAGAATTGTTCAAGCTCCTCACTCACGCTGACTACACCCTCCACAACATCGGACCAGCATACCTAAACGACCGACTCTCCTTCCATGCATCCAAAAGACACCTACGATCAGCAAACCTCTCTCTGGCCTCTATCCCATGCATCTACAAGACCAGAACAGGAGGCAAGTCCTTCTCCTATACACGCAGCCAAGGCCTGGAACGACCTCTCACTCCACATCCGGCAAACCCCCACACTGCCCTAGTTCAGTAAGGACCTCAAGACCTGGCTCTTCGGATGACCCCAGTACTCAACGGAGCTGCGCCCCCCCTAGCGCCTTGAGACCCTCTTGGGTGAATAGCTGTGCTTTACAAACCCTGATTGATTGATTGATAGTCAGCTGACAATGACTTGTCAATCGACAGCAGCACACCAACCAAGGAAGAAATACAGCAAGCCATCAAACATCTGAAAAATGGGAAGGCAGCAGGACCTGACAACATTCTTGCAGAGGGACTGACGGCAGACATTGAGAAAACAGTAGACATGCTCTACCATGTGTTTGGAAGGCTCTGGAAAGAGGAAAAGGTGCTGTCAGACTGGAAGGAGGGATGTCTCATTAAGATCCCAAAGAAAAATGACCTGAGTACCTGCGCAAACTACAGAGGGATAACACTTCTATCAACCTCAGGGAAAATGTTCAACAGGGTCATCCTGAACAGAATGATGGAACAAGCCGGCACTTAGTTGCGAGATCAGCAAGCTGGCTTCCACAACAATTGACCCTGTATAGACTAGATTGCAACACTGTGCATCATCATTGAGCAGTTGATGGATTGGAACTCCTCCATCTATGTCAACTTCATTGACTATGAGAAGACATTCAACAGCGTGGACAGAGAGACCTTTTGGAAACTCCTCCGCCACTAAGGTGAGCCAGATAAACTGGTAAGAATCATAAGGAACTCTTATGAGGGAATGACCTGCAGGATAGTTCATGGAGGACAACTCACCGAAGCCTTCAAGGTTGTTTGCTCTCGCCTTTACTCTTCCTGGTGGTCATCTACTGGATCCTGAAGACATCCACAGCAAGGAGACGAAATGGGATCCAGTGGATACCTTGGACACAGCTCGACTGCCTGGACTTTGCAGACGAAGTGGCTTGACTCTCTCATACCCATTTGGAGATGCCAGAGAAGACTGACAATGTCGCAGCCACATCACCAGATCTGGGCCTCAACATCCACAGGGGAAAAATCAAGATCCTGAAGGCTAAGACGGCCAGCTCCCTTGCAAGCAATGCACTGGAAGAGGTTGAGGCCTTCACCTACCTGGACAGTGTCATAAACAAGCAGGGCATCACAGACACTGACATCAAGGCAAGAATCGGCAAAGCAAGGGCTGCCTTTTTCTTTCGACTACAAAAGATCTGGAGCTCCAAGGACCTTACGCTACAAACTAAGATCAGACTTTTTAACACCAATATAAAATTGGTCCCTATATATGGAGCAGGACAACAGTGACCACCACCAACAAAGTCCAAATCTTCATCAACACCTGTCTGAGGAAAATCCTCCAAATCCACTGGCCAAACATCATCAGCAATAATGACCCATGGCAGCAGACTTTCCAATTCCCTGTTCATGAAGAACTCATGCAATGACACTGGGGCTAAATATGTCACACCCTCTGCATTCCCTCATCAAACACCACCAAAGCTTTGACATGGAACCCCCAAGGGAAAGGAAAAGAGGAAGGCCAAGAAACACCTGGCCCCAATGCCTCAAGGCTGACTGCAAGGAGTTGGGTTACACCTGGAGGCAGATTGGCAGAAAAGCCTCGGACAGAAGTGGCGGGAGAGTCCTGGTTTATGGCTATACTCCAGGAAGGGGTAGTACACATAAGTAAGTAACTACCAACTGGCCCAAGAGATCCAGAACCAACGTACTTAAGTATTGTAGGAAGGGGATTTGCATTGCAAACTCTCTGATAAATACAATTGCAAGGGAAATTCTTTCCAGACACCATAGAAATTTGATTTTGTATTGTGAACTCTTTAATGAATACTTTAGGAAGGTGTACTACATTGTATACGCTGACAAATGCAAAAAGTGAGGGCATGTGCAAAGTGAACTTTCTGACACCTGATAAAAGGGAGATGTTGGTGCTAGGGGAATCATCTTTAGAGCTGAAAGTCTTTTTGGTAGTGACTGGCTATTGACCAGCTCCCAGTCCCTGCTACAATGACCACAAATGTCAGTATTACTCTCAAAGCTGATCTTATTATGTGCCCAGTATGTCAAGAAGATCCTGGGTACATGTTACCCGTTTTGAAGCCTTAACGAAAATGATTAATTGCCTCCGAGTTGCTAGGAAAAGGCTTATGATTAAGGTAACTATCTCATCTTGTTTGGAATATAGGAAAACAGACTTGCTTGACTTGCCAACATTTCTTATCTGTTGGTTTCAGATTGTGGAAAACGCAGCTGATATGCCTGTTGCTTAATTTGCCTCAGCACTCTTCGGTTAAATCACAGTTCAACTTCCTCCACAGATTAACAATCAATAAAGGGATATTGTTTTATGACACTTTTCATGGTGCACAAAGCACTTGCAGGAAGTTATTCTGAGCATCTCAGCTCTCGGCTTCAGCCCTATATACCCTCTCACATGCTTCATTGTGCTTCTCATGCACTCGTGGGTGGGCCCATGTTCCACTGAACCAGAGCAGGCTGCTCCTTCTGTAGCAGGACAGCTGGAGGGAGTGAATCAGCACCTACACAAATGTTTGCTTTTTTTACAGAAATTCAGCCTTGCCGCCCTGCTTTTAACAAAGTTTACTTTGGCTGGAAAGTAAAACAGCTTACCAGTTGGGATATGAGATAGCAAACAAATGCTAAATTGGCAGGTTCCTGTGACATTGAAGGAGTTTGGAGAGAGAGGGCCGACACAATTTTTCTTATTCTTAGTGAAAATCTTTGAGTTAATTACATTTTCACATTCTTTCTTACTGTGATTTATGACCGTCAGCTTTGGCAGTGTTCATCAGAGATCCTGTTGGATCTGTTCTCACTGTTATGGAATACACGTACTGCTCGAATTCCTTATCTGAATTAATGCTACCAGTATTACAATGACTCCTGAATATATTTTTCAAATGTCAGTAGAGAAGCTGCTTTTTATCTCGGTTATTTCCTCTTATGAAGTGCCAACCTCCAACAGTGGAATTCATGAAGCCCATGGCTTAGGGCACACTTCAATGCGCCCTGTAGATAGATCAAGAGTTGGCACAATCTGTGTTGTCCAAGTGAATTTCAATGCCAGAGTAATGCATGACACCCCATAAGGTGTGTCTGCTGTAACAGATCTGTACTTCTTAGTGCCTCCACCAGGATTATGGCCAGTGCTTAATTTGTAAATAAAGAACTGCTGGTGCCGAAAACGTTGCCAAGGAGGCCACAGCCCACATCTTCCTCTGGTTTGCCCAACTTTAACTCCCGCACTCCCTCAGTCTCTACCCTGTAACCATGATTTGCTGTCTGTTCCCTAAGTCATGCCTTTTACTTCTTTACCTACACCGACAGATGAGTGCAAAAACAAAATACAATTAATATTGAGACCACCACCTGCAGGGTCAAAAATCGTAGCCCCGGCCCTGCGAAAGAAGTGCCGGTGCTGAGCACCTGAAAGCACTGGCTCAAATTAAGCACTGATTATGGCAGTCAAGGAAATGCATCACCTTCACTCAAATGACCACTGACTCACGTTATACACTGTGCTTCTGTAGTGAGGTGCACATTCATTGGAGTAATTAAGGGCATCCCTTTTGAAGGGAAGAAGCCGATCTGACAATTATGTGTGCACACACATGCATACACACACATGCGCGCGCACACACACACACACACCATGCAGAGAGGCCATCCACCCTCTCATTATTACAATAGTTCTGTCACTTAGTTATCTCATTCATTTAACCACTCACTCTGCAGGAAGGAATGTATGACGCATGGATTTACGATTCATCCTTTACCATGCATGCCTTTACCATGCATACTCCGTCACCTTTCTATATCCTTACCCACCCGTAAACCTTAAAAATGTCATTACTATACCACCTAATGCACCTACCAACCCCTAAACACAATAATACCCTTACCTCCCTATACCCCTACCCACCCACAATCCCTAAACTCATCCTTACCACCCTATATCCCTACCCAGCCTAAACCCTAAAAAAACCTTAACACCCTATACCACTACCATTCCCTAAACCCTAAAAATACCCTTACCTACCTGTCAGACCTGGCATCCTTAGTGTAGTTTTACCTTCAACCCTTCTGTTTTGCTGACTTCATTTTTGCTGGCTTTAGGACTCTGCACACATTACCATTGCTAACCAGTGTTAAAGTGCTTGTGCTCTCCCCGTAAATCTTGGTAGAATTGGAGCATACCCAATTAGCATATTTAATTTATTTGAAAGCACCTAGTAACCAGGGCTGCAAATTAAATACTACCAGTGGGCCTGCAGCACTGATTGTGCCACAGACTTAAGTAGTACTTTAAATAGGTCTCAGGTCTGCCTTCTGCTGTCTGTGTGTCCAGTTTTTAAACAGCCATGTTGACCGGGCAAAATAAACCTTTTGCCATGCCCAAAACCTCTCTTTTTAATACATATAGGCCACCCCTAGGATAGGCCTTGGACAGCCCAGAGTGAATGTATTTAAAATGTTGGAAATGTACCTTTAAGTTTGACATATCCTGGTAGTGAAAAACTCCTAAAGTCGTTTTTCAATACTACAAGGCCTACCTCTCCTATAGGATAACCCTGGAGTTACTTTATTACCTTTAATAAGATGTAACTTCCAAATGGGAGCATTAACCAGTTCATTTTTGTTGTCTTTGGAATTATAATCAAAAAGTATCACACATGGTGAAAGTTCAAACAGAAGAACAGCAGTTCTCCTTGGAGATGTCAATGGATAAACAATATATAGACAATCACAGTGGCAGAATAAAATAATACTGTTCAAGTATGTCAATACTAAAGAAAAAAGTCAAAGAATCATTGTGTTTGAAAATTACTGAATTTTCATAAATACAAAACTCGATGTGCTCAATGTCCCACGTGAACAAAGAATCGGAAAGAAAAGCAATATAAGACATAACAATTATACAGACATTACACTAAATAAATACACATTTCCAAAAAAACAAAATTACGGCACTGAAACATTATTATTAGCCAATTAAACGAGCCCCGGTATTAATCAAGGGTACCGAATAGCTGGTTTATTTGTATATGTACACATGTGGGACACTGAGCACATCACTTTTTGTATTTATGAAAATGCATAATTGCCACTTTGGGATTACCTCCACAAGCTTGACAACATGGGTCTGAGTTCCTGAACATTGTGTTTAGATTTGCAGGAGTAAAGTACCATCTTATAAAGATTTTGTAGCCGTTTAGGATGAAGAAGCCCTATTCCAGGCGTTATGCCAGGATTTGTCACTTACTTTTAATCCTATTTCTGTTTCCCATTTTACTATATTTGATAACAGTGTCATTTATGTGTTAGTAAATCTTTTGCCTATTCAGTCTAAAACTCAACTGACCATTAGACCCCCTGATCATTCTCTCTGCAGATGATTACTTGACATCTTGGTTCCTAATCTAATAACCAGGAATAAGAAATGTTCTCCTAATACAAAAAAATTCCTGCTTAATGCTAAAATACCCAGAGAGCTTTGCTCATTTTACGACCTGGCTAATGTCTACTCTACACACAAGATAGGGGTAATGATGCACTTTAACATTGATTTCTCAATACAAGCTGATGACAACCCGCCTATGGACCATAGAAGGTTCATCAGAGTGAAGTAGTATAGTGGGGTATTAGTTTTCCACTCCACCTTCGTAGCACAACAAGGTTATCCTTAATGCAGAGAAGACCTACATACTACATCTCAACCAACCACTTTAGCGTTCCAATTTCCTATATTTGCTTGACAATTTTTTATGCAACATACAAGTCCAGTTTTACCCTAATATTTCTCTAAAAGCAGGTCAATCAGCATGTGAAGCCAGGGCCGACTTTAGCGACAAATATTTTTGGTGCCCCCTCACCACATGACTCTCTTCTCGGATTCTCTCACTACCACCTGGCAAAGGTGCCCCTCATCTCGCTAATCATAAGTTATTGCTAAACAAAGTGCCCCCTTGAGGTCAGCGCCCCCCTCCATAGGTCAGAGCCCATTGCGGCCTCCCCAGTCACACTGCCCTAAAGCAGGCCTGCTGTGAAGGTTTGCAGGGGTCATCAGAACCTAGTTATCAATCTCAGTTCGTGCCTGCCTACCAATCCTTGAATCACTTTGTCATGTCAGGAGGCTAGAGTAGCAATCCACTTATGGTTAAATCTGGGGCTTTCACAGAAGGCTAGTGACAGAAAAAACTGGAGGTCACAGTTGTAGAGGGACATTTACACAAATAACACATTTTAATTGTAACTCAAATGTAGGGAACCACAGTGGTTCCAACTCAACACATGATGGCTGATGCTGAGTCAGTGCTTACATGGATCCTGGGACGTGAAATGCACACACAACTAATTTAATGTGTTACGAAATTGTAGGAGATTGTAAACTTCTCAATTGCTAATGTATTGTAAGTCACTCTCCAAAGGAGCTTGGTTTTGAAGACACTACATAGACAAAAAATACCTTATAGGGTTAAAGTTTTAAGAGCCATGAATTCAATTTATGGGGTTGTCTTTCAATGTAGAAAACGTTTGGAGAATTTAGCAAATTGTGTACACTTTGATTCGTCCTGGAATTGGTGCTCCAGAGTCTTGTTTCCATCCTTCACCCAGTTTGTGGTCATGCATTTCGGTCCCCTGTATTCAGAACACGATACATTCCAAAACCTTATATACCTCTCGCTCTTAGATTAAATAATCCAAATGTTTTAGTGGCATCCCAAACCCAGAAAATATATTTTCTCACTAAGGCGTAGTCAACAAAGCAAATTAAGGCTCTTAGTAAAGCTGATATAATTATAGCAGCAGGTAGGAAAGATTTAAAGAGACAAGGTGAGCCTCTTTAAATGTCATTGCATGTAAGTAAACTACATTCTAGGATCTCCTGGGGATTTATTATTCCACTCAATGAAACCTTCAGTGTGGAACCCCATATGTTCCATGGATTGTAGGCTCAGTGTGAATTTCATTTCCTACACCGCATCAACTGTTTCCTAGCGATGTAGCTACAGCCATCCTGGTAAGTGAAGTCACTGTGGACCTGGCTACATTTATGAGGAAAGAAGGTCACTATTTATCAAGCGAGTATGCACTTTTTGATTATTTTGTTCACTGTTAATATTTTTACTGTAGATGTACAATTGGAAATGGAATGCAACTTCATAACATTATGTTCTTTGAGAGAAATTAAAGGATGTGCTACATACAGTAATTGTGTTTCCTTCTACAATAGGTCCCTCATTCAATCTACATCGGAATTACAGGGTGGTAAAATCATCCAGGAGTAAACCTTTCATGGCACCCTTGCAAACATTGTAGTAAACTTGATATTCTTTGGAAACATAATCAAATATATTTGTCTGCTCAATATTTCAACCTCTCCCCCACTGCGTGATGCTGCCTACCCATCCCACTTATCAATCTCTCTGTGAAAAGTATTTTTATAATATCTATACTCGCCAGCATGCAACGTGCTGTGGGCCACTTACAACTTAAACTGCATTACTTTTTAAAAAATCTTTCAATTTACGAAACTAATTTTGGCCGCCGCCACTTTAGGTTGGCAACTTAAAAATGGCTTCTCGATGATTGAATGTGCATATGTTGTGATGCCAGTGGCCATCTTGCAATGGGCTATTTTGTTAGAAAACCCATTTCAAAATTGCCATTGCACCTTCACACATTCGCATGTATGCGATTGCAAGAAAAGCATTGGCAAAGTCAATAGCTTGCCATTTTAGAGTCACAACCTATTGCCTTCCCAATGCTTATTCAATTACGAATTTCATTAATCCAGCTGCTGTTCATCTTGCTTGCCACACCACTTGCTAATACCCCTACATTCCATGGGTGGTAGAAGCATTTTCTGAAATTACACATAACATTTTTAAATTAAGTAAACCATAGTAAGTGTCTCTAAGCGGAGCAGCCCATTCCTGCATCTTTTTACCCTATTTGTTATAGCTCTGCACAGAGTCTGTCTGTTTTAAGTGCTTTGCTATTTTTGTTACACTCTGACTGTCATTACTTTTGCGCTGCAGGAAGTATTTCAAAATGCCCCTCTTGGCTGTGCAGATAATCTCTGGATGCCTTTCTGTCCAATTATCACGTAATAACTTTACACCATCATGAAATACCTTTTGCGTTTCTGTGCTGACTGCCGTGTGTACTTCTGTCGACAGCATTGCCGTACATCAGGCAGTCAATCGATCGCCTAATGTGATATACCACAATCTCTTATCTATCTTTGGTGGCAAGTCATTTCTGAAGCTGGTTATCACTTTCCTAGGAATACTAAACACAGTCATCAGTCCCCAGAGTTCAAAGAGTTTCGTTTCCTGTGTTTTCCTGGTGTCACACTGGTTTTGTGTATTTTTCTCTTTGGGAGTGGTACTGTGTAATCCAGTTAAGCTGTTTAAAGCATGTTTGCTTTTCTCAATGTCTGTAACTGAAGCCATCCGCTTATCTCTTGCTTTTCTACAAACAGTAGATGTAATGGCAAAGGGCATTTGTTCACTGAGGGAAGAAGAAGGCTTTATATCCATATATTATCCCTGGAGCTGTTCCATCGGTTCGAAAGTAGCCTTGAAAATCTTTCTGTTTGTTTAACTTTTGCTTGCAATATTTTTTCGTTTTTTAAAACGTTGCCTCCTAGTTTTATTTTACGTACATTCATTAAACGTTCCTTTGCCGTACTCGTCACACTTGCACTATTTTGTGCGGCATTCTCGGAACAACTGTTGTGCCGACAGAGTTCTCAATGCGTAGGTCTAGGTAGAATGCAGAAAGATTCACATTCCCTGAATAGACGCATATCTGGTGCCCGATCTATGTTATCACTTCCCAGCTTGCACTCGAAATACAATCGAAATACAGGATCGGTATTTGTGGATTCTGAGGTAGACATTTATTTGCAACAGCCAGAGATGAAGGATGGCGTGTAAAATGTTTTTCAGTAGAGCCACTGAACAGCTGCACGCACGCATTAAAGCACATATAATTCAATTTTCCAGGGACGGGTTGTATGACATGGATGCCTTTGCCACGCATCCATTACCACATACTGCCTTTACCGCCCATTGCTTTTGCCATGCTAGAATTTACCACGCATATGCCTGAGCCACGCATGTCTCTCTCTCTCTCTCTATATATATATATATATCCATCAAAAAGTTGCCCATTGCTTGAGGACGCAACTCGAAAACAAGACAGGACCCCATCATTTGCAACAGAATCCTTTATCTGCGAAAACCGGCATTTTTCCTCAGCATACATTAAAAGCCCTACGCGTTTCGAAGACTCTCTCTCCTTGCTCACGGGCTAGCATAAGTGTTTGAGGCAGATATTCGGGGAAGCAAGTCCCGATTCTTAAATGTAGTTCACGCCCCCTGGTGGGCTTGCTCAGGTGCAGTTCATTTGCAAGCATCATGGGACTTGTATTTCTCCCGCGCGCCCACGTTACGTAGTTCGCGGAATTTTTCCGTTTCTACCGTGCGCGTTCGCTACGCGCACTCCGCAATTTTTCATAAAAAATACATTTTTGCCCTTGGGGGTCCTTCTGGGACCCCCTGACCAAGGCTAGGGGGTCAGGAACTGTCCAGCCTGCCCCCTTTTCACGTTATCCACCTTTGTTTTTCACCCCCTCAGACTGCGAGAGACAAAATGGCGGCCGACACTTCCTGGTTTCGACCGATTCGAATGTTTACTAAGATCTAACAACCAATCAGAATCGCGCTCGCGCACGGCAGCGTGCGCGTACGGTAAGCTTACGGTGCGCGCTCGGAGCGCGCCTATAGATATATATATTGATTTAAATGCTATTTTCTCTGGAAATACTGAACAGATTTACACCAGACCTGCAAAAGGCACATCCCTGACCTGAGGACTACCTCTCTGCCAAATTTCAAGTAATTCTGTTCAGCCGTTCGGTCTGCAGCTTGGACTAAAGGTCCTATGGAAAAATGCATGGGGAAAACGTGTTTTGGGACCCCCCCTTTTTCTCAGCCCCCGCTTGACGAATCCCCCCGAGACTTTCAGGGAAGGAGCGGAGCGGAGCGCCCCACCTATTTTGAAAATTTCGCGAGGATTCGTCAATCGGCGCCAAAGTTATTCAAAATAGAATGTTGCGGATTTCCTATGGAAACACGGTCCTAACTATAACTATCTACTGGCGACCGCCAGTAGATAATATATATATATATATATATATATATATATATATAGAGAGAGAGATATATATTACCTACTGGCGGTCGCCAGTAGGTAGTTATAGTTAGGACCCTGTTTCCATAGGAAATCCGCAACATTCTTTTTTGAATAACTTTGGCGCCGGTCGACGAATCCTCGCGAATTTCTCAAAATAGGTGGGGCGCTACGCTCCGCTCCTACCCTGAAAGTCTCGGGGGATTCGTCAAGCGGGGGCTGAGATAAAAGGGGGGTCCCAAAACGCGTTTTTCCCATGCATTTTTCCATAGGACCTTTAGGCAGGGCTACAGCCCGAACGGCTGAACAGAATTACTAGAAATTTGGCAGAGAGGTAGTCCTCAGGTCAAGGAAGTGCCTTTTGTAGGTTTGGTGTAAATCTGTTCAGTAGATTCTGAGAAAATAGCCTTTAAATCAATATATATATCTGAGCCAGCTTACGGTACGCTTACCGTAAGCTTACCGTACGCGTACGGTGGCGTGCGCGAGCGCGATTCTGATTGGCTGTTACATCTAAGTAAACATTCGAATCGGTCGAAACCAGGAAGCGGCGGCCGCCATTTTCTCTCTCGCACTCTGAGGGGGGGGCTGTAAACAAAGGCAAAAAACATATAAAGGGGCTGTTTAGACAGCGCCCATGCACATAGCCATGTTAGTTGAGTCCTCAAAGATCCCCCAAGGCCAAAAACGGTAAATTTTTATTTTTTGAAAATTTCGCCGATTACGCTTACCGTACGAGTACGGTGCGCTTACGCTAAAAATTTTAATAAAAAAAAAAACACTCTCTGTGCATGGCATATTATTGTCATCACTTACAAATTAAATTTAACAGATTACCTATCACAAGGAAGCGCATAATATGTCCTCCATGTGCGCACGGTGCGTAACGTGGGCACGCGGTGCGCGTAGTGCACTGCGTGCCCACCTTGCGTGTACGGCACTAACTGCGTAAAGTGGGCGCGCGGTGCTCGAAGCGCACCGTGCGCGCACGGAACGAACTGCGTTAAGTGGGCGTGCACGCCACGAATGGCGTAAAGTAACTTAGCATTTAAAAAACCGTACAAATTCACTGAAAAAACCATAGGTTTCACACACGTTATAGTTAGGAATTAGCATTTAAAAAACCTTGCAAATTCACTGAAAAAACCATAGGTTTCAGACATGTTATAGTTAGCGGAAATTTTACTGATAAAAAACCAATGAAATTCCCCCGTTATAGTTAGTGCAGGCAACTATAACTCACGCGACCGCAATCTTCTGCTGATGACATATGTGTCTTTATGAAAAATAAATATTTGTAATATATGTATAGCTAAAAATTTATGGAAGAAGACATGGGCAAATAAGTGTCTAAATACAGTATTAGCATCAGCAGAGGATTGCGGTCGCGTGAGTTATAGTTGCCTGCACTAACTATAACGGGGGAATTTCATTGGTTTTTTATCAGTAAAATTTCCGCTAACTATAACATGTCTGAAACCTATGGTTTTTTCAGTGAATAGATATATAGATATATATGTATGACATGGTCAGTGACATTACTTATGACATCACTGAAGACATTTCAAATTATATCACTTATGACATCATCCAATGAGTGTATGTGTTTTGCAAAAAGTTTCTGAGACTTAAAGATATATATTAAGCTACTGAATACATTAAATTACTATTATTTTTGTACTACTAATGGGTCATACTGTTTATAATATATGTCACCTGAGTGGTTGTGTGACTGTCTGTATCCGTGTGTGAGTTGGTGTGTGAGTGGTTGTATAGGTGTGTGAATGGCTTTATGGGTGGATAAGTGGGTGTGTGAGTAGGTGTATATGTGAATACGTGGGTGTGTGTGTAGCTGTATGGGTGAGTGAGTGGCTATGTGAGGGACAGTATTGGTGCGTTAGTGAGTGTGTGAGTGGCTGGGTGAGTGACTAGGTGTGTGAGTGGCTGTATGGGTGTGTGAGTGGCTGTTTGAGTGGGTGTTTGGTTAACTGTGTGGTTGTGGGAGTGGCTGTATTGGAGAGTGAGGGGCATATTTCCTAGAAAATTACACCGCGTGGCACTGCAAGCCATCTTGCTGCACTTAGCTGCGTCACTAGAAAAGTGTAGTGATGAGTCATATTTACAGCAATATGATGCATCCCTGTGCTTTCCTCTGCGCTGGGGCACAACTGGTTGCCTAGCGCCAACGCAGGTACCCTTGTACCATGGTGGAACGGTGTCTGCATTGCAGGGATGGTTATTTTTGTGCTGGAAGGAACACTTTTCTGCATAAAAACAATAAGTTATGGAATTGTCCTCCTTCTATGTGTGCTGCATCCTGCAGCACACATAGAAAGAGCAAAAGATGAGGAGAAATAGAGGTATTTTCCCTCGTTTTGTCACTTTAACGCCTCCCACGGTAAAAAAAATGGAATCTGATGCATTCCCAGGTCTACGAAACATTGTGCATCTGAGAATGAGTCAGGTTCCATGGTTTTTGCGTGGGAAAAGCCACAGCAACACCCATAGAACTCTCCTTTCACGCAGAGTAATGTGTGAAATGGGGCCATATTTACAAGGCCAGGAAAAGCCATGCAGAGTGGCTTTACGTGGTCTTTAAAGAATGGGCCTGCACACTGTGCTTCCAGAAGGTCACAAAAGTGACGCTCTGGTGGCGTAAAAGTGCCACAGGGGCATTGTAAATATGCTCCTGAGTGTCTTTGTGAGTGGCTGTATGGGTTAGTGAGTGGTTGTGTGAGTGCTTCCAGGATCTGTTAATGGATATAAACGCTTGTGTGAGTGGATGCATGAATGGTTGTATGAGTGAGTGGTTTGTTGAGTGGCTGTGGGGGTGAATAAGTAGGTGTGTGAGTAGCTGTATGGGTAGGTGAGTGGCTTGGGAGTAACTTTATGGGTAAGTGAGTGGCTGTGACAGTGGCTGTATGGGTGAGTGAATGGGTGTATGAGTGGCTCTATGGATAAGTGAATGGGCGTGTGAGCAGTTTAATGGGTATGTGAGTGGGTGTATGTGTGGTTTTGTGGGTGTGAGTGGATGTGTGAGTGGTTCTGTGAATTATGTCATCAGTGATGTCATTTGAGATGTCATCAGTGATGTCACTGACCATGTCATGAGTAATGTAATATGTGAGGTCCTAAGCAGCACATTGCGGGCCGTAAGTTACAGTTAGGTCAGGTAACTATAACTGATGAATTTCACTGGTTTTGTACGAGTGAAATCTGAGCCTAACTATAACGTCCCTGTAATGTTTAGATTTTTCTAGTCAGTTTCTAAGGTGTTTTAAATCTTATCTTCTAACTGGAACCTGTAAGCTTTAAGAGTGGGAGTGGGAGTGGTTTTGTAGGTGTGTGAGTAGGTGTGGGAGTGGCTGTATGGGTCTGTGAGTGGATGTGTGAGTGGTGTTATGAGTCTGTGAGTGGGTGTGTGAGTAGCTGTATGGGTGTGTGAGTGTGTGTGTGACTGACTGTATGGGTCTGTGAATGGGTGTCTGAGTGGCTGTATGGATCTGTAAGTGGGTGTGAGAGTGGCTGTATGGATCTGTAAGTAGGTGTGCAAGTGGCTATAAGGGCATGTGAGTGGGTGGGTGAGTAATGTTCTGAGTGCGTGAGTGGCTGTATAGGAATGTGAGTGGCTGTGTGAGTAGTTATGTGGTGTGTGAGTGGGTTTGTGAGTGGCTGTGTGGGTGTTTGTTGGGTGTATGAGTGGCTGTGTGGGTCCATGAGTATATGTGAGAGTGGCTGAATGGGTGTGTGAGTGGGTGTCTGAGTGTCTGTGTGGGTGTGTAACAAGCTGTGTGAGTTACTGGGCCAGAACGGAAAATCACCTGTCCCTTTATCCAACAAGAGTTCACAGTTTTGCTGAAAAAGTCTACTTAACTTTAGTACTTTCAGCTGGTTAATTAGTAAGTGCTATATCATTGGGTAATAACTAGTGCATATGCTGCACTACAGCCACATAATGGACCATGAGGAAATGTCTCCTGGGACCTTGTGTGCATGGCATTGTGATTGTTTCTCGAACGTCTTGATCCACAAATCTGCAATAACATGAATACTCGTCTAGAGAACAGAACAAGACTACAAAGAGGAGAATCTCCACCAAACAAGGGTACTTCCTCTTAACTTCATGAAGTAAGTGCTTCTTTGTTTGGTCGAGATGTCCTCAAAATTCCTCTGCATCAAGTATGGTCACCAAAATCGGTGGAAACGCACTCGGAGGCCTTTTTGGTAAGCTGTCCATCAACGTTGGAAAAGGTGGGAAGACCTGTGCATACTACTAAGGAACATTGGGCAGGGCCAAATTGGCGGAGCTTGCAGATGATTTTGGGCATTTACATACTCAGGTTAATTAAAACAGAGAACCATGGATTCTGCTCTCAAGACAAGAAAGAAACCACTCGTCAGAGTCACTATAGATCAGATTGTGTTCCTATAGATCAACAATGCATCCACTTCCATTAATGGTTTCAGATTGCTTTCCAATGTGCAATACGGTAGGAAACACACTTGCTTTGCCTTCACCAAGCCCAAGAAGTTAGGATTATTTGTGCTTTACATAAGTAGAGCTTCGGCTGGGGCACCTGCTGTGTTCATATTTGTAAGAGCTTCCCGTTGAGGTTTAATTTCTGTGAAATGAGAATCAGGGCCATAATGGAACCTCATTTTTTCCTAGCGTCTGCAGTTTTCCCGAAAATGTAAACCCACTTGAGTACTTTCTACTGGTTAATTAGTAAGTGTTACCTCATTGGATCAGTGCCAAGTGCATATTTTACGCTACAGCTATGCAAAGGACTATTAGATAATGTAGTGCCCTTGTGTGCATGTAATTTCGGCAATGTGATTGTTCCTTGAGCATCTTCACCCACAAATCTGTGATAACATAAATCCTCATACAGAGAAGATGACGAGACTACAAAAAGGTGAATCTCCACCAAACAGGGGTACTTCACCTTAAATCTATAATTTTAAAGGGGGGGCTGCGTGGCCCCCCTCCCCAGTACAATTTCTGCCCCAGGGCCCCTATCCCCTGGGACTTGGCCTCCTGATCATGGGTGCAATGTTAGGGAACGAGGGGGGAGCCTCAATGCCCCCGTCACTGTGCTGGCTCCCCACCTCCAGGGGAAGCTGCCATTGCTCTCTCACGAAGGGTGCAGGCAAAAATGCTACTCCCTGCATGTGCAATTGACAGCAGGCAGGAAAACAGATGAAAAGTCCACTCCCAGCGCGGGGGAGCAGTTTCCATACTCCCGTCTGCCAGGAACAGACTTACAGTTTGCTTTTGAAGGAAGCTGGCTCTCTATATAGTGTACTAAAATGAAGTAAACTATGCAGATAGTCCAGAGAGACCCAGATTTGTATACAAAGGCAAAGGTAAATATTACTAACTCTCTTTTTGTGGTAGTGTGGGTGAGCAGTCAGGCTTATCAGAGGGTACTCTCAGATGCAGGAAGTAAATGACACACGCGCACTCACGAATAAATCTGAGATCAATTTACAAAAATAACTCCGATTTTTTTTTTTTTTTTTTAAAGAAACCTTTATTGGACTTCAATGAGTTACAAACATGGGCCTACAACCCTTTGGGCCGGCCGCTAGGTAGCATGAAGCTTATCATTCACAGTTATACAAATTGATCAATCCGGGTAGCCCGTCGGTCCATCATCTCACCCAATGAAGGCGAAAGCAACAGTTGAGTAAATACGGTTTCAGTTTTCAATTTAAAATTAAGAAACATTACACACAAACAAGGCAATGGACAGTGTAAATAGCAGGACGCGCTCCCCGAGGTAGGGAACCAATGATCAGCAGCAGAGAAGGGAGGGGGGCACGGGAGCAGAGGAAAAAACAAACTGTAACACACTCATAACGGAACAGACGATGAATGCCTGGCTAGGGGGACGAAGAGGCATCCAGCCCAACAGCCAGTGGAGGGGCACAGATGTCTCCGCGATAGGCGTTCCACGGACCCCACACCCCAGTCCATTTCCGCGGCTTGCCTCTCGCTACATACACCGTCTTTTCTCTAAACATGCACCAATCCATATTCTCCTTCCACACCGAGACCGTGGGCGGCCTCTGGGAACCCCATAGCTGGGCGATGTTACGTTTGGCCACCATATTTCCCAAAGTCGCCCACCGCGTCTGTGCCACATTATAATCGTTTGGCTCCCACACGTTCAGCAGGCACCTCCTAGCTTCTGGAAGCAGCGCAACATGAGTGACCTCCTCCATTACCGCATGCACCCAACGCCAAAAGAGCGCCACCTCAGGGCATTCCCATATAATGTGAAGGAAAGTACCCAGCGAACCACAGCCACGCTTACACATCCCATCCACGGAGAAACCCATGCGCATCAGGTGGGGACCAGTAACGTACACTCTATGGAGTATCTTTAGTTGTACGAACCGAAGGCGGGCCGGAATTGCCACCTCCCGCGGGGAGGCTATTGCCGAGACCCAGTCCTCGTCATCTAATTCCAAACCGTCAGCCACCCAGATCTCCCTCAAGCGGGTCAACAGATCCGCCCGATCGTTGATAAGCTTTTTATAGATCAAGGAGATTGTGCTGTCAGGCACGTAGCCATCGAGCACCCTATCCTCCAGCGGGGAATTTTCCGGGATAGCGGTGGCATCAGGGAAAACCGAGCGCAATGCATGACGGACCTGGGCATATCGGAAATACTCTCTATCGTTTAGCTTATATTCCGCTTTCAACATTTCAAACGTTTTAAACTCCCCTTTCACCCAGAGGTCACTCACCTTACATGCCAATCATATCCCATTTCTCAAACCCTTTGGTTTTCCACAAACAGCCCAGCCTATCCGAAGCATACAGTGGAGTCGCTCGAGTCAGGCGGCCCTTCCAACCCATCGCAGCATTAGCAGCATGCCACACACGTACCGCTATCTTTGTTGGGCCTGTCAACTGCACACCAGGAGACCTCGAATACAGTGCTCTATTATAATCCCCCCCAGGCAATAGCATTTTATCCATCTCGAACGCCGGGTTCAGGGCCGGCCCGTACATCCCGTGGTTCACCGCCGCCAATTGGGACGCCCAATAATATCGCTTGATATCGGGGAGTGCAATACCCCCGTCATACCAAGGGAGTGTCAATTTTGCAAGAGCGATTCGGGATCGCCCGTCCCAAAACAACCGCCTCTGCAAACTCTCAACCTCACGGAAATAGCGGGCCGGTATGACGTCGAGTGTATTTTGCAGTGCATACAGGAATCGTGGCAGCGACATCTTTTTAAATAACGCCGCGCGTCCGAGCGGCGAAAGCGGAAGCTGTCGCCACCTCGAGACGTCGGCCCTCAGTCGTTGGAGTGGGGGGAGTAGGTTCCGTTCATAACGGGCCACAGGGTCCAAAGTTATGAACACTCCCAGGTATTTGAACCCTGACAGCGCAATCTGAATAGGGCAGCCACGCGGAAGGAGAGGAGCGTCCCCAGAGAGAACATAGACGCATGACTTGGCCCAGTTAATGACCAAGCCGGAGTTGCGACCAAATGAGTTGAGAACATCGACCAGTACTATCAAAGACTGCCGGGGAGATGTGAGGTACAGGAGAATGTCGTCCGCATAAAGAGAAATGCGGTCCTCAAATTCAGGCGTCCATCTAATGCTGCGCAATGAGGGCTCCCATCGTAACCAGGCAGCCAGAGGTTCCAAGGCAAGCGCAAAAAGGAGAGGCGACAGCGGGCAACCCTGCCGCGTGCCTCTTCCCAACCCGAAGGGAGCCGACACTCTGCCATTCACAACTACCTGGGCCAACGGTTCCTCATACAGCAACCTCACCCAACCGATAAACCCGGGGCCAAAACCAAATTTCGCAAGCGCCGCCCAAAGATATGGCCATTCTAGGGTATCGAACGCCATAGTGGCATCCAGGGACGCCAAAACGGCCGGTTCACGTATGTACTCCGCTCTGGCGAGCACTCCATGAAGACGCCTCAGGTTCAGGGCCATATTACGGTGAGGAATGAAACCGGACTGATTCGGATGGATCAAGTCGCCGATGACCCCAACCAGACGGTTAGCTAAAACCTTAGCAAGAATTTTAGGCTCAGCATTTAATAAGGAGATGGGCCTGTAAGAAATACACCGATCCCGCGGCTTCCCCTCCTTGTGAATCACAACTATGGTAGCGAGACGCTGATCATAGGGGAGGGAGCCCACGTCACGTGCCTCAAGAAACATGTCGCGGAGATGAGGCGCCATCTTGTCCGGGCGCAATTTATACAGTTCAATGGGAAGGCCATTGGGACCCATGGCCTTGCCGGAAGCGATCGAGCGAATAGCCAAAGCAATCTCGTCAGGCGACAACGTCGCATCCATCAGTGCCCTATCCGCCTCAGACAAAGACGGCAACACTATATCTCTCAGCAACAGATGAGAGTCATCCTCAAGACCATTCGAGACTGGAGAATAGACGTCACGGAAATAAGTCGCGAAACATTCAACAATTTCCACAGGGTCAGTCACACGCACGCCATCCGCTCTCTCAATAACCGGCACCACTCGACTCGCTCTCTCCTTCTTGTCCAACCATGCAATCAATTTACCAGCCTTGTCCCCCACATCGTATAAGCGCCCCTGTTGCTCTCTACTCATCACTTTGGCTGCGTCAGTAACCAACGCTCTATAGTCGAGCTGCTTAAGACTGAGAACATGCAACGCCTCTTTCGTAACACCCAGTTCCAAGTCCTCCTCCAACTTGGCTATGTCGTTTTCAAGGCGAACCACCTCTTCATTCTTGCTTTTCTTGGAGTGGGAAATGAGAGAAAGAGCCTGCCCACGGAGCACTGTCTTGAAGGCCTCCCATAACGAGACAGCAGAGGATACTGACCCCACGTTTTCAGTGAAATAGCGGTCAATAGACTTGACCAGGTCCGCCCGGATTTTAGGATCACGCAGGTACCAGGGGTTTATCGGTGCCACCCTCCCTTCAGCCCCGTGTGTGACCTCAAGGTGCAACAGTAGTGGGGAGTGATCGGAAATACCCCGGGCCAGATGTCTTACTTCTCTAATCATCCCAGCTTGGGCCGCCGGCATAAGGACATAATCAAGTCTCGACAAACTCCCATGGGCTCCTGAGTGAAAGGTGTATTGCGCCTGCCCCGGGTGCATTAGTCTCCAGCAGTCTATCAGTCCGAGGGTATCTATAAATTCACTCAGCCAGGCCTGTGCCCCCGGTAGATCCCTGGGAGGGTGACGATCCACCCCGCCAGATACGACAGAGTTAAAATCGCCCCCCACCACCAGAACCCCCCCCCCGGAGTCCCAGGACCATGCGCCCCAAATCAGCGAAAGTTACGGTCTGTAATCCTGGCGGGACATAGACAGAAACAAGCGAGATGGTTCTGCCCTCCCATCGGCCTACAAGTGCAGCATACCGCCCCCTATCATCAAGGATCACATCGTCCACCTCCAACGGGAGAGAGGCTCTGATCAAGATGCCCGCCCCGCGTGAGCCAGAAGTGAACCCAGAGTGCGCAACCAGACGATATCCCCTCCTATTCATAGCATGGCAAGAATTCCCAATTAGATGCGTTTCCTGCAGAAAGACAATATCTGGCAACAGTCGTTTCAAAAACTGCAGCACTACTCCGCGTTTAATCCTATCTCCCAAGCCATTCACATTCCACGAGAGTACCCTCAATCCCCTACCCCCCATCCCAGCGCACAATCCCCCCCCCCAGAGAACACGATCCCGACCACCAATAGTATAGCGTGAAGTTGCCTTGTAGAACATTCAAACATTCCCCAACTCCCCCCCTCCCCCCCCACCTTCCCGTTACAACTCCCCCCACCCTGCACCCCTGCGTGAGCCCATGTAGCCCCCCCAACTTGCAGTGTGCCTGTCGCCCTAACATAAACTACGCTACAAAAAGAGACCCCAGAGGAGGAAAGAGCCCCACTGAGCACCCCACAACCCCCGGGCATTGAATAGAAACACCAAACCAAAATATGGAAGTGTCATCACAGTAGTCAGTCACCGGGAACCAAAAGTCTAATCCTGTCCATCCAAGCCCGCTCCGTTCCCTTCGGTCTGTCCCTCTCGACGTCGGTGCTGAGGCAGGGTATCAAGCCAATCTCCAGCCTCCTCCGGCCGGTCAAAGAAGTGCGTCCGATCCTCAAACTCAACACGCAACCTGGCCGGAAAGAGCATCGCATATTTCAGGTCCATGTCTCTCAGCCACCGTTTAACGCCCATGAACTCCTGTCGCTGCTTTTGGACCAATTGTGTAAAGTCCGGGTAGAAGCTGATATGAGTGTTCTCGAACTTCGTCGGCCCACTCACCCTCGAGGCCTGCAGTATAGCATCCCTGTCCCTGAAATGAAAAATTCTGGCAATGATGGGCCGTGGGGGAGCGCCCGGTTTGGGCTTACCACCCGGAACTCTATGGGCCCGCTCAACTGCAAAGAATTTACTCAAACCTTTGGGTGCGAGATGGTTGATCACAAGGTCTTCCACGAAGAGGTCAGCTGCAGGGGCCTCTGATTTCTCCGGTACCCCGATTATGCGCACATTATTCCGCCGAGCCCTACTTTCAAAATCCTCCAGTCGACGGACAGACAAAGCGGTGGACGCCCGCAGATTACGGACCTCCGCTTGCAGGTCAGAAACGTCTGTTACCAGACTCGACGTCGTCAGGCCCAAGGATTTGACCTTTTCATTTGTTTGTGAAAGGTCCGCTCTGACTAGTTTAACATCGATCAAGACCGCGTCCAATTTATGGGCCAATGTGTCGAATTGCTGACCAACCGCCACTTTCATCTCATCGATGGCGCCCATGACGTCCTGCAATGTTAACTCCGTCGATGATCCCGGGCCATCCTTGCGTCTCTCCGGTGACTTATGAGAGCCACCAGGGGAACCTCTCGACTGGGTATAGCGATCCATGCTGTTAGCTTGAGTATGAGCTCCCCGCCTAGTCGTCTTGGATTTTTGCTTATCCCCGTCCAGTCTAGCCGCCATTGTCAGATGGTCGCCAAGGGTGTCGGCCACCAACACGATGAGCAATCCCCAGAGAGCCAATCTAGGGAGCCTCGGTGAAAGGTAGCCCAGGCTAGTGTCCAAGAGCAGGCAGGATACTCAGTCATCTCACTATAAATCTGTGCTGACGATCCAGGGCCCCTCAGTTTCAGCGAGGAGACCCGAAACCGAAAGTGAAAGTAGGGGGTGCGCACCGGTCCAAGTCCCGCATGCCGTTGTTGTTCACTTTCTGCCCGGGCACCGTGCCAACTTGAGTCCGGGGCAAGGTCCAGAGTAGGCCGCCAACTTGGAATCGTTGCTATTCCGGTTCCCGATGTCCGATTCAAATTTGGACAAGTATCACCTCCGCGTAGGTTCGCCCGTAGAAGCCCGTCGATGGAATCAGGATAAATTCAGGATAGACGTGGGAAGTTGTGGAGGCCCGCGGGAGCCCTGTGCCTACGCGGCCATCTTGGTTGCGCGCTAGGCTCCTCCCCCAATAACTCCGATTTTTATATAATTTTTCAGACCAAGAACTTAGTTCTACCCTAAATACTTTTCAAGATATGAATTTTTCAAGTTTGCAAAATAAATTCCTTTTGTGCACACCATTTAGGTCAATGGGAGAAAATAGAAAAATGCAATTAAAATTACACAGTTGGATTTCAAGGTTCACTTTCTGGATTTAGGTAAGTGGCAAGGTCAGGTCCAATGCTCCACCAGTGGAATCTCAGGATAATCCCAGATTCAACCGGGAGCAGGGTGTTGAGGTTGTTGGAAGCTGATGCGCTATGAAGATGGGGGCCACCTGAAAAAACACTGCACAAGGGGACTTAAAGGTAAGTCTGAGGGATCCCACTCAAGGGAGTGGGTTACAAGGGTCTCAGAACCATGGGAGCACAGCTGGTTCTTCGGTACCTAGGTTGGGCGGGCTGGGTGCAGAGCAGATAGGTCAGCCGGGTGGTGTGATTCAAGATGTTCTTGGGGTCATGGGCAGGCGGGTTGTAGAGGCAATTTAGGGACAACTGGGCCACTAATGAAGTGGGTCTCAGGAATATTGACATCCCTTATTGGGTGTTAGCTTCCTGGGCAGTTGGAGTCCGGATTGGACTCTTTTTGTCAGGTTCCACTGTGACTCCTTAAGATCCGAGCGATGCACAACGGGTTCCACCTCCAGATGTCCCCGACTCTGGATTAAACCAACACAGAGTACTAGGGCAATCAGGCGAGGGAAAGGAATTAGGGAGGGGACAGCGGGGAGGAGGATACCTGCAACGAAAGAATGCAATAATATAAACAGCACAACAAAACAGCTACTCTTATTAGGTCTCACTATAAATGCCTTATACATGTGTGTCTCTTTTAGAACTCCACTGAGCATACAACAAGTCCACATAGAGATGCGTCTCCCCATGAATGACACCATGTACCCTGCACAAGAAAGCAATATCAGACTATCCATTCAATGCCTCCCCCTTCTGGCCCAGAGCATAAATAGACACAACTGCTTATCCGGATGCTCCCTTAATATATAACAAAAAGGTTGCCAGAATGCCAACATTCCTTGTTAGCACTAGAACTGCAACCACATCAAGGCTTGATTCAGCAAGGAGTCACAAAACGGAAGCATTATCTTTTCCCCCAAAGTCGCAAACAAACCTAAGGATTAGTCTATTGGCCTCCTGATGCCCTGCCTTCCTAGAGGCGAAGAAAATAAGAGTCTCGAACAAAGCAGCTCCCCCCAGTACCTGTCTAGCAGTCTGCCTACGAGGGTTGCCGTCTTTTCCTTAGCGCAGCTCGAGGGTGAGCAGCGCTGAAGAGAAACATCTGCAAGGAGCAAGAGTTAACACAGGGTGTGCTTCCTTCATTGCCATCTCAACCCCGGAAGCCGCCGCTGTGCGAATCGTCACCCACGTCCAGGAGCGTAAAGAGCTCCTCTTCGTTCTCGCAGCCGCGTAGAACCAACCAAGACCAAGAGCGGCGGCGCGTACGTCAGTGCACCGAAGCGGTCTCCCCAGTCGAGGGAACCGCAAGAGTTCTCACTGGAAGCTGAGCGTCCTCACTGCTTCCCGCTTCCATCAACAGTATAACGCGCACCTGCGAGGTCGCGTCACCAAGATTTTAAGGCGTTGGCCCCGCCTTCCAGCCGCAGGGTTTTCTGGGGACTGTAGTTTCGGGTCCTTCCAGAGTCCCGGTAGGCACCCATGCTCAGCGCCTGACAGTATGCCCCCCTCCCATGCGCCTCCTAGATCCAGGCTTGCCCGGAAAGCGGGCGTGAAACAAGCGCACCGCAGCAGGAGCGTGGACATTCGACGACGGTTCCCAGGAGTCGTCCTCCGCAGAATAACCCTTCCACGCAATGAGATACCACAGGCGGCCCTGACGGTACTTTGAATCCAACACCTTCCAAACCTCGTATTCCAGCTGGCCGTCGCGCCACACAGGCGGGACCGCCTCTCTCCGGGCCCCGACCGCCGGCTTCAGCAAACTGCAGTGAAACACCGGATGGATGCGTAGAGAGGTGGGCAACTTCAGCCGATACGCGACTGATCCAATGCAGCGCATCACGATATAAGGACCGATAAATCTGGGATGGAAGATGCTGCGTAACTTGAAGCGGATGTACTTCGTGGACAACCACACTCGGTCGCCGAGGGCCCCTCCTGACATGTGACGGTCAGCCCAGGACTTGTAGAGTTGCTTCGCCCTTTCCAGGTTCCTCTGTACTTTACCATGTATTGCCCGAAGGACCTTCATCTGAGAGGCAGTTGCAGGCTGGTTCATCACCTCGCCGGAGAACGACAAAGGAAGGACCTTGGCATGGAACCCGTGGTTGGCCCGAAAGGGGGATTCCTTTATGGAGCTGTGCCACGCATTATTATAGGACAGTTCAGCCAGCCACAGTAGCGACACCCATGAGGCGCTTGCTTCTTTCGAGTAACACCTCAGATAGGATTTGAGGGTCTGATTCAGCCGTTCTGTTTGGCCATCCGTCTGCGGATGGAAGCTGGTGGACGTGGCGACCTCCACTTGCAAGGCCTTACACCATGTCTTCCAGAAGCGTGCAATGAACTGCGGGCCTCTGTCAGACACGATCACTCCCGGAAATCCATGCAACCTAACCACATGAGATAGTAACAGCTGAGCGGTTTGACTCGCCGTGGGTAGGTTTTTGCATGGAACGAAATGTCCCATTTTAGTGAGGCTGTCCACAACCACCATGATAGCATTGCATCCCTGGTCAAGCGGCAGTCCCAGCACAAAATCAATGCTTATGTTTTGCCAGGGCCTAGCGGGAGTAGGCATAGTGACCAGTTTGCCTTTGGCTTTAGAGCGGTCTCCCTTGGCACGGGCACAGGTGTCACAACGTTTTACCCAAAGGCCGACGTCCTTGTCCATGCTTTCCCACCAGAGCTGTCGTTGCAGGAGATGCAGGGTCTTTGTGCAACCTGGATGTCCGGCTAACATCGAGTCATGACACCATGTGAAAGCCTTGCCTCGAAGAACCAGCGAAGGCAAAAACAACTTGTCCCGAAAGAACGGCAAGCCCTCTTTGACCTTTCGAAGCGGCTCCTGATCTGCTCATCTTAGCCATTGAACCAGCGTGTGATGTGTCTTTATTGTGTCCAAGAACGTATTCAATGTGACCGAACATACCACCTTCTCTGGAGGAATGATGGCTTCGGTGATGCCTTGTCTGGACCCCTGCCCTTCTTCTTGTCGGGATAGCAAATCAGCCTTTTTGTTTTCAGAACCTGGACGAAAGGTGACTATAAAGTCAAAGTCAGCAAAAAACAGCATCCATCGCATCTGTCTTTGTGTGAGATGGCGGGCCGTTTTTAGGTACTGAAGATTCCGGTGGTCAGTATACACTGTGACCTGATATTTAGCCCCACACAGATAATGCCTCCACTCTTGGAACGCCTTTTTTATAGCCAGCAATTCTTTTTCCGCTATTGTGTAGTTCATTTCGGCCGGAGTTAGCTTCCGTGACAGGAAGGCGATGGGATGCAGTTGTCCCGAGAGCCTCTCACGTTGCGACAAAACGGCTCCCACAGCTATGTCGGAAGCATCTGCTTCAACGATGAACGGCACGTCAGGTTGAGGATGTTGCAGAATAGGGGCTGTGGTGAATGCCTATTTTAGGTGGACAAAGGCCTCCATGGCCTTTGGGGTCCAACAAAAAGGGTGTCGCTTTCGTAACAAACGAGTGAGAGGAGAGACTAGCTGCGAGTAATGCGAGATGAATCTCCGGTAGTAGTTGGAAAAACCCAAGAAACACTGCACATCTCTCACAGTCTTCGGAATCGGCCAATCCTGCACTGCCCCCACCTTTCTCTCCACCATGCACAACCCGGAGGGACTTAAGACCACCCCCAAGAATTCAACCCTCTCCACGTGGAACTCAGATTTGCTCAACTTACAAAACAAACTGTGTTCCCTCAGCTTGTGTAATATCTGTGACACGTGTTTGATGTGTGCTCCCTGATCGTTGGAATAAATCAGTATGTCGTCTATGTTCACAACCGCGGTCTTATCTATGTACTCCTTTACAACATCATTGCAAAGCCCGAACGGCATAACCAAATACTCAAATAAACCATAGCGTGTTTTAAACGCCGTCTTCCACTCATCTCCCTCCCGTATCCGAACCAGATGATAGGCTCCCCTCAAATCTAGTCTAGTGTAGATGGCTGCCTCCCTCACCTGATCCAGCAAGACAGGGATGAGTGGAAGAGGGTATCGCTTGCGGACTGTGTTTTTGTTCAACACGCGGTAGTCTATACATGTCCGTAATTCGCCGTTGGCTTTTTTGATAAAAACAAGAGGCGAAGCGGCAGGGGAACGGGAGGGCCTAATAAACCCTATGTCCACATAATGATCCAGGTAGTGACACAGATGAGCGGTCTCTGGTTCTGATAAGGCATACACTCTACATGAAGGCATGAGTGCCCCGGGAATCAAGTCGATCTGGCAGTCATAGACACGGTGTGGCGGCAGATGCGCAGCCTTAAGTTTGCTAAACACGTCCCTATACCCTTCATACACCGAGGGACGGATCGTCTCCTTCTCGGCGGTGGTAGCGATGTGGTACCCCTGTGTGAGAGCCAGTAGGTGGGAATGGTACTTTTGTACACAGTTCACTCTACACTCCTCTGATCCGAACTCCACTGTCTTCCGTTTCCAATCGATCATGGGATTGTGGCTCCCTAACCAGGGCATACCAAGTATGATTTGGTACTGAGGTGCCTTGATGATGTTTAACGCTATCTTCTCTACGTGATCCCGGTCTTTCCCTTTTTTGATCAGGGTTAGCGTCTCCGTGACTTTGGTGATGAGCCCTGATTTGAATGGCTTCCCATCTACCGCTAACACTCTTTCCGGTATCTCCCTAGGGATGCGTAGAAGTCCCAGGCGCTGCACCAACCCGTTATTAATAAAGTTCCCGGTGGCTCCTGAGTCAACCATTACCTCCACCTCATGGGCGTGTTATTCTGTCAGGTTCCACGGTGACTCCTTAAGATCCGAGCGATGCACAACGGGTTCCACCTCCAGATGTCCCCGACTCTGGATTAAACCAACACAGAGTACTAGTTCAATCAGGCGAGGGAAAGGAATTAGGGAGGGGACAGCGGGGAGGAGGATACCTGCAACGAAAGAATGCAATAATATAAACAGCACAACAAAACAGCTACTCTCATTAGGTCTCACTATAAACGCCTAATACATGTGTGTCTCTTTTAGCACTCCACTGAGCATACAACAAGTCCACATAGAGATGCGTCTCCCCATGAATGACACCATGTACCCTGCACAAGAAAGCAATATCAGACTATCCATTCAATGCCTCCCCCTTCTGGCCCAGAGCATAAATAGACACAACTGCTTATCCGGATGCTCCCTTAATATATAACAAAAAGGTTGCCAGAATGCCAACATTCCTTGTTAGCACTAGAACTGCAACCACATCAGGGCTTGATTCAGCAAGGAGTCACAAAACGGAAGCATTATCTTTTCCCCCAAAGTCGCAAACAAACCTAAGGATTAGTCCATGGGCCTCCTGAAGCCCTGCCTTCCTAGAGGTGAAGAAAATAAGAGTCTCGAACAAAGCAGCTCCCCCCAGTACCTGTCTAGCAGTCCGCCTACGAGGGTTGCCGTCTTTTCCTTAGCGCAGCTCGAGCGTGAGCAGCGCTGAAGAGAAACATCTGCGAGGAGCAAGAGTTAACTTCTCCCGCAAATGCGGGACTCGGTATACACAGGGTGTGCTTCCTTCATTGCCATCTCAACCCCGGAAGCCGCCGCTGTGCGAATCGTCACCCACGTCCAGGAGCGTAAAGAGCTCCTCTTCGTTCTCACAGCCGCGTAGAACCAACCAAGACCAAGAGCGGCGGCGCTTATGTCAGCGCCCCGAAGCGGCCTCCCCAGTCGCGGGAACCGCAAGAGTTCTCACTGGAAGCCGAGCATCATTACTGCTTCCCGCTTCCATCAACAGTATAACGCGCACCTGCGAGGTCGCGTCACCGGGATTTTAAGGCGTTGGCCCCGCCTTCCAGCCGCCGGTTTTTCTGGGGACTGTAGTTTCGGGTCCTTCCAGAGTCCCGGTAGGCGCCCATGCTCAGCGCCTGACACTTTTTCTTGGTATATTTTGCAGGGGTCTGGAACAATGGGTATGCGTGTGGCATGGCTCTGGTAGACCCTAGTGTCTCCAACCTTGATGGGGAGACAGATCTGACCCTCCAGAGCTTATGTAGTTCTTTGTGCACTGGAGTTGAAGGGGAGCAGCAAGTCGGCAAACTGTACTATGCGGGTTTGGTGCCTGCAGTCTGCAGGGGAGTAGTTTCTCTATCCCAAGGGAGTTCTCTGTTGATTAGCAAAAAGCTGGGGGTGTGTGGGGTTCTTGAAGTCCTCACAGCAGCAGGACAAGACAGCACACCACAATTGACAAGTCCTCGAAGCAACAGGCAGGGTTGTGTGCCAAAATTCTGCAGCAGGTCTTCTGTTCTCAGGTCAGCAGCTCTTCTTTGTCCGTATCGTCTTTGTGTCTGTCGAATCTAAAGTTCAGGATCCAGGGGTCCTCCTAAATACAAAATTTTGGGTGGTTACTGGGAGAGACAGGTAGTAGACAATGGGCTACCTACCTTTAGTGTGTCTATACCCTCTAAGTAACCAGCCCCAATAGGTTGATTTCCTAGGAATTGGAAAAGTAGTGTCCATATCACCTGCCTCCCTTTAGAGGTGATGATGGCTGAATATGGGCACACCTCCTAATCTAACTAATTTTCCCACCTGTCCTCCCCCCAAAAGGGAATTAGGAAAGGGGGGTTGGCATCCTTCACCTGCTGGAGCTGCCTGGGTTGCATTTCAAAGGTGACATCGCCTTTGAAGCTTCCTTCCATGGAAGGCCATTCTGGCTTGAGGGAGGTTTGAAACACCTCCGCCAAGTGCAGACCTTTGTTCCCGGCCGCTGAGAGTGCTGGCTCTCACCTCATGAGGTCAGAAAGATGCCTGGTGGTGGCAGGCTGGCTAAGACAAGTCACTGGCCACACCAGTGCTTGGTAGGTTTTCAAAGGACCCTCTAAGGTGTCCCCTTTGTGCATTTATTAATACATCCAACACTGGCATCAGTGAGGATTTATTAATATGAGATGTTTGGTATTAAACATCGTAGAGTACAGTGAAGCCATCATGGAACTAGGAAACATGTGATAACACCTATCCAGCCCATGTACTTTCTATGGCTTCTCCATACACTTGCAATATCCAAGGATGGACTTAAATATTATAGAGTCATATATCCTCATGCAGCTATGTCCACACATGGGATACAGTGCACCCTGCCTCAGGGGTGAAGGGCCTGCAGTAGAAGTGACTTACCTATACCTCATGCAGTGTATAGGGGCATGGCACACAGGGCTGTGTGCCATGTCGACTCTTCGGTTTACTCTGCACCAAGACACACAGCCTGCAATGACAGTTTGCATAGTCTTGGTGAGGGGTCTCTGGGGTGGCACAACTTGTGCTGCAGTCCCAGTGGACCCTTCTTCAGTCCCAATGCCCTAGGTTCCAGGGGCAATATTTACTAGGGACTTACACCAAACCCCAAAAAGGACTCTTCCTGGACAGAGAGCTACCTTTCCACCAAATTTGGTGTAATCCTGTCCAGCGGTTCAGGCTGTAGTCATGTTCAAAATCCCTATGGGAAATTGCACGAGGAAAACATGTTTTCCGCCCCCCCTTTTTTATTGGCCCCTGCTTGATGGATCATCCTAAAACTTTCAAGACTGCAGCTGACGTGACCGGCAAACTAGTTTTGGAAATGTCATGAAGCTTTGTCAAATGGTAGCACAGATATTAGCAAAGCAAAAATCACTTTCCCTTTGGAAACTAGTGAGTGTGGGTGTATGTGTGTTTATATTTCTATATAAATATACACATATAAATAGATATTCCCTTATAAACCCCTAACCCCTAAACTCATTCACTCCTAAACCCTAAAAACACTCTTACCACCTGATACCCTCACCTACCCCTAAACTCTGAAAACACCCTACCACCCACTACCCTTACCCACCCCTAAACACCAAAACACCATATTACCCAATTCCCTTACCCACCCCTTAACCCTAAAAACACCCTTAGCAACCAAAACGCTCACCCACCCCTAAACCCTATAAAACACCCTTAACACCCAATACCCATAGCCACCCCTAAACCCTAAGAACCCCTTATGCTAATCCCTACATGGTCAGGCATTTTGTGGTAAATTATGCGTTGTAAAGGCTGTTACCCCCACAGATGTCATTTCGAGTGGGCTATTTTCTGGGACAAATGTACAAAGCATTTTTACGGGTGCAAACACTCTGATTTGGAGTTTGCTCCTGCAAGATCACTTATTTTAATGTCCAAATCCCAATGTAAATGTTTGCTACACATTTTACGGACTCCTCAAATGGGACGACACCCCATACTGATTTTGTATTTAGAAGGGGAGTGTTGTTGAAGTCCCTTCTGTAATACCAAATCCATATGACATGTATCAATGTTTTAAGACTGAAATCCAGTTGCAAAACTTTGAAAAGTTAGTGACACCTGAGTTGGGGTGGTAAGCTAGTCTCAAAAGGGAAGGGGTCAAATTGCGAATCGTAAATAAAGGTTTGTTGTGGAGTAGTCAATGGTCCAGGAGACCATGGTCAACTCTCAAACAACATTAAAAAAAACTTTTCTTTTTAAGCGCAGCACTGTTTTTTCTAAGGAAAATGGGCTGCATGTAAAAAATGTTTACTTAATCAAAATGCGATCACAGACAGCCATGGTGGTCTGTTGATCCTAGCCAGTCACCATCCCTGTGACGGCCACCAACCGAAGTGATTCCCAATTTGTGACTTACCTTAATAATATTAATAATAATAAATCTTTATTGCATGGGCAATATATATTATTACAAAAGACATACATAGTTAAATGATAAGGAATTCATAGCCCAAAATATATCAATAAAATTTAAATCAGTCCAATCCGCCATTAAAATCATATTATGAAGTTTGTGTACTATCGTTTATCACTTATGGTTACCATAATCCATATAAAATGGGTACGATTCCATTACATGTGTTTACTCCATTGAATCATTCAATCTAAATTTGTCAGTAAAATATTTATTTTGTTTACTTTAAGTGACCACAGCAGCAACGTCTCTGATTCACATGCCAATCTACATAACAGACATTAATTTCATTAAAATATTGCAAATCAAGTTTTGACAACAGAAATTAATATAATCCATGAATTTAACAAAATTACAGTTCAATTTGCATGCTCCCCATTGAGGAATTGTATCAATACTTGTCTGTAGGTTGTGATGTGCGGAGCTATAAAATGAGGTTTCAACAGCTGCCTTCAGAAATCATCAATTGCAGGACATGAACATAAAATGTGCTGAATTGTCTCGAATTTATAACCACAGAGTCTGCAACTTTTTGTGGGCTAAAGCCAAACCCCTTTTCCATTTTGGAAATAAGTCCCTGATGTCAAAGCAGCCGTCTGTAAGAAATCAATTTCATTTTTAAGTGCAATAAAAAGTGAATGTTTAAATGTAGTTCGTGGCCCGTAGGAAGCTATCAGTGACTGCATAGGATCTTTTTGCATAAGCATCCTTGTCTTCTTCGATGGACAATATCTTCACGGATTTGGTACTCCCATTTTTTGAAATCCACAGTTGTAGATGAAGACTCCCAGGCTTTGAGAAGTTGTAACGAAGACACAGTTGAGTGAATATATTGTTGCCACTCAGTATCAGTTATGATGGTCTGCATTTTTAACCAGATGAGTTCATTTAGTGGATTATTTGGGGCCTTATAGAGTTTCCCACAGAGCTTGATAGAGCTGACGGGTTCTCCTTTAGGTAAACCAAACTCTAAACGGAACTATGGCGGCATCTATAGAGGTTCAGTACCTAACAATTTGTCACATCTCCCTCGCAGGAGTTCTGAACCATATGTTAGGGATGGAATTAATTTGGTGTTAAGAATTTTCTGAATGCATCCAAATGAAGGGCTATTTAGCTTTCTCAGCAGTGCAATGATAGTAAATGTTAAACTTCTCACTTTTATTCTTGATGCATGTAAATGTGGCTTAAAGTTGTTCTTACTGTCAATAGTGTGCCCAAGACAAGTATACTGTTCAGCTGTTAACATTTTATTTCCCTCAATGAACCAGCTGTCAGTCTTTCTTGTATTTTAGGCTAAGGTCATTAACAGTATCTTTTCGAGATGAACTTCCACACCGTTCTCGTTGAAGTAATTGAATGCTGCTGATATGAGTCTCTGAAGGCCTACAGGGGTGTGACTCAGTAGGACAATAGGCATACTGCATGTTGGTTATGGCATAATAAGCCAGCCGTGGTGGATGTGAAACAACATCATTTAAGATTGTGTTTAAGTAGCAAGCTTGAAAAATATTTTGCCTCACCAAGTAATAATGCTCAAGAACACAAAATTGATGGACGGAATGCAGAACAAATCAAAACATTCACCCCCAGTCAAGAGTTCTGGGTTAAATCTATCATTCTTTTGCTCACCATGCCACCTCAGTTTAGATCTGGGGGTGAATGTTTTGATTTGTTCTGCATTCCATCCATCAATTGTGTGTCTTTTGCTTTCTCGCCCTAAGTGTGCCAGGTATGCCGAGACGTGGGTGCTGGGCTCACTGCACCACTGGAATCAAGCTATCCTGGTTGAAGAGGGGTGAAACCCCAAAACCAGTCCTAGGATGCTTGTTTCCGGTCCAGGGAGGACCTGGCTTGGCAGTTCGGGCTGGACTATTCCCATGAGGCACAGGGTCAAGACTGATTTGCATATGGCCAGGTCTAAACTGGGGTGGCATGGTGAGCAAAAGAATAATGGATTTAACCCAGATCTCTTGACTGGGGTGAATGTTTGAATTTGTTCTGCATTCCGTCCATCAATTGTGTCTTTTGCTTTCTCGCCCTAAGTGCGCCAGGTATGCCCAGATGGGGGTCGTGGGCTCACTGTGCCAATGGAATCAAGCTATCCTGGCTGAAGAGGGGTGAAACCCTGAAACCAGTCCTAGGATGCTTGTTTCCGGTCCAGGGAGGACCCGGCTTGGCAATTCGGGCTGGACTGTTCCCAAGAGGCACAGGGGCAAGTCTGATTTGCATATGGCCAGGTCTAAACTGGGGTGGCATGGTGAGCAAAAGAATGATCGATTTAACCCAGATCTCTTGACTGGGGGTGAATGTTTTGATTTGTTCTGCATTACGTCCATCAGTTGTGTGTCTTTTGCATGTAATAATTCCACCAGATTATAATTGCAGGGGATCCTCCGAGCCCTCTTTTTATTAATTGGCTGCAGAATGTTTCCGTTTCAGGCGTCAGGAATTTGATTTGCTGCCTGCCATTCTGAAAATAAAGGCAAGAGTGCTTCAGACAAGAATTTGGCATGAAATTTAAGCTGTGTATTTGGTAGCCCATTTGGACTAGGGGCTCTTTGCAATTTTATATGTTGTATTTTTCTTAGTAGTTTATTGCTATCAAAGGTCAAGGGTTCGAGCTTGCCCTCCCCGATTGTTGGAATTATCTTGACCATAGTAGGTAAGGAGGTGCCGTAGTGATTAACAACATAATCGATCCACATCTTTTCGGTAATATTAGCATTATTCACTTTCTTATGTCCATGATTAAGCCAGTTATAAAAATCCCAAAATACCTTGGTGTTTTTATTGGTGCATATATAATGCAGAGAAGTCTATGTGCTCAGTTGGTGATTTGTTGTTGCACTCCACACTAGGAGCCTTATTATGATGTTGGTCAAACTCAAGTCCGCCCGACACCGTCTCGGTCCTGGGACCGACCGACCTCCGGTTGGCGGTCCCGTCCGCCTTATTAGGATGTGACCAAACACTGTTCGGTCGCATTCCTACATTTCCAAGAAAGCAGGCAGGCTCTCTAAATTAGTGTGTAACTAACACCTTTGTCTATCCCATTTGTGAAATTGAACAAAGGATGGGTCAATGCACTTGTGCCTATGTGTAGACCCCTATGAAGACATTTAAACTTCAATACGTAACTTTGTAATACATGATTATGTATTTCCGCATATGCAATTCTGTAATTTATAAAACAATTTTGACTGGTCGTTCCCAATCTAAGAACACATTTAAATTTTCTTATCTACATATTTGGAATAGGTTTATGATAATGTACAAACGGGTGTTAATACTTGCTATGCCATATACAATGTGTAATGTAGATATGTAAAAAAACAAATGTGCTCAAATATAATGTCCCAATTACATGTTCTCATTCTTGCTTCCCGTTACATATTCCTCCCATCACATTCTAGAATATCATTAAGAGCTGGCCAATAAATTCTGTCATGTGTGTTATTTCATGTTAGCACACATTTCCGAATTAAGAGTATTGCGTTAACTATCTCATCCCAAGATAAATCTCGGCAGGCCAAAACTGCCAACTTTTATCGGGGGAAATGTGCATTAAATAATGGGACGTGCAGATTTTAGTGCTGTAAGCATCACAATGCTCATGGTATTTCCCATTATCAGGGAAAAACTCACAGTTGAGTGATATTTATCGTGTCTGATAAATTCCAACCAGGCAGAGCTAGAATTAGTTTCTTTAAACCAACATCAAATGGACATTAATGCCCTGTTTACAACACAGAATACTTGAGGTGTTTCTGCAGTAACGTTCTGTGGAATTCACTCCACTGCTCCTCAAAGCAAGAGCTGCTCTATATCAGACACTAGCAACCATGAAATACCTGAAACCTACCAGAGGCTACTTTCTCTCAGTTTAGTTCTTTGATTTTGCACACAATTAACATGTAGTGAATAGGGAAAACATGTGAAATCTTTCTCATAGTTCTTTGCTTGGTAGTGTTATATCAGAATACCAAGTTTTTCACTTTGACCTACAAAAATATAAACTACAGAATATTGACTATCACCTATATTGTTAGTGCAAGTCTATAAAGGTATGTATAAATGTATTCTTCTCAACTTCTTCTTAATTTCACATCTATATATTTTGTTGCTGATTTATGCGACATACGGTTATCTTAGTCCGCGGGAGAATTCTCATTTGATAACAGGCGGGATCAATAACAGAAACATTTCTCACTGTCTCAGTCGTGACTCGTGGGTAGAGTTATATGCTCATGTGTGAGCTAAAAAACCTCTGCGATGTTTATAACTCACCCCTTGCTACAAATGGTGAAAATAGAATATCACATAGTTCATCTGAACCAGCCAAGCCTCAAAGAAGAGGACATGGCAGACAAGGAAACAGGAGACCTGCTGTCTCCAGCAGTGCCTCTCCTTATTAAGAGCCGGCATGACAATTTTAATATAGAGGACTTTGAGCACCCCTGGCTCCAGCACAAATGTAAGGCTGAGTATTAAAGACTACTGCTCACTGAGTAGTAAATGCACTGCACAATTGCCACCATGAAATAATGAACTTTGGGAGCAAATGTACAGAATAATCATATGGATTTATCTTAGTAGTTATAAAAAGAAAATCATAATTTTATTAGAGATACAGGTGCAAATAGTACTGTCTGAAACCATGTTTTGTATTTAACTAGAAAGAAATTTCCTTTGACTCCAAACAAAAGACGCTCTTAATGACAGAACAGAAGTTGTGTCAAATCAGAATGGGTCAGATGGTACTAAACCCCAGGAATCCATCAGCAAGTCCAATTTTCCTGATGCTGATAACATATTTGGATAAAGTGGACAGGAGGAAGGAGCAGCAGGCAAATACCCAAGAAAGGTATCATCTTTCCTTGAGCTTCATCTTTAAAACTTTATCCGGTAATCTTTGCGAAAGACGGATATGGCACTGAAAAGAAAAACATAATGTAGGGAGCTCGAAGTTGACAAACACAGAAGGTTACTACTTGCATGTGTGTCTGTAATGTAATCAGGATTATTCTTCAGTAATCATCTAGGAAAATTTGAATTTCTTTGCAGGACCAAATTCTAATATACACTTGTAAAGCTTATTGACCACAGTCATAGACATTGTGACCTACCAGTTTGTAATAAAAGGTGTGAAATGTGCCATTGAAGGCCAAATTCCCACTCCTAAAGTCTGGTGCATCCCAGAAAGTGCTAGAGATCCTAGCCTGAAAACCTGATGGAACATACAAGTGTAGCATCCACTCAGGCTGTTTGCATGATCTGTCTTACCAAACGACCTACCAATAGAAGTGGTACTGGAACAAACAAGCTGTTTTGCAGGTGACAGTTGTGCTGAAGAGGACTTTCTTGGAAAAAACTGAATAACCAAGTTGCATCCCAGTCATCCTACTGGCTTAACAATCTAATTCTAATAAACCTGGAAATGATCACAGATTGGGCCAACCATCCCCATTTATCATCGTCAAAATGAGAATAAGAGAATTAGGCAAGCTTTTGTCCTGTGGAGTAAATGTGAACACGTTTTGTGTTTAAAAATAACGTGTTCTGTTAAACTCATTATCTTTTCTCACAAATCATCTTAAATCAAGGATTTGGGCATAATATATCCTGCTCTGCTTTCAGCATCTTCCAGATGAGGGCGAGATGGTTTAAGGGAGATACATTTCCATGTAAATGCTGCAGACTTTGTGGGGCCAAGGGAGAAGTAACAGGTCATTTAGGGCTTGATTTAAACTGTGAAGTATGGTTTGTACTCTGTCAGAGTATAATACCCATCCTCCACATTAAGAGATTGAGGCCGGCCCCGCAGATATCTCTAGACATTGAAAGGAACTGCTATCACAGCAGTTCCTGTCAATGTGTTGAAAGTTTGACAGATGGTATCGTTAAGCTGATGGCTGCCCCTTTCACTTTTAAGTTTTTACTTTTTGTTAATAATAAATTCCCAAAACGGGAGTTTTCCACTATTATGTGGAGGTCATTTTACAGTTTTCACTGTCCCTTCCCACCAGATTGCACCTGGCAGTGAAGGACGGTGAAACTGGCCATTCAACTGTCCCTCTAAATTGGATGGGCGGTCGAATAGCCAAAAATCCAAGAGCTTGCACTTCATTTGGGCCATAGGAGCGTTATCTCAACAACAGAACCAGAATTGGCTTTATCATCAAGAAACTAAAGGCCCACCTGCATTTGAATCAGTCACGTGGACTGAGAGTTTGGTGGAGAAGGTACTCTGTCACAATTGCGAAAGAGTACCCTCACCGGCAAACTCTAAATCAGGCCTTTAATCAGCATGTATCCCCAATTAATCAAAGGATGAAGATCTTTGTGCAATTAATGCTTTAGGCTTATGGGGGTTAGGACAATAAACAAAGCATTGTCGCAATATATTGAAAGGATTGGCAAGCAACTGGTCTTCTGTCTACTTAAATTCTTTGACCTTGCTGTACAAGCACTAGAAACAAAAGAGCACACACAGCATGCTGAAGATTATGGCCAACCATAATTTGTCATTTTCTTGCATGGGGCCACAATACCTCACGTGGTGGACCCATGAAGGAAAAATCTATTTTGCACGTCCTTACCTAACTTCTTAAATGTGGAGGATGAGACCTACATGTCCTCTACGTTACCTCCACAATGCAGAGGACATGAATGTCTCTTCGTTTGCATATGTGCACAGTTTGATGTTTGCCGTATGCAGGACATTCCGACAGTCACCTCTAAAGGCATGGGCAAAATGGGCTATTGTACAGGAGCCCACCTTCCAAGGGGCTCCTGGTAAAAAGATCAGGAGAGTGCAGCCCTGTAAAGTAAAATGTGTAACTGTTATTCTGACCTGATATGTTTGGTGACAAAATTTAAAAGAAAATAGTGATTTTGGTTAAAATTGTATATATATGTGTTTTGACAGAACAAAGCAGCTTATAAAGAAAGCAACACAATTCTGTGCCCGCGTTTATGTTCAAATGTGATAAATATTGGTTCACCTAAGTTTTGAATTCATTGTTTATGTCCTTGTGTATACCAAGTTAATGTTTTATGTGTGTGCTTTTGTAATGTTCTGATTGTGCCACAGGGCAATGTTTTACTTAAGGAAATAGTGGCACAACCCTGTCTCACCACTGATGACAATACATGTTACTGTGCCTCAAACCATCCACACCTTCCCCAGAACTAAGCTTTATATATTCATGGTTCTCTTTACAGAGTTTCAGGATCAGTATTTCTCCTCTTGTGGGGAGGTCAGCCATAAAAGTGCCCAGTCCTGCATCCCTGCCTCATGTACCAAATGCTAAATGCACACTGGGCCCTTCTACAAGAGCAGAAGGATAATGCTTCTCTATGATCTGTTTGGAGGTCTGGTAAATGGAGACACTACAGTATCTTGAAGCAGTCATTCACTTCCTCTGTATACCACATTCAGCAATATACACACTTGGCCCTCTGTGCAGAACAGTTTGAGCAGGAAAAGAGTGTGGAGGCCCTTGTTACAGTGTTGAGGTGCCTTGACGCTGCTCCCATCCCCTATATAGAGCGATGTGCCATAAACATGTTATGGATGAAGGGATGAACAGGTTGTGCAATAACATTTATGTCTATGATCTTGTATTGCGATTTGCTTCTGTTTTTGACAATTAGCTTCATTTTCCTCCTTTGTCCTAGGAACACAATCAATTTAGGGATGAACAGATTCTGCCATAAAATCCATGTCAGATTTGAGTCTGCAGTCTTTTGTTGAGATTTTCTCCTGCTTTTTTGTCATTTAGATACATTTTCCTTCTTTTTCCTAATAATCAATCTACTTATCTGTCTAGCTAGCTTAGTTTAATTGCAAAACACTCATTGGGGCCTCAGTTGAGGGGGACTGGGTTTTAAAGAGCCACTGGTGCCTTTTGGAGAGCAGGAGCCTGGACCTGTCACAGACATTCAGGTGATATGAGAAAGATATACCCAAGTGACAGAGAGACTAAGGGCCTGATTTAGAATTTGACGAGCTGTACTCTATCCATTAGGATGGCAGAGCACATTACCACTGCCATCCTGATGTTCTACTGTCCATCAATTTAAAGATGACCACCGGCCTGGCAGTCATCTCTGTGCATTTAAAGGAATGACCATCATAGGGCCTCCTTTCAATGTACAAAAAACTTTGGTGGATGGCTGTCGTCAGTTTTGATGGCCTTTCACCAAACAGTTGTTTATTTGTTTTTCAGAAAATAACTCCTAAAGCTGAAGTTTGTTTCTGAAAAAAAACACACCGTAGATGTTGTCTTCAGTGTTGTGTAGGTCATTATTTGATTTTATCTTGCTCACCACCAGGTTTGTCCTGTCTGTGACAGAGAGAAAAAAAACCATTACATCATCGACCCTAAATAGAACAGGCAGTGTAATGTCCTTCCCCCTGAAGGCCTCTACTCCGTCAGGCCGTCAGAGGAAGTATTCCATTGATAGAGCCAGGGGGGTTTCTTTGACGCAATACTTAAGATCTGCCTCTCTCTAAATTAGGCAAGGACGCTGAAGATTTGGCGGGCGTGGTATTTTGTTGCGACAGAGTACCCTGTCCGCTAAACTCTAAACCGGGCACTACGTTGAGTAGAGGCTGAGCAGCAAGTTACTCTCCTCGTGGAAGTGGTATTGGAATATCAGCTCTCTGTGTAATCTGAGTCTTGCCACTGATTCAGGCTATGAGCAATGAGAGGTGAAAGATGCCTTAGGAGCATGAGCATATGTATGTACTGCTGTTGAAGCACAGCTGGTTCTTTCACCATCCATTCCTGGCTTCTCTTAGGCAGTTTGTCTCTTTGTGCCAGACTCCAGATCCCCCTTGAGGTAAACCTGGGTGTCATTTGCATACATGTGGTATCTATTAGGTGTTCCGTCAAAATATTGAGTGAAGAATATTTCAATTAATTTATTATCTTTATTCGGTTTACACATGGAAAACCATAAAAGTACACAGTAAAACAATACAATTAAAATTTAGAACAGAGTCTCATGTCACAGTACCCATTCCCAATGGCTAAACATACATTTTAAATGTAGCAGCACAGGCTCTTTAAACCTAAAAATAAAAACCGACTTAAAGGTCCGCCATGTTATTGGTTATAATTGAATACGTGCCACCCTCACGTATTCAATTAATCATCATCATCATTAAACTTAATTTCGGTCATCAGACTATAAAAGTGCAAAATGCATATATACATTTTTGCCAAGTTTACATATTAAAAGAAAAAAGTTGACATCATTTCCTGTAAAAGAGGATGTTCAATCAATTTAAAACTTGTCAAATATACATATAACCATAAAAACTATACAGGTTAAAACTTCGCAATTAATTGATAGTTTAAAAATATTCTCGAGGTCTGGGGACCTAACGACACATCTTTAAAATCTATTCAATCATCTACTCATCACATACTCATTTAGTTACCCTGCTAGATAAGCCCTACAAGATTCACACTATTTAACTTAGTGGACAAAACAAAATTAACTTTGGGCCTTTCTTCCTATTCTCCATATTTGGCCCAAGAATTCTGCAAGCGTACAGACAAATAGGGGTCTAGCATTAGTTTTTAGAATGCATAAGGCTACACCACATTCTCTGGTTCCCAACTGCTTACAAATAGGAGTTATCGACCTTCTTCTAGGGCCAGAGAAGGCTTTGCAGCCAAAAAGGACGTGAGCCATTGATTTAGTGGGAGCAGGGCAACAGGGATAAGCCTTGCTCTGGGCTGTATTACACAGCCATGAGCTTGTAAAAGAATTCAGTGGAAGGGAACCATGCCTAAATTAGATGTAAAACTTTCTATCTACAGGTGACGTGATAATATCAAGATAGCTTTCCCAATAGCACGGCGATTTAAAGTCAACAAATTCCTTTGTTAATCTGCCCAGTTTGCTATCCTTAGTCTCACTCTGGGCCACCCAAACCCAATGCATAGCTCTAACTTGCTTCTTTCGTATTCAATTCAATTTTCTTTATTGTGATAAAAAAGTGTCCTCAAAAGTACCTTTTAAAATCACAAGAAAACATTAAAAACTGTCATTCCATATAAATTATTATGTTTAAAATACATGACTGTCTGCTTTAGACCATCTATGAACCACTGCTAATTTGTGTTCATTGACATACGTGCCCGAACTGCAGGTTTCAAAAATGTTTCCAAGGAAAAACTGCTTTCATCATCAGTAAATGTAATCAACTTGCTATATACTCTATAGTCACTAGTCGCAAACCTCTTAATTTGGGGCAGTAAAATTCTTTTAGTGTAAATAGAATAAAAACCACAGAAGAATACAAAAATGTAGCAGGATTGGCCTGAGCTTCTATTACATGGGCAAGGGGTGGTGTCTACATTTTCCTAAAATCCTAAGGGGAAACATAACATGTATTTGACAGTTTCCCCCTAAATCGAAACAACAAAAAGGTCTCCCATCGCCCCATAGATTTTGTTAGGTACATTTCAATTGATTACTCACTCCAAGATTTAGATACGCAGCTACGCTTGACTTTAAAACCTCCATTGCCAGTCTATCACCATTGAGGGATTTGTAGTACAGAGCTATTTGAAGCTCTTTTTACTATTGATTGGAGGTCAAATAAACGTTGGTAACCTACTCTCCGTAAACGAAATTCCACAGTCACCAGCCATGGAATGCTCTTACCTTTTTCACAGGCGAGACAGTCTCTAATGATGTCTTTAGAGAGACTTGCCTCTGTGTTCCGCCATAGTGTGAGCCATAATAGTGGTGGGAGAACATATATATAATCCTCGATGAACAGGATTTTCAATTCACTATGGGAGATAAAGTTGGAGGAAGAAATAGGGGCGCCTAAAACTCTTCTGCAAAACCCGTTTTCTTCCACTTGGATTGAATTACACTTATTAATGCTCCAAACCTCTGGCACATTTGTGCTTATTGGTCTGCACTGCATTTTAAAAATCTGCAGGAGATGGAGCAGGGCTCCTCCCCTCCTTGGTTGTGGTAAACTAAACAGCAACTTAACCACTCTTGATAGTTTGTTGCTGCTTTGTGTAACATGTTCTGTCCATAAGCCATTATCTATAAAAGTGAATCCCAAATATGAAAAAGTGCGGGTGTATTTTAAAGAGCACTCCCCCACTTTAAGTGTTTCTAGGTTCCACAAGTCATTATGGTAGATTTATTCAAATTAGTGCGTAAACCCAGGGATTTCATAAAATTTACGAAACCGTTCAGTAGCTGTCGTAGGGCTCTTGGGGTACGTGCCATTCATAGTACATCATCAGCATGCAGCAGTGATGGCAGGAAGGAGCCTTTAGCTTTAAGCACATCAGGAGAAGCGTGAGTAAATATAAGTGAAGAACATTATATCAAATAAATAAAAGTGGAGCTTAAACACATCCTTGTCTTACTCCCCTAAAAATTCCAATTGGGACACTGCCCCTTGTTGTGTTATTTCTTATTAATATATTGCATTTTATTGTGTTGTAATTGTTTTGTAAAATGATTTTAGGAGAAGGATGTTGGGTTAATAGGGGAATGGGTTGGGAAATAAATGCAAATAGTGTTTTATAATTTTATTCACCTTTACAATTTTGTTGTATGGTTAATTTTGTAATTTCAAAATTTAAATTGTGAAATATTTATATTTGATTTGGCTTTCTTAATAAATGATTGAATGTAAAAAAAAATGCTTTTAACTGTTTAAAATTGAAATGTTTACATTTACATCTTTACTTTAGTTATCATTTTTAAGTAGCTTGCTAAATATTTTATTTGGAAATTTTTATTAAGCACATTTTGTAAACAATATCTGTTCACTGTTATTTACATGAAAAATGCTTGATTTTTACTTTCATTTCAAAATTAACTATATTTCACTACTGTATATGCAATTTTCAGTATAAAATAATCGTGTTTTTGTAATTTTCTTTTATTTTTCCCAAATATGCATTTGTTGCATTTTTTTAATTTGATTACTGAAAAAATACATGCTTGCTGTAGATGTTTGGTTTATGGATTCTCAAAAAATATATATATAATTTGTTTGTGTGAAATTGTATTTACTTTATTTATTTAATTACATTAATATTTTTAGGGGAAAATAATATGATTGTTTTTGTTTTGTTAATTCTTCCAGTTTAGCGTATTTAAAAAATGTTCTTTTTTCTGGATAAGCAAAATGGATTCCTCCAAAGTATTACTTTTAGTGGAACGTGCAGAATGTTGTGGACATAGTTCATTACAAACTCAGCACCTTCCCAAATGTGTTTAAGGTTGTAGTGGGAATAGTAAATTTGACCTACTTAGAGTCCACCACTTTCCCCAATGTGGTTAAGTTTAGAATGGGAATGGTAAATGACCCCCCCTACAAAAGTTCAAGCCATTTCCCAATATAGTTAACATTTTAACATGTTATTTATTATTTTATAAGCATTAATAAGTAAAAATAAATTTCTAATTACATTGATTCCTGTGCAGTCTTCCCATCATTTTTTTTTCTAGTTTCCTTGATTTTGTAGTCTTTCTTCATCATTTTGGGGTGTTCATGGAGTTTGCTGTTTCTTGTTGCTGGACTCCAGTTCAGGGAAAACTGCTTTACACTGGGGGGAATCATTATGATGCCGGACAGTCTGACTGCCGCCTGCTTTTGCGGTAGTCAGGAGACCGCCAACATGCATGTGGGCTGTTTAACTGCCACCTTATGATGCGACCACCAGGTTGGCGGTCGGAAATGCTGCGGGTACATGCTGCTGCCATGTAATAGGGCCACAGAACATGCCTCTACCAGGCAACACCTCCTGCACTTCCTTGCACTGTGTACCAGGCACATGCGCATGGGATACAGTGCACGTAGGTGAGTGGGGGAATTACATGTGCTCTACATGTGCTCTCAGGGCCACTTTTCAGTGGCCCACGATGGACAGTGCCCCTATATCCATTTCCAACAACCTTTTCATGGCAGTGTTCCCGCCGTGAAAACGCTGTCGGAAAGAGATATTGTAATCCTGACGGCAGTGCCTGCTTCGGCACCGCCATCATTCTGGGATGCAGCTCCAACCACTGCCCTGTCAGCAGGGCCGGACTGAGAACACAAATCAGCCCTGGCAATTCTTTCAAGCTGGCCCGCCTGGGGGTGAGAGCGGGAGGGTGGGCGAGGGTATAAGTGTGACGCACAGCTGATTAACTAAACCACCACCAAGCACTGTTGCTTTTGTCACTGGAGGCCGATATTGCAGCACTGCAGCAAAACGGCCCCCAGTAACATAACCGCCCCCACCATTCCGGCCTCCCAGGGAAATGCCCAGTGCCCACTATTGCCAGTCTGGTTCTGCCCGTCATGATCTCTGATCCTAAAGAGGTGGCAGTCTTGTATCGTACAGAAGTGGGTCCGACTGCCAGCATCGTAATGCGGCGGTCAGACCGAAGGGATGTAGTGGTCGGACCGACCACCCGACATCCAAATCAGGCCCTTAGTTTCTAAGGTTTTATTGGCGGTGTTAATGGTCAGTTAGGTTAATATTTGCAGGGTGGATGTTATTTCAGTTGTTGTTTGTTAATAAATTATGGGGCCAATTTGGATGTCTGTGGGAAAGCCTCTGACCATCGTATTATGAATACTGCGGTTGGAATTCAAATCTGTCAGTAACTCTGGCTGGACTCCGACGGACTCAAGAAGCCTGTTGGCCAGTCGGACACAGTCCCGTAATCCCTATGGACGGCGTTTCTGCCGTAGGGATTACGATGTCCGTTTACGACAGGCTTTCCATGTCGGGCTTTCCGCCATGGAAAGCCGATTGGAAGGCGATATTGGGGGCCCCTAGCAGAGTCGCCTTCACCTTGCGGCCTCCAGTTGAGGGCCATGCCCCTCTGCCAATCCCATGCACCATGTGGCAGGCACACTGAGGTGACTGCCACGCGGTGCAGGGATGAACATATCCTCCCATTTGTCTATGGGAGCTTGTGCTATAGTCGGTTTGCAGTCAGAGCACAAGCTCCCATAGACAAATGGGAGTATGCGACCGCACCATGTGCGGGAGCATTGTAATTGCGGTGTCGGGACTGCCGACCAGAGGTCAGTCGGTCCTGAGACTTCGACGGTGTCAGTTGGAGGCAACTCCGACCAACATCGTAATGAGGCCCTGTGTTAGTTAGTTTGGATTAGTGCCGTGGACCTCATTGTAAAATGTAATATCTATCTATATATTTTAGCTGCATTTTCCTTGTAATTAATTTTTTAATACTTTTCTCCCTAGTGGATCCCTGCTTGGGGATCGTCCCAGGGGGGCGATCCCCAAGCAGGGATTCACCCACTAGATACCAGGGAGGGGGGAGCCGCCCCTTGGGCAAGGGCTTTTGCTCCCCCCATTATTATTGGGGCTAAATTCAGTCTTTCTGCCCCCCGGGGGGGGGCAGAAAGCCCACTAGAACCAGGGAATTTTTTTTTACTATGAAAATTAGGGGTGGGGTATGCCCAATATGGGCACGCCCTCTGCACAATTAGAGTATTTCTGCCCCCCGGGGGGGCAGAAAGCCCACTAGACACCAGTTTTTTTTTACATTTAATTTAGGGGTAAGGGCTGCCCAGGATGGGCACATCTCCTCCCACAAAATTCCAGCACGGGAAAAACCCAGGTGACCCCCCTTGCAAAACCAGGTCGTTTTGTGATAGGCAATTTTGATGTTGCCTCAATACGTTTTGGGCCCTTGCCTGTCGCGGGTACTTGGGCCTCCTGCACGAGTGAGGCACCATTTTTATCGGGAGACCTTGGGGAACACTGGGTGGTAGGGAATTGTGTCAGCCCGGTGATGCCACAACTTTCCCACACAAAAATGTGTGGAAAAAGTGATTTTTTTTCTGCTAAATTTGAGGTTTGCAGGGGATTCTGGGTAAGAAAATGTTGAAGGATCCACGCAAGCCTTACCTCCCTGGAATCCCCCGGGTGTCTAGTTTTCAGAAATGTGTGGGTTTGGTAGGTTTCCCTAGCTGGCCGCCAAACACGGGGCCAAAAACCCAGGTGACTCCCCTTGCAAAACCAGGTAGTTTTGTGATAGGCAATTTTGATGTCTCCTCAATACGGTTTGGGCCCTTGCCTGTCGCGGGTACTTGGGCCTCCCGCACGAGTGGGGCACCATTTTTGTCGCATGACCTGGGGTAACGCTGGGTGGTAGGAAATTTGTGTCAGCCCGGTGATGCCACAACTTTCCCACAAAAAAAGGTTTGGAAAAAGTGATTTTTCAGCTCTATTTAAGGTTTGCAGGGGATTCTGGGTAAGAAACGTTGGGGGATCCATGCAAGCCATACCTCCCTGGAATTCCCCGGTTGTCTAGTTTTCATAAATGTGTGGGTTTGGTAGGTTTCCCTAGCTGGCTGACGAGCACGGAGCCAAAAACCCAGGTGACCCCCCTTGCAAAACCAGGTCGTTTTGTGATAGGCAATTTTGATGTCGCCTCAATACGTTTTGGGCCCTTGCCTGTCACTGGTACTTGGTCCTCCCACATGAGTGAGGCACCATTTTTATTGGGAGACCTGGGGGAACGCTGGGTGGTAGGAAATTTGTGTCAGCCCGGTGATCCCACAACTTTCCCACACAAAAATGTGTGGAAAAAGTGATTTCTTTCAACAAAATATGAGGTTTGCAGGGGATTCTGGGTAAGAAAACGTTTGAGGATATCCGCAAGCCATACCTCCTTTGAATCCCCTGGGTGTCTAGTTTTCAGAAATGTGTGGGATTGCTAGGTTTGTCTAGCTGGTCGCTGAGCACGGGGCCAAAAACCCAGGTGACCCCCCTTGCACAACCAGGTCGTTTTGTGAAAAGCAATTTTGATGTCGCCTCAATATGTTTTGGACCCTTGCCTTTCGCGGGTACTTGGGCCTCTCGCACGAGTGAGGCACCATTTTTATCAGGAGACCTGGGGGAACGCTGGGTGCTTGGAAATTTGTGTCAGCCCATTGATGCCACAACTTTCCCACACAAAAATCTGTGAAACAGGTGATTTTTTCAGCCAAATGTGAGGTTTACAGGGGATTCTGGGTAAGAAAATGTTGAAGGATCCACGCAAGCCAGTCCTCCCTGGAATCCCCTGGGTGTATAGTTTTCAGAAATGTGTGGGTTTGGTAGGTTTAACTAGCTGGCCGCCGAGCACAGGGCCAAAAACACAGGTGACCCCCATTGCACGACCAGGTCGTTTTGTGAAAGGCAATTTTGATGTCGCCTCAATATGTTTTGGGCCCTTGCCTGTCGTGGGTACTTGGGCCTCCCGCACGAGTGAGGCACCATTTTTATCGGGAGACCTGGGGGAACGCTGGTTGGTAGGAAATTTGTGTAAGCCCGGTGAGGGACATCCGCAAGCCATACCTCCTTGGAATCCCCCGGGTGTCTAGTTTTCAGAAATGTGTGCGTTTGGTAGGTTTGCCAAGCAAACTGCCGAGCACGGGCCAAAAACCCAGGAGACCCCCCTTGCAAAACCAGGTCGTTTTGTGATAGGCAATTTGGATGTTGGCTCAATATGTTTTGGGCCCTTGCCTGTCGCGGGTACTTGGGCCTCCCACACAAGTGAGGCACCATTTTTATCAGGAGACCTGGGGGAACGCTAGGTGGTAGGAAATTTTTGTCGGCCCGGTCATGCCACAACTTTCCCACACGAAAATGTGTGGAAAAAGTGATTTTTTCAGCTAAATTTTAGGTTTGCAGGGGTTTCATGGTAAGAAATTATTAGGGGATCCACGCAAGCCATACCTCCCTGGAATTCCCCGGGTGGTTAGTTTTCAAACATGTATAGGTTTGCTAGCTTTCCTTAGGTGCCGGCAGAGCTAGGGTTCAAAATCTACAGCTAGGCACTTTGCCAAAAAAGGGTCAGTTTTCACTGTGAAAATGTGGTGTGTCCACGTTGCGTTTTGGGCTGTTTCCTGTCGCGGGCACTAAGCCTACCCACACAAGTGAGGTACCTTTTTTTTCGGAAGACTTTGGGGAACACGGAGTGGGTGGAATTTTGTGAATCCATGCAGATCCCAGAACTTTCCACCACAGAAATGTGACGAAAATGTGTGTTTTTTGCCAAATTTTGGGGTTAGCAAGGGATTATGGGTAAGAGAAACTGGTGAGAGTCAGTCAAGTAACCCCATCCTGGATTCTCCTGGGTGTCTAGCTTTCAAAAATTTATAGTTTTGCTAGGTTTTCTTAGGTGCCGTCAGAGCTAGGGTTCAAAATCTACTGCTAGGCACTTCGTTAAAAAAGGGTCCGTTTTCACCATGAAAATGTGTTGTGTCCACGTTGCGTTTTGGGCCGTTTCCTGTCGCGGGCCCTAGGCCTACCCACACAAGTGAGGTACCATTTTTCTCGGAAGACTTTAGGGAACGTGGGGTGGGTGGAATTTTGTGGTTCCACGCAGATTCCAGAACTTTCCACCACAGAAATGTGAGAAAATGTGTTTTTTGACACATTTTTAGGTTTGCAAGGGATTCTGGGTAACTGAACCTGGTGAGAGCTAGGTAAGTCACCCCATCCTGGGTTTCCCTGGGTGTCTAGTTATCAAAAATGTATAGGTTTGCTAGGTTTCCTTAGGTGCTGGCAGAGTTAGGGTTCAAAATCTAGGCACTTTGCAAAAAAAGGGTCAATTTTCCATGTGAAAATGTGGTGTGTCCATGTTGCATTTTGGGACATTTCCAGTCGTGGGCCCTAGGCCTACCCACACAAGTGAGGTACCATTTTTCTGGGAAGACTTTAGGAAATGCGGGGTGGGTGGAATTTTGTGGATCCACACAGATTCCAGAACTTTACACCACAGAATTTTGAGGAAAATGTGTTTTATTTGACAAATGTTTAGGCTTGCAAGGTATTCTGGGTAACAGAACCTGGTGAGAGCCAGTCAAGTCACCCCATCCTGGATTCCCCTGGGTGTCTAGTTTTAAAAAATGTATAGGTTTGCTAGGTTTCCCTAGGTGCCGGCAGAGCTAGGGTTCAAAAGCGCACACAAGTGAGGTACCATTTTTATCGGGAGACTTAGGGTAACACAGAATTGTACAGCAACTGTTACTACCTATTGACTTTCGAAAGACAATGTGCAAAAAAGAAGTCATTTTGAAAAATCACCTATAATTTTCATGCTAGTATGGGTACTCACAGTTTCGGAAATGTGCAAATATCTACTGTTTCTAAACTCTATATTTTGTTCCAATTCCAGAAATACATAGGTATCTGTCATACCGATTTTTACATGTATATATTTTTCCAAATTAATTGCTACATACACGGTACATAATAAAAAACCATTGCAAGACGCTGCTCAGTTTTTGGCTCTGGGTTTGTCGGGTTCTTGGTGAACCTACAAGTCTTATACATCCCCACAACCAGAAAGGTCCATCGGATGTAACAGTATATTGCTTTCAAACAGCTGTTATAATTAGAAGAAGTTACAGGTGAAAACGTTGACACAAATGGCTGTTTTTTCAACTAATTTTCAACTTTTCCTATATTCAAAGTTAGTTTCTATAAGGAAACCTTAAAGGATCTACACAAATACCCCCTTGCTGAATTCAGAATTTTGTCTACTATTCTAAAATGTATAGCTTTCCAGGATCCATTATAGTTTTTATACCCATTTCTACCATTAACTGGAAAGAGGTTGAAAGCACAAAAAAATAGCAAAAATAGGCTATGTCCTAGAAAAATGCCAAAACTGTGTAAAGTTTTTGGTTTTCTGACAAAAGTCTGCTTGCCCCTGAAAGCTGGGAACATGGTCATTTCAGCACCACAACCCATTTTTTGATACCATTTGCAGGGAAAAACCAGACGCTTTCATCTGTAGCCCTTTTTTCCCATTCCCCCCCCCCCCAATTTTTTTAAAACTTTATTTTGGCTAATTTCTGGCTCCCTTCCATGGAAATCCACAAACCCTGTGTACCTTTAGACTCCCCATGATGATGGAAAAAAGGATGCAAATTTGGTGTGGATAGCTTATGTGGTCAAAATGTTACAGTGGCCTAAGCGCGAACTAGCCCAAATAGCCAAAAAAAAGGCTTAGCATGGGGGAGGGGGCGAGGGGGGGAAGGAGGATGCCTAGCAGTGCAGGGGTTAACCAAATTTTTACTTTTTTCTTGATTTTTATTTGGTTTCCTGGAATGTTTGTTTGTTTTATTATTGGATTGATTTCCCGGATATTTAGAGTGGTATTGGATGTTCTGTTGTTCTTTTTGCATTTTTTGGTACTTTTTTATCAATACTTTCTTTAGAATTGTATTTTTTGGATCATCCTTTTACTTAGCAGGACTTTAGCTGCAAAATTGTAAATGTCATTTTTTAAATTAATTTTTTATATAGGATGGGAAGTGTTCATTTATTGTTGGTGTTATGTATGTTATGTGTGTTGATTTATTATGTGTATCTATCACTTGGTATTGGATTAGGATTTGTGTAAGGGGTGAGAGATAAGAGAATGGTTAGTCAACATCTTGTTGATTTATAGGGCGTATTTATTTATTTTATGTATTGTAGCGATTTTTAATTATCAAACAGAGTACTTGTCTTTCAAATTATTATTCATTCATAATATTATTATAAAGATGTTTGAAAATAAATAATAAATGTTAATAAAGTGTTAGTGTTCACTTTTGCAGGAGGTTAAAAGGTGTTGTTATTTAGTGTGGAGCTTTCTAAGCAGGGTAAGCCTTGGGTGTGAGCAAAGAGTGTTACTTTGCATCCTAGGAGTTTATGCATTTCTTTGTTTGGATATTTGTGGCTTGAGTTGGTTAAGTCCTTGGTAGTTTTTTTCTTTTTCAAATATTTTTAGGAATTGGTAAATTGTATGGTGGGTTCTTCCAAGTATTCCTCGGAAGGATATGTGCCAACCTTCTACTGTTTTATTTTTTGGGATATAGTTTTGTTGTGGACATTCCACCATGTAATTCTATACTTGAATTGGCATCTGTGGAAGGCTCAACTTAAAAGTGCTATCTGTCATCTGTATCCTTCATTGTAATCAGCTTAGCAAATTGTTGATAGTAGAATAAAAGATACTTTTTTTTTACTGTTATTGTGATTGTTACATAATGAAAAGCTTTCTTCTTTTATGATAGGTTAGTAAGTGTTGGAGTATCTTCATACTTTTTAGATGTTACTGGTGTTTCCCTCATTAGTCTATGTGTTCTGGCAATTAAGCTTTTTTTCCGGTTGGTATGCCAAGGAGTTGGCCTATTGTCTGTTCAAGAAGGTTTGGTGTAACATCTTTCAGTATCCTTCCTGTTGGCTCTTGTGGGCTCGTACTAGTCTCTTTCAGGTCCTTTAAAATATTTCTCACTTCTACTTCTGTAACGTTTTTTGGGTGGTTATGTTCCCTAATACTTTCTACTATCTCATTTTTAGTGGTAACCCTGCTATAGTACGCATTAGAGCACTGACACTCATTGTACGGCCCGGGGCCACATGCGGCATGCCAGCCCCTTTCTTGAGGCCCTACTTGTTAGCATTCCATTGCTATTTGAAAGCATGAACCAGTGAAAGCAGCCACTTTCATGTTAGAGTACTTCCCTGTATTATTATCAACATTTAAAGATACAATTCAATACACACAAGGGGCACTACAGAAACGTACAGAGGAGGAAATGAACACATTTCTAAGGCACTTTAGCTTATCACATTAGCATTTTAAAACATAAATCATCTACTTATTTCAGGACTGCTTTGCTATGTGAACTTTTCTCAACTTATTTTCTCTGGTTTGTAAAACACACAAAGAAGAGGAAATAACAAAATATACAGAAATGCATGTCTTAAGTAGATTTCAGATGAAACCATACAATCTTACTTTGCATCTATGATTGCTCCCCAGGGCCCCTCCATCGCACCTCCATCCACCCTTACGGCCCGTGGTCAAACCCTAAACATTTACCTGTGGCCCCTTAGTAAATATTTGTGAGTATCCCTGTATTCGATCAACATTTTGTGCATTATTAGTGTGCTTTCCACTGGTGGTGCTCTCCTTATAACATGTCTAGCCTTTATAACTATCAATATACCTTTTTGGGATTTGAAATATTTTGCAGTTTCTAACATTTTATATGTGGGTTTTAGAGTATAAACATATATAAAGTATATATTTCATTTATATAATAGGCATTATTATATTTATTTTATATCTATATATTTTATATATTTTATTTATATTTCTTTTAACATTTTTATTTTGTAGCAGCATATTTTTGCCTACGTTTTGGTGTTGTTTTTACTTTATTTTATTTGTAGATTTTTGTTTTGCTAGCCTGTTTGAGGTTGTTTTGGGCAGTGTTTTTGTATATGTTGAGAGGAAGGGATTTGTTACTTGTGCTGGTTTATTTTTGTAATTTAGGGGCTCATTATCATGGAGGGCGGACCAGACATGCGGCGGTCCCACCACTGCAATTAGGATGAGCCCGCCATATTGGTGGGCGCATGCAGGGCATTTAACATTGCGGACGGTGCTGCTGGCTGCAGCACCTTATGCAATGTCAAAATGACATGCTGTGCATTTTTCTGCACTATGTGGCAGGCACCACGCTATGCCTGCCACGCAGTGCAGGGAAATGCAGTGGGGTACCATAGGTAACCCCCCCCAGTGCAGCAACACCTCCCCCAACACAGAGGGGGCCCGCAGCAGACCCCAGAATCCAGCCTCTGCCAGCCTTTCCATGGCGGTTTCACCACCATGGAAAGGCTGGCTGACGCAAGCATTGTAATCTGGCAGGTGGTGCCTGCTAGGCATTGCTCCATTTTAGGAACCCTGCACCGTCCGCCAGGCAATCGGAAAGATTGCCTTTGGCGGTAAAGTAGCGGACGGACTTGCCTCCGCCACGGTACCCACCGCTATCCTCATTGGGTGGTGGGTAAATCACTATGTGATGGCGAAAGGGCAGCCACTACTGGACCTGAGGTGGTGGTCCTTCCGCCATCCTAATCGGCCCCTTAGCTTTTAGCTTGGAGTTCAGTTTTCTTGTATTTCTACATAATGTCTAAGCATTATTTTTACTTTAAATGTTATTATCCTGCTCTAGTTACAATACTTACTTTCAAGGTGGTGCTTTTATTTAATGTTGCTTTTAGCATTTTTCATTTTATTTGTCATTTTAAAATTGTTGTGGATTTGTATTACTTTTGTTAGCTAATATTTGCTGTCAAACATACTTTGTTTGTAGTATTTAGTGGTTATTTGAAGTTTTGAAATCTTCTTTTGTAGAGCTGTGATCCAGTAGATTAATAGTGTCCGGTTGTAATTGTTGTTCATGAAGCATTTTTCTATGCATTTTGTGCATTTTTAGACTCTTTAATTGAGAAAGTGTTTCTAGTTGGTAACTGTTTTTAAGTTTACTTTGATAGGTTAGTTGGAGAGCAGTTTGATTTTCTTTTTTTTACTATTTACAGTAAATGCTAATTAGTACATTTGTTATATATTTATATATTTAATGGGATTGCAATATCTTGGCTGTTGCATTTTTTGGTGATATTTAGATATGACAAAATTGCTTTTCTCAATATAGGGGCCGATTACGATGTTGTTAGGAAAGGATTCCCACTGAATCGGTTCTGGAATGCTTTCCGAATGACTTGGATAGGGGGAGTTCGACCGAGCGATTTGAATGCATCCGGTTACGATTCGGTCAGACTCCCATTGACTTCAATGGGAACCTGTGTTCCGAATGTAAACACAGGCTCCCATTGACAAAAGGGGTGGTTTGGGAAAGTCGTGCACCCTGTGGTGGGCACCCATCGTGCATGCCACAATGTGCATGCATGGCAAGGGGAGACCCAGGGGTACTGATGGAGCATGATTATTTAAGAATAACTTTTTCTTAATCAAGTCTGCTCATAAGTGTGTTTTAATAAACATAACTAACAGTGTGGAGAATTATTAACATGGGAGATTCTTAAAAGTGCGACATGAAAATGTGCAAGGAAAGACACAACACATTTAGTAATCAAAAGCTGCAATGATTAACGTGCAGAAAGCTTGGAAAACATGGGTTTTTATGAAATTTACACGACACGAGAGAGAAACAATAAATGCTTAGAGTAAAATGTTTCATGATTATGTGTTTACTTTTACATAACAAGAAAATGATTAATTATTAATAACTTACATTTTGAAATTAGATTATGTGAATGAGTTTAATTAGAATAATGAATCCTTGAATCTCATTTTGCCTTGTATTTTCTCTATTTTCTTCGGAAAAACGATGATTTATGGTTTCTCTATGAAGGGCCTCACAACCTGCTAGTTATTTCCTTTTTCTGAAATAGGCCTCGAAGAATGTATTTTGTCCTTCATTATTTCTAAAAATGCTGATTTATTTGTTTAGTTGTGCACAAGCATATCACTAGAATTTCTTTCGTATGGTTAGAGTATTTGTTTCTATGAATAATTGTGTCAACTATGTTGCAAGCTGATGTGGAAGCAAGACTGTGCCTTTCCCTGCTTCTGAGGTGAAAAGACGACATCCCGATGAATAAAGGACTGATTTATTAAAGTTCCGGATGAATTAGCTTGGAAAATGATCACCTCATGAACTTAACCAATAGAATCATGTAAAACTGTGAATATGAAACATTTGGGGGTTGAAATTGTGAACATCTTGGGGTATAAATATTCCATGGGAAAAGAACTCTGTAGTAGCTGTTTCTCTGAGAAGAGAGCCTTTGCTGCTTTACTCTCTACGCTACTTTGGCTGGCTATTATCCTTGAAAATCCTGGGCGTGTCATGCTGTTGGATCAAACTTTGAATTTACCTTGAACTGAACTATACTGATTATATTGCAATTCATCGGCTGGTGATGTTGCTCAAACTATACCTTTCCGGCCAAAGGGTTAGCTATCTCTGACTATTGCACGCTGTGCATTAGCTCATTGATCTAGGGTCATATGAATTTTGACATTGCATACTGTATTTGCAAATGTATAATTTCTTTTTGTTTCTCTCTCTCTTCTCTCAAACCTTGTTATTGATTTGATGATTTATTTGCCATGAACTGTATTTACTTATTGTGATTTACCTGTAACAATGAAAAAAACATAGAAGTGATATTTCTCATGTATTTTGTGTATTGACCATTCATATTTGATTATTAGATAAAAGTAACTTTATAAGTATACAGAGTTTGTCTTTTTTTGGTGAGTAATTAGACATGATACATTTATGACTATTGTTGTTGGTTAGGCATTTTCTTCATTATAGGTCCTCATGAAGGAAATAGCATCCATCTCTTATTATTCGAGTCCTTATTAGCTCTCTCAAAGATCTATCAGAGGACCTGATGTTTGTAAATAGTTTTTGAGTTTCTGTGGGCCCAAACTCTTAAATTTAAGAAAGATTTAGTTCATGACATTTGGAAATGTCGTATATGATTATAAAATTACACCGCTTCCGCTGGATCCCTTTTCTGGTAGCAGAGGATGGTTAGTTTAAACTAAATATATTAGGTAATGAAGAGACGGAATTAAGAGACAGACATTGATTGACTGTGTACCATTATGTTATATGTTGTGGTCCGTTACTGACCTTAATGGAAGTAACGGGTCCGTCGTTGGCCCAAGATCCGGGGATAAGCCTAAGGGCAGTCTTAGTGTGGCATACACTTAGGGTCCGATTCCGATAGGAAAGCATTCCCACCTATGGCTCGATAACAATGCGGTTAGGAAAGCCTCCTAACGGCATTAGCTCCTTCCAAATCAGATTGGGAACGTGTCTTCCCGACTGAGGGCCAGATTACGATGCGGTTAGGAAGATAGGCCCCCATAGAAGTCAATGGGAGTCCAACCAAATCGTATCTGGAAGCATCCGGATGCATCACACTCGGAAACTATTTCCAAACCGATTTGATCAGGAAGATTTCCTAAGCACATCAGAATCGGGCCCTACGTGTGTTGTCTGCTGTTGATGCAGTACTGAGCAATGGTCATATTGTCGGTACTTGCACAGGGAATCTTGAAGTGTGAATAGTGAAGCCTATTAAGGTAACTTCAGAAAGCGCATCTGGAGAAGTCCTGAGAATTTTCATTTAAGTGAGGGTGAAATCGCGCTGGTCAGGATTTTATTGAAAGTAAAAGCATTCTCAGAGTGTAGGGTTCTACTGTTTTTTCTTTTAGTGGAGCAGACAAGCTGTTTTATTTTGTTTGTTTTGTTAAAGAGTTTGTAAAGACGCAGACACTGATTTTGTAAAGGGAGGGTTAGTCGCAGGAGTTAAACTGACGTCACAGAGTGCTGTGCTGGTATTGGTCAGTTGTTGAGAAATCGTCACAAAAGTGCCACGCTGGTATAGGTTGGTTGCTGTGAGTTGGCCTGTGATTGGACAGCATGATTAATTCTAATTGGTAGCAGAGAATCATAACACAGAAAAAGAATTGTAAAAGATTTTTCCTTATATAGTTTACTTTTAGCGTATTTAGTAAAGATGAGCCGATGCCTATTAGAGGAGAATTCCTGTGGCTCCTGAAGGGACCCCTGCTTCATTCACGTCGTTAGAAAGGGGTTATCATACGTGCACATGGTTAGAAAATTGAATGAAATACACTGAGCAAGATGGTAATTTAGCATTTCCAGAGAATGGGACTTTTCATCCTAGAATTGTAGAGAATTTTAGGAAACAAATGAATAATTTGAGACCTAATCCTAGAACTATGCAGTACGAAGCTCTTGAAGAATGGGAAAATGAGGCATACAAAAGAGAAAGAGATAGGTATCAGACTAAATACAAGAATACTGTGAGTAGATATTCAGAAGCAAATGGGATGCTCAAAAGAAAATGTGGAGAAGAGACATAGCGAAGGAACAAAGATTTTTCCAGTTTTGGTAGCTGAGAGTAATGGGGGAGAAAAATGTAGTTAGAAAAAGAAGAATGTTGCAGAACAGAAATCTAGAATACTGAATTTGCTGAGGAAATTGATCACATAGATAATGTTTTTTTTAAATGAGTTATTGTTGAATAAACCTTCGCCTTATCAAGAGAAACAGAACAGAGTAGAAATAAATTCTTTATCAAGTGCTCCATTAATTCAAGTAGAAGTGCCTCAAGAAAAAACGCCCATAAGTCAGAATCAAAATTCAGTTAGAGAGGAGTTGCCGAGAATAATAACACCAAATAAATCCAGATGTTTTGTCAGTTCCAGTGACTATTGGTCCAATTGTTCCATTATACAATTATGGACAAGGAGTTTCTTGACAATGCCAGATAGAAATACGAGTGGAGTTCATAGGGTTTTCCGAAAAATAAATTAGGTTAAGCAAGGATTGATTGAAAATAGTGGAGGAAATGTAAGTGTAGTTACAGGAGAAGAATCAGAACCAATAATTAGTATTTAAGAAAGATCAGTTGAAAACCCCAAAATGAGGTATATATATGGATCCAAAACGGTTATTGCAGATTGAAAAAAGAGTGACGCCTACATCAGGAGTGTCAAGAACTGAAACAGATGAAGATACATAGACATCATTAGGCCCTTCTCTGGAAGAATTAGATGAGTGGATAAAAGAAATAGCACCTGGTTGCAGAATACAGAATCATAGCAAGCATAGATGTGAGCAAGTTAAAAGCAGATTTGGAAGAAATGATTTTAGGAATGATTAGTCCAGAGAGATTAGGCACATATCGGGATGAAGAATTGCTTTTCATGTGTAAAAATATTACAAGGAGAGTGAGAAGCCTACATGAGAAGTTTGCTAAAATTGCACAAACATCTGGAGTTGACATAGAGAAGTCTAAAGCTTTACAAAAGACATATAGATTGGATTTCAGTGACAAAGATTTGAAGGGTTTGCATGTTTCAGGAAGGCGATGGCAGATTAAAGAGTTAGTTAACACACTACAGGGTTGGGGTGAGTTGGATCGATGGAAAGGAAGATGGGCTTAAAGGATGGAGGACACAATAGTGACTTCAGTGGCCTTACCACTGTACCCTGTGAGGGAGACAGTAGCAAAAACAGCTGATGCAACAATATATCCTATGAGAGAAGTACCAGGAGGTGGGTTTGTTCATGTCCCATGGTCGAGGCAGGATATATTATTATTTATGAAGGATTTCCCAAGGTTGAGAGAAAAACCAGTGGAATGGTACAAACAAGTGGAAAGGTTTGTGAAGGTTTCGGAAGTTTTGTGGAAGGATTTGGATGGCTTGTTTGATAATGTGGTTCCAGCTGCTTGGTGGGTTGAGTGTAAAATTGCTGTAGATTGGCCGAAAGCAGAATATTCAAGCGACCCAAAAACAGGACCACCATCTAAAGAAGTCATGAAAAAATATAATCAGGTCATTACATATTTAAAAGGGAATATTTCACCAAAAGAAACAGATTGGGTGAGAATAGACAGGACTACTCAGGAATAGAAGGAGGCAGTATATGCATACTATGAAGTGTTTCAACAGTACAGTGGTATTGAAAACATCCCTGAGAAAGATATGGGACATTTTATGTATAGGTTCGTGCATGGATTGAGACCAGAAATAAGTGCGATGATGCAGCAGCGTTTAATTTGTTGGCAGAGTAAGTCGATTGATGAAATTCTTCGTTATGCGAGATATCGTGGTGATGATATTAAAATGAGACTTAAAAAGTTAAAGGAAAAATTAATGTTAGCCCAGATGAACATGATGTTAAAAGGAGGATTTTTAAATATGGACTTTACAGAAGCTTACCAAGGAAATGGCCAGACTACTATATACTGTTATGAGAGGTGGAGTGTCAAATGGAAATACAGTGACGCAAATTATACCGATTCCACAAGGGAAAGGTAGAGGTAATATGGATGAATTGAAAAAGAAATTTTCTTGTCACACATGCAGCAAGTTGGGGCATTGGAAGCCCGAGTGTAGAAGTATACAGGTAAACACAGGTGATACAGAAGTAAATGGGATGAATTAGATGCAGGTGAATCAACAGAATAATAATCAGCAAATACGGTTGGCAGAGTACAGAGTCAGCAGATACCTCAAGCTCCTATGCAGAATCACAATGTGAATGGTCAAGTACAGAAATACAATGCGAATGTGGATTTCCATACAAATGATCCATTAAATTCAAATGTGCAGGTGTCCTCACAGTATTTGATGCAGTGGGATGAAAATGATTCAGATACAATTCAATGACGGTGTCTGAGGGGGGAGGAGAAGTGCGTGCTTGGGGCATCCTTAAAGGTAGATCAGTGTGGTCCATATGTCGATGGCGAGGTTGACGGACACTCAATTATGTTACTCGTAGATACTGGTGCTACCCATTCCACTGTGAGGACTGTGAAAATTCCTAACCTACCCCTCTCATGAGAAAGTATCCAAGTTGTAGGAGTCTCAAATAAATTGATTATGACCATAGTGACTAAAACAATGAAAGTGCAAATTGGAGGATCTCAATATCTATACAAATTTTTAGTGTGTGATACAGTCCAGTTAATCTATTAGAAGGGACTTGATGTGTAAAATGAATTGCTCTATCTACTGTACACCAGATGGAATAGCATTTCATACAAAGTATGAGGATGTGGTCTTCAAAATGGCAAGGCAGGGAACAGAAGTGAATGATTTATAGCCTCTATTTACAACAAATGATTTGCCAGTTGAATTGAGCGATACGGTGTTGTCAGATATGTGGGTTTTTCAGGAAAAGACATTGATTTGATGAAAGGACTAGCTCCAATTCAGATTACAGTTACACCAAATGCAGAATTTCCAAGAACACCAGATTACAAAATGAGCCCTGAAACAATTGCAGGAATAACACCTGTGATTGAGATGTTGATTGAACAAGGTATCCTAAAAAGAATTCTAGGGAGTCCGTGCAATTCACCTATCATGGGAATTCACAAACCTAACGCCAAACATTTGCGCAAAATCAATCAGATTGTAATACCTTGTTGTCCAATAGTGCCAAATCCAGCTGTGATTCTTTATCAAATTCCTTGTGAAGCAGAATGGTTTTCAGTGATTAATTTATGTCAAGCTTTTTTCTTGAAACCTCTGCATCCCTATGGTCAATATTTATTTGCTTTCCGGTTCGGAAACTGTGTTTTGGCATGGTGCTGAGTTCCTCAAGGGTATACAGAGAGCCCCTCAATCTTCAATCAGATATTGAAGAAATGTTTGGAATCCTTAGTGATGCCTAATAATTCAGTTTTAGTGTAATACATGGATGAGACCCCCGCTCCCACGACCACCGCCCACACCAACCGCCTCATTGCCTGGACCAACATCAACGACGACTACACCATCAAGACCATGAACACCGTCCACTCCGGATCCCCGGAAGACCCCTGCCCACACCACATCTTCAACAAAGCCAGCAGCGCCATCGCACCCCATCTCCGGAAAAACATCAACATCTCCTTCGAGACAGCGACCTTCCCGAAGAGCTGGAAGCACGCATAGATCAACGCCTTACTCAAGAAACCCAAGGCGGACCCCAAGGACCTCAAAAACTTCCGACCCATCTTTCTGCTCCCGTTCCTGGTGAATATCATCGAAAAGGCCATCAACAAACAACTGACCAGCTTCCTCGAGGAGAACAGCATCCCGGACCCGTCCCAGTCCGGGTTCTGCAGCAACCACAGCACCGAAACTGCCCTCATCGCCACCACCGATGACATCAGGACCCTGCTAGACAACGGAGAAACCACGGCCCTCATCCTCCTGGACCTATCAGCCGCCTTCGACACGGTCTGCCACCGCACCCTATGAACATGCGTCTATGATGCTGGTATCCAAGAGAAGGCCCTGGACTGGACTGGACCTCCTCCTTCCTCTCCGGCAGAACACAGGGCGTCCGCCTCCCCCCCTTCCGCTCCGAAGCCACCGAGATCATCTACAGCGTACCCCAAGGCTCATCCCTGAGCCCAATGTTGTTCAACATCTACATGGCACCACTCGCCCACATCGCACGACGGCACGACCTCAACATCATCTCCTATGCCGACGACACCCAGCTGATCCTCTCCCTCACCAAGGACCCCCACACCGCCAAAACCAACCTCCACGAAGGAATGAAGGCCATTGCCGACTGCATGAGGAACAGCCGACTGAAGCTGAACTCGGACAAGACGGAGGTCCTCATCCTCGGATCCACCCCCTCGGCCTGGGACGACTCCTGGTGGCTGACTGCACTAGGGACACCCCCAACACCCACCAACCACGCACACAACCTAGGGGTCATCCTCAACACTACCCTCTCCATGACGAAGCAGGTCAACGCCGTCTCCTCCTCCTGCTTCAACACCCTCCGTATGCTTCGCAGGATCTTCAAGTGGATCCCCACCGAAACAAGAAGGACGGTCACCCAGGCCCTCGTCAGCAGTAGACTGGACTACGGAAACACACTCAACGCAGGAGCCCCGGCCAAACTCCTGAGCAGCTTCAACGCATCCAGAACACCTCCGCACACCTGATCCTCGACATCCCTCGCCGCAGCCACATCACACCCCACCTGAGAGACCTGCACTGGCTCCCTTTCAACAAGAGGATAACCTTCAAACTCCTCACCCATGCACACAAGGCACTCCACAACACCGGAACAACGTACCTCAACAGCCGACTCAGTCTCTACACACCCACCCACCAGCTCCGCTCTGCAGACCGCGCCCTCGCCACCGCCCCCCGCATACGAAGAGTGACCGCTGGTGGCAGATCATTCTCCCACCTCGCCACCAATACATGGAACACACTCCCCATCTGCCTACGGCAGACCGAAGACCTTCTGACCTTCAGAAGACTTCTCAAGACCTGGCTCTTTGAACAGTAGCAGCTCCCCCCCTAGCGCCTTGAGACCCTCGCGGGTATGTAGTGCGCTTTACAAATACAATGATTGATTGATTGATTGATTGATCATTTGGTTGCATCAAGAATGAAAGAAGCTTGTGTGGCAGATACAATTGCTCTACAGAACCATTGGGCAGTAGGTGGGCATAAAGCGTCACCAGCAAAATTACAATTTTTTCGAAAAGAAGTTCTTTACTTGGGTCTCAACATTGAGAAAGGAATCAGGAAAGTGTCTAAAGATCGGATCAATGCTATTTTACAAATGAATCCGCTGGGAACTCAAAAGGAAGTTTGAATGTTCCTGGGAATGGTTGGATATTGCAGGCAGTGGATTGTTAGCTTTTCACTGATAGTCAAGACAAATACAAAGACTGATGCACAAAGACGTGTCAGATCCTGTACATCTTGATGATGAATGCATGAAAGCATTTCTTGAACAGCGAGACAGTTTGTGTCGAGCACCCGCATTGGGAATGCCAGGCTTCAATAAGGATTTTGCATTGTTTTGTAGCGAACGCGATGGTTGAGCAGTTTCAGTTCTAACGTCCAGTGGCATATTTTACAGCCACATTGGATCCTGTAGCTGCAGCCTTAACTGGTTGTCTGAAAGGGGTTACTGCTACTTGTGTGAGTCTGGAGCACAGTGAAACAATTGTAATGGGACATCCATTGTAAGTGTATGTGCCACATTCCGTTGAAATTTTGTTAACACAAACTTGTACACAGCATCTTACAAGCAGTCGGTTAACAAAATATGAGAAGGTGATTTTGGGAATTGAAAATGTTCCTGTGACAAGATGCAAGAGTTTAAATCCAGCTACTTTATTGCCGATTTCAAGTTGTGAAGTAGTGGTGAATGAAGAAGAGCATGATTATTTGGATGTGACCGAATTGTGTACAAAACCAAGACCTGACATACAAGATACACCGTTACCTGAATCTGATTTTGTGTTGTTTGTAGATGGGCCATGCTTGAGAGATTCTGAAGGTACCTTGCGAGCTGCATATGCGATCTGTACAGTGACGAGTGTCATTGAAGCATCATGTTTGAACGGGAGTGAGTTCAGCACAGGTGGCAGAACTGGTTGCGCTGACACGAGCATGTTGTCTTGTGGTGCAAATGTGAGTAACCGTATTTACGGATAGTCAATATGGTTTCGGGGTTGTACATGACTTTGGGTAGTTGTGGTCTCAACATGGGTTTTTGACTTCTTCGGGTTCACCTATACGAAATGGAGAGTGTGTAAAAGATCTATTGATGGCACTACGTTTGCCAGACCAAAATTGGGTAGTGAAATGTTCAGCATATAAATCTGGTTGTGAATATGTCACTGTGGGCAACAGATATGCCAACGGAATTACATGTTTTTATGCTCAAAATTCATATACAATCAATGGGGAGCATTTGAAAGAACGATCTCATCAAACAGAGTGTAGATTAATGTTCTCATCTGTTGAAACATGGGAAGAAATCAGAGAATGACAAGATGCAGCTAGCTATACAGAAAGAGAAGGGTGGATAAAAGCAGGATGTACACGCAGAGCAGATGATGAAGTGTGAATTTACACAGATGGAAGACCAGTATTGCCAGACAGTTTGTTATTACAAATGAAAAGAGTTTGTCATGGTCCAACACATGTGGGCAGAGATGCTATGATTAGACTTTTCAAACAAACATGGTATAATCCCAAATTTAGAGTCATTGAAGAGAGTCTCTGTCAAAGGTGCATAACTTGTCAACAACAAAATGCAGGGACGAAGACAGTTGCTAGTCTGAGTCGAATTTGAAAAGCAGCAGGTCCTTTTATGCGTATGCAAATAGACTTTATTGACATGCCTCCTTGCCATGGTTTAAAGTATGTGTTAGTGATTGTGTGTCTGTTCTCTTGTTGGGTTGAGGCATACCCAACAAGACAAAATGACAGCCTAACTGTTGCTAAACTGCTTCTTAGAGAAATTATACCAAGTTTTGGATTTCCAATCTCATTAGAATCTGACAGAGTAACTCATTTTAATAATGAAGTAATTCGAATGATTTGTGCTGCATTACAAATTGAGCAAAAAGTCCATTCTGCTTATCAACCTGAGGCAGCCGGTGTGGTTGAACAGATCAACTACACAATAAAATCAAGACTAGCCAAGGTTGTGCATCCATAACACTGAATTGGACTCATGCATCACCATTGGTGTTGGTGAGTTTGAGAAGTATCCCAGACAGAAGAACTAGACTGTTCCCTCACAGATTGTGATGGGAAGGGCTTTGAGACAGCCATCAGTCCCAGCAAATCAGCTTGTGAACATAACTGATGATTTAGCGCTTGATTATTGCAAAGGATTGGTTCACGTGGTGCGTTCTGTGTCTAACCAAGTGGGAGAAGTCGCAACTACAGTTCAACAAGAACAAGCACATGATTTGAGCCCTGGAGAGTGGCTGCTCATCATAAAGCATGTGAGGAAGTTTTGTTTGGAACCTCGTTGGCGTGGGCCATATCAAGTGATTCTTGTGACAACAACAGCAGTTAAATGTGGTGGCTTGCCTAACTGGATCCATGCAAGTTATACTCGTCGAGTCCTGTGTCCACTTAAAAGCACAGAGTCAGTTGAAGGTGAACGAAGAAAACAAAGAGAGCCTGAACAGACTGAGAATCAAGTAGAGTGGGCACAAGCTACTGGGTCTCACAATATGTCACTGTTGAAGCTTAAAGAGAATTGATCCCTGAAAGAGACAGAAAAAGAGAAAAAAGGGAATCAGCTAAGCGAAGTTTTGAATCCAATGAAGTAGACAGTGTTGCTGGAAAACAAGCAAAAGAAGGTGATACATGGCCAAGAGGAGTTAAGCAGTTGAAATATACTTTGAATGAGAAGATTCCAGCGACTAAAATTGACATCTCTAGCCAATCGAAACAAAGTGATACTGAAGGAGAAGAAAATACAGTACGCAAAACAAAAAGAGCAAGAACTCCAAATAAAAAGTGCATGGCCCCTGAATGGACATATTTGGCTGCTGCAACGAACGATTGGGAAAAATAATTAATAGTGTTTTGTCCTGAAAAAGACAACTCATCATATGAGCCACCTTAACCCCTTCAGTGCCCATGACGAGCTGGACTCGTCATGGGCCGCGGTGGCGCTGTGCCCATGACGAGTCCAGCTCGTCATAGACCCCGCCCGCTAATGCAACGGCCGGCACTGGGCGGGGAAAGGGGCGGGCACAGCAGGGGTTAAGTTAACTGTGCTTAAGAAAAGGGGTGCAGAAAAAGAGGGAGGAGATTTTAAAAAAGGGCCATGACCTGAAGCTCGGAAAGTGTGTGGGGTACACAAACCTTGCTAAACACATCAAATTTTGCTAGTAAGAATCTTTATTTTGCATTATTTGTGATTTTTTAAAATAGATTTTTCTTTTTTCCATAAAATGGATAGAATTGAGACTGGTAATCAAAATCAAGGTTTAATTAGGCAAATGTGTCTTAACGCTTGCTTTATATGTGTTACTATAATATTGTTGTTCTGGTTAATACTAGTTTTAATAGTGCCATAATTTATGTATCCTGTTAATGTTAATTCTACTAATGATATGTAAATGCTATAACCGACTTAAGAAAAGTTCTTAAAGAAGATCCAGAGACTAATATTAAAAAACTAACAGGAAATAACTTACACTAAGATAATCGTATTACTGATTTTTTGTTGAATGTTTTTACTAAACTCCTTTATGAGTATGTAGATACTATGGGTGCAAGACATTGTTATGTGTGCATGCAGTTACCCTCATCTGTGTCAGAAGGGGTGACGTATCATCACCTTCCTTTAACATATGAAATTTCGTGTGGTGTACTAACAATTTTTGTTCTATGGCAAAGAGTAGTTTAAATATTTCTATTCTAATTATGATTAAGGCTTTTCAGAAGTTCCATTAAAAAGAATATGAATTGTAATAGTGCAAAGAATGCAGGGTACATGGGAGATTTCTTTCATGCTACTAAGCCTATAGATACTGTACATGCACATTGAAATAATCTAACTTGTAGTTCACGCAGAATAGGAGTAGAATTCATAAATACTGTGGAAGATAAGCGACAAGAGTTTCAGAAAAAGGCTACAGAACAAAAGACTAAACCTCCATGGGCTCATAGGGAGCGTGATTATAAGAAAGGTGAGACATATGCCGCAATGACTCTAGATTAGCATCACAAAGGGAAGCTTTGCAGAATAAGACAAAAGACTGAATATAACAAATATTTCATTGGTTCTAGTGAATGTGAACATACCTTTCTAATTACAGGAGGTTGGGGATTAAGGGGTGGTACTGATCAAGTCTATCCTGGAGTTTATTATGTGTGTGTTAAAAATTCTTATTATAGATTGCCACAACATTGGTATGGATGTTGTTATATGGGAATAGTAGTTCCTAAGATCTACCATGTGAATGGAAATCATGGAACCAATGAAAAGAAACTAACACGGAATAAAAAAGGAATTAGTGCTGCAGAAATTGTGGGTGATATTTTAGGTGCACTAATAACATTCAGTGGGGTTGATCTTTAACTCACATAAAATTTGAAAATTATCTACAGTGGTTGATCGTTTATCAACGGATACTGCTGGTGGGTTCTTAATGATTGACACTGCAATGGTTGCTGTGGGATCAATGGTTTTGCAGAATAGGCTTACCCTTGATGTATTATTGGCAAAAGAGGGTGGAGTCTGTAGCATGTTGAAAATTCAACAATGTTGCACTTATATCCCTGACAAAAGCAGAGACTCAGAGGGATATATAATTAACATTACGCATATGCATAATGATTTAACAGAATTAAAAGTTGATGGTGTATGGGAGAAACTTGGTAAGGGTTTTTCCTCGGTAGGTAATTGGTTTTTAGCACTAAATGATAGCTTGTTAGGGTGAATACTAACACCAATAATTGCTATTGCTGTTGGCATACTAATAGTAATATCTATATATAAATGCTGCAAGTGCAAAACAAAAGACACAAAACGAAGAGCAAGATAAAGGAAAATAGATTAAATAGAGTTGGAAGAGAAAAAGAGTGCTTATTATGAAGTATTGAGAGACATAGAGGGTGTTAGACTAAAACAAAGTGCATTCTGAGATAATCAGATTATAATCAGATTATGTAAATTATGTGATGGCTTGATTCCCCAACAGATGGGGATTGATGGATCATGATTATTTGAGAATAATTTTGCTTGATCAAGTCTGCTCATAAGTGTGTTTTATTAAACATAACTAACAGTGTGGAGAATTATTAACATGGGAGATTTTTAAAGTGCGACGTGAAAACGTGCAAAGAAAGACACAACACACTTAGGGCCAGATGTAGGTAAAATCAAATTTGCGATTCCTTAATAGCGAATTTTACCGAGTCACTATTAAGGAGTCGCAAAATTGCATGTAGGTAGTAATCGCTAAAATATTAGCGATTCCTTAATATTCCTTAATAACGAATCGCAAATTAAGATTAGCTAATAAAGAATACCTACCCAGGAGGCACATAGGAATGAATGGGAAGATATTTACTATTTGCGATTCGCTATTAAAGATTGGCAAATAGCGGGCGCTATTTCAAGGGTGCCATGGCGTCAGTAGGACACCCTGTTGCACCCCTAAGGGCATGAATGTGTGCCACATGGCACTCTAAAAAAAGCAGAAAAGTGCTTTTGTAAAGGAAATCGCTAATTACCACCACTTGAAGTTGGTGGTTATTAGCGATTCCTTAAGGCTAAAGTGCACTCTCTTTTGTGCTACTCACATTGCATTTAAGGATTCGCACTTTCCGATTCCTTATTTTGCTAGTAGGTTTAAACTCACCTACATTGCTCGCAGCCAAATAGCAATCGCAAACGCTGAACTTCTGCTAATTTCAGCGTTACCGATCACTATTTGGCCACCTACATCTGTCCCTAAGTGATCAAAAGCTGCAATGATTAACTTGCAGAAAGCATGGAAAACATGAGTTTTTATGAAATTTACATGACACGAGAGAGAAACTTAATAAATGTGCTAAGTATTTTACAAGTAGAATTTTGGAAAGAATGATAATGGAAATGCGTAGAGTAAAATGTTTCATGATTATGTGTTTTCTTTCACATAACAAGAAAATGATTGATTATTAATAACTTACATTTTGAAATTATATTATGTTTATGAGTTTAATTAGAATTAAAAATCCTTGAATGTCATTTTTCCATGTATTTTCTCTATTTTCTTAAAAGTAGTGTGTTTTATTCTTCAGAAAAACAATGATTTATGGATTCTCTATGAAGGCCCCAAAACCTGCTAGTTATTTCCTTTTTCTAACGTATGCCTCAGAAGAATGTATTTTGTCATTCATTATTTCTAAAAAGGCTGATTATTTGTTTAGTTGTGCACAAGCATATCACTAGAATTTCTTTCCTACGTTTAGAGTATTTTTTTCCATGAATAATTGTGTCAACTATTTTGCAAGCTGATGTGGAAGCGAGAGTGTGGACATGGAGAAGTTTTGATAGCCTTTTTCTGCTTCCGAGGTGAAAAGACGACATTAAGATGAACAAAGGACTAATTTATTGAAGTTCCGGATTAACTAGCTTGGAGAATGATCACTTCATGAACTTAACCAATAGAATAGTGTAAAACTGTGAATATGAAACATTTGGGAGTTGGAATTGTGAACATCTTGGGGTATAACTATTTCCGTGGGAAAATAACTCAGTAGTAGCTGTTTCTATGTGAAGAGAGCCTTTGCTGCTGTACCTTCTACGCTACTCTGGCTGGCTATTATCCTTGCAAATCCTAGGCGTGACATGCTGTTGGTCCAAACTTTTAATTTCCCTTGAACCGAACTATCCTGAATACCTTGTACTTCATATCATTGATTTTATGATGTATTTGCCATGAACTGTATTTACTTATTGTGAGTTACCTGTAGCATTGAAATAACACAGAATTGATACTTCTTATGTATTTTGAGTATTGACCATTCATATATGATTATTAGATAAAAGTAACTTGATAAGTATACAGACTTTGTCTTTTTTTTAAGAGTAATTAGACATGATACATTTATGACTATTGTTGTTGGTTAGATATTTTCTTCTTTTTAGGTCCTCATGAAGGAAATAGCATCTGTCTCTTATTACCTGAGTCCCTATTAGCTCTCTCATAGATCTATCAGAGGACCTGGGGTCCAAACTCTTGAATATAATACGGTTTTTGTTCATGATATTTGGAAACATCGTATATGATTATAAAATTACACCGCTTCTGCTGGATCAGTACCCCCACGATCCCGATTCGGAGGGCCCCGGGTGAAGGGGGCCCTACTCCGGGTACCCAAAGTCCGATTCCCACAGCTGTTTCGTCTTGGCCAAACTGATTTGAAACAGCTGTCCGAATCGGTCATCGTACTTGCTTGTTGGAAACTGTCTCCATTGGGCTTTATGATTCTGCTCGGAACTACTCGGGCTGCCCGAATCCCATTTGGAACAGAGTCGGACAGTCAGCTCCCTTGCATCGTACTTGGTCGTCCGGAAAGGTGACCGATTCGGTCAGAAATAAGACTTCCGAATCGGATTCACATGAATCGAATGCCATTCAGTGCTTTTCCTGACGTCATCGAAATCAACCCCATAGTGTCATACAATTATCTAATGTTGTGGATTTCCCAGAAATCTACCAGTATGGGCTTGTAGATGATGAATAGGCTCATGCAGAATCTTGAATTTAGAATGTGCTGGCGGATTGAACACGCCAAGTGGCATTTAAATAAGGGCCCAGGTAGAGGTGATTGTGGGTACTAGAGCTCTCCTACACATGCAAGGGAAGGCCTTTTGAAAAAGCTGTATTTTGAAACTACTCCAGTGAAGGATATCAATGGCAAATATATAACGTACTCATAAGTAAGATATAGTAGAGCCACTCCCAACTACCCTGATGGTGTTCCAACTGATCTGACAAAATGTAATATTTTTTTTTGGGTACCATTACTGACTAATGTTTTTAACAATCTTGTCCAATCCCGGTGCCTGTATCATGGTCCACATCTATTATAGCAACCATTTTTAAAAAAGGTGATCGGAATACACCTGGAAGCTACAGGCCTATCTCATTGATTGATACCACTACCAAAATCCTAGGTAGGGTTAAATATAACAGATTTAAAGAGTGGATTCAAGCTGAGTCAGTCCTAAATCCATGCCAGTATGGGTTTAGAAATAAAGTAGGGATGATCAAGCAATGTTTAAATTTAAATCTGTTACTTTGAAAATATACTGTTGCCAAACATACCCCACTGTATGTGGCATTCATGGACTTGACCTCAGCATTTGACTATGTCAATTGCTCCAGGCTGTGGCAAATACTTATTTCGAGCAGCCTTAATGAAACATTAGTGCACTTTTTGGCTTATTTGCACAAAGGTATGAAGGCAAAGATTCGAATTAGCACTCAGGGAGATGTATCTGATGATATAAATATTTGTCTTGGTGTGAGACAGGGGTGTGTCTGGCCCCCCTTTTATTCATTTTATATATTAAGGAGCGTTATCCTTTTTTTATTTCTATCACCCCTGATGTACCCAAAATTAAAGGTTTTTTGTTACCCACACTCTTATATTCGGATGACACAGTGCTTATGGCATTTTGAAATGTGAGGCCATCCAGCTTGAAGAAAATCACTTTTGTAGGAGACTCCTCTCAGCCCAGATATCAGCTCCAAATTTAATATGTCACATTCTTATCTTGATGATTGCATTAGAGCCAGGCCAGCACTATTGTGGCCAGCAATTTGGAGAAATGAGGCAGCCAGTTTAACAAGGGACATTATTTTTGACTTTCTTTTATGTGACAGAGGTCTACATATTCCCTGAGTAGCTTATATGAAATTAGAGTATTCTAAAATTGGATTACAGTGCGCTTTTACAGAACCGGTAATCTGTAGCACCTTAAGGAAAAAGCACGTCCAACAAGCTCTGTATAATTACGTGTGCTAGCATAGTTCTAACAGGTAAGAGAGGAAGCCCAATATTATTGCTTATCGGAGTTTGACCTTACTAAACTTATCTTTGCATTCCATGTTGGCGTTGGGAATTCTCATTATTATTTCATTTTTTTTTTAATTGTTGTATTTCCTTTTAGGTTACATGAAGTTACTCCCATGCCTGTGATGGCATGTCTAGGCAATCCATGCTGCTCTTTGCACTTATTGTAAATTTTATGTAATATATGCAAAACATTTTAAAAAAACTAAATGTTGTGGTATTAGGCACTTTACACCAGCTTTAATATTTTTATTATAATTATCTGATCATGAAACTATCATGCATGTTGGCTCTTTCTTGAGATCTGCTGTAAAAGCCCCTAGCACTATGCTTTCACAATTATGATGTTAATATTGATGTAGGTAGGGATGTTATTTGATTGCTGCTATGTATATAATTTCTGTTTGATTAATTGTTTTTATGTGTTTTAACTGTTATGTATTGTTATGTAACTTTTACGTATGTTTATTTCATAGAAATAAAGATTTTCTGATTCTGATTCCCTTCCAAGATACATAATTTAAGGCCCTGCAAATGATGTTGGGACAAAAGTTTCCTGTCAGACGGACATAGGATGATGCCTTATTCCTGCACTCCACCCAAACCCCACTTCCTCACTGGAAGCATATGTTACCAACAATGAAATAAAGACATGTAAATCAGTAAGAGTATTGCTATTTGAAAAGCAGTAAGCACTGATATTTAGTTTATTTCCAAGTAGACAATACTGACAGCTCTATAAACCGAGGCATAGGGAGAGAAGGTCGGGTTTAAACTGCCATTTCGACCTGGCAAATAAAACTTTTTGACAGGCCTAAACCTTCCTTTTAAAACGTATCGGTCACCCCTAGAGTAGGCCCTAAACAGCCCACAGGGCAGAATGTAGTTTATTTAAAAAGTTGGACATCTTCATTCAAGTGAAAAACTCTTACAATTGAATATAAAATTAGCGTTTTACTACTGTAAGACCTACCTCTCCATCCCATGGGATAACATTGGGTTACCATATTACCTTTAATAAGTATTAACTTTTGTTTGGAAACAGGTCAAAATGCCATGTTTGATCTCAGAAGAATTCTAATCTAAAACACTCTTTAATGGTAAAGTTGTATTTTAAGTCACAATTCTTAAAATGCCACCTCTAGAAAGCTGACATTTTCTTATCCAGCCATTTGGTGCCTGCAGCCTGTATCCTGGGTCACATGACTAGGTGTAGTTGGCAGTTGCCTTTGTGTATTTCTCCCAGACAGTATCACAAAGGGGGACTGGATGGTCCACTCTGACCAGGCAGGAGGGTGGAGATATTGATAGAGATCAGGGTGTGTATAATATTCCCACTACCACGGATAAAGTAATCTCACAGTTACACGCACATGCATACATCATACGCCAGGGCCCATTTCACTACACTAACATACGCTCATATACTCTATCAGCCATAAACCTGTGGAAAGAAAACTCCTAATCACCCTGCATCTATATCGAGGTTGATAAGACCTGGTTTTTGTGACTGTCCTTAAACATAATCTATACAACATATACAGCAATGATCAAAAATGTAAACCCAATAATTGACAAGAAAGAATATCCAACACCATGTTTAAAATTATATTGCTTTATCTAAATTAGTCAAAGGAAATCAATCAAAGTAAATCATTTTCTCATAGTTACCTATTCTAGCTAAATGTCAGAACGGGTCAGGACAAGTCTCTCGGTAAATGTCTCTCAAGACAAAGTCCCTTCAGCATCGATCCTCAGCAACGCAGATTCGGTACGCGGCAAAGGCAAAATGGCAAGTGGCAAAACCTCTCTAGGCTAACATTTCTTATAGTTTCTAAAACAATGGAAAGATACATTGGAAACATAGAAAAAACTGTAATGTCCGCCGGACCTGCTGAGCAGAGCGAGAAGGAAAGGATGTAACATCGCTACATTTGAAAATCTCCGCTCAGGAAAAGTTCACATAATAAAGACTACGGAACAGGAACCAAGAAATAAAACATGTATCTTATTAGTTCTGCTTCTCCTCGGCTATCGAGCCACAGTTCAGAGTTTTTCTCTAAGGCTCCTTTGTTTCCCAAGGCTGCCAAGGACATTTTCATTTCACTTGGAGATCTCCCAAAACTGCTGCTGTCCTCATGGAAAGTTTTCAAACAAGCAAGCAAGGACCATGGTCAGTTAGCTTCAGGACCATTTCCAGCAGGGGTCTCCCTCGTCACAGTTTTCATATTATAAATCTCAGCCAGGCTTACAAATCGGCCATCTTTTCTAGGCCATCATAGGCCTCAATAGACCATCTTAATTAAAAGAAACAAAAACAACGTTACCACAGCATATTGATTAAACAGTGTTAACCCCACTAATACCCTTATGTGTATGCATCTATCTAGCACTTGCAACATAGAAAAGCATTAATTCGGAAAGCATTTTGTGCTCAAAAATAAACAGCACATAGCAACGTTTAAACATGAAAACACGCACATTATAATTAATCAGCACGTTTATGCGTACCCTCGTGTAACTCTCTCTCTTGTTAAGACAAACGGATTAATTAATATAAACACACTCGCACAAGACAAATAATTAATTATTAATTATTAATAAATTAGTACAACGAATAGACATGCCAGAGCTTCAAAAGCCACTGAATTTTCAAACTGAAAACTCTGCTCCAGCAATCCCCCCTTTGGTGATTTTATCACCAAATAAACCCAAAAAAAAAATTAGTGAAAATTTAGTCCCATTTTAGGAGAAATCGGAAATGTCTTTTCCCCTTACACAACATTATACACCAGTCACTCTTTCATCATCCCTTTTTGTCTCTAAGTAAACACTCTCCCTTAATTCTTCTAATTCAATTTCTTGAGGTTCTCTTTTCAACCTCTTATTTTTCTTTTCTTTATTCAATTTCTTCCTCCCTCCCCTGTTTTTACAACACACACACACCAATCTTATTATCAATAAAGCAACAATTATACAAGTTAAAGGAAACAATATTCTACCTATAATAGTACTACCTATTTTTGCAATAAAATCCATAACAGCTATCATTTTATTAGCTATTTTAGTCCATAAATTCTCAGCTTCAAGTGGTACTAATTCTTCATGCAAATCAGTAATATTTTTGATATAGACCTTCAGGTCTTTACTTTCGTCTGGAATGTAAGTGCAACAATGTTGAACTTTCAGCATTCCACAGACTCCACCCTCCTTGGCCAATAGAATATCAAGGGCAAGTCGATTTTGCATAGACATGGCACGTACGGCACTTAACTCCGTATTCACCAAAAGAAACCCTCCAGCGGTATTTGTCGATAAGCGATCAACCACTGTGGACAGTTTCCGAATTCCATAAGCATTCAAAGAAATTCCCACTGCTGGAATCAAACCCCCAAAAATATCACCCACTATTTCAGACCAAGTTTCTCTCTTAAAATGCATTAGTAAATTAATATGTTCTACATCTGTTATTTTATCTATATGAAAAATCTTTGGAAAAACTAGGCCCACATAACACGTGCCATACCAATGGTCAGGCAACTTGTAATAAGCCTTGTTCCCACAAACATAATATACTCCTGGAAAAATCGTATCTTCTCCACCTCTGAAACCCCAACCTGTTGCAATGAAGTATGTATCATGGCACTCACTAGTCCCGACAAAATATGTATCATATTGGGATTTCCTTCTTGTAATACAAAGTTTACCCTTCTGTGGTGCATCTAGAGCTAAAGTTGGACTAGCCCCATTCTTCAACTCTTTTCCCATCTCAATGTCCCAAATTGTCTCACTCACTTTATATTTTCCTGCTTTTTCCTGCATGTTCAATCTCCTTTCTTCTACCATATCCAGGAAAGCTTTCTCCTCTCCTTTCAAACTGCAAGTTAAATTATTCTTAAAAATGTAATCTAATGTTAATCCTTTTTCTTCAATAAAAATCTCACCAAAAGTGTTAGCTTCTTCAGCTGGATTCAGCTCTTTGTTCATTGGCAAGTGCCCAAAAATACTATCTCTGTTAGACATCTTATAATCTACTTTCCCTAACAAATAAAAAACACTACTTAAAATACTACAAGAAATACCATATGTAGCTGGTAAATGATGATAAGTAACACCCTCTGAAACGGATGCAGGTAATTGCATACAGACGTAGCAATCCGGTACTTCCATTGTTTTCACATATTCATATAACAATTTTGAAAAAACATTACTAGAAAAGTTATTAATTGACCTATCTTTGTGTATGTAAGTATTACTAATTCTAATTGGAACTACTTTTTGCGAATTCTTCTCTACATTTGTCACATTCTCTGTATGCATCTCAAACTCTACTTTAAAAGAAACTAATAAAACTAAAACACCCCATAGAAGCATTAATAATCCAGTACAGCAGCAGCACATCCTACACCACCTTTTAAAGAAGGCACATCTATTTCTTTTATCCTCTATGTTAGCCATTTTACTACTTTAGTTTAGCCTCTACTACTCCACTACTGTTGGAACTTCTTCAATTCTTCAGCAATTCTTCAGCTTTCAGTTTTTCCAAATGATCTTTTCGTTCACTTAATCCAAGTGAATCCTTCCTTTATTCAGTTTGGATACTTGTCATTCTTCACTTCAATTTCTTCAACATCAAATTGTATTAGATCTCCGACATCAAAATCCTCAGTACTCGACTCTTCTCCAATGTCAGTCAAGAGTACTTTCAAAATTTCACCAGTATCTTCCTCAACCACTTCTCTCAAGATCTCTTCCGGATTATCTCGAGTCACTGTTTCTTCTTTTCCTCCTTCAGACAGTGCCACATAAGACCATTCCGGTGATCTGTACTTTTGGTTGGGTCTTCTTACTCTTTTTATTTCCACTGGTTCTTTTGACTCCTTTGATTCTTCTCCTTCAGCTTTTGAACTTTGACTCGAAACTTCATTCACTTGTTCAGCTTTCGATGTACTTGCTCTTATTATTTTGTATCTCAGCCTCTTAACTCTGTTGTTAGGCCAACGATCTCCTCTTAACACCTTTTTCGGCTTTATTTCTTTTTTACTTCTTTCTCCAATCCAAGTTCTCTTTCTCAGAACTCGACCCTCTGTTTGTTCATTCTCATCATCTGTTTCAAGTGCCTCTTGTTTCCGTTTTCCAGCAGCTTTCTTCTTTTCCACAGATTTTTTCACCACTGTTTGAGACTTCCCTACTCCTGTCCCTCCTCGGGTCTCCGACACGCAATCTTCTTGCTGTCTACTTGTCCCTTCACCTAGCTCATCAAGAATGTTCCCTACACCTCCTCGGGGGTCTTCCGCAATCTGTCCCTCTCTATCTTCTTCTGGCCCTACTTCTTCAAGTATAATCTCAAGTGGTTCTTCAATCTCCTCCTCTTCTGATTCAGGAGTAATCTCTGTGTGATTTCTCTTTTCTTTTCTTTTTCCTTCACTGCTGTTTGAAACTTCAGGCTCTCTTACAGAATCTGATCTCTTCTCTGATACTCGCAGTGGTTCATTCGAAGTTTTTCCTACTTCTTTCCCCACTGATTCTGTATCTTCATCATCACTGGAATCTGACTCTTCAAAATACTCTTTACCAGTCCCTTCTTTTGGGTTTGGAACTCTCAGAGTATGACTTGCATGTACCCAGTGCTTCACTCCAGCACACTTTACTGCAGTCGTCGTAGTCAGAATAACTTGTCTTGGCCTTCCCCACCTTGGAATCAAGCAATTTCTTCTTCTGTGTACCTTTATCCTCACCCAGTCTCCTGGACTCAGATCATGGGCTTGCTTCTTCTCAAGTGTGGTAGCTTCTTCTCCAACCTGGTGAAACACAGAATGAACTGCGTCAGCCAGGCCTTTACAGTAATCCAAAATCATGTCATCAGTTATTGTCACCAACTTATTGACAGGCACGAATGCATGGCGCATTGCACGTCCCATGATTATTTCGTGCGGACTCAAACCAGTAGTTCTATCTGGAGTAGATCTCATAGTCATCAGAACTAGAGGTAAAACATCTGGCCATTTCATGCCAGTGGCTAAGCACATTTTTCCAATCCTATTCTTGATTGTGCCATTAATCTGCTCAACCACACCAGAAGCCTCTGGTCGGTATGCACAATGTAGCTTCTGCTGTATTTTCAATGCTTCACAAATCAAACCCATAAGCTCATTTTGAAAATGTCCACCTCTATCAGACTCAACTGTTACTGGAAACCCGTACCTAGGAATCAATTCTCTTAACAGTAACTTTGCCACTGTTAATCCATCATTTCTTCTAGTCGGGTAAGCTTCCACCCACCTTGAAAACAAACAGACTACCACTAAAACATATCTCAGTCTGTTTACTTGGGGCATTTCAATGAAATCAATCTGCATTCTTGTAAAAGGACCTCCTTCTCTGCCTATTGTCCCCAGACTCACCACTGTCTTTTTTCCAGTGTTAAATTGCTGACAAACTAAACACCTCTGACAGATGCTTCCTGCAATTGTCCTGAACTTTGCATTGTACCAGGTTTGCTTAAACGACCTAACCATTGCATCCCTCCCCAAATGTCCCTGGCCATGATACATCCTTGCCATTGACGACAAGATGGAGTTGGGCATTACTGGTCTGCCATCTCTGTAGACCCAAACATGGTCTGTTTCTCTTGGAGCACATCCTGCCTTAATCCAATCTTTTTTCTCTTCCTCTCCTGCCTCATCTTGCAACTGTTTTACTTCATCGCAGGTCTCTAAAACATTAGTAAACATCACAGAGAGAAAAGACATTTCCCCCTCTCTGTCCCGATTAATGGACTGATTTGTCTTGGCACAGTATTGCGCAACATCGTTGGCATAACGGTTTCCGACCGTTATAAAATCCTCCCCTTGTCCATGGGCAGCACATTTTACAACTGCTAACTCCTTAGGCAGCTGTATCGCCTCAAGCAATTTACCAATCATTTCAGCATTCTTTATCGGAGTTCCACCCGATGTCAAGAAACCTCTTTGTAGCCAAAGCTGGCCAAAATCATGCACCACTCCAAATCCATACTGACTATCAGTCATTACAGTTGTCCTCAAATCTTTCCCAATTTCGCAAGCTTTTGTCAATGCTATCAATTCAGCAACTTGCGCAGATTTCACTCCTTTCCATGGTGATGCTTCCATGACCTCTGAAACTTTGCACACCGCATATGCTGCACATAGCACACCATCATCATTTCTCAGGCATGATCCATCCACAAACAACACATGATCACTCTCATGTAAGGGAAGATCCCTTATGTCTGGTCTTGGTTTTGTACAGTACTCAAGCACATCCAAACAATCATGATCATCTTCCATTTTCACACCCACATTTTCAATATCTGGCAAGAGTGTCGCTGGATTCACATTCACACATCTCTCAAGAGTCACATTTGATGCTCCCAGAATCACTTTTTCATATTTAGTCAACCGACTATGTGACATGTACTGAGTTCTGCTTCTTGTCAAAAGAATTGCCACATTGTGAGGTACGAATACCCTTACAGGATATCCCATTATGATTCCCTCACTCTGTTCCAGACTTCTGCATGTTGCTGCCACAGATTTCAGACAACCTGGTAAACCCACAGCAACAGGGTCAAGTGTCGATGAGAAGTACGCAATAGGCCTTCTCAGTAATCCATGTTTCTGAATTAACACTGAAAGTGCACATCCATTTCTTTCACTGCAGTACAGCTCAAATTCTTTCTCATAGTCAGGCATACCCAAGGCTGGAGCCTCACACATTTTATTTTTGAGCTCTTCAAATGCTGCCATTTGTTCTGCATCTAGATCCAATGGATCTGTCATCTCACTTTTTGTCAGTTTAATCAGTGGCTTTGCTATCAAGGAAAAATTAATTATCCACTGACGACAATAACCCACCATACCCAAGAACATTCTCACTTCTCTCTGGGTTTTTGGAGCTTTCATTTCTCTGATTATTCTGATCCTGTCATCAGTCACTTTTCTCAGACCCTTTTCAATATTGTGTCCAAGATAATGCACCTCTTTCTTGCAAAATTGTAATTTGGCTGGAGATACCTTTAACCCTCCATCTGCCAGATGATTCAGTAAAGCGATGGTATCTACTTCACAAGCTTCACGTGTCTTTGATGCCACCAGTAGGTCATCAATATACTGCACTAGCACTGAACTCTCGGGCATGATCAAACTTTCCAACGATTTCTTTAATAACTGATTGAATATCGAAGGACTCTCCGTATACCCCTGTGGGATACGACACCATGCTAAGATACGCTGGCCAAACCTAAATGCAAAAATCGGCTGGCTATCATGATGCAATGGAATTGAAAAGAACGCATGACACAAATCAATCACTGTATACCACTCAGCATCATGTGGAATTTGATACAGGATCACTGATGGATTTGGCACAATAGGACAATATGCCACCACAATTTGATTAACTTTTCTCAAATCCTGTACGATCCTAAATTTCCCATTGGGCTTTTTTAGTCCCATTATCGGTAGTTCTCTCAGGACTCCTTGCTGAATCATTTTCTCAATTATAGGAGTTATCCCTTCAATTATTTCTGGTGTAATTTTGTATTGAGGAATGTTAGGATATGTAATTCCCTCTTTTACTGCAATTTTCACTGGATCTACATTATTCATCAATCCCACATCCTCTCCAGTAAAATCCCAAACTGTCCTTTTCACTGTGTCTCTCAGCTCTCGAGGCAAATCCTCCGGATTAAACACAGCAAATGCACCAATTAACTCACTTTCTCTATTCTCTAGAGTCACTCGGTACAAAACATCTTCATCTGGTGTCTCAAAGGCTATTCCATCCGGTGTACAAAAAATTGTACAGTTCATTTTGCATAATAAGTCCCTACCCAATAGGTTCACTGGACTCGTGTCACAGACAATGAATCTGTGCATGTCTGAAAATTTCCCTATCTGTACTCTTACAGGTTCAGTAAGACGTGTTCTGATTTGCGTATTGGCTACACCAACTACTTGGATTGCTTCATCCGAGAGAGGAAGATTTCTAACATCTGTTGACCTGACAGTTGATCTTGTCGCACCTGTGTCTACCAAAAAAGTAACACTCTCTTCATTTATTTTCCCATCCACAAATGGTCCTGCCTGGTCTATTTCTAGAGTTGCACCAAGTATGCACTCTTCTTCCTCTCCTCGGCACCGTCAATAATCACCCTCAGATTCACTCCCTTCACTCTTTAACAAGTACTGTTGTACTTTGTTAGAACGTCTTGGTTTGTTTACCTGCTCATCATTGTAGAATCCTGAATCCTGATTATACTTTTGTGCTCCTCTATTCTGCGGCAAGGGCGGTTTTGGCTCTTGACTCTGCTGTCTCACAACTTTCTGTTGTTGCTGCTGTTGATTATTTCCTTCGTTCTGCACCTGTTGATTTAAGGATTTATTTTCATTACTTACTAATGGTGGATTAGGACACTCCGATCTCCAATGCCCCAATTGGCCACAGTTGTGACAAGGAAACTTTTTCTTCGCTTCCTCAAGACTTCCTTTTCCTTTCCCTGCATATCTAGGTCTATTCCCTGTATTGTTTCCTGGATTATTCGCCTGTTCCACTAACTGTGCTTCCTGTCTTTCCGCAACTTTCACTTGTGCCCACATTGCTTTCTCTTTCAGCTTTCTTTGTTTTGCTTCAATTTCATCACTGAAGTATTTTGCATGCCTCAGGATCTCATCTACTTTCTTACTCTGCCAATCCACTGTGTGCTCACGAATTCTCTCACCAATTTCAGGTCTAAGGCCATATACAAATCTGTATACAAAATGACTCAAATCTTTGTCACCCAGGTGTTCATCTCCACTGAATTGTTTAAATGCCAGTATCAACCTCTCGTAAAAAGCATGAACTGATTCTTTCGCTTCCTGTTGTGTTCGATCTATCTTTACCCAATCTGTCTCTTTTGCAGGAACTTTACTCTTCAGGTATACCATCACCTGATCATACTTTCTCATTACCTCTGGATCTGGTGCCCCTGTTCTTGGGTCTCTTGGATATTCCTCAGTAGGCCAACTCACAACTATTTTACACTCAGTCCACAAGTCTGCTGGAACAATTATATCAAACAGACTATTCAGGTCAACCCACAGCACTTTTGACAATTTCACAAACCTATCTACCTGCCTATACCACTCGACGGGCTTTTCTCTCAATCGAGGGAAATCATTCGTGAATGATAAAATATCCTGTCTGGTCCATGGAACATGTACATATCCTCCTCCAGGTATTTCTCTCATAGGATAATTATCCACTGGTTTCTCCTTTTCTCTCACTGGAAATGCTGAATAAGTTGTTCTATCTTCAGCCTCATCTCTTTTCTTGTACCACCTATCCTTCCACTTTTCTACATCACCCCATCTTCGCAATAATGCTACCATTTCCTTAATCTGTCCTGTTCTACCAGTAGCATTCAAATTTTCTATATCCTTTTCTGTAAAATCCATCCTGTAGGTTTTTGTAAAGCTTTCACTTTATCAATGTCAACTCCCTGTTCATTTGCTATTGCTCTTAGCCTGTCATGTGTATTTCTTGCTCTCCAGGTAATATTCTTGCACATAAACATTAGTTCACCATCATGATGACTCTTCAGAATCTCTGTTGGAACTGTTCCTGTAACAAGCTCTTCTAGTTCTACACGTAACCTAGCTACATCAATTACTTGTGAATCTTTATCCTTTTTCTGTAGAACCTTCATCCAATCATTCAAATCATCAACTGTTATTTCAGCAGTTTTTCTCACTGGAACCACTCTCTTTTGCGGTTCTAAAATTGGCATCCCTGAACAACTAGCTTCACTAGCATCCAAAATTTCACTACATGTGTCATGTCTTGTTTGTCTCAGGTCACTTCTTTCTGCTCTTTTACCTGAATCTCCTGAAGGACCAACTGAATTTGTCAGATTATTCCCAACATATGGAATCACCAGTCCATTCTCACCTGTCCTCTGTTTGTCAAACACAGGCATAACCGGACCTATTGTTACAGGCACCGTAACAGCTTCTAGATTCTTCGTTAACTCCCTAATCTTCTCTGTCAATTCTGTTGTAGTTCTGGCTAATTGTCTGGCATTCTCATCAAGGTAATGATCACTTCTTACCTCAGGTGTCTCATTTTGAACCCACGGAGGTAGGGATCTTTAGCGCTGGGATACCTCAGGGTGACTACGCGCTCTATAAAAATTTTTAATAATAATAATAATAATAATTTTCTGTCTCACTAACACACACTGTATCTCTTATCGGAGAAACAACTGGTGTACTTTTATCCGGTTCTGGTCTATATGGAGGTGGTCTCTTGTAAATCATGTCATTCAAGACCTCATCCTCATATTCATTAACTCCATATTTTCTCATTTCTGACTCAGGAACCCTTTCTGCTCCTCCTTCAACTGTTCTCATCGGATATAATCCCTCTGACATACTAACATCTCGCCACCTTTTCATTCGATCATGATGAGTCTCACGATCATGTCTCCTCCCAAACATGTACCTATAGTACCCTCCAGATCTCTGTTTTTCTCTCTCATGTACTTCCTCTTCCCATTCCACTAAAGCCTCGAACTGTGTAGGTCTCGGTTTCGGGTCTAGACATAGCATCTTTTCCCGTAAATTTCTCAACACGGCCAGATTAAATGAACCATGTTCTGGAAATGCTAGAACACCATCTTCTTTAGTATACCTAACCCAATTCTACAACCATATACAGGTATGAAACCCATGTCTTGCAGCCATGAAGGATGCAGGTGTTTTCGGTGGAGGTAACAACTCACCCTCTCTTGTTTTAACATCTTTATCCTTGCTAAACCACTTTTTAATTTTACCAAAAAATGTTTTCTTCTTTTTCTCTTCTTGGTAATACATTTTAGCGTTTACCAAAACAAAACTCTCTACTCTTTCCGTATTATAAATATACAATACGAATTTTCAACCAATAACAGCGCGACTCACACTAACGCACCAATCCTGGAGCGTCTACGTCACTAAATAGCTCTTCCAATCCTTGCGCGGCTCACACTAACGCACCAATCCTAGCGCGAACCCTATTCTGATCCACTATCCAATCAGAGCGCGGTCTTTCTGACGTCAACAGTCGCTGACTGCAGCTTCTGCTCTGTCTTCTGTCACTCGTCTACCCCTCCTTTACAAAATCTTTTCAGTAGACTTCGTGTCAAAATTTCTACAAAATCTATTAGTTACAACATAAAAACATCTCCATTGTCTGCTTCGCTAACCACAGAACAGTAAAAGAGAGTCTATTTCATAAGAGACATTTCATTGACACAGTAGCACTTCCTCTACTTTGCCCTACTAACATACATTCATTAACTGTTTCCTCTAGGACTTGTCCAAAGAGTTTTACAATCAACTAAATGTATATGCATCCACGCACATTCATACAAGGAAATATAGTTCATACGCACAGAATCCTGCTTCCCGAGAACAGACAATCTGCTCCACTACAGAATTATAACATACATTAACTAAGCAAGCTTTCTTTGCCCAGTTCTTCAAACAAGCTCAGAGAATACCTATTACTCCTCCCGCGATAAGCTTTAACGGAAATCCTTACGGATCCCTGGGACTTAAGACCAGAGTTTCACAGATAACCTTCACTATCATACACACTTCTTACATACCAGAAATATCTAATAGTAACATACGACGATGTCACTGATTCCGAACCCAGACAATGTGACGCGCAACCTCAATTGTCACACGTTATTCCTTACAATTCCGTCTTTCCCGAGAGCAGCATATACTTCCCTCTGCCCTACTACGGAACTGCTACAGCTTCCAAGTTCCAGAAGCACTACATATAACTCAACATTACGACTCCAAAATATAGTATTAGTACATATACCAACATGAACCAATAATCAATAATCAATAAACTAATGTACAAGCAATCTTATCAGATCAAGACAATCATCAAAAACCATCCTCTGCTACCAGGAAATTGATAGAGATCAGGGTGTGTATAATATTCCCACTACCACGGATAAAGTAATCTCACAGTTACACGCACATGCATACATCATACGCCAGGGCCCATTTCACTACACTAACATACGCTCATATACTCTACCAGCCATAAACCTGTTGAAAGAAAACTCCTAATCACCCTGCATCTATATCGAGGTCGATAAGACCTGGTTTTTGTGACTGTCCTTAAACATAATCTATACAACATATACAGCAATGATCAAAAATGTAAACCCAATAATTGACAAGAAAGAATATCCAACACCATGTTTAAAATTATATTGCTTTATCTAAATAAGTCAAAGGAAATCAATCAAAGTAAATCATTTTCTCATAGTTACCTATTCTAGCTAAATGTCAGAACGGGTCAGGACAAGTCTCTCGGTAAATGTCTCTCAAGACAAAGTCCCTTCAGCATCGATCCTCAGCAACGCAGATTCGTTACGCGGCAAAGGCAAAATGGCAAGTGGCAAAACCTCTCTAGGCTAACATTTCTTATAGTTTCTAAAACAATGGAAAGATACATTGGAAACATAGAAAAAACTGTAATGTCCGCCGGACCTGCTGAGCAGAGCGAGAAGGAAAGGATGTAACATCGCTACATTTGAAAATCTCCGCTCAGGAAAAGTTCACATAATAAAGACTACGGAACAGGAACCAAGAAATAAAACATGTATCTTATTAGTTCTGCTTCTCCTCGGCTATCGAGCCACAGTTCAGAGTTTTTCTCTAAGGCTCCTTTGTTTCCCAAGGCTGTCAAGGACATTTTCATTTCACTTGGAGATCTCCCAAAACTGCTGCTGTCCTCATGGAAAGTTTTCAAACAAGCAAGCAAGGACCATGGTCAGTTAGCTTCAGGACCATTTCCAGCAGCGGTCTCCCTCGTCACAGTTTTCATATTATAAATCTCAGCCAGGCTTACAAATCGGCCATCTTTTCTAGGCCATCATAGGCCTCAATAGACCATCTTAATTAAAAGAAACAAAAACAACGTTACCACAGCATATTGATTAAACAGTGTTAACCCCACTAATACCCTTATGTGTATGCATCTATCTAGCACTTGCAACATAGAAAAGCATTAATTCGGAAAGCATTTTGTGCTCAAAAATAAACAGCACATAGCAACGTTTAAACATGAAAACACGCACATTATAATTAATCAGCACGTTTATGCGTACCCTCGTGTAACTCTCTCTCTTGTTAAGACAAACGGATTGATTAATATAAACACACTCGCACAAGACAAATAATTAATTATTAATTATTAATAAATTAGTACAACGAATAGACATGCCAGAGCTTCAAAAGCCACTGAATTTTCAAACTGAAAACTCTGCTCCAGCAATATCACCTGCCACACTTGCACTTCAAATGAGCTGCCCAGCACACACACAAAGAACTTCACGCTAGCCTTTTGTCACTCCACACATCTGGTGCCAGGAAAGAAGAAAAGAAGTTCCAGAACTAGATGTGGCAGGAATTCTAGAAGTTTCCATAGGTGGCACCGGGTATAAATATTGGACCATCAGACCAACTCTTGAGTACACTCCTGCACCTCTAAATACTACAGAAGAAGGACTGCAGGCAGCAGTGGTTCTTCCATAAGGGCGGAGGAGCATCATCCTCCCTGCTGTAGGCCCAGAAAGCATGAAAAAAAAAATGATGAACCAGGGATTTTATTACCATTTTAATTTTACTCAGCCAGTTTGAACTGAGTGTAAGGATGAGGCGGGCCAATGGGCCATTGCTGCAGATTGGCAGTAGAGAGGAGTGGCCACTTCAGTTTGAAGAGTACTTGTTGGTTTGGCCGGCTGTCTTGTGACAGCCAGCCCGACATGTGCACTTCAAACCTCCCCAACCTGAGCTGTCTTAGGCAGCTGGATGGAGAGCAGGTACGGCTTCCAGTGGCTGCATGAGTGCTGAGCCAGCTCACTCCAATCAATCCTGATGATTCTCTCATGCTGCTTAAAATTATCAGCTGCATAGAGGCAGTGTAGGGCTTGGTTAAGGGAGTCGGCTGTGGGACCTCATGCTCGACGCCATGGACTGGAGAACATCGAGGACGTCCTACAGGCTATTAATAGGTAAGTAAACATTTAATTTTTCTTTATAAAATGTTGTTATCTAAATAATGTAATGTAACTAGTGCTCTTGGTAAGCACTCCAATACCTTTAGATTACACAGTGTGCTATATAAAAACATGCTTGTATAGTGCACACTTTGAACGCTCAGTGCCCAACATTTTCATATATCTGCCCTGCTGCCTGAGGCCTGCCCTTCTGTCTGAGACGGAAGATTGGACCTGCTCCGTTCATCCCAGGCTCTCTGAAGTGACTCCAAGAGTCAGCTGACTGGCCTGCTGTTCAGGCTACAGGGACATAACATGTACAGAGGCCACCCTGCAACTATCCAGCTGACATGCTGCCCTGAAGCTGCCTGGACCCGCAACAGGACCTGCTTGAGCTCTGATAGCCTCTGCAATAATGAGTCCCTGATCCCAAGAGGCACCTCCCTAGGTCCTGGGAACTTGGTTGGCATCAGAGAGCTCTTCTCTGCAGTTCAAAGAGAAATCCTGCAGTTTTGGGCTCTTCGCAACCACAAACATTTTGCTGCCTGAGCTGACCACCAACGCAAAGCTCTGGTGAACCCAACTCTATGCGCTAAAGCAAACGCCAGTGATGACAAGCAAAGTGAGATCTGCGCTTCAACCTACAGCAGCGAAAGTCAGCAGTGACCATCAATACAACTTTTCAGCAATGGCCATCTACAATGTCTTACAGGATCTTCTTGCTATAGCGATGACCGCACTCGACACCCAGACTGCTCTTCCTGCTCCAGCGATGACCATCCGAGATGCTATCCTTGCTCCTTGCTGCCTCCTGCACCGTGAACTGGACTCTTCGAGACAGACTTTGAGAAGGTAACTTTTTCAGCGGGACTAGCCTCTCCCTTTATCCACTGCGATCGGCCTGAAATTGTGACATTTCCCCAGTCTACCATGACCAGATGACCACGAGTGGCACCTTGTGATTTTAGGCCATATACTTACCAAAATCTTTGAAATTGATATCTCTGGCTGCACTGATTGGATTTTGTTGTTTTGTTCTCAAATTGTTTATCAATTTATAATCTACCTTTATAAATGTAGTATTGTGTTTTCACTTTATTACTGTTTGTTTGCTACACAAAAACTTCACACATCACCTTTAACTGAAGCTTGACTGCTTTTTTGCCAAGCTACCAGAGGGCTACGCATCGGTTAATTTAGCGACTTTTGTTGTTCACCCTGACAAGAATGTGGTTTTTGCTTGAGGAGGTTTTTCTTCCTCCAGCTCAATGGAAAGCAAGGCGCATGATGGCAAAGGCAGGTGTCAGGGCTCAGGTACAAAAAGATCAACATTTTGGCTGCTTTCCTTTTTAAATGGTAGACAACGAATGTTTACCTTCTGGCTTCCTGCTGCATTCTGGGAGAATCATAGAGTGGAAATGTTTCTACACACTTACTGCTGATTCCTTCCAGGCTTCTGGCACTGGGCATGCAGTGCAAAATCACAAGGCAGACGCGAGGCAGACTTGAAATGGTTTTCCTGCCTTGCTACTACCCTGTGCGTGATCCTTACAGCAGTGGAAAAACTTTACTCCAGGGGTCACGGTGTGGCAACTAAAAGAAGAGGCGGAGTCACGAGGGCAAGGTCATAAAAAGCAGCCTGAAAGTCAACTTATATATCTATTTTTTTTAAACTCTGCCACGTAGAAATTGTCACCAAGGAGAAATGCAACAGCAAATCTGTTCTAGCTTAATTGGTCACAAGGGGGCCAATTACGATGGCGGTCGGACCGTATACAGACAGGCTGTTGGTGGTGGTCGGACTGCGACAGCCCTGCGGTCAGACCGCCGGATTACAATTCCCACTGCCGGACCTACTGTGGTGGGAGCGAAAGCCACCACCTGACAGGATCTGAGATCCCGTCAGGTGGCATTCCGATTCACATCCCTAAATGGCGGTGGTGTTGAGGCAGGCGCCGCCATCAAATTTACCCTTTCTGACAGCCTTTTCATGGCAGGAAGACTGCCATGAAAAGGTTGTCGGAAATTAATATGGGGGCCCCCAAACAGGGTCCCTGCTCGTTGTGGGCCACTGTAAAGTGGCCCTGGAGGCACATGCAGTACCCAACTCACCTCCATGCAACGAGTGTCATGCACGACATGGTGCATGGCACATGGTCCATTGAGGTCCAGGAGGCGCTCCTTATCATGGCATCTTGAGCTGCGGCCCATTTCCTTGGCCGAAGCACAAGCCGCTGTGATAAGGAGCACTTTCCGACCCCCAGCACAGCTTTTGCATCGTAATGCGGCGGTCAGACTGCCGCCTGCTTGTCAGGCAGAGTCCTGACCGCGACAATTGCGGGAGGCCGTCTGACTGACCACCATTGTAATTGGCCCCAAAGGCTGCACAATACCTTATGGGTTTAAGTCACCAGCTACAGATATCTTTGCATGCCGGGTAAATCGTAGGAAATAATAATAATAATGGTAAGATACCTCTAGTAGTTAGTGCACGTGCTGAAGAGATCTGTGTTTTGCTAGTCATGACTCATAAAGTATCACAGAGGGTTGTTATCATGTGTAAAAATGACAAAATAATAAAGTAATATTATTACGAAATGTGCTGCATTATGCTGCATAGTTTGCATTTTCCTGTCACACAATTTAGTTAACCGTGCTGCATAATTTGGTGCTCCGCTGCTGCATAATTGCAGAGGCAAGGGTTTAGAACTTATTCATGTTTAATGTTTATTGTTATTAGTTAATAAAAACCATCACAATACAGTTAAATACATATAAAAAAATCTGTTTTTTTTAAATAATAAATTTTCTTAAAAACACTGTTAAATGTTGGTGCAACACAGAAGAATATCTTGGATTTGTTAAAATAGAACGTTATAAAATTCATTCAATTTATAATTGTAGGTACACTTAACCATTTTGTTAATGTAGCATGTGCATCTGTAAAAAAAAAAGAAAATTCCACAGTTCTAGATATCGACATCCTGCTATTGATTTTATCAATATATCAATATCTTAAAGTCTTACGTCTGGACAAGATACTTGTGCTGTTGTATACTACTTACTGATCTATTTTACTGCTTTGTCATGAGATTGTAAAAACTTCAGAAGTTTACAATTCAACTGAGGATCTGTGGAGTACAGACTTCTCATGGTGGCTGTTCTACACGTTCAAATCCCTCGCTCATTAACTAAGGGCTTTAAAAGGGCTCCACGCGCATTGTTCAATTTGGGACATATACAGACCAAATGCACAAAGTCCTCGTCAGGGGCATCACAAAGTCTGCACTTTTTTGATCCTTTATATCGCCATACTGGTTTGTCTGACAGAGATAGTAGATCACCTAAGTGCATGACCAATAGTTTTTTCTTAAAATACACCTGATAAGTTAGATGTAGGTGAGTTGCCGGTTGCAATGCGACATATGTTTGAATTGTCATCCATGCATGGGCTCGCTGCGAAAATATACTTTTATCATCAACTAGCGAATGTATTTTTACTGCTTTATTCATGGCTTGACAAAATGTAGGATGCGACAAATTCAAGTCCCACAAGTCACCCGCATTGGTAAGTTGCAAGGATGAAAACAGATATTTATTGAAACTTGAATTCTCATTGTTGGTCACAGCTTCCCATAAAGCGCTAATTAGAGGGGTAGACTGATTATTTCGTATTTTATGCATGGATTTAATGAACTGAGACCTTCTTGCTATGTTTTGCTGTCTAAGTCCGAACTCCAAACGAATTTGGGCGGGGGAAGCATTACAGGGCAAACGAAAAACCTGTTTCTATGTTTTGATTTGATGCCTGTCCAACATTTTGGAATCCCTACCATGCATCACCATACTTGCGTAGGTTAGGGAAGGAAGCAATTTTGCTTTAATAACAGAGAGAAGTGGTTGGTAGGAGGGACCGTCTAGTTTTTTTTGCGAGCAAGCTGAATGCATGTATTAAAGCAATGTTCTTCCTGACCATATACTGTTGGTGTGCATGAAAATTGAAATTTTTATCAAAATTAAAAACCCAGATACTTATAGGTGCTGACTTCTTCTATGAATACATTATCCAGCTTGATCTTTAAAGAGGCATGGGGATTATTCCCAATAAGCATGGATTTTGCTTTGGCAATGTTTATTTCTAATCTGTTATGTTTTGTCGCTGTTTCTTTGATCAATCAATGAAGTCCAGTTTCTGTATGACTCAGTAGCACAATATCATCAGCGTATGATTGATATGATATAGTTAGTGGACCTTATTGTTTTTTTCATAATCTGTTCTCATTATAAGGCGGCCAAGAAGGTGTTCTTTGGGCAGTAACATAGTCTTATTAGTAGAAACAATTCCTAAGCACAGAGTTACATGTGAAATTCTGACTTTATGTTTCTCCTGCCCATGCACTCAAAATATATAATGTCCAATAGTAAGGGTGATATGTAACTCCTACACCACATTGCCTTTTGTAAAACATCCTGCACATTGATTTACACAGGTGTATGATTTATTGTCAATGTATAATGTGTGTGTGATATAAAAGCGTTCTGACATCCAAATTGGGATGTGTAGCACCATAAAACAATAACATATTAGAAATAGTCATATTTACATTTTTATTTGTGTAAGCACTCATACAGACTGATACATAGGATGTTCCCACAGTGCATGCATTACAATTTTATTCAGGGACTGAAGAAAGTGAAACACATGCCTCCAGATCGTAGTTTCTATTAAGTACTTGCAAAGTGATAGGTTGTGTGCCTTTGTTTACCCTCCATTGCATAGGCTTCTAGATGTTAGGCCCCAGATAAAATCACAAAAAAATGCAAACGTAGCCCAACTCAGGCTCTCAAACTATGAAAACCTGACATCTAGCAATCATTCATTATCAGGATGACTAGTGCCCCATTAGTTATAGGAAGGACCTTGGAAAAGGATTTTCCAGAAAAGGAGGGCATGGCCTTACACACCCCCTCGGTGTCATGCTTCATCATTGGCCATCCTGCGCTCACCAGAGAATACTCTAGTGGTGTAGGTTGATACTTAAATTGGTAGATGTTAATAAATGTAGGTTAAAGAGTTAAGGGATTTAAAGGTCAACAGTTCAGTAGGTGTTTCACAGTTGTAAGAGAACGATGTAAGGCGGGCGGTAATCTTAGGGGCGGGTGTAGGTGACCGTAGGTGACTTAATGAATAGTAAGGTTTAGTTTTGGAAGGCGAAGGCCTAGGGTTTGATTGTTGTGATGTGCACCTGTCTTCAATAAAGCAGCCTTTTTCACACAATAAAGCATGTGGTCTGTGCTGCCCCCTTTGTGTCCAGTGGCTTTGGGGGGCAGCCGACCGTAAGGAGGTATGCCCCCCCAGGGATACTGGGAAAATGGCTCAGCCCAGGCTACATATGGACTATATTTGGGTTTGCAACCCTATATATAACCAGCCATTTCAAGGTTATTGTCAGCATTTTGGGAAGGTGAGACGGTGGCATAGTAGTAGCGATCAATTTTGCCGCCCTCCCATCCTAGTCTCAGGATTTATCCTGTCATGTTTAATTTAGTATCCATAGGCTGTTTTTAGGTCTCGCCTGACCAAGCGCATGCGCTGGTCTGGCGAGACTTATTGAGAGGGCTCCAAAAAGTGCTACCAGGCCAGCCTAGAGCTACAGTGCATGTGCGCAGGTGCGTGCGCCGCGCTTTACCGCAATTACTTTCCCTTTCGCGGCCGTACGGCCGCTTTGATGTTTGATCGCGATCGGCATAGCCAATAGGTCTCGCTTTTGGGACCTTGTAAGTATTTAGTTATGCAACTGTTGCATGGCTAAACACTTATAAGGTCCCAAAGGCGAGACCTATTGGCTATACCAATGCTTGTTTTCGTTGAGCGCAGGGTGGGGCTCTTTGTATTTGGTTGTCCCTTGGAGCAGGTGCAAGGCGGTTAGCAGTTAAGTTGGCATGGTTCTAGATTTAGATTATTGTTGTGAACATAGGTGAATCAGGGCAATGGGGGGTGGCAATAAAGTTACACCTGGATGAAGCAACAAATTAAAAGTTAAGATTTAGGACACTGAGATCGTTTGATGTTAATAGATTTAGGTTAAAGTGTTAAGGAATTCAAAGGCCAATAGTTTATTACCAGGGTAGCCCTTATACAGATGCAAGATAAAGATATAAGGGTGGGGGGGCACAAAACAAAGGGGTGGGGAGTAGGTGACCGTAGGTCACCTAATGTATAGTGATGGTTTAATTTTGTAAGGCGAAGGCCTAGGGTTTGATTGTTGTGATGTGCACCTGTCTTCAATAAAGCGGTCTTTTCACACAATAAAGTGAGTATGTGGTCTGTCCTGCTACCCTTTTGCCCAATGTTACAGTCAAGCAACGCTCTGTTAATTTCTATCCAGCCAGAATGAAATCATCCTTTAAACATGGATTCGTTCGCAAGCCAGAAAAAAGGTGATTAAAGCCAGCCCTTTTAAGGAGTGTGTGAAGTAAAGAGGCGTTTAATGAGTGAATTATTCTAAAGACTGCGCTGGCTTCTCTCTTTGCTTTTGGTGAAAGGCCTCCTCGCTTGGGGCTCCCATGGGCAGACATGCTTAGTCAGGGAACCGTAAATCTAACCACTGCGGTGCGGGGTTCTGTGAAGGGGGCGCTGCGCACAATACCCGGAGAGCCAGAGCCTCCGAGTGATTCATGGCTTGGTTCACTTGTCCGGAACAGTAAGAAGAAAGTTTCATGCAAAAGTACATTTCCCTCTGCTTCGTGAAGCGTCTTAGGACGTGTTCGGACAGAGTCACACAGCGCGGTAGTTAAAACCCTACCGTGCACTTGTGTCGAATGTTTTTGTGAGAGGAACCAAGGCTTTATTATGGCGCCCGGGTGCTGGCACTGGTACACACAAGAGCACGCTCGGCCAATTATAGCAGCTCACAAACAATTTAGCGACTCATTGACCATTATCTGGTGAAAGATATCTGGCCAACTTGTAAAGCCCACGGAGCGCCGCCATGTTTAGTGAAGTTGTGCTTGAGAAGTTTCAAAGGGCGTCTTGCCGTCAGATCAGATATGGGGGGTATGGTAGAGGCCTGGATTTGTGAGGAGGGAGGCAGAGGAGGAAATTCCTCCTTACCCGAGACTGGATGAGTCCAAAAGCTCCAAAACACGTAGACAGACATTCAAGGGAGTTAGTTATTCCTTGTGGAGGAAATGCACAGAATCATATTTTGAAATCTTGTTTGGTGCTCAGATTACATTTAAAGCAATACACAACAGCTGAAAATCACAGGAGTGGAAATTATAGGAATTAATTACAGTGAACATGTGCATTCCAGGCCCCAGGTGTATATTTATGGTTATCCTGTATACGTTTTTCTCCATTTCCTCCTCTGTCTTCTGCAGAGATCTCAGTAAACAATGCAGACTGTGCCCGTGTCTGACAGACTACCTGGAAGAGACTCACACGCTCAGCATTTTGAGATGGCAGATTGCAGAAATGAATTGCTTGAAGGGCAGTCATATCAAGTTGAGGAAAGCTAGCATCTTAAAACTTCACACAGAGAGCCAAAGATAAAGCATCTAGAAGACTAAACTTGGAAGCAGACCTATAGACTGAGGTGCAGCGCATCACCTGCCATGGCCAGCAGATCCCGTGACGGCACCCTCCAGGTTCCTTTGTTCCAACGCTACCTTTCTCAAGCTAGAATGCCTGCACGCCATTGAACCCAGTTATCGTAGACCTTATTCACTGACATGCTCTCCCCGGACCCTGAGAGCATGTACCTCCCAGCTTGGCCTCAAACCAGGCAACCATATCCAGCTCCTCTTAGGTGAAGATGCCCAACAGCTGCTCCGTCAACCAGGCTTGCTAAACTGTCCATATACACATGTGAGACCGTCTGTGAGATGGTTATATCACGCGATGCTGGTGTCTGTTATTGAAGTTCAAGCCCACGTCCTATGTTCTGTGTACTATTTTGTCACACAGGTAATAGAACCCTCACCCACGGATTGTGACATGCTACATCACAAGGTTCTTTCGGCATTCCAAATGATTATCCGTAGAAGTGTGATATGCGTTTTAATGGCTACTTGTAAACTCCAACTTCAAACCATTTCTCGAAAATAGGAAGGTGACGGTATGAAAGGGAACAGCAGAAGAAATTGGACTTGGATGCTTCATTATTAATTTCTGCAGGAAGACATAACACTGGTTACATCTTATATTCTTTACAATGCCACATTGTAATAACTCATGCATATGTTGTTCATATTGCCACTCAAAGCACAAAAATAGGAAATGGACTCATTATAAAAAGGAAGTAAAATTTTGGGAGGCCATGAGGAGGATATTCCAGTAGGATTCCATTACGTCCTGCCTGATTTCTCACGTTCCATACACTCGACAGACCCATGACCACACATACCAAGCTATTACCTTTCCTTCTTCCAATTGATGCACTCCAGTTCCATGTCCAAAAAGCTCTATATGAGTTGTCCATAGTAAGTATGAGTAAACCCTTAAAGATGAAAGGCCTTGTCACCACCAATTGAGATAAAAGCTGTATTTTATAAATGCAGTTTATCCTAAACTTTGGTCAAGGGTGTTAATATAACCAATTGTAACAAACTTCCCATACCTCAAGTCCATGCTTTTAAATGGTTAGTAATAAAGGGCCACATGTATGACCGGATTTAGGGGTCGCAAATGGAGAATTGGGCCATTTGCAACCGCTAAACAGCCTTTTGCCATGTACTAACCTCATTTTGCGAGTCGGTAACCTATTACCGACGTGCAAAAAAAGGGATTGCAAGTCAGTATTAGGAAGGTATGTGACAAGGGTGTTCCTTCCTAATAGCGAGTCGCAGTTGGATGTACGAATGTTATGTGACCAGAATACGGTCACAAAGCATTCACATTTTATCACCTACTTCAAGTAGGATCTAAGCCAGTCACAAACGGTAGGGGTCTCCGGGGGACCCCTTCCCTTTTGTGTATGGCATCTAAAACATTTTTAAGACCAGGCAGTGGTCCCTGGTCTTAAAAAACGAAACTGGTGGTCTGCTGTCCCCAGCAGGCCTCCATCGCTGTGTTTCTAGCAATTCCCAAAGGGTCACAAATTGTGACCTACCTCATGAATATTGATGAGGTAGGTCAATTGCAACCCCATTAAGAATTCGCTAAATGTGTCTGAGACAGATTTGTACATTGCATTTTGCCAATTCCTAATTTTGAGTCGCAAAAAAATCCCAATTAGGGACTCGCAAAATGAGTCAATCATACATCTGGCCCAAAATGCTTATGTGACTATTGTATAATGACTGACAATATGTGTTACACCTCACTTTCTCTAATTTCTCACTTTTGAGGAGTATGCCAGGGCACCTCTCAAGGCACGACTAGTGCGGTGGCACTGGGCACTGCCCTAGAGAGAGGGCACTGACCTTGGGGAGGGAGAGGGTGCTGTGTTTATCAATAACATACGATTTAAAAACATCTACGGCAGAGTTCCTTATGCATTCAGCTTTCAGGCAGCAATAAGAATGTCAGATAACTCTTGTGGTTAATGTTCCTGCTGGATAGACAGAGATCATAGTTTTGTCTAGTGGCATGTTAGACTCTCCATAAAGTAGCATAGAGTTTTAATATGCCTGCTGCAAAGAATGTGTACAGTGCAGATCACAGACCCTTATTTTATGTGGATAGCTAAGTGGGTGACTGCTTTTGTCACAGAGATACATTTGTAACCACAGTTCATAAGAAATAACCCTAATATAGAACAGTGACTATTAGGAACTGTCATCAAAAAGCTGCATTCAAACAGTATAAAACAGGTAGGACATTATGTTTTTTCCCCAGTCATTTATTGTCCATGTTGCTTAAAAGGGTTTGTTTGAGTAGATAAACATTCTTATTAGTAAAGCCAGCCTTTACCAGAGCTTTAAAACAAATAAGATGTATGTAAGAGAGTGGCTATGGAGAGATGAGGGCCTCTTTTGCCTGGTGGTAGGAAATCCATGGAGTTAGATCTCTGAATATATAGGGAGTTGGAAACAATTGTGAGTTTGCCTTGGAGTTAATAAAAACTAGCATTATGCCACCACCTACCTCACCCATCATATCTCTTTTCCTGAGCTTTTTTGGAAAACTCTATGTAAACCACTCTTCCATAAGAACACCATTCAAAATGTATCGAGCTACTTGTTGGAATCTCAGGTATATGGAATGAGAGAAATAAAAGAGTGCAACAGATCTGAGGACAAACTTCTTTTATGCAGTGTGAGTCTGCTTCACCAGGCAAAGTCAGTTGGGTGACACCACAAACATTGGCTATTTGTTGTCACTAGTTTTAGGTCATGGGCACAGGCACATCTTTTTGGGGTCTGAGACTTATTTTTTAAAATTAGATTTTGGCTGCGAGCGACAGGCAGAAAAGGTGAAAGAAGGTGGAAGAGACAGACAGGAAAACAGTGACATAAAGACAAAACAGGAGTGAAAAAGAAGTGATGAGAGATAAAGAGACAGGGAAGGCAGAGTGGTGGAAGAAGGTCAGGAAGTGGAATCAAGACAAAGCATTCTTGATATTTAGCAACCTCAGCATTTGGTAGTGCTGGAAGAAGGCTTATTTGGCCACAGTGATTTTTGTTTTACTAATTCAGCACAGTCATCGACTTGGTCTTTTTCGATTTTTTCACACAACCTGAATAATTAACTAATGTAGCATCAGTTGCGGACCCACAAATCCCTCTTCTCATGTTCCGGAGTACTTGGGACATCCTGTACTTTCGATGTTGTGGCAGTCTTCTTGGTCATTTAATATTGACAGCACAGAACATTCAGGCGTGGCAATGTGGAAAAGTACACTCATCTGCAAAGGCAAAAAGCTTACTTTATGAGTGTCCGCACATTTTTTTGAATTTATTTTTTTAATTGTTTTTATTAGCATTTTTATGTACTGTATACAATCATCCAAATCTGTTGCAGGGAGCACATCAATTGGCAATTAATCGTTATTACATTGCTACAGTAGTGCTTACCCTCTTGCTGGTATGGTTTGGTATAGAGGGAGATGAAAGGCAGAAAAGGACAGCAAAGTAGGAATGGAAAAGGGAGAGTGATAGGATAGCCCATTAGAGGGGTGTACATTCTAGGCAAAAACCTTAGCGACGGGGCGTGGCTAGCAGCCAGGCAAGATGGCCGCAGCCTAACGGTGCTCCGAGGGTGAGACCGTCTTCCCGATTATCCGGAATACTATCCGCTACGCAAGCTGTCCCCCCGTAACACAGGCGGTGAACCTGAAGACAGCGGCACCATCTGAGGCAACCCCGGGGCTTCTACGAGGTCAGGGACTCGTCCTGCGCTGCCTGGCATCTGCGGCCTGTGCCGCCGGCTGGGACCGGGGCCTCGAGTGATCCGGAGGCCGGGTGCGGTGAGGAGAGAGTCCGGGACCGGGTGGCTCCGAGAGGCGGTCGGATCTGCACCCTGCGCTGGAGGCGCCGCGCTGGGGGGAGCGAGGCTGCACGCAACGCTGACGCTGTGGGAGAGTCCCCGGCGCTGACACGCTGCCTCGCAGACATCGGGATGCGGCCACTGGCGGAGGGCCGGCGCCGACGCACACCAGAGAGGACATATCTGTTCCCCCGGCTGTCGAGGTCCTGCGCCCCGTGATCTGCTGCCCCTGGGTGGGCCCCGGAGGTCGTGCTGTGTGAGCGGAGGCCTGGTAGGAGGAGTGCTGCGGTGATTGTCCCTTCTGGCCCCCACTGACTCCACGGTGAGCCTGCGGCCGGTCGGTCGTCCAGAGAGGAGGTGCTGCCTGCTGGGGGCTTCGACTTTACTGCGCTCTACTTTGTGTGGTGGCCGGGGGTGTCCATCTGGGGCCCCCGCTCCCCCATCTGGTTGGTGGGGCGCTCTGGGGACGGGCAGCGACGTCCATTTGCCCAGCCATGGCTGGAAAAGGAACTCGTGGGCATCAGCAGGGCAAATTAGACAAATTTGCCTATACCAAGGACGCCGTCGTGACGCCGGAGAAAACTGGGAAAGCGGTAAAGGTCGGAGACGAGGCTGGGGCATCTAAGGTGACACTAGAGGACATTATGGCAGCTCTCACTAAGGTGCAGACCACAGTGGGGTCTATCTCCACGGATGTGTCCCTCCTCAGAGCGGATCTCCAGAAAATGGCGACCAGAGTCACGGAAGTGGAGCAAGTGACGACCGAGTTAACAAAAGACACTACTTTTTTGCTCCAAAAAGTGTCCCAGCTAGAGGTGGAAACCAAGCGAATGGCGGCAAAGATGGACGATCAGGAAGGGCGCTCCCGGCGCAACAACGTAAGAATCACGGGAATTCCTGAAGGTGAAGGGAATCCCGCCATGGACCTGTACGTGGAAGAATTAATAAGAACTAAACTGCAGCCCAGGGGTCTCTCGTCCTTCTTCTTGGTGGAGCGCGCCCACAGGGTGCCCGGAGGTAGGCCTAAGGTTGGGGCACATCCCCGGCCGGTGCTGGCTCGTATATTTAATTTCCGCGACAGGGATGTCATTCTTCAGGCAGCCCGGGTGGCACCGCCGTTGCGCATACAAAACTCCACGGTGGCTTTCTTCCCCGACTTCACGGCAGCGGTGGCAGCGCGGCGGAGGAGCTTCTTGGAGATCAAGAAACAACTGAGAGCCAGGGAGCTGCCCTACTCCATGATCTTTCCGGCGTGGCTGCGAGTGGTGGCGGACGGTAAGACGCTGTTCTTCGAAACGCCGGAGGAGGCGCACGACTGGCTCGAGGGCTGGCGACTGGTGGGCAGCTCTGGGCGCTCGAATAGACAGGAGCGGCACACGGGTGGCACGGAGGACCCTGGCGCCCAAGATCTGAGGGAGGAGGACTCGGACCGACCGTAGGATGAAGCGGAGAACAGGCTAAGTGCTTCCCTTTTTGGCCTCTGCCGGTGACGAAACCTTGCTGGCCCGCAGGGATAGATGGTGCCTACTCAGTTGTACTTTGCCGGCTGGGCAGTTGAACTTTGGGGCAGGGGGAGTTCCTGGTCTTTCTTGGACCGCCCGCTCCACCTCACGCAAGTACTGTTCCGGGGTTTGGGATGTGAGCACTCTGCTGAGTTGGGGAGGCGGGCAGTTTGGGGTCCGTATGGCAGGGAGGCAGGGAGGTGGGGGGGGGTTAAGGGGTTGTTCATAAGTTTTGTTTTGAAGTTTTTGTATAAGATGTCATGGTTGTCTCAATACACGGTACAGGAACCAAGCACACCAGGCGCGGCCAGCGCCGACCCATCCGCAGTGCTAGTTTTAGTTTACTCTGCTTGCAGTGATGGCTGACGCAGCGCAAGGGCAGTCCACTACGTTCCCTCTCACCCGGTACAGCCTCTCTCCCTCCTCACGTGGAACGTGCGTGGCTTAGGAGATAAGATCAAAAGGGGTCTGGTCCTCCAGAGTCTTAAGAGGTGCTCCCCAGCGGTGGTCCTGCTGCAGGAGACCCACCTCACGGGCACGGCTAGTAAAGCCATGGACAGGTGGGGATACAGGATGGTAGCACACTCCGAATTTTCATCCGGTTCCCGTGGAGTGGGTATAATGGTGAAAAAGCAGTCCCCATTAATCATACATAACGCCAAAACAGACGGTTCGGGGAGATTCGCGGCTATCCTCACCCAATGGGAGGGGCGCCCCTTGAATATTGTCTCGGTTTACATTCCCCCTGCCCTACAAGCCACTGCACTTCCGGCTTTGAGTGATTTCCTGCTGGATCTGCCGGAGCGGGAACTCATAGTGGGTGAAGACTTTAATGCGGTTATAGATGACCAAACCGATCGCTTCCCGGCGTGGGTTGGTGGCACTGGGACATCCCGCCTTGGGAGTTTCTTCGACGCCCTCGGGCTAACAGATATATGGAGGCTCCATCACCCAACGCAACAGCAGTACACGTACCACTCTGGGGTGCACAATAGCTTGACTAGGATAGATTATTTCCTGGGTTCGGAGGGTGGTCTCCAGAATGTGTATAGCGTTGAAATTAGGCCCAGGGGCATATCGAATCACTCCCCGATATTACTACAATACACGCGTTATCATCCGACTAGACGCCGTATTTATCCCATCCACCCAGGTTATCTCCAGGTCCCCGCAATTAGCAGTGCGCTCGGGAAGGCGACGAGTCTCTACTTTCAGGAGAACGCCTCGTCGGTTGGCTCCCCCGCTATCCTCTGGGAAGCATACAAGACAGTCCTGAGAGGGCAAGCTATTGCGTCCATTGCGGCGCACAAGCGCGAGAAGCGTCTGGAACTGCGGTCATTGGAGTTAGACCTGGCTGCGGCGGAGGCGCAGCAGACCGCGGACCCGACGCCGGCGACCTCCGGAGGCTTGCGAGTGGTGCAGGCAAAATACAAGGAGCACCTGGCGGAGCTCACTAGGCAGCAGCTGGAGGCCACGCGGCACAGAATCTATGATGTTGGGGACAAGACTGGGAGGCTGTTGGCGTGGCTGGATAGAAGAGAAAAAGGTTCTAGGTGGATAGCGCGGATTAGCCCAGAGACAGGTCCGGCAACGACTGACCCGCGCGACATAGTGAATATCCTCGCTGGACATTTTCAGGTGGTCTATTCTTCCACTTCCTCTATGACGATGGAGGAGGCGCTGACTTTTGTTAAAGATCTAGTCATGCCCAAATTGGCCCCAGAAGCAATGACGGCTCTAGACGCCGATCTCACGGTGGAGGAAGTACAGGCTGCGGTGGGGGCATTGCAGTCGGGTAAAGCGGCGGGTCCAAATGGCATCCCGATCGAGTTGTACAAGAGGACGGTGGGGACACTTGCCCCCCACTTGCTTACCATGTTTTCAGACAGCCTGCAGAGAGGCGAACTTCCGCCTCATCAGCGTACGGCCACCATTGTGGTAATCCCAAAGCCAAGCAAGCCGGCGGATAAGTGTACTTCCTACCGCCCCATTTTGTTACTTAATGCGGAGGCAAAGATCCTGGCAAAGCTGTTGGCGACTAGACTAGCACCGCATCTGTCCGAAATTATACACCCGGATCAGTCTGGCTTCATGCCCGGCAGAAGTACGTCTCACAACCTGAGGCGTTTGCACAGCGCACTGGCTCGGGCGGATCGCGTGGGGGAACCAGCGGTGCTCCTATCACTGGATGCACAGATGGCGTTCGACTTGGTCGAATGGCCCTTTTTGTTCGCAGTATTACACCATCTGGGATTTGGGCCCAAATTTATTGCCTGGATTCGGCTCTTGTACACCAAGCCGGTGGCTCATGTTACAGCCAACGGGCATATGTCCGCGGACTTCCCCCTGACGCGGGGCACGCGTCAGGGCTGTCCCCTATCGCCGTTGTTATTTGCCCTGGTGCTCAAGCCCCTGGCGGCGTGGATACGCTGGGAAACTTCGATAAGGGGCCTCAGGTGGTCGGATGGTTGGGAGGACAGGGTCTCGCTCTACGCGGATGATGTCTTGCTGTATCTGGCCTCTCCGCGGCGCTCCATCCTAACACTACTCAATATTTGCAAAGTCTTTGGCAGGGCATCGGGGTACACGATAAACTGGTCCAAATCTGTACTATATGTGCTGAGTGGACCTCCGCCGCGGCTGCCGGCGGATTGCCCCCTTAGAGTGGCAGACGGATCATTTAAGTATTTGGGTATTCACATCACGGTGGATCAAGCAGATTTTTTCCAAAAGAATCTTCGGCCCCCACTGGACCGTCTTAAGCGGGATGTTCGCCATTGGGGTGCGCTGCCGCTGACCCTGCTGGGAAGGGCGGCGCTCTTTAAAATGATGGCCTTGCCCCGCTTCATCTACGTGCTGGAAAATACGCCGTATCCAATACCACCGGCGTACTTTCGTACAATATCGGCGCAGGTGACGGGCCTTCTGTGGAGTAATAGGCCGGCGCGTATCTCGCAGTCCAAGCTAACCAGCAGCTGGTATGACGGGGGGATAGCACTTCCTGACGTCCAGCTTTATTATTGGGCGACGCAGCTAAAGGTCATCAATCAGTGGCTCCACGCCCCACAATCTGACCCAGCATTCAAAGCAGACAGGGATATACTTGGTACGCGGGGTATGTTATCACCCTTGTACGCTGGTACGCTCACCCCAGACTTAATTGGCCCCCTGAGGCAGACTGTGGCCATATGGCATGCGGCCCAGGCCAAGCTGGGGTGGAGAGGAGTCCTGACACAGCTTACGCCTTTGTGGGATACGAAGCGGCTCGGGAGGCTTAGGCGCAGTAAAGGATTTGATAATTGGGACGACATTGGCATTTCGATGGTGGGCGACATGTGGCATGGGGGTGCAGTGGTCTCCTTCTCGCGCCTGCAACAACAATATGAGCTGGCGCCATCGGAATGGTTCCGTTACACCCAAATCAAACATGCATTGCTGTCGCAGCTAGAGCCTGGTGCCGAGGTCCCGGAGGCATCACCAATGGAGGACAGATTGCTTACCGACTATATGCCTAAGAGGGCCACATCTTTCACGTACCGTAAGCTCATAAATAACCTGCCTGACCCTATGGGTCCCCTACGAGAGAAATGGTCCAGTGATGTAGGAGACTTTGATGACCCGGAGTGGAGGGAGGTACTGGCGTCCCCCCGGGAGGCGGGGAAACCCTCTAGGCTCCGGTTGGTACAGCTCCTAATTCTGCACCGGTCCTACTACACCAGATGCACCCTGCACAAAATAGGTAGGGTGCCCCACCCATTCTGTTTGCGCGGCTGCGGGGAGGAGGGTACCTTCTATCACACCATATGGGAATGCCCTGTCATCCAAGAATACTGGAAGCGGGTGATGCGGACGCTGTCCCAGTCGGGGGGAGTGTCGCTGGTGCCGGAGCCCAGGCGATGTCTACTGAACGTGTGGAAACCCAATGACCTTAATCGCCAGGTTCAGGGCTAGGCCACGCTGGGGATGGTACTGGCTAAGCGGAACATAGCTCAGAAATGGGGTACGGGAGAGGCACCGTTGCTGTCAGTGTGGGGACGGGACATGGATAGAGCTATGTTGGCCGAGAGATCGGTGTTCATTGGGCGGGGGTGTCCACAAAAATGGAATAAAGTGTGGGGGGCGTGGAACAAGTACAGAGGGGGCATATGTGAACCACCGCCGACACAGGACGATGAAGCCTCTGACACTGACTACGGCGAAGGTCTCGGGGGCAAATGACTGGGGCATGGACGTTGGAATTGAGGCCTTGAGCGGGCGCACTGTGGGAGGGGTGGGTGATGCTGGTGAATGCGGGCAACGATTTTGCTATCTTCAATTACTGTACTGTACCGTTTTGCGGAAAACAATAAAAATCTTTTACAAAAAAAAAAAAAAACCTTAGCGACTGATACGTCAACCTGCATTTCAATTATCCACAGCTCGGGGTTCTTGAGATCGTTTCCGAGGCGCCCCATGCTCAAAAAGCTTAGGTCCACTCGTCTATGGTGGCTTGTATGGGTCTAGGGACCAATCCAGAGCTTCCCACAGTCCCCTGGACGACGCCTTCCATGGGGAGTATTGCAGCGCCAAACAGTCCGCTCCTCTGAGGTGAGTGACCCAGTTTAACCATCCTTGGTAGCTAGTTTTGCTAGTGTCTTTCCAGTTGTTCAGAACCATTTTAACAGCAGCAGTCAGTAGTTAGTCCATTAGCTCCTTCTCCTTCTCAGAGGAGAGATCCGATCTCATAAATGCTGTGGAGAGGGAAGCGAAGTCCCTCGTTGTTCTGCATTTGAACACTTTGTCTATAAAGTCAAAAACCCTCCACCAGAATACCTCGAGTGTCGGGCAGTGGAAGATAAGGTGTGCTAGGTTCCCTTTCTGTGTGTTGCAGTTCCAGCAGACAGAGTCCTCCCTGAGGCCTAGTGTGTGTAGTCTGTCTGGGGTCCAGAAGGTTTTGTGTAGCAGCCAGAGTTTTGTTTGTGCCAGGACTGGGGTGATCTTGTTTCACGTGGCCGAGGACCACAGAGTTTTCCACTCCTGGTCATTTAGTGGGGGGTGAAACTGTTTGTCCCAATAGTCGGTTGTTTTGGCATTGAGTTTGGTGTTTTTTGGTCAGAGTAGCTTGTAAATTTGTGCGACTTGGTTTCCTAGTTTGTTAATGTTTGCCACAAAGCGGAAGATCGAGGGTTGGTTGCTGATTAGTTTTTTCTTTGAAAGGGCTGCTTTTATCTTTAGGAATCTGTAATGGTCTAAGTCTTCTAGTTGGTGTTCTGCTTTCAGGTCAGAGAAGGTGATACGGGATGCCCCCTTCTCTAGTTGGTGTGGAAAGCATATGCCTTTCTCTATCCATGTCTCGAAATTAAGACATTTCCCCTTGTATTTGATTTTGCTGTTTGCCCGCAGTGACTCTGACTTGGTTCCCCTGATTCTAACCTCCATACTCCTGTCTACTTTTGGGAGTGCTATTTTAGTGTTTTTAAGAATCAGATAGACGTGTGCGGGTATGTGTTTGAGGTGAGTAGGGCAAGAGGGTGCAGATTGTTTAGGATGGCATACTCTACCTGAAGCCATGCTGGTGTGTAGTCGGGCGTCTGGGTCACCCATTGTGTGCCCTGTTTTGCTAGAAAGGCTAGTTGGTAGGCTTTGAAATCTGCTAGGTTCACCCCCCCAGGGTATTAGCAAGCCTCAGTTTCCTAATACTAATCCTTGCCTTCTTGTCCCGCCAGAGGAATTTGGTGAGCATGTTGTCGATTTTCCGATGGAAGTCGTCTGTGGGGAGGAGAGGAAGCATGCTTAACAGGTAAATTGATCATCGGCGTGATCATCATTTTTATCGTTTCTATGCGTCCCCACCATGTAATGAATTTCGGGGCCCAGGCCTCTAGCAAGTTCTTAACCTTTTCTAGAAGGGATTTTTCATTGTGGCGTAGGGTGCTGTAACAAGTCGGTACTGAAGTGTATACCTAGGTACTTGATGTGTCCCGTCTGCCACGTCAAACCAGAGTCCCCTAGTGTATCTTTCATGCAGTAGACGTTTAGTGGTTTGCATTCTGATTTTTTGTTGTTTAATTTGTACCCTGATAGTTTGGAGTATTCTGCTATTGTGGTCATCAGGGCCTTGGTCGAGGGCTTTGGTTGCTCTGTTAATATCAGGGTATCATCCGCGTATGCAGCTAATTTTACTACGGTGCCCTTGATGTCGACCCCTTTTATGTTCTCGTTTAGTTTTATGTCCTGAATGAGGGCTTCTAGGGCCAGAAGGAAGAGTGTCGGTGAAAGTGGGCATCCCTGACTAGTTCCTTGCTTCAGTCTGAAGGGGTCCGAGAGTGAGCCATTAATTGTAATACAGGCTGAGAGGGTCTGGTAGAGTGCCATGACCATCCTTATGTATGTCTCACCCAGGTTGAAAGTCCGCATGCACTACCCTAGGAAGGCCCACGAGACCTTATCAAAGGCCTTCTCTGCGTCTAGTGCAATCGCCACAGCTGGCTCCGGTTTCGTGGAGATTTGTTCTAGAATATGGCAGAAAAGGCGCGTGTTGTCGCTAGCCATACGGTGGCGCATGAAGCCGACTTGGGAGTTACTGATTAATTTGGGCAGGACCGTGTTTAGTCTGACTGACAGAATTTTGGCGTAGACTTTGCAGTCCGCATTGATGAGGGATATGGGTCCGTAGTTTTTTAGTAGGGCATGATATTTGCCTTCCTTTGGGATGACTATTATGTTAGCCTCTATCATGGATTGGGATACTATCCCTGTCTTTGTAGACTGGTTGAAGACTCTTTTCATGGTTGGAATTAATTGGTTTAGAAAGGTCTTATAGAAGTCAGCAGTGTAACCGTCTGGTCCGGGGGCCTTATTTTTTTAAGAGACTTGACTGCCCTTTCAATTTCCGCGTCGCTGATTTCCTGGCCTAGCTTTGTTGTGTCTGCAAGGTCTAGCTTAGGGATCCCTAATCTGTCTAGGTATATCGTGCATTCCTCTTGGTTCAGCTTTTGTTCTGAGTTGTATAGCTCTGCATAGAATTATTGGAATGTGTTGAGAATTTCCTTGTCTCTTGGGTGTGTTTTGTTATTTGCGTCTGTTATTGTAGAAATCGCTACCTGGTTACGTTTGTGTTTCAGATACGATGCCAGTAGTTTCCCTGCTCTGTTGGCTTCGCATAGGCTACGAGCTTTGAACTTGTTGTACCACAGCCCTGCCCTTTCGCTCAAGATTTTATTGTACTCATACTTGTGCTGTGTTAGTGTGGTTAGGAGTGCATCGTTCTTTGTGGCATTTGTGTGGCCTAGTTCTAGCTTTTTTTATCTCTTCCTCTAGTTGGTTTATTCTCAAGTTCGTCTTTTTGTTTATTCTTGCCTTGATTTCTATTAATTTACCCCTGATCGTTGTTTCAGGGCCTCCCACAATGTGCCGGCGCTAGTCTCTGGGGAGTCATTATGGTTTAGGTAGTCCGATATGGCCTCTTCAATTTCTTTTTTGTTTTCTGGGTCTGAGATGATTTCCCTATTAAAGCGCCATCTTCTGGGGACCGCTTCTTTGTGGCAGCCTCTTAGTTTTAGGCTAATGGCTGAGTGGTCTGAGATTACTCTTGGTGCTATATCTGATTGGTCTCTCAAGTGCGTGTGTATCCCTGATATTAAAATGTAATCTATCCTGGTGTAGGACTTGTGTGGGTTGGAGTAGAAGGTGTAGTCTCTAGTGTTTGGGTGTTGTAGTCTCCATGCGTCTTTAAGGTTGAATTTGGTACATATGTTCTGTAGTGTAGTGTGCGATTTTGTGGGGTGATACGGGCAAGAGGATTGTCTGTCTAGTGTATGGTCAAGTGGGATGTTGAGGTCCCCTGCTACAATCATAAGTTCGTCCTGGAGGAGTTTGTCTAGTGTGCCTGCCACTTCCTCCCAGAATGTGGGGTCGTCTGTATTGGGGCCGTATATATTAGCCATGTGGAATCTTTCTTCCCCTCTTGACAGGTTTGTTATTAGTAGTCTGCCCTCCTTATCGCGGGAGCGGGAGCCTATCAAAGTCTTTGATCTCTTGGATACTAGAGTCAGAACTCCGCATTTCCTTTTGTCTGAGGGTGAGCAGCCCTTATGTGCTATCCAGTTTGCTCTGACTAGTTTTAAGTCTTCCTCGTCTAGTTTTGTTTCCTGTAATAGGATTATGTCGTCTTTTGTCTTTGCTAGTTAGTCCACTATCTTCCTGCGCTTAATGGGATGGTTTAGGCCCTTGACATTTAGGGAAACTATATTAAGGTCTGCAGCCAGGGTGAAAGTATTGTAACTCGCCATCTGGTGTAGTGTGTTGCGGAGGTTCCGTGTGTTCAACACTGAGGACCCTGTCGGGTCGCTTGTGTTCTGCTGTCCCTGTGTGGCCCCCATCGTTATGTGTTGAGCTGTAGGCGATGTCCACAGTTGTGTGCAGTGATGTTTAATGTGTGAAAAGAAGAAAAGATTGTAAAGGAGAGCAAACATAAAATAGAGATACACTAGTGCGGCCCCCCTGATCCCCCTCCCCCCCTTCATTTGTTTGTCGGAGGTGCGACGGCAGGAACGCCATTCCACCTCCCGGAGACATGTTGTCGGTTTGTTCAGGATTGCAAACTCCATTGTCAGTCTTATAATGAGTTTCGTCGAGAGTGTACTTGTATTTGCGTGCATGGGAACCTGAGCAAAAGGATACGTTGTATTTCCTGAGTCTTCCTTTTGTCTGCCAGGGATGGGTGTTGGTTCACCTTGCCCGTCGGCGTGAGGTAGGTATCGAATCTCATGAGGTAAGATTTGTCTTGAGGTAGACCGTTGCATCAATGAGGCCGATACTTTACAGAGGTATGTTCGTTGTGGGGTTTGTGCCTTTCAGGTGCCCCCCACCCCAGTGATTGGTTCCGACGAGGGGCCTCTCTTTGCAGAGGCTTGTTGTGCGGTGTCCATGGATTGAGTTGCTGGACCGTCCAGGTAGCAGGACAAATCCTTTGGGTCGGTAAAAAAGTGGTTTTTCCCCTTGTCTATTATTTTGAATTTTGCAGGAGCCACAAAAGAGAGTAGGATGTTTTTATTTTTCAGTCTTTGGCCTAGGGCTAGGATGCCTTTCCTGGTGTCGACCGTGGGTTTGGAATAATCCTGTGTGAGGATGATCTTGTGCCCTTTCCAGTTGATCTGGTGGTTTTTGTGTGCATAGTTAAAAATGTCCTCTGTATGCTGTGATCTTAGGGATTTGCATATGATGGGGCGAGCGTTGTGGGTCTTTGATGTTTTGAAGGCTGGGACTCTGTAGGCCTTGTCTAACTCAAAATGGCGGGCAAATTTTAGATTAGTGAGCTTGGGGATCAGGTCTTCAAGGAATGTTGCGCACGACCCTGCCCGTCCTCCGCACCTTCTGGGATCCCCAGTATGGGGATGTTCCCTCTGCGGCTCCTGTCTTCCATCCCAGCTGTCTGCTTTAGTAGGGCCCCCTTTACTTTCGTTATTGTCTTCACTTCTCTGCTTGCATTGTTGGTATAGTCTTCCACGTCGCTGATCCTTTGCTCCGCCGCTGTCAGTCTAATGTTCATGGAGTTTAGGTCGGCTCTGACTGCGGCAATCTTTAGTTGGATTGTGTCAGTGGTGAGTTTTGTGGATTTAGCCAGGTCGTGTACTTCCGCTAATTTCTTTAAGATAATTTCCAGGGTACTACTTATGTCCGGTTTTTGCTTGATCAGAGAGTCTGCTGGTCCAGGTTCATTTTTGCTCTTCTTCATTTGATACTGCTGCAGCCTCATTTCTCTGTCTGTCATGGCGCTGGGCTGACTATGCTTGGTTACTCTGACTTCCCTGGTCACTTGTGTGGGTCTCTTCTGCCCTAGCTCCCCTCCGTAACCCCCGCTATTTTTCTGCGGGTGCCGTTGTCCTGATTTGTTGGCAGGGTGTGTTGTTTCTGCTGTTTCCTGCGTGTACCACCTCACTGGGGCACTGTCTGGATGCAGTGGACTGATCGTGTGTATTCCCCTTTTTATTACGATCTTTGTCACCGTGTTCTTGCTAGTTGTCCTTCCGTCTATTGAGGTGCTTAGGGGTGCTGGTGTTATAAGCGCTCCTCTTGTCTCCCAATGATGGCAGGCTGTTGAGCTCCCCTAGTTACCCTTTTAGTTCTTTGTCATGGTACCATGAGCTGTCTCTCTTCAGTGTTGGGGGTGGTAGCATCTTTCGTTTGGGTCTCCCGTTGTTTGCTTGAAGAGCAGCCTTAGTGCAGCGACCTTCTGGGCCGGGCGGAGTATATGTACCGGGCTCTAGTCGGGTGCCGGTGGTGCAGATCAGAGCTTCCGAATCCCCTCTACTTCCACGGACGGAATGATTTCACAGTCACGCACACATACACACATCACACGCTGGTGGGGCCCATTACACCAACATTCATCCTAAATCACTCTATCCGTGCCCTGTAAAGGAGAAACACCTTTCACATGAACTCTATCCAATCTGCCTGTACTTTGAGGTCAATGCGACCAGCTAGTTGCTTGTAGATCTAACGAGAACATTTCATAGATTACACAAATAATATTCAATAAACATGACAAGAAATAATCACCCGAGACAGGAATTCAAACAGATTGTTCATTTATCTAAAATTGTAGGAAAAGCCAATTAAATGCAAAATTCATTTCAAGTCAAAACCGGTCCTCTGTAGAAGAATTAGAGTTTTCTGCCGTCATGTAGAGTCATCGTCCTCTCCGACAGCATGGGGACCTCGGATCATCAGCTCGGGAAGAAGTGGCGCTAGACCTCTCTAGTCTACTATTATTTATACTAAAATTTACATTCTATAAAGTTACATTTCTTTGTTCAGAACGGATGAATGGCGGAAATAATGTCATCTTGGTACTTTTTCGATATTATGCGAGATTTTCTCACGCATAGATTGTCCCAAATAATGAATAGCAGAATTGAACGTCCATGACTAATTCGATACTTTTACGGATGTCTCTACTAGGTGAATTTGTTTCAATAGTGGGTTCATAACAAGTTCGTGTAGTCAATATTTCAACTTTTGCAACTTTTCCGTCTTCCAGGGGCTCTTGGCAGATGTCCCGGACTTGTCATCATGCTTATGGCTTTTCAGTTCATCGGAGGTGCAAGGTCACAGGCAGAGCGAAGCCTTTTTGTAAATTTCCATCTACTCGAGTGCAGGCTGTAGATGGAAGCCATTTTCGGGTAGGCCACATTGGACAACTTAAGCGAAAATAAACATAAAACAGAATTACTGCACGGAAATGATTATACAGTGTTATTCCCCTGCTAATACCCTTATGTGTGTGTATTTATCTAGCCATTTGCGACATCAGAAGCCATTAATGCATATTAATTTAAAGCGCAAACACCATAACATCACATAAGCAACATTTGATTTCTGTCAGTTTGCTCACCAGCTTAGTTTACTTATTATTGTAGCCATGCAATAGCATTCCCACGTGTAATTCTCTTGTTAATAAGGTTGATTAGACAACATTTGACAAACTTTGAATACTTAATAATTAATCAGTAGTATTTTTAGTTAAACATGCGAAAATGAAACAGGTAATCGGTTTTAAAGTAAAAACCCTGCTCCATCAATCCCCCCTTTGGTGATATATAATCACCACAAAAATCAAAACCCCAAAAATCAATTTTGTTTCCCATTTTGGAAGAATTTGAAATCTCTTCTTGTTCATGTTTTAAACCCTTGTTTCCATCTCATCTTCCTTTTTAGTTTCTATATACATGCTTTCTCTTAGCTCTTCTAGTGCTATTTCTTGTGGATCTCTTTCTGGTTTCTTTTGTCTCTTTTTAACATTTTCTTTTGTGATTTTCTTTTTATTTCTTCTATATCTACAACACATACATCCTAATCTAAGGATCAATAATGCAACAATTACACATGTTAATGGAAATAATATTTTACCAAATATGGTACTACCTATCTTAGCTACAAAGTTTTTAATAGCAATCATCTTATTAGCCATTTTAGTCCAGATACTTTCAGCTTCCAGTGGTACTAATTCTTCATGCAAATCGGTAATATTTTTGATATAGACTTTTAGATCTTTACTTTTGTCTGGAATGTAAGTGCAACAATGTTGAACTTTCAGCATTCCACAGAATCCACCCTCTTTTGCCAAAAGAATGTCAAGGGCAAGTCGATTTTGCATCGCCATAGCACGCAAAGCAACCATTTCTGTATTAACCAAAAGAAAGCCTCCAGCGGTGCTTGTTGACAAGCGATCCACCACTGTTGACAGCTTCCGAATGCCAAATGCATTCAAGGAAATTCCCACTGCTGGAATTAAAGCTCCAAAAATATCTCCTACAATTTCTGTCCATGTTTCTCCTTTATAACGTGTTAATGTGTTAGAATGTTCAGCATCATCTACTCTATCCATGTGAAAAATCTTTGGAAAGACCAGGCCAACATAACATGTACCAAACCAATGGTCAGGCAAACGGTAATAAGCCTTGTTCCCACAAATATAATACACTCCCGGGAAAACCGGATCTTCTCCTCCTCTAAATCCCCATCCGGTTGCAATAAAGTATGTATCATGGCACTCACTAGTCCCTATGAAATAATAATCATATTGGGATCTCTTCCTGGTAATGCACAGTTTTCCTTTCTGTGGGGCATCTATAGCCATAGTTGGACTGGCTCCATCTTTCAACTCCTTTTCTTTTTCAATATCCCACATTGTATCACTCATTTTATGCCCTTCTGCTTTCTTGTGCATATTCAACCTTCTTCTCTCAACCATGTCTAGAAAATTCTTCTCTTCTCCTTTTAAACTGCAAGTTAAATTATTTCTAAAAACATATTCTAAGGTTAATTCTTTGGTTTCTAGAAAAATCTCACCTAAAGTGTTAGCATCCTTTGCAGGATTCAGTGCTTTATTCATAGGCAACTGACCAAGAATATTATCTATATTAGACATATTGTAATCTAATTTCCCTAACTGATAAAATATACTAATCAACACACTACAGGAAATTCCATACGTAGCCGGAAGATGATGATAAGTCACTCCTTCCGAAACAGAGGCAGGTAACTGCATGCAAACGTAGCAATCCCTTACTTCCATTGTCTTTACGTATTCGTACAACAATTTTGAAAAAACATTGCTAGAAAAATCATTAATTGACCTATCTTTATGTATATGTACATTACTAGTTCTAGTTGGAACTACCTTTAATGGACTCTTCCCTATATTAGTCTTGTTCTCAGTATGACCTTCTAAAGTGTCTATAGTGACTCTAAATGAAATCAGTAGAGCAAGCACGCTCCAAAGCAGCATTAATAAACCTGTACAGCAGCAGCACATTTTGCACCATCTTTTCAGAAAGGTACATCTACTTTTATTCTCAGTGTTAGCCATTTTGTTAATTTGACCGTGTCTTTTGACTTAGCCTCTTCTACTCCTCTACTGAACTTTTAAGGGCAGCAAGTACCCAACAGATTATTACAATCTACTAATTTTTAGTATTTCTTCTTCTTCTCTTCTCCAAGTGAATTTTCCTTGGATTTACTCAATTTGGATTTTCATCACTTTTCACTGTTTCTTCATCATCATCAAACTGTATCAGGTCCTGAACATCCGTCTCTTCTCCAATGTCGGACAAGATAACTCTCAGGATTCCCACAGCTTCTTCTTCAGCAACCTCCTTCAGTAAAGCCTCCTCTGGACTTCCTTGGCTGTCCGCCTCTTCTCCTTGTTCAGGCAGTGCCACATACGTCCATTCCGGTGACTTGTACCTCTGGTTTGGTTTCCTTATTCTTTTAGTTCTCTCAGGTATCTTTGCTTCTTCTTCTTTGGTTGGGTTTTGACTTGACACTTCGTTCACCGGTTCAGCTTTCGAAGAGTTAACTCGTGTCAGTCTGTACCTTAGTCTCTTTATCTTATTTGGCCAAAGATCTCCTTTAGCATTTCTCTTTTGCTTTCCTTCTTTATTGTTTCTTTCTCCAAGCCAAGTTCTCTTTCTCAGAACTCGTCCTCCATGTATCTCATTGTCACTTTCATCAGACTCTGTTTCAGTTGCTTCTGGTTCGTTAACAGCTTTCTTTTCTCCAACAACTTCCTTTTCTCCAACAGTCTCTTTTTCCACCAATTGAGATTTCCCTACTTCTGTCCCTCCTCGGGTCTCCGACACGCAATCTTCTTGCTGTCTACTTGTCCCTTCAGCTAGCTTGTTGTTGATGTTCCCTACACCTCCTCGGGGTTTTTCCGCAATCTGTCCCTCTCTGTCTTTGTCTGTCCCTTTTTCTTCAATATTTATCTCAGGTGGAACTTGTCCAATTTCCTCATGTGATTCAGGTGTCTCTTCTGTTGGAATGTTCTTTTCTTTTCTTTCTTTCTTTTTGTGTTGGTCACTGTCAATTGGAACCTCAGGCAATTCTTCTGAGTCTGAACTTGCTTCTGCAGTTTGCACTGTTCTCTTCAGAACCTCTTCTGGTGGGATAAAAATTTCTCTTGACTCACTTTCCCCACTTTCAGGATTCTTTTTCCTTCTTACTGCCTCACTGTCTGCATCATCACTGGAATCTGATTCTTCAAAGTATTCTTTTCCCGTACCATCTCTTGGATTTGGAACTCTCAGTGTGTGGCTTGCATGTATCCAATTTTTCACACCAGCGCACTTCACAGCAGTCGTTGTGGTCAAGATGACTTGTCTTGGCCTTCCCCACCTTGGAACCAGGCAATTCCTTCTTCTGTGGACTTTTATTCTTACCCAGTCCCCTGGGCTTAGATCATGGGCTGGTTTCTTTTCAAGTGTGGTGGCGTCTTCTCCAACCTGGTGAAACACAGAATGAACTGCGTCAGCCAGGCCTTTGCAGTAATCCAAAATCATGTCATCAGTTATAGTCATCAGCTTGTTCACTGGTAAATATGCATGCCTCATAGCACGTCCCATGATAATTTCATGTGGACTCAAACCTGTTGTTCTGTCTGGAGTAGACCTAATAGTCATTAGGACTAGAGGCAAGACATCGGGCCATTTCATTCCTGTGGCTAAGCACATTTTGCCAATTCTATTTTTGATGGTACCATTCATCTGCTCATCTACACCAGAAGCCTCTGGTCTGGAAGCACAATGCAGCTTCTGCTGTACACTCAATGCTTCACAAATTAGACCCATGATTTCATTATAAAAATGTCCTCCTCTGTCTGATTCAATGGTTACTGGGAACCCGTACCTTGGGATGAACTCTCTTAACAGTAATTTGGCCACTGTTATCCCATCATTTCTTCTTGTTGGGTACGCCTCCACCCACCTTGAGAACAAACAGACCACCACCAGGACATACCTCAATCTGTTGACTGGGGGCATTTCAATGAAGTCTATCTGCATTCTTGTGAGGGGTCCTCCCTCCCTGCCTATTGTTCCTAGGCTCACCACTGTTTTCTTTCCAGGATTGAATTGCTGACATATCAGACATCTCTGGCAGAGACTTTCTGCTATCAGTCTGAACTTTGGACTGTACCAGGTTTGCTTAAAGGCTCTTATCATAGCATCCCTCCCCAGATGTCCTTGGCCATGATACATCCTTGCCATTATTGATAGCATGCTGTGTGGCATGACTGGTCTTCCATCCCTATAGACCCACACATGATCTTTTTCTCTAGGCGCACAACCTGCTTTCACCCAATCTCTCATTTCCTCATCTCCTGCCTCATCCTGCAGCTGTTTTACTTCCTCCCATGTTCCCACTTCATTAGTAAACATTAACCCCTTCTGTGCCACGCCCTTTCCCCCTCCTGTGCCGGGCGTTTCATTAGTGGGTGGGGTTCATGACGAGATAGTCTCGTCATGGGCACAGCGCGACCGTGCTCCATGACGAGACTATCTCGTCATGGGCACAGAAGAGGTTAAGGAACAAGAAGACATTTCCCGTTCTTTACTCCTGTTAATTGAGTGATTGTTTCTTGCACAATATTGTGCTATGTCATTGGCAAACTTGTTACCCACTGTTACAAAATCATCACCATGACCATGAGCAGCACATTTTACAACTGCTAGTACTTTAGGCAGCTGTATCGCCTCTAGCAGTTTTCCAACCACTTCAGCATTCTTTATGGAAGTTCCACTTGAGGTCAGGAAACCTCTTTGTAGCCATAGCTGGCCAAAATCATGGACAACTCCGAAGCCATACTGGCTGTCAGTCATCACAGTCACTCTCACACTTCTCCCAATCTTGCATGCTTTTGTCAGTGCCACCAATTCTGCCACCTGAGCGGATTTGACTCCTTTCAAAGGTGATGCTTCCACAACTTCCGAGACTTTGCACACGGCATATGCAGCACTCAACACTCCTTCATCTGTTCTCAGACAAGATCCATCCACAAACAACACATGATCACTTTCAGGTAGTGGCAGATCTCTTATGTTTGGCCTTGGCTTTGTACAGTAATCAAGTACATCCAGGCAATCATGATCAACATCATTTCTCAATCCCACACATTCAGCATCAGGCAACAGTGTCGCTGGATTCACATTCACACATCTCTCCAGGCTTACATTGGTTGCACCAAGAATGACTTTCTCATATTTAGTCAGCCGACTATGAGACATGAACTGCGTCCGGCTCCTTGTTAAAAGGATCGCCACATCATGAGGTACGAATACCCGTACAGGGTATCCCATTATGATTCCCTCACTTTGTTCCAGACTTTTACAGGTAGCAGCTACTGCTTTTAGGCAACCTGGCAAACCCACAGCTACTGGGTCAAGAGTTGCTGAGAAATAGGCAATTGGCCTCCTCAGACGTCCATGTTTCTGGATTAACACTGAAAGTGCACATCCATTTCTCTCACTACAGTACAGCTCAAATTCCTTTTCATGATCAGGCATTCCTAGGGCAGGAGCTTCACAAAGTCTGTCTTTTAACTCTCCGAATGCAGCCATTTCTTCTGGGTTTAATTCTAATGGGTCTTTTACCTCACTTTTGGTCAATTTGATCAATGGTTTGGCAATCAGGGAAAAGTTACTTATCCACTGACGACAGTAACCCACCATTCCCAGGAACATTCTCACCTCTCTTTGTGTCATTGGGGCTCTCATTCCCCTAATGATTTTGATTCTGTCAATAGTCACTTTTCTCAGGCCTTTCTCAATATTGTGTCCCAGATATAGGACTTCTTTCTTACAGAACTGCAATTTGGCTGGAGATACCTTTAACCCTCCATCTGCCAAATGATTCAGTAATGCAATGGTATCTACTTCACAAGCTTCACGTGTTTTTGATGCCACCAGTAGGTCATCAATATATTGGACCAAGACTGAATTTTCAGGCATTGTCAGACTTTCCAGAGATTTCTTTAGCAATTGATTAAATATTGAGGGGCTCTCTGTATACCCCTGTGGAATTCGGCTCCATGCCAAAATCCGTTCTCCAAATCTAAAAGAAAATATTGGCTGGCTGTCATGATGCAATGGGATTGAAAAGAAAGCATGACACAAATCAATTACCGTATACCATTCTGCATCATGGGGAATCTGATACAAAATCACTGATGGATTTGGCACAATAGGACAACATGGCACAACAATCTTGTTAATTTTCCTCAAATCCTGTACTATTCTGAACTTTCCATTAGGTTTCTTCAGTCCCATTATCGGTGAATTACATGGGCTGCTCAATATTTCTCTTAACACCCCTTGCTGGATCATTTTTTCAATTAAGGGTGTTATTCCTTCAATTATTTCAGGTGTCAATCTGTATTGCGGTATGTTTGGGTAAACTACTCCCTCTTTTATGGTAATCTTTACTGAATCTACATTTCTCATCAGGCCCACGTCTTCTCCAGTAAAATCCCAAACTGCTGCTTTCACTGTCTGTTTCAGCTCTGGGGGTAATGCATCTGGATTAAATATTGCATATGTTCCCAAAGCCTCACATTCTCTGTTATCCATGGTCATTCTGTATAGAACATCCTCATCAGGTGTCTCAAAGGTTATTCCATCTGGAGTACAGAAAATAGTGCAATTCATCTTGCACAGCAGAGCCCTGCCTAGCAAGTTCACAGGACTTGTGTCACACACCATGAATCGGTGCATATCTGAAAATTTCCCTATTCTAACCCTTACTGGTTCAGTAAGTAGTGTTTTGATCTGTGTGTTAGACACACCAACCACTTGGATTGCTTCGTCCGAGAGAGGAAGATTCTTTATATCAGCTGACCTGACAGTTGATCTCGTGGCCCCAGTGTCAACTAGGAAAGTGACACTTTCACCATTAATTTTCCCATCTACAAAAGGCCCTGCCTGGTCTATTTCTAGAGTTGCGCCAAGTACGCACTCCTCCTCCTCTCTTCGGCACCGTCAGAAGTCTCCCTCAGAGTCACTTCCCTCATTTTTCAGCCAGTACTGTGAAACAGCGCTTGCGCGTTTTGGTTTGATTACCTGCTCTACATCGTAGAACCCCGATTCTTGGCTGTACTTCTGGGATCCTTTTCTCTGTGGCAAGGGTGGTTTTGGCACCTGATTCTGCTGCTTATCAGCTTTCTGCTGTTGCCGATGCTGACCACACCCCTCACTCTGCACCTGTGAATTCAATGATGAATTATCGTCATTAGTAGACGGTGGATTCTTACACTCGGATTTCCAGTGCCCTAATTTTCTGCAGTTGTGGCATGGAAACTTTTTCTTGGCTTCCTCGATATTTCCCTTTCCTTTTCCTGGACCAAACCTGGGCTTATTTCCTGGGTTATTTGCCTGTTCAACCAGCTGAGCTTCCTGTCTTTCTGCAACTTTCACCTGTGCCCACATTGCCTTTTCTTTTAGCTTTCTCTGCTTTGCCTCAATCTCATCACTGAAGTATTTTGCATGTCTCAGAATCTCATCAATCTTCTTACTCTGCCAGTCCACGGTGTGCTGCTGTATCATTTCACTGATTTCAGGCTGCAAACCATACACAAATCTATATACAAAATGACTCAGATCCTTGTCACCCAGGTGTTCATCTCCACTGAACTGCTTAAAAGCTAGTATCAGTCTTTCATAGTAAGCATGTACTGATTCTTTCAATTCTTGATGTGTTCGATCTATTTTAACCCAGTCTGTCTCCTTGGGGGGTACTTTATTTTTCAAGAAGGCCATAACCTGCTCATACTTCTTCATGACCTCCGGGTCTGGAGCTCCTGTTTTTGGATCTCTTGGGTATTCCTTAGTGGGCCAGTCTATGACTATTTTACATTCTGCCCACAGGTCTGCTGGTACAATTATATCAAACAGACTATTCAGGTCAATCCACAGTACTTTTGACAGCTTTACAAATCTGTCGACTTGTCTGTACCACTCAACGGGCTTTTCCCTTAGTCGAGGAAAATCATTTGTAAATGATAAAATATCCTGTCTGGTCCATGGGACATGTACATACCCACCTCCTAGAATGCTGAGTAAGTTCTATCTGCCCCATCCTCTCGCTTTCGATACCATCTGTCTTTCCATTTCTCTACATCTCCCCATTTCTTCAGCAAAGCAATCATTTCCTTAATCTGTCCTGTTCGGCCTGCATTGTTTAGATTCTCAATATCCTTGTCTGAAAAATCCACTCGGTAAGGCTTTTGTAAAGCTTTCACCTTGTCCATGTCAATTCCCAATTCACTGGCTATTCCTTTCAACCTGTCATGTATGTTCTTTGCTCTCCATGTGACACTCTTGCAAAGGAAAAGAATCTCCCCTTCCTGATGATTCTTCAGCGTTTCTGTAGGGAGTGTACCTACAATCATCTCTTCCATTTCCATACGTAGCCTAGCTACATCAATTCCCTGTGATTCTCTTTCTTTCTTCTGCAAGGTCTTCAGCCAATCATTCAAATCTTCAGCAGTTATCACAGATTTTTCTGCACCCCCTGATTCTGTCACTCTTTGTGGTTCTAAAATTGATCCTCTGTTCCCTTCCACACATCCAGAATTCAAACTTGAGTTAGTCTGCCCACTCAATTCCCCTCCACATATGGTATGTCTCCACTGATTTTCTCCTGTTCTCCACTGTGTTTCTCCCGCTCTCATTTCTGCCTGCTCCGGAGGTACAATCAATCTATTGCCCACATATGGTACCCTCAAACCATTCTCACCCGTCCTCTGCTTGTCAAAAATCGGCATAACCGGGCCTATTGTCACAGGCACTGTAACAGCCTCAAGATTTTTAGTCAGTTCCCTGATTTTCTCTGTTAGTTCAAAAGTAGTTCTCGCTAGTTCTCTGGTCTTTTCATCCTCAAGTTCATTTTCTCTTTCTATCTCTCTTTCTCTCTCTCTTTCTCTCTCTTTTTCTCTCTCTCTCTGTCTCTCTCTTTCTCTCTCTCTTGCTCTATCTCTCTCTCTCTCTCTATCTCTCTCTCTTTCTCTTTCCGCCAGAGAACAACTGCTTTTCAACTCAGGGGCTGTAGCCTCTGTCTTTATAATCCGCAGGGTAGTTCTCATTGGGGTAACTGCTGTTCCTACCTCCGGTTCTCGTCTATACGGGGGTGGTCTTTTGTAGAGCATGTCCTCTAAGACATCATCATCAGACTCATTTGCCCCATATCTCCTGGTCTCTACATTATGTTCTTTCTCTGTACACTTTCTCCCTCCTGATTCCTCTACCGTTCTTACAGGATATAATCCCTCGGTCATACTGGCATCACGCCACCTACTCATCCGGTCATGATGGGTTTCGCGATCATACTTTCGCCCAAACATGTACCTGTAGCTACCTCCACTCCTCTGCTTTTCTCGTTCATGCATTTCGTCTTCCCATTCAGTCAACGCCTCAAACTGCGTTGGCCTAGGCCGAGGCTCTAGATTCATCATCTGTTCCCGTAGGTTCCTCAGTATGGCCAGATTAAATGAACCATGTTCTGGGAACGCTAACACTCCATCGTCTTTAGTGTACTTCACCCAGTTATCTAACCAAATACAGGTATGATACCCATATTTTGCAACCATGAAGGATGCCGGGGTTCTTATCGGGGGCAATAATTGTCCTTCCCTTGTCACTATGTCTTTATCCTTGTCGAACCAATTCTTCATTTTACTAAGCAAGGATTTTTTCTTCTTTTCCTCAGCATGGTAATACATTTTTCTTGTTTTCCACTAGCTGTTTACCCTTTCTACAACTATCCGATCTCTTGTCCAATCCCAGCGCGACTCACACTAACGCCCCAATCCTGGAGCGTCTACGTCACTTACTCAGTCCGCGAATCCCAGCGCGACTCACACTAACGCACCAATCCTGGAGCGTCTACGTCACCCTGTATGTCTCCCAATCCTAGCGCGGCGTACACTGGCACACCAATCTCTGCGCTTCCACCATTCTAACCCACTGTCCAATCACAGCGCGGTCTTCCTGATGTCAGAAGTCGCTGTAGTCGCTTCTGCTCCTGTCTCCTGTCTATTTCGTCTACCCCTCCTTTACAAGACTACTTGGTAGACTTTGTTTCAATTTCTACGAGTCCGTTAGTTACAACATACAAACATCTCCATTGTCTGCTTCGCTAGCCATAGAACAGCAAAAGACCTTTCCCACGAGAATTCTGCCTTTCCCGAGAGCAGCGCTTACCTCTGCCCTACTACAGAATCGTTACTTCCGTTGATAAAGTAGCACATCCCTCTACTTTACCCTTCTAACAAGCATCAATTAACTGTTTCCCTCCGGAATGTTCCTAAGAGTTTCACAATTAACCAGAATGCCTTCTCATACACGCACTTACACACCAGAAAATGTAGTACATTCACACAGAATTCTGTCTTTCCCGAGAACAGCGAACAGTCTGTCCTACTACAGAATTATATCACACGTTAACAAAGCAGTGCTTACCTCTGCCCTGTCCTTCTAACAAGCTCCGAGAATACCTATTACTTCTCCAGCGGTAAGCTTTAACGGAATACCTTACGGATCCCTGGGACTTAAGACCAGAGTTTCACAGATAACCTTTGCTATCATATACACTTCTCTCACACAGAAATACGTTTCTAATGGCAACACACGGCGATGCTACCTTATCGAACCCAGACAATGAGACGCGCAACTTCAATTGTCACACGTTCTCCCCTGTCTGCATACAGGGCCAACAATCCCGCCTTTTTCCGAGAGCAACACTCCCTCTGCTCTAGTACGGAACTGTCACCGACTCCCTACATCCCAGAAGCCGTTCACAATACATAGAACTCAACACGACTTCAACATATAGTGTTAGTACAAATATCAATCAATAATCAACAAGCCTATATACACGCAATTTCGCCAGATCAAGACAATAGCTAACCATCATTCTGCTACCAAGAAACTGGTGCAGATCAGAGCTTCCGAATCCCCTCTACTTCCACGGACGGAATGATTTCACAGTCACGCACACATACACACATCACACGCTGGTGGGGCCCATTACACCAACATTCATCCTAAATCACTCTATCCGTGCCCTGTAAAGGAGAAACACCTTTCACATGAACTCTATCCAATCTGCCTGTACTTTGAGGTCAATGTGACCAGCTAGTTGCTTGTAGATCTAACGAGAACATTTCATAGATTACACAAATAATATTCAATAAACATGGCAAGAAATAATCACCCGAGACAGGAATTCAAACAGATTGTTCATTTATCTAAAATTGTAGGAAAAGCCAATTAAATGCAAAATTCATTTCTCTCATATTTACCTATTCTGTCTAAATGTCAGATCCTAAGTCAGAACCGGTCCTCTGTAGAAGAATTAGAGTTTTCTGCCGTCATGTAGAGTCATCGTCCTCTCCGACAGCATGGGGACCTCGGATCATCAGCTCGGGAAGAAGTGGCGCTAGACCTCTCTAGTCTACTATTATTTATACTAAAATTTACATTCTATAAAGTTACATTTCTTTGTTCAGAACGGATGAATGGCGGAAATAATGTCATCTTGGTACTTTTTCGATATTATGCGAGATTTTCTCACGCATAGATTGTCCCAAATAATGAATAGCAGAATTGAACGTCCATGACTAATTCGATACTTTTACGGATGTCTCTACTAGGTGAATTTGTTTCAATAGTGGGTTCATAACAAGTTCGTGTAGTCAATATTTCAACTTTTGCAACTTTTCCGTCGCGTCTTCCAGGGGCTCTTGGCAGATGTCCCGGACTTGTCATCATGCTTATGGCTTTTTAGTTCATCGGAGGTGCAAGGTTACAGGCAGAGCGAAGCCTTTTTGTAAATTTCCATCTACTCGAGTGCAGGCTGTAGATGGCAGCCATTTTCGGGTAGGCCACATTGGACAACTTAAGCAAAAATAAACATAAAACAGAATTACTGCACGGAAATGATTATACAGTGTTATTCCCCTGCTAATACCCTTATGTGTGTGTATTTATCTAGCCATTTGCGACATCAAAAGCCATTAATGCATATTAATTTAAAGCGCAAACACCATAACATCACATAAGCAACATTTGATTTCTGTCAGTTTGCTCACCAGCTTAGTTTACTTATTATTGTAGCCATGCAATAGCATTCCCACGTGTAATTCTCTTGTTAATAAGGTTGATTAGACAACATTTGACAAACTTTTAATACTTAATAATTAATCAGTAGTAGTTTTAGTTAAACATGCGAAAATGAAACAGGTAATCGGTTTTAAAGTAAAAACCCTGCTCCATCAATGGCTTTTGTGTATTCACCAGTGTCGTGCTGTCTGCTTGTCTCCTGCCTCATGCGCTTTGGATAGTGCTCTTTTTCTTTCGACCTGGCCCCTCCTTTTTCTATTTAGCTTCCCCTTTGGTTAATGGGTGATTCCACTTTTCACTTTTCTCCCCGTTGCACACAGACTGTTGTTGTTCACTCGCTTTTGCTTCCTTTGTGGCTTACTTGCTTCCGGTAATGCCACCCGAGATTCCCACCGGTTACTCTAAAACTCCCCCAGTGGTGGGGCGCCAGTCAGCCTTCACTCCTGCGTGCCTGTGAGCCTGTGGCCGCCCTCGCCCGCTATGGAGCTGCTGCTCCTCCTCAGAACTACCTCAAGCCGTCTAGCCTCTGCGGTTGTTTTTTCCTTTAGGTACACACCATTTTAGGTTGATTTTTGTTCGCGCTAAGGTGCGTGGGAGGATGCAGCTGTTTCAGTTTCTCTTACCGGCCGGTGGTGCTTGGCTATGCTGGAAACCACTTGGGGATATATTTTGGGTTATTGCCTTGTTCTTGCTGTTGGCCCATCCCTCACCCCCCTTCGGTAGGTTTACGGTGCCGGGCGTGCAGTGTTCCGCGGGGCTCAGGCGCGTGCGCTCACCTCATGCGTTTCCGTTGTTGGGCGTTAGATTTTTCCCGGGTATCCCAGGGTATTGCAGGGTCGGTGGGCTCTGATCAAGATAGGCTAGGTTGCGGAGTCTTTTTTACCGACTTAGCGCAGCTTCACAGTGGGACTGACCAGTTTCGGTTTCGCCGCCGCCATCTTGATTTTCTCTCTCGTCGGGCTGCCTCGCTCCTTAAGTTTCTTTTCTTCTTTTCTGTACGTACCTTGCTCTCCGTTTTGGCAGCTATGCAAGGCGCTCTGGTTCCGAAGCTCGGATTTATCTTCCGTCGGGTTGAGTCGTCGGATTATAGCGGAGTATTTGGCTTTGTTGTCTCCGTTACGGCGCAGCGGCAGGATCAGGCAGCCATTAGCTCTGCCGTCCAAGCCACGCCCCCGTCCACACATTTTTCAAAGAAAAAGTGTTCAGATGTGTAATGAAGATCAAGTGAGAGAAAAGACAACCTGGCCTGGTTTCTCAGCTGAGACTGAAGAAGGGAGTGAATTTATGATTTATGAATATGCAATGAAGAAGGATAATTATTAACATGTCTAAAGAAGTGATTTTTTATTGATTTTCAATTTTTTACAAGTCTAGGGCATCAGTGTACCCGAAACGGAACTTGTGTAGAAACCGTGGAGACTGTTTATTGCTTTATTAAAGATATTTATCATATACAATAAATACTAAAAGCAGTCATGAATTAAAATATACAATCAATTGCCAACAGATCAGAAAAACCTTCTCATGAAGCAAGCTAAAAAAAGTTTAACCCCCACTTTTAATAATCACCTTCATATACATCACTTGCTTTCTTTCAGCAAGAAATACAGGAACAGCGCCAGCCTTCTTATCAACAGAAATAAAAATAAAAAAAGCATCGGCAAGGCCAATACATCTTGCCTATTGGCTTTTCTAGTTAAGGCCTATTGAGAGAATCGAAATACATGCACTCCCATGGAGTGCTGGAAGCAAAGCAATAAACTAGCAGTTTCCTGATGAGAAGCACTGGAATTTATCCAGTCAGAAGAATGGTAAAGAAGTTATGCTCCAGGGCAGAGTTAAACATTAGAAGAGGAAGAAAGGAAAGATATTAAATCAGAAGCAAGAAATTGAGACTGACAAGAAAACCAACCAATGAAAGAAATGGGCTTACCAAAGCCCGCTATCAGTATTGTAATGTCCACAATAAGTCTTTGAACAAAGCCTAGTGTAAGGACTGATATTGTACAGAATAACTCTCCATCATCAACTTATAGCTCTCCAAAGATAGTTGGAAATCCTCTTCCATAGGTTTATGCATACATTTAGAGTAAGTTTCTTACTATTTCAGAATTCACTAAGGATTCTAGGAGTACTCCTGGGATTGTGTGATTGTTACATATATAGGAACTTACACATCCATTAAGTTAACTAGTGTACGTTTACTCAAGCTAATGCACATAGCAAAGGTAAAACATTAGGCTTTTTATGTAATAATGATTATGTTATTATTTTATAAGACATGGAATTGTGCAGTCCTAGTATGAAAATGAGTCTCTAATTCCTATGTTGTAGTTGAGTTGTGACATGTTTAGTCTCCTGTAATAAAGAAATAATGTAGCAGTTCATATGTAATAATGTATTACAGTTTAGTTGTGACATCAAAATACCTGCTACCAGACCCAGCAGCCAAGGTGACTGGCGAGTCAGGGAGCATCATTACAGCTGCTGTTTAACCCCTTGCATGCCCGCCCCTTTCCCCGCCCAGTGCCGCGCCTTTCATTAGCGGGCGGAGTTCATGACGAGCTGGACTCGTCATGGGCACAGCGCCACCGCAGCCCATGACGAGTCCAGCTCGTCATGGGCACTGAAGGGGTTAAGCAATGAAAACGAGGAAAGGCTTTTCCTTCAACAGAAAGGCATATTGTTTATTTTTTGCAAGGTTATGTGCATTACAGGAAAGAAGGAATCTCTGTGTAGTACTGTTTATTCAGAGAGTTATCCTTTTTGCAATTTGACTTATATTAAATGGACTCTAACATATTTGTACAACAAATTACTGTCTGATTTTTGGTGTTTTTTATTTTGCTCTCCAGATTCCCTTTTTTCGTAACCTTACTATCTCTTTCACATGAAAGGGCACGGCACTAAGGATGTAAGCTTTTTGTGGTAAGGGTGAGACATGACCATGTTTCATAAGGAATAAAATACCCTCTGCCCTACACTAAAAGCATATTGCAAGTCACCTCAGAGTTTCTGGTCATGGAATTTCTCAGTGACTTACAATAGCCTCACCAAGGGTACTTTATCCTATAGTTATTCTCCACAGATAAGATATTTGTCTATAGGATGAAAGCCCATACTATACAATACAACAAATACAGGCAGAGCTCCATGCACTTTCCCTCCCTTGATGTGGATTTACTCCTGCCTTTTATACAAGTAGATCTTCCACTTTATATCTGGTTGCAATATAGCTTGCACATGTTTAGAGAGTTTGCACAAGCTCACAAGTTTGTGGTTGTTCTTCATTTTAAGGTATCTTGGCATTAGAGTTCCTGCTCCCTGCCCTGTCACCAGAATTTCTCATATATTCATTTGTATTTGGGATGCATGACAAGCAAACACAGAAATCTGTATGTTTGCACTTTGGTGAACCAATGAATTTTGGCTTAATGGATAGAAACAGAAAATCAAGAATTGAGGTGCAAATGCTACTCTGCTCAATAACATACTATTCTGATTCAGGTGTAAATCAGTTATAGGTTTAGAATCAGTTCGAATTTCATTTCCAGAAATACTCCCTGTGTGAGTATTATGAGTATCACCCACCAGCCTCATGTTACTGTGGATTGCCACGTTTTATTTTCCCACCAAGAAGAATGGTTGGGTCCCCAGAAAGTTACTCGAATGAACCAGAAAATGTGGGCCTTGTTTAGACACTGGCAGGTAGCCTGCTGGCCAGCCAAGTCAGTTAAAGTTATGGTCTCCATTTCATGGCAGAGGATTGCCTGCTATTTTTAAAGATCTTTTTGAAGGGTCCCTGCCTAACAGGGACCCTTCAAAACAGCCTCTGCTGCAGCGGTTGCTCTGAAGGCTGGAGAGTTTACAGAGTGGGCATGGTGTCTGTTACTGCTGCTGGGCAAATTATTTCAACAACAAACTCCCAACAAATCAAAGGCCTTGACACACACCCCTTTGCATGGGGGCCATTGAGTGATTTTCCTGCCCAGGCTGCCATAACTTGCCAGACAAACCCATGCAGGTCATTATAGAGTGGGACAACCATTACCATGACCTGATGGCCCTCTAGTGTATGGCCCTTCATGTCAAAGTTTTCCAATGACGGAGCCAGTTAAGGCTTCACCATCAGCAAGCCTGTGGTTCTCCACCTCTAAGAGGGGCTGAGGAGCAGCAAGTTTAACAGATGGCCTTACACCAATTTTTGCAGATGCTCTGCATCCTAGAAACTCTAAATAACCCCATAAGCCTTAGATCAAAACCAATAAGTGTAGGTAGGCTTGTTGGAATCCTGTATGAAGAAGATACCTCAGGGCTCCCCCTCTCCCACTTGATGTAGAATGAGTACTACTATGCAGTCCAAGTCATCGAACAATATCACCTCTGCCTCGAAATCTATGCAGGTGACGTGAAGACAGACAATCAGCATGATACTTCATGGTGTGTAAAACATGTGTACTTTAGGTGATGGAGAGCTCCCATGTCCATAATGAAATAAAAACTCCTGATTGTGAATATCCCAAGTGTCACACTGACAGGCACCTGCATGTATTCCTTGGAAGACACATCATCCCCACAGCAAAAGTGAAGAATTTTGAATTCATCTTTGAATTTGAGCTATTTCCCTCTCACCCTGTTAACTAGGTTTCAATGCACTAAACCTGCTCAGGAAGATCAATTAAGCTCCCCATCTGAGTCACAACATTGCCCTAACCAGGGCACTGATTCTAGAAAACTTGAAAGACTGCAATACCATGCACCTACATATTCCCAATATGCAGCTACTTAACTGACAACGGATACATGGCTAAGGGCAGATCTCCTGCGGGGCAGCCAGTTTCTTGCAACTTCTTGAGCAGAGCATACAGTTGCAGGAAATAGGGACCAGGTGGCACTAAACTTTGCCGTCGGCGAAGTTAGGTATCTCCACCTACCTTTGCATCAGGCAACGATTGCTGATCTCACCTGAATTCACTGCAAAGTTCACACTTAACTCGTCTTTAATCTGAACTGTAGGGAATGATTGCGAAAGCCCAGTATTCACTCAGTGATGACAATGGTGAAGCAGGGCTGGGAATCTGGGGCCAGATATACAAAGCATTTTCCAGGTTGCAAACGGGCCAATTCACTGTTTGCGACTGGAAAAACGCTTTTTCAAATGTACATAATGCAAAATGCGATTCATTAACATATTACCGATTCGCATTTTGCATTTGTGATTCGGTATTTGGAAGAGGTGTATTTATGGTATGGTATGTACTACTGTTTTGTGACTGAATTCCGGTTGCAAACCAATAATACTTTACCGCCAATTCAAAACGGGTGGTAACTCATTCGCAAAGGGGAAGGGTTCACCAAGGGACCCCTTTCCCTATGAGAATGTAAATAGATATATTTTTTAAGAGCAGGCAGGGGTTTGTGGTTTAAAAAATGTGACTTCAAGGTTTAATTTTTGTCTTTTTAAACGCATCCTGTTTTCCTTTAAGGAAAATGGGCTGCATGTAAAAAAAAAAAAAAAGAAAAGAAAGATTGCTTTCTTAAAAAGCAATCACAGCCATGGTGGTCTCCCTACGATGGCAGTGATTCCTAATTAATATTCATGAGGTAGGTCGATTTGTGACCCACAAGGAATCCCTATATGAAACTCAGTGAGTTTCTTACATTAGGAATACCGATATCCTAACTGTGATTGAGATAAGGTTTGTACATCTGGCCCTTGGTTTTATGTTCGAAGGACAAGCAGGGAGGGTCTGCAGCATTTCATGGAGCAGTCTTACACAGAGCAGCATTCTGTTATCTCCCTGTGCTGTCTTCAGGGCGAGCACCGCCATAAATCAGAGGTGCTGAGGGCGTGCAGAGAGCCAACGATTTACTTCCCTTGACAGTGCTGTTTTAGGAGATGAAATGAGAGGAGATTAAACAATTAGGTGGTCAAGATTCTCCTTCGAGGTTTGAAATGAAGAAACAGATAATTCTTTAAACAGTTAATATTTAGTTCAGTAACAGCTAATTGCCGCTCTGATGATTATGACCCGATTCACAAACAAAGTTATAAGTCTGCTCTCATAGAGTTATACCTCCCTGCTAGTGCAGGTTTGGAACTTTTGGGAATTTGTAAACATTACAAGAGTGCGCCCGGAAAACTCTGCCAGGCACAACTAGAATGGAATTGTAACTTTTCAAGTAGCCTCCTATTACACCATCTCGTAGCAAAAAACTTCGAACAGAGAGAAGAAATCTTTGTGTGCTATTTTCTATTTTTCTTTTTTCTCCACAGGGGAAAACATTTTTGCAATAGAGAAAGCCCTTCCCCTACACTCCTGCAAGAGCCGCAGTGATCTGTTCCACATTCCATTCCAAGTCTCCATTCATTTCCAGGGTGGCAGGGGACGGAAGGGAGTGTGTGAGTGCTGTGAAATGCTTGCATTTGTAGGCGAACACAAACTTCCGAAGCAAACCACACCTTGGATCGCCCCTTCCCACCTCTCGGGTGGGATTCACGAGAGCAGAGAGGGCAAATCCTGGCCCTCATAAACCGATCTTTGCTTGCCAGGACCCCCTTTGTGATTTCCTGAAAGAAATAAAAGAGGTACATTTGTCCATACATCAGTGTTCATGACTGAATTTGCCTTTGCGATTTGCTACCCATGAGCTTAATTTGTAAATAATGCTGACATTTGTGGTTGTCAAAGCCCAAGGCCTCGATTGCACCTCATGCCTCTTTCTTCCAACACCCTACCTGGCCTGTCTCCATATTTCACTCTTGCAGCTTCTTTTCGCCACTGCTGTCTCACTGGTTGTAACTGTTGTCCATCTTTCTCTTCCTTCTTGGTTCTCCCTTTTTCTGCCTTTGTCTCTTTTGACCTAAATCAAAGTCTGACGATGTACGTCCCAGTCCCCAAAATGCAACCACTGACAAAAAATAAACACTATTTGAGTCTCATCTAAAACACGTCTACCAAAATAATGTTGCTGCAGATACCAATCAAAACCAAAGGAGATGGTGGACGGAGTGTTGAAAATTGCAAACACTCACCCCCGGTCAACTGATCTGGGTTTAATCCATCATCATTCTTTAGCTCACTCCACCACCCTAGTTCAGACATGGACATATGCAAATGAGTCTGACCCTGTGCCTCATGGGGACAGTCCAGCCCGAACTGCCAAGCCATGTCTTCCCTGGACCGGAACCAAGCATCCTGGGACCGGTTTCAGGTTCATAACCCTCATCCCAGATACCAAAGAGCCTCCCAGATACCAAAGAGCCTCCAGACAGCAAAGCATATAGAGCATCTAAATCAAAAGATCTTCCATTTAAAATAAATGGCATGTCTATGCCAATTACCAAATGTCTATGCCATGTACCAAAACAAAGACTATGTGAAGCACCTGCTGGATCTCAATTAACATATTATGTAGTTAGCGTGAAAACTGCACAGTTAATTGACACTGAGAGATGATGGTTTCACTACAGTGAGTTAGATTCAGTGGCAGTTGGAGGACTTCTCGCCGATTAACACCAGCCTCCCTTGGTTAGAAACTGCATTTCATAGTTAGTGCTTTGCGAAGTGCATTAAGGGCTGTATAACATAAAGTGAACACTGGGAGTTGCATGTTAAGATGAGTCGCTGCCATGGTTTTGAGCTGACTGGTGTCTTAAGAAGTTGAAGAGCTAGAACAGTGCTATTTTACTACCTTACACACTGGTAAATGGTTGCCTGTGAAATGAGCTTTCTAGGCATGTGCTGCTTTTGGCTGGAAATAGAGAAGCATTGGTTGACATGTCTAGAGTAAAGAACTGAACATAACACAATAACATACAAAGGCAACTTAACAACACAGTACATGACATGGCACATCACAGCAAAACAATCAGAATTGAATGCAACACGACAACTGCAGTACAACACAGTGAAATCCCATTGTATTAATGCAGCACAAACAAACAACAGAACACATCACCACCACAACAAAATACTCCACAAAGAATATGCAATAGTGTTCTTGTCAAACATCACCCCCTTCAGAATCCTGTTTTCATAATACAGTGGTAAAGGGTGTTATAGCAAGCACTGCATTAACTTAACACTAAGGATATAGAATAGTCCAGTCAAAATGATTTTGATGTGATCCTTCCCTTCTCTTTATGTTTTCTTGAAGCTACATTTCATTGCTTCTTTCTCACTGTGGACTTGATTCACAAAGGTAATCTTACACTATTGTGTAAGTTTAGGTTTTTTGCTATTCACAAACTATGAGTTTCAAGTACATTTACAACTGTGGAAGCTCCACAGGCCTATCTTTTTGTAATTTATGTTGATTTTTCTATAAACTCAGTACTAGTATTTACTCTCTGATTTACAAATAAGAATGTGCTAGTATTGTACACACAGTGCCCACAGTACTGCTTGCCTGTTTGTCCTTTGTGTTTGCTTATTCACTATATATGGTGTTCCACAGAAATGAAAGTCATGTGATCAAGGCTGCGAGCCCGAAACACGTTGTTGCTATTATGCCAGCTGTGCACCAATAAACTGGAATTAACACTGCACCCTGAGTGTGAGTGGATTATATATCTATCTTACCCAGTGGCGGTCACCACTGGGTATTTATATTGTGGTCAGGGTTTCCATTAAAAATGCATTTTTTGAGTTGCTAATGATAGAGCTGCATCCTAATCACGATTAGTTTGCACCTGCATTTAATTTTCATTGTGTTAACATTTAGTCATTAGGATGTGAATGTAATAACATGAAAAGGTGATAGAAATAGTCTGTACAATGTGAAGGGATTAGCCTGGTAGTGGTGTCCTGAATTAAGCAAATCTTAGAGGGTCATTAGTATGGTGGGCGGACTTTGTCCGCCCGCCATACCCCGAGAAACGGGCGGTGCTCTCAGTACCGCCCGCCGCAATGCCACAAAAGCAAGTTGTGCCTTTCAATGCACAACGTGACAGGTACCGCGCGCGCGGAAATGCAGGGGGGTATCATAGGTACCCCCCATGTGCACCCCCCACCCCCCAGAATCCCTGGGGGCCTGCTACGGGCTCACAATGTCGAAGACCGCATGCCTTTCTGTGACGGAAAAGCATGTCCCCACCTGCATATTACAACAAATAATTCTCATTATTCTGTTACGAGAGTGAGATTGTGCACTCTCAGTACTCACACAGAATTGTGGAGGTGTCCTTAGACCAGTTGCCTACTTCTCAGCTACCCTAGATCAGGTAGCTTCAGCGTTGCCTGGATGTCTCAAATCCGTTGCTGCAACAGGTGTCAGCATTGAAAGATGTGAAAGCATTGTGATGGGTCATCCTCTTACTGTATATGTTCCACATTCAGATAAGCTTCTGATGACGAGAACCAAGGCACAGCATTTGACAAATAACACACACACACGCTATGAGCAAGTCATACTTACCTCAGAGAATGTGACTCTGAAAATATGTTCTGCATTGAATCCTGCTACTTTGATGCCTATTCAAAGTGTTGAGGATGAAGATTGAGAGGACCATGACTGTTTGATGTGACTGAACTATGCACCAAACCGAGACCTGACATTGTTGACTTACCGCTGCCTGAATCCGATGAAATCCTCTTTATAGATGGTTTATGCTTAAGAGACAATGCGGGCTCTTTGAGAGCAGCGTTTGCTGTCTGTACTATCTCTGGAGTTGTGGAAGCCGCTTGTTTACAGAGAGTACACTCCGCACAGGTGGCTGAGAATCATTGCTTTGACACGTGCATTCCTGGTCTCTGATCAGATCCAAGTCACCAGCTACACCAACAGCCAATACGGGTTTGGTGTGGTTTATGAATTCGGACACCTATGGTCACAGAGGAGGTTCCGAACGTCATCAAGCTATCCCATCAGAAACTGGGAATAGGTGAGACAATTGTTGGAAGCTTTGCAACAACCAAGAGAAATAGCTGTGGTGAAGTGCCTTGCCCACTGGAGGGGGATGATTTTGTGACGATGGGCAATAGGTATGCGGAGGAAGTTGCAGATTTCTGCGCTGAACAAGGATGCATTTTTAATGGGGAATCCACAGGAGAGAGCACAGAGAGAACCGAGCTCAGCATGATGTTAGCCATAGCGAACACTTGGGAAGAAGTCAAGCCTCTGCAGGGGGAGGTGTCTGCTGAAGAGGAAGCTGGTTGGATTAAAGCAGGTTGTGAGAAGAGAGATTATGGTATTTAGGTTTCAACTGCTGGTCGAGCAGTGTTGCCAGAGGATTTGCTGAGCCCCATGGTGAGGCAGAATCATGGAGCAGTTCCTATTGGAAGGGATGCCATGGTGCAAGTGTTTAAACAGACGTGGTTCAATCCACGGTTTCGTGCATTTGCTGAAGCAGTGTGTCACAGATGTGTTACGTGTCAACAGATGAATGCTGGGAAGAAGACTATGGTTGCGTTGAGTTACATTGGGAGATCTGGTGCTCCCTTCAACAGGATCCAGCTTGATTTCATTGAAATTGCCTAGGTGCAATGGATTGAGGTACATCCTGGTGGTGGTGTGTATTTTCTCACTGTGGGTGGAAGCATATCCAACGAGAAGGTGTGACAGTCTCACAGTAGCGAAGCTGTTACTTAGAGAGCTGATACTGCGCTTCGGATTTCCAACTTCTTTGGAGTCTGATAGAGGGACACATTTCAAGATCATAAGTAACCCTGGGCGTAGTGGGCGTAGTGGGGCTACGTGGAGCATCGCGTAGTGTGGTCAAATCTTACCAACACTCGCGCACTCCGCGTAGCCCCACTACGCGCCGCACACCTCCCACCCGCCCTCATTTTAAAATAATTTAAAGTATTTTAAAGTAAGAAAATGCCTTACCTGAGGTGCGGCGTCCCGGGGCTCCTTCTTCCTGGTTCAACCTACAACTTCTTCCTCACAAATGCGCATGCACGGACGCCCGCGCATGCGCATTTCTCGTGAGAAATGCGCATGCGCAGGCGTCCAGGCATGCGCATTTGTGAGGCAGAAGTGGCCGCTGAACCAGGAAGAGGGAGCCCGGGGGCGCCGCACCTCAGGTAAGGCATTTTCTTACTTTAAAATACTTTAAATTATCTTAAAATGAGGGCGGGCGGGAGGCGGGTGGCGGGCAGCTCTGCTCCGCCACGCCATGTGCGTAGTGCTGCCTGCTACGCCTACTTCGTGGACCTCGAAGCAGGCAGCACTACGTACAGTCCGTGGGCGGAGCGGAGCACTACGCCCACCCTTAATATAAGGCTGCTTTGTGCTGCTTTATAAATTGATCAGAGATTGCACTGTAGTTGCAGGCCAGAGACATCTGGTATTGTGGAGCAGGTCAATGGAGCTCTCAAGATGCGGATGGCAAAGGCTTGCTCGTCCATGTCCCTGAAATGACCTGATGCATTGCCTTTGGTGTTGATGACTATTTGTAGCATTCATGATAGCAGGACAGATCTCTGGCCCCATGAGATCTTAATGGGGAGGGCGATGCGCTTGCCAGCAGTACCATCTACAGCACTGATAAACATCACAGATGATTTGATCCTTGATTATTGTAAAGGACTGGCTGACATGGTCTGTTCTGTGCCTCATCAGGTTGAAGCTGTGACTGCCCTAACCTCGAAGGACCTCTGCCACGATCTGAGCCCAGGTGACTGGATCCGGTGTGAAAACACGTGAGGAAGAACTATCTTGATGCTCGCTGGAGAGGTCCATACCAAGTGATTCTGGTAACGAATACAGCTTTGAAGTGTAGAAGGTTGCCGAACTGGATCCACTCTTTGCACACCCGCAGAGTTTCAGGTCCCTCGGAAGAAACAGCTCCTTTCCCCGAAGAAAATCCAGCTGTGGCGGTAGGGCCACTGGAGGGGACAAGCTAAGCTGTGAAGGTTACTGGCGAGGCTGGTCACCCACCAGAGCAAGCTGAGGGGGATCACGCTACACAAGGCCCAGATATTGACTCAGAGGGAGACTGTAAGGTTGTGAGTAGTACAGAGTCAGACTCAGCTGGAAGAACTGGGGTGCAAGGTGATTGGGTGCAGAGAAGGAGGGCAGAGTTTGCAAGAGAAACGTGGCCTGTGAGAAAGAAGAGGCAAAACTTGAGATTGGCATCTAAAAGAGATCTTGCCCCTGTGCCTGAAATGTCTGACTCTGAGCTAAGTGAGGCAGAGCAAGCACAGCAGGGCTTGAGGAGATCGAGAGCAAGAGTGCCCTGCCTCTTAATTATATTTTTGCTTAGAAGAACTATTGAGTTTCAATTTATAATAGAGAGTAAAAATACAGAGAGTGTCAGCAGGTATATCAAAGACAATAATAGAGTTAATGATTCAATGTCTAAATTATAGTCATGCTAAAGATCTTGTGTGCTTTGAACTCTCCTGCTTTGGAGACTAAGCCCAGCTGTGCAACCAGGCATGTGACAATATCCAATATCTGTATTTCTCTCTATAATCCCATTCCCCATTCCCAAGGACTACTGTGAATCACCAAAATACAAGTGTGGGATTTACTGCAGGTTTGGTGAAGTGTGGAAGCTACAATCATTCCAGCAGAATACATATTTCTCAATGTGTGTTTCTTGACAGTATTTATTTCTTTATGTAATGAACATATAATGAATGTCTGAGCTGCACATCAATGATAGGAACACATTACAATAAGGAGGAAAGCCAGCAAGCCACAAGGAGCTAGAGGACAGCAGCGGTAGAAGGGAGGATATATAGAGAGAAGGTGTAAGAAGCTATTAAGATTGGAGGGAAGAGAATATGGGAACCAAGGAAGACATAAAAGAGGAGTGGCCTTTTGCAAAGGGATATGAATGGCTCATTGCTAAGATCTTGCTTGCTTGAAGAGAAAAGTCTTGAATCCTTTTATTAAGTGTACAATGGAGTGGGGCAGACAAATTTGCATAGGAATAGTGCTTCAATTTATTTGGGTTTAGCAGGAGTCTGCCACGTTTCCTTCCTGGGGGTTCCTTCTTGGATTACTTCTGTTATTTTCACCTTAACCACTATTAGCCACAATCTGTCCCTCAACGTGGGAGAGGACCAGTGTCTGTACGGTCATTCTGTTGCCTTTTTACAGGCAGAATGGCTTCACTCTTCAGGATACTGTTGATGCCACCTAGTCTTTCTTTTGTGTACAAAGTGAGCTTCAAAGTTGAAGTTGGTGTTTATGTAAAAGCCTTCTTGGTGAGTCATGAGGTGAAGTCTCACAATTTTATTCTGACCAAGCAACCTTTTTCCTGGATTTTTTTGCTGGCAGTGTCAAGAGGATGAATTTTGTTTTGGTAGGATTTATCTTTATATAGGACCTGGCTATACCAGCTTGAATATGTGCAAGGGAGGACTTCAGCTGCACGACGTCTTGCCCTGTAATGAATCTTATATATCAGATAAGTATTGTTGGGATATTAGTGGGTGTTGAAGTCCATTTCTACCAGTTGCAATCTCTGGAATTCCATCTATCAAAAAATGGGTAATAATAGACCCTTTAAATGCCCATGCCATAGAAAAAGCAGAAATGTGATATAAAACACTATGTACAAATAACTGTTGTGTTTATAGATTGAATGGGCTTGGACCTGCAGGAGCCCAACTGTACCAGTTGCGCTCTATTCTTGAAATAAGATTTGAAGCACTGTGGCATTGTGGCTAAGAATGCAGTAGGGTGGTTTGTACAGTTTTGTGGTCAATTGTTTTGAATGTTGCTGAGAAGCAGGCTGGGGTTCCCTTTTCAGTGCTCTGCAGAGTATTGTGTACCACTTGGCTGGTTGCTGTCTCTTTGTTACATCTAGGGTTGATAAGTTTTGAGGATGGTGTTCCACTGGAACTTATCATGGAGCTTGGTAAAGACTACTTTCTTGAAGTCTTTGCCAAGAAATGGAAGGCGCATGATGGGTCGGTAATTGACAAGACTAGAAGGTCCTGGTTAGTTTTTTATGAGAGGTAAGATCTTGGTAAATATAATGAACCTATCAAGGGCTGGATATTTAGAAGGTCTGTTGAGTCGCCATCTTGATTGTCTGAATAAACGGCAAATCCTCCCAGTAGCCACGGTGCCACGCTGCACTGAAAAGTATATGGAAAGGTTGTTAAGGGTCTGCGTATGAGGGTCTCAGTTAGAAGGAAAATCCATGAAGGCGACAAACCTACTTGGCAATCTTGTACCTCTTAATTAAAGATTAGCTCAAGAAGTCTTCAAGACCTCAAACGCCCCATGACATCAAAGACAGCACAGGAGTCATGCAAGAATTCTAGGCTTAGAATTCAGAAGAAGATCAAACTGCTGAAAGCAAAAAGGTGGGACAAAAATAGTAGCAAGGTAAATAAGAATGCAATCAAAAAATAAGGTTACAAATACATTTGAATGCATCTTACTAGCATGAGTGCCTCCTTTATACATGATATTATCATATATGATTGAAATTACATTACAGGAAACGACTCTACATTATCTTAGATTGGGAACCTCAGATATCATTCGATGGGCAGACGACCATCTTGGTAAGATGCTTGTCGAAGCCCATTTTGAGAAAGTCATGGTGTTCTTTTTGTAAACGAAGAAGAAATCCAAATTTGATGCCTTTCTATTCACAGTGGAGTCTGGCTGCTGCCATTTCAGTCTGGCTCCCCAGGCAGCTTGCGAATACCCCGCCAGGTAACCACCAGCATCAAGATGCTAGAGCGGTCTGTCAGCATTCACACTCAGCCATCTGCTGAGTGCAGATTTCAGGAACAAGCCAGACTGTCTGTGTAAGGAACACATTTCCTACTTTGAAAGAGTACAGTCTTTGGTGATATAGTCACATTGCTCTCAACACAGATCCAACAGAACCATAAGAATCACCTGGATGACACACAGAATATGTATTTTATATTATGTTCTCTTGTAAATATTTTACAATGGCTCTCACATAATGAACAAACTCTCCTTTGATCTTAAAAAATATGAGAAAATTGATTAATGCAAAAAATGCAATAGAGATCTATTCAATCTCTCTGGACTTTGTTTACAAAAAGCTAAAAGGTGGACAGCACAATTCCAACTCTGAAACAAATAACTTGGTATTTGTATAGAGTCAATTTCACACAAAATGTGTGGTCTCTAAGAATTATACAAGATGGTACATGCCTGAAGAATTTGGCTTTGTGTAAATGGGATAAAAGAAGTGGTATGAAAGGTCAGGGATATTGATTCTTAAAGTAATTCTGTTTATAGCTCTGTGATCTAGAGCAGACAGGAATCTGCAGATTTTGAATTACAGCAAAAGACATTGATTAGGTTTTTCTCAGTGTATTCCTTGTGATAGATGTTTTCCTTGTCTGTTAAAGCATGGATTTGGCTGCACCCATACACCTTTTACAAGCCCAGTGTATTATGAAGTATTTGTCTCCTTAAAACTCAGACTTTCTATGTGACAAAATACACAGGGTTTTTAGGTGTCAAAGGCACTTTTGAGATAAAATGTGGTGGTCAAGGTTACAATTATTTTCTAGTTGTCAATACCTGGATAAGACACATTGATAAAAAAAGGCATCTTTGATACTGTTTAATACTGAGGTGCATCGTAGAGATGAAGCTGTATTGACTCTGGTGGTGAAACTGGATGGCATGGCATATCTATGGTTGGTTTTGTCGCAGACCCAGAGGTCAAGTTGGAAGTTCTGATGAAATAGGTTTAGGTCTTGGTCTAGGCAAAGAGGGAATGCTCAGAAGGTGTGCAAAGTTCTGATCACATATAGCTGCAACCTGTCTGTTCGGGCGGAGGGGTCATACCCCCCCTCCACCCTTTTCCCTGAGAAGAAGAGTTTCTGTCAGACAGAACAAAGGTCAGCCTTACAGACACTCTTCTTGTCCAGATCAGGCAGCAAGGAGCAAGACATGCTAAATGTACAAGCACCTGACTGCCTGAGCTGAACTTTTTTAGGCAGATTTTACAGCCCTGTGACGACCTCCTCAGCCTGAGAAAAGTGCCTCAAAGCCATTCCTCTCGTGATGAGGGAGAGTGTCACTGATAACCTTGGACCAGGACTCATCAGTTTTAAGTTCTGAAGCGCCCAGGGCTGAATATCAATCAGTGGCCCCTCTTCACTGATCACTTATGCACATCTGCATGAAAATGACTGTGCTTCAGAGTCTGGGTTTTCTGGCCAGTCCTTTAGTTTTCCATTTTTCCTTTTGTAGGTGGTCTCCTTTTATTTCTTACCTTCTGGTTTGTTTGAGTGTTGTGCAGCTTCCCAGACAGTTCTACCGCGGCCGCTTGCTTGTAGGTCAATTGTGCTATATTCTGTGCAGCTACAGTTTCTAAGCTGGTTGGCCATCTTGGAATGGTTGACCATAGTATGTAATTGTTTTACCATTCCAAAAGGCCACTACTCTTAGAAGCATTGTGTTAGCTACTTTGGTTCTGTGCAGCAGTGATTCACTGTACCATTTAGAATTCAAAGATGGCTGCGGAATAGGATTTTTATAGAGAGGCCGTCTTGCAAATTGTATTGCGCATAGCTTATCATTGTTTTTAATTCTCAAAGATTGTCAACACATATGGCCGCTATACTGGAACTTCAAAACAACAGCACCAGAACACTCTGTACAATACAATTGCAAGAAGACCACCTACTGCTAGGTTTCATTTTATGTTTGTATTGTATGCATAGGTCTACCAAGTTTAGGTTATATTTTTTTCTTTCGATTGGTTTAATTTGTCGTCTATATCCTTGTTGCGTTTGTCTGCTTTGTTGTGGATAGATAAGGGGGTGAATGCAAAAACGAGTCAGCGGGCAGATGGATTTGTTTATGAGTGCAAGGATGAGTGACAGAGTGCAGCTGTGATGACATATTGAGAGCTGAAACTCATTGATGACTGGCGAGACACTTTCACTTACAAGCCAGACATATTGGCATTGCCAATGCTGGTTTTTGGCTTATTTTTGTTGATTATTAATGCACATCACAGACTACTCAAATGCAAAGTGATGTCATCTTCACAAGCTCCAACCAAGTAGGCCACAAGTGGTTCTTTTTTGTGTTGAGAAGTCCAAACTTTAATGACCTTTAGAAATATATTACAAGGCACAGCATGACATGACCAGACCACTTCAGGACCTCATGCACCACACTCAACCCTTCCAATGTACAACACAGGAGTGGCCCGTGCAGGTAATGGGGTGGTGGGGGCTGGTTGGGGGTATTCGACAGATGGCCACAAGGGAAAATTAAATAAATAATACATTTTCCCTCGTCGCTGTCTTTCGAAATACCCCCACGCAGCCCCACCGCTCACCACTCTTACCTGCATGGGCTGCTCCTGGTACAACATACTAGCATAACACACTTTCTAACTAAATTGATAGGTCCCCTTATAACCACCACAGACAATTTGAGTGCTATAATGCCACACAAGGGACAGTTGCACACAATAAAAGTGCTTGTTAACATAGCTAATGTCATATATTAAAAAAGAGGCGGGAGGCTGATAGGCAGAGTCTTATTCTGGGCAAACAGTATAAGGAACGGGTCTCTGTTTTTTAGATGGAAGCCTACCAGACAGCACAGCAGTGTGATTTGCTAAAAACGTCTTGGCAACAGGCACACACCTTGTCTGGGAATGCTTTCCACCCCTTGCTTACCATTGGCTTTGTGGTTTGTAACCCACATTTTCTGGCTTTCTATTTGGAGGCTTTATTTGTTTTAAGCTGTCCGGGTTCAGTTCATCCCTCCCAAAGAGCAAAGCCTTTTCACACTATCTTTCCTTGTATTCTTCCATGTGCTCCTTTCAGTAAACAGTCCTATAAATCTAGTTCCTAGCTTGTCCGTTTGCTGTGCACCTAAAGACAGAGGTCAAATGTCAGGCTCGGACTTCTGAGGGAGCTTGGTGTAAACTTTTCTTTCTCTGACTTCAAATAGAGAGGATTTATGTGACAATCTTGTTGTATACTGGGGATAGAGGAAAGGGTTTTCTTCTAGCACACAACACCATTTAAATGTACTGTGAAAGCATTTTTAGAATATATCAGAATTAGCAAAGCACAAATTAAGCACATTTGGCTAACCCTGAAGTGTGTTGGAAGCAAATGCTGTAATGTAATCAAAAGAAATCAATACACTAGGTGATGCCATTTCCACAAAATATTGTTTGTGCGCTGTAGAGCTTTATTAGTAAAGCTGTATGTCTGTGCAAATATAATGGTCATTTCAATTGAAAATGTGTTGTCTGTAATGGCAGTGTGCTACCACATTATGCACACTCCACTCTACGCCACTCCACTCTTCCCAGCACCACTCCACGCCACTGCACTCTACTCTGCACCACTCCATTTTACACCATACCATTGTACCTTGTTCCACTCCACTCTACTCCACTCTGAAGCACTCCACTCTACGCCACTGAACTCTACGCTACTTCACTCTATGCCTCTCATCTCTACTCTGCACCACTCTACTCTATGCCAATCCACTCTACACCGCTCTGCTGTATTCCACTCCAGTCTAGGCCACTCCACTCTACACAACTCCACTCATGCCACTCTGCAACACTGCACTCTACATCCCTGCACTCTATGCCAATCCACGGTAGGCCACTCTAATCTACCACTGCACTATATACAACTGCACTCTACACCACTTTACTCCATTACTCCACACCACTGTACTCTTCGCTACTGCACCCTACTCTGCACCACACCACTTCACTATACCCTGCACCACTCCACTCCACTCTGCGCCACTTCACTCTACTCTGAATCAATCTACTCTATGCCACTGCACTTTATGCCACTGCACTCTATGTCACTCTACTCTATACCACTACACTCTCCACTGTACAACACTGCATTCTATGCCATGTACTTTACACCACTGCACTCTACACTGCACTGCTGTAGTCTACACCACTGCTCTCTATGCCACTCTATGCCATTGCACTCCGTGCCACTGCATTCTATACCAATGCACTCTACGCTTCCGCACTCTACCCTCCACCACTGTATTCTATGCCACTGCTCTCTATGCCACTCTACTCCATTGCATTCTATGCCAGTGCACTCTACGCCTCTCTACACCACTGCACTCTATGATACTCTACGCTGCAATACTGCACTCTTTTCCACTGAACTCTATGCCACTCTACTCTTCACTATTGCACTCTATGCTACTGCACTCTGCAGCACTCCACTCTATGTCACTGCACTCTACTCCACTCCACCTTAAGCCACTATACTCTGCTCTCCACCACTCTACACTACTGCACTCTACAACACTCTACTCTGCACCACTCTATGCCACTGCATTCTGTGCCACACCACTCTATGCCTCTCTTCTCTGCACCACTGCACTTTATGCCACTGTATTCTACTATGCATCACTCTAATCTGCACAACTGCATGCAATGAGGATGCATTGCATTCCGCTGAATTCTGTGCTGCAGCGCTCTATGCTGTTGCATTCTATGCCACTATACTCTGCAACATTCTATGCCAAAGACCTCTAATCCTTTCCACCCTACTCTACGCCACTCAACCATATTCCACTGCACTCTACTTTACTCTGCTCCACTCTACTCGACTCTGCACCACTGTACTCAATGCCACAGCACTCTATACCACTCTGCTCCACTATACTCTACTCGACTGCATTCAACACCACTCTACACCGCTGCACTCCACTCTCCTCTGCAACTCTGCACTCTACACCACTGCACTCTACTCTGCAGCACTCCACTCTGCAGTACTCCACTCTACGCCACTCCACTCAATGCCACTGCACTCTATGACATTATACTCTACTCTGCACCACTCTATGCCACTCTGCTCTGCATCACTCACCGCCACTGAACTCTATGCCACTCAACTGTGCTTCGCTGCACTCTACGCCACTGTACTCTGCCACTCTACTCTACACCACTCTACTCTGCACCACTCCACTTTACACCACTGCTCTCTACACCAGCGCGCTCTATACTACTGCACTCTACTATGCAACACTCTAATCTATGCCACTGCATTCTATGATGCTGCCTTGTATGCCACTGAATTCGTTGCAGCTGCACTCTGCGCCACTGTACTCTGCAACACTCTACACCAATGCACTCTGCACCAGTCAATTCTACTTTACACCACTTGACTCTACGCCACGCTACGTGACTCTACTCTATGCCACTCCAATACACAACACTTTATGCCACTCTACTCCACTCTTCGCCATTCCACTCTACGACACTCCACGCCACGCTCCTCTACACCACTAACTTTTAGCCATGCTCAACAGCAACCACGCTGGTGTACAACATGGCTAAAACACATTATCAAAGCCAATAGATCTTGCATAGGCGAGACCTACTGGCTTTGCCAAAGTGTGTTATCATTTGAAAGCGAGCTGCGCATCTGCTGCCTAATAGCATTGGAATATCACCCATGTTGTCTCTTTAGTGACACCTTTCAAAATGATACATGCAGCCTCTTCTGACGCTGGTGGCCTGCAAGGAGTTGACACCTGTCACGAGAGAGGACTGAGACTCGGTGGACATGACAAAGCAATGAAAAACCTCTTACTCGGCGGCACCGTGGTTTTCAGTGCTTTGTAAAGTCTCTTTCAGGGTGCCGAAGCTTGCACTGCCTTCGCTCAAGCTGTGGGTAAACTCGGGCCTTGTGTTTCCATTGTGTTTATTCTGCCACCTTCCACAAGCGCAGACTGCGCGTTTTTTTGCAAAAGTCACAGAAATACGAGATTTGACTGCTTCTCTGGTACAGTAGGTCAGAGGGCGCAAGTCCCCTCGAGGCTTTCAATGCAGAGCGCATTCCATTTACACAAATGCATGAGAAGAATGGGCGCGAGCCCATGAACGCAGCAGGCGGAGACGTCTGAAAGTGCTCTGTGTGTTGTGGCAAACACTTCGCTGACAACAGTGGAAGTCATTGTCCCTGCACTGCCAAGCATTGTATTGCCTAGAAAATGACCATAATTATTTCGCGGCTCCAAAAGGTGAACGTAAAAATGCACTTTTCCTTTTTAAGTGCCTCCCGAAAGACATGTAATTATTCGTCTATTTGCTTTTCAGAGAGACCTCTCTGCCATGACTACTGCGAGGCAACACCCAGATGTTCTGTGCTGTGTCTCTGCACGCCGTGCTTGAATAGACGTAGCCCCTGGTGCTGTTTATTAGACGCACTTCCATGACTAGGCCCTGGCGCTGCGCACGCGGCGCTGCATCAGACACACCTGGCCGAGGCAGGAGTGAAATACGTTAGCTAAGCAATATTTCAGCCGAGGAAGAAATTACTCATTCCCGCCGGGCATGTACGAGCTGTAGCATACCAAGTCAATTACGTTGGATGACACACGTGTATGTATACATTTTTCTCCAACCACACCCTGTTCTCTTTTGTGCAACCTTGTCCACCCACTTGGAAGGATGCTTGTCCTGGCAGGTAGAACTACCTGGGTCCTCGGGCTGAGCTGGCTTTTCCTTGGTGTTTAAGCTTTATTCTTTTGTAACTGCAGTTATGCAGCGCTTTCTACCGTTAACGGGGCGTCAAGGTGTTGGTAGAAAAACCCAGCGTTGCTAACCTAATTTATGAATATTATTATTCTTCGTAGTATTGTTAGTTTTTTTGGATTTTCACAAGTGGTTGAAATCTAATCGCTTTCATTCTTGTGCTTTCAAGATGTATTACATGTCTCACATGATGGTTATTGTTAGAGAGATTTAATTTATATTGGTGAGTTAGAGGATTATTGTGTAGGTGTTCAATGATTTAGTTTAAAGTACTTTAAAAAGTCGATGCAGCTAGTTGTTTGTTTTCAAATATGTAAACGTATAGTAAGGTGAGCAGAGGAGGATTATGTAGTTGGGAAATGTTATGTTCCAGGACAGGGTGTATATTGGGCTAGAAGGGCATTAGATGTAGCTTTTGGTGAGGTAGCCACGCAGGAAAAGTTGGTGGTGGTATGAAAAATATTTGATAGGTTGGTGTCAAAGTCCCTTTCATGCAGGGATTTAGGAATACATGATGGTTGTTACATGCAGGCAGCTGCTATATGTTGTAACATCTGTGGACCATGCTGTTGGTCCACGCGTGTTGCCTTCATGGACCATGATTAATGACAGCTGCCTTCTGACTTCGTCCTTAATAAAATAATTTTCAAGAGACTGGCTCATGTTTTGTAGCTCTAAAGAAGTTCATTTGAAACGAAACACATGTCGGTAGTGGTTGCATTATCCAGTTTTCCCTAATCAGAACTTGGCTATGTGAAACATATTTGGAAATTCTTTAACTCACTAATATTAAGGACTGAACAGTGTTCTTTTTTTTAACAAGAACTGCTACTGTGCTGATACCTTGGTCTGAACTAGTTCCTCATATCACTATTGGATGTTTTGGATTACAAAAGGGTAGCAAATACCATTAGATACTTTTTAGATTCCCCGTTCTAATGCCTGGCGATATGGATCTTCACACCCATTTGTGACCTTCCTGTAAAATTATACTACTTTTTAAATTAATATTAAAATATCAACTATATTTACTTCAAGCGTTGATAATCTATTCTTTCGTAATACCTCATCTGGTCGCTATTCATTTGGTCCAGACTTATAAGGTTCCAGTCACACAGTACATTAACTTGCAGGTGTGCTGCTAGATGATTGGCCTGTTTAGATTTGTAGGATATGCAGGCTAAAAGTTTGGTTTCCCACACTGACTAGCATATAATTTCCTAGGCAATGGGGTAATGTTAGGTTCAGCTCCTTTGTGTTTTTACAATCTTATTTATATCGCTCCGAAGAGAAAGAAGGGAGCTGCAGAACATGCACTGCTTTCACTTTGATGCTTGTATTGATTTTCCCCTGTTCTCATTAGGAGGATGCTTTAAGGGGGCTGGGCTGATTTGTTCTTCCTTGATCTTAGAAGATAGTGCAGGGCATCTTTGAAGCCAGAATGTATGTTGGTTGTCATCTTTGTGAACAAGAGCACATGTATATTTTCAGATGGTTCATATTCGAAATATATCTCACCAAACGGTATTCTATTGTACCCTAATAAATCCCCAAAATGTCTTATTTGTTTGTTAGACCCACACACAGCTTATCGGTGTCATGCTTCATCACCGGGTCTCATACTGGTCCCTAGAAACCATGAATGACTGGATGTTCAAAACTCTGTTTCACATACTCCTTCGTATTTTTTCGTGGTTAAATGCTTCTGCACAAGGACAGTAGTAACTGTTGTTGAAGATTACTCATCTCCCCTGGCTAGCAACAAAGGGATGCCTGTTTGAAAAGATGGATTTAAAATGCTTTCTTCAAAACCAGTTGGAATCCACTTCAAATTGTAAATGAAGACTGGGTGGCGATGATAAAGGATTATGAATTAATCTGCTGCCAAGAGGATTGGTCAATAGAGAATTTTAGTGTGGATGGTTTCCAAATGATTTGTGCTCCAGCAATTCCTTATTCATCAGGCAGACCAAAATGGGGTTTGGCAGTTCTTGTGTCAGCCGGGGCAACATATTTAAATGTTGAAGTTCTGTGTAACTCAGCCTGGTACTAAATAATCCGTTTATCCCTCCTGGCTTTCCCTGACGTAATACTTGTTCATTTTTAGGTTTCGTCTAGTGAAAGCTTTTGTATTGAATGTATCTTAAAAGCGGCTTGCATCCCGCCCTCTAGCTTTCATTGGTTCCTCTGCTTGCCACTTACTTTTCCTCCATTTCTATTGCCTGTAGCATGTTTCCTGCATTTACCACTGATGATTCTCTTATCAGTTTCCCATTGGTAAAGTACAGTATCCATTCACTTTTGGAGAACTATTTTCTTATGGTTTTGCCTGCACAGCACTTTAATTTTAAGTGCTCACACAGAAATTAGCAGATTTTTATACCCAATTTATCACACAGAGAGATTAAGTGATTTGCCCAGAATCACAGGATGTAGCGCCACTGACTTGAACCTTGATCCCCAGCTCTTGAGTCAGCAGCTCTGGCTGCTGCGCCACATCCTCTCCTCTTCTGCAATACTTGTTCCAAACGGAGGCAGCTGCCTTTTCATGTGCTCCTTCAAAACAAATATCCCATCGTGCCAAAAGCAGGCGTGTTGGACCTAAAATATGTTTTCTGTAACAATCGACTTTAATGCATCCAGAATATCATACCCACAAGAGGGGAGACCTTTTCTTAATTTAACCTCAATTTTCTTTGTGTACACAATGCTAGTAATAAATGAGTGTTGTTGGTAAACCTATAACGTGCACAAAAAGTATAACATTAGCCATTTTGTGGTGATTTGATTTTAACGTTTTCTCTTTTCAGTATGGCAGCTTGAGGTTGACAAGGGCAACACTGGGCGCCCTCTGGGGTGACATCACGGAGTCTTGTCTTCCATGTCTATGGGCCTCAGACTGCGCTCTGGGATGGAAGTGGTGAAACCAGCCCGGGGAGTGGGCTGTGTGTGCTTGGGGTTTCCGGCCTGGGGCCAGCACTGGGGCTCCCGTATGGCACCTGATGTAGCAGTGGGTGCAGGATGGAACTTTGACAGCAGCGAGGGGAGGCGGCAGCTGAGATCCCACCCACCAGAGGAGGGAGCAAGCATCGCACAGTGGGCAACTGTGTGGCTGTGAGGCCCCCAGTCGACTGCAGAGGGACCTCCCAGTACAGGTAAGAGTCATCTCAGTGTACGGCACTTAAAAGTGACACTTCTGCCAGCCTGATTCTGGAGCGGCTAGAAGAAACGTCAGGTAAACTGTTGTATCTGTTCTTTCCTGCACCTCTTCCAACCACTGCTCAGCTTTCACTTTCTTGTCAGAGTTTCGCTTTTCTGTTGCCTGTTTCATCTGCTCGTTGACCTTGATATGTCATGTCTTGTGTGGTCGAAAACCAAGTTTATTCATTGCTTCTCGCTGGGAGATCAAGAACTTCCTTAGTCCCCTGACTGGTGTGGTGTGCTACCCTAAAAGGGGTTACTCAAACTTCCACAGGTGTATGTTTCTTCATAGCTGCCAAGGCTTGAGATTGCTTATGTGTGACATTTCCATAATTTCAGTGTAATTATGAGTGACATTCAACGACTACTAGAGACACATTCTGGAGATCAAAATCAAGCAATGAAGATGAGGGAAACATGTAAATATCAGATATTACACCCATTTGAGCAACAAGAAATTTAAAAAGATCTTAAAACTGCTGCAAAGCACCAGGCAACTAAGGACACTGCAGGATGGATGAGCGTGTGTGCCAACCTTGCAACACATCTCTCATTAGTGTCCTTTTTCTTTTCACACACTTTTATTAGTCATGTGACTGGTAGCGCCTGCTCTCGGTCCTGCATGAACTCACACTCATAACCATGCCCATCTGGTGCTTTGCAACATGACGAATGAACCAACTACATGTGTGCAGCAAATAAACTAGAGTGACAATTTATCAAAAACAAGTGAAGCCCCCTCGTGTGTATCCATATCCCAACAAGCATTGGTAATGTTTTTTTGTTGTAAGTTGTAGCTTTGTGAGCAGTTGTGCAATAAAAGTTAGTGAAACCATAAGGCTTTTCAGGCCACTGCATTTACATTTTCTTTAGCACTATCAATATGTTGAGAGCTGTGTTCATACTTTACACACTTTTTCACAGATTCAGAATTACAATTGGTATTATCTTGTTGACTCATTGGAGCGCACAAAATATTGGCTTTCTTCATAAAAAAGTCCTAACACTTTAACGGAGCTTCAGTAACTCATATTGCACAACTGCTCACTAAGCTACAATTTACAACAAAAAACAGCTTATTATTTTGTTTTGGCGGCAGCTCTTACCTGCAGCTGTGCAGGACGGCCGTCGCAGGAATTGCCAGCACCGGCCCCGCTCTTACATGCAGTCGCTGGGCGGCAAACGCAGAGACCACACCGGGCTGCACAACGGCTAGTTACGCCATTGATTACCAATGCTTGTTATTATAATATCTTTGACTAAAGGGCCACTGATGTCATTGATCGATTGGATGCCATATCAGGCCTCTTTGTTAAAAGGAAATGTGATACTGTCATCATACGGGCAGGAGATTTTAACATCACAAGATGCTGTTTTAGAGGACTATCTGTTTGTGGCTGTGTTGACGGGTGCGGCGAGAACATCACACATTTTATACATACTCCTTATGATGAAGCGCTAAATGGGCTTGTAGTTAAGAATAATTTGTTATTAGTTAGGAGATAATTAACACCCATCAACCTTCACTGGAAATGGTCAGGTAGCCCCATACATTTTATACTGGTGTCACCTGAGCTGTGCTCTATAAATCTATATTTTAAAATTCTTGTAAACTGTATGAGTGACAACAACCAGTTATTAATTGCTCTTAACCTTGATGTGATTGGAAAGGGTAATAATGCAGAACTACAGGATTTAAATTATTCTACCAATATTGGTTTGAGATTTAAGTGGGACAAAATCAACCCTACTCAATTTTATTGACCTGATCTCAAATAACAATGAAGCAATAATGACATGTTTGACACCAGAGTTTAGTCCTGTCACTGTCTTGGATAGATTTTGTAAGGTTTGATAATCTATGGCTCAACAACTTACATCTAAGAAATCTGTGAGGGCCACCCCAATATATAGATGGTTTAATTCAGCCTGCTCAGTGGCATAGGCATCTTAAATCCACCCTTAAAGGATTCCCTCGAAACAGCGAGGCTGTAAGACCAACCAGAAAGGTATATGAGACTGGCCTGGAGTTAAAGAAACAAGAAATTAAAAGGTCTGCATGTGAAGACTTGAAAGCAGCTGTAAATTGTAAGGATAACAGAAGTTTTTGGGTTATTGATGCCCTAAGTGTGACGGGTATGCCCAGATGAGGGTCCCGTGCTAACTGTGCCACTGGAATCATGCTATACCTGGCAGATGAGCCCCTATTAAAGGCAAAACCAGTCCTGGATTGCATGTGTTCCAGTTCATGGAGGACCTGGCCTGTCAGTTTTGGCTGGATTATTCCAATTGTAGCAGGTTAAACGCTCATTTGCATATGGCTGGGTCCAAACTGAAGTGGCATCGTGGGCGAAAAGCAATGGTACGGGATAGGGCCCAAGTGATCGGCTGTGGATGAGATTGATTCAAGCATTCCATCCATTACTTTGTTTTTTGATGCCCCAGCCTTGATTAATGGTTTTTAAAACCAGATGTTTCCATCACAGAATACTGAGTTAGGTTGACAGATCCGGTACTGTGTCCTAGAAAGCATATGTAAATACTCTATTGTTGGGAGGAGTTCTGCATATTAGTTACAGGTAAAAGTGGGACTGGGGTTGCATACAGCAAAAAGGAGTTCACCACCTTGTATTGTCAACTTTTCCATCTTGGAGACTATTATATTATCCTTAAACACAGTAGCCAGATTATCTCTTTTTTCCCCTTGTTGACAATGTGTGATGGCTCAATATCCAGATGAAATAGCTTCATGAAGTATTTGAGCCATAACTTTTCCTGATCAGTTTTCTGTGAGGAATAACATGTCCAGGTCTGTATCCATCAGTAGATAATAGATGTATTTATTTTTGTCATTGAGCCAGTGTCCATCAGCTTACTATGAAGGTAGAGTAACATTTTGATGTGTACGGAAGTGTTGGAGCCCAGGTTGCTATTAGTGGCATCCATTGAGCTCCTTGTTGTTCTGACACTATGGCTGGATGTAATTTGTTCTTCATCTTTATAAGAAAGTTGAGGAAGTAGGTAGAATGCATGGTGGTAGCACTGTGACTTTCCTCATAATCGCTGTCCTCCTCAATCAAGCTTATTGGAAATGTAATGGGGTCGTTGTGGGGGTGACTATGACGCCAAGTGTATTTTTTGAAACAGGTTTTGGAGTAAGGCTATCTTTTGTTGTTGTGTTGAACTTCAGTTTAATTCTGCTCTGATGTAGCACAAGTGATGCAAAAGTTGTGTGAGTGGTATCTCCATTGCATTTGTTCAAAGTGGATAGAGTGTGAGTAACAGGATGGGGGATCATAAGGATCTAATTTTATAGCTCTAAGGGCCACATGCATCATTGAAAATACCAGTCGCAAAGGCGCAGATTCTGCGGATCTGCCCCTTTGCGACCGGTATTTTTGCATTTGGGATGCATCATCCCAAATGCAAAATTCGCAATATAAATTTGCGATTACTTAAATTGCGATTGCATTTATCGCAAATTGTGATTCCCTAAATGCAATTCATTGACCAAAAAAATTGTGATTTCGCAATTAAGAAATGCTAATTACCATCAATTCCAAGTTAAGGGTAATTTGCGAAAACTTTGAAAAATGCACAAAAGTCCATTTTTCAAAGTTCCATGTTGCACACATACATGCTCTTGGGGCATGTGTGTGTGCAACATGTGATAACAATGCATTTTCAGGGGTGCATTAGGGTGTCCTTTTGGCACCCTTGAAATTGCATATGCAATTTGCGAGTACCTATTTGGTACTCGCAAATTGCGCATGCAATTCTCATTGATTGGAATTAATAGGAAGCAATTCCTTAATTGCGATTCGCAATTTGCGAGTCGCAATTAAGGAATGTGTAGGATTCGCAATTGTTTTTGCAATTCCTACATGCATAAGCATTTGTGATTCCTAAATAGCGATTTCTTAACCTCTTCAGTGCCCATGACGAGATAGTCTCGTCATGGAGCACGGTCGCGCTGTGCCCATGACGAGACTATCTCGTCATGAACCCCACCCACTAATAAAACGCCCGGCACAGGAGGGGGAAAGGGCGTGGCACAGAAGGGGTTAAAAATTGCAATTTAGGAATCGCAAATGCAAACTTTGATGCATGTGGCCGTAAATTCAGCAATTGATGAGACCTATGGATGGGTGGGTTGGTGATTCGCTATGGAGTGCTGGATGGTTAGGGTGTATGATGAGTGTAAGACCTGGCTTCCTAGGCACCAGGGCACTCTGGGGTTACTGTACTCCAATCGCATCAACCGGAGTTTTCCCTGCTGGTGTACTGGGGCCTCAGTATTAGTGGACCCAAATCTGAATAACCAAGTACTCCTCTCCAGCACTTGACTCTCTCAGGCTGGTGAGACAGAGCAGTCCAAGGCTTACTCAAGCAGGTGAGGTGGGTTTAGATATTCAGAATACAGTGCACATCGTACTACCAGCTGATAAAATCAATGTCCAGTCAGTCCTTTACTTGTTAATACACACAAGAGAAATATACTATAGACAGATGTCTCTACCACCCTCTGGGCCAGAGTTCTAACCCCAAACACTATTGTAGTGTCTAGACAATAAACTGTAAAAACACAGTTAACATGTGGACACTCAATTAGCATTGCATATTACAGACTATGTAGCACAGGGTTGCTCTCATTCGCTAGAGCCAGGATACCAATCCTTGTATTGAAATGATATTGTTTCAGCATTTGATGTGAAGTCAAACGTTCTTGGTTAGCCCTTAACCCACCACCCATGGAAGCAGAAGTGCACCTCTGTCCTGAGTGAGGACACAGGTCTAGTGGCATCAGGTATGTGATCACAGGTGCCTGCAGTCTTGGCAAAGTTTAGTGGAGTCCCACGTGTCCAGTAGCCACTGGCTGGCTGTAGGAGGTAGTAGCTGCCCAGAGTGCTAATACACCCTGATACCCCCGGATGTCAGAAGAAGAAAGGAGGGAGCCTGTACCATGGGACACTCTTCATCAGCTACAGATTGTAACTGGAAGTACGACAAGAGCTCCCACAGCACAGGGGAGGGGTCTAGGCAAAGTGATATCAACTTCAAGGACCTGGATCAAGCTTCCATGTCTCCCTCTGTCTCCGTTGATGTTCTGCAAGCATCCTTATCTTGAGCAGTTATCTGCAATTTCTTGTGATTCAAGCAGCAGCTCCACAAGTCTCATAGACAGCTGGTTCCTTGACCAATGCCCTGGCTCCTCATTAAACTGGCAAGTTCCTTTGCAGCATAATCTAACAGTCACAGAGAAAAATTGCTCAAATTCAACCCTTATCAAGGGTGTTGCAGACGCGGTGAGCCAGTGTCTTATCTTGCCTTCACATCAAAGACCCTGGCTGGCTTCTTTGGACGGACCTGGATTGGACCACCTTGATAGAATCGTAGACCAGTCTTAATCAATAACTGACTGCTAAGGCCAGACTTTTATCAACTCTGATTGGTAGGCTGATCCAATCAGAGGGTCTGCTACTTTTGAATCCTGGGTGGCCCTCCAATCGTGAGGCACATTTTTGGCATGTTCACTGCGTGTCCAAAGCATGCAAAGGATGATTTGCTGTCTTTCCCTGTCAGGCTCTTAGTGCCAGCCCAGGTTATTCCCCAGAGAAGAATTTTAATTCACTTCAGACCAGGAGGCCCTGACCATCACCCAGCAGAAAGTGGGGAGGGTTCCTCCTAGTAGAGTTAGTGCAGCTAAACACAGATAAGAGCAAGTGTCTACTTCCATCCCACCATGCTTCTACAGGTAATATGGAGGGGCCCGGAGGGATAGGAATGTCCCAGAGAACAGTTCAGTTCACACTACACACAATTGCACAACTCACCATCCTCCCCCAGGAAACTAACTAGCATTCAAATATACATCCCAGACAGGCAAAGGCAACAGAACCACAGGCAGGGGAGACTGCACAGACTTGATCAGGCAGGTGGCTAGTGGCAGACTCTTGGTAGAATACAGGGATACTCTAACTATAGATTTATTGCTGCCACCACAGCCAATCTACCACAGCCTGGGGAGAGAGGGCAGTAGCCACTCTCTACGAAGTAAGGGTGCAGCATGCATGACCCCTCCCCCTCGACCTCAAAGCCAAGCTCCATGGTCTCAATCCATGTAAACAGGGAGACCCTCAGTGGACATGCGTGGTTGTCTTGCCCACTGAGGTAGAGATCCAGAAAACATACAGTAACTTTCAAGTGACCTGCCAGGGGATCAGCATAAGACAGGGCAAGCAGTCTCTCCAGAGACATGCAGAAGCCTTCCCAGCCCAACAGGGGGAGGTAGTAGGTGAAAGTCTTGTAATGGTGATAGTAGTGAGGTGTAAGTGTGGAGAAAGGGATTAGGGTGGCCGACAGAGATTAGAATAGTTATCAGGTATATGAGGATGATAAGAGAGTGAACAGTGGTGTGAGGTGGAGCCTGATAGAATAGGGAGACAAATAGGGAGAGAGGTGGGATGTGACTATGGATACATGCTTTTCAATTGGGAGCAAAAGAAATCTGGGGTTAGAATTGTTATTGCCAGAAGGTGAGGTTGCACAGTGGCTATATTACTGGATTTTACTTAAGGAGCTCCTGTGTCACCTAGTTGTAAGAGTGTATACACAGGTGCAACTATCCTTGCCTGCCTTGCTGTAAATTGTACTAGTTGCCTATTTGGTGTATTTATTGAACAGTCAAAAATTCACAGATGCTGTTTAAAAATTAGAGCAGGGACGGACTTACAATTTATCTTTAATCATGCTTGGATCTCCATACTGAAGAGCAACTGGTAAACAGGCTATGAATGAAAAATGGGTGCTTACGTTTTTGACAGATATACCATGTTAAATTATAGCCAAATCATCAACGCAGAAAAATATCTTACAAAACACAAAAATATACTCTGTTGAACTTTTGAAATAACCCTATACGTTATGGCAAGAAATGAATGTCAGATATCTCGGTGTCCTTGGATGTCATATGTCGACGACGTTGTTTCTTTTTCTCGCTTATTATCTAGAATAGTCATTTTAAGATACTTCCTCAATTCTGTGCAAATTTTGATGAGGGACTGAGTTCTAGTCAAAACTCCATTCTCCTCTGTTTCCCTGTTCTCTGATGGACAGAGTAAAAGTATAAAACGCATGCTTGGTTTCAGCATTTAGTGGAAGGCTTATGCAGGGTATGTTACCATTTGTCAGCCAGTTCTCTATCAGCGCATGACTGATGCACAAGCAACGAGGCCTAGGACTTACAGCTTTGAACACACTTTCAGAGTTTTGAGTAAGACTAGTACATTTTCTTACACTATGCACGTTCACATACACATGGATGCTCTGGACTTGTATGGAGGGAACACATTATGCAACCAACGTCTAGACTGCTGTGTTTCCACTAAAAGTACCTAGCCTTTATTATGTTTGGGTGTGTTCAAATGTCAACTATCAATACATATACAAGATACACACGGAAAATCTTTGCCTTTTTTCAGAAACATTGTGAGCGAAGTGATTGACAGAATTTGTGAATTGTTTCGTCCAGTGTCAAAACCAGATGCAAAATTGCTATTGTTCCCCCAAAAAGGCACAAAAAAGCATGTGTGTATGTTCAAAATAACAGTGACAAAATGCTCAGAATTCTTAACTCACCTCTTCAATGCCTCCCGAAATAGGACCACTTCATTTTATTTTCCTTTGGTTCATTTTGTTCCACACAGATTGTTACTTTTTATCCTCGTTTTGGAAGTTTTTGTCCAGTTGACCTTAACTGATACTATATTGTAAAATAGCAGGGAACATAAAAATGATCAGAAGGAGGTTAGCTATTTTATTCCCATAAAGTCTCTTTACGTTCCAAAAAATAACGCAAATTTAAGTCAATATTGTGGAGCATGCTTGCACGTATAATTCTATTCCATCAATGAATATTTGCAACATTAATATTTCACTACATTTACCCTGACTCTTCCTACTAGCAAGGCTTTCATAGTTTGCCCAAGTAACACAATATACAGAAACAGCACCTGTGGTTTGACTCACAATACTTTCTTATTGTACACCCGCATCCTTCAGTTAGTACTGTAAGGCAATTGTAAATAATTTGGTTGCTAAGTGGCATTATTCATTCGAAAAATGTGCCACTTGAAATATCTTGCAAATGAATTAAGGAGGAATATTGCGCACTCTGCAACCCACCTCTCCTGAAAACACTGGTCCCTGCCTGTGTTGCTTGGCATAGATCTGAGTATGTGGGTTTTCAGGGGCAGCCGACCACATGGAGGTCTGCCCCTGGGGACATTGGGAGGGTGGTGCAGTCCAGGCAAATACCATTTTATTTTGGTTTTATTTTGGTTTTACCCATGGGGATATAGTCCAGTGGGTTTATAGCTGGCTGTTTTGGACTAATTGCCACCATTTTAGGTACAGGTGACCTGGTGACTGGTGGCAGGGAGTGCAGGCAGGGAATTCTTAAGTCTTGCCCACCCGGCTCCCTTTTTTCTTTGTTTGCTGATTTTTTTTCATTTGCCCTGTTTCTTCCAATAGGTTGCTTCCGTTTGGGACAGGTGCACAATTGGGGGTCGTTGGTTGTAATAAATGTTTATCACTTGAGACAGGTGTTTGGTAATGGCCTGGAAACTTTGCATGAGTTTACAGGCGTTTGATTGGCATTGCCATTGGCGAACCACATGGAAAGAGAGAGGGTGAACAACCTCTTACCTGGACAAGGCAGGAAGTTAAAAGTTAAGTATAGGAAGTTAAATTGGTTAGAAGTTAATCCATGCAGTCATTGGCTGTAGGAGAAAGTTAAGGTTACAAACTGTAGAACTGCAGAACAACAGGAAGTAGATAGTTGCGAGGTTAGGTATGTGGGTGGGACGGGAGGGGTGGGGCTTGGAGAATGGATAGTTCTTTTGATGTTTAGCGAGGCTTTAGTTTTGTAAGGCGGAATGCCCAGGAAAATATTGTGAAGTGCACCTGTTTCAACAAAGCATGCTTTTTCACACAAATCAAGCGGTCTGTGCTTCGCCCTTCTCTACCAGTGCGAAAAAGGAACACTGACACCTCCTCACACATCTTCACAGCCTTGTACACACATGCCCCCAGTCCCAGTGTGCCTGGTGTAATTTTGCCATGCAGAAAATCCCTTACCGCACCTTGTGGGGATTGTACAAGGGCAAAATTAACACACTTTGGGCTTGATTACAAGTCAGGAGAATTAAGACATGCTTTCATGAGTTAATTTCACTCCATCTGATTACCTCTTGGATTTTCCACATCCAGATTAACCGACTGTGAAGGAACCCGACCCGATTTTGCCAATTAGAAAAAAAACCCAGAAAAATTGCATGAAACTTTTGGTTGCAACTGCAGCCAAGGCCGGGGGAACCATGCAGTGCTTTCTCCTGCTAGAAAAAACCTTTCTCCTCCCCCCTGTACTCCCCCCACCCCTTTCACTCACCACCCACCCCACAAACCGGACCTATATTTATTAGAAAACCCACAAGGAATGTCAATAGTGTGTGGTTTTACTGCCAGAAGATTTTGCCACACACAGTAACTCCCTATTCCACGGAGCTAAAGTCATAATCGTATGGCACTAGCGTTACTTTACCGCATAAATGAGCATGAAAGTTTGCTGCGCAGTAAAGTCGCCTTAGTACTATGCAACTAATAATAAGAGTGTTTTTTGAGTTTCCTGCTCCGAATGAAGGATAACTGTCAGAATCTGGGTTAGAAGTCCAGACCTCTGCATGATTTTGTTTTTTTCTGACCCATTTATCCATACAAATTTCACCAGGTATTTCCTAGCAAGGTCATGGATGTGTGAAATGACTGCCCTACTTAGAAAACTGACATTGGGCAAAGACAGTGTTTACTGCTATGTTCTGCTCTGGCCGTGCACGCCAGGAGGAGGGCCACAGTTTTTAAAAGTACTCTGGGCCTTATTTATGTTTTGGTAGGTGTGTGACATCCACAAAAAAATGGCAGATGTCCCATCCGGACTATAGTGTGCAAGGATCAGTGCTCTGGAAATTGTAAAAAAGTTGGCTAAAACACACATTCTTCATTTTTGTATGGCAAAATATGGCTAAAAATCATGCAATCCTGATATACGCCTCTGGAAAGCTACTGAAATCCTCAGACAGCAGCAAATGCTATGCCATCCTACATTTCTATAATCCTTCAGAACACAGTGGTATGCTATACGCCTCAATTGCTAAACCTCATATAATAGGAAAAGTCCAAAACCATCACCTTTTGCTGACACCTGATGCAGACATTGATTTTCCATAAAAACGAGAACTGTCTTAATTGCAGTTCTTGGCAACGCAGCATCCATGGAGATATGGGGAAATCATACATGTGTTTCAAGTAGATGTCGCTGGCACTGGCCACACAAGCTATCCTTACCAGGAATGACCTGCAAACTGATAAATATCTCTAAACAGATTATTCCTCAAATTCTCTCTGCAAAACAAGTGGAATCCACCAGGGACTGCAGTTTCATACCACCTGGCATTCCCACCTTCCTCTCAATTAAAATGATGCCACACATACGAGGCTGGCATCCCGAAAGGGGTGGAGATTAGCTACAAATGTATCATGTATCTAGGCCGCACATAGTTAACTGATGCTGATATGTTGGTGGCTCTAGCAATGCCACATATTTTGAAAAGTAGGTGTCGGGCTTGAAAAGATTGTGTTATTTGCAGTGATTCCCAATAATTCTGTACTATACATTCTATATGTACATTCTATATGCGTTCATAAATAATACGTAGGTACTTCTTAGATTTCATGTGAACGTGGGGCCAACATCTTACATGTTTTGCAGATGCATGTCAGCAGTTAGGAAATTGGTGAATTTCCATTGGCTAAAGCCAAGCAATGTCAACACAGAGCCATTGGTTGCCAAAAGGGAGACTGGATCTTTTGTGTTCTGCCCTCTGCTTTGTGGCACTCCAGCACTCCTTGCGTTTGGAGTTTGTGGAATTGCTTTGGAAGAGAGTTAGATTTCCTCCTACTATATATCTGGACAGTTGATGAACAGTTTGAATATTTGAGACATATTATATAATTGTAGGCTTGGATTAAGTGATTTGTTAATTTCCACTTCTCTAATCCCGCTATTCCAGAAAGAGTATTCCAAAACTTTGTTATATTTACTCAGTCGGAAGCAGAAACCAGTGACATTGATAGGTATCCGGCGAACAGAATACCACAACCAGATTGTGCACCAATTCATCTTACTTGCCACAAAAGTTATGAGCCTGTGCTGCCTTATTTTCTTGAATATATGACTTTACAACATATGCTTTTACAACGCATTCTTTACATCACAACTACCATTACATTGCATGATTTTATAACGCATGCCATTACAACGAATTTTTAAAAACTACCATTACAACGCATTCCATTAAAACACATACCATCACAACGCATAATACTTTTAGGGCAACAATAAGGTAAGTGTTGGATAGTGTAGGGGTAAACATTACTATTCCCACTCCAGTGAGTGCAACAGTAGGGAAAGTGTTGGGGTAATAATTACTATTCCCATGTACCCCAAAAACCATTCCCACCCTCATACTAAAAAAATCTCCATTACTCACCTATAATGCGTTGTAATGGCATGCGCTGTAATGGTATGTGTTGTAATGGCATGCATTGTAATGGCATGCGATGTAAAGGCAGTTACGTTGTAACAGTTGCGTTGTAAAGTTAGGTTGTTGTAATGACTGTGTTGTAATGGATGCTTCCCTATTTTCTTATATGGCATTGCATTGTTGTGATTCACCACCCCATCATACACATGCCCATTTCACACTCTTTTAGAATACCACAATATGGAATTGATCGTTCCAATCTCCACTCCATGCAATGTGTTTGTATCTGCATATCATTTTCTGAAACTATTTCCAATTTATTTTGGAGCAGCAATTTTGCTTTTCCTGTTCTGCAAAGAACTTCAGTTGTTGTGCCTCCTTCGTGAGGGATAACAATCAGAAGATATTCAAACGATTCGGAAGTAAATGTTCCTATACCCTACTGTCTCAGAAAGTAAATTTTGACATGCTTGCAGAAATTTGAGTCAATTCAACCCTGAGACCTATACTGTGTATGTTGATCCCAGAGATAATTGAGTTGCCTGGATTTCCAGATCTGTGAATTTTAAAAGGTGCAACGTTTCTGGTGACAAGCTGTCTGGAAAAGCTGGTCAAGTTGTTAGTGGGTGTTGTTGAGTTGGACTACCAATACTGTTATGTTCTTGACACTGGTGGATTTCCTGAGGTATTTATCATAACAATTTGTATTGAACACGTCATGATACTTCTTCTAGTTTTTGGGTACATAGCTAGAAGAATAGTTGCCTAATGGTGACCAACAACTATTACCTGCTATTACCTACTATTAACTATTGCCTCCAATGCATCCTTTGTAATCGTAGTGCCTTCACATTACGATATATTTACCATGTTTAACTGACGGGCTCAATGACTTAAGATCAATACTAGCAATAAAACTTGTCACTTCCACCCAAAGTTAAAATCTGTGGGCACACAAGGATGGTTGAAAAGAGACCTATCCCTCGGCCTTGAGCCTGTCTGGCATTCATTCTTCACCGTTAAGTAGATGGTTGTCTAAGAAGTGTATTAATGAATCTCTTTGAGTGCTGTAAAATATTGTTCTACGTTCATGTTTTAGTTATAATTTAACATGATATGTATGTCGACAACTTAAGCAACAATTTTTGTTTCATAGTCTGTTTACTACTTGCTCTCAATTCCACCTAACCAGGACTATAATCTGGTTTCAAATTTTGCTTTGGTTCCATACTTACCCTTTTCGCTCTTCATTGCGTTCACTTTTTGTTGGTCAGCTATTATCTTTCATAGATGGCTTCTTAACTTAGTTATAGTGTATATTGGATATATGTCTTGATAAGTTACTTGAACATTTCAGAGCAATTATCATTCGGCCATATGGCTTGCCTTATAGATTCACCATATTTTGTTTGGCGTAGTCTCAAAAGACCAGACAGAGTGAAGTATTTTTAAAGGTCTTGTTCCAAGGGTTGTGAGGATATCAGTGCAGTATTCCTCTACCTAGAATTGCAAATACTGTTTGGTACTCTGGGTGTTGTTAATCCCGCATGTGGGAATAGTGAGGCATTCAAGCCAGAGAAGCGTGGAATTAGCATGGAAATTGGTATTGCCACAGGCTGACTCCCCACAGTAATTAACAGTTTTCTCCCTTTTTTGCCTCAAATTCCACAGGCTTCTTGCTAGTAAAACACATCTTGTGTTGCGTGGGAGGAGTGGTGATTAGGGAGTGTTACATTCTTATCCCGCCTGCAATTCGTAATTTCAAAAGAAAAGCTGTTTCCAGTCAAATCCAGAATTGCACCAAAGTTGTAATAGGGGCTAAATAGAGAAATGTCTTTGAACGATATAGGCCAACATATACCCACTCATTTCAATGTATGCGAGCCTTTGGCCCACTGTCCCTGAATTTCTGAGTACTCATATGTCATTCTAGGGTGTGCTTTACCACTGCTTCTGTACTCAAAAATCAACTGTTGGTAATTTTAACATATTCCGTGGAGGAAAAGCTTTCCTGTCGAATAATGTGACGTTTCTCCAGCTGCACACATATTCCTGGTCCAGGGACTTTTGTTTGCTGGCCAGGCATCCAACTCAGTTTTACAAGTGAACTTCAATGCTGAGCAGTGTTTCGGGTCAGTAGAAACATTCATAAACAGGATCTCTTATCTCGTCTATTCTTGGAAGATTGGTATCCTACTAACGATGCCGACTCAGTGCCTGGCACAGTGTTTCACCAAGTGGGGAGATAGCAGAGGTGTCCTGGAGAGATATTTAAAAATGCATTCCACAACTCAATTTGAGTCAGAGTGCAAAAACATTTTGCAACAGATGATAAAATATTGAAAGCAAATGTTTGACGCCCCCAGAGTACATTATACACCCATAATATCGTTCAGAGAGAAAAATCTTTATTTATCCCATTGGAGGGACGAACAGATGAGAAGCCAGGCTTTTGAATGTGTGCCAGTTAAGGAGAGGCCGACCATCTACAAGTGGACATAAAAGCTTACAGTTCTGAAGCAGGAGAGATAACGTAATTTGAAAGCAGAGAGCTGCTGTTATGCGTAAAAGTATTTCCCACTTTCCCAGAAATAGATGTGAAAGAGGGCTGCGGACAGTGCTTAATCTGAGCCGGTGGTTTCCGGCACTTAATCATCAACACTGGTGCTTATCACCAACACCAGTTAAAGACGCATCCATTTACGAGGAGATTAAATGATTTGCCCAGAATCACGCTGAGACTCAAACCTGATTCACAGGCTCCGAAGTCTGCAGCTCTGGCCATTACGCCACATCCTCTACCCACTTTCATGGTTAGTAGTTGGTTCTGTTTTAGGCGGCGGTAACAGGAGTAATGGGCTTGTGCAAGCTGCCTCCTGACGAGAGCCCTGGCACTTATTTTGTTTTACAAATTAACCACTGGCTGTGGACAAACCTGCTTTCAAGGAGTCGTCTGAAGAGGCAGGAGGTATGCAAGGCCCCTTGATGCTCGGTAGAGCACATCATTCCTGTTGAGGCCAGGTGATGGGTATACAAGCATCCTCTCAGTGTTACCTTTTTGAAAGGAGTTTATGTGGTAATTAAAACATAAAGGGAAAAATGATGCATCTGAAGCGATTTTGTTGGTCTTTGAATTATTACCTCATTGTTGGGGCCGCTTGTTTCAGATTAAAGAGATACAGACTTATTTCCACGAGGTCTGCTCTGCCTCTGTTCGCATCCAATTTTAGGTTCAAAGCGTGAATATGACATTTCTAACCATTTTGGTCATCATGGAAGCCACATTGAATGGGGACCGTATGACAATCTTTCATTCTTCTCGGATGCTATTGACTAATTATGAAGCCTTTCTTTCGGCCATAGAAGACCCTGGGCTCCAGTAAGTCTTTCAGGCTATTAACTTCAATTAAGAATTGACTGCCAGAGTCAGACAAATGATACAATAGGGGTTTGTTATACATAAATGTTATACAGAAAAGTCTCACACAGTTCCCACTGTTTCAAAAACAGTATGAGACAAACTCTGGGCTTAAAGTTTTTTTTCTATACCACTCATGACTGAACAACACTTGAACTCAAAGCACTCATGGAGTCATTAAATGAATGCAAAGACAGCTCCATAGATAAGCAACATGGAATATTATCTCCGTCCTGCTGGGAAAGACCAATCAAACGGATGAGGTTTCAACGTCTTGTCAAATAAAATATTATACAACACTCAAAGCGCCTCATGTGCAAAGATTCCAAATAAAAAATTGTAAACTGCGACTAATAATGATTTGCAATTTGCGTTTTCTTATTTGGAATGTACTAGAATGGATTCAGTAAAAGTGGTAACAATTTGCGCACAGATTTCCAATGAATGCATTGGTTTTTTGTGAACCAACCTAAGTACTAATGGGTCAGTGCTCAAAATATCAAATTGCGGCAGGCCACAATTCAACCTATCTCATTAATTTGCATGAAGTAGGCCGCAAATTATGACCCACTATGATTGGCCAAAATCACAGGGATGGTGTCTAGTTGGAGTCAGCGGACCACCATGTCTGTGATTGTTATTTATTGAAATTAAGTAAAAAAAGGTGCATAAACATGTGCCGTAAGTTAGTACACAACACCTTAAGTACCGATACAATTGACTATTCTTCTCATAATAATACAAGGGAAGAGGTGTGGCGCCACGGCCAGGGAGACTGACTCCGGAAGCTGGGGATCACGGTTTGATCCCCGGCGCTGGCAGCAGATTAGCCCAGCACCATGTGACTCTGGGTAATAGCTTGCTTAATCTTCCCGACGGCCCCCAGTGCCTAGAGACCCTTACGGGTGATTGTTCGTGCTTTAGAAATGTGGATTATTATTATAATTATACATCTTACAGTCAATATTCCATCCAGAGAACCCGGGCTTATCCCAGGGCTGCAATGGCCTGAACCTAGGGATTCTATATCTTTTCATATTTCTTGTGCACCCCTCGGGCTGTATATACTAGTATCTTGAGTGGGGTGCAGTGGTTCATCCCTTACGTCCACTCACTGATTGAGAGTTCACAGTCATCTTACCAGTGGCCTGCTAAATCTCTCTCTGTGATTGTTTTTAGAGAAAGCAATAAAAACATTTTTTTAAACACTTAAAAAATATGGAAAGTTGCACAAACCCTTTTTCGGAGTAGGCAATCGTCCCATGGGCTACTTTTTGTCAACATTTACAAAGAGGAAAGGGCCCCTTAGTGACCCCTTCCCGTTTTGAATGGCTAACCACCTCCTTTGAGTTGGTAGCAAAATATTAGGGCCTGATCCACAAAGGCCCTCTGCACTCGTGGTGGAGGTTCTGCATTTGTGGGGGAGTCTCCGCACTCAGGGCGGAGTCTCCGCAATGAGAATTCTCTTACGTAGATTCCACCCCTAGTGCGGAGCCTCCCCCATGACTGTGGGGCCCCCGCCACGAGTGCAGAGGCCCTTTATGAATCAGGCCCGTAATGTTTTGCGATTAGATTTCAGTCACAAAAGATTAATATCTAACATAAGAAATAGATATCTTGAGGGGACGTTTGAACATACCCTTTCCAGATACTAGTTCTGTATGGTATGGTTTCCTAAACCCATTTAACGATTTGGAAAACCTTTTCTGAATCGTTAAGTGAGTCGGAAAGCCTTTCCCAAATTGGTAAGCTGGTTTAGCACATTCCAAAATGTTTTGAAGCTGTCTCAACCTAAACTGAGGATTTGCAACCATTAGAAGACTTTGTGCATGAGGCCCAAAGAGTGAGGGGCCGGATTTCAATAGAGGGAGGTACGACTTACCTAAACCTTTTGGATCCTCTCTGACGCTAAAAATCAGAAGACAGCAAGAAAAAATGCTTCTTAGTTTTGCTCTCCAGTGGGGCTTTAAACATGTAGATCTAGTTATGTGCCTCTACAAGAAGACCAGTGATGAGCTGGTACTGACTATGAAACAGACCGAGTAGGGGGCTACTCTATTAAAGACAGTGAAATGTGATCTGTTAACTAACACCCGTCTGCGGAATGTACATGGTCTCCTCATTGGCAGTCTGATCAACATTGTTCAAGTTGTACTTGAGAGGATATATCCAAAGATTGTGACGGGAGACTCTGAAATAGAAGGCATTATGCAGTGCCCAACAGTGCCCTACTCTTTTCAGGCACCATATCTGCACATGAAAGTCAGTCACCACTGGTAGAATTTGTTGGAGGTTTTACTCTCATTCAACAGCGGTCAGTGCAGGTAAGTGCGATGGGGCGGTGGGGCGAGGCGGGGGCAGGCCTGGGAGGGAGAGATGTTGACATATGATGGAATAGGATTTATATAATTTTCCCTATTCCGTCGTCTGTCGACTTCATCCCCTCCTGCCCCTCCCCCGTCCCGCCCCACTGCGAATACCTGACGGCCCGCCACTGCTCTCATTTCAGAGTCATGATCTTGGCAGAGGACCAGATGATTTGTACTTTTAGGGACCTGACAGGGCCTTTTGTGGTGTCCTTGCTTGGCCTGCCAGCTGCATGATTGTGCCTGGCGGTTTCATTTTCCTTGAATGTGGCTCAGCCGTAGTTTCTTTGATCAAACCTCTTTCAGGAAGATCAGAAGGATGCTGCTTCGTGTATTTTCGTGAACATTTCAATGAATGGGCACCATCAGCAGACTACAGCTGGGAACTCCATTGACCAAATAAAAATGCGAATGCTAACTAGGAGGATGAGAACATTCAAACTGAGCCTCTTTTCATTGTTAACTATGAACCAAAGTCCTTGACAGTATTTCCTAAAATTGTTCTAAATAATTGTTGGCATCACTTACAAAGAAAACCTCCAATTCACAACTGACTTGCTTCTGTAAATTTACGTAGCTTACTCTTGTGTATAATATGATATATGAACCAATTATTAAAAGCTAGAGTGAGTCAGTGAAATAGGCGTGTATAACTTACAAGATTTGTTTAGATTTTTTCTTTTTCTAGAGAAAAATACAACAACTTGTGGGTGCTTAATGGGGCAAGAAACCGGACACTGTGTGTTTTTTACTTTGTAGTATAGACCAGAAAAAGAAATCCCATTCCACTATAGTTCTCCTTTATGTTTTCTAATCTTGTGATAGGGAGCTAGCAAATGATAAAATGTGCCCTCTTCAATTACATAATTAAAACAACCCCCACCCCGAGTGTGGATCAATTCCACATGTGTACAATTGCTCTAAAACAGGATTGAAGAGGTGTCCTGTGCAAGGTGTCCTTGGCCGGGAGAGGATTTCAGATGAGGTATGCCACATAATTGTCCAATACAATAGGAGACCCTACTTTAAGGAGAAAATTATGTCAAAATAGCATGAGTCATTGAATAAACCAAAAATTGGAGTTAATCTCAGTAGAAACTAGTTGGACCAGTTTGCCTTTTATTAAATGGCTTTCATGACAGGTAGATGAACTGATGGTCTGTCCTTATGAAGAGTGATTTATGTCTCCTCCTGACTCCCTGTAAGTAGAAGCCCAGCATCCCTGAAATAAGTGCAAGTGATCAGCGCAGCCAATCAGCAGCATGAATGCTTCCTTCAAAATGGCAGTAATTGAACTTGGCAAACTTTGCCGAGCCGGTATGTCTGTGGCCTCATCAACTCTTGTTGATGTTTCAGCACCTCCGTCTTGATTAGGTAGACTATTTTTTTATAGGAACTGACACCGGAAATGAGAAAGGCAGTGCTTTACTGTTCTAAGAAATTACTGTGATAGCTTATTACTGATTAAGGGTAGCGCGAACTGGAAAAAAACTGAATTTCCTCTGTATCTACTTACCCACTACAGGGGAATCTAATGCTTTTGCAAATTTAATACGAAAATGGGACAAAAATCCCTTACCTTGAATAAAATAGACATTTCAAAAGAAGGAGTACAGGTAATTGAGATACTTAAGTTCATGTTGGGGGCTGGAGGGAGGGGATTTCATCAGGAAACTTTCTTCCACCTTAGGCATATTACAGTGGATGAAATTCTGCTGTTAGATTCTCCCACAGGTTTAGCACTTCCCCCAGAAATCATGGGATTTCTGTTACTACTCGATTGTCGAACAGGTCCCAAGTACTTTTATGTCCAAACTGGAACAAATTGGGACATTGACAACCTGGTGACAGGGTGAAACTTTGCTTTTCATCTCACTCTCTTATGAAATGTTGAAATGTAAAAACCTTTGTTGATGCCACGTGTAGTGAAAAATAACTTTTAGCCAGTCCTTAGTTTATAACAGAAAATGACTGCAGGTGCACAGATTTGTACTTAGGAGGTCACGCAACTTCACCTATTGGGCGCGACCACCAAGAGCAGCGCTTGTATCCGCCATGAGCCCTGGCTGCATAGACGCCACCCAAAGACAAATGGCAGCCAGAGACTTCTTAGCATGAGTTGTAAGTGTTTCTCATCAGAGATAATTCTTCAAAAAGTGGGTGAGACATTGTATTTTGCAGCACAATTTTCAATTTAATGTTCCCAACATATACTTTTCCCAACATATACTTTTTACACTAGAAACACTAGAAACACTGAATGTCAACAGAAAGATGAGATCCAGTGTGACTGGTACTTAAGGAGCGGTTCCAGTATCTTCTGTGCATTGAATATTATCCACTCTGTGTGGAGTTTCCAAATTCCAGACAACATTGGCTTCACTGGTTTGGCAAGGGGGGACCACTGGACCTAATGCAAGCAGGGAAAATGGGATCCGTTCCTCTCCGGCTGAGTAGCAAATTACAACTTTAATAGGGCCCTTACTCTGTGGCGGCTGGCATCTACCAGGATGGGGAGTGAGGAGGGAGGACGCGCAGGGAAAATATTATTTAAGGAAATTGTTTTTACCTCAGTTGACGCGACGTCCTCACTCCGGACCTCTCCATCACTGCAACCGGATGCTGGAACTCCCTTGGCTAATCCTGGCGCTGCTTACATGCAGCATGTGAGCAGCACCAGGATTGGTGGGAGCAGCCTCACTCGGTACTCCACAGCGCCCCTGGAGGCCTGCACAGTACAGCTGGGTTGAGAGGCTTAACATGCGCATGTGTGGCTGGCCATCTCAAGACGGCCGGCCGAAAGACATGCGCACTTGAAACAGTGCACAGACAGCCCACCCTCCTCCCTGCTGAGTGTCATGCTGCTGTCACTCAGCTCGGTACAGGGGAAGAAAAATAAAATGGCAATTAATCACCATTTTATTTTTCATCTTTGGGGGGATTTTTAGGTGGGGCAACGCTCCTACGCTCTAACAGAGGAGCCGCCCTGACCTTACTCCCTTGTCGCTCCGTGGCACTGAACCTGCTGTAGTGCACTAGTGAGAGGTGCAACCTTTCATACAGTGCACATATTGCAAAGCTGGCTTTCAACAGCCGTTTTTATATATATATTTAATCTTTATTTCGGCCAATTTGGCCATAAAAGGTATACACAAGAAACACATATGAACATGTAAAACCGTCAAAGAAAAATAATCAGGAAACAGCCGTTTTTACTGTTTATACATGCGCAGATATGTGCTGTTGCTGCTACTGCATGACATCTTTTGCCTCTAAAAATGTAAGAGCTCTGTGTTATCGAAAGCTCCTGATCATTCCTCACAGCACACGTGAAAGCAGGCTCTTTACCTTTTTCTCTGCCTTGTTCAATGTAGTGGAATGAAGAGACCGGGTTTGCATCCTGTTTCAGATGACATCATCGAAAAGGAATGTCTGACGAGGAAACACCAACTCCCACCTCCCGTTTTCCCATTTACTTGTTTTTTTCACAGGCATCTCCCCGGTGCTGGATAGCTTGAACTTGTGTGTTCTAGAGATGCTCGGGTTAGCTTGGCGTTTGCAATGCTGGGGCAGCTTTTCGCCGGCTCGGCCGTGGCCAGCAGTCTGTGGGAAGCTGCTTGTGGTGAAAGGTGCCCAGCACCGAATCAGTCCACGCCGATAGAAAAAGGTTTCTGTAATGAAAGTGAAACTCACATTCAGCCAGCAGGGTGGTGCAGTGACTTGGATAAGCAACAGCAACAACATGTGGCGGCCTAAAGGCCGTGAGTTCGAATCTTGGCAAAGTAGATTCACTCAATGCAATTATCTTTCAATGGGTAATACAAACGACATCTGTTATTTACAACACTCAAAGTCACTTATTAAGTCAAGCTATGATGAAATCAGGAGTTGTTACCCAGGGAAATAATGCTTTCTGGCAGCTGAGATCCTCCGAAAAGAGTTACGCTCTTGCACATAACTAAATGGGTGCACAGACTGAACAACGGTTAAATTCTGCATTATTATGAAATTATCTCTTTAACTATTGTGCGTATAAATGCATGGTGCTCCCCCAGATAAATTCAGCTTCCCGAAAATAGGCGCGTGTGGGCCCCACCGGCACCTAGGGAACAGATTAACCACAGCCTCCAGCGCATCTTTATGCAAAAAAACATTTTAGCATAGTTTGACATTTTTGGAAATCCAGTCAAACATTACATCAAACCCAGGTTACTCTGCGTTAATGTCTAATGTGCATGCATGTGACCTCAGCAAGTTAATCATGCACATCTACACCACCAAATTCTAGAATATGACTGCAGGCAATCTTGTTACTTCTCAAGGAGCTGCAGCAGTGATATCACAAAGGATGGGTGTTTCTTTTATAAAAATAATTTCCTGAATTATGGCTGCCAGTGGCATTGGACAATTGGTCCTTAACTACCAGGAAATGCCCTTCCCACTAGCCCAGGCTTTGGCTTGCAGAAGAAGACATACATCAAGTCTGCTGAGGAATGTTACATTGTGTCATTCCTGCATAGAGCGACCCATTTTTCGCTTCAACCTCTGTGTTTGCAAAACGTGTTAATGCTTCAGGTTGCATTTTCTATATCTGATGATCTTAAGGAATTTTTTGGAATAAAGAAGTTACTTTTCTATCAATCTTGGCCTATTGGACTTCTTGAGCTGTGCACTCCCATTTGTCATAATAGTTTCTGATCTGGAGCACAGTGACGCCATTCAACGGCTGACGCAGGGGTAGTTTGCACAGCGAACTCACGTATAGGAACTGGCACGAGGTGCCGCATAGGAGGTCTGTCGTTGTTGCATTTGGATAATCGCGTTAATGCTTCACCATGTTTGTAAACTGGACTATGCTTTCATTTCCTTTTATTTCCACCAATTGTCCTTTTGCTAATTGTTCATATGTAGGATTTAAGGTTGATTTGGATGTGTAGGATATGTAGAATCTGAGGCTGATTTCATAGAATGCTCGTGCAGTGTCTTGTTTTATCCTGACAATCTATAAACAAATACGGTGTAATAAAACCTCTAATGAAAGGAAGGGGCGTGTGTGAGTGGTAATCCAAAATTCCCTGCCTTAAGCAACTTAGAATCACTATTGCTCAATAGTGTGGTCCCTTGCTCGGGGGTAGGAGGTTATCTGGCCTCTGCATCACATTCCTGAAGTGGCCATGGCGTAGTGAAGAGCTCACTGGCCCTAAGCTTCTCTTCCTGGTTCCTGCCAAGGTGCGTCGAACCAGGAGGAGGTCAGTGAGGTCCAGGGAAGACTGAGCGGAAACCCTAGATCCTGGACAAGCTGTCAGAGAAGGGGCGGTGTCAGGTGAAACTGGAGATTATTTCACCCTTTTGCTATCTGGAGGTTATGGCAGTATTCAGCAGAAGCCCAAAGGAACCCCCAACAACTGAGCATGGTTATGGGACACAGAGGAAGGGGATGCTAAACATCTACAGAGAAGGGCCTGGTCAGTTTCTAGACACATCAGGTACAAATGAAATCCGAGCAGCTGAGAGGCGAAGGTTGCCTGGATCGCAGCGATGAAAGCCCAGGCCCTTGGCATTGAAATACCCCAAAATATGGGTAGAGAGGGGCCCGGACAAAATCTTATCCAATTGGCTATCTCTCCTCTGTGATTGGTTGGACATGATAATCAGAACAGAAAAGAGACCACAATCCTGGTAGAAGGTATTGCCCTCACTCCTCCCTAATTGAGCATTTGTTTTCAGGGAAGAATTAAGAATGACCAAAAGAGGACCTCCGCGGGAGCTCTTCGCCAGTCTGAGGGATCCGCCAGAGGATTGTGCGGATCTCAACTGAGCTCTTCCAATGCCCTCATCCACATGGAAAACCTAATTCAGAACCACTGAAGATAACTGGTACTATTGTGAACTACTTTAATGATACCCCATTTGTCCACCTTAAAAGAATAAAAGACTGAGCGAAGCGGTCCAGAGTCCCATGCTGCCTGCATAATTCAGCTGTGAAAAATTAATTCATGGAGCCACAATAACCAGCTAATGTGTTCTTCTCATGGTGTATTACAGAAAAGTAATTGGTAGGGGTAGCCTCATCGTGTAGTTTGCAATAAAGAATATTTCAAAAGAAGAAGAAAAAAACATGTAAAGCCTTACATTTAACTGGTATCTGATTGGAAACCACACCACACCACATTTTCTGAACAACAAGTGCAAATTATGCACCATTAAATATTATTCAATTTTATTTACATCAGTGAAAATATTTTATTTAGTGTTACCTGTTTTGTCGCAGTGATTCACGGTGCTAAGAAACTATGAGGGGTTTGTGTTGCAACAGCAGTCTTTTAAGTGCAGCTCACACTGTCAAATCTAATAAGCAAAAACTACCTGTCAGTGACTGACAACTTTTGTTTCTTTCAGTTAAGAAGGATCAGATCTAACTGAGAGCAGGTCCTTGCATGTCAATCTTATGCAGGCATCTGATGAGGATGAGGTGCGTGAAATGCTGCAGAAAGGTCCCAGAGAAGGAGAGCTGCCATGTCCTCTCTGTCAAGGATCATATAGATGTTGTCCATGGAGGAGCTGAATGCCTCTTCTGTACTGTGGTTGGGCCTGAATCCAGACTGCCTAGCATCAAGGAGCTGGTAGTTGCTGAGGTGGTCGTGAGGCATCAGTTAATTAGTTTGTCTAAGACCTTGGCCGGGTATGGTAGGAAGGAAATGGGTCTGTATTTGGAGAGCTTTGCTGGGTCAGTGGATGATTTCTTGAATATGATGCAACTCCTGGCTTGTGCTGACTTTCTTACTTGGCAATCTTTTAGTCAGTGGGTTGGCTGTAGCAATGTGCGGTACAGCAGTTGGTTTTAAAAATGTTTCCATGAGGAAGAGCAGGTCCGGAGTGTGGGCGTGCAGTAAGTCCTATATCGCCATGGCATGTTTGGTGGATAAGCTGGTGTTGAGTAGCATTATTGCAAGTTTGATGCGTTGCATAGGGTGGTAGGTCTGTGTGAGTGCAGTGGCTGTATTGTGTGACTGAGAGAGAGTGTGGTGCTGGATGCTGTTGATGGGGCAGTGGTAGGTGTAGGTTATGAAATTGTGCATGAGAATTTGCAGGAGGTAAATGTGAACGATCTCTCTGCGTTGTGTGGTGCGGTGTGACAGCAGAGAGGTGAGCGGTGGATGGGGTTAATAGCGGGGAGGAGCATTGCAAGGTTGTGGTGGGTGAGGGGAGGACCATGGTTCTTGTGTTGGACTTGGTCCAGGTGTGGATGGGTGCAGACGGCCTTGTCTTTGGTGGGCCAATGGTGTACTAGCACAGCGTCCGTGGTGCAGCCGCAAATAAGTAGTTACTTTACATATAACCAATCAAACTTGTATAAGCCCGGAGCGTGGTCTGGCCATGTACAGCGATGGCCGCTTAACTCCGGAGCTCGGTGTCGAGACGGGCCCCAGTCGGCGGCAGAGGCATCTTTGGCACTGTGGGGAAGACGTGAATAACCTCCATGTGCAGCAGTGAAGTAGCGGACACAAATGCTAGTGTCCCAACAGTGAAGAGAGCCCCCATTCCAGCCCGCGCTGCGGACTGCGAGAAGGGCCTGGGGCAGAACCAGGATCCGCGGCTCACAAAATAGTGAAAGAACTATACAAACCAGCCAGCATGTCCCAAACTATGCCCCTTTCAGTAGACAACTGCGAGATAATCAGCAACTCCTTTATCAACAAAATCTCCAACATCTACTCCTCCTTCAAAAGCCAACCCACCTCTAATGAGCCAGATTGGGAAATCCTGGCTCCCCATCCCGAAGCACGCTCTCACTTGAGCAACCTTGTCCCCTTCCCTGAAGAGCAGGTCGCAAAAGCGATGAACGAGGTCAAATCTGGATCTCCGCTTGACCCATGCCCTCATTTTATCTTTTCTCGGCTCACATCGGTCATATGCCCTTATGTAGCCCAAATTTTCAATACATCTCTAGAATCTGCAGTATTCCTGGATTATTGGAAGGAAGCTATTGTATTTCCATTATGAAAAAAAGCTGGCAAGGAAGTCCACAATCCTGCTAACTACCGACCAATCTCCCAACTTTCATATTTGTCTAAGATATTGGAGAGGATGGTCAATAAACAACTAACCAACTTCTTAGAGACCAATGAACTTCTGGACCCCTCTTAGACTGGCTTTAGAGCTACAAACAGCACAGAAGCCACCTTACTTGCGGTATTGGACAACATCAGATCCTTGGTAGACCAGGGCAAAGCTGCCGACCTGATCCTCTTGGACTTGTCGACAGCTTTCGATACCGTATCTCATGGCCTCCTGCGGAGCATCTTGCGCGAAAAGTGACTACACTCAAAAGCCCTTCAATGGTTCAACTCCTTTCTACGTAACAAAACACAAAATGTACAAATGGGTCCCTTCTCTTCTAACCCAAAAACTATTGATTACGGTGTCCCGCAGGGAGCCCCCCTGAGACCTACCCTTTTCAATGCCTATGTTTCCTCTTTGGCCAAGATTGGCAGGTAATGGGGCTTTAATATCTGCTCCTATGCGGATGATACGCAGCTGCTGATAGCCTTCGAAGAAATGCATGAGGATACTAGGAACAACGTGATCAACTGTCTCTCAGAAACTGCATCTTGAATGACAGACTATTGTCTGAAACTAAACACTGAGAAGTCTTAGATCTTGCTTTTTGGAGGCGCTCACCTAGTTTGGGATGCTACCTGGTGGCCCCGGTCACTAGGAACTGCCCCAAAACCCAAATGGGTTGTAAAAAACCTGTGCATACTCATCGACAATGCACTAACCATGCAGGACCAAGTCCGAGCGATGTGCGGAAAAAGCTTTGCCATGCTAAAGCTAATAAGAAAACTCTTCTCCTGGATCGCCCTGAACTGCAGGAAAATCATTACCCTTGCCTTACTTTCTAGTAACTTAGATTATGGGAATGCGCTCTATGTAGGTATGCCAGACTACCTTTTTTCCCCGACTGCAGGTGATCCAGAATGCAGCTGCCAAGCTTGTCTGCGATAAAAACAAATACAGCTCGGCATCAGAATGTTTGAGGAAGCTCCATTGACTGCCTGTGTGCCAAAGAGCCAAGTTCAAGCTCCTGTGCTATGCACACAGAGCTCTACACAAGCGTGGTCCCTGAATCCTGCAGGCCAAAATCAAATTCTATGCCCCTACACGAAAACTGAGGTCCTGCTATCATGCTTTGGCAAAGTCCATATGCATTAAGAAAGCTAGAGAAGGGAGCTGCTCTTTCTCTCATTTGGCCGCCATTCAGTGGAAGGAACTGCCTTTAGACCTTCGCCTCATTGACGATTACATGTCATTTAGGAAGAAGCTGAAAACACTTCTGTGTCCTAGGATGTAATCGCTGACATTCCGCAGCCTCTTGACCAGGTTTCCCGTTTCACAGATACCCTGGTACCGCTCCACCCTCATTTCAGGTCACAGCTTTCCCAGCGCCATGATATCCCTTGGGATGACTGTCACGCTTAGCAAATTCAAAAAATAAAAAAAATACAAATACAGTACTACATGTGCTTGCATGTCATAAGTCCCGCTCCTCCTTTTCACAGTCTGATCTGCCTTTGGCACACCTGGGACCTGCAATACATGTGAATCCGACGGCCTCACATGCCATTACACCCCAGGACACATTACACCCCCCCACTGAACAATGGACTCGGTACAGAAGCAGAGGCAGTTGAGGCTTGCTTATCCACACTGTGGAACTCGGTGTGGTCTGGGAATGTCTCCTGGCAGGATGATGAGGAAGACTGCTCGACAGCTCCTGTTTACAGAAGCGCTAAATCGGGGATGCTCCACGAGCAGCATTCAGAGGGCCACCTCCTTGGAATCGAGATCAACTCCTCCCACTATAGCTGCCACACCGGACTCCCCCATGGAGCAGATACTACAAGAAATCTCAGCCGTGGGCCGACGGCTGGGGAGCATGGAGACATCCATCTCCACCTTAGCCACCGAGACCAAGTCCAATGCGTGCGGACATACCCGGATTCTAGAATCGCATGTATGGCCTAACCCAGATTGTCTCTGTCCTGGAGGACTGCCTCAATTCTATGCCATAACAAGACCAGGAACTCCTATACCTATGCAGTAAAGTTATAGATTTGGAAGACAGGAGCAGCCGAGACAAAGTCTGATTTTTCAGATTTCCAGTAAACTTGGAAGGCTCCAATGTCAAGTCTTTTCTTGGGGCCACTCTCCCAAATCTTACAGGTCTAACTTTTGACCGCCCCCTTGGAGATGCAGGGAGCTTATCGTGTCGGACTGCCCCGACGTGGAACACCTGCACGCTCACGACCGCTTATTGCTTGCTTTCTATGCCACGAGGAGGCCAGACAACTGATAATTGTAGCCTGCACCCACGGCCAGTATATATTTGAGGGCCATGAGATCCGGATAGCAGCGGACTTCTCCAAGGAAACCAGCGAGCGTTGCAAGGCCTTCCTTTGCCTGAGGCCCCTCCTCTGGTAACAGGACATTAAATATGGCCTCTTCGAACCCGCATGTCTTTGGATCACCAGGGACAGTGTCTCAAATGAAATCTTTAACCCAGAGGAGCTCCGTCATTTTCTGGAAGGTCTCCCTCCTCAGGGAATGGATATTGTTGCTTCTACCCCTGGAGACAACTCCACTCTGCCATTGCTAACTCTTCCTGCGCACTCCAGCGGGCTCCGGCGGAACTAGGGAGGCTCCCGATACAGAAGCAGGGACCCTGTTAGAGTTGCTCGCTCCCTGGGAGACAGGACTGGGTGGTTCCACTCACACAGAAGCACAACAAAGACAAGTTGCGCTATCCCCTAAAGCCCAACCCTTCCCAGGACGGTGCATCCTGAGAACTAGTGAACTTTGTTCCCTGTACCCTGTCGGAGGAACAAGGATTGCCGCACTGAGAACTGACGAAGGGGCCGAATGGCTGAGTACCAAATTACTTTATTATAGACTATTTCTTTTTACTTTATTGTTTCTTTTCTCAGTATTTAATTGCTATCCGCATGCATCCTATCTGTTTTATGCTTTATGTATTATGGGTTTCCTAATCCTGAGAGCCCCCTCTTCCAACTCACCTCTCGTGTGCTACTCCATGTACCCATCTGACGCAAGTGTACAGCATTAAGAACCTAGCGATCAGAGCTGCCCTGCACTACCTCCGCTCCATTCCCCTATACGTCTTTTTCCTTATTAATCCTGCATCCCCCCCACCTCCTGGGAATTGACAGTGGCCATGACCCTGCGCCCCAGTGATAACACATTCTTCAGACTTAGCGGATTCGGGTGGTGCATCTCTCCTCTCTACTTTGCCTGACTCTATCCATGACCACCCAAAGCGTGGCCACACCACCTCTTCCCTTTCTCGAATCCGAGCCCCGGGGCCATCCTCGCTCTATGCAAAAAGCTATGCCCACATCCACCCCCTGCCGGAGAGCCTACCAGGAAGCACCTGTGGGCCGCTTGTCCCTGCATCTCCTGCCTTGTATGAGGCCCTGCCCCTACCTCCCACTATACCCTTGTAGGCCCTCCTCCGTCAACTGCAATACACCAGCATGGGTGCCAGTTGCACACAAATAATGGATTCGGTACCCCAACCCCATAGACAACAACTTGGGTCACTGTCTATCCGCAGGACTGACCTCCCCCCTCCCTTCTTCTCAGTCGCACAACCAGTGGTGCCCTTCCATCATTCCTCCTTACTGCACAGGACCCTGGAGCCTGCCTTTTCCCTTCCCTGCATGCCCGACCATGCACTAACGTCGGCTATGACTGCGCGGCGCACTGGAATGCTTCCTAGCCAGCTCTGCTGCCCCGAAGGGGACCCCCAGCACGCTATAGTCCGCGAGCTTAGACTTGCAGAGAACAGCCCCACATTCTCAGAGGCGCGTCCCTTGCACGCAACTTACCCCTCTACTATCTTCCCTTCCCCTTTCAGACCCCACCCCTCGCGCCCTCTTTGGTGATTCCTGTCCACTCATTCCTAGTAAAATCACATGCCACCCGGTGCCCGCTATGCCAACGTGACCGCTCCCCTTGCCCGTCCACTCCTTTTTACCCCTCTCTCTCCATACTTATCCACATCCACCTCTCCCCACCTATCCTTTACCAATCCTACCCTAGCCCCCTCCCTGTTCGACTACACCGGTCCGCTGCCTGTACAGTCCCTCTAATACAGCGCTCCCTACCAACTCTACCTCTTCACACACCCTAGCACACCCCCTTCTCCCTCCTCCCCACAAGTGTCCGGATGCCTTCAGAGTCTCCTAGATCGCATACAGCAGTACCCGTACACTGCTCCTCCCAACCACTGCGCATCCCCTGGTGGAATGTTATTGGCCTCATGCACTATATTAAACAAAAGAAAGTGCTCTCCCACCTCCAAAAAAAGAAAGCAGATGTTGCCCTCTACAGGAGATGCAGCTGACTGCCTTGGAGTCCGATAAACTCTCCCACGACTGGCCGGGTAGGGTGATTCATAGCAGCGTGACAGTGTTGGCCACCACTGAGGGGGGTCAACCGTGAAAATGCGGAGTTGTAATACATCCCCGCAAATCATTGGCTGTTACAGTCATGAAAACATGGTCCGACCAAGTCGGCAGATACACATTTGCCAAATTGAAACTGGGAGACAGATCCCTGTGGTGGGCTCAGTGTATGCGCCAATGGGAGCCAAACACTCCTTCTTGCTCCCCCTAAACCGTCTGCTTGTAGAGATTGGGGTGACTCAATACATTATAGGTGGTGGCTGGAATCTCGCACACGATGCTGTGCTAGACAAGACGGGACCCCTGGACGGGAGGAACGACGGGGACAGAGCCCTGCTGGGAGACTTTCCTTCGGACCACGGTCTTGTGGATCATTGCCGACTTTGCCATCAGACGGACAAGGAATACACCTCCCTGTCTTCGGTTCATGGTACCCAGTCCAGACTGGACTATTTCCTCATATCTCATCCTGCGGTGATCGCTTGGTGGCGAATTTCGCATATTGGAGGCCGTTCTCTCCGATCACTCTCCGGTTCTGGACGTAAACAATGGCGCCAAAATGTCCAGAGATATCGCTCACCCCAGGGCAAGAACCACTCTGAACACATCTATCTACTTATCTGGCGAACAACAAGGCTTTAGTAATGTCCTGCAGGACCTTGTGGGCGGCCGTAAAGGCAACTATTCAAGGACAACTAATGAGAAATTCGGCCGTGGCCAATAACCAGGCGGCTCTCCGTCATACCAAGCTGGAGAACCAGATCACCTCCCTTACTCGTCTCTACTCCCCCCCTCCCTCGTGCCCCATCGCCACCACCTGGAACTGGCCCTTATGGCCCTTAATGGCCTCTTCACCTCCAAAGCCAAATACGCCTTCCAATGCCTAAAAGGGGAGCATTATGAACAGGGGGAAAAAGCTGGTCGACTGCTGCTGGTGCAGTTGAGGCAATGTGAAGCTTCAATGGCTATTCCCTCTATCCAATCTGTGACAGAGGATGTCCTTACTCAACCCAAGGACATTGTTAATGAATTTGCCTCATTCTACTAATAACTTTACACTCCGGAAGCACCGGCCAGCGCATAACGGCTATCCGCATATCTCGAGGGAACTGATCTTCCGTGCCTGATGGATAAAGGCAGAGAGCTACCGGAAGGGGATATCAGTAAAGAGGAAATAGCAGCAGCCATTGCTAAATTGCCCTACAATAAGTCTCCATGCGAGGATGGATTCCCTGCGGAATACAACAAATGGTCCAGAGAAGAGGCAATTGATACTCTACATGTCGCCTTACAAGAGGCTGAAAGAACGGCCTCCTTAGGTCCCTTCTCTAAAAGAGCGGTGATCACGGTCTTCCCCAAACTGGGATGAGACCCACTCCTGTGCACCAGCTACCGCCCCATCTCTCTCCTAAATGGGGACATTAAAATATTAGCCAGCTTTCTGGCTGCACGACTGAGCAAGGTCACACCATCCTTTATCCATCAGACACAGGTTGGCTTTGTCCCAGGCCGTTCCTTGAGAAACCACCTCCACACCCTAGCCCACCCCCAATGGACCACAAAGGATCTACCAGAAGATGCGGTAGCCCACTCCCTAGATGCAGAAAAGGTATTTGATCCCATCAACTGGGGGTACCTCTTTGTGCAATGACCTGGGAGAACAGTTTAGCTGCCCACTTTCCCTCCAATTGTTCCTACTGACCATGGCCTCTATCATTCGCCACTTGCCATAGCGGGTATACCCATTGCGGGAGGCCTCTCTAAAATATATTATTATGCCATCAGCATTCTTCTTACCCTTAGAGATATCCTACGCTCCATGCCAGCACTACTAGAAATCATTGAAGGCTTTGCAGCCCTGTCAGGCTACAAGATGAATTGGTACAAAAGCGAGGCCCTCCCACTCTCCTCAGGCATTACGAAGGCAACGATTCATGGTCATTCCTACCACTGGAAATCCTCCCGACTTAAATACCTTGGGGTCCTGGTTAACAAAGGCTTAGAAGAAATGGTTGCAGATAACCTTACACCACTAATCGCACAGATGAAAACAGACTTCAATAAATGATCCCTCCTGCGATTGTCTATGTGGGGCAGAGTGCAAGGCATAAGAATGCTCACATTGCCACGCTTTACTTATTCCCTGGGAATGTTGCACGTCGTGGTGCCGTAGCTACTCTACGCCTCATAGATATTCGGATATGGGCCTTCGTTTAGGGCTCTACCCGCACCCGCTTAGCCACATCCAAACCATGGCCTGCTGCTTCTGTGGTGGCCTGGGCTTACCATCGATGGAACATTATTTCTTAGCCCTACATCTCTCCCAGCTTGCCTATTTGCTTCCGGAAACGCTTGATCCCCCGCAGTGGGTCACAATGGAACAATCCCTCCTCACTTGCAGTGATGGCCTTGGCCCCCTCTATGGGGACTATACCCACCAACAATCTCCTCCACACCCCGTGATACAGGCTACACATAAAACATAAGAAGGTAAAATTGCCAACAAGGGATTTTGTTTGAAAAGAACTGATTACTTGAATATTTCAAAAAACTTAATTTGTAGGTGTGTTTAAATAAATTAACACCACAACGAAATCAATCAACTGATCTAATCGTCAGATATTAACAACAACACACACGGGGATTTAGTTTTGTGATTTAAACACAATAAATTTTATATATTCATCAGAAATAAAAAGGAGTACAGGTGAAACAATGATTTGAGCAATATTTCATGAAAAAAGGGGGCGATATTAGATCCACATTTCATCAATAAAGCATCTATTCCATCTTAGTTTGAACAGAGACAAAACTCATTATTGAGAAAATAATCAACTGTACATAACAAATAGTCTGAAAATAGATGGTAAAGTCGACGTTTCGGTCTTGAGTGGTGTCAATCCGTCAGACCATCTTCAGGACAATTATTGCATAGCAAAAAGACTCCTAAATGAACATAATACAAACAGTTACATCCATGTAAACATAATTTGTGCTGTCAGAATTAAATACATTATCTATTAAGAACCAACCTGTGTGCGAGAGGTGAAACTATAAATGTTTTTATCTAACGAATATTAACTCCGTCTAACACTTCTTGTTGATAGAGCAGTTATCATTGTTTTATATTAAATAGTTACCTTTATGAGAGCACAATTTCTAGAGAAAAAGCAAGATTTGCTTACTTTCTGAATCTTTTAACGTTCTCACGAGACTTTGTTTAAAATCGTGAACTATACATTTTTCATTGGTGCTGCAACAGAAAAGAACGAAAATTCAGCATATAATTACAATGAATCATTGTGGTTTCAAAGAGGAATGCAGGAGGTAAAATCAGATCCTACCAGTTAGTCTTTAGAAATTTTGACTGCCAATTTGTTTAAAAATGGGAGAGTCTTTCCTCCTGTAATTTCGCAGCTGTGTGACAAAGCAAAATGGTATAATATTATACAGTGACTTTCATCTACGCTAGTTGTTTTCATCCTAACGATACTGTCACTACCGAAAACCAATATTTAAGCAGTGCATTTTTCTCACAGTGTCGATTAACTTGTAGTTCCGCTGTTGTCTAACGGCGCACAGTGATGCAATGTAATACAATGGCTGCACTTATTTATTTTAACAGTACTTTCTTTACCTAAAACCAATCTTTAAGCAGTGCATTATACTGATGGTGTCAGCTTGCTTAGAGGCCAGATAGTCAATGCGAGTATGCGAGTATTGCTATAATTAATCTGTTTTTCGATACATCCAATGGCTGTGTTATTGTCGTTCGATAGATGTTAACAAGCTTCTATAGGTCTTAGAAAGCTTGTATTAGTGGTTTACAGTTAGTCGTTACTCTCGGTCCACCGTACCTTAATGTAGTAATTAATCTAAGGGGAGAGTGAAAGAACATTTCTGGGGCTAAACTGAACGCAAGTCTCTCGTGCCCGAGTAATCAGTTTAAATTGGTCCAGTGTTTGTCGTAGTGTTACGAGGAATACGGATGCTCGAGTCATCGCTACCGTATCATTTATTTTAGTGCAACAACAACATTACTGGGGCTAAAACTGAACATCACTCTCTCACACCAGGGTGACCAGCCTGCATAGGTCCAACGGTTACAATAAGGGGAACAAAGTGTCTAAATTGAACTGACTATTCGTTTTAGTCAAAAACCTATCATATGAGTCACATAATTAATTTGACTCGTGCTGCATACATTTAGGACTATAACAGAAAGTAAGAAATACTAAATGACCTAGCACACACTCACTAACCACGTAGGAGCTAGAGTCTACTTACATGTCTTAGGTCTGAATCAAGGCACGCATGGGGGGTCCGTCCGAGTCCGGAAAGCCTAATTTTTCTAATCACACTGGAGTGTTTTTAAAGGCAAGCGGCAACTAAAAGAGGAAGTCAATACAACTGACACCGGAAATGCATCTAGATTGTTTTGGCGTTGTAATGGGGCGGCCATCTTTGAGTGCCCTACTCATTAGGGTTTCGTATGTTATTGCTGCTGCTGTTCGATGCACCCTCTTTGTTATGACAACGTCTTTAGATGTTGAATCTACATTTCTGTTAATCAAGTATCTCAAAGATTAAAATTACGAGAACTGGATTAACTCGTGATTCTTTTAATGTAAATGATGTTATCTGATTCAACGAGCCTACATTGACGATCAATAGAGGTTGAGAAGCCAGATAGAGAAGCCATTTCGGACTACCTAAATTGTTATTGGTGAATCGCGATTTAGTCCTTATTTAAGAACCGCCACGTGGGAGAGTCTTCTAGTTGTTCTAATCACTCTCTAATTATAAGTTTTCAGATTATTGTACATTAATCAGTGCATTTTTCCTGAATGAATAATTTCATAGCAGAAATACAACATGGCGCTATGCACACCGTCTTTTGGGCGTAAACCACCGCCTACACGCCAAGGCATCAATATGGGCAATGACAGCATCCGTATAAACGGCCAGAAACTTAACTGGCCCAAATAGAACACGGTAGGTATACTGACCTTGGATCAGGTGCTGCTGAACAGTGATTTAAAGCTCTTCGTCAGCTATGGGAAGAATTTGGGCTACACCCGCAGCAGGCCTGGCAGCACCTGCAGCTACAACACCGCCTGAGGCGATGTTTTGGTCCTCGACATTGGGCTCTGCAATCCTCACCGATAGTGTACTATCTGACGGTGTGAGGCTGCCACAGGAAAGTGATATCAGGACTTTATGGAACCCTAATGAATCACCTATTCACACAACCTCTCCTACTTGGCCTCCGCGCAAAGTGGCAGGCACGCTTAAAATTTACCGTTGAAGACGAGGACTGAATAGAAATCGTAAAGGCCTTCGACAAGGGAACTAGTGAGGCCTGACTGAAATTTTGCCTGTTTAAGACCCTACACGGTTGGTACTGGACTCCTTCGAAACTACAGAGGGCAGGCCACATTCTAGGTGTCAGAGATGCCCAGACACGCCCTGCAATCTCCCCTACATTCTCTGTGAATGTCCCTCTATCCAACCTTTCAAGTCTTATATCGGAGTCACCCTGTGAAACTCAATACCCCTCCGCCTTCCTCTCACCCCTCACATCAACCTCCTACATGATATCAGAGATTCCCCGGATATTACTCTCCCACAACGCCACCTCCTACACACGGCTCTGTCCACAGCTAAGCTCTACATTTCTCGACAATGGAGGTCACCCACTCCCCCCTCGCAAGAGGACTGGACAGTAGCGGTGGTCCAAACAGTGTCTCACGAACACGTAAGACATGGCATGCAGCACCAGGCGGAGGTGTTTACGCAGACATGGGCCCTCTTTCTTTGGGAGAACATACGTTAATATCTTATCCAGATCCCGCCGGACGGACTGCGATAACTGCAGGTCGACATAGCCCCCCATCTTCATCATCTTCCTCATACCCCACAGATACTTCTGACTACCCTCCCACATCCTCCTCCATTACACTTCCATACCTTCCTCTCTCTTCCCCCTTACATGCACATTTTTACCCCCTTCTCCTCCCTCCCCCATCACCCCCCCACTCTGCCCTTCCCCTAACCCTCCCCCTCCCCATAAAGCCTTGCCCCCCCTCATTTACCTTTTCCTGCCACTGGACGCGTAGGTAGGAACCTGTCACTCCCCCATCTGATATGGGCTGTCACCACCACACAATCAAAACCTGGTGCCCCAATCCCCTCCTTAGGGATGCAATACTTTCGACCACAAGGACCCTCAGAATCACTCCCCTGCTACCCCCCCATTACCTGTCATCGATGCCCAAGGTCTATGATAGTCCCCAGTCCGGTTCTGTCAAGGGGGTGCCCCCCATGATTCCCCTTCCCATCCCCCATCCCCCTCTCGCATTTTCACCTTAGCTTCGGAGGCCCTTGCCAACTCGCGACCTCCCTCCCGTTCCCTGATCAGCGAGTCCGCCACTTGCGGCCATCGGTGGGAATGGCTGAGGCACCATCTCTGATGTCCACTGCATTGAGTCAGAGTACTGCATTTCAAGATGTTCGAGTTCTTGCAATGTTCATGCTGATGATATAGTCAATATATTCCTTTATATTGTTATGCTCCCCTCCCCCTTTCCCTCTTTACCCCGCCCTCCGACTCCCTTCCCCTCCCTGAACTTCTCCCCCTCCCCTCCTCCTCATTGCAGTATAGATGTATCCATCATGCTATAACCTCCATTTTTGTACTATGTTGTGCGCCTGTCACACTGCTGTGGTTTTTCTTATACCCAATAAAGAATTACAACACATAAAACTAGTATAAGCCATAACTCAAGACAGGGAAAGGAAAAATTAATTTACAGCATTCAAAGAACATAGAATATATACAGATAATGTAGTCAAAAGGTTTCATACAGAATAAATAGGCTCAACGTCTATATTGATGTATCCGTCTTTTCTGGAATATGCGGGCACTGGGTTAGAGATTGTTTGAATAGAGGAGTTTTGAGCTGTTTCCTGAAAGTAGTGCGAGGTTCGAGCTTTCTAAGGTTCATGTGTCGAGAGTTGCATGTGGTAACGGCTGTTCTCGAAAATGATTATTTTTTTGCTAGTGAGGAACTGAATTTTTTAAGCTTTACCAACAGATAATATTTGCTTCTTGCTTCTCAGGCCATTAATCCTATTTCAATGGAAATATTCAGCTAAATAGGAGAAAGAGCTTGAAAAATATCCTAGCTGGTGTGGGAAGCCAGTGTAGGCCAATAAGCATTAAAGTTATGCAGACAGTTTTATTTATTGGCATTATAAGTCAGTCTCACCACTGAATGAAAGGCAGCTTTCATTGAAGCCAAATGTAATTGGGGGATTTCAGCTAGTAAGGCAATATGAAAATCTAGTTGGAATAGGACAAAAGCCTGCACTGCTGTCATGAAAGAGTTTGAAGGGATTAGTTGATGTATCTTCCCCAACAGAAGAAGACAGTAATTTGCTTCAGTCTTGTTAATGTATAGGATATATGTAAGTGCAGGATCAATGGTGAACCCCAGTGATTTAACTGATGGTTCAGGGGTTGTTAGAGTAAGTAACAAGGCTCAGAAGAAACAGATTCAACTTTTTTGCACATGAAGAGAGAAGAAGGAATTATTTTTTTTCAGAATTTAAGAGGAGAAAATTGTCTTTCATCTAAGATTGAAGAGGGCCGTGCCCAGCCGAAATGGCTACCAGGATGTGCCCTTAGGGAGCTCTGTCTTCTTGCTTCCTAATCCTTCTTTATCCTGTGCCCGCACTCCACCTGTGGACACCGAGGCATGCTGCTGCCCCCTGTACCCAACTGGTGGGCTGTGGGGACCTACTGAGGCCTGCCTACCCCTCCAGTCGGGATCCAATCGGCTAGGTGAAACATGCTGAGGCCCGCATTGCCTGGGGCCTACTCTGGGCCAGAAGACTTCTGGCTGCCATCCTTTCTGGGACTCATGGGAAGAGCCGCACAGACAGTGAAAGGATCTTAAAATGGGCCCCCTCCCCAGGAGACGTTGATGGCGGCTGCTTGGCCCGACCCTGCGACTCTTCCTGGGCCTTGCCGCCCCCTGATGACAGCATGCCGTAGACTGCGCTGCTAAGGGACTTTGGCAGTTCGGACTTTCAACGGCCGTGATAAGCTATGGGGTATGGGTGAAAGTGCGTCCCTCCCCCGAGAGACACTGTAAATGTAAATGTGTTTGTACTTGTATAGCGCACTGCTACCCAAATTAGGGTCTCCTGGCGCTGCACTCATACCGCTGTGGAACCCTTCCAGGCTTTTCCCTGTGAAATGTCCACTCCTGGGCACCCCCAAGGTGAAGCCAGGCATCCCAGTGTTGTTGTGGAGATTAAGCAAGCTATTGCCCAGAGTTGCAGAGTGGGACCCATGATTAGAATAGGCACCGAGGCGAGAATTAACAGGTCCGAGGAAATTGAGCCCAAGACCCGCCGAGGCGGGAATTGAACCCTGGTCCCGGGCCAGATCTCTGCATCAGGGTCTGCCACTCTAACCATTGAGCCACACTTCTCCTGTGGGGGTATGGGCTGCCTGCACTAGGCCTTGATGGCCCCTGAGGCCTGTGAATTTGGCACGGCCTGAGAAGTCAACTGCTGCTTTCTCACAGTCCTGCCTTGGTCTGTGGACCAGCCTCGCTGCCGTCTGCGGCTACATGAGTGGGGACACTGAGAGGGCCTGGTCCTTCGGTCGGCTCATGGCCCGGATCGTATGTGGCACTGGGTCCCCGGTGGCTGATTGGGCCGCCTGCTGCCTGGGAGGCTTCTGCCCCTGAGAAGAGGTTGGGAGTACGTTCCGCTTGCCTCGCCCTGGTCAAGGGCTGGCATTTGGAAATCTACTGCGGCTGGGAGAGGATGTGAGGAAGAGGACGGCTAATGGAGACTGGTGTTGCTGGGTGGTAAGTTGGCTACAATATGAGGGACCATGGCGCTGGACCTTGAGAGAGGCACTAGCATTGGCAGCGAACAGCTGTGCACTTGGCCTGATAAGTCTTCCCCCTGGGCGACAAGCATGGGAGTGCGCAATGGAGAAAGTGGGCTCCAATCCAGTTGGGCTGCTTGAGCAAAGGCCCTACCCTGCCAATTTGCTGAGGTCCCTGACACTGGCGTCCTGAACTGCCTCTGAATTTTGGTCTCAGTACTTGAAATACTTTACCCAGTGGTTTCCTCCTGGGTTGCAGGTGGCCTGGTGCTTTCTTATATCCTAGCCCGGAGGCTGAAGTGGGCTTGCCAGGATGAGGCTGAGTTTGGCAGGTACTAACAATGATATGCTTCTGAGTGGATCAGTCAGTGTGTGCGAGTGTCTCTGAATGAATCTGTGAGTGGGTGTATGAGTCTCTGACTGGGTCTTTGAGTGGAAGCATGTCAGTCTGACTGGGTCTCTGAGTTGGTGCATGAGTGCCTGAGTGGATCTGTGAGTGAGTGCATGAGTCTCTGAGTGCGTCTGTAAGTGGGTGCAAGAGTGTCTGAGTGTGTCTGTGAGTGGCTGCTTGAGTGTCTGAGTGGCTTTGTCAGTGGGTGCCATAGTACCTCAGTGGGTCTGTGAGTGAGTGCATAAGTGTCTCCGTGTGTCTGTGAGTGGGTGCATGAGTGTCTGAGTGCGTCTGTTAGTGAGTGCATGAGTGTGGCAATGGGTCTGTGAGTGGGTGGATGAGTTACTGAGTGAGTCTGTGAGTGGGTGCATGAGTACCTCAGTGGGTGTGTGAGTGAGTGCATAAGTGTCTAAGCGGGTCTGTGAGTGAGTGCGTGAGTGTCTGTGTGGATGTGTGAGTGGATATATGAGTGTCTGAGTGGGTCTGTGATTGACTGCAAGAGAGTGTCTGTGAGCGTACTATTTTTTTGCGCTTATTTACGATCTTTGCGAATTTGTCATGACACCAAATTTGTGAACATCGCATGTGGGACTGAAAAATCTGTTCTTCGACTGTGCCCATAAATTAAAATGGTGGGTGCAACTTGCTGCTCAGGTTGCTCTCAGCCAATCACGGCATTCCTGTTGGCACGCCCATTCTCTTCCCTGTTGATAGATTCTGGCTGCCTACATTTCTTCGCTGTTGATAGATTCAGGCTCCCTAATTTCTTCACTGTTGATGGTTTTAGGCTGCCTATCTTTCTTTACTGTTGAAAGATTCAGGCTGCCAAACTTTCTGATGGTATAGGCACCCCTGCATTCCTCCTGGGGATGGGGAGGTTGGATGTGTACATCTTGACACCAAGATGTAATCACCCTAATTCGGTCATGCATTAGTACAATGTAACTTTTATAATGTAGTTAGAGAGAGTGATTTATTTTGATGGCATGTATTTTTTATTTAATAGATAAAATCCGAATAAAAGAAATGTTCCCTTTGGATTTCCTCATTTGTGCTGAATAGAACTGTGAATCCTCCTTTTTGAATCAGTATCATAAAAAATTGTAAAGTGATGTAATCTGATCAAAATAACTTAAAAGTGGGTGAAAATTCAGTGCAGGCTTAAGGAGAAATTAAATGTGTTTTTGTTTAATATAAGATGTTGTGGAATCAATGGAAATATTTTACAGGCAAAATGGAAAAATAAACACAGTCTCAGTTAATTACAAAAAAAAGGGAAACATTAACAGCAGTAAATAGGCCTTTATAGGGCGTGTGAGAGTGTTCGGCCTACGTCTTTTAAAGTAACCTCAAATATGAGCAGAACACGGAGAATGCCTACTAAATTATGTCCTACACATGCTGTTTGCATTAATACAAGTGCTTTCTTCTTTAGTAAGCATCACTGGTTCGTGGAAAGTGGATCTTTGTATGCAAATCTTCTTGTCAATGTTTTTTGCAGGATTGTTGGAGGATTTCACAATAAAGCAATCTGTACGGGGCTGTAGAAAGAAAAACACTGAAAATGTTTAAAGACCAACACACAAGTTCTTAGCACAGCTAGTTCAACTTTCGGTCTCTTGGGTCCTTGATGCATTCTTGTCCAGTGCCAGAGAATGTATATATGTACGTACGTACGTTTGCATGTTTGTTTGTATGTCTGTATGTATGTGGCACAAACCTAGCCGAAAGGAGGGGAGCGCTCTACAGGGTCAGGCATGTAGAACCAGGAATGCACTACCACATTCCACTTTTATGATACCTGTTGGACTTGGCCCTTCTGGCAGGTTCACCCCTGAACTTTTTTGCTTTTATTGGTGACTTGGTGATAGTGGTTTTTGGTTCCTGCGCACTTTCCCTGTGTCCCAGGGTAAAGTGCGTGCGCACTCTGAGTGCATGTGGTGAGATAGGCCTGCCCTCCCATAGGAATGCATGGGGAATGTATGTGTACCTAGTAGTTCCTGATGCGTGGGGTGTGCAGGCCCGAGTTTGGTATGTGCGGACTCGTGTGATTGAATGCTGCGCGATGATGTGTGCGGCGTGCATGTACCTAGTGTGGAAGTGCCACTTCTAGAAGTGGGCACTTCTGTGTGCAGTGTGTCTGGCGTGTGATTGGCTGGAGCTGGCTGGTGAGCCTGGCTCCAGGAGTCTGGTTGGGTCTGCCCCAGTGGTGAGTGTGAGATTAGCATGCTGATGGCTGGGGAGGAGTGCACCTTGGACCTGAATAGGGCAGGGCTTTCCCCACACAATGCTGGCTCCGCCCCCTGTGGTGCGACTGACGACCCTAGCCCTGCCAGAGAATAGAGTGAGAGGCTGAGCACATCAAGGGTGCTCCCCAACCAGCTGCGACTGGTTTTCCCCCTCACCCTGAAACAAGAACAAATGGTTTTAGTGTATAAAAATGGGGCTGTGTCCCCACAGAAACTGTTCTCTGCCAGGATCCTACTTTTAGGGGGGGCCTGCTGCTGCTGGGCGCCAGGAGAGACCGCCACTGGGGACTGCCTCCCTGCTGGAGGGCCCTGTGAGCTAGCCCCTGGGCCCAGTCTTTGCCCCCTACCCCTACAAGACTTTCCCTGGACTTTGCATTGCTAGAGGAGAGCATTTCCTCTGCCTCCTGGACGCCTTTATTCCCAGGGACCTGGCCTTTAAGCGCTGGGAGCGCCTTATTTTGCCCCTAAGCGCCTGGAAGCGCTTTTATTTCCCTTCAGCGCTCAGGAGCGCTTTGTTGCTGCAAGCCGGTGCCCACCCGGCATTTGCCCTGTTCTGGACTGATCCGGAGGTCCCCTGGCAGGTGCCCACCCTGCCAGGGACATTGCCGCAATATCGAGTGCCCACCTCGATTTATTGAATTCTAAAAGCGCCGGTGCCCACCCGGCATTTGCTCCGTGAATCGCCCTCCGGCGCCCGACCAGGAAGTCAGGCGGGCCGGGGGCAGGCCTCCGGGACAACCGGAACAGGAAGTGGGAAGGCAGGAGCCTACCCCGCCTCCCACCGAGGACTCGTGCTGATTTGAAAGCCCCGGAGCCGGCAGGAGCCTACCCTGTGCCCCGGGGCCCTGGGGAGAAGTACTGCGCCCCCACCCAGGCGGGAGCCCACCCCGCACTGGGACGTGCTGCCGGCTGAGGAAAGAGCCTTCCCTGACGATCCCGGTGAGTGAGGGCTCCGAGGGGGGGTCTGGCCCACATTTCGCTCCCGCCCCAGCGGGGGCCTTTCTATGCTCGAGTCCCAGAGTAGGACTCCAACCTTCTGGGGACAGTATTCTTTAGCCGTCCAGAGCGCGAGTGGCGCTCCAACTACGGGGGCATTTTCCTGCAGTCAGAGCGGCCCCGGAAGGCAGCGGGCCGCTCCAACGAAGGGGCAGAGTATTTGTTTCGAGCCCACGAGGCTCTAACGGGGCACATTTGTTTACAGAGCCACGGAGGCTCTGGGGGCCTTTCACCTTACTTCTCGAGTCCAGGACCAGGACTCCAACGGGGAGGGCCATCGTTGTTGTAGAGCGCCAGGACGCTCTAGTGGGGCAGTTTCATTTCTGTTTAAGGTGAACCCACGAGGCTCCACACATAAGGGGGCATTGCTTTCGCAGAGCCCAGTGAGGCTCCAACGTGTGACATTCGTTCCAGGGGCACAGTGGTGCCCACGCTCCTCTCCACAGCTGCCCAGCACTTAGTGGGCAGCTGCAACGTTTAGGTTGGGGCGCTTTGCGCTGACTGCGTGCGCAGTCTTGCCCTGACTCTGCTGGACACAGCGTGTCCTAGCCCCGACAAGGCCAGTTGGCCTAGGGACTGCCACAGGTGGTGGCTTATGTGAGTTCTTGCGCTATTGTTCCTTTCCTGCACCTCTGAATGTGTTTTTATGCGTCATGTGCCTTGTTTTACACCTCTGAATGTTTTTATGCATCATGTGTTTTCCTTCCCTACACCTCTGAATGTGATGCATCATGTGTAACGCCCTATTACCCCTACAGGTATTGTGATACTTAGGTGGTTGTTTGTTTTCTCCTAGTACAGGTGGTGCTAGTGAGGTCCTGGTTCCCTGCGCGATATTTTCCTAAGGTGGTTAGGGTTGCGTAGGTGGTACTTACCTGATACCAGTAGTTACTGGTTGTGTGCTATACATGTTATTTTGTGCTACAGTAATTTTATTCCTATGTCCTATGTGCTAATTTCTACAAAGTGCTAATTCCTGACAGTGGTCCATGTGGCCCTGTCCCCTGTACATATAATCCCTTGTAAATTCTGCCCGTGCCTGTTGGCACATTGTAAAGTGTGTGTTTTTATCTAATGTGTTGTGGTATAATACAAAGGTTATTTTTATATAATACCTTGTGTGGAGTTTCCTTTGTGGTGGGCCTTGGGTGTTGTTGCTGGGTGCGTGCGCAAACGCTTTACACATCGCCTCCGGGATCAGCCTGACTGCTCGTGCCAAGCTACCAAGGGGATGAGCAGGGGTTATCTTTGGCGTGTAACTCCCCAGCCCTGACTAGAGTGGTGGTTTCTGCCTGGCTTTGGCGCAAGCCCTAGCCAACCAGAAATCCCATTTCTAACAATACCCAACATGTTCTCTCAAACACCATAGTCTCATTATGAAGTTCCCTTGAAGGGGCTGGTAAAAGGAGTCCCCCTGCTGAAATTGCGAGATACCCACTAACTCCACAGATTTTGTCTTTCACCTGAAATCTCCACCTACTACAGGCCTGTAATACTCCCCTCCTCGCAAGAGTTAACGATGCACCACTGTCTGTAATTCCTGGGGTGGATGGGAGTCAAGTTAACAAGAATTACTACGGGGCTCTCGTAATGAGGCCCTATATATATATATATATATATATATATGTATATATATATATATATATATATATATATATATATTATCTACTGGAGGTCGCCAGTAGATAGTTATAGTTAGGACCGTGTTTCCATAGGAAATCCGCAACATTCTATTTGGAATAACTTTGGCGCCGGTTGACGAATCCTCGCGAAATTTTCAAAACTAATGGGGCGCTACGCTCCGCTCCTACCCTGAAAGTCTCGGGGGGATTCGTCAAGCGGGGGCTGAGAAAAGAGGGGGGTCCCAAAACGCGTTTCCCCCATGCATTTTTCCATAGGACCTTTAGACACAGCTACAGCCCGAACGGCTGAACAGAATTACTTGAAATTCGGCAGAGAGGTAGTCCTCAGGTCAAGGATGTGCCTTTTGTAGGTCTGGTGTAAATATGTTCAGTAGGTCCTGAGAAAATAGCATTTAAATCAATATATATATCTGTAAGCGCGCTCCGTGCGCTTACCGTAAGCTTACCGTACGCGTACGGTGCCATGCGCGAGCTCAATTCTGATTGGTGGTTACATGACTGTAAACATTCGAATCGGTCGAAATCAGGAAGTGTCGGCCGCCATTTTCTGTCTCTCGCACTGAGAAACAAAGGTGGGGAACGTGAAACGGGGGCAACGAAGAGAGTTGCAGACCCCCTAGTGTTTGTCAGGGGGTCCAAGAAGGACCCAATAGTACGAAAAATAAATGTAATAATTTTTTTAAAAAATCGCGGGGTACGCGTACGGTAAGCTTACCGTACGCGCACGGCAAAAAAAATAAAAAAAAAAAAATAAAGAAGTAACAATCATATTTATTAAATAAATTAAAGGACCCACAAGGGAGAAAAAAACAAATGTTACTGCGTAAAAAAAGGCGAGGCGCGCACGGCATGGACTGCGCAATGTGGGCGCTCGGTGCGCGAAGCGCACCGAGCGCCCACAGCGCGCGCACGGTGCGCCAAACCCACCGTGCGCGCAGGGTGTGCGCATAGTGAAAAACCAGAAAAAAAAATAAAAAATAAATACATAACTTAGCATTTAAAAATCCGTACAAATTCACTGAAAAAACCATAGGTTTCACACACGTTATAGTTAGGAATTATCATTTACAAAACCTTGCAAATTCACTTAAAAAACCATAGGTTTCACACATGTTATAGTTAGCTGTACATTTCACTCGTAAAAAACCAATGAAATTCCACGTTATAGTTAGATCAGGTAACTATAACTTGCGCGACCGCAATCCACAATGTGTAATTTCAGATGTCATCATTGATGTAATGAGTGATGTCACTGACCATGTCATGAGTGATGTACTATGTGACGTCATCAGCAGTTTATTGTGGGCGCGCAAGTTATAGTTACCTGATCTAACTATAACGTGGAATTTCATTTGTTTTTTACGAGTGAAATGTACAGCTAACTATAACATGTGTGAAACCTATGGTTTTTTAAGTGAATTTGCAAGGTTTTGTAAATGATAATTCCTAACTATAACGTGTGTGAAACCTATGGTTTTTTCAGTGAATATATATAAATAAGCAAAAAAGGAAAATGACCAACCATGAACGACAATACAATAATCTTATGACAAAACTAAAAAAAGAAAACAAAATAGTTATCAGAAACTCCGACAAAGGGGGAAACATTGTACTTTGGCCTATGGATAAATATTTGGAAGAAGCTTATTCTCAGTTGAATGATGTGCAGTGTTATCGTAGAAGTACAACGGCAAAATATAAGACTATGATAAATCAATTTCATTCAAAACTATTGGCCTGGAAAAGTGTGGGACTGCTATCCATGGAAGAGTTTAAATATCTAAAGACAGAATACCCACAGACTCCATCCATGTACTTTATTCCTAAGGTCCATAAGAATATTCAGAAGCCCCCCGGAAGACCAATAATATCAGCTATCAACGGGCCACTTGAACATATGTCCCGTTATATTGACTTTTTTCTCCAAGACCATGTGAAGAAACTAAAATCATTTGTGCAGGACACTGGGGATTTTATCAAGAAAATCGCTAACATCCAATGGCAGGAAGGGTATTTTCTTTTGGCCTTAGACGTATCCTCACTGTATACATGCATTAGGAATCAGGATGGGCTAAAAGCAGTTGATCATTTTCTGACTAACAGACCATTGCATTATGTACAACACAATAAGATGATAATGGATATGTTGGGGTTCTGCCTAGAGAATAATTTTTTTATGTTTAAACATCAAATGTTCCAGCAAATTCAAGGTGTGGCTATGGGGGCCAGCTTCTCCCCTAGCTACGCATGCCTTTTCATGGGCTGGTGGGAGGAGCTGGTCCTCATGAAAACATATGAGCAGACTTATAAAGAAAATATTGTATGCTGGTTACGTTACATAGACGATCTCTTTATTATATGGAAGGGAACCCAGGACAAAGCAATTAAATTTGTTAAGTCATTGAATGACAACGATGTAAATTTGCAGTTTACATCGACTATAAGCAACAAAAATATAACTTTCCTAGATGTTCAAGTGAATATAACAAACAACAGTATGAACACTTCATTACATCGTAAGGAAACAGCAGGGAATACTCTGCTTCATGCCTCTAGCGCCCATCCCCCGCATCTAATACATAGCATTCCCTATGGGGAAATGCTTCGAATACAGAGAATTTGTAGTGAGAAAGAAGACTGCTACATTAAGCAACAGGAATGTAGACAGCGATTCCTTGATAGAGGATACACAAATGCATCAATTAAAAATGCGATTGATAAATCTAACAGGCTTGCTAGACACGAGCTCACACAAAACGTGAAAGCAAGTAAGGAAGAAGAACAGACTCATGCTGAACCCACCAGACTTATTCTGACTTACTCAAAGCAAGAGCAGCAAATAAGAACTATAATAAGAAGAAATTGGCCAATAGTTCATGATGACCCCATAATTGGTACACTATTGCCTAAACAGCCTGCTATCACATATAGAAGAGCGGCTACAATGGCCAATGTTCCAGTTAAGAAAAACCCTGAGGAAAGTGAGAAAGTGGGATGGTTGGTGGCAAGGAAGGGCTTTTTTAAATGTTCTGTATACAAAGCATGTAACTATGCTTTAAATAGAACCACCTATCAGACAGCATTTAGTGGTGCGACAAGAGAGATCAGACAACATTTGACTTGTCGCACTGAGTTTGCAGTATATGTGTTACAGTGCTCCTGCAACCTACTGTATATAGGTAGCACGAAGTTACAAGTCCATAAGCGCATATTGCAGCACATTAGAGCCATCACCAACAGTGACACAAGCTATCCTGTAGCTAGACATTTTAAGGCACATCATGAAAATAACTTAAAACATCTTCAATATTTTGTGATTGATGCGATACCCCCACTCGGCAGAGGGGGAGATCGGGAACAAAAACTTAGGCGCCTCGAAACACGCTACATTTTAGAGTTAGATACCAAATTTCCAGGGGGTCTGAATACTAGCGAGGATTTGCACACATACCTTGACTAGAAATTGCGCATTAATCTGATTTTGGCAATTAAGTTGCTCCTGCAGGCATTGTCAAGAAATGAATATTAACCAGTGGGCAGGTGGTGACATATGTTAGAATATGGATTTGTGGGTATGAACAAATAATTTTAAACATCATGTTTGTGTAATAATTGGTATTAGTATTTAATATTTAATATTTAACATTTAATATTTAATGTTTATTGTATATTATTCAATACTTATATGAAAGAAGTTATTTTTAAATACCTACATTTTATGTTCTGCATATTTTACCACCATTATATGAATCTATGTCTCTCCTTTTTACTTCACTGATTTTAGAGTTAATGTCTTACTGTTGGTTGATTGATTTGAATTGGTACAGACAATAATGATGGATTGATTATGCTGGTATTTTACCTACTATGCAAGGAGAGGGTTTGTTTTAACGGATCACATGTGTATATTTTAGAAATCAATTATTTATATTCATATTTATTTATTTATTTATTTATATACTTGTATATTTCTTAATTCCACACATGTATTTTCGACTGCCCTTTGTCAAAGTATACCCAAACAGAGATCTGATACATTTGGCAGTCATCCAATCTCCTACAGTACAATCGTTGTCTGTTCATAATACTACACCAGTCTCAACCAGCAAATGCATGGCACATGAACATCTCCAGTCCACGATATAATCTATCATAAGAGTCAGCTCAGACATTGAATAGTCTGTGACATAAGAAAACAAATCTTGTGACTATTATTTCAATCAAATGCTGAGGGAGGTTATATAGTCTTATAGTCCCTCAGCACAAGTTTTTAAGCACTTTTTGAACTTATTTGCACTTTAAATAATTTTTTTTAAACACCGGTTCCTTCACTAATTTTCAAAACATTTATTACACGGGTATATTTTAGTTTCACACAGGTCCCATGCAAAACAATCTATACAAGCAATCGGAAAACATATAGGTATTAGGCATTTAAGCCATTATTTAATCGTTTGATATGACTCTATGAATATGAAGTTATAAGAGTTTACCAATAATTGACATGACAAGTGGGTAATTTTATAAAAGGCTTGTTAGCGATAAAAATTGTAAAACCTATAGGTCTGTCTTTTAAAATTACACACTGTTGTAATGTTTTAATGTTTTCCATGTTTACTCACCATGTGACCATGTAATTTCACTTTAAAAATGTATCCTCCCCGTGCAAGCGCTGTCATGTGATCAAGGCAGAGGAGCTGCCGAAACGCGTCATGGTGGAAGGTGTGCTTGCATATTAAAATCTACTAAGCACCAAATTGGGTCCATTCTCGCTTTTTTCCAGCAGCTCAGCAAGGAGAAGTAGAGCGAGCGTTCTGCTGATATATATATATATATATATATATATATATATATATATATATATATATATATATATATATATATATATATTACCTACTGGCGGTCGCCAGTAGGTAGTTATAGTTAGGACCACGTTTCCATAGGAAATCCGCAACATTCTATTTTGAATAACTTTGGCGCCGGTTGACGAATCCTCGCGAATTTTTCAAAATAGGTGGGGCGCTACGCTCCGCTCCTACCCTGAAAGTCTCGGGGGGATTCGTCAAGCGGGGGCTGAGATAAAAGGGGGGTCCCAAAACGCGTTTTTCCCATGCATTTTTCCATAGGACCTTTAGACACAGCTACAGCCCGAACGGCTGAACAGAATTACTTGAAATTTGGCAGAGAGGTAGTCCTCAGGTCAAGGAAGTGCCTTTTGTAGGTTTGGTGTAAATCTGTTCAGTAGATTCTGAGAAAATAGCCTTTAAATCAATATATATATCTGAGCCAGCTTACGGTGCGCTTACCGTACGCGTACGGTGGCGTGCGCGAGCGCGATTCTGATTGGCCCTTAGATCTTAGTAAACATTCGAATCGGTCGAAACCAGGAAGCGGCGGCCGCCATTTTCTCTCTCGCACTCTGACAGGGGGTTGAAAAACAAAGTGCAAATCATGTAAAGGGGCTGTTTACACAGCTCCCAAGCACCTAGCCATGTCGAGGGAGTCCCCAACGATCCCCCAAGTGAAAAAAGGCAATTTTAATTTTTTCGAAAATTTCGCCGATTACGCTTACCGTACGCGTACGGTAAGAAATAATAATAAAATAAAAAAATATCCACATTCTCCCCACCCCGTGTGCAAAAGGTGCCCGAAGGCCACCTTTTGTGCATGGCTCATCAGAGATAAACAAAACATATATTTTACCTGTCACAACGATGCTCATCATATGACCTCCATGTGCGCACGGTGCGCGAAGCGCATCGTGCGTTCATGGCCCATCTAGCGTAACGTGGGCACGCGGTGCGCGAAGCGCACCGCGCGCACGGAACGAACTGCGTTAAGTGGGCGCGCACGCCACAAATGGCGTAAAGTAACTTAGCATTTAAAAAACCGTACAAATTCACTGAAAAAACCATAGGTTTCACACACGTTATAGTTAGGAATTAGCATTTAAAAAACCTTGCAAATTCACTGAAAAAACCATAGGTTTCACACATGTTATAGTTAGCTGGACATTTTACTGATAAAAAACCAATGAAATTCCCCCGTTATAGTTACTGTAGGCAACTATAACTCACGCGACCGTAATCCTCTGCTGATGACATATGTGTCTTTATGAAAAAAAAATATTTGTAATATATGTATAGCTAAAATTTAATGGAAGAAGACATGGGCAAATAAGTGTCTAAATACAGTATTAGCATCAGCAGAGGATTGCGGTCGCGTGAGTTATAGTTGCCTACAGTAACTATAACGGGGGAATTTCATTGGTTTTTTATCAGAAATGTCCAGCTAACTATAACATGTGTGAAACCTATGGTTTTTTCAGTGAATATATATATATATATATATATATATATATATATATATATATATTTGTTTATACAGAGTTTTATATAGCGCAAACTTGACCAGAAGGCATCAGGTATCAGAGCGCTTTACACAAGCACGAGTTGCATTACATGAGGACAGATTCATTTTTGTCAAGCCTAGGGAGATTAAGTGATTTGCCCAGAATCACAGGATGTTATACCTCCTTGCCGAGACTCGAGCCCGGTTCCCCAGATTCGAGGTCGACTGCCCTAGCCGTTAGGCCAACTCCTCACCGAAGTAGAGGCAGACAACTCATACTCCAGAAACACTAATCCAGCAGGGGCAGATTGACAACACCTTTTATGTACCTTCCCCCATCTTCTCTGGGATTTGCCCATAAAAACATTTTGCCCATGACAAACTGAGTTCTCAGAATTTAGGCGCATAAGTGAACAAGGGGATTAGGAGATAGAGGTTCCAATTCAAGTATTTGCATAATTGCCAAAATGGAAACCACAAAATTCCAAAGAAGAACTTACTTTCACAATTGAGCTTGACTGCAGCTTGATGGTGATTACGATGCACATTACACAGCCATCACCAAATAGAATATTGATCCAAGCTAGGACAATACTGGCCCCATGGCATGACTATCCCCAGATAGGCCAGAGAAGAGACAAAGGATCTAAGAAGGAAAAAAGGATGGCATATCTGCAAATAATTAGTACGTTAGTAAAACAGTAGTAGTATTTATTTATTTGGATACTTGTGAGGCACAGCATATTGCAAGTGCCTCAATGTGCCAAAAGCATTCCTTTAAAACATTGAACACCAATAGATTTGAACAACATACCCAATTTATTAAACAAGTCACCTATAATCTCAACTTCAAAATGAAAATAGCAGCAAAACTGCTATGACACCAAATGAAGTCAAAGTCCCCAAACACATTGGGCACTCAAAACTCCTCAGCCCTCATCCTCATTTCCACGCTAGTACTCGTCAAGACCCACCACTGCAAACGCTAAGAGATTACTACACATCATGAATCTCAGTGGTGCTGACACTGGGACAGCGCAGAAACCTCGGTAACGGGGAAAACCAAAAACCCCGCACCAATATCCTTCCCTTTAGGCAGACCGGTCGTCACGCTTAACTCACTATACACACACATCCATTGGTGGGGCCCATAACACCAATACTCACACACTAACCATTCACCGGTCTGCACACAGTTGGAAGGATGAGCGGTTTCAAGCGCTCAACATGTGGGGGAAACACCTATAGGGAAAGAAAGAGTTAATTTACAAAATATACATTATTACCCTTCTGCCTACAGAGCCTCAATCCTGAACATCATGGCACTCCCTGCATGTGGTCAATGGACCAAATAGTTGGATTGGTTGATGGTGATTTAGAACCAGCTAAAACACATTCAAGATTTAGATCTTACTTTCCTCAATAAACCACAAACTCATTTCGTGTTTAATCAATATCTGTTTATCTAGATTTCTGAAAGAGTTAATTATTAAATTTCAAATAGAGCGCGGAACATCATATTTACCTAATCTGGCTAATTGGAGTCCTCTTAGTCATTAGTTCATGTTGCAGTCAGTTGTCAGAATTCAAAAGTCTTTCGCTCAGCACGCTACAGTCTCAATAGATCAGCATAGACCAGAGACGTGCAAGCATCTGTCAGTGCCCATAGAATCTTAGAAAAGTTCGCAATTTTCGATAATTGGGCAGCATCTGGATCGTCATCCGCGCATCAGCAGCATAGCGATAGCATGGACATCATCGGGCATCGGGAACCTCTCAATGAACCAATGAACGAATGAAAGAACGAACCTCTCTATTCTACCGCGCATTTTTATAGTAATATCAAAGGAAGAAGATACATTTTATTATTTTAAAACAGTCATGATTGGTCGGTTAGGATCATTCAGTGCTGACATTCGCAATATTTGGTACAGTTCAGGGGAGATGTAATGGCTTCCTCTAAAGTCAGTCCGTTCTAGTTCTTATGTGATCCGCTATTGTCTTTCGTCTTGGCAGTCATCCCACAGTGTTCTTGCTTGTGCTTATTAGGTACATAGTTCATGACGAGGTCTGGAAGTTATAATTGCAGCTGAGCACTTCGCTCCATGCCTCGTGGGACAGTGGCCATTTTGGGGTGTCGAGTCGGCAGCCATTTTGAGATTTAGGCCCAAGCGTTAACTTAAGCGAAACAAACACAAAAGAGTAATTAATGCATAGAAATAATAAATCTAATGTTAACCCCTTACTAATCCCCTTATGTGCTTGTATTTATCTAGCGTATAGCAACATTTAAAGCGTTTATATTCACCATTTTGGTTCTCCTCTCGAGCAACATTACAAAGACGTTACAAAAGCAACATATATCATGCAATATTCTATTCAATATATATATACTACTGTTAGTATGCGTACGGATTTTAGTCAAAATGGTTTTTTGCCATGCGATATGCAATCCCACGTGTAAGGTTGGTTATTTAATAATGTTGGCTTAATATTCATGCAAAACTCATTTAATAATATTATAATTAATAGATTATTCAATTAGTATTTTCATGCTAAATGGGGGAGGCATACAAAATTTTGTACTACCCGCTCCATCAATCCCCCCTTTGGTGATTTCATCACCACACAAATAAAATTTTGTATTAATTTCTCAAGAAAGTGATATGAATTCTTTTTGGTTAATTTACATTTCTGTTTCCCCAATTTCTTCTCTTCTAGCTGTTTTATACATGCTTTCTTTCATCTTTTCTAATTCTATTTCTTCAAATTACCTCGTTTGTCTCTTACTCTGTCTTCTTTTTAAATTTTCACTTTTCAGCTTTTTCTGTATTTTCTTCCTTTTATGACACATACACACCAATCTTCGAATTAATACTATAAAAATCACACATATTAATGGAAATAAGATTCTACCTATAAAGGTACTACCTAAGTTTATCAGGAAATTTTTAATAGACGAAAGTTTATTCCCAATTCTCTCCCAAACACTTTCAACCTCCAGTTGTTTAATTTCCTAATGCAATTCAGTTATATTCTTAATGTAAATTTTCAGATATTTACTTTCGTCTGGAATGTAAGTACAACAATGTTGAACTTTCAGCATTCCACAAACTCCACCCTCTTTTGCCAATAATATATCAGGGGCAAGTCGATTCTGCATTACCATGGCACGCATGGCAAACATTTCTGTATTTACCAATAAAAATCCTCCAGCGGTGCTTGTTGACAAGCGATCCACTACTGTTGATAGTTTTCTAATTTTGTGTGCATTCAGAGAGATTCCCACTGCTGGTATCAATGCTCCAAATATGTCTCCTACAATTTCTGACCAAGATTCTCTCTTTCTACGTGCTAAATGACTACCTAATGTATGTACACCATCTTCTTCTCTTCCCATATGAAATATCTTTGGAAAGACTAGACCTACATAACATGTGCCATACCAATGGTCTGGCAAACGATAGTATGCCTTGTTCCCGCAGATAAAATATAACCCAGGAAAAACTGGATCATTTCCTCCTTTAAATCCCCATCAACCCATGATTCGGTATGTATCATGGCACTCACTACTACCTGCAAAATAATTATCGTACGCAGTTTGATTCCTTCTAATACACAACTTCCCTTTCTGAGGCCAATCTAAAGCCATAGTTGGACTAGCTTCTCCCTTCAAGTGTTTTTCCATTTCAACATCCCAGACTGTTTTCTCCTCTTTTCCCTCAGATACTTTCTTTTGCATTTTCAATCTTCTTTCTTCAACCATATCCAAAAACGTCTTTTCTTCCTTCTTTAGGTTATTCCTAAATATGTATTCTAATGTTAGTTCCTTTGTTTCTAAGAAAAATTCACCTTTGCAGGCTTTACTTTATTCAATTTGTTAATCACAGGAACTTGTGAAAATATGTTATCTACATCTGAAAAATAATATTCTAATTTACCTGTTTTATAAAACAAACTAGCTATCAAACTACATGTTATTCCATAAGTTACTGGAAGGTGATGGTAAGTCACTCCCTCCGATACTGATGCAGGTAACTGCATACACACATAGCAGTCTCTCACGTCCATTGTCTTTACATATTCGTATAAAAGTTTTGAAAACACAGTGTTAGAGAAATCATTTATAGACCTGTCTTTATGTAGATAGTTTCTATTTATTTTAGTCTGATATACTTTCTGAATCTTCTCTATCTTAGTCTTATTATCACTATGTCCTTCTATTGTGTCTATGGTAACTTTAAATGAAATCATTAAGGCTAATACACTCCACAAAAGCATTAGTAATCCTGTACAACAACAACACATTTTAAACCACCTTCTAATGATCAGTGTCTTTTGACTTAGCCTCTTCTACTTCACAACTAGTTTTGTCTAACCCAAGGCTCTAAGCACCTACTTGGTTCTACCAGTTTTGTCTTTTCTTGTATTCTATTTCTTTTCCATTAGCAGCAATTTCGTCTTTTTCAGTTTGGCATTTGGTCGTCTTTCACTTTTCTCTCATAATCTTGATACAGAACTTCCTGATCATCCGTCTCTTCTCCAATAACGGACAAGATAACTCTCAGGATTTCCGATTCTTCGTCTTCCTCAACCACTTCTGGTACAGTCACCTCTGGGTTTTCTTGGCTATCCGCCTCTTCTTTTATTTCAGGCAGGGCCACATACGTCCATTCTGGTGACTTATACTTCTGGTTGGGTTTTCTTGTTCTTTTGTTTTCCTCAGTTGTAACTATTGTGTCATCTTTTGACTTTTCTTGGCTTGATACTTCATTCACCTGTTCTGCTCTTGGTGAATTCACTCGTGTCAATCGATATCTTAATCTCTTTATCTTGGTAGGCCAGATTTCATCTCTTGCTGGTCTTTTCGGTTTATTTCCTTTATCGTTCTTTTCAGCTCTCCATGCTCTTTTTCTCAGGACTCGTCTTTCTGGTACTCCCTCATCACTTTCTTCTGTTTCTGTTTCAACTTGCTCTTTACTTTCAGTTATTCCACTTTCCACCACTTCTTTTATTTTCCCTTCTTCTGTCCCTCCTCGTGTTTCTTGTACAATATCTTCCTGCTGACTAACTATCCCTTCCTCTAACTGGATGTCAGTATTCCATACAACTCCTCGAGGATCTTCCGCAATAATCTTTCCCTCTCTCCATGTATCTTGCACCTGTTCATCTACTTTTGTTATTTCGGGTGGAATTTCTCTTAGTTTTTCTTCTGGAATCTCTTTATCAATAACTTCTTTGATTGTCCCTTCACTGCTTCTCTCTTTTCCTGAGCATACTGGTATTTGTTCAATCTCTGAATCTGAGTTGGTATCAGAAATCTGTATTCGTCTTCTCAAAGGGATATTCTCTGGGGTAACGATCAAACATGGCTCTGACTCCCCCCTTTCAGGATTTTCTCTTGTTCTTACTTCTTCAGTGTCTGATTCAGAGCTACCTTCTGACTCGTCATAATATTCTCGTTCTTGGCTATCCACTGGATTTGGGTGGTGGCATCCGCTCCAACCTGATGAAACACAGAATGAACTGCGTCAGCCAGCACCTTACAGTAATCCAACACCAAGTCATCAGATATAGGCAACAGCTTGTTGACTGGTATGAATACATGGCGCATTGCTCTTCCCATGATAATCTCATGAGGACTCAAGCCCGTTGTTCTATCTGGAATTGATCTAATAGTCATGAGTACCAGAGGCAACACATCAGGCCATTTCAAACCTGTGGCTAAACACATTTTTCCCAATCTGTTTTTTATAGTACCATTCATTTGTTCCACCACACCAGAAGCCTCTGGGCGATAGGCACAATGTAGTTTTTGTTATACATTCAATGCTTCACTAATCAATTTTATGATCTCATTATGGAAATGCTGTCCTCTGTCTGATTCAATTGTAACTGGGAACCTGAATCAAGGGATGAATTCCCTCAACAGTAGTTTTGCTACAGTAATTCCATCACTCCTTCTTGTGGGATATGCTTCTACCCACCTAGAAAACAAACAGACCATTACTAGAACATACCTCAAACTATTACAAGGCGGCATCTCAAAGAAATCAATCTGCATTCTGGTGAAAGGCCCTCCTTCTCGACCTATCGTTCCTAGACTTACTACTGTTTTTCTTCCAGGATTGAACTGCTGACATATAAGGCATCTTTGACAAAGACTCTCAGCTACAAGTCTAAATTTTGCATTGTACCAAGTTTGCTTGAAGGACCGAATCATCGCATCCCTCCCTAGATGTCCCTGTCCATGATACATCCGTGCCGTGGCAGATATCATGCTATCAGGCATGACTGGTCTTCCATCTCGATAAACCCAAACATGATCCGTTTCTCTTGGTGCACAAACTGCTTTTACCCACTGTCTCATTTCCTCATCTCCTGCTTCTTCCTGCAATTGCCTCACTTCTTCCCAGGTACCCACAATGTTAGTAAACATTAGAGTTAAAGAACTAATTTCCCTCTCTTTGGCCCTGTTCACGGAATTCTGATTTCGAGCACAATATTGAGCCATATCATTGGCATATTTATTTCGAACCGCGAGATATTCAGCAGTTTGCACATGGGCAGCACACTTCACAACAGCCAATTGTTGAGGCAGCTGTATCGCCTCAAGCAATTTTCCAACCACTTCATCATTCTTTATAGGAGTTCCACTTGAAGTCAGAAATCCTCTCTGTAGCCATATCTGGCCAAAATCATGCACAACACCAAAGCCATACTGACTATCAGTTATCACAGTCACTCTCACATTCTTCCCAATATTGCATGCTCTAGTCAAGGCTATAAGTTCAGCAACTTGGGCCGATTTTACTCCTTTCAGGTAAGATGCTTCCATTACTGCTGCAACTGTGCATACTGCATATGCTGCACTCAAATTTCCTTAGTCTGTTCTCAAACATGATCTATCTACAAACATCACAAAGTCGCTCTCAGACAAACGTACATCCTTTATATCAGGACGTGGTTTGGTACAGATATCCAAAACATCCAAACAATCATGATCCACTTTATCTCTGACTTCGACATTTTCAGCATCAGGCAATAGCGTTGAAGGATTCACATTCAAACATCTCACAAGGCTCACATTTGTTGCACCTAATATGACTTTCTCATACTTAGTCAGCCAACTATGTGTCATGAACTGAGTGCGACTCCTTGTTGAAAGGATTGCCACATCATGAGGTACAAACACTCGCACAGGATAGCCCATCAAAATTCCCTCACTCTGTTCCAGACTCTTACAAGTAGCAGATACTGCTTTCAAACAACCTGGCAAGGCTACAGCTACAGGGTCTAACATAGCTGAAAAATATGCAATTGGTCTTCTCAGTTTTCCATGTTTCTGTATCAATACGGAAAGTGCACATCCATTCCTCTCACTGCAGTACAGCTCAAACTCCTTTTCATAGTCAGGCATTCCTAATGCTGGCGCTTCACACAAACTGTCCCTCAATTTCTTAAAAGCTGCTAATTCTTCCTTACCTAAGTCAATGGGATCTTTCACGTCACTTCTCGTCAGTCGTACCAAAGGTTTGGTAATCAGGGAAAAATTACTTATCCACTGACGACAATATCCAACCATTCCAAGAAACATCCTCACTTCTCTTTGTGTCATTGGGGCTCTCATTCCTTTTATTATCCTGATTCTGTCTATTGTTATTTTTCTTAGTCCTTTTTCAATTTTGTGACCCATATATTGTACTTCTTTCTGACAAAATTGCAATTTTGATGGTGACACTTTAAGTCCTCCATCTGCTAAATGATTTAACAATGCTATGGTGTCCACTACACAAGCTTCTCAAGTCTTCGACGCCACAAGTAGGTCGTCGATATATTGGACTAGTACTGAATTTTCGGTCATTTCTAAATCTTCCAAAGACTTTTTCAATATCTGATTAAATATCGAGGGACTCTCCGTATACACCTGTGGGATTCGGCACCAAGCCAAAATACGTTCGCCAAAACGGAACGCAAAAATTTGCTGGCTATCATGGTGCAACGGGATGGAAAAGAAAGCGTGACATAAGTCAATCACTGTGTACCATTCTGCATCATGAGGAATCTGATACAAAATCGCAGATGGATTTGGTAGAATAGGACAACATGATACAACAATTTTGTTTATCTTTCTCAGATCCTGCACTATTCTGAACTTACCATTAGGCTTTTTCAGTCCCATAATTGGTGAATTACATGGACTACTCATTATTTCTCTCAAAATTCCTTGTTTAATCATTTTCTCAATTATAGGAGTAACTCCTTCAATTATTTCAGGTGTCAATTTATATTGAGGAACATTTGGGTAGCTTATTCCTTCCTTCACTGTTACCTTTACAGGATCCACATTTCTCATCAACCCTACATCTTCTCCTGTAAAATCCCAAACTTCTGCTTTCACTGTCTGTTTCAATTCTATTAGTAGTTCATCAGGGTTAAATACAGCATAGGCTTCAGTAACCTCGGTTTCCATATTAGCCATAGTCATTTTATACAGTACATCTTCATCAGGGGTCTCAAATGCTATACCATCAGGGGTACAAAATATAGTGAAATTCATTTTGCACAACAGGTCTCGTCCTAATACGTTTTAAGGACTAGAATCACACACGACAAAGCGGTGCATTTCGGAAAATTTCCCTATATTAACTTTTACTGGTCCTGTGAGATACGTTTTAATTTGTCTGTTGGATACTCCAACCACTTGGATTGTTTCATCCGAGAAAGGAAGATTCTTAACATCAGCTGACCTAACAGTTGATCGAGTAGCACCAGTATCTAATGTACTAGTACTAGTACAATAGATACTGGTACTAGTACTAGGAAAGTACTAGGAAAGTAATATTTTCATAATTTACATTTCCGTCCACAAAAGGGCCTGTCTGGTCTACCTCTAGAGTTGCGCCAAGTACACACTCTTCTTCCTCCCTTCAGCACCGTCAATAACCTTCTTCTGATTCACTCTCATCGCGTTGTAGCCAATACTGCGAAACAGCGCTAGCACACGGCAGCTTAGTTACCTGTTCTTTGTTGTAGAATCTTGTCTCATTACTGTATTTCTGTGAATTAACGCTCTGTGGAATGGGTGGTTTTGGCACCTGAGTCTGTTGGGTAACAACCTGCTGCTGTCGCTGCGGTTGACCACTCACCTCTTTCTGCACCTGCGGATTCAATGATGCATTATCACCATTAATATTTGGGGGAAATTTACACTCGGATTTCCAGTGCCCTATTCTTCCGCAATTATGACATGGCCATTTCTTTTTGGCTTCTTCAATATTAAATTGTCCCTTTCCTTTTCCTGTATTAAATCTAGGTTTTGGTCCTGCATTATTCGCCTGTTCAATCAATTGTGCTTCTTGTCTTTCTGCTACCTTTACTTGTGCCCACATTGCTTTCTCTTTTAATTTACGCTGCTTAGCTTCAATTTCATCACTGAAATATTTTGCATGTCTCAATACTTCATCTATTTTCTTATTTTGCCAATCCACTGTATGCTGCTTGATCATTTCACTACTTTCAGGGCGTAGTCCATATACAAATCTATATACAAAATGACTTAAATCTTTTTCACTTAAATTTTCATCATCACTAAATTGTTTAAAGGCAAGGATTAACCTTTCATAATATGCGTGTACTGACTCCTTAGCTTCTTGATGAGTCCGATCTATTTTTACCCAATCAGTCTCTTTGTTCATATTTTCTCATCACTTCTGGATCAGGGGCACCTGTCTTTGGGTCTCTAGGGTATTCTTTTGTAGGCCAGTCTATCATCAGTTTACACTCTGTCCATAGATCTGCTGGCACTATTATGTCAAATAGACTATTCAAATCAATCCACAAAACTTTTGATAATTTTACAAATCTATCCACTTGTCTATACCACTCGACTGGCTTTTCGCGTAGTCGAGGGAAATCATGTGTAAATGACAAAATATCTTGCCTAGTCCAAGGAACATGTACATATCCTCCTCCTGGAATTTCTCTCATAGGTATTCTGTCACTATCTTTTCCTTTTCTCTTATAGGGAAAGCTGCAAACGTTTTCTCTGAGGCATCATCTCGTTTTCGTTTTCTAAACCACTTACTTCTCCATTCCCCACTTTCTCAATAAAATGATTATGTCTTTAATCTGGATTATCCGTCCTGTGGTGTTCAAGTTTTCAATATCTTTCTCAGTGAAATCTACTCGATATGGTTTTTGTAAAGCTTTTACCTTTTCCATGTCTATACCCATTTCATTTGCTATTTCCTCTAATCTTTCGTGTAGGCTTTTTTCTCTCCAAGTTATACTTTTACACAAAAACAATAATTCCTCATCCTGATAAGTTTTGAATTTTTTTGTAGGAATCGTTCCTACTATTAATTCTTCCAAAACCATCCTTAGTTTAGCTACATCTATAGATTAGGATTCTCTGTCTTTTCTCTGTAGGTTCCTTAACCATTCACTTAACTCTTTTGAAGAAGGACCTACTGGTTTTCCTTCATTGCTTTGTTCTGATTCTCTTGGGATTTCCAATATGGGATCTGTGTTCATTATTAATCTTTCAACTAAACCTGGATTTGCTGTTAGATTTTGAAGCATACTTTGTTCTGATACACTTACTGTTTTTCCTCATGGGTTTTCTTCTGAATTTATCCTTGGCCTTTCTGTCTGTTTGTTACTGTTATAAGGGACCGTTAAACAATGTTCATTTTCTTTCTGTTTATCAAAAATAGGCATCACTGGACCTATAGTTACAGGAACAGTCACGGCTTCCAAGTTTTTAGTCAATTCCCTGATCTTTTCAGTTAACTCCAAAGTGGTTTTTGCTAATTCTGTTGAATTCTCATTACTTACCTTGTAATTCCTGTTTTCTCACTGTCTCTCTGAAAGAATCATTTCTCCCTAACTCTTTGGGTATTGGTTCAATCTTAATACTTCGTAAGGTCTCTCTCATTGGGGCACTTGGTATTAACATTTCAGATTCTGGTTGATACGGATGTGGATTTTTATAAAACATGTCGTCAAGAACATCATCCTCTAATTCATTCACTCCATACCCTCCTGTCCCTATATTATGTCTCTTTTCCATACATTTTTTACCACTAGCTTCTTCAAAATGTCTCACAGTGAACAAACAATCAACCATATTTGCGCTTCGCCATCTCCTCATTCTGTCATCATGATTCTCTTGACAATGGGGTCTACCAAACATGTACCTATATCTTCCGCCACTCCGCTGTCTTTCTCTGTCATACATCTCATCTTCCCATTCCGTCAATGCTTCAAATTGTGTTGGTCTAGGTCTCGGTTCTAGATTCATCATTCTCTCTCTTAAATTTCTCAAAACCGCTAAATTAAATGAACCATGCTCTGGAAATGCCAAAACTCCATCGTCTTTCATATATTTCGCCCAATTGTCCAACCAAATGCATGTATGATACCCGTATTTTGCAACCATAAAGGATGCGGGCGATTTCGGTGGAGGAAGCAACTGTCCCTCTCTAGTCTTAATCAGCTTGTCCTTTTAAACAAACTTTTAATCTTCCCAATCCAGGACTTTTTCTCCTTTTCTGGCGGACCGTAATACATCATTTTGTCTTCCGTGTATCGCTAGACTTCCCTACGACTATTCTGTTGTTTTAGCCAATCGTAGCGTGACTCACACTAACGCACCAATCCTGAGCATCTATATCACTCTGTAATCCTCCAATCCCAGCACGACTCACACTAACGCACCAATCAGGAGCGTTTACGTCACTCTGCAATTCTCCACTCCTAGCGTGACTCACACTAACGCACCAATCAGGAGCGTTGACGTTTCTTACTAGCTAGCCAATCCCAGCGCAGTCTTTCTGACGTCAGCTTTTCTCGCTGCTACTGCTTCTGCTGACCCCTCCTTTACAAAATTTCTCGGTGAGCTTCTTTTTCGTTCTTTAAACTTACAAATCTGTTAGTAACAACATAAATACGCCACCATTATCTGTTTCGCTAACCAAGGAATAGTAAATGACCTTTCTTACAAGAATTCCGTCTTTCCCGAGAGCAGCGCTTTCCTCTGCCCTACTACAGAATCGTTACTTCCGTTGATAAAGTAGCACATCCCTCTACTTCACCCTTCTAACAAGCATCAGCTAACCATTTCTATAGAATTAAGACACCTAGTTGGAGACTCAATGCTCCTGAGAAATAAAACTAGAGTTTCACAATTAACCTGAATGCTATTTCATTCACGCACTTTCATACGGAAAATGTAGTTCATTCACACAGAATTCTGTCTTTCCCGAGAACAGCGAACAGACTGTCCTACTACAGAATTATGACACTTGTTAACAAAGTAGCACTTCCCTCTACTTTATCCTTCTAGCAAGCTTAGGGAACACCTATTACCTTTCCAGTGTTAAGCGTTATCAGAGCTCCTTTTGAACTCCTGAAGACCAAAATTTCATAAGTGACCTTCGCTACCATACACTTCTCTCATACAGAAAACACACGACGATGTTACCAAATCGAACCCAGATAATGCGTCGTGCAACTCCAGTCGTTACACGTTTTTCCCCGTGTACCTACAGGGCAACAACAATTCTGTCTTTCCCGAGAACAGCGCTTACCTCTGCTCTACTACGGAACCGTTACAAAATTACGACTTCCTACATCCCAGAAGCCGTCAAACAACATAGAACTCAACGCAACTCAACATAGTGTGTTAATACATAAACCAATATTTCCACAATCGATAATCAATAAGCTATTTACAAGCAATAATCACCAAACCAAAACACTAAAACCATCATCTTGCTACCAGAAAAACTGGGACAGCGCAGAAACCCCGGTAACGGGGAAAACCAAAAACCTCGCACCGATATCCTTCCCTTTAGGCAGACCGGTCGTCACGCTTAACTCACTATACACACACATCCATTGGTGGGGCCCATAACACCAATACTCACACACTAACCATTAACCGGTCTGCACACAGTTGGAAGGATGAGCGGTTTCAAGCGCTCGACATGTGGGGGAAACACCTTATGACCTATAGGGAACGAAAGAGTTAATTTACAAAATATACATCATTACCCTTCTGCCTACAGATCCTCAATCCTGAACATCATGGCACTCCCTTCACGTGGTCAATGGACCAAGTAGTTGGATTGGTTGATGGTGATTTAGAACCAGCTAAAATACATTCAAGATTTAGATCTTACTTTCCTCAATAAACCACAAACTCATTTCGTGTTTAATCAATATCTGTTTATCTAGATTTCTGAAAGAGTTCATTATTAAATTTCAAATAGAGCGCGGAATATCATATTTACCTAATATGGCTAATTGGAGTCCTCTTAGTCATTAGTTCATGTTGCAGTCAGTTGTCAGAATTCAAAAGTCCTTCGCTCAGCACGCTACAGTCTCAATAGATCAGCATAGACCAGAGACGTGCAAGCATCTGTCAGTGCCCATAGAATCTTAGAAAAGTTCGCAATTATCGATAATTGGGCAGCATCTGGATCGTCATCAGCGCATCAGCAGCATAGCGATAACATGGACATCCTCGGGCGTCGGGAACCTCTCAATGAACGAACGAACGAATGAACGAATGAAAGGACGAACCTCTCTATTCTACCGCGCATTTTTATAGTAATATCGAAGCAAGAAGATACATTTTATTATTTTAAAACAGTCATGATTGGTCACTTAGGATCATTCAGTGCTGAGATTCGCAATATTTGGTACAGTTCAGGGGTGATGTAATGGCTTCCTCTAAAGTCAGTCCGTCCTAGTTCTTATGTGATCCGCTATTGTCTTTCATCTTGGCAGTCATCCCACAGTGTCCTTGCTTGTGCTTATTATGTACATAGTTCATGACGAGGTCTGGAAGTTATAATTGTAGCTGCGCACTTTGCACCATGCCTCGTTGGACAGTGGCCACTTTGTGGTGTCGAGTCGGCGGCCATTTTGAGATTCAGGCCCAAAACGTTAACTTAAGCAAAACAAACACAAAAGAGTAATTAATGCATAGAAATAATAAATCTAATGTTAATCCCTTACTAATCCCCTTATGTGCTTGTATTTATCTAGCCTATAGCAACATTTAAAGCATTTATATTCACCATTTTGGTTCTCCTCTCGAGCAACATTACAAAGATGTTACAAAAGCAACATATATCATGCAATATTCTATTCAGTAAATATACTACTGTTAGTATGCGTACGGATTTTAGTCAAAATGGTATTTTGCCATGCGATATGCAATCCCACGTGTAAGGTTGGTTATTTAATAATGTTGGCTTAATATTCATGCAAAACTCATTTAATAATATTATAATTAATAGATTATTCAATTAGTATTTTCATGCAAAATGGGGGAGGTATACAACATTTTGTACTACCCGCTCCATCAACACTCTGAGAAATAAGATTAAATCAATCCATCAGAACTTGTAGAGCGTGCTCATCACCCCGAGAGGTATCCAGGCACTTGTGAGAGGTGGACCTACTTGAACAGCCAGGTCTTGAATCTACTCCTGAAGTAGGCGAGGGAGGTAGATGTTCGGAGGTGGATGGGGCGGACGTTCCAGGCTTTGGCTACGAGGTGGAAGAAGGAGTATTCTTCAGCCTGGGGATGATGGATGTGGAGGACAGTGGCAAGACCCTGGGCGGCAGCCTGCAGGTGTCTGGTGGGCTGATGGAAGGTCAGGCGGTTGTTCAGGTAGTCTAGTCCTGTGTTGTGGAGGACTTTGTAGGCATGTGTAAGCAGCTTGAAGTGGCATCTATTCTTGACAGGGAGCCAGTGCAGGCTACAGAGGTGTGGGGTGATGTGGGATCATCTGGGCATGTCGAGGATCATTCCTGCTGATGCATTCTGGTTTGCTTGGATGCTCTTGAGGATGAGGGTGATGGTTCCGGCGTAGAGGCCTTTCTTGTAGTCAAGTCGACTGGTGATGAGGGCTTGAGTGACGGTTCTTCTGATTTTGGTTAGGATCCATCTGGAGACTTTTCGGAGCATTATGAGCGTGTTGAAGAAGGTGGAGGCATCCAAGTTGATCTGACGTCTCATGGAGAGTTCGCTGTCGAGGATGATTCCGAGGTTGCAGGTGTGAGTGGTGGGGGTGGGTGCTAGTCTGAGTGCGGAGGGCCACCAGGAGTCGTCCCACGGTGAAGGGGGTCTTCCAAAGATGAGAACTTAGGTTTTTTCAGTGTTGAGTTTGAGGCTATGTTGATCATGGTGTTCTGGAAGTTTGCTCTGGTGGTGTCTGTGTCTTTGGTGAGGGAGAGAATGGGCTGGGTGTTGTTGGAGTAGGAGATGATGTTGAGACCGTGACTGCGAGTGATGGTTATCAACCCTACAAAAGTGCCCTTAGGTCCTTGAACGCACAAGGCGAAAGTGTGTGTGGAGCCAACTATGCTAAGAACAAGGAGGGGAATCCCTTTTCAGGACGGTTTCCCTCACACACCAGAGGTGTCATGCTTCATCATAGGGATACCGCCTCGTGTCACAAGCCTAGTCGTGACGCGGGCTGTGGAAATATGGATTTTTCTGGTCAGTTATGTCCCCTATCTTGGACCCCAACGGTTCTATGTGCATGTTACAAGTACATGTATGTTCCCTCCAGTTCCAGTTATGAAGACGCAAATACATGTGCGTCCACCGTTAACATGTCCTCTTTCAGATCTGCCATGAATGGGCCGGATATTCCATTCCTAAGTACGAAAGGCCACCGCCTTTATATGGTTCACTTATGCCATTTTACAGTCCAGGCAAGTAGGCCCTGATTCTGTCATCAAGCTTTTTCTGCCTTCTTCCTCTGAAAGCTCCAGTCTGAGCCTGCATCTGTGACCATGAACTTTGTCTCATCCTCTGCGCGGCTCACGGTGCCTGACATCAGCTTGCTGCCTGCCAAGAACTGTATTTCACCTTCGAAATTATCTGCTCCGTTCCCTGCCCAATGCATTCCTGTCTAGTAGTTTAAATAAACATTCTGCCAGCTACCGAGCAAAGGCCCGGCTTCTCTGTCTTTATACAAGTAATTCATAGCCCTATTACCATGGAAGACTTCTGCCCTCGCATCTAGTGTAGACACTTAGACGCTTGTACACACACTAACAGTCAGTATAGTCAGTATAGAATAAGATTCTACTCTAAGAGACCTCTCTTTTGGATAACATAGTTCTTTAAACATAGGATGTTAGATATGATTTGGGATTAGGTTGACTTGACCCTCCAGACATCTGTCGCCACATGTAGAGCTAAATGTCAAGTCCCCTTCACCCCCTAGTCGCACGTCAATCACACGTCATGCTGCTGTGCGCGCATTTCTGCCAAGTATTTCTGCTGACATTGCGAAATTCTTTCATGGAACCACCCTATTATGACATCACATCTGATGACGTTCTTTAGTCACACCCAGTTACACCTACTTTTGCTACGTATGTATGTTTTATCCACACTATCAATTGTTACGCCTCTCGCATTTGCTTCACTGTAATGCCTATTGTATAAAAGTAATTACTTATCAATAAAGTATGTACTCCACTTCCTGAACCTCCGTGGTGATGGAACTTGGAGGCCACGATTCGAATCGTCCATTGGAATAAAGCCCATTCCGAACCTCTAATACCACGGATTCTGCCTCTTATTTATTGAGCTATTTTTATTATGTTTTGTATCAAATTAAGTCCCGGTAATTAAATTATTTACCACATGAATGGCGCCCGAACAGGGACACTTTCTCATCTCACGCGCCGGCGGTGCGTTGCAGGCCCGGTCTCCTGCCACAGCTGGACGGACAACAACGCGTACCAGCAGGATTTCCTGTATCTCCCTCCGGTCAAGCGGGGGCGACTGAGGCTGAGATCAACACCCAGACGAGGCGGTGAGAAGTGCGAAGTATCCCGACCAGAGCCTAGCTGAGAGAGCAAGATCCGAGGTATACAGAGGCCCACCAGGTTTCCGATGTCCCGAAGTGTCCGAAGTTTTCGAGTCGAGTCCAGTCCGGTCCAGTTCAGTTCAGTTCCGTTCCGAGGCCTTCCGTTCCGAGCTACCCGGTGAGTACCATTACTGGGGAGGCGTTCTGGCGTGCACATAAGTTGTGCCGATCCAGACGGGTTTGGGTACACAAATCCGGTCTGCACTGTTTTAGCAGTGTATCTGTACTGTTTAGCAGTATATCTAGTATATCAAGTATATAAATTCAGAAAATTCCGTTAATGTCGAGAATTATGTTTTGTGATTAAGTTTTCTTAGATCGTCATCTTCATTGTTGCTCATTTAAAATGTTAAATGTTAAATGTATTAATACGTCCTGCATATTGTGGTGTGAATGACTGTTCATTATCGTGGTTTATTGTATTAAGTTTGTTCAAGACCAAGTATCAGACCAGTTCTCAATATGCCGCTCTTTTCGAAACTAAGACAGATCACAACTAGAAAAGGGGTACTCGAAGAAGCTGTTCCCATTCCTCCTAGGGACACTCCAGGGTACTTCATGTATCATAAACACGGCTTAGACGCTATATTATTTCTTGATTTATGGGTAGACTACACTAAGGAATTACCAGAAAGTCAGAGGTGGCCCGCAGCTGGGACCTGGGATACAGATTGCATCGTGAAAGTAGAGGAAGAATTATGGAAAAAGAAAGCTAGACAGTCACAGAAAGACGCCATTGAATTATGGCGTAAAGAATCGTATAGACGGACAGAAAAAGCACGTAGACAGGAAGAGAAGAGTAAAGAGAATTCAAATAAAGTCAGAGAAAATCTATTAATTGAAGAAGGTACACGAGTGAAATCAGAACAAGTAGACAGACAAAGAAATGCCCTTATGAAGGGTATGTATCCCCTTCTGGCCGAGGGATTACCTAAGGCTACTCCGGGGATACCAAAAGACTTGCCACCCCCATTATTTCCAATAAAAGTACATCCTAAGGGGCATCCTAGAACCGCAGAAGATGTTTTTCTTTCCTCATATTTAGATGACGCAGCTCCCGAGTATGCTAACCCCGCCCCACATAGACCGTCGGCCGGGGAGGTTCAACGCCAAGATCCTGTATCTGTATCTCTACAACAACAACACCTGACACAAAAACCGGCAAGCACGTCCGTTTCCACATCTGTTCCTACAGCTACTTCTATAGCTGTGTCCACACCTATAGTTGCTGTATCGCGTTCTACGAATCCTTTCACGCCCGATACTCCAGACGGGGCTACTGGAGGTGCTACCAACATTTTTTCTACGCCACCCAGAGTAAATAAACTTACCTTTCTAGAGTCAGCACATCCACGTACCCCCAAACTCATAAATTCCCGCACGCTTAAGGAACTTCTTATAGATTGTAGATATGACCCTGTGCCCGGCAAAGAGGACGAAATGATCATGGCATCATTACGTATCAGACGAGCCGCGGTGTATTTAGGGAAGTTACCAGGAATGACTGTGCATCTAGATAATATATATCATTTTGTCCAAACAGGGCGAGATTCTGAAAGTATTAACAGAGCTATGGAATACCAGAAAGTGGAGGTACAGGGGGAACTGTTACGTTTCCTCATAAATTGTGTGATCAGAAATCAAGACCGACCGGGGGTAGACCCGGAAACAATGGAAACTCTTACCAGATGGAGCCAGAATATATCAGAAGGGAGACATGATAGGCAAAAATGTATAATAGCCATGTGCAGAAAGATCCGAAAAGAAATGGAACGCCTACACGAAGAGAGATTAGCGGTAGACCAGTTTGAACAAAACGAGGAGGAGGAAGGATCAGGACCGTCCACAGGACAGTCCGAAACCATAGCCTATGTAGGTAGAGGAAGATCTTGTAATAGTACTAGATGTTTTACTGACCCGATACGTCCGATATGTCCAGATAATAACAGGAATTTCCAAACACCTATAATAAATATGAGGTCCCCCGAGCATTCGTTCCAAGCCGCTGACAAATTACTGCGAGAACGAAGGGGTTATCATTTACTCGATTCTATGGATGAACAAGAATTAGCCAGGTCAGCCGTTCATTGGGTTGATAGTCCCGGAAAATATGGTGATGATACAGTAGCACACACATTTTTGAACCTCACCCCAGATGAACAGCGTTTAGCTGGGATTTATATGATTCAACAACTTCTTATACTATATAAAAGCCAACATTCAGATCCTGGTCCCTTACCTGATATATTGACTGAATTACTCACGAATAGATGGAGAGGTTCAGGTACTAAGTTAATTAAGGAAATACTAGAATCCAGAAAGCAGTACATTCTTTTTGTATGTCCAGAACATGTTTCACTGCCCACCAAGGAAAGACCGATGTATTACATGGACAGACAGAATCCCTTACGAGAAGTACACCCAATAAAGGGCGAGGACAATCAGTTTAAACGTGTATTTGTATATACGCCCATATCAAAAATAGAATTGTTAGAAATGAAGAAAGTGGTACCCAGTCATGACAAAGACCCAGCGGGTTTCCACCGAGAAATTAAAGACATGTTACTCATGGGAGAGTATACCTATCCCGACATTATGACAATATTAAAGGTATTAATGCCTGCTGGCATTTATGAAAAACTCAAGGAAAAAGAGTGGGAGGTAGGAGACCAAAAGATAGATTGGACAGCATTAGAGAATGAAGAAAAGGCCCGAGGTCCAGGTTCGGGGCTTGGGGACAAAACTAAAGCACTACCAGGTTTACTAGTACAGGTACTGCCACGTTTATTAACTACGAAAAAGGAAGACTGGGGTGCAATCTCAGCCTGTAAACAAAAGCAAGATGAAGACACTAGTGATTTCTATGCCCGATTCGAAAAATGTTTTGGTATAAATAGTGGTATAAAAGCAAGTAGCGAGTCATACCCACATCTGTTTGTGACAAAATTAGTTGAAAATTCCTTGCCCCAAGTGAAGAATAGAGTATTAAAATTCGAGAGTACCTGGCAAGGTAATACCCCATCGCAAATGTTACAAATGTTACAGTATCATTACAATAGAATTAGAGAAGAACAAGAACATGAACAAAGACGCATGAAAGACACAAAAATGAAAATGCTAGTCTCCCAGACAGTTCCAGCTGAAGGTCATAAAAAGGGTACGACACAGTCCGGTGATTCAGCAAGACCTGTAAAAGGGACATGCAACTATTGTAAACAACCAGGTCATTACATACACGATTGCCCAGTCTTGAAGCGTAATATCGCCACAGGTAAAACACAAGAAAGACCACGGCCACCTAGACAGGATCAGAATGAACAAGGAGCACCGCAGCATGCACAGTCCATGCCAGCTCCACAACAGTCTATACAGTTTGTGCCAGCTGCACCAGCGCTGCCGGCTGCTGCCACACAAACCACGACACGACAGCTGTACCAGACCGCACAGTATGACTATCCTGATTATCAACGATACGCATGAACCAGCCTAGAGAGGGAAGTTGACTTACCCCTTATCGAGGTCCCTGTAGACCAAGAAGGACCTTATGTACATAGTGAATTATTAGGCCAAGATAGAAAATTTTTACTTGATACAGGGGCAAGTCGAACAACTATAAAACGTAGTGAAGTTCCAGGGGCACCCCTCTCAGGCTCACAGAATATTTCCCTTGGTTTTTCAGGAAAACCTATTGTTAATGAAGTATCACAGCCTCTTCCACTTACGATAGGACCCCTGACCAGAACTACAGATTTATTGCTTACTAAATCATGTCCAGAAAACTTGTTAGGTATAAAAACACTGAAAGCTCTAGGAGCTATAATATGTTGTTCTCCGGAAGGAGTAAGATTGTTTTTACGTGATTTCAAAGGTCACTATGTGTCTCGAGACATGGATTCCCGACTGCAGACTTTACCCACACATTTATGGGCACAAGGCCCTACAGATGTTGGTTGCATGAACATTACACCATATCGAGTCACACTAAAGGCAGGAGTGGTACTACCACGAATGCGACAATACAAGTTACCCCCAGATGCTGTAATGGCTTTACTGCAAATCATTGACGAGCTTATTGGCCAAGGAGTGGTTGTGGAGACCGACTCCAATGTATGTAATTCACCGATAATTCCGATTCTTAAACGAACTGATCCAAAGGCTCCCCCAGTATATCGATTGGTTATTGATCTGCGCGAATTAAATAAATGTATTGTACCACAATACCCCGTAGTTCCAGACATCTCTTCATTACTGACAGCTATTGATTCCGAAGCAACATTCTTTACTGTAATTGATCTCAAGAATGCCTTTTTCAGCGTCCCAATAGATCCAGAAAGTCAATACTTGTTCGGATTCAGTTTAAATGGACGTAGCTTTAAATTCACACGCGCACCTCAAGGATTTACAGAAAGCCCCAGCATCTATAGCCAAGCACTGAAACGAGAACTTGACAGTATACACATGCCAGTCAACACTGCTCTGCTTCAATATGTCGATGATCTGCTGATCACCGCCCGAAGCGAACCTGAATGTGAAAAAGCATCACTGACGGTTTTACAAGTTCTAGCCGCAAAGGGACACAAGGTGTCCCCTTCTAAGCTGCAATTCTGTGTCCAGCGAGTTATTTACCTTGGTCACTCGCTGTCCAAGGAGGGAAGGCAGCTTACACCAGATCGCATCCAGCTAATTGCAAATATGCCAATACCCAAGACACAAAAGGAGGTGCGGGCTTTCATAGGCCTCACTTCGTATTGTAGGCAGTGGATCCCTCAGTATGCATTTCTAGCAAAACCACTCATTCAATTAACAACACAGGAGGCAGCCACATCGACTGTCCTCCCTTGGACTCAGGAACACACACTAGCTTTTGAAAGCTTAAAGAAAGCTCTATGCCAAGCACCTGTTTTAGCAACACCATGTTACAGAAAACATTTTACACTCTTTGTTACAGAACGAGAAGGTACTGCCTTGTCAGTACTCACACAGGAACAAGCAGGATCACACAAACCGTGTGCTTATTTTTCTAGTACATTAGATCCCGTAGCTCAGGCTCTGCCTGCGTGCCTGAAATCAGTGGCAGCGACAGCTTTAGCAATCAGACAAAGCGATGCCATAGTGTTAGGACATCTATTGACAGTCCAAGTACCACATGCAGTAGAGGTTCTTGTGAATCGAACGCAAACACAACATTTGACTATAGCGCGACTTACAGGTTACGAATTAACATTGTTTCAGCCACATATAGAAATCAGACGTTGTAGCACATTGAATCCTGCCACACTTTTACCTGTAAACGGAACAGACCCACTAGCTCATGACTGTATTGAAGTTATTACAATAACGACGAAACCCAGACAAGACTTGACAGATGTCCCATTGTCAGATCCAGACCTGACGTTGTATGTAGATGGTTCATGTATGAGAACAGGTACAGGAGAGTTAGTGGCCGCTTATGCAGTCACAACAGACACTGAAATTATTGAAACAAAGTGTATAAATACCTTGTCCGCTCAAGCAGCAGAGCTCATCGCTCTGACACAAGCCTGTATTCAAGCCACAAATAAAAGAGTCAACATATACACTGATTCACGTTATGCATTCGGAGTTGTACATGACTTCGGCGTGCTGTGGCGAGAGAGAGGTTATTTAACTTCTCACGGTGCCCACATTCAGCACGGACCCCTTATTCATGCCTTATTAGATGCAATACATTTACCCACTGCAATATCGATTATGAAATGCAAAGCTCATACGAAAGTTACTGATATCATTTCTCAAGGCAATGATCTAGCTGACAGAACAGCTAAACAGACTGCTCAAACTCAAACATCCGACATGACAAAGACAATAGTCCAGACACCAACACATTGCATGATGGTTAAGGATCCCGCTCTTGATGTAATTGACATACAGACACATGCTACTCCAGACGAAATAAGGAAATGGACTGAATTAGGAGGGATCCAAACGGATCAAGGATGGATGACGAAGGAAAAATCTGTGTGGTTCCTTCCTGATTCAATGGTCCAAGTCATTATTAACACTGTCCATAGTCCAGAAAAAGCTATGCTAGACAGCATTCAACACATTTGGTTCAACAAACATTTACGAGCAGCAGCCAAACAAAAAGTTCGTACCTGTATGATCTGTTGTCAGTTCAACCCAGGAAAAAGCATTCCCGTAGAGCAGGGTGGATTTCAGCCTCCTGATCACCCTTTTGAAATTCTCCAGATGGATTATATCCAGATGGAACGATGTCGAGGATTCAAATATGTTCTCGTAGTTGTCTGTGCTCTTTCCCGTTGGACAGAGGCATACCCGGTTTCAGATTACACTGCCCCGACTACTGCCAAACAGTTAGTTCGAGAATTCTTCCCACGATACGGTTTACCACGTGCTGTCTACTCAGATAACGGCCAGCCGTTCTCATCCGAACTAATGAAACACGTTTCACTTTTGTTAGGCTATCAGTGGAAATTCCACTGTGTCCGACACCCCGAGGCAGCAGGTCTCGTGGAAAGACATAATCAGACCCTGAAAATTAGATTGTCCAAAATATGCAGGGAGAAAGGTGTCGACTGGGTAGTAGCATTACCAGTTGCACTCTTTTACATGAGAATGGTAGCACACTCTCGAACAGGGCTATCCCCGTATGAGGTGATCTTTGGCAGACCACCAAATATGTGGGGGACGCCTATACCACGTAAAATAACTGATATTGACTGTAATATGCTGACAGATTATTTGGCTTCCTTGATGTCTGCACTACAATCTTGTCGTTCACAGGTAGCTGCAGCTTTTCCTGACAACACTGAGGTGAAACCCCATGACGTAGTTCCGGGGGACCTGGTCTTGGTGAGGAACTTTGATCGAAAGACTCAGCTGGATCCTAGGTGGAGGTCGCCGCAACTGGTCTTGCTCACCACAAGGACAGCCGTGAAGATCGAAGGCAGGAAAGGCTGGGTACATTCAAGTCATATCAAGAAATTTTATGGACTACCATCGGATGTAAAAACCACACCTCGCGTGTCTTCACCCATTGACTCAAAACTTCCTTTGGTTGAATCAAGTAGTCACGAACAATATAAACTAAAACTCAGATCTAACCAGTCGGGCAATTTGATTGTTTAAGTCCTCTCCAAGGTGAAGCGGTTGAATTTGTCTCTGACATGTATCCCTTAGACCTGAATAGAGAAAGAACCCGAAAAATGTTGAAACGACATGCATACTGTAAATCACTGCGTAGTCATTGCACAGTGACGTTATTGATTTTGTTTTTCCTAAGTCTTTTAATAATTACTGCAAGTATATTGTTGCACATATGTTATCCTATTTTTAGACATGTTTATAATGTTACTGCTGAACATTCTTTTAGTGAATTACCTCCGCATGAATTGTCATACAGATTTGCGCTGCGCAATAACACTTTTATTAGTATGTTACATCATTCCCATCAGGTTAGCAATGCTACAAATTGTTGGATATGTGGCCGACTCCCTCCCTATCAGAACTATAAAGGAATTCTACCTCTTTTTCCATACCCGTTCACACACAACGGCTCCTGTGGAGCATGGTTTAGTTTACTTAATTCCCAAGATTCGAACTCCGCAGTTTATCAAGACAACGGGGTATGGGGAAATCTGAACTTAGTTTTACTTAAAGTCTGCCACCCCAACAAGGAGGGACTTCCCAAAAGAACAGGAACTGATCTAGAAAATGAAGTATATGGATTAGGTAATTTTACGCTTAATCTCCTGATCTTGAATGTCGAATCCGAAGCTACTCCAAGTTTGCCCGCCATGTCAGTATTTCCAGTAAAAGGTGAATTATGTGTAAGAAAGAATGGCTCCATACATATGGGCCATAGTAGATGCACCATTGTAATAGAATTCAGTGATCAAGGCAAGTCGACATTTAGAGCTTCCCGCCATTCCTATTTTATATGTGGTCAGATGGCATATGTACGTTTGCCTCTAGTTTGCCTCTAGATTGGGATGGTACCTGCTACATTGGATTCCTTTAAGTCCCGGTAATTAAATTATTTACCACAGGGCTACAACCCCCTCTCTGCGAGGGAGGAGCTCAGGGATGTTTTTTGAGATGTTGGGTGGTCATAAAACCCAATGTGAGCGTCATATGTGGTAGGGGAAGTGCAGTGCTTGATGAGTGGTGGTTAAAACTAGCTACAAGGTTAGCCTCACAAATTGTATTGATGCTACCTGGTGCTATGGTAAAAAACAAGTAGTGAGTAGTGCAACTGGCGACATTAGATGCTGTTGACCTGCACAAGTGTCGTGGCTTTCGTCAGGATCTATAGTTGAAGCTACTGCGACGTAAGTGAGGAAACAATTAAATTGTGATCAAGCATCTATGTGTGTATGAAGATACTTAAACCAGTGATCTGGCAGTTCTCCAGATTCATCGGTGAGACCTGTGAAAAACATAAACAACATACCACGCTGTTAAAGCAGTAATGCACAAAATGGCATAGTTAGACCAAACTCATTAGTCCGAATGGACAATTACGTGCAATTAAATACATAGGTGTCATGCATCAGAGCTAGTGTAGCACTTTGGTTACTAATGCCTAGCTTCTATGTCACTCACCTGCAATAGTCAGGTATTTTACCACATCTGTCCCTGGCGAATTGGCAATCGGATCAAACGCCTGTCCAACCTAAAGAGTAAAGGGGGGGCGTTACAAATCTGAAAGATAGTGCCCAAATAATAAAAAGCATCAAGCAAGCATCCAGGGTACAAGCGGACAGAAGGTTAATAGCGCAAAAAACAGTCTGTGTACCTACAAATCAAGAGTAGAAAGGAAGCCATAAAGGATCCCTTACAAACGCACAAGAAAAGCTACTGAAGCTGTACTTGTGAATGGCCAACATGAAAGCTTCAATGCAAGGAGGTGGAGGGAGACGGTGTCGTAGGTCGCTGGCAGATCGAGGAGGATCAGGGCTACTGACTTGCTGCGGTCAAGGATGGCTCTTACGTCATCTGTGGTGGCTATAAGGGCAGTCTTTGTGCTGTGGTTCGGGCAGAAACTGGATTAGGAGGGGTCGAGCAGGTGGTTGGATTCCAAGTAGTCTGTGAGTTGGTGGTTTATGGCTTCCTCCCGTACCTTGGCTGGGAAGGGGAGACGTGAGATTGGGCGGTAGTTCTTGAGGTCAGATGGTTCTGCTGTGGGCTTCTTCAGAAGTGGCATGCTTCCAGGTTTCCGGGAATGTGGCAGAGTTGAACTCTGTATGGATGATGCTGGTTAGCGGGGGTCCGATTTCTTTGTGCCCGAGGTTGAAGGTGTGGTGGGGCAGGGGTCAGTGGGAGCTGCGAATGGATGAAGGACATGATGGATGTTGTGGCTTTGGTGCAGAGTGGTGTCCAATTGGTCTGAATTAGGGCAGGAGATTGGTGGGGGGAGCGTGGAGGTCCAGCTGTGGCAGTTGGGGTTTGAATTTTTTGTAAATGTTAGCAAGCTTGGTGTGGAAGACGTCAATGAGTGAGTTGTAGAGGGACTGGGAAGGCTGGATGCTGTTTTTGACGGCGTCTGTGGAGGCGAATACAGCCAGTCCTAACACAGCTTCTCGCCACTACATGCATGCAGACGCGAGAAAGCACCCAGGAGGACATTCAAACAACAAAAGTGTGACTGGACCTCAGTGGCTGTGAATGCGTAATGGGGTATCATCATCTGGAAAAAAACACATCAAAACATTCTCCCTATGATCCCACAACTGATCAACAGGAAATTAATGGTACACTAGCCATATTATTAGGGATGTAACTATTAAGTGTATCAATTGCTAAGCCACAGAGCCCCTGTAGACTGTCAAAGGACACACAGATGGCATTTCGGAGCCACTCATCTTAACTGCAATCTGAAAAGGCACAAACATATTCAAGCCGAAGTTAGACGCTAAGCCAGTTTCATTTGAATAGCACAACCAATCAAGCAAGTCAAGAGAGTCTTTTAGGAAATAATTGACTTTCCTTTCAAGTTAAGATTGGGTGACTCCTCAAACCATACCATAAAGAAAGCCAAGAATCAACACGTTGTCTATTGCCACTGCCAGAAGTAAACAAGACTTAAGATTTCAGTCAGTATGCGATGTGTACTTACGCTTCACTGATTATTACTACTGCTACTCTGACAAATTTAATAATGATGCCTGTTGAGTGGCAAGATGGATGTGTAGATGCATGCAGACAAATTAAATCAGTCTGAGTGAGACACACAGGAGATGCATATACAGACCCTGAATGCACTCAATACCCCCTTCCTTCAAAAGAGGCTGGGGATAACCATTTAAAACGACCATAAATCTACTGTGGAAGCTACAAGCCATCCATAACTTTACTGTGAAAGTAGAGGAGATAAAAGAGTGCAAACATCCGGGCACACTGCATCATCTAGAGAGCAGTATTTTAACACTGTTTCATATATTTGCATCAAGGGATGTGCAGAATCAGCCTCATGTTTCAAAACAAAGCCTTCTACGAATGGCACACATTCTTAGAGATAAAATAAAGACCCCTATTTACAATGTCGAAGGCACCACAATTTACCCTGCCTGCCAGAAAATGCACACCAAAAGTGAAACTGCAAGGGCAGACAGAACCACTCAATGATGTTCAAGGATAGTGGAAGCTAACCTAATATTAAATGATCCCCTCTCCAAGGGAATCACACCTAACAAGTTAAAATATGTCCTTGTTACACCTCTAACGAAAAACACACCAGCAAATGCACTGGACCTCTCTATCTACCGGTCGAGCTCTAACTTGCACTTCCACCGCAAAATCCTGGCTAGGGGAGTTACAACCCAATTGCCAGACTAAATGAAGAAAAACGATTTCTTTATTCAGGTCTGGGCTCTTACCCGTAATCTGGTCTGGGTCTTCCACTGTCTGATGTATGGGTGACTGTTTCTGAAAGCCACAATGTCACCATACACTGGAATAAGTGGTAGGCAATTAGGAAATTACCTTTGAGAAGATGCTGATCCAGCGCGAGACCGGGGGGGAAGATAAAGAGAGAGAGAAGGAAAACAAATTTACAACTATCCCTTCTTGCGTGGCAGACCTGTCGTCACACTAGTTCATTTACACACGCATTCATTGGTGGGGCCCATAGCACCAACACTCACACGTCTCCACTCACGAGTCTGCACACAGGAGGGATGATGATTTCGCTCTGGACATGTGGGGTGGGGGGTACCTTATTACGTATAGGGAAGAAAGGTTATTTTACAGAATATACATTAGCATTCACCACTTATAGATTCCTAATCCTAAACATCAAGGCACTCCACCACTTGGTCAACGGACCAATTAGTTGGATTGGTTGATGGTGATTTAGAACCAGGTAAAACACATTTAAGACTCAGAATCCTTTACTCTTTTCATTGAAAAACCACAAACTCGTAATTTCTGTTATTCATATTTGTTTATCTAAATATTATTTGCAATTAATATCAACATTACCTATTGCTATCTGGATTTTTCTCTAATTCATTTGGCTCTGCATGACCGAATTTAGCCGTTAAATTGTCCAAATAAAGCAGGCCAAAGCTCAAAGTCCAAAAGTTCTTTGCTCAGCACGTTACAGTCCCAAAGATCTCCAAAGGACCAGAAATCGTGCAAGCATCTGTCATCGTCTGTGGGGTCGATAGAGGTGTGCAGTCATCGAAACCGAGGAATGCCTAGAACGTCCCTCCCTATTCTACTACTCAATTCAATTCAAAGTAAGCTTTATTCGATTATTAAAAATACAATCATAAAAGCACCAGACAACAAATATAACTTACTATACAGGTTAGACCAAATACAATTTAAGGGATCAAGTATACAAAATTTACAATATCTAAAAATCAGCCACCTAAACAGGTAAATTAAAAAAACATATTTTTCCTAGCAGCAATGGATTTAAGAATAAACGTGGCGGTAAAAAAGCATATGTCAACCTCATTTAAAGAAAATAACAGGTTCATAGCAGATTTCAATGTACGAGTCCCATATTTCTTGAAAAGTGGTTTCAAGTAGGCAATACGCAAATACATATACAAATCACATGTGAGGAGAAAATGTGTGGCACTCTGTTTAGTAACTCGATCACATGGACAGGGAACGGTAGGATATTTTCTTATTGATGGAAAAGACACCAAATGATGAACAATACCTAATCTCAATCGAATTAAAACGAACCGAAGCGAGCATCGAGTAACTTGAGAAAGGTATGGTTGAAATCCTACAGTAAGCTCCTGTGAGTAATAAAAAGCCACAGTTGCCAGCTGCATATTCTTAGAATGGCGGCGTTGGACTTTTTCCCTTAAAAAGATCTGTTTAAAATCAGACTTGGATAGATCGGACGCATAATATGGGTTTTCTAGGATATTCACCTTATAAAAATCCTTAAAAACAGAAACCACATAGTTTAACCATGGGATTTGCAGGTATTTGTCTAGACAGAGACAATCCGTAATAATGCTTCTGTTAAAACCAGTCTCTTCCTTCATCCAGATTGACCTCCATAACATTAATGGTTTCAACTCTACCAAATCAGATAAATAATTCAGCCCCAATTCATCATGAATTAATGTGGTAGAAGCGGACGTGGGGAGACATAATAACTTTTTTTAAAAACCATTTTCCTCAATCTGGAGCACTCCGTGAGGGCAATAACCCCAAACCCCAGCGCCAGAGAGCGCTGCCGAAACACACTTATTATTGTAGGTGTGTAACATATCTAGTAAACGGCGATCCCCCAATTCAATTGCGAATTTAAAAATGCCGTAGGCACTTCTAGCCATTTTAGCTTTAACACTTAAAATTTCATCAAGCCACATCCCATTACTTGAAAACATGATGCCAAGGTAACAAAACTTATTTACTAAAAGAATTTCCTGATTCTCAATGTAAAAGGGTCTCAAGTTCCTTGTTTTACGGCCACATGGTAAAACAAAGGTTTTAGAGTGATTAAGTTTTAATTTCCTGTTGTTTATAAAATCAGAGAATTTGTTCATTAGCTTTGGTAAACCAATAGGGGTTCTTGAGAGGAGGACCGTGTCGTCTGCATAGAGCAACACAGGTACCTCCTGTCTCTCAATTTGCGGGGCATCACATTTAACTTTTTTTAAAACAGCTTCTATGGCATTGATAAAAAGAGAAAAAAGAAGGGGTGCCAACACACAGCCTTGCCTAATGCCAAGACTCACCGAAATTTGGCTTGTACACTCTCCTTCTTGACCATAGCGTATTTTTGCAGACAGTTTAGCATAGAGTCGTGCCAAGAAAAAGATGATAGCCTCGGGGGCTACAAGGTCCAGAAGGGTTAACCAAAGTAGGCCATGGTCTACCAGATCAAATGCGCTACTAAGATCGGCGAAACAGAGAAAAAGGGATCCCTGCTTCGTGCGTGTATTTTTCCCTATAATAAGATCTAAGTTAACGCATTGTTCCAAGGTTCCCCTTCCTTTCCTAAATCCGTATTGCGACTGGGCCAAAATACCCTTATCCTCTGCCCATTCCTCTAACCTAAACAACAAAACCCGACTCATGGTTTTTAGAGAGGAGTGTAGAAGAGAAATAGGGCGGTAATTTTTTGCTTCGGATCTAAGGCCCTTTTTATATATAGGGATTATTATGGATTCCCCCCAGGTTGACGGAATCATTTCCTCTACAGCCGCATTAAAGATGGTGGATAGGACCGGACCCCAAATTACAGTATCAGCTTTAAAAAGATCAATTGGCACTCCATTTGGCCCAGGAGCCTTTCCACCTTTACTACATCTTAAAGCAAGTACTACTTCAGAAGGAGTAATATTAAGTGGGACAATCGGCCGTACAGAAGGTAGCCGACTAGGCGTACATAATATATCACTATGGTTAAAAATTGATGAAAAATGGAGAACCCAGCTTTCCTTACTAACTTGAGAGGTAATAATCGGGACATCGTCATTCCTTAAAAATGGACTATTGACAGTATCCCAAAATAGCTTACTGTTAGATAGCTCCACCGCAGCCGTCAGTTTATCCCAGGCTTCAGCCTGAAGTTCACGTTTCCTACGCTTTAACTGCTCCTTATAGGCTGGCCTAAGATTGATGATGGATGGCCTATTTCGGGGTCTACACGAGAGAGCTTCCTTAAGCTTCTGCAAAGCCTTGGTGCAAGCCGTGTCAAACCACCCATGATTCTGATTATGTCGCTTTTTGTTAGAGGTAGTAAGGACTTTATTAATAATATCATTGATTTTACTATAGCATTGTAGGATAATTAGGTGACCAGCCTTTTTTTCAAGACACGTACTTATCTCCGGCAGACATAAAGTGACAATTCTTTTCAAGTACGTGTCTGAATTAGTAGCAGTCCACTTGATCCTAAAACCATTGGGCCTACTTAAGACAACGTCTTTAACGATAGTCTCGGACCCTTGGTCCCTATTACCCCATAAAGACAGGCATAGGATAATACAATTATGATCACTAACAGAAAGGTCCAAAGTCACTGGAGTACCACAGAAGGGGACAAGATTCACTGAGGTAACAAGGTGGTCGATAATGGTTCCAACGCCCGTACCAGTAAAAGTAGGGACGTGGTTGCCATGATCATCTTTTACACTCTGTAAGACTACTAGATCATATTTAGCCATAACAGACTTCAACATCTCTCCATACGAATTGTGTGGAAAATGGACCGCAAGATCAACACTATCAGCAGCATATCCACAAGCCTCGATTAAAGATAAGAAACAGAGGGGGGTATTAAAATCGGCCGCCCAAATAAAATCAAAATGAATGGGATTATCTAAACATAATTTATCAAGCGCACCCATTAATTCCATAACCGCAAGTGATTGCCTCTTATCAAACAAATTGTTATAATAATTAACAATCAAAACATTGCGGCCATGTTCATGCTGTAACCAAAGAACTTGGGAGTGATAACCAATTATTTCATATGCCTTAACGACCACCGGGAGTTTAATTGACAATAGTATTAAAAGTCCACCCTTCGCGCGGCCTGACGCAGATTCCTGGGCTGGAAGATTAAAAGAAACAAACCCATCGAGGTTAATTTGATCTTTGCACCAGGTTTCCTGCATACAGAGTAGGTCACAGCTACCGACGAACTCCCTCCAACCCAAAACATCCCGCTTTCGTTGCCACCCGGCAATATTCCAGGTGGCTAAATAATAGCCAAGGCCAATAGAACCAGAACGAACGAATTTAGACTGGGGCAATGGACCTAAATACATAAGTGCGTTCTCAATAGGAGGACCTGTTTTCGAACTAGGGGCCATATCAACCACTGCATCCAATGGGATCACCTTCTCACTCCAAGCCGGTGAATCAACATTAATAATCACCGGCTCAAACGGAGAACCAACTATCTTCGAAACAAGGTTATCAGCGCAACCTCCCAAAGCTTTATTTGTACTGATTAGCTCACTCTGCAGGACGGTAGACCGTCAATCACAGTCTTCCAGACCCGACAGACCTTCAAACCGATTAAATAGGGGAATTCCTATGTCCATCCTTTCAGCGGGGATACCAGATATAAACGGACGCGGACGACTCCAGTTATAGCATATCGGTGGGTAAAAGAATGTAAGTGGTAAAGAATTAATGTGAGAGACCGAGTTATATACGGGACAGGTGCAAATATGCTCTTTTATCTCTAAAATTTAAGACAACGCAGTCTCCCTTTACCGATTTGACTTTAGGACCCACCCAGTCTACCCTGCGTGCGAGAATAATTTCAGCTGAAACCGACGCTGGTAGTGGCCTATGTTGGTTAAGCCAGTAAATACACTTGTGCTTAAGGTCCAAAAATTCCTCTCGTTTCCCATCTACCAATTTTGGAACACCTGTAAGAACGACAACATAAGGGATCGACTCAGGCGGAAGATTTAAAAATTGCCTTTGGTCTGCTGAGACTAAATTTCGGGAGTCTCGATACCCTAAAGGTCCATTAATATTAACATTAACTTCAGTCCCAGGGCCAATCCCAACCGTTTTATCAGACAGATTAGGTAACACCCTATTTTCAGTTGGAACATTTGCGGGTGGTTGAATATCCTGCGATAGCCCTTCTTTTGCAATTGGACCCTCTTGGATACAAGGTGTTAAATTCGGGGCATTTGAATTGGCTCTATCCCGCGATTCCAGTCTAGATTGAAGGGACGCAAGAGCCAATTCGAGGCAAGAGATCCTATTTTCAATACGATCTAATCTATCGTTAAGCGGAGAGATAGATTTATTTAACATTAAATCTAATCTATGCCAAAAATCATCACCTAGCTTATTTAGCATGCTATCGGCCGGCACCAGGGAATTAGACAAGTCTTTTTGCAGCACCTCCCCTCTACTAACAGGGGCTACAGGGTTGCTATTTTGGTGGTCTAATTTACGGTTTTTAGAAGACGGTCCCAAATCATGTATCTTCCCCCTTTTCTTTTTTAAACAAATCCCCTTCGTAGTAGTAACAGAAGATGACTTAAGCAGACCCTGTTTAGTAACAGAGGTCGATCTGGTTCGGACTGGGGATGATAAGGTGGGAAGGATTGCTGGGTTTAAGCTATTAGGACGGCATGAAAGCCTACAGCTTGACATGCCATCCTCCTCAGAAATGGGATAACACCTTTGTACAGTTTCCGATATTCTCTCAATCCGGGGTGAAAGGCTCCCATTACCTATCATGGAATCTGCTACTGTACCAGATGGAATTGGCATTTGGTAATTAGGAGAATTAGCATGTCTAATAGATCCCAATGAAGAGCGTTTATCTGCCACAATGTCCAACGACAATCTCCTCTCCGTGAGTTCTATTTCATGGGCTAAAAGCGAAGATGCTCTAATTAAAAATGTATCTAATGTTCCAGACACTGAACCCCTAAAGGGAGACTTATGACTTGAACATCCTGGGGGGGAATTCATGATCCTACAGTGATATAACTAATAAACCAAAATAAATGAACAATAAATACAAAATATCACACCGATAACACCCCCAGTGCACATAAGACAAACCCGATGTTAGGGACAGAGCCCGTCCCGTCCTCTGCCGTCCCCGAACGGCCACAAACGGCCCCGCCCTTGTCCCGGGCTTCTCCCGGCGCGCGACCGCGCTATTAGGAGCTCCGTCTGTTAAATAGCTATTACAGGCAACAGGGGGCGGGAAGAGGACACAGCTGGTCGCTGTTACGGGGGCTGCTGGTCCTCGCAGTCCCGTCCTTCTTGCACTCCCAAAGTCGATACGCCGGTTATGCTGGGCAAGGTTCCAGGGGGATTACTCACACCACTAGGCAGGCAAAGCAACGATGAATTCAACCTCCTCTGCGAACAGCACCCACGAGGCGGGGGCCGTGAGGAGTTATGTAGGCAGCAATTGCAGGCAACAGGGGGCGGGAAGAGGACACAGCTGGTTGCTGTTACGGGGCTGCTGGTCCTCGCAGTCCCGTCCTTCTTGCACTCCCAAAGTCGATACGCCGGTTATGCTGGGCAAGGTTCCAGGGCGATTACTCACACCACTAGGCAGGCAAAGCAACAATGAACTCAACCTCCTCTGCGAACGGCTCCCACGAAGCGGGGGCCGTGAGGAGTTATGTAGGCAGCAATTGCAGGCAACAGGAGGTGGGAAGAGGACACAGCTGGTCGCTGTTACGGGGCTGCTGGTCCTCGCAGTCCCGTCCTTCTTGCACTCCCAAAGTCGATACGCCGGTTATGCTGGGCAAGGTTCCAGGGCGATTACTCACACCACTAGGCAGGCAAAGCAACGATGAACTCAACCTCCTCTGCGAACGGCACCCGCGAAGCAGGGGCCGTGAGGAGTTATGTAGGCAGCAATTGCAGGCAACAGGGGGCGGGAAGAGGACACAGCTGGTCGTTGTTACGGGGCTGCTGGTCCTCGCAGTCCCGTCCTTCTTGCACTCCCAAAGTCGATACGCCGGTTATGCTGGGCAAGGTTCCAGGGCGATTACTCACACCACTAGGCAGGCAAAGCAATGATGAACTCAACCTCCTCTGCGAACGGCACTACTCTTTTTATAATACATTTCGGGATAACATGAAACATTTTTAGGCTAAGAAAGACGGTGATTGGCTGGTTGGGGAACATCCGATTTTTATTCTATGAGGTTCTCATGGATTTTGCTGGTTCATTTCCTCTGTCAGTGTTGCCCTTATGCAACATTGTTGAAGATTTGATTTGTATGTCCCAATTGTTCATTTAGACCAGTTTTTACTGACTGAAGTTTGGCAGTCTTCCATGTTCCTATCCTTGACAAGGAACACGGTGAATTGGGGTCGTCGGGAAGTTCACGGAGCCATCCGAGTCTGCACAGTAGGCATCGCGCTCACGAGACGGTGGCCACTTCTGAACTCCATTTCGGACGCCATATTTTGGTAGGCCCAAATGTCAACTATAGCGAAACAAATACAAAAGAATAATTAATACAAAGAAATGAAGATTCTAATGTTAAACCCTCACTAATCCCTTTATGTATTAGTACTCTCCTAGCCTTTAGCGACATTTAAAGCGATAATACTCACCTTTAGGATCAAAACAGGGACGCAAACGTCACATAAGCAACATAAATCATGCGATATCCTATTACCACATATACTACTATTAATATGCGTACATATTTTAGTTATTAGAATTATTTTGCCATGCAAATAGCAATTAGTCCCACATGTAATTGGTGTATGCAAATGGTTGGTTTAGTTTAACACAGCAAACCATTAGTAAAATTATTATAAGTAGGTTATATAGTTCGTATTTTCATGCAAAATAGAGGAGGTATACAAAATGTTGCTCTACCTGCTCCATCAATCCCCCCTTTGGTGATTTTTAAACATCACCACACTACCTTAAAATTTTATAAAATTTGTAAGTAGAAATGAATTCAGTTCTCTCAATATTGTGTTAGATCATGACTGTTTCTCCTGTCTCTTCTTCTCTTGTCTTTTTATACATATTCTCTTTCCACTCTTCTAATTCTACCTCTTCAAATTCTCTTTCTTTTTTTTCTTTCTCTCTTTTCTTTACAGTTTCTCTTATTATGTTATTTCGTATTTTCCTTCTTTTGCTACATAGACATCATAATCTCAGAATTAATACTAGAATAATCACACATGCTACTGGAAACAATATCTTACCAATAAAGGTACTACCTAGTTTTAGTAAAAAGTCTTTAATAGTAGAAAACCTTTTTCCAATCTTTTCCCAAATACCTTCAACCTCCAGTGGAACAATCTCCTCATGCAAATCAGTTATTTTCTTTATGTACGTCTTTAAATCTTGACTTTCGTCAGAAATATAAGTACAACAATGTTGCATTTTCAGCATTCCACAGACTCCACCCTCTTTTGCCAAAATTATATGAAGGGCAAGTCGATTTTGCATCACCATGGCTCGCATGGCAACCATTTCGGTATTTACCAATAAAACTCCTCCAGCAGTGCTTGTTGACAAGCGATCCACTACTGTTGATAATTTTCTAATTTTACGTGCATTCAGAGATATTCCAACTGCTGGTATCAACGCTCCAAAAATGTCTCCTACAATTTCTGACAAAGATTCTCTTCTCCTACATGTTAGTTGTCTACCTATCTCATGTGCACCATCTTTTCCTCTTCCCACATGAAATATCTTTGGGAAAAACCAGGCCTAGATAACATGTGTCATACCAATGGTCAGGTAATCGATAATAAGCTTCGTTCCCGCAGATAAAATATAATCCAGGAAAAACCGGATCATTTCCTCCTTTAAATCCCCATCCACCCATGATTCTATAAGTATCATGGCAATCACTTGTGCCTACAAAATAGTTATCATATGCAGTTTGATTTCTTCTAATACACAACTTCCCTTTCTGAGGCCAATCTAGAGCCATTGTTGGACTAGCTTCTCCTTTCAAATGTTTTTCTCTTTCAACATCCCAAACTGTCTTTTCTTCTTCTCCATCAGGTACCTTCTTTTGCATTTTTAGTCTCCTTTCTTCTACCATATCTAAGAAAGTCTTCTCTTCTCTTTTCAGACTACAAGTTAGATTATTTCTGAATATTGACTCTAATGTTAATTCTTTAGTTCCTAAGAAAAATTCACCTAACACTTTAGCAGGTTTTACTTTATTCAGTTTATTGACTACAGGTACTTTTGAAAATATGTTATCTACATCTGAAAAATAATATTCTAGTTTCCCTATTTTGTAAAACAAACTTGCTAATACACTACATGTTATTCCATATGTCACAGGGAGGTGATGGTACGTCACTCCCTCAGACACCGATGCAGGCAACTGCATACATACGTAGCAGTCTCTCACATCCATTGTTTTAACATATTCATACAATAATTTTGAAAAAACATTGTTAGAAAAATCAGTTATGGACCTATCTTTATGTAAATAATTTCTATCTATTTTTGTTGGATAAATCTTCTGAATCTTTTCTAAATGAGTCTTATTCTCACTATGACCTTCTATTGTTTCTAATGTAACTTTAAATGAGACCATTAAAGCTAACGCACTCCACAAAAACATTAGTAATCCTGTACAACAACACATTTTGCACCATCTTCGAAGGAACACACATGTTGATTTTCTACTTTCTGTGTTTGCCATTTCGGAAAATGATCAGTGTCTTTTGACTTAGCCTTGTCTACTTCACAACTAGTTTTGTCTAAACCCAAGGCTCTAAGCACCTACTTGGTTCTTTTTCTGTTATTTATTTTATTTAGTAATTTTCAAGTTTCTCTTTCTAGAGCACTTTTGTCCTCTTCAGTTTGGCATTTGATCGTCTTTCACTTTTCTTTCACAATCTTGATTCAGAATTTCCTGAACATCTATCTCTTCCCCGATGCCGGACAAGATAACTCTCAGGATTTCCGATTCTTCGTCATCCTCAACCACTTCGGGTATAGTCACCTCTAGATCTCCTTGGCTGTCTGCCTCTTCTCGTACTTCAGGAAGTGCCACATACGACCATTCTGGTGACTTATACTTCTGGTTAGATTTTCTCGTTCGCTTGTTTTCTTCTGATGGTGCCTGTTCAACGTCTTTTGATTTCTCTTGTCTAGACATCTCATTCACTTGTTCAGCTCTAGATTAATTTACTCGTGTCAATCTGTATCTCAATCTCTTAATCTTGTTTGACCAAATTTCATCCTTTGCTGGCCTTTTTTGCTTACTTCCCTTTTCATTTCTCTCAGTTCTCCATGCTCTTTTCCTCAGGACTCGACCTTCTGGTACTTCTTCGTCACTGTCCTCCGATTCAGTTCCAACTTGACTCTTACTTTCAGTAGTCCTTCTTTCCACCACTTTCTTTTTCTTTTCTATTTCTGTCCCTCCTTGTGGTTCTTCCACACAATCTTCCTGCTGACTAACTGTCCCTTCTTCTACCTGGATGTATGGTTTCCCTACATCTCCTCGGGGGTCTTCCGCAACAATCTTTCTCTCACTTTCTGTATCTGGTACCTTACCATCTATTTCTGTTATTTCAGGTGGAATTTCTCTTGATTTTTCATTCGGAACTTCTTGATCAAGAATTTCTTTGACAGTCTCTTCTCTATTTTTATTTTCACTCTTATGTGCCTGTACTGGTTCAGTGTCTGATTCTGAGCTGGTGTCAGAAATCTGCAATTTTCTTCTTAATGGAAGATTCTCTGGTGCTATAGCTGGACTTGGTTCCGACTCCCCCCTTCCAGGAGTTTGTCTTGCTCTTATTTCTTCAGAATCTGATTCGGAACCTGTATCTGATTCTTCAAAGTATTCTCCTTCCTTGTTATCCACTGGATTTGGAATTTGCAAGGTGTGACTAGCATAAATCCAGTTCTTCACTCCTGCACATTTTACAGCTGTCGTCGTGGTCAGGATCACCTGACGTGGTTTACCCCACCTTGGCACCAAACAATTTCTTCTTCTATGCACTTTTATTCTCACCCAGTCACCTGGGCTCAGATCATGAGCTGACTTCTTTTCAAGGGTGGTGGCATCCGATCCAACCTGATGAAACACAGAATGAACAGAATCAGCCAACCCCTTGCAATAATCCAACACCAAGTCATCAGATATAGGCAACAGCTTGTTGACTGGTATGAAAACATGTCGCATTGCTCTCCACATCACAATTTCATGAGGACTCAAGCCTGTATTCCTATCTGGAATAGATCTTATAGTCATGAGTACCAGAGGCAAGACATCAGGTCATTTCAAACCTGTGGCTAAACACATTTTTCCTAATCTGTTTTTAATGGTGCCATTTACTTGTTCCACCACACCAGAAGCCTCCGGGCGATAGGCACAATGTAGTTTCTGTTGTACATTCAATGCTTCACAAATTAATTTCATGATTTCATTATGGAAATGTTTTCTTCTATCTGACTCGATCGTGACTGGAAAACCAAATCTAGGAATGAACTCTCTTAATAATAGCTTGGCTACTGTAATTCCATCACTCCTTTTAGTTGGGTATGCTTCCACCCATTGAGAGAACAGACAAACCATCACTAGAACATATCTCAACCTGTTACAGGGGGGCATTTCAATGAAGTCTATCTGCATTCTTGTGAAAGGCCCTCCTTCTCGTCCTATCGTTCCCAGACTTACCACTGTTTTTCTTCCAGGATTGAATTGCTGACACATAAGACATCTTTGACAAAGGCTTTCAGCTACAAGTCTAAATTTTGCATTATACCATGTCTGTTTGAAAAGTCTGATCATAGCATCTCTTCCTACATGTGCTTGTCCATGATACCATGCTATCAGGCATAACTGGTCTTCCATCCCGATAAACCCACACATGATCTGTTTCCCATGGTGCACATCCTGCTTTTACCCACTGTCTCATTTCCTCATCTCCTGCTTCTTCCTGCAACTGCCTCACTTCTTCCCATGTATTCACAGTGTTAGTAAACAACAAGAGACATGAATTCATTTCTTTTTCTTTCCCACGATTCACTGAGTTCTGATTTTGTGCACAATACTGAGCCATGTCATTGGCAAACCGGTTGCCCGCTGAAATATAATCAGCGGACTTGGAATGCGCAGCACATTTCACCACCGCTAACTGCTTAGGCAGCTGTATCGCCTCAAGCAATTTTCCAACCACTTCAGCATTCCTTATGGGCGTTCCACTCGATGTCAAAAACCCTCTTTGGTACCAGATTTGCCCAAAGTCATGCACTACACCAAAGCCGTATTGACTATCGGTTATCACAGTCACTCTCACATTCTTAACCAACTTGCATTCTCTTGTTAATGCAAAAAGTTCAGCAACTTGGGCTGATTTTACTCCTTTCAGACACGATGCTTCCAATACAGCTGCTACCGTACATACTGTATACGCTGCACTCAGAATTCCCTCATCCGTTCTCAAGCATGATCCATCCACGAACATCACATAGTCACTTTCTGTCAAAGGTACATCTTTCATATCAGGACGTGGTTTGGTACAGAAATCAAGTACTTCCAAACAGTCATGATCCACATTATCTCTGACTTCCACATTCTCAGCGTCAGGTAATAATGCTGAAGGATTCACATTCAGGCATCTCACAAGGCTCACATTCGTTGCACCTAAGATGACTTTCTCGTATTTAGTCAGACGACTATGCGTCATGAACTGAGTGCGGCTCCTTGTGAAAAGGATTGCCACATCATGAGGTGCAAGCACTCTCAAATGATATCCCATCACAATTCCTTCACTCTGTTCCAGACTTTTACAAGTAGCTGCTACAGCTTTTAAACAACCAGGCAATGCTACAGCTACAGGGTCTGACATAGTTGAAAAATATGCAATTGGTCTCCTCAATTTTCCGTGTTTCTGTATTAACACAGAAAGTGCACATCCATTTCTTTCGCTGCAATAGAGCTCAAATTCTTTCTCATAGTCAGGCATGCCAAGAGCTGGTGCTTCACACAACCCATCTCTCAATTGTTTAAAAGCCTTCAACTTTTCTTTATTTAATTCAATGGGATCTTTTACATCTCACCTTGTCAAGCGTACCAGAGGTTTTGCAATCAAGGAAAAATTACTAATCCACTGACGACAATATCCAACCATTCCAAGAAACATTCTCACTTTCCTTTTATTATCTAGATTCTATCTGTAGTTACTTTTCTTAATCCCTTAAGCTCAAAGTCCAAAAGTTCTTTGCTCAGCACGTTACAGTCCCAAAGATCTCCAAAGGACCAGAAATCGTGCAAGCATCTGTCATCGTCTGTGGGGTCGATAGAGGTGTGCAGTCATCGAAACCGCGGAATGCCTAGAACGCCCCTCCCTATTCTACTACTCTTTTTATAATAAATTTCGGGATAACATGAAACATTTTTAAGCTAAGAAAGACGGTGATTGGCTGGTTGGGGAACGTCCGATTTTTATTCTATGAGGTTCTCATGGATTTTGCTGGTTCATTTCCTCTGTCAGTGTTGCCCTTATGCAACATTGTTGAAGATTTGCTTGTATGTCCCAATTGTTCATTTAGACCAGATTTTACTGACTGAAGTTTGGCAGTCTTCCATGTTCCTATCCTTGACCAGGAACACGGAGAATTGGGGTCGTCGGGAAGTTCACGGAGCCATCCGAGTCTGCGCAGTAGGCATCACGCTCACGAGACGGTGGCCACTTCTGAACTCCATTTCGGACGCCATATTTTGGTAGGCCCAAATGTCAACTTAAGTGAAACAAACACAAAAGAACAATTAATACAAAGAAATGACGATTCAAATGTTAAACCCTCACTAATCACTTTATGTATTAGTATTCTCCTAACCTTTAGTGACATTTAAAGCGATAATACTCACCTTTAGGATCCAAACAGGAACGCAAACGTCACATAAGCAACATAAATAATGAGATATCCTATTACCACATGTACTACTATTAATATGAGTACATATTTTAGTTATTAGAATTATTTTGCCATGCAAATAGCAATTTGTCCCACATGTAATTGGTGTATGCAAATGGTTGGTTTAGTTTAACACAGCAAACCGTTAGTAAAATTATAATAAGTAGGTTATATAGTTAGTATTTTCATGCAAAATAGAGGAGGTATACAACATTTTGTTCTACCTGCTCCACCAATTCCATCATTTCAGGAGGAAAAAGCCAAAAGCATGAAAAACCTCCTGGTAAGACGAAGACTTCAGGGGCTTGAAGAAAACCAGGAATCTGGAGTCCGATATTGGAATTCTTCAGGAGTGAGGAGTCAGGATCAGAAGCATAGGCAGCGCGGAAACAAGCGAAGGAGCACAACTTTTTTGTGATGCAGTCAGGAGGAAACAAAGGGAGAAACCGCCATGATGGAAAGGGAAGCGAAAAGAGAATGAAAACCTGAGTGGACTAGCAGCAGAGCCTCCTTAAAAGGCAGCTGCAAACCCTCAGACAGGTGATTTCCATTTCGGAGTTGACGAAAGGAGCAGTCGCAGCAGCCAAGAGCCTAGGAGTACAAAAGGAAACAGGCCCAGGTGAAATACTCCCCTAGCCCACACCTGTGCGCTTTGTTCTGTATCTTCTGATGCCCAGTAACAGCAAGGTCCTGCAAAGTACTGCTGTTTTCGGGTGCCTGATTGGCAGAGAATCCATGCACTCACCACTCCTATTGGACCTGCATTCATGCATCAGACCATGTGACAAGCAGAAACTGCACTTGTAAATATCAGGGGAGAGCACCACATCAACCAAGATGAAAGCCATAACCATAGCATTATGATCTGAGCAGTTCAAAGTTTCATCAAGAGAATGGTCTAAGATCCTTGGTACAGCAGGAGAGGCGTATCTAGTGCACAAGAAAACAAGGATGGCAAGAATAGAGATGAAACATGGACAGAAAAAAGGTACGTTCATCCCCTGTCGCAGAGAAAGGAGCATTGTTTTTGGTGCTGAACCACATGGCAAGCGCCATATTTGTTTCTTCCTTGTTTAGAAAGTATAGGCATTGGGGTGACAAAGCAACACATTTTGAGAAGGCGTACAAGACGTCCAAGGGGTTAAGGTGAATGTGATGTCCTGTGGAATGCAAATGGTTGACGATAACTTGGAAAATTTCTTGTTGGTGATGGACAATGATCATGGAGGCAAACCCATCTGTGTGATCACCATTCAGAATACAAGGGTGAGGGGTATCTGAAAGTAAGGCTCACTCCTTTCTATCATAGCTAAAGCTCATTTGAGAGAAAGCAGTCTGATAAATTATGGCTAGAGTCTTAACAATAAGGTAGGCCACCAGAGTATCATAACCAAAATATTGTGTGACAGAAATATCTTGACCTAAATATTGTTTGAAAAATGATCACCCTATTGTAGGTAATAGAAAATGTACAAAGATTGGGACAATATTTCTGTAAACAATAATTAAGACATTATATCTGAGTCAGACAACATTGTTGTTATTGACATTCTGAGAGCCACCCATAGAACAAGAGTTGTGTCAAATAACAAGATAGTTTTGGAGGGTGATTTCCAGGGTGTCTTAGCATGCCCACTTGATGTAGCCTTTGCACCAGTTGTTTTACTCTGTACCCATAAATCAGCCGTTTAATTGATGTGACTTGTAATAGCATTCAAATTTGCTATTGTAGATTAGGGGAAATGTTTCAGTGTATAATCAGAGTTTACATATGGTGCTCAGCATATTCAAGGAAACGGGGTTGTCTTTATGTTTGGATCAGAGTATCGTTTTGAGTGTTAAAAGTCCAGTATTTAAGCCATTTAATTCAAATGAGGTTATTATGCCTCAAACGGGCCCTATTACTACCCTGAAAATGCAGCATGTCCAAAGACTGGGAGCACACGACTCGTTTTTTCTTCCATTTGTCAGATTTATTCAGTGTTTACCTCTCCTTATTGCCAAAATGGAATAATCCAAGATTATTTAAAAAAGTTGTTGAAATTCTTTTGCGATGAACAATAATTTGTAAGGTACCGGGAATGAATGTGCTTTGTGCTCATTTGATCCTGACATACCATATGTAGGCACATTTGAAGCTAGTGTGTATGTATGGTCTGAACATCACACTCAAACAGAGGAGAGTGACACGCCCTCATCGCCTTTATGTTATATCATTGCATCAAGAGGATTCTCCAGAAAATATTTGTATTCAATTAATATGGTATGAGTTACTGGACTGGACAGATTTAATCATAAAGGGCCAGATGCATCAAGCATTTTTGCGTTCTCAGATTCTGCGAATCTGCCCGCTTGCGAATGCAAAAATTGCTTTTACGATGCAGCAAACCTAATTTTGCGATTAGGTAACCTGTTACCGAATCGCAAAATGGGTTTGCGATTCAGTATTAGGAAGGGGCGTGTTTAGGGCGTCCCTTCCTAATACCAAATTGCATCAGTATGTATGAATGTTTTGTGACCACAATTGCACCATTATCCGGGTATTTTGCCACTGGTCGCTCTATTTTCACTCACTGCCTTCCGTTTTTAACCTCCTCTAGCGACCGCGACTATAAGCATCTTCTTGTCTATCTGTCCTTTTTCTATGGTCCACAATCTCCTGAGATACGTTTTCTCTTATTCTTAGCACTGCCGTAAAATTGTATGTAACCAGTCCTGATGATGGCCTAGATTTCTACAGGCCGAAACGCCGTCGACTCCAACAGCGTTAATTTTGGCGCTCTTATGCTATGGACATCCAATCTATTGCTCTTCATAATTTTTCACCATTGATTGTTTGGATGCCCTAATTTTACAAAACTTATTCTATCACTTTATTCCCTGTTGCGCCCTGTATCACCGCTGTATATACCACTTCACGGGTCACTTGCGCCGTCACAACTTTCACGAGCACTTGTGCACAGTATTCTATCGGTTACATTACCAGTAATGTAATGCAGTGCTTCCTATCCATGTGGCTTGTACATATGATGTGTAATATGTCCAACATGCTTTAAGTACTTCAAAATACAAAAAACTTTAACGTAATTTTGTCTCCCTGTGCCTATCCCAACGTTGATTTACTCCTTAACAAACTTTATTTTTGCTTACTATATTTGTTCCTTAAAATGAAACCCACATTGAGACATTGTTCCTTGATATAATATATTGCCCCAGTCTCACTGTGGTTTACGGGCTACCTCCTGTGGTCTGATATTGTTCACAATTGCAGTAGCAAAACATTCGCATTTTACCACCTACTTCAAGTAGATGGTAACCCATTCGCAAATGGGAAGGGGTCCCCAAGGGACCCCTTTCGCCTTTGTAAATGTGTGTATAACCATTTTAAGAGCAGGCAGTGGTCCCATGGACCACTGCCTGCTCTTAAAAAAGGATTTTTTTTCATTTTTCGCTTTGCAAAGCATTTTGTTTTTCTTTAAGGAAAACGGGCTGCTTTACATAAAAAAAATTATTGCTTTATTGAAAAGCAATCATGGGCATGGTGGTCTGCAGATCTCAGCAGGCCACCATCCTCGTGATTTTGCGATTCCTAGGGGGAGTCGCAAATTGCGACCTACCTCATTAATATTCATAAGGCAGGTAATTTGCGACCCCCTAGGAATTACAAAATGTGTACTATACACCTTCATACATTGCATTTTGCGATTTCCTAATTGCGAATCCTTGTGATTCGTAATTAGGGAATCGCAAAATGCTATCTACATACATCTGGCCCCTAATTCCTCCATTGCTGACATGCTTTGGAGTAGGCTGTTTTGTAGGGCACAATGGAATGACACTTTCATCGATGGCAAGCAGAGCATGTGTTTGTGCGCCTTGTATTTTTCATCTATAAGTTTCAATAGAGAGTTCAGCAGAGTTCCGAGACCATGTCAATTGGCATATATTTTGAGGGCCGGTGTGCCATAGAATTTAGCAGACATTTTATTCCTGCTTCATATTAACACTTCGGAAACAATCAAATCATGAAGGAATGGTGGATTAGTAGCTAAAATATTTTGCTATTTCCGATAGAGGCAAAGTTGTGTTTTATCCCCTTATTTATTTAACATTTTTATTAGTGAATTGTTTTCCGGCCTTAAATGTTATTATCTCAAACTTACAGAAACGTCGACTCACTAAAACCTAGGCATTGTTTTACACCAATAATGTTCAGTTGCTTACCTATGTGCTTGTAGGCCTCCACAGATTCCTTCGTAGCTAGGCAAAATCAAAACTAATTAGAAATTATTAAAGGAAAAAATCAACGTTTTAACTTTGGGGCACTGAAGTACCAAGGCAATTATGGATAATCAAAGAAAGTGAATTCCTTACCTGTGTGCAACCTAAAGCCTCCTTTGTAAACTCAAAATCCCAGCCTCAGATTGTCTGGCTAATAGTCTTGGAAGATTCAGCAGAAATTATTAGAATTGTTTCATAATTTACTAATTAGGGCATGCTCAGTGAAAATTAGCTCAGTTTCACCAGGGGTTCCCAAATGCGCTTACTTGTTGCTGCTAAGTTTCTGAAAAACCAAGAGGGCCTTTTTGGACTCTGCCTACTAGGGCTACATCGGGGAACTCTTGTTAAAGTCAATAGGCTACAAATGAAATTCCATTCCAACAAACTTTGACTGTTCAAATTTATTACAATCTGATATTTTTTCATGCTGCTTTCTTCGAGAGGGAATTTCGTGCACTGCAGTTGGAAAGAAGTGTATCTGACCAGTGCAGTGACATGTTTCAATATGGATCGATCTCCGAGCAATGGCAGGGCAATATCAGTAACACAACAATTCTGAAGTCGTTTTTTAAATATCAATTTTAATATATAACTATAACATCGTCTCATGCCAGTGATTTTAGTTAGATATCTTTAAGTTCTTGAATTTACTGTACAAATATTAACAATGATCATTCGCTTGCAATTTCTTATCATTTTTCGCAGCCAGTACATAGTAAACCATTTTCACAGAGGAGATTGCAACTCATACCTTAGGCAAAACCATTGTCAGACGGAACCATAAGAACAGGAGGATTTGGAGATATTGTGGGCTTGAATTAGTCATGCGTTTCATTTTTACTTTATAAGGAGAGTCACGCATAAAGGAATCAATGGTGATCAGGTAATGGGACGAATTTAAAAGGTATTGTCTAGAATCCTCTAAAGTGAGCATCTCCTCCAGCAAATGGCCAGCGAGGACCAAACAATTATTTGTGAGCCTTTCTCAAGAATGGGGCAAATGAGTGTCCCTTTGTGGCACCAGTAGCATGAACTCTGAATAATTCTAGGAGTCTTGCTAGTGATCGTCTTTCTATGAGTAGCGCATAAAATCCTAGAATGCCTCTTCAGATGATCTTATGCTGCAGCCCGGGTTTAAATTAAGACTTTTGTCACCATTTGGTTTGGAGAGTTGGTTGTGTCCTTGTGCTGCAACTGGTTATAGCCCTTTTCAAGAACAGCATTCACAATCCCTGACACGAGGGCCGCTCAAACATGCAAGATGCATGGTATATTTGGAGTTGACCAGTGCATTCTGGGGGTCCGCTCAGTGGCGGCTCCTCCACAATGGCAGAGGAGTGTCGTCCTCCTGCCCACAGAGGAAAACAAAAAATAGAATAATAAAACGTTTTATTATCATTACATTTTTCTTCACGGTGGGCACCGGGTCTTGGGGGCGGGCCATCGTGACAACAGCAGCAGAGAGGAGGAGGTGGAGGAGTGGTGGGCACTGCTGTCAATGCGCATGCTGGTCTTAGGACGGCCAACCTGACACATGCATTGACATCTCTCCAACCCAGCTGCGTTGCTGGGTGGAGAACAACAGCAGGCACAGGCTCCCAGCCCCCGATGGAGAGCAAAACCAGCCTACTCTGCCCAATCTAGACGCTGCTCTCATGGGTACTACCACCATGAGAGCAGCGTCTGGATTGGCCATAGGGGAGCCTGGGAGCCTCCGCCTGTGACCAGAGCACCTGTGGAGCAGAGGAGCGGCGAACGGCAGGAACCTTTCTTTTGTTTGTTTTGTTAATGCCCCCCCCCCTTGCTCACCATTTTTCCCCGACACCAACCGCTACTGGATTCTCCACTCCAGAGTTCTACAGATGCTGCAGTGACAACTTTTCCCATAGCCATCAGGGCTCACAAATCAATCACAACAGATCAGCACTCAGTGGTTGAATTAATGAATTTTTAACATATATGGCGCATGGCTACTCAATGAGTGTCCTGGTGTTTGGCATAAAAGAACGGGTGGGAGGTTGGATGAACAGTCGAGGGCGAGCAGCCCGATTAAAGTTTAAATAGGTAGGCTTTCAAGGACCTTGTAAAGGTGACTTCATCTCTAATGGATCTCAGATGGAGAGACATCTGGTTCCAGAGCTTTGCGGCAAGGCCTATAAAGGGGTCCCCTCTACACTATCTTCTAAAACAGGGGACTAATAACAGGCGTGCATTACTTGAGCGCAACGCCCTACCAGGTCTGGACTCGAGAATCCTCTCGTTCAAGTAACTGGGTCCAGTGTTGTTCAGAGCCTGGTGAGTTATTGAATGCACTTTGAACATGATTCACTTACGGACCAGCAACCAGTGTAGCTGCTCTCGAAGTTGAGAAACAAAGGAGTGTTTTGGCAGCTCACAGAGAAGGTGGACAGCCATGTTCTACATAAGCTGGAGACGTTGCAGTAGGTAGTCCGGTGGTTGTTGGGTATGTCCATGCGGTCTAGGGGTATTGGTACTGATGTGCGGCTTAGGTATGGCGGAACATGGGCTAATGCTGCTCCCACCTGGTCCATCTCTGACCTGCATGGGCACCCTTGCATGTACCTCACAGGTTCAGTGAGGCTCTGCATGGCCCACAAGTCAAGTCTCCCTTCTATTGTTGATGGGGAGTCTCCAGTGCCGCAGGCCTCGGAGGGACACTCCTTCTGGCAGGGCTCTCCAAGCAGCGGGCCTGACACCTCTTCATGGCATCAGGACTGAACACACCCGACACGCGCCGAAGCCGCCCATGGAATCATATATTCCAAAGTCAGATCACACATGCAAGAGAATCACCAGAGAGCCAGCTACCGTTTCGGCAGTAGAGTGTGATTTTCATAAATCTGGATACCAGGTTAAAGATATTCCCTGTCATGACAGACAAAGAAAGATTCACGTCTTTCCGGTGAGGAGTAATGCCAGAAAACCCTGATTAGCTGTTTCCTCGTGCATCAGACGTGTACCGTGTTTATATGTTAAATAGTGCTACCAGTGGGAATTGAAAGATATGTATGTACGTTGCATACGTAATAAACTAGCTCATGTTCTTATGTGCAGTTCGACATAGCGCGAACTCGACCCGACGGTTTTGGAGCGCTTTACCTGAGCACCAGTTACGTTACACAAGGGCACATTCACTTTTGTTAGGCTGGGGGAGATTACGGGATTTGCCCACAGTCACAGAACGTTGAGCCGATGCCGAGGCTCGAACATGGCTCCCCCTCTGCACAGTCTGCGGCTAGTTCCGTTACGCCACATCCTCTCATATACACGACGCAGTGTAAATAATACATGCATCTTTCACAATGGCACATGAAAATTGTATTTCATCCATCCACCTCCCGTTCCGTCTCAGAAACGTCACTGCCCTTTCAACTCTGAGTCTGTGTTTTCTACTGGAAAGAAATCTAGCAGGTGAATTTAGAGGACACTTAAAATCGCAGCTCTAATGGCTCCATGCCAGTTCAGAAAGCAATAAGTAAGTTATTCAATTACTGAATAAATGTGCATTCCTCTGCTGGCCATTAAATCGCACGTCTCTGACTATCACATGCCTCCAGTGCAAGGACACCGTGACCTTCACATCCGGCACCCTTCTGAAAACCAGACTAAGGCAGCTTTAATTATTCAAGCACTAATACATTGGAACTGCGCCAGTATCATCAGGAACCTGGACTCGGATTTAATCAATTCCAAGGAACTCACAGCTAGGGCGCGGTATTATGTGGTCTGGGTTCCCTGCGCTCACCAGAAAGTGTCTTGTCACCACTCTTACAAGTGACTCCCTCCTTTTGCAGAGTGTCATAAAGGAATCTAGCGCCCTCATTTCAAGTACTTGGAATTCCCATTAACCGCAAAATTTGGAATTCTGAGGGATACAAGTAATTTCACATTGCACCATGACACATCTGTCTCCGGAAACTGCCGCAGTCATTTTGACTGCTGTAGTTTCCAGAGACAAATTTGTCGTGTTAAAGATGGTGGATTTTGTCCCTTGGAAATACGGCACTCGTATGAGTAAATCAGTGCAGAAACACAGGTTTTCAATGTTATTTCTCATTTCGAAATGACTGAAATCCACGGGTTCCGTAGTTTTGGGTGTGAAATTTCGACTTCCAGAATATAGCATGTTACTACATTTATTTTAGATGCTCTGTAGGTATTCTGCACTGGGCCCATGAATTCGATCAATGAAACTCAACCCTGCTGTACTGTAGCTGAAATCGGGAAAGAGCAGATTTTTCTGAACTATGATGAAGTATTGATTTGATTAAAGACAATGTAGAAAATATTAAGGTTTCCTACTCTCACTTTATTCAAATATTAAGGTTTTCTACTCTCACTATATTAAAACAGAAACAATACAACACTGTGCAAAATGCCCGTGGAAGAAAATACATCAAATTGAAACACACTATTCAACACCAATCGACAGTGAGTAGAGCCCATCAGAACCTCCTCTTTTAGGCAGATGAAGAACCAGGAAGCCGAGATTCTGACAAGAAACAGCCAGTCTTACCATTCTAAGGGAGAAGAAGGCTCTTGAACCCATTGCCGCTTACACCCGATAGTGCTTATATGCTCCATTATCAGAATGCTGAGTTTGAAGAATAGAAAATCGAAGGAGATCACAAAATGTACATAAATATATGTACGGGTGACATTTATCACCCCAGTACCCAGAGAAGTGATAATTTTCAACTCAGTACCTTTAGCAAAATCAAGAATTCCCTTCATAATAATTTGGAAAATCAGCAAGTTATGGCAACACTGCAGGCTCATATTATAATTATTGAAGCACATGCAAAAAGACTTAACAATTAACCCAGATCTGAAAAAATAGTCAAGATCTCATGATTGCCAGACAAAACAGTGACTTTACAATGATTATCAAAATGAGGCTCGCCCTATGAATGTAGACCCTTCTCTGTGGGGTCAGCTTACCTAGCCTCCATGTTTTGGGGATTGCCTGTCCCCCACACCGGAGATCGAGAACCTGGGAATCCGGCTTGACTCTGATCCTACTATGGACACCCAGGCAACAAAAAAAGTGGCAGGGACATGCTTTTGTCTATTAAGAGCATTAAGGAAGATTCTAAAATGGCTTCCAACCGAATCAGGAAGAATTGTGGCACAAGGCCTTAAACTTTTGCAAGTTGATTACTGCAATTCGCTCTACTTGGGCAGTCCAGCCTATGTGGTAAAAACATTACAGATATTCAAAAATGCTGTAGTTTGCGTTCTGTTGAATAATCCTAAATCCCAATCTGTATGCACAGCACTGGCAAGTCTTCAATGGCTCCCAGTAAAGAGAAGGATTGTATTCAAGGCCCATTGCATTGCACACAAGATCAAATATTCTCAGGGACCACATATCTTAAACCAGTTAATTGTCCCACACAACAGATCACGAGATCTGAGATCAAACAATAGCTCCCTCCTGGTGACTCCAAAGATCAGGGGCGGGTGCTCCGCTAAGGCAGAGGAGTGTCGCCCCACTGCTCTGTGAGTATTTGAAAAAGGAAAGATAAAATTATAATAATTAATGTTATTATCATTTTATTTTTCCGTGGCTCGGCTGGTTTGGGGCAGGGCTGACTAACAGGAATAGGAGAGGAGTAGTAGGCACTCACTTACGTGTGCAGGACTGTTTGGCCGGCCCTCTTAGGCTGGCCAAACAGTCATGCTCACTTTGCATGTTCTTCACTCAGGAGTGAAGAACATGCCCAGGCCCCCAGTACTTCTCTGAGCGCCGAACCACTGCACTCAGACCAATCACGACGCTGCTATCAGCAGCGTCGTGATTGGCTAGGGGAGTCTGGAAGCCTGGGTGCTTCCTGTTCCTGGTTTCTGCCCCTGGAAGTGGGCAAAGAGGACTGAGAGGCGACAGCCAGCCTTATTTATTTTCTTTTGTTTACCCGCCCTGCCTCCCCCGTTAAGTTTCGGCCACCACTGCCAAAAAGATCAAAAGAATCAGAGGTGGAGGACTATTCGTTACATACTTGGCATCTAAACTATGGGATTCCCTCCCCATACATTTGAGAGCAAAACACAATCTCCTGAGCTTTAGAAAGCAATTAAAGACACACCCGTTCAGATAGTCATCCTAATACCTCTTATCATGATGCCGGCTAGCGCTGGAAAGCCCGAGTTTGGGTAGCCATGTGTTCTATAAAACTAGGTAACATATCAAGCAAAACCTATGTAGGTAAACAGCATAAGGCCTATATACTGAATAGAAAAAAATCATATTTATATTCGGACAAAAACTGTATTGTGAGGATATGAAAAGGTAAATAATAATTGTCAAGATTTGGTGATATTCTTCAGACCTGTGGCAACAACAAAGAAAAGCAGTCAAGATGCTTCTTGAAAAATCAAGGAAACATCCCAAGAACGTGTAATTAGCAAAGATTATACTAGAGGATTCAATACTTTCAAAATAAATGATCAAACATTTATTTTAAAGGAGACCGAATTAACTAGAAAGTAGGCCCTCTAGATTTCCTAATGATCCAATGCCCGAGTAAGCTACTTGTTTGGGTTAAGAGTGCCGTTAGCCTTCCTCTCATAGAGGCAACCGCTCATTACTTCTATTAAGGTTCCGCTTGATCTAAACTTTGCAATTGTTAGGGTGGTATTGAATATATTTTTTCCTAAGGCACATGATTTACCTAACTTCTGTCCCATTTCCCTCTTGCCATTTCTAGCTAAGCTGTTGGAAAAAAAGTTGTTTCTTTTCAATTACAGGAGTTTGTTGAGAATGCTTCATTGATAGACCCTCTCCAGGCTGATTTCCGCCCAGGTTATTGAACCGTAGCAGTAGTGACTTTGGTCCTGGGCAATCTTAGGAGAATAGCTAGTGATGGTGGCGTCTAGGCCCTGACATTGTAAGAATGCTAAGCGCCCTTCAACACCATCAGTCATCAGATCATCCTGCAATGGTTGCACAGCCTACACATAAAATTTCAGGTTCAGAAATTGACTGAGTCCTTGTTGATGTATATGATCAAGCCTTTTTAACTTATCTCTTTCACCCATACCCAAAACTAGTCAGATAGGTCGGGCAACTGGAATTCACTATCTCCCTTCTGTTGCTCAATTTACCTCTACTCCATTGGCTAATCTGCTGCATGGCTTAGGCTCGTCCTTTTTAGGTCTCGCCTAGCTATTGCGTAGCAATTGCTATGCGAGACTCTAGTAAGAGGGGCTCCCAAAAGTGCTCCCAAAAGTGGATTGCATGGCGAGCACGCGCACAATCACGTGCATCGTGCCGCCATGCAATCTGGGAAGCGCTTCAGCCCACTGGCGCCCTCGGCATCAAACTTCAAAGGGTCCGCTCCCCCGCCTGGAATGCGCTCCCCCGCCCCCGCCAAGCGAGCGCGCCACGCTCAGCCGCATCACAAATTTGCTTTCACTTTCGCGGCGGGTGCTATCTTTATGCTGCTTTCTTTCCATAAGTGATTCAAGGAAATGAAAATAATATGTTTTACGTGTTTCCATCAACAATTCTTGTCCTATCTTGACGGTGGCCCCATACATCTCTTCCTCTCACCCCTGGCCTCTCACTCGTTAAGATACTCATCTTGGTCTCTCTCTCGCACCACCTTCCTCTCTCTCTGTGCCTCTCTCGTCCTCTGTCTACAGGCGTCTGTCTTGATCTGTGTTCCTCTTCTCTCCTCCCACCTTATGTTACTCGTCTTTAACGTCTGCCCACCTGCACCCCCTTCCCCGAGCTCTCACTGCCTCTTTCTGTCAGGTCCCTGTGTTTTTTCTCCTAATGAAGTGTGGAAGACGGAGGGCGCTGGCACGGAGGAGTGGGGTGGGGTGCCTCGCTGTAGACCCTGGGGGTGAGGTGCTGTCGAGCGGGTGGGGTGCGGTTGGGGGGAGGACCGTCTGTCACAGCTGCTGCCCTCCTGCATCTTTGGTAATTGGAATTTGTAATTCCGAAGGCAGTGAAGGTTGATCAGCAGCCTCTACCAGGATGCACTGCGAGCGCTGGCTCGGGACTCCAGGCATGCTTCAAGAGAGGAGTGGGCAGGGCATCGCCAGAGTGGAACGCACTATCATCATCACACACCCTGGTTTCGCTGTCGTCCTTTCTTTGATCTTTAAAGGTCCATGGATGTCGACGGGTCCTTGGGCAGTGTGAACCGTGGTTTGCAGGCAGACAAGGACTTGCAATTGTTCACCACCACCATGAAAGATCCTCACTGCTTCCTCTTCTCGCATGTTGAACAGCAGCATGGCACAGGTCCCAAAAGAGAGACCTATTGGCTATGCCAATGCTTGTTCCTTTTGGATTTATACAGATGTATACAGATGATACATAGAACTATTGAGGATGCCCAATAGAGAGGATCCATCTGTTATGTCATTTCCTAGTGCGCTTGATGCAAAACAATGAGCACAAACTGCCTGAAAGTAAATCCGACCGAGTTTCCCCTGAAAAAAGGATCCCCTTTTCTTATCAGATTCTAGTTTGTGGATTAAGTCCATGTTCATGTGGGTTTTCCTGGCTAGGGGAGTTGGAAACCATGCTGTTTTAATCGACACTCAGGTGTGTGTGACTACACATATTTATGTAGTGTCATAAACTTGTTCTTACCATCTTAGGGTTGCATCTTTCCTACCAATGTCACAAAAGACAATAATGATAAATGCCTTTGATAACTCCCATCTGTATTTTTGCAGTTCCATCCATTTAGGTTCCCAGCAAAAGCCTTGTCAAAGTTACAGCTGCACGAGTATTACTGGGTCTGGAAACATCAGATCTCTAGCAAAGTGAGAAAATAACACTGCCTCCCAATGCAGAAGAAGGAAGCTTTTATGGTGCATCTCGTCTGTTTTTTGGGATGTCCATTTATTTTGGCAAGCAAGTTCCATAAGCAGTGGAATCTCTATAAAAGATGTTTGCGGTTGCTGGTCTCTGAAGGGTCCACTGGTAAAACTGATCTGGCCACCTAAATGCCTATCGTGAATATAGTGTAAACATGTGCATAGCCTGCCACATTCTACTTCATTGTATTACATGGAAACACACATAGGTACGGATGCTACAAGAGAGCTACCAGACTGTCCATCTCCCGGCCTCTTGTAATGTCATAGTCTCTGCTTAGTTTTCACATTTTCTTTTGTGCTTGTATCTAGATAGGTCTGTAGGCACACAGATATGTATTAGTTGAAGTTAGGGAACAGAAAAATTACCCATGTTGCCAATATCCATATCTGCTATCAACTACTAGATTTAGTCTCTACATCTGTCTCAGCTCTGACACTATGATTACACCAAATGCACAGAGGGAGAAAGAAAGGGGAGTGAATGTGTGTGTGTTTTGTTTCTGTGTTTGTGTGACCACTAGGCTAATCTATTCGGTCCCCTGATATTCCTTTGCCACTGTCTGCTCTGTCTTTGCTCTTGAAGTATCATTAATCATAAAGACATATAAGTAGGTAGTCAAGGTCATATGAGGGCTGTCAACTCCATCGAGACTACCCCTATCTGCCTGCCTGTGCCAACTTCAATAACACTACTTGCTTAGGTACTGATTTCAGGTAGGTTACTCTGTCACAAGTGTGGCAGATATTTTGTTTGCCTTATTCGAGTGTATTAAATGCTACAACACTTGTAATAAGGCGGAAGGGGTCATTGTGACGCTTGTGCCAGGTAACTCGATCACCAAAGTCCGAATCAGGCTCTTAGTCTCCACCTCTTCTTTGGCTCCTAAACAGTGGACACTGTTGGCATGAGGCATTTTGCAGCATTAAAAAAAACATCAATACATTTTCTGATGAACAGCCAAGCAGGATTGTTTAGATATGGGGACAGGTTGGATGCAGGTATGGGGTATCAGATTTGGTTCAGGAGGAGAGTCCTGGACCCGAAATCACTGCCCCCTTGTATATAAAGATCAAACAGTTCTGCATTCAATAAAATACAAACATGTTTATGTATACAACTGACTTAAAAAACACTATGGGACAATACACATGGTATAAGGTTGCTATAACTTTTTTGTCCCTTGGCCTCTTTAATTTTCCCAATTCTACGTAGTTTCATACTTGCTTCTTGAAACCATTGTTGGGTGTATTCTGTTTAAACACATTCGACCAGCGCACCACGCCTTGTGTGGGAGGACCGCTGGGCTTCCACGAGATTGAAAACATGATTCTAAGCATAGTGTCGGGTGCAGCTGATGGGGCACCAGTTTACAGGTCCCCAGGTACCAGGATCCCATCCACCAAGGGGATGGTAATGGTTACCTATGTTTGTACATATCACTGGGGTTAATATCGCATCTGGCGATCTGGGTGCATTTATGAGAGTGCCTTGAAGTACTTTGTTTATGGTCCTGATGAATTGCCGTGAATCCCTTCAGGGACCAACAGTGGCATGAAATATGTCAACCTTTCCATGATATAGCAAACGTCCGACACATTATGTCTTATTTAGTTTGCACTTAATCTTTAATTAGATCAGACCTAGCTCCCCTGAATGTCCAGAGAGTCAGAGCCTATTTTAATTAATATAGTTTCACCACACCCTGCACCACATCGCTCACCACTACCTTTCACTAAAGGATTAGGCACAGTTCAGCGGGCTCACATAGGAAAAAGATCTCCGATAAAGAGCCCCCTTTTGGGTACCCATTGGGCATTGCAGTGCCCGCCAGACGAGGAGCAGGCCAAATAATGAAGCATGGCACTTCGGTGTGTGAGGGCTCTATAATCCTATGAAGGTTACTCCCAGGGCCTGGGGGTCTCCATCCGATAATACCCTTCAAGAGTCTGGAACTGGCACACATTCTGTTTAGTAGTATTCTATTTTAACACCATAGGGCTGCTACTAATGTCTTCCCAAAAAGGCGCGCTCCTTCACTACATTGTGTAGTGATATATTTATGTGAGAATTTAGCTAAGAGACACTTTAAACTTAGCCAGAAATAAAATGGTATCAGGCCTTAAAAAGTGAAAAATATTAGGGCTTCTTAAAATTTACATTGTGCTGCTGAGAATAGTCCTCTTCAGTTTTTCTGTCTTGTTCTCTTTCCCTCAGCCTGCAAGCAAGGTGAGTGCCTTCTGTTCTTCTCTTTTATTCTTGCCCTAGTTTCTCTCCTCTCAGCCAGTCTCTCATCTTTTACTCCCACTGGCCCTTTTGGTTCCTGTTCTTCCTCTTAGCCATTCCTCCTCAGTTTCATCCTATCACCCTTTCACCCTCTTTTCCTTCTCCCCTCTTCTCCCCCCTAAGTTCTGTTTTCTTTCTTACATGAGCCCCAGTTCAGCTCTCACATATATTGTACTGCAAGGTGTTCCTTTTCCTCTTGTTTTATGGAAGTAGTAGTGCATGGTCTAAATAAATGAATACTGTATTGCACACCACCAGGATTTGTCTTCCTTGTCCCCAACCCACCCACCATAGGCACAGAGGGACACTCTGACATTCCACTCTCAGTGCCAACATGCTGAGGCTCGGTTATCATACCTCAGCCTGTCAAGAACTCCTGTAGCAGGAATTCACAGCAAACTGGTGATGGGGCGTGAGGGTGGAGTTCAGATGAATTGTAACCAGTATGAGCACAAACAATGGTTCCCCCAGGGCATTGAAAATAGTCAATTTCTCTTAACAGGTCATGGCATCTAAGTAGAAATAATTCTAATTGTAATAGGGATGTTCGAATGTAGGGGGAACACCACTGTGGTCTCATATGGAAAAAGTCCAGAGATTGACAGGCATTCTACCCTTTGGCACTGCACCAGCCTGCATGGGTATACTTGAGGGTACCCTGAGATCCCTGAGACCTCCTCCCAGGGAGAACCCTCAGGGGTTCATTGGCATTGCACTACCTTCCATATAGCATACAGTCAGTGAGTCTCCTGGCAGTATGTTTATAATTTCCACATCTGTTATATGGTGCTTGTGCAATGGGAATGGCCACATGCAAATGCGGGAATTCCCCCCTGTGATTGCTCTGGTGTACATTTTGTGCCTGTGTGATCCATATTACAGAAGGGCAACTTAAGCATCTTTGGCCCCTTCTGTAATACCAGACCACTCGAGGAGTGCAAACAACAGATGCACAAGCCTGTTGCGTCCCTGAGGCACACTGTTTAATACGGCACCAGGTAAAGAAATGGTATTCCAAGCACAGTATACAGGGAAGGGTATGAACTCTAGTCTTTCTACACTGAGTGTGACCCAGGCCATGCTGCCATTCTAAATTCTTTGGCAAATATTGCTCTATGACCCGTTCACACCTTGATCTACTTGAACTAGTTCAGTTTCAGTCAGTGCAGCGAAAAGTCCTTCTTCTGGAAAATGATTCAAAGCCAAACCCCACATGTGGTTTTACAAGGAATTCTAGTGGAATGGGGGAATCTAAAGATTAGTGCAGGGAACATGCATTGAGAGTCGGGATTGCTAACTGTGGCTACCACGAACCTTATACATAACCCGACAGCTTGAGGGGCTACATATACTGGGTAGAGTCCCTAACCTGGGCACCCCAGCTAATGAATACCCAGCATATACTAGCCTCCTTGCACATATAGCAATCATGCTGGGAGGGTCTATGGGACCCACCAATAAGTTACTACAATGGATTTGTCCGGGACAGAAAAAAGTAGCATCAGCAGTATGAGTCAGATAAAATAGCCTTTACCTGCTACTATAATCAGCCACCAACTATTAGTAGTGTCATGGGATGGTTATGTGGACAGTAGTCACCAGTGTTACAGGAGTACCACACGGCGTGGACAATCACCTACACAGTCTAGTACTCTGAGTGGGTAATATGTTATTTTCATGTAGAACAGTGCTTCCCAAACTTTATAAAGAAACATAACCCAATTGTTACAACAATAAACTTTTGCAACCCATCTAGCTTTAATAGGCATGAGATGGGCAATTTTTAATGATAATAAAACATTTACAGACAACACATTTCCGTCCAAATAACCACTAAATTTGCATATACATACAGTTTTATTGATAAAACTATACTTCTTCCAAATGATAATCTGTGGACATCGGGGTTCTGTGAATATTCATCCTTTGTGCATCACCAAGCAAAATGTTTTGATGTGTTTTGATCCTATTAAAACTTTTGTTTCCACTAAACTTCTGAATTACAAAAGAAATGTGCTTTATTTTTGCCTTCCTTACTACTGAATGTGTGCTGTTCATTTACAGATATTTACACTTTGTTGTGTGTTGCAAAAAAGTACATCCTACAGCCTTTCCTTTGACACTCCCTGTACCCCAGCAAAGATTATCACAAAATTCATTGTATTTTTCTTTCTCTGACTGCTAAGTGAGAGGAGTTTATAAACATCAATCTCCATGTTAAAAAAGTAAGCAGTATTTTGTCAGAAGACATAGTCTCACATTTGACCTCTGTCTTTGAAACACAGAAAATGTGACAAGATAAATACAGAATTTAAAGGCATCTTTATTTACTACTTGGACTACCGCGACCCACAAAAATCGACTCCGAACCAGCAGTGGGTCAAGACCCACAGCTTGGGAAACCCTGATGAACAGCACTGGTCAGGAGATTTATGATCTAGACCTTCTGCACTGGAAACATAAATAATTGTCCAAATGAGAAAATGAGGTATGTCATGTGAACACCGCAACAAGAGACTTATGACCCTGAATTTATCAAGCTCAAAATACGCAGGACTGCACTATACCCCTAACTGGCAGATAAAAAACCATGCATGACAGAGCAGCTTGACTACCCAGGCAGAAAAGGGATGGTGTAGCCCCTATCAAAGGCACTGGATGAGCCCCACCAAGAACTATACATCTAAACCTCTACATGTTTACACCAGTGGTGAGGCCCCCTAGGGTCATGGCTGACAATAGAGCAAAGACATGGCAGGAAACAGACTGTGGAAAATGCCTGCTCCAGCAGAAGTTGAAACCAAACAATAGAGAACCGAGTCACCCACCTGCCAATGCAAGGGTCCCAGAAGAACAACACAAAGAAATACTCATGAATCCACCTCAGTTCACTACTGGCTACCAAAAGGCAGAAAAGGCAGAAGAGTATGTACCAGGAAATGTCTCAGAAGGAGACTCCAGCACAGCGACAACTCAAAGCACCAGTTAGGTTGAGCACAAGAAGAGCCTCCAAACAGATAGAGATCTAAGGTCCAATGACCTCAACCCAGGACCACAACCGGCAAAAGCTAGGGTCCAATGGCCTCAACCTAGGGCTTCAACCAGCAACAGTTTAAAAGCTGAGGCACCAGCAGCCAATCAGGAGCCAAGACCACAAATAAAGAAGTGGTCCAGAAGCAGACAGGGAGGGACCAAAATCCAATAAGGAGGATCAACAAACAGTAGATTGCCCAGGTGCAATAATGACAAAGCATCAGATTGTACTGAATTCCACAGCAATGTGACCCAGCAGACCCAGGTAGAAACACCGAGGACAGAAACCACTCTAGCAAACACCCACACTGCTCAGAATTAGAATCCCCGATCACAGCCCTGATGGAGGGAACCACAACCATGCACAACCACGAAGGGCACAGTGTGATGAAGTAGGACGCACACAATGAGAAGGTCACTAACAAGTTATTTATTGTAGTACAGCAGTAGGAAGGAAACATCCCAGCCACCACACCAGCAAGCCAGCAACTGACATGGGACTCCTTGTGCCATGCATTCTACATTCTACCCAAATGTTCTATACATTAAGCATTGGCCTAACCTCTTAGTGATTTATTTATTTAATTATTTAAGTATTTATATAGCGCACATCTACCCGAGGGCTTCAAGGCGCTTATAGTGTAAACTGAATGTCACATTTCCAGTGCTTACGCGAGGTTACAGAGTAAAGAGCCATGTCTTTAGACCCTTCCTAAAGGATAGTAGATCAGAGGCATTTCTCAAATCAAATGGTAGCTTATTCCACCATCTTGTAGTAATGCTGAAGAAACTTTTTCCACCCCATCTCTGAAGACGGAACGTGGGCTCGGCAATTAACTTCAGTGAAGTCGACCGAAGTGTTCGTCCAGGGATATGCCATTTAAAGCGTTTTATCAGGTAGCTGGAACCTGAATTTTGTAATTCTTTAAAGGCAATGCATAAGGCCTTAAACCTTATGCACCTCTCCATAGGTACCCAGTGCAGAGAGTTGAGGGCATGTTTAGCCGATCTATGTTTGGCTAATCCAAAGAGTAGTCTTGCGGCGGAGTTCTGAAGTACCTCTAGCATAGCTACAACCGATTTGTTTATTCTGACCAGAAGCCCATTGCAGTAATCGAGTTTTGATAACACCAAGGCTGACACCATAGTTTTCTGTAGGTTTGTTGGAACAAAAGGGAGCACTTTCCTTAGGATTTTCAATGTGTAATAAATAGATGTAGTAAGCATTTTTACATGCTGGGAGAAGGAGAGAGTGGGGTCCATAATGACTCCAAGAGTTTTAGCCTTGGCGGCTGGGACGGGGACAGCTCCCAGTTCTAATGGCCAACAGTCTGAGGACCAGAATGTAAAAACTCTGTTTTATTTGTGTTTAACTTAAGGCAATTTTCGGCCATCCATTCGCTAACACTTCTCATGTAGTGTCCTGTTTTTTGCTTGACATTGATATAATAATCTGTGCGTCATCTGCGTATGATACCAGTTCAAAACCATGAGTTTTGATCATACGAGCCAGGGGAGCAACATAAATGTTGACAAGGGTTGGGCTCAGGGATGAGCCCTGGGGCACCCCACATGGGAGCCTAAAGCATTTTGATTTAAAACCTCCTATTTCAACAAATTGTTCCCTACCATGCAGGAATGACTTAAGGAGTGCGAGGGCCGAGCCACCAACTCCTGCCTCACAAAGTCGATCAATTAAAATGCCGTGGTCTACCGTGTCAAAGGCAGCTGACAGATCTAGCAGTATCAAAGCTGCCGATCCTCCTTTGTCAACTGCCAGTCTGAGTTCCTCGGTGGCGGTAAGCAAGGCAAGTTCAGTACTATATTGGCGTCTAAAACCATACTGGGTAGGATCTAGGACCTGATTTTTCTCAATAAAGGCACCTAGTTCCTGATTCATATGTTTTTCCAGAATCCTAGCCGATAGAGGTAGGGGGAGATGGGACGATAGTTTCCTACATCAGTTTTGTCTAGATTGGGCTTTTTTACTAAAGGTAGAATGGATGTCTTTTTCCATAGCAAGGGGAAAGTTGCAGTTTTAATGACGGTATTTAGAACCTCCATGAGAGGGCAGGCGAGTGTCTCAGCTAACATATGGCTTATTTTCGAAGGACAAGGGTCCAGTGGGGATCCTGACCTAGTTGCTACCAGAATCTTGGCGGTGAGTTCATGATAACACCATATACCATTAGGATACCACACACAGGCAAAGCCAGAGCCAAATGTGCAGCCATAGAGATGGAACACCCATACTGTGAGAATACAAGTGACGAAAAATAGCCTTACCCTGACACATGAATGGACAATGTAAACCCCAAAACTCCACAAAGAACCCGCAAAACCTGGGGTCAACCATAGGAGTGCATCAGACATCTCCCCATGGTACATAGAGAGCCCCCAAGAAGCACAAAATTGTGGCACAATATCCTCAAAGAGCAGGTGCAAACAGCACAGGAAGCAAAGATACATAAACGAATGTCAACAAAAGAAAGACAGATCTCTTTAAAGAACACTATTTCACAATGCAGAAACAATACAATAACCAGCTAACTTTCCTATCACTTGTTGACTGTATGCTTCCCTTTGATCATGTACATCTCTCCACTCCGTTTTCAGCTAGGTTTGCTCTATACAAATACCACATACATGAATAAATACATGTCTACACACATACAAGTAGGGCCAAATCAACCTGGTCAGTAGAGAACCTGTACAGACAGGTCACACCTCAGATGAGGAAGATTGAGATGACTTTGAATATAATTAATTCATGCCCCACAGACAGCGGAGGTAACATCCCAAAAAGAGTAGAACCTCATGTTAGAAGGATGAAAGGGTGAACAGGACATTATTTGATCTAAAATCATAAACTGCAGGACTTAGCACATTATGGTGGTGAATGTCAAACTCACAGGCCCAGCCCATAGACAGACTCCAAGAAATGGAGCACTAAACTGGCCTCTTGGCCATTAACCCATTTCCCACCTGTAACCAGAGGGAAGAGCATAATACTACTAAGAATGTGTGACAACTCTAATAAATATCCTATTTAACTACCACCATACAAATACACGAGGGAGCCAAGAAGAGCATAATTCAGAAAGCAGAAAGATCCCAAAGCTGCACAAGCAAAGCAGCCCACCCACCCCACAAAGAAACAAAAACCTCAGATATGGAACACACTTGGAAGGAGCGAGCATCACTGACCATAGAAATGCAAGGCTCCATCAAGAGAAAATGCACAGCTATTAACATATTACACTAAACACAGCAGCTGGAGTTGGAATCTACAAGCCAATGCTCAACACCGAAGAAAGAAGAAAATGAAATTGAGACAACAGGCAGAAATCTACAGCCCGAGCTGAGAGTCAGGGGACTTTTCCCGGATGTGACCAATTGATAGCGATTGAGAGGATATTGAATATTTGGGCCATAATCTTTCCCTCAAACGAAAGACCTGAGAAATGAGCAAAAATCTGTAAGACCTGGCCCATTGGCGTGAGTCTCCCTTCCATTTTTCGTTGTGCCTCATATGTTTTGCTGGTGTTAGTTGCTCAGGGCACTGTGCCAATGCTGTCCGGTGCCACAGTGCAAGTGCTCCCTATTGAAAATGAATGTATGATTTGTGACTCCATGATTGGTTGGGTTGGTTTACTTGTCAGACCCTAGTACAGTGCACCAGGAGTGCCCAGGGCTTGTAATCCAAATACTGCTGGTGGGCTTGCAGCACTGGTTGTGCCACCCACAGAAGCAGCCTGTAAACATGTGTCTAAGGTCTGTCATGCTGACTGGGCAAGTGCACCCACTTGCCAGTCCCTAAACCTTCCCTTTTCTTCATATCAGACAGCCCTATGGTAGGCCCAAGGGCATGGTGCATTGTAAGGATAAGGTAGGACATGCCCTGGTGTGTGTGGCGTGTCCTGATAGTGAATTACAGCCATTTTCGTTTTTCACTATTGCAAGGCTACCTGTTCTCCATAGGCCAGAATGGGCAGTTTGGTTATTACATCTTATAATCCTAACTGACTCAGACAACATGGTAGAAATTCGAATTTAGTATGCCTGAACTCAGGATGATAAAATACATCTTTTAGTGAAGTTGGATTTAACATTCTGTGTTTGAAAATGCCACTTTTAGAAAGTAGGCATTTTCTTGTCTAACCATTCAAACCTGCCTCTGCTAGGCTGTGTGTATTCCTTTGTCTGGAGTTTAAGTGACAGGTCTGGGAGATCTACATCCAGATGGGTGGGAGGAGTTGCACCTGGGACCTGAATAGGGCTGTGCCTGCCTTCCACAATGCCGGCTCCACCTCCTGGGGAGCGGCTGATGTCTCTGCCCTGCACAGTTAATGAAGACAAGGAATCCTGTCAACAGAGTGCTCCAGAGCTGTACTTGCCTTCCACAATGCTGGCTCCACCTCCGGCGGGGCGTCTAATGTTTCTGCCCTGCACTGTGAAAGGAAAGGAGAAGTCGGGTAAACAGAGTGCTCAGGAACTGGTTTGGACTGGGCAAAGGCCCCTCTGCCTTGAGAGGACAAAGGATTTCTGGGTATAAATATTGGGACCCTGATCCCAAGAACTTAGATCACTTTGGGAAAACAAGAAGAACCTCTGCTGAGGGAGGAACCAGAAGAACCTGAGGAGGAAACTATCCCTGAACCTGGGGGATCGGCCTGCAGTGGTTGCCTTAGTGCCAAAGAGAGGAGAAAGGAACTTTGTGTGTACTTTTGCTCAACTTGTGAAGGATCTCCAAGGGCTTGGAAAAGAGCTTGCCTCCTGCTGAAGTCTCAGGAACAACAGACTCCACCCCCCAGCTCCCCCGAGTTCTTTGGAAGTGCCTGCTGCTGCTGTTGGGCCTTTGGAGGGACTGCGTGTCGCAAGGAGCTGGAAGCGCGACTCAAGAAGGAGAAGCGTGCCGCCATCGGAGCTGTTGTCGTCGCATCTCGTAAAGTGTGTCGCCGCTGCAGCATCGCATCGAGCGGAAGCTTCTCGCATCATCCAGGGAGTGTCTCGCAACGCCGAAGAAGCGTGTCACCATTGCAGCCATCGTAGCTGATGCATTGCACCGCATCAAGAGAAGAGTCTCGCATCGAGGAAGAAGCGTGTCGCCATCGCAGCCATCGTAGTTGTTGCATTGCACCACCGTCGGAGCTGCTGTCGTTGCATCGCGTAAAGGGGTGTCGCCGCTGCAACATCGCATCGAGCGGAAGCGTCTTGCAAACGTCGGAGAAGAGTGTCGCTGCCAAGGCCGCTGTCGTCACATCGCGTAAAGTGTGTCGCTGCTGCAGCTGAAGCATCGAGTCGAGTCTTCTCGCAACATCGGAGAAGCGTAACGCATCTGGAAGATCTTCACGTCTTTATTTCTTTGCACCAAAAACTTCATCGCATCAACATCGTTGCAACACTTTCGTTGCCCTGCGTGTCGCATCAAAAAGGTACATTTACTTAAAGTGTCGCATTTAAGAAATTAAGACAACTAAGCAAAATCCTACCATCTAAAGTAACAGTATTGTGTGTTTTTGTCGTTTAATGGTCTTGTGGTAAATCTATATAAAGAATACTAATTTTTGATATAAAACTTGTGTGGTGTCCATTTGTAGTGTTGTCACTTGGTTACTGTATGTGTTCACAAATGCTTTACACACTGCCTCTGAGATAAGCCTGTCTGCTCGTGCCAAGCTACCAAGGGGGTGAGCAGGGGTTATTTTTGGAGTGTACCCCCTTACCCTGACTAGAGGAGAGGGTCCCTATTTGTCACAAGTGCATACCTGTCGCAACTAGAGACCCCCAAGTCTAACATTGGTGGTCAGCGGTGAGGATTCTGGACTTGCATTTGTGACTCATGTACAATGTACTCATGTACAATGATTGGTACTACTTAGTGAGTGCAGACCATAACGCGACCACATACTTGTTGGTAGATTTCTTTTTGGGACTTTCTATTTTTGAGTACTGCCAAGTTAATCAGGATGGAGAAAGCGGCATCCATAGTCTCTGTTAATACTGAATTTGAGTGGGAAGAAGAGAAAATGGACAGGTACACTGCAAGGCAGCTAAAATACTTCTGCAAGCAATTTAATGTTTCTACTACTGGATGTAAAAACAAGGCAGAGTTCTACAAGGCACCGAGGGCCCGGGTAGAAGCAAGGAATGCCACTGATGATGATAATGCAGAGGAGCAGCTGGATGGGCCAGTGGGTCCAAGAGGAAGGAGACCCCCTTCCCCTGCCGGTAGCAGTGTTTCTGGTAAAAGTCTATCTCCAGAGGAGTTGGCAGATAGAAAAGAGTGAAGGATGCATGAAATTGAGCTGACCAAGCTCAAGTTAAGTGGGCAGTTAGAATTGAAATGCAAAGTAGGAAGTTAGCCCTAGAAGAAAAGAAGCTACAGTTTGAACATGAACAGATTTTGAGGAAGTTGGAGTTGAAAGCCCAGAGCTTAGGGAGTACTCCCTCTGGTGGCAGCACACCGTCAATGCCTGTGGAATCTAGAGTATACATCCCTAAAGATGTGGTGAAGTAAGATTTTTAAAATGATGATATTGGGCAGTGGTTCAAGGCCTATGAGGTAGCCATGTCTTCCCACCGGGTCCCTGAGAAGGATTGGGGAGCGGGGTTGTGGGGACGGTTCCTTAGTGAGGGGCGGGACACACTGCTAGACTTGCCTTCTGATGTCTATAATTCCTATCCCCACATGAAAGATGCATTGATGTCTTGATATGGGTTGACCCCTGAGATGTATAGACAGAGGTTCAGGGGTTGCACAAAGATAGCCAACAGAACCTATGTTGAATATGTTACTTTTTTCTGCAGAGCATTGGATGGTTGGGTGAAGGGTAGCAAAGTCAATGATTTTCAGGGATTGCTCGATTTGATTGCATGGGAGCACTTGTCAAGTAACTGTTTTCCTGAGCTACGCCAGCACCTGATTGATAGTAGGCTGACTAATCCTAGGAAGCTTGCTGAGGAGGCGGACCGCTGGGTCAGTACCAGGGTCCACAAGGGTCACGTGGGAGACTCCGCCAAGAGTGGGAAGGGTCCCCAGCAGAAGAGTGGGGGGGACAAGGGTAAACAGAGGGAGTTCCATAAGAGGCCCCAAAGTAATCCCCAAGGGAACCAAGGGAAAGGTTCTCAGCATCCCCCCCAGAAACCGTCAGGGGCCCGACAGGTCCACCTGCTCAAAGAGGGCCCCGAGATGCTACAAATGTGGAGAACTGGGTCATTTTGCCAATGATCCCAAGTGTCGCCTCTTTGGAAAACCAGCACCCACTGGTGCAGCCCCCCGGCAGATGGCTAGTGTAGCCCTGGGTGAGGAGAGGGGTGCCCAAGGTGGGTGGGGTCCTGCAGAAATGTCCCTTGTCTCCTTAGGAGACTGTGAGATGGTCCCTAGGACCCAGCTGCCTGATAACACTAAAAAATACAGGTAGTGGGTGACCATCAATGGCCATAGAGTGGAGGCTCTGAGAGACACAGGGGCCAGTGTGACAGCTGTCAAGTGTCACCTGGTGTCTCAAGAGCAGGTTGTCCCTGGAGCATTCTATCCAGTTGTTGCCGCTGACAACACAGAGAGTCACTGCAAGGTGGCTCAGGTTCCCTTTGAGTGGGGTGGGGTCTCTGGTACTCTTCAGGTAGCTGTGAGGCCCGCCATGCCTGTTGACTGTTTGTTGGGTAATGACTTGGAGAGCTCACCTTGGGCGAAGGTAGAGCGGAATGCACATTTAGAAATGTTGGGTATGCCTGACTGGGCGTGTGTGACCACCCGGTCAATGGCAGCGAGTAAAGGTGCTCAAGAGGACCTGGAGCCTGAGAGGGAGGCCCAGGTACCTGCCAGCAAGAGGAGATGCAGGGGGCGCGGGAAACCGGCCCCCGAAGTTCCCATGGTCCAGGAGGGAGCAGACCCTGAGGGGGATGCCCTGGAGCCTACAGGGGAACAGGTAGCCGAACTGGGGCACCTGCCTGAGCTGACCCATTGGCAGCAAGAAGGAGGACCTTCCAGGGAGGAATTCTGCAAGGAGCAGAAAGAATGCCCTTCTCTTGTGGGTCTGCGGCAACAGGCTGCAGACCAGGCAGCAGGTGATCAGTCTGGGTCACATTGGATCTACTGGGAGAATGACCTCCTGTATACAGAGCCTAAGGTTGCTGAGCCTGGGTCAGCCCATGTGCTGGTGGTACCCCAGCGCTTCAGAGCCTTCCTACTGTGGCTGGCTCATGATATTCCATTGGCAGGACATTTGGGGCAGGACAAGACCTTTGAAAGGATTTTCACCCATTTTTATTGGCCCCAAATGCGCAGGAGTTCAGACACTCACTACAGGACATGCCAGACTTGCCAGGCAAGTGGTAAGAGTGGGAGGAAGCGCAAGGCTCCTCTCCAGCACTTCCCTGTAGTCAGCACCCCCTTTGAACGGGTGGGTATTGACATTGTGGGGCCACTGGACCCCAAGACAGCCATGGGCAACAGGTTCATCCTGGTCTTGGTGGACCATGCCACCTGGTACCCGGAAGCCATACCTCTGAGGACAGTGACGGCCCCCGTGGTGGGACGTGCACTGATGGGAATTTTCTCCCGAGTGGGATTCCCTCGCGAGGTAGTGTCTGACCGGGGTACCAACTTCATTTCCAAGTATATGAAGTCCCTGTGGCAGGAGTGTGGTGTAACCTATAAGTTCACCACTCCTTACCACCCCCAAGGAAACGGGTTGGTTGAGAGATTCAACCGAACCCTTAAAGGCATGATTATGGGTCTTGAGGAACCTATGAGGTGTAAGTGGGACGTCCTCTTACCATGAGTCCGGTTACCTACTTGGTGGACTTGCGGTCTCCCAGGAACCCCTTGAGGGTCCTGCATGTCAACCGCCTGAAGCCCCACTTGGAGATGTCTCAAGTGGGCATGCTCTTGGCAATGGATGCTGGGATGGAGGAGGAGACCGAACCTCTTCCTGACCTCCTGTCAGCCAAGGAGCAAGATGGGTCAGTGGGTGGTGTCAACCTCTCCTCCACCATGACCCCTGAGTAATAGAATGACTGTCACCAGTTGCTGGGACAGTTTTCTGAACTGTTCTCCCTGGTTCCCGGTGTCACCGATTGGTGCGTCCATGAGGTGGACACTGGGGACAGTACACCTGTGAGGCACAAGGCATACAGATTGACTGACAGGGTAAGGGCTTGCATCAAAGAGGAGGTCTCAAAGATGCTTGCGCTAGGGGTAATTGAGTCCTCTAGCAGTCCTTGGCCCAGCCCAGTGGTCTTGGTCCCAAAGGCTGCCGCGCCGGGTGCCACACCCGAACTCCGGTTCTGTGTGGACTACAGAGGGCTTGATGCAGTCATCAGGACTGATGCACGCCCCATCCCCAGAGCTGATGTGCTCACAGATCGGCTAGGGGCTGCGCGGTACCTCAGCACGTTTGACTTAACGTCTGGGTACTGGCAGATCGCCTTGACCGATGGGGCAAAGGAGAGGTCAGCATTCTTCACAGCAGATGGGCACTACCAGTTCCGGGTGATGCCCTTTGGGATGAAGAATGCCCCTGCCACCTTTCAGAGGTTGGTCAACCAGGTGTTGGCTGGACTGGCCTCATTCAGTGCCGCCTACCTAGATGACATCGCAGTGTTCAGCGCCAGTTGGGAAGAACACCTGCACCACCTCTGGGAAGTGTTGATGGCGCTGAGGAGGGTAGGCCTCACGATCAAGGTGAGTAAGTGCCAGATCAGGCAGGGTTCCATGGTGTACTTGGGACACCAGGTAGGGAGCGGCCAGGTGGCGCCCCTACAGCCCAAGATTGAAACCATCCTGGCTAGGGAGCCGCCCAAAACCCAGACAGAGGTGAGAGCCTTCATAGGACTCACGGGTTACTACAGGAGGTTTGTCAAGGGGTATGGCAACATTGTTGCACCCTTGACAGCGCTGACTTCCAGGAAGCAGCCAAGGAAAGTGATTTGGACTGACACCTGTCAGGAAGCTTTTGAGGCCTTAAAAACTGCTATGTGCACAGCTCCCGTGCTCTTGGCACCCAACTTCTCCAAGGAGTTCATAGTGCAAACAGACGCTTCAGAGCATGGTGTGGGGGCTGTTCTATCACAGATGAATGAGGAGGGCCTAGATCAACCTGTAGCCTTCATCAGTAGGAGGTTACTTCCACGGGAACAGAGGTGGAGAGCTATTGAGCATGAGGCTTTTGCTGTGGTCTGGGCACTGAAGAAGCTGAGACCCTACCTGTTTGGGAATCACTTCTGGGTTCAGACAGACCACAGGCCCCTCAGATGGTTGATGCAGATGAGGGGTGAGAACCCAAAGCTGTTAAGGTGGTCCATTTCCCTACAGGGGATGGATTTCACAGTGGAACATCGTCCCAGTACAGAACACGCCAATGCTGATGGTCTGTCCAGATTTTTCCGCCTTAGTGATGAGAACTCCCAGGAGGTAGGGTAGTTCTCCCGACATTTCAGCTGGAGGGCACACGTGTTAGACCTGGCACATTGGCGTGAGTCTCCCTTCCATTTTTCGTTGTTCCTCATATGTTTTGCTGGTGTTAGTTGCTCAGGGCACTGTGCCACTGCTGTCCAGTACCACAGTGCAAGTGCTCCCTATTGAAAATTAATGTATGATTTGTGACTCCATGATTGGTTGGGTTGGTTTACTTGTCAGACCCTAGTACAGTGCTCCAGGAGTGCCCAGGGCTTGTAATCCAAATACTGCTGGTGGGCTTACAGCACTGGTTGTGCCACCCACAGAAGCAGCCTGTATACATGTGTCTAAGGTCTGCATTGCAGAGCCTGCGTGCAGTCTGGTACTGTCATGCTGACTGGGCAAGTGCACCCACTTGCCAGTCCCTAAACCTTCCCTTTTCTTCATATCAGACACCCCTATGGTAGGCCCAAGGGCAGGGTGCATTGTAAGGATAAGGTAGGACATGCCCTGGTGTGTGTGGTGTGTCCTGATAGTGAATTACAGCCATTTTCGTTTTTCACTATTGCAAGGCTACCTGTTCTCCATAGGCCAGAATGGGCAGTTTGGTTATTACATCTTATAATCCTAACTGACTCAGAGAACATGGTAGAAATTCGAATTTAGTATGCCTGAACTCAGGATGATAAAATACATCTTTTAGTGAAGTTGGTTTTAACATTCTGTGTTTGAAAATGCCACTTTTAGAAAGTAGCCATTTTCTTGTCTAACCATTCAAACCTGCCTCTGCTAGGCTGTGTTTATTCCTATATCTGGTGTTTGAGTGACAGGTCTGGGGAATTCCAGTAGACAGGGTGATGTGTCCCAGTGGTGAATAGAGAGATCTGCATCCAGATGGGTGGGAGGAGTTGCACCTGGGACCTGAATAGGGCTGTGCCTGCCTTCCACAATGCCGGCTCCACCTCCTGGGGAGCGGCTGATGTCTCTGCCCTGCACAGTGAATGAAGAGAAGGAATCCTGTCAACAGAGTGCTCCAGAGCTGTACTTGCCTTCCACAATGCTGGCTCCACCTCCGATGGGGCGTCTAATGTTTCTGTCCTGCACTGTGAAAGGAAAGAAGAAGTATGGTAAACAGAGTGCTCAGGAACTGGTTTGGACTGGGCAAAGGCCCCCCTGCCTTCAGAGGACAAAGGATTTCTGGGTATAGATATTGGGACCCTGATCCCAAGAACTTAGATCACTTTGGGAAAACAAGAAGAACCTCTGCTGAGGGAGGAACCAGAAGAACCTGAGGAGGAAACTATCCCTGAACCTGGGGGATCGGCTTGCAGTGGTTGCCTTACTGCCAAAGAGAGGAGAAAGGAACTTTGTGTGTACTTTTGCTCAACTTGTGAAGGATCTCCAAGGGCTTGGAAAAGAGCTTGCCTCCTGCTGAAGTCTCAGGAACAACAGACTTCACCCCCCCGCTCCCCCGAGTTCTTTGGAAGTGGCTGCTGCTGGTGTTGGGGCTTTGGAGGGACTGCATGTCGCAAGGAGCTGGAAGCGCGACTCAAGAAGGAGAAGCGTGCTGCCATCGGAGCTGTTGTCGTCGCATCTCGTAAAGTGTGTCGCCGCTGCAGCATCGCATCGAGCGGAAGCTTCTCGCATCCTCCAGGGAGTGTCTCGCAACGCCGAAGAAGCGTGTCGCCATCGCAGCCATCGTAGCTGACGCATTGCACCGCATCAAGAGGAGAGTCTCGCATCGAGGAAGAAGCGTGTCCCCATCGCAGCCATCGTAGTTGTCGCATTGCACCACATCAAGAAAAGCGCCTCGCATCCACGGAGAAGCGTGCCGCCGTCGGAGCTGCTGTCGTCGCATCGCGTAAAGGGGTGTCACCGCTGCAACATCACATCAAGCGGAAGCGTCTCGCAAGGCCGCTGTCGTCGCATCGCGTAAAGTGTGTCGACGCTGCAGCTGAAGCATCGAGTCGAGTCTTCTCGCAACATCGGAGAAGCGTAATGCATCTGGAAGATCTTCACGTCTTTATTTCTTTGCACCAAAAACGTAATCGCATCAACATCGTTGCAACACTTTCGTTGCCCTGTGTGTCGCATCAAAAAGGTACATTTACTTAAAGTGTCGCATTTAAGAACTTAAGACAATTAAGCAAAATCCTACCATCTAATGTAACAGTATTGTGTGTTTTTGTCGTTTAATGGTCTTGTGGTAAATCTATATAAAGAATACTTATTTTTGATATAAAACCTGTGTGGTGTCCATTTGTAGTGTTGTCACTTGGTTACTGTATGTGTTCACAAATGCTTTACACACTGCCTCTGAGATAAGCCTGTCTGCTCGAGCCAAGCTACCAAGGGGGTGAGCAGGGGTTATTTTAGGAGTGTACCCCCTTACCCTGACTAGAGGAGAGGGTCCCTATTTGTCACAAGTGCATACCTGTGCCAACTAGAGACCCTCAAGTCTAACAAAATCTTTGCCACATTTTGGTCCAGGGATGGTCTCTTTTTTTTTTTTTTTACAAGTGGATCACATAATTTGTTTCCAGGAGTTGGAAACAAGCATTGACAATAGGGTAGGAGGAGGAACAACACCCAAGCCAAGTGAGCAAGACAGAGATAAAAAAAGGGTTCTTGGAAACTGGCTGTTGGTTGGGAGTTCTAGAAGGTTTGTAGATGGTAAAGGGTAAATAAATATTTTTCCTTTGGAAGCAGCAAGAGGGAAGTGGGCTAACAACTGTGCCAATGACATCAGGCGAAAAAGTGCATGTAATTGAAGGTGCATCAATGTAATTCCTTCATAAAACATACTTGACCTTCAGTAACATTTTCGCTGGCCTATTTGCAGTAATTTTGTGATCGTATTTTAGGAATGCAAATTATCTGTCAAATATTAGGTCTTTCAAGTACTTCTCCTTTCCTAAAACAAAATCGACTCGATTTTTACTCATTTCACAAATGAAGGCGATCTCCCTAATTGATCCTGGTCGTTAAAGACTTTTGTCAATATTTTTTTTACTTAACTTTTCGTAGTTTTATAAAATGAGGCACAATAATAGCCTGGACCAGAACTTTTATGTACCTTGGAACTTTTAAGAGGTCACATATTTCCTCTTTTCTAATCGCCCCAGACAAAGAGGTTCCACTTCCCTTATTTATGTGTCGGAAAGCTTGTTCAAAAACAAAGTTTTACAAAACAGCTTACTGAAAATTAGCTTGCTTTTTTTTTAAATAGAAAAATGGTAGCACAGAATAAAATGCTCTGATTAAATACACTTTCAAGAATTGTTTTATTTACTCTCCGAATAGGTCTGCTAAAGTAATCTATATTTTTATAACCTAAAAATGGACCAAAATATATTGTTCCCCTGCTGTTTTTGTTAGATAACAATTAAGGACAAGTTTGTAAATTTTAAGCACTTGAAAGGAAACAGTTGTTTCCTTAATAAAAAGAAGCGTTGTCACTCTAAAAGAGAAGTTTTTCAAACTGTTTAACAGCAGTAGGTTAACCAGCTTTAGATATCTTTCAGAACATAAATGTTAAAAAGTATCGGCTGGATCGTCCTGTTAAATTTGTCAATCTATATATTTTTTTGTCTTATGCACAGTATTGTATAACACATACAAAATGTTTCCTGCTGCATAGGTAGCCCTATGGGAAAAGCATAGTTTGTTAGCAGTGGGTCTGAAGTACATGGCGGGTGGTAGACAGAAGGATAGAAGAGGTAAAGGTGGAAAGGGGTGGGAGGAAGGGTGTGTCAAACATGTGCAGTTAGGGGTCACATGGCGCTCAACACACATCTGAGTAAGTGGCTTTTAAGTTATTAAGCATATTTCTAATGTTGACAAAGAGAGTTCCAGAGACAAGGCCAACCTCAGGTCACTATATGTTTTTGCTGGCGCTCTTTTAAATGTGGCAAAACCAAAGGGGATGATGGACGGAGTGTTGAACATTACAGGCACTCACCCCCAGTCAACTGATCTGGGTTTAATCCATCATCATTCTTTAGCTCACTCCGCCACCCCAGTTCAGACATGGCCATATGCAAATTAGTCTGACCCTGTACCTCATGGGAACAGTCCAGCCCGAACTGCCAAGCCATGTCTTCCCTGGACCGGAAACAAGCATCCTGGGACCGGTTTCTGGCTAATCAGCCGTCATCAGCCAGGCTAGCTTGAATCCAGTGGCAAAGTGAGCAAGGGACCCACGTCTGGGCATACCCTGCCAACTTAGGACGAACAAAGCAAAACCAAAGGGGATGATGGACGGAGCGTTGAACATTGCAAGCACTCACCCCCAGTCAACTGATCTGGGTTTAATCCATCATCATTCTTTAGCTCACTCCGCCACCCCAGTTCAGACATGGCCATATGCAAATCAGTCTGACCCTGTGCCTCATGGGAACAGTCCAGCCCGAACTGCCAAGCCATGTCTTCCCTAGACCGGAAACAAGCATCCTGGGACCGGTTTCTGGCTAATCAGCCGTCATCAGCCAGGCTAGCTTGAATCCAGTGGCAAAGTGAGCAAGGTACCCACATCTGGGCATACCCTGCCAAATTAGGGTGAACAAAGCAAAACCATCAATTGTATCTTTTGCTCTTTTAAATGTGGAAGCAAAGCTATTGGTAAAAGTGCTCGCCACCAGACTCTTGGCTCATTTCCCGACCTGATTCATCCAGATCAGGCGGGAATTATGCCCCGGCAGGCCACACGACATAATATACATCGAGCTCATAATGCAATTGGTCTCGGTCAGCTGGACCTATTCATCCTCTTAGAGCACTTAAAGTTTGGTCCAAAGTTAATATCATACATTAGCATGCTATATCATGGGCTGACTGCCTCCGTGCTTATAGCCGGTAGGGTGTCCGCACCATTCCCAATCAGCCAGGGCACTAGACAGGGGTGCCCACTCTCACCATTGTTGTTTGCTCTGGCTATCGAGCTATTGGCAGGCTGAATTCACCTAGACGCTCAGATCAGGGGCTATGAGTAGACCAACGAAGTTTCTGACCTAATAGCCCTGTGTGTCGATGATGTTCTCTTCTTTATGATTGACCCCCATAGGACTGGTCCCCGTATTCTCCAAATTATGCAAATATTTGGCGAGACCGCTGGGCTCTTTATGAACGTAAATAAATCCACACTATGGCCTCTGCAGGGGTCAGATCTCTCCCAGACTCGGGAGGGTTTGAAATATTTCTGGGTCTTCATAACAGACAAGCAGGAGATGGCTTGGGCTCGCTATATAGACATGGTTCTCACTAAGGTTAAAACAGAGTTGAAATCCTGGGCGGGTTTAGCCCTTTACCTATATGGCAGTTCAGCAATATTTAAGATAATCTTCCTCCCCAGGCTCCTGTACCGATTACAGAACCACTCCTACCCCATTCCGCAAACGTGGTTCAGACAGATTAATTCTATGTCAAATGGGTTTCTTTGGGGGTGAGGGGCAGTCAGACTGGCGCTCCGCATCTGTTTCCTATCCACCTATTGTGGCCAATATACAGTCATATTATGCGGCCTCCCAGCTGCAAGTTCTCAATGACTGGTGGTATTGCCCAAGAGAGGAACCAGCAAACAATGTAGAGAGATGGTTATTGGGAGATCCATCGCTGCAAAAATATCTATATGGCTGTGCTAATACCCAGACTCTCTCTTCTACTACAAGGGTTATACTGGCGTTATGGTGACAGTCTCTTCGCCATATTGCCTGGTTAAATAGGCTCACAGGCAAGGCCCCACTATGGTGTAATCGCCTTCTCCCACAACTGCAATGCTTGCAGGGCTTTCAAGGGTGGGACCGGATTGGGATTTCTACATTGGGGGACGTTCTTCAGGGCATCACTCTTAAATCCTTCTCAGACAAACAGGTGGTATATTCCATGACTAACACCCAATTTTACAAATAGTTACAGTTTCGCTACGCACTCTCTCTCTATCTTAATGGTCTCACAGCCCTTCCCAAATTCAGTCCATTTGAGGGAAAACTCCTTATAGGGGACCTGGCTGATCATAAAATTTCCAAAATATACCAAACACTGGTCACCCGCAGCGCATCAACACTGGAGTCCCATAGAGAGATTTGGCAGGCGGATATAGGCCCGATTGATAATAATGACTGGAGGGAAGCTATAGAGTCCACCTGGGGAGCTGCCATCTCCTCGCAATTGCGGTCGCATAGAATGTACTATAACCGGGTGTGGCTTTATAAAGCCGGGCTCATTGCGTCCACAACGTGTCAATGCTGTGGGGTGGAAGAGGCCACCTTTATACAAATGGTATGGACATGTTCGGCTCTTGATAGGTTCTGGGGGGCGTCCATAGATGCCTAGCTGAGGTGCTGGGATGGACCACACACAGTACACCACAAATAGCTTTATTACACATTGCAGAAGACATTGGGTGGTAATAGACATAAACGTTACTGACTGTTTTTAGGATTAACTTTAGCCAAATAAGACATTGCTCGCTCTTAGAAGGCACCCTCTCCACCGCTATTAGGGGTTTTTGAAGCGGGGTCTTGATTTTTGCATAGGGTAGGATTAACATGTATATATCTATATGGATAGATAGATAGATAGATAGATAGATAGATAGATAGATAGATAGATAGATAGATAGATAGATAGATAGATAGATAGATAGATAGATAGATAGATAGATAGATAGATAGATAGATAGATAGATAGATAGATAGATAGATAGATAGATAGATAGATAGATAGATAGATAGATAGATAGATAGATAGATAGATAGATAGACATATCAGGCAGGAGAACAGGCCATGGGTCGCCAAACACGACCCACGGCGAGTTCTCCTGCCTCCACTGCCGCCAGACCCTCACCACCACCCAGGCCTACAACACTGTCGACGCCAGAACCGACGACACCCTAAAATGCATCCTCCTCAATGTACACTCCGTACACAAACATGCCATGGAAATCTGGAACCTACTCGACTCTCTCACACCCGACATCGACTTCTTCACAGAGACCTGGACCAACGCATCCGCTACCCCCGACATCAGCACCGCCATCCCAGATGGATACAAGATCCAGAGGAAAGACTGCACCAACCACCCAGGAGGGGACCTCGCCATTGTCCACAAGAGAACCCTCCACCTCACCACCTCCAGCAAAACCTTTCCCTCCGCCAAACACCTGCACTTCCAGATGCAAACCACCCCCAAAGCCACACTCTGAAGAACCCTCGTCTACAGACCCCCCGGCCTCCGAACACCCTTCGCCACCACCATCACCGACTTCATCGCACCCCACGCCATCGCCTCAACAAACTACACACTCATTGGAGACCTGAATTTCCACCTCGACAACCCCAGCGACCCCAACTCCACTATCCTTCTTTTATTTTTTATTTATTTATTTAGTGTTTTCTATAGCGCGAACATGACCCTGTGTAGGGTATCAGAGCGCTTTACAGCTGTATTTCGGTGAAACAGAACCATATACGTTACAAGTCATTAGATGTCTACCAAGTTTAGAACAAAACATTAGGCAACAAAGGATAATATATACACATATAGTCATCAGTCAACATTTGAATTACCATGAGTAATTTAAAGTAATAGGCTACATTTTGAACATGTATATACAAGTCCATATATGGTTAGTGAGCGGCTAGCGGGCACATGGAAAAGTCATGATTGGTTTGTAGACAGTGACAAAGATTCTGCTCTATGAACTTATGGGAGAAATTTCCTCATATAAAATGCTTTTGCTTCCTTTTTGAATGCCGTGATGGATGGAATTCTTCTAATGTTAGGGGGGATAGCGTTCCAGATTCTCGGAGCTGCCCCGGAGCTGCCCCTTCATGACAACCTCGCCAGTATTGGACTTAAACAACTCGTCAACACATCGACCTACAGAGCAGGACACACCCTCGACCCATCTTCTCGGCAGGAAACAGCGTCCAATTCAGCCACACAATGCAGCCACCATGGACCAACAACCGCTGCGTACACTTTGCCATCATCAAACCCAATGTATCCAAACCAGCTCCACGCCCACCATCAAGGAACTGGAGCAAGGTTACCGACAAGCAACTTAACTCCACCCTCACTGAGACAACCAAACCTGGGTACCCGACGCAAATGACGCAGCCAGAGAACTCCACACCTGGATCTCCGACTGCGCAGACGAGCTCGCCCCACTATGCAACCCCGACAGACAACACCCCAGGAAAGCCACCTGGTTCACCACCACTCTCCAAGAAGCCAGACGCACCTGCAGACGCCTGGAGAAGAACTGGAGAAACATCAAGACAACTGAAAACCACACCACCTACAAGGACACCATGACGGACTACCACAACCAGATCAGAGCCACCAAGAGGAACTTCATCCACAACAAAATCCTGACCAACTCCAAGAAACTTTTCAGTGTCATTCAAGAATTCACCAACCCACGCAGCGAAGCCACAGACATCACCCCATCCCAAGAACTCTGCGACAAGCTTGGAACCTATTTCCACCTCAAGATCAAAAACCTCTACGACAAATTCATCGACCATCCACCAGGTGCCACAGATGGCCCCCCGCCCCTCAGAAATACCAGTCAGCCCACCATCTCCAACTGGACACCCATCACGGCCGAAGACACCGCCTCAACCATGAAAAGCATCCACTCGGGGGCCCCCACCGACCCCTGCCCCCTCACATCTACCACAGAGCCGTGGCTACCATCACACCCGAACTACAACGCACCATCAACACCACCTTCAAAACAGGTACCTTCCCAGATGACTGGAAGCATGCAGAAGTCAGACCTCTGCTCAAGAAGCCCACAGCTGACCCCACCGACCTCAAGAACTATCGGCCCATCTCGCTCCTCCCCTTCGCAGCCAAAGTTGCAGAGAAAACAGTCAACAGGAAACTGACAAGATTCATTGAAGAGAACGCCGTCCTCGACCCATCCCAATCCGGATTCCGAAGCAACCACAGCACAGAGACTGCCCTACTCGCCGACACAGATGACATCCGCACACTCCTGGACCAAGGCCACGCCGCAGCCCTCATCCTACTTGACCTATAAGCGGCCTTCGACACCGTCTCCCACCGCACACTAGTCGCTAGACTACATGACGCAGGCATACAAGGAACAGCCGTGGACTGGATCCGATCATTCCTCACCGGAAGAAGCCAAAGGATCAGACTCCCACCCTTCCTCTCCGACCCCACGAAAATCACTTGCGGAGTCCTACAGGGTTCATCCCTGAGCCCCACCCTCTTCAACATCTACATAGCCTCCCTCGCAGCCATTGTCTGACAACACGGCCTCAACATCGTATCCTATGCCAACGACACTCAGCTCATCCTCTCCCTCACCAAAGACCCCACCACTGCCAAACTCAACTTTCAGAAAGGAATGCAAGATGTCGCAGTCTGGATGACCAACAGCTGCCCGAAGCTCACCGCCAAGAAGACAGAAGTCCTCGTCCTCGGTACCACCCCTTCTGCATGGGACAGCACCTGGAGGCTGACCACCCTCGGAAGCCCTCCTACCCCCTCAGACCACGCCAAGAACCTCGGCATCGTACTCAACTCCTCACCCACCATGAACCTACAGGTCAACGCGTCACCTCCAGCTGCTTCAACACCCTCCGCATCCTCCGCAAGACCTTCAAGTGGATTCCTCCTGAGTCAAGGAAGAGAGTCACCCACGCACTCATCACCAGCAGACTGGACTATGGAAACGCAATCTACGCCGGCATCAACAAGTCCCTACTCCGCAAACTCCAGACAATACAGAACACCGCAGCCAGACTCGTCCTCGGCATCCCCCAACACAAACACATCAGTCAACACCTACGGAGTCTCCACTGGCTCCCCGTGGAGAAAAGAGTCACTTTCAAAATCCTCACTCACGCCTACAAATGCCTACACAACAACGGACCCAAATACCTCAACGACAGAATCAACTTCCACGTACCCAAAAGAAACCTCCGATCTTCCAACCTCGCACTGGCCAAAACCCCACGCATCCATAGAGCCAGAGCAGGCGGAAGATCCTTCTCTCACATTGCAGCCAAGACCTGGAACGAGCAACTGGCAGACATCAGACGCGCCCCCTCCCTGAACACCCTCAGGAAGACCCTCAAGACCTGGCTCTTCGGCTAAACAGATCTGCGGACCCCCCTCCAGCGCCTTGAGACCCTCACGGGTCTCAATTGTAGCACTCTTACAATTCCCTGATTGATTGATTGATTGATATATATATATATATAAATATTTATATATGAACAGATAGATAGATAAATAGATAGATAGATTGGAAAGAAGTGGAAGCAAAAGCTAACAATTCTTTTGAAAGCTGTCACAATTCATGCAGTTTAACCATTAAAAAACGTAATGCTTTAGTTCCATACCAACATTTTAAAAAGAATAGTCCTACAAAGAAACGAGAGAAGAAAACTATTCTAAGTCATCGACACCAGTAAATAGATTGAAAAATAAGACAAACCAAAGAGAAATTGAACAAAACAATAAGACCTTCAGAGAGGTTTGCAGAATAAAGTGCCCTGCCATGGCTGCATTTTCTTTGTAGTACTTAGTAACAAAGCAAGAATCACTTATATTTCAATCTACCAAAAAAAAACGAATCCCAACTTTCAGTCTAGCTATCCACATTCCAGGCATAAAATAGTTCAATTATGCTTATGATTTAGAGATTATTCCACTCCTTAACGTTTGTCCACATTGTGGAATTTTTTGTAAAACATATGTAATCTGCTAAAAATGCAAAATAGCTATTAAAATATTTTTAAAATATTTCAGAGAATGAGTGATATGAAAACCAATACAAAAATATTTTTAAAAAAGCCAAACAAACTGTTTGGTCAACCAAATGATAATGTTCATACAATCCAGAGGATAAAAGAATTAAAATATCTGATTTCAACCCCAGTCAAAAATATGAAAAAATATAAATTGTAAGAGAACCAAAACAGTATTAAAACAAACGAAGACAGAATCCAGGGAAATCTAACTCGAAATGGCAGAACAAAATAGATGTTATTCAATTAATCCCCTCAAAAGCCAACAATTGGGCTAAAAGAATGAAACATCCTATTGATAGTTCCCTGGGTTGAACGATTCAAATATATCCAGCTGGAAATGCCCTAACAAATGAAAAAACTTTTCACATATCTTTTATCTTTTAGAGGCTTTTCAATTCTATTGGGTTAACAGCCTTCTTATACAATTTGAGTTAATGCGCATGTGTACACATGCCACCAAATAGCGCAAAGTACAGCCAATGTGACTATGCACATTTTCACACAATTTATTTTCACTTTGTACAGTGGTACAAACATGAGTGCAGCTTCAACGTTGTGTTGTCATTGAGGCTGTTCCTTTTGATGTAGTCCAGCTGCAGCTTATCTGGGATGATAGCGAGGCCAGATGCTTCTTTAGCTGGGCCTGCTTCACCCTCATCCAGCTGCCTATTGTTTGTGACTCATGCTGGGAGAGAAGGAATGATGTACTTTGATAATGACATCACGCTGCAGACATGACAGTAACGTGGTTATAAGCACTACAGATTAGTACAAAATGAATATAAATGGGACCACCAGCATTTAGAGTGAAATACTAAATGTTTAAATGTTGTAAAAGAACGCACACTTAATTTGTAAAAGTAAGAGTGCCGGTGCCCAAAGCTCTGCTCAGAAGTCGGTCTGTGCAATTAAACATTAGCACGCTGAATAACAAGGCTGCTAGTCTTAAATCCACCTCATGACTCTTTAATCCACCACCAGATACTCCCTGCTCCTTTATCTTACTCTTGCAGGTTCCTGCTTTCTCCTTTTGTGATAGATTTCTGTCTTTCTCTTCCTCCGTCTTTCAGATTTGTGTTTCTTCCCATTACTTGCTCATTGTAAATCTGATTTGGACAACTAATTGCCAGTCTCCAAAAATAAGTGCCGGTGGCCCCCCCTGTCAACCACTGGTTCAAATTAAGGACTGAAAAAAACTGTTGCTGTACATGTCATGGAAAATGAACCCTGTATGAAGGCTAATGGGTGTGGTCACAGTCAAACAGAGTGGATGATCAAAACAGTGGTATCTGTCTGTGCTGAAAGAGTTTGCATTATATGTGCAATCTCTGTCATAACAGCTGTCTGGGTAGGATTTATGCATGCAGACCCAGATGACTTCAAAGGGCACGTGAAGAACTGTGTGTGCAGTTAGGACTTCCCCACACTCATTTGTGCTTTCAGTCCCCGCTCAAAGCACAGACCTGATGAAGAGGAGAGAGGAGTTGGCTTAACGGCTAGGGTGCTCGACCTCGAATCTGGGGAACCGGGTTCGAGTCTCGGCAAGGACGCTGAACATCCTGTGATTCTGGGCAAATCACGTAATCTCCCCGTGCCTAACAAAAATGAATGTGTCCTCATGTAACGCAACTGGTGCTATGTAAAGAGCTCTGATACCCGATACTGGGTCAAGTTTGTGCTATATAAAACAACGTAAAAAAAAAAGGGTGACATACCCCGAAACCGGTCCCAGGATGCCTGTTTCCAGTCCAGGGAGGACCTGGCGTGGCAGTTCGGTCTGGACTGTTCCCATCAGGCACAGGATCAAGACTGATTTGCTTATGGCCGGGTCCAAACTGGGGTGTCATAGTGGGCAAAAGAACGATGGATTTAACCCAGATCTCTTGACGGGGGAGAATGTTTGAATCATTCAGCATTCTGTCCATCATTTGTTGCTGTTACACTTTTTGCCCTAAGTGGGATAGGTATGCCCAGACGTGGGTCCCTTGCTCCCTGTGCCATTGGATTCAAGCTAGCCTGGCTGATGAAGGGTGACATACCCCAAACCCGGTCATAGGATGCTTGTTTCCGGTCCAGGGAGGACCTGGCTTGGCAGTTCAGTCTGGACTGTTCCCATGAGGCACAAGGTCAAGACTGATTTGCATATGGCTGGGTCCAAACTGGGGTGGCGTAGTGGGAAAAGAACAATAGATTTAATCCAGATCCCTTGACTGGGGGGAGAATGTTTGTATCATTCAGCATTCCATCCATCATTTGTTGCAGTTACACTTTTTGCCCTAAAAGGGACGGGTATGCCCAGACGTGGGTCCCATGCTCACTGTGCCACTGGATTCAAGCTAGCCTGGCTGATGAAGGGTGACATACCCCAAAACCGCTCCCAGGATGCTTGTTTCTGGTCCAGGGAGGACCTGGCATGGTAGTTGGTCTGGACTGTTCCCATGAGGCACAGGGTCTAGACTGATTTGTATATGGCTGGGTCCAAACTGGGGTGGCATAGTGGGCAAAAGAACAATGGATTTAACCCAGATCTCTTTACTGGGGAGAATGTTTGAATCACTCAGCATTCCGTCCATCATTTGTTGCAGTTACACCCAGCTAAACTTGGTACAAATAATCTGGGGACAGATTAGCCATCAGAAGCAGGACCGTTGGTGATGGAAAACCCCTGAAACTAGTACCTCAAAGCCTGTTTCCTCTCTTTCGCCTGCAATTATCGCAGAATCATCAGTATACTTCTCATCTGTACCTGAGAGTTAGTGAGGGGTCTGAAAGCAGAAAAATCATGGTACACTGCGGCTGGTGAAGGACGGTTATGACCTAAGCAAGACTTTTCCATCATGTCAATGGTGGCTGCTTGCGTAGCATCAACATCCTGGAGCACGGTGGCAGCCATGTTCCTCCTAGAGAATCACTCACGGCTGCAATAATCTCTTTGTATCCTTCAAGGTGCTCAAAGACTCCCTGCGCCATGATGAGCTTTACAAATACAATGCAAATATCTAAAATACCAAGAAGGATAGTCATCTTTGCTTCCTTTTTATACAAAAACTGACAAAAAACTGAGCGCTTCCGCTCCTATTCATTGCTTTCATTTTCCAATCAATGCGAAAAAATAGTATTTTCGCGTAAATTAGGACACATATGATGCAGAATATATTTATTTGAGATTCATTCTGCGTGTTTTATCTGTAAATGTATGCCCTGTAATATTTTACAATTTTAGCTGGCAATTAAAGGAATCTTTTTAAATCATGGAATATTCCTCAATGCAGCAAAGTGTTGATCCATCAGTGCACTCAGAATTCTAGAACCTCCCCGTGGCTAATGCTTAAGATCAGCTCTTGATTTATACGTTGATGTATTACTCTGCTCTCCCTTACCTAGACAGCAGAGGAGTGTGCTCAGGGTCACCTTGGGTGTACCAAAGGAAATGGCTGCTGTCATATTGCAGCATAAAAACGGCACCTCATTAAAATGCATCAAGCTTAATGTTAAGCAGTTGAAACATACCATAAAATGTCGATTTCACGGTTAAATTTAACTGCATCCGATTCCATTTTTAATCACATGCTCTGCATTCTAAGATGTCCATTTCCCGGCATTTGGCACCAGTCACTGGTAAATGTTTTGTTTGCACTCCCCTGCATGACATTTCCTTTTAGAAAGGAGCAGACCTACTTTGAATTCAGTGTGAGATCTCTTTACTTCAGCCATTTTCTTTGATGGATGGCTCCATCATTCCCACTCTTGAAAACAGGACCTTATCCTAATCCTAATCCATTTAAGGCCGTGGCCCCTGCTCCAGCCATTGTGCCTGCCATGTCGCACACATCCATGGCTTTACATTATTTGAAGTGGTACATGGAGTAAGCACTGGGAGAAAACAAAATCATACAAAGGAAACTGACCAAATTATTGCACAGTGGCATCCAATCAGAACTAACTTCCTTCCTTACATCCCTCCATGTCTCCTCTCACTCTATTTTTTATTTCTCCTCTCTCTTTCCTCCATTTTTTATTTCTCATTCGTGTCTTTGCTCTTTCTTTCTTTTTTCCCCTCTCTCGCACCCACCCACCCACCTACCTACCTACCTTCCTTCCTTCCTTCCTTCCTTCCTTCCTTCCTTCCTTCCTTCCTTCCTTCCTTCCTTCCTTCCTTCCTTCCTTCCTTCCTTCCTTCCTTCCTTCCTTCCTTCCCTCCCTCCCTCCCTCCCTCCCTTCCTTCCTTCCTTCCTTCCTTCCTTCCTTCCTTCCTTCCTTCCTTCCTTCCTTCCTTCCTTCCTTCCTCCCTTCCTTCCTTCCTTCCTCCCTTCCTTCCTTCCTTCCTTCCTTCCCTGTTTAATCAACAGTCTTGTACTGTTTCCTTAACTCATTTCTTCTCTCTCCCATTTTGGATCTGCCTAGAGATAATTTTAGCAGTGTCAGAACTCATATTATCACCAACAAATGTTTCAAATGCAGCATTGAGAGAGGGGGCTGTTAGCTCAACCCCTAAATTGTTAATTTTCTCTAAAGACATCTGATTGTTCAGAAGTTGTGTTATCCCACCTATTAAGTAATTTAAGTGGTCATACATGATAGCAACACTGTTAACACAGACCCTATGTCCAATACAGTATAATTGGGATTTTAATGGTGTAGTTCTGTGACAAACACAGTAGGAAGGTGTTTTACATTATGAACTCTTCGACAAATACATCAGGAAGGTGTTTTACTGTGTGAACTTTCTGAGAAATGCAGTAGAGAGGCATTTTACAGGAGGAACTCCAGCAAATAAAATAGAAGGGGTTTTGCATTATGAACTCTGTGATAAATGCAGAGGCAGAGGCTTTACATTGTTTAAGGTTGTAAAGAATTACCACACATGGTGTTACCAGGTATGCCTTGACCACATGCTTCATGTACAATGCGTGGGGTTACATCATGGCGGTTACAGGGACATTATAGTTAGGCTAAGATTTCACTCATACAAAACCATAGAAATGCAGTGGTTATAGTTACCTGAGCTTACTATAACTTATGCCCCCACAATGCACTGCTTATGACCTCACATATTACACCAGTCATGACCTGCTCATTGACATCACTGATGACATCTCAAATGACATCACTGATGACATCACTGGTGACATCATCCAGTAAATGTAAGCGTTTTATAAAAGTTTCTGCATGTTAAAGATATATACTAATATACTACAAAAGTTAAATGACTATAGCTTGTGTACTATTAATGAGTGATACTATTTGTAACACATATATGGGAGTGACTTTGTGACTCTGTGTATCCATGTGTGAGTAGGTTTATGAGTGGCTCTATGTGTGTGTGAGTGGTTGTATGGGTGAGTGAGTGGCTGCATGTGTGTGTGAGTGACTGTGTATGTGGCTATGTGGGTTAGTGAGTGGGTATGATAGTTATGTATGGGTGAGTGAGTAGGTATGTGAGAGTCTGTATAGGTGAATGATGGGGGGTGTGAGTGGCTTTATGGGTGAGTGAATGCTTGTGTCTGACTGTATAGGTCAATGAATACACGTGTTAGTGTTTGTATAAGTAAGTGAGTGGAGGTGTGAGTAGCTCTATGTGTGAGTGAGTGACTGTATGAGTGAGTGAGTAGGTGTGTGAGTAGCTGTATGGGTAACTGACTCAGTGTGTGAATGGCTAAATAGGTGTATGAGTGGGTATGTTAGTGTCTGTATGACTGGATGTATGAGTGGCTGTATTGGTGAATGAGTGGGTGAATGAGTGGCTGTATGAGTGAGTTAGTAGTTGTGTGAGTGGCTTTATGAGTTAGTGGATGTGTGTGTGATTTATAGAACAGTCAGTGCCTGTGTGAATACCTGTATGGGCCTGCGAATGGGCATGTGAGTGGTTATATGGGAGTGGGTGTCAGAGGTTGTATGGGGTTGTGAGTGGGTGTGTGAGTGTTTCTGTGGGTGATGTCATTTGTGATGTCATTTTAAATGTCATCAGTGATATCACTGACCATGTCATTAGCGAGGTAATGTGTGAGGTCATAAGCAGTGCACTGCAGGGGCATAAATTATAGTTAGCTCAGGTAACTATAACTGCTGAATTTCACTAGTTTTGTATGAATCCCTGCAACCTTTGGTTTTTTCAGTGTATTTCTATGTTTTTTGAAATTTTATTTTCTGATTGGTACCTGTAAACATTGAGAATGGGTGTGTGAGTGGCTTTTTATGTTGGTGAGTGGGTGTATGAGTGGCTGTATGGCTCTGTGAGTGGGTGTGTGAGTGGCTATATGGGTCTGTGAGTGGTTGCATGAGTGTCTGAGTGTATCTGTGAGTGGGTGCGTGAGTGCCTGAGTGGGTCTGTGAGTGGGTGCATTAGTATCTGAGTGGGTCTGTGAGTGGGTACATGAGTCTCTAATTGTGACTATGACTGGGTGAATAAGTGTCTGAGTGGGTCTGTGAGTGGATGCTTGAGTTTCTGAGTGGGTCAGTGAGTGTGTGTTTGTGAGTCTCTGAGCAGGTCTGTGAGTGGGTATATGTGTGTGTGATTGGGTCTGTGAGTGGCTCTGTGAGTACCTCAGTGGGTCTGTGAGTGGATGCATGAGTGGGTCTATGAGTGGGTGTGTGAGTCTCTGAGTGGGTCTGCCAGTGGGCTCATGAGTAGATGAGTGGGTCTGTCAGTAGATATGTGTCTGTGTGGGTCTGTGAGTAGGTGCATGAGTCTTTGAGTGGGTGAGTCTCTGAGTGGGTCTGTGACTGTGTGCATGAGTGTCTGAGTATGTCACTGAGTGTGTGCATGAGTCTCTGAGTGGGTCTGTGAGTGGCTGCATGAGTGTCTTCATTGTTCTATGAGTGGGTGGGTAAGTGTCTGAGTGAGTCTGGGAGTGGGTGCATGAGTCTCTGAGTGGGTCCATGAGTAGATGTATACGTGTCTGAGTGGGTCTGTGAGTTGGTGCATGAGTGTCAGTGGGTGGGTGCATGAGCCTCTGAGTGGGTCTGTGAGTAGGTGTGTGAGTCTCTGAGTGGATCCATCAGTGGATATGTTAGTGTCTGTGTGAGTCTGTGAATGGGTATGTGAGTCTCTGAGTGGGTCTGTGAGTGGGTCTGTGAGTCTCTACATGGATTTGTGAGTCTGTGAGTGGGTCTGTGAGTGGATGTGTGAGTTTCTGAGTGAGTTTGTGTGTGTCTGAGTATGTCAGTGAGTGTGTGCGTGAGGCTCTGAGTGGGACTGTGAGTGGCTGCATGAGTGTCTTCATTGTTCTATGAGTGGGTATGTGAGTGTATGAGTGAGTCTGCAAGTGGGTACATGAGTCTCTGAGTGGGTCTATGAGTAGGTGTATAAGTGTCTGAGTGGGTCTGTTAGTGGGTGCATGAGTGTATGTGGGTGAGTGCATGAGTCTCTGAGTATATCTGTGAGTAGATGTGTGAGTCTTTGAGTGGATATATCAGTGGATACCTTAGTGTCTGTGTGGGTCTGTGTGTGTGTGCATGAGTCTCATAGTAGCTCTGTGAGTGAGTGCATGAGTCTCAAGTGGGTCTGTGAGTGGGTGTGTGAGTGGGTGTGTGAGTGAGTGTGTGAGTCTCTGAGTGGGGTTGTGAGTGGGTACATGAGTATGTATCTGAGTGGGTCTGTGAGTGGGTACATTAGTGTCTGTGTGAGTCTGTGAATGGGTACGTGAGTCTCTGAGTAGGTCTGTGAACGGATGCGTGAGTCTGTATGTGGGTGTGTAAGTGTCTGAGTGGGGCTCTTAGTGGATGTGTGAGTCTCTGAGTGTGTGAGTGGGTCTGTGAGTGGGGCATGTGTCTCTACATGGGTGTGTGAATGTCCAGTGAGTCTGTGAGAAGATGCATGAATCTCTGAGTGAGTTTCTGAGTGTGTGAGTGGGTCTGTGAGTGGTGCATGAGACTCTGCATGTATCTGTGAATGGGTGTGTGAGTCTCTGAGAAGATGAATATGGTACATTACAACACGATGTAATACATTGCGTGCCATTACAACGCGGTTGTTACAATGACCGTGTTGTTAGTACACAATGTATTACATCGCAAGTCCTTACAACGACTTCCAGTAGGGGGAGCGCTGGAATTAGGAATACTATTATTAGTATTATATACTATTCCTACTTCAGCTTGCGCAACAGTAGGGAAGGTGTTGGAAATCATCAACTTCCAGTAGAAGGCGTTGTAATGACTTGCGATGTCATTACATTGCGTACTAACAATGCAGTCATTGTAACGAGTGTGTTGTACTAGCACACGATTCCCGAGTGGATATGTTTCCTGAGTGGATATGTCAGTGGATACCTTAGTGTCTGTGTGGGTCTGTGTGTGTGTACATGAGTCTCGAAGTAGCTCTGTGAGTTAGTGAATGAGTCTCTGAGTGGGTCTGTGAGTGGGTGCCTCAGTGTATGAGTGGGTCTGTGAGTGAGTGTGTGAGTCTCGAACTGAGTCTGTGAGTGGGTGCATGAGTATCTGAGTTGGTTTGTGAGTGGGTACATGAGTGTATGAGTGGGTCTGTAAGTGGGTATGTGAGTCTCTGAGTGGGTCTGTGTGTGTGCATGAGTCTCATAGTAGCTCTGTGAGTGAGTGCATGAGTCTCAAGTGGGCCTGTGAGTGGGTGTGTGAGTGGGTGTGTGAGTTAGTGTGTGAGTCTCTGACTGAGTCTGTGAGTGGGTGTGTGAGTCTCTGAGTGGGTTTGTGAGTGGGTACATGAGTGTATGAGTGGGTCTGTGAGTGGGTGTGTGAGTCTCTGAGTAGGTCTGTGACTTAATGCTTGAGTGGGTCTGTGAGTAGGTGCGTGAGTCTCTGAGTGGATCTGTGAGTGGGTGTGTGACTGTCTAAGAGGGTCTGTGAGTAGATCCATGAGTATCAGAGTGTGTCAGTGAGTGTGTGCATGAGTCTCTGAGTGGATCTGTGACTGGGTGTACAAGTGTCTGAGTGAGTCTTTGAGTGGGTTCATGAGTCTCTGAGTGGGTCTGCCAGTGGGAGCATGACTCGCTGAGTGGGTCTGTCAGTGAATACATGTCTCTGTGGATCTGTGAGTGGGTGCATGAGTCTTTGAGTGGGTCTGTGAGTGGGTGTGTGAGTTTCTGAGTGGGTCTGTGAGTGGCTGCATGAGTGTCTTTATTGTTCTATGAGTGGGTATGAGAGTGTCTGAGTAGGTCTGCAAGTGGGTGCATGAGTCTCTGAGTGGGTCTATGAGTGGATGTATAAGTGTCTGAGTAGGTCAGTGAGTGGGTGTGTGTCTGTGAGTGGGTGCATGAGTCTCTGAGTGGGTCTGTGAGTGGATATGTGAGTCTCTCAGTGGATCTGTCAGTGGATACGTTAGTGTCTGTGTGAGACTGTGTGTGGGTATGTGAGTCTCTGAGTGGGTCTGTGATTGGGTACGTGAGTCTCTACATGGGTGTGTGAATGTCTATTGGGTCTGTGAGTAGATGCATGAATCTCTGAGTGAGTTTCTGAGTGTTTGAGTGGGTCTGTGAGTGGTGCATGAGACTCTGCATGTATCTGTGAATGGGTGTGTGAGTCTCTGAGTAGATGAATATGGTACATTACAACACGATGTAATACATTGCGTGCCATTACAACGCAGTTGTTACAATGAACATGTTGTTAGTACGCGATGTATTACATCACAGGTCCTTACAACGACTTCCAGTAGGGGGGGTGCTGAAATTAGGAATAGTATTATATACTATTCCTACTTCAGTTTGCGCAACAGTAGGGAAGGTGTTGAAAATCATCAACTTCCAGTAGAAGGCGTTGTAATGACTTGCGATGTCATTACATCGCGTACTAACAACACAGTCATTGGAACGAGTGCGTTGTAATAGCACACGATTCCCGAGTGGATATGTTTCCTGAGTGGATATGTCAGTGGATACCTTAGTGTCTGTGTGGGTCTGTGTGTGTGTGTGCATGAGTCTCAAAGTAGCTCTGTGAGTTAGTGCATGAGTCTCTGAGTGGGTCTGTGAGTGGGTGCCTGAGTGTATGAGTGGGTTTGTGAGTGGGTACATGAGTGTATGAGTGGGTCTGTAAGTGGGTGTGTGAGTCTCTGAGTGGGTCTGTGATTGTGTGCATGAGTGTCTGAGTGGGTCTGTGAGTAGGTGTGTGAGTCTCTGAGTGGATCCATCAGTGGATATGTTAGTGTCTGTGTGAGTCTGTGAATGGGTATGTGAGTCTCTGAGTGGGTCTGTGAGTGAGTGTGTGAGTCTCTGACTGAGCCTGTGAGTGGGTGCATGAGTATCTGAGTTGGTTTGTGAGTGGGTACATGAGTGTATGAGCGGGTCTGTAAGTGGGTGTGTGAGTCTCTGAGTGGGTCTGTGACTGTGTGCATGAGTGTCTGAGTGGGTCTGTGAGTAGGTGTGTGAGTCCCTGAGTGGATCCACCAGTGGATATGTTAGTGTCTGTGTGAGTCTGTGAATGGGTATGTGAGTCTCTGAGTGGGTCTGTGAGTGGGGGTGAGTCTCTACATGGGTGTGTGAGTCTCTGAGTGGGTCTGTGACTGGATGTGTGAGTTTCTGAGTGAGTTTGTGTGTGTCTGAGGCTCTGAGTGGGACTGTGAGTGGCTGCATGAGTGTCTTCATTGTTCTATGAGTGGGTACATGAGTGTATGAGTGAGTCTGCAAGTGGGTGCATGAGTGCTGAGTGGGTCTGTGACTGTGTGCTTGAGTGTCTGAGTAGGTCTATGAGTAGGTGTGTGAGTCTCTGAGTGGGTCTGTGAGTGGATGTGTGACTGTCTAAGTGGGTCTGTGAGTAGATGCATGATTGTCTGAGTATGCCAGTGAGTGTGTGTGTAAGGCTCTGAGTGGATCTGTGAGTGGGTGAACAAGTGGCTGAGTGAATCTGTGAGTTGGTACATGAGTCTGAGTGGGTCTGCCAGTGGGTGCATGACTTTGAGTGGGTCTGCCAGTGTATACGTGTCTGAGTGGGTCTGTGAGTGGGTGCATGAGTCTCTGAGTGGATATGTGAGAGCGTTAATTGAATATCTGAGTGGGTCCGTGAGTTATTAAATGAGTCTGTGAGTGGTTGAGTGACTCTCCGAGGGGGTCTGTCAGTGGCTGCATGAGTATCTGAATGGGTCTGTGAGTGGGTACATGAGTGTATGAGTGGGTCTATGAGCAGGTGTGTGAGTCTCTGAGTGGGTCTCTGAATGTGTACATGAGTGTTTGAGTAGGTTTTTGAGTAGGTGCATGAGTCTCTGAGTAGATCTCTGAGTGGGTGTGTAACTCTCTAAGTGGGTCTGTGAGTGGATGCATGAGTGTCTGAGTGTCAGTGATTGTGTGCGTGAGTCTCTGAGTGGATCTCTGACTGGGTGTACAAGTGTCTGAGTGAGTCTTTGAGTGGGTACATGAGTCTCTGAGTGGGTCTGCCAGTGGTATCATGACTCGCTGAGTGGGCCTGTCATATGATACATGTCTGTGTGGGTCTGTGAGTGGGTGCATGAGTCTTTGAGTGGATCTGTGAGTGGGTGAGTCTCTGAGTGGGTCTGTGAGTGGCTGCATGAGTGTCTTCATTGTTCTATGAGTAGGTGTGTGAGTATCTGAGTGGGTCTGCGAGTGGGTGCATAAGTCTAAGTTGGTCTATGAGTTGGTGTATTAGTGTCTGAGTGGGTCTGTGAGTGGGTGTGTGAGTCTCTGAGTGGATCTGTCAGTGGATACATTAGTGTCTGTGTGAGTCTATGAAGGGGTACATGAGTCTCTGAGAGGGTCCATGAGTGGGTGCGTGAGTCTGTATGTGGGTAAGTGTCTGAGTGGGGCTCTGAGTGGATGTATGAGTCTCTGAGTGAGTTTGTGGGTGTGTGAGTGAGTCTGTCAGTGGGACACGAGTCTCTGAGTATATCTGTGAGTGGGTGCATGAGTAGCTGAGTGGCTCTGTGAGTGGGTACATAAGTGTATGGGTGGGTCTGTGAGCAAATGTGTGAGTCTCTGATTGGGTCTGTGAGTGGGTGTGTCCATCTGAGTGGGTCTGTGAGTGGATGCATGAGTGTATGAGTGTGTCAGTGAGTGTGTGCGTAAGTCTCTGAGTGGATCTGTGTGTGGGTGTACAAGTGTCTGAGTGAATCTGTGAGTGGGTACATGAGTCTGCGTGGGTCTGCCAGTGGATGCATGACTCTGAGTGGGTCTGTCAGTGGATAATTGTCTGAGGAGTTCTGTGAGTGGGTGGGAGTCTCTGAGTGGTTATGTGAGAGGGTTAGTGAGGGTCTGAGTGGGTCAGTGAGTAGTTTAATGAGTCTGTGAGTGGGTGATTGAGTCTCTGAATGGGTCTGTGACTGTGTGCATGAGTGTCTGAGTGGGTCTGTGAGTAGGTGCATGAGTCTCTGAGTAGGTCTGTGAGTGGGTGTGTCCATCTAAGTGGGTCTGTGAGTGGATGCATGTGTGTCTGAGTGTGTCTGAGTGTGTGCGTAAGTCTCTGAGTAGATCTGTGAGTGGGTGTACAAGTGTCTGAGTGAATCTGTGAGTGGGTACATGAGTCTGAGTGGGTCTGCCAGTGGGTGCATGACTCTGAGTGGGGCTGTCAGTGGATAATTGTCTGAGTGGTTCTGTGAGTGGGTGCATGAGTCTCTGAGTGGTTGTGTGAGAGAGTTAGTGAATGTCTGAGTGGGTCTGTGAGTAGTTAAATGAGTCTGTGAGTGGGTGAGTGAGTGTCTGTGGGGGTCTGTGAGTGGGTGCATGAGTCTCTGAGTGGGTCTGTGAGTTGGTGCATGAGTCATGAGTGGGTCTGTGAGTGTATGTGTGTTTCTCTATGGATATATGAATGGGTGTATGAGTTTGTGAGTGGGCACATGAGTCTCCAGTATAGAGAACTCTCAACACCAGCAACACTCTAAATTTGCTCACCGCAAATGTTAGTTTTTCTATCAAAGTCTTTTAGCGTAGGATTAGCACAGTGCCATCCACGCCGAGATAGAAAGGGAAAAAGTCTTTTTCCCATTTCTACAACAAAGTCTTTAAGCATAGGATTAGCACAGTGCTATCCATGCTGAGCTGTAAAATGGCCAAAGCCTTTTACCACTCCAGCCACAGTATTACAGCTTTGGATTGGTAAAATACCACCCAAGCCACCCTGAAATGAATAAAAGCAACCCCTGAGATGTGTTTCTACAGCAAAGTCTTTAAGCATAGGATTAGCACAGTGCTATCCATGCCGAGCTGTAAAATGGGCGAAGCCTGGACGAAGCTATACCTCTCTGAAGAGCTCAAATGAGAGCGAAATGCATGTCAGGGGTGCTTTTATTAATTTCTGGTTGGCTTGGATGGTATTTTACCAATCCAAAGCTGTAATACTGTGCCTGGAGTGGGGATCTGCTAATTACCCTTGATGTCACCTCGCTCTATACGAGCTTTGCCCACACTGATGGACTGAGGGCGTTGAGACATTTCTTGGGGAGCAGACCCCTGCAACTCTATCAACATTCAGAAATGCTACTGAGAATGGCAAAACTATGCTTGGAGAACAATCAGTTCCAGTATGGCAGTGCCACATTTAAACAACTGGGGGAACGGCCATGGGTACCTGCTTTGCCCCCAGCTATGCAAACCTTCACATGGGCCAGTGTTAGGAGTAGGTACTCAGAACCGCATACAGAAATGAGTGGGAGAGTATCAAGTTGTGGGTCAGATTCATAGATGACCTGTTCATCATATGGAGGGGGTCATCAGATGATGCCAAAATGTTTATTGCTTCCCTGAACGTAAATAATCAGAATTTTGCTGACAACATAAGTTCTTCCTCTGTACACTTTTTAGATCTTGAGGTGTTTATAAATAATGGATGTCTGCACTATCGCACTTTTAGAAAGCCTACGGCAGGCAATTCTGTGTTGCACTTTAGAAGCTTTCATCCCCAAAAGCTAAAACAGAGCATTCCCTATGCGGAGCATCTTCGTATGAAAAGAAACTGCAGCGAAGCAAGCTCCCGGGCACAAGCCCAGACAGAATTGACATTGAGGTTTAAAGAATGAGGTTACAGCCAGTCCACCCTTGTTCAAGCTCTAGCTAAAGTAGACAGCATGTCAAGGCAAGATATACTCTTTGGGGAAAGCAAGAGGACCAGAAGAGATAACAATGCTCAAAGACAAGACATTAGAATGATAAGCGGGTACAAAGCCTATCATGCCAGGGTGAGAGCTTGCATGAATAGGCATTGGCACCTGGTTAGAGGGGATCCCATCCTAAGAAGCTCAGTACCCAGAAAACCACTTATTTCATACAGAAGCGCAAGATCAATGTGGGAACAGTTAGTAAACAGCAGTCCAGAACTGGTTGAAACAAAGCTGTCTCAAGGCCAATCCAGGCTTTAACAAATGCCTAAAGTGTAAGGCCTGTAAGCATGGGGTCAATAAAAAAGAATTACAGCTGCCCCTGATGACCATACCTTGGAAGATTCCCAGGTTCCTCAACTGTAGGAGTGACCATGTGGTGTACGTGCTGCAATGCACATGCCCCATGGTCTACGTGGTCAGTACCATCCATATAGCCTACATTCGAACTCTCCAACATCTGAGAGCAGTCAAAAACAAGGAGCCAGCCTATCCGGTTGCTCACCACATAAATGAAGTTCACAGAGGAAGTGTTGAGGATTTTCTTATTTTGTGATAGACTCAGTACCCAAAAAGAGAAGAGGAGGAAATCGGGAGGTCGAGCTGAGAAAATTAGAGTTGCGCTAAATTTTAATGCTCGACTGCAAAGGTCCAAATGGCCTGAACTCCGATGAAGGACTTCATGTCCATTTACTATAATTGGGAGTACTGAATATTGAGCCTCTCTAACCTCTTGCCATTGAGACATAGGGGGTAGTAATGAATAGATCAAGTCGTACGCGTACTCAGAAATGTGAATCTGCTGAATGCTTTTATATGACCTTTTGTAATGAATTCGTATAGTGTGTACATTTTATATAGACATGGGTGTGATTAGGAGATTAGATGTAAAGCCCTGAAGTGTTTTTAAGTGTAATTTAAGTGTGAGGATAAAATCCTCCCCATTGTTTTAACCGGGTGTAGGTAGGTATAATTTTATTGAATTATTTAAACATATTATGTAAGCAAAAAGGAAATAATTGAGTCTGCACACAGGCATTGTGAAGTAAGGGAGTAAGCACTTGCACTTTTACACAACTTTAGCGAGTACTGTAATACAATTGTGCACTTGCACTTTATTCATAGTGGCAGCTATTATCAAAATTTGCATAATTTGCACAGCACCCATATACATTGTTATTTTGCACTATACTAAGGTATAGACCTTAGGGTCTGTCAAATGCGATTTTGCATATAATCGAATCTGATTGTGCACTTTCACTTTATCGGCAAAGGCAGCTATTATTAAAATTGGCACAATTTGCACAATTTTTAAGCAAACTGTTATTTGCCCGATAGTAACTTATAGACCTTAGGCTTGGTTAAATGCAATTTTGCACTTGAGCGAATACATATATAGGGAATAAGCACTAGCACTTTATTTCTAACTGCTGTATAAATCGCAAACTCAATTGTGGACCCACACTTTAAATTTATTTGACAGCTGTCAGCGCGCAATCTGCGCATTGTTCACAAAAAGATTAGCTATTGATACCCTAAGCAACAAACGGACCCGTGGATAACAAAGTACCAGCACTGTACCCTATATGTGAGGTCAGGGGCTATTAAGGTCAAAGAGAGTAAATGTTGCTAATTCAATGCGTAGTAATGATAAGCAGTGCTAAATCAAATTTTATTTAGCACAGAGACCACTTATGGCGCGTGTCGTCTCGATAAACAAAGCAAACAACAGGCTGTGGTCCTTTCACCCTTTCTTTTTCCCCTCCCCCTCCTTTCCACCACCTCCCTCCCCGTTTTTTCCTAAATAACAACACCCAGTTATTATGCAGTGTTTGTGCATTATGAGAATATATGCAAATGAAACACTCAGGAAGGGCTTGTCCTCTAGGTACAATAAAGTTCATTGAATTGAATGGATAAAAAACAAGCAAATGAGCGTGGAGAGGAAATACATGAACTAAAGTGAAATTGTAATAATATACATTAAATCACAGTGCCATTAATTAGAGTTTTATTACACTAAAGCATGTATTTACTGAATGAAATTGAAAAAACAAATATCTATAAAAAAATGTTGTAATAACAATGAACTTTACCGATGGTATGTAGTGTTTTGTCTATGTCCTTTAGCATCACGTGGTGGTAGGAAAGCACTTATATGCATATTGGGAGTTTGGCTCAACATGTGATCAAGGCAGGGGATCCTGCCGAAATGCATCATAGCCCACAAATCTGCAATAAAGTAATTTTGGAGCAACGTACCTTGGGTTGCTGTGTCGTATTCTGGTGCGAGAAGGAGACACGCTGGTTTTGGTTTGAATATGTATATATATATTCACTGAAAAAACCATAGGTTTCAGGGACGTTATAGTTAGGTGGACATTTGACTCATATTAAACCAGAGAAATTCGCCAGTTATAGTTAGTTGAGCTAACTATAACTCGCGCGCCCGCAATGCACTGCTGATGATGTCACATATTACATCACTCATGACATGGTCAGTGACATCACTGATGACATCACTGATGACATCTCAAATGACATCACTGATGACATAATCCAGCGAATGTGTGTTTCTATAAAATGTAAATATGTTTTATATATATGCCAAGGTGTATTGAAGAATGAATGCATTTACAAGTGCCTAAAGCAATTATTTTGTATGTGTGTGACTGACTGTATAAGTGAGTGATTGAACGTGTCTTACTGAATGCATGGGTTAGTGACTAAACTGTGTAAAAGTCTGTATTAGTCTCTCCATTGGTGTGTAAGCAACTGCATGGGTTGCTGAATACCTACATGAGTGTCTATATAGGTTATTGATTTGTTGTATGAGTATCTGTATGGGTCCCTGAGTGTCTGTGTGGGTGGGTGGGTGTATGAGTCTGTGCATAGATGTCTGAGTGGGTGATTCAGTGGTTGCATGGATTAAAAAGTGCACCTGGAAAGGGTTGTATGGGTGAGTTAGTGTGTCTATAGGTGTGTAGGTGAGTGAATAAATGTCTCAGTGGTATATCTGTGACTAACTACATATGTTTGAAGCCACTATATGTGAGTGTTGGAGTATATAAATGAGTATACGTGAGACTAAGTTATTTCAAGAGTGGATGAATAAATACGTGTCTGCTTCTATCAGTGATTGTATAAGACAGTAAATATGTGTTAGTATCTGTATAAATAAGTGATGTGCTATGTCTAAAAATAACGAAGTTGGTGTGTATAACTGTATACATGATTAAATGGGTATGTGATTCATTCTTTGCATTACTGACTAGGCGTGTGAGTAACTCTATGGATGAGTGGCAGCGTGTGACTGCATGTATAGATGTATGAGTGCATATTATAGTCCTCTATTGATGAGTAACTACATGTATAAGTGACTGGATGTGTGTGAGGACCTAGGAAATAGTGAGTGCTATGTAGTATATGGCATTCTTCTGTGTATGATTTCAAAAATAGTAGTCAGCATTTTACAACGGGTGTATCAAAGTTTATATTAGAGCATCAGAATGTGCATCAGATTGTCACGTGGATGATGTCATGAGTGATGTCATCAGTGATGTCACTGACCATGTCATGAGTGATGTAATATGTGACGGCGTCAGCAGTGCATTGCGGGCGCGCGAGTTATAGTTAGCTCAACTAACTATAACTGGCGAATTTCTCTGGTTTTATATGAGTCAAATGTCCAACTAACTATAACGTCCCTGAAACCTATGGTTTTTTCAGTGAATTTCTATGGTTTTTTAAATGCTAATTCCTAACTATAACGTCTGTAAAACCTATGGTTGTTTTCAGTGAATTTCAAAGGTTTTTAAATGTTAATTTCATATTTTAATATTAATAAAACCTATATTTTTTCTAATTGTTTTTTAATATTTTGCAACTCTATTATCCTTTTTTTAACTTTAAAAATTATGTAATGTTTTATATCTTCCGCCAAAAATATGCATATCAAACTTTTTTTTTTGGGCAGAAAACGACAGTCCCGTACCGGTACTCTACCAATGTCAATCAGCACGCGAATCCTATCCACCACATTTCAATGATGCGCATTTCGTATACGACAGGTTTGTGACACCACATCCCGCGTAACAACATGTACGTATGAGGTCGCGCCAGCTGCTACTTTAGTATGCGATGGGTGCGCACTACCAAGCCGTGCGTTACGTCATGTACGTATGGGGTCGTGCCCGCTGCGCAGTGCACGCGATAATCTAACATATTTTAAACATTTATATATTTCTAACTGTAATAAACTTAGATTTTAGCAATTATATTTTCTCAAAATCACGTCGGGTGTGGTCTCCTTGCGCACTAGGAGGGTCATTATGATGGCGGGCGCCCACCATCCTGTCGGAGAATGGGACCACCTGAAATCGGTGCGGGGGTGCTGTTGCAGACATCAGGATGCACCCGCCACACTGGCGGGCGGGCGCATCCTGCATTCCTGACATTGCCAGGAAGGCATGTTGTGCACTTCCATGCACAACTTGGCAGGCACCGTGCAGTACCTGCCATGTTGTGCTTGGAACTGCAGGGGGGTACCATAGGTACCCCCCATGTGCACCCCCACCCCCAGAATCCCTGGGGGCCCGCTACAGGCCCCCAATGGCAAAAACCGCCTACCTTTCCAGCAACGAGGCACATCCCCGCATTCATGCTAATATGGATGGTGGTGTCTCCCTGACACTGCCACCATGTTAGCTGCTTTTCCGCCCGGTCGACTCTACGACCGGGCTGAAAACCGGCGGACGGTCTTTCCGTCCGCCGGGGTCCCCCCGCCATGGTTATGTGGCGGGGGGAATTTGGAATCGGATGGTGGTTTTTAGCGGGCAGATCGCCACCGCCATATGGGCGATCCGCCCGCTTTCCAAATGAGCCCCTAGGTGCGCGATTGCCATGTGACCATAAAAAAAAGCACTTCATTAGTTCATAACATTTCCCATTGTAACAGTTTGAAAACCCCACCCATTTTAGTCAATCTCTGAACTGCATTTGATGAGACACACCTCTTCTGCTTAGAGAGCTTTTTTCTAAACATTTTGCAATGTACACATATCTTACACTACACACAACATGCAACCATCATCTTCATCAATATTCATGGTCTGTAAAATAGCCTTCCACCTGTGATAGCCATACACCTACAAGTTACATAACCGAAGTTTTCCCAACTGCCAGAGGTAACATAGTTACATACACTGCCCACAGCACAATGTAATATCATACGGACCAGGGGCACTATCATGCATAGATAATGAACACACGGACACAGATAGATAGTGGAAGTGGGTATGAGCACATGAGCTTGACACCTTTTTATTACCAGGGTCACATATCCAGTAACATCTGTGGTGGATGCGTGTGGAGTCAGTGTAAACCATTCCTCAAGGATTAGTTGCTGCTCTCATCTACTATAACAGTAATCATTGGATCACACACAGACATTCAATAATAAAAGAATCAATAGTTTGTACTGCAGTAAGGTAGGGACAGTAGATGTTGAAGTAATACAGAAAAATATTCTATCGTGAAAGAAACACAACTTATGGTATACTGAGACACAATTAATAGATCAGAAATAATACACAAAAAGATTTTATCATAAATGGTCCATCAGTTTTAGTGCACTCAGAAAGCCACATCAAAATCATTCAGCATGTCAACAACCAGCAATGATGTGTGCTGTAGATGGGCAGGCCATACTTGGAGTAATATCTGTTGCCATCAACACAACATCATCAGCAATAGCAACTCAATCTAAATTGTGAACACTGCTGTCTACAGTGTAGGCCAGAGAGAGCGGTCAGCAAGGGCTCACAGCTACGTAAGGTGGAATTCAGTTACACAGTTTGTCATACGCGAGGCAACAAAAGCGTGTCTGGAGCCTGTAATAATACGTATTCATGGCGTAGACAGAGCGCACTGCAGCAATGTCTTTTCCTACAGAACTGCGTCATCTACAAGACCAACTCGATCCAAATTGTAAACACTGCTATCTGCAGTGTTAATTGTAAACAGTACTCACACAGACATTAATGAATACTTTCTCTCACTTCCTCTTAACAAAAGAAAACAACATCAATTGCAGAAAAATCTGCAATAAATTAAATAAAACAATTCAAATACCATTTCTGCTGTCTACGGTGTAGACTATTCAGTGTTCCTTTGCACTTGCAAATTAAATTTGGTCATTGTACTAAACCTATAAATAATTTCAAAAAATCTCTTCAAAGAAGTATACTAAAAACATAATATGTATATTCCAATAGACGTTGTAGTTACTTGACTACTGTAATTAAACAATCAGCACTCGATCTGAATTGTGAACACTTCTGTCTGCATTGTAGGCCAGACTCACTACTCATTAACACCTGACAGCCATGTACCGTTCAATTCGAAAGCATGGACTTGCTTGCAGCAGATCAGAAGGGGTACACAGAAATAATATCAAACTTCAACTTCTGACATCCTCAATCATACAATCAAGACCCCATTTCACTGTTCGGACCTGCTGTACCACAGTGTACTCCACCGACTACTGTCAACCAAGCACAATAATAATGTGCAACAGTTAGCTACAGAAACACAGAGTCTGATGCACCTCAACGGAGAGAGTTCTATGAAAACCAAGCAACAAGTAATATCAGACATCTTCCATTGTGGAATCAAGACACCGTTCCACTGTTGGGACCTACAGTTGCTTGCACCTGGTCGAAAGGTGTACCTTCATCTCCACTCTCAGATGAAATTCTAACATCCTCCATTGTCAGATCAAGACACCATTCCACTGTTGTGACCTAGAGTTTGGGGGTACCACAAATCATCTCAAACTAACTTCTGACATCCTCAATCATAGAATCAAGACCCCGTTCCACTGTTCGGACCTGCTGTACCGTGGTGTACTCCACCAACTACAGTCAACCAAGGCCATTAATCATGTGCAGCAGTTAACTACGGAAGCACAAAGTCTGATGCACCTCAACAGAAGGACCTCTGAAAATTCACCTGCACATTATATTGGACATCGTCCATTGTAGGATCAAGACACCGTTCCACTGTTGGGACCTAGAGTTGGTTGCACTTGGTCAAAAGGAGTACCTTCATCTCCACTCTCAGATGCAGTTCTAACATCATCCATTGTGGGTTCAAGACACTGTTCCACTGTTGGTACCTAGAGTTTGATGCATCTCATCAGAGGAAGTACACAGAAATCATCACAAACTTTAACTTCTGACATCCTCAATCATAGAATCAAGACCCCGTTTAACTGTTCGAACCTGCTATACCACGGTCTATTCCAGCGACAGTAGTCAACCAAGCCCAATAATCATGGCAGCAGTTAACTACAGAAGCACAAAGTGTGATGCACCTCAACAGAGACAGTTCTGTGAAAACCCAGCAAAAGGTTATATCAGACATCGTCCATTCTAGGTTCAAGACATCATTCCACTGTTGGGACGTAGAGTTGGTTGCACCTGGTCGAACAGAATACCTTCATCTCCACTCTGAGATGCAGTTCTAACATCCTCCATTGTGGGATCAAAAGACCGTTCCACTGTTGGAACCTACAGTTCATTGCACCAGATCAGAGAGGGTACATAAAAATCATCACACACTTTAACTTCTCACATTCTTAATCACAGAATCAAGACCCCGTTTCACTGTTCGGACCTGCTGTACCATGGTGTACTCCACTGACTGGTGTCAACGAAGCACAATAATCATGTGCAACAGTTAACTAAGGAAGCACAGTGTCTGATGCACCTCAACGGAGGAAGTTCTATGAAAACAAAGCAACAAGTAATAATGGACATCTTCCATTCTGGGATCAAGACACCGTTCCACTATTAGGACCTACAGCTGGTTGCACCTGGTCGAAGGTGGTACACAGAAATAAACACAGACTTTAACATCCTCAATAATAGAATCAAGACCCCGTTTCAGTATTTGGACCTGCTGTACCGCGGTGTACTCCAGTGACTACACTCAACCAACCCCAATAATCCTGTACAGCAGTTAGCTACGGAAGCACAGAGTCTGATGCACCTTAACCGAGTGAGTTCTGAGAAAAACAAGCAGCAGGTAATATCGGACATCATCCATGGTGGAATCAAGACACTGTTCCACTGTTGGGACCTAGAGATGGTTACACCTGGTCGAAGGGAGTATCTTCATCTCCACTCTCAGATGCAGTTGTAACATCGTCCATTGTGGGATCAAGACGCCATTCCACTGTTGGGACCTAGAGTTGATTGCACCTGGACAGAGGGGGTACACAGAAATTATCACAGACTTTAACTTCTGTCATCCTCAATCATAGAATCAAGACCCCGTTTCACTGTTCGGACCTGCTGTACCGCATTGCAATTTCAACTTCATGCATTGCAAAGGCTGCTTCATTTTCCAGTATTGCTCGTCCAAGAAGATGGTGACTACATGGACCACTAGTTTCACTATCTTGAGAACTTTCATTACTAATCTCAGCTTTAATAGTCTTTTTCTGTTCAACTTCATCATTCAACATTTTTAAATATATAGCAAAAATTGTACATGCAACGCTACTTTTACATGTATTACAAGAATCTTCGTAACAGTCAAAGTCTCCAAATAATTCACTTTCACTACACCATGAATTAAACAGTTGCAGAAGTGCTAAATAGTAAAATTCTCCCTTATCTAAACTTTCACAACTAACTTTCTTGTGGTTTATGAGATTACTCTTTGCATGTTTTACTAAACAACCATGACATCCAACTACTGCATATTTTCCTTCTTTTCATTATCTTTAACATTTCAAGCTGTAATGTTGAAGTGCTTCATACAGACATATCTGTTCCAGATGTTGACTCCTTTTCGGTTAGTACGTGTCCAACATATTAGTTTTTAGATTGCCTGTACTGTCTGCTTCATTTACTGCTAATACTTCAATTTCTTCAAATCATTTCAAGACTCCATTTCGTTTGCAGGTAAGACCTAAACTTACTCAAATGATTCCATGTGACATTTAATTTAAACTTGAAGAGCACAATCAGTCTGAACATCCATACAATCCAATTTCTCGGTGGGAAAGCATTTTCAAAGTAAAGCTGTACAATTCTTTACTAAGGCTTTTCTCTTATGTAATTTGTTCCCACAGTTCTTTCATCTCTATTTTTTCTGATTTTGTTATGTACGATGTAACGTAACATGCAACAGCACTTGAGTTATCTGCAACATACTGAACGTCCATGTTCGCATTCCACATTTTTAAAATGACTGGATTGTAATCATTGATATACTTTGACACGTCTCTTCTTTTTAACTTGTAGTTATTCTTTTGAGACTTCCGAGTCATTGTGTGCCTTGCAGAAGAAAAACATTATTTACTCTTCCTTTACAAATGACTGGACAGGAGAAACCAAACCGACATCTGGTGTAAAATTTTCCCTTAAAGTTGTAGTTTCTTCTGCAATACTTTCAACAACTGTGACTTTGAAAACGTAAAACTTGCTATCTCAAGCTTCTATCTCCTTCTTCTCTTGGTATCGCACGTGTTACATACTATTCAATGAAAGACAATACTGTTTCATCACAAACATTTCCAAATTTAGATTCATCCTTGATCCATAGTAGCATATGTATATGAGATGCACCTCTTGCTTGATACTCCTTTCTCCAAAAGAAATTGGTAACCTCTCCAATTGCAGATGAAAGACATTATAGGTTGAAACCTATCATTACAATATCTGCACACATATACAGGAGCCAATGAACACAGTTCACCACAAGTCTTTATTTCAACATTTTTTATATTGGAATTCGCTTCTCTTAGAAAGTCAAGCAAATCTTCCCATGCATACTCTGCATAGCTAAGTGAGACAAACCATGTTCTTGTACCTACGTTCCGTAACATACACTTGAGTTCTTCATGACGACAATACCAATACTCATTTGTTCCACGTTGATATGCCATCAAATTGATTAAGTGTCCTTCTAAATTTTCATCTCTTTCTTGAAGTTTCTCCACAAATTCTTTCGCAGAACTTATTGATGAACTTTAGTTTTAAGTTTGTGGTTCACTGCATACAACAAAGAAGACAAATCACTTTCAAGCAAAAAAGGTGAAATATGTATAAAATGCACTGTCGAAATCTAAGATCTTCAGAATATAATTTGAAATTTCAAGTGGTCAAATAGAGAAAGTGGACAAGTCAAGGACTGAAGATATTTATGAACATTACACAATATGTCCTTTGCATTCAAAAGAAGTAAGAGGAAGCAGCATTGAGTTATTTAAAATGAAAAAAGCACAGGGAACTCCAATAAGTGTGTGGGAGAAAACCCTGGAAGGTCATTATTTTCCACAGCTGTTTCCTACAGGAGAAGGTGGACGGTATAATGATCCACTTGTACCGATTGCATCTTCAGAATATCGATCAACAAGATTCATCTTCTAAACTTATTACCTGTTCACCCACATTTACAGTTTTGTAATAAATATTGTTCTCTATAAGATATAAGGTAGCCTTTTCAACTTTATTAATACTCACAAAATCTTTCCATATTTTCCGACTTTTTGTTACTACAACATTTACTAGAATGACTACTGCCTAAGTTTCCTCTTTCACTCCAGCAATAGTTTCAATATTTTTCTTCAAATCCAAAGGTAAGTACACCACTCTTCCTTCAAACCTTTGCAAGTCTGTTGGTGACAGTGTACATGTTTTAGGCTCCATCCGAATTATAGTTTCAAAAGAATTAACACATTGAATTAGAACAGACTCATATGTATTCAATTCTGCCAGTTCCTCCGGAATAGCTACTAATTCTAAATTATTATGTACTGCTCTAAAAGGCATTTTGTTCTCTTCTAATTTGTTATAACAATATTTACATATACGTTGATCACTACCTAACTCAAATTGACCTTCCACCAACAAGTAAATTGTAAATTCTACCCACTTACCATTGTTCTCATTTTCACTTTTCAAATACAAATCAACATTCCTACTTTGACTTTTATAATCAGTACGTCAACAACAAACACAAACGTAGTCTTGTATTTCACACCACACTACATTAAACTTTCCAATTTCTTCTTCAAACTGATCAGTGCTAATCACTTTCCCATCTCCTCCAACATCTGTAATTGTCAAACTTTCATGTTCTATGAACTGCTCCTCTAAATCAAAATATCGCATTTCAATATCATCACACTTTTTTTGAACAACTAATAAAGAAGCATATAAAAGACTTGTACTCAGTTCACTTAAAAATAATGCAGAACTTTTTACATAGTACACTTTCCTCACAAACGTCTGCATTTCTGAATAACATACTGCTAACATCCTCAACTGATAAAAAACACTTTTACAAACTTTTCTTCAAAGACAAGCCAGAGAATGCCCATACTTCTCAGTATATTTTCTTACGTGGCATAGATCTAGTCCTTGTAACAACTTAATGTTCTGTTTAATACTTTCTCTTCAAAATCACAATGAATAACTTCTGTTTTAAATTGAAAGCGCTATCCACTATACATTCATACGCTGTTTCTCTTTCAATTCAAAAACATTCCTTTTATATTTGAAGCATTCTTTCATTGAATTCTGAATCACTCTAGGTCAAAAAAGTCTCTGACGATTTTCATGAAATTCCTTTTGTCTCCAAATAACAGATACTATTTCTTTATCATCTTTCCTTTTCCAGGTATTTGAAATTGAACTCTGCTTCACCTTACTTGAAAAATTCCTATTTTTCCTCTTGTGTGATCCTTTGTTCATCTTGTACTTATAATAGAACAACGTTTTTCTGTACTACTTCCATTTTTTCCAAATACAAACTTTTGCCTTTTGCACAAATATATATTTTACCTCTCTTTTCTTTTTTTTTTTTTACTTCTTCTTGGCATTTCCAAATTTGAATCCAAACGAAATAATTTTCTGAAAAAAAATAGATTCAATTATTTTTCACATTTGTTCACTATGTTAAAATTATAACATACAATCACAAAACTTCCACAAACGACTTCCACACCCAGTTCTCCAACGTGATTGAACATGACAGAGCAGCACTAACATGACAAGTAGTGCCATAGAACATACAGAAAGTTTTTATTTAATTATTTACAAACACCTTTACAATTTAGATGTAACTGCACTATCTCGTACTTTTCACCTCTCCGCCGCACCCCACCCCACCACCCCACACCACTCTCTCTGCAACCCACCACAGACAACTTTATAGATAGTATTTTTAATTTTTTTTAAGCTGTGTACTTAAGATGATATTATCAACCAAAAAGCACACACAAAAATTACCATTATTAGCCCACAATTTTATCTACAACTTTCCAAACATAATGCTGCCCCCCTGGTTTTAAGTACGGGGGGTGTCTGTGGGTGTCTGAGCAAAAGCACTTTATTTTAGGTGGCCTCGAAACAGGTCTTTATGGAGGTCTACTTTTGGGCCTCGCAAAGTTTCATCACTTTTTTTCTTTTTCTTTATTGCACTGCAGTGAGACTGTGAGAGCATGCACATTAGTCACTAGTTAGAAGTGCAGACATCATGCCAGGTGACTCGCATTGTAGGAGAAGGGAAATCCTTTAAAAAGACACTTTTTCTCTCAGAATTTCCCTTCTCTTTTTGCAACGCAGGAGAAACATCATCGTGGGGTAATTAGCAAACACACCACCAGGCGCGCATCACCCATTGCCCCAGACTCTCTCAAACAGCTTCCCGAGCGCACAGACACAGCCGCACCCGAGTACTTCACAGGTTTTCAAAAGATCATTTTTTGGTAAAGAAGACTGTTCTTTTTCACCCCTTTTTACAGCCCCTACATCCCCACTCTGCCTATTGCTGAAAAAATTAGGCTCCCCCGAAATTTCGCTCTGGTTGCGCCTCTTGAAACGACCAAAAGCAAGCAACTCCAGCACGAACCTGCTCTGACCTTACACATTCTCTTGTTTTAGGGCTATGAAAACACACACTTTGCCTGCCTCACTTAGTTCTCACACCCCCTCTTTAATATGAACATAAAAGCTTTCTACTTACTTTTATATTCCTATACTGTACTTCACATGGAAATATAGAAATCAAGGTTCTCACCACCCCAAATGACCTCTCTGGTATACTTTCTCAAATGTAAGAAATACGGGTATTCAGTATCTGTCAGTCACGGCCACTTTTAAAGTGTACCTATATACAACTCGACAAAATGTTATGTTTCTAAATTAACGTCTTACACTTAAGAGCTCCTTTACATTTCTTTCGCTATATGTACCTTTCTTTAAAACACCACCAGAGAAGGATGGTGAAGTATGCTCCACAAAGAGCTTTGTTATTCTTTATAAAATAATCTGCCTGTCAATGCTTTGCGCAAACCTTTTCGACCCCTTAATAGGCTGGATGGATGAGTATAATACGTCCTATTTAGGATCGGGGGCAGACGATGCCCGAAAATAAGAAGGTATAGTTGAATAAAAGGTGAGTAGATGCATGGCCAGATGCATCAGTGCATATATACATAGATGGATGTATCAATGTATGAATGGAAGGATAAATGAATACAGGGACCAGTACTTACGATAGACTGGTGGACTGATAGATGCTTAGGATTGGTTATGGGACAGGTGTATCTATGGATATATAAGCGTATGGCTGCATGAATGACACAGTGCTTACAATAGGCCAGTGCGCTCATAGATACTTAAGATAAGTGCAGGAACAGATGTATGTATGTATGTATATAAGTAGGAATGTATGCATCAATTAAAAGATGGTTGGATGGTGCAGTGCTTAGGATAGATGAATGCTGGGCTTTAATTGGGCCGGGTCTGAGGACCAGCACTTATTTTCATGGAGCATCCAAAAGGGTCTCTATCAGGCCCTATTTTCAGCCCTCTCACACCTAATAAATGTTATTTTCGGCCCTCGCAAACAGTCAATTTTTAATTTTTTTATTGCACTCCAGTGAGAGCATGCACATTGATGTACGCATGCTTATTTTGCTCACTACTGAGAACTGGAGACATCACGCTACGTTACCCATGTTGTAGAAGGAAGGGAAATCCTTTAAGGAATGTTTTTTTCCAAACGTAGGATAATCGGAGAGGATTGTCTAAAGCACACAATGATCCTTATCTTGATTTAGACCACGGCCCAACTTGCATAGCCACACCCCTTTAGGAGCTTTGCCCCCCAATGTGGAAATATGGATTTTTCTGGTCAGTTATGTCCCCTATCTTGGACCCCAACGGTTCTATGTGCATGTCACAAGTACATGTACGTTCCCTCCAGTTCCAGTTATGAAGACGCAAATACATGTGCGTCCACCGTCAACATGTCCTCTGTCAGATCCGCCATGAATAGGCCGGATATTCCATTCCTAAGTATGAAAGGCCACCGGTTTTATATGGTTCACTTATGCCATTTTACAGTCCAGGCAAGTAGGCCCTGATTCTGTCGTCAAACTCTTCTTGCCTTCTGCCTCTGAAAGCTCCAGTCTGAGCCTGCATCTGTGACCATGAACTTTGTCTCATTCTCTGCGCGGCTCACAAAGCCTGACATCAGCCTATTTTCTGCCAAGAACTGTATTTCACCTTCGAGTTATCTGCTTCCCCCTCAGCCAATGCATTCCTGCCTAGTAGTTTAAGTAAACATTCTTCCAGCCACCGAGCAAAAGGCCCGGCTTCTCTGCCCCTATGCAAGTAATTCATAGTCCTGTTACTATGGAAGATTCCTGCCCTCGCATTTAGTGTAGACACTTAGACGCTTGTACACGCACGCACAGTCAGTATAGAATAGATTCTGTTCGAGAGTCCTTCTTTATGGATAACATAGTTCTTTAAACATAGGATGTTAGATATGATTTGGGATTAGGTTGACTTGACCCCCCAGACTTCTTGTCTCCACATGTGGAGCTAAATGTCAAGTCCCCTTCACCCCCTAGTTACACGTCAATTACACGTCATGCTGCTGCGCGCGCATCTATGCCAAGTATTATCTTATGGATCCACCTATATGTGACATCATAACCAATTACGTTCCTTTTTACTCCTTGTTACACCCACTTTCGGTTACGCAGACAAATCGTCATTTTCCTTATCAATTGTTACGCCTACTGTATTCGCTTCATTGTAATGTATGATCTATAAAAGTCATTTCATGTCAATAATGTATGTACTTCACTTCCTGAACCTCCGTGGTGATGGAACTTGGAGCAACCGATTATAATCGTTCATTGGAATAAAGCCCATTCCGAACCTCTAATACCACGGATTCTGCCTCTCATTTTACTGAGCTATTTAATTATGTTTCTGTATCAAATTAAGTCCAGGTAAAGGAAAATTATTTACCACATGAATGGCGCCCGAACAGGGACACTTTCTCATCTCACGCGCCGGCGGTGAGTTGCAGGCCCGGTCTCCTGCCACAGCTGGACGGACAATAACGCGTACCAGCAGGATTTCCTGTATCTCCCTCCGGTCAAGCGGGGGCGACTGAGGCTGCGATCAACACCCGGACGAGGCGGTGAGAAGTGCGAAGTATCCCGACCAGAGCTTAGCTGAGAGAGCAAGATCCGAGGTATACAGAGACCCACCAGTTCGAAGTCAAGCCCAGTGTCCGACGAGTCGAGTCGAGTCGAGTCCAGTCCGGTTCAAGTTCAAGTTACCGAGGCCTTCCGTTTCCGAAGCTACCCGGTGAGTACCATTGCTGGGGAGGCATTTCTGACGTGCACATAGGTTGTGCCGGTCAAGACGGGTTTGGGTACACAAATCCGGTCTGCACTGTTTCAGCAGTGTATCTGTACTGTTTAGCAGTATATCAAGTATTCCGAAGTATCTAGTTATTGTCAAGAATTAAGCTTGGTGATTAGTTATGCAGACGATCATCATTGTTGTTTCAGTTAAAGGTTTAATGTTTAATGTTTAATGTGTTTAAGTACGTTCTGTATATTGTGGTATGAATGACTGTTCATTATCGTGTTTATTGTATTAAGTCTGTTCAAAAATCAAGTATCAGGTCAGTTGGTCAAAATCAAGTATAAGGTCAGTTCCCAATATGCCGTTCTTTTCGAAACTAAGACAGATCACTACAAGAAAAGGGGTACTCGAAGAAGCCGTTCCCATTCCTCCTAGGGACACTCCAGGGTACTTCATGTATCATAAACATGGCCTAGACGCCATATTATTTCTTGATTTATGGGTAGACTACACCAAGGAATTACCAGAAAGTCAGAGGTGGCCCACAGCGGGAACCTGGGATGCAGAGTGCATCATGAAAGTAGAAGAAGAGTTATGGAAAAGGAAAGTCAGACAGTCACAGAAAGACGCCGTTGAGTTATGGCGTAAAGAATCACATAGACGAACAGAAAAAGCACGTAGACAGGAGGAGAAGAGTAAAGAGAATTCCAATAAAGTTCAAGAAAATCTATTGATTGAGGAAGGTATCCGAGTAAAATCAGAACAAGTAGACAGACAAAGAAATGCCCTTATGAATGGTATGTATCCCCTTCTGGCCGAAGGATTACCTAAGGCTACCCCAGAAATACCGAAAGACTTGCCACCCCCATTGTTCCCAATAAAGGTACATCCTAAGGGGCATCCTAGAACCGCAGAAGACGTTTTTCTTTCCTCATATTTAGATGACGCAGCTCCCGAATATGCTAATTCCGCCCCGCATAGACCGCATACCAGGGAGGTCCAACACCAAGATCCAGCACCCGTATCCCTACAGCAACAAATCGAGTCACAAGTTCTGGCAAGCACATCTGTTTCTGCATCCGCTCCTACAGCTACTTCTATAGCTGTGTCCACACCTGTAGTTGCTGTGTCACGTTCGACGAATCCTTTCACACCCGACACCCCAGATGGGGCCACGGGAGATGCTACCAATATCTTTTCTACGCCACCCAGAATAAATAAACTTACTTTTCAAGAGTCAGCACATTCACGTACACCCAAACTCATAAGTGCCCGTACGCTGAAGGAACTTCTTATAGATTGCAGATATGACCCTGTGCCCGGTAAAGAGGACGAAATGACCCTGGCGTCATTGCGTATCAGACGAGCCGCAGTGTATTTAGGGAAGTTACCAGGAATGACTGCGCATCTAGATAATATATACAATTTTGTCCAAACAGGGCGAGATCCAGAATGTATTAACAGAGCTATGGAATACCAGAAAGTAGAGATACAGGGGGAACTGTTACGTTTCCTCATAAACTGTGTGATCAGAAATCAAGACCGACCGGGGGTAGACCCGGAAGCAATGCAAATTCTTACAAGATGGAGCCAGAATATATCAGAAGGGAGACATGATAAACAAAATTGTATAATAGCCATGTGCCGAAAGATCCGTAAAGAAATAGAACGCCTACACGAAGAGAGATTAGAGGTAGACGAGTTCGAACAAAGCGAGGAAGAAGGGTCAGGACCGCCCACAGGACAGTCAGAAACTATAGCCTATGTAGGTAAAAGAAGATCTTGTAATAGTACGAGATGTCTTATTGACCCGATACGCCCGATATGTCCAGACAATAACAGGGGTTTCCCAACACCCATAGTCCATATAAGGTCTAATGAGCATTCGTTCCAAACAGCTGACAAATTACTCCGAGAACGAAGGGGTTATCATTTCCTCGAATCTATGGATGAACAAGATTTAGCCAGGGCAGCTGTCCATTGGGTGGACAGTCCCGGAAAATATAGTGATGATACAGTAGCACGCACATTTTTGAATCTCACCCCAGATGAACAGCGGTTAGCTGGGATTTATATGATTCAACAACTCATTATACTATATCGGAGTCAGCGTTCGGACCCTGGTCCCTTACCTGACATATTGACTGAATTGCTTATGAATAAATGGAGAGGTGCAGGTACTAAATTAATTAGAGAAATTCTAGAATCAAGAAAGCAGTATATTCTTTTTGTATGTTCAGAACATGTCTCATTGCCCGTCAAGGAAAGAACCACGTATCACATGGATAGACAGAATCCCTTGCGAGAAGTGCACCCAATAAAGGGCGAGGACAATGAGTTTAAACGCGTATTTGTATATACGCCCATATCGAAAATAGAATTGTTACAAATGAAGAAAGTGGTACCCAGTCATGACAAAGACCCAGCGGGTTTTCACCGAGAAATTAAAGACATGTTACTCATGGGAGAGTATACCTATCCCGACATTATGACAATATTAAAGGTATTGATGCCTGCTGGCATTTATGAGAAACTCAAGGAAAAAGAGTGGGAGGTAGGAGACCAAAAGATAGAATGGTCAGTGTTAGAAGCGGAAGAAAAGGCCCGAACTGCAGGAGCAGGACTTGGGGATAAAACTAAAGCACTACCAGGTTTATTAGTACAGGTACTGCCACGTTTATTAACTACGAAAAAGGAAGATTGGGGTACAATTTCAGCCTGTAAACAGAAGCAAGATGAAGACACTAGTGATTACTATGCCCGATTTGAAAAATGTTTTGGTATAAATAGTGGCATAAAAGCAAGTAGCGAATCATACCCACATCTGTTTGTAACAAAATTAGTAGAAAATGCCCTGCCACCAGTAAAGAATAGAGTATTAAAATTCGAGAGTACCTGGCAAGGTAACACTCCATCACAAATGTTACAAATGTTACAGTACCATCATAATAGAATTAGAGAGGAACAAGAACATGAACACAGACGCATGAAAGACACGAAAATGAAAATGTTAGTTTCCCAGACAGTTCCAGCTGAAGGACATAAAAAGGGTATGACACATTCCGATTCAGCAGGACCTGTAAAAGGGACATGCAATTATTGTAAAAAGCCAGGTCATTATGTACACGATTGTCCAGTTTTAAAACATAATATCGCCATAGGTAAAACACAAGAAAGATCACGGCCATTTAGACAAGATCAGAATGAACAAGGAGCTCTGCAGCATGCCCAGGCCATGCCAGCCGCACAACAGCCAATACAGTTTGTGCCAGCTGCACCACCGTTGCCTGTTGCTGCCACACAGACAACAACACGACAAATGTATCAGACCGCACAGTATGAATATCCTGAGTATCAGCGTTACGCATGAACTAGCCTAGAGAGGGAAGTTGACTTACCCCTTATCGAGATACCTGTAGATCAAGAAGGACCTTATGTACACAGTGAATTATTAGGTCAAGATAGAAAATTTTTACTCGATACAGGGGCAAGTCGAACAACTATAAAACGTAGTGAAGTTCCAGGGGCACCCCTCTCAGGCTCACAAAATATTTCCCTTGGTTTTTCAGGAAAACCTATTGTTAATGAAGTGTCACAACCTCTGCCACTTGCGATAGGACCTCTGACCCGAACTACAGATTTATTGCTTACTAAATCATGTCCAGAAAACCTGTTAGGAATAAAAACATTAAAAGCTCTAGGAGCTATAATATGTTGTTCTCCGGAAGGAGTAAGATTGTTTTTACGTGATTTTAAAGGTCACTATGTATCTAGAGACATGGATCCCCGACTGCAGACTTTACCTACACGTCTATGGGCACAAGGCCCTACTGATGTTGGTTGCATGAATATTACACCATATCGAGTCACATTAAAGGCAGGAGTGGTGCTACCACGAATGCGACAATACAAGTTACCACCAGATGCTGTAGTGGCTTTACTACAAATCATTGACGAGCTCATTACCCAAGGAGTAGTTGTAGAAACAGACTCCAATGTATGTAATTCACCAATAATTCCGATTCTTAAACGAACAGATCCAAAGGCCCCGCCAGTCTATCGATTGGTTATTGATCTGCGCGAGTTAAACAAATGCATTGTGCCACAATTCCCTGTGGTCCCAGATATCTCGTCATTACTGACAGCTATTGATTCCGAAGCGACATTCTTTACTGTAATTGATCTCAAGAATGCCTTTTTCAGCGTCCCAATAGATCCGGAAAGCCAATATTTATTCGGATTTAGTTTAAATGGACGTAGCTTTAAATTCTCACGCGCACCTCAAGGATTTACAGAAAGCCCCAGCATCTATAGCCAAGCACTGAAACGAGAACTTGACAGTATCCACATGCCAGTTAACACTGCTCTGCTTCAATACGTTGATGATCTGCTGATCACCGCCCGAAGCGAACCCGAATGTGAAAAAGCATCACTGACAGTTTTACAATTTCTAGCCGAAAAGGGGCACAAGGTGTCCCCTTCTAAGCTGCAATTCTGTGTCCAGCGAGTTATTTATCTTGGACACTCGCTGTCCAAGGAGGGAAGGCAGCTTACACCAGACCGCATTCAGTTAATAGCTAACATGCCAATACCCAAGACACAAAAGGAGGTGCGGGCTTTCATAGGCCTCACTTCATACTGTAGACAGTGGATCCCGCAATATGCATTTCTAGCAAAACCACTCATTCAGTTGACAACCCAGGAGGCAGCCACATCGACTGTTCTCCCTTGGACTCAGGAACATACACAAGCTTTTGAAAGCCTAAAGAAAGCTTTATGTCAAGCACCTGTTTTAGCAACGCCATGTTACAGAAAACAGTTTACACTCTTTGTTACAGAACGCGAAGGTACTGCTTTGTCAGTACTCACACAGGAACAAGCAGGAGCACACAAACCATGTGCTTATTTTTCTAGTACATTAGATCCCGTAGCTCAGGCTTTGCCTGCATGCCTGAAATCAGTAGCAGCGACAGCTTTAGCAATCAGACAAAGCGATGCCATAGTGTTAGGACATCCATTGACAGTTCAAGTACCACACACAGTAGAAGTCCTTGTAAATAGAACGCAAACACAACACTTGACTATAGCGCGACTTACAGGGTATGAACTTACATTGTTTCAGCCACATATAGAAATCAGACGCTGTAACACATTGAATCCTGCCACACTTTTGCCAGTAACCGGAACAGACCCACTAGCTCATGACTGTATTGAAGTTATTACTATAACGACAAAACCCAGACAAGACTTGACAGATGTCCCATTGTCAGATCCAGACCTGACGTTGTATGTAGATGGTTCATGTATGAGAACAAGTACAGGAGAGTTAGTGGCTGCTTACGCAGTCACAACAGATACAGAAGTCATTGAAACTAATCGTATTAATACTTTGTCAGCTCAAGCCGCAGAGCTCATCGCTCTGACACAAGCCTGTATTCAAGCCACAAGTAAAAAAGTCAACATATACACTGATTCACGTTATGCATTCGGAGTTGTACATGACTTCGGCGTGCTGTGGCGAGAGAGAGGTTATTTAACTTCCCACGGTGCCCACATTCAGCACGGACCCCTCATTCATGCCTTATTAGATGCAATACATCTACCTACTGCAATATCAATTATGAAATGTAAGGCTCATACAAAGGTTACTGATATCATTTCCCAAGGCAATGATTTAGCCGACAGAACAGCTAAACAGACTGCTCAAACTCAAACCCCCGACATGACAAAGACAATAGTCCCGATGCCGACACATTGTATGACAGTTAAAGACCCTACTCTTGACGTAATTGACATACAGACACATGCTACACCAGACGAAATAAAGAAATGGACTGAATTAGGAGGGATCCAAACGGACCAAGGATGGATGATGAAGGAAAGGTCTGTATGGTTCCTTCCTGATTCAATGGTCCAAGTTATAGTTAACACTATACATAGTCCAGCACATCTAGGAGAAAAAGCTATGCTAGACAGCATTCAACACATTTGGTTCAATAAACATTTACGAGCAGCAGCCAAACAAAAAGTCCGTACCTGTATGATCTGTTGCCAGTTCAACCCAGGAAAAAGCGTTCCCGTAGAACAGGGTGGATTTCATCCTCCTGATCACCCTTTTGAAGTCCTCCAGATGGATTATATCCAGATGGAACGATGTCGAGGATTCAAATATGTTCTCGTAGTTGTCTGCGCTCTGTCCCGTTGGACGGAGGCATACCCGGTTTCAGATTACACTGCCCCGACTACTGCCAAACAGTTGGTTCGAGAATTCTTCCCACGATACGGTTTACCACGTGTTGTCTACTCAGATAACGGCCAACCGTTCTCATCCGAATTAATGAAACATGTTTCACTTCTGCTAGGATATCAGTGGAAATTCCACTGTGTTCGACACCCCGAGGCAGCAGGTCTCGTAGAAAGACATAATCAGATACTGAAAATCAGACTGTCCAAAATATGCAGAGAGAAAGGTGTCGACTGGATAGTAGCATTACCAGTTGCACTCTTTTACATGAGAATGGTAGCACACTCTCGAACAGGGCTATCCCCGTATGAGGTGATCTTCGGCAGACCACCAAATATGTGGGGGACGCCTATACCACGCAAAATAACTGATATTGACTGTAATATGCTGACAGATTACTTGGCTTCCTTGATGTCTGCACTACAATCTTGTCGTTCACAGGTTGCTGCAGCATTTCCCGACAACACTGAGGTGAAACCCCATGACGTAGTTCCGGGTGATTTCGTGTTTGTGAAAAATTTCGACCGAAAGACTCAGCTGGAGCCCAGGTGGAAGACACCCAAGTTGGTTCTGCTGACCACAAGAACAGCCGTGAAGATCGAGGGCCGCAAGGGCTGGATTCATTCAAGTCATATCAAGAAATTTCATGGACAATCCTCGGATATAGACATTGTGCCCTGCACTCCCTCACAGACTGATTCAAAACTTCCTTTGGTTGAAAAGACTGAAACCGAACTCTATAAAGTTAAATTGAGGCCTAGAACGTCAGACGATTTGATTGTTTAAGTCCTCTCCTAGGTGAAGCGGTTGAATCTGTCTCTGACATGTATCCTCTAGACCTGAATCATGGACAGTCGCGAAAAATGATGAAACGACAGGCGTATTGTAAATCACTGCGTAGCCATTGCATAGTGACATTAATAATCTTGTTTTTCTTGAGTCTTTTAATAATTACTGCAAGCATATTGTTGCACATATACTACCCTATTTCTAAACATGTTTATAATGTTACTGCTGAACATTCTTTTAGTGACTTACCCCCGCATGAATTGTCTTATAGACTTGCGCTGCGCAATAACACTTTCATTAGTATGTTACATCATTCCCATCAGACTAGTAATGCCACTAATTGTTGGGTGTGTGGCCGGCTCCCTCCCTATCAGAATTATGAAGGAGTCTTGCCATTCTTTCCGCACCCATTTACACATAATGGCTCCTGTGGAGCATGGTTTAGTTTAATCAATTCCATAGACTCAGACACAGCAGTTTACCAAGATCAGTGGGTATGGGGAAACCTAAACCTAGTTTTACTCAAGGTCTGCTACCCTGACAAGGAGGGTCGCCCCAAAAGAACAGGAACTGATCTAGAAAATGAAGTATATGGATTAGGTAATTTTACACCTAATCTCATGATTCTAAATGTCGTATCCGAAGTTGAACTAGTCTTACCCACCATGTCAGTATTCCCAGCGAAGGGTGAATTGTGTGTAAGAAAGGTTGGTTCCATACATATGGGCCATAGTAAATGCACTACTACAGTAGAATTCAGTGATCAAGGCAAATCCTCATTCAGAGCTTATCGCCACTCCTACTTTATATGTGGTCAGACTGCATATATGCGTCTACCTCTAGATTGGGATGGTACCTGCTACATTGCATTCCTTTTGCCACCTGTTTTCCTAGCTCCTCCTGATTATTATAGAAATATTCATTTAGTACACAATAGAGAGCGGAGACATCTCCCGATTGTCGATTACACTGAAACAGCATGGGAAAAATACACAGATTTCAATAAAGGCATCTTTCCCTATATAGGTACTGTTACTAATAGTAAACTAATACGTAGATTAACTAGAACCCTTGAAGCAGTAGTGAATGAAACTATTTCCGCCTTAGGCAATTTAACAGAAGAGCAGTCTGCTATGCGGATTGTTGTGCTTCAAAATCGTCTTGTCCTTGACGTCATCCTGGCTGATAGGGGCGGAGCTTGTAGGGTCATCGGATCAAGCTGCTGCGTATTCATACCAGAAAATTCGCCATCAGTATATAAAGCCATAACTCGCCTTCATGAGATTGTAAATCAGATACACCAGAACCCAGGCACTTGGACTTGGTCCAGTTGGTTTTGGAGTGTGATATCAGCCTGGGGATGGAGAGTTCTATCTTTCCTAGGTATTGGCCTTCTCATAATATTCAGTTGCTGTCTATGTCTACAATGTGGACCAGCGATCTGTGGTCTGTGTACCACCTCGTGCATTCCACCACCAAGATTTCATTCGTCACGGAAGAAGAAAGAAGAACAAATGATGCTATATGAACAGATCAATGGATTAATGAAGATTGATATCTCTTGACGGGCAAGTAGGGGACAAGGAGGGAATGTGGAAATATGGATTTTTCTGGTCAGTTATGTCCCCTATCTTGGACCCCAACGGTTCTATGTGCATGTCACAAGTACATGTACGTTCCCTCCAGTTCCAGTTATGAAGACGCAAATACATGTGCGTCCACCGTCAACATGTCCTCTGTCAGATCCGCCATGAATAGGCCGGATATTCCATTCCTAAGTATGAAAGGCCACCGGTTTTATATGGTTCACTTATGCCATTTTACAGTCCAGGCAAGTAGGCCCTGATTCTGTCGTCAAACTCTTCTTGCCTTCTGCCTCTGAAAGCTCCAGTCTGAGCCTGCATCTGTGACCATGAACTTTGTCTCATTCTCTGCGCGGCTCACAAAGCCTGACATCAGCCTATTTTCTGCCAAGAACTGTATTTCACCTTCGAGTTATCTGCTTCCCCCTCAGCCAATGCATTCCTGCCTAGTAGTTTAAGTAAACATTCTTCCAGCCACCGAGCAAAAGGCCCGGCTTCTCTGCCCCTATGCAAGTAATTCATAGTCCTGTTACTATGGAAGATTCCTGCCCTCGCATTTAGTGTAGACACTTAGACGCTTGTACACGCACGCACAGTCAGTATAGAATAGATTCTGTTCGAGAGTCCTTCTTTATGGATAACATAGTTCTTTAAACATAGGATGTTAGATATGATTTGGGATTAGGTTGACTTGACCCCCCAGACTTCTTGTCTCCACATGTGGAGCTAAATGTCAAGTCCCCTTCACCCCCTAGTTACACGTCAATTACACGTCATGCTGCTGCGCGCGCATCTATGCCAAGTATTATCTTATGGATCCACCTATATGTGACATCATAACCAATTACGTTCCTTTTTACTCCTTGTTACACCCACTTTCGGTTACGCAGACAAATCGTCATTTTCCTTATCAATTGTTACGCCTACTGTATTCGCTTCATTGTAATGTATGATCTATAAAAGTCATTTCATGTCAATAATGTATGTACTTCACTTCCTGAACCTCCGTGGTGATGGAACTTGGAGCAACCGATTATAATCGTTCATTGGAATAAAGCCCATTCCGAACCTCTAATACCACGGATTCTGCCTCTCATTTTACTGAGCTATTTAATTATGTTTCTGTATCAAATTAAGTCCAGGTAAAGGAAAATTATTTACCACACCCCTTTTAGAGTACCCCCACTTTCTGAAACGCTCATAAGCAAAGCGTATTAAAACATGCAAATTTGCGAGTAAAACATATACCATGCCATAGGGCACTTTATAAGTACTCCCAGTGGTACTACATCACCTTTATTAGCTCGACATCTGCACGTTACTATATTCTGTTTTTTTTATCAGAAACATACCCACCTCCCCCACAATCACCCACAATCACCCACGGCCTTCCTTAACTGTACAAAATAAGAAAAAAAAACACCATTCCTAGTAGCGCCACTATACCCATACACAGGCTTGATTTTAACAGGTATGTGCCGGAACACTTATCAACAAAAAGTATGCAAACATGCAAATTCGCGGGATAAACATAAACAATACCATAGCGTGTTTAATAAATGGGCCCAGTGAAACTACATTACCTTTAGTAACTACACATGCCCACGTTACAAATATCCGTCTTATGATCAGCAACATACGCACCTCCCCCACCCCCACCCATCCCTTGCTTAACCTTACGAAATCAAACAACGAATCCCAGCACTCCCGTTACCGCCACTATAGCTATACATAGACTTAATGTCAACAGGTGTCTGCTGGAACGGTCATCAGCAAAAGCTATTAAAACTTACAATTTTGCAACTCAAACATACACCATACCATAAGACTGTTTATAAATAGTCACAGTACCACTACACCACCTCAACACCCGCCCTTGCTTAACTTTACGCAATAAAAGAAAGCGCCTAAGCAAACGTAGAAGCGCCACTATAGCCATACACAGCCTTAAACTTCAACAGATGTCTCCTGGAAAGCTCATCAGCAACCCGTATTAAAACATGCACATTTGCGGGTAAAACATATACCATGCCATAGGGCGCTTTATAAGTGCTCCCGGTTGTACTACATCACCTTTAGTAGCTCCACATCTCCACGTTACTATATTCTGTATTTCAAACAGCAACATGACTACCTCCCCCACACCTACCCCCGCCCTTGGTTAACAGTATGAAATCAAACAGAAACCCCCCATTCCTAGTAGCGCCACTATACCCATACACAGGCTTAATTTTAACATGTGTCTACCGGAACACTTATCAGCAAAAACTATTCAAACATGCAAATTGGCGGGTAAAACATAAACCATCCCCTAGCACTGTTTATAAATGGGCCGAGTGAAACTACATTACCTTTAGTAACTACACATGCCCATGTTACAAATATCCGTCTTATAATCAGCAACATACGCACCTCGCCCACCCCCACCCATCCCTTGCTTAACCTTACGAAATCAAACAACGAGCCCCAGCACTCCCGTTACCGCCACTATAGCCATACATAGACTTAATGTCAACAGGTGTCTGCTGGAACGCTCATCAGCAAAAGCTATTAAAACCTGCAATTTTGCAACTCACACATACACCATACCATAAGACGGTTTATAAATAGTCACAGTACCACTACACCACCTCAACACCCGCCCTTGCTTAACTTTACGCAATAAAAGAAAGAGCCCCACAAACGAAGAAGCGCCACTATAGCCATACAGAGGCTTAATTTCAACAGATGTCTCCCGAAAAGATCATCAGCAAAACATATTAAAACATGCAAATTTGCGGGTAAAACATATACCATGCCATATGGCACTTTATAAGTGCTCCCAGTGGTACTACATCACCTTTAGTATCTACACATCTCCAGGTTACTATATTCTGTGTTTCAAACAGCAACATAACTACCTCCCCCACACCCATCCCCACCCTTGCTTAACAGTACGAAATCAAACAGAAACCCCCCCATTCCTAGGAGCGCCACTATACCCATATACAACGTTAATTTTAACAAGTGTCTACCGGAACACTTATCAGCAAAAAGTATTCAAACATGCAAAATGGCGGGTAAAACATAAACCATCCCATAGCATGGTTTAAAAATGGGCCCAGTCGAACTACACCACCTCTACTAGCTAGACATCTATATGATACGAAAGTCATTTAAACACTCTGTAGAGTGTATAGCAGGGCATGGGGAGAGTAAACAAAGTTCTAATTCCCAAACTTTTGATATAAAGTCCCTTTACTGTATCCATAATAAAGATATTAAATGGAATGAATAAATTGACGAGTGTCTCAAAAGGGATCGTGAAGCTCACCATCAGTAAAACACGAACCACTTCAACACCTACATATATCCGCCACAGCGACACATCCTGACAAATAGTATCACTTATAATCACATGTAGTTCTCTAATGTCAACAAAGTCATACAGAAAATATACCGCACATTTACATTTTTTTATCTCTCACTCATTTATAAAACATTTCTTCTAAATAAGCACTCCCCAACTTCTTCTATTCCATAAGAACAGACAATAATTAATACCTTTATTACCATATATTTTAGCATATCTACCTTTTTATTATTCACTATTAAGAAACTACAAAAGCTATTAACTATACCCAAATGCAAACCAGGAACCATATTCTTATTATATCTCAACTTAGGATCACATGATTCAAACTATGCGTACATATAAAAGGAACCTATCACTTTTCCTATCTCCATCTCCTCTCCATGTAATCTCCAAACACTGTGCACGGCCCCACTGTATAACAACCTACCCTTACTTACATTCAAACCTACCTCTCGGTGTGAAAAATAAGACCACAACCTGCCCACATACCATTCTGCATTTCGTTTTTTCACTTTTAACTTAATAACACATACATCTCCTACCACTCCCACCCCACTATTTCCACAAAAATGTTCTTTATCTCCACTGATAGGTAGTTTCACAACTGCTTTATGTGTAACATGCAGCTTTCCATCCCGCAATGTAATCCCAAGACCTTACGCGTTTCGAAGCTTTCGTGCTTCTCTTCAGAGGCCAGCATCAGGAAGCAATTGTTCATTACCTACACACCCCCACTGCATGCTTTTAAGGTTGTTTGTTGGTTTTCGGTGCGCCCTTAAAAGTCTCGATGTTTCTCACAATGCATGCTGGTGTCTATATGGGTTATTGATTGGTTGTCTGAGTATCTGTATGGGTGCCTGAGTGTTTGTGTGGGTAGGGTGTGTGTGACTCTGTGTCTAGATGTGTGAGTGGGTGATTCACTGGGTTGGGTGAGTGTATGGATGGGTGTGTTAGTGATTGAATGTATATCTCAGTTATACATGTGTCACTAACTACATATGTGAAACGCAGTGTATATATGTGTAAGAGTATATAACTATCTATATTTGAGAGTGTGTGATTTTGGGAGTGGCTGTATGAGCCATAGTGCAAGGATATCTGTGTCATGTGCTGTTTGTTTTTTCTGCAGGAAGACACAGAATTTGTTAGTATTTTTATGAGTAAGTGAACTTGAGTGTGTTTAACTGTATAGGTGAGTAAATTGGACTGTGATTAATTATTTGCATGACTGACTAGATGTGTCAGTACCTCAATGGATGATTGGCGGTGTGTGAGTGTCTATATAGGTGTATAAATGCACAGAGTGACTGTAAGTATGAGTGACTGTAGAGGTGAGTGAGTGGACATGTATGTAGACCTAAAAGTCAATGAGTGGGTGAGTAGTTATTGGTATTGGAGTATCTAAGGTTGTCAAAATGGCCGTCTGAAATTTTGAGTTGGTGTATCAAAGGTTATATTAGGGTGTGAGAAGATGCACTAATTTATCACATGGATGACGTCATCAGTGATGTCATCAGTGATGTCATTTGAGATGTCATCAGTGATGTCACTGACCATGTCATGAGTGATGTAATATGTGACGTCATCAGCAGTGCATTGCGGGGGCGCGAGTTATAGTTAGCTGAACTAACTATAACAGGGGAATTTCTAGGGTTTTTGTATGAGTGAAAAGTCCAGCTAACTATAACGCCCCTAAAACCTATGGTTTTTTCAGTGAATTTCAAAGGTTTTTTAAATGACAATTCCTAACTATAACGCCACTGAAATCTATGTTTTTTTCAGTGAATTTCAAAGGTTTTTTAAATGCCAATGCCTATTTATAACTTATCTCTAAAGATATCATGAAAAGCATTCTTTTTTAAAAGTAGGGTGCACATTAGTTTTGTGGAAAAGCATCTTTGTGATTGGTTAAGAAAAAGCAGTTTCAACGTGGAGTACATATCATAGGATAAAATTTGCTCAGCTCAACCACACCTGCTACTTGCATTTGGAAGGCACTGTTCGAACTTAAAACAATCATCAAATTTTAACCTGCATGTGTCATTAAATGTTCAAGAAAATGTTACAAAAAAATATCTTAAAGTTTAAAAAAATTGATGAACTTTTAACCTGCACGTATTGTACAATGTTCTAGAAAGTGTGTTGATAGAATACGTTGCACTTCTGACTTCTATGTGTTGTTGAATATTAAAAAAACGATTCATATGGAAAATTAAAAAGAAACCAATAGAGAAGTTTTGAAACGTAAAAGAATCAAGGAACTATTCTAATTTATTCTTTACATGTATTTATGTGTGCAGCAACAAAATTATAGACACAACAGCACTAGGAAGAGGAAGAAGCAGAGAGTGGGGGGAGGGGGAGAGATGTGCAGAATGGTACACATGCACAATTAAGTACAACACACATATAGACTAACAATGGCCAAAATGAAACACACCAACAAGGAGCACAAGTCACACAACCCGCCAACATCACACCACTGAACGAGCATAGAAGTGAAAACCACGCTGCATTCATACAGGATGTGTACAAAGGCCAGTCGTTGGTGTTGTGTGATGTCTGCGGCCATGGTCATCATGGATGAGATGCCCAGCACGTGGCACATGGGCGAGTTCACTGTCTGTTACGTTGCCAAACAGCTGCTCCTCCCTCACACGAGCCCCCACACTTATGTACGGTGCGCTGTTGTATCTCATGCACTCGTACGGCACACCATTGTAATGCCTATTCGCGCATGTCCTGCTGCATTCCAACTACACCATCACAGTGCCGTTTGGAGGTGATGCATGCCACTTTACAACATCGACTGCTGCGGCCCTTGTGGCAGGCCACACCAGAACACAGAGACACACTTACCGCACTTTCTGTACACGGACATGTCCGAGACACCCCATTCCCCTTGCCGAATAGGCACACCCCTGCGCTGACCTGTGTACCCCAGACCAACACACGCCGGTTGTACATGCAGGAGGATGCATGCGTAGCTACATGTCCAGGCTCACTGCCAAACCTGAGGTGACAGCACACTGTGATATTGCAGGGCTCGTGCCTATCATGCTAACACTATGACCACAGGGACACACTTGCTCAGATGCGGGTTTGGGGGGCATTGGCGGTCCTGAAGTTGTTGCGATGAGTCTTGTGGCCCTCATGGGTATCCCTGTATCATGCTCATTGACTCTATGGCACCTGTGGGTGTTCTGGTGTGGCTCTTGGCTGTGTTCCCTTTCATGGTGCAGGTAGTTGTCCTGCTTAACGCCAGCAGAAAGCAGGTGTAAAATCCCTGGTGCTAATGTGTCTTATCGCCGGAATTTGTTTCGCATTGCAATTGGTGTGAAAGTTGTGATGTGATTTTTTTCGTGTGCAGAACAATATACGAACTGAGCAGTGTATCTCGTCAAGATCCAGCACCTGACGCACTATTCCCAATCAATATAAATACAATGAGATTTCTTAATAGATTTTGTGTGTACACTGTAAGGGCAGCCAATACCTCAGTGCAATTCAATACAGGATTTTAGTATTTAGAATAAATCGGAAAGGTGCACCTCGTGTCTTTTTTGCACGGGAACGGCTACTCTCCATTTCATTATCAGCACTTTAACGGAAGTAAAGTTGAGATAAATCTAACACACTATTCAGAAGTTGGTGCAAACTGCAGATATCACCAGTATTCCAGCGATAAGTGCCCCAACATTTAACACCATAGTGGACTCCATCAAATAACAGTAATAAGAACAAGAAAGAGTCACACAGCAGTTAAGAGAACAACCAAAAACGTTATTATTTTTTTTTTCAAACTTTATTTTTTATAATAATAAATATATAAACGATCAACTATTTTCAAACTTTATTTTTTTATTAACATATATATGAACAATAAACTAATAAACAAAATGTAACAACAATAATACAAAACAACAAGGCGGAACACCCCTGTGGGAATCATGGATGTCGACGACAGACCTGGAAAATCAGAAAGATTGTTAAAAAAAAACAACATGGTATTCTCAACAAAATACCACAAGAAATATAAAATGCATACAGCTAACAACATTTTATAAGTTTAACTTACAAAAACTGTAAATATTGCCACTTTAAAATATTTACCGAATCTGAGGAAAATGTTTTGCAGAAGGCACCACGCCCACAACGTTTTTCTTCAGTGGTGAGGAAATGTTTTACTTTTCCCAAGGGGCAAACAAAGACCAATGCCACCTTCATCACTCGCAAGATTTGCCAAAGAGTTCTGTTACAAGGGGATCCTAACAAAAAATACTCGTGCGGCACAGCAAGTATGATGAAACACCTAAGGACCCTTCATCCAAACAATCTTGCACGAGAAGAGTGCAAACAGAGTAGAAACACTCCTGTTCTGTATCTGTAAAAAAGAATCACAAATACATGTATATTAATAACTTTCAAATTTATACTATTACATTACTGTACAAACACATTTTATATAAAAACTGACTAAGAAACTATAGCCCTGAACCTCAAGTGTGACGATCGTTAAAACACTACATGCATAGTGCATACTACTTTGAAGCAGTTCATGCCCTAAAGCCTACCGCACTAAAAGACTACATGCTAACTGACTAAATGATTACAGTACTATAAGGAGACACACTGGGTGGGTGACAGGGTGTTTGCTTTAAGAGTATGAATCCTAACTAGGGAATTGAAGATGTGAAACACAACTGTGTAGGTGATTAGAGGACTGCATCCATACTGCATAGGCATTTAAAGCAGTCCATGTGCTAAGGCCTGGCTCACTGCATCACTACTTGGGTACTGACTGAATGAGTAGAGTACAGCAAGGAGAGTGCCTAGCTGAATTTATAAGTGCTAGGCTTTTCGCACAGGGAATGGATTAGTACTTGGTACTGAATGGGTCACTAGAGGAGTGGAAAGGCAGTGACAAGTGCTGGACTGTATGGATACTGACTAGGAAATTGAAAGTGTGAAAGACAAGTGTCTAGGTGGTTAGAAGACTGCATGCATAGTGCAAAGGGGTTTGAAGCAGTCCATGTGCTAAGGCCTGGCTCAGTGTATTAATACTTAGGCACTGACTGAATGATTAGAGTACTGCAAAGATAGTATCTTGGTGAATTTATAAGTGTTTGGGTTTTAGCACAGTGAATGGATTAGTACATGGTGCTGAATGGGTCACTAGAGGACTGCAAAGGGAGTGATAGGGTATTTCCTGGAAGTGTATGGATACTAACTAGGGAATTGAAGGTGTGAAAGACAACTGTGTACGTGGTTAGAGGACTGCATGCATAGTGGATAAGGGTTTGAAGCAGTCCATATACTAAGGCCTGGGTCACTGGATGTGTACTTGGGTACTGACTGAATGATTAGAGTACAGCAAGGAGAGTGCCTGGGTGAATTTATTAGGGTTTGGCGAAGTGAATGGATTAGTACATGATGCTGAATGGGTCACTAGAGGAGTGCAACGGCAGTGACAGAGTGTTTGCTGGAAGTGAACGAATACTGACTGGGGAATTGAAGGTGTGAAAGACAAGTGTGTAGATGGTTAGAGGACTGCATGCATAGTGGATAGGGGTTTGAAGAAGTCCATGTGCTAAGACCTGGCTCTGTGCATGAATACTTAGGCAGTGACTGAATCATTAGAGTACTGGAAAGAGAGTGTCTTGGTGAATGTATAAGTGTTTGGGTTTTAGCAAAGTGAATGGATTAGTACATGCTGTTGAATGGGTCTCTAGAGGACTGCAAAGGAAGTGACAGGATGTTTCCTGGAAGTGTATGGATACTGACTAGGGAATTGAAGGTGTAAAAGACAAGTGTATAGTATGTTAGAACACTACATGCATACTGCATAGACATTTGAAGCAATCTATTTGGTACTTAGAAAATGACTAAATAATCAGACTACTTCTAGGACAGTGCTCAGGTAAAACTTTAAAATGTTCAGTTCTGCCACAGTGAACAGAATAGTACATGGTACTGCACCTTAGTGTCAAACCCTGACTCATTTTATCAATGCATAAGCAAAGACTAGATTCTAATGCTACTAAAACTTGACAACATGAGAGGTTTTAAATTAGTTATCTGTCAGCAAATACACGATGTTTCCAAATGCTTCTCTCACAGTGGTTCCCAAATGCACACAGACTCACAGTGTGATTCTAGACAACAACCACTATACATAGGAGTTTACCAAAAATCATTCACTACTGTGGAAGTGGTAAGGGAACTGCACACAATCTTCATATTTCAGGACTGCACTTTTATGTCAAAGCCTAACTCATATAATCAAAGCATAAGCAAAGACTGGCTTCTAATGCTACTAAAACTTCACAACATGACCGGTTTTAAAAACAGGTATCTGTCAGCAAATTCACGATGTTACCAAATGCTTCTCTCACAATCCTTACCCAAATGCACACAGACTCACAGTGTGATTTTAGACAAGCAACACTATCCTAGGAGTTTACCAAAACTCATTCACTAGTCTGGAAGAGTTAATGGTACTGCACACAATCTACATATTTAAGTACACCACATCAGTGTCAAAGCATGACTCATTTAATCAATGCATAAGCAAAGACTGGATTCTAATGCTACTAAAACTTCACAACATGACAGGTTTTAAAACAGTTATCTGTCAGCAAATACATGATGTTACCAAATGCTTCTCTCACAGTGATCCCAAGTACACACTAACTAACACTGTGATTCTAGACAAGCAACACTATCCCTATGAGTTTACCAAAACTCATTCACTACAGTGCAAGTGGTAAGGGAACTGCACACAATCTACATATTTCACAACTGCAATTTACTGTCAATGCCTGACTCATATAATGAAAGCATAAGCCATAACTGTCTTCTAATGCTACTAAAACTTGACAACATGACATGTTTTAAAACAGTTATCTGTCAGCAAATACACGATGTTACCAAACACTTCTCTCACAGTGTTTCCCAAATGCACACAGACTCACAGTGTGATTCTAGACAAACAACACTATCCCTAGCAGATTACCAAAACTCATTCACTACAGTGGAAGTGGTAAGGGAACTGCACACAATCTACATATTTCACGACTGCACTTTAGTGTCAATGCCTGACTCATTTAATCAAAGCATAAGCAAAGACTGGCTTCTAATGCTACTAAAACTTGACAACATGACCGGTTTTAAAACAGTTATCTGTCAGTAAATACACGATGTTACCAAATGCTTCTCTCACAGTGGTTCCCAAATGCACACAGACTCACAGTGTGATTCTAGACAATCAACACTATCCTAGGAGTTTACCAAAACTCATTCACTAGTCTGGAAGAGTTAATGGTACTGCACACAATCTACATATTTAAGTACACCACATCAGTGTCAAAGCATGACTCATTTAATCAACGCATAAGCAAAGACTGGATTCTAATGCTACTAAAACTTCACAACATGACAGGTTTTAAAACAGTTATCTGTCAGCAAATACATGATGTCACCAAATGCTTCTCTCACACTGATCCCAAATACACACTAACTCACAGTGTGATTCTAGACAAGCACCACTATCCCTAGGAGTTTACCAAAACGTATTCACTACAGTACAAGTGGTAAGGGAACTGTACACAATCTACATATTTCAGGACTGCACTTTTCTGTCAAAGCCTGAGTCATTTAATCAAATCATAAGCCATAACTGTCTTCTAATGCTACTGAAACTTCACAACATGACAAATTAAAACAGTTATCTGTCAGCAAATACACGATGTTACTAAAAGCTTCTCTCACAGTGGTTCCCAAATGCACACAGACTCACTGTGTGATTCTAGACAAACAACACTATCCCTTGCACTATACCAAAACACATTTCTTCATCTAGAAGTAGTACTACATTTTACTATAGAAACATAACATAACTCATTTCACAAATTCATAAACAATGACTGGTTTCTAATTCTACCAAAATATAAAAACAGCACAGTTATCTGTCTACAAACACATGAAAAACACAAATGCTTATCACAGAATGGTTTCTACATGCACACACATTGTAGAGAAAAAAAGTACTCCCTACACTTTAGCAGGAGAAATACATTAGTCTGATTAAAATCAAATTAGTCTACATACATCCCTTCACAATTAAATAACTCCTCTTTCAAGTTCTTTTGTAGATTAAGAAGTATTTCAATCACTCACCATATTTTCTTTTACAGAATCTCTGCAATGTGCACCTCTCAGCAAAAACAAAGAATGGAAAAGTTTCCCTTTCATTTTCCACACATATACATGTAAACATCAAATCACAATCCTTCACACATAAACTCAAAAGCAAATACACATTTCTATTGGTTAAACATTTCAACCCTTTCCAACTGAAATTATTTCAACCCTTCCCCCAATCTGCCTTCTGCCTGTTACCATAGAAACAGGTCATGGAACACTGCACTGAGCTCACAGGTCACAAGTTCAGCACACAATGTTCCTACACAAGACAGGAAGTGTGCTTGACTTTTCAACATATCAGCTTATCATATATAATGTTCCTTACAATCTGTTTTTGTTAACCAATAAGAATCATACCTTTAAAAAACAGAAATATACACCCTACCTTTCAGTGTAGAAAGTAGTCGTACAACCAATAATTTCTGGTCTTTTTTCAAAAAACATTGCCGTGGATCCGCGCACCCAACGCATGAGAATCCATGCACCCAACGCGTTAGGATGCGCGCACCGTGCGCGTATTTCGCCGTTTTTTTTGTTTTAAAAAAGGGGGGCCCCAGGGGGTCCTTCTGGGACCCCCTAAGCACCTCTAGAGGGTCAGAGTATTTCCACTCTGCCCCCTTTATATTTTTTACACACTTATTCTTCTTGCTTCTTCAGCTTCGCTTCTACCGAGGCAGAAAATGGCCGTCAACAGTTCCTGGTTTCGAATGTAGAGAGACACTCGACAGCCAATTAGCATTCAGCGCGCGATCGGGAGGGTGCGCGCTCGGTTCGAGGAGGGTGCGCTTATGGTGCGGGTACGGTCCGCGGATCCTCCGTGGCCATAGATATCACTAACTTTTTTACCCTAATTTTCTCAAGAACTACTGAACGGATTCACACCATATATGCAAAAGGCACGAGTCCGAACTGAGGACTACCTCTTTGCCAAATTTGGTGTCATTCCGTTCAGCGGTTCGGGCTGTAGCTGCGACAACAGATCCTATGGGAAATTGCATGGGGAAAACGCGTTTTGGGACCCCCTTTTTTCTCTGCCCCCACTTGACGGATCACCACAAAACTTTCAGGGTAGGAGCGGAGCGGAGCTGGCCAAAAGTTTGGAAAATTTTGCGAGGATTCATCAACCGGCGCCAACGTTATTCCAAATAGAATGTTGCGGATTTCCTGGGTGTGCGCACAGTGAAAAACCAGAAAAAAAAATAAAAAATATATACATAACTTAGCATTTAAAAAACCGTACAAATTCACTGAAAAAACCATAGGTTTCACACACGTTATAGTTAGGAATTATCATTTACAAAACCTTGCAAATTCAATTAAAAACCATAGGTTTCACACATGTTATAGTTAGCTGTACATTTCACTCGTAAAAAACCAATGAAATTCCACGTTATAGTTAGATCAGGTAACTATAACTTACGCGACCGCAATCCACAATGTGTAATTTCAGATGTCATCATTGATGTCATGAGTGATGTCACTGACCATGTCATGAGTGATGTAATATGTGACGTCATCAGCAGTTTATTGTGGGCGCGCAAGTTATAGTTACCTGATCTAACTATAACGTGAAATTTAATTGGTTTTTTACGAGTGAAATGTACAGCTAACTATAACATGTGTGAAACCTATGGTTTTTTAAGTGAATATATATATATATATATATATCATCTAAAGAATTGGAGCTTGGTGCGCAACGATCCAGTCATTTGTAGCCTTATGTCGATCAGTCCTGACATTACATTCAGAAAAGCCAGGTCAATGAGCGACACACTGGTTAAGAGTAGCCCAGAACTGGTAGTTGCTAAATCTTGGATAAGCTCTAGGAAGGGATTTGTGAAATGCGCTGCCTACAAGGCATGCAGGCGGGGTGTGAGTAAAACATCTTACACAGTTCCCTTCAAAGAGGCCTCAGTTCCCATTTCTAAACTACTCACTTGCAAGACAGAGTTTTCGGTGTATGTGCTCAAGTGTCCTTGTGGCCTTCAATATGTTGGAAGTACCAAGTTGCAGGTCCACAAGAGGATACTCCCGTACATAAGAGCGATCCGCTGCAGCGATGCTTCTTACCCAGTGGCACGTCATTTTAAGGAGTCTCACAATAACAACTCTGATCTACTTAGATTCTGTGTGATTGACACTGTTATGCCACTTAGAACAGGGGGAAATCGAGAGGCCCTTCTTTGAGCATTGGAAACCCGATACACCCTGACACTAGACACCAAGACACCTCATGGTCTTAACGCTAGTGAGGATTTTTTCACATGCTTGTAGCCGCAGTCAGTTTTGCATTGTCTTTTTGCACACATTATGTATGAATTCATCGTAAATGCAGCCTCCTATTCGTGTACATAAATATTTTTATAGCAGTTTTTTCACTATTGGTTTTTAGCACATATTTATTTCACTATTGTACTGTATAATCGTGTTCTTGACATAGAAATTCAGTATCATGCCCAATTGAGATTGATTAGTTATCTTATGTTTGTCTCTTTTTGCACTGGCACTTTGGGCTGCGTTATTTCTCAAGTGACAATTTGTCGTATTTAAACTTGTTTATTAAGCCAAGTTTTTATATTTTCTTATCAAAACATCGTTTTTATCCCAATCAATGATATTTTATGCATTTCTTTTATTGATCGTGGATAGATTTTATTGAGAAAGTTTCTTAGTCCATTTAGGTGTAACAAATTCTAGATTGAACTATATCTTTTGCTTATGGAAACGAATTAACACCCACATGGGGTTATATTTGATATCTTTTTATGGTTTCAAGCCATCGTGTTATTTTAGGTATTTTTATGAATATTTCATGAATATTTTATGAAATTCCCTGAAATAGTACTGTTATTTTTAAAACATTCATCATCCTATTATGGTGTGTTTATTATGTACACTGTTCTATCTAGATTTGTAACCAGTGTAATAATTGAATCGGACTAAGGCACTTGCCTGCTATGTATCTGTGTTTTTTTCTATGTCTATTGACCATGTGACACACGTCAGTTACTGTTTTCAATGCACGTAGCACTTTAAATACTGCACCATTCCTGCTGAAGCGTTATATGATCAAGGCCTCTTGGAGGCTGAAAAGCGTCATGGCGGACTCAAAGGGTTTATAATAAAAACCTTGGCACCGATTTCGGGTCTGCTTCATCTGTTAAACTGAGGGATTGCAGTGACGAAGGCTCCAGTATATATATATATATATATATATATATATATATATATATATAATCCACCAATTCCGGTAAAAAGACTTCGGTCTGTCGCCGGCGGTCCGAGTTTGGAAACCGGATTTCCAAAATTATTCACTCCAAACAATCTCATGTATCTTTGAGAAATACTCGGACTCCCAAGTAGAATGCAAAGGATTTATTTACAAGTGCAGAACGACGCATTTCGCCATTACGGCTTGCTCACGCTCGAACTCGCAGTAAAACACATCAGATTTAAATTACATGGATTAGAAGATGGACAAGTCACAACAACGTGAGAATTTCATGTTACTGTCGCGGCCATTTTGCAACGATGTATCGATCTCAACAACAAATGAAGTAGTAACTCAAAATTGAATAGACAGTAAGAACATATATTACACAGTGTAATACCATGTGAAATATATGCATGTCTTGTTGTAATGAAGCAAAATTAATAATATACATTGTCATATATGTAGAAACACGGCAAAGCCTCATGTCGAATTGCGTTTATGCAAAGTTCAATAAAGTTACCAACTTCAATGTAGCCCAAGTGGGCATTAATACATTACATATCCTAAAATAAAAGGGTATGTTGCAACACATCGTGAGTTGTATCATAGATATTTGAATTCTAGGCCGTATCGATAGAAATATTAAGCTTAGATATGAAGGCTAGTAAATAACCTTGTGTATACAAATAAATCGGCTAGAGTAGCCCCAAAGTAACACTGGTTATTTCGAATTGTCAAAGCGATTTTGCCGACAACTTCATGCCCAAGTGGGCAAAACACATTTGCTAACACAAGGTTTATAATAGTAGCAATGTAACGTTGCTTCTATGATCAGAAACATCTTCCTTCATAGGTAATATTCCTGTTGTACAAGTTGTGACTCCATCTGGAATAAAATACAAAATTTTAAATATGAAACTACTTAAACAACACTGCTGAAAAGCTATATTTACATATTCATTGCAGGTGTACTGCAAGTTCCTCGCTCATATTTAACCCTTTAGGGACCAGGCTCTCAAAATCCACTATATATCGAGATTCTAATTTTCTCAGGGACAGTTCTCTATCCCGATATAGTATTTCTGAGTGGCAATGACTCCTGGAGTATCTACTATCTAGGTCCCTAGATGTACTATCAGTTCTTCTCCTGAGTTCAACCCATATGGGGTCTTACTTATGTTTTATAGCGAAGTGTCTGGCCAGACACTTCGCTATAAAACATAACAGCGACAGGGATCTGTTGCAGTTTTTTGCGATTGACTGTGTCTTGGCACATGCCAGAAGAGGTGACAGAGTAGCAAGATTAAGACGACTGGAGTCAAGATATATAATCGATCTCCAAACTAAGACCCCATATGGGTTGAACTCAGGAGAAGAACTGATAGTACATCTAGGGACCTAGATAGTAGATACTCCAGGAGTCATTGCCACTCAGAAATACTTGACCTACCAATCATCATTTGTAATTTTGATTGTGACCCAATGTGTATCATTTGAATATGCTGTTTAGCATTGACTCTCGAAATATGTGTCACATCATCTTTCTTCTGTTCCTAATTTTTCCCTTTTCCTTACCTTTTTTCTTTTCTTGCACCTTTCCTCCTTTCTTTAAACTGATTGCCCTTTACCATTTGATTTATTAGTCAGCATCAACCCGATACACGGCAAATATAAATAATTGCATGACTATGGTCAAATGGACAATTTTGGTTGGCACCGTTTACGGGGTCACAAATCGCCTAATATAGGCGGACTGCCGATCCACGGCTTCATAACTAAGAGATTGTACTGTGAAATATATCCAATGTGATAATATTGTTTTGCATTTAAACTGATGAAATGTCTATATGTTTCGAAAAACATTAATTGTTAAATTTCACAGTTAATCTGTAATCATACACCCATATACTTTGTATCTGAACAATCAATTTTTGACCCTTCAAAGATGGCGCCCGAAAATCCCGGACCGCTGTCCCCTCCGACCTCTTCTATGTTTAATTTTGAATGATGTATATAAGAAGTAGCTTGTAATGAACTTAGTAACAACACTGAGGAAGGACTAGTTCCGAAACGCGTCTGTTGTTTACTCCTCCGAATTAAACGAAGCTGCCATACTACTTACCCGTGAGTGCTCGATCCTTTCTTGTAAACCTGAAGGAGTCATGGAGCGTGAATAGAGATTGCGGGGCACCTCCGCATTTGAAGCACCCGCCTTTAGCGTGCCGCGCTTCTCAGGTGCAGTTGAGCGGGATATATATATATACACTCCAATCTGCCCCTCAGACAAAAACGCACTCATCAGCAGCTGGCAACCAGACCTTTAATGGGTAAAGACGGAAACAGGCATCACGATTGCATTTGCAGTTCAAAAGTCGAAATAGCCTGACGCATTTCAGCGCTTGATGCGCTTTCCTCAGAGGCTCGACGATGTTGAGTGCTCGTACTGACACACCCTCTTTATTCTCTTAATAGCCCGCCCTTGAATGGGCCGCATTGATTCCTGGGCATTGTAGTGTGTTTGTCAGTTAATACAACTCCCAATGGATGCACACAGTCTATCTGCAAATAAAAGAAATCAAAAGCCCTCAAATGGGCCTCACAGTGCCAGTCCGTTCTAAATCTCTTAATAGCCCGGAAATGAATGGGCCGCAATGATTCCTGGGCATTGTAGTGTGTTTGTCAGTTAATACAACTCCCAATGGATGCACACAGTCTATCTGCAAATAAAAGAAATCAAAAGCCCTCAAATGGGCCTCACAGTGCCAGTCCGTTCTAAATCCCACAAGCTGTTGTTCCACTTCCGCGGCTCGATACATTCCTAGCCGCATGACCCCCAATGTTCACGGGGTGGTGCGTCCTTCACGGCAAGGGCCGCCGTGTTTTAATGAGTGCTCCAATCTGCCCCTCAGACAAAAACGCACTCAACAGCAGCTGGCAACCAGACCTTTAATGGGTAAAGACGGAAACAGGCATCGCGATTGCTTTGCAGTTCAAAAGTCGAAATAGCCTGCCGCGTTTCAGCGCTTGATGCACTTTCCTCAGAGGCTCGACGATGTTGAGTGCTGGTACTGACACACCCTCTTTATTCTCTTAATAGCCCGCCATTGAATGGGCCGCATTGATTCCTGGGCATTGTAGTGTGTTTGTCAGTTAACCCCTTCGACGCGCATGACGGAACGGTTCCGTCATGCACGTCGGTTGCGCTGTGCGCATGACGGATCCGTTCCGTCAAGGCCCCGCCCGCGCACGGAATCTTCAGCGTGGCGCGGAATTCCGCGCCGCGCTGAAGAGGTTAATACAACTCCCAATGGATGCACACTGTCTATCTGCAAATAAAAGAAATCAAAAGCCCTCAAATGGGCCTCACAGTGCCAGTCCGTCCTAAATCCCACAAGCTGTTGTTCCACTTCCGCGGCTCGATACATTCCTAGCCGCATGGCCCCCAATGTTCACGGGGTGGTGCGTCCTTCACGACAAGGGCCGCCGTGTTTTAATGAATGCTCCAATCTGCCCCTCAGACAAGAATGCACTCAACAGCAGCTGGCAACCAGACCTTTAATGGGTAAAGACAGAAACAGGCATTGCGATTGCATTTGCAGTTCAAAAGTCGAAATAGCCTGACGCGTTTCAGCACTTGATGCGCTTTCCTCAGAGGCTCGACGATGTTGAGTGCTCGTACTGACACACCCTCTTTATTCTCTTAATAGCCCGCCTTTGAATGGGCCGCATTGATTCCTGGGCATTGTAGTGTGTTTGTCAGTTAATACTACTCCCAATGGATGCACAGAGTCTATCTGCAAATAAAAGAAATCAAAAGCCCTCAAATGGGCCTCGCAGTGCCAGTCCATCCTAAATCCCACGAGCTGTTGTTCCACTTCCGCGGCTCAATATATTCCTAGCCGCATGGCCCCCAATGTTCACGGGGTGGTGCGTCCTTCACGGCAAGGGCCGCCGTGTTTTAATGAATGCTCCAATCTGCCCCTCAGACAAAAACGCACTGAACGGCAGCTGGCAACCAGACCTTTAATGGGTAAAGACGGAAACAGGCATCGAGATTGCATATGCAGTTCAAAAGTCGAAATACCCTGACGCGTTTCAGCGCTTGATGCGCTTTCCTCAGAGGCTCGACGATGTTGAGTGCTTGTACTGACTAACCCTCTTTATTCTCTTAATGGCACGCCCTTGAATGGGCCGCACTGATTCCTGGCCATTGTAGTGTGTTTGTCAGTTAATAAAACTCCCAATGGATACACACAGTCTATCTGCAAATAAAAGAAATCAAAAGTCCTCAAATGGGCCTCGCAGTGCCAGTCCGTCCTAAATCCCACAAGCTGTTGTTCCACTTCCGCGGCTTCATACATTCCTAGCCGCATGGTCCCCAATGTTCAGGGGGTGGTGCGTCTTTCATGGCAAGGGCCGCCGTGTTTTAATTAATGCTCCAATCTTCCCCTCAGACAAAAACGCACTCAACAGCAGCTGGCAACCAGACCTTTAATGGATAAAGACAGAAACAGGCATCGCCATTGCATTTGCAGTTCAAAAGTCAAAATAACCAGACGCATTTCAGCGTTTGATGCGCTTTCCTCAGATGCTCGACGATGTTGAGTGCTCGTACTGACACACCCTCTTTATTCTCTTAATAGCCCGCCCTTGAATGGGCCGCATTGATTCCTGGGCATTGTAGTGTGTTTGTCAGTTAATACAACTCCCAAGGGATGCACACAGTCTATCTGCAAAAAAAGAAATCAAAAGCCCTCAAATGGGCCTCGCAGTGCCAGTCCGTCCTAAATCCCACAAGCTGTTGTTCCACTTCTGCAGCTCGATACATTCCTAGCCGCATGGCCCCCAATGTTCATGGGGTGGTGCGTCCTTCACGGTGAGGTCCGCCGTGTTTTAACAGAATTCAGTGAATTTCTAAGGTTTTTTAAATGGTAATTTCTAACTATAACGTGCCTGAAACCTATGGTTTTTTCAGTGAATTTCAATGGTTTTTTAAATGCTAATTTCTAACTATAACGTGCCTGAAACCTATGGTTTTTTCAGTGAATATATATACATATATATATATATATATATATATATATATATATATATATATATATATATGTAGGCACGGAGCATTCATCAGATTTCTCCACGGAAAAGAATGCACGAACTCCTCTTCGTCGGTGAACACTTTTATTAGTAAAAGTATAAGAGTCTCCCTTCTGTCATGACGCGTTTCGCCACCGAAGTGGCTTGATCACATGGGACAAACTTTGCGTATGACGCTGTTTAAAAATACAAACACCCCTGTCACGTGACCGAGAGGAAACAGAAGACATACTATCATTTTGCATTTTCACCTTCCTGCTCGAAACAGCGTCTTAATGTTTGCACGTAATATACATATAATTATAACCGTGTGTAGATTTGACCCAACCACCCAAATTTGACACTTTATACACAGTCTAAATACATATCATTATAGCAAATTTGGAACAAATGAAGTCAAAATTTGTACTGAGGTGGGATCATATAGAATACATGGACAATCCCAAACAATTCTCCTATACAATACAAGTCATACAACACAGGATAATAATAATTAGATGTGCAAATATTGTCAACCGTGTGTCCTAAGATCAATTAAGGAAATTTATCTGGATAAAATCCAAAAAGCAGGAATGTCGTATGTTCAATAAAATTTCCATGTCAATCCTCTCAAAGGATATTATATTGTTTCCTATTGATGTGAGTAATAGTTAATTTTTGATTTAATTTTAAAATATTATGTATTTTTTTATTACTGATTTATTTATTTAATGTGTATGTGCAATTAGCGTAAAGTGCAAAAAGTGCATAGAAGTGCAATGAGTAAAGTGCAAAAAGTGCAAAAGTGCAACCTGGAAATATGTGCAAATATGCAATATATGTGCAAAATGTAAAAATGCTCATAAAGCCCATACACTGAATAATACATAACGATGGGGTCCTAATATTGCCTAAAATAGGATATTAGAATTATATAGTGAAGTGGGTGTTTTTTTTTTTTTTTTTCTTCTTCTTTCAAAGCAGCATATTATATATCAAATCTTGAATGATATTCAAAAATGAGATTGTAAACACTTTGTAACATGAACCACAAGACTTAAAACCCAGTGAGCATACAATCAAAAACAAAAGTGGAAACACATGAGCAGACAAGGAGTATAGTCAATGCACAACCAAAGAATTGTGGATGAATAACACACACCGCTCTTAATCAGTATTTTTTCTCTCATTATCACAAAAATTCATAAAAAGTTGTGCAAGTCTTCCGTTGTGTTGAGCCCGAGTGGTGTCTTAGTGTCGAGCTCAATAATTACTCGGGTCTCCAATTGTCTGAGCATGCGCTCCCTATTTCCCCCATGTTTTAATTTGGGGATTGCATCGATTACAAAATAAGAAAGACAGGTAAGTCATTGTCATGAACAGCTCTAAAATGACGGGCCACAGGATAGGTACAATCATTGTTTACGATGGCCCTGAGGTGCTGTAAAATGCGTGCATGAACTTGCAGTTTGGTGCTACCCACGTATTTGAGACCGCAGGTGCAAGTTAAAACATACACTGCAAATTTAGTGCGGCAGGTGTAATGCTCCCTGATTCGTATTGGAGTGGGGCTGAAAGGAGTGTTATACTGCGAAGTATTCACTCCAAATTTACAAGCCCTGCATGATGCACATTTGAAGAAACCTTTTATAGGCTGCAGCCAATTTGTTTTAGTGGAGGTTTCTATGTTTTTAGACACCAACTGGTTTTTCATCGAAACTGCCCGTCTGAAGGTAATGGTGGGAGTAGATGGTAATCTAGGGGTCAATACTGCATCTGTTTTCAGTATTGGCCAATTACGATTAACTATCCTCCTGAGCTGGTTATGTTGTTTATTGAATGTAATGATAAGACGGGGTGTGTTACTGTCTTCAGAGCTACTGGTCATGGGTGTCATCGTATCTTTCTTGGGGGATAGAAGGTCCTCTCTGGATTTGAGAGCCACCTTCATCTGCGCTTGTCTAAGGATATTGTTTTTATATCCCCTTTCTCTGAATCTGGACAATGCCTGTTCAGAGCATCTGATAAATTCTTCATCAGAACTGCAGATACGTTTCAACCTGAGGAGCTCCCCGTAGGGGATACTCCGAATCAGATGACTGGGGTGAGAGCTGGTTGCATGTAGGGTGGCGTTCCCTGCTGTAGGCTTTCTAAAGAGTGTGGATTCAAGACGACCATCCTGGATGTAGATCATAGTGTCAAGAAAGGGAACCTCAGAGGCGCTAATTGATGCAGTGAATTTGAGGTTGCATGTATTGTTGTTAAGTTCATTAATAAACAGTAAAGCACTCTCACGATCACCTTTCCAAATAAAAAACACATCGTCTATGTATCTAAGCCAATGCAAAACTTGTTTGTCCACCACTCTGGCCAGAGTGCCATGGAGGGTCTGCTCCTCCCACCAGCCCACGTGTAAACACGCGTAGCTGGGAGAGAAGCAAGCCCCCATGGCTACACCCCGCATCTGATGGTATACTGCACTTTCAAACATGAAAAAATTGTTAAAGAGACACCATTTGACCATCTCTAGAAGCATAATGTTGTGGTTGTACAGGCCGAGGGGTCTACTGTCCAAATAATGTTTAACAGCTGACAAACCAGCATGATGGTCAATGCTGGTGTATAAGGACTCAATGTCCATTACCACTAATAGCAAATCATCTTCCCATTTAATATTTTGGATTTTGTTTAAAAAATCTCCTGTATCTCTAATATAAGATGGCAGTCCTTGTACAAAAGGTTGTAAAAAATAGTCAACATATTCGGTGATATGTTCACTCATTCCTCCTATCGCCGAAATAATCGGTCTGCCAGGTGGGGGATTGATTTCTTTGTGTACTTTCGGTATTAGATACAAGGTGGGAATGATGGGAAAATCATTGAGCATAAAGTTCAATTCCTGACTGGAAATGAGTCCCTGTCGTTTCCAGTTCATAAGTTCTTTCTTAATAGTATCTTTAGCTTTATGATATTCACTTAACGTGGTTTTAGAATAGCATTCAGTGTTAGACAGTTGTGTCTGATCTTCTTTTATGTATTGTTCCCTTGGCCAGATAACCACATTGCCACCCTTATCCGACATGGTAATGACAATATCCTTTCTGTCCCTTAGTTGGCGAATAAGATTCTCATATTGCATGTTCTGGTGTTTAAGTCTGGTTTTGTTGTGGTTGGTTCTGTGGTAAAGTTTCTTGATGTCATCAGTTATACGTTCGTGAAAGATATCTATGGCGTCCTTGGGCATCATCGGATACAATTTTGATTTAGCCTTGAATGGACTGAGCCCAGCACTTGATTCTGTCAAATTGTGTAAACTAAGTCTTTCCTGAGTGGAGAATTGACTCATAGTTGGAACATCGGTAAGACGATTTTCATTATTGAGTTCACTGATAGTGAGCATGATGGAAGCATCAGATGCTACAAGATTGGGTTGGTTACTAGTATTCGAAGTATTAACATTGCCAGGTAGGGCTAAGGTAGCATTACCCTCTTTGATGGTAAAAAACGTTTGTAATTTCAGCTTCCTAATATATTTGTAAATATCAATACGAGTTTTCGCATAATTGAAGCTGCTCTCCGGGCAAAAAGAAAGACCGAGTGCTAAGATCTGCGATTCAGCTTTGGTAAGGACAAGTTGTGATAAATTGACAACCGTATTGTTATTGGCCATTATCTCCTGCGCCACTGCTTTCTTGGTTTGCCTCTTCCTGCATTTGCGCCTTTCTCGGCGACAATGATTTTTTCGCTTGTTGCTGTTTGCGGCAGGTTCCGATTCCGTGGTCGCAGTGTTTGTAGCCGGTCCTCTGCTAAAAAATTAAGCTCCTCAGCCGGACTAAGAATATTCACCTGGTCACCCGCTCTTTGATTTATGTTCATGCCGTCATCAGATTCATATTCGCTCGTAAGTGAGCCTGTTTCCGAACTCAATTCTCCTCTGTCATTCCCGGTTGCTGCAATTTCTGTGCTGGGTACCACATTTTTGTGAGATGTACGTCCTGACATGTTTTTCTTGGCATAGTCATACTTGCGAGAGAACGTGAATATTTGTCCCAACTCGTAGTCGGTTTTGTCCCTCGCATATTTGAATGCCTTACGTATTTTAATTCTGTCCTCGTGTTTTTTCATCCTTTCGCCAATTTCTTTCTTTGTCTTAATGATATACTCGGTTTGTTCAAGTTTATTCAATTGCTCGTTAATGTCATCAATTTCCTTTAATAAACTCTCACGGTCGATTTTGGCGTATTTGATGAGTATAATGACCATATTCATTGATGCAGCCAAATTATTCGCTGCCCATTCCTTTAACATATCCGGGTTGGGGTTTTCATAAGACGGTGCTACAAAGATTCTTAGACCACGGGGTACTCTACCCGCTTCCTCGTACTTCTGTAGAGACTTATGTTCCCACCACTTTGTAATCTCGCTTTTCATACATTTCTCCAAACGTTTAAGCAAAGATGTAACATCAGAGTTCATTTCGGTTATAACTGTGTTCGAACTTTGTATTACTGTACCAGGCGTGTTACTGAAGAGAGCATCAGCTGCTGCTTCACGATCTCGCAAAGCGTCCATTGACATACTGAAATTCTAGTGGGAGTCCGGCGCCAAAATAATCCAACAGCGCTTAAGAAATGTATATACCGACACCTCCCCACCTGTGGGTGAATTCAGTTCCACTCACCACTTATATCTGACCAACTTTACTGCCGGCACGTCCTCCAACCCGTCTGCTGTTCAGTTCGTCGGTTTGGATGAGAAAATCTTCACACAGGGGGCTGCCGTTGTTCAATGTCCTTCCGGACCGCTTCTCGAACACGTTGGCTGGTAACGGCTGCCTGCTTGAGGGGAGGGGGTTCGTAACCGGAAGCAGACCCACTTCCTGACGATACGAATGTAGGCACGAAGCATTCATCAGATTTCTCCACGGAAAAGAATGCACGAACTCCTCTTCGTCGGTGAACACTTTTATTAGAAAAAGTATAAGAGTCTCCCTTCTGTCATGACGCGTTTCGCCACCGAAGTGGCTTGATCACATGGGACAAACTTTGCGTATGACGCTGTTTAAAAATACAAACACCCCTGTCACGTGACCGAGAGGAAACAGAAGACATACTATCATTTTGCATTTTCACCTTCCTGCTAGAAACAGCGTCTTAATGTTTGCACGTAATATACATATAATTATAACCGTGTGTAGATTTGACCCAACCACCCAAATTTGACACTTTATACACAGTCTAAATACATATCATTATAGCAAATTTGGAACAAATGAAGTCAAAATTTGTACTGAGGTGGGATCATATAGAATACATGGACAATCCCAAACAATTCTCCTATACAATACAAGTCATACAACACAGGATAATAATAATTAGATGTGCAAATATTGTCAACCGTGTGTCCTAAGATCAATTAAGGAAATTTATCTGGATAAAATCCAAAAAGCAGGAATGTCGTATGTTCAATAAAATTTCCATGTCAATCCTCTCAAAGGATATTATATTGTTTCCTATTGATGTGAGTAATAGTTAATTTTTGATTTAATTTTAAAATATTATGTATTTTTTTATTACTGATTTATTTATTTAATGTGTATGTGCAATTAGCGTAAAGTGCAAAAAGTGCATAGAAGTGCAATGAGTAAAGTGCAAAAAGTGCAAAAGTGCAACCTGGAAATATGTGCAAATATGCAATAAATGTGCAAAATGTAAAAATGCTCATAAAGCCCATACACTGAATAATACATAACGATGGGGTCCTAATATTGCCTAAAATAGGATATTAGAATTATATAGTGAAGAGGGTGTTTTTTTTTTTTTTTTTTTTCTTCTTTCAAAGCAGCATATTATATATCAAATCTTGAATGATATTCAAAAATGAGATTGTAAACACTTTGTAACATGAACCACAAGACTTAAAACCCAGTGAGCATACAATCAAAAACGAAAGTGGAAACACATGAGCAGACAAGGAGTATAGTCAATGCACAACCAAAGAATTGTGGATGAATAACACACACCGCTCTTAATCAGTATTTTTTCTCTCATTATCACAAAAATTCATAAAAAGTTGTGCAAGTCTTCCGTTGTGTTGAGCCCGAGTGGTGTCTTAGTGTCGAGCTCAATAATTACTCGGGTCTCCAATTGTCTGAGCATGCGCTCCCTATTTCCCCCATGTTTTAATTTGGGGATTGCATCGATTACAAAATAAGAAAGACAGGTAAGTCATCGTCATGAACAGCTCTAAAATGACGGGCCACAGGATAGGTACAATCATTGTTTACGATGGCCCTGAGGTGCTGTAAAATGCGTGCATGAACTTGCAGTTTGGTGCTACCCACGTATTTGAGACCGCAGGTGCAAGTTAAAACATACACTGCAAATTCAGTGCGGCAGGTGTAATGCTCCCTGATTCGTATTGGAGTGGGGCTGAAAGGAGTGTTATACTGCGAAGTATTCACTCCAAATTTACAAGCCCTGCATGATGCGCATTTGAAGAAACCTTTTATAGGCTGCAGCCAATTTGTTTTAGTGGAGGTTTCTATGTTTTTAGACACCAACTGGTTTTTCATCGAAACTGCCCGTCTGAAGGTAATGGTGGGAGTAGATGGTAATCTAGGGGTCAATACTGCATCTGTTTTCAGTATTGGCCAATTACGATTAACTATCCTCCTAAGCTGGTTATGTTGTTTATTGAATGTAATGATAAGACGGGGTGTGTTACTGTCTTCAGAGCTACTGGTCACGGGTGTCATCGTATCTTTCTTGGGGGATAGAAGGTCCTCTCTGGATTTGAGAGCCACCTTCATCTGCGCTTGTCTAAGGATATTGTTTTTATATCCCCTTTCTCTGAATCTGGACAATGCCTGTTCAGAGCATCTGATAAATTCTTCATCAGAACTGCAGATACGTTTCAACCTGAGGAGCTCCCCGTAGGGGATACTCCGAATCAGATAACTGGGGTGAGAGCTGGTTGCATGTAGGGTGGCATTCCCTGCTGTAGGCTTTCTAAAGAGTGTGGATTCAAGACGACCATCATGGATGTAGATCATAGTGTAAAGAAAGGGAACCTCAGAGGCACTAATTGATGCAGTGAATTTGAGGTTGCATGTATTGTTGTTAAGTTCATTAATAAACAGTAAAGCACTCTCACGATCACCTTTCCAAATAAAAAACACATCGTCTATGTATCTAAGCCAATGCAAAACTTGTTTGTCCGCCACTCTGGCCAGAGTGCCATGGAGGGTCTGCTCCTCCCACCAGCCCACGTGTAAACACGCGTAGCTGGGAGAGAAGCAAGCCCCCATGGCTACACCCCGCATCTAACGGTATACCTATATATATAGGAAAAGCATTTTTTGATTTGCTAATAACTTTAGTGTTGTTTGCCAAATCTTTCTGAAATTCTCAAAAACACAAGTCTATCCAGGTCAGCTCCTATCCTGAAAGTTTGGGGGTGATTCGTCAAGTGGGGGCTGAGATAAAAGGGGGTCCCAAAACTCATTTTCTCCATGTTAATTTCCATAGGAAATTTTGCGAGGTGCTACAGCTCGAACTGCTGAACGAAATGACCCCAAATTTGGCAGAAAGGTAGAGCTTGGTTCAGAAAGCGACCTTTTTAAAAAAAACAATGGTGTAAATCCGTTCAGCAGTTTTTGAGAAGTTCAAAAAGTAAGAGTCAAAAAATCAATTTCCCATAGGAAACTTTGTGCAGGGCTACAGCCGAAACTACTGAACCGAATTACTTCAAATTTGGCAGAAAGGTAGTGCTTGGGTCAGAAAGCAAACTTTTTATAAATGGTGTAAATCCGTTCAGTAGTTGCTGACAAATTAGAAAAATAAAAGTTTCAATATCTGGGCGGAGCCTAAATCGTGTGCGCGAGCTTCACTGTGATTGGCTGCTAGCACTCCAAACCAGGAAGTGTTGGCAGCCATCTTGTGGCTCGGTAGAAGCGAGTCACCCGAAAACGGAGAAACAAAGGTATAAAACAAGAGAAGGGGGAAGGGTAGAAAAACCCTGACCCACTAGGTCTGCTCAGGGGGTCCCAGGAGGACCACCAGGCCCAAAAAAATCATTAAAAAAATTTAATAAAAAAACTGCAAAAATTCACGCAGGGGTCGCGGGTTCTCGCGTTTTATTTTAATGAGGCCCTTGGGTGGGCTAGGTTGCGGGGGTATTTCTTCGTAAAAAATAATAGCAGGGGGTTGCGGGGGTCCGCTGGGGGTCTGCGCAGCCCCGGGCCGTCACTTATGTTGGGAGGGGGGTTGTGCGTCCCCCCTCCTGGAGTCTTCTATGTGCTTGTAACTTTGGCATCGTTTGACGAATCTTCATGAAATTATCCCAAAAGTTTCTCTTTTTTTGATTAGCTCCTATATTGAGAGTTTGGGGGTGAATGTTGTAGGAGGGGCTGAGAAAAAAGAGGGTCCTAAAACGTGTTTTCTCCATGGAATTTCCATACAAAACTTTACAGAAGACTACAGGTGAAACTGCTGAACAGATTTACGCCAAATTTGGCAGGGAGAAAGGTGATGGTCCAGAAAGCACGCTTTTGTTTAAATGGTGTAAATCCGTTCAGTAGTTTTTGAGAAATATCAAATTTTACAGATATCGGAATTTGAGAATTCTGACGTGATTGGCAGAGGGGTTACAAGCTCCAGCTTGCGGCTTATTGGCTGTGAATGGTTGAAACCAGGAAGTGTTGGCAGCCATTTTGTGATTTACTCAGTCAGCTCGCATCTCTCTGTGTAGAAGCCATCGGGTCCGCAGTGGGTATGCCTTTAGAAGCCCGTCCGTCGGCTCGGAGCTCTGTGAGCTCTGTGAGTCAGTCTGTCGGCACGACCCTCTACACTACCCAAAGACAACCCAAACACCACTGCACTGTCGTAAACTCTAAAACACTACCCCTGCACGATCCCCTACACTACCCAAACACCAGTGCACTACCCTAAACCCTAAATCTACCCCCAGCACAACCCCCTACCCAAACACCACTGCACTATCCTAAACCCTAAAATACTACCCCCAGCACAACCCCCTACACTACCCAAACACCACTGTAATACCCTAAAGCATAAAACAGTAGCAGTCCATCAGCTTGCAGCTGTGCGTCTGCGAGCCGTTGTGTCCCTAGATGTGCATGTGCGAGTCAGTCCGTTAGGTGATAGGTGTGTCTCTGCTAGCAGGGCTGTTGGCCCGTTGGTGTCCCTTTGCGAGTTAGACTGGAGCTCTCCCTCTGTGAGCGAGCACGCTAGTGTGCGTTTGCGAGCTGATGGCCCGTAGCTCACACTGTGCGAGGCGACCCGACGGCCCGTAGCTCTCCCTGTGTGAGCTGAGCCCACGGGCCACAGGTGTCCTTCTGCGAAGCTGCTTGACGGCCCGCAGGTCTCCCTGCGCTAGCCGGATCGCAGCTGTCACTCTGCAAACCGATATTGGGAATATAAGGCGGCTCTAAAAAGAGCCCTTGTGTTTATTAGTTGGAGCTACAATTTGAGGACAAAATTGGTTTGACCATTTCCACTTCTGTCTTTGGCATATATTGGAATATACAAAGACAGTTTGTCGAAAGGTGTCCTTCATTAGCATTTCCAAACCTACCCCAGTCAATGTGCCTAGGTCGTTTCCACCACAGTGCACAATCATGAGGTCAGGGTTTTAACCAAAGGCAACAATTGGTGCTTCTTCAATCCTCTCTGTCCAAACCATTTAATGTCCACATTTTGTAAACCTAGGTCTAAGTCAATACGTCTCTGTTCTGCATACCTCTTGCACCAGAAAACATAGCTATGTCCTACGATCCACACCAGCATTTTGAAGGTATGGCTGGGAGGAATGGATAGATGTCTGTAGCTCATGCAGTCCGTTCGTAGAATAAGAGATATGTTTAAAGATGGGGAAGTACTTTTTTTGCCAAACAAAACGATACCTGATTGGGAGATGAAAAGCATTGTTTTTTTAAAAGTAGGGTGCACATTCGTTTTGTGGAAAAGCATCTTTGTGATTGGTTAAGAAAAAGCAGTTTAAACGTGGAGTACATATCATAGGATAAAATTTGCTCAACTCAACCACACCTGCTACTTGCATTTGGAAGGCACTGTTCGAACTGAAAACAATCGTGAACTTTTAACCTGCACTTGCCGTTAAATGTTTCGAGAAAATGTTGCAAAACAATATCGTTAGGTTTAAAAACATTGATGAACTTTTAACCTGCACGTGTTGTAGAATGTTCTAGAAATTGTGTTGATAGAATACGTTGCACTTCTGACTTCTATGTGTCCTTGAATATTAAAAAAAAAGTTTATATGGAATATTTTTTTTAAAAAAACAATAGAGAGAAGTTTTGAAGCCTAAAAGAATCAAGGAACTATTCTAATTTGTTCATTACATGTATTTATGTGTGGAGCAAGAAAATTACAGACACAACAGCACCAGGAAGAGGAAGAAGCAGGGAGTGGGGGACGGGGGGAGATGGGCACAATGGCACACATGCACAATTAAGTACAGCACAACTATAGACAAACCATGGCCAAAATGAAACACAACAAACAAGGAGTACAAGTCACACAACCCGCCAACATCACACCAATGTACAAGCATAGAAGTGAATACCACACTGCCTGAAAGGGAGAAGGGTGAACAAAAGCTCACATGAAGGGACATCTCACACACAATGCAGCACACACACATAGGAAGCAGAGTACACCAACATCCAACACAATGTTGTCCAAACACAAACATTCGCACAATCGAACACAGGACACAAATGCACTCGCCTGTGGCGGATAAGCGTCCAAAAGCGTCAGTACGAAACAGGCACATGAGAACGCATAAGTACAAACCCACAGTCCGGATGGGCTGGCAATTCACTTATGGCAGGCAGCCAGAGAGTCCGTGACACACACATTGACATGCAAATGAAGATACAACAGATTTGGAGACAAGTGAAAATGTGGAAACATATAAAATAAAAAGTGTGTTTCTGTACGGCCAAGAGTAGTGCCACGATATGCAGAGAAATGCAGCAGCATGCCTGAATAAAGAACGTAAAAACGTCCATGTTCACCTCGGGGTAGTCCATCACCAACACACATCAGTGTCAAGAAGCGTTGGTAGTCCGCGCCTCGGACATGATTCAACGCCAATGCAGCCATGTCCACTGTTGTTTTGGGACATGTGACCAGATGTACAACGCGCAATGATGCAGGGGACACGTGCAATGTGGCACATCGAGTCATGGTTGCAGGTACCTTGTCACTCGTCCATGAACGCGAGTGCAGCTGCGTAAGCCACTATCTCTAATGAGTGATGGTTGGCCACAATATTTGACATGTCGTCGACGTAATCCATCAGCTGACCGGGACAGATGTGCACCAAAGCAGAAGTGGGTCAATTTGCTCACTGCATACTACGACACGTGCAATCTCCCAGGCCCAGTTCCCAACATGCATGCCAAACATCCATGCATGCCATAAACAGGCATCACCATGACACTCCTGATTGTGGGCCAACAGGGGGCGCACACACCCATAGTAATCCATGTCAGCTACCCACTCATTGGAGAGTCACACGTCCATGCACCACTCGGATAGGCACGTGCGACATTGCAATACAGGTTGAACGCAGGTGACGTCCGCAATGCGGAAGCTGAGCCGGTAGATGATCCGCAGTACTGCCAAAGGCAGTGCACCCAGGACATGCAGCAGGCATGCGAGGTATAGGTGGACGTGAATGGAGTCGACCATGTGTTCGGGATGCTCTGCCATTGCGTCAGTGGCTCTGCTTGTAGCTGCACTGGCTTGCCGTGTGCCAGTCTTGTAGATGAAATGGCACAGCTTGGTGCAATGAGCCGGGTCTGTGTGCAATGGGTGCAGGGCAGGGGTGTGGTGGGAGTACGTGTGAAGGCCATTTCACGCACGCTAACTACGACGAAGGACTTTTGAGTGTGGGATGTGAACTCGTACTCAAATCGGGCAGTGCGTAGTGTGGGAGACGGATGCAAATATTATTGTATCTGTCAGGGGGGGCTGGTGACTTGCAAGTTCCTTCTCGGAGCAGCAGATTTGCTAGCACAAGATAGCTCAGACAAAGAACCTTTCATCCCTACAGTAACTCCTCCAGCTGCATTCATACAGGATGTGTACAAAGGCCGATCATGGGTGTTGTAGGATGTCTGCGACCCTGGTCATCATGGATGAGATACCCATCACGTGGCACATGGGCGGGTTCACAGTGTGTTACGTTGCCAAACAGCTGCTCCTCCCTCCCACGAGCCCCCACACTGTTGTATCCCGTGCACTCCTACGGCACACCATTGTAATGCCTATTCGCGCATGTCCTGCGGAATTCCAACCACACCGTGACACTGCAGTTTGGAGGTGGTGCATGCCGCTTTACAACATCAACTGCTGCGGCCCTTGTGGTGGCCACACCGGAACACAGAGACACACTTACCGCACTTCCTGAACACGGACATGCCCGAGACACCCCGTTCCCCTTGCCAGATAGGCAGACAGCTGCGCTGACCTGTGTACGCCGGACCAGCACACGCCGCTTGTGCATGCAGGAGGATGCGTGTGTAGCTACATGTCCAGGCTCACTGACAATGCTGAGATGACATGGTAACGTCCGCTGACACTGTGATGTTTCAGGGCCCGTGCCTATCATGCTAACACAATGACCACATGGACACACTTGCTCAGATGTGGGTTTGGGGGGCGTTGACGGTCCTGGGGTTGTTGCGATGAGTGTTGTGGACATCATGGGTATCCGTGTATCATGCTCATTGACTCTATGGCACCTGTGGGTGGTTCGGTGTGGCTCTTGGCTGTGTTCTCTTTCATGCTGCAGGTAGTCGTCCTGCTTAACACCAGCAGAAAGCAGGTGTTAAATCCCTGGTGCTAACGCGGCTTATCGACGGAATTTGTTTCGCATCGCAGTTGTTGTGAAAGTTGTGATGTGATTTTTTCGTGTACAGAAAAATTAACAAACTGGGTAGTGTATCCCATCAAGATCCAGCACCTGACCCACTATTCCCAATCAATATAAATACAATGACATTTCATCATTGATTTTGTGTGTACACTGTAAGTGCACCCACTACCACAGTGCAATTCAATACAGGATTTTAGTATTTAAAATAAATCGCAAAGGTGCACCTCGTGTATCCATGACCAAATAATTACCTGCTGCCACCAGAGTGACTACCAGTGGGCACTCCACGTGTCTGTCAAAGCTCCGCGGCCGGCAGATCTCACAGATGTCGCTGAGTCATGAATGGCGGAGACCACATCAGCTTCTCCAGGGCCCGGCAGATCTCACACATGTCTCTGAGTCCTGAGTCATCAATGGCGGGACCACATCAGCTTTTGGTGCCGCTAACCCTGTGCAACGCAAGTCAGCGTCACGTGGTGGTAGGCCGCTGCCGGCCATACAACTTAGGGTGCGACTAACCCTGTGCAACTCAAGCCCACGCAGCTTCGGGTGGCACTAATAAGCCTGTGCAACTCAAGTCCGCGTCATGTGATGGTAGGCCCCTGACGGCTACATTAGCTTCGGGTGGCACTAACCCTGTGCAACTGAAGTCCGCGCCACGTGGTGGTAGGCCCCTGATGGCCACATAAGCTTCGGGTGACACTAACCCTGTGGAACTCAAGTCCGCACCACGTGGTAGTTGCCCACTGATGGCCATACAGCTCAGGGTGCAACTCACCCTTTGCGCAACTTTTCATGGACTCTTTATGATTGAGACCCGTGGAGTGTCCGCCATCCAGTCACCACCGGCAATAAAGGATGTGACGTTGTCGATCCATTATATTTGCGTGGTCACATGACCTGTGACGCATGTGCCGGATGGGTGTGTGTGGTGTGTGTGCAAACCTGCCCTCAGGGAGTGGCCGTGACATGTTGACAACTAGACCACCGACCTGCACACCAACAGCGAGTACGCCTGCGACAGGTAGCTATGTGGGGGGTGTGAAAACGTGTTTTCGCAATGGATTTTCCATAGGAAACTTTAGACAAGGCTACAGGTCAAACTGCTGAACGGAATTACGCCAAATTTGGCAGGGAGAAAGGTCTTGGTCCAGAAAGCGCACTTTCTTGCGTCAAGTGAAAATATAAAAGAAAGGTCTCAGGGGCAATTTAATATACCGGAGCTCTGTTTCTGCTAGATAACTCTTTCACGCTCCCTCTGCCCAATATCACCACTTCGCAGCTATGCCGTTAGAAGCCAGTCCGTCGGGTTGCAGCTCTCTACCATTGCGAGCTAGTACGCTACTGTGCCTGTACCTCTGCGAGCTACTACACTGCTGTTCCTTTTGGAGCGGACGGCTCGTAGTACTGCCTCTGTGAGTCGAGCGGACGGGCCGCAGTTGTCCCTTTGCGAGCCTAGGTCCGAACTGTTCATAACTCACAATACATGAGCATTGAAAAACCATTTTGTGATTCAGTCCGTCAGCTGGCATCTGTCCGAGGCATTTCTGAAAACATATGGGAGTTCTTTCTGTGAGAGATACCCCTTTCACGCTGCCTCTCCCCACATCAGCAGGTAACGCACCCTCTTTCCACATTACAAACGTACCCCCAACAACCTTCTTGGGCCCGGAAGTTTCCCTGTGTGGTTGGACAAACAAGCAACTTAGTCATGTATAGGTTTACATATAAAACATTTTATTTAAAGAAAACAACAACAAATAAAACTGAAGGGAGTCTTGTGCTGTAGTCGCTGCCTTGAAGTTGGGGTCACTGCCATTCAAGACTCAGAACACAGTTTTACATGTGGTATTGGCTTGTGTTGCACAGGGTTAGTGGCACCACGTGTCGCCGGCTTGTGTTGAACAGGGTTAGTGGCACCACGTGTCGCTGGCCTTGCATATGGAAATATGCCTCACTGATCGAAGGGAGTCTGGTGCTGTGGTTGCTGCCACAGACTTGGGGTCACTGCCATTCATGACTCAGGACACAGTTCCACATGTGGGATCGGCTTGTGTTGAAAAGGGTTAGTGGCACCACGTGTCGCGCCTTGTGTTGTACAGGGTTAGTGGCACTACGTATCGCCGGCCTTGCATATGGAAATATGTCTAACTGATTAAAGGGAGTCTGGTACTGTGGTCGCTGCCACGGACTTGGTGTCACTGCCATTCAGGACTCAGGACACAGTTCCACATGTGGGATCGGCTTGTGTTGAACAGGGTTACTGGCACCACGTGCTCGCCGGCTTCTGTTGAACAGGGTTAGTAGCACCACGTGTTGCGGCTTGTGTTGAACAGGGTTAGTGGCACCACGTGTCACGTCTTGTGTTGAACAGGGTTAGTGACACCACATGTCGCCGGCATGTGTTGAACAGGGTTAGTGGCACCATGTGTTGCGGCTTGCGTTGAATTCTGCCTCAATAAGGCCAAGTGGCGATGACTTGTGGTGCAGTGAGTTAGAAGTACCTTTGGCACTGAGCGTGTATGTACCATGCGATGATGCGTGGTCCGGGCGGGCCGCAGTGGCAGCAATGTGTCTTGCCTACTGGACTGTGTCATCTGCAATCGCCACTGCATCTGAATTGTGAGCCCTGCTGTCCGCAGTGTAGATCGAAGGCAGTAGTCTGTACAGACATAAGTCTGCGGTGCTGTGCCGCTGGGTTCGCAGGGGGCCTGTGTCGAGGAGGTCCGCGGTCATGGCGGAAGCCACGTGGCAGGGTGAGGGCCGCCGCTCTGGTAGACGCTTTGGCCTTCCCACAAGTGAACCACGCCCAGAGCCCCAGCCTATTTATTCATACTCCTATGCTGGAGTGCCGTACGTTAGACCAGCCCACTCTGCTTACGCTTCCAGGGGGGGACAACACAGCTACATGACCGAGATCTTCCCCATTGCCTGAGGTAACATGGTTGCGTCCACTGTGCACAACACTACAAGTATCAGTAGTATATGTCTACATGGAGAGGTTTGTGCTTTGCTTAGTGAGGTCTGTCCAGCACATCACCGCTACACTTGGTATTGTGTGCATTATTATTGATGGGTGACTTGTCTCCTTCCCAAATACTTGGTTCCCACGTCTCCCAACATTCAGCTACTGTGCGGCTGAGGGGCCAAGGCGTATTGGGAAGGTCCGTTGTCCTGTTTTGCGCTGCCTCTGTGGTAGTATGGGGGGGGTCCGGGGGAGAGGTCCTGGTGGTGGTGGCGGTGGGTGTTGTGGCCTTGTTGGGTGTCAGAGCTGCATGATCAGTAGCTGTATCACGTGTTGGTCTTTAGATGTGGCTGTGAGTTGGGTCCAATTCACGCTGTAGATAGTCGACCTCCATACACCAGTTAAAGGCTGATGTTAATTTCTTACTGCTAACTCGGCTTATCGCCTGGTTTTTTGATTGCATTGTAGATTTGGCTGGTTGTTGAAAATATGGGAAAGTGGTGTTTTAGTTTTTTTTCCCACAGGAACGCCTACTTTGCATATCATTAGCGTTAGTTGTTGCTCTCATTTGTGGCAATTTCTTTGGCGGAAGGTATCGATGGAAAAGTGGTGAGATTTGCATGTTTTGACCAGGTTGAGAATGGGATAATAATTTTAAAACACAGGAAAAAAAAGATAGGTTTAATGAACATTATAATTAGAAATTAGCATTTAAAAAACCTTTGAAATTCACTGAAAAAACCATAGGTTTCAGGCACGTTATAGTTAGAAATTAGCATTTAAAAAACCATTGAAATTCACTGAAAAAACCATAGGTTTCAGGCACGTTATAGTTAGAAATTACCATTTAAAAAACCTTAGAAATTCACTGAATTCTGTTAAAACACGGCGGCCCTCACCGTGAAGGACGCACCACCCCATGAACATTGGGGGCCATGCGGCTAGGAATGTATCGAGCTGCGGAAGTGGAACAACAGCTTGTGGGATTTAGGACGGACTGGCACTGCGAGGCCCATTTGAGGGCTTTTGATTTCTTTTTTAGCAGATAGACTGTGTGCATCCCTTGGGAGTTGTATTAACTGACAAACACACTACAATGCCCAGGAATCAATGCGGCCCATTCAAGGGCGGGCTATTAAGAGAATAAAGAGGGTGTGTCAGTACGAGCACTCAACATCGTCGAGCATTTGAGGAAAGCGCATCAAACGCTGAAATGCGTCTGGTTATTTTGACTTTTGAACTGCAAATGCAATGGCGATGCCTGTTTCTGTCTTTATCAATTAAAGGTCTGGTTGCCAGCTGCTGTTGAGTGCGTTTTTGTCTGAGGGGCAGATTGGAGCATTAATTAAAACACGGCGGCCCTTGCCATGAAAGACGCACCACCCCCTGAACATTGGGGACCATGCGGCTAGGAATGTATGAAGCCGCGGAAGTGGAACAACAGCTTGTGGGATTTAAGACGGACTGGCACTGCGAGGCCCATTTGAGGACTTTTGATTTCTTTTATTTGCAGATAGACTGTGTGTATCCATTGGGAGTTTTATTAACTGACAAACACTACAATGCCCAGGAATCAGTGCGGCCCATTCAAGGGCGTGCCATTAAGAGAATAAAGAGGGTTAGTCAGTACAAGCACTCAACATCGTCGAGCCTCTGAGGAAAGCGCATCAAGCGCTGAAACGCGTCAGGGTATTTCGACTTTTGAACTGCATATGCAATCTCGATGCCTGTTTCCGTCTTTACCCATTAAAGGTCTGGTTGCCAGCTGCCGTTCAGTGCGTTTTTGTCTGAGGGGCAGATTGGAGCATTCATTAAAACACGGCGGCCCTTGCCGTGAAGGACGCACCACCCCGTGAACATTGGGGGCCATGCGGCTAGGAATGTATCGAGCCGCGGAAGTGGAACAACAGCTCGTGGGATTTAGGATGGACTGGCACTGCGAGGCCCATTTGAGGGCTTTTGATTTCTTTTATTTGCAGATAGACTCTGTGCATCCATTGGGAGTAGTATTAACTGACAAACACACTACAATGCCCAGGAATCAATGCGGCCCATTCAAAGGCGGGCTATTAAGAGATTTAGAACGGACTGGCACTGTGAGGCCCATTTGAGGGCTTTTGATTTCATTTATTTGCAGATAGACTGTGTGCATCCATTGGGAGTTGTATTAACTGACAAACACACTACAATGCCCAGGAATCAATGCGGCCCATTCAAGGGCGGGCTATTAAGAGAATAAAGAGGGTGTGTCAGTACGAGCACTCAACATCGTCGAGCCTCTGAGGAAAGCGCATCAAGCGCTGAAATGCGTCAGGCTATTTCGACTTTTGAACTGCAAATGCAATCGTGATGCCTGTTTCCGTCTTTACCCATTAAAGGTCTGGTTGCCAGCTGCTGATGAGTGCGTTTTTGTCTGAGGGGCAGATTGGAGTGTATATATATATATATCTATATCTATATATATATATATATATATATGTTCCATCAAAGTGCCCGAAGCATTGGGAAATCACTCCCAGCGTTTCTCACCATCTGGCAATCACATGCAGGCTTGCCTTCGTATTCCCAGAAATTAACATATTTCGCCGACGCGTTTCAGGGCTCACTGCCCCTTCCTCATGGGCTGCTCAATGACACTCTAGGCTCGCCATCTTTTCAACATGCTTTATTGAAGTTTCATCCCTCAGTGGGCGTTCCTGGATGTACATCGTGAGAGATGCATCCTGGGAAATGTATTTTTGGATTGCGAGTTGCATTATTTTCCTATAGTAGGTTTAGCGTGCCATTACTTAATGGCACGCTAAACCTATTATAGGAAAATAATGCAACTCGCAATCCAAAAATACATTTCCCAGGATGCATCTCTCACGATGTACATCCAGGAACGCCCACTGAGGGATGAAACTTCAATAAAGCATGTTGAAAAGATGGCGAGCCTAGAGTGTCATTGAGCAGCCCATGAGGAAGGGGCAGTGAGCCCTGAAACGCGTCGGCGAAATATGTTAATTTCTGGGAATACGAAGGCAAGCATGCATGTGATTGCCAGATGGTGAGAAACGCTGGGAGTGATTTCCCAATGCTTCGGGCACTTTGATGGAACATATATCACACGGCAGCCCAGCCGTGGGGAAAAGCACCACCGCAACGAGAGGGGCTGGATTTGAACTTTCAAGTCGACGGCGCAGCGTTTCCAATGCTTCAATTACTTGCCAGTCATATTCCTGAAACCTACAAAGGATTTTTAACAAGCTCAACAGTAATGGCACGCTAAACCTACTATAGGAAAATAATGCAACTCGCAATCCAAAAATACATTTCCCAGGATGCATTTCTCACGATGTACATCCAGGAACGCCCACTGAGGGATGAAACTTCAATAAAGCATGTTGAAAAGATGGCGAGCCTAGAGTGTCATTGAGCAGCCCATGAGGAAGGGGCAGTGAGCCCTGAAACGCGTCGGCGAAATATGTTAATTTCTGGGAATACGAAGGCAAGCCTGCATGTGATTGCCAGATGGTGAGAAACGCTGGGAGTGATTTCCCAATGCTTCGGGCACTTTGATGGAACATATATATATATATATAGATATATAGATATATCCTCCCAGGTGGTTCAATTGTTCTTTGCTGCGGGCGCTGCTTGGCGGGTGCGTTGCCTCGCGGTTGAACCAAACCGCCAATATTGAAAAAAGCGCCTCCCCGAAAGGAAGAAAGGTCGCACTCCAACAGCTTTTCAGATGCTTTTCTTTATTTCATCATTCAACGGTTAGCAAAACCAGTAGAGTGACCAACGCGTTTCGGTATACTCCTATACCTTGCTCACGGTCGTCATTTTTCGATTAACAAACAAACATGTTTTAAATAAAGGTAATTGAAGGAAGTTCAATGACAACAAGTTCCTGTTGCCGCCCTTGTTGTTTCCCCCAGAATTGTGGGTCTTGTAGTCCACAGTAGTTTATTCAGACAAAAAGACATTTGTGAATTTAAATATTAAACGCGTTGGTCACTCTACTGGTTTTGCTAACCGTTGAATGATGAAATAAAGAAAAGCATCTGAAAAGCTGTTGGAGTGCGACCTTTCTTCCTTTCGGGGAGGCGCTTTTTTCAATATTGGCGGTTTGGTTCAACCGCGAGGCAACGCACCCGCCAAGCAGCGCCCGCAGCAAAGAACAATTGAACCACCTGGGAGGATATTACAGTCTTTGCACGGCGCTCGCCGAGTGACAATTCAACCAACGACTTGTTAAAAGAGCCTAATGAAGGTGGAGAGACGCCTCTTAAGGTAAGAGCGTTGAACTTTCATTAGCTCGGAATTGCAATTGATTAAATCGAAGCAACATCGTGAATTCTCGGCTTGGATTTGCACGGGGTGGAAAATATACACCTGCATATGCCTGTTTGTATAATTTGTGCAAGGCATTCTCAACAGAGATACAGCACTTTAAAAGGCAGCAGTAACTAATGACTTGGTGCACATTTGAAACCCCCACAGCTAAATCACTGTTGTTTATTTAAAGGAGTATACAGAGAGCAAAACCTCAAGTACACATCAACAAATCAAACAATGGAAAAACGAGAGGCTAAAAGAAGGGACCAATTGACAACAATGTTTGATAAAGGCGCTTTACAAAAAGAATCTGATAAAGACAATCCAAGTGGGAAAATGGATATCAAAAGTAAAATAAGACTTTGGGAAAAACTGAGTAAAAAGGAAATAAATAAATCATGGGAGTTAATTACTCTGCAGAAATACTTAGAAGTTCAGAGAGTCCCTCGAGGCCTTAGAATCATGCTTATGCCTAGCCAACAAGATGCATCCAACGACTTATTACAGGAATGGGGGGAATATACCTTGAATTCCTCGCTAGGTCTGATCAAAATATTAGTTAAACACATTGAAATTTCATTGAATAAAATCAAGGAACAATTGCAAGAGTGCGAGAAAGAATTGGAATCCCTGAAATTAAATCAAGAAATGTCCAAATTCAAGGAGGATCTAGAGAAACAAATCGATAAACCCGAAGACATCATCAGGCAACGCAAACACAGTAAATTCGTGCGAGACACTGTGGATTATGCGGAAGGGAGGATCTTCACGTTTGCACGAAAATATGACCCTTTTAAACAACAAACGGATTCTACTCACTATACAACCACTTCCAGCAGTTTCTCTTCGCTGGCCTCAACCGACCCAAGTGATGGTGAAAATGGTGCAACCCCAGAAAGTGTAAGGAGGGTTTTTTTAGGGGACATGCGCCTGGTCCTCCAACAACTCCAGTGGGAACAAAACCAACTATCACAACGCCAACCAAGAGGAAGAGGCAGGGGGAAACCCTGGCAGCAAAGAAAACACGACGAACAAAGAGAAGGGGACGAAGGAGCAAGTTCCACAACAGAAAGGAGTGGGATAAAAACACAGAGTATGAGACTGAGGAAGGAGCAATGAAGGATGAACTTCAGGTCATAAATTTATCTACGAAGGTTTTATCTCAGGAAGAAATTTCACTATTGAAACGTGGTCTTAACTTCTGTCCCACGCAAAGAATGAACCTGGCGCAGACACGGATTGATTTATATTTGTACATCAGGAAAATCAAATTGGCTAAATATTTCATGGAAAATCAACACAGACCTAAATATATAAAAAAATCAGCAATTCCTACTTCAACTCTTATGGCCAAAGATTTCGATGATTTTCTGACCTTACTGAATTTGAATGCAGAAGCAGGCAAAGAAATTTCACTTGAAACAGCATGTCCTCAACTAGGCGCAGGCCTAAGTGATAAAAAACCACGATCAAAATTCTACCCACAATTACCTCCAGGAAATAAAATTGATCTTTTCCATGAGTCAGTCATTCAAGACTTGTATAAATTACAACACAAAAAATTCAAAGATAACTTGAAAAAAACAGAAAGAGATGCACTGACCAACTTATCTAAGTCAGAAGATTTTATAATAAAAATGGCAGATAAGGGAGGAAATATTGTTCTGTGGGATACTAAAATGTACACCGAGGAAGCACTAGCACAATTGAACAATTCAGACTTCTATGAAAAACTGCAGATCAATCCAACTACAGCTATCAAAAGGGATTTAGACAAAAACTCAAGACATGGGTTGCAAATAACTTGCTCGATGAAGACGAATACAACTACCTAACGGTGGACTTTCCAACCACTGCAACCATGTATTTTCTCCCTAAAATACACAAGGACCCCAAAAAACCACCGGGGAGACCTATCTTGTCGGCAAAAGGCTCGCTCATGGAACCATTGGCCAACTTCATTGATCACTTCATCATGCCATATGTAAAAAACCTTAAATCATACATCAAAGATACTTCAGACTGTTTGAGAATTCTGCAAAACATCATGTGGTCCAATACCTATTGTCTTATTACCATGGACGTGGTAGCATTATACACCACCATTGATAACACTCAAGGTTTGAATGCCTGTGAATGGTTTTTAAAAGACAGAAACATCCACTATAAAGAACATAACAAAATGTTATTGGATATGATGGAATGCTGCCTATCAAACAACGTGTTCACTTTTGGGGAAAACCTATATCGCCAACGCAACGGAGCGGCAATGGGTTTTTCCTTCAGCCCCAGTTATGCCTGCCTGGTAATGGGGTGGTGGGAACAGGAAATTGCCTGGAATGTCAAATACCATCAATACACCAAACACATTGTAACATGGGTACGGTTTATAGACGACCTCTTGATTATATGGAACGGTAAGGAGGAAGAATTTGAGGAGTACTATACAATCTTAAACAACAGTACACCCAATTTAAGATTTACACACAATCTCAGCAGAGAACGAGTTCTCTTCCTTGATATGGAAATTTACGCAAAAGAGAACCGTCTGGCAACGACGTTACATCGCAAAAACACTGCGACTAATACAACTTTGGAAGCAACCAGCTTTCATCAGCCATCAACAATTTCCAGCATACCATATGGGGAATTCCTTCGATTGCGGAGAATTTGCAGCGAAGAGGAGGAATGGTTAAAACATAGTGGCAATACAGCGCAAAGATTTATCCAGAGAAAATATCCCCAAAAAAGTGTAACTGCATGTTGGAATAGAGCCAACCAAAAAACGAGGGCAGAATGCTTAATTACCAAACAGCAAACTCTTAACAATACGGAGGAACCTATAAGATTGGTAACAGATTACAGCCATGAAGCGAAAGACATCACATATATTCTGAAGAAGAATTGGAAAATTCTCAAAATGGACAGCACGATTGGTGAAAAAATGGGTGGCCACCCAGTCATAACATTCAGAAGGGCAAGAAGTCTAAAGGATCGTTTAACACACAGTCACTTCAAAGGTAAACAGTCCAAAGAAACCTGGTTACGGACAACTGGCTTCACAAAATGTTATAACTGCAAAGTTTGCGAAATTGCAAAGCCAACAATGGATGTGAAGATAGCTAATAACAAAAATTGGCAAATTACGAATTTAATAACTTGTAAAAGTCAATACATAGTATACGTGGTAGAATGTCCTTGCCCTTTAAGATATGTTGGATCCACTATCTGTGAATTAAAAAAACGCATATTGGAACATGTACGAGCGACAAAAAATAAAGACAGAAACAATGCCATAGCTAAACACATGGAAACACATCATAATGCCAATTGGAAACTGTTGAGATTTTATGGCATTGACGCAGTGCCGATGAGTTCTCGTGGTGGTAACAGGGAGAAAACACTACGTCAGAAAGAATCGCGTCATATTTTGAACTTGAGATCCATGACTCCATATGGATTAAATCAATCAGAAGAATTGTACATACATTTATGAATATAATCAGACAAACTGAGTCCGCAGGTCATGTATCAGCAAATCTTCATCAACAACACCACCCACCCTCTGTCTACCCGGGTTGGTTTACTCCCTCGATACGAGGAGCACATGTTTCTGCCATTAACCTCCTCTGCCTTGTGAGTTTGATGTTTTCTGTTTTTCAAAAATATGAAACCTTTCCTGTTTGTTTAGGGACTGCGGCTGTGGCTGACTGCGATAATTAGCACTTTAGTAACTCTTTTGCTGCTTCTTTGATGTGCATGTTAAGTCGTGCCTAGGTTTACACTGCATTTAGCGGCCGGCCTGTTGGTTGTAGGCCCATACTTGTATCTTTGCGAAATTGTAATAAAGGTTTTAAAAAAAAAAAAAAAAAAAAACAACACCACCCACAGGAGGATGGGGTTAATCATGCATTTACCCACTTGAGGGTCTAATCGCAATGATGAGAAGATGATCGAATACTTGGACCAAAGGAATTAATTTGCTAAAAAAATTTTTTAATCAATTACTGGATTCATCAAGCGGATGGTTCGTCATAGCGAAACAATAACAGTACATCCTCAGCCCACTAGAGGGCAAAATCCAAACGATGTGTGAACGATCGAACACATTGTAAGAAGCATCAAGCGGCAGGCTTCGCACAGCAAAATAATGACCACATACTTATCAGCCCACTAGAGGGCAAAGAACGATCGAATTTATTGAAAGAGGCAACAATTTGGCTAAAAACTTCAAAAGTAATTACCAGTTAAGCAAACAGAAGATAATATTTAAATTCACAAATGTCTTTTTGTCTGAATAAACTACTGTGGACTACAAGACCCACAATTCTGGGGGAAACAACAAGGGCGGCAACAGGAACTTGTTGTCATTGAACTTCCTTCAATTACCTTTATTTAAAACATGTTTGTTTGTTAATCGAAAAATGACGACCGTGAGCAAGGTATAGGAGTATACCGAAACGCGTTGGTCACTCTACTGGTTTTGCTAACCGTTGAATGATGAAATAAAGAAAAGCATCTGAAAAGCTGTTGGAGTGCGACCTTTCTTCCTTTCGGGGAGGCGCTTTTTTCAATATATATATATATATATGCAATATTTCCGATAAATTACAGCCCAACGCGCTTAAGTCTTTTACCCACGAGAAAGGTCTGCGTACAGACTGAAACGCGTTGGGTTGTAATTTGTCGGAAATATTGCTGCCAAAATAAACTAAAAGCAATATAAGTATTTGCCCGGGAGTGCATGTGGAATTTTTTCCGCAAGGAACATTGCTGCTAATACAATAACGGCTGGGCCCTGGGGTCTCCACAGCGCACCATCATAGAGCGCCGTTTGCCGAGAAACAGAGCCTTTTTGTGCCTCTCGATCAGGCAGCACCGCGTTAGCCAGCAACCTTTGGACTTGTGTTTTCAAATGCACAACGCGGCGCCCCCCTACGCGGATGAAAACATCACTGTGTGAAGATATTACTGCGTGGGGAGAGAGGAGCAGCACTGACTGTAGGGAGCATCGAGGGGTCTCAGTGAGGACATCTAATCAACGGTAAGCTGCGGTTGGTGTAGTCCGGAGGCCACATTGATGGGACGCCACTTGGTGTTTCGGATTTCCCACTTACTTAAGGGGGATCCGCACATGGACTGCAAAGACCAGCATGCAGCAGTCCGTTCTAGCAGCGTGAATTGCAATATCTCTTTAAAGGCAAAGGAGGAGCTTCGAGCAAGACTCTCTGAGTGGTCAAGTGAACATTCAAATAGCCACCAGGTGCGAGACTCTTTTGATTGTAACTGGCACTGAAGAAAGCTGAATTGCTGAAACGCGTCTGCCGCACTGTTACTTAGTTTGCGCTGTGAACTCATTTTGAATAAACCCTCCCGCATGCATCCTGGCTGTGTCGGACCCTTCTTATACTGTTTGAGTGGGGATTTGGACTCTATGTTACGCCAGCATTGCAGGCACTGGCTTTCCGACACGCCCTCTCGATCAGGCAGCACCGCGTTAGCCAGCAACCTTTGGACTTGTGTTTTCAAATGCACAACGCGGCGCCCCCCTACGCGGATGAAAACATCACTGTGTGAAGATATTACTGCGTGGGGAGAGAGGAGCAGCACTGACTGTAGGGAGCATCGAGGGGTCTCAGTGAGGACATCTAATCAACGGTAAGCTGCGGTTGGTGTAGTCCGGAGGCCACATTGATGGGACGCCACTTGGTGTTTCGGATTTCCCACTTACTTAAGGGGGATCCGCACATGGACTGCAAAGACCAGCATGCAGCAGTCCGTTCTAGCAGCGTGAATTGCAATATCTCTTTAAAGGCAAAGGAGGAGCTTCGAGCAAGACTCTCTGAGTGGTCAAGTGAACATTCAAATAGCCACCAGGTGCGAGACTCTTTTGATTGTAACTGGCACTGAAGAAAGCTGAATTGCTGAAACGCGTCTGCCGCACTGTTACTTAGTTTGCGCTGTGAACTCATTTTGAATAAACCCTCCCGCATGCATCCTGGCTGTGTCGGACCCTTCTTATACTGTTTGAGTGGGGATTTGGACTCTATGTTACGCCAGCATTGCAGGCACTGGCTTTCCGACACGCCCTCTCGATCAGGCAGCACCGCGTTAGCCAGCAACCTTTGGACTTGTGTTTTCAAATGCACAACGCGGCGCCCCCCTACGCGGATGAAAACATCACTGTGTAAAGATATTACTGCGTGGGGAGAGAGGAGCAGCACTGACTGTAGGGAGCATCGAGGGGTCTCAGTGAGGACATCTAATCAACGGTAAGCTGCGGTTGGTGTAGTCCGGAGGCCACATTGATGGGACGCCACTTGGTGTTTCGGATTTCCCACTTACTTAAGGGAGATCCGCACATGGACTGCAAAGACCAGCATGCAGCAGTCCGTTCTAGCAGCGTGAATTGCAATATCTCTTTAAAGGCAAAGGAGGAGCTTCGAGCAAGACTCTCTGAGTGGTCAAGTGAACATTCAAATAGCCACCAGGTGCGAGACTCTTTTGATTGTAACTGGCACTGAAGAAAGCTGAATTGCTGAAACGCGTCTGCCGCACTGTTACTTAGTTTGCGCTGTGAACTCATTTTGAATAAACCCTCCCGCATGCATCCTGGCTGTGTCGGACCCTTCTTATACTGTTTGAGTGGGGATTTGGACTCTATGTTACGCCAGCATTGCAGGCACTGGCTTTCCGACACGCCCTCTCGATCAGGCAGCACCGCGTTAGCCAGCAACCTTTGGACTTGTGTTTTCAAATGCACAACGCGGCGCCCCCCCTACGCGGATGAAAACATCACTGTGTGAAGATATTACTGCGTGGGGAGAGAGGAGCAGCACTGACTGTAGGGAGCATCGAGGGGTCTCAGTGAGGACATCTAATCAACGGTAAGCTGCGGTTGGTGTAGTCCGGAGGCCACATTGATGGGACGCCACTTGGTGTTTCGGATTTCCCACTTACTTAAGGGGGATCCGCACATGGACTGCAAAGACCAGCATGCAGCAGTCCGTTCTAGCAGCGTGAATTGCAATATCTCTTTAAAGGCAAAGGAGGAGCTTCGAGCAAGACTCTCTGAGTGGTCAAGTGAACATTCAAATAGCCACCAGGTGCGAGACTCTTTTGATTGTAACTGGCACTGAAGAAAGCTGAATTGCTGAAACGCGTCTGCCGCACTGTTACTTAGTTTGCCCTGTGAACTCATTTTGAATAAACCCTCCCGCATGCATCCTGGCTGTGTCGGACCCTTCTTATACTGTTTGAGTGGGGATTTGGACTCTATGTTACGCCAGCATTGCAGGCACTGGCTTTCCGACACGCCCTCTCGATCAGGCAGCACCGCGTTAGCCAGCAACCTTTGGACTTGTGTTTTCAAATGCACAACGCGGCGCCCCCCTACGCGGATGAAAACATCACTGTGTGAAGATATTACTGCGTGGGGAGAGAGGAGCAGCACTGACTGTAGGGAGCATCGAGGGGTCTCAGTGAGGACATCTAATCAACGGTAAGCTGCGGTTGGTGTAGTCCGGAGGCCACATTGATGGGACGCCACTTGGTGTTTCGGATTTCCCACTTACTTAAGGGGGATCCGCACATGGACTGCAAAGACCAGCATGCAGCAGTCCGTTCTAGCAGCGTGAATTGCAATATCTCTTTAAAGGCAAAGGAGGAGCTTCGAGCAAGACTCTCTGAGTGGTCAAGTGAACATTCAAATAGCCACCAGGTGCGAGACTCTTTTGATTGTAACTGGCACTGAAGAAAGCTGAATTGCTGAAACGCGTCTGCCGCACTGTTACTTAGTTTGCGCTGTGAACTCATTTTGAATAAACCCTCCCGCATGCATCCTGGCTGTGTCGGACCCTTCTTATACTGTTTGAGTGGGGATTTGGACTCTATGTTACGCCAGCATTGCAGGCACTGGCTTTCCGACACGCCCTCTCGATCAGGCAGCACCGCGTTAGCCAGCAACCTTTGGACTTGTGTTTTCAAATGCACAACGCGGCGCCCCCCTACGCGGATGAAAACATCACTGTGTGAAGATATTACTGCGTGGGGAGAGAGGAGCAGCACTGACTGTAGGGAGCATCGAGGGGTCTCAGTGAGGACATCTAATCAACGGTAAGCTGCGGTTGGTGTAGTCCGGAGGCCACATTGATGGGACGCCACTTGGTGTTTCGGATTTCCCACTTACTTAAGGGGGATCCGCACATGGACTGCAAAGACCAGCATGCAGCAGTCCGTTCTAGCAGCGTGAATTGCAATATCTCTTTAAAGGCAAAGGAGGAGCTTCGAGCAAGACTCTCTGAGTGGTCAAGTGAACATTCAAATAGCCACCAGGTGCGAGACTCTTTTGATTGTAACTGGCACTGAAGAAAGCTGAATTGCTGAAACGCGTCTGCCGCACTGTTACTTAGTTTGCGCTGTGAACTCATTTTGAATAAACCCTCCCGCATGCATCCTGGCTGTGTCGGACCCTTCTTATACTGTTTGAGTGGGGATTTGGACTCTATGTTACGCCAGCATTGCAGGCACTGGCTTTCCGACACGCCCTCTCGATCAGGCAGCACCGCGTTAGCCAGCAACCTTTGGACTTGTGTTTTCAAATGCACAACGCGGCGCCCCCTACGCGGATGAAAACATCACTGTGTGAAGATATTACTGCGTGGGGAGAGAGGAGCAGCACTGACTGTAGGGAGCATCGAGGGGTCTCAGTGAGGACATCTAATCAACGGTAAGCTGCGGTTGGTGTAGTCCGGAGGCCACATTGATGGGACGCCACTTGGTGTTTCGGATTTCCCACTTACTTAAGGGGGATCCGCACATGGACTGCAAAGACCAGCATGCAGCAGTCCGTTCTAGCAGCGTGAATTGTAATATCTCTTTAAAGGCAAAGGAGGAGCTTCGAGCAAGACTCTCTGAGTGGTCAAGTGAACATTCAAATAGCCACCAGGTGCGAGACTCTTTTGATTGTAACTGGCACTGAAGAAAGCTGAATTGCTGAAACGCGTCTGCCGCACTGTTACTTAGTTTGCGCTGTGAACTCATTTTGAATAAACCCTCCCGCATGCATCCTGGCTGTGTCGGACCCTTCTTATACTGTTTGAGTGGGGAGCCTTCGTCACTGCAATCCCTCAGTTTAACAGATGAAGCAGACCCGAAATCGGTGCCAAGGTTTTTATTATAAACCCTTTGAGTCCGCCATGACGCTTTTCAGCCTCCAAGAGGCCTTGATCATATAACGCTTCAGCAGGAATGGTGCAGTATTTAAAGTGCTACGTGCATTGAAAACAGTAACTGACGTGTGTCACATGGTCAATAGACATAGAAAAAAACACAGATACATAGTAGGCAAGTGCCTTAGTCCGATTCAATTATTACACTGGTTACAAATCTAGATAGAACAGTGTACATAATAAACACACCATAATAGGATGATGAATGTTTTAAAAATAACAGTACTATTTCAGGGAATTTCATAAAATATTCATGAAATATTCATAAAAATACCTAAAATAACACGATGGCTTGAAACCATAAAAAGATATCAAATATAACCCCATGCGGGTGTTAATTCGTTTCCATAAGTAAAAGATATAGTTCAATCTAGAATTTGTTACACCTAAATGGACTAAGAAACTTTCTCAATAAAATCTATCCACGATCAATAAAAGAAATGCATAAAATATCATTGATTGGGATAAAAACGATGTTTTGATAAGAAAATATAAAAACTTGGCTTAATAAACAAGTTTAAATACGACAAATTGTCACTTGAGAAATAACGCAGCCCAAAGTGCCAGTGCAAAAAGAGACAAACATAAGATAACTAATCAATCTCAATTGGGCATGATACTGAATTTCTATGTCAAGAACACGATTATACAGTACAATAGTGAAATAAATATGTGCTAAAAACCAATAGTGAAAAAACTGCTATAATAATATTTATGTACACGAATAGGAGGTTGCATTTACGAGGAATTCATACATAATGTGTGCAAAAAGACAATGCAAAACTGACTGCGGCTACAAGCATGTGAAAAAATCCTCACTAGCGTTAAGACCATGAGGTGTCTTAGTGTCTAGTGTCAGGGTGTATCGGGTTTCCAATGCTCAAAGAAGGGCCTCTCGATTTCCCCCTGTTCTAAGTGGCATAACAGTGTCAATCACACAGAATCTAAGTAGATCAGAGTTGTTATTGTGAGACTCCTTAAAATGACGTGCCACTGGGTAAGAAGCATCGCTGCAGCGGATCGCTCTTATGTACTGGAGTATCGTCTTGTGGACCTGCAACTTGGTACTTCCAACATATTGAAGGCCACAAGGACACTTGAGCACATACACCGAAAACTCTGTCTTGCAAGTGATTAGTTTAGAAATGGGAACTGTGGCCTCTTTGAAGGGAACTGTGTAAGATGTTTTACTCACACCCCGCCTGCATGCCTTGTAGGCAGCGCATTTCACAAATCCCTTCCTAGAGCTTATCCAAGATTTAGCAACTACCAGTTCTGGGCTACTCTTAACCAGTGTGTCGCTCATTGACCTGGCTTTTCTGAATGTAATGTCAGGACTGATCGACATAAGGCTACAAATGACTGGATCGTTGCGCACCAAGCTCCAATTCTTTAGATGATATATATATATATATATATATATTCACTTAAAAAACCATAGGTTTCACACATGTTATAGTTAGCTGTACATTTCACTCGTAAAAAACCAATGAAATTCCACGTTATAGTTAGATCAGGTAACTATAACTTGCGCGCCCACAATAAACTGCTGATGACGTCACATATTACATCACTCATGACATGGTCAGTGACATCACTCATGACATCAATGATGACATCTGAAATTACACATTGTGGATTGCGGTCGCGCAAGTTATAGTTACCTGATCTAACTATAACGTGGAATTTCATTGGTTTTTTACGAGTGAAATGTACAGCTAACTATAACATGTGTGAAACCTATGGTTTTTTAAGTGAATTTGCAAGGTTTTGTAAATGATAATTCCTAACTATATCGTGTGTGAAACCTATAGTTTTTTCAGTGAATTTGTATGGTTTTTTAAATGCTAAGTTATGTATATATTTTTTATTTTTTTTTCTGTTTTTTCACTGTGCGCACACCCTGCGCGCACGGTGCGCTTCCGCACCGTGCGCGCGCTGTGGGCACACGGTGCGCTTCGCGCACCGAGCACCCACGTAGCGCAGTGCATGCCGTGCGCGCCTCGCCTTTTTTTACACAGTAACATTTGTTTTTTTCTCCCTTGTGGGTCCTTTAATTTATTTAATAAATGTGATTGTTACATCTTTATTTTTTTTTTATTTTTTTTTTCCCGTGCGCGTACGGTAAGCTTACCGTACGCGCACTCCGCGTTTTTTAAAAAAAATTATTAAATGTATTTTTCGTACTTTTGGGTCCTTCTTGGACACCCTGACAAACACTAGGGGGTCTGCAACTCTCTTTGTTGCCCCCTTTTCACGTTCCCCACCTTTGTTTCTCAGTGCGAGAGACAGAAAATGGCGGCCGACACTTCCTGATTTCGACTGATTCGAATGTTTACAGTCATGTAACCACCAATCAGAATTGAGTTCGCGCACGGCACCGTACGCGTACGGTAAGCTTACGGTAAGCGCACGGAGCGCGCTTACAGATATATATTTTGATTTAAATGCTATTTTCTCAGGACCTACTGAACAGATTTACACCAGACCTACAAAAGGCACATCCTTGACCTGAGGACTACCTCTCTGCCAAATTTCAAGTAATTCTGTTCAGCCGTTCGGGCTGTAGCTCGGACTAAAGGTCCTATGGGAAAATGCATGGGGAAAACGCGTTTTGGGACCCCCCTTTTTTCTCAGCCCCCGCTTGACGAATCCCCCCGAGACTTTCAGGGTAGGAGCGTAGCGCCCCATTAGTTTTGAAAATTTCGCGAGGATTCGTCGACCGGCGCCAAAGTTATTCCAAATAGAATGTTGCGGATTTCCTATGGAAACACGGTCCTAACTATAACTATCTACTGGCGACCGCCAGTAGATAATATATATATATATATATATATATATATATATATATATATATATATATATATATATATATATATATATATATATATATATATATATATATATATATATATATATATTAGCTCACAAGGTTGCCCCTCAGGTTAAGCAGCACTCGAGATATCAACTTGCTGTCTCCAGCCTTTATTCGGTATGGACGCAGTATCGTTTGCCAGTTCATTAAAACAGCTGCCTCGTCTTTACAAGCCTGACGCGTTTCAAAGTTTTATACTTCTTCTTCAGAGGCTGACGAACACAGGTAAGTGCATGAACTGGCAAACGATACTGCGTCCATACCGAATAAAGGCTGGAGACAGCAAGTTGATATCTCGAGTGCGGCTTAACCGGAGGGGCAACCTTGTGAGCTAATCTATGTGCGTCCGTCCTGTCGCAAAGCCTGCACCACCCCGCTATGAATGGGGGCCACGGAGCTTGATAATCATCAAGTTTCATGTGTGGAGTATCAACTGAGGATTGAGGATGGGTACGTCTGCCTAGGCTCATCTGTGGGCTTAAAAACGACAGTCATTGTAAGTGCATCCATTGGTGGACTAATTTTCGGAACCTCATTTCCCAGAATGCAGTGCACAGAATCATCGGATCTGCCCATCCAGGGGCGTGCCATATCGCGCTTAAAAGGAGAAATGAGACCGTCATGCACTTACCTGTGTTCGTCAGCCTCTGAAGAAGAAGTATAAAACTTTGAAACGCGTCAGGCTTGTAAAGACGAGGCAGCTGTTTTAATGAACTGGCAAACGATACTGCGTCCATACCGAATAAAGGCTGGAGACAGCAAGTTGATATCTCGAGTGCTGCTTAACCGGAGGGGCAACCTTGTGAGCTAATATATATATATATACATATATATTCACAGAAAAAAACCATAGGTTTCAGGCACGTTATAGTTAGGAATTAGCATTTAAAAAACCTCAGAAATTCACTGAAAAAACCATAGGTTTCAGGGGTGTTATAGTTAGCTGGACTTTTCACTTGTACAAAACCATTGATGATGTCATCAGTCATTTGAGATGTCATCAGTGATGTCATGAGTGATGTCACTGACCATGTCATGAGTGATGTAATATGTGACGTCATCAGCAGTGCATTGCGGGTGCGCGAGTTATAGTTAGCTGAACTAACTATAACGGGGGAATTTCAATGGTTTTGTACAAGATAAAAGTCCAGCTAACTATAACACCCCTGAAACCTATGGTTTTTTCAGTGAATTTCTGAGGTTTTTTAAATGCTAATTCCTAACTATAACGTGCCTGAAACCTATGGTTTTTTCTGTGAATTTCAAAGGTTTTTTAAATGCTAATTTCTAACTATGCCTACAGAGATAGGACATGTGAAGAAAGAAGAAAAAATGCACAGAAAGAAAAAAAAGAAGTGCAGAAAGAAGCAACAGAAGTCCTCAAAGACGAAGAAAAGTGCAGGAAGAAGGATAACGTGCAGAAAGAACAAAAAGAAGAGCAGAAAGAAGCATTGTTTCAAAATCATCCTGTACCCTCAGCTTTTTCAGACGGATACTGGTGGTAACTGAGTCTGACTAACCAGTCCTAGAGCCAGTGCTATGTTAAAAGACACTTAGAATACAGTGAAAACACCTACATACACTAGGGAACATTATGCGTTGGGGTCCCCCTGTGATTAGCATGACCTCCTCTGTAAGCCCCTAGTATATAATAGGGCAAGGGGATTAAAACTACCTCTTAAAACAGGCCACAGGGCGTTTTTGCACACGTTAACTCAGGCCCTGTCCCTTCCTTCACCAATGTGTAAACACACCCTGTGTCCGTTTTTAGTTGGGAGATTAAGTTCATTTGAATCCTGAGGGTTTCTAGGGACCAACTAGCCCACTAGGTACCTCCAGTAAGTGCCACAGAGCTGCGTTGCAGAGAGGTGTAAAAAGTGGCACGGCCTGGACCACCTCTCTGCAATGCAGCTCAGTGGCGCTTACTGGAAGCACTTGGTGGGCTAGTTAGCCCCCAGGGGCCCTCAGTATTGAAGGGAAATTATATCCCCAATTTAAAACGTGCCATAGTGCGTGTTTGCACACGTCACCTCAGGCCCCGTCCCCTCCCTTCACCACTGTGTAAACGCGCCCTGTGCCTGTTCTAAGTTGAGAGATTAAGTCCCCTTGAATCCTAAGGGTCCCTAGGGTCAAACTAGACCACTAGGTACCTCCAGTAAGTGCCACAGAGCTGCGTTGCAGAGAGGTGTAAAAAGGGGCTTGGCCTCAGAACACCTGTCTGCAACACAGCTCCCTGGCGCATACTGGAGATGCCTGTTGGGCTAGTTGGCCCTCAGGGACCCTCAGTATTGAAGAGGAATTAATTCCCCAACTTACAATTCGCCAGGGGGCGCGTTTGCAGAGTGCTGCAAGGAGGGGGCGTGGCCTCCGGCACGATGTCAGTCTTTTATTTATTTTAATTTTTTAAGAAGGGGGGCTGTGTGGTTCCCCTTCTAATTCTAATTTATTGGCCCTGATGACCCCATCCCCCAGGGCCTGTCTCCTAATTATATTTTTTTGACCCCAATCCCCAGGGCCGGCCACTGTTTTTTATTATTTTTAAAAAATATATATTTATAGACACACCTAGGACATGCTGGACAAACCGTACGTACCTATCACCATGACAATTTGCGTGATATTCATTAAAAGGCGACTATGCATACAATGAATCCACGTGGAATGTATTTACACCACTAGTGAAGCTCTGACATGTCTGATGCCCTACCGTGCCTAATCCCGGTAGACACCCTTGTCGTTTATTTATACAAACATGGGTAGCTATTGACCGGCACATTTAATACACATGCACACCAAGCCATTCAAAGGGGATTCGACAAAAATTCCACCAAAACTTTGCAAGAAACCCCCCTCACGGTTAATAAAACACACATCCACTGCCGGATGTGTAATACTCTTTATTTTACTATCTGGAAAGGGGACGAACATCACTTGAGAGTCACAGCGCGCTCCTGGCAGAGCCCAATGCTGTGTTACACCCACCATTGCCTGCTGAGTGCCACACACCTCTGTGTTGTATTCCACTAGCTAGTGCATATGCTATGACACTCTCTAGCCCATGTGCACTGTAACACCACCCCGTGAATATGTCATGCCACACTTGTCTTCGCACGGGTTATATTGCCCCATCTAACGTGCCTTCCTCGATGCCTATGTTATAACGCACAGTGCTATGCCATACATATTACAATCTGGGATCCATATCTTTGTCACAGTGCATATGCAACGTTACACTCCCCAGCACATATTTTATATTACAACTTTAGAGACTAGTTAGGTTACACAACACTGCCCTGTGCATATTACACTCCAAGGCGCATATCGCATAGCACGCGCTAGTGCCTGTGCTATCTCGCGCTCTCCAATGAATCTGTAATTGCGCACAATGTATTGCATATTATATTTTACGCCCGGTTCATCTTATATCACACTTTTTGGTGCATAGTTTATACCATATACTATATCTAGTTTTCATTTTCAATCGTGCTCTCAGGACTATGTTCTATATAACACTGTGTTCACCTACCCTTTTCACGGGCATTACATTTTGCGATAGGGGGTGGAGGGTCAGGGGGTGTTTCTGCCAAGTGAGCCCGGAGTCACAGTCACAAACGTCCTCTTCTTCCTGAATAAAAGTGAGATTATGCTGCATACTTGTTCATATTTTAAGTAGTTCGCACAGACACACGTTTTAAAAACAATAAAGTTCCTAATACCCGCTGTCTCTGAACAGTTAGCTTGCTGCCCCATTCCCCTCTTCCCTATCCTCTGTTGTGTGAATCCATGAACTAGCCTCCTCCCTCCTGCCATGCATGGTCTGATGTGCTGCCACTGCCCTCAATTTAGTATGATGTACCAGTCCACTCCTCCTGCCCTCCATTGCCCAATTCTATGCCCCATCATTGACCTCCTGCTTAAACTCTGTGCTTAGCTTGCTGCCCCTATTCTCCTTCCCCCTGCCCTCCGATGTCTTTGTGCATGCCCCTGCTCCATCATTTTTGCCCACCATGTTCCATGGACCTGCCACTCCTATCTACTCTGAGTGTTCTGTTGAGCTGCCACTCCCCTCCCACCTGCCTAGCATTGTCAGATGACTGTAACCTGTCCCTGCCACCTCCACCCTGCCTGTCCACATGCCATGCCCCTATCCTCTTCCTCCTGTCCTACATGGTCCATTGTACTGCCACACCCTTCTGCCCTCCCTGGTCTGTTGTGCTGCAACTGCTCCTCCTGCCTGCCCCGTGCGGTCTGTTGTGAGGCCCCTTCCCCTGAACTTTCTTGTCTGTGCACAGGTTCTGACCCTCCCTTCTATCCTCCATCGTCCTTTGTGCATGCACCTGCACCCTCCTTCTTGCCCATCATAGCCATTGTGCTGCCACTAACCCTCCCACTTGCCATGCATGGTCTTCTGTGCTGCCATGGCCCCTCCCACCTTCCCTGTGTGGTCAGTTAGCTGCCCCTGACCCCCTCCCACCTTCCCACCATGGTCTGTGTGTATGCCATCACAGTCTCAGTGTTGCTCTTCATGGTGTGTCTTGCTTCTAGTGCCCATCCTGCCTGGCCTCCATGGCTATCTTGCTGCTCCTGCCCTGCCCCCTTGCCCCCAGCCCTCTGTTTACATGTGCAGACCCCTACTCCCTCCCTCCTGGCTTGTCTGTGCCATTGTAATGCCCCTGATCCGTCCCTCCTGCCCTTTATGGTCTGTTATGCTGCAGCTTTCTCTCCTGTCTGTCCATTATGGTCAGCTAGCTACCATTGCCTCTTGCCCCTCTGTTCTCTGTTGTCCATGTGCATGGTCCTGTCCCCTCCCTCTTGCTTTCTATGGATTGTTGTGCTGCACTCCCGTCCCGCATGCCCTGTGTGGTGTATTGTGCTGCTGCAAACCCTGATGCCTGCCCTGCAGGGTCAGTTTGGTGCACCTCTCCATGTCCCTCCTGTCCTCTGTTATCCAAGTCCATGTCCCTACCCCATTTCCTTCCATGATCCATTGTACCATACTTGCGAACATTTTGAACTTGGAAAGAGGGAGATTTTGAAAAAAAACTGGGGTATTGATTTTCCCCTTTGAGTTACATTGAAAAAGAGGAGATTGTAGACAGGAGACAGATCAAATAAAGCCCATTTGAGCTTAAAAACATTGGACGTTTCCTGGCTGAATCGGGTCTGTTGGCATGTATGGTTGTACTACCATTGCCTCTTCCTTCTGCCCACAATGGTCTATTACATTGCCACAGCCTCTCTTGCAAGTCCTGTATTGTTGGTTTGTTGCCCCTGCCCCCCTTTCCACTGCCCTCCATAGTCTGTTGTGCTGCCACGGCCCTTCCTGCCTGCTCAGTGTGGTTAAATTGTTGCCTTTGCACCCTCCTTCCTGCCTTCAATTTTCAGAGTCCGTGCCCCTGGCCTCTGCCTCTCAACAGTATCCTAACAAACAACTAGATTGCTAACATTCTATATTTATTACAAAAGTGTGGAACGCCTGACGTCATCTTGATGTAATCAAAACTGTAATACCTAGAGCATTTCCTTTAGAAATTACATATATGAGAGGTTCTTATTGGCATCAAAATAATGGTTAGTGCTCTAAAAGACTAAAATAAGGACATATTTTCTGAGTTTTCAAATAGCGACAAAGCACTTTTAAATTATTTGTTATCTTTATGTTTTTTTATCCAGTTGACCACTTGATTAAATGTTGCACTTAGGGGAGAGGATGTGGTGTTACTTCCAGAACTGCAGACTTTGCAACTGGGGAACCAGTTTGGAGTTTCTGCTTCAGCTCGACATTCTGTGATTCTGGTCAAATCACTTAGTCTCCCCATGTCTACAACCAAAATGAATTTGTTCTTGTGTGATGTAACCAATGCTCATGTAAAGCACTCCAATACCTGACCAGTCTGCACTACATAACACTGCAAAAACACAAAATAGTAAGTGTTTTGCACACTTCTGTCATTGGGCTATATTTGGGCTACATCTGGGAGATTTTGGGCTACATTTCTATTCTATTCTTCTATTCTATGCGGAATTTGTTAAGCGCGCGGACACCCAGGGGTTTCATGGCGCTAGAGAAACAGAGAAGAGGATGCGGAAGATGTAGAGTTCTAGCAGTACGCTTGTTGAAATAGCCAGGTCTTTAATGCACGTCTGAACTCAACCAGCTTGGAGCAACTCCTGATGGACAAGGGCAGAGAGTTCCAAGTCTTTGGGGCAAGGTGTGCGAAGCTGGATCCGCCAAGTCTTTTCCTTCTGAAGGTCGTCGCCCTGAGAAGGAACAGGTGGGCGGACCGAAGCTCACGGGTCGGGATGTGTTTGATAATAAGTTGGTTGATGAATCTAGGGCTTTTTCCGTGAAGAGCTTTGAAAATTATGCAGCCTGTCTTAAAGATGATCCTATGAGTGATGGGGAGCCAGTGGAGGGAGGCTAACAGAGGTTTGGCTGACTGCCTGCGGTTGTTCCTGAAGATTAATCTGGCCGCTTGATTTTGCACAATCTGCAGGCGTTTAGAGATGGTGAGGGGGAGGCCGAGGTAGGTCGAATTAGAGAAATCTAATCGAGAGAGGACCAGCGCGAGTACTGCCTGGATGAGGGCGGAGTGAGACAACAGATGAGCAATTTTTTTAATTTTTCTCAGTTGAAAGAGGCAGGAGGAGATCACTGTTCCGACCTGGGTTTTCAGAGAGAGATCGGCGCTGAGAGTGACCCCAAGGCTTTTCGCTGTCTGGGATGGTGAGGGGGGAGTGCCTATGGAAGGTGGCCAGAAGTGGGGTCCCCAGCTGAGTGCGCTGTCACAGGGAAGTACTAACTCAGTCTTTCCTGGGTTTAGCTTAAGATGGTTCCGATCCATCCAGCTCTGGATATGCAGCATGGTCTTTTGGAATTACCCAACGGAATCCGGGGAGTTGAGGGGGAATATCAGCTGCAAATCGTCAGCGTAGTTAAAAATGATAACTTTTCTGTTTTTCAAGGAGTGCAGGAGGGGTTTAAGATAAAGACTAAAAAGTAGGGGGGACAGTGAAGAGCCCGGTGGGACACCGCAAGTGGTTGGTAGAGTGGGGGCTGTGAAGTTCTCCAGCTTTACCGCCTGATATCTGTCCGTCAGAAAGGATTTAACCCAAGAGAGGGCCGTACCACTGAGGCCAGCTTGTTCGACACGGTGTAATAGAATGGTATGGTCCACCGCGTCGAACGCGGCCGATAGGTCGAGTAGTACGAGGGCCTGGTGGATTCCGTTGTCGGCATTGGTCCTAAGGGTGTTCTGCACGGCAAGGATCACCGCCTCGGTGGAATGTGCCTGGCGGAATCCAGCTTGGTTGGGTTCGAAATAGTCAGATATCTCGATGAAGTTGGATAAATGGCTGGTTACATAAGCTTCCAGTAATTTTGCGCAGTAAGGGAGGAGGGAGATGGGGCGATAGTTAACGAGGTTGGAGGGGTCGGCGCCTGGTTTTTTTATGAGAGGGACCAGGGTGGCGTTTTTGAAGGAGTCGGGTACCGTACCTTGTGATAGGGAGGTGTTCAGGATGGGGAGTATACTCTGAGGGAGTATGGTGTAGACCTCTTTCAGGATGTGCGGAGGGCAGGAATCGTTGGGTGAGCCCGATTTTACTCGGTTCATAAGTTCCAATAGTTTGGGTGGGTCAATGGGAGGGAAGTCTTGTAGGGTGTTGGGATTTCTGCAGATGTCTGACTTGTCTGCAGGGTGATTGGTATGGATGCTGTTTTTTATGTTGTCAATCTTCTCCTTGAAGAAGTTGTTGAGTTGGTTACACAGCGTTTGAGATGCGGGTTGGGAGGGGGCAGTTCTGGTATCATTGCAGAGGTCGTTGACGACTCTGAAGATTTCCCGTGATTTGTTTTTGGCGTTGGAAATTTTTTCTGAAAAGAAGGTAGATTTCGCCACTAAGATTGAGTCCTTGTATTTTTTGCGAGCTGTCTTATACAGTGCTCTGTCCGAGGCTAGGTAGCTATGTCTCCACTTCCGTTCGAGTTGGCGGAGTTCTAGTTTCTGTTCTTTTAATTCAGCAGAGAACCATTTGTGGGCGTCCATGCGGCGGGCGCGAGAGAACTTGGTCAGGGGGGCATGTTCATTACATGCGGAGAGAAGCCATTCGGAATGCGTTTTGTCCATCAGATTGATATCTGGTAGCTGGGTGGGGATGGAGTTGGACAGAGAGGAGAGAAAATCTTGGAGATTTAAAGCTCTCCATTTCCTGATTGAGCCTCCAAGGGGTGCATGGTTTTTTTGATAACCCTGGGTGGTGATAGAGAACTGCAGTAAGTGGTGGTCGGACCATATGCATGGTGAGGCCGTGGGCCGTGGGCCGTGGGCTCTTTTGTCTCCGGTGGCCATCTTGGGAGATTTATTTGTTATGAAGTTTCCTAATTTGCTCAGGTACTGCAGTCTCCTCAGTAGGAAATGCTTTCAGTTTTTTACTTTGATTCCATCATGAAGGTATTCAGATATGTCACACATTTGCCATAAATTCTGAATGTTAGCACTCTAGTTGCTCATTAGATCACTGTAGTAAAACTACTGTTCACCATGGAAGTCTGCGCCTGGTATTAAAAGTGCATGTTTCAGTCTGCATGTCAGAATTTTTTAATGAAATAGAAGAGGATTTGAGAAGTCACTCAAAATGTGCCCTCATTTTCTTTCTTCAGCATTAATCATAATTTCTATGGCAAAATGAACCCCCTCATTGTGTTCCTTTTTAAATTAAATGTTTTAAGTGTTACCAGTTTATTCCAATCAAGATGGCTTCAGGTGTGCCATACTTTTGTCATAATGAAGACAGTAAGCGCTCTAGTTGTTTTTAAGAACACTCTGGGACATTCTGTCATTGGGCTATACTTGGGCTACATCTGGGTGATATTTGGGCTACATTTGGGCTCTTTTGTCTCTGGTGGCCATCTTGGGAGACTTATTTGTTATGAAGTTTCCTAATTTCCTCATTTACTGCAGTCTCCTCAGTAGGAAATACTTTCAGTTTTTTACTTTGATTCCATCAAGAAGGCATTCAGATGTGTCACACATTTGCCCTAAATTCAGAATGTTAGCACTCTTTTTGCTCATTAGATCACTGTAGTAAAGCTACTGCTCACCAGGGGAAACTGCTGCTGGTATTGAACGTGCATGTTTCAGTCTGCATGTCAGAATTTTTTAATGAAATAGAAGAGGATTTGAGAAGTCACTCAAAATGTGCCCTAATTTTTCTTTCTGCAGCACTAATCATACTTTTTATGGAAAAATGAACCCCCTCATTTTGTTCCTTTTTAAATTAAATGTTTTAAGAGTTACCACTTTAATCCAAGCAAGATGGCTTCAGGTGTGCCATATGTTTATCATAAGTAGGACTGTTAGCTCTCTAGTTGTTCTTTGGAACACTCTGGGAAGCTGCAGTAGAACACAAAGGAATCAACTGACAGTCTCTGCCCTTGTTGGATGTACATGTTTTACTGAGAATGTGAGACTTAATTCTCACATGACTGAGAAAGATAATGTGAATTTACAGAAAATAAGCTCTCAGTTTAGCTTATAGATCACCTTCCAAACCTCTGTGGGAAAAGCATGAGAAAATATTTTTCTCTCAATCATGATATCCCAGCAGAAGGCTTTTTCACGTGGTGAAATCACCTTAGAACATACCACAATTCCTAAAATGAGTATGGTACCATCAACAAATGATTTATAATGTAACTAAAGTCTTAAAACCTTCTATTAACTGCAATGCTTTTTAATGAGGTGCTATCATGTATATTGGTCCCAAGATGGCTGCCAACACTTCTTGGATGAAGTGCTGACAGCCAATCAGATCTCAGGATGAGATGTGTGGTTAGGCTCCACCCACATATATATATATGATTTTACTTTTGATTTTCTCAGGAACTACTGAACAGATTGACACCAGATCTGCAAAAGGCACTTCCCTGACCTGAGGACTACCTCTCTGCCAAATTTCAAGTAATTCTGTTCAGCCGTTCGGGCTGTACCTTGGACTAAAGGTCCCTATGGAAAATTGCATGAGGAAAACGCGTTTTGGGACCCCCCTTTTTTCTCAGCCCCTGCTTGACGAATCCTCCCGAGACTTTCAGGGTAGGAGCAGAGCGGAGCGCCCCACCTATTTTGAAAATTTCGCGAGGATTCGTCAACCGGCGCCAAAGTTATTCCAAATAGAATGTTGCGGATTTCCTATGGAAACACGGTCCTAACTATAACTATCTACTGGCGACCGCCAGTAGATTATATATATATATATATATATATATATATATATATATATATATATATATATATATATATATATATATATATATCTCAGTAAGTAGTTATAGTTAGAACCATGTTCCCTTTGAAAATGCATTTTTTGACTTGTTTATAACTTTGGCCCGTTTGACGAATCATCCCAAAATTCTAAAAAATAAAAGTGTCAAGTTAGACATTGTTGTGCATGGGAAGTTTTGGGGCGATCTGTTAAGCAGGGCTAAGAAAAAGGGGGGTTAAAAAAAGTGTGTTTTACTATGTTAATTCCCATAGACTCTTTAGATACGCCTGCAGCCCAAACCGCTGGATGCAAATCACACCAAACTTGGCAGCATGCTAGCTTTTGATTCCCAGATTGTGCTTTTTGTTCAATCAATCAATCAAGTTTCTTGTAAAGCGCGACTACTCACCCGTTAGGGTCTCAAGGTGCAAAGTGGGGGGTTGAGTCAGTCGAAAAGCCAGGTCTTGATATTCTTCATGAATTGCGGCAGCGCTGGCGATTGCCTGAGTTGCAGAGGCAAGAGCTCCATGTCCTTGCAGCGAAGTAGGAGAAGGATCTTCCTTCAGCTGTGGTCTTGCAGATCTGTGGGATAGTGGCCAGGGACAGTTGGGTGGACTGGAGAAGTCTGGTGTAAGTGTAGAAGGAGAGGCTGTGGTTGAGGTATGCAGGTCCAGCATTGCAGAGGGCTTTGTAGGCGTTTGTGAGGATCTTGAAGGTAATTCTTTTGTTGATAGGAAGCCAGTGAAGGTTTCTCAGGTGGTCGGTGATGTGGCTGGGGGATGGGATGCTCATGATGAGTCTGGCAGAAGCGTTCTGGATGTTCTGCAGTTTCTTAAGGAGTTTCTGGGTGGTGCCGGCATAGAGTGTGTTGCCGTAGTCAAATCTGCTGCGGACGAGCGCATGGGTGACTCGATGGGGATCAACTTGAAGATCTTACGAAGCAGGCAGAGAGTGTGGAACCAGGAGGACAAGACGGCATTCATTTGGCGGTTCAATGAGAGTGTGGCGTCCAGGATGATGCCAAGGTTGCTGTTATTTGGTGTAAATCCATTCAGTAGTCGGTGATATAGTAAAGGAAATCTAAATTTGTATATCTGAATAATGATGAGCTCATTCAGAGATCTGCAGAGATCTGCAGAGCTCTGTGTTGCTGTAAAACACTTAAACCAAGAAGTGTTGTCAGCCATCTTGGAACTCGGTTACAGCAGAGTCCCAAAAAAACTTGAAAAAAGAAAAGGAAGCGGGTCACCAATACCCTAACCTCCTAGCCTTGGTCCAGGGATCCCTGGGGGACCCCACCAGGGCAAAAAAGCATTATTTACATTTTTACCATGAAGAGATCAAAATTTGTAAATTTGTTCACAAAAATTAAAAGCAAAAAACAAGCATGGGCTCCTGCGCTTGTTTGAAAATGGTCACCAGGCAAGCCAGGTCCCAAGGCATTTTATAAGAAATGAAGGTAACGCATGGTGCCCCTCTCATGAAGCTCTTTGAGCCCTGGGGACCACCACCTTCCCAGGGCTTTATTATACAAAATTGAGTGGGGCCACATGGACCTCCCTCCTGGGGTTCCTAGAAGCCCTGTGAACTACCACCTCCCTGGGGCTTTGTTTTTAGTAATGGAGGAGGGCCTCGTGGACCCCCCTCCTGGGCTTCTAGAAGCACCACTTCCCTGGGGCAATATAAAGAATTTGCGGGGGCCGCATGGAGCTCCGGGACCTTAGGGACCACAACCTCCCCTGGGCCTAAAACATAAATAATACAGGGAGGGTGCCCCGCGGCCCCCTTCCTGGAGCCATATATGGCCCTGGGGACCGCTGACCCCCAGGGCCGGCACCTGCCATCTCCTAGGGTGCCCACCCCTGGGACATAGCTGTTTGATCTGACTTGCCTGGAACTTTGACAGCTCATGTCAAGTCACAGCAAACACAAACTCTGATCTCAGCTAGCAGGAGCTGTGAATTAAAAAATAGTCTAATTGAGCATGGGTCCTGAAGCGGGTGTATAACATGAGTAATTGTTCTCTTGGGGTTGGTGTGCAAGCCATATATCTATCTGATCCAATCTAGTAATAATTTCCTTAAGGGCACCCGTCAAAGCTAGTTTATTACCCTTTCTTTAGGGGTGTCTATCTAGTACACCGTGTAGAACACAGTTAAGGTCCCCGCAAGCAATAGCCCCACCAGTATATGCTTTGTTGTGGCTCCTAAGAAGGACCCAAAAAAGCCACCATTATCAGTGTTTGGGGCATATACCTTGATAAGGCATTTAACCTGTGCATCTAAGCCTCCAAAGAGTTCTTTATATCTAAGCTCTGAGTCAATTGTCACTTCCTTGATTTTGAACCAGACCCCACGGGCCACTCTAAGGGCCATATGCACCAAGAATTTTTTGCCTTCGCAAACGTTTGTTGACACAAAAAAATGCCTTTCTGATGCAGAAAACCCTATTTTGTGATTCGGTAACCTGTTACCGAATCGCAAAATGGATTTGCGATTCGCTATTAGGAAGGGGCGTGTGTAGGGCATCCCTTCCTAATACCGAATCTCATCAGTGTGCATTAATGTTTTGCAACCGAAATGCGGTTGCAAAACCTACACATTTTACCACCTACTTCTAAGTAGGAGCTAACCAATTCGCAATGGGAAGGGGTCCACAAGGGACCCCTTCCCCTTTGTGAATGTCTGTAAATGCATTTTCTAAGAGCAGACAGTGGTCCCGCGGCTCTTAGAAAATGAAAGGAAAAGTTTTCATTTTCTCTTTTGTAAAGCATCCCGTTTTCCTTTAAGGAAAACGGGCTGCTTGACAAAACAAAAGATTGCTTTATTTAAAAGCAATTACGGACATGGTGGTGTGCTGACCCCAGCATGCCACCATCCCCGTGATTTTTGCGATTCTTAGGGGGTTGAAAATTGCGACCTACCTCATTAATATTCATGAGGTAGGTCATTTGCGATCCCCTTGGAATCGCAGAAAGTGTCAAACACACTTTCATGCATTCCATTTTGCGATTTTCTAATTGCAAATCGCAAGAATTAGCAATCAGGAAATCGCAAAATTGATTGTCGATGCATCTGGCCCATACAGTCTTCCCACACATGAGTGTCCTACAGCATTGCTATTCTGATGCCATGCCTTTTAAGGCACTGTGGGCCTTATTCAAAATGGTAAACATACACTTTTGTGTATGTTTATGAGCGATCGCTATTCACAAAGGTATTTTATGAATAATATCATTATGAGTGCATAGCAAACAAGCGTAAGCTTGCACAAAAGTGTAAGTTTACCTTTATGAATCAGGCCCACTATGTCTTATGGCAGGCATATTTGGACCTTAAACATTTGTTCGTTATTGACAGTGTACCACTGAGTTTCCATGTATCTTTCCTAACCGGGGCTCTCTAAACTAGTTCTTAAGTTATGCAAGACATGTTTAGTGCAGATACCATAATTAGTTACAAAGCTAATGTAACATAACCCCACAATAAAACCTTCCCACCCCCAAGGCAATGCTACCATGTGCCTAGAACCCCACAACAAAGTTAACTATCACCGCCTCAAACAATCTCAACCAAGACCCAACAATACCCCCTGCATTTTCACGGTGGAGGGCTCCTACTCCAGTCATAGTCTCACTGCCCAATCAAGGGGTATATATGCTTTCCCAAAATGTGGGGTCCTCCGCAACTACAGGCACAAATACCTGCATACCCCCAATGTGATGTGAAAATCTTATGAAATAAGGCAACAATCTTTATATAGTTAGTCTGATATACTGGAGAGAGCCCTTATCATAATTAACTATATCCTAGACTCCTCAAAACTAGCTTACTTGACAATCTCCTCAGGTACATTATCATACTTGCATATGTTTATAGAATATCATGATCTGTTTCTAATATTAATTCCCTTCTGCAATCCTACATACATGCTGCATAAATCTAGCCCTTAGAGTTCTCCTTGTATGCATCACTTGGGGAATGTTTAATTTCTTTTCTCTGTATGAAAGTATCAATTTGTTTAGATTCAAACACATTGCAAAGCAGGGTCCACTATCTGGCCAGTCTCTTAATGATTTCTGCTGCTGCCTGCTGTTGGCGCACTGCGCCACAACCTGACCAATCTGTGCTGTCTTCCAGCGATCATTGGTCTCTCTTTCCAGCTCATTAACAAGCCTTGTTCAGGGGAGGTGAAAAGCGCACTTTCCCATCATGTTGCATCTTCAACTTCCCTAGGAACATTAAACTGTATTTGACGTTCATTCCTCTCAGTTTCTTCTTTATCACCCAAAAAGTTATTTCGTAGATCCTGTACTTTCCTGGTGTAGTCTGTTGCAGTAAGGTTTCCATGGAAAAGTGCTTTTCTTTTGATAATAACTTTGGCACCGCTTGACGAATCTTCACGAAATGTTCAAATAACTTCCCCTTTTTAGGTCTCGGCTCGAAGGCTGTGCTTGCGCAGTCTCGATCCGAGATTTAATGACTTGGAGAAGAGGGGCTTGAACCCGCCCCTCTTCTCCCCTGTTCTCCATTGGCTGGCCTCTTCAATGCTGGCCAGCCATTGGAGAAGAGGTCCCGTCACTCCGATCATGCCCCGTCCTTTTCAGATCGGGGGGCGTGTTTTTTGCAGAAAGTCTAATAATCTCCTCCAGCCAATGGCTGGAGGAGATAACAGCAAAACACGCCCCCGAATCCGAAAAGGACGCTGCGTTTCTCCGAGGCATTTCTGCTCTGCCTCGGAGAAAGGCAGCGGCGTTAGGTTGCACTCCACAAAGTCTCTGTAGATGTGCCCTGTTCAGTTGCAGATGTTTTTGGAGTTTTATCGATCTTAAGCAGAAAGTATGGGTTCTTAACGCTGCCTGTAAATGTGAAGCACCTCTGCAAGCGAAAACGGGGTCAACCCATGGCAGGTCAAACACATAACTCTTGGAGGAGCCGAACAGTCGAGGGGAGGGAGGACTCTGCCAGCAAGTCGGTAGCAATTATGCATTGCATTCTGGCAGATGCAGTTCAGTGTTTTTAACGTACACTCCAGTAAGAAAGTGTTTGCCAGCAGTTTTTTTACCTGTGCTCATGATCACGCTGTGAGCTGCTTGTCATGTGTGGGCCTGTCACCATTTACTTGACTGTTTATTCTTAGCCATCTTCTCCAAAGAATAGAAATGTGAATCAAGCTTTCATAAAAATGTTCACTGTGATTACTCTGTACTTGCTGCCCTCAGATGGTCCGAAGTCAAGAGACCTTGGGGATTGGTGTTGATGTCCCCTCTGGTGATTGAGCCTTCTTTTAAATATTACATCCTTCCCCAAGCACCCACGGGGGATAACCGTGCCGGAGCAAGGTCGGCGTGATAGTATTTTTCTCTGTGAGACCTGGTTTCTGGACGACACTCTGCAAGACTCCATTATATGCCACTCCAATCTACTACTCCCCTCTACTACACTTTACTCCACTACACTGGGGGAGGGGCTGCCCTCGTGGTTACAGCTTTAAACGGAGGGTTCACTCAGCCGTTCATGCCCCTGCTGTCGACAAAATGAATACTTTGGTTACGTTCCCCGACAATGCCGCCGCAGCGTCACTCGCCACAGTGCACAGGCAAGGAGTGCACCCTGGTGCTGAATGTGTCTGAAGGCTGCGAAATGTTGCTGTAGCTCGACTATGAAAAGATAAAAAAAAAAACGATCGCCCTTCGTACACGTGAAGGCTCACGACTCGCTTTAAAGCCATAAAGTAGGAGTACTGTTAGTGATATAATCAACCATTGTGCTATGAGAACATGACCCCAAATCACACGCTCACGCGCCCCCAGTTCTTTTCCACACTTTTTATTTTATTTTTATTGAAGCGGGCTTCTCCCGCGTAAGCAAAATATGCCTCCGCACCCTCCACAGCCTGGCAATTAGCATGTTAATTCATTTCACCAAATTGCCTTTAGACTGCTATTAGATGTGGGCTTTCCTGATACATCAAACACACAGCCCTGAATGACTTTTAAACAACTGTCTGGCTTCCCTTTCTTTGTGCTGATGATAGTTAAAACAAAGCCGCAGTCTGTCCTCTCGATGGGATTGATAGCAGCGCCGGTTCTAACAGCTTGCACGCGTATTCTCTCGTATGCAGCGTTGACGTACAAAAAGGACAACACAATGCCGCGCGCACATTAACCCACGGCAAGCCAGCGGCCTAGCTTGTGAACATCTGCACAGCATGGACGGGAGAGTTTGTGTCCTCTTCTGTCAGTGGGTTCGAATTAGTAAATATGGTGGGTATGTAGGGTGGCCAAGTGGCATGGGCGCAAACTCAAGACTGTGCGTGTAAAAGTTCAGGAGAAAGGGTAAAAATTCAGGACAAAAGTTCAGGACAGGAGGTCAAAATTCAGGGAATGTCATGCAATAGTATACAAATTAATAGGCAAAGAACATAAGTACAAGTCACTTTCTCCGGCATGGTCAATTTCTCCTGCCCCGTCACCGCTCCTGCCCGTTCACTGGTCCTGCTCATGCCTAATCACAGCACCTGCCACATCACTTCTCTTGCCTTGTCATTTCTCTTGCCTTGTCACTTCTCCTGTCCCGTCGCTTCTCCTGCCCGTTCACTGCTCCTGTCTGATCAGCACTCCTGCTCATGCACGAACACCACTCCTGCCCCGTCACTTCTCCTGCCCCGTCACTTCTCCTGCCCTGTCACTTCTCCTGCCCCGTCACTTCTCCTCCTGCTCATGCCTAAACACCGCTCCTGCCCCATCAATTCTCCTGCCCCGTCACCACTCCTGCCTTGTCACCTCTCCTGTCCCGTCGCTTCTCCTGTCCCGTCGCTTCTCCTGCCCCGTCGCTTCTCCTGTCCTGTCGCTTCTCCTGCCCTGTCGCTTCTCCTGCCATGTCGCTTCTCCTGCCCTGTCGCTTCTTCTGCCCTGTCGCTTCTCCTGCCCTGTCACTTCTCCTGCATTGTCGCTTCTCATGCCCTGTCCCTTCTCCTGTACTGGCACCGCTCCTGCCCGTTCACTGCTCCTGCCCGTTCACTGCTTCTGTCCGGTCAGCACTCAGTGGCTCTGTGTGTGGGTGCAAATGCAATAGGTCTCACATTTGAGAGTGATTAAGCTATTGACATTGTAAATAACAATGCCGAAACTTTAAATGTTTTAAAAACAAAAACATAAACAAAAATAATGTCATGAGCAATGCCAATAGCTCTAACTTTACCAATGCCGAGACCATTGCATTGTAAATGCTTGTTGGTTCAGCTGCTGTGTGGAAAGTTTCAGGGTGATCTGTCAAGTGGGCCAAGAAATAAAGGGGTCCCAAAACATGTTTTCACGATGTTATGTCTATGGTTTTTTTCTTTTTTGAACACGACTACAGTCCAAACTGCTGAACGCAATTACACCACATTTAGCACAAAGCTAGATGTTGGTCCAGAAAGCATGCTTTTTGTGATTTGGTGTAATCCGTTCAGTAGTTTCAGAGAAATCAAAGTTTAAAACAATTTAGATATCTGGGAGCTCAACAGCGTATTGAGACCCTATTGAAATTTAATTGGCTGCCAACACTTCAATCGATGGGAGGCCGCGTGACCCCCTGCAGCCCCAGGACCACCACCTCCTTGGGGCTAAAACAAAGAAAGGAGGGGGAGGGGTGCACAGGCCCGTCCTGGAGCCCTAGATAGCCCTGGGGACCACCACCACCCCAGGGTCAGCTCTAGCAATGTCTTGGGGGGCCCACTCTCAGGACATTTCAGTGTGCTATGGCTTGGCGAGAGCACTGCTCCTGACAAGCCATGGCAAACACTCCGCTTTCAGCAAGCGAGAGCAGAAAATGCTTTCACTTGCTGAAAGCGGAGCATGTCTGTTTCCCTGTCCATTTTTAAGTGAGCAGGGAAAAAGACAAATTGCTTTGAGATCCAGGCAGCTGCATGTTAGCTGTTCCCTGGGTCTCAAAGCAGTGCCGGCTCGTGCAGGAGGAGACGAGCTGGCAGGGACCGCGGGGACCTTCAGGCTCCCCCTTGGTCCCCAATGTTTATAAAATGGTTGCCCTGGGTGGGACCAGGACACCCACACTACAGGCCTGTCCCTGGGGATGGGGTCCCTGAGCCAAAATTGGCCCGGGAGGGGAGTTGTGCGGCTCCCCCACCCTTTTTTAGTAAAAATTATATTTTAAAAAGGGGCAAGCCCCGGGGGATTGGGTCCCTGGGGCCAAAAATGGCCCGGGAGGGGGCTTGTCGACCCCCTGCCCCTTAAAAATAAAATTGACAAAAAGAAAAAGCCAGGCCCCGAGGGATGGGGTCCCCGGGGGATGTAGTCCCTGGGGCCGAAAAGTGCTTTATCTCTTCCCTTCCCTGATCCCTAGAATTAACCTTTCCTCCCTTTACCTTTGCCCAACACTAAACCTTAAGGGTACCCTTAACTTCCATTACCTCTCCCTATCACTGAACCATAAAATTATTCTTAGGTCCCTTTAACTTTAACAACCCCTTAATCCCTAAAATCACCCTTATCTCGTTCTACCTCTACCCAACCCTAGACCCTAATATCCCCCTTACTCCCCTTTACATCAACCCCCCTTTTTTAACATCTAAAATTAAATTATTTAAAAAAAGAAAAAGTACATGCGTGGTAAAGTACCACAGGCTAAAGGTTAAAAAAAGCCACAGTTGTACAGCGTGCTTTACAAAGTTCTGAGTTTCTAACCCACACCACCTTCCTGAGTAATCTTTACGCTGCTGTGACTGCTACCCATAGGGTAATTGCCATAAAGCTGTATGTGGTGCTCTCTTTGGGTCAAGTACTAAGGTGGCCCCATGGGTTTTCTCCACCTCTTTTACCATCACTTCATGAAGCATCACTTGTCCTAGACCAGTGGCTTCACTAGAGGGTTGCGGGGGGTGCGGACCGCACCGGGTGACACCATCACATGGGGTGACACCGAGGTACGGGCAGCACAATCAAAGTTCAGAGGATGTCTGACCTGGTGGTACAGTGTGTGCACAGCCACAGTCGAACAGACAGCAGACCCTCCTGGACATGTAGACGGGAGTGGGTGGGGTTCTACAGGGACATGTGGACGTCTCCGAAGGCCAGTTCGCACCGAAACCGAAAGCCAGTTAGCCACGAGCACTGCCAGGCCCGTATTAGCCCCGGAGAAGTATGCTTCACTAGCGTTTCACAAGAGTTGGCCTCAAGTAAGACTGATTCTCTCCAAGGTATTCCAACCTTTTAGGGGAAGTGGCCCGACGTGACGTCACGTACGCTGTTATGATGGGAGCCTTTAAGAAACAAGAGTATGACGTGACCGCTTGAGCGAAGGAAAGAATCAACAGCCGGTGCCTGGGAGAGACAAGTATCCTTTAAGCCTCTCTGTCCGCTCGATGGCAAACGAGCGTTGGGGCTAAGTTAGAAACAACTTGAATGTAAAAACGGAATTCGATCTCGGATGAATATCAGATTGGATAACTACACGAAATATTAAAGATGGATTTTGGTTGGTTAATCAAATAAATGTCATCAATTCTGCCAAAAGCGCTGCGAAATAATGAGCTGTCATAAGAAAGCGTTACAAAAAATAGGAGTGAGAACAGAGACTTGCAGCGAGTGAAGAACACACTGTCGAGAAACATGTTGACAAGCAGAGAGACACATTAGCAACAGAAACTGATACTGGACCAAGAGAAAGCCCAATCAATGCAATTTAAAAGTGGCATTTAGGAGAGCGCAGAAAGCGTATTTTTATGTTAGTATCTTTGTTTCTGCTTCTTCTGTATTTTGGTTGTTCTGGTACTCGTCCCGTTTTACAAGACGTCGAGTCATCAAATGACATTTCTTTGGCCATGTCTGGGACATTTTGACAACAATTTAAAGGGTGTTCGTTATGGTAAAGAACAACACGGTCCATCCCCTATTTGAGCATTCATGTTCTTGCAGGTGAGCTCCGGGGACTTAAGGACCACTTGGCGGTTCTCGTGACAGGGGCAGCCCTCCCGAGTCGGAGACCTGTGCTGCTGCTGGTGGTAGCAGAGGGAAGGAGGTTGCCATCTTCCTTCGGACCTTTGCTCCGCGCTGAGGATACTGAGCAAGATGCTGTCAGGAGGAGCGGCCTTGCACTGACATCTGCCAACACTTGCATGCCTCCCATCGCAGGCCATGTTGCTCCTCGAGCTGCCTGCACCGTCTGAGCCCCAGCCGGCGCGCAGCACCTGCCTCCCTGCGCCGTGTGTGCGTGCGTCCAGTGGCGGGTGGTGAAATTTGAAAGTGGCGGGCGTAAAACGTGTGGTGGAATGCACCGCGACGAGCGAGCATAGCGAGCGAGCCCGATCAGCATAAGGAGGGTTCGGGGGGAATTCCCCCCGAGGATATTTTGAAAAAGAGTGGGCAAATGGTGCATTTTTAAGCTAATTTGAGAAAGCAAGAAGGTTAAAAAAGCAATTGTGAATCAATTGTGAAAGACCAGTTATTACATTAATAAAGAGATGTCAATGTCATATAATAACATAGGTAGTTGCTTATTCAGTATAATCACAGAACTGCATAGCAGACTTCGAGATAACAATGCTGAGTACCATTCATACATAGCACATTTGCCATCATAATGCTCTTTTTTTGAAGCAGTCACCTTAACTGTTTGAGCTCGTAAAATAAGTAAAACAGTGGCAGCTGGTGATTTTTCAAAGTGTATCCCAAAGTGTAAAAAAGTTAGAACCAACTGAGCCCAACCGATATAAGTCAAGATCTGGGGCAGGGGGGTTCTTCCTCTAAGAAGTTTTTGAAACAAAAAAAAGGGCAAATAGTGCATTTTAAGCTAAATTAGAAAAAATGAAAAGGCAATAAGAATCTAGACCACGTATAGGGTGCACGACAACTGAGCTGCCTCTTTGTTAATGGCATTATTGTAAGGAGGGAGGCTGAACACTTATAGTACACCTGCACCTCAGTAAGCAGTCTAGGGATGTAGTGTTGGACTAAACCTGACTTGTATTTTTATTTGTCACAAATCTAACAAAAAATAAAAACAGAAGTTGGCAGTGTAAGGCTCAATACCCACCATGAAAGCTTTAATGTGAAAACACACTTCCTTCTGTAATAACTAAGACATACACAGCGACAGTCCTATCCTGCCTCAGCATTGTGGCTTTTAATTGAAAAAAGGCAAATATGTACGGGGATGGGGAGGGAGGGTACAGTGCCAGAAAGGGCCAACAACTTAAAGCGCTTGCATAGCTGCAAAATCACCGACACAGAGAGGGGCTAGCCTACATCTAGCCTGCAGCCCACTGGAAAAATGCCAGAGTGGCAAATAGTCCAATCCAGTCCAGTCCTGGAGATAAAGAAAACAAGTCTTGGGCCTCAATTACGAGTGACATGAAAAAATGACTGTTAGATATCTGCCCCAGAATTACCGTTAGCAATGTGCCGAGATAATGGGAATCACATGTTTTTTGGTGACTAACTTCTGCTAAACCATGTTTCTGAACTAATTTGCACACGTTTCCTTTTGTCTACTTTCAGCAACAGAAATCCTCAGTGTAATAAACAAAAACCTGTAATTCTGAGGAGCCTGGTAACTACTGCTCCTGTGTGTCTCAGAAATTACAGGTCCCTCGTAATGAGTGCCCTGGTCTCTGCACTTTCCGCACTTAAGGACTGGGCACGCTAGATGCCTAAACAGACCCCATCATTCGGTGCATTACAAACACAGCAACACTCTCCATTTGTTTCTGTTTATTTTTGAAAATAGTCTCCTTACGAACTTTGGGCTCCAGAAGCTCACCGCACGGGTCAAGGATCCCCATCCTTTTGAGGGCAATGATCCACATTTGTGTGTCAACATAAAATGGTGAACAGTAGGTGAACCACAACAAAACATATAAGCTTTGATGTGCTTTATAACTACTGAAACATCATCGTCATAAATACTTTATTTCGGCATATTTGCCGTAGAGGTTTTCGCATCTTAGACATACAAACAGTGATAACCACCCAATCATTAAAATACAGTCACATTGGGCTGGAGTGAGCGTTTAACGTGTGCTACTCCTTTATTCGCCTCAGAGCGCTTGGGAAGCCTCTGGACAACGAAAGGCTTTGAGCATTGGGATACGATCGGCATTAGCAGAATGGGGGACCTATGGGTTAAAGGCGCGGTTAAATCCTTTGCGGCGCTTCAGAGCGAGTACGAGCTTAGTGAAAGGGAGTTCTTCCGCTATGCCCAGGTTTGGCACGCCCTGCTCTCGGTCTTTGGGGAGGGGACCACGGTCCCTGTTTCTTCGCCTCTCGAGGACCGTATACTCGACGAACACGTCCCCGACAGTACTATCTCCCTGATTTATAAAAAATTAATAAATAATCGGGCTGATCTCTTGGTGCGACTTCGGGAGGCGTGGACGGGTGATGGGGTTGAGTTGGACGACGAGGACTGGCAGTCTGCGCTGTCATCCCCTAAGGAGGTTGCCATCCCGGCCCGTCTCCGTCTGGTCCAGCTTAAGATTCTCCATCGTGTCTATGTGACGGGTCCCCGTTTGGTCTCGATGGGGTTTTCTGACGACGGGCTCTGTAAGCGTGGCTGCGGGCTCAGTGCCACCTTTCTCCACATCCTCTGGGAGTGCCACGAGGTGGCGGAATATTGGCGCCAGGTGCATGATGTTATGAAACGAGTCACGGGGGTCGCTCTGTTGCCGGAGGTGCGCCGATGTGTTCTGAATGTGTGGGAGCCCGATGACTATAATGTGGCCCAGGCTCGGTGGGCGGCCCTTGGGAACATGATCGCGAAGAGAGATATTGCGCAGCTTTGGGGTTCCCAACGGCCTCCCACCGTGTCCGTATGGAAGGAGAACATGGACTGGTGCATGTTCAGGGAGAAGACGGTGTATGTGGCTCGTGGTAAACCGGGGGCGTGGGGTAGAATCTGGGGTCAGTGGAATGTGTATCGAGGGACTATCTGTTCTCCCCCCCTGGTGGATACGTCTGAGGTTGCCTTGTCCCCCTGATCCTTGAGGGTTCCTTGCTTAATTTGTTCATCTGTGTATAGATTTGGTTTTCCCGTGGCCCCCCCCTCCCTCTCAGACTCCCCTCCTTTTTATTGACCACCCTAGGGTGGTCGGGTGTGGAGTTCCTCTACTGTGGTTAGACGCCCTTTCAATGTTTTTCGCCTTGCTTTTTGTTTTTCTTTACTTTTGTTGATATTTATGTAAAAAGGGTATATCCTGACGTCCCTTTTGTGCAGTCTGATCTTCTGTAATTTAGCGGAGCCCCTGTGGGCCAGTCATTGTTTTCGACCTGCTCGATCATTTCTGAATACTAGCGGCCGGCCCAGGAGGTTGTAGGCCCGTGCTTGTACCCTTTTTCTCTGCACAATAAAAACTTTTAAAAAAAATAAAAAAAAATACAGTCACTCATATCATAATGAAACTTCTGAAATTTAAATAGGTAGTAATAGTTCAATGAAAAATCATTTTGATGCATAAATTGAAGATTATTAAAAATCAGTCGCGGCTCGTGGGGGGGAGGTTGGTGTTGCGCGTGGTTGGGGGGTTTTAAATAACATAATAAAATGATTGTATTAAAATAAATCCTACCTGAGCAGGTCCGCGCCGCCTCGGGTCCGTTCTGGAATCTGGCGCCTACACTGGAACAGCCCATCACTGCTGGCAAGACCCCTCTCAGCCAATCCTGGCGCTGGAGCAGCGCCAGGATTGGCTTAGAGCAGGCTTACGCTCCGCCCGCCTGCCCATTAGGAGACCGAGGGTTGAGCCTTGGCTCAACCCTCGCTCTCCTAATGGGCAGGCGCCAGCCTGTGGAAACACTAGTGCGCATGACTGGGCACGGTGCAAAAATTCGCCCTCTGTCCCCACTCATGCGCACTTGTGTGCTGCTGCCTGTTGCCCCAGACAATGCCTGTCAGTCAACATGACGCCAGACCGCCCACCCCCTTCAGACCGTGAAGGGGGTGGGCGGTCCGACGTTATACTGACTGACATGATTGTCAGTTCTCCCTCGGCGTCTCTGAACTTAAGTTTACTTAAGTTCAGACTCTGAACTTAAGTAAACATCTCTGAACTTCAGAGACGCCGAGGGAGCTGCGGGTGCGGGTGGGGGACAACGCCCCAACGCCCCCAAAGGACGCACCGCCACTGCGTGCGTCTAGGCCCCGGGCCTGTCCTTGACAAACAGGTAGGTGCCCTGCGCTTTTTATGACCAGCTCCAAGTTGAATGGCAGCCTGTGACCCTGTGCAGCGAAATGTATTTGCTCTGGAGTGTTTTCAGTGGCGTCACTAGGTGGGTGCGGGGGTGCGTACCGCACGGGTGACACCATGAGTTACCGCACTGGGTGACACCAACCCTAGTGACACCTCTGTCATAGACTTCCTGTGAAATAGTTCCATGGCTCATAACTAATACAGACAGACATCCTGAAGGCAGACCCTCTACCAAATACATGAGAAATGGACTTTGCATGAGATAAACCTGTGACAAATACAATAGGAATTGAGTTTTAAAGTGTGAAATCAGTGGCAAACAGAACAGGACGTGATCTTATGGGGTGAACTCTGACAGTGCAAAAGGAAAGAAGATATAGATTCTTTAACCATGACAGACCATCTTATACAGATCTTTAGTAAAGGCGGAGATTGTGAGTTCTGATTTTCATTGTTTACATAAGTAACTTTAAATTAAGCATTTACATGTGTCACAGTTGTGTATCAATTAAAGTAATTTTTATTTGCAAAAGTAACAGATTTTGCTGGACAGTGCAATATTAAGTGTTATTGTGTGCTTTACAAAATTACTGATTTCTATCCCACACTACCTCCCCAAGCAAGCCTTGGCCCGCTCTGCCTTTCAGTGCTCAGTTTAGGTCCAATAGTGAAATGGCCTCAGGAATTTGGCTCCGTTTTTTGTTGACCTTTTCTTTTAAATGCATTTGGTTTGGCAGCACTTGGGTTAGCCCACCTACGAAGTAGTTCTGTTGCTCATAACCAATAAAAATATTGTGAAAGCACCCCAGGTGTTAAATACAGAAGGAGTGGGCTAATGTATGGTGTCACCCTATGGCGAATAACGTAGGAAGGAGTTTTACATTGTGAACTCTGTGGCAAACACCAAGCACTAGCCTTACAAGATTAAAAGGGCCTGATTTGATCTTATAAACCGCAGGTGCCACCAAATATCAGCAGTGAGCTTTTAACTCACAGCGCCATTTTCTTGGCTTATTACAAGAGGCAACTTCCACTGTGTTCTACTCAAATGTCATAGATATCACGCAGAACTGGAGAGTTTGTGTGTGCAAAATGCAGAAAAGATATATCGAGATTCTTAGCATTTTGTACCCCTCAAACCCCACTCAGTGTGGTGGAATCCCCTGTGCCGGCAACACATACCGGGGCATATCAGCAACAGCCGGAGATAATTATCGCTAAGCACGCTTAGCACGAGGATAATTATCGCCGGCTATTGCTGGATTTTATCGCAGAGATAGCGTGCTATCAGCAAAGCTTATCTCCAATGCGATAAAAATCCAAGCGCTAGCTGCAATGTGGGATTATCGCTGGAAATCCAGCGATAATCGCACATATATAGGCGATAACTTGTTGATAGGGCAGGGCAGACTTAGCCATAATATCCCCCTTCCATTGGATATAATGGCTAAGTCAGATCGAAAGCAGGAGTAAGGAAAGAAGCGATAAACGCGGTTAGCGCTACTTTTCTTATCGCTATGCAGGTTAGCGTGCAGCTTGATAATTGGAGAAATGACGGTTAGCGACATTTTTCACGTTATTTTGGTCAGAAACGCCCACTTTAAGGTAAGGTAAATGGCGTTGAGGCATGGAAACACGTGTTAGCGTGTCCTTGCTGATAGCTCGATAAAATTATCGCCGCTTTTCATCCGAAAACGCACGCTAAAGCGGCGATAATTTTATCGCGGGCCTTGATGATATGCCCCACAGTTCTTTCCAGTACTATGTCTGGCAGCCCAAGCCCTCTACAAACACGTATACAAACAACACTCTGACATAGAAAAGAGGAATCATTTTTAGTAACATTCCAAGCAACTTTATCTAAAAGACTTCTGTTTTAGTTGTGTGGCTGAGGCTGGGAGATGTAAATGTATGTAAAAAGAAGTCCATATTAGCCCCAAGTGGAAGACTCAACGCTAGTTAGAAACTTAAAACAACAACTTGTAAATCAGTATATGCTGCTTTCAGATTCTATGAGACAGACACACTGGTGCCCAGGATATCCATTCAACAATCTTTGGAGTTCATATTTTTGTAGTCTCACTTCAGGCATCTTTACCTGTCTGCTGCAGATAGCATTGCATACAATGCTACACAGAATGGGCTTTGGGCAGCCCCTTGCTCATGATGGGACGGCTCCCTTGTCTAGCTCAGTTACCTGTTCTTTATTGAATGGCTTTCATTTCTATTCTTGTGTTTTTCCTGCCCCTGAAGTTTTTCTTTTTTTCCCTCCCTTTTGATTTGCTGGGATATATTATTTCACTGTTGGCTTCCATGGAACGTTTAACTTTTTTTCTTTTTGCTCTTACTTCTCATTTCGCAATCCATGGATATGCATGTTTTGCTTCTTGCTCTCTGTTCATGGTGCATGCTTGCACTCTTTCCCAGCCCCCTTCCTTCTCTGTCTTTCAACCAGAGTCCTTCTCATTTCTCTCACTATTTTATTTTGTTTCCCCCATGTTCCTACCATTTGCTTTCCTCTTTCTCAGACCTCCACCCCTCTCTTTTTCCCCACCACAAGCCATAATGCAGATTGCACAAGCTGAGAGATGCCTTGTGTCTGCTGATGTGGAGCCAGATGACCATGCCACTGCCTCTGCAAGACTAAATTCAATCCCCACTGATTTCTGTATATCGATAAAACACACTCTCCCTCAGTCCTCCACTATTGTCTCTGCCAGTGAGGGATACTTGTAGTATTACACCTGCATTGGCATAGCATAGAAGAAATACTATGTTCTATACTTTCAGGACATCAGCCACGTTGCGTCATCTTGAAAGAATACAAAATCATATTTTATATCCGTACAAGATGGCCACCATTTTGTGTGCCGAAACATAATGTGACAGAGAGTGGAGCATATTGAAAGTCTAGAAAATGTTTCCATACCTTCAAAATGGATGCTGTGCTGCATAATATTATGTTGCATCACACAATGTGGCAGCTATCTTGAACGTATGAACATTTTATTTTCCATACTTTAAAGGTGGCCATTGCGTTGCCTCATGCTCTGTGGAGTCACATAATGTGGTGGCCATTTCAAAAGTATAACAAATCAGTTTTCAAGATGGCCTTTGCCAATGCTATTGTCTTTTAAAAGCATCCAACATTGGCAAAGCCAACAGTGGCAACCACAGAGACATTGGCAAAGTGAGACTGATTGGCTTTGTCAATACTAGTTTATTTGTTGCTACAACCCTCGACAGCTACTGAAGGTGAGGTAATTCAGTTTCCGATCTCGTTCGTATTTAGCCACCATTTAGTGTCTTTCTGCCATTTTGTGTTGCCCTCACTCAGGCGGCACGGTGAACGAAGAGTTGTTTTCCCTCATCCTACTGCAACGTGTCAAATAACCTCCTGCCTCTGTTTATAGCTGGTGTCAGGGTCCGGCCGACTCCACTAATCCTCGTCTGGTCTGACTGATCCCTGTTTCAACTATCTGTTGGTACGCACCATTCTTTCCTGACTTTATCTTATCCTCTGACCTTCGCTATTCTTTACTCGTATTCTCTCGTTTCACAACTGTCCTCTGGGCCATACAAATGTGTCCTGCCACCTGCAAGTCGACTTATAAACACTACCACTGATTAACTTGTGGGGAAGGGTGACAAACACTGTTGGGAGAGAGGCTTATTTGCGTCACTTAATATCTTGTTTTTACATTCTTCTCATTGGTTGACCCTGTATGCATTGGGAGTGTTCTTTGTGAATATGTATGTTATAAAAGATTGTGCGCTACGAAGTAAAGTGGCAGTCTCCTAAGAACATACCGAGTGTACTTCTGGGACAACTGTACTTAGCTGCAGCTAATAAACCCTATCTTCTACGCCTAACGGAGTGTCCCGTGTCTCTGTTCGACAAAGCAGGTGAACTCAGGAGATTAAGGCGTACCCTGCGCCGCCAGGCCCCTAAGGTCTTGGTTCTTCAATTGGCGCCCGAACATGGGCCGGCTTCAGAGGTAGCAGTTCTTGCCCGAGGATCGTGAGGAGCCCCGCAGGAAAATTCTGGAGGAATCGCGAACCACGTCAAGCGACCCCTGTATGTCGAAGTGGTCCGAAGGTCTTTTGCAGCGTGGTTTCTCCTTTCTGACGGCTGCTGATGACTGCTGCCCTGACTGACGCCCTGCTTTGGTCCCTTTGATGATGTTTGGTATCGCGAGACATTAGACGGGCCTCTGTTGGCATAAGAAGACACTTAGTTAAGTATTGGTGGGTAACTCCCACTATTTTGTTTTGATTTGGGTCTTTGATTCGGCTATTGCAAAAGCCGAAGCCGAGGGGTGAGTACGTTTGTGCTATATTATTTGATTTAACCCCTTGATGTTTGTGAACAGTCCAATGAAATAACGATGCCTGGTCTGAATAAGTTTAAGAAGTTCTGTTGCTTTGGTTGTAATAGGGATTCCCGGCTGGAGGACTCTTGTCCGATTCCTCCGGTTGGAACTCCCACCTATGAGCTTTATTCAAAACATGGTGTCGGCCCCATCGCCTTTAATAAGGCATGGATCCGATACACGAAGAACGATGGCATACTACAGTGGCCACAAAATGGTAGTTTTGAGCCTGACATATTAGACAATTTGGAAGCGATATTGTTCAAAAGACAAGCCCGGCCGGCAATGTTTGACTCTTTCCGCCTCTGGCGTAAGGAAGCCAAACAGAAAGAAATTAAGCAGCCAAAACGAGATAAGAAAGCACAAAATATGACGATTATACAGGCTGCCCAGCAGTTTAAAGATAATGAGATTGATAATGCAACGGAAATTTCAGAGAGACAGCATTGTATGGCAATAGATAGATGCTATCCGGTGTTGCCTAATTCCACTTCTGATAAAAGTAAGGATCTGGAGGAAGACCCTTTAATGTCTCACCTATTGAGATTGCCTCCACCCTATGTACAAGGTGCTAATGCACCCCCATTGTTACAACCTGTTCAGTTACCTGTTGTCCCCCCACCTGTTCCGGTTCTTCCACATTTGCCTCTTCCGGCATTGCCACTCCCACCTCTTGTGCCACCGATTCCTTTGTCTCCATCTCCTGAACCTCAATCTTCTTTGCCTTCGGCTCCCCTTAGACCTGCCAGTCCCTCTCCTGTATCGCCTAATACCTTGTCCCCTGTCCTTATGTCTAATTCTCCTACTGTGCGCAAACGAATATCTGGTTTCTTGGCCCCTTTCTTTGAGACTCTGAACATGTCTCCGGCTTTTTCTCGAAGACAGTCTTGTAGTCAACTTCCAGGTTCCGACGAATGGGTGGTATTGGACTCTCTCGCTCGCAAATGGATCGAGAAGGGTCCCCAATATAGTGTGAAAGATATCATGACCACCTTTCATCAGTGGGAGGCGCCCACGCAGACATATGTATTTAATGGTATGTGTGACACTCTCGCTAAAGAATGGGAGGATATGGATTTGGGTTTACTTCCCCAGGTTCTGTTGGATGTTCAGGCTAATTTCGATAAAGGACTCATTGTGGGTTCTAAGGTTGAGGACGCCGTAAGGACACTTGTTACTTTTAGGTCGTTATTTTCTTCACAAACTTTTCTTGATTCTGATCCTGCTGTTCGGCAGACACTGAAACATTACCCAATGAGAGAGGTTCCTCCGATATGGAGGGAAGAGGTTGCGCAAGCAGGTAATAATCCAGCTATTCCCGCTCACTTCCAGCGTATATGGGTACATGTGCCCTGGAAGAGATCTGATGTTTTGGCCCTCAAACAATCTTTACCGGATCCCCGTAAAAACCCTGCTAGTTACTATAAAGAATTGTCTCAGACTGTTGATGCCTGTATTATGAATTTAGCCGATATTGACATGTTGATGGGAAATGTAGTCCCACAAGCGTTATGGGCTCGGATTCGTAGAGAGGATCACGTTCAAGAATTGGGTGGTACATGGGATGCTATAACTTCCTCGGATAGAGCACAAGTGGGTGGTGCTAAATCTGATGTTTTGATCACAGAACTCCCTGGTAGGATTATTACTTTGATGAAAACAATGATGCCCGCCTTACGAATTAATTGGGATAAATTAGCCACGTGTAAACAGAAGAATGATGAGAGTGTCTCCGATTTCTTCACTCGTTTTGAAGAGACCTTTATTGATCACAGTGGTCAGGATATGACTACGGAGGGTGGACAGCGATTATTTGTAGATAAATTTGTATTCAATTTGCTTCCCGAGTTGTCACATAAGTTAAAAGACTCTGAAAGTTCATGGGCTGTTTCTTCTTCGGCTCAGATATTGGCTACTGCTAAATATTAAGAAAACAGGGACAAAGAGGAAAAAGACAAGCAAGAGAAAAAGACTAAAGAATTAAAAACGAAGGTTCTTCTGCAACAAGCTTATCCTCCTCGCTCTGCTCAGCGCCAGTTTCAACAGCCTCCCCAGTTTCAGAGGGTGTTTCAAAAGCCTGAGCCCTATATTCCGCGGCCTTTGTTAGGTCCCAACCAATGCGCCTATTGTAGGGAGGAAGGTCATTTTAAGAATAGCTGCCCGGTTTTATTACAGCGTAATGGAGGACTATCTACTCCACGAGGTCGTGGTGGTTCCCAGTTAGCGCCCAGGGGTAGAGGTCGAGGTATGTCACCCCAGACACAGCATTCCCCTCCACCTCCACATTCTATGAACTACTTTGATCAACAAAATACTCAGTCTACACAGTATTACAATGATGATTACTATGTTGAAGGTGATAATGACGGTCTTCACGCTAACTAGGACAGCCATAGACAAAGTAAGGGAGTTGTATCGATTCCAGTAGATCAGAATGGGCCTTATGTTAATGTCACTACAATGGGTGTTTCAGAGCCATTTCTTTTAGATACTGGTGCGATGAGAAGTTCTATTATTCACTCCAAACTCCCTGGGTCACCTTTGTCTGGCTTAACAAACGTATCCGTAGGATTTTCTGGCGCCCCAGTTCATAGCCCGGTCTCTTGTCCTCTGCCTATTTCAATTGGTTCTTATGATTTGGAAGCTCTGCTTCTTTTAACGACTGGTTGCGGCGAAAATCTGTTGGGTTTGGATTTATTGAAAAGACTGCATGCAACAATATACTGTTCTCCTTCTGGTGTACATCTCGTTTTGGGGCAGAAACTGACTTCTCCAATGTATTTGTCTAAAGATCAATTTCCACCTAAATTTCTCTCTCTCCCTGCAACACTTTGGGCTACGGGTCCAAATGATGTTGGTTGTCTTGAGATCCCACCCTATGTTGTTACCCTCAAGCCCAATGCTAAATTGCCACGCATCCCTCAATACAATATTCCCAATGATGGTGAAAGAGCACTTTTTGCTATTATTTATGATTTGGTTCAGAAGGGTGTGGTCGAGGAGACGAGGGGAAATGTATGCAATAGTCCTGTTCTTCCAGTTCTTAAACGCACTGATCCTTCTCAGCCTCCTGTTTATCGCTTTGTTATTGATCTCCAGGAGGTTAATACAATTTTTGTACTGCAGTTTCCTGTTGTTCCAGATATCACTGCCCTGTTAACTATGATACCTGCCTCGGCAGCTTGGTTTTCTGTTATCGATCTGAAAAATGCTTTCTTCAGCATCCCCATTGGTGAAAAGAGTAGGGATATTTTTGGCTTCTCTTTAGGAGGCCGAAGTTTCCGGTTCAAGCGCGCACCCCAAGGCTATTGTGAAAGTCCCTCCATCTATAGCCAAGATCTGAAATGCCAGCTTGATGCTTTTCCTTTGCCACCAGGTGCTACCCTTATTCAGTATGTGGATGATTTATTGATTCCTGCTGATTCAGAGGATATTTGCAAAAACGTGACTATTGCACTATTGCGTCACTTGTCTGACCTTCACCATAAGGTTTCACCTTCTAAATTACAATGTGCCCACCAAGAGGTTACCTATCTAGGTCATCTCTTGTCGAAGGAGGGAAGGCGACTGACCCCAGGACGTATTCAAGCAATTGCACAAATGTCTGTGCCATCCACACAAAGAGAAGTGCATGCCTTTCTGGGCATTACCTCTTATTGTAGACAGTGGATTCCAAATTTTTCTTTGATGGCTAAACCTTTGTTGGCATTCACTTTGAAAGACACACCCCAACCCCTTCCTTGGACTGATGAATGTCAGAAGAGTTTTTCTGATTTACGTGCTGCTCTGCTCCTGTGTTGGGTACTCCGGATTACAGTAAGCCCTTCACGCTCTATGTCCATGAAAGAGAGGGTTGTGCGTTGTCAGTCTTAACACAATGATTTGGAGACGAGCAGCGGCCATGTGCCTACTTTTCGGCTACATTAGATCCAGTAGCCAAGGCATTGCCTAGTTGTCTTAAAGCTACAGCAGCAGCAGCAATTTCTATTTGTCAATCTGCTGGAGTGGTGCTTGATAACACTCTTATTGTCATGGTACCACATGCAGTGGATACCTTGCTAAATAGGACGAAAACGCAGCATCTTACAAGTGCTCGCTTGTTTGGGGATGAACTGACGCTCTTGGCTAGTCACATGCACATCAAACGATGTAACACTTTAAATCCAGCCACATTGTTACCTCTTCCAGAAGAGAAAGGTATTCAGGAACAACATGATTGTTTTCTCCGTACTGAGGAGGAGACAAAAGGTAGGATTGATTTGAAAGATACACCACTAATCGACCCGGATGGGATGCTATGGGTGGATGGCTCTTATTTTAAACTCCCTAATGGTGAAACAACTTCAGCTTACGCTGTTACCACCTTGCATACAATTGTGGAGACAGCACTCATCAGACATAATTCAGCTCAGGCGGCTGAACTGATAGCTTTGACCAGAGCATGTGTGTTATCTAAGGGGAAGAGAGTGAATGTATATACCCACAGCCAGTATGCGTTAGGTGTGGCACATAGCTTTGGTCGTTTGTGGAAGGAAAGAGGATTCTTTACCTCCCACGGTACTAAAATACAGCATGGTCAGTTGGTAACTGATCTTCTTGAGTCACTTGCTTTGCCTACTCAGATAGCAATCATAAAGTGTAGTGCGCATAAGAGGATTACTGATGATGTTGGTCGTGGGAATGCTTTTGCGGATGAGGTAGCGAAAGAAACAGCCAGAGATGCTATGAGTCACATGTATGTTGCGGGCCCTGCAAATTGGGTCAAGGAAAAAGGAATGTGTGAGGATACAATAGAAATTTTGAGATCGATTCAAGGAGAGGCTACAGAGAAAGAGTTGAGTAAGTGGAAAGAGAGTACAGGAATGTTAGACGCGATGGGATGTTGGATAGAATTGTCAGAACATCAGCGTTGGCTGTTACCAGATGCCTATGTACTGCCTGTAGTTGCTATGGCACATGGTCCAGCCCACATCAGTGCGAAAGGAATATGTAAGCTTCTGGCTCCAGTGTGGCTCAACGAAGGGATTCCAAAATGTGCAGATAATTTAGTGAAGCATTGTATCGTTTGCTTGATGCATAATCCAGGAAAGGGAACCCCAACTCCAGCAGGTCATTTTGCTCCCCCAACATATCCTTTTGAGGTGTTGCAAATTGATTATATTCACATGGAACGATGCAACAATCTCAAATATGTTTTGGTGGTGGTGTGTGCCTTCTCCAGATGGATAGAGGCCTACCCCCTGAAAGACAACACTGCTTTGTCCACTGCTAAAGTTCTTCTGAAAGAGTTCTTCCCTAGGTTTGGTTTGCCGCGCATTGTCTGGAGTGACAATGGAAGTGAATTTGTGGGCCAAATTATGAAAAAGGTGTGTGCCGGTCTAGGTATCGTCCAAAAATTCCATGCGACGAACCATCCCCAATCAGCAGGTTTGGTAGAGTGCTATAACGGCACTCTCAAACTTAAGCTTGCAAAGGTACAGGCCAGCACGGGACTTGCCTGGCCTGATGCTTTATCTTTGGCTCTCCTATCCACTAGAACAGCTGTACATTCTCGTTTGGGACTCAGCCCATACGAGGTTGTTTTTGGGCGCCCGGCTAATGTTTGGGGAGTCCCTCGCCCTAAAAAGTATTCTGACATACAGTATCCAATGCTGATTGATTACTTGCATGACCTCACCACTAAATTACGTGTTCTCCACCAACAGGTTCGAGACGCTTTACCAGAGGCCTCCACAGACCCAGGTCATTCTATCCAACCGGGAGACTGGGTCTGTGTGAAAAATTTTCAGAGGACAAGGAATTTGGAGCCTCGTTGGAGGGCGCCTCGACGGGTTCTTCTAGTCACGCGTACAGCAGTGAAGGTCGAAGGGTAAAAGAACTGGATCCATGGCGTGCACTGCAAAAAGGTGCCCTTGCCCTTGCCTTTTGACCAGTGGGTCCGTAAGGGTGTAGGTGATTTTGAAGGCGAAAGGGTCTCTCGGTTTGTACCTTTCAGTAGTGCACACCTAGATGGAGCTCGGTCAGAGAAAGAAGATGACGACGTTTTACAAGAAGCAGTACCGCCACATCTTCGATTGAACACTACAGATCCACAGACACTATTTCAGGACCAAACTGTACTGAACAGAACTCTACATAATTTAAGGCCTAGACTGGTCAAGGACACCTGAAATTTTCATCTCTTTTATGACATGCATCATCTGTCCAGGTTGCAGGGTCACGGTAGGAGTCTTGGTTCGTGACCTGTATAGTGGCTAGTCCCCGAGGACTTGCAGTGTCATAGGACGGCTAATAATCACAGCCAAGTGAGTAAGGACGATTGCCGTGAGCAACTATTTTAGAGGATGGATGTCAAATTGGGAAAGAATAATAAGAAGGAAGAGATGAAAAAGAAATATTGGAAATTAGTGTACAGTCAATGTGGCATAACATTGTGTGTTCTTATGTTTTCTAGTATCTTATTGGCTTGTATAGGTTGGATTGTTCATGCTATGCAGCACAAATCTGTCCCTACTTCTATTTCTTTGCCTTTTCATTCTACTATCTCCCCACACCAATTATATACGCTTCCCCAACATGAACTAATCAGGAGAACAGAATATTTTAACAATTCATTTGTCCAGTTATTGCATCAACACCAATTCTTAATCAACACAACCGACTGCTGGGTATGCGGACTTATGCCTCATACCACCGAAAAAGGGATGCCATATTTAGCTCTTCCATTTTCTTATGAAGGTTCCGCTTGGGCCTATTTTGTGATGTTTTCAAATGCATATCAGAACCAATTTAGACGTCCAGCTGGTTCATATGGTAGTGGACAAGATTTTAGTCATAGTTCTCTGATAAAACGTATAGTGGCTATGGCTAGAATTGTGGAGAATAGTAAGATTCCTGTTGATGAGAAACGGGCATATAATGCTTGGAACGTGACTCGTTACGCCACTAGCCTTACAGATAGGATTAAACAGGGAAAATCTCCACCAATTTGGACTGTGCCTCATCAAGGTAACTTTTGTTTACAAATAAATGGCCAGACTACTGACACTGAACAAGGAAAGAGTGTTTGTTCCCATACATACATTCACACATCTCAGAATTCACCACCGTTAGTGCCATCCCAGGGCACGTATTTTGTCTGCCACGATAGACCGTACACGTGGCTACCAACGGATTTTTCAGGAACATGCTATATAGCCTTTCTTCTCCCCCCTACATACACTGCTCCTTCGGGACATCACAGAAACAGATATGGCAGAGGGATTATTGATTCCAAAGACACGGCAGGACAAGAGGGAGGTGATTTCCTTAAAGGATTTCTTCCCTTTTGGGGCCCAATGGCCAACAGTAGAAACATGAGACAATTGGTTTGTGTTGTTGAGACTACCATAGATGTCACTGTGGGAGCCTTGAGCAATCTCACAGCTGAACTTCAGGCGGATCGTCTCATGACATTGCAGAACAGGATTGCTCTGGATGTTATTCTTGCAGATCGTGGTGGAGTTTGTAAATTGATCGGATCTAGCTGTTGCATTTATATACCTGACGACGCCACTACGGTATACCAAGCCATCTCCAAATTACATGTGATCTCCGAGTCGATTCATCAGGACGAAGGAGATTGGTCTTTGTTGGAATGGTTTTGGGGATTACTGTCCAAGTGGGGATGGAAGGTATTAACAGTCCTTGGAGTGATTTTGGCCATAATTTTTTCCTGTTGTCTCTGTATGCAGTGTGGCCCAGCCATCTGTGGTCTTTGTGCCACTATGTGTGTCCCAAGGCCTGTGCCACGGAAGACGGAGAGCATTAAAATGATGTTGCAGCAACAGCTTGATGACCTCATGGCCATTGACGTCAACTCAGATTAAAATGAGTCTGTGTGTCTTGCCTGAGTAATGGCAAAAGGAGGGTTTGAGGTAATTCAGTTTCCGATCTCGTTCGTATTTAGCCACCATTTAGTGTCTTTCTGCCATTTTGTGTTGCCCTCACTCAGGCGGCACGGCGAACGAAGAGTTGTTTTTCCTCATCCTACTGCAACGTGTCAAATAACCTCCTGCCTCTGTTTATAGCTGGTGTCAGGGTCCGGCCGACTCCACTAATCCTCGTCTGGTCTGACTGATCCCTGTTCCAACTATCTGTTGGTACGCACCATTCTTTCCTGACTTTATCTTATCCTCTGACCTTCGCTATTCTTTACTCGTATTCTCTCGTTTCACAACTGTCCTCTGGGCCATACAAATGTGTCCTGCCACCTGCAAGTCGACTTATAAACACTACCACTGATTAACTTGTGGGGAAGCGTGACAAACACTGTTGGGAGAGAGGCTTATTTGCGTCACTTAATATCTTGTTTTTACATTCTTCTCATTGGTTGACCCTGTATGCATTGGGAGTGTTCTTTGTGAATATGTATGTTATAAAAGATTGTGCGCCACGAAGTAAAGTGGCAGTCTCCTAAGAACATACCGAGTGTACTTCTGGGACAACTGTACTTAGCTGCAACTAATAAACCCTATCTTCTACGCCTAACGGAGTGTCCCGTGTCTCTGTTCGACAAAGCAGGTGAACTCAGGAGATTAAGGCGTACCCTGTGCCGCCAGGCCCCTAAGGTCTTGGTTCTTCAATGGGAGCAATAATATCCCAGGCCCAGATGGATGGCAAAATATGTGGACTGAATATTTACAAAACAAAGAGTTATGCATGAACTTTAAAGTTCATCAGGTCTATGCATGAGTAACTCATCCAGCTCAGGATTTTACGTTGTTTTCTGGGGCTTATAGTTTTCTTCATCCCAATGGGGATTCAGGACTTCAAGTACCCAAATGCAGTGCAAATATTGGAAAAGAAAGGAAGAGGCACTGGGCCTGGAATTTGCAGGCTCCAATATGTAACCTTTGAATGGTTTTCAGGGAATTTGATTATACAGACAATATGCTATGTCAATTGTGCCAGCTCCTGTAAAGCAGCAGATACAAAAGTTCAATGGTCACCTCTGATTCAGAGGCCCGGGAAGAGTCTCCTTGGTTTCAGGCAGCAAATCTCTAAACTTTAGAAGGACTGAGTCTAACTGACCCCCTTTAGTACCAGCTTCTACTCCGAATCCATCAATACTTCAGTAATTCCAAGGGACAGGTGATCATTTTCTTTCTTCTCTGTAGGCAATGCAAAAACATAGTAAGATATCACTCAACAAAACCTCTTCTTGGTATTCAGTGTGTCCCTGTTCCTGAGCTCAGTGAATCAAGCATTGTTGCAGGCATCCATTTGCAGTGTGGGGGTGCTGCCATCAATGTCATGTCACAGAAGTCATAGGACTTGTGAAAAATCAGAGCATCCACTCATTTTTTATAAAAAATAAAGTATCTTTATTAAGTTTGATCCTATTAACATCTTTGTGTCCATCACACCGCAGGATTACAATACCAATGTGCTTCATTTGTGCTTTCCTAGCTGCTGGTACATTTTGAAATGTTTGTACAGTTACTTTACAGGTGTTTAACTTTTGTTGTGTGTAAACTGACATCCTACAGCAAACCAGCAAGATTGTCAGATGCTTCATTTTACCAAATTCTCTAACTTTGCAGAGAAAGAAAACAAGAATCTCCCTGTTAAAACGATTAAGCAGCACTTTGAAGAGATAACCTGACATTTGACCTTTGTGTTTGACCACTCAGCAAATGTGACAAGATAAAAAACAATTTAAAGAGATCTTTATTGATCATTCACCTTTGTAACTCCTGCATGGCTATTTTGGAGGTGCTACTGCACCCTCCACTTCCAGGGCCTATGTCCATTTGTAATCTACAAGGGAAATTGTAAAATTCTAGCATAGCAACCTCAGTCAGCCATCGTTCAGGGGCTGGTGCGTTCTCTTGCATCACATTAGGCAGTATTAACTCCTGCGAGGGTACTTCAAAATGGAAAGACAGTGGTTGCAAGCTATCATACAAAAATAGTCTGACTCACTCTTAAATATGATGCCCTAACATCTTTAATTTGCTGCATCACTGTAAGCCTCTAGCTAGTCAAGGCTGAGTTTCATATTTCAGAGCAAATTCTGCTCAGGCATCAAAGCAAGTCAGGTCATCTCTCTGTAGCCACAGCTATGCCTCCCAAACCATGTGGGCATTCGTCCTATAATGCTACATAATTGTATAAAAGTGCATTGCCACACAGCACCATGCCCATGGGGGTTATCATTGTACTCCTTTCATTTTTTTTTTTAGTTTGCAGTAAAAATATAGTACCTCCCTTTCTGAACATAATTCTTCACATAGCTACTAGAAGCACTTGTTCTGTATACTATTTTTTCAAGTACAACCCTTTTTAGTACCGGCCTGGAGTCAGTTTTATCACCAGCTTCATATTTACCAAACAATAATAATTTTCATGCATACAAATACACACTGCCCTCTTCATCATTAGTTTGAGTGCCGCATTCGTATTTTGCTTCTGCCCATCATAGCATACAGTATGGAGCAATGTGTCAGCCCATTTAAGCCACTGGTTCTCTTGACTATGAGGCAGCCCTGTTCTAGAGGGTGGGCCTGGCCCTCCTTAGATAGCCCCGTGGCCCACCCCAGGCCCATTCACAAGCAGAAAAACATCTTTTGTTCTTTTTCTTAATGAAAAAACAAATCACACGTGTGTGCAGCCTTGCTATCAAAGTCTTACTGTGTAACTTTCATGTCTAACGTCCATGCCTTGAACGACTTTAAGTGCCCGGAGGCAAGGGTGAGGTCACAGGGTATGGCTGCTATGCTGTGCAGCAGTAGCGACTGGTGTGCGGTTGGAGTGGAGGGGCGGGTTGGGGGTGGAGCGAAAGAGGAGGCGACGGATGAAGAAAACAAGAAAATAAAATGTAAAAAAAGAAAGAACTTACCTGCCACATTGCGCCAGCAAAAATGCTGCTCTTCTCTTTCTTCGTCCTGCACATAGGCTCCCAGCCTCCCCCGCGGCCAATCCTGATGCTGCTCTTATGCATGAGAGCAGCGCCAGGATTGGCCTGAGCGTCCTCGATTTGCGCTCCCAGCGAGACTGGGGGCCTGTGACTGCTGCCTCCAACCCAGCAAAGCAGCTGGGGTTGGGGAGAGCTTCACTGCGCATGACGTTTTGACCAGCCTGAGACAGCCAGACAAACCGTCATGCGCAGTGAATCACAGTGCTATCCACTCTCCCTCCTGCCCTCCCCACGATGGCCCCGCCTCCAAGCCTCACTCAATGGAAGACAAATAAAACGATTATAAACATGTTTTATTATCATTTTATTTTTCGAATTTTGAATCTGTCGGGGGCAACGCTCCTCCACCATAGAGGAGGAGCCGCCCCTGCTGTGCAGTGTAAATGGAAGGGGTACTTGAGACATCCCCAGTATGTTGAGACAGCAAGCTCCTTTCACATATTAATTAAGCTGTGGTGCTATTCCTTACTTATGGCCAGGATCACTGGAATGATGTGCCTGGGGAAAACCACATTATGCGGCAGGATTGACTAAATCATGTGGAAACAAAATTAAATTACACAGTGAAATTTGGCACATTTTGTGATAGAATTCCTTCATTATTTTTACACATTGACACTGTCTTGGCAAGGGTTTCACCTCGTTAGTACTAGTTTGACACCAAAAAGCAGCAATAGGCAACCGAATGGTGACCAGTCAACCTTTGGAAAGGGTTTCCACTGCGCAGCAACACAAACTTCTGCGTTTTTAGTAACTTATGATCCATTTAAGCATGAAATAATGATTTCCTTAAAATCTGCAATCTATGCAGCAGATGATGGATTACATGACAAATGTGGCAAATCTATAGTCATGCAGAGTATGCTGCAGCGGCAGAATCGCATAATTCCATTTTCCCTGCTTATGATACTATATTGAGCAAAAAACTGGCAATGACAAAGTTTTAACTCTTCTTAAGTGAAAAATCTTGTCAAGTTTCACTAATACAAAACAGATACAGAATGGGAATGAGCAGTGCAAGTGCCAATCATACAAAGAAAAGCTTTGGCAACATGTGCTGTCACTATCCTGCCTCCGCCCCATCTCCCAAGTTGCTTGCCAAAGGCTGGGCTTGCTAATACAATTAGAAGAAACTTAAAACATACACTGATATAATTGTATAAATTATAATATCATAAAATTATAATTAGAAGGAACTTAAAGGGCGGACACCCCACTTTGAGACATCAGTGACTATGCATTTATTCTCTCCCTGCAAATTCCCTCATTTTGTCACATGAATAGACAGAAATGGATTATTGTCTGGGCCACTGAAATTATGCACTTCTACAGCTGCAGCGTATTTCGCGTAATTATGGATTTGCCACACTTGCCACATAACCCATCATCTGCTGCGTAATTTGTAAATTTTAACAAAAAGCACCTTAAATGGATGACCATTACTAAAATGCAGTGATGTATTGCTGCACAGTGGAAGGCCCTTCCCAAAGGTTTACTCGTCACCTTTCAGCTGCTTATTGCTATAGTTGTATTTTAAACTGGTATTAATAAGGCTAAACCTTTTTCCACATAGTGTTAACTTGTAAAAAAATGAAAAAATTATAAGGGTATACTACCGTGCAATACGCTGCATGATTTAGTCAACCCTCCTGCATAATTTGATCCTGTCCTTTTGCATAATTTCGGAGGACTTGATTAAAGCACTGATGCTCCTCCAGTCTTAAACTGATTGGAGAGAAGGGTGAGGCGGAGAGAGGGGAAGGTGAAGCAGAGAGATGGGAGGGCAACAGGGAGGAGACTGAGGCAAGAAGGAGGATAGTGAGAGCAAAAGGAGAATGGTGAAAGGGAGAGAAAGAGGGTGAGTCGGAAAGACAGAGAAGTGCAAGCAAGAGTGAGAGGAGGGCGAGGAACAGATAAACGGATGAGGAAGAGGGAGATGGGTGAGGTGGAGAGGGAAGGCTGAGGTGGAGAGGGAAGGTTGATGTTGTAATAGAAGGGCGAAGTGTAGTGAGAGTAAGATGACGCACAGTGAGAGGATTGCAAAGTCAGGATAGAGAGAAAGTAGGATAAGGTGGAAAGAGGAGGGTGGGGCGAGAGAAAGGGTGTAGTGGAGAAGGTTAAGGGCACAGCAGGGAAACAGGTAGATAAGGTGGGGAAAGAGTAGGATGATGTGAAGAGAGAAGAGAGTGAGGTGGGAGATAGTGGGAGGAAATGAGTGGGACAGCAGAGTGAAGTGGAGAGACAGGAAGGGGAAGTCAGAAGAAAGGAGGGCGACACAGAGAGAAAGGAGAGTGGGGTGGAGAGAGCAGAAGAGATCAAGCCTATATGTTTAAGCCCATAGAAATACAGAGCCAAAACTAGTAGACAGAACTCGGCAGTAGGTTTGGTATGAAACTCACACCCGTAAAAGACCATCCAGCATGCCCATATCTAGCTCCCAGACACCTGGAAGTCTCTGGTCAGCCCCACACATTTTTCTGGCCTATGCGTCATTCTTCATAGCCAAACCAGATCCTAGAGCCCGGCTTGCTATGAGTGACAGTATTTTGCTTGTACACATGTGCGCAACCACCTAAAAATAGTGCACTTCAAGTTGCAAGGCTGGAGCCCAATCTCTTCTTTCATTTAATATTTTTAGGTCATGCTTTAGCTGTCTGGTGAGAGCTCACGTCATCACAAATCAAACACTTACAGATGTATACACACATATGCATTCAGACAGAGAAAATGGCTTTGGTATAGCCCCTTTCTCACATTGACTACCGATGCTCAGGTTTAGGCACTGGCTTCAAGATATGCCCCACATTGTTGATATTAGCCCATGGCCTTTTGTTGATGGGATCTCCACGCACATACCGGCATTTATTCCATTTTAGGGGTGGTTACAGACAGCTTAAGCATTCTTTTATTTTGATTTTTATAAAAGGAAACAGTTATTTGTTCTATAATGAAGCAAAACGCCCATGAACTTCCAAGTCCCAGGCTTCCTCCTCACACCTGGAGTCTGCCACTGCTCTGTGAGGCCCACCCTTCCTTTTAGTGAGCATCCTCCCTGTGATCAGTTTCTAGCATGTCACCCAGGTTCTCTCTCTCTCTCCTGGAAGGAAGAGTTGCCAGAGACCAACTTTCAAGATTGTCATGGATGCTGTGTCAGCACTCCGCTCCATTTCCGTGTGGGTGCGGTGTGAGCAATAGCAGTGGCGTAACAAAACGTGAGCCCCCCCCCCCTGCAAGATATGCTGAAGGAGCCCTTCACACTCACATCAGTAGGGCCTGAGGGGGCCCTGTCCATTATGGGTGAGCCTGGGGACCCCCACTCCGCAGGGGCTGTGGGTGCCTTTGTTACACCCCTGAGTAATAGTAGCTGCATCTTCCCTTCCCCGGCAAAAGAGATGGGATTCTTCAAATCATAAACACTAACACAATATAGTACCAACTCTATGTTAAACTGTATCATCTGCTTGCAACATCGTCAAAGTGTGCTTCTCCTAACAATGGTCCCCTGGGTACAGCTTTCACATGCTAGCCATGGACAATGCTGGGGTGAGGAGCGCAGCAACTGGGCTGGGAAACCTACTGGTCGGTGGTATGTCTAAGGAGCCGGGTGGGGAGAGGCCATGCAGCTAGAGTGCCTTGATGGAGACAAAACTACAGTACAGTTTCTAAACAAGATCCCACATCACCACTCCAAGGACACAGTGTTCTCTTCAAGATTGAGTGGGCAAGAAATATTTTTGGGCCCTTGTTCAGAACAACTTTGAATTTTATTACACGTGTTCTGCTAGTTTCAGCCCTGTGAAGCCAAACCAAACAATATTGAATTAAATGCTAAAGGTTAAGGCAATTTAGAGAAAAGGTTACCTTCCCCGGGGGCCCCTGGAAGGGATTGGCCCTGGTAATTACCCACTTTGCCCATGCCTTAAAACATTCCTGCAAGGAACATTACCTATAGACAAGAAAACAAAAAAAGTCAGTGCAAGGGTGGGAGCGATAAAGCCCAGCTGGTAAATTCGAGGTTCTCAGGTGATAGCTGAGGTGGAAAGATGTGCTTGGAAGGTACAGTTCGCACCCATTCAATGACCCAAGATCCCCGGAGAAGCATGGGCTAGAGAGAGCACCTCAAGAGACAGTCGAAACAAGCCTCAAATTCAGAGCACTAGCTGCTTCCATAGGCTCTAGGCTTTAGCTCTTTGTGGCACATAAATCATGGCAGTGGCACCCCATTGATAGGGCCCCTCTGTCGAAGATGACGAGGAGTCACCCGAATCTCCTAATATCTCAGAGATATTCATTGGCTTTGGGTTGAATGGGGCACCAAGGGTTGTGGTCCCCTTGGTGGGGAGGCCACGCCCCCCACACCGCAGAGGCCAGAAGGACCTGCGTTATTCTCCTGCTCCCACTCTGCAAAGAGGGTTGGTAGCAGAAAAGTGCCACTGCAACCACACTCTTATTCACACAATCTGACAGCCTGTTTTCATCTAGCTATTATCGTGTCACTGCACACCTGCGTTACTTTTAAACTTGATAATTACATGACATTTTAAGTCCCCTTATCCCTGCTGCGACGCCTTTGAAAGACTGAAAGGGCAATATTCCTATATTGGCCAGGCTTACAGATCCCCCATTATCAGCTGCAGGGAGTTCACTCTTCCAAGTCTTGTATGGCTTATGCTTCTAAGGCTCGTGAAACTATCCGAACCCCATGAGGACAGCCGACTAAAGTGCAAAATACAATATCACTATTGCAGAGGAATATATATTTCACCAAGCTGTAGATGTGATTTGTGCTAAGGGAAGATTTTTAATGGCTGTAGGGATTTGGCAGTTTTGTCAAATGAGTGTATATGAAATCTTATGTTTTTGTTTCAAAGACTAGGGTCTTAAATAAGTATTTTATTACTACTACTGTATTTCACCTAATGGTTACTAGTTTGAATCCACCAGAACCTCTCTGTTGGAAAACAAATGTATACCCATATGTATGTACTACATAGATATGATAGTTCCAATTCCCGCCCCCACTATCTCAAACCTAAAGAGCTATCTATTATGTTGATTATTTTAATAAATGTACTATGCCATTAAATGGTCTATCACTGAATTTAACCTTACATACCTGAACTCATACACAGGCTAGAAGTGCAAAATTGACTACGGTGTTTGTAACCATGGCACTGTAATGTAAGATTCTGCCTTTTGAAACAACCATTGGCAAAGCCAATAGGTCTGGACTTGGCAAGATTGCATTATTTTTCATGTATTTATTTTTGGCAAACATACAGTAAAAAAAAAAGTAAAAATGCCACCAAGTACAGTAGGTGTGCATGTTTCCCAAAAAAGTAAAAAATGACTCATTGCAAAAATATATTAATGTAGGCATTGGCAACACCAAACATTTGCCCTCCAAAAGGTGAGTTGCTACATGTTGGCCTTGGAAATGCATTTTATTCTATCATTCTACAAAAATTAAATGCCTGTCATCATGCCACTTGTGACATGAATATGTGAGCCCCTTGAGGCTATTTTGGAATGGTTTAATTCCAAAATGGCCGCTGTGTGCTCACATGCCTGCGTGGGCATCTTGAAGCATGCATCATGTAGCATGCACATGATGCATGCATCGTCATACAGTGGAACTATTATTGCCTATTTTACTTTACTCTTTCAGCATGGCTACTAGCCATTTTAGAATGATAAAATATAACAATATAAACAGAAAGTGCACAGAAAGCTAATAGTTAAGCCAATTGGCTGGTAGTACTGTGCCGCTGCCTGTCCCTTGAATAATATGTAATGTTCAATGAGCATTTGCAGGTAAGAGAACTTATTGTCATACAGCTAGCAACGGGTTGAGATGTAGACAGAAAAAGAAGAGCCACAAGACCGGCCTTCAACCAACCCAACTGCAAACAAAACTCTTTTTAAACCAATGTGTGAGAAGGAGGAGTGAGTGCAAGACTTTAATAAGAAAGGAGGGCAAACACCCTAGAGGGCGAACTGGTGAGTGTGACATGTAATCAAATGTGTACTGTTACCCACCTCAAGGGTAATTAGGTTATCCTCTCAGGAGGATGAAAGGCTGAGAGTTTCAGGGAACAACTTTTCCAACCCTCATCGGAATGACGCAAAGAAAACACAGACACGAAGTCTCCGGACCAGATGAAAAGAATTTGCAGGCACCAATGCTTATTGGCTGGCCCACAAACAAATAATGACCGCCCCTTCACCTGGGAGAAAATTCACAGGATATGACGGTCATTATTTGTTTGTTTTTCACAAACTGCAGTTTATGGGAGTCTGGTGCTAGAAAACAAAATGGTTTGGTGCCACAAACATGGCTGACACACGCCAGACAATTTGTGCCATCACAGAAGCTACTGTGGCAGTGGTGTTGGCTCATGTGAGGGCACAGAGCTGACCACAGGATCTCTTCATATGGCAGGCAGCAGTCCAGCCGTGGTGGCTCAGGAAAAGACCCTGACTATTTCAGGCCGTCCGCCAGAGTCTAAATTGCCACCCTTGCGTTTTGTTCTCTTTTTGTGTGCCCTTCATCTGCACACAGTTGTCTAGGCAGTTTCAGAAGTATAAAATGTGCAAAATCACCTATTGTGTGTGTTTTATTTCTTGCAGTATTTGTTGAGGGTGCTTTTCATGCTTTAATGTTGAACCACATGATACAGGAAAAGCTAGAGTAAAAGCAATTCAGAGACCATTGGAGCGTTGCAGTTTTTACTGAATTGCAGCATGAATTTGCGCCCTTGACACATATTTTTTTTTACATTTTGATCCCTGAAGCTACTAAAAAGACGGCTTGCTATTGAAGGGCGGTTCGGTACATCTGCCTCTCCAGGCAACGCCTTAAGCACAGCTTGCACAGACAGGTTTGTCGCAAATATTTGGAATCGCAGCATTCAGCTTTGACACTTTCTGTGCTGAACTGTTTTCCTTTTAGATTTGCTCCATTGCTTTTCTTTATTTATCTTTTATGATTTAACATACAAAAGCTGACATACTGTTGGCATAGGCTGAGCTGCCCAAGAAGCAGAGCCAGACAGAACATGTCTGTTGGCCCTCATGAAAAAAGTGCCCCACAGTGCAAAAAAGCTCTTCCTTGCATGAATTTAATCACGTGAGAATTCATTTTCGCTGACATTAATTGAAATTCAAGACCTCTGGCACTTGTAACAAGGCAGAGGAATGTCCCTCATGTTTGTGACACAGTAACCCCTCTGTCAAACTCTAAATCATTCCCTTAGTGCTAGAGGTCAGACACCACATAGTCCTTTTGAGTCTCCAAGACAGAAGTCTCACCATTTCAAATTAAAAGAAGAGAAAGTGATAAAGTACAGTTACTAGAGAGCTCAACCAGTAGCATTCAACCATTCCTGAATGGTAAGGACACTGAACTGTAGTTGAGATTTTCAGAAGGAAATTATGTTTCTCAGCCTCAATCAGTGAGCCTCATTTGAGCCTTACCTAGCCGGACTGTATAATCCGATTAATATTTGTAATTAAACAATCAAAGCTCAACCAGGTTTTCAAAAGAAGCTGAAGGAATAATTTACATATTCAGCAAAACCAAATGTAGAAATCGAGGCTTAACTGAGCATCTGTCCAATGGAATTGCCCACATCTGCTCTCTCAGCTAGCTCTAAAGATTCAGTGGTGTTTATGATGATGTCCAAATGCTGTGAAAAAATGGGGAGTGAGCCATTAATGACAGTTTTTTGAAGGGGTAGCCTGCTGTACTTGGGTGTGCAGAGAACTGATGATATATGTAAATGAAAGTCACAATCAAGGGCACCGCGAACCCCATGCTGTGGCAGCTCAAGTGGGGGTAACTACTATAAATTGGTTAATTGTACATTTGCCTCCTCAGTCTCCATGGCTACAGACAACAATGATCTTAGGGAACAGCAGGGCATGACAGGGGTCGGGGTCAAGTGTTGTGATGTAAGTCAAGTTTACAGGAAGCTGCCTTTTTTGTGGTAGTGCCAATGTAAGGGCACACCATTCGAAAAGTACAAACAACCCTTATTGGTTTACACAGCTTAAATTAATAATCCCAAGTGCTCTCTTTGTGGCTGTGTGATCGAACAGCTTAGGCTCATCAGAGGGCACTTTATAAAAATAACACAGATTTTTATATAATTTTAGACATCAAGATAATCAGAATCAGGTAAGTACTTCTGGAGTTATGGGTTTTTGTAGCAACAGAAAATAACAGTTGAATAATGTTTTTGAGGTAAGAGCCTAAAATGCGGTAATGTTATCCTGTTGGAGTAACATACAATGCATAGGTATACGTGCTGAGAGGCCACGTTCAAGAAATGACCAGCAGTTCGGTTTAACCTACCCTCGTGTGTCCGGGTGAAGAGTTGCTAGTTGTGTTGGCAGCCTCGAGCACTACATGGTAAAGTCTATGGAGAAGTGCCTGCAAAAAGAAAGGCTGTAAGTGTGGACTTGGGGAAAATTCCGGCAGAACCCAAAGGGTGGCTCTGCTCTTGAGGGTCTCTGGAGCACAGAGACACGGTCAGTTTATATGAACCTGGAAGGGGGGACTCAGGTGCAGAGGTGCTTTGTCCGGCGGGTCGCTGTATTTAGAGACTCTCACTTGGCTTTGGTGATCTGGAGAGGGAGAGAGAACAAGACAGCAGGGCCACTCTCAATGAAGATCTTGTGGATCCCAAAGTCCCTCGATGGCAGATGGGTGTTGGAGGTGTCCAGACTGGACACGCAATCAGACTTGCAATGGCTCCGGTACCTAGGGTATTGGTGCTGAGAGGCTCCGGGAGGGATCACCGTCTCAAGACTTTGTAAAAGCTATGGGGCTGGCGTCCTGGACTCATAAGAGCATCTTGCTGGTGAGTTGCTCCCTCGGTGCGCCCAATGGACAGCAGGACGAAGTACCAGGTCGATGCAGTCGGTGCCTGCTGATACTGGGGGGTTGCTCCTCCACCCCAAGGAAGATGCTGCTTAGTTGTTGGAAGGTAGGAACAGTCCTCCAAGGGTTTGGGGAGGTTTTTCAGCTTCTGGACAAGGCGGTGCAAGCAGCCAGGCAAGATTAGACCCCAATCATACTGTGGGCCCTCTGTTCTCATGACTTTGGCTGTTGTTTGTCCTTCTTTCGGTTCCCAGTAGACAAATCTGAGTTCTTGGTGTCAGGGGAACCCCTAAATACTGAATATAGAGGTCTTTAGGGGAGTGTAGGATAGCAGCCAATTCCCTACTTACCCCTGGGGTGATTACACCCCCTATGTGACCACTTCCTGGGGAGAGTGGGCATAAACTGGACCCAGAGTTCCTAGTTTCACCAAATTCATGGTGAAACTCTTCCTTGGCTGTCCACTTTTGATGGCCCACTTTAGGGGTGTGCCAAGCCTGAACATGTGACACACCTTCTGACTAATGCATTTCCTACCTGCTCTGGTGCCAAGTGGGCCCCAAGACAAGGGGTGGCGTTCCCCAGGTCTGGGGGAGAAGCGGTTGTCACATATCAAAGGCAGTAGAGGCTTTGAAGCCTTGACATGCTAATTCACTAGCTATGTGGCTGTAGGAGGTGTGAACACCTTCCTCCGGAGCAGGCATTGTTTCTGCCCTCTGAGTGTGTGGGCTCTCACCTACAGGATGTCGGTAACTTGTCTGTCGTGTTAGACTGGGTGATACCAGTCAACCAGCACACTAGAGGACTAGTAGGTTTTCAGGGGGCACCTCTAAGTTGCCCTCCGAGTGCATGTCATAATTGTTGGGTGCCCGGAGCGTGGCCGTCATGAGCGTGATCTTCCATCGCGGTTCGTGAGTGCCTCGCTCTGCGCTGCGTGCAGCATCATTCAAAGGGATTGGGAGTTGGGTGAGTGGTGATGATATGGCCGTTAGGGGCATTCTACGTTTGCTACTGAACTTGTGAAGATGCAATAAAGAGCATCTCCTGGTCTACTACTTCTGTCTACTATTATTCCTCATTGAACTTAATTCTCCACAATAATATAACTAGTACTGGCATCAGTACAGGTTTATTAAGACAAGGTGTTTGATAACAAATACCATTGGTTTCAGTAAAGCTATCATGTACTTGGGTAAGTAGTAATTACCAGTGCCCAGCATGTGTCCTTAAGATGGCTACCTGATCACTTGCAATATCTAGTACTGGAACTATACATCACAGGGGCCTATCTGCTTATGCAAATAGGCCTTCACATATAATATTATGCAAGCTGCCTTAGGGCTTTAAGGCCTGCTGTAGGGGTGACTTACATATAGGAGTGTCGTGTAGCCTGGCTCAGCACACAGGTAGTGTGCCATGTCAAGTTTTCACAATGGTTTGCGCCATTCCATGCATTGTGCAATAGCAGTCTGCATTCAGTTTATTGTGTGGGTCCCCTTTGGGTGGCATAATGCATGCTGCAGCCCAAAGGGACCCTCTTTAGTACCCATGCCCTGGGTACCAGGAGTACCATTCACTAGGGACTTAAAGGGGTGCTAAAGGCCTTGCAAATTGGGTTACAATTAGGCATTTGCCTTATTTTAAGGGATAGAGTACTGGCGATGTGGGCCTGGTTAGCAGGGACCCTGTGCACTTTCAGTAGAAAGCATCAGTACTAGGGCAAAAAGTGGAGGTGACTATGTCAGAAAGAGGCACTTTCCTTTCAAAGTTCAGTAAAGGAGAAAGAAATGAGGCACATGAGATAAAAAGTGACAAGAGAGCAGCAAGTAATTGGAGGCAGAAAGGCGTTTAAGAAAGCAAAATGCCTGACTAGAATCTATAAAGGGGAAAGATGATAGATGGGTGGAAGCGTAGTAGGGTGGATGGATAGGTGAGTCGATGTAAATGTGGCAGGAACGATTTTAGGAAGGGCCGGGCTCACTTGCTTCGCATCACTTAGAGATTTTGTTCAAAGTTGGGATATTTTAATTTTCTGGTTAATCCCTTGGTCACAGGGCACACAACAGTTGCAGTGCACAACAAACATCGTCCAATAGAACACATTAGAGAGAATACCGTGCACATGTAACCCAAGGTGGATGTGCCATGTTGTTAGTTATTTCTGAGCTCACAATAGAACCCATCTTCATAGCAAACAATAAGCACAATAGTTTTTAGTACCTCACAACTGCACGAAACATAATAGTAAAACAGCAAAACCATAGCTATAGTTACTTCATTAAAATTCTGTGGGCCAGGTGATGCTCGTACTAGTACTAATCGCATGCACAAGACCTCCAACGTCATATCCCAAACAACAGTACAATAAAAAAAATGTTCTCTGAATGTTACCTGCACACACAGCACTGACGATATTACTCAAACAGAAAACAGACTCCGCTCTGGGGCAAAATCCTGGAGACCTGGCCGAGAAAATACCCAAATCTGACAGATCTGTGAGGCCGTCGCAATGGCAATACAGACTATGCAGATCTCTGGCAACATAATGTTGTGTCGGTTCTGAGACGGCACAATAGAAATGGACGAGGAACTTGAGACGTCATAAGTCTGTTTGAAAGAAGACACGTGCTGGCCCTTCCCAAGTGTTTGTGTGCCCTGTAAATATGCAGAAGGGGGGATGATTGAAGTACAGCTCTGAGTCCAAGCAGCACCACGCGTGCTGACAGCCCAGCAGCTGCGGGGGATTACTGTCTGCTCAGAGGTATGCTGAGAATGCGGGCTTGAAAGCTGGCACATGCATTACAGTCTCCTGTGATTCCCTACACGGCACCAAGACTTGAGAATTGAACTATGGCTATTTTGGGCCACAAAGCATTTTTTTTAATTTCTGAGTTCAGATTTTAAGTTTCCTCAAAAAATTAAGTGCTTGCGCCCAGAAGGATCTGTGAAGATAGCCTATTCTTAATGCTTCATACCTCTGCAATGTAATTTATGGATTCATTGAGGCTCGTGTGGGTTACCGTCTTACACATCTGTCTACCAACCATAGACGAACTGCCTGTGTTATTGATTCCAGAAGTATCACACCAGAAGGCAATCACTCTGAAAGCTACATCAAAAGCAGGGAGTTTGGTGATTGATAGGGCCCGTGATACAATCGCCCTGCTTGCATTTCATTTCATTTGTCTAAAGAATCCCTTCTTCTGCACTGTGCATCAGGGATAACCCTCAAAGGAGCATTAACAATGAGAAGTCTCTGTAGAATGTAAGACTAGGCATGTGAGCCTTGGGGAGTGAGCCTTCCCAGGAGATCCGAACCAATAGTTCACTTTATTATTTGAAGAACAGTTCTGAGGCACTGGATACTGCTGTCAGTCATACCCAAAAAAGGCAAAAGTACCTGCTTATGTAAGACTTCAAGATTCAATCATTATATGTTCAAATCACATTGGCAACACCTTGGCCTAAAGGACATTTACAACGGCCATCGCAATGTGTTCTCGTCGGCACAGCATTACTTTAAAAAATGACCAAAGGTGTGCGTCAGCTCTTGGTATTTCAAGTATCTCTTCACTGGACAATATGTTGTTAGGGGATTTGCTCAAAGCACGCCATGATCTGGTAGGGTGAATCAACACAAGGCTCTGCCACTAGATCACACTACAACATCATCACTCGCAACAAAACTCTCAAAGGTTGTATCATGTATCCACTCCCAGCCTCAACTATCTATATTCAAACTTCTCGAATATCCTCAATATGATCTACACTTTAAATTAGCTCATGGTGTAACCACTAAGCCAACAGGATAAGATATATATAATTACACAATCAGAGCTTCACTTTCACAAAGGACCACACAGATGTTTACTCCCACAGCATAATGTGTATGTGTAACATGCATGTTCACCCAAGGGTACTTTGGAGCAGAATAACAGATGTTTATTTTTACCCAACTTAATTGTACTCATTTTATCAACCTCAGAAGGATGGAAGGCTGAGTGGACCTGCTGGGATTTGAACCTGTGCCTGTAAGGTCAAACACAGGCCACTACAGTGGATTCATTAGGTCACTCAGCCAACAGACCCGGTGAGCTCACTGCTCACAAACTGCAGTAAAGTTCCACTAGCATAGCACCTCTGCATATCATTGGCCATTTTGATAACAATCATGTCCCAAGACTCACGGTGAAGCAATCATACCTAGAGGATGCTGGGAGCTTCTAACATTGGCAAGCCTACACAAATTAGGGCACCGTTGCAAATAAAAGTTTACTTAAATTCACTTGCTCCTAAAAACTATAGGTTACAGTCCACCCCATCAACTCAGTCTACAGCAGAATGTATTTTCTCTTAATTATAAAAGAAACTTGTCTTGATGGCATGTCAGGACTCAATGTATCCTTGATGCTCCCCCACACAATCCTTTCACATACATACTGTATTAACTTACAGTATGTATGTGAAAGGGTTACGTAGGGGATCACCACTCTTCTAAACAGGACTTTGAGTATAATGCAGAAAGTGGGGGCCGGAGCCTCTAAACACGTGTGGCCTATATAATCAAGGGCATGAATTAAACACATAAACTAATTTCTTTGTGATCCCAATAGTGTTTCACCTGCCCTGTATTTTGGGGCAAGATTAAGTAGAAACCTGTGCAATATAAACATGAACTACATCGCTGACATTGATTAGTGTAACCTTTTTTACATTAATATAGTCTTATAGCCCACTGCCAAAGGCTATACCGGTCCGTAAAGGCCCTGAACCTGAGTTATAGCCTAGAACATGGGAGTGGGCCTTTAACAACAGTTATAGCCTGAGGCATAAGGGCTATGAGACTATTAGAACATTCCACACACTGAGCATAATGTTCTCAATTAAAAAGCGAAAAACATAAACACAAACATTGGAATGCTGGAGTAGAAGGTTTATACCAGCCATTAGTAGCCTGGAGCTACTCCATTGTCTTCAATGAAGTTCTCAGCATTCCATTGTTCTAATTTGTCAGATGTTGATCAGTGTTATTTGCCAGTAAAGTTAAGGGCATGAATACAGAGCCTGACAGGAACCCCCTTCTAACTATGGATTTATCAGAGAAGAGCATGGTTAGATGAACGACGTTGATCATTTCACAAACTATCTTTATATGCATGTATCTTTATAAGTATGTTGAGCTATCTGGCTGTGGTATAGTAAGCATTTATGACATAATGGGCAGTAAAGTAACTGGCAATTGACATCTAAGGGAGAAACTCTCGAATGGCACATCTTTGAGCACATGCACAAAAACAAATAATATATGTATATTATTCTACAAAACTTTAAAGTAAATAAAAAAGCGGAGGTTGATCACCATGAAGCAGTGTAGAGTCTTCTTCTGTTTCTGAATCATCCTTCCAAAACATTGTGCCCATATCTGTGGCAGACAAGCCGCAACCCCAAAACTCGCAAAGACACAAAGGTTTGTATGCCTGCTTATTGACAACTGTTATTGTTGACAACCGCTGCTATTTAATGTAAGCAAATAACTGACCGCTTCCCCATTTCTTTGTTTGAAACACCTTTTTCTTGTCATTATGCTCTATGCTACTCATCCAAAAATTCCAGCCACGCCTTCTTATTGATCCATCCGTCCGTAATATAATGACAAATATCTTTGTACCTCCACAAAGTAGTTTGTTGTCTTGGTGCCAAGCTCGATGGGCATCCATGCCTGTTGTCCTACCTAAGAAACTACTTCCACTGTAAACATGTCAAAGCATTTCAAAGATTGTTTTGGTCTGAAAGCTATATCCAGTGCCCTGCGCTGTAGTGCAGAAATTTTAAACATTCTCGTCCCTCTACTGTCCAAATGTCTGCTCATCACAAACACCATCACTTCATTTTCGATATTGAGTGACCCTATTCTGATGGTGCAGTGGTGCATAAAGGAAGAAAAAACATCTTCAAATCCAGTGAGCTCACCCCGCACTGTTTGCTTCCCCTAGCACAAAGTTCATACCAGTTTGACTTTGAACTAATATGTGCATAGCACATTTACAATTTTCAAATGGTTTTATCGTTATATTCAAAGCCACTGGAATAATGCAGCAAAGGAGGACCAAGTTACGTACCAGAGTTCACTAAATTAAGCGACAAGAAAAGGCAAATTATGCTGCTTTGTGCAGCGCATTCTTTGGAATTATTATTTCCCATGTTGTCATTATAATACACAATAAAACTATCTGGGCAAAGGATAAACATTACTAGTACCAGATTTGGTACTTTTATATGTACTTTTGAGCCTTTTAAGCTAGGCAAAATTTTGTATTGGTTGAAATCTGAAAATGATGCAGCAGATGGGGAATTGCATGACAAGTGTGGTGAATCCATAATTATGCACACTAAACAGAGCCCTAATTATATTTTACCATCTTGCCAGTAAATAAAATGTCTCACAAGCACAGCTGAAAAAGGGGATAGTGAGAGAAGACCTCTATTGTTTATAGGTCATGTTCAAGTTATGTGGCTATTACATAGACCTGGGAAGAGTTTGCAAAGTCGTGCTATGTGGAACTCAGCAAAGTAGTCACGAAACTCTGCCATGCTAACGGGTGCTCCAAGAGCAGGCAGAGTTGCCCGGCGTGCCTGTTCAACTTGCGTTTCCACGTCAAACGCAATGAGGAGTGCGTCCTCACTTTGGAAACGCACACGAACAGCACCACGCAGTTACATGGGCGTGGTCATCTTGTTTTCTCTGTTCTGTTGATGGTGCTTGGCCTATTTATGAATCTCATCTTAAACCTTTCAATCCTCCACCCTCCTAATTAATCTACCCCTAATTTGTATTTATTAGATTAGTGTGTCTTTTTTATCTTTGCATTTTGGGTTGTAAATATATTTGTGTGTTTTTCGTGACTTTTTGGATTTTTACTTATCCTTTACTTCCTTTGTATTTAATTTCCTTCCTTCCCCTATTTTTCTTTTTTTCCCCCCATCCTTCGCCATTTCAGAGCAAGGCGAACAGGGGAGCGGCAACACCAGCCCCCCCCTAAACTGCAAGCAGCCGCCTACCCTGCTGAAAGCGCCGCAACCAAGGTGTGCAGCCCTGGGCTATCTTTAGTGAGGTGGAGGTGATAGCACTAGCTTTTTTTTGTGCAATGCCAGCTCCCCTCAATGCTGGCAGCAGGCGGCAGAACTAACAGTGGGTACCCCCTGCTGGAACATCAGCAGCACTGAGGGAGGGTGCACCGGTATGTGCGGGGCACCTGCAAGGTTCAGCGCATGGTCCATCAGTTGATGCACCGCTGGACCAATAGTCTCAGGACCTGCTCAACCTGCTCAGTGTCGAAATTCCGGGGCTCAGTGAGTATTAATTATTTGTTGTGTTTGTGTTCTACAATGGTAAAAAAAAAAATAGTCAAGTTTAATTGACGTTAAGAATATTATTATGTGATCCAGTTTCATCTAAGCAGGTGCTCGCTTTGACTGATTAAATGTATCAGTGAGTCAGTGTTCTCTGTGACTTTCTTTATGTAGCTTGTACAGTCCCAAGTTATTTTACAGTTATTTGCAGTATGCATGTATGCAGTGAAAAAAGGGAGACTGAGTTGGTCCATGAACTGTGTTGAGAAATGAGAATAGAATCAAAGATCATTCATTGCAGTTCATTAGTTCCAAATGTATTTTTTTTTCTGGAAGTTTGGAATAGGGATTTTAGGATTAGTTTGGCCAACTCAACGATAGTCGATGGACACAATACTAGTACTATAGGCGATCTGTTTTAGATAAGTACAATGTGACTGTGTTTGTCTGTCATATAAGTTTGTGGAGATTAACTGTGTCACTAATCTATTTTTTTATCTTTGTAATTTCCAACAACAGCACCCAAGGGCAAGAAGACAGCAGTGCAGAGGATGGTCCGGGAAGAGCTGGGGAGGTCCTAGTAAGTCCTATTGTTTATTATTATCATTTCCCTAATGTCGGGTTTTATGATTGCTGGAGGCAAAGAGTAGAATCTTGGGGTATTTGAATGTTGGTGTTGGGTTCCAGGACGGGAGTTGCTGCCTGGAGCCTGGTGTTGCTGGCGAGAAATAAAGTTGCTCTGACACTCTTACCTGCTGTCTTCCTTTAACGTGACGACAAGGATGGGATGTGAACCATAATGGATTCACCTTTTAACCCCTGCCACTATGCTGCTTTTACATTTTGCCTTTTTTATTTTTTTTATACTGTCCTATCCAATTTTTGTTTCAATCCTGTTATCCCTGCATTATCCCTTATTTCATTTTTTAGGGTAGCTGACCTTTTCTGGCCTATACTAGTATCTAGTTTGCTTATCTTCTACTTTGTTGCTAATCTATATATCTTGTGGTACTGTAAGACTAAGCACTGATTTTTGGTACTGTACTGTGAACATTGCAGGCACAAGTAAGCTAATGTTATAAATAATATTCACCAAGTATGTTTGTTGAGAAGGCTTTGTTTTTCTTGTTCATGCTCTACCAGTTAACGAGAAAGTGGCAATGGTCATGGACCACACCCCACCCAATGTTGTGCTATGTAATTCATGTATACAGTATATCCCATTGCATTTGCCAACCAACACCATATGTCTTTCATTGACCATTATTCCATGCCTTCATGGTGCTTCAATGACTCAGAGTCAACATGATCATCATAAGCTATAGCTCTGCCCCTCTATTACGCAAAGGTTTTGGTTGGCTTCACTACGTGCCTTTTCTAACACTGTCAACCAAAAAAACAACAATGCCCAGTGATATTTTTGTTAGAAGATACTGCAGTGCTAAACGAACTGTAATGATGCCCTCTCCCTGCCCATGACATTTCGCCACCCGTGGCCGAAGTGCAGCATGGTTCAATTTTTGACTGCAGTGTTGGCTGTGCAATGTGCGTCTGCTTCAGTTAATGCAGCAATTACAAAGTTTTCAATCCAAACATACAAAGTGTGTTTCTCTTTGCCCACTCAGTCACCTCTAAGTTCTTCTGTCCCAGCCTACCAAAAACATTTTTAAATCCACATTTTAAGGCCATGTGAAGCGATTCTAAAATATATTTCATGTTTTCCATAACAGATTTATTTGACTATTTTTTAGAGAAACCGCAGTGTGGGCTTAAATGGCTCCACCAGTATATTAGTTCCCATGAGTGTTTAAATCGGAATGCTCCACTTTTCGTAGCCCCACTGCATAGACGTCACACTATACGAGAAGAAAACTTCTCTTAGAATAAGGAAATAATGAAAAGGAGCATATATTCAAATATAGTACATTTATAGATTATAAACAATATCAAATTCATGAGATTTGAAACAAAATTAAAGTGGGGGAGTCTTGAAATTTCTATTCTTCATATAATCTTTCTTTTCTTTTCCCATCAGAAGCATAAAGCCCAGCCAACGCATTTCGTCCAATAGATGGACTTCATCACCTCTTAGTACTTCACTCCTTTATTCTTTCCTACGTTCTTCCATCCCAGCCAACCAAAACATTGAAAATGCAATTTTTGGCACGTGCCACATTTTATGGCCATGTGAAGTGATTCTTAAATATGTTTCATGTTTTTCCATAACAGATTTATTTTACGTCTGTTCAGATTTATCATTTTCAACTTTCATCAACTACAGTGACTGAATAAGGCAAATCATCAATAGTCACATGACATATCGATGATCAGTGACACCCCTCTATTCCATATGAAAAGTTCTACCTACCCGACTAATCCCTCTACCTTGCCCTGCCGCAGAGTAAGTCAAGTTTCCTTTCCTTACTGTCCAGTGAATGAATTTGTTGGAAATAATTTCAGGGGGCGCGCGAGGCCAGTGAGTAAAGTGGGACTAAGCACCTGATTTGATTCCAAGTTTGGCATATGAGATAATCTGTGACAAATGAGCCAAGTACAACCTATGTAGCCTGTTCATTTCCTTGTAGTGCAGTGCATCATTTTCCCCAACTTCTTCTTATGGCACAAAGGATAATATACACATTTTAGACGTGAGGTGTGTGATGTAACATTTAGTTATTATTCATCTGCCTCTTTGAGTCAGGGTAGAAAGTGAAAGACATTTGGAGAAGAGCTGGGCCATTGGAATTGAAGATACTTAATTGTCAATGACAGCTGCCCCCGCTGCAAACAGTAGTAAAATACCCAACACTCTGGCTAGCATGCCTCCATTAATTTAGCACAACACAACTTGTACTCCATACTAGTACATAATGCCTTACTCATTAATGAGAGGTAATTTATGTCTTTTTTACACTCAAAGTGTTTGTTTAGTTAATAGAAAAACCTTTAAAAGAAAAAAAAATCAAATCACTGTTTTTTCATCTGGTGTTATTCTGCCTTAATATGTTTCGGCCACACAGTCATTGCTTTTTTCTGTGAGGCATGTGCGGATAAAATATAGAAGTGGCCTTGTGGCTCTCCTAATCATTATCACATAAAATTCCAATGGCCCTAGGGGACCAGTAATGTACCGCTACTGTACCACCCACTAATTATAAACAATAGTTTGCACAGAGCATTATTTACTATTTGCCTTATTTCTTTATCTTTTTCTCAATATAGCTACTCCTGATAGTCTACCCATACCATCCACCAGGCAGGAGATAGTGGCCCATATTTGGCGGCAGAGGCTGGAATTTATCCAGAAGGAATATCGATAACCGGTGGCCCTGGTGGGTGAAGAGGCGGATATAGCTGCCTCTGAGCTGGGCCCCATTGCTGCCAGTCACCCACAGCCTCCAACCTCCCGGCTTTTCCATCACCCGTGGACAACAATCTAGATAAATGATTACTTATCTGCATTAGCAGTTAGTTGCTAACTTACTAACTTAACTAGTTCACGTCACTCCATAGTTCTCTTACCTGAATATAGATGAAGCAATAACAGGAAAGGAATCACAACTTCACAAGCGATGTCCCACTGCCACCCAGGTGAGCTCCAAATGCATGATTAATTGGAAGTATTATCCATCGCAGGCAACTAGATGGAAATAAAAACTATGAAATTGTAAATTATATCATAGCTTTACAAATAATTGAGACCAGACTGCTACATCACAAAACAATGAATACCTGATAGTGATAAAATAAAACAAAATAGCAATAGTAACTTCTTCTGAGCAATGGGGAGCTAGTATTTAATTAAAACTAAATTTACGAAATTTTAGAGTCATCAAAAGTGGACTCAAAGTCTGGAGTGGACAAGGTTAAGCTTCTAGCAACACAAGGACTGAATGATGATGCTGATAACTAATTTTCTTCTATATCTGAAATATGGATCTTTTGTATGTGCGGTGGGTAAATGGGGCAAGTGTGGGCGAATGCTTAGGTAATAGAAGATCCTGCTGCGAGTTGGTGTTGCTTTCACCACATCCACCGCACCAAGTGTGTGATCCATTTATGGTGTAAATTAAGTCACACCTCAATATATCACACAGCCCGGTGGAAGAGGGTTAGGGTATTGATGAATGGATGTGAAAGGGGATTTGAGAAAAGGTGTGACAAAGGCAAATACTAAACAAGGACAATATGCATCTGAGCGATGAGCATCACATCATCGTCATCAATCTGTTGTGGAAGGAAATGAAGGAATGAGTATGACAGTACAGTCAGATGCATTGCAAACAGTCCTTCTGCCCCAGAGACCCAAGTTATTAGATAGCTAAATGCTCTGTGTTCTAGGTTTTAAAATCAAATGATTGAGGAGTTAACATACCCAATTCTAACTAGGCCTGGGCGGTAAATTCCGTTCCGCTCGTGGAATTTGCGTAATATGGGTAATTTCGCATTCCGCTGAGAACGCAGAATTACCTAAAATTCTGTGTTCTGCAAGTTCGCAGATTTTTTTGCTTGTTCGCGTTCTCGAAATGCGTGTTCGTGAGATATTTCCCGCCCGGGCACGCAAACAGCGTTCAAGAACAGGAAAAAAGCATTGCGAATAAGTAATTCCACATGTTTGCGGAATTTCTGCGTGCTCGCGGAGATTTTTTGCCGTTTTGCGTAGCGCGACTACGCAAATTCCGCCCACCTCTAATTCTAACAATATGATTGTTACACGAAAAATGATACTGTATTGTAAAATCGGGTAGTGCATCTGCATTCTCTTCGGAAATGTCCATCTCTCTTGAGTGCCTGTGTGGACCGATCCGGTAGGTGAACAGGAGTGTTGAGCTCAGCTTTCGCCTTTCATTCGTGTAGGAGATGAGAAGGCCTGCAGATATTATAACAGAAACTGTACTGCAGGGTCAAGACGAAGGACAGAAGGTAGGTAAGCTTCATGAGGAGTGTACCAAGAAGACTCAGCGGCAGAGCAAATACAAGAGGACTCTGAGTTTCACTCATGCCACTCAGCAGCATGTCCCAAATCAACGCACCTATCTCCATTCCACATAGCTGAGTACTAGGCCTCAGAGTCATGGATTACCTTTGAAGTTTATAACGTCTTTCTTCTAGCTGTTGATGAGGTAGTCCCGCTCAGAGTTTTTCCATACTCCTCCTGACTCCAAGTAACTCCGTCTCAGTCCTGGCCCGACCTAAATAGACGTGTAGTGCACTGCTGTTGAAGAATAAGTAGAAAGGCAGAATTTCAGTATTTTGTATAGGTTTTTGTTTGTTATCTGAAGTAACTGGTCTAGTCTCTGAAGAACCAGAAAAAGGAGTGGACCCTGCAAGTAAATCTTGCTAAGTGTGAAAGGGACAATCACCTTCAGGAAAAATGATCACCCATTATTCAGGTCCCAAACATTGCAAATCATCTAAATCAAGTTTACAAATTACAGTTGAACACACACCCTCACTGTCTTCCACCACATGAATAATCAATCATCGCAATGATTTATCACTCATTGATCCAATAGTTACCTGCTTCAATACCAAGCACGGTGGTACGTAGACAATTGTATCTCCTCTTTGATGCAAGCAGCAGATTAGAATTTGGTAGTCCTGTAAAACAAATGATCTTCTGGGCAGCCCTTGTAGGTGCTGAAATAATGAAGGATAGAGTGGACCGTACAGGTTCATTTTCATTCTGTAAGTTTGTAAAGGCTAATCACCTTTCAGGAAAAATGATCACCCATTATTCAGTCCCCAAACATTGTATATCATCTAAATCAAGTTTACCAGTTTACCAATTAGAGTTGAACACCCTTCCTCACTGTCTGCCACCTCATGAATCATTAATCATCACTCAGAGTCACTCACTCAATGTTGTACTAGTTGTAGTTACCTCTTCCAATCCAAGCATGGATAGGTTACGTTGTAGGTACACAATTGTATCTTTGACGTGGGTAACACATTGGAATTTGGTAACAGCAGTCTTGTATATCAACAATCTTCTGGGGCAGTCCTGCTAAGTGATGCAAAAAAGGGTAGGCATTTGAGGGAGGCAGGCATTGTCTCCAAAGTCATGAAGGAATTGTAGAGGTTTCTTCTCTGCACACTGGTTCAACTTCAGTCTGGCCATATATGTGCCTAAAAAGTGTGGGGCTGTATAGTTTGACACAAACATAATGTTCCACTAGCAACCTTTGTTATCTTTTTTCTCGCAAAGAAAGAAGTTCAATGAGATATAATTAAACCGTTCTATGGTGGCACTAGCACACTTTGTCCGGTAAGTAGAGTTCATCCTCAAACTCAGGTGGTTCACCCAGAAGTTTGTCAGATAACACACTTGATTCTGACCAGTCCTCCTCCTCATTCTCCTGTGTTGTTTTAGGAATGGTGTTATTGTGTGGTATTAAATATTGGTTCATTTTGATCCTTGTCAATCGCTCCATGTTTTGAGGCGAGAGACTGGTCCTCATCACTGTAAAAACTGCACCAGCTGCACTGAACTCATGCTCAGCAGACACACTGGCTACAGGATAAGCCAGATATTTTATTGTCAGCCTGTTGAGCTCTGGCCATTGACACATCTTCCCATACCAATACATCAATGGGTTTTGATCTGCATAGACCTCTTTTGGATCATCCAGATACTCCTGGGACAGCCTCTGGGTAGCCATTGGTTCTGCCACTTGCTCAACCTCTTTTGCCTTCACCTCTTCACTGGACTTAAGTCCTACCATTCGATACCGGTGCAATGCAGAGGATGGGTCCGATCTATCTGTTGCTGTTGTTGCCGGTGTTCTGCTTGATGGTGTTGTTGGCTGCTGTGAAACAAGACTGCCCTCTCTGGAAATTGAATGTGGCACCCCAGAACTGCAAGGTGGCACTCTAAGTTCCATCCGTTCTTCTTCCAGGTCTCCGGCTTGCTCAACAATCCACCTCTTGTATGTTGAAACATCCCCTTCAGAAAAAGGAATGAAAGCAATTTTTTGTACCGTAGATCAAGTGGTGTGTTGAAGATGTCCTGTTTGGACAAGATGATGTCATTTTGTAGCCTTCCATTAGAAGCCAAGTGCAAGAGTTAGCTCTCAACCAAGGCATCCGCTTCTGTGTTTGCGTTCACACCTGCATGGGTGAACCTTTCAGACACCTGCTTTAGCTGGTCCTGTAGCAGAGGCAACAACAGGATATCTTAGCCCATCATACAGTCCTTCTTGCTAACTTCCCTTGTGAAAATCTCAAAAGGGAGTAGCTTCTGTGTCAGGCATTTGAATAGGCCCCATTTGTCCGCATCCATTTCCGGTCATAGCTTTCCCAATTGCATCCCCTCCACTTTGAATGACATAGTCATTGATCTGTTTGTACTGCTCAAACAGACGTTGCAACATGTAATATGTCGTGTTCCAACGTGTTGTCACCGCCTGCATCAGGGGTTTATACGGGAACTCTATTAGCACGCTGAATAATACTTAACTGCTTCCTAGCTTTAAAAACAAGCATTGGCATAGCCAATAGGTCGCGCTTTTTGGACCGTATAAGTATTTAGTTATGCAGCAGAATATCCTTGATGCAACAACACCAACTGTTGCATGGCTAAACACTTATAAAGTCCCAAATGCTAGACCTATTGGCTATGCCAATGCTTGTTAATTCTATTATAACCTGAGCTTTTACCAGTATGTTTGTTTGAAAGTGAGCTTTTCAATATTTGCTTGAAAGTGAGCTTTTCTCAGTATATTTGTTTGCAAGCAATAAAAGAGCTGCACACTTAAAATAAAAATATTAAAATATTATCTACATTTGAACTTGTAGATTGTTTCACAATCTAACGGTCTAACAAGCTAACCTGCCTGAGATTCCGTAACCAAGTGTTAAAAGTAAAATTTAGCAGACATCAATAGCTTATTGAATAAATACTCCCTTTTTGCTCCATAATTTGCAGAAGGCTGCAAATGTCACTCATGATGTACTGCCTCTTGAAATTAGTCAATAGAACAAACATCAAGAATCGCTGTGGGCAGAAAATAAGCACTGTAATCATGACATAACTGGGGTCAGTGATTTATGGATTTCAATATAGTTGTAGCTGCATATGATTGAAAATGTACTAGGTCACTCGTGCACCAAAAATGTTATTCGCAGCCTGCGGGCATCTTTTGAAATGTGCAACAAAATAAAAACCTCTGAACCTGTTTTGACTCGGTGCAGACTCCTTGGATGACATGCCAGCCCATTTAAACATACAGACGGTCCGCAGTGATGTCATCTGGGAATGTTCTAAGCCGAGCTGACGGGTATAACAACAAGCATTGGAGCGAAAGTGAAAGTGATAGTGATCAAGCGCGGCGGAGGAAAGACACATGGCGGCTGCGCGCGTGCACGCTCGCGTGTACACAAGCGTTAGGCCAGCGAGGTAGCACTTTAAAAACCCGTACACTAAATGTCTCGGCCAGACCAGCGCTGGATCAGGCGAGACCTAAAAATGGCTGAAATGAGTGCGGATTCTTCTGTAGTTAGTCAGTATGTTTCTGACTATGTCTTCTTTTTTTTAGAAAGTCTTGCACCACCAAGTTGAAGCAATGGGCCAAACACAGGACCCTGAAATAGCCACTGTCTGCCATGTCCTTGACTATGTTATTGCCAATGTCTGTGGAAACAAACCCAATTCTGAAACCTCTGGATCACAGCCATTCATAAATAGCGGTTAAATTTGTCTAAGATGTTTGCAGCTCAATGTGATTTCTCCATGCCGAACATGGCCACTGTTGCATGCCGCAAACGCTCTTAAAACTTTCTTTTGGTCACGACCTGTAGATATATTTTGCTTTGCCCCCCACAAAAGAGATTCAGTGTGCAGTGATGCACATGTAATCAGTCACCTGAGAACTGGTCCACATATCTGGTGTCAAGTGGATTGTGTGAACAACACAACACTTTGCTGCAAAGCTTTTCCAACCAAGTGCACAACATCTGGATGCAGCGCTGGAACAGCATCTGTGGCAAAATAGGTCTGACTTGGATCCTTCCATTTCTGGTAGATGGCTGCCACAAATTCTAAGAATCCCACTCCTTCCACAGAAGAGAAAATGAGGCGGTCCAGCACTAACATTTTTGCCAGCTTCCCATTGTACAAACATACCATTGGGTTGTTGCGGTCATAGGGCCCCTCCTGCCTTAACATGCCCGTAATAGTAGCCTGTATTCTTTTCTTCTTTTCTGGGGCAACAAATGCAGGTGACATTTGAAAAGTAGGTGGTGGTAGACTTTGTGCACGTCGTGGTGGGGCAGTCATGCCATGGTGTCTACCATCTAACTACAAGTCTTGTGCTTTTGTGAAGTCTCTAAGGCAGGCGATTCTGCTGGCGCACTACTGGGGACAGGGCTGCTTTGTGCGAGGATGTCACCCTCTTCTTCTTCATCATCCCCTCCCACCATGATTGGACTTGCAGCGGATGTTCCCTGGCTCTCCTTACCTTCACCACCACAATCACTTTCAGCAATGTTTTTAAGGTACTCCTCCCACCGGATTGTGTGGTGTTTTTTCCTATGGGTCATTTGGCCTCCCGTACCATAATGTGAACCAGGCTTACCTTGATGAACATGCATGTTGCAAATGCTGCATACTACAATGTGCTGCCCCTGTGTGCCAATCGTTACAAATGTCCCAAACTGGGGAGAAAAACTTTTTTAATGGACCAATGCCTGAAGAAGAACTAGAGGTAGGTGGGTGTGTTGTCGATTGCCTCTCTGCAATTGAGTTAAGAGTTGGTGCAGGTCTCAGCTGGAGCTTTGCAAATATGGGAGCTGGCAGTGATACCCATGCCACATCCCTTGGAGCAGGTTGAATAGTAAAGTCAGACTTCTCTGTGTCACCTTCCAAAATGACTAGCTCATCGTCATAATCCCCTTCCATAATTCTAAGGCTTTCAGGAAATTTTATTTTCCCTTGCCTCCCCTGGCATTTCCTGGACTCTGCCAGGGTCCACTCCATGTCCCTACCATCATCAACAGACGTGGGCTCTGAAGAAGAGGGTGGAGTAGTGCCCTTCCTTTCCCTTGCTAAAGGTCTGGTAGTCAATGATTCTAAAAGAGGAGGTTCTTGCTTGGCCGAAAGCTGGACCTCCAGTTCTGTTCCATTATCAGGAAGTTGAACTATTGCTGGCTGCGGCTACTGTCCACTTTGCTCTGTTTCCGGAAACAATTGGGTACTACTTTGTGAAAGGAACATATCGAATTTAACATCACTGCTCGTCGGCGTCACCATGATTGCAGTGGCTTTCTGACTGACCGACTTGCTCTTGGGCTTAGGTTGGAGTGGTGCTGTTGATGCTGGAGTGCTGCTCCCAGCTTGTGCTCCGGAGGCTGGTGTGGCAGGCACATGACGGTGTCCAAAAAAGGTTTTGATTCACACGCTACTAGTGGAAAGCTGCTTGTTTTCACAGACCACTTTCTTGGGAGCAACTTTCTTTGGGTCCATCTTAAAGCTCTCAGTTAGCAGTGGCACTAAGCTGCATAAGCGGAAGAGATTGGAGGACTGCAGTGTGACGTCACTGTACAGGCCTTCTGTTTGACAGCACTGTGAATGATGTCTCTTCTCTTGTGCACCGAAAAGCAAGCAAGCAAGAAAATCCTTTAGTGATACATGGCAGTGTTGCAGTTTGAATTACTACAGAAAAAGGCAATATTAGTGTGGTCGGTTAATTATGCAATATCAATATAGTCTTTATTTCGATTGTTCAATCATAAAAGACAAGGTATTACAGTATTAAAATGTATAAAAAAGATAATTCATCGCTTGACAATTTTTCCCATTTAGCATTAAATAATAAAATCGACAGTGATCATAGTTCTTCATAAAATATTCAATAAATATGTATCCATTATTAAAACTCGTGATTGTGCATAATCAATACTAAAATTGATTATTAAAATACAACATGGCCTTCAACAATTATCATTTCACATAAGCTGAAACCACTATTTATACATGGCTCTGTTTTTTAGCAGGAAGGCAATAGGATTTTTAAACTAATATGTGGTCCCTCATTGCATTAAAGGTTGCTCTACCCCTATTTTCTTAGCGCGAAGGGACCAAGCCCAACTCAGAAATGTTGCCATGCCGATTACAATAAGGTCCGTGGTATGTGACCTAAGAATCCTTAGAGCTTCCTTTGCGGTCCTTATACCCAAGACCTTACAAACAGGCTTGAGTCATTTTGTCCTTGGAAGATGGTAAGCTGGGCAGACAAATAAAATGTGGGCTATGGTCTCAACATGGTCATGTGAGAAAATACATTTATCCCTTGATTATGTGAACCATCTACTTGTGAATGCTCTTACTGGGAGGGAACCTACTCTAAACTGATGGTAAAGTTTCCTATCGAGTGGCCTGGAAATAAGGTTCCAATAACCTTCCAATTTAGCCTCATCTTTTACTTCTAGGAATTCCCTAGACAATGTCGGCCTTGTAATGGATGAAAACGTCTTAATTTTAACCATGTCCTAGTATGCTGCCCTGTAGACTTCTTAAGGGGGAATACCGCAGCGTCTGGCTCCTCCCACAGGATACTCATTCCCATGCCGGACAACATGATTTTAATATTTTTCAACCATGGGATCTCGTGTAGGTAACCCAGCTTCCTTACTTCTAGTAATGCCTTGGCATATAGAGAAAGCTCCGGGGTGGTCCAAAGTCGCCTCCATAATGCCAAGTGTCTGAAACGTGCTACATCCTTGATGTTGTAGCAGCCTAGATCTAAGAAAAGGGGCAACAGGGGGGAGGATTGCGGGAGGCCAACCAGTAATCTAACAAACTTATTTTGTGCTAGTACAAGAGGGGTTAGATTGTCATAGCCCCACAGTTCAACACCATATAGTTTTGCAGGGCAAATTTTTTAGTTATATATTTGCAAAACAGGGGCAATGGGTTTTGTTTGGGAAAGCCTATGCTCTTTAACCAAGGCACCTGCTAATTGCGCATGTTTTAGGGCCATCATGTCAACTTGGGGTTTCCAACTTAGCTTTCTACTTAGTGTGATACCCAGATAGGTGAATACGTCAGTCTGGTCCGGGAGCACATTATTCATGTATACTCTCCCTATGGTAGCTTTTGATTTATGAAGCACCATAAACTTAGTTTTCTCCACATTAACCTTTAGCTCATGGTCGCTGCAAAACACCTCAAACCGCGACAGGGCGGCCTGCAACCCCTGTCTTCTCTTGGATATTATCAGGGTGTCGTCAGCGAACATGAGCAAGGGTATTTTCATACCTGCCAATGTTGGAGCGTCAGTGGGGTGGTCATTAAAATATTGAACCCCCCTATTTATAAATAAAGAAAACAGAGTGGGGGCTAGTACACACCCCTGACGTACCCCCTTGGATACCGGAAACCACTCTGTAACTTCCCCCGGCTTCGCCCAGCGGACCTGCGCATAAGTTGAATTGTGTAATTTTACTAAAATGGCCACCAATTCCAAGGGCATCCCCATTTCCACCAAAGCACTCCACATTTTTACACGGGGAACAAGGTCAAATGCGGATTTTAAATCCACGAAAGCGGCGTAGATTATGCCCCTTCCTATGATAACCACCCACCAATATATTAGCACAAACCTGAAGGCCTGGTCGAGAGTACTTGTGTGTGGTGTGGCCACAACCCCGCCTGTAATGGTGTTAGGATGTCTGTTTCTACTATCCAGGCCTGGATTCTGCCAAGTACTAGTCTAGCTACAATCTTCTGAGCAGAATCTATCAGGCTAATTGGCCTGTAGTTTCCTGGTTGTGAGCGGTCACCCTTCTTATATATCAGTAGGATTTCGGTACCTAACCAGGTATCAGGAATCCGGGCCTCACTGGCTATAGCATTCGCCAGTAACTTTATGTAAGGAACCCAGAACTCTTTTTCCTTAATAAACAAGTCTGTAGGTATGCAGTCGGGGTCAGTGGGCCTGCTCTTGGGATTAATTTTAGTACGGATTCAACCTCTAGACTGGTGAAGCACAGGGGTTCACTCAGCAGTGGCCATTGGGGGATCTCCTCAGTTGGAGGACTGAAACTGCGCTTCATAATGTGCAACCCACTCTAATGGGGCGATGTGATTAATAGGTATTTGGTTCGATTCACCACTTCCCCATTTAACTAATTGCCAGAATTGTGTCATATTCCGTCCTCTACAAGCCAGCAGCAGTTCATGCCAACGGTCTTCATCCCATTCCTTTTTCGCTAGCAACTGAACTTTCTTATAGTGTGCTCTGGTCTTTCTAATGTTGCCCAGATCTTTGGATCTAATGGCCTTCGATAACATTTTGTAAGCAGTTCTACATGAGCTATTGTACCATGAGCCTGCCTTCACAATCCTATTCTTCCTCGGGATACAAATAGTGAAATTGGCGTCTTCCTGTGAATCACAATCTAATAATTTGGTTGTTGCACCAGTTACCAGATCCCTTATCTGTTCCATTCCTCCCTCATTGTTTGCAATCCTTGCCCACTGGACTCTCCTCATATCGTTGGTTAATATGACCTCTCTGTACTGTACTCAACTTTCCTATTGTTTGAATTACCAAAACTTTCCTATGCAATTACCACTATAAAGTCAAACCATACCATAAAATTTAATTTACCATCAGGATAACACACAATATAAAGATAGGGTTCTTTCCTTTATGTGCATATATTCTAAAGGAGACACCTGTGGCAATAAGGGAACTGCATAGGTAAATGGAATAGTTTTAAAAATTGAGGTTAGTGTGCACCTATGGCAGGAAATGTGGTCCAAGGGGAAATTGAATAATCAATACAAAAATGTATGATGGTGATGTGTCTGCAATGCACAGCAGCCAGGATGTCTAAAAGGAAAGGGAGTTATACCTAAAAAATTGAATGCTGTTGTGGGGCTGTGCGCCTGTGGTGGATGGATGGATTGATGGATGCAAAATGTAAAACAAAACTAAAATTTTTAAAAATTAAGAAATCTTTTTTAAAAGTACATTTTAAATAAATGTAACAAAAAAAATCAATAATTGCCAATGTCTGTATGGGAAGATGAGAATACATCTATTGTGAAGTAAAGAGGTGCAAAACAACATGCAAAAAATGATGCATGTAATATATAAGCACTGTTCATCAAAATCAAATGTTTAATATACATACTACAATGATCCTAAGCATATTATTAAACTGATATCACATTCATCCATGCAAGTCTATGGCAAAGACACACTAGCTGGATACACAAAATGGCTGCCAGCCAGTGGTACATGATCAAACAACAGCAGCAAGCAAGTATGAGAAACAAAGAACCCATGCAGCCCTATGGCAAAGGCACACTGACTGGATGCACAAAATGTCTGCCAGCCAGTGCCACATGGTGAAAGAACAACAACAGCAAGCAAGAAGGCATGGGGAACAAAGAACATGGTGAAGGCACACTGGCTGGATGCACAAAATGTCTGTCAGCCAGTGCCACATCGTCAAACAACAACAGCAAGCAAGGAGGCATGGAGAACAAAGAACACAAGTAATCCTATAGTAAAGGCACACTGACTGGATGCACAAAATGGCTTCCAGCCTGTGTCACATGGTGGAAGAACAACAGTAGCAAGCAAGGAGGCATGGAGGACAAAGAACACATGCAAGCCTATGGCAAAGACACACTTTCTGGATGCACAAAATGGTTGACAGCCACACGGCCAAACAACAACAGCAAGCAAGGAGGCATGGGTAATAAATAACATAGACAAGCCTATGGCAAATGCACACTGCCTGGATGCACAAAATAGCTACCAGCCAGTCCCACGTGGTCAAACAACAACAGCAGCAAGCAAGGAGGCATGGGGAACAAAAAAACACATGCACCCCTATGGCAAAGGCACACTGGCTGATTGCACAAAATGGCTGACAGCCATATGGCCAGACAACAACAGCAAGCAAGGCGGCATGGGGAATGAAGAACACATGCAAGCCTATTGCAAAGACACAAGGAGACATGGGGAACAAAGAGAATGCATTCAGGTCTATGGCCACAGACTCCACAAAAAGGCCCCAGGCCACATGGCATGGAAAGCTAAGACAAATCAGTGATGGGCTATGGCAGACACATACACACACACACTGGACAGACAAAGAAGGCATGGTAACACTGAAGAAAACACTACCATTAATTCAGCAATGCCAAAAAAAAATTTAAGTGAGGAATACAAATGTTACTACAACACACATCCTCCCACAACATTAAATATTACCTCACATATACACTTTTTGTACACACAAAAAAAGGAATACTTAAAAAAACACCACATTTTTTATTTAATCCAATGCCATCCCAGCCCTAAATGATGTTTTAAAACAACATATACTTGTTTGATTCATTTGAGTTATTTATTATATTATTAATAAATGTATCTAATTTACACTATTTGAAAACGCATATTCAAATCTTTTTCACATTTTCTTTTATTAAAAATAGAAGTGAGTTCTATTCAGATATTTAATTTATTTGATAATGTATTTTGCACTTTTGATATAATTTACATTAATTAAATGTATATAGTATATATTTTGTATTTTAAATATATTTCATCATTGAATGTAGTTAGGTATTTAATTGTTTTTTTTAAAGTGAGTATAAGTTGGAATGGCATATGTAACCCCTGCAAACCCCTTTCACTAGCTTAGGCTGGGATAGAATAGTAAATGTAACCACTCCAAAGTCCACACTTTCCCTACTGTTGCTTGGATAGGAGTGGAATAGTAAATCTAACCCCTACAAAGTCCAACACTTTCCCCATAGTTGCTTGGATTGGTGAAGGAATAGTAAATATTACCCCTCCGAAGTACACCATTTTTCCTGCTGATGCTTAGACTGGAGTGAGACCCTTTCAAGTACAACAATTCCCCTACTCATGCTTAGATTAGAATGGGAAGAGTTAATGTAGCTTCTTCGAAGTCCAACTCTTTAACCTGTTTTTGTTTACATTGGAGTGGGAATAGTAAATGTAATGTGTGCTAGGTGTAACACTTTCCTATTTCTCTTTAAATTGGAGTTATATTAATTCCTTTTGCTACAGCTTCTAATTTTTTAATATGTTATTTTTTATGTTCTTAATGTTTATATTAGTTTTTAATATTACTTTAAAAATATTTTTATATTAATTTAATGTATTGTTTATATGTTTGTAATATATGATGTTACCTTTAATTTTTTAACTACTGGTAATATTATGTATGCATTTTTAATAATTAAAATATTGTTTTTCATATTTGTGTAACTATATATATATATATATATATATATATATTTATTTATATACTTAGTCTAAAGTATTAAATAAAACTATCTTTGTATCGTTATTTTAGCATTTAAATTAGGTTCCATTTATTTGTTGGTTTTGGATATATGCTTGTTAAGTTTATTGTTAATTTTGTAAGATTAATGTGGTTAGAAAATTGGTTATTTATAGGCTTATATGATTTTAGAGAATACATATTTATTTTTTTATAGATATATTTATATACATTATTAATATAATTTATAAAATCTATAGTTTTTACATTGTATTTCTGCTTACAAATTTAATATCCTAAATAAATTACTGATAATTTGATATTTTTAAAAAAAAACAATATTCTTACCTTTTTTAATAGATATTATGTCCCACAATATTTCACACAATATTTTTGTTGCTTACATATAAAGTATCTAAACTCAATATATTTGTATGCGATATTTTTGACATGATATTTTTGTAATCTAATATTGTTGTTTTTGATATTCTGTTTTAAAAGCCACTGTAAACATTACAGAGGCATTTTCTATTCTTAACTTGAGCATGCAGTGCCCTAATAGGAGGCATTAAATAATTAAAATGATAATGATACTGGAGGAAGCAAGACGTATAACATATACCTTTGGAGTATTCAAGTGCACCTGCGGTTTCTGGCTTTTCCTGTGGGTTCTCAAACGTTTTCAGTACTAGATAGGCACTCAAGAAGTCAAAGTCATGTTTGCAGCACCCCTGAATCCACTTTCTCTGGTCTTAAGCCTGACCGGACAGTAGTGATGCGGCGGCATGCACAACGGTGTTTTGTGCACACCATTTCATTGCTGATGTGCTTTATCAGTGTCGACATGTAGAATGTTATTTTGATGCTTGTGTCCAATTAGACCACAATCAACAATGTAATGGAGACCTAGTAAGACCTCTGGAACCCAAGATTAGACTATCCAGAAGATTACCCCAGAAAAGTAGGAATTGTTCCTGGTGGTGCACCAGTGCATTTCTTGTAGGAATAGGTGATAAAGTTTGTATGTGGGAATAGGTTTTTGTGCTTTTGCTCATGGGAACCATCTTCCAAATTTCTCTCAGGAGGATGAGCTGTAAGACATGACCTCTGGTCTCTGAGACATGATGGAAGTGACATCATTGGAAGTGATATTTACTATGTGGCACTGATTCATTCACTTGGTAGATAGAAAGCATGGTCTAAATGCTTAGGGCTTTACACTGAAGTTCCAACAAAACAGCTTTGTCATAGTTATTCACAGGCTGAAGGAACAACATGTCTCTCCACTGCTCTGGAGTAATGGCTAAAAGCCCATCGCCATTTGTAGGTGAGCATCATTAGTCACTCCACCATGGAGGGGTGGGGGCCTAAGGAAGTGGGTCATGACCGAAACAGTCATGGGGTATGCAACTTAGGGGAGGGGGCAGAGTAAGACACTTAAAAAGTGGTCTGGCACCTGGAAGCCCCCTCTTTGTCTCCTGATGCTTTGTGACACTGAGGTTGACAATGGAATTTTGCCACCCACCCCAACAAATTCTTGAGGGCACTAGGTTGCCCACTTGGCCGCCTCCTTCAAAAGAAGCCTTTCAGAGGTGAGGCTGGTTGGAAGGGGTGCTGACCTGCTGGTGGCCCAATACTTCAAGCCTCACCTTGGGTATCCTGCAAATTAGGTGGGATGTGACCAAGAGGCACCGGAAGCCCTGGCAGGGACCAATGTGCTAATGGGGTCTCTGGAGGTGTAAGAAAAGTTTAATGTGTCACTTTATCTCACCTGGCCTTTTTGTACATTATATATTGCTCCCAAATGGGTATATAAATAGCATATGTGCAATTTCGTGTTCCGGTTTGATGTGTATTTTGCTATGTTTTGTATTGTGTAATGTTAATGGTTGCAGTGCGTGTTATACTACATTGTTTAGTGGAGTAAATTTGCTATGTCCTAACCCAAGAAGTTGAGTCTGTTCTTTTGTGGGGAGAGAGAGGGACACACAGTTTGTAAGGGTGGTAGACCTCATCATCAATGCATGAGTGAGCACACTATGGGCAATGGTGGAAAAACACACACGCTCTTCTAAGTGACTTTACTTTCTACTTAAAAATGTACAAGTTAGCTTATGGTTGTATTTTTAGGGGGTGGGGGGCTGTTGGATGAGGACCCGTGCGTTAGAAGCCACAACTGCACGCACAGTCAGTGGAGACTTGGTAGACTGGTGTGGGGATCGCAGGAAAAAAATAGCTTCCCCGGTCAAGAGTATATATGATTAGGAATAGTATTTTACACAACTGAACTCCTCTTGTTGCGGGAATCGCATCAAAAGAAGCTTAATTCAAATTAGGAAATATCTTTATATATTTGGTTGGAGAATTCAAGGTGGTTTATCTTGCCAGGTGCCAGGTGTATTAGTTCATCAAGTTCATTTTTTAATTCTTCCATGTTGAAGCTTGCACTCCTTGATTTCCACAGGAAAACCAAACTACAAGTACCAAAAAGCAGTTCGCCAAAAACAAGGCAGGATGAGCTACTTACATGCAATATGAAGAAACAAGATGACACAGGTGAAAGTTAGTGCTTTTTTTGTGCTACAAGAATAGCTAAAAAGACACTTTAAAATAAATATTACTCCAGTATGAATCATCAGGTTACATTTTAGCACCTGTAGTTTCTACCCATGATCGACTTACGAGGCCAAGACTTTTGCTTTATAAAGCTAGTGCCCACCTTCCTGCAAGAGTTCCATTTAGGGCAAAATTACGAGTCTGGTAGTCAGAGGACCGCCAGAAGCATGGGGGTGTGGCAGTGGTGGTCCAGCCACCGCCACACCGTGGTCTGACCACCCAATTACAACTTTGGTGGTTGGACCGCCATTACACCACCGCAGCCGCCAGGGAACCGCCCTACAGGGCCCCCTGTTGCTCATGGGGAGGCATGCAGGGGGGCACAACACATGTCTCCCTGTGTGTATGTACCCCAGTTCCTGCATGGCATGGACTTCACAGTCTTCACAGACTTCACTTGCCGGGTCTGGTGGCTCAGTGGTCTAATGCATCTATTGGAGGGGCCTGTGTTCAACCTCATGGTCACAGGTTCAAATCCCGGTGGGTCCACTCAGCCTTTCATCCATGTGAGGTCGATAAAATAACAACAAACATCTGTTATTCAGTGCCAAGATACCCGTAGTGGTGAACGTGCGCTTTACAAATACACATGATGTTATGTTATGACGGAACTGTTTTATGCGTCCTATTGTAGTCCCCATTCTTAGATTCCCCGCCGTGGGACCGCCATAAACTACTCTCCAGACACGAGGAAACTCGTAATCTGGCAGGCGGTGCAACCACGGATTTGACGGCGCGTGAGCGGGCCGCCTGTGTTGTGGTCCGCTCCCACATTGCCAAACTCGTAATCAGGCAGTTAGTGTGTTCCTTGCTCTTGGCTTGTCATTTAGGCTGTAGTGTAGCCAATGAGTCCTGGGCCCTAGTAACAGGAAAGAAATCGACCCTTTGCGGCTGTTTAATTGATAAAATACAGCAATAATCAGGGTTAGGGGAACTCTCAGGCCTCTGGACCCCGGTGCCACTGCACCTGCTGCACCACAAGAAGCTACACCCTTGAAAGAAGGGCTTGCAACAGGTATCTATGGCTGTTGATAATGAGGGCTTGCTTCCAAAGTTTACGGTGTGGGTCTCAATATGGGAGACGTGCTGTGGCGTCTTTCTAAGGAGGAGGTATTTATGTGTCAGACCATATGAGGCTTTCTCAAAGGGGTGTTATGGGTGCCCCATAAGTGGCCTCGAGGCGGGCACTCGCAGGGGCCAATTTTTATTTACCCTACTTGTCTCTTGGCAGTAGGTTGTTTTAGTGAAAGCCGGCTGCCATTATTTTGCGAATTAAATTAGTTAATCCTTCTCTGTTCCACCAATTCCTGTCATTTAACTATTATAGTAGGTATTTGACGATTTTAAATCAGTTTTTAGACGCTTCCATCGTGAAAAAACAGAGTTTCTCTATGTAACTTGTCATGCAAAATAGTTTATCGCTCATCTTGCAAAAAAGTATCACTCTTTATATGGAAATGTCACCCTGAAAACGTGGCAGCCTTATATTGTCACACTGAAAACATGGAAAAGTCGGGCATAGGTAATCTGAAAATTCGTCAGCGCTGCCCTCAGCCCTTTAGGCATAAGGCAGATACGGGCATATCAAACTCAAACACGTGCATTTCACAGATCTGAAAACTGGGCACCCTTGTATTAGGGAAATGCGAACATAGCAATGCCAGAAGTAAGCAATCTAAAAACTTGCCAGCCCTGTCCCACCCTCTAATTAGGCACAATGCAATTTTGAAAATATCCCTTAGGAAATCTGAAGTCTTGGTAGCCCTGACCCCCCTTCTACCCTCCAGCATGGAAATATAACACTACCTGCCCTTGTAGTAGCTTCCATGAGCCTGTTCTCCATAACCACCAATCATATGTAAAGCATCTGAGTCCTCTTTTCAAAGGGTTGAGAGCTCAACTCTTAGGTAACCTAAGAAGGTGACACTATGGACCTCATTTAGGGTTCGCCAGGGGTCACAGCTGTGATCCCTTGCTTGCCCCATCTGACCTCTGGCACTGCCTTTTCAACCCCTGGCCTCTGAGGTAGCAGAGGCAATGCCAAGAACATAAGTTAAATGGTGCTGAGATTCACAATGTTTACTTTCTGCAGCTCTGGCTGCAACTGAGGCATTCAACTCTTAGCTCGGTCAAACAAACAAACATTGGCAAAGCCAATGGTTTGGTTTAAAAGAATGTTGTATGGCAATGTAAAGCTTTACAAGTAGATTGCATGGGAATGGATATGCATTTGTGTAGAAGCAAAGAACTGTACAATCGTATTGGCCCTAAAAATCCATGTAAGTTAATGACTGCCCTCTCCCATCTGTGCTGCTGCCAGAGAAAAACAACATAAATTATCTAGTTATCTAAGATACCATCGCATTACAATGTAATGTGTGTGCCCTTGAAAGTTCAAGTTCAGGCAGCTAGATAAATAAGCAAAAGGATAATAACTGCATGGAGGGCAAACACTTTTATGGCGGAAGCACACAACTTCTGCCCAATCAATACATGTGCTCCTGGGTCTCAAGTCCCTCTCTAGTGATGCCAGTATGACTGTCTTGCAACAGTTGCTCTGTCAATCCAGGCCACAAAAAGTATACAGCAGTGCAATATATTCTCAACTAAATACAATAAAATAAAATTTAAAAAATGCAAATTTTTAAACACAACGCATATTTTTAGTATTGTGAATACTTAAAAAATGACGTGTTTGAATAAAAACCTCAGCTATGTGCTGTACTGAGTGATAATGCTTTACAAGTGATGCTTATCAAATTTATAAACAATGCTAAGGAAGAATATATGTCAATAATATCATTCACATTGGTTTACATAAAGAAAGGTGGACAAAACCAACCATGTTTTTAAATCTTTTTGTGTGAGTTTCTGTAAAATATCCAATACACTATATGCCTAGGATTTAAATTAGATAAACAATCAAACCGACAGTTTGAGGTATAAATAATTTGGCTTCTCAGTGTTATTTTGTGTTTAGTTGGACTGTATTTTCCTCTTCCAACAAACACATAATTTTTCATGCAGTAAAAAATAAAAATGAAATGTGCAATGTTCTTATCATATCAGCACCCTATGTAAAATGTAGGTTGTATATAAAATGGACATTTGTCTGTGTTTGTAACTTGTGTTATATAATTGTGCACTTTGGACTCTCTTAAGTTCAGCAGTTTCAGTTATTGTGATGTCATTAGGATTATGGTCATGTGATATCACTTCCTGGAAGGATTCAGTGTCTAAGGTCACACGGTGTTACTTCCTGTGATGTTATTGGGTCAAAGGGAGGTTATGTGATGTCACTTCTGGTATCTAAGGCATTTTTAGGAATGGACATTCAAATGATTTTTAAGACTTACAGCAACATGCACACCACAGCAGACCCCCAGCAGTAATAATACGGAAAAACAGCCATCTTCCCAGAATTTCTTGCCTTGCTCATCCATGTCTCTCACTTCCTCAGACCAGGCAAGCTCACCATGCAAATAAGAGCTTGCGGACCTGTCCACCTGGGAGAGGAAATAATAGACTGGTACCTGTAGTGTACCTGATGCTACAGTACCTTACTGTGCGATGTTTTTGTTCTCATCAGGAACGCGATCATTGAACTGTCTAGCGCAGGTCTTCCTTCCATGTCCATTGGGGAGGCCTCAATGAACATGTCTGATGGATCAGAGGCCATTCGCCACATTTCCCACAGTTAGCACCCTATGTTTGCTTCTGTGGTGTGGACGTTATCACCCCATATAGACACAAAGCATATTAGAGGCTTTATCAAATTATATCCTCTCTGTTCTGAACGGTGTAATACTTTATGGGACAGGGACTTACAGGTTTAAATATTGGCAGAACTAACTCAGCCTTTCTTCCAAGGTGAGAAAGTGAGTTCTAATCATTTTGGTGAAAAGTAACAACTACAATTGAGCTTAATCTTATAAGGGTCCTAGGCTGGCTCACTTTACTGCATGTGGTTCTCATATTCCATTCTTAAGTCTGACTTGACAGCACACCTGTCTGCATGACACATGGCACATGGTTACCAACTCTTTAACTATACATAGAGTTGCTTTGGCTTCGCCCAGAGGAACATTACTCTCTCACCTCAAACTATTGGCTAATTGTGTTATCATCCCACCTCCCAGAAGTGCCCATAAGTGTTGATCCTGACATGCTTGGTGTGGTTTTCCCCAACATTTTGCCTTCAGACCTCTTGTTTTGCTGACTTTGTTTTTGCTGGTCATAGGACTCTGCTCACTTCTACCACTGCTAACCAGTGCTAAAGTGCTTGTGTTCTTTCCCTTAAACATGGTGAAATTGGTTTACAGCCAATTGGCACATTTAATTTACTTGTAAGTCCCTGGTAAAGTGGTACTACATGTAGCCAGGGTCTGCAAATGAAATGCTACTATTCGGTCTGCAGCACTCATAGTGTCACCTATTTGTGTAGCTTCTCAAAACACGTCTCAGGCGAGCCATTGCAGCCTGGCTGTGCAGTTTTAAACTCCCATTTCGACCTGGCAACATTAACCTTTTGGCCAGTCAAAACCTGCTGTTTTATACTTATGTCACCCCTAGGGTAGACCGTAAACAGCTCACAGGGCATGGTGCAGTGTATTTAATAAGTTGTCCATGTTCTTTTAAGTTTTACATGTTCTGGCAGTGAAAAACTCTTAAATTCATTTATCACTACTGTGAGGCCTACCTTTCTCATAGGATAACATTGGGTCACTTGATTATATTTAATAAGTGATAACTTTCAATTGGGAGCAGGTAGGAATTCCAAGTTTGGTCTCTAAAGAATTGTAATTTAAAATCCTCTTTAATGGTAAAGTTAGATTTTCAGTTACAAGTCTGAAAGTGCCACTTTTTAGAAAGTTGGTATTTTCTTGTCCCAACCATTTGGTGCCTGCAGCCTGTATCCTGAGATGCATGACTAGGAGTAGCTGGCAGTTTGTCTTTGCGTATTACTCCCAAACAGTGAGACAAAGGGGTAATAGATGTTACCAGGATGGTCTATCTCTGACAGCATGAGGTGGAAGAGGGATCACCTGCCACACTTGCACATCACAAAGACTCTGTTTCAGCAGTCTCAAAGAGTTTCACATTAGTCTTTTGGGCCCCTAGACAAGCTGAGGCCATGGCATGGAGGCAAGAAATCTCAGACACCTCTATAGTGGAAGACTCTAGAAGCTTCTCCCACTTCAAAGTGGGCACCATGTATAAATAGTGAACCCTCGGACGCTACTCTTCATATCCCTTCTAGACCTGTGGAAGACTCAGAAGAAGGACTGCTTTGCTGCCCTGCTGCAAGAAGGACTGCCCTACTTCCCTGCTGCTCTGCTACTCTGCTGCCCTGCTGCCTGAGTAAGAAGGACTGAACCTGTACCTTGAACCCAGAACCACCAGAGTGACTCTAAGGGCTAGTTTTCTGGTCTCCTGATTGTAGCTTTAGGGAGAAAAAAGGCTCCAACCATCTTGCACCCTGCACCTGGACTCTGGTTGTTATGAGTCCTAACCCCTCAAGTGGTGCTTCCCCAGTCTTGGAGCCATGGAAATGGGGCTAAAGGTGCTTTGTCTGCCCAGCTGCAGTCACCAACATGATGCCAAACCCTGCAAAACATTGCAGCACAGCTGCCAGCCTCATCGAAATCAATGCAGAGCAATGCAAAGACCACATTTCTCACATCACACAGCTGTCAGCTTCATTGGAACTGACGCAGAACAATACAAAGCCCCCGCCATATTTTGCTGCACAGCTCACTGGAACTCATGCAGAGTGATGGAAAGCCCTGTAAAGCGTTGCTGAACAGCTTCATTGGAACCGATGCTGGATGACCTGAACCCTTGCAAAGCAATACCGCGCAGACAATGCACCTAGCACATAAGGTACAATCCTCCGTGGGCCAAACTTGGTCCTTTGCCCGCTCTGCACATTATCGTGGTTGGCCTGAACTTGTAACTTTGTCTTGGTCTGGCGTGACCATCTAGTAATCAGCTGAAGCTCCCATCAGATATGACCCTGATCATTTTTAGGTCTTGCCTACGCAGCGCGCAAGCGCTGCTTAGGAGGGGACCTCTTGCTATCGCTCAGGACTTTTGCTTAAACCGTGCATGTTTTGCATTGGTTTGTATTGCAACTCGTGCATGTTTGGCGTTTTCCTTGCAGGAGCGAGCAGCAGTGCCATCTGTTAGCAATTATCGCCCTGCCGCTGCTCACTCCCGTAAGGTAAACGCCAAACGTGCACGAGTGGCAAAACAACCCAATGCAAAACATGCACACGTTTAAGCAAAAGTAAACGCTGTGAATGTCTGGTCCCTGTTACCATGCAGAGACTGCTTGTTTCTTTTCTTTGTGAGCCACTCTCACTACAGGCACGACATGTTTTTTTTATTAACGGAGCATTGCGCTTTAATGCGCTTACATTTTTTTTTATTAACGGAGCATTGCGCTTTAATGCGCTTTCAATTTTAAATGCAGTACTGGGCTGTACAGAGCCCTCATTGCTGTGCGTGCCCTACATGAACGGATATTTGTTTGTTGTGTAGTGTGCAGTGCTGGGCTGTACAGAACCCTCATTGCTGTGCATGCGCTACATGAACGGATATAATAGGCTTTTGCTCTTCAAGGTCTGCTGGCTGTTTGTTTAGCAAATTCATACAGCGCAAACTGAACTCAAGAGTAGTAGAGACCTTTACAAGACACCCAGTTATATTACATGAGCCACTCTCACTTCAGGCACCACTTGGTTTTTTAATTAACAGAGCATTGCGCTTTAATGCGCTGTAAATTTTAAATGCAGTACTGGGCTGTACAGAGCGATCATCATGTGTGATTAATCAATTAATCTCCCCATGGTCCCCCTGTTTACTAAAACCGGGGTGCTAAGGAACACTCACATGCGTTATAAGAAGGGACCACCCCGTTAAATCTGTTTCGTGTTCTATCTACTCGCCGTTTTTTGTTTCTAATATTCTGCCTCTTTCTGCTCTCCCATGTGCCCCTTGGAGATCCTCCTCTCCTTCCGCATTCTGCCAGCACCCTCCTACCCAATAGTCATCCCCCATCACGTCCACCACCACCACCATGTCCACCACCACCACCACGTCCACCACCACCACCACCACCACCACCATGTCCACCACGTCCACCACCATGTCCACCACCATATCCATCACCACCACATCCACAACCACGTCCACCACCACCACGTCCACCACCACCATGTCCACTACTACCACATCCACCACCACGTCCACCACCACCACCACATCTACCCCCACCACGTCCACCACCCCCCACCAGCACCACATCCACCACCACCACGTCCACCACCACCATGTCCACCGCCACCACCACCACGTCAACCACCATGCCTACCACCACCACATCGACCACCATTACGTCCACCACCACATCCACAACCACCACGTCCACCACCACCACATCCACCACCACCACCACATCCACCACCATGTCCACCACCACCCTGTCCACCACCACCATGTCCACCACCATGTCCACCACCACCACCACGTCCACCATCACCATGTCCACCACCACCATGTCCACCACAACCACCTCCACCACCACGTCCACCACCACCATGTCCACTACCACCATGTCCACCACCACCATGTCCACCACCACGTCCACACCACCACAACCCCCACCACCACATCCACCACCACGTCCACCACCACCACCACCATGTCCATCACCACCATGTCCACAACCATGTCCACCACTACCACGTCCACCACGTCCACCACCACATCCACCACCACGTCCACCATAACATCCACCACGTCCACTACCACCATGTCCACCACCACATCCTCCACCACCACCACATCCACCACCACCACCACCATGTCCATCACCACCATGTCCACAACCATGTCCACCACCACCACGTCCACCACGTCCACCACCACGCCCACCACCACGTCCACCATAACATCCACCGCCACCACGTCCACCACCACCACGTCCACTACCACCACCACATCCACCACCACCACCACATCTACCACTACCACATCCACCACCACTACCACATCCACCCCCACATCCACCACCACCAGCACCACATCCACCACCACCACCACCACGTCCACCACCACCATGTCCACCGCCACCACCACGTCAACCACCATGTCTACCACCACCACATCGACCACCATTACGTCCACCACCACATCCACAACCACCACGTCCACCACCACCACATCCACCACCACCACCACATCCACCACCATGTCCACCACCACCATGTCCACCACCACCATGTCCACCACCATGTCCACCACCACCACGTCCACCATCACCATGTCCACCACCACCATGTCCACCACCACCACCTCCACCACCACGTCCACCACCACCATGTCCACCACCACCACCACCATGTCCACCACCACCACGTCCACCACCACATCCACACCACCACAACCACCACCACCACATCCACCACCACGTCCACCAACACCACCACCACCACCATGTCCATCACCACCATGTCCACAACCATGTCCACCACCACCACATCCACCACGTCCACCACCACGTCCACCACCACGTCCACCACCACGTCCACCACCACGTCCACCATAAAATCCACCACCACCATGTCCACTACCACCATGTCCACCACCATATCTTCCACCACCACCACCACATCCAACACCACCACCACGTCCACCACCACCAAGTTCACCACCACATCCACCACCACATCCACCACCACCACCACATCCACCACCATGTCCACCACCACCACCACGTCCACCACCATGTCCATCACCATGTCCATCACCACCATGTCCACAACCATGTCCACCACCACCACGTCCACCACCACCACATCCACTACCACCACATCCACCACCACATCCACCACCACATCCACCACCACATCCACGACCACGTCCACTACCACATCCACCACCACCACATCCACCACCACCACATCCTCCACCACCACCACATCCACCACCACCACCACATCCACCACCACCACATCCACCACATCCACCACCACATCCACCACCACCACATCCACCACCACCACCACCACATCCACCACCACCACGTCTACCACCACATCCACCACCACCACCACGTCCACCACCCCCATGTCCACCACCACCATGTCCTCCACCACCACCATGTCCACCACCACCATGTCCACCACCACCACGTCCACCACCACCACATCCACAACATCCACCACCACATCCACCACGTCCACCACCACATCCACCACCACCCCGTGCACCACCACCACGTCCACCACCACATCCACCACCATGTCCACCATGTCCACCACCACCACCACCACCACATCCACCACCACCTCATCCACCACCACCATCACCAGGTCCACCACCACCACATCCACCACCACCACCACATCCACCACTACCACATCCACCACCACCACATCCACCACCACCACCACATCCACCACCACCACCACATCCACCACCACCATGTCCACCACCACCACATCCACCACCAACACGCCCACCACCACCATATCCACCACACCACCACATCCACCACCACATCCACCACCACGTCCACCACCACCACATCCACCACCACCACCACGTCCACCACCACCACATCCACCACCACACCCACCACCACCACATCCACCACCACCACATCCACCACCACCACATCCACCACCAGCATGTCCACCACCACCGCGTCCACCACCACCACGTCCACCACCACCATGTCCACCACCATGTCCACCACCACCACATCCACCACCACCACGTCCACCACCACGTCCACCACCACCACTCGTAACAGGTAAAGAGTCACTGGAGGGCAGGGGTAATAGGAGTGTCAACCCCGGCTGTACATAGGACATTTTAGGATGCATAGGGTGCAAGAAGACGGGAATAGGGGCTAGAAGTATTACACCAGAGCCAAGATACATTTTGAAGAGGCGCAATGTCACAGGGGCTCCTGTAAAAGCACTCGCAGCATCTCTACCCCACAGTGGCATACCTGCACGAGCCACTCACTCAAAACAAGCATTGGCATAGCCAATAGGTCTCGCCTTTGGGACCTTATAAGTGTTTAGCCATGCAACACTTAATGTTGTTGCACCAAGGATATTGTGCTGGATAACTAAACACTTATAAGGTCCCAAAGGCGGTACCTATTGGCTATGCCAATGCTTGTTAATGTTTACAATCAGGTGGAAGGCCATTCCTCCGATTCAAGAATGTTTATGGAACTAGTTTCCTTATGGTCAGAATGCCCTGAGGATCATATTGTATTTGTGGCTGGGGATTTCAACTTTGACTTGTTTTCCCCCCTGTCTTTTTTGCTTTTGACTGCCTGTTTTTGACTGTGTGCTGCATTTCGGTTTGGCTGGTTTAAGAATTTTGGTTATTTTATTGGTGTTGTCCAGTGCTAAAGTGCAAGAGCTCACTATGTATATTGCATATGTAATTGAATATCAATAATTGGCATATTTGTTTTACCGGTAAGTGCCTAGTAAAGTACACTATGTGTGCTCAGGGCATGTACACCAAATGCTACTAATGGGCCTGCAGTACTGATTGTGCCACCCACATGAGTAGCCCTGCAACCATGTCGAAGACCTGCCTCTGCAGTGTCTGGGTGGGCAAGTTTGAAACTGCCATGTCGACCCAGCAAGTACAACCACTTGCCAGGCCCAAACCTTCCCTTTTACTACCTCTAAGGTACCCCTAAGGTAGGCCCAAGGTAGCCTCATGGGCAGGGTGTAGTGCATTTAAAAAGTAGGACATGTACCGATGTGTTTTATATGTCCTGATAGTGAAATACCACCAATTTAGTTTTTCACTATTGCAAGGACTATCTCTCCCCTAGGTTATCATTGGAGCTGCCTTGTAACCTCTTACGAGTGTAACTTACAATTGGGAAGGGATGGAGATATGGAGTTTGGGGTCCCTGAACTCAAAATTTAAAAATACATCTTTTAGTGAAGTTGGTTTTTAAGTTGCGCGTTTGAAAATGACACTCTTAGAAAGTGGACATTTTCTTGCTTTACCGTTCTGTGCCTCTACCTGTGTGTGGAATACACATCTGAGGGAGGGTGACAACTGGGCTACATGTGCATTCACTCTACACAGTCTCACAAAGGGAGCAGAGGTGTGCCCTGCATATCCTGATGGCATATCACCAGGCTGATGGGTCTTCTTGAGCTAGAGTGGTGGGAGGAGTTGTCACTGGCACCTGAATAGGGCTGGGCCTGTCCTCACACAAAGCTATCTCCACCCCCATGTAGTGAGTCGGGAGCCATGTCAGGGAAAGGCAGGGTCTTGTGCACTACAAAGACTTTCCTTTCAAGTTGTCCTACTTCGAAGGCAGAAACTGGTATAAGTACTGGAGCTGTGACATTCTAAAATTGGAACACTTCCGGACTAAAAAGGACATACTGCCAGGAAGAAGAGTTGGATGCGGTAGGAGGAACTGGCACTCTGCTTGTTGCTTTGTTGTGCTAGCCTTCTGCTTGCTGCTTCTATCTGGGAGTGAAAAGACTGGAGTTTGCTTTCTACGTCCTGCTTTCCAAGGTTCTCCAAGGGCTTGTGCCTGCTTTCCTCTGTTAAGAAGTCTCAGGACCATCAAAGGCTTCGCCTTCCAGTGCCTGGGTTCCCCTGCTGAGACCCCTGATTTGCCAAGTGGTACCAAAATCAGTTTCTGGGCCCCTGGAAGTGGAATCTGGTAAATCTGAGAGGAAAATCCATGCATCGACTCTCAGCTCCAGTTTTTCCGACACAGTGCCAGTTGTGCTGCTTAAAGGTCACCGCAATCCGAGTAGCATATCATTGACATCCATGGTCCACACTCCAACTCCGGCGCAGACCCTGATGTGCGGCTAAAGAAATCAATGCATCACCTGCTTTGCAGCTGTGAAATCAACACGTGCCTGTTCCGCCACCGCCACATCGACACAGCATGTCTGGATTTTCTACACATCGTCCCTGGTTGCCAAGGTCTTTATCCACGTTTCCAGCAGTAAGGAACCGAGGCCAAATGTCAGGAAATCGACGCATCACCTCCCCTTACAGTAAGGAACCGATGTGTCACCTCCCCTGTGCAGTAGTAAGGAACCGACACATCACCTCCCATGGCAGTAAGGAACCGATGCCTCACCTCCTAAGGGAATAAGGAAGTGACGCATCCCTTTGCTTTTCCGGTGACTCACCTCCACCGCACCTGTTTTCATCTTTGATTTCAATGCATCCCTGGTACTTTGTGCTAAGAGTGACATTCAAAAAGTGATATCTTGACTTGTGTATGTTGGATGTTCTTCATTTTGGTCTTGTTTGATTCAGATACATTTTGGTTATTTTTCTAAACTGGTATGGTGTCCCTTTGTAGTGTTTTCACTATGTTACTATGTGTGTATGTACAAATGCTTTACACATTGCCTCAGATAAGCCTGACTGCTTGTGCCAAGCTACAACTGGGGTGAGCATGGGTTATCTTAGCTGTCTAATCCCCTTACTCTGACAAGAATCAGGGTCCCTACTTGGACAGGGTGCAAACCACTGCCAACTAGACACACCATTTCTGACAACCACTATGGAACTTTTACTAGCATATATATCCCAGAGCTGAACATACAGTTAGATTCCCAATGGAAGATTCCACAGATTGAACTTCCTTTTGTTAGGTGGACAGCTAGAGCAGCACAAATAAATGCAATGATGCTGAATCACAATTCCAGCGCAGCTAATGGAAGAACCTCATTTGACGGCGAGCGTAAGGCTACCTTCAATAGAGTAGGTCACTCAAGTAGATAGATTACTTCCTAATTAGTGTTATACTGTGGCAATTTGTTCAGGATATGGAAGTTTTGGATAGGAAAGATCATGACCACAATGCATTGCCGCTAACATTGGAGGGCAAGTTGACCCTAAATCTCTTCAGACTACCTTGTCTGGATTTGGGGGAGGTATCACACTCTAACAATTGTAAATCTATCCGGTGGTACTGGGTGGTTAGGAACCCAGAGATGCTCTAGAAAGTCACTACTTTGGTCAAGGAGGTAGTTGAGAAATAGGCAGATTTTGTCCCTGAAACTAGAAAAATGGTATTGCAGGAGGAGCACGACCTGTTATTCATTCAGATTAGAGGATCTCTAACCGCCAAGAAGAGAGCAGATAAACATGACTTTAAGAAGGAGCCTTGGTATTATAAATCATGAAGATAAGCCAAAACCAAGCTCCTCAAAGCAACTTAAGCTAATTGTAGAAATTCCCTTGCAAAATGTAGGTCGCTCTATCGGAGGGAACTAAGGTAAAAAACAGAATTGGAGGGTTTGCTATTTGAAAAACTGAATGCTTCCCTGTCATCTAAAGATTATAAAGCCTTTTGGAAAACTGCTGCAGGAATTCTAAGGAACTTAGAATTCTGTGTACAACCCCAACACTAGGTCACCCACTTTAGCAACCTCTACATGGGTGACAGTGGTCATGCCTAGGATGGCCTTGACACGCCCTTAGAGTATGACCACACTAGGTGTAGTGATTCCACTAAACTGGAATTTGGGCTTGGTGAAACCATCACAGCTGTTAACTCTTGCTTGGCTGCTAGAGCCCGACAAGATCCACAATGACCATTAATTGGGGTGTGTGGAGAGCTGTGGATTATATATTAATCTCTTTTCAAATGCCATTATGTTAGGAATGGAGATCTCATCTTCCTGGAAAATGGTGGAGATAATTCCCATTTTAAAGAAAGGGCAGCATAGAGAGCCGGCCAACTATAGGTCCATTAGTCTGATTAATGCCATACAAAAAATCTTTTGCAAACAAGTGTTTGCTAATTCTTCAAGCGTGGATAGAGGACAAAGATGTGTTATCTGAATACTAGGCGGGTTTTATAAGTAAAATTAGCGCTGCAGATCATGTCTTTTGCTTTGAACACATATATTGGAAAACATTTGCATTCAGCAAGGGCAAACTTTATGTTGCCTTTGTTGATTTACAAGCTGCTTTTGACCTGGTTCCCAGAGCCATGCTCTGGAAGGTACTTGAAGAAATAGGCATCTCGATAACTTTTTTAACAAACTGGTCCGGCTCCACTCAGAAAACTACGCTCAAGTGAGGTGGGACGAGCACAGAAAACTGACACAGCCCTTTTGTATCAAACGAGGAGTTAGACAGGGTTGTGTGCTGGCCCCACACTCTTCTCCCTGTATATTAATGAAGTTGTGAGGCCTCCGAACAATGATGGCTGTGATTCTCCAACGGTGGGTGGACAGAGGGTGCCAGCCCTACTCTTTGCAAATGATACTCTCCTTCTCTCAAAATCTCCCCAAGGTCTCCAACAGCTTTTAAATCATTTTAGCATGTTTTATGCAGAGAGGGGCTTAGAATTGAATAGTTCAAAATCTAAATATATAGTATTTGGCCCTGCTGGACCAAAGTGCTCTCATAAGCAAATGTCAGTGGGTACTAATGTACTTGATCAGGTCCCCACTTCGAATATCTTGGTGTGAGGAGCATGCCAAATCTAAATTGAGACCTGCAAATTTAGAAATTGCATTCAGTTTTAATCCAGCACACAGCCTGTATAACCAAACTCGATAGACGTACACTCTCTAGGACAGCAGCACTGGCTCTAAAAATCTACAATACTAAGGCTTCATGTGCAGCCTTAAATGGCTGTGAAATCTGGGGTTTTGTGAGTATTCAAATATTAAACATGGCTGAAAACAAATTTATTAGATTGCTCTTGGGTCTACCAGCTTGTACCCCGATGATTTTACTAGGTGTAGATTTGGCTCATAGATTTATCATCCACAACGATAAGTGCAGAATGCTTCCATATTGGCATTGACTAGTTGATAGAAGCATTAAGCTCCTATCGCGTGGGCCTGAACGATCTTATGTCTCCTGCATGTGTACGCAAAAGCCCCTGGCTGAATTCTATAACACTGTTATTGGGAAAACTGGGGATTGTGAGTCTTTGGGATTCCCCCAAAGAGGTGGGCTGCGTTGCAAAAGCTAGTCTTAATGAAATCTATTGGGAGTTTGCCATACTTCAACTAAATGATTCCAGTAGAGTTCCCTTGACAAGGGATTTGCTTGACTCAAAACTATTCTCAAGCAATGAGCCTACCGTAGATTAAATTACTCCCCCTCACCCCCCCAACACGAAAACTGTATTTTGAGTTCAGGGCAGGATGCTCTCAACCAAGAAATCTTGCAATACTTTGGTCTAGAGCCGAACCTGGGGACGCCCTATAGCCTGTCAATGGAGAGGCTATAGAATCACTCATGCATATTCAGTTTTTTCCCCTCATATCGGTAACAGAGGAAAAAATGGATAGCCCCCATTTGGAGGAAGCTGGTCACTGGTTACTACATGGAGGCAAACAGAATCCTCTGCACTGACACCTGCAGATTGATGGTTTTCTCAATTTCCAGATTCCTCATGTCAGCTTGAATCTGGCTTAGCAAGTGTATACAGGCAGGAACTGTTTAAGGAATGGCAAAGCAATTTTCCTATGGTTCTAGCAATATTTTACATTTTCAATCTTTTTGTGACTGTGGAAATGTGAGATAGTATGGCCAATATAGCACTTGATTGGCCCGTCGCATGACACATGAAGAATATTTGTGATAGCACTGTATTGTCGCAATTGCACACCTTCAAATAAAAGGGATTGTAAACCATAGGTACAATCCGGCCCCTATTTTAGAATGCCATCATGACACATTTATGATTGTTGTGTTTGGCTATTTGCTCTGCTAATTCTTAACGCCATGCCACTAAATCTTATATTGCCTATTGGTTTTATCTGATTGTTTGCCCTTGCCTTTTTAGAATGTTTTTAAATGAGCTTTTGCATTTTTTGTGGTCTAAAACTTAGCACTTTAGATCTGTATTAACTATGCTGCTTTTTTTTCTTATAATTCTATAATAACATGTTTATTGAGATTCTGGGCCCGACGATTATGCACTTCTCGTCTATGTACAAATGCATTTGATATCTGGTGAATCTTTCAAAAATCTGAAAGAATGTTTTTGTGCTCTTTATGTATTTGTAGCTTTTCTGATACTGGAGATCGAAAGGAAATTATTATGATGATGATCTGGCTCTACTAGGTAACCACAGTTGGCGCTTTGTGCTTTTAAACACTGTTTTTACCTACATCTTTGAAAATGCATATCGGTTTTACTGTGTGGATTTGAATCCTTTAGGTCTCAAATAATTTATTAAAATGTACTCTATTTATCGAAATTGGTGTGGGTTTTTTCTCTTGTTGTGGTTTCACTTTATTACTTTTTGTGTGTTGCATAAATACTTTAAACATTTCCTCTAAGTTAAGCCTGACTGCTTCTGTGGCAAGCTACCAGAGGGTTCAGCACAGGTTAATTTGGGGATTGCTTGTGTTTCACTCAGGCAAGAATTGTGGTTGCTGCTTGAGTAGGGTTTCAGCCTACCCACCCCCCTCAACCAATAACCCAATTTCCTACTATGAACTATTTTAGATCTAGAAAGTACACTGAATTATCATGCAGTTTTGCCACAGGCAATTTTTTGCCGAAAGCAACCCATTTTTGCTACTTGTTATCTCGGTACTGATAAAACCAAATGGCAGGCTTTAGTGTGGTAAACAGCATTTATGCATGCAATATACTTTAAACATTATTTGAGAATGTCATGCCTGTGTTTACATGTGTTGCCCTGTTAAAGCCAAATCTATCGGCTTTGTCAATGCTTTATTACTTGCAAACTACCACATCCAGTAGCCGAACAATCATGAAAGGTGTTTGCGTCATTCCTAAATTAACCCAAAGAAGACTCTCCTACACCCTACCCTACAGGTGCACGTGATGCTTGTCTGTTAAAGGAGAAGCAGAATGACTTGAGTTAAGAAGGAGAATAAGCAACAATCACTAGTAGAGAGAGTAGGGCTCGCCTTTGGGATCTATTGGCTTTACCAATACATTTCAGTCACGCTGTACAGAATCCCCAGGGCTGTACACCATGGCTCAATAAGAACAAAAAGCCTATCATGTCATGTGGAAGGTGCATGCATCATGCATGTCCACATCCACAAATTGATACTGGTGCATTTTTATATTGTTATTTGCCGGTCTAAAAAAAAATGTGTTTTTGGGGAGGATGTGGGTAGGAGAGAAGCAACACAGCTGCCGGGTAAAGTGAGTGGGGGAAGCAACAATCGCAAGGGGGCACAGAAACAACAAGGGTGGCAGTGGGAGCTGGGACAACACAGGGTCTCAGTAGCAACAAGGAGCAACATGGTGCTAGATGAGCGGGAGAGAAAAGCAAATGGGCGAGAGAGAGGGAGCAACATGGAGCTGGGAAGGGGGAGAAGTACATGACCAGGAGAGCACAAGAGGTTGAGCGCATCATGGTGGGGTGTGAAAAACCACACAGGCGACAGAGAGCAGCCCGAAGAGGGGACATCAGGTAGACAGCTGGAAAGCACTGCGCATGCACTCATAGAGTGCTTGAACAAAAAGAAAAAAGTAGTACCAGAAAAAACGAGCAGTGCAAGGACACAATAATGCATCCATGGCCTAGTGGGCAGACCAACCACTAGAAGAGTAAGGAAAGACCACACATGCTAACCAATAACAAGCAAGCAAATGAGAGTGACAAAGAAGCCATCCAGTGGTAAGGGATGAGCGAGTTCTATGCCCACTGTAAGCTAACAGGATGTCTTGCAAAAAACAGGCCATGCGCTGTCCAGTAGGCAAGACCTAAAAATATCATCAGGGCATCAAAACCGCAGCCTGTCTCAAGGCATTCCACGTGCTGCTCCACTTTAAACAATGCATTCCAATCCTGTTTGTGTTTGTGAGAATGGTGGCATGCAGAACGACGAAAAAGTAAATGTTCAGGAAATAAGACACGCAAGACACATTTCCTAATTTTCTAAAACGTGCAGACTGCTGAGTAAGATTCTACCAATAAATTGATTGGCTAATCCTGTAGGGTTTAGGGTTTAGGGTTTTTGCTGGAGAATTTTCATTATCTTTAAGTGGTAGAAAGGCACCGCGCGCTGATAACATAATTAATTAATAGAAGTGCATTGCTAACGTAGGGGCGTTTTTTTCTGCAGAATTAAGGAGAGGTTTAACATTCCGACGGCCTGCTCCAGAGCTCCTATCAGAAGCATTTTTGGTGTCGATTTGTCAAACAATTGTGCCCTTCGGATAAGCAGCACCTGTTGCAGAAATGCTTGAACCCCTTGGAGAATAGGGCTGGCATGGAATGCATGAGAGCAGGGTCTGAAGACAACTCGGCTTTACGTTTCTTGGATGGTAATTGATTTAGCGTGTTGTGGTGCTCAGTACAGGGCCTTGCTCACAGAACTCGTAGAGATAAAAGCTTTGCTGATCTTTCACCCAAGAAGCCATCAGGCGGAGACACTGGCTTTTCCAGGAATACATCTGACAAAAAGTAGAAATTCGATCTGATAAAAGTACTGTGGTGCAACTTAAAAAATGCAATCTGTTGCGTGCAGTTCAAAATGAAAAAGCATTGACCAAATCGACAGAGCTGGCTTTTGTATGACCGATGTACAATAAACATGTATTAAAGGGTCCGGAACATATATGCACACCTTTACGAAAAGATCACATAAAAGAATAAACGTGTTTTAGGTAAAAAAAAAAAATACTATGACGTTTTATAACTATTCAACAACTGACACAAAAAGTACAGGTACACTCATAATCTCACGCAACACACATACAAACACAGTCACAGTAAACACATTTGCCCTCATACATGGATGGACTGATTGGGACAGTTAAGTAGAACGATTTATGGACAGAACGAACACACAAAAACATAACAACAACACACCTATAAGCAACGGTGTGCTGACAGACCAACGCATGCACAGATATCAATGTGCCCAAACCAACAGGCACTCATCCACACAGACCAAAAGAAACGCAGGCGCCCATGCACAAAGATTAACAGACAAACAATATCCATGCATGAAGGCCTAGAGATGTGGAGGCATCCTGAACACAGACCAAAGGGCATACAGGCATCCACGCACACACACCAGCACGCAGAAAGGTGTTCATGCACACACAATGACTTGAGTTAACAAAGAGAATAAACAACCAGCATTGGCAAAGCCAGTGGGTGTTGTCTTTGGGATCTCTTGTCCTTGCCAATATATTTTAGAAATGCTGTACAGCATCCCGATGATGTGCACCCAGGCTAAATAAAAAAAAAAAAAAATCATACCACTTCATTTGCTTGTGCACGTGTGTTTGTTTTGGAGGCAGGTCCTAATTCACAAATGGTAGCAGCTCATGCACTTGCATTCTCTGGGCAGTCCTCCATACATATTGGAGCAGGCTGCACTTACTCTCTGGTCCAATATGCATTGGTTCCCTTGAGCCACATGAGTATAGTTAGAGTCTGTGGGTGTCAGCAGGCCTCCACCCCTGCACCCGTGTCACCTATAGGAGTGGTATTGACATGTATGGACTTTAAAGGGTCAATTGATGTCATTTTATTGAATTACACTAGTACCCACAAATTAGGAGCAGAATTCTTCTTATGTACTCACCTTTTTCTGGCCTACTTGAGCACTGGAGTACACAGTGCGTGTAAGTATAGCAAGGGATATTACTGTCGCCAGTCAGCATTGCATATTACTGCACACCACTGTGTCAGCATTGCGTCAAGTGGGACTGAGGTCGGAAAATGCTATCTGTAGCAGGCACACATTCTATACATACCTTTTCAAACCAGGAATACAGCGAGGTCTGGCCTAACCACGTGTACATTTCATACTAGTGACTCCTGCTGAACAAAAAGCAAATGGTATAGCTACAGCACGGTCTATGCATGCACAGGTTCATTTCAGTTAAATCTTTACATGTGCAAAATGCATGTACGTATATCGTATCTCTATAAGCAAACTTAGCTAAAGGGCAGCAGACTGCTGCACTGGATCAAAGACACGCATAAAGTCAATAAGTCAATTTCTGCATCTGCATTTACGCAGAAGGAGAAAAATTCGTTCCAAATCTCCTAAATTTTAAGCCTAAATTACATTTAGGGTCAATAAGGTAGCTGAGTGTCAATGACTGTTCCATTCTAGGCCTCACCATACAGAGCGCCTTCTAGTGGGTGATGTAAATACTTCCATTTGCTACATTCCAGGAATAATCAAATGCAGTTAATAATAAACAGGGCTTTGCATGCTAATCGCATCCCATTCCTCTTTGGTTCATCAACATATTTGTAGCTCTGGCCTTCTCATCCTGGTTCTCTCTGGTACTAAGATTTTAAATTATGTTATGTGTATTTGTATTGCACCAACTCACCCGGGAGGGTGTCCTGGTGCCTAAGTAGGAGCTGTATAGGCCGAGCTAGGGTCCGGTTTAGGTTAAGAGCCAGGTCTTCAGTTTCTTGTAGAATTCAAGATCTGAGGAGGAGGCTCTTATGTGCAGGGGCAGGATGTTCCAGGCTTTAAGAGCATGGTAGGAGCAGGCATGACCACTGGATCAATTTCTACATATGCTGGGTTTGTGTGGGAGTAGGAGCGCAGCAGTGTGGAGGTGTCTGATAGGTTCGTGGAAGTTTATACATTTGTGAAGGTATGTTGGGCTAATGTTGTGTAAGGCTTTGAATGTGTGTGCGAGGAGTTTGAAGAGTGCTCGTTTGTGAATTGGGAGCCAGTGACGCTATTTGAGGTGTGGGATGATGTGAGTCCAGGGTGGGAGGTCGAAGGTGAGCCTGGCCACTGAGTTCTGTATGTTTTGGAAACTTCTGGTCCGTTGAGTGTTGATTCCAGAATAAAGTATGTTGTTATATTCCAGCTTGCTGATGATGAGTGCTTGGGTGATGGTTTGGTGAGTATTGGTGGGGAGCTATTTCAAGATCTTCTCAAGCATGTTGAGTTTATATAAGGAGACGGAGATTGCGTTCACAAGGATAGTCATAGTGAGTTAGTTGTCAATTTAATTTCCGACATTCTTTGCGTGGGTTGCCAGGAAGGGTGTGGATCCGTGCTCTGCAGACCACCAGGTGGCATCCCAAAATGAAGTGTCTTTGCTGAAGAATATTACATCCGTCTTGTCTGTGTTGATCTTGAAGCAGTTGGTTCTCAACCATCTGGTGACTGGTCATGTTGAAGGAGAAATTGTTCCAGGTGTTTGGCGCCTTATCGAGAGGGAGAGTATAAGCTGGGTATTGACAGCATAGGATATGATGCTGGTCCCATGGGCACAGATGATGCTGGTGAGTGGGGACATATAGGTGTTGAACTGACTGGGGATCATTGAGAAGCATTGTGGAACTTCGCAGATGAGATTGAAGTTGTCAGAGGTGAAGAGGGCCAGGCTGACTGACTGGGTGCGGCCAGTCATGAAGAGCAAATCAAGGGAAGTGTCGGACCTTGAATGCCGGCTTCGTACAGTTGTTGGATAAGGATGAGGTGGAAGATGGTGTTTCAGGCTGTGGAAAGATTCAGTAGGATGAGGGCAGCTGTGTCACCTCTGTCCATGATCATTCGGATGTCATCCGTGGCAGTGATGAGGGTCTGTCTCTTACTGTGGTTGGGCCAGTAATCCAGGTTGAGTGGTGTCCAGGAGGTGGTTGTCATTGAGATGGGTGGCTACGTGCTTGCTTATATTTTTTCCATTGCTTTTGCAGGGAAGGGTACCAGAAAGATAGGCTGGTAGTTGGGTAGTGACCTGAGGTATGCTGTGAGTTTCTTGAGGAGAGGAAGTACTGTGATGTATTTCCAAGCCTCCGGCTAGGTGGCTGTGATGATTAAGTAATTCAGGATTGAGGTGGGGACTGTGCTGATGGGGTCCAGTCCATTGATGAGAATATGGTGAGTGAAGGGGTCAGAGGGTGCTCTGGAGTGTATGGACTGCACGGTTGTTGCAAGTGGGCAAGGTAATCAGTGGTGTATGGTCTGGTTGGGGCTTGATGCTTACAAAATACTGGTGATCTTGTTGCTGAAGAATGGGGATAACTGGGTGCAGAGATGCTGAGAATGGGTTACGCTGGTGGGGCTTGCTGCAGACGAGGTGACATTTCACTGGAACTGTTGGTACTGTTTTTAATGCAGTTGGTGAATGTGCAGCATTTTATGGCTCTAATTTGATGATGGTGGCATCTGAGGGCAGATTTGTCGGTGCCCTTGCAGGCGTCATTCTGACTTTGTCTCCATCTGCGTTCAAGTTGCTTGAAGTGGCTTATGGTAAGTCTGAGCTCTTCCATATACCAACTGGCTTGTAGTCTGGTTCTCATACCTTTGTTGTCTTTGAGAGGAACCAGGGTTTCTGCACAGGCAGTGATCCAGGCTTTGACGTTAGAGATGGACTGGGGAGGTTGTTACTGTGTCAAGGCTCATGGTGTAGGAGTTCAGAAGACCAAGATGCTTCTGAGATCTTGTTCCAGTGTTATTGTGAAAATTTGGTGGTGGTATTTCTGCGGTGTTGTGGGATGGGTATGGAGAAGTTTATTAGGGTGTGGTTGGGCCAGGAGTAGAGGGGTGCGACTAAGTCCACAATGGTGCTACCAAAGTTGGTGTGTAGTCCGAGAGGACGGAAGACTAGGCTGCCACTCAGGGTGTCGTTGATGGTGGTGAGGACTTTGTAAGTCAAGTATTTCGTGAAACTGGTGTTGCTTTTCGGGTTGGTGGAGCATTGGATGGATTCTTTGTAGATGATAGCGATTTGCCTCCGGAATCAATCTAGAACCAATAGATAGGAATGCAGTTCCTAGCAATTGCTATAATTTGAGTCCTTTGCAAGCATTATGCCCATCAAATTTTGTTGTTTTCATAAAATACCATCCTAAGCAGCGAGTGCACTTTGGCACCAATGAAACACTATGCCTTCAAACTCACTATGAATTATCATCAAATATCACCTTTATATGTGTTTTACAATATCTAACATGTGCAAGAAGTTTGGAGCAAGAAATTGAAACTATAGTAATTGGTGCAGCAAGTACCAACATGACTACTATTGATGGTGTGGACCTAGCGATAAAAATGAGAGATTAGATCAGTCCACAATCAAATAAAAAGAAGAAAGAGCAGAACAAAAACCCAAAGTGATTTGTCACCTAGTGTGGCATCAGTTTCGTATTCTGTGACTTCACAAAAAAAGATATTACCAATATTTGCCCAGAGGGAAAAAGTACGCAGAAAAAAGAAAGCTAATAAAAATCAATAATCGGCTCTAGTATTGTGACAGAAAATAGATCATCCTGATTATATTACTCCGCAAAGAAGTTATAGGAAATTGTACCACTATACAAGTCTACAGAAGCCAGCAGACTAACCAATTTGAATAGTCATACAACTTCTAAAGTAACAGAAGACAAGTTGAGGTCTTGGACAACAGAAATATTAGTTTCCCCAATATTTCCTCCATTCACCAACGATAATCCTCCAAGTAGATCATGAGTACTTCAACTAGGTGTCATCGAGAGGATATGGCTCAACTGCTAGAGCAGCCAACTTTGAAACATGGGGAACCAGGTTCGATTCTGGCGGGAAGCTTAATCATCCTGTGATTCTGGGCAAATCACTTAGGGGCTAGTTTCGACTTTGGCAGTGCAGGAGCGGTGAAGCTCGTTACCGCCCTGCTCCCGCACCACCAAAGTCAACCGCTGACAGCCCACCAGATTAGGAGTTTTCTCGTAATCTTGTGGGTGGTCCTTTGGGGTTCCCACAGCAGTGCCTTTGAAAAAGGCACCGCGATGGGAACGCCAAAGCAAGTTCCTGCACGGCATGGACTGTTAAGTCAGACCACCGGTGCGCTCCAGTGACTCTGATGGTCCTCAGACTGGTAGACTCATAATCAGGCCCTAAATCTCCCTGTGCCGAAGGAAAACAAACAAAAATTGAATGTGTCCCTCTGTAGTTCAACTGACGATCATGTAAAGTGTACTAACCCCTTCGGGTTGAGTTTGCACTATATAAAACTGCAAAAACAAAACTGGTATCAATTAGACCTGAATTGAGTGTGGTACTGTCATGTATTATTGAGGTTATTGTATTCATTAGGAAATTTCATCCTGAATATGCTGAGGCCCCAAGAGAATTGCACAGGTTCCACATGCTTTCATGCATCAGTTTCAAGACTGGCTGCAGAGGCTACAATGCAGTGTATGCTCACACCCTGCCATACCTGGCAACCAAGAGCAAGGTCTCTGGTGAAACACACACAACATGGAGCAGTAGCCTCACCAGACTGGAAGTAAGAGCATGCATGTAGAAAAAGATAGGATGACAATCTTTCTTATGAACAGTGCTGCCTCCCAGTTTAGCTGCATAAGGGCAACATCCCTTTCTCTTTTTCAGAAATGGCTTGAAGACTCATATTAAAAAAACACTTCATCATAATATAGCCTCCCCATTGCTGAGCTCTCTGAAGAGTACCTCACTAGATCCTAACTCCTCGACTCCAAAACCCAATCCCTACCACACCCCTCCCTGAGACATCTGTCTTTATCCCTACACACCCCTCCTCGATCATCAGGCAACCCCCTAACAATGCCAACTTCTACTCTCATCACTGGTATACCCATCTCCCCTATTTCTTCTTACGCCCCCAGCATATATATATATATTGTATAGTTATCGCCATTATAATGCTCTGTTGCTTTTTTGTTCACACTATTTAAATCTCAAACAAACATGCATGTATACTGTTAAACCTGTCGGCCTTGGGGTGGTCTGCTCCCAAACATTTTTCTTTACTCCATTTTGTCGCTGTTCCTATTTTTGTTAGCCTTAGGACTCTGTGAACGTTACCACTGGTAACTAGTGCTAAAGTGAGTGTGCTCTCTCCTTTAAACATGGCAGAATTGGCTTAAACCCAATTGGTACATTTAGTTTACTTGTAAGTCCCTAGTAAAGTGGCACTACATGTACCCAAGGCCTGTAAATCAAATGCTACTATTAGGCCCACAGCACTAATTGTGCGACCCACACAAGTATCCTTTTAGACATGTCTCAGGCCTGCCATTGCAATCTGTGTGTGCAGTTTTAAACTGCCATTTAGATCGGTCAAAATAAACCTTTTGCCAGGCCTAATACTTTCTTTATAAAACGTATAAGTCACTCCTAAAGTAGGCTCTAAACAGCCCACTGTGTTGGATTTTGAGTCACACAATTTTGAAAATGTCACTTTCAGAAAGTTGGCATTTTCTTGTCCCAAAGATTTGTCCCCTGTATCCTGGGTCACATGGCTAGGTGTAGCAGGCAGTTGGTATTTGTGTATTGCTCACAGACAATGGGACAAAGGGGAATAGGTGCTGACAGATAGACTATCTCTGACTTTAGAGGAGGGTGGAGCTGTCACCTACTACACATGCACATCTCAAAGCCTCTGCCTGAGAACACTCAAAAAGAGTTTCACACTAGTCCTTTGTGTCCCCAGGCAAGCTGTGGCCAGGGAGGCAGGGAATTCCAAGCACCTATGGGGTGGAAGCCACTAGAAACCTCTCCTACTTCAAAGTGGGCACCAGGTCTAAATCTTGGACCCCCCGTCCCAACTCTTCAGTACACCTCTGGACCTGTGGATACTACAGAAAAAGGACAGCTGCACTGCTTTGCTGCCAGAAGGACTGCTACTCTGCTTCCCTCCTACTCTGCAGCCCTGCTGCCTGTTGCCCTACTTGCTGAGAAAGAAGACTGGACCTGCACCCCTCATCCCAGGCTGAAGTGACTCCAAGGGACAGCTAACTGAATTTTTAGGCTCCTCGCAGCTGGCAAACTGGTCTGCTCGTACCAAGCTCTTGCCACCCGCACTGCTCGCCAACGTGAATCTCCAGTGAACCTGACTCCTCATCGCACAGCGATCACAGGCGACGCCCAGCGACCTGAGATCTGTACTTTGCACTATAGCATCGAGAGCTCGCAGTGACCACCAATGCAAATCTCCAGCAAAGACTGTCCGTGAAGCCAGACAGGATCTTCATGCTACTGCGATGACCATCCTCGACCTCCGGCCTGCTCTTCGCACTACATCAATGACCATCTGCAGCACTTCTTTACTTCTTGTGGCCCCTTCCATCATGAACAGAACTTTTTGCACTTAACTTTTGAAGGTAACTCTTTCAGCGGGACTAACTTGGTCCATGTATACTGCCCCAGTTCCATCATTGTCAGCCTGAATTTGTGACTTTCCGCCAGTCTCGAATGACTTGGATAATCACATGTGGAGTTTTGTGCTTTTAGGCTCTATACTTACCTTAAATCTTTAAAATTTTATATCTCAGGGCGTGGCCTGAGGCGTCAAGATGGTGGTGGCACTCTAAGAGTGCTCCGGATCCCCTCCGTTATCCGCCTTGCATCCGCCGCCGATAGCTGCCATCCACTGTACTTGTCTGCTGCAAGAGATCTGCTGCACTCGCTGGCTGCATCCTGGGCCGTTTCCGAGCCGTCTCCGATCGGTTTGGTGCTCCTGCCGCCATGGTTTCATAGCTGTGCACTGAAAATGGCGGCCTCGTCTGAGGTTTCGGCCTGAGTGGAGGGCCCTGGGCGCCAATGCAACCTCATCCAGGAACCCTTTGTGGCGGCGAGGGCGGCTGCCTCCATCTGCGGCCCAGTGGTGCGATCGAAATCCAGACCGGGGAGGATCAGCGCTGGCTGGGGCCCCGGGCGGTGAGGCAGACCCGGCCGTCTGGGGTGCAAGCCGGAGAGTGGAGCCTGCGCCCAGCTGCTGGCCCAGAGGAAATCCGGCCCATTGGCATTTACCTGTGGTGAGTTGCGGCGCCTCGGCTGCCACGGTCTGGCAGTGGCAGGGAGTGACAGACTGACCCCATGCCTACCTCTGTGCTCGCGGCCTGAGCTGCCCTGTGGGCCCTGGGTGCTGGAGTGGTGGGCCTGGCCGGCGGGGCGGGCTGCCGCGACTGGAGGGCGACGGGTTGGGGTGGATGAGCACGGACGCCTTGGGCTGCTGCTGGGTGTCAGACCTACTTGTAGCTGGGTTCTCTACGCGGGTGCACGGGCCTACTGGGGGTGCGGCCTTCTGTTCCCGGGTTGGGCCTGCCACTGCTGCCCTACGGGCCGAAACCTTCATCTGTGACCTGCCAGTGAAGCGGAGCTCCCGATCCTCTAATCGGTGTCCTACACCATGCCCAAGGCCGGGAGGGCCTGAGGTGGGGTTGGAGCCGGCCCCCGGTCATCGCCGTGCTGGTGGTGGTGCCCTTGTTCCTCCGGCGGTGGGGTGCGGCCACCATATCGGGTGGCGAAGGGGTGACCTGGTGCTCCCCGCCCCCCCTCCTCATCAACCTCCTCATCCTCCCCTGGTGGGCCTGGGCCTGCTTCCTGGGGTCTCACGAGGCACCTCCTTCGACCATCGTTGCCTGACTTGTCCTGCGCTGGGCCCGCTGCCAGGAGGGCCTGGGGTGAGATCGGCCACCTGCGCTGTCCCACTGGTGGAGGTGCCCTTGTTCACCTGGCGGGGGGGTACGGCCACCATATCGGGTGGAGAGACAGGGAGGTGACCTGCTGCCCCTGCCCCCCCTCTCCACCAACCTCCTAATCCTCCTCTTGTGGGCCGGGGCCTACCTCCCGAACGGCCTGAGGTTCCGCGAGGCGCCTCCCTCGGCCACAGTTGCCTGGACTGTTCTGGGCCTGCCTCTGCGGGTCGCTGCGGCCCTTCCTCCAGCGTGAAGTTTGGGCCTGGGACCTCACGTCAATCCGGTGTGTGGGGCTGGGGGTGGGGTTCGGCCACCGCGTCGGGTGGCGGTGCAGTGGTGAGGCGTTGGTGCCCCCCTCTCTCTTCATCCTTGCCTGGTGCCCGTGCTGGGAGGCGGCTGGTGCAGTGGACGCCTGGACCAACCTGATAGCCCCCTCTGCGGCGGTGAGCGCCTGGGCCTGAGCGGGGACGGCCGGAGTCGGTGGACCCCCTGACCCCCCTCCCCCGGCGGGCCTGGAGACCATACTTGCCTCCATTGGACTGTCCGGCCCTGGTGACGATGGGCAGGACCCGCGCGCTACAACCCCGGTCCCCCCCACTCAAACAAAAATGGACCAGTTCACCACGGTGGACCGAGATCCAGGTGGGGGAATGCCTGCCGCACCGGGGGTCACAGGGGGAGATCTCTCCACCATCCTACAGGTGATCAGCACGTCGCAGGCCTGTGCGGAGGGCAAGATAGGCGAGGTGAGGATAGATGTGTCTCTCATCCGCCAAGATCTGCGCAATGCAACGGCACGCATCACGGAGGCGGAATCCCGTATTTCCACCGCGGAGGATGACATTGGCCAGCTTAAGATCCAGGTGGCCCGCCTTCAGACCCAGATCTCGGAGCTCCACCGAAGGGCAGAAGATGCCGAAAATAGATCGCGGAGGAACAACCTCCACCTCATTGGCTTTCCCGAGGGAGTGGAGCAGGGGTACGCCACCACGTTTGTAGAGACCTGCGTGCGCTCATGGATCCCTAAGGAGAGCCTCTCACCCTGGTTTGCAATTGAACGGGCTCACCGCTCCCTGGCTCCCAAACCCCCACCTGGAGCTCCCGCCCGTCCCATAATCCTAAGGGTCTTTAATTTCCGGGACAGGGCGCTACCCTTCGGACGGCCAGGATGCAGGGTCCCCTGCAATTCCAAAACAATAAAATTAGGGTCTTCCCGGACTAATCCCAGGGGGTGCAGACCCAACGCCGCTCCTCTGATGAAGTCAAGCAGAAGTTCCGCTCCATGGGTCTCCGCTACGGCCTCCTCTTCCCGGCCCGGCTCAAGGTTATCTTCCAGGACAAGACATTCTTCTTCGACAGCCCCAGGGCAGCCTGGACCTGGCTCACGGAGGAGCGACCCCTTCTGATGGGGGCAGTCCCCTCTTCCGCCCAGCAGGGCCCCCCGCAGCCGCACCCAACTTTGCCTAAGCCCCAGCGACGCCGGACCAGGTCCCGCAAGAAAAATTACCACCAGAGGGCGGTCTCTCGCTCGCCGGGCACGTCTTCGTTGCACCCTCCTTCCCACACTCCTACTCAGAAGTCCCCCCCAGCCCGACTACTTCATTGATCGACCTGAGTGGTATTCCCGAGCCCTCTAAGACCCTACGCCACACCGTGTTGGACTTGGACCTGTCCCGGAGCCCCAAGATTCGTAGACCCAGTGATGATGGAACGCTTGAGGGGGCCTCGCCCTAGGAACTTTGCTGTTTGCCCCGGCAGCATCCACGGGGTATCAGGTCTCGAAGTTCCAGCAGCTGGGGGGCTGTCTTACCATTGCCCTGTCCTGTTGCCTTACGTTCCACCTCAATTCAAGACTTGCTTAACGTACCGAATGCATAGTTGACCTGACTATATTGGCAGCTGTTGACGAATCTTTATCCGGTCAAATGGAGGGGGGTCCATCTCTGCCATGCTCCTGTTCCTCTAATCATTTTAGCTTAGCATTTAGCCTCATTGTGGGGTTGTAGGTTTGATTTGTTTCTCTTTTCAGGGCGACAGATGCTTCCTCTTCAGAAGTATAGGGTGGGGGGAGTTGGGGGGTTGGGGAGGGGGAGAAGACCGTTGTCTCCCACCAGTTTGTTTTTTTTGGCTGCCTATGGGCTGCTGTCCCCAGCGTTATTCAGTAGCTCCACACACCTCTTCACCTTTGGCTCTGATACGAGACTCATCAGACCACGCACCTTTTACTCCACGACCCGGACCCTGCCAAGGTGTCCCACATGGGACCCGGGCCTATCCACGCTAGCACCCATACATCCACACACCGCTCACCTTCATGGCGCCCACCTTCAATAGGGCCCTCCACATCCTCTCCTGGAATGTTACCGGCCTACTTGACCGTATTAAGCATATTGCAGTCCTTCGTAGCGCCCACCGCCATGCGTCTGATATCCTGTTTCTGCAAGAAACACACCTCCTGGGCTCACACTGCACCTTCCTTGCTCGATACGGGATTGACAGGGTCTGGCACTCTGGTTCTGCACGGGGTTCCCGGGGGGTTGCCATACTACTGCGGCGGGGACTTCCCTTCACCTTGGCCCAAGTCGAGACGGACACCCAAGGTCGCTATGTGGCCCTGACGGGTACAATTGAGGGGCAACCACTTAACCTCTTATTTACTTACATTTTCCCTGCCACTATGGCCTCTGCCCTTCACCACCTCACATCGATAGTCTCTTCCTTTCCACCGGGTCTGACAGTAGTTGGGGGCGACTTTAACGCTGTCCTACAACCTGCGCGCGACACAACAGGTACTCCGTCGGCCTCCCGCCGAGCCTCTGCAAAACTCTTATCTGATTGGTCCTCTGCCCTGGGTCTCTGCGATGCTTGGAGGGTGTGGAACCCTCATAAGGAGCAATACACCCATACTTTGTCAGCCCACCACACCCATGCCCATATTGACCTGTTCCTACTGCCTGCCACAGACTGTCAACCGGGGTCCATGTACTACCTAGGGGTTTCTCCGATAACTCCCCTGTCTCCCTCCGTCTGGGGACCTCCTCTCACAGCACCCGTACGGTATGGCGGATGAACGCTTGGTTCCTGCAAGATGCCGACTTTGCCGCGTCCCTTGGGCGGGAAATGTAGCTCTATTTCTCTACCAACACGGGTTCTGTCTCCTCACCGGGAACATTGTGGGAGGCTGGCAAGGCTGTACTAAGGGGTGTGGCTAGAGGCCTGGGCCACGTGCAGCGTGTGGAGCAATCAGCCCGGCTGGCACTGCTGGAGACCCAGGCGGCGCAGCTGGAGGAAGCCCAGGCCATCAGCGACAGTGAGGACTCCGCTCGGCAGCTCAGGCTGCTCTGTGAGGAGAAATGCCAGATCTCGCTAGAGTCTGCTAAAATGTTATGGCGCTCCTCGGTGGCGCACGTGTATGGCTGGGGCGATAAGAATGGCAAACTGCTGCACAATTTACTGTCCTACCCCAGAGCCAACCGTATTATTCCGGAGATCCGGGCCGAGACCGGGGCTCACCATGTCACAGCTCAGGCCATCGCTCAAACCTTCGCCAGGTTTTATACGACCCTGTATGTGGCCCGACCTCCACGGACCTCCTTGGCGGAGTTGCTGGCTCAGGCCGGAACCCAACTGCCCTGCCTCTCCCAGGTGGCTTCAGAGGCTCTTGACCTCCCCTTCACTCCGGAAGAGATACACGGGGCCATCTCGCTGTTGCACCCCGGCAAGATGCCCGGGCCCGATGGCTACCCCCAAGAATATTACGCGGCCTTTTGCGACACACTGGTTCCCTACTTAACGGCCCTATTTAAGCACGTAGTGGAGGAGGGATCCTTCCGGCCAGAGACGGACGTGGCCACTATTATAGTCATCCCAAAGACACAGCCGTCTTCCCTTGACTGCGCGGATTACCGCCCTATTTCCCTCAGCAGCATGGAAGTCATACTCTTTGCCACTGTGCTGGCCCAACGGCTCTGTCCTCACCTGAACGACCTGGTTCACCCAGATCAGTGCGGTTTTATGCCAGCATTGCATACGCCGCCTCCACCTCGCCCTCGCACACCGCCATCACCTTACCCGGTACCTGGCGTTGCTTTTTATAGACTTCGAAAAAGCATTCGACACGGTGGATTGGCATTATCTTGAGGAGGTGTTGGAGAGGATGGGTTTCGGCTCCCCCTTCCGGCGTCTTATCCGGGTCCTCTACTCTACTCCTCGGGCACAGGTCCTCATTAACGGTGTGCTGTCTGAGGCGTTCCCCATCCAGAGGGGCACACGCCCGGGCTGCCCACTCTCGCCGCTTCTATTCACTTTGGCTATGGAGCCCCTGGCCTCCCTCATTCGTCAGGACCCCCTTATCCAAGGCTGGGCCTGGGATCCGAGTCACACCGACAAGATAGCCCTGTACGCCAATGACGTCCTGTTGTTCTTGGCGGACCTAGAGAACTCTGGCCCGCGATGCTTGGCCGCTCTTTCAGCATGTGAACGGGTCTCCGGCCTCAGGCTCAACCCGGCAAAGTCCACACTGATTCCCCTGCACCCCTCCCGGGCATGCTTTGACTGGCAAACGACTATTCCTATGCGCAGGCAATCGTTCAAGTACTTGGGAGTGTGGATTGCCATCCTCCCGGAGCTTGAGTGGGCCCTGAACGCCACACCCTTGGTCGCCAGAGCCAAGGCGGACCTTAGGAAATGGCAATCCCTCCCTCTCAACCCCCTAGGCCGGAGTGCCCTCTTCAAAATGATGGTTCTCCCTCGTTTTCTGTACATCTTACAAAATATCACCTCCCATCTCCCCGGTAGTTCGTTTCGGGAAATAGACGGCTTCATCACTCGGTTTCTATGGGGAAGCGGGAGGCCGCAAATGTCCCTAGCACACTGTCGTATTCCTCCCTACGACGGGGCATGGGGATCACTAATCTCCACCTCTACTACCTGCATACCGGGTGGAACTCCAGTCGATGGACTTCGCACACATTCAAGCTTATCTATATGGGAGCCCAGTGTCGCGGGATCTTCCCCCCGTCACTAGGGTGGTGCCAGTGGCCTGGCGCACAGCCCTACTCCATGTACGGTGGGACCGGAGACTCACCAGGCAGACGCCCTTGTGGAGCGGAGCATGGTTGGGGGGTCTCATCGCTCCAAGGTTTTCGCCAGTGGGACCTTGTCTCGTTATTAGGGGACGTCTGGGTGGGGGACCATATCAGATCTTTTGCAGACCTACAACAGCGTCACTCCCTCCTTCCATCCCAATTCTACAAGTATCTGCAGCTCAGACACGCCCTCCACACGCACATTCCCTCCCCCACTGCCCTTCCAGAATTCAGCCCCTTGGAGGCCCAGGTGATGATGGGAAACCTTGGCAAAGGCGGGGTGTCACGGATATACCGATCCCTGGTGAACAATGGTCCCACGTCCCTCGTCCGACTCCGTGCCCGATGGGAGGGATGGCTGGGCCCCCTGGAGGAGGAGGACTGGAGAGACGCACTTATGGCCCCTAAGACCCTGACAACCTCCTCCAAATTACGTCTCGTCCAACTTTACTACCTCCATGCGGCATATCACACCCCCGCACGCCTGTACAGCACCCGCATGAGTCCTTCCCCGGCCTGCGTGCGTTGCAGCCACGCTCCAGCTGACTTTTATCATGTGGTGTGGCAGTGACCCGTTTTTGAGCCGTTTTGGCGGGGGGTGGAACTTGAGCTTACGCGGGTCTCTGGGTTGGGTGGACCCCCATGACCCACTACGTCTGATCCTGGGGGTGTTTGACGGCCTAGATGGAGCCCGGGCGGATAGGCGCCTCCTGGGAACAGCGGTGGCAGTGGCGAAGCGCGATATAGCAACGCTATGGTCCCAGGCTAAACCTCCGACTGTAAGGCAGTGGAGGCGTGGGGTGGACTGGTGTGGAGCCCAGGAAGAGCCCCTCTTCGAGGGCCGAGGCTGTGGCAAAATATGGGGCAAATGGTTTAACTTGCCTCCCGCTTGAGAGGTCCGAGTCTGTTGGGGAACTATTTACTGATGGGCAAATGTTATATTTACTTCACCGGTGCTCTTTGAGTCTCAGACAGTGTGCTTTGATTGTAATTCACCCCGATGATATGTTTGATTTGCTATCGCTGTATTGTTGTATCAAAAATGCAATAAAGTTTATTATCAATTTTTTTTTTATATCTCCAGTTCTACTGATTGGATTTTTATTGTTTAGGTCTCAAATAATTTATTAAAATTGATTAAAAAAAAACATTCTTGTGTTTTGGTTTCACTTTATTACTGTTTGAAGTACTGCATAAATAATTTACACATTGCCTCTAAGTTAAGCCTGACTGCTTTTGTGCCAAGCGACCAGAGGGTTAAGCATCGGTTAATTTGGGATTTGCTTGTGTTTCACATTCCCAAGAATTGTGGTTGCTGCTTGAGTATTGTTTTAGCCCCCTCAACCAGTGACCCTATTTCTACACATATGTACGTCCATACATTTATACATACATACATAACTGCATGAATTTGTTTTACCCTAATATATGAAAAAAAGACGTAGGTCCAGGGCTCACTGTGCCACTGGATTCAAGCTGGCCTGGCTGATGAGGGGTGTTACCCTGAAACCGGTACCAGGGTGTTTGTTTCCGGTCTAGGGAGGACCCATCTTGGCAGTTTGGGTTGGACTGTTCCCAAAGGGCACAGAGTCAAGACTGATTTGCATATGGCTGGGTCCAAAACTGGAATGGCATGGTGAGCAAAAAAACTATGGATTTAGGCTCAGATCTCTGTACTGGGGTGAATGTATGACATTGTTCTGCATTCTGTCCATAAACAGTTCTTTTTGCACTGGATTCATGCTAGCCTGGTTGATGAGGGTTGTCACCCTGAAACTGGTCCCAGGTTGCTGGTTTCCGGTCCAGGGAGGACCCGGCTTGGAACAGGGTCAAGACTGATTTGCATATGACAGGATCCAAACTGGGTTGACGTAGTGAGCAAAAGAACGATGGATTCAACCCAGATCTCTTGAATAGGGGTGAATGTTTGATTGATTTAGCATTCCGCCCATCATTGGTTGCCGCTCTTTTAGAAAGTTGCCATTTTCCTGCCCTTTGTGCCGTTGTGCCTGTCTTAGGTGACATGACTGTGTGTAGCTGACAGTTAAACTTTGAGTATTTCTCCGAGACAGCCACACACAATGGGAGTTTAGGTGTGTATCAATGGGCCATCTCTGGATGGGAAGGAGGAGAAGGGCACAGCCTCACTTACATCTAAATAGCCTGTGTCCTGTCCATGCACAAATTACTGGCTACCCCCATTTAGTGAGTCTGGTGACAGCGCAGGAGGGAGGACCTATGTGAACTTCAAAGACCTGATTTGAAGTCTCCTCCACTTCAACGGCACCACTAGGGATAAGAACCGGGCGTCAGACCCCACCACATCAGTACACTTCTAAACCTGTGTGATACTCTGGTGGGAAGAAGAACTGCTGTGCTACTGAAGGACTGCCACTCTGCTGGACTGCTGCTTTGGAAGAGCTGCTACCCTGCTGTGTTGACTTGCTGTCTTCTGCTCTCCTTGCCTGGGTGAGAAGGATGGGACCTGCAGAACCCAGAGTGACTCCAAGGGCTAGTTTGCTGGCCTCCTTATAGAAGCTTCAGGGACATAACTGACTTCCAACAACCTTTCATCTGCACCTGGACCCTGCCATCTGTGAGTGTACACTTCAAGTGGTTCCACCTCAATCCTGGACACTTGATAGTGGGCTTGAGGTGCTTATCAACAGAACCGATGTATCTTCTCTGCTGAGCAGCACACCCTCCTGCCAAATCAGCTCAACTCCTATGTTGAGTGGTGCATCCTCGAGCAGAACTGATGGGTCGCTGCTGTTGCATGGATTGGGCCCAGCGCGTAAGGTCTGCATTACCCTTGCATCATCGGAAATGACGCAAGACCGACACCTGTTCTTGCATCCCTCAATGACTGCAGCTCGATGAAGATGTCGGCCACCACTTGGCAGCCTCGCAGGCTCTCAGAACTGACGCACCGCCAGCTGAAAGCCGCATCTTTGATGCCTGGACTTTGCATCGCAAGTCCCTGTTGATCGGATCTTCAACATCATCGCAATAGGGTCTCGTACCACAGTCTCAGCGCACCTAGGAACCAATGCATCGCCTTGACTGCACAACGCTTCTTCGTCGCGGATTCACACAACGCTCCGCAACTCAGATTTAAGGTACTTTTATTCAGTGGGCCTAACCTGGTCCCTCTAGCCAGCCTGCGCTCCATCACGTTCAGCCTGAACATGTGACTTTGTTCTGGTCTGGTGCGACCAGATGTCCCTTGTTGCCGCTTTGTGCTTTTTGATGCTATTTCCACATAAAAATAAAGGAATCAATAACTCTGGTTCTACTAATTGGATTTTTTATGTTTTGGTGTCAAATAATTTATTAAAATTTACTCTATTTTTCTAATTTGGCTTGGGCTGTTTCGTGTGTTGTGTTTTCACTTTATTACTGTTTGTATACTGCATAAATACTTTACGCATTGCAAAACATTATCCGAGCACTCAGCAAATCACTTTTGAGGTTGTGGTATCAGTAGTTTTGTTCTATATGTTCAGTTCTTTATTTTCATGTACAGCATACTTTGCCCTTGCCAACATATGTTTTGTCTACACTTAAATATTGCAGCTGACTTCTTCAGGGCTTTTCTAGTGGTAATAAAGCATATACAATGTCCTGCTTGTCATAGAAACTGGCGTTCGGGACGCCGATAATGCGCCGGCACAGAAACAGCAGCCATGCACCAATGCAGACACCCTTGCGCCATGATGCAAGGGTGCCTGTGTTGCAGGGATGTTTGTTGTTGTGCTGGAAGAAACACCTTCCTGCACAAAAACAATCATTTTTGCTCCTTGAATGTGTGCTGCAGAATGAAGCACACATAGAAAGAGCAAACAACGAGGAGAAATAAAACTATTTATCCTTATTGCGCCACTCCTAAGCCTCCCCTGGGGAGGCGTAGTATTCTTACGCATTCCCTGGTTTACCACACTTTGTAAATCTGGGAATGTGTCAGGTTCCATCGATGTTGCATGGGACACCCACAGCAACACTCATGGAACGCCCCTTTCATGCAGTGAAAACGCAGTGTGACTCTTCGTGGCCTCGTAAATATGGGCAGCCATACTGCGCCGCCAAGTCAAAAAACATTACGCACCGGCAGTGCAATGGGCTTGAAAATGACCCCTTCAGTTGGTTAGGATTTGAAAGAGGGTTTTGTGGTCAACAGTATCAAAAGCTTGTGACAAGTCAATGAGGACCAGGGAGTTGGAGTTTCCCCCATCAAAGAGCCGGGGAGACCCATATACAATTTTTTGCACAGAGGTTTCAGAGGTGTGAACTGAACGGAATTCAGACTGAAACTCTACAAGGAATTATTAATAATGCAGTCTTCTAGTAGGACGACAGCAGAGCTACCCGGCATTTTGCAGAAGGCGGAAAGGCCAGTGACGATTCGCCTATAACTTTCAAACAGTTATGTGGCCGTCTCCAGACTGTTGTCAACCCAGGATTGTGCAAACCTAGGAACGGCTCTCCAGGCGGTTATGCTATTCAAAGAAGAAATGTAAGCTATAAATATAGTCCGCACAATCCTCAGTATAACAGCTAAACAGTCTCTTTAATATGTCGTTCTCATCATAAAGATTATTTGTTTCAAAACTCTGTGAAACTACTTTGTCCTAAGTGGGTATCCTGTAAGTGGCCCCTCCCATCTGTTGTTTAACACAAATCAATGATTATAGCAAGTCACCTGCTAGATGCTGTCACTAGATACTGTGTGCAAAAACTAATCTAAATCAGCCCATTTTGCTTAAATCCAAAGAGTGCAAGGTTATCTGGTAACCACTGCAAGACACATTTTCGTTCGTAGGGCCAAGTTCATATCTTCGTGTAACAATTTAAGATATGTGCAGCATTTTTCTCCCACTATTTTGCTTCACAGTGTGTAAGTGACTTGGTTTGCACTACTTACAACCACAAAAAACCCACACAAAAAAATAAATATATATATACACACACACACACACACACACACACACACACACACACACATATATATATATATATGTGTGTGTGTGTGTGTTTTCAAAGAGAGATTGACAGGCCTTAGTGCATCTCCCTCTCTGGTTCAGATCACTGAGCCTCTTAGCACATTTCACCACCCCCTGTGCTGTCTAAGGAAGATTCCTTCTTCTTGTCGAAGGCAGTGACGTCTTTCTTCCGTTGGACGAAGGCCTCACATCGGATGTGCGAGCACTGAAAGCACGCCACAGATTCTACGGCTCTCACAATGTTATCGGCAGAATAAGATGCATAGCTATACGGGGGAAGGGCCTGCACGCGCACGAGGCTGCTCTGGTGACCTTCAATAGCAGACCGCAGCGAAGAGCCATTTTACAATCCTTCTGAAAGACAGCCTCACTGCTATAAAATGAAGGTCGAAACGCTAAAAGGCCTCGAGATCCGGTAATTGACAAATATGTCAGAAGCATTTTTATGTAACTCAGCGAACATGCGTCACTCAGTAAGTATAGCTGTCACTCTTGAGATGCCCTCTCAAGACGTGGGTGGATGGTGGTAGAAGAGGGGAAAGGGGTGGGTGGCGTGGGGCTGGCGTCAGTGTATTTTTAAGTTGTATAATACTCTTGCTTCTTTTTGCACCACACGGTCTGAATTTGCTTCATGGCGGAAAAGAACGCAGCCAGACGTGTGTTATACACTGCTTTGCTGAATGCATGGTCTTCGTCGTTATGCTTCAGGCACAACCTAATAATATGAATGGCTCTGCTTTGAGTGAAGAGAATAGGACTTTACTAACCTATCTTTCTGTAGGAGTCGGCTGCACTCTCACAAGAAGCACGCAATCAGTTCACAGACATTGGTGTTCATTTCAGTCGTGCAGAATATAAGTAAGTAACCTCCTAACAGGTTTGGCAGTCACTACTATCAAAGGAGGATCTGAAATGTACCTTTGGTGAATTACCAAACGACTGTATAATCTATTTAGATCCATACCACCAAGAAGCTTGATACAAATCAACTGACCTGAAAGGTCGATAAGCCATAAGAGCGCGGCCTAACCAAAATAAAGGGTTCAGTTCTCAGAAAAATAAGTATTTCATAGCCAATTGGTCTCGCCAATGAGAACTATTGGCCTTGGCAATGTTTGTTAGACTGGGTGCTTTGCAGTGTGGCTAAAACTCATTTTTTTTAAATGCTAAGAGGCAGCCAGGGCTAGCGTTGCATGTATCATAGTTTTAAAAAAATATTATTTTATCCATGCTGCACAGCAGCCACGCTGCTATACAGCATGGCCACAAATCATTGCCAAAGTCAGCAATGCCCATGTAGTTCAGAATGAATAAAAGGTAATGTCCGGTTACTTACCGGTAATATTCATTACTTCAAGTCGTAGCCCTCCCAGTCCCTGTCCTAACCAAATGAGCAGATACCAAAGCAAGAATCGGCATCACCCAGTGGCAAAAACAGACTAGAAGAAAGCACAGTAAAAGTCACACTACCGGAGGAGAACGCAATACAGCGACCCCAACCCAGCAGAATCAGGCCCACTCACCATCAAACGAGAATGGGACACGAAGGTGTGAGGAGAAATCCAGGCAGCAGCCCAGCAAGTAGACCACCAGAGCCCTCCGAACATCCAAACAGTGCAGCCGCACCTCAACCCACAAAAGAGGACTCGGACAGAAAACAGGCAAAACCAGATTCGCCGAGCAGCGAAATGAGGAAGCGAATTTGGGAACAAGGAAGGATCAGGCCGTAGAACCACCCGAGCGGGACAGAACGCAAACAAGGGGACCGAACAAGCAAGAAGTCCAACTCCCCAAGCCGCCGAGCAGCAGGAAAAAGCGACAAGGAAGCACCTTGATCGACAAAAACTGCAAAGAAACCTACAGCAGAGGCCCAAAGGGAGCCCCCGCAAGGCCCCCAAAACCAGAGGCAGATCCCAACTAGGTGAAAACGACCTATAGACAGACTTCCGGAGAAAACAACTCCACCACAACTGGGACACAACGGGGACCCCGACACACAGACCGAACCCCGAAAGGCCCGTGCAGCCTCCCCCAGAGCTCACAGGGAGGACACAGCCAGACCCAAGCAGAAGCCATCCATCAAACCAACCCGGAGTCGAACACCAATCCAGAATGAAACCCAATGTCTGGCACAGGACTCGCGAGTGGAAGGGTGCAAGACCGCTGAAGAAACTCAGCCACAGGAGGAGAACACCCCAAAGCCACTAGGGACAGCCACGCAACAGGCAACCTGCCAGTCGTAGGCAGACTAGACACCCCCGAGACAGAGGGGGAAACGACAGGGGACAAAGGACCACCGGCAACCTCCAGCAAGGCCCCACCACCAACCACAACAACAGAGGGAACCAAGGCCACCAGGACCAATCTGGAGCCACCAGGACAAACGAGGCCCGAACCAATTCGACCACCAGCAGGACCCGTAGAATCAGAGCAATTGGGGGAAGAAGCAAACAGCAGGCCCCCTTCACACCGGAAGGACAGGGTAGCCCCCCCTCCAAAGCACGTCCGAACCAGAGAACAAACCCCACCCCAAGGCGTTCCCCGGAGCAGCAAACAGGGTCCACCTCCGGGACCCGATCCTGGCCATCTGGCAACCCAACACTACCAGCATCAGGCACCACTCAGACAGGGAGGGAAACACCCCGCACAGGCGATCCGCCTCCGAGGTCAAACCCCCCCTGGCAGAAGGAAAACCCTCAGAGACAACAAAGTCGACACAGTCAGAACAGCTGAGCCAACAAGTAGAGGGAAGTCACCATCGCACTCCCACGGTAGATGACATAACACACCACCATGTGTTGAAGGAGCGCACCATCACGACCCACCGGAGGACCCAAGGCAGAAATGAGTCAAGGTCCACCGAACCTCCTACAACCCCTCCAAGAGGAAAATAATTACGCCTCCAGCACAGACCACAGCCCCAGCACAGACACCTGTCAACAACGCCCCCAACCCAGTTCGCAGGCACCGGTCGTCAGGCCAACCACACCGGGGACACAAAGGGCGAGTCATGCACTGATCCTCCAGCCACCAGGACAACTCCAGGCCAATGGCCACACCCCCCCCAAAACCAACAGCTCGTAATACAGAGATGGTGGAACTCAATGCCCCAGGGCATGATACACCAGGGGGTACAAGAGCAAACGGGCCCAAGGAACAAACAGCACAGTAGCAGACATAAGCCCCCAAACACGCAGCAACCGGCGAGCAGTGGAAGACCGAGCCCCCAACCCCCACCATATGACGCGCCTCAGAGTCAGTCTGCGGGGCACCGACCAGAAGAACAACCTCACATTGGTGAGGAAATCCCCCCAATGAACAGCAGGTCCAGAGTGGGGGGAAGATGGGACGACTCCAAGGTCAGAACCACCCGAACTGACGAAGGAGCCTGCAAACTTCCCGGGGAAGGGCCGAGTCGGAAGGAAAGAATAGGAAGAATCAACCAATCGTCCAAGCAAGCGGACACCTGTAGAAGGACCAACGAGGAACATACAAGTCCACAGCGACAGAGCCAGGACAGGACGGAAGTCCCCATACGGGTTCAGGATCAGAAACAGGCTCGAGAAACCGCCTGACCCTTCAGACTCACAGGCACCTACATCCCAGCCCCTTTGGAAACCAAGACCTGAACACCGACTAACAGAGTCCAACACTCCGCCCAAGAGCTGGGAACAGGGGTAGCTCTGAACACAACCACCGGAGGAATACCAAACACGTTCCTCTAGCCCAGTCGGACCCCCCATAGGACCCACTGTTATGAACGAACACCTCCCAAATCGGAAAATAGGAAGGCGCCCCCCATCAGGCACCCACAAAGAACACCTCACATGGGCACAACCTGGAGGGACCGGAAGAAGAGGTAGCACCCTGTTGACCCTGGGACATGTGGAAGGAAGGGACACCCCGGCCACGGACCCCACCAGGAAAGGGCAGGGTGGCCAACTGAGAGTGAAACGCCTACCCTAAAGCCCGCTAACATCCCGCAAACATCCTTTTCAGAGAAGAGCGGGCAAGAGCCAACAAATTCCAGTCATCAGCCGTTGGCGGAAGCAATGCCACCAATGGAACCCCAAACAGAGCAGAGCCCATGAAGGGAAGACACATCATGGCAGCCTCCTTAGCAGCCACCACCTTCCCAGGCACAAGCCTCTGAGCAGCCACCGAGGCTCCAGCCACTGCCGTCGCAGCACTAATGGAACCCAAGGAGAAATCTGTCAGGAATACAACTCCATGTCCAACATGGACAAAGAGGCAGAGGGATCCACATCCTGCAAGAGCTGGCCAGAAACACCCGGACAGTCCACTTTAGAAGCTACTGAATCAGATAGCTGACGAAAGAAGCAGACCGAACTGCAAGAGTAGAGGTAGCAAACGACCATTGCTAAGGCTCCTACACCCCGATTGGCCACAGGAACTGAAGGACCCGCATCCACGGACACCACCAGGCTCTGATACGCCACACCAGCCAGCAGGGAATCCACCTTTACTATAGAGGGGAACACCCCAGCGAACCCCTGTTAAGGGATACCACCCAGCCAGAAACTGAGGAAAGGCAAGTCCGACAACAACCGTCCCCACCCCCACTATCACACGTCCCACAGAGCAATGAATAGGGAGGCCATCAGGCCCAATCAACCGTAAATAGGAAGGACAGCCACCCGGCCAAACCAACCCTCCCCACTTCGTCCGAAACCATGTCCAGATATATAAGACAGCACAAGCATTCTGCACATCCACCAGGGAAGGAGCAGCGGAAGACCCATTGACCATCACCTCCATTAACCAGCGGAGCCCACACACATCCAAACCCATCCCATGATGTGAACAGGAGAACAGAGAATCAGCACCCAAGAAACACCCAAGACCAAGCAATGCAAGATTTAAGGGCTAACCCGGGACCGCCACCCGGACCCACTGCCACAGGAACCAGTGCACACCCGGGCAAGCGCCACCACTCGCCACTAAGAACCTCGGCCAAAAATGAAAGGGGATCCCCAACCAGGGAACACCTGTCGCCAACCCACAACCACACTGGGAAAGCGCGACCAAAGGACACAAACCAGCGTGCAGCAGTTAACAATGTATTCGCATGTAGATATATTGAACATTGCAATATGCTGTGAGTACATGTCAGGCAGCAGGCAAGGGAATCAGAATGCAAACGCAGAGACCATCTAAACACCAAAAACACCACTAAACAAGTGAAAACATCAGTATATGAACACCTGAACTGTGGGTTAAGAGACTGCAACCATATCAACTAGGCAACCGTGACACATACAAGAGAGACAGAGCCTAACCGAATACGGGGAAACGGAAACCCCCAGCGGACCAACAGCAGGCAGCAACACAATGAGCAGGCTCCTACTCCAAAACCTTGGGTGTCTACAAGGCGCACACCACTTCAAAGTAATTTAACAATGTGACTACAGTCTTGTCAGGCTAACAGAGATCAACTTACAAACACAATTACCACGGGATGTCCGGAACTGACGCACCTCACCGCACCAGCATCGCTCCTGCCTCAGATGCTAAAGAAGCAAGTCCAGACAAGAGTCAACAAAAACGGGAACCCAGGCTCGAAACGAGACGAGCACCAAGCCCCCCGAACAGACCCCGGAGGATGAGCCAAACTGCCACGCCCTCAGCACTCAGAAAAGCCAGCCACGCCTAACACACCTCCCCTCCCTCCCCGGGTGGTCCCGCTGGAGCATGGAATGAACCCGGAAGAGGGGAGGCCGCAGCAGGGAGCCACCACCCCACACCAGGCAGTCCGGACCCCCGAACCCAATGATCCCGCTAAAGCAGGGACTCAAACGTACCAGAATATAAAGGCACGTAGGGAAATCAACCGATCGCCAAGCAGACCGTTCCACACTCACCTTGCTTCCGGAAGTAATCTAAGCAGAAAAAACAAACAGGGTTTGGATAGGCAGGTCACATGTCTTTATGCCTCAGGGTGTGGGTGTGGCCTGGAGGGAAGGGATGGGTTTTTAGTTGCTTGGTAGTTTCTGGTCGGAGGAGCTATGCTCATGTGGTTAGGACTGTGACGCGGAGGGTTGACGAGGAGGTAATGGCAGGGCCAATGGTCTCAAAGGCGAGACCTAATTGCCTTTGCCAATGCTTGGTAGGTCATGGTAAAACACATCTTTGACTCTGAGCAAATCAGTTAATCTCCCCAAACATGATAAAGGAAAAAAATATTACATTTTGCCAAAATGTCTATAATTTAATGAAAGCAATTGCACCCATGCCTTAATGAAAATACACTTGGAAACAGATAACATCTGTTGTCACAATAAAAGCAGATAACATTTCCTGTCACAATAAACATCCATTTCAAAGGAGAAAAGGGCTTCTTTGAAGTGAGTATGACATAGTAAAACAAACCTATAAATGGCAAGAGGTTCAACAATGACAGAAGAAGAAAATAAAAAATAAAAGTAGTACTTCGATTACGGCGTGATCAGAGGAAGGACAGCAATCAAGCCGAAGCAATCAGTGCTTGGTCCATACTCTAACCCAAAGAAGATGAAGTGCAGCCAGCATGTTCGGGCTAATTGAAAGGCAATAAATAAGAGTGACAATAAAGCCAATTAATGTTAAGCAATGGGAAGGCTGCAAGCACCTTGTTGTATCCCATATATATTTTGCTAGCGATAGCGCATGCAGTGCATACGGTGTTGCAGGTGAAACCTAAAAAGTAGTATAAAGTCAAAGGGCATAAAAAGAACTTCCAGTAATGATGGAGTCAGCCTTTTGGGTAACCAGCGAACATGATATGTAGGTTTTTGAACCGAAACTGGAACAACTTAAGCAGGATTTATCTTTGCATGGGATGCCGACACAAAGTGGACCTTAAAGCAGATGCACCCTCCCATTTTCCTACTTTAAAAATTACTATCACGTCTATGTTTTAGGCCAGAGCTGCCTAAAGATGATAGAGCAGAGAAGTGGGCACAAAAGACATTATCATAATATAAGTTAACATTTTTTGCAGCGCCCAAGGCTATTCCTTTGTGATTGTGTTTTACAGTTGCTCATACTGGCCCCTCCTTCATCTACTTAGCAAACTCCCCAAAAATTGTTGTCCTGGTCCTAGTTAATAAGACTCATGACAACATATGGTTGGTGTGAAACAAAACATGACTAAAAATCCTTTTATTGGAGGAGGAGCCTAGCGCGCAACCAAGATGGCCGCGTAGGTGCGAGGCTCCCGAGGACCTCCGCGACCTCCTGAATGAATCCTGGAAATATCCTGTCCTTGTTAAGGGGACTGTGTCGGGGAACCCGAGCTGAGGCACTACCCGTTTTTTGGGCTCGAATCGGACCCCGAACACCGGTGGGAACATCGACTGAAGGTTGAGGCCTTCTCCTCGCCGGCCCCCCGGATTGGAGTAGTGGCGCGATCCGGGGACAAGGTGAATAACAGCGGCGAGCGGGGCTGGGCGACTCGCGCACCCCGCACTTTCACTTTCGCTTTTGCGCCCTCCTTGCTCTCTGGCGAGGTCGGGCTGCGGAGCGGGGTGCGGTGGTGTGGCCTTGTCCAGGTGCCCAGCAGGCCCGCCGGCGGTGGGTCGACCCGCGGCTCTGTGGTCGCCTCCTTGACACCCGTGATCTGGTGTGACGGCCCGTTTGGAGATCTTGGCACGACGGTGGAAGGGCCAGCATGGCCACCAAACAAGATGGCGACCGGGCGAAGGTGAAGACGACCCGCCGTGGCACGGCGCACCAGGCCAATAGTATGGACCGCTACACGCTCAAAAAGGGTTCTCCGGAGACAACGCGGTCATCCCCGGTGGGACCGACGGAGACACCTGCCCATCCAGTGGATCTAACCCTCCGGGACGTCATGGGCGCCATCGCTGAACTGAAGGCCTCAGTGGACCAGCGTTTTGATACCTTGTCGCAAAAAATTGACTCGGTCCTGGTGGATGTGGGCCTTGTGAGGGCGGACTTGTCAAAGACGAACGACCGAGTCGATTCCCTGACCCACACCACAACGAGCCTCACGACTGACGTGGTGGCCCTCCAGAAGGAGGTGCGCCGGCTTGGCCAGGCGAGCGCCCTGATGGACCGGCGACTGGAGGATTCCGAGGGTCGCGCCCGGAGGAATAATATCCGCATTATTGGTGTGCCGGAGGGACGTGAGGCGGAGGCGGCGGATCTCTTCGTGGAAGACTTGATCCTGACCCATCTCCAGCCCCGGGGGCTGAGTAAGTTTTTTGCGGTGGAACGTGCCCACCGGGTCCCCGGGGGCCGCCCTAAGACCGGTGCCCCGCCGCGGCCCCTTATTGCCCGAATCTTTAATTTTCGGGACCGAGATGCCATCCTCCAGACCTCCAGGCAACAGGGACCGGTCAGGTTGGACAACATGGACGTAAACTTCTACCCAGACTTTACCCCGGCGGTCCAGAAGCAGCGGCAGAGCTTTATTGGCATCAAACGTCGTTTAAGGGACCTAAATCTTAAGTACTCAATGCTCTTCCCGGCTAAGCTGCGGGTGGAGGTGGATGGTCGCACGCACTTCTTCGACCGGCCCGAGGCGGCTGGGGACTGGTTGGACACCTTGCCTGGGGATCGGGGCCGGGGGGGTGGGGGGAGCGCAGCTGGCGAGGAGGGCCCGCTGGATCAGAATTGAGGGGTGACTGTATTGCCTTACTCGGGACATTGTTCCTTCACCACATACTGCTTCTGTAGGTTCCCCTCTCATGGAGGTCATGTGGGGTCTGCTGGGGGCTTCCCTCCTCCTCTGGGGGACTAGTTAGTATTTAGCTATGGGGCGACAGGCACACTGCACTTTGGGGGGGCTGTCTGGGCTCATGCAGGGGTGCAGGGAGGGGGGAGTTTTGTTGGGACCGGGGGGTGGGGGGGGTGTGTTGATTGTTCGTACCGCAAGGCAATCCTGCAACTGTTTTGTTGTCTTTAGACTGCTCGGTGGGGGACGACCGATTGTTTCGACGTATGATGGGGGGTAGGGACTTGACTGTGTTGTCATGGAATGTTAACGGCCTGGGGGATAGGATTAAGCGTGGTGTGGTCCTGCAGTATTTAAAACGTATTTCCCCAGATGTTGTCTTTCTGCAAGAGACGCACCTTATAGGTAACACCTTTCATGCAATGAATCGGAGGGGATATCGTTTGGTGGCCCACTCTGGCTTCACCTCAGGCTCGCGGGGAGTGGGTATTATGGTTAGGAACTCGCTCCCGTTGGAGGTTGATGAGGTGCACCACGATGAGAGGGGACGTTACATTGCTCTGGCGGGACGTATGGAGGGTAGAGTGTTCAGTTTTGTGTCGGTGTACGTCCCGCCTGGGCTACAGGCCACTACATTTGCGGACCTGGGGCGCCTCCTTCTGGAACTTCCGAGTGGCCTATTGGTGGTTGGAGGGGACTTTAATGCGGTTGTTTCTGGATCTATGGATCGCCATCCCCCTAGGGACCTCCCCCGGGCACAGGCGTGGCTGCCTGGCCTTTTAGACACACTGGGCCTGGTGGATTGTTGGCGCCTAAAGCATCCCGTATTGCAACAATACACCTTCCACTCGGGGGCCCATGGTAGTCTTTCGCGGCTTGATTACATCCTTGTCCCAGCGGCCCATGCGGGGAGGGTGGGAGAGGTGCGCCATTTGGCACGGGGTATTTCAGACCACTCCCCATTGTTGTTGCATTTCGATGTCTTCCCGAGGGGGGATGGCAGGGTGGCCCCGATTAACGCCTGGTATCTGCGCGACCCCACCATTCGTGCCGACTTGATCACATCCTTGCAGCGCTATTTTGAGGAGAATGTGGGGTCGGTCCCATCTGCCATCTCCCTATGGGAGGCTTTCAAAGTGGTTCTTAGAGGGGAGGCCCTCTCCTTTATTGCCAGTGCCCGGCGGCGTGAGCGGGAGGAGGTGACCCGGGTGGAGGCCGAGATTGCGGAATTGGAGGGTGACCTGGGGAACGGGGTAACAGACGCCAAGTTACATGTTCTGCAGTTAAAGCAGGCGGCCTACCGGGCCCTCGTCACGGAGGCGGCCAGGGGCCTTGGTAGAGAGCAGCAGGGGCGCTTGTATGATGTGGGTGATAAGGCCGGTAAATTGATTGCGTGGTTGGATAAGAGAGAGAGAGCGAGCCGAGTGGTGCCTTTGATTGAGAGTGTGGATGGTGCGTGTGCCACGGAGCCGGAAGCCATTGTCTCCAGTTTCGCGGATTATTTCCGCGGAGTCTACTCCCCTGCTTCTCCCTGTTCGGAGGCGGACTCCCGTGCCCTGCTTCGGGATATTGCACTCCCCTCCCTTACGGCGGAAGACAGAGATTCGCTGGACGTCCCTCCCACCTCGGACGAAATTGCCTCGGCTATTCGCTCGATTTCATCCGGCAAGGCCATGGGCCCCAATGGCATTCCCATTGAGCTATATAAGTTACGCCCGGATGTGCTGGCACCCCACCTGCGTGCGATGTTCCTCGCGGCCCACTCGCGGGGCTCCCTCCCGCCGGACCAGCGTCTGGCCACAATTGTGGTAATCCACAAGGAGGGGAGGCCCCGTGAACGGGTCACATCCTATCGGCCGATTTCGCTTTTGAACGCGGAGCCCAAAATCCTCGCCAAGGTGTTGGCTAACCGGTTGGTTGGCGTGGTGGGCGATTTGGTCCATCAAGACCAATCGGGCTTTATCCCACACCGCAACACGGCTCTTAATCTACGGCGCTTGCACGGCGTGCTTGCGCGTGTCCCATTTGTGCGGGAGCCAGCCATCTTGGCGTCTTTGGACGCCACCATGGCGTTTGATACGCTCGAATGGCCATATCTCTGGGCGATGCTCGCGAAGTTTGGGTTCGGCCCGGGTTTCATCAGCTGGGTCAAATTACTATATTCGGGCCCGATGGCGCAGGTGGTGGTGAACGGGCGTGTGTCGACCCCGTTCGCGCTGGGGCGGGGCACGCGACAGGGTTGTCCCCTGTCGCCTCTTCTGTTCGCCCTGGCCCTGGAGCCCCTGGCGGAGTGGCTGCGGTGGCACCCTTCCATCCGTGGCCTCCGCTGGACCCCCGAGCACGAGGACCGCGTGTCCCTCTACGCGGACGATATCCTTTTGTATCTCGCCTCCCCGCGCACGTCCCTGATCGTCCTAGTTGATGTTTTGCGCTCCTTCGGTCGCAACTCAGGCCTAGTCATTAACTGGGCGAAATCCTGCGTCTACGTGCTTTCCGGGGAGGCTCCGGTCCTGCCGCGGGACTGCCCGATCCAGATTGCCTCCCAGGGTTTCCGGTACTTGGGTATATATATCACTCTTGACCCGGAGGCCCGCTATGAGCGGAATCTGCTGCCCCCTCTCCAGCGTTTGAAGGAGGATGTGGTGCGCTGGCGGCGTCTCCCGCTCTCGCCGCTCGGTCGAGCGGCCTTGTTTAAAATGATGTCCTTGCCGCGCTTCCTCTACGCCCTCCAGAACACTATGGATATGGTCCCGGCACGCTACTTTCGTGAGGTGGAGGGCCTTCAGCGGCGCCTGTTCTGGGACGGGAGGCCGCGTATTGCTCTGGCTAAACTGACGCTCCCGTGGTACGATGGAGGGGTCGCCCTCCCGGACATTAAACGGTATTACTGGGCCTCCCAGCTAGCTGCAATTAATCATGGCCTTTACGGGCCCGCCCTGAACCCGGCATTCGAGATGGACAAGATGCTCCTGCCCGGTGGCGATTACAATCGAGCGCTGTACTCTGGCGCGCCTGACTCCCGTCTGACGGGACCGACGCGTGTAATGGTGCGGGTTTGGCACGCGGCTAATGCAGCTATGGGGTGGAAGGACCGTTTGACCCGGGCGTCTCCACTGTATGCCTCTGAGAGACTGGGCTCCCTGTGGACATCGAAGGGCTTCGAGAAGTGGGACACGATCGGAATCAGCACAGTGGGGGATCTCTGGACGAGGGGGGGATTCAAAACTTTTGAGACGCTGCAGGCGGAGTTCCAGCTGCAGGGCAGTGAGTACTTTCGGTACCTGCAGGTCCGCCATGCGCTGGGCTCCGTCTTCCCGGATGTTGCATCCATTCCGGAGTCTTCCCCCCTGGAGGACAGAGTGCTGGATGGCCATGTCCCGGACAGCACGATCTCCCTCATATACAAGAAGCTGATTAATGATAGATCGTGCCTGTTAACTAGTCTACGCGAGGCTTGGGTGGCCGACGGGCTGGAGCTGGACGACGAGGATTGGATGTCCGCGGTGGCCTCTCCGAAAGAGGTGGCCATCCCGGCTCGCCTTCGTTTCGTCCAGCTCAAGATTCTTCACCGGGTCTACGTGACGGGGCCGAGGCTTCTACGTATGGGTTTTGCCGTGGACGGACTGTGTAAACGTGGCTGTGGTGCGTTGGCGACTTTTATGCATATACTGTGGGAGTGCCCGAAGGTGGAGCGATTCTGGCGTGGTGTGCATGAGGTCCTGCGTGTGGTCACGCGTGTAGCGCTGCTGCCCGAAGCGAGGAGGTGCTTGTTGAATGTATGGGAACCGAATGACTACTCGGTTCCGCAGACGCGGTGGGTGACTCTGGGATGCATGATAGCGAAACGTGATATTGCTCAATTGTGGGGATCCCAGAGGCCCCCTGCGGTGTCGGCCTGGAAAGAGCACATGGATTGGTGTATGTTCCGTGAAAGGGTGGTGTATGTGGCGAGGGGTAAGCCTGGGGCGTGGGTGAAAATCTGGGGCCCCTGGAACGCCTACCGTGGGGGCATTTGTGAGCCACCACAGCTGCCGGCTGCCTCGCCTGCTCCGTCTCCCTAGCTGGACCCTCTTGCTCGGCCGCGGGCACGCGGCCCCCCAGCCCTTGATCTCCTCCCATCCCCCTCTTCAGATCTTTCCTGCCAGTCTGGATCCCCCACTATGGAGCAAGTGTTGTCATCTTGAATCTCGGGTTGCCTTGCGGTTGTGGTTTTTTGTTGATGTTGTTAGTCCTTAAAATGAAACCGTACTCTGTGGCAGGACGCCGTGAGGCCTGCACCGTTGATTACTCCTGTGTTTCTACTGTACACCGCTGAGAGACCTTTACTGTCTGTATGTACTATATTTGTGATGCTTTAGCGGCCGGCCGTGCGGTTGTAGGCCCATACCTGTAACCTTTTTATGGATGCAATAAACGGTTTCAAAAAAAAAAAAAAAAAAAAAAAAAAAAAATCCTTTTATTTACTTTAAGTTAATAGCCATTTTCCATAGCGCAAACTTTCAGTGGTGAAAGTCGCCTGTCCAAGTAATTGAAGGGCATAAAAAAGTATGGGAACTATGGGTCTGATTACAAGTCTGGCGGTCTTGCGACTGCCAAACTCCTGGTGGTGCAGGAGTGGGGGTCCACCTTTTTGCAGAATACAATTTTGTAAGTTGCATTGGCAGTGTACTGCCTGCTGTGCCAGGGAACAGTAGTTCTCTGGTGGTGGCGCAGGAGCGCCATGATGCACTATGCTGAGCGGGGACTAGCACAGTCCAATTCAGCATATTTTAAGTTCCTCCTCCTCCATCCATTTCATTGCAGACCCCGCCATGAAAAGGCTGGCAGAGCAGGGCTAAGGAGGCCCTACAGGGCCCCCATGTGGCCCCCGCCGTGGGGATACATTCAGGGAGGCATAACATGTGCTCTGCTGTCTGTATTCCCACAAAGTTCCAGCACTGCGTGGATGTCCTTGTCCATGCTGTGCTGGGACTTTTGTGATGTTCTCATTGTGGTGCCTGTTTTCAAGGCAAAGGACCACCAACCGTATCACGAGTTGAACTCGTGATACGGTCGGTGGTCCTTACACGGGTTTGGAGCAGCAGAGCCGGCATTGAGCCGGCGCCGCTGCGCCAAACTCCCAATCGGGCCCAATGATCCTGAGTGCAATGGGGGAGTGGCCAGTGAGTGTGAAGGCAGGACCATAGAAGTGGCTATGAAAAACACAAAGATCTGTAACTATTTTGTTGGTCATTCAACCTTCAGGTAAATGCATATATTATGTAGCACACAAGTTTCAAGTTTCAAGTTTATTGTTCTAGTGTTTAGTCTTCTTAAAACCATTACACTGTATGTTAAATATAAAACATGTGAAAAACATTCATAAAACCTTTTGTGCACTTATATTGCAAAATTTGTTTAAAATAGAAATATAAAAAATATATAAATATATGACAAAATTCATAGTGTCATCTCTTTAAAATCCATAATATGCTTCACATATCTCTCATGAGACTGAACATTGGCAACCAAAGTTTCTTTACAGTTGGAATAGGATACAAAGCAATTCCTTTTTTCTTTCGGGGTTTTGTTTAAGCTGGAATTGTTATATCCCATCAGGATCGTTGTTTGTAGTTAATTTCAATATTGTCCTTGATCCAGAATTTTTCTTCTTGCTAGGTACCATCCTTTATCATTTAATTTGGGATTGCTAAACTCTTGGTCGATTTGTAATCCAACTAAACTTTACATATATACTTTTTATGTCATTAATCCTTTATTTGGGGTATTTCTTTCAAATTAACTTTTAGAAACGTTACCCCTCTGCAGACAAGTGGGATTGAGATGCCTCCAAGCCAAGTGGTTACCGCTTGCCTGCAGGTTCGGATTTTTAGTATTGTAAAGATTGTTTTCAACAGTTTTTTCCTTTCTAATCCAAACTTTGGACACACACAGAGAATATGCGCTAAGGACTCTTTCTTATATTTACACAGCCGATATTCTTCGTTGTAAAACTGATATTTCCAATTAGGAGCAAGATCTTTAATTTCCCACATACCAAAGCGGAATTGCATGAATTGTTGTTTTATGTTCTGTGAGAAATAAGCTGAAAGGTATTCCTGCGGCTGCCTCTTTTTATAGGAATGAATCACTGTCCAGGCATGGCGTCTTCGTATGAGAATGTTCTTGTCAGTTGTATGAGACAAAGTTTTTACTGTTGCTTTAATTGCCTGATAAAAGGCTGCTTTTCCTATACTCGCCATCCAGGGTAGGTGCATGCCTAGTTCCTCCATTGCCTACATTAAGTGAGCTCCCCAGGATCCTTTTTTATTGGTCGATTATTTTGTTGGTCATTCACCTTCAGGTAAATACATATATTATGTAGCACACATATCTTAAATGAAAAATATTTGCAAGTTACCATAATCAGTGGGAAATGCACTCTTCTACCTTTTGAAAGCTCAGTTGGTTATTGTGATCACTACAGATGTCTATGTGCCTAACTAGATATCTGAATCCTGGTTTGCTCAATGCAGAATGGTGACGTGTATTATAGTGCTATGAGATCTAAGGCTGTGACAGAAAGCACAGTGAATATGCAAGTCATTATTTACAAATTGTAATACATACAATACAAGATGGGATGTTGAAAAAGTTGCAAAGAAATTTACTGTTCAAGATAATACAAACACCTTAAAATATATATATATTTTAATAATAAGCAATCTGATTACACCTATTACAAACCATTTTTGTAAGTTTCCATTGGAAATACATTCTCCAGAGCTCAGATGCTAACAACCATGCATTACCACTCAAAAAAGACATCTTTCCACTGTAAGAAAGTGCCCTCTTTTTGCATGGTTGCCCCACTTTTTGCCAAACTGTTGATGTACTTCGACTGAGTGTGCCCTGAGTTCCTGCCAACCAGGTACCCAGGGCCTATGTTCTTACCCTAAAACTGCATTCATGCAAATCCCAATTGGCACTCTTTGGCCACATATCAGTCCCTTGTAAATGGTACCATAGGTACCAAGGGCACTGTGGCTAGGGAAGGCCTCTAAGGGCTGCAGCACTTATTGTGCCACCCTTAGAGGCCGTGTACCTTTACACACACACACTGCCGTTGCAGGCTGCATGTTTTGATGCAGAACAAAGTGAAGAGTCGACATGGCACACATTCCTGTGTGCCATGCCTACAACCCACTGCCCTGGCATAGGTCAGCCACCCCTCTAGCTGGGTGCACTATACCAGTGGTGGGGGCACAGGTGCATGAGTCCTGTGCTCCTACAGTGTCTAAACCAATTCTTAGACATTGTAAATGCAGTATTGCCATTAAGAGTATATGGTACTGGGAGTTTGTCATTATGAACTCCACAGCACCATAACGGCCATACTGAAAACTGGGAAGTTTGGTATCAAACTTCTCAGCACATTAAACCCACAATGATGCCAGTTAACACTGATGCCCGTTACCAGTGTGGGATATATTGAAAAATGCACTCAGAGGGCATCTTAGAGATGCCCCATGAAAAATGACCTACGTCTAGTGTTCTGGCTGAGTGGCTGCTTGCCAGCTGCAACCACCAGACATGTTTCTGGGCCCCTGGGTCGAGAGTCTGCCGCTCTTGTGGTCCTAAAACAATGAACATCCTGGGACGAGGTGCCAAGCCTCCTCCCCCAGGATGGGCAGGGTCCACGAAGGGGAAGCTTCAAAGGCTTGCCGCCTTTGTGAGCTACCCCAGCCATTTGCTGCTTCCAGCAACTGGCTCCCACCAGTTCTGACCTCCACTTTGGGCAGGAGAATCGTAGGGAATACCAAGTGAGCAAGGGAGGTGTGCCCACCTTTGCCAACCCCACCCCGCAGGTGGGGGAGGTGAGGTGAAGCACAACTCTCAGTCCCCACCATCTTGCAGATGGGGGGACCCAGCCAACCAGAGAGAGGCATATGCCCCCTCCCACTGGAGGGTGGCATAATAGGGGGAGTACCCACCCCAAGTAAGGGACCCATTGGTCCCACCTTTACCTACCTGCAATGCCCCTAAATCTAGTATTTATGGGCAACCACAAACCTTGCCTCCTTAGACAAGGACCGACCAGAAGAAGAGAAGAAGAAAGACAAAAGAAGTTGTGCTGAAACTAAGAAGAGGAGGCCGCCACTGACTTGGCCCCAGCCCTACCGGCCTCTCCCCACCTCGAACCTGCTCCAGCGAAATCCCGGTGTGTCCTGTGGCCAGCAGCCCTCAAGAACCCGAAGGACCTGCCCTGCCTTCCAAACCCAAGACTTTGTCTCCCGTGAGCACCGGATTTGCTCACCAACAGACTCTGGCTCCTGCCAAATCCACGTGTCTGCACCACTCTGCACCCGACGCCCATGGACTGCGTTCGATGCCCCAACACCACATGGAGGTCTCCCCGACACTCCTGACCCGCAATCTGGTGATCTCTGACCTGCCTCAACTCTCCAGTCAATGCCTGCAGCCTCTTTCTGGAGGATCCCCCTGACCGCGACCGGAGCTGGTAAGAAAACCCAATGCCTAAAGATGCCCCTGCACCCGACATCCCACAGCCTTGGGTGGCCCAACCAACAGCGTTCCAGCATCCCCAGACATCCCAACTTACCTCTCCAACTGGTGGTCACCTCCAGAAGATCTTCGTCCTGAGCCTACAGTCTTTGTTGCAGCCGGAGTATCCCCATTGAAATCGACAGGGCACCCGATGCCAAAACAGCACCCTGCACCCATCCGCCCCAGCGCCGCTGTGGGTGTACTTTGGGTGCTAACTCGGATCTCCCTTCGCCCTGAGCCTAACACCAGCAGCTTTGCTCCCACAACCGTGTGGCCTGCTTGTGAGCAGCCACCAACCGGAGTCCCCCTATCCCCCTTTGGATAACATTTGGCCTCAGCACTCTGCACCCGGCCGCCCTAGTGCCCCTGAGGGTGTTCTGAGAGTGCATCCTCAACTCTGGTGGGAACCCTGGTTCTAACCCCAGAATACAAACTCCCACAAATAAGTATTTACCTGAAAACCGTTAACTTCATTTCCTTCCATAGGATTGCATTGACTGCTTTTCCTTGAAAATTCTTCTAAGTGTGGAGTTGGTTTGTATGAAACATTGACAACACTGCAAATGTACCAAAAGTGAATTACTTACCTTATGTCTAGGAAATGTTTCAGTGTGATATCTAGGCATATTACACTGATTAGCAAAAGTAACTTGAAAAGTAATCTTAAAAGTAACTTGTACAGTAGTCTGTAAAGTTAACTGAACAGTAATTCCAAACTGTTGACTTTCCGGTAATTCAACCAACTGCATTTGAACCTGCATTCAACTGTAAATCACTGCATAAGATTTTGCAAAGTATTATTTCACTTACCTGCTCCAGGCTTGGCTTGGTTCTAGAAATAAAATAACTAAATAATATTTTCGATATAAACAAATTGGTCTGAGTTCAGTCTTTGAGCGTGTGACATCATTTCTTGTCTGAGTGTGTACAACAAATGCTTAACACTACCCTCTGATGAAGCCTTACTGCTCGCCCAGACTACCACAAATAGAGAGTAAGGTGCTATCTACTTTTACCTCTGCCTACCTTTGGGGTTCCACTGGACTCTATGCACACTATACCTCATTTTGGTGTAGTATATACAGAGCCAGCTTCCTACAACCACCACAAAACATCATATAACTCCCACCAATTAAAGCAACATATTGGCTTGTCAAGCAGCATCTAGATTTGGTGATTAGCCAACTGCACACATTTACATTTATATTACGAGGTAATCATCCATGGGTGGTTGTTTTTTTAAACAAAAAATAGGGGAGCTGTTTCTGTAAAATTTAAAAAAGATTGGGCTCGTCATTTTCATTCGAACCTGACCACTTTAACAATTGGCTGTCCAAAGCCCTTTCAGGGGATGAGGTCTAGTGGTCGAATTGTACTGAGCCCACCTAATGACGACTAGCTTCCCAGGGCTGTAGATGCTTGCACATGGCTGGAAGTACCTCTGCAGTGGTCCTTGTGTTTTTGTAAACATATAACAAAGTCAACTGGATTTCCTATATACAAAGTCCCTTCATTGTTGTCTCTTTCAATAAACATCCATCTCAGTGGAACACTGTTGTAATTCAAATTATGTTCTGGAATTCTAGCGTAGATTAGTTAAGTTCTTTTATTAAGTTGTTACATGTATAAATGAGAAAACCCCACCAGGAGCAACTGCCCCACTGCTCAGCCCATACCCAACTGACACTCACAGACATCCAACATTCCATCCATCCAACATTCCACGCCACAGTCATTCTGGCTGAGTAGCAGATAAACGTAAGTTACAACATATCTCCCTTCTTTACGGGGAATAAATGCATTGTGAAATAGATTAGATGAAACAATTAAAATAATGACAATATGGCAAATAACATATAGCCAAGAAATTGAATACAATGCACTAATAATAAAAAAATGCAATACAATATAAACATCTCACATCACAACCTGTCACACCATACCACATCTCATCAAACTGACATAAAAGAAACATCCTATCACAGCATACTATATCTCACCAAACTCACATAAAAGAAACATTCTATCACACCATACTACATCTCATCTCCCTATCACACCATACTATATCTCATCTCGCACACAGTGAATAATTAAAAAAAACATTTTTTCACACCATACTACATCACACCTCACAGGGAAACTATACTAGAGATTTCCCACCACATTAAATTCAGACCAAAGTATCCTGTCACTTCCAGTTGGCCAGACCGGTACGACGAGCAACATACAGGGAACAAATCTTAAGACATTATATTTGTATCAGGAAACAACGTGCGCATCGCAGGTCAGTAAACAAACACCCTCATAACACTTCTACACACACTTCCAATAAAACTACTACTCTCACTTACCACAAAACTCAAACACTTAGACAATGGGTGTCTCATTCACACACCATTATACAACAAATAGTACCTTGTAATGAGTGACTAAACAGAACACAGCCATCTCATACACGACTCAAACCGATGAGTGGCCCAACAGTTAACAACCACTTCCTACACAACATTAACAGTGTTTCAAAATTCTGGGACATATGTCCCTTCCCAATTCCAATTATGGGACATGGCCCTCCGTCGTGGTTCAAATTCAAACACTAAGTCAATGGGTGACTTATTCACATACTATCAACAACAAATATGTAGTAATGAGTGGCTTAACAGAACACAGCCATCTCATACATGACTCAAACCAATGAGTGGCTTAACACTTAACAGCCACCTCTTACAGAATATCCTCAGTGGTTCATATTCTGGGACACTTGTCCCCACCCAATTCCAATTATGGGACTTGGCTCTCTGTCGTGGTTCAAATTCTGGGACACTTTGTCCCCTTCCAATTCTGGCTCCATGGCCAGCTTCTGGGATCGCTATCCCGGTTCCAGGCTCACTCTGGACACTAACTACTAAAATCACTGTCCTGGATTCTATCTCCTAGGATCACTGTCCCGGCTCTGGGCTCTCTGCCCCTTATCACACTCTTGCTTTTAGTTAAGGTCTCTGTCATGGTCCTGATTCTGGGAGATTTATCCCAATTACAGACTTCATAGTCATTTTGGATTAAAGGGCACACTGCCAATATTCACCAGCAGGTAATCTTCAGCTCTTAACAAACGATATATCACACATCAGCAAGGCAGGAAGGTTAACTGTTAAAAATATAGCCACACATCTCTCTGACCCACTGCCGATCTCCGCGCAGCAAGGTTCCTGGTAATCTGAAACTCTCAATTGACATTGTTGTCAAATCCTAGTCCTGTAAACAGTGTGCGCCTGGGTTATTCACATAAAATGGAGGCACGCATATCAACATAGAACCGGTTGGTTTACTGCACGAACATGCACCCATAATCGCCACACAGGAGTACTGAGGTGGATGGAGAAAGGAGTCGTCACAAAAGAGATGGTGACAAGATGACGCTGAAGTTCTCCATGAGGAGGTAAGTTGGCGCGTGTGTTGTCCATCTTGTGCAGGATTTTTTTATTTAAACTGTAACAGTTAATCCGTTACTGAAGACACAACCGCACATACACGGCACACCCTGACAAAGCAGTGAAAACCATTGAATAAAGTTGTAATTCAGTCGACATCAGCACATCTCTACTCCTGAAAATGTTTTCTGCCAAATAATATAAGCGTTGTTTGATGATTTGTCAACCTCAGAGCCTTCTGTTAATCATTGCCCTCACTCGACACTTCCAAAAGAAGCAATATTCAATGTAATTCATCCCTGCCAAACAGCATCAGACAACAACGGGGCCCGATCCTTGCCCCTGATAAACATATTTATAGTGAAAGTAAAGAGACTGCTTAACAGCTTCTCACCGGGGACCCGGTCTTTGCCCCCGAGTAATATATTTCAATAATAAACACCGGGGCTCGATCTTTGCCCCCGATCAACACACTTAACGATTCTTCACACTTAATCCTTCAACAGTTAGCACTGGGGCCCAATCTTTGCCCCCGATCAACATATTTAAAGTGAAATACTGAAGCTCGTATTTTGTCCATGATTAACACTGAATCTGTCACGCTTGGGTTAAAGGGCGACCGTTGGCATGGTCACTGGTGGGGTTTGGGTGCCAATTAAACAGCGTTACACACATACTTTTAATTTCCGTAAAAAAGTCTTTTACCTTGTGGTTTCCTTGGCTTCTATTTTCTGTACCTGTCAGGTTTCAGTTTTCCAACAAGCTCGGACATCTCTTTTCTGTTTCAGTCAAGTTTCACTTTTTTTTTTTAAGTTCCTTTAGGTGAAACACGTGGATTCTTCTTCTAAATCGTCGCCAAAATGTTGTAATCCAAATTATGTTCTGGACTTCTAGCATAGATTAGTTAAGTTCTTTTATTAAATTGTTACATGTATAAATGAGGAAACCCCATCAGGAGCAACTGTCCCGCTGCTCAGTCCATACCCAACTGACACTCACAGACATCCAACATTCCATCCATCCAACATTCCATGCCACACTGATTCTGGCTGAGCAGCAGATAAACGTAAGTTACAACAAACACCCTGTCCTAAATGAGTGCTTTGCATACTCCTTCTATTCCATGTCCACATTGCACATACAACTCTTCAGCACACTGCTGAAATGATAGAATTTACTAACTGCCCATTTCCTATTGCTCATTAGACCAGGGCTGACCGAGAAGTGTCAAAAGACAAGCTATGCCTGCCCTGTGATATTTCGAAGTAAGTTCTTGCTGACCGAACTGGGCATTTCCATTTCTCCCTTGTTCCTAAGATTATTAACATTCCTCTATCAGATTTTTACGTCTGGCCTACAGACAGCTGTAATTGTTGCACCAGTCCCATGTTTTCCCAAAACCATCGTAGTAAAAATATATACAGCTATATGTATCTAAAGGGGCATTTGTCTGTTAATCTGTTCAAGAGTTATGCATGTTTTGCTTCTGCCCACCAAAGTCCACAGTGTGGACCATTAGAAGCATTGGCTCTCTTCACTGTGAATGACATTTTGCTCTTACACGCATGCACATCCAGCTAAAAATTAATTAACTTTAATGCCAGGGCTGGTAGCCCATTCCCTGTTTTCATCTCACTTTTTATTACTGTCATGCATTTAACGTTGATGGCAAATATATATATTTTTAAAGTGCTAAAAAATGCAGACTTGCCAAGGCCAGACCTCCTAACTTTGTCAATCCTGTTCATTTTTAGTTCGAGCCTAAGGATGCTGTATACACTCTGTGGGCTTATAGCCTGCCCATTGCCTTTTTATTTGTCCCTTTGATTGTCGTTCAAAAATTCTTGCTTGCTTCTTTCCTCTTTGTTCCTCCTTTTTAGGTTTTGTCTGCACCACGTTTGTAAAATCTATTGTATTTAATATATCTTAAAAGGGACTTAGATCCTTCCCTTACTTTTTATTTGTCTGTGTGCTTGCCACTTTACTTTTCCTCCATTTCTATTGGCGGTGCCATTCTATTTCCTGTTGTTCCTTGTGTGTTTCTCTTATCAGTCTCCCGTGGCCCAAGTACTCATTTCTACCAACCACTTTGGTGGGTGGAGTTTCTATTATTGGGTTAAGGCTGCACAGCATTTACTGTTGAATTTTACTTAGCTGCACACATTGAAAGCCTGATTGTTTAATGTAATGTCGTCCTGTAAGCACTCATTTCTTCTGTGCTTGTTTTGCTTCTTCAATGCCTTTAACGACACATTTTAGGAACTCTTCTTGTGACAGCACGCATTTGAAGCGTCCTTGTTGTTGCTTTCTTGCCTTATGTCATGGCCCATTTCAAGCATCCTTATTAGAGGTATTATTTTTAGGTATTCTCCAGCACATTTTAAATACTTGTGCATCGACTGGGTTGCCTTTGGACGTTCACATAAAAAGCAGGATTCTTTGTGAGATGAATCCACAGACAAACTGTCGCTTTCTGACAGTATCAATGTACGGGCAAAAGATGGCTGAGAGTACAGCACAGATTAGCAGTGAAGTGTTGAGAGGGCAGTTGTGGGATCTGGACGCTGTTTGATGTTTTATTCTAAGAGATTGCATCAAATATGACCATAATCATTTACCACATTTGTGTGCAGCACTTTCCTACCAATGCAGATACATTCATACATGGTAGTAGGGACCGTGCATCTGTGCTTTCTCATGAGAGGCTGTATTACATGTTTGCATGCTGTCCTTTGCACTAGATCAAAGTCCCTTCTGGAGGGGTACACAGAGAGAGGACCCAGACTTCTCTTTTCAGGTTAATGGCTGCTCCACAGAGAGCATGTTGTCAACGGATCTTAGCACTCAAGACGTTTGTGCGGAAGGAGTTTGAAAAATACAACTACGAATTCACAGTGCACCTTCTACAGGCCCCACCCATGCACCTTCTATGGGCATCATCCACTCACTCTGCCATACAGTGCTTAGTATCTAAAACTGCCCAAAGATTGCTTAGAAGTCCACGGCTGGTTCTATCAAAGGTTGGGCCATTTAGTCTCTCAGCGCACAATCGTCTCAACCAATCAGATTTAGGCTTACATGAAGCTGCTTCCTGAGTGAACATTCTTCTGCGATGATTGTTTGGTGGCGTGCCTCCGCTCTGCTTTTGTGAAGCTGGCAGGCTGGATTTATTTTATACAGTGATCCTCATAGCACATCAGGGGAGACACGGTCATGCGCAATAATAAAGGGGGAAAATGCCCTTCTAGTGTCTGGTAGTCTGCTACATAAACATTCTCTTTGGAAGTGGTCATTATGAATTTTATAATGAACCAGCAGCTGCCAATCATTTTAAATGCCTCACCGGTGACGATAAAGCAATCATGTGTGAATGGAACTCCCAGGATTTTCGAACAATGTGTGGAACATTTGTGGGACTTTTGGAGCACTGTTGTGGGACTAGTGTCCATTACATGCTTCCTCCCTGCTGTGTTACTGTAAGTTTTAAACTTCCTAACATTCTTTCTCGCGCTCAGCACGTCTTGTCATCATGTTTGCATTTTGTTAGTTGAAAGTATGTCACACCACTTTTGTGAGTAGAGGCAGGTTTTGTGATATAGATTCCATGGTTTGAAGAAGAAAAATATTTATATATTGTAACTGTGTGTTTGTAGATAGTCATTGGTGTGGGGCATTACTGATTCAATTCCCCTTTTGCTCATGAATTACCCTTTTTTCTTGTTAGGCAGTTGATTTTAAACAGACATAACTTGTACAAAATCCAGTCCAGACTGTGGACTATGCCCAGGGCCACTGGAAGTGCACAGAATTAGATTACTGAATTGTGCTTTATGTGTAAAAACAAATTATCCACCCTGTGCTGTACCGTTATTATCAATATCTGCAAGATTCAGTACTTGGTGGTTCCAAAGGTTTTCCATATCCTTGATCTTTTGTAAACCCAATAAGAATTTCAATGGCTCAAGCAGCTAAATAAGAGTTCGTTGGTTGAAAAGGAGTTCCCGTTGAAGTCCATCTACGCTAAAAGAGATGCCAAGGAACACAATTCTCCATGCTGCCGATACACAAAAGTTTAATACCACGGTCCGGCAGGATCACAATTAATTTTTCTCGCTTTTTGATCCCTCCATCAAAGGGGTACATCCATCAGGAGGAGTTTCGATTTTGGTTCATAAAGTTCTGGAGCTTAAAGTTCTGGCTAGTGACATTGGGGCCTTCATTTTTGTGACAGCAACATCCTCTGGACCCGGAAGAAAGATGCCAGCACTTATCATTGGAAATGTATACATAAATCCTTAACAGCCGAAAAAGAAAATAATGTCAAGTGGCATCCGAAAGCTAATTAAAGTCTTAAACCATTCAGTGCTATGGACGGAATGTTCCACCCTGGCAACCACCCTCGAGGGGAGCACTGGCTCTTCCCCTATGGGCCGCCTTTTTTGACCCTCCCCCCTCCTCCAGGGATGGCAGCGTAAGCGCTTCCGCTGCCTCCCCAACCCCCCCTCGGATTTCTGATGATGAGCGCGCCAACTTCATCAAGTGAAGCTGGGGATGTGCTAAAAGCTAGTTACTCCCAACTCGTCCAGGGAGAGGACATGTTTTAGGTAAGTCTTTCTCCAGGGGTATTGGCAGGAATACAGACGCAGGAGGAAAGGACTTTCCCCCTGTGTCTTTATAGAGTGATTTCCTGCTCCACGATTGGGCTGTGATCATGGAGCAGGAATCCACCCACTATACCACCAGGCTTTGTTTTTTCTGCATTTCTGTCGGAATGACTCCATGGCAAGGGGCGCACCCCTGGGGGAAAGTTTTGTCTGTGTTTTGCCTCCCACCCCGTGGGCTGATTCAGCAGTTTTTTTAGGCCGATCAGCCCCCTTGGGGGGGGGGGAGGGCGAAACCCACTAGAAGCCAGGGATTGTTTAGGTTTCATCTGCACAGTGCTTGCGCTGTGCTTGTGAAATCTCTTGGATTTAATACATTTTGAAAGGGGGCTCTTATCAGTTCCCATAGCTGAATTACTGTGTTCATTCGATTATGTGGAACTTTTTTTTTGTAACTTCTCCTGGCTGCCAGCATTAACAATACTTCTACAAAAGTTGTTCACACTGTTTATGCCCCAATCACTGTCAATGAGAGTTTTTGTGAATCCCTGCACCGCGTGGCAGGCACCTCACATTGCCTGCCACACGGTGCAGTGATTTGCTGGGGGGCACCTATGGTGCCCCCCAACTGGAGGCTGCTCAGGGAAGGGGGCCCTGCTAGGGGCCCCTAAGTCACTTTCCATGTCGAAAAGCCCGACATGGAAAGCTTGTCTTAAACCGACATTATAATCCAGATGGCATAAATGCCATCCTAAGGGATTATGAGCAGCCTCCGACTGGCCAACGGGCTCTTTGAGCCTGTCGGAAGCCAGACAGAATGTCCGGCTGGTTTGAACTCCGACTGCCTTCTTTTTAATAGGGTGGTCAGAGTTTAAACTAAGGATGTTGGTCAGAAAGCCCGGTCGGAGACTTTCCAACCGACATCGTAATCGGCCCCATAGGCACAAACTAATACATTTGCCAATGCTTGTTTTATTATAATGATTACAGGGAGAGACCCATTTGGAAAGGGTCGCTCCTCTTAGGGGATATTTTTTTAATGAACCATTCCATCCCCCCAGAGGCAGAAAGCCACTAAACACCAGGGATATTTTATTAGTTGTATGTTGGGGAGCAGCCCCTTGGACAAGGGTTGCTCCCCTTTATTGGCACAAGTTTTGGGGCATTTTCTGGCCCCTGGGAGAAAATAGGTCATATGTTTAGGTCCAATCTGCCCCCAAGGGGGGCAGAATGCCACTAGTCACCAGGGAATTTATTTATTTATATGTCAGGGAGCAGCCTCTTTGGCAAGGGTCACTCACCTTTTTTGGAGCATGTATTTTGTCCGTTTCTGCCCTATTGAGGGCAGATTGGCCATATATTTATACCCATCTGCCCCCTAGGGGGCAGACAATCACCAGACACCAGGGAAAGTTTCTGTGTGTGTATGGACTGGCAGTTGGCTGGCGGTGTCAGTGAAGTGGCGCTTGGCTAGCGGTGTGCATGGACTGACACTTGACTGGCGGTGTGTATGGCTTGGCACTTTGCTGGCTGTGTGTGTGGATTTATGCTTGCCTGATGGTGTGCATGGACTGGTGTTTGGTTGATGGTGTGTGTAGCTGGGGGTGCGTGTGATCTAGCACTGGGCTGGCGGTGTGTGTGCACTGCTGTTTGGCTGATGGTATATTTGAACTGGGGATTTTGGTATCTGTGTGTGTCGACTGGCATTTATGTGGAAGATGGGCAGACATAGAGTTTTATAATGTTAACTGTTTTATTTCTTGTCATCATTTGTGATTGTAATTTTTATTGATCCTTTTTATTCTAGTTCAAAGCTTTTGATTTCCTGTTCTGCGACTCCTGCTTGGAGTTTCGTCACTGGTTGATCTGCAGTTTCTGTAGTTGCATATGTTTGGTAAGAGGACGTTCTTTGTACTGTTTACTCCAAATGAGCATCACTTTCCTTGAATTACTGTGCCATAACCATCCAGAATCAGAGGGAAACCACAAATTTCCTACCACCCAGTGTTCTCCCAGGTCTCCCAATACAAATGCTATCTCACTTGTGTAGGTGGGCCAAGTGCCCGAGACAGGAAATGGCCAAAATTGTACTGTGGAGACATCAAACTTATCTAGCACAAAGTGGCCTGGTTTTGCAAGGGGGCCACCTGTGTTTTTGGTCCCGGGCTCAGCAGCCATCTAGGAAATCCTACCAAACCTAGACAGTTCTGAAGACTAGACACCCAGGGGAGCCCAGGGAGGTGTGGGTTGCGTGGATCCCCCAACGTTTTCTGATCCAGAATCCCAGGCAAGCCTCAAATTTACCTAAAGAAAATGACTTTTTCCTCACATTTCTGTGTGGGAAAGCTGTTGGATCACTGGACCGGCACACATCTCCTACCACCTAGCACTTCCTCAGGTCTCCCAATTAAAATGCTACCTCATTTGTGTGGGTGAGCCAAGGGCCCACGACATGGACGGGCCCAAAATGTATTGGGGCGGCATCAAAATTATCGGTCACAAAACAACAGGGTTTTGCAAGGGGGCACCTTCGTTTTTGGTACTGGGCTCCGCAGCCATCTAGGGAAATCTACCATACCTAGACTTGTCCGAAAACTAGATACCCGAGGGAGTCCAGGGAGGTGTGACTTGTGTGGATCACCCAAAGGTTTCTTACCAAGAATCCCTCGCAAACCTCAAATTTAGCTAATAAATCACATTTTCCTTACATTTATGTTTGGTATCACAGCGCCTGCACTAATTTCCTTCCACCCAGCGTTCCCATTAATCCTGATAAACATGATACCTGACTTGTGTGGGTGCCCAAAGCAGAGTCAGCCTAAAAACGTATAAAAATAAATTGCGTTTATCAACATGCTGTGATATCCCCTCAATCTCTATATGTTTTTGGCCCTTCCCTGTCGCAGGCACTTGGTCCACCCTCACAAGCAAGGTATCATTTTACTCTGTAGACCAAGGGAAATTCTTATTGGTAGGAAATTTCTGCCGGTGCGCTGACCCCACACAGAAGTGTGAGGAAAATGAGATTTTATAGCTAAATTCTATGCCTCGGCTTGAATTTCCAAGAAGAAGCTCTAGAGTCAGTTACTGTGAGCAGATTTCACACTTGACTTATTTCTTTCTTTTATGAACTCCTACTGTTCTAGTACTATTCATTGTAATTTAACATGGTTTATGGTTTTGTTAGTTTGTTTTTGTTTTTTTTGTTGGGAAGATGTGTAACATTGACAGCTTGTATTAATGTAATGCTCTGTGATGTAATGCTGCTGGAATGTTCTTGTGTTGTTATGTTGGTAGAGAAAGTTATGCTTCAAAATATGACTGTTGTTTGTAGAGCTGTTGCTGGTGGAGGTAACTCTCCTTGTGTGATCCTCAACCGTGTAGCCTGAAGAAATAAACTTACTTTGAATAACGTTTTGTCTCAGTGTTCTTACAATAGTCAACCTACCAAACCTGTACATTTTTGAAAACTAGAATCCCTTGCAGGATGGAGTACTTCTGTGGCCTTTCCCATTTCTGTGATGGGAAGTTCTGGAATCTGTGAGGTGTCCCAAACTTCCACCCACCCAGCATTCCCCCAAGCCTTCTGATAAAAATGGTACCTCACTTGTGTGGGGAGGCAATTGCCTAGGTAAGGAAATGGCCCAAAACGCTACGTGGACACATCACATTTTTCAGTTGATAACTGACCCTTTTTTTGCAGTGTTCCTAGTTGTGGATATTGGGCTCTAGCTGAGCTGTCATCTAGGGAAACCTATCAAACCTGTACATTTTTTAAAACTAGAATTCCTTGTAAACGTTAAAATTTGTCTTAAAAAGCACATTGTCTTCACACTTCTGTGATGGAAAGTTCTGGAATCTGTGGGGAGCCAACAACTCCATCCATCTAGCATTCCTCCAAGTCTTCCAATAAAAATGGTGGCTGGCATGGCTTGGACGGCAGAGCTAATGGCTGCCTGATCCCGTCGTTCCGTCGGATCGGAGGGAAGAACATCGCTCCCGATGAGTATGCAAGCGTGAGGAGCACAAAAATGTAAAATTTGAGCAACGGAAATACTACTGCCAAGGTGGACACCATCGCAATGGTCTCCAGTGCCTGAGAAAGAAGGGAAATCGCGGCGGATCCTCAGGGAAAAAGGAGCGAGACGCTGGAGCAAAATGGCGAGCCAGCATTATCAAAGCCGAAACCGAAACCTAAGGTGAATGCCGCATTGAACTGAGAGCACCGCCAGCACCGCCAGACGAAGCGCACGCTGAAGGGTGCGAACAGGTACCAGAAGGCACACTACATCTTGCATGATCACTTTAGGCAGGAAGGCTGAACGCTCGAGTGGACGGTGGGATCCAGACTCAGCAACGGCGACAAATGCAGCCTGTTTCTCTCTCGCCGAAAGGAAGGAGTCTGCTGATGGATAACTACCTTCACTACCATCGCTACCATCGCTAGCGCGCGCCTTGCATAAGAGCACAGGCGATGAATCAATGCCAAAGAGATACCGGGGAGGGGGCCTGCGGTCTACTCCCTGAACTAACCTAGAGCGAGTCCGGAGCGAATAGCGGCGCACAAAATGGCGGCTTAGATCGGCGGAGCACTGCAGACACGGGCACAAAGGCACTGGTAAAAGCAGTTGGGGACTGCTAAAAGGCGAAAGGCGATTGCACACAGGGTGACAGGGTGACAAAAACGGTCCTGCATGGTGAGAGGGACAGAGATATTTTAGGTTTCTCTCACAATTAGCGACTAAGGGAAAAGAAGGACAACCGAAAGTGAAACTGTAGCTCGATACCGGGGGACTGTACCACAAAATGGCGCCGACCACACAGCAACTTTGTTAGGACCGGGCTTTCAGCTCCCAGCAAAAGCAGACCACACCTGCCCACACGAGCACCACGCAAAAATAGCAAAAGCGCAAAAGGGTCCTGCCAATCTTTGACCACACTGCCGCACTGGTGATTTAGAACACTGGCGAACCAGCATTGGGGGTCGTCGTCCCTAACCAAGCAACGCTAGACGGGCACCCTGTGTCTACCCGGTGTCTTCCCCGTGCACGCGCACTTGCTCTTCCTTGCTTATTAATAAAGGAGGAAGGAGGAGGACTGCACTAAGACTGCACTAAGGGGAAAAACGAAGGAGGCGTAAACAGTAGGGTGGCTGGCACTACTCCGGCACTATTCCGGCTACAAATAGCTACATATAGCTACAAATAGCTACCGCTACTTGAGTCCTTGCGTTGAGTTCCGCCTTGCGGTGCAGAGTGAGGCATGTAGGGTTAAGAAGTGGCGACCGCAGAGTACCCAAGGTCAAGCACAAACCCACCAGAAACACCAACCGTCCCAAGGTGGCCCACGAGGTCTGACGGAAAAATAACAGCAGGGAAGCTATCAGCAGAGGTGTCGTGGGAAACCGGGAGTACCAAACGAACGCTAGGAAAGCAAAAAAATAAATAAATAAAACGCACGGAAAGCAAGCATGGCGGACAGAGAAGCAAGGTAACATCAACAACAGCTAAAAAAGAGCAAGGGGGAGCCGGTAATCTCAGACTCCCCACTCAAAATGAAGCCGGACCTGAACAGCACCCTGGACATGATATTAAAAAAACTAGCAGACGTCCACGAGCTAGCTAAATCCACAAAGCAAACCACTGACGATGTTCAACTCGAAATTGCGGCTGTCGGGGCTGACTTGAACACAGTGAACAACAGGCTAGCAGTGGCCGAACAAAGAATCCGTGATATAGAGGACACCGCCGTCAACTCAAATCAAGAGGTGAAGGCCTTAACAAAACTTACAACGTCAAGCAGCGGAGTTGGAAGACCAAAATCGGAGAGGGAACATCCGGATTCTGGGGGTCCCGGAGGGGGCGGAAGACCCAGCAGGCTCATGCCTAACCTTCCTTGAGGACTGGATACCAAAACCCACCAATATAAAGTTTGATGGCCAATTTGAACTAGATCGTGCACACAGAGTACCCACTTTTAAACCCGCGGCAAGACAAACTGCCCGACCCATTATCTGCAAACCACTGAGAGCCCAGCACACGGAAGCTATCCTTAACCACGCACGGAAAAATCACCAGATCATATGGAATGGACACAAGATCATCTTCACGCAAGACTACTCCAAGACCACGGTCGACGCCAGGAAGGGATTTCTTGCCTTACGCGACAAACTCAGAAACAAGAATATGCAGTTCTCCTTCGTTGGCCCCACCAAATTCAGAGTAGCCGATGGAGGTAGGCAGCACTACCTCAATGACCCTAAGGAGCTCGCGTCATTTCTGGAAGGCCCAACAGTCCACGACATGGAGGCTTCCCAATCCGCCTCTAGCAAGAGAAGATCTTCTCCGGACCCTGGCACGGGATGAAGAGGTAACAAATACCACCTTGGGCAGCCTAAGCCTCTTAAACATTATCAATATCCACATCTAATAAGGAAACTTAACCAATACCTACCTCATTAGCTACCTTATTATCTACCTCAGTATCTACCTCGTATTTATATGCACCCTACGATGCTGAACTCACGACAATGGAAGATATCAAATTTTATATGGCCATACACTCATATCCTTTAAACTTGCTACAAGGTGACTCTGGTAAGGGGCAATGTAACTATGATGAGAAATGTCAAACAACTTTAGACTCATGGCCGGAGGATCTACTTCTCTCTCAGTGCCTGGCAGGTAACCATGCCATGTATGCTCATGGGGAGACTTACGATACAGTTTTAGCGAAACAGATATTCTCCGAGAGACGGAATGATGATCCTGCCGTCGCACCTCTGACATACGAGGTCTGCCGGGATGGGAGGGGTGGGGGGAAGTGGGGAGTGGGGGGGAAGGGGAGGAGGGGGAGGGAGGAACCCCAGAGGTTGCAGAATGCTCCACGTAATGATTGGTTTCTCAGTCTGTGCTTTCTCTATTTTCTCCATTTTCTAGCTTCTTTTCCCTTTTTCACCTCTTTTTCTCCTACAAACGGTGGTTGGCACTTCTTATTGTATGACCAAGTAGGGAGGTCTGGCACGCAAGTGTACCCGAAAAAGCTTCTTAGTCTGTATTCAAGGCATATGGAAAACACATCTGAACCATGCCTAGTTAGGGGAGGGAACGGCCAGCTATTGTCAACTTTCGCCTCCTGGGCACAGGTAGCAATGTGGGGCTCTTTAAAGAATAGAATTGATGTATCTACCACAGAACATCCCATCTGATGGCCTGCAATAACACACTCACCCTGGCAACTGACCTCAACATAGTGTCCCTAAACGTTAAAGGTCTTAACCACCCAGTCAAGCGCCGAAAAATTCTAGACTACCTAGCCAAAACCAAAGGGGATATAATCCTACTACAGGAAACAAAGCTATCTGGGGACGATGCCAAACTCATTAGAGGTAACTGGATCTCACAGATGGCTTGCTCGCCTGCTGTTAAAAAGAAACAGGGGGTGATTACCCTGATATCGAAAAGATCCAACATCTCACTAGACTCACAGTCCCACGATAATGAGGGCAGACTCCTGGTCACACACCTGAGAAGGGGGGAAGAGCTAATCCACGTAGCAAACATATAGGGCCCCAACACGGATGACCCAGCCTTTTGGTCGGAGGTGTCCAGCACGCTGGAAGGGTTCCCCCAAAACGACCTCATGGTTGTAGCAGGGGATTTAAACATCCCTTTAGACCACATAACGGATGGACAATCCACCTGCCAATACCACCCCACGAGCTCACATGCTGTACTAAAAAATATAAGCTCCAAATTTTACCTTAAGGACGCATGGCGCCTCCAGCATCCAGACACTAGGGACTACACCTTTTACTCTAACCCACATAACTCATACACCAGGATATATTATATCCTCAGTTCCGGCTCCCACACACGACTAATCGAACACACAGACATAGCCCCAAGGCTGGTATCGGACCACTCGTGTATTAGCCTAAAACTGGCTGGGTGTCACAATGAGGCTGTGCCAAAGAGATGGCGCTTCAACAGCGATGTACTTTCAGATCCTGCGGATAAAAAAAAGATCGAGGAGGCTATATTAGACTACCTTAAACACAACGACACTAATTGGAATAAAGACAAAAGTCAAAAAGAGTACCAACCTGAGACTAACCCAACTTGAACAGGAGATCAAAAGTTTGGAGCAGTCCCACGCTACTTCTCTACACAATAGCGATCTCCTCGCATCACTAACACAAAAAAAATATGAATACAACAAAATCCTAAGTGAGAGGGCAGGGTTATGGATTAATAAATATAAAGCTATTAACCTAGGCGAAGCTAACAAAGCGGGGAAACTGCTTGCTTCCTATCTCAAACACAAACGGAACCAGTTTGTCATCACATCCATTAAAGACTCTAACAATAAAACACACACCAAACACAAAGACATCCTTAGAACCTTCAAAGAATTCTATCAGGAACTCTATAAGAATGACCAGCCCCTAAACTTAGAAGATTGTACCAAATACCTCGAAAAACTCGACTTGCCGCAACTAAACATAGAAGAGAAATTTAGGCTAGGACAGAAAAATTAACTACACAGAGATAGAAATGGCAGTCAAATCCCTAAAAGACAACAAAGCTCCTGGCCCAGCCGGGTTCACAGCCTCTTTTTACAAAACCTTCTTAGAACAATTAAAATAGGCCAATTAAAACCAACCATGAAACAAGTTTTAAACCACACAGCATCTAAAGGGTCCACGCCATACACTATGACGGAAGCTAACATAATAGTCATTCCGAAGGAGGGGAAGGACCAACTCTCACCAAAAAACTATAGGCCTATAGCACTGATTAACGTAGACTGCAAAATATACGCTAAGATCTTAGTGGTCAGACTCAACTCGGTCCTACCAAAACTAATAAGTAACTCTCAAGTAGGCTTCCTCCATACTCGCATGTCTAACGATAACTCCCACCTACTGTGCCACATCATGCCGCCACTAAGGCTGAACTGGCAGTAGCTATTACCTTAGACGCCGAGAAGGCCTTCGATAGGGTTTCCTGGGCATTCTTGGAACACTGCATCCAATCTTTCAATCTAGGTGATGACTATATACGTATGGTTATGGCCCTCTATGGTAATCGGTCAGCCCGTATTCTCGTTAATGGCTCGCTCTCTGAACCTTTCACGCTACAATAAGGTACTAGACAGGGATGCCCACTAGTTCCATCCTTATTTTTACTAGCATTGGAACCCCTTATCAGGGACATCAAATCAAACACTAACATTAAAGGGGTGGATATCAATGGCGTCCAAATAAAACAAGCTGCCTATGCAGACGACATACTAATAGTAGCAGAACAGCCGAGGACATCAATTGCTGCCCTGATGGACACAATAACTAGATGTTACGGCCTTTCAGGGTACAAACTCAACAGAGATAAATCAGAACTCAAACCATTAAACATCCACTGTACGAAGGATACCCTGGGAGAGTCTGGGCTAAAATGGCAAACAGGCTACATCAAATACTTAGGCATCGAGTTTGGTAGCAACATGATAGATACCCTACACCAGAATGAGAAAACATTACTAGGGGAAATAAAGAAATAAAGAAGCTTCTGGAATCATGGTCACCAAAATTAAGTGGTGGGGGAGAATCGAGACTATCAAAATGATGATCACCCCGATGGTTAACTAACGCATCAGTATGCTCCCGCTCCTTCTTACAGACGACTTCCACCACAAAATAGATATCCTCATATCTAAATTCCTTTGGTGCGGAAAAAAAGCAAGGATCAGTATCAGAAAATTAAGACTAGATAAAACACTAGGAGGGGTGAATTTAGCGGATTTCAGATTATATCAGCTGGCTTTCCTGGCGAAACAAGGCTCATACTGGATTTACTCCACGTACCGGCTACACCCCGGCATGGCTAGAGGTAGAGAGGGCCATTCTTAATAACCTAAGCCCCCTTGCACTTCTAACAACAAATAGACTATACCCACATACCTACAAGTCCATTTTTAAAAACATAAAAATAGCACTACTTAAACTCGATAAAAAGCTGGAGCATAGTATTAAAGGGTCTAAATTGGAATCACTCTGGGCCAATAGCAAGATAATGTACAAAGGCAAAAGCCTAACCCTAGACACATGGATTAAGAAAGGAATCCTCTTCCCTTATCAACTAGACAACAACACATACCCAATTACATTCTCAGACCTCCAAGCAAGGTATGGCCTTGCAGACATTGAGTTCTACAACTTCTTAAAAATTAGATCGGCCGTTACAAAATTCTAATTATCTACCGCCCAACCATCAATCTCCTTATTTGTGACAAATATTAACAAACTGGGCCACAGGTCTCGCAGATATACAAACTCCTCTGCCCAAAATTCTCTAAACTTAATGATAAGGTTAAAGCCTTTTGGGGACAACTGCCCCCAGATCCACCAAAGGAACAGAAATGGCCCTCAATATGAAGATCCGTCTCACAAAATAGGATCTCCCTGGTTCAGTCCCAAACCAAATACTGGCTACCACACAAGGCATTTTGGACCCCTGCCCGTTTATATGCACTAGGGCTCATAAAAAAATGCAACATGCTGGAACTGTAATCGGGAGACGGGGGATTTAGCCCACCTCATCTTTCAGTGTACTGTACTTAAATCGTTTTGGGACAAAATCTTTGCCTTCATAAATGGTCTGTTTAAATGTACTATGGTCAGAGACTCCTTCAATTTGCCCACGGCCTGTATAAGCACAAACTTGAGAGATGATTCTGACAAAGATCTACTTGACCTGTTTCTAACTTCGGCAGTGAAAATGGTTCTTACCAACTGGAAGGACAAGGGTAAGACTTCATACAAGAGCTGGATAAACTGGATCATCCATCTCGGAGGGGCGGACAACATAGCATTACAAAGCTCTCCATGGAAACCGTCATCAAGGACACTGTGGAACTCCTTAGACGCGTTTCTAGACTCTTATGAACCCCCATGAACAAAACCGTCACCACGGAGCCATATCCGGTGACCTCACTGTCGCTCCATGTGAATAATTGTATTTAAGTGAAATGTTCATTGTTACAGGTACTAGACCGCCATATTATATAAAGTTGCCAATATCGGGCGCCCGTGTACTAAAATATGCAAAGATATGGAAATTGATATTACAGCTCGCCTAGCCGTGGCTCCCCCTCTCTCCTCTACTCCTTTTCTTTCCTTTTTCCCTTCCTTTGCCTGGCCCTTTTTCTTCTACCATTGGTCGCCCGGGTTAGGCTCATGATATCCATAAAGGCGCATTACTCTCACGCTATGTATGCACATGTAAACTTTGCCTTGAACACCCCTGTTTACCCTGGTATATGCTTGTGAAAATCAATCAAGTATTTTCAAAGAAAAAAAAATGATGCCTCACTTGTGTGGGTGTGCCTACTGCCCATGACAGGAAACGGCCCAAAACAAAATGTGGTCGCATCACATTTTTTCACTGAAAAATTACCCTTTTGTTTGCAATATGCCTAGCTGTGGATTTTGTGCCCTAGCTCAGCCAGCATCTAGGGCAATGTAGTATTGATAGCTTGTATTAATGTACTGTTGTGTGATGTAATGCTGCTCAAATATTTACAGGCTGTGAAACCTTTACGGTGAAAATTCAGTTGGAATGTTTATGTGTTGTTATGTTAGTAGAGAATGTTATATTTCAGAAGATGACTGTTATTTGTAGAGCTGTTACTGGTGCGGGTAACGCTCCTTGCATGCTCCACAACCATATAGCCTGAAGAAATAAACTCACTTGGAAACAACGCTTTGCCTCAGTGTTCTTACTACAAACTTGTGGCGATGATCTGGCTTCACAATGGGCCCTGCGTGCTGTTCCAAGCATTTCTGTTACCCAGCTCCTCATGAGACTTTCTCTGAGGCTGTGGCATCATCTACCTCCCTGGTGCACTTTTCCTGGGTTTTCTGCAGACTTGTATTGTCCAGGTTCTCCACTGATGTACTACAGACATTTGCCTTAAGGCGGTTGGCAACCATCTGGTTGTCAACGTAGGTTATGTCTACCCTACATGAGATCTTCTTCTGGATTCCTGCCAGCTCCATCTTGAGTGAGGAGATGCCTGACGCAACATTCAGTACATGTGAGAAGACGTCCGATGTTGCATTCTTCACATTGGTGGCCATTTTGAGGATGCTAATCTCACAGTGATTACTGCCAACAGCATCTCAGCTGTTCTGTGATGCTGCTACTGTAGATCAGTGTACAGTGTTCTGCGCTGTCGTCCAGCTCTCATCAGAGGTGGACTGCCTTTGTATGGATTCCTCCCACACCTCCCAGTGTTGTGGTGCTGGTGCAGCTGTGTGCACAATCACGTGTACTTTGCATATTTACGTTTGCATAAATCGGGAAAATTTACAGTGATGCGCGCACCTTGCCCTGCTATGTGGCATTTTGCGTGAAGTCCATCTAAGGTAACGTATGTTTTTAAACAGCCTTTTTTGTATTGGTGCATCAACGGTGATGCACACCCTTGCTCATCATCGTGACTCACCATCTGTACTGTGATCTACTAGAGTGTGTATCTTTGGCATTTATATTTTCTTTTCCCCTAAAGATTTATTTTTGTGTGCAGCCACTGTGCGGACTATCGGTGATGCGCACACTATTTGTGGGGTTTTTTTGGACTCTTTTAGTATTTAGATCATGCTCAAGACTCTGCCACAAAGGCAATATAGGAAGTATTTCACATTATATTTGTAAGAGTTTATAATACATTGGCATTTTTGGTTGGCTATCAGAGTTCTGCCTGGCACATAACCAGATTTTGTTAAATTTTATGTTCTAGTGAGTATTCTCCTGCTAATTAATTTTTGTTATTAATCCACCTCCAACTTTTCTGGATACCCCTGGTGAACCACCGGTTCAGTGGGAAATTTGGCATGATTCCTTTGAAACTTATCTGGGAGCAATTTGGGCTCTGCGATTTGGCATAGAAAGAAAGAAGTGTTTACTGCTCCATTTTCAATCATTTGCCTGATCTATCTCAACAGGACATAGAGGAGGTTGATGAATATCGTTTACTCAAATTGAAGAACAGATTTGACAAACAACCAAGTCTCCTGGTCCTAAGGCACACATTTTTCAAACGGAAGCAGGTTGAAGGGGAAGACGTTGATACTTACATATCAGTTTTATGTAGATTGGCAGCTGACTGTCAATTCAAGGGTTTTATTTACCAGTTGATCAGAGACCAGTTTGTTTGTCATTGCAAAGACAAACAAATTAGGCAAAAGTTGTTGCACATGCTTGAAGAGACTATCAAAGTGGCTAAAACCATCAAGACATCTCAAGTCTTGTTGAAGAAGTTGGATGACAAACCTTTAGAAAATGTAAATGTGGTTGGGGTGAGTAAAATTCGTCAAAAGCCTGGACACAATGTTAGCTCTGAAGCCCACCAAGGTATAGGGTATGAGTTCTACTCGTGGAAACGTGTTTCCGACGTGGCAATCCACCTCACCCCAAAGGAGGCAGATGCCTTGCAGCCAATGTTACGTGAAACTATTGAAAAAGATTAGGACATTTTGCCAAGGTCTATTTAAAAAACAAATCTTACACAAAAACTGTGGCATGTGTAGTTGAGTCAGATGAAGAGTTGGACACTGTGGTTATTTCTGCTGTGGGGGATGAACAATTATACACTTAACAAGGGGATTGTGCCAATAACTGACCTGTAGTGGGTAATCCATTAAGTTGTGCTGACCCCATAGTGGAAGTTGCTGTGGGAGGGAAAACCTTAAACTTTTAGTAGATTCGGGTGCCAGGATCAGCATTATAATGCAACGGTTATTTGAAGAGACATTGGGTGAACAGCAGCTGTTGCCGCCTAAACGTTCTCCCGTATCTCCTGTATATTATGAGGGTCGCAGGATTGAACTGCTGGGGTATTTAAAAGACAAAATGGTGTTCAAAGGAAATAAGATAAGGGGCAATATTTATGTGGCAGTAAAGGGCCTCAACATCCTGGGGTGGTTTCACCAGGGGCTGTTTGGTATGATTTTAAGGCTAGGAGCCAGAGAGCAGGTTATGGTGGTTGACCGAGATGATGATGTTGGTGAGAAATGGAAGGGTAATTTCCAGACAGTATTAATGATGGGTTAGTTAAAATTTGTGGATTTAAGCATAAGACCATTATGAAGAATGATGTGGACTCTGTCAAGCTAAAAATCATGAGGGATGCCTTTTAGTGTAAGAGAAGACTTGGAAAAAGTACTGAAGAGTTTAGAAGCCAACTGTATCATAGAGCCCACTGAATCCTCTTTGTGGTTTTCTCTTCTTGTAGTTGCTCGCAAGAGGAGTGGACAGCTATGGGTCTGTGTGGACTTGAGGACACTTAACAAGGAGATTTGGGTGGACTCGCACCTGTTACCAAAGATAAATTATTTGTTTGTGTGCATTAGAGGGGTGAAGTTCTTTACTAAACTGGACTTGGCTAGTGCCTACCATCAGGTGGAGCTCCATCCTGAGTCACGTCATCTTACTGCATTCACTTCACCTCTTGGTACCTATCAATACCGTTGCATGCCTTTTGGATTAGTCTCGGTGGCTTTGGTATTCCAAAGAATAATGTACAACTTGCTCAGAGAGGTGGAGGGTGTCCTAGTGTTTCAGGATGATGTGCTGATTTTTGCAGAGTATGGCATGTCTTATGATGTTATTCTCCATAGAGTACTTAATATCTTTAAAAAACACGGGGTAGTCCTAAGATCTGAGAATTGTAAGTTCTTCTGCAGTGAGTAGAGGATTTTAGGTCACTCGCAGAAAGGTATTAGCCCCAGACTAGGTTTAGTGGAAGCCAATGTTAATGCTCCACCTCCCAAGGACAAAGCTGGTGTGTTGCCTCTGCTGGAGTTGTGCGAGTACTACTCTAGGTTTATCCCTGATTTTGTGACCAAAGTGCGTACCATCAAGGATTTACTCATGAAGTGTGTCAAATATGTGTGGTGTTAGGAATGCAGTGAGGCGTTTACCAGGTCAAGTTCATCTTGGGTAAGAGCAAGGCTCTTAAGCCTTTTGACCCAGGTTATCCTTGCTGAATTATTTTTGATGCCAGCCAGGTGGGGTTGGGACCGACACTGAAACAAAACATAGGACATGTCGAGAATACGGTGCTGTTTGCATCAAGAGTGTTAAGAGATGCGGAGCTCCAGTACTCTGTCATTGAAAAGGAGCTTTTGGCATGCTTATGGACCATAGTCCATAATTCTGTCCGTATGTATGGGGAAGATGTTTCTTGTTGCAAACTGACCACAAGCTCCTGGTGAGGATTCTGGGAGGTGGCGTGAGTAAGTGTTGTACTCCCAGGATTCTAAGAATGGTCACCAATCTTCTGCAGTATCAGTTTGATGTGACCCATATTTCAGGAGGCAAGAATGGGAGGGCAGGTTTTCTTTCCTGTTTCCAACTAAAGGTCGATGAACATGATGAAATTAAGTTCAGTGACCTTATTGATGAAGATTGCAAGGATTGTTTGGCTGCGGCTTTGGAGATACCAGAATAGAGGATATGCTCGAAAGAGGAGTGGTTGACTACATTCAATAGTGACCTTGCTTGTGAACTGGTCAAGAAGGGCTGGCTCAGAGAAAGAGTTTTATCACCTTTATTACAACCTTACTGTAAGGTTGAGAGTGAAATATCCCTGGAAGATGATATGCTGTTGCGGTCTGATAAACTTATCCCACCTCATGCTGTCAGAAATACCATCATCAGGAAGACCCATGATGGTCATTTAGAGGCGACCCTCACCAAACTTCGTTTTTGGTTCCTGGACATGGATACAGAGATTGATGAGCAAGTGGCTAATTGTTGTGCTGAAGCTGATAAAAATCACAAGGTGTGTGAGGCCCCCCTCATGCCTATTGAGTGTCCTTTGGGACTGTGGGTCAATCTAGGCATTAATGTTCTGTAGCCATACGATTTCCTACTTGGAGATTCCAGGTACATTTTGGTACCAACAGTGTAGTGAAGTTTCCAAGAGAAGTCGGTATGAGAGAAGGGTTCCCCAAGGAAATTGTTTCGGATAATGGGACACAATTCATGAGCAGTGAATTGCGCTTTTCCTTGAATCCTGTGGAATTAAACACCTGAGAGGTTCTTTATACCATCCACAAACCAACGGACTTGTCGAGAGAATGACCCTTGTAGTGGGTGAGTGTATCAAATGGGCTAAAGCTGGGAACCATGATGTTTTCAAAGCTTTGAGCAGCATGATATCGTTCTACAGAACCACGCCCATTCATTCCTCAAGGTAACTCCTTTCGAACTTTTGAGAGGAAGAGGACAAGCACCAGTTTCAGACCTGGTTGGATATCAAAATGGCTACATTCAGACTCTGATGTGATGAATGTAATGTCCAAAGAAAAATATGTCCCTGACTCAGGAAAAAAACAAAACGTGTGGTATGACAAGAAAAGTGGTGCTAAAGTGGTTCCAACGGTGGTTGGAGACATGGTTAAAATAAAGTACCTTATACATGTCAAGAAAGGGAAATGTAAGTTTGGCGAATCAACCAGAGTGTTGAACATTGCTGGTAAAGCAGTTCAGGTGGATGGGGGGCATTGGTGGAATCTTGCTAAAATTGTCAAAGCAAGGTCTGTTCATGGTCATGTGGGTATGAAGGACAATGTTTCTAGTAAACCTGTGTCCACCAGGATTGGTATTAGATACCATTTTTATCAGGAGACTTAGGGGAACACAGAGTAGTAGAACAAGTTTTATTGTCTTTCTCTGCATTTTTGCCTTTCAAAGTAAGATAGTGTGTAAAAAAGAAGTCATTTTGAAAAATGCCCTCTAATTTACATGCTAGTATGGGCGCCCACAAATTCAGAGATGTTCATACAACCACTGCTTCTAAACTCCATATCTAAAATCCATTCCTATTTTTATCAGGAGACTTAGGGGAACACAGAGTAGTAGAACAAGTTTTATTGTCTTTCTCTGCATTTTTGCCTTTCAAAGTAAGATAGTGTGTAAAAAAGAAGTCATTTTGAAAAATGCCCTCTAATTCACATGCTAGTATGGGCGCCCACAAATTCAGAGATGTTCATACAACCACTGCTTCTAAACTCCATATCTAAAATCCATTCCTATTTCGGAAATACATAGGTTTCCTTGATACCTGTTTTTCACGCATGATATTTTAACAAATAGAATTGCCATATCCCTGGTACACAATGAAAAAACATTGCAAGGTGCAGCTCAGTTATTGACTCTGGGTACCTTGGGTTCTTGATAAACCTACAAGCCCTATATAACCCCGCAATCAGAAGGGTCTAGCAGATGTAATGATATATAGCTTTGAAACATTTGCCATAGTTAGAAAAAGTTACAGGTGAAAGCGTAGGCACAAATGGCTGTTTTTTTCAACTCAATTTCTTTTATTCCAACTGTTACTTTCTATAGGAAACCTCAAAGGATCTACACAAATGACCCCTTGCTGAATTCAGAATATTATCTAGTTTTCGAAAATATAAAGCTTTCCGAGATCCACAATTGGTTTCACACCCATTTCTACCACTAACTGGAAGGAGGTTGAAAGCACAAAAAAAAAGGAAAAATAGACTATGTCCCAGTAAAATAACAAAACTGTAGAAAAATGTGGTTTTCTGACAAAAGTCTGCCTGTTCCTGAAAGCTGGGAAGATGGTGATTTTAGCACTGCAAACCCTCTGTTAATACCATTTGCAGGGAAAACAACAAACGCTTTCTTCTGCAGCACTTTTTTCCTAATTTTCCCCCAAAGAACCAACATTTTGCTGTATTTTGACTAATTTCTCTGTCCCCTCCAGAGGAATCCGCAAATCCTGGGTACCTTTAGAATTCCAAGGATGTTGGAACAAAGGGCGCAAATTTAGCTTGGATACCTTATGTGGACAAAAAGTTATGGGGGTCTAAGCGCAGCCAGTCAAAATAAGGCTTAGCACGGGGAGGGGGTAAGGCATAGCTGCAATGGGGTTAAGACATCAGCAGCTTGCAGAAATGTGGTCCTGGCAGGCGCCTTAATCATGTTCCCCCTCAAAACTCCAGATTCACCCTCTTGGCAACAGGAAGAGGGTAGAGCATGGGGCATCCTGGAGGGCGTTCTAGGATTCTTAAAGAAGGATAAGGTTGGGCAGACATTTGCCTCCTACTTCAATGCCTTGGACTTTAGAGCACTAAATGGAAGAGGGAACAAGGATCAATCAGCTGCCTGTACATATACAACAAGCTCCTCTGGATCTATAATAGACTATATCTGGATTTCTACCCAGCACTTCACGTGGGCAAGTAACTTCCATGTCCTCCATACATTGATAAGTGATCATGCAAGGCTTTCCTGTACTCTCCACAGGGATACACCTAGACTGATACAATTGCAAACAATTGGTATATAAGAGGGCACTAGTAGGCTGCTAAGAATAAAATAGTCAACAACTCCCTCTCTTCCCGCCTTTGTGGAGCTGAGCGAATTTCTGTAACACGAGGCAAGAAATTTGCGACCCTTATTTGCTAATTGGACAAATTCACTAAAAAAGCTAACTGGCAGACTCATCAGCATGGTCGAAAAGGCAGAATGCACTCACACCCAGACTGGATCTTGCAACCCTGCGCCGAGAGCTCTTAAGTGTGAATTAAACAAACTGCATAAGCCAGCATATAAAAGCACCAATACTTCCTCACAATTGTCCAAAATCAAAGTCTGGGAAATCTTGCATGTCAGTGAAGAATTGGCCCAAATTGAACTTCATGAGGCCTTGAAAACCAAAAATCCTGCAAAAGTTTGGAATCGTGCCCAGACAAAATCGAGCCAAAATATCCGAAAAACCTCACATGCCATCTCGACCGCTAAGTGGTCGGACTATATGTTCAACCTGTACAAGTGTTGGAAAAAAGTGTGTGGTCGGATCGATCCAATGGAAGAATTAGTCGACCGTTCTAATAAAAACCTGCTCCATTGGGGTGAAGCATTCTCATCTCGAGAATCGATTAAATGTGTATGGGCCTCTTTTCGAGCTGCTGGCACCCCAGGGCCGAACAGCTTGCCTACGCGAATATTTAAAGCTGCCACAGGAGAGTGGGCATCCCTGCTTAGCCCGCTCTTTAAAAGCTGCTTGTGGGAGAATGAAGTGCCTGACAGCTGGAGAGGTGCCATACTCGCCCCAATTCATAAAAAAGGTGCATGCGATAAACCATCCAACTTCCAGCTCATCTCTATACAGTATATGAAAGGCAAATGCTTCACAAAAATCCTAAACAATGAGTTAGAGGAGTGATCCAATGCTAAGGCCCTAATACCCATCACTAGGCCATGGGCGGTGATCTCTGCTCCATTCACGGAGTTTGCAGAGTTTTCTGCACTCCGCAGAACTCCCGTAGAGCAGAAAACTCCACTCCGCGTAGCGCAGCAAAGTCTTTTCCCCGCTCACGAAAGGTAAGTTGGCGAGTGCGAGCTGCCGCTCGGGTAGAAATTCTACCTGAGTGGCAGGAAGATCAGCACGAACGGCAGGTCACAACACACTCTGCCGTTTGCGGAACTCTGCTGAGTGTTTTTTGTCAGTTCGCAGAGTTCCGCATAGTGAAACTCCACGAACTACGCCCAGGCCTACCCATCACTCAATCGGGCGTTAGGTGCGGGCATGGCACCGAATAGAATCTGATGATCTTCTCTTCTTTGATCAAAGCTGTAAACAGCAAAAAGGGCACTCCACTCTATGTTGCTTTATTCAATTTTAAAACCGCTTTTGACAAAGTGGACAGAGGGAAACTGTGGTAGAAGCTGATTAACTGGGTTAACTCAGAAACTCTATTAAGAGCCATTAGAAGTCTATACACTGGAACCTGGGTAAAGGTAAATATTACATCTAATAAAGTCACAATCCACAAAATCAGGACCACCTTAGGAGTAAAACAAGTCTGTATCCTTGCTCCGCTATTGTTCACTCTTTACTTGGTGAACTTAAACAAAGCTTTGACGTCTGCATGTGCTTTTCCACCTAAATTTTCCGCCTCCCACACACATTGCCTTCAGTATGCTGATGATACTTTACTATTTGATCACACTGCGGTAGGGCTGCAGTGATCATTGGTGGCCCTCACTCTTTATTGTGCGAAAAACAAACTAGAAGTCATATATGACAAAACAAAAATCATGGCTTGTGGAGTAAGAAACAAACGTGCAGCCAAATAAAAAATTTTAATGAACAATGTGACAAGGCTAAAAAATCTGGGCATCTACTTTAACCAGCGTGGTCCCCATGTCACACATCTGTGAAGCCTATAGGATGCTGCAGTGTAAAAAAAATGAGCTTTAAAAAATTGGCTTCTAAGATAAGCGGTCTGGATTTAATGGGCATCTGTAAAGTAATCAATGCCAAACTTATGCCAACGCTCATGTATGACTCATTCATTTTTAAAAATCACATCTTTTCTTTGTTGAACAAAGTGCAAACAAGATGTTATAGACGTCTGTTCAATCTCCCAGACGCTGCACCGTCTTCACAGATACGGCTGGAATTTAGTCTCCATAAGCAAGCTATAATGTTGAAGGCCCATTTTTGGGATATTATACGAAGCTGATGGCAGCGCCTCCAGGGTCCCTGAAAGAAATGATAGGGTGAGGTATCCAAGACAAAAAATTCATGTGGGAACCTTACTTGAAGGAGGCAATGGAAGCGCTTGATGTGCCGAATATCTTTAAACATAGCTGAACCCCAAAGCTCACGGTAAAACTGTTGGTTAAAATGGCGAAGATACAATCTGGAATTGATGGCAAACAAGAGCTTTCTGGAAAAGCCCAAACCAGTGTATGTGAGTCTCTATATCTGCAGCTGGGGAAAGCAGAATATTTAGCCAGCCCCATAAAATTGGCTGTTAAAAAAGATCTTCTGAGGCTGAGATGCGGTTTAATTCCCCTAAAAGGCCACACATTTGGGGGCAGATTTACAAGCCCCTTGCAACACTTTTTTGTCACTTTTCCCATGTAGAAAATGATGCAGAAGTGGCGCAAGGGCCTTGTAAATAAGCCCCTTGGTTGTTTAACCAGATCAACGGAGCACAACTGCTGCTTATGCAATTATAAGAAGGAAAGTCTGTCCCACGAAATATGCGTGTGCCCTGCGAAAAAATAAAGATGCTATTGGCTGAAACCGCTGCTCCGCAAACTCGGTATAAAACAATGCAACACGGCCATCATCGCTTGTCTGAGTGGTGTGGTTCTGCAGCTACCAGGATGATGTGTGAAATTCCTTAGAGAAGCACTGAAACTACTGAATCTACCACCGGAGAGTCATTAGCAGAGGAAGTCAGGGCCGGACTGACTACTGGGCGTTTAGGAATGCTGCTGAGCTGGGGGCTGATTTTGTTGATAGGGACCTGCGTGTACTGAACTCAATTCGTTTTGCATTCATTATTTCGAAGTACATGCAGGTCTCCATGAACGAAATCAGCCCCCACCGCAGTGAAATCAGCCCCCTGCTCGGCAGAATTCCAAAACGCCCGGTAATCAGTCTGGCCCTGGAGGAAGTGTTTAGACTCTTTTTAACTCTTTGAACTCGCTACATCGTAGGCAACAGGTGAGGCCACGATGGGTTCCCTCCGGCCCACACTGACCCATTCTAGCTGGACCTCACTTTGGGGCATATTATCAAGCACAGCGTTAAAATTATCGCGATAATGGGCTTGATAATATGCTGCAGAGAATTCCAATAGAAGCCCATGTTGACACCAGAAAATGGGTTTCTATGGGAATTCTCAAGGGATATTATCAAGCCCATTACCGCCGCTTTAGTGGCAGTGTTCTGCCGCTATAGCTGCGATAATTTTAACGCTGTTTCTTGATAATATGCCCCTTTGTTCCTCGACTCTTCACCTTCAAAAAAAGATATTCCAACAATAGCCAAAAATAGATTTCCACATGAAGCTGCAGTAGAAACTTATTTTATCTAAAGCATAAACTTTCCCCTTCGTTTTTGGCCCTCCTGCAGCGCTGCCAGCTAGATCTTATTGTATCTGTCATTTGACAAAGTCTATTTAGTTGGGAGGGGGGGGTCAGATTGCTCGTCCTGCAGTGCAAAAGAATCCGACAAGCAGAGTACAGTCATTATGAATTTTGGCAAGTTGGTTGCAGTGGAACCTTGTTCAATCGAATGTTAAAACTGCATTTTCATCACCGTATGCGCTGTGGAGACGCTTGCCGTTTTTCTTGTACAATGCATTCTACCAATAATAATCTTTTCATTGAGCATTTGTTCCCTACAGAACCTTTGGAAGTCTAACAAACCTTTTTTGTGTAAGTATTGAGTTCTTACCTGCACCTTAGTTTACTGGACTTTCCAATTCCATGAGTATAACCTTGAATTGGTCAGGGCTTCAGAGAATGTTTTTAATATTTGTATCATGCCTGGCCCACTACAGGTCATCCTACTTGACTCTTAATCACCATTAACACACCTCCCAGCACTTTTTAGCTTTGGACCTGATGTGTGTCCTAATCACTTTGTTGTATTACATCGCACCTTACACTTTAGTGGATCAGGCTCACAATTGATTAGGCTCACAACTGAACAAACTATATCATGTTTTATTTGCGCTGTTTTATCATTTTTAAGCAGATTGTGTTTTAATATTGTGATGGTTTTAAATAACATGAAGCAAAAAAAAAGTATCTATCTATATATTTATCTATCAATATATTTGATACATTAACTTATTCATACAACAGAGATACCAAGCTAAAAAACAAAATGTTGTTTATTAAGAATGAATACTGGACATATACATCAAGTCTTATTGAAATTGTTATAAATAAAAATAGATAAAAAGTAATATTGAAAATTTTAAATATGCAAAATAATGATTTTGTCCTGCATCTTAGCCCACAAATGCCATTTTGTTTTATTGCAATGGGCCGCTGGAAGCTCCTCTATACTGTACCGAATCACTGGTTGAGATTGGAATTGCTAAAGGTGAGAATAGGCATTAATCCCGCACGTTCAAATGAGAAAATAAAAAGCATATTAATGGATGATGATGGTAAATGTACATGCGGGATAAGCTTAAAATGTACCTGTGTCCATATTGTAATGGATTGCCCAAAATTGTTATCTGTACGGCGATTGATTTTAAGGTCAGTTTTTAAAAAATATGGATTAATGTCAAGGACGCATGCAATTGAGTTTCTCATTGATATGCAGTTCTTTGACATTGCAATTGCTTTGGTGAAGTTTGTCCAAGTAGCTAAGAGATTTCTCATGGAATAAGGGAATAAAAAGAGTGGCCCAAGGAGGGACAAACAGAGTCAAATTGGACAATTTTAATTATTTTATGTATTTTCTAAACATTGAACTTTTATGTATTTGGACCTGGTTCATAGTATGATACTATGGAAACAAGTTTTTTTAATGAGAAAGAATGAACTTTTGGTTTTAGATACTTTTACAAACCTTAATTATTGTACTTTTAGCTGTTTGATGATGGTATATGTAGTTTAAAGACCAGTTGGTCATAATAAACTTATTTTTGATTGATTGAACTCATTCATACAACAGAGATACCAACCTAAAAAACAAAATTGTGTTTATTAAGAATGAATACTGGACATATACATCAAGTCCTATTGAAATTGTCATAAATAAAAATAGATAAAAAGTAATATTGAAAATGTTAAATATGCAAAATAATGATTTTGTCTTGCATCTTAGCCCACAAATGCCATTTTGTTTTATTGCAATGGGCCGCTGGGCGCTCCTCAGCCATGCAGTGAAATTTTGCACATTGCACCCATAATACGTACACGTTTTTCTAATAAGTATTTTCCATTTAAGGCATCATAATTTATAAAATGATTCAATGTTTTAGGATAGCCTTAATCTATTTATACCCCTTGAAATAACTGCTGGTATGAGGATAGTGTCTGTGATATAAAAATTGATGTACGCGAAAATGATTGCAAAACATTTTGATGGCAGAGAGGATACATATTTTTCCTACTCTGTTTGGCTACTGAGGTATTTGTTTCTTGCTGCAGTTGAAAAAACTCTGTGCCCTAGTAAATTTGTGATGTTCGCGTTAGCGTTATTGTATTGTATTGATTTTGCCTTTTCATAGCACTTTAGAATCCCTAGTGGTGCCCAAAGTGTGTTAAGGTGGACAAGTAAGTAACTACTCTATTTGTCTTTCACAGTTTCTTTAATTTATATTGCTCAACTGCTCACCAAGCTAAAACTTAAAAAATAAACTTATTATTAATCACATACGTGAAAACTATTACATTTGCCAATGCTTATTGTGTTTGGCTTCCTCCCACAGAGCACTGCCCAATTACTATTAACATATTAACATTATGCTTGAGTGTTTATGTGTTCATTTGGGTGACTATTTTTTTCTTTGATTCCGGCTCATGTCACTGTTTGCCAGTCTTCGGTGGTACAGCTTTGGCATCCGTCACTTAGGGCTTCATTAAGATGCCAGGTGGTCGGACCGCCAGCCGCTATTGCGGCAGTGGGGAGACTGGCTGATGAGTCTGTGGCGGTCTGACTGCTGTATTTGGATTAGACCTCTGGGCTGGTAGTCGGAAACTCATTGGAACCACGTGGGGTCATGCTGAGGCCATGGAATAGGGCCGCAGCACATGCCGCCACCATGAAGCACCTCCAGCATGTCTGTGCATTGTGTGCCATGCACCATGTCATACATGGCACACAGTGCATGGGGTAAGCGGGGGCACTACATGTGCCCCCAGGGACACTTTGCATTGGCCTACAAAGGGCAGAGCCCTATTTCAGGCCCCTATCCCTTTTCGACAACCTTTTCATGGTGGGGTTACCGCCATGAAAAGGCTGTTGGAAAGGGATATCGAAATCCTGACGCAATGCCTACCTCAGCACCACCGCCATTCTGGGATGCTATTTCCACCTCCCCACAGTTGGGATTTATATCGGTGGTCGGGCCACCACTATCCTAATCAGGCCCTAAGTCTCCCAGTCCCGTTTAAATACTGGGATGAAATGTCAGACGCTGTTTCGGAAATTGCCTCTTTAAATTTATTTTACTTCAAAGTGCAAGGATTTCCCTCAAACCCATCCCGCTTTGCTGCTTGTTGCTTAAGTGAGCCTCAGTGACCAAACTTCAGCAGCCGAACTTTGCAGCAGAGTTAAGGAGAAGGCTTGGGCAACTCCCGATGCATTTTCTCTGATGCTTGTTTATATAATGTGACCTCGAGTGGCCCAAAGGTGTTGGAGTGCTTTACATGAGCGCAAGTTACAATGAACAATATCAGCTTAATTTTTGAGGGCATAGTTTCAGTTCAGTTTAGTTTTTATAGAGCGTGAACTCGACTGAACCAAAGGTAGTAAAGCACTTTACAAAAGCATCAGGTACATTACACAAGGTCAGGTTAATTGTTTTGTTTTTAGGTGCGCAACATTAAGTGATGTTGATGCTGCTCCTGTTTATTCATTATTCCCCTCTACCTGACAGATGGGAGCAGCATTCTTCCCTCCCACTTCCTCACATGTCTCTGCATGCTAACGGTGGGTGGTAAACTCCGCTCCGCCGGCGGAGTTCACAGAGTTTTTGTCACGCCACACTCCGCTTGGGGTGGTCTTTGGCAACAACTCCACCTACGCCACGTAGCGGAATTTACCGGCACCCAGTCGCTTCCTCCTTCCACTCAATCCGTCTAGCTGTAAAGTACCCACTTATTACAGTCAGTAAACCAAGTAATATGAGAGCATTGACTGGACTCCTCCCTCGCAAAGACACGCAGAGTAGAAGGGGTCTGAGTCAACCCCACAGAGGGCGGCATTCACCAGCTCCTGTGCACGGCCCTGATTGAGGGGCTGTAAGCTCCACGGTGCCCCGACACACACTGACGGGGGTGAGTCACAGGTGCTGCAGTCAGCCGGGAAAAACTCTAACTGGCCTGGGGACACCGTGCCTTATACTGTGCGGAAACCCAGCTCTGCTTTAAGTTTTTCTGGGTTCATTCAAATGTCTTAAAATCAGACAGTGGCTATTCCTGAGGAAACAGATGCCAGGGAGTTAAACTGAATGTAGCCCGAGGCACACACATGGAGCAAACACACAGTACCAGACACACAAACACACACGTGGTTCACCCGGGCCCACAGCTCCTCTGCTGGCCTTGTGTGTGCACAGAGCAGGTGAGGTGACTGACCATGGCTGTAACTCACCTTCTCATCTCCCTCTGAAAACACTGAAACTAATGTGATAAAACGGCATATTTAGCGCGCACACACGTCAGAGGTGTCTTAAACCCGGTGGCTCTGGAGCAGCAGTAATTGCCCTTGTAAAGTGTTTATAGAGGCTTTACCGTGCAGAGAACCCTTGCTCCCAGGGACATCTTTGCTACTACGTGAAGGTGATACTAGGCAATAGGCAGGCGCCCTAGGGTACCGTCATAAGGGGGCGCCAGATTCCAAATAAAGGCCTAAAAACGTTTAGGTAGAGAAAATGACAAAATCATTTTGGGATTTTTACTCTAGGTGAGACAGGTGAGACAGATGGACACTGGTAGGAAGTTAAAAGGGTTAAGGGTTGTGGAAAGGTCTGTTTTCCATCAGGTTGCTCTGCTGGAGGCTTCATCTCAATCCCAAGCCCACATATCACCATAATTTGTCCTATATTTGTATCATGCCATTTCAGAATGATCAGTAAAAAAATGGATGTGACATATGTGAGTGAATTTCAGATATCTACACCATGTATGAGAGAAGTGCTGTGTGGGTCCACCCAATCCAACGCCACCAGAAGGTAGTGAATGTGATTTAAAGCATCATTTATTACAACACTGAGGTGGAGGTTATTGACTTGCAATGTGCACGACTGCTCACGAAGGACAAGTAGTATATGTAAACAAAGTTTCTGCGGATTCCTTTTTACCCCTTAATATTAAATAAATGCAGTTTTAAAGAAATTCTATTTCTCAAGAATATTCTGTTAAGTGGAAAATATATTCACTAGAATGGTAACCTTTGTAATGGGCCAAACCAAAACACATAGGGATTCAGGGTGACTGAGTGGAGCAACTCCGCCCGCTCACAGAACTCTGCGGAATTCCACTGAGTTTTTATGCAACTCCGTGAAATTCAACGTAGTGCAACTCTGCGAGCTGTGGCCACCCCTACTGAAGGCCCGCCCCGCTGCCTCTTCCTGTCGTCCTCCTCCTCTCAGTGCTCCAGTTTTAAAGCACGTTCACAACATCTCCCCTGGGACTGTGAGACATTTATTTAAATATAATTTGAACGCAAGTAACACGAAGGTGTTGGAGCGCTTTACATGAGCGCTAGTTCCATTTACAAAAGGTCAAATTAATTTTTGGCAGCATTTTTATAGAGAGCAAACTCATCAAGATATTGGAGCGCTTTACAAAAGTGCCAGATACATTACACAAGGTCAGGTAAATTTTTTTGTTTTTAAGTGTGTGTAGATTAGGCAACGCCAACACCGTCCTTGCTTATTCATTATTTCCTCTGTACACGACAAAGGGGAGCATTTTGTTGTTGCTATGTCCAGTGCCCCTATACCCAGGGGAATGGTAAAGAGAGCGAGTCGGGGGCTTGCTATTAAACGAATGGTGCGACCCCTGTTTTGAATGGAAAGCTCTGGATAACCCAATGTTTAGTAATTGTGTAGCTCTTCAATCCCTGGCAGCACAGCACCTAAAATAATCTGCTGCAATGTTAAACACTTATGAGGTCCCAAAGGCAAGACCTATTGACTATGCCAAGGCTTGTTGACATTGGGATCTTGAAATCAAAGTTGCCCTCCGTCACTTAGCTAAGGTGTACAGTGCAACACTCCACAACAATCTCCATTCTTCCCTTGGAAGAAGGGTAATGGTAAATAGTGGGGTCCTGGATCACGGCTTGCTTAACCCGAGATTACCTGACACGATTGCCAAAGCAGAATCTGTCCAAAGGTTACTTACTCTTCAAATTAGGTGATAGGTCATTCATAAAAGGGAAACTGTCCTAGGCCACTTGTCCTTGGTTGCATCAAAAACACAAACAGGGAGTCAGGATCCTTTGATTCTGCTATTGGATGATGCGCTTGAAGATCTTCTGTTGCCCTGCTTCCATCGTGAACACTAGTTTGGAACCTGTGCTACCCTTCAGCATTCACATACTTTAGTAATTCTCTTGAAAGTCAGATCCATTCCAGATTCCTTTCCACTCCTAATGCATTATGGTACTTGTATGCCGTAGCTTAACATGAGAGCTGGAGAGGAGCCTTTTGGTGAATTCTAGCATACTTTGAACTCTGTCTTTCCATTTCCAGTATGCCCACATGCTTCATGACATATTCCAAAACAAGACCCAACCACTGTTCCATTTGGAGTTTTATTCTGTCCATTGGTTGCCTCCTGGAACTTCAGTGCACTCCTTGAGACAGAGAGGTGTAGGACGAACTTTAACTGCTCGTACCTACACTGTGCTAGTCCTAGATCACACCTGTTCTAAGTTGCAATCTCCCTGTGTGACTGGGAGCTGAGAGGAGGGATTTAAGACTGGTTTCTGCATTCTGCCTTATTGGGTGCTCCTGCCTCCCCCCCCCCCCCCAGTTGCCTGCAATACCGAACTTTTAAATCCTGAGAGAGGCCCTGTTTTGTGTTGCTGCTCTTTGCAAAGTCCTGGTTTCTTGTGGCTGCTTTGGGTAGCATTCAGCGTTATGCGTTTCTTCATTGCTTCACACTCTCACCTTGTTTCTGCCTTACCATTCTACATGTTCTGATTTCTGTGATTACCCTGTTGGGCGTCTGACCCCTTACTCGAAGATTTGGCAACAGTTCCCTTTATTTTCTTGTTCTGATTTACTGTTCTTTCCTTGTTTTAAATTCCTATGTTATTCCAATGACCAGCAAGGCATTACTTGTTCCGGTACCTATTGGGTACATTTGTAAACCCCTTCTTCTGAATTCTTGTTCCAGTTTTCCTGTATTAACATGGCATTACTTTTCCCAAAGCCTGTTGTGTACAGCAGCCTGTTCATGATCCCAGTATTCCTGTTCTTTATTTCTGAAACTCTTTTCATAATTCATAGCCTTGATTTTCTCCCTGTCTCCTTGTTGCCTTGTCTGTCCTACATTCTGGTTATTCTTTCCTCTCTGGTTTTCTGTTCCATTGCAGATGTGGTCCATTCTCTGTTGCAATCCATATATGTTTATAGTGTTACCTCTGACTTGGCCTCCATTCGGATCATATGAGGGAAAGACATCAGTTGCTGTGTCCAGGTCCTTTGGAGTCTTGCTTGTCTCAGTGTTGTTGTCATTCTTGGTCCACCTTGCACTAAGTGCAACAGTTTCTATAACAGATGGTCCAAAGATGGCTTCGCTGTATGACTGCTGTTAAGAGCAATCTGCTGGTGTCAGTCAAAAGGGTATTTCTTAAGCTACTAAGAGACCTCTTGTTGTATACTAGTGTACATCCCGTACTTTGATCAAATTTTGTTTTTATCTGTCTATACTTCAGCTTGCCCTTTCTCGTTCTTTGACCGCAGATATACTTTGAGTAGCCTGGTATTGACCTTGCCCTATCACCTTGCTAAGTGTTACTTCTGGAATCATCCTTCCCTTGCTTCGCTCCATGAAACAGTGATGAAAGGAATGCTTACAAGTAGTCTAACCACTGGCAATCACTTGGGTATCATTCTGATCCACTGTTTCTTGTCCACCATCAGTTGTGTAATGTAAAATCATGGCCCCTTCCTCCGCAGAATGTGAAGAAGGGCCCACAATTTTCCAATATCTCACAGATAATCATTGGCATTAGGCTGAATAGCCCCTGTGAAGTGTTATGGGACCCTGAAGGATTGGGCCCCCCACCTGTGTGAGCCTATTCATAGGTCAAAACCTTCCTTTTAAATATTAGTATGTCACCCCATGTAGTCATTTTAGCTCACAAGGCAGGATGCATGGTATTTGAAGATAGGACATATGGAAATGTAATGTTTTATGTCCTTACAGTGACTAGCATCCACAAGCTATATTTGCTGTGGCTGACCTACCTGTCCTTTATAGAAAACCAAAGTACAGATTAAAATACTAATACCGTATCTTAAGAATGGGACCAGCAAGAAAAATAATAAAACCACTATTTTTAATAGCTATTAAAAATCCCATTCAAAGATGACATTGTTTTTTTTAATAAATATTAAGGAAAAGTAACTTTTGGAAAGTTACCTATTCCCTCCCTGATGGTTGTGGTGGCTAATTTGCATTGGCTCTCCAACATCTCCTGGTCAGTATTTAGCCTTGAAAAGGTGGGAATAGGCGTGAAATGCTTCCCAGGAGAAAGCAATAGGCTGCCGTGAATGGACAGAGTTGACTACCCTGAACTCCATAGAATATGAAGAGTGGGGTTTGTGGGCATCCTTTTTGACACTACAGTGTCAAATCTTGCTTGCTTGAGTTTTAAATCCTGCATGCTAGGTCTGCTCTGTCCACATATAACACTTGGGGCACACTTGGAAGGGTAGAGAACAGGGTGCCAAGACAATTCTCATGCATCCACTGTCTGGTTGCTGCAGGACTCTGTGTTCGCTCTAACAGAGAATTCTGTCTCTGGGTCTATTGTGGGTACAGTGAATGCCTCAAACTGGACTTTAGTGTTATATGTTAAAGAACACTTGGATTACCACAGTATTCTCTGCACACACATCCCAGCACTCAGGGCCCAAGTTTAATGTGGAAGAAGGCTTCTACCATCTTGAAAAAATGGCCAAATATAGTTAGGGTTGGGAACTTTAGTTAGGAAATGTCCTGGAGTCATTCCCACCTCGCTAGTGCCAGGCAGAAAAGTGGCACCTTCAGGCACCAACTTCAGAACACTTACTCAACATTCAGATGATTGAGACAGGACTAGCCCTTCTGTCTGTGACCTGAGAATAGCCCTGAAGGACTGGACCTGCCCTCTCTGTACCCAGAACAGAGAAGTGGAGTCCAAGGGTTGCAAGGTTGACCTCCTGTTTAAGCTACAGGGATATAACTAGCTATAAGAGACCTTTTCCTAGAAGTATCCAGCTGACCAGTGACAACTAGACCTGCATTGGAAACTTCTGTTGGCCTCTGCTTGACACCCTTTGAGTGCCTAAGTGCCTCCCCCTAGGTTCTGAGGGACTTTAGAAGTGTAGTCCTGTGATGGATTGGGACTTAAAGGACTTAGTCAGAAGGTATAAGTTTTAACCAGGGCAAACCTGTTGGTGTATCCAACCTGCGCTCCATCGATGGTAGCCTCAAATTGTACATAGTTCCTGGTCTACCGCGACCATTGGCTACCATTGGTGCTTTGTGCTTTGTAGCGCTATTTCTACTCAATATTTTAAAAATTCATATCTCTGGTCCCCTTATTGGATTCATTTTTATTATTACATTTCACTGTATTGTTCTAACTCGTTTTGGGATGTTTATTGTTTTAAATTTTGACTTTATTACCTTTCCGGTACTGCATAAATACTTTACACGTTGCCCTAAGTTAAGCCTGCCATAGCTACCAGGGAGTTGAACTTAGGTTAATTCAGTGACTTTGAGTGTTTACTCTGGCCAGGGTATGATTGTTCCTTGAGATAGGTAGTCACCCACCCCAAATAATAATTTCTTACCATGAGAGCCAGGCTTGGCATTTCTTGCTGGACTGTTCCTATTGGAGCATGTACAAGGCTGGTTTGTATATTACTGGATCTAATCTGAGTTGGCATGGTGGGCAAGAAACAGTGGGTTGGAATGTTACCCTGAAAGATTGCCAGTGGTTAAACTATGTGTAAGCATTCATCCCATCTCCTTTTGTGTGTGTGATCTCACAGTTAAGCGCCAATTAATTGTTTTGCGAGACTGATCATCTTGTGAGAAGAGCCTCGTCCATTTAATTGTTCATTTACCATACCTGCCTCTTCAATGTCATTCCTGATATCTGTGAAATTGTGTCTAAACCACAGGAATTACTGAAAGAGCAAATCTCCATAAAGGGAACTTAGATAGAAGCTGGAAAACAACATTAATGTATTTTTGTCTCCAGGCCTTGTAGAACTTAAGGGTCATATGTAGATAGCTAAATACCGGTCGGTAACGGCCGAAAATCGGTAATTTTCCCGTTACCGACCGGTATTTTGCCCTTTCTAATGTAGGAGGCAGGTTTTAAGGATTCGGTAATTTACTGAATCGGTATTTTAAGAAATCGGTAAAATACCGAATCGGTAAATTACCGAATCCTTAAATCCTATGTAGGGAGCACTCAAGTGAGTGCATTTTTGGTTTAAGGATTCGTTATTTACCACCAACTACAAGTTGATGGTAAATACCGAATACCTTTTCAAAAGCAATATTGTGCTTTTTTAAAAGTGCCATGTGGCAGACATACATGCCCTTAGGGCATGTATGTCCGCCACATGTGCACACATGCACGATTCAGGGGTGCAACAGGGTATCAATGTGACACCCTGCCACCCTTGAATATGCTCCCCCTATTACCGATTTGGTATTTACCGAATCAATCGGTAATAGTGAATGGCTTCCCATTCATTCCTATGGGCCTCCAGGCCCATAGGAATGAATGGGAAGGTATGCCTTATTACCGATTCGGTAAATACCGAATCGGTAATAACGAATATTACCGAATCGGTAAAATTTACCGATTTTTTACCTACATTCTATTTACCGATTCTTAAATACCGAATCGGTAAAATTCGGTATTTAGGAATCGGTAAATAGAAATTACCTACATATGGCCCTTAGTGCTCAAAAAGCCCCTGACTGCGTACACACAAATAGTAAAAAAAGTCAGCATAGTGCAGTCTGAAGGAGTTAGTAAAGTCCAATAGGGTCTCGCAGACTGGTTTACTGAAAATAAATGCACAAGTTCAGCTTCTGTGCAGTGTTATATCAAAAACAAAATTCCATCAATATCTCTCCTGCAAGTGAAAATACATGCAAAGGTGCTAATTGGGTCATGGTTGCATTGTTTCTCAAAGTTGTCAACATACAAATTTGCCAAACATGGCACAAAGACACTATTAATAGAAGTTATATCCATTTGCCAGTAAAACTGAAGTTAGACAGTTCTGACTTTTTTTGTGGGAGTTATTTTACTGCATTGCACAAAATAAATGACTGGGTATCACAAATAAGCATTGCCCATGCCAATAGATCTAGCTTTAAAGGAATGTTGTATGGTAATGTGAAGCATTACAAGTAAATAGCATCAGAATAGATGTGTATTTTTGTAAAAGCAAAGAACTGTGGAATAATATGGGTGTAGGTTAAAAGTAGGGCTCCTGGTTGTATGCTATTTATTTTATTGACATTTCCCTCTGTATTTATCCATTATCATTTGTTGTTAATTTTATCTGTATTCATCCATATTTATTTTGGGTTTTGTGAAAAAATTAATCTGAAACTAATATAGATCCACATTTATTTAACTGATAAATATTAAACTCATGCTTGAATGCTTGCCAGGTTTCAATGATATGAACACCCGCAGAAGATAAATCAAGGCACTTATATGAAAACATGCACATTTCAGTATCAACCTTGTGCATATTTACTGCTGTCTTTAATAACATTTCTTTCTTTTTAACACCTTTACCCATCAATCCATACAGCTATTGGCCTGGCAGTCATGACTGACAGTATATAGAACCTCTCAAAAAGCAACCCAATTTCCGATTTTATCCACATTTAAAAATAAATACAGACAAGAAAGTAAATGGTTTTCTGTCTATATTTATCTGTAAATATCAGTAAAAATTGAAAACAGGGAGCCTTAGTTAACAGGTCTGGTGACAGTTCAACTGTAAAGCCAGAACTAAATGTCCATGGAGATTAATGACTGCCCACCTCCCATTTGTGCTGCTGCCAGAGAAAAACAACATAAATTATCTCGTTATCTAAGACACTTTGAAGCATTCCAAAGTCATGTGTGTGCCCTTGAAAGTTCAAGCTTCGGCAGCTGGATACATAAACACTGTGAGCCCAATTCACAAAGGTAAACTGAGACGAAAGTCAAACTTTACGACTTTCGGTATTCACAAAGGGCATTTACGAGTAGTAAAGTTAGACTTTTGTCTCAGTTAAACTTAAGTTTTAGTCTTAAGTTTAACTTTTGGTCTCCGGAGTCACTTACTTAAAAAAAATTCCGCTGATGAGTGCTTATCTCGCCCCTCATCCTACATCTGTTGGATATGACATGCTGGCCAGCGCAAGAGTAGTGACTCTGAACTGAAAGTAGGTTTGCCTAGGAAGGGTACAATACAGGGATAGAGTAGAGCTGTACAGTGCATGCATGGTGAGTGCTTGTAATGGGTGGATGTAGATATGTGAGGGATACATTCCATAAAGATGTAGTGCTTGGTGAAAGAATGTTCTGGATGTAAGTGTGCTTGTGCAAAGTACACTACATGAATGGTGAAGTGCTGTGTGGCATGCATGATGAATTTGTGTGCTGAGATCATGTGTGTTTGTAACCCAGCACACCATGGCACAATACAGAAAGGCTACAGCACTGAGAAGTGCACGCAGAGTGAATGTGTGGTCTGGATGTATGTGTGTCTGATGTGGCACCATATATGGAAGTAACAGATCTGTACAATGTGTCTGCGTGTGTGTGTTCTCTGTGTATACACTGAGTGCAAGTGCGCCTCAAATGGGAAATGCAGGCCAGCCTGGTGAAGACATAAGAAGTGGATGAATCCCCCAGACAGATTTGTGTATTGCTACATTCCTTTGAGCTGGGTGGGACACACTGGTGAAGGGAGGGAGAGAGTCAGAAGCGGCTGCCGGAAAATTCAGCTGTTGGCGGAACATTTGAGGCACTGATAGGTGCTGAAAAAAAACAGCAGTTCCCTTAGGCTTAATGCCAAAGCTCTCAATTGTGGTTCATTTTAAGCAGTGTAATAGGTCACGATTGAGAGCTTTGGTGTTGAGGCTTAAGTCACTGTGAGTTTTCCACATTGTCTGTCAGGAAGTTAAAATAACTAAAAATAAATAAATAAAAGATTCACTTACCTTCTGCCTCTGCCCTCAGTGCTCCATGGTCTCGGCGTCAGTGGCTCCACTGGCACAGGCTCAAAGAGCCTCAGCCAACTCCCTTCTTCCAATCAAGATGCTGCTCTCATGCTGCACAGGCAGCATGATAGAAGCACCAGGACTGGCTAGAGCAGACTGACTCCACACTCACTGTTGATTTATAGACCTCCTGTCCTGGCAGGTTTGTTTCTAAATTCCCTCCATAAAGCTATCTCTCAGGCAATTTTGCAATTTTCCCACTGTATTATTTTGGGGAATTCCAATATTCTTAGGTACTGTTCGTCCAAAATAGATACACCAACCGTGACTGACATTATGTTCCCATTAGGACTCTATCAATGAGTTGTCAACAGAACTCAGTCTGTGGGCCATACCATTGATATGTTTTTCTCCAACTTCAGTTTAGTTATGCCAAAACCTACTCTTATGGCTGGGACTGATCATTATGGGAACCAATTTAATTGTCTCATCTCGCTGCAGGCCAGTCTCAGGATCAAAGCTACTTCACGCTTTATGAGAACTTTCTCTAAGATCTCTCACACGCTCAAGGTTGATAACTGGCATCGCACCACAGTGGAGATTTTGGCATCTGTTACAGGTTGTGCGCCTAGTAAAAACCCTGGTTTTGTGATAGGTCCAGGTAGGACAAAAAAGTATGTAAGAGGGTGGAAAGGGAATGGCGAAAGAATCATAGTGCGAGTCTAAAGCATTGTAGAAAAGGGGTCTCAAAATCTATGTGACACTGGTAAACTATTCAAAGAGAGGATACTAGGAAGGTATAATCAAAATGGCAAGTACCAAATCGAGAGCAATCATTAAGATTGTAAAACATTTCTCGGACCCAGCTGCATGCAACAGAACTAAGACTCCCTCGGCCAAATGGTGTGAAGATTTGACCTCTTTTTTTCACAACTAAATATAGGAGATCCAGAATGGTCAAATAACAGCGGTGCCATTTGATACCTAGGCTCTTAGATCTACTCAATCCCCTAATGCGGTTTCCTATGACAGAGTTTTATGAGATTTCTCTTGAAGACTACAGAAGGGCTATTTTTAATCTTAAGTATGGTTCACAGGATGATCCTTGCCCTCCTTTCCTCTTGGCTTTGGGAGTGGACGTGATAACACCTACTATGAACGCCCTTCAAAATAAGTCCCCGAACACAGCTACAATTCCGTCTATCTCTGGGGTCTCCAACCTTTTCTGTAACAAGAATTACTTATGTTCAATACAAATCATCCAAGCTACTAATACTAGTGATGTAAAGTGAACATTTTTGTCTTGAATAAATACTTTTCAATTTTAGTATGCATATAACAATTTAACCAAGCAAAAGCTCCAATAGTCGTAGGCTGGGCTGCACACAGGAGAGAGAGCTAGTCACAGGAAGCTGGATAGCTACTGGTAGCTCACAAGCTACCGTTGGAGACACCTGGTCTATCTGGAAGAAGGCAAAAATCTTCACACTTTTACAAAAAACACAAGTGCAGATCCTGACATTCCAGGCAAGTACAGGCCCCTTTCACTTTTGCCTAAGTTGCTGGAAAAGTTTGTGAATGGCCAACTCTGTAAGCATATTGAATAAATTATTACACCCTAGTCAGTCTGGCGTCAGACCAAGGTTCAGCACAGAGACGGCCCTCCTGGAGGTTTCTGAACTGAACAAAGACACCATTGATACTGGTGGTAGGGCAGTTCTGGTACTGCTAAACCTGTCTGCAGCATTCGATATTGTCCCGCATTCCAGGCTGCTTGACTGATGTCAGGAGATTGGCATCAGAGACCCATCTTGGAAGTGGTTGAAGTCCTTCCTAGAGGATGGGAAGCAAGAGGTTTGGCTACATCCCTTCTCCTCAGGAAGCCAACATCTCTCGGTCGGGGTCCCTTGCTAAATTGGTTGAGTTATTTGGGATCACAGTAATCTCCTATGCCGATGACACCCAGATTATTTTAACATTTGACAAAGGGGTGCCAGTTGAACATAAAACCATGCCTCTCAGCCGTTTTCCATCGGATGAGCTTCTTCCAACTGAAGTGTAATACAGAGAAGACGTAGTTGCTATGTGTGGGCCATAATTTTGACCTCTAGTTGGAAGTGCAATGGCCAGAGGGGGCGCCTCCACCCAATAGGCATATAGCCTTTTTCAGACCTCTCTCCTTGTGCACAGATTGCTTTACCAATCGGGACCGGACTATCTGTCTTCTAGGATAATATTTCACAGCCCTTTGAGAAATCTGCATGCCTCCAACAATCTCTTGGCCATGGCTCAGAGAGTCCACCATGCAAGAGTTGGCAGGAGGTCTTTCTTTCTTTAGAACTCAGGTGTATATAGGATGAAAGACTGTTCAGGAAAATGCTTAAAACCTGACTCTGTCCAGTAGATAGCTGTTTAATGTTCCGTTAGAGCTGGGACACTATCTTGAGTAGCAGCGCTCAAGCTATATAAATCCCCCTTAACATAACATAACTGAGGCACTAGGGGCCTGTTCTTGCTCTCCACCCGGCTGTCTAAGACAGCCGGCGGAGAGGTTTACACTGCGCATGTCAGGATCCCTAGTTGGTCGGGTCTCAGGACATCAGGATTAAAAGGCCTCAACCACCACGGTTGGGCCCAGTAAGGTCCACTGAAAGGCGTTCTGACACTTCTAGTCCTTGTTGCTTATTCTCTTCCCTCCCTGTTGCTTTTTGCCCCACCTGTTGTCTGTTCCCCTCCCGTCTCCTCTCTTGTCTGTGTGGCTTATTACCCTCCCACCCGCACCCATGTCCGTGTTCCTACTTAAGCCCATTATCCATGTCGCTTCATGCCTGCCGTCCCAACCCTCCCATTGTCCATATCGCTTGCCTTCCACCTCCCACCTTCCTGTTGTCTGTGTTGCCCTTGACCTACCATAAGAACAAAATTAACTAAAGAAAATCGCTAGCAACATCATATTACTTTTTTCACCATTTCGACCCTCTCTCCCTTTGTCCATGCTGCCCACTCTCACCCTACCTGCCTCCTTCCTGTTGTCCATGCTGCCTACCACCACCCACCATAGGAAAAAAAGTGCTATGACGCAGTCAGTGATGGCTACGTCTTAGTGCTTTTTTTCTAACTTTATTTTTAACCATGCTGCAAAGTCATGCTGCTATACTACATGGCTGAAAGACCTTGGCAAAGCAAATAGCTTTCACATAGGCAAGACCTATTGGCTTTGTCAGTGCTTGTTTTTTAGAAGTCGCAGTAAATACCGGGCCACACTTACACATAAAGAGTGACTGAAAAGAAGGACTGGATTCTTGTCATGCATTACATTGGGTTGTCAGATGTTCTGACCTCACATTACCTTTTCCACCACAAAGATAGCTTTGCTACCTTCATTTGGGAGCACAACTGAGGTATTTCTATTCCCACTGGTGTGTGATAGGGATTGGACATTAATGGACCTGAGAGCAGATTGCTTGTTTTGATGGCACTATAGAAAGAAGTTTGTCCACTGACAGATCACTGCTTGAACAGGGATAACTAATCAGCTTAGGGATTGGGAAAGAAAAGTAGGTAAAAACACATATTTCGGAAAATACTGAGGCCTGATACACAAAGAATAGTATTGATTGCAAATGCTCAGATTCTGCACTTTCGACTGTTAACATATTTTTTGCTATATAGTAAGACCATCTTTGGAGCTGTTTTTGACTATAGAGTAAGTCTATATTTGGAGATGGAAAATGTATTCTGGATGGATGCCCGTTCAGTATCTGGAAGGGACGTTTTGTAGGCGTCCCTTCCAAATACTTGATTGGTATCAAATGTATCAATGTTTGGAACCAAAATATGATCACAAAACATTGACATTTTACCGACACCCAAGTTGTTGTACCTCATTTTCGCAAAAGGGAAGGGTTTCCTTTGGGAGCACTTCCCCTTTGTGAATTAAAAGAAAAGTGTGTTAGTTAGTAGGCAGTGGTCCACTGCACCACTGCCAACTCTTAAACAAACAAACTTTTCTTTTTTTTTAAATGTTGCACCCTTTTCCTTTAGGAAAATGGGCTGCATTTAAAAAAAAAAACTACAAAGTTTATTAATCGAAAGACAATTGGGCATGCTGACCCCAGCCCTGTGATGGCTTCCAATTGGAGTCGAAATGTGTAACCTCCCTCATGAATATTAATGAGGTATATCAGATTGTGTCCCACTCTGAATATGGATTTTCCAAACAACCTATTTGTATGGAGGTTGGTTCAGAGAATCATTTATGGTCACATAAATACTGGTCACAAATTGCAACTTTTATGTGTTTAGGTCAGTAAATAGTACATCTGGCCCATTGTACTATTTTAACACTATCCTTAATTACACTATACTTAACTTGCGATGCAGTGGTTAGGTCAATGTAGTAAATAAGGGGGCAGATATACTAAAAGGCAGATGCCTGTCTCCGATTTTACAATGCAACGCATTTACTAATAGTTTACATTGCAAAATCCTCAGTTACAGAAGGTCACAGAGCGACCTGTCTAATGGACATAATTAGAGAAGATGCTGTATAGAAACCACATTTGATTGGTTATAATAAAGCAATGGTGGCCTGCAAGGAACAGAAGACCATCATCCCTGTGTTTGAATTCCAAAACAAGAAACTTGTTTTTTAAACAGACCATGTTCCCTAAAGAAACTGCTGGTGCTTTTAAAAACGTGTTTTTTGCTTGGGAACATTTTAGGGGGGCAGGCGTGGATCTCTGGACCGCAGCCTACTACCCACGACGTCACCTGACACACTTCACAGAAGGGAAGGTGACAACTTTCACTTTGCAAACTAGTTATTACCTTTTCTGAGGTGTCAGTAACTAATCAATGGCTTATGACCACAGGCGTGCCGAGCACGAGTTTTTAATACTTCAAAGACGTTTTGATCCCCCTGTTATCTTTGAGTCCCAGAAGTTCACAGGACGATCTGTCTAGTATAATTAGGCAGGTTGCTGTTTTCAACCATCTGCGATTAGTTACAATTAAGTAATGGTGGCCTATAAGGAACAGTAAACCAGCATCCCTGTGTTTGACTTTCCAAATTGGAAACTTTTTTTTTAAGTAAGCAGCTGGTGGTGCTTTTAAAAAAATAGGTTTCTTATTTGGGAAAATTATGCTGGGAGCAGGCAGTGGCCCTATGGACCATAGCCTGCTCCTGTCCACGTCATCTGATACCTTTCACAAAATGTAAGGTGACACCTTCCCCATTGTGAATCAGGTGCCACCCCCTCTGAGCTGTTGGTAACTGATCAGTGGCTGATGACCACAGGTGTGCCGAGCATGCGTTATTTCTGCTTCCTAGAAGTCTTGATCCATCTGATGTATTGGTTTCTCACCATGTTAAGATGTAGCGCTAGGAAGGCCCATTTGACATTTGAAAAATGAAAGTGCTCTGTGCTCAAATAACAAAGAACACACACTTCGCCTGATCAGCAGGTGCCCATTCACACTGAAGGTGCAATTGACAAAGCAATTTGATTCGCTTAGGTACGCATGTGACAGGATTTACGAGTGGAATCTCACATTTGCAATTCACTAACCGTGAATTAACACTCCTTAATTAAATATTTTAACAGTGTAGTTTAGTATTACGTGCTCCAAAGGAATGGGGATAGATGTTCCAGGCAGAAATACCCTGTAAAATAGTGAAAACGCTCAGAAATGTGAATATGTAGGTACTTATAAAGTTTCTCAAAGGTATTTTTCAATCCTAGTCTAAATAATTTAGCGATTTACTCCTATTTGGGCGGAAGTAATCTGTATCCTTGGTAGGAATGGGGAGGTAACCCCTAACATTTTTTAGGGTGTGGGTGAAAACATTTAGCTACATGGAAACTATTTTCTGCACAAACAAAAAAAGGCTAGTCTATGCCAATGTACTATTGCTAAGCATATACACATTAATGAAGAGCCTATGCGTGCATATGCTTACCTGAGTACTCCGGGAATACAACTACACATATTCACTTTAGTACTGCTGTAATTTTTTTATAATTCCCCAAAATGTGCAAATCTACTCCAAACATATGCGTAAACTTACAAGTGTCTATTTATAATGTTTTTTTAGAATTGTGTATAACTGCACATCAGACGGTAACAAGTGCAGCAGGAGGCCATATATGCTTGGGGGCTCCCTACAATGAGAACACCAGAAGGGCAGAGACAAAGATGAGTGCTGTAACATGCTTTGAAATGCCCTAACAGCCCCTCTCAAAGACAGTAGTTCATTTTGCGTACACATGCTTATTTCTAGTTCTAGTTAAAGCCAATAGCAACACAAATCATTAGACACCATTATACACCAATGACTAATTCCAAAATACAACACAATATGGTGGAATGTTTTCATGCAAGTACATGATGGGCCAAAAATATAAATATACTTTACTGTCGAATAATCTTCTACCAGAATATCAAGATTTATATATAAGAATATAATATAAGAGTTACATATGTAGTTATAGTTGGACCTAATTACCATAGGAAATCGATTTTTTGGTTTGCTTATAACTTGGGTGCCGTTGACGAATCTTTACGAAATGTCCCCCCCAAAAACATTTCATTCACCTCAGTTTGTTTCTGGAAAGAGTTGGGCTGATATGTCAAGTGGGCTTAGGAAAAGGTGGGTCACAAAACACAAACTCTCCAGGCAATTTTTATTGGGAGTTTAAGACACCGCTACAAATAAAACAGCTATAAAGAATTGCTCTAAATTTGGCAGAAATCTAGGTCTTCATCCAGAAAAGCATGCTTTTTAGGATTTTGTGTAAATCCATTCAGTAATTTTTGAGAAAATAAGGTCCAAAATGTAGAGGTATCTGGACGGTTGAGTTTGCTGGACTCTCACGGGGGGTTCTTACAGGCACGCAACTTCAAAAAAAGAATGATCTGATTGGCCAAAGGTTTTTTTTTTTACCTTTAGGTGGCTCGCTCCTTCAGGAGAAAGAGGCTCCTGTGATTCCTGCGGCAACACGCATTGTGGTTGACTGGCCGCTATATGAAGAGAAATGTTGCAGCCACCATTACATGACACAGGGACTCAGTCCACTTGTTCTGAAAATGAAAAAACTAAAAGTAAAACGGAGCAGGGCAGGGGTACCCGGTTACCCTAGACCTTGTCGGAGGGGAGGGGTTCTCAAGGTCCACCCCTGGGGCATTATTTACAGGTATCCAGGTATCTGGGTTTGCAGGACTCTCGCAGGAGTCCTGTGGACATGCAATTAAAAAAGAAAAAGTGATCTGAATGGCCGAGGGGGCTTTTCCCATCAGCTGCTTCACTTCCACTGGAGAAATAAAGCTCCTTAGAGTTCCGTGAGAGTTTGTAGGAGCTTGCACTGTGATTGGTTGATGGCAATATTAACAGAAACGGCGCAGCCACCATTACAGGACACGGGTACTCGGTCCACGTGTCCTGAAAATTAGATTTTCTTTTTTTTTAAGGGGGCAGGGTAGGGGTACCATGACTCCCTGGACCTTGTGGGGGTCCTAGAGGGACTACCCTAGGGTATAATTCAGAAGGATTTTGGATGGTTAGGTTTGCATGACTCTCATGGGATCCTCATGGGCACACAACTTCAAAAAATAGAGTGATCTGATTGGCCAAGGAAGCAAGAGGCTTCTGTGAGTCAGCTGTAGCTCACACTCTGATTGGCTGGCCAAATATGAAGAGAAATGTTACTGTCATCATTACAGGACACAGGGTCTCAGTCCACATGTCTTAAAGATGGGAAAAAATGTATAAGGGGGCACGGTAGGGATATCCTGATGCCCGTGACCTCATAGGGGGGGACCCACTGGGACCACCCCTGGGGCCAAATGTTGTTTTGGTTGCCCCGGACTTACTTGCTGGGCAACACACTGTTTGCTCTGCCATACAGAGATTGTTGCTGGCAAGCTGGTCATAATTCCCTGCTGTCCTCCTTGACACCCTTAGTTTTTTAGTTTTGCCCTTCCTGTTATGCTGTTTTATCGTAACCCTTTTTTTGTTGGTTAGACATGTTGGCCTTTTAAAAAAAACTTCTAGAAAAAAAAAGAAATACAAAAAGTGAATAAAATCATTCTTTTCAGAACCTAATAACTACAAAAATGAAGAACTTGTACCAGTATCAACCATATTCTTTTCAGGTATAAGAAATGCAACTTTACAATTAATATAGATGTAAAAGGTAAATGTAATGTAAGTTAAACATGTGCTTTATTGTTGCTTTATACTGCATGTTAAGTTTATAATACAGTACTCCTGTGAAATCTTATGCTATTTACAGTGGGGCACAGTGTCTTACAGTGGAGTGGCATCAAGTGGAGTGTAGTGCCATTTACTGGAGTGTCGTTGAGTGGAGTGTCATTGAGTGGAGTGTTGTTGAGCGGAGTCTCATTGAATGGAGTTTCAGCGAGTGGAGTGTTTTTGACAGGAGTGTTGTTAACTGTATTGTCATATAGTGCCATAGAGTGAGTAGAGTCTTGTAGAACGAAGGGGCTTAAAAGTGTACTAGCATACAGTGGAGTGGCGTAAAATACAGCGGAGGGCAGTGGCGTAGAGTGGAGTGTTGCACGGTGGAGTGTTGCCCAGGGGAGCCTAGTATAGTGGAGTTTGGTAGACTGAAGTAGAGTGTCCGAGAGAGGAGTAGAGTGTTGTACAGTGGCATACAGTGGAGTAGGGTGTCGCTAAGTGGCATACAGTGGAGAAAAGTGTCACACAGTGAAGGAGCATACAGTGTTGTACACCAGAGTATAGTTTTGCAGAGTGACATTAAGTAGACTATAGTGTTGTACTGTGGTATAGAGTGGAGTAGAGTGTCCTAGAGAGAGTGGAGGAGTGTAGAGTTTCGAAGTTGGAGTAGACTACTGTACAGTGGCATAGACTGGAGTGTGGTAGAATGGAGTGGCATGTCCTAGACTACAGTGGAGAGTTCTACAGTGGATTGTCATTGAGTGGAGTGTTGTTGAGTGGAGTGTTGTCAAGTGGAGTCTCGTTGAGTTTCACCTCATACAGTGGCATACAGTTAGTAGAGTGTTGTAGAGGGGAGTGGTGTACAGGGTTGTGTGTCATAGAGTGGGGTGTCATATAGTCTGTTACAGTGGAGGGGCATATAGTGGAGTGGCATTCAGTGGAGTGTGATGTAGGGTACAGTGACGCATGGTAGAGTGGAGTGACACGTCATACAGTTTAGTGGAGGGAAGCAGTGTGTCATGCAGTCTCGTAAAGTGGAATACAGCTGCTTGCAGTAGAGGGGCATAGGTATTGAGTTTCGGAAACTAAATTTGATTCTACTTTTAGCTTTGTAAAACAGTATTTCATTGGCTTACAACTGTCTTAATAGTACGAAATAGAAAGTCTGGGTGGCGGTCGCATCCTAATTGGTGGTTGTTGGAAGGTGGGTTATTGGTAGGGGCAAATGTCGGTCTGCCACTAGCAATAAGGCCACCAACACATAATAGGACCCAGCATAGGTCTTAGAAAATTATTCCTATGCTCAACCCTTGGTAACGTGGCTGCGTGCAGACAGGCTTAACTTCAAAGACAGGTATGTAAAGCATTCAAAAACACCATTTCAGTAAATAATTAAGACACAACACAAAATAAAAATCCAACACCAATTTATAAAAATATATAATATTTTTATCTTTTAAATGACACCAAAACGAAACAAAATCCCATGTAGGGAACCAGAGTTATGAATTTTTAAAGATTAGTCACTTTCTAGTGCTTAGAAACCAACAGTGCCCCTTTTAGTCATTTCGTTTTCTCTGACAGGGACACACCTTTAGAAGCCGTTCTGGAGAATGTCTCACCACTGTGTAGCCTTCTCCAGCAGGCTAGGTCCAGTTAGAACTCCTTCCTGAAGTTCTGCTTGCGGGTCCCAAAGTATCCAACACGCAGTCCAAGGTTCTGGAATCTCCAAGAGGGTCCTTGAAAGTGTGAAACTTCAATTCCGCAATCCACTTGAACAAAACCCTTTCAAATCCACTGGTACTCCAGGATGGGGATTCTTTGTGGGGATGTCCAGGTGAGCTCTGTTAACCTGTAGCTTGCAGGGAGTCTACTTCTTAGTCCTTTTGTAGCAAGGTAATCCACAGGGCTGCAGTTTTCAGATGGCGCAGTTTTCAGAGGTCAGGCCTTAGAAGTCTTTGCACAGCAGAACTTCGCAGCAGGGCACGTCTTGCTTCAAGTAAGTTTCAAGCAGCAGATCTGGAGGGCTCTGCCCCTCTCAGATACTTATTCACAATTCTCTGGGTCAAGCCACAGGTCACTTCTGACCAATGAAAGCAGGGTAACTCCTCATAGTTATGACCACGTTCCGCCAGAGTGTGGCATTATGTTGTCCCAGAGTGCATCTTTCTTCCAAATCCATAATGGCTGATTTTCCAGCAAGGAGGTAAGAGCTGGCTAAACACACCCCCTGGGATGGCTTATTTCCATGGACTCTCCCCCTACCATCTGCACATACCTTCCTTAAGCCTAGCCCTGACTCTGGGTCAAGAGTGTCAAAGTGAAACTGAAACCCTGGCCTCCCCTCTGCCTTTGAAGAGCATAGTTTACGACTCCACCTCCTGGCCTGGCATACATTATAGACCAGCACACTGCCCTCCCAGCAGAGTGGTTCTTTATCACCTCTTCAAAGCAGCCTGGCTAATCCACTTATCTCTGACCAATCAGGGCAGACCACTGGAAGGCTGAATTTGGACTACAAACAAGAAAGTCTTATAACTTCTTGTATGTACACGTTAGCAGAAATTCAACAATATAATATTGTTGGATTTACTACTACCATTCTGGGAAGTCTTTGAATGGTCCGGCTAGTCCTCTCCTCTCAATATGTATTAATCAATAACTTCCTACCATGTTAACCTATGGGCCATGGGGTTTGCAATGGGGAAAATGACTTGGGTCAGTTTTCTAGCACCAGTGCTTCTAAAAACATATTTTATAAGTATTTCCCTAATCTCTACAGGACCCCCACCCCCTGTGCAACTAAGGGAGACTTTAGGGGTTCTGAATCTGCAGAAATATTGCAGATCTTCCTTAACCAGGTTTTTTAGCATCAAAGTCGAATTTGAGCAGCTCTTTACTTTTTAAAAGCAGTCCTGGCAACCAGGGCTGGTTTTAAACTGACCCCAGGCTTCAGCAGAGCACACATGCAAGTGCAGAAACGCTGCTGGCCTCTAAACTGCCGTGCCCCAGGATACTGGGGACCTCTAGGTAGTTTCAATCCCCTGCCATATTATATATAAATCTAATGTGTTCCTTTCAGCTTGGCACTGGCCCTGGGCCTGGTTAGGCAGAGCCCAGGGTCTGCCAAAGTCAGTTACCACCAGTTCCAGTCAGCAAAAAGTTGGGGGGTGCCCAGGGCACAGGATGACTTTGCAACATAGCCCCCCCCCCCCCAAACGAAAGGTGATGGGTTACTAACCTACACCCTGGTAGTCCACATCAGCTAAGTGGAAAAACCTGGAAAGTCCATCTGCATTGGCATGGGCAACCCCAGGTCTGTGCTCCACTGTAAAGTCCATTCCCTGTCGGGAAATGGACCACCTTAACAGCTTGGGATTCTCCCCTCTCATCTACATGAGCCACCTGAGAGGTCTGTGGTCAGTTTGAACACGAAAGTGAGTCCCAAACAAATAGGGTCTGAACGTTTTCAGTGACCACACCACAGCAAAAGCCTCTCTCTCAATGGCACTCCACCTCTGCTCTCTGGGAAGAAGCCTCCTACTAATAAAGGCAACTGGCTGATCAAGGCCCCCTTCATTTAGCTGTGACAACACTGCCCCAATCCCTTGCTCTGAAGCATCTGTCTGAACTACAAATTCTTTTGTATAGTCAGGGGCCAGTAACACTGGTGCTGAACACATAGCAGCTTTCAGAGTGTCAAAAGCCTTCTGACACTCTGGGGTCCAAATCACCTTTTTGGGCCTCTTTTTAGAAGTCAGTTCTGTTAGGGGCCCCACAATGGTACCGTAATTTTGAACACACCTTCTATAGTACCCTGTCAGTCCAAGGAATGCCCTGACCTGAGTCTGGGTAACAGGAGCTGTCCAATCCAAAATAGTTTGGATTTTAGCTTGGAGAGGCTGTACATGGCCCCCACCTACCAGGTGGCCCAGGTACACCACAGAACTCTGCCCTATTTGGCACTTGCTTGCCTTAATAGTCAGGCCTGCTTGCTGCATGGCCTGAAGCACTTCCCTTAGGTGGTTTAAGTGATCCCCCCAGGTAGAACTGTATACAGCTATATCATCCAGGTAAGCTGCACTGAACTGTTCCAACCCAGACAAGACCCTGTTCACCAACCTTTGGAAGGTGGCAGGTGCATTCGTTAATCCAAAGGGCATTACCTTGAACTGATAATGTCCCTCTGGGGTGGAGAATGCTGACCTCTCCTTTGCTCCATCGGTGAGGGCAATCTGCCAGTAACCTGAGGTCAAATCAAAAGTACTCAGGTACTTAGCAGCCCCTAACCTATCAATGAGCTCATCAGCTCTAGGTATTGGGTGCGCATCAGTCTTTGAAACTGCATTCAAACCTCTGTAGTCCACACAGAACCTTAACTCTTTGGGTCCCCCCTGAGGATTAGGTTTAGGTACCAGCACCACTGGACTGGCCCATGGACTCTCAGACGGTTCAATTACCCCCAGTTCCAGCATCTTAGCAACCTCAGCTTTAATGCTGGCTCTGACATGGTCAGACAACCTGTACAGTTTATTTTTGACAGGTAGGCTGTCACTAGTGTCAATGTGGTGCACACACCACTCAGTGATGCCTGGGGTCAAAGAGAACAGGCCAGCAAACTGCTCCAGCACCTGCTTACAGTCTCTGTGCTGCTGGTCTGTCAATTTGGGAGAGAGTACAACTCCCTCCACTGACCCATCTTGCACATTAGTGGAGAGGAGGTCGGGCACATGCTTTGGTTTCCTTCTCCACACCCTCATCAGTGACCAGTAACATGGTCATGTCTGCCCTGTCATGGTGGCGTTTCAATCTATTCACATGCAGGACCCTGTGAGGGTTCCTGGGTGTGCCAAGGTCAACCAAATAAGTAACCTCACACTTCTTTTCTAAGATTGGATAGGGCCCACTCCACTTGTCATGGAGGGCCCTGGGAGCCACAGGCTCCAACACACACACCAATTGTCCTGGACTATACTCAGGCATAATAGCCTTTTGATCATACCAGTGCTTCATGAGCTCCTGGCTGGCCTCCAGTTTCCTGTTTGCCTTGTACATGTACTCTGCCATTCTAGATCTCAGGCCTAGCACATAATCAAGAACATTGTCCTTTGCTTCCTTAAGAGGCTTCTCTAAAGACTCTCTTAGCAGGCTCAATGGCCCCCTCACAGGGTGTCCAAACACCAACTCAAAGGGACTGAAACCAACCCCTTTCTGTGGCACCTCCCTGTAGGCAAACAGTAAGCATGGGAGGAGAACATCCCATCTCCTCCTGAGTTTCTCTGACAACCCATTTATCATGCCCTTCAGGGTGTTGTTGAATCTCTCAACAAGACCATTTCCTTGTGGGTGATAGGGGGTGGTGAACTTGTAGTTGACACCACACTCATCCCACATAGCAGTCAGATAGCTGGACAGGAAGTTCGTGCCCCTATCTGACACCACCTCTTTTGGAAAACCCACTCTGGTGAACACACCAATCAGTGCTCTAGCCACAGCAGGAGCATCAATGGTTCTAAGAGGTATGGCTTCAGGGTACCTAGTGGCGTGGTCAACTACCACTAAGATATGCCTATTCCCTGATGCAGTAGGTGGGTCCAGGGGACCAACAATGTCCATCCCCACCCTTTCAAAAGGAACCCCAACCACTGGCAGTGGTATTAGGGGAGCCTTTGTCTTGCCCTCTGCCTTGCCACTGGCCTGACAGGTGACACAGGAGCTGCAAAACTCCTTTACCTTTTCAGACATGAGGGGCCAGTAGAAATGGTTCACCAACCGGTTCCATGTCTTTGTCTGTCCCAAATGTCCTGCCAGGGGGATATCGTGACTCAAAGTCAGGATGAACTCTCTGTACTTCTGGGGCACCACCAACCTCCTGGTGGCCCCCTCCTTGAGGTTTCTGGCCTCAGTATAAAGCAGTCCATCTTCCCAGTAGAGTCTGTGAAACCCACTGTCATCCCCCTCCTCTTGCTTAGAAGCAATCCGCCTCAAGCTCTCAAGGGTGGGACAGTCACGCTGTCCCTGACTGAACTCCTCTCTGGAGGGTCCACCTGCTCCTGTCAGTTCTGCCCAATCTGACAGCTCTGGCAGGGATGGAGTCCCTCCCTCAGAGGCCATATCCTCCCCATCAGGGTTAGATTCTTCCTGCACCTCTGGAGTTCCCTGGGCTGGCTCACCAGGCCCAGTGCCCTTGTCCTTGGATGCTTGGCCCTTTGTTCCAGGGTCCAAGTGTCCAGCCCCTCCCTTCTGGCTAGTCTGTGACCTAGTCACAGCACATACCCACTCAGGGAGCTCCAATATTTTCATATGGAGTCCTCTCTCCACCTCTGACCACACAGAGGCTTCAAGATCATTGCCCAGTAAACACTGGACTGGGAGCACCTTTGACACAGTTACCTTCATAGGGCCTGTCACACCTCCCCATTCCAAATCCACCACAGCCATAGGATAGAGTTTGGTAGTGCTGTCTGCATATGTCACCTGGTGAAACTCACCAGGTAGCAACCTCTCGGGATGCACCAGTTCATCCAGGACCATAGTTACACTAGCCCCAGTGTCTCTGATAGCCTCAACCTCTGCCCCATTCACTTTAGGCCTCTGCCTGTACTTGTCCATGTTTGGAGGTAAGGCAGCAAGGGTTGCAATATTCACCCCACCCAGGGACACTAAGGTTGCTTCCACCACCTGACTACCCCTCTCTGGGGCACCACTCTCCACCCCTACAATGACACTGGCAATCCCTGTGGATGGCCCCTTAGGGGGGAGCTTCTTGGCGCAGACAGCATCTCCCTGTTTGTGCCCTGGCTGGTTACAGTCAAAGCACTTACCGACCTTTGAGGGATCAAAGAACCTACCATTCTTTCCCTGATACCCCCTCCCTTTGAATTTGGGTTGGCTCGGGGCCCCCCTCCTTGTGCAGGTTTTTGTGGGTCTTTGGAGGACTCTTGGTTTTGACCTTCCTTTCCCTGGGCTTTCCCCTGGGGAGGGACCTGTCCTCCTTTCTTCTGGTCACCCCCCTGGTGCTGAATGGAAACCCGGGTTCTCACCCACTCATCAGCTGCTTCTCCCAGCTCTCTGGGGTCTGTCAGCTTAGAGTCCACTAGATACTGGCGTAACTTCTCTTCTGCGCAATGAGTCAAAATATGTTCTTTCAAAAACAAATTATACAATCCCTCATATGAGCCAACTGTGTGACCAACAATCCAGCCTTCCAGTGCCTTCACTGAAATGTCCACAAAGTCTACCCAAGACTTTGAACTCAATTTCTGGGTGCCTCTAAACTTCACCCTGTACTGCTCTGGAGTCAGACCAAATCTCTTGACTAAGCATGCCTTCATCTGCTGGTATGATTCTGCATCCTCTCCCTTCAGGGTCAGGAGCCGATCCCTCCCAGCTACTGGAATCAACTCCCACAGGAGTGCACCCCAATACCTAGAGTGGACCCTACTCATTTTAAGGGCCCTCTCAAAGGCTGCTAGCCACTTGTAAATATCATCCCCCTCAGTGTACTTGGGTACTATGCCCTTGGGAAGTTTAGGTTCAAATCTACCACCCCTGGACATCTCAACATCCTCTTCACTTTCGCTGCCACCATTCCTCTTCTCCTCCTCCCTCTCCCATCTTCTCTTAGCCAGTTCGAATTTCTCCTTCTCCAAGGCAATCAGCTCTAATTGAGCCTGAAGCTGTCTCTCTGCAAGGGACAGTAGTGGTACCTGAGTAAGGGACCTTCCCCACTCCCACCACCACCTTCATTCACCTGGCTAACACTAGTCACAATGGGAGAGGTCTCATCCTCACCCCTCTCTCGGGTGAGGTTGGGGGGAACATCCTCCCACCCCCCTTGCATCTCCTCAGCGACCCCAGCCCAGGCCATTAGGGACTTAAGCAACGCTGTCTTCTTAATCTTGTTGGAAGCAGGCAGCCCCCTAAGCCTACACTGTACCCTAAGATCACCCACTGCGAACTGGGACAGTTTAGCCAGGTCCAGCTCCATGGTTCCCTAGTTTTGGGTCACAAAAAATTAGGCACAACAGACTTAAAACAATTTGGAAAAATCAAAACAATGGATTTATAACAGTTTAGTCCAAATTCCAAAAATCAAACTCAAAAGTTTTGTTCTAAGGCAATTTAGAGGATTTTTATAATCTTAAATCATTCACTGAAAGGTGTACTTTTTAAATGCAAGTCCACATCCCACCGCTGCCACCAAATGTTGGAAGGTGGGTTATTGGTAGGGGCAAATGTCGGTCTGCCACTAGCAATAAGGCCACCAACACATAATAGGACCCAGCATAGGTCTTAGAAAATTATTCCTATGCTCAACCCTTGGTAACGTGGCTGCGAGCAGACAGGCTTAACTTCAAAGACAGGTATGTAAAGCATTAAAAAACACCATTTCAGTAAATAATTAAGACACAACACAAAATAAAAATCCAACACCAATTTATAAAAATATATAATATTTTATATCTTTTAAATGACACCAAAACGAAAAAAAATCCCATGTAGGGAACCAGAGTTATGAATTTCTAAAGATTAGTCACTTTCTAGTGCTTAGAAACCAACAGTGCCCCTTTTAGTCATTTCGTTTTCTCTGACAGGGACACACCTTTAGAAGCGGTTCTGGAGAATGTCTCACTACTGTGTAGCCTTCTCCAGCAGGCTAGGTCCAGTTAGAACTCCTTCCTGAAGTTCTGCTTGCGGGTCCCAAAGTATCCAACACGCAGTCCAAGGTTCTGGAATCTCCAAGAGGGTCCTTGAAAGTGTGAAACTTCAATTCCGCAATCCACTTGAACAAAACCCTTTCAAATCCACTGGTACTCCAGGCTGGGGATTCTTTGTGGGGATGTCCAGGTGAGCTCTGTTAACCTGTAGCTTGCAGGGAGTCTACTTCTTAGTCCTTTTGTAGCAAGGTAATCCACAGGGCTGCAGTTTTCAGATGGCGCAGTTTTCAGAGGTCAGGCCTTAGAAGTCTTTGCACAGCAGAACTTCGCAGCAGGGCACGTCTTGCTTCAAGTAAGTTTCACGCAGCAGATCTGGAGGGCTCTGCCCCTCTCAGATACTTATTCACAATTCCCTGGGTCAAGCCACAGGTCACTTCTGACCAATGAAAGCAGGGTAACTCCTCATAGTTATGACCACATCCGCCAGAGTGTGGCATTATGTTGTCCCTGGTGCATCTTTCTTCCAAATCCATAATGGCTGATTTTCCAGCAAGGAGGTAAGAGCTGGCTAAACACACCCCCTGGGATGTCTTATTTTCATGGACTCTCCCCCTACCATCTGCACATACCTTCCTTAAGCCTAGCCCTGACTCTGGGTCAAAAGTGTCAAAGTGAAACTGAAACCCTGGCCTCCCCTCTGCCTTTGAAGAGCATAGTTTACGACTCCACCTCCTGGCCTGGCATACATTATAGACCAGCACACTGCCCTCCCAGCAGAGTGGTTCTTTATCACCTCTTCAAAGCAGCCTGGCTAATCCACTTATCTCTGACCAATCAGGGCAGACCACTGGAAGGCTGAATTTGGACTACAAACAAGAAAGTCTTATAACTTCTTGTATGTACACGTTAGCAGAAATTCAACAATATAATATTGTTGGATTTACTACTACCATTCTGGGAAGTCTTTGAATGGTCCGGCTAGTCCTCTCCTCTCAATATTTATTAATCAATAACTTCCTACCATGTTAACCTATGGGCCATGGGGTTTGCAATGGGGAAAATGACTTGGGTCAGTTTTCTAGCACCAGGGCTTCTAAAAACATATTTTATAAGTATTTCCCTAATCTCTACAGGACCCCCACCCCCTGTGCAACTAAGGGAGACTTTAGGGGTTCTGAATCTGCAGAAATATTGCAGATCTTCCTTAACCAGGTTTTTTAGCATCAAAGTCGAATTTGAGCAGCTCTTTACTTTTTAAAAGCAGTCCTGGCAACCAGGGCTGGTTTTAAACTGACTCCAGGCTTCAGCAGAGCACACATGCAAGTGCAGAAACGCTGCTGGCCTCTAAACTGCCGTGCCCCAGGATACTGGGGACCTTTAGGTAGTTTCAATCCCCTGCCATATTATATATAAATCTAATGTGTTCCTTTCAGCTTGGCACTGGCCCTGGGCCTGGTTAGGCAGAGCCCAGGGTCAGCCAAAGTCAGTTAACACCAGTTCCAGTCAGCAAAAAGTTGGGGGGTGCCCAGGGCACAGCATGACTTTGCAACAGTGGTGCAGGACCGCCACACCCCTGGTGGCCAGACCCAGGACCCCTATGGTGGCGAGGGTACACTAAAGTCTGCCCGCCTCCTAATGGGGCCCATAGTTTCTTGTTCTGATCTTTATTTGGGATGCCACAAGTCACAAATAGTGTTCAATAAAATGTAAAACTGATTCATCACACTTGTATCCAAACTTAGATGCATCTTAGATCCACAGAAGCATTTGAGTGTGTGCTGTGCAAATTTCTTGATACTCTTTTTGCACTCAAGCACTCCTCAAAGATTTTTCTTGTTATTGGTTAAGTACTGAAGAACAGTTAAAACAATTGTGGCTGAGATATCTGTAAACATTGGCAGGATCCCAAAAACATAATTCTCCTGGTGTTTTGCAGTTAATGTCTAGAATTTCAAGAAGTAATTAATACAAATTGGCCCTGCATACTATACTCAGCACAGCTTAAAGTTATAAATCAAGTAGGCGGCCCTACATTTCTGAGCATACATTTAAGTTATCTGTGTCTTCAAAACCAATATTCATTTATCCCTTGTTGGCAAGCTATAATGTTGATCAAGTTTGATTCTAAATTTTTATCGTTGTCATACACCTTTTCTACAAAATCTTGTGCTGTAGTAATGTAGTAAAGCCCATTTCGTTCCATTCCAGTCAAATGATCAAGAGCATAAGTAGTGACTGAAAGTTCACTTTCACATAGTAGTGTAAAAAATTAAGGTATATCTTGTTGAAAGCATGGATCCTCTGAATATAATATTGTAGTGATATGCAGAAATGTGGACTGAATGATCATGATATCGTCCACCTTTTCCAGTGGGCAATGAATGTGTGCAACATCTTGCTTCTAGTGTTTTTTCCCCAGATACTAATAGGCTCTTCTTTAGCTTCCTTCATCTGATACATTTCTAATGCATCACCCATCATGTCTTTGGAGTGTAGTAGGTGTATACTATAATGTTCACATATTTTTTCAGCTCGTTGAATTCTTAAAAATTAAGTTGCTTTCATATAAATTAGGTTGCTGTAGTTCTGATGGAATTAGGTACATATCCAAATTGTTATGAATTTAATGTGAATGCATGAAGTTATGATCTAGTTTTCCAAAGCAGTAATTGCAGATTACATGTTTTTCACAGAGGTCAATCTGTGTTTCGCAAAGATAAAAAGAGTTAGATTTCTACATGCCAATTTATCCTCATTTTCGTATTTTACAAAGAGATCAATAATTTCTACTTGCTTTTATTATGTGCTCTTCAGCAACAAATGCAATTCTGATTAGTGATTCTGAAATTGTTTCTTGAATTTCAAGAATATCCAGTTCGTTACTGAATACGTCCATTAATGTATTTTAATTTGTATTCTCAGACAGTGGATCAAAAGTATTAAGATTGGATATAGTCACAAGTAGAGCATAATATAGTTGTTGTAAATGCAGTTCTAGCGTTTTCACCCAGTGTAATGTCTGCATAAAATTTTCTTACTGTAGAATGATGTGTGGAGAGCATGATGGAACGTTGTGTCACATATGTGATTTCGCAGGCAACCCAAAGAATGTCCATGGAGATTATTAATAATCCGCAATGGGCAGACATAACTGTTGTGTTAGTTTTCTTTTTTTAAGTAGTGATGACCTTTTATATGTCATTAGAAATGTCCTAGGCTACAGAGTGGATGTATCTCTGATATTACAAATAGAAAGGCATTTCCAATCATATGCAGGTTTTTTACTTTTTCCTGCAGATCATCAGTAGATATTGTTTTTTCTGCACTCACTAGAGTTGGAATAGTAATTTTTACCCCTACGCTATCCAACACTTTATATAACAGTATATATATTATTTTATATATGCATATGTTTAATTTATTTTGACATTAATGTATCAGTTATACATTTTTTGTTTAATATCTATTTATTGAATTCAAACAAATAGAAAATACATGTCGCAGTGAAGTGAAAACAAGGGTGGGAGGGCAATACAGGCTGGGCTACATAGTAAGTTATGAGGTCCGGGTCATCTCAACAGAGCAACCCCATCCCCACAAACCCCGAAACACAAATGCAGTGAAGCCACGATGACCTTCCAAATCACAAGTGGCAGGACCAAAAGGAAGCCCTAACCAGGACCAAGGGAGTGGCTATGGGAGGAACAAAAGGGCAGGAGCCAAACCAGAGTTCATTTGTCCAGTAGAGGGATGGCATAGCATCTCAGTCAGAGAGTCAAAAGGGGGTCCAGGCAAACATGGCCCAAACAGATAAACACCCACACCGCATAAAGGAGACATTCTGCACTGCGACAACATTAATATACTTTGCCATAAACAAAATAAAGGATACCATTCAACAATAAAGAGAGGGAAAGAAAAGTTAGAGGAGAGGTGAGGACAGGAAGAAGGAGAAGAAATCAGCTAAGAGTGCGTCCCCCAAGAGGGGGGAAGGAAGGGGAGGGGGATCAAAGGAGGATGAGCCATGGGGAGGCGGAGAGGGGGAGGGCCAGGGCCTAGAGTGGGGGCCAGTGACCTCAAGGTCAAAGGGACCTGCCTCCGGGGAGTACGGTCTCTAACCCCGAGAGAAGCGCTCCAAAGGGTCTTCGAACAGCTGCAGGGCTCGCAGTTTGGGGGGCATCAAGGGGGAGTGCTCGGTTTTAGTGAAATAGCATATAAGTGGCTGCCAGATGTGGTCAAATCGAGTGTCTGTGTGATAGAGGCAAGCCGTGATCAGCTCCATGGACAAGACATCCCATAGCCGAAGAAACCAAGTGGCAGTAGGAGGAGGGAGGGGCCGCTTCCAACAGGAGGCAATGGACTGTCGTGCTGCTCCTAATAGATGAAGAATTAGGTGCCAGTCCACCGAAGTCATGGCCTTCAGTGCGCTGGGCCGTATGCCCAGAATCGCTAGGGACGGGGTAGAGGGAATCGGGAAACCCACCACCTCTTTAATGTGACTGAGGACCTTCTTCCAAAACAAAGCAAGACCACCAAATGTATAGAAAGTCACCTCTATTAGTCTGGCATCTCCAACAAAGCGTAGGGGTGTTTGGGAACATCTGATGGAGATGGGTAGGGGTATAATAACATTGCGTCATCAGTTTGTATGCTGATTCACGCTGAGGTGTGCTACGGTACACCTTGGGGATGTTTCTCCACAAACGAGCCCACTCCTCCGGGGAGATGTCAGCGGTCAAATCAGAGGCCCAGCGTGTCTGGTAGCCATGAGGTGGGAGCTGTTGAGAGTGCTGAAGGACAAAATAGGGTTTGGAGCTCAGGCACCTTGACCCTTAGAACCTACGAACCAAGGACTCAAAGGGGGTGAGCCGCCGAATCACCTCCTGGGAATATGTCAGGGAACTAAGCCAGTGACGCAACTGACAGTATTGCAGACACGCTCTGTCCGAGAGATGAAATAATTGTTTGCACTGGTCGAAGTTACGGACGGCAGTGCCCTGGAAAAAATCTTGGAGAACTCGCTGACCCTCTATGGTCCAAGCAGCAAAAGCCTGAGGTTTCAAGGCAGGAGGGAACGCAGGATTGCGCGTTAGAGGGGTATTGGGTGAAGGAAATGTCATAAGGCCCCGGGGTACTGCCAGTCTATCCCATATCTCCAGGACCGTTCTCGTTGGAGTCGCTATGTAGGCACTGAGAAAGCGGGCCTCTCGTGGGAGCCAAGCTAAATCCAACAAGGCTCTACAGGCTACCAGCAGGTCCATATGGAAACAGTGTTCCTCGCTTTCAGGGACAATCCATTCCGATATAAACTGGAGGTGAGAAGCCCAATAATATTCCAACACACTGGGGCAGGCAAGGCCACCCCGAGATCTGGGAGGCCTGAGTAGCAGTAAGAGAAGCTGGATTTCCCCCAGATAAATTTGGTAAAATCGCGTTGCAGGGCCAGAATATCAGCGTGTGGTATGGGAGTAGTGAGAGACTGGAACAGGTAAAGGATTTTAAGAAGGAGCGTCATTTTAATGGCGTTAAGACGCCCCAGCCACGCCAAGGGTAGGCCCTCCCATTGAAGCATTCCCTCGCAAATAGACTTCCAATATCTAGGCCAATTAGATGAGGACCAAGATGCGAACGTAGGAGTCAGATCCAGGCCCAAGTAGCGAATAGATTCGTCAGTCCATTGCACCAGGATGAAGTTCCTCAATCCCTGGACCACCAAGGCTGAGAGTGTAAGATTAAGAGCCTTGGATTTTGAAAGGCTGATCCGATAGCCAGAGGTGGACTCGAAAGACCCCAGAGGCGCAGCCACCACAGGGAGAGAGGTTGAAGGACAGAGACAGGAGAAGATCATCGGCAAAGAGAGAGGCTTTATGCTCAGTGCCCCCCATGGGGATACCCCGTATGTCCTGGTTGCGGTGTATAGCAATAGCCAAGGGCTCGACCACAAGTGCGAATAATAAAGGAGAGAGCGGGCACCCCTGGTGAGTGCCACGGTGGATAGAGATAGGGGCAGTGGTGGAGCCATTGAAACAGATGCGAGTGGTGGACTTTGCATAGGGGGCCATCAGTTTAGAACTAATCCCAGGTCCCAAACCAACCTTCTGAAGAACCGCCCGGAGAAAGCCCCAGTCCACGCGATCAAACGCTTTCTCAGCGTCTAGGGAGACCAGGCAGGCAGGGATAGCTCTGATACGTGACTTTTCCACTAGATGGGCAGATAACCCTACTTGATCGATAAGGTCCGGAAGGTGAGGTTCCAATCGATTCGCCAAGATTTTTGTAAATACCTTGGCCTCAGCATTTAACAGGGCAATAGGGTGGAAGGAGGCAGGCAGGATCGGGTCTTTGCCAGGCTTGGGGACAAGATCTATCTCCGCCTCATTCATCGTAGGAGAGAGGCCAGAATGATCAGTGAAGCTGTTAAAAAGATGGAGCAAGTAATCCCGCAGTTGCGTGTAGAAGACCTGATAAAAACTGCCCGGCAGGCCATCGGGCCCGGGGTTTTGCCTATCGGGAGCTACTTTAATGCTTTAGCGATTTCCTCATGGGAGATAGGCTCATCAAGTAACTTCGCGAAATAGGGATCAATAGGGTCCCAGGGACAGGAGTCGAGGCATGCCTTGACCGCGTTCGGGGACAAGCACAATGCGCATAAAGATCATTATAAAAGGCCATCAATGGAAGGCCCTTGTACGACTCCGAGATAGCCCAGGAGCCGTCGGGCCGCTTGAGCTTTGCAATGTGGGAGCGGGCACGCCCCAACCCTATCACCGCACACGTAATTTTTTTGTTTAAGATTAACGAGAAGCCGCTCCTCCTTGTTAGTACGCTGTAAGCGCAGTTTACTGCATAGGGCAGCAAGACGCCGCTTGTTGAAGAGGGAGGGACATACATGATCCTTGTGTTCCAAGGCTTTAATATCCAGAGAAAGGGTGGATTCGACCAGACGTGCCTCCCTGGTCTGGGCGATGGCGATTGAGGTGATAACCCCCCTAACAGTAGCTTTGAAGGCATCCCAACGGACATCCTCGGGAGTATCAGATAGAGAGTTGGCTACAAAAAAGGCCTCGATCTCCTTGCCACATCCACCGGGTCCCAGAGGGCCTGGGGGGGCAGACACCACCGAGGGAGGGGATCTCGACGGGCATCAGGGGATTGGAGCGCAAGTGAGACGTGCACATGATCGGAAATTGATATATCTGAAATTTCCGCGTTACACAGCTTGTGAGCCAAAGGGATCAAAAGGAAAAAGTAGTCAATACGCGAATAGGAGCGGTGCACATGAGAGAAGAAAGAGTAATCTCGAGAATCCGGGTGCAGGTGTCAACCAAACCGAGGTCGGTAATGGTATCCCGTAATGACGCTGACATCGCCCCAGCAGTATGGTGCCCCTGCGCAGTACGATCTCGCTCAGGGTCCCAAACCAGATTAAAGTCCCCTCCAAGGACAACAGGGGTAGAAAGGGAGTGAAGGAGAGCCCAAAGGTGTAGGCGCAGGAACACATCCTGTTTCTGATTGGGGGCTTATTTATTGACAAAGGTGCAGCCTTATTCACAAGAAACTTTACCTGGACGCCGCCACTTGCCGACTGGGTGAGCTGGGATAACGCCGACTCGTCTCGTGGCCTCCCCGTGTCCCTGGAGGGATTGACCGCCATATCGCCAGCTAACAACTTGCAGCACCCGCTTCGCGGGTGCCGCTGCGCGGCATTTGGCGTGGGGTCGAGGCTGCAGGGGTGCCGGTGAGTGCCCGGAAGGAGGAGGGAATAACTGCGGGAGATAACAGAGGGCGCGTGCTGCAGGGACTCTCTAGACCAGGAGTCCCTGCGCTGCACAGGTGTGCACGGCCACGCCCCCAGCAAGACACGCCCCCGGCCGACCTAGCTTTAAAACGTGAAGATTCCCTAAGTGTTGTGGGAGCCTTATTCACAAGAAACTTTACCTGGACGCCGCCACTTGCCGACTGGGTGAGCTGGGATAACGCCGACTCGTCTCGTGGCCTCCCCGTGTCCCTGGAGGGATTGACCGCCATATCGCCAGCTAACAACTTGCAGCACCCGCTTCGCGGGTGCCGCTGCGCGGCATTTGGCGTGGGGTCGAGGCTGCAGGGGTGCCGGTGAGTGCCCGGAAGGAGGAGGGAATAACTGCGGGAGATAACAGAGGGCGCGTGCTGCAGGGACTCTCTAGACCAGGAGTCCCTGCGCTGCACAGGTGTGCACGGCCGCGCCCGCAGCAAGACACGCCCCCGGCCGCAACGCCACCTTTAAGAACAGCGCTCCTCCGCTTAGCGGGACGCGAGCGAAGCCCGGGCAAAGGGCGGGCCCTCTGTGGCCCTCAGAGGCCAGAGGAGGCTGGACCGGACCATAAACCCTAGTCGGTTACACTTAGCTCCCCTGTGCTCTCACTGATAGGAAATATAGGCCATGAACTGTCGCGAAACCAGAAGTATGGCCGCTGTAGGAGCTAAAAAACTTACCGGAACCTTGGATGATTTTATCACCCGCACTCATGCGTTAATTGACGAGGGTATAACATTAATGGATAGGAGAGTGTCCCAAGACCTGGCCATGGCCAAACGATCCTCCTTGGGCCCTATTGCACAGGCACAGACACCCAACACTGATTCTCGGACAGATATACAGGCCCTAGTACATAGCACTGGAGAGATCGGGGATCTTGATGCCTCAAACACTTTACAGGACCTGGAGGCTTCTCCTAACCTTCATCTCCTATCAGAATGTGGAGTGCAACAAAGTGAGTCAAATACCTCTAACAATATATCCGTTACAAAAGAAAGGGGTCGGACAGAAGGGGCTATCCCTAAGCAAACTCGAAAGACCAATAAACCATCCATTCATAAAGGAAAGAAGGGTCGAATTCCCCCTAACCTCCCTAACATGGATAAATTGCCAGTAGTTTTACCCAGTTCCACAGGGGGACCTCATGTTATTAAGAGTGGTTTACAATTGAGCCTTCCAGACGACACTATTATCGATCAAAGTCTGGAGGAAATTTTGGAGTTGACCGGGGAAGTTGGTAATCCAGTAAAATCTCCATTACAGGAGGGCTATGGTTCAAGCATGAATAACACCACTATTTTTAATATGTTAAAAGTATTGCTGGAACCCATAGAGGCTAGACTGCGCTGCCTGGAAACTGTCCTAAAAAACATACATAAGGACATAAGTGCCCCTAGTTTTACCTTGAATAACAAAATTGCCCAGGTTACTATTCCATCGAAAACGGCCAATAAGCCTTCGGTGGCTGTTAATAGATCGCTGGAGACTATAAAAGTGGCCCCCAAGAATCCCAGTAACACTCCAAACCAGGTTGACACCACAACAAAGGCCCCCATAACTGACCAAACTCAGAAAACAGATCAATTTCAGACAACAACTAAAATCAATCCAACCGCTCAGGCTACATTAAGTGATCACTTATCACAGCCTTTAAATCTTGATGCACCCGACAGAGCCAAGGGCATGACCCGTAGAAACATTCACCTTCCCCCTGATGCCTGCCCCTACGTGATAATTCTCACTGGTGTTACTGAAATCCCTCCATCAGAAGTAGAATCGTATCAGGCTCTTAAAAATAAAGTATGTTACTGGCTATCCAAAAATTATCCCCTCCCGCCAAACATACCGTGCAATATTCTAATGATTGAGAGAGCTCCGTGGGTGGGAGGCAACAGAAAAAACCTACAAGGGGACTGCGTTGTGGTCACTTTCGAGAATACTGAGGTTGTAGATTTTATTTGTAGTAGTGGATCCCCCAGATTCCAGACGAGTTCGGTGGCTGCTAGACCTCTTTCTTATTTTTATCTCCCACAAAATCAAGCTGACAATCGATGGAGCTGGTTATAAGGACCATATGACAGTAAATTCAGACAGAGACTTAATCCCCCCTGGGAGATACAATCCCTTGGGTGGGAGGAGGGGTGGGATGCGGGATGGAACCGGGTAAGGAGCAGAAGAGGTAGACCGCGTCTAGGCGGCCCTCTTGTTGGTCCACATCACAGCCAACCTTATCATTACCAACAGCTTACAAATAGTCTAGATAATCCCTTGCACTTTCCAATAGCCAATCGCTTTGAATGCCTGTCAAACACAGATTGGGTTGACTGACAAACACAGGGCTCGGCATGTGGACGGAGTTACCAGATTATCCCTACTCAACCAGGCAAGGTTGTTGCTACGGAGGACTTGACTAAATCAAACCTTTTTCCTACACCTGATAAAGACCCAGTGGAGGGCGATCGCCGGGGTGCGCTTACCCCTCCTATCGCAGATTCACCATTGTTAGACCTGTCAGCCCTTTGGGTGGTCCCTCCTCATCATTATTTATTTTGTCCCACTTTTGCCTCAAACCCTGTTTGAATTTTTCCTTTTTGGGAACCACCAGACTTTTTCGTGTTGCTACAGATTCAGGGAGCCATTTTAGCTAACCCTGAAACTTCTGTCTGAGGGCCTGGAGCACAAAATGGTGGCCACCTGTGACATCACCAGCATCCACTGGAACCTACCAGCACCTTCCAGAACATTCCAGAACTCTGTGACAGTTGGAGGCGGTTTAGAATGTTGGGAGGTTAAGACAGAGTGTTGGCAGTTGGAGCTGGCGGTTGGCACCTGACTGGTGAAGGGAGAGCAGCACAACAGTGAAGGAGGAAGGAGTGAAGCAGCAGGGGTGGAAACTTGTGCCTGGAGTGGGGTCCATAAACCCACCCTTGATACTAGTCCCTACTGATGGATCCCAGCCTGTAGCCCTGTGTGGGAAGAAGCCAGAAAAACTCATCCTAAGGACCTGGACAGCAGGAACAGGCCTTAGAAACAGAAAGCAGCAAGATCCTGACCTGGAAACTGGTTTCCCTGGAGTCCGGCGTCGAGTAGCCTGAGACCTGGAGCCCGAGGTGGAGAAGCGGCGCTGACTGAGGAAGCAGACGTCGTACCCGGAGCCGCCTGAGGTCGTAAGAGGGCGCCGACGGAGGTCGTGAGGAATACCAGAGGTCGAGGAGGAAGTCAACCGAGGTCGAGTGAGCGGCGTCATCGGAGGAGTGAAGTCCGCCCTCCGGAGTCGTCGGAGACCGAGGTGAAGTGTACCGGAGGTCGGGAGTGAGGATCGCACTCCGGAGTCGCCCGGAACCTGAGAGGAGGAGCACCGGAGGTCGGGGGTGAGGATCGCACCCCGGAGTCGCCGGAAGTCGACATCGAGGCCAGGCCGGCTGACGTCATCGAAGCTGAGTGCGCCATCGGACCGGAGCCGCCCGAAGTCGACATCGAGTAGAGACTGCCCGACGCCGTCGAATCGGAGGTCGAGATCGAACCGAGGCCGCCGACATCGGACCGGAACCGCCTACCGGCGTCGTCAAAGAACTGACATTGTGCCGAGGCCGCCGAGATCGAACCGGAACCGCCTCACGGCATCGACACGACTCCAGCGGCGTCGGAGCATCAGAAAAAGGGCAGTAAGTGGAGTAGAGGGCGCCTAAGGCCCTGTGGAGACCTGAGAGACTACTCTAAGGGGCTAGGGAGGTGCTGAAACCAACCTGACTGTGCCAGGGGTGAACTGGGACTAACCTAGAGAGGTTGTGTGGAGAGAGAAAGCCAGGGCACTGGTATTCCCCCCCTTGATCTACCTCAGTTTAGGCCTCAGCCTTGTCCCAGCCAGGGAGTAGCCCCCCTCAAGCCTTCCACAACCCTACAAGCTGTGCCTGGGCCAAATCAGCCCTTAGGAATTGAAAAGTGATCTGATTACATGAGTGTTGCTGTATACTTTTAATTATTTATTGGGGGCACTGTATTTATTGTGTTTAACCTATTTATTGCTTTACTATATTTATTGGTCCACAGGACTTGTTGGTGCACAATATTTATTGGTACAGTATTTATTGCCTCCGAATATTTAATTGCCTGTATTACCTGCACTTATATTTATGTCCTTTATATTTATGATCACCCCTATTTATTGAATCTTCAGACAGTATTTATTTGACCTGCACTATTTAAAATTTGTATATTGTGATTGACTTATTTATTTTTCCAATCAGCAACTAAGAGAAAAAGATAAAGAGAGATATTTTCATAATTTTTACGGTGTAGAGTCGTTTTTGGAACGGATGCACGCATGGTTATTGTATGGGTATATTGTATGCTTAGCACGGTGCCTGATTCCTGACCACTCGAGCCAAGCTACCACAGTGTGTTCGGGAAGTCCACCACCACCCCTTCTAGTGTGGGAGTGGTTTTCCAACATAAATTGGTGTTCAGTGGTGGGATAGAGCTGTGCCTACATATACTCAACAATAACTGTGGGTAGTCCATAGGCCTACACCGGGAGTTTTCTCAAAGCGGCCTTCCTAATTGTGGGATTTTGTTTTTTCCAAATTTACTCTGGTGGTGGGAGGAGGTATTATTAAAGGTACCCCCCTGCATTGTTACTGCACAAAACCTGTCCTCTAACCTGAGTGGGCGAGATGGAGTTTGTACTAGAAAATCTAGAAACGTACACTGTGGCCCAACTCAGGGAGTTTTGCCAGCGGGAGGGGGTGTACTGTCCCCCAGGAGCAAAGAAGGGTGCACTCCAAACCAGCTTAAGGGCTTGGGGGGAGGCACGCAGGGAAAGCAAGGCTGAGGAGGAAGACAGGGATGGAGAGCCTGACCCCGAGGGGGCTGAGATGTACCAACCTGAGGTGGGGAACCTGTCAGCAGGGCCCAGGACACTTTCTAGGAAGGGCAGCACTGTCTCTAGTGGGGGCTTATCCGAAGTGGAGTTAGCAGATCGGAGGGAGAAAAGACAGCTCACATGGGACTTAGCAAAGCTGGAGAAGGAGAAGGAGGAACAGAGGCTGGCTCATGAGACGGAGAAACAGAAGATGGCTCATGAGATAAGACTGAAAGAGATAGAGCTTCAGATCCTAAGAATTGGGGCACCAACTGTTCCTAATGGTGGCAGCAAAGACCAAGAGATCACCAGGGAATCCAAACCCTACCTGCCAAAGGACATAGTAGCTAGCTATGGGTTGGGTGATGATATCGCCAAGTGGCTAGCGGCCTATGAGGTCTCGTTAAGGGCCCATGGGGTTCCAGAGAAGTACTGGGGAGGGGGATTGTATAAGTACATGCCTCCAGCTGGTAGGGATGCTTTATTGGCCCTCGAAGAGGATGAGCAGACCCACTACCCCACCATGAAACTGGCGCTCATCAGAAAGTTTGGACTAACACCTGAAAAGTACAGACAGAAGTTCAGGGGTAGTCACAAACTGGGCACACAGAATTGGGTGGACTTCCTGGACTATGCAAAGAAGGCACTGGAAGGTTGGATTCAGGGCAGTGAAGTGAGGAACTACGAGGAGTTGTTTGACCTAGTACTGAAGGAACACCTGCTCGAGAAATGTTTCCCTGAACTGCGGCAACACCTGGTGGATAGCAAGCTGACCAGTCCGCGGAAGCTTGCTGAGGAGGCGGACATTTGGGCTAGTACCCGGGTGTCCACAAGGGGGACTGGAGGGGATACTCAAAAGGCCGGACCGGGCGCCCCCCAGAAGAAAGAGGGAGGGGAAAAGAAAAAGGAGTTCTCCAAAAGCCCCCAAAATAGTTTCCAAGAAAAGGGAACAGGATTCACCCCTAGGGCTAACCCACCCAGAAACCCTAATCCTGGCCAGAGTCAGCAGCCAAGGGTTGTCCATTGCTACGAGTGCGGTGGCGTTGGACACTATAAAGGAGATCCGAAGTGTCAGAAACGATCACCCCCTCCCACTGGAGGAAAGACCCCCGGAGTAGCTAGTGTAGTGCTCGGGGAGGAGATGCCCTTAACTAAGGGAAGGGAGTGGGCGGGTGTCACTTTAGTGTCCCTGGGAGAACGGGAGATGGTTCCTAAGATCCAGGTGCCCGCAAATACCGCAAAGTATGGGCAGTGGATCACCATCAACGGCCAAAGAGGGGAGGCTCTGAGAGACACAGGAGCCAGTATGACTATGGTGCGTAGCCAGCTGGTGTCTCCAGAGCAGGTAATTCCCGATGTACTCCACCCAGCCGCGATGGCTGACGGCAGAACAGGCCACTATCCCGTGGCCGAGGTTCCCTTTGAATGGGGGGGGGTTGCAGGTTCACTTCGAGTTGCCGTAAGCCCTGCCGTGCCAGTCGATTGTCTGCTGGGGAATGACATGGAGCACAACGCTTGGAAGGAGGTGGAATACCGGACTCACACCGAGATGCTGGGTACACCTGACTGGGCCTGTGTTAGCACAAGGTCCGCGACTACCCGAAGAGGGAGTTTATTCCGGCTGGAGCCTGGAACAAAGGCCCAGCCAGCTGCCAGTCAAGGGAAGAACCGAGGACAGGAGGAGCCTGCCTCGGCGTCTCCACCCCGTAGGACGGATAGGCCACCGGAGGTGGTGGACCAGGAGTCTGCGGAGGGGGACGTTACCAACCTGGAGGACCTACCCATCCCGGCCGAGTGGCACGTGGAGGGAGGCCCGTCCAGGGAGGAATTCTGCCAGGGCCAGAGGGAGTGCCCTACCCTTGAGGGGCTGAGGCGACAGGCCGAAGCCCAGGCAGCAGGGAACGTTGAAGGGAACTACAGTGTTTACTGGGAGGATGGCCTCCTCTACAGTGAACCCAAGGCACCCCTACATGGATCGTCACGAGCCTTGGTAGTTCCTCAACGTTATCGAGCCTTCCTTTTGGAGTTGGCTCACGAGATACCATTGGCAGGACACCTGGGGCAAGACAAGACCTTCGCCCGTCTTGTCCCACACTTTTATTGGCCTCAGATGAAAGTGTCGTCCGATACCTACTGCCGGACATGTGTGTCTTGCCAAGCCAGTGGGAAAACAGGGGTGAAGCTGAAAGCTCCCCTGGAACCACTTCCTGTCGTTAGCACCCCCTTTGAAAGGGTGGGCATCGACATTGTGGGTCCATTAGATCCACCAACTACAGCTGGTCACAGGTTTATCCTGGTTCTGGTGGATCATGCCACACGGTACCCAGAGGCAATACCTCTGAGGACCATAACAGCACCTGTTGTGGCTAGGGCCCTGATGGGAATCTTTACCCGAGTGGGTTTTCCCAAGGAAGTTGTGTCCGACAGGGGGACCAACTTCATGTCAGCATATATGCGGGCAATGTGGAAGGAGTGTGGAGTGACCTACCGGTTCACAACTCCTTACCACCCCCAGACCAATGGTCTGGTGGAAAGGTTTAACAAAACCTTAAAAGGCATGATCAGAAGTCTGCCTGAAAGCCTGCGGAGGAAATGGGACGTCCTCCTACCCTGTTTACTCTTTTCATACAGGGAAGTGCCACAGAAGGGAGTGGGCTTCAGCCCCTTCGAGCTTCTGTATGGGCACCCTGTACGTGGACCTCTTAACCTGGTGAGAGACGGATGGGAAAGAACTCCCAGAAAGCTCCCCCAGGATGTGGTGAGCTACATGCTGGCCTTCCGGAGCCAAATGGCTAAGTTGTGGAAGCAAGCTTCTGACAACTTGGAAGCCAGCCAAGCAGTGATGAAGGCGTGGTATGACCACAACGCTCACCCGGTGGAGTTGGAGCCTGGCCAGAAGGTGTGGGTGATCGAACCAGGAGAGCTTAGTGCCCTCCAGGATCGCTGGTCAGGACCCTTTGAGGTGTTGGAGAAGAAGGGTAAGGCTACCTACTTGGTGGACCTGAAGACCCCTCGTCAGCCCCTGCGGGTGCTGCATGCCAACCGCCTCAAACCCCACCACGAGAGGCCCGAAGTCATCTTGATGATGGTGACTGACGGAGGAGAGGACGTGGAAAGCGAGCCTCTCCCTGATCTGTTTGCGTCTCAAGAAAAGGATGGGTCGGTGGAGGGAGTGATTCTCTCCCCATCTCTAACTCCTGAACAGCAGGAGGACTGTCGCCAGGTCCTGGGGCAGTACTCTTCGTTGTTCTCCCTTGTCCCGGGTAGGACTCACCTGTGCGTCCATGACGTGGACACAGGAGACAGCCCACCTGTGAAGTCCAAGATCTACCGGATGTCAGACAAGGTGAAGGCCAGCATTCATAGTGAGGTCACTAAGATGCTGGAGCTAGGAGTGATTGAACCTTCTAGCAGCCCCTGGTCCAGTCCGGTGGTGTTAGTACCAAAAGCTGCACCACCGGGTGCCCAACCAGAACTGAGGTTCTGTGTGGACTACCGGGGACTGAATTCAGTGACAAAAACTGATGCTCATCCGATCCCTAGGGCGGATGAATTGATTGACCGGCTGGGAGCTGCCCAATATCTAAGTACCTTTGACCTTACATCAGGGTACTGGCAGATCTCTTTGACTGATGGAGCAAGGGAAAGGTCAGCCTTCTCCACGCCCAATGGCCACTACCAGTTCTGTGTGATGCCCTTTGGGCTCAAGAACGCACCTGCCACGTTTCAGCGCCTGGTAAACCAGATCCTCACCGGAATGGAGAGTTTCTCTGCTGCTTATCTGGATGACATAGCCGTCTTCAGTAACAGCTGGGAGGATCACTTGCGTCACCTGCAAGCTGTTCTCCAGGCCCTGAGACAAGCTGGATTGACGATCAAGGCCAGCAAGTGCCAGATCGGGCAGGGGTCGGTAGTGTACCTTGGACACTTGGTGGGTAGGGGAGCGGTGCAACCCCTCCAGGCGAAGATCGAGGCCATCATGGCCTGGGAACCCCCCAAGACACAGACTGAGGTCCGAGCATTTTTGGGCCTCACGGGATATTACCGCCGCTTCGTGAAGGGGTACGGTACCATCGTAGCCCCCCTCACGGAGCTCACGTCCAAGAAACAACCTCGACGGGTAGTCTGGACGGAGGCTTGTCAGCAAGCCTTTGAGAGATTGAAGAAAGCCATGTGCGAGGCCCCGGTCTTAAGGGCCCCAGACTTTTCCAGGAAGTTCATTGTCCAGACAGATGCATCAGAACATGGCATTGGGGCAGTGTTATCGCAACTCAACGAAGAGGGCCTGGATCAACCCGTGGTCTTCCTATCCAGGAGACTACTTCCCAGGGAACAGAAGTGGAGTGCAATAGAGCGTGAAGCCTTTGCAGTGGTATGGGCTCTGAAGAAGTTGCGGCCATACCTGTTTGGCTCGCACTTCCTTGTTCAGACCGACCACAGACCCCTTCGTTGGCTGATGCAGATGAAGGGGGAGAATCCCAAGTTGTTGAGGTGGTCTATTTCCCTACAGGGGATGGACTTTCAGGTGGAACATCGGCCTGGAGTGGACCACGCCAATGCAGACGGTCTCTCAAGGTATTTCCGCCTTAGTGATGAGAACTCCCAAGGGGTTGGGTAGCTCTCCCCACTTTCAGCTGGGGGGGACGCGTGTTAGACCTGTCAGCCCTTTGGGTGGTCCCTCCTCATCATTATTTATTTTGTCCCACTTTTGCCTCAAACCCTGTTTGAATTTTTCCTTTTTGGGAACCACCAGACTTTTTCGTGTTGCTACAGATTCAGGGAGCCATTTTAGCTAACCCTGAAACTTCTTTCTGAGGGCCTGGAGCACAAAATGGTGGCCACCTGTGACATCACCAGCATCCACTGGAACCTACCAGCACCTTCCAGAACATTCCAGAACTCTGTGACAGTTGGAGGCGGTTTAGAATGTTGGGAGGTTAAGACAGAGTGTTGGCAGTTGGAGCTGGCGGTTGGCACCTGACTGGTGAAGGGAGAGCAGCACAACAGTGAAGGAGGAAGGAGTGAAGCAGCAGGGGTGGAAACTTGTGCCTGGAGTGGGGTCCATAAACCCACCCTTGATACTAGTCCCTACTGATGGATCCCAGCCTGTAGCCCTGTGTGGGAAGAAGCCAGAAAAACTCATCCTAAGGACCTGGACAGCAGGAACAGGCCTTAGAAACAGAAAGCAGCAAGATCCTGACCTGGAAACTGGTTTCCCTGGAGTCCGGCGTCGAGTAGCCTGAGACCTGGAGCCCGAGGTGGAGAAGCGGCGCTGACTGAGGAAGCAGACGTCGTACCCGGAGCCGCCTGAGGTCGTAAGAGGGCGCCGACGGAGGTCGTGAGGAATACCAGAGGTCGAGGAGGAAGTCAACCGAGGTCGAGTGAGCGGCGTCATCGGAGGAGTGAAGTCCGCCCTCCGGAGTCGTCGGAGACCGAGGTGAAGTGTACCGGAGGTCGGGAGTGAGGATCGCACTCCGGAGTCGCCCGGAACCTGAGAGGAGGAGCACCGGAGGTCGGGGGTGAGGATCGCACCCCGGAGTCGCCGGAAGTCGACATCGAGGCCAGGCCGGCTGACGTCATCGAAGCCGAGTGCGCCATCGGACCGGAGCCGCCCGAAGTCGACATCGAGTAGAGACTGCCCGACGCCGTCGAATCGGAGGTCGAGATCGAACCGAGGCCGCCGACATCGGACCGGAACCGCCTACCGGCGTCGTCAAAGAACTGACATTGTGCCGAGGCCGCCGAGATCGAACCGGAACCGCCTCACGGCATCGACACGACTCCAGCGGCGTCGGAGCATCAGAAAAAGGGCAGTAAGTGGAGTAGAGGGCGCCTAAGGCCCTGTGGAGACCTGAGAGACTACTCTAAGGGGCTAGGGAGGTGCTGAAACCAACCTGACTGTGCCAGGGGTGAACTGGGACTAACCTAGAGAGGTTGTGTGGAGAGAGAAAGCCAGGGCACTGGTATTCCCCCCCTTGATCTACCTCAGTTTAGGCCTCAGCCTTGTCCCAGCCAGGGAGTAGCCCCCCTCAAGCCTTCCACAACCCTACAAGCTGTGCCTGGGCCAAATCAGCCCTTAGGAATTGAAAAGTGATCTGATTACATGAGTGTTGCTGTATACTTTTAATTATTTATTGGGGGCACTGTATTTATTGTGTTTAACCTATTTATTGCTTTACTATATTTATTGGTCCACAGGACTTGTTGGTGCACAATATTTATTGGTACAGTATTTATTGCCTCCGAATATTTAATTGCCTGTATTACCTGCACTTATATTTATGTCCTTTATATTTATGATCACCCCTATTTATTGAATCTTCAGACAGTATTTATTTGACCTGCACTATTTAAAATTTGTATATTGTGATTGACTTATTTATTTTTCCAATCAGCAACTAAGAGAAAAAGATAAAGAGAGATATTTTCATAATTTTTACGGTGTAGAGTCGTTTTTGGAACGGATGCACGCATGGTTATTGTATGGGTATATTGTATGCTTAGCACGGTGCCTGATTCCTGACCACTCGAGCCAAGCTACCACAGTGTGTTCGGGAAGTCCACCACCACCCCTTCTAGTGTGGGAGTGGTTTTCCAACAACCATATTGTAAATTTCTCACCTGGAACGTGGCGGGTTTAAATGTAAAGGCTCTAGACCCCATTTGGCAAGGGTTTGTAAAACAATACGACGTCCTGGCAATCCAAGAAACATGGGACACCACTACAAGTTTTTCATTGGATGGTTTCTGTAGTTTTTCTACTCCAGCAGTCCCAGGAGCAAGAGGGAGAGCAAAGGGTGGCCTACTCACACTACGTTCTCTGGACTTAGTGGGGGTTTTTAAAAAATTAGATTCCGCACCCATGAACACGTTAGTTGTGGAGTGGACTTTATCTGACTCTAAAATCTTCCTGCTTATTAATTTTTATAATTCCAAGGAGGTTTCTTATGCGAATGAGCATTTGACCTCCTTGTTAGACTTCCTGTCAGTCTATAGACGAGATTGCAGTTCCGCCCCAGAGATGGTAATCCTGGGTGATTTTAACATCCATCCTTGTGAGGGAGACTGTTTTAACGATAGATATGGGGGTTTACCGACCGAGGGCATTCCCCACTTTGAACATACAAATGAGGGTGAGTGCCTCGAGACTTTCCTTGCGAACTTAAACCTATTTGAAATTGAGCAGGGCAAAAATGAAACCAGAGCCCCAACTTTTATAGGGAGAGACGCCAACACTGTCATAGACTATATTTTTGTATCATCCGGGGTCCTGTCAAAGGCATGTGAGTATAGGGTTGTTACTGCTAGCTTCAGTGATCATTATCCTGTCCTCTTAATGCTGGACCTAGACTGTTTCCGGATTAGTAGATTGACAAGTGTGGCAGCTCCAAATGTCTTGACGACTAAGGACCAGGGAAGGCGTCTTAATTGGGGGATGATTGTCCCTGAGCAATTCTTCCAAACATTAGCCCAAGAGTCGGAGGCTAACTTGGTAGTGTGCTTAGATCCAACAGCCCTTGGCTCTGACGTTGTGGCTGCGTATGAGGAAATATGTACAAGGATCTCTAAGAACTTGGAGCCAAGGCCAGGCGCACTAAGGAACAAGAAGATTTATAAATGGTTTAACAAGGATTGCTCGCTAAAACACAGTGCCTTGTTGAAAGCATTAAAACACAAACCCAGAGACAGGTCCTTAGTGACTAACCTAAGGAAGGAATACAAAATCGCAGTCACCAATCGCAAAACCCAAATTAAGGAGGAAGCTTGGGATAGTTTACTATCCATTGATGTATTGAGAGATAGCAAAAAGTTTTGGGCCATGGTGAACCAGCCTTTTTTTTCCGAGGATGGGAAAACTGATATGGACTGTGTGATCGAAGATGATAGATGGCTAGGCCACTTTAAACAGATTTATGAATCCACAGCATTAACTTCACCAGTCAGTGCCCATGTTACACCTCACCTGGTTATGGAGTTTAATACCACCGAGGTTGAGAGGGCGATTAAAGACACAAGTAAACACAAGGCCCCGGGACCTGATGGGGTCCCCGCAGATCTCTACATCCAGTATCCGCAATTTTGGTCAAAAAAACCAATGTTTTTAATGCGATACCTGCAGCTGGTTTTCCTTCCTCCTGGTCTACCTCTATTATTGTGCCCATTTTCAAGAAAGGGAATAGGGGGGACCCTGCCTGTTACAGGCCAATCTCCCTGTTGGACTCTGCCGTTAAGATCTTGGGCAGAGTCATCTTGCAAAGAATGGGGGATTGGCTAGTGGAGAGCGGGACCCTCTCGGAACTACAGTATGGTTTCAGAGCACATAGAGGGACTATGGACCAATGTTTAAACCTCCACCTTATTATTAGTAAATACACCGTGGCGAAGGGGGGGCTTCTTTATTTGGGATTTATGGACTTATCTTCTGCTTTTGATTTGGTAAACCGTTCAAAACTGTGGATTATTTTGCGAGACTTGGGTTTGGACAGCACTTTGGTCAATTTTTTGCACGACCTCCACCAAAATTTGTCCGCCTCGGTTAGGGTAACAAGGGAAGGAAGATGCACGGCGAAGTTTAGGTCAGGGAGAGGGGTCAGACAAGGCTGCATTCTGGCCCCTCTCCTCTTCACACTGTATATTAACTCCTTGGGGAAATCCCTGAACTCAGCTACCTTGGACATACCGCGTATGGGGGGGCTACCTATTCCGGTCCTCCTATACGCGGATGACGCCGTTCTTATAGCTCGGACTGGTACGGGCCTGCAAAGATTATTAGATCATTTTGGTGGTTTCATGGAAGCCTTGGACCTAAAGATCAACACTGCTAAATCTCATGTTATGGTTACAGGTTCACGGAGGAAAAATATGAAGGTTAGATCCTTCAGCTGTAACAATTCTCCAATTTCGAGGGTACCCTTTTTTTGCTATTTAGGAGTCACTTTTGATGAGAAAGGAACTTGGGGTGCCCAACTGAAATTAAAGGAGAATGGAGTAAGCAGATCCACCACAGCTCTTATGCATTTTGCTAAAAGATTGGGTTCGAGACCCATGGAAGCCATGACTCGTATTTATAGAGCCAAATGTGTGGCAATTGCATCCTATGGGGCAGATATTTGGGGCTACGTTTCAGCCCCAGGCATCCAAATCGTAGAAAACAACTTTATACGAGCCTTGTTATCACTCCCGAAATCTCCCACATATTCAATCCATAACGAAATAGGCTTGGGATATGTCACTGATCTCTTAAAAATGTCCCCACTGTTATGTTGGATTAAAACTTGGACAAATGAGGAGATCACATTGAACCACTGCATTCTCAAAGATTGTATGACTTTGGATAAAGCAGATAGCATACCGTGGCTAGCGTATTTTAGAGCGGCATGCGCTAGGCTAGGGCGCCCGGATATGTACTCTTTTCCACAGAATCTTAAGAAAGAGGATGTAAGGTGGGTCAAGCAGCACTTTCGAAATATGTTGGAAGCGGAGAGGGAAACGGTTGAGCTTTGTAAACCAATGGTAAGATCATTTTACCAACTTTCGTCGTCTTTGGCCATGGAACCTTATTTAAAATATGTTACCAAACCATATCATCGTTTCCTACTTATAAGGTTCAGGTTCAACCTGATACATTTTGTGCTTGGCTCGTATACAAAGTGGGGCATCCCAGAAGATTCCCCACCTTGCACCTGCGATTCCTTTTCCACACAGGATACTCTGCACCTAGTTATGCCTTGTGAACATTATTTGTTGGCCCGCAAAAAATTTCTTTTCCCTATCCTGAAAGACTTAAACTTTGCTCAGGTACGGCCGGCTCTATTATATTTACAGATGTTGAACTCGGTACAGGTCACATATGGTGTAGCTCGTTTTCTGGTAGCAGCCGCTAGAAAAAACAAAACCAGTCTGGCCCCAAAAATCAACCACCAAACCTGACACTTGCAAATATGGTACTCCTTATATCTCTAACATGTTTCTTTTATTTAGGATTTGCAATCACTTTTAAATCTGTTTTATTGAATTTTAACCTTGTTTTATGTACTTTGTATTGCTTTTATGGTTTTTAGTAACCGAATAAAGTTCTTTGACTGACTGACTGACTGACAAAGGTGCAGGAGCCCCAACCCCAGACCATGTGGACCTTAAGAAACCTCCCTCCCTCATCGGCCACACATCTGGGGTCACCTCACGCCAGCCGGACTTGGAAAAAATGGCCACACCACTACTTTTGGATGGGGAGCATGTGCAGAATTGGATGGGGTACTTATGGTGGGACATTAGGTGGGTGTCAGTGGGAAGTAAGTGGGTCTCCTGCAGGAAGACCACATCAAGGTCATGCTGGAGCAGATAGCGCCATACCTGCTGATGCTAGTTAGGGGAGTTGAGCCCCTTCACATTGAGAGAGAGGAATGTAACAGTGTGCGTCATGGGGCGGGTGGGGGAAAACATCGCACTCCATCCACCCCGCTAGAACTCAGGTCTTCCCAGACCCCAAAACCAGCCAGGCGCATCCCAGTGGAGCCCAGAGAGACAATCCCCAATGACTGGAAGAAAGCAGCCCCCGAAGGTCGTGCAGGAGGAGAAAAGAGACAGGTCGTTGTGAGCAGTGGTAAAGAGAATGAAAAAGGGACAGGAACAGAGGGCCACAAAGCTGCAAAGAACCCCTCCACACACCACCAGAGAGACGCAGTTGCTCAGCCTCCGTCAAAGGCACATCCAAAGAAGAACTGTACAGGGATAGAAAAGAAAGAAAAAGTAGAAAGAACAAAGAAAAAAATGGCCAACTGGGCCAAGTCAATATAGAGTCTATTTGGGACAGCCCGGGGACCCGAAGGCGGGCCATTCAGAAGAAGTCACTCTCCAGTAGGACTCTGGAGAGGGGTGCGGCAGACACACAGGAGGTGAAGAGTCTCCGCCATCAGCATCCCGTGGAATAATGGACAAAGCAAGGATTAATCCAGCCACCAGGACAGGGCTGGAAGGACTGCCAAGACTGGGCCAGAGGTAGAGACATGGTGGAGAACATCATGTATCAGAGGGCAGCTAGTTCGTGAGAGATGGGGAGCCACTCAAAGAACGAATGTGGCTGATGACATCCTGCTTGGCTTGCGAGGATTCAGGTTCCCTCGAGAGGCGTCTGGATCGAGGAGGAGGAACTGTGGACCATTCTGGCCGGAGTGCGCCTGCAGTGCGCGTTCGAGAAGATGGGAGGTCATCATCTTCAGAGTCCACGGGGAGATGAAGGAGTCGCTGTACCTCCCGCAGGGACCGAATAACTCGTGCTCTACCCTCCAAGGGGAACATCAGGGCGAAAGGATGGCCCCATTAATATTTAACCCCAAGGTCTCTCAGTTTATCCGTCACAAGCTTGAATTCCTTCCTCCGGTGGAGCGTAGAGGCTGCAAGGTCTTGGATTTTTTTTATTGAGAGGCCATTGTAGGAGACCGATTTAACCCCCCTGCACCTTTATAAGGATGGCCTCTTTGTCCGCAAAGAAGTGAACTCTCGTGATGATATCCGGGATAAAGTTAGGGCGGTTACGGGGTCAGGTACTCGATGTGCTCGATCTAACATAGGCGGCGAAGTGCCTTTACTCTCCCGAATGGCATGCAGGAGGTCCGCCATGTACGTCAAGATGTCTTTCCCCTCTACTCCCAATGGAACATCTCTGATGTGTAGATTGTTCCGCCGACTGCGGTTTTCCAAATCATCCTGCTTCAATTGTAGGGAAATATTTTGGTCTTCAAGTTCGGTTACCTTCCTCCAGAGGCCTTCAAGATCCTCTGTCCAGGTGTCCATCGTGCGTTCAAGGTCATCAACCCTGTCGCCTATCTCAGTGACCTCTCTGCAGATGTCTTGCAGCCCAGCATTGAAGTCTTGCCGAAGGGAGCCAATTTCAGTCTTAATTTCTTGCAGAAAGGACAACATGTATGCCTGAGTGATTGGTACATCTGAGGCGGACGACCCGGAGGGTGCCGAAGAAGTGGTAGAGTCCTCCTGCGTATGCGAGGGCGTCTTGGACCAGAGGGAGGTTACTGGGTTCTCGTGGGCAGAAGCGGAGTCAGCGTCTTTTTTACCCCTATGCTTAGGAGGCATGGCTGTGGTGATCTGAAGGGTCAAGGGCCCAGCGGCGGAAGATCAAGGCTACTCCTTTCGGTAGCGGGCTCCGGGACGAGCGGCAGCGATGTGTCAAAGAACAAGAGACCCACACAGCACATAGGCAGCTAAAGTTGCACCACACAGGGTGTAGACGGACACCAAGGGCCTCTGGATGCGTGGGGCCAGTGACAGCAGGGGTGCCACAGGTGATCGCACCCCACCAGGCAGGAGATGACTTTCTGGCGACAGGAGAGGGCCGTCACACCCACCAGTAGGCAGGATCCCCCCACAGGCGGTCTCCGCTGACCTGAAACACCAGAGGGGCCCCCAACCAGAAGCCAAGCCAACCAGGACAGGAAGGGCAGAGAAAGTCAGTGGGCCCCTTCCAAGGGCCCCGCAAGCAGCTAGACAGCACCTAGCTCGGCGTGATCTCTTCGATAGATCGAAGGTGATCAGGGCCCTCACAGGCAAGTACTCTGGCAGTGCGGGGCCCAGGGACCAAGAGAATCAAGCCAGGCGATGCAGGACGGGCCCTTACAGCATGTGTCCCCGCCCGGGATGTGTCTTGCAGCTACAGTCCCAAGGGATGGGAATTGGCACTGGAGCCGGGGCTGGTGGAGCATAGGTCGCAGAGAGGGGCAAGGCAGGTAGGCCCAGTGCCTGAAAGCCGGGCCCAGCAGAGTTCACCCGGCCACCAGCAAGCAAATGATTCCCCTTCCCCAGTACCTTAATGTCTGGGGTGGCAAGTTGCCAGCCGGTGCTCACTCAGGCCGAGGGAGAAGGCCGCCGCCAATGAAACAAGGCATCCAAGATGGCAGGGGACCGGAGCCCGTCCCTGCAGGTGCCAAAGATCAAGGGAGCTCCAAGCAGCGAACCGGGGTCCAAAGCAGTCTGGCGGCAGCCGGAGTGTCCAGAACCACTCCGCAAAGCCGGCCTCTTACAGCATCTGCAGATAGAGCCGCCAGGCGTCCGATCAGCCGCAGCCGTGGCCGATGCACAAGATGGCGGCGAGAGAGGGTCGGGCCGCGTCCGGCTGGGGAACTCGGTCTCACAGGATCATCTGGGCAGCTCCCGCCGAAAAATCATCACCGCGAAGTCCCCCACAGCTGACCAGGCGTCCCGACCCGCTAGGCAGGCCCGGTGTCCAGGATTAAGGCAGTTTTGGGATTCGACAGAGCAGAGACTCGATGGAACACGTCTCACTCCATGCGCGCCCAAGCTACGCCCCAGTTATTAATTTTTAAATGTTTCAATATTTGTAACTATATTTCTTTTAATTATGTATTATTTACTTTATTTTACATTATTTTTATAACATTTAAAAAAACTATATTTTTTACAACTATATTTTTGCCATCGATATTTTTTTCCAATATTTTTGTACTTACCATGATATAGATAGGATGTCGATATTCTTGGCTTCGATATTTTTGCGTCGATATTTAGGTAACTCGCTATTCTGTCTGTCTATATTTTGTCAGTGATCCGGTCAAAAGTGCTCTTTCCCAATCATTGGTGGCCTGAGGGATACGGTTCAATACCCTGACATGTCTTAAGCATGATATAAGTGTCACAAACTCCTTCTTAGCCCAGCCGGAATCCCTTATCTTCAGCAAATGGTGTGCCCAGAACATCTCTGGCCTTACCAGATGTATGACAGTGCTCCTAATATGACTTAACCATGGGATCTTATGCCCCAAATCACATGCCAAACAGTCAGAGATGACCTCCCTATTAAATTTAGTGTGTAAATTCACACACACTACAATCCAAAGGAGAAGTGGTGCAAGTTTAGTACGCCCTTCCACTAAACTCAGGCCCAATTCCTCATGTAAGAAAAAATGGGGACTACCTGGGCCTACCCCAAGCAGTCATCTACAGAAGCGATTCTCTTACTACTGTAGGCTAGGGCAGTCCTGATATCCTTATATTAATGCTCCAAATGTTATAATCAGAAGGCACTTAAATATACATACCTTCAAATAAGGGCAGGATTGGTTTATTACCGACTCTAGTTGCCAGCCTAAAAACACCCCCACTGAAGTATTAAAACTCAACTAGCGCTTAGATAAACATGGTAATGAACTGCCCCTAGAGGCAAAAGTTACCCCCAGATAAGAAAACTCATTGACCCGCTTGTTGGATTTCCCCTTTATCATCAGGGGCCCAGTGTTACCTTGCAGTTTGCCACACAACAAATAGTGTGTTTTGGATATGTTGACTTCAGGTCTATCTAAGTCATTCAAGTATTTAACAAAAGCATCAATAAGGGCTCGTAAACCATTGGGAATTCACAATAGCGAGACTGCAATATCCATCGTAACAGAGCCGGCACATAATTGGCATTCACATTTAGGAAATCCTTCCCTTGAGAGACCAAAAAAGGATACAGGCCATTAGTATATTAAAGTAATACAATACTGGCTAATGCACATCCTTGGCAACACCCCTAAAAAGATTAAAAGATTCGGTACACTCCCCATCCATTCCATACCTAACTCATGCACTAACTCCCTCATGCATTGCCTGTAAAAATTCAACTATCGGATGGGGTAAACCAAATTTAGACGCTATATTCGACAGACTACCCTTGATAACCGCTATCACTTCATCAAATTTAAATATAATCTCCAAAAGAAAATGAGGAGTGGTAAAAATCTCAGCCTCTTACAGATTATCCCTATAAGAGTAAATACGCCTAACGTGATCTAGCCAACATTCTGGGGTGATATTTGATCCTAGCCCCTCTGTGGCAACAATACTAATATTTCCTTTATTACCATGTCCCAAACTTTCCTGGTGTTCTTCAGTTTGTATACCTGCAGAAGGTTCTCCCACATATCCATGTTGACCCCCAATATCAGGTTCCTAATGGTTTTCTTATATTCCAGCCTAGCGGCTGCAACCGTTACTTTTTTCCTGAGGTTACAGCTAAGTGCAAGGCATAAACGTTTGTTTGCAGCTTTGCATGAACTGTCAAACCACCCCGATAGGGGCTCCTTGCATGTCTAGAGCTACCATTAATGAAATAGCTAACTGAGTTATTCAGTTTCCTCAAATATAACAAACTTTCATAAGTGGGGGGGGGGATTATCTGCCAAAAGACAGTCCATGATCAGCCCACAATTAGATTTCACCAGAGTAATCAACACAGACAGGATACGGGGTCTTCTCCAACTAACCCTGAGCCCTTTATGGTTCACATCCATGTCTGTTGGGCCTAAGGATTTATAAGGGTGCCTGAAATCAGGTACCTCCAGTACCAGTTCTAATGGATTATGATAACTGTGCTAATGAACCTTAACCCTCCCCCCCCCAGTGAAAGCAAGCTGGCTCAACTCCTCTGTAACGAAAATATACTTACTTACGGTACCTTGTCGCCAACACACAAACGTGGGTGTCTGCATCCATGAATCCCCAACCTTTTCAGCTATGTTAAGCAGAACAAAATTTAAAACGGCCTCTAAAAGTTTCATCCCTCTATGGTCGGCAGCCTGGACACACCAATTCCTATCCCCCATAAGAAATAGATCTTGTACGGTGGTACTTGTGTGAAGTATAGCATTAAAATCCACAGACTACTATTGCATGAAGGACATTAGACATGTTAACTGATTTGTGTGTTAAAATGGTCAACATGGAAAATAGGACATCAATCTTGCAGCCTAAATCACAAACAGGATTATTAAAATGTTCAACTTTTGAGGAGAATAACCCACACAATTAAAATCCCTTCATGTTTACAAGCAACTTGAACAGCTTTGTACACCTTTGAGATGCAAACCAGAGTCACAAGGCTCCCTGTGCCCTATGCCCTGGTACAGCAATAAGAGGGACAGAAAAATTCTCATGACTTCCCATATTGTATTATCCGAGAACCAGGTTTCTTGAAGTAGCACTATATCACAGTTCGAGATATATCCAACCCAATCCTCATCCTCAAGCTTAGACTGGTAACCAACCAAATTCCAAAACACAAAAGCAAGCAGACATCGTCCCTGTTAGATTTGTCTGAGGCCAGGGGACTTGCAGCACCAGTTCCTAAGGTAATCGGAGACCCCCAGCCTACAAATAAGTTGCCATTAGAGGATGGTCAACTGGTGTCTTCTAAACCTGAGAGAACAGCAAACCTATTGCTGGTCATGAGAGAGAGACAACCATTGGCCCCACTTGTATTAAACCTTAAACACTACAGGGAAGGCTCCCACTTGGCTAAAAATGTTTATTAAACAAATCCCAATGGTACCAAGTTAATGTCATTCGACATCAATCGTCATTGATTGTTGGAAAAAAATCAGACAACCTGCTAAGCCTTGATAGCCGCAGTTAATGACAATGCAATCCCTCTTCAACTGCTCAGCCGAGGGGCCAATCCATCCAGTCTGTCTGACAAATAAGATAGCCTTGTATTCCAGGAGAGGAAAGTCTGAATTCTTACTTAACCTTGTTAAAGTGTATATGTGGGTAAATCTGTTTTTACAAAAGAAGACATAAAGAAGTATTAGTTACAGTAGTTATTGTCCTAATACAACATGTAATTTTGTAAATGAATTTCCCCGTATTATTTTGCAAATAATATTCCATAAAGCAATATACCTGTTTTATGAAAAAATATATAGATGGGGGTGTGTTATGATCTGCTCAATTGTATTATTATTCTGTAACTGGGATGTTATCTCGGTAATCGTTGTCCAGGTGACCAGAACAATCTCTTGGTGACTGATGACAGCACAATGCAGCTTCCTCTGGGCTGGGGATATGTATTGAATGTAAGTCGGTTGAGCCAAGCTGTCTGCGTGGGTTGATAGTCTTTGACTTTCACTGAATAAATACTGAAAGATCTACAACTTAACACTGGCGATGAGTGCCTGCTGGGGACAGGTGCACAAACACCAGCTTTCCCACAAAACCATGAAGTAACACGTGCCAGCTGGAAGAGACTAACAACACTTGGGAAGGGCCATGGTGTGCTGGTCTGGTAGCTGTGAACACTAGTAGTGTGGGTTTTATGGAGCATGTGCGCTTTTGCTGATTTTGATAAGCACTCACACATCGGAGGAGTGCTCAATCCTCAGGCCTTTACAACCCGGTTGTTGGATAATAAGTAACGCGAATGGCTTGATAGGTGCGCTCAAGCATTCTAGCATTAAGGTCTTAGCAACTGGAGACTTAGCAATGCTAAGTGTTGGTGCATGAGGGCATTAGCAACAGTAAACTTTGCAACATAAGAGGATCGACGCATGGTGTGTGTGATGACCGGCGCGTGTTGAAACTGAACGTGAAAACATACCGTAATACGTGCAGTAGTCTTCGGGAGCTGACGTGACCTTTCGTTGTGGTGCGCATTGTTTCTGGAGCGCTCACCGGTGTGTAAAGTGTATCTCTGGGGTAGACACAATGACTGGCAGTTAGGCGCTTCTGGCAGTCAATCACGGTGGCACGTGGAGTAATGATAAAGGTATAGACTCAGTGGTGCTAGAACGCGCTGTGCATGAGATAAAAAAGGAAGGGGACAAAGGGAAAGATGGGGAAAAACAAGCTAATAGCGAGGGCTGCAAGAAATCTGTTAGTAATGACAATGCTAATCTCAACCAGAGTGGTGGATTTAGATGTTTTAGATGTGGCAGCGAGGGACATCTGTCAAGTAGTCTGGGATGTTTTGCAAGGTTTGCCACATGCAAAAAATGTAGGAAGAAAGGGCATTATTTGCAAGTGTGTCAGGAGACTAAGGACAAGGAGTACATTGTGTGAAGGAGGAGAAAAAAATTGTGTTGAGTGTGAGAGAAGATGGGATAGTGGATGGTGACAAGCTGGAGATGCCTGAATGCGAGGTTACAGTTGGAGGGAAGAGATTGTCTGTCCTAGCTGATTCGGGATAACCTTATTCTATGGCAGGGGCAAGAATTGGGAAATGGTGGTTGGTGAAGATAAAATTGAGTTGCTTCTGCCTGACATAAACCCAGTCGGTTATGGTGGGGTCAAGAATGATGTTCTTGGATATGCTGTAATGAGAATACAATTTTCAGATAGGGAGAAGGTGGGAAAGGCGTATGTGGTAAAAAAAGGTGAAAGCCTACTTGGGTGGAGACACTATAGAGAGATGGGCATGTCTTTGAATCCCAATACACCTAAAAAAGTGTTACTGCTCTTGATTGATCAGGTACCGGTAAGGTGCTTAGTGCCAATCTTGGGTTGTTAAGAGATTTTGAACACAAAATCATTTTTAAAAAATGGAGCACAACAGTTTGTGAGCAAGATAAGGAAGGTGCCTCATCTGATGATGGAATAACTTCAACGTGAGTTAATGAAGCTATTGGAAGCTGAGTCATTGAAGAGATTCAATGTTGAGAGTGGTTGGCTCCGGTGGGTTTAGCTCCTAAGGATGTAGGAAAAGAAATCAGAATGTGTGTAGGCTTACGTAGACTGAACAAACACATTTGGGTAGACAGGCAGCCACTACCAAACATCTCAGAGACATTAGCTTTGATTAAGGATGCCAAATTGTTCAGTGTCATGGACTTGTCCTCCGCTTGCCACCGGGTGTTGCTTTCATCCAGAGTCTAGGCACCTGACATTATTTGTATCCCCTCTGGGTGCCTATAGGTTCATTCAGATGCCTTTTGGCCTAGCCTCCAGGGCTGCTTGTTTCCAAAGAGCCATGAAGAAAATGCTGGAGGGTTTGCACTTAGTGCTATTTTTCCAGCACAACATTCTGGTTTACGGCAAGGATCAGCAGGAGCATGATAAGCAGTTGTGGGAGGTACTAGGGCGATTATAAAAGGCTGGGTTGGTAATGAAGAAGGAGAAATACAAGTTTCATGTGACCTCAGTGAATTATCTCAGATATACGATCTCTGGTGAGGAAATAAGTCCAAAGTTGGATTTGGCCAATAGTATTGTGAAAGTACCCAGAGAACAGAGACCAGATACGTTCCTTCCTGGGGTTGGCAAAGTGTTGTTCTAAATTTGTCCCGAACTTTCCCAGTTTGTCTTTGCCCTTGAGATTACTGTTGAAGAAAAATTGCAGATTTTTGTGGTCAGATGAGTGTGCTCATGCTTTTGCTACTATTAAGGACAATATTAGGAAACTACCTACACTGGGACATTTTGATACCTGCAAGAAGTCTATGTTGTTAACGAATGCCAATATGCGTGGTTTAGGGGCTGTGTTATCCCGGGTGGTGGATGGTGAATCTAAGGTTGTGGCTTTGCTTCTCGTTCACGGAAGGGAGCTGCGGAACATTACTCTGTAATCGAGTGAGAAGCACTGGCTGTGTTCTAAGCAATTCGTCATTTCATATTCTACCTGTGGGGCATACCAATTGTGATTAGGTCAGATCATCGCCCGTTATGCCAAATTTCCACATGCAGGGAATTAGAGAATTTATCTCCGTGAATTAAGCGATGGATGGAAGGTTTGTCTGAGTTCACCTTTATGGTGGAATATGTGCCTGGACCCAGGAACATGATTGTGGATTGTTTATCGAGGTTACCCATTGATCAGTGAGAGGACAATGATGACACCTTGTTAATTGCATGGGTATGTGAATCTGCAATTGATACCAAAGAATGCTCCGAAGCCAGCATCAGCGATATGGACCGTGTCATTTTGAAAGAGTACATTGTTAATGGATGGCCGGACGATAGGGGTATGCCAGATTCTTTGAGGGAATTTTGAATGTGAAGGACGAGCTGTGCATGGTTGAAGAGAAACTCCTGAGGGGAGACAGGTTGATACCGTCTGGGGATCTAAAAAACAAACTTATTAGTTAGGTACATGTGGGACACCTTGGAAGGAGTCTATCGAAGGCCAGGGTTTATGAATGGTATTGGTGGCCTGGAATGGATTGCCAGTTTGAAGAGGTTGTGAAAGACAGCTGGCAATGTGCAGATAATGATAAGTGTAGAAAGATGTGTACGGCCCCATTGTCTCCAGTTAAAGTTCCCACGGAACCTTGGTCTAAATTTGGACTGGATATTGCGGGGCCTTTTGAGCTTTTAGCTGATAATGAATGATACATGCTACTACTGGTTGATTATACTTCTAAGCGGATGGTCACTAAATGTGTGCCTGCGGTCAGCACCAAAACAGTAATTGAATTTCTTTCTGAAGAATTTTCTAGAAAAGGTATCCCTAAATTTCTTATTACTGACAAAGGTGTACTATTAGTTTCACAGGAGATGTGTCTCTTCCTTAAGGAATTGTCCATTGTACATTACAAGATGAAGTTGTACTCTCCACAAACGAACAGATTGGTGGAGAGCAAGAACAAGTTGGTGAAGAGCTGTGCTCAAAGGGCTTTACAAACCAGTTCTTCCTTAAAGCGTGTGGTAAGAGAAACATGGTGGGCTCATCGTAACACTCCCAACTGTGTATAGTCTGTGTCTCCGTTTACTGCATTGAGAGGTAGGAAACCACATGATAGACTAAGTCTGGCATGGTTAAAATTGTGTGTTGGGAAGGAAGAGGAAAAATGCTCGGAGGAGCATCTTAAATCCAAGAGAATATCTCATTAGAAAAAATGCAAGGTCAGATTTGCTGAGAAAACATGTGCACAGAGATGGTCATGGAAGGTTGGGGAGAAAGTGTTGGCCAGGAAAGCCAGCATGTTGAAAAAAGAAAGTTTTAACTTTATGGGTCTTTTTTATAATTGCAAAGTGAAGGAAGAATGTGGTGGTGTTGGATTCTGGGGATGTGTGGAGCATGTCAAGATTGACAAAATGGAATGATGACAAACCTTTAGGGAACAACAATGTTTCTGTGAGCGGAGGTCACAGTGATCTAATTGATCAGCCAGATAAAGCCTGTGAGGGTACTGTTGGCAATGAATCTACCAAGAGGCCCTGGCAGAGGGGCTATGAGATAGCATAGATATCGGAATACTGCATTGTGGTGTTCTGTTGATCTTTATCTATGTGTTTTTTCCTTAGTTATTTGTGATCTTATTGCAGTTTAAAAAAAAATGATGTGCCTATATAAATATTGTATGGGGGAAGATGTGTTATGATCTGCTCAGTTGTATTATTAATCTGTGACTGGAATGTTATCTCTGTCATCATTGTCCAGGTGACCTGAACAATCTATTTGTCATTGATGACAGCACAATGCAGCATCCACTGGGCTGGGGAAATGTTTTGAATGTAAGTCATTTGAGCCAAGCTGTCTGCGTGGGTTGGTGGTCTTTGATTTTCACTGCATAAATACTTGAAGAGCTGTACTTGGAGTTTGTGTGGTATCTGCAACTTAACAATTTGATGAGGTATAATGTGCAAATTGTCTGTAACATCTTTCAACCAGAAATAGAACTGTATTGCTTTCCAACATTCACCACAAGGTCTAGGGTTGTTGGTGTTATTAAGTAGTTAGGGCTGTGTTCATAGCCCACTTTGTGTTATAAACTAATGACATCAACCTATACTTCTTGTTGTATTTGTTATTTATATTTGTATATTTTTTTATACTCATGTGACCAGAAATGTGTGATTAGTAGTATTAGGCAGCATTTAAAGCCCAGTTTGTGTTAATAACCAATCATATTAATGCTTTCATAGCATTTCTTTTGTATTTGTCTGTTGGTGTTCATTGTCATGTGATCAGAAAAGTATGTTTCATATACCTCTGTAATACTTAGGAAACTTCATTGCTGCAGCCTAGTTTATTTTCCTATATCATTTTGTATTTTGGTAGTATTGTGCTACATTAATAGCCCAAATTCTATATTAGCCAACCATTGTCCTCATTTCAAAATGTATTTGTTAATAGTAAATGCCTTCCTACTGGCCAATCACCTCACTCTGTATATATTTGTTTTTCCTGACTCTGTGTTCCTCGTTCTTCATCATTATTGTAAGTCATTGCATGTGCAAGATGGTTTGTGTTTTGCTTGTTGGGCCCAGTTTCATTTTTTTGGGCCATAGAGTATGCCAAGAAAGCAAATTCTGAAGCTGCTTTGGGTTTGAAAGGAGTAGACATATGCTGAAAGAAATATCTGGAAGCAGAAGTAAGGAGAGTAGGTTTATTCCATAACAAAGTTCACCCACGACCACGACGTCCTGCTGCTACGGATTCAAGCACAAAACTAACTGTTGCTTGAAGAACCGCTGAGCAGTGAATGGCGCAGAGCGTGTAACACATTTTAATTACTAACATGTTGACACACGAGATGATCGCACGCAAGAGCCTCGTTGAAGGCAGCATGAGCTGCATTTATCTCATGCACAGAACAATAACATCACTACAACATCTTTCTCCTTAACAAATGAAAAATAAAAAATATATACCTATTAAAGTAATAATCTATCATTAGTAGAAGCAAAATTATGATATACAATGCAATTTTTACAGAATCAAAAATATAATAAAAATACTAAATTATTCTAGAACATAATCTTTGTATTTCTCTGGTAACCTTCTTGTGCGAATAAAACTTTTCCTGCACGTTGCTTAACCTTTGTCACACAATTGTGTAGTTGTAGGGGTAACTAAAGAGTGTGTTTCACTCATAAGAGAAGGAACAGGTGTTTAGAAAGTTTCTTCATTTTGACGTTTTTGAGAAACAACATCTTGTAACCAATTGTAGGATTGTGAATGACCTGCATTTGACCCATAATGGTTAGAAATAATGTCAGCTTGAGAGTTTGAAATTAAAACTAAATTCCTTTTGTTCTACCACCCTTTGTTGAGTAAGAAGGCTGAACCTTTGGCTACTTTGCAAACTTGAACTGGGGAAGAAAATCTAGAAGAACCCTTCACCACTTTTTTGGGCTTTTTAATTAACACCCAATCGCCTGCTTTCAATGAATCTCCACTAAAGTGTTTGTTTGAGTCAAACTGACTTTTCATGGTTTCTTGAATGTTCTTCACTCTGTCTCTAATCACATCTAATGAATCAACTTTCTGTTCAGATTTGTTAGATAAACATGTGGGGAATAAATTGGAATTTTCCATTCTACCTCTCAGCAACGTGAAAGGTGCAACCCCAGTGGTGGAATGGGGAGTGGTGTTGTAGGACCAAACTTTATCTTTCAAATACTCAGCAAAATCTAGATTTGACGCAATGGCAGTTTGAATACCTTCCTTGATAAGTCTGTTACCTCATTCAACTAGACCATTTGAAGAGGGACAATAAAGCGCGACCTTCAAATGTTGTATGTCGTGATGTGCTAGGAATTTACACATTTGTTGAGATGAAAAGTGCGTACCATTGTTAGTGACCAATGATTTAGGTGAACCTTCAAGTTTAAAGACATGTTCTAAGAACTTGATAGTGTTCTCTATAGTGGGTACATCACAAAACCAATAAAACATCCACTTAGAAAAATAATCAACCAATAAAATTAAGAATTTATTGTGTGTGGGCAGTAATTCATATGGTCCAGAAAAATCTATAACTACTTTGTCCCACGGGTCGCATGGAAAAGGTACAGGATGTAAAGGTGTTTGTAACATCTTCCATCTTTTATCAGATAAAACACATTCTGAGCATGTTTCAATGGTAGATTTGACTTGAGCTTCAATGGAAGGCCACCAATAACACTCCTTAATCCTCTTACAAGTTTTAGAAATACCAAGATGGCCTCGATGTGCTAGCTGAATGATTTTCTTGCGTAAATTCTCAGGGGGAACGAACAGATCATGACGCATGATGATTTCATCAGCAATAGACAGCTCCTCAGCGACATGAGCAAATTTCTTCAAGTCACAAGACAGCGTTCTAGTTGCTGGCCAACCCTGAACAATAAATTGTTCAACTTTTTGGAGGTTGTGATCTTTGTTATTTTCTTCTTTCTATGTATGCTCGGAAATAGTGGGGAACTCAACAACAGCATCTATGGCTGTCATAACACACTCAGAAATGTTATTGTCACCTTCATTCTGAACATTTTCTAAAGACATTCTGGAGAGGCAATCTGCTCTAAAGTTCTTCCCTCCCGGTAAATGTTTGATTACAAAATGGTATTCTTGCAAGGTTGAGAGTAAACGTATAAGTCTTGCAGAGGCCAGAGCCGGAAAGAATGTAAACCAAGGGTTTATGGTCAGTGAAGATAACAAATTCTCGACCCCAAATATAAGATCTAAACTTCTGAATAGCCCAAACACATGCAAGTGCTTCTCTTTCAATTGTGCTATAAGGTGTTTCTGGAGGTAGTAATGTCCTTGAGGCGAATGCAATTGTATGTTCCTCATTTCCCACCCACTGAGAAAGAACAGCTCCTAATCCAGCCAAACTAGCATTAACATTTAAAAAACATCTGCAATTATCTGGAAATGGACGGAGAGCAGGGGCACGTTCAATAATGACCTTGACCTTATTAAAAGTGTCTTGCAAATCATCACTCCATGAAAATTTTGCGCCTTTCCTAAGTAATGCTCGAAGGGGTTCAACTATCTGGGCATAACCATGTACAAAGCGAGCATAATACTCAGCCAAGCCAAGAGGTGACGCTTCACGTACTGCTTGGATTAGTGAAAGTTTAGGTTTGATGCCTTCTGTAGACAGTGTGTGACCCAAATAATCAAGAGTTTGAACGCCAAACTTACATTTCTCGTGTCTGATAGTCATACCAGAGGAGGACAATATGTGTAACACTTTGGTCAAGGTGGAATTGTGTGCCTCGCGACTGCTGGTGTGGACCAAAATATCATCATGATATGCCTGAACTCCAGAAATGTTTTTGAAAAGCAAATCCATGAGCTTTTGGAATGGTAGCCTGAGATATTTAAATGCCCCAAAGGGAGTGATAAAAGTGGTGAGTTCTTGAGAATCTACACTAAGGGGAATTTGGTGATATGCGGATCGTAGATCAATTAAAGAAAAGTACTTGGAACCTCCAATGCCAGCTAAAAGATCATGAATCTTTGGAAGGGGGTGACAATCTATGATGATGTTCCTATTTAATGAGCGCAAGTCAGCACAGAGTCTCACTTCGCCTGATTTTTTTTTTGCAAACGACGATGGAAGAAACCCATTGAGGTGAATCACAAGGAACAATGATGCCTTCAGAACAAAGATTATCTAAAACTTTCTTAAGATCATCTCTGGCACTGAGGGGTAAAGGTCTAACTTTGTGTACTACTGGTTGGGCATTTGACTTGAGTCTTATCTGATGTTCAAAACCCAAAACAGTACCAATTTTATTAGTAAGGACTAAAGGAAACTGATTAATAATATCATTGACATCAGTGGGAAGGTCTGAAAATGAAGAAGTGTTAATGGCCAACGTGTCAATACAGTCAGTATCATCTGTAACATACCCTTCTGGTAAATCACCAAGAACAATAGGGTTATCTGAGCCAGGCTTAAGATAAATTCCCACCTTTGCAAGATCCTGCCATCTAACAATGTATCTACCTTTAATTGCAACATAAATTTTTGTAAAAACATGACGTCCTAAGCATATTAATTTAGATTTAAAATATCCAAGCATGTCAATTTCATTTTCCCCAAATGCCTTAGGGTTGATATCTGTTGGAGTGAGTGATATGGAATCATGCCAAGTGTTTACAAATGAGATCTCTGAAAGGATTGTGATAGGAGATCCGGAATCAGCCATGGCTGTAAATGGAAACTCTGAAATAAAAATCTCACACCAAGGACCTTTAGCAGAACCAACATCACAAATAGCATTACATTCAATTGTCACAACAACATTAGTGAGCTTTTCTGAAATGGTTTGTAAATCTTCAGCTATGTCTATGTTGTTGATTTTCACTGGTCTCCTTGCTCTGCATACTCCTTGAAAGTGTCCAAATTGATTAAACACAGTACATTTCTTGCCTATAGCTGGACATAGAGGAGAATTTCCAATATGTGATTTTGAGCCACATCTGTAACATATTAAGTTTTTCCTTTGGAAGTTTCTTCCAGAATTGGTAAGTTGAAATAGCAGAGACATTTGCTTCAGGTTGGTTGGTAATAGAATTTACGGAATGTCCATCGTGAATGGCTTTAGATGAGACCATAGAACGTTCAATTGATTTGGCTATATCAATGGTTTCAGATAATGTTGGGTTTCTGCAACTTAATAATCTTTCTTGAATTTTGTGCGAAAAACATCTGAATACAAACTGGTCTCTTATTGCGTAATTAGTATTTGCGCCAAATTCACTTGTAGAAGCCAGTATTCTCAATTCTGCAATGTATTCCTCTACTGTTTCTTCAATATTTTGTTTTCTTTTAAAGAAACTGTGGCGTTCTAACATAATACTTGGTTCCTCATCATATTGTGTAGTTAAGCGAGCAAGTGCCTCTTTGTAAGGGTCCCAATCATCACCAGAAGCAATGTGAGGTAAATTATCAAAGACTTTTTGTGCTGCGAGACCAATGCAACTATATAGAGTGGCAGCTTTACGAATGGCTGGGTACTTTGTAGCATCAATTGCTACTAAATAATTGTCAAAAATGTTAATCCATTGATGCCATTTGACACTATGTTTGCCAGGAGACTGAAGAAAAGGAGGAGGGGTTGTAATTTGTTGAGATGATGCCATATAGTCAATTAAAATCTGAGCTTAGTACAATATGAATAAATAACTTGAAGAAAAAAAATTATATTGAATGATTTGTAAAGGCACAATGTGAAACAGTACAAGCAAATAAGGTGCCTAAATTATGAGTCTGTATATGAAAACAATTTAAATTCAGTTGCAAGTAATAAAGTTGAAAGTACCTGAAAGGAAGCTGACAGCACAAAAGTCAAAGCAATCGATACAGGCTCCAATTGTATTAAATACTTCCTTTTTTAAATCTTCTTGTAATAATTAGTGTGTGAAAGCGCGTTAAAATTGGAAGCTGTTCCTTTAAATACCTGAATTGTAGCAAGCCGGTAGCGTAGATAAACAGCTCGTATGAGCGCGGGAAAATTGTGTTCTGTTTCTTTAATTTCCAACTTGTAGAGAGGACGTAACGTTGGAGATCGACGTGCGCGATCTCGTTTTGATGTGAGGCAGCGCTCCTCCTGTGAATGTGCAACAAACAGGAAGGCGGAAGTTGGTAATCCGTAATGAGATTCAGATGAAAGTGAAGATGAGTGCGTCTCATCTAGCCTTTACCATGGAGTACGGGAAAGAGCCAGACTCCGACACACGTCCTTAAATTGGAGTAGAAGAGCGATGTGCCTCCGAGTGAATCCGTGCAAATGAAGAAATTGGTGGGTGGGTGAAAAGTTTAATCGAGGCTGTGGCGGTAAAAGCTGGGCCTGAGGTCCCGGAGTGGCGGCCCACTGATCGCGCTCCCCTGGAGGCAGGGAGTGAGTCCGGACGGGAGGTCATCGAGACACGCACTACAAGGAGCGGGGCTGAATGGTGCTTCCCGTCGGGAGGAGAGGGCGCGCGGCGGCAGAAGAGAGTGTGGGGCAGCGAGCCCTGCCATGCGAGGTCCCAGTTGTGAGGCCTGTGTGGGCCTCGATTGAAGTTAGTGGAGCCACACAGCACCTGAGAGACTGGAGGGGGCTGGGGGCCTGGTTCGACTTGCTTCCGTGCAGCCTGCACTCCGGGCTGGATTTGGCGCCTGGGAACACCCCCCCGCCCCCTGCAGCCAGTATGCGAGATGTTCTCCTGTGGGGGACGATAATGAACCCTACCCTGCAGATCCGAGCCTGCGCCACGACACACGGACGTGAGGAGCTTGGAGACCCTAGTAGTGGGCAGTGATTGGAGCGCCGGAGGTACTTGTGGCAGGGCCTGGTGGGTGTAGCGGCGGTCACCCTGAACTTTGTGGGAGGAGGCTAGACGTGCCACTCGGGGGTGACCCGTGCCCCCCCACCCCGGGAGACACCCTGGGGTGCGGTGGGCTGAGAACTCGGGACTATAGGTTGTCGGAAGAGAGGTATAATTGGACCTCCCTTGCGCCCCGGCTGGCGAAGCGAGCGACGGGTTAGGAGACGGAGGCAACCAACTTGAAGACTCTGCTCAGATAGGTGCTGGGCCGCTCATTGGCAACATTGACGGCTAGCGATATCTGTGATAGACTCAGGTTCTGCACGCATGGCGGTGGGTGGCAAAGGCCCGAAAGCGAATGCTCAGAAGCAACTAGCCAAGTTCACCTGGTCTAAGGCAGGAGATAAGGGTGAGCTACCACACATGGGAAAAGAGGAGGGACCGGCTGTCCCTAAGCAGGGGCCGGAGCCGACGCTGCACGATGCCATGGCGGCGATTAGCGGAGTGCGCACGTCACTGGACTCGGTTACTGTGGAAGTCTCACTCATCAGGGCGGACTTTAGGAAGATGGACGACCGGGTGAAGGAGCTGAAGATAGCTACTACAGCCCTGCAGACGGATACGTCGGAGCTCCAGTCACAGATGGTTGAGATGCAAAAGAAACAGGACCGAATGGCGCAACAACTGGATGATTATGAAGGCCGCACCCGCCGCAATAACATACGCATTTTGGGGGTTCCGGAACGGGCGGAGGGGCCGGCCGCTGACCTCTATGTTGAAGAACTAATCACTACGCATCTCAAGCCCAAGACCCTGTCCAGCTATTTTTCGATAGAACGGGCTCACAGAGTGCCGGGAGGAAGGCCCAAGCCGGGTGCCCCCCCAAGACCCCTGATAGCCAGAGTCTTCAATTGTCGGGACAGAGACATCATCCTACAGACGGCAAGGTCCAGTCCTCCCTTGAAGGTAGATAATTATGAAGTCGCCTTCTTTCCGGACTTCACGGCCAAGGTCCAGGCCCAACGTCGAAGTTTCCAGGCAGTGAAAAAAGAACTCCGTGGCCGTGAGGTGAAGTATGCAATGCTTTTTTCGGCGAGGTTGAGAGTGGAATGGGAAGGCAAAACGTGATTATTCGAGTCGCCAGAGGAGACATGGGACTGGATGGAGGGTTGGAGCAAGGCTGGTAGCCAAAGGAGAGACCGGGCGAGTAGATCGGGCCTGCAACGAAACAGCAGTAAAGAGGTGCGTGATGGCGACTCGGCGGGCACTGGAGGTCCTGCTCTTGAGCGGGAATGAGACGCCCATCGACGATCCTGGACGGTGCCGAACCAAGCCTGCAGAGTAAGAGGGGTAAAGCGGGGCCATGGCTCCAGCTGCGACCTCACATAAGATACTGAAGGAGGGACGATGGTTACCGGGTAAAGTATCGTGAACTTAAAGATACAGTTCGCCCAAGACTTTAGGGAATGCACAATGTGGATGGCAATGACTCAGAATTGTGATATGTAGATGTGGGGACGGGACTTGTTGACCCCGCGCTTTTTCAGCATTTTGGGTAGGGAGAGAGGCACTCTGCCCTGCTCGGGGGTGGGTAGTTTTAAATCCGCGGGCAGGGGGGCAGGGAGGGGGCGGTTTTGGGGGGTGGGGGGGTGTTATCGTAGTCAGTTGAAATGCAATGGTAGGGTTTGGATACGTGATGGTATTTATGTTGGTTCCGGTTGTGACAGACACCAAAATGATGAAGTTGCTCCTGTGTGTAGGGTGCATTATGACATCTATGTTGTACTATTGACCTGTGAGGTAGTCGATACTAACGTGCCATGGGATGGGGGTTGATGGGGAAGTAGTACTCTCAGTCCTCTCTTGGAATGTGAAGGGCCTGGGTGACAAAATAAAGAGGGGGATTGTGCAACAGTATCTCAAGAGGCAGGCTCCGGACCTGGTGCTACTGAAGGAAACTCACCTGGTGGGTAGCAAAAGCAAGGCCCTTACTAGATGGGCATATAAGCTCTTAGTCAATGCTGACTATACCACTGGCTCCAGAGGTACGTGTGTCCTGGTTAAAAAAAGCAAGCCCCTGATTATCCATAGGACGTGGGCAGACCAGGGAGGACAATTTGCTGTGGTGGAAGCCCAATGGGAGGGAAGAGCCCTAAATGTGGTTTCTGCCTACCTGCCACCAGCACTGGGGAGGGTGGCCCTGGCAGACCTGGGTAGAATACTGACGGGACTCCCTGAGGGCACACTGATAATGGGGGGGGGATTACAATTTGCCTATGGACGATATGATCGACAGATACCCACAGAGGCAGGGGGCCAGGCCCAATGACCTTATGGCGGAGTTTACTGCGGCACTAGGTCTTTCAGATGTGGGACGGGAGCTACAAATGGCGGGTCCTGGGTATACGTATTATTCTAGTGTGCATGGCAGTCTTTCCCGGATTGACTACTTCCTAACGCACACGGCCTCTATCGGTAGCTTTAGACACCCGCGAACACTGCCCAGAGGAATCTCGGATCACTCTCAGTGGGAATTGAGTTCACGCATGGAGAACGTCAGGCCCGTAATACTATAGTTATTAACCCGTGGCTGTTAAAAAAATACCAGATATTAAAGAAGAACTCTGTGTACAGACACGGAACTATTGGGCCGAAAATGTGGAATCGGTGGACTCTGCACAGATCATTTGGGAGGCATAGGAGGTGGTCCTAAAGGGGTATGCCTTGTCTTTAAAAACGACGTATGTCGCCAAGAGGCGTCAAATATTGGTTCAATTGGAGAAGGAACTCCAAGAGCTTGAGGCGGACCATGAAAGGGACCCCTCCGAGGATGCACAGCATAGACTGACCCTAAAACAGGATGAATACAGGTTCAAGGCGCGCGAACACATGATGGCCACCCAAAGTGCGACTCACCATAGGTTATATGAAATGGGAGATCGGGCCGGGAGGACTCTGGCGTGGTTGGAGAAGAGGGAGCGGGGCGCAAGATGGGTGCCCCGACTCTCACTGCCCGACGGGAAGGTTCTCCATCACCCCAAAGATATTGCGGAGGCCTTCGCGGATCACTTTGAAAGAGTCTATTCTCCTTCCACAACGTATATGGAGGAGGACTCACGCCAACTTCTGGCAGACAGTGATGTGCCGGCTCTCTCAGAGCTGGATAGAGATGCACTAGACGCGGACCTGACTGATGAGGAAATCCACAAAGCCATCGGTCACATTAAGTCGGGGAAGGTGATGGGGCCAAATGGCACCCCCATAGAGTTCCTTAAGGTCGTAGCTTCTCAGATTGTCCCACACCTGCGTGCAATGTATGAGGAAAGCTATGACAAGGGGTGTCTGCCGGTATACAAACGTATTGCTAGTATAGTAGTTATTCATAAGTCGGGAAAGCCGGTGGACGACTGTAGTTCTTACAGGACAATCTCGTTGATAAATGCGGAAGCTAAGGTTTTGGCGAAAGTACTTGCTTCGCGCCTTGGAACGGTGGTCTCTTTCCTGGTCCACCCGGATAAGTCGGGCTTTATGCCAGGAAGAAATACGGCTCTTAACATTCGCCGACTGCATAATGTGATGGCGCGCAGGGCCTTCCTAGAGGAAGATGCAGTTATCCTGTCCTTAGATGCCTCCATGGCTTTCGATTCTATCGAATGGCCATATTTGTTTGAAGTTCTCAAAAGGGTTGGGCTTGGCCCCAAATTTATTCGGTGGGTGAAACTACTCTACACTGACATCCAGGGGCAGGTCAGAGCTAACAGCCATACTTCCCGGGTTTCTACGCTTAGGAGGGGCACGAGACAGGGATGCCCAATCTCCCCACTGCTGTTTTCCCTTATGCTGGAACGACTCGCGGCTTGGATCCGCCGTGATGTTATGATACGGGGGCTCCGATGGACTTTGGAATGCGAAGATAGAATATCCTTGTATGCTGATGACATACTGCTATACCTTGCATCCCCCTACAGGTCCATGTGTACTGTCCTTGATATTTTTAAAGGCTTTGGGAAATATTCGGGGTATGCCATCAACTGGGGCAAGTCGGTGCTGTTTGTGTTACATGGGCAAGTTCCCCGCCTCCCCAGGGACTGTGCGTTGGTAGTCGCAGTGGACGGTTTTCAATATTTGGGAATCTTCATTACGTCGGACCCGGTTCTCTTTTATAGCCATAATATGGCGACCCACTGACCAGATTGCGGGCAGACGTTAAACACTGGAGATCACTCCCTTTGTCCTTGGTGGGACGTGCCGCCCTCTTCAAAATGCTGGCGCTCCCGCGCTTTCTGTATGTCCTTTAGAATTGCCCACACTATATTCCGGATCCATATTTCACAGCGGTCGAAGGGGAGGTACGCACGTTGTTATGGGATGGTAGAGCCCCTAGAATCGCTCTTCAGAAATTAACAAAGGAATGGTACGACGGGGGGATAGCGTTGCCCGACCTTAGGTTGTACTACTGGGCCTCTCAATTGGTAGCAGTTAATCAGTGGATGTACGCCCTGCCGACCGACCCGGCATATGCTCTGGATAGATACCAGATGGACCGTTCGGGCTATTTGGGTGCCCTGTATTCCCGAACCAAGAGACAAAAGTTTGTTGGCCCAACACGGCACTCACTACAAATCTGGCACCTGGCAAACTCAAGGCGGGGCTGGGCTAATGTTCTCACAAAGGCAACGCCCTTATGGTACACTCAGAAACTCGGCATGCTATGCTATCAACCGGGGTTTGACGGGTGGGATATGATTGGCATTTCGACAGTGAAAGACATGATTAAAAAGGGGGAAATACTTAAGTTTGATGATCTGCGGCAGACATACCAGATGGCTCCAGGGGAGGTCTTTAGGTATCTGCAAATCACACATGCCTTAAGAGCGGCCTTCCCGAGCTGCGAGGACATACCGGACTCGTCGCCTCTGGAGGATCGATTGCTTGATGGGCCATTGCAGTCTTAAGGGATCTCCCTGATATATAAAAAACTCAGTAACAATTTACCGGACAACTTTGGCAAGCTCAAGGAGCAGTGGGAAAAAGATCTGGGGCTGATTGAAGAGGATGATTGGCAACTGGCTCTCATGTCACCTAGGGAGGCAGCAATCACGCTTCGATTCAGACTGATCCAACTTAGGATTCTGCATCGGTCTTAAATGATGGGGATAACTCTAGCTAAAATTGGGGCGAGGCAGGATGACCTCTGTTTGAAGGGCTGCAACCACCAGGCCACCTTCTACCACACGCTGTGGGAATGTCCGATGGTGCGTAATCTCTGGGAGAGGGCCACGACGCATACGCAGTCTGCACTGGGGAAGACAGTAGACCTGACGGCCTGCCTAGGCCTCTTAAACATATGGGTGGACTCGGATCTGACAGAGATTGAACAGCAAATGGTGACGCTGGGGTACACTTTGGTAAAAAGAGAGTTGGCTGGGGTGGAGTGACACCCCCTGCTATATCGGTGTGGCTGAAGGAATTGGACAAGTGCATGATTGCGGAAAAGGAGGTGTTCATAACTAGGGGGTACCCGAAGAAATGGGATAAAAAATGGTCCAAATGGAATGCTTACAGAGGAGAAATTTGTGCATCACCCATGGTGGAGTAGGAAATGCGTGGAGGCAGGGACAGGGATCTGTTTTCTTGAAGAATTTTGTTCAATACCCATGTAGTGTATCAGCGGAAGATTGCAACCACTGAGAATATTTGTCAATAACTTGGATTGTCTGTCATAAACCTTTTTCAATAAAAAAAATATATATATATATATATGTTAAGTTGGAGGAAGAAAGAAAGGCTGCGATGTATAATGTTGTTTTCTTGCTAGTAGGTACTGCAGTACTTCCTAGATATGTCTGCAGTATTACAGAGGTTCTCCATAAACATATATATATTTTTTTTTAAATAGATACAACTACTTTTCCCTACCCATACAGTTTGAAAAATGGCATCATTCTTTCCTGTACATGGCATCAACAGTAATACCTTATAGTTTAGATGGAAACCCAAAACACAGGCAAAGTGTGGAGGAAACAATATGGTTGCCTTTTAATTTCGCAAGGGCTGTCATTAACCAATCAGATTGCGTTTTGTCATCACTAGGTACTGCAAAACACTGCGGACTAATAAATCAATACGTTTTTATTACTTTTTTGCCCTAACTTAAAAACTACTCAAACAATTCACTTCTAATACAATCATAATTATTTACACATCACAATGTATATTCCTGCTAAATTATAATAAAATCGGTTCAACTATTTTACCGCCGTGGCTGAGTACAAAGTCAATGGAAAATGCATTGGTGGAAAACATGTTTTGGGACACCCCCTTTTTTCTTAGCACCCCCTTAAGTAATCACCAGGAAACTTTGCATTGTCAGCCAATGTAGAAAAAGCAATAGGTCTGCAAAGTTTTGTGGAGATTTGTCAAACGATGGCACAGTTATAACCAAGCAAAAATCTGAGGAATTCCTATCTCTGGGAATCATAACTAAACTACAGATTCACTACCACCACCCTATAATGTTTATACATATATATACATTGGAATTTTGTTTTTTCACAGCATGAACCTCTCGACTTGGAGCCACAAAATATATCTATATATATTTTGTGGCTCCAAGTCGAGATATATATCTATTTATATAGATATGTATATATATATTCCCAAAGTCTTACGTATTATATATATATACACACACACATATATATATCTTTTTTGTGGCTCCAAGTCGAGAGTTTCATGTAATCCTGGGCAGTGAACTCCGCTCCGCTCTCGGAGTTTGCGGAGTTTTCTGCACTTCGCGTTCCCCAAAAACCTGCTTCGCCTTGGTTTTTTTTCCTCGCTCGTATTCGTCAACGTTATGTTGGTGAGCGCAAGTGAGGAAAATCCACCTCCTGGTGAGATTTTTGCTCGTTCGTGATCATCAATGTCAACTTGGCGAGCGCAAGCGTGGAAAATCAACCACCCGGCGAGATTTCTCAACGCGGGGGTGGTCAGATTTCTCATTGCGAGTGGTGGCGTATGCTTGCGACCGGTCGCGTTTAGAAACTGTCCATTTGCGTTGAGAAAGCTACAGCTCGAGGTAAAATCTACTCGCGCGGCAGAAAGGAAAGCAGTGCTAGCTCGCGCTGTGCATGGTGCCGTTTGCGATGATTGCACAGTGCGGACAAGCATCCAGCACCGCAAATCAGTGCGAACTGCATTTTTCTATCGCACATCCGCCGCTTGCGGAGCTCCACATAGTGCGGCAGAGTTTTTTCCATCTGCGAACACCACCTAGGGTTAGTTCCATGCAGTGAAAAAACAAAATTCCACAACCTTTGGTTGCCTACCACCAAGCTAGACATAGGTACCCAAATTGGTGGGAAAACCAAGTAATCCTGAAAATAGCGTACTTTTCAATGAGTGACTTGTAAGTCGGAGCCGACTTGCAAGTTCTAAAGCAGTCATTTTTGGTGCTGGATTAGATGGCCATTTTGTGCCTAATGAATGACTTGTGAGTGTCAGGCACTGTAAAAAAAAAAGCCCAATCAAACCCAGACACTAAAATAAGTATCTAGCTTTGCTTGAAATGCGAGCTTTAGCTCACAGATCCTGTGCTGAACCCCTTTGAGCCACGTTCTCTGCAGTTTGGGCATAGGCCTCAGCCACCACCCTGGCCGCAGCCCAGGCCGTGCAATCAACTACTGCAGTGCATGGATGAAGGCTGTGTGCAACTTGGGTGGAGCAGCGATGTCGGGTTGGGTGCAGGGTCTGACACAAGCAAAGTCAAACACCAAAATTGGAGGCTGGGTAGGCAGGATGTATGGCCCTTAAGCCACACTGTTCCTCAAGGTCAAGAACGAAGGCTGTGCGAATCATGGCTTGAGCAGCCACTGCAGGCTAGGTGCAGGGCCCAGCCGCAGACTGCGTTCTGAAGCCAACCCCCACTGTTCATGGCCTTTGGCTATGCACAGCATGGTTGAAAATTAAGGAAATCATAAAGAAAACAGAAAAACAGAAAAAAACACTGAAACACAGTTTTGTATGAGGCTCAAACACACAAAATGATTGAAATTTGCTATTTATGTGTACCAGTGTACACTACATACGAAAGATATAAGACACAGTCGACAGATTTTACCAAAATATCTAACTCGAGAACAGCATGTTGAAAGAACGTGAGTGATTTTGTGTGTGTGTGTATGTTTTTTTCAGTGACTATATCCATGTATATTGTGAATATTAACTCTATATTTTATACATAGATAAGTATGGATTTACAATTCTTAATTCCACATATTACTGCCTTCATGCCTTGTTTTATTGTACATATAATATATATGTGTGTGTGTGCGTGCGTGCATGTAAATATAAATGTATATGTGGAGCAATATATAGCATATATGCAGATGTGCAGAGTATGATGTTGAGGGTGGAGAAGGGCCAAGACTCATGGAAGGTGTATCATATAACAGTCTGCACGTATGCATATATAGACTCTCTCTCTCTCTCTCTCTCTCTCTCTCTTTCTCTCTCTCTCTAATCCTTATGATGCAGTGACAGGCGATATTTTCTTCATTGGTATTCAGACATACAACTCCTGGAGTAACAACACAAAAAAGCAGCCAGGGAAACATCTCTTAATTCGTTTAGGTTGCCTTTTTCATATTTTTTGTCCAGAACAGGAGCTCGTCCTTATCCTTATCCTGATGGGCAGCTCATCTGTCAAAATTCCTCTAGAAGTCAGAAACACGGTCTCTCCTGAGGGTTGCTTGATTATCCAGTGATGACGCGCCAGTCCTGGCAGCAGAGCAAACCCCACTGGCTTCTACCATGCTATCAGTGCCAGGAAAGGTTCACATCTAAAAACAAATCTATTCATCACTTCCTGGCCGAGCTTCTGGGCTGGGCATCCTGCTGTAGGGTGGTGCATCAGATTTCAGAAGGAAAACACTGGCCCTCTGCCAACGCATGCTTTACACATTGTGAAAGGCCCTGCTATTCTTCTGGGGCTCGGTGGCAGCGCGCGCGCTGGCAGCAGCTGCGCATGCGTGAACGGTAAAAGAATGCGCCTCTTCCTCTAAAGACAGGCTACCGTCGAAAGGCCTCTCGATTACTCTTACCCTTTTAATCTAAAAGATTTAATGGCATACGTTTTATTCATATTTTACCATGAGTTTCAGAGCATGATATTTTCTGAGTTATACCATGTTATTTGCTGCAATAGTGTAAAGATGATAAAATACATATATGTTATCACTTTGAAATGCACTTCTACAGTCTTATTTGAATTCGTGCCTCAGCATTTGATAGTCCTAACATTATGATATTTGCCACACTATTGTAAAATTTCTTATCATGCATGCAATGCAGGCAATAAATACAAGGTTACAGAGTGATTTATCATGTCTGTTTCTATATCCATAAGAATACGACAAAGTACAATGTATCATATATTAAACTAATGACACTCTGACCAGACTGAAGAAAAACAGAATATCTAAACCAAAATAATATTCGTCTTTTTATTGAATTTTTTCCCCCTGATTCATACCTACATCAGTTATCAAGGGGTTACCTTTAAGTCATTGGTTGTTTCTATATCCATACCTACACATTTTTCTCAAAAGCAGTGGCCACACATTTGTCGTCGCCTACCCAAGGGAGTGGCCAGAAAACTAAAATGTTCACTTTTAACCATACAACAAATGTGACTGAGTGAGCCAGTGAGGTGAGCAAGCTGAATACTCATTCAGGGAATGGCCCAGTTACTTACTGGTAATCTTCATTACTCCGAGGCCATGTCTTCCTCGATACAATCCTTAAATGGTGAGCGTTTCCCTGTCGTCAGAAGCCTTTTACCTAGCAGACCTAAAAAAGTTCCCCCAAAATGTCCACCATTACCCAGCAGTGCGTTAAAAGAGAGGAACTTATAGATACACTTCTTGTTACATTCCAAGCGTTATAAAAAGAAATAATAAATCCCTTGGACCCCTTGGGAGAGGTGCTCAGGGTTGTATTGAGGACGATCTGATCTCGGAGTAATGAACATTATAAAGTCCTCATCCATATTCCTCAAACAGTCCTTACATGGTGAGCCAATACCCAAGCAACAAGGAGATTAATTAGTTTCCACTCGTAACAAATAACCTCAGAGTACATTCATTAAATGCAACACCTGTGTATTTAATCAAAAAAGTAGTAGCATCTCATTAACCGAGAACTATCCATGTTTGAAGAGTTCTGAACTAAAGACAAGACATGAATGACAAAGTCAGGTGTAAAATCTCCACACAACTGCCGACATGGTGAGAAAGAAATGAGGTAGGAGATTTCCATATAGTAGCTGAACAAATATTCCCGATGGATACCCCATTGAAAGATACACATCAGGTAGATGATCCCGTCAATCTATACTGAACCTGGCATGAGATTTCATACTATTTTAGAATGAATGGTAGTCTTTATCCATCTAGAAATGGTTGGAGGGTAAGGTCGCATGTCCTTATTCCAGAGCCCAAATGCAATGAAAAGAGAATCTGATTGACGAAATTGACCTGGTCTTTCTAGATAAATGGATAAGGCTCTATGTACGTCAAATGTCTGCGATCCTCCTTCCTCAGGGGAGGAAGGATCTGGGAGAAGAAATGTTGGGCTGGGACAGAGAACCACCTTATCTGGAGGGTAAAAAAACAGACAATAGCAATGCTCCTATTTCTCCAACTCTTCTCCTACAACAGATGGCGAAGAAAACTGCATTGTTTGTAAGGAAATTAATTTCTGCAGTTTCCATTGGCTCAAAGGGTGGACCGTGCAACATTCAGAGCACCTGAGGTAAATCCTATGGAGAGACAGTGGACTGCGATGTCGGACTCTGAAGAAAGAAACTCCTTAATAATTTAGAAGCATGTGGAGCCACCGAGGAGACATTTTCTCCTCGGAAAGTCTGAATTACTGCAGGAAACTAGCCTGAAAGAAATTTAATATACAAACCGGGTCACAAGCAGAAGCAGTAAGCCCCTTGCTTTGGCACCAAACCTTAAAATCAAGCCAGTGATGGGAGTACGATTTGCAGGTTGAGAGTTTTTCAGAGAATTGGATACATTCTGCCACTTCATATGACACCCTTGAGCCAACATATTCAGCCTTTCAACAGTCATATCACCAGATTCAAATGCTTGAGAGTGACCAGGGGGAAAGCTGGAAGACTGAGGGACAGATGAATTGGAAACTGCCACAAAGGGTGGGTTGCCATCTGTAGCAAGGGGGAAACTACAGCTTCCTATGCTATCATGGAACCACCGCAAAAAGAACAATTGATGGACAGAATGCAGAACAATGTCATACATTCACCCCAGTACAGAGATATGGACCTAAATCCATAGTTTTTTTGCTCACCATGCTATTCCAGTTTGGACCCAGCCATATGCATATCAGTCTTGAACTTGCGCCCAATGGGAACAGTCCAGCCCAAACTGCCAGGTCAGGTCTTAACTGGACTGGAAACAAGCATCCTAGGACGGGTTTCGGGGTTTCACCCCTCATCAGCCAGGATATCTTGACTCCAGTGGCATGGAAAGCACGGGTCCCATGTCTGGGCATACCCGTCTCACTCTGGGTGACAAATGCAAAAAGAACAATTGATGGACACAATGCAGAACAATGTCATACATTCACCCCAGTACAGAGATCTGAGCCTAAATCCATCTTTTTTGCTCACCATGCCATTCCAGTTTGGAACCAGCCATATGCATATCAGTCTTGACCCTGCGCCCAATGGAAACAGTCCAGCCCGAACTGCCAGGCCAGGTCCTCCCTGGACTAGAAACAGTCATACTAAGACCGGTTTTGGGGTATCACCCCCCATCAGCCAGGATAGCTTGACACCAGTGGCATGGAGAGCACAGGGGCCACGTCTGGGCATACCCGTCACACTCGGGGTGACAAATGCAAAAAGAACAATTGATGGACAGAATGCAGAACAATGTCATACATTCACCCCGGTACAGAAATCTGGGCCTAAATCGATAATTTTTTTGCTCAACATGCCATTCCAGTTTAGACCCAGCCATATGCATATCAGCCTTGACCCTGCACCCAATGGGAACAGTCCAGCCCAAACTGCCAGGCCAAGACATCCCTGGACTGGAAACAAGCATCCTAGGGCGGCTTTGGGGTTTTAGCCCTCATCAGCCAGGATAGCTTGACTCCAGTGGCATGGAGAGCACAGGACCCACGTCTGGGCATACCCGTCCCACTCGGTTCGACAAATGAAAAAAGAACAGTTGATGGACAGAATGCAGAACAATGTCATATATTCACCCCAGTACAGAGATCTGGGCCTAAATCCACCAGCAGAACCCGGGCATCGTCCTCCCAAATCTTTTTTAGTACCCTAGGAATCAAGGGAAAGGGAGGGAAACAGTAAAGAAGCCCCTGTGCCATGGAACCGACAGGACAGCTATTGCACAAGCTGAGGTGCATGAGGCCAGAATTTCGACAACATGTGCTTGGACTTTGTGGCAAAAAGGTCTCGCCAGGTCCGAACCAAACCATCAAACAGTCTCCTGAATGGTCTGAGAGGAATGACACAGAAGTTGTGAAGATGTAAACCTCCGACTGAGGAGATAGGTAGGTCCATTCTCTTTCCCCAGAAGACAAAATGCTACAAGAGAGAGGAGATTCTGCTCACAGACCTGTCTCCCAGGAAAGGAGAAAGGTAGTTAATTGCATCCTCCCCCTCAGCAGTTGATGTAAGCCCAGGTTAGCTGACTGTCTGCTTGCACATACACTGCATGATTCTGAATTAAGGGAAGAAAGTGGTGCGAGGCTGCTTAAACTGCAGCCAGTTCTTTCCAGTTGTAAAAGTTGGATATCTCCCAAGGGCTCCATTTGCCCTTTATCTGTGAGGTTCCCACAACTGGCCTCCAGCCTATTTTGCTGGTATCTGTAGATAGTCTAGCAGGAGGAGTGTACTGTGTTGAAAACTCCTGCCACCATTGTAGAGCCTGTCGAATACCAGGAATTACTGGATTTGCAACGTCATAGTGTTGAGAAAGAAGGCCCCAGTGCTGCAGAATGTGCTGGACATCCATCCATCCTCCCTTCTCTTCTTCCACCCATCCGCCCATCAATCATCCATCTTTCAACACATACTTCTGTGCATCCATCCATCATCTCTCCAACCATCCATCCATACTTCTTTCCATCCATCAACCCTTCCATCTATCATTCTGTACATCCCTCACTTCCTTCCTCCATTTAATGCTTCCCCCCCTCATGGCGTCATCATAAAAAACTGGGGAGTTAATGATGCCCCTGTACCTACTATTTTGGCACACCACACTACAGAAAAAGAATCAAGGAGAAACACAGGTTTACAGGTGGCATTGAAGCTGTGGGCACAGTGAATCCATGAAACTGTACACACCACAATATTTCGTCAATTGCACGCCCGTGGGTGGATGAATTGGTGACAGTCTTAAACCTCTATTTTATGAGGCAACGTGTCCTAGAGATAAGGCACCTTGCAGTATATCAAGATACAGTTAATTTAGAAAGTACAGACTCAATAATTGAGTTTTAGAGCAGGAATACAATTATTACAAAACTTATACGGTGCAGATGCATAAATTATCATTCCCATGAAGGCCATGAAGGCCCTCAGAATATTGTGCAAATCAGAAAAATGCGAAGTGCCTTGTGAGCGGTATAATCAGTAACAACATGGGCAGCATCCCTAGTAGCATCGGAAAGTCTTCTGGCTTACCCCCAAAATCTGGGGTTTATATACAGTTTTCTTGCATAGAAAACCATCAGAATCTGCAAAATCATCATGGTGTGAGCAAAAGAATTATACTCTAAGCAAATCAGAGCATGTTTTATAAAACATCATGTTGCCTCAGCATCTAGGCACTATTCCACTACAAGAAAATTGATTTTGCCCACTCTATGCTAATGTCATCCGGAGATAGCAGGACAGCTAGTTACATGAACAATAGCAAAATATTATAAAGGAATTCTGTTAAAAATCGGGTCTCTTGTTGGCAGAGGCATGCACCCTGTTCAAGTAGGGACCAAGACCCTAGTCAGGGTAGTCACAACACAATTCTAAATTATCCTGTGCTCACCCCCTGGTAGCTTGGCACATCGCATGCAGGCTTAACTTAGAAGGCAATGTGTAAAGTATTTATGCAATTACTCATACAATGACACAATAAATACACCACAAAAAGACTCCAAAACAGTTTAGAAAAATAGAGAATATTTATCTGAGTAAAGCAAGACCAAAACAATGAAAATCCATCAAGTAGACGTTGAGCTATATAAGGTTGCAGAATTATATGCAATAAAGCATTTAGAAACAGGTAGCGCTAACAAAGTTACTTCAGGTCGCAAGGAACTGGTGCAAATCCTAAGTTCAGGCTGACTGCGGTGGAGTGAGGGACTGCTACAGGGACCCACTTTTGCCAGCTAAACATAGTACCTTGGTTCCTGGGGCAAGGTCAGCGCAGTGAGGCTGTGCATCATCCGGCGTTGGTCCCGAGAAGCTTTGCGGCGAGGCTTTGAGCTGCTTCTCATCAGACTTTCCAGATGTGATGAAACATGGTGAATACAGAAATTGAAGGAGAAATCATTTGAAAATGAAATAAGAATTGTTCTTTGAAAGATTGGAAATTGGATGGGCTTTCTTCAAACCCCATGGAGTGTTGAGTGGGGATGCTGTGTAAGGTTTTTCACAGTGCAATTTTTTAGTATATTCACTTTCTAAAATTGGAATTTCTAAAATAGTTATGTTAAATCCCATGTGACCATTAATCATTTATCACTACCATTCCAAAGATATGAAACATGGAAAAGCTACTCCTTTCTGATCAGGAATTACAGCTTAAAGGTTTTTTAAGGAATTCTCAATTCTAGCCTATGAGAGGAGTAGGCCTCATAGAGTGAAAAACGAATTTAGCTGTTTGACACTACCAGGACATATAAACCATAGACGTCCATGTGTTGTCTTGTTACTTACCGCCCGGTCCTTTGGGTTACCAAGGGCCTTCCTTAGGGGTGACTTATATGTATAAAAAGGGAGTCTAAGGCTATGCAAGTAGCTTTAAATGGCAAGCCAAAGTTGCAGTAAACTGCACACACACCGACACTGCAGAGGCAGATCTGAGACATGGTTAAGGGGCTACATATGTGAATGGCACAATCAGTGCTGCAGGCCCACTAGTAGCATTTGATTTACACACCCTGGCCACATGTAGTGCACTTTCCTAGGGACAAAGAAGCAAATTAATTATGCCAATTGGGTATAAGCCAATGTTACCATGTTTAGGGGAGAGAGCACAAGCATTATAGCACTGGTTAGCAGTGGTAAAGTGTGCAGAGTCCTAAATACAGCAAAAACAAGTACAGGAAAATTGAGAGAGACAGGCAAAAAGTTGGGGGAAGACCACCCAAATGCTGTCAGGTTTAACAAATTCAATACATCAACCTAGTGGAAGGGCCTTAGGAGAGTGCAACAAAGCTGTGACCATATTGGAAAGTTTTGTTTGTGAACATCAAGAACAATGTCAATGGAAATAAACAAACATGACTATGCATGACAGCGTGTTACATAGATAATGAACAGTGAACAACATACAGGAGGGGACATTCATTTTGAACAAGATGGCATTGAGGGCTGGTTAACATAAGCCAGAAAAATACACTTAATCAAGACATAGCAAATTTGTTTCAAATGCAATAGAACCATTCCAGTGTACATGTGAATCCGAGAATAAATCCGCAATCTGTACATTATTAATAACACATAAAATTATAACATGCAAAAAAACTTTCACACAGGGCAGCAGACATTTCGTGTCATGCTGTTAAGGGTCGAATCTGCCGTATTTGTCAAGCATACCCCTAACCAATTCAAGTTGTTAACAATACAATAACGTTCTACTTTCACAATTTTAAAAGGGTGTAGGGAACAAGTTACATAAGGCCAGATGTGCTAAGGTTTTTGTGTTCCTACATTGTCAGAATCACTATATCAGGCCATTTGCGAATGCCAAAGCCCCTTTCTGTATATACAAAAGGCACTTTGGTCAGTCCAAATTGCGATTCCTTCCAATTGATTCCAAATCAGAGATCTCAAATAGAGATTTCCAAATTGGGATTCACAAATTGTATGTATCAAGGATTTCCTAATTGCGACTAGTCGCAAAATGCAATTTTTGGAAATGCAATTACCACCAAATCCAATCAAGTGTTAATCAGGTGCAACCGATATAAAGTGGCTCTAAATGGTTCAGGGACTTTCACAATGGCAGATTTGTATGCTTTGGCAAGGAGGATGAGGATTTTGGCTGGTATGCAGCGAAGGAGACAGGAGAGGATTTTTAGGGTTCGGGTAACCCTTTTTGATCAAACTGAGGAGGAGATATTTGAGAAGTACAGGCTTAGTAGTCAGGTCATTTTGGATTTTATAGCAGATTTACATCTACAGTTACTGACGCCCCCACAGACAGAAGCAATTGTATTCTACTGCACGTGCAGGTAATGTGTTGCCTACACCAGCTAGTGTCTGTAACTTACCAGGAACTAATAGCGGTAAGAGGGGGAGTAAAGGGCATTGCCATGTTTTGTCCACAGGCTTCTTGATATTATATTGTTTAGAAGTAAAGATTATATTTATTTTCCGGTATCTCAGAAGGACTAACATCATACCAAACTGTTATTTTATCATATGACATGTTTTCCTAATGTCATTGGATGTGTTTATGGTACACATTTTGCCATCTGTCCACCATCTGCAAATAAATGTATCTACAGAAACCACCAAAATATGTGCAGTGTTGCATAATCTTGTCATGAGAAGGTGTCTTCACAATGTGGAAATTGATTTGAGTTCTGATCCTGAGGAAGGAATACGACAAGTACAACCTCCAAGAGGATGGATCTTCTACTGCTGAGGGTAAAGCTCATCATGCAGAGATTATTAATATTTTTTTTAAGGTATGTAAAAATAAAATACGGTAAATAAATGCATGAATACATGTATGTGATTCTTTTGATCTAAAGAAATTCCTTTTATTACTGAATCATATTAGTCTCATTTTCTACAGAAAAAAACAATGTATACAGACACAAATTTGTCCTATCTAGTTTTGTTTTATCAGCAAAAAAATACTCATCAGGAAGTACCATGTGAGAGATACAAAAACACACCAATGCTTTTTCTTGATCTGCTCACACTGCTTTTCTCTGCATTACTTCCCTCTGGAGTACTATTAACATCTGAGTGGATGTATATTGGTGTGTGTGCCTATGGTTGGAGACATCAGGCACTAGAGACTACTTAGGATTAATGCCTCATTACTCTCACCAACCCCTAAATCTGCAGGGCCAGCTATAGTACTGGTCTGCATATTTTCTAATGCAGATGTGACCTGCACTAATCCACGTGCCACATTTTTACAACAGTGGATTTGACTATTTACAGTGCACCTGCATAGCATGGTAGTGGCTTGTGGTAGGAGGTGGATTGATCTGCTCAATACCTCAAGCCTCAAAATATTCTGGTGATGCCTATGCCTTTAAAAGCTATGGTATTGTTGCATTTCTGTAATGAGCTTGTACACTGAGTCTGTGAGTTTAGCAAAGTTGTGGTTCATCACATTTTGCCGATCCTTAACTATTTTCCTATAACTTTCTTGGCTATTACATAATCTTGACATAGTATGATTCATACACATCATTTGTTGCTCTGCATTTTTTATATTTCTTGCTTGCAGGCACTGCAGAGAGCATAGAGGTATCTAGCCCCGAAACAACTGAGATGTCTTATCCATCGGAAGAACATCAGTATTGCGAGAAGGGATGGCATTACGATGACGTTGCAACAGCCTGCTACACATCTGTTTGCTTTCCAAAGATGATGGGTTGGTTTCCCTTCCTGTGGTTGGTTCATCTGTAACCTCTTTAAAATCAGGGAGCCGTAAAGCGGTAGCATGTGTTTGTGTGGCATATAACTCTGTGGATTCCTCATTTTCACAAGGATCTTCTATAGTGACATCCTGCTCACTATCATGCACTCTAGGTTGTGGCACAAATGTGAAAAATATGTAGATGCACTTTACTATACTCTTTATTTATATTGTATTCATAATAAAAGTTTGTTAATTCTACTTTTTTTTTCTGACTATTTCATTGCGACATTTTCAAAAGTGCTAACAATGTACATGTGTTTCTCCACATAATAAGATAGATTCTATGTACATCTCCCATAATGCATTAGTAAATTATGAAGAACTTATACATTGATTATTTTCTAACAGTGAGATTGAGTTAGTAATTAAATATGCTTACATAGCAACGGACATGGCACACTTAGAGCAAATAGGAGATAAAGACACAGCGTCATTAATTGAAGCTATGGATGCTTGTGATCTAAAAATTCTTAGCTCTGATCCCACTCATCGTGGAGGGTCATACACTGGATGCGCTGTTTTCAAACAACAAAGATATCTCAAGTCTTGAAGAACTCCCTCCGGATTGGTCTGATCACTCGTCCGTCTTCTTTAAGATTCAGTTTCCGTGCTCTCAAGGATCTCCATTGGTTGAGAGACAAAAACAGGATCTAATTTAAAGCCCTTTGCCTGACCTACAAGGCTCTCCATGATTCAGGACCCTGGTTTCTCAAGAAAGCCCTATCATGGTATACTCCCTCAAGAAATGTAAGACCAGCAGGCTCTTTCAGAGCAAATACTATCAGATTTAAAAAATCTAAGTGGGGTGGCAACAGCTTCGTGGTTAGAGCTGCGACAGCCTAGAATTTCCTTCCACTCAATCTCAGATCAGTTCCCTCCCTATCTCAATTCAGGAAGCTGCTGAAAAACTGGCTTTTTAATCAATGAGTTCACTTGTACCCTCTCGCTGTTTACCGCTTCAGCGCCAAGACACCCTTGGGTAATGGCTGCGCTTTATAAATAATTTAACACAACATAAATGGCTTTCCTGTTTTCAGTTTCTATTTTTGGTAAATTCTGGTGGGGTTTTTTCAGTGTTTTCAAGTGATCTCAATACCTTAAAAAAACAGTTGTTATCAGTGGCTACACATTTTTGCGAAACTAAAAACAACAGAAAAAGTGTTTTTCCGGTGTTTATGGAACGTTTTGCTTTTATTATTCCTGCTGATAGAACATGGTATATAGACAGTCTATGTATAGTGTATAAGTGCAAATAGATTTTTGCAAATTAAACTTATTGTAGTACACCATACAATACTTCTTCAGTGAGTCTTTGGTCATGTGCGCTCGCTTTTTCCTTCCCTTGTAAACTTCTGTGAAAGGCCCTGTCAACATTGGCACTTGAGACGGGCAACGCCAAAACAGCCAGTACACAATTTGCTAACTCTGGCCACTGACATAGCTTTCCATGCCAATACTGGTGCACTTGAAGATTGCGATTCTCAGGGCAGGTTCTGCAACATCTGCATTGAGCTGGGCGCTTATGCCCTCAGAGTTATTGAAGCGGTCAAAAATGACCAAAGATCCTCACATTTCTTGCCTTTGGCATCATCACTCAGCAAAAATTCTGTAAACTGTTACCACATGGATAATATAGCATTCATATGCCCTTGGACTGAGAACCATCAGCTAAGGGACACAGTTGGGATGACTCTTTCTTTGAGGCCACACACAAAGCACAAAGTTATAAATATTTGCGTTTTAGTTCCTGTGCATAAGAAAACAGTGCACCAGAATGGACTAAAAAGTCAATAGCATCCCTCAATCACTCTGAAGATTGTAAAGATGCTTTCGGCATACCATCTAACAAGTGGCAAGGATCTTCTTCCGGGAATCACTTCAGCTCGGGTATCAATTTTGACAGGTCATCACCCAACTTTTTCATATACGTAGCTGAATCATTGCAAATACAAACAATATCACTCCAATCTTTGTTGAACTTGGAAAGAACCTTTTTTTGCAGAGCATTCCAAGTGACACCGCTATTTATGTTTTCCAAAAGTCTGGTGCCATGTTTTCACCACTATCCCAGATGCTTGGTGATAGCACTCTTTATACATATACTTGTCACTATACCTTGCATTGAATGTTTAAAGCCTGAGGTGTTGGCAATTCACCTACTATCAATACTGACCCGCTAGAAACTGGTGGCTGATGTATTAAGGGTTTTTACCCATTCTCTGTGGGTAAATGTGATGACACATATTAGGAAAGATTTTTATGAAACCAGCCATTTTACCTATCAGTGAAAGAATCAAATGCAGCCAAAATATCAAATATGATTTTGATGTTTCCTGATTATCTACAGTTTATAAAATAATTAAACAAGACCTAAAACATGCTTCTAAACCCTGCATCTTGAGACCAAAGACCACAAAACTGAAAAAAACAAAAGGAACAAAAAACAATATTTTAGAGGCATCACTAAACAACAAAACTCAAGCAGAGTAATGTTAGCCCAGTCTTTCTTACTGCTAGCTTGTATAACAAAGTTATATTGTATTGGCCGCTTCAGGAAGAAAACAAATGACTCTTTCACACTCATTTTCCTTTCTTTGAATGGCATTTAGTTTGTGGTTGTGCAGGTGTTTTTTCAGTCTTTATATGTTTTCACTGGTGAGGGCTATTTCTCTGTCAGTGGGGTTTTATCGGTTATTATAGGCTTAAACCTAAAACCCCACAGCCTAAACATAACATACACAATTTATAATGTTACCTTGAGTTGTACATGGTGACTTTGAAGTATCAACGTTGAAAACACCCACAATATCCTCAGGCTGATTTGTTCCCTCAAGGAGAGTTTCCATGGGTGTTGGTGGTGGCTGCTGAGATGGTCCTCCGCCTCTCCCGCGTGCCTCTGCCAAGCAAGTTGCAACTTTTTCTTTGGTTTGGGATCCTAAGTTGGATTATGTATTGCGTATTTCAGGGATGGTACACTGCGCAACATAAATAGAAATGATCTTATCCAGAATATCATTCCATATTTTAGCTTTCTGGGATTCAGGCACACTACATTAACTCTTTCCAAACAGCTCCTCATTATGGGACACACACTCCTCAGTAAGGACCTCCAGCTCTTTCTTGGATAACTTCATCTTGCGCTTTCTGGCAACAAGACCTCTTTCACCTTCTTCCTGTGACATTTATTCTGCTGGGTGTTTTCTATACGCTGGACCCTCACCTCTCAAACACTGGCATGCGATAAAACACACACATGCATACTGACACTCAACAGACATGCTCACACAACATGCACCCAGTCATGAAACCAGCTCTTGTCCTGGAAATAGCTCCTCTCCTTGTACATGATGTGGAGCTTGAGAAGCCACATTTGCAGCGAAGCCAATGTGAGAGGGATGGCATGGGAGAGATCTGGTTGTGGGAAGGGATTGTGCAAGTCAACCTCACTTTCCCCTCCCTTTCTGTGAGGGAGGCAGGCAGGGAAGCAGCAAATTGATATTGGCTCCTTTCCTCTCTGGTGCAGCTGGTACATGAAGGTATTAAAGTTGGGTAAAAGAAAATATGTTGCAGCATGAGGGCAGCTTAGTTTTCTTTTCCTCTCACTCTCACTCCTGTGACAGCAAGGAGGAAAGTTTCCTCTGTCTTTCCCATCCTCTAACCTCTTTGCCCCTTAGGGCTGCGAGTGATGTAAGGAGTGCTAAGTAAAGATGTTAGCATAGCTGTTAGAAATACTTATTTACGTTTGGCTTGAGGCACTGCACCTGCGACCTCTGAGCAGCAGGTCACAAGGACAGTGGCTGAAGTACCAAAGGACAAGCCCTGGATTGCAGCCATTACCCCTTGCAACTGCATATTGGTAGGCGGAATGGTTGGTGCTGTAAAATTGTTATGATTTTACTTTAGGAGCAGTGCACATTGGGTAGTCTGATTCTAACCTTACCTACATTTAAAACGTTTTTCTTTATGTAGATAGGTAAGTTACAAAGATAGATAGATAGATAGATAGATAGATAGATAGATAGATAGATAGATAGATAGATAGATAGATAGATAGATAGATAGATAGATAGATAGATAGATAGATAGATAGATAGATAGATAGATAGATAGATAGATAGATAGATAGATAGATAGATAGATAGATAGATAGATAGATAGATAGATAGATAGATAGATAGATAGATAGATAGATAGATAGATAGATAGCATCCGATCAGACAAATGAAGGATAAAGTAGAGACAACGCGCACATAAAAAAACAAAGGGAACAAGCTAGCTTAAGGACGGGGAGTGGAGAAAAGGGTGAATAGACCAAAAGACAATGGATCTGCACATTACACTTAAAAGTAGAGGGGCATGCATTGAAGAATGAAGAATACAAAAAATGATGGGTGGAAAAAAGACAATGGATGAACAAAGGGAAGATATGTTTGCAAAGGACATCAAGGAAAGTACAACTGTCCATCCAATTTTCCTTTTTGCCTGGTTTTTGTTCCGAGGCGATACGAGAACCAGTTCTTTATCCTTACGTTCACGCCACTTCAGTTACTCTGTGTAGGGCCCAGTACTTCTGGGCCCTACACAGTAGGGCCTCCACCATTTATGATAGGATGTCATTCTATACATCTGCTACTCACTCTGTAGGAAAAAAAATATTTGTGATGCTAATCCAGTTAATTTAATCAGCCACAAAGAAATTTGAGTAAATGCATGGCATGGTTTTCTAGAGAGCACAAGACTAATCCCAATAACCAACTTAACCAGTTGAATTGACCCTTAATCTTGCATTCCAAAGTACCATACTGTCCAGAGTACAGTGCTTGAATGCCACGTCAGAGTAGTAAGCACTATATTATACAATTATAATACAATATAATACAATACAATACTAAAAGGGTACGGATCTGAGAGTTTGAAGGGTCCTATTTACACTGCTTAATTTGAGCCGGTGGTTTTTGTGCTCAGCAGCTGCACTTATGACAGCCTGACATATAGTGGTGCTGTTTTTGTGATTTGAAGATGAGAACAACAACAGTTGTTTATTAATTTAATATACATTAAAAACTACTAACATATGCTGCCCAAGCTGCTCTCATAGATTTGGGGGCATATTCACAAGGATTTATTGCCGAGTCATCAGCACTTCATCGCAGCCAAAGTGGCGATAAATTTACCTCCCCATTCACAAGCTGGGGTTAACAGCCCACAGCACCAGCTTACCCACGATAGCAGCCTCAAAAAACATTGCCACCCAGGCCCCCCGCAACTATCGCTAATGAGATGCAGTGTGGGCGTTCCTGTGCCAAAAGCCACAACCACACCACACCTCAACATTCTCAACGACCAGACCAATCGGCGATAAAAACATAAAACAGGCGATAAGGCACCTTAGCACCAGGAAATCTACACCTGCTCTGACCTGGTGTTAAGTTGGACGGCAGCCAGCACCACAAAAGGGAGACCAGCCCAGGACCACATCGGAAGTGCAACAGATGTCAAGGAGCCACCCATCATGCGGCCTGGACAACCAAGAGAGCCACAACACCCACCGACATCACCCCAGGACCCCACCCCACACCCGGAACACCCTCCCTCCCCCCGGACAACCACAGATGCAGCACAGACAAAGACAGCGGAAGCCGAGGAAGCCTACCAGCCGCCCAGACCCAACATCTGACAGTGTCACCGTCCACCACAGGCTGAAAGGCACAACCGCCCCACGCATCCCGACCATCATCGCCCAACAGGCCTACGGCACCAACACGGCGGACAACGACATTCCACCCCACACCAAGCTGCGGGCTTGGCTGCACCTGTTGGCCCCTGGCACCTCCAACCAACACCCACCAGAGTTGGAGGAGTCTCACTGCCAGCCACATCCAAGTCCCTCACACCTGCCCTGGACATCACCATCGCCCTGGTACCCCAGTCCCCATACGTCCAACATAATGCGCTGGTCATGCTGGAGACCAAGAAAGGATCATACCCCATAGCAGGATGCACGCACGTGTTGGGGGCAATCCACAGCACACATGTCCCACCTGTGCCCCCTGGTGACACAGCACACAATCACCGCAACAGAAAGCACACGTCCCACCCCAATGTGCAGGCAACAACAGAACACCGTGGAACCTCCAACAATGTCGCCTTCAAATACACAGCCAGTGTGCATGATTCCTCCATCCTTCGACAGTCCATCAGCAACCAGCGTTCCCAGGATGGCACAAAGGGAAATGCACAGCTCCTTGGGAAGTTCCAAATGAATACTCCACTCACCTCAACTCCACAACCATGCAAATCACAACTCTGGCAATGCACACGTCACAAAATCATCATGCACAACAACATGCCCACCCACCAGACATGACAGAACAACTCTCAATGGTCACCTGGCCAAGCCGTGAACATGAGCCGTCAACAGCATGGTACCTCAGCCACACAACAGTCTAATGTGGGGAGAGGTGGCAACAGGCATGTGTGAAGGATGCCGTGGTACCTTGATCGGGAAAGTACACAATGCCAAGAGTGGCAGAGATGTGCTGGACAGAACGCAGTATGCAGCACACACCCATATCCATGGCGACGTACACCTCTGGTGTATGGAGTGTAGTGGACAGTGGACGCAGCCATGTCACCACAGACAGTAGGGGACCTCAAGGAAATCTTGCCTGTTACGCCCCCCAAGCGTGATCGGAGTGGAATGGCCCAGCGTACGCCATGCAAGCATAGGGGTGTTAATAAGTAGCACATAGCCCTGGGCATGGTCCTCTTCCAGAAAGTCCAACGTCTCTGCCAGGGCGGTGCTTCTCACCCTGCCACGAGGCCGACGCCATCCTCTAGAGTGGAGTTGCCTGTGAAGCTGTGCGCCTGCTGGACTACAAACCTGTCAGGCCTGCCCCTGTGCAGCCAGGCCTCACTGATCACCTGCCGACACCGGCGTGTGTCAAGGAGGGCCCACCACGTGCCGGCTCAAGCTCCAGGCCCGAGTCCCGCGGCCTTGGCAGCCTCCTCAGACCATCACGGCCTCCACGACACGGGCCCCCTTGAGTCCTTTTTCATTGACGTACAATACTGCCGTCTCAGGCCTACTCCTCGGCCCAGTAGGTCCCATGTGTGAAACTGTGTCCTGAGTCATGAATGGCAGTGACCCCAAACCCGGGCCACCGGCAACAGCACCAGACTTCCTTTGATGTGAGGCATAGTTCCATATGGGTTTCTTGTGACACGTGGTGCCACTAACCCTGTTCAATGCCAGCCGGCGACACGTGACGCCACTGAACCTGCACTAAGCAGGCCAGTGGGGCCATCCAACGCTAGCCGGCAACACGTGGTGCCACTAACCCTGTTCAACGCCAGCCAGCGGCACGTGGCGCCACTGAACCTGCACTATGCTGGCCGGTGGGGCCATCCAACCTATGCCGGCGACACTCGGTGAATGGCCCGTGGCTGACCGCTGCCTCCGGCCTACACTGTGGTCCAGTAGGTCACAGAATCTTGATTTAGCAATGGTGGAGTTCATATCAGTGTACTGGCATAATCGCAGACTGCATCCCCTCTCAGCACCTGTGCCACTAAATTTGTTCCCCGACAATCATGGACACTCTCTGGTCAAACTTTGGTGGCGTCTGAGTCTATGGACTAGGGGGCAGTTTTCATCCTCATGTAGCTGAAACCGAATTGGTGGTGGCAACAAGGCTGTCACATTCCACTCCTACATTTGCTGTTTTCGGATAAAATCAAACCTTTTGGCATCATGCCCTGGAGGACACCTTCCACTGTCCCCCGAAGCCCTCCGCAACATACACGTCGGACATTGATGGTGACCTGCTCAGGTCGCATGGCCCATCTGACTGCACCGCAAGTCACCGTCCCGTGGCTAGGTGCCTGTGCCGGCCGCAGTGCATCCGGGGCCACTAACTCTGTGCTGGTCCGGGACCCCTTCTTCTGAGATACTGGATAGCCCTGAAGCATTGGCCTTGGTGTCATTAACACCATTTCACTGTGGCCCTGCGCTGTATGCAGCCTCCCGGCCCAACAGCGCCCCACGAGGGCTCACACACCAAATCGAGTCATGAGCGTCCTGGACGTGGCATCACCGTAGGAGGCACATGCCACGACCGCCATCTGCCAGAGTCGAAACGGTGGTTCTGACAGACTTGCAGAATTGCTCAGAATTATTTTGCCCTCATCTGCCTGATACCCTGCTTAGCACTCCAGGTGCCAGTGACTCAGTGCACCGCAAGCCATTGTCTGTTACTGGTTGAGTTATGAGCTGTGGAGTGGTTGCGCAGCTTTGTCAACTCAAACAGTGTGGGAGCCCTGAGACATTGATGGGGAAGATGATGCAGGTATGACAAACCCCACTGCATCTACATCAGGTATCTGTCGGAGGGACACAATCCGAGACTTTTTCTTCACATGGGTGCGCTCATCTCTAGTGTCCCATCCCCAGTGCACTGCAACTCACGGACACTTCTGTTTGCATGCTGGCTGTCCTCTGGACTTTCTCCAGCTCCCTCCATGTTGCTCAGCAGTTGACTCTTTTATGCATGTTTTTTCTGTTTACGTTGCACTGGTGTCTAATGTTCAAGTGGTTGCCAGCACCAGACATTCTGTGCGTGCTGGCTTACTCTCACCCCACACACATCCAGCACAGGCGTCACTGTACATGTGGCTCTGCCAATAAAGGGGCCGGGCGCACGTGCCTGTAGCCAGTTCAACATGATATCTGCGTGTGTCCCTGTCGTCTTGTTGTATGCATGAGGGCCCTGGACCCTACGCCATTACATTGTGCTGTGTACATCGGATGCAGACGTGTCACCGCAGGCAGCGGGTTTGGAGCTTGGACATGTAGCTTTGTCGTCACCCACTCAATTCATAAGGGTAGTGGCCAGGGCCGTCGTACGCAGAGCCAACACGGCGGGGTGACTGATATTTAAGCGCCCCTGCCCGTGTGTCTGTACTGTGAATGTGCAACTGCATGTGTCTCTATGGCAGTGTGGGGCTCCTTTGTGGGGTGTTGGACACCTACGTATGTGTCCTGGATGCCTTCCATGGGTTCGGCCCCCGCCCACACCTGTTAGGCCACCTCCTTTTGGCGCGCAGGAACATGGCATTGGGGTGTGATGTGTGGGTGGGTGAAGTGTTGTAAGCCAGCTGTGCTTGCGGGTGCTTCGTGCTGTGTGGTCTGTTGCAGGCTGGGTGTTCTCCTCTGAGTAGCTTGGCTGTCCGGGTCCTGGTGGGGGTTGCGTGGAATATCCATGTGCTGTTGTAGGGCGTCGGTGTCGATAGTGTGGTGGTCCTCTCCGTCATCACTGATGTGTTGTATTCTGTGCTCTGCTGAAGGTGTTGTGTGCCCCTCTGCGATGTGAAGGGGAGGTGCGTATTGACTTTTCATTGACATATATGTTGACGCATTGTGCAGGTTTGCATGCTGACTGTATGGCAATGTACATTGTGACTGTTTGGGGGTGTTGGATTCTTCTGCGGGACAATGTACATTTGGACTACATGACGGATGTGAGGTTGTACTCGTACATTTCCATTTCACAGTTTCCTGCTCTGTTTTCTGTGCATGTGCGGAGCCAGTTGTGTCCTCTGATTTCTGCAATGTCGACGATGCGCGTTGTTCCTCGTTGTCGTCAATGTGGGTGTGCTGCAGTGTGCCGAGGGGATCGGGCCCATGGACCTGGGTGATTGTGAGTGTGCAGTGTGCTACACCTCGTTGTGCCTGTGTGCCATTGTGCCCACTCCCCCGTCCCACCAGTCCCTGTTCGTTGCAGTCCCTGTTGATGTTGTGTCAGGTCCTCTCGAGCCATCTCTGTACCCCCTACTCCTTGCACCATCTCTACACTGATGACTGTGACCTGGGTTTCCTTCAGCACCTCCGGTGGCGCTGGACTGCCACCTCCTGTCGCCGTTGCTGCCTTCCTGTTGGCAGCGGGTTTGTGCCTGGTTTAGGTAGTCACGTCATGCCGGTGCCTATTGGCCTCCTGGATTGGACTCCTGGGCACTCCGACTGCAATCCAGTTGGTCTGCTTGTGGTTCAGTTGCTGGTAGTGTTCTGTCCCCTCCGTGGCGCTGGTCTAGTTTTCCTGCGGTCTGAACCCAGTCTTCCTCTCTCTCTACTCCTAGGCCTTCCCCGACTCCGTTGTTCCTTGCTGGTAGTCTGTGGGGGTTGTGGGGTTCGGGTTGGCCCCTGCGCTGTGTCAGGGTGGATCCATGTTGCTACGCACTTTAGATTGTTTTTGGTGTATTTTTTCTGTGGTTTTTATAGGGCACAGTTCTGCCAGACGGGTGGGATTTGCAGACCTGCCGCTGGTTTTCGCTACTTTTTGTACCGCGGTTGGCCTCATCGCATTTTTTTTGCATTCGCGTATCACATTTATGCTGCGTGGCGTTGATTTTGACGGGGACATTTGGCGCGTTGTCTGGTGACTATCGCAAGCTACCGCCTTGTTGTGAATCCCACATTGTCACAGGGTTATTTTCCCACGATGGGCCGCGATATTGAAAGCTGCGTTACGCTACTCTTGCGGTAGTTATCACACGTTCTTGTGAATATACCCCTTGGAGGCCTGGAATAGTCTGAATTGTCCCACCTGTAGGTGTGTGATGGTTAATAGTTGTGTTGTTACTGCCACTGGCTGCACTGGCAGGGGCATTGGGTGGTGCAAGCTGCAGTGGCCTCCTGAGGAGGAACCTGCCGCTTCTTCCTTCATAAAGTAAGCACTACCTGTTTACTTTCCCTTCCTGGCTCTACCTTCCATGTGTAAGAAAAGCAGTGCCATAGGTACCAAAGCAGAAGGCCGGGTTTGCAGAGCTTTCATCGCGCTCCTGAACATCCATTATGTCAAGTCTTGGAACACTTGGAATTAGATCAATTATTTTTTTTGTTCCGTTTGTTCCGTTTGGGAGCTTTTTCCTAGAGTTATTTATCATATTTGTTGGAGGGCTCCTCCTGTAGCCAGGTATTATAAATTTCCTTTGGGAGGTGCCTGTATGTTTTGTAAACATTCTGTGATATTTATTACGATTACTGCTCGTAGGAAGGTTTCATTGTTATTATCCAATTATATTTCAAATACCACATGGCCCTGCTGAGTGGGGATACTTGTCCATCCGTTTCTCTCTTGATCCGATGTAAGGGAAGCTGCTCTGTGTCTGAAGAATTGTATTTCCTAATCAAATTTGGGCTTGCGCACACCATTGCCTCTTAAAGGTGCTGGTCTTTTACAGTTCATTATTGAAGATATTTTCGAGGGACAGTCTTGAGAAAATCTGTTCCCCATTACTGTACAGTTCAATTTTGCTTATCGGTTTTATGGGGCCAAATTGTGCTGCTTACAACTGAGTTTAGCTTAGTTAAGGGCATATTTAAAAGGGCTTTATCTCTGCTTTTTTGGCTTACAAAGCCAAAAAAGCGGAGGTAAAACTGGGCGCCCTATTTGCAAGAGGGTGCTAACATGCATAATCCCATGTTAGTACCCTTTTTCCCAATGCCTCCCTTTGCATCTCCAATGAGATGCAAAGTGGGCGTTACTGGGCGTACTCCGGATGGACTATCTTGCAAATATCGCTGATGTTTACATTGCGATATTTACAAGGCAGCCCACATGATTTTAGCAGACGTTAGATTTTGGCGAAAACGTCAGTTTTCGCCAAAATCTAACGTCTGCTAAAATCCTGACTTAGCCATCCCTAACATAGGGGGTGGATTATGCTGATATGACCATGTGGGTCGTATCAGCAAGGTTATCGTCGTTTTGCAGGGAACATCGCTGGAAAACCAGCGATGTTCTCTGCAAAAGCGCAATAACCTCGCTATCTCTGGAATTTGTCTCGCCCTGGAGAAACACGTTGTTAATAACGCGCTATGAGGGCGATAAATTCCAGAGATAGCCTGCGATAATTTTATTATCGCTAAACACGGCCATCGATAATTATCGCTGGCTGTTGATAATATGCCCCTTAGGGTTTTGGTTTTAGAGATTCATAGTGTCGACTGTTCATTAGGACGTTTAAGTAGCTCATGCTAGTCAGTTTCTCTGGTCTTGTTTTTATTAGTGTCAGTCTTGTGAATTTTTACTTTATGAGCAACTTGGTGCAAGAGCGGCAGAAATTAAAAATGAGATTTATAAATCTCGAGTAATGTAACGCAGCACAAACCGCTGCATTGTATTACTCTGTTCCAGGGAGGCATTTCCATGGGTTTATGTGGGTGTTCCAACGCAACATCCATGGACTTTGACGCATTCCCCGATTTACAAAAACTTATAAAACTGGGAAGGCACCAAAAAGATACACCTCCCCAGGAGAGGCATAATGAAGTAAATATCTTTACTTCTGTTTGTTTTTCCTCTTTCCATGTGTGATGCAATATCAGCATCTCAGGATTGTTTTGTGCATGAAGGTGCCCCTTCTTGCGCAAAAACTATTCTGCATGCAACACAGGCACTCTTGCACCATCATACAAGGATGCCTGTGTTGGTGTTAGGCAGCCCATTGTGCGCCAGCGCAAGGGGAAGGACAGGAATACAATGTATTGCCTGAAATACGGAGCATTCCTGCCCTTTCCCAGTGACGCGACACAGCAAGGTGATTTGCTGCACCATGCCACTTATCATCAATGTGGCCCTCTATTGAAGAGTCATTGTCTTAAATTGGTGAGGTAAGTATAAGTGACTGGGCTCTTGAGAGTTAATCCTTATGGAATGAGACCTTTGAACCCTCGAAAGAACATGGTGCCATTGGAACCCCAGTTCACGTACACACACACTGTAGAATGCATTTACAACGAATGCAGAAAAATAAATGAATGTGTTCTCCCTCCCTCTGTTTGCTAAACTTGCCTTTCTCTTTCTTCTTCTATCAAACGTTATTTAAAAATGATTTGCTTTATTTGTACTATTACTGCACGAGGAAAGGACAGGGTGGCCTTTAAAGCTTGAAAATACAATTAAGAGTCGTCGAATAATTGTTTCACCCCTGGAAGTGAGCATATTTTCTCATTTATTTTTCAACTAGTTCACTCAGTAGTTCCCTTACATTGTGTGGCCTCGCCTACTCTAATTCTATAAGTAAATTGGTTATATAAATGCACACGAGCACCCCTGGTGATTTTTCATTTATCTCCTTAGAACTGACCCAGAGTCATATTTGATGAAGCGCTTTCTTATAGACACGCTCTCTATTTAAAAGTCTTATTTAAGAATCCTACTGACATATTGCATTTGAGTCCAAATATACACTGCTGCATTCCATGCAAAAGCAAAAATGCACAGCTATATATTTTGGTTATCTGATCTCACCGCACAACGCACAGGGTAGGAAATCTCTACAATGCTGCTGGGTGGAGAACTTCCATGAATACACTTGTGAATACCTTACAATATAATCTGATATGTTACAGTATAATTTCTTAAAATATATTTTCACCCCGGTCTTTTGTTTAAAAGTAGAAAAAGGCGAGGGGTCCTAAAAGTGTTTTTCTTCATCGCGACCCCGGACTGCAAAAAATATATTTTTTCTCCTTTAATGTATAAAAAAAGTTTCACTCACATGTGAATGCCTCTTCAGACGAATGCTAAATATTATTTTAGTGCTCAAATGCAGCGGGGCAGGATTCCACACGCCCTCTTTTAGAATTCCCCACAGTCTCACCAGGAGTTGCTAAGTCAAACTGTCACATCCAGGACACAGAACCAGGACAAATTGCCTATAAAAGATTTTCGAATTCAGATGAGAGTGCACATTTCCAAGATTGCTTGGGTGTCCCAGCAACGAGCTGTCAGTCAGGACATAAATTCCCTAAACCTTGCGTTTCACGTGTTCTCTTGAGTTTGTAGCAATGCACCGTGACAATTGCGTCATTATTCCACACCTCACGTGCTACAGTTAACACTGAAAGAAAAGCAAACCGTCTTAGGATAAAAACGGCCCTTGTAGGATGCAAGGCTGTGCACGGTAAGGCGAGCTGATGGTTCCCTGACCTTTTGACATTGCAGCCAATGTTTATTGATCTTTTGTCAGGGTCGACATGAATATTTATGTTCCCTTTATGAGTAGCTGTTAATCCAGCCCTACTCTCTTGACTTTTAGATGTCACCTGATCTCCATTTCATTTGTGGTCCACTGGGCACAGAAACTGCAGAGCTAAAATTTGCAGTGGGAAAGCACTGAAAGGGGTGCAGTTTTGGTGTCTGCAACAGTGTATAAATCTCTGCCTTATCCAAGGTATTATTTGTTGCTATGTCAAATAGCAAGCACTGTGGCCTGTACGCAACCACGCAGAGTGACGCACTTGATATCAGCACTACATTGATATGGTGTTGGGAAAAACTTTTTATATGTAGGCGTTAAATATGGCAGTTCGGCATGGGAGCATTCCACTAGACCGTGAGAAACATAGAGGCCAATTCACGAAGGCGTTCATGAGTGCGTGGGGTCTCCTGTTGTAGCACGTCATGTACTGTTAAAAGCCTTTGCAAATTGGCTCCAGAACATCTAAAATAGGAATATTCAGGAGAAATCATACATAATTGGTACAAACAGACATGGATTGCCCTTTTTGCACTTTTACGGGCCAATTTGTACAGACATTTATGGGTGTGTGAAGTAGCACTCCTGTGGTTCTACTTCAAGCGCTCATACATACCTTTGCGAGGCGGCCGCACCCTTTCTCTCTAGGTTAGCATCCCAGTGCTAGTGACAGCACATCTCATCCCCAAGCCAGAGCATTCTCAGGAGCTGCTGAGCATTGCAAGAAGCAGAGCACCAGTAACTTCAACTTTTTTTGGTTTGCTTTTTGACCAAGCGGCGGTCAAATAACAATATTCATAGAGTGGTTTTTGGGTCTGCCCCTTCCAAATACCGATACTGTCCTTCTTCGATAAGCCTCTTCTAGCCATTGGCTTGAGACCTCGGTATCCACATCTTGGCTCAGCCCAGTGGAATATTCATCCCTCGCCTAATACTATTATTTTGGATGTATCCGTCTGCCTCCCCTCAAACGCTTGCATTGAACTGCACGAGGGACTACTTACAACTATAGACTTATCTACCCTCTCCTTCTGCCTCCCTCTCCTGTCTCACTCTAATGTTCAAACTCAGCCTGCAGTAGCACTTTAAACCCAGGCAAACCAGCTTTGCCTGGGCTTGTTACTTCCTGTACACAAACCCTTCCTATTTTCCGGTATACAAATCTCTTTTGTATTATTGGACTTTTTTTCTCAAAATTACACTGTGACTTAAATAAATGAATCTTAAATTGACAAACTACATTACCATTATTAATCTTTATTTCGGCGATATTTCATCCATAAAAGATGCAAGTAAAATCGTGATTACAATAAAATAATAAAACATTAAAACAGTGCATACAGATTCAAAATCCAGTGTAAAAGCCACAGGCGCTAGCCACTATTCGCTATTAAAAAACTCCTTTTAGACCACATGGCAAGCAGAAACTTCGATAGGGCAAACACAATATATCCTGCAGTATCAGATTTAAAAATTCTTAATGCAGCTGAACATTTCTGAAAGCCCAGGTTTTTACAGATTGGTACAATCCAGAACTTCCGAGCTCTACTATAAGCAGGGCAAAAGAATAAAATATGGCATTCATTCTCCTTTTCAGCTCCACAGCCTGGGCATTGGGTGACCCTAGACGATTAATGTGTGGTCTGGCGGCTCAGTAGCTGGATCTGGTGGTTCAATAGACTAATGGATCCACTGGAGGGTCCTGTGTTCAACCTCATGTTCACAGGTTCAAATCCCGGCGGGTTCACTCAGCTTTTCATCCTTCTGAGGTTGATCAAATGAGCACCATTGAGGTGGGTAACAATAAACGTCTGTTATTCAGCGCCAAGATACCCTTGGGTGAAAGTGCGCTTTACACATACACATGTGATGTGATCACGGTTCGATGCACAACACAATGACAGAAAGATGCTCGCAGTTTCCTTTCAACTCTATCAGATTATTATCTTTGCCTTATGACAAGTAAGGGTGCAAGGGAGTGCTTACTGATAATTGTGTAAAGATCATGACTGTGAATCCTTTAAAAATGAAGAACAAAGAGAGGTCTGCGAATCTACACTCCACCAGTACCCTGCGACAGGAGAGAGTCCTGCTCCTATGTTCTCTTCCATTTTCAAAAGTTGATCCTCCCTGCTTTTAGCTGTGGAAATATTAAGCCAATGGGGTCGCATTACATAAGGTGCTCTGTGGCGCTTAATGTCATCAAGAAGCTGTATAACACTCACTGTGTTACGTAACAAGAGGGTGTATTCTATTTTTTAATATTTTTTTGCAAGCACTCAGTGTGTTTTATAGCTGCAGAACATCGATGCTTGCATCCTATCTCCAGAGAGAGTGGGTTTTTTTTCAGCTGCAAAACAATGGCGACTGCTGTATAAAATATGGGGAAAAATAGAAGATCATCCGAGAATATTATAATGTGCACTTTAGGACCTCGAAGTCGTTTGTTTAATCCGAGCTTTTGAGGGGCAAAGGAGAAAAATGGCGGGGTTCTTGCGGAGATTCGGCCTGGGTTGTGGCAGTGGCTCTGCAAATGTTATATAAGAGTCCCAAATGTCCCAGCATAATTTAATGGGAAAAGTTAGAGAGCCCAGGCTTACATGGACACTACCGAGCTAGTGTAAAGTTGCCTGAGGCCTTCGTCTTTGTTGCAAAATAAAGGTATTTCAAGATTAAGTTGATCGCAGAAGGCATTAGATAAAACTATGAGTCACTGGAATTAATATGGAGAGTGCTTGATGTGAAAGTGCTTGAAAACGATGAACATGACTGCTTCGAGTAGAAGCAAGCACTGCCTAAGGTCAAAGCAAGAGGCAAAATCCTCTGATCAGTGCTTAATTTGTAAAATATTAAGTGCCTGAGCTCTGACCAGGAGGCCACTGCAGCTTTCACCACCCATCGCCCTGGTCATAGCTGCCAAAACAACTACTAACCATCTCTCTTGCATGTAAAGCGACAGTTCAGATTATTCCAGGTCCCCAAAGCTAAAGGAATGGCTGGTGAGGCAGGTATTAGCAATTGTAATGTAAATTGTATTCCTAAACAGCCGTTGTTCTGCTCATCTCTAAATTAGATGAGCAGTGCCACCATGTGGTAGACTGTTCTATGTATGGTGTTGACAATTAGGTGCCGGTGCCGAGCACTGGAAACCAATTAAGTGCCGGTGCTTAGCACCGGAAAGCACCGGCTCAAATTAAGCACTGCCTCTGATGGATATGACAGTTTCCTAGTTCTTTGCTGAGCTCAGAAAGTGATCGAAGTATTTGATGGAGCAAAGGTTATCCACTGAAGATGCAATACCCCCAGTGGTCAATACTCATGATTCCTCTTGTTGACCTGCACCAAAATACCTGGTCAAGATCACTGAAGTCACCGCTGCCTGGACACATAACGCTGATGTTCAGTATTATCGCTCATCTGTAACTAATGCAATGGTGCTGAACTCAAGATGCTTAGCATCAAACACTGTTGATGCCTAAAGGTGCTTATCTCAGTGTTCTGGACAGTAGCTTCAGATCTTCAGATGTTGAACCCAGTGTTTAAAGAAGGTTTGTAGCAGTCTTCTAAAGAAGTCACATCGCTTGGACAGTTGAAATCTTCATGCAATCTTGACTAGAGGTTTGCGGTTCTATAGAGGTACCCAGCACATCTTCCCAGTCGAGTGCAGGATTTGCAGTAGACTTAAGCAGTTACTAGTGCAGGGATTGCCCATTAAAGTCACGTCTGTGGTGGGACACTGCAAATTGCACCCAGTCAAGGCTCTGGAAGAAGACAGTTTTTTAGACTTAAAGATTTGTGAAGATCCTTCAGGTTTGACTTCGCTGAGACACCAGTCCATGGTCACTATAGCAGCCTGCTTCAGAAACAGTGGAAGAGAGAGAGTCAGAACGTGTTCGTTGGTCATGATTAGAAGCGGTGGTGGTGAATTAAGTCCTGTCTCCGGCAGTGGCTGGTGCCAGCCTTGTTTGCCTAGAGGATTCAATGAAATCCCCTTCAGAGCTTCTCCAGCCACATGACTTCCAGGAACTTTTTAAAAGGTTTGATAATGAAGATCTACGACTTACTGTGTCAAAACTTTTCACAGCTTCATCACTAAATGCACTACGTGCCATACAAGTACAACATGCTGCTCTTTTGAAGGGCGATACCAGGCTTCCAGTGGACACCTAATCAAACCACGGTGCTGATTGTGCTGTGAGGGGTCTAAACAGTTCCGGCCAAGCATTCAAGGGATAAGCCCATCATGTCCTGAAAGTTCTTCCACATTCCTGCCAAGGCTTCCTAAAAGACATAGCTGTTAGCTGGCAAGGAAACACCTATGGCCATTGTATTTGTGTGGCCAATGCTGACAGTCCTACCATGTTATTTCATTCCAAAATTGCTAATAAAGAATTATAACACAAAAAAAGGATATAGTTTGGCATCCACCATCTGGCACATTTTAAAGGGCATTATAACGACTTGGCCTCATTAAAGATGTCTCTATGGAGGATTATTTCATTTATACGCAATGTTCTACCTGTAAATCAGAGGTATCATCTTCCCACTTTCCTTGTGGAAAAGTGAGCTACACGTTCTGCATCTTCAGAAATGTTGTGGAGTGGCTTCCTCTCCTCTCTACCAGTGAGGCACAAAGTCAGCTAACACCTAGTTAAGAGACAAGTAGTTTTGATTCAAATTTTGTAGTTTGGCTCCAACGTTTGTGTTTTTTGTATACTTTTCTCTCCTATCAGTATTTTCTTTTCTGCAAACCACCCACTTCCCTAACCCTCCCGACCTCTTGTTTGATCATGGGGAAACAAACCAGGCATTGCATCTTAGCCAAATATCGAAACAACAAAAATGTTGATTGAGTGAAAGGAACATTTAAAAACATAATTGTTCTGCCCTTGGGTTTTGTTGCAAAAGCATCACTTGTGTATAAACGTATTCCCTGAAAATGGAAACAAGCATTTGCAATGCAATAGGTCTCGCATTTGTGAGAGTTTAAGCTATTGGCATTGTAAATAACAATGCATTTTTTTATGTTTTAAAAATCAACAAGTAAATAAAAGGCATTGTCATTTAGAATGCCAATAGCTCAAACTCTAGTAAATGCGAGATCTATTGCATTGCAAATGCTTGTTTATGATTAGGAAGGACTACAATTATTCTCCTTCCCCCTTCGGGGGAATAGAACAGGTTATTGTGCTCCCTGGTTAAAAAGTGAGTGTACCGCTTCCTGCAGCAGTCTTTGATCCCCCTGACTGATTGTTAAACCACAAGGTGGTATGGAATTTCAGGCAGTATTCTAATTGGATGACTGTGAAGACCTAATTATCTGGCGTAATTTCCTCCAACTGTGGAAGGTATAACCTTATGCTTCCCCCGACAGGTGTGTGATCAGACAGAATGATGGGCAAGTCACTGCTTGGAAGTAGATGCACCCTTTCCTTGAACTCCACTACCTTTCCTTCATCTGTTGCCTCTGAAGCCTCATTCGGACAACATTATGTGAGGCTGTCCCGCCTTACTCGCATGCAGGCCTGGTGGTTTGAGGTACCCCACAGCCTTAGCTATGTGTGCCCCACTTGCCCTTTTCTAGCATTGTGTCGACATGAGGCCCAAAAAAGTGTTCTCCATGGAAGTAGACCTTGATGAACTATTGTTGTATGTCTGGGTAGAGGCCTGAGAGACTAAGCCACACTGGTCTTCCGAATAGAAGACTTGTTTTAATCTCATATAAATCAGTGTCGGCTGCATCCAGACTGCTTCTTATTTTGAAGCTGGAAATTATCATTCTTGTCTACGCCTATTTCTTGCCTCTCTTTTGGTTGGCCTGTTGCAGATATTTCACCAGCTGCTCCATACCCAGTAGTACCCCTACAATCACTTTCTTGCTTGCAGCATCTATTTTGTGACACTCTTTGCCCAGAGGAAGAGCCTCCCATTACCTTGTGCAGAAGCCTCTTTCGAGCGGTGTGAACTACAAGAGAGTCAGGCGGTACCTGGTCTCTTGATATTTAAGGGGATCTCAAGCGCCACCTTATATTTATTTTTTGTCACTATGGGTTGCCACCCTAATTTTTACAGGGGCTTGACATTTTCTGTTGAACACTTGGACGTGCTTTTGAGCATTGGCAGGAACAAAACCGAAATCTAAATCTTAGATATGGTCTCCACCAGAAAGACTTCTTCCTCTTCTATAACCTGCAGCATCACCTTATGGTGATCTATAGGTGTCTGGATGATTGTGATTTGCTTCTGTGTCATGCTCTGGTGAAGCCTTTGCTGGGTAGGGTTTGAAAAGAGGATATTCCTGGGGGTCCAATATATAATAATGCGACGGATTATCTTCCCTCTCAGTTGGGATAGGCTCATAGTAAGGATCATGCTGATCTGTTTCATGTTCATGGTCCGATTCACTGTGTTATAACCAGGAGAGAGTGTTGGTGATTGTAGTGAACTTACAGGACTAGCACTAGTCCATTATAACTAAAGTGCTTTTTGGGGTCTGGGACACGTTCTGCACCCCTAAGATGTGACCACCTCAAAGTTAATCATTCTCGTTTTTTAGGTGGTGGTGCACCTGTTTTGTGTTGTAGAGGATGAGTTAGCATCGGTCATACCTGAGGATGTATGCAAAAAAGTCCCCTGCCTGAAATCAGGCAGCTCTAATGAAGGCATTAGCTCACCAGATATCTATGCAGGCGTCTAGGTCTACCTCATAGCAGAGTTCACTGCCAAATCTGTTATTTCTCTGTCTCTGGGTTCAGAGGGTGTTTTGAGGCTTTAAGGCATTAAAGCCTGGACCCTTTGCTCGATATCTCTCAAGAGCAGAGTTGAGCAGTATATGCCGAGGAGCCTTGGGGACCATGGGACAGATGTATTAAGCCTATTAGCACTCGCAAACGGCCTGATTCAGTAACATGTTACCGAATCACTTTTTTGGATTGAGAATAAATACCGATTTCTACTTGGAAGGTGCAAGTTTAGGGTTTCAGTGATTAATTTGAGCGGTGGTTTCGGGTGCTCTGCACCTAATTGTTAAGACCGTTCATATGACAGTCTGCCACATGGTGGCACTACTCATATAATTTAGAGACGAGCAGAACAAGGGTTGTTCATTAATATATAAAAGAACATTAAAAACTACTAATGCCTGCCTCCACACAATTCCTTTAGATTTGACGACCTGAAATAATTTAAACTGTCACACTTGCAGGCAAGGGAGTTGGTTAGAAGTTGTTTTGGCAGCGATATCCGGGGCAGTGCACTTACTCCCGGGAAATTTTTTAAAAGCTGTCTCCTCTGACGATAAGCATAGGATAGGGTTTCGATACTAATGTAAGCCCTAGAAAGACATAAACACCACTGTGTGAACGGCCGGCCGAGCTTAAAACACCGAGCTCCTTCTGGGTTAGTCGAACTTGAGGAGAGAGGGGGGACTGTTGCCACCAGAGGCACCATATTCCCCGCCCCTCTAGGCCATAATAGAATAGGCCTAGCATTGGTGACTTGTGTGTTAAACAGGTGGGCTGCGTCTAAATTTGAAGAACCCAGAAGATCTTTATTAACAACATTCAAGTGCATTCATTCATTGCATTGAAGCCATAAAGGTTACGGACAACAATGGCTCTACGGGATGGAAGAGCTCGTGGGGCAAGCTGTATTTTCCAAAGACTACACAATCCTCGTGTGACATCTGAAATGCGTATATTATTTCATGCTTCATATCGCTACGCAGCATAAGTGAGGTTTCCAGCAGATTCGAGAGTAAAGCGCCTCTCAGCAGTAGAAAAGTAAAGAAACGAGCGCGTGACGGAGAGCTGTCAATAAGTAACCGAGTGCAACCATGCACAGCGTGATCAGCAGTGGAGCGTGTCTTGGCGGTCACCTAGCACTTCTCAATTAGGACGGGATTTCTCTTCCAATTACACTTACGTTTTCATGGGAACCATATGTTTAGAAACATAGAAACCGTGCATTACACGGGTGCCTCACTCGACGGAAATGAATGGCTGCGGTAGATAGTGTGCGCACTCACTGTAAACTAACATTACCTCATAGCAAACGTGTAACTTCCCTGCTGGTCACCGTCCCACACGAACCCACCAGTGGCGTAGGGAACCCCCTACTTAAGCAGCTGAAGCGGGGGCTGATTGTGGCCCCCAGGGGCTCGTGAAATGGGTCCCAGTTAAAAAACATCAATATATTGTTTCTGGACTTCTTTTGTCTGCAGGTTTGCAGACAAAATATGTCACAAATAATACTGTTAGCCAATATCACGAGCGGGAAGTGAACTGATAGGGAGCACGAAAATACACAAAGAGAAATTATGAAAATAAGGAAAACATGGATTGAGGGACAAATATAAACAAGACGTACCGAGCCCTTTCAGCATTTGTTCATCAACAATTAAGCAACTTCTGCAAACAGAAGGGTTTCATTTTATAAGTGGAGTATTTAAGGCCGAAGTCTGTAGTCTACTGCATGGACTGGAGTGAAAAGAGAAACAAGCTTTGGCAACGCGGCCGCGAGTGACGCGGCCGCAAAAGTGAAAGTGATCGCAATCGCGATTAAGATCGCGTGCAACGGAGGAAAGACACATGGCGCTGCGCGCGTGCACGTTCACGTGCACTGTAGCTTTAGGCCACGGCAGCACTTTCAAAAAGCCTGTTTACAAAATGTCTCGGCCAGATCAGCGCAAGCGCTGGATCAGGCGAGACCTAAAAACGGCACTGACTTGGGTCCATATTACCGAAGAGCCACGGGGGCACAACAGGCGTTTGCGCCCACTTTGTCTTTTCCCAGGGCACTTTGTTATTATAGAAGGGGCAGCAGACGCTTGTGCGTTCCCTTCTGTAATGCCACTAGCGCTGGCGCACATAAAGCGCCAGCTCTATCAGCAGAGGACGTTCCCTCATTTGCATGGGGGTGTGGCCCCATGCAAATGAGAGAATCCTTTTGCCTATGCACCCGCACCATATCACAGATGCAGGCGCAGAGGCAAAGAAGCTGTCAGTGCGCCCCTGATGGCAGCCCTCTGGAGGGGAGAAAGGTAGTCCCATGGCCCCCAGACATCCCCTTGCAGGCAGGTGCAGTCACTCACTTCACCCACCTGCAAGGGGATCTCTAATCCCCCTTCAAAATGCTGGCGGGTTGCCGCTTGCACAGTGAACCACGGAGCAAATTCAAAGCAGCCGCTCTGTTTTTCACCTGAATGAGCTTCCACCAGGGCAGAGCGAGTTTGCGGCTGTCCTGGGGGCATGGCATTCACTGTAATGCGGTGCATTTTCCTAGTTAGCGCACCTTTTGAATGGTGCACCCAGTGCTAACCAGGAAAATGTGCTGCATACATCATATGGCCCCTGTTCATTGTTTACCACACTGATGCTGAATAACTCTATGTAGTGTCTGTGGTATGCGAGTGACAAAACAAGGTGGTGTATCAGCTTTTCTGTTAACACTGCCCAGAAGCATATGCTTCTGACTGCAGATTCATGGAACAGGGCAGAGCTGTGGTCAAAATGGGGTGACAAAGGGAGAGGGGTGCCTACAGAACATTTTGATAGGACTTCTTACATCATGCCAGAAAACCACTGAAGGAGTTTGACCATCCTATCCAGTTCCAATCTAGTTTCATTTCCACCCATAAAAACCCTTCTGAATGTTTAGCAGACTGTGTTAAGACCTCCTGCTGAGGGTAAACTGGTAATGAGAGGCATCTATGTACTTTACCATGAGATAGTGTGAAGCTTGAGGGGCTCTTTACTAGATGTAATCACTGTTAAATGATGGGTAGCAGAAAGCAGTTGTTCAATTAAATTTGGCTCCTTCAAAACGTCACGCAGTATCTCCCAAGCGTGTTGAGAAGTCGTATATTAGAATTTCATGGAGGTTAATATTGTCTTACAAGAATACTGTGGCCCAAATATTGTTTACCAATATCTCATCAAGGAAAATATGTATAGGTAAGCATAGAGTTAGTATTCTTAACTCTAGTTGTACCGTATTGTATTGTACAGCTAGATATGCACATGCCTGAAGACATGTTGAGCGAAAGTACATATATGTTGGCTCTCTACTCAACCTTAAATACTTAATATGATGATATTTTGGAAGTCAATATTCCGGCTATGATATTTTTGTAGGCCGATTTTAAATCCCCGATATTCCAGTGTGATACCCTGTCGTATTTGCATATACCTGGTTACATTACTCATGAAGATGCCTTCAATTACTGTTAACCTTTCCTAGACCACATATTGTGACGAAATTGATTCACAAATGAAATTAAGCTTTGAAATGCAGCCAAGAAAGTGCCTGGAGGTATTATAGATGGTATGGGAAAGACCAGGCAGAATGGGTCTGGTGGTCTATTTCTACCATGATTGCAGGTAAGACGTGACAACAGTCGGGTACACCTGAGTTCACTTTGATGTACATTCTAGCCTCACTGCCCTTTGTGTGCCCTTGAGGCACATTCCACATTTATTTACTGCAAGTGTTTGCAATTTGCGACTGTACTTTTGGTTGTTTTAATCTTTATTTCATCGTAAAGTGCACTAAAATAGTTTAAGGGCAATACGAAATGGATGCACACAACAAAAAAAGAAGTAAATGCATATGTTTGTCTTGAAAAGAGTTTGAAAACGTGAGCTAATATCGCTGGTCCAAAGATTCTCACAGATCAAATCATCAATCACCTCCACGAATTCCAAAAGAAAGTACTATTATTTTTGGCCAAGAACAGCGTGACTTGAAGGTGAAGTCTAAAGTGTAAATGCTTCCAGATTTACCAGCTGTCAATGATACTATCTTCCTTGCATCAAAGGTGCTAAACCCTAGTGGTGAGTTTTTGATTTATGATGAACCCCTTCATCTTAGTTTTCCTGCTCTGCAAAACAGCTGCTTTCACCAGGCATCTGTGCCGATCGCTCAGGTTTATGAAGACACTCACACTTGCAGGAAACAGAGAACCAGGGAAGGGAGAGAGATGCAACCTCTAATATATGTGATTAGTGGAACACATATTTAAACACTTTCACCGGCACACTTTTTAATCAAATCATTCAAACCTCTTTTGGAAATGTTTTAAAAAGGCTGTGAAGGCTTATTTACTAGAGGTGGGTGGAAAATTCTGCTCCGCCGGCAGAGTTCACCGAGTTTTGCCCACTCCACGAGTATCTCGGAGTTCCGGCAAAGCTCCGGCAAGTGCTGTATGACTGAGTTTTTTCTTGCACGTGGCCTAGCGCTAGACCACCTTCCGGTGAGATTTCTTCAATGCAGGCGGACACAGCAGGTCCCAACTGTATGTGCTGAGAAAGCTGCCGCTTGAGTAGAAAAATCAACTTGAGCGGCAGAATGAAGCAGCACCCTCTAGCTCGCTGCGTGCCGCATTCTGTGCTGGTTTTGCAGCGCGGAACACGCTCCCAGAGCTAGCAATTTGCACGACGTGGCCAATTCTGTCTGCTCACAGAACTCCACGGAATCTCTTGGAGTTTTTATGTAACTCCATGGAATTCTGTGGAGTAAAACTCATCGAGCTTCACCCACTCCTATTATTTACACAGGAAGAAGTTGCTAGCAGTGATATGAAACATAATCTTCCGTCTATATACTTAGCCATGCAAATAGACTTTCAAAAGTAGAGGGCAAGGGACCTTTCTTTGAATTTGTAGTCATGCTTTACAGGATGTGCAGGATATGTACTTGTAGATTCTATGGTTTCGTAAGCTTTGATATGTTGGTTTTCAAATTGAATGGCCGGTCATCTGCTTTACGTATGTTTCATGGAAATCATCTATTATATCCCAAAGAAACATTATATGATAGTGATTATGACGCGGCTGGGTTCTACCCACTACTAACCATAGGAATGTCAATAACATCCAAATTCCTAATACAAAGATGATGTGTAATTTAAGTCGTACTGTGGATATCCTGACCTCAGTAAATTGCTATTGGGATCAGCTGGAGGGCTATTTCAGTGAGAAAGTGATCAGTGAATGGAATGGCCAATACAGCGATAATGACAGCCACCGTAGCACTATCACATGGTGATTAGTACAAAGTGTGTTGCTTGCTCATTATCTGTCAGCTTAAGGCATCAAACGCAAGAAAACAAGCGTTTGTTTATTGGCCTCTGATGTGGTGAACGTGCATATTCATGAAAAGTACACATAACACTGGGTGGCCATAGGGAAGTGTGGAAACTATTAAGGTGCAAAGGGCGCAAGACAACATTGGAAAATAACACTATGTTTCAATGTTTTGCTCAATGTATTCTCTTCTTGCATTTGCAGTGGAATCATTTGTATCACATTTCAATCTATCTAAAAGTATAGTTGTGGTGTGGGTGGGTTGATGGTAGATGGGGCACCAGGGAGCCTGACCTGCATAGCAAAAGAAGTCACAACTAACAGCTATTTAATATAGAGGGTTTAGGAGGTTGTTGTTCATGGCTGCTCAGCACATGATCTGGACTTCCGATACTTAGAGAGAGAGAAATCAACAAGCCCACCACCTTTCTGGGGAACAAAGCAATACCTTTTAATAATTTCATATGACCTCCTAGGCAGCAATACAGATGAAATGGATAACCAGAAATAGACATGTAGGTTAACATGCCTTTCCATATGGAGCCTTTTATTCATCTATCCAGTCACTACTTAACAGTGAAAGTCTTTTGATCCAGCCATGGACTTGGTTTGATTTTTTCAAATCATTAACTTAAAAGCTCAAGACCCGCCTCAAAGATTTCATTACACGGTTTGTTTAACAATTCCTGTCAAATTCCAGTCAATGGGTAAAGGTATCAGACCGTATGGTAAAATGTATGGCATCTGCTAGGATATCTCCGACCTTTGCTCTACGTTCCCAGCAGGCCTAGGCACAAGGAACAATTCAGTGTGAATCTGGAAATTTACCAACATCAAATCACCTAAAAATGCCCATCTTCAAAAATGGATCCCATCTCAATCAAGAGGTAAGGTTTACACGGGGCTGATGGCCCAAAGTCCTGATGTCTAATTAATGATGCTTCCTACTGTATTTGGGGTCTCAGGAAGAGAACACAATTCAAGGAAGACCAGATAGTGTCTTATCTGATCTCAATATTTAGGAGGGAGTTTAGATTTGGCCATCAGTGGCCAATAAACAATAACATATTAATCATATTGCAGCATTTCTTTTACACTAAATGTATATCTGTTTAAATGATAAAAATGCTACAATTATTGGACATCCGTAAAGCAACGATAGTGGTGATACCTAAAAAAACAGAAGACTCGCTGATGACTGTGGGTTCTATAGACCAATATCATTATTAAATACTGAGGCAAAAGTGTTAGCCAGGGCGTCGGTGACCAAACTACAGACAGTCATCACTACTCTGGTCCATCCAAACCAGTCTGGATTTATGCCCCATAGGGCCACAAGACTTAACTTGAGGAGACTATATGGGGTGCTACACTGGACCAACACTGAATGTACTGAAGACGCAGTACTTCTCTCTCTGGATGCACAAATGGCATTTGACAGTGTTGAGTGGCAGTATATGTTTTAAACATTGAGCAGACTGGTTTTTGGGCCTTAGTTTTGTTTTTGGGTAAAGCTCCTATATCAAGCCCTGAGGGCTAGGGTGAAAGTGAATGGAGCGGTATCTGGCTCCTTCCTTCTGAGGAAGGGTATGAGGCAGGGCTGCCCGCTCTCGCCCATGATATTCACATTGGCATTGGAGCCACTCGCGGCCCGGGTCCGCAGCGATCCGATAATAACAGGCATAGTGAGAGGAGGCGAATGGGAGGACAGAATATCCCTATATGCAGATGATGTGCTCCTCTACCTGGCAAAGCCATACAGATCAGTACATCGGGTGCTGCACATCTTCCAGTTGTTCGGTACTTACTCTGTTTATACGATTAATTAGGACAAGTCCCTGATTTTTCCCTTGAAGGTAGCTATCCCACGGAAACTGATTGGCACAACACCACTACTAGTCAAACATACGTTTACATACCTAGGCTTAAGAATATCCACAAAAGAAGATTTCCTGGCAGGAAACCTATATACTAAAATATAGCGATTGAAGAGCGATGTGGAATGCTGGAGAAAATTGCCAATCTCACTGATGGGCAGGGCTGTGATTTTTAAGATGATGTCTCTACCCAGACAGCTCTACATTATGCAAAATATCCCATACAAAATACCAAAAAAGGTGTTCCATGAAATTGATAGTGAACTGCGTAAACTCCTGTGGGAAGGAGGCTGCGCCAGAAAAGCATTGTGTAAGCTACAAAGAGGGGTGTGTGAAGGGGGACTATCAGTCCCAGATATCCGAAAGCACTATTGGGCCTCGCAGCTAATAGTGGTAAACAACTGGGAATTCTCGGATCGTAGTGATCCGGCATTCAGGGGTGACAATTGGACTATGAGGTAGAGGGGCTATCCTCGGCACTATATTGTAGAAGTACGGAAAGATTACTCCCACCACACACACAGACAGTGGTGCGTGTCTGGCAAGAGGTGGTCAAACATCTACGATGGGTGGGGAAGTTGACTGAGAGGACTCCTTTGTGGGGCAGTGATCAGTTGCGTGAGGTGAGGAGCCTGGCAGGATTAAAAAAATGGGAGTTACTAGTAATTGAAAGCCTGGGAGATATTTGGATGGGGCATGCACTATTTACATTTGAGAATCTGCAATCTGAATACGAATTGGCTGATACAGAAATGTATAGATGCCTGCAGTTGAGTCATGCCCTGCGCCAACATATGAGGGAAAGGGAAACACCGTCGGAGTACTCCCCACTCGAAGATAGACTATTAATTCAGCACATGGCAACTAAGGCCACCTCATTAATGTATAGGAAAATAGTATATAACTCGCTCAACCCAATTGATCCCCTGAGAGGAGCATGGGAATTGGAACTGGGACTCTTGGAGGACTAAGATTGGGAGAAGGCAGAGCAGAGTCCTTGTGAGGTATCAGTGAGAGCCAGGTTCCATCTCATCCAGCTGTGTATCCTCCACACGTCTTATGCTTCCAGAACATTGGTACATCGGTGGGGCCGGGGTGTTTCTCAGTAGTGGGCAAGAGGGTGTGGGGAATTAGGCTCCTTCTTTCACATTATTTGGGAATGCCAGTACATTCACAGCTACTGGAAGGAAATAAGACAAATAATGGCAGAGGTCTCTGAAGAGGAGATCTCAATGGAACCGCGATGGTTAATACTATGTGTGATGGGCGAGATAAAATGGCCCAAACACATAACGCCATGGCTTAAAATTGCAGCAACAGTGGCAAAAAGGAATTTTGCCAGTGGGTGAGGGACCGCCCAACCTCCGGGAATGGGAGGAAGACTTAGACTGGTACTGAGGGGCAGAAAAGGTAACATACGCAGCCAGAGGTTGCCCGCGAAAATGGGACAAAATATGGGGGCGGTGGAATACTTACAGAGGAATTTAAAAGAGTATAAAGTTTCAAAGGAAAAGAAAAGGCGGGCATAGAATGTATATGAAGGAGAGAAGCACTGTTTCCCAGGGGCATAGCAACATCAGATGATGATGGGGTGTGAGACTGCGAATAATATGTTACATTTATGGTACAAAAAGAGAGTGTTCAAATTTCCTGTAATACTTGTGTAAGAAAGATGTAGTGAGCGAAATTAATAAAAGATGTTTTTGAAAAAAATGCTACAGTTATTCTTCTTGGTTGCTATGCATTATCAAACTTATATAATAAATATATCTGCAACATGTGCTATTAAGGTTTAAATTTCACCAACCTATATATTCTCTCTTATGCATTGGCCATGAATTGATTTGTGCATGACCGTGCAAATCATAAGCCCATTTCTGTACCCTGTTTCCATATAAATATTACGCTGCAAAACATCAAAATAATATTTGTAAGTATGAACTTAATTGTCCACAAAAGCATCATAGTATGCTTAAAGTGGCTTAAGGATCTAATAAAAAAAGTCTCCTTTTAACACTACATAAACTGGCTTTACAAGCCACAATCATCTTGTCAACATATATCAACAAATCTATGATATTTTTGAAATATGAGGATAGAGGTTGAACAAATGAAGCACAAAAAGAGTTGACATACCCACAAACTCTTTCCGTAATTTAACCTAAGCTTAAAAGTATCCGTTTTCCTGAAAGGAAATATTTTTGTTCATGTATCTGGAGACCAATTCATGCCAAAAGTTGCAACAAGTAAAAAACACAGAAGATCAGTCTTTTAGTAGTGTCCACTACCGGGCTGCAGTGGTGCGGCAGAGCGAGGGGTGTTACAAAAAAAAATACTTACCTGCCAAATGCCGCCTCTCCACCGTCTGACGCATGAAACAGAAATCCCACAGGCTTCCAGACTCCCAAAAGCCAATCATGACACTGCTATCATCAGCATGGCAGCAGTGTTGTGATTGGTCTGAAAGGCGTGGTTTGGTGCTCAGACAGGGACTGGGAGCCTGTGCATGTTCTCCACCCAGGCTGCGCACTACAGCCGGGTGGTGAACATGTTAGGTGCGGATGACTGTTTGGCCGTCCCAGGACGGCCGGCCAAGCCGTCATGGTCACTTAGAAAGTGCCCGCCTCTCTTCCTCCTGCTCTGTGAGCAGCCAAGCCTCGCCCCATCCCTCCCACTCCTAAACAGAGCCAGTTTGGAAAAATAAAATGATAATAGCATGGTGTTATTATCATTTTATTTTACCGGTGAGGCGACGCTCCTCCGCCTTAGTGGAGGAGCCGCCACTGCAGTCTTCTTCGACTACGTATACAGGATCTCCCGCAACATCCATATTGATATCTGAACTGCTCTGACCTTTTTGCAATTCAGGAAGAGACAGATGACACATGTTTTCATAGAGCACTGTATCCAACACACTCACATTCTCATGGTGCCCACCTCCCGTTAAAAACTCTATTTTTTGCTATGCTCTACCGGGTATGCAGTTCAGCGGTGTCCAATGCACCATCGTTTCCCAGCTAGGTTTTCACTATACAAAAGCCAGCCCATATATACATACATACATACATACATTTTTCTATTGGGAAGAAATCCGAGAATTCCCGGACAATAATCCAGCGGCACACCAAAGGACGACACAATAAGGATTTTATTGTGTTAAACAAACAGAACTACGCGTTTCGGCGAAGTCTTTGTCAACATACATACATACATATACAACTTAGATGAAATGTACCTCCCAACTCCATCCACACAGCCCTTAGTTGAGAGATTTGAAGGTCGCCTTATTTTCAAACTGATATCCTTCCATCATAAGGGATTATTTGCTATTGTCATTTGTAGTAGCTTAGTTGTCTTTTCTGTAGTTGGTGTTCTTGCCAAATGCCTTGAACATGTAAGAAGGAGGGAACCGGATATGCTTTGAGGAATGTGAGCTTGTAATTAATTTTGATAATAATAATGCAGAGTATCATAACACAGCTTAATAAAACATGACATAACACAATATATCACAACATAATGTCTAGAAAATTGCAAATTGAAGTAAATAGAAATATGTCTACTCTTGTCTTGCTTCATTTTTTTTTACTTTTTATCAGTAAATGCAATGAGATGATGTAGAGGCATAACTGGTGGATCAAAAAACATAATCCAAATGGAATACATTTGAACACACCACATAATCTTAAAAGTATCTCCTGTTCAGTCCAAATACATAAACATTCTACATGTTTGTCACCTGCTGGAGTAAATAATCACCTTCTGGTGTATTTAGTGCCCCTCTGCTTCTAAAGAGGAATCTTGACTCACAGCATCAGAATTAGGGTGTTGAGATTCACTTATTCAACAGTAAGAATCTGCCTATCTTATGAACTTTTCCACTTGCTTGTGTTAAAGAAACCCATTCCAAAAGGGAGGAAGAGTATGACGTGTTAGCAGGTAGGTGTGGCTATGCTATAAATCCGGGAAGGGACGGCTGAGCATTCCTTGGTCATACTTGCCTCAAACAGTGAATCCCAAGCAGGGCCGGCTTTAGCGCTGGTGGCGCCCGGTGCGACAATCAGTTTTGGCGCCCGAGACCCCATGACTGCCTCCTCGAATTCTTTCACTACCACTGGGCATGAGTGCCCCTCATTTCTCCAATCATAAGTTATTGCTAAACACAGCGCCCCTCCCTGAGGTCAGCGCCCCCTCCACAGGTCAGAGCCCAGTGCGGCCACACCAGTCGCACTGCCCTAAAGCCGGCCCTGATCCCAAGCAGCATTCTTTAATTCTTTTTTCCTCTGTTTAAGAACCAGACTGTATTCCCGTCAGCATGCCTTAACTTTGTAGGTGTACCTATGAGATTTTTGAAGAGGTGCTTTGAGTCGCCTATGGGTTTAAGAGCACTTAAAATCAAACCAGCCAGAGCTAATCCACATGATGTAGGGCACAGACCTAGTTGAGCATTCTTTAATCTTTCCAGAAATACAAAGAAAGTCTTCCTTAATTTCGTTATTGTTGAAGAATCATCTAAATACGTATCAAAAGCCTCCCTTTGATCGATAATCAGTCTTCCAAGACAACTAGGTGGCTCAACCAGAAAACGACCTTAACAACGCGGTCATAACATCGCAATACATTTACACTGCTGATTTCACAAAGCAAGTTGTTACAACGACTTGCGCTGGATGGTGCTATAGACTAAGGAATAGTGTGATTTACTATTCCAACACCTTCCCTACTGTACGTAGGCTGGAGTTGGAATAGTAAATCATACTATTCCTAAGTCCAGCGCCCTCCAGCGAAAAGTCGTTGTAACGACTTGCGTTGTAAAAACAGCGATGTAATGTACCGCGATCTAAATGATCGCATTGTAACATCATACATCTGGCTCAACCTGAGTCCAATGTAAGGAGATACTGTTACTAGAGGCTACCTCAATGTTATCAACAGTAAACTCCGTATTATGCCTCTCTGTGCTGAACGGGAAACTAACATTAACACTCTGGGGATAGTGGTCACTCATTAAAACTGAGTGAGAAGTGATGTTAGATAGTAATGTACTAAATTTGTAAGACAAAAGGATCTAATAGTTATCCATTGTAAACCACAATTTAATTCTGTCATAATTTAGAAGATAGTAAGGTTCACCTTGATTCCTGGTTTATAACCCCCCTCTTGGTGATCTAATATCATAGTCACTTGTATCACTGTGCCACCTCACAGATTATACTATTGAATGCAACACGGTCCAGAACTCATTCTAATGGGGTGCTTTCTCGATTCTTTCCTGTGCAAGTTCTCCCAAACGCTACGTAGGTCACAACATCTTAAGGTGTCTTGTGGCCTTGTGCAAGCTATATTTTGGATCCCCCTGCGGTTTCTTCTAACTTAAGGCAACATGATGCCAAACAATATTGAAATTATACACTTTCAGAAATGGGGTAATACCAAACTAGTTGAAATATATCTTTACTGTGTCCTGCAAGTTGATTGATTGATTGATTTGTGCATTTATAAAGCGCACGGTCACTCAGGAACATCTTGGCGCTATGCGGAGCCAAAGCAGAGGTTTTGGATGAATATGGGTTACACCAAAGAATGGCAGAGGAGGTCTGGGGCTGTAGAAATCCAAGTCTTAAGTGCTTTCCTGAGCAGTGTTTCCGATTCTAAGAATCTTAGTTGTATAGGCAGGGTGTTCCATGTTCTAGTGCCTAGGCTGGCCAAGGACTTGCCACCTCTAGATTTAAGCTTAAATGGCTGATTAAGATCTGAGAGTTCTAGTAGTCACATATTGTGTGAATCTGGTGGTCAGGTATGATGGTCCTATTTTCCTAAAAGCTCTGAATGTGATAGGTAGGACCTTGAATAGGATTCTCTTGTGCGTCTGCAACCAGTGTAGAGTTTGCAGTGCTTTTCTAGCAGACGAGCAAGCAAGCACTTTCAGGACCAGTCGAGCAGCTGCATTTTGAACCATCTGCAACTTTCTTAGGATCTGCGTGTTTGCACCAGCGTATTGGCTGTTGCAATAATCCAATCTAGACAGGATCAGGGCGACTGCAACGGTTTTTCTTGTGGCAACCGAGATGAGATCAAAGAATTTGGTCAAAGATTTGATCCGGTTCAAGCACATCCCTGCCACTGCCAGGGCTTGTGGCTGAAAAGAAAGAGTGGCGTCAAACTTCACTCCCAGATTTTTAACTATGTCCACTGTGTTAGGTGGGGCCGGTATGTCATCAGGCTACCACTTGGCTGGTTCAAACAGGTTGGCCACCACTTAACTGGTTCAAATCCTTTGAATGAGACTGCATAGAGCTGCAGAGAAGGAGGTAGTAGAAGCAGAGAGAGGGAGTACAGTAAAGACAAAGAAATAGCCACACGTGAGATAAAGAGAGAGAAGGTTCACTTTCCCCAGAGGCTCTCTGGAAGGTGGATGCCCTAGTCAATTGCCCACGTTGTCCATGCCTTAAAAAAAAGTTTCTGGGTCATGAAGCGCAAAAGCACATTTGTTATTTCTGCAACCCTCACCAGTCCCTTCTGTAATACCAACATGTGCTGAATACTATAAAGCCAGTCCAAACTGGGAATACACTGATTTGTGCACCTGCAGCATAGAAGCCTTTGATGTTCTACATAATTAGATTCCCAGGTATGCTATAGCAATGTCAGACCAAATGATGCCACAAGGTTAATGAAATGATGTGGCAAATGAAAGACAAATATGCATCCGGAAAATACAATTGTATGTTTAATCATTTAAAAGGAAATTATGTGGCACTATATATTGCATTATTATCCAGCTATTTTTACCTGTTAGCACACCACACATTGTTACAGTATAGAGCAATGCAACAGAAATACTTTGGTTTCTTATGAAAGGAAGCCACAGATATTGAAGAGAGTCTATTCAAAATTGTCTACTTCAACATTTCATAACGAATGAAGAAGAGGAACACTGTTTTATTAACACTCTTCTTTATACCACCTAGCATGAAATAGTTATGTGGAATATATACTATCGTGCACTCAGCAGAACACAAGCTTACATGTACGCACTTGTGTTTTGGGTTTACTATGTGTTGACAAACGTGGGTCACTTGAAGTACTTTGTTGTAAGAAACAGCTCTGAAGAACTGTATTTTGTATGTCTTATTTATGTGTCTTATTGAGACGTTTGAAAGTTACTTAAAAGTTATGCAACATGTTAGGTATTCCCCTGAACAATGTGTTCCCTCTTGAAAATAGCTACCCACAGAGTCTGTAAAATATTTGAACAGTGTTTGTGATGTAAACATGAATTTGCATGAATAATGAACTTAAACATTTTCATGACAAAGAAATATATTTTATTTTCAACCCTGATTGAATTACATTTAAGTAGGAATAGTTTTGGTTTCCCTCCTGGAACAAAATGACTTCCCTAGATCATTATTTGGGGATGGTAAAATCATGTGAGCAAATTTGCCACATCTCTGGCTAAGATTGCAGCCCTCCCAGAAAGGGGTGTAATACTAATTGTGCGATTAATAATCCGCCCACCCCAGGTATCTGAATTTATTGGGTGTGGTAAATGGCAAACACTAAACGGAACATATGGGTCTATAAGCATTCAGCGCCTAGCTGGGACTTAACCGTCAAGGAACGTCCCTTTTATACAACAATTTGTCTCACCCTGCGTAAGTGGCATGCGTCATCACTTGGAACCTCTTCTTATCGTGATACCCAGTCATGATACGTGCTACAGCCCCCTGAGTGAGAGAGAGGAGCTATGGGATGCTTTTGTCCTAAGAGAGGTATACTAAATATCCAATTGATGAGCTCAGAGTGGTGAGGGCAGCAGTGCAATTGAGAGCAATGGCTATAACTAACTACAGGGCTCGCAGAATTTTTTTATTGGGGCTATCCTGGGCTAGGGTTTAAAACAACATAGCACTACGGGAGTGAATAAGCCTGCTTGAGTGTCACAAAAAGGTCAACATGTTTCAGCCTGTGACCCATAAAAGGTGTTGCGGCTTTCTTCAGGACCTATAAGTAAGTGCTGCTTCTCAGAAGTGCTCAAATAAAAAAAACATATTAATGATAAATACAAAACCATCCACTGATCCAATAGGACGTCAGAGGGTGAATGATTCACTGGCAGTAACCTGCTGAAGTCGGGTGTCACGCCTCAATCCACCATGGCATGGGGCTCAAGGGGTGTCTCAGTCCTGTGAGAGAGAACAGGCATGCCACTCGCCATGCCAAGGAATATAAACTAATGATATGATTGTGGTAAATGGCACCCAGTTTTGATTATTGACTGAAAAATGAGGCCCAACATGAGGATTTTTGCACCAAAATCTGAATGCCCCATGATTTCCTGGGGGAAAGGTCTGGGTCGAGGTGTTAGCTCACAAATCCTACCTGCTATACAGTAACAGGAGGTATGGCACATATTGCAAATAATCAGACGAACCGTAATCGTGGCCTTTATATCAAAAACAGCAATCAGTAGCCTAAATGTGACTAGATAACATTTTGCAAAGCGTCACGAGTGACTTTGTATGCCAAGTGTACTATTTAAAGAAGTTTGGATCCGATTTGTTTTCATTCAAACTTCAAAGTAAATGGAGGAAATAGGTTATAGGGAAAGTAGAACAACTCAATATTTATAGAAATTCTCTGGGCCTTCCAAATAATAGATCAGACATTTGTATTATTATTATTATTATTCCTTGAGTTGTTGATGAACCGGTGATGTATTCCATCCCTGAGCAAGACAGCAAGGTCACGTGACACAGGCCATGGAGGTCTTCTTCTTAGCGTGTCAACAGCACTGAAATTGGGACAGTTTGCAGAGAACTTTGTGGGGAACTTTAAAAGAACTACCACCCCTGAGATGCCCATACATCCCATCCTCTCTTGGAAATGCCACAAAGCTGGAAAGTAGAGCAGGATTAAAAAAGTCTAATTCAAATGTGGATTTAAGTGGGCATAGTAATCCAACTAATGAGATAAAAGCCAAAGGACTAGTAGTAGCACAGAAAGCGTCAATTTGTAAAAATAACATTAGCTTTAAAATAACTATAGAGTAAGTGCCGAAGAGGTGATAGGCAGAACATCAGTTTTAATAAAACAGCAACAGTGGTAACATTCACGAAGCCGGTGCCCAGGGAAAGAATACAGATCAAGAAATTTAAGCAAAAGGACACAAAGGAAGTTTGGCTGTGAGCTTACTCTTTTCCCCCTTACTCTCCCATTCTGGGGGCTTTTCTGAATGTGAGGAAGTTCTGGGACCATATGCTTTTGGTTAGGCTGTCATAGCCCTTTAAGGACTGGGTCCTTTCCCTCACATAGTGAGCAGAGGACTATCCTCCTGGTCCCGTCCTTCCACTCACTCCTTCTGAATGCAACTGATCTTTCCCACAACCTAGTGCTTCTGAAGGAGTGTGATTTACCACATTATAATGCTGTGCATGTCCGAGATGAGGAGGCCATGCCCAACATGCTGCAGACCTCATCGATAAGTCATGAACCCCTGGAACCAGCCACACCTGCATGTCAGTCTTTTCGGTCTGAGTTCTTGGGCATGGAATTAGGCACCGATCCATCTTATTCCCACTCCAGTAGTCCTTGTGATCTTCCTCACACCTATTCACCAGAGGGTATAGTACAGGTCCATTAACCTTCAGATTTTATGCAGCAGCCTCCCACATACCTCTTTGGGAATCCTTGTCCTTTAGGAAGGATGCGATGAGTCTGAGGCATGAGACCTCTTTGCCCCTTTACTTCTGTAATTGGAATGTCACATTCATCCTACAACACTTGGCAAGGCACCCTGCCAACCGCGATCTAAGACTCAGGGGTATTTTCCTTAGAATTACTATGTCTTTGCCTTACCTCATGTTCAAGAATGGCCAATGCAAATGTGAAGTCTATACCAGTTTACTGTACCACCCTGATGTAGTGATGTTTTACATCTCTGCGTGGACCAAAACTGGTTCCAGATGTGTCCTTTGCCCTTTATTCGTTTTCTGTTGATACATTCACTCTGCATCACAATATGCCTCAGAGAGCATGATCTGCTATTTTCAAGTCTGCTTCCATGGACCAACTTGTTATGTCCTTCAGGTTCTAAGTAGTGCTGTGCCTCTATCCTCATGTCCTTAAATATTATATATTTTTACTGCACAGCTACCCGGGTCCTCAGGGAGCTTTAAACCAGCATGTAATTTGTGCACATTGTTGTCTTGCCTTAACATGGGAATTTTCCATGCATGTGTGATGAAAAGTTGAAACTGTTTTAAAGAGAAGGATGTACATTTATCTATCCCTCTCTGAGGATTGTTTTCATTTTTCTGAAGTTATCTTCTCTGAAGGTTCCTTATATTAATCAGTCTGATTGGCCTGGCTTCTCTGCTTGTTAACTTGTCTGCTACCTTTGACCTTGTTGGGTTCATGTACTTCAGTCTCTGGCCCACCCTTGACTTTCTGTCCTAGCACAGTGCTGTGTTCTTTTTAAAACTTGATTTGTGGAGCTTTACCAACTTGACGTAGCCACTTTTCTTTGTTTTTTGACGCCCGGCGAAAGTTCAGAGACTGGTTCTGTACAATCTTATTACATGAATTCTTAAATTTGCTCTAGTTCCTGACAGTACCACTATTAAAGAGATAGTTAAAAAGATACATATTTACGTCCACCGTCTGGTCTTTAATTAAATCTCATACTTACTTTGCATAAACTTTTCATTTTTACTAATGGGTGTTTTGGGGGCAGCTAAGAGTAGAGAGGTCTGCCCCCTGGCAGATTGGGAGGGGCAGGGCGGGCCAGGTGGCCAGCCATTTTGTATAACTTTGGGCTACATAGGTTGTAGTTCAAGAATAGCCCAAGTATAAGGGATAGCTGGTGGCTCCCCCGGCCACCATTTTAGGTTTGGTTGACCTGGTGGCTGGGAGCTAGTGTAGAAATCTTAAAAAATCTTTTCACTAGGCAGGTTAGTTTAGGGAGGGTAGTTTCATCTTTCCTGGAATATGGAGGACTACCGGTTACTCGAAACGATGAGGCTTCTGAGCGAAGCAGGACTGATGGATTTACTCATGACGGAGGACGCAAGCTCATCCTGCCTGGCTCGGCAGGCGTCGGCAGGAGTGGCCGCCACGATTGCAGCATGCACATCCCCAAAAAAAGGCGAGGGCTGACGCGGTAAGTGAAAGGGGCTGCTCATATGTCAGAAGAATGTCCCCCAGAGCATCCGTACAGTCTGAGCTCAGAGCGGTAAATGAAGCTCTGGGTAGAGATGCAGGGTGGGGCCAGGCGGGGCCAGGCAGAGCTGCAGGGGAGGCGAGGCCGGGGGTAGCGGCAAGTTCAGGAAACATGTTGAGTCAGTGCCGGGGCCCAAGATAAGCCAGCCTAGGGCCTCTGGCGCTGTGAAGAAGGGAGCGAAGGCTCAGATTGAAGCAACAAAGGCAGGGAGAGGGGGGTGGTGTTTTGGGAGCATGGTTCAGCGCGATGCCAGGAATAAGGCACATGCTGATACACAGACGGAGTTTGGGAGCGAGGAGGTGAGGCCAGAGGATTATTTTACAGCGGGTGAGGGTGGGTTGAGTCAGTTATGGCACCCCCAGTAGAGGCAGCTCAGGGGATCGTGCAGGGGTCCCTGGGGGCAGGAGGAATTTCTTGTGGGTGGCGAGGATTGGCCAGGGAATGCAAGGGGGGTTTGAGCTGTTAGGCTCAGATAAAGAGGAGGAGGGGGACCTTCCTGAGGAATTGGAGCCCGCTTGGGGCACGCATGCTTGGGAGGGTTTAGATATATTCACATCATAGAATAAGGAGGTGAGGGCTTTAGATAGGGTGGGGCAATTAGGTGCTTATATGGCACGGGGAGGATCGCTGCAAGAAGGGAACAGGACCAGAGCACAGGATAGGGGTGGCGGGGGGGACACGGGCTGAGTTTAGGTCAGGTTTGGAGGTAATGGGGAGACACGGACGGGGCCCAGCATCAGAGTGCATCGCGGCCATGTTGGAATGGAGTGGGGATGAAGAGGGAGATGACAGCATCAAGGAGGTGTCAAAGGGTGTTAAAATGGTAGGGGGATGGGCAAATGGTGGCTCGCGTCAGGGCAAGAAGAGGAGGATAGACCAGGTTGTGGGTGTGCAGGGAACCAGAACACCAGACCAGACGTTTTTCAGGTAGAGGATCAGCGTAGCAGACTCGGCAGAGCTGGGCATGGCTTGCTGTCGCTGAGGCTAAGGGAGGGTGGAGCCCAGAACGGTGCGCCCGATACCGGCAGGGGTACCCGGCGCAGCCAGCATATGTAGGCCCAGAACGGCCTCGCTGGCCCCAACACTCGATGGTTCTCGGTGGACCGCAGGGACAAAGGAGAACAGTTACAGGAGAGTGGTGGTGCAGGGGGAGTATTGGCGGGTGCAGTCAGCCCCACCAGAAGCAGGGAGACAGTGGTCAAGTAGGGACACGAGGGTGGAAGTACGAAAGGAATGGGACCAGGAGCTAGGATGGGAGGAGCTAGATTTTGATGAGGAAAGCCTGGAAGAAGGCGAGTTACAAGAGGGGGATGACAGGGAGGGGGGGGGGACAAAATAACGTGTCAACTAGTTTGTTTCAGAGACCAGCAGACAGGGCGCGGAAGGTGGCGGGCCCACGGTCAGGCCAGCAAGGACTTCTACCAGTAGAGGCCACTGGCGATGCAGACTGCGTCTGCACGTGCACCCTCCTTGGAGCCAGATAAGGCCATGGGTTTAAAGGAGAAACCAGTGACGGTTTTGGTTGGGATGGGGGGGACAAGACGGTGGGGGTTAGGTTAAGGAAGGGGAAGTACATCACGGATGTAGAGGTAGGGATAGATGAGACAGGGCGTGCAGGGAATAGCAAAATGTAAGGGGCAAAATAGCCAGCAAAACAGCTGGGGAAGGTGAGTCAACTGAAGATGAGAAAGAAAAGCCACAGAGCAAAGAGTTGAAGATTAAAAAACTCCTGTGCATGGGGGTGATGAAACCCCTGGGGGACACCTGATGCTAACAACTAAAGAGTGCATTTGGAAAGGAGAGTATGTAGGAATGCTTAACCTGCTGCACAAAGAGGTGAGGTCGAAAGAAGGATCAAAAGAAGAGGAATATGAAATGGCCAAGGGGCACAGGGTTCCATTGATGATAGAGAATTGGACAGCCTCATTTCTATATATGCAAGCATTTATTTCCAAAAATATCCGGAGCGTTGCGTAGCGCTATTTAAATACATGGATGTTATAAGGAAAGCTCAAATTACGGGGGGGGGGGATATGCCTGGGCTCACAGTATGATGAGGAATTTAGAGCGCGCATGGCTTGGGGCCCAGACGCTAAATGGGGGGAGTTGGACACAGATTTGTGGCAATACACCATGGGGGCAGCGAAAGACAATTTTTACTGCTAGCGGTCTCCCGATCCTCTACCGGCTCTTTTTGGGGAGACCCACCCAGGGTGGGGTGGGAGGCACAGGAAGAGGTCAGCCGGGGGCAGGAGGGGCTTGCTGGAATTTCAACAAGGGTTTCTGCACACAAGACTTTTGTAAATTCGGCCACGAATGCTCAAAGTGCGGGGGTCAACATGCGCTGGTCAACTGCTTTGGGGAGGGGGAGTTACCATCAGGGAAGCAACAATGGCAACAGGCAGGAGCTAATGCACAGGATCACCAACGACAGTTTGCAGGTACACGGGGAGCTAGGGGTCCCCAAGGGTCTGGGCCAAAAGGCACGTACTCCGGTTAGACTGGAGAAAGTAGAGGCAGGACTGCAGGGATATGAGGATTGGGGAGCAGCACAGGTTTTGAGGGACGGGTTCAGATGGGGGTTTTGAGTGAGTAACACGGGTTCTAGCCAGAGGGGAGTTCAGTCAATGATTTTATTGAGGAAGGAGCGGCCACAGTTTCATATTCATCGGTTGGCGTGGCCATGTCACTGGTCGTGACGGCGGGCGCAGCTGCACCAATGGCAAAATGCGACATAAAATCAGCTTTCCGTTTGCTTCCAGTCCATCAAGATGACTGCGATCTTCTGGGTATCTATTTAGACGGAAAATGGTATGTGGACAAAGCATTGCCGATGGGTTGCTCTATGTCATGCGCATTATTTGAGTGTTTCAGTACATTCTTACAGTGGCTGTTTTCACGTCACACAGGGCACCAGTTGGTGATGCATTATTTGGACGATTTCTTCTCTGTGGGCTCCCCTGGCTCCGCAGAATGCCAAGAAGCAATGGAAAATTTCCAAGAGCTGATGGGGGAGCATGGCGTGCCTTTGGCACCGGAAAAGACAATGGGCCCCCCAGCACGGCACTGTCTTTTTTAGGAATCAAGATTGACTCTGTGGTAATGCGGGCATGCATGCCAGAGGATAAGAAAAAGAAAATACTGGACCTGTTAAGGGACATGTTAGCACATGACAAAGTGAAGGTTAAGGAGATACAGGTCCTTTTGGGTCACCTAAACTTCACATGCAGAGTAGTGAGGGCAGGGAGGACTTTCTGTAGGAGATTGGGGAGGACTCGTTCGGGAAAACATTTACCTCACCATGTGGAAAAAGTGTGCTAAATGGCCAAGCATACGCCATTATTTTAATTTGTGGACGCTCACGGCACCCATTAAAATTATGTTTTGCAAGTGAGTCGTACCCCATTTTAACTTTGAGGATCGCATTTCCTTTTCACGGGGACCAGTTGGGCACTGAGTGACATTTGTACTGATAGTGCACCTGTATACACTTTCACTGATTTTCTTTCTTTGATTTCTCACCTCTGAGGAATTTGATTCTACACACTCTTTTCTTTCTCTGATCAAGAAAGTTACCGATGATGATAACGTGGGCAAGCTGGCGAGTACCTACCAGCAGCCCCCCTTGGAGATATTAACGTGAGTTACTTTCTGACCTTTCTCACACTTTTTCCACATCAGGTCACAATTCTTTGTGGGTATACATTTTCCTCTTAAAGCTTGTATAGAATGTGTTACATTGACGTTTTATGTTGAAATTGAACAGTGAGAGTAACAGGCTGGCGGCAGTGAATTTGACCTGTGAGGGAAGATCTATGATTGAAAACACCCCCTTTGTCTCATAAATGCAGTTAACTGTTTGAGTTAGTCTAGCCTACAGTTCAGCCTGGATAGAGTTCTTGCTGTTGGGCGCCCAGCGGCACGTAGAGGGTTGGCAGAAGATGTCAAACAATTCATTTTGGACCTCATTAACAAGGGCTTGACGCGGGTCATGATTTCCAGGAAGCTAGCGGGTATTGCCTTGATGGGTAAGCTACTATGGGATTACCCGCCGACAGCAGGTGAATTAGGAACGAGAATTTAGAGGAATGGGCGAGGGAACATCACCTAGGGAAACATCGGAGAAGGCCATTGTCTTGGTGTTTGTTGGGTTGGATGCTGGCGATACTGCCGGAGGTTTGTCATGATGATTTTGAGACGTGTATGTTCTCAACGCTGATGGTGTGGATGTTCTTTGGGTCCTTCAGGGTATCAGAGCTACTAGGCAATAAAAAGGGAGGGGTATGACTTGGCAGGACATGGGCCCGAGCAGTTTGGGTGTGCAGATATGGTTACAGAAGTCTAAAATGGACCAGAGAGGGCTGTGTAAATGGGTACTGCTATAAGCTGCTGACCCTACAACAACTTGCCCGTTTAGATGCGCATCACGATGGTGCCGTTCGTCCATTGGGTCGGGGGGCAGTATTCAGACATGCTAACTGGGACAGAGTAATGGCATTTCAGCTACTGGCAGTCTTGAGGAAAGCCTTAAACAAGATCGGGTTCGACGGCGCGGGTTTTGGGACCCACTCTTTCCGCATTGGTGCAGCAACAGAAGCGAACAATAGAGGGTTGTGGCAAAGAGACATTATGCGCTGGTCATCGCACTGTTAGCAGCACTACGTAAGAAGGGAGGAAGGGATTGCAGGCACGGTGTCTAACAATGTGTGAAATTCATGCTGATCTTTCTCGTTTCAGGTTCTGTGTCTGGCCCCCAGGCAGAGGAGAGGACTATCTGGGTCATGAGGCACTCTTTTGTGAAATTGGCCCAAATATAGGCTCGCCAGAGCTATTTTGGGCAAAATGTGTGATTTAATGAACATCTGTTTAAAGTTATTTGGAGAGGTAAAGGGGGCATGAGCTGGAAAGAGCTGGTCCCTTGTTTAAATAGTTTGATGGTGGGCAGTAAGTGCCCCGACATACTAATGTTACACTTAGGGGAGAATGAACTGTGTAAAGAAAAGGATGTTGTCTTACTACGGAGCATGAAAAGGGATTTGGCATTGATTAAGGAACAGTGGGCAGGTGGTTTTGTCTAATGGACTGAGTTTGTGCCTCGTAGAGTGTGGTGGGGAGTGGTCAACCTAGGTGCTGTGGACAGGGCCAGACGGAAATTGAATACTGAAATGGCACGTTTTTGTAGAGGTTTGGGGTTTGGCAGGATTTGCCATACAGAACTTCGTTTTGATGCGGTGAAATTCTTTAGGGGTGATGGTGTACACCTTTCAAGGATGGGAATGATCCTATATCTTTTGGAAGTCATGGCGGTTTTGGCAAGGACGTTAAATGTGCAGAGGCATAGGGGCAGAAGGCCATTGGAGTGAAACAGAAGGGTGGGGGGCAGAAAAAGGGTTACTGGTCACTCCCCACCCCTTTTTTTCTGGGTGGCGGGATTTGAAAAGTTGGCCTGGGTTTGCAGAAGTTTTTGGTTAGTGTTGGGCGTTGGAAACATGGGCAGGAAAAGGGTAAGCAGGTAGTTTAAGGTTCAGTTGTAGACGTTTAGTTAGTTACAGTTTCAGAAAGAAGTGCATACGTTTTAACAGCAATGCATTGTGATGTTCTTAATATGTTAATGGCAGGGTGGGGGCATGTTTGAGGGGATCGTAGGGGCAGGGGTGGGGTCAGGAGTCAGTTGTCGGATGTATAGCGAGGTTTTAGTTTTGTAAGGCAGTTGCTAGGTATGTTATTGTAATGTGCACCTGTTTCAATAAAGCAGCCTTTTTCACATACAAATTGGTCTCAGTCTGGTCTGCCCACCTCTCTCCCAAGAGACGGTGTTAAGATTTGAGAAAACATGCATCTTTCTCAGCTAATGACAAAGTGTTAATAGGAAACTAAACACATCCATGATGGCACAGCGACTGTCTTTGTTGAAGGATACCAAATGTACTGAGGTTGAAAGCAGCTCAGGAAAATATTTTGATTTAAAGAATGAAAGCCATTATGCACAATATAATTGCCTCGATAGAGAAAGAAAGGTGTAGTTCGTTTTAATACCACAGCACAATGCTCAAGAGCTGGTTCATTATAAAGTGTGCTTAAATGAATATAGAATTCATAGGTTCTATCTATTTGTATTTGCAATCAGATGTAACCACTTTCCCTTTGAAAAACACAAGGAAATCCAGTGAAAAAATATTTTAAATTATTGTTAAGGCTATAAATCCTATTTAAGTTAGCTTTAGAAAGTTTTCATTGCAGGACAAATCAAACGTACAGCTATCAATGCACCCTTCACTAACCCTCAATTTCTGACAGTGAAAAAAAGACATACACAAACAGATAGACACATTACATCAATAAGGGGCACATGTACGAAAAGTGCATTAGGTAAAAGGGGGTTGTAATTTGAGCACCACATTTTACCGAATGTATTGGTATTTTGTGAACCAACCTATATATTAATAGGTTGATTCACAAAATGCAGAATCGTAGTGTGTGGCTATTCAACCTACTTCACAAATATTATCAGGTAGGTCGCAAATTGTGACCCACTGCAATTGGCTACAATCAAAGGCATGGCGGCCTGCTGAAGTCAGCAGACCTCCCTGTCTATGAGAGTTTTTAAATAAAGCAATCATCTTTGAAGTTTACAAACTTTTTTTCAAGAGCAGGCAGTATTTTTTCTCCATTCACAAAGGGAAAGGGGGCCCACTCAGGACCCCTTCCCGTTTGCAAATGGGTTACGACATCCTTTGAGTTTGTGTTAAAATATTAATGCTTTGTGACTGGATTTCGGTCACAAAATGTTAATACATACCTTAAGGAGTGGGTATTTGAAATGAACGTCCGTAAAAAGCCCCTTCCAAATAACGATTCCTTCATGTTTCCTAAATCGATTTACTGATTCTGGAATGCTTTCCCAAATTGTTATATGGGTTTATTAACCTTTCCTGGATTGTTATATGGGTTTAGTAAATTTTAAAAAGTGTATTAGCAGTCGCAAAGTCTCAGATTTACCGAATCTGAGGGTTGTGACCGTTAAAACACTCTGTACATGAGGCTTTATAATCTAAATCCCACCTAAAACTATTTAAAAAAAGATAACACGAAATAGAAATCATGCAAAATGTTTTTGAATGGAAAAGCCTGAGAGGAATTTTCAAAACAACTCACAATTAAACATTGTCAGTAGGCATGTCAGAAAGTTAACACTTATGGCTCAGCTGGGGTGGGGGCACAGCACTCCAACAACCGCACAAGGATTGGGCTCTTCACACAGTGTCAGCGCTGTCAGGTGTGAGTCTTTCCTTGTGTGTTGAACACATTACATAATGGTGCCTCAACAATCAACTATGTTTCTCAGCAGTGCTTGAACTCCATGTTGTTTGGAGACTGCAGCGGCCATCTTGAATTATCAGTTATAACTTTCCTTGTGCTAGGTGGCATCCTTGACAGGCAGTCATGCTACAATGTTGCCGTGGCCCAGACCTTGCTATTTGGATGAGGATTTTTTTTTTGTAGATTATTACTATTTATTTTTTGCAATTTTGCATAGTGCCAACTAAGCTGACAGGTGTCAACGCGTTGCATAAGAACAGTTTCCATTGTGTACAATCAATACACATGTGGACAGTTACTAGTTATATTTACAAGTTAATATGAGAACAGTTAAAAAGCTACAATAGTATAGGAATAATGGTGCTGAAGATGATGGTTATAATAATATTAGGGACAACCTAATATTATTTGAGGGAAGGCTCAGCGACAGTCTCATTTCAAACCCACTGATCCTACTGTATTCTGAGTGAGTCGGCATAACTCCAATGTGGCACTAATGAGATTGTGTTATACAAGGTACTAAAAAGCAGGTTGGATGCAGATAGCAGGGCCTTCTGCCAATGCACAAGATCTTCTCATCTGACAGCTGTCCAGGAATCTTTCGACTTGAGGGGCAACAAGATGGATCACAAAGGGGATGAAGATTTCCATCAGGTGGAGCGAACACTTTGCAGCCGCCAGCCTTGTGTCATGGCTACCCCGACACAAACATGGCAACCAGAAACAAAGGACGGCCCAATGTCCCTGAGAACATGTGTAGAGTGCAAAGAAATAAAAAGACAGCTGTTCCTTCAGTTTACTTTGATCAAACACTTTAATTAAATTTTATGGAATGGCAAATAAGACTGTAATGCCATAAATAGAGAAGTTAAAGGGCATAATTACAGGATGAGTATTTCAAAATCACATGATATCATTAAGTTTCATGCATTACATAAATATTATGATATCTCATATACTAGAATCATACGGGGAGCTATGAAAAGACAGACATAAGTGAATTGGTACAGTGCTCATGTGATGTGTGCGACATAAAAGTGGGAGTGTACTCACAAATGGTTAGCAACCAATTGCTGCAACATTTTAAATATTCTAGGTGCATGCGACTGTGGTCTAAATTAGTCCTAGTAATTAGAATAGACGCAGTCCAAAAAAGAAATGTATGTTGATATTTTGATCTCTGTGAAGTTATTTAACTGGGGTCATCATCAGAACTGGGTAAAGGATATTTGGGGATTGCAACCCTAAGGGTAACAAGTTGTGATGCTCTAATAAGGGGAAACAACAAAGTGAAGTTCAAAGGAAACAGCTGCAAGAATCTTGGCACCATCCAGTTCTATGCATGCTACCTTGGATCAAAAGAGGAGCAGGAAGTGCCCCATCACAATCTTGTGGAGGGTAGTGTGTCTGATTCAGCAATATTTGACAGAATCAGAAAGGCAGGGCATTTACCTGGAGGCGGGAGATGTGCCTCTGTGTTAAAATGAAAGGCAGACTAGCACAGCAGCAGCAGATGAGCTGGATGAGATTAAGTGCTGAGCTGGTGCTGGTGTCTGGTGTAGCAGGACCATCCACACCTATGACCAGTACAGGACTTTAAAACTAAAGGGCCCGATTAACAAAGGGCCTCCGCACTCGTGGCGGGGGGCCCACACTTGTGGTGGGGCCTCCACACTGCAGTTCCTCACTGCGGAGGACCCGCCACGAGTGCGGGCCCCCTGCCTTAATTGAGGGGGCTCCACCACGAGTGCAGAGGTCCTTTGGGAATTGTGCCCTATGTGCACTGCAACAAAGCCATGAGGCAGTGGGCATGTGATCAACAACACCCACAGGGCAACTTGCCGGTCCGCTTTCCAAGTCTTCTGCTAATGTGGGAGTATCCAAAATAATAGAGAAAAGGACTTCATATCCTCCAAGAGATGAGAGACCACAGGCACCTCTAGAGAGCCCAAACCGCGTCCTCGGGGTAGGCTCACTACAGTTGTGAGGCATGATATGGAAGTATTCTGGAAACCAAGCCAGTTTGAAAAAATGATATTTTACCATTTTGGATATTTAATGTTGAGCATTGCTAGAAACGTTAGAAATATTTGCATTTCAACTGGGAATTTGACCCAGTGACGGAACAGGAAGAATTCTCTTGTCAAGATAATACCAGTAGTGATGACACAAACCCCCTTGAGATGCTCTGCATATTGGGACAGTTCTAATAACCACTGGACCAGCATAATGAATGGGCCACATGTGAATTAGGCAGTATGAGACGAACAATATAAGTGAATGGTGTGTTTATTAGTGTCATGAAACACTGCTCTGTCCCATGGAATGGGCTGGGCGAAGGAGCAGATATCCCCCACTGTAACTAAGCTGCGATGCGTCTGGTGACCTTGACAGTCCATCAATGGCCAGTAAGCAAGGCAGTAAGGTATGCCCAGCCCCATACCTAGCCCATCTCCTCTGGGAGCCGGGAGTTCCACGCTTTGAGAGTCTCATGCCATTGCCTGCGAAAGGTTTGCAGGTGCTACAATGCACCCCTGGCCCCACTCCACTACACCAGCAGCAACAAGAATATAAACACGAGTTAGATTGCCCTCCTGTGAATCAAACAGAGTAAACAGTACAAGGTCATCAATGTTATCATGCTGTGCTGCAACACACCACCTTAATAGCCCAATTTGCTGTTCAGTTACCTAACAACAGATGAAGCATCAATAAGTTCACTTGGCAGATTGAAAGACAAGTAATACTGTGTCATTGATTTACCTGACCCATATCAAACAAATCAGTCTGCAAAACACAGTCACTGTGATTCTGCCACTTGATATGATTTCACCACTGGCCTCAGTACAGCATAGGTGGAACATATGGTTAGCACATCTGGAAAACTACTTAATGACCACCAAACAGTCAGACCAAACTAAAAAACAATCAATACAGCTTGATTTTGTGGATGAAGAGGTTCATAACCTGTGCCTCACTCTTCCCAAAACAGGTTTAGTGAATGACTATGAATCTATATCTCAAATACACATATGTGGAGTTACAAATAGTAAGTCTATACTTTCCTATATGCAAATAACTTTTCAATAATTTTCTATATTTTGCACATAATATTATGGCAGGACGATATTTTGGAAATAATTTTCTGGTGGAAAACCACAAGAGACAATGTGTACAAGTATGGTCTTAGTCCAAATAATAGGCCATCGCAAAAGTATGAGTATATAATAATAATGAGGCCAACAGAGAGAGGTGTTTACCGTAACAAAATAAAGTGCCAGAAATCTATGCCAGCTTTGTTTTACTTAATTTGATAACCACTTTTTGGGAAGAGTTTTCATCTACAACTTGAAGTGTGCATATTAGAAGCATGGACATCCATTCTCTAAAATGTCTGGGGTAGCGGAAGTGAGATCATATAACCGATGATCTTAATGATGTCACTGGACATGGCCTTTGAGCTTGAATCTTCCCAGAAAGAGATGTTACTTGACCATAACGTTGATGACATCAAAATATTAACATTGCTGAACTTAACCTAATAATTGCATAATGAAGATAATAACACAACACAAATCTCTCTTTCCAATATCGTCATCGATATGATACGTCAAGGGAACAGTCAGCTGAATTTTAGTAAGCTCAGGTTCACTAACAACTTTGCTAGCTATGGTAGGCTCAGGAGCCATTATGTCTTGTGAAGAACATTGCATATTTTAGCGAGTGTGTCCTCGTTTTCAAACCAGGCAAGGGATGCAGGGTTTTGTGAAAAGAACAGAGTCATTATTTGTGGATATGAATGCTATTTTCCTTCCAAAGACGTTCAAGTGCTTTCTCCTGTACACCTACACGTTAGATAATTTCTGTTGGAACTAATCAATTGCTGTCACAAGACCTTCTCACATTGACTTGGAGGAGGTGGAAATGTATATACACAAGATTGAAATTTGCATATTTTAGGTCACTGCTACAAGTGACCACTGGCGCTTTAGTGAGTTTAGTTTATTTCTCTATCATCTATCACCCAGATCCACAAGCATCATTACTGCATCAGTCCACTTACCTGCTGCGCTACTAGTGGCCTGTTGAGTGGCTCTCACTCCCGAAACATGGCGTTCAGCTGCATCTGCCAGGATGAATATGTGTTGGAAGTGCTGGACCTACAATATTAAGTCACTTCCCTCATCAGAGATCAATCAATCAATCATCTTGGATTTTTAAACGCACAGCTCTTCACCTACGTTCACAAGCGTTAGGTTTGCTGGGCTCAGTCGAAAAGCCAGGTTTTGAGTGCCTTCCTGAATTTTGCAAGAGATGGCGATGTTTGGAGGTGGACGGGAAGGTCATTCCAGGACTTGGTGGCGAGGTAGGAGAAGAGGGCCCTTCATTTTAGCTTGGAGGATGCGGGGTGTTTGTGTGAGGGCGAGGTAGGCAGAGCGAAGGTGTCTGGAGGGTTGGTGGAAGTTCAGGCGGTGGTTGATGTATGCTGGTTGTTGAGGGCTTTGTAGATGTGTGTTAACATCTTGAACTGGCATCTTTTCTGGACTGGGAGCCAGTGGAGGTTCCTGAGGTGAGGGGTGATGTGGGTCCGTTCGGGAAGGTTGAGGATGAGTCTGGCAGCTGAGTTCTGTATAGTCTGAAGTCCTTCATGAGTTCCTGTGTATAGCCCGTTGCCGTAGACCAGCTGGCTGGTGAATAGGGTTGAGTGGTGGTTTTCCTGGTGCTGACGAGGAGCCATCTAAAGATCTTTCAGAGCATGCGGAGAGTGTGGAAGCAGGCGGAGGAGACTGCGCTGATCTGGCATTTCATGGGGAGTTTGCTGTCCAGAATGATGCCAGGTCTTGGACATGGTCTGTCGGTGTGGGTCCGAGTGTGGCGGGCCACCAGGTGTCGTTCCACTAGGAGGAGTTGTTCCCAAAGATCGGCACTTCTGTCTTGTCCGTATTGAGCTTCTGTCAGCTGGTCTTCAGCCATTTGGCGACAGTGGTGGAAATTGGTCCTGGTGGTGGAGGGATCTTCTGAGAGTGAGAGGATGAGCTGGGTGTCGTCAACATAAGATATGATGTTGAGGTTATGGGTTCTGACAATGTTGGTCAGGGGCATCATGTGCGTGTTGAAGAGGATGGGGCTTAGAGATTAACCTTGAGGGACGCTGCAGATAGTGCTCTTTCATTCCGAGGAGAATGGTGGGAGAAGGACTCTCTGAGTATGTCCTGTGAGGAAGGATGCAATCCATTTAAGGGCATCTCCCTGGATCCCGATGTGGTGGAGTCTCTGGATGAATGTGTGGTAGGTTAATGTATCAAACAGTATCGAACGCTGCAAAGAGGCTGAGGAGGATCAGGGCCGCTGTTTCACCACGATCGAGGAGAGTACTGATTATGTAATGTCAGTGATCCGCACGTCTCGGTGCGCTGGTTGGCTCAGAAACTGGATTGAAAGGCATCGAGCAGATTGTTTCTCTAAAGGTGTTCAGCGAGCTGGTGGATGATGGCCTTCTCAATAACTTTGGCAGGAAATGGGAGCAGTGAGATGGGGCGGTAGTTCTTGAGTTCGATGGGGTCGGCGGAGGGTTTCTTGAGGAGGAGTCTGACCTCTGTGTATTTCCATACTTCGGGAAAGGCGGCTGTGCTGTTGGATGCGTTGAGAATAGGGTTGAGTTGGCAGCTGATTTCCTTGCTTCCGAGGTTCAAGAGATGGTGTGGTCCAGGGTAAGTGGGTGCTCCTGAGTGCAAGAAGTTCATGATGGCTGTGGTCTTCTGTGTGGTAAGCTGTTGCTATGCAGTGAGCGGGTGGTTGATGGTGGCGTTTGTTGATGTGAAGAGTTTGTAGAGGTCGGTCTGTTGGGGTTCGAAGTTACAGTGGATGGTGGATAGCTTGTTGTGGAAATAGTTCACCTTGTGTGTCGCAGAAATCCTGGGAAGCTGAGATTGTGTTCTCTGTGACTGACGGGCAGGAGAACTCTCTGATGATGCTACAGACTTTCTTGTTGTGGTTAGCTCTTGCTTCAATGCAGTTTGCCAGGGCGCCTCTTTCGTGTCTTTGAGACGTGGCTGTATTTGTTGAGGGCTGACTTGATGGTGCGGCATCATCTCTCCAGTTGTTTGCAGTTTCATTTCATTGTCCTGAGTTCTGGTGTGTACCAACTGGCTTGTTCAGTGACTCTGTGGGTCATGGCTGGCTTGATGGGATGACTCTGTCGGCGCAGTTTGTGATCCAGGCAGTGACGTTTTGGATGGCATTTTCCAGGTTGATGGCTAGTTGGGCTGCGTGGTGTTGAGGGTATCCATCTATTGGATCTCTGTCACTTTATTCCAGCTGCAGTGGAAGGAGCTAGACGGCCTGGTGGTGCTTGTACATCGGGATCCTGCGATGGTGAAGTGGACAATTGTGTGGTCGGTCCAGGTGAGTTCTGTGCATGACTGTACTTGACTCTCTCTCAAGCAGTGAATATTGGGTCAAGCGTGTGTCCTGCGCTGTGTGTGGGTTCGGTAACCAGTTGGATGAGGCCGATGTTGCTCATGCATTCCAGGAGGTTGGTGTAATGAGAGTCTTTGGGGTTATCAAGGTGTAAGTTGAGGTCACAGAGGAAGATGTAGATTTAATGGCGATGGCTCCTCCGTGTCTGTTGGGGCAGTCCCGCTGGGTCATCTTGTAGCCGGTGGGCATTGTGTCCCAGACTTTGTTGCCATGTTTTGAAAGTGATCAGGCATTGTGCAGGAGGCATTGGAGTAGTTCTGGGGTGGTCAGGGTTGGCGAGGTGTGTGTGGCTCGGGTGTCCATGAGGGCGGTAGGTCCAGAGCTGCAGGCATATAGACAGCGTTGGCAGATGACGGGTCCTACCGTTGATTAAGGAGATGCAATGCAGCAGTTATTGTTGTGGCTACTGGGGTCCAGGTCTCAGAGTTCTGTGATGGAGTATCTGTGGGTGGCAATAAGGCCAGGAATCCTGGCATTGGATGCAGTCCAGGTCCAGACGGGCACAGACGAGCTTGCCTTTGCTGCACCTTCGGTACTCCGGTGGTGCTCCCGGTGCACGCAGCCGTGCTGGGGCCTCCATTAAGTTGGTCCCGGGAGAACAGTGGGGCATTGGGTGGCAGGAAGTAGGAGGCGGGAGCAGGGAAAAAACTGCAGGAAAATGAGCGGCGAGGTGAGCCGGCACACTTGATAACAAGAGGATACAGCAATGAAAATCAAATCAAAATAGAAAAATGAAAACAACAAAACAGGATACAGTATTAAGGGCTAAGCTGGAGAGGAACAGAAAGCTAAACTGACACAGGTGCTAAGTTAAAAAGAACAGAAGGAAAAACTGAACAGAACATCAGCACACAGAACAACAGTGTAAAATTTTGCAGGAGGGTACAAGGGGGGGCGCAGAAAGTGGGGAAGATTGAATCGAGCGGTAACAGCACATAGAGCAGAGTCAGGAAACATCCTCCACTGCAGCGAGGGAGCTGGCAAAAGGACTTGCTCAATAGGGTCTCTTTGCAGCCTCCATTAAGTAGATCCTGGGAGGAGGGTGGGGCGATAGGTGGCAGGAAGCGGGAGGCAAGAGCAGTGAAAACAAGCATTTGCAATGCAATAGGTCTCGCATTTATGCGAGTTTGAGCTATTTGCATTGTAAATGACAATGCCTTTTATTTGTGTTTTGGGTTTTAAAACATAAATAAAAAGCATCGTCCTATACCATGCCAATAGCTTAAACTTGCGTAAACGCAAGACCTATTGCATTGCAAATGTTTGTTTTCCTTTGAATTCTGGGATATTTAGTCCTGTTTTATAATGAAAGAAACAAGACTACAAGTCCTAGAAGTCAAAGAGAAAACCTGACGAGGACCAGCACATCACATACGGACGACCCTGGAGTAGAGAACATCAGAATGTGCACAAACAGGCAAATTTAGCAAAAACATAAGAAATAGGGGCAACACGGTGCTTCATTTTGACACTGATTCGAAAGTATTACTTGTCAGAGAGAATCGGCTCAACCTCAGTGCAGCCAAAATTCCTGTATACAAAAATGTTCACGTTCAAAATAGATACTATGTTCTGCAAGAGGCTGTCTGAACGAACGAAGGGAAGTGGTGGAGTGGGTCATAAGACCCCTGATTTGGGAAGCTTGCATGCACATGGAGGGGGTGGGGTACAGAGATATTTTGACATTGGGATGAGAGCTCTTTCATTCCTCTCTTGAACGTAATACATGACCAGTGCTTCCGCCGGTTAGGGGAAATGTAATTCCAGATATTTGGTACTGCCGCAAGAATGACTCATTATCAGTGTTTTGCTTAGTGAATGTTGGGATTTGAAGCACCAGTCCTTACTCACTGGGAGACGGAGGGAGGCCAACCCAGGGTTGTGCCCTTCTCAACAGGGACAAGTGATTTAAACACGTTTGTTGTTAGTTAAATACTCTTCCCTGATCTGTGCTATGATCACAAGCGTGAATTCATGCAAGGCCAACCCAGACTTCCATACTTTCGATGTCGATATGCTGAGTCCCTTTATAATAAGCAGTTGTAACACTGATTACGTGCGGCTCTCAGAAATGGCAGAAGGATGGTACAAAGCTCTATATGGAACACTGTCACTATTGCAACATAAGAGAACTAACTAATACCAACGGCGATGGTGGGACCGAGCCACTCACACTGTCCCTGCCACTCGTCAGACTGTCAGTTCAGCCCAGCAAAAATAATGGCGGAAGTAGCACCTGTCTCCTGTGGGAATGGATACCCTCGAACTACTATGTGTAAAAAACATACTATTTCAGTGTGCTGTAACTTCAAGGAACACATTTATAAATACAACTTCCATTAGAAAATAAGTCATAAACCCCGCCTGGCTATCGCCGTGACCTCTGCTCCCGGCTGCAGGGCTAGATGTGCACAGAGCGAGAGGAGGAGAGAATATTCTGTTCTGTTACAATGCAAATGCAAGGCCTATTGCTGCATTAAATGTAAAGAAATAGAAAATAAAATGTTTTTCTATTTCTTTACTTTTGCTGCAATCGCGGCATCAGGTTTTTCCATTTCTCTACTTTTGATGAAATCACGGCACCCGTGTGGGTGCCGAGATTGTAACTAAAGTAAAGAAATAAAAAAGAAATGGCAGGGCGGCCACGTTTAGCATGCGGCTTGCTGCGCCGCTTAACAAACAAGCATTTGAAATGCAAGAAGAGGAGCGGTGTAAACTTACTTTCGGCGCTGTGCGCGGCCACCATATTAACAAGCAACACTGGTTAATGTGAAAAAACTTGTTTTTGGACGGAACACAAGCGCTGAGACTTTGCTGCAGAACGACCAGAAAGATCGCCGTTTTCGGGTACAAAACAGAGAGCCGACGAGGTGAGCCGCAGGGGAGAAATGATGTGTTGGTGGAGTGCGAGGTATGTCGTGGTGAGAGGTGGTGCCAGTCTCTTCATGAACTTTGTGCGCAACCAGGCATGCAGCTACTCCAAACACAAGCAGTCGTGTTCCGTCCCAAAGCTCATGTTAACAAGTACAGGCTATGCCAAGCGGAAGTGATCGCGTTTGCGATCAAACATCAAAGCGGCGAAAGTGAAAGTAATCGAGCAGAGCATCAAAGGGCTGGGTGAGAAGGGAGGGGGGAATGCAAGGAGCAGCTGTGCACGTGCACGCCATCGTGCACTCAAGCCCTAGGCCAGCAAAACCATGTGGGTAGCACTTTTGAAAGCCCACTTACAAAATGTCTCAAAGAGACAGCTTTCGCTGTCTCAGCGAGACCTAAAAAGGTAGGAAAACGAGCGGCGAGGCGGACCAGTTCGATACACAACAAGAGTATACAGCAATGAAAATCAAATCAATTCAAAATAGAAAAAAAAAACAACGAAATGGGATGCAGTGTTAAGGGCTAAGCTGGGCAAGAACAGACACAGGTGCTAAGTTAACAGAAGCAGAAGGCTGTACTGAACAGAACAGCAGCACACAGAACAACAGTGCAAAATAGCAGAGAAGCTTACAGAAGGGGCAGGAGTGGCAAGCAAGGGAGAGTGAAGTGAGTGATAATGGTGCATTGAGCAGAGTCGGCAGACCTGCTCGACTTCAGTGAGGGAATCTGGCACAAGGACCTCCTAGGAAGATCCAGGATACAAAGCTAGTTGATCTTGCTCTTAATCTCCAACATCGTTATCTTATTCACCAGAGTAATCAAGGACACAAAGGTATAGTTTTAAAACCTCCTGGCAACATGAGAGGCATCTTCCAGTTGCTTGGCATTATCATCCACATTTATCACCCTAATTTGAACTGTCCTCAAGTCTTTTTCGCTTATGGACACCCGCACTTTAATGTCTGGAAACCCCTGTTCCTTGGATGACAATCATCTCTCTGGCCTCCTGAAAGACCCCTGGTGGTCCAGAAATGTTTTCATAATCACTTCTTCCACTTGTGTGAAAGAAGCGCCCTCTGATCCTGCGTCCCCTCATGGACACTCCATGAGGGAGGCAATGACAGGGAAAACAAAATCCTTTTCATCCTCCTTGTGCCTCTGTTTATTGTCTTTAGGATCATGATTTCTCTAGTACGAGCATGGAATATTGAAGACCCCCTTTCTGTGTTCTGCCTATGAGTTGGTTTTTATCTATCATGGGGCAAGATCCTCCCCTGCCATTCTTAAGTATCTCCCAGTAGCGGCTGCTACAGGGCAGAAGTGGTGGGTGGGGGTGGGGTTTAAAAAAAAAGACAAGGAAAAAAAGTAAATGTCACTTACCTGCCAGCTGCCGCCTCTCCTCCGTTCGGTCAACGAAGGAAGCACACAGGGTCCCAAACTCGCCTAAGCCAATCACGACGCTGCTGTCATCAGCATGACAGCTGCTTCATGATTGGTCTGAGCGGCCTGGTTCAGTGCTCAGAAAGGTAGTGGGAGCCTGTGCATGTTCTCCATCGGCTGTGCAATACAGCCGGGTGGAGAACATGCTAAGTGCACAAGTCTGTTTTGCCAGTCCAAGACGGCTGACCAAACCGTCATGAGCACTTAGAAAGTGCCCACAACTCTTCCCCTGCTCTGTGGGCAGCCCAGCCCCGCCCACACCTAAAAGAAACACAACAGAGCCAGTACTGAAAAATTAAATGATAAGAACATGGTGTTATTATCATTTTATTTTTCCTGTGGGGCGACGCTCCTCAGTCTTAGGGGAGGGGCCACCACTTGTATCTCCTCCTTGCTTCCTGCCACGGCCACAGTCCTTCAGTGCTTCGATGCGCACCACGCCCACATATGCAATCTGGTTTCACCATGGGCTGTCTGGTCTGCCCCTGGAAGCTGCAAGGGACCTTTACTTGTTTTCAGTCTTTCACTACAATGTGGGCGCTATCATTTTGTCAGCACCTGCACCACTGTAAGTCTGCTGCACTGTCAAGGGTTTCCTTAGCATTGAGGGGAGCCTCCACAGAACATTCCTTTCCCCTATTTATCTCACCACCGACCTGCAGGAGCTGGGGCCGGACTGACTACCGGGTGTTTTTGCTGGGGTGAGAGGGAGGGGTCCAGGTTCACTGCTGAGGGGATGATTTTGTTGCTGGAGAGCTACCTGCGCTTCTAAATGAACAATGCAAAACAAATAGCTTTAAAGCATACTTTTTAAAACATTTGTTTTGCATTGTTTATTTTAAAAAGCCCGGTAGCCAGTCCGGCTCTAGGAGCGGGACGCAGACGACCTGAAGTCAGAGCCCGGGGGCAGCGTCAAATGGAGGCAGCCATCTTGACTCACTGTGAGCCAGCAATAATGTCTTAAGAGAAACAGCTTCTACATATTTCTCTCCTCTCTGCCCTGATAAACAATGGGATTGTAAAACGAACACTAGAATGCCACAGAGATATGTATGAAAAATGCTCTATGTATAACTGAATGGAACTGTTACAATCAGTGTGCCAACAAAACAAACATATAGTCCAAAGTGTGTCCATCACACAAAGGTAACGGTAATACGTATGAAAACAGAAAACTATGATGCACTCAAGTTTACATTATTCACAGTCGGGGTGGATAAAAACACACAGCATACATTAGACTAAGATATATGCAAGCAAACTTTACTATAAATTTGATCTGATCAATTGATATGTAAAGAACCATGTGTGCATTGTTTTTATGATTTTCTAATGTTTTATGAAAAAAACAGTACTATCGGAGCACAACAGATAAAATATGTAGACTGTCTTTGTGTAATATAATAAAAACAATCCAGAATGGCTCCAAAGGTGAGAAATGACAATTTATCCTTTTTAGAGCTTTTCTACCAGACAGTGCAAGCTGTCTGTTGGTGAAAAGACCTACTGACTGCTTACAGTGGCTTAGAGACCGCTTACTGCTTACCACTGGTTGACCTTACTGTCACTCTTATTTCTTTTTTATTCATTAGCTTGTGTGTGCTTTCTCTACTTGTGCTTGTCCCTCCCCTGTAGCATGGACACATTATTTGTATCCTTTCACTGCTTGCTTTTCAATCATTACTTTTTTCAATCATTAACTTTTTTCATTCCATAACAGTGCAGGTGTGTTTCCAGCTGTCTCCCATGTGTACTTCTCTGCCCCGGCAGCACTCTGTGCTGCTCTCTGTTGCCCGGGTGCTTCTTACCCACCCCCTCCATGTTGTGCTCCTCCTTGTGTACTTCCCCACCCCTGCATTGCTTTCTCGCCCATGCACTTCTTTCCCCTTGCTCCATGTTGCTCTCTCCCGACTGCTGCTTCTCCCTCACCACTGCCCTCCATTTTGCTTTGCCCCACCCATGCTCTCTATTTTGCTTCCCACCAATCATGCCCTCATAGTTGTTTCCCTCACAAGTTCCTTCCTCCTGCATCCTTTGTGGTGCTTCTCCACACCTACACCCTGGATGTTACTCCACTATACATGTTTTAAACGATAACCAACGCGCTTTTGTACTATTCATTTTTTACATTTACTCTTCCAACTCTGTTAATAATAAAGCATCTGTGTCATTTTGAGATGTGCACACGAGTTGTGTGAGCACCTACAAAATGAAGTGCCCGCTACGCCATAGCGCCTTTCTGCACAACAGTGGTGATGTAATACAGCATGGCTAAAAACCACTGAGAAAGCCAATAGGTTCCAAAGGTGAGACCCAATGGCTTTGCCAATGCTTGTTCATTAAGGCAGCCTAGGAGCGTGACCAAAGTAAGGCACACATTTGGGAGGACAATAACATAGTGGTTGGCCGGGACTTTAAGCAACATTAAATGAATGAAAATTCATTTGGATGGGTTGAGCTGGGTATAGATTTTAATGCCAATGTCGCTGTTTTACCCAGACTTTATGTTGATATTCTTGGGTCCTAAACACAATAAAAAATACTTTAGAAGCTCTTCAGGTTAAAGTTCCTTTTATGGTCAAATTCACTGTCCCATTTCCACCTACTCAAACTCTAGATTGCGATGAGCCGCCATTACTGGTTTTGACAACCTTCACTCGGTTCATCACACCCTTCTCAAAGTAGCTGAAGAAAGTGAAATCAAAAAGGAGCATTTGGTTGGACTTCTGACAGATATTTTGGCATTCTAATCTTAAAGTATCACAAGTATAATCCAAGTTATGCCTCATACTTGATGCAGGAGAGGAACTCCCTTAAAAATGTGTGATTGGACAGGTTGTATCCTGCAAACATTTGAACAAGCCAAGCACTTGCCAAGTCCTATTGCAGGGAACTAAAGGAGCGGAAGTGAGTCATATCTGCAGCTTTTCTTTCTGAGAAAGGTAGCGGTGACTAATTAGATATGATTCAGCATCTGTCTGCCCATCCGTGCTGTACCTTCTGAAGAGTAACTGGAACACGTCTCTGAATCACACCAGTAGAGCAAATCTTGAGCCGAGCCCAGGCACAGACCACAGTGTCAGTAACAAAAAACACTGCTATGTTAGGGAGTGCTGCTTGCAGGCGTCACTCTACCCGCAGTGACGTATTGTCAGTCCAAGGGCCAGTGCCATTCCAGATGTGTGCAATCTCTTTTGGCATAGAGTCAGGGGTGCAACTTGACCCGAAATTCGGGAAGGGTCAATCAATAGGGGTGGGGCTAACACTTCAAACATTCTTGGAGACAATACAATACATTAGACTGATAAATTGTACATTTTAAACATACTGGTCAAAACAAACATGTTTTAGTGAATGTAATAATGTGTGTAGGCTACTCGCGGAGATATTTATAAACATAAACAAGTGATTTGACAACTAAAAAGAGGCTTCTACAGATTTCAGTACAAAGCACTTTAAAACCTGTTTTCACAAAGCTATTTCAAGTTGAGGACCCTTTTGGCCAATTCCTTCTGTGAAATGATGGTGAGTTCATGAAAAAATGTCATTCCAACTTCAGAATGACGCTGCTGCCAGACTGTTGACCAAAGCCACATTTTCGGTTGTCTCATCCAGATGTTGCGAGATATGCTTGTTCGAGGCTGCACACACATACAAGTCACAGAATATTGAGCTAAGTGATTAGCGTACCTTATTTCGGGATATATGACCGGCACATCACTGGTTTGATTACTAATGCACCTTCCATTCCTCTTGAGATTGATTAACTGAGGGTAATCAGCCACTAGGCCTGAGGAACTGGCAAAAAAGGCAGCTGCCTTGAAATTACTTTGCAACAAATGGTGGTTTAGCAGGCAAAGGATACAAATATTCCTTCAAGTTTCAGAACACACAGAAGGTATGGCTCATGGGTAATGTCCTGCAAAGAAGTCACTCCAACAGAAACGGAAATTATTCCTCTTAAAAGCATATTTTATATTAGCAACAACCATGCTTTCAATTCAGTTTTGATGCCCCAGCACATAGTGCCAAATCCACTTAGAAATTGATGTTTTTAAACCCAGTAGGGTCAACGTGCATTGTGATATATAACAGTTCTTATACGTTTTTCAAAACTTCGTTTGAGAAGAATGGTCAAATTCTCTATATTGGTAGTTCCTACATATATATATATTCACTGAAAAAAACATAGGTTTCAGGGGCGTTATAGTTAGCTGGACATTTCCCTCGTACAAAACCCTAGAAATTCCCCGTTATAGTTAGTTCAGCTAACTATAACTCACGCCCCTGCAATGCACTGCTGATGACGTCACATATTACATCACTCATGACATGGTCAGTGACATCTCTGATGACATCACTGATGACATCTGAAATGACATCACTGATGACGTCATCCATGTGATAAATTAGTGCATCTTCTCACACCCTTTGATATACTCAATCAAAATTTCAGACGTCCATTCTCAAAACCATAGATACTCCAATACCAATAACTACATACCCACTCATTGACTCTTAGATCTAAACACATCCACTCACTCACCTGTACAGTCACTCATACTTACAGTCACTCAGTACAGGACTATCATATGCATTTATACACCTACATAGACACTCACACACCACCAATCATCCATAGAGGTACTCTCACACCTAGTCAGTCATGCAAATAATTAATCACACTCCCATTTACTCACCTATGCAGTTATACACACACAAGTTCACTTACTCATAAAAATAGTACCACATTCTTACGCTCTTATACAATCACTGATACAAGCACACACTCATCCATACAGCCACTCTAACAATCACACACTCTCACATATACCCACTTATATACTCTTACACACATATATACTGCCTTTCACATATGTAGTTACTCACACATGTACCACTGAGATATACAATCAATCACTAACACACCCATACATACACTCACCCAACCATACACTCCATCACAGATGCACTCTTAAAACCATGCACCCATAGAATCACCCACTCACACATGTATGCACAGAGTCACACACACCCCACCCACACAAACACTCAGGCACCCAAACAGATACTCAGACAACCAATCAATAACCCATAGAAACTCTCATATAGCTATTCACAAAACCATGCAGCCGCTTATACACCAACAGACAGACAGATACAGACATTCACACAGTTTAGTCACTAGTCTGGAGTAAGATACGTTTAATGACTCACTTATAGAGTCAGTCACGCACCTACTAAATCATCCATTCACACACTTATACACCCTCTCATTCTTCTCATAGGTTTTTCCCTATATATATATTAAACATATTTAAAATTTACAGAAACGCACACTCACTGGATGACGTCATCAGTGATGTCATCAGTGATGTCATTTCAGATGTCATCAGTGATGTCATCAGTGATGTCACTGACCATGTCATGAGTGATGTAATATGTGACGTCATCAGCAGTGCATTGCGGGGGCGCGAGTTATAGTTAGCTGAACTAACTATAACGGGGAATTTCTAGGGTTTTGTACGAGGGATATGTCCAGCTAACTATAACGCCCCTGAAACCTATGGCTTTTTCAGTGAATGTCTAAGGTTTTTAAAATGCCAATCCCTAACTATAACGCCCCTGAAACCTATGGTTTTTTCAGTGAATTTCAAAGGTTTTGTAAATGACAATTTTGAATGTATTAATTGTTATACTGATTTTTTTGATACTTATTTACTATATTTTTTAAACTATTTATTTTTAGATATTTTTTTTTTAATTACATTATAATTGCATTATACATTACAATAAAAAATATACTTTCTCAGAATGAATTACTTTAGTTTAAATACTTGGCAAATAGGCAAAAGACTTTTAAGTACAGTAGTTACAGTTGTTGCAATGGGCAACACATATTCAAACACAAAACAACATTGAGCTCAATGTGTATTTCTAGTGAAATGCAATTAGTTACTTTATGGATTACTTTTCTAACCACAGGACTGGATCCTAGATTCAGTCCTTGGACATCTCCTGTAAACAGTTGAGTAAAAGCGCTTTGGTTACAGTAGTTATTTTTAAGGAATATTATTGTATTTTAAAAGTTGACACTTAGAAATTTTTTCACATAGAATCACCAATGTTATCCTATGGCAGAAAATTCACTTAGCAGGTAAGTAGTGATATCATTACTTTTTCTTACTCAGTGGTGGATCCTGGATCCAGCACTGGTCAACCTCCTGTAAACAGTTGAAAGAATGTGTTTAAGTCATACATACTATTTTTTAGGAATATTTTTAGTTTGTGAAAATAGACACTTAGAAACTTTTCTGGTGAAAACCACACAATGGATTCCTATGGAAGGAAATACAAGTTACTGGTAAGTACGCTTAGAATTACTCTTCCGGGTCAGTGCTGGGCTAAAAGATGCAGCCCTGGGTTCTCTCCTGATAACAGGTGAGTAAATCGGAATTCGTAGTTCGGCTGATTTTAGAGGAATATTTGTACGTTTCAAAAATGGACACAGAAAATTTTCTGGTGAAAACCACACAATGAATTCCTATGGAAGGAAATACAAGTTACTGGTAAGTATGCTTAGAATTACTTTTCAGGGTCAGTGCTGGGCTAAAAGATGCAGCCCTGGGTTCTCTCCTGATAACAGGTGAGTAAATCGGAATTCGTAGTTCGGCTGATTTTAGAGGAATATTTGTACATTTCAAAAATGGACACTGAAAATTTTCTGGTGAAAACCACACAATGGATTCCTATGGAAGGAAATACAAGTTACTGGTAAGTACGCTTAGAATTACTCTTCAGGGTCAGTGCTGGGCTAAAAGATGCAGCCCTGGGTTCTCTCCTGATAACAGGTGAGTAAATCGGAATTCGTAGTTCGGCTGATTTTAGAGGAATATTTGTACGTTTCAAAATTGACACTAAGAACATTTTCTGCTGAAAACTACACAATGGATTCCTATGGAAGGAAATACAAGTTACTGGTAAGTACGCTTAGAATTACTTTCAGGGTCAGTGCTGGGCTAAAAGATGCAGCACTGGGTTCTCTCCTGATTACAGGTGAGTAAATCGGAATTCGTAGTTCGGCTGATTTTAGAGGAATATTTGTACGTTTCAAAAATGGACACTTAGAAAATTTTCTGGTGAAAACCACACAATGGATTCCTATGGAAGGAAATACAAGTTACTGGTAAGTACGCTTAGAATTACTTTTCAGGGTCAGTGCTGGGCTAAAAGATGCAGCCCTGGGTTCTCTCCTGATAACAGGTGAGTAAATCGGAATTCGTAGTTCGGCTGATTTTAGAGGAATATTTGTACAATGGTAAAGGAAGGGGGCGGGGCCTGAGGTGACGTGTGCAAACACGCCCTGTGGCGCGTTTTAAGTTGGGGAATTAATTCCTCTTCAATCCTGCGGTCCCCTGGGGGCCAACTAGCCCACCAGGTACCTCCAGTATGCATCAGGGAGCTGGGTTGCAGAGCGGTGTTCAGAGGCCATGCCCCTTTTTACAACACTCTGCAACGCAGCTCCATGGAGCTTCCTGGAGGTACCTGGTGGGCTAGTTGGCCCCTAGGGGACCTCTGGATTGAAGAGGAATTAATACCCTAAATTAAAACGCGCCACAGGGCGTGTTTGCACACATATCACCTCAGGCCCCACCCCCTACCTTCACCACTGTGCAAACGCGCCCTGTGGCGTGTTTTAAGTTGGGGGATTAAGTCCCCTTGCATCCTGAGGTCCCCTGGCGGCCAACTTGCCCACCAGGTACCTCCAGTATGCTCCAGGGAGCTGCATTGCAGAGAGGTGTTCAGAGGCCACGCCCCTTTTTACAACACTCTGCAACGCAGCTCCGTGGGGCTTACTGGAGGTACCTGGTGGGCTAGTTGACCCCTAGGGGACCTCTCGATTGAAGAGGAATGAATTCCCCAACTTAAAAGGCGCCACAGGGCGTGTTTGCACAGTATCACCTCAGGCCCCGCCCCTTACCTTCACCACTGTGCAAACGCGCCCCGTGGCGCATTTTAAGTTGAGGGATTAAGTCCCCTTGAATCCTGTGGTCCCCTAGCGGCCAACTAGGCCACCAGGTACCTCCAGTAAGCGCCACGGAGCTGCGTTGCAGAGAGGTGTAAAAAGGGGTGTGGCCTCATTACACCTCTCTGCAACACAGCCCCCTGGTGCATACTGGAGGTTCCTGGTGGGCTAGTTGGCCCCCAGGGACCCCCAGTATTCAAGGGGAATTAGTTCCCCCTCTGCAAACGAGCCAGGGGGCGCGTTTGCCGAGTGGTGTAAGGAGGGGGCGTGGCCTCCGGCCAGATCCCGATCTTTTCTGCCAGCATTGCTTTTCAACATGGGGAGCAGCTAACATGCTGCTCCCCATGTGGAAAAGCAATCAGCTTTGCTTCATTGAAGCCAGAGCAGGTTTCCCTGCTCTCACATCAATGAAGCAAAGCACTTTGCAATGACAGGGAGGGAGCTGCGAGGCTCCCGCCCTGTCATTGTAAACAGCAGTGTCCCGGGGGTTGGCACCCCGGGACACTGCAGGAGCCGGCCCTGGGGGGTGGCGGTCCCCAGGGCCATCATTGGCTCTAGGAGGGGGGCCGCGTGGCCCCCCTCCCACAGGGACAAGTTTGCCCGGGGTGGAGGTCCCCGGGGCTGGGGGGGCCTGAGAGCCCCCCCATCGCAAATACTTTCAAGCCCCGGGGGGGTGGCGGTCCCCGGGGCTGGGGGGGCTGCGAGCCCCCCCACCCATTTTCTATAAGCCCCGGGGGGTGGTGGTCCCCGGGGCTGGGGGGGGCCGTGAGCCCCCCCCCATATAGTATCTCTGAGCCCCGGGGGGTGGCGGTCCCCGGGGCAGTGTGGGGGGGGATTGGGACCCCCCACACACTTGTTTATTTTTACCCCCGGGGGCCAATTACCAAAGAAGCATAAGAGCCCCGTACTTCTTTTTTAAAATTTTCGGCCGAAATTCGCAATGGGTGCGCGAATCTCACCGATTTTTTTGGCCCTGGGGTCCTTGTGGGACCCCCTGAGCAGGCCGAGGGGGTCAGGGTGTTTCTACCCTGCCCCCTTATCGCGTTTTGCGCCTTTGTTTTTGTGCTCTCTTGTGCCTCGGTTCTACCGAGGCACAAGATGGCTGCCAACACTTCCTGATTCAGAGTGTTGGCAGCCAATTAGCATTCAGCTCATGCTCGGGAGGGTTCGGGGAGGGTGCGGGGAGGATCCACGGATCCTCCCCGGCCATAGATATCACTAACTTTTAACTCTAATTTTCTCAGGAACTACTGAACGGATTTACACCATTTAAGCAAAAGGCACGAGTCTGAACTGAGGACTACCTCCTTGCCAAATTTGGTGTAATTCCTTTCAGCAGTTCGGGCTGTAGCTGCGACAACAGGTCCTAGGGGAAATTGCATGGGGAAAATGCGTTTTGGGACCCCCCTTTTTTCTCAGCCCCCGCTTGACGAATCACCACAAAACTTTCAGAGTAGGAGCGGAGCGGAGCTGGCCAAAAATTTGGAAAATTTCGCGAAGATTCATCAACCGGCGCCAAAGATATTCCCAATAGAATGTTGCGGATTTCCTATGGAAAATAGGTCCTAACTATAACTATCTACTGGCGAGATAATATATATATATATATATATATATATATATATATATATATATATATATATATATATATATATATTATCTACTGGCGGTCGCCAGTAGATAGTTATAGTTAGGACCACGTTTCCATAGGAAATCCGCAACATTCTATTTGGAATAACTTTGGCGCCGGTCAACGAATCCTCGCGAAATTTTCAAAATAGGTGGGGCGCTATGCTCCGCTCCTACCCTGAAAGTCTCGGGGGGATTCGTCAAGCGGGGGCTGAGAAAAAAGGGGGGTCCCAAAACGCGTTTTTCCCATGCATTTTTCCATAGGACCTTTAGACACAGCTACAGACCGAACGGCTGAACAGAGTTACTTGAAATTTGGCAGAGAGGTAGTCTACAGGTCAAGGAAGTGCCTTTTGTAGGTTTGGCGTAAATCTGTTCAGTAGATCCTGAGAAAATAGCCTTTAAATCAATATATATATCTGTGGCAGCTTACCGTGCGCTTACCGTGCGCTTACGGTAAGCTTACCGTACGCGTACGGTGCCGTGCACGAGCGCGATTCTGATTGGCTGTTAGATCTTAGTAAACATTCGAATCGGTCTAAACCAGGAAGCGGCGGCCACCATTTTCTATCTCGCACTCTGAGGGGGGGAGGAAATACAAAGGCAAAAAACATGTTAAGGGGCTGTTTAGACTGCTCCCAACCACCTAGCCTTGATGAAGGTGTCCCCTAAGAACCCCCAAGGCAAAAAATTCCATTTTTTTTTTTTTTGAAAAATCGCCGTTCACGCTTACCGTACGTGTACGGTAAAAAAAAATTTAAAAAAGAAAAATATCCACACTCTCCACACCCCGTGTGCAAATGGTGCCCGAAGGTGCCCACCGTGCGTGCACGGCACTAACTGCGTAAAGTGGGCGCACGGTGCGCGAAGCGCACCGCGTGCTCACTGTGCGCGCACGGTGCGCGAAGCGCACAGCGCGCGCACGGAACGAACTGCGTTAAGTGGGCGCGCACGCCACGAATGGCGTAAAGTAACTTAGCATTTAAAAAACCGTACAAATTCACTGAAAAAACCATAGGTTTCACACACGTTATAGTTAGGAATTAGCATTTAAAAAACCTTGCAAATTCACTGAAAAAACCATAGGTTTCACACACGTTATAGTAAGGAATTAGCATTTAAAAAACCTTGCAAATTCACTGAAAAAACCATAGGTTTCACACATGTTATAGTTAGCTGGACATTTTACTGATAAAAAACCAATGAAATTCCCCCGTTATAGTTAGTGCAGGCAACTATAACTCACGCGACCGCAATCCTCTGCTGATGCTAATACTGTATTTAGACACTTATTTGCCCATGTCTTCTTCCATTAAATTTTAGCTATACATATATTACAATTTTTTTTCATAAAGACACATATGTCATCAGCAGAGGATTGCGGTCGCGTGAGTTATAGTTGCCTGCACTAACTATAACGGGGGAATTTCATTGGTTTTTTATCAGTAAAATGTCCAGCTAACTATAACATGTGTGAAACCTATGGTTTTTTCAGTGAATATATATATGTATATATATATATGTATATAGGCAGTTATAGTTAGAACCAATGTTTCCATAGGAAAAGCATTTTTTGTTTTGCCAATTACTTTAGTGCCGCTTGACAAATCTCCACGAAAGTTTCACAAAACTTCCCCTTTTTTGTTCAGCTGCTGTGTTGAAAATTTCAGGGTGATTCTTCAAGCGGGACCAAGTAAACACACGTTTTCGCCATGTCATGTCTATGGGAATTTTTCATTTTTTGAACACGACTACAACCCGAACTGCTGAACGGAATTACACCAAATCTGTCAGAAAGCTAGATGTTGGTCCCGAAAGTGTGCTTTTTGTGATTTGGTGTAAATCTGTTCAGTAGTTTTAAAGAAATTAAAGTTTTAAAAAATACAGATATTTGGAGACACGAGTCCTTGCAGGGGACTCACGGATCCTAGTAAAATTTGATTTGCTGCCAGCACTTCATCCAGGAAGTGTTGGCAGCCATCTTGGGACTCAGCTTAAAGCCAAGTCCCACAAAAAAAGTTTTAAAAAAAGAAAAGAGGGCAGAGTAGGAATACCCTGACCGCTCAGGGACCCCGCCAGGAGGAAAAAGCATTTTTTATTTTAATTTTGCAGCGGACTCGCGGGTGGATCTGAAAATCCACAGAAAAATAAAAACAAAAAATGAAGCACTTATTATGGGTCCCTGGGTGTGCCAGGTCCTGGGGACATTATAGAAATGATGGAGGGGCGCACGAGGCCCCCCTCCTTGGGCTGTTCAAAGCCCTGGGGACCATCACCTCCCTGGGGTATAGAAGTTTATAAAAAAGAATGCCCAGCAGTAACATTAATATATGTGCGGGCACCTCAGGGCTCCCCTACTGCCCCGGGGACCGCCACTTCTCCGGGTAGAGATGTACATATAAAGTAACGCAGGGGAGGCCCTACAGCCTCGTATGCTGCCCTGGGGACTGCCACCTCCATGGGGCTAAATATGAGAAATGCTGGGAGCGCGCGGCTCCCCAGGGACCGCCAGCTCCTCAGGGCTTGAATGAAATAGTAAGGCGTGAGAGGGCTACAGCCCCCTACGCAGCCCCAGGGACCACCATCTCCCCTGGGCATAAATCAAATAATGAAGGAGGTCCATTGTAGATTCCCTGCCCCGGGCCCCACGGCAATCCCGGGACAAATTTCCACAAAGAATGGGGGCCCTCCTCCCTTTAAAAAAAAAAAACAGAAATGCGGGGCAGGCCCGGGTAATGGGTTCCCCGGGGCTGCAAAGGGCCTGGGTGGGGGGCTGCTTGCTGCCCCCCCTTTGCAATATATATCAAAATAAAATGCTGGGGCCCAAGGGATGGGCTCCCCAGAGCCAAAATTGGCCCAGGATGGGGGACGCACAAGACAAAGTGTATTTTAAATAGAGGAAGGAACCAAAAAGAAGCAACATAGCAGAGTAATGGCATGGTGGGCAAATCTAAAATACCCCAGCCCATGCCGGGATAAAGCTTCCTATATGTCAAGACATCTTTATTTTGTATTGAGAAAACAAACTCCTACTCATAGAGTGTATTTTCTCAATGCAAAGAAGTTTGCTGAATGGGTCCTTTAAAAATGGTCCCTGCTCAGCAAGCCTGCAGTGCTCTGAAGGCGCGGCCACTGTGGGTGCTGCTTTCACAACACAGCAATCCTAGGGAACCCGGCTGTGATCTCTAAACAGGAATCTCGGTTCTCTGCCTGAGTGACGGAGGCCATGGGCTTAGCAGACGTCCTGACTGTTCATCAGGTTCTAAATGCCTCCCTGATCATGGTCTACAAGGTAAAAGTAGGCAAGGCATTTGACATATAAGGCGAGTTTGATGGTCTATGTCTGTCATCAATATCTATGCATGACCTTGATTATATATTTAGCTATCCTCTATGATGATATAATAGTGCAACAGCAAACACTGAGCAGCTAACTGTAAGAAAATGGACACAATAGATGGGTCTTCTCACTGCCTCTGTGCGCACTTGTACACATGCACATACACACACACAAAATTAAGAGAGCCCGTTCAGGGGGTCGCACCTTTTCTTACAACGCCGCCAGACTATGGATCACTCTCCCCATCCAACGGCCCACCACCTCTCCTTCCGGATACAGCTGAAGACTTGGCTCTTCCAGAATCTGCCTTAACCACCCAACCTTCATGTGCTTGTTGCTGCTAGCACAGGGATGCCTAAGGGTAGCCATGGGCTTAACAAATGTTATTTAATAATGAAAATAATAATAATAATAACACACACACACAAACAAACACACACACATACACACACATAATAGACACCACTCCCCTGTGTTTATAATTTGTAAACCTATTGGCAGGGCAATGACAAAGGTGGAGATTTATGAGAGTCGATTAGGTTACAGCAGGTAGAAAAATGGGCAACTGAGGTGGGCTTGGAGACCCCAACCTGAGACTCATATATTGTAAGCTATGTAATATATTGTAAGCTATGTAATATATTGTGTTTGCAAGTTTATTATGTTTTTTAAGCACCTGCTGCCACATCCTATGATTAATGTTCCTCCTGGAGACAGTTTTGTCTAGCTGAGGTTTTGAAGCAGCGCACAGGGTTAATAGGCCTGTTGCAAAGAACGTGTACCATGCAGATTACAAAGTGCATATAATGTAAATAGGTTATTGGGTTACTGCTTTTAAAAGAGACATTCGTTCGTAACTTGCAATTTATAAGTTAAAATCCTAATATAGAACAGTGAGCTATTAACTTTATTCATAGGACTGCGTGCACACTGCAAAGTATAGATTAGAGCATAAATTAATGTTGCAAAAAGGGTTAATTTGGGTAGAAATCGATTCTTATTATTAGTTCCTTTTTAAATTCTGAGTTTGTGCTTCTCTAGACCAAGCACTCTTAAACTATACTACTTACCAGGATGGATGACATGTCACTCCTACACCTTGTAAGTCTTTGTCTTATGTAACATTTCCTATACACTGATTTATTAATGTATGATTGATTGTCTCTGTGTAATGTGTGGTGTAATGCAAAGTGCTCTGACACCCTAAACTGGTATGAGTGGTGCTATATAAGTACTTAAATGCATCTGAGAGAAACAGGTTATGGAGACTTTGTCGCTGTTAAAGGGTGGTGGTAAGGGAATCTGTGGTGGAGGTGGTCATTAGGGGGCGCCAACAAACATTGTCTCACCGGGCACCACCAGTGCTACTGCGGGCCCTGATCCTGGGGATTGCTGCTATCCTGGTGTGGAATATTGAATGTGGGATATTGAATGGGTGATATAATTAACTTATTCTGAGTTCCCTGCCTCAGAATGAAACCTAATATCTAATAAGTGGTTACCACACTGATTACTGCACGGTTTGCAGTTATGTCATTTTCTACTGACAGATTTCTGCAGGCTTTTTTCTGGTAAAATTTGTCTGGAGAAAATTGCAGAATATGGTCATTGCTGCACCAATCGAAATTCAGCTTGCATGCAAGCATCCATTTGCTCATGGATCAGAATTAAAAACATGACCTTGAATCAGGGTCTAAGTAAAGTCTGTACATTTATTAAAGGCTAGAATTGGTTATGTTAATTCCGATTTGACTGCCTTTTCCATGGGGTTTAATACATGCATTAACATATGCTCTGAGCAGGTGCTAAATGTGTGCAGGTGACTGTTGTTAGGCAGGGGTAAGCAGAGGGGCCTGAGGAGTGTAAAGGAAGAAGGGGAGAATGTTGGCTGGCAGAGAGGAGCATGTAACTCTCCCCTGTGACTTGTCTGAGGTTTGGGCATGGGAGGTGAAAGGGGTCTTTTATCACAGTGGTCTTACCCGCTGCATTTTTCAACCATTAAAATCGAGTGTGTTGTTCCCGTAGCAGGTAAATCAGGGTGAATGAACACTGTATCTCTTTTAATTGTACAAAATGAAATTCCATTAGGGAACTTCACTCTGAACAGTTCCCAATCCGGGCCAATGTCTTTTGTGGGCACCTTGCAAGGTGGTTGATTAGACAGAGACAGCGCAGCACCATGAAGCACGAGATGCAATGAAAAAGCAAACAAAGCCGCCTCTAGGTGTAAATGGCTTTTGAATGACCTCAGTGGCTGAAGTGAGAGGGATCTATTTGAAATGACGTTCCCAATATTTTCAAATTTTACAATAACAGTTCCCACACTTTTTGTCCAAAAACAAACACTCCAGGATAGATAACGCCAAACTTCAAGTGTCTTTTGCTAAAAGAGGAGAGGGTGGGAGGAATTAGTTTCCTGTTATTAATGGTAGTCAAGTCAGTGAAAGTTCAAGCTAGGCGCGAGCCAGATGTAGGCCTTCTCCAGCTAGATATCCTCATGGAACTTCAATTCAAAAGTGAAGGGAGTTTTCATGTGGCTTCTACCTGGGGCTTACACACTTACCCTATTTATCAAGAGGGGGGGACACTAGGAGCAAGTTAAGAGGTCCAGTGACTCGGGCTCCCGAAATTAAACTTATACCAAAAGGGAGTCACTGTTCCTTAGTGGAGAAAGAAAGAAATAGAAGTAAGAGGTACTCTCGTTGTGTGCTACTCTAGCTGTGGTGGACAGTGTGACCTTTTCTTGTTGGCCTCACACACCCCAAAGGATATCATGCTTCATCATTGGACTTTACACCTCGTCGGGCCGGCGCTGCAATGCCCTACGGCTCTCCCGAAGGGTCTCTTTATCGGAGATCTTTTGATGAAGCTGTATGGGTGCGTGGGTGTAAGTGGCAGTGAAGTTCTAAAGGGTGTATTAAAAAATGGCTGGAAGGAGAATGATTAATTAAATTAAGGTGATCCCTCTGTCATTATTAAAACAAAGTGTGTGGTGCTGCTCTAAGGGGTATTATGCCCCTTGGTAGCTGGGTCAACCATATGTCCCTAATGGGAGTATGTTCTTGTCAACATGTTTCGCACTTTTGTGGTCTCAGGAGGAGATCCAGAGCGCTTCATCAGGACCAAGTAAGAAAGTTAAATCTACAGTGGCCCGAAGGTTTCAGTGCCGCTGGATAAATGAAGGGAGTAGAACTCCTGAAACGACAAGAGTCAAAGGTACAGTTTGCCATTAGGATAATTATACTAATGGTAGTTTTAGCTCAGGTCTGGGTTCTCCATTGGAGGGCCAGGTGCTCATAGACTGTAACGTGATCATTATAGCTAACGGTCGCGGTATGTACACGTGAGCTATGGGTGTTGTGATCATTTAAAAATGCTAAAGGAATTGCAGCCTCATGCATCAAGCCAAAATCCAGTCGGTAAAATACCGATTCCTTATTAGCTCCCGGTAGCGAGTCCCAAATACCCAATCCTAATGCATCAACCCAAAACGTGAGCAAATAACGAATCGCTAAATAAATATCCGCTAACATACCGAATCGGTAATACCAAAAATGCTAAGTTACCGAATCGCTAAATACCGAATTAGCAGTTACCGAAATCACTATTAGCTCCCGGAAAGTGCCAATAGCAAATAACGAATCGCACCCCAATGCAACAAAACTCGCTAATAACGAAAATCCCAAAAATCGCTATTTTGCAAGAGCTAAATAAGGGGAATCAAAACCTGGAGGTAAAGTTACAAAAAAAAATAAAAGACAATGCAAAAAATTTTCCTACATGTGCAAATGATTGAGGCAATCACTAATCCCTTAAAGGTGGCCCAGGAGACCCTGTTGGCTCCCACAAAATGGCTGCCCTCTACGTGCTTGCAAGGAGGATGCGGATCAATGCAGCAGGACAGCGCAGGAGAAGGGTCCAGGAGCGAGTTTTCAGACTGCGCATAACCTTGCTCGGGCAGAATGAGGACGAGGTGTACCAGAAGTATCGCCTCAATCGCGCTATGATCATGCGCCTGATTGCAGACCTGGAACCATTACTGCAGCACCAGACACACCGGACAAATGCAATCCCTGCGCACGTTCAGGTCCTATGCAGCCTGCACCTACTGGCCTCAGGGAGTTTCCAGGGTGTAATTGCGGTGGCCGGAGGTGTTTCGCAAAGCGCACTGTCACGCTTCTTCAAGAAATTCCTAGATGCCATGCTGACAATGCTCCACACACACATCAGCTTCCCCACAACCCCACAGCAGTTGGACCGCACCAAACAGGCTTTCTACCAGGTGGCACAATTCCCACATGTGATTGGATGCATCGACTGCACGCATATCCCCATATGCCCTCCAGCTGCAAATGAGTACATATTCCGGAACCGCAAGTCATACCACTCGATCAACGTGCAGGTTGTGTGCGATGCCAATAACATCATAACGGACCTAGTGGCACAATTCCCGGGGAGCACACACGACTCATACATCTTCCGCAACAGTGGAATGCACAGGCGACTAATCAACGGAGAATTTGGAGAGGGACTCCTGCTAGGTACGTAGAAATACGCTTCCCCACACCAACACCACACATGTATGTACATCACCAATGCTAAGTCTATGCTTCTATCTTCTAGGTGACAGTGCCTACGCCCTGCGGGAATACTTACTCACCCCATACTTAAATCCAGCAACCCCGCAGGAACATCGCTACAACGCTGCACACATCAGCACGAGGAATGTGATAGAGACGACTTTTGGGATTCTCAAGAGCCGCTTCCGTATCCTCCACAAGACTGGCGGCGCCATGTTATACCAACCAGAAACATGCTGTCGGATAATTGCTGTATGTGCAATGCTGCACAACATTGCCACCAGAAGGGGGATACCCATAGAGGTGGACAGGGATGACGACCACCGGGCTGACCAACCACCCGCCCAACAACGACAGGCACACATCCCAAACACAGCAGAGGGCCATAGGAGGCGGACATACATTATGCAACATAATTTTTGAAACATGGGGAAATGAGACATTACAAGTTGGTTTGGGGTGCAACTGTTTAATGCACAGTAGCACTGAGGATTGTGCAACAAAACTAGCATTGTAAATCATGCTCCAATTGCATCATTGTAAATAAAAGGTGCCTTAAAGTCACGCCTGTGCATACACAGTGATTGGATGGCCATGGTTGCCCCACCATGGTCCTGCATGCATGTCCAACTGTCTAGTGGCGCTTTCCACGTACCCCAAGCCTCCGCTCAGGTGTATCCAATGCCTCACCATGGCCTGTCCCCGCGGAGGCACGCGAACTGCGGCACCTGGTGCTGGCCTCTGCCAGTGACACGCTGCTGACACTGGAGGCAGCCTCACTTGTGTCATCCCCTCCCAATGCAGCAGCACTGCATGTGCTGCTCTGAAGGTGTTCCACAGCAGTGGTGATGTGTCCTAGTGACTTTGCCACATCCCCGCAGAAGTGCCCAAGGTCCACCTGCAGGGCGACTGAGCGGCGTGCCAACACAGCGGTGCTGTTGCTGTGCCGTGTGATGGCCTTGGTAGCGGCGGCGGTACGCAACATTTGCTGCCGGTGACTCCTCTTATGGCACTCATGGCCCTCCCTCGTGGCACGGGTGAGCTCATGTACCTCCTCCCTGAGCTGAGCATTGCCCTCTGCAACCGCTGTGGTCATGTCCCTGACCGCCTTGCTCATGTCCGTGACGGCTGCAGTCATGGCGCGCATCTCACTAGCAAGGCGCACAATATTGCAGCTAATGTTAGCCACATGTCGCCCCTGCATGCGCTGTGTACGCAGCATCCTCTCCTCAATTGCAGAGGTTGTTGGGACATCCTGTTCGGCTGAGGAGACGGAACTGCGACGAGCCCTGTGCCGCCGTGCGCGTCTAGCACCTCCAGGTGGTGCATCAGGTGGTGTGTATGTGCTCTGCCTGGGTGCCAATTGCGAGGTGGGTGTTTCCATCTCCTGCAAGGGCGCAACTTGGGACCTGCGCCTCTGCGCTATTGTGGCTGTAGTAGCTGCAGCCTGTTTGGCTGGTGCCGTTGCTTGTGGCGCTGGTGCTGGTGCCGTAGCTTGTGGCGCTGGTGGAGGTGCCGTAGCTAGTGGCGCTGGTGGAGGTGGTGCTGTTGGGGTGGCAGGTGTTGGCGATGCATGCGCGTCCTGCGCTATCTCCTGGTCTGACTCGCCGGTGTTTCCGATATGATCAGCTGGCTGCTGTCGTCCGAATCCCCAGGTGATACATCTGTGTGTGAAACAGTGCATGGTTAGTGGGATAATTACAACTACATAGTGTTGTACACATTAATCTCCCTCTGTGGTCCACTACATGAACAGTCTCCATCCATGTTCAACTGATGTGGTGTATGGTCATTGGATTTACGCCTGTACATGCACACTGGGCTGACTAGACTACAACTCCCAAGATGCACTGGTGTCATGTGTTAAGCTGTCTGTGCCAGAGCTGCAGGCACACTGAGATCGGGCTGGGGGCATGGAAATGGATTTACGCAATGCTGGGTGTGGGCACAGGCATGCATCTTACCTTGGGCACTTGTGGCTGCGCCGGACGTGTCCATCTGGGTCACCCCCACGACGGCTTCCCGCTCTATCGTCCCTTCCACAAGGTCCTCCAGGGCTGTGTTGGCTGGTGCTGTGGATGCTCCGCCTCCAGTCCTGCTCGCCTCCCGGAGCCTCTCCGCAATCCTCTCTTTGGCACGCTTCCGCAGGTCGTACCACCTTTTTTTGAGGTCGTCGATGCTGCGGGTCGTGACGCCAACTGCATTCACCCTCTCACGGATGCGCAGCCATATGCGCCGCTTCTCCTGCTCAGGCACCTTGAGGGACAGCTTGCCAAAGAGGCGGTCGTGTTTGCTGGAGACTCCCTCGATTAGGTACTCGAGCTCCCTGTCTGAAAATTTACGCTTTCGTTTGCGTGCAGACTCTGCGCTGGATGGCACTTCCTGCGCCATGATGTGTGTGGCTTTGGATTTGCAGAGTCGGTGTGGCCTCACTCTGCACAGGCAGTCCTCCTTCCCAGCTCCTGTCTGCTCCTCTGTCGAGGCAATGTGGGTGGGGCAGCAGTATTTCCTGGTTGGTGATGTCATCTGCACATTCCCGGAGCGACGCGGCAAATTGCGATTTCGCTAATACCGATTCGGTAATAGCTAACTCGGTATTACCGAACTCGCTATTAGCTAATTCGGTATTACCGAACTCGCTATTTGCTAGGGGGAGTTTGCGTGCCCCGCTATGTAGGAATCGGTAAATTTAGCGATTTTTAAGGAATCGCTAAATTTTACCGAATCTGTTGATGCATGCCATTTACCGATTCCTTAATGGCGATTCCTTATTTTTCGCTATTAAGTAATCGGTATTCGTTTGGTTGATGCATATGCCCCATAGTGACTACATGAAAGACAGACAGACATACACATATGATCACTGAATAGTGCCTAAAAAGTAGTGCCAGGGTTAATCTCTGTATTGATATTTTACCTATAAACATGTCCTTGTATTATCAAGTAGACGTGATTGGAAAAAATGAAAGTACAAATACATATAAAAAAAGGTTCTGTTGTCTGGTAGATTCATGAACCTTCAAAAACTAGGTAAATAATACCATCAGGCCCCACCATTGATGGCACACCTCAAGACGCTGTGTTTATATGCATAAATACACATACAATATATCTCACCCCTTAGTAAGTAGGGTAAGACCCCATGAGATCAGTGAGGGTCACTTGAGAGCTGTAATCGAAAGAAAAACAGAAAACCACAAATTACATTTTTGGCTGGCTTCCTTGTGCTCTATGGCAGTGCCAGAGAAAGGTTTCTCAGGCATGAAGAGGAGCTCATGCCATATGCTTGATCTGTCCTGGACCGATCCTACATCTCAGTAACTCACGGTTCTCTCAGTGCATCTGGGCTGCATCACCTGTGTGCCGCTTGCTGTCTCTGCCGGTGGGGATGTGAAAAGCCCTGTCTCTTTCTATAGGAGTTGCTTGCTTCCGGGTGGGGCACTAATTGTTTAATTAATGGATTGATTGGCAAACCTCCCCTTTGGCCAATTCCTTAGGCTGAGGAGAAACTGCAGTACCACCCAGGACTACGAAATACAGGCAGCAGAACTCAGCAAGAATCTGGAAGGAAGAAACTGCCCACAACATCGACGTGCTCAAAATCCTGTGATTCTGGGCACATCACTTCTCCGCGTGCCTCAAAACATGAATGTGATATTGTGTAATTTAACCGGTGCTCATGCACATAGATCCAATATCTTTGTGTGGAGTTTGCGCTATATAAAACTGCAATAAACGCTACTCCATCATGATTTTGCATTTGTTTTAATCTTGTTGGTTGGCCTGCTGGGGTTGCCTTCCGTCCTGGCTAATCTTGCTTGTAGTAGCATGTGCAGAGCTCTGGGCCTCTTTGTGAATTGACCTGCACCAAAACTGACTCAGTGTCGCCGTTAGTTGTCCTAGTCCCCCACAGATGCAGGGGCACAGCTGGCTAGGGCACGCTTTTACTGCCAGTTTTGTGTGTGCTGCGTGATCACAAGTGCGTCAGGAGCTGTGGTCCCTGCTGGGTTCCATCCTCCTATAGGTGAGAGCCAGGGCTTTAAGTGGGCCGGGTCCTGCCTGTGCTCTGCACTGGCAGTTCTATAAAGCAGTTGCCAAACCGGGTCTCTATCGAGCTCTCCATTTTTGCCCTTGGGTTGAAAAAACAAATCTTACTTCTGCAGCAATGCCACTCGTCACTGCTTTTGAGGTAACTTCAAGGAGACTCGTTATAGTTCTTCCAGTCTCATCATTTCAGAACGGAATCATTTTCAATGTTATATACAAGGAAGCCATAGTTGTTGCTGATTTATCTTACACAAACAACAACCATTGGCAAAGCCAATAGCCCTGGCTTGTTGTAGGTGTAATGTTACTTGCTTTACCAGTATTATCTATCTTTATGCAATGACAGAAGCAGCAAAATTCAAGCTGTCGTACATGACCACCAGCAAGGCTCTGTTTAATGGCGCTGTGCGTCTTAATCTCCACGTCTATCCAGCTGCAGGGTTGACTGTGGCGTTACAACCAGAACTGCAGAATTTGGAATTTGAGAACCATGATTGAATCTCGGCATGCTCAAAATCCTGTGATTCTGGGCACATCACTTCTCCCCGTTGTTCAAAACATGAATGTGATCTTGTGTAATTTAACCGGTGGTCATGCACAGTGATCCAATATCTTTGTGTGGAGTTTGCGCTATATAAAACTGCAATAAACGCTACTCCATCATGGTTTTACATTTGTTTTCATCTTGTTACTTAGAGGAGTCGAGCCTGCTGTGCCATTTCTTTTCAATCTCCTAGTACTTGGCCCGGCTCCTCAGGCGTCTCTCCCAGCCCCTGCTGCACGAAAAACCTCTTGTGTGCCTGCGCAAGAAGCCGCTCTTCCTCACACTTTTCAGGCTACTGCTGCTGCACTTTGACTCCAGGGAGCACTTCAGCTGCATGCTGCAAATCCTCTCTGCCCCCCCTTCTAACCCACTGCCGGGGTCTTTAATGGGGCACTTGTGTGTGCCCTTGACCGAGGCTAACAGAGGGCACCTTGGCCCCAGCACTGCAGCGGTTCTTATTCCTCGAAAGCGTTTGCCTCGAGGTTAACTGCAAACGTGAACCACTCTTCAAAATTTCACCATGCAGCACGCTGTTAATTTGCAGTCTGCACCCATTATTGTGTGCCACTGTGCTTTTGCAAATTAACAATATAGTAGAAACAAACAATGGTACTGGAGAGGCCAGCTGGGTCCTCAGGTAGCCTAGGCTACAATTACTTAAAAGTGCATCAGTTAAGGGAGCAGCAAAAATTTGTAAATAAGTACTTGCTGCGCAATATATGATGGGACAGAAGGTTGAAATGATCTCACACTTATTAACGGCATAAATGGAGAATCATTTGGTTACAAAAAGTAGTTATGGTGCTCACACAAAAATAAGTGAAAGTACGTGAAGTGAGGGATTGGTGACAATTAAAATTACATCACATTGCCAACAATAAACAAAACTCCAAATAATTCACTGTAATACAGGAGTTTTTAAGTAATTGTAGCCTAGGCTACCTGAGGACCCAGCTGGGCTCTCCAGTACCATTGTTCGTTTCTACTATATAGATTACCCCTGGTCTGACTGTCTTGGTCCCCTTGTTTCTGTTTAAATATGTGCAAATTAACAAAGCAGTGCTTTCTTTTAGCTACATAAATAAAAACATTCTGATTTTGAAACGCAACGGTCACTTTATTTTTAGGCGCCATTTATGGGTGATTTTTGTTGTACATGTTTTGTGTTTAACACACTTAATTTATTTATAGCCTGTAAGATTTATTGCTCAATGGTTCTCATTTTTGTGCTGGAATGAGGGGAAAATGACTTAATTGGTGTTAGTTCAACCCCGATGCGCTGCGGCAGGGCTGTTTCAGAGGTCTCCCTTCTGTTGCTCTTCCCCCTACATCTGTGCTTTTATAGCTCTCTCGCCAGTGTGCCTCTCTGCTCCATGCACTTCCCCCTCATGACGGACCTGGCATGCTGTCCTGCTCCTCTGTATTCTTTCTGCTCTGCCACACTTTTCACACACAGCAGCTATGAGTGCCTGCCGAGCTCGGGCTCTTTGCTTCGCTAGGTGGCTCTTTTCCATAAATGAGCTCCCTGCCGAGATTTATGGCTGCTTCTGCTACTCCACCCTCCTACAGTGAGCCATTAGAATTCACATGTAATGTCACCAGGGCAGTGTCATAAACCCAGCACACTAGTAGATCAAGACTTTGTATTTAGATTACTGTGCACTTTGTATGTCTGAGTCCTAATCCTATTTCAAGAAACATGTTTAGAGTTTGCATTTTTAAACATTTGAAATTCTGCTGAAGCTTTATTCATTAAATCTGCATTCGCCACCTAAATTCTGTTTAAAAAGTTATTTCTTTTCCAAGTCAAGGGATGGTTTAAAGTGCTGCATCCACTGAAACTCTTCATTTAAGTACTCTTTCTGCCAGCATCTCCAGGATCTGTGTTTATTTATTTTTGGGAAATTTTGTGGCGGATTCTGTCTGGTAACTTTGCATTCAACAACTTACTAAGGCTAAAACAGGCCCTGCAAACACAAATAATGTTGACAGTCCTCCTGCAGCTGTTTTTACCGTTATTCATAAAGGATAATAATGTACATTCAATATAGCCTTTGCACCTACGTGCACATTCATCATTGCCACCTAATTACACTCTACTAAATACCAGATAAATACATCCCACATAAAACCACTATGCCACATAGCAACCATCCATACAAATACACTCCACACCATGCCACATAATTCCCATCAGCATAATTTCACTAAAAATACCACACAGTTCCACGCCATGCAATTCAGCTCCACACATTTCCATTCTGCACCACATAATTCAACAACAAACCACATAATTAAAATCAACACACTTACACAACAAATGCATCCAATCCACACCTCAAAATTCAACATCATGTCACACAATTCAACAGCTCACCACATAATTAAATTCTACTACATACCACGCCACAAGACAACATACCAATACACATATTTACACTCCATAACACTCAATCCCATTCTACATAATTCCAGCTAATTTAATACCACATAATTACTATCCACAAAATTCCACTACACAAACACGCACACACACACATGCACTATTCCACCCCACACAATTCCACAACTACCAAGTTCAATCTAATCCATATAATTAAACTCCACACTACATACATCCATTCCATAAACAAAAGACATTGTCATTTACAACACCATTAACTCCAACTTTCACTAAAGGGAGACCAATTGAATTGCAAATGCTTGTGTTATTGTACTTTGTGGCAGATCTTCTCCACTGTATCCCTTGGGACTCTACAAACAAATTTGGTGATGAAGAGTAAATTGTATTTTTCTTAACAACTTTTTAATTAAAAAGTTCTTCTCTTTAATTTCCTGTAATTCCCATAGTTGAAAAAACAAGCATTTGCAATGCAATAGATCTCGCATTTCGCAAATTTGAGCTATTGGCTAGTGGGCTGCTGGATGCTGTCGGTGTAGGAGTGGTTGATCATAAGAACTTGCAGGAGACACATGTGTACTCTCGTTTAACGTTGTGTGGTGCAGTGTGGCAGCAGTGCGGTGAGCGGCAGCCAGGCCTGAAAGCACAGAGGAGTGCTGCACTGTAGCGGGGCTTGGGACAGAACAGGGTCCCTGGTGCTGGACACGGTGCAGGTGCAGACAGGCGCAGCTGTGCCTGCTGCACGCATCCTTTCATCATCCATTTTGAAGCTGCCATTAAGTAGTTCGTGGGAAAGAGGAGGAGTGCAGGGTGCCGTGGGCGGGAAACGGAAACCAGTTATGTCACTTCCTGTACGATGGATGATCGGAAATCCAGTGACGTCCCTTTCTGTGCGGATGGTTGATAGGAAATTAAGTTCTCTTTGTAGGTTTCTTCTACTGCCTAGATATAAGCCCTCATTTATTCCCCATGCTTGCAGTGCAATACAGCAGGCTAAACATTCACACTACACATATAACCAGCGCACCTTTGTGCATGACGGCGTTTACATGCATGAGCACATTGAAGCTTGGTACAATCAGACTACAGCATTAGCTCTGTATTGAAGAGATAAAAGTTGGAGAGATTGCGGCTCTTCTCGAGAGTACATATGGAAAGATAAACTGTTTTCAAAGCCTGCGTTCTATACGTTTTATCTTGAGTACACACAGATGCAGGCCATGGAACTGCTAAGCTCGGCATTTCATTATTGCAAAATATCCAAGATAAGGATTGACAGAAAACTGGTAAATATAAAACTTTACATCACTTTGCAATTAACACAAAGGTGTGTTATTACCATGAGTGCTTGGTGCTGTACCTGTGTGCGTTCCATCAGTGCTTGGCGCTGCACTGTAATGGTATTCTTGTAAAAAAAACATCTCTGGGATAAAAATCTTTCACAACAGGGCCCATAATGTGACAGATTATTTTCCCCTTCTTACTACCATACTCCCGTTGGTGCACTGTAGTCACCAGCAAGCCACTTTCGTCCTCATGAGAAGAAATGACGGCAGCCGTTTCACCAACTCTCTGAGGAATACGGCTGGGTTTGGCAGGTACCATGCAGGCAGTCGGAACAACTTGCAAAAAAAAAAAAATGCATTACAAATGCAATAGGTCTCACCTTTCATTAAGTTAAAGCCATTTGCTTTGCTGTAGAATACCATTAGCAAAGCAAATGGCTTTAACTTAATCAAAGGCAAGACCTATTGCATTTTCAATGCTTGTTTTGTTAGGCACAAAGAGATTAAGTGATTTGCCCAGAATCACAGGATGTTGAGCGTTGTTGCCGAGACTCAAACCCAGTTCCCCAGATTTGAGGTTGACCACCCTAACTGTTAGGCTACATCCTCTCTCCTACCTAATTTGCTCACTGGCCCATCTCTGCCTGGTCTGTGAAGTCAAAGAAAAGGCAAATAGCGAAACAAAAAACAAGCCTGCGACCTTTAAAAAATGTAAAAGTATGCAATTGGTTAATCAGTAAACCTAAAGGCTGCTTGTGAGCTTTACATGATGGAGTTGTTTGGAGCTTCACGGTGACAAAGATGTATTCTTTATGAGATGTAATGTAACAGTCTTATCAGCTGAGTTCTAAAGTGCATCTATCTAATGGAAACATAAAAAAGGTTTATACTCGGTCGTCTGCGTACTACTAAACATATACATCTTTAACATACTTTTTTTCTTTTTTTTTACTGTCCATCACCACTAGGATTTACTGTTATGGGGCAGATGGTGTTATGAGTAAGGCTCTGACGGACCGTACTTTATTGGGCCATTGGAGGAGTGTGTCAGTGACAGAGCCAGAATAGGCTCCATCCTGACATACTTAAGGTCTGTCTGCTTGTAAATGGGTTGACAGGCGGAGGGTTTGGTGGAGGGTGTCAGGGTTGCGACAGGGTACCCTTCCTGCCAAACTCTAAATCAGGCCCACAGTTTGTGGCATCCTTTTACCAAGTCTAATACAATTTTACAATAATGACTTGCATATTCACAGTGCTGTCAGTGACAGGCTGGGACCTTGTAGCACTATAAATACATGTCACTACTCCCCAGTGCATCAACCAGGACTTTTTGACTGCATGGTTACACACACTCACATTTGTCACAATTGCATTAAGCAATTGAACTTTAAATACATAAAAGATTGCATTTGAAGTGCCAACAAAACAGTTGCAGAATAATCGGTCTTTTAAGTCACTTCTCTTGCCCAGCACCCAAATTCCTTGACTGTTCTCCCATTGCATTCAGGATGACAGTCCCCATACATTTTTATGAACTTTTACCTGAAATACTTTGTAGGTGGCTATCCTTGAGGTCCCACCTCTTACGCAGCCCAGCACACATCAGCTAAAAATTAGCCCTACTAGCAACCCGGGCTAAGACACACAGCAGGGGGTGAAACCCTTTAAGCACAATGGGTGTTGCGTCACTTGAGAATTTCTGCGCTCACTCCTGCAGCTTGGAGGAAGGAGACTGATGATCAGAGTGAGTGTGCTAATATTGCAATCAATGTTTAACACCTTGTTCCCCGCAGTCATGAAGACATTAGGGTTAGCCAGGGGTTATATTTGCTACCACTACCATGTGACTTGCACCCAGTTATGACCCATTCTTGTATAACCTATAGTGTTTATTTATTTATTGACTTTTTAATTATTTTGGAGTTTTTTATGTGCTACATGCACTAACTAGGAGCTGTTTTTCTTCAAACTGGTCTCACATTGATGTGCCCTCATATATTTCACCACTAGGTGATTTTATTGCTGTTATCTTTAGGATAATGTTGATTGATGGGAAATGTATATTTCTTTATTCACCCAAGACAGTGAGCCAAGCAGATAGAGCAACGTTCTGAAAAAAAACTGACCACATGAATCCAAAATACCAATCTACCCCGATCAAAGCTTGCCTGTATTTAGGAAGATGAAACTGAAGTAGGACAGAGAGGTGCAAGGGGCAATATTCACCCTTTATTCTCTGTTGGGATTCAGATCATAGGCCCAGATGTACGTACATTGGATTAGCTAAAAGTGGTCGCAATTTGCACAATGACTTTTGGCAAATTGTATGGTATATTGCAAAGTGACCTGTGTACTAATAGGTTAATTCACAAAATACTGAATTGCAGTGGGTCACAATTCAATGTCCCTCATGAATATTAATGAGGTAGTTAGCAAACTGCTGCTCACTACAGTTTGTTGCCCTCACAGGGATAGTAGCCTACTGGGGACAGCAGGCCACTGTATCTGTGATTGCTTTCAAATAAATATATTTTTGAAATTGAGGCCGTTTTCCTTAATCTAAAACGGGATGCATTAAAAAAAGAGAGAAATGTTTGCAAAACTGATTTTTTTAGCGTAGGCAGTGGTCCCAGAGACCACTGCCTACTACTAAAAGATGTTTTGCGGACAATTCACAAAGGGGAATCCTGGTGACCCCTTTCCATTTGTGAATGAGTTACTACCTCGTTTGAGGTATTGGTAAAACATTATTGTTTTGCTACCACATTTAGGTCGCAAATGATTAATACGTACCATAAGGATTTGCTATTTGGAAGGGACGCCCAAAAAACAACCCATCGGAATGCGATTTCTTATGATTTTCCAAAACCTTTTAGCACTTTGGTGACATGTTACCGGATCGCTAAATGGGTTTAGTACATTCAAAACACACATTGTCTTGTTGCAAATTCTGCAACTTACCAGATCGCAAGGTCTGCAGCAAGAAAATGCGTTCAATCGACCAATAGCCACAACAACCTCAAGGGTTATTCCCCTAATTAGACCTTCTTTTGGCCCACATACCATTTAGTCCCCAAGTTGATAGATTACATGTCTATCACTGTGGTTCAGAAAACTTGCAGTATCTCACCAACATGCTAAAATACGAGTTGCTTGGGTAGAAAAGCGCTCAATGTTTTTTTCATTCAGTGCAAATGTTTTAGCACTGGTCAGGTCGTACAAATGTCAAAACATTTAATAGAAAATGTTTCACAATGATTGCCAATAGCTGCTCATGCTAGCTCTGCTTTGCCCAGTGATGTGTCTGACTCCGAGAGGAAAGGTAAAACACCTTGGCACTCGCGACGAGAATTTTCAAAATTAGCAGAAACTGTACTAACATTTGTTGCTATCTGAAGGTTGTCCCTCACTCTCTCATGTTCTCACTATTGTGAATTTACAAACTTCTGTGATACAGTAGCATGGCAATTATGGCATGGGCCCTGGTGCAAGAAAGGAAAATTGCCCCATGGACTGCTCTTTGGGGTACTAACATAAAGCATTGCCAGGGTACTGTGGGTCTTGGTGCCCCTGCACCAATGGTGGCTATGCCCCCCTCTGTGAAAGTTTATTTGGCATTTTCTTATCTTGGAGATGTTTCCATTGCAGGTGTTATTTATTTTCAATAATTACTTTTCAGACTCATCGAAACGTGAAACTAAGTTTTTTAGACACAAATCATATGTGTACAATTAATCAGAGACTTTGCTCAGCATGGATCCAGTCCCAGATGTTATGAATGGTCATAGCTTGTATAAACACATAGAGGTGCCAATAAAAAGAGAACATTTCTTATATGAGCTCCCTTCATCGCTAGGTATTTAGAGGTCTAAGGACGGGCTTCCAAAACAGACTGGACATTCATTAGCTAAAATACAACTGTTATATGGGAATATAATGCAATGCTCTGTCAAATCATATAGGAAGAAGCCCACAATTTATCTTACAAACCTACTTCAGTTGCTACCAAATGCTGAGCCTGCTTAGCCTTGATTTCACCTCATGTCTCCTCCTATCCCCACCCTATACTTAATGTCACGTTGTCTTGCAGGTTCTTTTTCACTCCTGTTTCTCGCGCTGTCAATGTTTTTCATTCTTTCTCTTCCCACTTTTTCACTTTTTTGCCTTTGTCTCTCTTGTTCTAGTTCAATCACCGATGATGAAAAATAAATCCCCATCCCCAAAACTAAGTGCAGGTACCCACCACCTGCAACCACAAGTGCAAATTAAGCACTGGGAATATCCATGCAGAAGCAAGCGCCTCACACTTTCTACTTTGATCTAGAATCTGATGATTAGAAGTTTGACCACCTTTAGTGACAATTTCTGTTAATTTCCTTTGGCGCTTCCAATACCTCCTTTCTCTCACCTCTCTCGTCTAGAGAAGAATCACTTATTTGATTACAACATTTTTTTAACTATAGAATGATGTAATGCAACTCTTCTTGAAGGTTGATCAGAAGATGTGCGGACTTATCAAGGCACCTTATCTCAGGCCCAACTAACCCCACCTTAACAGGTCTCCACTACTCAACCAACATCATCTTAAAGACTAATACTTGTGAATTGATTTAATATTTCAGACTAGACATGATATTGGTCAAGCCTTTGTAGGTGCGTGATGACATCTTACGGAATTATGAGTTTTCCATGTCAAATCTATACAGGGTTGCAGTTTTGTGTGAAAATGAGGCTGGTGCAAAGTTTAAACTATGCACTTTGTAACGGTGGGCAAACTAGTTTGAGACTTGGACAAGGAAATGTTTAACCATTATGGCACAAACTCAAGGCAGCCGGATATTCTGCCCCAGGTTCTCAGGACCTCGGCCTGCATGGAACTGGCTCCTCAGTTTTTCCCCACTAGCATTTGTGGTTCCCTTTGGACCTCAGTGGCAGCGGGGAAATATCTGCACGTAGAGAATTAATATATCACTTAGCGGTGATCTTCGTTACCCTGGACCTTAGTCCTTCCAGCGGCAGTCAATACTATATGAGTTGCCCCACCCAGAGACAGACTACAGTCCCCACTAAGCCAAAAGTAGAAGTCTTTCTTCCTAATTCGTGGAGTAGAAACCTCCACCCCAACAATATAGTACCTCCTTCCCTATTCTGAAGTGCTTCATGTAAAGCGACATTGAGGAATAATGAAAACTAGGGAGGGAAGGAAACAGAAATGTTGCGGGTAGTACTAAGGTCAAATGTAAATACGGCCATTGGTAAGTCATGTATTCATTACCCCTGGACCTGTCCTCCCCATCACCGCCTATTCAGTATTGTGGAGATACAAAACATTATTTTCTGCTATTTCTCAATCAACATAACAAAAACAAGAAGAAGAACAAAAAGTTTAATAACATCATTCTTAAATACTGTTATTTACTCCATAAGAGATTAAAAAAAACTGCAGAAACAAAATTAGCACAGTACCCTAATTTCAAATGATAATGTTTAACAAATGTATCACTGGAGGACCATGTTGCAGCTCTACAAATTTCAACTAAAGGAGCACCATTTGCTTCTACCAAGGCTTCTGGACCTGCTCTTGTAGATCCTCCTAGATTGAAGCATAAGCTTTAAAAATAATTTGTTGCACTCATTTACCCATGTACTAAGAGAAGCTGTTGATTACGTTTTGCCCATATTGGGTGAGCCAAAATGAACAAACTGAAAATGTGGCTTCCTGAAGTCTTTTGTTCTCTCTAAATAATTCAGGAGCACCTTCCTGACATCTAACATAAACGGGATTCTATCAACCCCCGCAGATTGCTATGCGGGGAGTAAAATCTTTGCTCTCAGTGGAATCGAGATTGAACTTTAGATTTAAACCTACGGTCTAGTTTAGTGGGGGCTCCTCTGCTAAGGCGCATTGCCCGCCTGCTTTCAGCAGTGGAAATGAAGGAAAAATAAAATGATAATAACTCGTTGTTATTATCATTTTATTTGTTCTTGTTGTGGTGCTTTTGCGGGGCGAGCAGGGCTGCTCTACCCTCAGGGCAGGGGGGAGAAATTTTGGGCACTCTGTAAGTGCAAATTGCCTCTTGGGCCGGCCAGTCATGCATACTTTGCATGTTCTTCATGCAAAGTACGCATGACTGTTTGGCTGGCCCAAGTGGGGCAGCCAATCAGTCATTTCGCACTTTCAGAGTGCCCACCACTCCTCCCCCCTGCTATGAGACCAGAGCAGGCCCACCCCACCCTGCTCCGCAAAGACGCCATAGCAGGAACAAATAAAATGCTAATAATAACAAGTTATTATCATGTTCTTTTTCGTTTATTTCCACTGCTTAAAGCAGTGGGGCAATGCTCCTCCTCCTTTGCGGAGGAGCCGCCTCTGAACTGGACCCTAGTTTTAAATCTAAAGTTCAATCTCGATTACACCCTGGGTAGAGAACATACCCAGGCTCCCATTCCCTGGCTGAGTGACGAACCATGACGCTCAAACCAATTACAACAATTTGCATTGCAGCATTGTGATCAGCTTAGGGGAGTCTGGAAGCCTGGGTGCTTCCTGTTACGGATCGGAGGGACGACAAGGAGAGTGGCGGTGAGGAGGTAAGTTTTATGTTTTTTCCTTTACCTCTAGCAAGGACACGCATCTTGCAAACAAAGATGTGCTTCATTTATTTGGTGTTCTAAAACGTGTCCCCCGTTTTGGGGGTTACCTTGTGTTTACAGTATACAGCCTAGAGCACCAATTTCCTTGAAGAAAATGCCATGCAAAATATTAGAGTACGTTTATATTTGGTCAGAAAGTGTCTCACTCGAAGTCATTTTAGGGTGTTAAGACATCAAACATTAAACATAGATGTAATGGGGCGTGGCATGGTGACGATAAAGATGATGGCATTTTGCTAGGGTTCTGCTAGAAGCTCTAGCCTTACCAGAAGACATGGAAGGTTGAAATTCTGCCATACATAGCTCTGAAATAGAATTTAGTTGGGGCACAGTAGGTCAAAACTTACTCCGACCCTTTCTGATGCCGGAGGATTGACAGGAAACAGATCTCGGACCACACTCGGAGCTATTATTGGTGGCCACTGACCCAGAGTAGCACATCACAATTCGCCCAATAACTACATAAAGACACCCTGAACAGTCACACTGGCACAAAGAACCTAGAGACACATGGGAAATGTGGACATGTATAACAGAGTCTACAACAACCAGAGCATACCACATCACCTATTAGTGGAAAGACCAAGGCCTTTGAAGACTTCTTGGATAAACTTCTGGACTCAATGAATGCTTCGTATATGGACATTGCTCCAAATGAGTAAACGCATCAACAGTCAAAGAACCTGAATCAACAAACACCTACCGATATGTGGCAAGACGAGAGAGAAAGACTGGTGGAAATCACATATGACTGGGTGTCTGGAGAGAGAAATAGAGACAAAATACATCAAGACCCAAGGAACAAATCACAATGACCGCAGAAGGGTGCTTGAATGGAACCATTAGTAATGTTCCCTTTACCGCAGCTTATCAAAGAGAGAAAATGGTACGTGATTGAGGGTCCATAAAGCTCCAAACATTCTTGCACCCACTCTAGAAAGATATCCACGTTTAGATCTAGTCCCAACACCATAATGTAATATCAGGCTATCCAAGGAGATGGATTGAGGAAGATCAATGATACCACCTTAAGTACTTGCAAAAACCTCCTATTGAAAGACTCTACACTGCTACGTGTAGCTACCTGGGACAACACATCTGTGCAAGGGCTGCTTAAAATGTCGGGAGAAGGGAGAGGCGGTGGTTTGGGGGTTAGAGACTCTTTCGTAAACCAAGGGTGAAATACAACAACCCAAGCAGGAACAGCCAGGGCCTTAATTATGTATTGACTTATGATCATGACCTCTTATAAAGATGACAACACTGGATGGATGGCTAGGTGACCCTAGATCTCCAAGACTTACTTGTTTAAAGTAATTTCATTCTATCAACTGCTCACAGCTGCTGTTGGCTCGTTCTTTTGCGGTTTTGACTCCTTTGCCTTTCACCCAGACATAATCCATCACATAGCACCAGATAGTTTTACAAGAACTTTCTTGCATAAATACATCCACTTTCCTTTAGCTGTAATATCACCCAACATCTGCCCTCTAGGTGGCAGCTTCACAGACCACAGCTGCACACAACTAGAAGGACACACACATTTTAACCTTGATAAGACCACATATTATTATGCACCCCAACTGTCACTACCGGCACCATGCTAAAGCAACCACTTTAAGGTCTGCCAAAACCTCCATTTCAACAAATCTCTTGCTAGAAAGACCCCAATCAAGACAATAATTAGGCATAAAACACACTCCCAGTTCTCCTGCTAAAAGTAAATGGCCTGATTCACTTTATTCAAACATAAAAAATGCTAACTACCCAAAGTTCCACGTTTGGACATAGCCTTAGTGCTGGAGACTCATCTCTTTTCTACTGAATGTGAAAAGTTGAAGCATGACTCTCTGGGATGATTGCTTTATGTGAGCAACGACTGAACAAAACACACACATGTGGATGTTGCCACACAAGTAGCCTCTAGGAGAGGTGGAGGGGCCATCCTGATTAAGAAATCTCCTTAGGATGTATTGACGGACCCCAACAGCAACTATGTACTCAAAATACTGGGAATGACACTTGTAACAGAATCAATCTACACACCATTAGGTGACAACGGTGACTTTCTTTCTGCCCTTTTCAGGATCCTCCACGCCATGCCATAGGTAGAACAAACTTTATATGAGGAGGTGACTTTAGCACTGATTCCACATTTGAGACTGTGTTGGCAAGAATAAAACATAAACAATATGAGCAAGGTGAAAAGAAGAGAAAGCTATTAGAAATGCTGTTGAAACTCTCAGAGGCCAAACATACCATACTTGCAGCCACTGATAAACAAGGTGAAGTATCTGACTAACACTGCTACAAAAAGAACTGAATTTGCCTTTTTTGCAAACTATATCACTAAGACCCAAACGAATTGCGTCAGATTTGTCTGAAGAACTGGTGTTCCTTTCCACACTCACTATTCTGAAACTTACATCACATCAAAAAGAGATCCAGGAAGGAGATGCAATAGAAGAAGAAATGGGCAAGACCAATGGTGATGTGCTCATGGAAAAGGCTCCAACTGAATACAGTTTTCCTACTGAATTCTATAAGATCAATAAATCAAAGTTAGTCCTGCTGCTGGGCAGAGTGTTAGCAGTGTCATTGTAGCATGGTATTGATGTAGCGCAAAATCCAAATGTCATTGTAAGGGTGCATAATCATCACATGCGTAGACTGAATCCACATGTAATCTTTTGTCCTGTTAACCTGAGTGTTAGGATCCTGTAATGTAATAACATAAATGTGACGTGTGTAGGCCAAAATGTTGAATATATGAAGAATCATGTAGAAAATCAAATGTAAACGGCAGAGAACACTAACAGAAAGCACTTGTTTTGTGCAACTGACAATCGTTTTATTATTGAATGTATTTATTAATTGTGTCATCTTATACGTAGATGAAAATAATTCCTGCACGTTTTAATGTCTATGTAACTTCGTAAAGTTCATGCTCATTTCGCTTATGTTAGCTGAATATTGTATTTTCACTGGAAGTTCTTGCTTTAGAAAATAATGGTTGAATTCTGTGTGCATGTTAGATTCTGTTCTTTCTCATGTTTCTGTTGTAGGTGGAAGACGCATCCTTGTTAGCGAGAATAATGTCTTTGTTTTAGGAGTTAGGCAAGGAGAGAAGAGGATACATTGTAAGCCAACGCCGATAAGGAGAACTGTTGTACTTTCTCACCAGAGAAGGCCTGGGATCAAGGTCATCATGCTAAGTCATTGTCCCATGGAAAAATACCTACGATCGGATGACGTGACCCGAAATGTATGGGAAGTTACCTTAGGTATTGTGAATATTGAAACTAGGGAAAGAGCCCACTTCTTCTCTGCCCCTCGGAGAGAGAGCATCTTAGAATGAGCTCTGTCTCTGTAGCTTCATGCTACTTGACCCAATAGAACAGGGAGCCTTCTAAGGAGGACTCCACATGCTGACACCCTAATTGCCCCTGCTGATTAAATGCGTAACTAGTGATGTCACGTCAGTGCTAGTGTAGGGATAGATTTATGCTTTATTCCCATGAACTTTTGATGCAGGGGAATTTTGAATCTTGTTCCATGATAAATGTATCCTGATTCTTGAATCAATTGTCTTGTGTATGCTGCATCAACTTAATTTCTTTAGCAGATTTGGCTTTGTATCAGTCCCAATGTATTTCTATAACCTCGTGTTGAGGTGCCTGTATATCAGTTGTTTTTGGCTCTGTAATAAATTAACTAACTTTATTCGGTAATCTGTAATTCTTAATGGCCCTGGAGAGCTGCAAATAGAATGATTGACATTATTTACGATTTCTCTCCCCCTACGTTTCATGTTGAGAAAAAGTAACATCGACTCGAGGTTCTAGAGCCAATCTTAAACATGTTAATCCGGCTCCTTCAGTATTCAGCTAAGTGATAGGCCCAGGCAAATATAATGCTGAATTAATCAAAAACTTGAACATATCATGCTTTATTGAAGGTTTTTAAGAAGTTAAAATCTATTTGTGGAGCTCCCTACTAACCAACTATTTGTGCAGTAGTTCCACACGAAACACTCTATACGGTAATGAACGGGTCTGCTAACCTTGCACTGAATACACTCATTCATCTATGCCACATTTGTTATTAAATGTGTGGACATATTTTAATCAAGCAGGTTATTTCTACAAATGGATTTATGCCCTGAAAGTAATTGATCACATTTTTATGACTGTATGATTAACCCTGTGCTTTGAAACCTAACTGTGTTCGTTTGCAGTGTATACACATTATGTACAGTGTGTGTAGCTTATTTAAAACCATGAATAAAATACAATTGTAAAAAAGTTGTGGCAGCTCAATGTTTTTCCTGTGATCTTGAGTATGTTAAAGACTGTAAAAGCATGCACACTATTTGTTCTGTGCAATCTGCCTCTTGCACTGCACCCTTAAAGTATCACAAAAACAGCAGTGGAAGCCTGGGGAATAAAACACAAGGCACATACAAAGGAAGCACAAATAGAGACAGGTTGAACAGAGACACCGCACAAATAGTCTGCACATGTTTGCATGTCAAACATCCCAGATGAGGCATGGGTAATCTTTTTTAAAAAAAATTTAACATACATGAGAGTAGCCATTGCCAAGATAATAAAATGCATGATAGGAAGGCAGGGAATGCGGGAACTACTGTAACGCTAACAGACTGGATGGAAATAGAACAGCACAATCCATAGAGGGGGTGTTACATAAAGTCGAAAAAACAACCATCACCTGAAATGCAAAATCATATATATAATTAAGGGTGGCCCATGTGAAGGAGCGCCAGTACCACAAGTAATTTATAAGACCAAAACTAGAGTGTTATTTATAACTTTGCCCTCTAGAATGAAGTGACACTGGACCCATTGAGGGGCTCGGTGATCAACCCAATATGTGAATGGGGAGACAGGACATCACCCAGGTACTACCAATTAATTTTCTTGTCGGATAACGAGGCTAAGTATTTCGCCTCTATTGCTGCAAGACTTTACAACAGGGACTAAAGACCAGGAGATAATACCACTATATCAAACAGGCTTTTTTCAAGTCAAGGTGTTCCACAAACACCTTGGCGCTCCCACCAGCCATTGATCAACAACTGAGAAAACAAACATCCCTATACCTATGCTTTGGAGATTTCAAAGCAGCATTCAATAGCGTGCAGTGGGAGAAACTGTGGGGAAAATGAGCCAGTTGGAAAACACCACCACCGGTACTAAGGCAGATTCAACTGTTGTGTACTAACACCTGGGTAAGAATCAAAATAGGAAATGGGACATGCTTATCAAGAAAAATCAATGCATACTCAGGCCTGAAGCAGGAACCCAAATTATTCATTCTCTACTTGGGAGATCTGACAACACAGCTGAACAGGGTCAACTCCCATTCTCTCAAACTAGGCAATTACCAGCTACCCAGACTGCTTTATGCTGACAATGAGATCCTAATGAATAAAACCAAGATGGGTCTTCAAGGGCTGATAGATTCCCTAGAACCTACACATAAAACAATGGTATGGAAAAAACCCATGCAAAGACCAAGGTGATGGTAGTAGTTGGCTAGAAGCAGAAAATCTCAAAAAGTTTTATCTGGGAAGTAATCAAACTGATTTAGTGAATGAATACAAGTACCTTGGGGTATTTATTGTTTCCAGAAGCTCATTCACACCTCAAGATCCCTAATAAAGAACAAAAAGACTAGCACTCATGCCATCCCTGCTATCATTGTATAAAGCGTTGAAGGGGCCTTCCATACATCCAGTCTTGAAAGTAATGTCCTTTAAATTGTTTCCAACCTTGACATACAGCAGTGAGGCTCCATGTGGGAGGGTTACAAAATGCTTGGCTCTAACAGTAGCTATAACTTACTGTTACCTTTGCTCTCCCCAAATACGCAGATACGTATTGAATTTGGCCTTATGAAACAAGCAATAGCTAGGCAGCAGATCTGATAGAGATTTTTTTTTAATTACTGAAGAATCTTTAAACCAATTCTCGTGGCAAGAAATAGGTAATAGAGCAGCCAATGTATGAGCAAGAAGCTTCCTGGAATACTCACTGGAAAAACTTAAAATAAAACATCTCTAAGAGCTCCCATGCACATAATCAGCTTTCGAGAGAACACTAAATAAAGTAATGGAAAAACAGTCTTTACGAGAAGGCAGGATTACAATGTCCAAACGTCGTCGCCATGCCTGGATGCTATTATAAAGCTACAAATCTCTATCGCCACAGCCTTATCTAGAAGCAGGTTTTTCCATCCATCTAAAACAAAAATTGAGCAGAGAAAGAATGGCTTAGAAATCTCCCCTCATTCGACAACGCACCAGCATGGATAAATACATCAGAGAACGCAGACTGTAGGTTGTGTGGGCTCATGAAAAAGGATTTAATCCATTTAGATTGCATATGCAACAAGCATTTGCAATGTAATAGGTCTCCCATTTATGAGAGTTTGAGCTGTTGGCATTGTAAATGACAATCCCTTTTATTTCTGTGTTGTTTTTAAAACAGATAAAAAAGAGGCATTGCCATTTACAATAGCAATAGCTTAAACTCTCGCAAATGCGAGACCTATTGCATTGCAAATGCGTTCATGGGGTAAAAATAAAAAATAAAGCGTTAGGAGAGAGCATGTCCTAAAGCAGGCAGGACAAAGCTATTTGAGAAAATAGTGCTCGAAGGCTGTAAATAAAGCCTACTGAGTAACAACTCACGTAGCAGGTGGTGTCGCCATGGGAGGTTACAAAATGAGACAAGGTGGTACTAAGGTAGGACTACTAAGCCCATTGACCAATGAACAGCCAAAGTTTACAGTGGACAGTGACACAAGCCAATGAAAATATGGGCGGAGAGTGGGCGGAGCTTCAAGTCCCGATCTGGATACAGCATACCTCGCAGAGCAACACATGCGCTGCCCAGGCTCGACCTAAAAAAACTATTAAAGAGCCGAGGACATTTCTGCGCCAGGCCTTCATAGACAGGAACATTAGTTCGTGCAGGAAGGCAATGCTTGTCTGCTTCAATCCAGAGGATACGAGAATGACTGTTCCCTTTGTGAAATGTCTGACAGTTGCGGAAGCTGATATGAACAATTTGAAGACATTTTAGGCGAGGGGCAATTTTAAATCGAGTCACAGAAGTACAGCGTTAGCAACAATGTTGCATAATAGAACAATTTAGCTTGTTTTGTTTATAACGAAGATGTAGATGTCATCTTATGAGAAAAAGAAGGCAGCTACTTGTGCGGCAGTGCACTGATATCTAAAATGTTGCATAGGATAAATGGTGGTTGCAAGGGGTATTCTGACAGACATCAAGCTTTTACACTTGTGATCTTAGCTACTATAGCCATTCTAAAAATTGTGATTTAGTTTTATAACGAGTTTAAATAATTGTAAAATAAATGTTATTCTGATTTTGTGCATGTATGTGTTTGTATTTGTAAGCACATTAAAACCAGACTTATTGGCTTTGAAAAGGCTTGTTTTCAATATGTTTGTGGTGCCTAAATTTTACAACGTGCAAGCCCGGGTTAGCATGGGGAGGGCGCTTTAAAGTCAGGACTTTGCACAGAATGATGAAGAGGTGTGACTACTCCAATTTAGATGGTTAGAAAGTCGTACATGGTGTTTCTCTATGAAAATCAGGTCCTTTATTCTGGAAAGGGAAGGTTTAATGTTGTGGAGGAGATTGAATGATAGGAATAATTTGAGAAGGGCTGTCTGTGTGTGCGCGTGTGGGTGCATGTGTGTGTGTGCTCGCTTGTATGTGTGAGATACATTGGATGTCTGCCTGTGCGGTCTTCATCTTTTTCCCGTTTGAGTTTGAAATCTCTCAAGTAAATCTGATCACTGGGGAAGGTGGTTTAATCAAGGCTGCAATCAGGGGTATCATCAATAAATCTCATATTGGGACCGCTCTGTAGTATTTGATGGTCTGTTTCAGTGCTGTAGATGTGTCTGTAATCACAACAGGGAGACACTGGAATGAGAAGGAGTTTATTGAGTTAATCAGTTTGCACTGAGGGGTCTCCTGGCACCAGTTTTTTTTCTTTACTATTGAGGTGAAGGATGTTTTAACCTCGTGGTAAGGTAAAGGTGTGGAAGATGAGCAGAACCAGGTGTCTGTGAGTGTCATAACATCGTGGTGAGTGTGTTGAAAGAGGGCAGATATGGAAGTTGCATTACAGACTTCAGTCCGACAGTCCTGGAGGGTAACTTTGAAGTGACGCGTAGGAGACGAACCAGTGGGTTATGAGGAGGGGATTCTTCTGAGGTTGCTTAGGCTGATTGATTTTTGCTTGTGTTTCCAATATCTAGCTCTGGAGATTGTAAACATGGGACATGTGATATGGTCTGTGACCCTGAAATGTGTGTGGGTGTGTGGTGTGCATGGAGGAATGCTCAGAGGCATTGGGATCGGTGTGTGTTGGGCTCTTCGGGAGTGTGAGGCAAAACAGGAGTAAGGAGTCCCGGGAGGAGAGTGTTTGTGGCAGAGAGAGGGAAAGTGTGGTTAGTGAGCTTTGTTTCATTTCTTGCAGATGGTCCAGCTTCAGTTTAAGGAGGGGTAAGTGGCAGCAATGACATATCAGGCAAGCAAAGTATGCCTGGAGGGGGTTACTTTTTTCCGTGGTGAGTCAGTTTGACAGAAGTGGAGGTAGGAACTGTGGATTTGCACCCTGACAGCATGTCTATCGGTTCCAGGCTATGGTGAGAATACATTGATTTATGATGGCATTATGCTGCCTGATGTTATTCCCTGTGAGGTGAGCGATGACAATGGAAAGATAGTGGCGAGGAGGAGAGTGAGCTAGTGCGGTCATAGTCACCAGAGTTGCCAGACATGACATCAGTGTTAATGCTCCTACTATAGTAGAAGATTTTTAGGGTCTTCAGGGTCCCAAACAATGTAGTGAAGCCATGAAGGTTGATAACCGAGGATTGGATCATGACCTTGTTGTTTACTTACAGGGGCATGTATAGCTCAAATATCTGTGTTGGAAGCCTGACTTAGTAAGTGTTTTCCTATCTGAAAATGTTTAATTCTTTGATACCAAGGAGAATAAGCATATTGTATCAGAACAGGAGCTCTTAGCGTTCTTAGTAAAAGAATAGAGCCCAGCTCAGACAATGGTATTTTACTATGATTACGGTTATAGGGTGGCCATTAGAGCTTAGTATGCTGGTGTTTGAGGGTGGTCTTGTATAGGATCTCTGAGGTGTTGTTACACACAACCTGTAATTGATATGACATAAACCTCTCTGTTTTACACTTGGTGGATATAATAAAACCACAGGAAAAACATGTACCCTCTAGATCTTGAGAAGCAGATTCAACATGGGACATACAGTTCATAGAGAAAATGCAATAGTAAGATGTCACGTAGGCATAATAGGGGTGCATCTGATTGATACATGTTTAACATCACTTAGAGGTGCAAAATTACTCTTGGAACATTATCATCATGAGTGTTGTGAGACTACAGGAGCAAAAATTACGTTTTGATGTAAAATCGCAGTAGGTGCAAAATTACTTAGGGTATACGCTTAGTTTCACTACAATTAAACATCTTTATGGAATCAATTTTAGGAGAACAAATGTACCACTACTGTAATGCATATACCCTATGATTCCCTGTCCACGCACTGCCATGGGAAGTACTCTTTAGGCTAGTGGACTCACACACCAAATCATTAGAAGTTAATGGTGAGACCGAAACAATTCTCTGTCCTTATCCTAAATGTCAATAACACTTTCTTCAATCAGTGGCCCCTATGGCTTACCCAAACGAAAGACGTTTCTTAAGTTGGAGTGACCCAGACCCTCTCTTTATGTGTGTTTTTGTGTTGATGACATCAGCTCTGCTCACTGTAAAAACAGTCTCATGCCCGAGCCACACATCAGGCAGCCAAGATGTAACTCAACATAAAGAACTATGAGTACATGAACCTGGCACTAAAAATACTCCACTGGCTATTGTTAGATTACAAAAGTGTTGATAGTGTGCTTATGTGCAAGACTTTTTCCATTAAAGGAGCAGAAACTACCCTGCAATCTTACACCATCTTTCTGAAAATCTGAGCCTGCAGCTCTGACGCATCTCTAAGAGTAGCAGCTGACACTTCCGCTCCTCAAGAAGCCTGTTATTTTGAAATGGTTACCATTTCAAAGAAGGTGAGCTGGCCCTGAAAACCCTTCACTTGAAAACAGTATCTATAAAGAGAACAGGTAGGTGTTTAACATTTTTTGGCATTTAGGAAGACTACTTTGAACACTAGGGGCCAATGGTGGAATGTCCCAAAGCTTGAGCAGTGACCACTGAAAAGGTCCCCTCTCTAGTGCAAACTTTCTTGAATTGGTGAATATTAAAATACAGGAGAAGAGTCATCTCATGGGAGTTTATGAGGAAAAGAGGGAACACATGTAACTGTTGGAGGGCAGGCTATATGAGGTATTGTTGCAGAAGCATAGGGTCTTGAAAACGCAACGCTTGTTCCTAGGGAGGCAGTGAACAAGAGAAAGATGCGTACATGCTGTTTTTTCTGCTGAGCCGCAGAGTGAGTCGGGCAGCTGCATTTTGAATTAGTTGTAGCTGCTGGAGGAGAAACGCAGGCAGTCTTACGAAAAAAGGAATTGCAATGGTTTGGACTGCAAATTCTATGAGCTTGGATTAGAGTTTTCTGGAAGGGGCAGCGAGCAGTGGGGTAATTGTCCTGGTGACTTTCAACATACAGAAGCAGGTCGAAGTGAGCTTGCCAATGGATGCCTCAAAGATAAGTTTGTGGTCAAAATGAGGAACTAGATTTTGTTGGCTGGAGGTGGGAACAGGAGGGGTGCTTAGGGTAGCAGACCACCGGTTTGATGTCCAGATGGAAGACTTTCCAAAGACAATGATGTCAGTCTTGTCCGTGTTTTGCCCGATGGAGCTGAAGTTAATCCAGCTTGCTACCGAATGCAGACACCATTTGAATTTGTCTCGGGAAAGACCTAGATCTCCATGGAGTCTTAGGATGATCTAGGCATCATTTGCCTAAGCAAAGAAACCGAGGTCATAATGAAAGCACAAAGTGGGGCCAAATAGTTGTTAATGAGTGTAAGATTTTGGTGATTAGCCCTGGGGGATAGGGTCGGCTGACCTATAGGGCAATCGTGCAGTGCGCAAAGACCAGTCTGACAGGTCTGTGTGTGGATCGGTTTCTTGGCTGTTTGTGGGCCTGTTTTATGGTGTGCTGGGACAGTTTTTACTGTTAATTTCCCCAATATTCAAACAATAATAGCCTGTAGCAAGCTCAAATCCATGTAGCCTTCCATACCTCACAAAACATTTATACTGCGTGTCTTTACAGGTTCAAAACTGCTCCAACTTGCAAATATGGGCCACATTTTTAGCTTTCTCATTTACTAATGGTGGTCACTTTTATTTTGGTGCCTAGGCCAATTTTCTCTCACAGTCCAAGCCTGCTGGGAAACCCCACAGTTGATGGTTTTGAAGATGGAATGGTAGTGAGGCTAAGTGACTGCTTCGGACTGAACATATGAAAAGAAGAACAATCATGTCAAAGAGAAGACAACCAGAGATCAAGGGTAAATGGCTACCAACTAATGTCCAAGCCTAGCACTGACTAAATGTTCTTTTCTCTATGCACCTTCCTTGCCCACTTAAATCAACAATCTAGCCCATGTAGTTTTGTGCCCATACTAGTGCTCCAAAGTAACCATAAGGTTATATTTGGTACTTTACAAACCTCCTCAATAAATTCGTTGCTTCCCTAGGCTATCATATAAAACTGCACGTATAAACCTACTTTATGTCAAACTATGTGGTTTGAATTGGCCATGAGTTTGGTACTCTACAAATAATACAAGGAAACTATTTGCATGTCATTCAGTAGCCTAATCCTCCTCGCTGGTACTGGTTATCTTGTCATAACGTCAATAAATGTATTCCAGCAAAGGAAACCAAAGTCATACCCCTGTCCATTTCACTCCTAATAGTTAGGCAAAGCTACACTACTATTTGCAGTTCATTTTTACAACTCACACATCTTCCCAAAATGAACACAGTTCTGTTCTTATTTGTTGGCATCTTCCTGGTCTTGTGCATGGTGGAAACCAACAACCACACCTCCTCCACCATTCATTGCAACTAAGTCCGATGCCCGCTACAGCCAGTCCGGCCCTGGTTGCACCCATTCTCCATCATCTGACGCCATAACTAAGTCTTCCCCAAGGTTCTCTTCTTGGTGGCTGATACCAAGAGACTTTGGTGGCACCTTCTCCTCTGACTGGAAATAAACAGAATTAAAGCAGCTAAAGTTGTACATAAAATAATGAGAAAGAGACAACTCTGGACCACTTTTTGCCCATAGAGATTCCAACTAAGGGACTTATTTAGAGTTTGGCAGATCCACTCTTTTTAGAGTGTACAGAGCATCAATGCACTCTCTACATGGCGACGAGACATCTGCCAGATGTCCTGCAATGACCAAACTCAAATTAAGGCCATAAATCAATAAATAATATAAGAATTTCCAAGACAATTTTACTTTATTATTTTAATTTATTTGGGGAGGCACTGCTAGTCTCCTTTTGGCTACTTCAGACTAGTGCTGAAAAATCTTTCAATGAAAAAAATGCTGCTTCGGTCATCTTGTGAGGGTTCAAACAGTCAGATTTTCTAAGGCAGACATGTGTCAAAGATGCTCACCATTCATCACTGAATTCTTCCAATTTGGATCGTATGACTTAGTGGTTGCCTCTAGGCGCTAGGAGGGTGGGTAATATACAACTGCAAAGTTTGGCAGAAAGAAAACTCTGCTGTATCTGCACTTTGGGCCTTGATTTGTGGCTGCAATCTCCCAATAAAGGACTACAAGTATTGTCCAGTGTGTGGATGCCTGGGGGAATTCGGATTTTACTACGCGTTTTTGTCATTACTATCCCATATTTTCACTGCGGTACTCCCTCTGAGGCTGCAGCTTGTAAGTTGACATTTCAGGTTGTCCTGTTGATAAAACGACTTTGTTCTTTAATAAGGAAATATGTCTCCGTATCATAAATTAATGCTTAGTATTGAAACAAAGAAGCAGAAGTTGTTGTTTATTGTTCCATTCATTTACATATTATTACACGCATTATTATATGTTGATGATTACTCTGCATCGATTGCTGCTGTTTCCTTTGGAATGTGTATTTTGACAAAGTATATATTTCGGTCGCACACCCTCAATCCAGAGTACAGTGGGTGGTTAATTGCAATAAGTGATAAAATCATATAAACCATTTTTCACAAAAATATGTGTGCGACAAAATTATTACGAAGTAGAAAATGTAACTCATTCATTTATTCTCAGGTGACTAAAAGTATTCATATCATCTATTTAAGCGACCACAAATCCAATTTCTCCTGTTTTCAAGGTTCTAGTGCCTTATCAAACCTGGTCGCTTTATACATGGCGTGGCTGCACAAGACACCTCAGCGGCTTTTGATTAAGGTAAACATTTATTGATTCTCTTTAAAACATGTCAGTTCCCCATTTCATTAGCAAATGTATTGCTACAGTAAATGAATTGTTGTCAGGCTCTTACAGATTGTACATATTTCATTACTTGTGCCTCTCTGAGCTGTATGTAAAATAGAGGTTATTTTCTAGATTTTCTCAGCACTTAGTGCCATTCTCCTGAATTCCCTCGTCACTCTGCACTCACAAATAAAGCCTGTGGCAATTATTTTGATCACATTCGTAAGATTTTGCATTGCCTCGTTCATTAGCCCACTCACTAGCAGATTAATAGCCGAATGAAGAAAGAGCATATTTTAATGATACATATGATTTTTTGTAAATATTCAGGCTTCTGTTCCAAATGGATGGACAACTGCATAGTACCTCGTGTGGTTTCGGGCACTGGAATTTTTTTTTTAATCACTCTCCCACCATTTTCCCTAGGTCATTTTGGAAGGGTCAAGTCTGCCGAAATTTACTGGGGGAAATACTTGGGTCGCACTCTGGCAGAAAATAGGCCCAGGCACCAAATTAAAAGTGGCCCTTATTAGAAAATTGTGTAGCTAAAAAAAGTGTCCCACATTTGCAAATCAGGAAATTTTTTAAACATGTAAAAACAAGGGGGCATATTTACAATAAAATGTTGGAGCGTGGTGTTACTCCAATATTGATAATGCCTTGCTCCGACAATTTTTAAATGCAGGGATGCATCATATTTTAAAAAATATGGTGCACCCCTACATTTACCCTAGCGATAGCGCTAAGGTAGCTGCCTTGCGCCAGCGCAGGCACCCTTGCGCCATGTTGCAAGGGTGCCTGTGCTGCAGGGGCGATTGTTTATGTGCAGGAATGTGCCAGGCCATTTGCTGCTTCTGTGTATGCTACGGAGAAATTAATAATTTCTCTTCGTATTGCCATCCTAAGACCAGGTTTTACCTGGACTTAGTTTTTGGCGCTGCTCCAGACTTGCAAATATGGGGCAGTGTCAAAAAGCAATGGGTGTTGCGGCAGAACATCCACTTCAACACCCAATGCACGCTCCTTTCAAGCTAAGTGAAGAGTGAAAAGGGGCCTTATTTACATGGAGGCATAAAGATACGTTAAGTGGCCTAAGACCGCCTTGTAAATAAGGAGACGGGGAGATCGCCACCAGAACGTCGCTGTTGTGGGGGCGATATTCCCTTGTAAATATGCCCCAAGGTGTTTTGCAGTGTATGGGAGACTGCATGCATTTGTGCTTGCTGCAGGCTATGATTCTAGTAATATCAGAGAAATCAACACTAAAACCCGGCCCACCAGACCATAAAACAGGCCCACACACAGCCAAAACACGTACTTTTCAGACAAGCCCTTCGGCACTTCCAGATTGTCTGTAGGCCAGTCTGACCTTGTTACTGGAACATGTGGGTTTGTTGCTGAAAGAACGACATTCTGCATGTTACTCCCTTTTGGAAGGGGTCTCACACTAGGTGGTGTGTTTACTGCACCTGGTAAATTTCAAACTCCCAGGTATGGTATTTTATCCCATGTGCTAAACCTCAACCATGAGCCTAGGGCCCTATTAAATAGGGCATGAGGTGGGCAGCTCATGAAACTAACTGGAGAAGGTTTATTATTTCAATGGAAAAGTATGAACAGTTGACTGGGCGAGAACCTACAACGACCCGAAAGAACACCATAAACTGCTTGGGAGAATACACACAACTATTAGAAAAACACTTGCTATTTCCTGTGAGAAACCGCCTTTGAGTGCCAGGAAACCACTAACTACAACTGCCAGAAGAACGCCTGAACTGCCTTGGAGAGAGCCAAACCCCACCCAAAGAAGAGCAGAAAGCACATCTGTGGCAGGATCCCCTGCTCCTGGCTGCACACTGGACTGGGATTGGGTATAGCAGTCAGTGTGGCCAGTAATGCGTTGCTGTGCTGGCATTCCAGGCCGGGGTTTGGAGTAATACTGGTCACCTTGGGCCCTGAGGGTTTAAGTAATGCCTCTGATTACCATCCCCGGGGTGCGCATGTTCCATGTGTGTGAAATTGCGTCGATTGTAATAAAACTAATCCATCAGTATAAACATATATTTTCGTAATTTCCTAAGCGTGCCTAATACAACTAATGAATATATTAAGCATGCCGGGCGCACTGAAATAAACATAAATCTGTGTGAAAAGCATATATATTCATTAGCAATGAGTACAATACTAGTGTGTAATTTAATATTTTTCTTCCTATGGGATGTGAATCGGACCGTTACTATTTTCAAGATACCAAAAAACTGGAGTAACTTGGAAGGATATCCTAACAAAAAGAATAATTTGTTTTATCAGGAAAATTATGAAAATTCGGGAAAGCTCTCTGTGTTTATTCTGTACTTCAGAGCCTTAGGTTGGTTGTCGTGCAGCTTGCACGCAGGTTAACTAAACACATTTCCGATGGCGTTGTATAGCCTCTGTACGTAAAAACATATTTAAACGTGAAGGAATAACAACAGGAGCCGTCGTGAGAAAACCCCGCAAGGGGGCTGTAAACACAATGCAGGCATGGCTTCCTTTCTTTGGCGCATATCATGGCTCATTCTGTAAAGGTCGTGGAAGCTTTCTGTAAATAAAAGCTATTCTCTGAGCCAGTGTAAATGTTGACTAACGTCACACGTCAGACGTCAGGCCCCGGCACAGACAGCTGCGCAGTATCGGGTATTTGTCTACTGTTAAACGTATAGTGTTGTATTTTACCTCATGAATTATTCGTAAACTCCATTTGAAGAGCCATTAGTGGCAATGTTTTATTAAAGCTCGGTATTGGACACCCCTTGCAGCCAGATACGATGTTCATTTAGGTCCTGGAAACCCCGATGTAAACAGAATGCTTGAATAGGAAAGTCCCGCTATGTGGCAAAAGATGACCGTGACGCTGCCAGTCAGTGGTAAGGGATCACGTGGGAATTAGTAACTGCGTCTCTGCCGCGCCCGACACAGGGGGGCAGATTTACAAGCCCCTTGCGCCACTTTTGCGTCACTTTTAACATGAGAAAAGTGACGCAAAAGTGGCGCAAGGGGCTTGTTAATCTGCCCCTAGATATTTATATTATTGAGCGCCGTGACTCCTTTCTCATTAGTTTTCAAGTTGTGCTTGCTCATATATCTATATATCTATGGGGGATATTCTCAAGAACCTGTGATAACTACCGCAACATTAGCTTAACGCAACTCTTCACATCGCAGTCTATCGCGGGAAAATAATGCCGTGTTAACGTGGTATTCCCAACACGGCTGTACCATGCGATAGTCTCACGATAACGCGTCAAATGAACGCGTTAAAATCAACGCGACGCCACAAAAACGCAAAACACAAACACGAAAATAGTAGTCTCGATGCAAAAATCTGCGAAAACCAGCCACAGGCCTGCAATTCCCACGCGTCATGCGGAAAAATGCACTATAAAAGTAGGAACAAAACATACAAACAAAAGCCGAAAAACAGCAAAGCACAATGGAGGTAGCCGGAGCAAGTACAGAGGACAACCAGAACCCCACAAGCCCCCCAGAGGACCAGCCTGGGACCTCGGGGTCAGGGAAGGGCAAGGACAAGAAGAGTAGGAAGAAGCGGTTTTGGATCCTGATAACGGAGGTGGTGGAACACCATCAACTACTATTCGTCACCTCCACTGTATCACTGGCAACTAAAAATGGAATATTGCAGACCATCGTGGACAAGGTGAATGCAGTCGGAGTGCTGAAGAGGACAATGGAAGAGGTCAAGAGTTGCTGGAATGATGTGAAGAGCAAAACCAAGCAGAAACTTGCAAACAACCGGAAGGCAGCAATGCAGACTGGAGGTGGGAGTCCAGCGCCACAGGAGGAGCTGGACGAGATGGAGGAATTGGTGTCCACAGTCATCACTGGGGAGACGGTGGCAGGAGTTGGGGGCCTGGACACTGCTCAACATGACCAGACACAGGGTGAGTAACGACCAGGGACTGGGGGGACGGGGGGAGATGGGCACAATGGCACACATGCACAATTAAGCATTGCACATCTGCGGACAAACCATGCCCCAGACCCCCAAATCCCACCAAGAGACCAATGCACCCAAGTATACAACATCTCAGCACTGTATAAGCACAGAAACCAGAGGCACACCACATGTAAGGGATAAGGGGCAGCTAAATCAGAGCTGCAGGGGCGACTCCCCCAAAACGCAGCACACACACATTACATGCAGAGCACATCAACATTGACAACAATGTGGTACAAACCGCAACACGTCCACAACAGATCAGAGGACACAACTTGTGCCACATGTGCGTAGAAACTGGCCAATCACATTTGGCATTGCAGGGAAATGTGAATTGACAATGTACAAGTACAAACACACATCCGTGATGTCAGAATGTCCACTGTCCCGCATCAATTGGGCAGCTCCCCCCAAACAGTCACAATGTACACTGTCATGCAGTCTGAATGTAAACATGTACAATGCGTCAACATACATGTGAATAAAATGTTAAACCGCCTCTCCCCTTCACATTGCAGAGGGAAATACGACACCTTCTGCAGAGCAGGCCGAACCTCTCATCTCTGATGACGAAGAGGACCACCACACCGTCGACTCCGACGCCCTCCAACAGCTCGTGGAGAGCCTCCGCAGCCCACTTCCAGGAGCAGGGCAGCCCAACACCCCCTGCACAGAACACACAGCAGGCAGCACCCACCACCACGGCTGCATCCCAGGACCCCCCACGACGAACACATGGCCTTCCAACGCCGTGTGTTGGGGTGCCAGGAGAAGCTGGCTGAACAGGTGCAGGTGGGGTTTGACTGCATGTCAGCCAAACTAGACACAATACGTGGGTGTCTAAGACCCATCAGGGACCACTCACAGTCCCTAACGGACACCCACAGTCCTCTCATGCTCTCCAACGAACCATGGCTGACATCGCTAGAGTCCTGACTCTGCGACAAGAACGACTGTCTCGTCCGAGTGCCTCCAGCGATCTCGCCCGGGAGTTGGAACACATGCAGAGGCTCATGGAGAACACAGAGTGGACGCAGTTGGAAAGAGCAGCTGCCACGGCTGCACACCAGTGAGAGGTAGCTGGGTCCCTTAATGCCCTAAAGACCCTCCTCATAGCATTGCTGCCACAAGGCCTGACGCTGATGCATGCTGCTGCTACCACCCCATCCACATCTCCAGCCCCTGATGTGTCAGTGCCACACAGTGTGGCAGACATTCCACCTCCGGCCCCTGAGGTGTCACTGGCACACAGTGCTGGAGACAGAACACCACCACCCACATGTGAGGCACATGCAACAGTAGAGGACGGAGATGAGGAGGATTCTGCCTTACTGGTAAGAAGGACACAGTAGCATTCATCTCTGCCATGTGGCCTGTTTCTGCTTGGTTCTGCCCTCTGCATCATCACCTTCCACTGTCCCCCGATGCACTCTGCGACACTCACCTTGGACCTCGACATGGACTGACATATATTCTGTTTGGTCACCAATGACACAGCTATCACACTGGGGACTGAACTCCTACTCTTCTGATGTACTTGTCATTCCCTGAAGGACTCTGGCTGGCCCTCCACAGGCCAACAATTTGAAGTGGGGTTTGCATGGCCCTGTACTGCTCCAGCTGCAACACTCCACTGTATGTGCAATAAATATTCATATTCACACAGATGTGTCATGTCTATGATCTTTCAAGTGTGGAAGCATGGATGAATGTAGGGTCAGTGATTCCCCCTTACGTCCATGTTGCTCATGTTGTGGGACTTGGGTCACAGGGTGACACATTGCCGATTGCAGTCCGGTGGCGCCGACACTACTACGGAGACACACGCATTAGTTACTTCCTTGTCCAGCCCAGGACGGAACCACGCCCAGAGCCCCGGGGTCATTGTTCACACCCTTATGCTAGACTGGCATATGCCAGGACAGCCCACTCCGCTTACGCTCACGGGGGGGGGGGGGGGGGGGGGCGACAACGCTACATGTCCCAGGTCTTCCCTGTAGGGATCTGCTGCTCACAGGTCTAGTTGTCAGCATGCCACAGCCACTCCCTCACGGCCGGTTTACACCCACACCACACCTATACAGCACAGGTATCACAGGACATGTGACCCTGCCAATAAAAAGGGCCTGGTGCAGGTGCTGGACGCCATTTCCACTCTTTTACTGGGTGTCTCCGTGTGGTTATCATTTATGCATGAGGGCCTAGGGCCCTGCCACGTCACATTGCCCAGTGCCGGGGGTGACATGATGGCGTCCGCACCACGGGACTCAATCATAAAGGGTCCATGGCTAGCAGTGCGCAGACTTGGTGGCACCAGATACACTGCTGCAGGCACAGGCATACCGCCACGGGATGGTGTCTTGCGGTGCACTGAAGTAGGGGCACTTAAAGTGCTGAGCGGGTGTGCAGCCTGCAATGATGCACCGTCCTGGCGGTCCCGACTGGTAAGGATTAGTGTGAGCCCTGCTGGACCGCAGTGTAGTCCTCAGCCAGCGGGCAGTGCGGGCCTCCCGCCACGTGGCGTTGCCTCGCGGTTCACAGAGTTAGTGGCACCTCAAAAGCTGAGCGGGTGCGCAGCCTACGATGATACCGTGTGCACTGATATGGTCTTTGCCATTGCGAAATCAAGACCCAGAATCAAGTGTGACCTGGTGGCCCACGGTGCGGGGTAGCATGATGTGGAGCGTGCCATGGTCGGGAGACACGCCGTTGGCGGAAGGTGAGCAGTGAGGCCTGGTTGCGCAAGGGCGGGCAATCACCGCTGGGCGGAGGGAGGGGCTGGGGTGCCGCAGTCTTTGTGCGCAGGGGCGGGCAAGCGATGATGGCGTGTGCAACTGTATGGACTCCACCATTCATGTCTCTGGAAACTGTTTCAGATAAGGGACCTGGGGGACTGCAGTGTATACTGGCATGTGGATGGTGACACACCGGTGGCAGAAGGTGAGCAGTGAGGCCTGGGTCCGCAGTGTTGTCACTCTCTCTCCCTCTCTCTCTCTCTCTCTCCCTCTCTTTCTCTCTCTCTCCCTCTCTCTCTCTCTCTTTCTCTCTCCCGCTCTCCCTCTCTTTCTCTCTCCCTCTCTTTCTCTCCTTATCTCTAGCTCTCTCTCTCTTTCGCTCTCTCTCTGTAATTTGATGAGCACATGACACACCTTCTTATCTAGATTTCTGTCTTGCAGGCTGTGACTTACAGAATGTCCTGGGAAGACCCGCCATGACTCTTCAGAATTGTTGTTTTAGGTGTATTCTGTAATAAACGTATTATTTGGATATTATGAGATGAATGCATGATTTCCCTTTTTCTGACACATGTATGTTAGGTGTTGTGATTGTACGACTTCAGGCGAATTGTTTGGTTCATGAATTCATAGTGTTGATGTGCAATATCTTTGTCCAAAGCGGGGGGTGGGGGGTGCACCAGCTTGTGAATGGGGCGATAAATTTATCGTGTCTTTGGCTGCGATAAAGTGCCGATAACTTGGCGATAGATCCTTGAGAATATGCCCCTATATTTTTTGTCAATCCACAAAATTCACAAGACCAACCTATCATCCCAGAGGGCTGCAAACTTTTTTGCTCTGAGCCCCCCACAGAATTGTTTTTTAAAGTTGGCCCTCCCGTTCAGAACTTTAAGCACGGGGATAGAGCTTAGGACAGCATTTCATACATACTTTCTTTGTAGTTCATCATTCACAATAAATGTGAGACTTACAATAGGGAAAAATTCATGAAACAGAAACGAACCAAAAACTGTGCTCCCCCTAATTAGGGTTTTGTGAGCCCCTTGCAATCCTTGGCCCTAATGCAACTGCACTTACTGCACTAACGATAGCTGTGTCCCCTGAGTAGCAGGTTTTCTTCACTGCTTCTTTCATCCGATGGTGAACTCATGATGACCAGTATGGGTTACTTGTTCACAAGTTTGAGGGTGGTGTACCTATCAGTGATAGAACACAGATCCCCATAGCCCCATGGTAGGGCTCCGAGAGGGGGGGGTCCTGGGGGTGGTGGGTGTTGTTGCCCCATTGGGGCTCCGGGCTGCATGATCAGTTGCTCCAGGGCATCTGTTGTTCTTCATGTGTGGCTATGGGCTGTGCTCCCTTGTCTGGTGCCGGTTGTCGTTCTACTTTATACCAGGTCAGAGCAGGTGTTAAAATCCTGCTGCTAACGCGCCTTATCACATGTTTTGTGATCTTACCACCGATCTGGCTGGTCGTTGAGAATGTTGTGGAGTGGTGTTGTCGGTGCCTTTTGCACGGGAACGCCTACTCTGCATCTCATTAGAGTTAGTTGCCGGGGTCATCTGTGGCGATATTTTTTGCGACTGCTATCGCAGGTAAACTGGTGGTATGGGCTGTTAGCACCAGCTTGTGAATGGGGCGATAAATTTATCGTGTCTTTGGCTGCGATAAAGTGCCGATAACTTGGCGATAGATCCTTGAGAATATGCCCCTATATTTTTTGTCAATCCACAAAATTCACAAGACCAACCTATCATCCCAGAGGGCTGCAAACTTTTTTGCTCTGAGCCCCCCACAGAATTGTTTTTTAAAGTTGGCCCTCCCGTTCAGAACTTTAAGCACGGGGATAGAGCTTAGGACAGCATTTCATACATACTTTCTTTGTAGTTCATCATTCACAATAAATGTGAGACTTACAATAGGGAAAAATTCATGAAACAGAAACGAACCAAAAACTGTGCTCCCCCTAATTAGGGTTTTGTGAGCCCCTTGCAATCCTTGGCCCTAATGCAACTGCACTTACTGCACTAACGATAGCTGTGTCCCCTGAGTAGCAGGTTTTCTTCACTGCTTCTTTCATCCGATGGTGAACTCATGATGACCAGTATGGGTTACTTGTTCACAAGTTTGAGGGTGGTGTACCTATCAGTGATAGAACACAGATCCCCATAGCCCCATGGTGCGGGAGGGCCTGAGATGCAGGGGGCCACCTCAGGACAGTACTCTGGCCGAGAGCTCCTGACTAAATCTGATGCGGGGGCCCCTCCATGTACCTTGCAGGGGGGCCCTCAAGTTTTGTTACGCCAATGGTACCTATTATAGGTGGTTTAAACTATATTAGACATTACGGGCCTCATTTATGAGGCCCACAGGCCCTATTGCGCCGCCGGAACATCACTTTTTTGACGTTCTGGCGGCGCAATGTGCCACTGGCATATTTATAAGGCCACGTAACGCCACGTTATGTGGCTTTTCATGGCATTATAAATATGTGTCTATTTCACGCAGAAAACTGCGTGAAAGGGGTGTTCCATGGGTGTTGCTGGGGCGTTCCCAGCAACATCCATGGATTTTTGACACTGCCCTAGATTTATGGAAAATCGTAAGTCTGAGGCAGCCCCAAAAACTTATGACCCTCAGTAGAGGCATAAGGGAGGCACAACGAGGAGAAATATTTTTATTTCTGCTCGTTTTTCCTCTTTCTCTGTGTGCTGCATGCAGCACACAGAGAAAGAGGAAAAGGCCTCTTGTGATTGTTTTTGTGCAAGAAGGTTTCCCTTCCTGCACAAAAATAATCATCCCGCAATGCAGACACCCGTGCACCATGGTGCAAAGGTGCTTGCGTTGGTGCACAGTAGCCCATTGTGTGCTGGCGCAAGGCAAAAGGACAGGAATCCACCGTATCTAATAGATACGGCATATTCCTGCCCTTTTGTTTTGCCGTAGGGCAGTGCAGCATCAAGACCTCCTGTGCTGCCCTACGGCAAAAAACCCATAAATGAGGCCCTACGCATTTTGCTTACTATGTTCCATCAGCCATGCAGTCTGTGTCACTGTCCTAATAGCTATGTAGCAAGAATAAAATCAATGGAGATGATGGCAAAGGAGCTAGCAACACCTGTCATGTAATGGTGATTGCATATTTAAATATGTGAATAAGAGATGGCATGCAGTTTTGTGTCAAATGCAGGTGACAAATGACATTTCATGTGCACTTGCTGACAAGGTGGAAAAGTTACATGCTCTGTGTCTGGAAAATTAATTTGACAATACTGTCGAGCTCTTCAATTTGTACATGTGTATCAAGATGTAGCGTCACAGACAGGTGTAGTTTTACATTTGGGTCACTTGTATCTGTTGCTTGTGTGTGTGGCACTTGACCCCGAGTGTTTGATAAGCATGCATTTTGCTGGTAATAACATATTAACTGTGACAGAAATATGTTGGGAATTTCTTGATTTACTGCTCCCTTCCTCACATGATGACAGTGGTCTCAGGAACAACATGCTAAGCAGTTGGTGAAGATGGAGGGTATCTAGGGTACAGTGCTCCATGGGAATGAATCAGAGACATTTTCTGGGTATGCCACCAGTGAAAACAACTGCCACCTTTTAGCAGGTGAACGTGTCCGTCACGTGTTTCTTCTCGTCTTGCCATTCCTTTTTATCTTCCCCAGGAAGTGTATCTCCGCTCTCATGAAATTCCCACTGTCACTGCCTTTTCTGCTACATTGCCTATTTTTATGCCACTGAGGAGGTGTGTGGAGGGAGATGTGTAGTTCTCCATAGTGTATTGCAGCTTTTTTTGGAACGGATTGGGACGATAGCGAGTTGGAGGAGGTCTATTTATGTGTTTTGGAGTTTAATTGCTTCTTAGTCCATGTGTGTGTGATTGTGTGTGTGAGTATGCAGGTGTGCGTGCATGTGTCTGTGTGCATCTCAGTGTGCATTCGTGGGATTTTGACTAGGCCTAGGCAAAATTTCAATTATGCCTCAGTAATCAGAGTTATTTTGGTAATTTCGCGAAACTCTTTGACACAGAACCAGCTATCATAATTAAGAGTAATTTGTGGGAAAATATTCTACAGCAAGAGCAGATTTACCTAACAGGAGCGACTGACTGCTGCTCATACTCGCTATTCATGTCCTGTTGCATTTAGCGTTATATCTTAGCATAAAATGCAAGATCCATCTTTGAAAAGAAAATATTCCTTTATGCAGAATTACTCTTATTGCGTAATTCTGCATAATCTTGCGGTATTTTGGGGTAATTCCTCGCGATCATTATACATGGCATTACGTGAGATACGCCTACTCCTAATTTGAACAGCTTTCCCTAGTTTCTTGTCACCCAATTGGGAATACTGTGAGGTGTGTGTCTGTACACACCTGATTTACATATACAAATTGAGACAGAAGGCTGCACATCTTCCCACAGGAAACATTATGCATGCAATTTTTGGGGAGAGTAATATTTCGGATTAATATGCATGTTTGGGGTGTACTCATATGCATACTTGATATTCTTTTCAGACATTTACTTTTATGTCAATCCTTCTTTAGTCTTTCTATCCAGATGCTGGGGAATTTATCACCATGGTGAACAGCAAAAACTTAGACAGTATTCAACTCAAAACAATAATTTAGAACACACATTGCTTGCAGTGAGTTCAAATAATTCAATTACAGATTACTAAGAAACCAAGAATGTTATTCAATCTGAGTTATATCAAACAGTGAATCCGGTATTTATTTTTACTCTTTTGTAAGGGGTGGACAGAAGGAGAGGAAGGTGTGAGGGAAGGGCTTGGAGGGTAATGGTGTACCTTATAGAGATAGCAGTGGAGAGTGTATATTATGTAAAGTACAGAAGACCTGGTAAAGTATGAGATTGGTTGATGTAAATATGTGTACATAATCAAGGACATTGGATGAAAGTTAGTAGAGCAGTAGAGCAAAGGGTGTGCTATGTAATTAAATGGGTGGATGGTGTTGTCGTCAGCCGGTGGTATTTTAGGAGGATGAGACATTGAAGAGGTGGAGGCAAGTATGGAGTTTAGAGGTACTCAAAAAGGTAAACAGCAGTGGCACGGGAGAAAGGTGTCCTAGGAGATGGTTGGATGGTGGCAGCTGCGAGAGTGATGGATGATATGGAAGGGACCCCTCCCTTTTTTAAATAAAGTTGGCCGGAGGTGGCGGTCCCCAGGGCTAAAAAGAGCCCTTAAGAGGGGGCAGGGGGCTGTGTGCCCCCTTCATTTATTTGAACTATTATCCTCATACCCTTGGGACCTAGCCCACCCGGAGGCTATACTGTAAACAGAAGTGGGAGACCATGCTTGTTTTTCAAAAAAATGTTTGCCTCAAATTTGTAAATCTTTTTTCTTTTTCAATAACTTTATTCGACAAAAAAAGTCATAAAGGCAACATATATATACAAATACATTATACATGTTCAAAAACAGTTATATAAATAGTTAAAACCTTTATCACCATGTTTAAAAATTAATTAAACTAGATACATTTTTTGCCGGAGTACTTTTGAGAATAAAATATAGGGGATAGATCACCTTGCATCACTAATTTCATTACAGACAACTCCGATACGACTTTTATCTTGCTGCTCAATTTCTTTAATCGAATAAGCCATGCCCATTTTAAGAATTTTGCCATGGCTATTGCTATTAGGAGGCTAGGGTCTGTACACAGTATTCTCAATGCCTCCTCATGTTTTCAAAATCCGATTATACGACAGGTAGGTTTTATCCATTTGTTTCTTGGGTCAACATATAAGGGACAAAAGAACAAAAAATGGCTCAAACATTCTATCTTGTCTTTACATTTTGGGCATTTATCGTCGCCAAAACCTGCCCACCTTGACGTAAATGCCCTTATTGGTAAAAAACCTATCTTAAATTGGAAATAGAGCTTACGATCCAATGGTTTTTCGATTGCATCCCAATACGGTTCCAGTGCAGGAAGGGGCTTAAATTGAAGGAAACGCCCTGTGAGATGGGAAGAAGCATTAGCAGCGCATTTTTCTGAAATAATCATCTCCCAATATATCCTCTTCATTTCTATTTTAGAGGGAAAGACAGCATTTGTGGGATCTTCCCATAAGTCCATCAGTCCCATTTTCCCTAGAAGGATCCTTATTGAGTTTAGCCAACTGATTTTGTGAAAGTGGTCCTTCTCTATAAGGTCCTTGAGTCCCTTAGCATAATGATGTAGTTCCTCGGTTATCCAAAGTCTGCGTCAATATAATATTGGGCGCAGCATGGCTAGATCTTGGACTGATCTTTTACCAAGATCCCAAAACAGAGGAACTAAAGGAGTACTACGAGGTACATACGTAGCTTTCCTCAGGAACTCATTTTCTAGTGCCGTCAACTGCTTGACGTTTGTGAACCCCCACAATTCTGCACCGTATAGGACGGAGCCTAAGACTTTCATCCCATAGATCTCAAGTAATGGTCTAATCGGTTTTGTAAAAGATGACTTATATCTTTTAAGTAAAATGCCCGCCTGTTGTTTGTGCCTTAGTATCATCATTTCTAACTGGGCATTCCAACACATATCATTCTGTAAGTTAACCCCAAGATACATAAAAGCTTCAACCTGTTCTAGAGGGTTATTGTTCATATATAGCCTTCCCTTAAACCGTTTTACTGAATTGTGACGTTTGGGTTCAGAAAAGACCATAAATTTTGTTTTTGCGCAGTTTATTTCTAAACCACGCATATCACAAAAGTCAGTAAAACGCTGGAGCGCTCTTTGAAGACCACTTGGAGTCTTTGAAATTATTAGTGTATCGTCCGCGAACATAAGGATAGGGACGCGTTCTCCAGCGATCATGGGGGCATCAGTTGGGACCATGGAAAGATATTTTGCCACCCCATTTATGAAGAGTGGGAACAGGATTGGTGCCATAACACACCCCTGCCTCACTCCCCTTTTAACCGGGAATACATCTGTAACCTCACCCGGCTTGCCCCATCTTACTCTGGCATAAGTATCCTCGTGTAAGCGGGCAATCAAACTCACCAACTCCAAGGACATGCCCATTTCCTCCAGTACTTTCCAAAGCTTCCCTCGTGGGACAAGATCAAACGCTGCCCTGAGGTCAACGAAGACTGCGTACAATACCCCTTTGTCCAAGACAACTGTACGCCAGTATAGGACAACCAATCTAAAGACCTGATCTATCGTACTGGTCCTAGGTCGGAAACCTGCCTGCAGTGGGCTCAGGATATCCCCCTCGTCCATCCAGGCCTGTATCTTTCCCAGTACCAGTCGCCCCACTATTTTCTGTAACGGATCGATCAAGCTAATAGGTCTATAATTAGCCGCAAGGGCCTTATCCCCTTTTTTATAAACAGGGACAATTTCGGCACCTTTCCAAGTGTTAGGAATAGCCATCCCCTGAGCAATGGCGTTAGAGAGATAACATATATACTGTCTCCATCTCTCTCTGTCACTAAGATAAAGGTCCGCGGGTATAGCGTCTATCCCTGGAGCTCGCCCCTTGGTCACAGAGTTCAAGGCACTATCCACATCCCCTAAACTAAAAACGATTCCTTCATACAATTTAAAACCTGGAGCTATCTCACTTAGGTTTCCTTCTATACAGGCATACTGGGGCTTAAAATATTCAACCCAAGAATTTATGGGCACATTGTTTTGCGGAGTTTCAGCGTGACCTCCTCCTTCCCATTTATAAGTGTTCCAAAACAATGCCTGATTCTTAGTTTTACATGCAACTTTAAGGTCCTGCCACAGTTGGTCATCCCACTCCCTTTTTGCCTCATGGATCTTTTTCCTATAGTTACTGCGTGCCATTCTTATTATCCCAGGGTTCCTAGTCTTTAAGGCTGTACTCAATGCAGCACGAGCCTCCCTACATGTTTTGTTGTACCACTTATCAGATTTTTTCATATTCTTTGACTTAGTAGTATATAACTTGCAAAAGTGGGTTTTAAGATTAAGAAACAATTCTTTATGTTCGTTCTCAATTGGGCTATACTTTTCTTCATTACTAGCACCAGTTCCAATTTTTTCTAGGGTTTTTACTATTAGGTCATTAATAGCGATAAGTACATCCGGTTGATTAACGACATTACACCATTTAAGATGGCGTTCATCATTTGTTAAAATGATTTCAGGGTCTGTCAGTTCTTCTCTCGAGTTTAACAATCCTTCTTTTCCTAACCTAAATAATGCTGCTAAGGGGTTATGATCACTCTCAACACGGGATTTGACCTCCATGTTCACCAAAGTATACCAAAGTTTCAAATGGACAAGTATATAGTCGATGTTACTTGACCTTGTACCATTATCAAAGGTTTTCTCTCCCTTTCTGTCAGACAAAGTCCGACCATTGGCAGCCCTTAGTTGATTAGCTAGACAAAACCCATTCAAGTTAAGCGCAGCCTCAGTCCACTTAACTATCGGTCTACCCTCCAGTTCAGGGACACCCCACCTGGAGTCTTGCTCTTCCAACATATTTACGTTTTCCAACCCTAAGGGTTCGAAAGTTGTATTAAAGTCACCCGCAACTATCGGTAGGACCCCTTCTGGCTCCAATTCAATCAATGATTCTAATGCAATTAGCACCTCAGATTTTTTCCCTCCAGGGATTCCTCTAACATACACATTAAAAATATCAATTTTCAGACCATCCCCGATACTGAGTCTAATGGCAGAAATATCACAATGTCTAACTGGAAGTAATTGAATACTACAACTTAAATGTTGTTTAACCCAGATTATCAGTCCTCCCATTGGACGTCCCCTTTGCCCTCTCACAGCAGGGACATAGAAATTCAAATATCCTGGGTTGAAGACAGGTTCCACAGACCAGGACTCTTGGAAGAGACAAATATCAAATTCATTAATGAAGCCTAGCCAGCATGGGGAAACAATTTTTGTCCCAATGCCAGCCAAGTTCCATGATACCATTGAAATCGTTGGAATCAGACAAGCTAGGGTTTGCGAGCCCTTTACTAATGTATTCCTGGTTGGAGTTAAACTTGGCAGTGGCATCACATGCTCTGTGATAATTTGTGGGCCCCTTGCTAGCACAGTCTTTTTTGGGGTGGTGCTAGAGTTTAACATTGAATTCTCCGCAAAGATCGATAAATGATTTGAGCTAAGAACACAGGGTCCAGAGTAGGGGCTATTAGTACTTGATCCTAGGGCAGTGTCACCACCTTTGTTTCCCCTAAGATTCAATACTCTACCTGCCAGAGCTACACCTTCACTTGTTTGTCCCTCACCTTCAGCGATGCTATTGCTTAGTAAACCAATTACACTTATGTCATTACCCCGTCCTGTGTTTGCTGTCAATCACATTCTTCCAATCCCGACAGTACTGAGAACCTGTTAAATAATCTTAAATTTCTTGTGGCAGAGTTACTAGATTGTTCATTCCATGAGGACACTTGTCTACTTTGATCCTTCACTGGGGCATAAAAATAGGTCAATGGCAAGGGTTGGATTGTAGATCTATTTTCTATTTGTGGCCAATAACAGATGTGTTCTACACATCGTTTGTCTCTAAAATTGACGATAACACAATCCCCCCCAACTGTCTTAACATTTCTACCTATCCAGTTAACCCTTCTCACAGACAGAATCTCTGCCCTACAATGTACAGGTAAAGGCCTGTTGGCATTAAGCCAAAATGTGCACTTATTTTTTATTTCTACATAAGTCTCCTTTTTACCCGCCACTAGAGTAGGTACCCCTGACAATATAACCACATAAGGGGCCGATTCAGGGGGAAGTTCTATAGTTGGCAAGTTTAGAATCACTTGGTCCCGTTGTTTAGATAATGGTTGGCAAGCACCCGTTGCTGGTTTAGTAATCACCTCATTATTTTCCTTAGATATCTGTCCCAACTTACTCAAGTCTAGACCCCTAGCTGATGAATTATCAGGTCTAACATTTTCTATTGTTTTTCCTTTAGAACTACTGTTACAGATTTGCAAATCATTCATAGATACACCCACATCCCCGGCATTTTTACATTGGGGTATAGACATTGCCGGCTTTCTAGTTATGTCATTATTCTGTTTACCCATCGTCTTCTGGACTAATGCCAGCGAGAGTTCCAGGCATGCTAATCTGGATTCAATACGATCTAGCCTTCCATTTATAGGGTGAATAGACTTCTTGAGGACAGCTTCTAATTTTTTCCAAAACAGGGTACCCGACTCGTCTGGAGGATTAAGCTCAGTTATTGGTAATGGCAATATTTCTCCACTTGCTAAGGAAGAAGAATCGTATCTAACTATAGGTGCAGTATTTTCCTTATTGGGTTGTTCTTTAACTTTTCCTTTCTTTCCTTTATCATTTTTCTTTTTAGCTTGTGTTTGTGTTCTGGTTTTAGACCCAAAACTACTATTTTCTGTCATAGATACATTTGGTTGGCAGCCCAAACCCTTTTTTGCAATATTCGCTGACCTAGTTTTTATAGTAGGCAAGGGCAGAATTCTATTAGAAGTGCTATGGCATTTTTTCCCTAAAGTAGATGCTGTTTGATTATCCAAAGCCGTGACAAGAGTTTCAGTACAAACAATAGGACTACTTAAAGCTTCAGCCAAAGAACATATTGTGTCATCAGAATCGACTTCATACAATGCTGGGGACCTAGCCCCAGCCATACTCCCCAAAGATGACCTTTTTTCACAGAGGGGGTCTAAAGATAACCTTTTCTCAGTCAGTTCAACATCTTTGGCCAAGGCTGTAGATACCCGTAGGATGAAATTATCTAAGGTACCCATGAGCGATCCACCAACGTTTGGAGCAATAGAACCACTATTATTAGGCATTGTAGACGCTGACATTGCAAATACCTAGCCGTCCTTTAGTTACAACTAATTCAATGTGTCGGCAGGATTCCCGGTAGACAGGTTACACTCAACAAGTGCGACTATGACACAGCAACCTTATCTCTATATAGGCGTTAAGGGGGTGGCCCGTCCCGTCCTTGAACGGGCTTAAACGGGTCCGCCCTTGGTCCGGGCTTCGTCCGGCGACGCGGAGGAAGCCTCTCCCTTTTCTGCGCCTCAGGGCGCGAAGAGAAGGGGAGTTGCCCGCTAGGCAACCTGGGAGCTATAGTCCCCCCCTGCTGTGGCCGCGCGATGGTGTGGAGCGGCGGTAGGGGAGGCTCACAGCGTCAGGGCCCCAGGTGCGGCAAAATGGAGAGCGATATCAAGTGCAGCACCATGAAGCACCGTGTCACAAATCTCAGCCGCCTCCAGTATGCAGCCCTACCACCATGTAACCATCACGTGAGCGCCTCGGGGGTCGATTAGTTTTTCAAGTTTTTCAAGTTCAGCAAGAGTTGCAGGTAGCTGGGGACTCAATTAGTTTTTTTTTCAAGTTCAAGCTCAACAGGAGTTCCAGGTAACTAGGGGCCCCCCAGCGGTGCGGTGTGCCCAAGGTTCCGCTGCTGCAACACCCCAGCAACACACCAGCAATCTCAAAGTTTCACCTCTGATGCTGTAGGGTCAAGGCTTCCAACGCCCGCTACTGTCCCTCCCTATTCACTACCTGCTACCATCACTCCATATCTTTCTGCTCGGAGCAGGCTTCCATCCATCCATCAAGTTCACTTCACCTCACCTCTACTCGGAAGGGGGAGGAAGAACCATCCGGTGCACCGCTTTTCACCGCGGCGTTATCGATAGGAGGTCGCACGGGCGGACGGTCAAGGAGGCTAGCACGCACCAGCGGGATTCAGCTGCCTCCAGTCTTATACCGCCTCACATCCAGTGCGAAGGCCGCTGCCGGGTTCCGACGGATCGAGTCTCCACCGCAAGGGCCGCCACGCCGCTGACTCGCGGCAACCACAGCTCGCGGCGGCTCCTTGCTCCTCGCTCCTTGTCCACAGCGTTTCGCGCTCGCGGCTCCGCCCCTTTCCCGATTACGTCACGGCGCTCCTCAGTCGTTAGCGTCCAACAACCTTTTGAGACTCATTTTGTGGGTTAGCAAATGGAGTCATGAGCCATGACATTAGTCCATATCCCTGATCACCGAAGAAACCTGCAATTAACACCTGTAGCCGTTCAGCAAAGTGCCCTGACGCCTTTTGATGCCACAGACATTTGTAAATCCATAATGATTTGCGCTGCAAATGTTTTTGAAGAAATGCTTTTTGGCCCTGGCGGGGTCCCTTTGGACCCCAGCACCAGGCCTATGGGTTCAGTGCATTCCTACCCTACCATCTTCTCTTTTCTTTATGTTTTTGTATAGGACTCAGCTAAATCAGTGTCCCAAGATAGCTGCCAACACTTTCTGGTTGAAGTGTTGGCAGCTAATCAGAACTCTGTATGAGATTGGAAGGATTCCCGGAGTGGTCACATCCCTAGATATACAAATGTATTTTTTTCTTTAATATCTCCAAATCTACTGAACAGATTCACACCAAATAACAAAAAGCACTCTTTCTGGACCAAGAGCTAACTTTCTGCCAAATTTGCTAAAATTTCATCCAGCAGTTCGGGCTGTAGTTGCATTCAAAATCCCAATGGAAATTAACCTGGCAAACACACTTTTTTGAACCCTCCCTTTTTCTCGGCCCCCACTTGACGGATCACCCCGAAACATTCCATGCACAACAAGACGGAGTAGGGCCCTCTTTGTGACAAATTTAATGAACATTCATCAACCAGCACCAAACATATAGGCAAGTAAATAAAAGTGCTTTTCCTATGCAAACTAGGTCCTAATTATAACTACCTACTGGTGACCGTCAGTAGGTAAAATATATATGTGTGTCTGTGAGTATGTGTGTAGGAAAGTCATTCTTTTGCCCTGATCACCCCTATTTGTGGACTTTTTCTGGTAGTTAATGACTCTGAATGGGCCCTGGGCTCTGCTAACCAGGCCATGTGCCAGTGCTCCGTTTACAGTGTATGCGGTCATTGGTATAATTACATTTGGTTCCGACAACCTACCTGTAAGTCCCTAGTATATGGTAGGGCATGTAGTTTTAGAGAACCCAGTGGACTGAATGCACTTAAGCGTGTACTGCTGTGATATCTGGTATCATTTTAAAACCAGCCTTGCCTTGCAAGCTGGTTTTAAAATAAAACTGTGTCCAAATTCAACTTTGGGATGAAAACGTATTTCTAAAGTCTAAAATGACCTTTTTTATTATTTATAAGTCACCCTTAAGGTCTGTCCTAAGTGCCCGAAGGGTAGGTTACCTTGTTATGAAACACAGGGACATTATAAAAGATGTTTTACATGCCCAAGTGAGGGAAAAACAGCTGAAGTTGTTTTTTCCCATTGTAGTGCTGCTAGCTTCATAGGCTAACATGGGATGGCTTTAGTAAACTTTAATAAAGCCTAACTTTTGACAGAAGTGAGCTGGCAGCATAATTCAAAGTATCAAAATAATAGTTACAATAATTCCAACAACTTTCCAAAGTCAGATTTATTATAACTATTGTAGGAAAGAGGTTTTAGAACTTACGTTCCTGAAGTTACGTAAAGCAGCACTGTAGCAACCTCCTCTGTTTAGCCAGCCTTTGACAGCCTGAGCCAAACTGCCCCCTGCTTAGTTATGAAGAGACCTGAGGCTGAAACAATACAGCCAATTGGTGGAGGCGATAAACTAGTCTTCAAAGGGGGAAGCCCAGATGTCACAGGACCGAGACCAGCCCCCGGCCAGATGGGAGCCCCTCTAATTAGATCAGGAGAGGGTCTGGAAGGGGAGTGTACGGAAAGGTTAGCCACACCTGTGGGTTGAGTAAGCCAGGCCAGAACTCCAAGGAGAGATTTTCTCCATTTTGATTTTTGCTGAGATGTGCATTCTGGGACAAAATATGCCACACTTCCCAGAAAGTTGTCATGGCAGAGGGTGGCAACTTGAACGCCATTGGTTGGGTTGTCCCCCCTCTTGTCCGCCCAGATTGGGGAATAAACATGGGAGAGCGGCACTAAAAGTTATATGTGTTCCAAGTACACCTGCTTGTTTGGACATACCCTTACAATTCTATTAAAATTATATGACATGGTAAATTATTGTTTTGTAATGTAAAATTTCCATTGCAAACATGATGCAGCCCTTTTAGGGGCTGGTATATTCACTTTTTTGAAAAATGCTTGCATTAAAAAAAGAAAAGAAAAGGAGCAACCACACTAGCTTGCTAAGGCCAGACTTTTTGGCTTTGCCAATACTTGTTTTCTCAAATTCATGTATGTGGCCAGGTAGTGAATAAGATATAGCGTAATGTTTCAATGATTAAGACGTTTTAGATTGCTTCCGTCCAGTAAGCTCAGAAGCCTGGCATTTACAGAGCCAGGCAATATATAATGGTCTTCACATACTTGAACTGAAGTGTCTGACTATTTTCTGTATGTTTGCCCAACAGCTGCATCAGACTTCCCAGTGTACATTCCCATCTATTCTTGGGATGTCACACTTACCTACTGATGTGTGGGAATAATTGCCTCTTCTGATTCCAATGAGTCATATTCAGTCCTTGTACACTGCTAAACATGCATTTCTTCAAATGGAGGCGGATATTCACTATCATCTTATAGATTCACAATGCATATAATTTTACGATGTTTTTGTGTGGTGCAAAATTATCAATTTCAATGGGATTGTGTGCTGTCAACGCCCCATGGCACTGCATGTTGTACCCACCAGAGAAGCACAAACAGTCAATTAGAATTGTGATCCATTTTATAACTTAGCAGATCAAACAGATACTGATGGGGTTTGTGCATCCCTCAGTCAGAGGTTTGAATCCCAGAAAGATACCTCTGCCTTTCAACCGTCTGAAGTGGATGAAATGAGTAATGTGCAGTTTTGCCATACTTACAACACTGTGAAAATGCACAGTCTACAGTACCACAAGCTTATTAAAAGGTACTTGCAAAGTCAACAGGTATAGCTTAATCCTATGCAATTAGCAACCTCTTATAATGAGCCAAAGCCACCACATACCCAGGCTCAGACTTGCAGGCTCATATCCAGCCATCTAATTCCAGGCACAGGCACAAATGCACAGGAACTATGAGCATAAACCATGGAATAGCCACACTAACATTGCTTATGCTCATCTCTAACCTCGGATGCCAGGTACAGCCAGCAGATACCAACTAGAACTCTCATTAGGAAGTCACCGCCTTATATGCTGCTATAGTCGTGTACCCTTGCTGTACACTTATATGCCTTGAGACTCCCATCTTCTGTCCCGTGCAACGTGAGGCTCATACACATAGCTATTTATCTATTTATGTAGCCATTGTATGGCAGGCACAGCCATCATAGACCCGAGGTAGTCCTCATGTTCCAGGTGTCACGTCAGGTACCAAGATAAAATCACTATACTCCCAGGTTCATCGTCACATCCAAGCCTCAAGCACCTAATGCCCAGGTTCAGTCTCAAGTGCTAAGGTACAGTCTCACATACCCAGAAGCTACAGCATATGTCAGGCATATTGATCATATGGAAGGCACATAATTGCATGCTCAGCTACTGTCCCTATGCCTTATGTAATTCCTTAGGTCAAGGTATAGTTGTGAAATTCTCAGGTGCACTCTAACATGCAAGTTTGGGGAATATATATTATTATTACTACCATCATATGGTGAGGTAAGTAAGTGATTTGCCTCCCGTGCCCCTGTGCACCCCTCCCTCCCGTGACCTGCTTGTGGAAAACCTTCTCTCTGTCTCTATGCACATCCTAACTCTTAACTGTTAGGAGTGGGTTAGAGGAGCAGAGCCTCACAATCATTTAAGTCATATGTGTGTGAGAAGGAATCTATCATAGCCACTGTCTCACAATTGTTGGTTTTACAGTACACAGACACTGTATTTAGAGCAGGAATTGCATTTCCAGACTACACTTTGGTCCTATAGGTCTGCGCAAAGCCCAATGTCACACATATTAATGCGTGCCGTACCCATCCCCGGCTGTCGCATAACTAGGGCGCTGCAAGTCTTGGTAACACCATTTTGGTCATCAGCAAGAGTACGCCAGAAAAACAAAACTGCCAGTACAGTAAGATAGGCTAGCTCCATTACTTGACCCACGAGGCTTCAGTTGATAATTGCAACTTCAGGTCAAAACGTTTGCAAGGTTGGTGAGTGTGCCAGGGTCTTCTTAAATCGCAAGGCTTGCAATACATGAGAGGGGCAGGGCATAGTCGTGCCACCTCTCTAGATTTTAAAGTGTGAAATCAAGCATCTTGTATGAGGTATTTAAGAAAAATGATTAGAGTTTGTGCCCACGAAGTAGGTTTTTTAGGGTTCAACCACCTTCTGCCAGTGAGTTTTATGTTTGACTAACCACAGTGTCCACTAAATTCTATAGGTCTCGGATTTACTCCTGTGAATAACTGGCAACCGGTGTTACTTAAGTTATTGTCTTCTCTTTCCACACACAACCTGTATTTCCTATAGGATCGTAACGAGGGAAGGTATACAGAGGGCAAAGCCCTGAGGAATGCACCACACTAGATTGGCTGATTTTAGGGCTGAAACATGTTGGATATTATTAAGACAGGAAGGCTCCCAAAGAAGCCCCCTTGCTTTTAACATTGTTCCAAGTAGTTAGAAAATCCTTTTTACATGCTGCAATTGAATTTTAAAAGACCAGTGACCCAATATCAGATAAGTTGTTTGCATAAGGATACCCTTTGAATCAACCTTCGTAACATAACCTCCGAGAAAAGATCGTGGTAGGTAGGAAGAAGTATATCTCTGGCGAGGAAAGGACTGATGATGAAGAACCTACTGTGAAAAGAGTGAAAGTTCAGCGTCCTTTTTTAGTCACATTACTTCAGGTACAACCGTCTAATAAGACATATATTTTCCTATCACTCTTGTCTTTGTGGGTTTCTGATGGTATGTGATGGTGTGTATCGAGCCCTAACACTGTACAGGGGTTTGCTGCAGTGTTTTGATGTGCTATGGTATACTTGCAGGTCTGATGCTTTGTGTACCTTTTCAATGGTCTGCTATGTGTGGGGGGAATATCTGCTCACTTTGTAAGGACTTTGATGGTGTGTCTGTATGGGTGTCTGATGCTGAATGCAGCATACGGGTATCTAATTGTGGGTGTGAGGGTCTTTGATGGATATGTAGGTGCATCTGCTGGCGTGCATGTGGGTATCTAATGTGTGTCTGGAAGCATCTGACTAATGTGTGTAGATAGATGATGGTGTTTCTGCAACAGTGGATGTGTGAGTTTCTTATAGTGGGTGTGTGGGTACCTGATGTTTGGGTGTGTGGGTGCCTTTGTTGGTATGTGTCTGTGGATATTGGATCAATGTGTAAGGGGGCATCTAATTGGTGCACGTGGGCATTTGATGGTGTACATTTTTGAGTGACTGTAGATGTAATGGCATCTGATGGTGGATGTGGGGGTGTGTGATGGTAAGTGTGTGAGTGCCTAAAAGTAGTTGATTGGGTGACCATCTGATGGTATATGTGTGGACCTTCCAAGGAGTATGTGTGGGCAATTGATGGTGTGTGTGTGTTGCCTGTACAATTGTGAGTGAAGGAGAGTCTAAATATTTACGTATTGATGACTGGCACTTTGAGTGTGTGATGTATTCATAGTATGTGATGGGCTAGGTGAGCATGTGATAACATTATGAGTATCTATCGTCTATGTGTGTGTTCATCTGATTAATTTGTATGGGAATCTGATGGTGTGTTTGTGACTGTCTGTGGGTTATTGTGCATCTGATGATACGTGTGTCGAGGCATATGATGCTGGGCAGTGATCATTTGATGGCATGTATGTGTGTGCATCTAATGGTGGATGTTTGAGTCTGTGATGGTGTGTGCCTGGGTGTGAAACGCTGGTTGTGTAGAGGCATCCAAGTGGCTATGTGTCATCTGATGATGGGTGTTCAGCATCAGATGGTGTGTGGTGGTATTCTAATGGTGGGTATGTAACTGTCATGGTCAGTGTTAGCACCTGATGTCTGTATGTGTGGGTGTAAGAAAAAGTACACAGTGTGCAATGTGTGTCTGAGTCCCTATGCAGAGTTATCTGATGGTACACATGGGTGCCTGGTGGCATTTTTGGGTGTCTGATTCTATGATGCATTCCTAATGGTGTGTGGGGCGGTTTGATGGTTTATATATAGACATCGACTAGAATGCTTGCAGCAGTGTCTGATTTATTGTGTAGTGGCTTCTGATTTATGTGTGGTCATCTGAATAATGTGCTGTTGTTTGATGGAGTGCATTTGGGTGAATCGGCTTAGATTGTGTGGACATCTTAGTGCATAGTATTGGGGCATTAAATGGTGGGTGTCTGAGGGAATACATGTGTATGTAAATGTCTGATAGTATGAATAGATGTCTGACAGTTGGTGTTTGGGCATCTCATGGAATGTCTTGCATCTGATGGTTTGTGATGTGTGCCTGGGTGTCTGATTGTGTATAGGTTTCTGATGATATGCTTGGATGTGTGATGACATGCTTGCATGTGTCATGATGTGTAAGGGAGTGTGATAGTGTGCATGGATGTCTGATGCTATGTGTTCAATGGTGTGCCAGTGGGGATCTGATGATGTCTGCATTTGTGTGTGGGCGTCTGCTAAGTGTTTGTGAGCATCTGATGGTGTGTGTGGGCAAATGATGCTCGCTGTGTGGTGTCTGACAGTGTCTGTTAATCTGATGCTGAATGTGTGGATGTCTGATGGAGTGTATCTGGATGTCTGATGTTGGGCTTACGGGCATCTCATTGGGTGTGTGTGGATGCATGAATGATGCTGTATGATGGTGTTTGACTGCGAATAGGTATATGATCGTGTGTGGGGGGGCTGGTGGTATGCATGTGTGATGGTATGCTTATGTGTATATGGTTGTGTATGTCTGGGTGAGTGTCTAATTTGGGGGCAGATTTTGTGTCTGTTTTGAAGCCTGACCGTGTCAGTGTGGGTATCTGATGGTTGCAGTGTGTGCACTTCATGTTCTACGTGGGCGTAGGATGTTGGGTTTGTGATGGTGAGTTTGTCAGTATCTGAATGGGAGTTTGTCTAGGCTTCTGATAAAGTGAGTGTTTGGATGTCTGATGGGAAACAGTTGGAATTCCCCCGTCTTAACCATGTGTGTTCTGACTACGCAAGCTCAACCTCGCTTTCCTTGCCTTATGCATGGTTAAGGCAGTGCGTGGTCTGCTGCTGCTGTGGTGGAGGCGGAAACAGGAAGATGCCAGGAAGAGACGCAGTGAGGTAAGTGGGCCTGCGGGGGTAGTTTTCATGGCTGGGGGTTGGAGGGGTTGGGGTAGTTTTAGGGACAGCACAAGGATGGGTCATTGTAGCGTGTTGAAAGGGTCAGGGTTTTAGGCCTTATGGCAGGGGGAGGGGAATGGGTAGTCAGGTTTGTTTTTAAGGTTGGGGGTCGGGGTAGGTTTCAGGGCAGTGGAAGGGGTTGGTGTAGTTTAAGGGAGAGCGGGGTGGAGGGGGTCAGTGTAGTGTAAGTAAAGGGACAGGATATTAGGCCTTAGGGCACGGTGGAGGCTAATGGGTAGACGGGGCAGTATTAGGGACAGCGCAGGGGTGGGGGGTCGGGTAGTGTTTGTAAAGGGGCAGGGCTTTAGGGACAGCACGGAAGTGGGGTGGTTGGGGTAGTGGCATCCTTAGCCAGACATACCCCTTTACCATTCATGCCTATACCATGAAGTTGGGTGGTAAAGGCATGCATGGTAAAGGAATGTGTGTTTGAGACGCATTTGTGGTTTAAGCTGCGTGGTAGAGGCATGTGTGATTTAACCATGCATGCCTCAATCATACAACCATGTCTGATGTTTTGTATTCTTTGTCAACCCCTGCCTTGCCCAATCTCGGGGGTATTTGGTACTTGTATTACAAAATCCTACCTCAATTATGGATTTCTGATTATTTTCTTCATACGGAGGGGAGGTTAAATTCCCCCCATCTTGCCCATAAGCAGTGGAGTCAAGAACATCCTATTTCGATGCTCATGTGTGAGTTGGATATTTGTATGCTCCTCAGCATTAGTGGTGACATTAGGGCCTTAAGCCACCCGCCTGCCTGTGGACTCCATTTGTCTTTATATTTTCTTTTCGGCCATCCCACATTGTCTTGCTCAGGTTTGCAGGGGGTGCATTTTTACCCAGAATTAGAAAGTTATATTGATGACCCCATGCTTTGCTAAAGGTGATGGTGTTTTTTTTTAGCCCCTTATCCTGTTTTTCATGGCATACTGCCAGAGGGCTAAGACTATGGACCTGACATCCTTGGCGTGGTTTCTCCCCCAACATTTTGCCTTTGAATCCTCCAGTTTTTGCTAACTTCGGTTTTGCTGGCTTTAGGACTCAGCACACTTTCCCAGTCCTAGCCAGTGCTAAAGTGCTTGTGCTCTCTTCCTAAAACATGGTAGATCTGGCTTACACCCAATTGGCCTATTTGATTTACTTTTAACTCCCTAGTAAAGTGGTACTATAAGTACTGTGCACTTAAATTAAAAGTTTTATCACAGCATCCATGAATACTACAAGATTCCTCAACCTCTGAACGTTTTTCCTGCATAAACAGAATAGCGCTGCTTTTTAGAATGATTGAAAAACAGTTTTATGAAACGTATGCTGAAATTCAATAAAAATTATATTAAAAACTAAATAATGAGGTATCTTCCATTCTTGCATGGCTTGCTCTGTATATGTTTTTTTGCAGTAAATTGTGTAAATTAGAAATTAGTACATTAGCAAAATCATAACTTGCTTTAGCTATGTTACTTTGCTCAAAGGAAAGATGCCCACAGGAAGTGCCCGACTCTGTCCTTAACCCACTTGTCCTTAAGGGACTGGAGAGGGTCTTCCATGTTATTTAACAGTTTTTTGTAAATCAGTGAAATAGCCCTCTCGGGAAGGTGGCCGTCCAATATCCTATCTTCGAGAGGGGATACGTCAGGAGGGGAGGATCTACTAGTAAGGTGAGGCTGGAGTGCATGTCAGACTTGCAAATATCTATAGTACTCAGTGCCGGCCAGTTTGTATTGCTGTTGGAGAGCGGCAAAAGAGAGGACAGCGCCCTTGTCCCAGAGGTCCTAAATCTGAGAGATACCAATAGGATCCCATTTATCAAACCCTTTCGTTTGCCAGAGGCTTCCCAGCTTTTCGGAATTCCAGAGGGGAGTTGCCAATGTGAGCCTACGGTCCCACCCCAGGTGATTGGTCACTTCATGCCAAACTTGAACTGAGTGCGCGGTCGGGCCCGTAAGGGGGTACCTACAGGGTTTGGAGTAGAGTGCTCTACTGTAGTCCCCACCCGGGAGGAGCCATCTGTCCATGGCATATCCTGGGTCATCAGGGCGACCATACGTCCCCTGGTTGATCACAGCCAGGTGCGCTGCCCAATTACTTGTATTTTTTTAATGAATCAGTCATGTGACTGTAAGTGCTAGTATGTAAAAATGCATTGTTGTTGCACCATCTCTACATGCTCCGAGAAATTCTAGCTGCCTGACACGGTGATGCACAGATTTGTTTTTGTTGATAAACCCTTTCATACTACAGTTGGCCCGTGAGGAGATTTACTTTGACAATTGTTGAAAACTAACGGTATTTAGACTAACAAATAAAAAGTTATTAGATGCTATGGGTAACTTATAGACTCAGAAAATGTGCTACAAATGGGCACAAATTTTTCATGCCCACTTTTAGGACTTCTCTCATTATGAAGTGAGTGTAAATACATGGGTCAGGTTTTATGGTCTCATTTTTGACATCTGGTTGTTGATTTTAAAACAAATTATTGGTACAAAAGGGGAGCAAATGGTTGCAAAACATCTGATATGGTTATATTTTGCTTTGTACAGTAAACTCTAAATCTGGAACGGCAATTCAGTAAACACCAGACGCAATGGTACTGGTTGATTTTGTCTCAGATTCATTATGTGCTTAATTTGTAAAATATTAAGTGCCAGGGCTCTGACCAGGAGGCCACTGGAGCTTGCACCACCCATCGCCCTTGTCATCGCTGTCAAAACAGCTACTAACCATCTCTCTTGCATGTAAATGCGACAGTTCAGATTATTCCAGGTCCCCAAAGCTAAAGGAATGGCTGGGGAGACAGGTATTAGCAATTTTGTAATTTATAATTGTTTTCCTAAACAACTGTTATACTGCTCATCTCTAAATTACATGAGCAGCGCCACCATGTGGCAGACTTCTCTAAGTGTGGTCTGGTGTGGACAAATAGGTGCCGGTGCTGAGCACTGGAAACCAATTAAGTGCCAGTGCTCAGCACCGGAAAGCACTGGCTCCAATTAAGCACTGGATTCATTGCAAACTTGGAAATGAAGCCTATGAGATCTTTCTAGCCTAAAAAGAAGTAATTTGAGGTCATCATTTAGCTTAGCTATTCATCAGTTATTTCGAGCAAACAGTTATTAGAAGACAAGCTACGGTTTTTCAGTATAAAGAGCCGGGTCGGACTGGACTCCAAAATGGCCCTGGCCCCGCATCGGCTAAACATCCTAAGATTCTGGGCAAATCACTTTATCGCACCGAGCCTACCAAAAAAATATAATGAATATCCTTTTGTAATGAAACTGGTGCTCATGTAAGGCACACCAATACCTCCGAGTTGAGTTCGCGCTATATAAAACTGCAACAAAAAAAAGCAGCTCCTTCCCTTTCCCCAACCCTGCCACCCACCCCCAAGGAGGCTGCTATTAGAATGGCTCACTGTGGGCTAGTAGGGACGTGGCAGCCAATCCAGCCTGTTGCCTACTAGGGAAATGCCAGAGCTGCAGAATGGCCTCTCTAGTCCTGTAAAATGGTGATTTATGAAATGACCGTCTTGCTGTCTAGAGGTCTGAGCGGCAGGGCAACGAGAGACAGTATGAAAGGGATGGAACTTAGTTACTGAGAATAATGAAACACGATTAAAAATGTTTAGGAAATTAAAACTAATTTTTGGTCACTAAATATAGCTAAGAATTCCAGAACACATTCAGTATGTATTACAAAACAGAAAACATAAATTGAAATGAATGCATTAAAATGCTCTTTGTGATTAACATACTTTGGGCCTGGTTATGAGTTTGGTGGTGCGATGGGCCATCAAACCCACGGTGCTGCAACCGCCACACTGGCAGTCTGACCGCCGTATTATGACTTTGGTGGTCGGACTGCCATTGGACTGCTGCTCTCACCAGGGATCTGCGATCCCTGGCGGTTTTGCAGCGCCCTGAGGCCACAATATAATCCTATTATGAGTTTCTTCACTGCCCTCATTTTAATGGAGGTGAGCCCACTATGAAAAAGGTGACGGTGAGGAAACTAAGGGGTCCCTGCAGGGATCCCTTGTGCCTCGGTGCACAGGGCTGAATGCAGGGGGCACATGGTGTGCCCTCTGTCTTTCTGCACCCCCAGTTCCTGCATGGCATCAAACTTTGAAGTCCATGCCAGAACACGCTGTGGTGGTCCCACGGTGCTGCCTTTCTAAGGCTCCCCTATGAATCTTTGAAAGGCAATGCTGTGGGTCAGGCACAGCAGGACCGCCCGCCCGGATTACAACTTGTATTCCGGCAGGTGGTCAGCACTGGAGTTTGGCAGTGTGGTAGTAGGGTGGTGGTTTGCAGGCCTGCTCCCACACGGCAAAGCTCATAATCAGGCCCTCCTCTGTGTTTGTAACAAATGTAGTTTTTATAACAAAATTCAAGATGGCTGACATTCTGAACACGCCTCAGTCTAGTATAGAAATAGGGCGATGTGTGATAAGGCAAAAGATGATAAACTATAGCCCATGTGATTCTTTTTCCTCTACTGCCAGGTTGCCCATGACAGTATGTACATTGTTCCAAAAACTTTTATATAGGTCCTGAAAGCACGCTCTCAACAGAAACAAAGCTCTTTGTGCACTTTCTCAAACTCTAATTATTTGCCTTGCTTGGTCAAAGATTTAATTAACCTTCTCCCAACATTCGCGTCCTTTGGCGCCACTTTATATCAAATCCATGGACAGTGACCTAACGTTCGGAGTAAGTGGCTCGGCAGGCGTGACATCCCTTCACCTACTCACGAGGCAATTTTCGAGTTCGACTCAAAGAAAATATTTTAAAGTGACCAACCCCAGGGCTCTCGACCTGAAACTGGGGACCTGGGTTCGACTCTCAGCAACGATGGCCAACATCCTGTGATTCTGGGCAAATCGCTCAATCCCCTCGTGAGAAAAGAAAAATGAATGTGTTCTGGTGTAACGCAACTGTTGCTCATGTAAAGCGCTCTGAAACCTTTGTGTCAAGTTTGCGATATGTAAAATTCCGAGAAAAAAATGCCCTTCTGAATCGTCCATTAGAACAGTGTTTCGATATAAATGTTCCCAAATTCTTGTTCGTGTTTAAATGCGCTGAGCCCGATGCAGGTCTGATCTGTTTTTAACGCATGCTAATCAGTGCGTGTACTCTGTTTAATAAGGACAGGCAATCCCGAGGCGGGCTGTCTGAAGCTTGTTGACCGTGGGAAGTAGCGTTTCCCTCGTAATCACTGCAGCCATTCAAGCAGGCCACAGAGATGGAGCCCTGGTCTGGGAAAGACATTTAAGCCTCGCCATATTTCCTGAAATAATAAAAGGCTCACTCACTGATGGCTTGTAGGATTTCCATGTTTTGTCCTCATTTTGAATTTACTTGTCACTTTATGTATTGGAAACATTTGCTCAGTTGACCATTCTTTTTAGTCTAAGTGGCATCCGGAAGGAATTAGAAAAAACATATTTCAAAAGAAGACTTTTCTGCCTCTGAACTCTCCATTAGAGACTGTAGGATACGAACCTATCTTAGTCTGATAATATTTAGGCATCTCAAATAGACAAAAATTCATGCAATTTTGACTACGTTTTATTATTTTTCATCTAAGGAGTGGGCACATCTCTTAGATTTTCTGCACGATAGCAGGGCCCATATTGCAGGGTGAAGGAGGGTTTTGACCTCAAGAATTATGAGGTAATATGTACATAGAGACACAATTCAAAACAGAATTTCAAATACAGTCATAAGACAGCACACCTGACTCAAAAAGGGAGTTAAAGATCAGAAATTAGAAAACCATGAAGTTTTACTAAAATGTAAGTGCAATACAGAAAAATAAAAAATGCAAATTCAGCAACAAACTCATTGAATTGGTCAGCGAACATATAAATCAATTCCCACGAAGACGCTGGGAGTTTAGGTAAAATATAGCCTTAAGTTAAATCTTAAAAATGTACTAAGTCCCAAAGGTGCATCAAATTAACAGAGAATCAGGCAGCATGCCTAGTAGAAACCACAAAGGGGCATATTAACAAGAGGGGGAGATAAAATTATCGCCGCTTTAGCATTCGTTTTCGGCCAAAAAAGATGCAATAATTTTATCGCAATATTAGCAAGGACACTCTAGCGCGTGTTTCCGTGATTTAGCACCCGCTTTGCATTGCATCGTTAATGAGATGCAAAGTAGGCGTGCCTCAATAGACTACATGGGAAATTATCGCGAAGGCAGCTGCGTGATATTTACAACAATTACCCGGCCAGCGTAGTGATAAACAAAATCGCGCTAACCGGCCATTAACGCTGGATTTTAACGTCTGCTAAAATCCAGTGTTAGGCATACTTTACTTGGGCGGGGGAATGTGGGGTTACGACCACAGGGTCGTATCAGCAAGGTCATCGCTGTTTTGCAGGGAACATCGCTGGATTTCCAGCGATGTTGGGACATTTCCCTGCTATCGCTGGAATTTTCATCGCCAATGCGCAAAGCGTTGTAAATACAGTGCTAGCTTGGCGATGAATTCCAGCGATAGCCGGTGATAGGGAAACTCGCGCTAGGCGCGGCCAGCAATAATTATCGCTGCCACTTGCTACTATGCCCCAAAGTCTCTGGCTTACCTCAAAATGAAAGGGTTTATATACCCAATTTCATCATAGATAATAATGGAAACTGCAAAGTCAGCATGGTACTAACAAAAGTAGCATTATTTCAACAAATCACATTTCAATATTTTAAAACATCATATAGGCCTACCATCTTTAACATTATACCACTACATGAATATTGATTTGCCCCTTCTGACCTAATGTCATCTAGAGCTGTCAGAACAAATTAGTTAAATAAACAACCAAAAAGAATCATGAATGAATGATACATTGTTCTAGTGTGTGAATGCAGGAAGATCTTGGGAAGTAACAAAAGGCTTCCTACAGAGAGTTCTTCAACAGCAGCAGTTATTACCAAACAAATTGTGCACATTTTGCTGAGTGCGTTGTCAAGCGAGAAATATAAACACATAATGAACATTATGAAATAACTGGCCTATTTTAAAAGATGGAGTCGAGGTCTAACTAAGGCTTAGTTTAGTCTAAGCCAGAAAAACTTATTAAAACATAACATAGCGATTTTGTTTCAATCGCAGTAGCTCCATGCTATTGCACATCTATAATTAAAATGTGGAATAACTTCTACAATTTTTTAAAAATTTAAAATCTTTTTATTTAACAATTGCTCAGTATACAAAAGTGGGCACGGTCTTACTCGAATAATGTGAAGCATCACAAAGAAGAGGCATAGTGGCATTACAATAACAGGTAATATCAACCAACAGTATTAATCACAGTTTTGCATTTCTTACTTAGAGGAAAAACAAACATCTTAATCCCACTTTCAGCCCACCAGTACCACAATACCACCCCATAATAACCTTTCACAGTCCCCTGCAGGCGCACCATGGCTTCCAAACCTTTTCATTATTTCTTGGACAACCCGACTTAGGTAAACCACCAGTTCGCCCCGCTGGTACCAATCTAGATCATAAGTGTTTTATATAGCGCTGTTTGTTTAATTGTGTTTCATAGTGCTAGCAGGCTATTTTATTGACACTTCAGCTCTAACAATAACAACAACAGAGCCAGATAGCACCCTTCACCCCTATAACAAGGTCAACATACACCCTGCAGACTTAATCAACAAGGGGACGAGACCAAAATCAGCTAGTTTGAAAAAAGTTCAATCCAACTAGAATGGGGCATTAGGGCATGGTTGTGTCAAAGCACCTCATTCTGGTTTGATAGAAGCTGTCTGTTTTACAGCCTACCGGTGATATGCCAGATTGGCAGAATGACCAGTTCGGCCATGCTACCAAAAAGTCAGGTTTAACATCCAAGCATTGCACATGTATAATGTACCTAATTATTCCTGGAAACTTCGACATTCTATTCCTGACTGAAACCTGCCTATCTAAAATGGGTGCCCCGTCATTCATGATACAATCCCAAGCTTTCAGAAAAGTGAATCAGACTGGCCCAATCCAAGAGGTGATAGAATCGCAGAAGCTGCAAAAACTGGCAAAGACTGGCAAAGACTGGCAAATTTCACAACATTGCAAATACTTAGTCCTCCAATGGTCTACGCTCCTTCGGATATACATAGAATACCATCACCCACCTATTCACCCACCTATTCAAATTACAAGTCCCTCTTAGACTCCTACAATCCAGGAGGAGCATATTCCCTTCAGTTTGTTCAAATCTGTAGGCTACATCTCTTGGTAGCCACTCTGGGACCTGTTTGGCCGTCTCTAGTTAGAATCTGTGTTCTCATATCTGGATGTTCCCACAGTAAGAGGAGAATGCAGGAAATAGGAGAAAAGTGGGTTTCAGTGTAGTAGAAGAAACCTAAGATATTAAAAGGATCTTAGTTGACTGCCTCGCCAGCCACACCTAGCTACAGGGAGGAAAGAAAAATGTCCATGCATGGTGAAATCCCCCACAATGACATTGCAGTCAAGTTCAAAGGAAACCACTACTTTGGACAGCATGCACATATGGAGTCCAATGGACCCAGAACTCATCATCCTAGATACACCCTCATAAACAGCTCCACACACACACACAATTGTTGTTAAGAGCAACCTTCACACATGCCCTAAACATCATGAAGGGAAAAGCCATATTTATATGTGACTGAATAGATTATTCATAGCGGGGACCCAGTGTAGGTAAAAAGGCTTGTGTGCTGCTACCAATAGCAGTCTCACAAATTCTGGCACATGTTCAATCTGCACATGTGTATTTCAAGTGTAAAGATACTGTTAAAACCATGCCCACAGAAACACAGGCAATTTCCAAATACACTCCCTCAAATAGATCAAACACCTCTCTCCAGCAGAGTACTTCTGCTCATGCGCTAGTGACCGTCCAAGTAGACTTTGGCAATGCCTTTTTTCTGGAGCGACTCAAAATTCTCTTGCCTAAGTCAAAGTAGTCCTCTGCTTAGTGACCATACTGCTGTTTGCACTGGGAGATGTTGACCACATACCCCCAATTTCCAAGGAACAACACTACTTCCCCATTAAAGTGAAGATTAAATTCAATAGCTGTTGCCTCATACAAAGCCATCCATCTGAACGATCCTCTTATCTGCCAAATCTTTTTAACATTTTTCGTGGTCACAGAGGTCTCAGGAGCATAAACTCTCTGGGAACACCTAATTTCAAGATAAGACCTCACAAGCAATGAGCTAAATTTTCTCTGGCGTTACCACTGTCTTCTGGATCTCCCTCGTTAAAGACACATGTACTTAACCATTTCACCTTTTCTTTATTCAGTACAATGACCATGCTTCAGTGGTCAGTGTCACTGCTCTCCCCCCACGCAGATCCACCAATGAGGGACTGCCCTCTGAGCGCAGAATTCCCGAGCTAGGTAGGTGTTTGAGGCCCTCCTCCATCCGCAGGCTCCTGCCTGCGCCTCATCAATGGTGGTCCAGTGGAAGAGCCTGCTCTTCTGCTGTTCTGCTCTGTTCTGTGCCCCTGTGCCCTCTTTTCTCTTTTTGTTCTTTCTAATTTTGCTCTTTCTATTTTTGTTCTTTCTCTTTTTGCTCTTTTTATTTTTGCTCTCCCTTTTTCTCTTTTGCCCCCTTTCTATTTTGATCTTTTTTTCTATTTTTGCCCCTTTTCTCCCGTGCTCCCCTTCACTGCTGCCCCCTGAGCCCCACTCCCCTCCAGCATGCCCCTCCCGCTCCTGCCTCCCAGCTGACCACTCTTCCCCGACCCCTACTTAATGGTGGCCGATGCACGGCAAGACGAGCAAGACCACTGACCAACCTGGTCAGTGTCACTGCTCTCCCCCCACTAACTCCACCGTTGAGGGACTGCCCTCTTAGCCCAGAGCTCCTGTGCCAGGTAGATGTTCGAGGCCCTTCTCCTGCCTGCGCCTCATCCCTGGTGGTCCAGTGGAAGAGTACTCTGTTCTGTGCCCTCTGTGCCCTTCTTTTTTCTTGGTGCTTTCTGTTTTTGCTCTTTCTGTTTTATAATTTTTTGCCCCTTTTCTCCTGCGCTCCCCGCCTCTGCTGCCCCATCCACCACTCCGCCCTCTCCAGCGTGTCCCGCCCGCTCCTGCCTCTACTTAATGTCGGCCGAAGGCGCACCAAAGGCAAGCCCATCTTTGCCTGTCTGCGACCCAACCGCGACCAGCGCCAGGGACCCTGGTTCACCGACCTACTGCCGTTATGAACCCAGCACCCTCCACGCTTTCAACCGTGGACACACCAACAACTGCCAGTTCTCGATGCAGAGCAACACCCAAGGCCCTTTCTCCTGCCGACACTGCCACTGCACATTCACACACCTCCAGATCCCAGGAGTAGCCCCCAGCCCACTGGACGCCACCACACACAAACCACTGAACTATATCCTCCGCAATGTGCGCTCCCTGCACAGACACGCCATAGAAATCTGGGACCTCCTCAACACTCTCATACCCGACGCCGCCTTCCTCACAGAGACCTGGATTAATGCCAACTCTGTACCCGACATCGCAACTGCTATTCCCGATGGATACAAGATCCTGAGTAAAGACCGCCCACTTGCCCAGGAGGAGGCAACAGCATCATCCACAAAAGCTCCCTCCGAATGGCAACTTCCGACCCGGATGATGTCTCGCCCCCCATGGAACATCTCCACTTTCAGATCCAGACCAACCCCAAAACGACTCTCTGTGGAACCCTCGTCTACGGACTGCCCGGCCCGTGCTCCTTTCACCGACACCATCGCCAACCTCATCGCACCCCAGGCCATCACCTCCACATACTACTCGGAGACCTAAACTTCCACCTCGACAACCACTACGACCCCAACACCACCGCCCTCCTAGAGAACCTCACCAACTGAAACAACTTGTCCCCACGCACACAGCAGGATACACACTTGACCCCGTCTTTACAGGAAGAAACAGCATCTCCTACAGCCACACCACGGAACTGATCTGGACAAACCACCACTGCATTCACTTCTCCTTTAGAAAACCCAACGTACACAAGCATGCATGCTGCCTCCGCTACAGAAGCTGGAACAAAGTCACTGAATAACACCTCATCTCCACCCTCACCAGCACTCTACCTTCAATGATGCCAGACGCCAACACCGCGGCAAGCAACCTCCACCACTGGATCGCCAACTGCGGCGACACCCTCACCCCCCTCCAGAAAGCCACAGGACGACACATCAAGAAAGCAAACTGGTTCACCACGCGACTCCAAGAATCTAAGCACTCCTGTCGATGACTTGAAAAGACATAGAGAAACAGCAAAACCCCTGAAACATGCACCACCTACAGAACAGTCACCACAGCACAACACCAGCTCCTCAAATCCACAAAAAAGAACTTCCTCCAAGACAGAATCCTCTCCAATGCCCACAGCTCCAAGGTACTCTTCTCCATCATACAGGAATTTTCCAAACTCGGCAGCGAAACAACAGACGTCCCACCCTCCCAAGACCTCTGCAGCAGACTCAGCGCCTTCTTTCACCTCAAGATTAAGAAGCTGTACGACAACTTTGACAACCAAGACCTCCTCACCACCTCAGCCCCCACCCCCAGCAACGCCACCCAACAGACCCTACTCACATGGACCTCGCTCACGACAAAAGACACCTTACAGACCATGAAGAGCATCCACTCCAGAGCATCCTCAGACCCCTGTCTGCCCCACATCTTCCTCAGGCCCAAAACAGCCACAATACCCAAGCTATGTTGGACAATCAACCGCTTCCTCGAAACCGCCACATCCTTCGACAACTGGAAGCACACCAAAGTCAACCACCTCCGGAAAAAACCCTCCGCAGACCCGATGGACCTCAAAAGCCTCAGGCCAATCTCTCTGCTTCAATTCTTAGCCAAGGTCATCAAAAAGGCCGTCAACACCCAGCTAGCACACTTAATCAATGCCAATAACATCCAGACATCTCCTAATATGGATTCCGCAGCAATCACAGCACCGAGACCGCCCTTCTCGCCGTCACTGACGACATCCGCGCCCTCCTCGACCAAGGCCAAACGCCAGCCCTCATCCTCCTGGACTTATCAGCAGCCTTCAACACTGTCTCCCACCGCACACTAGCCACCAGACTCCACGGTGCTTGCATCCAAGGAAAGGCCCTAGACTGGATATGCTCATTCCTCACAGGCAAAACAGTCAGCTCCCGCCCTACCTCTCAGAAACGACAGAGACCAAATGCAGAGTACCCCAGGGATCCTCCCTGAGCTCCACACTCTTCAACATCTACATGGCCCCCCTCACAACCATCATCAGATACCACGGGCTCAACATCGTGTGCTATGCCGTTGACACCCAGCTCATCCTCTCCCTCACCAAGGAACCCAACATCACCAGGCGCAACTTCCAAGAAGGGCTGAAAGCCGTTGCAACCTGGATGAAGAACAGCTGCCTAAAATTCAACTTGGGATATTTTAGAACACAGTAGCATACTCTTTCCGTGACCCTTGTGGATGTTTGTGGTTGCATTCATCTTCTGAGACCTAACGCTGTAAGGCGTCTGTCATGTCCTGAGCCCCCCACAGATACACGGGAGACAGGTAAAGGATTGAAGCTTCTTTAGTTCGTTGGTGTGCTGAGCTGCCCACAGTCACGTCTGCCCACGCTCTCTCATCCCCTTGCACTGTCCCCTCCCACACCCTTGACCGGATGTGGTGTCCGGTTCCATTGGGGTCCCCACGGTCCACTACTAGGTCCTAGTGCCCTGCCCCGGGTCACTACATCTCCCCCTTTTGTCACAAAGAAATGACGAGAAAATTGAAACAGAGATGTATAGATAGATAATAGATGCAAGTCTGCCAGGGCACATCATTACATTTCTTCTATTAGTCTTTTTGGCCGTCTGCATGTTCTTCGCAGGCCGGCCTCCGTCTGTTGCTCTTCTGCTGGTCCCTCTCCCTTGTCTGTTTCTTTCCTGTTGTGCTCCTGCTCTTCTTGTTCTGCTGTTTCCTTGTCTTGGTCTTCCTTTTTCTTCTCCTTCAGTTCTTTGAAGTGTGAGCTGTTTCGTGTTATCCTCTGGTGTTCTGACTCTGCCGTGATCATTGGGCCCTTCACTTTTGTTACTGTTAGCGGGTCGTTGGAGAACATGCTGGCAGATTTCCTTTGTTGTCGTTGACGCACTACCACCGTGTCTCCTTCCTTTAGGTCTGACGAGATGGTGTGACGCTTTGCGTCTGCATATCTTTTAATTTTCTCTTTCGCCTCTCTGTCTTTTTCTGCAAAGCTGTTGTGGTTTGGTGACATAGTTGCTTCTATTTGCGGTAGCCTCATCCTACTCGTTCTTCCCAGTACTAGCTCTGCTGGGCACCTTCCTGTGGAGTTGTGGGGCGTGTTTCTGTAGTCACGTAGTACCTGGCACAGAGCTTGGCTAAGTGATATCTGCGCCAGCTTCGCCCTTTGAACTGCCTTTTTGATGTTCCCCATGAACCTCTCCAACATTCCATTTGCTTGAGGCCACAGCGGCATTATCTTCCTGTGGTTAATCCCTAGATAGGCCATGAATCTGCAGAACTCTTCTCCTGAGAATGGAGGACCATTGTCTGTTTTTTTAGTGTTTCTGGCAAGCCCCATGCTGCAAATATGTCATCTAGTATCAGTAAGGTTGCTGTTGCTGATGTCGATGGGACATGTCACACTATTGGAAATCGCGAGTATTCATCGATGACCACAAGTACATAGTTGCCGGTGTCCAGAGGCCCAAAGAAATCAGCTGCTAATGTTGTCCACACCGCTCTTGGCAGTTCTGACATTTGTAGTAGTTCATGCCTGGCCGGTTGTCCTGTCACTTGACAAAGGTGGCATGTCGTTACGGTGTCTTCTACCATGCGGTCTAGGCCAGGGAACCATACTTTCGCTCTTAGCAGTTTCTTCGTTGCTACTACGCCTCGGTGCGACTCATGAGCCAGATTGACCAGTTGCCTCCTGAGTGAGCTTGGTATCACTATTCTTGTCCCCCTCATCATTATTCCTGTGTCTGTCTCTGACAGTTCTTCATGTATCTTCTTTAGTGGCAGCACTTCTTCCTTGCATACCCCTGTTCCCCAGGTGCAGTTATTGTTGATGTGTCTCCATCTCTGCCTTCTCGTTGTCTCCATGGCCAATTGCAACGTGGCATCTTCCTTAGTCTCCCTGGCTAGCTCCGCTAGTGTTATCAGTGCTGGGGTGTTTTGCTTTAGTACGAAGTTGAGGTATTCTTCTGCCATCGATGGCGTCTCTTGTGCCTGCGGTAATGGGTGTCTCAACATGTAGTCTGCCAGGATGTGTTCTTTTCCTGGCTTGTGCACAATCGTGAAGTCGTAGTCCATCAGCCTTATGCCCCAGCGTTCAATCCTGGGTGGCATTTTGGCTGACGGGCTGCCATAGATCGTCACCAGCACCTGGTGGTCAGTTATGATGGTGAATGACTTCCCGTAGATGAACATGTGATAGTGTTCACACGCCCATACCACTGCTAGGCTCTCTTTTTCTGGTTGCGAGTATGCTTTTTCCATGTCTGTCAAGCTTTTGCTTGCATATGCGACAATTTTTCTTTGTGAATCTCTCCCTGGCAGATGCTGCGCTAGTATTGCTCCTAGCCCTACTAGGCTGGCATCGACAGTCAGTTCAGTGCAGAGCAGGGGGTCAAAGTATGCTAGATGTTCCACAGTCACCACTGCTTGTCTTATTTATTCGAATGCCTTGTTGCATTCCTGTGACCAGATGAACTTCTGTCCTTGTTTGGTCAGTTCTCTTAGTGGTGTGCTCACTGTGACAACATTCTGTATGTATCGAGCACAGTAGCTGGCAAGGCCTAGAAATGATCTTACTTCTGCTACATCCGTCGGGAGATTTGCGTTCTTCGGTGTTTCAACTTTGCTGGGATCTGGCCACATCCCATGTTTGGAGAAGATGTGTCCGAAGAACACCAGTTCCCCTCTCCCCAGCTCGCATTTGTCTCCATTCAATGTTAGGCTCTCTTGCTCCAGTTGCGTGCATACTTGACACAACGCTGTGTCATGTTCTTTGTCTATTTTTCCAAATACCAAAATGTCATCACTGTAATTTAGACTGTTTTGTACCAGCCTTATCACCTGCCCTATTGTCTCCTGGAATATCTCCGCTGCCGATGAGATTCCGAAGCTTAGTCGCTTGTATCTAAACAGACCCAGGTGTGTGGAGAATGTCGTGATGTACCTGGACTGTTGATCCAGTTCTAATTGATGGTACCCTTTGCACAAGTCCAGCTTCGAGAATCGTCAGGCCCCAGTGAGACAGCTGATCATGTCGTTTAGGTGTGGCCCCGGGTGACGTTTCCTTGTGATTGCGGTATTTGGGATCCTCATGTCTATGCAGATGCGGATTTTGGAGGTGTTCTTCTTTGGAACTGCCACAATCGGAGACACCCAAGGCGTTGGCCCTTCAGCAGGTTGAATTATGTCTTGTGCCAGTAAGCTAGTTATTTCCTCTTCAACTTGTGGTTGTAGGTGGATTGGCACTCATCTATGATGTTGAGCCACCGGCTTGATTGCTTCATTGATATGTAATGTTATCTGTTTTCCTTTCAGCTTACCAAGGCCCTTTAGTATAGCTGGGTATTCTTGTACAATGTTCTCCGTTTCTGACATGTGGTATGTCATTGCTAGTAGCCCCATCACTTGCGCCGTCACATTGCTTAGCAGGCATGGTGCTGGGATGTCACCCTGAGCTTGTGTATTTCTTCTTGGTAGGACATGCCTTTGTATGTTAAAGTCTCCGTAAATTTTCCCATGTCCTCTACTGGGCTCTTGGAGCCCCACGTGAACACATCCACGGTCGAAGGTGATAGCTGTGGTTTCACTATCATTTTCTCGTACTCTGACATGCACATGATGTTGCATGTGGCTCCACTGTCAAGCACAAACTTGGCTTGGTGGCTCCCTACGCCGATGTCCACAGTGGCGGTTTTCTTTATTTGCTGCTTCTCCACGAGATGAACGTGCTCTGTCGTCTTGGCTTCTTTGCGCGCCTCTGACATTAGATTTAGTCTCGCCTCCCTCACAGGCGCTGCCGTTTCTTCTGACTCGTCGTAGGAGCTGCGATTAGCCGTCTCCATGGGTCGTGCGTACCTGTTGCTGGAAATCCGTGGTCTCATTGTTCTGCCTCTCTCACTTTTGAATTGCCTGGTCGTGCACATGCTTGAAAAGTGATTGTCCCTGTTGCACTTCCTGCACTTCTGGCCCATCGCTGGGCAGGCACCGATGTGTGGGAATTCAAGGCCACATCTGTAGCATGTTTGTTCTCTCTTCTTTGGTAGGAGCGGCGCCTGGAATTCTTTTTTTTTTAAAATTCCCAGTGATGCGATGTGCTAACGCCACTCTCTTCTCTTTTCCCATCTCCATCAGCTTGGCATGCTCTGTGGCCCGTGCTTCCGTGCGAGCCATTGTCAATATCTTTTTCAGCGTTGTTGGTTCCTTCAGAATGCGTGCTCAGAAATCCACTGGTTGACACCCTTCGATAATGCGCAATCTTATTGCTTGCTCATTGTCAAATTTGTCAAACTCGCAGTATGTGACCAGTTTCCTCAGTCTCGTTGCAAAATCGTCTAGGCTCTCTTCCCCTTGCTGGCATGCAGTGTTGAATGTGTACCTCTCAAAATCAACGTTTCGTTGAGGGTCAAATTTCTGTGTGAGACACTGTGTCACTCCCTTGTAGTCCGCTGTTTGATCAGCGGGGAATGTTAAGAGCAGATCTTCTATTTCATCCCCTGCGAGATTCAGAAGTAGGTGTAGTTGTTTGCTGTCCAGGACGTCAGTGGCACTCATGTAGCGCTCACATTTTCTGCTCCATCTTTCCCACCCGATGCCTGCTTGCGGCTCTGATAGGCTAAATGGTAGAGGCCTGTGGAATACTGCTTGCTTGCTCTGCTTCTCAGCATTGTCGTTCATTTTCCTTCTTTGGCACTCTTCTACCCTTTTTTTTTTTGTCTTTAATTCTTTCTTTGTCCCTTTGTTTTCACTGTATCCTGCTTTATATTCACTGTTTTCCTCTTCTCTTTGTGTCTTTTTACTCTCTTTCAGTGTTTTCCTATCTGTTTCAATGGCTGCCTGACTTCAATATGGCCGCTGCGCTGTTCTTTGCTCTTATTGGCTTAGTTTGCCTGACTTCAAAATGGCAGCCGTAGTCTCGCGAGGATTCTTTGTCTCTCTCGCTTTACCTGACCTCTTAAGATGGCAACCTCTTGTTTCTTGCTCCTGATTGGCCCAATCCGCCTGTCCTCAAGATGGCATCCGCTCTCGCGATAGTTAGTTTGAACTATGCGCGTCTTTCTCCTTTAATTCTCTTCAGACACTCTCTGGTGCTGACGCTTTCCTGCTTCTTGCCGGCGGACACTTAATTTTCTTTCTTGCATGCAGCCTCAGTGCTCTTACCGCTTCTTCGCGGCCGGGGTGGGCTCCCGCGTCGCTGCTTCTTTGGCTGCTCGACTCAGACCAGGGTGGGCTCCTGGCTCCGTTTCTTCTTCTCCACCGTCACGCTGATCGCCGCGATGTTTCTCCTGTTGGCCAGCGGACCAGGGTGGGCTCCTGGTTTGTCGCGCTGTTTCCTGGGAACGACGATCCGATCCACTTCTGGTCTTCTCTGTGGGTGGTGGACAATCCCGCCTTCGCTTACCGGTTGTCGTGTCCCGAGCCCCCCACAGATACACGGGAGACAGGTAAAGGATCGAAGCTTCTTTATTTCGTTGGTGTGCTGAGCTGCCCTCAGTCACGTCTGCCCACGTTCTCTCATCCCCTTGTACTGTCCCCTCCCACACCCTTGCCCGGATGTGGTGTCCGGGTCCCTTGGGGTCCCCACGGTCCACTACAGGGTCCTAGTGCCCTGCCCCAGGTCACTACATCTCCCCCTTTTGTCACAAAGAAATGACGAGAAAAGTGAAACACAGAGATGTATAGATAGATAATAGATGCAAGTCTGCCGGGGCACATCATTACATTTCTTCTATTAGTCTTTTTGGCCGTCTGCATGTTCTTCGCAGGCCGGCCTCCGTCTGTTGCTCTTCTGCTGGTCCCTCTCCCTTGTCTGGTTCTTTCCTGTTGTGCTCCTGCTTTTCTTGTTCTGCTGTTTCCTTGTCTTGGTCTTCCTTTTTCTTCTCCTTCAGTTCTTTGAAGTGTGAGCTGTTTCATGTTATCCTCTGGTGCTCTGACTCTGCCGTGATCATTGGGCCCTTCACTTTGTTACTATTAGCGGGTCTTTGGAGAACATGCTGTCAGATTTCCTTTGTTGTCGTTGACACACTACCACCGTGTCTCCTTCCTTTAGGTCTGACGAGATGGCGTGCCGCTTGGCGTCTGTATATCTTTTCATTTTCTCTTTCGCCTCTCTATCTTTTTCTGCAAAGCTGTTGTGGTCTGGTGACATAGTTGCTTCTATTTGCGGTACCTTCGTCCTACTCGTTCTTCCCAGTACTAGCTCTGCTGGACACCTTCCTGTGGAGTTGTGGGGCGTGTTTCTGTAGTCACTTAGTACCTGGCACAGAGCTTGGCTAAGTGATATCTGCGCCAGCTTCGCCCTTTGAACTGCCTTATTGATGTTCCCCATGAACCTCTCTAACATTCCATTTGCTTGAGGCCACAGCGGCATTATCGTCCTGTGGTTTATCCCTAGATAGGCCATGAATCTGCGGAACTCTTCTCCTGAGAATGGAGGACCATTGTCTGTTTTTTTAGCGTTTCTGGCAAGCCCCATGCTGCAAATATGTCATCTAGTATCGGTAAGGTTGCTGTTGCGGATGTCGATGGGACATGTCGTACTATTGGAAATTGCGAGTATTCATCAATGACCGCAAGTAGATAGTTGCCGGTGTCGAGAGGCCCAAATAAATCAGCTGCTAATGTTGTCCACACCGCTCTTGGCAGTTCTGACATTTGTAGTGGTTCATGCCTGGCCGGTTGTCCTTTCACTTGACAAAGGTGGCATGTCGTTATGGTGTCTTCTACCATGCGGTCTAGGCCAGGGAACCATACTTTCTCTCTTAGCAGTTTCTTCTTTGCTACTACGCCTCGGTGCGACTCATGAGCCACATTTACCAGTTGCCTCCTGAGTGAGCTTGGTATCACTATTCTTGTCCCCCTCATCATTATTCCTGTGTCTGTCTCTGACAGTTCTTCATGTATCTTCTTTAGAGCTAGCACTTCTTCCTTGCATACCCCTGTTCCCCAGGTGCAGTTATTGTTGATGTGTCTCCATCTCTGCCTTCTCGTTGTCTCCATGGCCACTTGCAACGTGGCATCTTCCTTAGTCTCCCTGGCTAGCTCCGCTAGTGTTATCAGTGCTGGGGTGTTTTGCTTTAGTACGAAGTTGAGGTATTCTTCTGCCATCGATGTCGTCTCTTGTGCCTGCGGTAATGGGTGTCTCGACATGTAGTCTGCCGGGATGTGTTCTTTTCCTGGCTTGTGCACAATCGTGAAGTCGTAGTCCATCAGCCTTATGCCCCAGCGTTCAATCCTGGGTGGCATTTTGGCTGACGGGCTTCCATAGATCGTCACCAGCGCCTGGTGGTCAGTTATGATGGTGAATGACTTCCCGTAGATGAACATGTGATAGTGTTCACATGCCCATACCACTGCTAGGCTCTCTTTTTCTGGTTGCGACTCTGCTTTTTCAATGTCTGTCATGCTTTTGCTTGAATATGCGACAATTTTTCTTTGTGAATCTCTCCCTGGCAGATGCTGCGCTAGTATTGCTCCTAGCCCTACTAGGCTGGCATTGACAGTCAGTTCAGTGCAGAGCAGGGAGTCAAAGTACGCTAGATGTTCCACAGTCACCACTGCTTGTCTTATTTCTTCGAATGCTTTGTTGCATTCCTGAGACCAGATGAACTTCTGTCCTTGTTTGGTCAGTTCTCTTAGTGGTGTGCTCACTGTGGCCACATTCTGTATGTATCGAGCACAGTAGCTGGCAAGGCCTAGAAATGATCTTACTTCTGCTACATCCGTCGGGGGATTTGCGTTCTTCAGTGTTTCAACTTTGCTGGGATCTGGCCTCATCCCATGTTTAGAGAAGATGTGTCCGAAGAACACCAGTTCCCCTCTCCCCAGCTCGCATTTGTCTGCATTCAATGTTAGGCCCGCTTGCTCCAGTTGCGTGCATACTTGACGCAACGCGGTGTCATGTTCTTTGCCTGTTTTTCCAAATACCAAAATGTCATCACTGTAATTTAGACTGTTTTGTACCAGCCTTATCACCTGCCGTATTGTCTCCTGGAATATCTCCGCTGCCGATGAGATTCCGAAGCTTAGTCGCTTGTATCTATACAGACCCAGGTGTGTGAAGAATGTCGTGCTGTACCTGGACTGGTGATCCAGTTCTAATTGATGGTACCCTTTGCACAAGTCCAGCTTCGAGAATCGTCAGGCCCCAGTGAGACAGCTGATCATGTCGGTTAGGTGTGGCCCCGGGTGACGTTCCCTTGCGATTGCGGTATTTGGGATCCTCATGTCTATGCAGATGCGGATTTTGGAGGTGTTCTTCTTTGGAACTGCCACAATCGGAGACACCCAAGGCGTTGGCCCTTCAGCAGGTTCAATTATGTCTTGTGCCAGTAAGCTAGTTATTTCTTCTTCAACTTGTGGTTGTAGGTGGATTGGTACTCATCTATGATGTTGAGCCACCGGCTTGATTGCTTCATTGATATGTAATGTTATCTGTTTTCCTTTCAGCTTACTAAGGCCTTTTAGTATAGCTGGGTATTCTTGTACAATGTTCTCCATTTCTGACATGTGGTATGTCATTGCTAGTAGCCCCATCACTTGCGCCGTCACATTGCTTAGCAGGCATGGTGCCGGGATGTCACCCTTGAGCATGTGTATTTCTTCTTGGTAGGACCTGCCTTTGTATGTTAAAGTTTCCGTAAATGTTCCCATGTTCTCTACTGAGCTCTTGGAGCCCCACGTGAACACATCCATGGTCGAAGGTGATAGCTGTGGTTTCACTATCATTTTCTTGTACACTGACATGCACATGATGTTGCATGTAGCTCCACTGTCAAGCACGAACTTGGCTTGGTGGCTCCCTACGCCGATGTCCACAGTAGCGGTTTTCTTTATTTGCTGCTTCTCCACGAGATGAACTTGCTCTGTCCTCTTGGCTTCTTTGGGCACGTCTGACATTAGATATAGTCTCGCCTCCCTCACAGGCGCTGCCGTTTCTTCTGACTCGTCGGAGGAGCTGCGATTAGCTGTCTCCATGTGTCGTGCGTACCTGTTGCTGGACATCCGTGGTCTCATTGTTCTGCCTCTCTCACTTTTGAATTGCCTGGTCATGCACGTGCTTGAAAAGTGATTGTCCCTGTTGCACTTCCTGCACTTCTGGCCCATCGCTGGGCAGGCACTGACGTGTGGGAATTCAAGGCCACATCTGTAGCATGTTTGTTCGCTCTTCTTTGGTAATACCGGCGCCTGGAATTCTTTTTTTTGTTTAATTCCCAGTGACGCGATGTGCTAACACCACTCTCTTCTCTTTTCCCATCTCCATCAGCTTGGCATGCTCTGTGGCCCGTGCTTCCGTGCGAGCCATCATCAATATCTTTTCCAGCGTGGTTGGTTCCTTCAGAAAGCATGCTCGGAAATCCACTGATTGACACCCTTCGATAATACGCAATCTTATTGCTTGCTCATTGTCAAATTTGTCAAACTCGCAGTATGTGACCAGTTTCCTCAGTCTCGTTGCAAAATCGTCTAGGCTCTCTTCCCCTTGCTGGCATGCAGTGTTGAATGTGTACCTCTCAAAATAAACGTTTCGTTGAGGGTCAAATTTCTGTGTGAGACACTGTATCACTCCCTTGTAGTCCGCTGTTTGATCAGCGGGGAATGTTAAGAGAAGATCTTCTATTTCATCCCCTGCGAGATTCAGAAGTAGGTGTAGTTGTTTGCTGTCCGGGACGTCCATGGCGCTCATGTAGCGCTCAAATTTTCTGATCCATCTTTCCCACCCGATGCCTGTTTGTGGCTCTGATAGGCTAAATGGTAGAGGCCTGCGGAATACTGCTTACGTGCTCTGCTTCTCATCATTGTCGCTCATTTTCCTTCTTTGGCATTCTTCGACCCTTTTTTTATTTTTATCTTTAATTCTTTCTTTTTCCCTTTGTTTTCACTGTATCCTGCTTTATTTTCACTGTTTTCCTCTTCTCTTTGTGTCTTTTTACACTCTTTCCGTGTTTTCCTATCGGTTTCAATGGCTGCCTGAGTTAAAAATGGCCCCCGCGCTGTTCTTTGCTCTTATTGGCTTAGTTTGCCTGACTTCAAAATGGCAGCTGTAGTCTTGCGAGGTTTCTTTGTCTCTCTCGCTTTGCCTGACCTCTTAAGATGGCCGCCGCTCGTTTCTTGCCCCTGATTGGCCCGATCTGCCTGTCCTCAAGATGACCACTGCTCTCGCGATAGCTCCTTTAATTCTCTTCAGACACTGTCTGGTGCTGACACTTTCCTGCTCCTCGCCGGCGGACGCTTAATTTTCTTTCTTGCATGGAGCCTCAGCGCTCTTACTGCTTCTTCGCGGCAGGGGTGTGCTCCCTCGTCGCTGATTCTTTGGCTGCTCGACTCAGACCAGGGTGGGCTCCTGGCTCCGTTTCTTCTTCTCCACCGTCACGCTGATCGCCGTGATGTTTCTCCTGTTGGCCAGCGGACCAGGGTGGGCTCCTGGTTTGTCGCGCTGTTTCCAGGGAACGACGATCCGATCCACTTCTGCTCTTCTCTGTGGTTGTTGGACATTCCCACCTTCGTTCACCGGTTGTCGTGTCCCGAGCCCCCCACAGATACACGGGAGACAGGTAAAGGATCGAAGCTTCTTTATTTCGTTGGTGTGCTGAGCTGCCCACAGTCACGTCTGCCCACGCTCTCTCATCCCCTTGTACTGTCCCCTCCCACACCCTTGAACGGATGTGGTGTCCGGTTCGCTTGGGGTCCCCACGGTCCACTGCAGGGTCCTAGTGCCCTGCCCCAGGTCACTACAGCGTCTTGCTCATGCACTACCACTTGAGGTTAAACAACACACTCATGAAGAGCTCGGGTTCAAGAGGGGCCATTACCTCCTCATCCCTCTTCTTGGATTCAGTCCTTATGCATGAGATACTTCTCTTTTCTGTCAGAACCAATTCCCTACCTGAAACCCCAAAAGTTCCCCCAAGATGGACCCCATTACCTAGGATCCACCACAAAAGGGAGGAACTACTGAAGCACTTCCTGAAGCATACTATGCCAAAAAGAACAATGAAACAGGAAATAGTCAACCACCATGCCCAGGAACTAGGACTGCATTGAGGAAGACCAGCTCGGAGTAATGAAGATTACGGTAGGTAACCGGGGCATTACTAGTGCGCATCACATTACAAACTCACGCTAGGGTTTTTTTTTTATCAGCCTAGACTATTTAAACTCCGACACGTTTACAGGACAAAGGTTTCTTCGCAGCTAATCTTGACACCTTTAATGTGTTTCTCACGGTGCCTGTAAGGAGGATTTACCTGGCTCTGACTTCCCACTCAGACCTCGGAACCCGTGATACCTTGATCTGTGCTCTGGATTGGCCTTTTTCTCTTGTTTGCATGTTGCGATTCTGTTGCTGTGCCACTTATGTGTTTTGCTTTCTGTTTGCTGAGCTACTGAGTTTCTTTCTTGTCATTTTGGTTGCAGCTGTTAGCTTTGTGGAATGAAACGTCAAATGTTGTCTAGGTCAAAGCCCTGTTTACCATATGACATGATGTAAATCTAAGCAAGGCTTACATCGAGCAGAACAAAAAGTCCTGTCCCTGCCCAGCATACCTCTCTGTGCTTAATTTGAGATGGTGGTTTTCGGTGCTCAGCCTGACACATGGTGGTGCTGTTTGTGTTATTTGGAGATGAGAACAATAACAGTTGTCTATTAGTTCAATATACATTAAAACGACTAATACATGCCATCCCAGCTGCTCTTTTAGGTTTTGGGGCCCTGGAATAGTCTGAATTCTCACACCTGTAGGAGTGCGATGGTCAATAGTTGCATTATCACTGGTACTGGCAGCACTGGCTGGGGCAATGGGTGGTACAAGTTGCAGTGGCCTCCTGAGGAGGGCCCTGTCACCTACTTATTTACAAATTAAGCACCTCTATGGTGTGTTGTGCAGGGCTACTGTATTCTTTCACCTTTAGGAATTTATTCTATCTTTTGGCAGCCAGGGCCAAAGCTGAGAGGGGGGCCCAGCCTGCCCTCTACCAGCTGCAGTTAAATTACAGTTCACCCTCTGTAAATATTTTGTTGCTCATTCAACAAATATCTTTACCCTGAATGATTTAAACACTCGCATGGGACTATGTTTTCTCTTGGGAGACGAGTCAGGGGGGAAGAATTATGGTATGAGATAGAGGATAAGGAATAAACGAGAAAGAAACAAAAGACAAGACTGAAAGCTGGGAAGCAGAGAAAAAAAGACTGAAAGGGAAAAGTAAAGAACGAGCAAAAGAGGTTAGTGAAGAGAGAGGGGACAGATATAAAAGGATGACAGGAATAGAAGAGAAGGAAGGGGATATAGAGAACTGGTTGATTAAGGATGCCATGAAGAGGGAGGGCAGGACGCGGATGGAAGAGAGAAGAGACAGCAGAAGAGGGTGAGAAGAAAGAGTAAGAGAAAGAAAGGAGAGCTTTTAACAAGATCGAGGTGAGAAAAAGGGAAAGAAAAGGTGGAAGCAGAAGAGAGCAAGATAGGAGTGGAAGAGAAACAGAGGAAAGGACAGGTAGGAGAGAAGATGAAAGTACAAAGATGAGAGAGGAAGCTAGTTAAGACAGGTATAATGGGGATCTCAGAGATCTGAAACTACCTTTAGTGCAGCAGATGCTATGATACCTGTATCCAGGAATGTTACGGATAGGGATCCACTGCATTCCATTTATGGCTGTCTTTTATTCCCAAACCTGGTTCTACTGGGCCCTTTTCTCCCTTATTCCATTAGGGTCTATGGAACTAGTGCTGCGCCACTAGTTAGCAGCCCGCTTGCCGGCCCTCGATCTCCTGACATATTTGTTGGTGCTCTTACAATCGCCAGTGCCTGCACATTGTCTCCACTTTACTGCCAGCTGTCCCCTGTCTGAGCCTTTGCTGAAAGTCCTTGTTGACAGGTTGCTGTTAACGCCTCAGTCACTGTGGCTAAGCAGTTTTCTCAATCAACTTGCAAGCATTTACAATCTAAGAACCTCTATAGAAAGCTACACTTCCTCTGTTTTATGAAACAAGCGAAAACAAAAGAAATCGTGACAAAGTATCCTACTAAAGAGCCTTTACGATTGAGAGACGCCCTGGTAATCCAAACAGGATGAGTAGGGGAAGCTTGTTTAAGAGCCACAGCACTAAATGAAAGGTCATACTCTCCTGTCCATCTTCATGAGCAGTACTTTCATCACATATGCCTAACACTAGTGTCCAGGCTGAGTGGCTGCTTACCAGCTGCCACCACCAGACATGTTTCTGGACCCCTGCGTTGAGAGCCTGCTGCTCTCGGGGGTCTAAAACAATGCACATCCTTGGACGAGGTGCCAAGCCTCCTCCCCCAGGATGGTCAGGGGACCTATTGGTCCCAACCTTTATTTACCTGTAACACCCCTAAATCTAGGATTTAGGGGCACGCCTGAACCTTGCCTCCTCAGAAAACAAACAACAAAGAAGAAGAAGGACCGGACAGCCATGCCAAAGCTATGGAGAGGAGGATGCCCACTGACTTGGCCCCAGCCCTACCAGCCTGTCCCACCTCGAACCTGCAGAGGCAAAATTCCAGTGTGTCCTGCAGCCAGCAACCTCAAGAACCCAGAGAACCTGCCGGCCTTCCAGAGAAAAGACTTTGTCTCCCATGAACACTGGATTTGTTCACCTACAGACTCTGGCTCTGCCAAAATTCGCGAGTCTGCACCACTCCGCACCCATCACACATGGCATGAGTTTGAGAGGCCCAACACCACGGGGTTGTCTCCCAGGCAATTCTGACCCTTTGACCTGCCTCGAATATCCCAGCGAAGCCTACAGCTTCTTTCTGGAGGACCCCCCCGACCACGACCGGAGCTGGTAAGAGAAACCTGACGCCTAAAGATACCCCTGCACCCGAAGCCCCACGGCCTTGGGTGGCCCAACCGACGGTGTCTCAGCATCCCCAGGCATCCCAACTTACCTCTCCAACCGGTGGTCACCTCCAGAAGATCTTCCTCCCCCAGCATGCAGTCTTTGTTGAAACTGGAGAAACCCCACTTAAACCAACATGGCATCCAACGCCAAACCAGCACCCTCCACCCAGCTGCCCCTGCGCCACTGCAGGTGCACTTTGTGTGCTAAACAGGATCCCCCTTTGCCCTGAGCCTAATACCAGGAGCTCTGCTCCCACAATCCAGTGGTCTGCTCGTAAGCAGCCACCAACCGGAGGTCCCCTATCCCCCATTGGATAATATTGGGCCTCAGCACTCTGCACCCGGCTGCCCTAGTGCAGCTGAGGTTGTAACAAGAGTGCATCCTTGACCCTGAGGGAACCCTTGTTCTTACCCCAGAAACTCAACCCCAAAGACCGAGTACTTACCTGGTAACCATTGACTTAATTTCTCTCCATAGCAACCCATTGACTGTTTTTCTCTGAAAAGTGTGGAGTTGATTTATATGGAAACCTGAAAAATTACAATTGTGCAAAACGGATTTTACTTACCTTTTCTCTAGGAAATGTCCCAGTGTGATATCTAGGTATATCACACTGAGTAGAAAAAGTAAGTCAAAAGTGATCTGTATAGTATTTCAATACCTTGACTTACCTGTATTTCAAACATCTGCATTTGAACTTGAATTCACTTGTAAACACTGCACAATACTTTGCAAAGCATATATTTCACTTAGCTATACCAGGCTTGGCTTGGTTCTAGAAACAAAATAACCTAACAATATTTTATAAAAGCAAAATTGGTCTGAGTTTAGTCTTTGAGTGTGTGAAATCATTTGCTGATTGAGTGTGTACAACAAATGCTCAACAATACCCTCTGATAAAGCCTTTCTGCTCGCTCACACTATCACAAGTAGAGAGTAAGGTGCTATCTACATTTACCTCTGCCTACCTTTGGGGTTCCACTGGACTCTGTGCACACTATACCTCATTCTGGTATAGTACATACAGAGCCAGCTTCCTATATTGGTGGATCAGCGGAGGGATATACAACGTTGCATTTGTTGGACTAACTTGGTAACCACCTGATCACATTACAAAACTCATACATTATCTATTGCATTCAGAATTTTTTGAATTGACAACATTTTTCCAAATTACTAAAAGTCTTGTTAGGGCCTTGGTTAAGTCCCTTTAAAATTTTAGAAAAATAAAAGTTCACTTTAGTTAGGAATAAGAGGGGTTAGAAGTTTTATTTTTACAATGTCTCTTAACAAGAACCCAGCTGTTAGTGAAGATAACCACAATGGCATAGAGAAGCAGCTTGAGGAGCTCGACCTCACCCCTTATCTTCAGTTAGAATTTAGGGAGTTAAGGTCTCTATGCAAACTTAAACATATAATCATGGGTTTCCCATCCCTCCAAACAGAAGCTCAAGGAGCTGTTGGCAGGGTATGCTAAGGTCCATCCTTCTGAGAATGGTGAGGACCTCTCAGATGAAGAAGTAGAGGGAGAGGATGAGGATAACTACCAAGTTTCCCCACTTCACAGGGAGAGAAGGGCCCAGGCACCCTTGACACCAAGAATAAACCTCTCAGCTCCTGGAGCTCACACAGGTGGATCAGGTGCTACTGAGGACACCGAGGACAGCCTCAATGAGGAGGACAACCTGTTAGCAGGGTTGACCAAAAGATTGGATCTAGAGACCAGACTCCTGACTCTGAAGAAAGGGAGAGCAGAGATGGGCTTAGCTCCCATCAATGGTGTCCGCAATTTACTCAATAAGGATAAAGAGCAATCTTATAATCCTAAAATCCCCAAAGGGATTGTCCTAAATATGAAGAGGGTGATGATATCACAAAATGGTTCACAGCCTTTGAGAGGGCTTGTGAAATGAGAAAAGTGAAGAAGTCACACTGGGGCACTCCTTTGGGAACTGTTCACTGTTAACTGCAGGGACAGACTCCTGACCCTTACAGGGGCAGATGCTGGGTATTATGACCTCATGAAGAGTACTCTGATTAAGGGCTTTGGACTCACAACTGAGGAATATAGAATTAGATTCAGGGAGGCTCACAAAACCCAAAACCGATGCTGGATTGACTTTGTTGACTACTCAGTTAAGACACTAGATGGTTGGTTAACTGGAAATAATGTGCACGGTTTCAATGGACTTTACAATTTGTTTACGAAAGAACATATTTTGAGTAATTGCACTAATAAAAAAGGTACCTCAGCATTTGGTAGACCTAGGTCTAATTTCTCCCCAAGCATTGGGAAAGAAGGCAGACCACTGGGTCAAGGGAAAGAAGGGTGACAAAAACAGCCACTGGGGGTGACCAAAAGAAAGGGGTTACAAAACCTCCCCAGGGGAAAGGTGGTGAGATCCCCAAGATAAAAAGACTGGCCCCAAAACTCTTCCCAGTCCAATAATAGGTACAGGGGAAAGAACTTTGATCCTCTAAAGGCCTGGTGTAACAACTGTGACAGTTGGGTCACTTAACTGGAGATGCTACTTGTCCTAACAAGAAGCCCACTAGTCCTCCTACAGCTACTCCTGGTGTAGTCAGTCTCCAGATGGGATCAACAGTGTGCCCAGAGCATATCAGGGTTCACACTGAAGCAGTTCTAGTCACAGAGGGTGAAGCTGAGTTTGCCACTTTAGCTGTGTAGCCAACCAACTTACAGCAGGACTGTCCAACTCGTGAAAGCCTGAGGCAGCAAGCTGCTACCCAGGAAAAGGGAGATGTCAGTGGTACCCACAGAGTCTATTGGGAGGATGGGGCTACTGTACACTGAGGCCAGAGACCCCAACCCTGGAGCCACTAGGAGAGTGGTAGTGCCTCAGGTGTACAGGGAGTTCCTACTAACTTTAGCTCATGACATCCCCCTAGCTGGACATCTGGGCCAAACCAAAACCTGGGAAAGGCTAGTTAGCCGCTTTTACTGGCCCCAGATGTCTCAGAAAGTAAAGGAGTTTATCAGCTCCTGTGTTACCTGTCATGTCCGTTGCAAAACAGGTGGACACCCAACGGCCCCTTTGATTTCACTACCAGTGGTTGGGGTTCCCTTTTAAAGCATAGGGGTGGACATAATGGGTCCACTTGAACCTCCCACAGCATCAGGAAACAAATTTATACTAGTGGTAGTGGATCTTGCCACTGGGTATCCTGAGTCAATTCCCCTTAGGACTACTACAGCTCCTGCTGTAGCCAAGGCCCTCATTGGTGACTTCGCCTGACTTCGCCAGGGTAGGGTTTCCTAAGGAGGTGGTTTCAGACAGAGGGTCAAACTTCATGTCTGCTTACCTAAAACACATGTGGAAAGAGTGTGGAGTGCAGTACAAATTTACTACACCCTACCACCCACAAACCAATGGTCTTGTTGAGAGGTTTAACAAGACATTGAAAGGCATGATTATGGGGCTCCCTGAAAAACTCAAAAGGAGATGGGATGTCTTCTTACCATGCTTGCTTTTTGCCTACAGAGAGGTACTTCAGAAGGGAGTAGGGTTTTCCCCCTTTGAACTTCTGTTTCGCCATCCTGTTCGGGGACCACTCTGTCTTGTAAAAGTGGGTTGGGAGAAGCCTCTCCAAGAACCCAAACAAGGCATTGTGCACTATGTACTAGGCCTAAACTAAAGAATAGCAGAGTACATAGAAAAAGCTTCCAAAAATCTTGAGGCCAGCCAGAGCTTAAGAAGCACTGGTATGACCAAAACGCTGCACTGGTAGAATTTCAACCAGGGCAAAAGGTTTGGGTTTTGGTGCCAGTGGCACCAAGGGCTCTCTAGGACAAATGGAGTGGCCCTTACCCCACCTTAGAAAAGAAAAGTGAGGTCACCTACTTGGTTGACCTGGACACAAGAGTGACAACCAAAAGGGTGATCCATGTGAACCGCCTTAAGCTTTTCCATGACAGGGCTTACATCACCATGCTGATGGTGACTTATGAGGATCAGGAGACAGAGATTGAAGCTCTCCCTGACCTCCTCTCATACAGCCCCAAAGATGAGTCAGTGGATGGAGTTGTCTTTTCGGACACCTTCACTGCCCAACAGCAGGCTGACTGCAAGCAAGTCTTGCAGCAGTATGCTAAGCTCTTTTCCTTGACCCCTGGTCAAACAAACTGGTGTATCCATGATGTGGGCACTGGTGACAGTGCACCTGTCAAGAACAAAATCTATCGACAGTCTGATCAAGTCAAGGAAAGCATCAGAGCTGGAGCTAGGGGTTATTGAACACTCTGAGAGCCCCTGGGCGAGTCCAGTGGTTCTAGTCACCAAACCTCACCCCCAGGGTGGAAAGAGAGAAATGAGGTTCTGTGTGAACTATAGAGGGCTCAACTCTGTCACCAAGACAGATGCTCACCCTCTCCCACGAGCAGATGAGTTGATAGATAAATTGGGTGCAGCCAAATTTCTAAGTAACTTTGACTTAACTGCAGGGTACTGGCAGATTGTCATGGCACCAGGAGCAAAAGAAAAGACAGTATTCTCCACACCTGATGGGCATTATCAGTTCACTGTTATGGCTTTTGGTTTAAAGAATGCCCCTGCCACCTTCCAAAGGTTGGTAAATCAAGTCCTTGCTGGAATGGAGTCCTTTAGTGCAGCATATCTAGATTATATTGCTGTCTTTAGCTCCACCTGGCAGGATCACCTGATCCTCCTGGGGAAGGTTTTAAAAGCCCTGCAAATTGCAGGCCTAACTATCAAGGCCAGATAGGGCAGGGAACAGTGGTATACATGGGCCACCTTGTTGGTGGGGGCTAAGTGCAACACTTACAGCTCAGGATCCAGGCCGTCCTGGACTGGGCAGCTCCAATAACCCACACCCAAGTCAGGGCATTCCTTGGCTTGACAGAGTATTGAAGGAGGTTTGTGAAAGGATATGGGTCCATTGTGACCCCCCCCCCCCATAGAACTTACCTCCAAAAAGATGCCCAAAAAAGTAAACTGAACAGTTAGCTGTCAAAAGGCTATTGACACCCTGAAAGAGGCAATATGCTCAGCACCAATTCTCAAGGCTCCAGACTGTACCAAGCAGTTCATTGTGCAGACTGATGCCTCTGAGCTAGGGATAGGAGCGGTCCTATCTCAGACCAATGATGAAGGCCAAGACCGACCTGTTGCTTTTATAAGCAGAAGGTTTCTCCCCAGAGAGCAGCGTTGAAGTGCCATTGAGAGGGAGACCTTTGCAGTGGTTTGGTTCCTGAAGTAGCTGAGACCATACTTGTTTGGTACTCACTTCCTAGTTAAAACTGACCACAGACCTCTCAAAATGGCTAATGAAGATGAAAGGTGAAAATCCTAAACTTTTATGGTGGTCCATCTCCCTACAGGGAATGAACTTTATAGTGAAACACAGACCTGGGTCTGCCCATGCCAATGCAGATGGACTTTCCAGGTTCTTCCACTTAAACAATGAAGACTCTCAAGGGAAAGGTTAGTCGCATCCTCTTTTGTTTGGGGGGAGGGGTTTGTGTAAGAAAGTCCCTTCTTTTTGCATGGTTGCCCCCACGTTTTGCTGAACTGCTGATGTACTTGGACTGAGTGTGTCCTGGGCTCCTGCCAAACAGGTACCCAGGGCCTATGTTCTTTCCTTAAAACTGTAATGAAAACAAAACCCAATTGGCACTCTCTAGCTACAGGTCAGCCCCTGGTAAATGGTACCACTGGTACCCAGGGCACTGTGACCAGAGAAGGCCTCTAAGGGCTGCAGCACTTAATGTGCCACCCTTAGATGCCATGTACCTTTAAACACACACACACTGCCTTAGCAGGCTGCGTGTTTTGGTGAAGAACAAAGCGAAGAGTCGACATGACACACATACCTGTGTGCCATGCCTGCAACCCACTGCCCTGGCATAGATCAGTCAGCCCTCTAGCTGGGTGCACTATACCAGTGGTGAGTGTATAGGTACATGAGCCCTGTACCCCTACAGTGTCTAAGCCCATTCTTAGACATTGTAAGTGCAGTAATGCCATTCAGAGTATATGGTGCTGGGAGTTTGTCATTACAAACTCCACAGTACCATAATGGCTTTACAGAAAACTGAGAAGTTTGGTATGAAACTTCTCAGCACATTAAACCCACTCGGATGCGAATCTGATATTTATTGAAGAATGCACACATAGGCAACCTGAGTGAGGCATATGCCCCCCTACCACTGGAGGGTGGCATAATAGAGGATGTACCCACCCCAAGGAAAGGACCCATTGGTCCCAACCTTTACTTACCTGTAACGCCCCTAAATCTAGTATTTAGGGGAACCCCCAAGCCTTGCCTCCTCAGACAAGAAATGACCAAGAAGAAAATAAGAAGCAGGACTGAACAGTCATGCCGAAGCTAAGAAGTGGAGGACGCCCACTGACTTGGCCCCAGCCATACCGGCCTGTCCCCACCTCGAACCTGCAGAAGCGAAACTCCGGTATGTCCTGCAGCCAGCAACCTCAGAAACCCCGAGGACCTGCCCTGCCTTCCAAAGAAAAGACTTTGTCTCCCATGACACCGGATTTGTTCACCCACAGAGTCCGGTCTGCACCACTCTGCACTCGTTAACCACAGCCTGAGTTCGAGTGGCCCAACACCACGAGGAGGTCTCCCTGGCAATTCTGACCAAAGATCTGGTGATCTCTGACCTGCCTCCAATCTCCCAGCGAAGCTTGCAGCCTCTTTCTGGAGGATCGCCCCGAAAGCGACCTGAGCTGGTAAGAAAAACCTGACGCCTAAAGACACCCCTGCACCCGAAGCCCCATGGCCTTGGGTGGCCCAACCGATAGTGTCCCAGCATCCCCAGGCATCCTAACTTACCTCTCCAACCGGTGGTCACTTCCAGAAGACCTTCGTCCCCGAGCCTGCAATCTTTGTTGAAACCAGAGAACCCCCATTGAAATCAACAGGGCACCCAACGCCAAACCAGCACCCTGCACCCAGCTGCCCCTGTTCCACTGCGGGTGCACTTTGTGTGCTAAACAGGATCCCCCTTTGCCCTGAGTCTAACATCAGGAGCTCTGCTCCCACAACCCAGTGACCTGCTCGTAAGCAGCCACCAACTTGAGGCCCCCTATCCCCCATTGGATAAAGTTGGGCCTCAGCACTCTGCACCCGGCCGCCCTAGTGCCGCTGAGGGTGTAACAAGAATGCATCCTTGACTCTGGGGGAACCCTTATTCTTACCCCAGAAACTCAACCCCAAAGACTGAGTACTTACCTGGTAACCGTTGACTTCATTTCTCTCCATAGTAACCCATTGACTGTTTTTCTCTAAAAAGCGTGGAGTTGATTTATAAGGAAACCTGAAAAATTACAATTATGCAAAACTGATTTTACTTACCTTTTCTCTAGGAAATGTCCCAGTGTGATATTTAGGTATATCACACTGAGTAGAAAAAGTAACTCAAAAAGAAATCTAAAAAGTAACTTAAAAGTAATCTGTAGAGTATTTCAATACCTTGACTTACCTGTATTTCAAACAACTGCACTTGAAATTGAACACACTTGTAAACACTGCATAATATTTTGCAAAGCCTTTATTTCACTTACCTGTGCCAGGCTTGTCTTGGTTCTAGAAATAAAAGTACTTAACAACATTGTTTACAGACAAAATTGGTCTGAGTTAAGTCTTTGAGTGTGTGAAATCATTTGCTGATTGAGTGTGTATCACAAATACTTAACCCAACCTTCTGATAAAGCCTTACTGCTCGTCCACATTACCACAAATAGAGAGTAAGGTGCTATCTACTTTTACCTCTGCCTACCTTTGGGTTTCCACTGGACTCTCTGCACCCTATACCTCATTTTAGTATGGTATATACAGAGCCAGCTTCCCTCAAGCCTGCACTACACATGTCCTAAACCTTCCCTTTAAAGTTTGTAAGTGTAGAATCATCCACCATGTTACATTATAGAGGACGGTAGGAGATTTACCTAAAAGAAGAATTTTAAGTCGCTTTTCTAAAATATTTTGCTTAGCCAATTGATAGATGGTATAAATAGTGCAACATTTTGCCAAATTTAGTGTAGGTAAGCCTTCCCTTCAGCAGTTGAAACAGCATGAAGCTTGTGGTGCAGTGAGACCTGTAATAGTAAGTACATATCAGAGATATGTTGTTCTACACCAATCCTAGACTTACCTTTAGCTGGACTCCTTTCACAACCACCCTGTTGAATCTCTCTACTGAATCATTCATATTTGAAGAATACAGAGGTGTGCGCTTATGAGTGATACTAAATTCCATAAAAAAATTGTTTAATTCCAAAGAGGTAAACTACCCCATTATCCAAAAATGACTCATTCTCAGTTAAAACAATTAATGAAGAAAGCAATAACAGAATGAATATTGGGTGTGTTCAACCACCTCAGATCCATCCATTTAGAAAAATATTGATGAGACAGAGGCATACAGCTTCCCATGAGACCAGACATCATATGGCCCAACAAGTCCATGTCCTAATCTTTCCTTGGTAAAGATAGAGATTGATGGGCAACCCCTTCAGAAGGAGATTTCTTCAAAATCTTATCACAATTACAGTATTGACTTTACCCATTCACAAAAGCCAATATTGAATTATTCATAATTGGCCATTGTAAGGCGATGGGTTCTGCCCATCAAGTCCACTTGGAATTTTTATTTTTTGACCACCTGGTATGTGACCTTTTTACTGTGGGTGAGCTCCACAACTGATGACAACTACACAGGGAAGGGACTGCACGTGCGTCCCACCAGTGTCCACCTTTTGAGAAAAGGCCTATGCAATGCATCAAGGGTAAGGGGCACTTGGTTGGTTACATGTGAACATGTATGCATTTGTGTGTACACGCGTGTGGGGCTGCACGTGTGAGACTCTAACTGCATAGTTAGCCTGGCATAGACAAGACTCTTCAGGATTGGATATTGAGCTGGTGACAGGCTCATGTTAGCCTACACTCATGATGAAAGTCAGCGTGGTTTATACATTTGTCTGCAGTGACACTCTATTATACACCTATGGGGAAGGCTGCCTTAGAGTGCAGTTTCGTTTCCCCTTGGCCTACAGAGACCAGTGACATATCGAGCTGGGGTAGAATCTGTATGCCAAACCCAAAAATGAGAGTTCCAAGAAGATATCTGTACAATTTATGGGTAATCCAGGATTGTCATATTTCTCTGGCTCAGCTGAGATTCAGAGAACAGGCTTTTTATCAACCTGCCGTGCCAATTTAATTACATTTCTCTCCAGAAGTAAGAACAAAAGCCTCCCCACACAAAGGGAGCAATTTACAGTGCTTCACCGAGAAGAAAAGGAGTGGGAATGAATGATCTGTATCAATCAATCAGCTGCCTCACTATACCAGGGATGGACCTGCCCATGCCACTGAACAAAGGAGGGAGCCCAGACCTTTGGAGCCAACATAGGAGAGGGCTGAACTTTGAAAAAATTATGAGAATGCCCCTGGCAATGATATCAGAGAGGGGGGAGCTGAGGCCCTCAGAGGAGATGTGGCTAGTGCCTCCTGAGTGATACCATTTTGAATTGTCCCAGCATGCTGTGCAGGAGAGTCGGACAGGGGCAGAAAGGTGATGTGGCTCCCGAGGATATGCCAGAGGTGCCTTGCATCTAGAACCTTCAGTCTCCACATGAAACGTCTTGCACAAGGCGGAGATCTTACGCTTGGTTGTGATTTTCTGCTGGATGCTTGGACTGGAGGCAGCAGCATTGGACAACTGGAAAAAGAAACCCCTGATATCCATCTGGACTAAGGACTAAGACTACAGCTACCCTCAGCACCAGTGGGGCTCTCTCCAGGACCAGGGAAGCTGATCCCTTACATCTCCTGAGGACTGATTGGGGCACAAATTGGACTTCTGCGCCAAGGATGAGATAAACTGCAGAGGAGATAAAGAAGAACGGTTGGTTCCAGGACCCAGTGGAACCAGCTCCCTGCAAAGTCTCCGCCTTGGAGGCCAGGACGTGTGAGGAAGGGGCTCCAGGTAATGAGCACTTGCCGGTAGGAGCAAAATGAGCCCAAGGTGTATAATTCAATTTAATTCAATATTTATTAAAGATTTGGATCTCCAATGAGGTCCACATAAAATATACATATGATTATTACGTAATAAATATAATAAAATATAAGCTCAGTTAATTTCTCAGTCCATTGTAAAAATATCGAAACCCTTCATAGCCAGTCTAAAAGTTTTCCCTTACATAACATAGATGAATATAATCAATTACCCCGAGTGTGATGTAAATAAAAGTTGTCAGCAGTAAGACAAATGGGCAGCTACAATGCCCTAATAAATGCTCTACCACAACAAATAGCACAAGTTTAGATCCGCATTAAACGATAGCAGTTTCATGATGATTCAATTTTGTGTAATGTACATCACAACAGATGCTCGTTAAAAACAGGAAAGCATTCTAAAACAACCAACATATTTGGATATACAATACATTTCCCTTTAACAACAAAATCTAAAAGCTAAATATATTCAAATTTTGTACAAAAATGCTTCAAATAGCAGCAACTACATGTGCAAATTTCTAGAATATTATTAATTATTGGATAGTAACAGCTTCTTAAGTGAATCAAATTTTAGGATAGCAGCAAAAGTGTGGGAGTACAATATATGCCAATTGTGCTAAGAACAGTTGCATAGCAGCCATAGCATGTGCAAAATACAATCTAAAAGAAATAGTACTAAGCCTCCTTTAATCTTAGCGATACCAAGGCCCAAAGATTAACAGCATAATTGGAAGGAGAGCTGTGTATCTAAAAGGAGAACCTACCTAAATAAGTTATGATAAACGTTAAAATATGTTCATAAACTCCTTGAAAACGTTTACTAATTTGACACAAACTGCTTAATTCTTCAAACAAAAGAGAAGTTCACGGGCTGATGTTAAATTTTTGATACAGTTTTGTAAAAACATTGGACGTAGCCAACGACGACGACACAGACCCAATGCTGAGCAGACAAACAAGACATGATCCAGGTTCTGAATGCCCAATTCACATAAATTACAGTTTTTCCATTTTTCATGGTGTACAAAACCACCCAATGGTCTCGAGATATCAGACAGAGAAGGATTTGACCACTGACCCCCACCAGAGCAATCGGAGCGCTTGAAGCTCGCTGCCTCCCTCCCCAGAGCTCAGGAGGTCTGGGGACCCAATCCCTCAGGCTGAGTGGGCAGTGGCTCCATGGGCTGCCACAGCGATTGGCAACATGAGGAGGGGTGCCTGTGTGAGAACAAGCACCCCCAAGGCCCGAATAAAAGGGAGCTGATTTTATGATTGCCTTTTCATGCTTTGAAAGTATATTGAGATATCCCACAAACACATGTGATGTTCATTTTTAAATGCTTTATTGATAATGTTGACAGTGATTACTGATCAAATTCCATATCCTTTTTAACATAAATAAGTGCATTTCCGCATGGGTATTATTGATTATTGCATTCACTCTTAAAATTATGGTGTTATTGGCATGTTGTTTGTTGATCTTGAACCTTTGACCAAGTCAATAGACTTACCTGATGTGTTTACATGTCCCTTACGGGGTCAAACATGCTTACCTGATGCTATCAAAGGTATTTCCACCAGCCTTATGTATATTTGTAAATTACAGCTTAGTATTTAGTAGTGTGTGTAATAAATGTACTTTTCCTTTTTCTACAGAAAAAGCACAGACTGGAAAAATATTTATTGAGTGTTATTGTTGTGTGCCAACAGCAAATGGTGGTTACTAGCCCAGACCACCTCTCTTGAGTAGGCCTTGGAGTGCTCTACTCTGCTACCCTGAGAGAGTCAAATGCTGCAATGGCCCGTTTCCTTACAGCCACCAATACCATTCTAACTCTTTCTCCTTAGGAGGGATTCCTCAGTATGTGCTAACTGTATAACCTGTTGCTGGATGGTTCATGATTGAATAACACATCCCCTATTCATCACTAAATTATTCTCAAAGCTAATCTCATTCCTGGCCTTCTACAACACCTTACATTTCGGAACTGAGTGCTTTTTCTATTGACACCCAGAAATGACAACTTTTTTTTCAACATAATTTCATTTGAACAAGCTCCAACCCAGATATGCACTCTGAAACCTGATTTATACCAACTATGGCCACTTGGACAAACACAACCATGCATTCTTCATAATCTTCCAAGAAATGTACCTTCCTGTTGTGTAACAATAATCTAGATAAACAATCAGGTTGGACATTAGTGCTTACAGGAATATATAATATCGAAACGTTATATTCATATAACCTCAATAAAATCCTGATAAGACATAAGTAAGCTTTACGTTTTCAGTAAAGATAATAGGGAGTTTTGATCTATTCTTAAGGAAAACCTCCGTCTTCAAATATATGTTCCCAGCTATTCAGCACCAAAGCCACAAGTTAGTGCCCCTCTCTCAATGGCAAAGTATCAGGTCACTGTCTGAGTTAAAGCTCTGAGGGCAAAAGCGACTGTCACGGTCAATGCTTTTGGCTAACTCAGACAATGGACTCAAAGCAGCACCCTTCAGCGTAGCTGCTTCTTTGAGGCACGAATATCCCTTGTCATGATCCTATGTCCAGCAGAATGTGACTCCTTTCTTAATAACTGTCTCGATGGCACTGCTTATCTTCACATTTGGTCGAAAACCTTGAATACAATTACCGAAACGTATCCAATACCTCACTGTGTTGATCCTCAGTAGCAGCAAACACCAGGATGTCATCCTAGGAAGCTACCACTTGCTCGATGCTCCCAAACAGAATCTGCAATAATTTTTGGAACACCGAGGCCAGACCAAGTAGAATACTAGAGTACCTAAAAAAAAACCTCAGGAGGGATGAATGTTGTCATATGCCTACTCTCTTTGTCAATTTAATCTGCTGATACGTTCACCTAGGTCTTACATTGTGAAGAATTTGGAACCCTTCAACTTTGCAAGAAACTCATGAATATGTGGCAGCGACTGGGAATCCACCACAATTTGCTTATTGATAGACCTGAGGTTGATGTACAATATCAAAACTCCAGTCTTTATTTTATCAAAACAATCAGAGAAACCCACAATGAAGAGTCAGCAGTTTCAGTCACACCAAAGTCACACATTTCTTCCAGCATCTTGGAAAGTTCATATTTTGCACTTATATTTAGTGGGTGTTGCGCAGTGGGAGCACAATTATATGATAATATCATGGCACAAGCCCTTGGCCTTTTCTAGTTCTTTGTGAAAAACAGGCCTGCATTTGTAAAGAAAACATTACAACTTCTCTTCTTGGGTGACCAGACATGATTTGTTAATGTCTTCCACGTTAACACAAAAAACAGTGTGAGTGCGTTTGCGTTCAGATATATACCCATTATTCCTTGATGGGCAAACTCAACACATCTTGTCCCGTGATGGCTACATTTATCTTCCCCACAATCTAGCCTGAAATTTTATTGTAATGACAAAAAACCCAATTGTCTCATTATCTTTTTTGGCATGACCATGTACGCTGAAGTCATTTTTCTTAAGTTAATTTCCTTTCTAGCGTTAAAAAAGAAATGTGTCCAAAATTATAGTGAAATGCGACCCATATTGCACTGCCACTTTGCCCTCATATACAATCAATTTCCACAGTACATTTGGTAGTCTTAAAGAACTCCCCATAAACATTTAATATCACCACATTGTAATTCACCTCTGAAGCAATGTCCCTATCTTCGTCAAATAACCCATCATTTTCACTCTAATGTTTTGAAGTAACTTCACACCTTATTCTTTCAAAGACACAACCCTTCTTTGGGCAGAAGGCGTAAATTCAGTTACACCTAGCACAAAATCATTCTTGGCCTCTTCCTGGTTTGAAGCATCCTGAACAAATGACACTCTTTTAGTACCATTAGTTTTCATGCAGATACTACAGAAAAATGTCCCAACCTGCCACATTCGAAACATTCTTTGCTGAGAATAGGAAAAGCTTTGAACAAAGAAACATGACTTCTGGAACCACAACAATAACATTTTGATTTGATCAAAACATCAGTAGAATGAGCAAACTGGCTCTCTCCTCCATTTTGTTTCACTTGTTCTTATTATCATGGCTACTCTTCCTCGCCACAACAGCAGCCTCACCCTCTTCAGCATGGTTTAAAGCTTCAAAGGAAGGAATATAACATTTCACACTTTTGGTCATGTCAATAGTTTCTTGCATGGTTGGGTTGTGTGGTCTTTATATGTGTTGCTGGACTTTCTTGTTTATATATCTAACAATCAACTGATCTAGATGTCCACGCTATTTCCAAATCCAAAACTGGCAGCAAGAACCCTTAAAGGAGAAACATAGGAGTCATTATACTCATTCACAAATTGGTGCTTAGTGTAGAAATTGAAACATTCCATTATGATATGTAACTACTCCTTGAAACAGGGTGTCAACACATTTAAAGCAGTCATAGGGGTATATGTCCAAGGAAATGGTGCAGCGTGGCTCTGCGGCAAATTTTGCAGTGCCGCGCTATGCCATTTCCACAACTCAAGGATTCGCAATATTTGCAAGAATATGGTGCACCCCTGTATATTCCCTAGCGCTAAGTGCTAAAAAAAGCTGACTAGCGCCAACACAGACACCCTTGCACCATAGTGCAAGGGTGCCTGCATTCCAGGGATGATTATTTATGTGCAGGAAGGTGTCCTTTCTGCAGCACATATAGCAGTAGCAAATCGCCTTTATTTCGGGACACCTTCATGCACAAAAACAATCATTAATGATGTTTTGCCCTTTCTATGTGTGCTGCAGAATGTAGCACACATAGAAAAAACAAAAACGAGGAGAAATAAAAGTATTTCTCCTCGTTGCACCAATCGAACGTCTGCTTTGGTGCTGCCTCAGATTTACAGATCCTTGTAAATCTGGGGCAGTGTCAAAAAGCAATAGGTGTTGTGGTGAAACGCCCACAGCAACACTCATTGCACACCCTTTCATGCAGATACCTGTGTGAAAGGGTAACATATTTATAGAACATCAGTAAAAGTGATGTTCCGGTGGTGCAGTCCTCTTGTACATATGCCCCATAGGGGCATATTATCAAGGACGGCGTTAAAATTATCGCCGCTTTAGCGTCAGTTTCCTGCCGCTAAAGCGGCGATAATGGGCTTGATAATATGCTGCAGAGAATTCCAATAGAAGCCATTGTATTGAAATTCTCTGCTGCATATTATCAAGCCCATTATCGCCGCTTTTAGCAAAAGTTTCCTACCACTAAAGCGGCGATAATTTTAACGCCGTCCTTTATAATATGCCCCATAGTCTGTAGGGGGTTTTACCTTATGGTACTGATACACGTGGAAGAAGCTCAAACACCTCCTCTCCTCCCATTCCCAACAGGTTTAAGAGGAAACCCTTTTTATTATTGGCATTAACGGAATGCCCATTAATGTCAAACACTTAGTCTTAACCATGTATCCTCTCTTCATCTGCAAAATGTAGTAAGAAATACAGACACCACTTACAAAGCCCACACACTGGCATCCAACAGAGAGGTAAGGTCAGAATGCAATACAAATACACACAGATGCTTCATACAGTTTAATGTGATATCGAGACTAACGGAGGAACCCTATTCAAGCACTTATAATTGAAGCCAATCTAACAGTCCTTTTCACGCTTCGTCTCCCATTGTGATGCACCAAGGCACATTTTTGAATTTGTTAGCACATTACACCATGGGGAAGGGAGTGGTTTGCAGAGGGTTGTATTTGTTGTGATGCTATGTAGAAAATGTTATGGTGTCATGCATGAGTAACCAGAGAGGGGATCTCTCCTTGTCCTGGTGCACAACACCTAGCAGTGTGATGGAACAGCAGTTGTGAGACACAGACATGCAGAATAAGTGTAATTAGTGGGGGTTATAATGTACTCAGCAGGTCCCATGTTATGTTTTTATATTTTCTAGTATGCTAGATGCAGGGAAAATGGGACTGGATGGTCTGTGTTATAGGTAGTCCAGTTGGGGGGGAGTTTCAGATTAAAACATATAAGCAGATTCACAGCACCAACTTTAAATCCAGGTAATCCATATAACAACATCCACACGGCAACGATTCTGTCAAAGGAGTAAATTATGCAGATCAGCAAGAATGGAAGGTGCTAACAGGAGCTGTAGCCATGCACCTTTTTAAAGGCAATTATACTGCCAATTGCTGTACAAATATACCTCATGGGTGAGGAAAGAAGTGAAAGAGCAATCAAGGATTGCAATCTTATAAAAAACTACACACTCTTTAGAAGGTCCAGATTCTACCTACCCCTGCTATGTCAAAAGAAACCAATATTTTCAGCTGGGTTTCACACCACAAGACCATCCCATGCTCCTGAAGGTCCACAGAGGTGGATGGGCACTAGCCAGGTGAGCCCTAGTTGGCTTAGACCCAAGCGACACTAGCACAATACACATACGAGGGTAAAAAATAAATTCTTGGTTAGTTGCTACCCTGATATCACAAGAAGAAATTGGCCCACCCTGTGTTACATTCTGACCTCATTCCTATATGCAAGACCAAAAAAGTATCTTACAGCCTCATGCATCAAGCCAAAATCCAGTCGGTAAAATACCGATTCGCTAATAGCTCCCGGTATTGAGTTAAAAATACCCAATCCCAATGCATCAACCCAAAAGCAAAAATCGCTATTTAAGGAATCCTTAAATAGCGATTCCTTAAATAGCGATAGCATTTAAGGAATCCCAAATTGAGATTCCTTAATTTAAGGAATCTCAATTTGGGATTCCTTAAATGCAATGCATGAAAGTTAAAAAATTAGCGAATTCGCTAATAGGGGGAGCAAATTACCATGAAGATGAACTGCATGGTAATTTGCTAAAAGTTTGAAAAATGCACTTTTGTGCATTTTTCAAAGTTTCATGTTGCGCACACACATGCCCTTAGAGCATGTGTGTGTGCAACATATGTGCACATATCAATTTCAGGGGTGCAATAGGGTGTCATTTTGACACCCTTGCACCCTTGAAATTGCATGAGCAATTTGCGAGAACCTACTGGTACTCGCTATTTGCTCATGCAATCTCCAATTCATTCCTATGGGCGTGGAGGCCCATAGGAATGGTTGGGATGGCATTCCTTAATTGCTACTCGCAATTTGCTAGTAGCAATTAAGGAAAGTTAAGGAATCGCTATTTGAATAGCGATTCCTACATGCATAGCCTTTTGCTATTCCTTATTAGCGATTCCTTATTTTTCGCTAATAAGGAATCGCAAATGGCATTGTTGATGCATGTGCCCCATAGTCCCTAAAACCATTGAACATTTTAGTTTAGACATTTTCGTGCCCTCCTACAATTTCCTCACAGGCAAGTTCCACTTTTATAATTTGCAGTAAATTACATTTCATAGTAAAAAAAGGTCTTGCCTATGCAAGAGCTATTGGCTTTGCCAATTTTTTCTTAGCCATGTTGTAGAGCAGTGCAGCTGTTGTGCAGCATAGCTAAAACTTGTAAAAAGAAAGCTCTATGATGCAGCCTGTGCTGGTCGTATCATAGTGCCTTTTTTCGGTTTTTGGGTGGGCAACACAGACATTGGGATGGAGGGTGGGAAGGAACGGGCAACACTGACAATAAGAGGGAGGGAAAGGGCAATTGTACAAAAAGAATGCTAGGACATGGCCAGCACTGGCCATATCATAGTGCTTTTTTAAATTATAGCACGTAGGGGTAGGTAACAAGGACAACAGAAGGGTCTGAGGTGAGAGGGGGAAAAAGCAACACAGACAAAGTGGGTTGGGAGGGGAAGAAGCAACACCTAAAATGCAGGGGAAGCAACATGGCCAATGGGTGTTGGGGTGGGAGGGGAACGAATTTCGTTGCGTGCGCTGCATCGCATTTGGCGATGCAGCGCGCGCAACGAAATTCGTTTTATTAATTTTTTTCATCACTTACCTGAAATCGGCCGTTTGCCGCATTTTGCAACCCCCCACCCTGCCCCTCCTCTGCGCCACGTCACCGCCCCGGTAACATGCCCTACACGGGCCGTCACTGGGAAGAGGCAACACTGACAATCAGTCTGAGGGTGGGAGGGAAAGGGCACTCATACAAGGAGAATGCTAGGACATGGCACTTTTTTTAAATTACAGCAGGTGTGGGTAGGTAACACGGACAACAGAAGGGTCTTGGGTGGGCGGCGAAGAAGCAACACAGACAAGGGGTGTGGGAAGGGAAGAAACGATATGGACAGGGACAACAAAGTAAGAAGAAAAAATAAAAACGGTATCTCAATCACAGTGCAATCTGCGCAAATACAGTACTCAAGCTGAAAAGGGCATTCACAGCTGAAATAATTGTTGGCTGTTTTAATATCTAAAAATATTTTCTACAAATAAAGATTTCTATATAACTTAAAAAGATTTTGGATGAATAATCTCATAACAATGGAAATACAGCTCTATCGAGATTTCTTCATTAAAGGTTCGGCTCATACTCCCTGGGACAAAGGTCAACACCAGTTGAATCCTTGAATACATAGATACTTCCACTTAGAAGCCCAAAAGGAGTGCTAGTCTCGCTTCCAGCTTGAACCTACTTTCAGGATCTGGTGAATTTTACTCTTTAGGTGGCTGCTTTAGATTTTGGTGTGAGAAAGTAAGAACACCAGGGCTAGATTTAGTGGCCACCCTTTCCTAGACTTGGACACACCCTCATGTTAAAGCCCACACAGTTTTTTGCCCCCACAGGGCAGACTGGGGGATTTACCTCAAATCATCATTCCCAGGGTAGAGAATCAGAAAGCACATGCACACTGCAAATCAGAGGACAGACTGTAAAAAACACAAAACAAAGAATGAAGTGGGGTCTAGCCTCTGCTGGCATCAGGCCAGCCTCTCCACACCTAAAGCCTACACAGTATTTGAGCTCCACTTTGGGGGGAAGATTAGGAGATTCACCCCCAATATGTCCTCATGTAGTAAGGGTGCAGGAGGGCAGAAAGCACACTAGACACCAAGAATTGTTTTTCTTTGAAAAAAATGTGGTTGGGGGTCGCTGTCCTACTATTTGGTCGCAACCCCCAATATTCCCTTCACAGTGGGCAAAAAGTATTCTAGACATCTGCTGCTGCATTAGAAAATGAGCCATAAGGATGCCACAAGCCTGCTACATGCCCTCCACCCCAAGGTGATTTGGTGTTATAGAATGGGCTGCAGATGCTTGTGCAGCCTCTTCTGTGGTATGGATCACACCAGCGCACATCTAATACCAAATGCTCACCTCCTCCCCCTTAAACCGTCCCTCCTGCAATCCAAATCCGGACTGGCATTGCTTCCTGGTGAATGTCAGATCTCTACCTAAACATGCCATCGAAATCTGGGACCTGCTTTCATCAGGACTTATAGATATCTGCTTCCTAACAGAATCTAGGCTAAAACGTGGCTCCACCCCTGTCATCACAGTGGAAATTCCTGAAGGCTACCAAATTCAAAAATGTGACAGGCAATCTAAGATGGGTGGAGGCATAGCTATAGTACACAAGGACTCTCTCATGGTCACTACTTTAGAACATAGCAGTGACAATAAACTAGAAATCCTGATATTCAGAATCGACTCCCAATCCCACCACTGTTGGAAAGGCGCACTTGTCTATCAGCCGCCTGGCCCCCTCCTGAACTTCTCGGTACAGCTCATGGAGTGTATTGCCCCTCACATTATCTTCACCAAACATTTTTTACTACTCAGAGATTTTTAACGTCCATAGCGAAGTCTCCTCTAATGCAGACGCTATAATGCTCCTGGCGGATTTAGCCACTTTAAGACTGGAGCAGATTAATACTGGCCCTACCCATCTGGCAGGACATACTTTCAACCTCATCCTGACTACCTCCCCAAAAAACTGCTGTGAGGCCTCCATCCCACTCATTTGGACTGACCACTCTCTACTTCACTTTCACATTAAAGACGTAAGGGTCACCTCCACTCCTATTATACCCTCCCACAGTTTGAGAAGACAATGGCATAAAATCACGCCCGACCACTTTGCGAATGCCCTACCCACCAATATCAATTTGACTTCAAAAAACATCGAGGAGGACCTGGCCAACAATAGCAATCTAGTTAACACTACATTAGTCCAACTTGCCCCACTAAAACCCTACCCTACCAAATCCGGCAGAACACAGGTGTCATGGCTCTCTCCCAATCTACAGAAAGAAAAAAGCCAATGCAAAAAGTTAGAAAGACATTGTCGTCTTTTCTATGACACAATTCTGGCCCTATACAATAAAAATCTAAAGAAGGCACGCAAAACCCACATTGAGTCACAACTTAACCAGGCAGGAAAATCCTCTAAAGAACTCTACCACATTCTTAACTCTGTCATGAACCCTAAGGCATGTCATAACGAAGTAACCCCAACACAAGACCTTTGTGACAAGCTGGCTAACCACTTTACTCAGAAGATTGAGAGCATTTACAACAGTATCACCAAAGATAAGGACCCTCAGAAAGATACCAACACCCTCTACCCCTCACACTCCCACATTTCACATTCTTTGGACTGCTTCCCTCCACTTACAACTGACACAGTGGAGTCCCTAATGAAAACAGTAAAATCAGGCTCCCCTCAGGATATCCTACCTGTTACGGTATCTTCGTTACTTCACAAACAGTTGGCACCCATGATCTGCCCCTTTCTCAACTCCTCCCTGATCTACCTTCCGAATGCAAAGCTGCCCAAATAATTCCTATTAGAAAAAAACCTAACGCCCCTCCGGAAGATTTGTCAAACTACCATCCTATCTCCCTGCTACTATATCTAAGTAAACTTTTGGAGAAACATGTTAATAAATACCTCTCAGACTATATGGATGTAATGGGAGGCTTTGACCCCTCGCAGTCCAGTTTACGTCCCAAACTTTTGTACGGAGGCAGCACTTATTGAAGTCACAGATAACCTTAGGCACTTCCTGGATAATGGACAGGCAGCATTGTTGGTGCTGCTGGATCTGTCAGCAGCTTTTGACACGATATCCCATGCTATCCTACTAACTAGATTAAGAAACATTGGTATCCAATATCTTGCCTTTCAATGGCTGTCAAACATCCTAACCCATCGTACCCAAACTATCAATCTCGGCACATTCCACTCCCTAACATCAGAGCTAACTAAAGGCATGCCCCAGGGATCCTGCCTTAGTCCCACTTTGTTTAACAGTTATGTGGCTCCTCTTGCAGATATACGTAGGAAACTGGGCTTCATCCCAATTTCATACGCTGATGATACCCAGCTCCTAATGGCTTTCAACAAAATCGTATGACAGCCATTTCAGACAGGATGAGGAACAACTTCCTTCAGCAAAATGCTAGTAAAATGGAAATTATGCTCTTCGGAGAGGCGCCCCTACTCTGGTTCCCAGAGTGGTAGCCCACTAACCTAGGTCCTGCACCGATCCCAAAAACAGTGGTGAAAAACCTAGGAGTTTATCAAGACCAGAAACTCACTATGAACGAGCAAGTCGCAACCACCGTGAGCTCTTGATTCCACACGTTATGTCTTTTGAGGTTGGTCTTCCCTCTGGAAAACACTCCTTCAGCCTCTAGCAATAAGTCGCCTTGACTATTTCAATGCCCTCTTGATCTCAGCTAATGAATCCTCTCTTAACAGACTCCAGGTGGTCCAAAACACCGGGGCCCACCTAGTCTTCAATTCTCCTGCCAGGACCGCCTCCTTGCCTCTACTCCTGGGACTACACTGGCTGCCCATCCGCAAGCGGATCTGTTTTAAAATCTGCTGCATAGTACACAAGGCACTACACGGCAGCTCCCCTAACTATCTCGCCAACAGACTCATACGTTACCAGCCATCCAGAACACTCCGATCTGGCTCCAAATCGCTCCTCATGGTACTCCGTTTAAAAGAAATCCTGTATAGGTGGGAAAGCCTTCTATCATTTGGCCCCCTCCTACTGGAATCAACTTCCTTTACACCTCTGCGAATGCACTAACTATTTGCAATTCCGCAGGTTTCCTAAAACTGAACTGTTCTGAACCCCTCCGTTGACTCTGTAGCACTTCCGTAGCGTGGAGATACCCCTTCGGGGGTGATTCGGCCGTTTAACAAGACAAATAAATAAATTATGAGGAGACATTCCCTCATTTGCATGAGGGTGTGTCTCTATGCAAATAAGGAAACACTTTGCCTTTATGCCCACTCATTATGACAGACGAGGGCTAGGAGGCAAGAAACCTGTTGATTATGTATCACATACAGTTTCTGTACAGTCACAGCACTCCCTGAGTGCACCACTTGGGAGTAAGAACAGGGGTCGCAAGGACCCCCTCCGATATCACACTCTTCAAACATAGGCCAGTCTGCCTCCTATGGAAGACAGAGCCACCATTTCAACCTGCAACACTGTGTTTCAGTATTTGACTAATGCTCTCTCCTCAGTTATCAATCAGTAACAATATGAATAAAGAAGCGAGGGGGTGCATAAGAGAAAAGCAGACGACATATGACTCTTGACTCCTCGAATGATTCACAGAAATGAGGGCAAAATCTGGAGTCTACAAAGCCTCATAATGTCGACAGCGTGTATACCTCAGATCAATTTGAGGGCATCATCAGGACAGGGCAATGTGGATGAGCTCATAAGGAGACTGCTATGGATGCCCTTTTATGATGCACCCCTCACTTCTTTATTCACATTGTCACCATTTCACGTTTTGAGCACTTTTTCTCACATAACGTTTGATGATTTTGCTTTGTAAATACATTTAATTAGGTGCATTTTTTCAGTGGTTGTTTTTTAAATGTATTGATCATGTCTGCAAATGGTAAATTTGTGAACACTTTTGCTTAATGTCTCATTCGTGGATAGTGGCTGCATTCACAAAATCATCAAATTGCTATTTTGTAAATGAGTCGGACTCTACAGGGAACCTTTGATATATACTAATGCCGCAGGTTCCTGATCTAGCAGATTGGACATACCTTGTTTTCTTTATACAAATGCTGCTGTTACCCACACACCCCCGAAAGACTGAAGTTCCAAGGAAAAATACTGATGTGTCTACATTGCATTTTAAGTCCTTTATTTGGTGATGACGGGCAGACCCACAAAAGAGGGCCTTTTTCTATCGAGAGCAGAGTAGGAATAAGGAATAGTAGAACATTTTTTATTATCTATTTAATTTCTCCCAATTTCTCTCAATGTTTCACTTCCTTATATGTCAATGTGTAATAAAGAACTATTTTGCAAAACACCTCCCGAATCACATGATTTTATGGCTAGTCCCAAATTCAGCGTTATACAAATTACCACTATTTCTAAACTCGAAGATTCTTGGGTGCATTTCAGAAATGCACAGCTTTCCTTCACACCCATTTTCATTCAAATGATTTTACCTTCTGAATTGATGAATGGTTGGTAGACAATGAGAAATTATTACAAGTTGAACTTGGTTTATAGCTCCGGCTACCATGTGTTTTTGGACTACCAACATACAAAATAAATCCCTGCAACTGGAAGGTTCTGATGGAAGTAATGGTATATTACTTCTGGAGATCAGCCATTGGGGCAAAAGATTCCAGATTAAATATTGTAACATATTTCTATTTTTCACTACTTACATTCATTTGTTTTTGATTTCAAGAATTAGAGCCTGGTGAAAAGGAAACAGAGTACCCTCTCTACCAAAGTGAAGTTCTGCCCGCCTCATTTAGAGTCGGGCGGAACAGAAGTATGTCAGTGGCGGAGACTACTCCATCCGCACTGCTGACATACAGTTCCGATGGCCTGACAGAGTAAAAGCTCTCAGAGGTTTGGCCATTTCACCATCCCCCGATTTAGAGTGGGTGGTCAATGGTGAGTTTCCCTGTTTGTCAACGCCACGTTCAAGGCAGTAAAAACTTCTAAATGACCCCCTACACCATCAGAAGAATCTTCCATGGTGAGGGGGGCATTGGTTTTTTTTTATTTTCAAAATGAAAATCCCACTCTGGCATTTTGTTTTTGAAAATAAAAAAAAAATAAAGGGTTGCCATACAGCTCCATCTTGTTGACGCAGCCGTTCATCAAACTTTCAATGCATTGACAGAAACCGCCATGACCACGGCTCTTGCCAATGCTATAAATGTCAGCTGGGCCGACAGACATCTCTAAAATTGGCTGGCACAGTATCCTTGGCATGGTGGGAGTAAAGTACTCCACCATGCCAATGGTATATACTCTGTCCAACAAGCTCTAAATGAGGCCCTTAATTTCTTTGGGAAAACTATGAGCCATCTACACCAATGACACATTGCACAATTCTGGATTTTGTCAACTTTTGAGAAATGTACAGTTTCCATGTTCCAACCATTGGTTTCACCCTCTTTACCCATAACTGCAAGTAGGTAGTAACCAGAAAACAACAAATATTGAGTATCACTTAGGAAAACTGAAAACCTTTGTGGAAAATGTATTTTTCACAATACTCTGCCTGCTCCTGAAAACTGAGAAAAGGCCATCTAAGCACAGCAAGCATTTTGTTGATGACATTTATAGAAAGAAAAAACACACATGTTCTTGAACAACACCACCTAATTTCTCATTCAAAAATACACATTTTGCTAAATTGTGGCGCTTTTCTCTGGTCCCTGTGGGAAATCCACTAACTCTGTATACCTTTGGAACCACCAATATGGATGCAAATTTTGCCTTGGATACATTTTGTGGAAAATATTTTATGGAGACTTAAGCACAAACTGATCCAAATACCTAAAAAATAAATTTGCACAGGGCCAGGTGGGGAGGGGGAGGTGGTGAAGGGGGGGTTTAAAGGAGAGGCGAGCCTCAGCACTCAGTGGGTTAAACAGTCAATTTCATACATTGAGAATTCACAGCCACTCAGTGACTGGCACAGAGAAGCAATAATGCGATCCCAGTTAGAAGTCTTCCAATTAAATTAATCTATGGAAATGGCGAGGAACTGTGTTAATAATCATCTGCTGTCCGAGAGGTCACCTTCTTCTTCAACAAAACACGAATGTATGAATGCCCATGCCAGAATTGCATAAAAGCAGCTCCTACAAATAGAGAGAGAAAAAAGAAAGAGTGAAAAGGTTGGACAGGGAGGTGATAGAGGGGAGGGGCACTCAATGAGAGAGAGAGTGAGAGGAGAGGGAGAGAGAGAGGCTAATGATTGCTGGAAAAAAATAGAATAGGTGGAAAATGGAAGAGTTAGGTAGGGGAGAAGGGAAAAGAGGCTTAAGAGAGGAGAATCATAAGGCGCTGTAAGAGAATGGTTAAGCACTCATACTAATAGCACAAACACGACTATAAAGGAGGAGAAAATGGACAACCAGGGAGTTGCAGATGGAAAAATGGTGGGGTCATCTGAGGTATGAAGGAGGGCCCCTAGTTGTCATCAGCCTGAGGCCCTCAGTCAAGGTGGATTGGAGGGCGTTTCCTCCAAAATGGAATTCTCATCCTTCAAGAGGATACCCATTACTCTATGTGCCTCAGGTTTTCTGTTTGAGATGGATGAACCACTCAGTTGCAGTGGCAGCTCCTCCGCTAAGGCAGAGGATTGCTGCCCCACTGCATTCGGCAGTGGAAATAAAGGAAAAATAAAATTATAATAACTGGCTGTTATTATCATTTTATTTGTTCCTGCTGTGGTTTGGTGGGCAGGGTGGGTCTTCTCTTGGAGCAGGGTAGGGGTAGTGGCACCTACTAAGTGTGCAATAATTGTTTGTACGGTCCTCCTGGGCCGGCCAAACAGTCATGCGCACTTTGCATGTTATCCATTCAATCTGCATTACAGCCTACTTGGAGAAAATGCCCAGGCTGCCATTCCCTGGCTGAGTGCTGAACCACAGCACTCATTCCAATCACATTGCTGCATTGCAGCATGTGATTGTTCAGGGGAGCCTGGGTGCTTACCAATCACGTGTTTAAACAGAGAGAGACCCCTTGTCAGCAACCAAGGGAGTAGGGTACTAACAGTACAACAAACAAATTATCCCTTGATTCACTCAATCAACAAGAACACCCTATCAATAGTGGAATTCTTAATTCATATAAAACACATAGATAAACTCAAAAAAGATCTCACTCAAAATCCCTGAAACACTCAAACAATGATACTACTACAACATGCAGTGCAAACAAGTCAATTTATTTCTTTAGTACATGTGCATAATATTAAAACACGAGTGAGGAGCCTAGCGCGCAACCAAGATGGACGCGTAGGCACAGGGCTCCCGGGACCCTCGCGGCCTCCCACGTCTATCCTGGCTATAATCCTGTTATTCTGAAGGAATATTACTGGTGAACCGAAGCGGAGGTGATTCCCGTTTTCGGAACTTAAATCGGACTTTGGGAACTCGACTTATCCTGTACTCCAGAAAGAGGCCTGCTCCGTGGCGCCACCCCGTACTCGGGTTGGCACTGTCCCCGAGCTCCAATCGAACAACAACGGCTCTAGGGGCTTGGGCGGGCCCGTCCCCCCCTGGTTTCACTTTCGTTTTTGACTTTCCTCAACGAGTCTGGTGGCGGGCGCTCGCAGTCGCTCTGCGCAGGGACCGATCTGTAGCGGTCGAGTGGCATTGACAAAGGGGGCTGTCCATCAGTCAGGTAGACTCCCCAGAGTGATTGCTGTGCCTAACAGGTATACTGGATCTGCTCTCCATGCTGAGTGATGACGACCCGGCTGGACGGTGACAAGCACAAGTCTAGAGCTCCCCGGAGGGGTAGCTACGTGCAAGCGAACAACATGGACCGCTATGCCCAGCAGAAGGGATCTCCCGGTTCGAGTGGGCTTTCAGATGCGGCCAAGGAGGGCCCGTCACCCTCGACGGAATTGACACTACAGGATGTCATGGGTGCCATCGACGCCATGAAGGCTTCGGTCGGCCAGCAATTCGACTCGCTGGCCCATAAGCTGGACACCGTATTGATCGATGTCAACTTAATTAAGGCAGATCTGTCGAAAACCAGTGAGAAGGTCAAATCACTCGATCTCACGACATCAGGCCTCAAGACGGATGTCTCTGAACTGCAGACGGAGATCCGTAGTTTGCGGGCCCTCAGCGACCTCTCTGCTAAAAGACTGGAGGATTTTGAAAGCAGGGCCCGGCGGAATAACGTACGCATCATCGGTGTGCCGGAGAGGTCGGAGGATGGGCCGGTCGATCTCTTTGTGGAAGATTTGATCCTGACCAAACTAGCGCCGAAAGGCCTCAGCAAATTCTTTACGGTGGAGCGGGCACACAGAGTTCCGGGGGGCCGGCCGAGACCTGGGGCCCCACCGCGACCTCTCATTGCCAGGATATTCAACTTCAGGGACCGGGACGCAATCCTGCAGGCCTCCCGTGTGCATGGCCGGACGAAATATGACAATGCGGACATCAGTTTCTATCCTGACTTTACACAATCGGTGCAAAAACAGCGAATGGGCTTTATGACTGTCAAGCGGCGGCTGAGGGACATGGGCTTGAAGTACTCTATGCTTTTCCCGGCCAAGCTGCGTATTGAACGGGAGGAACGGACTCATTTTTTCGACCGGCCCGAGGCGGTTGAGGACTGGCTTGACACTTGAAGGGTGAACAAATGACTTGTGGTTCCTTGACAATTTTGTGTTCACCTCCGACTTGGGTTTGATGTACTGGTTTTTCTTTTCTTTTACCCATCCTTCATCATTGGGTGGCCGCGGGGTATCTGGTGAGATTCTTCCTCCTTGGGGGATTTTTTTTTCTTTCTTTCCGTAGAGTAGGTTCATGTTGGGGCGACAGGCACACTGCGAGTTGGGGTGGCTTAATGGTCTTGTGCAGGGGTGCAGGGTGGGGGGGTGTATAGCGGGAGTTGCGGGGGTGGCGGTAGGGGAGTTGTTTTTGTGTGGTGTTTGTTTTGTACCAGGCAATCAGTGGGCTGTTTTTTGCTCTCAACGTGGGTGGGGTGTCCGTTGCTGTGGAAATGGGGGGTAGGGGATTGCGCATTTTAACATGGAATGTCAATGGTTTGGGGGACCGATTGAAGCGAGGAGTGGTGCTACAATATCTGAAACGTCTCTCTCCTGATGTGGTTCTGTTGCAGGAGACGCATTTGGTGGGACACTCATGCCATGCTATGAATAGAAGGGGCTACCGTTTGGTGGCCCACTCTGGTTTTACTACCGGCTCCAGAGGGGTGGGCATTTTGGTTCGATCCTCTCTCCCGCTGGAAATTGATGAGGTGATGCACGACGACCGGGGGCGCTACGTGGTGTTGGTGGGCCGGTGGGAAGGACGGACTTTGTGTTTGGTTTCAGTTTATGTCCCCCCGGGGTTGCAAACCACTACCTTTGCGGACTTGGGAGGGTTGCTGCTTGGGCTCCCGGAGGGCCTCTTGCTGGTGGGTGGTGACTTCAATTCTGTGGTATCTGGTAGAGAGGATCGCCACCCTCCCAGAGACCTCCCCAGGGCGCACTCTTGGCTGGGTGGCTTTATCGACACTATGGGGCTGGTGGACTGTTGGAGATCAATGCATCCGGGGCTTGCCCAATTTACATTTCACTCTGGCGTCCACGGCTCCTTATCTAGATTGGACTATGTGCTGATGCCGGCCGCCCAAGCCCAAATGATCGGGGAGGTCAGACATCTGGCTCGTGGCATCTCTGATCATTCCCCGCTCCTGCTAAACTTAGATGTGGCCATGGGGGCAGAGGGGAGGGTGGCCCCGATGAATCCCTGGTATTTGCATGACCCCACAACTCGTGCCCTTTTGGTTAAGTCTCTTGACCGTTATTTTGAGGAAAATCAGGGTTCAGTCTCATCGGCCGTAACGTTGTGGGAGGCTTTCAAGGTGGTCATCCGTGGGCAGGCCCTATCCTTGATCTCCCATGCTAAGAGGCGTAAAACTGAGGAGGTGGTACGTCTGGAGTCTGCCATAACTGACTTGGAAGAAGATCTCGGGCGGGGGGTCACACGGGACAAACTCCATGCCCTTTGCCTGAAACAATCGGATTACAGGGCGTTGGTTACGGATGCGGCCAAGCTCGCTAGTAGGGAACAACAGGGGCGCTTGTATGATGTTGGTGACAAAGCTGGAAAGTTGATTGCATGGCTGGAGAGGAGAGAGCGAGCGAGTCGTGTGGTCCCGGTGATTGTGCGTGCTGATGGTGTGAGTGTTACGGATCCGGGGGAGATTGTGAGCTGCTTTGCGGACCATTTGCGGGACGTCTACTCTCCGGCCTCGGAGAGGTCAGAAGACGACTCTCGTCAATTGCTGCGAGATATTGCATTGCCGTGCCTTTCGGTCGATGATAAAGAACTGCTGGACGCGGCGCTGACAAACGATGAGATAGCATTGGCGATTCGCTCGGTCCGTTCAGGAAAGGCTCTCGGCCCTAACGGCCTTCCGATCGAGCTTTACAAGCTTCGTCCAGATAGGTTGGCACCTCATCTCCGCGAGATCCCTTCCGGCGCCCTTCCGCGTGATCAACGTCTAGCGACCATTGTGGTGCTCCATAAAGAGGGCAAGCCGCGTGATTGCTGTGCGTCTTATAGGCCCATCTCACTCTTAAACGCTGAACCTAAGATTCTCGCTAAAGTGCTCGCTAATCGTCTGATTAAAGTCATCGGTGACTTGGTACATCCGGACCAGTCTGGTTTTATTCCGCACCGCAACACCGCGCTGAACCTGCGGCGCCTCCATGGAGTCCTCGCGAGAGTTGACTCTATTCGGGAGCCAGCCATTTTGGCGTCCCTTGACACCACGATGGCGTTTGATACGCTGGAATGGTCGTATCTCTGGGCGGCGCTGGCTAGGTTTGGTTTTGGACCTGGGTTCAGCGGATGGGTGAAGTTGTTATACGTGGAACCACTGGCGTAGGTGGTGGTGAATGGTAGAGTTTCTGCCCCCTTTTTGCTTGGTAGGGGCACACGGCAGGGTTGCCCCCTGTCCCCGCTTCTTTTTGATCTCGCGTTGGAGCCCCTGGCGGCGTGGCTCCGGTGGGAACCCTCCATGACGGGTATTCGGTGGACACCGACGTTTGAGGATCGCGTGTCACTCTACGCAGATGATATTTTGCTCTATCTCACCTCCCCGCGGAAATCGTCGATAGTGCTATTTGATGTATTGAACTCCTTTGGTCGCAATTCAGGACTTGTCATTAATTGGGTGAAATCCTGTGTTTATGTGCTGGTTGGCGACCCCCCTCTTCTCCCGCGTGGCTGTCCGATTCAGATTTCACATTCTGGATTTAAATATCTAGGTATCCACGTGTCCCTCGATCCTGCGGTCTGTTATGCTCTGAATCTGTTGCCCCCGCTCCAGCGGCTGCGGGCCGATGTTGCTCGTTGGCGTAGGCTCCCGCTATCGCCGCTTGGCCGGGCAGCCTTATTCAAAATGATGTCTCTTCCACGCTTTTTGTATGCATTGCAGAATACGCTGGACATGGTGCCCGCCCGATATTTTAGTGAGGTAGAGAGCTTACAGAGGCAGCTAGTTTGGGATGGGAGACCGCGCATTGCTCTCGCTAAATTGACTCTACCGTGGTATGACGGTGGCATAGCTCTCCCTGACGTTAGACGATATTATTGGGCGTCCCAGTTGGTGGCGGTGAATCATGGGACATACGGCCCGGCGGTGAACCCCGCGTACGAGATGGATAAGCTACTGTTGCCGGGCAGAGATTTCAATAGGGCGCTTTATTCTACGAAGGGAAGTACTAAATTGACCGGTCCTACGAAAAATGCGGTGCGCGCCTGGCACTGCGCCACCGCTGCTACGGGATGGACGGGCCGTCTGTCTCGTGCGACTCCACTGTATGTGTCGGATGCACTGGGAGGTTTATGGCGTTCGAAAGGCTTTGAGAGGTGGGATTTGATCGGAATTAGTCGTGTGGGGGATCTTTGGACGAAGGGCGCCTTTAAATCGTTTGAAGCTCTTCAGACGGAATATAAGCTGAGCGATAGGGAGTTCTTTCGCTATGCGCAGATGCGCCATGCGCTACTTTCCGCTTTCCCGAATCCTGCAGATATCCCCGAAGCCTCCCCGTTGGAGGATCGTTTGCTTGTTGGTTACCTGCCAGATAGTACTATTTCCCTGATCTACAAAAAATTGATTAATACTCGAGCGGACCTTCTCACACATTTGTGAGAGGTCTGGGTCGCTGATGGCCTAGAGTTGGATGATGAGGACTGGGTCGCGGCCGTGGCCTCACCGAGGGAGGTTGCTATACCGGCGCGCCTTCGATTTGTGCAGTTGAAGATACTACATAGGGTCTATGTCACCGGTCCCCGCTTGCTTCACATGGGCTACACAAGTGATGGTTTATGTCGGCGTGGTTGTGGCTTGCTTGGTACTTTTCTTCATATTCTGTGGGAGTGCCCGAAGGTGCTACGTTTCTGGACTGGTGTGCATGCAGTGATGGAGGAGGTTACGGGTGTGGCGCTGCTCCCTGAGGCTCGGCGATGTGTGTTGAATGTGTGGGAACCGACTGACTGCGATGTGGCACAAGAACGCTGGGTGACTTTGGGCAACATGATCGCTAAATGGGACGTTGCGCAGCTCTGGGGGTCCGGTAGGCCCCCCACAGTTACGAAATGGAAAGAAAACATGGATTGGTGCATGTTCCGAGAGAAGACGGTTTACGTGGCCAGAGGCAAACCTAGGGCATGGAGTAAGATGTGGGGTCCCTGGAATTCCTATCGGGGGGATATCTGCGCCCCCCCCCCTTGGTGGTCGCACCAGACATAACGATGTCCCCTTGACTTTGATGTTCCTGGTCGCTTTGCAGGATTGATGGCCGATCCTCTCCCTGCCCCCCCTGCCCTTTTTTCACGCGAATAACTGTGTAATTGGCTGCGGTGTCGCTGTTGTCCCCCGCTCATGAGAGAGCAAGTCTCTGTTAATGGAGTTCTTTTGCCTGGTATAAGTTTCTTTTTGTTGTTTTTATTTCTAAAAGAGTTAATAAGAAACCTCTCTGTATTGCTGTGTTCAGTTGTGGGCGGCTGCAGCCGTTATGCGTGGGGCTCGCTCCGGCTCCTGTGATGTTGTACTATTGTTTTCCTCCCTTTTCTCTACGTTAGCGGCCGACCCAAGCGGTTGTAGGCCCATGACTGTGAATATTCGATGTGTAAATAAAGGTTTAAAAAAAAACAATAAAAAAAAAACACAAATATTATAAAAAACACCTATAATAATACACAATACATAATTTCAGCATAATTAAAAATAATGCAATTCATCAAAACAGGACATAACATAACATCTTATGACACTTTTACCACAGAGAACCCTAAAACATAGGGAGGACGAACAATGATAGACAGTATGCTTTGTCTTTTAACTCAACAATTCCCTGTGAATAATTTTAGCAAGATAAGCCTGTATACATATACTCTATTTTGTATCTATAGGTCCAACTTGTCCTCTGGATAGTGTATAGAATTTCTTCGAGTCTGCAAAAGAAGTACAAGAAGAAGTTCAAATATCAACTCCCTTTCATTCAGGGTATAACAGTCAAATATACCACAAAGAAAAGTGAACATAATGACTGTCTTGATAAAGATGGAACAACCAGTTACCCATCGAAACGCGTCGGCGCATTTCTATACACTATCACGAGGACAAGTTGGACCTGTGGATCCGAAATAGAGTATATGTATCCAGGCTAATCTTGCTAAAATTATTCCCAGGGAATTGTTGAGTTAAAAAACAAAGCATACTGTCTATCATTGTTCGTCCTCCCTATTTTTTAGGGTTCTCTGTGGTAAAAGTGTCATAAGATGTTATGTTATGTCCTGATTTGTTGAATTGTATTGTTTTTAATTATGCTGAAATGATGCATTGTGTTTTATTATAGGTGTTTTGTTAATATTTGTGTTTTAATAATATTCACGTCACTGCAATCCAAGATCCGAGGGCTGTGGCACGGAAAACTGATTGTCCCACCTAAGGCTAAAAAGGCTCAGAAACTGATGATGAGTAGAATAATGTAAAATTAGACATGGAAACTACATTAGAGTTTATCATTGTGATTAGCTGCAGCTTGTGAATTATCCCCTCCAGAATGGCTTCTGTCCATCAACTATCTGAATATCAACCAACACATTCACAAACATCTTTGGTGGGGAAGCACCCTCCAAGTTCTCATTCATACAATCCCTAATGGATGAACATTGGCCATAAAAAATGAGCTGATTTGAGCCATCTCCCTGAAAGATAGTGTATACCATGGCAACAATCACAAAAATATGAATGTCCTCACCGGAACACATGAAGGTGTCACTCAGAAAGAGTTTGCAAATGACAAGTAGACTAGAAGAGAAGATGAATCCTTGAAGAACAGCCACATCTCGTGTCTGTCTTTAATTACTAATGTATTGAATTTCCTATATTTTTGGAGCATTACTATATTCTGGAAGCTTTGTTTTTCTCCATTTCCTCTAGAGCCTTCTCCAGACATACAGTAGTTGGAGAATATCAATGGTATTCCAACGTGTGTTGTTCAGTTTGCAAACGCAAATTCTCAGTGCTTACTTTGGCTTTATTTAGGGACAATGGAATAAAGAAAACTCAGGATTAGAAGAAACCAGTCAAGCATGTACAAAGTTGGTATTTCAAAAACTTGGGTTAGACGCATTTTTGATTATTACTGTGACTGGGGTGTGTGTAGGAAATATACGAACCAGTAATGGGATTAGTAAATGAGTTGACCAGGTGATGGGGAAGGTGATTGAATAGGTTTTGAGAGTGGTGTAGCAAAAAACTAATTAAGGGCATGTCAAGCTGTGTAAGTAGGGGGGTTATAAATTGAGTAAAGCCTGAAGCTAAGACACCATTGAGGAATGCTGAAACTGTGAGTTTCTTAGGGCCAGTCACTCAGATGCCAAAGTGAAGTCTCACCTCAGCAGATGTGGATTCCAGATAAAAGGCATAGGTAACTCACTACATTGACATTACTTAGAAATCAGGTAACCTGGGACAGAAAATTGAGTGCCAGTAAAAGAAGGGGCAATGGGGATTATTATGAGAATGGGCAATGCACTAAATAAGGGTTTCTGAGGTAATTCTCGTATGGAGAAAATAATAGATCAAAGGCATAATTAGAACATCTGAGTCGGTGTACAGTACAACATTTTGCCTCCATCCTTGTAAATCCAATAAAGTGATGAACTGGAGGAACCCCTGTCCAGTGAGACGTACTGTAGTTCAGACAGTCAGCACTGCCAAAAAGCCACTGACATAAGCCTCACTAATTACTTATTTTTAGGCCAGACACAAAATAACTTGCAGGGATTTTTCAGGTAATATATTTGTCAAGTTAAATATGTGTCATGCCATATGTATTATGCAATAACAATGCTTGTCATCCACTTCCATACATAGCTAAAACAGACCTAAAAATAACTATAATTGCCTGGGAAATGGAAAACTACTAAGTTGAGTGATTGAGCAGGCATTTTCTGTTTCTTTGATTGGTAGTCTGATCGCCTTCTACACCATATGTGTTTTTTTTAATCACAAATGGCATTATGGTTGTGCTCTGCTTCTCTCCATCTCCCTTCATGATTTGGTAAAGACCAGCAGCACATAAGGAACATTAAATTGAAGATGGAGGAAGGCAGACAAAGATGGCGTCTCCAGAATGAGAATCATCTGTGACTCATCCACTAACCTGCTAGGTCTCTCCCCATAGGCTAGGAATATGAACGTAGTGACATCACTAATGTTTCTAGATGGTTGTGTTGCAGTCCAAGACCCCAGCCCCACACAGCATACAGTTATTATTGCTTTACTTGATTACATATGGGTGGCGTGCATCAAACAAGACCTGGAGGCAGTTGTTCGACCAAATATTGTAGTAGTTCAGCTACTTACAAGTGAGGAAGACTGTTGGATGTACCTATGTGAGTGAGCGGTGTATCCGGCGCAAGAGCATTTTACACATCTGGAGAATTAGAGGCACTAAGGGGCATATGTATCAACATCACCATTTGCGATTCTCAAATAGCGATTTTTAAAGAATCGCTATTTGAGAATTGCAAAACGGGATGTATTTAAAAAATTGCAAACTTTTTGCGATTTCTTAAAATTCCTTAATTGCGATTAGCAAATTGCGAAATCGCAATTAAGGAATACCTGCCCATTCATTTCTATGGGCCAGGAGACCCATAGGAATGAATGGGAAGTAATTCTCAAATAGCGAATCGCAATTTGCTAATCGCTATTTGAGAATAATTTCAAAGGTGCAAGGGTGTCATGATGACACCCTGATGCACCCCTGAACTTAGCATGTGTGTGCATATGGCGCACATACATGCCCTAAGGGCATGTATGAGCGCCACGTGGCACTTTGTAAAATTCAAAAAAGTGCTTTTTGAAAGGAAATCGCAAATTACCACCAACTGGAAGTTGGTGGTAATTTGCGATTTCTTAAGGATAATTCGCACAACTTGGGTGCTTTTTACATATCATTTAAGAAATCGCAATTTGCGATTTCTTAAATGCTTACGCAAAATGAAGAAATCGCTAAATTAGCAATTCCTTAATTTTGCGATGGGATTTGGCTCATACATCCCGATTACCGATTTTTTAATCGCAAACGCTGTTATTTTGCGAATCGCAGCGTTTGCGATTAAAAAATCGTTTGATACATATGCCCCCAAATCCTTTAATTTATGGGGGGATAATTATATAATTCTCTAGGTCCTCCAAGTAATATGTAAGAATCATCTAAACAAGAAAATTGACAGTTTCCTAACTCAGAAAGGTCGAATTGCACAAGAGTCACAGCTGTGGAAGCTCCAGCGGCTCATTTTGGGTAAAAGCATCAGTTAATGGTGTGCCATACGTTCATCACATGCTTTCGGTTCAGGATGCAGATGGGATGCCCATGTGCAGATGCCTTAAATATTGCAAAATTAAACCGCTTATTACATCACCGCAAAAACACCAATGCGTGGATATTCAGAAGCAAATACTGCACTATTGCTAGCTATTCTTTTATTTATCCTTCACCTTTGTAATGTATAGCAAGTGACAGTTTTGTGGTTGGCTTCAATTTCTCCTCGAAAGTTATGTTTCGAACGGGTTGGTTTAGAAAAGCATAATAGATTACTTTTCAGTGGATCGTCGTCTGCCTGCTCGAGCGCTGCCTCGTGTTTAGACAGAGATCTAGCTCACTCATTCAACTGTTTCCACTTGTTTTCAAATCCTTTCCTCAGACCCACGTCCCTTCCTCTTCTTGGCAGAATTCTCAGGCAATAAGTTATTGCTTGAAAAACCACAGGGCCCTTCAGTCCATCTCATGCCGTGCGCAGTTTCCAAAATGGACTCCCTGCACGGCTCCTACGGCAGAATCAAGTGACCCTCAAAATGTACGCGGGTAACACAAAAAGACACTTTCAGCAACAACAAAAAATACAAGCCGGCAGTCAAGCTGATATCTCCACTTGCCTGGGCCGTGAATTTATCTGGACAATACATTGGTTCCTTGGTCTGAATTGAGCCAACCCAGAATGTTCGAATAAGGCAGGACAATTTATCTGCCTGCCATTCAAATGGCCCGCCAATCAAGTCACATCACCTTGCACCGGCACCTGTGAGCCCTCTTTTATTAACTGAGCTCTCAGTCTTTGCCCAGGCCACTGCACAGGCCAAGGGCATCAATCCGCAGCTCTCCATATGCCAGAGAAACCTTCTACTGCTCTGACCAACCACCAGTTGGAGTTCACTGGATCACAGGGAAGCTTGTGATAGCTAGGCCTCGTTCTTAAATCATTGTTTACCCCCGGCTCCCGAAGAAGAGAGTCAAGTGGCTCTTTAAACAAGTAGTGAGCATTTGTCTACAGCTACAGAACCACAGTTAACCCTTCCCTGGAATCACTCCACCAGCTCAGTGTAAGTGCAAGAATAAAGTGCAAACTTAAGGCCCAGGATACCCAACAGAAATCTGTGTTCAAATCTTTGTAAATCTGGGTTTGTGTCAAAATACATGGGTGGAACGCCAGTGCTCTATCCAACCAGCGCCTACCGACTCAAAGAATATTCCAGCCTGCCTGCATGTAAACGCCATATACGTGGGAGCCGTAATTAAACAATATCCAAAAAGAGATCCTCCATTCGCTGACTGGCTTTCCACATCCACTTCTCTGCATTTCACTGCCCGCGTGAAGTAACCACATGGAGACATGTTTATTCATTTTCTTAATAAATTGATATATTGGTATGTCCAAAACCCAACAGGCGTGCAAACTTCTGCCGATCTAACACTCTACACCTCCTCCCCTGTACCAAGTGATATCCACATGTTCCAGATAGCCATGTGACCTGACTTCAAGAAAGCAAGCTCTGAGGACCAAAATAGCTAACAGGGCAGCTTTACCCGTGATTTAAACGAAGCATGCTGCTTCAGGGTAAATGAAAGCCTTGCACATTAATAGAATAACATCTTAGGTTCTTGTTTTACAGAGTAAACCTTTTTTACCTTTTGTATTTTGAAAAATACTGTGTGATTGAGTTTAAATAATAAATATTCTGAAATTGGCTTTCTCAGGTTTGGACGTTTGCATAAGCTGCATTCTAAAGCCGGCTCATGTCATTCCATTTGACCCATGGCTTGAAGACTAGAACGGAGAAAGTTAACATAGAAAGTTTCAAGATTTCCCCAGAATTGCTGATACTTATGGAAAGGGGGAGATTATTCTAAACCACCAGTCCTGTGATGCAGATGTCAATTTTGAGGACAGTTGAATTTTGAGATCCATTGAGAGAGTGCGATGACCCTGGAAACGTGTAACAATTTTGACATGCTAGTCTTGCACAGAGGTGCCAGCACCAAACATGGTAGTGGACTGGTATTCTAAATTGGGTGGTTGGCCGGATGCCATTTCTGGTACTATCACACCCACTCCATGGTCTTCCCACTAGAGAAGTCAGTAGTAGCTCTGCACCAGGATCACCATCTTCCCCCACCCTCGAAATGGGATGGGACATTGCCATTGTTTAGTGAATGTTCAGTTGCTGCTCATGTCAATGGGACCCTCTTTCACTTCATGATCCATTACCAAACTTTGTCAGTTTTCACTGCCACACCACAACATAATGGAAACACCTACAGCAAGTTCTGAAATTCAACAGCTCTGAAAAGCATTGGTCCAATCCTTTCTTTAATTCACTATTTCATCAAGTTTGTTTGACCTAACAACCCTCACTGTTGTTAATCCACAGTGTTTTGTGAAATAGCTCTGAAACAGTCAAATATACGACTGTTTGTGATGGAATGCACTGCCGTAAACCTACACACTCTTGCGTTCAGCAAGCTAGGTTGCAGTTCTCCATTCCAGGCATGCACTCACAAGAGGAAATTCTGGATAAAACCTTCAGCTTCTAGTTGAGTCTGAAAATGTATTGATTAAAATCTGTGGATCATAGAAAAATAGCGGACGTGGTCGCTAAATATTAGCTAAGGAGTTGCGCTTCCAAAGGGAAAGCACTCATGTGTATTGCCTATTACAGGTAACAAGCAGGTGCAGGCTTGAGTTTATGAGGTAGAAAACAGGTGACATTCTAAAGTGTCAAATATGTTCAGTGTTTGTACAAGTGGAACGTGTCTGAAGATTTATTATTGATAATTTATTTAGTATGTATAAGTACAATGTTTCTGAAAATGTAATATTTATGGAGTTTTACTAGGCGCTCTGTCACTTCAGAGTAGTGTCTTGGCGCTGGTGAATTGACCTGAACAGTAAAGTGGCACAGGTTAACTTGAGAATAGCCATAGGTTGAAGAGATTCCTGAAATTCTGATTTGATGGTTGGTCTCGGATATTGGTCGGGATAGACTTCCACATTCTCATGCCTTGGAACCTGGAAGCAATCTTGCCTGACGTCTTGTAGTTGCATCAGGGAACAAGGAAGGTGCCATTTTTCTCTGATCTGAGATTACGAGAAGGTGTTTAGGTATGAATTTTATCATGAAGAAAGGATGGAGAGGAGCCTTGAAAGATCCTGTGCATAACGCTAGCTGATTTAAAAAGAATTCTATATTTTACTGGGAGCCAGAAAGGTTGAAACTGGTTCAAACATTTTTTAGATCAAGGGTGGTGTGAATTATGGCGTTTTTTATTTTCTGTAGGTAATATATTGGATTGGCAGATGGAGCAAGATGGGCAGAGTTCCCATAATCTAGACCTGCTTGTATGAAGGCATTGCCAATGGTGGTTTTATGTTGGAAAGCGAGAAGGGAAACAATGCACCACAGCATACATATCTGTAGGAAGCAGATACGGGTGAGCTTTACTGATTTGTCTTTCAAGGTTAAGATCGGAGTCAAGAATGATACCAAGGTTTTTGACTGATTTCACTGGTTTGGACAGCTTCCTGATTGGTTAGGTCAGAGTATACTGTCCCCGACCTGCCCATAATCAACAAGGGATTAATCTTGTTGGTTATGGGCAGAATTTCTGATTTACAGGAATTAGGTTTGCGGTACTTGTATTTCATCCACGATGAAACAACGGTAAGAATGGCTGGCAAGCCATTGCCAGCAGAGTAGGGATTTTTGATGAGGTTAATGGTGATCTGCACATCATCCGCTTAAAGGTGAGTAGTAGCCATATGGTAAATGGTTGTACATATATATATATATATATATATATACATACTGTGCTAATCCTACGCTTACAGACTTTGATAGAAAAGCTGACTTTTGAGGTGAGCAAATGTCAGGGGTAGCTTTTATTAATTTCAGGTTGGCTTGGTTGGTATTTTACCAATTCAAAGCTGTAATACTGTGCCTGGAGTGGTAAAAGGTTTTTGTCATTTTACAGCTCGGCTTGGATAGCACTGTGTTAGTCCTATGCTAAAACAATTTGCTATAGAAATGGCAAAAAACTTTGTCCCTTTCTATTTTGGCGTGGATGGCACTGTGCTAATCCTACGCTAAAAGACTTTGATAGAAAAGGAGACATTTGAGGTGAGCAAATTTAGAGCGTCGCTGGTGTTGAGAGTACTCTGTACAGGAGCTGCTTTCTACCTAAACTTGAGAACTACCCAGAGTTCTCTGCTTCGTATTTGCATATTGTATGCTTCACTCTAAGCCTGTAAGGGCATTGTTTTAACATATATATATACATCAGCGGCTGGTCCATACGAGCGACAGGGCGGCGCCCCACCTTTAAACTGCTAACTGTCTGCAGTTCGGCAACGGAATGTAAGCAGACGAATTGACAGCTTTCAATTTGTCTGTTTACATTTCCCGGGCCGGGCGGGTAAAAGTGCGCATGCCAACGCACAGCGCATGCAGGGGAGGGGGGGGGGGAGACTGGGGCGAGCACTCAGAGCAGGAGTCCAGAAGATGGTGGTCTGACTGCGCATGTGAGTGAGGAGCGTGCGCTCCTCACTCACATTAAAAACCATTAGGTATGCTGCGCATGCCTAGTGTAGCGTGCAAGTCTCTGAATAGGATCCTGCTCGGGCGGTGACGCGTTTTACGCAAAGTCGCCACATGCCCTATCAAATGACAGGGTACAAAGTAAGTAAATAAGGGTCAGCCGCCTCCTGTCGCATCCAGTCTCCTGATTTGGCAGTTTAGTATGCAAAAGAAAAGAGCGGGGTTAGTTCCACCACGTTGCAGAGGACACCAGCGGAACCGAAGGAGAATGGAGATGCCTGGTAAGTTTATTTTTTTATTGTACTATTCATTAAATTAAGGAAGGCCTACTGGCTAGAAATTGCTGCCACTCAGTCTACTCTAAAGCCCCCATATTTTAGGGAACTCCATTAGTAATACCGCACCCGGGAGTAACGATACCACGAAGATGGGTGTTTAGGCAGAGACTTTTGTTTATGCCCGCATCCGAAGTAGAACGGAAAATAGAATATGGGATACTGAAAGAAGTTACTAGAACACGATCTTTAAAAATGCGCTTTGCTTTCTCTGTTGAAGGTATTTTCTAAGATGGTTTCATTTTTAGTTTTTGGCTTGAAATTATCAGTTACCGTCTCACTCGCTTAAGGCCGCTGGCTTGTAACACGTGGGTATATTAGTGGCCAAGCTTTGCTCACTTTTAGCAAGATCTTGCACGTCGAAGGCTTTCCGTACACAAGACACGTTTATATATGAAATATGAGACGCATTCTAAGGCACTGAATGGTCTGTGGTGGTTAATTAGTTACATGAAATGTATGTCTGCCATATTATGGGGTAACTGTGCATATGATGACAGACTGATGTGTGATGTGACACTTTAGTATATAAAAGCAATGGCAATCATTGATGCAGGTTGTATTTTGAGTGTATATCCTAGAGAAAAGTGATGTCATTCTGTGGTTATACTGAATAGGCAGCTACCAATATCATTTTCATGTGAAATCTTTTTTATTGATGTCACAACTACGCTTTCACAAGTGCCTTATTAACCTTCTTACTTTCTCAAATTTGCTTGAAAATGCACCATTTGCCACATCTTTTTTCAAAAGGTTCTCAGGGGAAGAACCCTCCTCCCGCCTCCAACCAGACTTTATGACAGTTGGGCTAGCTCACTACGCTCGCTTGATACACATCAGTCACGCGATTTTGTTTACGCCCACCACTTTCAAATGTCACCAGCCGCCCCTGTATATATATATGTATATGTTAGCTAAGCTGAGGGAAGCACTAAATAAGACACCACATGCGGGTGAACAGACCGGGGATCCAGACCAGGCGTACAAAACTCTTCTATCCGGACTGAGGCAAGCCTTCGATTTGGTGGCAAAGAGAAAGGATAATGCACACCATGAAGGGTGCTCCCTGGTATACGCTAGAACTCAGAGGGGGAAAACAGGCCCTTCGTCAATGCGAGAGGCACTGGCGAAAAGCATACGACCCAAACTCCCGGGAAAAGTATAAAACATCACTAGCTCTCTATAAAAAATTAATCATCAGGTCTAAATCACTGTACTACAAAGAGAGGATTAGGGAAGCGACAAACGTCCAGAAAGAGACCTTTAACATACTCAAGGAATTGAGTCGCACAAAAGAACAAAGGACTGTTGTAAACCAAGCAGAATGTGAAAGGGTACAGTCAAGTCAAGTCAAGTCAAATAGTTTATTGTATATGATTACTTAAAATCGTGACAATTTACACTTTAAAAAAGTATTTATCTTAATCTTCCATTGAATACTACTTTTCAGTGTCATGGTTACCAAGATTTTAAAATCTGAATAACATTATAATCCAAATAAAATGTTATCTAACAGTTTAAACGATCTGTGCGGGTTCTATTAAAAGCTTCCAGAAGTGCTCAAGTGTCTGAAAAAGTCCAGGATTAATTTTATCTAGATCCTGTTCGAGATAAAAATGTCCATTTTAAATTCCAAACGTAACCATTTTTCTATGTTGTTCCCGTTATCCTGTGAATTATGAATTTTTTTCCCGCTTGCTGTTTGTGCTAGTGGGCCATGTATGAGACGCCCCTGCCGTTCTTGTTCATGCTTTATTCGTGGCTTGCCTTAAAAGTTTCCTTACTTTTGCCAGGTATTTAACACCCCGGCAAGCCAGGATTATTGAGGATCCTTCCAGCCAACGTATCACTGCTTGCCTGCAAATGCGAATATTAAATTCATTAAAAATTGGTTTCTTATATCCTTAAATGCTGGGCAATCACAACGCAGGTGTGATAGCGTTTCGTTACAGAAGCCGCATAGTCAACAGTGTGCTGCTTGATGGTTGCTTTGCCAGGACGGTTGTAGATCTTTCGAATCATGCATACCCAAACGGTAGTTGGTGAAACTCTTTTTTAGCTCGGTACTGAAATGTGTTAATAAATATGCCTGAGGCTTTATTGATACGTAAAAGTTAATCACGGTCCACCCATGTCTGCGTTTCAAGGTTGTTATTTTGTCTTCTAGGAAAGACTTCTTCTTTGATGTTTTATTTACCAATTTACCAAAAGCTACCCGCTCTAACTGGCTGTCCCAAGTTGTTTGTATGTCAAGTTTTGCTAATGATTTCCTCAGGTATGCTCTCCATGAATGTGGAATGTCTTGGTCCATCTGGATTTTAATTTCTTTCCAGCATGTATTGTTCAATGACCCCAGTTCAGATGCGCAAAATTTGTGGCATAGTTTCACGAAGCCGCTCATGCTCCGGAATTTCTGATTCTGAAGGCCAAATTCCAGCCGGACCTGAGCTGGAGCGGCGGACTTTGGTAAATTAAAAACAGCTTTGTAGACCTTTTTTTCTGAAGATCGTTTAGCAGTTCCACCTCTTTGCCGCACCAAACTACTTGGGCGTATGACAATGTCGGTCCAATTTGTGCTGCCATCACTTTTAGAAGATGTGCATGACTCGGGCAGCCCAGTTTTCTATTCAGGAGTCTGTACGCAAAGATTAACAATTGTGCGTTTGCTTTTAAGTCCATTTTGTGTTCTTTGTGTGTTGAGCCTCGCCCTAGTTTTTAACCGAGGTATTTGTAGTCCAATTGTTCTTCTATTGGAATCTCTTTTATGTACCATTTAAACTTGTTTTGTTTTGGGTCAGCATGACGTACAACCTTGGTTTTGTCTTTATTTATTTCCAAGCAATCTCTGTCCAGATAGATGACTAAGTTTTGATCGCTCTTTGTAGCCCGATGGGGCTTTGACTCAGTACCACAATATCGTCTGTGTACTGTAGGAAGGGTATTGGCTCCTTGACTAGATTCGGCGGATGGCAGTTGGCTTATTGCATGTGTTTACTGATATCTGCCATAAATAAATTAAATAGGCTCGGGGCAAGGATTTCTTCCTGACCAAGGTTAAAAACATTATTGTGGAAATAAGCAAGACCGGTATTACTCCCTGTTCCCTATTAGTAGTAGACCTACAAGAGCCCCTGGATACCTTGCTCTCCACCTTCCCGACACTCGATTCTAAAGGCCTAGCCCACATTGTGCCCAAAGTAAAGTCCGGATCCACCGAAGATCCCTGTCCTCCTCTGGTGTTTAAAAAGGTTGTCTCGGCAGTAGGGTCAGAGGTACTATCCCTACTAAATCTCTCTCTAACTACAGGGAGGGTACCCCAAAAATTTAAAGAAGCTACGGAGATCCCTTTGCCAAAAAAAGCCGGGGCAGACCTGAGCAATCTGAAAAACTTCCGACCTATCTCTCAGCTACCTTTCTTAACGAAAGTCCTTGAGCAACATGTACTCAAAACTCTCTTGACCTTCCTGGAAGAACATCAGCTGCTACATACACGACAAGCAGGCTTTAGGGCCCACAACAGCACTGAGTTGGTGATGCTCTCAGTGCTGGACGAATTGAGGCTAGCAGCTGACAAGCTGATTCCCTCAGTACTGATCCTACTAGACCTCTCAGCCGCGTTTGACACGGTGGACCATGCGCAGTTGCTGGCCCGTGTCCGGCGGCTGGGAGTTAGTGGGATGGTGCTTCAGTGGATTACCTTCTTCCTGGAAAACCGGTCTCAAAGAATCCAACTAGGGGAATACAGGTCTAGGTAAGGTGCCCTACACTGGGAGGTCCCACAAGGCTCAGCGCCATCCCCCCTGCTATTTAATATTTATTTTCAGCCGCTGGTCGAATCACTGGCAAAATTAGACTGCCAGGTGTTCAACTATGCTGATGACACCCAGCTAATAGTTTGAGTCGATAACTGTCCCCAAGCTCAGCTCAATGTCCAGAACATCCTACGGTTTACCATGAATTGGATGACCTCGAACTCACTGAAAGTGAATCCAGATAAGAGAGGTGCTGGCTTTAACTACAGAGGCCTCACCCTGGTCAAATCTTTTCTGGCCCCAAGAGCTCAGTACCGCCCCGATACCAGTACCAGTTGTAAAAAGTCTTGGCATCAAATTAGACACCAAACTCACCCTAATCAATCAGGTGTCGGCGGTAGTGGGGAGCTGCACAAGTCTGCTGTGGCAACTCCGAAAGTTCGGTGTCCTGCTGTCATTTTCTACCATGCGTACCGTCGTGACAGCCCTAATACTGTCACGTTTGGACTACGGTAACACAATATACATAGGCCTCCCTCAAAAACTCCTGGGGAAACTCCAGGTAGTTTTAAATGATACAGCAAGGCTGATTTTTAAATCTCCATGAAGAACACATGCCACCCCCCTGCTGAAACAGTTGGACTGGCTCCCCATTAGGCAGAGGATCAGGTTCAAAGGTCTATGCATTGCGCATAAAGCCAAATATGGAAGGGCACCTAAATACATTACAGACCACCTGAAGTCTTCTGTGCCTAGACGGCACCTCCGATCATCTGAGGCCAGCTTGCTGGTCTGCCCGCGTTTTAACAGAACCGCCCTGGGAGGACGGGCTTTCTCAGTCGTGATCTCCCAGCTCTGGAATAGACTTCCTGAAAATATACGTATGGAACCTCTGCTTCTGCTGTTCAGGAAAAACTTAAAACCATCCTGTTTGCTGAGGCATTCGGCTAAATCCATTCAGTGCGCTGACTACACTTGGGACCAATGGACCTCGGTTCACGCTACTAGCGCCTAGAGACCTATGGTGATTGGCGCTCTGCAAATATAATCTAACAGTAACAATATACATATATATATATATATATATATATATTCCACAACTTTGGCACGTTTGGGACCACTTTCCCAGGAATTTTCTCTTGCTTTTATTTTATTAAAATACACAAACCCAACGAGTTTCGGTCTTCACACAGACCTTGATCACAAGTAACTTCCCAGCAATCAGTGCAACTTATATTTCCTTTTCCCTTCCACATCATTTCCTGTTTTGCAATGCATGATGGTTCTTGCAGTCTTTTTATAGACCAAGGGAAACATTAGGATTAAAAGTGACAAAGTGTTTTTTGTGCAAATATGCTACTAAAGTGACAATGTGCAAAATGTGCAAACATTATTAAACGTTACAAAAACAGTTTTATATGAACATTTTAAAGGTAGAATTAATTATTGTAAAAAAATATAGATAGATAGATAGATAGATAGATAGATAGATAGATAGATAGATAGATAGATAGATAGATAGATAGATAGATAGATAGATAGATAGATAGATAGATAGATAGATAGATAGATAGATAGATAGGAAACAAAAGAGGGGAGAGGGTAAAGCTTCCTGCTGAAAAAGGTTTTACTTTAGAAAAAAGTGGTCCTGACTGAATCGATCGATCTAGACACCTTGCTTGCTAAGGCAGTCCATGTCTCAGTCCTGAGATGGGAGCCTCCAGTTAACTGGTTTCAGCATTGTCAAGAAAACATGACGGATGTACACTACAGTACTCTAATGTTGAAAGGACATTTTAAATTGATTGTGGTTGGACACTGGAGTGGGAATTCAGAAGTACATTAGGAAAGGGGTCGTCAAGGAGGGGGAAGTTGGTGGAGACAAAATTAAGAGAGTCCCTGAAGAATCAGGAGGAAAAGGAGAAATACATCATTAATAAGAGAGAAGGAGACAAGATGGAGGAAAGTGAAGAAGCAGAATCCAGACCAATGACAAAGGACGAGGAGGAGGAATACTTGCACGCAATGAAAGGAAAACAACCCAGGGCAATTGAAACAACCTGTGCTATGAAGCAGGACCTAGCTGTCAGGGGCAGCCAGGCACATCCCTTGGTCATGAGGCCAGGCTGCAGCGTCAGGCAAATGTGGTGGTCTTGGTGGGAGTGAGTGGGGCAGTGAGCAGGTCTATGGGGTTAGGGCTGAAGGGCAACATTTTCACCTCTGCTATCCCCATAAACCAATTATTGATGGATGGCCTTTTATTGGTGACTTGGTAGCCCCTTTCTTTTTTACCCCTTCAACTACATGTGTGGAGGACCACAAAAACAGGTGAAGGGTATGCACCAGTGTGTGCTCTGAAACACTGGGAATATTGTTGACAACAATGTAGAACACTGCCAATTATCTTCATACCCACCAGCCCCTAATGGTTGTCTATCCTAACATTTCTATTTGGTTTTTAGTGTAAGAACTGGCATTTTCGAGACTGAAACCCTTGCATCTTAGAGAAGCCTTCAACAGGACATGTTTTCGGACTTCCTGCTAGAGCTCCACCCCTTCCTCTTACTTGATTGCACCGGCGAAATATAGTTATAATATAGCACAGCCTATATCAGAGCCCAGCCACCCACAGGGCTATACAAAAACAGTAAAGAGAATGAAAAAGCAGTATCTTTGGAGACCTCTATGTATTGAGTTACATTGTGTAATTGCCTGATACCAAATTAGTCCTATTTAATTCTGGGAAACTGTCAGATATCAGCTCTCTAATGGCTTTTAGGCTTTCACTGAAAGAGTTCGAACTGTATATTTTACATATTACATATGAATAGTTTGAATCTCGCTCATCATTTTTTTAAATACAATCTAATATCACCAACTCAGAGATGACCCAGAGAGGGGAAAACTGTATTTCAGTTCTTAATGCTCCAACAGATGAACTCAGAGGCAGAATCTCCAGATCAAAAGCTTAACCTCGAGCGAAAAAAAGTTTCCACTTGTAGAGCAAGTGAGAGTGTTATATTTAGCAGATTGCTCATTTCCCGCCACATGTTCCTTCTTCCTGTTAAACTTCCTGTTTAGAAGGCAGGACATGTCTTGAAGACAGCTCTGAGGCTGCTGTTTATAATTTGTATAGGCCACTGTGCAGATCCAAGAAGGAAACTTTAGGTTGTACTTTCGCTTGTCTATGAAATTAAGTGAATGCACTGAACGCAAATGAAGCAAATGTTTACCTGTCAAATACTGGATTCTTGGAGGGAGAGCATTGTATGGCCCTTAATGTCAGGATATATGCAGGAGTATGGAAGCAGCTACACAGGGCAGCATTAACAGCAATCTGTTCAAATGTAAAGAGGCACTAAGCAACTGATATCTACACGTTTACACTTTTTTATGGTTGAGTACGATTGTAGTAGACTGCGGAAATATTTCAAATTATTGGAAAAAATACCGTATCCCATGCAGACACACGTAAAGTAAAACACATTTCAGAGACTAGAAACCTGCTTGCAATAGCTGAGGGCAAATCACAGAATCCCTTCCACAGCTTCACTCATCTACAGAAAATGTAAACTATGGCAGCACAAAGGGTTCCTCAAGCTTGGACATTTGAACACCGTCACTTGAGTTTTTTATTTTTGTTTTTTTTTAGTTTTTTTTGGCATATTTGTATAGCCCGAACTCGACCCGAAGGTATTGGAGCGCTTTACATAGCACCGTATTTACATTACACATTCGGGCACGGGGAGATTAAGTGATTTGCCCAGAATCACAGGATGTGGGCGCGACCTTGAGGCTCGAACCCTAGTTTCCTGCACCAGGGGCGGCAGCGCAGCCGACGGGATTTTCAAAATGGATGCAATCGGTAACCAGAGTCCACTGGGTGCGCTCTGGTTACCGATTGCATCCATTTTGTCTCCCAAGGCGTTTGTGCCATATTCATAAGTCACTCTCTGGCGCCACTCTCCCATCCTGTCTGCTCATGCCATCTACACATGTTGTATGTTCCCTTGTGTCTCTCCATGGGGCTACCAGCGCACGGATTCATGTTTAGGCCTCAGAGGCGTAACACTGAACCTCGCATCCCCATGGTGCAGGGTGGCCCCGGGCTCCCAGCTCGTGGGGGCCCCAGGAGCCACCTATCATCTTTACTATCCATTTGTTTGATATTTCGGAACATACTGTTTCCTAATCACTGACTTATGTTGACACCTGAGATCTTAAATAGGGCTCCCGGTTTTATGGTATTTATTTTTTTGACATTTCCGTCTGTATTTATCTGTATTAATTGGTTGCTAATATTTTCTGTATTTATCCTTTTTTTGTGTGTTTTCTGTATAAATGAAAGTGCAATGGGTATTTTTCCACATTTATTTAACTGCTAAAATATACTCACATTTGAATTTTCAAAAGGTTACAGCAGTATACAGTGCAATGGCCTTATCTAAACACACTTGCATTGTAGAACAGGGTAAATAACTGTAGATCTGCACTAAATTAAGCTTAATTAGGAAATGTATTGTCTTTTTTCATCTTCCCTACCTTTGAATCTGTACACCTACTGACTTGGCACTCATTATTGCAAGAAAAAAATCATCCAAAGAAGGCTTATTTTCTTTATTTTTCTTTATTTAAAAATAAATACAGACAAGAAAATAAATGGTTTTCTGTCTGTATTTATCTGTAAAAATCAGTAAAAACGGAAACCTGGGAGCCCTAGTCTTAAACTAGGATAATAATTTCCATGTTTGACTTTTCAAACCAGAATAGTAGCTTCACCAGCCCATCTGCGTGCAGGGTCGGAGCACAGCATCATCTGCAAAGAGAAGTGGTGAGATGTGAGCATCTCCCAGCAGGGGTAAGTGAGCCCGATGCTCTCTTTACATGCTCCATACGTTGTAATGGATGCAGAAAACTGTTCTTGGAAGCCTGTGATATTAACATTACTGAGAGATTCCACAGTTTTTATAAGTGAGCCTGGCCACATTCCAACTAAGACTTGAGGGACATTTCAAAGGTAGAGATACCGACACATTTCTTCACCAGTCCTCTGCTAAGGAGGGATTTCCTTCTCTACGATGTATAGTTTGCAGGGATCTATAGTTTCTTCCTAAACTCGGCAAGTGTAGGGGCACTTCTGAGATGGTCAATTGGCTCTTCAAGGTACTGAAACTATTTTCAAAAAGCATGAGATTGTGGGGCTTATTTATATGCCCCTTGCGACACTTTTGCGCCGCCGTTGCGTCACTTTTCGTGATGCAGCGGTGGTGTAGACAATGCACCATGTCGCGCCATATTTACAAAGAGACGTATGTAGGTAGATGCGTCACTTTGTAAACCCCTGCGCCACATTATACCTGGGTCAGGTATAATGTATGCAGGGTGGGCGTTCCTCCACAAGAAAGCCACTTCTAGGATGCCACTGCGTCAAAACCTTACACCTGCCTCATATCAGTCATAAGGGTGACGCAGTGCAATAGGTATAAGCCTCCCCCATGCAATGCTGGGATTGTGTCATGCTTACAACACAACTCCAGCACTGCGTGAATTTTGCGACGGCAGATACGTCAGGATTCCTGACGCATCTGTCAATCCTTGCGATATGGAGCGCCATACATTAAATACGGCGTATCCATGGGGTCACAAGGAGTGCACAGTGAAAAGTGTTGCACAGCTGTTTTAACACAGAGATGCAACACTTTTCATAAATGAGGTCCTGGTTTTTAAATCTTGAATTTCAAGTATTAAGGAATACTTTTGTATATTTACGCAACCTAGGATCTGTAACTTCTTAGTCAGATACTTGGTTGTTTTCAATTTTAATTGTATTAATTTAATTTTAATACTAAAAATTAATATTTTATAGCAGTGTTTTTAGAATACAATACTTTAAAGTGTGGTACAGCATGGAGGAGAAACTCCATCAGGAGTGGTGTATTGTCATGGTAATCTGGGTTCTCCATTTGTGAGCGATCACCATAATGTCAAGATTCAAGAAGCAAGGGAACCCCAATGCCAATCCCCCTATCTCCTCCCTAAAATAAGCCTAATCTCTATCAATACCCGGGTGTATGGATTTATACTTTCAAGGGAAAAGGAGGGAGAGAAAACCAGAGACATTCAATTAGAATTCAGTCCCTCTGGCTTGCCTAAATTTTCAAAGCCTTCGAAGTTGCCTGTTGTCCTGGACACTGCAGCACTATAAGAAGTCTGCACATCCACATAATAAATAAAGAATTAATAAGAAAGAGTTTAGGACACCTTTCAGTATTTTTACAGAATATGGAGGTGCTAGAACAGCATTCACAAAATGAAGGCGAACGGAACAATAAATAGGAAAATGTTTGGAACAACTGTAAAATCTGACTTCAACAACAGCCACATACCTTTATTTAGCACTTATAAGTACCCAGCATTACCCACTAATTTCGTCGTTCTAATGTGCATAGTAGTAAATGTCTATTGGTATTGGCCTGTACTGCACAAAAGAAGGATTTCACGCCAGAGCTCAATGTGCAGGTCGAAGTATGTGTGTGCATGTATGCGGTGTGGTCACATAACTCAAAAACATCATTGTGCGTCCATAGGGCTTCCATCTGACTCTCGTAGACCAGGAACATAACTGACATAACAAAGACATGTACACAGATGGTTATGAACCATGCTCAGTGCTTTATTGTAGAAATGGGATTCTTGATGCAGAAATAACCTCGCATGGCCACATGAATGGCTGTAGGCAATTCAATATTTATACTACGATAACCCAGCCTTAAGAGTGTTTGTGTCTGAAGAGCAGAGATCTCATTCATTCGATCACCGCTCTCAATCTAGTCCCAGTGATTGTCTGACTCTCATGAATAATTTTCGTGATCAGTTTCTCCTGGTTTCATTGGGACAAAGATCACATCTGCCATCTCTGCAACTTCAACAGAAAATAAACAATGCAGATGGTATTTGGTGGCCTGGCATAGGATCTAAAGGCTCCATGAAGCTCAAAATTCACTGGTATGCATGTATGTCAGCATTCCTTCTCTTGGCTCTGGTGCATCTCTAGCATAGGCCACAAGTAAGGCAGGCTCAGGGGCGTATTTACAAGCCACTTGTGCACTTTTTGTATGGGAAAAAGTGACGTACCGGCTCCGCAAGGGGCCTGTAAATAGACCCCTCTGTCTCCAGGATCAAGAAGTGGAGCCCTATCTAACTAGTCCTCACTCAGTCTGGTGGTGGACCCTCATTCATCTCCCTATTACTACCTTGATAGGACACCCAGGAACCTCGGGCTCCTCTCTGCCTCAGCCACGCCCACAGCCACAGAGCCACCAGGACCAGGGAGGCCCTTGGAAATCTGCCATCCAAAGGCTTCAGCCAGCCAAGGCTTTTTCTATTCCGCCCTTGGGTCACTCTGGGTCCCGACCCTTTCTCTAAAGGGGCACACCAGGCTAAGGCCCTACATAAACGATTTCGCCTTCCAACTCCCTCCCTGCGACCCTTTGGAATGTAGGACCAAAAAATGAGTTATCAAAGGATCCATTGTCTGTTTGATGTTTTAAGAGAGATTCTGATCCAGCTGTAGTAGATTTTTCCCATAGTTTAAACCAGTTGGAATAGAAGGAAAAGTTCTGCAGATCTAATAATTCTTCCATGTTGGCTCTTTCAATGGTTCATGGAACGCACATGCTAGTCAAGGGAACCAGAAGGAGGACCTTCATTTGCCTACCGTCTCCTAATGTTCATGCTATAAAACGCATATCATATAACATAGCATATTCTATGTTTCTCGCCCTTTTAGCACTTCGGGCTACAGAGTGTTGTTCGGCAAATGCGTCTTTCCCCACTAAGCAGCTTCCATGGGGGAGTTCAAGGAGTGGGGGGGTCTCACCCAGATCTGACCAAACTGAAGAGTCAAGTACGGTATGGGATGTGATGTCTTTCGCTATGGTTGTGTTGAATAGCAGCAGATGAGTCTTGTGACTTGCTGGAAGAGATGTATGATTTGGGTTGTGTGTGCGGTTGTGCCACAGTTGTTCTTTTCATCCTCCACCTTACCTGTATCAGCTGTGCTGGCAATGCGAATCGTTTTGGAGTATTGGAGGATCTTATAAGGAAGGGCATGACTAGTGCCCTTTCATGGTATCCTAATGAAACCTGTGTTAGTATAATTGTGGTGCCTAGCTGTGTTTGGACTGTGGGTGTTGTATAACTAGCCTAACGTGGCTGCCATAGATTCTGGTGGTCACTTCTGGTCCTTGAATACAGGATTAAGCAGACTTGTTTGGTCCCTACAGAGATCCTCTGAGTGGTGTTATCTGCCCTTAATTTGCCAGTTCCAATGTCTCTGTCTCCTAGTGTTGTCCCATTCAGTTTGGGTTGCCTCTGGCCTGGGAATCACAATCACCCAATTCTCTATCCAAGGTCCCTACTACTGTGGACTCTGATTCATAAAGTTTCTTGTCCCCTAGTTCTTGCTACTCTAGTAAAGATTCTTGTAGGCTTCAGCCTACTTAGAACTATTATTGATTTTGTTTCTGTGTTCCTGTCTAGCTTTCGATAATTTTGTCACCAAATGCAACAGTAAAACTGAGACTCATGGTTATAGGTAAAAGTATGGGCCCTCCTTCTCCGCAGCATGCTAGGGAAACAAAACATGCAAGGCACTTACCAGAACCAACAAAGACAAACGTCGCTGCCGGCATCACAGAGAGACTACTCAGCAGAGTTTAGTGATTATGAGAGCGATACAGTGCATACCTCTGTTACAGTGGACCGTAGGTACATGAGTGTGGGTTCTTTGACCCGCCACTGTGTGTTTTTGTGTGGGGGTTAAATATGGAAATCTTAAATAGTATGCACAGTGAGGAGTGTGTTATAAAATACCTTGTGGAGGGAATTATGTTGAGGCAAGAGGTCAAATCTTGCTCAAAACAATGAACAGAGGAAGATGAGCCTTACATCTGTTTATTCATAGTCTTTGCCTCTATGGAGCATGTGTCTTAGGAGTAGAATCCTCTTCCGGGCATGGAGGCATAGAAGGCAGCACCTATACACTTAGATTATTTCATGTACTGAAGATGGGCCAGGCCATTTCAGCCACCAAACTGGGGTGGGAGGGGCACGTAGCCGGCAGACAAACGTGCGAACAGGAAACTCAGGTTCATCCCCCAGATAAGCACAGTGACACCACAATGGTCTAGGAAGATTGGCCCCAATAAAGCAAACATAGCTGGAGGGAATACGCGTATTCCCAAAACATTATGAATTCAGATGCCACGAAGTTAGGAACACATAGCAAATCAGGACACAGCCTCACAGTACACGCAGTGATCATGCCCCCCCCATGCCCGACATCTGGACACGTTACCCACTGACTGGCCCACATTGTGTCCCCGCAAGGTCGAGGCCCACCTGCACTTGTTATCAGGGCCCTTATTTACTACTCCACAGATAAGGCCTGTATTCTTTTACCAAACAAGGTTCCCTGGAAGTATTTTTATGATATCCAAAAACTGTGTAGAAACTCGATCAGATTGATTGTACTTTGAGACAGGCCTCAGACCCTTTCTACAACTGTGCTCCCGGCTGAAGTGTTTAATTAAACTAATTGTCCCTGTTTTGCCAAACACCTCTTGTCTTTTGTTTTTTCAAGGTAAATCCATATTCAAGCAACAGTCTAAAAGGAACACAGTGGGGTAATTAATCATCTCACCAAATAGCCACAAATGTTCATTGTTGTAAAACCTTGTTAAAAAGAAAGGGATTATAGAGGTCCAGAGTTTACTTTGTTATACACCCATCATAAACTCTGGTAGTTGAGCATGTACCACAGGTGACCACAGGTCAAGCACAGTCCACGTTTCAACCCCAGTGTGATCACATGATTACTGATGATTGTACTGTAAGAAATGGACTACAACTGTTATATTCAATGATGTTATGGAATTTAATATCATGTTATGTTATGTCTATTGTGTCATTTTATGTCATGTCATATTATGTCTTTAAAAGCCTACAGTGCATTTAGGTACTTTATACGGCTTCGTAGAACTCTCGGCACTCTGCAGTACCCTCCTACATGGTTCAAGGATTTCCTTTGGTTGCTGTCTATGCTGTGATGTGTTGTCATTGTATCCACTCTGCGTAATGATGATTCTGTCCAGTGACCTCTTTTCAAATCTGTTTTTTGGGGTTTTGTGATTCATATCATAAACATTTGATGGCAAACAATACATGGAAGTAAGTATTGTCATTGTCGTTCATCTCTCTGAGTGGTGTGACTTCTCGAGGTAAACTCAAGCTGCAGTCAGGGTCACTATACATGTCGAAGGAGAAAGCGGCATCCATATAATTCTGAAGGAAAATAACACAAGTAGAATACACGCTTTTGTGAGGAACTGGATTATTGTTGCAGTACCCCCCCCCTACTTCTTGCCTGGGTATTGATGCAACTTTGACTGAGGTGAACTGGGTTCCTGCTAACCAGGCTCCCAATACTAACCCTGGGCTGACAACTACGCTTCGCCCACGTAGTGTACGTAGCGCTGCCTGCTTCGCAGTTTTCGAAGTAGGCGTAGCAGGCAGCGCCAACGCACACGAGGGCAAAGCATAGCTGCCTGCCGCCCACCACCCGCCTCCCGCCTGCCCTCCTTTTAAAAGATAACATTAATTTATAATAAAGAAAATTAAACACCACTTACCTGAAGCGCGGCGTCTCCGGGGCTCACTGTTCCTGGTTTCCAACTTTTCTGACAAATGCGCATGCGCAGGCGTCCGCGCATGCGCATTTCTCGCAAGAAATGCTCATGCGCGGGCGTCCGCGTATGCGCATTTGTCAGAAAAGTTGGAAACCAGGAAGAGGGAGCCCCGGAGACGCCCCGCTTCAAGTAAGTGGTGTTTAATTTTCTTTATTATAAATTAATGTTATCTTTTATAAAGGAGGGCGGGCGGGAGGTGGGTGGCGCGTAGTGGGGCTACGCGAAGCGCGTAGTGTGCGTATATTTGGGCACACTACGTGCTGCTTCACGTAGCCCCACTACGCCCACTACGCCCGCCCTTACCCAATACCAGTGTTTTTCCCCAAAAACTGTACCACAATTGGCACAACTTCAGCAACCCATGTAAGTCTCTAGTAAATGGTACCCCTGCTACCTAGGGCAATGGTACCGAAGAGGGTCCACTGGGGCTGCAGCACCAATTGTGCCACCCCTGAGATCCCTCACCAAGACTATGCAAGCTTCCATTACAGGCAGCGTGTCTTAGTGCAGAGAAAACTGAAGAGTCAACATAGTACACAGCCCTGTGTACCCTTTCCCCATAGACTGCATGAGCTATAGGTAAGTCACCCCTACTGCAGGTCTTTCAGCCCTAAGGCAGGGTGAACTATATCTCATGTGTGGATATATCTGCATGAGTAGATATAACCCTAAAATATCAAGTTCATTCTTGGATATTGTAAATTCACAGGGAAGCCAAAGAGAGTACATGGACTGGATACTTGTCATTACATGTTTCATAGCTCCATGATGGCTTCACTCTACCCTAAGGTGTTTGGTACCAAACATCTTGTCTTAATAAATCCTCACTGATGCCAGTGATGGATTTATTAATCAATGCACACAGGAGACCATTTCCAGGGTCCCCTCAAAACCTACCAAGCACTGGTGTGGTCTCTGACTAGTATCAGCCAGCTTGCCACCACCAGACATGTTTCTGACCTCATGGGGTGAAGGCCTGCACTCTCAGAGGCCAAGAACAAAGCCTGCTCTGGGCAGAGGTGCTTCATACCTCCCCCAGGACAGGGTGGCCTTCCAATGCGGGAAGCTTCAAAGGTGATGCCATCTTTGAAATGCAGTCAGGCAGCTCCAGCTAGTGGAAAATGCCAACCTCCCTTTCCTGCTCCACATTTGGTGGGAGGACAGCCCGCACCACCCCTACGGTAGGGTAGGCGATGTGGACACCACTTTTCATTTCCCTTCATCTTGGTTTAAGGGGGAATTAGTCAATTAGGGTCAGGGTAGTGCCCCTTGCCACAGGAAGTGGTCACTTAGAGGGTGTAGACACCCTAAAGGTAGGTAGCCCATTGACTACAACCGTCTACCCTTTAAAACCCCAAAATTTTGTATTTAGGTGGCATCCTGGACCCTGAACTCTGATTCAATGGACACAGAAATGAAAAGGACAAAGAAGAGCTGTTGACCCGAGGACTGAAGCCATGCTACTGAAAATTGGTGTCAAAACCCTGCCTGCTCCCTTAAGGACTCAACAATCTTGGTGTGCTGTTGTGTCCTGCAACAGTGAGGCCTCTGCGAACTTCAGAGCTCCTCCAGCCTTCTACAAAATGCCAAATAACTTTCTTGGCATGGGGGTACCGCTCCCCTGCAACCCGCAGGCACCAAACCACAGAATCCGGTTGTACAGACTTGCTATTCCTCGGCGACTCCAATGCACCACCCAAATCAAACATGGTACACCAGCTCCAGAGGGTCAGATCTGTCTCCCCACCAAGACTGGAGATACTAGGACCAACCGGAGCTGTGGCACACCAATACCCGGGTTACCACACCCTCTGCAGCAATCACCAAGACAAAGAGTCCAATCCAGACTCCAACTGCCCAGGAAGCACACGTTCAAGGATGTCCAGACCCCGGAGACCCACTGTGGCTTACCTGTCCCAAAATCACCTCTCCAAGCTGCCTGATCCATACATCGAGGACCTCTTGATGCGCACCGCCCTATCTACTCTGCACCCAGCCCACCCGGCCTCGTTACTGACAAACCAGCTGTGCTCCCGTGGTCCTGAGGCCCTTGTGACCTGCTCCCTTGAGTGGGACCCCCTGAGACTTACCTTTAATACACCTTGTGCACTGTGTTTTCAGGTGGCCTGTAGCACACCAGCTACCAAAGACCTCAGTACCCTTCTCCCAGCCAAATCTGGGACGCTCCTGAGAATCCGCTGGTGGAACATTGGGCCTGGCCTTGCTACCAACTTAAATCTGAAGGTAAACCTTGAAATCCAACTGTGAGATTTTATATGCATTCTTCCCTTTTATTCCATTGACTTCAATGGTGCGTAGTTGCGCACAGAAGTAATCCATTTTGCAAAGTTGAAAAATTCATAATTTAAAAAATACTTATTGTAGAACAAAATTATTGGTCTGAAAAATGACATAACAATCGGTGTTATTTTTATAAATCGGTCTCGGATTTATTTTTGAGTGTGTGTATCATTTATTGCCCCTGTGAGTACAACTAATGCTTAGCACTACCCTCTGATAAGCCTTACTGCTCGCCCACACTAGAGCGTTAGAATTATCTGCTTTTGCCTCTGCATACCAATCTTGGTCTCACTGGACTCTTTGCACAGTGTACTTAATTTTAGTGAGTGCACTATATGGAGAGCCAGCATCCTACAACAGTCTATGCATTTCAGATAGAGCCGAACATTTCATGCAAAGCAGGAAAACCCAAGCTCACTATAAACAATAACAACAGTGTCGAAATGTAAACCTTGATTTCTTAGGCTTCAGATGAGTGAAGAGGCCAGGTGGGCAAATCAATGAACTGCAGAACTTCACTCACTCTGTGGATGTCATTAGCTTGTCGGTGACCCCCTTCCAGTAGTCTTATCTCACAAAATCATACCACGTGGTCTATTCAGTGACATGTTTAGAGCTGATCCCTATTAGTTTGCTTTAAAGGTGCTTTATTTCGAATTAGAATTTGTCTGTGTGTGTTCAGGACGAGTAAGCCATAGCACACTGCATTGTAATATTTATATCACACTTTATACTCCTGCATGGCACAATCAAGAGTCTTCTTGGGTAGGTAGCAAGTTACACTGTACAGGACTGTGTTGTTGAAAAAATGTTGTCAACAATAGTGTGCCTATTTGGTAAGTGTTTGGATGCCATGCGTGAGTGAGGTGTTCTTATCTTGTCTTGGGGCACTGCACTTAATGTTACAATGGAGAAAATAGTGTGAAAGATAGACGGGTAGATACATAAATGTAGGGGGCTGGTAGCTGTACGTCAGTTCTGCAGATCCCTGATTGGTTGTGATTTCTACCTTCTAGATCTTTCTGCTGATTACAGCAGATTGGTGTCCATTTGGAGCTCTTATGTTTGTGAGGATAGGCACAGATTGGGATAACCAGGGGCACAGGCAGACATTAACTTGCATAGTTTGTGTATGCCATCCCTTTTGTGATTAACATAAAAGGCGAGGAGTGGTTAGGTTGATACAGGACAGGACTTGCAGGGATAGGCTATGTTTAAGTCCTCCACTTCACCAGCTGTTTTATCAGATCTCTTCATGAAAGCATGCATGCCCATTGGACAGAAAGTGCTAAGATTAAAGAGGATACATAATACAGTCAATTGGTGGAACCAGCATGTCTAGTAGAGTGATGTTTGGATGGAAATGTTATGGTTGGATCATATTGAGGTGGATGACATATCTTACAGGTAGAGGAATAGTAGGAATGACTCTGACGGAATTTGTTGGGGATGACTTTCGCTAAGCAACCAATGGGATTCACTCCTTTATGGAATACCTTAGATGTAGTTAAGTGGATGAATCCTAGGAAAACATTTTTAACACTCCAGCTTAGGTGGTGTAGGCTGTGTTGGTCTTCTCTGTGTGGTGGCTGTTAATTATACAGCATTCAATTGTGGTGCTCATAAACCCAGAGAGTATGTTTCCTTGGCATTATTTCAGCATCCTGGGAGGCTATCTTGGTAACAGCAAGGTTGTTACTTACTTTATGATTTTCAGGTGCTTTGGCATATTCTATATCCTGGCTGTAAGTGAGTATCAGAGTCTAGCCACCTGGACTGAGGACTCAGATTTGTCAATAAATGTCTTTTCGTAGGGAGATACAATTCTTGGAGTTAAACTTGAGTGTAGTGTCCTGTTTTAGGAGTATCTCTTCAACTCCAGTGATCTTAGCAATAATAATGGTCAGAATGGCTTGTAGTTTCCGATAGCATCTGAGATAAGATAGGATATGCCTCTGTGTTCTCACTGTGTAGAAGGTTTTCCTTGTGATCTCATTGATTTGCAGGGATCAATGTTAAGTTTGAAACCATTCCAAGAGTCACTCAGAAATGCCACACCTTGCCTGATTCTGCTGGTTGGGCTTCAAGTTCCTTGGGCCATATAGCTGTGGGATTGTGGTTCAATAGTCAACAAGTCATGATCTCAGTTTTGGCACTGTTAACTTTGAGCTGATTAGTCATTACTCATAAAACAATGAATGGAGGCAGTCATTCGATCTCAACGAATGAAGGTCCTCAGGATTGTCCATTACTGGAATGGATTGTGTATCATCCACGAAACAGTAGCATGAAAGATTGAATGATCTGATTAGGTGAGTAAGGGGTCATGTTACAGTAAAGGTTAAATAGGAAATGGCATATGATTGATCCCTGTGGGACACCACATGGTGGCGTGTGGTAGACGGATGGAAACAGAAGCCTGATTACCATGCATTGTTTGTTTTTGTGAAAGGTGGCTATCCATTCTGGAGCATCCCTGTAAATATAAAGAGTGCCTATTACCCCATGCTAGGTAGTGATTGCAATTCTCTGGAATTTGTGGCTGCAAAACACTGGCACCTCAAATCATCCCCCCATAGATTCAGATGCATTCTATGGCATATAGTGGTCACACCATTTAATTAAAGTTTCCCTGGCATAAGTTGACCTTCCTTGGCATATTGTGGGCATTTGTGGCATAAGGTAACCTGCACTGGCTTTACTATGATAAGTAGTGATGGTGACCCTGTGAAAAGGGTGCCATTATCAACATATTGTAGACTGCCTAATTCCTGGCATTATGGTACACCTTGCATATTTTGTGCACCCTTGGTGTCTGATTGGACTCCTTGTAAATGGTGGCCTCTCAAGACATTTAGTGGATAGCCAAACTATTTTAGTCATCCCCATCATGTGATTGTGAGGCAGATTATGGACATGTGGAACAGTACTTACTGTAAGTAAAACTAGTGAAAATGGCACATGGAAATCTCGGGGCCAAACTCCTAAATTTATTAACGGAAAAGCTGGCAATAGCGTTAATGACAATGTTTTGCTTGGTTAATGTAGTTTATTAATTCAAAATTATTGGAAAGCTAGAATGTAGTATCTCATGTGCAAGTATATTATTGATAATGGTAAGCTGATATTTGGTAACGAAGTAATTGCTTTTCTGTAATAGATTTAATGTTGATATTTGGGTGAGTCACTTATTGGAGATGTCCTTTATTTCATGCCAGAGTAATAGTAACATGTCTTTGATGTGTATGGCCATATCCTTCCTTCCTGCTTTTTCTTTTCATATTGATGGAGCAGGGTTTTGCGAAAATAAAACTTGCTCGGATTGAGCCCTCAGTAACATTCATTAACAGTGTGCTGTGAAAAGAAACCTAAAGGGGAAATGCTTTTGCGCATGTGTAAACTAATGCATGAAACTAGGTCGCAAATGCTCTTGGCTTTAAGAAAAATAAGACTAATGCTGCATTTGTGCACGCCAATAACGTTTGCTAGGAAATAATAACATGGGTTGTGCATGGGTTAGTGCAATGCTGGGATGGTGTGCAATGAAATTACATTTCATAAAAATAATAAAGTTTGTGTTTGTTTTCTGTAGAAAAACCAAGCATGGGCCTACTCTTCTGCACGCCAGTCTGGCGTTAATAATTGGTGGAGAAATAAAATTACCAAAAGAGGGCTTGGAGAGAGAAGAGAGAGCGCAAAGGTAGTGCGTGTCCTTCATAAAAATTTGTGTGACTGCCAAGCTACGGAGTAAAAAAAAAGATAATCAGTGGAAGCGAAAAACTTCCTTCTCGAGATAGCAGGGGCAAACAATGGAAGAGCAGAGACTTACAACATGAAATGTGCTGCAGGAAATATGTACTATGATTGTGATTCGAAGTTATTTCCTGGGAAGAAGCTGTTGTAACGCTGAAAGTTTAAGACAAAAGAACATTTAATAAAATAGTCATGCTGAGAGTGGTGTGACAGTACACCCCCATCCTTAGCCAATGAGAGACGGAGTTTATTCTCATATCGAAACAAATGCGGGTTGGACATTTGGGTTTTAGGGTATAATTGAGGTGCCCGGTGGGTGGAGCTTGAAGAGAAGGTGTCGCTTAGAGGTAGCGGGAGATCGTCGCTGTTGTCGGTTTGCTGTTTCCGGATAGAGGCCTACTTGCTTCCTGAATCCTCACGTAATCTTTGCCACTCGACTCTTCTTGAGGGGCCTTACTGACCTTTGGCCAGAGGGTAGATTCCCCTGATTCTTACTTGGGTTAGTATAGATAATATCCCGAATTTGCATAATCATTTGCAAAAGTATTTTGTCTCTGAAACTTTTCTCTCTTCACCTATCAACTCCTTCAATGCATTGTTTATTTGACATGAGTTTGGTTCTGTACATTGCTAATAATGTTTCTCCGTGATAGTCTATGGTTTGCATTGTATGACGGTAATTGATGATCATTTTTAACACATTATTTTTCTATAAACATTATAAATTACACACTGAGTCTGTTATTATTTAGTAGTATTGATGAGTGCATATTATTGCTATCAACTAGTCAACTCCCAAAGGTCCACTCCCACAAACATATACATATTATAAGGAGAAATGCAGGTTCAATTGTGTATTTGGTAAGTTGGGTATAAACTTGCATCACACTGAACCCAGCGAGAAGGGATTAGTTGGGTAAAGTAAATGGGCCTTTGTTTGTGTAGGAATTATTGATCGCTGATCGCTGGATCAGTTTTGGTAGCAGAGGATGGTTAATTATTGATTAGTTTGGCAATAATAATTTTTGATTATTGATTTTTTGGTTATTAATATGAAAAGTTAGTGTCTTTGTTTTAAGTTTTGGAAGTATGGGTACGGAGTTGCCTAAGATCCCGGGATGATGTTGTATTAGCCCGGGTGGCCGAGGAATAGTGTGGAAACAGTATCACACTGCAGAAGTACTTTGTTGTAATATCGATCAGTGAAATGCTGTTGATGTTATTACAGTGACTCATTCAATTGAAAGAAGGTTGTGTGAAATAGTGAAAAGGTACGCTTACGAAACTTTGGCCTCACATCCCCAAAGGAGTACCAAGACCTCTTTCTGAAAGGAAAGTCCTCTTCCGAAACTTTGGCTAGTATCCCCAGAGGAGTATCAAGACTTCCTTTAACTTCATTGAGAGTAGAATAGCATTGGTCGATATTTTACTATAAAAGAAAGAATCTCTTTTTTGAATAATAAAACTGTCTCTTTTACTAGTGGAGAAGACAAAGTAGCATTGTTTTATGTTGTTTCTAACAAGAATTTAGTTAAGAAAACCGAAAATACAATGCTGTATTATTTTGTAAAGGGAGGCTCAGTAGCCGGAGAAATACAGACGTCACAAAAAGTCCTGCTGACATTGGTCAGGCAGCGGGCGCAGAGAGAGCCGTGATTGGTTGATTGCTATGAGCTGTGCTGATATTGGTTAGAATAGTGGATACATAGTGAGCCGTGATTGGATGGTTGGTGTGAGTCGCGCTGGTATTGGACGAGCGCTAGCAAATAGAATAAGCAGAATTACGGAAGGATTTTGTTTTTGTTTACTGAAGATATTTAGCATAAAAAGTTGAAAAATGAAGATGGTAAAAAGAATAAAAGATTTCTTTAAAAAAGATAAGTCGATAGCCACTGGAGAGGGACTTCCTGTACCTCCTTCAAGGTCGCCTGCTTCTTTTATGATGTTGGAACGTGGGTATCATACATGTACATGGTTAGAGAATTGGATGAGTTATACGGAAGATGATGGAGTTTTAGCTTTTACAGACCATGGTACATTTAACGTGAGGATTTTGGAGAATTTGAGGAAACAAATGAATTCATTAAAACCAAATACTAGACCTACACAGTATGAAGCGCTTCAGGAATGGGAACATGAGGTGTATAAACGGGAGAGAGACAGGAATGGAATAAGATTTCAAGAATATAATATCAAGATTTTCTGAGGCTAGATGGGATGATCAAATGAAAAAATGGAGGAGAAATGTGATAGCAGATTGATAATATCCAATAATAGTTGCTGAAGATCAGACTGGAGGCAACTGTTAAGAGAAAAACAATAACCTAGAGACTTCAGAACTAGAAATAGATCCAAATGAAATTGATGATGAGTTAATGCATGAAAAACTATTAAAAAGACCTCCACCATATCAGGAAAGGTCAGGGGAAACAATTCCAAATGCACCACTAATTGAAATACAAGTTCTTCAGGTTCAACAATCTCCGCAAGCTCCACAAGTTTCACAGGTTACACAAGTTCCGGTAGCCTCACAAGTTTCATTAGGTACTCAAGTGTTGCAGGAAAGTGAGATTGACAAGTTGAATAAGGCGAGAGAGGAATTAACTCAGAGAATTAGTTGAGTGTGAATGCAGAAGCATTATCTGTACCAATAACAATTGGTCCTATAGTTCCATTGTATGGTGAGAGTCAAAATATATCGAGAGTAAACGCATTGACAATTCCTGTGAATAATTCCAGGAATGTTAGTGGATTGGAACAAGTTGAGATGAGTACTTCATTGATTGATCTTCCAGTACGTGAAAACGTGACTAAAACACCCAAGAGAAGTGTACAGATTGATCCTAAAAAAATAGTGCAGAATGTCAGAGGAACAACTCCAGTGTCAGGGAGTTCAGTGAGTTCTTCACCAGAGGAGTTAGAGGCCTGAATAAGAGGAATGGAAAATAGTAGGTCCCAATTGAATAAAGATGTAGGTAGACTGAGAGTAGATTTGGAAGGAATAATTATTGCTACAATCAGTCCAGAGCAATTGAGTAAGTACCGAGATGAAGAGTTGTTATTTTTGTGTAAGAATATTACATGGAAAGCAAAGAATCTACATGAGAAATTGGCAGAAGCTTCACAAGAATATGGAATGGAGATAGAGAAATCAAAAGTTTTGCAAAAAACGTATAGACTGGATTTTACTGATAAAGATTTGGAGAGTTTGATTACGTCTGGCAAATGATTGCAAATAAAATAATTAATGAATACTTTGACGAAATCGGGTGATTTAGAACGGTGGAAAGGTAGAAGGGGCAAAAAAGAAGGAAGAAATGCTTGCAAGTAAAAATGCGTCTTTGTTTTCATTAAGAGAAACAGGGCAGGCTGAAATGGTATGTCCGATGGGAGAAGAACCAGGTGGTGGATATGTTCACGTTCCTTGGTCAAGACAGGATATATTATCCTTTGCGAATGATTTTCCCAGTTTGATAGAGAGAGCTGTCAAGTGGTATAAGCAAGTAGAGAGGTTTGTTAAAGTTTCAAAAGTTTTGTTGAAAGATTTAGATGGTTTGTTTGAGATTGTAATTCCAGCTGATTTATGGACTGAGTGTAAAATAACTGTTGAATGGTCCAAAGAACAATATCCTAGAGATGTGAAAACAGGAGCACCTTCGGAAGAAGTGATGACAAAATATAATCAAGAAATTACTTTCTTGAAAAGTAAAATTTCTCTGAAAGAAACAGATTGGGTTAAAATTGGCAGAACAACACAGGAACCCAAAGAATCAGTACATGCCTATTATGAGAGTTTGTTACAGGTGTTCAAACAGTATAGTGGTTTCAAGAGTATACGTGACAAAGATATGGGACATTTTGTACATAGGTTTTCATTTGGATTAAAACCTGAAATTAGTAACATGATTCAGCAACATTTGATTTGTTGGCAGAGTAAAACAGTTGATGAGATTCTGAGATATGCTAAATATTGTAGCGATGATATTGAATCAAGGCATAAAAAGCTGAAAGAAAAAATGATGTGGGCACAGGTAAAAGTGGCAGAATAGAGAGATGGAAACAATGCTTCTCGAGCAGTTTTTCAGATGAGAGGACAAAATCAAAATTCTCAGAATGATCAGGTACCAAATGGAGGTAGACGTAGAGGAAAGATGAATAAAGAAGAGTTGAAAAAGAAATTTCCTTGTGATGCATGCAGAAAGTTTGGACATTGGAGGAATGCGTGTAAATCTTTGTTAAGAAATAATGGAATGAATCAAAATTTCTATCCGCAGATGCAGAATGAGGGGGTTGTGAATCAACAGCAGCAACAATAGCAGCAGCTAGTTACAGCACAGTTACAACAAGTACAGGTGCCTCAAGCTCCTATGCCAAATAATGTGAATGCTCAAGTACAGAGATACAGTGCGAATGCTGGATTTTACGCAGGTGAACAAGTTGGTAAGAATCAAAATGTACAAGTGGTTTCACAATATTTGTTGGAATGTCCTAAGAGTGATTCAGACTCATCTCAATGACGGTGCCTGAGGGGGGAGGAGGAGTGCGTGCTTGGTGCATCTGTAGAGGTAGATCAATCAGGTTCTTTTGTGGATGGAAAAGTGGAAGGTAATGATATTACATTCCTTGTGGACACTGGTGCTACCTGTTCTACTGTGAGAGCAGCAGAAATTCCAAACCTACCCATCTTGGGAGAAACTATCCAAGTTGTGGGAGTCTCAAATAAATATAGTAAGACTCCAATAACAAGACCAATAGATGTTCATATTGGAAAATTCAGAGACATGCATCGATTTGTGGTATGTGATACAAGTCCGGTGAACCTTTTAGGCAGGGACTTGTAATGCAAAATGAATTGCACCATCTATTGTGCGCCAGATGGTATTGCTTTTCAAACACCAGATGAGGATGTTGCTTTTAAAATGAGATTTACCTGCAGAGTTGAGAAATACAGTAAGATCTGATGTATGGGATTTTATAGGAAAGGACATTGGTTTGATGAAGGGTGTGGATCCTATTCAGATTACAGTTAAACCAGATGCAGAATATCCAAACACACCTCAGTACCGGATGAGTCCTGAGATCACAGCAGGAGTGATTCCTTTAATTGATCAAATGATTGAGCAAGGTATTTTGAAAGAGATACTAGGTAGTCCTTGTAATTCACCTAATATGGGGATTAAGAAACAAACCGGAAAATATAGAATAGTGCAAGATTTACATAAGATTAATAAGATTGTAGTACTTTGTTGTCCAATAGTGCCAAACCCAGCAGTGATTCTACATCAAATTCCTTGTGATGCAGAATGGTACACAGTGATTGATCTGTGTCAAGCATTTTTCTCGATACCTTTACATCCGGATACCCAATATCTTTTTTCTTTCCAGTTTTGGCATGGTGCCTAGTTCCTCACGGGTATACAGAGAGTCCTTTGATTTTTAATCAGATTTTGAAAAAATGTCTGGAGTCATTGTTAATGCCAAAAAATTCACTGTGAGTGCAGTACATTGATGACCTATTGGTGGCATCAAAAACACGAGAGGCATGTGTGACAGACAGATACAATTGCCTTACTGAATTATTTGGCAGAAGGTGGGCATAAAGTGTCATCAGCAAAATAAACTTTTTGTGAAAAAGAGGTTCAATATTTGGGACACAAAATTGAGAAAGGAGTTAGAAAAATAACGCAAGACCGAATTACTGTGATTTTGCAAATGGGTCCTCCTAAGACTCAAAAAGAAGTTTGAATGTTTTTGGGAATGGTCGGATACTGTAGACAGTGGATCAGTGGGTTTTCACTGATTGCAAACCCTTTACAGAGGTTGACTCATAAAAATGCGGTTGATCAGATTGAGTTGGATGAAGAGTGTATGAAAGCTTTTATTGAATTGCGAGATCGTCTTTGCCGAGCACCTGCATTGGGAATGCCAGATCACATGAAAGATTTTGCATTGTTCTGTTGAGAGAGAGATGGATGTGCACTTTCAGTCTTACCACAAAAACATGGAATGGCACGTTGTCCAACGGCATATTTTTCTGCTACTTTGGATTCAGTGGCTGCAGCATTACCAGGCTGTTTAAAAGCAGTGGCTTTTACTTTTGTGAGTCTAGAGCAGAGTGAAGCAATTGTTATGGGACATCCTGTGAAAGTATATGTGCCACAGTCTGTTGAGATCCTATTAACAAGGACCCGGACTCAGCATATGACGTATAGTCGGCTGCCTATATATGAATGAGTGATTTTGGGTGCTGAAAATGTGACTGTAACGAGATGCACAACATTGAATCCAGCAACTTTTTTGCCAAGTTCAAGTTGTGAAGAAGTGAAGAATGAAGCAGATCATGATTATTTAGATGTGACAGAATTGTGCATGAAACCAAGACCTGACATAAAAGATACACCATCAGAAGAATCAGATTGTGTGATGGTTGTGGATGGATCTTGCCTGAGAGATTAAAAAAAGGTGTATTGAGTGTTGCTTATGCAGTATGTACAGTGGCTATGGTTCTTGAAGCATCCTGTCTAAAGGGGGTAGATTCTGCTCAAATTTCTGAGCTAATTGCTCTGACTAGAGCATGTATAATTGGCAACAATGTGAGAGTAACCATATTTACTGATAGTCAATATGGTTTTGGGGTGGTGCATGATTTTGGTCAGTTGTGGATGCAATGAGGATTTTTGACTTCTTCAGGATCCCCAATCCGTAACAGTAAACATTTTTAGGATTTATTGAATGCATTACAAATTTCCCCAAAAATTGCTCTGGTTACATGTTCAGCACATAAGTCAGGAAATGACTATGTGACAAATAGAAACAGATACACAGACCAAGTGGCTCTTTTCTGTGCACAAAATTCAATTTCAATCAATAGAGGGATGGAGAAAATAAATACAAATTGCCACTTGATGTTTTCTTCTTTGGAAACATGGGAAGAAATTAGACAGTTGCAGGCAGAAGCAAATGAGGAAGAAAAAGAAATGTGGTTAAAATCTGGTTGTAAAAAGAGAGCAGAAGATGAAGTGTGGGTGTATGTTGATGAAAGACCAGTAATGCCAGATTGTTTGCTCTGACAAATGGCAAGGATGTACCATGAAATTGCGAATGTAGGAAGAGATGCTATGATCAGACTTTTCAAGCAGTCATGGTATAATCCAAAGTTTAGGGTCATTGCAGAGAGTCCATGCCAGAAGTGTATAGTCTGCCAGGCACAAAATCCTGGAAGAAAGACAGTTGTTAGTTGGGGTCAAATTGGGAAAGCAGCAGGGCCATTTATTAGGTTACAGTTAGACTTCATTGAACTTCCCCCTTGTAATGGACTGAAATATGTGTTGGTGGTTGTTTGTTTGTTTTCTCGTTGGGTAGAATCATATCCAACAAGAAGGAATAACAGCTTAACAGTTGCTAAATTGCTTTTAAGGGAGATCATCCCCAGATTTCGATTTCCAGTCTCTTTAGAAACAGATGGAGGAACTCATTTCAATAATTAAATAATTCAGCATTAAAAATTGAGTAAAAGCTGCATTGTGCCTATTGACCTGTAGCATCAAGAGTGGTTGAACACATTAATGGCACTATTAAGTCTAGACTATCAAAGCTGTGTGCGTCTACAACACTGAAATGGCCAAACGCATTACCCCTGGTATTGATGATCTTAGAAGCATTTCTGCTAAAAAGACTGGATTATGTCCTTATGAAGTTTTGATAGGGAGAGCAATGAGACAAGCAATTGTACCAGCAAACAAACTGATGAATATTTCTGAAGATATAGTTCTTGATTATTGCAAAGGATTGGCTGATCTGGAGCATTCTGTGTCTCATCAGGTTGGAGAAACACAACCGGATCAAGCACATAATTTGAGTCCAGGAGAGTGGGTTCTGGTGAAGAAACACATGAGGCAGTCATGTTTAGAACTCAGATGGCACGGACCATACCAAGTAATATTGGTAACAACGACAGCAGTAAAGTGTGGTGGCTTGCCGAATTTGATTTATGCAAGTCATACAAGAAGAGTCCTAAATCCATTTGAAAGACAAGAAGAAGAGCAGCAACTGGTAAAGAAAAGAAAAGAACCAGAAGCTGAACGACACGAAGCTATAGAATCTAGTATTACAGATTCTGAAAGAGCTGAGCATGAGGATGAACCACGTACAAGTCGAATAAAGTGGGCACCAGCTACTGGGTCTCAAAAGACTGCTGTTAAGAACGTAAAAGAGAAAGTGATTGATGAAAATCAAGAGCAATTACAACAAAGAAAAGAACCGAATAAAAGAACTTACGAACTTGACAACGAAGGGGAAGAAGCAGTTCAAGTTAAGAAAGCAAGAAAGGGTGATGTGTGGCCAAAAGGAGTGAAAAGACTGAAAAACACTCTAGAGAATAAAAAGCCAGATCCCATAATTGAAATATCCAGTCAAACTAAACAAAGTGACTCAGAAGAAGAATTGGTACGAAAAACAAAAAGAATAAGCATTCCGAATAAGAAATATACAGCTCCAGAATGGACATATGTGGTGAAAGAAGAAATTGAAAATACATGTCAAAATGAGTAAGAAGCTGGTTCTGATCAAAGTGATCAAAACAAACTAAAGCCTCTTTAACCCCTTGCTTGCGGGTTTATTTCTCCCGCACAGCGGGAGAAATAAACGGCATTCGGGAACACGACGTCTCCCGGCCGTCGTGCGCACACGCCCACCGTAATGTACGACGGCCGGGAGACGTCGTGCGCACGCAAGGGGTTAAAAAGAACTGTGAAAATGAAGGTGCAACAATTTCAATGAAAAATATTTTGGAAGCTTCAGAAAGTTTAAGAAAGAGATATATAAAAAAAGAAAACGAGGGGGTAAAGAAGAGAGGCATAACGTGTAAGGATGCACTACTCTAGATGGTTTTTAGATACGTTTTTCAAGTCTTTTGAATTTTAGGGTTTTTTCCTAGATTTGTAATTTTTTTGTATAGTATCTAAAGTGGCAAAGGTAATGGAGACTGGACATCAAAATCATAGTTTTAAAGGCAGATGTATCAATGCTTGCTTATGTTGTATTTTACTACTAATGTTGGTGTGGTTAACACTGATTGTTATTGTACCTGTTTTAATGGTGACTAATCACAAAAATAATACTAATGATGTGGAAAGTGAGAGAATGGATTCTATTACTAAAGAAAATCTAAACACTAATATAGAAAAGATAGAAGATAGTATCTATCAGCATGATAAATCAATTAATGATTTTTCGTTAAATGTTTTTACTAAATTGTTGTCTGAATATGTTAAGACAATGAATGCGAGAGATTGTTAAGTGTGTATGCAATTACCATCATCTGTCTTAGAGGGGGTGACATACCATCACCTACCTTTAACTTATGGTGTGTCTTGTAGTGTTTTAACCAGTTTGTTTTATGAGAGGGAAGGATTAAAGTATTATTACTCTAATTTTGATTTAATATTTTCCGAAATTCCTGTTAGGAGAGATTTAAAAATTGTTTATGGTCCTGTTTATGAAGCAGATATGGAAGATTTTTCTAATAGTGACAAACCAATAGATTCAATAGATGCACATAAAAATAATCTAGCCTGTAAACTAAGACATGAAGAAATAGGATGTATGAATATGGTAGAAGATAGAAGACGAGATTTTAAAAAGAAAGCTGCTGAGCAAAAGTCTCATGTACCTCCATGGGCTTTCAGAGAAGGTGATTACAAAAAGGGTGAGACATATGCTGCCTTGACTCTAGATTTTCAACATAGAGGAAAACTTTGTGTGTTTAGAAAAAAGATTAAACTTAATAATTACTTCAGTGGTTCTAGTGAATGTGAGCATACTTTCTTGATAAAAGGAAACTGGGGATTGAAAGGAGGAACTGTTGTGTTTCAATTTAGATGCCCGTACATAGGTTTCCCTGAATCATGTCCTTATATAGGCACAATTCGCATTGCCCTTATGTAGGCATAGAATCCCAGTCCTTATTTAGGCATTAGCCATGCAATCCAAATACAGGCATGGTCATCTACATCCGTCCATCCCACGTAACAACGAGTTGTTAGAAACCAGACCCTTAAGCCGTGGGGACTTTCCCTAGCTAGGATTATTGATTTCTTCAAGAACTCATCTATTATGCATGAACTACTATTCCTTAGGGGTTCATCCATGATGTCTTCCTCTGCCCGACTTTAAGTCAATGCTAGCATTCCTAAACACCTTCCAGGTATAAATAAACCTACCCTTACCATGGCAAACCACGGCATGACTCGGCACGACTTGACTGCACGGTTCGCCACGGCAAGTTCGGAAGAGACCATATCCCGGCCTGATGCACTGACCAGACGCTGTCATCCCTGCTTGCAGAGAATCCAGCTTCCAGTGTTCTGACTCCCTTCGCGGGGTGTTAGAGTTTGAGACCCGGAAAGAGATTCCCACCTCTCTCAGTCTAAGGTATGGAGCTGATTAGAACCTAGAGGGACTCTTGGCATATAAACTTAGTATATACTTAGGTTAGCTACACTGGGGTAGAACTATTTAGAAGCATCAGACGAGTATTCACTTTTTAGCCTGTGTTATTTATGTATGTATATATGTGAATATATGTCATAGCTGAAAGACAATGCTAGTGCAGTATTATTTCTTCTTACTGCTTACGCTGTGCATATTATATCTTGCTTACTGTCTATTGATTATAACAGGTCATATCTCTTACACGAGAAATAAGACTGTTAAATAAATCTTTTTATTGAAACGCCCGTCTATCTATTTATGTGTAACTCTGGAGAAACTAAGCATGCACGATTGACTGAGTGAAACGGTTATCTATTGTTTCCACGATTCTGAGACGTGTTCCGATTCTAAGGGAAACAAAGTTGTCATGTTTATGCGGTTGTCAGAAACTAATCCCTTCTTGTTCATTCGAGAAGTTTCTATTGACCTCTGAGTTAGCTGGCACACAAAGTAATCAAGTTTAATGTACTCGATTGGAGCATACTGACCTTAGTCCTATGCAAAAACTATAGTGTATATTATTCCAATGCGCAGAGCCTATAAGGGAAATAGGAACTACACTACAGAACTGATCCTGTTTTTCCAGGAATTTATCATGTGTGTGGTAAGAATACCTATTATAGGTTACCTGCAGGTTGGTATGGATGTTGTTATTTAAGCATAGTGTTTCCTAAAATGTATCATATAGACAACAATATTAGAGTTAATTAAATAAAACAAGGACTAACACATAATAAGAGAGGAGCGAGTTATTCTGAAATAATGGGTGATATTTTTGGAGCATTGATACCTTCAGTTGGAGTCGTTCTGAATTCACATAAAATTAGAAAATTGTCCACAGTGGTTGATCGTTTATAAACAGATACTGCTGGTGGGTTCTTGATGATTGATACTGAAATGGTTGAGATTAGATCAATGGTTTTGCAAAATCGGCTTGCCCTTGACATATTATTGGCAAAAGAGGGTGGAGTCTGTAGCATGTTGAAACTACAACAATGCTGTACTTATATCCCTGATAAGAGTAAAAATCTTGAGAGGTATATTAGAAATATTACAGAACTTCATGAAAATTTGACTGAATTGAAGGTTGATGGTGCATGGGAGAAACTTGGTAAGAGTTTTTCTTCAGTGGGAAATTGGTTTTCTACAGTAGGGAGTAGCCTATTTGGAAAAATATTAATACCTATTACTTCAGTAGTTGCAGTGATATTAATGATTATTTTGATTTATAAATGTTGCAAATGTTGAATAAAATGTACATCAGATCTTAAACGTAGAGCTAGAAATAGAAAGAGAGAAGAGATAGAATTAGAGGACATGAGAGGAAATTATTATGAGATCATGAAGGACTTAGATGGAAGAATGATAAAACGAGAAAGAAGTGCGGTATTTTAAATAAATGGTCATTTGTATTTGCTGGATATTTTGATGATGTCTCAAAAACACCATCAAAGGAGTATTGAGAGAGCAGGATTTTGCGAGAATAAAACTTGCTCGGATGGAACCCTCAGTAACATTCATTAACAGTGTGCTGTGAACAGAAAACTAAACTAAGGGGAAATGCTTTTGCGCATGTGTAAACTAATGCATGAAACTAGGCCGCAAATGCTCTTGGCATTAAGAAAAATAAAAGACTAATGCTGCTTTTCTGCACGTTAATAAGCATGTTAATAAAGTTTGCTAGGAAATAATAACATGGGCTGTGCATGGGTTAGTGCAATGCTGGGATGGTGAGCAATGAAATTACATTTCATAAAAATAATAATTGTTTGTTTGTTTTCTGTAGAAAAAGCAAGCATGGGCCTACTCTTCTGCATGCTAGTCTAGGGTTAATAATTGATCAAGAAATAAAATGACCAAAAGAGGGTTGAGAGAGAGAAGAGAGAGTGCTAAGATTGTGCGTGTCCTTCATAAAACTTTGTGTGACTGCCAAGCTACGGAGTAAAAAAAAAAAGATAATCAGTGGAAGCGAACAACTTCCTTCTCGAGATGGCAGAGACAAACAATGGAAGTGCAGAGACTTGCAACATTAAATGTGCTGCAGAAAATATGTACTATGATTGTGATTTATTTCCTGGGAAGAATCAGTGTAATGCTGAAAGTTTAAGACAAAAGAACATTGAATAAAATAGTCATGCTGAGAGTGGTGTGACAGTACACCCCCATCCTTAGCCAATGAGAGACGGAGTTTATTCTCATATTGAAACAAATGTGGGTTGAACATTTGGGTTTTAGGGTATAATTGAGGTGCCTGGTGGGTGGGGTTTGAAGAAGAGGTGTCGCTTAGAGGTAGCGGGAGATCGTCGCTGTCGTCGGTTTGCTGTTTCCAGATAGAGGCCTACCTGTTTCCTAAATCCTGACTTAATCTTTGCCACTCGACTCTTCTTGAGGGGCCTTACTGCCCTTTGGCCAGAGAGTAGATTTCCCTGATTCTTACTTGGGTTAGTATAGATAGTATCCTGAATTTGCATAATCATTTGCAAAAGTATTTTGTCTTTGAAACCTTTCTCTCTTCGCCTATTCACTCCTTCAATGCATTGTTTATTTTAGATCAGTTTGATTCTGTACATTGCTAATACTTTTTCTATTTGGTTTGCATTGTATGACGGTACAGCATTTATTTCACATTATTTTTCGATAAACATTATAAATTACACACTGAGTCTCTTATTATTTAAAAGTATTGATGAGTGCATATTATTGCTATGAGCTATTCAACTCCCAAAGGTCTGTCGCCACAAACATATACATATTATAAGGAGATGCAGTTTCAATTGTGTATTTAGTAAGTTGGGTATAAACTTGCATCACACTGAATCCAGCGGGAAGGGATTAGTTGGGTAAAGTAAATGGGCCTTTGTTTGTGTAGGAATTATTGATCCCTGATCGCTGGATCAACATCCACGCAAGTGTTCCCAAACTTCAATACAAGCCTCTTCTCACCCTCATCGGCAACAGTGGCAACATGTAAAAATACAGAATTTTAAGTATCTTTTCTCTCAATTGTTGTGCTATGACCCCATCAAAGTCAACTGGTACCACCTACTATGGGCTCAACCTCTGTTTGTGTAGAAAATGTCATTTCTGCAAGGTACCTTTTCCTAGACAGACTAAGGACACTGTCCACTACAATCCTGTTCTGGTTTTTCCTATCACCAGCAGCTCACCTTATCACTCTCTCTACTACTTCTCCAAACTATTTCCTTTTCTCTCAGTTTGTAACTATCTTACACATCTCTTCAATTTACCTCCTGGTTTTCAGCTGTACTAGCATCATTCACAACAATACTTTTTCTGTGCATCTCTATAGGCCATCATTTTCCTAACATCCCCATAATGGATGCAATTTTCAGAGCCTGTGCCTCAATTCCAAACTCCAATTCCAAACAAACCAGGGATCCTCAGCCACCCTCTTCTCCACCCATCATTGCCGTTGCTCGTTTAGGAATCAGAAGGCCTCAACAAGGCATCAGCTGGAGAATTAGAGGAAAAAGGAGAAATCATTACACAACTTCCCTTCTAATACAATATATCACAATCAGTGCAGCAATTTAATAGTGGTAACCACGTAAGGAGTTACCAAAAGAGGCAGGTTAGATAAGGATGTCTCTTTTATGGCATGCCTCATCATCGGTAACCTTACCCCATCCAGATAAGACAGTCCTACCATGATGAACTCAACCTCTTTTAGAGAGAGAGCTTTTTATAAGAGGATATCAATCCATCAATGTTTGTTAAGCTCGGCATAAGGGTCTCAAGTGGCGGGGGGCTGCAGGTCCTGATGGGCGCTCAGGTTCAGTCAGAGAGCCAGGTCTTGAGATCCTTCCTGAATTGGCTATGGAAAGGAAACCAGTTTACTAAAATGACCTCAACTAAAACCAAAGATGTTGCTTTTTCTTAAAGATACCGTGTGTAAGATTAAAGGTTAAGGTGCCAACATGTTTCAGCATGTGCTATAATTTTAAATGGTCAAAGGCTTTCGTCAGGGCTAATAGGGATCCTTATCTAAATGCTACATTCATGCATATCAAATCTATAGAAAAAGGTGGTTTCACACATTTTTAGGCCAGATCCAAAAATCTGAGCAGATGCATAAAATGTCGGGGTTAGGACATCTCGCTTACACATGCACCACTTGTTTGACAGTGAAAACACAAAAGTGAAGTTTCAAAGTAAAAGCAGTGTTAGCACTGCAAATCAACTTGACACACGTGTGATAGGAGGCTACACTCACACTGTCGTCTAGTACTTACCCTAACTAGGGGATATCAATTCCTCATGGTTGTGACAGAGGAGACACCTTTGTAGCACACATCTATGTAGGATAAAAGTATTAATAATCTGTTCGTATCAGGCACTTTAATCACACAATCACATGTATATCTGTATTTCCATTGTCATCTGTAACCCTTTCGCACACGCTGTATGGATTGTTTTTTTTTGCTGAAAAGCAGTGCTTTAAATGGGCCGGTAATGTCTGGCACTGAGTATCGGCCCTTTTTTTCTATTTTGAGAGGGAGGGTACCAGCACTTCTTAAGACAAATGTAATACTTTTAATTGGAGAGTACCGGAACTTCTCAGAAACAAGCAGGTACTCTGTTACAGAGTACCTGCACTTCTATTTTTCCATTTCAAGCACTGCTGAAAAGTAAACTATACCGCAGGGTTATGGGCACGTCACCACAAAGAATAAACAAGGACTAAAGTGGAGTGACAGCAAAGGGTGCAACAGAGTGCTATGCACTAGCATATTTCAACTACTAGCCAATGATTCACCATGGATGGGGAGAAGATACCAAGGGAGGGTAGAGGCAAATTTAAAGGGGAAACAAAGTTATAAAAGGTAACTCTACATAAATACTGGATCACAAGGGACAAGCGAAATGGAGAGAAGAAGGAAGATTCAGGTGGGTTCACATTTTTATGATTCAGTTTGTCAGTATATTACCATCGAAGAAACATTGCATTTTTAAAGTCCTTGGACAAGGAATAATTGAAGAGAATTGACCAGGTTGTTAAAGGTAGCTGTTATCCTTGGACAAGATGCACATAAAGGGGTGGGAAGGAAAACACCATCAGTAAGAGGCAGCACAATGAATACAGTATTGCACAGTTCAAGTACACAGTGCTAGATTCTTCTGTTCAAGTGAGCGGTTGTAAGTTTTATCTTTTTTTCGTTTTCTTTTTCTTTAGCTTGCACAGGATACTTTAGGAGTTTTAAATATGAGTACTACTTTGTGCCAATCACCAGCAGACCAAGGCATGACATGTCAACTAGTCAGACATGTCACTATCACCACAACAATTAGCGTTAACCACATGAGAAGCTACCAATCCACGCAGGTGCACTACTCCCACTCAGCAACCTCTTTTCCCTTTAGAGATCCGATGATCGAGGGTAGTCTGAATGATAAGCAATTCCTATGGTATTCCCACTGAAGACCAGGCTCTAACCCCTTAGACTCCCCACTAGTTACCTAGTCATCCACTGCAGCTGTAAAAAACCTAATCAGAAATTCCAAAATAAAAAATGCAATAAAAATAGCCTTAGTTCAGCTGTTGTGGCACCTACTTACTTATTGTACACATACTAAAATGTGGTTGTGATGGCTCCAGTGCACTGGAAAGGTAACAATGTTGACCATATACCTCGTTAGTAAAAGCTCAAGCTGAAAACCCTGTCTTCTGTCATCTACACCCTGCTTCATTGCGTGCCTTCCCCTTACCTCCAAGACTTGCACGTGCTATAAAATCCATCTTTTATCTGTGATGTTCCTTCTTTTCTGCTGGTACGTTTCTGTTGTCTTACCTTGTCGTACCTTTTTGGGGTCACATCATTACCACAATCAAGAAGACGAGGTTGCTGGCATCTATACATATATACTCTGTAATGGGAGGGCCCTCTGTGTCATAATGGTGGATGCTCTGGCAATGAGAAGGCCCAGGATCCTACCTCTACAGCGATCCCATAGGCTACAACCTATGGGGCAAATTAATGGGGCATGCAACGCAGTGCAGCAGTCAACTTTGCTGAGGCACCAAGATTGGTCTGGTGCTGATGTCATACCTTGCACAAGGGCACTTAAAGATTGCATTGTGTGAAGCACGGCATCACAGAGCAAACATTCCTCCTTGTTTGTGCCGGCTTCATGGAGGCATACGTTTTTCATGCAAAGGCACGGTTTCGCTATCTTAGGAGATCAGGCTTTGCATCAGAACCTTTGAGGGTTACCGCTGATCTGCCCAAGTAACACTCCAGTAACACCCCCTTAGTGCAAAGTCAAGTGCAAAGGGATATTTGTTGCAAAAAAAGAGAGCACTCTTCCAGCACAAAATATCTTTTACATGGAAAGTAAATACCAATGCGTTGCTTTGCGTGCTTTTGCGTCATTTTCTGATGCACTCAGTTTTAGTAATGTGTGCCAGGTCATTTATTTATGGGAAGAGACAGTGTCTAGGAGAACTTTATAAGTTCTTTTGCTCAGGCTCTCAAGATCCCTTCACTATCGGAACCAAATGGAAACATATTTTCAATATTATATCGTTCAAATTGAGAATTCTTTCATTCTTCAAATTGTTATGACCATCATTCTTTTTTATGTACCTCATTATATGTAATTTTGCACTAAAAGGTGTATTTAACCAAATGTTCATAGCCCACAAATAAATGAGGACTACATAAATATGTTAAGGAATTTTATGATGGAAAGACAGCTAAGTCAATGAGTATGTACAAAGCATTCGAGCAACAGCCTTCAGGAATGTGTGATTAAAAAAACTCCAGAAACATATTTCATCATTTGCTCAAAAGGTAATTTGAGATAAACATCAGCATTTATTTCAGGTGAACAAAACTTCTGTTTGCGTCATCATGACACACCCATGCCTCACTGTGACTAACCTCTGAGACATTTGTTGATTTTGGCGGGCTCTTCCATGTTCTGTGTGTCTCTTACACCAAAGCACCAGAGAACGAGAACAAATAAAAAGCTTCCTACCGTTCTATTGTTTTGTACTTTGCTCCCCAGATGGGAAATCCAATTGTGGATTCTGCTTGATGAATCAGAAATTCCAGATGGCAATTAATGTCCTTGGATCCAATATCCTTTAAGTGCCCCTAAAAGTACCAAGATACATGCGGGATAGACATTGGCAAAGTAAATAAATGTTGCTTGGTATTTTGCATTTGTATGCCTTTGACATGTCTAAAGTGGCAAAGTCTTGTAGAAAATAATCTCTGTTTTAAATTCTGATTCAAATGCTTTCTGTTTTTTTAATGTGTTTTCTTTAAGACTGCTGTTCACAAAGCTAAACTTACATATGATTAAATCAACATGACTATGTTTATTTTTATACTTTATTTAAAGTTTTTGTAGAGCACAGACACTCATCCCCACAGACAGGGATATCACAGCCCTAATAACTACCATTTGATAACAGCAGATGTACAGATCTAAAGTTGGAAATCAGAGCTGCGCTAATCAGGGAACAGACATGTCTTCAATTTGCAGCTGCATTGTGGGTCATTCGAAAGCGTGTTTACAATCAGTCTGTGTAGTGATGAAGCCGGACACATTGAGGTGTTTCAAGCTGGTTTATTGAAGATGGATAGTTGAGACAAGAAGTAATCATATACAAACCCCACCAGGAGCAGCCAGCAGGCAGCTCAGCCCATCTCAACTGTGCCTTTCTTGAGAGACACCCAACATTCCACTGAGTATCATCACACTGTAACATTCTAGAGGCATTGCATGTGATGGAAGAGGAGAAGGACAAGTATGGACAGAGGTGTAAGATACTACATATCTCCATTTCTTCCCTAACCCAAAAACGGATTGAACAGTAGAGAAGTAAAACACTAGAACAACAGAAACTGGCAAAAGAGAAAAACTAATAGAAGGAACAGGAAGGTAGAAAGAGTGGGAGGAAACCACCGAAGGGTACGAACACAGAAATAAGTACTCATCCTCCCTTCTCCATAAAACAACGAGAAAGAAAATGGAAAGATAAACCCAAGAAGTACACAGGCAGGAAAAGTTTGAAAGAAGACGGGCATTGAAATAAAAAGAAATAGCAAACAGAGAAGCAGAGGAAAGAACAACAAAAAATCCTTCATACTACCCTATTAACAGCAATAAAATATAATGTAGACAACTTAGGAATAGAATTACAAAGTAAGAGGTCAGATATTGAGCAATAGAAAGGGAAAAACCCATATCGAGACGACCTCCTTAAGGGTCACACATTGAAAAATTGAGGAGAATAACCCTAGAACCTAGTGAAGGTTACATTGAAGGAACATTGAAGAATAGAGAGGGATGAACCCCCCATATCGACAACCTCAAAAGGTCAAACATTGAAAAAAACATTGAAATGTTGAGGCAGCAACAAAAATCGACAACCTCATAAAGTCACACATTGAAAAACATTTAGAAAACGAGTAATTGAACTGTTGAAAGTGACCATTTGAAACCGTGAGTACAGTGGTAAGTGCAACGCAATATAATCCTAACAAGGGAATACTACTGGAATGCATGCACATTGATAAGTGAATAGAAATACGCATTCTCTACTAAAGAATACTGCACGCATGCAAGTACATCGAGATAACAGAGAAATTGAACTCTCAAGAGAGAGTAGCTAAGGTCATATATATACCTCGTTGAGGCACATCGAAACATCACAGTATACAACCCAGCGAAGGATAAGATCTGAGGCAGCTGCAATATTATGCAATGTACAACAAACCCAAATATCCACGCATATAATAGAACAGGGTGAACTACCTTTTGCAATAGAAAATTGATTTGACGAAGCACACGATCATGTGAGAGAATGCATGTAAATTGAGAAGTACAATCCCGAACAGGGAATACTGTATTATGAAAATAGAGTAACTAAACACATGCATGTACATTGATATAATAGAGCAATCGAATCAGGGTGCATAAATGTACCCCGTTGAGCTAAATAGAATCGACTTGACCTACAATCGTGCACATTACATAAACAGTAACACTAGACCATTTGCAATAAAATTTGAAACCATGCATAAACGATAAACATCATTTGAAATTGAGCCCATTGAGGGGAATAACCCTATAGCGACAACCTAGTAGAGGCCAAACATAGAAAATATTGAGCAGAATCGAAAAATAGAGAAAAACTCCTCTTTGAAAAAGTATTGAAGACACTTGAGGGAAACCTGATCAACCCAAGAATTTGCATGGCTAGTAACAATACTAATAGAGTGTTGAAGTTGTGCTTAAACAATCCGACTCGAGAACAGTCTGAACAGAAGAACCATGTAGACAGACAGGAAGGCTCCCTCACTTGTACTTGCAGTCAGTTGATGATCCATAGGCGATCTCAAAGATACAATGTCCTTCGACCCAGAAGATTTGAACAAAAAAAAAACCTTTTATTGAAACACTACTGGAAGTGGTTGTAGATACGTGGCGCGAAAAGGCATGATCTGCCAACTGCAAGATGGCGCCAGGCCGCATCACGCCATGTCGAGTGGTTCCCAGCACGCTCGTGCTCCAAGGCATCTGCAAGCAGCATTGAAGGTTGAAGGTTGGCAAGAAAGAGGACGTCGTCAGGGATTCTGGAGAAGCTGCGCGTGGCACCATGGAATCAAAGGTGCGTGAGCCGCGTTTGAATTTTTGAGCAACGGCGTGACAGGCGGTTGAACTGCCATACGTTCAGGGGAAGTATGAAGCCCATAATGTAATTGAAATTGACTCACCCCATAAACCAATGTGTGCACAACTCCTATAAGTACAGGAGAGTTACAGAGCCCGTAACAAAATTGAAATAGACTCACCCCATAAATCCATGGGTGCACCCGTAATGTGGGTGGCAGGGAGGCAATATCACAGCACCAGATGTGCTTGAATTGAAGAAATTGCATCATAGATGTTCCAGCTCTGCTTTGACACTGTAACCAAGTATGTCGGTGAGTAGAGTCTTGATCCTCCGAGACACAATTAAAGTACAACAACTGGAGATGTGTGTCAGATTGAGATAAATGGCTAGTTGAGAAGTTGTACTTAGTGCCAAGCTGGCAGATAGGTTGATTCTTGATGCGCCTCACTGAAGACACAGCAGTGGCTGAATTGACACGCTTGAAAGGCGAAGTAGAGATAGAAACAGTTGAAAGGCGAGGTAGAAATGGACTCTCTGGAGTTGCAAGGAGTAAAAACCGTAAACATAGATTCTTGAGGCTTTGAAAGTTAAATTAACGAGCATGGAATATATATATTGGAAAACAACTTGACTTGAAGAGTAAAAACTTATACAATAGGCTTGAAAATAGATTTGAAAGCACCATTGCAATCCTTACGGGGAACACTGCACAAATTGAAATTGAGGAAATTCATCAATAGAACTTTCCAATCCCTACTAAGAAATAGTACACAAATTGAAATTGAGAACCACGAGTAGTAAAACTTTGCAATACCTCATGAGCATAATGCACAAATTGAAATCGAGTAATTTAAATAATGTTCTCAAATTGAAATAAGTTGATATGTGCAATCCCTACAGGAAATAATACATGCATGCAAGTGTAGCCTGGGTAAACTTAAGCAGAGGTCACTTGACATGCACAAATTGAAATTGGAAAATAAAGTAATGAAAAATTGAGAAATATATTGAGATGTGCAGTCTCTGCTAGGATAACTGCACACATGCAAGTGAATTGATATTTAGAGAACACAACGCATGCTCGTAAATCGAATCAATAGTGTAATAGAACTGTCTAAAGTGTGTAATTAGGATGCATGTGTGTACCCCATTGAGCTGGATTGAAATTACACAGTAATTGAACTATTGAGAGTGTGCAATTAGGGTCCATGTGTGTACCCCATTGAGCTGGATTGAAATTACACAGATACATTCCTGTGAAGGAATACATTAGCTAAACCAGGTACAAATAGAAAACAGGCTTATATACCATTAGAAATAAAATTGAATTAATAGTTAAATTCTTGAGAGGGCATAAACATATGCATGTAACCAGAGATACGCAACCCCAACTAGGGAGGACTACACGCATAATAAAACAGGTAAATGTGAAATCAACAGTGACATTGACAAACTCTACTAGAGATTGAAAGAGAATCCCATGATGCTAAAAATACAGGAGATACACTTGAAAAGTCATCTTAGACTCACAAGTAAAGTCAATAGTGTGTCTGTAACTGCAAAACAATGGTGTGATATACATTAATAGTACAGTAGTGCTAGTCGAGGTATGTGTCACGTAATTTAAACTTGACGACACTGACCCACTCGTAGACCTCAGACATACTCACGACCATGCACTGTTCTGAGTCATTGAAACATAATGCTCTTAGCGATAGAGTTGATGACCAGAGTAGCATGTGAAGTAGACTGTCTTGAAGGAGGAAAGCGAGAAAATAACACTTGCATTTAGTTGACAGAAGATCGAGCCAGAGAAAGGGCAAAGGTCTGTAGACAATCTGGAAGGTGCAACTTGTACTGACTCTTGAATACACTTTACTGTCCCGAAACAGTGCGAGGAAAACAAGGTAACTACCAAGAACACAGGAATAATGATCCCGAGCTGTAGAGAGTTGATGGAAAACCAAAATGGTGGCACGCTGCATCACGCCGTGCCGGGTGAGAAACGGCGCATCTGTGCACCAAAAACGTCGTAAGTAAAGAAACGGGCATCATTGAGGTTCGCGCAGAGCTGGAAAGGAGAAGACACAGGACATATCAAGGAGACCCTCGCGTCACAATGCAGGTAGGCGTGCGCGCTGGTAAGAGCTTGTGCCACGTTTGTTTTCTAAACATGAAAGTGGCAGTTGAGAAGCAGAGTTAGCCTCAGTGTAGAACAAAAATCATAGCCAAAATAAGGCTAACTTGACATTCCCACTTGCTCAAAAGGAACGGAAGCTGTGTGACACCAAACACATTCCGCAAATTAGAACAACTTGTAACTGGTTATAGAGATGCAGAAGTCCCACAGCATCTGTTTGTGGAGGTAGATGCGAGTGTCAGTGCCATTTCCACAGCTCACCTTATGAAGCTTTAATGTTGCTAACATCCACAGCAGTTTGAAAATACACCGTAGGTTGTAGAAATGAATCCCTGGGACAAGAACCTTTACCTTGCTTCTTGGGATACTGTATGCGCAGCAAGGATTGGCAGGCAGCAGGAAACGGAAGGTAGGAGGAACCTCACTGAAGGCAGTAGATAGGTTGTAGTAGAAGATACTTCACTTCCCTTGAAGTTGCAAACTCGTGCCAACACAGCTCCAGCACTGCACTTGAACTGATCCCCACAATTGTTGCCGGCAAAACACAGCATGTTGAGCAGTGTAAAACTAACACATGTTGAACAATGGAGTTCCCCACAAACCTTTTACGCTGGGCAGACAAGGGTTTCACCGCTGTAGAAGGCAGTACCACTAGGGATATGTTGGCATCTTATGAAGGCCCATTTTGTGGAATGGCAGGAAATTTTGAATGCAACCAACGTCCAAAAAGACGCCACAGACACTTACTTAGACATTTTGAAGACGTATAATTGCAGTGGTATTGAGGTACTGTTAAAACAGGAAAGCAGCAGGAACTAGTAGGCAATGGGAACTGGAGGCAACAGCGAGACGCAAACAGAAGGAACTGACATATTTTGAATGTTGTAGAGAACTTGATATGCGTAGAGCTCGAACTTCCTTCTTGACGTACTGCCGTTGAACTCCCTTCTTGAGGTGCTGCCGTTGAAGTATTGAGGTTGGAGTAGTGTAGAATAGGGAAGGTACTCCACTTTCCTTGATGTTCAAAATGTTCAGAACACAGTTGAGTTGAAGGGAAATCTGGCATGTGTAGGTTGGGGCGACCGGTGTGAGGTCACTGGTGGGGCTCAGATGCCAGGCCTTTGCTTGAAGATGAAAGTTTGATGAACTTTTGAAAATCCCTTGCCTTCTTGAAAATTGACTTTTTGAGTTGAGCACTTTGAGGGTAAGATCAAATCATCGCCAATAAAATGTAGTGATGAAGCCGGGCACATTGAGGTGTTTCAAGCTGGTTTATTGTAGAAAGATAGTTGAGACCAGAAGGTAGCTCAGCCCATCTCAACTGTGCCTTTCTTGAGAGACACCCAACATTCCACTGAGCATCATCACACTGTAACATTCTAGAGGCATTGCATGTGATGGAAGAGGAGAAGGACAAGTATGGACAGAGGTGTTAAATACTACAGTCTGCTATTCCCATATACAGTGCGTTTCCATAGTCCAGCCGACTGACTATCAGAGCGTGGACAACCGCTCAACCCCAGTCCATTGGGATCCATCGGAATAGCTTTCTGAGAAGTTTTAGAAGCCCAAATCAGCGGCCACAGGTAAATAACACCTGGTATTTCAGTGTGTAGGATTGGACAGTAATGATTACAAGATTGTTTTACTACTATTTTTGGCACTGGTGCAGTGCCAAGCGAAGAGGGCCACCAGGAATCATCCCATACGTGTTCAGCACCTCTGAAGAAAAGGATTTCAGATTTTTCTGCATTGAGGTTTGAGCAGTGCGCTGCCATCCTGCTGGCCACTTCCATGAGACAGCCTGCCATGTGTTTCTTGGTATCAGACTGATTGTCATCCAAAGAAATGATCAGCTGGGTATCATCAGCACAGGCACAAAGGTCAAAGCCCCATTTTTTAATCAGAGCAGCCAGAGATGCTATGTACACATTAAATAGTGGACCACCATACTTAGTACTGTGAGGGAGCAAACTATATTTGTCCAGCTGGAAAGACTGGGATCTTTTAGATAGAAATTAACTGAACCAGTGAAGGGCGGTGTAGTGAAACCTGTCTCATGCAACCTTCCGATAAAAAGACCGTGTGAGACAGTGTTGAATGCTGCAGATAGGGCTAGCAGAATCAGGGCCACTGCCTTTCCCTGATCAACCGTTAGTCTGATATTATCAAAGACTGCAATGAGCAAGCAAGTTATTATCCTCCAAGATGGTTGATACCAGACAGTTGACCAATTTTTCAGAGGCCTTAGCCCTAAATGGCAGCAAAGAGATATGACGATAGTTTGATAGTGTAGATACATAAAGGCCAGCTTTTTTGGCTAGTGAGAGAATTACTGCATACTTCCACATATTGCTCTCTTTAGAGATGCATTAAAATCTGAGTCAAGAATGCACTCAAGATCAAAGATAAACATAGTTTTCTAAACCTGGTCTACAGAGACACAGAGGCCTGCACAGTGGGGGACATCAGGACATCAAAAAATGGCAAGCAGTGGCGAGTGAGGAGAAGGCCTCCAGCATTCAGCTGACTGAAGATCTGCCTTGAAGGCCAACTGGATCCTTTCTCCCTCTCACCTCCTCAAGAAGGCTATTCTCTCCACAATCCACCCCATGCTATGTGAGCTGCTTCTATCTGACAACACTAATGTGGTACTAGGTAAGAATACAATACTCTCCTTACTCTCTCACTATTTATCTATCTCTCTTGCTGTCACACACACTAATGACACAACAAATGACAATCACTCACCCATATCTATTCTTCCCTCATACATGCATTGTTTGGCATGCTAAAACTCTCTCTAACACTCCAAAACACACTCTAACACAGCCCATATCAATTACTACACGTTTATATATCTTTCAACACACAGGACAGGTATTGCAATGCTGCCCATCTACACATACAAGTGTATCCTTATGCTAACAATATTACTAACGCACCATAGCCTATTTCTATCACTAAATCTAACACTATATTTGACAACATTTTCAATGGCTTTTAATTGTAGACATGACATTTATACTATTCTGTTAAATACTCACATATTTCCAACCCTTGTTAAAGCCCTGTTTTGTTGTAACATCTGCCACATGCTTTGACTACGACTTCTACCCCTAGCAGGCTACCCTGACTGACACGTCACAGCAGACGTATGATAGATATTGGTAAGTTAAATGACTGCTCTTCAAATAATGGGCCTAAATTATTTTTATGATTGTTGGGTACCTCTATGTCATTTGTCATACGTCCTTATTGGCCCCTTTGCTCAACATGTCATGATTTTGTGTTTGATATTACATAGTGTGTTATCAAATGACACCTAGACTTGCAAATGTACGGGTAACACTATAAAATACCCATATGTTAATTTGCAGGTGTGTCTCAAAAATAGTTTTTTACCTTTGAATAGCACCTACTTGCATGGTGGGTTTGGATGGCTTGCTCTCCTATGCATGTATCTCTCTCCTTTCAGCCTCTGTCATACAGGAACCCCTGATGTCCACCTTGACAACATGATCATCGATGACATCATCCTTACTGCAGCTATAAGGCCTTCTACCATGTATTGATCAGGTAAGTCTAGGAACTGATGTTCTTTATTTTGGTGTCTGATCATTAGCCCTTTCAATAAGTTGATTACCTCTATTTTGAAAGTTTATCAAATGTTGGAAGTTTGGTGATTGGTGGTGTTTGTTTTCCTTTCTTGTATGTATCTCAAATATGGTAACATTTAGATTACTTCTGAATTTTATAGAGGGACAATACTAATTATAGTACATAGTTTATATCTCGATAGCTGTCGGATCTAGAGATACTTAATAAGCATCAACTACAAGGACACAGGTTCAGCAACTGGCCTAATGGGGGATCACCAAGCACAAACATCTATGGCTATTCACAATGTTGACCATTATAAAAATAAATCCCTGGATCAACCATCAATTAAAAAATAAATTGTACAAATGATAATAACTATTTTTTATTTGAATAACAATATTTATTAAAGTAAATTGGGATATAACTCGATTTGATGAAGTTCAACTGTTGAAATCGTCTTCTTCCTGGAACTGGGGACATTGCACCAGAAGATGATGCTGAACCACCTACAACTGGAGGACAGCAGGCAACCTAAAAAAAGAATCCAGTTCTTCTCCAAACAACAATGTAGGTGGCCAGCACTGCTCAACAAGAAGAAGAGGAGCATGAGCTGGTCGAGAAGAAGGAGAAGGACCTAGATGTTGAAGAAGACATTGTTGCCCCCACACAGAACATCATTTAGAAGGCCAGACAGCAGTGTACCACTTAAATCACTTCCAAGGCTTGCCAGTACCCAGTCATTCACTAAGCAGCAATGGCTGATTGCTCCGCCTATGCAGCAAACACCTCCACACAGCCTACAACTAACAGGTACCGCTAAACAATCTTGGATGTTCTCCTCCCCTGAAGGTGCATCTCTAATCTTCTCTCAATCCTGTGATGGACAGAACACCCCTGGTGGTCCCCGCCAACTGCTCATACAGCACCCCCTGCGTGTTGGACAACATGCTGGCCATGTCAGATGGCCATGCATGGGAGGGATTTGGCATGGACTAAAGCTGCTGTCTGGGAGGATGAGTTTTCCCATCAACAGTTTAATGTGTCGGGGTATATTCACACAATGGGGGCTACTCTCTGTGAGATAGCTGCATCGCATAAAGGACTGCCATAGACGATAGATAGGCAAATCTGTGCCTTGGATAATGTTGTGAAGTGTTACCATGACATTACAAAGATGCACCAAGAAGATAGTTGAACTTTTTGTGAAGTGCCTGCAAGACAACATGCCTTGGCCATGAAGATGATAAAGGATTAAGCAAAAAATGCTAATGTTGTGCTTCACGGCCAACATTTAGAGGAGATTATACAGAGACATTTCATCTCTCAAACACCTGACACCTTCACACCTCTGCCAGCTCCACCAGCACCACCTCCAATTGCACCACCTCAACCACAAACACCACCAACGCAACTACCACCAACTTCTCTACCCACAACACAAATACAATCTCAATCATTCTCACCACCAGCATTGCATATGTGAAGTAGTAAGAGAACCCCCCCCCAGATAACAGTAATTTTCTCACCAATTACTGCTGTATCCTTTATAGGGGTGGGCTGAGCTTGCGGAGTAGCACTACGTGGAATTCCGCAGAGTAGCATAAAAACTCTGTTGAATTCCGCTCCACTTGCCCATCCTTAAAGCGCTCTCTCATATATTGCTATCTCGGGACTCACCCTCCACCTCCATAAAACAGCCAGCATAATTTCCCAAGGGACAAGTAGTGCCTTTTTATATTTTAAAGCTTCTCCTGCATTTGTTTTTATTAAAGAAATTAACTTTAGGTCAACTTCCAAATCAATACAAAAAACCCTCAACACTCTTTGTGATTTCAAAATCATTATTCTGTTGAGAAAAAAAAGAACAAATATAGCAGGTGATTTCCTAGGCAACAAGATCTTGCGTTGCTCGCTGCTTTGTAGCAACCCTCCCCAATATGTGGGTGTATGCTGCACTTGCACTCCCAGTGGAATACTAATGTGAAAGTCATGCACAGAGTGTGGGAGGGAATCATCGCTGCTGCAAACCCACACGTTGCTGTCACACCAGGTTGTGGGAACCGGAAGCCGCCCTTTCGCTGTTTACTACACAATGCTCTTCAAAAGGCACTGTCTCTGCAGGCCTTTGCACTCCCACGGATGCACCACCAGGAGTGACAGAGGAAGAGAGGCAACATTTTGAACAGACACAAAGCAGAATGCACCAGAAAAGCTCATTGTGGTTGCATATAAGGCACAATTTCCATACTATTTATATATTTGAATATAAATGCATACAATGAAACAGGTCAAGATTCCAGCTACTGCATTGTTTTTTGAAGTCACCTGCTGTATTTCATAGTTTGAAAGTAATATGTATTAGGTTTTCTTAGAACGATTTATATCACATGCAATTCTGCTACTTTATGATGACCATACATCATCTGCGGGAGCAGCAGACAGTGCTCAAGCTGTGGTTGGTGAAACAAATAGGCAAAAAGCACCCTCTCCCCAAGTAATTGGCATTTAAAAGTCAACCAATGATGGGGGTGTGGCTTGAGCGCCAAAACAAGATGGCGGCGCCATTTTGAGCTCTGTTTTACACAGAGCCATTCGTCCACTTTTCGGCCGCATTTGGATCCTCCCTGAAGGTAGAAAAGCGGGTCCCTGATGCCGGATATCCCCAGCACACCGTGGAACAAGTTTGGAACCTGCAGAGCCCTGATTTCATGATTTACTGCCGCAATGTCGGATCGCCTCACTCGCGAGCGGCTGCCATTTTGAGTGGAGCTCTGTGAGAATTCCAGCTGTGTGTGCCCAAGCGACTAATTACTTCTGGGTGAGCTTATTTTGTGCCATTTCCTCACCAATTTTTTCAACTTTACCCCCAGACATGGTTTTTCCTCATAACATACGTTCTGGTGCTCTTTTTGCTTGACTTTGCCACTGAACTTGCACCTGTTGGTTTTTATGTACTTCTTCCACAATATTATGAGGAAAGAATCTGTTAACTACTATGTTTTCACTCCTCCTGGCATTATATACATATGGTGTATTTGGTTTATGTGATATGGAGCATATTTTGGTCACAAATTGTCACTGTGTCAACCCCAACTGCACCTCTTATGTTGCTTTCTGAGGAGTAGTGTACTTGATACACGTGCTGTGAGTTGCCTATATCAGCTTTTTTACTCAGCGGATTCACTTCTACGCCTTTTTCACTTCCTGGTGGTGTCTGCACTAGTATTATGCTTATACTGTCATGCCATTTATTGTGTAAGCTAGCTTATTACTATCAGAAGGATCTCTTCAAGCCAGTCACATCTTACTAAAATTAACGACTCTCCAAAGCATCCTCCTCTGGCACTAAACCAAAAAAGGGCTTAAAATGACCCTCCGTCTCCTGTTCACTCATCCTCAAATCCTGTTCTGGACGCAATCTTGGATGAACTACGTGCACTCAAACCTTTCATGAATGTCACCAACAAAAAACTCCAATTAATTGAGGATAGATGGATAAATATGGAAGGCAAAATAACTGGAATGGAACAACGTGTTGGCCAATTTCAAGACGTAGCAATTAAAATTCCTCTGCTGGAACAAGAAATACAGAAGCTTAAAGTCCACACAGAGTACCTTGAAAATCGTAATAGGAGGAATAACCTACGTCCTTATGGTTCACCAGAGAATATTGAAGGTCCAGACTTACTCTCATTTTTGAAGAAATGTTTGCCTGACCTCCTGAATCTCCCGTCCTCTACAACTTTAAACATTCAACGGGTGCATCGTCTTGGTCATCTTCAACCTCGAACATGCCACATGGCATCATAATTCTCTTTTTAGAATTCACATATTTAATGCAGGTTTTGAAGTGCGCTACAGAGAAACGTCGTCTTATTTGGTCCAGTCATAACATCTTTATTTCTCAGGATCTTTCAAATGCTACCAATGCTAGACGTAAAGAATTTCTGACACTTCGTCCTCAAATGAGATCCCTGAATATTCGCTATGGCATTCTCCACCCTTGACTCTGCAAGTTTCCACATGAAGGTGTTTCCCGCTCATTTGATGATCTGGCTAAGTTAAGACTGTTCTTACAATCCATTACTAGAACACCTATGGACACAAATACTTACTCTTCTTAAAGCTGTTTTCTTACTGTTTTTGTAATATGGCCTGTTGTCTTTAATATTTTATTCCCCAGTTTTACTGTTCAATTTTGGACTATGTGGGCGAATTATTTCTATCTTATAATTGTTTCTCTTTTCGACGCTGTTATTCTTGATTTTGGTACCAACATGCCTGTTTCTCATTTTACTCTTTTTTTGCTTCAGATCTGGCTTTGTGTTCTTGTTCTGTCTCTTTTTCCCTTTATTTATCCCATTTCTCTCGTGTTCCCTTTTTCATTAACCTTCTTTTTCCCTTTATCACTTCCTTCCTTTTCTTCCTCTTTTTACAACTTCGTATGGGTTTTCTTTCTTCATCCTTTCGTGTTATATTGTTATTGACATATGGTGACTTTTTATTCCCATTGATGTTTTTGCAGTGTGTCATCATTGTTCTTGTACCCTTGTCTTTAAAGTGATACATGCTTGATGTTGTGTTGTGGAACGTTCGTGGTCTGGGTCACCCTGTCAAGCGTCAGAAGGTACTCTCTCTTTTATCAAAATTAAATTGTAATATTACTTTTTTGCAGGAAACCCACTGTAATGATATTGAATCTCTTAAACTTAAACAACCATGGGTGGGTCAGGTTGTTTTTTCACCTGCGGTTAATCGTAAGGGCGGGGTTGCAATCCTTTATCACAAATCTCTAACACTTCAACATTTTATCTACTGAATGTGAAACAAATGGACGATGGGCAATACTTCAGGCCAAGGTTCATAAAAAAAAGATCACTTTCTTAAATATTTATGGACCAGTTAAACCTGACCCTGATTTCTGGAATATGATGAAATTAAAATTATCCCCCAGTACCAATCCCAATATTATTGTTGCTGGAGACTTTAACAATTGGCTTGATCCTTTTTCTGATAGAAAATCAAAATGTAAATTCAAACCTGACAAGACTCATTAAACATTTCTGCTATTGTTTCTCGTCTACTTTTTGATGTATGGAAGACCTGCAATCCTGATAAATATGAATTTACATTTTTCTCAATCTATCATACTATGTTGTGCATTGATTATATTTTGGTTTCAAAGTCCCTACTACCCTCTGTTCAATATTCAGAAATTGGATCCATTTTTATTTCTGACCATGCCCCTGTCTTTTCATCATTTGACCTATCCCTTACCAATTCCAAATATGCCCGGTGGAGATTTAACAATTCACTCCTGTCTGACCAATCCTATATATCTGAGGCTACTTCTTTTATAAATGAGTTTTTTCTGATCAATAATGCAAGCAACACTTCTATCCACAACAATTGGGACACCTTTAAAGCATACTTTAGTTCTTTCACCATTGCATACACGGCCAAAAAGAAGAAATTATTGAACTCTCAATATCTCTCTACCCTTAAACATATCAAATTTCTCGAACACTCTTTCTTCACATCTAATTCTCCCACTCATCTCGGAGACATCATCCAGGGGAAATCAAATTTAAATAAATCAGCTACAATTGATGCTTGCAATATTTTACTTAAAATAAAATCCAAATATCACGGGGGTAAAAATAAAGCAGGTAAAATGCTAGCCAACTATTTAAAAATAAAAACGGAAAAGAAATCCATTGGTCCTATTCGTAATACTGCCGCTAATAACTTACTTCATTCTGATTCAGATACTGTTAATGCTTTCCAATCCTATTATCATTCTCTATATATGGATGATACACATCCCTCTGATTGTGAAACTCAATCTTTCTTTGATGATCTCCCCTCTCCCCCTTCTGTGCCGGATGCTATGTTTCTCCTTGAAAAAGATATATCTCTTCAAGAAATCTTTGAGGAGGGCCAGGGCTCCCGGTCCAGACGGATTTTCTATTAAACTAATTTCTTCTTTCTCCTCTATTTTTGCTCCTCGTCTACTTGAACTTTTTAATTCCTTCATATCTAACTCTAAACCTGAAGGATCTTTTTTAGATGCTCTTATTGCAATCATCCCTAAACCAGATAAAGATCATACCCTATGCCAAAATTATCGCCCAATTTCATTAATTCATTTTTGTGAAAATTTTTGTCTATAGATTGGAGAATGTTATTCCCTTACTAATCAAATCTGACCAATCCGGTTTTATTAAAGGTCGACTTACTTCTGATAACGCTAGGATGTTCTCTAATATTCTTTCATTGGGGAAAAAGTATCCTGAGTCTCTAGCTGCATTATCCCTCGATGCAGAAAAAGCATTTAGTAGTATAAATTGTCCATTCATGTTCAAAACTCTTCATTGGTTTGGTTTCGGTCCCAAATTTATTTCATTTATTAAATTATTATACTCTGAACCCGAGCATTTGTTTCTATCAATGGTCATTTGTCCCCATAATTTAATTTAACATAGATGAACCAGACATGGTTGTCCACTTTCCCTCTTTTATTTCTTTTGTGCCTTGAACCTTTCCTTGAACGCATTCGGCATATCCTCTTAATAACTAGTTTTCAACATTAATCCCATGAAATCAAATTATCTGCTTATGCATATGACATCTTGATCTATCTCTCTAAACCTCCTTCCTCTCTGCCACCTTTTGTACATGAAATTGACTTATACTCTAAAGGTTCTGGCTACAAGCTAAGTTTTTCTAAAACTGAGGTCCTACCTTTAAACTTCACCCGTTATCAATATATGTTTTCTTGCACCAATTTCAAATGGTGTCCCTCTAAAATTAAATATATGGGTGTATCGTTCTCCCCTACTATACCTCACACTCTTTTACACAAGTTTAATGCACTAAAACCTAAGATTCAAAACTAATTTAATTCTTGGTCCCCTCTTTTTCTATCTTGGTGGGGTAGATTGGATACTATCAAAATCATGATTGATGCTCTTATTCTTTTCTTACTCTCTATGTTACCATTTAAAATTCCCAATTACTATTTTAAACAACTTGATTCTCTTTGTATTAAATTCTTGTGGAATAATAAACCATCTCACATTGCCTTATCTAAATTAATTAAACCAAAAACTGAAGGAGGTGTCAGATTCCCTAATTTTAAATTAGACCATACTGCTTTTTTACCTAGACAATTTTATGCTTTAAATAAGCAGGATTAAAGACTCACCGATACCTAGATGGATTGCTTTTGAGCGCTCTTTACTACATGAATTCTCCTTTTCCTACATTTGCTCTATGTCCAACTGTACCTTCATTTCTCAATACAACATTTTAAAATATTCCCAACACTTGATACATTCATTGTTTACAGAAGGTGCTACCTCTCAGCAAGCATTTCTTATCTCTGCCATTTGGTATAATAAATTCATTAAGTTTTGACACAAATCATTCTGCTTCAAACACTGGAAAGAAAAGGGTATTTTTTATGTTCATCAACTAGTATCCCATAACTCTGTCATACACTTTACCACATTAGAAGAACGTTATAACTTACCTCTATCCTACTTTCCACAATACTCACAAATATCAAATGCTCTACAGTCATTCTTGTTATCCAAAATATTTTCTGATGACCCCATTTTATTTGTATCCTTGACCTCTATGAACAAAATTCTCCCTGACTCCACTCCCAAAGCTTCTGTTATATACAAGCTTTTGTCTACTCTCATATCTGATAGACCAAAATCCACCATTGAAATGGCTTGGGAACAAGACCTCTCTATATCCATTTCCACTAACAAATGGAACAAATTATGGCATAAAATTGTCACTACCTCAAGAGCTGCTAATATTGCTCAATCTTTATTTTTCCTCCACAACAGAGCTTGTACCTTTTTCGGGTCACATCATCACCACAATTAAGAAGACGAGGTTGCTGGCATCTCCACATATATATTCTGTGCTGGGAGGGCCCTCTGCGTCATAATGGTATATGCTCTGGCAATGAGAAGGCCCAGGATCCTATATTCTTCCTACCTCTAAAGCAACCCAATAGGCTACAACCTATGGGGCAAATTAATGGGGCATGCAACGCAGTGCAGCAGTCAACTTTGCTGAGGCACCAAGATTGGCCTGGTGCTGATGTCATACCTTGCACAAAGGCACTTAAAGATTGCATTGTGTGATGCACGGCACCACAGAGCAAACATTCCTCCTTGTTTGTGCCGGCTTCATGGAGGCATACATTTTTCATGCAAAGGCACAGTTTCGCTATCTTAGGAAATCAGGCTTTGCATCAGAACGTTTGAGGCTTACCGCTGATGTGCCCAAGTAACACCCCAGTACCACCCCCTTAGTGCAAAGTCAAGTGCAGACAGATAGTTGCTTCAAAAAAAAGAGCACTCTCCTAGCACAAAATATCTTTTACGTGAAAAGTAAATACCAATGCGTTGCTTTGCATGCCTTTGCGTCATTTTCTGATGTACAAAGTTTTAGTAAATGTGTGCCAGGTCGTTTATTTATGAGTGTCTAGGTGAACTTTATAAGTTCTTTTGCTCAGGCTCTCAAGATCCCTCTACCATCAGAACCAAATTAAAACATATTTTCAATATTATATTGTTCAAATTGAGAATTCTTTCATTCTTGAAATTGTTATGTCCGTCATTCTTTTTTATGTACCTCATTATATGTAATTTTGCACTAAAAGGGGTATTTAACCAAATGCTCACAGCCCACAAATAAATGAGGACTACATAAATATGTTAAGGAATTTTATGCTAGAAAGACAGCTCAGTCCATGAGTATGTACAAAGCATTCGAGCAACAGCCTTCAGGAATGTGTCATTCAAAAAACTCCAGAAAGGTAATTTGAAATAAACATCAGCATTTATTTCCGGTGAACAAAACTTCCGTTTCCGTCATCATGACACACCCATGCCTCACTGTGACTAACCTCTGAGACATTTGTTGATTTTGGCGGGCTCTTCCATGTTCTGTGTGTCTCTTACACCTAAGCACCAGAGAACAAGAACAAATAAAAAGCTTCCTACCGTTCTATTGTTTCGTACTTTGCTCCCCAGACGGGAAATCCAATTGCGGATTCGGCTTGATGAATCAAAAATTCCAGATGGCATTTAATGTCCAGGATAGACATTGGGAAAGTAAATAAATGCCGCTTGGTATTTTGCATTTATATGCCTTTGACATGTCTAAAGTGGCAAAAGTCTTGTAGAAAATAATCTCTGTTTTAAATTCTGATTTAAATGCTTTCTGTTTTTTTATGTGTTTTCTTTAAGACGGCTGTTCACAAAGCTAAACTCACATGTGATTAAATCTACATGACTAAGTTTATTTTTACACTTTATTTAAAGTTTTTATAGAGCACAGACACTCATCCCCACAGACAGGGATATCACGGCCCTAATAACTACGATTTGATAACAGCAGATGTACAGATCTAAAGTTGGAAATCAGAGCTGCGTTAATCAGGGAACAGCCATGTCTTCAATTTGCAGCTGCATTGTGGGTCGTTTGAAGGCGTGTTTACAATCAGTCTGCTATTCCCATATACAGTGCGTTTCCATAGTCCAGCTGACTGACTATCAGAGCCTGGATAACCGTACAATGCCAGTCCATTGGGATCCATCGAAATAGCTTTCTGAGAAGTTTTAGAAGCCCGAAGCAGCGGCCACAGGTAAATAACACCTGGTATTTCAGTGTGAGGGATTGGACAGTAATGATTACAAGATTGTTTTACTACTTTTTTTGGCACTGTTGCAGTGCCAAGCGTAGAGGGCCACCACCAATCATCACATATGTGTTCAGCACCTCTCAGATTTCAGATTTTTCTGCATTGAGCTTTGAGCAGTACGCTGACATCCAGCTGGCCACCTCCGTGAGACAGCCTGCCATGTGTTTCTTGGTATCAGACTGATTGTCATCCAAAGAAATGATTAGCTGGGTATCATCAGCATAGGATCAAATTTCAAAGCCCCAGTTTTTTAACCAGAGCAGCCTGAGATGCTATGTAAACATTAAATAGTGGAACACCATACTTAGTACTGTGAGGGAGCAAACTATATTTGTCCAGCTGGACGGACTGGGATCTTTTAGATAGAAATTAACTGAACCAGTGAAGGGCGGTGAAGTGAAAACATATCGAATGCAACCTTTCGATCAAAAGACCGTGTGAGACAGTGTTAGATGCTGCAGATAGGGATAGCAGAATCAGGGCCACTGCCTTTCCCTGATCTACCTTTAGTCTGATATTATCCAAGACTGGTTTTCGCAATTCCTACAGCGGCACCCCAGTCCTGGCCATACATTGGCTTAACCCTTGCCCCCCCTTTTTTCCAGGCCATTGTACCGTTGAGCAAGCTGCCGCGGCTCCGATCCAACTTGCTATTCCCGGTGTGTTTCCTTTCGAATTTCTGCCACCTTCAATGCATGTCTCTTACGGTCCTTGACCACGTCCTCCTTCACACTTTCCATCTAATTCCCTCCCCAGTCACAGCATTACGCTGTTACTCCCCTGTGCCGGACTATTACTCCCGCCACCTTTTACCGGTAAGTCCGTATTCAGTTTCAGATCTAAACTCCTTTTTCGTCACTACTCTGACTCTGTCCTTCACCTCTACTTATTTTTTCGAAACCTATATCCACTTGGTACTCTTAAAATATGTTGAATGTTATGCATTAAGGGAACTGATCGTATCGAATGTAATTGTGTCACTCATGACGCACACGAGGCCCGCCCGAAATGATTCTGTGTATGTTTTTTTGAAAAAATGTGCCACGACCGTCCTGAAACTGATTCAGTTTCTACGCGTTATTACTGTATGTGCATGACGACTGGATCGTATGCTTCTACCCCACAATTTTGCACTATTATGCCTACTATAATCCGGCAATTCGCTACACTTCCCGGCATGACAATAGCCTCGCAAGCCTTCACCTATTCACTTCCTCTAAAACCCACGAAGATTCTGGCACCAATTGCCTAATGTTATATGCTCTGTCACTAAGTCGAGTCCACTCTGTACTTTAAGCGCACACGCTCCCTCGGCACGTTAGATATCACCGCCGTTGTCCCTGTTCACCAACTCCACAGTATCCAAACACGCCTCCTTCATCACTGCCCAAGTTGTCAGTCAATCTCCCCTGCTTTAACTTAAATGTATAAAATTGTACCCTTCTTTTCCTTTCTCCCCTTCCTTCTACCCCAGGTTATTCAGGCTCTATCCAACAGGCATAATACTTGTTGTCCTGATGATGATCCGTGTACTTCCCCAAAGGATCGAAATGCCGTCGACACTTTAATAACGCCATATATGCCTAAAATAGCTTATTAGAAAGTGTAAAGGTGTTCTATGTGATTTGTTTCGTTATAATTATTTATCGGCTCTTCACAACAAACCATGTGCTTTGCCTGAGCCTCCCGTTGCTTCGTTTTGTCTTGCATTTTCCTTTTTGTTCCAACCGGACACAGGCTTGTGTCCCACTTTATGTACTAATGTATCAATGTTTGTTTATCTACGTATAAGTAAATATTTGACCTCTGTCCGGCTGGACAAGTCCCTTCAAAATAGCACTGATTGAGTCTATAGTCATTCCTCCTTCGTATCCTGAAACTTTCGAGGGACCGCTGTTGTTTAAAATAATTAACTCCCATGGTCCCTGGTCGACCTTTCTTGGGTGCCCTTGTTGTGTTATAATATGATTAGCCATAAATGGCAGCAAAGAGATAGGACGATAGTTTGATAGTGTGGATGCATAAAGGCCAGCGTTTTTGGCTAGTGAGAGAATTACTGCATACTTCCACATATCAGGGTATGTTGCTGTCTTTAGAGATGCATTAAAAAGTCAAGAATGCACTCAAGATCAAAGATAAACATGAAAAAATTAAATGAGGACAAGGGTCCGATAGGGGAACCAGATTTTATTTCTATAATCGTTTTCTAAACCTGGTCTACAGAGACACAAAGGCCTGCACAGTGGGGGACATCAGGACATCAAAAAATGGCAAGCGGTGGTGAGTGAGGTGAAGGCCTCCAGCATTCAGCTGACTGAAGATCTGCCTTACAGGCCACAATGCACCCCGTGCTATGTGAGCTGCTGCTATCTGACAACACTAATGTGGTACCAGGTAAGAATGCAATTCTCTCCTTACTCTCTCACTATTTATCTATCTCTCTTGCTGTCACACACACTAAAAACAAAGACAACAATCACTCACCCATATCTATTCCTCCCTCATAAATGCATTGTTTGGCATGCTAAAACTCTCTTTAACACTCTAAAACACACTCTAACACAGCCCATATCAATTACTACATGGTTTATATATCTTTCAACACACAGGAAAGGTATTGCAATGCCACCCATCTACACATACAAGTATGTCCTTATGCTAACAATCTTACTAAAGCACTATAGCCTATTTCTATCACTAAATCTAACACTATATTTGACAACATTTTTAATGGCTTTTAATTGTAACCAAATGTAAAAATGGCATTTATACTATTCTGCTAAATACTCATATTTCCAAACCTTGTTAAGCCCTGTTTTGTTTTAACATCTGCCACATGCTTTGACTACGGCTTCTACCCCTAGCAGTGCACCCTGATTGACACGTCACAGCAGACATCTGTTAGACATATGTAAGTTAAATGACTGCTCTTCTAATATTGGGCCTAACTGATATTTTATGATTGTTGGGTACCTGTATGTCATTTGTCATACGTCCTTTTTGGCCCCTTTGCTCAACATGTTATGATTTTGTGTTTGATATTACATAGTGTGTTATCAAATGACACCTAGACTTGCAATTGTACGGGTAACACTTTAAAATAGCTGTTAAGCCATATGGTTACTTGCAGGAGAGGAATGTTTGTGTGTCTCAAAAATAGATTTTAACCTTTGAATAGCACCTACTTGCATGGTTTTGGATGGCTTGCTCTCCTATGTATGTATCTCTCTCCTTTCAGCGTCTGTCATACAGGAGCCCCTGGTGTCCACCTTGACATCATGATTACTGATGACATCATCCTTACTGCAGGTATAAGGCCTTCTACCATGTATCGGTCAGGTAAGTCTAGGAACTTATGTTCTTTATTTTGGTGTCTGATCATCAGCCCTTTCAATAAGTTGATTACCTCTATTGAAAGTATCTCAAATGTTGGAAGTCTGGTGATTGGTGGTGTTTGTTTTCCTTTCTTGCATGCATCTCAAATATGGTAACATTTAGGTTACTTCTGAATTTTATAGAGGGACAATACTAATTATAGTACATAGTTTATATCTCACTAGCTGTCAGATCTAGAGATACTTAATAAGCACTAACTACAAGGACACAGGTTCAGCAACTGGCCTAATGGGCGATCACCAAGCACAAACATCTATGGCTATTCACAATGTTGACCAATAAAAAAATTCATCCCTGGATCAACCATCAACTAAAAAAAATTGTACAAATGGTATTAACTTTATTTGTTATGTGAATAACAATATTTATTGAAATAAATTGGGATATAACTGGATTTGATGAAGTTCAACTGTTGAAATCTTTTTCTTCCAGGAACTGGGGACATTGCGCCAGAAGATGATGCTGAACCATCTACAACTGGAGGACAGCAGGCAACCTAAAGAAAGAATCCAGTTCTTCTCCAAATAACAATGTAGGTGGCCAGCACTGCTCGACAAGAAGAAGAGAAACATGAGCTGGTCGAGAAGAAGGGGAAGGACCTAGATGTTGAAGAAGACATTGTTTACCCCCACACAGAACATCATTTAGAAGGCCAGGCAGCAGTGTACCACTTAAATCACTTCCAAGGCTTGCCAGTACCCAGTCATTCACTAAGCAGCAATGGCTGATTGCTCCGCCTATGCAGAAAACACCTCCACACAGCCTACAACTAACAGGTACGGCTAAACAATCTTGGATGTTCTCCTCCCCTGAAGGAGCATCTCTAATCTTCTCTCAATCATGTGAGGGACAGAACACCCCTGGTGGTTCCCTCCAACTGCACATACAGCATCCCCTGAGTGTTGGACAACATGCGGGCCATGTCAGATGGCCCTGCATGGGAGGGGTTTGGCATGGATTAAAGCTGTTTTCTGGGAGGTAAGTTTTCCCATCAACAGTTTAATGTGCCGGGGATATTCACACAATGGGGGCTCATCTCTGTGAGATAGCTGCATCCCATAAAGGACTGCCATCGATGACAGATAGGCAAATCTGTGCTTTGGATAATGTTGTGAAGTGTTACCATGACATTACAAAGATGCACTAAGAAGATCGCAGAACTTTTTGTGAAGTGCCTGCAAGACAACATGCCTTGGCCATGAAGATTATAGAAGATTAAGCAAAAAATGCTAATGTTGTGTTTCAGTGCCAACATTTAGGTAAGATTCTACAGAGACATTTCAACTCTCAACCACCTGACACCTTCACACCTTTGCCAGCTCCACCAACATCATCTCCAATTGCACCACCTCAATCACAAACACCCCCAACGCAACTACCACCAACTTCGCTACCCACAACACAAACACAATCTCAATCATTCTCACCACCAGCATTGCATATGTGAAATAATAGGAGAACCCCCCCAGATAACAGTAATTTTCTCACCGATTACTGATGTATCCCTTATAGGGGTGAGTTGAGCTTGCGGAGCAGCACTACGTTGATTTCCGCAGAGTAGCATAAAAACTCTGTGGAATTCCACAGAGTTCCGCAAGTGGGTGAAGTTGCTCCACTTGCCCACCCCTAAAGCGCTTTCTCATATATTGCTATCTCGGGACTCACCCCCCACCTCCATAAAACAGCCAGAATATTTTTCCAAGGGACAAGTAATACATTTTTATATTTTAAAGCTTCTCCTGCATTTGTTTTTATTAAAGAAATTAACTTTAGGCCAACTTCCAAACCAATACAAAAAACCCTCGACACTCTTTGTGATTTCAAAATCATTATTCTCTTGAGAAAAAAAATAAAAAAATATACCAGGTGATTTCCTAGGCATCAAGATCTTGCGTTGCTCACTGCTTTGTAGCACCTCTCCCCATTATGTGGGTGTATGCTGCACTTGCACTCCCAGTGGAATACTACTGTGTGAGAGTCATGTACAGAGTGTGGGAGGGAATCATCGCTGCTGCAAACCCTCATGTTGCTGTCACACCAGGTTGTGGGAATCGCAAGCCGCCCTTTTGCTGTTTACTACACACTGCTCTTCAAGAGGCACTGTCTCTGCAGGCCTCAGTCTGATGGTCTTCGCACTCCCACGGATGCACCACCAGGAGTGACAGAAGAAGTGAGGCAAAATTTTGAACAGACACAAATCACAATGCACCGGAAGAGCTCATTGTGGTTGCATATAAGGCACAATTTTCAAACTATTTATATATGTGAATATTAATGCATAAAATGAAACAGGTCAAGATTCCTAATACTGCATTGATTTGATTGAAAGTAATATGTATTAGGTTTTCTTAGAACGGTTTATATCACATGCAATTCGGCTACTTTGTGATGACCATACATCACTTGTGGGAGCAGCGGACAGTGCTCAAGCTGTGGTTGGTGAAACAAATAGCCAAAAAGTACCCTCTCCCCAAATAATTAGCATTTAAAAGTCAACCAACAATGGGGTGTGACTTGAGCGCCAAAACAAGATGGCGGCTCCGTTTTGAGCTCTGTTTTACACGGAGCCCCTCGTCTACTTTTCGGCCGCATTTGGATCCTCCCTGAAGATAGAAAAGCGGGTCCCTATTGCCGGATATCCTCAGCACACCGTGAAACAAGTTTGGAACCTGCAGAGCGCTGATTACATGATCTATTGCCGCAATGTCGGATCGCCTCAGTCGCAAGTGGCCGCAGTTTTGAGTGGCGCTCCGTGAAAATTCCAGCTGTGTGTGCCCAAGTTGCTAATTACTTCTGGGTGAGCTTATTTTGTTCCAGAATTTAGTCCGTTTTTCGGCCATCACGTCAAAGACATAAAGTTTCTGTGTTTCATGCTAAGCCTTTTTTTGGCTATTTAGGGTAGTGCGCCCTTAGGCCCCTGTAATTTTTTGACCACATAAGGTATCCACGCCAAATTTGCGTCCTTTTCTTCCAACATCATGGGGATTCTAAAAGTACCCAGTGTTTGTGGATTCCCCTGGAGAGGTCCCAGAAATTAGCCTAAATACAGCTAAATCTTGTTTTTTGGGGGGAAAATGCGAAAAAAGTGCAGCAAACGAAAGCATCTGGGTTTTTTCCTGCAAATGGTATAAAAACAGGGATTGTGGGGCTGAAATGACAATTTTCCCAGCCTTTAGGGAATGACAGACGTTTGTCAGAAAACCAACATTTCTTACACAGTTTTGACATTTTTCAGCGACATAGCCTATTTTTGCTATATTTTGTGCCTTCAACCTCCTTCCAGTTAATGGTAGAAATGGGTATGAAAGCTATAATGGATCCTGGAAAGCTATACATTTTAGAAAAGTAGCCAAAATTCTGAATTCAGCAAGGGGTCATTTGTGTAGATCCATCAAGGTTTATTTATAGAAACTAACAGTTAAATATAGGAAAAATTGAAAATTAGTTGAAAAAAGCAGCCTTTTGTTTTCACCTGTAACTTTTTCTAATTATGACAGCTCTTTGAAAGCGCTATACATCCGCTGGACCTTACTGGTTGTGGGGATATATAGGACTTCTAGGTTCACCAAGAACCCGGCGAAACCAGAGTCAAAAACTGATCAGCAATTTGCAATGACTTTTTATTCTGTAAGGGGTATATATCAATTATTGTGGGAAAATGTATACATGGAAAAATCGGTATGAAAGACACCTATGTATTTTTGAAATGGGAACAAAATATAGAGTTTAGAAACAGTAGATATTTGCACATTTCCGAAATGGGGAATACGCATACTAGCATGAGAACTATCGGTCATTTTTCAAAATGACTTCTTTTTTACACAATGTCTTTCATTTGGAAGGAAGAAATGCATCGAAAGTCAATAGGTAATAACAGTTGCCTTACAAATCTGAATTACCCTAAGTCTCCCGATAAAAATGGTACCTCACTTGTGTGGGTAGGCATAGTGCCCACGACAGCAAATGGCTCAAAACCCACCACATTTTCACAATGAAAAATTATCCTTTTTTTGCAAAATGCCTAGCTGTAGTTTTTTACCCTAGCTCTGCCGGCACCTAGGGAAACCTAGCAAACCTGTACATTTTTGAAAACTAGACACCCAGGGAAATCCAGGATGGGGTGACTTGACTGCCTCCCACCAGGTTCTGTTACCCAGAATCTCTTGCAAACCTAAAATGTTGTCAATAAAAACACATTTTCCTCACATTTCTGTGGTGGAGAGTTCTGGAATTTGCGTGGATCTACAAATTTCCACGCAACCCGCGTTCCCCAAAGTCTTCTGAGAAAAACGGTACCTCACTTGCATGGGTAGGTCTAGTGCCTACGGCAGGAAACAGCGCAAAACGCAACATGGACACACCCCAATTTCACAGTGAAAAATGACCCTTTTTTGGCAACGTGCCTAGGTGTAGTTTTTGAACCCTAGCTCTGCCGGCACCTAGGGAAACCTAGCACACCTATACATTTTTGAAAACTAGACACCCAGGGGAATCCAGGATGGGGTGACTTGACTGCCTCCCACCAGGTTCTGTTACCCAGAATCCCTTGCAAACCTAAATATTTGTAAAAAAAAAACACATTTTCCCCACATTTCTGTGGTGTAAAATTCTGAAATCTGCGTGGATCCACAAATATCCACCCACCCCGAGTTTCCCAAAGTCTTTGGAGAAAAATGGTACCTCACTTGTGTGGGTTGGCCTAGTGACCGCGACAGGAAACGGTGCAAAACGCAACGTGGACACACCTCAATTTTAACGTGAAAATGACTTTTTTGGGAAAGTGCCTAGCTGTAGTTTTTGAACCATAGCTCTGCTGGCACCTAGGGAAACCCAGCAAACCTATACATTTTTCAAAAGTAGACACCCAGGGTAATCCAGGATGGGGTGACTTGACTGCCTTCCACCAGGTTCTGTTCCCCAAAATCCCTTGCAAACCTAAAACATTGTCCAAAAAAAACACATTTTCCCCACATTTCTGTCGTGGAAAGTTCTGGAATTTGTGTGGATCCACAAAATTCCACCCACCCCGCGTTCCCCAAAGTCTTCCGAGAAAAATGGAACCACACTTGTGTGGGTCGGCCTAGTGACCGCGACAGGAAACGGTGCAAAACGCAACGTGGACACACCTCAATTTTGACGTGAAAATGACTTTTTTGGGAAAGTGCCTAGCTGTAGTTTTTGAACCATAGCTCTGCTGGCACCTAGGGAAACCTAGCAAAACTATACATTTTTCAAAAGTAGACACCCAGGGCAATCCAGGATGGGGTGACTTGACTGCCTTCCACCAGGTTCTGTTCCCCAAAATCCCTTGCAAACCTAAAACATTGTCCAAAAAAACACATTTTCCCCCCATTTCTGTCGTGGAAAGTTCTGGAATTTGTGTGGATCCACAAAATTCCACCCACCTCGCGTTTCCCAAAGTCTTCCGACAAAAATGGTACCTCACTTGTGTGGGTCGGCCTAGTGACCGCGACAGGAAACGGTGCAAAACGCAACGTGGACACACCTCAATTTTGACGTGAAAATGACTTTTTGGGGAAAGTGCCTAGCTGTAGTTTTTGAACCATAGCTCTGACGGCACCTAGGGAAACCTAGCAAACCTATACATTTTTGAAAAGTAGACACCCAGGGGAATCCAGGATGGGGTGACTTGACTGCCTCACACCAGGTTCTGTTACCCAGAATCCCTTGCAAACCGAAATAATTGTAAAAGAAAAACACATTTTCCCCACATTTCTGTGGTGGAAAGTTCTGAAATCTGCGTGAATCCACACATTTCGTCCCACCCAGCGTTCCCCTAGGTCTCCCGATTAAAATGGTACCTCACTTGCGTGGGTGGGTCAAGGACCCGCGACAGACAAGGGCCCCAAACCTATTGAGGCGACATCAAAATTACCTATCACAAACCAAACTGGTTTTGCAAGGGGGTTCCCATGAGTTTTTGGCCTGGGGCTCGGTGGACATCTAGGGAAACCTACCTAACCCACACATTTCTGGAAACTAGACACCCGGAGGAGTCAAGCAAGGTATGGCTTGCATGGGTCCCCCATCATTCTCCTGCCCAGAACCCCCAGCAAACCTCAAATTTCGCCGAAAAAGTCACTTTTTTTCTCACATTTCTGTGGTGGAAAGTTCTGGAATCTGCGTGGATCCATACATTTCCTCCTACCCAGTGTTCCCCCAGTTCTCCCAATAAAAATGGTACTTCACTTGAGTGGGTGGGTCAAGGACCCGCGACAGACAAGGGCCCAAAACCTATTGAGGCAACATCAAAACTACCTATCACAAACCAACCTGGTTTTGCATGGGGGTCCCATGAGTTTTTTGCCCAGGGTTCGGCAGCCATCTAGGGAAACCTACCTAACCCACATATTTATGGAAACTAGACCCCCGGGGGTGTCCAGCGAGGTATGGCCTGCGTGGGTCCCCCATCATTCTCCTACCCAGAATCCCCTGCAAACCTTAAATTTTGCTGAAAAATTCACTTTTTTCTCACATTTCTGTGGTGGAAACTTCTGGAATCTGCGTGGATCCACAAATTGCCACCCTCCGATCCCCAAAGTCTTCCAAGAAAAATGGTACCTCACTTCTGTGGGTCGGCCTAGTGCCCGCAACAGGAAACTACGCAAAACGCAACGTGGACACACCTCAATTTCACAGTGAAAAATGAACCTTTTTTGGCAAAGTGCCTAGCTGTAATTTTTGAACCGTAGCTCTGCCGGCACCTAGGGAAACCTAGCTAACCTATACATTTTTTAAACTAGAGACCCAGGGAATCCAGGATGGGGTGACTTGATTGCCTCCCACCAGGTTCTGTTACCCAAAATCCCTTGGGAACCGAATAAATTGTCATAAAAAACACATATTCCGAATATTTCTGTCGTGGAAAGTTCTGCAATTTGCGTGGATCCACAAATTTCCACCCACCCCGCGTTCCCCAAAGTCTTCCGACAAAAATGGTACCTCACTTGTGGGGGTCGGCCTAGTGACCGCAACAGGAAATGGCGCAAAACACAACGTGGACACACCTCAATTTCGCAGTGAAAAATTACCCTCTTTTGGCAAAGTGCCTAGTTGTCGTTTTTGAACCATAGCTCTGCCGGCACCAAGGGAAACCTAGCAAACCTATACATTTTTGAAAACTAGACACCCAGGGCAATCCAGGATGGGGGTGACTTGACTGCCTCCCACCATGCTCTGTTCCCCAAAATCCCTTGCAAACCTAAAAAATTGTCAACAAAAAACACATTTTCCCCACATTTCTGTCGTGGAAAGTTCTGGAATTTGTGTGGATACACAAATTTCCACCCACCCCGCGTTCCCCAAAGTCTTCCGAGAAAAATGGAACCTCATTGTGTGGGTCGGCCTAGTGCCCGCGACAGGAAACGGCGCAAAATGCAATGTGGACACACCCCAATTTAACAGTGAAAAATGACCCTTTTTTGGCAAAGTGCCTAGCTGTAGTTTTTTAACCATAGCTCTGCCGGCACCTAGGGAAACCTAGCAAACCCATACATTTTTGAAAACCAGACACCCAGGGTAATCCAGGATGGGGTAACTTGACTGCCTCCCACCAGATTCTGTTACCCAGAATCCCTTGCAAACCTAAACAATTGTCAAAAAAACCACATTTTCCCCCACATTTCTGTGGTGAAAAATTCTGGAATCTACGTGGATCCACAAATTTCCACCCACCACGCGTGCCCCAAAGTCTTCCAAGAAAAATGGTACCTCACTTGTGTGGGTCGGGCTAGTGACCTCGACAGGAAATGGTGCAAAACGCAACGTGGACACACCTCAATTTTGAAGTGAAAATGACTCTTTTTTGGCAAAGTGCCTAGCTGTAGTTTTTTAACCATAGCTCTGCCGGCACATAGGGAAACCTAGCAAACCTATACATTTTTTAAATGCAACGTGGACACACCACATTTTCACAGTGAAAACTGACCCTTTTCTTGCAAAGTGCCTAGCTGTAGATTTTGAACCCTAGCTCTGCCAGCACCTAGGGAAACATAGCAAACCTATACATTGTTGAAAACTAGACACCCTGGGGAATCCAGGATGGGGTGACTTGACTGCCTCACACCAGGTTCTGTTACCCAGAATCCCTTGCAAACCTAAATAATTGTAAATAAACACATTTTCCCCACATTTCTGTGGTGGAAAGTTCTGAAATCTGTGTGGATCCACACATTTCTTCCCACCCAGCGTTCCCCCAGGTCTCCCGATAAAAATGGTACCTCACTTGCGTGGGTGGGTCAAGGACCCGCGACAGGCAAGGGCCCAAAACCTATTGAGGCGACATCAAAATTACCTATCACAAACCAAACTGGTTTTGCAAGGGGGTTCCCATGAGTTTTTGGCCTGGGGCTCGGCGGACATCTAGGGAAACCTACCTAACCCACACATTTCTGGAAACTAGACACCCGGAGGAGTCAAGCGAGGTATGGCTTGCATGGGTCCCCCATCATTCTCCTACCCAGAATCCCCTGCAAACTTCAAATTTCGCCGAAAAAGTCACTTTTTTTCACACATTTCTGTGGTGGAAAGTTCTGGAATCTGCGTGGATCCATAAATTTCCTCCTACCCAGTGTTCTCCCAGTTCTCCCAATAAAAATGGTACCTCACTTGCGTGGGTGGGTGGGTCAAGGACCCACGACAGGCAAGGGTCAAAAACCTATTGAGGCGACATCAAAATTACCTATCACAAACCAACCTGGTTTTGCAAGGGGGGTCCCATGAATTTTTGGCCTGGGGCACGGCGGACATCTACGGAAACCTACCTAACCTACACATTTCTGGAAACCTCAAATCTTGCCGAAAAATTCACTTTTTTCTCACATTTCTGTGGTGGAAAGTTCTGGAATCTGCGTGGATCCACACATTTTCTCCCACCGAGCGTTCCCCCTGGTCTCCTGATAAAAATGGTACCTCACTTGTGTGGGTAGGCATAGTGGCTGCAACAGGAAATAGCCCAAATCGTACTGTGGAGACTTCAAATTTACCTAAAGCAAAACTACCTGGTTTTGGGGGGGGGGCACCTCAGATTTTGGCCCCGGGCTCGGCGGCCATATTGGGAAAGTACCAAACCCAAACATTTGTCAAAAGTAGACACCCGGGGGATTCTAATGGCTTGCGGGGATCCCCTAACGTTTTCCTATCCAGAATGCCATGCAAACCTCAAATTTAGCTGAAAAAACCCAAACTTTCCACATATTTTTGTGTGGAATCACTGTTTTGGCACAAATGTCCAATCACCCAGCGTTCCCCTTGTTCTCCCGAGTAAAATGATACCTCACTTGTGTGGGTGGGCCAAAGGCCTGTTGCTAGGAAGAGCCCAAAACATAGGGATTTAGAGTATAGCACCGAGAATTCTAAGCGCTACATTTTTAAAAAAATACGTTTTTGGCCAGTTGTGCTTTGGACACCCACACAAGTGAGGTATCATTTTACTCAGGAGAACAAGGGGAACGCTAGGTGGTAGGACGTTTGTGCCGGCACGGTGATCCCACGCAAAAATGTATGGAAAAAAAGCTAAATTTGAGGTTTGCAGGGGATTCTGGGTAGGAAAACGTTGGGGGACCCATGCAATCTATACCTCGCTGGACTCCCCCGGGTGTCTAGTTTTCAGAAATGTTTGGGTTTGATAGTTTTCCAAGATGGCTGCCGAGCCCGGGGGCAAAAACCCAGGTGACCCCCCTTGCAAAACCAGGTTGTTTTGTGATAGGTCATTTTGATGTCGCCTCAGTAGGTTTTGGGCCCTTACCTGTCACGGGTACTTGACCCACCCACACGAGTGAGGTATCATTTTTATCAGGAGCTCTGGGGGAACACTGGGTGGGAGGAAATTTGTGGATCCACGTAGATTCCAGAACTTTCCCACACTGAAATTTGAGAAAAAAAGTGATTTTTTCAGCTAAATCTGAGGTTTGCGAGGATTCTGGGTGGAAAACGTTAGGGGACCCACGCAAGCTATACCTCGCTGGACTCCCCCGGGTGTCTAGTTTTCAGAAATGTGTCGGTTTGGTAGGTTTCCCTAGATGGCCGCCGAGACCGGGGCCAAAAACTCATGGTACTCCCTTGCAAAACCAGGTTGTTTTGTGATAGGAAATATTGAAGTCGCCTCAATAGGTTTTGGGCCCTTGCCTGTTGCGGGTACTTGAACCACCCACGTGAGTGAGGTATCATTTTTATCGGAAGACCTGCGGAAACACTGGGTGGGAGAAAATTTGTGGATGCAAGTAGATTCCAGAACTTTCCCACACAGAAATTTGAGAAGAAAGTGATTTTTTCAGCTAAATTTTAGTTTTGCAGGGGATTCTTGGTAGGAAAACGTTGGGTGACCCACGCAATCCATACCTCGCTGGACTCCCCCGGGTGTCTAGTTTTCAGAAATGTGTGGGTTTGGTAGGTTTCCCTAGATGGCCGCCAAGCCCAGGGCCAAAAACTCATGGGACCCCCTTGCAAAACCAAGTAGTTTTGTGATAGGTAGTTTTGATGGGTTTTGGGCCCTTGCCTGTCGCAGGCACTAGGCCTACCCACGCAAGTGAGGTACAATTTTTCTCTGAAGACTTTGGGGAACACATGGTGGGTGAAATTTTGTGGGCCCACACAGATTCCAGAACTTTCCACCACAGAAATGTGAGGAAAATGTGTTTTTTTAACAAATGTTTAGGTTTGCAAGGGATTCTGGGTAACAGAACCTGGTGAGAGACAGTCAAGTCACCCCATCTTGCATTCCCCTGGGTGTCTAGTTTTCAAAAATGTATAGGTTTGCTAGGTGTCCCTAGGTGCTGGCAGAGCTAGGGTTCAAAATCTACAGCTAGGCACTTTGCTAGAAAAGGGTCAGTTTTCACTGTGAAAATGTGGTGTGTCCACGTTGCGTTTTGGGCCGTTTCCTGTCGCGGGCACTAGGCCTACCCGCACAAGTGAGGTACCTTTTTTCTCTGAAGACTTTGGGGAACGCAGGGTGGGTGGAAATGTGTGGATCCACGCAAATTCCAGAACTTTCCACCACAGAAATGTGAGGAAAATGTGTTTTTCTTGACAATTTTTTAGGTTTGCAAGGGACTGTGGGTAACAGAACCTGGTGAGAGCCAGTCAAGTCACCCCATCCTGGATTCCCCTGGGGGTTTAGTTTTAAAACATTTACAGGTTTGCTAAGTTTCCCTATGTGCCGGCTGCGCTAGGACCCAAAATCCACAGGTAGGCATATTGCTAAAAACAACCCTGTGCCTAGTCGGCTTTCTTCCGCCCTGGGGGGGATATCGCAGGGGGGTTGCCCCGATATGCCCCCAAGGGGGACAGAAACACTGTGGCTATTTTTGTGGGGGGTGGGGGCATTGGTACCCCAATGCATTTTTAAAAGCCACCATAATCGTTGGCATCTAGTGGGCTTTTTGCCCTCGTGTGGGGGCAGATTGGGGGCTACTGGCCCCATCTTCCCCCCAGGGTGGGCAGAAAGGTTGTAATTGTTGCGGGTGGGGGGTAGGGGCATTGACATGCCTGCTTTGGGCAGCCCTCACCCTAAGTAAAATTTGCCCCAAAAAATCCCTGGCGTCTAGTGGGCTTTTTGCCCCCCCCGAAGGGGGGCAGATTGGGGGCTACTGCCCCATCTGCCCCCCAGGGGTGGGCAGAAAGCCTACTAAACACCAGGGATTTTTTTGGGCAAATTTTTATTAGGGTGGGGGTGGCCCAAAACGGGCATGCCAATGCCCCCACCCTAATAAAAATGTGCCCAACACAATCCCTGGCATCTAGTGGGCCTTTCCCCCCCCCGGGGGGGCAGATTTGGTGCTACTGTCCCATCTGCCCCCCAGGGGAGGCAGGAAGGCTGTAATTTTTGCAGGGGAGGGGGTGGGGGCATGAGCTTGTCCGTTTTGGGAGCCCCCACCCTAATTCAAATTTGCCCTAAAAAAATCCCTGTCGTCTAGTGGGCTTTTTGCCACCCCCAGCGGGTCAGATTGGGGGCTAATGCCCCATCTGCCCCCCAGGGGGGGCAGAAAGTCCACTAGATGCCAGGGAGTTTTTTGGGCAAATTTTAATTTGGGTGGGGGCTGGCCAAAACAGGCATGGCAATGCCCCCACCCTAATTAAAATTTGCCCCAATAAATCCCTGGTGTCTAGTGGGCTTTTTGCCCCCCGCGGGGGGGGGCAGATTAGGGGCTACTGCCCCATCTTCCCCCCAGGGGGGGCAGAAAGGTTGTAAGTTTTTGCGGGGAGGGGGTGGGGGCATGGGCTTGCCTGTTTTGGGAGCCCCCACCCTAATTCAAATTTGCCTCAAATAAATCCCTGGCACTTAGTGGACTTATTGCCCCCCCCCCCGGCGGGGCAGAATGGGGCTAATGCCCCCATCTGCCCCCCGGGGGGGCAGAAAGTCCACTAGACGCCAGGGAGTGTTTGGGGCTGCCCAAAACGGGTGTGCCAATGCCCCCACCCTAATAAAATGTTGCCCAAAAAATCCCTGGCGGCTACTGGGTGGCAGAAAGGCTGTCATTTTTGCAGGGGGTGGGGGCATGGGCATGCCCATATTGGGCAGCCCCCACCACAAATTATAATAAAAAAAAGAAATCCCTGGCGTATAGTGGGCTTGTTGCCCCCCGGGGGGGGCAGATTAGGGGCTACGTCCTGATTTTAAACCGACATAACCTCCTTGTCTTCCTCCAACAGGCATTCTAATCATACTGCCCCCAACGTAACAGTTTTTAACCTCTTGCACCCACCTGTGGTCAAAGACTGTCACGTGCTATCTATGCCTCACTGCTATTCTTAAAGTGCACCCAACCACTATGTCGGTTTAAAATCAAGATGTTTGTAGCAGGTATGCACTGGGACTTAATGTTTGTTTAGCGTGTTATTACCATGGGTGGAGTTTTTACAGGATATTTGTTGAGGAGCAATTTTCACATGGGACATAGTAGTTATTATCATTAATTTTGAAAGGGTCTCAAGCTTGATGTTCACTAGGAGGGCACAGTGAGTGATGTGTCATGAGAACTGTGGCAGTTACAGCGGGGAATGTAAAAATTGCAGAATGGGGCAGTGAACACTGTGTTTAAGAGCTACAGATATGATTTAATTATAACTTTGATGGGTACAAACGGGAGTTGGGGCTAAATGCTTATTGTAAAATTAACGTGTATATGAACTGTTAGTGGACACATTCATTGAAATATGTTTTTAACATCACAGGTACCCCCGAAGGAGGTCGTGAGGACTGAAATGCATTGGGTAGAATCAATGGTCGGGAGTCATGAAGTTTCAGTATTTGCCTGTGAATAAGCCTGGATTGGCGATCTCAGTGTATTAAAACGCATTAAACATAGAAACTTTATGTCTTTAACGTGATGGCTGAAAAACAGACTAAATTCTGGAATAAATTTGGATAAACTTGGTTAAATTATGGTATACTTGTGAATATTGTTCACCTATGTGGATATTGCTGTGCAACTCCTTCGTGACACAGATTTGCCGTGCCACCTTCTAGACTCATGAGAATGCCGGCGTTTTTTTTGGGACGGAGCGCACCGGAGTGCTGCACACTAATCTGAAAAAAAAGATTAAGTTTGAGTATTTAAAAGAGAGGGTGTACTTCAGGTTAAACCAAATTGATGAGCTTATTTTGTGCCATTTCCTCACCAATTTTTTCAACTTTACCTCCAGACATGGTTTTACATCATAACATACGTTGTGGTGCTCTTTTTTCGTTGACTTTGCCACTGAACTTGCACCTGTTGGTTTTTATGTACTTCTTCCACAATATTATGAGGAAAGAATCTGTTAACTACTATGTTTTCGCTCCTCCTGGCATTATATTCATATGGTGTATTTGGTTTATGTGACATGGAGCATATTTTGGTCACAAATTGTCGCTGTGTCAACACCAACTGCACCTCTTATGTTGCTTTCTGAGGAGTAGTGTACTTGATACACGTGCTCTGAGGTGCCTATCTCAGCTTTATTTTTCAGCGGATTCACTTCTGCGCCTTTTTCACTTCCTAGTGATGTCTGCACTAGTATTATGCTTATACTGTCATACCATTTATTGTATGAGCAGGCTTATTACTATCAGAAGGATCTCTTCACACTAGACACATCTTACTAAAATGTCTAACGACTCGATTCACTTCTCCAAAGCATCCTCCTCTGGCACTTAACCTAAAAGGGCTAAAAATGACCCTCCGTCTCCTGTTCACTCATCCTCAAATCCTGTTCTGGACGCAATCTTGGACGAACTACGTGCACTCAAACCTTTCGAGAATGTCACCAACGAAAAACTCCAATGAATTGAAGATAGATGGATAAATATGGAAGGCAAAATAACTGAAATGGAACAACCTGTTGTCCAAATTCAAGACGTAGCTACTAAAATTCCTCTGCTGGAACAAGAAATACAGAAGCTTAAACTCCACACAGAGGACATGGAAAATCATAATAGAGAAATAACCTGTGTCTTTATGGTTTACCAGAGAATATTGAAGGTCCCGATTTACTGTAATTTTTGAAGAAATTATTGCCTGACCTCCTGAATCTCTCGTCCTCTACAACTTTTAACATTCAATGGGTGTATCGTCTTGGTCATCCTCAACCTCACTCTACTAAGCCACTTGGTATCATAATTCTCTTTTTAGAATTCACAGATTTAATGCAGGTTTTGAAGTGCGCTAGAGAGAAACGTTGTCTTATTTAGTCTGGTCATAATATCTTTATTTCTCAGGACCTTTCAAATGCTACCAATGCTAGACGTAAATAATTTCTGACACTTCGTCCTCAAATGAGATCCCTGAATATTCGCTATGGCATTCTCCTCCCTTGACTCTGCAAGATTACTCATGAAGGTGTTTCCCGCTCATTTGATGATCCGGCTAAGTCAAGACTGTTCTTACAATCCATCACTAGAACACCTATGGACATAAATACTTACTCTTCTTTAAGCCGTTATCTTACTGTTTTTGTAATATGGCCTGTTGTCTTTAATATTTCATTCTCCAGTTTTACTGTTCAATTTTGGGCTATGTGGCTGAATTATCTCTATCTTATAATTGTTTCTCTTTTCTCCACTGTTATTCTTGTTTTTGGTACCAACATGCCCATTTCGCATCTTACTCTTTTTTTGCTTCAGATCTGGATTTGTGTTCTTGATCTGTCTCTTTTTCCCTTTATTTATCCCATTTCTCTTGTGTTCCCTTTTTCATTAACCTTCTTTTTCCCTTTCCCTTTATAACTTTCTTCCTTTTCTTCCTCTTTTTACAACTTCATATGAGTTTTCTTTCTTCATCCTCTCATGCATTTTATAATTCTTTTGTGTTATCTTGTTATTGACATATGGTGACTTTTTATTCCCATTGTTGTTTTTGCAGTGTGTCATCATTGTTCCTGTACCCCTGTCTTTAAAGTGATACATGCTTTATGTTGTGTCGTGGAACGTTCGTGGTCTGGGTCACCCTGTCAAGCGCCAGAAGGTACTCTCTCATTTATCAAAATTAAATTGTAATATTACTTTTTTGCAGGAAAGCCACTGTAATGATATTGAATCTCTTAAACTTAAACAACAATGCGTAGGTCAGGTTGTTTTTTTCACCTGCGGTTTATCGTAAGGGCGGGGTTGCAATCCTTTGTCAAAAATCTCTAACACTTCAAATTGTATCTACTGAATGTGACACAAATGGACGATGGGCAAAACTTCAGGCCAAGGTTCATAACAAAAAGATCACTTTCTTAAATATTTATGGACCAGTTAAACCTGACCCTGATTTCTGGAATATGATGAAATTAAAATTATCTCCAGTACCAATCCCAATATTATTGTTGCTGGAGACTTTAACAATTGGCTTGATCCTTTTTCTGATAGAAAATCAAAATGTAAATTCAAACCTGATAAGACTCATAAAACATTTCAGTCTGCTATTGCTTCTCGTCTACTTTTTGATGTATGGAAGACCTGCAATCCTGATAAATATGAATTTACATTTTTCTCAAATATTCATCATACTATGTTGCACATTGATTATATTTTGGTTTCAAAGTCCCTACTACCCTCTGTTCAATCTTCAGAAATTGGATCAATTTTTATTTCTGACCACGCACCTGTCTCTTCATCATTTGACCTATCCCTTACCAATTCCAAACATGCTCGGTGGAGATTTAACAATTCACTCCTGTCTGACTAATCCTATATATCTGAGGCTACTTCTTTTATAAACGAGTTTTTTCTGTTCAATAATGCAAGCAACGCTTCTATCCACAACAATTGGGACAACTTTAAGGCATCCTTTAGGGTTTTCTCCATTGCATACACGGCCAAAAAGAAGAAATTATTGAACTCCCAATATCTCTCTACCCTTAAACATATCAAATTTCTCGAACACTCTTTCTTAACATCTAATTCTCCCACTCATCTCTGAGACCTCATTAAGGAGAAATCAGATTTAAATAAATCAGCTACAATTGATGCTTGCAATATTTTACTTAAAATAAAATCCAAATATCACAGGGGTCAAATAAAGCAGGTAAAATGCGGGCCAACTAGTTAAAAATGAAAACGGAAAAGAAATCCATTGGTCCTATTCGTAATACTGCTACTAATAACTTACTTCATTCTGATTCAGATACTGTTAATGCTTTCCAATCCTATTATTATTCTCTATATAGGTATGATACAAATCCCTCTGATTGTGAAACTCAACCTTTCTTTGATGATCTCCCCTCTCCCCCTTCTGTGCCGGATGCTATGTTTCTCCTTGAAAAAGATATATCTCTTCAAGAGATCCTTGAGGCCATTAAATCTTTGAGGAGGGCAGGGCTCCTGGTCCAGACAGACTTTCTATTGAACTAATTTCTTCTTTCTCCTCTATTTTTGCTCCTCATCTACATGAACTTTTTAATTCCTTCATATCTAACTCTAAACCTGAAGGATCTTTTATAGATGCTCTTATTGCAATCATCCCTAAACCAGATAAAGATCATACCCCATGCCAAAATTATCGCCCAATCTCATTAATTATGATTGTAAAATTTTTGCAAACATTCTTGCCCCTAGATTGGATAATGTTGTTCCCCTACTAATCAAATCTGACCAATCCGGTTTTATTAAAGGTCGACTTACTTCTGACAATGCTAGAATGTTCTCTAATATTCTTTCATTGGGGAAAAAGTATCCTGATCCTCTAACTGCATTATCCCTCAATGCAGAAAAAGCATTTGATAGTATAAATTGGCCATTCATGTTCAAAACTCTTCATTGGTTTGGTTTCGGTCCCAAATGTATTTAATTTATTAAATTATTATACTCTGAACCCCAGTATCTGTTTCTGTCAATGGTCTTTTGTCCCCATAATTTAATTTACATAAAGGCACCAGACAAGGTTGTCCACTTTCCCCTCTTTTATTTCTTTTGTGCCTTGAACCTTTGCTTGAACGCATTCGGCATAACCTCTTAATAACTGGTTTTCAACATAAATCCCATAAAATCAAATTATCTGCTTATCCATATGACATCTTGATCTATCTCACTAAACCTCCTTCCTCTCTGCCACCTTTTTCACAGGAAATTGATTTATACTCTAAAGTTTCTGACTACAAGCTACATTTTTCTAAAACTGAGGTCCTACCTTTAAACTCCACCCGTTATCAAATATGTTTCCTTGCACCAATTTCAAATGGTGTCCCTCTAAAATTAAATATATGGGTGTATGGTTCTCCCCTACTATCCCTCACACTCTTTTACACAATTTTAATGCACTAAAACATAAGATTCAAAATTCATTTAATTCTTGGTCCCCTCTTTTTCTATCTTGGTGGGGTATATTGGATACTATCAAAATGATGATTGTTGCTCTCATTCTTTTCTTACTCTCTAGGTTACCATTTAAAATTCCCAATTACTATTTTAAACAACTTGATTCTCTTTGTATTAAATTCTTGTGGAATAATAAACCATCTCGCATTGCCTTATCTAAATTAATTAAACCAAAAACTAAAGGAGGTGTGAGATTCCCTAATTTTAAATTAAACCATACTGCTTTTTTACTGAGACAATTTTATGCTTTAAATAAGCAGGATCAAGACTCACCGATACCTAGATGGATTACTTTTGAGCGCTCTTTACTACATGAATTCTCCTTTTCCGACATTTGCTCTATGTCCAACTGTACCTTCATTTCTCAATACCCCATTTTAAAATATTCCCAACACTTGACACATTTATTGTTTACAGATGGTGCTACCTCTCAGCAAGCATTTCTTATCTCTGCCATTTGGTATAATAAATTCATTAAGTTTCGACACAAATCATTCTGCTTCAAACACTGGAAAGAAAATTGTATTTTTAATGTTCATTAACTAATATCCCATAACTCTGTCATACACTTTACTACATTACAAGAACGTTATAACTTACCTCTATCCTACTTTCCACAATACTCACAAATATCAAATGCTCTACAGTCATTCTTGTTATCCAAAATATTTTCTGATGACCCCATATTATTTGCATCCTTGACCTCTATGAACACAATTCTCCCTGACTCCACACCCAAAGCTTTAGTTATATACAAGCTTTTGTCTACTCCCATATCTGATAGACCAAAATCCGCCATTGAATTTGCTTGGTAACACGACCTCTTCTACTAACAAATGGAACAAACTATGGCATAACATTTTCACTACCTCAAGAGCTGCTAATATTACTCAATCTTTATTTTTCCTCTACAACAGAGTGGTTTGCACTCCTGTCCACATTCATAAAATTAATCCCTCTTCCTCTCCCCTTTGTTGGTCTTGTCTTTCCTCAGATGGCACATTGTTACACTTAATATATTATTGTCCCAATGTTTTTCAATTCTGGAAATCCATTTGGTCTACGTCCTCTAAGATATTCCATTGTAATATCCCATTATCAATTCAAAATGTTTTTCTTGGATCCATGTCCGATGATTTTTCTGACACATCATCAAAGTTGAAACTGTTTGATCTTTTTTATTTCTCTTGCATTTAAAACAATTTTAACTTGTTGGAAAGATAATTCTAAAATGTGTGCGTTAATGTGGTAGAAACCTTATTTGCAATGAACATAGAATCTCTACTGTCTCATCATCAACGTTATCTCAGAAAATCAAATCTGACTTATTTTGGATTCCCTTTACTACTTTCCTATCTTCACACCCATTTGTACCTTAATTACTTATCTCATGTTTCCCCCTTCCCCTCTCCTCTCCTCTCCTCTTCTCTTCTTGTTTTGTTTCCTCTTCTCCATATTTTTCTTTCTTATTATTTCTTATTCTTAAGAATGTATTCCACTATCACCTGATTTCATATGTACCCATTAATTATTCTTACTTATTTTCATCCATAAGATGGTTTCTTTATCCCTTTTTTTTATTCTCATTGTAACAGATTGTTCCTTACTATAATATCTTTTGATAATATATGTTTTATTAGTCTACTGTTTCATCATATGCTTTATTGTAACTTTGGTACTTTATTGTTATATCAATCAAAATCATTAAAAAAAAATTCAACCAATGATAAAATAGCAACATCGTGCAAGAGAAGTGCTTTTTTGCTTTTGAGACATTGTTGTACTGAGTGATGATAAACCAGAAATTGACAGGCAGAACGGTAGTGCACCTTACCAATGCCCGGAATAAAATTATTTTTATTTAACTTAAACCTCATACAAAACTATTCCACAAATCCTGAACTCTAGAAAGGAGTATACTCACAACTTTAATCCAAAACATTATAGCAAAAAAATATGGACGAAGTGTTTTTTTATTCTGAGTAACAATAGAATTTTCATGGACTATATGCCACAAAATATTAATCACTTGGGTTATTGCAGCTTTAGCGCACATCTAGGGAGTGTAGGGAAAACTTAGAAGTGCTCTTTCCATCCATCAAGTCAATGAGCCTGAGGTAGAGCAAACATTTCAGAGAGGAACATACCACCACCTCAATTCCTAAAGTCTGCAGCCTTTTGCACATCCTCCTCGGAACTTCACAAATGCCAGATACCCATCCGGCGCTCTGAGGATCTGGCACAGCGCTAGGGTGAGAAATCATCTGTTTGATGGCATCCATGCTGTTGCGCCAGCGCTCGGCTCATTTTCAGCGCATCTCTCTGGTCTGTTTTCCCACTGCTTACCCCTTGCTGCTCACAGTGCCCCCCTGCGCTCTACTTCCACTCCACACCTTTTCTCCAACTTGCACACATCGATGTCAGCTCAGCCCCCATTTGAGTGAATAAGTTTTGGTGCTTAATCTTGCATATAATGCACATGTGCCCGCCGCGCTGTTTTCACACTGTCTGAGCATGCTCTTCAGAATAGTATCTCCTCTTCTGGCATGCACAGTACTATGATACAGTGGCCGTGTTCTCACTCTTAGCAGTCCTTAGTTGTGGGTGCCAGTAAACTCCGCTATGCGGAGTAGGTGGAGTTTTGGCCAAACTCCGCCCTCCAAGCAGAGTGCGGAGTGACAAAAACCAGTGAACTCTGCCGGTGGATCAGAGTTTACCGCCCACCCCTAATCCCTAACATGTTCCCTGTAACCATTTTTGTTAAATACAAATCTGTACATTTTATGTCTACCAAATCTGTGCCCAACTTTCAATAGTGCTGAATGCTTGATGTTGTATTTACTACATAGGAAACTTTTAGATATGTTATATTCTTTGCTGACCTTCAAAGTGCAATGCATTTAAAAACTGCATTCTGATATGGGAAGCACCTTCTACCTAACTAAACATTCTCTTTGGCTGATATACAGTGCATTATTCAGCAAACATTGTAAACAGTAAAAAAGAGATTAATGTTTGATTTGGATCGTATTTTACATATGTAAAAATGCTATATTTTTCAAATAGTTAGAAATTATATTTATTATAATATATGTGGAACAAGGCATTCAAAATAAGATAAAGGGTTGGTATACAGGTGAAGTATTTGAATAATACTGTGCTAAAAGTTGATAAAGATGGTTTTCAACAACGTCAACAATTTGGTTATCTAAGAGGAGAATGTATTTGTCCAAAGCAACATAGCACTATAAAGGATTGTCTTTTTATTAACATTTTAGCAAAATATTTCACATATTATTTATCAATTGTTTGATTTTGCAATTTATGAGTAATGAAATATGACTGCTAAGAAGTAACGTAACCGTACACAGTGTCAAGCATCACATAAACTAACTTTGACAAAATGGAATGCAACATAACATGTATTTGTAAAGCAAACATTCACCCCGTAAGACATATTGCCACACAATAACAAATGTTTATTGTTATGTAACTCAGTGGTGCTCATTTTATCCACCTCAAAAGGATGAAAGGCTATGTGGGCCACTAGGTTTGAACCTGTGACCATGAGGTCAAACACAGGATCCTGGTGTGGATGCATTAGTCCACTGATCCACCAGACACAGCTAAAAGCATCGCTACTGTTGATTTTAACTTTCATTGTTGGTTTTCACTGTTATGTTTTCTAAAATGTATATATTTTTGTAAAGCATTTCTGTTATATCAAGATCAGAGGACTTTTCAGTCCAACCCAAAAAAGTACTAAGCAAGCATGTTAGAAATGTTAAACTGTCAAACCTTTCATAACACATACATTTCATGTTAAATACAACACAGAAGGTTATAACAACACTCAAAGTGTATACATGACAGTACACCACTCTCGCAAGGCATGACCATTTCAGTGAATTAAATACACTAACCATGTCTGCTGCTCAAACTCTTCCAGCTGAGCTTGGGGGTTGGCAAGACAGCTCTCAGGACCCTCCTGTACAGTGGTGTGATGTGGGGGTGGCATGAATGTGACCTGGAGGGCAAATCCTGGGCTTAATTCAGGCCCTCCCAGTGCTTGTGGCAGAACTTCCGCTGCTGGGTGTGGACACCCTTTGCACTCCGGCACACAGCAATGTCCTTTTGGGATTTGGGCCAGTACTGCATTACTCAGCTCAGTCTCCGAAACCCATAAAGCTAAGGGTACTTTTCGATGACCCCCTTTCTTGTGATATCCAATTCAACATCAATGAATGGATAGGTTTTCTGTTCAAGTCCATCAGCCATGATGGGGGTAAGATGAGTACAAGGAACAGCAAGATGGCATAGGATGGTGATATAGTGAAGTGTGCATGCTTAGTTCTGTTTGTCAAGATAAGTGGAGCTCTCTGCCCCCAACTGGGGTGTCTCTGCCACCCATGCAGAATGTAGATGCCTCAGGAATCAGTGTAGACACTCAACATCGAGAAGGAAACCCTCTGCATACAGAGGAAATACCGCTGCCTGCAGGTGGGAAACCCCAGCATATACCAAAAGTACTAAAAATAATTAGATATTAATAAATAAAAAGAAACATATTTGTGTTTTTATTGTATATGTCTCAAATAAGGAATTAAGCATGTTTGCTCTGAAACTGTAGTATGTGAGATTCTTTGAGTGTGTACTGTTAATGATAAATGTTACAATGTTTGAAAAAATAAAGAATTGACTAACACACCCTGCACATGTATACCCTGACCTCTATTCATTAAAAAAAATTCAGGTCCCTGCATGTGGGTGTATATAAAGGTCAAGTTCAATATGTAAGCCCCAATGCATGACAATGTTTTGCAACACAGAAGAGGCTACACAATCTTGCTCCTCACAACGTCTGGGGGATACACCACCACAGCCCCAGTACAGTCAAAGCATCTCAATTGCTGTTTCATACCAATATTGCATTCTATAATGACTTATGCACATGTGTGCCTTATTGCACACCTGTTACGGTAGTGTAGATGGGTGGCTTTAGGGTGTGAGAAAACAGCATACCAGAGAGCATACTAGGCATCAATCACAACAAAGACATGTCAAAAGTTTAAAAGGGGCCTCTATTCTGTATGTAATACCTAATGCCTACAAACATGTAGTGAATATCAGGATAATGTGTGTGTATAGTTTTGAATATGTTAAAGATGGCCCCCCAGATGCACTTGTATCCCCGTGTGTGGTGTTTATACTTAACAATGAGCCACATATCAACAGATTCCCAAAAAACAAAGTGCTGTTAGCAAGGGAACTGTCGGAAGAGGTGGCTCTCACTGGTGCTTCCAAGAAAGCTGTATACACATCAGTGAAGCAGCCCCTGGCATTGCAGGCAACTTGTACATTGATGGATTGCCAGCGGTGTCTGTTGCAGAAATGGTGCGGTGGCTGAAGTGCCACATAGGTGCAGCCAATGGCACCTAGCACGTGAGGGAAATGGTCAAAGGCATAGAACTATGCTATGTTCTGGTTATGTGTATTTGTAAAGCGCACTTACACCCTCAAGGGTATCCTGGAGCTGAGCAGGTGTGTGTGCCTAGCACTGCCTCTGGTAGGCTGGTTAATTGAAAGGCCAGGTCTTCAGCTTCTTGCGGAATTCAAGAAGAGAGGAGGAGGCATTGATGTGGAGTGGGACATTGTTTTACGCTTTTGGAGCGATGTAATGGAATGCCTCTCTCCTTCATCTGGTTTTGTGTATTTGTGGGATGTGTGTGAGTAGGATCCTGAGGAGTCTGAGGAAAGGCCAAGGGTGGAAGACTATGTCACTGTTCAGATAGGTGGAGCTTGAGTTGTGTAGTTCCTTGAATGTGTGTGTGAGGAGTTTGAATTGAGTGCATTCGTGTTTCGGGAGCCAGTGTAGTTCCCTGAGGTGTGGTGTGATGAGTTTTGTGTGTGAGGTTGAGGATGAGTCTGGCTGCCAAGTTCTGGATGGTGTGTAGTTTTCTAGTGAGTTGCTTAGTGATCCCAGTATAGTAGGTGTTCCCATAGTCCAACTTCCTTGTGACTAGGGCATGAGTGCAGTTTTTCTAATGTTGCTTGGGAGCCACTGGAAGATCATCCTCAGCATGTTCAGGGTTTGGAAGCAGGATGCAGTGACAGCGTTAAAACTTAGGCGGTCATGTCTAGTTGATGTCTTATTCAGAGGTTTCTAGAATGAGTTCTATGTGTGGGCCCGAATTTGGCCGCCCACCAGTTGGAGTCCCTTGGTGAGGTATTCTTGCCAAAGATCACTACTTCTGTCTTGCCAGTGTTAAGCTTGAAACAACTGGCTTTCAACCAATTATCGACTTTGGCCATGCAGGTGGTGAACTTGTTTCTTCTGCTGGGGTCTTGTCCGAGATGGAGAGTATAAGTTGTGTACCATCTGCCTAGGAGAGGATGTTGATGTAATGTGCGTGGATGAGTTTGGCCAGAGGGATCATGAAAGTGTTGAAGAGGGTGGGAATGAGCAATGAACATTGAGACACTTTGCAAAAGAGTTTGTGGGCTTACGGGGGATAAGGCGTCAGGCTGACAGATTGTGTTCTATCTGTTAAGAAGAAGCATATCCAATGTAGAGCAAGTCATGGGATGCTAATTTCCTGCAGGTGCCTGATGGTGTGTGAGACCACATCAAATGCTGCAGAGAGATCCAGGAGAATGAGGGCAGCAATGTTTCCTTTGTCAAATATCTCGTAGATTTCATCAGTGGCAGCCATGAGTGCTGTTTCTGTACTGTGGTTGGACCTGGATCCAGATTGTGTGGCGTTGAGGAGTTGCTGTTTGCTGATGTGGTCAATGAAGCATCAGTGGATTTGTTTTGCGTAGTCCTTTGCTGGGTCTGGTAGGAGGTAGATGGGTTTGTAGTTGGAAAGTGTGGCTGGTTCATCAGATGGTTTCTTGAAAAGGGGCTTGAGGGTGGCATGTTTCCAGGTGTCTGGGAATGTGGCTGCATTGATGGATGGAAGATGGGTGCTAGTGCTTTGATAATTGGTAGGAGTCCTCTGGTGAAGACTTGGTGGGGTCAAGGATCAGATGAAGCCCGAGAGGAGGGCCTTCAGTGATTTCAACAGTGATGACAGCAATCCGCGAGGTCAGGGTTCATTCCTTGACCGTTATGGGAAGTTGACAGGGCCCGCCTTATGGCCGAAGTTGCTGTATAAGCAGGTCATTCTGTTACAGAAGAATTCCAAGAGCTTGCTGAAACGGTGTTGTGAGAGTTGTGTGCTTAGTCATATCTGCTAGTGGTAGCATTTTAGGGCTAATATGAAGATGTCTTTGTCTGTGGTGTCTTGACTTGCTCTACATTTTCACTCCAGTTGCTTGCAGTAGTTTTTTATTAGTCTGAGTTTATCAGTGTACCATTTGGCCTGTGGTCAGCTCTCTTGTCACCCTTTGCATTTCCACCAGTGAGTGGGGCATGGCAAAAAGCTGGTGGACACTTCTATTAATGCATCTCAGTACCTGATGTAAGCTTTGAGACAGGCTTCTCTGTAAGATGTCAAAGTTGTCATAGGTGAGCCTTTGGAAAGATCCAGTGGCCATGAAATGGAGTGGACCCAGCATTTTGACATAGACAGGGAAACACTGGGAGCAGGGCTGAATCAAGTTCCTGCTCCCAGTCAGCAACAACGTCAAGGATCACATCAGGTGTGAAGTGGTACCTAGCAATGACAGCTTCATTGATCATGCCAAATGTGCTTATCCTTTATGTGTAAACCATCTCTCTTCTTGTCCTAAAATAATTATTGTTCGAAATGTGGGGCTAGCAACAAACATGTTCTCTGACATAGTGAAGGTAGGAAAAAAGGTTTGATGTGTGAAATCATTTCCTATATGGTCAGCCTGGCTGTGACTTGCTGATTTTAAAACGTTTCAGCTAGAGATAGGTGGTTTAAATGAAAGGAGTAAAAAAAAACAATCACTCCTTTCATTAGCAAGTGTGTTGCATGTCTTGTAAGCCATTGTCTTGTAAGTTAAAAAACACATTTTGAGGGAGGGTGTACGACAGCTGGATTTGTACCTTAACGGCAACTTCCTCTCTTTTTATAACACAAAGGAGTGTTTTAAAGTGCCGGATGGACATTTTTTGCACTATGCAAAAATATCCAGCACAACTCACAAAATATTGACCATGTTCCCGGATGAGCCATAGGAGATGTAGACCTTGGCACTGCTGCTCGCCACGGACTTCTATAAGGGGACTAATCTTCTGCATATACAAGAATCTAAGGCGGATCGTAGGATCAATGTGTCAAAAATTCAAGATAGATGTACGGCTGACTTATCGTCGCTGCTCACAGAGAACAAGTGTAAATGAGTGCTCACACAGGTTTGGGAGGTGGCTAGCAACGCACGCTTTAAGCTTACCCAATACTTCTATCTACATCGCACATACCTAACACCCCAGAGTTAGTATAGGTTTGATGCGACACACCCCTCAACGTGCTCCCAGTGTGGTATAGGCCCTGCGACATTCTTACATATGACCTCAGACATTCTTTCATATGGCCTGGGACTGTGCTCGGCTTCAGACATTTTGGTGGACAGTGCTACGCGTATTGGAAGAGGTCACAGGTGTGGGTATTGAGATGTCAGTCAATCACTGTTTCTTAAGCATGCTCCCAGTACCCAAGTCAGGTGCTCGCATGTGCCATATATTCGCACTCTTAGGACTAGTACTAGCTAAACGCCGCATTGCCGAACACTGGACCTACCTTGGAGGACAGACCTGCGTGAATTGGGTGTGACTAAGGAGCACCAGCTGTGCTTGGTCTGCACTGAGGAAAATGCAGAACCTTACTTGGAGATGTGGGGAACTATGCTAGAGGGCCTGTTGATGAATGTGACACCAATGTGACAGGGCAGGAATGCACCTTATTTATGAAATATGGTATATTCTTGTCCTTTACCCCAGCGCTGGTGCAAAATTTGCAGCCTAGCACCAACATAGGCACCCTTGCACCATGGTGCAAAGGTGCCTCCATTGCAGGCAGGATTGTTTTTATGCAGTAAGGGGCACCTTTCTGCGCAAAAACAATCCCAAGCAGCGTTTTTCTCTTTTCATGTGTGCTGCAGAATGCACAACACATGGGAAGAGGGAAAAATGAGGAGAAATCTAAATATTTCTCCTCATTTTGCCTGCTTTGGGGAGGCGTAAGGTTTAAGAGCTGCCAGAGGTTTACGTGATTAAGTAAATCTAGGCAGTGTCAAAATCCATGGATGTTGCTTGGGAAAACCTACCGCAACACCCATGGAATGCCTCCTTGAGGCACAGTAAGGCAATGCAGCGACTTGCACTGCTTTGTCTTACTCTCTATCTAAGAGGCCATGCAAAGCCATGCAGAGTGGTTTTGCGTGGCCTCATAGATATGATTGAGAGGCATGCGCCAATGAGGCGTGCCCAAAAAGTGACGCTCCAGCAACGCAAGCATCTAATGAATAAGTATTCTACATTTTCCAGCCACTCCCACTTGTCCCTCCCACATTTATTAAAACGTATGCATATGTGTGTGGACATCACCGCAGTCGGGTCAGAGATCTCCTCACATTGCACTTCGATCTTTGCATATATGCCACTGTTTGGCACATGGATTGTGTGTTTGAGGGAGCGAGAGTAACAGAGGCCCATGGGATCTTTTTGGGCTTCTCCTTTCTGGCGTTTATGCATAAAATAGAGATGAAATTGATTTCCAACTAGTAGAAGTGTTTTGCTGACAACCCTGAAGCTGGAGGGAGGCAACCAAGACACTGGAGAGGGGTGAGAGGAGACATGGCTTCTTTAATAATTCTATTAGGCCGTTAGGTGAGAACATCTGCTGATTAGCCTTCCTGTAGCACTGTCATTTGGTAGATGGAAGGGCTGAAGGGTGAGACAGCAGTCTCTGTTGTTTAAGGTGAAAGGGACTCCTTAGATGAGGCCAGCCTTTTGTCTTTCCAGTGATCATTCTTCAGTGTGGCTGATGACAGCCAGGCACAGAAAGATCACTCACTTCGTTGTGACTCTTATATGGGTGCTCCAGGCTTGGGACTACCCTCCTGAGAGGAACATCTTTATACACAAAGTCTTTGTCTAGAGATCGACCGGGAAAGGACTCTTGAAAGGAGAATCACCCTAAACCACTTATGAAAGTGCAAGAAGTGGATCCAGATCTCCTGTCTGCTTTTAATGTATAAAAGTGTATGAAGTGAAAATCACAGACTCACTTGTTCCTGATCCATGTTCTCTTTGGCCAAGGAATGGAGTGCTCCGCAGAGAGCTAAGGGGGTTAGGTGTCTGCCTGACAGCCAGCTTTCCAGTGGTAAGTGTACATTACCTAAAGCCTGTCCTTGCTGTAAGAAGCTGCCCATCTGCCTGAAGAAAGTAGAAGCTAATTGCTTCCAGAGAGAGGGAAGGAGCTTCCAACCCTGCAGAAGGTGTGACTGTCCAGGAAGATTTAGACACAGCAAGACTCTGATGCTGATGGGGTCTAACAGGGGGAGAGGAGGGAAGAAAACAATCTGCATACCCCAGGTGTCACTGGGCATTGGACTCTCCCAAGCATCAGTTCCTGGTTGGAATCACAGATCTTCAGCTGCATATGCCACTGCAACTAAAGAAGTATGCCCACGGCCCTCTATGCCACTGCCAGTGTCATCTAAAGGATTTTGGGGGCGATGAGAAAAACTTAAGCTTGGGAGCCCTTTTTGGAACAACTTTGAATTTTAGTATTCCTGCTAATTCATGACCACATGATGGCAAACTACATGGAATTATACATTAAACTTTCAGAACTAGGGAAACACATAAATAATTGAGATACATCTTTCCCAAAAACACAAAAAACCTTAAGATGACACTGAATAAAGAGAGAGAAAAAGTCACAGGCAGGCTGAGAGAATTAAATATATTGAAATAGAGAAGACAGAGGTAAAATGGAGAGAATATTTATATTCCGATGGGGCGAGACTTTCAAGGTGGGCTGCCCTGGGCATTTGCCCATCTTGCATATGCCTTAAAACGTCTCTGGTCACTGCAACCAAAAATGTGTGTGTGCATTTGTCAACACCCTGGTGACCAAAAGTAATGCACTTGACACTGTCCATATCACTGTGACCAGAGAAGTATGTTGTTGCCCATGCCATTGCAACCCAGGGGTGGCCTTACTCACCTGCATCAACTTACCATTGCCAGCGCACAGAAATGGGAAAGGTGTTGACTTAAATATGCCCTTTTTTATGGACCACCCCAAGTCTTAGTTGCCTGTTCTTCTGGTCGGTGAGCTTCACCTGCGGAGTTGGCTGCCATCCGATGCACCAACCACCACAGGAGGCCAGTGTGAAAAGCGTGCGCTCTCCCAAAGGCTGTAAAGAGAAACTGGGTGTATTGTGGATCTTCTGCCAGCCTTGGCCCTGCCTGATAAGAATCCTTTTTCATGAGACTTTACAACCCGAAAGAGGGAAACTGTATTGAACTGAGTGCTTCCACATCGAACAAGCATTTGCAATGCAATCAGTCTCGCCTTTGGGACCTTGTATGTATTTAGCTATGCAGCACATTAGCCTGGATGCTGAAAGATCTACTGTTCTTTAACATGGAGGGAAAGTAAGCACCAAACTGGGTGACACACCGGGTATGGGAACACACGGAGAGAAATATTGCCTTTCAGCAGGAAATGGTATAGTTCAAAGCTCAGTTTTTAATATAAAATCAGGGCCTTCGGTGGTCATATCACTGAAAATATAAGATTTGAAAAACATATTATTGTCTACGGGTGCTTGTGGAAGACAATTTCTATGGACTGGAATCTAGAGAATGCTAAAGTGATTCTGGTATTTTACTGACCTCTGCTGGTCGTTTTCTATCAGGTATCAGGTATAGAGGTAATTGCCAGAAAAATTTTAAAAAAGAAAGTCCCTCAGCAGAAAGTAATTCGGGTATTTTACTGACCTCTAATGGTCGTTTTCTATCAAAACACTTAAATAGAGGCAGTTTAACAGAAAAAAAGTCTTAGAGTTGATCTCCAGAGCCCACGAATTACATACACATATAAGTATATACTAATATATATACAAGAGGTCTTGAATGCTTGACCTACAAAGGGAATTTTGCACCTGACCCTTGAATCATGCTTTCTGAAACACTCAAACCTGCAAGGGAGGCACTACAAATTCAGAAAAGGAAGGAAATCCAAATGGGGGAGGGGGAAAGGGAAGCAACATACCAATGTGCTACAGCCTTAGCCCCAGTTCACTAGAATCTATTTGCTAGATATTGTGTGTGTGGTATTGTGTTTTGAGTGTGTAATAAAGTACTTTTCTTTTAAAAGAAATAAAAAAGGGTTGGCAGCTGCGGTCCGTGCCGGTAAGCGTGGTGGCGGGGGTGGCGTGGTGTTTGGGAAGTCGACAGACAACAGAATAGGGAAAAGTACATAAATAAATAAATCCTATTGCGTCGTCTGTCAACAGCCCCCCCCACCCCACCCCAATCCCACCACGCTTACTTGCACGGACCTCTGCTGTGGGTTGGACAATCAGTTATTGAACTTTTGGGTGTTTGTTGAGTTCTGAGCTCAAACCCCCATGTTACCTCACTGAGAAACCTGTGACTGCTCACCATTCCTATTGTTGAAGTCTAGTGCTGAAGGGGTTCTGCTTGGCCTAGTTTGTAGGACCATAACAACACAGACCCAGAGACATTAGGACCAAATGACTGCAGCCCCCACGGCTGAGGCCCAGTTACCCCAGCTTGCCCCGTGGCAACTAAACGGGGGTCTAAGAAAGAGATAAGAAGTATAATGTATTGGATGAAAAGGACATGATGTCTAATGAAGACTAGGAAGCTTTAGTATTTGTCGACACCTGCATTCTGCAGAGCCAGCAGTGGACTCTGAAGAAAAAGATTGTGCCCCTCTAATTATATTGTAACAAATTGTGAACTTTCCTCGCTGCATTTTATCCCTATCTTTAATTCGCATATTATGGTTGTTCCGGAATTATGAAGTTAAACTGCACACTTTTACTCAGTAACCCTGTCATCTTAAAACACTGAGTAATATGACTCCATGATGTTCAGATTCACTCCTTGTACGGTACTACTGCTGTGCAGCTCTCTGACACCAAGAGGCCAGCTATGAAAATAAATAACTAAATACATAGGTGAAAGAGAGAGCTCTACTGACCACTGTGGTCAATAGACATTGTTGTCCTGAGCATAGACATCCGTGGAAGGCCCAGCTGTTGTTGTGAAAAGTAGCATGTGTTCAGATGAGTGACAAGAGCCCTTGAAGGAACTTATTGGGAAATTACAGCTGAAGATGGGAGATGACACACTACCTTAGACAAACAGAGGTAGATCATTTTTGTGCAATGTAGGTGCTCATCCCAGTAGTTGGCCCTGAGACAATTACACGTCTACAAACTGGAACTAGTAAAATACTTTTAAGTGGAAGGTGCACCAGAAATGAAATCGGGATAGCAAGTTTCTTTCTTTCCTTCTTTCTTTATAATTGAATTAAAATCAGCCATCAGCCAACGCGTTTCGTTCCTTTTGTATAAGGAACTTCATCAGGGCTTTATCTGTCAAGTAAAGTATTGACAAATTCCTAAGTAGTCGTAGTAATGTTGCCAGGATATTCACCCCAAAATAAGGGTATTCGATCAAGTCAAGTCCCAGCTCGAGATCCAAGTCCTCAGGGTTTCCCAGCTATGGCAAAGTCACCAGCATTCAAGTCTGAGACTCTGTTTATAGTTGTCAATCAGTAGGACATTGAAATGATGCATACCTTGTGAAGACATTAACATTGTCTCCTGTCAGTACATCTACTGTTTTTGGTTGCAGTTTACCCTCTCTATAATCCAGTTCAACAACAATTTAGAACTACATGGGCAAACAACATTTGAATTAACATTGGGTTTCATATCCTTTCTGTGTTGTCTATGTAAAACACAGAGACTACTCATTGCCGAACGATTCATAAGTGCTATATCATATCTTCTTTTGATGTTCCATTTAAGTGCTGTGCCACTGACACATGTCTAACCCGTTCTGATTATCGCTTGGGACTTTTTCAAGGCGTTCACGCTGTAAGCAATCCTTGCATCAGGAAGATCGACAATATTAAGCTTGTAAACTGAGAGCCTAGTCACAAAAGCAGTTTGGACTACTACCTAGTACTCCTGTTCAGCTGTGGCCAGTCCATTGTGGCACAGGGGCCACACCCCCACCCCACCTTTTGCCCCTCACGAACAGTGTCTGTCAGACTGAGCAAAGGTCAGCCTGACATACACTGTTTATTTTCAGGTCAGGCAGAACAAGAGCCAGACATGCGCTAAATGCACAGGATTCTGTCTGCCTGAGATGAACTTTGCTGGGCTGAGGAAGTCACAGCTCCTATGGGAGTGTCCTCCTCAGCTCAGCAAAGGTCCCTGAGCCACTCCCCTCACTGAAGTGGGGTAGCGTCACTGATTGCCTCGCACCTGGGCACTGCAGTTTTAAACCCTGAAGCGCACAGGGTTGAGTGTCAATCAGTGACACTTCATCACAGAGTGGTGGTTCCACTCTGTGATGACATTGGGACTGCTGCCTTCTCTCATTGGCTGACCTTAGGAGATCCGGCCCTAGGATGCTTGTTTCCGGTCCAGGGAGGAAATGGCTTGGCATTTCGGGCTTGACTGTTCCCATGAGGCACAGGTTCAAGACTGATTTGCATATGGCCAGGTCTAAACTGGGGTGGCATGGTGAGCAAAAGAATGATGGATTTAACCCAGATCACTTGACTGGGGGGTGAATGTTTTGATTTGTTCTGCATTCCATCCATCAACTGTATGTCTTTTGCGTTCTCGCCCTAAGTACGCCGGGTATGCCCAGACGTGTGTACCGGGCTCACTGTGCCACTGGATTCAAACTATCCTGGCTGATGAGGGGTGAAACCCCGAAACCGGTCCTAGGATGCTTGTTTCTGGTCCAGAAGGACCTGGCTTGGCAGTTCGGGCTGGACTGTTCCCATGAGGCACAGGCTCGAGTGATTAACATCTGGCCAGGTCTAAACTAGAGTGGCATGGTGAGAAAAAGAATGATGTATTTAACCCAGATCTCTTGACTGGGGGTGAATGTTTTGATATGTTCTGCATTCCGTCCATCAATTGTGTGTCTTTTGCTTTCTTGCCCTAAGTTCACCGGGTATGCTCAGATGTGGGTACCGGGCTCACCGTGCCATTGGATTCAAGCTAGCCTGGCTGTTGAGGGGTGACACCCTGAAACCGGTCCTAGGATGGTTGTTACAGTCCAGGGAGGACCTGGCTTGGCAGTTCGGGCTTGACAGTGCCCATGAGGCACAGGGTCAAGACTGATTTGCATATGGCCAGGTCTAAACTGGGGTGGCATGGTGAGCAAAAGAATGATGGATTTAACCCAGATCTCCTGACTGGGGGTGAATATTTTGATTTTTTCTGCATTCCGTCCATCAATTTGTGTGACTTTAGGTCAGCCAATGAGGGAAGGCAGCAGTCACAAGCCTCCTGGGACCTCTGAGTCAGAGCTGCAGGTAAGTGTGTGTGTTTTTGAAAAATGTATGTTTGGTGCATGCATATATGAATGTTTGATAATGAGTGTAGGGAATGGATGTGTTTGTGAGTATGCACGTGTGTGTGAATGCATGGCTGTGAGTGTGCGTATGTGTGTCCCGTCAGCCCCCCTCCCTCCTAAACTTACCAGCCACCACTGCACATGTTGTACTTTTTCAGGTACTTGTACGTGATTTTATGAACTAGCCAATATATATATATTTATATATCATCCGGTTAATGACACTGTCAATTTATGAAGCACTTCCAATTTGAACTTTCGGAAAGGACTTTGATTAACTAAACTCAGAAACGCAAGGCCGCCAAAGGGGATTATGGGTCACGTAGTCCCGCTGGGAGGAGTAGCAATTACCGGAGGCCAGCATTATCCTTGTAATTATACACAGCCTGTGTAATTAGAGCCCCGTGGACTTGTTACAAGCCCAGTATGCTTTTACCTTTTGTGTTTGTTCTTGCACGCATTTGAAAACACAGTTTAATACATTTTTGCTCAGTGTGCCATTATCACAGATTTAACCGGGTAGACTCTGTTCTGGTGAGTTGGAGGAAATGAGGTGAGAGCACATAAGCATCAAAAATACATGCAGCCTAACCTGCATTCGAGGCAGTTTTAATTTTTGCAGTTTTTATTATCTGATTTACTATCAGGAAGGCAGCATGTTTTGAGAGCATTGGCGCCATAACTTTGATTATCATGAAAGCACCTCGGCATGTCATTACGACTTGTTTATACCTCAGGCAGATAAGATACATTTATATATATTTTCTGTGTACATATCATGAATTTGATTATGTTCAATTGTTGGCATTACATGCTCATTGTGCAGTATGCAGTTATTTATATTCTTCAATTAATTTCTTGCACTTTGCACTGTATGTATATGTTAAAGACTAGTATGTTTTACCAGCTACATTTCCGATCACACAGTCTATTTTCTATGTCCATTCATGCCTGAAGGAGGGCTATATATTCTTGAAATTCTATGGCACCAATTAGATTGACAAAGCCTGCTGCGCAGGCGAAACGCGTCTCTTTTATTATGCGGGGTCGTGGGAGATCTGACAAACAATAAAGAAGCCTTATCCACATATACCTCGAGTACGTGCCTCTTCTTCATTGGAGCATGATTGTTTTCTTTGATATATATATATATATATACATATATATTTATTTATTTATATATGTGTGTGTGTGTGTATATTACCTAATGGCGGTCGCCAGTAGGTAATTATAGTTAGGACCATGTTTCCATAGGAAAAGCATTTTTTGACTTGCCTAAATCTTTGACGCTACCTGATGAATCTTCATAAAACTTTCCCAAAAAAGCATCATAGGAAGTCATGTTGTGCATGGAAAGTTTCAGGACAATCTGTCAAGCAGGGCAGCGAAAAAGGGGGCCAGAAAAAAGTGCTTTTTCCCATGTTTATTCCAATAGAACCTTTGAACACATCTACAACCCAAACCGCTGGACGGAATTATACCAAATTTGGCAGAAAGGTAAGTTTGGTTATGCAGATTGTGCTTATTTTGTAACGATCCTGCGATTAATGCTAAGAGAAATGCTGTGATTGGCTGGCCACAACCTGAAAGAAACTTTAGGCTACCATTTTATGCTTCAGGGAACGGTTCCCGGGGCTGCAAATTCACCACAGAAGTGATATACGGGGTCAGGGTAGAGGTACTCTGACCCCATGTTTAACATATGGGGTGTTTATGAGACACGTTATGTGACAAAAATTTATTTTTGTGGAGCGTGAAATTCATGAATACATTGCAACCATCAGCACTGCCCCCCTGTGAAACATTGCGGCAAATTTGCGATTAAGGGTATTGGCCCCGGAATGGAGTGATGAATATTGAAAAAAAATACAATCACTCAGAGACTCATGCGCCCACTGACACACCCACTCAGACACTCATGCACCCACTCACAGACTCACTCAGAGACTCATGCACCTACTCACACATGTACTGAGATACTCATACATCCACTCATAGAACCACTCAGACACTCATGCATCTGCTCCAAGACCAACTCAAACAGTAACGCACCCACTGACAGACCCACTTATATTCTCATGCACCCAGTCACAGACCCAATCAGATACTCACACACCCACTCACAGACCCTCTCAAATACACATGCACCCAGTCAAACCCCCACTTAGAGACTCATGCACCCACTCATGCATTAACTGAGACACTCTTGCACCTACTCACAGATCCATTCAGAGACTCATGCACCCTCCATACACCCATTGAGACACTTATGTACCACTTCCTGGAGCTAGTTAGAGAATCATGCACCCTCTAACACATTCGCTCAGACACTGACACTCCCACTTACAGACCCTCTCAAATACTCATGCACCCAGTCAAACCCCTACTCAGAGACTCATACATTCACTCACACATTGACTGAGACACCCATGCACCTACTCACAGATTCACTCAGAGACTCATGGACCCTGCAACACACCCATTGAGACACTCATGTATCGGGTGATGAACCTAGTCAGAGACTCATGCATCCACTGACACATCCAGTTAGACAGTCACCCATCTGCTCACATTCTTACTCGCAGACTCATGCACTCAGTCCAACCCCTGTTCAGACACTCATATATCCACTCACAGATGTATTCAGAGACTTGTGCACCCACTAAAACCCCCATTTAGAGACTCATGCACCCAGTTACACATTCACTCTGATAATCACAGATGGTCTCATAAATGTACTCATAGTCTCATGCAGCGTCTGACAGAGCTTCTTTGACAGTGAGAGAGTTTTGCATGTACTGGCAGACACACTCAAACACTTATACATGCACTCATAGAGACAGTCAGAGACACATACATGTTTTTATAGTGTTATTTAGATAGTGATGTACCCACTATCATCCACAGAATCACTTATATAGTTATGAATTCTTAAATTTGCTGGTGTCCATTGAATGTCTGCTTTTGGTTTGCGTTTTTGTCATAAATATTACAAATTTTTAAAAAAAGAATATTTTCATAAAGAAAATGAACAATATTTTGGGCTATAGAGTGGCTCTGAGAAGAGCCTTTGTGTTCATTGTGTGTATGTGAGAGCTATACATAAGACCGGATGCAGAGTGTGAGGTTTCTGAGAAACATCCCTTTGTCTGTGAAGTGAACTCCATCACTTCTGTAGATTCCATGCATGTCAAAATGCAGGTTGTTGTTCTAGATAGAGCCCATGTTATGGTCTCTGAGGAATGCAGAAACAGTTTTATTAACATGTTTCTTGGCTTTGTCAATCTGTGGACAGAATTGATTAGACCACTACCATTTCTGCCTTTTTTGGCATATGTTGGAGTACACCAAGAGAGTGTGAGGGAAAATAATCATTAAGTCGGCAAAGGTATCCTTTATTAGGATTTCCAGTCCTACCCTAGTCAGTGTGCCTAGGTCATAGGCACCACAGTGCACAATCATGAGGTCAGGGGGTGGGAATACACAATGCTTTCAACCAAAGGCAGCAATTGATAACACTTTAACATTCTCTGGCTAATCCATTAAATGTCCACATGAGCCAAACCCAAGGCTCTGACAATACCATTCTTTAGAGCAGCTTCTCTAGCCCACAATAGTAGCTGTGGCACACAACTCACACTCTAACCATTTTGAAGTGAAGCAGCAGTAGCAGACAGGGGAAGGCTGGAGCTGAATGAGGCAGTTTTGAAAATGAAAGGCAGTTAAAATGTAGGTGTTCTCCTGGTTTAAAAAAAACTGGATGCTGTGAACATGCAGGTGAATAAAATTAGGTAGCGTGTTGAGAGTATTAGTAAGTAGATCTATGATTGGTTCTGATTAAAAAAATGTAATACAGGCATGTATACGCTTTTTAATCTGTACAATAAACCACACCTGCTGCAGCTCATCTTGCAATAAATATGGTCCTTCTAGAATGTAGTGTGCACTTGTGACCTACTGGGTCTAGTGGGTTGCAATAGAGACTGTGCTATGAGTGTATTGGGGAAAGGGTGTTAAACAGAGAGGTCACTGTTTTTAAAAATTGGGGATGTTTAGACTAATTTCCTAGTGAGGGGTTCCTAATAAAGTGTAGTGTATTGTTAAAGTCGTAAAACTATGAAGGTAAATATGTTTTTGAACTCCCATGTTTTTATGAATGCGTTGTGATAATAGTTATCACGTCGCAATTATGCAGAAATAGGTATCCATTTCGGGCTTCTTGGTAAAAGTGAGTAAAAGTGAGTTACATTTACTAACCATTCAGAAGTGGTCTTAAAACAGTAAAATATGAAAGGTATGTTTTATTTGCTGCCTTACGCAGTATAAGACAGTGCAAAGTTGAACAGGTTGCCATTTATAGTCGCTTTTTTTGAGAGTGGTGTGCCATTCTTATGCTTAGTTTTGCCAAATCCCGTGACTATTGAATATATCCAATAGGAGCAAAAAAAAGTAATTTAATCAACAAACTCAGTCTTCTGGCATGTGAATTACATTTTATTTTAAGCCAAAAAATGGATTAAAAAGGTATATCTGTATGTGAGACTGTTAAAAGAGGAATGTATGATGTTACAACGCATACATTTACAACGCATGCCTTTACAACGCAGTTTTTACATCAAAACATCCTTTACAATGCATACATTTACATCGCATGCCACTACACAATGAATCTTTTAAAACTACATTTACAACACATTCCATTACATCGCATTATACCTTTACAACGCATACCATTACAACGCATACCATTACATTGCATTTAAGGTAAATGTTGGATAGTGTAGAGGTAAAAATTACTATTCTATCTTCAGGGGGTGCAACAGTAGGGTAAGTGATGGATAGAGTAGGGGTAAAAATTACTATTCTAACTCCAGGGGGTGCAAAAGTAGGGTAAGTGTTGGATAGTGTAGGGGTACTATGCGTTGTAATGGTATGCATTGTAATGACATGCGATGTAATGCCTGAGTTGTAGTGACATGCGTTGTAATGTCATGCGTTGTAGTGACATGCAATGTAATGGCTGCATTGTAGTTACATGTGTTGTAAAGGATGTTGCGATGTAATGACTGCGTTGTAAATGTAGTGCGATGTAATGACTGCGTTGTAAAGGTTGTTTCCCTTAAAAGAGAGTCTGAAATATATATAAAAATATTTTTAAAATATGAGAGATGATGTATGGTTGGCAGTTTGAGTGCTTTTAAATATTTAATAATAGGTGAGTAAGACACAGTTTGTCTCAGGTGCAGACTAGAGCTGTGAGAAGTTACTTCGCAATGTCTTGCAATGGTGCTGTAGGTTAAAGTTATACAAAATAATGTATTAGTTGATGTGAAAGTTTTGCATGTGTATGATTGCTGGTTACAAAGAATGTTTTCAGTTGAATTCTGGGAGTTGTATCCCCTATTTATTCAATTATAGAAGAGGACTGTAAGTCTCAGAATTGAAAGGGGAAAATAGGCACTGTGAAAGATGACAGCTATGTATCATATACTCTTTAGCATAGGCTTTGCTAATACATTTATTAACATACTCACAAACTAGTTACATATCCAGCAGTATGAAAAGCAGTTACAGATGGCTACATGCCTTTGTAAATCCTAATGCAGGCAAAGAGGTATTCATTCAGCTATCTACGTCACATTTAGAGAACTATAGAGGTATCAAAACGGAGGGTCACATACTGGTACATTTACTGAAACATCTCATGGGACTGCTACCTAGGCAATAGGGCAGGGTGCTATGTGCTTAATATGTAAGCTATGTACTCTGACGTTTCAGTGAGCCATATGCGCTCATGCAAACCCATGTGCCCAATTATACATCCACCTTGCCACCCAAACTTTAACCTTACATACCTAACAAAGTCACAAAGAGAGGCAGTCATTTACCACCAAACTTAGATTCACATGCAATCACAGCTCCACATAGGGGCTGAGAGACTCATTGAGATATCTACTGAAGAACACTTTTTTGGGATTTTTTTGGGCTGCATTCGCGACACTTGACCGTTTCGACCTCTGACACTCTAATTGGGTGGGAGGGCGTGGACAAGCCTGTGCTCAGCTGCGGAACAGTGGAGAGACACGGCAGGGCCTGAGAGAGATGCTGGAGGGAGTGCTGGTCTGAGCAAAACACCGCCAGGGAGGTTGGCTGGCACCAGACTCAAGCAGGGGCAATCAGGGCTGCAGCATTTGATGAACCAGACTTTCTGCCGCAGCATCCAGCACCTCGGAATGGCATCTGGGACAGCAGCGAGTGGCAAGGCAGCAAGTGCTTAGGCACTAGGAGCAACCTCCTGCTGCAGACAGAGGTGGCTGGCATTAGGCCGGTGCGGCTGGTTTGTGGCAGGGTGGTCGCCCGTGAACACCCGCATTGCCAACCGCACAGCCAGAGACTCCCAATCTCACCTTTAGCTGCTGCTAGTCGTGCTTACCGCTCCCTCTCACATTACCCATGCAAGGCCAACAAGGCCAATGTACTGCCTGCAGCCAGCAGCCATAGAATGTCACACGGCCAGCCTGAGTGTTAACTGCTGGTCACCCCCCATGTCAAGGAGGCAAACTTTTGGATCAGCATATCGGCACAAGGAATATCGGCCTGGCCAGCCAGCTCCAATGCCCAAAAAGTTCAAAGCTAAGAGCCTGGGGTGCTTGAAGGCACTACTGATCAGACTCCAGCCCTTGAGCACCACAGACAGAGGCTAAGCTAGAAGTCCAGAAGCGTGGTCATGCCCCCCCTGGAAAACTAGAAACAAATAATTAAAGGGAAAGATAGCCATCAGAAGTGCCAAAAAGAACTTACAAAGGGGGGAGTGGCGGCACTCTCAGCAAGGGCTAGCTGACCATACCTTGGGGGAGTCAACCTCAGAACAGAAGGCCAAGACTTAGGAGTCAGGGCAGCATAAGCATATGGTGCAAACTCCAACACCAGGGGGAGTACCTGGGAAAAAAGGGGGGCTTCTTCAAGTCAAACCCAACACTCAGTCTGAGACAAAGACGCCCAAACTGCTTTGGTGCGCCCAGAGACAGTAGTACGAGAGTCCCTAAAAGGGCCACCAGAAGAGAGCTCCAAACAGCCCTGCCTAATAATCATCAGGATAGTGCCATTAAACACAACATCACTGCAGCATGACCATGAGGCTGGGGAAATAGAAAAGGACACCACAACCAAGCAGTAAACGGAAAAAACTAGAATAAGCACAACGCAACTATGTCTGTGGTCTTAGCCATTATGTCTTGCAAAGCCATTTATGAGTCGCAGTCCCTATGAACATTGGATCTGATCTTTGCCTCTGGCTACTGCATCAGCTACCACTCAGCCTCTACACTCACATGGACAGATCACTATGTCATACATTTCACCATTTCCACAACTCAAGCCAAAGCTCCCATTAACATCAACCTAATCAGCCAGAACTGGAGAAGAATAATGGAAACAGACTGGAGCTACACTCACAAAGAAAACCAACCCGACACCACCAACAGCCTAACTAAGGGCATCACTAACTTAAACCAATGAATCTCCAACTGCACTGATGCTCCTGCAACCATCAAAACTTACAAACATTGCAGAACAAGCAGGGGGCCTCCTGGTACATGGGAGAACTCAGAGACTCCAAAAGATTCTGGAAATAGCTGGAAAGAAAGTAGAGAACCAACCACTATGCCAGATCAACCTACAGATCTGCCTCAGGCATTACCACCACCTCCTGAGAACTACTAAGAGTAGAGCCCTCACGAAGAGGATTGAATCCAGTTCCAACAGCAGCAAAGAGTTATTTGTCATCATGAAGAAATTCACCACCCATGTCGCCTCAACCAACTCCTCACACCCTCACAAGAAATTTGCAATGACCTTTCAGATAACTTCAACAACAAAATTGAGAAAATCTACAAGAACTTTGAAAATCAACCGACCTCAGAGAACATCATCAGCAAGCTGCACACATACCACTTTGACAAACAGCTAACCAAATGGAAAACACTCACTGAGGAACACACCACCGCAGTCAAGAAGACCATGCACTCCAGGCCCCCCACAGACCCATTCCCACACCACATCAACAACCTAGGAGGACCAGTGATGAGCAAGTTCCTCGCCCATATCATCAACACCCGCATTGAGTGCACTACTTTCCCAGTGGAGTGGAAGCATGTTGCAGTCACAGCATTCCTAAACAAACCATCAGCTCACCCCAACAAACTCAGCAACTTCAGACCGATCTCCCTACTACCATACAAAGCAAAGGTGATAGAGAAAGCTATCAACCAGCAACTCACCAATCGCCTGGAACTCAAAACCTTCGTGACTGCTCCCAATCTGGATTCTGTGGCAATCACTGCACAGAAACAGCACTTACCATCACCACAGATGAGAGCTGAAGCTTCCTAAACTGAGGATAGCATGCCACCCTCATACTGCTGGCCCTATCGACAGCTTCCGACACTGTGTCACAATCCAGCCTCATCAAAAGATTACATGACACAGGCATGCAAGCCCTGGCCCTCAAAAGGAAATGCTCCTTCCACACAAGGAGAATTCAGCGAGTCAGACCGCCCCCTACACATCGGAGCACAAGGGCTTGATCTGTAGAGTCCCCCAAGGATTATCCCTCAGTTCCACCCTGTTCAACATTTACATGACACCACACATGAACTTCATCATATCCCACGTTATCTCTATTATCTCCTACTCTGATGACACCGTGCTCATCCTCTCCATGTCAGACAAATACCCCACGACCAGATCTAACTTCACCAAAAGCAAGATCTACATAGCAGAACGGATGAAAACCAACTGCCTAAAACTCAACATGGATAAGACAGAAGTGCTGATCTTCAGGAACAAAAGCTCTCCACAGGACTTCTCCTAGTGGTCATCAGAGCTCGGTCCAAACCCATCACCATTCAACCACGCATGCAACCTGAGAATCATATTAGATGACAAACTCAACATGGCTGCTCAGGTGAACGCTGTTCCCTCTTTTCACATGAAACACATCCTTAAAAAAGATCTTCAAATAGATTCCCAAGAGCACCAATACTCAAACCCTTATCACCATCCTACACCGTGTTTAGACCATCCAGAATGCTGCCGCCAGACTCGTCCTGGACCTTTCCCAGCACACCCACATCACACCTCAACTCAGAGATCTCCACTGACTGCTGATACAACGAACGCTGCAAATTCAAACTCCTTACTCAATGCTTACAAGTCATTGCACAACATTGGCACAGCACCTTCAACTCCCGCCTCCTCTTCTATCAGACACCTAAGCTCTGCCTCTCTCTCTCTCCCTCGCACATTCCCTGCATCCACAGCAACAGAACAGGAGGACTAGCCTTCTCATACCTTGCACCCAAACATGGAACAACCTCCCTCTACGCCTGAGGGCCTCCTCTTCACTTCTTGAATTCCGCAAGAAGATGAAGACCTGGCTCTTCAGCAAATGACCCTGCAGACACCCTTCACGCCTTCTCCAACGCCTAGCTACCCTTCAGGTGATTAGTCGAGCTTTACAAATCAATGTAACAGAACATAACAAAGTGCTTTTAACAATGAAGAAACCCCCATTTACGAGTCAGAAAATTATTCTGACTCTTCAAAGGACTTTTGCAACCCTTTCCAAATTGCAGATAACAGGGGGCATGAATGGCATTCATAAAGGAATGTATCAGCAGTTTGTGACTACTGTTGCAGTCGCAAGCTATTCATCAGTTACCGACCAATGAGCTGGGATGTTAATTGATTCGCAAAGGAGAAGCTTTGCTGCTGTGTTGGAGGTCTGTGGAGAAGCGGTCCACTGCCAATGACTACTGCCTGACCTCCCATTATCTTGCCAAATGGGAAAAGCATTTTAAAGCAGCTCCTGTGCTTTGGGCGGGCCTGATTTAAAACATACAATTTCCCATTTGGAAAAGCAAATGCAGGGACATAGGTCTGTCTTGCAGGCCTCTGTCCCTGCAACTCGCAGACAATCACAGAGGATCGCAAACTGCGACCTCCCTAATTGTAATGTTAGCAGGGCCGGACTGGGAACCCAAAGCAGTCCTGGCAATTTTCTCGGACCAGACCCTGGGAAAGCACTACCTGGCCCGCAGAGGCTGGAAATGCTTGCTTGCTGCTTTTGTTCCTGGTGCCGATAACTAGGGCCGATATTGCAGTGCTGTTGCAAAACCTGCTCCCAGTAACAAAACCGGCCCCCACTTCCGCAAAACCGCCCCCCACACTTCCAGCCTGCCGATAAAATGCCCAATTCCCGGTATGGCCAGTCCAGCCCTGAATATTAGACTTTTCAATGAGATAGCCTTATTGTTCCTCTGGTAAGGGCAAGGAATTTGGGTCTGTCCCCAAAGATGCTTCGCAAAAAACTTTTTTTTTTATACAATCATTATTATCAAATAGGATTTGATACTCGTTTCGTGACCTTGGAAGGAACAAAGGCTGAGCAGACCTTGCCAGGATTTAATTTAGCAAACTAAAGTTCATTCACAGATCTCGGCAGCTGTACTTTAATATATTTTCTTCTGCCATCCATATTTATAACATTTACAGCGGGAAACCTACAATTATCTTTTTGTTGACCTCTGCTAACTGCATTACTCACAAAGAAATGTGCAGCCCTGGAACAGTGCCAAGATCACATATCAGCTGCATTAAGGTAGATGCGGGGCTAGTGAAAAAAGTGTAGGTGACAGAGGGGACCATTTTGACCCCTGTGACACCTGCTGCCATCACGTGGTGCAGTACTACTTCTACAATTGTGTTGTGATGTTGCTGATGAATGTGAAGGTGCCTGATTCCTGTCTGTTTACTGCATACCATTATAAGGCCTTTACTCCTATTAAAATGTGCTTAAGTCTTTCATACTTTGAGAAACATGCTTCTGTACACAGCACATATTTGAGCTATCTATATTGTGTGCATTTATTTAAGATTCTACTCATTAGTATTTTGGGGAAAATCTCAAGGATTCCCAAAACTTTTTGTTGCAAGGCCAGGAGGATTGTCACAGAATCTGGACATGTTATCCAATGTCTCAAACACGATTTTGCATTTTTCCTGCTAGTATCCTAGCCCTACATTTACAAAACATTTGCATAGGGTTTGTGTTACTTTTTCTTAATGCAAACCCAACGCAAAGTCCTCTGATGGAAAATACAAACTAATGGAAATACCAAGTTGCATTGCTTTGCAACCCAAAGTAATGATGCTCAATACAATGCGCTGCCTTGGATTACATTGCGCCAGGGAGGCATTCCATGGGTGGTGCACAGGCATGGGTTTTGATGCAAATTCATATCTACAAAGACTTTTAGACATGGATTTACTTGAAAATCCTGTGCCTCCCTGATAATGGCATAACATGGAGAAATATTTTTACGTCCCTTCATTTTTTCCTCTTAGTTTGTGTGCAAACATACCTAGAGGAAATAGGCTCAACGGGTAGGTTTAGTGTAGGAAGGGAGCCCTTCCTGCACAAAAAGTACCTTGAACACAATGCAGATATCCTTGCACTAGGGCACAAAGATGACTGCGTTTGTGCAAGGCTGCACAAAATGTGCATCACAGGGAGAGAGCAGAGATGCGAAAAAAAATGTGTAGAATGCCACAGTTCTGCTCTCTCCACTTCATGTGATGCAGTTCAGCAACTTGCTTGCTGCCCTGCGTTGCATGAAGTATTTACAAATCTGGGACTAAGTTTTGTGGGTGGAACAAAATTCCAATCACTCTTTATTGATATAGTTCCACAGACCAATTCTTTAAACATAGTTATATTTTAGATATTTGAAAACACAGTTGAAAAATGTAAACGTCTAAAGCAAACATTTATTGAATCAGGATAATATATAAAACTATGTTAAGTTTCACATGCATAGGATCTAAAAAAAATTATTTCTATGTCCATTACTGTGTACATGAAAACACATTCTAACAGAGCAGATAATTGACTTTGTAATCCTATATATTAAATCAGCTTGACGAAGATCATTTGACACGATCGGGGCTAGGGGACCCCACCTAATTTAGTCGAGAAAGAAGAAAATGTATGTGGAAGATCTGCAGTGTGAAGTGACAGCAACAGGAGCACCAGCTCACACCCGTGCTTTAATTTCTCTCCTCCAGGAATCCTCAAATGTAAATTGTTTTTTCCAGTCAGTGAGACCCTAATTCAGCTGTCTACAGATAGTGAGTGGAATCAAGAATCAACCTCTGAGTAGCCAGTTCTACACATTCCAATGCACTGGATAAGTATGGGAAAGCAGCATAAGACTTTGTTTTATTGAGACATACTTCTCCAGACCTATGCGATGGGTCATAAGATTGTCAGTAGTTCTACACACAGATATCCCCCCCCCCCCCCAGCCTGCTCCCACAACCAGTTGGAAGGGAATTATTTTCAATCATTCCAGAAATTGCTGTACAACAATATTGGCAAATAATTTAGCAGAGGCACCCAGCAAATCAGTTCAAATCAGATAATTGGGTGCCTCATACTTGCAACTTTGTTTTATATAATGGTCGAATCAAGCCCTCAAGTCAAACAGCTGGTTTGTGCACCATGTTGACAAAAAGGGAAATATCATAGAAAGGATTTTAACTCAAATCCATTTGTAAATAAAATAAAACTTTAAAATGCTGACCATCGGGCCTCTATGCCACCATTTTAGATAAGTCCCTCATTAAACCCTCTATTTGGAGATCTAAATCAGCCAGGGCAATGTTCAACAGAGTAATGCTTTGTGATGGAGAATAAACAGGTTTAATCAGTATGGCGTTTGCTCTAACCATATGATAGAACGCCATGTGATTCTGAGATTTGTAGGGGTGCATCATATTCACTGTTAGTCGGCACCCGCATATAATCGATGTATACCTAGAAGCGTCATAGAAATGTATTTGCTATAATCATGTAACATAGAAGTGTTAGAATTTAGTAACGTTTTGTGAAGTTTAACGTTGCAAGTTATCATGATGTATTCATTACAGCGTAGCTGATTAGTTTCACAGAATACTGTAATAGAGAAAATGTGTGTCATGTTAGAATTAAAATTGTAGGTTGCTTATTCACATGATGGTAATGTCGAATTAATGCCTAGAATGTGATTTCGTAGTGTGTTTAATTTTGTAAGTAGAAGAGAAGGCCTGCTTATTTCTTATTTTAGCCATGTTGTAGGCCTGCAGGGTTTTCTTAGTTAAGGTTTGAGTTGCAGCGAAGTGTAAAGCTTCAGGATGCGAAGAGTTTTTCTTTTTCGTTCCCTTGTTTCTGTTGCAGGTGCAAGGACATTTAGCTCGTTAGTGAGAATAAGGGGCATATGTATCAAACCCTTTTCCCGTTCGCAAACCGGCCGATTCTCAGAATCGGCCCGTTTGCGAACGGGAAAAGGCCTTTTGGGATGTATCATCCCAAAAGGGCATCGCAAATTAGAGAATGGCAAATTTGCGATTCTCTATTTTGCGATTGCATTTAAGGAATTGCAAATTGCAATTCCTTAAATGCGATGTAACAAGCACCCAAGTTGTGCGCCATATGCGCACATACATGCCCTAAGGCATGTATGTGCGCATATGGCGCACATACATGCCTTAGGGCATGTATGTGCGCCATATGCGCACACATGCTCATTTCAGGGGTGCATCAGGGTGTCCTCATGACACCCTTGCACCCTTGAAATTATTCTCAATTTGCGATTTTCTAATTGCGAATCGCTAATTGAGAATGTCTTCCCATTCATTCCTATGGGCCTCCTGGCCCATAGAAATGAATGGGAAGGTATTCCTTAATTGCGATTCGCAATTTGCTAATCGCAATTAAGGAATGCCAAAAAATCGCTAACAATTTGCGAATTTTTACTTACATCTCGTTTGCGATTCCCAAATAGCGATTCTCAAACAATCGCTATTTGAGAATCGCAAATAGAGAATTTGATACATATGCCCCTAAGTCTTTGTTTTAGGAGTTGAGATACGGTGTGGAGCCAACAGGGGAGTGCATTGGAATGTGCAACTGTAACTCTTAGTATGGAAGGTGCCTGGGACCCAAGGACAAGCTAACGGACGATGGAAGATGGACAGCTTTGGATGGAAATTTACCGGAGGAAGACCTGGCTGAAGAGGGGTGTCAAAGGGCGTGTTCTGAACTATTGGGGTTTTGTGTTAGGGACAGTGCCCCGTGGGTGGAGCAGACGAGGCGTAGGCGGGAAGCTAGAAGGAGCATCGAAGATCGAGCTCTCATTAAGTGAAGACTTCTTAGGGAGTTTCACGTCTGACACCTTTTTCAGTGATTCTCTTGCATGGGAGGGAATGCTAAGTAGGGATGCCACTTTAGAATAGAGTAGGGACAGAAAGGTTTTGACTGATGATTCCCAGCATTGACATCAGTATTTCGATTTTCTATTTGATGTTTTTAGAATCTGTAATTCTTTTCATTTTTAGTTGAATGCGAATCCTTCGTAGGTTAGATTTTGTGTTAGTGCCCATTTATCTTTTGTGCCTTGTATTAAGGTGCCTTTATGTTCAGATGTTTTTGCTCATAATAAAATCACGGAAATTCTAGATCTTGAGTCCTTAGTCCTTTAATGATGTCAACCTGTGGTAGTTATCTGTTGATAATTGTGTTTATTCCCTCTACGCTATTTGGCAAGTAAAAAGATCCTGGCGACCTGAAAGGGTTCTTGTAGATAATTGGGTAGACAAGAATCCGGCCCTATCACATATATAAATAAATAAATCATATTTGAGTAAGTGAATCAGTTATATCAGGAAGCAAAAAACATCCATCATTGACAAAATGTGTTCTAATTCCTTATATCATTGTAGTAAAGATTTGCAACAGAATTCTTTTATTCCAAATCTACACATGTGTAATACATGTCATGTATCTGTTCAGCACAGTGTACTAATTCTTAGGTGCAACGACCACTTTCAACAGTAGCTGGCTGTAATCAAAACCGATAAAAAAATGAATCTCTGGCCCCTGGACCTTACAAGAATAATCAAATGATTACAGGTGGGGGGGAGCATTCTCAATTGCATTCTGGTTATTGCAGTTCATAGCAGTTTTAATATGTATAATTGGAGAGTATTCTCCATCAGTGTAGGACATTCCATAACACATGTGTTTCTTGGTCATTGCTATTCATCACCAGAAAGTAGCTCCTTAGAGTTGGGACTTTTTGAAATGGTGCTTAAGGTTTCTTATGAGTAATACTACTCAAAGTATGTCGGTGCATCCCACGATTTGTCACTCAAACAGCTCTAGGAGGAGCCTAAAAAAGAGGGTTCATAGCACACTGCAGACATATCAGCACTAGTTGTCCCAATTGCATTCTGGTTATTGCAGTTCATTGTACTTTTAGTACTCACAAAGAGAAAGTGTTGGCCATCTGTGTCTTACAAAATGTCTCTTAATTCCTGTGTTCAGCACAGTACATGGGTTTCAAGACTCACTGGTTACCAGAAAAGCTCCATTGGGATCGTCAATGAAGAGATATATATATAAAGAAGATTAGTAATGTAAACTATGCGCGTGCTATCCGTCGCTGATTTTCCTCATCCCACAGTTAAGGGCTGCAATGCTAGGCAAGATAAGAGCACCACACCAAAATGTTGCCCACATAGTCGTCTTTGCAAACACAACAATCTTCTAACCAAACACCGCCTCTCTCCCCCTCCTCGTCCCTCCCCCCCCCACTTGGTGGAGTGAGCCACCCGTCTGTAGTGTCCTGCTGGACACGTTCTAGTGTTCAGCTTGTTTGTACTCCACACCTTACACCCACCGATCACAGGATTCACTGGTCAGGTGACCCTGCAAATAAAAGGGGTCGGGCACACGTGCCCTAGGCCAGTTCCGGTACCACATAATAGGTATTTGTGTAGTTCTTACCGCAGTATGTGGGCCTAAGCCCTAACACACTACGCCGTCCAATAAATGCACTCACAACAGCGTGTGAATTCCAATTACGGTGGCATGTCTGGTCAGATAATCGTTAATGAGACATGGGGGTTTGTGACTGTAGAGGTCTCCAGTAACAGGAAAGCAGATTGTTAGCCGTGCTGGAATGGAAGTGTTATCAGCAGGCCAGAAGCAAATATTTCTGTGTTCAGAGAGGAACTGTCACCAATAAATGCAATTCTTTAAGAAGGTCATTGAGTCTGAACATTTGAAGGCAGTCGTGGTGTGTCCAGACTAACCACATCCTGAAGTATTATCAACTGTCATTTGAAAAACAAGGTTATGCACGGATATCTTTCTAAAACTGGAAACAGAAACAGAAAGTCAGTACATGCTGTTCTGTGTTGGGGTGCTTATCAGCACACTGTGGCTGACCGTGCAGAAGTGAGTGTGCTATAATTGGTTGCTTCTCTACAAACTGTGGCTGACTGTGCAGCAGTGAGTGTCGTGTCCTGTGTTTGTTTGTAGGAGGCCTCTGGTGGTCCGCTTCAGACCCCTTACAAGTATTACATAATATTATGGGTGGGGTCGACAAAGTTTGTGATGCAGTGCGTTCAGTTAACAGTTGCATGCTGAAGAATAAAGAAGTGCAAACCAGAGCTCCGAGTGTGGGGTGGTCTGTTACATGCCGCCGGGCTGGGAGGATGCTACAGTGAGTGTGCTATATTTGGGTGCTTCTCTGCACAGTGTGACTGACTGGACCTCAGTGAGAGTGCTTCCTTCTGATGCCTATCTGCACAGCATTGCTGATGGTGTGCATCCGTAACTTAGCTTTGGGCAGAATATTTATTGATGACAATAGACATTAACAAAGACAATCGGGCTTCAATTAAAACAATTTCAAAACTATAAAGCAAGGGCAAAGAGTATAAGGTTCCACTTCTGAAGTCACAACAATACCCGATTCTTTTAATTGCATTTGTTGTGTGGGACCATTATAATGAGAAATCCAAAATTACGTTTTTGAGTGCATTCTACAAAGGCAACATATGCGTTTCTTTTCACCACATTCACACACTACCCATGATGCAGAGGCTTTGGATAAAAGCTATGGATGTTTCTGTGAAAATAAATGAAAAAACACGTTGGAGGAGCGAGGCCAAGTTTAGTTTTTGCAGATAACCTGAGCTCTCATTTCAAGCACCCAGTTCTGCACTGCAGTTGGGGAGGTTTAATTATTTGATAACATAGGTGTACCTGCAATCTCATGTTTTAGTCAAGGTCTGTATTGGGTGGACTTGAAAAAAGCCACAAGACAGTCCTGTGCGAATAGAGAACATGTCAAAGTTAAGGTTATTAATCCTTGAGAAGGACAATGGTCTAACTCAAAATTCAGCCCAAATGCTGCTTGAAGTTTTGGAGACTGACATGGCACTATTGTGGCGTCGCGTGGCTTGGCAAATCTGACTTAAGGATTGCATTGCCTTTGCATCACCCTGCATTACGATTGGGCAACGTAGTCCTATGATAAATCTGGGCCTTAGATCACCAAATTGAACGTAAATGGTGCCAGTCCTATGACCCTTTGTTCCAAATGAAATCCTCTAAACATTGTAAGTTTTATGAGGATGAGCTCAAGGCCACCAAAAAGCATACTTCTCTGACAGAAATGCTAAAGCCCTCCATATAGCTAAGGAACAATTTTTTAAGATTATCAATTAACTTAAGTCTCCACAATCCTTTCTTCCTTCGATTCTCATTCTGATAAACTTTGCAACTATTTGTCTCTTTTTTTTAGGATAAAATTATAAAGCCTTACAGGTGTGAGTGAGGAGCTTGAAAGCAATTCTCTTGTTGAGCAAGTGGAGTTGTTGAATGTGTTGTGTCATGTGGCTGTGGTGGGGAATGTTAAGAACCAGTCCGGCTGCGGCGTTTTGGACGTTCTGTAGTTTACTGTGCTGTTTCTGAGTGAGGGTGGCAGAGAGTGCGTTGCCAAAGTCAAGTCTGATGGTGATAAGGGCATGGGTGACCATCTTTCTGGATTCTGTGGGGATCCATCTGAATGTCTTTCAAAGCAGGCAGAGCGTGTGGAAGCAGGATGAGGATACTGCGTTCATTTGGCGGTTCATCGCAAGCACGGAATCCAGTATGAAACCAAGGTTGCGTGCGTGGTCCATAGGGAGGGGTGGGAGAGGTTCCAAGTGCAGCAGGCCACCAGGAGTCGTCCCAGGCTGAGGGGGTGGATGCCAGGATGAGTACTTCAATTTAGTCTGAGTTGAGCTTGAGGCAGCTGTCTTTCACTCAGGTGGCAACAGCCTTCATTCCATTGTGAAAGTTGATTCTGGCAGCTGTGGGTTTGTTGGTGAGGGAGATGATCAGCTGGGTGTCGTCTGCATAGGAGACAATGTTGAGTCTGTGGCTTCTGACGATGGCTGCGAGGGGGGCCATGTAGACGTTGAAGAGGGTTGGGCTCAGGGAGGAGCACCGGGGCACTCCACAACTGATCTCTGCAGGTTCTGAGAGGGATGGGGGTAGTCTGACTGACATCCAGTCCAGTGTCTTGTCGTGGATGTCGGCGTCGTGGAGTCTTGTGATTAGGGTGCAGTGGGAGATGGTGTCGAAGGCAGCCAAGAGGTCCAGTAGGATAAGGTCGAGGAGGGAGTGGATGTCATTGGTGGCGGCGAGGAGTGTGGCCTCGGTACTGTGGTTGCCTCAGAAGCCAGATTGGGGGGTGTCCAGGACGTGGTTCTCTTAGATAAACTCAGAGAGTTGGACGCTGATGACCTTCTTGTTGACCTTGGCTAGGAAGGGAAGGAGGGAGATGGGTCTGAAGTTCTTGAGGTCTGTCGGGTCATCAGACGGTATCTTCAGCAGGGGCTGATCTCAGTGTGTTTCCAGTCATCAGGGAAGGTGGTGGTTTCAATAGAGCAATTGATGGGGTGGCGAAGCTAGGGGGTGGATGGAGGCAGCTGCTCTATGGAAGATGTGGTACCGGCAGGGATCCAATGGGGCTCCTGAGTGGATGCTCTTCATAGTCTTGAGTGTGTCGTCTGTGATGAGCGAAGTCCAGTTAAGCACGATCTTTTGGGGTGCGGCTAGGTTGCAAGCGGTGGTGGCGGGTGTAGTGGCAGTGTCTTGGGTGTCGAAGCTGTCGTAGACCTGCTTGATCTTGTGGTGGAAGAAGGTGCCAAGTTTGTTGCAGAGGTCTTGGGAATGTGAGATGTCTGTGGTCTCGCTGTTGGGCCTCGCAAACTACTTGATGATGGCAAAGAATTCTTTGCTGTTGTGTGCAGTGGTATTGATTCTGTCTTGGAGGGCCATTTTGTTTGCGGTTTTGAGAAAAAGGTGGTGTGCGTTGATGGCAGATTTGAAGGTAGCTTGGGTTTCCAGGGTTTTGTTGTTCCTCCATCTCTTCTTGAGTTGTCTGCAGGTGCATCTGGACTCATAGAGGGTGGGAGTGAACCAGCTGGCTTTCTTGGTGTGTTGCTTACCTGGTACCTTCTTGAGGTGTGAGAGTAGGCACAGTTGGAGATCCATCGGTGAAGGTTGCCGGCTGCGGTGTTGCAGTCAGCTGGTTTCTTGTTGACTGGTCGTGCTGAGGAAGTCGACTGGATATTCTTCGACGGCCTTGTTCCAGGTCCGATGGGGGAGGGGTGATGAGGGCGGTGTGTGCTGTGGGGATGGCGAAGGTGAGATGTATGCAGTGGTGCATGGTCCATAGGAGTTCGGTGGTGAGGCTGTAGGTGAAGGAAGATGCAGTTGAGCTTGTCGGGTGCGCTGTTGGTTAGCTGTGCAGCGAGAGGAGCTGGTGTGTGGGCATGGGTGAATGTGTGGCTGCAGTTCTGGCAGGCAAAGAGTCCCTGGGTCTCCTTCAGTGACGCAAGGTTGAAGGCGGCGTGGCGTCCTGAGTTGAGGGCGAGGAGGGTGCTGGCGTCGTAGCAGGGGAAGATCCGAGAACCAGGGTCCCTGGCGCTGGGCGCGGTCTAGGCACAGAAGAGCACATACGACCTTGCCTTTGGCACTTCTTCGGACGTTACACTGTCTTCCCATTAAAAGCAAATTGTGTTCAAGACTATGGTCATAGTTTATAAAGCCCTATATAGCAATCCCCACATATTTCTTAACTCTGAAATTCTCTTGGTCTATTTTTATTGGCACCCTTCATTTTGCTCATCAATGCCCAGTAGCAGTTTCCAGAAATCGCACTGCCACTTATGGAGACAGATTTTTCCCATGGCAGCTGCCAAAACTTGAAATTCTTAACCATTTCATCTACGTTCACAATCTGACCTGTTGCAGTTCAGAAAACAATTCCAAGTGTACCTATTGAGACAGCACTTATTTCCTTATTTTACACAGTTTTTCTTTGCTGGCAACAAGAACCTGTGGCGCACAAGAGCTCTAGAAATTCCCACCATAGACCAAAAGAACAAATCTGTTCATTGGTCAATATATTCATTCATTTACTGGAATAATTCATTTTGCAGGAGTTAAGCAACTCGAGAAAATTTACTTTTTCGTATTCACTGCAATCATGATCGACTGTACAGCTCCAAGATTTATTGCAAGGGTCTTAGTGCTTCCAAGCAACTGGCTGTGCCCAAAATTTGTAACTCCACAGTTAATTACCTTTGAAATCCTTTCTTCACATTCCGGGTGGTAATAAATCCACCTTTCTTTGTCCTTGCAAGGATCTGTGGTCTGTGTACTGTGTTCCCACGCACTAGTCACTTGTGCTGCCTCGCTGGAAGATGGGAGCACTGATGGTGATCCCAGAAACCAAAGGTGGCAGAGATGTGCAGTATAAGTTGAGAATGACCACCCACTTCTCCATAGCAATATATAGGGAGACAGCTTGGGTTGATATTCCGCCCACTTCCAGGAGTCCATCATCGTTTGAGGGGACATACATGGAGAATATACAAACAATCAAGAGCACACAAATCTCCATATTATTTACCTGATGTAAACCATGAATTCGTCTCAGAAAGGTCATATGGGGAGTAGGTAATATGCTTGTCAGAGGTTTTTGTGGGTGTAGTAAAGTGCCCTTTTTTGCATGATTACCCCATAACATTTTACCTAGAACTGATGCCAACCTGACTGATGTGTGTGCTGGCATCCTGCTAACCAGGCCACAGAACTTGTGCTGTTTCCCAAAACTGTACCTTTGTACCCATAGTTGGCACAACCTCTGGCCCTCATCTAAGTCCCTTGTAAAAGGTACCACTGGTACCAATGGCCTTTTGACCAGAGAGAGTCTCTGAGGGCTGCAGAATGTATTATGGAGAGGTGTGGCTCACTGGTTAGAGGAAGCAGACCCAGAAGCAGAGGATGGCCTGGGACCAGGGTTCAATCCCCGACGCGGCAGGGTTGTGGACCAGGGCCAGCGGACTCGATAATTCTCGCTTCGGTGCCTACTCTAACCAGGGATCACACTCGGCGACTTTGGGCATTAGCTTGCCTCATCTCCACAACGGCCCCCCACATTTGCCGGGGATGCCTGGTTTCACCTTGGAGGTACCCTGGAGGGACCATCTCACAGGGATAGCCAGGACGGGTTCCCCAGCGGTCTACAGCGCCAGGACGCCTCAGGGCAGCAGTGCGCTTTACAAGACACATACATTTACATTTATGCCACCCCCAGAGACTCCTCACATGACACATGCACCCTGCCACTGCAGCCTGTGGGTCAGAGTGAGACACCAAACCCAATAGTCGACAGGGCACCCATCCCTGGGTGCAATGTCTAAACAACACTGCCTATGGCATATGTAAGTCACCCCCCTAGCTGGGTGCACTATACCACTGGTGAGGGCACAGTTGCACGAGCACTATGCCCCTACAGTGTCTGTGCCAATCACAGACATTGTGCAGTTAAGCCATTTTGAGTACATGGGCTGGGAGTTTTTCATCATGAACTCCACAGCTCCATGATGGCTTTACTGAAGACTGAAAAGTTTGGGATCAAACTTCTCAACACATTAAACCTGCACTGCTGCCGGGATCCGATTTAATGTAAACTGCACTGTGAGAGGCTGGTTTAGTATTTGGTGCCCACTTATGTAAGTGTAGCACCTTGCACTAATCCAGACAGCCCTTATGGTGATTTTAGTGTTCTTAGCCAACTTTAGAAAGCTCTCTAAGTTTAGCTGTGAAGAGCAGCCTTCAGGCTTAGTCCAGAAGGAGCATAAAGCAGCTTGTTTTACCAGTACTTAATCTTATGGTATGGGTTAACTGAAAAAGAATCACACAGTGTAGTTATAAAAATAGGTATTTTATTACCAACACTCACTAACACAATTGTACTATCTTCTACCCGGAGATAGAAACACAATACACACAATACTAAGGACATTTTTAAGTAGCACAAATACACAATGGACTCCAGAGACCAAACCATATACTAAAATAGTGGAATGCGAATCACAACTCAAGTCAAGAATGGACCCAGAAGATGTAAAAGTGCTGGGGACCCAAGGAACGACCCACGGTAAGTACCCAGGAACCCCACGGAGGCCGTGTGCAGAGTGTGAACACGACAGTGTGATCAACACAAGTCAATGGGTAGGTCGTGGTTGCAGTTTTAAAGAAAAAGGACCCTTCGTAGCGGACCCTGAAGAAACCCCATGGAAGATGGAAGGTTGGAGAGGCACCCCACCTGTGGATACCCCAGAAACCAGGATACCTACACCAGGGAAGCCGGGTGCAGAGGTGTCAAGTGACGTCGGAAACCGTCGTAGACCACAATGGAGGACTTCAGGAAAGATGCCGCTGGAGAAGAACACGAAGGAGTCCGGTGGAACCCAAATGTGATTTCAAGTTGAGAGGTACCTGCAAGCAGAGGGAACAGAGTCTGTGCCACTCAGGAGGGACCAGGAGGCACAGGAAATGAACACCCACTGATGTTGGAGATGCAAGTGAGGTTGATGGTGCCCTTGAAGATACAGCTGTACCGACCAGGCGATGCTGTGGAAGACCAGGAGCTGTTTGCGAGCTGTCCTACATCGGATGTCAAGGGCCAAGGAGTCAGCATACGGCAGGGGCACCATTAAGCCTCGGCAGCAGCAAACAATGTAGTCGACAAAAAAGGTGCAGTGTCGGGACCACGACCAGGTAAGTCAGAGCAGACCCCAAGCAAGTAGGGGAGCCCACTGGAAGCAAAGATTTCCCTTGAAAGGACATGAAGATCTCTGGAGAAAAGAGTCACCCAGCCTTAGCAACGACCGGCCGACGCAGTGCACAGGGGCTTGGTTCCAGCAGTGCCAATGAGGGATACTGGCCACAGACTCGGTCTGGAGACAGTGCAGGCCTCGAGAGAGTTGTAGACCCGCCACCTGTGTTACTGAGCCTGTTGGAGTCCGTAGGAACCCAGGATAAGCAATCCGGTCAGCTATGTTGTGGTGCCTGCAGATTCAGGGGAGTGACTCCTTCACTCCAAAGGAGATTCCTTCTAGTGTCTTGGATGTCCACAGGCCCTGTGAGAAACCTGTATGGAGCATGGACACTGATGGTGCAGTAGACTTGCAGGACGAAGAGACCTGGAGCAGTCAGAGTCTTCCCAGTTGCAGTTTTGGTTCCCAAAGCGAAGTTCGATGCGGTCAGTCTGCCTCAGTCAGTCCAACGTGGTCGGAGTGTCCAGACGGTTAAAGAAGACACAGAGTTGAATCAGATTTGTATACCACGATGAATCTAAGGTCCCACCCTTAGTTAAGCCCTTAAGTACCCTTAGGAAAGGGTTGTGATGATTCAGGGGTATCTCCCAGAGGAGGGGATGGACAGTGGGGAGAATACTCCCATGACCGTTGTCCAGTTTCACGCCAGAGCGGAGCCAACGGCTCCCTGAACTGATTAGAACTGGAGTATGCAAGAAGGGCACCAAATGTGCCCCTCAAGCAGTCTCAGTGGCGCTGGCAAGCACCCCCACCCCGTCCCAATACACGAAGTCCTGTCTGGGAGGTGGTCACACCTCCCTGTGATAGGATACCTATTGTCCTGCCTTCCCCTGCTCGAGCTTGGCTCAGCAGCAGGAGGGCAGAAAAGTGTCTCTGGCTGGCCGCAGCCCTTGCTTGCTGTCCGGTTCTGGAAGATTTATACCGGGAGCACTGAGGGCCTCCTGGAGGAGTTTTACAGTGCATGGAATCATACCTCCCACACCGTTGACGTTGTGGGAGTTTGGGTATGATTCCAACATGTTTGATACCAAACATGACAGGGTTCGTTACAGCCAGTTTACAGATGGTCATCGTGTAATGACGCATGGCCACTTTATATGTTGAAATGGCTGATGCACTTACAACCCAGGAGAATAGACTCTGAATGTTGTTGGGGTGCCCTGCTTATGCAGGGGCCCCTATACACTTAGGACCCAGCACCCTGCCTTCAGGATTGGAAGGCCTGCCTTAGGGCTGACTTACAGTTTTTAAGTGTAGTGACCTCAGATGTAGGGAAACTTATATCTATCAAGTGGTACTAGCACTAGCTTACACAGTCTGCAATGGCAGGCCTGTAGTCACAATTGGAGTGGTCTCTTGTGGGTGGCCTAATATATGCTGCAGCCCATGGGAGACCCTGGTGTCCCTAGGCCATGGGTACCTTAGTAGCATATACAAGGGACTTTTAAGGGTACACCAGTAGCCAATATGGAGTGTACCTAAGTACTCACCATGTCCAATTTAGGGAAGAAGCAGAGAGACTGGGGTCCTGATTAGCAGGATCTCAGTCAGACTAGTCAGAAAACATAATTACACCGGCAAAAAGTGGGGGTGACCATGAAAGCAGATCCTGCTCTCCAACATGCACTTAGAGGGCATCTTTGAGATACCCCCTGCAACATAACCAGCCCTAGTGTGGTTCCTGAATGCTTACCCGCCATCTGCCACCAGCAGACATGTTTCTGGACCCCTGGGTAGAGAGCCCTCCACTTTCTGGGTTTGTAAACAAAGCACATCCTGGGCAGAGGTGTCATGCCTCCTCCCCCAGGATGTGCAGGGTCATCAAAGAGGGAGCCCCAAAGGTCTGCCACCTTTGTCAGCTACACCCAGCCTTTTGCGCCCACTGGTTTAGACCCCCATGTAGGTGCGAGAGCCAGTGGGAAAACCTAGCTAGGGAATGTGTACCCACCTTTGCCAACCCCATCCCTCAGGTGGGGGAGGCGAGGTGAAGCACACATCTCAGTCCCCTCCATCTTGAAGATGAGGGAATACAGCCAATTAGGAAGAGGAATATGGCCCCTCTCAGGAGAGAATGGCATACTAGGGGGTGTTGATACCCCAAAAAAGGGACCCATTGGTCCCGAACTGCACACCCCTGAAAAGCCCCTAAATCTACCTATTCAGATTATGACAACCTACGAAGAGGGACCGAAGAGCCGTGCAGCAGTGGAAGGAGAGGCCGATAACTGACTTGGCCCTAGCCCTACCCTACCAGCCTGTATCCTCCACCAACGACCCTGCTCCAAAGAAACCTGCATCCAGCATCTCTCAAAAGCCTGGACCACCTTCAATAAAGACTCTTTTCTCCCAAGGGACAGGGATTGTCCCACAAAGAAACTCTACTACAAAGACTCTGGATCCGCAACCGCTACCCACTCTACACCTGACTCCCACAGGCCGAGTCCAAGTTCACCAACTCACCTGTGAAGTCTCCCCATCAATCCTGACCTTGTCTGCACCAGTGACTGACCTCTCCAAGATCCCCTCATGACGCCTGCAGCCTCAACCTGAACAGTCCATCTGACTTGAGCTGGTGTGAGAAAACCGAAGGTAAAAGTTACCCCTGAATCCGCAGCCACACGCCTTGGTGTGCCCAACTGACGGTGTCCCAGCATCCCCCCACTACCCAACTTACCAGTCATGGGACGCCTTCTGCCCACTTCCTGGAACAAGCCTGCAGCATTTTTTGCTTCAACCGACATCCTCCACTGAGTTCCTTTGGGAACCCGACACCACTTTGCACACCTCACCCTGTTGCCCGAGTGCCGCTGGTAGTGCATTGTCTGTGTTTCTATGTGGGCCCTCTTTGTGGTCAACCTTGATACCTGGGCCCGGAACCACCTAGTACTTACCTTCAACTGGTGCTCTTTTGAGTATCCCGTCTCCAGTTCCCTACATTTAGCCCCCATCTCCCCTTTGATCTCTGCACCCAGCTGCCCCTGTACCGCTGAGGATGCACTTCCTGTACCTACCTGACCCTTGGCCTGTGTCAGTGCAACAACCACGAGACAAACCCACACAACCAAGTACTTACCTGTAAGTCTCTAACTTTGTTTTCCTCCATACGATTGCATTGAACTCTATTGCAACACTGTCTGTTGGCTAACATTGCATTGAATTCTAAAACGGTATTGTTTTACAATTATAAAAGAAAACTATAACTGTGCAAAGCATCATCAACATTCCTATATAGAACTGCAATTTTTATTGCAAAGCATTCTTGATATTTTGAAAGTATTTCTCTTACCTGCTATGTGTGACCTGTGGGTTCTTGAAATAAATACACAGTATAACTTTTATACAAAAATTGGTCTGGATTTAGTTTTTGAGACATTATTTCTTGCCCGAGCGTGTACAATAAATGATTAACACAGCCCTCTGATAAGCTTGACTGCTCGACCACACTACCACAAACAGTGCTGATAGTATTATCTACTTTAGCCTCTGCTATACCTCTGGGGATCAACTGGCCTCTGTGCACATTATACCTTACTCTGGTTTAGTATATAGAGAGCCAGCTTCCTACAGCGGGGCCTTGCCAAAACCTTCATGCTCTATCCCATATACATGAGCACCTGCTTTCCTGAGCAGAAAGAGGAAACATAGAAGTGTCTAGTGCTGTCTAGTGACATTATGTTTGTTAACTGCCTCAAATAAATTTTGAAGCAAAAGGTGTAGGCAGTGGTGGCTAGCACGGATCGGGGTTGTGAGATAAGGGAAGGGGATCTAAAGTAAAAATAATAACTTACGTTACCACTGCGTCTCTCCTCCATCTCTCCTCCTCGTCCCTCCGCACCACTTGACCAAGAAGAACATCCAGGCTCCAATAAGCCAATCACAATGCAGCATTGTGATTGGTCTGAGTACCATGATTTGGCACTCAGCCAGATAATGGGAGCTTGGGCATGTTCTCTACCCAGGCTGTAATGCAGCCTGGGTGGAGATTATGCAAAGTGTGCATGAATATTTAGCCAGCCCGAGACGGCCTGCCAAACATTCATGCTCACTTACAAAGTGTGCTCACCACTCCCCTTGCTCCTGTCGTCAGAGCAGCCCCGCCTGCCCTGGAACTCTGCTGCAGCAGGACAAAATAAAATGATAATAACCTCGAGTTATTCTCATTTTATTTTTCCTTTATTTCACTGCAGAAAAGCAGTGCGGCGATGCTGGGTGTAGGGGCCTGAAAAAACTTGAGGCCATGAGAACACTCCCTCAATCCTTTACTCCTTCTGCCGGTCCTGAATGTGAGCTAAAAAAAAGAGGGCCTCCTCGTCTGATATAGTACCTCCCAAAGCGGCACAAGGGAAGCTACTATCCCTCCTTTGGAGATTCCACTGCTGCTCTGAGTCCACTTCCTGAAAAAGCACTCATTCCCTCTTGATTTCTATAACAGAGGGGTGAGTCATGTTTTTGGGGGGAGGGCTGCACTCCTATGCCAGGGGCAGTGGTCCGATCTTTGCAAGCCTCCTTCATCTTGACACTCCTGACATACTTAAGAGAGGAAAGGATTATTTTGAGTGTAAAGTGTTTTCCCTCTATAGGCAGCCTGAATATCCTGTCTTTTGCCCCAGCTAATTGGGTAGAAAAAAAAGAGTAGCAACAGCTTGGGCATGGGCTACCTAGGTGAAGACACCTTTATACAGCATGTTATAGAGAAGATAGGAATTGGCAGTGACAAACATTTCGAGTGCTCTGAAACCCTTTCCCTCTGCCTGTACCATTTCTCTCCCCTATGGTGATTTTTCCACTAGTAGAAGCCCTGGCTAATCACCAACACCATTGCTTACTCCACCTATCCTTCGCCATTGAGCTTCTTATGTCATCTTCTCCCAAAATCACTCCTCAACAATTGTTCAAAAGTCTAATAGAGCGCCTGTAGAAGACATTTAGTAATGTATAAAAAGTTAATTAACAGTGAAAAGGCAGTTCGTACAACACATGCTGGCTGAGTGACTGCTTCCCCCAGGCTTCCTCTGCAAAGGTAAAGACTGTGAGCCTGTCATTCATTCTTCACCCCATCCTCACTCAGCCAGAAGACTCCTCCTTCAGTGAATAAGTGCTGTTAGCCAAGTGACCAGTCATCTGAGCAAGAGTCTGTGGAAGAGGAGGGGGAACGCCATGCCTCCTATATATACTGTTCAATGATGAGAAGTGTTATGCTTGATTCCAAGGAGTCCCAAACAGACTCATCCAAGGAGGGTATCTTATCACTGTGCTGATATACTAGAAGTCGCTATTTCTGGTATAATTATGTGTGTCCTGAGCTAGTTCTAACCCTGCTGTTTCCAAAAGACATTACCGTAGATTGCTAACCTCCGGAGGGGATAATATATGTGGATAATTTAGACGCGTGCAAACACGAAAATGTTCAGTTATAGGATTATTGCAAATGTTTTGCCTTTTTAGGCAATGTGGGTTTTGGAACAAAATCCCCATGTGCATTGTGTTTTACCGCATCAGCGACACCTTAATACCACCTGCTGAAAGTTGGCTATCGCTTTGTAGAAACAAAATGTGAACAAACGTGTAAAGGTTGTAAAGGGTCAGTGCCTCATATTTGTCATTATTGGTTAAACTACACCTACGAGTATTTTGTCTTCTGAAATGCAAAACCGTAAGGAAAAACTCAGAAGTAATGTTAGTTCCCTTAGACTTTTGCCCTTTACTGTAAATGACCAAAACTTTGTGTGTCTCTACTCAAACCACTCTCCATGCAGTGATTTTATGTTTGAATCTGTTGATTGTGAATTGTCTATTTATTTGCTTGTTGCGAATTATTTACAGTGAGCAACCTAGACATTGTAGCACAACTTAGTTTCCACATACTCCACAAAGGCACACATTAGATCCATTTTATTACACATAGTATTCCTTCGCCAATTACTAACCCATTATATTAGGTTAGACTGTCCAAAGACTAAAAGGGAGGAACGCAAAAGAGTAATGTACTGACAAACACAAATAGAGATGAACACAGTCCAAAAATCACTGGTCTCATTCTCCTCTAGCTTTAAGGTGACCCCTGAATTCAATATTCAAGATATCAGCAGATAATTGCTCAAAGACCTGGGGAAATCATCACCGTCCAAAATCCTCAGACAGGGTATTCAAAAAGATTTACTTTGGTATTATACTCAGACCATTGTGATTGGTCTGAGTACCATGATTTGGCACTCAGCCAGATAATGGGAGCTTGGGCATGTTCTCTACCCAGGCTGTAATGCAGCCTGGGTGGAGATTATGCAAAGTGTGCATGAATATTTAGCCAGCCCGAGACGGCCTGCCAAACATTCATGCTCACTTACAAAGTGTGCTCACCACTCCCCTTGCTCCTGTCGTCAGAGCAGCCCCGCCTGCCCTGGAACTCTGCTGCAGCAGGACAAAATAAAATGATAATAACCTCGAGTTATTCTCATTTTATTTTTCCTTTATTTCACTGCAGAAAAGCAGTGCGGCGATGCTGGGTGTAGGGGCCTGAAAAAACTTGAGGCCATGAGAACACTCCCTCAATCCTTTACTCCTTCTGCCGGTCCTGAATGTGAGCTAAAAAAAAGAGGGCCTCCTCGTCTGATATAGTACCTCCCAAAGCGGCACAAGGGAAGCTACTATCCCTCCTTTGGAGATTCCACTGCTGCTCTGAGTCCACTTCCTGAAAAAGCACTCATTCCCTCTTGATTTCTATAACAGAGGGGTGAGTCATGTTTTTGGGGGGAGGGCTGCACTCCTATGCCAGGGGCAGTGGTCCGATCTTTGCAAGCCTCCTTCATCTTGACACTCCTGACATACTTAAGAGAGGAAAGGATTATTTTGAGTGTAAAGTGTTTTCCCTCTATAGGCAGCCTGAATATCCTGTCTTTTGCCCCAGCTAATTGGGTAGAAAAAAAAGAGTAGCAACAGCTTGGGCATGGGCTACCTAGGTGAAGACACCTTTATACAGCATGTTATAGAGAAGATAGGAATTGGCAGTGACAAACATTTCGAGTGCTCTGAAACCCTTTCCCTCTGCCTGTACCATTTCTCTCCCCTATGGTGATTTTTCCACTAGTAGAAGCCCTGGCTAATCACCAACACCATTGCTTACTCCACCTATCCTTCGCCATTGAGCTTCTTATGTCATCTTCTCCCAAAATCACTCCTCAACAATTGTTCAAAAGTCTAATAGAGCGCCTGTAGAAGACATTTAGTAATGTATAAAAAGTTAATTAACAGTGAAAAGGCAGTTCGTACAACACATGCTGGCTGAGTGACTGCTTCCCCCAGGCTTCCTCTGCAAAGGTAAAGACTGTGAGCCTGTCATTCATTCTTCACCCCATCCTCACTCAGCCAGAAGACTCCTCCTTCAGTGAATAAGTGCTGTTAGCCAAGTGACCAGTCATCTGAGCAAGAGTCTGTGGAAGAGGAGGGGGAACGCCATGCCTCCTATATATACTGTTCAATGATGAGAAGTGTTATGCTTGATTCCAAGGAGTCCCAAACAGACTCATCCAAGGAGGGTATCTTATCACTGTGCTGATATACTAGAAGTCGCTATTTCTGGTATAATTATGTGTGTCCTGAGCTAGTTCTAACCCTGCTGTTTCCAAAAGACATTACCGTAGATTGCTAACCTCCGGAGGGGATAATATATGTGGATAATTTAGACGCGTGCAAACACGAAAATGTTCAGTTATAGGATTATTGCAAATGTTTTGCCTTTTTAGGCAATGTGGGTTTTGGAACAAAATCCCCATGTGCATTGTGTTTTACCGCATCAGCGACACCTTAATACCACCTGCTGAAAGTTGGCTATCGCTTTGTAGAAACAAAATGTGAACAAACGTGTAAAGGTTGTAAAGGGTCAGTGCCTCATATTTGTCATTATTGGTTAAACTACACCTACGAGTATTTTGTCTTCTGAAATGCAAAACCGTAAGGAAAAACTCAGAAGTAATGTTAGTTCCCTTAGACTTTTGCCCTTTACTGTAAATGACCAAAACTTTGTGTGTCTCTACTCAAACCACTCTCCATGCAGTGATTTTATGTTTGAATCTGTTGATTGTGAATTGTCTATTTATTTGCTTGTTGCGAATTATTTACAGTGAGCAACCTAGACATTGTAGCACAACTTAGTTTCCACATACTCCACAAAGGCACACATTAGATCCATTTTATTACACATAGTATTCCTTCGCCAATTACTAACCCATTATATTAGGTTAGACTGTCCAAAGACTAAAAGGGAGGAACGCAAAAGAGTAATGTACTGACAAACACAAATAGAGATGAACACAGTCCAAAAATCACTGGTCTCATTCTCCTCTAGCTTTAAGGTGACCCCTGAATTCAATATTCAAGATATCAGCAGATAATTGCTCAAAGACCTGGGGAAATCATCACCGTCCAAAATCCTCAGACAGGGTATTCAAAAAGATTTTGCAGACTTCACTTGTGACAATATGAACCATTTCCTTTATATATCGCTCTCAGGGACGATCACTGACATCTCTATGTTTCTCATCATCAGCTCTTGTTTTTTAAATAGCCACTGGGAACCTTTTCCTTGTCAATGTCTCTGTATGCAGAGCGGGGAGCAGTGGAAGTCACTCTGGTCCACCAGGAGTACTACCTTCTTCTTTTTTTTTTTTTGTAAATCTTTTTATTAAACAGACTCGACATCAGGTACAGTGCCACAAAGGTCAATATAGAGGGTACAGTGGATTCAAATATGCATATAAATACAATAGGGTAATTCATTGAAAATCACGGGGAGGGGGGGTCATCGCTGTCCAGGTCACGGGAGGAGTACAGATGTCACCACGGTAGGTATTCCAGGGAGTCCATATCTTAGACCATTTCCGGGGGCAGCCCCGGGCCATATACACAGTCTTTTCTCTTTACTACCTTCTTCTTGATGGCTGATCTCAAAATATTATTTCTCACCGCAGTCTTCTGTAGGATGACCATAATTCTACCTCCTACATCTGTGTCATTTCCTCACTATTTCAAGGGAAGGCAAAATATTTACTTCACCAATTGCTTCTCTCAGTCCTCTTTCTCATCCAACAACGCTGAAAATAGTGTTCTGCTCCTCCTTGGTAAGCATAGATTTACTATTCTTAACTCCACATCCATGCACCATAGCACAATATGATGTCTTCGGTACTTCGATGCGCCGTTGAAAATAGCAGATCTATACTTACCTGTGTTACGTACCTTCACACTTTAGCAGTAGTCGATATTATGGAGTCAATATTTTTGCAGGGTGATATTACTTTCTTCGATGTTCAGTTTGCACTGGTCAAAAATGTCGGCAAATCCTTTTGCATTGATTTGGTGCTTATGTGATACAAAATTGTGCAAGAACATTTTGTTCAAATACACATCACAGAGAACATGTTGCTGAGACTATAGATAGCTAGATTATAGCAATGAGATCTTGCACCTCCGTTCACACGCCTTTCTATAAAAAAAGAAGAGAAGCAAATTAATTGTGCACTATTTATTCAATTTTGAAACAAAATGTAACAGACTGAAGTTTCTACAGATGTGGCTTAAAATGTCAAATATTCAAATATGAAAGGTGAAAACATATTTTCCTCTTTTTATTAAATAAATAAAGCGAATATGGCGTAATATCAGTCTGTTTGCTTAGGTGCAGATAGCATTCGTGCATCCTCCCATTACACAAAACAGCAAAAATGGAGCTAATGCTCAGCCCTCATTTAGGTTTGATCCTAACCCTTTTACTATTGATGATTTACCCCTCAACAACGAGCGTTGGGCCTTTTTTTTTATATTTGGAGGAGCTAGTGCCTAGGCCATCAGAACCTTTTTTCCACAAAAGGTATCCGGGACGAATTAGCGTCCTTTTTTGCCCCATGTTACAGATTTTAAAGGCACTCTGGGTTTTCATAATACGCTGTAGAGCTGTTGTGAACTGGTCTAGGGACTCACGAGACCTTAACTGTAAGTGGGTTCCATTGAACTCACTCTCTAAGGGCCATATGTAGGAAGCCAAATACCGGTCGGTAACGGCCGATTTTCGGTAAATATCCCGTTACCGACCGGTATTTAGGCTTTTGCTATGTAGGGGGCATATTTCAGGATTCGGTAATTTACCGAATCGGTAAAATTACCGAATCGGTAATTTTACCGATTCGGTAAATACCGAATCCTGAAATGATATGTAGGGGGAGTGTCTCGTCGGCGTGTGGATTCGTTATTTACCACCAACTAAAAGTTGATGGTAAATGACGAATACCTGTAAAAAAGCATTATTGTGCTCTTTGAAATGTGCAATGTGGCAGACATACATGCCCTTAGGGCATTTATGTGCGCCACATGTGCACACATGCACGAATCAGGGGTGCAACAGGGTGTCAATGTGACACCCTGCCACCCATGATGATGCCTCCTCTGTTACTGATTCGGTATTTACCGAATCGGTAATGGCAACTGGCTTCCCATTCATTCCTATGGGCCTCCAGGCCCATAGGAATGAATGGGAAGCCAGTTGCCATTACCGAATCGGTAAATACCGATTCTTAAATACCGACATTTACCGAATCGGTAATAATTTACCTACATTACATTTACCGATTCATAAATACCGAATCGGTAAAATTCGGTATTTAAGAATCGGTAAATGTAATTTACCTACATATGGCCCTAAGTGACATATTGCATATATGTGTTTTTCCCAATGACTGCAGCATTAATGTTTTCACATTGAAAAGTACTAATTTAATTAATGCATTCAAATTGATAACTCTGGTTATACTACATGCATTGATTTTGTTTTGGTGTCTAAAAATATATAAAAATGTGAGTTATTATTATAAATTGGTGTCGGATTTCTCTCGAGTCGTGTCATTTACTTATCGTCCATGTTGGTGATGTGAAATGCTTCACATGTTCCTATAAGTAGCTTGTCTGCTCTTTGTCACTCTATCAAGACTGAGAGAAGATGTACTGAGAGAGTACTCGGGGTCCATGTTTGTGTATTGTGCTAGTGTTACATGGTAAGGCACCTCTGCCATACCACATAATACTTTCACCTTGCAACAGGGGGAATTTTAAGAAAAATGTTTTCTTTTTAACCTGCTCTCAGGGATGAGAAATTATTGGTTCACTGTATGTATATTGTCTCTTTTATGTTGTTATGTTATGTGATTTTGTAGAGCTCGCTTATACCCTAAGTTATAAAATGTCTAAGAGGCTCTTGACTTCAACTGTCCTGCAAGGCAATAAAACTCTGGAACTTAGCGGCAAAAGTATTAGACAAGAACAAGCGCTAAACTGAACTTTACAACACAAAATCGCTTTGTTTATTTATTTTAAATCTTGCTGCTTATACTCTCCAAGCACTTGCAGTCCATAATATCCTGGAGAAGCAAGCAAGTCCGTATATAGTTTTAAATTTAGCTAGAAGCCTGCTGTCCCTTCACACAAATGAACCCATACGTGTTTTTTTTTCTTATGCAATTTTAACTCGAACAATCGCTTTGAAGCCTTATGTACCCTGGTGGTTTGTTCCACCCTTTTATGATTTTAAAGAAAACAAATAAAAGTATTTTCTACCTACCCTAACGGGTGTCCTGGCACTAGGGAAGTTAAATGCAGCAATAAAAGGAACCTTTAGGAGAGCCATGTGTTACATTTCTTGATCAAATGAGTAATCATGAGTTTAGGGTGTAAAGGGGAGGGGCTTTCAGAGTTTGTAATAGTTACGAGAAGGCCGTGTCAACTGATCACTAAGTATTGATGTGCGGGATGACAAGGATCTTCAAAGAGCACAGAGTGCAGAGGGTAAGACCTTGACCCTCGATCACTAGCCTGCTCTCCCCCCAGCAGCTCCACGGGCCGGCTCTCTCCCCAGCAGCTCCACGCCACCTACACCGCCGCTGAGCCCCCAGCCTGGGTGTTCAAGGCTGCTGTCTGCCCCTTTGTGTGCCCGTGGCTGCCTCTGCCTGTCACAGCTCCCTGCGTCCAATTGTGGCAACTGTTGGCAATTAGGTACCTATATTGGGTAATTGTATTTGGGTATTTGTATTCTTTTCCCTTTTGTAATTCTTTTGGCTTCTCTGAGCCCGTGTTTCCTGCTTCCCTTTTTCCGCTGCTGCTGCCTGTGCGGCTCCTCCCCCCTGTCCTCACCCGTTCCCGCCTCCCAGCTGATCATCCCTCCCCCTTCCCTACTTAATGGTGGCTGCTGGTTGGTCGCGCAGCGGACGCGCCACTGTCGCTCCCAAGGCGCGCCTAAGGCAAGCCCATCTGCACCAATCCGCGACCCGACCGCGACCAGCACCTGGAACCCTGGATCTCCAAGCATTCATCGCTTCAACGCTACCACCCTCCTCGCTCTCAACCCCAAAAGACACATAGACTGCCAACTGGCCTCGCCACAAACGACCCACGGCAAGTTCTCCTGCCTCCACTGCTGCCAGACCTTCACCACAACCCCGGACCTCAAAACCGCCAACGCCATCACCGGCTAAGATGCATACTCCTAAACGTATGCTCCGTGCACAAACACGTCGTGGAAATCTGGAACCTACTCGACTCCCTCTCGCCCGACGTCGCCTTCTTCACGGAGACCTAGACCAACACCTCCTCCGCCCCCAAAATCAACACCGCCATCCCGGATGGATACAAGATCCAGAGGAAAGACCGGCTGATTCATCACCCACAAAAACATCCTCCAGCTCACCACCTCCAGCGAAACCTTCCCCTCTGTCAAACACCTGCAACTTTTAGATCCAGACAACCCCAAATGCCACACTCCGAAGAACCCTCGTCTACAGACTCCCCAGCCCTACGGACACCCTTCGCCACCACCATCACAGACTTCATCGCACCCCACGCCATCGCCTCAATTAACTACATACTAATCGGAGACCTGAAATTCCACCTCGACAACCCCAGCGACCCCAACTCCACCACCCTTCATGACAACCTCGCCAACATCGGACTTAAACAACTCGTCACCATACCGATCCACAGAGCAGGACACACCCTTAACCCCTTCTTCACTGCAGGAAACAGAGTTCACTTCAGCCACACAAAGCAACCGCCATGGACTGACCACCACTGCGTTCACTTCGCAGTCGACAAACCCAAGGCACCCAAACCAGCCCCATACCCACTACGAAGGAACTGGAGCAAGGTCACTGACAAGTAACTCAACTCCACCCTCACCCGAGACAACCACACCTGGGCATCCAACGCCGTCGCAGCCAGAGAACTCCACACGTGGATCTCCACCTGCGCAGACGAGCTCGCCCCGCTACGCAACCCCAACAAACAGCACCCCAGGAAAGCCGCCTGGTTCACCACCGATCTCCAAGAAGCCAGACGCACCTGCAGACGCCTGGAGAAGAAATGGAGAAACACCAAGCCACCCGAAAACCACACCACCTACAAGGACGCCATGACGGGCTACCACAACCAAATCAGAACAACCAAGAGGAACTTCATCCACAACAAAAACCTTCGCCAACTCCACCAACTCCAAGGAACTCTTCAGTGTCATTCAGGAATTCACCAACCCATGCAGCGAAGCCACAGACATCAACCAGTCCCAAGACCTCTGCGATAAGCTTGGAGCCTACTTCCACCTCAAGATCAGAAACCTCTACGACAACTTGGTCGACCATCCACCTGACGCTGCAGCTGACCCCCATCCCCCGGACATACCAGCCAGCCCACCATCTCCACCTGGACGCGGGTCATGGCCGAAGAAACCACCTCAACCATGAGAGGCATCCACTCGGGGGCCCCCACTAACCCCTGCCCTCCTCATGTCTACCACAAAGCCGCGGCCACCATCGCACCCAAACTACAACGCACCATCAACACCACCTTCAATACAGGCATCTTCCCAGATGAATGGAAGCGCGCAGAAGTCAGGCCCCTACTCAAGAAGCCCACAACTGACCCCACCGACCTCAAGAACTACGGGCCCATCTCACTCCTCCCCTTCATGGCCAAAGTTGCAGAGAAAACAGTCCACAGGGAACTGACATGATTCATAGACCCATCCTAATCCGGATTCTGAAGCAACCACAGCACCGAGACCGCCCTACTCACCGCCACCGATGACATCCGCACCCTCCTGGACCAAGGCCACTCCACAGCCCTTATCCTACTCGACCTATCAGCGGCCTTCAACACCGTCTGCCACCGCACATTAGTTACCAGACTACACGACGCCGGCATACAAGGAACAGCCTTAGACTGGATTTGATCATTCCTCACCGAAAGAAGCCAAAGGATCAGACTGCCATCCTTCCTCTCCGATCCCACGAAAATCACCTGCAGAGTCCCACAGGGTTCATCACTGAGCCCCACCCTCTTCAACATCTACATGGCCCCCTCGCCACCATCGTCCGACAACACGGCCTCAACATTGTATCCTAGGCTGACTACACCCAGCTCATCCTCCCCTCACCAAAGACCCCACCACCGCCAGACTCATCTTCCAGAAAGGAATGCAAGACGTAGCAATCTGGATGACCAACAGCTGCTTGAAGCTCAACAAGGAGAAAACTGAAGTCTTCGCCCTTGGAACCATCCCTAGTTAAATATGAAAGAAATTTGAGTGGTGGATAGGTTAGTCAGTTATTTGGATTCAGAAGGATAGCGGAGGGATAGAAGAGGGAAAAAGGTGTGCATTTATTTAGCACTTGTTACTCCTGATGGGGTGTTGAAGCGCTTTCTTGGTGCTTCAACACCCCACTTCAACACGCTACTCCGTAATTATTACTCTCTTCGCTTTATTCTCAACAAAACACAGCAGCCAGAGAGATTTCACAGTAATCATGATAGAATAACCATACACAAAAAACTACAACTCCCTACAACCAGGGAGGCATACTGTAACACAGTCCATCATCTGTTTCCATAACCATATTCAAAGTCCTCTGTCAACTTCCTCCCTTCCTCTTTCTTTGCGCATGTCACGCCATCACATCATTGGTCCTGTTTAGATCCGTCATTCCCTGAAAGAACCAAGTAAGGAGGTCAGAAATTGGAAACAGTTGACTGTATGCAATACCGCAGCAACATGTCAAATAACAGTCAGACCAAGAAGCCAAAGCCTTTACAAATGAATAATAAAGAGAAAAATGATTACTTACAACCATACGAGCGGGTTCGCACCGATGGTGCCCCGGGCGGGATAATCCTCGCCTCCATGTCCTTAATAGAATTGGAACTTACTGTCATAATAACTAGGCAAATTCCGGTTCTATGTCAGGACCGGAGGCTTCGGATTATGCTAGTTCAAAGCTTACTTACCACTAACTGTGCCACATGAACTACCAGTTTAAAATAAAACCTCTTGAAGATAGAGTCCGAAGACCAGTCCTCCGCACGCATTAAATCCTCCAAACGCGCTCCCAGCGCAAATGCCTTCGAGGCCATAGCACCTCTGGTAGAATGGGCACCAAACTGCTTCGTGTCAATACCAGTCTCTTGCATAACCCATCGTACCCACCTCGCTATGGTGGGAGAAGAAACCGCTTTGTGTGGCTTCTTGAGAGCAATCAAGAGTTGTCGCTCGCCCAGAGGGCGGAGTTCCTGCGTTAAATCCTTGTACGCTTTCAGGCAGTCCACCACACATAATTTTGGCCCCGAAAAGCCGGGTACGAAATTGTTCTTGTATGAGACTTAGTCCTGCGACCTATCATAAACACAACCCCGTCTGGGGAAAAAGTCCGTGCCGAGATGTCCAAGGCGTGAACATCTGAAACTCTCCTGCAGGAGACCAAGCATAAAAGCATGGCAAGCTTGGAAGATAATTCTTTCAAAGACAGATATCTATTAGGTTGCCAACAAAGAAACAAATTCAAGACCCTGTTGACGTCCCAAAAGACGGAATAACGAGGCTCCGGGGTAACGATAATCTTACGCCCCGTTGAAGTCTGCAGACTATAGGATGTTCCCCAATTGGTGCTTCGTCCAAAAGAACGTGACCGGCCGAAACCCCGGACCTGATAGCATTGATGGAGCGATATGCTACACCTTCTGCCGCCAGATCGGCGAAGAAATTTAAGAGGGGAACGATTCCTGCGACCACGGGATCCAGATCCCGTCGAAGACACCAACGAACCCATCGTGACCACACGGATCGTTAACGCTTCGTGGTGCTGTCCGCCCAAGCCCTTGACAGGAGGGTCTCAGCCTGTTCCGAAAGTCCCGGCACCGACCACCGTCGCCTGAAAGTCGCCATACCATGAGCCGGAGTGTCCCCTGTGTGACTGGATGATGAGGCTCCCCGTCCGGGTTCCGAAGAAGTTGAGGATACAGGGGGAGTAGGATTGGAGAATCCCAGGAAAGTTCCAGAAGAACCGGAAACCACACTTGAGATCTCCAAAGGGGAGCTACCAGGGTCACCTCCGCACACTGCCGACGGATCTGGGCCGTCGTTCTCGTTATCATTGAAAACGGGGGAAACACATATCCGTGCTCCACCCTCCAATCCTGAAGGAAGGCATCCGTGGCAAGAGCCATCGGGTCCGGCCTCCAACTGAAAAACCTTGGAACCTGATTGTCTAAATGGGAGGCAAAGAGATCCACCGAAAACGGACCCCACAGAGTGTTCAACCATCGGAAGACCGGAGGGCACAGCTTCCATAGGCTAGAATTGTAAAGGTGTCTGGAGTGCCAGTCCGCTAACTGATTGTGTTGACCCGGGAGATACTCCGCCGTCACCGATATGTGGTGATCCAAGCAGAACTCCCAAAAGTCTTTCGCCAGGTTCGCCAACGTCTGAGAACAGGGCCCACCCAACCGATTGACATAGCGGACTGCGGAGATGTTGTCCATTTTCAAAAGGATGCAAGACTGCACTCTGTCCCTGGTCCAACAGCGTACCGCGAAAGAACCCGCTAGCAGTTCTAAGCAATTGATATGAAAACCCTGCTCGTCTGCTGACCAAACACCTCCGGTGGAAAAATCTCTGCATCGGGCGCCCCAACCCAGTCTGCTGGCGTCGGACTCGATGATCAAATCCGGAACGGAGCCGAAGATCGCGCGGCCGTTCCAAGCCTCCATATGGGTGAGCCACCAAGCGATTTCCTCCTTGGCCTCTGCGGAGAGCAGGACCACATGATCGTACGACCGACCCCTCCTGAGGTGATAGGCCTTGAGACGCTGCAGGGCCCGATAATGCAAGGGACCTGGGAAAATCGCCTGGATCGAGGAGGACAGAAGGCCCACAATTCTGGCCAAATGACGTAGGGAGATAGTTGGTTTGGACACTGTCCGGCGGAGCTCGTGGCGAATCTTCGCCATCTTCCGAGACGGAAGACTTAGAGTTGCTCGAACGGAATCCACTACAAAACCTAGAAAGGTGATTGACTGCGAAGGTTGAAGAATGGACTTCGCTGTGTTGATAACAAACCCTAGATCCGGTCTGTTGGAGTTGAAGCAATAGGACTTGAGGAGACTGGGCCATTAGAAGAAAATCGTCTAAGTAGACGATCATGCGAATACTCCGCACTCGGAGAAACTCCACTGCAGGATGAAGCACCTTGGTGAAACACCACGGTGCCGAGGAAAGTCCGAATGGAAGGGACGTGAACTCGTACACCAGACCCCCCCAAGAAAACTGCAGGAACCGTCGGTGGGGCGGATGAATGGAAATTACCAGATAGGCGTCTTTCAGATCCAGACGCGCCATCCAATCGGATGGTCGCAGCAAATCGCGCAGCAGATGGATCCCCTCCATCTTGAAATGGCGATACACTAACCAAATGTTGAATTCTTTGAGATTGATTACGGGTCGTCGACCCCCATCGGCTTTATCTACCAGGAGTATATTGCTGAGAAAACCGTGCGGGTGCAGATTTGAGCGGCAAATGGCTCCTTTGCGCAGCAACTCGGAGACCTCTTCGTCTATCAACTGTGCGTCCCGCGGGCTGAATTGAAGTGGTCGAGGCCGCGTCTCCTGACGAGGGTTGTCTAGAAATTCTACATGAAAGCCCCGAACAGTCTGAAGGACCCATGCATCGGACGTCAACGCCGCCCAAGCATCTTGAAAGCACGCTAGTCGCCCCCCTATAAGAATCTGATCTGAGGGAAGGACACTTACCGTTTGAATTTCCGCCTCCGGAGTTGGATTTGAAACCTCCTCAGCCTCTGAAACGCTGTCCTCGCGTTGGATAAAAGTTGGTGTAGTTTGCGGTCGAATTATATTGGCCACGGCCAGAGCCTTGTCCCCTTGAAGGGTTTTTCTGGAACCCTCGGCTGGACGAGCGGCCCCTGCCTCGACAGGCCCCACAGAAAACCCGCTGGGTAAACACTCTCTTAATACTGGATTGGGCCTTGTCCAACGATGTAAAAGTAGATACAAATTTCCCCAGTTCCTTAACGAAGGGTTCCCCGAAAAGGCCCCCTTGGGCCACGGCCCCAGCCTCCGAAGAAGCCAGATCCCCAAGTTTGGGATCCAATTTGATCAACAATGAGCGGCACGCTCAGTTGAAAGAGCGCAATTCGCGATCCCCATAAAAATGATGGCGCGTTGGGCCCAATTAGATAAGACTTCAGGGGAAATTGTCGAACCAGACACCTTAGCCTCCTCCGCCATGTCTAAGATTTTAGCCAATGGACCGACGGCATCAAGGAGTTTGTCCTGACAGGACCGCCAGGATCTATCAATGCCCTTCCGGGGATCTTTGACATATTTCGCCAAAAAGGTGGCCATTTTGGAATCCAACTCTGGCGTAAACGCGATCTTATCTGGCAAAGAGGGTCTTGGACACTCTGCTCTCAAGTAACTCCGCGCCTCCGTCTGTAGAGGTTTGCGGAGACGGTTTGCCGGGAAACGAACAACCTTATCCCCCGGGACCCAAGCTGAGGACTGAGGATGCATAATATCGTCGGGATTCAGCATGTCAGCATCCTCCTCCAGCGCCGCCGAAGAGGCCGTCGGAGTTGGACGCCAAGGACAGGATGACCCCCCTTCCTCATCGGTATCCCCCTGGGTGTCATTGTCCGTTGCCGAGGATGGGGGGTCCGGGAGATCTTGGGGTGGAGCCTCCGAAGGAGCGACGGGAACAGACGGGCCGCCTTCACTAAAAACGCCGTCTTAAGGCGCGCAAAGGCATCTACATCTACACCATCTGGACGCTGCTTTTTGGGGGGCGGGGGGGATACCCTCCTGACCTTCTCCAGGGGTCGGCACAATGCCCCCACGCGCCGCCGCCAACCTATTACACTCCTGTACTATTCTGTCGGAGTGGCGTTGTTCCATAAGCCCCACTACCTCATTAACCACTCGGTAAATGGAATCATCAACTGCGTCAAAGAAGTCATCACTATACGGTAGGTACTCCTGCACCTCTTCCTCATAATAATCAGACTGACCAGCCATTGCAATAAAGGTAAGTACTCACAGGGAACGCAACTACAACCCAAAGTGTCAGGACATCAAAAGCTTCCTGAAGCCACTGATATAGTTTTTGAACAGAATTTATTGTTTCCAGATCTGTACTGGATGTTAGTTGTGTTCCTAAGTGTTCCAAATTGAGTTTGTTCCATGGTCGATAGGTGGATACACGTAAGGTGGTTTTAGGTGGAAAATATGACGTTACAACGTAAACAAAATTGCATGATTTTACAATGCATGCCATTACAACACATTTTTAAAAACTACCATTACAACGCATTCCATTACAACGCATACCTTTACAACCCATACCATTACAACAGATAATACTTTTAGGGCAACGGTAGGGTAAGTGTTGGATAGTGTAGGGGTAAAATTACTATTCCCACTCCAGTGAGTGCAACAGTAGGGTAAGTGTGGATAGTGTAAGGGTAAAAATAACTATTCCCACTTCAGGGAGTGCAACAGTAAGGAAAGTGTTGAATAGTGTAGGGGTAAAAATTGCTATTCCCATCCACCCCAAAACACATACCCACCCTAAAACTAAAACATCTCCATTACTTACCTTACAATGCTTTGTAGTGGCATGTGTTGTAATGGTATGCAATGTAAAGGCCTGCGTTATAGTGACATGCGTTGTAATGGCATGCGTTGTACTGGCATGCGATGCAAAGGCAGTTGCGTTGTAACAGTTGTGTTGTAAAAGCAGTGTGATGTAATGACTCCCTTGTAATGGATGTTTCCGTTTTAGGTGAGTGGCTTAGTGTTGTTTTATGTTGGAAAGTAAGCAAATGGTGGTCTGACCATGTGACTGGAGTTTTAGTTTGAAAGGTAACTAGTTCGGTATTAGCAAAAATGATGTCTAGGATGTGTCCAGCAATGTGTGTGGGTTTGTGGACGATCTGATGCAGGTTCAGTGCATCTAGTTCAAACAATTATTGTTTTTGGATGGGACATATTGGGTTTGTCAAACCAAATAGTGAGGTTCAAGAGAAGTAGTGCAGCAACCCCGTTCCGATCAACTGTGTTCTTAAGGTCATCCCAGATGGCAATTAGGGCAGATTCTGTGCCTATTCCTGGATGGAATTTTTGAAGTCTGAAAGTATGGAAATATCTTCAATGAATTGTGATATCTGGCGAATCTATCAGTTTGCCCAGGAAAAGTCCCTTTATAATTGGTCTGCAGTTGTCAGGGTTAACCGAATCCAGGTTTGTGTTCTTTAGTAATGGGCGTATGTAAACTCTTTTTTTAGGTCTTCTGCAAATATTCCCATAGTTTTAATGGTTCCTCCTGATAACCACTGGGAACAGTGATGGGCCTAGTCACGTGAGGAAATGGCTAACATTAGCGGCTATGGTGGCTAAACGGAATGTAGCATGGAAATGGGGAGCCACAGAAGTCGCCACTGTAGAGGAGTGGGAGAACGATCTCGATTGGTGCTGGAAGGCAGAAGTTACAATATATTAAAGTAGAGGGTGCCCTAAGAAGGGAGAGAAAATCTGGGAGGCCTGGCAAACATATAGAGTGTTGTAAAGGGATATATTGATGCATAGATTGAACTTGTTGAGATGGTAGCCAATTGCGTAAATATTTGACTTGGAACTAATGTAAAATGGGTGCTACATTATAATTGCTCTTTGTATGTACTGATTTTGTTTACGTTTAATAAAAAGATTAATACATTTTTTTTTAAAAGACTGTGCAATCAGTGCTTACTTTGAGCCAGTGGAGCTCACCAGCACTCATTTTTGCAGAATGGCACTTATTTTTCCTCAGACATTGACCACTAGCAAAAGAAAGAAAAGTGCACAAACGGAAAAGAAGTAGGATGAAAAATATGGAAAAAATGTCGCAAAAGGATAAATCGGGAACCTGCAAGAGTGAGATAAAGGGGCCTGACGTGTCTGACAGTGGATGGGAGAGTCAGGAGGTCGATTCAAGACTATGCAGCCTTGGTAATTGGCGCACTGACATTTAATAGCACCGGCCACTGGTTTCTGAGCAGAGCTTTGGACACCAGCACTTATTCTTTTACAAATGAAGGACTTTGTACAATAATTTCTTCTGCCCACCAATATCAATTGTATATATTCTATTCTATAGTGCTTGCCTGATTTAAGTACATATTTGGAGGTTATGGGGCAAACATCTCAGTCCCAACACCTCATTTAAAGGGTGGGAGCAGCTTAGTTTACGATGGTAGGGCCTCAGCCTGCCCTGCAGTTGGATATATTCGGCTGGTAGCCTGCTGCCACAAGCCGCCACTTCTACAGAGTTGGAAGGCCCAGCCTATTTAGGGGGATCTTCCCAAACAGTCATTTCCTGTTTGTGACTACATTGCAAGGCATGGCGACGGTGAAGAGGGAAAAATGCCTAAATGTTGCACGCAAGAAAAGCCCCAGCACATCAGGATTGGTAGCCCTCTTCGGGATACTTTTTGGCAAAAGTGCTTGTGCTGTGTCACTTCAAGCGCTTTTAGTGAAAATTCCCACTGATCCTGTAAGAAATATTAAATTGAGTTTGACAGGACTGAGAGAGGCAGATCCTTTGATCCATTCCTTCCTTGTGCCTCATGTCTGGCACTCTGCACTCCAAGGAAAATACCTTCATTGATCACCTCACTGTATGGCACATGTATACATATGTTGCTCCACAAAACCAGCTTCAAAGAACTCCTCAAACTCTTCATGTTATAGCCATAAAACAGGTAGTCTCTGAGCTTGCAGAGCAATAGATACAGCAGTCGGTGAATTTGTAACAATGTATGTTTGGGCTTTCTTATAGAAGTATTATGCAGGTAGTACTTAAAAAGCTAGAAGATTTGAAAATATACTTCACATACGTTTTCAGTTGCTAACCACAACCCTTTAAACGTGTTTGACAAAACAATGTGAACAGTTTCTCCCTCTGTAAACCTAAAAAATAATGTGAATTAATTTTCAAATGATGGTCCTGCTCATCACTTTATCTTTTTGATAGCATTTTAAAGTTGATATTGTGCTTCTGGTGAAAAGAGTACATTAATAATGAATGCTTACGTATGAACAAGAACATGCAACTAGACTGAAAGCAAAATAAATGTTTATAATTTAAAGTAACAATTTGGTGTTATCTACATTTCTTCTTAACAAATGTTATGTATTTTAAAATGTCACAATATTTTTCTGTAAAAGTACATTGTTTAATTCATTATAAAAAAGGCTACATTTTTGGAAAGAGTTCTCTTTTCCTTTACTTCACTTTGCAAAGATCTCTGCTGGTCTGCACTTAAATTTTTATTTGGAGTTCTTTTCCCTAGAAGAATTTTAATTATGTTTGTTTTTTATATATATTTGTACATTGGCTTTTTATTATTTTAGAGTTCTTACTTGGCACAAATTAACTTACTATGAGCACACAATACCATTTTCTGATGCAGGAAATGATGCAGGCCTCCCCCCTTCCGCTCCGAAGCCACCGAGATCATCTGCGGCGTACCCCAAGGCTCATCCCTCAGCCCAACGTTTACTTGGCACCGCTCGCCCACGTCGCACGACGGCACGACCTCAACATCATCTCATACAGCAACGATACCTAGCTGATCCTCTCCCTCACCAAAGACCCCCACATCGCCAAAACCAACCTCCACGAAGGAATGAAGGCCGTTGAAGACTGGATGAGAAGCAGCCGACTGAAGCTGAACTTGGACAGGACAGAGGTCCTCATCCTCGGACCCACCCCCTCAGCCTGGACCGACTCCTGGTGACCGACTACACTAAGAGCACCCCCTACACCCACCGACCACGCACGCAACCTAGGGATCATCCTCGACTCCGCCCTCTCCATGAAGAAGCAGGTCAACGCCGTCTCCTCCTCTTGCTTCAACACCCTCTGCATGCTTCGCAGGGTCTTCAAGTGGATCCCCACCGAAACCGGAAGGACGGTCACCCAGGCCCTCGTCAGCAGTAGACTGGACTACGGCAGCGCACTCTACGCAGGAGCCCCAGCCAAACTCCTGAAACAGCTCCAACGCATCCAGAACGCTTCCGCACACCTGATGCTCGACATCCCTCGCCGCAGCCACATCACACCCCACCTGAGAGACCTGCACTGGCTCCCCATCAACAAGAGGATAACCTTCAAGCTCCTCACCCATGCACACAAGGCACTCCACGACACCGGGCCAGAGTATCTCAACAGCCGAGTCAGCCTCTACATCCCCACCCGCCAGCTCCGATCCGCAGACCGCGCCCTCGCCACCGTCCCCGGCATCCGAAGAGTGACCGCCGGCGGCAGATCATTCTCATACCTCGCTGCCAAGACATGGAACACCCTCCCCATCCACCTGTGGCAGACCAACGACCTCCTAACCTTCAGGAGACTCCTCAAAACCTGGCTCTTCGAACAGTAGCAGCGTCCTCCCCCCCCCCCGAGCCTTGAGACCCTCACGGGTATTAGTGCGCTTTATAAATGCTATGATTGATTGATTGAGTGACATGTTACTTATTTAACTGGACTGTGATTTGTTTTCTTTTGATTTTCTGTACTATATGGTTTTGTTTGGCTGGCTACATTACCGATTTAACTTTTATTACATTCGCTGATCTAATGATAAAAAGACAGCAAAAAAATTCCCATAGTTAAGGAATTGTTAATGATGCGTCTTACTAGTATGGCAGCAGATGTAGTTAGAAGAATATTCTTGGGGGTTTGTGGTGAACACAGGTCACCAGTTCTGCCGGCAGGCCTGCTTACTTTGACCAGGTCCAGAACTTAATTGTGTGATATTTGTTGGAAGGAATGAAGAGGCTGGGTTAGTCAGTGCTCGTGATTTTTCTTTGTCTTCAATTGGAGTCCAACATGTCTGCTTTGGTTGTGTAATGATTTGCCAGTTCATCTGTGAAATCTTGAGTAATGGGATGAGCTCCTTCTAGGGAATGTGCTTACGAAATTCTGTGAGAATTTTATAGAATTCTTTGTTAGCACATTTAGCATTTTGAATTCTGTGTTACTAGTATATTTTCTTAGTGTTTGATTGCTGGCTTGTATAATCTGGTAAATTTCTGTATGTGAAGTGTGTCTTGATTGGTGTTTGTTTTGAGCCAGGAGTGTTGCAACTTTCAAATTTGCTGTTTAATCTCTTTTAGCTCTGTATTTTTCTAAGGTGCTTGTTTTCTTTTGTTCTTTTGTGTTGTTCTGGGTGGTATTAGGATAGCAAAAGCTTTCTGTGGCCACTCATAGTTCTTGAGAGGAATTTACTGTGTCTAGATCTGTTTTGGATGTTAGTTGTGCTTCTAAGGGGCCGATTCCGATCCGGGTCGGAAAGCACTCCGACCGAGCCAGACCCCTACAGTCTGACCGAGCGAGTACGATGCGCACATATGCTGTCGGACTCGGTTCGGTCGGACTCCCATAGACGTCAATGGGAGCCGGTCGTACGACGCGTACATGGGCTCCCATTCACTGAATGGGTACGTCTCGAGCAAGTGCGCCCCCTACAGTGGGTACGCATCGGTGCCACCCGCACCGTACATGCCTGTGTTGGGGAGACCCATAGGTCTCCCCCTGTGTCCGAGCCGTAGGGCTGCGGGTGTCAGGGGGTCCGACGCGGACCCCCAAAGTCCGACGCTTGGAGCTTTTGCGAGCCGGACACTCCGGCTCGCACAGGCTGTCCGACGCGTGCATCGTACTGGCTCGGTTGTAAATCGCATCCATTGCATGCCACGGTTAGCTTCCGACCGGGACGTACGGAGCGGTTTGGACCCGGAAACGACTCGGTCGGTGAATTTCATGTAGCTCGCATCCTACTTGCTCGCTCGTACAGCTGTACGAGTCGGCCAGAAAACACGTGTGTAGGAAGGTGGATATCTGACTATGGTTACCCCCAACTTGTTGCCTAGTGTCTAGCTGGTTTTTCGACTTAGTTGGCCTGAGATCCTGCCATTCAGGGTCTCAGGCTATCTGCTCTCTCTTTAAAATGGACTCCATGTACCCTAGGTACATACACAATTGGTAAGGATCACCTTATTGGACCCTGTACAGTGTACACTAGGTACCCAGGGCATAGGTGTACCCTAGGCCTCCCAGGGGCTGCAGCATGTATTATGCCACCCCTGGTCTGGCCTTCCAATCAGACACAACTGGCTGATCACTCAGCTGGGGCAAGGTCGTGTAATCACCCCTTGCTTAGATATAGTATACCTATATCTACCCTTAAAATAGACACATGTGTACCTATCAGCCACTCCTGTGGCAGGCCTTAACAATCCTGGAGGCAGAGTGCTTGGTAACATGTGAGATGGTGCTCTAGCATGAGCTGAGCCTGTCTGCAGCTTTCGGAACCATGTCCTTATAGCTGTTCTATGATATAGCCTACCATATACTCTTAAAGTGTCTTATAATATTAAACGGTTATGGTAACTATGGTTTGGCTTTATCAAAACATGTCGTGTAAGGTGTCTAACACTTTGGAATAATACCCCCATACCATTTCTGGTGATGAGGATATTATTCCCCCCTTCTAGAGGGAGAGACATGTTAAAATCCTACTTTGCTGTTTAACTCTAACCAAAGCCTCAGCATCACAAAATGGATGCTGCTGCCACAGACATGAGTCTGACCTCCTGCTGCTGGGAGTGATCACGGCAAGGGAGGCTTGGACAATAGGTTTTCTGCTTGGGGAGGTGCTAGCACCTCCCCAGACAGACTTTAGTGTATTGGGGCAGGGAGGGCTGAAAGGAATGAGACATGCCTGGGGCACACAAGGTGCTCCATGCATAGTCCAGTTCAAACCGGTGCTGGGGAACTCCAGCCCCAGCTCTGGCGCGAAACTGGACAAAGGAAAGGGGGTGTAGCCACTCCCCTTCCTGGTCCCACCCATAGGAGGGACCTTGCAGGTAGCCCAGCCCACTAGCCCAGTATATTAGTAGCTAGTTGGGCCCTGCTAGATTAGATTATCCTGAACCTGCAACTTGAACAGAAACTCTGGACCTTCGACATTCGACGAAAGAAGAAGACTGAAGAATCTCCCTTGTGGCCAAGGAGTGGCTACCCTGTGCAAACAGGCACCATCAAGAGACTACCCTTTGCTTTGCTGAAGTTCTACGAGGGACCGACTGCAGAGCCCGACCAGAGCCTTGACTTCCAGACTTCTCCGACCCTGATCCACATCCACAGCCGAGCTGAGATCCGTGGAGGCGACAAGAGACGTGGGACCGGCTACCTGGGAAAAGTGGCGAGTATCTTCCAGCGCAGCTTCTGAGGTACCCTCGAAGTTGTGCACCGGAGATTGAGAAGCCCCAACCCCAAGCACCATCTGCACCGAAGATCAGCCCCCCACACTCCACTAGTCCTGCGTGGGGCCCTTCTGAATTTTCCTGCTTGCCGCGTCTGTCCGGTTGCTTGCCCGTTGGCTAGCGGCCTTTGTGACGACACACCTTGAAATCTTCACCGCTGGTTTGGCTCCTCCAGACTGGCTCCCGCTTCTTTGCAAAAGAGAAGCACCCCAGACCTTCCTGGTCTGCACCAGAAGCAAGTCCTCCGTTCTTTGTGGGTTCCGCTTGCCAAGGCTTGGTGAGTCCTAGTTCGACTTCGACACCGCCGACAGCAAGAGCCTTTGTGGGACAGCTCGCCTCCTGGTCCTGGTCATCCTCGACGTCTCCTGGTACCCGTGGCTGCAGCGACAAGCTTCACCCTTCAACTGCAATCTTCACGACATCGCCTGGTTCCTTGCTGGTTCCACGTGGTCACTGGCTAGTGACCTTGACTCTGTCCCTTCTGCTTGCAGGTACCCTTCCTTCTTGATCCCGGCCTTGGGATCCACCGGACACTCTGCACTGACTGCCTGTCAGCAACTTTCCTTCAGGCATCCATAGAAGTCCACGACGAAACCCAACGCAAGTTCACACCTATGCACCCGCAGCCTGTGGGCTAGGTAACTTGGGTACTTCGGTGCTCACAAGGGTAGTGACTATCCTAGGGTCTAGTTTCCGAGTCTCGACTTTCTAGTTGCTCCAGAAGTGTCCTTAAACTGCTTATTTCTAACTGCTAGTGATTCTATTGACTTTTACGCATTACACATGAGTGTTTCCACTCTGCACCTGAATCCCGTGGGCCTCCCACTTCCTAACTGTTGCTAGTGTAGTGTAGCCCCAGCGATTCCCTAGGCCTAGGCCTATTCTATTTCCGTGACAGTGGTCCTTATACCACTTCTTTAGTATATGGTTTACGTGGCCCCTAGGGCCTAACTGTATTACTTACCTGTGTGACTTAATGTATGCTTAAATAAGACTGTGTTGTACTTACCTCGAATCTCATAAAGAGTGCTGAGGGTTTGACTAGAATAAATACACTTTATTTTATATATATATCTGTTGTGGTGTCCTTTCATTTGGTATTCAAGGGATTATATATGGTATCACAGCTGGCTTCACATGCCATTCAGAGTTTAGCCTAAGACTGCTCTTGTCCATGGTACCACTAGGATAGCTGGTGTATAAGGTTGACTTTACAACCAATCACCATAAGGGTTGTTTGGACTGATATAAGGTGTACACTAGAACTAGTGACATCATACATCAGGCCAACTTCTCACATTGGTGAGCAGCGGTTGGGATCTGAGCTTGCTGTTGTAATACCATTGTAATCTTGAGATACTAAATTGAAAGACCACACAGATATTGTTTAGGTAAATATAACATAGATTATAAATACTTAAGTCCTACTGGACTTACTTGTTGTAGGTTGAAGGGCCTAGCACACCCTGACTACAACTACTAGAGAGGTTTAGTAGATACAACTAGTGTAGGTAGGTGCACACACCACACCCTCACTAGAATCATGTCCCTGAATGGAGATCACACTGATACTCCCTCAGGAGAGGAGAATCCTGGACAGATTCCCTCTAGATATGATGCATTCACTTTCCAGGAGATGAGACAACTGTGTACCTCCAGGAGATTAAAACAGGGTTCCAACCCTACCCTTAGACAGCTAGTGGAGCTTCTGGAGGCCTATGATGCTGAAAGAGCTACCAAGTATGGTGCCATAGCTGTAGATAAGGGACTCCCCTCCACAGAAGAGACCCCTGACTAAACTGATACAGATGAGGCAGAAGAAACTTCAGAAGAAGAGGGAGGTAGCAAGACCCCAGTCAGAAGACTTAGTCAGGCTAACTTAAGCTTGCATGGGAACTTGCATGGGAGCTTCCCTTACAGGCCCCCAAGTAATCTTAAAAAGAGAGATAGGAGGGGTAGATCTCCCTCAGGGGACTCTCTCCACTCCTATCACTCAAGAAGCTCCAATGCTTCATCCCACAGGGGGATGACTTCCCCCCAAAGGAGAGAGCATGAGGCCAGAATGAAGGAAGCCAAACTAAGGATTGAAAGGGAAGAACTTGCCCTTGCCAAAGAGAAGCTTGCTCTGGCCAGAGAGCAGAAATGGTGTGGGTCAGAACCCACTGGTGGCAGCAACATTCCTAGAGATAGGGATAGGTCTTATGACCATAGAAACCTAAGCAAGATAGTCCCCCCATATCAGAATGGGGATGACATCCACAAGTGTATGACTGCTTTGGAGAGGGCCTGCAAAGTACAGCAGGTACCCCAGAGTCAGTGGGCAGCTATCTTGTGGCTCTCCTTTTCTGACAAAGGTAGAGACAAGCTCCTCACAGTCAGTGATGAGGATGCTAACAATTACAAAGTCCTGAAGAGTGCTCTGATAGATGGGTTTGGCTTAACCACTGAGCAATATAGGTTGTTGTTCAGAGACACCCAGAAGACACAGACACAGGACTGGTCTGATTTTGTGGATTGTGCCACTAAGGCTTTGGAGGGTTGGTTAACTGGCAGCAAGGTGCAGGACTATACAGGATTGTACAACTTGATTATGAGGGAGCAGATCCTTAGTAATTGTCAGAACCAGCTTCTCCATCAACACCTGGTAGACTCAGATTTGACCTCTCCCCAAGAATTGGGAAAGAGGGCAGATAAATGGGTCAGGACCAGGATTAGGCCTAAAAGTCAGGGTGGTGACCAAAAGAAAGATACCACCAAGCCTCAAGAGAAGGGTGGGGATAAAACAAAAGAGAAATCTTCCTCAGGGCCCCAAAACTCCACACAGGGTAGTGGGTCCCAAGCTCCCTCCTCTACCACAGTTAAAAAGTCTTACTGCCATGAGTGTAAAACTCCTGGGCATTGGAAAACTGACAGCAGTTGCCCAAAGGCTAAAAACAAAACTGTTCCTCCAATTACTCCTGTCACACCACCTATTACTGTCAGCAGTAATCCCCCAGGTGGTGGGAGTGCCCCCAAAAATTTGGTTGGGTTTTCTTGGGGAACACAGGGGGACCCTGGCTTAGCCAATTCCCCTACAGCAGCTACTCTTGTCTGTGATGGTGGCATGGGGTTTGCCAACTTCACTGCCTGTCCCAACACTTTGGGTAGGTACAGACAGGAGCCCTACATCAATGGTAGAAAAGCTGAGGCCTACAGAGACACTGGTGCTAGCATCACTATGGTGGCCCATAGGCTAGTTCAATCTGAGCAGCTTTTGCCTGGTTTCTCATACCAGGTAACTAACATTGATGGCAAACAGAACAGTCATCCCATGGCAGAGGTATGTCTCAGCTGGGGAGGTGTCACTGGCCCTAAAAGGGTGGCAGTGTCTCCAGCCTTGCCTGTGGACTGCTTACTGGGGAATGACTTAGAACTCTCAGCTTGGGCTAGAGTTGAACAAGACACCCATTCTAAAATGGTAGACCTTTCACAAAAGGGTAGTGGGGTGGTGCCAGCCACAACCCCTGTCCAAGTAGATTTCCTCCCTGAAAAGGTTGGAAGGGTAGTGGTAGCCACAGCCCAGGCAAAGACAGACTTCCCTGTAGAGATTGGCAGAGCTGTGACAGTCACAGCTCAAACCCAAACTGAGTGCCTCCCTGAAAAGGTTGGCAAGGCTGTAATGGTCTCAACCCATACTCAGACTGACATAGGTGTAGTGAAGCCTGAAACTATGGATCACTCCACACAAACAAAGAGTAGTGGGGAGGAAGAAAAGTCTCCCTCTCCCCAGACATTAGGAAAAGGTCAGCCTCCTCAGGGATATGGCCTCACCCCTTGTGAAGGTACTGCCCCAGAGGTAGCCAGGCCTGGCCTGGCAGAGCCTCTGATGTCAGTGGCCCCTTCCAAGGTGGGACCCAGTCTGGTGCAGGTAGCCTGCCTCTCTCTACCCTGCCTCAGTCAGCCCAGGGCTGCAGAGGTCAGGGAGGCCAGTGGACCCCAAGAGGGCCCCTGTCCACAAGAACCCCCTCATCAAAAGAATGAGGATTGCCTGGCTAGTAGCCCTAGCCAGGTGATGGTTAAAAACATTCCTGAGGGATCTCCTTTACAGGTAGTTAGGGACCTCCCCCAGAGGAATTATGTTGGGCACAGGCAAACATGGGACCTTGGGGCCCCAAACCTGACCTGTCCCTCCAGTAAGCCCACAAAAGGGACCCAGCCTCCAGCTTTAGGTAGCCAGAGGCTGACCCTGAGAGCACAGTGCAACTCAGTGAAAGAAAGAAAGGCATCCGTGTTGGAGGATGATTGGAGGAAGCTGAGGCCTCACTTTGAGGACACTCACTTCAGTACTCCATCTCAACACCAGCCTTTTACTTTGCAAAGACACACCAAAGGTAGAGATTCCCTATGGTGGAGACCCTATGATACCTTTAGGGTGAGGGATTGCTTAGTGGACCATGAGACAGGGGGTAACCATGCCAGTGCTGGTTCTTCCTTATATGGCCACTTAGGCAATAGAGGCTTACCTTGTCAAGGCCAGCCTTATCTCCTTTCGTTTGGGGGGGATGGTTGTGTAGGAAGGTGGATATCTGACTATGGTTACCCCCAACTTTTTGCCTAGTGTCTAGCTGGTTTTTCGACTTAGTTGGCCTGAGATCCTGCCATTCAGGGTCTCAGGCTATCTGCTCTCTCTTTAAAATGGACTCCATGTACCCTAGGTACATACACAATTGGTAAGGATCACCTTATTGGACCCTGTACAGTGTACCCTAGGTACCCAGGGCATAGGTGTACCCTAGGCCTCCCAGGGGCTGCAGCATGTATTATGCCACCCCTGGTCTCGCCTTCCAATCAGACACAACTGGCTGATCACTCAGCTGGGGCAAGGTCGTGTAATCACCCTTTGCTTAGATATGGTATACCTATATCTACCCTTAAAATAGACACATGTGTACCTATCAGCCACTCCTATGGCAGGCCTTAACAATCCTGGAGGCAGAGTGCTTGGTAACATGTGAGATGGTGCTCTAGCATGAGCTGAGCCTGTCTGCAGCTTTCAGAACCATGTCCTTATAGCTGTTCTATGATATAGCCTACCATATACTCTTAAAGTGCCTTATAATCTTAAACGGTTATGGTAACTATGGTTTGGCTTTATCAAAACATGTCGTGTAAGGTGTCTAACACTTTGGAATAATACCCCCATACCATTTCTGGTTCTGAGGATATTATTCCCCCATTCTAGAGGACCATTACGCTATCGCTGCTAATAATGAAACACTGCTGCTCGTTATTTTAACTCTCTAGCTTGTTAGAGCATTTTTCGCTTTTTTAACATTTCGATTGGATTGTATTGTATTTGTGCAATTTTATCCTCTCCATCCCCCCCCCCCATGTCCGCACAGCTCGCACTTTAAAAATTAACCCCACAAGACTCACCATTTGGGTGTGTTACACGCGGTTTCTGCTCCCGGCCGCCATCTTGGGTGTGTGTTGTTGACGCTCCCAGGTCGCCTCTGGGGTTAGCGTTCTAGTGGCTACCCGAGTTACCTGGCAAACTCTATTTAGGGGACCATATGTTTGCGCAGGGTCTACAGAGAGGACCATTACGCTATCGCTGCTAATAATGAAACACTGCTGCTCGTTATTTTAACTTTCTAGCTTGTTAGAGCATTTTTCGCTTTTTTAACATTTCGATTGGATTGTATTGTATTTGTGCAATTTTATCCTCTCCATCCCCCCCCCATGTCCGCACTGCTCGCACTTTAAAAATTAACCCCACAAGACTCGCAGGATTCTGTCACTCCTCCCTGAGACATCCCGTAAGCTGCTTATACAGGGGCTCATTATTGCGAGGCTGGATTACAGCAATGCACTCTTTTTGGGCGCGCCGGAATCTACTTTCAAGAAGTTGCAGCAGGTGCAAAACGCAGCGGCCAGACTGTTGACCAATGTCCCCAGAAGGCAGTCCGCCAAACCGGCACTGAAGGCGCTTCACTGGCTTCCGGTGCGGGAAAGAGTAACCTTCAAAGGACTCTGCATGGCACAGAAGATTCTGCAGGGGAAGGGTCCAGCGATCCTGAGGAATATGATCCAACCCTATAAAGCAGCAAGAGCCCTTCGCTCGGATCATAAATTCCTCCTCCAGGCTCCTAGAGTAAGGCGAGCCCGCACCGGAGGGAGAAGGTTCTCAGTGAATACAGCCTCCGCTTGGAACTCGCTCCCACTCGTGCTTCGGGCAGAGATCAGCAGTCTGCGTTTTCGCAAACTATTAAAAACTCATCTTTTCCCAGTCTAGTGGGTCATGTGTTGGCGGCGGTTGATCTATGGACAGCGCTGGGATGCTCAAGGGTAACCGTGCGCTATATAAAACTCCATATAATAATATAATAATAATAATAGAGACATGTTAAAATCCTACTTTGCTGTTTAACTCTAACCACAGCCTCAGCATCACAAAATGGATGCTGCTGCCACAGACACGAGTCTGACCTCCTGCTGCTGGGAGTGATCCCGGCAAGGGAGGCTTGGACAATAGGTTTCCTGCTTGGGGAGGTGCTAGCACCTCCCCAGACAGACTTTAGTGTATTGGGGCAGGGAGGGCTGAAAGGAATGAGACATGCCTGGGGCACACAAGGTGCTCCATGCATAGTCCAGTTCAAACCGGTGCTGGGGCACTCCAGCCCCAGCTCTGGCGCGAAACTGGACAAAGGAAAGGGGTGTAGCCACTCCCCTTCCTGGTCCCACCCATAGGAGGGACCTTGCAGGTAGCCCAGCCCACTAGCCCAGTATATTAGTAGCTAGTTGGGCCCTGCTAGATTAGATTATCCTGAACCTGCAACTTGAACAGAAACTCTGGACCTTCGACATTCGACGAAAGAAGAAGACTGAAGAATCTCTCTTGTGGCCAAGGAGTGGCTACCCTGTGCAAACAGGCACCATCAAGAGACTACCCTTTGCTTTGCTGAAGTTCTACGAGGGACCGACTGCAGAGCCCGACCAGAGCCTTGACTTCCAGACTTCTCCGACCCTGATCCACATCCACAGCCGAGCTGAGATCCGTGGAGGCGACGAGAGACGTGGGACCAGCTACCTGGGAAAAGTGGCGAGTATCTTCCAGCGCAGCTTCTGAGGTACCCTCGAAGTTGTGCACCGGAGATTGAGAAGCCCCAACCTCAAGCACCATCTGCACCGAAGATCAGCCCCCCACACTCCACGAGTCCTGCGTGGGGCCCTTCTGCATTTTCCTGCTTGCCGCGTCTGTCCGGTTGCTTGCCCGTTGGCTAGCGGCCTTTGTGACGACACACCTTGAAATCTTCACCGCTGGTTTGGCTCCTCCAGACTGGCTCCCGCTTCTTTGCAAAAGAGAAGCACCCCAGACCTTCCTGGTCTGCACCAGAAGCAAGTCCTCCGTTCTTTGTGGGTTCCGCTTGCCAAGGCTTGGTGAGTCCTAGTTCGACTTCGACGCCGCCGACAGCAAGAGCCTTTGTGGGACAGCTCGCCTCCTGGTCCTGGTCGTCCTCAACATCTCCTGGTACCCGTGGCTGCAGCGACAAGCTTCACCCTTCACCTGCAATCTTCACGACATCGCCTGGTTCCTTCCTGGTTCCACGTGGTCACTGGCTAGTGACCTTGACTCTGTCCCTTCTGCTTGCAGGTACACTTCCTTCTTGATCCCGGCCTTGGGATCCACCGGACACTCTGCACTGACTGCCTGTCAGCAACTTTCCTTCAGGCATCCATAGAAGTCCACGACGAAACCAGACGCAAGTTCACACCTATGCACCCGCAGCCTGTGGGCTAGGTAACTTGGGTACTTCGGTGCTCACAAGGGTAGTGACTATCCTAGGGTCTAGTTTCCGAGTCTCGACTTTCTAGTTGCTCCAGAACTGTCCTTAAACTGCTTATTTCTAACTGCTAGTGATTCTATCGACTTTTACGCATTACGCGTGAGTGTTTCCACTCTGCACCTGAATCCCGTGGGCCTCTCACTTCCTAACTGTTGCTAGTGTAGTGTAGCCCCAGCGATTCCCTAGGCCTAGGCCTATTCTATTTCCGTGACAGTGGTCCTTATACCACTTCTTTAGTATATGGTTTGCGTGGCCCCTAGGGCCTAACTGTATTACTTACCTGTGTGACTTAATGTATGCTTAAATAAGACTGTGTTTTACTTACCTCGAATCTCATAAAGAGTGCTGAGGGTTTCACTAGAATAAATACACTTTATTTTATATATATATCTGTTGTGGTGTCCTTTCATTTGGTATTCAAGGGATTATATATGGTATCACAGCTGGCTTCACATGCCATTCAGAGTTTAGCCTAAGACTGCTCTTGTCCATGCTACCACTAGGATAGCTGGTCTATAAGGTTGACTTTACAACCAATCACCATAAGGGTTGTTTGGACTGATATAAGGTGTACACTAGAACTAGTGACATCATACATCAGGCCAACTTCTCACAATGTGTACGGCTCGTCGTTTTTCCAGCCGAACCTGATTCGGTGCCCTTCCGACCGAGATCGGAATCGGCCCCTAAGTGTTCAAAATTGAGTCTGTTCCACGGTCGATAAGTGAATGTATGTACGGTTGTGTTAGGTGTGTTGCTTTGTGTTGTTTTAAGTTGGAAAGTAAACAAATGATGGTCTGACCATGTGACTGGAGTAATTGTTTGAAAGGTATCTATTTCCGGATTTGCAAAAATGACAGCTAGGATGTGTCCAGCGATGTCTGTGGGTTTGTGGATAATCTGATGTAGGTTCAGTGCGTCTAAGCCAGTGATGATTGTTTTTGGATGATGCATATTGTTTGTCAAACCAAATATTTAGGTCACCAAGAATGCATGGAGTGTAGTGTTATTAGGAATGAAACCGTTTATAGAACTGTGTCTGGGAATGTTACAATGCTTGGTAGAGGTCCGTAAATCAGACGAAAGTTCCAGGCTACCCACAGCTATCATAATGGCATTTGTAGCAGATATTATTCATTGTTTATGTATTTTGAACTATTAAGCATTTTTGTTGAGCACATTTCAAAATTAGACAGACAGCACCGCCATGTGGTGAACTGTCATTAGTGCCGGTGTTGAGAATTAAGTGATGGTGTTGAGCACCGGATATCACTGGCTCAAATTAAGCACTGTCTATGGGTTTAGCCCAATGCTTTGAGTATACCTCATATTCCTACCAGCAGCCAATGCAGTTTTTTAGATGTCTAGGTACAGAGGAACAGGATGGGAGATTAAAAATAAGCCTGGCTGATAAGATATGTATAGCCTTAAATCTGAGAAGGAGGTAGGTTGGCAGACCCAGGTAAAAAGTATCCATAATCCCTAATTTCATTGTGCTAGTCCACACAAACCCCACAAGTGGGCCTAATTCTGCCCCTAATCCGGCTCAAGGCCCTTATTTCCAATTTACTTTTTATTTTATTTTAGTAACTCTATCTGTGTTAACCTTGCTCTCCTCAACAACAGTTGAGTTGGTGCACTGACCATGCCTTCATCCACCCTAATGTGCCAGTTAGTTGCATTTAAATACAGATGTATTGTTTACATCATTAAAAAAAAAATACATACTACTTTAATCCACTATTCACGACATTTCAAATAGTTTACCACATTATTTTTTTCTCTTGGAGCTTTATACCTTAATCTAATGTACTAGATTACCATTGGTCATTCAATCTTTACCGAAACAATCTGTACTTTCCTACAACTGTGCCACCTGTAAATAAAGGAGTTTTTTTTCAGTTTGATATTGTTAATACAAATATCTTAAAAATGAATGAGGAGGGCAAGGTTGATCAGTGGAACCTGTTTTAACCTAACCAGCAGCATAGCGTGAAAGGGGGCCTTATTTACAAGGCTGCGTTAAACCCCTATCACCACAGGATCATCGGAAAAAGTGACATTCCCGTGGCGATAGGGGCTTGTACATATGCCCCTGAGAGGTTTTATGGCGAACAAGTCTGAGCCACCTCAATAGATCAGGCGAAGCTGGGAGTATGGAGGACCAGGGTTTCTGCACAGGGGGCAATGATGGACGGGTGCAGACGGGCTGGTGGACGTACAACTGTGCTAGTTTTAATTATCTCCATAACACGGGGTGGGCCTGGGAGTGTGCTGTGGAGCTGAAACAACTGGTGGGAAAAATGAAAACCTTATCTGGAGCCAAGATGTTCCTGTTGTGGCCGCCATACTCCCTTGGAGGGTGCAACTACTGGGAAATTAAAACAAACTAAATGAGAAAATTGAAAGGGTAAACTCATAAAATCAATCAAGTGCAGTGCTGGTAGCTGCAATGATGCCATAAATGTGTGTTGTATTCAGGCAACTCCAATAAAAATGTACAAGAAAAGTAAATCAATGGGACTTCCAACCCTAGTTGGCAGTTGCTTGCAGAGAATGGATGTACAGTCACTTCCAGTCTGGACACACACCTATACTGGTTTTAAGTGTCTCCAGAGTGCGGGTTAAGAGTGCGCTGAGGCATTGAAACGACTGGTAGGGGAAGTAAAAACCTTACTCTTGTTGCACCAGCAAAACTCCCTTGGCCCGTGATATTAGTGGGAAATTAAAAAAAAATAAAAGAAAGATGTGGAATGGTCAACTCATAAAATCCATAAAATGAGTTAATGGTAGCTATGATGTCGTTGTAAAAGTATGTTAGAGCCAGATAAAAGGTACAAGGAAAGTAAATTCAAGGGACTTCTAATCCCAGAAACCATCTCTTTGCAGAGTGACCCACAGTCACTTCCAAAGCAGACGGCCAGCTTTGCTATCTTTAAAGTGTCTCCGATTGGATGTATGGTTGAGAGCATTCTGAGGCACCGGAACAACTGGTGGGGAAAGTAAAAATATTGCCTGGAGCCCAGCCTCATGGAAGGTATGTGGGCCATACAGCTAACTGATCAAAAGCATCCGAGAGCTGTGACTGTTCCAGATAAAGATGTCACTCCAGAACAGTGGTGTTTTGATCTTACTTGTATGTTGCTGATCTCTGAGGTAGGTGGCAGTATAGAGTTCCACAAGATACACGTGTGGGAGATGAATGGTCTTTCACCTGCACAGTGGTGTGCTTACACTGGTGTGTAAGCAGCAGTTTGCCACTAGAATGCACCAATCTGGGTGGGCTTTATAGCTGAAGTCTATTTTTCAGTGCAATCAGTATTTGGGACGTCGTGCTCTTACCTATCATGGCCAAGTCCTTGAATTTCAATCTTGCTTCACCCACCAGCCTTGTGGTCTCAGGTGTCATGCATCCTCATCGAACAGTGTTTCTGGCTGGCTAGCCGTGGATTTCTGATGGACCAAAAGCTTCTACCTTTTATTGTTTGCGGTGCCCATGCCAACCATATGCCAGTGATTGGCTTTTGTGACACAATCGCCCTTGTCACTGTGCTCGTCTAGAAACAACAGATGCTGCATTGAGGTTTACCACAGGAAGCAGTTATGAAGTTTCCTTTTTCTCTCATTTTCTGATGGAGCGATCAAACAGAAGCCAATCTAAAATAAATTCTGTTAATTTCAAATTTCTTAACAGTCTCAAATCAGAAAGTGGATTTTGGACTCATTCATAGTTACCAAGCCCAATTGTTTTAAGTTCACATCTGGATATCAGAAAAATATTAGCGAACTGTCTTCTTGTAACTTCCAGCTTAATACGACACTTTGAACAACACCACCTTTGTGCCTTCAGCATAAATGCAGAGCACAGCTTCAAAGCCCCTCAGCAGCTGATATTATGAAGGAGCATCATTGTTAAAAAGCAGAAGTGAACTAACAAGACCTCTAAATGACGCCACAGCTGACTAAATACAAGTTGGGCAAACACACACCCAGACAGCGTTGACTGTCTAGTCTGCAGATATTGAAGCAAAGCGACTCCTGCCTTAGATCAACAACCCAAACACCTCTTTAATCTGTGGCTGCAGAAAATGATAGTTAAAGTTCACAGCAAGTTTCAGTGACATCAGGTAAGCGGATCCATCATAAAAGATATCTAGGATGGATAGTGAAGCCCCAAAAGGGCAGTTTATTAGGTCTCGGGACCATCCGGTCTGCCGAAGGCAGAACCGGAAGTCCGGAGATTTAATGTTTTGGAGAAGAGGGGCTTGAACCCGCCCCTCTTCTCTCATCTTCTCCATTGGCTGGCCTCTTGAATGCTGGCCAGCCATTGGAGAAGAGGTCCGTCACTCCGAACAGGCCCCGTCCTTTTCGGATTCGGGGGCGTGTTTTTTGCAACTTTACTAATTATCTCCTCCAGCCAATGGCAAGAGGAGAGAACAGAAAAACACGCCCCCGAATCCGAAAGCGCCGCTGCGTTTCTCCGAGGCATTTCTGCTTCGCCTTGGAGAAAGGCGGCGGTGTGCTTGTTGTTTGTCTGATGGTGAATGAAGGTTTGATTGCATAGAATGGGCCAGTGACTTACTTTCACTTGTTAATTATAGCAGGCGGCAGAGGGTGGCAGGCAGCTGGGGCGGGCAGCTGGCTGTGAGGGATTAAACAGGCTTTGGCTCGGCTGGCAGCGGGGCACCCAGTGTGGATTTGGAGCGCATTTCACAGCGTGCCTCTCACCCGAGGGCTTAGAAAAAGTCACTGCTCGATTCCGGAGACGTGCACCGACAGAGGGATAGGTGAGACCCCATGCAGGACAGACAAATAGAGCCTTTACCGGCGGCTTTACGAATGCCCTCCGCTCCGAAGCCAAAGGCCGCGCTCAATCCCTTGCGAGGGCTCGGCGCATAATGAGGAGCAGGATCCAGGCAGCCACGCCCCCCTTTCTACGTCTGAGAAATGTAAGGTAACACAGAGGGCCGCTCAGAAAGGTGGAAGGGGAGATCTGAAGTGCCCGATGAAAACAGCGCCTCTTCAATTGTATAGCGCAGATCAGGGCAGCATTGTATTTATTACACCTGAGTGCAATTTTAAACGTGTTTGTGCCCGAGTCGTCCGGCTGCCCTGAGCACCGTGGCTTTGACAGCAGTGCATGACTTGTGAAGTCGTTTTTCCAACAGGAGGCTGAACCCAAAAGCGTTAAAAAACAGTTGAAACACCACCAAGTACCCCACTCCTCGCACCTTTAGATGTTCCACGCGTGTTCCACGCGTATTCAACAATTATACCACGATGCAGGCGCGCAACACCCATTGGACTCGGAAGGCTCCAAAACCCCCCCCCCCCCATCATGTGTGGCAGCCCGGGATGAGACAGCTTCCCGGGCAGACACACAGCCGCACCCGAGCAACTCACAGGTCTTTAAAAGACCATTTGCATGTTAATGAGGCCTTGCTGTTATTTCACCCCATCTACGACTTCTTGCAGCTCCATTCTGCCTATTGCTCACCCCTTCTAAGAGCCCCTGCAGCTCCATTCTGCCTATTGCTCACCCCTTCTAAGAGCCCCTGCAGCTCCACTCTGCCTATTGCTTAAAGTTTCAGCCCCCCCCCCCCCGGAATTTCTTTTTAGCCCCTCCCCCCGAAATTTGGCTCTAGTTGCGCCTCTGCCACGATGTGCATGAAGTTCTATAGGAAGCTAGAAGTAATTCCATTTATATTGCGCTATTTTGAGGAGGCGTCTAAGCGCTTTTCCACGAGTAGCAGAGCATGTAACAAAAGTACAGTTTGTTCATTAGTGGTTTTTGTGGCAAGTCCCGAATGTAAACAAGGGCATGGGTACAACAAGTGCAGAGAGCTCCTTATCCACTGACAAGTGCTTACCGTAAGTTATGGTACTTACCTTACATAAGTTACCGTGCTACTGAAATGTTCACTACAAGGAAAAACAAACAAAAATAGGTTCTTTCACGGCAGGCTGTTTACTCATCAGGCCAAAGGTTTCTGTCCAAATGTTTTCCAGTGATGCAGGACGCATGGCAGCCCTCACATTGAAAACAAACTCACTTCTCAACGGGCCTTTTCATCAGGGCCGTGTGAAAAGGACTCCGCAAAGACATTTGCTGCCCTTTTACGTCATATTTTGTGACCTCACGTACAAATCAGGGCTGGCAAATTTTAGAAAGCTAGGCTACACCGTGAATACTGGTAAAAATATATAATGCACAGTTGAGTTGTCAGAAAGGTTTTGAAATCTGTCTCCTATATGGGGAATAACTTGCATTGCTGTCATCATTAGGTGTCACGTCAGAAAGCACTGTCGGGGTATTATTTTTCAATTTAAATGTGCATTATATCATCACACATTATGTTATTTATATTTTAGAGGCATGGTGAACTGAAAATAAATGTTATTTCGTTTCATTTTGTTACATATTTTCATAGCAACAGGTTTGTTTTAATCGGAACACATAATAGAAGGCAACACCAGTGGGTTTTATAAATATTGTAGTGACTGCATCCCCCACACATTCATGTACGTCATTTAGAGCAAAGTATCCAGAAGGGGTTCAAACAGCATTTGCATCCATTTCAGAACTTTCACTTATTGGAGCAGGAATGTGCATAGATCTCACTGCTGTGTTTTGGCGGCACATGCCACCAGGCCCTAAGTGATGGTAACTGCACATACAAGACGTTGTATCAGTGGTAATCCTGCGCCCAAAGTGGACAGAAAGTGTAAAAGCATCAATGGGTTAAGAGCCAGGGTCTCACCACGCAGGTCTAAGGTACCAAACACTCTCATTTATTCCCACTCAGACTGGACACATCAAACTCTTTGACTGAATCCCTTGCTCGGCCTGATTCATCTCACAAAGGCCCGTAAAAACTTCATCAGTGCGCTCGAACACCGGAGCCTAAGCGAAACCGTAACTAAAATTCCCTAAGAGAGACCCACCCAACAAAAACATAATTAAAAATAATATCATGAGCAATGCCAATAGCTCTAACTTTAACAATGCCGAGACCGTTGCATTGTAAATGCTTGTATAGTATTATTTAGGCGAAATCTCAACTGCCAATCAGCCAAGGTGAAGTTTTAAGACAATAAAGTTAGCAAATTTTAAAAAGAGCTGATGAAAAACATGTACAAATTAGGGTATTGTGGGAGAAAAAAAATTACGTCAATGCCTACTTTTATGGTTGAATTTTCCAACAAAAATGTATTAGCAGGAACATTCTCTGTCACCCATTTATTGCGTGAAAAAGCTTCCCCTGTCAAAGTTGTGCAAAGCACACAAATTAAGCAACTTCATGAAGGGCAAAATGTGTTACACTCGCATAATTAAATCTTCATACCCCCTTATCTGATATATTCTGAAGGATACAGGCTAGCCTTTTTCAATGTAAGGGACACGGATGCTTGTTTCAGAATTGAGGGATGACCCATTTGATTGGACTTCTAGTCAACAGCATAGTGAGTCAGAATTAGAGTTTTAGTGAACTGCTGTTTTAAATTCAGCCACTCTAGTTTTCAGTATTGTAAACCCAGGCACTCTATTGTGTTTCTTGCATTAATGGTAACGATGTATGCTAACCTGATTACTATATATTTCTCCACTAAATGCAGTTTCAGTGCGATGAGAAAATATCAGTATTACAGCATGGCAGTGTCTCATCATGCAAATTCTGTAGCAAGATGCCTCCAGCAAAGCGCTGGTAGTAACAAAGCGGCATATTAGCATGGGCTGGCGATATAATTATCGCTGCTTTAGCGTCCGTTTTTGGGCAATAAGTGGCGATAATTATATCGCAATATCATCAAGGACACGCGCGTGTTTCTTTGATGTAGAACCCGTTTTTTCACAGTCTCACCTCGCATCGCTAATGAGATGCAAAGAAGGCGTGGCTGTGAAAACAACACATGAAAATATTGCGAACGCAGCTTCAGGATATTAACAAGGAAGTGCAGCGATAAACAAAATCGCGCTACCTCGACCTTAACGCTGGAATTTAACGTCTGTTAAATTCCAGACTAAGGCATGCTAATAATGGCAGGTGGATTATGCTGATACGACCACAGGGTCGTACCAGCAATGTTATCGCTGTTTTCCGTGGAACATCGCTGGAAAACCAGCGATGTTCCATGGTAAACACTGCTATTGCTGAAATATTATCTCCATAGCGCTATGTATTGTTAATATAGCGTTATCATGGCGATCATTTTCTGCGATAGCCGGCAATAATATTTCTACCGCTATGTGGGGCCAGCGAAAATTATCGCTGGCCCTTGTTCATATGCCCTAAAGTGCTGTAACTTAAATGAGGGCTAAAGAGCGGTGCGACAGTACTAAATTACCTATCAACTCACTGATTTTCAGCATGTTGGATTACTGCGTCCCTAACTACTCCTTCTCTCCCACCTTATCCAATTTCGTCCGGCATAACCTCATCTCCATCTACCGCCACCAGACAGGATGGCTGAAGGCAAAAAACAGAGCACTATATATATACTAATATTAGTATAAAAATCAATTAACAACCTGGCAACCATCTATTCTGCAGAAATCCTATCACACTACACGCCACCATGTAACACTTGAGCCACTAATCACAACCTTCTGACTAAACTGAAGCCGCCTTGTGCCTCTTCCAATGTTGGTACCTTTTACCTTCTTGGCCATGTCCAGAATGCCTCACCCTGTATCATTCGGGCTTCAAACATGCTCATGGTGTTAATATCTTCATTGAAAAAACATCAGTTACTACAAGAGATACAAACTAGATAACCATCTAGTGTACTGTATATACATACCATCTATAGCTGCATTTGTCCTTAGTTAGATATAGTTGTTAGAGTCTTTGTCCTACTTCTTGTCCTTGACACTCACATGCATATAATTGTGTTCATGATTAGTCTATTAAATCTCTATCTAGGTAAAGAAATGCAATCTTTCTTGGCCTATGTACACTCTCAGGTGCTAGCACAACCTTTTGATCGAAATGTTATGGTGCTCTGCTAAATAAGTAAACATAGTATAAAGTGCTAGGTTGTATGCTCCATACCCCTAGATGGAACAATGCAATTTGCTTTAGGATTCACATTTAGAATTATTCCCTAATCTTCAAAACTGCAGATTTGTGCTCGATGTGGCACTTTTTAAAAACAATACTTTGAGCTCATCTGACATTTTTTTCTGCGTCTGATGTTTGATTTCTCTGTGGTGTTGGTTGACCAGATGCTTCGGAATGACACTTAATTTGGGGCCAACTGATTTATTTATTAATTCATTCACTCTTTTGTTTGTGCTGTGCCTAGAATTGTAGGTTGTTTCTTTAGTTCCACTTTGTGGTGCTTTGAAAAGGTGTGACTAGAGGTTTTTGGTGGAGCTGCCTGTCCATTCTGGTACAGTTGGTGCCTCTTCCAAAAGACCTTGTGCATGATGCAGTGGACTTTGAATGCGAGTCTGTACTCCATCGCGAGCCTTTGGGGTGTTTTTAATGTTTCTTCAGGTTCAGGCTCAGGATGGTTGCATGGTGTAGCTTCAATTTCTGCTTGTCCAAACATATCTGAGAGTATCTAGTGTGGATTATGTTGCTTCCCTCCAAGTATATATTGACCAAGGTCTCATCAGCCCTACTGGGTGGGTGATTTGTGGGAGTGGTAGGATCTTGTAAAGAATAAAAAACGAGCTTCTTGTCGCCTGTATTTCTTCATAGGAGAATGTGAAATGTTAGGTCTGAGTTGTGGAATATCTATTTTGCATCTTCTCTGCTGGGGCAGGAGTTTTTCACTGGGCTCCTGCCACAACAGCACACAAAATATCTTTTCTTAGCCCCAGTCCTGCTTGGCACCATGGTCTATCTTTTATCACCATTATGTAGTGTACTTGGCCTAGTACTCCATTATCATAGCCCGGCTTCTGGCTCATTTAAGTCGAGGTGCATCTGGGTGCACTTGATGCTTTTCACGTACCTGTGTCGGTACGTCAATCAAGATGTTAAACAACAAGGGGAACACTGGCAGACAAATCGTTGAGGCACCTGAGATAAAACCATTGGTTTGACAGGCTCAATTCTACGTTATCAGGCTACGGTTTCCGCTTTGAAGTGGCAGTGAGATCAGAGAGTATCAATGCTACATGGTGGCCTTAGTCAAGATCAGAAAGGAGTGAGTTCTTACCTGAGGTTTGTATGTTATGGTTTTTCTCCAAAGCCTGTTTGGAGGTAATAAATGGTATTGCTGTTGTGAATGTACTTATGTATATGTCTTGTAAATTGTCGCTGTAGAATTGAGTGCGGATATGGGTGGTTTGCGGTTGTCATATATTAGATAGCACTTTAAGACAGCAGTATGTTTCCTCAGAAACTAGGTGAGAGCTGGGAGCTTCAATGGTTTTGAGTTTGTGAAGTGGCATCTCTGCACTGACAGATTAAAAGTTTTGATCTTATAAACTAACCTTGCCATCTCATAGTTGTCAACATTGTTTTGGTCACTATAAAAGTATGTTCAGAAGTATGTAGAGAAGGCAGATAAAGGAAGGTGAGTTGACATGGGAATGCCTTTGGCTTGCAAGTCCTCAAATCTCAGAAGACTTGAAAAATGAAGAAGAGGATGAGGTGATTGCATCAATTTGAATGTCAAGTAAGGGAAACTTTTCAGGGCTTCTACATCATTGTAAGTTACTTCATCAAAGTCCACCACTTCGACCTACATCTACTTCGGAACCACTACATTCTACCTACTATTACATCGACAAGGAAAGTAAACAGTGTATTTAATAGTTACAGTGACCCTAAATCGACATTTCCCTAATGCTAACAGTATCACTACCCCTCATACTGACCCTGACCCTCAACATAAACTTTAACCTATCTTGAAACGTAAATTTCACCCTAACCATAATCATACAAAGGCCTAACCCTCGCCTATAGCATTCTACCCTAACTTTAACCCCATCATTAAGCCTAAATCTACCCCTAAGCCTACTCTTTACCCTTAGCCCAAACTGACTCCTAGACCTTTGCTTAACCCCAACAATATTCATAATCTTAAATCCTATGCTAACCCAAGACCTTAGCTTTACCACAACCCAAAGCTTGACCTTATGCTCAAACCCTATTCTAACTATAAAGGTAGCCCTAAACCTTTTTCTAACTTTAACCTACACCTAAATTTAATATAACCCCACCCTATCCCTAAAACGTACATCAGCCTTAAACCTAGCCCTTGCCCTAATCCTAATCTCACCATTTACTCTAAACTCAAATAATTCTTAAACATTACCATAATTGTAACCCACTCCTACTCCTAACCCTAAACATGTACCTGTATCACCACCATAATAAATAAAGTGACATTCTCGAAGGTGGTGTTAACGTGGGGTGTCCTTCAGGATTAGCTGGATCACAGAATATTTTGATCATATCATTTGCTTTTATGGTTGCAACTTTGATAGGATTAGAGAAATACAGCAGCCTCTTGGCTCTCTCTTATTCTCTGTAATAATCCAGCAAATGTTGTCTCTCTCATTGGTCTCTCATCCAACCATTTGCTGTTAGTAAGTTCCAAATGTTAAAAACTGTCGGTTAGTTTGCTCCCTAGTTTGTTTTTTTCTGTTTCCGGGAGTACATCTATCAAGTGTGTGGGTTATTTTGACTTGGAAAGATCCTCTGAGTTTAGCTAATTTTGTGTTTTTATTCAAATTGAGTTGAAGGTCTTTAGGAGCTCACTCATGCTTAATCCATCAAACCATCTGAACATATTGGGGTCAACCTGTGATTTTGTACCAGGGTGTGGGCTGTGTTCATAATGTTGCAAAGATGGTGACTAATAAGTGAGTGGTCTCACCATAGCTGAGGTTGCATGGTTTTTGTTGTGTCTTCGATGGTATGCATAAACACTAGTGCCGAAATGCGCTTGGTTACATGAGTGAAGAAGCTTACCACGTCCCTGCAGCTCATGGTATTTAAATTCTCTATTAGTTCTATCACTAATTTTTTCTCAGCCCTGTTCACACATAAGTAACATATTTCTAATAAGAGGCTTTACTAGACCACTTCTCTTGGTGTGATAACAATGCTAGCGCTTCATCTCAAGAAGGCATTGTTGTATCCCTTCATGATAATGGGTTTCAAGAGCTGGCCTCCTTGGCGACGTTTAACTAGTCTTCTACGTTCGTAGGAACGGTCTACTAGCTCTAGAGGCAATGCCAGATGTCAGGATGTAACTAGAAGTCTAGTAGAGTTCCAGAAAATAATATCCACCAGGAAGGGAAAAACTTGAGACCAGAAAAAAAACCCTTCCAACTGCCCAGGCCAAGCAACAAGGCAAAGAGAAGGAATTGGAAAAGGCGAAGAATCCACTCAGTCCAGTGAGCAAGCAATCTAGCAGAACAATAGTGGCACAACTGGACTCAAAATGGACTACCGTTTTATAGGGCAAAATAGGATATGAAGAGATCCAAATAGGGATTTGGCCATCTTGGAACGGGAATAAAATAATAATGAAAGACAGTAAACAATAACCAGCAGTACTAATGTATTGTACCATATATTTTCAGAATTGCCTATAGATTTAAAAACAAATTTTAAAGAATTAGCGTTCATGTGTACAATGCGATGGTACTAATAAAATCTTCCTGCATTCGGTGTTACCAACACGCCAGCACGCAGAGAGGAATCTTGTCAGAAACCGTAGTGCGGTTCAATGAGCTGAAGCATGTGGAGAAAAAAACAAGATGGCTGCAGTTGCGGATGCTGCTGTATCCTACAGCAGAACTGCTGAAGTGGTGGAAGGCGGCAGCTACAGTAAGCTATGGAGGAGCCCGCAGAGCCTGTGTCCGGCTGGGTCGTGGGTAAGATAAGAGAGAAACCTTTACAATGGATGGTAGATCGTTGTTGGAACGGCAGGAGTGTTTATGTACAATAGTGCATTCAAATAATATGTACATTGTGCTATCGATCCCTTTCTTCACAAAAACCACCCTCCTCCTCAGGGAATGAGTCAAGGAGGTCAGCACTGCGATTGCAGTATTTTATGGTCTAGCTGTACACATGCTCTGTAAGAGGATGAGCAGCTTTTGCAACTTTAGAACCATTTCACTTTTACTGTAAAAGAGATGGGACACCTATAGATTTTTTCGATGCTCCTTCTTTATCCTACAAATTTAGATGACATCTCCAGATGTTCTGATAGAAGAGTACATGTCAATTGAATCTGATGTCACGGAGCACATCCTAAAGAACAATATTAGATACATTTAGACTCCACCCTTACGCAAACTCTGTTCAGTGGATATATAATGTGCTTCCTTCCAGCTACATATTTTGAGTCAATTAAAGGTAGCCATTGGCAATCAAGGACATAGAAACTAAGACATGTAGAGCCGACCACTAGTGATGGACACCACATAGTTAAGCTGGAGCAGGGAAAATCACATGGGGTCGCAGTGCCCTTTTTCATTCCTAGAGAAGGAAAGAGGGAGAAAGATTTTAAATTAAGGTTTCAGTTTTGCCTGGGATACACAAATGCGTGTATCCTGATCCGGGTACAGAGGCGCATGTTATCCTTTTGTTTGCACATGTTCTGCTTATCATGGTTTAGTGATCATCAGTTGTTGAATATTGGTCTGGGTTCTGCACTATTCTTGACCAACATCATTGGCAGCAAGAACCTTAAGCTGTGTACAGTTGTTATTTTGACTGACACTAGACAAAGGTGTATATCACAGATGTTGAAGAAGTGGAAAATGTTTGTTAAAGAAAGAAGCATGGTTTATTAGGTGGGTTTTGCACAGTGATTTTAGAGACAACCAGCAAAAATAGTGGAATAATTTGCTTTGCCCGTTTGTTTGGGAGTAAAGTGCAGTGGGACAGCAGACATTCTAGATGTATTGAGTACTTTACAAAACATCAGAATGGAGATGAAGGCAGGTAGTCCATGTCGCTCTTGTACATAGTGTTGTATGTAATGGCGAAAGCGGGTATGAGTAGAACCTTTGTTCCTGGACATTCCATGCACAGAAGCAGGGAGAAGTTTCTTGGCAAGGAAAGGACGAGAAGGGGAAGTATCAAGGAAGGGAAAGAGGGAAACAGGCAGGGAAGAGAGTATGATAAAAAAAAAAGTAATACAACAGTGACCATCATCGCACAATTGGCAGCCTCCTCTAGACAGAGCTGTCAGTGTTGGAACCCTCCTTGTTGGAAGTCAAGGCCACTGAAATTGTGTAGTAGAGGAAAACCAAACTATAAAACAGGGTTGACTAAATTATATGCAAGAAAAGCTAAATTATGTGGTATATTGTTGCATATTTTGTAGCTGTATTACTTTATTATTTTTACAAATGTTAGCACTGTGTGGGCAAAGGTTTCACCTCATAAGTATCGGTAACTCCTAAATACAGATCTTCACAACTGAAAGACAATTAGTTAACCTCTTCAAAGGGCCTCACTGCACCGCAAGACACAGCATTTTTAGTAACTTTTAATGCATTTTAGCTAGAAACAAGTAGTTGCTGGATAAAATCTGCTAATTATGCTGGGTTACGCAGGAAATGCAGTAAATATATTGTTAAAAATACAACCCAACAAGTTGGAAAATCCAAAGTCTATCTTGTGTTTAATGCAAAATATCAAACAGCACAACAAAAAAATTAGGGCAATTGCAATTTCAACTGTCAAGTGCTCTTTCAAGAAAAGGGTCAGTTGGCGCATTATGCTAAAATGCCTTAATTTGGGTCAGTTTATAGAGATTTCCTCTCAATACAAGTCAATGGAACCTAATCGCGTGTCACAAAATTGTTACTTTCAGCTACAATTAATCTAATGAAGAGGTGGCAGGAGAAAGCACAAGAGGTCCTTGCAGAGAAGAGATAATCCTTGAAACAATACTGAGCTCCAGATTCTCCCATAATCCCACTTCCAGTTACCAGGACTGAAAGAGAGGTTATTCTTTGCAGAAATGTGCAAATGTACATGTTTAACTAACAAGTCTTCTGGGCCTACCAGAGCCATGACATTCAACATGCATATTTGAGGCTAACTCATACTCCAGAACGATATGAAACGACTTCGATATTTGTTTATAAAATATGTTGATGCATAGTTTGTCATAACAAATCTATAAAACAATAACACTGTAACACATGCCAAAACGCTGGAATTGCATAATTCCAGCGTCCCTGCATAGAGTATACCATTCCGTTTTTCTCAGCTGAAGGCAGGATTTTGAAGTAATATGTTGTATGACTGAACTCCATTCATATCCCGTTATTAGCAAGATGCTGGAATAACTTAGCATAAGTTACCTAGCATCGCTCAAGGAACTCCTTAGCTATCTCGCTGTATCTCAAAGAAGCTCTTCACAGTCCGTATGGCCCTTGCTTTGATACATCATCATGACCAGATTTAACTAGAAACTCCATATAGGAAACACAAAATGTACATGTGTCCCTTATTCCATCCAGTCCGTGGTGCGTTTTCAACTTGGGTAATGCGTGTTTACCGAAGTAGACCTATGTAAAAACAAGCATTGGCATAGCCAATAGGTCTCGCTTTTGGGACCTTTTTTTTTGGAAAAACTTTCTTTATTGGCATTTGTATATAGTAAAACACGCGGGCACATGCGGTATCGCCATTATCACATAGATTTACATTTCGAGTGCACCCAGTCACAGTCCTTACGATCTTGCAGCCTCATTGCCCCTCAAGCCGTTCTTCGCTGTCCTGAGTGGGGCTGCAGATGTGTGCCCGGGTCCAGCCTCTGGGAGTGCCCTACTGGAGTGCGCCATGATCGCCTTGCCGCAGGGGTGCCGTGCAATGTGACTGAACCCCCTGTGAGGGGCGTCGCAGAGGCTATAGAAGTGCAGCCATTGAGTAACCACGAACTAACTGGGGGCAGAAAACCAGGGAAAGGGGGTGCACTGTGTCGCCAATCGGGAGTACTGGTAGCTGCGCACTCACGAGCTGGACCATCGTGTGGGAGAGGGTTGGGGTGATCGCGGACGCGGAGATGGGGAGGGGGCAGGGGGGGCGTAAGCATCTAGCCTGGCCTATGAGGACTCTGGCTGTGGGGCCTGTGGTGACAACCTCTGTGAGACCCCGGGTGCTTGATCTGCCTGCGCATTACCCAGGGTGGACTCCGGAGTTGCGGACGCCCCCGAGGGGTCTATCAGTCTCAAGCTCGCCGCAGCCTCTGTTTCCTGCGTGAATGTGTGCATTAACATGGCCCAGGGCATGGAGATCGGGTGTTTGCGCATCCCACGGGCCTCCTCCGTTCTGAGTGTGGTTTCCTCTGCCCTGCCCCACTTCCTGACAGCCCCCACCCATGCCGCTAGAGGGGGCCCCGGCGGCGCCTTCCAATGCATAGCAATGCATCGTTTAGCGAGGATCAACATTAGGAAGGCAAACCTCCTCTCCACTTTCTGCCGCTTATGCCGTCCATGAATTCCCAGCGCACACGCCTCCCATGTGTCCAGGTCCTGGAACCCTGTAACCGTTTTTAGGGCAGTGTAAACTGTGTGCCAGTAACTGTAGAACGTCGGACAGTCCCAAAACATGTGCCTAAACGAGGCAGAAGGCTCCAGGCATCTAGGGCATCCAAACACCCCGTCGGGGAAATATTTCTGCAACTTTTCGGGGGTTAGATACGCCCTATGCAGGATATTCAACTGTATGTTCTTAAACCGATAGTTACGGGACACTTTCTTGGTGTATTCCAGAGCCCTTGTCCACTCCCTATCATGTAGAGGCCGTTGGAAGTTATCTTCCCAGTGTTCTCTAAGGGTCGCCAACGTAGGACTCCGCAGGGCCCTCACCGCTTTGTATATCCACATGACTAGATGGCGACCGGGCCCCATCTGCAGTATCGCATGGATGACCGGGTGTGTAGGGGGCTCCGCATCAATCCCCCCCACTGCCTACGGCAGTCCATGAGAAGCTGTCTATGCCGCAGGAATTGGCCCCCGGGGAGCTCGAAGTCTCCGACCAGTGCCTCGAAGGGTTGCAGGCTCTCCCCAGAGAACAACATCCCCACCTCCGTTACCGCGTGATCCGTCCACACCCGCAACATTTGCTCCGTGTAGTATGCCCGACCCCTAGGTAGCCCCACCAATGGCAACAGCGGGGAGTACACGGGAATACCCCGGCCAAGTCGATGAACACGCGCCAAGCAGGCACGCGCCGTCATGACTTGGAGGGGCCGGGATGTCGGCGGTACCGCACCCGGCAGCAACATGCGGTGGACAGCGAGGATTGGAATCCGCCCTGTCTCCGTGCACAGCTCCTCTTGCGCCCTGCCCGCCGTCCAACGCGACACCCATTGTAATTGGGCGGCAAGGAAATACGCCTCGAATGAGGGAGCCGCCAACCCGCCCTGATCAAGGGGCAATTGCAGTTTTGCCAGGGCTATCCGCCGGCGGCCGTTGCCCTAGATGAGGGTCCCGAGCAGGGTATCCAATTCCCGGAACAGGGATCTCGGGGGAACCACCGGGAGATTGGAGAAGAGATAGAGCAGGCGCGGCACTAGGATAATTTTCGCAACGGCTATCTTTCCCGGAACAGCCAAGTGGAGACCCTTCCAGAAATGGACTAAGGATCGGATGTTACCCATCAACCTGCGGTAATTCCCCTCATAGATATCTTGCGGCGTTTGATCCAGCTTAATGCCGAGATATCGAACCGCTTGGGGACTCCATGAGACTGCAATGCCTCCGATTCGTATCGGACCCTGGGGCACGACTTGTGTTAAGGGATAAACAGTGGACTTGGCCCAATTCACCCGAAGGCCCGTCACTTCTGCGAAATCATGCAGAATGCTTGATATTGGGGTCAAGTCGATCGTGATGTCCCGGACATATATGAGTACGTCATCGGCGTACAGTGACACTGCGTGGGTATGATCGCCTATCGGGATGCCCCACTACTCGCTCGCCCCTCGCAGCAGGGCCGCCAGCGGCTCCATCGCCAATGCGAATAGTAGGGGGGAGAGGGGGCACCCCTGCCTAGTACCGCGCCGGATTGGGAAGGAGTCCGAAATGAGAGGGCCTATGCGCACTCTGGAACTGGGCGAGGAGTAGCTGAGCCGAGTGTAGGCCAGCAGTTTGGGCCCGAGACCCATGCGTAACAAGACCTGAAACAGGTAGGCCCAAGAGAGCGTGTCGAACGCCTTTTCGAGGTCCAGCACCAGACACGCTGCCCGAGGGAACCGTTCCTGCACCTGGTCCTGCACGTGAAACAGCCGCCGGATGTTCGAAGAGGTGTGCCTACCAGGCACGAATCCACTCTGATCGGGGTGGACAAGCCGCGGGAGGATCGTGGTGTACCTGTCCGCCAGGGCCTTCCCGTAGATTTTATAATCCGCCGACAATAGAGTTATGGGTCGGTAGGAGCCTAGCTGATGCGGGTCTCTATCTGGTTTAAGGAGGGATACTATAACGGATTCGCGCATGGAGTGCGGTAGGACTCTCACGTCTAGAGCCACTTGGAACTTCAATTCTAGTTGGGGGACCAGCTGGGACGCAAAAGTCTGGTAAAAGTCAAGGGGGAAGCCATCCAGACCCGGGGCCTTGTGGGTGGCTAGCGCCTTCATGGCGTGCCGAATCTCTGCCGCCTTGAGAGGGCGATCGAGGTCCAGGCGCGTATCCCGGTTTATGCGGGGAAGCTGCACACGGTCCAGGAAGGCAGCCGGGGCGGCCGCCGACCCCGAGGGACGGGGGCTAGTGTACAAGCGCATGTAATGCTCTTGGAAGGCCTTGAGTATCTGCCCCTGCGAATACACCAGGGTGCCCTGGACGTCCCGTATGGCCGTGATGGTCGGGAGGCTCGAATCCCACTTTATGAGCCACGCCAGCAGGGCGCCCGCCCGATCGCCCTCCGTATGGGCCCTAGCTGCGTAGGCCGCGAAATTAAACCGACGCATGCTTGCCAACGCTGCGGCGTACGCAGTCTCAGCACTAGCTAACGCAGCCGGCGCGGCTCTCGCAGGGTCCGCCTCCTTAGTAAGTGCGGCCAGTGCCCCTTCCGTCCGCTGAATGTCCCCCTCCAGAGCCCGCCGGACCCCCGCAATATGACGAATGCAATTGCCACGCATTACCACCTTAAAAGCATTCCATTCTGAGGCTCGGGTGCTGGCGGTGCCAGCATTCTCCCTGAAATAATGATTGATGTGGTCCGCTAAGGTTTGCCGGAAGACCGGGTCTTCGAGACTATCCCTGGGAAGGCGCCAGGCGGGGATGGGGGGGTGCGGCGGGCGCCATTGCAGTGTGATCGTGTGGGCGTCATGGTCGGAGATAGTTCTGCCCAGGTAGTCAGCGTCCAGAACGGTAGGGAGGATGGTGGGAGAACAAAGGAAACAGTCCAGGCGCACTCTAAGGTTATGCGGTCTGGAGTGGACCGAATAGAGTTTAGCGGTGGGGTTCCGAAGCCACCAAGCATCCGCCAGGGACCAGTGACTCATCCAGGTTGTGAACCGTTTCGCCTGCGTTACAATGGGGGAAGAGGGGAGGGGCGGATGAGATCTGTCTAAGGTTACGTCTTGTACGCAATTGTAATCGCCCCCCAGGATCCACGGTACCTGCGCCTATGCGCTTAAGGGATTGGAGAGTGTGTCCCAGAATTTGGATTGATCGACATTCGGCCCATAGATACTGCCCAGTAAGATCGTCTGGCCGTCTAACCGACCAAGTAACAGTACAAAGCGACCCTCCGGGTCTATTACGTGTGACAATTCCTGAAAGGGGACTCCCGGGCGCACCCATATGAGGGCACCGCGGGCGAATGCAGAGTAAGTTGTGGCATAAAGGGCCCCCCGCCAGCGTCTGCGCAGTTTTGTCACCTCCCCCGCCGCGAGGTGTGTCTCTTGCTGGAGTGCAATCTGTGCCTGGTGGCGCTTGATGTATGCGTATACGGAGTACCGCTTCTGCGCTGTATGCATGCCTCGCACATTTAGTGTAAGGAGTGTAATTTTACCAGCTTGTGCCATCAGGACATGTGTCTAGTGCACGTCTCAGGACTGGTCAGTCGGGACCCCCAGGGGCCCCCCCCAGTGCCAATCCCCTCGTCCCACCCCCACGGGTCCAGCGCAGCGGTGTGGCATCTTATCGGTGCGTGGGCAGGGACACAGTGTAGAAGGTGTGCGTGGAAGGGGAAGGGGAAACTAGGGTAAGGTGTACGTAACTTGCCCCAACACAAGGGACCTATCGCCAAGCACGATACGTCCAAACTGACTCCCAAGTTGCAGGGGAGCATGAACCTATTAGGAAAGGGGGGTCGGCTAGCGTCTGCCGTAGGCTCTACAAGCGGGCTGTGCGCGGTATCTAGGGCTAGCCACTGGGGGAAAGTGGGCGCTTCTGGAGAGGAAAGTGCCCCGGGCTGCAGGCATAACGCTAGGAGCGCCGGGCTTGCAATTGCATGGGGTGGGGAGCATCACCCCGGGTTGCGGATGTGCGGCCCTCTACACAGAACCAATCATATCAGGTCGTCCGCTGTCCGCGGGGTGACTGAGGGCAGGGCCCCCGAGTCCACCCCGGACTGTGTCGCCTCACTGTCCTCTTCCTCCTCTGACGTGAAGACATGGGGGGCCCGCTCCAAGTCCGTTGCCGGGGTAGCCGGGCAAAGACCCGCCGCCGCTTTGAGGGCCTGGCGCCGTTCCTGGACGATCTGCTCTAAGTCCGGTGACCCCAGAGTGCGTGACGGCCCCCCGGGGGTACCTGGGCGGTGTCTCTTCCGCGAGCGCTGCCTCCTGCGTCCTCCCGCAGCTGCTCGTTGTTCGTGAGGGCGCCCGGTCCTCCGGTCCCCGGTACAGTTCTGGTCTGCCCAGTCGTGCGCCTCCTCTGGCGCCGTGAAGAAGTGTGTGACACCGCCGTGGATAATCTTCAGACGGGCCGGGAATAGGAGAGAGTACTGTATGTTTTCTGCTCGAAGGCGCCGTTTCACCTCCAGTTGGACCGCACGTGAGTAGTCGGGAAAGATCATGACAGTTTTATTGTCGATGCGTAGTGGGCCCGCCTGCCTGGCCGCTCGTAGTACCGCATCCCGGTCCCTGAAGTGGAGGAATTTGGCCAGCATCGGGCGATGTGGGGCCCCCGGCTGCGGCCGACGAGCCGGCACGCGGTGCGCCCGCTCAACTGAGAAGTAGGCTGTGCGGTCTTCATCAGGGGTGAACGATTTTGTCCAGGTTTCAACGTACTCCACCGCATCTGCCCGTTCGATTCCCTCCGGCAGCCCGAGGACTCGGATGTTGCAGCGTCGAGACCGCCCCTCCAAGTCATCAACGCGTCCTTCCATGGTGGACATGCGACTCATCAAAGCTTGCATCGAGTCCCGGTGTGTGTCCACCATAGGTTGGATGTCAGCGACTGCTTGGGTGTTGTCCGTGACCCTATCGGCTAGCTTACGGTGGTCATCTCGGAGGAGACTGACGACCGTGGTTAGGGTGCCCAACTGTTGCTCCAATGAGAGTCGTGACTGTTCAATCGCCACCAGGACCTGATCCAGCTTGGTCGACAAGGAAGGCTCCCCATTCGATCCTGCGGCTACCGGGGCCCCTCCACGCGTGCCGGCCTGGACCCCCGACGCCGCCCCCGGGGCCGACTGCCCCGTCCTGGACTTGCCCATGACGTCCACCCGGAGGGCTGTCGCAGGCGCGGAACAAGCGCAGTATCCGGGCTAGAGGTGGCTGTGGCCGGTCCCGGACCCCCCGGCACTCCGCCGCCGTTCGCCCCCAACTGGTGGTGCCTCCGGGCCGTATCACTCGTGGGGCAGGTAGGGCCGTGGAGGGCAGAGCAACCGCTCGAGCGGCAGAGGTCCCCCACGGCGTCGCTGCCAGTCCCTTGTCCTCTGCGGCCAGCGCTCTCCGCCGCGTGTCCCCGGGCCAGGTTCCGCCGCTGGGTCAGTGGTGCCTGGAAGCCCAAGACAATCTCCGCACCTCTTGGATCCTCCGCCGTTGTCAGAGCAGGATCCGGGCAGCACCTCCGGGCCTCAGAAGCAGGCGCGCAACTCTCCTCGATCTCGCCGATCCACCTCTCAAGTCAGTAGGCCGGGACGCCACTGGCCGCCATCTTAAGGTCAGGCAGGCACCCTCGTAATCAGCACCGGAGGCCTCCCCACGCGGGAGTCACCCCCCCCGGGGAGCGCCGCTGCCATACCGGATCACCGCTGCGCGGGCCCACCTGTACCCCAGCCTCCGGGGTCTCACAGCACGACCGCGTCCTGGTCCTCCTCAGGTCTCCTCACAGCTGCATTGGTTGGCAGCGGCGGCAGTCCTCGCCGGTCGGCACCTTCAATCTCCGCACCCCTCGTCGGATCACTCCTCTCCACAGCGCCGTCAGCGCTCCGATTCGCCACCAATTTCTGCCACACGGGGGGAGGGGGGACTCACGGGGAGCTCACCGGCACCCCCGTAGCTCCGGAACCCGTAGCCCTCTGCAGCATCGCCCTCGCTCTAGGCACTCTGCTCCCGCGGCATGCAGCCGGGGAGCGGGATCTCCATCACCAGTGCCCCGACCCCGGGCCCGCAGGTCGTCAGCGGCTGCGGCAGCGCCGGGCGGGCGCCATTTTGTGACCGGCGCCTCCTCGTCCGAGCAGCTCCTGCACCAAGGGTCCGGCACCCGAGAGCCGCTCCGCTACCGGGTCTTCAGCGCTGGGCTCCCCGCTCCCCAGGACAGCCTCAGAGAGTCATGAGTCGCCCCCAGGCTTGCCGATAATGGGCGAGGGTAAAGCCCGATCCCGGAGCCTCAGCAGGACGCGTCCGTCTCGGCGGCCATCTTGGCCACCCATCCCTCGCTTTTGGGACCTTATAAGTATATTTACTTTTGCTATAATCGCGGCATGTAAAGCGCGGGTGCCGCGATTATAGCAAAAGTAAAGAAATTGAAAAAAAATCTATTTCTTTACTTTTGCTATAATTGCGGCACCCGCGCTTTACGTGCCGCGATTATAGAAAAAGTAAACATACTAATAAGGTCCCAAAAGCGAGACCTATTGGCTATGCCAATGCTTGTTTACTTTTCACGCAGGGGAAGGGGCCTGCGAGATTCCCTTGCGGGAGCGTGCGACCATATGGCGCCACCATATGGCGCCGCGCGCTCCCGCAAGGAAATCGCCAGACGTGCACGCATTGCCATTGCAAGCAATACAACGGCACGTTTTTGTCCCCAAAGCTGTGCCGATGGCATTAGGTCCCTCTCCTACGCAGCGCATGTGCGCTGCGTAGGCGAGACCTAAAAACTCGAAATACATCACTGACAGATGCTACAACACTGCATTGGCTGTTTTCCTTTGCTTTCCTGGTCACTTACTTGAAAACTTTCGCAGGCTCTATCAGTAACTTAGGAACTTCTTCGTGCAGGTTAGGTTCAATAGTGTAACCCCACTTGTTTGTCAGAAAAAAAAACTCTTTGACCACATGTCTGGATTATCTCACAATGGATGCTTTAGGACAATGCACAGAATGACAAAAATGGCAAGATTTTTAAGTATGATATGAAAACAACAAAGAGTGTGCTGTCCGGGAAATGGTGTAAATGCGCTAAAAGTAGCACTCTGAATCAATGTCACAACAGTGTAAGATCAGACAACTAAGAAAGGGCAATGTTGAGTACAACAAGAAAGCTCAACAAAAAGTATAGGCATTCAACATAAGGGGGAAGTGTGATGAGCAGCTAAATCCGGCTATAAAATTATGTCACCCAATGAAAAAAATGAATATTGTCTATGGGTGAGTAGCTGAGGTAAATAAAATGGTTTGTCAAAAATCAGATGGTGACTCCGGTGGCATTAATAACCTATCTGTTGGCATTAGACTTAACCAGTGACTTCTGGACGTTGTCAGCGCCGAGACACTGCTGAGTAGCTGAGCATACTTGCCGAAAACCCCGAATCAGCAAAAAAGCAAAACATTGCTATATTTTAGCTCTCTCCCGCCTGAAATTGACAATGCTTCACATTGTCACAGTGAAAAATTCATTCTCTCGATTTTTTTCTCAAAATCTCCCACTTACTTGTTCAAAAATGTTGGCGTGTATGCCTATCATTCATTCATTTATTCATTCATTCATTCTGGAATTCTCCTGGTTCAGTCGTACTGGTTTGACTGTTCGCTCAGGCCTCTGCACTAGGTGCCTGAGTGGCAGCAAGAGTTTGAAGCATGCCACTGAAAGCCCAGCAGTAGGTTTGCCTAAGCGTCCATGCTGCTGTCCTCCATATGCATAAATCATGCCACAGAAAACGTTTCAAGGCATCCCAAACCGTGAGTAAACTTGCAAAGCAGAAGGCTCATCCTAAAGAAAACACAGTCCAGGTTGATTGATAGTGGATGGGTATTTTAATAAAGCATCCCCGTCGCCTCCATGTTACTTTTTAGCGAGCTAATACATATATCACCAAAATGCTTACTAATTAAACATTCCTTTCCCTGGGGAGAAAATACAACTCTATCCATTACATTGATTAATGGCCATGAAATCCCACTTGTTGAATGCACCCTGTTTATCTCAGCAAATGTCTGTTGTGAACTGCTTTCTAATAGTAAAGTATACAAAGCAGAAACAAATGCAGATTCTGCTGCAATATTCTCTCTAGAAATGCTCGCCCTTGTACTATACACAGATGACGGGCAGTCTGCCTTGGATCACATTCACCTGGTCTTGGCAGAGTGCTCGTGTGTTCGTAGAAGGGTATAAGATTCACTCCAAGTGCAGAATAATATATTAGTATATATTTGTAATCATGAAGTGCCACAAATATCTAGTGCCTTCGTATTAGACCTGGCATCTTACGTGTGATTTCATCTGCCTGTGTTTTTTTGTTCTGGCCTCCTGTATTTTGACTGTGTGCTGCATTTAGTGTTTGCAGGTTTTAGAACTTTGGACACTTTGCCACTGCTGACCAGTGCTAAAGTGCAAGTGTTCTCTGTGTAAATTGTATTGGTGATTGGTTGATCCATGATTGCATATTTGATTTACAAGTAAGTCCCTATTAAAGTGCACCGGGTCTGCCCAGGGCCTGTAAATCAAATGCTATTAGTGGGCCTGCAGCATTGATTGTGTCAACCACGAGTACCCCTGCAAACATGCCTCAGCCCTACCGCTGCAGTGTCTGTGTGTGCAGTTTTAAACTGCCATGTCAAACTGGCAAGTGCACCGTCTTTCTAGGCCCAAACCTTCCCTATACCTACATGTGAGTCACCCGTAAGGTGAGCCCAAGGCAGGCCAGTGGGCAGAGTGCAGTGTATTTAAAAGGTAGGATATGTACTGTTGTGTTTTTCATGTCCTAATAATGAAATACTGCTAATTTAGTTTTTCACTATTGCAAGGACTCTCTCTCCCAGAGGGTAACATGGGGATTGCCTTGAAATATATTTTAAGTGTAATTTTCCATGGGGAGCTGATAGGGATTTGGAGGTTGGGGTCTCTGAACTCACAATTTAAAAGTACATCTTTTGGTGAAGTTGGTGTTTATATTGCTAGTTTAAAGATGCAACTTTTAGAAAGTGGACATTCTCTTGCTTAAGCATTCTGTGCCTCTGCCTGTCTGTAGAATCCACATCTGGGTTAGGATGACAGTTGGGCTCTTGTGCATTCACTGTAGACAGTCACACAAAGGGAGCTGAGGTGTGCCTTGCATATCCTGATTGGCCATCGCCAGGCTAATGCACCTTCCTGAGCTAGAGTGGTGGGAAGGGTTGTCACTGATATGAATAGGGCTATGCCTGTTCTCACACAAATCTATCTCCACACTCCCAGTAGTGCGTTTGGAGCCAGGGCAGGGAAAGGTAGAGTCCTGTGGACTACAAAGACTTTCCTTTGAAGTTTGCCTAAGTCAAAGGCAGAAAGGGGTATAAGTATTGAACCTCTGACACTCTCATATCAGAAAACCTCTGGACTAAAGGACATTCTGCTTGGATGAAGAGGTGGATGCTGTAGAAGGAACTGACACTCTCCCTTTTGCTTTGTTGTGGTGGCCAGCTGCTTGCTGTTTCTGTCATGGGAGTGAAAGGACTGGACTTTGCTTTCTGAATCCTGCTTCCAAGGTTCTCCAAGGGCTTCTGTGAGCGTGCCTCCTGTTAAGAAGTCTCAGGGCCATCAAAGACTTCAACTACCAGTGCCATGGCTCTTCTTCTTCTGAGAGCCCTGACTTGCCAAGTGGTGCCAAATCCAGTTCCTGGGCCCTTGGAGCAACTCTGTTGAGAAAATCCATGCATCGACTCTCAGCACCTCTTTTCTCGATGCAACACCGTTGTGTGGCAGAAGAATGGAAGCATCGCCTGCAGTGCGCCTGAAAAATCACTGCAGCCCGAGGCCCAAGCTCCATGTGACTGACATCCGTGGCACCCGCTCCGACTCTAACGCATCCCCTGCTTTGTGGCTGAAGTATCAACACCTCACCTGCTTCGGGCTGTGAAATCAATTCAGCACCTGTTTAGTTGCATCCACATCAACCCAACACATCTGCATTTTTGACACCATCTCTTAATCGATGTGACCCAGCAGAAAGCAACTGAGGCCGAGTGTCTAGAGATCGACACATCACCTCCCCTTCCAGTAAGGAACCATCACCTCACCTGACAGTAAGGATACAATGCATTACCTCCCCTAAGTAGCAGTAAGGAACCGACACATCACCTTCCCTGGGAGTAAGGAACTGACGCATCACCTCCCCTGGGAGTTAGGAACCAACACATCGCTTTGCTTTTCTGGTGCCTCACCTCTCCTGCACCTGTTTCGTCTTTGTATTTGATGCATACAAGGTACTTTGTGCTATATGTGACACATCCATAGATTTCTATGGATCACATTTGCTGTACCTTTGGAAAGTGTTATCTTTACTTGTGCATGTTGTATTTTTGTTGTTTTGGTCTTCTTTTATTTAGATAAATATTTTCTATTTTTCTAAACTGATGTGGACTCATTTTGTAGTGTTTTTACTGGGTAACAGTGTGTGTATGTACAAATGCTTCACACATTGCCTCTGAGATAACTCTGACTGCTCATGACAAGATTCCAAGGAGGTGAGCAGAGGTTATCTTAGCTATGTGACTCCCTTACCCTGACTAGAGTGAGGGTCCCTACTTGGACAGGGTGCAAACCACTACCAACTAGAAACCCTATTTCTAAAACTTCGCAAATCGTCAGAGGTGACCAGATATATCGCCTGTCTTCTTCAGGTGTACTAGTTGCCCATGTGAAACCACAAGAAATCCAAGTTGCACTTAATTCCATAATTGCAGAAAATTTCCCAAATCATGCAGTACATCCAAAGCTCCGATTTTTATATCATTTTTTTGCGCATGACTGTTCACCAGGTAGCAAAGCTAGGCCTGAACTTTGGGGATCTAACACTTTAAGAAATGGGGGCAGGGCTAACCCTTCAAGCAATGGAGAGAAGTTATCATCAGAGCCAATATGAGAAATGGTGTAGCAATTGAGAAAACCAAAACGTTTATCACAAACGTGTGTTCGTGGATTTGATGCTTTTAGGCTATAGACAGTTGTCTTTGAAAAGGGATATGAAGGGCAATGACAACTAAGATGCAGTCCCTCTAGATTTCAATATAAAGCATATTAGAACAGTTTTTTGCATAAATAATTTCTAGGCAATAAAAAAAAATCTAATACGCCCACAATTTCTTCCGTGGTAGGACAATGTCAGACAATATCATCATGAAATATTTATCATTGCAGATGCAGGAAGACACACTGGCCTCGTCCAAAGGTACGTTTTTAATCTGCTCATCAGGAATATATATGTTCACCCAATCACCCAAAACACTATATTTGGAAATAAAAATAAATCTACATTGCACAGTTCAGCAGGTCCCACAGCACACAACAATACTTTGCTGGAGCCAACAATGTCCTAACATGAAGAAGCAGAAAGGCTGAAAAGGCAAGGTCATTAATTTCAATCTCAGTTGCAGCCTGTCATAATGTAACATTCCTTAAATTCATTTACTGTTTAGATAGCCTGTTATGAGTGTCTTCAAAGTACTGAAAAAGCCAAACCACTATAAATATTTAGGTTCCAATGTCATGCACATTTTTAGAATTTATTCTCTTTGAATGCACAATCACTTTCAGGTTGTTCCTGCTGTATCTCACAATTAGATTCTAATGGAATCGTGCCTCTAGTTGTAGAGTGTGCTGCAGGGTACCCACTCCTACTGTGTATTTGTAGATGAGTTGGGAAGTGCAAATAGGGCGTGAAATCCCGGCAGATCTTTTCCATTCCTTCTTACAAAGTCCCTATGTGGGAAAGAACACAACATGCAGGCTCAAGCATTGCTTACATCTTGCACCTCCCTCAGGTGGGGACTTGGAATGGTACTAGATCCGTTATTGGAATATTTATAAGGCCATACTTAATTATATTGCTGTGCCTAGGATATGACCACAGCCAAAGCTAATTAGTCACCATGTTGAATGTGAGTGTGGTAGAACTTTGCTGCCACAATTGGAATTAAAGAATAGGTCTCTTGGCCCCGTTTACATGATGCTCAAACGTTATCTTCTATTTCAACTCCACAATGGACAGGAGGAGCATCAGCTGACGACTCTCATATGTGAGACAATCTAGTGGGTGAATGAAATTGACCTAGGTGTGGCACCCTAGAGCTGGCTGCTACTGACCTTCCTGCTGGCTTCAGAGACCACTGGATGATGTGCAGCCATCTTCTTTTAGCAGGTGTTGGCCGATCAGTCCATGGCACCGGCTTCGTGCATGCCACAGGTGGCTGAAAGTAAAATGCGTATGAGGCAGGGGTCAGTCACAGATTTCATGTTCTGGTGTGGAAGGATGGGCTGGTTTGGGGAATCCCACTTCCCTCGCACTTTGGGTACTTCCTCTGCCATTCATCGCCCTGCTTCTGGGCCTGCCCGATCCCTTGTTTTTTTTCTACTTGTTCAACCCTGTACTTTCCAGTGACTGCCAACAATTTGCAACTATTCCATGCAGGGAGTGAGGAATGAAATGACATCTTTGCATTGATCAGAGAGGCACACCATCTAGGATTCATCACCTCCACTTTTAAACTGCTGTACAAGGGGAGAAACCTGAGAAGCGCTGAAACCTACAGAAGCAAGGTAAGGCAGATACCAATATGGATTAATCCATGGCTAGAGTGAAGGGACACTCTGGACCTGTAGTGACTTGGACTCTGTAGGGCCTGTGTCACCAGGGCCCATAGCACTGACCTCGCCAATCCCTATGGGGGAGATAGACGGTGGACTTCTTGGGAAATTTGGAGGAAAGAGTTCCCTGGCTCTTGTATGGACCAAGTCTGGCTGGAGCTGCCCTACAAGAGATTTCCTAGACTGCTGCACTATGGTGCAAGGGTGCCTGCAATGGCACTAGGCAGCTCAATTTAGCACCAGTGCTAGGGAAAATGCAGAATGTGCTGTATCTTTGTAAATACGTCTCATCCCTGCGTTTTCAGAATGACGGAGCGTGACATTAGCATTTTGTGCTTAACCCCATGCTCCGCCATTCCCTTGAAAATATGCCTCAGCAGTGTCTCCTGCTGTGTTCGTGCAAGCAGGCTTAAGAAGACAAGCAGCCGGCTCCCCTGCTGGCACAAGAGATGTGTTTCCAAGTGGTATTGGGACTTGGGCTGACCACATGGACTTGGGCTCCCGTAAGAAACATAAAGAAAGTACATGAGTGCCCTACACCCTTTTTGCAAGAGAGATAGTTTTTGACAAAAAAAGCAAATAGAAAAGCTGAGCAGCAGCGGCAACATCCAAAGGGAGAGCTGTGGCTATCACAACTGAGCAAAAGATCACCCCATAACACCAAGCAGGTGTGTGCGGGGACGGGCTAAAGGCAAATTTACATATTTAGTGCTGAGTGCCTCAGGAGGGCTAGTGCACCGTGAAATGAGTTGATCTGTGCTGGGGGTCACCCAGGAGCCATGGAGGACCATCAACACCACCACAAGAGCATTAGTTTAAGTTTTGCGGCACAACATATTCTTTCGCGGTGTGAAAAGAGTGACTCAGGAGAGTTGTCATCATTCTACAGGTATTCTTGAATAGGGTCTAATGGCTATGGGATTTATTTCAAGTTAGGTTAAGGGTAGAAAAAAACCACATACAGTGAATTAGAGTGAACGTTCAAAACGTCATTTATATGCACAAGGTTGGCATTAAATCTTTGCATTTGTTGTTTAATATCTTGTAAAGCTGTACCATTATACAGTTTTTTAATATTGATTGCACTGTGTTGTTTTTTAGGATTTTGCTTTTAATTATTTTTGAGACACTTTGATAAAACAAGTATGCCTGACCTTTACTAAATGCCTTGTGTTAGGCATATAGGGCCGGTATTCTATTTTTAGAGCACAGAACATGCTAGTGCATAGATTGGTTGAAGTGTTTCCAGCACGGATGGCCCAGGGTACACTTAGAAGGGTTGCATGAGCTGAGAGACCTTTCTTTAGCATGTGCCCAATTTTGGTTGCGAGGTTGTTTAGGAGGTGTCGCCAGAGGCATTTCCACCTGATTCTGTATATATTGGTTCATTTATGGGTATTAGTATTTAATAGTGTAGTAATAAAGTACTTTTATTTTTTTTATAAGAATAAGCACTGGATGGAAAGCAACATATTGAGTGTAATTTGTTGCATTTATAAGTTCTGAACCCACAGCATCCCCCCTGAGTAAGCCTTGGACTACTCTGCCTTACTACTGTGAAAGTCAAAAGTCAAGTGCTAATAAAGGGTACTTGGTGATTATTATTATTATTATTATTATTATTATTATCATTATTATAACATTTACATCCACCCTTTGGTGAATGCTGTGGAGAGCTGTGGCCTGACCGCTTTTTAATATGCAGATAACACAGAGATTATCTTAACTTTCTCTTCTGTACAGAATCATGGACCATCTGATCTTAACCTGGGCTTGAACCATATCTCCTTATGGATGAACAAAAACTTGCTCAAGCTCACTGGTGATAAAATTGAGGTCATGATTCTGGGAAAGAACTTTCAACTCTGGGGTCTGCGACATTGGCCAGAATCTCCAGGGGCCTAGCCTACTCCCGCCCCTAAGGTTAAACATCTGGGCTTCCTTTTGGATGATAATTTATCCATGATGCCTCAAGTCGCTAACGTGACAGCCACTTGTTTTGCAGTGCTCAAATAGTTAAAGAGGAACATGTGAATGATTCCTTCATCTGCCCAGTATGCTGTGATTCAGGCCATGATCTTATCTAGAATAGATTATGGCAATGCATTATATCTGGAAACCGATAAGACAACAATTCGTCGGTTGCAGATAGTTCAGAACTCTGCTGCCTGGCTTCTGTACCAGCTTCCAAAATTTGCCTCAGTTTTCCCTCTTCTCTGTGAGTTGCATTGGCTTACGATTTCGAATAATATTAAGTTCAAAGCTTTATGCTACATGTTCAAAGCTAAAACTGGATTAGGACTATGCTACATTCAGAATTTGGGGGTGCCTTATCAGCCCACTCGATCATTGAGATAATTGTACCAAGCCTTGTTTGTTGTGCCTAGCTTCTGTTTGGTTCACATGAAAGGGAACTCCTTTGCATATTTGGGCCTGAAATTATGGCATTCCCTCCAAGAGTCGTTGAGAAACTGTACGTCGCTACTTGCTTTCCGCAAAGGCCTGAAGACCTGACTTTTTTAATGTGATTGTACCTAGATACCCCTCCTTTTGCTTCGCACCCGCAAACCTCCTGGGGTAGCTGTGTGTATTATACATTTCTTTTATCAATAATAATAATCATAATAATGCTTGATTCCCAGTTGGTAGTTACACAGAGTAGGGGACCCAGGACATCACTGGTGAAAGACCCCAGTTGATACAGGTGAGGATTAATACCCCCAGATTCCTTACAGGAACTTTTATCAGCCAAGCCTTCTTTGCACTCAGTTTTATAACTTTAGCTGGGGTGGTGAATGAACTCATCTGATGGGTGAGGTAGGGCACAGTGTCTGCCTCCTCCAGTCTCTGGAGAAGATTCTTAAGTGAGTTTAAGCTGTCCCACCACTGGTGTGCAGGTTCCACCAGCCACACACTTCAGGGCATCTCCACAGCCCAAATAGAGTGTTTACCTTCCGATGCCTCAAGCTCACACTCTGTAGCATGCCATCCTGTCCTTTGCCTAATTGTCCCATATTACCATTATTGCCTTCCCCTCCATCTCTATAAGTCCAGGAGGTCACATAAATTGCCCCCTCCAGCCCATTTGATGGATTTACATGTTCATTTGGTTCCTGGCTCCTGTTGGCCACCTTTCCACCTGCTCTTTGTCCCTTCGAGTCCCCTCAACCTGAGAATGATAGATCTGCTACCCCTTGCACCTGCTTCATCACTCTTCTTTTCCCACACATCCACTGCCTGCTGTTTGCCCAATAGGTGCCCATAAGAATGCAGGGATGTTGTGTTTTGTTCTGTTTCCTTATTGCCTATCCACTTCCCCCTTTCTCCAAACTTGATTTGGCTCCAGGCCCACTTCCCCCAGTCCTTGCTTACTTGAAATCATTTGTTGCTGCAGCACTTTTCGCCTCAAGTGGTATGGGTATGCGCAGACGTGGGTTCCGTGCTCGCTGTGCCACTTGAGTCAAGCTAGCCTGGCTGATGAGGGCTGTTATCCCCGAAACCGGTATCCGGATGCTTGTTTCTGGTCAAGGGAGGACCCGGCTTGGCAGTTCGGACTGGACTGCTCCCATGAGGAACACGGTTAAGACTGATTTGCATATGACTGGGTCCAAACTGGCTTGGCTTAGTGAGCAAAAGAACGATGTATTTAACCCAGATCTCTTGACTGAGGTTGAATGTTTGATTCATTCAGCATTCTGTCCATCATTTGTTCCTGCAGAACTTTTTGCCGTAATTGAGATGGGTATGTCCAGATGTGGTTCCCTTCCCCTCTGTGCCACTGGATTCAAGCTAGCATGGCTGATGAGAGGTGTTACCCCTAAACTGGTCCCAGGATGCTTGTTTCTGGTCCAGGGAGGACCCGGCTTGGCAGGTCGGGCTGGACTGTTCCCATGAGGAACAGGGTCAAGACTGATTTGCATGTGACTGTGTCCAAATGGGGGTGGCGTAGTGAACAAAAGAATAATGGATTTAACCCCGATTTCTTGACTGGCTGTGAATGTTTGATTGATTCAGCAATCTGTTCATCATTTGTTGCTGCAGAACTTTTTGCCCTAAGTGTAATGGGTATGCCCAGACGTGGGTCCCATGCTCGCTGTGGCTCTGGATTCAAGCTAACCTGGCTGATAAGGGGTGTTACTCCGAAACTGGTCCCAGGATGCTTGTTTCTGGTTCAGGGAGGACCCGACTTGGCAGTGTGGGCTGGACTGTTCTCATGAGGAACAGGGTCAAGACGGATTTGTATATGGCTGTGTCCAAACTGGGGTCACGTAGTGAGCAAAAGATCAATGGATTTAACCTAGTTCTGTTGACTGGGGGTGAATGTTTGATTTATTCAGCATTTCATTCATCATTTGTTGCTGCAGCACTTTTCGCCCTAAGTGGAATGGGTATGCCCAAACATGGGCCCCTTGCTCACTGTGCCACTGGATTCAAGCTAACCTGGCTGATAAGGGGTGCTACTCCGAAATTGGTCCCAGGCTGCTTGTTTCTGGTTCAGGGAGGACGCGGCTTGGCAGGCAGTGGGGGCCTGATTGTTCCCATGAGGAACAGGGTCAAGACTGATTTGCATCTGGCTGGGTCCAAACTGGGGTCACGTAGTGAGCAAAAGAATTATGGATTTAACCTAGTTCTCTTGACTGGGGGTGAATGTTTCATTCAGTCAGCATTTCATTCAAAATTTGTTGCTGCAGCGCTTTTGCCCTAAGTGGGATGGGTATGCCCAGACGTGGGTTCTTTGCTCAATGTGCCACTGGATTCAAGCTCGCCTGGCTGATGAGGCATGTTACCATGAAACCGGTCCCAGGTGCTTGTTTCTGGTCCAGGGAGGACCCAGCTTGGCAGTTGTGGCTGGACTGTTCCCACAAAGACATGGTAAAGACTGATTTGCATATTGCTGGGTCCAAACCAGGGTGACGTAGTGAGCAAAAGAACAATTGATTTAACCCAGATCTCTTGACTGGGGTGACTGTTTGATTCACTCAGCATTCCGTCCTTCTTTTGTTCCTGCAGTACTTGGTATGCACTAGCAGTGGCTGGCTCTGTGGATTTCTTGGAGACCAGTCATTCCCAATACTGAGTCCATACATTTTCAACTTATTTAATCTAACATTTAAATTTCCTCAATGTTATTCTTTAAAAAGGTGAGATACTTCATTTTTGGTGTTGAGTTTTGCATGGCATGTCTATAGTTGAGCAGGACGGAGGCTTTTATTACTTTCTGTTGTGGAAAATGGAGAAAATGCTGAGGTCAAGTTGTTTCTTTATGGCAGACTCTTCTGTTACCACTTGGTTTGGGGAGGGCCAAGTAATCTTTCTTCATCTATGCTCTCCTGGGACAATATGTAGGGGACCCCTCCAAGTATGTCATTGGATAGACAAAAGACCAGCTTTTTGTACTCCTGCGCAGTGCCTTTGTAAAACAAGATATCTTCCACCTCTATCATGGAGTTATGTAGCTTACCCCAGTCCTAAAGGAAGTAAAGTGCCGTCTCTTCAAATAAGAGTTTTCTATGCATCCGAAACTGCCACTTCTTCAATTCCTGGCAACGTCACTACTCTTAACGGAACCTTCAAAGTAAATGCAATAAATGACACCTATACTTATATGTACCAGCACTTGCACTGCACCCTCACCCACTGGCATAGGCACTTTAAATGCCCATAAAGATGCAAAATTGTGAGAAATTGCTTTGAAATTACCACAATAGCTTATACCATGTTGATATATACAGCTGTTTTATCTTCCCATCTTAGGTGTAGTTTGTACTGCTTTCTCACCACTGACATATTTAGCCTTACTCTCATGCTAGGGACTGCTAAATGATGATTCACAAATGACTATCTCAGCTTCTGGATATTTACATTTCTTGTATCTTTTTCAGCGTCCTTTTTAGGTCGCAGCCTGGTTTACTAAAGAACATGCAGTCAGAAGTTTATTTTTCAAACATAGAAAGGTCCATATATCATAGTCTTGATCATGAGTGGATTGATTTGACAAATTGTTGACACGTAGATGTTAAAGCCGAACAGCCGACACGTGTTTCGTCGCTTAGAGCGACCTCAGGTTTTACTTACGGACCGTGATTTATATATTACTTCTTTTCGAGTGCTAAGGGATGTTATCAGACTCCCGGAGGGCGTTTACTTGGGCCCAGACTCAGTGATAAGGTTCTGAGCTTCTTTTCATCTTTCTATAACTGTTGGGAAAGACGGAGTAATTTGTGGATACACATTATGGTTGCTGCTACAATTGTGTGGACTAAGTGGAGTTTCAAATGCCATTTGACTTCTAGCGTTTGAGCCTAGAAAAAGTCGCTCTAAGCGACGAAACACGTGTCGGCTGTTCGGCTTTAACATCTACGTGTCAACAATTTGTCAAATCAATCCACTCATGATCAAGACTATGATATATGGACCTTTCTATGTTTGAAAAATAAACTTCTGACTGCATGTTTTGCAGTTTTGACTCACAGACGTGCAGTGCTCTGCTATTGAAATTGTATTTATGTTGTATGCGTGGAATTAAATAACGCGCATTAAATGATATTGTGGGTGGCACGGTATCTGCATTGAGCACGCTGTATTATACTTGAATTTTTTGTTGACTATGCAAACATGACAGAGGTGCTGGCCGTGTTTCTATAAACCACTGCCACCTTTCTATTAACGCATGGTTTGCTAAAGACATCTTGGGGACATTCAGAAAGGAGACTAGGAACACATTCCACCTGTTGCTTACCATTGACTTTGTGGTTTGTAAATCAAATTTTCTGGCTGTCTATTTGCTGGCTTTATTTGCTTTAGGCTCTCCAGCTTGAGTGTGTCCCTCCTGTTGCCCAAACCTTGCTTATTTTATTCTTCCATGAGTTAGCTTTCTTTAAACAGGCCTTTTAATCTTGTCCTTATCTTGTCACATTAGCTGTACATTCAAAGACAGAGGTCAAATGTCATGCTGTGTCTTCCAGGGAGCTTGGTGTTTATTTTTCTTTCCCTGACTTCAAAGTGAGAGGGTTTATGTGACAATCATGCTGGCTGGTGGGGGTATGCTTGAGGATGGCTGTACAATGTTATTTTTTTCTAGCACACATCAAAATTAAAATATTTGAAATGAACTGTGCTGATGATCAAATCAATACATTAGCTGATGACATTTCCACACATTATCATTAGTGTGCTGTATACTTTTATTAGTAAAACTGTATGTGAGCACAAATGTAATGGTCATTTTATTTCAAGATTGTGTTGTCTGTAATGGCAGTATGCTACCATACCATGCATACTCCATGTTACCCCAGTCCACTTTACTTCGCACCACTCCATGTCACTGCGCTCTTCTCTGCACCACTCCACAATATGCCACTCCATTCCACACTGCATGACCGCACTCTTCTCTGCACCAGTCTACCTATACATCTCTCTACTCTACACCACTCCACTCTACTCCATGTAAATTTACCCTACCCCACATTAATCTACGATACACCATTGCACTCTTCACCACTGCACTATACATCACTTCATGCCACTCCACTCTATGCCACCATACTCTGCAACGCTGTACTCTATGCCACTGCACTCTACGCCAATGCACCCTGCATCACTTTATTCAAAACCAATTAACTCTACGCCAGTCAACTCTGTATCCAAATCACTCCACACCGCTATACTCTTCACCACTGCACCCTATGCAGCTGTATTATACTCTGCATCTGTACAATCTATGTCACTCTATTCTACTCTGCAGCATTGTACTTAACGTCACTGCTCCCTACGACACTCTACTCTGCACCAGTGCACTCTATACCATTCTACTTTGTGCCACTACACTCTATGCGAATTCACTCCACACCACTCCACCATTGCACTATACAACAGTATACTCACCAACACTGCACTCTTTTCCCCTTTACTTTATGTCATTCTACGCCACTGAACTCTATGCTGCTGCACTCTATGCCACTGCACTCTAAGCCACTCTGACACTGCACTATATGCCATTTCTCTCTGCACCTCTCTACTCTACTCTGCACCACTCTACTTTATGCCACTGCACTCTACCCCACGGTTCTTTGCGCCACTGCACTCTTCGTCACTGCACTCTACACCACTCCACATCACTCCACTCTGCAACACTGCACTCTACGCCACTACTCTATACCACTCCACTCTACAGTGCACCACTCCACTCTACGCCACTTCACTCTACTCTGACACAATCTACTCTACACCACTGCACTCTATGTCACTGCATTTCATGCCACTCTACTCCACTCTACATCACTCTATGCCACTGCAATCAACGCTGCGCCACTCTACTCTTCGCCACTGCACTCTATGCTAATACTCTGCACCATTATACTCTACCCTGCACCACTCCATTTCACTTCACTCTACTCTGAAGCAATCTACTCTACATCTAATCTACCTCACTGCACACTATGCCACTTCACTCTATGCCACTCTGCGCCACTCTACTCTACACCACTGCACTCTGCTCTGCACCACTGTACTCTATGCTATGCCCCTCTACTCTAAACCACTGCACTCTTTCACGGTACACCACTTTACTCAAAACCAATGCACCAATGTACTTATGCCAACTACATTGCACCACTGCACTTTACGCCACTGAACTCTACAACTTCTTACTCTATGCCACTGCACTGTGCACCACTGCATGCAGAATCACTTACGGGCTCTACTTCACTGCACTCTATGCCACTCTGTTCTACTCTGCACCACTCAACTCTATGCCAATGAACTATACACCACTCTACTCTGTATCACTCCACCTATATGCCACTGCTTTCTACCCTGCTCCACTCTACTCTGCACAATTCCACTCTATGCCACTTCATTCAACGTCACTGTACTCTGCAACATTGCTCACTGCTCTCTCCACCACTCAACTATATACCACTCTACTCTGCATATCTCCACTTTACGCCAATCTTCTCTAAACCAATACGCTGTGTGCCACTGCAATCTATACCAATCTACTTTGCACCACTGCACTGTATGCCACTATACTCTATTCCACGGCACTGTACACCACTAAACACCAGTGTACTCTGTCACTTTACTCTGCACCTTCTATGCCACTGCAATCTACACCAATCCACTTTACGCCACTCTACTCTGCACCACTGCACTCTACAGGGTATATTTACAAGGGCGTTATCTCCTCTTTTTTGGCTTACAAAGCCAAAAAAGCAGAGATAAAACCAGCGCCCTATTTACAAGAGGGTGCTAACATGCATAATCTCATGTTAGCACCCTTTTTCCCAACGCCTCACTTTGCATCTCCAATGAGATGCAAAGTGGGCGTTACTGGGCGTACCCAAGATGGACTACCTTGCAAATATCGCTGATGTTTACATCGCGATATTTACAAGGCAGCCCACATGATTTTAGCACACATTAGATTTTGGCGAAAACTGCAGTTTTCGCCAAAACCTAACGTCTGCTAAAATCCTGATTTAGCAATCCCTAACATAGGGGTGGATTATGCTGATAAGACCCTGTGGGTCGTATCAGCAAGGCTATTGCCCTTTTGCAGGGAACATCACTAGAAAACCAGCGATGTTCCCTGCAAAAGGGCGATAACCTCGCTATATCTGGAATTTTTATCGCCCTGGGGTAACGCGTTGTTAATAACGTGCTTCCAGGGCGATAAATAACAGGGATAGCCTGCGATAATATAATTATCGCTAAGAACAGCCAGCGATAACTATCGCTGGCCGTTGTTAATATGCCCCTACGACACTCTACTCTGCAGCACTGCACTCTCTGCCACTGCACTCTATGCCACTTTACTCAGCGCCACTTTACTTTATTCCACTGCACACTACTCTTCAACACTACTGCACTCTACGACACAGCACTCCACACCAATTTAATCTACTGTGCACCTCTGCACTCTACACCACTCCAGTCTAGGCCACTTCACTCTGCACCACTCCACACCACTCCACTCTGCCACACTTCACTCCATCCTACTCTGAAGCAATCGCCTCCACGCTACAGCTCTCTATGTCACTGCACTCTACGGCATTCTACTCCACTCTGCACCACTTCACCCTACTTCACTGCAATGAATGCTGTGTTACTCTACTCTACATCGCTTTACTCTAAACCACTCCGCTCTACCCTTTACCACTGTACTCTACCCTGCACCACTCCACTCTACTCTGAAACAATCTACTCTATGTCACTGCACTGTATGTCACTGCACTGTATGCCTCTCTACTCCACTGCAGTCTACACTATGCCATTGTATTCTAAATCAATGCACTCTACGCCTATGCACCCCACACCACTTTACACAAAACCAATGCAGCCTACACCACTGCACCAATGCAAACTACTTTGCACCCCTGCACTTTACTCCACTATACTCTACAACATTTTACTCTATGCCATTGCACTCTATGCCACTGCACTCTATGCCACTGCATGATATGTGACTCTACACCACTGCACTTTATGTCACTGCACTCTACACCGCTCTTGTATACTCTGCATAACTGCTCTCTGTACCACTCTACTCTGCACCACTCTGTGCCACGGCACTCTACGACACTGCACTATACTATGCATGATTGCATTCTACACCACTGCACTCTACACCACTCTTCTGCACTCTATGCCACTGCACTCTACGCCACTGCACTACTCTACTCTATGCCAATGCACTCTACATCACTATACTCTGCATCACTCGACTCGTATGCCACTGCGCTCAACCTGCACCACTCTACTCTGCTCTGCACCACTCCACTCTATGTCACGCCATTCTACAATACTGCTCTTTTCATCACTCTACTCTGCATCTCTCCATTCTACGCCACTGTACTCTATGCCAATTCGCTCAAAGCCACTCTAATCTACTCTGCACCACACCACTCCACAATACTCTACTCTATACCACTGCACTCTACACCAATTCACTCTACTCTGAAACAATCTACTCTATGCCACTGCAGTCTACGCCACTCTATTCCATTCTGTGCCAATCCACTCTACGCCACTCCACACTATGCCACTAAATTTGATACCAATTACACTTTATGCCACTGCACTCTACACCAATGCTCTCTACACCACTTTACTCAAAACCAATATACTCTACACCACTGCACTTCATACCAATCAACTCTGCACCACTGCACTGTATGTCACTTTGTTCCACTCTACTGTAGTCTAAGCCACTCTACACCATTGCACTCTGTCACTTTACTCTGCACCACTCTACGCTACTGCACTCTACACCAATGCACTCTATTCCACTCTACTCCACACCACTGCACTATACAACACTCTACTCTGTAGCAGTGCTCTCTCTGCCACTGAACTCTCTGCCACTCTGCTCTGAGCCACTTTACTCTATTTCACTGCATTCTACTCTGAAACACTTTTCTGCACTCTACACCACTCCAATCTACTGTGCACCACTGCACTCTACACCAATCTAAGCCACTCCAATCTACCCTGCACCACTCCACTCTACACCACTTCACTCTACTCTGAAATATTCTTCTCTATGACACAGTGCACTCTATGCAACTCTACGCCGCTGCAATCACTGCCATGCCACTCTACTCTACACCCTTCTACTCTATGCTACTGCGCTCTACCCTGCACCACTATACTCTACCCTGCACCATTCCACTCCACTCTGACTTAATCTACTCTATGCTACTGCACCCTAGGCCGCTGCACTCTATGCCACACTACTCCATGCCACTGCAGTCTACGCTATGCCACTGTACTCTAAACCACTGCACTCTACGCCAATTCACTGTACACCACTTTACTCAAAACCAATGCATCCTACGCCACTGCATCTACACCAACTACTTTGCACCATTGCACGTTACGCCACGATAATCTACAACATTCTACTCTATGCTACTGTACACTATGTCACTCTATTCTAATCTGCACCACTGTACTCTGTCAGTTCTCTCTGCACCACTCTACTCTGCAGCACTCTACAACCCTGCACTCTATGACCCTTTACTCTGACACTCTACTCTGCACAACTGCACTCCATTCCACTGCACTCTACACCACTGCACGCTACACCACTACACTCCATGACACTGCACTCTACACCTCTGCACTCTACCCTGCAGCTTTATGCCACTTCAATCTACTCCACTCTGTGCCACGCTGCTCCCCTCGGCACCACTCCTCTCTACGCCAGTGCAGTCTGTGCCACTGCAATCTACTCTGCACCTCTCTACTCTATGTCACAGCGCTCAACGCTACTCTTCATCACTGCACTCTATGCCAATGCACTCTACACCACTTTACTCAAAACCAATGCACTCTACGCCTATCTACTCTGTACTACTGTTCTTTACGCCACTTCACTCTACTCCACTCTACTCAACTCTAAGACACTCCACTCTGCAGTACTCTACTCCACTCTATGCCATTCTACGACACTACTCCACTCTATGACACTCTACGCTGCTCCCTCTATGCCACTTCATGCCACTTTACTCTACTCTATGATATGACAAACTTCTCTGCCCTATGCCACTCCACTCTATGACAATCTACTCCGCTATACACCACTCTACTCTACAACACCATACTGCACTCTGTGCAATACCCTCTACACCACTCCACTCTGCTCTACGCTACACCAGTACACACTATGCGACTCCACTCTATGACACTCTACTCAACTCTGACACTGTGCTCCACTCTACACCACTCAACTCCATGGCCTTTCAATCTACGACACTCTACTCCTTCCACAGCACTTCACAACACTGTACACTACTCCATGACACTCCACTTCACTCCTCTCCATGACACTCTACACCACTCCAAAACACTCCACTCTACTCCACTTTATGACACTCCACACCACTCTCCTTTACCCTACTAACTTGTAGCCATGCTGAACAGCAGCCACTCTAGTATAAAACATTGGTAAAACATATTGGCAAAGCCAATAGCTCTTCATAGGTGAGATCTATTGGCTTTGACAACACTTGTTCCGTCTACTCATGAGAACAATCTGCACCAGCTATCTGACTTTCACTTTCTTTTGAATGTGTTATTGCTTGGGGGGCGTGCCTAGCCTGCCAAACTTGGTGGTTGTCCTTTGTTAAGATTCACTCAGCCCCTGCTGCGAATCGAACCTGCAACAGCGCATAAGTTGTGCATGCTTGCACTGAACCCATCCCTGCCCTTTGAAAAAAGCTAAACCCATCAATGGTGCTGGAGAAGAAGTGCCACCTAGGTGGCATGATGCAGCCGGGGGAGCGCATTGCTCCTGAAGTGGACGCCCACCTGCTTGGGAGCTGTGGATTGACTGTTGGCGCAGACTTCCTGTGCGTGCGAGGGCCAAGAGGTAGAGAATGGCACGGGCAAGCATAATCCCAACTGCCCACCTTCTACTCCAGTCGCCAGTAGATGTTGACTGCTGTAGAGCTGCCTCAAGAACATTGGAATCAGGTCCGAGGTGCAGCCTGGGGAAGGGCCAAGGGCCTGTCACTGGTGTCAGGAGTGCAGCTGAGGCGAGCTCTTGTGATGAGCTGCACCCTTGAACAGGAGTGACATGGCAAACACAGAGGCATGGTACATGTCCAGAGATGGAGTGCAGCTGTGGGGCAGCAGCCTGTGCTGCGCCATTGTCCCCCATTCTCTTTTCCCCCTGCAAATGAAGCTGATCATTAGGATCTGAATCAACAGAGTGAACCCTTCCCTCCCGAGTTTGTGTGGGCAAGGGTTGTGATGAAGGATCCTTCCAACTAAACATCAAGTTTAGTTGGAAGCGACGAGAGCAAGTGAGTGTGAAAGCGGTGATTCGTGCCCTCTCCCAGTGCACCCCAATTTGAGACAATACCGAAGGAGTGAAGGACTTAAGGGGTTAAAACAAGCAAACAAATACAGGAGAGGGAGGGTCCCTCCTTAATCATGAACTAAAAGAAAACACTAAAAGAAAAAAGCGAAAGGAAGAAGATGAACCTACAGGTCCCAACATTGGTGGCAAAATGCAGACATGTGACTTGAGTGTCAAGTCAAACAAACTTTATTCGGATAAAGTTTGACCATAAAAGCACATATACACAAACCATGATTCAAAAGGCTAAAAATCATACATTTCATCATACAGAACAAATCTAAAAACTCATATGAGCTAATCTTACATTGGTCTTTAAAACCCTCAAATATTGGTTTGCCCATACGAAATAAACAACAACAGATTTGTAAGCCTTATTAAGGTGCATTTCTATACAATATTTATCACATGTCTTCATGAAACCATGGTTACTCTGCTACATGTTTATAGCATAGTCAACTTTGTTCCTACACCGTAAGCCCCGTGCTATAAAGCTTACCACCCCAAAACATATCAGAGGTGAAGACAGCATTTGCAGGTATATCAAAGCATGCCTCGCTTGGGCAAAATGGCAGTGTTTAAAAAGTGGCAAAATATATCTACTCCGAAGATCACTATAAAATCCACACAAAAAATAAAATGTAAAAGGTCTTGATCTGAAAAATCATCACAGCTACAGGGCTTTAGGGACCCTAATCATCACAGGTACAGGGCTTTAGGGACTTGAGCGACCTGCAGGTATTCTTGGAAGAGATCAAAGTGTGCTGTGGGCACAACACAGCTTGTTGCAATATGGGGCATTCTAAAGCAATACCGACATAGCTAAGCACAAATAAAGACCCCACTGAGAATGAAGGGCACAATGTAAATGGAGGATTAAAACACCCCTCAGGCCTCTCAACACAAGAAGACTCTAAGGCTCAGAACAAATTTACACTATACTGGCAGCAATAACACAAATTAGGGAAACACTCTAGCATAAGATAGACACAGCGGTGTTAGATCTCAAAATCCTAAATGCAGAGTATAATTCACTGTCAATAAGAGTGAAACTAGCAGAGGACTATCTGAATGGACCCATGTCCCCACAACATTTCTAACCATAGGAGCAAGATGATCAGCAATGAGTTTGCCACCATCTTCAACACATCCATCACCACGGCCACCTTCCCCAAAGAGTGGAAACATGCAGAAGACAAACCCCTTCTCAAAAATCCTTCTGTTGACCGCAGCAAACTCAAGAACTACCCTCCCATCTCTCTGCTCCCCTTTCCCACCAAATTGCTCTAAACAGCTACCAACCGCCATCTCACAGAACACCTGGAGAATAACAATCTTCAGGACACCTCCCAATCCGGATTCCGCACCAAACACAGCTCCGAAACAACCCTGATCACTGCCACAGATGAATCAGAGAGCCCTCTTTGACCGAGGAGAAATAGCGGCCCTAATCCTTCTCGACCTCTCAGTGGCGTTTGACACCGTATCCCACTACACCATTATCAAGAGGCTTCACCACATTGGAATCCAAGGAAAGGACCTCAAATGGATCACCTCCTTCCTCATCAGAAGGACCCAGAGACTCCACCTACCACCTTTCTCCTCTGAACCTAGGAACATCACCTGCGTCTTCCCTCCAGGCTTGTTTCTCAGCCCTACACAGTTTAACACCTACATGACCCCCCTTGACCAACATCGTCAGGACCCATGCACTAAACATCATAGCCTATGCCGATGACATACAGCTCATCCTCTCGTTATCAGTAGTTCCCTCCACCACAATGGCCAACTTCCACAGGTGCATGACGAGCATCGCCAACTGGATGAAGGACAACACTGACAAAACAGATGTACTGATCTCCTGGAACAACACCTCCCTGTGGAACGACTTCTGGTGGTCTCTGGTCTAGGACCTTCACCCACTCCGACAGACCATGCCCGCAACCTATGCATCATCTTGCACAGCAAGCTCACCATGAAAAAACAGATCAACGCAGTTTCTTCCACCTGCTTCCTCACTCTTCACATGCTCCATTAGATTTTCAAATGGCTCACCATCAGCACCAGGTGAACCATCACTCAAGCCTTATTCACCAGTCATCTTGACTACGGCAACGTAGTCAACATAGTAATCACCTTGCACCTCCTGAAGAGACTGCAGACCATGCAGAACTCAGCAGCCAGAATTGTCTATGTTAGACCTGTCAGCCCTTTGGGTGGTCCCTCCTCATCATTATTTATTTTGTCCCACTTTTGCCTCAAACCCTGTTTGAATTTTTCCTTTTTGGGAACCACCAGACTTTTTCATGTTGCTACAGATTCAGGGAGCCATTTTAGCTACCCCTGAACCTTCTGTCTGAGGGCCTGAAGCACAAAATGGTGGCCTCCTGTGACATCACCAGCATCCACTGGAACCTACCAGCACCTTCCAGAACCTTCCAGGAGATTCCAGAACTGTGTGACAGTTGGAAACCGTTTAGAATGTTGGGAGGATAAGAGAGGCAGTTGGCAGTTGGAGCTGGCAGTTGGCACCTGACTGGTGAAGAGAGAGGAGCACAACAGTGAAGGAGGAAGGAGTGAAGCAGCAGGGGTGGAAACTTGTGCCTGGAGTGGGGTCCATAAACCCACCCTTGATACTTGTCCCTACTGATGGATCCCAGCCTATAGCCCTGTGTGGGAAGAAGACAGAAGAACACCATCCTAAGGACCTGGACAGCAGGAACAGGCCTTAGAACCAAGAAAGCAGCAAGATTCTGACCTGAGAACTGGTTTCCCTGGAGCCTGGCGTCGAGTAGCCGAAGACCTGGAGCCCGAGGTGGAGAAGCGGCGCTGACTGAGGTAGCAGACGTCGTACCCGGAGCCGCCTGAGGTCGTAAGAGGGCGCCGGCGGAGGTCGAGAGGAATACCAAGGGTCGAGAAGGAGGTGAACCGAGGTCGAGTGAGCGGCGTCATCGGAAGGGTGAAGTCCGCCCTCCGGAGTCGTCGGAGACCGAGGTAGAGGAGCACCGGAGGTCGGGAGTGAGGATCGCACTCCGGAGTCGCCCGGAACCTGTGAAGAGGAGCACCGGAGGTCGGGGGTGAGGATCGCACCCCGGAGTCGCCGGAAGTCGACAGCGAGGCCAGGCCGGCCGACGTCATCGGAGCCGAGAGCGTCATCGGACCGGAGCCGCCCGAAGTCGACATCGTGAAGAGACTGCCCGACGCCATCGAATCGGAGGTCGAGATCGAACCGAGGCCACCGACATCGGACCGGAACCGCCTACCGGCGTCGACAAAGAACTGACACTGTGCCGAGGCCGCCGAGACCGAACCGGAACCGCCTCACGGCGTCGACACGACTCCAGCGGCGTCGGAACATCAGAAAAGGGCAGTAAGTGGAGTAGAGGGCGCCTAAGGCCCTGTGGAGACCTGAGAGACTACTCTAAGGGGCTAGGGAGGTGCTGAAACCCACCTGACTGTGCCTGGGGTGAACTGGGACTAACCTAGAGAGGTTGTGTGGAGAGGAAAGCCAGGGCATTGGAATTCCCCCCTTTGATCTACCTCAGTTTAGGCCTCAGCCTTTGCCTCAGCCAGGGAGTAGAACCCCCCAAGCCTTCCACACCCTACAAGCTGTGCCTGGGCCAAATCAGCCCTTAAGTATTGGAGTGTCATCTGATTCATGAGTGTTACTGTATACTTCCAATTATTTATTGAGGAAACTGTATTTATTAAGTTCTTATCTATTTAATGCTGCACTGTATTTATAGGTCCACAGGACTTGTTGGTGTACAGTATTTATTGGTACAGTATTTATTGGTACAGTATTTATTACCTCAAAGTATTTAATTGTCTGTATATATTGCACTTGTATTTATGCCCGGTTATTTATGATCACCCCTATTTATTTCAGCAAACAGCAAATATTTATTTGACCTGCTCTATTTAAGAATTTGTATATTGTGATTGTTATTTATTTTCCCAATCAGCAACTAAGAGAAAAGGATAAAGAAGAATATTTTCATAATTTTTACGGTGTAGAGTCGTTTTTGGAACGGATGCACGCATGGTTATTGTATGGGTATATTGTATGCTTAGCACTGCGCCTGTTTCCTGACCACTCGAGCCAAGCTACCCCATTGTGTCGGGAAGGCCCTCCACCACCCTGCGGAGTGGGAGTGGGGCTGTTTCCAACATAAATTGGTGTTCAGTGGTGGGATAGAGCTGTGCCTACATATACTCAACAATAACTGTGGGTAGTCCATAGGCCTACACCGGGAGTTTTCTCACAGCGGCCTTCCAAATTGTGGGTTTTTGTTTTTTCCAAATTTACTCTGGTGGTGGGAGGAGGTATTATTAAAGGTACCCCCCTGCATTGTTACTGCACAAAACCTGTCCTCTAACCTGAGTGGGCAAGATGGAGTTTGTTCTTGAAAATCTAGACACGTACACTGTGGCCCAACTCAGGGAGTTTTGCCAGCGAGAGGGGGTGTACTGTCCCCCAGGAGCAAAGAAGGGTGCACTTCAAACCAGCTTAAGGGCTTGGGGGGAGGCACGCAGGGAAAGCAAGGCTGAGGAAGAAGACAGGGATGGAGAGCCTGACCCCGAGGGGGCTGAGATGTACCAACCTGAGGTGGGGAACCTGTCCGCAGGGCCCAGGACACTTTCTAGGGGGGGCAGCCGTGCCTCTAGCGGGGGCTTGTCTGAAGTGGAGTTAGCAGACCGGAGGGAGAAAAGACAGCTCACATGGGACTTAGCAAAGCTGGAGAAGGAAAAGGAGGAGCAGAGGATGGCCCATGAATTGCGCCTGAAAGAAATAGATCTTCAGATTTTGCGAATCGGGGCACAACCTGTTCCCAATGGTGGCAGCCAAAACCAAGAGTCCACCAGGGAATCCAAACCTTACCTGCCAAAGGACATTGTAGCGAGCTATGGGGCAGGTGACGACATCGCCAAGTGGCTAGCAGCCTATGAGGTCTCATTGAGGGCCCATGGGGTTCCAGCGAAGTATTGGGGAGGGGGACTGTATAAATACATGCCTCCAGCTGGTAGGGATGCTTTATTGGCCCTCGAAGAGGATGAGCAAACCCACTACCCCACCATGAAACTGGCGCTCATCAGGAAGTTTGGACTTACTCCGGAAAAGTACAGACAGAAGTTCAGGGGTAGTCACAAACTGGGCACACAGAATTGGGTGGACTTCCTGGACTATGCAAAGAAGGCACTGGAAGGTTGGATTCAGGGCAGTGAAGTAAGGAACTACGAGGAGCTGTTTGACCTAGTGTTGAAGGAACACCTACTCGAGAAATGTTTCCCTGAACTGCGGCAACACCTGGTGGATAGCAAGCTGACCAGTCCCCGGAAGCTTGCTGAGGAGGCGGACATTTGGGCTAGTACCCGGGTGTCCACAAGGGGGACTGGAGGGGATACTCAAAAGGCCGGACAGGGCGCCCCCCAGAAGAAAGAAGGAGGGGAAAAGAAAAAGGAGTTCTCCAAAGGCCCCCAAAATAACTTCCAAGGGAAGGGAACAGGATTCACCTCTAAGGCTAACCCGCCCAGAAACCCTAATCCTGGCCAGAGTCAGCAGCCAAGGGTTGTCCATTGCTACGAGTGCGGTGGCGTTGGACACTATAAAGGAGATCCGAAGTGTCAGAAACGCTCACCCCCTCCCACTGGAGGAAAGCCCCCCGGAGTAGCTAGTGTAGTGCTCGGGGAGGAGATGCCCTTAACTAAGGGAAGGGAGTGGGCGGGTGTCACTTTAGTGTCCCTGGGAGAACGGGAGATGGTTCCTAAGATCCAGGTGCCCGCAAATACTGCAAAGTATGGGCAGTGGATCACCATCAATGGCCAAAGAGGGGAGGCTCTGAGAGACACAGGAGCCAGTATGACTATGGTACGTAGCCAACTGGTGTCTCCAGAGCAAGTCATTCCCGATGTACTCCACCCAGCCGCGATGGCTGACGGCAGAACCGGCCACTATCCCGTGGCTGAGGTTCCCTTTGAATGGGGGGGGGTTGCAGGTTCACTTCGAGTTGCCGTAAGCCCTGCCGTGCCAGTCGATTGTCTGCTGGGCAATGACATGGAGCACAACGCTTGGAAGGAGGTGGAATACCGGACTCATACCGAGATGCTGGGTACACCTGACTGGGCCTGTGTTAGCACAAGGTCCGCGACTACCCGAAGAGGGAGTTCATTCCGGCTGGAGCCTGGAACAAAGGCCCAGCCAGCTGCCAGTCAAGGGAAGAACCGAGGACAGGAGGAGCCTGCCTCGGCGTCTCCACCCCGTAGGACGGATAGGCCACCGGAGGTGGTGGACCAGGAGTCTGCGGTGGGGGACGTTACCAACCTGGAGGACCTACCCATCCCGGCCGAGTGGCACGTGGAGGGAGGCCCGTCCAGGGAGGAATTCTGCCAGGGCCAGAGGGAGTGCCCTACCCTTGAGGGGCTGAGGCGACAGGCCGAAGCCCAGGCAGCAGGGAACGTTGAAGGGAACTACAGTGTTTACTGGGAGGATGGCCTCCTCTACAGTGAACCCAAGGCACCCCTACATGGATCGTCACGAGCCTTGGTAGTCCCTCAACGTTATCGAGCCTTCCTTTTAGAGTTGGCTCACGAGATACCATTGGCAGGACACCTGGGGCAAGACAAGACCTTCGCCCGTCTTGTCCCACACTTTTATTGGCCTCAGATGAAAGTGTCGTCCGATACCTACTGCCGGACATGTGTGTCTTGCCAAGCCAGTGGGAAAACAGGGGTGAAGCTGAAAGCTCCCCTGGAACCACTTCCTGTCGTTAGCACCCCCTTTGAAAGGGTGGGCATCGACATTGTGGGTCCGTTAGATCCGCCAACATCAGCTGGTCACAGGTTTATCCTGGTTCTGGTGGATCATGCCACACGGTACCCAGAGGCAATACCTCTGAGGACCATAACAGCACCTGTTGTGGCTAGGGCCCTGATGGGAATCTTTACCCGAGTGGGTTTTCCCAAGGAAGTTGTGTCCGACAGGGGGACCAACTTCATGTCGGCATATATGCGGGCAATGTGGAAGGAGTGTGGAGTGACCTACCGGTTCACAACTCCTTACCACCCCCAGACCAATGGTCTGGTGGAGAGGTTTAACAAAACCTTGAAGGGCATGATCCGAAGTCTGCCTGAAAGCCTGCGGAGGAAATGGGACGTCCTCCTACCCTGTTTACTTTTTTCTTACAGGGAAGTGCCACAGAAGGGAGTGGGCTTCAGCCCCTTCGAGCTTCTGTATGGGCACCCTGTACGTGGACCTCTTAACCTGGTGAGAGACGGATGGGAAAGAACTCCCAGAAAGCTCCCCCAGGATGTGGTGAGCTACATGCTGGCCTTCCGGAGCCAAATGGCTAAGTTGTGGAAGCAAGCTTCTGACAACTTGGAAGCCAGCCAAGCAGTAATGAAGGCGTGGTATGACCACAACGCTCACCCGGTGGAGTTGGAGCCTGGCCAGAAGGTGTGGGTGATCGAACCCGGAGAGCTTAGTGCCCTCCAGGATCGCTGGTCAGGACCCTTTGAGGTGTTGGAGAAGAAGGGTAAGGCTACCTACTTGGTGGACCTGAAGACCCCTCGTCAGCCCCTGCGGGTGCTGCATGCCAACCGCCTCAAACCCCACCACGAGAGGCCCGAAGTCATCTTGATGATGGTGACTGACGGAGGAGAGGACGTGGAAAGCGAGCCTCTCCCTGATCTGTTTGCGTCTCAAGAAAAGGATGGGTCGGTGGAGGGAGTGATTCTCTCCCCATCTCTAACTCCTGAACAGCAGGAGGACTGTCGCCAGGTCCTGGGGCAGTACTCCTCGTTGTTCTCCCTTGTCCCGGGTAGGACTCACCTGTGCGTCCATGACGTGGACACAGGAGACAGCCCACCTGTGAAGTCCAAGATCTACCGGATGTCAGACAAGGTGAAGGCCAGCATTCATAGCGAAGTCACTAAGATGCTGGAGCTAGGAGTGATTGAACCTTCTAGCAGCCCCTGGTCTAGTCCGGTGGTGTTAGTACCGAAAGCTGCACCACCGGGTGCCCAACCAGAACTGAGGTTCTGTGTGGACTACCGGGGACTGAATTCAGTGACAAAGACTGATGCACATCCGATCCCAAGGGCGGATGAATTGATTGACCGGCTGGGAGCTGCCCAATATCTAAGTACCTTTGACCTTACTTCAGGGTACTGGCAGATCTCTCTGACTGATGGAGCAAGGGAAAGGTCAGCCTTCTCCACACCCAATGGCCACTACCAGTTCTGTGTGATGCCCTTTGGGCTCAAGAACGCACCTGCCACGTTTCAGCGCCTGGTAAACCAGATCCTCACCGGAATGGAGAGTTTCTCTGCTGCTTATCTGGATGACATAGCCGTCTTCAGTAACAGCTGGGAGGATCACTTGCGTCACCTGCAAGCTGTTCTCCAGGCCCTGAGACAAGCTGGATTGACGATCAAGGCCAGCAAGTGCCAGATCGGGCAGGGGTCGGTAGTGTACCTTGGACACTTGGTGGGTAGGGGAGCGGTGCAACCCCTCCAGGCGAAAATCGAGGCCATCATGGCCTGGGAACCCCCCAAGACACAGACTGAGGTCCGAGCATTTTTGGGCCTCACAGGATACTATCGCCGCTTCGTGAAGGGGTACGGTACCATCGTAGCCCCTCTCACGGAGCTCACGTCCAAGAAACAACCTCGACGGGTAGTCTGGACGGAGGCTTGTCAGCAAGCCTTTGAGAAATTGAAGAAAGCCATGTGCGAGGCCCCGGTCTTAAGGGCCCCAGACTTTTCCAAGAAGTTCATTGTCCAGACAGATGCATCAGAACATGGCATTGGGGCAGTGTTATCGCAACTCAACGAAGAGGGTCTGGATCAACCCGTGGTCTTCCTATCCAGGAGACTACTTCCCAGGGAACAGAAGTGGAGTGCAATAGAGCGTGAAGCCTTTGCAGTGGTATGGGCTCTGAAGAAGTTGCGGCCATACCTGTTTGGCTCGCACTTCCTGGTTCAGACCGACCACCGACCCCTTCGTTGGCTGATGCAAATGAAGGGGGAGAATCCCAAGTTGTTGAGGTGGTCTATTTCCCTACAGGGGATGGACTTTCAGGTGGAACATCGGCCTGGAGTGGACCACGCCAATGCAGACGGTCTCTCAAGGTATTTCCGCCTTAGTGATGAGAACTCCCAAGGGGTTGGGTAGCTCTCCCCACTTTCAGCTGGGGGGGACGCGTGTTAGACCTGTCAGCCCTTTGGGTGGTCCCTCCTCATCATTATTTATTTTGTCCCACTTTTGCCTCAAACCCTGTTTGAATTTTTCCTTTTTGGGAACCTCCAGACTTTTTCGTGTTGCTACAGATTCAGGGAGCCATTTTAGCTACCCCTGAACCTTCTGTCTGAGGGCCTGAAACACAAAATGGTGGCCTCCTGTGACATCACCAGCATCCACTGGAACCTACCAGCACCTTCCAGAACCTTCCAGGAGATTCCAGAACTGTGTGACAGTTGGAAACCGTTTAGAATGTTGGGAGGATAAGAGAGGCAGTTGGCAGTTGGAGCTGGCAGTTGGCACCTGACTGGTGAAGAGAGAGGAGCACAACAGTGAAGGAGGAAGGAGTGAAGCAGCAGGGGTGGAAACTTGTGCCTGGAGTGGGGTCCATAAACCCACCCTTGATACTTGTCCCTACTGATGGATCCCAGCCTATAGCCCTGTGTGGGAAGAAGACAGAAGAACACCATCCTAAGGACCTGGACAGCAGGAACAGGCCTTAGAACCAAGAAAGCAGCAAGATTCTGACCTGAGAACTGGTTTCCCTGGAGCCTGGCGTCGAGTAGCCGAAGACCTGGAGCCCGAGGTGGAGAAGCGGCGCTGACTGAGGTAGCAGACGTCGTACCCGGAGCCGCCTGAGGTCGTAAGAGGGCGCCGGCGGAGGTCGAGAGGAATACCAAGGGTCGAGAAGGAGGTGAACCGAGGTCGAGTGAGCGGCGTCATCGGAAGGGTGAAGTCCGCCCTCCGGAGTCGTCGGAGACCGAGGTAGAGGAGCACCGGAGGTCGGGAGTGAGGATCGCACTCCGGAGTCGCCCGGAACCTGTGAAGAGGAGCACCGGAGGTCGGGGGTGAGGATCGCACCCCGGAGTCGCCGGAAGTCGACAGCGAGGCCAGGCCGGCCGACGTCATCGGAGCCGAGAGCGTCATCGGACCGGAGCCGCCCGAAGTCGACATCGTGAAGAGACTGCCCGACGCCATCGAATCGGAGGTCGAGATCGAACCGAGGCCACCGACATCGGACCGGAACCGCCTACCGGCGTCGACAAAGAACTGACACTGTGCCGAGGCCGCCGAGACCGAACCGGAACCGCCTCACGGCGTCGACACGACTCCAGCGGCGTCGGAACATCAGAAAAGGGCAGTAAGTGGAGTAGAGGGCGCCTAAGGCCCTGTGGAGACCTGAGAGACTACTCTAAGGGGCTAGGGAGGTGCTGAAACCCACCTGACTGTGCCTGGGGTGAACTGGGACTAACCTAGAGAGGTTGTGTGGAGAGGAAAGCCAGGGCATTGGAATTCCCCCCTTTGATCTACCTCAGTTTAGGCCTCAGCCTTTGCCTCAGCCAGGGAGTAGAACCCCCCAAGCCTTCCACACCCTACAAGCTGTGCCTGGGCCAAATCAGCCCTTAAGTATTGGAGTGTCATCTGATTCATGAGTGTTACTGTATACTTCCAATTATTTATTGAGGAAACTGTATTTATTAAGTTCTTATCTATTTAATGCTGCACTGTATTTATAGGTCCACAGGACTTGTTGGTGTACAGTATTTATTGGTACAGTATTTATTGGTACAGTATTTATTACCTCAAAGTATTTAATTGTCTGTATATATTGCACTTGTATTTATGCCCGGTTATTTATGATCACCCCTATTTATTTCAGCAAACAGCAAATATTTATTTGACCTGCTCTATTTAAGAATTTGTATATTGTGATTGTTATTTATTTTCCCAATCAGCAACTAAGAGAAAAGGATAAAGAAGAATATTTTCATAATTTTTACGGTGTAGAGTCGTTTTTGGAACGGATGCACGCATGGTTATTGTATGGGTATATTGTATGCTTAGCACTGCGCCTGTTTCCTGACCACTCGAGCCAAGCTACCCCATTGTGTCGGGAAGGCCCTCCACCACCCTGCGGAGTGGGAGTGGGGCTGTTTCCAACAGTCTACGTCCTCCCTAAGTGGGCCCATATTAATACCCCACCTCAACAAACTCTACAGGTTCCCCATCCTGAAGAGATGTCACTCCAAGATGCCAACCCACACTTACAAAGCCCTTCAGAACCAAGGCCCGGCATACATCAACCACCACCTGAATTTCCAACAATCCTCCAGACACCTGCGCTCCGCCTCCTTCTCCCTCGCTCATACACTCCGCATTCGGCAAAGCAACATTTGACAATGCTCCTTATCCTACCTCACTGTGAAGTCCTGGAATGACCTCCCCCTTCACCTCCAGACCTTCATTTTCTCTGCTGGAATTCAGGAAAGGAATCAAGATCTGTCTGTTCAACTGATCCCTCCCTAGCACCAGAGTTTCGTCAGTGCCTGGATACCCTCATGGGTGATTAGCCACACTCTATATGATTGAACGGCCTGGCTGCTGACCAAGAGGGTCCCTTCCTACAGGGACGAACAGAGAACCTGGAAGTGAGGTCACAGTGTAACAATGTGCATGTTGTCGGGCTCCCGGGATGCATAGTGGATGCAAATGCTGTTGCTTACTTCAAAAACTGGCTATAGGAGGTGGTGGTATCTCAAGGACTGTGGCAGCTCTTTGTCATGGAGTGTGCAGGGTTCCAGCTCGCCATCCTGCCCCAGGCGCACCACTCAGACTACTGCTAATGCAAATGCTTATTTACAAGCACTGAGACACCATCCTGCAGGAAGCAAGGAAAACAAGACACTTCCAGGTCACTGATGTGAAAGTACTGATATTTCCAGATTGCACCCTGGTGGTACAGCAACCCCTATAGTCCTTCCTAGAGGTAAAGTGCCAACGACGAGATAGAGGTCTCTAGTATGCCCTTTTCTTCCCAGAGCAACTCAAAATAATTGATTCAGACAGCGCAGTGATCTTCAAAGAGGTGGCAGAGTCATGGAACTGCTCGAGAGACACACAAATGGTGATTCTGGGGGCACCGCCCTAAGGCTGCAGAATTGCAAATGTCATAGATTCTGCCCTCACCAAATTTGTAAGAAAGGGCAGCCCTCAGCACAGCAGGTGACCTCTTCGTGGATTAGGGCCCCAAGGGTTCCATATCTGGCACAGACTTAACAGTTACATCCAATACAGAATGGCCGAACAGGAGACAACTTATCATAAGCTACCTGCAATCACATGAATGTGGGTGTGACATCTGCAGTCCCTGGCAGTCACCCTGCTCCTCCTGACACTGACAGTCTGGGGCATGGACATGATGGACACATACACCATTTTTAAGGTTTGATTTTTGGGTGCACAGCCTAAGACGCAATCTGAACTGGGGCTAGTAGTGGCTCTAGTCACAAACCACAGGTTATCACCCCAACCCCACCCCTGGCTCGCTGCCTTATAGCGCCAACCGTTCATATAGAGAGGTTTGGGGTTTTATTTTCGTTCTTTTTCTTTTTTCTTGTTGTTTGTTATTTGCGTTCTGGATGGGGAAGTTCCAACCTGGTCCAGGCCAACAGAGTTTGGCTATATCTGGAAGAAAGTATGTTTGATTGTTGTGAAGTTCCACATGGTTGATGCATTGCGAAAATCAAGACTTCTGACTCAGACAGCAGCAGGGGGAACTGGGAGGCACCAAACCTGGGTCACACCAAGGACAATAACAAACACGAGTGACACACTGACCAGAACACTGGGCAAATACACATTGATGACATGTAATGTGTGGGGCACCACCTATTCCGCATTTGACAGGAGTGCCCTAATCTGGTTAAAACCGGGGGCCTGAATAATGCAGAAAAGCGACCAAGAGAGCTGATATGTAACTATACTGGGCAAACTTGACGAAGTAGAGCTAATGCTGCCCAGCATCTATGCACCCAATGTGGGACAGGCAGGCTTCTAAGACATGCTCACAGCGCAAATGGAACACTTTACAGGGTCAACCATGTTGGTGGGGGTCAAACCACACCCACCTTTGGCGAGGGAACAATATGTGAGGATTGCTAAGGCTCTCACCATCTGGAGACAATGAGGTGAGCTGACATCTGTCTCCCCTCACACCCCGATGTGAATGAATACACGTTCTATTTTTATTTATTTGACATATTGAACATAATAGTTCATCGACAAAAAAAATTAAAACAATAAATGAAAAATGTATCATTCAAAAATCAAGAATTAAAACCTTCGATTGTAAGTGAATACATAAAGAACAGTAAAACAATCAATTAAAATCTTTTTTTTTTTAAAGTGAAAGGAAACAAAGCTCTCACTCATCAAAGTGCGAGTAGGACAACGCAGCCAATAAAATCGTTTCATCAAAACAGATGTACAAGTAAGCCCTAAAATGTGGCTGATCGTGGTTGATGGGGCACCCGCATTCTACTCCCCCAATATGTGACGTCCAATTAAGACTTGATACGATATATTGTAGTAAAATCCACATTATCAGATACTACATAGCGAATACTTAAGGAGAAATATATTCAGAGCGCGCTCCCCTGCTGCAGCGACTGGAAGGGGGAACCTACAGGGCAGTGATAACCACATGGCGCTTCCAAGCAGCAGCCCTAGCAGACCAGTTTTAAACCCGTACTAGAGGAAACTCTTAGCCGACATTTGAATGAAAATGAAGGCATAGCTGAAGTAGCATCTAACGAATTGGAGGCGTTCAAGGTCGTTCTAAAGGGCACCTAAATTAGAACCTATATGGGATTAGGAAGGGCCCGAGGATGGACTTCAAGCCTGTAGAGGATAAACTGCAGGGTCGAGACCAGGATGTGATAAATCCAACCCCGACAAAATAATAAGGGAGCAACCCCGTGAATGACAGGCAATCCTTACCTGTTGCTTGAAATGCCACGATAATAAGGCATACATGGTCTCTAGACATGCGGAAAGTGAGAAACTGAGCAGACTCCTCGCCTGGTAAATCAAGAAGGACCTCGTGGGAGCCCCAGCCACGCAGACAACTGATGCTTAAGGGCAGTTCAATCTGAATGAAATTATTAAATTAGGTATTTCATGATTATTACACGGCACTATGGAGCTTATTTACAAGCCTCTTGTGCTGCTGGTGCATAACTTTTTATATGGGAAAAAGTAAGTAAGTCCCTATATTCGGAACCGAGAAATTGTACCTTGCAGAAGATCGATGACTACCTAAGTACAATAGAAATTAATGCACTTATGCCAGAGCAAGGGTAGGATTTAATACAAAAGTACCCAAAAAGAAGGGTTGTTTGAGTGTCCCAAACTTTGTATCTCATCAGATGGCAGCCCAACTCTAGTCAGCCGCAATGGAGACTGTTTGAAACTCCCCCAGCTAAATGACAGTGGGGCTGGCACAAGAAAACATAAGATGGCCTATTAAGGGTCATATTGCCCAGGTACGTGTAGAGTGGGGGGCGGGGACACTACCAGTTCTTCTGGATGCAATAGACCAATCCTGGGCGCACTATAAACATAAGCTCATGATTGAACATGCAAAACAAGGAAACAGTGAGCCAAAACAGGGATCGCACATCCCTCCTTATCACCAATTCATTTGAAATCCAATATGGGAAGGAAATACTGTGTGCACAATCACTGCACCCCCTGTTTCAAGAGGTGCGGCCCCCTAAGGGGTCAGAGAAGTTCCACCAATGTATGTGAAGTGCACCGCACAGTTATAATTCACAAATATTAGTCCAATTCCATCTTGTATTGTTCAGAGTGTTCTTTATTTTTCTTGCAAAAAGAGCAGGACAGCCAACGCGTTTCGTTCACTACATGTGAACTTCATCAGGGCTTGAGTATTATCCTTCAAGGTGTATATATAAAAATCAAGGAATTCCAGTATGCGTGATTAGCTCCTATTCAATAAGAACCCACATTTTCAGGGTGAATGTTTTGCCTCATCATTGTTGTAATAAAAGTATAGGCCACCTTGATAAGTGCCGTTCGATATCCCACTGATTGGTTTCGTAGCGTGATTTCGCCTATACTTTTATAACAACAATGACAGGGCAAAGCATTCGCCCTGAAAATTTGGGGTCTTTTTGAATAGGAGGTAATCACACACACTGAAATTCCATGATTTTTATATATACACCTTGAAGGATAATACTCAAGCCCTGGTGAAGTTCACATGTAGTGAACAAAACATGTTGGCTGTCATGCTCTTTTTGCAAGAAAAATAAAGAACACTCTGAACAATACAGGACGGAATTTGATTAATATTTTTGAATTATAATTGTGCGGTGCACTTCACATACATTGGTGGATAAGCTCATGATTGGGGTGAATTACCCAACCCAATATGCAGCTTAAAGTTTTAATTACAGGGAGGAAGCACAAGATCTAGATTTGAGATCAATATGGCAGAGCGGAGGTGAGAGATATTTTTGAGTCTGCGGCGTTGAGGACCTTTGTAGAGGTAAAAGACAAGTACGCAGTACCTGTGGGACAGTTTCTAACATATGGCAAACCGATCAGGGGATTGCAGAGATAATGGGGACACAGGATCACAACCGAGCCAGAAAGGAATCATGAACTCCAATCGGTACTTGACATGGCTACATCCGTGAAAGTGATTACACGCTTGTGCAGGAGGATCTAGGTGGGAATCTCAGTCAATTACCATGACCATACTTGAATACCCCACTAGGGTCTCCAGGAGCAGACGATTCAGAATCCAATAGTACCTATTCCTGCACAGGGCGTAACCAACCCCCAAGAGAATTAGTCTCCTATACCCATCAGCAGACAGGAGCTGACCAAGATGCCACACACCTGATGCTGACTCCATCCACATGGTGTAGAGATGCCCGATAATAGTGATATATTGAAACAAGTTAACAGGTATGTTAGAGAACACTCTCAACAGAACAGCTCTGTTGAACCCAAAATACTGCCCGTCAAGTCCATTTCCTACAATCTAAGAGGAAAAAGATGGGCAATACATTCTTAAGCCTAGCGCTGATCCGCGCCAAACGCTGGATAGAAATGGTGTGGAAGGCATCAGCGTGGGGTGGCAAGATTTTTAAATACAAAAACCGGGACATTTCCCAAAAATAGAAGTAGGACTATAATTTCACATGACCGTGGGGACCAGAATGCTTTAGACAACAGCGCTCAACAACATAGAAAACACAGACACCAAGGCAGTAGGGGGAATACATTAAATACAACTTTTACAGAGGCTGGGGGCGCTAGGTGGTGCACGATCAAGATGGCCGCACTACAATGAGACTCTTGCTGCTTGGCGACATGATCCGACATTTATCCTGCTCACAGCTGCTGGATTAACTTCAAAATACTTGCCGATTGCTGACTACTCTCTTGGCAATCGCCGACCTTAATTCCAGCTGAAATTGTCACTTTGTAATGCACTCGCGCCCTGCATAATTCCTGGCATGGTGACTGCGTTGTGCGCTGCTGGAGACGTGGCTGGTCTTTGCTGCTACGCGAGCCCCAGGGATTCCACGTGGTGACTGGGCCCCGCTACACATACAGCAGTCGGAGTGACAACGTCTGTTGCTAATCAGGAGCAGAAGTGGTGCCGCGCAGTTTGGATCTCCCCTGCCCTAAAATTAGGAGGAAGCAGTGCAGCAGTAAGGAGGGATGAGCCTGCGCTGAATGATTGGGAGCAATACAGTTTTTGTTTCCTCCCACGAGCCTTGCACTGACGCCGGTCCTTGCAGTGATGGGAGGGCGGCCCAATACTGCTACGCAGGGAGGCGCCTTTAGCCAACCGCCACTGCTGGCTGGAACACTCTCTTGAAGGGCTACCCTGGTGCATGTAGTCGCAAAAAACAAGCGCACGAAGTCCGTTTTAATTACAAGTTGTGTGCAGTGAAACAGTGGAGCTTCCATTGCTGGCGATCAATACGCAAACTTGTTTGACCGCGCATAAGGCCCTTTCCAAATAAACATTTGAGTGGGCCATACTGGACTAAAGCGGTGGATTGATTTGCACGTCTACGCATCGTGCACTTGGTTGAAATTCCTCTAACAGTGGCGCAGTCAGGTCTCAGCGCTGCTGGTTTGGTGGTCACATTTGAGGTGCGTGTTCATGGTTAAAGCAGCTTATCATCTCGCAGAGAGAAATGATCCTAGGCCTTTATGCAACAATAGTGTGATATCAGAGAAGACCAACACGACATATCCATAGAGAAATACTTGGGGCTGCCCTGCTTCTGCGCACACTGATACATACCTCATAGCAGTGGAACACACTGTCTAGCTTCTCCCTCGATTGACCTGCCTGTGCCATATTGAAACCATTCTGAGAGGGGGAAGACAGATGGCAAACAGTCCAAACTTCTCTTTGAAGCCAAAAAAAACACCCCGCTCACCAGTTCAGATGATCAAGATCAGGCCAACGCAGAACGCGCGCAGGAGTCATTGACTGCTCAAGAAGAGGAAGTCTACTGCTTTCCATGCAACATAGCCTCTCCTCCATTGAGAGTAAAATTGACTCCATGAACAATCGTATGGAATCTATAGTTCACAAACTAGACAAACATGAAAAAAGAATTAAGCAGATGGAGAGACGGATATCAGATAATGAAGATGCCACGACACAAATGAGGCAGCAGGTTGCGTAGATGGACAACATCCTCAAAGTAATTGCTGTGAAAAATTAGGACTTAGAAGCGCATAGCAGGCGCAACAATATACGAGTCATTGGGATTCCAAAAAGTACAAATACGGGACGTATGAGAGCTTTTATCGAACGCCTACTGCGGGAAACATTTGTCGCTGAAGCTTTTTCCTCTGAGATGATAGTTGAAAGGGCGCATCGCTCGCTGGGCCCTAGTCCTCCTCCTTAAAACCATCATAGCCTGACTACTCAATTTTTGAGATCGGGATGTTGCCTTGAAACTGGCCAGGGAAAAGCGTAATCTGCACTTTGAAGGCACCAAATTCACCATATACCCTGATTTCACACCCGCAGTGCAAGAGGCGAGACGTAAATTTCCACCTGCCAAACAGAAGCTTCGCAAGGCACAAATTAACTACGCTCTAATGTATCCGGTGTGCCTGTGAGTTACCCATCAGGGTAAACAACACTTTTTCCTTACTGGGCAACAGGTGGATGGCTTTCTCAAGAACATCAAAAGGCAAACTTCACAACGAGAAACGAAGGACCGACCATCCAGATCTACATCCCCAACGTCGGACTGGAATCTTGAGACAATAAGTCTTGCACTCTGATGAGGTTCAGCAAAGGTTGGTTTACAGGACTACCCCTTCTCCGCCCTCAGGTTCTGGATGGGATCGTGTGACTGCGGATTGTCTTCCACAGGGAGGAGTGCAACATAGCATTTAACCCCACCAATGACAGATCCAACCCTCTCCCTCATCATTACACAAAAACACATGGCATATTGGCAGATATGTTCTCTGATCATGGACTTCTGGATTCGTGGTGACACGTTCACCCAATTGAGAGGGAAGGCACACACCATACAACGATGCACTCAACTTGGGCTAGACTGGACTACTGGGTGGTTTCCTGAGGGGTGGGCCCATGGATACTTAATGCAGAGCACCTGGCCAAAACTTACTCTGATCACTCACCGGTTCGCCTGACGATAGGCCCCCCAGCTTTGACCGCTATTCCTAGGAGCTGGAGGCTTATGCCAGAGGCACTATTGGACACTGCCTTCAGGTCGGAACTGGGAATAGAAATCACTAAATTCTTCCAGGGAAACATAGGATCCATCACACATATGGCCACGATTTGGGAGGCCTTTAAGGTCACGATAAGGGGCTCCTGCATGGCCGAGAGCTTTGGTGTCTTGCGAGATATCAGACGTAGTTTGCGAAAGCTTGAGGGAGAGCTCAAGCAGTTGGAAGGCGAAATGTGGCACAACTCAAATTGGGTACATCTTGTGGCATTAAGGGATAAACTCTCAGAATACAAAGATACTGCCGAGAGAGAGATATGCTTCAGGGGGAAATACTTTGTAGCACGTCAATACGGGGAGGATGAGCAACCAGGCAGGGCTCTGGCGATGGAAGTTTGCACACCTCGCTTCTCCAATCACATATTAGAAATTCTGGATGGTGATGGGACACAGTATAGAGACAGTCACAATATCCTTAACTTTTTTTCCTCGTTCTATACCGACCTATATAGAACTCATAGAAAACAACCACCTTATTATTCTAATTATTTGAAGGATATAGCTCTTGATTGGTTGGGAGACACACAGAGGGACTTCCTAGCTGCGCCCCTCGAAAGCGATGAGATACGAACTACAATCATGCAGATGAAGTCAGGGAAAGCCCCGGGATCCGATGTTCTTCTTATCAACTTCTATAAAACATACATTGATCAATTGATCCCCATACTGAAATAGGTCTATGAAGAAGATCAAGAAGTAGGTGTTCTCTCGGGCTCTATGAGAGAGGCTCTCATTACATCTCTTCTGAAGCCCGGTAAACCTGCGGATACATGCGGTTCCTATCGCCCTTTATCTCTGATTAACAATGATGCAAAAATCCTTGGCAAAATATTGGCAAACAGGCTAAGCTTGTTAATGAAGAAATTAATCTTGCCGTATCAGGCTGGTTTTATTCCAGTAGGACGACGTTGCATAACCTTCGTACTTTTTTCTCTATTTTACAAAATGTCGACCCGCAGCTGGCCCTAGTGGCTGTCTTTTTAGACGCCATGAAAGCCTTCGATTCAGTTGAATGGGAGTGTCTATTTGTCATACTGCAATGCATAGGGATTCCTAAAGGATTCCTGTCATGGACACTCCTTTTATACACTTCCCCTGAAGCTAAGGTCCTAATCAATGGTCACACTTCCCTCCCCTTTACCATTATGCGGAGCACCCGACAGGGGTGCCCACTCTCCCCCTTACTCTTCGCGCTTGTGATTGAACCCCTCACGGCCAAAATCAGGCAGCATCACCAAGATAAAGCACTGCGCTGTCAGTTACGCCCAATACTCATTTCATTATACGCAGACAATATCACCTTGTATATCAGGGATCCCCAACAGATTATCAATCCGATATTGTGTGAATTTGTGCAGTTTGGGGGGCTCTCTGGAATACACATAAATTGGACGAAATCTCAGATTTTTCCACTCACTACCTCTGCAATTGCATTCACTCCAGATTTCCCAATAGAATGATGTGATATGGTGGTGAAAGATCTACGGATATACATCACCACTGATCGGGCTGAGCTGATGTGTCTCAACTACGGCAGAGCATTGGAGAGCATCACAACTAGCGTCACAAGATGGTTCGCACTCCCATTATCTATGGCAGGGTGTACTTCACTCATCAAGATGATTATTCCCCCAAACTTCTGTATCTGTTTTTTGAACATCCCATATGTCCTGTGTAGACACTTCTTTACCACATTGCGCACGGAGCTGATACGGCTAACTTGGGGTGGCAAACAACCCAGGCCTAAGTGGGAGACACTCACCAGACCCTACTCCCAAGGAGGGTTTGATGTCCCTAATTTAGAAAAGTGCTATATTTGCGCACAAGCTCATTATGCCCACTATTAGTTTCATCCTCCTAAATACATGCTGCAAGTGCCAACAGAACAATGGCTAGCGGATCCCGTTCCACTGGAAGGTGCCATACTGAGCGCGACTACACCTCGTGAGGCTGACCCGACATTGGTTACATGCACAGTGAAAGCATGGCAGCGCATTGCCAGACGTATGCAAGCACCTATGCTTTACTCACCTTTACTTCCCTTGGTGTATCACCCAAAGATGCCAGTATTACAAGAAGGGGCTTTCAGAAAGACTAAATCTAAGTTCAATATTACATGGTGGGGGACCTATATTTAAATGGTAAGTTCCACACTTTACAGCAGATGTTTCCTAAAAAGACAACATCTCCCAGGGAAAAGTTTTTATATGGCAGATTGAGACAAGGTCTAAAGGAATATACACCTGCATATCCACAAGAACCATAGGAAGTTCCCCCACTACATACGGCCTCACATGTGGTATCTACATGATATCAGTGTATATATACTAGTCAGACCCCAGTTCAATACACTGCTAGAGACAGGTGGACTACAGACATTGGACAGGAAATAACTGACAAACAATGAGTCTACTGTTGCACCCAGACAGAACAAATATCCTCTCATAGTCGCTTACGCATCACGCATTATAAATTCTCGCACCGCACTTACTACACCCCTGTCAAAATGTACAGGTACAAACTGCAAGATAATGATAAATGTGACAGATGTGCAATGGAGACTGTGGGCTTTCTGCACCTTGCTTGGGAATGCAGCACTGTACAGGAATACTGGCGACAGGTGTTTTTAGCATTAGAACATGTGGCATCACTTCAAATTCAGGCTTCACCCTTGCTGGCTTTGCTAGGATACACGGAGAATTTAGATGTGGCATATCGATGATTTGTGTCTCTTGGACTTTTGTTGGCCAAGCGGAGAATAGCATGTAGATGGGGACGGGGCAGGGCACATAAGTTTAAGGACTGGATCAGAGATCTGATCTTTTGGCAGGATCAAACATTTGCATATGCTGAACTCCTCCCTTCAGCTTCGCACCCCAGGGATATAGGGGACCCCCTAAAGCAGATTTACTCGCACACCCTATTGACACCACGAGCAATACACACGTGCTTTAGTGCACGTAGGGCGCGTATGGCCCAAGTATTAATAAGCTACATGAAACGCACACAGTGGATCAGAAGTATAGAATTTCAGTTCAAAAAGACATACTGTTAGATGGTAATTGGACGTTTATTGTATGAGACCAACGGTACATTGACTAATGTCCTCCATAAGGCTACGGATGCTGCCATGTATTTTTATATTGTCATACAAAATGTATAAGCATGTATCTACCCAAGTAATGTATGTACTGTGCTGGTTTTATGTTTAATAAAATAAGTAAAATTAAAAAAATTACAAAATGTAAACTTTTACAGAGGCTATAAGTGCTATTTAACTTGATTTCTCAAAAGACTGGTACTTTATCATGCATTGGAACACATAAAACCCTTATGGAGTTGATCCTCTCTAAACAAGCATTTGCAATGTAATCAGTCTTGCCTTTGGGACCTTATATGTATTTAGCTATGCAGCACATTAGCCTGGGTGCTGAAATATCTACTGTTCTTCAACATGGAGGGAAAGTAAGCACCAAACTGCGTGACACGCCAGGTATGGGAACACATGGAGAGAAATATTGCCTTGCAGCGGGAAATGGTTTAGTCCAAAGCTTTGTTTTTAATATGAAATCAGGGCCTTCTGTGGTCATATCACTGTAAATACAAGATTTGAAAAAAAAAATATTGTCTACGGGTGCTTGTGAAAGACAATTTCTATGGACTGGAATCTAGGGAATGCTAAAGAGATTCTAGTATTTTACTGACCTCTGCTGGTTGTTTTCTATCAAGAAAGTTAAATAGAGGCAGTTGCCAAAAAAACAAAAAAATAAAGTCCATCAGCAGAAAGCAATTTTGGTATTTTACTGACCTCTACTGGTTGTTTTCTATCAAGACAGTTAAATAGAGGCAGTTGAACAAGCAGAAAGCAAATCCTGTATTTTACTGACCTCTACTGGTCATTTTCTATCAAGACAGAGGAAGTTGAACAGAAAAAAAGTCCCTAAGCAGAAGCAGACAAGTCCTAGGGCTGATCTCCGGAGCCCACAAAGTACATACACATATACATATAAGTATAGACTAAAGTACATACAAGAGGTCTTGAATGTTCGACCTAAAAACAGGACAAGTGATGGATTAAGTGAAATCTGACGGGACAGATGAACCAACCCCGTGACTGTCCCGGCAACCCCAATATGCCTGGTCACCCTACATCAGGGGACCCAAGAGTACAGAAATGGTCCAGGGCTGGAATATATTGGGCTGGCATAGAACTGGAAACAACGGGAAAGGGAAACTACAAAGGGCAAGTCAAGAGGGAGCACCCACTAGGTTGGGAAGAAATCATATTGGAGTATAATAGACAAGACCTTGCACATGTAAGCATGTGAGATCGCTGACCCGTGCACAGAGCAATCCAGGAGGGGCAGTCGCCATGGGATCTCAGCCGTAAAAATGCCATGTCATTGGCCACATGCACAAATGGCACGTGAGGTTTTGTGGAGAGAGACCAGCCGCAGACTACCATCACATTCCAATGTGAGGGTAAAGAGGAGTTCACTGGGGGCCCTTCGACCCCCGACACCCCATAATGACAGCCTGTCAACCAATAACGTGAGAGATGTCACACGGCAAATTTGGAATTGTGGCTTAAATGTGTTAGACATTAAAAGCAAAGATTATGATAGATGAAACTGTACTATATTATTGGTAAAAACTCAATCAAAATGTTCTAAAAATGAGTTCTTGCTCGAAACATTTTTTTAAAACTATAAAACGTCATGTCAACTGGGAGGGGTTAGCATTAGATGCATATAGAATGGAGGGGAGACGCTGCTGTTTTCATAACAAAATCACACTTTGCCTGATGTACTGAAAAATATGTGTCTGTTTCAGTGCTTAATTTGAGCCAGTGCTTTCCGGTGCTCCGCACAGACACCTTATTTCCAGCACCGGATCTATGACAGTCTGTCACATGGTGGTGCTGTCATGCTAATTTAGGTTCGAACACAACAACAGAGGTTTATTTTTTCAATTTACATTAACAATGACTAATGCCTGCCTCCCAAGCCATTCTTCTGGCTTTGGGGGCCTGGAATAGTCTAACTTGTCACACTTGTAGGAGTGTGAAGGTTAGAAGCTGTGCATGTACTGTCATTGGCAGCTGGCATGGGTTATGTGAGGTGCAAGCTGCTGTGGCCTCCCGACGAGAGCTCCAGCTCTTATCTTTTTTACAAATTAAGCACTGGGCTCTGTTTAATTTAGAAATACGTGTAGTTCATCTTATCTGTGAAAAGGTATCATTGCTGCCCCTTCATCCATCAGCACATTAATCGGTAAACGTTATGCACCACTCCAAGGGCAGCAAGGGCAGAGCAGCCAATGCTAATAAAGCCAAAGGATACCACTGCCTTCAAGTATTCTCCAGTTGTCTGGAGTTTTCACGGTAGGTATTCCGCTGATTCTTCCTGAATATTACAAATTTCTGTAATTAACATGTAGTTCCTTCATAACATGTGAACATAGTTGTAAGTAACAGGCCATATGCATTTGAGTTAAATCTGCGTAGTTAACATGCAGGCCTCGTTGAAGTTCTAAAATGAGCAGGGTTTGGGATTTTCGTCCTTGGTTTTTAAGTATTTTGGCCCTCATTCATTATTCAGTGGGTTAGCAGGCAAGTGGCTAGTGTGGTGACGGAAAACAAAAAATCCATGTCCATGGCGTGCTAGAAATTTCTGTGATTTTTTTATTTTTCCTGCTGTCCATGGTGATGTCACATTAACAGATACATGTACCTCGAGAGTAACCTCTTTTTAGGAAGAGGTGTGGTGCAGCGGCCAGAGCAGCTGACTTTGGAACAGGGGGCTCACAGTTAATCCCGGGGCAGGCAACAGGTTAGCCCAGTACCTTGTGACTCTGGGCAATAGCTCGCTTACCCTTCCTGACACCCCCCAGGACACCGCGCCTGAGGTAGCTGCGCGCTTTACAAATGCTGGTATTATTATCTTCTTGATTTGTCCAATTATATTTTTATGAAGCATTTGTTTGAATGGTCAACATTATTAGAAATGTATTCTTGTGGCCACGCAATCATACAAGCGACCCCTTTAAAAACACATCACTCCACATCCCTCAATGTACATGTATCCCTTAATGTAACTTACCTAAAGGTCATAATGGGCCCCCGTTCTTTAACGCAGCCCCTACTTATAGGGTGCCTTAGAGTCATACATCCATACCATTTGCACAATGGATGCACTGTGCTCCTAGAGGTGCTACAAACAGTATCATTGCGGCAACGTCTCCATCTGTGTCGGTTGCAGGGTCTCTTGGGCTTACTTTTGGAGTCGCGCTACGGTGCATGAATCGAGAAGTCAATGTCAGAAGCCTCCTGCAGGACACTAACCTGTATGAAAGTGACTGAAGGTGTGTCTGAGCTGAGTGAGTGGCCTACAGGCTTCACACTCAAGGATTCCTGCATAGCAGTGGTGTACCAAACTTGCTGCCTGAAGGAATAGCCACCCCCCCCCCCCCCCCACTTGGGGCATGGTCCGGGACTAATGAGCCAGAGGGGCTCTATTATCATGAGGCTCAAGTCCTGTGAGAGGCACATTACTCCTCTAAGTACAATACACTTCCCAATAGATTGCCATAGCTTGACACTCAGCTAGTCCAACAGCTTGACTAGCAGAGTAGTTATCCCCATCCACAAAAGGCTCTTTAGCTGACCCAAGGAACTGCATGCCCATTGGTCTTCTGGATGTGTCCTCAAACCTCTCAGTAGGATTCTTCTCCAAAGCCTAGATGCATATGTAGAGGATAAGAGAATATTATCTAGAGCAGGGGCCGCAAAGTATGGTCTGTGATGTGAGCGAGGGCCACATTGATGCCAGCAGGGTGGCCGTAGGGGGTCTGGGTAGGTCAGAGAATGTGTAAAGATGTCTAAATAAATGGTAATTAAATGGGCAAGCATTTATTTGCAGATTAATAAATGCTTGCTCGTTTATTTAACATTTTTTTCTGAATATTCATGCTCAGCTCCAGCTCTCAATGATGTATATCAAGAAAGTGTTCTAAAACTGAAACTTCGTTTCGATAAACAACCAAGCCTCATGGTTCTCAGGCACACGTTTTTCAAAAGGAAGCAATCAGAACCTGAGGACATTGATTCATATATCTCTGTTCTACGTAGCTTAGCTGCTGACTGTAGGTTCGAGAACTTCACGGACCAACTTATCAGGGATCAATTTGTATGTCACTGTAAGGACAAAAATATCAGACAAAAGTTACTAACAATGGGTGACCCCTCTTTGGATGTAACCAATAAATTAACTTACTCAAGACAACTACAGCATCCTGGTTCACTACTACATTTTACTGGAAACTGATCTTCCTTCAAAACCCAAGGAATGTAGAAGAAGGTATTTCTTCCTCTCAGCATTAAATCTGGATGCCCCTATAGCACCCAGATACGTTTCAAAGGCATCGTGCCAGACTTCCCATCTAATTGTTGGCTCACCTGGCTTATCAAGAAAAGCTGGAGGGATGACAGCGCTAGTGCATGCACAGACAGGAGACACTTCATGAACGACGCTGAAAGTGATGACGGGCGCTGGGGGATCTAAACAACAGTTCATGCTGGTGTTCACCAGGGGGAGCGCATGTAAAGGTCAAGATGGCCGCAAGCGGCCCCTGGGACGTACTTTGAGTATCACTGATCTAGAGAGTAGGGAGGTTTTTAAACTGGTAAAGCCAACATCGGACAATTGTTCATCCTTCAGACTCTGAGAAAGTACTAGATCATTTTACATTAGGGTATTCCAAGTATGAGAAGTTGGCCTGGCATATGCTGTCCACTAGTTATAGGGGACACCTTGCACCAGTCCAATTCGACTCTTAAGGTGATAGGTTAAAAGACAACCTTTAAAGAAAGCTATCCTAGTGGTAGCTGAGGAGAGCAGCCTTCAGGCTAAGTCTTGAAGGAGTGTTAAGCTTATTGTTTTACCATGGATAACCTCTTGAATGACCAAATGAAAGAGTAGTCCACACAGGTATATATTCAAAATATATGTATTTATTCTAAGAACAAATCCCACTAGTCTCTTGTGAGGCTGGAGGTAAAGATACAATTCAATAAAGCATTTAAACAACAATAAATAGCACTGGAATCACAGGGCCCCGGGGGGGGGACCAAACCATATATTAAAAAAGTGGTATAAGAACCACGACAATTCTGCAGACAGTGCCTAGGGCACTTAGGGTCGCCGGCCCCTTACGAAACCACCCAAGGTAGTGAGGAAGGGGACCTACGGGAGACGGGTGCAGTGTTTAAACTACAGTCAGGATCTCTATTACACCCTATGGGAAATGTCGCGGTTGGAAATTACAAGAATCTGGACACTTCTAGCAGTAGTTCAAATTCAGGAGCTTAGAGTTAAGCTTTTGGAGGGCCCACACCCACGACAGTACCGAGGTACCACTGTTACCTGCCCCAGGGAAGCCGGGTGCATAGGTCGTTTTCGATGTCGGGTCGCGATCTCGTTTTCAATGGAAAAAGGTGAAGAACTGCTGCTGGCGTGAAGCGTCGTCGATGTCGTGCAGATTGAAGATGTAGATCTTGAAGGAAAGGACCTGAAAGCAGAGGGAACAGAGTCTGGGTCACTAGCCAGTGACCAGGGAGCTCAGGAGAAAGAGCCCTTCAATGTCGGGTGCTTCCAGGTTGAAGACAGGTAGCTTGGATCAACAGCCACGGGGTCCAGGAGGCTTCAAGGAAGGCCAGCTTCTGGAGGGCAACTGTCCCATAAAGGATGAAGGCCGCTGCAGTGTTAGTGTCCGGATTGGATCCACTAAGCCTTGGCAACCGCAACCCACGCAAGGATCACGAAACAGCTACGGTGCAGACCCACGAGGTCTGAGCGAGGTCTCCAGCAAGGAGATGGTAGAGCAGGCCTGGAGCAACCAGGGGAGCCCTTTAAAGTAAAGATTGACCTCCGCTAGGGCCCACCAGTCGAGAGACAAGGGACTGCGGGAGGTGGCAATTTGGAGTGCGTAAAGATGAGCCCACGGGTCGCCGGAGCGGGCTGGAGCATCGTCCTTTGGCACAAGTAATGCTGAGAGGTTGGCTCAATGATGGGCTGAAGCACAACTTCCCCACTGGTCGGGGTTGTGTGCTGTGCAAGAGGTGGCCGGTGTACTGGGGTATTGGGGATCTCGGCACCCACAGGGTCCACGGTGCTGAGCTTTGCTGTGCACACTCACTGACCTCTGGGATGCTTGGAAACCCACCTCAGGGTAGGTAGAAGTCTTCGATGTCCGTAGGAGCAGTGGAGTTCCAACCGGGTCACTTGCAGTGTTTCAGGTGCCTGCCAAGCAGGGGGTAACTCCTTTACTCCAAGGGAGATTTCTTCATTCAGCTGTGCGGCAGCTCATCGAAGGTTCAAGTCTTTGAAGTCCAAGATTAATCTGAGGCTCTGGGGACCCTGCACCCACCTTTATCCAGAGATTAAGGGAATGTCTGAATCAGAGCCCACCAATGAGAGTTCAGGCGGGAAAGGGTGGCTAAACCCTCTCCCCTTTGTGTGTTTTCCCGCCTGGGCAGGGGACAAGATGCCCCTGAACCAGTTTGAGGCGGTGTATGCAGAAGTAGGCACTGGAGAAGCCTATGTGCAAGTCTGAAAGACATCCTATGGTGCACCCACCCAGTTCCAATCCACATAGTCTGTCTGGGGAGGTGGGAACACCTCCCTGCAACAAGATCCCCATTGTCCAGCTGCCGTGGCTGGAGTTCTGCCCAGCAACAGGCAGCCAGAGTCGTGTGGGTGGCGGGTAGCATCCATTTTGTACTACGTGTGCACTTTTAAATTGGTGTCTAAAATCTGCCGCTTTTACCATATCACCCCTCTAGCAGGGGGAATCATGCCCTCACTCCCATGGCTGGATTGGGGGTATGATTCCACGATGTTTGACACCAAACATGACATGGTTCTGTGCAGCCACTCTCAAGTTATCACGCTATCGCGATTACTTATAATGCGGTTAAGAGTATATGGTATGGCTGCACTACAAACAACCCAGCAATAGTTTTAACGAAGGTTGCAGAGGGGCCCTACTCAGGTAGGGGTTCCCCCTCACACATATCTCAGCACCCTGCCTTGTAGGATTAGCAAGGCCTGCCTTGGGGATGACCTATGAGGATATATGTGTTGGATGTAAGTGGGATACAGGATACCTATATCCTTGTAAGGGGTGCAAGCACCACCTTACCCAGAGTACAGTAGTGGTCTGGTGGTGTCAGTGTGTATGGCTGTCCCAGGGGTGGCACAATAAGTGCTGCAGCCCCTGGTAGGCCTCTGAGGGACCCATGCCCTGGGTACCTAGGGTACCATCTACAAGGGCTCACAGGGTGTCCTCAGTATCCAATTGGTATGTACCTAAAGTACTCACATCAGTTTAGAGAGAAAGCAGATAGGCTGGGGTCCTGGATAGCAGGGCCACAGCCTGGCTGGAGTCAGAAAACAGTCAAAACATCAGCAAAAAGTTGGGGGCAACTATGCAGTCGATGCCACTCTCCTACATAACCCCCCAAACGCAGGGACATTAAACTAACCTTGACCAGATGAGTCTTCATGTTCTAAGTGGAAATATCTGGAGAGACCATCTACATTGGCATGGTTTCTCCCAGGGCTATGTTCCACTGTATAGTCCATCCCCTGTAGGGAAATGGACCACCTGAGTAGTTTGGGGTTTTCACCCTTCATCTGTTTTAGCCATAGGAGGGGCTTGTGGTCGGTTTGAACAATGAAGTGAGTGCCAAACAAGTATGACCTCAGCTTCTTCAAGGCCCAGACCACAGCAAAGGCCTCCCTCTCTATGGCTGACCAACGTTTCTCTCTGGGGTTCAACAGTCTGCTAATAAAAGCTACTGGTTGATCCTGGCCCTCTTCATTCAGTTGTGATAATACAGCACCTACCCCCACCTCAGATGCATCAGTTTGAACTATGAATTCTTTGGAGTAGTTGGTGCTTTGGAGCACTGGAGCAGAGCACATGGCCTGTTTTAGGTCATCAAAAGCTTTCTGACAGCTGACAGTCCACTGAACCTTTTTGGGCATCCTCTTAGAGATTAAGTCATTTAAGGGGGTCACAGTGGATCCATATCCCTTTACAAATCTTCTGTAGTAACCAGTCAGGCCTAAGAAAGCTCGGACCTGAGTCTGGGTGGTTGGAGCAACCCAGTCCATGATGGTCTGGATCTTGCTCTGTAGTGGTTGAACCTGGCCTCCACCTACAAGGTGGCCCAGGTATACAACCTGACTCTGTCCTATCTGGCACTTGGTAGCCTTGATAGTGAGTCCTGCCTTTTGCAGGGCATCCAAAACTTTCCTTAGGTGGATCAGGTGATCCTCCCAGGTGGAGCTGAAGACAGCAATATCATCTAGATATGCTGCACTAAAGTCATCCAGGCCTGTGAGGACTTGGTTCACCAACCTTTGAAAAGTGGCAGGTGCATTTTTCAAACCAAAGGGCATTACAATAAATTGATAGTGCCCACCAGGGGTTGAAAATGCTGTTTTGGCTTTTGCAGATTCAGCTAACCTTATCTGCCAGTAGCCAGCTGTCAGATCACATGTGCGCAGATATTTGGCCGAGGCCAACTTATCTATGAGCTCATCTGCTCTGAGAATGGGATGTGCATCAGTCCTAGTGACTGCATTGAGTCCCCTGTAGTCTACACAGGACCTCATCTCTTTCATGCCACCCTGGGTGTGAGGTTTGGGTACCAGGACTACTGGGCTAGCCCAAGGGCTATCTGAGGGCTCAATAACTCCCAATTCCAACATCTTTTGGACTTATGTCCTTATGCAGTCCCTGACATGGTCAGGTTGCCTGTAGATCTTATTCTTCACAGGCAGACTGTCCCCAGTGTCCACTTCATGAGTGCACCAGGTGGTCTGACTTTGAGTCAGTGAAAACATATGTCTGAATGACTGGAGAACTTGTCTGCAGTCAGTCTGTTGCTGGGCAGTAAGGCTGCCTGCCAAGGCTACACCATCTACTGACCCATCATCAGGGTTGTGAGAGAGCAGGTCTGGGAGAGGGTCACTCTCCTCCTCCTGTCCCTCATCAGTTGCCATGAGCAAGCCCATGTCAGCCCTGTCCACATATGGTTTCAGTCCGTTTACATGAAGTACCCTGTGGGGACTTCTGGGAGTGCCAAGGTCCACCAAGTAGGTGACCTCTCCCTTCTGTTCCTATATGGTATGGGGTCCACTCCATTTGTCTTGGAGGGCTGCTGGGGCCACTGGCTCTAACACGCATACCTTCTGTCCTGGCTGGTACACCACCAGTACAGACTTTTGGTCATGCCAGGCTTTTTGCAATTCCTGACTTGCCTCAAGGTTTTTTGTCGCCTTCTTCATGTACTCAGCCATCCGGGAGCGGAGACCAAGTACATAGTCCACAATATCCTGTTTAGGGGGTTTGAGAGGTAACTCCCATCCCTCCTTCACTAGACAGAGTGGCCCTCTGACAGGGTGGCCAAACAAAAGTTCAAAAGGGCTGTAACCAACCCCCTTCTGTGGCACCTCCCTGTATGCAAAGAGAAGGCAGGGCAGAAGAACATCCCATTTTCGCCTGAGCTTTTCTGGGAGTCCTTTGATCATACCCTTGAAGGTCTTGTTAAATCTCTCAACAAGCCCATTGCATTGAGGATGATAAGGGGTGGTGAACCTGTAGTTAACACCACACTTCTTCCACGTTGCCTTGGGGTAACTACTCATAAAGTTTGTACCTTTGTCAGACAATACCTCCTTAGGGAACCCTACCCTGGAAAAGACTCCCAGGAGGGCTCTGGCCACCACAGGTGCTGTGATGGTTCTAAGGGGAATAGCTTCTGGGTACCTCTGTGGCATGATCCACTACCACCAGTATAAACCTGTGCCCAGAGGCTGTTGGTGGGTCAAGGGGACCAACAATGTCAATCCCTACCCGTTCAAAGGGAACCCCCACCACAAGTAGTGGTATCAGGGGGGCCTTTGTGGACTTACCTGCCTTGCCACTGGCCTGGCAGGTAATCCAAGAGCTACAAAAACTCTTACAGTCCTCACTCATTGGAGGCCAATGAAAGTGAGGGACAATTCTGTCCCAAGTCTTATTTTGGCCTAGGTGTCCTGCTTAGGGAATATCATGGGCTAGTGTGAGTAGGAAGCCCCTAAACTTCTGAGGTATGACCAACCTCCTGGCTGCACCAGGCTTGGGGACTCGACCCTCAGAGTAAAGGAGTCCATCATCCCAATATATCTTATGGGTTCCACCAGCATTCCCAGCAGCCTCAGCAGCAGCCTGCTGTCTGAGGGGTTCAAGAGTGGGGCAGCTCTGCTGCTCCAGGCTCAAGTCTGCCCTGGAAGGTCCCCCTGTCCCCAAGAACTCAACCTGATCAGGTTCAAGTTCATCTGAGACAGTTCCTTCTTCAGGTGTCAGATCCTCTTCTGCTACAAGAGTCTCTTCAGACTGACCCTGGGGGGAAGGCACTGCCTTACCCCTGCTACTCCTCCTCTTGGAAGGTCCTTGGTACATTTTTCCAGGATCCAAGACCTGTTCAGTTTCTGTCAGCTTAGCTTTTGACCTTGTCAGGGCAAACACTTCTGCAGGGATACCCAGCATTGCTGCATGGGTAGTCAGCTCCACCTCAGCCCATGCTGATGTCTCCAAATCATTTTCTAGCAAACATTCTACTGGTAGGTCTGCACTCACCACAACCTTCTTTAGGCCAGTTACCCCTCCCCAAGAGAAGTTAACAACTGCCAGAGCATGGTTAGTACTGACATTTCTCGCATTGGTCACTTGGTAAGTTTCCCCAAGTATGATTTGGCTAGGATCCACAAGGTCCTTAGTCACCATGGTGACACTAGCCCCTGTGTCCCTGTATGCTAGAGACTCCCTTCCATTTATCCTAGGATGTTGTTTGTATTTGCCCAGACCACTGGGACTCACAAATAGGGACAGGTCTCCATCACAAACTACCACAGCCTGAGTAGGTGTTCTGACTAGGCCAGAGTCCTCTCCAGATCCCAGGGTCAACCCTACTATACCCTTGTTCTGTGTACCACCACCTATAGCTGGACTAGGGGGAACAGGTGCCTTAGGGGCAGGTGTAGTGGTACTGGTGGAGTCTTTGGCCTTGTTACAGTCTGAAGTCCAATGGGTTTTCTGCTTACAGTTTTTATACCATGGCTTCCTTGGCTGTTTAGCTTTGTTAGATTGGGAATTTTCAGATGCTGCTTTTTGGGGGCCTGTTGAAGACTGCTGGTCTTCTCCCTTTTCCCCGCCCTTCTCAGAGTTTTTGGCATCTTCCTTTTTAGTTGCACCCCCCAAGGGCTGGACCTTTTCCTTGATCCTGGTTCTGACCCATTTGTCTGCCTTCTTTCCCAATTCTTGGGGAGAGGTCAGATCTGAGTCCACCAGGTGCTGATGCAATAGTTGATTCTGACAGTTATTAAGAATCTGCTCCCTCATGATGAGATTGTACAATCCTTGATAATCATTTACTTTACTGCCATTTAACCAACCTTCCAGAGCCTTGGTAGCACAATCTACAAAGTCTACCCAATCTTGATTTTGTGCTTTCTGGGTATCTCTGAACTATAACCTGTATTGATCAGTGGTTAGACCAAACCCATCTATCAAAGCACTTCTCAAGATATAATATTCATCTGCATCCTCTTCCCTAACAGAGAGGAGCTTGTCTCTTCCTTTGTCAGCTAAGGAGAGCCATAAGATTGCTGCCCACTGATCTACTGGGACCCTTTGAACTTTACAGGCCCTTTTAAGTGCAGTGATCCTTTTATGGATGCCATCCCCTGTCTGATAGGGGGGCACAATCTTATGCAGGTTCCTATGGTCAGGAGCTTTCTCTCTAACTCTAGGGGTATTATTACTGCCACCAGGGGTCTCTAGACCCCACTTTCTTGAAGCTTTCTGAAGCTCCAGGGACTCCCTGTCTAATGCTTACTGTTCTCTCCTGAGCTGAAGCTTAGCTTTCTCAAACTGGATCAGTCTGCATTTCCTCTCTTGGGAGGAGTCTCTTCTCTGAGAAGAGGCAGAGGTCCTTTTGGATCTCCCAGAATGGGCTGACTCCTCTGAGGGGGATCTGTTCCTTCTGTTTGGATCCACCCCTCTCCCATTAGGGATGGAGGGGGTACCCCTTGGGCCTCCACCTCCATGTATAGAGTGGTCTGTTTCTTCCAGGTCAAGTTCATTATCCTCTTCCTGGTCCTCATCAGAGTGCACCACCTTGGTGTCCTCTTCTGTGGGATGCCCACCCAACCTGTCTACCCCATCAGACACTAGAGTCTGCTTGAAGTCTGCAATGAGCAGAATTTCTCTGAGACGTTGTGTGTTGGCACCTTTGGTTGTCTTCAAATGTCTAGCAGTGCACATCTCCCTAAGCTCAGCAAAAGTGAGATTGTCATACCTGTCGACTGGGACCGTTGAAGGTCCTTCCAGGGCCTTATGGGCTCCTGATCCTGAAGACATTTCTAGTGTAGTGGATTGTTGCCTCTACCTACACTAGGTGTGGCCTACTGAACCCTTTCTTGAGTTGTAGTCAAGGTGTACCAAGCCTTCTACACACAACTCCTAAGTTCAATAGAACTTATTGTATTCTAAGCTGAGTTTATATGTACCTTTAGTACCAAAGTGGCTTTCACTTTAGAAATTCAATTTGTTATCTGGTAAAACAATGGCAAGCTTGAATCCAACCGCTGCACACCAATGTGAGAAGTTGGCCTGGCATATGCTGTCCACTAGTTATAGGGGACACCTTGCACCAGTCCAATTCGACTCTTAAGGTGATAGGTTAAAAGACAACCTTTAAAGAAAGCTATCTTAGTGGTAGCTGTGGAGAGCAGCCTTCAGGCTAAGTCTTGAAGGAGTGTTAAGCTTATTGTTTTACCATGGATAACCTCTTGAATGACCAAATGAAAGAGTAGTCCACACATGTATATATTCAAAATATATGTATTTATTCTAAGAACGAATCCCACTAGTCTCTTGTGAGGCTGGAGGTAAAGATACAATTCAATAAAGCATTTAAACAACAATAAATAGCACTGGAATCACAGGGCCCCAGGGGGGGACCAAACCATATATTAAAAAAGTTATATGAGAACCACGACAATTCTGCAGACAGTGCCTAGGGCACTTAGGGTCGCTGACACCTTACGAACCCACCCAAGGTAGTGAGGAAGGGGACCCACGGGAGACGGGTGCAGTGTTTAAACTACAGTCGGGATCTCTATTAAACCCTATGGGAAATGTCGCGGTTGGAAATTACAAGAATCTGGACACTTCTAGCAGGAGTTCAAGTTCAGGAGCTTAGAGTTAAGCTTTTGGAGGGCCCACACCCACGACAGTACCGAGGTACCACTGTTACCTGGCCCAGGGAAGCCGGGAGCATAGGTCGTTTTCGATGTCAGGTTGCGATCTCGTTTTCAATGGAAAAAGGTGAAGAACTGCTGCTGGCGTGAAGCGACGTCGATGTTGTGCAGATTGAAGATGTAGATTTTGAAGGAAAGGACCTGAAAGCAGAGGGGACAGAGTCTGGGTCACTAGCCAGTGACCAGGGAGCTCAGGAGAAAGAGCCCTTCAATGTCGGGTGCTTCCAGGTTGAAGACGGGTAGCTTGGATCAACAGCCACGGGGTCCAGGAGGCTTCAAGGAAGGCCAGCTTCTGGAGGGCGACTGTCCCACAAAGGATGAAGGCCGCTGCAGTGTTAGTGTCCGGATTGGATCCACTAAGCCTTGGCAACCGCAACCCACTCAAGGATCACGAAACAGCTACGGTGCAGACCCACGAGGTCTGAGCAAGGTCTACAGCAAGGAGTTGGTAGAGCAGGCATGGAGCAACCAGTGGAGCCCTTTAAAGTAAAGATTGACCTCCGCTAGGGCCCACCAGTCGAGAGACAAGGGACCGCGGGAGGCAGCAATTTGGAGTGCGTAAAGATGAGCCCACTGGTCGCTGGAGCAGGCTGGAGCATCGTCCTTTGGCACAAGTAATGCTGAGAGGTTGGCTCAATGATGGGCCAAAGCACAACTTCCCCACTGGTCGGGGTCGTGTGTTGTACAAGAGGTGGCCGGTGTCCTGGGGTATTGGGGATCTCAGCACCCACGGGGTCCACGGTGCTGAGCTTTTTTGTGCGCACTCACTGGCCTCTGGGATGCCTGAAAACCCACCTCAGGGTAGGTAGAAGTCTTCGATGTCCATAGGAGCAGCAGAGTTCTAACCGGGTCACTTGCAGTGTTTCAGGTGCCTGCCAAGCGGGGGGGTAACTTCTTTACCCCAAGGGAGATTTCTTCATTCAGCTGTGCAGCAGCTCATCGAAGGTTCAAGTCTTTGAAGTCCAAGATTAATCTGAGGCTCTGGGGACCCTGCACCCACCTTTATCCAGAGATTAGAGGAGTGTCCGAATCAGAGCCCACCAATGAGAGTTCAGGCGGGAAGGGGTGGCTACACCCTCTCCCCTTTGTGTGTTTTCCCACCTGGGCAGGAGACAGGATGCCCCTGAACCGGTTCGAGGCGTTGTATGCAGAAGTAGGCACTTGATAAGCCTACGTGCAAGTCTGAAAGACATCCTATGGTGCACCCACCCAGTTCCAATCCACATAGTCTGTCTGGGGAGGTGGGAACACCTCCCTGCAACAAGATCCCTATTGTCCAGCTGCTGTGGCTGGAGTTCTTCCCAGCAACAGGCAGCCAGAGTCGTGTGGGTGGCGGGTAGCATCCATTTTGTACTACGTGTGCACTTTTAAATTGGTGTCTAAAATCTGCCGCTTTTACCATATCACCCCTCTAGCAGGGGGAATCATGCCCTCACTCCCATGGCTGGATTGGGGGTATGATTCCATGATGTTTGACACCAAACATGACATGGTTCTGTGCAGCCACTCTCAAGTTATCACGCTATCCCGATTACTTATAATGCGTTTAAGAGTATATGGTATGGCTGCACTACAAACAACCCAGCAATAGTTTTAACGAAGGTTGCAGAGGGGCCCTACTCAGGTAGGGTTTCCCCCTCACACATCTCTCAGCACCCTGTCTTGTAGGATTACCCAGGCCTGCCTTAGGGGTGACCTATGAGGATATATGTGTTGTATTTAAGTGGGATACAGGATACCTATATCCCTGTAAGGTGTGCAAGCACCACCTTACCCAGACTACAGTAGTGGTCTGGTGGTCTCAGTTTGTATGGCTGTCCCAGGGGTGGCACAATAAGTGCTGCAGCCCCTGGTAGGCCTCTGGAGGGACCCATGCCCTGGGTACCTAGGGTACCATCTACAAGGGCTCACAGGGTGTCCTCAGTATCCAATTGGTATGTACCTAAAGTACTCACATCAGTTTAGAGAGAAAGCAGATAGGCTGGGGTCCTGGATAGCAGGGCCACAGCCTGGCTAGAGTCAGAAAACAGTCAAAACATCAGCAAAAAGTTGGGGGCAACCATGCAGTCGATGCCACTCTCCTACACCAAGTCTAACATGTTTAGATCTAATTACAACTATCAATAAAGTCAGTAACCACAGGCTTAGGCAAGTCTTGTGCATTTTGTGTTAAATGATCAGCTTTCCAGTCCTTTTCCTGTGTCCACGTGAGTGAAACCAGGGTGTCTTGTGGCCCCTGGTATATTTCTTAAATTTATTAATGAACAGGATAAGTGGCAGATCATCTCAAGAGATGATGTTGCTATGATAGAGGTTGCAACCACTTATGCTGTTCATTTATACTTGTGATGCCACCTTGATAGTCAGGACAGAAAATGAGATTCTGCTTCTTGTTTAGAGTTTTCCATTGTTTTATATGAAAGAGTATCTGCCTTTAAAACGTCTCCATATCCAAATAAGGCTGATCCCAGGCAACAACCTAAGCTCATAATTAGATCTGTTTATTAATTTTGTTATCACCAATCTCCCTTTTCTATCTTTTTTATGCAATGGCTAAGTGATTTTAGTAAGCTATTTCTGGCCTTTAATTTTATTCTATATTCACATATTAAACTGTGATTAGTAGAAAAGAGACAGTTAGGTTATGTTATCTGTATTTGTAAAGCGCAGTATCACCCGTAAGGATGTCCTGGTGCTGAGCAGGTGTGTGGGACTAGCCCTGACTATGGTAGGTTGATTATTAGAAATGCCAGGTCTTCAAGAAGAGAGGAGAAGGAGGCTCTGATGTGGAGTGGGAGGCCGTTCAACGCTTTAGAAGCCATGGAAAAGAATGCCTGTCCCCCTGATCTGGTTCTGTGTATGCGTGGGATGTGTGCGAGTAGAAGTCCTGCAGCTGAGGTGTCTGGGTGGTTGGTGGAAGGACATGTGACTGTTCAGGTAGATGGGGCCTAAGTTGTGCAGTGCCTTGAATGTGTGTGTGAGGAGTTTGAAATGAGCACGTTTGTGTATCTGGATCTAGTGGAGCTCCCTGAGATGTGGTGTGAGATATGTTCTGTGCGGCAGGTTGAGGATGAGCCTGGCTGGTGAGTTCTTGATGACTTGTAGTCTTCTACTGAGTTAATTGGTGATTCTGTGTTTGCTTAGTTTAACTTGCAAGTGACTAGGGAGTGAGTGAGAGTTTTTCTAGTGTTGCTCTGCAGCATCTTCAGGGTGTGGAAGCAGGATGTAGTGTCTGCATTGACTTGTGCGGTCATGTCTAGTTTGCTGTAGATGATTATTCTGAGATTCCTGGCATGGGTCCTGGGTGTGGGTGTGAGTCTGAGTTCGACCGGCAACTAGTTGGAGTCCCATTGTCAGGTGTTCCTGCTGAAGATCACTACACCTGCCTTGTTGGTGTTGAGCTTAACACAGTTGGCTTTCATCCGAATAGTACACTTTACTCCGCATGCATTCACAACGCGTGCCATTACCCCACATTTTTTACTCCGCAAAATCTTTTACAACACAATTCATTACAACGCATTCCCCATTCCAACACAATTTACTAATCTAACTCCACCGGGGCATTGCTTTGAGGAATGCATTGTAATGGTTTGCGGTGTAAAGCCCTGCGTTGTAAAATATTTTGTGGAGTAAAAGATTCAGGGTAATGGCATGTGTTGTAATGCATTTGTCGTAAAGGATGTTTACCTTTCATCCAGTTAGTTAGTGACTTTGGTCATACAGGCAGTGAACTTGTTTCTTGTGTTGGGGGACCTGTCACAGAAAGAGTATGAGTTGCATGTTGTCAACGTATGAGAGGATATTGAAGTTGTGTGCATGGATGACATTGGCCAGAGGGATTATGTATGTGTTGAATAGGCTGGAGCTATACGATGAACCCTGAGGCACCCTGCGGATGAGTTTGCAGACTTCTGAGGAGTAAAGTGAATGGCTGACAGCAATGGACTCAATATGTTGCTAAGATGATCAGTTTACAGTGTTAAACAAAGGAGGTGTAAGTATTTGTGTTTTTAACGTTATATTTACACCCATAGTTTACTATGCATTTATTTATGAATGTCATAATTACTTGCATTTTTGGCTCTATTTATAGCGAACTTCACACGAGGTATTCTATTGTGGACTCCGCTCCCCAGGATACAATTTGAAATTCTTTGGAATTGTACTAAGGCGCTTATTGAAAAAAAATTTGTCAGCTGTGACTAGTTTTGATACTGTTAAATAGGAGGTATGTAACCTTGGCAACGCCCATAGAAGTGCTGGCATGAGGGTGGGTGCCATCGCTCGCCTTTTCACTTTGCACTTTGGCATTTGCACTTCATGCATTTCCAATAGTAAATGCAGAAATCCGTTGGCATCAAAGTGGAATTTGTTGTGTCTCTTGTGCTGCTTTCAGCCTGTCCAGTCCCTTAGACAGCAAGTGGTGTCCAGGGTCCTGGATGGGGTCCTCTCTGCCCTCAGGGGCGGCTTTAGGGAAGTGCGACTGGTGCGGCCGCACTGGGCGCTGACCTCAGTGGAGCGCTGTGCTTAGCAATATCTTATGATAGGAGATATGAGGGGCACTGTTGCAGGTAGTAGTGAGAGAATCCGAGGAGTGGTCAGGGACGTGGGGGTGCCAAAAGTGATTGTCGCACCGGGCACCACCAGCGCTAAAGCCGGCCCTGCTGCCCTGCACGACATGGCCCAGTTAAGGTGAAATAATTCGTTTTTAAGCCACCACTGACGCCTCTGCAGGGTACCTCTCTGGCTCCTTGGCTCGGGTTCCACTGGAGCCTCTATAAAATCTGTGACGACTTTAATTGGCCCTTATGCGATGGGACATCGAAGAGGAAGTTATAGCCAGGGATCTAGTATACACGTCACCCACCCTATCTACCACAAAACCTTTCTCAGTCACTGCCAAAATGTCGCCATATTGACCTGAGACTCAAAGACCTTTGCAATTTGGTATTTCACCTTTTAAAAGTCTGCTATTTTTCGCATTAGAAGGTCTAGATCGCTGAAAAACCTTGACTACGCCAGGACTCCATTTGGCGCTTCTGTTAAAATTCAAAGGTGAATGAAGCAGGGTGGCCGGGTCTCCCCGTGACGTACTGTGCTGGCTCTCCATTGCCCTTTCTTGCCTGGGCCCTTGAGTTTACAGTAAATCCATGTTTATACAAAGGTGCGTGAAATATAAACCTCTTTTGCTCTTCAAACACCACAAGGCGAGCCGTGCAGCTGCAGGAGTTATATTTCAGCCACGGCTCTGAAACGTAACCTGAGGTAACGTTTCCCTCGGAGGCCTGAAATGCCTCGAAACTTTACTCCAGACGCGGTGCCGGCTTAGTGACTTTGCTTGATGTGGCCTGTTTTACCCCTGTGATCACGAGGCAGGGGTGACGGAGTCTCTTTGTGCACGCGCACTCATGCTCGTCGTTCCCTTGCCCTCAGCGCCTCGCTCATCAAAGGAATGCAAGGCGCTGGTCATGCGGAAGGAGGCTCGGGTCGTGTAAGTGAAACAGTAAGCGCGAGGCCTGTGTGTGTCCTGAGGAGAAAATAACACGGGGTCTACACACAACCGATTAGATTTAGCCGCACTTCCTATCATCTTGTTAACTTCATAAGTGGGATACTGGCAGCTTGTTGTAAGTTTATTTGTTATTAAAGCTGATGGAAAACAGTTCATGAAGTACATGCTGGGACAGGAAAAGCGGGCAACCATCCCTGTGTTTGCATTCCCAAATAAGACATTTTATTGGACTTGGTGATGTCTTGAAAAAAAATCCCATTTGGAAACACATTCTATAGAACTGGGGTTTTAGGAAGCTGGCAGTGGTCCTATGGTTGCGTAAGGTACGACTCTGGCGTGGCTCTACAAGGTTCGCTTTCCCACCCACGAGCGACACGGGTGAACTTGGTTCAATGAACCAATGATAAATGTGAAAGATTATTGTAGCCCCGCAGCACACTACTCAATGTGTTACTGAAATACAGTTACTGCTTTTGGGTTACTAACAATCCCTATGAAGGGATCAGGGGCACCGTGATAACAGCAACAAACCTATTTCGATATTCATAATATCACACACACACAATCTGCGCTAAGAAGAATGAATACTTTTAAGTAGAAGTATTTATTACTACAGGAACAAACTGTTTCTCAGTGCCCCTAAAACAACTACACAGAGTATTATAAAAACAGCAAGAAGGCATGTTATGAATAGCGAGAATAAAATGAAAATTTCTAACATTGTTAAAATGTCATCTAAAACCTAGCACCCTGCATCTACTTCTATGTGCTATGCTTACAGAGCATGGAAGGCAGAGCAACTTGCAGTCTAGAGTTTCTTATGGGGAAGATACGCTCTGCATGCCTTGGTGACGGCAAACGCTGCCTTTATCAGCGGAGGTGTGAAGACAGTGGGGGTCATTACAATGACGGACGGACTTCAGTCCACCTGCCATCGTATCGTATTTGGGACCGCCCACCTACAAGGCGGCAGTCCCACAGTACGAATTACAATGCGACCGCCACCGAGGCGGTCGCATTGCATATGGTTTGCATTTTGGCGGGAAACATTCAAATACATAGAGAGGGTCCCTAAGTATTTAGTTAGATTTGGAGAAGAATCCAGGGAAGGATACTAGTAACATAAATCAACATGAACTTCTCCAAAGTCCAAATATGGAAACAATACTTTTATAATATAAATAAAGGTACAATACGTCAGACCAGGGTGATTTATAATTTATTAATCTTAGATATGAAAATGCGTTTTTTAAATTTTTTAACATATAAAATAGTGATATTTAACCCCTTAGGTGCTCATGACGGAATGGTTCCGTCATGACCCACGGTTGAGCTGTGGTCATGACGGAACCATTCCGTCATGACCACGCCCGCGCAAGATTCCGTCAGCACAGCGGCGGAATCTGCGCAGCATCGAAGGGGTTAACAATGATATATGCATACAATTTGTGAGCTCCACATACATAGAAAGACAAATAAACCATATGAATACACTGAGAATAGAGAAAAAGTTCGCAAAAAAGGACAATGACATTCAGTCATACTAAAGAAAAATATACAAATCAAGACATCAACCACAGAAAAGTCATGAGGTCCTAAAATGTAATTCATATTGTAATAACAGTTATAGTGCAATGTTAAAAAATTCTGAAATTATATTTTATAAAACAGAATTATATGTAGACAGAAGTGCCCGACGCACGTTTCGGAAGTTAGAAGTCGGTGTAAACGGGTGGTGCACCCTTCATCAGGGCGCTGTCTATATATTTAACTCTGTGGCAGCTGCAATCCAATCTGGACTTATTCAAAAGTTTGTCAGGTTCATCGGCCGAATGCAGGCCGCCGACGCAACACAGCCCCGTATTCTTGCCAGATCTTTATGGCTACCTAATCCTAGGATTATGCCTATAGTCATCTGCAGCTATGTATTTAACAGTCTATCTTCAGCCATTTGTGGGCCCTTTACCTTGATTGTGCCCTGCTCTTCTCAGCGGATTGCCACCATATTAAACGGATTCAATTGAAACTGAAATCAAAGAACACTCTATCGGGTGATGGGGTTGTGCCCAAGAGATCAAATGTGAGGCCATTATTGAGGCACCTGCGCCCACTGACAAAGAACAATTTATCTCTTTTGCTGGTATGTGTGAGTATTAGAGTAAGTTTTTAGAAATCATTGCTACCTAAATGGAGCTGTTGAGAGAGCTAATAAGATGGAAAGTTGTATATGTATGGACTGAAAGACAATAATCGACATTTGAAAACATAAAAAAAAGAAATTGTGGAAGCTCCTACATTAAGACCATTCTGCATGAGGAAGGAATGTATATTCACAGTAAATGCGAGTATGTATGGGATAGGTGGTATTTTATCTCGAAGTGGCACGAAGAGTGGAATGTTGCGTTTGCATCTCACACTTTGAGTGAAACGAAATGTAGATTGAATTCTTTAAGGAAGTGTTTGCCAGGGAGGGTTGTCCCTCTGTTTTGGTAACAGACAATGGTGCCAATTGACATCTACTGAAATGGAATCTTTCCTTAAGCATTGTAACATCAAGCAAGTGACAGCTGCATTATATGAACCTCATGAAAATGGTCAAGTGGAAAGGTTCAACTGTGTGAAGGGTTATGCGTAGAGGCACATAGATAAGGCGGAGTTTGGAAAAATACCCTGAGAGAAAAGCTGTGGATGTATAGCATAACTCCCCACACAGTCACATAACTAAGTCCTTTCAAGCTACTTAAAAGAAGGGATCCTGATTCCAGTTTGTGTCCCTGGTGGTTCAAGAAAAAGTGTGGAAGAGGTGAAGAGAAGTGTGATGTAAAAACTGTGGCAGAAGAGTGAGGAAGAAACTGCTAAATGGAGAACAAAGGCACATGATATGAAAGTTGGAGATTGGGTGGGAAAGTTAAAACCAAGATTCATAAACAAAAGTCTTATCAAAATTTGGAAAAGCAATGAAGGTACTTAAAGTGTTCACTAACTGTGTGGTTACCCAAAATGGTAAAATATGGAATGTGAAAAGAGTAGCCAAATGTGCTGAGGCGAGTTTCAGCAGTCACAAAAGGTTTGAGGATGAGGACACGAGAGAGGGTGATGAAGGATTTTGATGAGATTTGCATTCAGGGACGAGAGTGATGGGTGCAATGAGTGCATTGTGTTACCTGACAATTTGGAAACTAATAGGGTTCTGTCAATAAAGATTCTGTTGCTTCAGTGGTCAAAGGGGAGAGCAGGATGAGACAGTCACCTGGTAAATTTGCTAATTTAGTCAAATAGAAATGTTATTAGCTAAGCTGTAGTTATTGTGTTGGAGGGTTTTAACCTGTGTGTATTTGTTTATTTTAATTGTTTTGGTATTTGCAAGAGTTTATTATATTTTCATCTTCTTCTTGTTGAGGGAGATATGTTATATTTGTTACCATTATCCTTGCACATGCCTTTATTATGCTTTGGATTGCGTTCTGCATTCCATGAGAATGTTTAGTCATGGTATGCAGAAGGCACTCCAGTTGGCACTTGGATGAATTGCTGTTAAGTCACTTGCTGTGCTGCCCCAATAAACCCATTTCTTACTTCAATTCCGGATTGGATTATTCAACAGAAGAGTTCAGTTTTTTGGAACTGGTGGTTTTAGACGAGATCCTCGCTGTTAAGTTGCCGAGGATCAGCTTTCCTTCAATATCTCGGGGTGTGATTAGCAACAAGGACGAGGTAGAGATGCAAGTTCCACCTTTGGAACCGAAGTTTAATCTTATTCTCTGTGGACGAGTCCATTCTCCACAGTTATATGATTGTAGGTGTCAAACGCAAAAAAGCATTTTTCACTTGGGTCTTCTGGAGCTGAAATACTGCCCTGTTTGGCGCCCCCTGCTGGTAGGCCTCATCTATGGATGCACTGACCCTGTATATTCAGACGCATATAATGCCTGGTCTATCTTTTGAACTTGTCCATGTGATAGAGAATAATTATGCAACCACAGTACTGTCAGTTGCACAATATGAGGGTTAAAGAAACAGAGGAGTGTGGGTGATGTGTCACAAAAACACATTAACCACAGTCTTGTACATCACAATATTGCGAGTGAACTTATCGCTAGCATTCATTAGAATTCTATTTGATGCTTTTAGTTAAATGTAATAATTGTCATCTAGATAGCAAAGTGGTGTTTAAAATAATATTCATAACTCAAGCAAACGAGACTGATGCACATTGCACAGGCATGTCTTTGGTGTTTCGGGTGGGGCGTGAGACACATCTGTATCATGATAATCTACGCATGTGGTTTTATGGTTACAACCATTTACACGAGCTGAAGTCAGTAGCTGCGCCTTAATGCACCGCTTTGTCTTCCTTGCCTTCTATAGCTCATTTTGTGGTCTGTTGAACACGAAATATGCTCCTACAAAAGCAAAGACGATTTTTGTGTTTTTCTTTTCTGTTCCCTACAGACCGCACTGGTGGATCGCACACCTTCAAAAAAGTACAGAAGCTGTAGCTGTCTGTGAAAGGATTTGCTGATAGCCAGCCCCTGTGCCTCCTAAGCACTTTTTAGTTCTGTTTTTTTTTCCGACAGAGCAATGCTATATTGTGTCAAGCATGTTAGAGAATAGCAGACTCTCACCTGTTTGATAACATAAGTCTGGCCCATTATGCATTTTATTTCTTCCAAACAAACATCAGAATTATACACTATTCTGTCATCTTATTTTTATTTTTTACTTTTCATACTTATTTATTTTTTTGTAGTTTAAAACTGCAAAAACAAGGAGGTCGTCAGACGACTGTGCATGGTATTTTGAGAACATCCTGACGGAACTATTTCCAGGCACGATAGGTAGGAAGATCTCGGTAACGAAGCGCATTTTCCTATGCAGATTTACGAAGGTCGAACTTTGCCCGTATGGTCATAAGGCAATCACAGAGCCAGATTCTTTAGGACCAGGAAAAACCTTGGAAAGTCTCAGAGGCAGTGTCTGAATACCTTGGGGAAATCACACGCACCTGGATGGGAAAAGACTGTGGGCTTAGGTGTGTGGTAGCATCATGCCTGTTGACCCTCCCTTGCAGCTTGGGCAAGAACAGAACAGTCTTATTTATCCCACTACTGAGATGCTGCAGGGCCAGTAAGTCCAGATGGCACCAGATGCTCTGAGAGGCTCATTGTCCGGTGTGCGCATCCATTAGACACTCTGGGTCACTGCACATGATGAGGCCCAGCCAGGACTTGCTGACACAGCAGCATCTGCTCTCTGTAGATCTTCACTCCAGGTGCAGCAGCATAGAATCTAGAACACTTAGTACCAGGGTTCTCATGTACCTTCCACATTTCCAGAATCACTGTCAACGGGAACAACCAGCCAATGAAAAGACAGGCTTCAGAAACCAATGGGGATTTGATCACCTTCACTGAGCTGTCTTCTTGTCAGAAGATTAATTTTCAGTAGCACTCCACCTCAATCATGCATGGAGAACTTATCCTGTGTACTAGAAGAATTTCATGAGATCACTGAACCGCTTGACTCAGTGGACAAAAATTGAGCAAGAAGCCAGTCCTCCTTCTTAGCTCATGGACAGTTTCAGGTGAGGCCATGCAGTTCTTTGATCCTCCAAGAAGCCAGATCCTCTCCCAGATCTCTATCCAACTCAGTGAGCTATGCTGCATATGGATGTGCTCTAGTCTAAGTGGATGATCACCAGAACAATAGTGGAATGGATAGATTCTTCCACTGTATATTGTGGGAACTCGGCAGCCCATCGAAGTGCTGCCTTGGCAGAAGGAAATAAATCCAGAGTCCAAAGTAGGGACAGCAGCTCCAGACTTTCTGGCCTTCCCAAGTGACATGAGATAAGTCTATACCCACTGAGAGATGATGTCCTTAGATGACACTTTAAGACAGTCCATGCCCATGCTCCCATAGTAATCAGTCTCCCTCACACAAGCGCACATAAATTATATACTGAAATGAGTCTCATCCATTCAAGTTTTCCTAACCCTGTTTCTTAGACACCAAAATAAGCAGGGTTGCTATATCTTAATGGCTGATGATCATTCTGATCCACTCCTTATCATCCCTCTCAATCAATCTTTTTTTTGCATTTCTGTGATTTGAGGAGAATAGTGAGATGAGGATCAACAGTCCCTCCTTTTGATAACCACCTATAATGAGAGACTTCCAGCAAGAAGTGTAAGGTCAATGGTTGACTCATGAAGGAAGTGAAGAATTGGAGATTTTCGCAGCTAATAATCTGCACTTTTACTCCTTCAAGAAACTCTGCATCTATTTTGTGATGTCTAAAAAGCTGATACTTTCACTATAATGACAACAAGTAAATGATGACTTTATTATCTTTATGCAGGATTATTAAAAGCAATGAATTATCTGCTGAAAATGACCACACTTGTTAGTAGCGCTTTTTTGGCAGTTTCTCAGTCTCTCATTTTAGTATCCATACCAATAATCTACTGGGCTTGTCACCCTGCCTGTGTAATCACTCATGATAATCTCTCAGTGTGAGTTTATCCACTCTGTCCCATATCTCGCCCAGAACTCTCTTAGCATCTACCAGTTCCGCATGTACCCCTTGGCAAACTCCTCTGGCCACTGCAGGGTCGCTATCATTTCCTCCTGTATTCTTGAGTCTCTCTACAATTGCTGCTTAATACCAAGGACTTTATTCATACATTCTCCTCTCAGTGCCACCTTCAGTGCTTCCCATTCATTTGCTCTGGTGGTCGTGGATCCCAAGTTGTTGTCGAGGTAAGCAGTCACCATGTCACGCAAGGCCTTCCTGAACTCAAGATCTAACAGGGCTCCAGGCGGCATTCTCCAGAGGGAGGTCCTGCCATCCATTCCCACTCCTTCAAAATCCACCAACAGAGGTGAAAGATCCAATAAATAACAACCTACGCATCTAGCCACCTCGACCCAAAGCAGGACCACCCCGGTTCCTAAAACCCAATTTAATGGTCTATAGTTATTGTGTGTCAGTGATTGGCCTGAGTATTCCACACTGGTTGGGTGCCACATCAACATCAAGATGTCTGTGCTCCCCTTATTCTTCATTACCTGTCACAGATCCGCAACCATGCCATGTTCCTTGTGGTGCTTCATGGGGAACCTATCCAATGTCCCATCTAACACACCCTTCCATCGATCCTTCTCTCCATCAGAGCCCTCTCCACAGCCCACAGCATTGGAACATCCTTGTACTTGGTCAACAGGTCCTGCACCTTGCAGTAGATATCTTTATCATTGCGACTTGGTGCATAAATATTAAGGATACAGAGATCTTTACCATCTAGTGTTCCCTGCAAAACAATGTATTGGTCCTCTAAATCAGCTCTGAGTGAGTAAGCCGGAAAGGTATGCCAAGGGCCACCCAGACAGACACCCCTCTAGCATAGACTGAGTACAAGGAAGAGTGCAACTGCCCCCTCCACTGCTTTTTTAATTTGATCTCCTGCAGGCAAACTATAGCCATCAAATGTCTCCTAAAAAAAGACAACATGGGTAGTGCTTGACATAGCCATGAAGGCCCCTGACATTCCGCATAAGTAGTTTATATTGGCTAGTCATTTATGCCGGTTTGACTTCCCTCCTTGATGCTCCGTCCCACCCCTCTCTCACTAGGTGCAGTATGCCCATCTGGCCACCAAGTTTCTTCCCTAACAAGTACTCGTGAGCACCCTGTGACAAAAATATCCTCATCCCAACAGCAAACATCATCATTGTCCAAGTCCAAACTATCCCACCTCAGATAAACACTAGTTAACTTTAGAAAAATGTGCTTGCCCATCAGACTTGGCAAAAATCTTCTTTTAGTACCACCCCCGCCCCCAAACAAAATTACCACTCAGTATAGAGAAGACGCCCCATATTTCTTATCAGGCGCGTTCAACACCAACTAACTTACACAACACATGGGAAAAAGGAAGCCCTCCTCAGGGCTCCAAATAAAAACCGTTAAGGCACTACTAAGGGCCCCCTCCAGTTGCCCTTACTTACCCTATCATAAATACCCAATTACTCATGCAGGTAAGGTCAATGTCATACCACATCAGAAATGACCAATTAATATGGTCATAGTAGTTCCAGTCGCACTGGCACTTCCTTTCAGTATGGCCACTCTTCCATCTGCTGAGAATTCCCAACAGTAGAGGCATAACTACTCTGGTATTACCGTTATGTTTAAGTCGTGTGGTCCATGTTTCCGTCTGCCATGCGCCTCACCCATGTGGACTTGGCATCAGCCGTCAGGACCTCTACCATCAAGATTTCCATCTCTCCTCTCAGTGTTCCATTCTCATGAACTACCACATGTAGCATCAAGCATCCCAAGACATCATTTGCGTCAGGGAATCCACATCCACCGCTTCTCTCTCCTCCAGTGGCCTCTCCACTCAGGCGATACCAAAATGTCTCATGGGCGGCAAGAGGCACCTTGTCCCAGAGCTCTATCCAAGCCCATACCTCATCTGGTTTCTCAAAGAAGTTAGTTTTACGGATTTGCTCTTACCAAGAGCCAAGCAGGATACATCAGCATATAAGAGGAGTCTATTGTGTTGAGCTTTTGCTTTACGTCCAAGCATTACTTCCTCTGGGCCTGCACCTTTCAAGAACAGTTTGGGTATATGGCTGTCCTATTATTCTCATAGTACACATCTCCAGAATTTCTGGGTGCTCTTATGAAACAGTTTCGGTCTCTGTAATTGAAAATCTGGGCTATCAGCGCCCTAGGAGGAGCTCCCGAGGTCTGCCACGCCATCAAGGCTGCATGCGCCCCACCAACAGAAATCATTACAGAGAGCTCCTTTTGTTATAATCCAGTCTTCAAGAAAGCGTTCCACTGACGTGCCCTCAGCTCTCTCCAAGAAGCCCAGGATGTGCAAATTATTCCTTCGGGAGTAACCCTCAGCATCCTCTGCCCTGTTTTCTAGGGTCCTTGTTGCCGTAATCAGTTTGGTCATTTGTTGCTTGAGCATTTTCAGCTCTGTGCATAGGTAAGTAATCGTATGTTCGGCAGTCATAACGATATCAGCCACATTCTGTAGATCACTGCCTTTTAGACTGACCTCAATGGAGACTGTGTCAATCTTCCCTTCCAAGGCTGTGTATGAACCATATATAGCGGCCAAAAGTTCAGCTCTTGATGGCTTCTCCTCCATTTCTGACAGGTATTCTACTGTTTCAGTGCCTGCCTGTTTGGTGTTTCTCAGAGCGGACCCCTGTAACGTTGTATATAGGGTAATAGTATTGCCCGGCCGGGCTCTACGGCCTTTACCTATCGCAGACACTGCTCTTCCAACAGGGGACCAGAAGGAAACATAGAGCCACTGCCAGCCTGCACTCCAAATCAGGGGCCAGTGACTTTAACTGCAACAGTGTCCCAGCATTCCCCCCAGCAACGGCTCTCTCAAAAAGGAGGCGGAGGGAATTACCTTGTCAATGGTTGCACCCCAGGGAAATGCAGCACCTCTGCCCAATCAATGCCCAGCTCAAGTAATCACAGGCACAGTCTCACTCCACAGTGTCTCCCAATCACCATCTGAGGGCAGGAAGGGTGGCCTTCATGCCTCTCCTCAGCGTCACCCTCTGGGTCTTTCAAGAATTGCAACTTGTAAAGTCAGCAGGCAATGCAAGTCTCTGATGGTGGGCCCGATCTTCCTGGACTTTCGGTCTGTCCCAGTGCCCTGAGCATCTACGATTTTAGTGGTGGGGAACAGCAGTCTCCGCTAGTCAGGTTCCAGTCACTGCACCCAGCAGCTATTCTCTTAGGCTCCCTGGCTCCAGGCCCTCATCCAACAGCAATACTCCACAGGTATGCTCCATAGGCCAAAACCCCAGCACATCACCGTGGCCCCCAGAGCACCTGTCTAGGACCCCGTGTTTTCATCTGTTGTGGGGCTGAGGATCTCCAGCTCAGTCCTCAGGCACCAGCCTCCATATATATCTCCTTCGGGCCTCTAGGGCCAGCTGATGAAGCCACCATCCCCTAATGCCACACAGGGCCCCTTACTGGCAGGCAAAAGGGGTCCCTCTCCTCCAGCATCTGGCCATGAGACACCAATCTGAAGTCATCGCCTGGAAGATCAGGGGGCGTGGTCACACCGGTGTCGAAGTTGGCCGCACAGCGCTGAAACCCCAGCAACCATAGCCCAACAACTGTAGTTTACAGGCCCCAACCCTATCCCTCCATATTGTCCATGCTTTCCTCCATCGGCGTCTTCCAAACTGTAGAGAAATTTGTGTTTCTGGCCATGATGTGAGGGACTATGGCAGGGGACTCCTGGGTGCACAGAATTGACCTGGCCCACCTTGGAGGCCCCACAGCAACAGGGGTCGTGGGCGAGCATGAGAATTGGGCTATCGAGCCCTGTTGGGCCTTTGGCAGTACCCCTGGTGACATCTGGGGCCCCCAGCCCACTTTGGTGGCGACCCACTGCTGCTACTGAACTGCTGCCAACTGTGGGGGAGGGCCTCAGTGGAGATCGCCGCACATGTGTCCTGGTGGTGAAAACGGCTGGATCTGAAGTTGGCACTGCCCGAGGGCATTCCCCAGGAGTGCCACGATCCCTGTGCTACCTCCCACGACCCTTACCTGTTGTGGATGTGGCTATGTGGTCTCTGCAATTCTGATGAGTGCATCTGGGCCTAATGGGGGCCTATACTCCTGCGGGTATTGGCTAACAGATCGGGCCGTGGCGCGAGTACCCTCAATTCACTGTGTCCCTGCTGGGCAGCCTTCGTTAGCCCCCACGATACCCATAGCGCTTATGGCTGGGCGGATGTTGCCCGCGCTACAATTGCTGCGAGAGGCTATACCTCGCTTGACCCTTGGCGCTGCTGGCCAGCGCTGTGCCTGCTGCTGTGGCCATCCCACTCCTGTCTGCCCCAGGGTGTCTCCGTCTGGCTCCTCAAGTTTGTCAAGAATTGAAGGGCACACATTGGTGGGGGCCTGGTACACCCTGGGACCTCCCAATACTGCATCTACTGGACACATAGCATACCTCAATACCACACTCTGAACTGCTTGTGGCTCGTGCTGACCTCCACCTACCTCAGATTTTGTAGACAAATTATAGTATTGGGCCCTGTTTGATAACCGCATGCGCTCACTTAGCTCTACTGCACAGTCTGCTGTCTCCTCTTGAGTGCTGGGGTTCACTGTGTGGGGGTTCTATGCAGCTGGCCCAGCTATCTTTTTGCCATCAAATCTGACCGACATCCCCTGCTGTCCCCCCAACCGCCACTATGGAGAGGGAAGACCCCAGGCAGCTGAAATGAAAGGGCCAGGCTGTCTGATAGTCTCGAATCAATGTCTGGCACGGAGGAGCGGTGATCCGACCCTACCACTGAGGAACATCTTACGGGAACCAGTGACATCATAGTGGAACAATGCGCTGGGTTCCGCTCCATTGATGCCAAATTCAATACCTTGACATCACACCTAGATAGCATGGGGGAATGAATTTAACAACATGGAACCAGTCTAGATGGCACAGAAGAATGTATATTGGGCCTAGAGGACAGAGCCTCTTCTCTCGCAAAGCATCCGGACAAGAGGGAATGGCTCCTCAAAAATGAAAACCTTGAAGCGAGATCACGCAGGAACAATATCCGCATTACTGGGATAGTGGAGACCACCAACATGGGATGGCAGGACCAATTTGTGGAGCATCTCCCTTTTGAACCGTTCGAACGCCAAAACTTCACAGATACTTTTGTGGTGGAACGAGCTCACTGATCGATCGCCTTCTCGTCCCATCATTGCACTTTTAGTGAATTTCAGGGACAGAGACACAGCGCTCAGGCTGGCCCATGAGCAGGGCCTGTTGCATTATCAAGGATCTGGCATCTCTTTTTACCCAGACTTCACACTAATGGTACAGGAGGCGCGCCTCAAATTCCAAGATGTCAAAGCTCTTCTCCGAAAGAAAGGTCTTAAGTATGGAATGCTGTATCCTGCTAGCCTTCACGTGCATGATGATGGAAAGGATGTTTTTTTGACTCCCTGGGTGAAGAGCTATCCTTCTGCAAGACTGTCAACCCTGGTGGTGCCCCGTCGCCCGGACAAAATTATCCAGTCTCTTATTACCTATTATCACGTATCAGTTTTTTGCTTCATATGGGCTCCATGGACTGTAGTGCTGCCCAACCTTGTGATGTATACCATATCATGTTTCTTGGGTTTCATATTAGCTTGTTGATTTCTAAGAGATTTACTGAGCATGTGCTTTGTGGGGTTTGTTATTGCTACTTTGTTTCTTTCTTACCCATTGCCCGGAGGGGATTGCTTATACAATCACATCTACCATGCAGGCTCTACACTTCCCTTCATGACTGACACATCCGAGGGGCGGGCCACACTGGCTGAGATTACTTGCTTAACATGGAACGTTCCGGGTTTAAACAATCCCAGGAAGGGCAAACAAATGATAGCTTACCTCAATACACATGGAGCAAAGATTGTTTTCCTACAGGATACACATCTCCCGCCACAGGGCTCTCCCGTTTTGCTAAATCCTGGGGAACACACACAAACATTTCCAACTATAGCACTTACTCAAAGTGAGTGTGCATTCTTATCCACAGGAGTGTATCTTGGAGTCTTATCACTAGCTATGTGGACAGGGAAGGACGCTATGTGGCACTGGCAGGTTGTTTGGCTGACCATGTGAATGTCTATGCCACTAACGCTGACAGCCCTGACTGTTTTTCATGACCTCTTGTGAGGTTTGACACCAATACTCTTTTGCTGGGGGGGGGGGCGACCTTAATTTCGTACTGGACCCACTGCCTGAGTTCACAGGATCCCATGTTAGCAAACCACTGGCCTTCCTCATAGTTCAGGATATCAGTGATACGTACTCTCTAAAAGATGCATGGCGACAGACACACACTCCAACATACCCACATATAAATGTTATTCTGCGCCACATACTGTATGCACACGCATCGATTATTAGCTCCTGTCTGTTACAGCTCTCCCCCGGCTGAGGAATATTCAACACTTACTGTGCACATTATCAGACCATTCTCCTACACTGATACCTCTAAATATGGATGCAGTGTTCCGTGTGGAACTTCAGCACTCCATATTAGAGTACTTTGACTTAAAGAGGGGCTTGTTGTCTCAACAGGCCATCCTGTGGAACGCTTTAAAGGTGTATATCCAGGGTATATGTAACTCAAAACATGCCGGTGTCCTTCAGGATATTTGCAATAGCATAATGCGTGTAGAGACTAAACTGAAAGACATAGATAGGCCCAACGGGCAACAGCCTGGATGTCCCCAACTGTACCCTCGCTTCAAACCGATGGACAAATTCCGCTCCCTGGCTGACAGAGAAATTTCTTACTTAGGCAAATATGCCCAAGGCTGGCGATACGGAGAGGCGAATGCCCAGGGCATACATTGGCACGCTACATTGGTGTGCCTCCTCCGTCCCAGCTGAAGTCCTGACTACACATCAGAACTCCTGCTTGATGATGGCCGACGGGTCACTAATAATGCTGCTATCACTGATGCCCTACTTCATTACTATTGATGGAGCAGGTAAAACAAAATTTTGTATACCTCCTCTATTTTGCATGACATTAATTACGTAATCATTCTAAGCATTAACTCGTACTAATTAGCTTGAAGTGGAACAACTAATCAATCCTTACACGTTGATAAACACAAGATACACGTGGGACTAAAATGCTAATTGCATGGCAGAACAACTAAATTAATTAACTATGGTATGCAAACTAACTTTAGATTGTGGTGAAATAGGGAATTGCATGATTCATGTTCCTTTTGTGATGTTTTGTGCTTTTAGACATGCAGAATGGTGAGTATTATTGCTTTAAATGTTGCTACAAGCTAGGAAAATATTAATATATATTGGGATTAGTGTGGGATTAAACATTGGAATCTTCATTTCTATATTCTAATTACTGTTATGTCTGTTTTTGCTTAAGTTGGCATTCGGGCCTGCTAGGCCGCAGTACTTGATATGGAGCTCCGAGGATGCCGTCGTCATGTGAGCACGATGTCTACTGCGCAGAATCAGATGGCTCGGGAGATCTCCAAGTGACCTTAGTCCCTGTACCGGCATGTCCCTTGTCAAGGATAGGAGCATGGAGGGTTGCCAAGTGATGAACGGTGTGAACTACCAAGGGGACAATAGTCCATTCTAACTCTGGAACTTTTGCCTGTGAAATGCAGGAAAGGATATACATTTGTTCTCTGCCATGCCAGGTCGCATGGGAAACCAGTCGAACATGAGAAAACTCGGAGAACTTGCAATTTGAATTGGATTAGCCAATCAGAACAGTTTACCCCTAAAATTGTTGCATATTAATCTGAAGTCAGCGGGGAAAAAGGTATAAAAGACTCTGATCTGCAAAGGGGGGTGGTTCACTCTGATGATCGTCTATGACGTTGAGTCTGCATTGAGCTGATGATGATTTCCATGGTTTATCTTGGGTTTCTTTAAATTCGAGAGAGCGATTCCATTTGATGTTTGATTATTGTCGTGGGTTGGACAGTTTATCCTGGAGATTGTCGCAGGGACTTGAACAATCCTCTGTATTATCAGAGGGTCGCCAATTTCGAGATTTTAGTAAATATAATGCAATGCAAATCTATGCTTATGCTCTAAAGATTTGATGTCCTTTGAAATAAATCGGATTATGTTATATTCTGTAGTGCCTAAATGTTAATGCAGAGCAACTACTACTAGATAAACACAATTTGGATTAATAAGAAATGAGTTTGTGAGTCTTTAACTGAGTACTGGAATTTTAACAAATGTTTCCTAGGCTTTAAATTGTGTTTTAGCTGGTTCTAAATCACCATCAACCAGTCCAACTAATTGGTCCGTCGACCAAGTGGCGGAGTGCCTTAATGTCAAAGTCAGGATTCTATAGGTGTAGATGTATATAATGTATATAATGTAAAGGAATTACCCCCGACAGGTAACAAGGTACCCCCACATGTCCAGCGCTTTTTCTCCTGTGCACAGATTCGAGTGAGACGTACGAGTGTTGGTGTTATGGGCCCACCAATAAATGAATGTATGACTGAGTTAGTGTGACGACGAGTCTGTGACATAGGGAGAATATGTAAATCCGCCTTTTCCGCTGGAGCACTATGAACAGCTTTACTCCACTAAACTTGCAGAGGTGACGGTACCAGAACGGCCTACCTTGAATAGGTTGGCCCAAAGCCTTGATAGTCTAATGGGTAACTTTTGCAAAACATATAAATCTATTCTCATTCCCCGTCTCCTGGATATGTATGCTGAGGCCTTGGAAGATGCCAAACTGCCGCCCTCGCTCTGTGAGGCAGTGGTTACTCTCCTGCTAAAGCCCAGCAAAGACCCTCATCTTTGGACCTCATACAGACCCCTCTCTCGAATAAAATTTTGGCTAAAGTAATATCCACCAGGCTGGCACTTTTGGTAGATCACATTACTTCCTCTGTCCAATCAGGGTCCATCCCTCACAGATCCACATCCCATAACCTCCGCACGGTGTTTGCATTACTTAATAGAGTATTGCCAGAGGTCCCTGCGGCTGTCGTGTTGCTTGATGCTGAAAAGGCGTTTGACTCCTTGGAGTGGCCCTTCCTTTGGGTGGCGCTGCAGAAGCTTGGGCTCCCTAAGGGCTTCATCGCATTGATTATGCTCCTCTACTCCCAACCAGTTGCACGCCTTCGGGTGAACGGATCAATCACTTGCCAGTTCACGATTGCCAGAGGTACGCAACAGAGAGGCCCCCTGTCACCATTACTTTGTATTATTCCTACGGACTCATTGGTGCGTCACTTGCTAGATAAACATATGCACCGTGGTCTCCGTTTTCAACCGGACCCTTTACTCATTTCCATGTATGCTGATGATATTGTATTGTTCCTTCGTCAGCTCACTCCCAACCTTGCTCCTGTTATTCGAGACATTACCCAGTTTGGGGGATTCTCTGGCCTACATATAAAGTGGGCGAAGTCAGAACTATTACCTCTAACTGACAATACCTCAGCGGTACCATGTGAATATCCGTTGCAGTGGTGCGATGTATCTACTAAATATCTTGGTATTATAATCCACAGGGTTAAGGAACAGATGATCTGTTTGAATAATGGTCCTGCCATTAACAGACTAACGGTCCAGGGCGAGCAGTGGATATGACTTCCACTCTCCATGGCGGGATGGACAGCCCTTATTAAAATGGTTGTCTTACCCCGTTTTCTTGATCTCTTTTTAAATAATGCAAGATCTCTGCCCAACTCGATTTTCCTTACTCTTTGGGGCCTACTACTGTGCCTTATCTGGTCAGGCTGGCGACCCTGAATTAGATGGGATACAATTGTACTTCCTTATGATAGAGGTGGTTTCGGGGTCCCCAACTTTCAAATTTACTATTTAGTGGCACAGGGGCAGTTTGCCTCGCATTGGTTCTACCCTGGCGTCAGACTCCCCTACTCCTTTCCCGGGACGAGATCAAGCGAAAGACATTCCACTGTCAACCATCCTACTGAGAGGTATCAAACTTGTTCCTGCCGATATCCAAACACTATCCAGCACGAGTTGGGCATGGAAGAAACGTAACCGTCTGCTCTGTACAGTCCCACTGTATTCTCCCCTACTTCCAATAGCTAACCACCCTTGGATCCCGCCTACCCAGGAACGAGTGGTGCAATGCACACTTCGAAAATTTGACTTGCACCTGATGGGAGATGTCTTCCCTAATGGTCATGCCCTCTCACACACTAACTAATGATGTCAGATTCTCCCAAGCCACACAGATGGATCTTTTCCTCATGCGCCACCTTCATGCCGCTCCTCGTGCCAGTATCCCCTCCTATCCCGTAGCTCCTGACGACTTCTCTCCGTTGACTCTTTTGATCTCGGCATCAGAGAGGGAAAGACTGGTTTCCAAACTTTACAAAGCCTGCATATCACTGAGGCCTGCCCACGACGAGAAGATAAGAGAACAATGGGAGAATGACCTGGGTCGTGTACTGACTGACAAGGAATGGTACTATTGCTGTACGCAGATTAAGCTTGTCTCCCCTAACCACCAACACAAACTGCTCCAATTTAAATTTCTTTACAGGGCATACATTACCCACAGCACACTTGTCAAAATAGACCCCTTCCTACTGCCCGAAGTGTAACACGCCCAAAGCTGATTTTGCACATCTTACATGGACTTGTTCACACACTTGGGCTTATTGGAATGCGATATTTGAATGTCTCTCCCTAATGATAAATGTTACGGTTCACCCAGTCCCCTTTCTGATGCTTATGGGCTACATTGCAGATGTCCCTAAATCAATTCGTAGATAGACGGCCATTGCACTGCTGCTGCCCAGAAGAGAAGTAGTGTTGCACTGGGGAAGAGGGATTCGTCCCACTACTAAGGCATGGCTTAACAGTCTGGTTTATTGTGATTCCACCAGTAAAGTATATCCCATGCTGTAAACCCCTACCTCACGACTGAAAGATATTACCACTGACACTGACTTACACTGCTAATCTCACCCAAGTACAGCTGAACTCCATTACCACCAAGCTACATAAGTTTGAATGCCCCTCTTGATATTACCGTTTTGTTTAAGGTGTGTGCTGCGCGCTCAACTGATATGCTTTGTTTGCTGTAGCTGCTGATCTTATAAATATCTTGCCCCCTCCAGGCCTTCAATAATGGACTGACATGCTATTTGCCCATGTATGTGGGCTCTTGTTTTTTTATTGTATTATCGCTTGAAAATCTATCAATAAAGATTTTAAAAATGGGCCGCGCGAGCTGCTCAAGCAGTCTCATGCAGGCTGAGTCACGCAGCCATGACTCATCGCTCCTGTCAGAGGAGGATTAGGGTTCCACTGCTTAATTTGAACTGGTGCTTTCCGGTGCTTAGCACCGGCACTTAATTGGTTTCCGGTGCTCAGCACCGGCACCTAATTGTCAACACCATACTTAGAACAGTCTACCACAGGGTGGCGCTGCTCATCTAATTTAGAGATGAGCAGAACAACAGTTGTTTAGGAATACAATATACATTAAAATTGCTCATACCTGCCTCCCCAGCCATTCCTTTAGCTTTGGGGACCTGGAATAATCTGAGCTGTCGCATTTACATGCAAGAGAGATGGTTAGTAGTTGTTTTGGCTGCGATGACAAGGGCGATGGGTGGTGCAAGCTGCAGTGGCCTCCTGGTCAGAAACCTGGCACTTAATATTTTACAAATTAAGCACTTTAGGGTTCAATCCACTCCGTGTGCAAGTCCACCTTGCTTTTGTTTCTTGTGTTTTCACTATAATTCAGGGTAGAATTCTGTAGAATTTAGCCTCGGGACGGTGGAGCGCTCTAACTGTGCGTCCTATCGGACATCTTGCCAGACTACTCCCTTAGAAGCTGTTATTTTTTAGAGTTGATGATTCTTGTGACTGCCTCTATTACCTAGACATACAACTAAGTAATCAAACCCAGAGGAGCTTTCTATGTCCTTCGATCCCAATGACCACCTGACAGTGCTTTTAGGACCTCTTACAAACATGAAAACCTTGATTTTACTAGCAGTCACAAGCAGTTTATCTGTACTATTATAATCCTCCAGTTTCTGTAATGATTTAAGCAGAATGAGACAAGTACACTCTATTGCCACTGTTTCATCTGCATACTGCAATATCGTAGTATGCCGGGAGGACTGTCTTGGTAGAAGTGCCCAAAAACTCTGCCCGAGGTTACACTTAAGTCCATCGTATACAGGTAGAAAAGCAAGGGGGTGTTAGAAAGCACTGTGTTTCAAATCCTCATTTGTGAAGTTTGCGGTCAGACACTACGGCCCTCATATACGAAACCATTTTGCGGTCAGAAAGGCTTTGAGTCACAAAATCAGAGCCTTTGCAGCCACAAAATAGTATTTTTGTATTCACAAAGCCCAAACTACAATTCGGTACCATGTTACTGAATCGCGATTTGGGTTTGGGAATACATATCGAATGAGTATTTAGAAGGGGCATGTTAAGGGCATCCCTTCCAGATACAGATTCCTAAAAGTATGTGTTAATGTTTTGCAACCAAAAGCCAGTCAAAAACATTATTATTTTATGAGGTGGTAAGCCATTCGTAATTGGGATTGTTGCCAAAAACTTTTTTAGCAGCAGGCAGTGGTTCGTGGGAACCACTGACTGTTCCTAAAAAAGGTTTGTGCAATTTCTCATTTTGCTTTTTTAAAACACATCCTGTTTTCCTTTAAGGGAAATGGGCTGCATTTAAAATATAAAAAGACTGCTTCATTTAAAAGCAATCACAGGCATGGGGCTGGATTCACAAAGACTCTCCACACTCGTGGCAGAGTCTCCACACTCATGGCGGGATGTCCGTACTGCACTTTCTCATTGTAGAGATTCTGCCACAAGTTCAGAGACTCTGCCTCGATTGCAGAGCCTGCGTCACGACTGCAGAGGCTCTTTGTGAATCGGGTCCATGGTGGTCTGCTGACTCCAGCAGGCCACCACACCTGTCACTGTAGCCAATTGCAGTGAGTCACAATTTGTGATCTACCTCATACATATTAATGAGGTAGGTCAAATTGCACCCGCTACGATTCAATATTTTGGTAACCAACTTATTAGAACATAGCTCGGTTTGCAAAATACTAATACATTAGGTAAAAGTCGGTGTGCAAATTGCGACCATTTCGACTAAATCCATTTTATTGCATTCCACTTAAGAAATAGCAAATTACAATTCGTTATTTCTTGCACTTTACGGCTTCTTAAATGGAATGTTTGTGCATGAGGATCTAGATGCCTTGACCCAAGCTTGACCCTAACCCCAGGTAACAGAGACTGAACAGAAAGCCCCCCGTTGACATCATCAAAAACAGTTTGTTCTATAAACAATAAAGCAAACCTATTGATGTATCTTGAAGATGTGGACAGGCTGATGCATTAGGGTTCTAAGTGCAAATATATTCTTTACTGTCTCACAATTAGTCCAGAACCCAGTTTAATAATATGGTAACAGTTGAGTATTTTGAGTCCAAGGCCCCAAATAACACAGGTGTATATACTTCAGCCTCTTCATCTTTCGGGGTTATAAGCCGGTAGTTACAAGAAGTTGTACTATTGCCCTTCGTCTAAAGAAGGTAAAACACCAATCCTTTCGAGGAATCCGGTGTAAGTGTTGCCTTGAGGCAAGAGATAGATTAAAGGTGTTTACTACTGAGCCCCATATTCTGCAACAGTTTAAATAGAATGGCTGGAAGGCCAATAGGAGCAAGAGCACCTACACGTGTGGAAAGGAAATGCAAAGGCCATGGAACCTATAGAAGGGCTAGCTGAATGAATAACTGGATGGATGCTAACATAGAATGGTTCAATGTGTTTAATCTGTAGATAAACACACAGTCCACAATTGGCGAACAGTATTGCTACCATGTTTGCAATTTACATCTAGATCATTTATATGTTCCAATAATTTGTGTATTTTTTTTTTTTTTTGCTTGCATATTGTATTCAGTTCAGCCTACTGACTTTGAAAAGAGAAGTTTTTGTATTAAGTTGGTCCAAAATTGATCAACGGCCACAATTCTTTGAGAAAGGTAATCACACACTCTCTCTCAGAAGTTGATATGACACCAGCTGTCTAACTTAGCATCAGTGGTCGCCAATTATTTTGAAAGAAGTTCAATCACAAATTCAAATGTGTCCATTTGTCTATTTAGAATCTTTTTTGTGCCATCCAATGTAATATTAATATAGAATGGTGTGATCTTTGGCCTCCTTTGCATCCTCAGTAGAATCAGTTACCTATTTATTTGTCCATAATGGGATCTTTTCAAATGAGAAGTATTGGCAGTCCCATAATCATAACCCTTGAAAATATTACAATGTTTCAAAGGAAATTAGTAGATGGATAGTCTCTGGACCCTCTTTCACGGAGTAAGTCCTTACTTCCTCTCGCAGTGTACATCATAGTTCTCGTATAGAAGACAACAGCAATACATCAGTGTAGTAAACAATTCCAGTCCTGTTGTTTCTTCTTTACATTTTTACCACTCCCACATTCCCTATTACTATCCTGATACCACACAATATTTTTCAGCACTGATTACCAGCAGATCAAGGATGATAGGAAAGATCATAATAAGAATTTAAGACCGCCAGTTGTAACTGTTACACTTCTGGTCATCAGCACAGAGAGCCTGGCTATTCCAGTTCAGCTAGTCTTTTTAAATGGTTATCACATCTTTTCTTATGTTAGGAGTGCCGGGACATCTTTTTGACAGCTGTGCGCTTTACAAATGGCATATTCATTCATTCATTCACTCTGGTAAATACTCCATTCTCCTGTAATTGCCAGTAAGGTATAAACAAGTGTTTATGTCTGCAGGAGGGGTAATAGGATGGGTGTGCAGAAAATATGCTTAAAAGCTCTGTGGAGAGTCAGGCTTTGCTTGGTGGACAGAGGTGGCTGGCTTCCCCTTTTCCACTCAAACACTTCCAAAGTCCAAGGCATTCAAACTGCATCAAATGTGAAGATGCAATTGGCAGAGTAGAGGTTACCACAAGAAATCAAAAGTTACAAATGTGTTTATCGAATGACAAAGTGCATTGGGAGTGCAAGAGACAATAACAGTCTTTCAATAGACCAGATAGTAAGACAGAAAAAACATCCATAAAAATATTCCCATGACTACATTACTGAACACCTTGACCGTCCACACAAAGCCAAACATGGTCATCGGAACATCAACAAAACAACATCTAGTACTAATCAAAATACAACTAAAAATGAACATCGGGTTCATGTTTTACTAAATTACACTGGTGTATTCTTTTAACGTGTAATAGAAATGTGAATGTGATGGCTCACGTGTTATAGAGATTTCATTAACCATCCTCTTTAAATAATGGTATCTGTGAAGAACTAATGAAAATAAATGTAATTAACACTATGAATGTTTATTCAAGAGTTTCGTTTTCAACTATATCTTTGCTCATGTTAAATTGTAGACCAAGTGAGAAGAGAAAATGGTGCTGCACGTTTAAACTAATTCCAAATGCTCTGAACTTTTCACAGAATAATCTTCATACATGTACTAATGAGATTTATTAGAAACAATATTAATATTTTATGTTTTGAAATTATTTTATACATTGGTACTTTGAAAATTGATTAATACTCTATAGTTACACATACAATGAAATTACCCTACTTCTAACTGCAATTGAGCTGAAAACAATATCTTAATGTCATAATTCTCAATGAAAATGTATATTTCAATATATTAGCTTAAATTCGATGCAGGCCTGCCTGCTTGCATGCATTTTTCTTATTGATCAACTGCTTTCTTATGGGAAAGTGTCCTAAAATTGCTAAGTGAATTGAAACTATGTTTTACTTCAATAGTTCCCACTCGCATACAAGGACTATTTGACACAATTCCTGTTACTTTGGGAACATCTGCCTGAGAAACTGTCTTTTCAACTTCGCTCATGTGCCTTTGCTATGTGTAAGAATTTACTCCCACCTGATGGCCTGACAGTTTACATATTCTGCACCACCGACTTTCCTATAATTTGTGTCTTCTTTATGCTGCATGACAGTAACCCTATACAAACTGACTAATAGACTGAGTGGTCTGACCAGATGAGGTGACCCAGGAGGTGTCACCCCGGAACTTGAGGATTTTATTATACATTGTGTGATTGAGAGACGGAAAGGAGAACTTACACTTTTGCGGACAGAGAGACACATTTTTTATTTCTTTGCACACTCTCTTGACACAGAAGGTACAGTCCTTCTAAAACTGCCTCTACTTTACTTTCCTTTTATGCGCTAGACCGCAACATTTTGGGAGGTGCCTGGCTTCCACCCTCGCTGCATATCGACGACATATTGGAACTACTCTTTTAATACTTTTATGTGTTTTTAGCATTTCCTCCTCATTGCTTTAGTTTGCTTTTCCTTTTCCAGTAATTGCAGTTTGGCAAGGGAGCCTGCCTCTCTGTATTCGGAGTAGCTGGACTCCGGTTCAATTTTTCTTTTCCACCCTCATGTTGTGTTGAGAGAGTGTCTGGAAACGCCCCTTTCCCTCCCACTGGTCCCAGATGTTGGGATGCTTAAACCGGCGGAGAGAATCGCCCGCGCATCGGGCGCACTGCTGGCGCGCCAAAGGTAAGCCCGTCTGCACCCATTCGTGCTCGGACCACGCTCAGCGCCAGCCATGCTGCCCATATTCCCGGGAGGCACTCTTGGATCTAAGACTGACTGGTAAGGGTCAGTGTAGCATACTCTTGTTCTCTCTGTATATGGAACCCCACTGGTCTTGCAACCAATGTCAACTTTGTATTAAAGATACCAGAGCTGTTAAGAAACCCTTGAGTCCCACAGGCATGGAGAAAACCCCTCGCTATACCCTTTATTGCTCCCTTATTACCACGAGATCACTTATTAAAAATAAACTGGAATTTTTTGAATTTGTACAAACTTATAACCCTGAGTTAATCTTCATCACCAAGACTTGGGCAGATGATAGCTCTGGCCCAGACCTAGCGCACGCTAATCCTGCTGACTACTCTCTCCTGAGGCTAGATAGGTTCGGAAAGAAAGGCGGCGGACTAGCACTTATTTTTAAACAATATCTTAATAGCACTAGTTCAAAGGTCTGCTCTTCCAAGGACCTCAAGGCCTTGATATATAAGTGCATTTTTAACAATCACTGCTCCTTCAATAGACAACTACTATACTGGCTCCCAAGATCCAGAGCACATTTTTCTGACACTATTGGACATATGTTGGAAACCAAAGTCGATTTCAAGGATTTCACGGTACTCGGAGACTTTAATTTCCATCTGGAAAATCTTGAAGACAGAGATGCTATTAAACTGATCGATCTTATGAACAGCCTCAGTCTTGTCCAAAGGGTGGTTGCCCCCTCACATACTGCTGGCCACACCCTAGACGACATATTTACTGACAACCCCACTCTAGTCTTTTTCATCTGAACTTCGCTTCAAAGTCAGTCAACAATTTCAATTTCAGTGTGGCTCAATCTTACTGTTCGTGGCACAAAATTGACACTACTTTACTGGAATGTAAATTCAAATCCTCCACCCCTAAAATTACGAGCAACCTAGACCAGGATGTCTCTGAATACAACTCCTGGCTTAGAGCAGCTGCAGATCAATTAGCCTGAATGAAACCCCTTCACAATAAAAGATTATCCCCTCACAACCTTGGTTCTCTCAGAACCTACGGGAGTTGAAGCAGTCTTGCAGATGCTAGGAGCATCTCTGGAGACTTCACTAAGACCTGCTTAAAAAAGAAATATACAAGCAAAAACTTGCAGAATATGAGGCCCAGCTACATCCTTATAGTAAAAAGAACCAAAAGTCAGCTCCAACCAATCAGCTACCAGCACCCTCTAGAACACTCTCAGCAGAGGCAGTTCTCTTCAGATTTTCTTAGCACAAGTGGGAAATAAACATCCCAAATCATAGAGAACTGACTCGCCGGGGAGGAGGGTCGATGCATGTGAATCTATGAAAGATACCAATACTGGTTAACTGTAGTCACATGTAAGTAACTTGTTTTCTTATCCAGTATTGGGGTATCTTTCATAGATTCACATGCCTGAATCAGAGTAGCAAGCAGTATACCAAATTTACTGTCGTTTGCGGATGGTGGGAGACAAGTGTTCATAAACTCCCAAACTGCATTCACAATAGTTGAAAATTTAAAAATGATCAAGTCTTTAAGAAATCAAAAGCCATCTTAAAAGACATTACCGAAATAAAACATGAATACATAAATATTAAAATATGGATATATCTCTTTAAACATATAAATATGCATGTTGCATGAAACATGGTAGCATGAATATTGAAAGCAATAGAATAGAATAGAAAAAGAGAAAAAGTACCTGAATCTGACCTTAATGAAAAAGATGGCGTAGGACAGCCTGTCCAACATCTGCATCTTCTTGTTGTGCAGATTGAAAACGGTAATGCTTCGTGAATGTGTGGACATTTTTCCATGTCGCAGCACGACAGATATCTTCCAGAGTCACTCCAGCAAACAATGCTGTAGAAGCTGCCATAGTTCTTGTAGAATGAGCTTTGGCTTTTCTCTGTAAAGGTTTGTTTGCCTTGTCATGGCAGAAATGAATCATAGATGCCAGCCATCTGGCGATTGTTGCCTTTGTCACTGCAGTTCCAAGTGTTGCTTGACCATAGGCCACGAACAGTTGGTTGGAACGTCTGATGTCTTTAGTCTTCTGTAGGTAGAATTTTAAACAGCGCTTAACATCCAGAGAGTGTAATGCTCTTTCAGCTGGAGAGGAAGGATTCGGAAAGAAAGTTCTTAATCTTACCGGTTCATTCAAATGAAATTGTGACGGTACTTTAGGGATGAATCTAGGATTTGTTCGAAGAGTTACGTAGTTCTGAGTAAATTGTAAAAAGGGTTCTGTGACAGTGAAAGCTTGGATTTCACTAACCCTTCATGCAGAAGTCAGAGCCAGTAAAAGGGCGACCTTCCAAGTGAGAAATCTGAGATCAGCTCAAATGGACTTTTCATTAATTGCGCTAGAACGGTGTTGAGTTCCCACTCTGGAGGGGGTGACTGCACTGGAGGGAAGGCTCGGAAAAGCCCTTTCATGAATTGTTTGACAAGTGAAGACGAACAGAGAGAAGGAAGTTTTGAGCATTTTCTGAATCTGGAAAGAGCAGCAAGATGGACCTTGACCGATGAAAAGGTAAGCCCAGACTTGGCTGGAGAAAGCAAATAAGGGAGGATCTGTTCCGCAGGAGCTTGAACAGGGTGAATGTTATTCTCCTCGCACCAACAGCAAAATCGCATCCATTTTAGGCGATAAGTCTTGATTGTGCTCTGGGCACGAGATTTGGCCAAAATTTCACGACAGTCTTGTGAAATGTTGAGGTCCTTGAACTCTAAGAAATCAGGAGCCATGCGTGCAAGGGCAGGGACTGTGGGTCCGGATGAACCACTAGGCCTCTGTCCCTTGACAACATCATAGGCATCGGAAGAAGGCGAATGGGCTTGTCTTGAGACAATAGCAGAAGCTCCTGGAACCAATACTGCCTTGGTCAACGGGGTGCAATCAGATTTAGACGGCAACCCTCCAGCTTCATCTTGCGGCGCACTTTCGGGATCAATGGTATTGGGGGGAAAGCGTATGCACAAATCCCTGACCATCTCGTGGACAGGGTATTCCCCCTTGAGCCCTGTTGAGGGAACCTGCTGGCATATGGGCTGGTTCGAGCGGGGGCATGCCTGGGGTAAACATGCGTCATCATGGATGCACCATGTAATATTCTGGGGCAGATATATTGATGACGTTATCATAATTTGGGATGGACAAGTAGAGGACCTAATGACATATTATGACTATCTTAATGATAATCCTTTTAATGTCAAATTCACGATCAATCATAGCCCTAAGGAAATTGATTTTTTGGATATCACCTTCTTCATCCAAAATAATCATATCCATAGCCGGACACACAGAAAGACAACAGCCTGTAACAGCACACTTCATTATAGAAGTTCTCATCCCCAACATGTGATCAATAATATCCCATACGGGGAAATGATCCGCATGCGCCGGAATTGTAGTATGGAGGAGGATTTCATTTGCAATATAAGAGAGACAGAAAGACTGTTCCTGGAAAGAGGATATCCAAAAAACATCCTCAGTGAAGCTCAAAACAAAGTGAAAAAGATAAATAGAACAACTATGTTAGCCACAAAGAACAAGAAAGTGCCGATCAAGAATTATATCTCATTCACCACCCAATTTAATGAACAGAGTGGGAGGGTATACAATACCCTCAGAAAGCACTGGCACTTACTCACTGAGGTACCGGGTCTCAAAGAATACCTAAACAAAAAGCCCATGGTGACATACAGAAGGGGACAAAACCTTCGAGACATGCTCTGTCCCAGCTATGTCCCAGCTATGTCACTACAACCAAGAAACAAACCTGGCTCACTACTAAAACTGTAGGTTTTTTTACATGTAACAAATGTAATGTATGTAATCTAGGGATGAATAAAACCAAAACCTTCAGTTTCAACACCAGAAGAATACATACAATTGATTATCTTATCAACTGTAATTCAACCTACATAGTGTACATAATTTGCTGCCCATGCAACAAAATTTATGTGGGAAGTACAAAAAGGCCCTTGAAATTGAGAATCCAGGAACATGTCCGGGCTGTTCGAAACGGGGACATGAGGTACCCGCTGACCTTCCATATGCAGGAAAAACATTTAAGGACAGATAATCTCAGATTCATGGGTATAGATCAGGTCCCAGCACACCCCAGGGGTGGAAACAGAGAACTTACACTTCGGAAAAAGGAAGCTGAATGGATATGCAGACTACGTAGTGTTGAGATGGGACATAATAGTGATAATGAGATGCACTATTTCTTATAAATACCTCCCTAAACTACAACATGTCAGATATCATTTTCTATGAACATAACTTATGTCCCTACTCATAATAGGCTGTCTTCATTTAGATAGGATGTGTATTGACCATTGGAAACTCAACATGTGCAGCAAATCATGCAATTCTACTGTCCGTGGTCCTCCTTGTTTCTTGATATGGATATTTGGCTCTTTGTTAACTCCACTATGTCTATTGTCTTAAGTACTGAAACTAAATGGTGCATCCGCTGTTATACTGCCAGATTACTAGGGATTTCGATTATAATATGTTTTGTGCAAGATTTAACTGTCCATATGACATTTTGAAGCAATAAATTATATACAAATAGAATCTTTATGTTGCCTTCAAATTTTGGCACTTTTGATTTTACTTATAAGATCATTTTATGTGTAGGTTTGAAACAATTCTCACAACATAGGCTGTCTTCTCCACCCCAATATACTTGTTTGGGTTAGGATTTGTAATAGCTCACACTATTTTACAAGTCTTAAATCTAACAACCTTCAGCGCATATTATTCCGACCTTAATATTTGGTGGATTATGACCTTAAATAGGGACCTGATACTTTCCAAGATGGCCGCATAATCGGTGCCGGTTATTATATGACCAATAGTGGCCTTCGTCTTTACCTCGTCAAATTATGTCCAAAGGATAGGAAGCCCTTCTGTAGCTACTTGCATGACAACATTTCGGGTATAACTCAACAGTTATATACCCTAAATTAAGCAAGGTCGCTATGTCTGATTTAGACCTATCATAATGTCCATAAGGCTATCCACTCATATTAATGTGGGTTATTTCAACACTCAAAGATGGCCGTTCCGTTTGTGCTAGAAATCACGCGATCAAGAAGGGGCTTTGCTTCCCAACCCGATTCAGGTGGTCTGAATCGGCGGGACCATTCAAAATTACGAAGCGAATGGTTCGTTTATATTGGTTGGGTAACACCTATTGAATCAATCAAACAAATATAAATACCAAATTCAGCAAGGATCATAACCCTGATACAGATCCTCTTAAGCGATCCAAACGGCAACCCATTTATTCTAAGGTGGGTTGATTCCCCATTCAAAGATGGCCGCTTCGTTCGTGTTATAAATCACGTGATCGGGACCTTTCAAAACCTACAATGCGAGTGGTTCTTTGCATGTGTTGATTAACCTCTATTGAACTAATTCTACAAACATAAAAACTAAATTCAGCAAGGATCACAAACCTGACATAGATCCTTTGAAAAGCCCTAAACGGCAATCCACTCATTCCAATGTGGGTTGTGTCTCCACTCCAATATGGCCGCTTCGTTCGTCTTAAGAATCACGTGATCGAGAAGGGGTGTTGCTCCTTAACTCGGCACAGATGTTCTGAATTAGTGTGGCAACTTCAAAAAATATAAAACGAGTGGTTCTTCAATACGGCGGGAATCCTGATCGAGGAACATCTTCCAGCAACAGTGGACTTGCCTGTGACCTGCCTGTCATGACTATCAGATCGTGGTGAGTGCATACGAGATTAGCTTTGCTAAAAACACATTAAAAGAGTGAATCAGGCGTTCCTTTAGGAAACTTTGAGACTGTTAAGTTAGAGGTTTTATCTTCTCTGAGGTCCTAACCTTTTAAAATTAGAGGTTATATGTTTACTGGGGTCATAACTTTGAACATGGCTATAAGAGATATATATGATTGTGATCTGACATTATTATATAATATCAGATTGGAAATGCACTGACAATCTGAGGGACGTATGAAAGCAAATATAGCACAGATGTCCTACTGAGCCCCGTATGCAATTGTCCAGTTCTAGGTTTTTTAATTGATCTTTACTGTGGCTTTTTATTAGCGCATTTGGTAATAGGAAGAGGTATATTAAATTCTTATGAGAAATAATGGGGAAAAGTTGGATTGTTCTGACCCTGTTCATGGTGGTGGGATATAAAGATATCCTACTTAAGTGGTGTTACTAAATAAATAGGGTCAGTACCTATTTTTACTCCATACGCTCATACCGGACATTGCTCACTTACTTTCCCCTAGATCGGTACAAGGGTTCCCTCCACATTTGTGAGCGGACCACGACTTCCAGTCCAACCCGGCATACAGACAAGGAGAAAGAATCCCCATAATTGGGATTTCTACGAATACGCTCTTGAACGTTCTCTTCTTATTAATAGGTACGTATCATAGGAACGGTACTTGGGATTGTAGCTCAGAGTGCAGTTCTTTTATAAAATGCCCCAGCTAATGGAATACATTAGACTATATAGAAACAACATTTATTATAACTGTTGTGCCCAAATACTTCCCTTCGACCTAACCTAGGGATAATTATTTCTGTTTTATTAAATTCCAGTAAAACTATATATCTCATATTGCAGAGAATACATATGGTTCATAACTTAGACGTTTCTGGATGGAAGATTCCCAGCGTATATTGGATAGCCACAAACCAATCAACTCTGAAGCTACTCACCTGCCTACTTTTGGTAGGTACATCAGATACTTAGTATAGAACATGCTTCTTTCTGATTAACGATACCTATTTGCTCAGGTTTTATTCTTGGGAACTATTGCATATACATACGGAATATGCATGATTCGGGTCTAACACACCTAGTGAATGGCAGTATGACTATGTGGATTTTCCAGATTACCTTATCTCCGTGTCCACTGACTTTGATCTCTCTCTTTCCTCTGTTTTCTCAATCAAGATAATCTCAAACAGAAATTATTTTATGTATATATTGTAAATGTGCTGAGCTGTGTTCTCAAGGTGGGGGACATTAAGTAACTATGAGAATAAGATACAACGTGATATCTTTTCGTTCTGATTGAATGGATATCTCTTTTTTTAAGAAATGATCATTATCTACGGAATAGTATTTATGTAATTATGTCTGTCTATATGTAAGCTTGAGCTTGTCAGACCAATATCCAGTGTAGGATATTTTTTTAAAATGTATGATATATGTGTAATTGTATTGTATCTGTGTATTTTTTCTAAACAGCCCTGAAGAAGTCCTGTGTCAGGACGAAACGCGTCGGCTGTACCGCTTCATATTGTCCAATGAATTTGGAATAAAGAAATTGAAACCAAGGATTATCTTGTCCTCCTATATTAATTTAATTGATACTGTTTTTGAATTTGTGGTGCATCTTAGCTTAAGTCAGATTTATCTTAATTTTGTTCCCTAGGGAACTGGCATTGTTACAATGGGTGCTATTCAGTATGCACACATACCCCTGATTTATGTGCAATAGCATATTTTTTGTGGGAAGGATACGAAAGGGTGACATTAATCTCAGGTGCTGGCAAATAGAAGGTTCCATTGTAAATTCGTTGCTTAGAACCTGCTGGCATAGTATCGGCATTTCTTGTTCTCCCTCGTTGCGAATAGATCCAGTGCTCGTTTGCCCCAAGCATGGAAAACTCTGCTCGCCTGCTCCTGCTCCAGCTCCCACTCATGACAGTTCGATTGAGACCTGCTCAGTGTGTCCGCCAGAGTATTGTGGAGACCCCTGACGTGCTCGGCACTCAGGGTTATCCTGTGGAATGTGACCCACTCCCACAATTCCTGAGCCTCCTGCGAGAGCGTAGCTGATTTTGTTCCTCCTTGCTTGATGATGTAATACATGCTGGTCGTATTGTCGGTACGGATCAGCACTGAGGAACCCGCAATCCTTGGGAGGAACGCTTGCAGAGATAGAAAGATAGCGGGGAGCTCCAGTCCGTTGATATGCTGCTGTTTGTGTACTTGAGACCATTTTCCTTGAATTTGCAAATCTTGCAGATGACCTCCCCATCCTTCCATGGAGGCATTGGTCGTTAAAACAAAGTCTGGAATGGTTTGTAGGAATGTGAGACCTTGGGCTAGATTCGCTGTTTGTGACCACCAATGCAGAGAATCTATCATGCGCGGCGTTATCTTGATGGAATCATCGAACGAACCCAAGGCTTGTTGCCATTGAAGGTGTATCTCCTCCTGAAGAGGCCTCATTTTGAGCCGTGCCAAGGGTATGAGATTAATTGCAGAAGAGCACATCCCCAGGGGTGAAGCAACCATCCGGACAGAAACTGACCTTCTTCCTGAAATTATAGTTGCTAATTTTTGGAGACGTATTTGTCGGTCGTGTGACAAGAATGCTTTGCACTGGACCGTGTCTAGCAGTGCTCCGAGAAAAGGAATGACTTGAAGTGGACGCAACTGCGATTTGCTCTTGTTGAGAGTCAGCCCCAGAGAAGCGAAGAGATGGAGACATGCTGTTGTGGCAACCTTGGCTTCGTGTTCCGAAGGACCTTTGAGCAGCCAATCGTCGAGATAAGGGAACACTTGGATTCCTCGAGAGCTCAATGCTGTTGCCACTGGTGCCAAGCACTTCGTGAAGATTCTTGGTGCTGATTTCAGCCCAAACGGGAGCACTTTGAACTGATAGTCGGCGCCAGCCACTGTGAAGCGAAGATATTTGCGATGTTTGGGGTGGCTAGGGATGTGGAAAAACGCGTCTTCCATATCCAGAGAAGCCATAAAATCTCCTTTGTTTAAACAGCTTAAAATTTCGGAAAGCATGACCATCCGGAAACTTTGCTTTTTGAGAAATTTGTTGATCTTGCGGCGGTCTAGAATCGGTCGCCATTCCCCTGACTTCTTTTTGATCAGGAAGAAACAAGAATAGAAACCTGTTCCTTTTTAAGATGGTGGAACCTTCTCTATCGCATTCTTGAGGAGCATCGTTAAGGCTTCTTTGAATAATAAGTGAAGACGAGGGGGAGGGGGACTCCTGGGTGGAGTAGTAGGTGGCTGTTTGATAAATTCCAGGGTGTGGCCGTTGGTGACTAGGTCCAGAACCCATCGGTCTGAAGTAATTTCCTGCCACTTGTGTACAAAAGCTGAAATCTTCTCGCCCACGGGTATGGAGAGTAATTTGGTTGGCGCCCTGTGGAGATCATTGTTTCCTGTTAGCATCTCTACCTTGATTTTGTGATCGCTTTCGAGCACCCTGACGGGAGAAACTAGCCGTTGAGGATTGGCGGTATGACGACTGGTTGTAAGGCTGTCTATGCTGAGATTGATACTGCCTGTGTTGTTGGTTTTGGTATCCTCCTCTTGATGTAAAACCACGTCCTCTTGCACCTCTAAAAGATCCGCGCCTGTATTGAAGGGCGCCTAATAATCTAGCGGTATCATTGTCAGTTTTGATATTGATAGGAGGGTCTCATTAATGTGCTTACCAAACAAAGACTCTCCGTCATAGGCCATGTCCAGAATCTTTGTTTGTACCTCAGGTCTGAAAGTAGTGGCTTTAAGCCATCCCTGGCGTCTAAGCACTGCAGCCCCAACAAGTTGACGGAAGTTGGTGTTCACAATGTCCAGTGCGCAATCTATAGTTTCAGATGCAGCAAGTTCTCTTTCCAACAGAATTTTCCTGGCTTACTGTCTATGGTCTTCAGGAATAAGGTCAATGAGACCCGCCATATCTGACCACATTTGACGGTCAAAACAGCCGATTATCGCTAGAGAGTTAGCAGCTCTAATAGAGGCCGCTGCCATGGTAGAGAATTTTTTGTCTATGAGATCCAGACGACGTCCTTCCTTGTCAGGCGGTGTGGTGATAGTCGTTGCAGGATTTTTAGATCGCTGTTGGGCGGCTTGCGAAATTACCGAATCTGGTCGTGGATGACCAATAAGACAAGATGGGCTGTTAGCAGGGGCATGGTGTTTTTTCTCTATGTGAGGAAGCACTGCCGGAATGGATGCAGGCGTCTTCATGATCTGAACCCCCTCCTACCAGATATAGGTGCCGATTAGGATCCTGGAAAAAATTTCCCCAACCGAATTGAATCTGGACTTTTTTCCGTACAAATGGTAAAAGCGCCGTACAAACTGCCAAGTACGATTCGTATGGGAAAAAGTCCATACAAATCGCATTGGGAAAATTCCCCCACACGTCCTCGGGTCGGGAAAAGTCTCCGACACGTCCCCGGACATTTTTACGTACAAATGGGAAAACTGAAGTCCAAATGCGCAATTACGATCCGTCCCATCCGTCCGATTGTACAACTGTATGGAAAAAAGACCGTCCGGAGCGAACTCCCATAGCAACCATGGAGATGTCCAAACAAGTGCCCGGTACGCGCCGTACCCCCCCCGCCCCCGTATGTTCGCGCCGTACCCCAGCCCCCCCGCGGATGGACACGCCGTACCCCCCAGCCCCCCGTATGTACGGGGTGTACCTCTGTACCCCCCAGCCCCCCGTATGTACGGAGCATACCCCCCAGCCCCCCGTATGTACAGGGCGTACCCCTGTACCCCCCAGCCCCCCGTATGTACGGAGCGTACCCCCCAGCCCCCGTATGTACGGGGCATACCCCTGTACCCCCCAGCCCCTCGTATGTACAGAGCATACCCCCAGCCCCCCGTATGTATGGAGCGTACCCCCCAGCCCCCCATATGTACGGGGTGTACCTCTGTACCCCCCAGGCCCCCGTATGTACGGAGCGTACCCCCCAGCCCCCCGTATGTACGGAGCGTACCCCCGTACGCTCCGTACATACGGGGGGCTGGGGTGTACGCTCCGTACATACGGGGGGCTGGGGGGTACGCCCCGTACATACGGGGGGCGGGGGGGTACGGCACGTACCGGGCCCCCTAATCAGCTCGCATCGCCGCGTACTTAGCTTTTCCGGCACTTTTTGGGTGCCGTAAAAATATTCCCATCCGGACTGCAGTCGGTGCGAATCGTAATTGCTGGTACGTAAAAACATGCCTAACTCCGTCCGGACGTCACGTCCGCGGTGTCCCGGATCACATTTGTATGTATTTTTCTGTCGGTTGGTCTTTTTTCCGATTCGTACGGAAATGGTGTTTCCGTACGAATCGTAATTGCATGTTTGTAAAGTTTTACAACCCGGTACGAGTCGGACGGAGAAAATGCTCCGACCCACGGTTTGTACCGGGTTTTTCCAGGATCGTAATCGGCCCCATAGTCTATGATGGGTACAGCTTGCGTGATTTTCCTGGACTTCTCCTTGAAATCATGTAAAAAACACTCTGGTGCCGATTACGATCCGTCAAAAACCGCGTACGAACCGTCGGTCGGAGCGAATTCCCCGTCCGACTCGTACCCGGTTGTAAAACTTTACAAACATGGAATTACGATTCGCACGGAAACACCATTTCCGTACGAATCGTAAAAAACACCGACCGACGAAAATATACATACGAATGTGATCCGGGAATGCTGCGACGTGACGTCGGGACGCTTTCAGGCAGCGTTTCACGAACCAGGAATTACGATTCGAACCGACAGCAGTCCGGACGGCAATATTTTCACGGCACCCAAAAAGTGCCGCAAAAGCGAAGTACGGCGCGAATCGACCAGAGTAGGTGGCCCGGTACGCGCCGACCCCCCCCCAGCCCCCGTAGGTACGCGCCGACCCCCCCCCAGCCCCCGTAGGTACGCGCCGACCCCCCCGTGTGTATACCCGTGTACGGTGCGTACCCCCCCCAGCCCCCGTAGGTACGCGCCGACCCCCCCCCGCCCCCGTAGGTACGCGCCGACCCCCCCCAGCCCCCGTAGGTACGCGCCGACCCCCCACACGTGTACGGTGCGTACCCCCCCAGCCCCCGTAGGTACGCGCCGACCCCCCCCGCCCCCGTAGGTACGCGCCGACCCCCCCCAGCCCCCGTAGGTACGCGCCGACCCCCCCCCAGCCCCCGTAGGTACGCGCCGACCCCCCCGTGTGTACACCCGTGTACGGTGCGTACCCCCCCCAGCCCCCGTAGGTACGCGCCGACCCCCCCCAGCCCCCGTAGGTACGCGCCGACCCCCCCCCAGCCCCCGTAGGTACGCGCCGACCCCCCCTGTGTGTACACCCGTGTACGGTGCGTACCCCCCGTGTACGCTCGAGTCGAACCCCCCGTGTACGCTCGAGTCGGACCCCCCCGTGTACGCTCGAGTCGTACCCCCACCCGTGTATGTACGGTGCGTACCCCCAGCGCGTAGCGCTGGGGGTACGCACCGTACATACACGGGTGGGGGTACGACTCGAGCGTACACGGGGGGTCCGACTCGAGCGTACACGGGGGGGTCCGACTCGAGCGTACACGGGGGGTCCGACTCGAGCGTACACGGGGGGGTCCGACTCGAGCGTACACGGGGGGGTCCGACTCGAGCGTACACGGGGGGGTTCGACTCGAGCGTACACGGGGGGGTCCGACTCGAGCGTACACGGGGGGGTACGCACCGTACATACATGGGTGGGGGTACGACTCGAGCGTACACGGGGGGGTCCGACTCGAGCGTACACGGGGGGGTTCGACTCGAGCGTACACGGGGGGGTCCGACTCGAGCGTACACGGGGGGGTCCGACTCGAGCGTACACGGGGGGGTTCGACTCGAGCGTACACGGGGGGGTCCGACTCGAGCGTACACGGGGGGGTTCGACTCGAGCGTACACGGGGGGTCCGACTCGAGCGTACACGGGGGGGTCCGACTCGAGCGTACACGGGGGGGTTCGACTCGAGCGTACACGGGGGGGTCCGACTCGAGCGTACATGGGGGGGTCCGACTCGAGCGTACACGGGGGGGTACGCACCGTACATACACGGGTGGGGGTACGACTCGAGCGTACACGGGGGGGGTCCGACTCGAGCGTACACGGGGGGGTTCGACTCGAGCGTACACGGGGGGGTCCGACTCGAGCGTACACGGGGGGGTCCGACTCGAGCGTACACGGGGGGTTCGACTCGAGCGTACACGGGGGGTCCGACTCGAGCGTACACGGGGGGGTCCGACTCGAGCGTACACGGGGGGTCCGACTCGAGCGTACACGGGGGGTCCGACTCGAGCGTACACGGGGGGGTTCGACTCGAGCGTACACGGGGGGCACGCACCGTACACGGGTGTACACACAGGGGGGGTCGCTGCGTACCTACGGGGGCTGGGGGGGGGTCGGCGCGTACCTACGGGGGCTGGGGGGGGTCGGCGCGTACCTACGGGGGCTGGGGGGGGTCGGCGCGTACCTACGGGGGCTGGGGGGGGGTCGGCGCGTACCTACGGGGGCTGGGGGGGGTCGGCGCGTACCTACGGGGGCTGGGGGGGGGTCGGCGCGTACCTACGGGGGCTGGGGGGGGTCGGCGCGTACCTACGGGGGCTGGGGGGGGGTTGGCGCGTACCTACGGGGGCTGGGGGGGGTCGGCGCATACCTACGGGGGCTGGGGGGGGTCGGCGCGTACCGGGCACCTGTTTGGACGTCTCCATGGTTGTTATGGGAGTTCGGTGCGGACGGTCTTTTCACCATACGGTTGTACATTCGGACGCCCGGGATGGATCGTGATTCCCCGGTCGGAGTTCACCTTTCACGTTTGTACGGTGAATCGTACGAGGACGTGTCGGACACATTTTCCGACCCGAGGACGTGTGGGGAAATATTCCCAGTGCGGTTCGTATGGACTTTTTACCATGCGAATCGTGATTGCCAGTTCGTACGGCACTTGTACGATTCGTACGGTAAAAAGACCCGATACGAGTCGTACGGGGACATTTTTTACCGGATCGTGATCGGCACCAGAGGTGCCGATTACGATCCGTTAAAAACCGCGTACGAACCGTCGGTCGGAGCGAATTCCCCGTCCGACTCGTACCCGGTTGTAAAACTTTACAAACATGGAATTACGATTCGCACGGAAACACCATTTCCGTACGAATCGTAAAAAACACCGACCGACGAAAATATACATACGAATGTGATCCGGGAATGCTGCGACGTGACGTCGGGACGCTTTCAGGCAGCGTTTCACGAACCAGGAATTACGATTCGAACCGACAGCAGTCCGGACGGCAATATTTTCACGGCACCCAAAAAGTGCCGCAAAATCGAAGTACGGCGCGAATCGACCAGAGTAGGTGGCCCGGTACGCGCCGACCCCCCCCCAGCCCCCGTAGGTACGCGCCGACCCCCCCGTGTGTACACCCGTGTACGGTGCGTACCCCCCCCCCAGCCCCCATAGGTACGCGCCGACCCCCCCGTGTGTACACCCGTGTACGGTGCGTACCCCCCCGTGTACGCTTGAGTCGAACCCCCCCGTGTACGCTCGAGTCGGACCCCCCCGTGTATGCTCGAGTCGGACCCCCCCGTGTACGCTCGAGTAGAACCCCCCCGTGTACGCTCGAGTCGGACCCCCCCGTGTACGCTCGAGTCGTACCCCCACCCGTGTATGTACGGTGCGTACCCCCCCGTGTACGCTCGAGTCGGACCCCCCCGTGTACGCTCGAGTCGGACCCCCCCGTGTACGCTCGAGTCGGACCCCCCCGTGTACGCTCGAGTCGAACACCCCGTGTACGCTCGAGGGGGGGTACGCACCGTACATACACGGGTGGGGGTACGACTCGAGCGTACACGGGGGGGTCCGACTCGAGCGTACACGGGGGGGGTCGACTCGAGCGTACACGGGGGGTACGCACCGTACACGGGTGTACACACAGGGGGGGTCGGCGCGTACCTACGGGGGCTGGGGGGGGGTCGGCGCGTACCTACGGGGGCTGGGGGGGGGTCGGCGCGTACCTACGGGGGCTGGGGGGGGGTCGGCGCGTACCTACGGGGGCTGGGGGGGGTCGGCGCGTACCGGGCACCTGTTTGGACGTCTCCATGGTTGTTATGGGAGTTCGGTGCGGACGGTCTTTTCACCATACGGTTGTACATTCGGACGCCCGGGATGGATCGTGATTCCCCGGTCGGAGTTCACCTTTCACGTTTGTACGGTGAATCGTACGAGGACGTGTCGGACACATTTTCCGACCCGAGGACGTGTGGGGAAATATTCCCAGTGCGGTTCGTATGGACTTTTTACCATGCGAATCGTGATTGCCAGTTCGTACGGCACTTGTACGATTCGTACGGTAAAAAGACCCGATACGAGTCGTACGGGGACATTTTTTACCGGATCGTGATCGGCACCTCTGTCTGCTCAACCGTAACAGGCAGTTGGAATCTATCTGCCGCCCGCTGCATTAAATTATGAAAGCCCCCGATGTCCTCCGGGGGAGAATCCGAAGGTAGAGGAATAGGTGGAGAAGGCATCGGTATTATATTTTCATCCCAGGGATCCGTCATATGAGTATTTTCAGGTAGGTCGCCCTCTTCAACCTCATCTTCAGAGGAGGTAGTGTTATGCTGCACCTGTTCAGCAGGACCGGTGTAACAGGAACCTCAGACTGAGGTAATGGATCAGGAACTACTGGAATGTCTGACAGAATATCGACGGACAGAAAATCGACCTACAAAAATATCGACACAAAAATATCGATGACAAGAATTTCGAGATCCTATCTACAACATGGTAAGTACAAAAATATCGAAAATAAAATATAGAATGTCAAAAATATCGTTATTAAAAATATAAAGTATTTTTTAGTTAATAAAAAATATGTAAAATAAACCAAATAATACTTATAAATAAAATAAACATAATTAAATATATGTTATAATGTTTAAAATTAATAATTAATATATATATAATGTAATAAAACATTAATTAAACATATACATATAATATATAATATATATATATATAATTGTTTTAATAACTTATAACTTGTTAAAAATTATTATAAATTACAAATACATCATACACATAAAACAATAACATGAATAAAAATTAAATAATTATATATAACACATTTAAAAAATTACATTTAATTTGAATATTGTTAAAATTAATTATATATTACATTAGTTAAAATAATACAAAATATATTAAATAGCACCGACAATAAAACTACTACTCCAGCTCCACAAAAAAACAGTAAAGAAAATGTTGGATAGCGTAGAGCTAAAAATTACTATTTCCACTCCAGGGAGTGTAACAATATGGAAAGTGTTGGATAGCGTAGGGGTAAAAATTACTATTCCCACTCCAGAGAGTGCAACAGTAGGGAAAGTGTTGGATAGCGGAGGGGTAAAAATTACTATTCCAACTCCAGATAGTGCAACAGTAGGGAAAGTGTTGGATAGCGTAGGGGTAAAAATTACTATTCCAACTCCACAGAGTGCAACAGTAGGGAAAGTATTGGATAGCGTAGGGGTAAAAATTACTATTCCCACTCCAGTGAGTGCAACAGTAGGGAAAGTGATGGATAGCGTAGGGGTAAAAATTACTATTCCCACTCCAGAGAGTGCAACAGTAGGGAAAGTGTTGGATAGTGTAGGGGTAAAAATTACAATTCCAACTCCAGAGAGTGCAACAGTAGGGAAAATGTTGGATAGCGAAGGGGAAAAAATTACTATTCCCACTCCAGAGAGTGCAACAGTAGGGAAAGTGTTGGATAGCGTAGGGGTACAAATTACTATTCCAACTCCAGAGAGTGCAACAGTAGGGAAATTGTTGGATAGCGTAGGGGTACAAATTACTATTCCCACTCCAGAGAGTGCAACAGTAGGGAAAGTGTTGGATAGCGTAAGGGTAAAAATTACTATTCCAACTCCAGAGAGTGCAACAGTAGGGAAAGTGTTGGATAGCGTAGGGGTAAAAATTACTATTCCCACTCCAGAGAGTGCAACAGTAGGGAAAGTGTTGGATAGTGTAGGGGTAAAAATTACTATTCCAACTCCACAGAGTGCAACAGTAGGGAAAGTGTTGGATAGCGACGGGGTAAAAATTACTATTCCAACTCCAAAGAGTGCAACAGAAGGGAAAGTGTTGGATAGCGTAGGGGTAAAAATTACTATTCCCACTCCAGAGAGTGCAACAGTAGGGAAAGTGTTGGATAGCGTAGGGGTAAAAATTACTATTCCAACTCCAGAGAATGCAACAGTAGGGAAAGTGTTGGATAGCGTAGGGATAAAATTTACTATTCCAACTCCAGAGGGTGCAACAGTAGGGAAAGTGTTGGATAGCGTAGAAGTTAAAAATAACATAGTTCTAAATAAAATAATTCTTTAAAATAATTAGTGATTTAATTATTAAATAACTCAAAATTATTTACAAATACCAATAAATAATTATTACAAACATAACTACCAAAGAATAATTAATTAACAATACATTAATAATAAATACCAATAAATAATAATTAATAAATATTAATTACCAAATAATAAATATTAAACGATAAAATATTTCTCATAACCAAAAACATATGAATTATTAAAAAGTAAATACCAATTAAAATATATTTAACCATTTAAAAAAATATATACCGCAAAATAATAATTATGAAACATTAATTACCAATTAAAAATATTGAACTATTAAATATTTTTCATACGCCAAAATAATAAATATTACACATTAATTACCAATTAATAATTACTTATTAATATATTAATTAGAAATATCAATGCTAATATTTAATTATATTTAATTCACAATTTATCATTAATCAACAATTAATTATTTTTCATAACCAAAATATTATCATTTAAAATATTTACCAATTAATAATTATTGTCCAATTAATTAATTATCAATACCCAACAACTAATTTAATAATTACTTAATTAGATTTCAATTACTTCCAACACTATTCCCCTATAAACGCACAACACACTCCACTAATAAAATAATACACTTAACATAATTATCAATTAATCAACTAATTAAAACTAATTGCCAATTAATAAAAATTAATTACCAATTAATACTTAATTAACGATAATATAATTATCAATACCAATAAATGAAAATAAATTATTAATTAATTAAAATTAAATTACTTCCCACCCTATTCCCCTATAAACCCACAACCCGCTACAGAACTTAAACGCAAAAATTTATCAATATCAATTTATAATTCCTAAAAATTTATAATTAATTCCATATAATTAAATTACTTCCCACCCTATTCCCCTATAAACCCACAACCCGCTACAGAACTTAAACGCAAAAAATAATTTACATTCATTCATAATTCCTAAAAATGTATAATTAATACCATATAATTAAATTACTTCCCACCCTATTCCCCTATAAACCCACAACCCGCTACGGTACTAAAACACAAAATTGACTTAAAAAACCATTGTTAACATATAAAAATTGTATACATATATGTTAAAACCAGTAGAACACTTAACTAAAAACATATAACACATACATATTAAATACATAATAAAATACATAACAATAATATAAATATCGATATTAGTAACATCAGTATTAGTAAAATCGATATATTTGATGTCGATATTACTAACTTCGATATTACTAACATCGATATTAAAATACTTACCTTAGGATCGATATTCTGTCCATAGATATTATTGACATCGATATTCTGTCTCATCGATATTAAAAACTCGATATTTGTGTAGGTAGATATTTTAGTTTCGATATTTTGGCTGCTCACCGAACTACTGCTGGTAGGGGTGGATTTTCGGAGACAGCCGGTTGTGGGGGAAACCTTTGACGGTAATCCGCCAGCATGGCCTGGAGATCCTGTATGAGCGTTGGAGGGAGGTGATTCATTTCCCTCTGGCATGATTCCCTTCGATTAAATCTATGATGCGGAACCATAAGTTGTTCCTGGTAATATTGTCCCTGGTAATCGTCATTGTCGTCGTCATCCTGACACTTGATGTTAAGCTCAGAAGGATGGTGAGCTGTGCCAAATGGTCCCTCATCATCTTCGTCCTCATAATCATCATCTTCAACGTAAGTTTCTAAGAGGTGTGAAGGCAGAAGCGGAGAAATCTTACTATAATCCTGATGCCTTTGAAAAGTCTTGAGTTGGGAAAATCCAGACGATGTGGGCGTTGACTATGAAGGTATAACCATCACCGTCGATAGATTAGATTAAATTGGTCAATCCATCGTCGACGTGCTCTTCGTCGACGGGCTCTTCGTCGACGGGATCGTCGTTGACGGGATCATCGGCGACGGGATCGTCGTCGACGGGCTCTTAGTAGACAGTGTCTTCACTGATGGTGCCGCCGCCAGTCGTCGATGGGGCAGACGTTGACGTAGACTTCGTCGACGGTGGAGGCTTCGTCGATGGTACCGTCGTCGATGGACATCGACGTGGTCATCGAGGATGATTTCCTCGTCGACGATTCTTCAAAAACTGGCTTATTGTTCGTGATTAAGATTCTGGTAGACAGAATAGGTGATGTAATAGCCGTCGTCGAGACAGTAGCTGTCGACGATGGGGAAGAAGAAGTCACAGAAATTGTCGACAATGGAGCCAAAGCGACAGATTTGACATGGCTTTTACTCACGGTTTTTGAAGTAGATGTCTTCTTAGACTCCTTGACCGATGTAGAGGTTGGAGACAGCGTTGACCCAGAGGAAAGTTTAGGTGACCTCTGTGAAGGGTCAGAAACATCATGGGAAGATTTATGGTGTTTTCTTCCTTCACTTGAAGAGCTGTCATGGGATCTAGCTCTTTTGCTAGAAGTTGAGGCTCGGCCATCCTCCTCAGCCGAAGAGGATTTGAGCCATAAAAGCAGTCTTGCCTCTCTATCCCTAAGAGTCTTGGTAGGGAAAGTACGGCAGATCTTGCAATCCTTTGCCTCATGCTTAGGATAAAGGCAATAAATGCAGTCCTTATGCTGGTCATCAATATGGACCCTCTTCTTATCACAGGTCCTGCAGGGTTTGAAGAGAGCTTTTCTGTCAGACATTATGAAGAATTGAAGAGAAGAAACTGAGTGGCACTCAGGGAAACTCCCTTCCACACGACGTGCGGTGAAAATCTGAGGAGAACTGCCTCTGCTGGGAGTGTTCTAGAGGGTGCTGGTAGCTGATTGGTTGGAGCTGACTTTTGGTTCTTTTTACTATAAGGATGTAGATAGGCTACTAAGATTTAGGCCTTAGGCTTTTATTCTTTTAGCCTACTACGATTATTTACTTATGGCATTACTTTTGTAATTTACCGTGGGACCCCCGCCTTGGCGACGGGGAATGATTCAGGCATGTGAATCTATGAAAGATACCCCAATACTGGATAAATCAGTAAATTTTTCTCAGAAAATTGTTGCAGCAAAAAACTCTAGCAAAGAACTGTATACCACGATTAACAACTTGCCAAATTTTGCGATCAAAAGAAAGCTGAAACTCTCTTTGCGACAATATCGCTTTTGCCTTCCAGGAAAAAGTTCTTGACATCTTCAATACTTTCTTCAGCTCGTTAGGAGAAACCGCGCCAGCTATACATGGAAAAAAGTGGGCGGCTTCAGGGCTGTATTCCTCTCAGAACTTATTACAGAGTACTTCTACTGCATCCCTTTGATCTGTTCCCTCTTTTTCTCCATTATCAACAGACCAAGTGTAGAACTTAATCCTTACTACTTGTTCTGGGTCCCCGCTGGATCCTTGCACCCCCGGCTACCCTTCAATCGGTATCTGGTACTGCAGCCGGCTTATTAACACCAATCATCAATTAAATGTTTAGGCAGTGCTCCTTTCCATCAGACCTGAAAGTCGCTTCAGTTCTATCGTTGTTAAAGAAACCACATCTGGATTCTTCTGTGGCAAATAACTATCGCCCCATCTCTAGGCTTTCCTTTCCTGCAAAAATTGCGGAAAAGGCAATTAACAAGGAATTGACCCTATACCTGGAATCGAACAACTTACTAGATCACTCACAGTTTGAGTTTTGTGTCCAACACAGCACTGAGTCAGCCTTAACCACTGCCTCAGAGGAATAAAGGTCATCACTGGATTGGGGAAATCCAGCAGCCCTCATTCTTCTTGATCTTTTGGCTGCGTTTGACCCGGTCAATCACAAGATTTTAATTGACTGTGTCGGATCTTTGGGCATCAGTGGTTCAGCCCTAGCGTTATTATCCACCTTCCTCACCGAGAGAATCCAATTTGTATCTATGGATGGCTCTCTTTCTAATTCCTTCTCTCTTCCCTGTGGTGTCCCGCAAGGATCATCATTGCGCCCTACCCTGTTTAACTTGTATGTCAACCCTTTAGCCACTCTGATTAAAAAATGGGTTTCTCAGTATTTAGTTATGCCGACGATACCCAAATTATCGTCTCAGTTCCTGGCAGTCACCAAGAATCAGCTGCTAAATTCCGTAACTGCATGCAACAAGATAACAACTGGATGCTGTGCAACTGCTTAAAACTAAATTCCGACAAAATGGAAGTACTACTACTGGAAAACAATGTCTCTTTCTGGTCCCCTGACTGGTGGTCTGTAGATCTTGGATCGGTCCTGACCACAGTAACAAGGGTGAAGAGTCTGGGGTGACATTTGATAATCATTTGACTTTTGACAAACAGGCAAATGCATTCACTTCTAGTGTCTTTCTGACGCTAAAAAAGCTGAGAAAGATTCTGCCTTTTATCCCACTGGAGCTGAGGAAATTAGTAGTAACTGCCCTTACCCTTTCCAAAATAGATTACTGCAATGGTCTGTACATCAATCTACAGAAGCGGCTCCTCAATAAGTTACAGATCCTGCACAATCTGGTGGCCCGCTTATTGCTTGGAATACCCAGAGAGAATTCAGTCTCGAAGGCGTTATTGGAGATCCATTGGCTACCAGTAAAGAAGAGAATTGACTTTAAGGCGCTATGCATCGCCTTTAAAGCCTTACATGATGAAGGTCTTGACTATTTTAAAAAGAAATTCATTAGATACACTCTTTCGAGGCCGCCTCGGTCCTCTTCAGCAGGCAACTTTATAGTGCCCAATTTTAAACGAGTTTACTGGGGAGCAAGAAGTTTTATCTACGAGACAACCAAATGGTCGAACTCCTTACCTCTTACCTAAAGACAAGTCCATCCCTGTCTGTTTTTAGAAAGAATCTAAAAACTTGTTTTTTTAACGTAGTTTCCTAGCCGGGTTCATCGTCTTTATCTTTCCGTGTTAGGCTAGAGCCAAGATACCCTCGGCCAATCGAGGGCTTTATAAAACTTATTTTCATTTCATTTCTTGGCTTTCCTTTGGCTGGCACTGTGTGCACTATTCCCAGACACCTCCCCTTTTGGAAAAACCTTTCAGCTGATATGGTTCCCATCCTTTCCTGAATTCTTGTAGAGCTTTGGTAATCGATGACCCACAAAAAATACATTTGATTATTCTGTACTCCTAAATTTAAATGCCTGACACTGATGTATTTACCCTTCTTAACTTAATGATAAATCTAACCATCATCAAACCTGTTTCTGTCGCTCTATTATTTGTCTTCAATAATTGATTGTACATTCCAATTGAGCTATTGATTGTGGCAGGGAATTCAAATAGAGAGATCCCTGGACAGCAGATACTAATGTTATTATTCTACACAGCTCTAACAGAATTATTGGTTTGCATGATTTTAGTCTGACAACATTTCTTCAGGAGATTTAGTCTAGCTGTGATAATTCTGTATTAGTATAGCATAGTTTTGAGAATTATATATATGAATTTAATCACAAATTTGTCGGTCAGTTATACAATTCCTGGTTCCCATTGGATAACTGGATAGTATCTCCTATATCCGACCCCTCTCGGCACGATTCAAGAACCGTCGGAGGACCAAGTAAATTAACCTAAGGTGTTGTGAAAGGAGATAAAGTAAATGGGCACAGTGGCGCTACAACACATAGGAATTATTTGTGAACGTGTCAAATGGCAGGTCTGGAGTCAGGTCAGGTACGGGTAATGGCTTATAGGGGCATTTGCAGACTGTATGCTTGAATGTGGATCTCAGGTCCTGGGTCCACTGTGTCACGGCACTATCTTCACTCCATCTTATGGAGGGAGAGGTAACTGTCTTTTCCTCTGGCCTTGTGAGTATTCATGCCTGAATATGATGAGCAGTGGCAGTAAATTCCCATGGCTTTTACCTTCTTATATTTTTAGGTACCACAGTGAGTGTTATGTATGCTTTTTTATCACAGCCATCAGTGGTAGGCTGCATTGTGGATTGCATATCTCAGACAGCATGATTGTTAGTTAGTGATAGTCAATGGACTGGGAAAGTATGTGCCCATGTCTTCATGCAGGTGAATTTCCAAGCATTTCATGTAAAGGTTTACCAGACACATTGAAAATAAGTGGGTACAGAGCTTGCTCCAGGAGGGGGTCTTCGTATTGTGTCTTTTGGAGGGTAGTTTGTCCATCAGCGATGAAATGGGAGGATAAGGAATGGTTGTAGGTCTACCTGTCGACAGGATTGAACACAGATACGTTAAACAGAAGCGTTAATGGGAGTCTCCTTCACTTACATATGATTCAAAGGCACTCAAGCGCGACTGAACAGGTAAGAGTGGTGGGGGTGGTGAGGGGAGATTTGACAGACGACGGAATAGGGAAAATTAAATTTAAAAAACCACTCACCTTGCTCTCGTCACATCGCCGAGTCAGGGATGCGGCGAGTGCAAGGTAAGTAGTTTTATTTATTTTATTTTCCCTATTCCCTTGTCTGTTGACTCCTACCCGCCCCACCGCTCTTACCTGTACCATTCGTGCCTGAAGGCACTCCTCTCTCCCCTTTATGAGAGCAGTCTCAATACTTCTTACCACGTGACAACCTGACCACCTTTTACTGACGGGTTGGGTCTTCATTGAGCTGAATCTTGTTGGCCATTCTTTCAGACATCAGTGTTCAGTCTCTGTTCATTGTTGCAGACTGGAGAGTATATGAGAAAATGGAAATACTAACTGCAGGTTTTAGATGTACTGTGAGAAAAAATGTTGTTCTATGTATGTGAATTGAATATGCTACTTTTTAAAATTATTGGCAATAAAGTATTCTCAGTATTTGAAAATTGCATAAAATGCAAAGCTATACACAATGAAAATGTGGCGATTTACCGAAGCTGGTGATGTAAATAAAGAGAAGATTGTGATAGAAGAAAATAATCTCAAATATTTATGCAGCTTTTAGAGTAGTTTTACTGCCAGTTTTTATTGAACTGAACCAGCAGCACCTTCCTGTCAACTTTTTTCTCTTCCTATGTTGGCAGACTTACTCACACCTCCTCCTGAGGCTCAAGGTTATGAGTGTTCACCACTAATCAGGATATGCGCATTTTACAGGCTCGCCTTGCGTGCAAATATCCTCTTTTTGGAAAAGGCAGCAACTTTCCCACCTTTGGGCTCTTTCCAGCTCTACTGCCTTGGATTAGTCCAATCCTTTTTAAATGGAAGAGGGTGAGGCTTCTCAGTCTGAAACATGAAGGGTAACACTGTACCTGTGCAGACAGGTCTGGTGAATAACACTTCCCGCTTGAGTTGTATCAGCTGAAACATTTTAATGGGTTGTGTGAGACAGAGCTAGCCAGAACACATAAACAGGATTATATAGCAAATTCAATCATTTTACTCAAATATACAAGCCCCAGGCTTGTCTCTGGAACTAGAAGATGTATAAGCATTCGGTAACGGTATTGTGTTTTTTGGGCAGTTTTATATAGGGCAGACTCGGCTCAAGGGCATTGGAGCGCTTTACATGAGCACCAGTTACCTTACACAAGGTCAGATTGATGCTTTTTAGGGTACAGGGAGATAAAGGGCTCCGCAGTCGTGGCAGAATTTCTGCAACGAGAATTCTCAATGCGGACATTCGCCACGAGTGCGACGACTCCGTCACGACTGCTGAGGCTCTTTGTGAATTGGGCCCTAAAAGGATTTGCCCAGAATCAAAGAATGTTGAGCCGATGCCCGAACTCAAAACTCTCATTGCTTTTAATCCAGAAACTCTATATTCAGCACACTACTGAATAGAGGACTTAACCAAAGCCTTGTATGTCTCAAGCTACTTTTCTACATTCTGATTCCTCTTTTAGACGCCAGTATGGCACTGTGCAGTCAACTTTTGATTACTGAAGTATGGATTATATACCACACCAAATACATATACAACAACTCCTGGCTTATCTGAATTTTATCTAGAATCATTGTCCCTCAAAACCTCTCAATAACATGTCTTATGTTTTTTTTGTACTGCTTCAATACTAAGAGACTGATAAATTGTTATATAAATATGCTGCAAGAGTAAAAGGCAAAACTTTATGAAAATATACTTCCACCAAAGCAAGTATTTCGGCGGCGGAAAACTGATAAGAGAAGCAAACGAGGTACAAGCATTGGTAAATGCAGGAAAATATGCTACAGCCAACAGAAATGGAGGAAAGGTAAGTGGCACACACAGGCACCAATGAGAAGCCAGGAAAGAGAGGAGGCGGGATGTAAGTCTCTTTTAAGTGTATATTGAAAACAATAGATTTCTCAAGCACAGCGCAAGTGCTGTGCAGGCGAAACCTAATGAAGAAAAGAGGCTTTAATGCTGGAGCAACTGAAACATAACAAACAATGCTTATTTCAAGTTAAAGCCACTAGTTGTTGTAGTAAAATTAGTCGAGCATCAACTCAGCAAGGTGTGTAAGGTTGTAAATGATCTTTCTTCTCCCAGCTTTGTCCTCAAAGCCATCTCTCTCTCCAGACTCATGTGTAAGAGGCTAAAAAAAATTAGACTCCGCACAACCTAGAACTAATTTACAATAACACTAAGGTTGGGGTTAGGCTACTGTTTTGGCGCATGGTAACCTGTGTGCTGCCACACCCCACCATTGCCATGTTCACCTTGAAACTCACATTGAAACCAGGACTCTCAGTCCATTATCACCAAAAGTGAGTTGTTTTCCTTATTATCATCTTTCAAGCCGGGATCACCAGATGGCATCTGATCACCCTCAAACTAACATGTTTCTTGCAGACATCTAACAATTACTGTTTTTGACATTCATCAGGGCTGCTTGTTTGCGTCTAATACAACAATATTTTTATCAACCATCATGAAGTATATTCGGGTATTCACTGAATCAGTTGGATAAAAGAATGCCTGATGGAAACAAAGATATGAGAGAAAAGTTTGTTTCTTTTTCCAATAACGCTCCTCGTCAAGAAGAACAAAAAATGGCCATACTCCCGTTTTGTCGGCAGACTCTGCTAGCGCCGGGACACTCTTGGGAGTAGCTGTGCGCTCTATAAGTACCCAGTAACATTAACATTAACATGAACATTAACAGCACCTGATGCCTGTGCACTAGCTACAGAGGGTACAGAACATGGTGTCAGGCTTGTTTTTGGACTCTGTAAGTTTGACTGCATATCTAATGCTTGAACGTCACTTCATTGGCTCCACACTTGTGTGGATCAACTTCAAAGCTTTGTGTCTGGCTTACTGAGCCTTTTACAGTGGCAGGCCGCCTTCTCACTATTTCACAGATAGGCTCCCTCTATCACTTCCCTCTAGCTTTCTTTCCTTGTTTCCTGTTCCCCATTTCAGACTCTCATCTCAGGGAGCCTGATGCTTCTTCCATTGTCCCACAACTCACCTTTTCCCTTCCACAGGTGGTTAGCCGTGGAGTTTTCTGGAAGTCCCTGAAGTCATGTCTATGATGTTAATGGTTCTGGCCTCTGGACTGTCTTCCCTGCTCCTACTATTGTCCTAGAATCAAAAAGCCTTTGGTAGTTTGTCTGTGCTTCCAAGTATCTTCTCTCATTTACTCACTCACACTCAATCACATTTGTGAAAACCCACAAACACAAAAGTTTGTGGAAGCTTCCAAATGTGGCAGGGTAACCCAGCCCATCAACCATCTCTCCCTGACTCTGGGAGTAGCTCTTCTCAGGCGCCACTGTGCACTGGTGTACCATAATGCATGAATACATCTGTTTATGAGAGAGGATTCATGTTTTGAGAACATCAAAAGTGAATTCACACGTATAAGTCTTTTGACGTTTATGCACCAATGGCTTATTGCATCATATTCTAATTTCATACAATAAGAACCTTCTAAGGAAAATACCCCCTTAGATTGCATGTACATTTTTGAAAAGAGAAATAGTGAGCAAAATAGTACCGGAATAAGTGGGGGGTTTTCTGCTGTATTTTTAAATAATGCTGACATATGAAGAACACGGTTTGGAAGCCTGTGCATATCATTTGTTTTAACTTCCATCAACAAAAAGATTACATTTCTAAAATCAATGATGTTGGGAGTTTTTGAATTAGACGCACCTGAAACGTATACAAAGAGTTTACTCCGCGCACTTTCAAAAGTAGTCATTCAAAATCTAACGTAATATGCTAACTCATAGCTTTGCAGGAGCGGTGGGGCAAGTGGGGGGGGAGACGACTCGACAGACGACGACGAGGGAAAATTAAAAATAAATAATTAATTTTCCCTCGTCTGTCGAGCCCCCATCCCCCCCCCCCGCCCCCTCCCGCCCCACTGCGTTTACCTGTACGGGCTGCTTATGTACCTTTGTGAGATTAATCCATTCAAATACCTGCAGATAAAACACAGTTCTATTTATACAAATTGCTCATTATTTTTTATTTAAAAAGTGCTTAATGTATTACCTTCTCAGCTCTGGTGGCACATAGTGTGACAGACTTTGATGGCGCCCCCACAAAGACCTCCTTCTCCACGGATTCCCTCACTAACCCCAGTGCCCCTCATCTCTCCATAGCCTCCCACTCACAGGTATTCCATTTGTTTAATAGCATTACTCATACCAATGTAGGGTGTCAGAACACTTTACATCACACACACATTATACAGAATCACTCATACATGTGTAAATCAGTGCATTGAAAATGTTACATCAAACAATGAGGACTACATGGTGAAGGACTAACAAGTCACCCATACTGTAGACAGTATATTTTAACAGTGCTTGGTCTGGAGAAGTATAAACTCTGGATTTAAAACATAACACAGTGGTTGGGGTTGGCTTTACTAATAAGAGTTTATTTCTACCAAAACTAATCCTCTTAACAACCTTATGATAATGAAAGACTGTGGGAAAAGCATAACCTTCTAACCTACACCTTAAAGTTTGCTTGCAGCTCTTTGACAGTTCACAGCTCACTGCTGTCTATTAGGGCTGTAATTTGTGAACTGTAAGTAACAAAAGGATCTCTCTAACAAAAGCAATAACCCACTGAGCTACCCACATAAAATACAATTCTGTGATCTGTATGGTACACGTGCTTTGCAGCAGGCATACTATTCCTTTCAACTAGCATATGCTGAGTCAAAACTACCACCAGACAAAACACTGATCTCTCTTCAGCAGGTACATTAAACACCAGAGTTATCCTGACAATTCTATTGTTGCTGGAAAATTGCTGGGCACACAAGGAACTCAGCAGCTGGTTCTTTTAACCTCAAAAGACAATGAGCACCATGGAGGGACATTAGACGGGCAGAGCTCACAGGGGGCAGAGTTTGTGCTTGAGGTGCTACTCCTGAACAGCTCAAAACAACAAATGTAAGGCTTTCAAGATGCGTCCGAGGAAGCTAAACAACCTGTAATGGATTTGCATTGTGCAGACCAGCCACACACAAGCTGGGAGACAACTCTAGGCAGTGGTTTCCAGCTCACCCTGTGCTCACCATGTGGTAGCAGCTCTCCACAGGGTGTCCATGTGAAGAAAGCCGGTAAGAGCGGTGGGACGGGTGGGTCGTCTGTCGAAGTCCCCCTTCATCCGGCCGCACCGCTCTTACCTGCACCGGCCGCGGCTGCCACATAGTCCTTTGAAGGACAGGAGTAAATCCATTTTGGAGTTCGGAAAGAAAAGGTAAAACGCCCAAAATTGGAGCCTTTTAAGGGAGTGAATTCCTCCATGGGAAGAAATAGATTCCCGTGAAGAAAGAAATAATATGTCATTCAGTGCAAATGCACCGCTGCGTTACATTTATGCATTTATAAATGTACAGTTACTATGTTTGCGGAAGAGTGTGTGTAGTGATTAACTCCAAGCAGGTTGTAGTATTTCAGGAGTATTTATTAAGTAGTTACAAGTAAAGATGTTCAGTCCAAGACTAGCCCCACCAGGAGCAGCCAGCATGCTTCTCAGCCCTTCTCCAACTGTAGTCTTGTGCATGTAAGAATGATTGGGATGTTGCAACATTCACATTCTTTGTGAAGTCCAAGAGTCAAAAATGCGTTTCAACCATAGTATTAACCGTACAGGAGCAAACTTACGACGTTCTTGTGATTCAGGCTGCTATATCTAGGTCAAAAAGGAGGAATATTGAAACATACCCTTTTAAATATGTTCTCAAAGAGAGCATGTCCAATATTTTTACACCCAATCTTGGTCTTATGCCTACTGTACGAATTCAAAGTCGATTTATTGAAGCATTCACAACCACATGTTCAATGTGAAGAAATAGTTTGCCTCTCATACATGAGTTATACAGAGACTACTGCTAAGAAAAACAGAAAAGTGTTTGGTAGGATGCTTGAATTATCTTGAGATGGCAGGACTTTATTTCCTTTTCATTGTATAATCCCAATTCTTCATTTGCCCTGGGAGTCCAATACTGATACCAATTAAAGTATTAGATTAGTGACAAGTAGACAGGTTAGTAACTATCTGGATAGCTCACTTTCCTCCCTTATAAAAACTGTTAATAGTAATAATTATGTTGGATTTTTATTTTGTTTTGCAATGTGAGGAAAACAGATTTTTGTTCACATGTGCAGATGGAAAACATTATAAAATCAGAGTAAAAAAAAGGATGTGTAGAATCACATAGGTAATTTGGAGATGGAAAAGCCAGGCTAGCACTGTAGACAAGGTAAACATGAAGATTGTCGACACATTTTGTATTCAGTTTACACCATTTTCTTTTGTAAGTATGAATCTTTCTGCCTGGCCGCATGGGAAGAGACTGATGTTCTGAGTGATAAGACATGAATACAAATTGTGGTAGCGTTTAAACAAAGCAGCGCACAACTTTTCACAGGCATGTGCATTCAGTCAGGATGCCTTCAATAAGCCTCAAAGCCTTGTGGTAGATGTAGTTCTTGCATCTCTCATTTTGTAGTTCAGCCTTCAGTTAGCAGTGATAAGCCGATAATTTTTCAATAGCGTAATCTCCTTATATTTAAACTGTACACCCTGGCTGAAGGCAGCCTTATTGAAGTCACACACATGTGAAACATTCTGTGCTGCTTTCTCCAATTGCCAGGACTACCCCGCACAATTCCAAGTTCAGGGTGATGGGATGTTTTCAGCACACAGTCTCCATCTGCTGAAACCATGTGGTGCATAACCATGGAAAAGGGTCGAGGATCTGGAAATTTCATGTGGTTTTGGACACAGTAGTTCCATGTCCTGCATGCAGTGCTTAATTTGAGACAGTGGTTTCTGATGCTCAGCATGGCACTTCATTGTCAACACCAGCACTTGTGGTAGTTTGCCACAAGGTGGCGTTGTCTGGCTAATTCAGAAATGACCACAACAGCAGTTAATTATTAATTCAATATACATTAAAAATTACTATTACCTGCCGCCCAAGCTATTCGAATAGCTTTGAGGGCCTGACATAGTCCAAATTGTCACACTTGTAAGAGTTCTATAGTTAGTAGTTGTGTTGTTTGTATCATTGGCAATGCTGGAAGGGGCAATGTGTGGTGAAAGCTGCAGTGGCCTCCTGACAAGAGCCCTGGCACTTATGTTTTTAACAAATTCAGCACTGCCTGCATGTTATTCTCCATTTTGGGCCCTAAATATTGGTGTTGGCTGAAAACTGGATGAAAATGAGCTTGGTAGAACTTAAGGTGTGTTTATTGTACTACTTGAACTCGCATCCTGAGGAGCACAACATTACACAGTGACCCACATTTTCACTTATTCCTCCAGTTCTCTTGTGCATTTCACTGTCCACGGAGACACCCTGATTCTGAAACTGCTGGTTTAAAATCCCTTTCCACTTTTGAAGGAATTATCCTCATCAAAAACATGGGCGACGTTTGCAGTTTATTCAGTAAGGGATCAGTGTGCCTGCTGCTGTTATGCCACTTCAACTAACAAAGCTCTCAATGAGTAATTGTCTTTTACTCTTGCACAAAAATCAATGAAACCTTAATAGGGCTTTAGGTGGGGCTGGTCCCTGCAGGTCGCAGTCCCTTAGTAATTAAAAACTGACATTGAAACAGGTCTCTATTGGGCTCTATATTAATTTTCCAATCCTTACAGGCAAAAACACTGATCAGTTTCTGAACAATGACTGTCAAACCTATTAAGGTGATCTATGTCAGTGATAGAGTTCCTGTTTACATGTTTTATGTAATCTTGCAGTTCAGAATGTGGGTGGGACATGATTGAGAGTTCTGGATTTGAAACTGAAGGCAGTCAATCAATCAATCAGAATTTATAAATCGTGGCAAATCACCCGTGAGGGTATGAAGGCACTGGAGTTTCTAGCTGCTTCATGGAGAAAGTGGTAAAAAATTACGGAAAGCAAGAGAAAGCAATCAGAAAAACGGGGGTAAAGGAAGGGGAAAGCAGTAAAAAACTTGGTAAAAGCAGGAGAAAGCACTCAGAAAAACAGGGGAAATTAAGGAGAAAGCAGAAAAAAGAGGGAAAGTGGGAGAAAGCACTCAGAAAAACTGAGAGAAGGAAGGAGAAAGCAGTAAAAAACAAAAACTAGGGGGGGCGGAGCCAAGATGGTGGAGTGAGCAGTCGTCCTGCTCCGGAGCTCCCGCCAGGGTCAGATGTAGCACCGGCAGCCAGGCCGTTAATAGCACTGATGGTGCCCGGATTTTGATCCCCAGCGACCCGCTACCATTAAACATCGACGGGGGGGTGAAGCCCGGCAGTCGAGAGCTGTTTTGGCCGCGAGACGGCGGAGGTGATATGCGGCGTTGCTGAGGCCGCGCCGGAGAGTGCAGGGCCGGCGAGCGAACTGAGAGCCCGAGGAGGCAGCAATGGAGGCCCCTGTGCCTGGGGCGAGCGGTGAGCTGCGGGGGCCCTACAGAGTGGTTTACGGAGTGGAGCGGGAGCCCCCGGGAGCCTGTGGAGCGGTGTTGCGGCCGTGCGGGTCCGACCCGCCGTTCTGACCTGTGAGAGCGGTGCCGGAGCGGGGGCGGGGCCGCGGAGAGCTCCTGGACGTCTAGGAGGCCAGGATCTGGTCCCGGTGTTGCATCGAACGACCACAGGACTGGGAGATACTCGGCCCCCCCGCGTAGGGCCTACAGAAGAAGCGGCGGGGGGGCACAGAGGGCCGCGCGGCCAGGTACTGCGAGGAGGATCTATGAAGCTGGAACGGGAGTCACCAAGGCGGAGGCTGAGGTGAGCGGTTCTCTCTCGGGCTCGGCGGAGGTGCCCCTGTCCAGGGAGCAGTTGGCAGCTGGTACGAGGCTCACGGGGGCCTAGGACTTGCAGTGGGCGGCCCATTTGGACTGGGCGGCGGAAGTTGGCCTTCGCGGCTGGGGACAGGTACGATCGGCGGAGTAGGCCACGGCACGGCAGGGCACGGAGGAGTGCGCGGGCAGGTGGCGGCAGAGGGGATATCGCCGTTCTGGTGCTTTAGGCCACAGTTGTGACTTGCGGTGTGCCCTGTTTCCCCCTCGGTGGCCGTTGGAGCATCCCAGACAGGACCGGGGCCGGTGCAAGGCCTCTGGAGGTCCTGCTTCTGTGACCGGACAGGTTTCCTGGTTGGCGGGGCGGTGCAGGGCCCCACTACATGGTGGAGGGAGTGGATTGAAGAGCCGGGAGCGTGAGTGGCGGGCACCGTGCCTAACGTCGGTACGAAAGTGGAAGCTGCCCGCAGAGGGAGGCACGAGGACTAACGATAGCACAGTGGTTGTGGAAGTGGCCTGGAAGTACAGGCTGATGGCCCAGGGGCAGAGGACCTTTCAGCGATAACGACACCCCTACAGAGACTGGGGGCAGAAGCGCCGTAGGCTGTTGGACACATTGGAATCACTTTGGGCGGAAATAGAGGCTTCAGACCTTGAGCTTCCTTCCAGGCTTCGATCGGGTCTTGTCCCCTTGACGAGGAGCTGGTGAGAAGGGGACAGGATCTCTGCAGGACACACATGGGGCCTTGCGGGTCGCGCTATGTCCACATCCAGGAAACGGCAGGACAAAAATATTAAGGACCTGTTCTCCAGGTCCCCGGGTGGTCAGATGGCTACGACGGCAGATGCCGGGGGGACCGGAAAGGGGAAGCCGGATGCCGGGGGCTCTGAGCCCATCACTAAAGCCTTCCTGGAGTCAATGTTCACAGCATTACGGGATGATATCCAAACTTTCAAACAAGAGTTCACGTCTGAGCTCAAAGAGGTCCGCCGCAATATGGATGGCATTGGTGAAAGGGTGGCGGACCTGGAGGGCAAGAGCGATGGAAGGGACGAGGAAATCGCAAATCTACAGCAGGAGATCATCAGACTGCATGATCAACAGGTGGACCTTCAAGGACACCTTGAGGACTTTGAGAACCGCTCTCGTCATCATAACATCCGAATCAGGGGCGTGAAAACGGACGGCGACTCGAAGGATCTTTTCACCTATGCGAGGGAATTATTCAACCACATCCTAGAGCGGCCTCTGGACACGAATTTGGGGATAGATCGGGCGCATAGAGTGGGTCCCCCCAGGGCACCGTCGGCCCCTCCGTCAGACATCTTAGTGTGCCTGCAGGACTACCGTACCAAGGAGATGAGAATGCAAAAGGCACGCCGTATGCACCCCTTACAATTTCGTGATCACAGACCGGTGCTGTACCAAGACCTGTCCGCTCTCATGCTACAAAAAAGGCACCTGTTCAGACCTATCACGATGCACCTTCAGCAAAATAACATTCCTTACAGCTGGGGTCACCCCTTCCGCTTGGTGTTTCGTAAAGATGACAAACTGTACCAATTGCGCTCTCTGTCCGAGGCCGGCAAACTGCTGGGGGTGGACCTCCCGGAGGAAGAAGATGGAGAGGGGTCCTCCACGTCCGGTGCGGGAAATGCTGGGCCTCGTTGGCGTCAACAGGGGTGTAGACGCCGTCTCAAGAAACCACGGGCTGCGGAGATTACGAAAGGCCGTCTGTCGGCGTTGGAAACTGTGTCAACGGATCTTTCAGGTTCTCAGAGTGGCTGAACTGGACACGCACGGTACCTGAGGTACTTCTCTTCTTACATCCAGCCCTTCGGCGGGAGGGAGGCTTCTTTCCACGGTTGGTGGACACACCCCAATGACTCTTTACCAGTCGCAGACGAGTGACGGACTAAATGTTTTCAGTTCTCATTGTTGTTGTTTTTTTTTAAGGGGTTTGTTGGGGTAGAGGAGGGAGAGGGACTGGGGCTGCACGTCCGCCTCCCCAGAACCTCCACTTGCACCCCCGTGTCCCTGACTCGCTTACACATCGGAAACTCTAGAGCCGCGATGCCTGTTGCTTTACAGCTGCAGTGTCCTCCATGTGATATTTATCATGCCACCCACTACACTTAAAGTATTGACCCTGAATGTCCGGGGTCTTAATAACCCAGTTAAGCGTAAAGCTGTCCTATCATACCTAGAAAATTCCCAAGCAGACCTTTGCCTCCTGCAGGAACCCCACTTATTAGCGCACGATTGCTATCGCCTTAGGTCCCGGAGGTTCCCCACTCAGTTCTTCTCTTCCGGGCCTACTAAGACAGCTGGGGTGGCGATTCTAGTGGCACAACGGTTTCGGGGGGAGGTCCTTCATAAGGTGGCCGAGAACAGGGGGCGCCTCCTGACCTATCGCTTTGCCCTTGGGGGGATGCCATTCACTATTAGCTCCATATACGCCCCGAATGAGGGACCTGAGCGATTTTTACACTCTGCACTCACAGAGGCCACGACTACACCAGACCGCCATGTCATTCTCGGGGGGGATCTTAACTTGGTGTTCGATAACGCTCAGGATAGATCCAGTCAGCGTTCTCATCAAGCCGGAGCCATTTCTGCGGAGGGGCTTGCACTTTGCAAGATTTGGGGCTATGCGACCTTTGGCGCACCATGCATCCCCACGACAGGGACTACTCCTTTTATTCTAATGCGCATAAGACCTACGCCAGATTAGATCATCTCTTAGTTTCTGCACCGCTGCGGGCGCTCTCAACAGCAGCTGACATGGGGGTGGCGTCATTATCGGACCATGCTCCGGTGACCGCTATTTTCACTCTCCCGCCCACACCGTGTCCTTCCAGAGTGTGGCGTCTCAGGGATGCTCTCTTGCAGCGAGAAGAGGTGGTTCAACACATCAAGCGCAAGATTCATGATTATCTCACACATAATGACAACACAGACACTTCGCTGGCAACGCAGTGGGCAGCGCTGAAGGCGGTCCTTAGAGGGGAGCTTATCTCGATCTCGGCGGCGGACAGTAGGGAGCGCGGACGCAAACGGGAAGAGCCTACACAACCGGTGAGGGAATTGGAGTGGATACACCAGCGGACGGGAGCCCCGAGAGTATGATGGCAACTCAAAGCGGCTCGCCAACAGTTGACAGCGCTCGACCAAGACAGGGCGGAGTTTGCGGCACTGAGGCTGCGACATGCCTACTATGTGGGTGGGGACAGATGTGGGCGCCTTTTGGCTCATAAGCTCAGAGAGGTTCGTCAATGACAGGGAGTTAAATTGATCTCTCGGGAAGATGGCACGACAGTAACGGACGATAGAGATATTGCCGAGGCATTCCGTGATTTCTATGCGACCCTGTATGCGGAGGCCCCGTTGGCCCGCTCTGAGGGGGTGGCCTTCCTGGATTCTGTCACATTGCCGGCTTTATTACCTGAACAGGCCGAACATCTAGAAAGAAGCATTCAAACGGAGGAAGTGGTGTCTGCCATTTCTCGGCTTAAACTGGGAAAGGCCCCTGGTCCAGACGGTTTTCCCGCTATTTTTTATAAGAAATTTTGTTCCCTGTTGGCCCCGATCCTCACCAGGCTGTTCAATTCCTTTGCCACTCAGGGAGCTATTCCAGGCGACCTCTTGGAGGCATCGATAGCAGTAATTCCTAAACCGGGCAAGGACGGATCGTAGTGTGGCTCTTACCGCCCGATATCACTCCTTAACATAGACCTTAAGTTATACACGGGGATACTGGCCTCCCGCCTCGGCCCTCTTATGCCGGGACTCACGGACCCGGATCAGGCGGGCTTCATCCCTGAGCGGCAAACGACTGATAATACTAAGCGGATTTTGCATCTTATAGAAAAGGCTACTCGGGTCCCAGGGGAGTTCATGATGCTAGCCATTGATGCCGAAAAGGCGTTCGACCGGGTACACTGACCATTTTTAGAGCAAGTGTTGGAAAAAGCAGGAATAGGCGACCGATTCCGCATGCATATCCTCAACTGTTATAGATCCCCCACAGCTACTGTTAGAGTGAACGGGTACACATCCTCTCGATTTCACATTGAGAGAGGCACAAGGCAGGGATGTCCGTTGTCCCCCCTCCTCTTTGCCCTTTATATGGAGCCGTTGGCTCAGAGGGTGCGACAAAACCCGGAAATCACGGGAATCCGGTTTGGGGGCTTCGTCCATACAATCAGTCTATATGCGGATGATGTATTATTATCCTTATCTGATCCGGGACCCGCCCTCCCAGCGTGCTGGGCAGAACTGGAGGTTTTCGCGCAAGCTGCCGGGTTCATAGTGAATGCAGAGAAATCCTTAGCCCTAGACCTGTCGCTGTCACGGTTCACTCGAGATCATTTGCAATCCCGGCTTCCCATTCGTTGTGCAACGGGCACGATACCATACTTGGGGATCCAATTGACCCCATCGCTTTCTAAAGTGGTTCAGACGAACTACGCGCAGTTACGCGACAGGATTCGCCAAGAACTCGCCAGATGGCGGCACTACCCCCTCTCGTGGTTGGGTAGGATTGCGGCGGTTAAAATGACCATCCTTCCACAGATTCTCTATTTCTTCCGCACTATACCTCTCCGTCCGCCAGCGGGATGGATTCGAACGACGCAGTCAGACCTGGCCCGGTTTATCTGGAACGGGAAGAAACCGCAAATGCGACGGGCGCTGGGGGTATTAGCTCCGGAAGCAGGTGGACTGGGAATCCCAGATCTGGGGCTCTACTTTCAAGCAGCCCAACTGAGATATCTGGTGGAGTGGAGCAGATGGGAATCCGAGAAACATTGGCTATTTCAAGATCAGGCGGTGGCTGCGCGTCCTTTACAGGATATTCCTTTATTGCGCAAGGCGCACCGGCCGCCTGACCTATATGCCTCCTGCATTACGCGGGTCCCTCTGGAGGTTTGGGACGCCACTAATCTCACACATGAACTCACATCGTTCCCGTCCCCGCTTACTCCGCTGAGGGGCAACCTCGACTTCACCCCAGGATTAGAGGATGCCGCCTTTGCGAGCTGGAAGGCAGCGGGTTGCCGGTCCCTGTGTCATGTTTATGGAGAGGGAGGAGTACACTCGTTCGTACAGATGCAGAGAGATTATGGGCTACCGGAGACAGAGAGGTTGCGGTATATGCAAGTGAGACATTGGGCGCTCCAGCCACAGGTTCGCTCCGGGGCAGACAGGCGCCTCTTCCCCTACGAGCGATGGCTTATTACACGCACATCAGACAAACACCTCGTTTCCGATCTCTATAAACAATTGCAGGTCAAACACAAACACACATATAATTCTAGCAGGAACCGATGGAAACGAGAACTGGGAAGAACACTGAGTCATAAAGAATGGGAGGGCATCTATTACAGGGCACGGCACTCGGCATACCACATGGGGCTCACAGAGACTCTCACGAAGATTGTGACATACTGGTATCACACCCCGGAGCGCTTACATGCGATGGACCACTCTCGGGAGGTGACATGCTGGAGGGGTTGTGGTCAATTGGGTAGTCTAACGCACATATTGTGGGACTGCACACATCTCCAATCTTACTGGAAGCAGGTATTGGATGAAGTGGATAATCACTTCGAGACGGAGGTACCACGTTTCCCTGCTTATGTAATTTTAGGTCTGCCCAACCCTCTGACATACCCATTGCGCTCACGCAGAGGCAGGCTGATAGCCATTGCGCTGGGGTCTGCTATACAAAATATACTTGCGCACTGGCGTACACCCCAGCTACCGACCTTCACGGGATGGCTCCACCGGTTGTGGTATGTCTTAGGTATGGAAAAGCTAGCGCTTACCATGGCAGGGGAAGGGGACAGATGTGGGGAGTTATGGAAGCCCTTTTTATCACTCTTAGCATCAGAGTTTAGGGAAGTCACGTGTCCCCGATATCTGAGACTGTTACGTATTGCGGAGACTCCAGTGGGAGACGGGCATTAAAATCTGGCGGGACCTTGGTAAAGACGTGGAGCCAGGGAGGGGGGGGGTGGGGTTTGGGAGATTGGAGGGGGGTTGTTTTGTTTGGAGGGGCCTTTTATTGGGGGAGGAGGGTTTATATTTGAAAGTTGTGTTTGATTAAATGATTATTCAGCTAAGCACACTTAGGTTTAAAAGAAGAACGACAACGACCCAGATGGTAGTTATATCATAGGAATGTGTACTTGGGTTTCGATGCATGTTCTTTGGGCTGATTTTCAATAAAAACATTTAAACCATATAAAAAAAAATAATTTTTAAACTAGGCAAAAGCACTCAGAAAAACAGAGGAAAGGAAGGTGAAAGCACTGAAAAACGGGGCAAAAGTAGGAGAAAGCACTCCAAAAAATGGGGAGGAAGCAAAGCGGTGCAGCAGCATGAGAGAGCTGGGCCTGGGGCCTGTCCCAATGTTTAACAGTGCCTGTCAGTGGGTCATGAATGTATTCAGAATACATGCTCATCCAATCTTAGGCCTCTGCAGATCACAGCAAGCAATGATCACGTGCCAGTTGTCATTGTGATTCTATGCGAAACTGAGTGAAGGAGGTACACAGCTGCTGAAATATTGAATATTGAGAGGAAGAAAGAAAAAGAAACTGCAGTGCTCACAGGTGAGTGGGTGCATTGTGTATGTAGGTAGAAAGGTGAAGTGAAGGAGATGCAAGGGAGTAAATGCAGAAAAGAGTGAAAAGTGGATATTGGAGCAGAAAGAGACGAGGCGTGAGATCTGCATACAGAGGCTTTCAAAAACGTGTGGAGAAAAGGGCTCAAGTGTCTAACGGAGAGACTGCAGAAGAATGTGGTGTTTAGGGAAAAACTGCAGTGTTTAACCCACACCAAAGAACACTAACCCGTCCACCATTCTTAGAAATGTTCAATTCAGAGTTTCTTATTTTCACAACTGAAACCTTTTCAAATCTAATTATACACAACAAAATCATTGCTGTTACTCATTTCTCAGATAAAACAAGCCTTTAGGTCTGGCTTGTTTTAGGTGCATGTCCATCACTGTGTGATACGCCTGGATTCAATAGCAGAAAGCTCACAGGGAGGCACCCAAATACTGGTCGTGTGGCATGATTTCTGGCATGGTAAGCATAGGCTTTTGGTTTACATGTTTTAAGTCACACCCTTAATTACATAGGTAACACCTCTTGGAAAGGATTCCTAGTTACGCTTCTCAGGCCATGCCACTTTCAGACCCCCACACTTTTTCCATGCTACGTGAAGACCAGAACATCACAAAGTATTTTCAGGGAGTAGATGTACCCTGCTCGTGGATTAGGTGTGACTTACTCATGAATTTTCAGGAACAACACAACACAACATCTCACAGAAAGTACGCTATGAACCAGGTGCTGAAGGTTGTAAATCCTCGCCTGGATTCTGCCTTTTTTGACATGCCTCTTGCCTCCATCTTAAGAGAGTGCTTTCTCTGCCAGGTCCTCGGGGCAGGAAGAGCTCTTCCTCGTACCTGATGTTCCAACCCTCCGCACGTCAGTCATGCAGCCCTTGAACTGACGAGTCCATGTGCAGCTTTGCAAGTTGCGACGACACTGTAGAAAACATGAAAAAGCCCCGGGCCATGAAATACCAGTCACACTTGAAAGAATATGCCGCAAGAGCCTACCAAAAAGGATCACACTTAAGAGGCAATTCAGGCATGTACAGTATGTGCAGGCTAAGGATTCCTTAATAAGGAAGATTGCGAACACCCGGACACGTCTACAAGACAGAAAGTAGACAGCCATAGACATCTCAAAGGGGGACAAAAGGATAGCCATTTGTCCTTGTAGATACGCTGTGCAGAGGTCATGTCTCCTTCATCAAGTTTGTGAAATGCTGCTGTATTTGTTGGGAAATATCAAATGAAATCTTCCTGCCACACCACCACTCTAGAACACCAAGCAAAGTGTTGATGCAACATAGCAGCATTCTTCCCTCACCACTGCCAGTCCTCCTTCATGTGAGCTGGACTCCTCTTCCTCTTGGTAGTGAAGGGGAAGATTCTTAGTAGTCTTCATGGCTGCTCTCTGAATATGTGGTATCCTATCAGCTGCTCCCAGGTGAAGCCTCCCTCTCCTGGGCATGACTCTTTGGTCAGATCAGGGTGATGGGGCCCTCTAGGTTGTTGTCATTGCTGTCTGATCTTTCCCTGCTGGTGGGCCTCTCTATATGGCCCATGTGGTATGTTGAACCAATGACGGGGGACACCACTATAATTGTGCTACTTGTGTGCAGCTGCATTAGTGGGCGGAGTGCCTCAGACCCAAGGTTAGTAATGGCGTTATGCTCTCTGGAGCAATTACTCGCAATTACCTCAAAATTACTTGTAATCATACATAAGAAGAGTATTTCAGCATTTAGTGCTTTTTTCCTAGTGGAAAATGCACCCTCAGGTCTAAAATGGTCTCAAGGGTGCATTTTGCACTTAGAAAATAACACTAAATGCTACAAGACATGAACAGCAGTAGCCAACAGTCACTCACTCTCTATTAGTTTGTTATTTCAATAGGATGTTTGCCTCAAATTACTTTTAATTACTCAAGCTGGTGTAATCTCGTCAATTTGCATCACATGAGTGATGCATAATCACTCAAATTACTCCGACGTGTTTAAAATTTCACTCAGGCCAAATCAAAACTCAGAGGTTCATACTTACCTACCATATAAATCATATCGACTAATTAGTTGGATATTTAAGAGATGAGAAAGAGCCTAAGCTAATATGTAACCTCACCTAATGGTTTCCCCTACCTGAAATCTGCAACTAGCCAGATTCATTATTCTTGGGTTTACTTACTGCTCAAACTGGGTGAGGGCCCTTCTCATATATTTGATCTATTTATTGATAGGGTCACTGTACTGTATAGGTTGGGTCTTTTTTATATGCAATCACCTTGTTTGGGTTGTTTAATGTTTTTGATATGAATGTTCTCTCTCTTTTACAAATAATGTTGTCCTTTATTTTATAATTTATATATGTGTACTTTCAATATGATATTGTGCATTTTCTTAATTTCAGTTTTATGCAACATATTTGCCTTAAATATGTGGACCTTGTCTATGCTCTATGTATGTAATGTTTATATGATATTTTGTCATATGATTTTGTGGGTCGTCTTTAATTATTAATGTCTTTTGGATGTAATGTTAATGTGTTATTGACGTCATGTTTTGTCTATAATTGTTACAGCCCTGATGAAGTTCCCTCTGGCAAATTGGGAACGAAACGCGTTGGCTGTGTGTCAATTTTAAGATTGACTAAATAAAGAAGTATTTTTGGAACAAATTTGGCCTGATTAATTGACTCCGCAACGAGTGCACTTTCCTTTTCTTGAACAACTAATCAAAACTCTGGCCTAGAGAAGAAAACTCTGCATATACAAACCTGCCTCCTCCTCTCCTTCCACGAGATAGTGTTTTGTAGTTTAAATGTTTGCATTGATTTGTGTTAGTATACAATTGCAGGTTCTAGTCACTTGCAGAGAATAGGATCAAAGATTTTTTTTATGATCTTTTTTGGAGGAAATGTATTCCTTAACTTCTTTCTCTGATTTAGCTTGCCTATAATCCAAAGGTCTGAGTGAAATCCTAATATTGAAATATTTACTCGAATGGTAATTGCTTTCTAGAAGCCATTCAGAATTCTACTGAACAGCAAATAAAGGCTCTGTAAAGATTCTGCAGTGACTATTTCATCTTCTTTGAATGTGTTAATTTAGCACGAATGTGTAGGCAGTAGTTAAGACACTTTTCTCAACAAGACCAAGCCCCAAATTCCAAGTTAGTTTTAAACCATAAAAGCATCTCCTCTGTAGTGAGCATTCTCATTCAAGGTACCAAGATGTACCCGAGAAGCAGTAATTCACCAGTCATGGTAATCATGGTTAGTACTTAATTCTGGGCCTGATTGCGATGACGGTGGGACCGCCACAGACAGTCCGTCGGTGCCGGTCGCACCGCCATTGTAATACTGATTTCCGCCCGCCACATTAGGATGGCGGACAGATGTTGGGCGGTCGGAGAGACCAACTGCCATTGATCTGACCGGCTCAAGGAGCCCGTTGGTCCGTTGGATGGACTTGTATCCCTACAATAGTGACGGTGCATGCCAGGCACCACCGTAGGGATTACAATGTTCCTTCCCGCCAGCCATTTCATGGGGGATTACCCGCCATGAAAAGGCAGGCGGAAATGGACACTGGGGGCCTGTAGCGGGCCCCTCTTCCTCCCTGGCCCTCCAACATGGCCTCTGGGGGGCATCTATTGTGCCCCCCAACATATCCCTGCACCAGGTGGCAGGCACATACATGATGCCTGCCACATAGTGCAGGGATATGCACACGGTACATATTTTGTACTGTGGCATATGCTGCAGCCCGCAGCACCTGCCGCAATTCAAAATATACACTTTGCGACAGCCTTGAAGGCAGTCGCATCGTGATTCAGGGTGCAGGACCGCCCACAGCTTGTTGGGCGGTCCTGTTTCCCACGAGGATGGCGGTCAGACATAAGTCCGACCGCCATCCTAATCAGGCCCTAAGTGTGGACATTCTACCTGTAATTCACCTTCAGGCAGCTGAAATAATAGCTCTGTTTCCCGATCTCGGGTCAGAAAAGGACAGCTTGGTTATGGGAAAGTTCACTTCCTAAACAATCGGGTTTAGTTTTATTTATATTGGCACTATCCAGTTTTGCCCCTTTACAGAAATAAAGTTGCAAGGTACGGTCTCACAAGGATGCAATGATGAGTATAGTTAAGATTATTTAAATCTAGGCATGTCCCAATTTGTAAAGACAGGTAGTAGTAAACAGGAAAGCTTAGAAATGACAATTATTTTTCTACGTACAATCCTTCTGAGGGCTTCAAAGTAAAGTTGGCCATCATCGGATCACTGATACACAGCTTTGGGAGAACAGTGACCAAGGGATATGACGCTTCATGTACAAAGGGTTTTAGCGTTGGCAAACCCTCTGATTTGGTAAAGCCAAGTAGTGGCAAATGCTAACCCCCTTTTTCTAATGCATTAAGCCTATTTAATGATTTGGAAGAGGTTTTCTGAGTGGCTAAATGGGTTTAGGAAACCATACCAAATTAGTATTTGGAAGGAGCGCCTTCTGGGCAACCCTTCCAAATACTGATTCCTTATCATATGTATTAATGTATTGCGACAAAACTCTGGTTGCAAAACATTAATATTTTACAGACTACACAAGGGTAGTGGTGACCTATTTGCAAACTTGTAGAGGTCCCCTTCCTTAATGTTGACAAAAACATTTTTTAAGATTAGATAGTGGACTACTGCCAAGTCTTAAAAAAGTTTACAAAACTTTTTATTTTTTTATCGAATCACATTTTCTTATAAAGAAGTTAGTAACAGGAAGTATTTGATCATCTCCTCCTCTAGGGCCAAATTCTTCAAGGTAACGGCTCACCTGTGTGACAGTTAATTTTGCATTTGCTTTTCTTTACTAGTGCAAGTCCACCTTACTGATTCACAGAATTTGAATTTCCACTCATAAATGTATTGCCTCACACATAACACTAATATGGTGGTATACACTTTCATGCTAGCAAATCTGTTCACAAATTCAGATTGGTATGTGGGCATTCCAGGATGGAGACACCAGAGATACTTGAGGAAGATAATGAAACTAACAGATTTGTGAGCATTCACAAACTTATTACAGGCACTCTAAAGCATTTATAGGTCTACTCCTGACACAGCCAGAAGTAAATTTATTTCCAGGACTAGGAAAATTGAGGAACACATTCCTCCCAAATATATGGGGCTGTAAGGAAGAGAGTCATACCACAGTTAAACATATTTTCTATGAAGAAACACACACAATGGTTTTTATAATGAAAACTATCATTTGTGTCACATTTGTACATGTGGGAATGTACATATGCACATTTCTGTATGCAATTATTTTACATGCGGGCACTCCTGGGATTGTGCTACAGTTGCAGACTCCAATGAGTGCTCCTGAAGGAAGACAAGGGCTGCTTCAAGAATGACAATGCAGCTCCCTGGCCTTCCAGTGCTGCCATGGTGCCTCCATCATCACATGTCCTTCTTTGGGAGTCCACTTGAGTCTCAGCTCAATTGCTTGGAAGCACAACGATGACCGTGCTGTTGTCAGGCTCCCTAACTCCGCTGTGGTTTATAAACCATAGTAGGACCTACTTTGATCATCTGTTTTCTTCAAGATGTAGGCCGCTCCCCCAGCCAACTGAGCATCTGCACTCCAGGAGAGGATACAAGGGCTTCAACAAGCAGGTTCCTGCTGCATCCTGGCTCTCCCACTATGCTGCAGTCTCTCCACCATCATAGAACCTCTTAGGGAAGTCTACCTAACTTCTACTGGGCCACTTTTTTGGCTCAATGTACCCTTCCTAGGTTCAAATGAAGTGTGAGTGCCACCTCATAAATCTCACCTGGTCCCTTTCCTCGCTCTCCCATCCCCTACAGGAAACAGCAGATGCCTTCTACTCCAAACCTTTCGGCTCTCCTTAATCCCTTCTCCTTTTCCCAATTACACCACCTCTGAGGTTCGATTCATGCCTTTCTCCCAACCTACTGTTCTTTCTTTTGTTTATCATCCGCCTGGCCTACTGCACATCTTCAGAGTGGACATGCACTCCCTACTTTGGCCCTCATCCGAGTATTGGGAGGAACACTGACATGGAAATACCCCACTAGAAAGCACTGATAATACAAGGCACAGTCATTTCGGGATGTATACTAATACCACAGCATTATAATTTAAAGAAATTGGGAATGGGAAATAACTGCCCAAAATAATGTTTGCGCTCAGGTTCATGCATGTTTTCCTCTTTGCTCTGCCTTTCGACAGCTGACACTTTTCAAGGTTTCTCCTGGCGACATTTGTGCAGATAAGAACTCAGTGTTCCCGCACACCGTGTAACCCCAATTCAGCGGCAAACACTTTTGTGGATAAATCAGGATTGTCGATATAACACCATTGAAAGTCTTAGGGCCTTATGTAGGTAGCCTAACATTTACCACTTCATAAATACCGAATTTTACCGATTCGGTATTTATGAAGTGGTAAATGCTATGTAGGTAATCAGTCGGTAAAAATTACCGAATCGGAATTGGTCGGTAATTTAGAATCGGTATTTACCGATTCGGTAATGGTAACTGGCTTCCCATTGATTCCTATGGGCCAGGAGGCCCATAGGATTCAATGGGAAGCCAGTTACCATTACCGAATCGGTAAATACCGATTCGGTAATGAGGGGAGCACAATCAAGGGTGGCAGGATGTCACAGTGACACCCTGTTGCACCCCTGATTCCTGCATGTGTGCACATGTGGCACACATACATGCCCTAAGGGCATATGTCTGCCACATTGCACACTTCTAAGTGCCAAAAAATGCTTTTTCTAAGCCAATCGTCATTTACCACCAACTTTTAGTTGGTGGTAAATAACGAATCCACACAACACCCACACACTCCCCCTACATCTCATTTCAGGATTTGGTATTTACCGAATCGGTAAAATGACCGATTCGGTAATTTTACCGATTCGGTAAATTACCGAATCCTGAAATGTCCCCCCTACATACCAAAAGCCTGAATACCGGTCGGTAACGGGATTTTTACCGAAAATCGGCCTATACCGACCGGTATTAGGCTACCTACATATGGCCCTAAGTCTCCTATTCCCTTTCTCTTCTAGTTTCTTACCCTTTAGGGTCTTTAAGACAGACCTGCACCTGCCTATGCATAATTTCCCTTCCCTACAACTGATTTCAACTTGAGCTCATCTTTTATTCCTTTGAAATGGCCTTTATTTCAATCATTGTATTGTATTGTAAATGCATTTATATAGCGCTTACTACCCCTGGCAAGGCTTCAATGAGCTTTTTCAGCGAGTAGCATGCTACTCTGTAACCCATAAAGGATTAGTGGTGAATTAGTATAGTGAAATTAAATTGAGACATGGATATGTTAGTCTGGTATTTGGATTAAGAAGTAAAGTGTAGGGATAGAAGAGGGAAAAGGTTTACATTTATATAGGGCATGCTACTCCTGGTGAGGGATTGAAGCGCTTTTAGGCGAGTAGCATACTACTCCCGAACGTGCGCATCCTTACTTCCTAGTCTTCCTTTTTCTCCCTTAAGAGAGGCCCATAATTCCTGCTAGAGCGGGTAACCATTTTACCAGCCCTATCAGGAATTTAGGCTCGTGAGCCTGTCATGTTTCACCTGGAGACTTCCACTGCTGGAAGCAGCGAAAACCTCCGGGGAACTGTGGGACACAATGAGGAATTATTGACGAAAAAAGGTCTAGAATTACTAATTCCCACGTAGTGTCTAAATTAATGCCTAACTTAATTCTATTAGTTTAACCCTTAATTCCTGTTAATTTTGCACCTGTTGAGTTAATGAGACCCTCCTTTTCTTAAACTTTGCGGGTGCAGAATTAATATCCCCCATCCCTCTTCCTGTCGACCCAGCGCGCTTTGTTCTGGTGTTTTGAAGACACAGTGTGCTGCCAGACTGCCGCAAGAGCGCCTTCCTCCAGGAACACCCCTGCCCCATTCCTCGTGGGACTGCTCGGCGCGTGGCACAGGTCGGCGCTGGTCTGAAACACCTACTTGGAGCCCTGGCAGCGTTGAGTACTTACTGCTGACTCATCATTACTTCGACATTTCAAAGTGGCCCTGCCCTGGTAGTTTTAATTCTGGGTTGGAAGCTCCCCTGAAAAAGCCACGGAGGACTTTCCATCCAAGATCGAAAACTAGATGTGAAAACAGTTTGTAGAAAGAGGTCTGACTGCCTTCCACTCCCATCTTTCATTTTTTTGTTTAGCTGGTGCTGAAGGGTGCATATTTTCTGCAAATTCTTTCAAGTGTATTCTTGTCCATGAGGTTTAAATACCTGCAGGCTCTCGCCTGTCCTAAATAGCTGCTGAACAAGCAAAATATGAATTCATTGAATGCATGGGCAGCCCAGCGCACACTGCAGACTTTGTGTGTGCCCTTTGGCTTTTTTCAAATTTTTGATTTTTCAGTTTATTTTTACATTTATTTAGAGTGCTTTCACGCTCACTCCAAATTCAAATGCCTCTCGATGTAATTTAACCAGTGTCGTTTCCTGCACCCCGCTCTGCATTTGGTTGTGTTACACCCATCATATGTACTAGGCTAGCGAGTACTGATTTAACAAGAGTTAGGGTATACATGAAATTTGCATACTTTTTCTTTGTGGAATTACGTGAAATGTCTAGAAAAGTATGCGAACCATAAACATGGGATTTAGCACTATTTTTTAGTGTGAAATTCGACCTTGTGTCCATTTTGGACACAAGGTTGAGTTCTGCTCAGCTTGGGAGCATTATTTTTTTAGACATTATTGAAGTTTGCAAACCAACCTTTGCATTTGATGGGGGCGGGTTCCATGTTCAAGATTTACTCAGGAACCCCTGGTCGATGAATCGGTTCGTGCTTAAAAGTGTGGAGGGAAGAAATATATTGTCCAATTAGATTTCAGTCCCAATAAATCATGACTCCGAAGAATCACTGACTCCAGGTTCTAAGTTTTTTTTATTACCAAGCCAAAAACAACTGGACATACAAACACCTCAAGATGAGGGTGTAGAGATACATCAGAACTAATACACAACCAAACCTACAAGCAAAGTTTAATCGATGAAACATACAAAGAATATCTAGTTCTAGAATGAGGATACAGGCAATGACTGTCCCAACATCAAGATTTTTCTTCATTAGAGATTCGTAAGTAAAAAGCATTAGTCTGTCCCTACACTACCACTAGCATGATATCCCTACTTAGCATTCCCAGGTACGTTCTGGAAAAGGTGTCCGCGTGTGAAGACTTCCTAAGAAGTGATGTCACATTGTATGGTTCTGGTAGCATAAAGCTAAAATGCTCCTTCTCTCTCTATTAGATTTCCTCTCCTAACTCAATCCCCGGGGCACTGTCCCCAATTCCAACATCAAAATCCTAGGACACAGCTATCTTCCCTTCATGCGATCAACAGATCCTGCTACACAGCTCCTCGTAGGTAACTTTCCAGTTAGTTTCAATCCTCCCAGCCTCTGGCTCGATGACCTTGATTCCCGGGCCTTCTCCAGTGAGAAAGAATACCGTCCCACATTATCAGCACTACTTGTTCAAATGTATCATCTCCTCCCTAAGCCTAACTCCTAAAACAAAAGCATTATTCTAACTAACAAAGATGAATTTCTCCACCTGCAACAGAAACGCGAGAAAGAAAAGATTCTTCATACTCATGAACAATACCAACGCTTCAATTATGAGAGCTAGGGAAAAATACTCATGAGGCCTACAAAATCAGCTAACATAAGAATTAATATACACTGCATTAATCACACGTATACATGAACATTATTACTGTGCACATTTAAATCAGTGAGTTACCTAGTCAGTAAATTTCTCATTAGTCATTGATTAAAATGAACATTAAGATTTCACAATTTAAACACGATTACAATGTAACTTTCTCCACGTTGCACGAAATACCTCTATAACTTCACTTTACACGTTATTACATTTCACATCCTAATAACCAAATGTTAACACAACAAAAGAATATATGTAGGTGCAAACTACTCCTGATTATAATGCACCCCTACAAATTGAAGAGCACAATCGTGCTCTATCACATTAATATGTCAGTTTGTATTGCCCCTGTGTGTTGGACGCTGGGCACTCCAAGCAGCATGATTGCCTTACGAATATTACGCTCTGATACATCTTCATTGTTCGTATGTGCTATTGCAAACTTTTTTGGGGCTGATGTCGGCCAAAAAAGAGGGCTATTATTGCTTCCAAAGGAGGCTAGTGATACCCAAATGCCGAATGTACTTATTTTTAAAGATTTTAACAAATTGTAGTTATCGGATTTTATTGTACATATGAATTTTCTTGCATGGAATTTGTAGTTATTAATGTAATTTTAATCCCATCTGTGAATAGCTGAGAATTGACAATCTGATCATTTAGTATGTTTAAGATTGATTTGCTATTTATTTTTTATTGTATACACTTTCATGGATTAAGCTGAAATAAAGGTATTTGAATTTGATAAGGATCCAATTTGTGGCAGCTAGGCTAAGTATCCTCCTCATCCCAGATTTCCACACTAGCCTGTGGCCTAGAAACAGCCAATATAAATGAATGATGGAGACTAGTCACAGTTAGACATGCGCATAGCGATAAGAAGCAGACTTCTAAAGAGGAACTAAGCACTTCCTGATCCAGATGTACTAACATTTGTAATAGTGATTTCCAAATTGTGATTTTCTCTGAATCACAATTAGGAAATCGCTATTGTTAATGCATGGTACTTTTGTTTTTAAATTTGTAATTCCTAGTGGGACACCAATCGACCTACCTCTTGAATATTATCGAGGTAAGTCGCAATTTGCAACCCATTAGGGATGACAGCCATCAGAGGGATGGTGGCCTGCTGGGGTCAGCAGACCATCATGTCTATGATTGCTTTTAAACAAACCATTTTTTTTATAATGCTACCTGTTTTCCTAAAAGGAAAACATGATGCATTTAAAGGAGTAGGCAGTGGTCCATGGGATCACTGCTTGCTCTTAAAAATATATATTTTTAATTATCAAAGGGGAATTGGTCCCTTGGGAACCCCTCTCCCACTTGCAAATGGATTACTACCTCCTTTGAGGAAGTAGTAAGGTATTACGGTTTTGTGACAATAACTTGGTCACAAAACATTCATACACAACATAAGGAATCTCTGTTTGGAAGGGACACCCTAAACACGCCCCTTCCAAATAGCAATTCCTTATTATTCACTAACCCATTTAGAGATTCAGTAACATATTACTGATCGTTAAATAGGTCTTGTACATTTGTACAAGCCATTTAACGGTCGCAAATCCTCTGATTTATTAAATCCCAGGCTTTGTGACCTCTAAATTTCTTTGTACATCTGATCCCCTGTCTATAAAACATTTGCACCCGATTTTAGAAGCTGTTGGCTTCTGTTGGTAATAGCCCAAGTGGAAATGGCTCTCACTTGAGTAACGTATAGATAAATTAAAGGCAACAATGAATGCAGTAAGCTGCATGGAAAGAGAATGTTACCAGAAAATATAAAGATATTTCTCCTCATTATGCCTCTGCTGGGTAGGTGCACAATGTTTGCACAAACTCAGGTTTGCAAGCCTTTGTAAATCTGGGGGAATGCAGGGAAACACCCATGCTCTTCCCTTGTAATGCCTACCCAACGCAAAGTAACGGATGGCAGCGCTATTTGCTGCCTTGCATTACTTTGTATTTACTAAACCATGCAAATCCATGCAAAGTGGTCATGTGTGGCCTAGTAAATGCCAAAAATTATTTTGTGTTGGGGCTATGCCACAAAAGTGAATCAACCCTGGTGCTAAATCATAGTAAATCTGGTCCTAATTTTCCCCTGCAGGTGACCCATAGACTACACGAACATATGAGAAATCCTAATAGTCATTCCCAGTATATGAAACACTAACATAGACATCCTGTTACAGACAACCACAGCAACAGCTGTACCATGGGCACAATGTCTGATTGGGAGCAATATTTCAGTGGTTGACCGCACTAACTCCAACTGAATGTCGCCAACTGCTAGTGCATAAAGCTGACCAATAAATTTCATGGGTATCTCTTTTAATACATAAGAGGGATAGCTCATTCAAAGAAGGAGTGATACATACAAATGTTTGCTCCCCTGCTGAATGTCTCCAAAATTCCAAGAGGCAGTTAAATTACTGTGGCATACCTTGCCTTGAGTCAAATGACAGTGCAATCCAACTATGCTCACAAGCCCATAACTAAACATCATAACAGCTTCCAATCCCTTGAGGGTGACCCAGGGACCTCAGGAACCATTCTGGATCACCTAAGATGTACTGTTCACAGACATCACCATGACATACTTTGCCCAACCAAAAGAATTATTATAGAGAGCCAGGCTTTGTAGCTTAGAGGTAGTAGTTGTGAGTATAATTGAACATATAAAGTCAACATCTGCAACAGAAGCGCAAGACACCATAGAAACAGAGACACAGCAGAGATTTCTTGTAAAGCCCACCTACCAGAAGGCTCTGACAAGGGGATACATTACATAAGAGACTACCTCCAGTTAGTGTTCCGAACAAAGCTGTGGGCTATCTTGGCACAACAAAACAAAGGGTGATAGGATCGGCACTAGCACAGTTCTGTTACGAGTTAATGGAGACCGAGGAAGGATTATTTTGAAGGAATACCTGAATCCTTATTCTAGAGACATCAAGAAGCTGCTTTGCCATTAGGAATTTAGGCCTATAGCACCTGTGTTGTTTTCCTCAATTCAAGTCCCTTACTATCAGCGAACCTTCCAACTCTTGCTGCTTTTCTAGGTAGTTGAACCCCCTGGTGGATCGGTATGGTGTTCTGCTGAGATCAAATTGGTGGTTTACATGTAAATAGAATGGCCATCTTTGCTTTGTGAATATGTCCAATTTCACCATTTCTCTAGCTCGTTCCATATGACAATAGGTAGCTATAAAAACAGTCCATTCTTCCATTCTATTATTTCATAGCTGTTAAATACCCATAATTCAGCGGCGGTGCGTCCATTGGGGCGCAGGGGCGGAGCCCCACTTACCGCGAACGCACGCACGCAGACTGAGACCAGCAATGCAATCAATCATGAATAATATATTGCGAGGCAATGCGAGCCGCGAGCGTCGGACAATGAAGGGGGTGGGGCCGGGTGGCGAGCACTGACAGTGAGTGACAGTGCACAGTGAGTTGACAGCGGCAGCGGCTCGCAATTTATCTGCGCATGCTCGAGTTTGTCTCACGACAAGCACGAGCATGCGCATTCGCCGCACTGTAGCCATGTGTACTACTAAGTGAGAGGAGGGGGCCGAGAGGCTGAGGGTTGCCTCTGCAGCAGCCCCGTCTCTCGGTATCCGGGCGAGCCCTATCCGTGCTCTTTCGCCAATCCAGGGCAGGCGCTGCTAATGCAGCGTCTCTGGATTGGCTGAGAGAGCCTGAGGCAGCCTAGGAGTAACTGCATTGGGTGCCGCGCAACTATGGCCAATCACTGTGGCTTAGTCTGAACACAGTGACAGTGATTGGCCATGAGGTGCGCTGCGCACTCTATGCAATTCTGTCGCGTCATCACGCACGCGGTGGTGCCACTGCCACACTGTCTGTCTCTGCGTACACACCTCGTGGCGGCGGTGCGTACAGGAGGACCCGTCGTGTGACTCTGTCGGTGTGTGTTGACTCCGACTGACTCGTCGTGGTGGTGACAATTTTCTTGTGTAGTACTACACTGACTGCCCTGACTTGTCCATTGGTGAGTACTGTCGTTCTAATGCGAGGGTGTTTTACTTACTTTTACTTTAAGCTAAGCTTCATTTCCTGCTACGCACTTAGGTCTCGAGCAGTGCGCCATTAACACTCCAAGCTCATCTAAGATAACGCCGGCAAAATCATGTCTCTGTGTCATGAATAAAGGAGTGAAATACTTTGCAACCTTCCAACATTAAATTAGACCAAAGTGCCCCCTCACATCCCGCTTAAGTAAAGCAATGATTCACCACATGTGACGAATCACACGAATGCCAGTGACCCACTTCTGTTCTGTTCTCTTTTCATTTCCATGGCGCGTGCCTCGGAGTCGTCACGCTGTGCTGTCTTCCATGGGCGCTTTTGTTAAAGATGGTAACATAAGGAATGTTCAGGGAGCATTCCATAATTCTAATTTCTTTTCACATTTACGTAGCTCGGAGCCAGAGAGATATTAACATTCTGTTCTCAAACTGCTTGGGACAGGTACGTTTCCTCAGACAGGGACAATGCAGACGTTTTCGTTTAAATTTCAGCAGTTCAAATCTGATCCCTTTGTAAAGCACGTGCCGCCCTCCAAATAAAACCTGGCAATCCCTGGGGGCAGGCATGTCTAAATACGGGGGTGGTGCCTGGCTACCCCCTTCCCCCACACCACACACACACACTCACATATTAAATTGCGCTCATCCCCTGCCATTAAGGCCACTTCTAAGCGCTCCTGTGGGTTGGAACCGCGCGTAATCCTCTGTTAAAAAACAAAAAAGCCGCAGGCTCCATTTCTAGTTCCGTCTTCCACAGAGTGGTCACTTCTGAGCCCCCGGAGCAGGGGCGTAGCTCTGCCGGCAGTGACGCGCCTGGGCTGGGTCTGAGCGTTAGGGGGGGCGCCCTGCTCTCCGAGTTCCTTTCAGGAGCCGGGGCCGACTTTCCAGGCACAACACCTGTCCCTCCCCGCGCAGCCGGCCCCTTTAGCCAGTCACTGCACGAGGCATCCACCACACGAATGTATTCCGTGAAAGGCCGCTTCTGGCAATGATTCCTTGCAGTCACTTCATTTATTCCCTGCAGTCACCCCTCTACCTTCCCTACAGCTATCACATGCATTCATTCCCTCTAGTCATTCCTCGAACTCTGCCTTTGCTGTCACTCACTATATTTATTCTTTGCAGTCCTTCCCTGCAGCCATCCGCCGAATTCGCCCCTTTTAGTCACCATCTGTATTTATTCCTTGCACTCATTCCCACCCTTCGTTCCCTGCAGCTGTCGCCTGAATTACCTCTAAGCATCCATTCAACGCAATCACTTCCTGTGTTCCCTCTTTGCAGTCATCAATGAATTCATTCCCTACAGTCATATCGCTGTTATTCCTCCTTGGACTCGGTGTCTGCTTTCACCACGCGCATTTATTTCTTGCAGTCATTCACAGACTTCATCCAAGCAAATATTGGCTGAATCCACTCCCCACAGTCATCCCCTGTAAAAGGTGGCACTTTCTTCAGTTGGGAGAGGATGTGGTCCGTCAACTAGACTGCCGACTTTGGTGCTGGAAACCTCGGGGTCGCGTCCACATCCTGTGATTCTGGGCAAATCACTTAATCTCCCCATGCTGCAGGCTGCCTGAATGTGCAATGTAAATAGGTGCTAATTATGTAAAGCGCTCCAATACCTTCGGGTCGAGTTCGCGCTATATAAATATGCAAGAAATAAAAATAACGTGAGCCTTTAGAACTGCAGAAAATGATGCATTAAGTGTTTGAGAGTGTGTCAAGTCTGTTAAAAGCGACAGAGTCGCATCATTTCTGTGGTCCAATCTAGAAATAACTTTAGCCAAGGCCCAGTGTGAAGCAGCGCAGACTTCAGTGCTCAATGGATGGGGGTGGCTCGGCTGTGGTGTTGGATGTGGTGGAGTTTTATTCTGTATTGTGCTTTGCTGAGTTTATGAAACTTTTTTGTCCTTTTCTGCTGACTGTAAGATTTTTACTCTGCTGTTTGTCATAAAACCTGCTGCAGGATCGGACATTTGATTGAAACGTACATGCCAACATTTCAGAAGAGCAAAGTGGGAGATTGTAAAAAAAAAAATCGGGAGAATGGGGCCTTGAATCGGGTTACTGTCATGTGTAGGCTTGTAAGTGTGCTGCAGCAGGATCGGACATTTGAAACGCAAATTCACGTGTTTTTTTATCACCTTTCAGAAGCATGGAGCGCAATGGCAGGCAGAGAAAGAGGGGGATGCAAGACTTGTGCTGAGATAACGCTTCGAAACTTGTCTTTAGTAGAAGCGTTTGAATTTAAAATTTTGATCTTTTATATTCCATAAAGATACTGAAAGCTAAAAATCATAGCATTATTACATTTAAATGTAAGCAGGTTCCAATGGATAATTTTAACGTAGCAGACTAAAAAAAGTCTGGTTTCCCCGAACATCAAACAAAATAAATATTTTAAGAACACTGTAGTTATTTTATGTTAACTTGAAGAACTGACGCTGGTAAAATTCATTGGGATTACTTGTATTTTAAAAGCAATGCTTGTCTAGTTAAAGCACGTTATTTTTATTTTCAGCACCTTCTAAAGCTTGACAACCCTTACCAAATTTTTGGTCATATTTCCGGCGAAGAACAAGACCTCCTTTGCTGCTCTTTCACCCCGGCTACGACCCAGCAAACACCAGAGTTAAAGGTAAGGAAACTGATGCTATTTTTTTTTTAGATTGGAGTTAGAGGTATGTGTGTGGTCACTGTACATGGTGGTTGGGGTAGGCACACATTCTGAACATTGTACCCTCAGTGGATGGAATTTACTAACAGCCTTAGCCCTGTGATTTGGGCAATAACGGTTGTTAACAGCACTATCTATCCCTTGCCTTGTTCAAGGCCCTCAATCAGTGTCTGTTTCAGTGCCTTCAGCAACCACTATGGCACACAGAGGCAGCAGACAGTAAGGCTGTCTTTTTAGCAGTCATGTTGTGCAAAGGGGAGCTGTTGGAGATTTATTGCGATACTGCACAAGATATATGTATTTATACTGCAATTTGATATTATTGCACCGCACCTTATATGTTGTACTTTGATTATTGGCAGGTTTCTTTAATATATATTGGTAAGGCCAGCATCGTCATCATGAATACAGTACAAGAGCTGATTACAAGGTCATTCCAGGCACGGCCACTTCAAGAGAAAATAGATTTCAAGCAATTGGGACCTCTCCGGCCTGACCTAAAACTACAGCAAACTTCCCAGGACAGAGGAAAAATGTCCACACGTACATTCTCAAACGCCTGGTACACAAAAGCTGATTTTGGCTTACAGGGTGCCCTTTAAGAAATTCTCTGTTCTGCTTCCCCTGCTTGCTGTTTGGTGGTGAGTTTTCTTGGACAAATCAAGGAGTAACAGACTTGAAGCATTTGTCTGAAAAAATAAAGAAGCATTCACTCACAAGAAAGCATATGGAAAACCTGACGAGACTGGGAATGTTGGAGGAAGATGCTCCGATTGAGCAGCAGATAAGTGATGCATACCGCAAAGCAATACAGAAACACAATGAAGCAGTTGATCGGAACAGACAGATTCTATCCAAAATAATTGATTGCATTCGTTTCTGTGGTGCTTTTGAACTGGCATTGCAAGGCCATGATGAATCGGAAGGTTCCCCAAATCCTGGAATATTCAAAGGCCTTGTGGATTTAATAGCAAGCATAGACAAGGATATGGAAGCACATTTAGCACGTGCTACAGTCTTTAAGGGCACCTCTAAAACAATACAAAATGAACTTCTTGAGTGTATGCTCGAAATTATGAGAAGCCATATTGTGCAAGAATTGCAAAACACAGACTTTGTGGCTATTCAGGCTGATGACACCACTGATGTGGCCACTAAAACACAGTCCGTATTAGTGTTTCGATACATTGACAATGACAGACAAGTTGTGGAGAGGTTCTATGGTTTCACACATTTAAGAGACTCTAGTGCAGAAACCATTACTGCAGCTATACTGCGTCAACTGAGCTTAATTTTTCCAGAGCTGGCTCAAAAAAAAAAACTTATTGCGCAAAGCTATGATGGTGCGTCCGTAATGAGTGGAAGCCTTAGTGGAGTTCAGAAGAGAATTCGAGATGTGTACCCTAATGCTCATTATGTGCACTGTTACGCTCACCAACTTAATCTTATTATGCAACAGGCAGTATCAAAGATCACCGAGACACGAATTTTCTTTCAGGATATAGGAGGCATGGCAGCATTCTTCTCGCGTTCCCCCAAAAGAACAGAAGCACTTCATGACATTGTAGACCAAAGCGTTCCAAGGGGATCCTCAACTCGTTGGAACTTTAACATTCGTACAGTCAACCTAATCTATGAACATAGAGAGGACCTTCTGAAATGTTTTGAAGCCATAGAAGCCAATGATGAGTTTGATTACAAAAGTCAGATTGAAGCCCATGGCTTTGGTAGAACACTACAAGACAGAGAGTTTCAGTTCTTACTGTATTTATTTCATGATATAATGGTAGCTGTCGACCTGTTATAGAATCAGTTACAAGCACGAGAGATAGATACTGTCAAAGTGCAAGTATATACTACTATGTTTGTACAAAGCATAAGCAAAGTGAGAGATGGGGTTGACAATTTAGACAGCAAACTGCCAGAGAAATCTATTTTCGCAAACCGCAGGAAAAACATCACCACTATGGTCCGAATTGCAAAGGAGATCTGTGACATTGTAATCGTGCAGGCACAAGAGCGTTTTTCTTTCACTAAACATTTGGTGAGTGCCACATTATTGCAAAGTCAACAGTTTGCCAAATATGATGAATCCTTCCCGGAGCGTGCTCTGAATGAGGCTGTGGGAGCTTATCCTATGCTCAATAAAGAAGAGCTGAGAACTGAGTTGACTGTACTGTACGGAATGCCTGTGTACCGGAAGGCCACAAGTGCCTTGTCTTTGCTGGCTTTAATACATAAACTTAATATGGAAAAGTCACTTGGAGAGACAGTGGCTTTACTTAAAATTGTCATAACCACTCCTATGACAACAGTCGAGGCAGAACAATGTTTTTCAGCCTTAAAGAGGATTAAGACATTCCTGAGAAACACCATGCTTGAGGAAAGACTCAATGCTTTGGCAATGCTCTCTGTAGAGAGCAAGCTAGTTCAGAAAATCCCGGACTTTAACACTAAAGTTATTGAAAAGTTTGCTGCTCTTAGAGAGAGACGTGCTGATTTCATTTACAAAAAGTAAACCATGTTGAATGCTGCTACTTTGCAACCAGTTTAGTTTGTTAAATAAAAAACATCTGTGAGTGAGGTACTCAGAAATGCATTGTATCTCGAAGTCTGTTATGAAGCTCTGTGGTTATACACTGAATAAGCAGCTACCTATGTTATATGACATCTCTTTAATAATGTTATAACTGCACTTTCACAATTGCTTTATTAACCTTCCTGCTTTCTCAAATTTGCTTGAAAATGCACCATTTCTCTTCTCTTTTTTCCAAATTTTCTCGGGGGGAGAACCCCCCGAACCCTCCTTATAGGGGTTCGAGCTCGCTCGCTACGCTCGCTCGCAACGGTGAAGTATACCAATCATTTTACGCCTCACCACTTTAAAATGTCACCAGCCGCCCCTGTCATAATTAAGTATTCATGTTTAGTGGTTTAAATAAATTGTAAATTATCTAAAATATTTAAAATATGGAGAGGTGATGTGGCATTATGGCCAGAGTTGCTGACTTTGGAACTGATGAACCAAGTTTGAATTTTGGTGTCGGCACAGCACCCTGTGTTTTTAGGAAAATCACTAAGTTCTTGATTACATGTCTGGTGGTCCACGGACAGCCAGACTCACGGGGTGCGGCAGTGGCGGTCTCTCGACCACTCTATTACAATTAGGGCAGTCAAACCGCCATTGCCCCACTGCAGTCACCAGGGAACTGCTGTTCCCTGACGGTGGTGTGGTGGTGTAGCGGCAGTAATATGCTTGGCAGAACCGCCGTGGTCCCACCAAACATATTACAAGTTTCCTCTCTGCCACAGTTTTCATGGAGGTTCCACTGCCATGAAAACCGTGGCGCAGAGGAAACAAAGAGGGCCATGTGAATGCACACAGGTCGGCACAACTTGTGTCCCCCTGTGTGCATACAGACCAGTTCCTACATGGCGTGGACTTCACAGTCCATGCCGTGCTGGAACTATTTTTAGAGTTCCCATTGCAGTGCCCATTTTCTGAGGCACCGCCATGGGAACGTAAAAAAAAAAGCCTGCCAAACACGAGAAACACTCGTAATATGGCAGGCGGCCCAACCACAGGTTTGGCGTTGCAGCGGCGGGGCAGACCCAGCGCCTCACCGCCAAATTCGTAATCAGGCCCTTAATCTCTCTGTGCCACAAAAATGAATGTGACCATGTGTAACATAACTGCTGAGGTAACGTGCTCCAATGCCTTTTGGGTCGAGTTTGTACTATATAAAGCTGCAAAAAATATAAATGTCTGAGATCTGAATATAAAATGTGTCAGTGGAACTAGCTTGCTTCAAGAACATTAGTTATCACTTTTCCTTTTTTTAAATGAAGACTGAAGTTCTTTCCCTTCTGCAAGTTGAGGTATTTAAAGACAAGAAGGCTCTATCAAAATCAAGGGCCAGCTATGAAAAGAAGGTTCCGGGTGCCAGGCATTGACATCATGGTAGGACGGTGGAAGAGGTGATTACAAAATGCTCCAACTTCCAAGTCATCAGAAAACCTGCAACTACACATCTCACAGAAGACAGGCAAACAACAATGAGAAATAACAATCAGTAATGACTGCACAATTGCAAGTGTTGGTCATGTCCTCTTGATGATAAGCCATTTCTTGTACAGCAGAGTCAAGTTCTTCAACACTACAAACTCAGAATGTCATATTTACATACAAAGTAGAGTAAAAATATAATCAACTCACGAACTCTTCTGCGGAGTTAGAGCTGATAACACCCACTTGTCCAAAGGAGAAACTATTAGCAAGCTGTGGCTGAGAAATGTTCTTGTGTGAGGGGAAGTGGGTGAATTTTCTTGTTTTGGAAGAAAATTGCAGAAAATCTGACATGCATGGGCTATGCGTTCCTCCAGTCAGTCAGTCAGGGCAAGGGAGGTTGGGCTTGCATTGCTATATTTCTTCCATTTTTTCGAATAATGGAATATATGCTTTTGATTAAGTCCTGAGTTTAATATCTTTCTTCAAATGAACATTGCACCATATACAATGAATCTTTCATAAATCAGAGATGTCCGTTAAAATGACATAATAGATTTACAGACTAAATTCCCTTTGAAACCTTTCATATATGTGGATTTGGCAGACTCCCAATATTCTATGCAATATTTCCTTGGTTAGCGTTTTAGGATTTATTTATTTTGATTTATTTGTTTATTGGCATTTAGAAAGGTACAGAGAATCAGTATTCAAGTATAAGTTGCCAAATATTACAGAGACAAGATAACGTTTGTAACATAACAAGTGCAAACATTACCAAAGCAGAAGCAGCACAGTTTGATCATATAGTTAAGTGAGATTCAACATTGTACATCAGCAGTCAGGGCACGAATTAACAGATGTGGGTTACATAGCAGTATTTAGAAGGAGGAGGCAATATGAAAATAAAACAATGTAATGACATAGGATAAATTATGGAACAGTAAAATGATCAATGGCTGTGGTTTGGTGTGACTCACTGGCAGTCACAGGGTCATGGCCAGCATCCAAACTCCGGGTTGCTAACCAGGCCAGAAACGGTCCCAAGACGTCTTTCGGCCTATATGCTTATGGTAATAGTTCCCAATATATGTTTAATTGCTCCTGGCAAAATGTGGTATCTAGGACCCAGGCTTTGGTGTCGGGAGGTTTACGCTTACCACAATGCATCGCAATTCTGCGCCTAGCTTGTAGTAGAAGCATTGCAAGTAGCCTACGATGTCCCATTGGGGCCTCTTTGACGAATCCCAATAAACACATTTCAGGGGAGGGAGTCAAATTAGTCTCAAGGATCTCGTTGATCGAATCCAATACCTCTTCCCAGAAGTGTTCTATGCCAGAAAGCATTTTAGGATTTATGCTTGTCCATTTGAGAAATACAACTAAATATATTACTAAATTTGTTTAGAAAATGAAAACATTCCCACATTATTATTATATCTTTAGGCTGCAATGAGATATTGATGCAGGGTTTGCATCTATCTCCAGCGCTCACTGGGCTAACAAAGCATAGTTTGTATGGTACAGAAAGAATCCAAAGCGGTACAGATTAATACCTATTATGTGAATAAAAAGCTCTAGCACAGAGGGGTGCAAACACACAAGCAGTGAAAGGATTAACAGATGCTGATGTGCCACTGTGCTGATGGCTACGGAATGGGTTGCCATAACACCATGTGATCTTGACAATCGACTTGATTGAAAAACTCATCCAGAACCACTACACTAACCATCTCTTTGGTGAGATCGGGCCATAAAATGACTTGCATAGAGGTTAGATTGTTCGCTTTTGTATAGCACTACTGTTTCCTATTGTTTCCTTGACATCATAGCACGTCAGTCAGTAGATGCCCTTTTGTACCGAACTGAGAAAGTAATCAATTATGTTTGATGTTTGTTAGTTGATATGTTCAATGTTTATTTTATAAGTGGTTCGTGTAGGTTAGTATCAAGGTAAACAATGTCAAGGAAGGAAGATCTTTGTAGTTTTATGTGTACAGGTGGGTGTGCCAAAGGACTCTCATATTTTTTTTGCATTGTATTGTTTCATCGGGGTTTCATTGCTCAGCTGGGGTAAAATATTACCTCTTCCTATGTTTCTCCCATAAATAATTACATAGTGAGGCTGCTGGTGCGCCTCACAGACATACCCAGTCTTGAGAGTGGAAAAGACCCCCCCCCCACCCACGCAACCTCCTGTTTAATTGTGTCTTGCAGACACCAAGGACATCGCAACTTAGTTGCGGCTACAGCGTGTTTATTTTTTGTTTGTAACCAACCTGGATCTCTGTGGGGAACCAGCGGGATACTGCTGGCCCAGCTCGTATGCCGATCAACCCACCAAAAAGGGTTCGGGGGCAACCGACCATAGGGAGAGAACTGCCATTTTAGAATAGGTTTGGGCTGCATCGGTGCAGTCCAACATAGCCCAAGGGCTATTTAATGTAGTGGGTTTGGACTCACTGCCACCATTTTAGGTTAGGTGACCCGGTGACTGGTGACAGGGAGAAGTTAGCAAATGTGTCAGTGGCGCGTTGATTAGGGGTTTTATATAGGCGTCCTAGTGTGCGAGAAAATCCTAGTTTGTGATAACATAAATAAAATCATGTGAGGCAGTAGATAGCAGATCCTTACCTGCATGATGGAAGACGTCTGGGTGCTGGAGGCGATGCTCCTCCTGAGAGAGGCTGGCCGCATGGATCTCGTGCCGGGTCACTTTCTGTGGCTCTGGCCCCACGTGGGGGAGTGAGGGGAGGGTTGCACCATTGGCCGATGGGGATGCGGCTGCTTGGGCCAGCGGAGAAGGGAGCAGAGGGAGCGTGGCCCCAGCATGCGGTGTCCCGTTTATGGGGCCGCACGAGGGAGGCAAAGTTTGTCCAGAGCAGCATCAGCTGTAGCGCTGACCTGCTGTGGGGCAAGGAGTGGGCGGGGCCAAGTCCAGCAGGCTGCATAGTATGAGCAGCTCACCAGAGAAGAGGAAAGCACTTATTCAGATGCTGCTGTAGGAGGGGGCAGCAGGATCGAGAACGGTGCAAGAGTGGTGTCAGGTCTGCCTGGGGAGGCAGCCGGCACTGAGGAAGGGGAGTTAGCAGAGGAGGAGGGTTGGGCCAGGAGGGGCATCAGGAAAGAGTTTTTGCACTCTGAGGATCAGCATCAGGGCGAATTATGGCTGCAGACACAGGATGTCATCCAGGATATTTTAGACGTGATTGAGAGAGGTCTTTCCAGGGTGACCAGTGCTGTGAAATTGTCTGGGATTGCTTTCATGGGCAAATTATTATGGGGCTATACTCCATTGGTGGGTGAGCTGAGGCGTTGGATCCTTACAGGTTGGGCGTGGGAACAGGGTCCATCTGGGCAGGCATAGAAGCCAATATCGTGGCATCTACTGTGCAAAGTTCTAGCAACATTTCCAGAAGTGTGCAGGGATGAAGGGGAAGCATGCCTTTTTTCCACGTTGCTGTTGTGGATGTTTTTTGAGGCATTTTGGGTGTCGGAATTGCTGGGAAGTAAAGGATCGGGGTATGTTGGAAGGATGTGGTCAGGTGAGAGAGTAGGCTGGAGATATAGCTGAGTCAATCAAAAACAGATCAGCGGGGTCAGGGCAGACAAGTCATATTACAGGCAGTGGAGTCACCAGGCCCCCGCCTGGTGTGGTGGGTCTCGCAGGGGTCACACCATTGTGGAGCGGCAGTTGGGGCGGTTTTTCATCATAGATCAGGCGAACATGTTACAGCATACCAGCTGTTAGTGCTCTTGCGGAAGACGTTAAAGCTCTTGGCAGAATATGGTACACACTGTTTTTGTATTGGCACAGCATTGGACTCAAGTCGCAGGGGCTGGGTGCAAGACGAAATCATGAGGCTGGGCCATTGGTCTTCGCAGTGTTGTAGGCGCTATGTATGGTGACTGAGGGAGGATATGTGCACAGTTGAGGTTCCTATGTAAAATGTACTGCTTGTTTGTTTCTTTCAGTTCGGTGGCCGGCCCAGCAGCAGAGGAGATGTCCTTATGGTTGGTGGGCCACTCATTCGTGAAATGGGCGCTGCTTCAGGCACAACAATGTTATTTTGGCCAGAATTTGGATTTTAATGAACTCCTTTCTAAAATTACATGGGAGGGAAAAGGGGGCATATGCTGGAGAGAACTGCTTCATTGTTTGAATTGCATAATGGTGAGCGGCAGGTGCCCAAACGTACTGATTTTGCATACGGGGAGAATAATTTGGTTAAGGAAAAAGGGGTTGTTTGGATGCGTAGTATGAAGAGGGTCTTAGCACTCATAAAAGAGAGGTGGTCAGGGTGGTTTGTCCTGTGGACAGAGTTTGTGCCTAGGAGGGCTTGGAGGGGAACGTTGAAGCCTGGAGCAATAAATAGACCTCGGAGGAAAGTGAACAGCGAGATGGCTCGTTTTTGCAGGGGATTGGTTTGGGCAGGAATTGACATTCGGATATAAGGCTTGAAACAGTTCCATTTTTTCAGGGTACCGGCTACACTTGTCTAGGATGAGTATGGATCTCTATTTGTTGGAGAATAGAGAGGCGTTGGCCAAGATGTTGACTGTATGGCAGTAGGTAATTAGTGGAACAGGAAACTGCCTAGTGGGCTGTGAGGACAGAAAAAGGTTGTGTTGCCACTAAGCCCAGGCGGAGTTTGCGTAGCCACGCTACGCAAACCTACGCGAAGCGGTAAAAAAACTCTGCAGCGCTATGCTGAGTTCCGCAAGCATGCAGAGTTGCTTGTTCCGCATGTTTGTGCATGCTCGCGAGACGTTTCTGATGTTTGGCAACGTGGATTGAGTGTTCGGGGGAACTATTGTGCGAACTTCACCATGCAGTCACCAATGGGTGCGCCCATCTTGTTTTTCTACTCATGGTTCTAGGGCCTGTTTTTCATCCCTCTCCAATTCTTTCAATCCTTTATTTCTTACACTGTTTTTCGGATCTTTTTTATTTGGTTAGCAAGAAGGGGAAGGCCATGGCTAGTGTGACCAAGAGCCGCCTACCTTGTGGAAGACGGCATCCAGAAGGGGTGCAGCCCCGGGCCCTGATCTCAGAGGTGAAGGTGGCCGCCTTAGTTTTATTTGTACAGCACCACCTATCCTTAACCTTGGCAGCAGGTGGCAGGCATGGCTACGGGTATAATACCCAGGTGCGTCACCGCCAGTGGGCGAGGGTGCACCGAGCAGTGTTTCACTGCTCTGAGGTTCGGCACACCCACAACCAGCTGACTCACCTGTGGTCCGACATCTTGGATTAGGAGCAGGACCTGCTGGACCTACTAGGGGTTGTGGTCGTGGGGCTTGGTGAGTAGCTAATTATAGTAGTATTGTGTGTTCTGTTCTGTGTTATTGCAAATATTATTTTTTTCCCAAATAGCAAGAATGCTGCTGCTTCTTATATGCAGGTAAGTTTCATTTAAAAATCTTATATTATGTGTGTGTTATTCTTCTAGACACTAGACAGGTGATCGGTGCTACTAATCTTACTTGTTTGTAACTTTGCGTTCGCTTGGGCTGATTATGTGAGAGAGTTTAGAGAACTTAAGTTAGGTAATGCTAGAGAGACTCCATTCCCTTGTCCTGACACTAAGAAAGTGGTGGTAGGTAGGTAGTTTAGTTACTTAGTATTAGTTGGTAATTATATTGCGGTCTGTGGAGTGACAGATCCTCCGTCAGGTGCTGCTGACTCCAGTCCTTAGTAGAACCTTTTGTAGTTTGTTAGTAAGTGAGTAATATAGTAACTCATCAGCACATCAGCAGCAACCAACTAACAATTTGGTGTATGCAATATGCATCCGTCCATCTATGCATTTTTGAGGATTTAAATAAATGGAAATGCAGACATAGTAAACAATTGGCCCTTCAAAGGGGGTTTATTCATTGATGATTTCAAATAAGATTGAAACTTAGAAGAAGCAAATATATTTTTGTTCAATTCATTTCCAATGTCTCTGAAATAGTTGGGCTAGGCTAGGTGGTAATTACAGGTTTAAGATTCTGGAATCTTAATGGAATACTGGATTAAAAAATAATAACTAGATGGTCCGCGATACGACTACTAGTCGATCAGATTAGATAGGTCAATTTTATTGCAATAGTTGTTTACTGTCCAAAAATGTTTTTAGAACGGTTTTTAAAATATTTTATTTGTTTCACTCCAATCATTTTTGTCTCTTTATTATATCTTACATGATCAGCATTCAGGGGCAAGAAAATGATGGGGTTATCTGAGGTGGGAGCTGGAGATGCCTTAAAGGGCCAGTATCGCTCCTCTACCGAGGGCTATGCGGCTGGCCCCAGCAAGTCCTCCTATTTTTAAAATAATAATTATATTTCCCTAACTTTTACTGCACCTCATTTTTTCCAAACTATTATTTCCGTTTCCTAATTCTTTTTTTACCAAATCTTCTTCGATCTATCTGTTTTTAAATTATTGTTATCCCTGTATTACCTACCTACTTAGTTATACTTTTTTCTAGAGTCTGTCTTTTTTTACATCAATCTAACTGCCTCTGTACTACTATTAGTCTTTCTGTTGCTTGCCCAGTTGACCACTCTTTATTTCTAAAAAGTTTTAAAACTCAGATTCACCAATAGCTCTAGCCACTGAGTACAATCCTTTGGGTTGTCCTCTTCTTAATCTTGAGAGGCTTTTCGACAATTTCCACCAACAAAATGCCCAACCAGTAATTTTACTATTTTTGACATGATAGGACGTACTACTGTCGAATCTACTCTACTACCCGATTTGTACTAGTGATGTAGATGGTATATGTATTTATTGTATTTTCTCAATATTGCTTGTGAAAAAAAAAATAGGGGCTTCAAAAAAATTTGTAAAGTGGTTTCTAGGCGTAGCGACCATTAGTGCCGGGGCCAGCGGCAGGGCAGGCGACGCCAGCCAGGAGAGAGCAGATGTGGCAGCTGCTGCAGGAGTAGGTGAGCCAGCAGCAGTGGCGGGCGGTGGTAAGTTGTACTTACATTCCTTACTTATTGACAATAGTTACATAGTCGCTGCAAGGGTATACACACTGTACTGTAGAGAGAGTCTAAGTTGTTGTGAACAACGGTTGAAGAAGACACCCTCTACTTAGCATTAGCAATAGCATTAGTGGCGGGAGTTGAGTAACTAATGGCCTCTTCTATCTGACTTCAAGTCAGCTGGAAAAGTTTTATGAAGAAGACTAAGAGTCAGACGACCTTGATGGATGGGTTGAATGAAAATGGAAAGAAGGATGGAAGGAGGAAGGACGGACGACATGTAATATATGACTGGCAGAGAAGGATGCGTGGGATGCATAGGTGGCTGATAGGAATCGGATGCATGGATGGTTGACGTATGGGTGGAAGGTGAAAGAAAGGATACCTGCCTGGGTGGGTGAAGCCGTATGGGTGATAGGAATAATCCTCCGGGGGTTTTATGGGACAAACTCAAAGCCTGGCAAGGAAGGACGCATGGGTGGTGGTTACATTTTTTTTTACAAATGTATGTTGTTGGTGAAAGGTTTGTTGAGAGACTATTTAAGAAGAATGATAGCCATGTTTCCTTTAAATGGATGGATGCCTGGATGGGACAATCATCATAGCATCGGTGGAGACTGTCACTGGATGAAGACAATGTAAAAGAAATAAAAACTGTGCCAGAGTAGCAAAGCCAAGGAGAATAGATTAAGATTAGAATTAAAAAAAAAATAATGCTAGAAGAGCAAAGGAATGATAAATGGAAGAACTGCTGGGAAAAGAAACAAGGATTGTTTTTTTTAAGGTTTTTGATTCAAGGTTGTATTTCAGAATACTCCTTTGACTCACAGTAGTTTGCAAGCACAGCATATATATTATAAATGTATGTACCCATACCCACCCATCTTCAAGCGCCTCTCTCCAAATCCGAAGCCCAATCCCAACCTATGTCATTTCCGACTGTGTCAGCCTGCCATGGGTGGCCTATCGGCTGCATGATTACACAATTCACGTCGTCCCATATATAATCAATGATGAATGGTATCAGATATCATCTGCCTTGTTGTAGAAGTCAGGGTGAAAGTGAAATTGAGCAGTTGCCATTGATGTAACAGAGTATGGCCATGATAGAACAATAAGATAATTGTGTAGTTGTAGGCTACAGCTGCCCCACCTGCAGACAGTAGTAAATAAAAATAACATGAGTCTGCAACACAGGTATGTCTGTCTAGGGCGCAAGCTGACTGAGCTGGCATGCCTACAAGGTAATTTAGATAAACAAGAGAGAAGAAGAGAACGACTTGTCAACTCCATAGTGCCAAGTAGTAGTAATGCCTGAAACTCCCACAAAAGTTAGAGGCCGAAGAAGTGGGAGGAAACCACAAATGTTATGTACTGTGCTTGCTAGTGCTACTGTGCCACTATGTGCATAATTAATTTTGTGTTACTGTTTTGCTAAAAGTATTGGTTACAATTGTCTTTTTTCTTTCTTGATATAGCTACAACTTCCCAACCAAACTGGAAGGAGTTAGCAGCCATGGCCCGGCGCCAGAAGCTGGAGGCAATCTGCACAGAATATCGGCAGCTGGTGGCTCTGGTGTAGGAGGAGGTGGCAGCAGCTGCAGCTTCCTCCAATGCCCGGAGCCCCAGCCTGGCTACCCCAGTGGTACAGCACCGTGGTCTGGCAGCCGCCCGCCGCACTTAATTGAACACTGCTGCCCCCCAACCCTGTGGATGCAACTGTAGGGCATTCAAGCACTGCATGCTCCTCCGGATGACGCGCCTAGAGGAGCAGATAAAGGAGGTCGTTGAGATTAACCGGCGACTGCGAGCCCGCTGCTAGAACTCCGTCGCCTTGCCCCTTGTAAAAAAAATTTGGGGTGGGTGGTAATTGGGCATTGGATAAAAGTTGGGGTTTATATTTATGGACAATGGACTTTTGGAGTGGACATTGGATTAGACTCTTCTCTTTTGACATTGTTTAGGGTTAGGGAAAGAGGTAGGTCAGGTGTTGTGGGTTTTTCCATTAGTTTATTTTGTTTAGGGAATAAATTATTAATACTTACTTTACATACAATGTAAATGTTTTGTGGGGGTTTATTCTTTTACTTCACACGGTTTCCTTGGCTGCTGCGGGGCCGCAGCCAGTTTTTGATTGAAATAATAATCTGCCAATAGTGTAACACACCAACAGATAGATGCGGTACCCTCACTTGTGACTTGTCCTACTAGTACTTTAAGTCTCTGCTCCTAGTCTATGCCATCTGCAACTGGACTTGGAAGGGTGTGGGGGTGTGAATTAATGAATTGATTTCCATATTATTAATTATGCCTCCCCTAAACTTCTTCTCTTACCTGTGACAGATGTTTATTTATACTTAGGCAAAGCGATGACTTGCTAATACTGAGCATGGTTGGGCAAGCAGAAGAAGATCCTCACCCTGCCTTGAGTTAGTGTTGCTTTCACCACATCCGCCCCAGCAAGTGTGTGATCTATCATTGGTGTAAATTTAATTTTGTCACATCTCAATATAAATCACACAGCCCTGGGGAAGAGGGTTAGGTTTGATGAATGGTTGGTAAGGGGGGTTTGAGGGAAAGGTTTGACAAAGACAAGCACTACACATGGACAACACGTTCATCTTGGCAGACGACCATCATAAATCTGTTAAGGGAAAAAAAGGAAATGCATGCATGATAATGACTTGATAAGTAGTACTAAACTAGTAGCACAGGGCAACAATATATTATTAATTATTATTATCAATCAATTGTCTTGCCTGTCTGCCCCCAGAGAGACCCACGTTACAGACATTTTATGTTCTGCTGTTGTACCGGGCTTCCTTTTAAAGCTAGCAAAGAAAATTAAAAAATATCTGTAGGAGTAGAAAATAAACAAACATAATAAGCAGCAACACACACAGTCATAATGATAGAAGAGAAAAAGTTATTCAAATGAATTGATGATACTATAACTATCGTTATGGTCAAATTGGGAGTTGCATCTTCGCATTCCTTTTGGTCCTTCCTTCAATGGACGCTCCGTCCGTCAATCTTGGGTGCCTGCCTAGCGGATGCAGATTGGTAAGGTAAGTGTGAGTTGTTTTTCCCAGTATAGCACAGAGTAAAGACTGGCCTGTAAGTGTAGATGGAAAAACAAAAGGGATAATGAAAAATCAAGGAGAAATTAACGTTAAACTGCATGAATTAAGGAGGATTTCAAAAAGAAAACTTTCAGAGACGGCATGGCTAAATCATACCTACTCTATTTCCAGCATTAACCTACAACAACACAACAGGAGCAGGCCCACTGCGCCCACCCAACCTCCACTTAGCTTGGAATTTTTTTTTAGCCAGACAGCACTGACCACACATACAAAGCAACATAGCATTTTCCAAATTAAGTAACTAAATCAATGCACCACTGTCAGTCATACCACTACACTCGCCTCCACCACTACACAGACATGTAGGTCTGGTGTTATTGTTTAGCTTTTAGGTCACTTCATGAAATGTCCCGAGTTATTCGTTCCATCAATCATCTCCGATCCTACTGACGGACTGCGAGTATGGTATGGTCATCATGGTGTCCAACTCTCTAGTGTACCAAGAAGGGAAACATTGAATTGAGTCACTTTTTTTGTGTGTAGATTAAATACTGGTAGACATCATGCACAACAACAACACAAACCCCAATCACTCAGTCAGCGTCCAATGCATGCCATGCTTTACCTGTTCTCATGCGGCAGTCCCTCTAGGCTTGGAAAGGAGGATAGCTATAGTCAGGTTCTTTGTAGGGACTCAACGAGGCAGGCACACATTTCACATTTCTTGTACTATTCTCCATCCAATGTCTGGCTTCAGGGAAATGGATTTAGGGCGAGTCAGGACTGGAGCAGGAATCGGGGGAGTGGACTTACTTCTTCACAGACTGCACACAGTTGCATCTCCAGTCCGGCAATAAAAGAGTGTGGGGCATATTATGAAGGACGGCGTTAAAATTATCGCTGGTTTAGCGGCAGAAAACTGCAGCTAAAGCGGCAATAATGGGCATGATAATATGCCCTGGAGAATTCCAAAAGAAGCCCATGTTCACACCAGAACATGGACTTCTATTGGAATTCTCAAGGGCATATTATCAAGCCCATTATTGCCGCTAAACCGGCGATAATTTTTAACACCGTCCTTGATAATATGCCCCTAAGACGGTGTGGTGGTGATGGATTTGTTGTGATTCAAACCAGAAAGACCGTGACACACCAAATATTAAAAGTAAATAATATTCCTTCGATGTATCTTTTTGGGGGGCTTTTTTGGGGCATCAAAGCAAGAAAGAAAGTAACAAGTCGAAAGCCTAGTTGTTGTCAAGGAAGTAGGGCTCATCCTCAAACTCAGGTGGTTCACCCAGAAGTAGTTCATCTAACACACTACTTCCATGAACTAAGTTGCCTTCATCATCTCACTGTCAGAACGGTACCAGCAGTACTGAAAACACGCTCAGAAGAGACACTTGCGACAGGTTAAGCCAGATAGGTTATCACCAGCCTGCTGAGCACTGGCTATTGCCGCCTTTTCCCATATCAATACAGCAATAGGTTTTCATCAATGTAGACCTCTATTGGGTCAACCAGATAGGCCTGGACCATCCGCTCAATGCTAAGGGGTGCTAGGCTTTGCTCGGCCTCTTTTACTTTAGCCTCAGCACTGGACCAACAAGCTCTTGCTGTAGAAACAATTCCTGTGCTGACTTTGGTGGGGCTAATGCTCCTGTTCTTGTTGTTGTGGATGTTGTTCTTGGTGTTGTTGGTGGTTTTGGCTGCTGTGAGCCAGCCGCACTGCCCTCAGGCTCTGAAGTTGAACTTGATGCCGGCTGCCCTGCAGTACTTGTCGCCGGGAGTAGTGGGCCTCTAATTCCCAGCCGTTCTTTTCATAAGCAACTGGCTCCCACAGCTATCCAAGTTTTGTAGTTGTCAACATCCCCTTCTGAAAAAGGAATCAATGTGTTCAGTACTGCTTTGTACCGTGGATCCAGAATTGTGGCATAAATATAATAGTTGCATGACACCATGCCGCTTTGCACCCTTGTACTTTCAGATAAGTGAAGGGTTAACCTCCCCACCAACTCATATGCTTCTTTTTTTACCTTCACACCTGCGTACATTGCAGACACCCCCTTCAGCTGTTTCTGTAGCATGTGCAACAATGGGATAGCTTGGCTCAGAGTACAGCCCTCATTGCTGACTTCACGTGTGAAGAGCTCGAAAGGAAGTAGCATCTCTGTCAGGCATTAAACCAGGCTCCATTGGTCCATCTCAATGATCATGCCTTTCACAGTAGCCTCCCCTCTTTGCATGACATATTCATCGATTGTTCTGTACTGCTCAAACAGATGTTCAAACATGTAATAAGTTGAGTTCCAACGTGTTAGCACCTCCTGGATGACTGCCTTGACTGGCATTCTATGCTCACGTTGAATGATTCTCATCTGATTCTGGGCTTTAAAAGAATGGCTGAAATGTGTACAGATTCTTCTGCAGTTGGTGAGTAAGTTGCTGACTGTCTTCTTTTTACAGAAAGTGTTGAACAATGATGTTAATGCAGGGCTCCAAACACAGGACCCTGAAATAGCCACCATCGGCCACGGCCTTAACTATATTACTCCCATTGTCTGTGGCAACAAAACCAATGTTAAGCCCTCTTGGTCGTAGCCATTCAAAAACCTCGCTATCAAAGTCTTCCAAAATGTTTGCAGCAGTATGAAATTTCTCAATGGCGAGCATGGCTACAGTTGCATGTTTCCGAGTGGCATTAAAAATCTCAGCAGTGGGGGGGAGGAGCCAAGATGGCGACCGGAGCAGACGCTTGAGCGCCCGGCTCCGTCGGTCCGTGGCCTCGGACTACTATCCTGACGCCCATCCTCGCCGATTTTCGAGGTGAAACGTGTGCGAAGACGCGCTGACCGTGCTGCCGCTTTCCCGGAGTCTCAGCCCGCCCGGATGCCCGAGTTCTGGGTGCTTTTGTCTTCGGCACTGAAATCCTGCGCCATTACGGCCTTTGCTGGCCCCCTGGAAGCTCCGCAGTTACCGGACCAGCGAGCGCTAACCTGAGCCCCGCGGTCCCGATCTCCCCTCGCACCACGGATCGCTGCCGGATGAGCCCGGAGAGGGACGGCCGGACACCTTCTGCACCCTGTGCCGGCCGGGCTGGAGCTGTGGGGTGGGCCCCGGTGCGGCGTGTCTCCTGCCCCGCTCTGATGACCGCGCTGTGGGACGCTGCTGCCCCCTTCACCTATTGCCTAGCCAGCGGCGAAGGGAACCTGCGAGAAGAGAAGCGACTGTCGGCCGTTCCCGTTGCGGCGTAGACCTGAGGGGAATTGACTCCTTGCCACGACTCCCCCCCCCCCTCGGCCATTGCAACGTATAGCGGCAAAACATGGCGCTGAGTGCCTGCTCGAGGCTGGGGGGTGCTACTCCGGTCTCGCCCGCTGCCCACTTCGCCCTCCCTCTTACGGACACCAGCTCCACGGTGCCGTCCCGGATTGCTGCCGCTGTGGGGGCCCAGCCTCCGCCGACATGCGGCTCCGTTCTGGCTGCCCTGCGGGACTTCCAACTACAGATGTGCGCTGGCCTGCAAGCGCTGAGTGAGCGGCTTGACCCCATACTGTCGGCTGCGGGTCGTGAGCGCACTGTTTGTCATCTACAGGGCGTGGGTCTCCCGGTGCTTTTGTCCACTTGCGGGGACGCAACGGCGGTGTATGACTGTGCTACACTGATGCCTTCACCTGGCGCTCCCGGCGCTCAGGGTACACCGCTCTACACCTCAACTGCGGACACTTTGTCCCCCTGGTCATGGCTGCCTGCTTCATTGTTGCCTGCCTCGCCGCGTCCGCTGGACTATCCTGTTGAGCGATACCTAACGGCGTCAAGGAACCGTCCGCGGTGGTCCACGGCTTACTTTTTGTGGAACTCCTGTACCTTAATTGCCAGGTTTGGATTTTATGTGGTGCAAAGAGGGACCTCAACCGATGGTCGGCGGCCATTTCGTGATCCTACTTCACCATCCTTTCACGAGCGGCCATCTTGTCTTTGTCTGCTCGGGACACGGGGCCTTCATGCAGGGGCTGGTTTAATCCCACGCCCGCGATCGGGCCAGGGCTAGACTGACTTCTATTGCCAGGGTTTATGGACGGGCTGGCCTGGGACTGGAACTGTATGTCTGTTTTGCGCGCACTCATCGCGACTTGTATCCATTCGCTTACACTGTGGTGCCATGGTATCTTCGCATGCCGTTTTTTGGAGTAGTGGGCTCTCAGTGTGTGGGGGCCATGACTGGCTGATGGTTCGGGGCGCTCTGGTGTCCCGTGGGCTCCTCCCCGCCTTCTTTTCTGTTTTCTTATTTTCTTTACTCTATTCCCACTTTCTCTCTTCTCTATATTTCGGGTTCATTGGGCGACAGGCACTATGTCGGGGGGGGGGTAGGCCGTAGCCTCCGCATTGGTGTAGGGTGGGGGGATAATACTCTGTTCTTAATTAGTTCTATGGGCCTTTTTTCTTCTATGTCTCTGCGCTCTACTTTCTTCGATTCGGGGTCCGGGTGTGGGGTGGATCAAGTGGGGGCGGCTCCGGAGGGGTGCGTACTTGCTCATGTGACTATCCTGTTATATTTCTGCACCGCCTCACTGTTTGAGTTTTTTACTTCCATTGTTGTTCTTACTGATGTTGCTGCTCTCCCGTGTGGTGAGGCTATCTTGCGGACTCGAATCTCCTTTGTTCTTATCCTTCATTGACTTTTTTCTCTGATAAAATAATCTAAAAACTTAAAATTAACCTTCACTTCTCCTTCCCCGGGTGTCAAAGATATCTCCAGTATGTGACTCATAACTCGTTGTTAATCCTGACCATTGACGCACGGGGGATGTAATGTGGGTATCAGTGCTTCACTGTATCGTGGCCGGCCTGACGGTTGTAGGCCCGTATTTGTTCTTTTAAGATGCACAAATAAAGGTTTTTTTTAAAAAAAAAAAATAAAAAAATAAAAAAAATCTCAGCAGTGTCAACAACACCAGCTGCCGATATCTTTTCTCTAACCCCCACAGAAGAGATCCAGTGTGCAGTGATGCACATGTAATCAGTGGCTTGGCAACTGGTCCACATGTCTGTTGTCAGTTGGATAGTGTGAACAGCACCCTGCTGCAAAGCTTGTCCAAGCAATTCCAGCACGTCGTGATGTAGTGCTGGAACAGCAACTCTGGCGAAATAGGACCAGCTACAAACTTTCCATTTTGGGCAAATGGCTGTCACAAATTCTAGAAAACCCACCCCTTCCACAAAAGAAAAAGGGAGGAGGCCCAGTGCTAACATTTTAGCCAGCTTCGCGTTGTACAAACGTGCCGTTGAGTGGTTGCGTTCGTACTGCCCCTCCAACCTAAACATGCTAAGAATGGTAGCCTCAATTTTTTTCTTTTCTGGTGCCACTGATGCAGGTGACTTCTTGATGCCAGATGTTGTTAGGCTCAATTCATGTTTTTTGTTGCTGTACACTCTTGCCTGGGACACCTTGGTGTCTCAGCCTGACTCTTGTGCCACTGCGATGTTGCTAATGAGGATGTGGGTGGGACCACTGCACTGCTGGAGACTGGGCTACTTTGTGTACCAGAGAAAATGTCTCCCTCTTGTTCACCTTCCGCCGTGATCGGATCTTCTACTTCATCAAACCCACCAACAACAATAGTTGCAGTTTTTTTGTTGCTAAGGTGTGCCTCCCACTGAATCAAGTGGTGTTTTTCAGATGGGTTGTTTGGCCTCCGGTACCATAGTTTGTACCAAGCTTACCCCGACTAACACCTTGTCCATAAATGGAGCATATAACAATGTTAACCTCCTTCCTGCTAACCGAAAAGAGGTCCCAAACTGGAGAGGTCAACTTTCTGGTGCTGCTGGTGCCACTATCAATGCCGGATGAACTCGTTGGTGGGTGTGAAGTTTGACTCTCTGAAGTACCTACTTCTACTGAGGTGGTTGTGGTAGATGTAGGTAACTGCTGGCGAAAGATGGAAGCTGGAGGTGGTGTTGGTGGTATCATCTGTGTTGGTGGTATCCGTGCCACATCCCTCACAGCAATTTGAGATGGGTTAATGTCGGTCTCCACTGGGGCGGGACTAATGTCCATGGTAACTGGCTCATCATCATCCTCCTCTTCTACATCTAGCCCCATAACTCTAAGGCTTTCTGGAACCTTCCTTTTCCCTAGCCTTGTCTTGTGGCGTGTGTCACTCTCAGAACGAGCTGGTGGCTTTCAAGTGGCGCCTAGATCATCAGAAGGGGGGCTTGCAGAAGAAGTCGATGGACTAATCCTCCGTTTCCTGGCTGAGGATCTAGAAGACAACGGATCTTCTGAAAGAGTGGCTTGCTCTTCTTCTGTGCAGGAAGCTCGATTTCCTGACTGCCCCTACTTCGAGAGGAACAACTACTATTGGTGGTGGTGGTTGTGGCTGTTGTTGCCCACTTATCTGAGTCTGCTACGTTGATTGGGTACTACTTTGCGATAAGTCAATTTCAACATCACTGCTTTTTGGCATTGGACTCGTGATTAGACTGGCTGCCTCGGCAACAGACATGGGCTTGGGCGTAGGTTGGTGGGGTGGGTCCACTGATGCGGGGGTGCTCCTCCCAGCTTGCTCCCCGGACACCGCTACTGCAGGCGCAATTTTTGTTTTCCCCAAAAATGATCTTGGGCGACATACCGGTCTTGGTAAGTGGCAGTGCCTTCTTCTCACTGGCATCTTTCTTGGAACTGGACTTGGTACCTTTGGGGCCATCTTTTAGATGTCAGCAACATGCAGTGGCACAAGTTGAAGAGATGGCTGTGGTCACAAGTCATGTGACGTCACGTGCAGCAGGACTTCTGTCTGGCAGTACAATGGGTGATGATGTCTCTTCCTCTTTTGTGCACCTAAAAGCAAATAAGCAAGAGGAACATCAGTGAAACGTGGCATTCATTGTTGTGGTTCAATTACTACTAGCACAAACAAATATAATATATAACTTAGTGCGTGTGGTTACTCTTGTTAGTGGTATTATTAAATTGTATTACCTCAGTTATTAAAAAAAACATAACAACAGTGTGCCATTTGTGCAACTGTGACAACACGGGCTTTCATGGTGTACTGTGTACACTCAGAAAGGATAGGAAAGATGAAGAACAACAACAAAAATACAAATATAATGGAACCGGTTTGGCATTGTGCATCACGTGGGATGTAGCATTCAGGGAGCTGCAGCTGACAATGGATGGAAGCAATAAGCCAAGAGGAACAAAGGAAAGACATGCAGGCCTATGGCAAAAGCATTAAGCACTCTAACTACCACCACAAAATTGCCAGCAGCCACATGGTCACTCACAACAAGCAGGAGGCCTGGAAAACAATGAACTCAAGCAGGCCTATATGGACACAGACTTTACAAAATGGCCCCTGGCCACAGGGAGGCTTAGCCAAGGCAAATGCTGGTCCACTATTACAAACACACTCACACACTGGCCAGACAAAGGAGGCATGGTAAACACAGCTTTAATGCAACAATGCCAAAAAACGAAAATCCACAAGGCTAAAAAAGGTTTGCAAGTTACACAAAAACCACACACATCAAACAAAGGCATTTATTTAACACACACGAAAAAAAGCGAAATACCCCAAAAAAAACATTTTGCATTTTGATCCAATGCCATCCATGCCCTAAACGATATTTAAATTCAAAGGACACCACAGAAACAGTTGCTTCATGCACCCATGAGTAGCTCCGGGCCTACTGGCTGAAAGGTCTATTGGCAGACTACTAGGCTGGTGAATTAAATAAATATTGCAAATTAATTTCAAAAGCTGTAGAAAATGTAGTGAGCTGTGCAACATGTTTACTTTATAAAAGATGAAACATTACTTACAAAGAAACAACTAGGATCCTACTGAAACTACAGGCCACCCACCACAATAAATTTAAAAAAACTATGAAAAGTACAAAAAAATGCAGGTGCAATGCCCCAATCAAACAAACAACACCAATTTTCCAACTTACTTGTGAAATCTCAAATTCAAAAATCCTCAAATCCAATGATATATGATGCAGAAGCCACAAAGAGTGATCCTTCCAGCTCCAAATCCAAATGGGAAATTGAGCAGGAGATGGACAAAGCACTGGGAGGAGCCTGCTGGACAGGAACAGGAAGTTGGAGACTCTGGGGAACTTCCTCCCTCATGAAAAAAAAGAAAACGGACTCCTTGCACAAAAAAGTACAGCCAAATGTCAATCTGAGGAGTTTTTTTTAATCCAAATCATCATTTCAAGAAGGTTTTGATGCTGCTCGAGAGAGATTCTTTCCAGATTGCAAATTCTGCATGTTCGGGATCGTGATCTTCACAAAACTTCTGCCGAAACTCCGATGGCACGCCCGAATTACGTGTTCGCGATCGCACACACTCACAGGACCGTGCAGCTGGCTACCAAATCTTGTGGCACTCGCAAACGGCTGGGAAATCTCGTCGGCGATCGCAGGAATCCTGGTAAATCGCTCCTCCGCACGCGAAAATGCATTTTAAGCGCACAAACTCAAAAAAAACTCTGCTCCGGTGCGGAGTGTGGAATTTTTGGTAGCTCCACGTTCTACCAGCCAAAGAGTTCATGTGCACTTAGCAAGTGCACAGCACTCCTCCCCTGCTCTTGCCAGCACCGCCCTGCCACTGACTGCAATAGGGAAAATAAAATGATAATAACGATACGTTGTTATCGTTTCGTTTTTACTTTTCAGCAGTGGGCCACCACTCAAGGGAAGCTAAATGTCAGAGCTGAAAAATTGTGCAAGGAAATTCCCTCCCCTCATAAATTTTTTCTGACCAGGCAGGCATTTTTGCAGGATTTGTCAGCAGTGGGGGACTCCAGTAGCAGATTTGTTGCATCAGCACAGAATGTCCTTCTTCCCCTATTCTGTTCAAGGGTGAGGGAGGTGAGGTCTTGGGCAGTGAATGCCCATTCTTGTCATTGGCGGAAGGGGATCCTTTATGCCTTCTCATGTTTCCTTCTACTTCTGAAGTTTTTGATCAGGTTGAGGTGTGAGAATTCTGTGGTGATATTGGCAGCTGCAGCATTGCCCTGCTCTGCTTGGTACCATCTGATAATGACCATGAGGATCAGTGAGGTATTACCTCTTTCTGAAGTTCCATTCCCCCTAGCGTTTTCCTGCCTTCAGGTCAAGTCATTGAAAAGCCCCAGGCTGACGGTTTGGAGGTTGAAAGGGCAGGGTTAAAGGTAAAGGGGGTCTTTGAGAGGTAACTTCTTCCATTTAGGCGTCCAGGAGAGCTTCCACACTTTCTTCCTATTCCTGACCCTGATCCACTTTCTAGAAATAGTGTGCAGTAGGTTGAGCTTGTGAAGGCGCTGGCTTTCTTGCAGGATGGTTTTGCTTTACAGTTTAAGATCTCCACTCTTAACATCTAGTGGGCATCCATTATGGTTTTTAGGAAGTGTTGGGGTAATTTGCGAGGCAAAGATGGGCTTGTCCAAAGGCTTAAGGAGTTTCTTAACCTTAGGCCTCTGGTTAGACCAATTTACCTGTCTTGCGATCTTTCTTTGGTCCTAAATCTGTTGCAGAGGTCCCCTTGAGAAGGTGGATTTGAGAATACACACCTTGAAGACTTTGTTCCTGGTTGCAATAACATCGTGGAGGAGGTTGAGGGAATTTGGTTCCTTATCAATAAGGCATCCCTTCTTTATGGTATTCGAGGACAGGGTTGTTTTACATCCTGGGCCTTCTCTCATGCCCAAGGTAAATTCAGTGTTCCACAGGAAACAGGAGGTTATTTTACTGGTGTTTCATTCTAATCCTTCTTCCCCTGAGGAGGTGGAGTTACATTATTTGGATGTTAAGCAGGCAATTCTGATTTATTTGGCTAGGGTTTCTGATTTCAGGATTACTTCATTGTTTGTTAATTTGGGGCCTGATAAGAAAGCATCTAAACCTTCCAATCAGACTCTGAGTAGGTGGATCAGATCTCTGATAGTATTGGCATATAGGGAGGCAAGAACTCCGTGTCCAGCAGGGGTGGAAGGTAGATTCACTAGAGCCATGACTACTTCTGTTGCGAAGGGAGCATTTTTGATTTACATTTGTAGGCATGCAGCATGAGCTATGCTTCTACTTTTATGCGCCATTACAGAGTGAAGCAGGAAATTGACCTGGAGTAGGTTTTGGGGTCAAAAGTGCTGTCTTCTAAAAAGTAATAAAATGTTTGATTCCATAATAAAATAAACTGAGTGGTGCATGTACAGTCACTTGTCCTGGTCAATGGTATTGCTTGCTATTTCTCACTATGCAATTAATTATGGGGGAAAACGTAGAAGGAGGTAAATTGCATTACTCCAAGTACATTTTCATCATAAAGAATTAACCCCTCCCTCCCGCCCTATTATGACCAGGTCAACTGCATAATGTGGAGGTTGTGTCAACTAAAACAGGAGGTTGCGAGGGAGGAGAGTGGCTTTTCTACTTTCAAAACTGGGTGTGTCTGTGAGGCGCAGCGGCCTCACTAAGGAATTCATTATGGTGCAAATGTACTCGGAGTAATGCAATTACCGGTAAGTGATTGAAACTTTTATCTATGCATGACACTCCAGGTAGTTCATTGTGATACAATGCTGTGTGCATTAGTGGGCAGTGTGTTAAAGGTAGATTTATCAGAGTGGTTCTGAATTGTATGTTACTGCAGTGAAGGACAGTGCTTAGGGAATGTGCCTTTTATCATCATTAAATAGTACTTATATAGCGCGACTAATCTCCCGTAAGGGTATCCACGCGCTGAGAAACCTGCTGCTCATAATTACGATATTTGTAGTAACAGGAGTTAAAAAAGGACAGAAGTGACTTCACACATTGTAATTTATTGGGCCTTTCATAATGAAGACTGTAGAAAGATGCAGGGCATGATGGAAGGTGTGGCTGTGTAGATGAATAGATTGTAATGCAACACAGTACGGTCCGAGTACGGTATAGGATTGGATACACCCCTTCTTTTGTCCTTCGTGCCCCCTTGAAGGGATAAGGTCCATCCTTGAAATAGTTCCTACATTTCAACTCACCAACTCGTGATTTGCTGTATCATATCTAGCTCCGCTGTGCCCAGACCAAGCAAAATATTGCACCTGCAACCCCACTTTATCTGCTCTTGGTCTCACCCTGTGACTGAGGTTGCCATGCTCTGGGTGGTGTTAATACCTCACAAATCATTCTACAATGTTTTGCAAAACATTCATACGCGTTCTTATGAATTTACGCAACAGGCAGGTATAAAATAATAATGTATACCACAACCAAATTTAAAAAACGGCTTCTTGTCAGTTATGGACATTTGTGTTTTATTCTGCTGCGTGCAGAGGAGATAAATCCTTACCCTAAAGGCTGCCTATTCAGTGTACTTTTCTTAATTTTGTGCCTTTGTAAGGTGCCGCATATCATCATATGGTTTTGTTTGGCCTGACACGACCCAAAGGCATTAGAGGTCTTACGCCAGCAGGCTATACATGTTTTTTAGGCGCAGGAAAATTAAGCGATTTCCCCAAACTAACAGAGGCTGGGATTTGAACCCAGTTTCCCAGTTTCTAAGTCGTTAGCTCTTGCCCTTAGAGCAAATCTCCTCCCTGACGTAAAATACCATGACACGGCTTTGGTAGGACACAGGTGGGTCAGAACCTGAGGATGGTAGTGATGGAGCAGGTAAAACAAAATACAAAATGTTGTATGCCTCCTCTAATTTGCATGAGATTAATTACGTAATCATTCTAAAATTAATTTAATTAACATGTTTGCAGTGAAAATGTATTCATCAACTTTTGCACCTTGATAAACACGAGATACACGTGGGACTAAATTGTTAATTGCATGGCAGAATAATTAATTAATTAACTATGGTCGCAAACTAATCTTAGAATGTGGTGAAATAGTATGATGTATGTTTCTTTGTCATCATTTGTGCTAAAAAAAAAAATCATCAAATGGTAAGTGTTATTGCTTTAAATGTTGCCACAGTTAGGAAAATACTAATATATAATGGGATTGGTGTGGATTTAAACATTAGCATCTTCATTTCTATATTTTAATTACTTTTATGTCTATTTTTGCTTAAGTTGGCATTCGGGCCTAATAGGCCGCAGTACCCAAGATGGCGTTCTCTGAAGCAGATGCCACCATGTGAGCGCGATGATTTCTGCGCATACCCGGATGGCTCTGGAGATCACCAAATAACCTGAACTTCTGACACCGCGTTCCCTACCAAGGACAGGAATTGGAATTGACTGCCAGCCAAATACATGACTATGTGGGAACAGCGGAAAGGACAATACAGAACCTGTGAACCGATTACTTCTTTTCCTTGAAGTGCTACATTCACTGCTCTCGCCTGGGAGCTAGAATGAAACTTAACAATTTGCACCTTCCCATGCTAAGTCATCATGAAGAACCCGTTTTGCGCTGAGAAACTTTCAACAACCACAGATAACCCCGAACTGTCCAATCAGAACATTTTCTCTGCCCCTAAATGTTGCCGAGTTAGAATGAAGTAAGAGGGAATCCGTTGGTTTGCCTTAGGCGTATTTGGCGTTTGAGAGAAGAGTTTGCTGTGCATCCTATATTTCTGCCTGACGGTTTGATCCCTCACTGTGGGTCAGACAGCCTGTCCAGGGAGTTTTACCTAAGAATGCGGGGAACTCTCTATTTGATCTGAGACCATCATCGCTTGCTATTTGGTAACTGATTAATTGCATTTTTCCTAATTAATGATTATTTTCTAAATGTTTGATTTCTCTTTAATAAAAACTAAAAATGTATATTATAAGCTGTAGTTATTATATGCAAACGTAAAGAAGTTTGTTTTTGATTAGATAAATAACAATCGAGATAATAAGAAATGACAGAAAATATCAAATGTTTCCTAGGTTTTAATTGTGATTTAGAGGGTTCTAATTCACCATCAACCAGTCCAACTAATTGGTCCATCGACCAAATGGTGGAGTGCCTTGATGTTAAGGTCAGGATTCTGAAGATGTATATGTAGAATGTGTATATAATGTAAATACAATTTAATCATGATAGGAAATAAGGTACCCCATGTCCAGCGCCTTATTCTCCTGTGTGCAGATTCGAGTGAGTTTGGTTGGATGACGAGTACGTTCATCAGTAGACAGTCAATCACTCAGCGAAGAGATTTTCAAACCTTTTGCGCCGGTTTAGCGTCCCACAAGAGACGCTAACCAGCGGCAATTTTTTCCCCCGCTATTTTCTTCCCATTGCAAAACTTGTTTTGCGCTGTAAAGCACCCTCTAAGTAGCGCAAAGCACTGTTTTGCATTACTTTGTGCTGAGGGGGCGTTACATGAGTGGCACATGGGCGTTCCCATGCAACCACCCATGCAAAAACCATATTTACAAAGATTCAAAGGCGGTGCTAACAGGAAAATACTTTCATTTCTCTGTGCTTTTTCAACTTTCAATGCATGCTGCATTGTGCAGCTCTGTATGCAAAGTGGGAAAAGCTTTGCATTGTGCTTAGCATTGTATTTTGTACAGGAAGGTTAGCCTACCTGTACAAAACCCATGCTACACTCATTCATACACCCTAGTGCTGAGTCGCTAAGGTGTGTGTATGGCGCACAGCAGAGGAAATCAGCGCCAGCGCAAGAAAGGGGAGGAGAGAACCATATCTCTGAAGATATGAGCTCTCCTGCTCCCTAGCTGTCGCGCCACGCACCGCAGCCTCGCAGGGGGCTGCGCTGCCTTGTGTGACTTTTTAGAAAATTTCCCCCGAAATCTGCTGGCAGGAGACCTCATTCCACGCGTAGCTGTGCCATGTTAAAGAAAGCATTACAAGGCTCACCATAGCTCCATCGTCTGGGACTCTGGAGGAACTTGGGGGCATATTATCAAGCCAGGTGATAAAATTAATGGGCTTGATAATATGCTCTATGGAATTCCAATTGAAGCCCAGGTTAGACGTCCTTCACATTTAACATGGGCTTCAATTGGAATTCCATAGAGCATATTATCAAGCCCATTATCGCCGCTTTAGCAGCAGTTTTCTGTCACTAAAGCGGCGATGATTTTATCGCCTGGCTTGATAATATGCCCCAAAGGTTCTAAGGCCCGCTCCCTCGAAAAGCATATTCATTTAACTGGGCTCAGTATTTAACGCGCCATATCTGGCTTTAAAGTGCTACACAACATGTCCATAGGGGTATGTGTGAAAGTATTCACACATGATTTACCTCTGATACAATAATGAACACACCCTACCCTGAAGTACTGCAAAGCGACTGCTGAAGGAACACAGATCATTTTACGTATTATTATTTTTTTTTTTAAATATTCGAATTCAACGTCATTCTTAAAAGAATTACAGCACCTCGCTTATTACTAAACAAACCAAAAAAACACGTGAAATAAGGATGGGTGTCACGTCAACTTCAGCACAATCTTTCTCCCTAGAACAGCGTAGCACAAAAGGCACGATAAAAAAATACTATACTAACTGGATTTGTCTTGCCACTGAGCAAGCCAGCTTGGGAAGTCAATAGATTGAAAATAGCAGTTCGCTCATACCAACAGTAATATGCTTAACATTTTAGAGACCTGCTCACAAGATCATGTCCTTGTGGGGAAATTGATATACAGAATACTCATCTGGCGCAGCAGCATCCTGTTAATTTGCTTTCTCATTATATGTAAAACACGCGGCCCCTTCAGCTAACGTTGTAAAGAGGCAGGTCTGTCATGAAAGAAAAGCTGCAAAGCAGAGCAACACATCAATTAGTTCATTATGTGGAGCACTTGCGCCCCCAACTGAATATTTAGGTTATCGTAAGTGCATATGTTGGCGGGAAAACATTTACAGAAAAATACGACGTCTTCAAACACACATCATGATTTAAGAACATCTACCAGGTTGCCAATGCCGGATTAAACTCTGTGGAGGCCCCGAGGCAGTCGAAATTTCGAGGCCCCCCTCGCAAATTATCTCCAAATACGTTTTTAATTTTATCAACCAACAATTTTAATAAACCAAATTCATTACACAAAACTATACATTAACAATCATTGATGTTATTAAACAAAACTATTTTTTTAACATGTTACTAAACCAACAAAACTTTCAATATTTAATGGGTACATTACATTAATACAGTATTTTCTCTATAGAGTCTTTAATGTAAAGTTTTTGTTTCTTTCAATTTAAGAAAGCTCGATTGTAATTTTCTTTCAAGATCTAATTAATATTATTTTTATCCGTTGTCGCGGGGTCCCTAAAAGGAGTGAAGCCCATAGGCCGGTGCCGACTTTGCCGATTTGGTAATCCGGAACTGCAAGATGAGTTTATGTCCTCTATGACTTGAATGGCGACCCCTGACCCTCCTGGTAGGTCGCTCCCCCGCCGCACAGCTCCACCTGTGTGCTCCTGCCCAACTGCTGCTGTATTCTCGCCCGTAAGTGTGCTTCCTCCGTTTCTGTGCCCCTTTGCTTTGCTCCTGTGCCACTGTTCTTTCCCTTTTGCTGAACCATTTTTGCCTTCTGTACCACTGTTATTTCCCCTTTGCTGACCCGTCTTTTTGCCGTATGTGCCACTGTTTCTCCCCTTTGCTGACCCGTTTTTTCCTTCTGTACCACTGTTCTTTCCCCTTGCTGACCCGTTTTTGCCTTCTGTACCACTGTTTTTCCCCCTTGCTGACCCGTTTTTGCCTTCTGCGACACTGGTTTTCCCCCTTGCTGCCCCATTTTGCTTTCTGTGCCCTCGTCTCCCCCGCCGCTGTGCACACTGCGGCCCCGCCCCCCTGACTGCCCATTTGCTGATCACGCCTCCCGCCTCCCAGCTGCTCCTCCCTCCCACCTACCCATATATGCCGGACGCTGTGCGGTGAGGAGAGCGACCCCTGACCCTCCTGATAGGTCACTCCCCCGCCGCACAGCTCCGCCTGTGTGCTCCTGCCCAACTGCCGCTGCTGTATTCTCGCCCGTAAGTGTGCTTCCTAAGTTTCTGTGCCCCTTTGCTTTGCTCCTGCGCTACTGTTCTTTCCCCTTGCTGACCCGTTTTTGCCTTCTGTACCACTGTTCTTTCCCCTTTGCTGACCCGTTTTTGCCTTCTGTACCACTGTTATTTCCCCTTTGCTGACCCGTCTTTTTGCCGTATGTGCCACTGTTTCTCCCCTTTGCTGACCCGTTTTTACCTTCTGTACCACTGTTCTTTCCCCTTGCTGACCCGTTTTTGCCTTCTGTACCACTGTTCTGTCCCCTTGCTGACCCGTTTTTGCCTTCTGTACCACTGTTTTCCCCCTTGCTGACCCGTTTTTGCCTTGTGCGCCACTGGTTTTTCCCCCTTGCTGCCCCATTTTGCTTTCTGTGCCCTCGTCTTCCCCGCCGCTGTGCACACTGCGGCCCTGCCCCCCTGACTGCCCATTCGCTGATCACTCCTCCCGCCTCCCAGCTGCTCCTCCCTCCCACCTCCCCATATATGCCGGACGCTGTGCGGTGAGGAGAGCGACCCCTGACCCTCCGGGTAGGTCGCTCCCCCGCCACACAGCTCCGCCTGTGTGCTCCTGCCCAACTGCCGCTGCTGTATTCTCGCCCGTAAGTGTGCTTCCTAAGTTTCTGTGCCCCTTTGCTTTGCTCCTGCGCTACTGTTCTTTCCCCTTGCTGACCCGTTTTTGCCTTCTGTACCACTGTTCTTTCCCCTTTGCTGACCCGTTTTTGCCTTCTGTACCACTGTTATTTCCCCTTTGCTGACCCGTCTTTTTGCCGTATGTGCCACTGTTTCTCCCCTTTGCTGACCCGTTTTTACCTTCTGTACCACTGTTCTTTCCCCTTGCTGACCCGTTTTTGCCTTCTGTACCACTGTTCTGTCCCCTTGCTGACCCGTTTTTGCCTTCTGTACCACTGTTTTCCCCCTTGCTGACCCGTTTTTGCCTTCTGCGCCACTGGTTTTTCCCCCTTGCTGCCCCATTTTGCTTTCTGTGCCCTCGTCTCCCCCGCCGCTGTGCACACTGCGGCCCTGCCCCCCTGACTGCCCATTCGCTGATCACGCCTCCCGCCTCCCAGCTGCTCCTCCCTCCCACCTCCCCATATATGCCGGACGCTGTGCGGTGAGGAGAGCGACCCCTGACCCTCCGGGTAGGTCGCTCCCCCGCCACACAGCTCCGCCTGTGTGCTCCTGCCCAACTGCCGCTGCTGTATTCTCGCCCGTAAGTGTGCTTCCTCCGATTCTGTGCCCCTTTGCTTTGCTCCTGCGCCACTGTTCTTTCCCCTTTGCTGACACGTTTTTGCCTTCTGTACCACTGTTCTTTCCCCTTTGCTGACCCGTCTTTTTGCCGTCTGTGCCACTGTTTTTTCCCCTTGCTGACCCGTTTTTGCCTTCTGTGCCACTGTTCTTCCCCCTTGCTGCCCCATTTTGCTTTCTGTGCCCTCGCCTCCCCCGCCGCTGTGCACCCTGCGGCCCCGCCCCCTGACTGGCCATTTGCTGGTCCCGCCTCCCTGCTGCTCCTCCCTCCCACCTCCCCATATATGCCGGACGCTGTGAAGCCGCGCCGCTAGCGTGCCCGTCTGCGCCCGTCCGAGCCTGGACCGCGCCCAGCACCAGGAACCCTGGCCCCTGCATGCACCACGATGCCCGCCTCAGCTACGACTCCAGCACCCTACTCGCACTCAACGCCGGGCAATCACACACCTGCTGCCTTGCCACCCCGAAGCGCACCCAAGGACCCTTCTCCTGCCGGAACTGCAGCTTCTCCAGCATCCGGCCCGCCAGCCTGCCCAACATAGAAACCAACTTCCTCAGATGTATCCTGATCAACACCAGCTCCGCCCGCAAACACGCCGTCGAACTCTGGGACCTACTCGACTTCACCTCCCCAGACGTCGCCTTCCTGACGGAGACCTGGCTGACCCCCTCCTCGGCACCCGACATCGCCATCCCGGAAGGCTACAAGATCACCCGCAAGGACTGCACCAACAGAACAGGAGGAGGAATCGCCATCGTCCACAGGAACACTCTCAAAATCTCGACACACGCCGACGACACCGTCAGCACCGCCGAACACCTGCACTTCCAGATCCACACCGACCCCAACACCACCCTCAGAGGCACCCTCGTCTATGGACCCCCCAAACCCCAACCGCAGTTCAGCGACTCCATCACCGACCTCATCAGCACACACGCCCGCGCCTCCACAGAATACATCCTCCTCGGGGACCTGAACTTCCACCTTGACAACAAAAACGGCCCCAACTCCTCCACCCTGATCGACAACCTCGGACTCAGACAACTCGTCACAGCACCAACACACTCCACCGGTCACACGCTTGACCCCATCTTCTCAGCGAGCACCCACGTCTTCTTCAACCGCACCACCGAACTCCACTGGACCGACCACCGTTGCATCCACTTCACCTTCCGGAAACCCACCACACACCACCACACCCAGCAGATCACCGAGGACCAGCTAACCGCCGCCCTCGCCCAGAGCCCACCCACAGACCCAACCGACCCCGACGCCGTAGCCCGCAACCTCAAACAATGGATCAACGACTGTGCCAACACCCTCGCCCCGCTCAAGAAACCCCCCAACACCCACAGCAGCAAGAGAGCCAGCTGGTTCACCGAAGACCTCCAGGCCTCCAAGCGAACCTGCCGAAAACTAGAAAAAAAGGGGACCCGCGAAAGAACACCGGAAAGCTACACAGCCCACAGGAACGCCACCCGCCGACATCACCAACTCATCAGATCCGCCAAAAGGTCTGCCTTCAGAGACCGCCTCAACAACAACGCACACAACAGCAAAGAGCTCTTCAGCATCATGAAGGAACTCTCCAACACCAGCTCCAACACCAACGACATCCCACCGTCACAAGAACTGTGCGACTCGCTGGCCACCTTCTTCCACCGCAAGATCACAGACATCCACGACAGCTTCGACGCCGTCACCACCACGACAACAGCCGACACCCCCGCTCCCATGACTACCACCCGCACCAACCGCCTGCTCGCCTGGACCAACACCAACGACGACGACACCATCTAGATCATGAACACCGTCCACTCCGGATCCCCGGAAGACCCCTGCCCACACCACATCTTCAACAAAGCCAGTAGGACCATCGCTCCCCACCTTCGGAAAACCATCAACATCTCCTTCGAGACAGCGACCTTCCTGGAGAGCTGGAAGCACGCAGAGATCAACGCCTTACTAAAGAAACCCAAAGCGGACCCCAAGGACCTCAATAACTTCTGACCCATCTCCCTGCTCCCATTCCCGGCAAAGGTCATTGAAAAGGCTGTCAACAAACAACTGACCAGCTTCCTCGAAGAGAACAACACCCTAGACCCACCCCAGTCAGGGTTCAGCAGCAACCACAGCACCGAGACTGCCCTCATCGCCGCCACCGACGACATCAGGATCATGCTCGACAACGGAGAAACCGCGGCCCTGATCCTCCTGGACCTGTCAGCCACCTTCGACACAGTCTGCCACCGCACACTAAGAGCACGCCTCCATGACGCCGGAATCCAAGAGAAGGCCCTGGACTGGACCACCTCCTTCCTCTCCGGAGGAACCCAGAGCGTCCGCCTCCCTCCCTTCCGCTCCAAAGCCACCGAGATCATCTGCGGCGTACCCCAAGGCTCATCTCTCAGCCCAACGTTATTCAACGTCTACATGGCACCATTCGCCCACGTCGCCCGACTACATGACCTAAACATCATCTCCTATGCCGACAACACCCAGCTGATCCTCCCCCACACCGCCAAAACCAACCTCCATGAAGGATTGAAGGCCGTCGCCGAATGGATGAGGAACAGCCGACTGAAGCTGAACTCGGACAAGATGGAGATCCTCATCCTCGGCTCCACCCCCTCAGCGTGGGACGACTCCTGGTGGCCAACGGCACTAGGAGCACCCCTACACCAACCGACCATGCACAAAACCTAGGGGTCATCCTCGACACCACACTCTCCATGACTAAGCAAGTCAACGCTGTCTCTTCTTCCTGCTTCAACACCCTCTGCATGCTTCACAGGATCTTCAAGTGGATCCCCACCGAAACTAGAAGGACGGTCACCCAGGCCCTCGTCAGCAGCAGACTGGACTACGGCAACGCACTCTACGCAGGAGCCCCGGGCAAACTCCTGAAACGACTCCAACGCATCCAGAACGCCTCCGCTCGCCTGATCCCATTACCCGCCGCAGCCACATCACACCCCACCTGAAAGACCTGCACTGGCTCCCCATCAACAAGAGGATGACCTTCAAATGCCTCACCCACACACACAAGGCACTAAACGACACCGGACCAGCGTACCTCAACAGACGACTCAGCCTCTACACCCCCGCCCGCCAGCTCCGCTCTGCAGACCATGCCCTCGCCACCATCCCCCGCATCTGAAGAGTGACCGCCGGCAGCAGATCATTCTCCCACCTCGCCGCCAAGACGTGGAACACCCTCCCCATCCACCTACGGCAGACCGAAGACCTTCTATCCTTCAGGAGACTCCTCAAGACCTGGCTCTTCGAACAGTAGCAGCATCCCCCCTCCTAGCGCCTTGAGACCCTCACGGGTATGTAGTGCACTTTACAAATGCTATGATTGATTGATTAATTGATTGATTGAATAGGATAGTTCCGGCAGCAAAGACGTAAAACAAAGTTGACAGATATGTGGCTAAAAATTAGTGGTTGTATTTAACGGATCACTTATATCGGGGAGATTGTTACATTTCGTTACGACTCCAGGCATACCCTAAAAGAGGATTATGAGGTACATTAAACTAGAGGCGTTTCAGAGAGGCCGACTGGGTCACTAGAAGTTAGATGCATAGCTACCAAGGTTTCAGATTGCTATGTGTGATATTTTCATAATTTCAGTGTCATTTTGAGTGACAATTCAACGACTATGAGTGACACTTTCTCGCGAGCAAACTCAAGCAATGAAGATGAGGGAAACATAATTATCACAAATTAAACCCATTTGAGCAACAAAAAACTCTTAGAAGTTAACTGCTGCAAAGCACTAGAAATGGAAGGACCCACTAGCCTAGTGCCTTTGTAACCTGAATGTACTGTTAGGGGGTAAGCCTCAGGAGAGGCTGACTGAGGCACATGTTAACCTAGATCACAGCCCGTTTGTGCAGGGCCCAGCCGGCTGTACATTATTTCAAAAAGACACTGAGAACTGTAGTATAAAAATCAATAGATGAACGTCCAACTGCCCCAGTGCGCCCACAATAACATGAGATTCAGTGGGCACCGGCGTCATGATCGATCAGTCTAACAAAAGCAATATTTGTCACAGTCAGAGGCGTGTTTACTTTAATAATAATACCGACTCTCACTCTCAGGCACTTACTGATGATTCATGATGCAGATGACTACTTGGTGGCACACGCAGCTGAGCCCGACTGCTGGTGTCGCGGCCTGGTGGGTTGGGATTGGGCCCTCCAGCTCACGTGATGTGATACCGCCGGGCCGCTGTGGCGCGTCCGATGAGCACAGCTCTCAGCCTGGCTTGCTATGTACCAACAGCCCAGCACTGAGACAACAGCAGGAGAGTCGGTGCTTGCGGCCGGCACCGGCGAAAATCGATCCAACCACCTCATGATCCTGATGGTGCTGCATCTCACGTTCTGGATTCGTTCTAGAACCCCGAGTTGATGGTACTTTTTCTCAGCATGAGAGGATGGGGGGGGAGAAATTGTTAGCGGGTCAATCATTTCAATTGCGATTCGCTAGGACAATTAGGAATCACAGACTACTAAATGGGGTTAGTTAATTTATTACAAAGCCAAAAATAACTGAACGTACAGGCACTCCAGGATGATGGTAGATAAATACATTGGGACTAATACAGAGCTAAACCTACAGATGAAATTAAGGCGATGCAACATACACAAGATAATGAATTCAAGAATCAAGATACAACTGAGTGGGTTTCGGGGGTGGGACCTGTTAGGGATCTCCCAAATCAAAGACATACTAGAGCGCGCCGAGCTTGCTGTGTTTTCTTTCTTTCAAAAGGAGTATGACCTGCAACAGACACAATACTATAAATATTTACAACTGGCGCATGCATGGGGGCCTCAGCGTATAGATGCAGACAATCTCCCTGAGTATGCACCTCTAGAAGGATGGCTCCTAATGGGTGAAACTAAAGAAAAAGCAGTCTCCTGGACATATCGGACTATAATAAATAGTAAACCAGATTCCCTCTTGAAATTGAAGACAACATGGGAAGCGGATTTATGTGATGTAGATGACCTAGATTGGGAAATTGAGTTTATACAGGTAGCCATCAAGTCTCGCCTTAGGCTTATTCAGTTTCAGTACCTACATAAGATTTACTATGACAGAGCACGGCTACATAAAATAGGGAGAGCCGACACACCCAACTGCCTTAGATGTAACACGGAATTTGGCACCTATTTCCATACGATTTGGGAGTGTCAACAAATACAGGAATACTGGGAAGCCCCATTGATTGATCTAGAGGATATATTAGGGGACAAGATACCTCTGGAGCCCAAGTTTGTTTTGCTAGGCATTCACACAGAAGTTGATCTTCCCAAAACAAAACTAAAACTGCTAAAAGTAGGACTAGTGGTAGCCAAGCACGACGTGGCGCACAAATGGGGATCGGCACAGATGCCTTCAGTAGATGAGTGGAGGAAGGGAATGGACATGTATATGTCCGGGGAGAAGACAACATATATGACTCGTGGCTGTCCTAAAAAGTTCCAGAAAATATGGAAACCGTGGATGACTCACTAAGGTCTCTTGGTGGAAGACTAACAGGGGGCCCTAATGGCCACAGGATAGACGGGGGGAGGTGTGGGGGAAGGGCTTGAAATGAGAGGGAACTCTAATGACCCCTATACTGGGTTGTATATCACTGTTATACATATTATTGCCTCTGAACGGAAATGTAAACATGGTCCTGCTTTTGCCTCTTGAAAACCTCAACTGTATCTGTACTGAAATCAAGAAAATGCCAATAAAGATATTTGAAAAAAAAGATGAGATTTCACAACAGCAAGCCAACTCAGAAAAAAAGAATCATGATACAAAAGAGAAAAACACAAGAGTCCAGATTTCCCTGCATTGGAGATTTCAGAGAAAGAAGCATTAATCTATCTGGACACTAACGTGACATCCCTAGTTAAGCATATTGTGGGGCAGGGTCAGTTAAGGTGTCAGCGAGGGGAGTCTTCCTTAGAAGTCTCTCCACTTCAGTTGGGTCAAGTAGCATGAAGTTACAGAGACAGGGCACGTTCTAAGAGGGTATCTCCCATAAGGCAGAGAAGACGTGGCGCCTTCCCTAGTTACCACACATCATTATTACAGGTGACTTCCCAAGATCCTCCTCGGATCATGCCATCTGGTCAGGCCACATCCTCATAGGTACTTTTCTACTGGTCAGTGATGCTCCCGAGCGGTGGCAACAGGACTTTGATTCCCAGTCACTCTATGGTGAGAAAATACAACATATCGATATCAACATTCAATGTATCCCCTTCACTACTTGCCTTGCTTCTAAAACATAGACATTATTCTAGCTAACAAGGACGCTTCTTCCAATTGCAACACAAATGTGAGGAAGAACAGAATCCAACGTGCACATGAAATCCAATTGTTAATTCTAATACAAGAGCTTCCAGGGAAAATGCATTTCAGGCCTCCAAATTCAGCTAACATAAGAGAAAGGTAACATGAACGTTATGGAATTATATAGAAATTGAATCATATACAGTTAATAATTTCACCCACATATAAAATGACACGATTAATAGGCACATTCAATAGTGAAATGGTTGTCAGTTGCGTTTCAGTTAATGGTTTCTGCTAGTTACATTCATTTTCCACGTTATTTCTTCACATATTCAACATTGTGGCCTAAACACATCACATTCATGTTATCACGTTACACGATCCTAACACTTAGGTTAACAGGACAAAAGATTATATGCGGAAGCAGTCTACACGTGTGATTATGATGCACCCTTACAATGAAGAATGGATTTTGTGCTACATCAGTTACCCCCTCTGATGACCTGTGTCATCACAAACATCACAATTCACTGTAAAGTAGACTGATCTAAACAGATGTCGTGACTAGTCTCCTCTGTCTGAACTCTTCCAAGAACTTAAGATTCTCATAATGACTGTCCTGCAATCTCTCCATTCTCCTTCCTCTTTCTCTAATAGAATACTGCAGTTGTCCTGACTTGTGCCATTTGTATGCCCTCACTATGCCCATCAAAATCATGACACAAACCACAACAATCACTATCGGTTTCAAGATGTATCCGAGAACTCCCCTTCAAAGATTCTCAAACCAACTTCCAACTTTTCCAAAACCTTTCCCATCCTTGTCCCAAATTTCCTCAGTTGCCAGATCATGTATCTCATGATGTATATCAGTAATGTTACTTATATACTTCCTCAAATCCTTACTGTTGTCCGTTATATAAGTGCAACACTGTTGGTTCTTCAACATTTTACAGACTCCGCCTTCTTTTGCCAGTAACACATCTAACGCAAGTCAGTTTTGCATTACCATAGCTCTTATCGAAACCATCTCTCCATCTACAAGCAAAAGTGACTGAGCTGTATTAACTGACAATTTTTCCACTATAGTTGAAAATCTCCTAATCTCGACATCATTCAAGACTACTCCCAAACTAGGTATCATTGCTCCAAATATATCTCCTACAATCTCACCAGCACTCATTCCACGTTTCTCTCTATGAGCTGACTTCCCTTTCAAACTTTCCAAATACTCTACGTGGTATATCTATGGAAACACAACAGCCACATAATATGTACCATACCATTTGCTCGGAAGCCGAACGTATGCTTTCCTCCCACATACAAAATACACACTTGGCACCACTTGAACAGCTTCTTGCAAGAATTTCTTCAAAGAAGCATCAATCAAAAATGTGTGTTCACACTCACTTTGTCCCACAAAAACAGTGTCATTGCGTGTCTGAACTTGTCAGATGCAAAACTTGCCTCATTGTTCCCAGTCTAGAGCTATTGGACCATAACTTACCATAGCCTTGTGAGCTAATTCTTCCTTGGTCCATAGAAAGGCTCCCTCTCTACTATCAAGTTTAACCGTTAGTCCCGTATGTCTGTCTTCTACTTGGTCTACAAGCTTCTTTCTATATCTGTTAATGTACAAGTTAAATTGTGTCTATGTGCATAAGCTGTGTCTAATGTGACTGTAGGTACAAAATACTTTCCCATTCTCTCTTCTTGCTTATAATATTTGTATTTGTTCAGGTGCTTGTAAACTGGAACTTCTGAAAACACCAAATCATAATTCGAGAAATAGTACTCGTAGTGACCCTTTCCATAAAACATGCTAAGAAGTAGTCTGCATCTAATTCCATATGTCAAGGGCCAGTGATGATATCTTATACTCTCCTCGACCGAAGCAGGCAATTGAATGCACACATAACAATCTCTCACATCCATAGTGTCCATGTACTCATACAATAATTTTGCATAAGCATTCAGCGTATAATCACCTTTAGACAAATCTACATATAGTAAGCAACTAGTTTGTTCTATGAAGACGCTATTGAATACTAGTGTAGCCTCTTTTGTGCTGGTAGTGGTAGGTGTGGATGTCCCATGTACCCCACTCCCTTAACATCAGCTTCCTGTGAACGTATAATAGACATATTAACAACTACAGCTATTACAATAATTACTCCTACGATGAGTGTACCTACTAAACATTTGTGCCTACTGTTCAAAGTTCCAGACTCCATTTTCAAACTGGCTCTGATTGTAACTATATGAGGATCAACACAATGTATCTTTCTCCGCCTCTTTTGTCTGTACCACAAAGTGTTTGAGCAGTTTCTTGGGATAGTGGAAAATGTGTTTAACAGTGTTTAGTACAATAGTTACATAGCCTGGAAGATTTCCATAGCCCTCTCTCTTTTTCTAAGGGAAAGTCCCTATTTTTATTCTTCTTCAACTCGGGCCTAGGTTATTTTCTTCTAGCAAGGGTTTTTATTTACAGTTCAATGTTCAATTTACATCCCTTATGAGGTCTTAGCCAATTTCATTGATGACTCGTAATATTTCAAGTCGGAATGCTGCAACTTCCTGAGGCTGTGGCTGATTTCCAAAACTCTGGAATACGATATCTTCCAAAATCAATCTGCGTAAGCCACTAAGCCTCGGTGGATATGGTACAGTCAATGACAAAACAGCATTAGCTTCTATTCCAGGAACTCTCAGCTCGATCTCGATTATCAGTATCAGTACCTCATTTCTCATAGGAGATCCCGATGAAATCTCTCTGAGACCATAGCTGTCCAAAGTCATGAACTATGCCGAAACCCATACTGGCTATTGGTATAGATGGTGACTTGGATCTGTTCAGAGACAAGGCATACACGGTTCAAGGCAATAATCTTGGCTACTTGTGCAGCGTATACTCCCTGTAGACAAGCAGCTTCCACTACTCTAGAAAGGGTACAGACAGCAAATGCAGCTCTCAGATTACCCTCATTGTCCCTTAAGCATGAACCATCAACAAAAAGGACTTGGTTCATCAACAATGTTGGATCTCGGTTTGGTACAAAGTTCAGTAACATCCAGACAGTCATGGTTCTCACAATCTTCCCCATCAGCATTTGGAAAAGGTCACAAGGTAGCAGGATTTCTATTCTATTCTATGCGGAATTTGTTAAGCGCACGGACACCCAGGGGTTTCATGGCGCTGAAGAAAACAGATGAGAAATGGATAGTGAAGGGTCAGAAGGTATGGTGTTCTAACCGTACGCTTGTTTGAATAGCCAGGTCTTCAATGCTCGCCTGAATTCTGTCAGCTTGGAGCAGCTCCGGATAGACAAGGGCAGAGAGTTCCAGGTTTTTGGGGCGAGGTATGCGAAACTGGATCCGCCGAGTCGTTTCTTATTAAATGTCGGCACCGTGAGAAGGGATAGATGGGCAGACCGAAGCTCGCGAGTCGGGACGTGTTTGTTGATGAGTTGGTTAATGAACCTAGGGCTTTTTCCGTGAAAAGCCTTGAAAATTATGCAGCCTGTCTTAAAGGTGATCCGATGGGTGATGGGGAGCCAGTGGAGGGAGGCTAGCAAAGGTTTGGCTGACTTCCTGCGATTGCTCTTGAAAATTAATCTGGCTGCTTGATTTTGCACAATCTGCAGGCGTCTAGAGATGGTGAGGGGGAGGCCGAGGTAAATAGAAGTAGAGAAATCTAATCGCGAGAGGACTAATGCGAGTACTGCCTGAATGAGAGCAGAGTGGGACAGCAAATGAGCAATTTTTTTAATCTTTCTTAGTTGGAAGAAGCAAGAGGAGATCACTGTTCCGACCTGGGTCTTCAGAGAGAGATCGGCGCTAAGAGTGACCCCGAGGCTTTTCGCTGACTGGGAGGGGGATGGGGGTGTGCCCCAGAAATGGGGCCCCCAGCTGAGTGCACTATCGCTAGGGAGTACTAACTCAGTCTTTCCTGGGTTTAGTTTAAGGTGGTTCCGATCCATCCAGCTCTGGATATGCAGCATGGTCTTTTGGAATTCCTCGATGGAGTCCGGGGAGTTGAGGGGGAATACCAACTGCAAATCGTCAGCATAGTTAAAAATAATTACTTTTCTGTTTTTCAGGGAGTGCAGAAGGGGTTTGATATAGAGATTAAAGAGTAGGGGAGACAATGAGGAGCCCTGTGGGACACCGCAAGTGGTTGGGAGGGTGGGAGCTGTGAAGTTCTCCAGCTTTACTGCCTGAGACCTGTCTGTCAGAAAGGACTTAATCCAAGAGAGAGCCGCGCCACTGAGGCCGGCTTGTTCGACACGGTGTAATAGTATAGTATGGTCCACCGTGTCGAACGCGGCCGATAAATCGAGTAGTACGATTTGACACAGAACATCGCTTCGAGGTAACATTTTACCCTGCCAACAAAATTTGCTCGTACCTTGTCAACCTGTTAATTGTCAAATGCTATGTTTTTGTTCTCGTCATCAGAAGCACAACTGAGTGTGGAACAGATGCAGCAACGTATTTGAGACATCCGGGCAACATTGATGCTACAGGATCTAGCCTAGCTGAGAAAAAGGCCATTCGTCTACAGACACCCCCATGTGTCTGGGTAAGTACAGAAAGAGCACAACCCTCTCCCTTGCAACAAAACAGCGAAAATGCTTTGTTGTAATCAGGCATTCCTAAAGTTGGAGAGCGACAAAGGCAATAAAGCTGTCATTATCCCAGGGTACCGGATCACTCCCATCTTTGTGGGTCAGCATCGGTAAGGACTTCGCTTTCAAGGGTAAATTTGGAATCCACTGTTGGCAGAAGCCAACCATTCCCAAGAACATTCTGACTTCCTTTTGGGTGGTAGTCGCTTTCATTTTCATCATCGCCTCTATTCGCTCCAGTGACACTTTCCTCTTGCCTTTCTCAATGTGTAAGTGTTGAATTTCAGTTAGGCAGTACTGAAGCTTGTTCGGCAACACCTTGTGTCCATTTTTGGCCAAACGATTCAGTAAGGCAATGGTATCGTCCATGCAAGCCTCTTGTGTGTCTGACGCAATTAGGAAATCATAGATATACTGGACTACCACTGAGGTCTGGGGTAAAATCAAGTTCTCAAGGTTCTTTTTCAAAACTTGATTGAAGATAGATGGACTTTCAGTATGCCCTAGAGGGAAACAACACCACGTTAAGACAAGGTTCTCCCTACGGAAAGCAAATAAAAATTGTCTCTCCTCATGCAACGGGATGGAAAAGAATGCTTTGCACAAATCAATCACAGTAAACCAAACAGCTTCGCAAGAGATCTGAAATAGCTCCCTCTGCTACAGGCTGCCAGGCAGCAACCTCCTGCTCTCGACGGGGAGCCTAAGTTAGCCGGTGCCGATGGTGGTTGGGTGAGCCAGAGACGGCCACGGGGTCCATTACACTGCCCCCGCGGAAGTGCAAACAGCATACACACTGCAGCTAAACTTCAAGTTCATCCAGCTCGTGGCACCGCCCTAGTAAACTGTCTCATCATTGGGCACTAAAAGTGACAGATATGCTGGCCATGTGTGTTTCAGGTAATATTCACTGTAGTATGGTACTCAAGCGCGCACATGAACCACCAGTACTCAAGCCTACTGGGACATGCGCACATCGCGTGCTTACAGTGCAGCTATCATTTTGGTGCATACGGAGACGGGGGTGGCGGCAGGGGCTAATGCCAGAGGCAGCAGAAAGTGGCCACACGCTAAATAAAAAAGCTATGAAAAACACTGAGTTATTACGAGCATGCAGTGCTACACTCACAGGGATTGGTAAAAGATAACGCTCTAGTATGTGATACTAAATATGTGACACTGAAAGAAGTAACGATTTCCTGTATGTAATGACCTTCATGCTTAATTGTACTAATACAAAGAGTTATAAAAAAAATAAATAAAAAAAAATAACAGGCTCACCGGATCCTGAGGTTTTCTGTGGTAGGTCGGTGGTCTAGTAGAGGTCACGCACGCCTCACATTAGCAGTCCGCTGCGACGTCTTGCACACTAGTACCTCGGCCGGGTGACGTCAGGCGTGGCTGTAGTTTATAGCGAGTGACTCAGCCGTGCCGTGGGATGTAATTTTGCAGAAGGCTATTAGCGGTGCGCACGGCCGCGGCCCGTGGTGTGAACGTGACGTCACATCACATCGATTTGAAAAAGGCGCTACCCAATGCGCTTTCGAGGTCGAAGGCCATTCAAGGGGATTCCCAAACTCATGTTTTTTGCCGCCCTCCTCCTTTTGCCGACCTAGGCAGCCACCTAGTCTTGCTTAATGGTAAAAACGGCCCTGACACGGAGGCTAGCATTATGCATCAACTTTTATTGCCAAGCTCCTTGCAGCACTTCAAAGTATTAATTATATCACAAAACATAAAAATTCCAGAACAAAGAATGTCCATAACATACGTAAACTCTGTCACAGCAGCCATCTTCCTCTTATAATCTGCTCTGGACCCATAACACGTTAACTTCTCTTTCTCCAAATAAATAACAAAAACTTCTCTCCAGACTCTACTGGTTATCTGAAACAACAATTGATTTTTTTCTTATGTTTTCTCGTTCCTTAGTCACCACAATTCAAACATTACTTCAGCTTTTTCTTTATATCCACTCCCCCTCCAAACACTTGGGAGGGAGGGAGGGATAATGCTAGCCTCCGTGTCCTTAATGACATCCAGATTCTCTCTACACCTAACTTGGAGAATCTACATTTCATGACAGGACCGGAAGCTAGCATTATGCATGTTCAAAGATGTGCAACAACCACAGACGAAACATGACTTAACGGTTTCAAGTAAAACCGTGCAAAAACATCTGCATTAGACCAATCTGCTGCATGCAAGATCTCTTCTAAACCTCCACCTGACATGAAAGCTTTACTCGCCATAGCACCCCTTAAAGAGTGTGCCCCAAAATCATTCAAATTCACACCTGCTTCCAGCATACAAGCTCTCACCCATCTTGCAATTGTAGCTGAAGGAACCGTACTAAATGGCATCACATATTAAGTCAAAAGCTGATCATCACCATGCGTTCTGAACTCAATCATCCTGCTTTCATACTCCTTTAAACATTTTACTACAATCAACTTAGGATGATCCTCAAACTTTGGCTAGAAGATAGAAGAAGACATGCACTTTGTTCTTCTATAAATCCTAAATAACACACCATCTGAATTATAACATCTGTTACAAACATCTAATGCTCGTACATCTGAAACTCTTCTAAAAGATATGAGACCCAACAAAGTTGCCAACTTACCTGACAGCTGTTTTAGGCTCAAAAATCTATTCATAGGCTATGCTTCAAACATTTGAAGCAGCTTATTTACATCCCATAAACAGTTTTATCTAGGTCTTGGCGGTCTCCGCAGTCTTATTCCCTTCATAACTCTACAGACTAAAGATTCTCTACCTATAGATCAACCACCTACTAAACTATGACCTGCAGCAACTGCAGATCTATAACAGTTAATTGTCCTATAACTTAAACCACTCTCAAACAAAGGAGATACAAAATTTGACAATTCTATGGCAGATGCCTCCACAGGATCCAGACCCCATTCCATGCACCAACAAACCCACTTCTTCCATGCTCCAACATACCTCTTTCTGGTTCCTGGAGCACCTGGCTCACTGAGCAACTCCTTAGCCTGCTCCGAAAGGCCTCCAAACTGCATACCTCTGCTGAAATCTTCCCAACAAGAAGGCTCAATGCCCCTTTCAAGACCAAAGGATGAAAACCCTTGTCTGCCCCTAAAAGAACATCCTCCGTTTCCGGAATCAAAAGGGGTTCTTCTATTGCCATCTCCAACAAACCTGGCATCCATGCCTGCCTGGCCCAATATGGAGTCACAATAACCAACTGACATCTCTGTCCCCTCACCATCAACAAAACTATCTGAATCATTGCAAAAGGCGGAAATGCATACCCCTGCACTTTGCTCCAATCCTGCTGAATGCATCCACTTCCTCCGCTAATGGGTCCGGTCTCCAACTGTAATACCTTTCCAGTTGAAACGTCAGCCTTGACGCAAACAAGTCCACTTCCAACGGATCCCATACCTGACATAGTCTCTTGAAATAGATTACATTCAGCTTCCAATCGCTGTAATCTCTCATATATCTCGAGTTCCAATCCGCCACTGCATTCTCTAGTCCTGGAAAATACTCAGCCTTCAAATTCTTTCCGCCAACTGAGTCAGATTCCTCGATCTGCTTCCACCCAACTTGTTTATATATTGGACTGCCGATACATTGTCCATCTTTAACAATACATTGAAGTTTTTTAATTTCTACCCAAAACTCCTTAAAGCATAAAGTCCTGCTCTCATCTCCAAACCATTTATATGATCTGACTTCTCCTCTAAAGTCCACTTTCCTCCTGTCTCCTGATCCTCTAAACACGCACCCCAACCAAATAGACTTGCGTCTGTCTCCAGAACAAAATCTGGGCAAATCCCAAAAATTGCTCTTTCATTCCAGGCCTCCAGATTCTCTAACCACCGAAGCAACTCCTACCATGCCTCTGTTGTGAAAGCTACATGATCTCCATACCACTTTCCTTTCCTTAATGACTCCGCTTTCAATCTTTGAAAAGCCCTGTAATGAAGCGGACCTGGAAAACCCGCCTGAATGGAAAAAGAAAACAGACCAATCACTCTTGCTAAACTCCTTAGAGCCACTGTTTCCTTTCTTAACACTCCCTTCACTTCTGACTTTATCTTCCCTACCTTCTTCTCTGGCAGACTTAATGTCTTCTTTACTGTGTCTACCACAAAGCCCAAGAACTTCAAACACTGACTTGGTTCTAAAATTGATTTAGCTTGTTCACTATGAAACCCAAATCCTCCAAAAGACTCATAGTTAGTAATAACTGTTTCTTCAAATCCAAGGCAATTGACTACTCCGGGGCCAAGAAGACATCACCCCGCCTGTTGCAGCCCGTAAATAGCCTGCTCCAGACATTCACTGAGCCGGGGCCACAGCTCACCCCAAGAACACAGCGCTTCACGCTCCGTGCCTGTCCCACTCTGAACCCCATGCTCCAGCCGCACACAACAACCCACAGTGGAACACACCAGTTCGCAGGAAACCGACAGGCCACGTGCGCCACCAGGTAGCACAGGCAGGCGGTGGTGAATACTGCCTTCAGGTAGTCATTGACCGCAAGTGGTAGCCGCAAAGTTGGGAAAGATGGGGGGCCGGGGCCAACTAGTTACCCAACAGAATAAACTAGAGAAGTACGCCTTCTCTAAACTGGACAAAGATGTGAACGACCGTACTGAGGCTGAAGCGGCATCTATTAAAGAAACAACATCAGGGAAAGAGATCACACTGCAGGACCTTATGACCACCCTTAATAAGGTACATACCTCTCTAGAATCCCGTATTGATACCGTGACCACTGAACTCTCACTTATCCGTGCTGACTTCAGGAACTTAAGCTTCCGAGTGACGGAGGTTGAATCAACAGCGGCCACCGTGAGTGCTGACACAGCCTCTTTGAAGAAGCAAGTGCAACGGCTGGCAACAGACAACAGGACCATGGGAGCGAAGCTGGACAACTACGAAGGCCACTCCCGCTGCAATAATGTGCGCATAGTGGGAGTGCCGGAGGAAACAGGGGGCCCTGCCCAGGACCTCTTTGTAGAGGACCTGATCAAGAACCACCTGCAGCCCAGGGGACTCTCCAACTACTTTTTGGTCGGACGAGCTCATCGGGTCCCTGGGGGCAGATCCCGGCCTGGGGCGCCCCCGCGGCCTATCCTAGCACGCATTTTCAATTTCCAAGACCGTGATCTCATCCTCCAGATGGCGAGAGCTGCCCCGCAGATCCGGTTCCAACAAAGTCCAATATCTTTCTTCCCCGACTACACAGCGGTGGTGGCCAAACAGCGGCGGAGTTTCATAGCGGTGAAGCAAGAACTCGTGAACTCAAGTACTCTATGCTATTTCTAGTAAAACTAAGAGTAGAGGCAGATGGGAAGACGTGGTTCTTCACCAAACCAGAGGACGCACAGGACTGGCTCGAGGGGTGGCGTCAGGTCCAACACCACGGAAAACCTGGTTGAAACATTGCACGAGATACATCAAAACCACAATCCCTGAACCAGGTAACAGGCTCGCTGGAAGCAGGGACTCGGCTTGAGATGGACTGAATCAGACATACTGGACACTCTCTGTGTGAGATACTATACATGGACTCCTGTTCTGTAAACCGGAGGGCGACAGCAAATGAAGACGCACAATGCCGAGGCTCTGCAACGTATATACCAGCCCCTTCGTGGCCCCGATGAGACAGGAATATACCAAGGGGCGAGTGACTGATGATCCTTTGGAGGTCTCTGTGTGGGCAAGGGGTTCCTGGCATCTCACAAAATTCACTTAAATAATAGTTGTAAGGGTAACCCTGTCCCCAAGCGGACCTCCGTGGGGCACTATGAAAGCTCTCTCCCCCCACACAGGTACCGGGTAATGGAAAAAAATGCACTCCGCAAAGGTGGGGTGGCGGGAAGTTCAAAACCCGTCTTGCAGGGAGGCAGGGAGGAGGGGGGATTAGGGGTTCTTTGGGTAAGTTCGTATTTTTTTAATATGTTTTTTCCTATTTTTTATTTGGCACACTATCAGTCCACTCACACTATACATACGTTGCAGCACAACAATCCAGATCGCACAGAGCAAGCGTCACACAGGCCCTATGCCACTGTCACATGTGCCCAAAATGCCTGAGACAACCCTCACGCAGCACCTACCAATTATATCTTGGAATGTTAATGGTCTTCAAGATAATCTAAAAGGAGGACTAGTTCTACAGTACTTGAAGCATAAGGTGCCAGCAGTCACCCTGTTGCAAGAGACCCACTTAACGTGGACAGTCGCAAAGTGCTGGATAGGTGGGGTTTTAGGCTTGCGGTACACTCGGAGTTCACATCTGGTTTGAGGGAGGTAGGAATCCTCCTGAAGAAACAATGCCTGATTGTCGTTAAGCACACATACACAGATGATCAAGGACGCTTTGCGGCACTTATGTGTCAATGGGAAGGACGCATAGTTAACATAGTGTCCGTCTACATCCCGCCCGCGCTCCACTCCACAGCTTTTCAGGTGCTCAGCGAGTTCCTTCTCCGACTCCCACAGGGCTATTTAATAATAGGAGGCGATTTCAACGCCACTTTAGATGACACTCTAGATCGTACACCCCCTCGACAGCAACACCGATCACACTCTGTCCTAACTGACTTTCTAGACGCCATAGGCATGGTGGACATTTGGCGCTCCCGCTTTCCACGAACACAGCAATATACATACTACTCAGGTGTGCACAATAGCCTCTCTAGAATTGACTACATACTGGTGCCTGCAGCCAAACTTGGAAACTTCTTAACGGTAACACATTTACCGAGAGGTATTTTCGATCACTCTCCGGTTAGCACTCCCTACACTTGACATTCCACATCGCAGAGCCGCATATTCCCCATATATACCGGATACTTTAAGGCCCCTGAGATAGGGAGGGGACTGACCGATACTACCAAATACTATTTTAGCGAAAACGCACCCTCCGTCTCCTCCCCCATTGTCCTCTGGGAGGTGTACAAAACAGTGCTTCGTGGACAGGCGGTTTCCCTAATTACCCACCACAAAAAAGAGAACGTGAAAATTGTAGAGACACTCGAACAGGAGGTGGAGGACTTGGAAAGGGCCCACAGTCAGGACCCCTCTGACGTAAACGCTCACCTATTGCAACTCAAGAAGCAGGAATATAGGGGATATCTGTGGGAGGCAGCGAAAACGCGACTCTACCGTACCCAACATATCATCTATGAAAGCGGAGACAAAGCCGGCAAGCTTTTGGCCTGGCTTGCTAAAAGAGAAAAGGCAGATAGATGGATCGCAGAACTCCAAATTCCCACGGGCGACACCACTCAGAATCCCCAACGCATAGTAGACTTATTGGCACAACACTATGAACTGATCTACACTTCCACACTCACAGTAACGCAAACGGATGCGGAGGAGTTCCTCCGAGATATTAAACTCCCCAGACTAGAGGAAACAGAGTCCCAATCTTTAGAGCTCTCAGCGGAAGAAATTGTGATGGCCATCGGTAAATTACAGTCGAGAAAAGCATTGGGACCAAACGGTATCCCAATTGAGTGGTACAAGAGAAACGTGTCAACACTCACACCGTACATGGTAGAAATGTATGAGGCCAGCTTGAATAGGGGGGAACTGCCACGTGACCAAAGTACGGCGACAATAGGGGCCATCCATAAACCCGGCAAACCCGCACAGGAGTGTTCCTCCTACAGGCCCATATCTCTGATCAACGCTGAGGCCAAGATATTGCCCAAGACCCTGGCCAACCGACTTACGCCACACCTAGCAACGCTGATACACCCGGACCAATCCGGGTTTATGTCCGGGAGAAATACAGCTTTGAATCTTAGGCGCCTCCACAACGTGCTGGGCCGTAGACATACCATTCAAGAAAAGGCTATTGTGCTGTCCTTAGATGTACGCATGGCCTTCGACTGTTCTCCGAAATTTTGCTCCGGGGTACGGCTACTCTACACTGCTCCCGTGGCCCATGTAGTGGCCAATGGGCATAGATCGAGGGATTTTCCATTACATCGCGGCACGAGACAGGGCTGCCCACTATCGCTCCTTCTTTTTGCCCTAGTGCTGGAGCATCTGGTGGCCTGGGTACAAAAGGACCCAGTCATCCGAGGACTTAGATGGACCAAGGAATATCAGGATCGTATATCTCTATATGCAGACAATATCCTTTTGTACATGGCCTCTCCCAGACGTTCATTGTCCTGTCTATTAGATATCTGTAGCTCCTATGGACGTTATTCAGGCTATACGATCAACTGGACGAAATCAGTGCTCTACGTCCTGAGGGGTCCCCCCCAATCCTCTCGGCTGGCTGCGAAGTAACGATAGTGGAGGACACTTTTAAATATCTGGGAATTCATGTCACCCATGACCCGGAAGTGTTTATGACCTTAAATCTCCAAGCCCCTTTGAAACGGTTGCAATGAGATGCCAAACACTGGCAGTCGCTGCCTTTGTCGCTCCTGGGAAAAGCAGCACTTTTCAAATTGATGGCGCTCCCCAGGTTTCTCTGCGGCCTCCAAAATGCACCCTTTCAAGTCCCCCAGACCTACTTCCGTGCCATTGAGGCAGAAGTTACCAAACTCCTCTGGGACAAGAAACCGGCCCACATAGCTATGGTAAAACTATACCGCACCTGGTACAATGGGGGCATCGCACTCCCGAACATTCAGTCCTATCACTGGGCCGCTCAGCTGACAGTGGTAAATCAGTGGATTCATGTCCCTCACATCGACCCAACATATGCCCTCGACAGGCTGCAGCTTGGGGTGACGGGGCCTCATCGGGCACTCTACAACAAGACCCGATCCATGATGGGCCCAACAAACCATACACTCCAGATATGGAAAACAGTGCAAAAAAAATTAGGATGGAACAACATACTCACACAAGCAACACCCTTTTGGGTTACGGACAGGTGGGGGAGGCTGGAAAAAAGTAAAGGCTTTCACAACTAGGACCTTATTGAGATATCTAGGGTGTGCGACCTCTGGGTACTGGGAAAAATTATCACATTTACACAACTCCAAACAAGGTACGAATTGGCGTCAACCCAGGACTTCCGTTATTGGCAGATTAAACACGCTCTTGAAGTGGCAATTCCCCCGACACCACCCTGCCTGAGGTCTCCCCACTAGAGGACAGACTAATCACGGATCATATGGACAAAAAAGCAATATCGGAAAATTGTCAATAACACGCCTGATCCGATAATGAAGCTTAAAGACAAATGGCTGGCAGACTTGGGTGAATTGGATGACACGGATTGGCAAGAGGCGCTGGCGTCCCCTAGAGAAGTAGCAAACTACGTCTTGTACAACTCAAGATTCTCCATAGAATTTACTACACCAGAACTACCCTTTGTAAGTAGACAACCCGCTCTGCCTGCGACAATGTGGGGAGGTTGGCACGTTTTTTCACACTATATAGACATGCCCTGCAATAGTGTCATACTGGGAGTCAGTTATGTCCCTTATCACAAGGGTAAGTGGAAACCTAGTCCCTACGGAGCCCAAATGCTGTTTACTTAACATCTGGGATGCGACAGATTTGAACTCAACGTTGCAGACCTGGACTACTCTGGGTATCATGATAGCCAAGAGAAACGTTGACAGCCACTGGGGTGGGGCAACCGCCCCTACGTTAGTGGAATGGTGTAAGGACATGGATACTGTCATGGTGGCCGAAAAGACAATGTATGTTCACAGGGGATGTCCCAGAAAATGGATAAAAAAATGGGGGAGCTGGAATACTTATAGAGGAGATATTTGCGAACTGCCCTTAATAACTCAAGAAATTGAATAATTAAATGTGTCTGACACTGAATGTGGTAACGCTGTGTATGTAATAGATTAAGTATAACTGTTTTTGTACTGTTCATAGAGGATACCAATATATGTACAATAAGTGGACTATGTCTTTCAATTGCAGCATGTAAAGAAATAATGACTGTGCCTTTCAATTTATATAAATTAAGGTTTAAAAAAAATACGTCGTCTAAGTACATAATCAAGTGTACACCTCTCTCTCTCAAAAACTTGGCTACAGGTCTCAACACTTTTATGAAGCACCATGGTGCCGACGCTAAACGAAATGGGAGAGCACAAAACTGAAAAAGCTCCCCCATCCACCTGAATTGCAGATACTTCCGACCCTCCTCTGCAACAGTAATAGTGAAATATGCATCCTTCAGATTCAATTTCACCAACCAGTCGTTCTCCTGAAGAATGTCCCTTAACAGATGGATCTCCTCCATCTTGAAATGCCTGTAAACAACATATTGATTTAATCCTCTTAAATTTATCACCGGTCTCCATCCCTTTTCTTTCTTTTTCACCAAGAAAATAGTACTCACAAATCTGCGATTTACCTCGGAAACTCTTTGTGTTGCTCCTTTTTGCAACATCTCCTTCACCTCCTCTGCAACTATATCCTGCAGATCCCTCTGAAAAACTAACTGCTTTGGTTCCACCAATTGAAATGGCTCTTCCTCGAATTCTATTACATATCCTTTTACAGTCTGAATAACCCAACTGTCTTTGGTTATTAATTCCTTAAAAACCATTGTAACCTTACCCCTACCTCGCAGGGTAAAGAACCAGAAATGATCTTCGTACTTACCTTGTGTTCCTTGATTGAACTGTGCATGTCCTCTTCCTTGACGTGCTCTTCCAGATCTCCCCTTTGAGGATAAAAACCAGTTGCTGCCTGAAATCCTCTGAATGCAGCTCTACCTTGCGACTGGTACTGAGCCCTGCTGAAGGACCGACCAGGGAAACAGGCTCTTGCCCCAGCCCTGTCAAAAACTCCACTTCCAAATACTCTTCTTAGTGAGGATTGCGCCTTACCTAAACTTGTGAATGTAGTAACGTATTAACCAACTCCTTTCACCAATCCTTCATCAAACAGATAACCCCTTGTATCTTCAGAGGGTTCTGTTTTTTAAAAAGTCCCCCAACTTTGGGCTTATTCTCATTAAGATTGCTTTTCTTCTCTCTGCCGATAATGCTGAATTCGCATTACCCAAAAAACATATTGCTCTTTGAGCCCAATACCTCAAGAGCTCGTTATCTGCTTGTATACTCTTCACTTTAGCTTCCTCAGCCATGTCCAAAATACGAGCCAAAAGCACTATGACATCTAACAATTGGTCCTGGCATTGCTTTAGTGCTCATTCTAATCCCTTTCTGGGGTCTCGCCCCATTTTAAACAGGTAACTTATCAAATTCGGGTCTAAATCCAGAGTCATGCAAGCTTTTCCGTCCACAACCGGATGTGAACACTCTGCCCTCATTACAGCTCTTGCTTCCTTTTCAAGAGGCCTCTTAATCCATAGTTTTAAAAAACTCACAACATGAGGTAAGGGCCACCAGTCTGTGCTTCTTGGGTGACGAATCATCTCCGGGCTAAACATATCCTCACCCTGAGGATCTTTGACAATTCCTTTCTCCTTCCTTTCTTTCTCCACTTTCTCCATATCTAAATCCCTATCGTCAACTAGATAATTATCCAGTACAAACTCATCTGATTGCTCCTCATACTCCTGATTTAGGAGATCCTCATCGTGCTTATCTCCATCATTTGTTCCGCGTAGGTCACCCTCTTTTGTGTCGCGTTGGACACCCTCTTTTGTGCCGCTTTGTACACCCTCCTCATTTGTGGTGCTAGGCTCACCTTGATTTCTCTTTAAAAATCTTATTCCTACCTCAATATTCTTTTCCTTTCTAGCCCTTTTTCCATAACTTTTGACATCACCTCCCTCCCCGTCCTCCATAGACCAATATTCATCCTCCGAGCAATCCAATGCTCTTCTTTTCTTTTTTAGCACACTTTCTAAAACCTCTCTCATAGATCTTTTCATCTCCTCCTACACAACCTTCCTTGTTTTAGCATCCGCAATCTGCGACGTTTGTGCACTCTCTCCGTTCTCCATCTTAAATTCTTCACTATGTACTTATACTAAATTTATCTCTTATTTTTTTTTTATATATATTCTACCTAACAAATCTAAAGTAACCCCTTACTAACAACTAACACTTTTCTGCCACCTCAGTCCTAAACTCCGTATTTCTTTTCCCTTTTAAAATACATTTTACGCGCTCCATCTCAGCTGAATAACCAAATCAGCTGTTTTGCAAATACCGGCAGCGTTTAACTTTTATTTTTGCTGCGCAATCAACATTCAAAATGGCATCCTTGCGTAGCCACGCTACGTTGCATGAAGACACAACTACGGTGGCTCAGGGTTTCCCCCTCGCGCTGTCCTTGAAAGGAATTCCCCCCACTCTTACACGCGCACAGGATTCAGACTTCCCCACGAGCAACTAAAGGCTTGCCTTGCCTCGCGCTCACAGGCTCATGAATCGACCTCGCCACGAGCAACGAAGATTTAAACACGCTCGGTGCACAACGGTAAAATACCATACGGTATTCAATTTATTTTTTCACTAATCAAACCAAACACATCCTAATTTCCTCTTGACCAACTGTCTTGCCCACCATATCCCCCACCTCTAAAAATGACCCATAAATTGGGTCTTTTAAAACCTGAAAAGCGAAACTACTATTAATACAAAATATTATCATTCTACAAACATTAACTTAAAACATTTAATGTTTTAATCTCATTTATATTTATCAACTACATATTACAATAATATACTTCTACAGTTAAATTTAAATATTTAAATAGATACTTATCTGTCAAGGAGCAGCAATTAAAAGAGGAAGATGGCTGCTGTGACAGAGTTTATATATGTTATGGACATTCTTTGTTCTGGAATTTTTATGCTTTGTGATGTAATACTTTGAAGTGCTGCAAGGAGCTTTGCAATAAAAGTTGATGCATAATGCTAGCTTCTGGTCCTGTCATGAAATCCTATAATCTCTTTCAATATACCCTGCAAAATCATGGAATCAATCAAAGGTGTAATCTCTGCCACTGTTTCCGGGGTCAGGTTGTATTGAGGCATCCTCGGAAATTCTGCATTTCACTTGATTTTTATGTGAACTGGCTCAACTCCTCGAATCAGTCCTATTCCTTCCTCTGTGAAATCACACACCACTAGAGCGACAGTATCTCTCAAATCCAGCGGCATGTCTTCCACTGTCAGGAATGGAAACATGTCTATGCAGCAATTCTGATTTGCCATCTTACAAGCAAAGTCATCATCGTTAGTCTGCAGTTAACTTCTCTTTAGCGTGCAATAAATGGTACAGTTCCGTTTACATGAGAGATCACGCCCTAACAAACAGACTGGACTTGAGTCACACACCAAAAATTTGGTGTTGCTCCTGAAAGGTTTCTATTTTCACTGGCACCTCTTCTGTTAAAGGGTTTGTCATTCTTTTGTTGGCAACTCCTACAATTTGGATACATTTTTACGAGAGGGGTAGGTTTGGGACTACTGCAAATCTCACAGTAGAACGGGTAGCTCCAGTATCAATCAAGAATGTAATTGTCTACTTCTAAGACTGCTCCAAGGGTACTGTCTTCCTCCCTCCTCAGGTACTGCATTGGGACGGGTGCTGATTGAATCCATCTAATGCACCTATAAAGGGAATCTGGTGGTACTCTTGATTATTCTGTCAGATTCTCGGAGGTTGTGTCACCTGCACTAACTGATTTGGATTCCCCCATTAAGGAATGTTGGTTTTGTCACTGTATTTTCCACAGTAGCTCCCCTCCTGCATCTGATTCGCTGGATTCAATCGACAATCGCGCTTCTAATGCCTGATTTTGTGGCAAAAATGGCAAGCAGTTGTCTTCTTTAGCATGACAATGTCTATCGCTAAGCATTCCGCATTTGAACCAGCATCCACTTGTCCTTTATCCTCCTATGCTCGGAATCCACCTCATCTCTACAATATCTGGCATACCGTAGAATTTCATCCATTACTTATTTTGCCAGCAGATCAAATGCTGCTGAATCTAGCGGCTAATCTCTGGTCTCAATCCCATCACAAATTTAGAAATAAATCATCCCATGTCTTTGGGGTCTAATGTGTCTAACCCACTGTATTGTTTGAAGGTTTGCAACAGCATTTTGTAATAGGTATCTTTGGGTTCAGGGGTTGTTCTGTCTATTTTAACCCAATCGATGTCTTGTGGGGCTATTTTGGACTGCAACCATGTAATCACTTGTTCGTACTTTTTCATGACCAAGTTTGAAGGACCGTGTGTTACAGGATCCCTCTCTGGTTTGGCAAAAGGCCAATCAATAGCAATTTTGCAAAGCAGACCATAAATCACTAGGGACCACAATTTCAAACAATGTATTCAGATCAATCCACAACCCCTTTGAGATCTTGACAAAGCGATCGACTTGCTTGTACCATTCTGCAGGCTTTTCCCTCAATCTATGAAAATTATTTGTGAATGCAGCTAGATCAGCCCTACTCCAAGGAACATGAACATACCCCCACTAGGCACTTATCGCAATGGACAAGCCTCAACTTCAGATGTTCCCCCTCCTGGAGGTGGCATTTCTCCCGTAACCCTCCTAACGCTCTTCGTCTTCGACCACCTTTCCTCCCATTTGTCAAGCATGCTCCAAGCTCGTATCCCTATGATCAGCTCTCGAATGTGTGTTTTCAGACCTGTTACTCTCTTCTCTTCCAATTCCTGATCACTGTAGTTAAGCCGATGATTTCCCTGCAGCATTTTTGGCTGGGACAAGTCTACCTCGTATCTCTGAGAAAACTTTGATAACTTCTCATGTGCTCGTCTCGCCTTTCGGGTGACATCCTTTGCTACAAATAACAGTTTGTCTGGCTCATATATCTCTATCCTCTCCAACGGCAAGTTCCCACTAATGACTTCGTCCACCTCAGCCTTTAGCCTCACCACATCCAACAGCTTTGACTTTACCGCAGCTTTGATGGTGCCCTGACTCAATGTACTGTTCTGTCCTTCCCTAGAGTTGCATGGTCTCTTAACCTAGTTCGAGTTTGCCAAGGGTGCAGATCGTATGGTACTAGAACCCAAACGTATTCTCGCAGGATCCGAAGTCGCCGGGAAAGGAGTACTAGATTCCACAGGCACAAAGAACAGACCATTTCCGTTAATGGTCCAGCTCCCTCCTTAACCGGTTCTCTCTTCCAACCTCGACTGTTGCCTACTAGGGCTTCCCACTGAGTTTGGTTCGTAGACAGAGACAAAAGGTCCAATGGTGACCGGTACCAAAAGGACTTCTGAGCAGCATTGACTCCTCTTGACTTTGCCCCTCCCAAAAACGATATTCCTGTTCCTCTACGCCCGTTGAGATCCTTCCCACTATCCCTGCACAAGAGCCTATCTGGGATGTTGACTCTCTTTCCGTGTTCCCTTTACTAGCCAGTTCGCGTCTTCCCTCTTCTGAATGTGGGTTGTAAGGTGGAGGACGCTCCGCTAATAACCTATCCAACAAGCTGTCATCCATATCACTCCCATCATTTCCGTTTTCTCCTCCATTCCTATCCTGAGAATTTCCCTCTCTCACCAGCATTGGATACAACCTCTCTCTCTCAATGGTGTCTGTCCTCCATCTCTGAAGTTGTGCATCCCATCGTACTTCCTGATATGCCCTCATTGCCTTCTACACCTTTCTTTGAAATCTCTCTCTGTTCTTCGCATGTGCTGCTCGCATCCATGTTTCTAATGTCTCAGACTGTGTTGGTTTAGGCAGAAGCCGCAGTGCAGACATCACTCGTCTCACCTAACGCAACACCTCCAATCACAATGAACCATAGAGTGGAAATGTCAAATGCCCTTCTTTTCACTGATATTATGCCAATTTTTAAGCCAAATTATAGTATGGAGTCCTACTTTTGTAGCCATATAATGTGCTGGCGTATCCTTAGGTAGTACTTCTTCACCTACTCGAGTAACAACTTCCTGATCTTCCCTGAACAAATCCCACAGTACCCTGAAACATCACATGATTAAATCAAAGCTTTCCCCTCGACAGACAAGATTTTCCTTAATCACAACTTCCTGATGACTACCGACCAATCCCAACATGGCGTTACACCAACCGACCTATCGCAGCGCATTACCCTCTGATGTCACCTTTACTCCTCGCAGCAGTTCACTCTTCTTCACAATTTCTCCATCTACGTTCACTCACACAATCACAACAAGATCGATAGAATTCAATGACCATAGAACATTCACACGTAGCACCCCTCGGCCTGCGATGGTCGCCAAAATCAGTATAGTCCACATCTGTACATAAGAATTACCGCACTATTCCGATGTGTCCCATTCATACAAAGTTTCCTGTCTTCGGTGGAACTGCTGATGACGTCTCACAATAACTCCTCAAATCTGCAGTCAGACAATCACAATAACTCAATGTCTTCTACACCATTTATATATCCCAGGATCTTAGGCCACTTCGTTACCTGAACTCAAATATTAATCCTTAGACCACGTCCAGTCGGAAACCACATTCACTCGACTCTCACACAACTCCACCAGACATCACACAATCACATCACTCCCGCAAACTATCACACGACGCATCCAGATTGATACTCACTCCTCTGTTCACCACTGTTCTCGCCGCACCATCAAGCTCTGTTGGTCTCTGCCAAAATCTGTCGCTCTCGATCATTAGGTTCTATTTCAGGGCTCTAGGGTTCTAGGTCTCTTTTCTCAATTTTTGGGATTTTGCCCCTTCTTCATGTGAGAACCAACCTACTCTGCTACCAACTGTTGGAGCCGCATCTAAAATTCTAGATTCGCTCTAGAACCTCGATGGTACTTTTCGCAGCAATGAAAAACTATTAGAAGTTAAATGCTGCATAGCACTAGAAATGGAAGGGCCCACTAACCTAGTGCCTTTGTAACCTGAACGTACTGTTAGGGGGACAAGCCCCAGGAGAGGCTGACTGAGGCACATGTTAACCTAGGTTACAGCCCAGTTGTGTCAGCTGTACATTATTTCAAAAAGACACTGAGAACTGCAGTATAAAAAACAATAGCTGAGCGTACGATCACCCGGGCGCACCCTGTGAGAAGTTGGCCTGGTATATGATGTTCACTAGTTAAAGTGACCACCTTGTACCATGCCAAGCAACCCTTATGGTGTGGTTGTAAGTCAACCTTTTCAGACTAGCTGCCCTAGTGGTAGCATAGGCTAAGCAGTCTTTGAGGCTAAACTCGTTAAAGCGTGTTAAGCAGGCTGTTTTACCAAATGTAACCCCCTTTTATACCAATGAAAGGACACCACACAGATATATATTCAAAATATATATGTATTTATTTCTCAAAGTATCCCCTAGACTCTTTATGAGCACAGGAGCACAAATCGTTAAACAAGACAACGTTATAATATACAGAAGTTGCACTTTATATGGATGGGCCCTGGTGGCCACTCAAGCCATATACTAAAATAGTGGTATAAGTACCACGAACAGGAAAGGGAAAAGGCCTAGGGCCTCTAGAATCGCTGGGCCTACAAGGAGCTAACTTCAGTTAGTGACCGACCAGGAGGTCCACGGGTCGCGTGTGCAGTGAGGAAAGTTACACGCGGGCTCCCATAGATTTTCAATGGGTGCATAAAAGTTTAAAAGTTACTGCAGAAAGGGTCTTCTGGATGGACTACGAACTTAAGATTCAAAACACAGACACTAGAGATGTTTCTCTACACTTGGGCACCAGAGTGCCAGCTTTACCTCACCCACAGGAAGCGGGTGCATAGGTCTCGAAGTGCGTCGGGTTTCTTCCATCGATTCAATGGAGCCTGATGACAAAGATGCTGCAGGCGGTCGGTCCAGAAGAGCTGCGTTGGATCCAAGGGTGGATCGGAGTTGTAGAAGACCTGAAAGCAGAGGGGACAGTGTTCACAGTCACTAGCCAGTGACCGGCGTGGCACCAGGTAGGTACCAGGCGATGTCGGGTGCAAACAGGTGGTTAGGTGTAGCTTGTCTCCGCAGCCACGTGGTCCCTGAAGGTCGACGACGTCCAGGAGTTGGTTCACAAGCTGTCCCACGCAGGCTCTCACTGTCGGCGGTGTCGGCGACTCGAAAGAAGCAAACAAGCCTTGGCAAAGGCAGGAGTCGTGGAAGTTCAAGAAAGCTGATTGTTCTGACCAGCAAGGTCAGAGGGGCTGCTCTTTTGGAGAGCAGCTGGGGCCAGTCTGGAGCAACCAGACCAGCATCGTTGATTTCAAAACAGGTCGCCAAAATGGCCACTAGCCAACGGGCCAGGGACCGGGCAGGCGCGTCGAGATGCAAAGTGCAGAGGGGCCCCACGCAGATCGTGGAGATGCTGGAGGGCTCATCTTTGGTGCAGATGCTGCTCGGTGGTTGGGATTCTCAGGACCCAAAGCACAACTTGGAGGGAGCCTCTGCTGTTGCGCTTGCAGCTTGTTGTTGGTCTTCCAAGATGGCTGGCTCCACGTGTCTCGGTGCCTCCACGGGTTCCTTCTTTTCAGGGACTGTGGCTCGGGTGGTGAGAGGTCTGGAGGTCCAGGTCTTGTCGGGCTCTGGGCTTGGGCTCCGGCAGGAGGTGGCGGCAAAGCAGACGTCGAATAGCTGGTTGGTGCTTGCGTTAGCAAGATGGTCACTCCCTGACCATAGGGGAGATTTCCTTCAGTCCTCTGTGCAGCAGAGTGTCGAAGTTCCCGTCTTCTTCTTTGTAGTAAGTTGATTCCAGGATGTCTGAAGTCTTAGGAAACAGCTCCTACCTTTAAGCGGATTCTAGGGGCCGGACTACCTGCTAGGTCCCTCCCTAAGGGTGGGACCAGAAAGGGGGGTGGTTACACCCCCAATCCTTTGTCCAGCTCGCCCCAGGTCCGGGGCTGGTGTGCCCCAGGACCGGTTTGAACTGGCATATGCACCGAGGCTCCTTGTGAGCCTCAGGCATGTCTGATTCCTTTCAAGCCCTACCTGACCAATACACAAAATCCTGTCTGGGGTGGTGCACGCACCTCCCCTGGCAGGAAACCCTTTGTCCACGTCTCCCAAGCTGGAAGGACTCCCAGCAGCAGGAGGGCAGACTTGTGTCTGTGGTGGCAGCATCCATTTTGTGGAGCTGAGGCTATGTCTGATTTTACACAGGTTTCAGGTACTGTACATGTCGTGTCCCTCTAGAAGGGTGGAATGCTAACCCCGTCGCCAGAATTGGCGAGGGGTTAGTATTCCAATTCGTATGACACCTTACTCGACATGTTTTGATAAAGCCAAACCAAAGATAGCATTTAACCGCGAGGTTCATAATGCACATAAGAGTATATGGTATGACGATATCTGGAAACGGTAGAAGGAAGTTGTTCCGACCACTGCAGACAGGCTCAGCTCATGCCAGAGCACCATCTCACATGGAACCAAGCACTCTGCCTTCAGGATTCTCAAGGCCTGCCATAGGAGTGACTTATAGGTTACCAGGTGTCCCATTTAAGGTTAGGTATAGGTATACTACACCTAAGTAAGAGGTGGTTACACCAACTTACCCCAGCTGAGTGATCGGCCAGTTGTGTCAAATTGCTAGGGCAGGCCAGGGGTGGCATAATACATGCTGCAGCCCCTAGTAGGCCTTAGATACACCAATGCCCTGGGTACCTAGTGTACACTGGTACAGGGGCTCACAGGGTGATCCAATTCCAATTGGTTATGCACCTAGGGTGCATATTGTCAATTTAGTTAGAGAGAACAGCAGGCTGGGGGTCTGATTAGCAGGCCCACAGCCTCAATATGTCAAAAACCAGTGAAGCAAAAAGCAAAAATTTGGGGTGACCATAGGATAGCAGACCCTACTCTCCTACACAACCCCCCCCCAAACGCAGGGACATTAAACTAGCCTTGACCAGTCTCGTCTTCATGTCCTAAGTGGAAGTACCTGGAGAGATCATCTGCATTCCCATGGTCTGTACCTGGCCGGTGCTCCACTGTAAAGTCCATCCCCTGTAGGGAAATGGACCACCTAAGCAGTTTGGGGTTTTCACCCTTCATCTGACTTAGCCACAAGAGGGGCTTATGGTCGGTCTGAATTTTGAAGTGAGTGCCAAACAAGTATGGCCTCAGCTTCTTCAGGGCCCACACCACAGCAAAGGCCTCCCTCTCAATAGCTGACCAATTCTTCTCTCTGGGGGTCAACCTTCTGCTAATAAAAGTAATGGGTTGGTCTTGACCATCTACATTAAGTTGTGACAGCACAGCTCCCACACCCAACTCAGATGCATCTGTTTGGACAATAAACTCTTTGGAGTAGTCAGGACTTTTCAGGATAGGTGCAGAGCACATGGCCTTCTTCAGGTCATCAAATGCCTTTTGACAGCTTACTGTCCACTGAACCTTTTTGGGCATCTTCTTGGATGTCAGATCATTAAGAGGAGTCACAATGGACCCATAGTTCTTAAAAAACTTCCTGTAGTACCCAGTCAAGCCCAAGAAAGCTCGAACTTGAGTCTGGGTGGTTGGAGGAGACCAGTCCTTGATGGATTGTATCTTACTCTCCAGTGGTTGAACTTGGCCTCCACCTACAAGGTGGCCCAAATACACAACCTTACTCTGCCCTATCTGGCACTTAGTAGCCTTGATAGTGAGGCCTGCCTTTTGCAGAGCCTCAAGTACCTTCTTCAGGTGGATCAGGTGATCCTCCCAGGTGGAGCTAAAGACAGCAATGTCATCAAGATATGCTGCACAAAAGTCATCCAACCCAGTAAGGACTTGATTCACCAACCCTTGGAAGGTGGCAGGTGCATTCTTCAGACCAAAGGGCATCACCAAAAACTGATAATGCCCACCTGGGGTTGAGAATGCTGTGTTGGCCTTGGACTCCTCAGCTAACCTGATTTGCCAATAGCCAGCTGTCAAATCAAATGTGCTCAAAAACTTAGCAGAAGCCAGTTTATCTATGAGCTCATCTGCCCTTGGAATAGGATGTGCATCTGTCCTAGTGACAGCATTGAGTCCTCTGTAATCCACACAGAACCTCATCTCTCTCTTGCCATCTTTGGTGTGAGGTTTGGGGACCAGAACCACTGGGCTAGCCCAGGGGCTCTCTGAGGGTTCAATGACACCCAGTTCCAGCATTTTGTGTACCTCAGCCTTTATACAGTCCCTGACGTGGTCAGGTTGTCTGTAAAGTTTGTTCTTTACAGGCAGACTGTCACCAGTGTCCACCACATGGGTACACCAGTCAGTTTGACTAGGTATCAGTGAGAACATATGTTGAAATGATTGTAGAACCTGTCTACATTCAATCTGCTGATGATCAGTGAGGTTGCCTCCAAGGGTCACTCCTTCAACTGAGCCATCTTCAGGGTTCTGAGACAACAAGTCTGGGAGAGGGTCACTCTCTTCCTCCTGTCCCTCATCTGTAGCCATGAGCAAGCCCATGTCTGCCCTGTCAACATATGCCTTTAACCTGTTAACATGGAGTACCCTGTGGGGACTCCTGGGAGTTCCTAGGTCCACCAAGTAGGTAACCTCTCCCTTCTTTTCCAGGATTGTATGGGGTCCAGACCATTTGCCTTGGAGTGCTGCTGGGGCCACTGGCTCCAACACCCATACCTTCTGTCCTGGCTGAAACTCAACCAAGACAGCCTTTTGGTCATGCCAGGCTTTCTGTAAGGCCTGGCTTGCCTCAAGGTTTGTGGATGCCTTCTCCATATACTCAGCCATCCTGGAGCGGAGACCAAGTACATAGTCCACTATGTCTTGTTCAGGCTTTTTGAGAGGTAACTCCCATCCTTCCTTCACTAAACACAGTGGGCCTCTTACAGGGTGCCCAAACAACAATTCAAAGGGGCTGTAGCCAACTCCTTTTTGTGGGACCTCTCTGTAAGCAAACAGAAGGCAGGGTAGAAGGGTGTCCCATCTTCGCCTGAGCTTTTCAGGTAATCCTTTGATCATACCCTTTAGGGTCTTGTTGAATCTCTCAACCAGCCCATTGCATTGTGGGTGATAAGGAGTGGTGAACTTGTAGTTGACACCACATTCCTTCCACATAGCTGTCAAGCATCCTGACATGAAGTTGGTACCTCTGTCAGAAACCACCTCCTTAGGAAACCCTAATCTGGAGAATACTCCTAGCAGGGCCCTGGCCACAACAGGAGCTGTAGTGGTCCTAAGGGGAATTGCCTCTGGATACCTGGTGGCATGATCCACTACCACCAGTATAAATCTGTGCCCAGATGCAGTGGGAGGATCCATGGGACCCACTATATCTATTCCCACTCTTTCAAAGGGGACCCCCACCACAGGTAGTGGTATTAGGGGGGCCTTTGTTGTGCCACCTGATTTGCCACTGGCTTGGCAGGTTACACAGGAGCAACAAAACTCCTTGGTATCTTCATTCATGTGAGGTCAGTGAAAGTGAGGGACAAGCCTGTCCCAGGTCTTGTTCTGGCCTAAGTGTCCTGCTAGAGGAATATCATGGGCCAAGGTAAGAAGGAAGCCCCTAAATTGCAGAGGTATAACCAACCTCCTGGTTGAACCAGGTTTTGGGTCTCTAGCCTCTGAATAAAGGAGCCCATCATCCCAATACACTTTATGGGTACCTTGAGCATTCCCAGCAGCCTCAGCAGCAGCCAGCTGTCTGAGGGGTTCAAGAGAGGGACAGGATAACTGAGCCTGCCCCAAGTCAGCCCTGCAAGGTCCCCCTGTCCCCAGAAACTCAACCTGATAAGGTTCAAGCTCTTCAGGGACAGTTCCTTCAGGGTTCTCTAGATCATCTTCCTGGGAAGGCTGATCATCACTTGGAGGCAGGGGGGAAGGCACAGCCTTAACCCTCCTGTTCTTCTTCTTGGTAGGTGCTTGGTCCATTGTTCCAGGATCCAAGACCTGTGGTTCAGTAAGGCACTTTTTGGCCTGTGACCTGGTCACAGCAAGGACATGTGGTGATATACCTAACGTCTCTGCATGTGTCCTGTACTCCACTTCTGACCATAGAGAACTCTCTAGGTCATTGCCCAACAATCATTCTACTGGGAGGTCTGCACTAACCACAACCCTTTTGAGGCCAGTTACCCCTCCCCATGAGAAGTTAACAACTGCCACACTATGTGAAGTAGTGGCATTGCTGGCATTGGTCACCAGGTAATTCTCACCTGGTTTGTACTGTCCAGGGTCCACAAAGCCTGGTGTCACCATAGTGACACTGGCACATGTGTCCCTGTAGGCTTTAGCCACTTTTTCATTTATTAAAGGAGTCTGTCTGTACTTGCCCAGGTTACCGGGGCTCACAGTCAGGGACAAATCCATGTCCCCATCACAGATCAAGACTGCCTAGGTCAGGGTTCTTTCTAAGTCAGAATCTCCTTCAGTTCCCATAGTGATTCCCACTACACCCTTTGTCTGGGGACCAACACTGCTAACAGTAGTACTGGGAGCAGGTGCCTTAGGGGCAACAGTGTTGGGGGCTCCACCCTTCTTACAATCACTAGTCCAGTGAGTTGTATTCTTGCAAGATTTGCACCAGGGTTTCTTTGGAACTTCTTTCTTCTTCCCTTTAGGCTGGGACCCACCCTCGTTAGTACTAGTTTGGGGCCCTGTTGAAGACTTCTGGTCTTTAGATTTCTGATCTCCACCCTTTTGGTCTGTTTTCTTCTGATCACCCCCTTTGCCCTGGTTCTGGTTATTTTGCTTAACCCTGGTTCTGACCCATTTGTCTGCCTTCTTTCCCAATTCTTGGGGAGAGGTCAGATCTGAGTCAACCAAGTGTTGATGCAGTTGCTGGTTCTGACAGTTATTTAAAATCTGTTCTCTCATCATCAAATTGTACAATCCTGTATAATCAGATACCTTACTTCCCACCAACCAACCCTCCAAAGCCTTAGTGGCACATTTAATGTATTCAGACCAGTCCTGAGTCTGTGTCTTCTGGGTGTCTCTGAACATTAACCTGTACTGTTCAGTGGTTAAGCCTAACCCATCAACTAGGACACTCTTCAGGGCTCTGTAGTTTCTGACATCCTCCTCTCTAACAGTGAGGAGTCTATCTCTGCCTCTACCTTCAAAGGAGAGCCATAAGATTGCTGCCCACTGGTCTTCAGGAACCTGCTGCACTTTGCAGGCTCTCTCAAGAGCAGTCATCCATTTGTGGATGTCATCCCCACTTTTGTAGGGGAGCACAACCTTGGACAGGTTCCTATTGTCAAAGACCCTATCTTTGTCCTTAGGGACAATGCTGCCACCAGTGGGTATAGACCCACTCTCTCTAGGTTGCCTAGCCTTACTCAGTTTCTCTTCCATCAGAGCTACTTCTAGCTCCTGTCTCCTGATTCTCAGCTGAGCTTCCTGCATTCTGGCCTCATGTTCCCTCCTCTGAGGGGTGGTCGTCCTTCTTCTGGAGTGACCTTGAGAGCCTCTAGAGGCATGAGAAGCATTAGATTCACCTGAGTGATTCCTTTGCCTCCCAAGCCCCTGGTTAAGTCCACTGGGGAGATCCAATGGGATGATCCCATTGTCAGTCCCCAATAGCCTTAGGTTAGCTGGGCCACGTATAACACTTGGCACTGGGCTAGTTCTCCCTTCATCCCCACTAACATCTGTATCCCTATCACTTTCATCCTCTGTAGTATGAATCTCATCTAAGGGGTGATTATTGGAAAGGGGTACCTCAGTGGCATCTTCAGAAGGGGGGCCTCCTGTTCCAGTCCCTAAGGGGCCTAACTGGGAAGCTTTCTTTAGAGCTTTCTGATCTTCATCAGCTTGTAAAAGCTCTCTGAGTTCAGCAGAGGTAGGGTTCTTGGGCTGTTTAAGGCCCCTGATATTTGCCAACTGCCTGAGCTCATTTTGGTTTAGGGTAGCAAAGATGGATGGTGCCCTCTGGGGGTCACTCTCAACAGAGATGGGTACATTGGACCCCTCTGCCCCAGCCATTGCTCTTAAGTGTGGGTGGATGTGTTGCAATCTACCTACACTTGGGTTTTCCTACTAAACCTATCTAGTAGTTGTAGTCAGGGTGTGCTACTCCCTTTGCTCTACAACAACTAAGTTCAGTAGAACTTAAGTATATCTATCTTGTTTTATATGTACCTAAAGGTACCTATGTGATCTTTCAATTGGTAACCAAGAGATTACAATGGTAAAACACAGCAAGCTCAAATCCAACCGCTGCTCACCAATGTGGGAAGTTGGCCTGGTATATGATGTTCACTAGTTAAAGTGACCACCTTGTACCATGCCAAGCAACCCTTATGGTGTGGTTGTAAGTCAACCTTTTCGGACTAGCTGCCCTAGTGGTAGCGTAGGCTAAGCAGTCTTTGAGGCTAAACTCGTTAAAGCGTGTTAAGCAGGCTGTTTTACCAAATGTAACCCCCTTTTATACCAATGAAAGGACACCACACAGATATATATTCAAAATATATATGTATTTATTTCTCAAAGTATCCCCTAGACTCTTTATGAGCACAGGAGCACAAATCGTTAAACAAGACAACGTTATAATATACAGAAGTTGCACTTTATATGGATGGGCCCTGGTGGCCACTCAAACCATATACTAAAATAGTGGTATAAGTACCACGAACAGGAAAGGGAAAAGGCCTAGGGCCTCTAGAATCGCTGGGCCTACAAGGAGCTAACTTCAGTTAGTGACCAGGAGGTCCACGGGTCGCGTGTGCAGTGAGGAAAGTTACACGCGGGCTCCCATAGATTTTCAATGGGTGCGTAAAAGTTTAAAAGTTACTGCAGAAATGGTCTTCTGGATGGACTACGAACTTAAGATTCAAAACACAGACACTAGAGATGTTTCTCTACACTTGGGCACCGGAGTGCCAGCTTTACCTCACCCACAGGAAGCGGGTGCATAGGTCTCGAAGTGCGTCGGGTTTCTTCTATCGATTCAATGGAGCCTGATGACAAAGATGCTGCAGGCGGTCGGTCCAGAAGAGCTGCGTTGGATCCAAGGGTGGATCGGAGTTGTAGAAGACCTGAAAGCAGAGGGGACAGTGTTCACAGTCACTAGCCAGTGACCGGCGTGGCACCAGGTAGGTACCAGGCGATGTCGGGTGCAAACAGGTGGTTAGGTGTAGCTTGTCTCCGCAGCCACGTGGTCCCTGAAGGTCGACGACGTCCAGGAGTTGGTTCACGAGCTGTCCCACGCAGGCTCTCACTGTCGGCAGTGTCGATGACTCAAAAGAAGCAAACAAGCCTTGGCAAAGGCAGGAGTCGTGGAAGTTCAAGAAAGCTGATTGTTCTGACCAGCAAGGTCAGAGGGGCTGCTCTTTTGGAGAGCAGCTGGGGCCAGTCTGGAGCAACCAGACCAGCATCATTGATTTCAAAACAGGTCGCCAAAATGGCCACTAGCCAACGGGCCAGGGACCGGGCAGGCGCGTCGAGATGCAAAGTGCAGAGGGGCCCCACACAGATCGTGGAGATGCTGGAGGGCTCACCTTTGGTGAAGATGCTGCTCGGTGGTTGGGCTTCTCAGGACCCAAAGCACAACTTGGAGGGAGCCTCTGCTGTTGCGCTTGCAGCTTGTCGTCGGTCTTCCAAGATGGCTGGCTCCACGTGTCTCGGTGCCTCCACGGGTTCCTTCTTTTCAGGGACTGTGGATCGGGCGGTGAGAGGTCTGGAGGTCTTGTCGGGTTCTGGGCTCGGGCTCCGGCAGGAGGCGGCGGCAAAGCAGACGTTGAATAGCTGGTTGGTGCTTGCGTTAGTAAGATGGTCACTCCCTGACCATAGGGGAGATCTCCTTCAGTCCTCTGTGCAGCAGAGCGTCGAAGTTCCCGTCTTCTTCTTTGTAGTAAGTTGATTCCAGGATGTCTGAAGTCTTAGGACACAGCTCCTACCTTTAAGCGGATTCTAGGGGCCGGACTACCTGCTAGGTCCCTCCCTAAGGGTGGGACCAGGAAGGGGGGTGGTTACACCCCCAATCCTTTGTCCAGCTCGCCCCAGGTCCGGGGCTGGTGTGCCCCAGGACCGGTTTGAACTGGCATATGCACGGAGGCTCCTTGTGAGCCTCAGGCATGTCTGATTCCTTTCAAGCCCTACCTGACCAATACACAAAATCCTGTCTGGGGTGGTGCACGCACCTCCCCTGGCAGGAAACCCTTTGTCCACATCTCCCAAGCTGGAAGGACTCCCAGCAGCAGGAGGGCAGACTTGTGTCTGTGGTGGCAGCATCCATTTTGTGGAGCTGAGGCTATGTCTGATTTTACACAGGTTTCAGGTACTGTACATGTCGTGTCCCTCTAGAAGGGTGGAATGCTAACCCCGTCGCCAGAATTGGCGAGGGGTTAGTATTCCAATTCGTATGACACCTTACTCGACATGTTTTGATAAAGCCAAACCAAAGATAGCATTTAACCGCGAGGTTCATAATGCACTTAAGAGTATATGGTATGACGATATCTGGAAACGGTAGAAGGAAGTTGTTCTGACCACTGCAGACAGGCTCAGCTCATGCCAGAGCACCATCTCACATGGAACCAAGCACTCTGCCTTCAAGATTGTCAAGGCCTGCCATAGGAGTGACTTATAGGTTACCAGGTGTCCCATTTAAGGTTAGGTATAGGTATACTACACCTAAGTAAGAGGTGGTTACACCAACTTACCCCAGCTGAGTGATCAGCCAGTTGTGTCAAATTGCTAGGCCAGGCCAGGGGTGGCATAATACATGCTGCAGCCCCTGGTAGGCCTTAGATACACCAATGCCCTGGGTACCTAGTGTACACTGGTACAGGGGCTCACAGGGTGATCCAATTCCAATTGGTTATGCACCTAGGGTGCATAGTGTCAATTTAGTTAGAGAGAACAGCAGGCTGGGGGTCTGATTAGCAGGCCCACAGCCTCAATATGTCAAAAACCAGTGAAGCAAAAAGCAAAAATTTGGGGTGACCATAGGATAGCAGACCCTACTCTCCTACACACCCGCTATGAGTGTCAGTGGGCACTGGCGTCATGATGGCTCAGTCTAAAACAAGCAATATTTGTCACAGTCAGAGGCGTGTTTACTTTAATAATAATACTGACTATCACTCTCAGGTACTTACTGATGATTCATGATGCAGATGACCACTTGGTGGCACAGGCAACTCAGCCCAACTGTTGGAGTTGTGGCCTGGTGGGCTGGGATTGGGCACTCTCGCTCGCGTGATGTGATACCGCCGGGCAGCTGCAGCCTGTCCAACGTCCAGCTAGCAGCTTAGAGCTATATTTGCTGCACCCAATATTGCATTTTTACTGATGAGTTGAGTGCATAAATTATCCATCCACTTGTGGCACCTGGATGGATCCACTCCATTACAGCATGAGTATTGAGTAAAGAGAGAGGAGAGAGGAGGTCGATTGGATGGATGCGTTCAAGTATTTTTATGAGAGTGTGCCATAAAACACTTTATGATAGTATGCTGAGTGAGTGATGAGAGAGGAGACCTTATGGATAAATACATTTTAAGAATCTTTGTGAGAGTATGTTCACGTATGGGTCCTCTAAATGAAAATATGAATGAGTAGTATTTGTTGATAAATTGTTTGGTTATGATGAAGTACCTACACGTGTACCACTGGAGTTGGAAAATGTACTTGGTTTTAAGAAGTGGTTGAGTCAAGAAAACACTTTTTATATTTGATGTGTTATATTTATACCAAATAATGCATGTTATACATATTTATTTTTCATAGATGTTGTTTTCTTGAAACATGTGGGAGACAGAATCATTTGTACTGTCCTGAAGAAGGTGGTAGCTATCAATATTTCCACTGAAACATTTCTATGTATACAAATGAAGAATCTGCCATACAATGGGAAGCCCTATATGAGGAAATGTATGCATCATGGATCCCTGTTGATATTTAAAGCGGGATCAAAAGTGAAATAGACAAACTGTGGTGTGTTAATTATTCTCCCTTGCTTTGTGGGTTACAGACAACTGAATGTTGCTCTATTTATGATGTACTTGTTTTTAAACTATCTTTAGGGTATTTTCTGCACATATAGATAAAATACGAAATATCTATTTATGCTTTGCTTGGCATGTTGATATTAAAACTATGTGTATTTTTACAATCTCATGTGATATTTCATTATGGTGAATGAGGTGTCAGTGCTAAAGCTTGGCTTGTGAGTAACCTGAGTGTGAGTGATTTCAGAATTGGCTTTTGTATATTTCTCCTAAGGGGAATTTTCTGAATGTTACTGTTTCAAGAACAATACATAGACTGCTCCCAATCTCTCTCACAACGCTAAATGATTTAAAACAAGGGTGACTGTACTATATTTCTTCAAATTGTGTGGGTTGTATCAGCGAAGCAGCTCTGAAACAGGATTACAGCCCCCACCACACTCTGATACTCAAGGTTCTCACTATTGAAAAAAATCTCCCTGTAGCAATGCAAACATATAAATACCCGAATGGTGCTAAGCTACAGGTGGAGCTGCAAAGGTCACATGTCCCAGATTCAGGGCTAGGCTAGTCACTCTGGCTTTTTACTAGTGGGCTGCAGGCCATGTGGCTGCTTCAGAGAAGGACGGGCTGCTATGACCCAAGAATTATGGCATTCTAGTCATGGCCTTCTATGGTGTGGGCTACTTTGAACATTTTTACCAGTGTAGATAGTGGTTTCCAGTCCAGCCCACCCTGTCATTCAGTTTGGCATTGACTGTATGTGCATCCCTGTATCTCACACCCCTTAATTTCATAATAATCACTGAAACGTTTTGTAGGGTGCCCTGTAAAAATCATAGTGTTGGATGGTTCTTTGGAAACAGAAAGAGTTTTTTGCCAACTGAAATTTCAAAAGTCAATTTACATCTTTAAAGCTATGGTTAAAACTAATTACTTCAAATTACAATTGTCTCAGTTGCAAATCCCACTAAAACGTCACTTGCTTGGATCTCCAACACAGGAAGTAGACCTCCCCTCATTCCAACCACTGTCAAGTTAACAATGTGACACACTCTTAGCATCCATTCCTTGCGTGAGGTCTCCTTGCGACCGCTGTTCCCCAAAATCAATCAAGGCTTTACATTTCAGCAATAGTCAGGATTTTAGGCCGATCATTAATTTGTCAATGGCTTTGAGAGTGGTTCACTCTCACAAAAGCAGCGTATTCATTCTTCTAAGCTCGTCTTTGTGCCTTTGAATCCGACAGATCCTTTGAATTACTAGTATTAATTGTGGAAAAGACAATATTTGAAAACATTCTTAAGATGCATAGCATTGAAGATATCTATGAGAACCCAAATACCTGCACAGGAAAGGAGTCTCGAGACAACCAAACATTTTATCAGCATTCTTGCCCTCCAATAAATCCAGCTGGACTAAAGAGGGTATGGCTGCTCTTGTCTCTCATAGGTTGAATCTTGACCCAGTGGTAAGACTTATTAAACCATTTTAATTTATTGAAATGAAAATGCCAGTGGCAGCTGCTCGGGATCCGAAGTAGTGAGGCAGCGGGGGAAGGGAAATACAAAAATAAACACAGACACACAGACAAAAAAAGAAATAAAACCATAAAACTTTACTTACCTGCCGCTGCGGTCGCCGCATTGCTCCTCCCCAATCCTCGACTCCACGGCTGGTGCACACTGCACAGGCTCCCAGATGCCAATCCTGACGCTGCTCTCATGCTGGGAATAGTATTTCCAGCATGAGAGAAGTGCTGGGATTGGTCTGAGTGGCCTGATTTGCTGCTCAGACGGCACCTGGGAGCCTGTGGCTTTTCTCCACCCAGCAGTCCAACACAGCCAGGTGGAGAATGCTGAGTGCGCATGACGGTTTGGCTAGCCTAAGACAGCTGGCCAAACCATCATGCCCACTTAGTAGTTCCCATCACCCCATCTCCCCACTTTTGTCATAGATTGCATGGCCCTGCCCCGTCTTATGACGCAGCTCGCTGCGGCCTGAAATTAAAAATAAAATGATAACAAAATTGGTTTAATATCATTTTATTTTTCATGATTTTAAGTCTGCTGCCACCCAGTGGGCAGAGCTCGTCCATCGTAACGGAGGGGCCGCCCCTGCAAGGAACTTTAACCGATAGCCCATTGCCAGTCGGGCCATCAGTCAAAGCTTTCAACTGGCAGAGTCAACTTAGACGCTGCTGGTTGTAACATGGAAGCAGGGCCGGCATTAGGGCGGAGCGACTGATGCAGCTGCACCTGGCACTGACTTTGGTGGGGGTGCTGTGTTTAAAAATAACTTATGAGTTTTAAAAGGATGTGAACTTTCTTGTGTGTCCAGAGATTTTCTCATAAATAAAAAAACTAATAAACTGAGGAAGGATATGGGGAGATTTAATTATGAAAGGACATATCCATTCCTAAAAGAAGATTACTACCAACAGAGAAATGATTCAAATTGGGAAGAAGGAAACAGATTACATTCTCAGATACCTCATGCTCCAGTAGTTAAGAAGATCATGCCCCCAGAGAGGAGAATAATGGTAGGGGTAATGCTAAGGATTATGGGGTTTTTTTCAGATCAGAAACAGAGAAGGGGTAAGAGGTACAATGGGAACTCGGGGAGGGGTCAACAAACACAGGCCCGCCCACCACAGGAAAACATTCGAACAAGGAATCAGAGATACTAGTGTCAAACCGAGCACCAGTAATTAACCTGTCAAGTAAAATATTGGATCCTCTTGACGTTAATATTTTAGGTAAGGGCTTTAGTTTTGTTCCTTCCACACAGGTAAATAGGTTCCAACTTGAGAAGGATTTTCGATCCTGTTTTTAGAAAGGATCGGCTAAAGAGATTTTTTGAAGAAAGCCCTCTTCGTGATTCGGCTACTGTCAATGTTTCTGGACTGAAACCTAAATCTTCTTTCACTCCCTCCTTAGCTCAAGTAGGGACAAAATAGAAGTGTTTGAAAGGGTAGTGAAATTGAGGTTCAGAAAGTTCTTTCTGAAGCCTCCCGTTCGCATTCCCACAATATTAGTAAGGTCGAAAGGGATGCTATTCAATCCTTGAAGGATGACCATAACCTGACTATCACGCCCGTGGATAAGGGTGGGGTGGTGGTCATATTTGACACTCCGGACTATGAGAGGAGGATTTTGAATATGTTGAAAGTAAGAGAACATTATGAACCCACACAAAGAAGCTGTTTAACAATGACTGGATTTGTGAGGATGAATTCAGGTTTTTAAATAACACTGCGCCTAGAATACCGGCTCTATATGGCCTACCTAAACTACATAAGAACAGCACTGATCCATCTATGAGGCCAATTTTCAGCAGTATAGATTCTTTGCTGGAACCTCTTAGCAAATATATTGACTGCTTTTTGCGTCCTATAGTTAGTGGCTTGAAATCATATGTGAGAGATTCTTCTCACATTATTTCACTCCTGGAAGGAAAGCCCTTCAATAAAGAGACTCAGTGTCTGGTTACTCTAGACATTGAGTCTCTTTATACAAACATAACCCAAGCTGACACGATAGAAGTGGTACGGGGTGTTTTGAGTGATTTCGATTTGGAAGGTGTGAATAAGGATTTCATAGTTGAATGTACCTCAATGATTCTTAAAAACAATGTTTTTCTATTCAACTATTCAGACAAAATAAATGGACCAGCATGGGCCTACATGTGCCCCTAGTCTGGCGCGTTTATACATCGGAGAATTTGAAAAAAAGCACATCCATAACGAATTGGCGACATGTTCGAAAATGTAGCAGGTTGTTACCGCTACATTGACAATATATTTTTTATCTGGCAAGTGGCAATCCAACAGCTGGATGATATTTTAGTCTGGTTGAACTTAGGAGATTCCAACCTAAGATTTACCTCAAACTACAGCAGGACAAAAGTTGATTTCTTAGATATCACGATTAAAGAAAGAGATGGCTGCTTAGAGGTAGAACTGTACACGAAGCCAATGGACAAAAATACTCTGCTCCACTATTCAAGTTTTAATCCGAAGTCCCAAAGGGATAATATTCCCTTCAGTCAGTTTCTCCATCTTCGGAGGTACTGTTCTAAACTTGAAGACTTATGTAAACATGCTGACATTTTAAAAGGTAAATTGAAAGATAGGGGCTACCCAAAGAAATTGATCTCTCATTTGTTTAAACGGGCAAGATTTTACGATAGGGAGTTTATGATTAACAAAGCTGGAAGAAAGAAAAAAGGAGATAAACAGAGTGGTCTTTGTTAGCCAATTCTTTAACATCAGTAATAGGATAAAACATTTGATTAATAGAAGTTGGCGAATCCTAAATGATGAGGAAGAGACAAAATTGGACAAACCCTTGTTTGCCTTTAAGAGGAATAGAGATCTTAATAATGAGTTGGTACACACATATAGGGAAGAGACGCACAACACTCAACGAACTCTGAACAATACCATAGCCATTGGCAACATTAGGTGCGGTACTTGCAATGTTTGTGTTCAGCGTATACAAGCGAAAGAGATCAGCCATAATGGGATACTTTTGTTCTCCAAAACTCAAAACAATTGCTGCACCAAGAATGTGGTGTATCTGTTACTTCGCCCTTGTGGTTTAGGTTACGTAGGGGAGACAAGTAGAGAGCTACGAACCAGAATACAGGAACACAAGTCAGCAATTAGGACTAAAAAGCTTAAGGCCCCTTTGGCGGTGGACATGCCAACCGCAGACGCAAGGCAAAAGAACAATGGTACATTTCCACTCTGAATACAGCCCGCCAGGGCCTCAATTCAAGAGAGGAATGAGATTGGCTGGTTTGTCCTAACTGAAACATTTGTATCTATTAATGAACCCTTATCCGGACTTTGGGCGCATTATTCTGGGTGCAAAACCAGAGGTCTATAGGAGTGGGTTCTGGGTTTAATCACTCTAAATTTTCTTTAAAACTAATACTGAGTTCTACTAAATAATGGCAGGATTTTTAAGATGGCGCCTGTGTGTAGTCTCGAAAATAGTATTATACTCCAGTTTAGATTATAATTCGTAGAGCTGAATAATCATAATACTTAGGTATAATCCCCCTTAATGGGTAATAGGTAAAGACTTACAGATAATAGAGTTGGGGTCGTACCTCTTTTGTATCGCAAGGACCACATAGAGAACTTGAGAATTTTGGCTCCTGCATTCTTAAAAACAATAGATATCCTGCCACATAACAGAATATCGTGATTTGATATGGGTATTTAGAGATCGAGGATGCCATAGGTTTTTCACTAGCAGAATTTCACAAGTAGAAGGACTCAGTTCTATAAATTGGCACCCGTGTTTGTTGGATTCAACACGTCATCTTTGGCATCACGTGGCTAGCGGCAGCTGCATTCCTAACGGTGCGGTTGCCACAACACAGTGTTTGAAATCACAACTCTATAAGATGGTGCCTGTGTTTGTTGGAGTTAGCATGTCATTTTTGATATCACGTGGTAAGCGGCCGCGGCGTTCATAACCGCACGGTCACCATAACACAGGGTTAGATACCGCACTGAGGCTGATACCCTGTCGCGCAATAACCACTCCACGCTGTTGGTTTAGCGTAAAAGGCCATTTATTAGGACAGGGTTGAACAACATATACACAACATCAATAACCCCCAACAATCCCCAACCTCATGTCTCTCATTCCTCCATTCACTCCCACACTCCAATTACTCATTCCCACATCACCCAGTGACCTCTTCACTTATCCCAGTCGCTTCCTCAATTCTCTTTCAACCACCTCCATCATCTCCAGCCATCGCACTCCTGCATGACGCACCCCCACCTTGTACCTGTATCCCCCTCCCCGGAAGGGTGAGTATGCCCGTCATGGACTCCCCCCCTCCCAAGTCCCGCCAACACCTCACCTCAACCCGTCCTAAACTGGCACACTTTATTCAATAACACCCTTTAACCCCCTAAAACAAGTCGGGTGGGCGGACAACTTTAACTTTCCCTAACCCTTCCTAAGGCACTGGGGACAGGAAGAGGAAGAACGTCCTCTCCTGTCCCCTTTTAACACCTTCCTAAGACCCCACCCCCTAACCCCAACTAATCCCCCTGTCCTTGGTCTCGCGCGAATTCCCCAGGGGAAGACTGGTCTGCCGACCTTACTTCCCCTGGGGGCCGCATCGCGCAATAACCACTCCACGCTGTTAGTTTAGCGTAAAAGGCCATTTATTAGGACAGGGTTGAACAACATATACACAACATCAATAACCCCCAACAATCCCAAACCTCATGTCTCTCATTCCTCCATTCACTCCCACACTCCAATTACTCATTCCCACATCACCCAGCAACCTCTTCACTTATCCCAGTCGCTTCCTCAATTCTCTTTCAACCACCTCCATCATCTCCAGCCATCGCACTCCTGCATGACGCATCCCCAGCTTGCACCTGTATCCCCCTCCCCAGAAGGGTGAGTATGCCCGTCATGGACTCCCCCCTCCCAAGTACCGCCAACCAGGAAACCCCCGGAGGGCGGTTACCTGCCCCACGCTTCTCAAGTGCACCTTTCGTCCTCAAATCCGTCGACACCAAATGGACTCATTCCACAATTTACTGATGACATCCCACAATTCCATCATATAATATGCATTACCCATGTACGAAAGGTGCACTCCATCATCGCGAAAGAGAAGGGGCTCCTCGAGCCGTAACCCTGCGTGAGCAATAACTTTGATATCATTGTGACCGCAAAAAACTCTCATGGCCCTATTCAGCTTTCGCCGAGCTCTTTCGACAGCTGCGGGCTTCAGCGCCCCCCGCCAGATCCGGCATGGTACTGTTGGACCCGGCCTCGTGGCGTGGTCCCGAACCCTCCTACCAGACCAAACGGGGGCAACCCCAACCCTTCGGCGCCCCCCCGGGCTTGTACCCCGCTACCCGCACCAGCCTTCGCGACGCGGCCCGTCCGGGCCTCGGTCCCTGCGAAGCCCCAACATCAAGGCGCCAAGACCCGACCCAAGGGGGTCGAGTGGCCACTCCACCGATCCCGGAGGAGGGAAGTTTCAATGGGGCCTCCCGCCGGCCCCCGACACCTGGGCCCGAACGCCGTCCGGCCTCCCGGGGCGATGGCTCCACCTCCCGCTGGGTTTCTGGACTCTCTCATCCCGGCCCCTCCGGCCCCCCAGGCGCGAGGGTCCGGACATCAAAGGGCTCCAGCCATATATCTGGGGCAGCCCACAACCAGGACGGCAGTTGTATCCTGGAGTCCAGAGCCCTGCTGATCGAATCGCGGCTGACCCTACGGAGAAAGACTCATTGCCTGGAACTGAGAACTCGAGCCCTGCTGACTGCGTCGCGGCTCCCCCTTGCTGAGAAGAAGACCCTCACGGAACATCGGAGCCCTGCTGACCTCGTCGCGGCTCCCCCTTGCTGAGAAGAAGACCCTCACGGAACATCGGAGCCCTGCTGACCTCGTCGCAGCTCGACCGCGCTGAAGCAACCACCGGAGCCCTGCTGACCTCGTCGTGGGCTGATACTGAGACTGTCCCGCTACCCCCGTACCTAACCAAACCCTGAGACTCTTTTGGATCCCTTGATCCACCTGTAAATATTGCCACGGAGACCTACCCGTAATTCTGATAAACGACTTGTGAGCCTTGATACCCTGGTTGTGTCCCTTTGTGGTGGGAGGGGATTACCTGGCTGTACGATCCTAGGAGAAGGACCTCGCCCAGGAGGCTTCTCAGCGGCGCTCGGCTGCATCCTTACGGAACGGTGCCTCTCGGGGTGGTCAGTCCGACACCATCTGACTCCCCGGAGGTCGCCCTTCTAACATTGGTGGCCAGCGGTGCGATCTGAGCCCGACGCAAATCATACAGCGAGTAACTCACCCACTACCTACCCAGACACAGAGTAACTGTGAGCAACCAAGAGACCACCCTAACCGCGGAGTTCCAACAAGAGCGGTTGGAGGAATATACCCATAAGGAACTAAAACAGTTTTGTAAAGTTCAAGGCATCGCGACCACCGGATTAAACACAAAAGAAGACCTGCAGAAAGCCCTAAGGGCCTGGGTAGAGCCCGAAGCGGCTTCCCCCAAAACCGAAGAAAACCCGGTGCCAAGCGTGCACCAGCAACCAGCCGCAGCCCCAGCAGATGGGAGAAGAACTAGCATGGAGACCGGCCTCTCCCCGGAAGAGATGCGAGAACGGGAGAGGGTCGGGACCCACGAGTTAGAGCTCGCCCGACTCCGCCTGAACGGCGAACTCCTACTAGCAGAAAAGAAATTGGCCCTAGAGCAACTACGGTTGCAAGAAGAAATAGAGGGAAAAAAACGGCACCGAGAACTGGAAGAGAGGAGGCTAACCCTCGAGCATGAGTGGGGCCTTAAAGAAGTTGAAATTAAGTCCAAAAATGGAGAGACCGGCGCCCCCGGAAACAGGGACAACCCTCCGCCGGCCGAGGCGAAGGTACATATCCCCAAAGATGTCGTCAAAGAGCACTACAAGAACGACGACATCCAACAATGGTTCAAGGCCTATGAGGTAGCCATGACCGCCCCTCCGAAAAGGACGGCTCCGTAGAGAGAGTCATCCTCTCCACCACCCTGACTGCGGAGCAGCGCCAAGAGTGTCAAAGACTGCTGCATCACTTCGCTGCTCTCTTCTCCCTCACTCCCGGAGTCACCCGATGGTGCGTCCACGACGTCGACACCGGGGACAGCCCCCCCGTGCGACACCGAGCCTACCGAGTCCCCGACCGGGTGCGGGCCTGCATCCACGCCGAGGTCTCCAAGATGTTGGCCCTGGGGGTCATCGAGCCCTCCGACAGTCCCTGGGCCAGCCCTGTGGTCCTGGTGCCGAAAGCTGCCGCCCCGGGCACCACCCCGGAGCTCCGGTTTTGCGTGGACTACCGGGGATTAAATGCCGTCACCAAAACCGATGCCCATCCCATTCCTCGGGCAGATGAACTGATCGACCGCCTAGGAGCAGCCCGCTACCTTAGCACCCTTGACCTCACCGCCGGATACTGGCAGATCAGACTCACCCCGGGCGCCCAAGAGCGTTCTGCTTTCTCCACCCCCGATGGCCACTACCACTTCCGAGTGATGCCCTTCGGCATGAAGAATGCCCCGGCGACCTTCCAAAGACTAGTGAACAAGGTACTGGCCGGCCTAGAAGCGTTCAGCGCCGCCTACCTGGACGATATTGTGGTGTTCAGCAGCCACTGGGCCGAACACCTGAGGCACCTCTGGGAGGTTCTGACCGCCCTCCAAAGGGCCAGGCTCACAATAAAAGCCAGCAAATGTCAGATAGGCCAAGGATCCGAAACCTATCTGGGACATCAAGTGGGGAGTGGCCATGTGGCTCCCCTCCAGCCCAAGATCGACGCCATCATGGCCTGGGAGCCCCCAGCCACCCAAACCGCTGTGAGGGCCTTCCTGGGACTCACGGGCTATTACAGGCGGTTCATTAAGAACTACGGAAGCATTGTGGGCCCCCTCACGGAGCTCACCTCAAAGAAGCAACCAAAGAAGGTGCACTGGACGCCCCTCTGTCAGGTGGCCTTCGAGACCCTCAAGACAGCGATGTGTACCGCCCCCGTGCTACAAGCTCCCGACTACAGCAGAGAGTTCGTGGTACAGACTGATGCCTCGGAATACGAAGTCGGGGCTGTCTTGTCCCAAGTGAACTCTGAGGGGATTGACCAGCCGGTGGCCTTCATCAGCCGGCGCCTGCTGCCCCGGGAACAAAGATGGAGCACCATTGAACGAGAGGCCTTCGCCGTGGTGTGGGCCCTCAAGAAGCTCCGGCCCTACCTCTTCGGCACCCACTTCCGGGTCCAAACCGACCACCGGCCCTTGCGGTGGTTAATGCAGATGAGAGGCGAGAACCCGAAGTTGTTGCGATGGTCCATCTCTCTGCAGGGGATGGACTTCACTGTAGACCATCGGCCCGGCAACGACCACGCCAACGCCGACGGCCTATCCCGCTTCTTCCGCCTCGGCGAGGATAACACCCAAGAAGATGAGTGACTCTCCCTGCCTTCCGCTGGGGGGGACGCCTGTTGGACCCGGCCTCGTGGCGTGCTCCCGAACCCTCCTACCAGACCAAACGGGGGAAACCCCAACCCTTCAGGGCCCCCCTGAGCTTGTACCCCGCACCAGCCTTCGCGACGCGGCCCGCCCGGGCCTCGGTCCCTGCGAAGCCCCAACATCAAGGCGCCAAGACCCGACCCAAGGGGGTCGAGTGGCCACTCCACCGATCCCGGAGGAGGGGAGTTTCGATGGGGCCTCCCACCGGCCCCCGACACCTGGGCCCGAACGCCCTCCGGCCTCCCGGGGCGATGGCTCCACCTCCCGCTGGGTGTCTGGACTCTCTCATCCCGGCCCCTCCGGCCCCCCAGGCGCGAGGGTCCGGACATCAAAGGGCTCCAGCCATATATCTGGGGCAGCCCACAACCAGGACGGCAGTTGTATCCTGGAGTCCAGAGCCCTGCTGATCGAATCGCGGCTGATCCTACGGAGAAAGACTCATTGCCTGGAACTGAGAACTCGAGCCCTGCTGACTGCGTCGCGGCTCCCCCTTGCTGAGAAGAAGACCCTCACGGAACATCGGAGCCCTGCTGACCTCGTCGCGGTTCCCTTTGCTGAGAAGAAGACCCTCACGGAACATCGGAGCCCTGCTGACCTCGTCACGGCTCGACGTCGCTGAAGCAGCAACCGGAGCCCTGATGACCTCGTCGCGGGCTGATACTGAGACTGTCCCGCTACCCCCGTACCTAACCAAACCCTGAGACTCTTTTGGATCCCTTGATCCACCTGTAAATATTGCCACGGAGACCTACCCATAATTCTGATAAACGACTTGTGAGCCTTGATACCCTGGTTGTGTCCCTTTGTGGTGGGAGGGGATTACTTGGCTGTACGATCCTAGGAGAAGGACCTCGCCCAGGAGGCTTCTCAGCGGCGCTCGGCTGCATCTTTACGGAACGGTGCCTCTCGGGGTGGTCAGTCCGACACCATCTGACTCCCCGGAGGTCGCCCTTCTAACAGATACAAATTCAGTCCAAACGAATACAGACGCCAGCCAGATTGCTTCGCATTGCTTCCAAGTCCAGTTGCATCAAATGTAAAAGAGACACTCCTGATTGTTTCACCAAGTCATTTTCCCCCAGGTGGATAACAAGCATGTCCGGGCAACCCCTCTGCGACACCTTTTTCGTCAGCCAGGGCAACAAGGCTCCCCAGCGCATCCCACTCTTGCCCCACCAGTGTCCCTCATGGTGACTGCTCCGCAGGCCAAGGCTACGACCGTACACCTGCCTGTCCGCATATTTTGATGCCCAATGAACAAAGGAATGTCCAACAATCCAGGTAACCGTCTTAGCTCCTGGACCCCCAAAGCAACCTACGAAAGAAAAAGAGATTAGTACCAACGAAACAACCCCCAACGCACCAGCAACCCTGAAGCCCACCCTAACGCGCACAGCAGTCATCATTCGCGTACATAGCGCTCACAACGAGACCTCCACCTCCCAATCCGCCTGATCGTATCCCAGGACCACCCCAGCCGTGCTGCTGCCGTCGCCGCGCCAATCCGAAAAGAATGCATCCCATACTTTGCCGGGTCCCTGCCCACTCGTCTCAAAGCCATCCGCAACACTGCCAACATCTGAAACGCCGTCACCCGCCTCCGAGAGGTATGGCAAAAAATTTCCCCTACCAGCATTCGTGCCTGCTGACAAAACACCTTCCACTCCCGTACCGGGCAAGCCCCTGCCCAACCACTCTCACACAGACACACCCATGTGCCTCTTCCCCCCTGGTCCGTCCTGGAATGCCCCAACCAAATACCCAAACGAAGCCCATCCAATCTCACATCCTCAAACCGACTGCCAGCTGCACCCCTGGCCCCAAGTAATTCAGACAGCCGAAAAGCCCCAAAAAACATCCAAATCATGCATAAGCGGAACAAAGCCAACTCGAAAACATCGTAACAACACTGCGGCAACTCAGCCAACAACTCAACCAACAAATCAAACGTTATTGCCTCCCTCAACACCCCTCCCCCAACTACCCCCCTCTCTTTCCCCCAGCCCTTTAACATTCTGCTCCACAATTCCATCATGCTGTAGAAGGAAATCCCCACCAGTTTCCCTGCAATCGTAACCTGCGACAAACCTCTGTCCATGGAGTCCAAAACAAAGCGCACCACTCCTTGTTCACAACTGTGCCGGGACATGCGCCAGTTCCCCCTAGACCACCCCAGAAACGCGCCGAACTCAGACCATGCCAAACGGTAGGAGCGCCTTGCGGAATCAGCTATAGATTTCTCCACCAGACCCACTACTCTCACTCCCCCCAGGACCAGATACCCTCCGGCACCTTGGTCTTGCAAGCCTCCGCTCCCGGTGCCAGGCTCCTGCATCCGCAATGTCATTGCTAGCGCCTGGAACATGTCGCGCGCGAAACAGCACATTGAATCGCAAACATAGCAGAATAAAACTTCGCAGCAGGCGCAGCACTCGCAGGTCCCTTTCTTTCTGGTGGTTTACCAGGTCCACCACCGTCCTGTTGTTCCCATGAAACAGGACCGATCTGTTCTGAAACTCCCTGCCCCATACCTCCAGAGCAACCAGCAAAGGAAAAAATTCCAGGAACACTATGCTCCTACCCTGCTGTAACCACTTCTCCGGCCACTGCTCTGCGCACCACCTCCCGTCCCAGAAAACACCGAACCCCTTAGCACCAGCCGCATCTGAAAAAATCTGCACCTGCCATACCATTTTGTCATCCACAAAGTCCAAAGACACACCATTGAAATCGGTCAAAAAACAATGCCAAATCCTCAAATCTGCCCGCACTCCCATCGAGATTCTGACTCTGTGATGGGGGAGCACCGCCCCAGACATAGCCATGCCCAGACGACAGCAAAAGGTCATGCAAAATTCAACAAACCCAACAGCCGCTGCACCGTCTGCAAATCAATTCTCTGCTCCCCCATCACGTGTAGCAAAAAGTCCTGCATCTCCGCCACCTTCTGCGCTGGTAAACGTGCCGCCCATGCCACGGAGTCTAATTTGATACCCAAGAATATCAAACAACAGCCGTCTTCTCCGGCGGCAATGGGACCCCAAAATCACGGGCCAGTCGCTGAAACTGCCTCAGAGCCCTCTCGCATTCCCCCATCTGACCCCTTCCCACAAACAAAAAATCGTCCAACTAGTGAGACACCAGTCGGTGCCCACTCCTGTCCGTGAAGGCCCATTGGAGAAAGGAACTGAAAGTTTCATATAGAGCACATGAGATCGCGCAGCCCATGGGCAAGACCTTATCCACAAAGATTGTCCCCCCAAATTGCACTCCCAACAAGGAGAAGTCCGCCGGGTGAATAGGAAGGAGGCGAAATGCCGATTTGATGTCACACTTAGCCATCTCCGCCCCCCGGCTGCAAGCCTGCACCAAACCGATCGCATCGTCCACTGACGCATACAGCACCTTGGAATCCTCCACCGCAATGAAATCATTCACTGACGCCCCCTCCGGCCAAGACAAATGATGGATCAATCTAAACTCCCCTTGCTCCTTCTTAGGCACCACCCCCAGCGGGGAGACAATGAGATCCGGCAGTGGCCATGTGTCAAAAGGACCCGCGATCCTGCCCTCCAGTACCTCCTTCCTCAATTTGGCCTCCACCACCCCTGACAATTCCTTCGCTGACCTCAAATTCTCCGCCCATCGCCGCTCTCGAGGGCCCTGATAACCCACATGAAACCCTTCCGCAAAACCCCAATGAATTTTCAACGCCGCCTCCCTATCAGGGTATAGAGAGAGCCAAGGACCCATTGCCTCCACATCAACCGGCGTAGGAGCCCTTAGGCCCGGCCTGTCCCTGCCCCTTGGTGATTTGCTACTGCTCGGATGGTGTGGCCAGCGTGAAACATTGCGTGACAGGATGGCGTCCGCCGCACTTGGAGCACTCGTGTTTGAATTTGCAAGGGTGCCGCGTGCAGAATCCTTTATTGAAATTCCAACAGGCCCCTGTGTTAACCCCCCAAGGTTTAGGTGACTGTCCCGTAGTACCTGCGGGAACGGTCTAAACTCCCGCCCCGCCTGAAACACTTTGCCCCCCCGCCCCAGACTGGGCGGGACGCGGCTGAAACGGCAGATAAGAAACCGGAAGCCCACTGGCCGTGTGTGTAGATACCGCCGCCTGGGTGGAGGACATCCATTGAACCCACAGCTCCTGATCCACCTCCCCCCTAGGCTTGTCCGGGTTAACGCTGATCCTAGCCCTGAACTCCTCGTCGTAACTGAGCCATGCAAAGCCACCGAAATGAATCTGGGCTTTGCGGATAATACAAAAAGGAACAAAATGGGGAGTAGAGAAGTACCACTCAACATGAGTAGTGGAGGTGGATACATCCTCCCGAAGTTAAGTTTTTAAAAATTATGATCGAGCCACAGGTGTGTATGTACGTCAGGTCCTCCCAGATTAAGTATGTATCCCCACAATGGTGGAAAGTACACACTTGTTGTTTAAATACCCCTGCCACACCAAAAGGGCCCTTGGTGTCATGCTTCATCATAGGGGTCTTCCCGCCCCTCTACGGGACGGGGCGTGCTGTGACCTACGTTTGCGTGGGATCACTATTGTTGTGAGACAACTATGTGTTGTGTAGGGATGTGAAAGGAAGGGTCAGGAGTGGATGGGAGAGTGAATTAAAAAATACCTGGCTCGATGGTCTAAAAACTTTAATATACCTTAGAGCTGGTATCACTAAAAGGTGGGGGAGGAGGTGTGTATGCCTCAGTGAACTATGCCTCCTATATCTGCTGACATGTTTCGAAGCTTCCCAAGCTTCTTCTTCAGGACCTTAAGGATCCCTTCCTATACTCACAGTGATGTGTTATATAGTCATAAATGTAAGGTGTAAGAAAAATACTGCAGGAGAAATTACTGCATGTAGTTATGAAGCCTCAATGGGTCTTTGTAGTCGTTAACCTGTAAAAAAACAACAGACGGGGAAAGAAAGAACATACTTTATAAGCTTAATACTTAGTCCATTGTGAGCATTGGTGACCTGTAAAAAATGGTGATATAAGCTTCCATTAAAATTAGTTTTAGTGCAATGAAGTGTCCTGGCGTGAAAAAATAGATAAAGGACGATGACAAAAGACAAACACACACAGAACATGAAGCACACACTCTATTAAAATGGACTTCGGTTGTTGAGCCCATAGAATTCATAAAAGGGCATAAGCCTGTGTTGTAGCGCTATGTTGGTGGCAAAGCAACAGTAAACAACCTACTTGAAATTTGTAAGGTTAATGCACCATGAGCCTTTGAACGGGTGGAGGGAGTGCCTGATAGGCTATCTAAGAAAGAAAACACGTTTTTACCAGAGAGGATTATTCGGTAGTCCATGGAGATATCCTCGCTAAAATGAAGTTCCTATCGGCTGCGAATAATATCCATATACTTCAGCAGTGCTATGACCCTATCCAGGTGCTTCTCACAATATATGCTAGCGTAGATCAAAAACGCCAACGTCCTGGCACGGTTGCGAGCGGATGTAAAGCACTGGAGGTCCTTGCCGCTGTCACTAGTGGGACGTGCAGCTCTCTTTAAGATGTTGGCTCTCCCACGGTTCTTATATATTCTTCAGAACTGCCTGAACCGTGTTCCAGATGCATATTTCGCAGCGGTGGAGAGTGAGGTCCGTACACTGCTGTGGGATGGCAGAACCCCACGTGTGTCACTGAAAAAGTTAACCAGGGGGTGGTATGATGGTGGCATAGCCCTTCCAGACCTTAAACTATACTACTGGGCTTCGCAACTGGTGGTGGTGAATCACTGGAAATACCACTCTCCCAATGACCTGGCATATGGGCTGGACAGCTACCAAACTGAACGCGCCGGCTACCTGGGTGCACTGTACTCCAAAGTCAAGAAGCAGAGGTTTATTGGGCCCACTTCTCACACGATAGATATCTGGCACCAGGCAAGCTCTCGTCTGGGTTGGGCAAATACACTTACAAAAGCGACACCATTGTGGCAAGCCCAGGGACTGGGTACCCTGTGTCACCAACCGGGGTTCGACAAGTGGGACACCATCGGAATCTCAGTAGTGGGGGATTTGATCAAAAAGGGTTCCATCCTTAGCTTCGAGGAACTTTAGGGGAGCTACCACATGGCACAAGGGGAACTGGGCCGCTATTTGCAGATCAGACACGCCCTCCTGACGGCTTTCACAAACCTCAAAGACATACCAGAATCGTCACCCTTAGAGGACCGGTTGTTAGATGGGCCACTGCACTCGAAGGCCATATCCCTAACATATAAAACATGATGTAATAACTTGCCCAACACTTTCGAGAAACTTAGAGAGAAGTGGCAAAGCGACTTGGGGCCCATTGAGGAGGGAGAATGGCAGGAGGCATTGATGTCCCCTAGAGACGCGGCTATCACCCTCCGCTTCTGACTGATCAACTCAGGATCCTACATAGGTCCTATATGACTGGGGTCGTCCTGGCCAAAATAGGCGCTAAGGCGGACGCGCTTTGTCTTAGGGGGTGCAAACAAACGGCCACCTTTTTCCACATGATCTGGGAATACCCTGCTGTGAAGCCGCTATGGGAGGGAGCCACAACCATAATTCAGACTGCACTGGGGAAAAAGTTACTCCTCATACCTCAGCTGGGTTTACTTAATATATGGGCGGCTACAGACCTCACGGAAATTGAGCAACAGATGACGACACTAGCATATACCCTGGTTAAGCGTGAGATAGCACGAAATTGGGGGGTTGCAGAACTTGATAGGTGTATGGTGGCGGAAAAGGAAGTATTCATAACACGTGGCTGCCCCAAAAAGTGGGATAAGAAATGGAAGGCATGGAATAGCTAACGGGGAAATATATGCATACCACCAGTAGTGGAATTAAAAATGCGAAGAAATGAACTCAGGGATGTGCTGCAATTGTAACTGTAACCCATTATCCCCACCTATATGTATTATGGTCAGCAACTGTATTGACAAGGTATGATGTACATGACTGTTACCAACTTCAATAAAAAGAATTTAAAAAAAAAAAAACGCCGTCGTCCAATTCTCCATGTTCACCGGCACTCTCGCCCGCCTAGTTAACTCCCATGCCTTTCGAACCCTCCTTAGCCTGAATCTCCCAGTGCAAGAGCTTGAAAACATCCACGTATTCATGTTTCCAGATCCTAGACCTCATTTTTTCCGATAAATGGGACCCCAAAGGCATAGCCAAGCCCATGTACGGCAACTTTTTACGATGCTTATCCCCTGATTCCTCCTTCCCCTCCAGTTCCCCCGGTTTGTCAGTCTGAACACCGGCCCCCACCAGCTGTTTCACCCCCCTGCCGTCTCCGCCACCTTGGCCGGCGCTCCCACCTCCCGCACGGAACCATCCCCAACACCCACCGACCGACAGGCCTTCTTCCGTCCCCCTCTACCCCCGTCCTCCCACGCATCCCACCAGGCACCCTCACCTGTAAGCTTCACTGGCAGCGCACGCTCCTGTCCGCCTGCCACAAACGACTTCAGGGTGTCCTTCCGGGTCCCACTACAGCTGGCCTTCGTCGCCTGCAAAACACCAATCTGTTCCGTTACCGCCTTCTCCCGTCCCCCAGACACCTCTCGCACCTCACCATCCTCCAACTTCTCACTGTCAGAATCATAGTCCAATTGTTCCTCATACACCTCCTCCACAGGCACCTTCCACACCTCACTCACCACTCTCTTTGCACCTTTCCCTTTCATGCCAGGCACAAACTCGCACTCCGGCGCCGATGATGCCCGCTCCCTTGATGGAGGGCAGGCCGCCGCGGACCCCCCTGCTGCTTCACCCCGGCGTTTGGAGGCCGTCTTGTGCCCTGCCGGCCCACCCTTGCCTCTACCAACTTCCACCACTGGCTTACACCCCCCCCCCCAGACCGTTGAAGCCTGAGGGGGCCCCAGCGCCATCAGGTCTCTGCATCGTCAAGGCAGTCCCTACCTCATCCACCCATACCCAATGGCCTCGCACCCTAGATTGCCCCTTGCCCTGTCCTCGCCCTGGCGATAAGTCAACCTGCGGCACTGGGGGATAGATCCCCCCTGGCGCACCCTCCTCCGGCCCGTCTCTCTAGCTGCGCACATCACCTGCCACCTGAGCTCAGTCTCCTCAATAATCCACTATTGGTCGCGTATGTGCTCCTCCAACGTCATGTAATCCCACCTGTCTGACCTCCCCCCACCCTCCACTGCACTGGGGCCTGGCCTCCCACCCTTAGAAGGGAGGAGGGCATCGCCTCCTAGCGCCACCTTCACCCCCTGTGCTAACGCCGCCTTCACCGAACCTTTCCCCTTGCCCCTCCTCCCCCCGCTCCCACCTTGTGCCCTCCTGGAGAGGTCAATGGGCTGCTCCCCCCAACCCCCCTCATCCCCCTTCACAGAATCGCTGCATGATAGCTCTAACACAAACTCCTCCCCAGCCTGGACTTCGCCGTCACTCTCCCCCTCCCCCTCCCCCTCCAAGTCACTGGCCTCACTAAGAGCAGCACTGGGACCTTCCCACCCCACCATGTGCCCTTTCACTCTCACACCCGGTGCCTGCAGCTTCCCCCCTTCATTACCTGTCACTGCCTCAACCAGCACGCTCCTTGCGCCGACTGCAGCTCCTCCCCCCGCCGCATTGAGCGCTCCCTCAACGTCCTGCACCCGTGCAGGGAGGCTCAGATGCCGTCCCCCGCGCTTACCGGCCTCTGCCTGCCTCCGCCCACGCACAGCCATACCTGTTCTCTGTGGTGGTGGCTCGTCCTGGCACTCCGCCGCCACACCTGCTGATGCCGACCGGGGCATCCGGGTCATTCCGACCCACGCCTGGTCGAGCACGCTGCCACTTCCACTGCCAATCAGCCTCCGCCGCAGAAGGTCCCTTCACCACGGCCGACAACAGCCCTCCGGCCTAATGCACACCGGGACCCCAGTGGCACAAGATCGCGTTCCCGAAACCCAGCCGACAGACCAGGCCCAACTAGACTACAACTTTAACTTTCCCTAACCCTCCCTAAGGCGCTGGGGACAGGAAGAGGAAGAACTTCCTCTCCTGCCCCCTTTTAACCCCTTCCTAAGACCCCACCCCCTAACCCCAACTAATCCCCCTGTCCTTGGTCTCGCGCGAATTCCCCAGGGGAAGACTGGTCTGCCGACCTTGCTTCCCCTGGGAGCCGCATTGTACTACTGCAATCGAAAGGTAAGGAGCTTCAATAGTATGGGTGCACGCCTCTTTGAGGACCCTGGCCGATGCAGAAAGTGATAGACGTCGTGCCCTTTATCTATTGTTAAGCCTTGAGATCAGGGAGCCGGTCTTCGGGTATATATTTTTGAGAATGGGTTTAGATCTGAGGAAAAGTGAGCCGAAATGGGTGTGCACTGAATAAAACAGTTAGTGTACAAAATTTATTCTAGCTGCGCTGTGACTTAAAAAGAGCACAGACTCTGGAAAAATGGTAATTATAAATGCTGAGTTCCTTTTTAAGGTAAAGATTCTTTAAGAGCTATACCTAACCTGGGAGAAGGGGTGCCATGCCTGGGCCAAATATGGGGGCAGGTTCGGGCCATAATATAGATACTAAATAAAGTCAGTGGGTAGGGTGGATTATGGCGTTCCTCTAAACCTTATAAGGAGGACAATAACATTGGGCTCTGCATGATAATTGTTAACATGGAAATGCAAAACACATGCAAATTAGTAAATAAAAATAATGTGTAGGTTAGATTTATGATAGGAATTAGCTGGGTGGGCAATACCAAATTCAGTTAACTTTAATGTATTTGATTAGAGGTGAGGTTAAGTAAGACAGGAAGCTACATAATGGTTCATGTGTACAACCCCTTATAGGCAAGAGTACCCAGCAAGAAAAAAGAGGACTATTCTATGAAAATGGCTGACTGACTGGCAAACAATAGCAGTCTTCATTGGTAACCTCACTTAGTGGGGTACCCTACACAAGAAACTGTCTCAGTTCTGTGCAGGTTATTGACATATGAGTTGTTCATTAGCTATTTATTTACTGACTGGAGTAAAGACATTTTTTCCTCGTGCTAAGATTAGTATTTTTGCACCTTTTTGTTCTGTTTTTAGGTGCTGTGCCCATTGGTCATGCTTTTACTTGTAAGGGGTTGGCTGTATTACGGAAAAAATGTAACCTCTACAATGATCATTTGATCTAATGAGTATGGGAGTATATTGGGAAGATGTGCCCCAATAATGAAGGTTATGACCTTATTTACAGATCCCCATGGAGTGGTGAGAAGGGATGTGTATGGATATCTTTCTCTTTGGATTGGGTGAACCCCTTTGAGAGTACCAGGAATGCTCTTTTGTAGAAAAATAAAGCTATTTTTCACACCATTACCCAAGAGTTATAGGGGTATTTTAATTAGGTTGGGTGCGTATGAACGAGAAGGTGTTTGTTATTATGTACAATATCACCATGATATAAAAAATGTCTAAGTAGGGGTTTTTAAGAATAATGTGTAGGTATTTTTTCTCTTTGTTTATGCTCTGTATAGATAACAATATTACAGCTGGGCGATATCGGGTTTCCTGAAGAAGGTGGCTGTCAAATACCAGTACCCACCGAAACGCATCGATGCTTTAATAAGAATATTAGTTTTACACTAGATCTTTAAGACATTTGTTAATTGGAGACAAGTCAACAGAAGAGATACTCTTACTTTTTTTAACAAATGATTTGTTACATACTGGTGATTGTTGAATGACATGAGACAACTGCCTAATTTGTTCTCCCGCTTTGTTCTTTGTTTGTCTGAAGAATAGGTTTTTCTGATTTAGGGGTAACTATGTGTGTATTTCTTGATTAAATGTTTTTATGCTTATTTTCAATTGTATGCAACAAACTGTTGTGTTTTCAGAAAAATTTGATATCATTGGTACCATTTTTAATGAATTTATAATAAACTGTAATAGAAATTTTGCTTGTTCTGAGTTAATTTATACTCAACTTTTTAATCTCATTTATGTTTTGATGATATTGTTTTTTATGTGTGAGAGTGAAGAGATTGAATCCACCAAAGAGGATCTTTTTTTTTTTTTACTGTGGTCTATTTGGTGCCCTGCCTCTTTGGTTTACGGGCCCCTCTCTTTTACTGAGACATTTAAGACTTTAGACATTACTTTACATTTGAACTTTGGACTTTATTCTCATGTGGAAATTGGAATGGTTCTCTTTTTAAAGATAGTTGAAAAGTCAGGATATATACTTATATAGATATGTATTTTTATGTATATGTAAATAGAAATAGGCTATAAACTAAGGAAAAATTGTCCCCAAAAAAAACCCAGAAAACCCGAGAAAAAACCGCAGGCCAACCACAATTTGGTGACCCCACTAGATAGCTCACTGCATCCCCAAGTAGGGGTGCCATGTTGGGTCTCCTATATGGTGGCCGATTTACAGACATGTCTGGAGCGAATTATAGCTTCCCATATTAAACCCCTTGTTTCCAAATTAGATAGAATTTCGTCTTTTATAAATAAGTTGGAAGGGGGGATAGTGAAGCCTATAACTGCTAAGGACAAGACATTATCTGTATCTGATAGTTTGAGGGCAGTAACTGATGATAACCGAGCAGTGCAGAACTTAAACCAGGGAACTTCAATAAGTTTTGATAAACACATAAACCCTACGTTTACACTCCCCCCTGTCCCAGTGGCAGCGAGCTCCACCTCCCAGCCCTCAGGGACTCCCTCTGCTAATCTTAGGCCACACTATAAAGAGAACGTGACGCTTCCAAAAATCGTTCCATCTATGGCAAAGACATCGGAGGAGCCTAGGGCTGGTACTTCTCAACTGTGTTCCATTAATCTCCCCCCAGAGGCACAACCCTATGTGGTGGTTCTAGTAGGTGTTCCAACCCTCTCCAAGGGGAAAAAAGAATATGACAGTGATCTGAAAAATAAATGTATCCAATGGCTAAGTAAAAATAGACCTCTCCCCCCAAATTTGACAGGGGAAATTCTGGCGGTGAGAAGAATTGATTGGATTGGAAGGGGTCCCAAAACAGTGGCAGGAGATGTCATAATAATTAATTTTAGGGACCCTGTTGTAGTGGATTATATCTGTAGAATCCCTCCTTGGTGGAATTCTCAGATATTTCCCCTGCATCTGTCTTACTTTTATCCCATCCAAAGCCCAAATTCAACCTATGCACAGAGGCCCCAAGGTGATATAAATTACTTCCTGTTACCCAATAGGACCTGTCAGTGGAAGCCATTCATGGAAGGTATCCTAAATCCCATCCCCCCCCTCCAGACATATGCCCATAGGAATAGGTTCAGCGCCTTAGAGGAGGTAGATTGACTGACCCATGGGGAAACCCCTAGCACGGAACGCATTTATAGTGACCCGAAGGGTGGCTCCGGATCGACGGTGACTACTTCTCTTCAATTCCTTGGCGCTGATTCCTTTTCTAATTATATTGTGAGGACACAAAAGGGAGCTGATGAAATTTCAGTGCAAACTCCCCTAATAGAACAGGGGAAGGAGGTGCATGGCTTAGACAAAAGGAAACAGGGATGTGTGAAGATTCTATCATGGAATATAGCTGGAATAAGGAACAAATTATTGGAGCCAGAGTGGCTTGCCTTTATGATAGACCACGACATTTGCATTATGCAAGAAACTTGGGCCCTGGAAGGGAGTATATGCCATGGTTTTGCGACCTTTGATATCCTTGTGGTATCTTCAGGCAAGGGCCGCCCTTCTGGTGGCCTGTCTATTTGGGTAGGAACACATTTGGGGATTCAAGCTGTTGCACTTGGAACAAACTCTTTAGACATCCAATGTGTCCTACTAATTCTACCAGATAAGTCACAAGTGGCCCTTATAAATATTTATTCCAGACCCACTTCAAATGGAAACGAGTCAAACATTATTACCACTCTTGACCCCTTTATCCAGTCCCTTGACCCCACTATATCGATTATTTTGGCCGGTGATTTTAACTGCCAGTTTGAACCCTTGACTATCCCTCATTGTGATGATTCCAATGAAGTGGACTCGTCGGGATCTATTCCATCCCCTGCGATAGCCCCAGTAAGGCCATGGACCAAGCTTGTTCTACAAATCAAATCCTTCACACTCGCATTGTCCTTATGGGCGTGCAATGGAAGGTTTGACAATCCTTGCTCTGGCCTACCAACATTTAACAGATCCAATAGCACTTCTATCCTAGACTATATTTTAATAGAAGCTAAACACTGGGACAAGCTTAAAGATTTTACTATTGTAAATAGGCAAGACAGCGACCATAATGCCCTGGTTTTATCACTTAAGCCTGGTGCTTTTGGTCTATTCAATATAGATCCAAGTACATTGCTAGCCCCCCTACCATATATCTTGTCTAATAACAGGAGAAGGGTTAAATGGCAAATATGCTTGAGCTCACCAATACGCCTCGCAAAAATTTACCAGACTGCCACCCCACTAATTAGCGAAATGGCGGTCCTTCCCTCGCCTACCCAGGCTGTAGTAATTCATAGGAAACTGACTACGACCCTTGGAGAAATATTTTATCCATTGGCCAGGCCTCGGTGCCCAAGGACTAAAACTCACCCCTGGTACGACTATGCCTGCAAAATTGCAATGAGAGACATGCTTGTTGCAATTAAATCAAAGGTTACTTCTAATATTAGAACACTTAGGTTGGCCTATAAGAAGGAACTGAATAGGGCTTGGTCTGTGCTCGGTGTCACTGCCTGCCCGCCCCGGTCCGACTCGGTATTGGCTACCGTTGAGCGGAGGGCGGGGCAGGTGAGAGCCAGACACGCCTACTGACATTGACGCAGCTGAGCGGTTAGCGCTCTAGTAGCCCTGACGAGAGACTATTTAGCCAGGAGTCGGCCCGAGCGCGCAGCGGTTGCGCGCAGAGGGGCGCCCTTGACGGCGCCAAAGACTAGCCGAAGACCAGCCCGTCTGCGCCCGTCAGCGACAGGACGGGGCTAGGGGCTATGGGGACACCGACGATAATTCAACCTTTGACCACTACAACGAGGATCACATATTCCAGTGGGACGCTACGTCAGCTGGGCGTGAGCCCCATTCGGACATGTGGACTAGGTAATGTGGAGGTGGAAGGCCCCTTCTCCTGCCGCCATTGTCAGACCCAGTTTACCATTGTCAGTCAGAACGCCCATCCTCATGGACCTAGGACGGATTTTTTCCCCTCCGGTAACACTGGTAACAATATTACCAATACTACTACAAGAAGGAAAAATCTATTGTGTAATGTAAGATCTCTACCGAAACATGCTTCTGAGATATGGGACCTAATCTCCACTAGCAATCCAGATCTATGCTTCCTCACGGAAACATGGTTAAAACCCTGCTCAACTCCAGCAATTGCATTAGCCATTCCCTTGGGTTTTAAAATAACTAGATTAGATCGTCCCTCGAAAATAGGCGGAGGAATTGCTATTGTTCACAAACAAGATATTGATTGTTCTATGGTAACTGAGCTATCTACACCGGAAATTGAACTACTAATTTTTAAAATCTCTTCTTCTGAAAAAAACACAGCCACTCAGATGGGTGCCTTAGTATATCGCCCCCCGGGCTCATGTGCAAACTTTTCTAACATTCTACTTGAGTCATTGGCTCCATATATCAGCAATGATAAAGATTTTATTTTACTTGGAGATTTTAACATTCACAGTGAATTAAAAAATTGTAAAGAAGCCCAGTCGGTGTTACAGGACCTTTTGCTTCTGGGGTTATCACAGGTTAACTCTGGGCCCACACACCGGGCAGGACACACATTAGACCTCATATTAGCAAACCATCCTTTAGTTTCATGTCTACCGCCTATTCAAACCGGCTGGTCTGATCATTTTGTTATCGAATTTCATACTTTTCAACATAAATATATTGGTCGTGAATCAGTCTCTCTTCCCTGTAAACGACGTCCTTGGTATAAGGTCAATGAACAAACTTTTAAAGATAATTTTATTAAACCCTCCTACACTGCCTCAGAGGGAATTGATGGTGCCTTAAGGGAATTTGATTTAGCCACTAGGCGAACGATAGACACCATTGCTCCATTGAGACAATTTAAACCACGCCCTGCCAACAAACAAGAGATCTGGTTTTCTGATGAGCTTAGAATTTTAAAACAGACCTCTAGGAAGCTGGAAAAAAGATGGAGAACCTCACATCAGGAGAAGGATAGAAAGCAATACTGGGCTTCTCTATCCATCTATCACAAAGCCATTCGTGGGGCACGTAAAACCCATATAGCATCACAAATTGCTGCGGCAGGGAATTCTTCAAGGGTTCTCTATCAGGTTCTACAGTCTTTTATGAAGCCAGTTGCCTGTGAAAGCTCTGAATCAGTATCTCAACTTCTTTGTGATCAAATTTCGTCCTTCTTTTCTAATAAGATAGACAGGATTTATGAGAATATTGTCAATTCTAACATCGCCTCCACTGCCATGGTCCCCTGTCAGGTCTTTAATGATACTGAACATGTGCCTAATACACAAGTTTTAGACACCTTTCCCTCAATCTCTTCCCCGGACCTATTGGCTTTGATGACCCAGATAAAAAGTGGTAGTCCGGATGACATCATACCTGCCAAACTTATGCCCATCCTTTCTGGACAACTTGGCCCCATGATTCAAGGACTGGTCAACTTATCTCTTGACTTGGGCTCTGTTCCCAAGGATTGGAAGCGTGCGCTGGTAAGGCCCATCAGGAAAAATGCATCTATCCCGTGGACCGAGCTTACCAATTTAAGACCTATCTCACTGCTTCCTTTTCTGGGGAAATTGACAGAAAAACATGTCAATAGACATTTGTCAGGCTTTGTTGAAGATGTGGGTGGCCTGGACTACTCACAATCCGGGTTTAGGCCAAAACACAGTACAGAGTCTACTCTTCTGTCTGTGGTAGACGACCTACATATGCTTCAAGATAGAGGTTACTCTGTAATCTTAGTTTTGCTTGACTTGTCAGCAGCGTTCGACACCGTGTCACATAACATTCTTGTTGACCGGTTGTCGAACATGGGAGTGAAGAACAAAGCCCTTGCCTGGCTGAGAAGCTTTCTTACTGGCCGTACCCAGACTGTCACCATGGGTACTTACCGTTCTAGGGAAGTAGAAATTACGAAAGGGGTGCCACAGGGCTCCTGTCTGAGCCCTACACTTTTTAACATCTATGTGGCACCCCTGGCAAGAGTGATGCGCGAATTTGGTTTTATTCCCGTGTCTTATGCTGACGACACGCAGCTCCTCTTCCCTTTCAAAACCCTCACGACGGAAATTAGGAACTCTTTCTCGGCAGGCATGAAGGCTGTAGGACAATGGATGTCCTCTAATTACCTACAATGCAATGTCAGCAAAACAGAGATTATGTTGTTTGGAGGGGCCAAGATACTGGGGTCCCCCGATTGGTGGCCCCCCGATCTGGGTATGGTTCCTGAACCGAAGCAGGTTGTTAAAAATCTGGGGATACGCCTTGACCAGGATTTAGTGTTAAGGCAACATACCAATTATATCACAGGTGTATGCTTCCACACTATTGGCCTGTTGCGTAAGATTCTTCCTTTGTTGCCGGATTCTTCCAGAAGGACCCTGGTGCAGGCTCTTGTTCTAAATCGGCTGGATTACTGTAATGGCCTGCTCCTCTCAGCAAATGAGGGAGTGTTGGCCAAACTACAGGTGATCCAGAATACAGCAGCTCGACTGGTCCTTAATGCCCCTCCGAGAACAGCTTCTAAACCTCTTTTGGAAAAACTGCATTGGCTGTCAATCCGTCAACGGACTAAGTTTAAAATCTGTTGCCTGATCCACAAAAGTATAAATGGCCAAGGTCCCCTGTACTTGGAAAACAAATTCATTCCCGACACTCCTACCAGGACCTTGAGATCCAGCAATGGTTTTCTGCTGGCAGTGCCCCGTGCCAAAAAAGCTAGACATGGGGGTAAAGCATTGTCAGTCGTGGGACCTACACTGTGGAACAGTCTACCACAAACTTTAAGACTATGTCCCGAACACTTGCAATTCAGGAAACAACTTAAAACTTTGTTGTTTAAAAGTGACATCTAAGCCGGCTCTCCCTGTCTGCTAATGATCAGTTGAAACCCGATCCAAAGTGCAGAGATACTCCATTGGAGTCGATTCTAGCGCTATATAAACCCGCAAATAAATAAATAAAATAAAGAGTGGGAGGAAACCAGATGGGAGGATATGAGACAGGCACTCCTTCTCAAGGACTACAAGAACTTCTGGGATATTGTCTCTCTTTCATCGAGAGGCGAGCAAGAGGAGGGGGTATCCAATATTGCCCCCATGGTATGGGAGGCACATTTCAACGAACTCTATTCCACTCCTGATTCAAGGACCACTGACAATTTGGCCCAGATTTATATACCAGCCCCAGAGATGGTTGTTTTTCCAGATCCCTCCTTACCCCAGAGTCATTTGCGACCAGGGACGAGCCCATATGATTTAACAGATGGAAATGGGGTCGATCACTATTCTGATTACATTTCCCTAAAAGAAGTTGAATCTGCAATCAAGGGTCTACCCTTAAACAAAGCGCCAGGTCTTGATAAGATTCCTGGGGACCTTTTCCGTTCCGAACCTAAAATCTGGGCACCATACCTGACCGTCTTCTTTAATGCGGTCTTGCAAGGTTCAGCGCTGCCAGAGACATGGCTTGGAGCCGAGATTGTTCCAATATTTAAGAAGGGCTGTCCACTTACTCCATCCAACTATAGACCCATCAGTTTATTGGATACTACCCAAAAACTGATGGGTAGAATACTTCTTAATAGAGTACTTGATTGGATGGAAATGAATAAAATTCTGACGCCTTTGCAAGCTGGCTTTCGAACAGGAATTTCTACCCTTGACCAGATCTTTCGGCTCCAGGTCCTTTATTGGAAAACCACAAGAGTGGAGGGTGGCAGCCTCTATCTCATTTTTGTGGACCTGCGAGCCGCTTTTGATCTGGTCCCTAGGGAGAAACTATGGTCGGTCCTGAGGGAACTTGGTCTACCAATGTTTCTTCTCGACGCCCTGGTTCGCTTCCACACAGGGAACTTCGCACAGGTGAGGTGCGGGAAGAATGGGGAACTGTCAGCCCGCTTTCCTGTAACTCGCGGGGTTCGACAGGGATGTGTACTGGCCCCCACACTGTTCAGTTTATATGTAAACGGACTGATTAATGAACTAAATAACATTAAGGATAGTGATGCACCGTTTTTGGCTTCTGGCAGGGTGCCCGCTTTGATGTTCACTGACGACACAGTGCTGTTGTCGCGGACATCTACGGGTATCCAGCGGGTCTTGGACGGCTTCATGATCTTCTGTGCCTCGAGGGAACTGGAGATTAATTTGGGGAAAACTAAGTTCATGATCTTCAGTCCCCCTAGGCGTACCCGTCCAAACCCTACATTAGCTGGGGTCCCCCTAGAAAGAGTCAAGACCCTTACCTATCTGGGAGTCACCTTAACTGAGCACTTTATATGGGATGCTCATGTAGCTAAATCTTCCCTGAGACTCTCGCAGATAGCGGGAGGAATTGGAAAATCTCATAGAACTTCCATATTTAAGCCAATCACCCCTGTGCTGGAAATTTATAAAATTCAGGTGAGGTCAGCGGCTTTATATGCCGCTGAATTGTGGGGCCATACAAATACTTCCAACTTGAAGAAGGTAGAACATGCTTTTATGCGCGGGTTGGTTGGCCTTCCCCAGAGCACTCCCCTAATACCATTACGTTTGGATATGGACCTAGAATCCGTAAGTGATCTGGCGGCCCTACATCCACTACTTTTCTGGAAAAGGCTGTGGTCTGTTCCTGAACTTACAACTTTTAGAAGGGAATTCATAGCGGTATGGAGACAGTTAAATCACAAGGAAATACCATGGCTTCTCCATATCTAGACTTCCCTGTATTTAGTCGGTCTATCCCACCTTTGGGATACTCCGGCTATAAGTTGTATGAGGACTCAGAAGTCAGAGATACGGGCAGCTGTAAGATCTTATAATTCTAAAAAAGTATGCTGCTCTACCTCTCTGGGGAGGCTGACCTCTGAGTTCCTAATGGTAAAAACAGATTCTGCCTTTGAGGCATTCTTGGATTTAATTCAGCCTCCTTTAGCCAGAAAATTATATACTCAGCTGAGGCATGGGTCCTTGCCAATCGGGGCATTAATATCCAGATGGGATAAAACAAAGGAGGGCACTTGTCCAGCCTGTAAAATCTGTCATGAGGACATTATTCACATTATGTTCTTCTGCCCAGTTTACTGTACAATCCGAAAATGCTGGCTTGTCCCCCTGTGCAAAAATTTGGGCCTTAGGCAGTGTGCCAAAGCATGTAGAGTCCTGATGTATGACACTAACCCTCCCATTGTTTATGCTGTTTCCCGCTTTTTACATGGCATGTGGCGGAGAAGGATGAGTTTTAACTGATTGAATGATTTTATCAAGCTCTCAATGATAACTTAATGTTTAATAATTGTCTTAAATCAATTTCTATTTATGGTCTTACTCTTGTACGTGTAAATATTTTATTGTACTTTTATGGTCTGATGACCGAAATAAAGTTATCTTGATGATGAAATAGAAATATATAGACACATATTTTATATGTGTTTTAAGCTACATGTGGTATTTAGGAAAGTGATTCATTGTTTGTATTAAGAACTGCAGATTAGTGGTAATCATTATTATATTTCAGTTGCAGAAAAGGACAACTGGAACTAAGTCTACCAAGCAGTGCATGTCTACAAGGCAAGTCTCAAGGCAAATATCTTGTCAATAGGGAAGAGGGTTCAGTCAATATATAGAGTTACTTAAATATTGTTATGCTTCAGTTTCAGGAACAGCAGCTTCACATCTGAGCTCAGAGAGTGTGTTAAGGTGTGAAGCATTACCTTACAGACAGAATATTAAGAGATCACATCTTGTCTTTAGATATCCACTTGGCCTGAAAACATCAATACTCAGCAGAGTGACGAGTCAGAGTGGTGATATCCTCTGTCTCTGCTTTCTCTCTTATCCCATTCCCTTTTCCTTGTATTGACTATTGGCTAACATATTTTTATTAGGTATGGTTAATTGTGTATACGGTGAAGGGTAGATTCGCGCATACTTACTTTAAATCCAGACTACAAGGCTAGTGCTTTCTGAAAGATTGCCTGCGCCATGAATTATGTCCCTACTCTGTCTCAAATTCTAGATATCATAACCAGATTACAAAAGGGAGTCAGTTCAGTAAAATCGGAGAATAATTCCATTCAGTTAGAATATTTGCAATTAAATCAGAGATCAGTGTTTATGTAAAAAAAATAAAAGAAATTTGCTAGTCAAGAACCATTGCCTCCAAATCGTAAAAATGCAGAACCTTGGTTATTACCGCCTCCATTACGAGACACTAAGGGCATAATTACAACTTTTGTCGATGCCGGGGCAGGCTGTATGCCACTTCCGTGCCCCTGCACCAGCAAGTGTGTCCGCAGCCAGCCCGATTACAACTTAAAAGTAGTTTTGCAGGCAGCACAGCGGTCCCACGGCGGTGCCTCTTTTAAAGGCGGTGGTGCCATTAAAAAAGGCACCGCTATAGAAACGCTGCACAAGTCAGCCAGTCAGTCAAATATACTTTTATTTGATTCGTAAAAAATCATAAAAGGATGGAGAACCATCATGAAACACAATACTTTAAGTGTACATTTTAAAAACTTAAAAAGGACTTAAGGTCGTAACCGTGAATAGGGGGCAACTAATTAAATTAAAATAATGACAAGTATAACAGTACATTTAAAGAATATGTGCTAACAGGTTATTAGTTGGCTACTTGGCTAGGGTCACTTTTTTCCAGTTCTTTTGCCGCGATTTTCCAAAGTTTTATGGTTCTACAGGACAGGGGAATCGATGACCCTCCAAGACACCAAACAAGTTTCCTGCACTGCATGGACTCGAAAGTCCATGCAGTGCAGGAGCTGGTGTGCATGCACACAGGGGGCACATGTTATGCCCCCCGTAAGCATCCACATGCGGAGGAGGCCTGCAGGGCCCCCTTTGTTTCCTCTCCCCCTCAGTTTTCGTGGCAGTGGAACCACCATGAAAACCGATGCAGAGAGCAAACTTGTAATATGCTTGGCAGGACCACGACGGTCCCGCCATGCATATTGTGGTCTCAGGACTGTCGCGCCACCTCCAGGTATGGGCAGTTCCATGGCAGCAGCAGCAGCCTCAGGGCGGTTCGACTGCCCAAGTCGTGATGGGGGGTCGGACCGCCAGTGTGGCGGCAGCTGGACCGCCACTGCAGCGCATTCACATGTTTGGCGGTCCTCGGACTGCTAGACTCGTAATTGGGCCCTAAGTGTTTGATTTATTGCTTGGTGCGTCATCTGCCATCCTGATGGATTACCATCCTGTTGGACTACTCTCTGACATATATATAGATCACAAGCAGGCCAGTGATAAAATAAAACTTCCAAAGTTAGTGTAATTTTTCTTATTTTCATGGTCGAGACCCCCATGTTCGTTGTGACTGACAGAAAAAAATATGTCAGATTATCTGCTCTAAATTGTGCGGGAAGTCTGATTTCCCTACTCCAAATGCCCCTACCCTGTCAAACTACTGGTAAAATGACAGTCAATCCAACTTATAACTGGGTGGATGGACCAAGGGTTTTAAAGATAGGGTACTCCATTTTCTTTGGGGTGGAGTACCCTGTCTGTCACACTCTAAATCGGACACCCCAAGTCTATTTCATATTCCTAACCTACGGTAACTTATATAATACTCTTCGTACCACCTGAGAGATTTTCTGAATATCCAAATAATTGTGTATTACTTTTCAATCAGTGTCAATAGCTTTTTCAATGCAAAACTACAATGTTTTTAGATAATCACACTAAACTAGCTTGTATTTTGTCATATTGTAGTCTAAACACTGCAAATTGGATGATTCCATCAATAGAGAGAAATAATCCATTGTGATCTAATTTTTCTAATTTCTGCGAACAGACGTGGACATTTTTCGACAGAAAATCACGCACTCTTTCGTTGGCTACTGAGTTACCACATTTAAAACAGGGCCATCAATATCTGTTAAGTTATATTGCAACTTTTCATTGTTAAGTTGTTGGGACTGGCTGGCCAGGTGAGAAGCGCAAATTTTTTTTTATCAAGGGATCAGAAGCAAATTGAAGGATGTATTGGCAAAGATGGTAAGTCCTCCTACTAAGTGTGCAGAACACAAAGAATTAGTGGTACAACTTGATGTATCTAAATGTTGTTCATAAAAAATATAAAATACTAGTACCTTGGCCAGGCCTAGGGAAACGTAGAGCTAGAGCAGTCTCCAAACATATGTCACTAAGCAGTGTGGGGCTCTATATCTAAAGAAGAAACAGAAAGAAGACTATGCTTGCATTGTTGAAGGTCATGTGTCAGGTCACTAGATGAAGTAGCCCTGGAGTGACCAAAATACCATCATACAAGGAGGAAATGGAGGGCAGGGCAGTGGCAACTACATACGTGCATGGCAAACACTTCCAGAACACAACAGATAAATTATGCTACACCATAATCCATGGGTCCAGCCATAGCTAGGAACTCGTCCAGGACATTCAAGGCAGAGTTGCATAAAGATCGCCGAAGCGCATTAGGGGGTGTCTGGAAAAAGAGATTGTAACAACTCATTGTTTTTTGCTTTCGTTTGTGCCCGCCTTCCATTCTGTCACCCTATTGGTTTTCTCCCTTCCCCATTTCCCTCAGTCTCTATCCCCTTTGAACTTTTATATTTATTTATAATGTTCCTGCTTAGTTTCAAGCTCAAGGGGAAAGAACACGCTCCATTATATCGACAAAGGGAGTTAGGCAAGGGTGTATCCTGGCCTCCTTCTTGTTTTTAATTTATTCCAACATGTTGGAGGCTTTCTTATTAAATAAGGAACTTGATTTCCCTAAAATTGGCAATAAACCTGTCCTGCTTTTATCTTATGTAGATGAAACGGTTTTATTAGCAAGGACAGCCATGAGCCTGCAGAAATCTCTTGATCCTTTTACCGATTTTATGACTTTGCTTGATCTGAAAGTTAATTTTATTAAATCATATACAATGGTATGCAGACCCAAAACTACTAAGACTAAAATTGTTACTGTGCAGGAGAAGAAGATTGAAAAGGTTAATAACTTTTCATATTTTGGCAATCTTTTTGACAGCCATTTGAAATGGGTTCCGCTCCTAACTCAAAGAGCACAGCAGACAAGCAGGGCGATGGAAAAATTAGTCTGATTTGAGTGTAAATTAGGGAAAAAGCCAGTGAAGGAACTAATTACCCTTTTATAGAGCCAAATGCCTCTCTATTGCCACGTATGGAGCTGTGGTTTGGGGTTACACCAAAACCCAACAGCTTGTTTTAATTGAAAATAAATTCATGAAGAGATTATCGATGCTCGAGACAAGTGCTTCTTCCCTTTTCTGCCACACTGAACTTAGTCTAGAATTTATAGAGGAACGTATAGGCCATGGGTACTCACAAACTTTCTGTCGGGGGCCAAAATTACAGTATGGTTTGTGGCGAGGGCCGCCCCGGTAGGGGGCAGGTCAGTGTGGGGTGGGGCTAAAGTAAAAAAAAATTAAACAGTTTGAAAACAGATGATGCGACAATGCTGTATTCCAAAATCAGATGCACCTACAAAGAGCACATTTTGATAATACATTTTTATTAGCAGAGATTAGCAATCTTAAGAGGCATTGCATAGCTTCATACACACTTTCACCCCAATACCATCACAGTCTCTCTCACTCTCTCTCTCTCTCTCTGTCAGTCAGTCGCTCTCTGTCAGTCTCTCTCTCAGTAAGTCTCTCTCAGTCAGTCTCTCTCTATCAGTCAGTCAGTCTCTCTCTCTCAGTCAGTCAGGGCCTGATTCACAGAACTAACTTAAGACAAAATCCTAAACTTACTACTATTTTCGTATTCACAGAAGGCACTTACTCATTTTGGTATTCACAGAAGACACTTACTCACTTCGGTATTCACAGAAGTTAGGAGTCCTAACTTTAGGACACCTAAATGCCTTCTGTCAATACCGAAAGACTTAAAATTAGGATTTTTCTCAGTTTAGGAGTCCTAAAGTTAGGACTCCTAACTTTACTACTACTAAACTGAGAAAAATCCTAATTTTAAGGCTTTCGGTATTCACAGAAGGCATTTAGGAGTCCTACACTTAAGAGTCATAACTTTACTACTACTAAATAGGGAAACATCCTAATTTTAAGACTTTCGGTATTCACAGAAGGCATTTAGGAGTCCTAACGATACTACTACTAAATTGAGAAAAATCTTAATTTTAAGACTTTCGGTATTCACAGAAGGCATTTAGGAATCCTAAAGTTAGGAGTCCTAACTATACTACTACTAAACTGAGTCAGTCTCTCTCACAGTCAGTCAGTCTCTCTCTCTCTGTCAGTCAGTCTCTCTCTCTCTGCCAGTCAGTCTCTCCTTGTAAGTCAGTCTCTCTCTTTCTGTCAGTCAGTCTCTCTCCCAGTCAGTCAGTCTCTCTCTCTGTCAGTCTCTCTCTCTGTCAGTCAGTCTCTCTCAGTCAGTCTCTCTCTCTCTCTGTCAGTCAGTCTCTCTCTCTCTCTCTGTCAGTCTCTCTCTCTGCCTCTCTCTGTCAGTCAGTCTCTCTCACAGTTAGCCAGTCTCTCTCTCTCATTTAGTCTGTCTCTCTGTCTCAGTGAGTCTCAATCAGTCTCTCTCTCTGTCAGTCAGTTTTTCTTTCTGTCAGTCTCTCTCTCAGTCAGTGTCTCTCTCTCTGTCAGTCTCTCTCTGTCAGTCTCTCTGTCAGTCAGTCTCTTTCTGTCAGTCAGTCTCTCTCTCTCTGTCAGCCAGTCTCTCTCTCTCTGTCAATCTCTCTCTCTGTCAGTCAGTCTCTCTGTCAGTCAGTCTCTCGCTCTCTGTTAGTCTGTCAGTCAGTCTTTCTCTGTCTCTTTCTGTCTGTCAGTCAGTCTCTCTCTGTCAGTCTCTCTCTCTCTGTCAGTCTCTCTCTTAGTCACTCTCTTAGTCAGTCTCTCCCTTAGTCAGTCTCTCTCTTAGTCAGTCTCTCTCTTAGTCTCTCTGTCTGTCAGTCAATCTCTCTCTACCTCAGTCAGTCTCTCTTTATGTCAGTCAGTCAGTCCCTCTCTTAGTCAGTCTCTCAGTCAGTCAGTCTCTCTCTGTCAGCCAGTTTCTCTCTGTCAGCCAGTTTCTCTCAGCCAGTCTCTCTCTCTCTCAGTCAGTCAGTCCCTCTCTCTCTCTGTCAGTCAGTCTCTCTCTGTCAGTCTCTCTCTCTCTCTGTCAGTCTTAGTCACTCTCTTAGTCAGTCTCCCTTTAGTCAGTCTCTCTCTTAGTCTCCCTCTGTCAGTCAGTCGCTCTCTCTGTCAGTCAGTCTCTATGTCAATCTCTCTCTGTCAGTCAGTCTCTCTGTCAGTCAGTCTCACTCTCTGTCAAACTCTCTGTCAGTCTCTCTCTCTGTCAGTCTCTCCCTCTGTCAGTCTCTCTATGTCAGTCAGTCTCTCTTTGTCAGTCAATCTCTCTCTGTCAGTCTCTTTCTCTCTGTCAGTCTCTCTCTCTGTTAGTCTCTCTCTGTGTCAATCTCTCTCTACCTCAGTCAGTCAGTCTCTCTCTACCGCAGTCTGTCAGTCTCTTGCTTTCTGTCAGCCAGTCTCTGTCAGCCAGTCTCTGTCAGCCAGTTTCTCTCTGTCAGTCAGTCAGTCTGTCTCAGTCAGTCAGTCTCTCTCTCTCTGTCAGTCAGTCTCTCTCTCTGCCAGTCTCTCTCTCTGTCGGTCTCTCTTTCTGTCAGTCTATCTCTCCGTCAGTCTCTCTCTCTGTCAGCCTCTCTCTCTCTCTGTCAGTCAGTCTCTCTGTCAGTCAGTCTCTCTCTCTCTGTCAGTCAGTCTGTCAGTCTCTCAGTCAGTCAGTATCTCAGTCAGTCAGTCTCTCTCTCTCTCCATTCTCTGTCTCTCTCTCTCTCCAGTCTCTCTCTGTCTCTCTTCTCTCTCTCTCTCTCTCTCTCTCTCTCTCTCTCAGAGGCCATGGGTACATTACCTAAAAGGTCAGCGGGCCACCAAACAAGGCCACGGGTATAGGCAGTGCCCCATTGCTCTTATGGGCTAAGATATGGACCGTGTGGTGAACAAATGAAGCTCCAGTCCATGTAATATCTTTAAGTATATTTATTCCAGGTTAAGATCTTGAGTAGAGCCCCACCAGGAGCAGCCTTCCTGCTGCTCAGCCCATTCTCCCAACTGACAAACTCCATGCATCCAATATTCCACAGCATCATCCGCACCAACATTTCACACCACACTCACACTGGCTGAGCAGCAGGTACAACACTTCTCCCTTCCTCATGGTAAAAAAAACACAATGCAATGAACCAAGTGAAAAGCACATCCAAGAGAAAATAACATGCACAGAATCTTGAACTGTACCATTGCAAAGACATGAAAATGGTTGAGGGCAAACCAGTAGAATGAAAAGCAAGGAAAACACAGTACAATGGGCTTACAAGTTAACATCCAAAATGCAAGAGAAAAATAGCAATTTGCATGAATGTCAACATAAGGCAAAGCAACAGTAAAACGACAATTCCCACTCACGTACCTACAAAGGAGAAAATAACAAACTGGACAGGTAAATCAATCTATAGACAGAAAGACAACCTTTACACATATCCACTCCCTTTCCACACAAAACTCCCACCTTACCACACAAAACCAAACAAACCTGCAAACTACTACACCACGCACAACCAACCAACCCTTGAAGCCACAAACACAACAGCTGGCCAGGCCGAAAATGTATGTGAGCACACAGGGAACCAAACAACAACGGTGCAGAAGACAACAGACCATAGCAAAACCCATACTCAACCCGGAACAAAGACCCGTGCCATAAGGGAGAGAGGAAAAGGAGGACAAGAAGACAATAAAATGCTCAGCAGCAACGCCAAAGCTGAAGGTGAAGGGAAATTACCTACCAACCACACAAAAGTGGTAAACACGAGTGACTCAAAAACATAGTTAACTCTAACCAACACCAACAAAGGAAGACAAACCTATGTCAACCCACAACCACTAAACAGGGGTAGGCCAGAGAGGTTCTGAAACCAAGAGCCTTCTCACACACGCACTCCCAACAGTGAGAGATACACACACTCCCACAAAAACCAAAAGGGCTCAACAGCAAAACATTGCCCATAAGGGTGACAAACCAATGTCACCCACAACCACAAGAATAGTGGTAGGCGAGGGGCTCAAAACTAAATAGCCTACACATATGCACGTCCCCAACAGTGAGATATACCAACTACCACACAACGATAAGGGGACACCCAGAGTGACTTCACGTATGAAAATCAGCTCACCAACACATTAACAGGTGGTAACACAGAGTGACCAAACACCAAAAGTCACTCACACACACCACCAACAGAGTGACCTACTCAGAACCAACCATACCCACCAAAAAGGTGAGGGAACAAAGAGGCTTAACATTGTAGACAATTCCCCCCACACCAACATACAGCTGTAAACCTAAAAGACAAGCCACACACACACAATACTAATTATGAAGAATTAACATTTTGTCGGTAAACTTCGCAAAAATATAGCACCAAAAAGGGGTTGAAGCAACAAACGACACCCCTTCCATAAAGTTAACCCCAATTAGTGAAGTGTCCCGGAGTTCTCATTTTACAATGATTCATTTCCCAAGAGGGTTAAAACCGTAGACAACAGAAACAAAGATCTTTCATGTTGGGAAAAACAGTCAACATGACAGTTTCTGGAGAAAAGTCATTTTATCAGCTATCCCACAAGACAGCGTAGGCAGAATTCCCAGAAGATATACACCACATTAGCAGATGAAAGCAGGGACGCTTCGGGACAATGTCAGCGCAGCAGCACACATGGAAAGTGTAAAGTTAAGCGTCGAGTCAACAAGTTGCTCACCGGAATGCTAAACGGCTCACCAAAACTCCAAAAACGAGGGGAGACAACATCCACAGGGAAAACAGCAAGAAGATGTCCTCAGCATGAAGTTCCATGAAGATGGATGGTAAAAGAAAATGGCAGCACACAGACTTACGTAGCGCCGGGTGGCTCCAGTCATGTTCTAGCTGCCCAACTGCTTGTGAAGATGTGGTGACGTGCGGCCAAGCAGAACACAGAACAGGCACCTGCTACCACTTTCATGACCTCAAAGAGCTGCGCGTGAGGGACAGCAGAAGCAGAGCACGTGCGACACCCTCACAGCTGCAGACACGCCAACAGCGTCGCTCTCGTGCTGAATTTGAAATTCAAGCGACGCCACGGTGATCATAACGGTAAGCGTGCAGGCACAACATCCAAAAGTATTAATGCTTACCAGAGTACAGTGGCAATGGCATGTTAAAAGAAACACTCCTCCCTTGACTCACTACCCAGCGTGGACCAAAGGAACTCCTCCTTCTTGTAACACTTCCAAACAAGGACTGTGGAGATTCTTTGCTGATGTCAGTGTTGTACTTCCCAACACAGACTCTCGGGAATCATCAGCACTTCAAAAACGGGCTCAGGGGACTCCTCTAACTTGTCACTCTTCCCGGGACGGACTGTGGGGAAAACACTTCTATTTGCTCCTTTGAGACAAAGAGACAGGGGACTCCTTTACTTAGATCATGAACTGTCACTCCTTCTACTCAACGTGCTTGTTGACAGGTACACAGTGGGCTCCTCTACCAAATGTTACTTCACAACGAGGACTCCTCTTACATGTGGAACAGCTTGAATCATCACAGCTCCATTCCTGAAAGAGCTGAACGACACGATGGTTTGAAGGCTTGGCAGGAACTGGCACACAAGGGTTGGGGCCGACCGATGATGTGGTCACTGGTGGGGCTCAGGGTGCCAGCTAGCTGTGCCATACTTAGTTACAGGAGGAGTTTCAGTTACTTTAGGCTCATAATACCAGTTCTTCAAGTTACACACGCAGGTTCTTTTTGATAAAAATTGTCGCCAAAATGTGGTGAACAGATGAAGGTCCAGTCCATGCAATATCTTTAAGTATACTTATTCCAGGTTAAGATCTTGAGTAGAGCCCCACCAGGAGCAGCCTTCCTGCTTCTCAGCCAATTCTCCGAACTGACAAACGCCACGCATCCAACATTCCACAGAAACATCAACACCAACATTCCACACCACAATCACACTGGCTGAACAGCAGGTACAACATACCGCTGATGACCTAATGTTCTCACGTGAATTAGACACTTTTTAAAAAGATTTCCATGGTTTCAATATGTTAAGAGGAAGTTCAATGATATTGGCTTGGAACACTTTTTTGAAAACCCTCAAGGAATTCCTCTAAGTGCTAAAAGTATAATTAAGGAAGTGTATTGTGCTAGGGGGAAATGGCTTACTATGCACAAATACAATGACATAGGAGAGTCCCTTTTTCTTCCATCCCCTGCACAATTGTATCTTTCTTTTTCCATTAAGTCTCAATTTCGGTTTTATTTACATAGGTTCTGTTTATGCACTGGGCACTTTCTACTGGCATTTCCCCACCAAGGAGGGTGGTCAAATAAGCTTACGCTGTGTCCATGTGATAATGCTTCTGTTCAAAGCACTATGCATTTTACATTATTTTGCACACTATATAAATTGGAGAGAACTAGATTTCTGCTTCCATCGTTAAGGAATATTCACCCGTGTTTGTATACTGATGGTTTTAAGTTTTTACAGTCCCTAGCTATGGCTGAAATCTGTATTACAGTAGCTAACTACATAAGAGGCTCTCTTGTGATTAGAAAGTCTTATGAGTAAAATCTGCATAGAGTTTTAGCCTTTTATTGTGAACCCTGTATGTATTGTATTTAAAAAAATGAATCTGTAAACCTTTTTATGGCTCTCTGAGCCGAAATAAAGTTATTCTTGACTTGACAGTTTCCTTTCTTGTAGACTAATTCAGTTCCTGGGCAGAATTTATGGTAAGCGTGGGCTCTGGTCACAGTTCACCTGCACTCCACACAAGGTTAGTCAAATCCTAAATTGCTTTGATCAATTTCCTGTGCATGTTTACTCTATGAACAATTACTACCCTTCTGTAACACTCTTTCTGGTAAAAACTGTAACTAACTGCAGATTCCTTACCTTTTGAATATTCTTCAGGCATCAAACTGGATCCAGAAATTTTCAGCAATACTCCTACACACCGGTAGGTGGTTCCCTGTGGCTCCACACTGACTCCGTTCCTCTCCGGAAATGACATGCAGAGCCTATATACGAGCCACTCCCATGTGCTGACATCAATTGCTTTTGAGAGTGCCCTTTACCCCAGATCCAGAGCCCCAAATGCTAATTGGTGCGACCAGTGTGCAGATTTCTAGTGTTGGGATCTTATTAATGGATAAAGTCCAACCACGGAATAGGGAAAATTGGAGAGTAGGTGGCTAAATAAAGTCTCAACCAGAAAGAGCATTCCCGGAGGTAACTTGTTCAGCTGATAGAGACTTCTAACCACAGATTCCTCACCTTTTGAATAGATAACAAAGCAGTACCTATTTGGAGGCAGGACTGTGGATAGATTCAAACCAGAAAGTCCTGTAGGACAACTGTCCAGACAAAATTGGATTCTGACTGTATGGCAGGATGCCCACGTAGCCACATAGCAAATGTTTAGGACAAGGCGTACACTGCATAACAATGCAGTGGTAGCAGCTTTGGTCCTGGTAGAATGAGCACACAGTCCTTATTGAGGCTGCTTTTTAGCCAGTGCATAACAGATCATCATGCAGAGCATAATCCAGCAGGAGGTGGTTCTCTTCTGGATAGCCTTGGCTTTTTTAGATTCACAGAACCACACCAAGAGCCAATTATCCACCCAATGTTTTTTGGTACGATGCATGTTTAACCTCAGCACTTTATTGGGGTCCAAGCAATGGAGTCTCTCCTCCTCTTTAGGAGGGTGAGGTGAAGCATAGACGCCAGCAATGTGATATTCTGACTGATATGGAATGGCGTCACAACCTTAGGCATGAAAGATGACTGTGTTTGCACAACCAGTTTGTCTGGAAGAAGGTGGTGAACGGCAGGTTGACACAGAGAGCCTGAAGCTCACTCACACGTCTCTTGATGTTATTGTGATGAGGAGCACTGTCTTGAGGGTGAGAAGCTACAAGGAGCAGCTGTGAAGCAACTCAAAGGGAGTGCACATCCTAAACATAATGACCAAGTTAAGGCTCAACTATGGCAAGACAAAGGGGGAGGAAGGAAAAAAATGTTGTAAACCTTTCAACAAGTGTATAAAACTGTAGAATTAAACAATGAAGGCTGATGCAGCATCCTCAAAAAAGCACGAAGAGCCGGAAGATACCCTTTCACTGTGCCCAGAGTCAAACCTTGCCAGGACAGGGACAAAACAAATAACAAAACGTCAGATAACTTTACCAGTTTGAGTCTATCTGCTGAGCACTGCACCAAGCCACAAATTTGTCTCAACAACAGGTGTAAACAGTTTTTGTCAAGGGAAGTCTGGTTGCCAAGATGACACCAGTCCCTCCAGAAGAAGGCCGAAGGTGTTCAGCAGTCGCTACTCAATCTCCAAGCATGAAGATGGAAATTGCGAAGGCCTAGGTGTAGACCCTGCCCTGCTGCTACAACAGCAGATCCTCCCATAGAGGCAGCCTGATCGTAAGACAGATGCTCAAGCCCAAGATTCCTTGATGGCATACTCTCAATGGCCAAGCCAAGGCCACTAGAATGTCTTGGGGCTGATCAGTCCTGATCTTCTTGAGACCTGGTGGCAGGAGTCATATCAGCAGAAAGGCATACGAGTCCTGAGTTCCACTGGAGGAGGAACACATCCCTGAACGAGAGACTCCTTGGAAATGTCAGAGAGAATGAAACGGGTTGGCTACAGTTCTTAAACTGATTATGAAGAAGAAGATAAAAGAATAAAGGATTCAAAATCTAATATGTCTGGTCGATGCTTTGTATTACGAAATATGTAATTTGTGTCACAACATTTAAAGTGTATTTGCTGAACTCTCGCTTGATGTAAAAATTACTAGATTTACACGATGTTGGGTGCTGAACTACTGTGAATGTCCTTGGAAACGCTGGAAGTGCTGACTGCGCATTATCAGTGGTGGCAGATTGAGCCAGGGTTCTCCACATTTGTGAAAAAAAGACCTTGGGCAACCTCCAGGCATAACTGCTGCTCGTGATCCGCTAGATGCCAACAGTTGGGCTTATTCACCCTGGCCTTCACTGAACCTGCCAGGAGGTTCACCACTGGGAAAGGTTTGTGGTGACCAACCATTTCCAGAGGTGCAGGGTATGTGACCTCCACCCTGCCGTGCTTGTTGCAGTACCACATAGTGGTGGTGTTGTCCGTGAGCACCTCGATGGATGGGAAGAAGGCTTACAAAGCCAAGCAGATGGCCCTCCGCTCCAGAGAGTTGATATGGAGAGCTAGACTCCAACCAGAGACCAAGGCCCACCCAGATGGTGACCACAACCCAAAAGCGATGCATCAGTCACCATTGTCAGCTCTGGGTGAGGAAGGGAGATGGGTCTGTTGCTGACCCAACGTGGCCAAGTAACCACCAATGCATTTCTATGCAATCTCCTCCAAAATCTGAATGTGGTTGGAAAGATCTTCTTGATGTTGATCCCACTGAGACTTTAGATCCCACTGCTGAAACTGCATATGCCACCTGGTATGCACGATCAGCGGGATGCAGGATACCATCAATGGCAGCAGTCTCAAAGTCACACTCACTAAAATCCAGGACCATGACTGAAAGATCGGGATCATAGCCTGAATGGCAAAGACTCTCTTTCCTGGGGCAAAATACACAAAACCAAACTGTGTCCAGAATGGCTCAGATGACGGGGAGCATCTGAGAAAGTGTCAGGTTGCACTTCGGCATATTGATAGTGAATCCAAAGATGACAGAAGGTGCGACGTAGTCTGGAGGTGGTTGACAACTGCCTGGGGTGAGCTTGCCTTCAACAGCCAAGCATTGAGGGAGGGGAAGACTGGCACCCATGAGCGCTGAACGTGTGCTGCCACCACTGCCATCACTTTTATGAACACCCGAGGAGTACTGGTGAGACCAAAGGGGAACACAGTGAACTGAGCGTACTGCTGCCCCACCATGAACCGGAAGTAGTGCTGTTGTACCTGCAGGAAGGGTATATGGAAATAGACATCCTGCAGGTTCAACACGACCATCCAGAGTCGACGGCAGAAAAGACCTGGCCAGTTTGAGCATTTTCAAGTTCTCCTTCCAGAGGAAGGTATTGAGAGGGCACAGGTCTAAAATAGGATGAAGGCCTACATTCTTCTTGGGCACCAGAAAGTAGCAGGAATGACAACCATGTCCTACTTTTGGTACAGGCTACCTCTCGAAAGCCCCATTGGCCAAAAGGGATTGCACTTTCTGTCGCAAAATGGAAAGATGGTCTGCCTGGTCTGGGGGGACAGTGGAAAATGCGGCTGCAAGAGAATGAAAGCTAGGGCAAATCCCTGCCGAACGATTTTCTAGACCCACCTGTCTAATGTTGTGGCTTGCTAACCCAGCTAGAATCGTTGGATTTCGCCTCCCTCCAGGTGTCCGCAACCTGTTACGGGCAAGCTAAAGGATTCTGACAGGTGGGGCTGCAGAGAGGGTAGTGGATTGGGTGGCCCATGGTTGGGCCAATGCAGCAGGCAAGATGGGGCAGATGAACCCTCGGAGTGGGATGTGGCTCTGCTCTCCTTGAACCACTCAAGAGTAGAGTCGGCCTGGTCCCCAAACAGGTGAGTTCCTTCAAACAGCATGTACATCAAGGACGATTGGATATTGCCTTAAATAATGCTGGACCTCGACTGGCGGCATTGGTGCCAATGGCTCACCTTATGGAATCAGTGGTGTCCAAGCCACAATGATTGTGAACTTGGCTGCATCACAACCATTCCGTTTTGCTGTGCAAGGACAGGTCGGAGATCTTCAGGAACAGGGGGAAAAACTTGAGCAACCGAATCCCAAAGGGTATGGCAATAGTGCCCCAACAACCAGCTGCCATTTACAGATTGAAGCTCCAGGCTGGGGGATCAAAAGACTCTTTTCCTGAACATCTCCACCCATTATGACTCACTAGCGTGGAAGAAGTTAGGAACATGTTGGGGTCAGTCTTGCCTGCAGACACCTACATCACCAAGCTTACAGTGGGTTGCTGAGATAAAAATGTCGGGTAGCTCGGGGCAGGGCAGTGGCGTTCTGCAATCTGGCAGTTGACTAGAGAGCCAGAGCAAGATTTTGCCCATTCTCCCAACAAGGTATCCGCTAAGGGCATTGTTAAAGGTAAGGCTAGTGACTGTCTTCCATATTAACATTGGTCCTGACCTCCAAGGTTTGGAGGAGGAGGTCAAGGACTTTGACTGCCCTACACATCACAATGGTGTAGGAAGCACTTTCCACAGTGGCAGGACCAGAGAGTTAAAGGAGCCCCGACTCAGGGGAGGTATCACGGCCAATACCCTCCTGCAGGTCGCCATACTAACTCTCCTTGTAATATGGTTGGCCAATGTCATCATCATGGTCATTGTGTGAATCTGTGCCGAACAGTGAAAGCAGGGATTGCGTTTGTCTTTGTTGTGGCAATCATGTGGAGGGAATGGGGCTTCAACAGCACCCGAACACAGCCTAAGTCCAGGTCAGGCTGGTGCCGCCTCGGTACGATAGAAGACAATTGGGTCCTTGTCTTCCAGCACTGATTGAATCGGCTTCTGCATCAATGTACCAGGAATCTATCCTTGGTTCATATGAATGTACTTTGTCAGATGGGAAAGAAAAAATTGTTCGACAACCTTCAGACTCAGGAACTTCAAGGACCCCTGTGGACATCAACCTTTCTGAAACTTAACAAATACCTGTTATTAATTAAAAGATTCCTGAGTAGATCGATCAATCAATCAATCAATCAATCAATCAGGGATTTGTGAAATGCACTACTCACATGTGAGGGCTCAGATCAAGGCAGTTGATGGTTATTAGTTTGCTTTCAGGTCCAATGCATTTTCATACACATGTGATTCATTTGATTTGCTTGTTGTGATTTGATAGAGATTTCACAGTTTAAATTTGATTTTGGGTACAGCCCAGTGTACTTTACATAACCCCAGCTGGGCAGCTAGAACAGTACAATTAAATTATGAATATTGTCAGACTAGTTGTTTGAATGCATATAAATCTTTTAAGAGTTGTTCTACGTTGTATCAGGAAATTCTGTATATCAGATTGTATCCAGAGAGGAGGGGAAATATGGCAGACCCACACTAGACGGTCAAGAGCATCCGACAAAGGAATGAGTCATTTACCGTAAAGGGTGCGCCCGCTCCAACTCTCCTTGCCGCGTTCAAGGCCGCTAGTCTGTGAAGATGGTGTGCGCGGATCACACGGCACCTGAACGGCACCAAGAATGGTGGGATTAGCGGAGTTGTGTATTCCCTGAGTGTGCTCGATGCCTGAAGCACATTCCCCAATGTCGGCTGCTGTTGCTGGGCTCCCCCGGTAGAAAGAAGTTGTGTGGGAGCTCCAGCATGGTAGAAAAGCCCTAGCCTGGGCCCACAAGGTAGTTTCAGCACAAGTCTGGAAGACCAGGTCTGAGTTTAGAGCTGGGGAGAGTCAGGACCCTGTGACTACATCTCTGTGGCAGACCAGTCATTCAATAATTCGGGCAGGCTAAGAGTCCCCAGACCTCAGGGTCTGCTTGTGGGGCCAAAGAGGGGCAAACCTTTGACCAGTATAGGTTTGGGAGAAGCCTCTATGGATGAGAGAGATTTGAGTCAGCCCTCAAGGCTCTCCTGCCCGGACTCCTTTCTACAATCACCCCAGAAGTAAGGCCTGGTACAAATTGCTCTCAATCAGCCCCTGCATTACCATTAAAACAAAAGGTACTTGTGCTGGGAAGAGTACAAGGGTCTTAAACCTTAAGACTAAAAGATCTACAACCCAGCCTAATAAGCTGCTATGAGCTGTGGGTTGGAGTAGGAAAAAGACTACTACCCAGATTAAAGTTACTCCTTATCTGAATTCCTTTTTTAACGTTATGGCTTCACCTGTTCCATCACAGAGTGTTGGGACTTTGGAAAATTGGAGTCAGGACGCTGGGTCCCCACAAAGCTCCTCATGTGCCAATAAAATGGATACATCAAGTATGCCAGCTGGCCTAGATATGACTAGCCCAACCCAGTGCAAAGCCTCATATAACTATTAATAATAGATTTGAGCCCTTGCACCCCCTGTTAGGAGTGAGGATGGAGGATAGTTTTGCCAGGGAGAACAACAGGAGAAGGCAACCTCCTCACTAGTCAGCAATGGACTAGATGGAACTGAGACGGGTGAAGAACAGCCAGACGGATCATTGGTGTCAAACTTGCTGGGTCTTCAGACTGAGACTAAGAAAAGATCTGAGGTCTCTGAGGCCAGCCAGACCGGAATTCAAGCCTCTTGTCAGGTCCTGAGCCAAAAGCTAGATGAAGTGGTCGAACAGACTAGAGCACTGGAAGAAGAGGTCAACCAGGCTAGGCAGGACATAAAAAAAACACAATAGGCATTAATACGCTGGTAAAGCAAAACAAGTTTTGAGAGAGGATCTGGAAAGGATCAAAAACCACTCCCGGAAGAATTATCTACATATCCTCAATATCCCAGAGGCATAGGAGAAAGGGGACATGAAGAGCTTCATTATAATGCTCCTTAGAGACACGGTCCTCAAAGATCGGTCTGACGCGAATCTCGAGCATGAAATTCAGAGAGTGCATAGAGACCCATTTAAAAGAAACTTATAGTGTCAAAAGCCCAGGAATGTTTTGGTAAACGTTTGTCTTATGTGGGGAAAGCGCTGATCCTAGGCATCACATTGAAGAATGGCCCCTTTACTAGTAAGGGTTATACCGTTTATATAAGGCCTGAAGTCTGTAAAGTCACAGAACAGCACCAGTGGGATTTGGGCAGGGAAATGGAGGAACTTCATAAGCTGGGTGCGAAGGCGTAATTGCAATTCCATGCACTGCTCTGCATTATGTGGAACAACTAAATGTACAACTACCACACTCTGGAGGATGTTGACTCTTTGATAGAGTCTATCAAAAGAGACGCAAAGCCCTGAGTTAGTATTTCGATGTTCCACTATAGTGGGTTTAGTGTAGGGTAGCGTGGGTTGGGGCGGGGGTTGCACTTTTTAATTTTTTGGTCTTTCTTTTCACTTTTCTATCGGGTGTTCATATGGATTTCAAAGTGCCAATAGTAGAAATGTTCCCCAGGGTGGGGGTTGAGGTTGGGCACTGGGTGGGGAGCATTGAGAAAAAAGTTTTAAAAAATGATTTAGTCCTCATGGCCACTGTGTTCTCCCTAAAACAACTACAGCATGGCTCATAAATTGCATTATCTGGATGGCTGTGAGACTTTTGAGATTAAATGGGGGCAGTCAGAGAGTTATAGGGGAAGATTTATGAGCCCCTTGCGCCACATTTGCGTCACTTTTAACATGGGAAAAGTGACGCAAAAGTGGCGCAAGGGGCTCATAAATCTGCCCCATAGTTTTTAACCTGGAATATTAAATGGCCTCAGGTCTAAGGGGAGTTAGTGATTGGTTCTCCAGCACCTTAAAGATAGCATGGCCCATATTATGATCTGGCAAGAGACTTATTTGACGGCTATCAAGAGTAGAGTCCTTTTCTTAAAACAAAAGTGGATAGAGAATTATGCAGTCTCCGATCAAGCAGAATATTCTTAAGAGGTTGCAATTGTTTTTAAGAAAGGAGCAAGGGTGGAATTGCTGAACTCTAAAACTGACAGCTCAGGTAGGTGGGTCTTGACGTGGATGAGATGTTTTATTTATGATTTCATGCGTGCAGGCTTTTATGGCCCTAATACCCACAATCATCCTACCTTTCGACCCTGAAGTCGAAACTTTTAGGGAATGGTTTAGGGATAGGGATCTCCCTAAGCTTATGGATCTGGGAAAGGATTCCTTAGTGGCTCAGATTACTAAGGCTGAAATTTGGGGACATCTGAAACAAGCTAAGAACGGGAAGGCAGCGGGCCCAGGTGCTATCCCCTCCAAACATTATAAGATATTGAAGGAGGTGATAATAAGTGTTTGGGGGAAATTGTGCAACTCTACTTCTTGGAGAATGGCCAGATACCAGATCCATGGAGTGAAGCCAACTTGGTGCTAATTTTAAAGCCTGCCAAGGATTCTAAGAAGGCTTGTTCATATGGGCCAATATCATTATTAAATGCCAATTATAAGGTATATTTTAGTATCCTTGCTAGCGGATTGGCCAATCTACCACCTCAATTAGTCCACCCTTACCAGAGGGACTTTGTTCCTAAACTGCAGATTTATGAGCTTACTCCACAACTAGTCGGCTCAATTGACATTGTCTCTTCTCATATGGACCCCTTGGCTGTAGCAACAATAGATGCTTCCATGGCTTTTGACAGTGTGTGTTGGGAATATTTTGGGGAGGTTCTATCAGCATTAGATTTTAGCCCAACTTTTATTTCGATCCTCCAGAGATTATACAGAAATTCATCAGTCTGACTTTTAATGAATGGGTCCTTGACTAGGAGGTTTAGAATCTCTAGAGATACGAGGCAGGGGTGCCCTCTTTTGTTCTATATCTATATTGAAACATTCGCCCAGCTACTTAGGAGGAATCGACAGGTAATCAATCCAATTCATCTTACAGGGTTTTAGGAATAAGATAGCACTGTATACTGATGATTTTATAATCTATATGTCGGATCTGGCCAAGACCATCCCAAAAGTAGTGGAACTAGTGAAGGAGTCTGGGTCTTTATCAGGATATTCTCTTACTACAGCAAAGTTGGAGATCATGTGTTGGAATATAACTGACTGGGATAGGAAGGTAAAGAGATTAAGTATCTGGGCATCTCTGTAGTGCACCCCTGGAGACAGTTGTTCCGCATAATTTGGGGAAAGTGGCTAAGGCAATCGATCTGTTGTTCGCCAAGTGGAGAAATCTCCCCCTGACAATTTATGGCCAGGTAAATCTAATTAAAATGTAGATACTCCCTAAATTGACATATCTTTTTAACTGTATCACACTTCCTTTTCCTAAAACTGTCATAGCTAAAATACTGTGGGAGATAACAACTTTTATCTGAGCTTCTGGTGCAGTTAGGCTTTCTTGGAAAAAGTTCAGCTGCAGATTGGAAAAAGGAGGCCTTTTATTGCCTGATTTGAGGCTTTATTGCAATGCTTTTCAATTTAGGAGCTGTAGGATGTTGCTAGGGACCCTGGAGAGTTCAACTTGGGGTAGGATACTAACAGAAATGTCTAATGAGCTGGGAACTACTGGTTTTCTATAGAGGTTTGGGGCCCCCAAATATTTAAAAGTCAGTCTAAAAGTCTTGAAAGTTGCACTCAGTCTTTGGTATAGAGTCAGAAAGACCTTGGCCATCAAATATTATTCTGATTTTTCATCTGTCTGGGACTCCTCCAGCACCCCAGAGTGTCTTTTATACAGCTTCAGCTATCCTCTGAGGAATGCTGGTATAACAACCTGGAGACAATTTTTAACAACCCAGGGCTTATTACCCTGGGAGATACTTAAGATCAGGACAGTTGGTGTTTTATCTAGTTTTAAATATGTGCAGCTCACCTCCTGGTATGCAAGAGGGGATCAGGAAATTGAAGGTGTTTGAGAGGTTGGGTCAAGGTTGCAGGGCATGATGCCTGTAAGCTTCTGGACACAGATGAGGAAAATCTGAAGGTCCCTCATCTGGTCTGGGAAGAGATGATGCCTGGGTCAGAGGTACTGCATCTGTGGCAAGTATCCTTAAAATGACTGTATTATACAGTTAATCCTGGCAATCTAAAAAGGAACCACTTTTTCACCCTCAACAGGATATTTTGGACCACTCAAAGGATTACAAGTTTTGCAAAAAAACAAACTCCTGGATGTAGAAGATGTGGCTTCCCTGAAGCGAACGATGAGCACATGTTTCTTAATTGTCCCTCGATATCCAGCTTCTGGGACATTGTGAGTAAAACTATTATTGGAATTTTGGGAGCCACAATTAAGATACGCTCCACGCCTGTCTTGTTTGGTGTTGATACTGCATCTTATAACCTCCTTCATAGATTTCAGCGGTGCTTATTGCTAGAAGGGAGATCGCCTAGCTCCCATAGACCACTATAAAGAACTGGTTGCAAATAACCTTATGCACCTATAGTCCCCTTTTGGGTTTTTCAAAAAGGGCTGGACTATCAGTTGACCAGACAACAGGCATACTGGAAGGCAGGGAGATTCCTCACAATAGGAGACCTGTTCAGTGATGGCATATTAACTATATTTGAGAGTTTAATAGGGGAGTTTGGGATTGCAATAGGACAATACTTAAGACATTTATTTATATATTCATTTCTTGTTTCATCTGACAGCCTTACAATATATTTTTTTAAATGTGCAATATAACTACAACGCAATAAAAACATGAGCACAGCAATCTATCAATAAATTCATTGGAAACATTAAAATACAAGTACAGTAAAATGCTAAAAATGTGTCTTTTCATCAAAGGCGTACAACCTAGGAAAAAAAGCATGTTTGAATTCTTCAGATACAACTTCGCATTTAGGAAACGCTAATTACCATCAACTGCAAGTTGATGGTAATTTGAGAAAACTTTGAAAAATGCACTCGCAAATTGCACATGCAATTTCCATTCATTCCTATGGGCCTCTAGGCCCTTAGGAATGAATGGGAAGCTATTCCTTAACTACGAATCGCAATTTGCTATTCACAAATAAGGAATATGTAGGAATCGCTAATATTTTAGAGCAAACCTACATGCATAGGCAATTGCGATTCCTTAATAATCGCAATTAAGGAAGCGCAATTGCCTACCTTGATGCATGTGCCCCTAAAAGTGCAGAGCATAAAAGTAGTGCAAAATTGCGCAACGTATTCATAAAATAACATGTGTTCCATTAAGGGAAACAACTAGGTTCATAGAGCCTACCTACTTAAACACTATCCTAGAGTGGAGGGCAACTCTCTCAGACAGGGCAATGTAACCCATAAATATGACGCTACGGAGGTGGCCACATTCATATCATCTGGTGTAATACATAGCACTATTACTGGTTTAACACATCTGACCCCATAGTATTTAGAAAGGGGGAAGAGCCACCTCTGCCGGGCGGCTACATGTTTTTTACAAAACAGTATAACATGGGTTAGATTGTCCAGACCACCAACGCTACAATCACAGCAATTGTATCTACCATCAATATGTGTTACGTATAAGGAAATCCCTGGTTGGGAGCATACCTAGCCAGAATCTTGAGAACAATGTTCGCTTTAATTCAGGGTATAGCATGCCTAGATATTCTGGACATGAAAGGCCATAGATGTTACTGAAATAATTGCTCATAAGCATTTTTTTATCTGCATGTATTTATGAAACCGTTTTTTAATCGAATTTGTCTAATACTACCAGGAGCTTCCCACAAAGACATCAACTGTAGTTCCTTTAACAGTTTTTGTAAATGTGACGACAATGTATGCCCTCGGCAGGAACAGCTAGCTGGGACTTCCTCTAGGGTTTCTAAATAAACTGTGGTCTTAGGGTTTCTTCCCAGTATAACCCAAAACAGAATTGGCCAGAGAGCGATAGTTTCTGATATTGGAATAAAGTTAATCTCTGCATACAGTGCCGCTAGAGGGGTACCTGGCCCAAGCCCCAGCAAATTATTCTCAACTACTTTGAGTGAGCGGACATTCCCAAACCCCCATAGTTCTGCACTATACAATGCGGCCGCCACTGCCTTTTGCTTATATATTTGTAAAATAACACTGATACTTCTGGCACCAGCCTTTTGTTCAAACTTTAAAACAGCTCCAGCCAATTGTCTCAAAACTAGCATAGCCTTCTGTATTTGGCTGCCCCATTGCAAATTCTTTGTCAATCAAATTCCTAAATAGTCAAAATGCCTGACAGTATCCAGGGGAATACATTCAACCGAAGGCTTTTGCCTAAAACGGGGGAGGGCCTCAATACCATACACTTTGTTTTTCTACAATTGATGGTTAATGACTTCTTGTCACAATACTCCACAAAACTTGTTAATAGCCTCTGGGCGGTGTTTTCTGTTTGTGGCATCAATACTGCGTAATCCGCATATAATAACATTGCCACCAGTTTACCGGCTACAGGTAGAATATCTATGGGGTCTTCCATTAAATAGTCAGCTGCATCATTTAAAAAAAGGCTAAATAGCAAGGGAGCCTACACGCACCCATGCCGGACACCTTTTTCAACTGGGAAGGGTACAGTAAACTCCCTGCCCGGCCCATACGGTACTTTGGACGTGTTACTAGTATGTACGACCTGTATTGCTATTACTAGCGAGGAGTCATCACTCAGGTGCACCACAGATCTCCACAGCTTCTCTCTGTCGACTAAATCAAAAGCTGCTTTCAAGTCCACAAATATTAGGTGCAGCCATGTCTTCCTCACCACCATAAACTTATAGGAGATCATGTATAACTGGAGAGCCTGGTCAATGGTCCCAATGCAGGGCCAAAATTCAGCTTGCTCTTCAGTCAAAATGTTGTGGGCATTGACCCACCCCTGGAGGTGGTTGAGCAGGACTTTCCCCAAACGTTTTCCTGCACCATCCAGAAGTGAGATCGGACGATAGTTGGATGAGCTGGATCGATCGTCTTTCTTATGGATAGGCACAATAATAGCCAAACGCCATGAAGGAGGTACAGCATTCCAAGCAAGTGCAAAATGTAACACCTTAGTGAGGATGTTGCCCCACAAATACAGCTCTTCACAATATATATCAACAGGCACCATATCGGAGCCTGAGGCTTTATGTTTCTTTGCATCAGTCAGGGCTCTCACCACCTCTGGTACTAAGATATCAATTGTTCTCTCCGACTGACAGGGGGATTATAGGGTTGTCACTATATAAATTACCAAAGTGACTAGTCCAAACAGATGGCCCAGTATAAGTTTCTATAATCTGCACTCAGCTCATCTCCACCAATGGTACCAATTCCTAGAATTTCTTGGAGTTTTTTCCCAGTGCTGCCTCCTTCAATACCTCCCAGAGAGTCAATTGGTGCAGCAATGTCTTAGTTCTCAGAAGGCGTTTATAATCAGCCCTACACTCTCTAAATAGTAATTTGCTTTGTGGGCTATGGTGTCATTCTACTACGGCAGATGATACAACACCCTTCATTCTACAGCATTCCTCATTATGCCAAGCAACCCCTGTGCTCCTTTTCCCACCATCCAACAAGGAGTCTGCAGGCCCAATGGGCTTAGACCACAGGCCCTTCAGCTCCTCTGCCATCTTATTGTAGGATATTAGGGTTGCACCATAATCACCGGAAGGAAAGTTAAAAATGTGCAGAACCATACTTAATCAATATACTTTCTAGCAATGGCAGTTTTTGTAAATATTTCTCCCTGGTCCATCTTATCCTCTTTCTACAGTTCGATACCACATTCATGTATCTATGTCTCCTTTCCATTGAGCTATTTTTGACAGCTCCCTCCCTTAAGCATAATTCCAGGCAAAGTACCACAGGATCATGATCACTCTCCACTCTCCTTTCAACTGTCATATCGTGCACACATAATTAAGATATGATTGATTATTCTCCTGAGGCGGAAAGCCGGGAGAGGTACTTGTAACGACTTGTCTTCACATGTTACTGATGCTTTTAATATTATTGAACTTACTGTTTATAAGATAAAAGTTTGATCTACGCTGCTTTTCACTGACCGTTACTCAGCGGATTGAGGTGCTGGGGGCGAAGAGAGTGATCCCTGAAGCTACCGCTACTGTGAGCGGCCATCTTGGGTACATTATAGGGTAGCGGGCTAGTCTTTACTTTCTGGACCACATAAATGCTGGCGATAGCACACACACGCAACTCTAGATTCTCCTGAGTCGGAAAGCCGGGAGAGGTACATGTAACGTCCTGTCTTCACATGTTACGATGCTTTTAATATTATTGCACTTACTGTTTTTAAGATAAAAGTTTGATCTCCGCTGCTTTTCACTGACCGTTACTCAGCCGATTGAGGTGCTGGGGGCGAAGAGAGTGATCCCTGGAGCTACCGCTACTGTGAGTGGCCATCTTGGGTACATTATAGGGTAGCGGGCTAGTCGTAACTTTCTGGACCACATAAATGCTGGCGATAACGCGCACGCGCAGCCGACGCACGCAACGGGCACGCCACAGGCGCGCCAAAGGCAAGCCCGTCTGCGCCCGTCCGCGCCCAACCGAGCCCAGAGGCCAAGAACACTGCACCAACTGAGGGAAATATTCCCCACTCCTCCCGTATATCATACTCAGCTAACTTCCTACAGAGGATTAGAAAGAGGGAAGTCGACAATCACCGGGATTGCCTCTGTTGCCTGTGGAAATTCCCGAGTACACTTGAGGGCCCAGTAGCTTGCAGACATTGTCGATTCCAAAGTGGTCTGACTATAGCAGACCCCGAGATTAAAAACAAAATAAAGGAGCAAGTTACAAGTGGATTAAACTGCTTGTTATGTAATGTGAGATCACTAGCAAAACATCCTTTTGAATTCTGGGATATGATTTCATCATACACCCCGGACATTTGTTTTCCCACAGAAACCTGGCTAAATTCTACCAACTATCCACTGATAGAGATGGCCATTCCCGAGAATTATACCTTTTTGCATCTGGATAGGGAGGGAAAAACAGGAGGCGGGATAGCCATAGCCTTTAAAAATCATCTTTCAGCAAACTGGACCACCACTTAAAGCAATGAGAGCATTGAATTGGGAATTTTTAAGATTATTACGTCACCCACAGATAGTTGGAACGGAGCACTGTTATATCGCCCCCCGGGAACGAAGACTAATTTTGCGGACCAACTGACAAAATTAATTGCTATGCATGTGCTTTCTTCAAATACATTCCTTTTGTTGGGGGATTTTAATTTTCATGGGGAAAATCTTATGAACCCTGAGGTTAAGTAACTTATGTCCACCCTTGCTATGATTGAACTCACTCAAAGAGTGACAGGTCCTACTCACCTTGCAGGTCATGTGCTGGACTTAATTTTTTCTAATATTGATCACTTAAAATGCAACCTCCCAGAGTTTCTCACGTGGTCGGACCACTCAATGATCAGGTTTTCCTTTCAACTGCCCTGCCCTAAGAGTTTGGATATAAATGTAGGAAAGAAACAAGTAGCGCACAGACCTTGGCATAATCTTTCTGTTGAAGCCTTCAATGAGGCCTTTCAATTGGAAATGTCAAAGAAGGATATGGAAAATGATATGACGCTGGAAGTATTTAATACTGCTTTTGTCACTGCCTTGGATGCGGTGATTCCCAATAAAAACTATGCCTCTATCCAACCCCGACCATCAGCCCCTTGGTACACCACGGAGCTAAGGATTGAAAAATCCAAATGTAAGAGATTGGAGAGAGACTGGCGAGTCAGTAAAGATCTACAAGGCAGACTGCAGTATAAACAATCCCGGGCCATCTATCATCTGGATTTAAAATCAGCCAGACGTCAATTTATTATTAACCAAATTGAACGTGCCACTAATGCCCCAAAAGCCCTCTTTAATATAGTAAGAGATTTTGTATCTACCCAGGTCTGCAGACACTCTCCTATGGAAACACAAGACTTTTGCAACCTGCTAGCGAGTTACTTTCAGGAAAAGATCATTAAAATCTACGCTAACTTTCCGTGGAAAATCTCTCAAGATCCCGAAGCCACTATCAAACCAGGTGACCTTGAAATAATAGCAGGAAGTACCTTAGATGGCTTTGAACTAACTTCGCTTGAGGAAGTCTCTAAAGCACTTTCCTCAGCAAAATCCGTCTCGCCCCATGATCCTTGTCCTCCAAAGACGATGGCTCTTTTAGCCACCAGTTGCGCACCAGTTATTCTGAAAATGTATAATTCTTTAATACAATCTGGCACCATTCCAAGAACATGGAAGGAAGCATTTGTGCGTCCGATATTGAAGAAACCGACAGCAGATCCCCAAGAACTCGGCAACTATCGTCCTATCTCTTTACTACCGTTGTTGGGCAAGTTGCTGGAAAGTATAATTAATAGGCAACTGAGTTGATACCTGGAGTTAAATGGAATTCTTGATCCATCACAATCCGGTTTTCGGCCTGGCTACAGTACCGAGACTGCTATTTCATCAGTAACGGATTCGCTTGGACAGGAGATAGACAAAGGTGGATCAGTTATACTGATCCTATTAGATCTCTCTGCGGCACTTGATACCATCTCACATGAAGTATTCGCGGAGAGACTAGCCTCATGCGGCACTGAAGGAACTGCCCTGAAATGGCTGCGGAATTTCATGTCAGGCAGAACGCAAACAATCATGTTAGGACCGTATCTGTCAGAATCAATCAGCTTAGACAGAGGAGTACCCCAGGGCTCTTGCCTAAGCCCGACCTTATCTAACATTTATATGGCTCAGTTGGCAAAAATAGTAGAACAGCTAGGTTTTGAGATCATCTCGTATGCTGATGATACTCAGAAGTGGTGCAGGTGTTGGTTACAGGTTTGCATTATAACAATGCCATTGAAGGAGTTATGTTAGGCTTATATAGCAGGTAAAAACGTAGGCAGCCAGGCGTTGGTTACAGGTTTGCATTATAATAATGCCATTGAAGGAGTTATGTTAGGCTTATATAGCAGGTAAAAACGTAGGCAGCCAGAAAACAGGCTTACAGATTTGGCCTGTAAGTTGGCCATGCGGTGGAGAACCATATACTGGAAGGCAACCCCAACTCCAACACACAGAGTTTGGATAAGAGAGCTGTTGAAATGGACAGAGGTAGAAGGTAACACACTGACCGCACTTCAGAGACAGACTAGGGGCCGGGTAAATGTGACCAGATGGCATGACATTAATATTGGTATAAAAGCTAAGATGGATGATAGACCACATTGAGAGAGGTGTTACATGGCCCTGCAAGGAAGCAGGAAGAAGGGTATGGAACTGGCTTCCTTGCTCAAAGGGGGACATGGGTAGACAGAATAAAAGTCTCCCTTTGGAAGAGCCTTTCTGGCATTGTTTTTTTTTTTTTAACACTATTTTATTAGCATTTTCCAGTACATATCATGAAACAGCATATAGTTACATTTTCAGGTACATATAAGCCTTCAGATTGCTTGCATACGGTATCAAGTGTCCGTGTGACATTGCATTGATGCATACAATTACTCGGTACGTGAGTCAATAGCTCATGACTCCAATGTAAACCACAATAATGTGTTCAGAACAGTAGATCTTGTATCATTGCATATCTTCAGTTTCCGTGAGTGTAGATAACCCGTGGGTAACTTCAGACCAAAACCTCCCCAGGGCAGGGCATGACCATAACATATGAGTAAAATCGGCAGGATGGTGGGTACATCTGGGACATTGTGCAGCAGTTAGGGGGTACATCTTGTAAATAGCCTGTGGTGTAAGATAAGCCCTGTGTAGTGTTAGTAATTGTATAGATTTCAGCCGAAAATTACGGGACACCCGTCGGGGATGTTCTAGGGCAGCATCCCATTCCCTATCCTCCAAGTCCCTCGCCAGTTCACACTTCTGACGGAGAGGCAATAGTGGTATATGTAGGTGCTTTCGCAGTCCGCGGTTAAGCCAGCGTACTAGGTGGCGTCCATGGCCCATGATGTGAAGTGACCGCAACAATTGAAATGTAGGGGGTTCCGTCTGTGCCACTAACCAATACTTCCGGACATACTATACAATCGATGCATGCGTGAGGAACAGAGTCTCCGGCACCGCTCTAATGCCGACAAATTCATCATGTGTCATCAGTGTACCATCTAGGAAGAGATCCCCAACTGTGGATGTGCCCGCCTGTATCCAGTCCCATACCTGGCCAGCCGACAATACACCACGTCGGGAATGCAAACCACAAAGGGGGATCTTCAGAGCATATGGATTTAGGGCTTTAGCAGATTTCTGAGCTTGCTTCCAGTAGTGGAAAGCAATTGATAACAGGAAGGGAGGGTCTCGCATCTTGTCTGCCCCGGGATATAGCAGTGCCTGTAACTTCCCTCGCTGTAAGTGCGCTGGGGTGTAACCTATTTCAAACAAGTTAAGGCCCGCCAACCAAAACGCCAGCCACTGCAATTGCCCAACAATAAAGTACGTTTTAAAATCAGGTGCCCCCATGCCGCCCGCCGTGCTTGGCAGCTGCATCTTGGATAGTACTAGTCTATGTCTCCCTTGTCCCCATAACAAGGACGTGAGCAATGTATTTGGTGACCTAAGAATCCAGGCCGGCAGGACCACAGGAATATTGACAAAATGGTATAAGAGTCTAGGTAGCATGACCATTTTGGACACTACTAGCCGGCCCGCCATGGACAACGGCAGGGTGTTCCAGAAGGATCCTTGCGACCAGAGCGAGTTTATAGTCCGCACCACATTCCCATCGATAGTGTCGGCGGAGGACCTATAAATTTGTATCCCAAGATATTTAAACATTGTGGGTTCTATTCTGAACTGCACCGGACCGACCAAATTGTAGGTGGGTCCCCTCGTATGTGTCAGAGAAGGAGTATGCAACTGACTTTGCGGCATTAAGGTGCAGACCTGAGATGTCTCCAAACTGCGAGAATACAGCGGCAATGACCCACATGTCCATGCCAAGGTCCCTAAAAAATAACAGCATATCGTCCGCGTAGAGCGAAACGGAATGTATTACTGGCTGCAATGGTATGCCATATGGGGCTCTCACGCAGCGCAGTCGCTGTGCCATTGGCTCCAATGCCAACACAAACAACAGGGGCAACAGGGGGCAGCCCTGGCGAGTCCCCCTATAAATATGATATGCAGGCGATATGATCATTTCCGATTTGGCGTGGGCCGTGGGGTCAGTATGGAGCAACTGAATCCACTTGCAATATTCGGGGGGTATACCAAACTTTACTAACACTGCAAGCATAAAGGACCAGCTTAACGTATCGAACGCTTGCTGTATATCCAGGGACAGGCATTCAGCCAACGGCAAAGACTCTGTTACTGCATGCATCAAGGCGTGTAACCGACGAATGTTGAGAGAAGTACTACGCTTGGGAATAAAGCCACACTGATCTGTGTGTATTAGTTTAGGCAACATGGGAAGTAATCTGGATGCCAAGATTTTATTTAGGATTTTATATTCCACATTAAGTATTGATAACGGTCGGTACCATGTCAATTCAGTGGGAGCTTTATCTGGTTTCAATAGGGACGTGACTATTTCTTGCTTAGTAGTGGGGGGCAGTATGCCTTCCTCAAGGGAGGTGACATACAGTTGTAATAACTTTGGGGCCAAGGCGTCCACATATGTGGAGTAAAATTCTACAGGTAATCCATCCGAGCCTGGGGTCCTATTACGTGCCAGCGCTTTTATTGTAACCCGGATCCCTGCTATGGTAATTGGTGCCGCCAACAGCTCAGCAGATGCATCCGTCACCGTGGGAAGGTCTACGCCTGTAAGGAATTGCATCGTCTCTTCTTATCTCTCCGACTGTTGTGCACTATACAGAGTAGCGTAGTGGTCATGGAAAGTCTTATTCATTTCGCTCTGGGTGGTTAGTAATGCGCCGTGAGCAACATAGACCACCATGGTGGGAGTGGGAGTCAGTCGGGGAGCAATCAGTCGCGCCAGCCGCATGCCAGCCCTATGTGCTTCAGCATGCGCACGCAGCGTTTATGCATGGACGTCTACTGTACGGAGCCGCTCTAATAGCTCGGCGTACCAAATCCTTGCCTCCTGCAATTGCTCCACTCCCGTTACATGTCCCTGAGCAGCCACTTCTAGCACCTGCAGTTTGTCCTCCAATTCCGCCAAGTCGCTGATCACTTTTCTCCTGATTCCCACCAAACTTCCCATAGCAACCACCGTATTGTGATTTTGAAATCCTCCCATTCAATCGACCTGGTGTAAGCTGTGCCCTTGTTGTCAGCAAAATACGTAGTAACAGTGTCAGCTAATCTAGCATGGAACACCTGATCTTCCAAGGCCACAGCCTGCAGCCACCCTGTTGGGATAGGCGTAGGGACCCGCCCCCAATGCACCTTTCTGGCATTGTTATTGTGCTGCCGAAATGTGGGAAAGATACTTTGGCTGGACTGGTCAGACAACTGAGACCTGTCTGCAGACTCCCTCCTGAGTATTCTTGGGCAACCCCTAGTTGTAAATGTATGTCAAACATATGTAACCCCATGATAAATGTGATGTTTACTATTGGGATTATGAGGCCATTACAATTAAGATGTCAAGTTTAATGTTTGCTTGTTTGGTTATTAATATTATTATTTTTATTAGTAGTAGTAGTATTATTACTATTATTAATATTAGTATTAATAAAAATAATAATAATAATAAAAATAATAATAATAATAATAATGGTTGCTATTTACAGCAAAAAGATAAAGGTACATTGTAGAAACTGTTTCATTTGCAATATAGTAAAATGCAAATAATAATAATGCATTTAAGTTCATTGATATAGTATAAAGAATTAAGAAATATGATTATTTGCAATCAAAATATATATATATATATATATAATTTACTATATAAGTATTTGGTTTTAAGTTTCAAACAATTTTTTAGGGGTTGTAAGGAGATTTTAGGTTTCAGGGTTAGATAGTGTTAAGCAGTAGTAAGGAGCTTTTGGGGGGTAACGGATGACTGGTGTTCAGGAATAGTAAGACGTTTTAGGGTTAACGGCTAGGTACTGTGTGGGGGTAGTAAGGAGCTTCCAGAGTTTAGGGATTCGTAGTGTATGGGGAAAATAAGGAGTGTTTTAGTTTTCATGGGTGGATATTTTTTATGAGTAGGAAAGGCGTTTTCGGTTTTCAGGGATGGGTAGTGTGTAGTGGTAGCAGGGAGTTTTTAGGACTAAGGAAGTAGTGTATAAGTGTAGTAAGGGGTCGTTAGGGTTCGTGGGTGGGTAGTGTATGGGGTACTAAAGAATTTTAGGGTTCGGGGGATAGTGTATAGGGGGAAGAATTGTTGAGGGTTAGTGAGGGATATTAGGATTTATGAAAGGGTAGAATTTAGGGATATTCAGGGATTTTTAGGGTTCAGGGATAGGTAAAGTAAGATTACATTGTATTAAAGAGAATACATTAATCTATATTAAATATGAATTAAATTTAAAATAAATTAAAATTATATTAAGATACATTCTAAATAGTATTATTGGTATAAATGTATTATTATATAGGGGGCATTCTAATACACCCCTGATGTGCTTATCACGATGTACTGAGTCCTTGTGTGAATGTATGCAAACTAACAACTGACATCCAGCTGTACAGAGCACTACTGGAGGTGGCAGGAGAGACACTGGAAGGTCTGAAAGATAAATGAGAAACAAACCTAGAAATGTAGCTTCATGAAAACGAAAGGAAGAAAATCTTGGCATACCCACATACGGTGTCTTGCAATACTAGATATAACTATGTTCAATGTAATATATACCTTGGAGCATATATGACCCCCTAGTGATTGGTAAGATGTGAGCAGCAGCACCCTCAAACTGTCTCCATTGTAGAGAGAAGCATGACATCATGATATGGGCATGCGCACAAGTAGTGCAGTACTGGCAGGAGGTCACTGAGGAGCTAGCAGGGTGGCTGCACTTAAAGACTTGAACAGAATGGAGAAACGTCTGCTGCCCAAAGCAGAGAAGGTGGGTATGACATTTTTGGATCTTGTATTACTATTAGTAAAGAGAAACATTACAATACATTGGAAAGCGAGCACGGGCCCGCACTTATCTAAAGGAATCAGGGAAATGACACATTGGGCCATGCACCAAAGCCCAGCTCTTCATAGAGAAGAAGTAGGGGCCTTGGGAAATACACCATAGTGCACAGGTGGAATTAACTGCTATGTTCATTCATACAAAGCACCAAGTACAACAATAAATAAAAATAATAAAAGGACTGAACGAACATAGGAAGGAAAGGATGGTGACCAGTGGGCGGTCGTAGCATACAAGACTAAAAGCATGGATGCAGGCTGGATATCTGAAGGCACATGAATCAACCAGAGAGTTATTGTATAATGAAATTATAAAATACTTAAACTACTGCAGCCATATGTTACTGCGTACAAATTCACATTCGTGCTTTGAGCACCTATCATTGCCATAATGTCTCTAAAAAAGCTGTTGATATTGCCTAACTGGTTGAGCGCCTTTTATCGACTTCAGGAAAATGTTAAGTCAAGTCACCCAGAAAGTTGAACAGATCTCTGCCACAGACACAGTAACCGCTGGAGCTTAACTATTGTTTCAGTGAATGTTTATTTCATACTTCTTGCTGCAGAGAGGATGATGTTAGCCAGCATTCATGTTTGTATTAGTATACTTGTTTGGCCTTGCATTTTGTCACTGACTCGAGTGTAAATTGTGGAATAAAATAAAGAATACTATTTTTCTTGATTGCCATTGCCCAGAGTTTTTATTTGATAAAGTTCTTCCAAAATGTAAGTGTTTTTGACCTAACATCCTTGGCATGCTATACCCCCCAGAATTTTTGCCTTCATTTCCCTGTTTTTCTGAACTAGTTTTTGTTGCCTTTAGGACTCTCTGCACTTTACCCCTGCTATTCAGTGCTTGTGCTCTCTCCCTTAAACATGGTAATATTGGCATACACACAATTGCCACATTTAATTTTCTTATAACTCTCTAATAAATGGTACTACATATGTACCCAGGACCTGTAAATTAAATGCCACTAGTGAGTTGCAGCACTCATTGTGCAACCCACTATATTAACCAGAAAAATCATCGGCGGAGTGCCTCAAGGTCTATCCTTCCTGCTCTTACGCCTTTCTGTTTTATGGTCTCCGATTGGCAAATATCAAGACACGTCGACTCTGATTACAATGTCGGTCGGAGTAGCCACTGACCGACACTGATTCGGTGAGGGAACCACCGGACCATAGGTCAGCGGTTTGGACACCTGATTACAATGCGACAGCAAACGGTATGATCGCAAACTCCCATTTCTCTATGGGAGCTGGTGCGGTGGGCGGAAACCGCCCGCAGCACATGCTTCCATTGAGAAATGGGAGTTTGTTAAAATCCCTGCACCGTATGGCAGGCACCTCAAGATTCCTGCCACACGGTGCAGGGATTTTCAGGGGGGCACCATAGGTGTCATCCAGACCGCTAAGCGGAGGGCCAGTGGGGTAAGGGGGCCCTGGTAGGGACCCCCAATGTCGCTTTCCGACATCCTTTCCATGCCTGAAAGGTTTTCGGAAACCGACATCATAATCCCGATGGCGGAAATGGCGGCCTTAAGGGGTTATGAGGAGCTCTTACTGACCTCTGGGCTCCTTGAGCCTGTCGGAAGGAGTTGGTTTGTCCCTCCGACTGCTGCCTCCGACCACACGCATCCTAATGCTTTGGTCGATCTGCAGCAGTATATGCGGTCCGGACCGCAACCGACAAGCTGTCCTTACCTGCAGCCAGCGGTATCACACTCATCTTCTCCAGTCCACTGCAGGCACAGGTGCCCAGACTCCACTGCAGCCAATCCTGACGCTGCTCTCATACATGAAAGCTGCGTCAGGATTGGCCTGAGCACCTTGAATTTGAGCTCCCGGTGAGACTGGGAGCCTGTGCCTGCTGTCTCCAACCCGGCAACACAGCTCAGGTTAGAGACAGCTTTAATGAGCATGTCGGTTTGGCCGTTCTAAGACTGCTGGCCAAACCCACATGCGCAGTGATACCAGTGCATACCACTCCCCCTCCAGTGACTATCATCCCCTGGCCCCGCCCCCAAAGACTCAGCCAGGAAAGGAAAAATAAAACGATAATAAAACATGTTTATTATCGTTTTATTTTTTTTCTGCTGTTTTTAGGCAGACCACAGGGAGGGAGACACTCCTCTGCCATAGTGGAGGAGCCGTGGCAGCTATATATGTGTATACAGATAATAGGAATTTGTTGTTTCTGAAATCCTCTAGAGCACTAACTCCACGACTATTTAGATGGAACTTGTTCTTTCCTCTGTCTGATTTTGCAAATAATTACAGAACAGGTCCAGATGATGGAAACGCTAATCCTCTACCTCAGCAGTATCACTCTCAAAATGAAAAAAAGTTAGTGATTAATCTACTGTTAATTCTGTTGCCTAAGATTTTTTATATGCATTTTATTACTTTAATTAATGTTGAATCATTTTGACAAAAGTACGCACAAAAACTCAACTATATTTAGAGACTTGGGAACAAGTCAATAGATATGAGAGGGATGGATTTCTGTATCAAGGAAAACATGCATTTGCCCCCATTTCAGTTGAGACAGCAGGCTATGAATTGGTTGGAATGATTATAAAGTTGCTGGACATCCTGGAATCGTTAAAACATTGGTAGCTGTCAAGAGATATTTTAGTTGCCCTAGACATGTTGGATTTGAGCTCAGATTACAAGGTTCCAGTAAACCTGTGGGCCTACTGAGTGCATTACCCATTTGACTTAGGGCCTTATTTCGAGTACAGAAGTCCTGGGACCGCTGTACTCGCGGTGGCGGTATGACCGCCACCACCCTAGCAGGTTCGCCCACTATATTATTAATGTGGTGGTGGGACTGATACAAGGCCACCGCCTCTGCTGGGATCAAGGATCCCGCTGCCGCAGCAGTCTGCAAACCACAAGAATATGCTGGAGGGGCCAATGCTGGCAGCGCCAAAATATTATGAATCCCCGCCATGAAAAGGGTGGCGGATATGCAACTAAGAGTGCCATAACAGGGCCCATGGCCGAATCTGACCTAGGACTGCGTGCGAGGGGGCACATGTTTGCCCCCCAGGAATTGCACCCTCATTCCTGCATGGTGCGGCATGTACAACATGGTGCATGCCACACTGTTAAGGAATGTGCTGCAGGCACTCTCATGGCGGGAGTATGTTGCTTAGCTTCTCCTATGAGCCTAACACAGTCGCCTCTGTGAGACCGCAGCCACACCTCCTGCCCGCCCAGGTTAAACTAATAATCAGGCGGGAGGACTCACCAAGGCCATGGTTTCCTTCTGGAACCGCCACGATGGAGGTCCCGTAAGAAGACAGCCAAGGATGTAATAAGGCCCTAAGTCTTGCACATAAAACCGAAAAGTAAAGTTTGCATTATAATTCTGGTGGTTGTGGATCATTTGACTAAAAAGGATATTTCTGCATGTTTGCCAAGGTTACCCATTTCTCAAGAGTTAGCAGGTATTTTGTTCAACACATTATTCGATCACATGATATTCCGCAAGTTCTAATTAATGACATAGAGTCTCAATTTTCCTCAAGATATCGGTCTGCTTTCTCTAAAAGAATGAGGAATGAAAGTCAGTCTGTCTACCAGCTATCACGCTCCCGCAACAAGATGAGGATTGAAGTAAGATGTTGTGGTTAGCAAAGATAAGATACAATAACACTGAACATTCATCTACTGGAATGTCACCTTTCTACTAAAGGTAGTATTCCCGCGAAAGTCACCACTATATTTCCCATGAGTCCTTGCCCGCTCCAATTATTTGGAAGTGGCAACAGCTATTTTTATTTTTTGGGTATAAGTTTCTTCGTGTTCCACGGCCTCCGTGCTAGTCAATTGTGATTCTATATTGCTGCAGCCAGGACCTCACTACTTGGATTTGTGAATCGTTGGAGAACAGTGGAATTCTTGAAGAGCATGCTAGAGAAAAGAATACAGAGAAGTATCCTAGATATATAATTGTTTTTCGGGGGGAAAAACCTCTGAACTGTTTAAGGAAGGATCCTCTCATATAAAATGTTGAATATTCTCTCTCTCTCTATATATATATATATATATATATATATATATATATATATATATATATATACCATATGAAGCTTGCTCGCTTATTGAGGAGACCACACGCAGCGTTTCGTTTCGCTTCTTTATTCGGAAGACAGCAACAAGATCGGTAACGGACTTTCCAGCTTACTTTTCGCCACTGGTGCCACACGCGTTCCGGGACAACTTCCCTTGATCACTGGCTGGGCTCAGGTGGAAAGGGGACAGCGTGTTCCTGTCTTTAGCGATGCTTTTAAAGTTTTTAAGACTGCCCCTGCAGGGGCGTGTCCTCGCTATGCTTGCTGGTCAATGCAGTTCAGGTAAGTTAAAATCTTTAGTAGAGGCTGTTCATTTTTCCTACCAAAATACTGAATCCATTAGGTTGCTGTATGGTGCGCTGCCTTCTTGCTGCTTTGCTTGTGTCAGCCAAATTCGCAACGTTGCTCCATTGTGTGCTTGTGAATCCAAAGCACACGGACCTGTACCGTCAACAGGGGGGTTTCCTCGTGGCCAGAGCGGGCCACAAAACATACCATATGAAGCTTGCTCGCTTATTGAGGAGACCACACGCAGCGTTTCGTTTCGCTTCTTTATTCGGAAGACAGCAACAAGATCGGTAACGGACTTTCCAGCTTACTTTTCGCCACTGGTGCCACACGCGTTCCGGGACAACTTCCCTTTATCACTGGCTGGGCTCAGGTGGAAAGGGGACAGCGTGTTCCTGTCTTTAGCGATGCTTTTAAAGTTTTTAAGACTGCCCCTGCAGGGGCGTGTCCTCGCTATGCTTGCTGGTCAATGCAGTTCAGGTAAGTTAAAATCTTTAGTAGAGGCTGTTCATTTTTCCTACCAAAATACTGAATCCATTAGGTTGCTGTATGGTGCGCTGCCTTCTTGCTGCTTTGCTTGTGTCAGCCAAATTCGCAACGTTGCTCCATTGTGTGCTTGTGAATCCAAAGCACACGGACCTGTACCGTCAACAGGGGGGTTTCCTCGTGGCCAGAGCGGGCCACAAAACATACCATATGAAGCTTGCTCGCTTATTGAGGAGACCACACGCAGCGTTTCGTTTCGCTTCTTTATTCGGAAGACAGCAACAAGATCGGTAACGGACTTTCCAGCTTACTTTTCGCCACTGGTGCCACACGCGTTCCGGGACAACTTCCCTTGATCACTGGCTGGGCTCAGGTGGAAAGGGGACAGCGTGTTCCTGTCTTTAGCGATGCTTTTAAAGTTTTTAAGACTGCCCCTGCAGGGGCGTGTCCTCGCTATGCTTGCTGGTCAATGCAGTTCAGGTAAGTTAAAATCTTTAGTAGAGGCTGTTCATTTTTCCTACCAAAATACTGAATCCATTAGGTTGCTGTATGGTGCGCTGCCTTCTTGCTGCTTTGCTTGTGTCAGCCAAATTCGCAACGTTGCTCCATTGTGTGCTTGTGAATCCAAAGCACACGGACCTGTACCGTCAACAGGGGGGTTTCCTCGTGGCCAGAGCGGGCCACAAAACATACCATATGAAGCTTGCTCGCTTATTGAGGAGACCACACGCAGCGTTTCGTTTCGCTTCTTTATTCGGAAGACAGCAACAAGATCGGTAACGGACTTTCCAGCTTACTTTTCGCCACTGGTGCCACACGCGTTCCGGGACAACTTCCCTTGATCACTGGCTGGGCTCAGGTGGAAAGGGGACAGCGTGTTCCTGTCTTTAGCGATGCTTTTAAAGTTTTTAAGACTGCCCCTGCAGGGGCGTGTCCTCGCTATGCTTGCTGGTCAATGCAGTTCAGGTAAGTTAAAATCTTTAGTAGAGGCTGTTCATTTTTCCTACCAAAATACTGAATCCATTAGGTTGCTGTATGGTGCGCTGCCTTCTTGCTGCTTTGCTTGTGTCAGCCAAATTCGCAACGTTGCTCCATTGTGTGCTTGTGAATCCAAAGCACACGGACCTGTACCGTCAACAGGGGGGTTTCCTCGTGGCCAGAGCGGGCCACAAAACATACCATATGAAGCTTGCTCGCTTATTGAGGAGACCACACGCAGCGTTTCGTTTCGCTTCTTTATTCGGAAGACAGCAACAAGATCGGTAACGGACTTTCCAGCTTACTTTTCGCCACTGGTGCCACACGCGTTCCGGGACAACTTCCCTTGATCACTGGCTGGGCTCAGGTGGAAAGGGGACAGCGTGTTCCTGTCTTTAGCGATGCTTTTAAAGTTTTTAAGACTGCCCCTGCAGGGGCGTGTCCTCGCTATGCTTGCTGGTCAATGCAGTTCAGGTAAGTTAAAATCTTTAGTAGAGGCTGTTCATTTTTCCTACCAAAATACTGAATCCATTAGGTTGCTGTATGGTGCGCTGCCTTCTTGCTGCTTTGCTTGTGTCAGCCAAATTCGCAACGTTGCTCCATTGTGTGCTTGTGAATCTAAAGCACACGGACCTGTACCGTCAACAGGGGGGTTTCCTCGTGGCCAGAGCGGGCCACAAAACATACCATATGAAGCTTGCTCGCTTATTGAGGAGACCACACGCAGCGTTTCGTATCGCTTCTTTATTCGGAAGACAGCAACAAGATCGGTAACGGACTTTCCAGCTTACTTTTCGCCACTGGTGCCACACGCGTTCCGGGACAACTTCCCTTGATCACTGGCTGGGCTCAGGTGGAAAGGGGACAGCGTGTTCCTGTCTTTAGCGATGCTTTTAAAGTTTTTAAGACTGCCCCTGCAGGGGCGTGTCCTCGCTATGCTTGCTGGTCAATGCAGTTCAGGTAAGTTAAAATCTTTAGTAGAGGCTGTTCATTTTTCCTACCAAAATACTGAATCCATTAGGTTGCTGTATGGTGCGCTGCCTTCTTGCTGCTTTGCTTGTGTCAGCCAAATTCGCAACGTTGCTCCATTGTGTGCTTGTGAATCCAAAGCACACGGACCTGTACCGTCAACAGGGGGGTTTCCTCGTGGCCAGAGCGGGCCACAAAACATACCATATGAAGCTTGCTCGCTTATTGAGGAGACCACACGCAGCGTTTCGTTTCGCTTCTTTATTCGGAAGACAGCAACAAGATCGGTAACGGACTTTCCAGCTTACTTTTCGCCACTGGTGCCACACGCGTTCCGGGACAACTTCCCTTGATCACTGGCTGGGCTCAGGTGGAAAGGGGACAGCGTGTTCCTGTCTTTAGCGATGCTCTGGCCACGAGGAAACCCCCCTGTTGACGGTACAGGTCCGTGTGCTTTGGATTCACAAGCACACAATGGAGCAACGTTGCGAATTTGGCTGACACAAGCAAAGCAGCAAGAAGGCAGCGCACCATACAGCAACCTAATGGATTCAGTATTTTGGTAGGAAAAATGAACAGCCTCTACTAAAGATTTTAACTTACCTGAACTGCATTGACCAGCAAGCATAGCGAGGACACGCCCCTACGGGGGCAGTCTTAAAAACTTTAAAAGCATCGCTAAAGACAGGAACACGCTGTCCCCTTTCCACCTGAGCCCAGCCAGTGATCAAGGGAAGTTGTCCCGGAACGCGTGTGGCACCAGTGGCGAAAAGTAAGCTGGAAAGTCCGTTACCGATCTTGTTGCTGTCTTCCGAATAAAGAAGCGAAACGAAACGCTGCGTGTGGTCTCCTCAATAAGCGAGCAAGCTTCATATGGTATGTTTTGTGGCCCGCTCTGGCCACGAGGAAACCCCCCTGTTGACGGTACAGGTCCGTGTGCTTTGGATTCACAAGCACACAATGGAGCAACGTTGCGAATTTGGCTGACACAAGCAAAGCAGCAAGAAGGCAGCGCACCATACAGCGACCTAATGGATTCAGTATTTTGGTAGGAAAAATGAACAGCCTCTACTAAAGATTTTAACTTACCTGAACTGCATTGACCAGCAAGCATAGCGAGGACACGCCCCTACGGGGGCAGTCTTAAAAACTTTAAAAGCATCGCTAAAGACAGGAACACGCTGTCCCCTTTCCACCTGAGCCCAGCCAGTGATCAAGGGAAGTTGTCCCGGAACGCGTGTGGCACCAGTGGCGAAAAGTAAGCTGGAAAGTCCGTTACCGATCTTGTTGCTGTCTTCCGAATAAAGAAGCGAAACGAAACGCTGCGTGTGGTCTCCTCAATAAGCGAGCAAGCTTCATATGGTATGTTTTGTGGCCCGCTCTGGCCACGAGGAAACCCCCCTGTTGACGGTACAGGTCCGTGTGCTTTGGATTCACAAGCACACAATGGAGCAACGTTGCGAATTTGGCTGACACAAGCAAAGCAGCAAGAAGGCAGCGCACCATACAGCAACCTAATGGATTCAGTATTTTGGTAGGAAAAATGAACAGCCTCTACTAAAGATTTTAACTTACCTGAACTGCATTGACCAGCAAGCATAGCGAGGACACGCCCCTACGGGGGCAGTCTTAAAAACTTTAAAAGCATCGCTAAAGACAGGAACACGCTGTCCCCTTTCCACCTGAGCCCAGCCAGTGATCAAGGGAAGTTGTCCCGGAACGCGTGTGGCACCAGTGGCGAAAAGTAAGCTGGAAAGTCCGTTACCGATCTTGTTGCTGTCTTCCGAATAAAGAAGCGAAACGAAACGCTGCGTGTGGTCTCCTCAATAAGCGAGCAAGCTTCATATGGTATGTTTTGTGGCCCGCTCTGGCCACGAGGAAACCCCCCTGTTGACGGTACAGGTCCGTGTGCTTTGGATTCACAAGCACACAATGGAGCAACGTTGCGAATTTGGCTGACACAAGCAAAGCAGCAAGAAGGCAGCGCACCATACAGCAACCTAATGGATTCAGTATTTTGGTAGGAAAAATGAACAGCCTCTACTAAAGATTTTAACTTACCTGAACTGCATTGACCAGCAAGCATAGCGAGGACACGCCCCTACGGGGACAGTCTTAAAAACTTTAAAAGCATCGCTAAAGACAGGAACACGCTGTCCCCTTTCCACCTGAGCCCAGCCAGTGATCAAGGGAAGTTGTCCCGGAACGCGTGTGGCACCAGTGGCGAAAAGTAAGCTGGAAAGTCCGTTACCGATCTTGTTGCTGTCTTCCGAATAAAGAAGCGAAACGAAACGCTGCGTGTGGTCTCCTCAATAAGCGAGCAAGCTTCATATGGTATGTTTTGTGGCCCGCTCTGGCCACGAGGAAACCCCCCTGTTGACGGTACAGGTCCGTGTGCTTTGGATTCACAAGCACACAATGGAGCAACGTTGCGAATTTGGCTGACACAAGCAAAGCAGCAAGAAGGCAGCGCACCATACAGCAACCTAATGGATTCAGTATTTTGGTAGGAAAAATGAACAGCCTCTACTAAAGATTTTAACTTACCTGAACTGCATTGACCAGCAAGCATAGCGAGGACACGCCCCTACGGGGGCAGTCTTAAAAACTTTAAAAGCATCGCTAAAGACAGGAACACGCTGTCCCCTTTCCACCTGAGCCCAGCCAGTGATCAAGGGAAGTTGTCCCGGAACGCGTGTGGCACCAGTGGCGAAAAGTAAGCTGGAAAGTCCGTTACCGATCTTGTTGCTGTCTTCCGAATAAAGAAGCGAAACGAAACGCTGCGTGTGGTCTCCTCAATAAGCGAGCAAGCTTCATATGGTATGTTTTGTGGCCCGCTCTGGCCACGAGGAAACCCCCCTGTTGACGGTACAGGTCCGTGTGCTTTGGATTCACAAGCACACAATGGAGCAACGTTGCGAATTTGGCTGACACAAGCAAAGCAGCAAGAAGGCAGCGCACCATACAGCAACCTAATGGATTCAGTATTTTGGTAGGAAAAATGAACAGCCTCTACTAAAGATTTTAACTTACCTGAACTGCATTGACCAGCAAGCATAGCGAGGACACGCCCCTACGGGGGCAGTCTTAAAAACTTTAAAAGCATCGCTAAAGACAGGAACACGCTGTCCCCTTTCCACCTGAGCCCAGCCAGTGATCAAGGGAAGTTGTCCCGGAACGCGTGTGGCACCAGTGGCGAAAAGTAAGCTGGAAAGTCCGTTACCGATCTTGTTGCTGTCTTCCGAATAAAGAAGCGAAACGAAACGCTGCGTGTGGTCTCCTCAATAAGCGAGCAAGCTTCATATGGTATGTTTTGTGGCCCGCTCTGGCCACGAGGAAACCCCCCTGTTGACGGTACAGGTCCGTGTGCTTTGGATTCACAAGCACACAATGGAGCAACGTTGCGAATTTGGCTGACACAAGCAAAGCAGCAAGAAGGCAGCGCACCATACAGCAACCTAATGGATTCAGTATTTTGGTAGGAAAAATGAACAGCCTCTACTAAAGATTTTAACTTACCTGAACTGCATTGACCAGCAAGCATAGCGAGGAAACGCCCCTACGGGGGCAGTCTTAAAAACTTTAAAAGCATCGCTAAAGACAGGAACACGCTGTCCCCTTTCCACCTGAGCCCAGCCAGTGATCAAGGGAAGTTGTCCCGGAACGCGTGTGGCACCAGTGGCGAAAAGTAAGCTGGAAAGTCCGTTACCGATCTTGTTGCTGTCTTCCGAATAAAGAAGCGAAACGAAACGCTGCGTGTGGTCTCCTCAATAAGCGAGCAAGCTTCATATGGTATATATATATATATATATATATATATTCAGTGAAAAAACCATAGGTTTCACACATGTTATAGTCAGCTGGACATTTCACTCGTAAAAAAACAATGAAATTCCCCCGTTATAGTTAGTGCAGGCAACTATAACTCACGTGACCGCAATCCTCTGCTGATGACATATGTGTCTTTATGAAAAAAAAATATTTGTAATATATGTATAGCTAAAATTTAATGGAAGAAGACATGGGCAAATAAGTGTCTAAATACAGTATTAGCATCAGCAGAAGATTGTGGTCACGTGAGTTATAGTTGCCTGCACTAACTATAACGGGGGAATTTCATCACTGTCATCAGTGATGTCATGAGTGATGTCACTGACCATGTCATGAGTGATGTAATATGTGACGTCATCAGTAGTGCATTGCGGGCGGGAGTTATAGTTAGCTGAACTAACTATAACGGGGGAATTTCATTGGTTTTTTACGAGTGAAATGTCCAGCTAACTATAACATGTGTGAAACCTTTGGTTTTTTCATTGAATTTCTAAGGTTTTTTAAATGCTAATTCCTAACTATAACGTGTGTGAAACCCATGGTTTTTTCAGTGAATTTCAAAGGTTTTTTAAATGCTAATTCCTAACTATAACGTGTGTGAAACCCATGGTTTTTTCAGTGAATTTGCAAGGTTTTTTAAATGCTAATTTTTTTTTTTTCTTCTTTTTTTTTTTACATATTTTAATTTTAATTTTCTATCCTTTTTTAAAGACTATGGTTAAATTTTTAAAATTCTACAATATGTTTTTTTTAACATTTTTTATAAAATAAACAGGTAAAATTTATTAGCAATACATTTTTTCCTTTTTTTTTTATTTTTTTTTCAGTACGCGTACGGTAAGCTTACGGTAAGCGTACGGTTTACGCAATGTCCGTAATTTATCTACGCTGTTTGCGTATAGTTAGGCAATTTGCGTAGCCGCGCGTACTCCGCGTGGGGCGCGTACGCGTGTACGCTACACGCGCACGTTACGCGGAAGTGTCGGGGAGTGACTGTTATGCGCATGCGCGCGAGCGCGTGTCTTTTTTACGCGCATGCGTACTTTTGCCGTAAGCGTACCGTAAGCGTACGGTAGGTCATTTGATCATGAAACACAACTTTTGATTGGTTGAAACTACTTTCAGTTCTAGAACTCTCCTACACCACACCCATTCCCCTCATTTCTGCTTGTGATCCCTTAGGAGAAGGAGCTGGGTTGTCTTTGTGATACGATGGCAGAACAGCAGAGCTCTTCTGAGAGTGAGGCTAGCAGCACTACCTTGAGGCAGAGAGCGAGGAAACAAAAGACCTCTTACGTATGGGAGTATTTTACTTTTCCAGAAGGCCAGCAAAAGGTAAATGCACCCTTAGTGACTTGCAAGCTGTGTAAGCGTGTACTTTCAAGAGGTAATCCTGACAGGAAGTATTCCTTTGGGAATCACACCATGATGAGACACCTTAAGGATGTACACAGAAGGACACATGCTCGACTTACTGAAGGTAACCCTTCAGTAAATCAACCAAGCACATCCACAGCAGCTCAGCCTGGACCATCATCTGCAGGGCCGAGTCCTTCTTCTGCAGGTCAGGTGAGCCCTTCATCTGTGGGGGGAGCATCTCCTTTTTCTGGTCCTCTGGAAATTAACCCTCGGTTTGCGAGGGTTGAAGTACGGTGCGCCACTTGTCACGATCTAATTACTTATAGGGAGACCAGTGTTTCCCTAGTGAACAGTAAAATAGATCAGCACACTTGTCGTACCGTCTAATATTCCCAATCTTTCTTTCCTCTGTCCCTGCATGAACACAACGGCTCTTTTAAGAGCCAACCTTACCTTTCATCTATTTTTTATATATTTTTTAAAAAACTTTTTTTTTTTTTTTTTTTACCGTACGCGTACGGTACGCGTAATTTTTTTTTTTTTTTTTTAAAAAACACTAAAAATCAATTATCACATTACAAGGTCCTTGAGAGACTACAATTAAAAACTGAAAATGTGATTGTAGAGAAGTGGAAAAAAGGGACCATGACATTATTGACTTACCATACCCACTCAAAAAAAGATTTATTCATTTAATTATTTTTTTAATTGCTTTAAAAATGGTTCTAGTTTTCGAAAATTTTCTATCTCAATCTGAAAAAAAAGAAAAAAGTATTAATATTTAAAAAAACATTTAATAATACAGTACACATATTTACATATTTTTCAAAAAATATTTTTGCCTTTTTTTTGCTGTTTTCAGAAAATATTGCATTTCACTATAAATTGTGAAAGCAATTGCATTCATCATTTAACAGCAGGCAAAAAATAAAATTAACAATCTCAAAGATTGTTTTTAAAAAAGCCCACAATCTCTTTTTGCATAAACATAACTTTATAGAAATGCATAATATTCTTAAAAAATATCATCTAATATCAATACTTATTTCTTTAAAATACCGTCTGATATTTTTGTTTCAGAAGTATAATCACAATAATATATGTCAAATAACTCCACAATACATCTGGTTCCATTTCCTTTAGGCCAAATAGTAATTTTAAAATTCTCTTTTTTTTTTTAATTTCCAATGGTAATCCAATAAAAAACAAAAGTTTAAATTGTACAGATGTCACCGATTCTCTGTAACATTTTGGTTTCCGAAAGATTAATTAATAATTAAATAAGTCCACAATAGAATTGTTTACTTTTCCGCATGGCCAAATAGTAATTTTAAAAATCTTTTTTGAAAAAATTTCCAATGGCAATCCAATAACATTCCAAAATTTAAATTGTGCAGATGTTACCGATTTTTTCTAAATTTTTGGTTTTCCAAAGTTTCCTTAAAAAATGGAAAAATTCCACATTACAATTGGTTACCTTTCCATTAGGCCAAATGATAATTTGTTAAATCTTTTTATTTGTAAATTCCAAATGGTAATCCAATAAAATGGTAAAATTGTTTGTCCAGATGTTGCCAAATCTCTCTAAAATTTAGGTTTCAGGAAGATTAGATAGGAATTTGCTAAATCAAAAGGCAAACGTTGCTTAAAAATCAATTGGGAATCATTACACAGTGTCCAGCCTTTTTCACATTTAAGATAAACTGTGTAATGACCAGAAGTTACAGTAGGTCGATCATGGAAAATTATTGCAACTGTTACAAAAGTTTTTCCTGAAATTGATAATTGCTGTCCTGTAAACTTCTTTATTAAAGTATCCAATTTTGAACCATCAGCTCTACATCGTTGCATCATTAAAATTACAAACTGTCTGTATTCCTTTAAAATTAATGTTGAAAACATGTCAGATTTACACTCACCGCATTGCATGCTATGATTAGCATCTTTAACTAATTTAGCAAAAGTGACTGTTTTACTCTCTGGCAATGTTAAATAAATAAACCTTTCAGAATCAACATTAGAGCCACATATATTATAACAGTTTTCACAACTATGTTCCCATTTATAAGAGAGACCAAATAAATTTTCAATGTTAACCTCTTCTTCTTCCAGTACCTGAAGAAAATAAATCAAGAATTCCTGTGCGTTTTGCTGTACATTTTGAGAAAACTGTGTTCGTCCTGAACATACATCTAAAACTTTTCTAATTTCAGTAGCACTTTCTATTTGAGTTTTATCATTACTCAGCTTTTCAAAAAGGAGACTCAGCACAGAACAGAATCTTTTTCCCTGATTTACTATTATCTGCTCTTGCAAACTTTCCAGATAAAATGCAACATTCAGCACTACATTAGCGTAGCAGTTGACACCAGAGCTATTTTCAAAATAACATCCTACAACCTGTTCTTCATTTTCCTTATTCTTTTTGCTTGCAATTACATCACTCCTCTTTTTTTTCCTCCTCCCTACATCTTCATTACAGATATTCTCATTTCTCCTTTTACGAGAAACTACACGTTTCTCCAACACAGGATACTGACCTAAATGAGGAGCATAGCTTCTTCTTAATCTATTATACTCCTTTACAGAATTTGTATCAGCACTAACTTTTGAATCATCAAAGTCTATCATGAATAAACCTGATAATGTTTTCACTCGTGACAAAGCAACATATGCCATACCTTCTTTGAACACAGTTGAACCAATGTTCACAAATGCACAATCTACAGTCAATCCTTGAGACTTGTGAATAGTTACAGCATATGCTAGCGAAAACGGAAACTGCTTCCTACGTACATATAAGTCTTTCACAAGCATGAAACGAATTGAACAACGACAAATGTCTTTAACTTCTTCTATCTGATCAAATTTTATTTTTAAACATTCAATTCCATCTTTTTTCTGATAATTAATAAAACCCACAACTCTTCCCATAGCTCCATTAACTAAACCTTTTTCAACATCCAAATTTCTCCTTAAAAATACTCTACAGTTCATGCAAACATATAGATTTTTTTCTAATCCAGCTGTTTTGGAAATCTTCTTCTCTAGTGAATCCAATTTATTTTTCAGTGTGCCTGTTAATGTGACAGTAATTCTTCCATCCTCAATTTTGTCCACTGCTTCCAATTTCCTGATATCTTCCTTTTCCAATTTCAAAAGCTCCTCATTGAATATTGAGCATTCACGTAGAGTTGGCATTAAGCAGATGACACTTTTGTTTTCTGCAATGTTCTTGTATATCTTCTCTGCAACTATTTCTTCCTTTGGAAATAAATTATGTAGCAGCCGACTCTGTAATGCTTTTTTGCCAGCTTCTGTGAGTAGTCCAATCCTGATATCTTTCAGAATACTTCCATATTCTTCATCGTTTGCTTGCCTCATATTAGTTGTAAGTTCCTTGTACTCAAAGAAGGACCAAATATTTGTATTACCGATGCTTCCCAATGACTTCTTCGTGTCTTCATGTGTCACAGTATTAAACACTGGATGTCCTTTAACTGGAGTAAGTTGCAAAAGATCTCCAAAAACTATGACGTGTTTTCCTCCAAATAACACGTCATAGTCTGTCTTCAGAATTTGCTGCATTCTTAAATGCACAAAGGCAAGCATTAAGTTCGATACCATGCTCACCTCATCAATAATGAGAACTTGCATCTTCTTCAATACTCTTGAAACTTCCAAGCATGCTTCTCCAGTTAGCTTGTTGTATTGTATTTTGTTCTCATGCTCCACTGGGTAACATTAGCAAACGATGTAAAGTGATTCCTTTTATGTTATATGCTGCTAACCCAGTTGGAGCAGTAACCACACAAGACAAAGTAGAATCCGTTTTTTGCTGTAGGTAGCTTCTGATGACTTTTATTAGGAAACTTTTTCCAGTTCCAGCTTGTCCGCTTACATACATCCTGATTGGATGAAATGATGTGCATGAGCACTCTTTTTTTTCATGTAGAAATCCGTGATCAATTTTTTTTCTGATCTCTTCATAAATTTGTTCCTGCTCTTCGTTCAGTTGTCTTTCCAAATTTTGTAAGTCTATAAATTCTCCTTGAGCTTGATTCATAGCCGTTTCCACTTCATTCATGGCTATTGATGCTTCATTTTCAACGATTGGTTGTCCTAGGGGATCTTGACTGAGTGTTCCTGAACTTTGGCTGTCCTGAGAACTGTCTCTAGCTATTTCTGCTGCAATTGTAGTTTCCTGTTCAATTTCTTCATTTAACATTTGCAGATAAGTTGTGAATGTATTGCATTGTATGCTGTCTTTGCAAGCATTAAAAGAATCTTCATAGCTTTGAAATTCTCCCAGTAGTTCATCCTCTGTACGCCATGGTTTAAACAGCTGTAAAAGAGCCAAGTAGTAAAATTCCTTTTTGTCAGTAGTGTCGCAACTCAGCTTCCGGTGATTTATCAAACTTCCTTTTGTTTGCTTCACCAAACATCCTTCCTCACCAATGACTTTATATTTTCCATTGTTGATGTCTTCTGCGGCTTTCCGTGAATAAATGTAGTTCTGCAGCACTTCATAGAGACACATGTTCTCCAGATGATGACTTCTCTTTGGGTAATATGTGTCCAACATGTTTGATTTCAAAATATCTGTACTTTCTGGGTCATTCTCGGCCAAATATTCAATTTCTCCAACAGATTTCAGTACCCGATTTCTCATTGCTGCAAGGCCTAAACTTGCCCAAATTATTCTTCTTGATTTCGAGTAGAGACTTGCAGAAGATAACCTATCTGAACATTCGTAGGATCCAATTTCTCGATGCGATAACATCTTCAAACTGAAACTGTACAGCTTCTTACTGACAGTTTTCTCGTGAGAAATCTCTTCCCACATTTCCTTCAATTCTGTTTTTTCTGATTTCGTAATGTAAGACGTTACATATCGAGCAACAGCAATGGAATTGTCAGCTACATACTGTATATCCATGTTAGCGTTCCACATGGATAAAATCACTGGGTTGTAGTCATTTATATTTTTTGATTCTTCTTTTCTTTTAAGGTTGTAGGTATTCTTAGGTGATTTTCTTGTGATAGTATGTCTCACAGATGACATAAAACTGTTAACTCTTCCATTTGAAAGAACAGGTCTAGGAAATCCAAATCGACATTTAGTGTAGTATTTATCTTTGCTCTTGTATTTCCGTCGACAGTATTTTCCACACCGATGACTTTGGAAACGTAAAACTTGCTCCTTTAACTTTTTCTCTTCTGTGCTTTTTGGTATAGCACATGTTGCATATTCTTCAATGTAAGATAACACTGCTTCATCAGTATCTGTTCCAAACTTTGAGGCATCCTTGATCCACAACAGCATATGAATATGAGGAGCACCTCTTGACTGGTAGTCTTTTCTCCAAAAGAAATCCACTACTTCTCCTAGAGGTGGATTTTTTTTATTGCAGATGAAGGACATCATAGCCTCAAATCTATGATTGAAATATCTGCAAACATTAACTTCCAAGCATGCTTCTCCAGTTAGCTTGTTGTATTGTATTTTGTTCTCATGCTCCACTGGGTAACATTAGCAAACGATGTAAAGTGATTCCTTTTATGTTATATGCTGCTAACCCAGTTGGAGCAGTAACCACACAAGACAAAGTAGAATCCGTTTTTTGCTGTAGGTAGCTTCTGATGACTTTTATTAGGAAACTTTTTCCAGTTCCAGCTTGTCCGCTTACATACATCCTGATTGGATGAAATGATGTGCATGAGCACTCTTTTTTTTCATGTAGAAATCCGTGATCAATTTTTTTTCTGATCTCTTCATAAATTTGTTCCTGCTCTTCGTTCAGTTGTCTTTCCAAATTTTGTAAGTCTATAAATTCTCCTTGAGCTTGATTCATAGCCGTTTCCACTTCATTCATGGCTATTGATGCTTCATTTTCAACGATTGGTTGTCCTAGGGGATCTTGACTGAGTGTTCCTGAACTTTGGCTGTCCTGAGAACTGTCTCTAGCTATTTCTGCTGCAATTGTAGTTTCCTGTTCAATTTCTTTATTTAACATTTGCAGATAAGTTGTGAATGTATTGCATTGTATGCTGTCTTTGCAAGCATTAAAAGAATCTTCATAGCTTTGAAATTCTCCCAGTAGTTCATCCTCTGTACGCCATGGTTTAAACAGCTGTAAAAGAGCCAAGTAGTAAAATTCCTTTTTGTCAGTAGTGTCGCAACTCAGCTTCCGGTGATTTATCAAACTTCCTTTTGTTTGCTTCACCAAACATCCTTCCTCACCAATGACTTTATATTTTCCATTGTTGATGTCTTCTGCGGCTTTCCGTGAATAAATGTAGTTCTGCAGCACTTCATAGAGACACATGTTCTCCAGATGATGACTTCTCTTTGGGTAATATGTGTCCAACATGTTTGATTTCAAAATATCTGTACTTTCTGGGTCATTCTCGGCCAAATATTCAATTTCTCCAACAGATTTCAGTACCCGATTTCTCATTGCTGCAAGGCCTAAACTTGCCCAAATTATTCTTCTTGATTTCGAGTAGAGACTTGCAGAAGATAACCTATCTGAACATTCGTAGGATCCAATTTCTCGATGCGATAACATCTTCAAACTGAAACTGTACAGCTTCTTACTGACAGTTTTCTCGTGAGAAATCTCTTCCCACATTTCCTTCAATTCTGTTTTTTCTGATTTCGTAATGTAAGACGTTACATATCGAGCAACAGCAATGGAATTGTCAGCTACATACTGTATATCCATGTTAGCGTTCCACATGGATAAAATCACTGGGTTGTAGTCATTTATATTTTTTGATTCTTCTTTTCTTTTAAGGTTGTAGGTATTCTTAGGTGATTTTCTTGTGATAGTATGTCTCACAGATGACATAAAACTGTTAACTCTTCCATTTGAAAGAACAGGTCTAGGAAATCCAAATCGACATTTAGTGTAGTATTTATCTTTGCTCTTGTATTTCCGTCGACAGTATTTTCCACACCGATGACTTTGGAAACGTAAAACTTGCTCCTTTAACTTTTTCTCTTCTGTGCTTTTTGGTATAGCACATGTTGCATATTCTTCAATGTAAGATAACACTGCTTCATCAGTATCTGTTCCAAACTTTGAGGCATCCTTGATCCACAACAGCATATGAATATGAGGAGCACCTCTTGACTGGTAGTCTTTTCTCCAAAAGAAATCCACTACTTCTCCTAGAGGTGGATTTTTTTTATTGCAGATGAAGGACATCATAGCCTCAAATCTATGATTGAAATATCTGCAAACATTAACTGGATCCAATGAGCACAGTTCTCCTGCTGTCTTGTATTCGATGTTTTTAATGTTTGAATTTGCCTCTCGTAGAAAATCCAGTAAATCATCCCAAGCGTACTCGGCACAGCTTAGGGTAAGGAACCATGTTGGAGTTCCTAAATTCCGTAACATGCATTTTAATTCACCATGGCGTCGGTACCAATATTCATTTGTCCCACGCTGACAAGCCATCAGATTGATCAGTTGTGTTTCCAAATGATCATCTCGGTGCTGCACTTTCTCCATATAATCCTTAGCAGACACATTTTGTAAATGTACTCCACTTTTTAAAATGTGATTTACTGCATAAGACAGTGCAGACAAGTCGCTTTCAAATAAAAGATGGAACAAATAAGGAATACTTTGTCGAAATCTGGGATCTTCAGCATATAGTCTTGTAGTCCGATACTTAGAAGCTGGAATCTGTTCCGGACGTTCATCGTATCGTCCTCCTTTTCCTTTAGGAAACAGCAGGGGAAAACATCGAGCTTCCAAGCTCTCCTCCCATACACTCACGGGAGTTCCTTTTGCTTTCTTCATCTGAAATAGATCAATATTGTCTCCCATAACTTCTTTTGAATGAAGAGGATGTATGCTAAAATGTTCATAAATTTCTTCTTCCTTTGACTTGTCCACTTTTTCAATTTGTCCAGTTGGTGTTTCTGTGTCTTCTTGTAAATCTTCTTCTTCTTCTTCTTCTATATAAATTGATTCATACCATTTGTTATTCCTTTTCAAATACAAATTTGCTCTTTGTACTTTCCGTACATCTACCAGCTCCTGCCAAATCTTCTTATTCTTTGTAGGTACACCATTAACCAGAATAATTAATGGTTCAGTTTCCAAAGTATCCGCATCAATAGTTTCCATATTTTTTTTCAAATCCAAGGGCAAATACACCACTCTACCTTTTAAACCTCTCAGTAAATCTGAAGGAGGTAATTTACCAGTTTTGGGCTCCATACGTACTATGGTCTGGAACGGATGAACACATTGAATGAGTATAGACTCATATGTATTTAATTCAGAAAGTTCAGCAGGAATAGCATCCAATTCTAAATTATTATGTACAGCTCTGGTCGGCATTCTATTTTCCTCTAACTTGTTGTAACAGTATTTACAAATACGCTGAACTTCACCCAATTCAAAACAATTTTCAAGAAATATATATGTGGCAAAATCCTTCCACTTATAATTATCTTCATTTTCACTCTTTCTGTAGAGATCAACATACCTGGTTTGTTTTCTATAATGAGTTCTGCGGCAACAAATACAAGTAATATTTGGTCTTTCATTAGAGATTATTGCAAATTTTGTTATGTGATCATTAAATGTCTTACTTACAAAGGGTTCTACATTCTCTTCCACTTCTTCCTCATTTACTGTGTCCTTCTCTGCACTGTTTTGTTCAGGACCAAAGTAACAAAACTGAATTTCATCAACAACCTTCTCTACATCTGATACCGTTCCACGGAACAGAGCCCTATTCAATTCATCTAACTTTATTGCTGGACTTTTAGCAAAATACAACCGTCTCACAAACTTTCTCATTTCAGTATGATGAACAGCCAGCATCCTAAAATGATGGAAAACACTATTACACACTTTTCTAGATAGACAAGCCAGAGAATGACCCTGCAAACCAGTATTCTCTCTCACTCTGCATGGATCCAAACTTTGAAGCACCTTAATCTTCTGTTTTACACTTTTTTTGCTATATTCTCTTAGAAACTCACGAAATTTATCAATAGATTCCTGACGCACAGTGCAAATACTACTACAATTCCAAGTGTACACTGGGGCTTTAGGACGTCTCCCCATAGCCTCATCCGCCATCACTTGTACCTCATCTCTTGGAACCATTATCTCCTTCTCCATTATGCAACCATTTTTCACTTCATAAGCACGACCTCTGGTGTCAACTGCATGCAGCAAACTATTACTTTGAAAATAACTCTCTTCATTAAAAAAAGGTTCACTACTTGAACTATGCATCCATTTTCCTAAAAACACTTTAGAAAAGTTTGTTCTGTTCACTACTCTTTTCCTTTTGCTATGTGATTTCAGTACATTAACCATTTTGTCTATTGTACGCATCCTATTCAAAATTAAAATGAATAGTTTCCTTTTTAATTCTAATGCCTTTGCTGCAATGGCTTCAATTTCTTTTTTTCTCTTATAAAACGTAGTCTTTTGCTTATATTTCTTCACATCCTTTATCAAATTGGACATAACTCTTCTCTGAAACATTTTTCTACGTATCTCTTTAAACGCTGTTTTTCTGTTTAAGTTAATCTTTTTAGTTGCAGAAGGTATATTTGCATTAACTAAATTCTCAATTTTTTACTGTGCTTTTCGATTGAAATCATTCTTTCCAGTACAGACATTTTGTACATTTTTCCTTTTTTTGAATATGTTTTTTAGAAAAAATTTTGTCTGCTTACCAGAAGATTTTTTCTTTTTCCCAACATGAGCATCTTCAACTAACTTAGGTCCTCCAGTTGTCTTCAAATATAGGTTTTTTTTGTGGTCTTTTTTTACTCTGGATTTTGTACGCATCTTAAATTTTGTTCACTGCTCTTCAGCAATACCTGAAAAAAACTTTAAAAAAATTCCTTTATTTTATTTAAATATATTACTACATTTGTTTTCACATTAGTCACAAAACGAAATTTCTTTGCCAATTTGAAAGCACACTTACTGCTCTTTTTTTTGGCAAGTGATAATCACTTTTACAGACTGACACATTATGAATCCACTTTTCAGATTTTTTAAAAAGCACATGTCCAAACTGCTTTTTCAGACCATCACCATTTGTAACCTGGGTGACTGCCTACACTCCAGCAAGGGCAACCAGCCTTAGTGATGCTGAATGTATTTGCATTACTGACTGAAACCTCAAACCCCACTCGCTTGTGAATACTGTGCATGATTCCACATGGTAAGCAGCTGGGTGTGTGCTAAGAGTCTGCTTCTGCACCAAAAAATGGCTCCCCCTTTCCTTCTAATGCAACTGTGAAATCACCAGAGCAATACGCAATAAATCTCTGCCTGTAATTCCTATTTGCACACAGAGTCATGTTTTCACATTAGTCACAAAACGAAATTTCTTTGCCAATTTGAAAGCACACTTACTGCTCTTTTTTTTGGCAAGTGATAATCACTTTTACAGACTGACACATTATGAATCCACTTTTCAGATTTTTTAAAAAGCACATGTCCAAACTGCTTTTTCAGACCAGCACCATTTGTAACCTGGGTGACTGCCTACACTCCAGCAAGGGCAACCAGCCTTAGTGATGCTGAATGTATTTGAATTACTGACTGAAACCTCAAACCCCACTCGCTTGTGAATATTGTGCATGATTCCACATGGTAAGCAGCTGGCTGTGTGCTAAGAGTCTGCTTCTGCACCAAAAAATGGCTCCCCCTTTCCATCTAATGCAACTGTGAAATCACCAGAGCAATACGCAATAAATCTCTGCCTATAATTCCTCTTTGCACACAGAGTCATGTTTTCACATTAGGCCCTTAAACGAAATTTCTTTGCCAATTTAAAAGCACACTTACTGCTCTTTTTTTTGGCAAGTGATAAACACTTTTACAGACTAACACATTATGAATCCACTTTTCAGATTTTTTAAAAAGCACATGTCCAAACTGCTTTTTCAGACCAGCACCATTTGTAACCTGGGTGACTGCCTACACTCCAGCAAGGGCAAGCAGCCTTAGTGATGCTGAATGTATTTGCATTACTGACTGAAACCTCAAACCCCACTCGCTTGTGAATACTGTCCATGATTCCACATGGTAAGCAGCTGGGTGTGTGCTAAGAGTCTGCTTCTGCACCAAAAAATGGCTCCCCCTTTCCATCTAATGCAACTGTGAAATCACCAGAGCAATACGCAATAAATCTCTGTCTGAAATTCCTATTTGCACACAGAGTCATGTTTTCACATTAGGCCCTTAAACGAAATTTCTTTGCCAATTTGAAAGCAGACTTACTGCTCTTTTTTTTGGCAAGTGATAAACACTTTTACAGACTGACACATTATGAATCCACTTTTCAGATTTTTTAAAAAGCACATGTCCAAACTGCTTTTTCAGACCAGCACCATTTGTAACCTGGGTGACTGCCTACACTCCAGCAAGGGCAAACAGCCTTAGTGATGCTGAATGTGTTTGCATTACTGACTGAAACCTCAAACCCCACTCGCTTGTGAATACTGTGCATGATTCCACATGGTAAGCAGCTGGCAGTGTGTTAAGAGTCTGCTTCTGCACCAAAAAATGGCTCCCCGTTTCCATCTAATGCAACTGTGAAATCACCAGAGCAATACGCAATAAATCTCTGCCTGTAATTCCTATTTGCACACAGAGTCATGTTTTCACATTAGTCACAAAACGAAATTTCTTTGCCAATTTGAAAGCACACTTACTGCTCTTTTTTTTGGCAAGTGATAAACACTTTTACAGACTGACACATTATGAATCCACTTTTCAGATTTTTTAAAAAGCACATGTCCAAACTGCTTTTTCAGACCAGCACCATTTGTAACCTGGGTGACTGCCTACACTCCAGCAAGGGCAACCAGCCTTAGTGATGCTGAATGTATTTGCATTACTGACTGAAACCTCAAACCCCACTCGCTTGTGAATACTGTGCATGATTCCACATAGTAAGCAGCTGGGTGTGTGCTAAGAGTCTGCTTCTGCACCAAAAAATGGCTCCCCCTTTCCATCTAATGCAACTGTGAAATCACCAGAGCAATACGCAATATATCTCTGCCTATAATTCCTCTTTGCACACAGAGTCATGTTTTCACATTAGTCACAAAACGAAATTTCTTTGCCAATTTGAAAGCACACTTACTGCTCTTTTTTTGGCAAGTGATAAACACTTTTACAGACTGACACATTATGAATCCACTTTTCAGATTTTTTAAAAAGCACATGTCCAAACTGCTTTTTCAGACCAGCACCATTTGTAACCTGGGTGACTGCCTACACTCCAGCAAGGGCAAACAGCCTTAGTGATGCTGAATGTATTTGCATTACTGAGTCCAACCTCAAACCCCACTCGCTTGTGAATACTGTCCATGATTCCACATGGTAAGCAGCTGGGTGTGTGCTAAGAGTCTGCTTCTGCACCAAAAAATGGCTCCCCCTTTCTATCTAATGCAACTGTGAAATCACCAGAGCAATACGCAATAAATCTCTGCCTGTAATTCCTCTTTGCACACAGTCATGTTTTCACATTAGTCACAAAACGAAATTTCTTTGCCAATTTGAAAGCACACTTACTGCTCTTTTTTTTGGCAAGTGATAAACACTTTTACAGACTGACACATTATGAATCCACTTTTCAGATTTTTTAAAAAGCACATGTCCAAACTGCTTTTTCAGACCAGCACCATTTGTAACCTGGGTGACTGCCTACACTCCAGCAAGGGCAACCAGCCTTAGTGATGCTGAATGTGTTTGCATTACTGACTGAAACCTCAAACCCCACTCGCTTGTGAATACTGTGCATGATTCCACATGGTAAGTAGCTGGCTGTGTGCTAAGAGTCTGCTTCTGCACCAAAAAATGGCTCCCCCTTTCCATCTAATGCAACTGTGAAATCACCAGAGCAATACGCAATAAATCTCTGCCTGTAATTCCTATTTGCACACAGTCATGTTTTCACATTAGTCACAAAACGAAATTTCTTTGCCAATTTGAAAGCACACTTACTGCTCTTTTTTTTGGCAAGTGATAAACACTTTTACAGACTGACACATTATGAATCCACTTTTCAGATTTTTTAAAAAGCACATGTCCAAACTGCTTTTTCAGACCAGCACCATTTGTAACCTGGGTGACTGCCTACACTCCAGCAAGGGCAACCAGCCTTAGTGATGCTGAATGTATTTGCATTACTGACTGAAACCTCAAACCCCACTCGCTTGTGAATACTGTGCATGATTCCACATGGTAAGTAGCTGGCTGTGTGCTAAGAGTCAGCTTCTGCACCAAAAAATGGCTCCCCCTTCCATCTAATGCAACTGTGAAATCACCAGAGCAATACGCAATAAATCTCTGCCTGTAATTCCTATTTGCAAACAGAGTCATGTTTTCACATTAGTCACAAAACGAAATTTCTTTGCCAATTTGAAAGCACACTTACTGCTCTTTTTTTTGGCAAGTGATAAACACTTTTACAGACTGACACATTATGAATCCACTTTTCAGATTTTTTAAAAAGCACATGTCCAAACTGCTTTTTCAGACCAGCACCATTTGTAACCTGGCTGACTGCCTACACTCCAGCAAGGGCAACCAGCCTTAGTGATGCTGAATGTATTTGCATTACTGACTGAAACCTCAAACCCCACTCGCTTGTGAATACTGTGCATGATTCCACATAGTAAGCAGCTGGGTGTGTGCTAAGAGTCTGCTTCTGCACCAAAAAATGGCTCCCCCTTTCCATCTAATGCAACTGTGAAATCACCAGAGCAATACGCAATAAATCTCTGCCTATAATTCCTCTTTGCACACAGAGTCATGTTTTCACATTAGTCACAAAACGAAATTTCTTTGCCAATTTGAAAGCACACTTACTGCTCTTTTTTTTGGCAAGTGATAAACACTTTTACAGACTGACACATTATGAATCCACTTTTCAGATTTTTTAAAAAGCACATGTCCAAACTGCTTTTTCAGACCAGCACCATTTGTAACCTGGGTGACTGCCTACACTCCAGCAAGGGCAAACAGCCTTAGTGATGCTGAATGTATTTGCATTACTGAGTCCAACCTCAAACCCCACTCGCTTGTGAATACTGTCCATGATTCCACATGGTAAGCAGCTGGGTGTGTGCTAAGAGTCTGCTTCTGCACCAAAAAATGGCTCCCCCTTTCCATCTAATGCAACTGTGAAATCACCAGAGCAATACGCAATAAATCTCTGCCTGTAATTCCTCTTTGCACACAGTCATGTTTTCACATTAGTCACAAAACGAAATTTTTTTTTATTAATTTGAAAGCACACTTACTGCTCTTTTTTTTGGCAAGTGATAAACACTTTTACAGACTGACACATTATGAATCCACTTTTCAGATTTTTTAAAAAGCACATGTCCAAACTGCTTTTTCAGACCAGCACCATTTGTAACCTGGGTGACTGCCTACACTCCAGCAAGGGCAACCAGCCTTAGTGATGCTGAATGTGTTTGCATTACTGACTGAAACCTCAAACCCCACTCGCTTGTGAATACTGTGCATGATTCCACATGGTAAGTAGCTGGCTGTGTGCTAAGAGTCTGCTTCTGCACCAAAAAATGGCTCCCCCTTTCCATCTAATGCAACTGTGAAATCACCAGAGCAATACGCAATAAATCTCTGCCTGTAATTCCTATTTGCACACAGTCATGTTTTCACATTAGTCACAAAACGAAATTTCTTTGCCAATTTGAAAGCACACTTACTGCTCTTTTTTTTGGCAAGTGATAAACACTTTTACAGACTGACACATTATGAATCCACTTTTCAGATTTTTTAAAAAGCACATGTCCAAACTGCTTTTTCAGACCAGCACCATTTGTAACCTGGGTGACTGCCTACACTCCAGCAAGGGCAACCAGCCTTAGTGATGCTGAATGTATTTGCATTACTGACTGAAACCTCAAACCCCACTCGCTTGTGAATACTGTGCATGATTCCACATGGTAAGTAGCTGGCTGTGTGCTAAGAGTCAGCTTCTGCACCAAAAAATGGCTCCCCCTTCCATCTAATGCAACTGTGAAATCACCAGAGCAATACGCAATAAATCTCTGCCTGTAATTCCTATTTGCAAACAGAGTCATGTTTTCACATTAGTCACAAAACGAAATTTCTTTGCCAATTTGAAAGCACACTTACTGCTCTTTTTTTTGGCAAGTGATAAACACTTTTACAGACTGACACATTATGAATCCACTTTTCAGATTTTTTAAAAAGCACATGTCCAAACTGCTTTTTCAGACCAGCACCATTTGTAACCTGGGTGACTGCCTACACTCCAGCAAGGGCAACCAGCCTTAGTGATGCTGAATGTATTTGAATTACTGACTGAAACCTCAAACCCCACTCGCTTGTGAATACTGTGCATGATTCCACATGGTAAGCAGCTGGCTGTGTGCTAAGAGTCTGCTTCTGCACCAAAAAATGGCTCCCCCTTTCCATCTAATGCAACTGTGAAATCACCAGAGCAATACGCAATAAATCTCTGCCTATAATTCCTCTTTGCACACAGAGTCATGTTTTCACATTAGGCCCTTAAACGAAATTTCTTTGCCAATTTAAAAGCACACTTACTGCTCTTTTTTTTGGCAAGTGATAAACACTTTTACAGACTAACACATTATGAATCCACTTTTCAGATTTTTTAAAAAGCACATGTCCAAACTGCTTTTTCAGACCAGCACCATTTGTAACCTGGGTGACTGCCTACACTCCAGCAAGGGCAAACAGCCTTAGTGATGCTGAATGTATTTGCATTACTGACTGAAACCTCAAACCCCACTCGCTTGTGAATACTGTCCATGATTCCACATGGTAAGCAGCTGGGTGTGTGCTAAGAGTCTGCTTCTGCACCAAAAAATGGCTCCCCCTTTCCATCTAATGCAACTGTGAAATCACCAGAGCAATACGCAATAAATCTCTGTCTGAAATTCCTATTTGCACACAGAGTCATGTTTTCACATTAGGCCCTTAAACGAAATTTCTTTGCCAATTTGAAAGCACACTTACTGCTCTTTTTTTTGGCAAGTGATAAACACTTTTACAGACTGACACATTATGAATCCACTTTTCAGATTTTTTAAAAAGCACATGTCCAAACTGCTTTTTCAGACCAGCACCATTTGTAACCTGGGTGACTGCCTACACTCCAGCAAGGGCAAACAGCCTTAGTGATGCTGAATGTGTTTGCATTACTGACTGAAACCTCAAACCCCACTCGCTTGTGAATACTGTGCATGATTCCACATGGTAAGCAGCTGGCAGTGTGTTAAGAGTCTGCTTCTGCACCAAAAAATGGCTCCCCGTTTCCATCTAATGCAACTGTGAAATCACCAGAGCAATACGCAATAAATCTCTGCCTGTAATTCCTATTTGTACACAGAGTCATGTTTTCACATTAGTCACAAAACGAAATTTCTTTGCCAATTTGAAAGCACACTTACTGCTCTTTTTTTTGGCAAGTGATAAACACTTTTACAGACTGACACATTATGAATCCACTTTTCAGATTTTTTAAAAAGCACATGTCCAAACTGCTTTTTCAGACCAGCACCATTTGTAACCTGGGTGACTGCCTACACTCCAGCAAGGGCAACCAGCCTTAGTGATGCTGAATGTATTTGCATTACTGACTGAAACCTCAAACCCCACTCGCTTGTGAATACTGTGCATGATTCCACATAGTAAGCAGCTGGGTGTGTGCTAAGAGTCTGCTTCTGCACCAAAAAATGGCTCCCCCTTTCCATCTAATGCAACTGTGAAATCACCAGAGCAATACGCAATAAATCTCTGCCTATAATTCCTCTTTGCACTCAGAGTCATGTTTTCACATTAGTCACAAAACGAAATTTCTTTGCCAATTTGAAAGCACACTTACTGCTCTTTTTTTTGGCAAGTGATAAACACTTTTACAGACTGACACATTATGAATCCACTTTTCAGATTTTTTAAAAAGCACATGTCCAAACTGCTTTTTCAGACCAGCACCATTTGTAACCTGGGTGACTGCCTACACTCCAGCAAGGGCAAACAGCCTTAGTGATGCTGAATGTATTTGCATTACTGAGTCCAACCTCAAACCCCACTCGCTTGTGAATACTGTCCATGATTCCACATGGTAAGCAGCTGGGTGTGTGCTAAGAGTCTGCTTCTGCACCAAAAATGGCTCCCCCTTTCCATCTAATGCAACTGTGAAATCACCAGAGCAATACGCAATAAATCTCTGCCTGTAATTCCTCTTTGCACACAGAGTCATGTTTTCACATTAGTCACAAAACGAAATTTCTTTGCCAATTTGAAAGCACACTTACTGCTCTTTTTTTTGGCAAGTGATAAACACTTTTACAGACTGACACATTATGAATCCACTTTTCAGATTTTTTAAAAAGCACATGTCCAAACTGCTTTTTCAGACCAGCACCATTTGTAACCTGGGTGACTGCCTACACTCCAGCAAGGGCAACCAGCCTTAGTGATGCTGAATGTGTTTGCATTACTGACTGAAACCTCAAACCCCACTCGCTTGTGAATACTGTGCATGATTCCACATGGTAAGTAGCTGGCTGTGTGCTAAGAGTCTGCTTCTGCACCAAAAAATGGCTCCCCCTTTCCATCTAATGCAACTGTGAAATCACCAGAGCAATACGCAATAAATCTCTGCCTGTAATTCCTCTTTGCACACAGAGTCATGTTTTCACATTAGTCACAAAACGAAATTTCTTTGCCAATTTGAAAGCACACTTACTGCTCTTTTTTTTGGCAAGTGATAAACACTTTTACAGACTGACACATTATGAATCCACTTTTCAGATTTTTTAAAAAGCACATGTCCAAACTGCTTTTTCAGACCAGCACCATTTGTAACCTGGGTGACTGCCTACACTCCAGCAAGGGCAACCAGCCTTAGTGATGCTGAATGTGTTTGCATTACTGACTGAAACCTCAAACCCCACTCGCTTGTGAATACTGTGCATGATTCCACATGGTAAGTAGCTGGCTGTGTGCTAAGAGTCTGCTTCTGCACCAAAAAATGGCTCCCCCTTTCCATCTAATGCAACTGTGAAATCACCAGAGCAATACGCAATAAATCTCTGCCTGTAATTCCTATTTGCACACAGTCATGTTTTCACATTAGTCACAAAACGAAATTTCTTTGCCAATTTGAAAGCACACTTACTGCTCTTTTTTTTGGCAAGTGATAAACACTTTTACAGACTGACACATTATGAATCCACTTTTCAGATTTTTTAAAAAGCACATGTCCAAACTGCTTTTTCAGACCAGCACCATTTGTAACCTGGGTGACTGCCTACACTCCAGCAAGGGCAACCAGCCTTAGTGATGCTGAATGTATTTGCATTACTGACTGAAACCTCAAACCCCACTTGCTTGTGAATACTGTGCATGATTCCACATGGTAAGCAGCTGGCTGTGTGCTAAGAGTCTGCTTCTGCACCAAAAAATGGCTCCCTCTTTCCATCTAATGCAACTGTGAAATCACCAGAGCAATACGCAATAAATCTCTGCCTGTAATTCCTATTTGCAAACAGAGTCATGTTTTCACATTAGTCACAAAACGAAATGTCTTTGCCAATTTGAAAGCACACTTACTGCTCTTTTTTTTGGCAAGTGATAAACACTTTTACAGACTGACACATTATGAATCCACTTTTCAGATTTTTTAAAAAGCACATGTCCAAACTGCTTTTTCAGACCAGCACCATTTGTAACCTGGGTGACTGCCTACACTCCAGCAAGGGCAACCAGCCTTAGTGATGATGAATGTATTTGCATTACTGACTGAAACCTCAAACCCCACTCGCTTGTGAATACTGTGCATGATTCCACATAGTAAGCAGCTGGGTGTGTGCTAAGAGTCTGCTTCTGCACCAAAAAATGGCTCCCCCTTTCCATCTAATGCAACTGTGAAATCACCAGAGCAATACGCAATAAATCTCTGCCTATAATTCCTCTTTGCACACAGTCATGTTTTCACATTAGTCACAAAACGAAATTTCTTTGCCAATTTGAAAGCACACTTACTGCTCTTTTTTTTGGCAAGTGATAAACACTTTTACAGACTGACACATTATGAATCCACGTTTCAGATTTTTTAAAAAGCACATGTCCAAACTGCTTTTTCAGATCAGCACCATTTGTAACCTGGGTGACTGCCTACACTCCAGCAAGGGCAAACAGCCTTAGTGATGCTGAATGTATTTGCATTACTGAGTCCAACCTCAAACCCTTAAACTATTCTTTTATTATACCAGTACACCTTAATTTATTGTGAAAACATAGTCCATATTATTTTACTTGTTCCTCACATTTAAATTTCTCCCAAAACAGAAAATAATAAACACAACTTCAACAAAAAGAATTGCATTTCTATTATTCATTTCTTAATTTACCATATACATCCCCTCTCAAACTCTAAACTCACCTTTAAAATTAGTTAGTTGTGAAAGAAATGTGACACTCAAACAGCAGATTATCAGAGCCAGGATCTCTGTTCTTTACACCTCTCTCCTCTCAGCAGAACCAGATAAGGGCAAACTTTCCCTCTCTTTTTCCACACATATACATGTTAGTTTCAAATCTCAGTGCTTGCCCCTTTTTTTCAAATGTAATCACACATTTCTATTGGTTGAAAACCAACCCTTTTCCAAAAGTACCCTTCCCCCAACTTGACTTCTGCCTAGTACCCTTCCCCCAACTTGACTTCTGCCTGCTACCATAGCAACAGCTCATGGAACACTGCTGTGTGGAGTCAGGTCAGAAGTTCGCCAAACAATGTTTCAATTCCACAGAGCAAGAGTGCTTGACTTTTCAAACCTAACAGCAAATCCATAGTACTGTTCTTTGGTAACACATTTTTCTGTACCAATACAAAACATGCTTCTATTAATTTACACATACAGCCTAGTTTTTATTCTAGAATGGTATGAAACAGCCAATCAGTTCTTTTTTTTATGAAAAAAATATGTATGCCTCCATTTCCAAACTGTCTTTCTTTTCATATTGCCATTCTACTGAATTAAACCTCCTGAGTGCATCCAGTTCTCCTTTGAAGATGTTCACAGTGTGGATTGTAGGGCACAACTATGTCTTCTGGAGTGAAAAGTATGCAGAGAAAACAGGTATGGTGAGAGACCTTGCTTTGCCAAATGTAGACATTAAATGGATTGGTCAGAGAGGGTTAAAGTGGCACCAATTGATGCCATTGGTGAAATCCTTCATGCAAAACCAACACCCTGACCTCATAATAGTGCACTGTGGTGGCAATGACCTAGGCACTATGACTGGGGTAGGTCTGGAAATGCTTATGAAGGACACCTTTGCACAACTGTTTTCACTTTTCCCTAAAACTGCCTTTGTGTTTTCTAACATATGCCAAAGGCAAAAATGGAACTGGTCCAATCATTTCTGTCCGCAGATTGACAAAGCAAGAAAGCACGTCAACAAATCTGTTTCTGCTTTCCTCCGTGACTATGGTATGGGTTCCATTTACCACAACAACTTGCGTTATGACATGCAAGACATTTATAGAGGAGATGGTGTGCACTTCAATGATGAAGGGAACAGAGTCTTCCTCTTGAACCTTAGACTCTGCATCGGTACTTACTTGTAGGTACCACTAAAAAATCACTTCATAAACACAACAGCTCTTTTTAGAGCCCCCTAATATCTAAACACTTAAATCTGATTTTCATTTCTTTTTTTTTTTTTTTTTTACCGTACGCTTATCGTACGCGTACCCCGCGATTTTTTTTAAAATCAATAAATGTTTTCTTTGTACTTTTCTGTCCTTCTTTGACCCCCTTACAAATGTTAGGGGGTCTGTAACTCTCCTCCTTGCCCCCTTTTCTTGTTATCACTCTTTTTTTTCTGAGTGAAACACACGAAATGGCGGCCGCCGCTTCCTGGTTTCGACCGATTCGAATGTTTACTAAGATCTAAGAGCCAATCAGAATCGCGCTCGCGCACGCCACCGTACGCGTACGGTAAGCGTACCGTAAGCGCACCGTAAGCTGGCTCAGATATATATATTGATTTAAAGGCTATTTTCTCAGAATCTACTGAACAGATTTACACCAAACCTACAAAAGGCACTTCCTTGACCTGAGGACTACCTCTCTGCCAAATTTCTAGTAATTCTGTTCAGCCGTTCGGGCTGTAGCCCTGTCTAAAGGTCCTATGGAAAAATGCATGGGAAAAACGCGTTTTGGGACCCCCCTTTTATCTCAGCCCCCGCTTGACGAATCCCCCCGAGACTTTCAGGGAAGGAGCGGAGCGTAGCGCCCCACCTATTTTGAAACATTCGCGAGGATTCGTCGACCGGCGCCAAAGTTATTCAAAATAGAATGTTGCGGATTTCCTATGGAAACGTGGTCCTAACTATAACTACCTACTGGCGACCGCCAGTAGGTAATATATATATATGTATATATATATATTTTTTTTTTATTCACTGAAAAAAACAAAGGTTACAGGGACGATACAGTTAAGCTCAGATTTCCCTCATACAAAACCATAGAAATTCAGCAGTTACAGTTACCTGAGGTAACGATAACTGTAACTATAACTTACAACCCTGCAATGCACTGCTTATGACCTTACATATTACATAACTCATCACATGGTCCATGACATCACTGATGACATCTCATAAAATAAAAGAATAAAAGTGCATAGTTATAGCTTGGACCATGTTGTGCCATCCACTACAGTGGTAGTGGAAACATGGCTTTAGGTGACCACTTTAGCCTGATTATAGCAAAGGAAAAACTGTGATTTGATCTTTTAAATATTAATAAGTCATTCCTAGGTAGGCCTAGGCTTTGTAGACCACAAGGCTTGCTGCCTGGTATGTACAAGTAGGACATGTAGAAATGTAATGTTAACATGTCCTTACACTGACAAACACCCAAAGCTTTTTTCACTGTGGCAGACCAAGTTATAATTAGAAAACCGGAGCACAGACCAAAATACTAATACTGTATCTCGGGAAAGGGACCATCTAGGAAAAAAATAAACAACTGTTTTTGACAATTCAATTAATTGGCGATGTCAGATTTTAATCCAAAGTAACTTTTAGGAAGTTACCCTTTTCCTGCCTGAACTGCCAGAAGGCTCTGCCTCTGCCCATTCCCAGTAAGTAATAAGCTTTGAATAAGTGTGAATAGGTGTGAAATGCCTTCTAGGAGCAAACAATAGTCTGACCAGAATAAACTAAGAAGACTTGTCTGAACTCCACAGAATATGCAGGTAAGGGCTGTGGGCATCCCTTTTGACACAACAGTGTCATATCAGGTATAAGTGTCATATCTTGTATGACAGGTCTGCTGGGTTACCATATAATACAGGCAGCACACTTGAAAGGTGATAGAACAGGATGCCAAGACAATTCTTGTGGATCCTGGTTGCTAAAGGACTCTGCTTGTGTTCTACTAGAATTCCTTCTCTTTCTAGGTTTACACATAACCCTTAGGGCTCACTTGAAAGGGGAGAGTACAGGATGCCAAGACCATTCTTGTGGATCCACTGTCTGGTTGCTGAAGGACTCTGCTTTTGCCCTACTAGACTTCTTTCTCTGGGTTTATTGTGTGCACAGTGGCTGACTCAAACTGGATTTTAGTGTTCAATAAGGGAGGACACTAGAATTGCCATAGTAAACTCCCCACAAATACACACTCAACCCTCAGATCCCCAGTACAGTGTGGACAAAGACTTTCATCATCTTGAAAATGCCCAACATGAGTAGGATTGGGGGGCCGAATAATTTACTTGCCTGCTGGAGGTGATCTGCGTGTGTGTCCAAGCGGACTCTGTTCTGGGATTGCCTTTGTCGCGTCTCCCTCCCGCCGCCGCGCTTGCGGCCGCGGTCGGAAGGGGACTACATATCCCGGCATCCTCGGCTTCCTGGGGAGGAAGTCCCGCCTACCACCACCCGCCAACAGCGCCTGGAGGCGCCATAAATTCAAACCTACCCTCGGTGGAGCGGGGGCCGAATAATTTACTTGCCTGCTGGAGGTGATCTGCGTGTGTGTCCAAGCGGACTCTGTTCTGGGATTGCCTTTGTCGCGTCTCCCTCCCGCCGCCGCGCTTGCGGCCGCGGTCGGAAGGGGACTACATATCCCGGCATCCTCGGCTTCCTGGGGAGGAAGTCCCGCCTACCACCACCCGCCAACAGCGCCTGGAGGCGCCATAAATTCAAACCTACCCTCGGTGGAGCGGGGGCCGAATAATTTACTTGCCTGCTGGAGGTGATCTGCGTGTGTGTCCAAGCGGACTCTGTTCTGGGATTGCCTTTGTCGCGTCTCCCTCCCGCCGCCGCGCTTGCGGCCGCGGTCGGAAGGGGACTACATATCCCGGCATCCTCGGCTTCCTGGGGAGGAAGTCCCGCCTACCACCACCCGCCAACAGCGCCTGGAGGCGCCATAAATTCAAATCTACCCTCCGCGTCGCGGGATCGCGCGCGGGCGGCGCCGGGCTAAGCCCGGGCAAAGGGCGGGCCCTCTGAGGCCCTCAGAGGACGGAAGAGACTGGACTGGGCCACGGACATTGTATGTGTTGCAGACAGTCACTGTGTAGTAATTATTAATAGTTGTGTAACGTGGGTTGAAGATATACTAGAGGGATATATAGTCCCTGGTAAAAAGAGAACAAAGCGCTTGGTTCTAAGGATTACTGCTATTATGCATAAGGCCAAGACGAATAAACCCACTAAGGGGGCTGGCACTATGGATAATTACTTGGTGCAAAAGGTGACTCAAATCAACAACACCCGTAGAGCGTCCCTTGGGCGAGGCAATGATGTTGCCGAACTACCGCCTCCCTTGATAGTGACAGCTCCCATAGATGGCCTGAACGGGGGAAGTGGGGCAGCTATAATTACTACAGCGCAAATACATATAGATCAGACTGTAGTTGACCCTGAGGGTGTATCTGAATTGATAGAATTAACCGAGGAAGATTCATCACCCTTATCTCCCCTTTCACCAAAGCAAAGACCGATAAGGATGTGCAGGAAGGTACAAGCTAAGCGCACGGGCAACCACTGCAAGAGTAAAACCGGTAGGGCCAATAGAGTCTCTAACAGTGGGGGACAGCATAAGACTCTAGGGGAGGGTAGTGGCATGGGCGGATTGAGCTCTAATATCGCCCCTGAATCATTAACTCTCCTATTTCACTCTCTGGAGGGAAAATTAGAGGAAAAAATTGTAGAGCTGTTGCAACCACTGCTAGATAAATTAGATACTATGGCCTTAGAAGTTGATAGATTAGGTGGCTTGTTAAAAACCCACTTGGCTGGTGTATCTGGTAAATCAGATGCAGCCATTAACAATCCACTTGTGGCTGACCCGGGATCATCAAAAAGTAGTGTATCTAATATCCCATCAATTAGGCAGATCAACACACAGAATAAAGTGGTTGCGGCTGACCCTGTCTTATCAGGTCCCATGACAATAACATTGCAGAATACCACTAATACGAGATCTCTTGAGGGAAATTTGATCCATACCCACTCAAAGAAAACTCGTCATGTAAACCTTCCTCCTGATTGTGCTCCCTATGTGGCTGTGCTTACGAATGTCCCTCCTATTCAGCCCCAAGCGCATCAGGTGTCTGAAGAAAATCACGACTCTCTAAAGAACAGGACAGTTTTCTGGCTTAACAAGAATTGTGGGTTCCCCGTTAAGTATGCAGATCAAATATTGACGACAAGAAGGATCAGCTGGATTGGATCGTCCAGCAAGACAATAAATGGTGACTGCATTATTATTAATTTTAGGCATCCTCAGCATGCTGCTACAGTTCTACTTAGAGCTGCTGCACTAGCCAACACTCCCAGCAGTATTTGCATACGGCCTCTGGGGTTCTTTTATTCCCATTTTATTAGAAACCCACCAACCCCTGGCCCATTTAGAACACGTTTACCCTCACATTCTCTGCCCCTTAATGATGGGTTTGATTATAACGTGGGGCAACAGAGAGGTAATGTCTTCAACATTGCAACTCATAATAGATTTGATGCCCTTTCGGGATTAGAGCTATGTGACTGACAGGCGGTATCGGGCGGGCAGGAAATTCATGGCTCTAGGGATACGGAATGTTCGGAACGTAATTCGGCTGTCAATATCTCTAATAATATAATATCTTGGAACATTGCGGGTCTTGGTTCCAAAATGGAGGATTGCAATTGGATTGAGTACATTAAAAAGTACCAAATTATCTGTTTACAGGAAACTTGGTCAATCGATTGTAATTACTTCCTGGAAGGGTTTAAGGCCTACTACGTTCCGGCAGTAGCAACAAATAGGGGCAGAGCTAAGGGGGGCCTGGTTGTGTTTATATCTATAGCTATATGTTGTAAGGTTCGGAGAATTGCAACCAACCACACTGGTATTATTGGCTTAGCTTTAAATGGAGAAAACTGCACGGCCGGTCTGGTTAATTTTTATAATTCCACTACTTGTAGCACCAATTCTAGACAGATAGTTACACTGCATTCTTTTATCAGTAACTCCATGAAGGGTTGTCTTCACAACCTCATGGTGGCTGGGGATTTTAATGTTCATCCCTGTGGAGACCCTCTTTTTAAATTGATCACAGAAATTAATTGTCCGGTCTGTGAGAATTTTCACTTTGAGCATACAACTGAGGGGGAACACTTGAATGATATGCTTAATGAATTAGAATTAACCCCTATGATGGCATTGATGGCCCCAAATAAGCGCTTTGATACCCAACGTTTAAGGGGAATGACAGGGCAACTTTCATTGATTTTATTATGTTAACTTCTGCCATGCAGACTTTTGTAGGATCCTTCTCTATTGAAGTCAGTGAATTCAGCGACCACAATCCTCTCACTGCTCTTTTGAGGGGTCCACTGATAGTAAAAGAAAGAGTGGAATCTCTCATTGGTAGGGTGAATACCACTGATGGCAGACGCCGTTTGAGATGGTCCATGGTAACCCCTGACCAGTTGTACACCGATATAAAAACTACCTGTGCTGACGAGATTTCGTTATGCACGCAAGTAGATGCACTCCCAAACATTGTTTTAAATGCCTTCAACCGGTTAGCAATGAAGGTATCTCAATTACTATCAGTTCCTATAAAAAACTCAGACTCCCTAAAAGGTCCAAAGTGGTTTAATAAGGACTGCACTCTAGCAGCCAAAAACCTAAGAGTAGCATTGTCATCTAAGCCTAGGATAAAAGCTGATGTCCAGCAATGTAGAAAGATTTATAAAAATACCATTGCAAGACATAAGGAACTTCTAAGGGAAGAGGCGTGGTTAGCGATCTTAGATCCTGCCACCCTTGGAAGTAGTACAGCTTTCTGGGCCCTGATGAGAAAACCATTTTTGACACAGGACCCGGGAAATGGCACTGAAAGTTATATATCTAAGGAGGAGTGGGAAGAGCACTTTAAAAAATTATATTGCTGTACAGAGGATAAGGATACTAGTACTGACTGTAGTAAAACTAGTGTGCAGATTGTTTTTAACAGAACCGAGGTCTTAGAGGGCATACAGGGAATCACAGGGGGAAAAGCCCCTGGCCCGGACGGGATCCCCCCTGATTTGTACAAATCTGATCCGAGTTTCTGGGCACCGATTTTAGAATCAGTTTTTAACGCAGCTGTAAAAGAAGGATGCCCACGATCTTGGGGTGTTTCTACAATCGTCCCAGTTTTTAAAAAGGGCGACAAGGGCAGCCCACACTGCTATCGCCCGATCTCTTTATTAGATTCTATGGTCAAGATTGTAGGAAGAATTGTACTGCAAAGATTGACTGAGTGGGTGGAGGAAAAGAACATTATGTCTCTTTCGCAGTACGGTTTTTGTAAAGGCCGATCTACAATTACCCAATGCCTTAATCTCTTCCTGATCTTAAGTAAATATACCATAATACAGAAAGGTACAATTCATCTTGCCTTTATGGATTTGTCTTCAGCGTTTGACTGTGTCAATAGGTGTAAGCTGTGGCAATCCATGAGGTCTAAAGGGGTTGATAGCGGTTTGGTTGATTTTTTGGTTGCCCTGCACTATAATACCAGTGCCAATGTGAGATACTCCTTGGATCTAAGTGTATCTAATAATTTTAGTATCGGAAAGGGTGTCCGGCAGGGCTGCATCCTGGCCCCCTTTCTTTTTAACTTTTACATTAACGATCTGGATGGGGTGCTTCAAGATGTTCATGCTGATTGTCCTAGAGTTGGCAGGCGAGGAATTCCAATACTTCTCTATGCAGATGATGCAGTACTTATATCTAGGACCGAGAGGGGTCTGCAATCATTATTAACAGCTTTTAATACATTTATGAGAGATAGAGACCTCTTGGTAAATAACTCTAAATCCTTTGTGTTACAAGTTGGTCAGCAACCAAGAAAACCCTTCCAATTTAGGATTGGTGGAGAAATAATACCTTCAACTAAAACATTTTGTTACCTAGGAGTTCTCTTTGATACAAAATTAAATTGGGAACCCCATCTTGTAAAGAAAAAAGGTGAAATGGTGAGGGTTAATGCATCAATATTTAATTTTGCAACTAAATTGGGAAAAAAGCCTATCTGTGCAATGTTGAAATTGTACAATGCTAAGTCTGTGGCGACTGTATCCTATGGTAGTGAACTTTGGGGGTATGTTAATGGAGAGCATTTACAGATTGTTGAAAATCGTTTTATGAAGCGTTTATTGTGTGTCCCATCTGGTACAGCTAATTTCGCCGTCCATGAGGAGTTGGGGTCCCAATATATATGCGACTTGCTTTCCTTACGCCCTTTGATGTTTTGGCTTAAAATTTGGACAAATGAGAACATACCCCTAACACATTTAATCATTAAGGACTTTATGTCACTGGACAAGGCATTGAGTTCTCCTTGGTTAAGCTATTTAAAAACAAATTTTGACAAACTTGGTCGCCCTGATCTTTTTTCTAATCCACAATCAATTATCAGGGGAGATCTGGAGCAAATAAAACACTTATTTTTGTGTGATAAGAGGACTACAAGAGAAGATATAGAGCTACAGAAACCAAGTGTGAGAAAATTTGTTATGCTTAAGACTACCTTGGCCATCGAACCATATTTGGAAGGGTCTTTTTCTTCACATGAGAAATTTTTACTGACCAGATTTAGGTTTAACCAATTTCATCATCTGCTTATTAGACCCAAAGGTGACATTTTTAACAAATTGCCAGCGCCCTGCGGCTGCGACGGAAAGTCTCCGCAGGATATGCTGCATTTTATCTTTTTATGTAAATTTTATGAATTTCCTCGCAAATTATATTTAGTGACTCTTTTAAAAAAACTTGATTTTAAACAAATCAGACCGGCTCTTTTGTACTTGCAGCTTTTGCACAGTGACAGTGTTCTCCAAATGAAGGAATTTTTAAAACTATGTATTAGATTGAGAAACTGTTTGGACCAGTGAAACCATGCCCCTCGCTCTGTTTCTATATTTTAAATAGTAATATTTTTCTTGCACTAAAATGGTTGGTGTCTCTGTAATAATGAATTGTTTATTTTATGTATGTCTTTTATGGTTAGCAATAACCGAAATAAAGATTTGATTTGATTTTGAGTAGGATTGGCCCTGGGAACTATCACTGCATTGGATCAGGTATACTCAGGAGTTATTCCCACCCTTTATTTAATACCAGGCATTTATGTGGCACCTCCAAGCACCCACTTCAGAACACTTCCTGGACCTGCAAAAGGTCAGAAGATGAGAGGATCTGCTGTCTGTGACATAATCGGAGCGCAAAAGGGCTGGACTTGCTACCTCTTGCACCCAGGACAAAGAAGTGGACTCCAAGAGACATAAGATTGACCTCCTGTTCAAGCTACAGGGTTAGAACAAGCTACAAGAGGCCTTTCCTGGAAATATCTAGCACACTAGTGGCAATTGGACCTGGACTGGAGCTTGCTGTCAGCCTTTGCCTAACACTCTGTGAGTCTCTAAGTGCCTCCTCTGAGGTCCTGGGCGGCTTTAGAAGTATACTCCTATTAGGAAGTGGGACTTAACTAAGTCAGCAGGTAAAATATTTGACCAGGACGAACCTGGTTGGTTTATCCGACGTGTGTTCCATAGCAGACAGCCTCAAATTGAGCCTAGGTCTTGGTCTACCGTGACTATTGACTGCCATTGTCGCTTTGTGCGTTTTTGGCGCAATTTCTACTTTAAACTCATATCTCGGATTTCCCTTATTGGATTTTTGTGGTTACTAGAAGTATCAGACCATTTTAAGCTGTCCTTGGATCAAGGCAAGAATGTGGCTTTGATTTTACTCGATCTTTTGACGGCATTTGATACTGTCCCACATACCATGCTCCTGCAATGCTTTGTCACATTGGGGGTTGGTGGCATAGTGTGGGACTGGATTAAATCATTCCTAGATTCCTGGGGAAAGTTGGACACCCTTCTCTTCAGCTGTCAAATCCCACAAGCAGATGAAGCCACAGGGCTCTTATTTGAGCCCTACCTTATTCGATGTATAGATGGTACCTCTGGCCCCTTTGAAAGGAATTCTGTGGGTGCAAAATGTTTTCCAATGCCAACAACACTCAGTTGCTCTGCTCTTTTGAGAGTGATCTCACATCTGCTGAGAAGCCTTTTAAAGCTTGCATGCATGTAGTTTTTGACTGAATGTACAGGAGTCAGCTTAAATGCATTTTCTGTATGGGTCCTATCAAGTCAACTGGTGGGAAGAGGCCTGGCCTTTATTTTTACCGTCCCCTCCACCTCCATCTCAAGTGGCAAAGAATCTTGGAGTTAAATTTGGCAACCAACTCTCTTTTCAGGTTTTGGCTGCTGTGGGAGCCTGTTTTCGGTTGCTTTGCACCCTTAAGAAATTTTTGTTCATATTGACTCTTCATTCTAGGAAGATGGTGTTTTATGCCTTGATTACTTGCAGGCTTGACTATACCAATTCTCACTGTTTAGGACTGTCGGATACCTTGCTTGGTCGACTGCAGGTTTTCCAGAATGCCACTGCTGGTCTTATTTGGAGACTTCCATGGCATAGTCTGATTACCTCCCATTTAAGATCTCTTTGTTGGCTGCCTATTAAGAAGCGAATTCTTTTTAAATCTTTAGCAGTGGTCCATTTCACACTTCTCCTTTCATGTCCTCAGTATCTGGCGGACAGGTTCTTTCCCTATTGACCATTAAGAGCACTGCGTTCGGCGAAGGCCCCATTGGTGTAGGTGCTGCGGTTCAGTCCCATAAGGAACTGAGGTAGCTCCTTTTTTTTTTTTTGAGGCAGTGGCGTAACACAGGCCCCCGCAAACCCCGCAGTGCAGGGGGGGCTCCGAGGGGCCCCGCAGCACAGTACTCTGATTAGAGATCTCCTACTTGAGTCCGGAGGGGGGCCCTCCACATGCCTTGCACGGGGGCCTCAAGTTTCATTAAGTCAGTGCTTGGTGGCTAACGCCTGGAATCACCTTCGTCTTGAACTTTGGACCCCGAGGTCTGAATCTGTATTCCTCAGCTGAATGAAAACTTGGCTGTTTTGTTCTCTGGTGCTTAGGTTCTTTTCTTTTTGTTTCTACTTGCAGTTCTCAGTGTCGGGACACTCCTAGGAGTAGCTGTGCTCTAAAACCCATGCATTCATTCCTTCATTTTGTTGTCTTTTTAAAAAAAAATAGTTATTGTTTTCTAATTCTGTTTGGGAGTTATATTGTTTGGCATTTTGAATTTATTACTGTTTCGCTACTGCAAAAATACTTTACACATTGCCCTAAATTAAGCCAACTGCTCTGTGCCATGGCTACCGGGGTTCAGGTTAATGTAATGACTTTCAGGGTTCAACCAGACAAGGGTTATGAGTGTTCCTTCACCACCTGGGTCGCCAATGATCCAATTTCTCTCACTAAGACATTTTGTTCTGCAGCTGTACCTGACATTTTCTTAAAATACCTTCTCTGCAACAAACCAGGGCACGCCGCACAGTTTAAACTTTTAATTCCCGTGAGAGAAGCTTGAATGCGGTTTACGTCGCTATGTAAATGCGCGTGCATGCCTTTTCATGAAGTCTTGTGTTAATAGACCTATTTAAAGTTTAAATCCTGAGCTATTTAATAGCGGTAAAAAAGCACACGACAACAGCCTCGGGAATCTCTGCTTCCCGTCAGGAAAGCAATTGTTGCTAACGGCAAGCTAAGTCAAGAGTCGCTTCGGCTCTCTAAATATGGAAACTGTTATGAGAGAACGCCTTTGCAGATGCTTCCAGTGTGCTGAATTAGACACAGGAGAGCATCTCCGAAGGACGCATTAGGAAATAATTGGCGCCACTTTTAGTGCATTACGCACAACTAAATCCCTTCTGAGTGTTGTTAGCTCGTTTGATGGTTCTTGTCTGCACACTCTCGTGTACTGAAGTGAAGTTTATCCCTCGGCGGTTGCCTCGACGGGTGAGCCGCCGAAGCACAATTTGACTAAGATATTTTGATCGTGGGAGAGCGGAGATGAACAAATTCAGTCCTTGGAGAGAAGTTCGATATTGAGCGGTTAATTCTCATTCTCATTCTCAACGCAAGGTGGCAGTACAGGATCACGTCCAACATCCAATCAACATTGCAGACACTAATACACAATTTTGACTCGCGGAATCAATAATGGTGAAGAAACTTCGCTTGCTCTGGAGACTACATTTTGACTGTTTCTAGGTTCGAACCTCTCACTGATTTTTATCATAGGGGCACACAGAGGAAAATGTGTATACACAAAGTAATCGATGCCGCACACAAACAGCCCAGAGTAGTTTCAAAATGAAGAACTTTAAAACAGAGTCATTGGTGGAAACGGCGCAGTCGCTCAATACTCTCGACACCTGCGTGTGTGAAAAAGGCCCTTTAATAAAGCAGGCTGGCATCCCAACTTTTCACGCTTGGCTCCTTGACTTACAGACTAAAAACATACCTCAGTAACATATATTCTTAACTCCCATCCCTCCAGTGCTTAATTTGAGAGCGTGGTATCCGGTGCTCCGCACCCGTACTTAATTGTCAACACTGTCACAAGGTGGCACTTTCTGCCTAATTTAGAGATGACCACAACAGCTAATTATTAATTTAATATACATTAAAAATGACTATTAACTGCCGCCCAAGCCATTCATATAGCTTTGAAGAAATAGTCCGATTGTCACACTTGTATGAGTGTGATGGTCAGTAGTTGTGTTTTTACTATCATTAGCAGCATGGCAGGGGCAATGTGTGGTGCAAGTTACAGTGGTCTCCTGACGAGAGCACTGGCGCTGTATTTTACAAATTAAGCACTGCCCCACTCCTCTGTATAACCAACTCCCCCAACTATGTCACAAACCACCATGTTTACACTACTGCAACCGTAAATCATAAACTTTTATTTATAACTGAAATGTCCCCCATACTCCACCTCCATTCATCCCCCTTTTAAAGCTGCCTTGCCCCCTTCAACTTGTAATCTAACTGTTTCTAAAATTAAACTTGGATCAACACCACCATATACCTCCCCATCAGCGACATCTTAGCACGATAACCTGTTGTACTCTGAGCACCCAATCAATCCTGCTAAAACCCTATCCACCCCGGTAGATGTTTCTTGGTCAAGTTTCGCTCTCGCCACCGGGATCAGGGTGCAAGCAGGGTGAGCAGGTAGCCTCTGGTTGACTGACTCTTCCGAGTGTCACTGGTGCTTCTTGTCTGTAGTTCCAATAGCGGTGTTGGACTCCACTCAGGGTGTTCGATGCTCCATGGATGGTATTGATGACGTACAAGACAGGGACTGTCATGAAGGAGTTTCCAGTCGTAAGGCGAACGTGTATGACAGATAGCAATGATTTGCCTTGATGGTCACGGGCATTCCTTCTCCGGTCGTCGACAACTTGGAGTGATGGTGGCTGGGTGCTTGCATTCTTTCTTTGTGGAAAAATCCTGTATCCTTCAAGCTGGATGCTCTGTGAGTTGAGCTGCCTGTTACAATCACTGAACGGTTATGCTGGAAAGCATGGGGCGTAGCGACACTGTTCGTGCATGCTTGCGACTTGCTCTCTAGTCTGCCACATGGTGTGGGGCAGAGACTTGGTTTGCATGTGCTTGCGGCTTCCTCCCGGTTCTCCCACTGAACTTGCAGAGTCTCCGTTTTTCCTGTGCTCGCAACTTACTCCTGGATCTCCAGCTGTGCTATCTCAAGGCCGTCCTTGTTTCACCTCGGTGTCTTCTTCGTGTGGATATATGCCTTCCATCCGTGGCTCGAGTCCTCTCAATCGCATCTTCCAGGCATGGCCACTCTTGATCTTCCCTCCTTCTTGGCTTGGTCGGTCATCAGGTTTCCCAGTGTGAACAGGCAGATTACACTTCCTTCTCTTTGTCCTTGGTGCTTCGGCATGCACCTTCTTTCTTGCAGTTGAGGCTTCTCATAGCGAGTTTCCTCCTCTGGGTGCACTGGCAAGCACCGTCTTCAAATGTCAGCCAACAAAGCCTCTCCACGGTTGACTGTCACTGTAGTCTGGCCACTGGCCTATGGTGTTGGGCTCCGGCTTGGTGATAATCAGGGCAGTTACTGATCCAATTCTCTTTGTCTCCGTTGGTGCTGTTGTGCGTCTGGCCATGTTTTCCATGTTCCCTCTTCCAGGACCTTCTTGAAGCTCTCACTTCAGGGGTGAATGTCTATGGCTGGTCTTCTGCGTCAAAGGTCTCTCGCTGCCTGACAGTTCTTCTCTGGGTTGATGTGGCATCATGCCACGTGTCGCATATTCCCGCCTCAGAGGCTTACTTCTGTGGGCAGCAGGAAGCTGTGTTTCCACCTCCTTTCGCTTGGTGGCACAGGACTTGCACCTTGAGGCGTCTTTGCTATAAGGCATGGTTGTGGGGTGGCATGGTGTGCACAGGGGTTACGGGACCATGCAGTCCTGGTGTGTGGACCATCGTCACAGCTTTGTGTGCCTCTGTCCAACTTCTAGTCTGGCTCTGATTTCCATTGGATTTTCCTGCCAGGGGCTGCGTCCATCTGTCAGGCTTGGACAACCAACGTGGTGTCTATTGGGTTCTCCCTTCTCTTAAGTGGATGGCACTCAGTGGGTTGTACCTCATGATCCGGGTTCTTCCCTGGGATGCTTCCACTTATATGTTGTGCGGAAGTAGAGTTGGATCGCTCTCCTCCCTTTTGCGGCTTGGCTCCTCAAAATCTCCTCCTTAGCTCAGGGGCAATGGGCTTCGGATAGGTTGGCGGCAGAGCTGGTGGGGACTGTTTGGTGCTCGAGCCTGAACCCTCACTTTGGCTCAGCTCGAGGGCCTTTTGGAACCTCAAGGCCATGAGCCAAGCGTTCACGTGGCTTCTGCCTGCTTCGCTCCCTCTTCCCAGAATGTGGTGTTACAGCCAGAGCTGCTAACCAGGTTAGAGTCTTGATATCATCTCAACAACCTGTGTTGATGGGCAAATCACTTAATCCCCCCACCTATTAACAGTGAATGTGAAAGTGTCATGTAACTAACGCTCATGTGAAGCACTCTAGTACCTTCAGGTTGAGCTCCTGCTACATAAAAACTTTAGAAAAATACACAAGGAAGTAAAAATAAAGCCTTAACATAAGAAAAGACAAATCGATACCCATTTTCTGGCTGATTTGCACAAAGTGTAACCAGTAAACCTGGATAAATCACAATTTCCCTGCTTGAAATATGTGATCTTAGGCAAATATTTGATTTCACCAAAACTCTTTTTTCTTCATTATCGTATAAGAAAGCCCTTACAAATATGCGAGCTCAAAATACCAGTTATGCATAAAACGTTTGTGATTTATTTTATACACTGTAATGTTGCTTTATAATAATCGTGGTCACCTACAGTGTTTACACAGCAAGGGTTTTGCCTCTTAGTGCACTAATGGTTCATGTTTAAAAACTATGGCTGTTAATAAGTACATCTCAGTGCAGTGCTGTAATGTGATTTATTAATGTCAAAGCTTCACATGTTAAGGAAACACACTTACTTGAATTTGGAAGCGGCATTATCACATTTTTCATGACACAGCACACATTTTTAGGACTCGGCTCACACATTTCTCGCAAAAATATAGCGCCAAATTTTGAAATTTGCTCAATTATGTATAATTTCATGTGATTTTTCTGAAATTTCATATAAATATTCAACAGCAAATTATATTAATTTTGCAACGCCCTGGTCAATACCAGCGAAAGTTATCAATCCGGATTCCCTTGTGAAGCAGTTACAGGTAGAGTGCAGCGATTCTTAACATAGGTAAGCGAGGAGGGGGGAGAAAGCGAGCGATGATAGGCATTAAAGCGGATATGTTCAGTCAAGATAGATGCCCACTTATTTATTAATTTATGGAGTTTTTTTGAAGGGCGAACATGGTTCGAATGCGTTAGAGCTGTTTCAATGCCGAAAACAAAGAATACAGAAAGCGATAAGCAGACAGAGAGAGAGACGGCTCGGATAAAGTTACAAAAAGTTACATATAAACTACAAACTAAATGTGACAACAAGGAAAACAAGCATTTGGAATGCAGTAGGTCTCGCATTACTGAAAGTTTGACCTATTGGCGTTGCAAATAATGATGCAACGCCAATAGCTGAAACTTTCAGTAATGCAAGACCTCTTACATTGCAAATGCTTATTGAATTAGGGGATGGCAAGGTTTCTGCCGGCAGCAGACCAGAGCGCTATCGAGAGGTATAGGGTTTAAAGTAGTGAGTTAACCCAGTAGGACCCTGGCCGTGCAGGGACTTGAAAGCTGTACACAAGATTTTGAACTGAATTCGTGTTACAATTTACATTTTCGAATCGTCTGCCCAGTACAGAAAGAGGCTTCTGTGGTCCCCACTGCTTGTTGAAAGAGATGGAGGGGGGAGAAAGGGAGCGAGAGGAGGGACAGGGTAAGAGAGGAGGGAGACAGAGGGAGAAAGAGAGACAGAAGGAGAGGAAGCTTCTTTGTGAGAGATGTGGAGAGGAGGAAACAGATAGCGCTGCAGAGAGAAAGTGTGTGTGAGACGGCGGGATTGGGAGACAGAGGACAGCAGGGAGTGTGTATGTGTGAGGGAACTTATTGCAGACAGGCGCGTGCGTTTCCACATCATGAGCTGGAGCTGTGCGTTCATGAGGGGGTGCAGAATCAAGTCAGGTTGCAGAGCTGGTTGAATTCAGCGGCCTTGGAGAGCTAATTATGTAACACGTTATGAAAGCACATGCGCTGTTGTGGAACATTCTGTGGCATTACTTCTCAGAAAGATATCTTCACGCTCATCAGAGAGCACACAAAACGCTTTTTAGTATAATGTAGAAAAACCGCTCTCCAAACAAAATGTAACTCTTATAATGAAAATGTCAACTATGTCTCAAGCTCCGCCCCCTTGTTTTGTGCGTGGAACTGGCAGACGGATTTTGTAAAGACGCCTTGTGGTTTCTAACGTGAGGGTGCGGCAGACAGCTTAAAGAAGACATCCTCTTTACAGAATAGGAGAGAGATGAAAGGAAAACAAGAAAAAAAAGAGTATTTTTGTAAATAAAATGTAAGAGCAAATAATGAAAATTGGAAAGTCAGTTTGGCACACCGTGCAACCAGTGTGAACCACAGACTGTCACAAAGGGGTACACGAGCTGTAGAAACCAAGGGGACAGCCGTGTCCAGGAGAGGCGCTGACAATGATGTCTTCTCATTTTAGGAGGCCAGTCGGCGCCTGTCTCTGGAATGCAGATTCATTAAAGAAAATAGTGCTTACAGACAGGGCCGGCTTTAGGGCTGGTGGCGCCCAGTGCAACAATCACTTTTGGCGCCCCCACGTCCCTGACCCCCTCCCCGGATTCTCTCACTACTACCTGCAACAGTGCCCCTCATCTCTCCTATCATAAGATATTGCTAAGCAGAGCGCCCCACTGAGGTCTCAGCGCCCCCTCCACAGGTCAGCGCCCAGTGCGGCCGCACCAGTCGCACTGCCCTAAAGCCGCCCCTGCTTACAGACTAAATAAGACGTACCGTGTAACAACCGAAGTAAAAGGGCCAGTCTTCATGGAAGGTTACAAATGAAGACAAGGCAGTACCAAGGAGGGACTAACGAGCCTATTTACGAATGAGAAGCCAGCATTTACAAAGGGCAATGTCAGACATGGGCAGAGAGTGGGCGGGACTTCATGTGCATACTCCAATACAGCATGCCTTGCAGAGCAGGCACGCGCTGCCGATGCTCGACCTAAAAATAGAATTAATAACAAGAAATGGGCGGAAAAGTCTGGGTGGGTGATGGGAAGAAGAAGCCGGGATCAGCTGAGAGTGCCTCACGAAGAGAAAGGGGTGAGAGGAAAGCAGGAATGATGGAGAAGGAGGTAAATTAAAATGTCAAGTTGCTCCGTGTCAGGCATGCGACCACAGCCAATCTTTGCTTTTCAGCCAACACCAATGGATTCGCTTGTATTGTTTAGCTTATACTTAGAAGTTAAATGTAAAACAGCAAGTCCCAGAATTCAATGTGACAATTTGTGGAAAGCCAAACATTAGGACAGACTGAAGGTCTCACGCAAGTCATGGGGTCACCTTGAATCTTTATAATAATGGAGACAGTTCACAGGGAGGGGATGAGGGTCAGTGAGAAGATTTTGAGATGAGGACTGAAGGACAGGAATGCTTGGTAATCAAAACAAAGTATGAATGAGCTGGATCTCATTTTAGTTTTGCTCCGGGTGATTGAATGATCAATAAATTAAAAAGTTGATACAGGACGTAGAGCTATTGCGTTGTAGAGATTTTGTAGGAAAGAAAAGAATAATGGAACCAGCTGGGAATCAGCGGCATAAGCATATAAGCAGAGCCTGAATGTTGGCAAGAAGGATTTTTTATTTATTTCTATTTGCAGTTTTATATTGTGCAAACTAGAGTCTGAAGTATCAGAGCACTTTACATGAGAACACTTTTCACCGCCTACAACTTAGCAGTTTACAAGACAACAATTAGTAGGCCACAGTTACAAATTAACATAACTTTTCAAAGATTACATGTGAATGAGCAAATCATCAATCAAAAAAGGAGAGGGGGGGACCAGGAGCTCGTTATGGTCCAATGTCCGTGCTCCACTCGTAACAGTTAAATCAATAAGGACATTGTTCCCTGTTGGCGGCGAAACTGAAAATGTCGATCACCTGCTCAACAGAGGAGAAAAAGGTGGGAAGAGTGTAAAGATAGGGAGAGGGAACAAGGGGGGGGGGGGAAGAAGAGGAGAGGGGAATAGAGGTGGGATGAAAAGAGGCAGAGAGAATTTCCCCAGTCTCAAGGATCCACTCCTGAAGGGGAGGACTCTATGAAGCCTCTCGTGAGCCCTCACACACCCCGAAGGATGTCTTGCTTCATCATTGGGCTAGTTGTTGCTCCTCGTCGGGCTGGCGCTGCAATGCCCGACGGTCCCCCGAAGGGTCTCTCTATCGGAGGTCTTTTAAAGAGAAAAGCCGTAAGGTGAATGCGGGTGTGTGGGCAAAAAAAGCAGTGAGGTGGATCCGAGAGATAAGTGGTAGGATGCGTGCAAAGTGTGTGAATTTAAAAATGCCTAGGGGTGTCCAAAAAGGTGGATATTTAATAGTATGGAGCCTCTGGCAGACTAAAAAGACCAAAAGGTCACGGGGTCACTAATCAGCTCAAGGTGCTGGTGTGACTACAATTAAAAAGGTCGACATGTTTCACGCCTTGGATGCCCGGACGGGTCAGTGGCGTTTCTTCAGGACCGTAGACAAGTGAAAAGTAGTGCACGGTGAAGACGGGAGTGCCAGAGATTGGAAGGGTAACTCACGTCTAAGAAAAAAGGTTAAAAAAGGTACGGGACTGCGGGGTACAGTGACCTGGTCAGCAGAGACAAGAAGAACGTACCAAACTAGTGTAACCTGTGGGGGAAATAAAACGGGAGGGGGGAGGTAGGAAGGGTAGGGATGCGAGAGAGAGGGGATGGGAAGGGGAGGGAGGGGTGACAAGACACACATGAATAGTTAGGACAGAACTGGTACAATTTGGACACAGTTATTACGAGAAAGCACAGCAGGACCTGTATGTGCCCCCGCAAACCATTCACATGGTAATAGTGCGGTCACCCCGGTGACCATGTCAACAAAAACGAACATCAGTGACGTATCGGGCGTCCTGCATGAGTCTGAAGTGCAATCTACTGTTTCAAAGGTAGACTCACTCCCCTGCATTGAGGAGCGGTGCAGGGCGGGGACCAACACTCATTGCGGGAGTTACTGTATAGATATTAACATTGTCGCTGAGGTTGGAAGGAAGCGTAGGTGGGGGTGGTATTAGTGACGCCAGAGGAGGCGGCACGTGTTATCGTGGACAAGGCCTAGACATCATCAACTTAATGTAGCGATCAGATCATTATAGCAAACAACACACAATGCCATGAAAAGCGGACCCACTAGACTAGTTGTGGGGGGCCCGGGCGTGAAAAGATTATGTGCAGTGAGCAGAACAGATGGAAGAAAAACAAATGCAAGAAAAACGAAAAGCACACACATCACGTCGCTAGTAAACAACGAGCCCACTGGACTAATTGAGGAAGGGGCGTGGCCGGACCTGATAGTACGGACAGAGAGCGGGCGCTCAATAAGAATGTCACTTGAGGAAACAGTGTCTATGCACAGGGCCGTGAGGAAATTAAAAGCATGAAAATTCTATAGTGAATAGCAAGGTAACCCCATCCTTACCCTCGTGTATCTGTACGGGGCTGCATAGGATCCGCCGAGGCTGCCAGCGCCCTATTTGCTGGTGGACCAAAACAGAGCGTAGAGAGTATAAGGGAGTGACTCCTGCATGGAGGTGGACTACGTTTACAAGAAAGTCCCTGTAGGATCCTGCCTGTGTGTACTCACGGTTGCGTCGGGGGCCGGCTCAGTCAGCACCTACCCACTGCCATCGGCTGCCTGGAGATAGTGTCCGTTGCTTGCAGGCTTCATTTTAAGGCGTCGGAGAAAGGGAGTGAACCACTTCCTGTGGGAGGGCCGGAGGCTGTGCGCGTGCCGTGTGTCGCGCATGCGTGGATGAGTGTGTCTATGGTTGTGCGCATGCGTGGAGTAAAGAAGTGAAGCTACGCCAGATGCGTATGCAGTATAGACACCCCATAGTGTCCTGCTCGAGGATGGTGAGTTATCCTAAGGGGCTCGTAGGCCCATGATATACCCCAGGTACAGCCAGGACTGAAGAGGGTGGCATACACGGGTAACCCGGACATGGTATGTCCCGTGATGTGTGCTGTGGGTCCCCGGTGTGTCCCGGGTGCAGTCAAGAATAAGAAAGGTGCCAGATATGTGTATCTCGGACATGGTGTGTCCCGTAGTGAACAATGAGGCGAGCACGGGTTCCCTAACCTGTACAAACTGAACCAGGAGCAAGCGAAGATGGGGGAGAAGAGAACTCCAGACCGTAGGGTTGTATGTAAACTTAGTTATAGCGCGCCCCCGTGTATTCTATTACTTGCTCATATGTGGTGAGGAGTATCCACGGGAGTGAAAGTGTGGCCGTTGTGAGTTACAGTTCTACCCAGGGTATCTCGTCATTAAGTCCCTGCGTATTGGTACGGAGGCGGAACACCCAGCGTTGCTCCTGGCGTAATAGGGCTTGAGCATTCCAGGAGGGTCGTGACTCTAGTATGGTCCATGTAAGTTGTTCGCTGGTATGCCCATGGTCGATGAAGTGGTTAGTGAGCTTCGTGGCAGTCCGTCCACGACGGATGGTACTCTTGTGTTCGCTGATGCGGACTTTAATGGGGCGTGAGGTCATGCCGACATACCTTGAGCCACACGGGCATGTAATGAGGTAGACGCAGTTTTTGGTGTTGCAATTAGTGTGACCTCGTTGTTCCCATGTAAAGTTGCCCAGAATGAGTTGCTTACTGTGCGTGGTCGTAGAGCAAGCGTGGCAATTTCCACACGGGTAATGGCCTGACACAGGGGTTGAGTTCCACAGTGTGTTGTTGGGTTGATCCTGTCTACGTTGCAGCGGCCGTGTGTTGACCAGTCTGTCACGTAGGTTCGCTGTTCTTTTAAATGCGAAGCGTGGTAATTCTAGGTTCAGTGTGTCGGTGTTCAGAATTTTCCAGTTCCGTTTTATGATCTGTTTGATTTTGTTGGACTGGGGTGTAAAGGTGGTGACGCCTGTGATGGACTCGCTGGGTGTCTTTGTTCTGTGTTCCAATAGTGCGTCCCTGTGATTGTTTCGGGCTCTTTTTCTTGCGTATCTGACTACTCTCTTGGGGTAGTGTCTGTCCAGGAGGTTTTGCTCAAGGTGGTTGGCTTCGTTCTCATAATCCTGACTGGTTGAGCAGTTCCGTCGTATGCGCAAGAATTGTCCGTACGGGAGGTTCTCCCGAAGGGCTTTGGGGTGGTGACTGTTGAAATCAAGCAGACTATTACGGTCTGTCGGTTTTTTGTGAAGTGTGGTCCTCAGGGTGCCGTCCTCGAGGATGATCAAAAGGTCCAAAAAGGGGATGGAGGTGTCACTTATAGTTCCCGTGAATCGAAGGTGTGGGTTCAGTCCATTCACCCATTCCAGGAAGGTTTCGCAAGACGTTCTGGTGCCCTTCCAGAAGATCAAAATATCATCTATGTATCGTTTCCATACGCTGATGTTTTGCTTGTATGGGTTTGTGTCGGGAAAGATGTGACTGTTCTCGAACGAGGCCATGTACAGCCCTGCCAGGCTCGGCGCGAAGGTACTCCCCATGCTGGTACCTTGTACCTGATGGAAGATTGAGGTTTTATACATAAAGAAATTCTCTTTCAGGGCTAGTGAGATCAGATCCATGATGAAGGTCACTGGTGTATTGGTGAGAGGTTCCATCCCTTGTAGTAGGTCGTTGACCACCTCAATGGTGGCGTCTTGAGGAATGTTGGTATACAACGCCTCTACGTCCATGGTGAGGAGAAAGTCAATAGATTCCATGTTTTCTTGGTTGATTTTTTCTATGAGATTGAGAACGTCTCGAGTGTCCTTCAGGTAAGCGGTGGTATTCTGTACCAGCGGACGAAGAAAATAATCGCTGAATTGGCTCAGTGGTTCCAGGAGGGAGTTGATGCCCGAAACTATGGGTCTCCCTGGGGGTGGGGTGACCCCCTTATGTATTTTGGGGAGGATGTAAAAGTAAGGTGTTCTGGGGTCATCGTTGATCAGAAATGCCGCTTCCTGCGGGGAGATCCACCCCTCTGTATTCGCCTCGTTGACCAATATCCTGATTCTCTTCGATAGATCTTCAGTGGGGTCTTTGTTCAGTTTGCGATAGTACTTGGTGTTACTGAGTTGTTTCTCACATTCAGCTTCGTAATCAGTGATGTCCAGGAGGACAGTTGCGCCCCCTTTGTCTGCCGGCTTAATGATGATCGTCTCATCTTTCCTGAGTGATTCTAAGGCCTGACGATTCTTACTCGGGAGGTTGTTGAACGTAGGTCCTTTCATGAGTTGAGTCGTCTCTTTCAGTACAGCCTTCTCAAAGGTAAGTACCTCTGGTGGTACCATAGAGGATGTAGGTGTGAACTTAGATGGGGGTCTCAGGCCGGTGTCATCTTTGTCCTGGGGTGGTTTATCCAAAAAGAATGCCTGTAATCGAATCTTCCGGAAAAGTTGGTGTAGTTCTTGATTCATCCTGAAGTCATCTTCCTTTGGGGTAGGAACGAAACCGAGGCCCAATTCGAGTGTTGAGGTTTCATCTGCATTCAGTGGTCTCTTGGAGAGGTTGACAATCAAGGTCTTTGATTCGTCATGCTCCTGGTTTGTCGCTGGGGTTGCTGGTGTGGTTGTCCGGCGTCTTGCCATATGACCTGTTTCTTACCTCTTCTTCTCCCTCTGCCTCGCCCCCTGCCTCTGTACTGAAAAGGAGGAGGTGGGTTCGGGAAGAAAGGTTGGGTGTAGCCTTGCTGGGCATAGCCTGATTGTGGTCCGTTGAAGGCAGGATACCACATTGAAACCTCGACACTCGAATTGGGCCTCGGTTTCGTTCCTACCCCAAAGGAAGATGACTTCAGGATGAATCAAGAACTACACCAACTTTTCCGGAAGATTCGATTACAGGCATTCTTTTTGGATAAACCACCCCAGGACAAAGATGACACCGGCCTGAGACCCCCATCTAAGTTCACACCTACATCCTCTATGGTACCACCAGAGGTACTTACCTTTGAGAAGGCTGTACTGAAAGAGACGACTCAACTCATGAAAGGACCTACGTTCAACAACCTCCCGAGTAAGAATCGTCAGGCCTTAGAATCACTCAGGAAAGATGAGACGATCATCATTAAGCCGGCAGACAAAGGGGGCGCAACTGTCCTCCTGGACATCACTGATTACGAAGCTGAATGTGAGAAACAACTCAGTAACACCGAGTACTATCGCAAACTGAACAAAGACCCCACTGAAGATCTATCGAAGAGAATCAGGATATTGGTCAACGAGGCGAATACAGAGGGGTGGATCTCCCCGCAGGAAGCGGCATTTCTGATCAACGATGACCCCAGAACACCTTACTTTTACATCCTCCCCAAAATACATAAGGGGGTCACCCCACCCCCAGGGAGACCCATAGTTTCGGGCATCAACTCCCTCCTGGAACCACTGAGCCAATTCAGCGATTATTTTCTTCGTCCGCTGGTACAGAATACCACCGCTTACCTGAAGGACACTCGAGACGTTCTCAATCTCATAGAAAAAATCAACCAAGAAAACATGGAATCTATTGACTTTCTCCTCACCATGGACGTAGAGGCGTTGTATACCAACATTCCTCAAGACGCCACCATTGAGGTGGTCAACGACCTACTACAAGGGATGGAACCTCTCACCAATACACCAGTGACCTTCATCATGGATCTGATCTCACTAGCCCTGAAAGAGAATTTCTTTATGTATAAAACCTCAATCTTCCATCAGGTACAAGGTACCAGCATGGGGAGTACCTTCGCGCCGAGCCTGGCAGGGCTGTACATGGCCTCGTTCGAGAACAGTCACATCTTTCCCGACACAAACCCATACAAGCAAAACATCAGCGTATGGAAACGATACATAGATGATATTTTGATCTTCTGGAAGGGCACCAGAACGTCTTGCGAAACCTTCCTGGAATGGGTGAATGGACTGAACCCACACCTTCGATTCACGGGAACTATAAGTGACACCTCCATCCCCTTTTTGGACCTTTTGATCATCCTCGAGGACGGCACCCTGAGGACCACACTTCACAAAAAACCGACAGACCGTAATAGTCTGCTTGATTTCAACAGTCACCACCCCAAAGCCCTTCGGGAGAACCTCCCGTACGGACAATTCTTGCGCATACGACGGAACTGCTCAACCAGTCAGGATTATGAGAACGAAGCCAACCACCTTGAGCAAAACCTCCTGGACAGACACTACCCCAAGAGAGTAGTCAGATACGCAAGAAAAAGAGCCCGAAACAATCACAGGGACGCACTATTGGAACACAGAACAAAGACACCCAGCGAGTCCATCACATGCGTCACCACCTTTACACCCCAGTCCAACAAAATCAAACAGATCATAAAACGGAACTGGAAAATTCTGAACACCGACACACTGAACCTAGAATTACCACGCTTCGCATTTAAAAGAACAGCGAACCTACGTGACAGACTGGTCAACACACGGCCGCTGCAACGTAGACAGGATCAACCCAACAACACACTGTGGAACTCAACCCCTGTGTCAGGCCATTACCCGTGTGGAAATTGCCACGCTTGCTCTACGACCACGCACAGTAAGCAACTCATTCTGGGCAACTTTACATGGGAACAACGAGGTCACACTAATTGCAACACCAAAAACTGCGTCTACCTCATTACATGCCCGTGTGGCTCAAGGTATGTCGGCATGACCTCACGCCCCATTAAAGTCCGCATCAGCGAACACAAGAGTACCATCCGTCGTGGACGGACTGCCACGAAGCTCACTAACCACTTCATCGACCATGGGCATACCAGCGAACAACTTACATGGACCATACTAGAGTCACGACCCTCCTGGAATGCTCAAGCCCTATTACGCCAGGAGCAACGCTGGGTGTTCCGCCTCCGTACCAATACGCAGGGACTTAATGACGAGATACCCTGGGTAGAACTGTAACTCACAACGGCCACACTTTCACTCCCGTGGATACTCCTCACCACATATGAGCAAGTAATAGAATACACGGGGGCGCGCTATAACTAAGTTTACATACAACCCTACGGTCTGGAGTTCTCTTCTCCCCCATCTTCGCTTGCTCCTGGTTCAGTTTGTACAGGTTAGGGAACCCGTGTTCGCCTCATTGTTCACTACGGGACACACCATGTCCGAGATACACATATCTGGCACCTTTCTTATTCTTGACTGCACCCGGGACACACCGGGGACCCACAGCACACATCACGGGACATACCATGTCCGGGTTACCCGTGTATGCCACCCTCTTCAGTCCTGGCTGTACCTGGGGTATATCATGGGCCTACGAGCCCCTTAGGATAACTCACCATCCTCGAGCAGGACACTATGGGGTGTCTATACTGCATACGCATCTGGCGTAGCTTCACTTCTTTACTCCACGCATGCGCACAACCATAGACACACTCATCCACGCATGCGCGACACACGGCACGCGCACAGCCTCCGGCCCTCCCACAGGAAGTGGTTCACTCCCTTTCTCCGACGCCTTAAAATGAAGCCTGCAAGCAACGGACACTATCTCCAGGCAGCCGATGGCAGTGGGTAGGTGCTGACTGAGCCGGCCCCCGACGCAACCGTGAGTACACACAGGCAGGATCCTACAGGGACTTTCTTGTAAACGTAGTCCACCTCCATGCAGGAGTCACTCCCTTATACTCTCTACGCTCTGTTTTGGTCCACCAGCAAATAGGGCGCTGGCAGCCTCGGCGGATCCTATGCAGCCCCGTACAGATACACGAGGGTAAGGATGGGGTTACCTTGCTATTCACTATAGAATTTTCATGCTTTTAATTTCCTCACGGCCCTGTGCATAGACACTGTTTCCTCAAGTGACATTCTTATTGAGCGCCCGCTCTCTGTCCGTACTATCAGGTCCGGCCACGCCCCTTCCTCAATTAGTCCAGTGGGCTCGTTGTTTACTAGCGACGTGATGTGTGTGCTTTTCGTTTTTCTTGCATTTGTTTTTCTTCCATCTGTTCTGCTCACTGCACATAATCTTTTCACGCCCGGGCCCCCCACAACTAGTCTAGTGGGTCCGCTTTTCATGGCATTGTGTGTTGTTTGCTATAATGATCTGATCGCTACATTAAGTTGATGATGTCTAGGCCTTGTCCACGATAACACGTGCCGCCTCCTCTGGCGTCACTAATACCACCCCCACCTACGCTTCCTTCCAACCTCAGCGACAATGTTAATATCTATACAGTAACTCCCGCAATGAGTGTTGGTCCCCGCCCTGCACCGCTCCTCAATGCAGGGGAGTGAGTCTACCTTTGAAACAGTAGATTGCACTTCAGACTCATGCAGGACGCCCGATACGTCACTGATGTTCGTTTTTGTTGACATGGTCACCGGGGTGACCGCACTATTACCATGTGAATGGTTTGCGGGGGCACATACAGGTCCTGCTGTGCTTTCTCGTAATAACTGTGTCCAAATTGTACCAGTTCTGTCCTAACTATTCATGTGTGTCTTGTCACCCCTCCCTCCCCTTCCCATCCCCTCTCTCTCGCATCCCTACCCTTCCTACCTCCCCCCTCCCGTTTTATTTCCCCTACAGGTTACACTAGTTTGGTACGTTCTTCTTGTCTCTGCTGACCAGGTCACTGTACCCCGCAGTCCCGTACCTTTTTTAACCTTTTTTCTTAGACGTGAGTTACCCTTCCAATCTCTGGCACTCCCGTCTTCACCGTGCACTACTTTTCACTTGTCTACGGTCCTGAAGAAACGCCACTGACCCGTCCGGGCATCCAAGGCGTGAAACATGTCGACCTTTTTAATTGTAGTCACACCAGCACCTTGAGCTGATTAGTGACCCCGTGACCTTTTGGTCTTTTTAGTCTGCCAGAGGCTCCATACTATTAAATATCCACCTTTTTGGACACCCCTAGGCATTTTTAAATTCACACACTTTGCACGCATCCTACCACTTATCTCTCGGATCCACCTCACTGCTTTTTTTGCCCACACACCCGCATTCACCTTACGGCTTTTCTCTTTAAAAGACCTCCGATAGAGAGACCCTTCGGGGGACCGTCGGGCATTGCAGCGCCGGCCCGACGAGGAGCAACAACTAGCCCAATGATGAAGCAAGACATCCTTCGGGGTGTGTGAGGGCTCACGAGAGGCTTCATAGAGTCCTCCCCTTCAGGAGTGGATCCTTGAGACTGGGGAAATTCTCTCTGCCTCTTTTCATCCCACCTCTATTCCCCTCTCCTCTTCTTCCCCCCCACCCCCCTTGTTCCCTCTCCCTATCTTTACACTCTTCCCACCTTTTTCTCCTCTGTTGAGCAGGTGATCGACATTTTCAGTTTCGCCGCCAACAGGGAACAATGTCCTTATTGATTTAAATGAGCAAATCATGTCATTGAAAATGATTGTAGTAATATGAAAAATGACAATCTACTTTCGATTGAGGGAAAACGCATTTAGTTGCAGCTACGGCAGTCTCATTGAACATCCCATGCTTCCGGTGTATTCTGAATAAGCAAAGGTAATTCCAATATGGCGTCGATGAGACTGTGATGTTAGAGGTCATTAGGAGCAGTCTAGATGAAGTTGATAGTATACACTGTGGATAGTTGGGGATGTAGAACTCAATCTTGGGGAGCCATAGCATAGAGGCTCAGGTGATAGACAGTTCCAACCAAGACATCGAGAAGGTGCAATCACAGTGGCTAAATAATAGCTAGGCTAGCCCAGTGTGAGAGATAGCCAAATAAGCCCATTTTAAAAAGAAGATCTGATGATTTACAGGGGCCGCTCCTGCCAATTAGGAAGGGCCCTGTGTGCCTGCATCTGGGATTATGGGTTGCTGGAATATCAGCCTGGGTTTACCTCTGCTAAAACCAACAGGTCTTCAGGGTTGTCAGTGAGCGGAAGACGGCCTTTCCTTCACACCGACATATAATGCAAAGAGAGATGAGGCAGAGTGAAGACTCAACCAATGGAAAGATCCATCGCAGACCATGCCGTAGGCTACATGTTCTCGGAGAATCCCACTAATGTTGCTCTAAAAGGAACCAGAAAGATGGGAAAAATTCTATAAAAAACCAAGAAATCATCAGTCTGGTATTTTCAATATTTGAGGTCTGTGCACCTCAAAAGCAGAAATCAAAATCACTGATCTCCTTCAGAAAGAAAACAAAATCGGATGGAGTTAGGAAGAATTAAAAGTAAAGCCCCATGTAAAGTAAAGTTTCCACAACAGCTCTAACTTGTCGAAACCCAACCCCCCTACAAATACTGGAGTCATATTTGCTTAGGGCTGCGGGATTAGAAGAAAGTTGACATGGGCTATTACTGTCACTAGGAACCATAGATTAAACTCCTATATCTCCTATCATTTCGACCCTGGTCGACATGGAAGGTTCGTGGGCCGAAGCTAAAGCAGCTAGGCAGGAGACGATGTTAATCAACCTGTTTCCATCGGATATGGCTAGCGGGAGCTTTCCGTTGAACAGGTCAATAGTACTCATCATATTTAAGTGTGATTCTAACTTGAGGGTTTTGCTGTCGAAGGACCTTCCCTTGGTAAAACTGATACAGAAAAATACTAGAGGGGTGATCATAGCATCTGCCACAATCGACACCTGTGCTCTGCTCCCGCAACAACCCAAAGCATTAAGAGAGAATACAAACTCACTCTTTAGGTCTTACCTCCTTTTGATATGGGTGGCTCGTTTGAGTCCTTGTTTGCCTCTTGTTGAAGTGGCCACCCACAGCCTGCTGGGTCTTGTAGAAAGACAACTGTATTCTGTGTCAGCCAGTGTGCCTATCCTGCTCCAGTCTGAGGAACCCGTGGCACCAGTGTGGGTGGAGGCCCATCTATGATAGTCTCTCGAGTCTGCAGTGATGCAGCCCCACCTGGACTGAGGGCAGATGCAGCCGAGGTCAGACCAAAGGGGTCAAAACAGTTGTGATCCCAACTAGGCCAGAGGCAGCCTTGGTCAGGCCTGTGTCAATCACAGCAGTTGTAGGCCCCATCTTGGCCTACAGCAGTCATGCAGTTGCAGCCTCAGCCAGGTCAATGGCAATCACACAGCTGCAGCATCCACTGAGATCACAATGATCACCTTGTTGCACTTCCCACAGGAATCTGTGTTAAGAGATCCCAAAGCTTACTCTTGTGCAGTTACAACTTCTCTGAGCATCCCACAGCTGCGGGGGAAACACTGGGCCTATCTGACCCTGATCAGTCTCTCATCCTGCAGGGCTAGGCAGACACCTTCCCTCTCTTAGGAGGCGGGCAGCCTTGTAGGCGCTTTAGGGCATATCCACAGCTCCTCCACCAATAACTGCAGACTTCAGGTAATGTCACTCACCTCTGAGAGGATGGCTGTCACACAAACACCAGCTGTCATATGAGTTCTCTGTGAATCACTCCATTTCCTGGTCATAAAGGACTTGGACTTGGAACAAAGTGGCGTGGTTTAGGTCCAACATTTACACACAACCTCTAGACATGAGACGTGGATCCACTGCGTCAAAATGTGGAACCGGTTTGCAGCGGTTTTCCCTTCAAGTGTTGGCCTTAGGCTGCTCTCCAGACACAGCCTTTGTTTAGAGTGATGCTCCTCACAGCTTGTAGTACTGAGACTGTCTCCAACCTGGAGCCCCCATAAGAATGGCACAAAGAGACATGGGGTTTCTGCAACTGGCTGTTATCAGCCCAACTGAAGGCGTAATCAGGGGAGACAAAAGGGGCAGGCCTCACCTCGACACTTCCTCACCTCTGACAAAGGGAGACACCAGCCCCTCGCCGGTCACCCCTATCATCCACCAAACGGCAGTGTTTAGGTAGACCAATCTGCAGCTCCTTGCTAACAATAGACTTCACTGAATTTCTAAAGGTAGCAGAGTCCATACCCTCCCTCTTATGCTATGCCATGCTAGGGGCATCAAAATGGATGCCACTGATCTCATTACTGAGGCAGACTCATACACGCAGTTGATTACCACACAAGCACTACATGCACTACACATAAGCACACTGGACCCATGCACGGGATATCTGCACAAGGTTATGGGAATACACATAATGGTGGAACTTTACACAGTTGGGCCAGTAGGTCACACTCTCAATGACACAGAAAAAAGGTCTGGTCACACTACTGATCTATTCTAAAAAACACTGTATGTTGACAGCAACTCTTTATACCCCATAGCCAGGCCAGGTGCAGGACTCCACTGCCCACATTGAGGGCATGCTTGCTGTGCCAGTCCAGGTCACAGGACAGGCCCGGGACCTCAAAAGTAGACACAAGACTAAGAGTGGATTATGAGGCTTAAAAATCTGGGTTCAGACATTTACATCCCTCCTGCTAATACTATTTGAGACTTTGCTCTCTTGGTTAAGGTTCTAGTAGGATTTTTTTTAAACCAAATTCATCCTTTCGTTTTTTGTGGTTATTTATTGTCTTAATTGGTGCCATGTAAAGCCACATCATCCCCATAAGCTTCAATGCTAACAGTGATCCAGGACGTTTGTTGGGTAAATAGAGGAGCTGAGACTGCGTGAAAGAAAGGTATGTGTATCCCATACAGATGTGGCGAGAGAGGGCGTCGTACTTGGGACTGGTATTTTTGTGCACATAACCACCTTTGCAAACCGCCACAATATCTTACTGAAAGCCATCCATTCATCAACATAGTTGGTTCCCTCAAGGTATGGGCCAGCTCGCTCAGGCACAAAGCCACATTTGAGTGGGACGTGGTATCGCTGCAGCACATCCATGCTGCTGTCCTGAAACCCATGCTTCATACAATAGCCAGTTGCAGGGTCAGAATATTTTAAAAGATCCCATGATCCATGTTCATAGTGTTATCAGTCAATAACGCTGACGATCTCGGATCTTTCAGGGAAATGTAAAAATGACTGAATTGCATCCACGTTTCAGGCACCTGGAAGGTAGCTGTAACTTCTTTACTTACATTTATAAAAAGAAGGGGTAAGTTTACTCCCAATCCCTTGTATGTTGTTAAATCACTTATTATGATGTGCTCCAGGTAAGGAGCAGGACATCCTGGTTTTGGCATGGTAAGCACCAAAATCCTCATATTACGCGCCATTTTCGTGGGAAAACTCATATTTGGTGTTATTTATCGCATTCAATAAATAACAACCCCCAGGGTATCGATATTTATGGGAGCAATTTATCAGGAGACATTAATAATGCACCAAATATGCAGGACTGATAATCAAAGCCATAGTAATTGCCCTCTCAGCTGGTGCTGTCTGGTCTTCACCAACTGGACGCAGAGCCAATCAGCGAGTACCGTGAGCTCCTGGTCACGGTTCTATGTGTATTCACTGAGAAACCTACCTCAAGAAACGCGCTCTGCTGAATTTTATTAGTGGGATTATTTATGACGATTTTTTCTAAAAGAATAGATTTCACCAGTTTGACGAACATAACCTGGTAAAAGCACTTCTTGGTAAAAAATGTTTTCTACTGGCGGGCTTTTCTGTCCCATTTTAAGGGAGGGGTTCTCTCCTTGTCCCCTAACATTTTCCACCAACCTTAAAACAATCTCTTTTTTAAGGGGGGTGTTTAACCTCTTTCTCATGATGGCATCTCTCTCAAATGAAGTTTTGTTGGCCGAATTTCGTCAGACTGGATTTCTTCATTTTGGATATTCGTCACAATGACGGAATTCCAGTGAGCAAACCAGCACGTGCGTAGACATCCTCTGTCAGCCAGTGCCGTGCAGTATATGGCCCAACTAGCCAGGGCAATGCTTGTTCCAACGCTATGGGCTCGTGGTTTGCATTGAATTATCCCATCGAGTGCTATGTGCACCAGCGACACCAACCGGTGCAATACAGTGCTGACGATCAGCCACCGCCAATTCTAAGCCAGGGGGCCCAAGCAGCCACGTCTGTGCGGTATACACCCATGATGACTCGATGACATACGATATGGCCCAGATTAACCAGCAATTTTCAGGCTTCACGTCATCAGCCGGTGTTCTTACTCTGGTCTATCTTTGTATCTCTCCTCTCGTTGGCCCCTCTCTCTGGGGCATATTATCAAGGACGGCGTTAAAATTATTGCCGCTTTAAAAGCGGTGATAATGGGCTTGATAATATGCCACAGAGAATTCCATTAGAAGCCCATGTTCTGGTGTGAACCTGAGCTTCTATTGGAATTCTCTGCGGCATATTATCAAGCCCATTATCGCCGCTTTAGCGGCAGTTTCCTGCCGCTAAAGGGGCGATAATTTTAATGCCGTCCATGATAATATGCCCCTCTATGTCTCACATTCCCTTCCCTTCTCTCTCTGTCTGTCTGTCTCCACTTTTTCCCTTCTGTCTCTCCCTCTTGCTCTCTTTCTCTTCCATCTCTCTGTCTTTCTCTTCCCTTCTATGTCTTCCCCCTGGACTCTTACTCAACACCTCTCTCCCTTTTGTTATGTCTCTAGCGGGCAGAATAAAAAGCCTGGATTATTGTTTTTTCCAGTGCTTGTTTGAAGATTGCTCTCTAGCGTGCCTGGCCAAAAAAATAACCAGTAATAAACAGTTATGATTCGCAACTGGAATTAACTGGAAATTCACTTAACACAATTTCATTATATATATAAAAGCCTATTTGTGTTTGTGCAATTCTATGAAGGAGAGTAGCTTGGACAGTAGATAGGGGGAGGGGCCTTCCCATTTTCCAACAATAACGCTGGCATACAATGTTAAAATACATTATACAACAAGCAGGATGCGTGAGAGGGGTTTATGGGACAGGGGAAAGGGAAAGCAATACGGATTGGGAGGGGTACAAAGTGGGAGAAAACACATTTTGTAAAATAGCCAACCATTTTGAAGACTCAAAACAGAGAGAGAGAGTTTGTGTGTTGATTTATTTTTGTCTGTGTGTTTGTATGTAAAAATTCCTTGTGAAATCCGACAGACACCTCACCGTACCTGACTGAAAACACCTGCGCCCAACTATTTATCAGAGCATACATTTATTAGGGGGTGTAGCACTCCAAACACCCCTTGAAGCTACGCCACTGCTTCTATGTCTGTTCATGTGTTATTTTGTGTGTATCTGCTGCTCCTGTTTCTTACATGTTATGTATGTGGGCGAAGTTTGACTCTGCATTAGTTGTCTGCTCTGCTGAAGTACCACGGAATCTTGTCAAACAATAATTTTCAATTAATTGAAGACGGAACACCAGTGCTTAATTTGAGTAGGTGGTTTCTGGGGCCCAGCACCCACACTTAATTGGGTTCCGGTGCTGGCAACCCACTTAATTGTCATCAGCAAACTAATGACACTCTGCCACAAGGTGGCGCTGCTCATCTAATTTAGAAATGAGCGAAACAATGGTTGTTTATAAATACAATATACATTAAAAACGACTAATACTTGCCTCCCCAGCCATTCCTTTAGCATTGGGGACCTGGAATAATCTGAACTGTCGCACTTGCAGGCGAGAGATGTGGTTAGCAGTTGTTTTGGTACTATCATTGGCAGCGATGACGGGACAATGGGTGGTGCAAACTGCAGTGGCCTCCTGGTCAGGGCCCTGGCACTTATTTTACAAGTTAAGCACTGCCGAATACTGATAACTGTGTACTCTTTCGAGTGCTGGGAGTGGGATAACTTCAAGGGCATGCGTGGTGGTACTAGGCGGCGTTCATGGATAAACTACGTTTCATGTAGTAGCACGGTGAGGAGAGATTAGATAATCTGTGTCAAAATAATGAACGCGCGCCTAATCCCTCAACCGGAAGCGTATGCTACTTGACAGATTACAACAGCGGAAGCAATCTGTCACCTCGCGCCTGACTATCATGCAGCATGTGAGGCCGGTTATGATAGGTCACAATAGAGCTGCTTGTTGCCAGTGGAAATAGAATCCAGGGTTTCAGCGAAAGCATTCAGCAGTGCTTCAGTGGAGGGTGTCTGTCAAGAAAGCCCTACTCTGTATATGTGGTCATCTGTTGTTTAAATTACCTGAAAGCACGCACTTCTACTTTAATATTTAAAGGTCAGTTGCTTATATTTTACAATAATTTGATATATTCCTGAGGTTGAGAAAAATTGGGAGTAGAAGATCCTGGTTGCTTAAGGAGCCCCTGAACCAAGCAAATAAAGACATGAAAGGGGTAATTTACTTGCAGATATCATAATCATTATTCGGATTAAAGCTGTGTGTGTCTTGCCTTTGATCACACGTCTGCTTAAGTACAGTAAAGCAGGCAGTGGGATGCCACACAGAATACTTGCAAACCAGCCTGGTATAAGAGTCGGGCATTTGGGACTGGCTGAGCAACAAAGTGAATGTAAGGTTCAGACGTTCTGGCTATATGCCTGATGACTGAATTGTTCTTTTCGTAGACACGGACGCTTTGTGGCGTCTCTGTCCTTTGTACTTTGTCGCTGCTTCGCTGAGCAAAGATGTCCATGCTCCTCTTGGGGTGCCTTATTGAACTAACTGCATCGCATAGCTTCTCCTTGGGGCATTCATTTAAATAACAAAATAAAGCAGTGTTCTACATGAGCTGGAGAGTCCTGCCTCTTCACTGCACAGGCTCTTGCATTTCAACAATTTTCATCACCCTGCTCCTGCATTTCCAAGTGCAGGTTTGAAGTTTATTATTAGGTTACCAAAGAAATCAATAGCTGTCTGAACCTTTTGAAAAAACTAAAATATAGACATAAAGTTTCAGAAAAAAAGAAATCAGGTTGTGCTATGTCGGATTGTACTATGGAATATCTAGGCTAGGAATACCGTGATACACTAATATTTTGGACAGAATATCGAGTGACAAACTATCGAAAGGTGAGTGTATATAGACGAAGTATAGATTTACCATTCTTAACTCCAGATCTATGCACCTGGAACATACATATCATCAAGGAACATATATGTAGATTTAGGTATAGATAATCTATACTTATTTACCTTTCAACATTTTGTCCTTCAATAATGTGCCCATAAAATTTGTGGCATCAGGAGTCCTACCTCAATATTCGGGAGCACACGCTACGGCATGATACGAAGTGGCTGAACCTCCCTGCAAAATGTGGTGGCCCTCCAGCTCCTGATACAGCAGGCCTTGCCATCTCAAAAGTATAAAAAGGTTTGTGAACTGAACTCCCTCACAAATAAATGAGGAGGGTAGACTGGCTACAGGACTCATGGAAGTCCTGCCAAAAAAATACATTGGATGGAAGAAGCGTCGATGCTGAAGACTCAATGCGTCGGTTCCGATCCGCGCAGAACATAAAGGCTTCGTCAACGAACCCCTTTACGATGCAGGTGCTGTGTCGTTGTTGAGCTGTGCTGTCCGTTGTCAATGAGCATCACAGTCCATCGAAGCAATGTCATCAATCGGCTCCTGCGTTGGCGTCGAAGGGCAACACATTGCTTCAAATATGCGCCAAGTCATCACCGCATCGATTGTTTATGGTTCTGCACAGTAGAAGCTCACTTTCAAGGGCCCAGGACTGGTTTGGAAAATATACAACAGTCAACCCCTTACAGAATAATAAACATCATACATTCAGTGATAATAAGGAATGTCCCACAGAAAAACAGTTGATTTATTTCATTATCAAAAGGTCTTTTTTTATCTTTTTTTTAAATAAATATACATACAGTTTATCCCATACAATCAGTTCAACACATACAATATTCTTTATAATTCATATCAGATAAAAGAGCCACCATCTAATCGGGAGAAAAACATTATTTTGGCACATGTCTCCACATAGAACATCAACACAAAAGAGAAAAACAAATAAAGATAACTCAACATAATGAACAAAAACTCACAATATTACTATTGACTCAGACAAAAGACATCATTACAAATAACACAGTTGACACAATTGTGCCGACAAGCGTTTCGGAAATGCCAGGTACCATCCTTCATCAGGGCGCTGATTTCATGTGCTGCTTGGAATCAAGGATACATTCTGTCTAACATTTTGATATGTTTGTATTCCAATACATTCAGGGCTCCAAAAAATATATATACCAAACTCTGAGGGAATAAATGAGGCACAATGAATAATTCTATACATATTTTTCCTATCTCTATATCTTAAAAACACACACTGGAGCATTATTAATAAAACCAGTGAGTCCAAGAAAACCTACTAAGTGTCAAAGAGCTAAAAAGTCACCTGCACCACAAATACACAAAATCGGGAAAAATAACAAAAAATGCAGAAACCCAGTGTAAATAGTAGATTCCCTGTGATGAAAGAATATAGATACATAACCAAACATAAAATAAGAAATGGTTAACATGAAGTTCAACAAGGCTACTCAACATACTTTTAGAGGCTATTCAGTATCCCAGGCGCTAATCATTATTGACGATGCTTAAACAGTGCATCTCAAATTTAAAACCGCAAGTACAGCAACTACAAAGATAATCCAGGGTTTAGAGAATTACCTACCCCTCCTTCATTAGAGTTTATATAACCACAAAAGATGATAGAATGTGGTATGCCTACTTTATCAGATAGATCACCAAAGACGTCCTGTGTTTGCTGTGTCCGTGATGAAGTCTTAAGAATAAAAACATGATTCAGACTAAGATGCGAGAAAGAGAAAAGAAGGAAACTCACTGTCTCGTACTATCACCTCATTACTATAGGATAAAGGGAAAAACCCATCCTTGTACATACTTGTGAAATTCAAAGAAGTAGTCAATAACATATATCACCAGCCGTTTTAAAGGGGTCAGGGTCTTGTTCTCGAAAAAAGCTACGTGAGAACCAAATAGAACAGGCCATCGACCCAGCGGGTCACCCGTATAATGCAGTAAAAAGAATATAAAAACCGCATATACATCAATTTACAGATTAAAAAAAAAATTGGGATGGGGATGCGTATCATTCCAGACTTAGAAGATTCTTTAATACAGTCATCTATGGTGCCACCAGGGTGCCTCCTCAATTTGATTTAAATAGCTGAAAAATAAAAATAAAGAGGACGATCCATAGACATGACACTTTACGAAACTGTAGATTGTCAGAGTAAACAATCACCTACCCACACTTAAACAAAACTAAATAATTCGTGCCTTATCTCCAAATTCTTATAGCCCTTTAAAAATTAAAGGAGACACACACCGAAGGCATCCATTGATAGCCCATGTCGGAATCTAAAGGGGGGTGCCCTTATTCAAAGATCCAAAAAGGTAGTTATGCCTCAAAAGGACTTACATAGGTAAGGGAAAGTTCCTTCCTAATTTACGGCACCGCAATCATGTTCAAAAGTGATTCACCCGGGTCAGAGTAAATGGAGCCGAAACTCCACCTTTTAAGACGCAGGGCCATCACTCAAAAAAATGTTTTAATCAATTTCACCTGCGGGTAAAAAGGTTTTAGACCCATAACCCAAAATGCTAAATAGTTGTCACGCCATATTGGATGTAGACTACATTTATAAAAAAAGCCACTGACGCGCCACACCGTTGTCTCAACCGCCAGAAATAGAAGCCATCTTGGAGTGACAAAAGATAGTTATCTCGGAAGCCAAACGTAGAAGCCATCTTGAAGTGGCAAAAGATGATACCACAAATGAGCATAAATATATGCTGGAAAACCAACAGAAAATGCTGGAAAAGACCGTATAAAAGTCCAATTCTCGTAAAAAACGTCATAACACTAACTGTTCTCAAAATATAAAAAACGGTCAGTATAGAGATAACAAACTCGCTCGACTCTCGCCAGTGGCAGGGACACTTCGAAGTCCTTCAAGACATAAAATAAACATTCACATAGTGAACAAATCTAAACGATATAAACCTCGATAGAATGCAATAAACAAAAGTGTTCAGTTTAAATTTGAAAAAATGATGAATTTCATAGATAAAATCACACTCATACGAAGAGAATTCTAAACTACGTGTTACCGTATACCTGAAGGAACAAAGATGGAATGGGTCGGTACTGAAGGGGGCCTGGTTTGGCAGCACTTGCCAAGGCTCACAGGTGGCAAAGGCCAGGTGCCGTTGCAGAGTTGTAGGAAGTCTTTGATGGCCCTGAGACTTCAGAACTGGGGTCAAACCGGCAAACCCTTGGAGTCACTCTGGGTTCAAATGAGATGGCTCAAGTCCTTGTCCTCAGCAGGGCAGAGAAAAGCAGGCAGCAGGACACCAAAGAAAAGCAGTTCTTCCAGAGCAACAGTCAAGCAGAGTGGTAATCCTTGTAGCACAGCAATCTTTACTCCTGGCAGAGTTCATTACAGGTCCAGTAGTGTACTGTCTTTGTAGGGACAGAGGTCCAGTACTTATATCCAGTTGTGCCTTTGAAGTGGAGGTGACTTCAAAGCAGTTACTTGAAGTGCACACGTTCCCCTTTCTTCTGAGCCATGGCTCCAGACTACCAGTGGGGGTAATAGGCCCCTTTGTATGGGAAACATGATACTGCCTATTCAGGTATGTCAGTCCCCCTACTCTTCCTGCCCAGGAAGAGCTATCAGAATGTAGATGAGTTCTCTGTCACACTCACCCTTCCTGTGTGTGCTGCTGTCTACTCTGAATGCACTAAGTGCAGCTGTCACCCACCCCAGACATTACCAGTAAAGAGTATTATCATTACATTTCCAAAGGTATGAAACATGATGTAGCTATTCCTTTCTAATCAGGAATTACAACTGAAAAGTGTTTCAAGGAATTCCCAATGTTAGCCTTTGAGAGGAGTACGTCTCACAGTAGTAAAAAACTAATTTAGCTGTTGGCCACTACTAGAACTTGTAAAACTTAAAAGTACATGTCCTATCTTTTATTTACACATCCCCCTGACCTTAGGGCTACATAGGCCCACCATAAGGGTGCCGCATGTGTAATAAAAGGGGAATTTAAGACTTGGTAAGTGATTTTAAATGTCAAGTCAAAGTGGTAGTTAACTGTACACACAGGCCTTGCAATGGCAGACCCGAGATAGGTTTGAAAGGCTACTTCTGTAGGTGGCAAAACAAGTGCTGCAGGCCCACTAATACCATTTAGATTACAGGCGCTGTGTATATGGTATACCACTTTACAAGGGACTTATAAGTAAACTAAATATGCCTATCATGTATACACTAATGTCACCCTGTTTAGGGGAGAAGTGCACTTTAGCACTGGTCAGCAGTGGTAAAGTGCTCAGCGTCCTAAGGCCAACAAAAAGATACAGCAAAAAGAGGAGGTAAGCAGGTGAAAAGTTTGGGGGAAGACCACCCTATGGATTACAGGTCTAACACCTTGGTCTCTGCCTCACACTTAGCACAGGAGAGCCCCAGACTCCCAGTCTCAAGGCCTAAGCTGGTCAAACCCTCTGTTAGTGAATCGCTTGCATGAAATGCAAACCCCACAACTACAGGATTGTGGATCTGTTGCCAGGATCCTCTTTAGTAGTACTCACCAAGCGGCAGCCTTATGCTGACTAAAGACTACAAGTGAAGCAAGACGGATGAAAGGTAGAGCTTGGAGGTGAATAAATGAGCACCGCAGTTTGAGGAATCGCACCCCAAACCAGTGCCAAGTGTGGGAAAACTAAAAGTCTATCGACTATCCTGTGATTGGAAATTTTACCTTTTAAGAAGTATGGCCTTTTAGTGACTGGTTACACAACATCAGGCACACTCTGACCCTTAACTGGGAAAACCGGCGTGAGTTCGACAAAATGCAATGGAGCAGCCACAAACCTGAGGACAATGTGTTACTGTACGGATAAATGTTTACTGCAACAGAAAGGTGATTGTTCGCATAATGACCTTGAATGATGACCTTGAATGAGACCTGTTACGGTGTGAAAACGGATAACTATGAGTGTATGAATTTGATTTCTGGAGGTTTTTTATATATGTAACCTAAAAGGTTCATTGATTGTTTACTTACTATAACATAAAACATTTTAAAATGTAACCAATTACGTTGAATGAAAATGTTCAGTGCTATGCTTTTTGCGATTGACCTCTCTTTATGGCCATGGAGAGCCATGTTATAGCCTTAAATATTCTCATTAGTTTACATGAGATGAAATATAACCACATGGCAGAGTAAGTGTAAACTAGCTGGTGAGAAGGACAAGTTTTTTATATCTTCATAAGTATCTGAAACCGATTTGTACGCAAGAAGCTGTATGTCTTCAAACTAAAGGAATGCTCTGGTGTATTTTTTCAAGATAGATTATGAGAATGAATCGATTTCTGAAGAACTTACAATTAAGGCAATATTTTTTGACACCATAGAAAAAGCATATCTATGAGCTTCCTGGGTTTGGTTTGCTTCCAATTTGCTTGAAGAAGTAAGTTTTCTGTTTGTTTTTGTTTTTTTGATGGACAAATGAGCAGACGCAGAATTTTAAGACTGTATATTTAAAAAAAGGTATATGCGGAGATCTCTGCCTTCTGGTGAATGTACGTTTTTGACTTTTTATAGTTACCAACATTCCAAGGAGAACACCTGGAAAGCTGCACCCTGCTCACTATTGAAGGCATATTCCTGGGAAGGTGTGTGGCTTTTCCAGCAGACTTATATTCCTGATGTGCAGAGTTCTGCAAAACGCAGAACTCCGCGAAAGAGACATAGGATCCCGTGTGTAAATGCATATTTATTTCTCTGCAGTGAAAATATTTTTTGCCTATGGAAAAAGCCCTTCCTCTTGACCACCACAAAATTAGAGGGTGATCCCTTCCCCTACCCGCACTGAAAGGAGATAGTACCAATATTTCCAGGGTGGAATAAATCAGATCGAAGTCGGGGAATGCCTACAAACATGCACACTTTTGGACACCCCAAATTTCCAAGGCAAGCCACACCTTGAAACTCCCACTTCTAACCTCTCGAGAGGTATTTACTGCTGTGGAGATCTCCACACTTATGTGGGTGATTACTCAGGGAATGGTATCAGAAATGTACAAACAGGCTCAGAATTCGAAGTGGCAGGAGAGATGCTCAGTGTACATACAAGAAACAGGTGCAGGGGTTACATTGTCTGATTCATAGCCCGGTATAATGACTAGAGGAACCAGGTGAGAGGTCAGGATCTGTGGGAACCCTGTTTAGAGGGCCGCGGGGCAAACAGGAGCTACTGGACCTAAACGTGGGCATTGAGACCTTTTACGCCTGATGTCACAGGACCCGACCTACTATAGATTCTGAGCAGCTGAGCCAATTACTTCTTCAGCACTTGCCTCTCAGGAATAGTGTGGTCTGAGCAGTCTAAGACTCACTCGGGTGGAGGTGGATACAGTGGGGGCAGGGGACATGGGCTCACAGCTCAAAGCACATGCAGAAGCAGCAATAAATGATTGTCCAGCCAAATACTCACATTTAGGATAAAAAAATATTTTATTTTACAGCTAACAACACAAAGGGAAATATGACATTCACTTTAAAAAAAACGACACAGCCCCCCTCAGATCGAGGCTCTAGTGTTTTGTAGGCAGTTCCCTGTGTCCCACTTCCTCCTCGCTCTAGCGATAGTGGTTATTCTCCCTTTACTATAGGGAACATGTAGAGTAAGCTCTAATAGTGGTCCGCCTACCACATGGTGACGCTGTTTGTGTAACTTTGTGATGAGCACAACCATATTTGTTTAATAATTCATTATTCATTAAAATTGACTAATACCTACAACCAAAATCTATAAGAATAGCTTGGGCATCAGGTATTAATTAAAAGCCTGAGTTGTCGCACTTGTAAGAGTGCGATTGTTAGCAGTTGTGCTGTTACTGTCATTGGCAACGCTGGTAGGTCAATGGGTGTTGCAAGCTGCAGTGACTTCCTGACAAGGATTGTGGCACTTCTTTGTATACAAATTAAGAACTGCTTGCCGTTCTACAGCAGCGGGGCCCACAGATATGGTAGCTAGGACACTGAATGCCATTCTCCAGTTGTGGTTGGGATAGCATCAGCATCAGGCTTTTAGTCCCCAGAGCTAAAAGAAAATGGTAATATATTTAGTACGTTTGACATTATAGATTATTTATATGTCTAAATCAACGACATTGTACAATAACTGAAATGACACTTTATCGTAAGTATATGATACATTAGGTTATTACACAGTGTTAGTTGTTGGTTAATATATGTTGATGCAAATGAGATATAACAGTGTCTTACAAGCTACTGGCACTGATGCTTCTTTTTGAACATGGGCCAACATGTCAGCTGCCTAAACAGTGTCTTCAAAGGAGGAAAAAATTAACATAAACTTCAGAATTTTGATAGATGACATAAATGGTATCAAGGGTGAAAAAAGTTAAATATCTATAAGACTTTTTTTTTCAGGTAGAGAAATGAGTCGGTGGAAAGACATATGTTAGAAATGCGAAAGTAAGTGCCAAATGGATCTAGATCGCAGTACATGTATTGTGGTGTATTGTGGTCGCAGACTTACCTGACTGACAGATGGGAGAAGGGGAAACTGCTGCTTGCAAGATGTCCCCGGAGGATGTTTGGTAGGTGGGGCCACCAGGGACCACTGCATCACTGAAGATGTGGAAAGAGACATATACATAGTAAGGAAATATTTCTATACAAGTGGTATCAGGGTATAATAAGACATTATTGGTACGCAGCACATAAACATCTGCTGGGTCACAGCTTGTGGGATACAATTGTTATTTCTAGGTACACAATGACATAATAAGAGAGACTGTTAGGTACTGTAACAAAAAACATTATTCAAGGATTCTATGCAATGGTGACATGGGTGGCAAGATCTTCACACACATAGGTATACATTTTAGCAATACATGTGGGAGGGACAATGGTTACTGTTTGGAAAATGGCGAATAATTACTACTAAAAGGTAGGGGGTTAGGAACATTTAAGGAGTGGTTTAGGAAGGGACATGCTAATATAAAATACATCCCCTAAATTGCAATTCACAAAATATACTTCTAATTTGAAAAACACAGCTCTAATAGTAGCCAAAAAAGGATTACATGTCCTCCAACCCAGCCCTGAGGTAAGACTAGAAGTCAGCAGCACTCATGGCTTTGACTAGTACCACAACACACTCCCACAGAAAACAATAAACATTAACACTTCAAGTGTGTGTGTGTGTCCTCCTGGAGAACAACCCGGCGTAATACGGCATGCCGGAGAACCACGCCTCTGGATAGCCGTAGGTGACCACTGCCCCACCCCCAACATGGCGATCTCTACCTGGTATGCTGTTACTACGGGTCGGCATTGCGAGTGATTCCTGCTCCCTGCTCGTGCCTTGCCTGCGGCCGCTGCTGGTGTCTTGCGAGCGGTGCGGGCTCCGGCGCATTTGTCAATGTCGGTGTCCTGTTTCCGCACTTGGCGGGTGGAGTCGTGGCATCGTTTGGCGAAGTAAGGAGGAGGCGGGCATTCTTGATTGCCAGCGGATTTCTGGGCGGCGGAGGCCGGGAGCAACTGGAGGATACCACCGTAGTGTGTGTCTGACTGGAAATGGGAGAGAAGGAAAATGATTGAACGGGTGATGTGCGAAGCTTGTTTCCCGTGAAGGAGTCCGCCCCGGTTCAGCGTTTGGAACCGCGAGATTGCTGGAAGAGCCGAAGGGCTGTGGATTTCTCCCGGATGTGTTATCGGCTGGGTTAGCTCTGACCGCGAAAAGTGAATACCTGCTTCGACCTCCCCTGAGGATTTCCAGAAGGTGAGGAGGACGGAAATCTTGCTGCATATGCTGAGTGTTAAGAAGATAACGGAGTCCGGTGTCTAGAGAAAGAAGAAAACGGCTTGATGTGGAGGAGTCCGGCGAGCCGGTAAGCGGATGAACTGAATTGGGAGACGCCGCGCCAGCTTATTCGTTCAAGGGGGTGGAAATAGAGCTACTCATGTGCCTCAATTTCCGTATTTACTCTCCCCCTTCCATAACTTCAGAGCTTTAATGCGATGGTCTGCCCGGCTTGAAGATACGAAAAAAACTTTTGTGTAAAGACACCTTTCTTCGAGAAAAAAAAAAAAAAGCAGCAGAAGAGTTTTTTTTTTTTTTTGAGCTGAAAGGGAGAGGGAAAAGGTAAAGAAGAACAGAGGGAAGAGAAGATCTGAGGTAATCAATAATAAAGATAAAGGAGGGGTGCTTAAGATATGGGAAAACCACTGAAACAAGGAGGCACGGCCGCAAAACTCGATACGGCAGCACGGTCAAAAACGAAAACTCGCCGAGCCTTGGCAAAAGAAATTTCACGACTAGTCACTAAAGGAATCAGAGAAATTAATATCAACCCTCAAGGGCTTGACAGTACTCTGGAAAGCTCAGAAGAAGAACAATCTTCTATCGTATCTCCGGAAACCGAGGTGATAGGGGCTGATCCAGATAATATGGTTTCAGACTGCCCAAGGGCCAACTCCAGTGGGGCTAAACAGTTTCCATTATTTTTCAAACAAGCTATCCCCCCATCACCCTTGATAGAGTCAATCCTAGATCTATCTAAAACTGGGCCAGTCGAATCAGTACCTCTCTCAGTAGTCCAAGTCTCCCCAAATGCAGAAAGAACTCAAATCGATAAGGATATTGTCCATCAAGTCATCCCAGAAGCTGCAAAGGATCAAGATCAAAGCCAGGCAAGTTATCAAAATCATGAATCTAATACACCACCGGCAGCAGTAGATCTTCTAGAGCCGGAGTCAGTGTTACAGAACGCAACCTTGCCTAACCCCCCGGGAGAAGCCATAACTGGGGGGACAACTATTGTCACAGCTGAAAGGCAGAGCTATCCTGATCAGACTGATCAGACTATTCAACTGGATGTCAGGGACATGCTGAATTTAATACTAGATGAAGTTCGCGAAATTAAAAGGACCCAGAAACTGGAAATCGCGGCTTTACATGCGTGTCTGGGGAAGATCGAGGAGGTAATGTCTGGATTCCCTGTCAAACTTCAGGAGGCAGAAGCCCGGATTTCAGTGTTGGAGGACCAAGTCAATATGGTTATGTGTGAAGTGAAGGAAGCGACAAAAAAGAGGAAATATCTAGAAAATAGACTGGAGGACATTGAGGGTCATTCACAGAGATCAAACTTAAGAATAGTGGGGGTTCCGGAAGGCATTGAAGACTCACAGACGCTACAATGGGTTAATACATTCATTAAAAAGACCGTGCTTCCAGAATTCGAAGGGGACCTCACAATTACCAGGGCACATCGGGTCCCTGCACATCCCTTCCCGAACTCTACAATGCCGCAAACAATCCTGCTGAATTTTGCTGATTCTCGAATCAAGGAGAGAATACTGATGAAAGCTATTCAGCAGAGACAGTTTTCTATTAACGCAACTTCAAAATGTCGTATATTTGCAGACATGACTGCCTCAGCAGCACGAAGAAGGAAGGAATTTGTAAAACTCCTCCAGTTATTTACATCTCATGGAGCCCAAGCCTCAATAGCTCAGCAATCAAAATTAAGAGTGCTAGTTAAGGGCAAATTCTTTATTTTTTCAGATCTGGAGGAGGCTCAGGCGTTACTAAAGGAGATTTCGCAGGGTTAATAATTTGAAGAAGAACCTCCCGCTATAAAGGAAAGTAGGGAAGGGGTTGAAATAGGCATGGGAAGGTAAGAAAAGAGGGTAAAAAGAACGGCATAATGGTATTGTATAAATCTGTTTTCTTTGTTTTTTCTCTTTATGGTTTTGAGGCTTTGTGGGGGGTCATAGGGGTAGTAGGGTCACCAGGGTGTAGCACCATGACACCCATGAATAAGGAAGGGAAGGGTGAAATGTGGTTGGCGTGGCTGGGGTATCCACATTCAAAGGGGTGGAAGGGAGGGTGGGGAGGGAGGGGGGAAATCGGAGCCAAAAAGAAAAGGAGCAGGAGTAAACGACATAGAAATTACATTATTAGAAACTTAAGATTATCTGTAATGAGAAATCTAAATGAATTTTAGCAATTGCAAAATCTTATCAGTCAATGCCAATGGTATGTTAAATAAGCAAAAGTATGGCGCTCTCATAAAATGGTTAATATCATCCGACCCCCAAATAGTATATTTTCAAGAGACTCACCTAAAATCAAATTCTCCCAAACTTTCTTTACCTAGATTTTTATCCCATGCTTTTTTTGCTTCAGCTGGTTTGGCTCAGAGGGGAGTCGCAATTTATCTTTCTAGAAAAATACTTTGGGAAATCCTACAAGTTCAGGGAGACATACAGGGGAGAAGGATATGGGTAATGGTTAAGTTGCAGGGAAATGTTTTTAATCTTGTCAATTATTACGGTCCGGTTACTGATGAGATTGAAAGCCTGATCAAAATTCATGAGTTTTTGAGGGGAGCACCAGGGCAGAATATAGTAGGAGGGGATTTTAATTTTATACAAGACCTGAAGAAAGATACATCAAATAAAAATAAAAAACAACTAAAACCAAATACTTTAAGAGTTGTGGAGGCCCTCAAAAAAGAATATCAACTGGTAGATCCTTGGCGACTTAGGAATCCTGAAGAAACAAAGTTTACTTGTTATTCATATCGCTTTGCAACTGCATCTCGAATCGATTTTTATCTTATATCAAGATCCATTCAAATTTAAAAAATTGATAGTGGGTGCAATCCTTTTTCTGATCACGCCAGAATTGAACTTACGATTGTAATAGATGGTGGGAAAGGGGAGCGGCTGAGGTGGCAGCTCGACCGCACTCTCCTCCAAAATCAGGACTGGGTAAAGGATTTCAGGGAATGGATCTTGGAATTTTTTAAGTTAAATCTAAACACCGCTGATGTGTTTTCGGTTTGGGGTGGGTTTAAAGCTGCTGCCCGTGGTCAGATTATCGCCTATACGGCGGCCCAGGCAAAAGTAAGATCGCTCAAAATAGCTCAACTTCATGCTGCAGTTGAAAAAGAACATATTCTTCGGGACCGGAAATGTCCCAATGAATTTGAACAGGCAAAAATCATCTTGCGGGATTTTTTCGTCTTAGAAGAGATCTGTAGTTCCAAAATGTACCAGCAAAAGGTTTATGAAGAAAACCAGCTAATAGGCAAATTGTTAGCAAATGCAACAAGGAAAAAACAGGAGTCAGCATTCATTTTAAAGATACACGACCCTCAGTCCGGTCGAGACGAAGTTGATAGGGAAAGGATCTCACAGATTTTTGTTGAACATTATCACAGTATTTACTCAACGAAGTATTTAACAGGCGACGATATGATTTTTAATTATTTTTCCAACGTCGCAATTCCTAAACTTTCTGAGAGTCGGTTTTCCTAACTTGAATTAGAGATTGAAACAGCAGAAATATCAACTTCTGTAAAAGAAACAGCCGGGGGAAAAGCATGTGGGGAAGATGGATTTCCCATCGAATTTTATAAACTATTCTTAAAAGAACTGCTGACTCCTCTGAAACAATTATTTAATAACATCAAAGAGGGAGGTCATATACCGGCAACATTTAAAGAGGCGATAATCGTGTCATTCGTAAAGAAAGACAAAAATCCCAAAGACATTAATTCCTACCGGCCCATAAGTCTTTTAAACTCCGACTATAAAATTTTAATGAAAATATGGGCCAAACATTTTACATTTGCGGCTCAAGAGGTGATTAATAGCGACCAGACCGGATTCATAGACGGTAGATCCATGGCAGCAAACACCGAATTCCTAATACAAGCTTTAGATTATTTTAATACCAACTCGACTCCGGCATGTATTGTTATGGTAGATGCCGAAAAAGCTTTCGACTTAGTTAATTGGAGTACCCTGTTTTTTACCCTAGGACAATTTGGATTCCCTGCCCAGATTGTTGATATGTTACGTAACATTTATCAAGGTGCCTCGGCCCAGGTTTTTATTAATACGAAAACAGCTTGCTCAATAAAAATTAATAGAGGGACCAGGCAGGGATGTCCTCTTTCACCGTTGCTTTTTACTTTTTTTATTGAACCCTTAGTAATCAAGATCAGAAACAATGCTGCTATTCGATCTCCGGTTTCCCGAATGTCCAAAATAAAATTGTTTGCCGATGACATTATTTTATATTTGATGCCCAATAAAGAAAATATAGAGAGTGTGTTAAGAGAATTTAGAGAATTTGAGCAAATTGGTGGCTACAAAATAAATTCTAATAAAACAGAAATACTCGCATTAAATACTGATCTAAATTATCTTCCATCTGGCTTAAGGACACAAACAGCCAATAAAGATCCGATTAGGTATTTAGGAATTTACATCAACTCTCAATACCATCAGCTGTATGAATTAAATTACATCAGGATGAAAGATAAAATCAAGAAACTTTTCGATCAATGGCTTTTATTACCACTCTCAATTGTGGACAGGGTATCCCTAATCAAAATGTCAATACTTCCGCTGCTCATATTTTTATTTAGTAATATCCCTATAAAAATCAAGTTCTCCTTTTTTAAAGAAATAGAGACGATGTTCAGAAGTTTCGTATGGGGGAGAAAATTTTCTAGGGTTAAATTGCCAATAGTACAACTATGTACTGCACAGGGCGGCTTGGCCCTACCAGATGTGAAAATATATTATGAGGCCGCCTTTTTAGACATAGTGGCGGGACTGATGGGTTCGACATATAAGCGAGATAGCTTCTTTTTGGATAAAATGCTACAGGAAAATGGCTCCAATTTACAAGTGTTCCTAAAGACTTCCAAATATCCCAAAAAAAACCGATATAAGACCTTAAGGGAATATTATTTCAGACTTCAGTTTTTTTTTTAAAAAACAGACTCCTCCGGCATGCAATTTCTGAGTTTGAGGGAATGTTTCGATCTCGGGCTCCAATTGAACAAAAATCATCTAATTAATTGGGAAAAGTGTGGGCTAAAAGAATTAAGACACTTTTTTATTCTGAATAGAATGATTTCGTGGCAAGAGGTGATGACTAGAGCAAATAGCCCGAATAGACCTACTTTTTTCGAATATTTACAAATCGTATATTTTATAAGGAAAATACATGGAATTTTTAATTCTCCATCTGAACTAGCGGTAGCCCTATACGGGGTCAAAATAATGGGCATAGGGAATTGGTATAGGCTGTTACATCGACAGAAACCAATGCCATTGGTTGAAAGCCACCTAAGAAAAATAGACCACGTGACACAATGCAGTCTTCTATGTAAGGACTGGGAAACGATTTGTCATCTAGGCAGTAAAGCATTGCGAGCTGCTAACTTTAAAAGGATGGCCTTTTTATCACGTTGGTTAGCCTATTTGACTCCGGAGGCCCTGGGGAAAAGATACCCGGAAGTTGAAAATAAGTGTTTTAAATGTCTTGCTAATGGTCAGGGTGGCTGGCACCATATTTTCTTCTCTTGCCCGAAACTAGAATTATTCTGGAATACAATTTTTGTGGATTTGGGAAGGGCAATGGGCAAGAATATGCAGCCCGAGGCGGAACTGGCTTTGTTTGGCATCTCTAAAAATAGAACAATATCCAGCAGGGCTGAAGAGACCGTTGTATTTATTTCTTGTACGGTTGCCCGTTCCTTAATCCTACAGAACTGGAAGTCTACCGATGCTCCCTCTCACTTGAAGTGGTGGATGAAAATGAGAAGAACCTGTAATTTTGAAAAAGCATATGCAAGCCGGGTGGGGGCCATTAAGAAATTTGAGAAAAACTGGAAGTATTTTAGAGATCTGGAAAAAGATAAAGGAAATTGAACAATGTCTTGGTTATGTTGTTAAAATTGTAGTAGCTTTTACAATTAAGTGCTTTTTTTGCCATTTTTGCACATTTTCAACAGAATTTATAAATTTTGCTGTGGCATTTTAGGGTAAAGCATAGGAAATTGAATCATATTGTGTTGTAAATTATAGTAGTCTCTGTAAATGGATGCACTAGCACTTTTTTCTAAATGACTATACTTGAGAAGCACTAGCACTTTCCTTTATGTAATTGCTGCACACTATTACAGATATTATATCTTTCCCTATTGCACTTTATTGCTGTTGTTTAGTATATTATGTCCCTTTTTAAACATGGTTGAGATCTCTGATTATTACTTTTAGTAATATAAAGGAAGGAAGGAAGGAACATAGATGGGAAGGCTATTTAATATTTTTTAGAGGTTTCAATAACTGTGTTTTTGTAATTGTAATGCCTTGTCAATATGAATTGTATTCTGTATATGGATGTATGTCGTTGCTCTGCTCTGCTCAAAGTGTGTGTGTGTGTGTAAGTGTGTATGTATGTATGTAGATTTATATACAATTATATATATATATATATATATATATACAGGGCTTTAAGTGGGATGAAAAAACAGGGGGGTCTCTCAAAGGGGCGTGGCCAGTATAATTAAGAGTGTGTGGCTTAAAAACGTGTAAGCTAAAAATCTGTGATTAGCATAGTGTGCCACCCGACTTGTATTTTGCTGTTTCTGTCATTGCATCCAGATATATGATACAACAAGTAACATCATACCTACAACAAGTCAAGAGTATTGACTTTGTCAATGGTTGTTAGTTGCATAAGATAAATAAGCAGCAACTATGGCTTGTATATAATATTGGAAAAACTTCCACCTAAAGCCCTGGTGACTCGACGACAATTATGCTGCTCCTGAGTTTCAAAAAGAGAAGGGGAATCCAGAGAGGAAATGACTCTCTTTAAAGGATTTCCCTTCCCCTACAATGCTCACCTGGCATGAGGTCATGACGTAACCTCCACTAGTGAGAAGTGAGAAGTGTGAGCACGCGTACATGATGTGCCTCCAGTCCGGAAAAAAAGGGCACAAAACAGAGCCTGGTAGAGACCCATTTTGAGGCCCCCTTTAAAAAACTGCCGGTGCTCAGCACCGGTGACACCCGGCCCACTTAAAGCCCTGTATATATATATATATTATCTACTGGCGGTCGCCAGTAGATAGTTATAGTTAGGACCGAGTTCCCATAGGAAATCTGAAAATTCTATTTTGAATAACTTTGGCGCCGGTTGACGAATCCTCGCTAAATTTTCAAAACTAATGGGGCGCTCCGCTCAGCTCCTACCCTGAAAGTCTCGGGGTGATTCGTCAAGCGGGGGCTGAGAAAAAAGGGGGGTCTGAAAACGCGTTTTCCCCATGCATTTTCCCATAGGAACTTTAGTCGAAGGTACAGCCCGAACGGCTGAACAGAATTACTTGAAATTTGGCAAAGAGGTAGTCCTCAGGTCAGACATGTGCCTTTTGCATATATGGTGTCAATCTGTTCAGTAGTTCCTGAAAAAATTGCAGTTAAAAGTACATAAATATCTATAAGCGCGCACCGTGCGCGCACCATAACGTGCACGAGCGTAATTCTGATTGGTGGTTACATGTCGGTCAACATTCGAATCGATCGAAATCAGGAAGTGTCGGCCGCCATTTTGTGTGTGACAGTGAAAAAGAAAGGTGGAGAACGTGAAAAGGGGGCAGGGTAGAGAGTTCCTGACCCCTTAGCCTTTGTCAGGGGGTCCCTGAAGGACCCCGAAGGGTGAAAAAAAAATTTTTTTCTTTTTCAAAAAATCGCGGGGCGCGCGCACCGTGCGCGCACGGTGAAAAACCCTTAAAAAAAAAAACATTTTAAACGAGCCATTCCATATTACAGGGTACAGTCAATCTATAACTATATACATAGGTATTTTATTGTAAAATAAATCTATAAAAAATATAATAATACATACATAAATTAGCATTTAAAAAACCTTACAAATTCACTTAAAAAACCATAGGTTTCACACACGTTATAGTTAGGAATTAGGATTTAAAAAACCTTGCAGGGGGGAGGAGCCAAGATGGCGACCGGAGCAGACGCTTGAGCGCCCGGCTCCGTCGGCCCTTGGCCTCGGACTATCATCCTGCTTCCTATCCTCGCCGATTTTCGAGGTGCAACGTGTGCGACGACGCGCTGACCGCGCCGCCGCTTTCCCGGAGTCTTAGCCCGCCCGGACGCCGGAGTTCTTGGTGCTTTTGTTCTCCGCACTGGACCCCTGCTCTATTGTGGCCTTGGCCGGCCCCCTGGAAGCTCCGCAGTTACCGGACCCGCTAGCGTAAACCTGAGCCCCACGGTCCCGGTCCCACCTCACACCACGGACTGTCGCCGGATGAGCCAGGGGAGGGACGCCCAGACACCTCCTGCACCCCGCAACTGATGGGCTGGAGCTACAGGGTAAGCCCCGGTGCGGCGGGTCTCCTGCCCCGTTCCGTGGACCGCGCTGTGGGAGGCTGCAGACCCCCTTCTTCTATTGCCTAGTCGGCTGCAAAGAGAACTTAAGGGAAGGGCAGCGATTGTTGGCTTTTCCCGGTTGCGGCGCAGACCTGAGGGGAATTGCCTCCTTGCTACGACCTCCCCCCCTGGCCACCGTACCGTGCTGCGGTAAAACATGGCGATGATTGCCTGCTCGCGGCTGGGGGATGCTACTCTGGTCTCGCCCGCTGCCCGCTTCGCCCTCCCTCTACCAGACACCAGCTCCACAGTGCCGTCCCGGATTGCTACCGATGTGGGGGAGCAGCCTCCGCTGACATGCGGCTCCGTTCTGGCTGCCCTGCGGGACTTGCGTCTACAAATGTGTCTTGGCTTGCAAGCGCTGAGTGAGCGGTTTGACTCCATACTGTCGGCTGCGGGTCGTGAGCGCCCCGTTTGTCATCAACAAGGCGTGGGTCTGCCAGTGCTTTTGTCCTCTTGCGGGGACGCAATGGCTGTTTATGATCGTGCTACACTGGGGCCTGCCTCTGGCTTTACCGGCACCCAGGATCAATCGCTCTCCAGCTCAATTGCGGATACTTTGTCTCCCCGTTCATTGCTGCCTGCTTCGTTGTTGCCTGCCTCACCGTGCCCGCAAGGGTATCCAGCAGAGCGACACCTGACGTCCTCGAGGAACTGTTCACGGTGGCCTACTGCTTCTTTTCTGTGGAACTCCTGTACTGTACATGCCAGGTTTGGACTTTATGTGGTGTACAAGGGGACCTCAATAGATGGTCGGCGGCCATTTTGTGACTCTACTTCACCATCTTCTCCCAAGCGGCCATATTGTCTTTGTCTGCACGGGGGGCGGGGCCTTCATGTAGGGGCTGGGGTAATCTTAAGCCCGCGATCGGGCCAGGGCTAAACTGATTTATATCGCCATGGTTTCTCGGATGGGCTGGACTGGGACTGGAACTGTTTGCATATGTTGTGCGCACTCGTCGCGGTTTGTCCGCCTTCACTTCAATTGTTGTGACACGTTATCTTCCCACGACCGCTTTCGGCGTAGTGGGTTCTCAGTGGGTGGAGGCCATAGCTGGCCGATGGTTTCGGGCGCTCTGGGGTAACGTAGGCTCCTCCCCACTTACCTCTCTGTTCTCTTATTTTTCTTCACTCTATTCCTACTTTCTCTCTTGTCTATATTTCGGGTTCATTGGGCGACAGGCACTATGCTGGGGGGGGGGCAGGCCGTAGCCTCCGCATTGGTGTAGGGTGGGGGGGTAATTCACTGTTTCTACTTAGTTCTATGGGCCTTTTTCTTTTATGTTTCTGCGCTATACTTGTTTCGATTCGGGGTCCGGGTGTGGGGTGGATTGAGTGGGGGCGGCTCTGGAGGGGTGCATATTTACTCATGTGACTATCCTGTTATATAACTGCATCGCCTCACTGCCTGAGGTTTTCCTTCCATGACCGTTTTAATGATGCTGCTGCTCTCCCGTGTGGTGAAGCTATCTTGCGGACTCGAATCTCCTTGGTTCTCATTCTTTACTGATTTTTCCCTGATAAAATTATTTTGAAAACCTTAAAATTAACCTTCACTTCTCCTTCCCCTGGTGTCAAGGATCTCTCCAGTGTATACCTCATGACTCGTTGCTAATCTTGACCGTTGATGCACAGGGGATGTAATGTTTGTACCAGTGCTTAACCGTACCGTGGCCGGCCTGACGGTTGTAGGCCCGTATTTGTTCTTTTAATATGCACAAATAAAGGTTTTAAAAAAAAAAAAAAAAAGAAAAAAAAAAACCTTGCAAATTCACTTAAAAAAACCATAGGTTTCACACATGTTATAGTTAGCTGGACATTTCACTCGTAAAAAACCATTGAAATTCCCCCGTTATAGTTAGTTCAGATAACTATAACTCGCACGACCGCCACTCTATCACAAGGATGATGTCATCAGTGATGTCATGAGTGATGTCACTGACCATGTCATGAGTGATGTAATATGTGACGTCATCAGCAGTGGATTGCGGGCGGGCGAGTTATAGTTATCTGAACTAACTATAACGGGGGAATTTCAATGTTTTTTTACGAGTGAAATGTCCAGCTAACTATAACATGTGTGAAACCTATGTTTTTTTAAGTGAATATATATATATATATATATATATATATATTAACTGAAAAAAACATAGGTTTCAGGGACGTTTTAATTAGTTGGACATTTCACTCGTATAAAACCTAAGAAATTTGGCCGTTATAGTTAGTATAGCTAACTATAACTCGTGCCGCCGCAATGCACTGCTGATGACGTCACATATTACATCACTCATGACATGCTCAGTGACATCACTGATGACATCATTGATGACATCATCCAGTGACTGAGTGTTTCTAAAAAGTTTAAGAATGTTTTATGTATATATGCCAATGTATATTGAAGAATGATTGGATGTCTGAGAACCTGTATAGGTGCCTGAGTGTCTGTGTGGGTGGGGGGGTGACTCCCTGCATGGATGTGTGAGTGGGTGACTCACTGGGTGTATGCGTTTATGAGTGCGTGTGTTAGGGAGTGTATGGGTGAGTGAGTGTACGTATAGCTGTGTTGGTGATTGAATGTATGTGTTAGTGGTATATGGGTAATTATCTACATAATGCAGTATTTGTGAGTGTTGGAGTATATAAGTGAGTATATGTGATAGTGAGTGATTGTGATAGTGGCTGCATGGACAATTGTGTACTTAAGTAATTAATTTTTAAAGACTGTACATACCTGTATGAATAAGTGACGTGGTGTGTGTATAACTGTAAAAGTGAGTAAATGGCAGTGTAATTAATTGTTTGGGCGACTGACTACCTTATTGAGTAACAGTGTGTCTGTCTATATGGGTGTATGAGTGGATATATCAGTGGCTGTATTGATGAATGACTGCGTGTATGAGTGACTGTATGGGTTAGTGGGTGGATGGGTGTGAATCTCTGAGCGGTTATGTACTAACTGCTATTGGTCTGTCTATGGTTTGATATTGGTAGTCTGTAATTTAGGGTGGGTATATAAAAGGTTTTATTAGGGTGTGAGGAGGTGCATCAGATGATGATGTGGATGATGTCATCAGTGATGTCATTTGAGATGTCATCAGTGATGTCATCAGTGATGTCACTGAACATATCATGAGTAATGTAATACGTGACGTCATCAGCAGTGTATTGCAGGGGCGCGAGTTATAGTTAGCTTTACTAACTATAACGGCCGAATTTCTCAGGTTTTATACGAGTGAAATGTCCAACTAACTATAACATCCCTGAAACCTATTACTTTTTCAGTAAATTTCTAAGGTTTTTTAAATGATAATTTTGAACTATAACGTCCTTAAAACCTATAGTTTTTTCTGTGAATTTCAAAGGTTTTTTAAATGCTAATTTCTAACTATAACATAGCAGTCACGTTTGCAGAGTGATGGAGAAAGGTGAGCGTGGCCTCCAAACACCTTTTAGCAATCCCACTGTGTGGGATTTACTGGAGGTAACAGGAGGGGTAGTTAGCCCCCAGTGTCAACCTTGGGGGCCAACTACTCCTTTTATTACCTCCAGTAAGTCCCACACAGCAGGATTGCCAACTTGCTTTATCAGGCCCCACCTCCTCCCTGCACCACTGTGCAATCGCACCCCCTGGCGCGTTGTAAGTTGGGAGATTAAGTCCCCTTGAAGCCTGAGGGTCCATGGGGCCAACTAGCCCACCAGGTACCTCCAGTAAGCGCACACAAGGAGATGATGGACAGAGTGCTGAAACTTTTCAAACACTCACCCCCAGTCACAGATCTGGGTTGAATCCATCATCATTCTTTACCTCACTTTGCCACCCCAGTTCAGACACAGCTGTATGCAAATCAGTCTTGACCCTTTGCCTCATGGGAACTGTCAAGCCATGTCTTCCCTGGACCGGAAACAAGAATCCTGGGACCGGTTTCGGGCTAACAGCCCTCATCAACCAGGCTAGCTTGAATCCAGTGGCAAAGTGAGCAAGGGAACCACATCAGAGCTGCCTTGCAGAGAGGTATTCCAAGGCAACGCCCCTTTTTACACCACGCTGCAAACGCAGCTTCTGGCACACTGCTGCTCGGAAGATGAAGTCCACTTGTGTCCTGAGGTCCTCAGGACACAAGCGGACCTCATTGCCCCACCAGTAGTGCACCAGAGCCCTTTTGGACAAGGGGAGCTGCTGACATGCAGCTCCATTGCCCAAAAACAAATCTGCTTTGCTTTTTGGAAGCGACTGCAGGTTTCCTGCTCTCGCTTCCAAAATGCAAAGCAGGGTTTGCTATGACAGGGCGGAAGCCGTGCTCCGGCCCTGTCATAGCAAACGGCAATGTCCCGGGGGTGGGCACCCCGGGACATTGCAGGAGCCAGTCCTGGGGGGTGGCAGTCCCCAGGGCCATCGAGGGCTCCAGGAGGGGGGCCATGTGGCCCCCTCCCATCAAGTACAAAGCCCTGGGGAGGTGGTGGTCCCTGGGGCTTAAGGGGCATATGAGGCCCCCCTGCCTATAATTAATCAAAGCCCCGGGGAGGTAGTGGTCCCAGAGTTTGGGGGGCCCGCGAGCCCCCCCATTAATAAAGAAAGCCCCGGGGAGGTGGTGGTCCCCGGGGCAGCGTGGGGGGGGCAGGAGCCCTCCCACACATTTTTTAAAACAAAGCCCCGAGGAGGTGGCAGCCCCCCGCAAATTAAATTACTGATTGCCTCCAGGACCTGGCCCACCTGGGGGCTTATAGAAAACGAAGCGCGGGAGACCGCGCTTCGTTTAAAAAAAAAGAAAATTCGGCCGGATTCACGAATCCAGCGCGAATTCGGTCATTTTTATAAAACCAAAATGCTTTTGTTTGGCCTGGGGGTCCTTGTAGGACCCCCTGAGCAAGCCTAGGGGGTCAGGGTGTTTCTACCCTGCCCCCTTCTCTTGTTTTTCGCATTTTGTTTGTACTGTTTTCTTGTGACTGGGTTACCCAGTCAAAAGACATTTTAGTTTGCAATGTTGGCAGCCAATCAGAATTAAGGTCGTGCTCGGGAGGGTTTGCGAACCCTCCTCGGTGCACAGATATCAATATTTTTTATTTTTTTAATTTCTCAGCAACTACTGATCAGATTTACACCATTTAAAAAAAGGTCGCTTTCTGAACCAAGAACTACCTTTTTGCCAAATTTGGTGTCATTCCGTTCAGCAGTTCGGGCTGTAACCTATAATAAAATTTCCTATGAAAATTAATATGGGGAAAATGCGTTTTGGGACCCCCCCCCCCTTTTTTCTCCATCCCCGCTTGGCGAATCACCCCGAAACTTTCAAGACAGGAGCTGACCTGAGTGAACTTTTTTTTGGAACATTTTGAAAAGATTCATCAAATGGTGCCAAAGATATGGGCAAAAGAAAAAACGCTTTTTGAATAGAAACAAGGTCCTAACTATAACTACCTACTGGCAACTGCCAGTAGGCAACATATATATATATAGGGGAAGAGGCAAGGCTTCAAAAAGAGGAAGAGGATGAGGGACAAAACCCGACGAAGAGTGACAAATAGGAGAGGTGGAAGAACCATGTATGTCTCCACCACCGTGGACAATTCAGCTGAGAACCACTCAGTTATCAATTTATCATCAAGAACATTAACTGCAGAAGAGACCTCTGTTCTTCAATTGGGCCTATCCTTCTGTCCCACCAGTGATATGGACTATACAGGTACTCGAATTGATCTCTTCCTATTTATTCGAAAATTGAAGTTAATGAAGCTGTATGAAATGACTATCAAATCTAAGAAATCCGAGATTAACCCAGATAACAGTGCGAGTAATACCGAGTTACAAGTGTAAGACACTGGCCTACAAAGGGATATATATGAACCAGCAACAGATGATCATCAGGCCAATACTGATCACATTCTTGAGTATTGGGGTGTCAATAGTAACCAATCCAGTCACAGTGAACTAAGACCCAAATCAAGGTACAACCCAAATGTGCCATATGATAACATTGAGGCATACAGTTCAGCAGTAGTAACTGACTTAAAGAAGATGCGCAGGAATTCCACTAAACCCAAATATTACAATTTATCAAGAAGCCAAAGATCGGCCATTAACAATTTGGAAAAAGATTCAAGTATCATGCTTAAGCCCTCCGACATGGGGGGCAATGTTGTTATCATGGATTTAATCAACGACAGAGCGTAGGCAATGAGACAGTTCTCAGATGAAACCTTTTATGAATTGATTGACTGAACAACATACCGACGAACCATACAGGATTATCATAGCCGTCTGGCAAATTGGTACCATGAGGGATTGTTGGACACCGAGGAATATAAATTCTTGAGAACAGAGAGCCCTCGAATACCTTGTATATATTTCTTGCCAAAAATCCATAAGAACACCACTCTACCACCAGGGAGTCCAATAGTCTCGTCAAATGGGGGACTATTGGAGACCACCTCGATCTTTCTTTATTTATTTATTTCCAAGTTTGTCCTTAACCTGAGATCATATTGTAAGGACAGCTCTGATTTTCTACGTAACTGCATGATGATGAATGGGGGACGGTTTTCGGTTGATAGCTCTAGACGTATGTTCCCTCTATACGTGTATAGAACAGACAATGGGAGTCGCTGCCTGTATGTACTTTCTCAAAAGCAGACACATTGATTATTGGCACCATAACAAGATGTTGGAGGAAATGATGCTGTTCTGCTTACAGCAAAATATCTTCCTGTTCGAAAAAACTGTTTATCGACAGCGGTCTGGGACCTCAATGGGTTCTTGTTTTGCCCCCAGCCTAGCGAACCTGTTCCTAGGCTGGTGGGAGGAACAAATTGTCTGGACCGAGAAATTTGAACAATATACTGATCACATACTTGTATGGATCAGACATATTGATGGTTTATTCTTAATATGGGACGGTCCAGAACCCCTAGCCAAAGAATTCACTGAGAAGTTGTGGGACAATAGCCTAAATCTTAAATTCACCCACGCAATAAGTCCCAGTTATTGTGAATCCCTAGACATAGCTGTTGAAATCAAACATAAAAAAACAGCAGGAAAGACCATGCTCCAAGCGACAAGCCGCCATCCAATTTCCCTAGTTCAAAGCATCTCCTATGGGGAAATGTTGCGGGCACGCCGCAACTGCAGCACCAATGAAAACTATGAGGCTGAACAATGTACCATCTTAACTCGCTTTAAAAACAGGGGGTATAAAGAGAAGGTATTGATAGATGCGAAGAAGAAAATGGAGGGTAAAACACAAAACGAGTTGTTGTTTAATCCATCTGTTAGAAAACCCCAGTATCACTTGCAGGGGAGCAGAGAAATGCCCAGAATGATAACTAATTTCAGTAGGGGGGCATGGGCCTTAAAAAAACCTATGAGAGCGCATTGAAACCTTCTTGCAACAGATCCCATAACAGGGAAGCATGTAGAAGGAAGCCCACAAATAACATACAAACGAGCTAAATCACTGAAAGACCATCTAGTACAAAGCTATGATCAGGGAGAGACAGGATGGCAGTTGTTAAAAGCACCAAACGGCTTCACCACATGTGGTATATGTAAGGCCTGCCGGAATGGGAAGAATTGTAAGGAGTACCTTGCGGGAGAACAAAAAAAGATAAATCATCTCATCAATTGCAATAGTGATTTTGCTGTCTACGTATTGGAATGCCCTTGTGGCCTCCGATACGTAGGCAGCACCAAACTCCCACTAAAGATGAGGATATTACAGCATCTTCCTGCCATAACTAGTCACGATTATAATTATCCGGTGCCCGACATTATGCGGTCATGCACAAAAGCAACAACAGCAGCTTCAGATTCTATGGAATTGATTTAATTCCTAGACACATAAGTGGAGGAGACAGAGAAAAAATCTCAGGATTCTTGAATCCAAATACATCATTGAATTAGATTGTAAAATGCTGAAAGGACTGAATAGAGGCGAGGAGCTAGCCACATATATATAGGTCGTTAAAATCTGTCTATACTGCAATTCCACAATTAAAAAATGTAAACTGTTTTAACTTTTGATTAGTTTTAATGTATCCCTATCACTTCACATTTTTTTTAAAACAATTTTTATTAATATTAAGAGTGCACCTCATGTCAATACAAGCAATACTCTCACAGATGCAATTTTACAACAGAACGTATCCGACAACACCATTAATCGTATTGTTATCCATTTAGGTCTAACATTCCCACACACCTCATTGTACATCTTCGGGTCTTCACCTCCCCCAAATGCCAGTGTCTCATAGGGCGTTATGTTGCCAATGTTCTATTCGCTCAGGTCCGGATCTGATTCTACTGGAGGGGGCTCACAGATATTGCCCCTAAACGTGTTCCATTTCCCCCAATCCCACTGCCATTTCCGGGGGAAACCCCTGTTAATACAGACCGCCCTTTCCGCGACCATGGCACTGTCTAGATCCCGACACCACTGCAAGTGGGAGGGGATTGACTGCGCCCCCCAGTGTTGTGCAATATTCCTCTTCGCCAACGCTAGTCCCGTGGCTACCCAAGTTTGTTCGGCGTGGTTAAGATCTGTAGCGTCCCACACATTAAGCAAACATTTTGGCGGTTCGGGGGGGACATCGTGGCCGGTAACCCGGGAGATCGTTGCCATGAACGCTCTCCAGTATACAATGATGCCAGGGCAGTCCCATATGGTATGGTAGAAGGAGCCCTGGAGGCCACAACCCCGCAAGCAGAGTGGAGAATCCGCCCTCCCTATTTTGTGAAGTGTGGATCTTGTGTAGTGTGATCTTGTGTAGTATTTTAAGTTGCACTAGTTTTATTTTTGATGGGATCGCCACCTCCCGCGGGGACGCCAGCGCCTCCTGCCATTCCTGTTCGTCCATTTCCCTCACCTCAGCTTCCCATTTCCTTTTAAGGATCCCTGTGGGATCTTTCTGGCGGTTAATCAGCTTACGATATGTCAGCGATATAGCTTTTTTGGCTAGGTGGTCCGTAAGCAGTCGATCCTCAAGTGGGGAGGACTCGGGTAGGACCGTCCCCTTAGGTATAGCCTTCCTCAGTGCGTGCTGTATTTGCAGAAATCAAAAATGCTCCGTCCGCGCCATCTGGTACTCCGTCTGCAACTGCTCGAACGAGATCACCCCGCCCCGCTTCCAGAGGTCTCCGACCCTGGAGATGCCAATGAGATCCCACTCCGTAAACCCTTTACTCATGTGTAGCTTGCCTATCTTTGGGGAGACCCACAGCGGCGTCTGTCGAGTGATCACTCCCTCCCAACCCAGCATTCGCTGCGCCATGTACCATATCTGTACAGTGTGCGCTGTCGGGCCCGTTAGTTTCGTTTTACGAGATTTATCATACAAGGCGCTAAGGACTCCCTTCGTACCCAGCAAATGCCTGTCCATACGCAAAGCCGGTTCGTCCTGCGGTGCGTGTAGCCACTGATTAATTATAATGAGCTGGGAGGCCCAACAGTATAGGCGAATGTTGGGCAGGGCGATTCCACCATCATACCAGCTCCGCACAAGCTTACAGAGAGCTATGCGGTGCGGCTTACCCCTCCCACAGGAGATAGCCCACCTCTGCCTCAACTAACTGAAAGTAAGAGTCTGGGACCGGTATGGGCGTGTTTTGCAGTGCATATAAAAACCGAGGGAGAGCCATCATTTTGAACAAAGCTGCTCTCCCCAGGAGCGTCAGTGGGAGGGAGTGCCAATGTTTGACATCACTCCGTAGTCTCTTCAAGGGCGGAAGCAGGTTGCGTTCAATGAATTGTTCAGGATTATGCGTAATGTTAATACCAAGATATTTAAAACTATCCTCCGCCATTGATATCGTCACCCCTCTGGGCAATCGCGGCGGGGGCCCATGTAAAACGTAGAGCACTGATTTTTCCCAGTTGATCGAGTAACCGGAGACCCTGCCTTAGGACTCACAAATGTCAAGTAGGCAGCCTATAGACCGCCCCGGTCGCGTCAGGTATACCAGTATATCGTCCGCGTACAGCGATATACGGTCGTCCCATCACTCCGTCCACTTTAGTCCTTTTATCACGGGGTCCTTCCGTATCCACGCCGCCAGAGGTTACAGCACCAGGGCGAATAGCAGTGGGGAGAGAGGGCAACCCTGTCTAGTCCCCCGTCCCAGCGCAAAGTCCCCAGACAGTCGCCCGTTCACCACCACCTGTGCCAGAGGTCGTGTATAGAGCAGCTGCACTCATGCACAGAATCTGGGCCCGAAACCAAAACGCGCGAGCACTGCAAAGAGAAAAGGCCACTCCACCCGGTCAAAGGCCATACTTGCGTCTAGCGAGAGAATGACTGCGTCCTCATGGATATACAGCCCACTAGCTAGTATATCATGCAATTGTCTGAGATTCATCACCGTGTTCCTCCCAGGCATAAAGCCTGATTGGTCTGGGTGAATGAGTGTCCTCAAGTGAGGCTGTAGACGGGCCGCTAGTACCTTCGCCAATATTTTGGCTTCGGCATTTAGGAGCGAAATTGGCCGGTAGGAGGCACACTCATGGGGGGGTTTGCCCGGTTTTAGTATTGCTACCAATGTCGCGACCCTTTGGTCACGGGGAAGTATGCCCTCTTCCAGACTGGCTTCGTACATTTTAAGTAAGTGCGGAACCATCGTATCTGCCTCCCACTTGAACAATTCCACTGGAATCCCGTTTGGCCCCACTGCCTTCACCGACTGAAGGCCTTTAACGGCCAAGGCAACCTCCTCTGCTGTGAGGTCAGCCTCCAGTGGTAGCGCGTCATCTGGAGTCAGTCTTGGGAGTTGTATGTCGTTTAGGAATGCTAAGTTTTCCTCTATGGTAGTCGTTGCAACAGAGGTGTACACTTTTTCATAGTGATTCACAAAGGCCGTCACTATGTCGTCGGGGTTCGTCACGACCTCCCCAGTGGGCAATCTCAGCCATGCCACCCAGCGGCTGGCTCTCTCTTTTTTGTCTAGCCACGATAGCAATTTGCCTGCTTTGTCCCCCACCTCGTAAACCGTGTGTTGTGTTTTTACCATGCGTGCCCTGGCCGCCTCCCATAGATGGTCCCTGTAGGCTTGTTTAGCGAGGCGAAGTGCGTGGGTGTTTATGTCAGTGGGGTCCCTGGCATGCACGCCCTCTGCCTGGGCAACCGCTTCCTCTAGTGCTGATACCTGGCGTGTCATGTCATGTTTGTGGGCCGTGATCACTGCAATGGCTTGTCCACGCAGCACCGTTTTATAGGCCTCCCAGAGGACAATGGGTGAAGACACCGACTGTGTATTTTCTTGAAAGTAATGCTACAAAGTTTTATGCAGGGCCTTCGGCACGCCAGGGACCTTCATGTACCCGGGATGTATAGGGAAAATACGTCTCCTTCCCAAGAGGCATGAGGAGTAAGTTAGAAACAGTGGCGAGTGATCAGATATACCCCTGGGCAGGTGTTTGACCTCCTGTATTTTATCAGTACATGTAGGTGAAGTGAGGAAGTAATCTATACGTGAGAAACTGTTATGCGTGCCAGAATGATGTGTGTATTGACGTTCTGTGGGGTTTCGCATGCGCCAAATATCAAGCAGCCCCAGTGCGTCTGTAAAGTCTCGTAGGAGCAATGAAACTGTACCCTGTCCTCTCGGGGGATGCCTATCCCACTCCCCGTCCATTGTGGTGTTGAAGTCGCCCCCTATTATCAGTTCTCCGGGGGGTAAGCCCAACAAGAAACTTCCCAAGGCTGGGCAAGCAAGCGAGTGCAACGCCGGGGGGATGTATACCGTGACAAAATTTAAATTGCGCCCTTCCCACTGCCCAGAGACCGCTGCGAAACGTCCCTGGTCGGCTGCCCATGTCCCCACTAAGGTAAGGCTTTTACGGAGTAGGAGCCCGGCCCGCCTGGAACCAGAAGTGAATTCTGAGTGCGCTATCATTTTAAAACCCCACCTATAAAGCGCCTTGACGGCCGTGCCCGCTAGGTGGGTCTCCTGTAGGAGAGCAACTGACGGAGCGTGTCTCTTAAGGTGTTGTAGCACTAGCCCTCACTTAATCTTATTCCCCAGGCCGTTCACATTCCACGATATCATGGCCAAGGGGGCGCCCGGGGCGTGGTAATTATCTAGTTGCGAAAGCACCACTGTCGTGGTGGTGCTTGCGGTGTGTGTGGGAGCAAACATAGGTCATGGTCCACTCCCGTGGTGTGTCTAATATACCCCTCGCATGTCTCGGAAACGAACTTGTCCTGTGTGAGTGTACTCTCATGCTTAACTCAAGGTGACTGGTAAACAATGAAGAACAAAAAACCTGAAAAACCAAAAATAAAAAACAACCCCCCTCAACCATCCCCCTCCCTGCTACCTTGCCAGACGGATCCCCAACTACCCGCCACCCCAACATAGCAGAGTGCTTCAATCCCATAAAACAGTACTTGCGTGTAGGGGGGAAGAAGTCCGAGAGCCGCCGCAGACCTCCCCAACCTCAAAGACAATCTTGCAACCATTGGAGCTCTACACCTCCCTGTCAGATCCTGCAGCCATTATCCGTTGTGTTCATCCCATGGAAGGGGAAGATCAGAATGGCCGAAACCCCATCACTCGTAAACTTCACACCTTGTGTGAGTTCATCTCGCACCCACGTCTCGAGGCTCGAGCGAAACTCGCCACTGCGATTTCCAGGCACATCACTCCCCAGTGTCAGTATGCTGCTGATATTGCTCCTCTTGCTCCTGTCCAGATTCCCTGGGGTCCTCTTCTTCTCTGCCTTACCATTGACGTCTCCTCGACCGTCCAGTTCCCTCCGCCCGTCGCCATCCCTCAAGCCAGTCGTGGGCCTCCTCCGGTGTTTCGAGCATCGAGTAAGGTAGTTCCTTGCGCCGAAGTTCCTTTTTCATCTCCAGGAAACTTCTGCGACGTTTGGCAACCGCCGCCGTATAGTCCGGGAAGAAGGATACCACTGAGTTTTGGATGCACAACGGCGGCGCCACCCTCGCTGTTTGTAATATAACATCCCGGTCTCGGAAGTTAAAAATGCGGGCCAATATTGGTCTAGGGGGAGCCCCAGGCTTGGGCTTACCCCCGGCACTCTGTGCGCTCTTTCCACGGAAAAGAAGGTGGAGAGCCCCCGGGGCTGGAGTCTGGTTTTTATGAGATCTTCTACGTAGAGGTCCATGGCTGGACTCCCCTCGTTTTCGGGAATTTCCATAATTCGAAAGTTATTTCGCCGGGAGCGCCCCTCCTGATCGTCCAGCTTTGCCGCCATGAGTCTATTTTCGGCTTCCAGGCGACAGACCTTGTGAAGCAACGCGAAGGTGTCTTTAGTAAGGGACTTCGTCACCTGCTCTACTTCTGTGACCCTGGCGGTCATCTTTTGAAAATCAGCTCGCAGGAAGGAGACATCTGTGGAGATCGAACCCACCGTAGATTGGTGAGAGCTGACATGATATCCTCTAGTGTTACTTTGGCCGCTTCCTCCGAGTCTGGGGCCTTGTCTGACATCCCTTTGCGCTCAGGCAGGGCCAAAGATTCTTTCGCAAACGTGGATTTGTCTAGTTTTGCCTGAGAAGTCGCACGTGGGCCCCTGCCCCCAATCCTCTTCTGGACGACTCAGCTCTGACTGGTAATCACCGCCGCCTGCCGCCGGAACTTCTGCCAAGCGCGGCCTGTCGGTTTTCCCGTCTTCCTGTCAACGAGTGGCTTGCGGGGCTCGTGGCCACCGTCGCTCACTGTGTGCCGAGAGAAGCAGTTCCTGCCCTACAGTGGTCCCAGCACATCTATATTGGGGACCTTGGGCGCTGCAACGCGCGTTGGGCCACTGCCCCTGCCGACGCCTGGGCAAGTGTCTGTTAGGGGTCGAGGGCCCCGCTCTCCCCGATCCTCCACCAATTTGCTGCACACAGGTAGTGGCGCTGCCTCAAACAGTGTTCATCTCCCCAGGTCATCTATGGGGCTTCCGGCACACCCAAGGCCTTCCAGGTGCTATCTCTGTGTTGGGTGCTCTGTGTCCCAGACTCTGCGTGCCTTAGGCGGGCCTCTGCATCTGTGAACGGCTGCCTCCGCTGCAGGGGGACTGGGCCTCTCCCGTCACTCCCCCCTCCAGGGCTCGCCAGGCACCATGTCCGATCAGCGCCGGGTTCCGCGCATCACTGTACGGGGCCCGACCGCAACCGCGTGACTCGGCTGCCCCCTTGTATACTTGCTCCGAGGCACGCCGAGCACCAATGCCGGTTCAGGACAGCCCTGGTGGGTGCCCCGCCTTCTGCAGTTGCAGCGAGCGCCCCAGGGGCAGGGGCTATGTCCGCTATCGTCGGGCACAAGCGGGCGCTTCCCGCTTCCGCTGCAATGCACCATCCAATTCGGGCCCTCACCGCTCGCCACCCGCCGGGTCCCGCCTCCTCCCCTCGGGTCTCCGGCGTAACATAGTCTCCGGCTTCTACTGCACAACAAGACCGCTCCCTCTCACACGTCCTCCTCGGTGCTGCGATCAACGTCCCGGGCCCAGGGCTGGGTCGATCGATGCCTCTCACCCTCTGCTCTCAGCATGCGTCTTTGGGGCAGGATAACTGGTCGGATGGTATGCCGGATTTCTAGGGGAACCTACGCCGCTCCCGGAGCTCTTCTAAGCCGCGGCCATCGTGGTTGGCTGCAAGCCATGCCCCCCACTTCACATTTTTAAGGTGGATATGAAGTTAGGGGTAGTATTGGGTAAATAAGTCTCCAATTGGATGTCTTCAAAGTAGATAGCTGCATTAGCAAATATATTACTTGGATGCCACACAACAAATGTTGGCGTCACTTTACCAGTACTTAAACTCTCAACATACTTCCACATTTGTTATCACTGATAGGGGCATTCACTTTTCACAGTCCCACTTCACCCTTGCACCAGAAAAAGGCTTTCCCTCACATCGATTAGGAGTACGATGGACATAAGGGTATCCAACATTCATTATGAATTATAACAGCATCAAGTATGCATAAGGCACTTGCCACTTGCTTTTATGCTGGCCCCCGTTTGCTGTATCCCGCAGTGTATCTCTGATAGTAAGAGGAACTCGACATATGGTCGACAAGAAGTATGATTGCAATAGCACACAAATGTGTTAGAATGCGTCGTACCTTAGCCGCATGCGTTGTCCCCTAAACAGCATTCTCCCAAAATGGCATACAGCAAATGATTTAAATTATTAGCATCAATCTATGAAATAATAGAAAATATGATTTTTATTTACATGCTTCGTTGGGAATATATCTGTTGTAATGCTGGGCCGTTGCAGTTATGAATAACTTGCATAGATTGGAGGGATTGAATATGCGGAGAATTCCGCAAACAGTAGAGGACCGCATTTAATACCATTTGATGGGATGAAATAATGTTAAAGAATAATAGATGACATTGCTACGTGAAATGAATTTCGCATCATAAGTGGAGTTGTGAGCGTGTGAAGGGACAAATTACTGTATAATCATGTTTATTGTTGCTTTACTTCATTGAAATCGAGAGACATTTTTTATACAAGAATGGTGAAACTCTTCTATGTCTATGTACCATTGAATGTATTTCTAGAGGAATTCGATGTGAGAAAAAACACTTGATAAATGCAAACGCCGAAACGCGTTGTCTGTCACTTTGTGCACAATAAATTATTGTGCCATCTCCTGGCATGCCACCTCTTGTGTCATCGCCGATTGGGGCGTCTACTCAGGAAATCTCCAAAAATTAAAGCGGCTGCTGCTGCCGCCGGCTGGCACCAACGCCGAAGGCATGGAACCGCGGAATGCAGCGTCAGGCCGAAACGCGTCATCTGTCACTTGGTGCACAATGAATTATTGTGCCGTCTTCTGGTGTGCCGCCTCTTGTGTCATCGCCGATAGGGGCGTCTACTCGGGAAATCCAAAAAAATTGAGATTAACGCCCGCAAATTGATTGGAGTGTCTGCTGTATCTTTCTGGAGGACAGACAGACACCTTAAGTGCAATATATATTTACGCAGCATTGAATCCTCACAAACAAACCTCCTCACAACCCACTCTGGGACAGTTCATGAATCTGATGTGGGGCATCCTTCAGAATAAGCCACTGACTCTACAAAATTCTCTCTACAGAAGCAATTGTGTATTTAGGGATTTCAAAAGGGTTGCTGTATTCAAAGGTTTGGAAGAACACTACACCTTCCCAACGTGCTTCGGCCAACAAACCATGCTCACAGATAGGGCCATAAGTGATATTGAACCATTAAATAGATTGTGTAGCGAAAACAAACAACATACAAAAGACATAACATTGCATGCCGAATGTAAAATACCTACATGAGCTCAAACTTGAAAAAGAGCAAAACATTTAGGCAAGCTTATACACAAAAAATAAGTATTAAAAAATTATCATAAATGTTATATATATATATATCATTTTTGCTCAGTAAAAAACGTAAATATAATGAATGCTAATTTTTTATTATTATTTATACTGTGATAATGCATTACATTTTAAAATTAGTTAAAATTGTTTTTTTCCTTAGAATTTTAAATAGCGTGAATTAGACCCGAGACATTGTGTATCAGAGCACCTTACATGAGCACCAGTTTCGTTACAGATGGACACATTCATTTTGTTAGGCAAGGGGAGATTAAGTGATTTGCCCAGAATCACAGGATGCTGAGCGTCTTTGCCGAGACTCAAACCCGGTTCCCCAGCTTGGAGGCCGTAAGGCTATAACCTCTCCCCAAAATTATATTTTTAACTAAGTTTAAAAATCCTAGAAATATAAAAATTATTTAAAAACATAACATAACCGAGGTTTTAGCAAATTAAAAAAACAAAAATGTTAATGAAGGTGGGTGATTTAATTTTCAAAATATTGTTAAAAAAATATTATTTTAAAAACGATGTATTTAAATTAATTTACAATTTAATGCAATGTTAATTTTAGGAGGTAGTGTGTTGCATCGCTTACTTTTAATAGTCCTATGCTATTATTGTTTGTTAAAAACTATTTTACACTTTTATTTTCCATTAAAATAACTTTATGTATTTATTTTTCTTTAAAATAATAACATTTCCTTTAGGAAGCTCTCCGCCCAGATTTGTGAAGATTTTAAAGATCTTCACAAACAGGTGGTTACTAATAGCAACCTTCTACTCATAAATTTTGTCGGTAATGGTGAATAGCAAAAAAGTGCAGACTTACACATAGGTGTAGGAGTGGATCTACACATGAGTAGATCTACACATACAAACTTACCGTCGTAAATAGGGCCCTAAGTATATGCTGAGTACATTCTGTCTAACTTATACATAAAAATACATTAATGTCAGTGTTGTGGTACGCAAAACAAAGAAGCAGAATTTCTTAAGGTGTGGTAGTGACATTGATATCAATCTAGCATACAAGTCTGGGTGGTGCGGAAGCATTTGGATGTGGAAAGTGGTTGTTGCCCTGCCACAGTACAGGCTACTCCTGCGCCAACTGTTGCTAAAATTGCCCTTGAAATGGGTCTGTATATAAGAAAGTTAAAGTGGGTGAAGATTAGTGTAATGAATTACCATCCAAAGAGGGAGTAATAATGTTATGACTCAGTGACGTGTGAGGTGGTTGTCTTTCTATGAGGGCTAAGTAGTAATATTGTGGAAAGACTGAGGGGTTTAGGTTCTAACCTGGCCTGGCATTTTAATCCCCTGGAACAGGCAGGTCATATAGCAGGTCAGGGAGCATGGTGGACAGGATACATTCATCAAGGGGGGGGGGAGCTAGAGACAGGATCTGGCTCTGCCTCCAAGAAAAGCCTTTGCCAACTGATCCAGGACATTTCTCCTTCACCTACTTCTTTTCATCTTGCCACTCCTTTTTTAGGTCCCCCGCACTGTGTACCTCCACCCCCAATGAATTGATATAGTCAGACAACTACTGCCACATGGCCACCTTTCCTGCTCCACTGACGGTCTACAGAGGCTGACCATGTAGCTCCCTACTGTCGTCAACATCTAAGGTAACTACAAGGTCTGTCTCCTTTTCAGTGAAGATCCTCTTCCTGTAGAAAGTCTCAGGGCCTCTGGCAGTCAGCAGAGTCATACAGTCCAAGGGGAGGAGGTCAGAGCCTTGGGTCTGGACTATATTTATATGCTTCCAGGGTTAATGTTTGACAGGTGAATGCTGTTTCCTTATACTTTTCCATTCTGCGTTTTCTGTACAGGAGACATCGATGTCTGCCTCTGCTGTGAAGATCTCTGCCCATTGCCACACATCTGAAATTCGGTCAATTTATTAGTAGTAATTTTACCTTTATAATTTATAATTTTAGTTGTAAAAGTCTTCAACCCTTCTTGGAGGTGGACATTCGTACACCCTACTGCTGGATGGATACTGTTCCCTCGGATGGTGAATACCATCCAGAAGGAGATATCCCCACAGGTGGAGGTGAAACTCTACATGTCCACAAATCCCCGGACATAGATTTCCCCATGTGACTAGGCACCAGAGCATACAATGCCTGCAGCTCCTTCTTTCTATCTCGCACTATCTTCAATGCATCTCCTCCATCACTGAGTTGGCACTCTTATTTATGTAAATGAGATGCACAATAACGACCTTACCTGGGTGCTCCAAGTAAATATGCGCCCTCGCAAAAATCATGGCATTATGGCATTCTGAGGTTAATTCAATTGTTCTTTGCAGTGACAAGCAGACACTTTGCTAAATCAATTTATAAAACGTGCCATGGGTTTTCTGGAAAGAAAAGCATGACTTAAGACAAAAACACAGATTGTGTCTTTGTATTAATGTATTTGGCTCAGGATTATAAAAGTATGTGTGTATGTACATTAAGTAAGACTGTCTTTTTATGGATGGTAAGTTGTACCAGACAGGAGTTTCGGATTCAGCTTTCTTACAGCAACAGTTCTTCCAGTTTTATGAAAAATAAAGCATTTTAGAACATTGGAATGTTCTGCAAGCCAGTGAACACAATGGAGTGGCTCTGGGCCAATAATGGTTGGAATCGATCTTCTGCTCCACCATTCCAATGCTTGTTTTTGTGTTTCTCCGTCTCTAATTTAGAACATGTTACCCTGAGTGGGTGGTGGAATGTTATAATAGCATCATACCCCTTCTGACTTGGGCTGTGTCAGTTGTTATATACTATCTCGCTTGCTTTAGGTCCAATCTTAAAACTCGGAAAGAGGGCCTTTACCAACCATTAGAGCCCTCTGCAGTAGTCTATAGTACTATATTAGTGCTTAGATGGGAGGAGCTTCAGGATATGAGATTTCAAGCCTCTTGCCAGCAGAAGCCTTAATCACTTAAGGCCAGTGCTGGGTTTGAGCTGGTGGGGGCCACCAGCATTTATTTTTGGGGACTGGCACTTATTTTTCTGCATCAAACATTTAGCAATAGCAAGAAAGAGAAAAACACTCAAAGCAAAACGACCGGGGAAGATGAAGACAGAAAAGTCATCATGAAGGGAGAAAGCAGGAACCTGCAATAGTGAGGAAAAGAGGTAGGGAGTGTCTTGTAGTGGATTATAGAGGCCTGAGGTGAATTGAAGATTACATGGTTTTGGTATACGTCCTGCTGACATTTAATTGCACTAGCTGCCATGTTCTGAGCAGAACTTTGGACACCGGCTCTCATTCGTTTGCAAATTAGGCACTGCTTAAGGCCTCTCAATAAGTAGTGAGTATATATATATTTAAGATTTTCTGGTTTTAATTGCGAGCACACCTGGTTAGTTAAGTTGCCAATTAATATTATGCATGCCTGTCCACAGTGACACAATTAGTAACAATACTTAATTATGTAGATGCAGCATAGGGGACTGTAAATAGAGACGAGTGCAATACTTTATCAGTGGTGCTAATTTGATTAAATGATAGGAGTGAAATCCTATAAATTGGCCATCAAGAATAGGAGGGCTAAAATAAAGAAGGAAGCATGGGAGGATCTATTAGGAGCTTCTGAACGGAGGGACATGACAGCATTTTGGAGGACAGTCAACGCACCATACTTTAAGGATGATACTAAGGCACAGGTTGAGATTGCCATTGCCGAGGATGAATGGGTGAGTCATTTTGAGTCCCTTTATAGTCCTGTAGACTCCCTGAGGGACCCGATCGAGCAGGATACGCCCAAAGTACCTACAAATACTAAAGGTTTGAACCTCTCTTTTACATTGGGTGAGGTGACGAAGGGCATTAGTTCGAGTCAGGGGGGCAAGGCACCGGGCCCAGATGGTGTACCGGTAGATGTTTTAAAAAATAACATAACATTATGGGCACCATTACTAACAAGATTCCTTAATGCAGCTTGCAAGGTGGGCCTTCCTAACACTTGGTACGAATCAATTATAGTACCCATTTTTAAAAAGGGCGATAGGGCAAGCTGCAAGTGCTATCGCCCTATATCCCTGCTCGATTCAACTGTTAAAATTGTGGGTAGGGTTATTTTAGACAGGCTGCAGTCATGGGCAGATGAGCATAAGATCATTAACGACTTGCAATATGGTTTTAGAGAAGGGGTAGGGACAGTAGACCAAGGACTTAATTTATTCATATTACTGGAAAAGTATACCAAGGCAAAGGGTGGGAGTTTGTTTTTAACCTTTGTGGACTTAACTTCCGCCTTTGACTGTGTTAACCACAGTAAATTATGGTCAATTTTAATACGATTGGGAGTAGAGGATAACATCATTTGTTTTTTAAGGGAGCTGTACAATGGGGCTAGGGCAACAATCAGATATGGCTTGAATGGAGAGTGCACTAGAATGTTTAACATTGCGAGGGGAGTAAGACAAGGATGTGTCCTTGCACCGTTTTTATTCTTAATCTATATCAACGAGTTATAGGATATCTTGTTGAGGGATTGTATAGATATGCCTACGGCATCACAACGTCATATACCGGCGCTAATCTACGCTGATGATGCCGTTCTGATGGCAAGGACCCCCGTAGCAATGCAATCCATGATTACTTCCTTTTCCACCTTCATGACCGGTTTGGATCTGAAGGTGAATTGTACCAAAACCTTTGCTATGAACTGTGGCACTAAAACAAAACAGAGGAAAAAAATCATGTTTATAGATTCTAATCCATTAGATCACATCTCTATTTAGGAATCCTGTTTGACTGCACAGGCCAGTGGAATATTGCAGTCAAGGGGAGAAATATGTTGTTCACCAAGTCTATAATGGCCCTTAAACTTTTTAGCAAAAAGATGGGAAAGAAACAAGTTAATGAGCTTTTGCGCATCTACAAAACTAGTTGTGTGGCAGTGGCAACCTATGGTGCGGGAATTTGGGGCATTTCAAATATAACTAGTTTACAGTTGACAGAGAATAGCTTTTTGAAATATCTCCTAACCACGCCTGAGAGTACATCCACCCATAACTGCCACGCTGAACTTGGTATGTTATATATTGAGGATATCATTAGAATCCAGCCGGTTCTTTTGTGGCACAAGGTTTGGACCACAAATGAGTGTCATTTGAACCGTCTCATACTGGGGGACGCCCTAAAATTGGAGGGAGCTCATCGAATGAAATGGTTGAGATACATCAAAAGCTTTTGTGGTTATATTAATCACCCCGAATTTTATGATGATCCCGAGTCAATGGTGAAAATCCCGAGAAAGGAATTGAAAAGGCTATGTATCATGTATCTTGTGAATTTAAGAGATCAAACTGAGTTGACTAAAAAAACAGTGATGCCTCCTCAACTGACCTTAACCTCGCAGGCTATACACCTATACCTAACCCTGCGGTTGACGGAACATGAAAGGTTTTTGCTGGTACGTTTTAGATTTGGGATTCTTTTTAGAACACTGAGCTTTCCTGTTAACAATGACTGGTCAGCCGGAATAAGCAAATGCCCCTGTGACGATATATCCACCCAATCGGATATTCATATTTTATTCTTTTGTAAATATTATTCAGTACCCAGGGAAAGGTGGATCAAGCCAATTTTAAAGTATATGAATTTTAGACAGTGCCGCCCTGCCTTTCTGGCAATTCGGAAACTTGAAGACATTTTCACGGTAGCATCTGTCTGTATTTCTTAGAAACGTCTTTTATTCAAGGAAATCGATAATGTTTTAAAGGTATTGAGTCTATGAGTTTTTAATAACCTATATATACCTCACCTGTTTTTACATTGTGTAAATTATGTCTAATATGTGTCTTATGTACTTTTATGGTTATCATTGTTTTATAACCGAATAAAGTCTTTGAAGTGAACTGATAGGAGTGGCAGAAGTAACACTGAATTTCATCACAGAAAGTGATATCGGTGACATATGACCATGAGGCCGGGCCATTGTCATTATTTTAACCCATCATTATTACAAACTGCAAATGGCACATTTTAATTGACTGTGTTTAACCACGTGCACAAATTAGTTACAAAATAGATGGGCTGGGCCAGTCAAGCCCAGCTAAAAAGGTTACATTCACTAAATCATCCCAAAAGATGCTGGCTCCCTCTAAAAAAAAAAATTTTAAACTCACAAATGTCACAGGGTCCATGTTAGAAATTGGAGTTTTAGTCGGCTAGGGTATTTGCCAAAGTCAGAAAGAAACCACGACTCTAGTCAGGATAAGGGAGTTACACTCCTAAAATAACACCTGCTCACCCCCTTGGTAGCTTGGCACGAGCAGTCAGGCTTATCTTAGAGGCAGTGTGTAAAGCATTTGCACATAACCAACAGTAATACAGTGTAAGCACTACAAAAGGACACCACACCAGTTTAGAAAAATATCCAATATTTTGATATACTTAAGACAAGACCAAAAACGATAAAAATCCACAATACAGTACTTGAAAATCTTCAGTTATGAAAATATGCTTGAAAAACAGTTCCTTGATGTCGATAGCTCTGCCCGGGGCTATCACGGCGTCATGAACAAACAAATGCAAACAGTTCTGGCTGCCCGTGGTGTCGCAGGCCAGCTACAGTGTCGGGAAGACCCGCAAACAGTACCTTTTAGAAATGCAGGGCGTCGGCGACCTCTAGTTGCGCTTCCGAACGCACGGCGTCCGCAGTCGTCGGTTCCGGAGATCGGTGCAGGAGTCGTCAGGCCCTCGAAGTCACACTCGTTGCAGATCGAAATCCTCTCTGTTGAAGTCAGGAGCTCTGGCGTCAGCAGGCGTCGGTGTTGAACGGTAAAACATTTATTCTGTTAAGTTTGCCTCTACTCCTCTTCCATTTTGTCTACCAGCCCCATTTTGTGTTTCTGCGGGGACTTTTGTAAGTTAGAAGTTACATGTTCACTGGAAAGCTGGTTGTACTGATAATACTTGTGTGCCACAGCAAGCAGCCCTGCCCTGCCAAAGGGCCCACGTACACAGATGTCTAATCAGTTTGCCCGCCAACGCCTGTAACCTCCCTTGCCTCTCTACCAAGATGACATGGGTAGGGGTTTATCAGGATTCCACAGTATAGCATGTAGGCGTTGTGTAAGGGGTTGTGTAAGCGTTATGTAAAAATGCCATAAGAAGGTTATGTAAAGTGTGATGTAACCATGACTAAGGGGTTTTCGTGTGAACTCCTATGGTACCCAAAATGTATAAAAGACAGATTCAAAACTGTTCTAGTTCGTTCCCTCTCAGGCACTTGTAGTGTCTGTATGACTGAGCCATCTCATGAGATATAATAAACCTGTGTTTTGTTCCACTCCAGTGTCGATACTCATTTATTAAACCCGTAGTCCGAGGGTGTCCCTGCACCAGTGAGACTGGTAGGAATATCACTTCTACAATTGGCGCTGGCAACGTGGGGCCCCATTGAAGGACACAGCTGGACCAGAAGGAGGTTGTTTTAACGGGACAGAAACACTAAGGTGCGCCCTACAGACTGAGACTTGCTCTCGTGGCCAATGTGGTTTTCAGCTTATCGACCTGACCTTTGTGGCATCTGTGTGTCTCAACTGGGGCTCTTCGGTTGGTATTTTGGAGGTGATCTAGTGATCCGAGGGTCGGCAGGTGGGAGTTGGAGTACTGTGATCAGGTAGGATCGAATTTTTTGTCTTTTGGGGTTTTCGTTAGTAAAAGTCATTTGCAAATGCCTTTAACAGGTAATGTGAGAATTTTTTCTCATCGTCTGGTTTTGGTATAAGAGTCTCTTAACGCTATTGTTAATAAGTATTTGGTAAACATGCCTGTTTTGAGCACACTTCGTGCATTATGTTGTTGTTGCAACACAAATAGTATTTTGAAAGAAAGACAGCCAGCGCCTCTAGAAGGCACTCTGAATTATGAAATGTACATTAAATACGGTATTTCTTCCATACTGTTTAGCACATTGTGGAACAAATATATGCAGGCAGATGCCAGTTTACAGTGGCCACTTAAGTGGTACCTTTGATTTTTTTTAAACTGCAATATGTAGAAGAGCAGCTCTTGAAGAGAAAAAGTAGGCAGAGTATGTTTGATCCCGTATGGTTATGGAGAAAACAAATTAAACAGAAACAGATTAAAGAAGAAAAGGATATGAAGAAATTTGAAGAACAGACTATTGTACAAAAAATTTAAGAATTACAATTAAAAGTACAAAAAGAGAGTGTAGAAAGTGATGAGAGAAGGGTTAGACTTTAAATGCAAAAAGTATATATAGCCAGGGCACTCCCTGGTTGCTTGAAAGCTGTGGCAGCAACTGCCATTTCAATCAATCAGCAGGTTTGTACTGGATCATAAAGTGACGGTTTTTGTTCCCCATTCAGTTGATGTATTATTGAATCAGACTAAGCACTTTGCTAGCACCACCCATTACACTTAAAAGCTACCTGACCTTTAATCCAGCTACTTTGTTGCCATTGCTCTCTGAGCAGTTCAGTGATATACATGACTGTATTTTTACCACTGAAGAACAAACAAAGGGTCGAGTGGACCTCACTGACATGCCCCTCCTGATGCTTATGGTGAATTTTATGTAGAAGGGTCTTTTTTTAAGCTACCCGATGGCACCATGGCTGCAGCTTATGCTATTACCACACTGCATACAATTGTGGAGACAGCATGGAGAGTTAGTTCAAAATTTGCTGACTGCATTAACACTACCAAATCAAGTGGCTATTGTCAAGTGTAGTGCGCACCAGAAAGTAGTAGATGATGTTAATTATCAGATTCCTGATGAGGATGTACATTTTAAAATGGCCCAACGAGAGACAGCTATAGCAGAAATAACAGTTGAAAAATTCTATTATGATTTGAAAGAAATAATAAACACAGAAGTAAGGGAGTTCACAGAGAGAGATGCCAGATTAATAAAACATGCAGAACAGATAAACTCAGTAAAGGATTTTTGATGGAATTGATTGGAAGTTTATGTAACTTTCTGATCACAGGTTCACAGAAACTAAATGAAAAGAACTGAATAATGCAGGAGAGTAGAAGTATAACTTTTCTAAGTTGTCCTAAAATATATTTTTTCACATTCCATGTGCTGAAGAATGGCTTACTGTTTTGTCAAGTTCATGTCACAGTGCTATTGCATGAGAATAGTCAGGAATACTGTCAAAAATAAGATTAATGTCTGGGACACAATATCAGAACAGCAGCTAGAAAGGTGTCACCAGAGAGAATGGAAATAAGTCACCAGATATATCCACCTAAAATTCAGAAAGAAGTCAGGATGTTTTTTGGAAATGGTTGGCTGCTGTAGCGAGTGGTTACCAAACATTTCCCTAGTGGCTAAGCCTTTATTGAGGCTGACACACAAGGATGTGTCTGATCCGCTTCCATTGGACAACAATTGCACAAAAGCATTCCTAGAGTTGAAAGAGAAAAAGTGTCGCACCCCGGCACTAGGAGTGCAAGTTTATTTAAAAGAAAATACACCAATTTGCAGTGAGAGGGAGGGCTGCGCTCTCTCAGTGCCTGTTCAGAAACATGAATGTGTTCAAAGGTCTGTGACGTATTTCCCAATGACCCTTGACCCCAACATCACAGAAATGCCCAGCTGCCTTAATTTAGTATCTATGGTAAATGTCAGTCACAAAAAGAGTGAAAAAATAATGATAAAATGTCCAATTGCTGAAAAGGTTCCTTCCTTTGTAAAGTTGTTTTGAAAAATAAACTGTGACCAAGAAATGACTGAATTCAAATGTATTGAGCTTTTGTGATGAAACTGAACCTGAATGTTAATGTTAATGTTAGATTGTATTTATAGAGCGCTAATCACCAAAGGTCTCTAGGTGCTTGTAGCGTGGACAGGAGTCCCCTGGTCCCAAGGGTAGTCAGCGCACTATAGGTGGATTTAACCGAATGCCTCAGTAAACAGGATGGTTAAGTTTTTTCCTAAACGGAAGTAGTATGGGTTCCCTGCACATATTGTCCGGAAGCTTGTTCCAGATGTGGGGAATCACCACTGAGAAGGCCCGCCCCCCAATGTAGCTCTATTAAAGTGCGGGCAGGCCAGCAGATTGGCCTAGGATGACCGGAGGTAGCGTCCAGGCGCATAGGACTTCAGGCGATCTTTAATGTATTTGGGCGCAGCTCCATGTTTAGCTTTATGTGCAATGCACAAAGCCTTGAACCTGACCCTCTGCTTGATAGGGAGCCAGGGTTTCTGTTTTAGCAGGGGGATAGCATGTGTTCATCTTGGTAATTTAAAGACCATCTTGCCGCATCATTTAAAACCACCTAGAGTTTCCCCAGGATTTTGTCCGGGAGCCATGTGTATACTGCGTTGCCGTAGTCCAATCGTGACAGAATTAGGGCCGTCACAACAGTGCGCATGGTAGAGAATGACAACAGGGTACCGAACTTGCGGAGTTACCGCATCAGACCTGTGAAGCTCCCCACTACAGCTGACACCTGATTGTTTAAGGTTAGTTTGGTGTCTAGTTTGATGCGCAAGCTCTTTACGACTGGCACTGGTGTCGGGGTGGTACTCAGCTCCTGGGGCCAGAAAAGGTTTGACCAGGGTGAGGCTTCTGTGGTGAGAGCCAGTCCCTCTGTCTTATCCGGGTTTACCTTCAGTGAATTAGAGGTCATCCAGTTCATGGTGAGCCGGAGGATATTCTGCACGTTGAGCTGTGCTTGGGGACAGTTATTAACTCAGACAATTAGCTGGGTATCATCAGTGTAGTTGAACACCTGGCAATCTAGTTTAGCCAGTGCTTCAACCAGCGGCTGGAGGTAGATATTGAATAGCAAGGGGGACAGCGTGGAACCTTGTGGGACCCCCCAACGCAGGACACCCTGCCTGGACCTACATTCTCCCAGTTGGACTTTTTGAGACCGATTTGCCAGGAAGGAGGGATCCACTGAAGTACTGTTTCGGTGACTTCCAGCCGTCAGACACCGGCCAGCAGCTGCACATGGTCCACCGTGTCAAACACGGCTGAGAGATCTAATAAGATCAGTGCCGAGGGGATCTTCTTGTCAGCTGCTTGCCTTAATTCATCCAGCACCGAGAGCATCACTAACTCAGTGCTGTTATGGGCCCTGAATCCTGCTTGTCGTGTGTGTAGCAGCTGATTTTCTTCCAAGAAGGTCGAGAGAGTTTTGAGCACATGTTGCTCAAGGACTTTGGCCAGGAAAGGTAGCTGGGAGATTGGTCGGAAGTTTTTCAAATTGCTCAGGTCTGCCCCAGCTTTTTTCGGCAATGGGATCACCGTGGCTTCTTTAAATTTTTGAGGTACCTTTCCTGTAGTTAAGGAGAGATTTATTAGGGACAGTACTTCTGACTCTACTGCCGAAATGACCCTTTTAAACACCAGTGGTGGGCAGGGATCTTCAGGAGACCCGGATTTTACCTTGGCCACACTATGGGCAAGGCCATTAGAATCGAGTGCCGGGAAGGTTGAGAGAGAAGTATCTAGGACACTGATAGGGGGTAATGCAGGTGTTGCCTATTTCAGTGATGATGTTTTCGACCTTAGCTAGGAAGAAGTCCTGTACCTTTTCGCAGTCCGCTTGATTAGCGACCGTCCTTTGTTCTTTTGTGCAACTCAATTCCTTGAGTATGTTGAAGGTCTCGCTCTGAGTATTTGTAGCCTCCCTAATCCTCCTTTCATAGTACAGAGATTTGGATCTAATGATTGATTTTTTGTAGCGAGCTAGTGATGCTTTGTACTTCTCCTGGGATTCCAGGTCATATGATTTCCGCCAGTGCCTCTCGCATTGACGAAGAGCCTGTTATTCCCCTCTGAGTTCTTGCGTGTACCAGGGGGCACCCTTCCTACTGTTTGTTACTGTATCCCTTTCCATGGGGGCCACCATATCGAAGGCTGCCCTTAACCCGGAGGTGAGGTTTTCGTACGCCAGGTCTGGATCCCTGGGCTGTAATCCTGCGTGTATTGTCTCATTTAGTGCTTCCCTCAGCTTGACATCCTCTTTCTTGCGCCAGTTCCGTGCCGCCCTCCAGATTGGGGAAACGTGTGTAGGGCCGCTATCCACTGGGAGTTGGAGGTTGATCAGATAGTGATCTGACCAGCTGCATGGTTTGCAATTGGTATGTATCTTGGCTGAGGACGTGGTCCAGATAAGGTCCAGGGTATGACCCTTCTCGTGGGTGGGGGACTCCACAATTTGCTGCATCCCCAGCATAGTCATGGTCTGTCCGAACCTACTAGATACATGATCCCTGGGTAGTAGATCCCAATGATAGTTAAAATCCCCTAGTACCAGGATCTGCTGGTATCTAGAGCACAGATCACTAATTACTTCGTGGATCAGATCATTGAATAGTGGGGTTGGCTGGGGGGCGTTGGTATACCACTACCACTATCAGACAGGATGATTTGAGCCTGATCTTAATCCCTAGTACTTCTGCGCCATCCAGTCTCTCCTCAACTATTTTCTCGGTGGTAAGCGACCTGCGGCTGCAAACTGCAACTCCTCCCCCTCTTTTGCTACCCTGCCGATTGTATGTTGAAATTTCGTAGTCTAGGGGGAGGGAGGCCACTATGTCGGGACTCGAGGTTTCCTCTAACCAGGTCTCCGTCAATGCGAGGAGGTCAGGCTCCATTTCCTGAAGTAATATAAAGATCTCTAGATTGTGCTTTTGGAGAGACTGGGTGTTCAGGAGAATGATCTTTAGGCAAAAAGGTACCTCCAACCCCGAGACTATGGCCCTATCACCCAGCACACCACTCCTCGGTAGGTCTCTGCTGTCCATTAGTATCTTATTTAAATGGAGATTTTCTACTAGTGCGTCCAGGACGGTCAACGTGTGTGGTGTGTTTTTTAGTTTCATAAGTTCTTCCCTCGAGTAGACCACTTTTTGACCAGGGTTCCTGGCCCCTGGGCCCGGTTAGGCGTGGACAGGTGCAGACGGGCTTGCGGCTCGCCCGCTGCGCGCATCCGCTGTGCGTCCGTCGCAGCATCGGTCTTATGACCGTGAATGAGGCAGCAACTAGCGCGCTGACCCTTCCCAAAGCGGAAGTGTAGCCAATGCCTCCTCCACACAATCGCAATAATCCTATTAAGTTATATCATTCTACGAATCTGAACTAAATACACAGAAATTATTTAAGATAGCTCATGGTATTCAATACAAGATTCCCCTTCAGGTTGCCCCGCCCTCCCCTTGTCCTGAAGAAGACCCGCACGGCCAAGGTTCCAAATTTCCTCTGTGCCACGTAGACAGGTCGAATCGTCGACGCCCCTTTTGAAAAGCCTGGGACACGCAATCTTCTTACGTGCCACATCAAGAATTTGATTCTGTTTTGCCAAATATATAATTAATTTGTGATATCTTTAAACGTGACCAGGCTCGTTTGAACGGTGATTTACAACCGTCTCCCTGTGAAGTTAATCAATACCTGTCTCACTGTGTTCCATACTATTTCCTTCTCACTTACTCACCCTTTAGCACTCTTGCTTTATGCACGTTCCCTCTGGAGCAACCATGTGTCAAATATCATAGAACTTATGAAATTGTGTAAATAAATGTATGGTGATTCAAAAATTGGATGTTGCTGCTGCTTTCAGGTTGGAATCTTGTATTGAATACCATGAGCTATCTTAAATAATTTCTGTGTATTTAGCTCAGATTCGTAGAATGATATAACTTAATGGGATTATTGCTTTGTGTTATCAATTGGTTTGGGACCACTGTTTTTTGTATTAAGTTTACACCCAGGTCCTTGTTTTTTGGGTTACCCCATTTTTGTAATGGTCCTCCACACAATCAGCACACAGCTGTGGTGGCCCGGGAGACGGCTCTTAGGAAGGATGGCGTAAGGCAGGTCACAATACAGGCAGACTTATTTAAAATGAAGGCGTGCAAAATAGCAGAAGATTTACAAATAAAATGCTTTTTTAAAAATGCTTCAAGAGTTTACTGGCGCTAGCAGATACCGCAAGCAGAGGCGTGGTCGGCGCAAGAGAGCACCAGCCACTGATCAGCTGCGCGTCCGTCGCAGCATTGGTCTTATGACCGTGAATGAGGCGGCAACTAGCGCGCTGACCCTGCCCAAAGCAGAAGTGTAGCCAATGCCTCCTCCACACAATCAGCACACAGCTGTGGTGGACCGGGAGACGGCTCTCAGGCAGGGGGGCGTAAGGCAGGTCACAATACAGGCAGACTTATTTAAAATGAATGGGTGCAAAATAGCAGAAGATTTAAAAATACAATGCTTTTTAAAAAATGCTTTAAGAGTTTACTGGCGCTAGCAGAAACTTCGAGCAGCGGTGTGGTCGGCACGAGAGGGCACCAGCTACTGATCAGCTGTGCGTCCGTCGCAGCATCGGTCTTATGACCGTGAATGAGGCAGCAACTAGCGCGCTGACCCTGCCCAAAGTGGAAGTGTAGCCAATGCCTCCTCCACACAATCAGCAAACAGCTGTGTGGGACCGGGAGAAGGGCTCTTAGGAAGGTGGGCGTAAGGCAGGTCAAAATACAGGCAGACTCATTTCTAACACTGGTGCTTGCAGCGCAGGCGTGTTTTTTTTTAAGTGTCTTTCTTTAGAAGCAGCTGGGGCAATTTGAAATGCTGGTGGCAAAAAACTATCCGCTACAGGTCTCAAAAGGGGGGCTGCAGCTGTAAAATGTTAGAGGGCAAACCCTTGTAAGGATTACAAGTAGCGTCGTAAAAGCACAAGGACAAAAAGACAGTTTCCCTGGCAGGGCTCTGGCAAGTAGGTGTCAAAGTGATAAAGTGACAACAGTCATGAGCAGAGCAAGGCTGAGATGAGGAAAAAACTGTCTAGGTGTCCTGAATCTATGCATAAAGCCAAGGTTAGACTTTAAGGATGAACGTCTGATTGAGCCTAACAACGTCCATTTTGTAGATTGCCCAGGTTTGAAAGGTAACAATGACAGATTAGGAGCAGCACATGCTGTGCTCCCTATATATTATGTTGTCAAAGCTTCATGGCTTTCAGTAGCTACATCAACCCAAAATTCGAAATTGATTGCCCTTACCATAACATGCAGAATAACTGCTGAAATGGGGGTCATTATTGTCATGGGAGAGACACATGCTAATTCAGTTGTACAATATTGTGTCCTGTTAGCATATACATTCAATGGCATTTTTACAGGTAAATTTGAAAACAATACTGTTTATTTAATGCTGACACTTGTAAAGAACTAAAAGAGGTACCAGAAAATATTTTATAAGCAAAACAACAAGGTTGTATCAGAACAGAATAAGAGAAAAATGACAAATGTATAGTAGCAAATGTGTTATTGCAAAAACTGATGCCCAGGTATAGATTGCCAGTTTCTCTGAAATAGGATCATAATGAGGTCTCAAAGATGACGTGTGCAGAACAACAGATTGGACATAGATTGGATTGTCGCTATCTTACTGAAGTTTCAAGCACAGTAAAGCAACACAAAGACAGCACAGAGTTACACTTTGCAAAAGACTGTATTTCAGCATCACTGAAGTTGCTTGAATATGTACATGCAAATGCACTTCTGAAAAACACTGATGAAAAGACTAGCCATTGCTGTGAAGGTCTGGCTGATGTGGAGCGTGCAGTTTCTCACCAAATTACAGCAGCTACACAAGATCTGCATAATGGCTGGTGCCAAAACTTTGATCTGAGAGATGTTGTGAAATGGAAAGGCCTGTTCCAAATGATCCTGGCAAAGACTGTTGTGAAATGTGGTGGCCTTTTCAAATTGGGAGTATGCCTCTCACACACTATGGTCCGATGTCCACTTGATAAAACAGCTCCTCTTCAAGAAAAGATGCCAGCAGTGGTCAAACGCCAACAGAAGAGGGTCAGTCAAGCTGTAAGGGAATACACACAGTCTGAAGCAGCACTAAAGCAAACTGCACTGGAAAAACAAAAAGTGAAAACTGACTCAGATGAAAGCGGTGTCAAAGAGGTGAATGAGTCAGGTGCAGCCTCTGAAGGAAAGATTAGTGCTGTGGGCCTACGAGTGGAGGAAGGAAAAAGCTGGCTGAAAGAGTATCCAAAATGTCTGCAGTGGTCCCTTGAAAAATCATTTGCACCCATAGCTGAAACGTCTGAAACTGATCAAAGTGAAAATAAAAGTGAAAAGCTTGGATTGAAAATGTGCAAAGGATTGATGGTGCTCTGTTGGAGTTTCTTAGCACCTGAGTGGTCAAATTGCATGGAAAAAGTACAGAATGCCACATTGAATGAACTGTGTAATGCAAAGTTTGAACTGTATGAGCCACCCTGATGGTCAGCTGATAACAAAGAGTCAAGAAATGCTGAAATAAATAACTGAGAACTGTCAAGAGCTGAAGAGAAAATAATCTTTGAATGGAAAGAAAATTTGTGGTGCAGAAAACTGCTGATACTATCCTTGTGTACATTACTTTGCTCTGCCCAGGGTTGGAAATAGAACCTGAACTTTCCACCAGTTAGCCCAGAAATATTTATTTTTAAAAAAAAGCAATCTATTTAACGATCCTTCAGGCTGTTGCAGATGAACTTGTGGATGACCTTTCTTGAAGTACTTGTTACACTGATTTTTCATTGCTATAGTTATCATGGAACTGCAAGTCTTCAACGATTTTTGCTTTTACTTTTTTAGCTTGGACTTTGATTGAGGTGAAAATGCTGTTTGATTGTTTCAAATGTTTGCTTTCTTTCTGAAATTCCCTAATGGCTGGTATATGTATTTGACATAAACTATAGATATTTTTGAAAAAGAACTTTTTCTGTGCAGCGTTTTTAAGAGACAATACAGTTAAAGATATTGTTGATTTTTGGATGCCAAACATGGAGGAAGAATGCCCGGATATTCAACACCCTACATCGAGAGAGAGACTAAACATAAATGGACATTAATTTATTAGCAAGTTTATCTAGAATTATGAGTATTTGTGTAATAACTTGGTTCCTACATGTGAAATTTCCTATGCATACACTTGTATGCCCAACATCTACACCTGAACATTATTTTACTCTTTCACTGTTAGATGAGAAACATAGGTTTTCTTACCAAAATAATTCATTTATTCAAATGTTGCATTATATGCATAGTATTGCTAATATTTTTGATTGTTGGGTTTGTGGAGTGTTGCCTGTACACCAGGAAAAAGAGGGAACGCCTCTCATACCACTCCCATTCTCCCACAATGGCTCTTGCACGGCTTGGTTTGGTTTGCAGTTTTATGGGCAGTACATGTTACTAAGATTTATACCTTTGATATAGGAGATCTTAATAAAGAGCTAAGTATAGCATGTTATCCAGCTGATGATGATGGTAACCCACAGGCAAAAGGATCAGATTTAGAAGTGGAGGAATGTGGTGGTCATGGTGATTCTATCACTAAGTATGTTAATATGTTCTCTTTTATGCTTTCTGTACTCATGAAGTTTTATGTATCTGGAATATATATTTTTTATTATTTAATTAGACAAAATGTGTTTAGTAGAGTCTAAAAGGAGGGACTGTTGAACGGTAAAAAATGTATTCTCTTAAGTTAGACTCTACTCCTCTTCCCTTTGGTCTACCAGCCCCATTTTGTGTTTCTGCGGGGACTTTTGTAAGTTAGAAGTTACATGTTCACTGGAAAGCTTGTTGTACTGATAATACTTGTGTGCCACAGCATGCAGCCCTGCCCTGCCGAAGGGCCTACATGCACAGATGTCTTATCAGTTTTCCCGCCAACACCTGTAACCTCCCTTGCCTATCTACCAAGATGACGTGGGTAAGGGTTTATCAAGATTCCACAGTACAGCATGTAGGCGTTGTGTAAGGGGTTGTGTAAGCATTATGTACAAATGCCATAAGAAGGTTATGTAAAGGGTGATGTAACCATGACTAAGGGGTTTTCTGGTGAACTCCTATGGTACCCAAAATGTATAAAAGACAGATTCAAAACTGTTCTAGTTCGTTCCCTCTCAGGCACTTGTAGTGTCTGTATGACAGAGCCATCTCATGAGATATAATAAACCTGTGTTTTGTTCCACTCCAGTGTCGACCCTCATTTATTGAACTCATAGACCAAGGGTGTCCCTGCACCAGTGAGACTGGTAGGAATCTCACTTCTACATCGGGTGCTGCGGTGCGGCGTGCGGTGCCCTCAGGTCACAGTGCGGCATCAGATGGCATCGTCGGTGAGACCAGGGTCGTGGTGTGAAGTGAATGCGGTGCTCGTCGCAGTACTGGCAGGTCGCGGTGCAAGCAGCTGCATCGTCGTTGCTGAAGCGCTGTCGTCGGTTGACGAACTGGAGTTGATGGCGCCGGCGTCGGTGGGCCAAGGCTGCGGTGCAGGATGAGGGTGGTGCATCATGTAACTTTATGAGCGGTGCCCTCGAACAACGGTGCAAGCAGCGGTGTAGATTTTGGCATGGAGCAGCATTGCCGGGGATACCAAGGCTTCATCAGAAGTGAGGCGGTGCGGAGTGCAGTGCCACAGGTCGCAGTGCGAGCAGCGGCTCGGTGGCGGCATCCGCAGGCGTCCTCGGTGAGACCAGGGTCACGGTGCAGCATTGCGGTGGTGCCCTCTGCGGTGCCTTCAGGACATGGAATCGGCAGCGGCGTCGTAGACGTCGTCGGGTTGCTTTTCTTCTGTTGCAGCACAAAACACACATTCCCCAGTGTTGATGGCAGAAGAGCTTGAAGTCTTTGCTGTTCCTGAGACTTCTTGAACAGGGGGCAAGCTCTACCTCAAGCCCTTGGAGAAACTCACAAAGTAGACTGCAGGAAAGTTCAGTCCAGTACTTTCACTGCCCACGACAGAAGCAGCCACTGCAGCCCAACAAAGCAAACCACACAGCAAAGTGGTAGTTCCTCCTCACAGCTTCTCAAGAGTTCTAAAGTTCAGGGGTCTGGGCCCCAATATTTATATCCTAAGATCCTTTGATCTCTGAGGCAGAGAGTGTCTGTGCCCAGACAGAACCAGTTCTGCCTTCTCTGGTGTAAGTTCCTGGCAGGAGGTGGAGGCGGCATGGTCAGAGGCAGACCAGGCCCTTTGATGTGCATGGAAATCTCCTCCCCCTTCCCCAATTGCAGCCCAGGTCTATTCAGCTCTTTCCTGACCCACCTAGACTATCTGGAGCCACTCCTGCTCTCCAGCCTTCTGTCATCCAAAACCCAGACAGGCAATCCATATTCCAGGAGAGGCACACGGGATGACTGAGCAAGAAAATACCTACTTTCTAAAAGTGGTATTTTCAAACACCGAATGTAAAAATCACCTTCACTAAAAGATGCATCTTTAGATTCTGAGTTCAATCATACTAAACATTATTTTCTTACCTAATTCCCCGGGCCAGCTATGTTTATAAGATGTTATAAACAAACTCCCCATTCTGTCCTACGGGGAACAGGTAGCCTTGCAATGGCGAAAAATGAAATTGGCAGTAATTCGCTACCAGGACATGTCACACACACCAGGGCATGTCCTACCTTTCACATACACTGCACCCGGCCCACAGGGGTACCTTGGGCCTATGTTAGGGGTGGAGGACTTGTAAGAAAAGGGAAGGGGAGGGACTGGCAAGTGTATGCACTGGCCAAGTCGACATGGCAGTTACAAACTGCGCGCAGACTCCACAATGGTGGGTCTGAGTTACCTTTTCAGGGCTACTCACTTTGGTGGCACAATCAGTGCTACAGGCCCACTAGTAGCATTTGAGTCACACGCCCTGGCACACTCAGTGCACTTTACTAGGGACTAACAAGTAAATAAAATATCCAATCATGGAAACACCAATCCATAACACAACTTACCACGGGAGCACTTGCACTTTACCACTGATCAGCAGTGAGAAAAGTACGCACAAACACTACACCAGCAAAACCGGGAGGTCAGAAAGCAAAACTCAGGGGAAACACGCCAAAAGATGCCAAGTCTAACACATGTCCCCTCCAGCTGAAAGTAGGGAGAACTACCCACCCTCCTGGGAGTTCTCTTCACTAAGGGGGAAGAACCTGGACAGACCATCTGCATTGGCGTATTCTGTGCCAGGACGGTGTTCCACCATAAAGTCCATTCCCTGTAGGGAGATGGACCACCTCAGCAGTTTTGAATTCTCACCCCTCATTTGCATTAACCGTATGAGGGGCCTGTGGTCTGTATGAACCTGGATGTGAGTCCTAAACAGGTATGGTCTCAGCTTCTTCAGTGCCCAGACCACAGCTAAAGCTTCCCTTTCTATGGCACTCCACTGCTGTTCCCTGGGGAGTAGTCTCCAGCTAAGGAAGACTACAGGCTGGTCTAGGCCCTCTCCGTTCAGTTGTGAGAGCACCGCTACCACTCCATGCTCTGGAGCGTCAGTTTGCACGATGAATTCCTTGGAGAAGTCAGGTGCCTTGAGCACAGGTGCCGTGCACATGGCGGCCTTCAGGGCATCAAACGCCTTCTGGCAGGACTCAGTCCAAAAAGCCTTCTTGGGCTGCTTCCTGGAAGTCAGTTCTGTCAAGGGGGCAACAATGGTGCCATAGCCCTTAACAAACCTCCGGTTTGGCTCTCACCTCTGTCTGGGTCTTGGGGGGCTTTCAAGCCAGAATGGTGTCGATCTTGGGTTGTAGGGGCGCTACCTGGTGTCCCAAGTACACCACAGAACCCTGCCCGATCTGGCACTTGCTGGCCTTGATCGTGAGGCCTGCCCTCTGCAGAGCCCTCAACACTTCACCGAGGTGTTGCAAGTGCTCTTCCCAGCTGAAACTGAACACTGTGATGTCATCCAGGTAGGTGGCACTGAAATCCTCCAGTCCAGCCAACACCTGGTTGATCAACCTCTGAAAGGTGGCAGGGGCATTCCTCAACACAAAGGGCATCACCCAGGACTGGTAATGTCCTTCTGGGGTTGAGAATGCTGACCTCTCCTTGGCCCCATCAGTTAAGGCGATCTGCCAGTACCCAGACGTTAAATCAAACGTGCTGAGGAACTTGGCAGCTCCCAACCGATCAATGAGCTCATCAGCTCTGGGGATGGGGTGCGCGTCAGTCCTGGTGACAGCATTGAGCCCACGGTAGTCCACGCAAAATGGCAGTTCTGGAGTGGCACCGGGTGCAGCAGCCTTTGGGACCAAGACCACCGGGCTGGCCCAAGGACTGTTGGAAGTCTCGATCACCCCTAACGCCAACATCTTGAAGACCTCCTCTTTGATGCTGGCATTGACCCGGTCAGTCAACCTGTAAATATTGTGCTTCACAGGAGGGCTGTCACCGGTTTCCACGTCATTAGTATACCAGTGAGTGACACCTGGGGTCAGAGAGAACAGTGGAGCAAACCGTCCCAACAGCTGGTGACAATCGCTATGCTGTTCTGGGCTCAGTGTAGGTGAGAGGATCACACCTTCCACTGACCCATCGTGCTCCTTGGTAGACAGGAGGTTAGGGAGAGACTCACTCTCCTTTCCCACCCCATTATCTGTCGCTAAGAGCATGCTCACGTTGGCCCTCTCGAAGTGGGGTTTGAGGCGGTTCACGTGGAAGACCCTCAAAGGGTTCCTGGGAGCCCGCAAATCCACCAGGTAGGTGACATCACTTTTGCGCTCCACCACCTCAAATGGCCCAGTCCACCTGTCCTGCAAGGCACAAGGTTCCACTGGGGCCATGACCCACACTTTTTGCCCAGGTTGAAATTCGACCAGAGTGGCATTCTGGTCATACCACTTCTTCATTTCTTCCTGGCTTGCTTCCAGGTTCGCCTGAGCGAGTTTTCTGAAGCAGGCAGTTTGGTTTCTGAAGGCCAGCATGTAACTAAACACGTCCTGGGGAGTTTTACTGGGAGCTGCCTCCTAGCCTTCCTTCACCAAACTCAAAGGTACTCTCACAGGGTGACCATACATAAGCTCAAAGGGACTGAACCCAAGAGACTTCTGTGCTACCTCCCTGTATGCAAAGAGAAGGCACGGCAAGAGGACGTCCCATTTAAGCCTCATGGGTTCTGTTAGACCCTTAATCATGCCCTTCAAGTTCTGGTTGAATCTCTCTACCAGACCATTACGTGTGGGTGGTAAGGGGTGGTGAACTTGTAGGTTACACCACACTCCTTCCACAGGGATGTCATATACTTGGATATGAAATTGGTCCCCCTGTCAGAAACCACCTCTCTGGGGAACCACACTCGGGAAAAGATCCCCATTAACGACCGGCTCACCACTGGTGCCGTCGTTGTCCTGAGAGGGATGGCCTCTGGGTACCGGGTGACATGGTCCACCAAGACCAGGCTGTACCTGTTGCCCATGGCTGTCTTGGGATCCAGTGGCCCCACAATGTCCATCCCTACCCTTTCGAAGGGCAATCCAACCACTGGAAAAGGTTGGAGAGGAGCTTTGACCTTCCCCCTACTCTTACCACTTGCCTGGCAAGTTTGGCAAGACCTGCAATGCCCATCTGACTGCCTTTGTATTTGGGGCCAGAAGAAGTGGGTGACAAGCCTGTCAAAGGTCTTGTACTGCCCCAAATGTCCTGCCAAAGGCACGTCATGAGCCAGACCCAGTAGGAAGGTCCTGAAGCGCTGGGGTACCACCAGTACACGGGCTGACCCAGGTTCAGCGACCTTAGGCTCACTGTACAGAAGATCATTCTCCCAGTAGATCCAATGTGATCTGGACTGATCACCAGCTGCCTGGTCTGCAGCCTGCCACCGCAGACCCTCCAGAGAAGGGCACTCCTTCTGCTCCTTGCAGAATTCCTCCCTGGTGGGACTCCCTTCTTGCTGCCAATGGGTCAGCTCAGAAATGTCCCTCAGTTTAGCTACCTACTTCCCTGTAGGCACCAGGGCGTCACCCTCAAGCAAGGTCCGCTTCCTCCCGGTCCGTGGGAACTTCAAGGGCCGGTTTCCCGTGCCCCTTGCCCTTTCTCTTGGCAGGGACTTGGGCCACTGTTTCAGACTCCAGTCCTCGTGATCACCCTCTCTTGCTACCACTGATCGAGTGGACACGCAGGCCCACTGTGGCAACCCAAGCATCTCCAAGTGAGACCTGAGCTCAACATCATTCCATAAGGACTGCTCCAGGTCGTTTCCTAGCAGACAATCTACAGGCATGGAAGGGCTCACAACCACCCTCAAGGGACCTGAGACCCCCCCCCCACTCGAAGGGAACCTGCGCCACCAGACACTGGCGCTCTGAATTGTCCACTGCAATTACTTGGTGGAATGCCCCTGGGACGACCTGCTTCTCAGAGACCAGTTGACACCGGACTGAGGTCACACTGGCTCCAGTATCTCTGAGAGCCTCTACCCTTTTCCCATTGATGGTCACCCAGGTGCTGTATTTCTTTGTGTTAGGGGGCACCGGGTTTCCTGGGACCATCTCACTGTCCCCTAATGAGACAAGGGTCATTTCTGCTGGGTCCCCACCCTCCTTTGGGTACTCCTCCTCCCCAAGCGGTACACTAGCCAACACCTTGGACTGCCCACCGGTGGGAGGCTGTGCCTCCTTAGGACACTTGGGGTCCCCCTTCATGTGACCCACCTGGTCACATGCAAAACACTTGCGGGGGCCGATCTCAGCAGGCTTTCCTGATGAGACCCCTTGTTTCTTATCTCCGCGGGCATGAGAACCTCTACCCTGGGTGTTAGTTTGGGGCCCTTTAGAGAACTCCTGGGCTTTACCTTGTCCCCTCCCACTTTTCTGCTGGGGACCCTGTCCACCTTTGGCTGAGTCTCCCCCAAACAGTTTCTTGTAGACCCTGGTACTCACCCAGCGGTCCGCCTCCATAGCAAGCTTCCTGGGGTCAGTCAGCTTACTATCAACTAGGTGCTGGCGCAGATCTGCAAAACATAGACTAGACAAGTGCTCCCATGCAATCAAAATGTAGAGCCCCTGAAAATCTGTCACATTACTGCCCTTCACCCAGCCATCCAGTGACCGGCAAAACACAGCCACACATTCCAACCAAGTGTTGGCATCAGACTTCTTACTGGACCTGAACTGATCCCTGTATTTTTCAGGAGTAAGACCATACTTAGTGAGAAGGACGTCGTTAATGTCGGGATAGGTGAGGTGATACCCCTTACCCAAAGCTATTAAAGTATCCCAGGTTTCTTCCTGAAAGACAGGCCACAATCCTGCTCCCCAATTCTCCTTAGGGAGCCCATTCATGTGTATCACTGCCTCGTAACCCTGAAACCACCTTTGTATGTCGTCCCTCTTTTTGAATTCCTTGCCTAAATTCTTAGGGATGTGTACAATTCTGTCTGCCTGTCTTGATGTATTGCTGCCACCATCTGAGCTGGGCCTATGTCTTAGCTCCAGCTCCTTAAGACTTCGCTCATGGTCTAAGATCATCTTCCTTTCCTCCATGGCTATTCTTTTGTCTTCCCTCTCACTTTCTATCCTGAGTTTCTCCAATTCAAACTTCCTCGCTTCCCGCCTGTACTCCAGCTCCTCTGGGGACAGGCCACTGCTGCCTGGCCTGGAGGGTTCTCCCCCTCCCAAAAGCACATCCACCCTTGGAATAGGCTCCTCCGCCTCTCCACTGAGATCACCAGACTGCTCGCTGGCATGTCTAGCTGCTACCCAGGCCCTCAGTGCCTTTTGTAGCTCCTCCTTCCTAGTGAGGCCTCGGACTTGGACTTTTAGGTTTTTGCAAATTGATTTCAATTCCCTAACAATGTAGGATTCCAACCTATCCTCCTCAAAGGCAATTTCCAGGGATGCAACAGATGATGCTCTCAATACAGGCATGATGAAGTAGCAAGTTCAAACTGGCAAGATCAAAAATAGGCCAAAAAGAAAAAGAACTAGTATGTGGCACATAATGGTCTGCGATATGGTAGCAGTGCACATCAATCACTGTAAGTCAAGTGCAAACACAAGTCCTGTCCTCACCGCTGACAACTTATGTTAGAAATGGGATTTTTAGTCAGCTAGGGCATTTGCCAAAGTCAGGCAGAAACCACCACTCCAGTCAGGTAAGGTAATTACACTCCTAAAATAACCCCTGCTCCACGCCCTTGGAAGCTTGGCACGAGCAGTCAGGCTTATCATAGAGGCAGTGTATAAAGCATTTGCACATAACCAACAGTAATACAGTGTAAGTGATACAAAAGGACACCACACCAGTTTAGAAAAATATCCAATATTTTTATATAATTAAGACAAGACCAAAAACGATAAAAATCCACAATACAGTACGTAAAAATCTTCAGTTATCAAAATATGCTTGAAAAACAGTTACTTGATGTCGATCTGTCCAGGGCTATCACGGCATTGTGAACAAACAAATCCAAACAGTTCTGGCTGACTGCGGTGTCGGGAAGACCTGCAACCAGTACCTTTTAGAAATGCAGGGCGTCGGCGACCTCTCGTTGAGCTTCCAAAAGCACGGCATCCGCAGGCGTCAGTTCCAGAGGTCGGTGCAGGAGTCGTCGGGCCCTCGAAGTAACATGCGTTGCAGATCGAACTCCTCTCCGTCGAAGTCAGGAGCGCTGGCGTCGGCAGGCGTCGGGTGCTGCGCGCGAAGTGCAGCGGTGCGGCTTGCGCTGCCCTCAGGTCGCGGTGTGACCAGCGGCTCGGTGGCAGCATCAGATGGCGTCATCAGTGAGACCAGGGTCACGGGGCGAATTGGATGCAGTGCTCGACGCGGTACTGGCAGGTCGCGTTGCATGCAGCGTCATCGTGTTACTAGAGCGCTGTCTTCGGTTGACGAACTGGAGTCGAAGGCGCCGGCGTCGGTAGGCCAAGGCTGCAGTGCGGGATGAGGGCAGTACATCGTGTAACTTTACAAGCAGTGCCCTCAAACCACGGTGCAAGCAGCGGCGTAGATTTCGGTGTGGAGCAGCATCGTCGGGGATACCAAGGCGTCATCATGAAGCAAGGCGGTGCGGAGTGCGGTGCCCACCGGTCGCGGTGCGAGCAGCAGCTTGGTGGCGGTGTCAGAAGGCGTCATCGGTGAGACCAGGTTCGCGGTGCGGCATTGCGGCAGTGCCCTCTGTGGTGCCTTTAGGGCACGGAGTCGGCAGCGGCGTCGTAGACGTCGTCGGGTTGCTTTTCTTCTGTTGCAGCCCAAAACACACAGTCCCCAGTGCTGAGGGCAGAAGAGTTGAAGTCTTTGCTGTTCCTGAGACTTCTTGAACAGGGGGCAAGCTCTACCTCTAGCCATTGGAGAAACTCACAAAGTAGATTGCAGAAAGTTCAGTCCAGTCCTTTCACTGCCCAAGACAGAAGCAGCCACTGAATGCCAACACAGCAAAGCACACAGCAAAGTGGTAGTTCCTCCTCACAGCTTCTCCAGCTCTTCTTCTTAGCAGTCTTCTTGGTCCAAAAGATTTCTAAAGTTCAGGGGTCTGGGCCCCAATATTTATATCCTAAAATCCTTTGATCTCTTAGGCAGAGAGTGTCTGTGCCCAGACAGAACCAGTTCTGCCTTCTCTGGTGTGACTTCCTGGCAGGAGGTGGAGACGAAATGGTCAGAGGCAGACCAGGCCCTTTGAGGTGCAAGGAAATCTCCTCCCCCTTCCCCAATTGTAGCCCAGGTATATTCAGCCCTTTCCTGACCCACCTAGACTATCTGGAGCTCTCCTGCTCCCCAGCCTTCTGTCATCCAAAACCCAGACAGGCAATTCACATTCCAGCAGAGGCACACAGGATGACTGAGCAAGAAAATACCTACTTTCTAAAAGTGGTATTTTCCAAACACAGAATGTAAAAATCATCTTCACTAAAAGATGCATCTTTAGATTCTGAGTTCAGGCATACTAAACTTTATTTTCTTACCTAATTCCCCGGGCCAGCTATGTTTATAAGATGTTATAAACAAACTCCCCATTCTGTCCTATGGGGAACAGATAGCCTTGCAATAGCGAAAAACGAAATTGGCCGTAATTGCCTACCAGGACATGCAACACACACCAGGGCATGTCCTACCTTTCACATACACCGCACTTGACCCACAGGGGTACCTTGGGCCTACGTTAGGGGTGGCGGACATGTAAGAAAAGGGAAGGGGAGAGACTGGCAAGTGTATGCACTGGCCAAGTCGACATGGCAGTTACAAACCGCGCGCAGACTCCACAATGGCGGGTCTGAGTTACCTTTTCAGGGCAACTCACGTGGGTGGCACAATCAGTGCTGCAATCCCACTAGTAGCATTTGATTCACAGGCCCTGGCACACTCAGTGTACTTTACTAGGGACTAACAAGTAAATCAAATATCCAATCATGGAAACACCAATCCATAACACAATTTACCACAGGAGCACTTGCACTTTACCACTGATCAGCAGTGAGAAAAGTGCGCAGAAACACTACGCCAGCAAAAACAGAGTCAAAACCGGAAGGTCAGAAAGCAACAACTCAGGGGAAACACGCCAAAAGATGCCAAGTCTAACAGTCCAATAATGTTTATATATTATTTTACACAACTTCTTCACATATTAATCTCACTAGTAGGGAGTGCCAACCAATACTTGTCTATTAGTCAACAAATCGATTTCTAAGTTTAATTTCGTAAGAATTTTAACTTATTAAGATGTTATCTTCAAAAGCGAAAGCTGAAATGAAATCCAAAGCACCATTCGGTGTTTGTTGACAGTTTCACATCGGTTGCTGTAATGTCCGGAGACAGCGTCTAGGTAGGGCCCTGGCAGCTGCCACAGCGAGGTGGCCACAAGGACTGAGATGTAAGCATGGCATCTTGCGGGGCACCCGATAATAGAAGTTGACTTTAACAGCATGCAGTTTATCCTACCACGCACCACATTAAACAGAGCTCTTTGAACACACTAAACCCTCATGTAACACGAACTCCTTTTTTACATCTCAAAGTGCACTCTTTCTCTCTGTTTATTTTTATGTGTTTTACTTCTGTGGTTCTTAACTCTTGCTTTTTATTGATAACAGACGCACCCACAAGATTACTGCAGCTTCCTGCTTCTCGTCGGTCCGTTTCTTGCTTGAGATCCTGCTTTGAGTGTTTCGTTGCTGCACCAATAACCTGCTATGAAACTGATGGCTTGCATTTTACATGCTTGGCACGTATGCTGGTTGTAATATATAGCAAGGGTGGTTGTAGGGACGATGTGAGGCATATAGAATAACCCTGCCCCCATAGCATCCCTATAGTTTCATAAAAACAAACACCATTCGCAGTGAAGAGAGTGCATATATTTAGTGTTTACGAATCCCACCACCACAGCCCTTTTTATTTGTGAGGCAGATTTCAGTGATGGAAATGAAATGCATCTCTCTAATGCTAACCAGGTGCTGGGTGAGTCTTTGTTTGACAAGAGGGACCGAGGCCTGAGGGAGACAGTGAATGAAATGTCACACACTGTGGTTTCTCCGCAATAACGGCAGGGCCGGACTGGGAACCAAAATCGGCCCTGGCAAAGTGCTCGGTTGCCCCCCTCCCCCTGGGGGGTTGGGGGTGCCGCCAAGCTCTTTGCCAGGGCCGGTTTTCGGCCGATTTTGTTACAGGGCCGATTTTTCAGCTATGCTGCAAAAACGGCCCTGTAACAAAAAACGGCCCCCCAGGGGCCCAAAACCGGCCCCCACCCGTGCCGCGCACCGGGGAATTGCCCGGTGCCCGCTACGGCCAGTCCTGCCCTGAATAACGGGCAATATTATGTGCTGCAATAGATTAAGGCTAAGTCTCATACCCATTTAGACTAGAGGTTCTTTGCTCTGCCGCCTTCAAAAAAAAGAGAACGGAGTGGTTCTCCAAAGTCGTTCTTACTAGTCGTACAGTCGTGGGTGCAACGTGAACTATTCCTTTCTAAACTTTCGTTTGCAGCAGGGCGTAAAATAGAGACCTCTTGTAGATGGACAGGAATCGGATTCAGGAACATTTGTGCACACATACATTCAATCTAAGGGGCATATTATCAAGAAACGGCGTTAAAATTATCGCTAAAGCGGCGATAATGGGCTTGATAATATGCCCTTGAGAATTCCAATAGAAGCCCATGTTCTGGTGTCAACGTGGGCTTCTATTGGAATTCTCACCGACATATTATCAAGCCCATTATTGCCGCTTTAGCGGTCGTTTTTTGCCGCTAAAGCGGCGATAATTTTAACGCCGTACTTGATAATATGCCCCTAAATACCTAAAACATAATTTCTGAAAGCAAAATAGTATTTCTTATTCACAGAATCCCCCTTTGTGCTACCAGCACACAGTGGGATTTGTAAATACAGAAACTTCGCCAGTGTGGTTAAATGTATATGTTCACACATTTTGTAGTGAGTCTTGTTGGTGCTCCTTGTTTTGTCCATCTGTAAAAAGGTCGGTGAACAACCACAAACTCAAAGATTGCTGGGTACTCACCAATAATTTGTTTAATCTCAGTAAAGTATCCAAATGTATTCCTGCCTTAAGTAGAACTATGTACATTTCAAGGGTGCGAATCGCAAGGGATCAGTTCACCCACATTTATAATGTAGGTAATTCAGCATCTAGGAAGCACTAGCTACAGGTTATTTAGGCAAGGAAGATATTTGGCAGAAAGTATCATGGGTACAGATGGATTGTGAATTACTATTTTCCTTGGTGAGTCCACCTTGTCAAGTACTAAGTAGAGGCCCTAGTGGAAATCTGGGGGGTCAAATCACATTTTCATGGGGGTGGTTCTTGAAGGGCCAGGCCAGTGGGTAAGGATGATTTTGAGACATTTCATACAGAAACGTTATTTATGTGTCTTTTGGAAAAAAAAATACGGCCTGAGAATGTTTAATTCTCAAAAGTACGTTTGGTGGTCTCAGGCTACTTTATTGCTTTGATGCTGGGGTAGGGAATGTGTATGTTTAAGTACATTCACTCAGATGTCATCCCCACTCAACTTCTGTGATTCCCTTGCCATTGTAAAATGTGAACTCTTGTCTTAAATTCCCCCTCTTCAGACAGACATTCAAAAGAGGGGAGGCATTTGGACTGTGTCTCAGAAGAAGGTGCATTGAAGCACAGGAATAGTGTGGCAGCTTTGAAGTGGGCATAGGATAGTAGAAAGCAGGAGCAGCACCAGCTGACTGCAACAGCGGGTGAGCTTGGGCGACAGCAAGGCCCAGAGGCTGCGCACGTAGGATATTTCAATTGAGCCTTTAAAATGTGTTTGTGTGTTGGATTTGTAGCCGGGCACCCTTTTTACCATGTTTCCAACCACCAACTTCCACTTGTAGAGATGGTAAAGAGGCTGATTAGGTAAACCACACAATGGCAGTGCAGTTCAGGGCACACCATGCTGCTGCAACAGAAAGCTTTGGTGGGCGCAGTGCCATTTGCTGTCCCTGCACAGTGACATGCTGATCCTCTCTGTCAGTCACATGTTCGTCTACCAAATGCCCAGGTCAAGAGGCACACACAGCGCTTTGTGAGGTGGATTATGAGAGGTCAGCACCCAGCAGTCTGCGACGTGGCACAGTTGAATATTGCACCCCACATGAGTCCCTGTTGGTGGTGCACATGCCCCACTCTAACTAAACTGAGCTACAAAGCAACCATTAGGTAGAAGAGCACAGTGATGGGTGTCTCTCCCCCGCTGCCTATGTTGTACGGACTGTTAGAGTAAAATGCATGACTGTTAAAGTAACTGTGTGAGATGACGTTAATGCCAAGCCTTCACCCTGATGCAAATACTGCCTGACAGGCTATGGCTGGTCTTCCTTCTGGGATATAACAGGCAGTACATTTTTCTCACAGACTGCCTGAGGGACCATCTTTTAAAAGTCCTGCCCCCACTGATAAGTGCCGGATCCACCTATCACCTATCAATCACCAAAACAAACTAACTGCTGCCCAGACCCTATATGCCAACATCACTTTGCACACTCTTAGGACCAGATTTACTAAAGACGTGCATTGCCCTTGTGTGATGCAAGTCGTCGCAAGGCAACGTAAGCACCTTAGTGGGATTTACTGAACCAAGAGAAGCCACCTTGTGTGGCTCTGTGTGGTTTAGTAAATCCAAAGTAATGCATTGAATGGGTTTTGGAATATGGGCATTCCCACTCATCCACCCATGGGTTTTAACACAATGCAAGATTTACAAAGGTCTGTAAACCAGGATTGCACCAAAGTGGTGCGCCACCCTGACCGAGGCTTAACGAGGAAAAATATCTTAATTTCTTCCTTGATACTTGATACTGCATCGTGCAGCACACATACACAGAGGAAATGCCTTTAAGCCAGGGATTGTTTCCTGCACAAAAACAATCTGGCCTGTAACACAGGGACCCTGCACCAAAGCACAAGGGTGCTTGTGTTTGTGCTAGGCCACCACAAGTGCTCCAGCTCTAGGAGACAGTAGAAATGCGCCATATCTTTGTAAATATAGCACATTTCTCCTCACTCCCTTTCATGCAGTGCAGATCAGCAAGTTGTCTTGAGATTTTAGAAGCAAACCACAAGCAGTCCCCACCCCCCGCCCAGAATACAAAATGCTGTTGGTAACAAATTCTGCACTGTCTGAGGGACAGTGACATTTCAATGCAACACCATTTAAAAAAGAAAAAATCTTTCTCCCGCTTTTTAGGTCGAGCATTTGAGACCTCTTGTATATACTTTAGTATATACTTATATGTGTATGTACTTTGTGAGCTCTGGAGTTCAGCTCTAAGATTTGTCTTAGGGGCTTTTTTTCTGCTCAATTGCCTCTATTTAAATGTCTTGAGAGAAAACGACCAGCAGAGGTCAGTAAAATACCAGAATAACTTTAATATTCTCTGGATTCCAGTCCATAGAAATTGTCTTCCATGAGCACCCGTAGACAATAATATTTTTTCAAATCTTGTATTTTCAGTGACATTGCCACCGAAGGTCCTGATTTTATAATAAAAATAGGTCTTTGGACTATACCATTTCCCGCTGAAAGGCAATATTGTCACGCAGTTTGGTGCTTACATTTCCTCCATGTTAAAGAACTGTAGATGTTTCAGCACCCAGGATAATGTGTTGCATAGCTAAATACATATAAGGTCCCAAAGGCGAGACCGATTGCATTGCAAATGGTTGTTTGGATTACTATAGCGCTTAGCAAAACCAAAGGAAATGATGGACGGAGTGTTGAACATTGCAAGCACTCACCCCCAGTCAACTGATCTGGGTTTAATCCTGGACCGAAAACAAGCTTCCTAGGACCGGTTTCTGGCATTTCAGCAGTCACTTTGCCACTGGATTCAAGCAAGCCTGGCTGAAGACGGCTGAAATGCCAGAAACCGGTCCTAGGAAGCTTGTTTCCGGTCCAGGGAAGACATGGCTTGGCAGTTCGGGCTGGACTGTTCCCATGAGGCACAGGGTCAGACTGATTTGCATATGGCCATGTCTGAACTGGGGTGGCAGAGTGGGCTAAAGAACGGTGATGGATTAAACCCAGATCAGTTGACTGGGGGTGAGTGCTTGCAATGTTCAACACTCCGTCCATCATTTCCTTTGGTTTTGCTTTGTTCGCCATAAGTTGGCAGGGTATGCTCAGACGTGAGTCCCTTGCTCACTTTGCCACTGGATTCAAACAAGCCTGGCTGAAGACGGCTGAAATGCCAGAAACCGGTCCTAGGAAGCTTGTTTCCGGTCCAGGGAAGACATGGCTTGGCAGTTCGGGCTGGACTGTTCCCATGAGGCACAGGGTCAGACTGATTTGCATATGGCCATGTCTGAACTGGGGTGGCAGAGTGGGCTAAAGAACGGTGATGGATTAAACCCAGATCAGTTGACTGGGGGTGAGTGCTTGCAATGTTCAATACTCCGTCCATCATTTCCTTTGGTTTTTGCTTTACTATAGCGCTTGCCACCCCTTGTCATGGGTAGCAAGCGCTATATAAATCCAATTACATAGAATATAATTTGTGCCTTTTTTGCTAGATTTGGGAACAGGGCAGAGATCACCTTTCAATTGCAGATTCTGCCTACATCATCGCAGTGTTAATGGGCAATCATTGTCTCGCCTTTCAAACAATGAGGAATGCTAAAGCTCATGGCCCAGCACAGCGAAAGCCCCTACAGGGACTGTGAATTAGTATATTTATAATCACCGGTGACCTCCACCTCTTCTTTGATGACACTTTCCAGCAGCATAGAAGCTGAACACGTCTTTCGAAAGAAAAGAAAATGTTTCCCAAACAGTACTCCGCCCAGGCCCTCCCTGAGACAAGCTCCCACAAATCTGCAGCCCTGGCTAAGGCACACGATGGGGCGGGGGTTGAGGGGGGAGGCTGCATCCCTTTTAGCCCAATGGGCATTGCACGCCTGTGCACAGTGACCAATACAACACGGCCCGCCCCTTTATTTTATTAAAAGGTACTGTGTTGGACACAGTCGAAACATAGTCACTCATGAACATGTCTCCATGAAGATTTTCCAACTCTGTTGACTTTTTTGTTACCCTATGAGCTATAGAATGGCACTCATCATAGCATTGGTGAGCTCCGTGTTAAAGTGCATCTTGGTGATTCTACATATGGTCTAATGCAAGCGGCTCATCACCACCAATTTGGCACTAACATTTACCAATGAATATTGATGGTCACTTTTGGAAACCGCCCAATCTCTTCGCTCATTATAATTTTTTCCATTTAGACACTTCTCATATTTCAACATATGCCATCTTGAGTTATACAACACTCCATTGACTTTGTTGACTTTCACGGGACAAGAAAACTGGATGGATTTTCCCTTGATAACATGACTTGGAATTCTTAACCTGACATATTCGCCCACTTTTATGTGGGTGTTTGTTGTTCTGCGAATTTGATTCTACCATGTTTTGGATTGCTGATCTTCTTTGCTTTGGAATCTTCTTCCCATATTGTTTTGGAAAGTACTGCTCAACGAGTTCTTTGTTGATCCACTGTTTAAATAGCCACGTGGACTAATCTGTGATACTGAATGCCTTTTTCTGACTAAGAAAAACTGACTTGCACCAGTAACTGAATGGTGGCTGATCATGTATGCCCACAGTCTTCCTTTTATTACATCCAATACGCATAAATCAGTTGTGCCAGTTTAGTACTGTCTGTGATGTAGCAATTGAAACAATCAACCTAACCAGTGCATTGTGAGTCCTTTAATGTGGTTTTACCTTATCTTGTTGAGAAATTCTTTCATTTCTGTGGAACTTGCACACCATTGTCTGTAATAAGCAATTCACTGAATCCTTCTTTGCAAATAATTTCTAAAAGAAAACCCAAAACAGCTTTGGTGGTGGCTTGTTCAACAAATTTCATTTTTGGCAAAGTGGAGGGATAGTCAATTAACATAAGGGTAAATTTAATGTGTGCCAGAAGAAATCTGAAGGGACCTACAATATCGCAAGCTAGTTTTTGCCATGTAGCTTTTGGCAATTCTACAGGAGACGTAGGTAGTGCCAAAGTAGAGGCATTTTTGGTCACCCAATGATATCCCAAAGTGGATGTATTTAAAACAAAACATCCCAGATGTAGTGATGAATGCTGTTAAAAGTTAAGATTTTTGTGTCAATTTGCCTTGTAATAAGTAGATCTTAGATCCACCTTGGGAAAAAAGTGTTGCCCCACTCAGCATAGAAATTACCTCATACATGTTTGTAAGAGGATAGTTGTCAGTCAAAAATGTTTGTTCACAAAGCTTAGATCCACACAGAGACACAAATTTCCACCTGTTCAATAATGTCCTGTACATCATCCAGTAATGCCTGTAAGTCTGCCCTTACACAAATGGGAACACATCTCAACTTTTTCTTCACAGGTTTCACGTGCTCCTGTAAAACAGTTTGTGCTGAAAACCTGCATGTTTGTCTCCACAGGCACTTGTGCAGGAGCACAAGGGCTCGGAATTATGTGCAATTTGTGTTGGTCATGCCAACCATGAACACATAGACCCTTGAAAATTACATATATTTGTATGCAAGCTGATCTTCTCTTAAATGACCTACTGCATGAAAAAAAACAATACTGTCAATATTGTGAACATCAACAATTACAGATCTAACATCAGGCTTTTGCAATTTTCATAAGACCTGACAGAGAGTTCTATCAAACAATTCCTTAGTGGAAATGGTGAAAGTAGAGCCTGAGTCAGCCAGACCTTCCATGTTTTTACATAATGTCACGATACATCACATTGATGGACCTCGGTAATCCTTGTCAGTTATGGTATTGTTGCTCCTAAACCCCCAGGCTCATGTCCTCGATTTTTTCACTTGCATCTCCTATGTCACTACCTTCACTTAACTGCTCACTTTATACTTAGAATCTAGCTTAGCACTCCTACAGACCTTGGCAAATGCACCGCCTTGCATTTTACATTTTATTTCTACTTTTCTGCATTCACGTTCATTGCCCTTTATAGCAGTACCACATACTTTGCTAACTTTTCTTTCAGCTGTATCACTAATTATTACCCTCTTTGACTCATGAAATAGATCTTTAAATATCTTTGACAGTTTCAATGGCTTCATTTAAATGAGATCAACTAATATCCATAATCTCTCCGGAACTCTTTTGGAATTGATGTTTACCATAAAGGGGCCGATTCCAATTCCGGCCGGAAAACGTACCGACCAACACGGACCCGGAACGGAGACCGACCGACACGGACCGGTGCCGTATGACCCGTGTAGTATGATGCAACGCGTGTGAATTACAACCGACACGTACGGTATACAAGCCGTACGACCGAGCCATAGGGAAAACCTTGATTCAGCCGGGAAACGGACGCGATTTGCACCGACCGACACGTACCAGGAATGAACCCGACCGGCACATACCCGCGATGTCCGATCCGCGCAGTACAATGCAATGCGTGTAAACCCAGACCGACTCGCACGGAGCCCAAGCCGCATGACCGACACGCACAGAAAACAGGGATCTGAAGCAATAGAGATCTCCGCGACTGACGCAAATGAAACCCAGAAGAAAGTCAGCATGAAAGACCCGGAGAAGCCCGCACGAGCCAACATCAGCGTCCGTCTCGGTCAGAAGAACGTCTCCTTCATGCCTAGAAAACCCCAAGGAAAAAATACAAAAAAAGGACAAAGTCAATAAATATCCACAAAAAAAACTTGGAACAAAGATACACCCACAACTGCACCTATATAAAGGACATCAATCACTACCATGATCCTTTGCAAATAGAAGACAACAGCCAGCAGAAAACACCATCACACAGCAACCACAGACACACTCACAACTCACCCATCACACAACTTTCGCACCATTAGCACCTCACCAAAAGCACCCACACATACAGCTAGCAAAACCAACACTCACCCACCCTCACTTGCACCCTCACACACACACATCACTCACCACCACTACCCATCACCCTGCCCCAAAGAAGAATCCAAAGTTCACAGATAGTGAGTTAGAAGTGCTGGTAGACGAGATCATCAGAGTAGAGCCACATTTGTTTGGTACATTGGTCCAAAGGACCCCCATGTCACAGAAAACAAAGATGTGGGCGAGGATTGTGGACAAGGTGAACGCACAAGCACCAACGTTGCAAACAAAGGACGATGTCTAGAACAGGTGGTATGACGTGCGCAGGAGGGTCAAGAAACTCATCAAGAAACATTACGCCTTGAGTCAGTGCACTGGCGGTGGCCCTCCTGCCAAACCAGTATACTTCAGGTCCTGGGAGGAGAAGGTGCGGGACATCCTCCCACCAGAGAGCGTCCATGGTCTAGCAGACATACCAGAGCCTGGTGTGTACACAACCAACATACTCAATATTGTGTGGCAAGGGGACAGTGAAACCATGCACCGTTAGCAAAGCCACAGTAACCAATAGATAATCATGCCAAGAGGTGTATGCTAGTCAGACAAACACAATACCTGCCATCTCATAGTGACTTGTAACTGTGTCATGACATGTACAAACCTACCAACAAATAGAGCAAGGCAGTGGCACAAAGCTAGATAAACACTGTCAGACTGTTTGCCACCGCAAACACACTACCTCACAGTGAAGCTGACTGACAGGAAGGAATAGTGGGTATGCAGGTGAAGTGAGTGTATCCAAAAGCATGATGGGGTTTGTAGTCACAGATAATGCTCCCCCTCAAAATTGGCCCATCAAGACCTCCCTGAACCATGCCCACATCACAGGGAGTGGAAAATGACTGACAAGATGACTGACACTGGGACCTGCTGTGGGGAGCACAAGGCCCTGGTAGGGCTTGTGCGCAAATCAGAAGCAGGACACCACTACCTGACATCCTGAAAGACAACTTGCACACCCTCCAATGGAAGCACGTTTCATGGTGGGATGTCTGACCGGGTGGGAAGGAGGACTGACTGCTCTGACCATACTTACCAGCATGTGGAGACACACACACCCCTCAACACAAACTCCACACAACTCACCGGGTAGAATGCATTGACTCACACGGTAGTGAAATATCACCCAAAGATACGCCCTATTGGGTGCTGCTGTGTGAAGCACAGGGGCTCTCTTTGGACTTGTAGCCAAACAAACACCAGGACTTCACAGTCAGCCATCTTGCCATTGCTGTCACACCATCTCACAGGGAAGCAGAGCCAAAAGGAAGGAAGTATGGGCATGCTGGGAGGGGGGTGTGGCCAAAAGCATGATGGGAGTTGCAGTCACACACATTCCCCACCCACCCACATGGCCCAGCAAGCTCACACTGAACCATGTTCGCCTCACAGGGAGTGGGAATGGGCTGACAAGATGTCTATATAAACAAAACTAGTATGCAGTTCCTGTGAAAAAGGAGAGAGAGAGATTGTAACTGCGGAATGAAATGTATTCAAGTACAGGAGAGGGCTCTCCTTGTTGGAAAAAGGCCCTCACACACCCAACAAGTAGGTGTCTTGCTTCATCATCAGGCCTGCTCCTACTCGGGCCGGCGCTGCAATGCCCGATCAGGCGCCCGTAATGGGGCCTACTTTATGGAGATATTTTTTCCAAGGCCGATGGGTGTTGTGCAAGTGAGGGTCCTCGTGTTGTGTAGGTGAATGTGAAATGTAGAGTGAAGTTTAAAATAGGGAGGGTAGTCCAATCAAAACAATTTTAATGAATTTGGCTTCTCCACTAGTTAAAAAGAAATATGGCACGTATGGTCACTCAATGTTGTGAATTCCTACGCTAATAAAATGTGGTCGACATGTTTCTTGCCTTAGTATCAATTAGATGGCAATTCCTCAGGACCTTATCAAATACTACTTACACATTTTTTGGTGGTGGTCACCTCACACTAAAAAGTGAAACGTGTCCACCCTTACAGCACCCTAAAAAATGTGGTGGTACCTTAGTTTCCAACAAAGCTTATTAAGCATCAACCTGTAAAAAACAGTTACAATCGTCAAAGCAATACAACAATTATGGCATTTCCATTGAAACGATTAATAAAAGCTAAATTGGTGCATCAAAACATCTAAACAGTGCCTAAGGTACATGCAAACAGTCCGTGAATGATGACATGCTTGGTGCACCTATACTAAGTTTAATAAATGTTAAAGCACACTGGTGATGAAGACTTAAATTGGTAAAGCTTATACTGAAAAAGAAAACACTAAAAGTGTATAAGAAGAGACCTCACCCTGCTTAGGTCAATAGCGGGCCATCTCAGTACCGGTCGTTGTCGACACCGATTTCTAGTGTCCTGGATGATGGTGAAACATATATTAACTCTGGTAGAAGCATTTAATATGACCAGTATCAATAAAGTATTTGAAAAATTCCAAGATTATATAGTGAGAAAAAGGATAATGTATTCGCTTGGTTCCTTTAAAAAAAGAAAAGCAGGTTGAATATTCTTTCCCATTGAAAGTAAGCAGCCCAGAAGGGTGGTAATGATGAAGTCTCCGCCTAAAATGGCGCATTAAATAATGTATAATCCTAGTGTTAACAGGTCTCGAGCTACTAGTCATGTAACAGTTAACACTATCGCTTAATGAATAGGGGAACTATTCCAAGTACACAAGGAAATATGCCGGGGCCTGGCAAGGGGGGAAAAGTAACCGCATACATTATACCAATATCAGCACAATGTACAGGGTCAGCTCCTGATACTCAATGTTCCCCAGTAGGGCTTGTGTTGTTACTCCTACCCTGACAAAACGGCCGGTCCGTGTAGTCAAATACGCAGTGTTGCGCAAAGATAGATATAGCGGACAAGGCGGTAATTGTGGGCGTATTATTACAGACTTCCGGGTGGTTGTCTGGGATACTGGAACGCTGACCCAACAGACGGCGCCATGATAGGAAGTCATCACATGATCCAAAACCGGATCACGTGTTCATTGTGTGGTCCAATCAGGACTTCACGATCTCGCTGTTTCGGTCGTCATGCAAACCCAAATTAATGATGCATAAAACAGTGGAAATGTCGGTTAAATCTTGTGGTAACGAATATAGTGCAAAATAACTCGATTCGAGTATATTTAAGAAAAAAGATTGTGTCAAAATCTCAATTAGTACAGATGTTGCAAAGGAATAACCGGTATCTTATTGAAGGTAAAACCAAATGGTTACGTATAAAGCCCCCTTGAGAATAACATGTAAGGGATATCAGAACAGTAATCTTTAAAATCAGGTACGAATTGTAATTAGATGGATCAATCAATCATGAGGTTAAGAGACTCCAAGGGATGTCTTCGTTGAGTCCTGACTTATCCGATGACAGTCTAAGGACCCATCGTTGTTCAAGGCGAAACAAGGTGTCCCTCGACATGCCTGGATGTGTTCCAAAACATACCACTTAAAAGAATCAGGGGAATGTTGGATTTCTTTAAAGCGTGTGGTCATTTTGGTGTTTGTCTTTGAGCATCTAAAATTGCTCCTGTGTTCCATCATTCGTGTTTTCACTTGCCTCGTCATCATCCCTATATAGACAAGGTTGCAAGTGCACCTCACCATATAAATGCAGTTAGCTGTGTTGCAGTTGGTGTGTTTTGTCAAACGCCAGCTAAAACCATTAGGGAAATCCAGTTGTTTTGTGATCATAGTTTGTGGACACATGGAACATGACCCACATGGAAAATGTCCCTGGACTGGTGGCATGTCCCAGAGTGTTTTTTGTGTAATATTGTGGTGTTTCATGGGTCTTGTGTGTATCAATTTATCTTTTATGTTGCTGGTTCGTTTAAAAGCGAACCTTGGTGTATTAAGGTTCAATGTACCGGTATTGAGGATCCCCCAATGTTTGAGAATGATTTTTCTTAGTCGATTAGAATCAGAGGTGTATGTGGTAACACAAGTGATGGTTTTATCTGGTTCTCTGATCCTATCCTCCAATAGCCAATCCCGATCATTGTTCCTAGCCCTTTTGCAAGCCTTGTCAATTACCAGTCTAGGATATTGACGTTGAAGAAGATCTTGTTTCAACGTATTGGCCTCTCGTTTGTAGTCATCAAGGGTGCTACAGTTCCTCCTGATACGGAGGAACTGGCCAAAGGGTAAGTTGTGTCTAAGGGCCCTAGGGTGATGACTGCTGAAAAGTAGGAGACTGTTTCTGTCTGTAGGTTTAAGATGCAGGGTGGTAGAAATTATCCCTGCGTCCAGCCTTATCAAGAGGTCGAGAAAAGGGATCTCGGTCATTGAAATGGTATTAGTAAATTTGAGAAAGGGATTGAGAGTATTGATTCAAGTGCAGAACTCATTGCACTTGAGGCTGTCCCCTTTCTAAAGGATAAGAATGTCGTCAATAAACCATTTCCATAACAAGATATTAGAGATGTATGGATTATCAGGGTGGAAAATCTTACGCTCTTCAAAAGCCGACATGTACATGCATGCCAGGCTAGGAGCGAAGGTACTACCCATTGCTGTACCTTGTGTCTGGTGGTAAAATTGGGTACCGAACTGAAAATAGTTTTCTGTAAGGGAAATGGTGGCACATTCCATGATAAATGACACCGGAGTAGGTGAGTTCCATTCTGTGTTGTTAAAGGTATCACCAATCACATTGAGGGTTGCTCTCTGGGGAATATTTGTGTAGAGGGCCTCAATATCCAAGGTGACCAGCAGGTTCACCTCATCGGAATGTTGGACTCCCTCCAGAAGGCGTAGTACATCAGTTGTATCTCTAATAAAAGAGGGTGTTTTCTTTACAAAGGGTTGTAAGAAATTATTGACGAATTTTGAAAGGGGCTCTAGAACAGATCCAATACCGGACACGATGGGTCGTCCTGATACAGGTGTAATCCCTTTATGGATTTTAGGGAGGCAGTAGAAATAGGGTATAATTGGATCTTTGGTTGTCAAGAAATCTGCTTCTTTTTTAGAGATCCACCCCTCTGATACGGCTGAAAAAGTCATAGCAGTGATAGTATTGTGTAATCTCTGTGTGGGGTTCTCTCTTATGGGAGTGTAGTATCTCCTATCATTCAACTGTCTCTCACATTCAGTATTATAGTCTTCTGTGGTCATGATTACAATGGCCTCACCTTTATCTGCTTGTTTTATCGTAATGGCCTCATCATTTGCCAGAGTTCTAATGGCAATGGTCTCCTCAGTTGATAAATTATGAAAGGGGGCTGGAGTTGTCATTGTATCAAAATCTTTTAATACTACTTGCTCAAAAGTGAGAACCTCGTTAGGGATCATTGTACTATTAGGAGTGAAAGTAGAGGGCTTATGAAGACCTGAATCAGTGGTGGTATGCAATGGTTGGTCATGGAAAAAGGCCTGTAGGCGGATCTTGCGAAAAAAACCTTGTATTTCGCAGCGGTCCCTGAACGTGTCAGTTCTTGGTGTGGGGACAAACCCTAAACCTTTTTGTAGGACCTTCTCCTCCGTGGGTGAAATAGCTCTAGAGGAAAGATTGACGATCAGTTTCTTTTCCCCTTGGTCTGGCTCCTGGTTTCCACTGACCCTGTCGGTTGGTCGTGCCATTGCACTCTTTTTTGGCCTCTTCTGCGCCCTCTTCCTCTGCCCCAACCTCTGTCTAAAAAAGGAGGTACCGGTCCAGTTTGGAAGAAGGGCGGTGGGCCTTGTTGGTACAATGGATACTGCCAAAAGGGGGGACCCTGATAGGGGGGAATATTAAAGGGTGGAAACATGGGTGGTTGGTAGGGTCGTGTCTTTCTGTTATTCCAACTCCCAGTGTTTGAGTCATTGCTGGATGTGGATCCTCTACGAGAAGTATTAGAGCTTTCGTCTGACGAGTACCCAGTAGCGGAACTTGTGTAGTCCGCTTTAAGATAGAGGATACACTTTCTCCGTTGAGAATTTCTGAACGTCTTTTTGTAGTTTGGAAATTTTTTGTTTCATGAGGTATTCTCTATTCTCAGCAATCTCTGCATTGATCTCGGCCAACTTACTCTTATAGACTGCTGTTTGAATTGTAACTTTGATGGCTCCCTCTGCTGCTTGGATTCTAATCAACAAGGCATCTGCGATTCTTTTTGCTGTGTTAATGATCAAAATCAGCCAGTCCCTGGTACATTTCCATGCAAACAGGGACCATTCTTTCTTAAAAGTGGCATCTTCCAGGAAGAGACGGTGGAAATTGTTAACAATCAGGCCATTAGGGGCAATGTTGGCTCTCAGGTATTCAGTCATCATTGCCCCATGTAAAGTGACTTTAAGCCACTCTTGTTTAATATTAGATAGAGAGGACCAATCCTCTGTTTGGCTGACCGAGGCAGAACTGCCATCAGATCCCAACAGGGATGGTGCACTCAATATTTCAGCTGCTGCTTCATCACCGAAGCTAAGTCCTTGACAGTCCTCCATAAAGTTGGCGGTGGATGTACAAGTGCTTGATCATTCGAATTTGGATTGATCTATGAAAATTAGATAGAAGGGTGGGCCAGGAGAGTTTAAATAGCACCTCTTGGTAACCTTAATGCAGATTCCCGCGGGTTAAAACCTGTGCAATCAATAGAATCAAAAAAGGGGGAAGAAACGATGGGCTTATAGTTAGGTCCAGCATACACGCCCAATAAGCTATATAAACAAAACTAGTATGCAGTTCCTGTGAAAAAGGAGAGAGACAGATGTCTGACACTGGGCTCTGTAGTGGGGAGCACAAGGCCATGCGGGGAACTGGGCACCAACAAACACCAGGACTGCACAGTTAGCCATCTTGCCATTGCTGTCACACCCCCTCACAGGGAAGCAGAGTCAAAAGGAAGGAAGTATGGGCATGTTGGGAAGGGAGGTGTAGCCAAAAGCATGATGGGAGTTGCAGTCACACACATTCCCCACCCACCCACATGGCCCAGCAAGCTCACACTGAACCATGTTCACCTCACAGGGAGTGGGAATGGACTGACAAGATGTCTGACACTGGGCTCTGTAGTGGGAAGCACAAAGCCATGCGGGGAACTGGGCACCAACAAACACCAGGACTGCACGGTCAGCCATCTTGCCATTGCTGTCACACCCCCTCACAGGGAAGCAGAGTCAAAAGTAAGGAAGTATGGGGATGTTGGGAAGGGGGTGTAGCCAAAAGCATGATGGGAGTTGCAGTCACACACATTCCCCACCCACCCACATGGCCCAGCAAGCACACACTGAACCATGTTTGCCTCACAGGGAGTGGGAATGGACTGACAAGATGTCTGACACTGGGCTCTGTAGTGGGAAGCACAAGGCCATGCGGGGAACTGGGCACCAACAAACACCAGGACTGCACTGACTGACATCCTGAAAGTTAACCTGCACCCACTGCAATGGTGGCACGCTTCATGATGGGATAACTGGCCTGGGGGAGAAGGAGGTCCTGACTTGAAAACAAATAACACCAATGCTGGTCATACACACACCTTCTATGATAAAACACATTCCACACGTGGTACCAGTCACTCACAAAGATGATGCCCGGGCAATATGTCTGACACATGGGCCTGATAAATGATGTGGCTGAAAATCACACATATGCAGTGGCCAAACCAAACACGGTCGCACACACAGCCATTGCAACCATATGTTGAAAATCACTGTCTGGGTATGCAGTGTCCAGGGGTGCCCCCTGGCCTGGCTGTGGAGGTGAGCCATATATAGTACATTGCACAAAACACACAGAAACTCACATATACATCATTGACAGGGGACATCTGACAGTGAATGGAATGGACACACCAATATAGCCGACACCATAGCATGGTCTCATTCACACTCAGTGCAGTTGTGATGTGCATTCCACTCCTACATTGTGCTGAAACATATGCATCCTTCACACAACACACCACTCACTGACATAGGCACTGTAGACATAACCTGGACTGCATTGGAGGAGACATGCTACTCACAGCAGACAAACCGCAACACACACACCACCGGCTCTCACTGTCATGAGCATTGAAAACCCAGAGTGCTACCTTGCCCAATCCATGTCCCCATGGAGAACATTGACAAGTCAAATCACATATGCACGTACAAAACTCAGCACCAGATTCATTAACGATGGTGACATCATCACTTGTATGAAATGAGATGGGAACTAGGAACACTGTAAAAAAACACTTTCTCCCAAGAGATCACAGGCATACCGGACTGTGACCATGTCGCACCACTACACCAATGTGACACACAAAGACTAGCAAAATCTGCTGCCACACATGCCCCAATCTTACAACATATCCTCAGTGGAATTGCACGTATGTCCTTGTTAAAGCTAAAATGTGTACAGGGATGACACACCTGTGTCAGCAACGTGATGGCCCTTGAGTAGTAATGGCCATGTACAGCCAAATCTATACATGAGCTGGGCATGCACACACTTCGACATGCACATTGAAATGTTTCATTTTGGCTGGGCAATGTGCCACAACAATATCAATCTCTGTCCGTGACAACCTTGGACAAAGCAGTGTACAGGCACGCATTCTGATGTACAGTAGAAAATGTCATGTATGTTAACCATTTATGCCTGTAGAAACATAACTTACATTGTGTGTCTCTTCCAAATGCAGGTGGTGTTGGGGACACAGCACCAAATGAAGAGGAGTCCCTGCCCCAGACTCTGGTGGACCCTCAGCTCTCTGGTGTGGATCCGTCTCTGTCCTCTTCGGATGACGGCAAACAAACTGGCACCTCCGGTGTGAGTCATCATGCAGCACCAGCAGTACCAACATCTACACCCCCTGTACCCACGCCTCCAGCATCTGGCAACAGACAGGGCACCCCAGCCAACACGGACAGACCACAGAACACCTACAGCACAGGGACACAGGACCCCCAGGAAGCTACGGACGACATCACCAGCAACAACACCCAAGGGGGCCCAGTATCATCTGTGCGTGCCGCCGCAGGTCCTGCCCGTGTGGATAGGGGTGCTGGGAGGGGTGGTAGGCAGAGGGCACGCCTTGCAGAGGGGTCTGGACTGCATGATGACCCCCCAACTGGCACTCATCATAGATGCCTACCAGGATAGCACCGGAGAATTCGGCCAGGTAGTGGGGATCCTCAAGGACATTCAACAGGAGCGGGCTGCCCATCATACCCGCATGGAGGCAAAGTTTGATGCACTTACTGCGGTGCATCAGGACATACTCCAATGCCTCCGCCAGATAAGCACCAACATGTCCACACATCCCTGCGTGGCCACAACATCTGTTGCCGCACGATCTGCCAGTGCCACAGGGAGGGAGGATGACTCTGGCGGAGAGTCCTCTGCACCGCAGACGCCTGCACCTGAGGATCCCCCCACCCCCCAAGAAGAAGAGGGGTCATCCGAAGAAGGACAAGTGAGACGCAGATGTCCATGCACATCCTCCAGGGACTCCAAACCTGTTATGGACATTGTTCTTTGTATGCAAACCGTCCCCCTTGTCGTATCTAACACAACTCACCTACATGACATGGAGGGTTCATGTTGGTCCAGTGTAGCAGATGCCTGTGGACTTTACTCTGGACATTTCAGCTACCAACACTTCCAACTCTACTGTGAACTTTGGATTCAAAACCCAATGTACAACACCCACCATCCTGTGCACTATCCTCACACATGTTTGTAAATAAACTCACCAGTACATTATACTTGCCTCTGTTGTGATTCCAACTTGTCATGTGTCATGGAGATGTTGATCTGCTAAACAACACAGTGCATGCCAAATACTACAACAATGTGATCACCGTTATGTGAGTCATGGTGATGTGACACATGTGAGGGAGACACACCACTATGGCACCACAACACATACTCACCATGGCCATGTAACTCATCCCACACAATGATGTTGACTTGAAATACATTGGAATGCACAGACATCACACCTATCCACAGTCAGTGGTAACAATCCCACAGGTGAGGTAAGCAAATGTCAGTCAGATATGGGAAGACAGACAACGCATCTAACAAAGCATAGCACAGGTTCATTACACATCAGCAACATGTTTATTCCACAATAGTTGCAAGGTAATTGTACGTTACTGAGGACACACGGTCACAAAGTGTCAGAGAATTGAAGTCCAGGGGTGTGTGGCACATCACTTGATGGGAACTGACAACTTCCACACTGGTGTTGGATTCTGGGTGTTGGCGGTCATTATTGACCAAACAACAGGCAAAGTACCCTGGGAAGGACAGACACAAGACACAGTCAAAAGCACAGCAGAACAGGAGAGAAATGCAAAACACATGCACAAAACATGTCAAAATAAACCTACACAGAAACAAGTTAGCTGTTCGACACTATTGTGGAGTACAGACCACCTGAAAGGACACATCACTGCATGCATCCAGTCAAGTGGCACACAGACACACTCAAACAGCAACAGAGCAGCCCCAACACATTTCATGCTAACTCAATACATTGACATAACAACCCTGTAAACTCACATTCAGGTGAAGAAGTTGTTGATGAGCTGTGTGCGGACGTCACCATCATCATCATCATCACTGGCATCGTGGCCCAGGCCTGGATCCTCCACAGGTGGAGGAGGTAGGTCATCGTCATCCTGGATGAGAGGCAACTTCTTCCGCACTGCCATGTTGTGTAGCATGCAGCATACAAGGATAATTTTGCACACCTTTGCAGGGTCATATGGGAGGGCCCCTCCGATCTTGTCCAGGCAGCGGAAGCGGCTTTTCAGGAGACCAAATGTCCGCTCAATCACCCTCCTGCTCCGACCATGTGCCTCATTGTAGCTCATCTCGGCGGGTGTCACAGGGTTCCTGAGGGGTGTCAGCAACCACGGCATGTTGGGGTATCCGGAGTCACCTACATACAAACAATTGAACAATTAGCTGAGTTTTGAAAGAGGGTGGAATGCAACATAGCCAAACACACACAATGGTAAACAGTCAGTACACACCGACAAGCCAGGCATGCTGTTTTGGCATCTGTGACAATAGCGTTGCAATGCGACTACTCCTCATGATGTAGGCATCGTGCGCAGAACCGGGGAAACATGCACACACATGTGTGATACACATGTCTGTAAGACATACCACCAGAGCATTGATGGAGTGGAACTGTTTCCTGTTCCGGTATGCCTGCTCATGTGCCCGTGGTGGTACCAGGGCCACATGTGTACCATCAATAGATCCGTTCGGCATCCTCCCCAGTGTATAAAAAGCATCCTTTATTTCAGTGAGATGACCTGGGCTAGGAAACTTGATGTACAGGTCAAGGAAATGCAACATCCCCTCCAAGACATCGCGTAGCACACGACTGAACATAGTTTGCGACATACCACCAGCAGTAGCCACAGTGTACTGGAAGGTACCAGTAGCAAAGAAGTGCAGGGCTGCCATCACCTTCACCTCTGGGGTCAGTGCTGTAGGGTAAGTTCGGCCAGGTAGCAGATGTGGCGCCAACTGCTCTGCCAACTCTTCAATCAGTGGCCTGGTGAAGCGGTATCATCGGATGCAGTCACGTTCCTGCATGGTTTCAAGGTCTGGGAACGGTCTATGGACAGCTGGTGCCCTGCAATACAGAGATGAACAAAGGAAGATTGTCAATTCATCCACCCATGTGGCTACGACCAAGCAAAATATCACATGATGTATCATGACAATACACAATGTACTGAGGTGTGTGCTGTTGGGTATGGACACATATGTCACCTACATGCACATCTCAAGTCCACATGTCTACATAAGTTCCATGTAGTGCAATGGCCAATCATTGGGCTGTGTCACTGTGTCACAGTACCTATGTACTGCTTTCACGTTACAAACACACACCACAGTGACAAGTGAGGCCTGATGTCTCCCAGGCATCACAGCTCTTTGACATGCAGATACCCAGGGTCCCTGTATTGCCACATGGAGACTGGCATGACATGGCGTATCATGTACATGCCACAAAACAACCGTGAGTCCTACGGGTAGTGGCCTTTGTTGTCTCTGCAGGCCCTACATGGACATCTCATAGACACACACACACCATCAATGTTGATGCACAAACCACATGGATGTTGAGACTGTCCCCCATTGGGCACATTTGATAATCCACATCTGAGACACAACATGCACACAGACTGTGGATGTACATCAGAATTGGGGCTTTAGGTCTCACTGTGACGTACATACCATCACACCCAGGACTCAGGGTGTATGTGACATGTCCTAGACATATCCAGCCTGCAACTGTGTCCATGACTCATGACCATAACTGTACAGTTGCACATCACAGTGGTAATGTGCACAACACACAAATGATTCTGTCCCCATGAACACGTGCACAGCCTGGGAGTGGCTGCACAAAAGTGCCACGCAACCAACCAAATTTTTGCCCACCAAAACACACTGGTAATGCAGCCTAACATGCCATGGGACACAGTGTGGCATATGCTGTAGTGTGGTAGGTGTGCACCTGAGTCCCTGGCAAGTAATTGTGTGTGGAAGCAGTCAAAACGTAACACCAATATCAACCGACGCAGGTGACTATCATGCGTACGCATTGCACAGTTCAGGACGGAGCCGTGCGTACGCTTAGACATTGACTGCAATGCGAACCGACGCGGGTCACTATGTGTACGCATTGCACTGTTCAGGACCGAGCAATGCGTACGCTTAGACATTGACTGCAATGCGAACCGACGCAGGTGACTATGCGTACGCATTGCACAGTTCAGGACCGAGCCGTGCGTACGCTTAGACATTGACTGTAAATGAGAACCAACGCGGGTGACTATGCGTACGCATTGCACAGTTCAGGACCGAGCCGTGCGTACGCTTAGACATTGACTGCAATGCAACCGACGCGGTTGGCTATGCGTACACATTGCACAGTTCAAGACCGAGCGGTGCGTACGCTTAGACATTGACTGCAATGCGAACCGACGCGGGTGACTATGCGTACGCATTGCTTGCGTACGCATTGCATAGTTCAGGACCGAGCTGTGCGTACGCTTAGACATTGACTGCAATGCGAACTGACGCGGGTGACTATGTGTACACATTGCACAGTTCAGGACCGAGCTGTGCGTACGCTGAGACATTGACTGCAATGAGAACCGACTCGGGTGACTATCATGCATATGTGTCGTGCAGGTATGGACCGAGCCGTGCGCACGCCTTGGCCATTGAATCGTATGGAGACGGGTGCGTGTGTATTTTCAAACTACGTGTTGTACAGTCAGTTGACCGAGACGTGCGCACCCATTGGCTCTGGACTGTCATGAAGAAATGAAATGAAATGAAATGAAATGAAAATGTGACTTGTAGAGCGCTGCAGCTGCCCTGAGGCGTCCAGGCGCTAGAGTCAGAGAAAGCCCTCATAAGGTTACTTTGTTAAGCATTAAACAGGTGAGTTTTTAGCTGTTTGCGGAAGCTGGTCAGGTTAGGGTTGTTTCTCAGCTGCAGAGGGAGGGTATTCCAAAGTTTGGAAACATTGTACGAAAAGGAGCGTCCTCCTGCTCTGGCTCTACAGATTCTGGGAATCTTGGCTAGAAATGCCGTTGAGGAGCGGAGGGTCTTGTTGGGCCTGTAGGGAGAAATCAGGGAGCGGTTAATGTCAGGGCCCGTTTCCCAGAATGTCTGGTGGGCAATGCAGAGTGCTTTGAATTTTATTCTGTCCTTGACAGGTAACCAGTGTAAGGTGTTTAGGCCGGTTTTTATTGAGGTCCTCCGAGGGATTCCCAGCAGCGCCCTGGCGGCACAGTTCTGGGTGCGTTGAAGCTTTTGTACGGTGTAGTCTGGTGCTCCCAAGTAGAGGGCGTTGTTAAAATCCAGACGAGATTGGATGAGGCCCTGTATGATTATTTGTTTGGCCTCGAAACGGAGGAGGGGAAGGACTTTTTTGATCACCCTAAGGAGGCAAAAACAAGTGGCTGATATCTTGGTGGCCTGTGTATTAAGGCTCAGAGATTTGTCGAGCCAAACGCCTAGGCTTTTGATGTTGTCTCTGGGGGGTGGGGCCACTCCCATGCTTGGTGGCCAGATCAGCTCTATGGTGGCAGGGGAGGCCGGGCCCAGGAGCAGAAGCTCAGTTTTGTCATCATTGAGCTTTAGGCATGAGCTCATCATCCAGCTCTTTACGTCTTCCAGGCAGGCCGCTAGGTCTGGTGGTGACTGGAGGTCGCTCTTCTGTGCAAGGGAAACCACCAGCTGGGTGTCGTCCGCATAGGAGATGATGTTGACACCATGCGGACGAACAATCCCAGCCAATGGCCTCATGTATGCATTAAAGAGCGTAGGGCTTAGAGAGGAGCCCTGCGGGACTCCGCATCCTAGAGGACGACTGGATGAGCGGGATGTGCCGTTGAAGACCTGAAAGGTTCTGCCTGATAAAAAAGATTCGAACCATGTCAGGGCATCTCCGGTCACTCCTAAGTCGGCAAGGCGGGTCAGCAGGATTTTGTGGTGTACCGTGTCAAATGCGGCACTTAGATCGAGGAGGATCACTGCCACTGACCCTCCTCGATCCAGGATCCGTCTTGCCTCCTCAGTTACCGCCAGTAGGGCGGTCTCTGTCCCATGTTTGGCTCGAAAACCCGTTTGAGAGGAGTCGAGGAGGTGGTTTTCCTCGAAAAACGTTGTCAAGATGGTATTGACGTGTTTCTCCAAGATTTTTGACGCCCATGGGAGTAGCGAGATCGGGCGATAGTTACTGGGGTTGGCCGGGTCAAGGGAAGGTTTTTTCAGTAGAGCCCGCACCATAGCGTGCTTCCATGTCATGGGAACTGTCCTGCTTACTATGGAGGAGTTCAGTAGATCCAAGAGAATGGGAAAGATAGTTTTGCTGGCCAGGCTCAATGAGCATGGAGGAGCAGGGTCGCATGGGGAGCCGGTTTTTATTTGTTGTGCCAATTTCTCTAAGGTTTCCAATGCTATCAGAGGAAAGACGGATGCGGATTCAAAACTTGCACGAGTCATGAGCTGGAAATTCAGTTGGATGCCTACAACAATGTTGCAATTACTAGGGTTTTATGAAGGTGAAGATTTGAACGTTGTGGAAGACGTGTACGAGTCGTACATTTTCCTGGATTGGCCAGATTCATAGAATGCAACCATGTTGGACCTATCACTTGGGACACATGGCACAGATTCTACCTCTGCAGCACAGAAATAAGGCTGGCTGGCCCCCAGGGAGCTCACTTGCCTGCACTACATGCTACTGGACCACATCTCTGCTACCACTGCTGCTGTCTCTGCATTCTCTGGCTACTGCCATGGCACGTACTCTGGAGACGGCCCCAGCCTTCACTGAGGAGGAGAACCAGGTCCTGCTGGACGGGCTCCTTCCACAGTACAGCAAGCTGTATGGATAACCGGGGAAGCAGGTGAGTGTGCAGTCCACTGCCTTCCTAATTGTGCATGTTGCCTGACTAGCAGTACTAGCAGTGTGTACACCAGTGGCAAGTATACTCAATGAGTACTTTCATCCCCCAAAGTGTGTAGGTACATGTAATGAACAGGTGTTCTGCAGCTAAAGTGCATTTGTGCAAGCTTCAACTTCGTAGGCATTGTTAACATGTCAGACATGCAGGGCATTTGTCCATTTCCATGGGTACACTACCTGTGTAACTCATTTTCATTTGTGATGACGGCATGTATATCCAACTGTATGCAGCACAAATATGGGCCATGTGTGTTAATGGACTTTTAACTTTGTCATCCTCACAGGTTGATGTCCACCAGAAGCAGGAGAAATGGCTGACCATCGCCCGGGCAGTTCGATCGGTGGGGGTCTACAAGCACCAGATCCGCAACTGCCAGAAGAGGTGGCAGGACCTTCAGGGCTGGACCCGGAGGATCGCAAGGGTCCAGCTGAAGCTGTCGCCTCCTTGCAGGAGGGGCGGACCCTGGACCCTGACCCCCCACATGCTCAGGATCCTGGCGGTGGTCTTCCCGGACCTGGATGGGCAGCTGAATGCCAGACAGCAGCAAGGAGGGGGAAAATCCATGCCTAATCTGTGTACTATGTCTGACATGCTATTTGCAATCTTTTGGCCTGGTCACACTTCCACATTACGTAGGTCTTGTAGTCCAGTACTCATGTCCCTATATTGTGTGATGCACCCTCCTCATCTGATCCACAGGTGTGGACCCTACAGTCTGTGGCTTGTGTCACTAGGGCACTGTGTCCCTGCAGTCAGCTATGCTTCAGGTTCTGGATAGCATCTGTTACCGTGAATCTGTTGTGGGTTTAATGGGTGGGTCAATTGTTTACACAATGCCTGAGATCTGACATGTGATCTGTGTGTGCCCTTGATATGTGTTACAATTGATGGTCTGACTCGCCACATGTGCCTGGGGTATTTCAAACACACCCATGCAGCAGGGGACTCCAATTTGCGGGGCTCAGGAGTATGTATATCAAGTGTCACACTTGCTTAGCCACCTGACTACTGTCCAGGGCTATACACTGTTTCACTTAGACCTGGGCAGTCATGCCTACTCAAGGGCATTTAGAAACACTCTGTAATTCCACTCCTGTGTATCAACTTACAGGTTGTGCTTAGTGACATGTGCCTTCAGGTGTCTGCCTCTGTGTCATTGTGGTGTGGCTTCCTTTTCCGGACAACTGGGGTGTTCATGAGTTTGAGGGTCAGCAGGACATCTGAGATGTGACTATGTGAGACAAGACCTCTGTGACATATAGGTGTGTGATCACTTGACAGTGCACAATGGTGTATGCAACTGTGACCTTCAGGCAGCTGTGTTTCATGCACAGCAGACTGTGATGTGCTCTTGTACAGGGAGTTGTGTTCGCAGAGACTCATATGTCTGTTTTGTATGATGTGGGGTCTTCTGGGTCCAGGATATGTTGTTTGCAGGGGATGGACAAGTGCACTTCTCAGCTGCAGAGTTTGCTTAACCCATGAGCTATGATTGTGACACAGTGCATACTGTTGTTGTCTGGATGCCCTGCCCCTGTAACAGGAGACAGTGTTGACTGGCTTTCCAGGAATGCCAGTGCCATGGCATTTAACTTGCTATGAGTGATCCTGCATTGTGGTCAAATGTGCTCCATGCACCCCATTGTGGCATTGACTATCAGCACATGAGAACATCATAGTGTGTGTTGCTGGCATGCATCACAAGCATGTGAAATGAGACTCTGGCCATCCCTTCATCCTGACACCTGTACTGAGTCAGTGGCAAGAGATGTGATATGTGTATAGTGACATACTCCTACATGTTCACTTGCATGCCCAACAAATGTGTAGGTAATGCATGTCGGAACATTGGGGTATTAGCATCTAACATGCAAAGACATATGGGTGCAAGTCCAGGAGGGATATGAGTGCCATGGTTGATGGTGAGACTGACACTTGGCTTATTCTAAACAGTGTGAGCACTTTGAGCAGTGTTCAGCTGATGATGCCAGGGCTTGCCCTGTGATGTCCTGTACTCACTGTGGTGTGTGCGGTCAGTGCAGGTGACTGATGTTGTTCTTTTTTTTCCTAATTCTATCCAGATACATCCACGGCCACAGGAGGGGACAGCTCCACGGACCAGGAGGAGCCACAGAGCCTAACTGGGACAGAAGGCGACGAGTCGGAGGGACCCAGTGGCACGGAGGGCGAGTGAATCCACACTCAGGAGTCCTCAGCACCATCCACCCCAGCTAAGGGCCACAGCAGCTCGGAGGATGACTCCCTTGTGGAGGCGGGTGTCAGCAGCCACCAAACCCCAGCTAGTGAGGCTGTCCCCGCCACCGCCCCCACCACCACCATCACCACCCTCCCATCGGCTCCCATCCCGGAGGTCCGTGGAGGCTCCCGTGTTCGGGAGCATGTCTCCTTTGTGCCAGGCACCGCGCCTCCTGCCCCTGTGTCCCCTGCTGCCCTGAGTGAGGAGTCTGTGGACTTGCTTAGACAGATCCATGTAGGGCAAACATCAATTCTGAGTATCCTCCATGCACACACCATTCTGTTGACACAACTGGTGTCGTTCATGGAGGGCATTTCATCGGGCATGTCTGCCCTACAGAGGACCAATCAGTCGTTGGCCTCCTGACTGACGGCAGCAGTGTCCCTCCTTCAACAGTCCCGCACCCCTCCTACCCCTGCACCACCCACGATTCCTAGCACCCTACCTGTCTCAAGCACAAACACACCAGCACATTCACACAAACCCACAAACACGGGCAGCACACAAACACCCGAACCAAGGGACAGACGTGCACACAAGCAACCTCAGGGGACTGATACCACACTCACAGGGTATGGTTTGCACACACACACACAGTCATTCACAACCACTCCGCAGTCCTCTGATATCTCTCCCTCCCAGCCCCCTTCCCTTGCCTCACCTGCAACCCCATCTCCCCAGAAGCTCTTCCTCTGTGACCTTGGCCTCTTCCCCACCGACCCAGCAGATCCAGCTTACAAGGGGAAGAGGAAGTCCCCACACACAGAAGGGAGTGCCCCTCACTCCCGGACACCCTCCCCCAGGCGCAGTCAGACTGAGGCCCCCACCCGCAAGTCCGCCCCGGAGCCGGAAGAGCAAAACCCCACCCCCGCCCGCAGCTCCACAACAAAGTCTCCGTCCTCCAACCCCCAGGCCACCACTCGACAGGTTCCCCCGCCACACCCTGCCCCAGGTTCCCCCACCCACAGATACACCATCCCCAAAATGCTCAGGCCCTCCCCCCTACCACTTGCTCTTCCACCCCCACCACCCCCGGTCAGACAGTTTGTGCCATTGATGTGGGGACCGTGTCCCCCCCCGCCCCCCCCGCTGTCCTGCCGACCTCACCTGAACCCCAGTTCGCTCCCATTGAGTTAGGCACTGCAGTGGAGTCCACGACCACCCCGTCTGACTTGGGCACTGCAGTGGGGACCCAGTCCACTCCATCTGACCTGCCCACTGCAGTTGTGCCGGCACCTACCCCATCTGACTTGTGCCCCACAGTTGTGACTGTGCCAACTACTTCAGTCAGCTCCACTGCAGTTGCCAGTGACTCTCCTGCATCCACCACCCCTTCACTGCCTCATTCTGCTGAGCCATGATCCTGTCCCTGCGGTGCCTGGCCTGCCCCCCATGTATGCCCCTCCGAGGAGATGTCCCCTGTTCTTACCAGTGCAGGCAAGCAACGTGTGACAGTTGTCACTCAAATCACATTGTTGACATTTGGATATGGACTGGCCATTGGCCTTTGTTTGGAAAGGACTTTGCATTTAAAAATTGCTGAATAAAGCTTTTTTATTTTTCCTTGTGAATTTGATTTAGCTGTACATTATGTTGATGATGTTTAGCATGATCTTGCAGTTGTAATGCTGGTTTTCCAATGTTGAATACTGAGGTTTTGATGTGAGGCACTCCATGTGGTCCATGAGATATGTATCCTATTCTGGTCGGTATCCATGTCATCTTTTGCAGCTAACTGAGTGTGTCATGATTAACAATTTGTGAACATCTCTGTAAACATTTAATTTGCATGGTCACATCTGTGGCTTGCACACATGCACATATGATGTGCTTCCCATTGTCCAATTTGTCTATTTCCCTGACTATAGGCGCATCTCCACTGGACATGTAGGTGTGGGCATCATTGTTGTAGGAGCAACTGGGTCCTCTGCAACTTGCTGGACATATGTATAGAGTATGTGCAGATGACTTAAGGGACACTCCCGTACCCAGGCTGTCGTGACCAGAGCCTTCATTGTGTGGTAACTGATGGCTGACTGACCAAGTGTTCTGCTGACATGACTGAGACCTGCTGGGACTATGTTTGGCACAGCTGAGCTTCCACAGGATTTTAGTCCCCTCAAGTAAGTGTATTGTTCTGTGACATTGCCTGGACCCATGGTGTGTGTTCTGAGAGCATGTCTGTGTGTGTCAACATCCCTTTTCATACACAGGCAGTGCTCCCTTGATATGTTCCTGTTGTTGATGCTTGCTGAGTTGTACTGTGTTCATCCCACATCTTTGCCATGGGCTACCAGATGTGTGGGTGCATGACACACTACTGTTAATTGTTGTTTCATCATTGGGATTTGTCAGTTCTGAGTGGTGATGATGTGGTCAGACGCAGATGGGACACAGTCAGGGGTCCCCAAGGCACTTTTTTTTCGCAATATCATGTAGTTGTCCCTAGGTGGTACCTTTCAGTGATTGAGACATGTGTATGTGTGTGTGACTGCTCCCACTCGTCCGGTTCAGGGCTGCAATGTTGGCAGGTGTCGGCATGTGTGCCTTGTGGTTCTCCTTGGCTTTTGCATTGTTCGGGGACTGTGGCAGGTATTCTGAAGGTTACAGGAGCTTTGACGTCATGGCCATGTACCGCATACTGTGCAGTATGTCTGTCATTCACCAGGGTTGGAGACTGTCCTTGTGTGATGAGTTTGTGCACCTTAGTTCCTCCCAACATTACTGTGTTTGTCATGGGTGCATGTGCAATTTCACCTGTCCATGTGGGCTTCACAGATGCACATTGGTGCAGTTCAGGGTGTGTGGTGTTGAGGGTGGACTGATGTAAATGTTTACATGGATGGGCCCCTAGCTCCCGTTTGTCCATGGATGACGGGTCATGCTGAGTGATTTGTGTTTGTGTAGGTGTGATGTACGTTTGTGGCACAGGACACATGTCTGGGTTTCACAGTTTGTACGACATCTACCTTTGTCATCACAGTGGATGTGTCATGCATGCTTGTGTCACCCCAATGTATGGCCCCTGGGGGTAGTGCTGTTGTGTGTCAGTCTCTTGCTGTGTTAGTTGCTGTTCATTCCAGCTTGTGTCACATGTGTCTGTTGTGCTCCCTCTCATCTCACAATGCCTGATTGCCCACTAAGGGGGTCCCAATGATGGGTTACTTTTGTATGGCACTGTGTCCACATCTGTCTCACTGTGGTTCAGCCCCCCTCATGTGTTGTGTAGTTGCCTGTGGATACTGAGATACACACACACATGTTGTGTCAGATGTGCAGTGTGAGGTTGCCTGTTTGTGTTTGTGCATCTGCACCAGTGCATTGGTATTGCTGTGATGGGCCATTGTCTGGATGTTGTTTTTGTGATTTTCCCTGCTGTCCCTGTGAGTCATATCACATCATTCTGTACATTCATCCTGGTTGTTAGGTCCCATTGCTGACATGGAATGGGAGTTTGTGACCTACAGCTTCAGTCTACACAGGATGTTTTGATTTGTGTGTCTATTTTTGAGATGTGTGTATGCTTTGTGATGGTCACTTCTGCTTTTGTGTCATTGTACACTGTATGCAATGTCAGCCCCCATGGGTGGTGCTTGTCTGCACATGGCCGAGAGTATGGTAGGGTTTCACAGCACAGTTAGCCTCACCACATCTCTGTGGGTATGGGACACAACCACTACTTTGCCACAAAAGTCTTTCATGTGTTGGGACCAGGAATCATACATGCAGTTTGGCATTTGCAGCTTTGACCATGATGACACTTACCTTTTGGTCACTGTGATGAGGGGGGCTTTTAGGCCCCATTACCACAATGCTCAACATTTGCTGCAGTTTGGAACACCACACTTAACTTTTGCTCTACACAGTGAGGGGGTGTTAGTGCACATTGACACAGTGCTATAGTGATGCTTGCCTTGTGTAGGCCACACTCAGTTTTTGGTCAGACATGTGATGGTAGTTACATTATATGTTCGAAGTCATATTCACTGTTATGGGCATTTGTCACAGACTACACACTGTTGTCATGATGTTAGGGCGGATGTATTTTGCTGACATACCTAATGTTTGTGTATGATGGATGTGTGGCGCATCACTCCTATGGGTGGGGGTGGCAGGAGTGATGGGCAACATAAGGCCTATGAGTGGGGGTGGCAGTAGTGCTGGTCAAGATAAGACCTATGAGTGGGGGTGGCAGTAGAGATGGCCGACAGGTCCCCTATGGGTGGGGGTGGCAGGAGTGATGGGCAACAGGTCCCCTATGAGGGGGGGTGGTAGGAGTGCTGGGAAACATAAGCCCTATGAGTGCGGGTGGCAGTGGTGATAGGCAACAGGTCCCCTATGGGTGGGGGTGGTAGGAGTGATGGGCAACAGATCCCCTAAGGGTGGGGGTGGCAGTAGTGATGGGCGACTGGTCCCCTATGGGTGGGGGTGGCAGTAGTGATGGGCAACATAAGCCCTATGAGTGGGGGTGGCAGTAGTGATGGGCGACAGGTCCCCTATGGGTGGGGGTGGCAGTAGTGGTAGGCAACATAAGCCCTGTGAGTGGGGGTGGCAGTAGTGATGGGCGACAGATCCCCTATGGGTGGGGGTGCAGGAGTGCTGGGCAACATAAGCCCTATGAGTGGGGTTGGCAGTAGTGATGGGCAACATTAGACCTATGAGTGGGGGTGGCAGTAGTGATGGGCGACAGGTCCCCTATGGGTGGGGGTGGCAGGAGTGCTGGGCAACATAAGCCCTATGAGTGGGGGTGGCAGTAGTGATGGGCAACAGGTCCCCTATGGGTGGGGGTGGCAGGAGTGATGGGCAATAGGCCCCCTATGGGTGGGCGTGGCAGGAGTGATGGGCAACAGGTCCCCTATGGGTGGGGGTGGCAGGAGTGCTGGGCACCATAAGCCCTATGAGTGGGGTTGGCAGTAGTGATGGGCAACATAAGCCCTGTGAGTGGGGGTGGCAGTAGTGATGGGCGACATGTCCCCTATGGGTGGGGGTGCAGGAGTGCTGGGCAACATAAGCCCTATGAGTGGGGTTGGCAGTAGTGATGGGCAACATTAGACCTATGAGTGGGGGTGGCAGTAGTGATGGGCGACAGGTCCCCTATGGGTGGGGGTGGCAGGAGCGCTGGGCAACATAAGCCCTATGAGTGGGGGTGGCAGTAGTGATGGGCAACAGGTCCCCTATGGGTGGGGGTGGCAGGAGTGATGGGCAATAGGCCCCCTATGGGTGGGGGTGGCAGTAGTGATGGGCGACAGATCCCCTATGGGTGGGGTGGCCGGAGTGATGGGAAACATAAGCCCTATGGGTGGGGGTGGCAGTAGTGATGGGCAACATAGTCCCTATGGGTGGGGGTGGCAGGAGTGATGGGCAACATAATCCCTATGGGTGGGGGTGGTAGTGGTGCTGGCCATGCAACCCCTATGGTGGTCTGTTGCTAGTGGCCAGGATATGGATCTCCTGGGTGTGTGTGACATTTTGCGGGGTACGTGCCGTTTGTTTGTGTGGTGGGTGTCTGACTTACCGTCTGCACCATCCGCGTCTGTTCCTGATCCGGTCATAGATGTAGAGTACTGGTATGACCTGCGTGATGGGATTCATGATGTGTTCGTCTCGTACACACTGCTTGTTGCTCCATCTCGTACCCGTTGCTAGCTGGTATGTCTCGTAGCCGTGGATTGAGTTCTGGCGCGAATCGTACCTGATATGCTGCTTTTTCGATTGCTGTGACGTGCTGTACGTAGCGACCCGTCCGGCGCGTATGATTTGCGCATCGTACTTGTCTGGCCGGAAACTGCTGTGGATACTGCTTCCGGGCGACTCGGCTCGGCGTTCGGAGGTACGGCTCAGACGGAGAATGAAGCTTGAATCACAGTCTACGTGTCGGTCGGATTTTTGTCAGTTTTGCGCATCGTACTTCCTCACCCGGATGGACCGGCTTCGGGTACGAGTCGGTCGCAAGGTAAGGCTATGAACAGCTCTCGGAGAGCTGTCCCACCCGGATCGGAATCGACCCCTAAGTGTTACACGATCATTTAATCTTTTGATGTACCAAAGTTATAAGACTTAGCAAAATTTCTTAATACTGTAAAAAAAAGATGGTCTAAGGATTCATTGTTTCCCTGTCCTCTAGTGTAATGTTTAAGACTAGCATTAATATTGGGTTTAAATCCTTGTGGCCTTATCAAGGTTAAATCACCAGCACCCTCAGTTTGATCAACCACATGCAGTGATGTAAATATTTCTAATCTTTCAGAACCAAGACAATGCATTAAAATAATTTTTTTTCTGTTGATAGGCATTCTGCCAGCCTCAATGGCTATAAGATAGGATAAAATATCCTCTTTCGAACTCTCCTGAAGAATAGTTGGATCCACTCTACATTGAAGGAAATTCTCAGGCTGGTCAATTTGAATTTTTCTACTCTCGCATGGAAATAAGCAGCAATATATTACAAAAAGGGACTTAATTATTAACAGATATACTTAACTGTTTACCAGAATAAGGCACATTTAGCGCAACAGAAAATAATTATATATATATCTATTTTAAAATATAGTATTTTATTCAGTTTACCATGAACACAGGTAATCAAACAAGCAGCCAGTAAGAAGGCAGTTGCACACCCTCCCCTCACACTCCCTCATGGTCACATCTTTCTTTGATAGAGCAATATATATAATATGGTTGGAGCTGTATTGCATTTCTATCTTTGGTGGCTACTTGTCCATATGGTTTGTCGTTGTGTGGGTCAGGTTTTTCCTGTTCTACGGTTCCAGTCTCTCGATCTCAGTTAGTTATACCTCTAGCCCTCCATTGCCAATCCATTCCATATTTGGTCAGTTCTTAGGGACATCCTCGATCTTTAAATATCATCTTTTCTCTGGCATAGTAAACATTAATTTCTCGTTCCCTGTCGATTCATTGTGTTACTCCATTTGAGTGCACTTTCTCATTTGGTAAGTAGAAAGCCCAAGTAAATGAGGAGGTACTTGTTGCATCTGAGTCTCTTCATATGCCCAACAATGCCAGGAGTGCTTGTGCTTCTATTTATATTCCCGTGGTGTCCTCTCATCTCTTTACAATGCCTTCCCAGAACTTGTGGAGCTTTGGGCATTCCCTTAGTGTGTTGGAGAAAGTGCCTGCGCCGCCCCCCTCTCTGATGCTATTTCCTCCTCGATTCTTCTGCGATGTTCTCTAATATGTGCCTCCTCGTTTCTTCTGCGATGTTCTCTAATTAATTTGGCTCAAAAGTTCTAAGTCTGGATTTGGATCTTCTTCATTAATTTCCCAAATTTCGGACAGCATCTCAGTCTCTCAGCATTCTCCGTCTCTCTGTGGTGACTAATCTAACTAAACTACCTCTATTATACTTTTCTAATGGCATGTACCACCCCGGAATGTTTCGAATTTACAAAACACCTAACTCTGATTGGACAAGAAAAGGGGAGATGATCATCATCCCATGCTAAGTTTAATATTTTTCTTTAAGCTCATTGTTCTATGTTCCCTCCCCTTAATTCACTTTCCCATGCTTTATTTCCCACCCGTGTTCATAAAGTAATCAATACAAAGTATACAGTTTTATTAAAATTTTCTTCCGTTCTCAGGACATTATGCTTGTTCTCAGGACATGTTTCTTTTCTCTGTTTTTGGATGACATTCAAGGCTTTGCACCATCGCTCCTGGGTCATTTTGTCTGCGCATGCGGAGTGGTCATGTGATGCACCAGTTCAGTCCTGCACGGAGGCCCAAATACGAACTAGTAGAGAGGTCAAAGACAAAGAATATTAAAATCAAAAATAAATGATTTCACTGTATACCACTTATCCCTACTCTATTCCCGTTTACTTATATAAATCTTACGCATTAGCATTTTAATAAACTTACATGGTTTTAGTTTCAGCAAAGCATGCGTATTATCATGTGAGTTTCAAGCGGACATTTTAAGAGCAACTGCGCAGCTGCAAAGTTTTCCCTCCAAGCGATAGTATGTCATACTGCGTAGATGCGGTAGACTCATGCACAATGCAGAATCCCGCGTTTAGCGGCTATTTTAGAGACACACGGGTTACTTATTAGTAATACACATATGCAAGCTTCCCCTAGATTTTGTGTGCGGTTTTTCTGGTGCGTTATTAGTTTTTACTAACACAATTATTACGGTATTATAAGTTATTTGAGAGGATTGCTTCCGAGCAAGTCTCTTTTATACGAGTCCTTGCTCCATCAATCCCCTCTCTGATGGCATTTTATGCCATCAGTTAATTACCATCACTAAATCAGATGCCACCTTTAGCACATCTCAATTTCTTCTTCAGCGTTCTCATTGTTTTTCTTTGCATTTCTGTGCTGTAGACCCTTCATTCTTTTATGTATATTTCCTTTCAGTTCTTCAAGTTGTATCTCTTCATACTTTCTTTTCTTACTCCTTTCATTTACTTCATACCCCTTTCTTTTCTTAGAGCATTTGAACCATGTCATTATTGCTAGGACTAATAGTGTTATTTCTAAAATGGGCAATATGATTTTCCCTATTATGCTCTTACCTATGTTAGAAAACCAGCTCCCTACTGTGGCAATACTATTTGTTAGTTTCTTCCATAAACTATCAACTTCCAGTGGTTTTAATTACTTTTCCAATTTTGTGATGTTTTTAATATATCTCCCAATTTCAACCCTTTTATCAGGTATATAACTGCAACAATGTTGTGCCTTCAGCATTTTACAGACTCCGCCCTCTTTTGCCAATAATATATCAAGAGCAAGACGATTTTGCAAAACCATAGATCTGATCGCAACCATTTCCGTATTGATCACCAAGAACCCTCCAGCAGTGTCAGTAGATAACCGATCCACTACTGTAGAGAGCTGACAAATTTTCAGGGAATTCAGAATTACTCCCACCGAAGGTATCAATGCACTGAACATGTCACCCACTATTTCAGAAAAACTAACTCTTTTTATACGTGTTAGTTCCTTTGCGTCTTCATTGCTTCCAGTGATTCTTTTCACATGTACACCTTTGGGAATACTATTCCAAAATAGCAACTCCCGTACCAATGATCAGGCAATCTAAAATAAGCTTTATTGCCACATACATAATAAATTCCAGGAAATACTGGATCTGTTCCACCTTTTAGTCCCAACCCTCCAATAATCAAGAAATTATGTTCGCATTCTCTGGAACCAATAAACACATTGTTATATTCAGTCTTTAATCTATGGAGGCAGATCTTCCCTTTCTTTTCAAAGTCCAGGGACATAGCAGCATGAGTCTTGCCAGTTTTATATATTTCATCTTTCTCAGCCCACTGAGGTATCTGTGGTTTCGGTTCAGAAGCCCTTCTCTGGAAGTCCTGTCTCCTTTGCTCCACTAAATTCAAAAATATATTTTCTTCTTCGTATAATTTACATGTTAAATTGTGCTTGTGTCCTTCGGCTATATCTATTGTTTTCATTGTTAGAAAATATTCTCCCATAAACTGTGCGTCTTCGGTACTAAGAACTGGGTTCATGCTCTTTCGCATAGGCACCTCGGAAAAAAATCAGATCTACATTGGAATAATAATATTGTAGTTTTCCTGTTCTATAAAACAGACTTGCTAACACACTACAAGATATACCATATGTTAATGGGATATGATGATGTGTCACACCTTCTGCTACTGATGCCAGTAATTTCATACACACATAACAATCACTAACTTCCATAGTGTCCACATGCTGCACTAATAACTTTGTAAATACATTTAAAGCAGTGTCATTGTCTGTCTAAATCTACTTTGTCTCGTTTTGTCTCATCTGGTGCTTCTAATGTTACCCTATTTCTTTTAATGTTAGCTACTTTCTTGTTTATCTTGGTGTTATTCTTTTCTTTTGTAAGCATCAAATAAGGGATAGCTACTGTCAATACTAACCAAACTAAGAGTACTATAAATATACTACATATACATATTCTACAGCATTTTTGTACACAATTTCGTTTTGCTTTTCCAGCAGCCCTATCGTCAGTCACTCTGAATCAAGAAGATTTCTCTTCTATTCTTACGATTTACTTGTGGGGTTCAAAAATTCCTTAGAGAAATTTTCAGGTTGGTTTCATTTCTTCGATATTTTGTTCGGAAATTATTTCTTCATCAATTTCTTCATTTAAGTCAAGATTCTCGAAATCTTCAAGAATTACGTACGTCCATTCAGGACCCTTGAATTTATTGTTCAAGATCCTCAGTCTTCGTCGTCTGGGCTGTTCGGCAAATGTTCCCGACTGACTAGAAATTTCGTTTACTTGATCAGGTTCTTGATTAACTATTTTGAAATGATACTTTAGCCTTTTCACAACACTCTGTCAGTTGTCACCTCTTCTGACCCTTTTTGCTTGAACTGCACTGTCACTGTCTTCAAGTGTTCTTTTGTTTTCGTTATGTTGTGGCACAACTTGGTTATCTTCGTCTTCAGATTTCCTCTCTGACATTGTCCAGGGCTTACTCTTGTACCATCCTGTTCTGCATGGATGTGTTCTCCTTCCCTAGTTTGACCCTGTTCTGGTTTTATCTTGATTTTCACTTCTTCTTTTACCTGAACTTGTTTTTCTTTTCCTAACTGGTCCTGCTCAGGTCTTATTGCATTTTGGGTTTCTGTAGCCCGAACATGTTCTTCTAGACCTATCTGTCCCTCCTCAGACATATGTATTGTTGCACCCTCTTCTGTCTGAGTAGATTGTTCTCTCCTTATCTGTTCCTGCTCAGGTCCTCCAATAACTGTATCACCTCTTTCGTGAGCTGGTTCTTCTATGCCTGTCTGGTCCTTACTGGTCTCCTGTCTTTCTAGACGGATTTGGCTTCTTTTTTTCACACTTACTTCAGGTATGTCAACCACTGGTATCCAGTCATCCTGACTTGTGCTTGGTTGTTCTCGAGCAGCTATTTCAGGGTTTGTTATTCCAGATCCTTCAGCTGTACAACCTTCCGCAGCCGCAACTCCTTGTATATGTTGAGAATCTTCTATGTCAGGTGCTGGTACTCTCTTGGTATGGCTTGCATGAATCCAATTAGGTAAGCCTGCACATTTCACTGCTGTGTTGGTAACCAATATAACTTGCAGTGGTTTTCCCCACCTGGGTGCTAGACACGACTCTCGAGTATGTTCTTTCACCACCACCCAATCACCAGGATTCAGATTATGTACTTGACTCTGCTGCCTGGCAACTGCATCTTCTCCAACCTGGTGAGAGATAGAACGCACTAGGTCAGCCAGTTCTTTGCAATCATCCAATACTAAATCATTAGATATATTCAACAGTTTGTCTCCTGGTATACATGCCTGCCTCATTGCTCTTCCCATGAGTATTTCATGGGGACTCAACCCTGTATTGCTATCAGGAATACTTCTGAGTCCCATCAGAACAAGAGGTAAAGCGTCAGGCCGATCCAATGGGGTAGATGCACATATCTTTCCCAATCTTGATTTTATTGTGCCATTCAGTTGTTCTACCACTCCAGATGCCGCTAGGCGGTAAGTACAGTGCAGTTTTTGTTCAATTTTAAATGCTTCACAGATCAGTCGGATTACTTCATTATTAAAATGAGACCCTCTATCTGATGCCAAATTTACTGGAAAACCGAACCGAGGAATCCGTTCCCTCAACAAAAGTTTGGCAACTGTTATGCTGTCATTTCTTTGTGTAGGGTATGCCTCCACCCACCGTGAAAACAAAAAGACTATTACAAGACTGTATTTAAATCCTCTGCAAGGGGCAATTGAATAAAGTCAATCTGTAGTCTTATAAATGGGCCTTCTGCCTTTCTAATTGTTCCCATACAAACTACTGTCTTCTGTCCCGGATTCATCTGTTGACAAATTAAGCATCTCTGGCATAGACTCTCTGCTACACGCCTGAACTTTTTATTGAACCAATCTTGTCTAAAGAATCTGATCATGGCATCCCTGCCTATGTGAGTGTCTCCACGATACATTCTTGCCATTTGTGAGAGCATGCAGTCTGGCATTACTGGTCTGTGATCTGGGCAAATCCAGATATCATCTTCCAACCTCCTGTGACACCCAGCCTTTACCCATTCTTCCATTTCTTTCATGTCTGCCTCGTCCTGTAATTGCCTTACTTCTTCCCATGTCTCTAATCCTGAAAGTAGCATACGTTGGCAGCTAATTCCATTTGTTTCAATTTTCTTGTTCACTGCTATTTTATATTTGGCACAATGTTGGGCAACTTGGTCAGCAAACCTGTTACCAGCTGTCACATAGTCATTTCCTGACTGATGTGTGGCACACTTGACCACTGCCACTTCTTTTGGCAATTGTATTGCTTCGAGCAATTCTTTCACAAAATTTCCATTTTTGATTGGGGATCCTGAGGAAGTCAAGAAATCCCTCTGCATCCAAAGTTGGCCAAAATCTTGCACTACTCTGTAACCATATTGACTATCTGTATAAATGGTTACTTTCCAATTTTTCCCAATTTTGCATGCTTTAATCAAAGCCACCAATTCGGCTACTTGTGCAGATTTGACTCCTGGCAAATAGGATGCTTCAACTATTCCAGCTATACAGCATAAGCAGCACTCAGCCCTCCCTCCTCATAGCGCATACACGAGCCATCTATGAACAACTCATGTTCTGCATTTTTCAGGGGTTCTTCTTGTATGTCTGGACGGGGCTTGCTACAAAGTTCCGTCACATCCAGACAATTGTGTTCGACTTCATCCTTCACTTCTTCTCCATATGCGTCTGGTAATAAAGTGGCAGGGTTTAACACTGTACATCTGACTATTTCCATGTTCTCAGCACCTAAGATTATTCTCTCGTATTTCGACATTCGACTAGGAGTGAGATATTGAGTTTGAGTTCTTGTTAATAGAATCTCCACTGAATGCGGGACGTGCACTTTTACTGGATGTCCCATCACAATTGACTCACTTTGTTCTAGGCTTGTACAGGGGGCGGCTACTGCTTTTAAACAACCAGTTAAAGCTAACGCTACAGGGTCTAGAGTAGTGGAGAAATATGCCACCGGTCGTCGCATCAGACCATGTCTTTGAGTTAAAACCGAGAGTGCACAACTATTCCTCTCACAACAGAACAGTGCGAATTCCTTTGTATAATCCGGCATTCCTAATGCTGGGGCTTCACATAGACATTTTTGTAATTTCACAAATGCTTCCATTCTTTCATCATTCCATTCTATTAGGTCTTTTGTTCATTTCTTGGTCATTTGTAATAGGGGTTTGGCCAATAAGGAAAACCCAAGAATCCACTGCCTACAGTATCCTACAACTCCAATGAACATTCTGATTTCTCTCTGGGTTTGCGGCAATTTCATTTGTCTCTTTTATTCTATTCTTTCGGACGTCACTCTCCTTATTCCACGTTCTATTTGATGTCCAAGATATTTGACACTGGTTTGGCAAAACTGTAATTTTTCTGGGGACACTTTATGTTCACCTTCAGCCAAATGGTTCAATAAGGCAATTGAATCAGTAACACAGTCATCTCTTGTTTTGGATGCGACTAGTAAGTCGTCAATATACTGCTCAAATACTGACTCTCTGGGTAATACTAAGGTTTCTAGGCACTTTTTCAGTATCTGATTGAAAATTGAAGGACTTTCAGTGTACCCTTGAAGAACGCGATTCCAAACAAAAATACGATCCTCAAACTTAAATGAGAAAAAAGATACCTGCTGTCTGGGTGTAGTGGGATAGAGAAAAAGGCGTGGCATAGATCAATTACAGTGAACCATCCTGCCTTCCAGGGTATCTGGTACAGAATCACAGTTGGGTTGGGCACTACGGGGCAACAAGGCACAACCATTTTATTAATCTTTCTCAGGTCCTGAACAATCCTATATTTTCCGCTAGGTTTCTTTATGCCAATTATAGGTGAATTACAGAGACTGCTCATTATTTCTTCTAAAATGCCTTGTTTGATCATTTGATCTATTTCTTCTGCAGCACCTGCCTTAACTTCAGGACTCATCGTGTTTGGGTAATCTGCACCTTCCTCTACAGTTACTTTTACTGGGTCTATATTTGCCATTAATCCTACATCTTTTCCTGAAAAATCCCACACATTTGGATTTACTGTTGTTTTAACCTCATCTGGTAAGTCATCTTCAGTCATCATAGAATACATCTCATCTATCTCTGTACCTTGTTTAGCTAACATAAATTTATAGACTCCGTCTTCATCTGGGGTTTGAATTGCAACATCGTCCGGTGTGCAGAATATTGTGCAGTTCATTTTACACAGTAAATCTCTTCCTAATAAATTTACAGGACTGGAGTCACACACACTACGAATTTGTGCATTTCCCTAAAATTACCAATGCGTACCTCCATGGGTTCTGTAATAGGGGTCCTAATCTGTTTATTGGAAATGCCCACTACTTGGATCGCTTCTCCGAGAGGGGTAGGTTTGGAATGTCTGCTGTTCTCATAGTAGAACGGGTAGCACCAGTGTCCAATAAGAGAGTAATATTCTTTCCTTCTACTCTACCATCAACATATGGACCTGACTGATCTACCGGTAAGAATGCGCCAAGTACGCACTCCTTTTCCTCCCCTCTTAGGCACCGTCATTGGTTACTGTCATTGAAATAAGAGTCCTGTAAAAGAAATTGTGAGGTTACAGATTTTTTCTTACCACTTCCTGCTTGAAATCCAGTGTCCGCACTGTACTTGGACTGATTCACAAAATTTGGCATAGGGGCAGGTGGCAACTGACTGTAGATTTACAACCTGCTGCGGTTGATTCATTATCCCCTCATTCTGCGTCTGTGGATTTAAATTTTGATTTGGGCCATTATTGTTCTGTATAACGTTACACTCGTTTTTCCAATGCCCCAATTTTCCGCACCCATGACAAGGAAACTTTTTCTATGCTTCCTCTCTACTCATTCGTCCCTTCTGTTTACCCTCATTATTTTCATTTTGGCCTTGCCCTTTTCTTTGATTTCCTGTTTGGTTATTTAGTTGGAGTTCCTGCTGTTCTGCTAATTTTACTTGTGCTCACATTACTTTTTCTTCCAATTTCTTTCGTTTATTGTCAATCTCATCACTGCAATACTTTGCGTATTTGAGAATATCATCTATGGGCCTTGCTTGCCAGCACATGTGTTGCTGAATCATATCTCCTATTTCTGGTTTTAATCCTGTCACAAATCGGTACACAAATTGTCCCATGTCTTTATCTCCAATGTTCTCAAACTCACTATACTGCCTAAATACTTGCAGTAAGCGTTTCAAATAGGTATGTACAGACTCATTTCTGTCCTGGGTTGTTCTGTCTATTTTTACCCAATCTGTTTCTTTCGGAGGAATTTCCCCTTTCAAGAAAGTGTTCACCTGCAGATATTTCTTCATTACCTTTTCTGAAGGAGCTCCTGTTTTCTCATCTCTTGGGTATTCATCATTAGGCCAATCAACAGTAATCTTACACTCTGTCCATAAATCAGTAGGTACCACAATGTCAAACAGACCATCCAAATCCTTCAACAATACTTTAGAAACTTTCACAAATCTTTCAACTTGCCGATACCACTCAACTGGCTTCTCTCTTAACTTCGGAAAATCATTCGTAAAGGATAAAATATCCTGTCTAGTCCATGGTACAAGTACATATCCTCCTCCTGGTACCTCCCTCATAGAGCAAAAGGAGGGACGCGGAGCCAAGTTTTTTTTACACCTCCCTCATAGGACATAATCTTTCTACCTTTCCTGTTTCTTTCATTACAAATTCAGAAGTGGTTAGATTAGCACGTGCTTCTTCTCTTTTTTGTATCCATCTAGCTTTCCATTTGTCTAAATCACCCCATTTTTGTAAAATGGTCATCAACTCTAACCTGTAACTTTCTTGCAGACATATTCATATTTTCTAGGTCTTTATCACTGAATTCTGCTCTGTATGGTTTTTGTAATACTTTGGATTTGCTTATTTCAACTCCTATTTCAGAAGCTAAGTCTGTCAATTTCTCATGCAATATTTTTTTTTTTTAAAGATATTTTTAATTGACATTTAAACACTGAAAAAAAAGACAAGCGACATTCCCGCACAACTTCCCTCGCAGGGGGTACGCATAATAGTAGGGGAGGCCAAAGAGCGTAAAGGGCTTCCGAGTCTCCGACCGAACCAAGCAGCCAGCCACATATTAATGGAGGGGCCAAAACTAGGCCTGGGGTGCCAAATCCAGTAGAGGAGCTCACCTCCAGCTTGATAGCATGACCCTGCAGGCTCGGGCTATTGAGGGCGGTAATTTCACACCTAGCACATTCTGGCACCCCCCTCCACCTCTAGCTGCGTCAAAGGGAACCAAACTCAAAATAACAAGAACCCCCCACCCCGCAACCCCCCCTAACCCCCCCATCCCTCCCCCAGTGGTGGTGGCTTCCAGTCATACTTATGACAAACTCCTAGCCATATTCATACCTGGAACAAATGGAGGGCTCTAGTGGAGGGAGGACACACCGCCGCCGGTAACCCCTTAGAGAGAAAGCGAACCAGCGGTCCCCAGCAAAAAATGAAATTCTTAAAGGACCCCAAGAAGACGTCAGTCATCCTTTCCATGCTTAGCAACTTCCACAGTCTCGCATGCCACAAAGAGATCGCCGGGGCTTCCCTCCTCTTCCAGGCCGCCGCCAGAGTTATCTTAGCCGCCCCCATACAAAGCCAAATGATCTTTTTGTCTTCCCGCGTCTGGTGCTCAAGAAGGGGATCCCGAAGGCCCAGCAGCACGTACGCCAAGGAATCCGCGATCGGATATCCCAAGATCTCCCTAACATGGGACAGTATCTCCTCCCAATAGGGCCGGATGATTGGGCAGTCCCACTAGATATGGCGGAAGTCCCCCAAGAGACCACAGCCCCTCCAACATCGGTCAGAAGTGGTAGGGAAGATGCGGTGTAATTTGGCGGGCGAGAGGTACCAGTCCATCATGGTCTTGAGATGTGCCTCGCGGAGTTCCACCGAGCGATTGTGTTTGGTCAAATCTCTCCACAAGTGGGACCACTCTTCCTCTGTGATGGCACGTCCCAAGATGTCCTCCCATAGGCCCATGTAGTGCGGCCTCGGGGAGAGGGCGGTAGCCAAGAGGTGGCCATAAATAAAGGAGATGGCCCCACGCATCGTCGAGGTGCGGGAAAGAAAGGCCTCAAAGGGGGTGGGCGGCCGTGTCGCCGCTTCTCGAACCGACGGGAGAGGGCCCAGTGCAACAGTTGTGTGTGGCGGAACTGTTCCGTCCGAGGAACCCCATAATCCCGGCCACAGTTGGTAAACGTGAGTGGGTCAGAGCCATGGAACAGATGCGTGAGAGCGAGACAGCCCCCCTCTCGCCAAGCATCAAAAGGTCCCTCTTGCATTGCAGGCGGAAAGGCCGGATTGAAATGTATGGGAGTAAAAGTCGACGGAAACATAGTCCAACGCTCGACCCCAGAAACAGAGTCCCAAACCTTAAGTGTAGTGCCGGTAGGCGTGCTGATGTATGCATTCTTGGGTCTATCCCCCTTAGGCTTCCATACTAAATCCCATATTGTGTGTCCCGTCACATTTCTGTCCATGTGAAGCCAGTGTTTCTCCGAGAGTGGTTGGGACCATTCCACCAATATCCGCAGTTGTGCTGCCTTATAGTAAAGGAGCGGGTCCGGGAGGCTCACACCACCCTCCCCCCGAGGGCGCCGGAGAGTGGCAAAGGAAAATCTAGCCCGTCCCCCCTGCCATACGAAACGGAGCATAAGCGTCTTTATGTGGCGGAAGAAGTCACTGTCCATGACAATAGGGAGCGCCTGGAATAAATATAAAAGCTTCGGGAGGAGCGTCATTTTAATCGCCTGTATCCTACCTAGCCAGGAGATAAACAGCGGTTTCCAGCGGTTTAAATCAGCTTGGATCGTAGCCAGCAAAGGGGGGGAATTAGCAGAATACAGTTTCCCCACCGTGGGAGTCAAATGCACCCCCAGGTACAGTAAGGAGGAATGAGTCCACGACAGGGGCGACAGCGGTTGGAGGCGCTCCACCTCTACTGACAAAAGCGTGAGGTTAAGGATATAAGATTTGTCATAATTCACCTTAAAGCCCGCCACCGCCTCAAAGGTCGCCAGGGCCATCTGCACGTGGGGAAGGGAGTGCACAGGGTCCGCAAGCGAGAGCAAGATGTCGTCAGCAAACAGGGAGATCTTATGTTGCTCGCCTGTAAAGGGCAAACCTCGTATGTCCGGGTTTCCCCTGATCGCCAGCACCAGGGGTTCGATACTCAGCGCAAACAGCAAGGGGGAAAGAGGGCACCCCTGCGGCGTGCCCCGTGTGTGCGGAAAAAAGGATGATAAGTAGCCATTAACCGCGACCCTCGAACGGGGGCCGCTATAATTGGCCTTGAGCATGGTCAGGAATCGATCCGAGAACCCAAACGCAGCAAGGGTACGGAAGAGGAACTGCCAGTCCACCCGGTCAAAGGCCTTTTCAGCATCTAGGCCGATCAATACCGCTGGGATGTTGAAGCGATTGGCCTTCTCAATGAGGTGGATCACCCTCCTAGTGTTATCATGGGTTTGACGCCCCTTGATAAACCCCGATTGATCCGGGTGGATAAGAGCCGGCATGAGATCTTGCAGGCGGGAGGCGAGAATGGAAGAGTAAAGTTTGGCATCAATATTGAGCAAAGCAATCGGCCTGTACGACGAACATACAGTGGGGTCTTTACCGGGTTTGGGGATGACCGAGATGACCGCCTCCGCCATAGAAGCCGAGGAAGCCCCCGACTCGGCCATAGCGTTGAACAACTGAACCAAGAAACCACTAATATCAGCGGCAAAGGTCTGGTAGAAAAGAGCCGTGAATCCGTCCGCACCCGGGGCCTTGTGAGGCTTCAGGGACCTGATGGCCCGCAGCACCTCCTCGCTAGAGATAGGGGCAGAAAGCAAGTCATTCCAGGCCCCAGACACCTGAGGGAGCGGGAGCACGTCCAGATATTCCCTCTGGGCACTGGGGTCCAGGGACTCCCCCGCGTACAACGTCGCATAGAACTCCCCGAAGCGCTCAGCCTTAGCAGCATCACAATGCTGCAACGAGCCGGTTGCATCCTGGACGCCTCCTATGTAATCTCTCTCGCGCTTACGGCGCAGTTGGCGGGCCAAATGCCTCCCCACCTTGTTCCCCTGAGCGTAGGAGAGCTGACGGAGCTTCAGGAGGGTGAACTCCGACCGATTGTTATAATGAGCCCGGAGTTTGCCCCGAAGAGCAGTCAGAGGTCGCAACGTCTGCCTAGAAGGTTGGGCCTTATGCGCTTGTTCCCGCACCGCGAGTTCCGCCTCCAACGCCTCGCGCTCCGACCTCCTCAATCTATTAAGAGCCGCGTTAATGGCCAAGCAACAACCCCGTATTGAAGCCTTAAAGGCATCCCAGGTAGTAAAAACCGAGGTGTCCTGTACCGGGTTAAGCTAAAAAAAACTCCTGTATCGCCTTACGGAGCGCCTTGCAGGAGGGGTCGTCTCTCACCAGTGACGCCGGAAAGTACCACCGGCGCGGAGCGTTCCCCTCCGGCGCCCACTGGAGGCCCAGCGCAAACAAGCTGTGATCAGAGATAGCAAGAGGAAAAATCTTGGCCTCTCTCAGGGACCCCCGTAGGGACTGACAAAAATACGAGTGATGCACGTGGGAGAAAAAAGTGTAGTCCCGGGAAAAGGGGTATAGGGAGCGCCATCCGTCTAGCAAATCCAGCTCTTCAAACTGCCTACGCGTTTCGTCGGAGAATACCCCTGCCTCCGTTCTCCGGCGGTGAGAGCAGTCCAACTCCCGATCCCACACCAAGTTGAAATCTCCCAGCACGAAAAGTGCCCCCTCCGCAAAATCCTCTACGGATCGCAGAAGATCCAGGAGGAACCTATTTTGCCCCACATTGGGAGCATACAGCACGAGGAATGAGCAAGTCCTACCGAGGGGCACCCCCTTGACAAGAAGCCACCTACCCTCCCGGTCGCTCCGAACTCCCAAGGGTTGGAAGTGAAGCGTCAAGCGGAACATCAGGGCTACTCCCCGCTGCTTGGAAGCCGCCGAGGACCTATAAATAAGGGGAAATTGCTTATGCTTCAACCGGGCTTCGTCCCGCCGAGCCAGGTGGGTCTCCTGGAGACCAACCACATCTAGGTGGTGATCCACGATATACTTCCAGACCTTTTGGCGTTTCTGGGGAGAGTTCAACCCCTTCACATTCCAAGTTCCTAGGGTAACAGGCATTCCTCACACATCCCAACTCCCAGCTCTCCCAGAACCTCTCTGTACAAAGGAAAGTCCGCGCTCCATATACCACCCCTGCCCTTAAACGCCTCCTCCAAAGCAGGCCAGCAGCTCACCTCAGGACCACAACCCCCAGACCATCCCCAGCGACATCCCTGGCTCGTGCCCCAAGAAGACCCAAAGCCTAAGCGGCATCGCATGCCACAGCAGACTCCCCGCTCCCCCCACCGCCTCGAATACAGGCCCCTGCGAAGCCGAGCTTGACTCCCACCCCTCACCACAGGACATCTCCCCTCTACCCTCCCCAGACCCTCGCTGAGTGAGACCCGCAGATCCGCCTTTCAAGCAACGTGTGGCCACCACCACTGACCCACCCCCATTCCTCCCCCACCCCCCCGCAGCCCCTCCCTCGTCCCCCAAGAGCCCCCCGCCCAATACTCAAACAGAAACCAAATGCAAAAAATAGAAAAAACAACCAACCCCAACATAACAATTGCAACAACACAAACAGTGCAACCAAGAGGGCTGATGATGAGACCCTCAGAGAACGATGTCCAAGGAAACAGTCAGTGTCCCAGTCGCTCACCGGCTCGGGGCGTCTTCCCCAAAAGTACATAGTTACCCACGGTACCTGAACGGAAGGGGGGGGCGTCCCTCCGCCGCCAAACAGCCTTCCCTCTACCTTCAGGCAGCTGACGAGCTGTCCCGCGGCGATACCACCATTGCAGTCACTACGGAGGCCACCGCTCCATTCCATTCCTGCTGACTGGTCGCAGTATCCGGCCCATTCTGCACCGCCTGCCTTCCCACTCTGTGCCAGGAGGAAGAGGGCCGTCGACGCCGCGACGGCGAGCGCCCAGCTCCCAGAGAGGGCGCAGCGTCCTCCAACCCCAGAAGGTCCCTGGCCGCCTGCAGTGATCGAAGTTGGACCAGCCTGTTCTGCCATTGAAAGATGAGGCGAAAGGGATGACCCCAGGACTACGCCACATTCTGGTCGCGTAGGAACGTCGTCACAGGTCGAAACTCGCGTCGCTTCTGCAGCGTAGAAGCCGCCAGATCCTGGAAGAGTTGAGGATGGTGATCCCTGAAGAGTAAGTTAGCGATACTCCTCGCCTTTCGAAGAATACGTTCCTTGAGCTGGAAGTCATTGAAGCAAACCAAGATGTCTGGCGGGGGGACCCTGAACCCCTCGGCAGTCCCACTCTGTGGACCCTATCCATCTTGACCTCGTGGAGGTCATCGTCGCCAAGGATCTGCAAGAAGAGAGCTTCCACATAGCCCCGTAGGTCTCCCGCCTCGCCTTCCCAGGGCACCGCTCGGATACGGATGTTGTTCCGACGAGACCGGTTTTCCAGGTCCTCCGCATGCACTTGAAGAGCCATGTTCTGCTCCGTTAGTCGAAGCACCTCCTGTTGGAGCTGGTGGACGTCGCCCGCCAGGCCCAGATCATGCTCCTCCAACGTTGCCACCCGCTCGCCAATGCCGTCCACATCTCTTCTCATCTCTCTAAGATCCGAGGCGAGCTGGGAGCGGAGGTTCGAAATATCCTCTTTGATGGCAGAGAAGAGCTCCAGCATAAAGGCCTTAGTGGCGGGTGCATCCTCGTCCCTCTGCTGGGAGGAAGCGCTGGTACCCGCGGGCATCGTCGGTGGTGTGCCTCGTGGAGGCCCTTCTTTGCTCGTTTTGCCCTTGCGGGGCCCAGTCGACATCGTGTGCGATAGGTCGGGCGTATGATATGCAAGACCGGGGGCAGACCGCTCTCCCCTCGACCCGACTTCCCCACGGTGGGCAGACCCTCCACTACTTCTCCACCGGTGCCAACACAAGACTGGGGCCCCGAGTCAAGGGCTCCTCGCCACACCGTACGGCAAGCCCACCTCTGCTGAAGCGCACGACCTCCTCCTCTCCTCCACACCCCGCCGGCTAGGTCAGCTTCCGCACCTCCACTGTATGGCACCCCAGAGTTCCCGGTCTCGCAGTCCCCAAATGCCAAGGCAGTCGGTAGGTGACGTCCGTAGTCGCAGCCAAGGCAGGGAATGCGCGTCCCACCAACCGCGCTCAGGCCCACAGCTGCGCAGGCTGCAGACCTCTCCTCTCTGCTAGTTGCAGCAGCAGCGATGCCCCACTCGCAGCCCCCCAGTGCCCTCGGCCCCAGCGATAGTCCAACGGGGGGGTAGAAGGAGCTCACCGGCATGTGGTAGCAGCGGCTCAATGGACGAAGCAGGCCTCACTTCAACGAGGGTCGCTCAGGCCCGCGCGCTGCACAAGGGGGTGCTCCCCACCGCAGGTCCCCCGCCGGCTCACCATCGCGAGCGGATCCCCCTCGGGCCTCTAAGTTCCCAGGGCCGGGGGCACTCCCCTCCGCTAGCTCTCCACAGGACCGGATGATCTACAGACCGGATGGTCCACCGCCACTCCTCCAACATCGGCCTCCGTCGCTCTCTGGGCCTCACCACAGGCCCTCGCAGGCGTGTCCTCCCTTCGGCGAGGCCGCCACCGGCCGCCGGCGCGCACCCCTCACGACGCCGACCCCGCAGCAAGGTCAACCGGGCACTCCACTCCGGCCGGGCCGCCGGTCGATGCTCTGCAAGGCTCGGTGTACTGGTGCGAGAGTTAGCTCCGTAGCGGGAGCGCGGCAAAGGGCCCCGCCCCCAGCCGCGTCCTCACGCAAGGCTCCCGGTCTCGGCTGCCGGCCGCTCCATAGGCCCCAATGCCGCCAGTGGATCCGTCTCGGCCCCTCAGGTCGCAAAGAACGCCAAAGCTCCTCCAAAGCCTTCGGAGGACAAGCGCCAGCTCCGGGTGTCAGTCGGAAGGGCCAAGGGAAGGCGCAACACAAGGTCAAACAGGTACGGCGGCGGAGGGACAGAAAACACGTCCTTCTCCGTCGCCATCTTGGACACGCCCCCCGTATCTATATTTTTAGTGACCGGGATAGGAAGTGATTTTCTCAGATTAGTGATTCGAGCCCAGTCTGCAGGATCCATCTCATGCAATATTTTTGTATTTCGGGTGATACTTCTGCAGATAAACAATAATTCTTCTTCATTGTAAGTGTTCAACCTGTCTAACCCTACATTCCCAGCTATAATGGTGATCCTAAGACCGGAGCACTAGGAGTAGCTCAGCTCTGTTCCTCTCGGTAAGGAGGAGGGTTTTTCATTAAAATATCCTCCAAGAAATCATCTTCTGTTTCTCCACTACCTGTCATCGTTAAATGATTGGTCTTCTCTGTGCATTTACATTCTGAATGTCCCTCAGACATTAGTACAGGATATAATCCTTCAGCTACCATCGCTTATCTCCACTGTTTCATCTGACTATCTCGAGTTTAACGCTTCAACCTGGGATAATATCCACTAAGGTTCCTGCTACTTCTGGATCTGTCGCACTCAAATGCTTCAGTCTCCCATTCCTCTAAAGCTTCATATTGGGTTAATCATGGTCGGGGCTCTAATTCATTTATTTTTAATCTCAGGTTATGCAGAATCCTCCCATTAAATGTACCATGTTCTGGGAAAGCTAGCACTCCATCTTCTTTTGTACATTCCATCCAATTTTCCAACCATATACACATATGATAGCCTCGCTCCATCATCATGTATGATGCAGGCGTTTTCGGGGGAGGAATAAGAAATCCCTCTCTAGTCTTAACAGGTTTATCCTTTTTTAAAGAATTTTGAATTTTCTGCATAAACGTAATCTTTCTCTTTTCTTCGTACATTTTTGGTATCGATCTTTTTATCTATTGTTCTCAGGCAAAACCTCAATACCTTCTATCAGGTCAATTCCCTATCAATGTTGAATCGTGTTTCCACATACAAATCCCACTGTCTATTATTATTGTAGAGTCTATTCTGCTAGCCAATCAAATCTTTGCTTTTACTCTACTGTCAAACCAATACTAGAGCGGCTTTTATTCCTTTAACCAATCAGATTCTATTTTACACTATGCGCTTAGCCAATACTAGCGCGGCTTTCCAGCAACGTCAGTATCACTCTTTACTACTGACCCCTCCTTTACAATTTCACATCAGTCACATGCCCGCTGTTCCAATCAATCCCAGTGCGGCTCTTTGTGATGTCAGTGTAGCACCCTCGACTGACCCCTCCTTTGCAAGGTAACAGGAAACGTATTTTCTTTTCAATTTTTCATACAAATTCATTAGATGACAACGTAAAAACATTTGCTACTCTGTTTGCTTAACTTAAATCAGAAAATCAATTCACATTTACTGCAAGTAAACTATTCCGCTTACTCTTCACACACTACGAGTAAAACCCTTCCGCTTACTCTTCAATCAAGCACCGATGAACCTGCTACACCTTCGGTACTACCCTTTCTAGGTGATATAGGACCAAAGTTTCACCAGCGAACTTCTTTGCTACCAATCACTCTCACTTTTTTACTGAAATAGTCCCTAATTCAACACTGTCAGACTTGCATAGCCCTTCAGTGCTATCTTCTGCAAACGAGCAACCTCACTGCAGTGTGGTTTCCATTCACCACCCGCTATTCAATATTCCCGGGAATTTCCAGACAACATAAAACAAGTACAAACGGGTAAGTTAATACATAATCAATAATTCGAATTCGACTTTTCACCTAACTAGCTAATAAATTAAACCATAGCTCTGCTACCAAGAAAAACGGATCCAGCGGGTTACCAACCTCAGGCACTCATTTACTATACATCCACTTGGGCCCATAAACACATTCATTCATGTAGGCTAGTAAATACCGCTGGGGTAAATTTATTATGCTAATACCTGTAAGATGAATTTGATCTGTTTATCTCTTACTGAACCTCTTGATCCAATGTATTTTCCTCTGGTCAATGGACCATTTAGTTAGCTGAATAGGTGAAACATTACATATAATAACCTTTATTAAATAACCACTTACTCGGGAGAGTTTAAAATGTTTATCTAATAAAATTGAAAATACAATTGTTTCTTATCATGTCTAACTGGAGGCAATTTCCCTTTAATCTCATTGCTGTTTTTCACAGACCGACTAATCTTTTCCACCCCATTTTTTCCCTCATTTACGACACCGACCATAGTTTTGTCAGATCTAAGCTCGTTGGAAGACATTTGGGATAACTCAATGCTCTTGACAATGGAGATTGTTTCTTCAAGAGAGGGATTTTTTTAAGTTAATAACTTCTGTTGAACTTTTTTATCCCTACATCGTACAACAATTTGGTCCCTGATGAGTTGAGACATAACATTTTCAAACTCACATTCAGAAGCCAAAATACGTAACGTAGCAACATATGACACAATGCTTTCAGAAGCTTGTTGTTCCCTCGTGAAAAACTTGTGCCTAGCTACCACCAAACTCTTCTCAACGTCAAATTCTTTTTCTAACATTTGTATTGCTTGATCAAAATCATTTAGCGGTTCATTACCCTCTGCTACTTCAGGTAAAGGTAAATGTTCTAACACAGCCTGACCCTCAAAACCCAAGTTGTGTTCAAGGATAAATCTCTTAAGTTCAGCACTGAACCTAAGGCCACCAATAGCTCCTAAATATTTCGTAAATGCCCTGTACCATACTTTCCACTCTACTGGTGGGTCTCCCGGAAGCTGTAGGAAAGGAGAAGGTGCTTGTACATTCTGCATGATGAAATGCAATGAAAAACAACTTACATAAAATGCTATGAAAAACAACTTACAAGACCTTGAGGTAAAACAACCAGTATTCACCCTTTCCCAACAAATGTTCTCTTTTTTTCTAATAAATAATTATTTTTTTATTTTTATTTTTTTAAATATTGATCTCAAATGTTGTCAATTTGCTCCTGAATAAAATGAATTGGTGAAATTGCACTTGCAATGAATAAGTAATAGTATTAAAAGTCACCGTTCAACCAAGTACACTAAATGAGTCCTTCACCTCTATATAGAGATCCACAAGATGGCGCTTGAATGTTATGAATGTATTGCCAGAAAATAGAAGAAGGTTGCCCCGATGAACACATTAACAAGAAATACGTCGTGCAGAGCGATGCAAGAGTACCTTGACACACACGAAATATCTAGCAGTCCCCTTCCGTTTGCGGATGTCTTGCTGGGTAACACAGCAATCACAGTACGATGATTGTTCTGTGCACGCTGACCTCACTACCGGAGGACGTTACAGCGTGAGGGGAATGAAAGCACACTGACCTCACAGCTAGAATGCAGAAGCAGGAAGAATACTTGTTGAACGTGACAGCGTCACCACCGATACGCACTCCACGTCATCATTTCGCCAGCCGGCATGGAGGAGTAAAGACCAACGGCTTCCTCGAATATCGTGCACCTCTCGAAGCAATTCACCGACCAGACAAGCAGCAGGATGCAGAAAGCGGACCCAATGCCGAAGGTAGGATGGAACTCCGTAGAATGTTGTGATTCGAAGTAAATAGATATGCTGGTTGATGCTGTTCAGTCTTGTTCAAGAATCCTCTCGTGCGGGAGTGAAAAAACAAATTTGACTGACTTCAGACCATGTCAGTGATAGCCGAGACACAGTGTCCCATCGGCAACGAGAATCCCAGTGCACTTCAGGGAGATTCTCATAATATTTGAGCAGTAGACAATTCTTTACAAAAAACAAAAACATTTGAAAAACGAATCTTAAGTAGAAAGATTATGCACACGTGGGTGTAGAGATGAGCAGTAAACCAATTGCGTCGCCATTTGAAGTGACCACCAATACAACTTGTAAATGGAGAAGTCGTCTTTATTACTGCTCATCAACGACAGCTTCCAGGGAATGAATACAAACATCACTGGAGGCTCCAAGCATGAACATTCCAAAACCAAGGAGGTGGCAGAACATTCAGTATGTCAATACAGAACAACTATGGATACTACAGGAAGACCTAGAAGAAGCAGAAGAGTGTTGCAAAGCTAGGTAAAACTGTGGTTCACACTCAATATGTCTCCTGGAATGGCACATGCAGAGAACATCCTAGGTCAAACCGTAATGCCTGCTCCCCCTGCAGTTAGCTGCTCTGTGCCATGTATGTATTTAAAACTTCGGAGACTATGAAGGGTTTGCAGATGTATCTATGAAGTTTATCAAAGTCAATAGGTAGTGGCTTATTTACTGTGAAAACCCTCAGTCAAAGCTAACAAGTGTAGGCCTGATTAGTGGAGGAAATAAAAATTAGATTCTTGCTTTTTTGGAATTATTTACTAATATGTATGTATATATATATATATATATATATATATATATATATATATATATATATATATATATATATATATATATATATATATATATATATATATATATATATATATATATATATATATATATATATATATATATATATATATATATATATATATATATGCAAAAAGGAAGCAGAGAACTCCGGGTAGTTCTCAAGTTTAGGTGGAAAGCAGCTCATGTATGGAGGACTCTCAACACCAGCGACACTCTAGATCTGCTCACCTCAAATGTCTGTTTTTCTATCAAAATCTTTAAGCATAGGATTAGCTCAGTGCCATCCACGCCGAGATAGAAAAGAACAAAGTCTTTTGCCATTTGTACAGCAAAGTCTTTAAGCATAGGACTAGCACAGTGCTGTCCTTGCCGAGCTGTAAAATGACAAAAGCCAATTACCACTCCAGGCACAGTATTACAGCTTTGAATTGGTAAAATGCCAATTAAGCCAACCTGAAATGAGTAAAAGCAACCCCTGACACAGTGTTTCGCTCTAATTAGAGCTCTTCAGAGAGGTATAGCTTTGTCCAGACACAAGGGAGCACCCAGTATAAGTCAAAGAAATACCCTTTCAGGCATAGAGGGACGAATAAATTATGCAAAAAGGAAGCAGAGAACTCTGGGTAGTTCTCAAGTTTAGGTGGAAAGCAGCTCCTGTATGGAGCACTCTCAACACCAGCGACACTCTAGATCTGCTCACCTCAAATGTCTGTTTTTCTATCAAAATCTTTAAGCATAGGATTAGCTCAGTGCCATCCACGCCGAGATAGAAAAGAACAAAGTCTTTTGCCATTTGTACAGCAAAGTCTTTAAGCATAGGACTAGCACAGTGCTGTCCTTGCCGAGCTGTAAAATGACAAAAGCCAATTACCACTCCAGGCACAGTATTACAGCTTTGAATTGGTAAAATACCAATTAAGCCAACCTGAAATGAGTAAAAGCAACCCCTGACACAGTGTTTCGCTCTAATTAGAGCTCTTCAGAGAGGTATAGCTTTGTCCAGACACAAGGGAGCACCCAGTATAAGTCAAAGAAATACCCTTTGAGGCATAGAGTGACGAATAAATTATGCAAAAAGGAAGCAGAGAACTCTGGGTAGTTCTCAAGTTTAGGTGGAAAGCAGCTCCTGTATAGGTTTCAGGGGCGTTCTAGTTAGCTGGACTTTTCACTCGTACAAAACCATTGAAATTCCCCCGTTATAGTTATAGTCATTGGAGATGTCATCAGTGATGTCATGAGTGATGTCACTGAGCATGTCATGAGTGATGTAATATGTGACGTCATCAGCAGTGGATTGCGGTCGCGCGAGTTATAGTTAGCTGAACTTAGCTGAATATATATATATATATATATATATATATATATATATATATATATATATATATATATATATATATATATATAGATAGATATAGATATATATATATATATATATATATATATAAATCTTTTAAACATTATAATCACATGACAGCACTTTTTGCACAAATGTATATTTTAGTATTGCACTTGCAGATTGATAAGCACAAAATCACTTTAATCCATGCAGGACTACATATCCCAGATATTCTGCTTTGAAACAGGAAATGCAACAGCTTAAAGAAATAAAAGAAGTCCTGATTGTAAGTGCTGGCTATCCCGAGATCAAGGTCTCAGGAGGAGACCAAAAAGTGTTGGGCATTGTACCCATTCCGAGCGCGAAATAAATCAATTTGCAGTAAGGAACCCATGAGTGCGTTCTTCTGCGTATGCTGCGAAAATTTGAAGTGGATATTAACCAACGTGATCCTGCCGACAGACACGCACCACCAGTAAATTAAGCCCACACCGTCATCAAGGGATCGAAAACGGAGGATATATATATATATATATATATATATATATATATATACATATATATATATATATATATATATATATATAGATTCACTGAAAAAACCATAGGTTTCACACATGTTATAGTTAGCTGGACATTTTACTGATAAAAAACCATTGAAATTCCCCCGTTATAGTTAGTGCAGGCAACTATAACTCACGCGACCGCAATCCTCTGCTGATGCTAATACTGTATTTAGACACTTATTTGCCCATGTCTTCTTCCATTAAATTTTAGCTATACATATATTACAAATATTTTTTTTTCATAAAGACACATATGTCATCAGCAGAGGATTGCGGTCGCGTGAGTTATAGTTGCCTGCACTAACTATAACGGGGGAATTTCAATGGTTTTTTATCAGTAAAATGTCCAGCTAACTATAACATGTGTGAAACCTATGGTTTTTTCATTGAATTTGCAAGGTTTTTTAAATGCTAATTCCTAACTATAACGTGTGTGAAACCTATGGTTTTTTCAGTGAATTTGTACGGTTTTTTAAATGCTAAGTTACTTTACGCCATTCGTGGCGTGCGCGCCCACTTAACGCAGTTAGTGCCGTGCACGCACGGTGGGCACGCGGTGCGCTACGCGCACCGCGTGCCCACGTTACGCTAGATGGGCCATGTACGCACGATGCGCTTCGCGCACCGTGCGCACATGGAGGACATATTATGCGCTTCGTTGTGAAAGGTAATCTATTATACTTTCAGTGTCTACATATGCCATGCACAAATGGTGCACTTCGGGCACCATTTGCACACGGGGAGGGGAGAGTATGGATCATTTTTTTTTTTTATAAAATTTTTACCGTACGCGTACGGTAAGCGTAATCGGCGATTTTTTCAAAAAAAATAAAATTGACTTTTTGGCCTTGGGGGATCTTTGGGGACACCTTCATCAAGGCTAGGTGGTTAGGAGCTGTCTAAACAGCCCCTTTACATGTTTTTTGCCTTTCTTTTTCCACCCCCCCTCAGAGTGCGAGAGAGAAAATGGCGGCCGCCGTTTCCTGGTTTCGACCGATTCGAATGTTTACTAAGATCTAACAGCCAATCAGATTCGCGCTCACGCACGGCACCATACGCGTACGGTAAGCTTACCGTAAGCGCACGGTGAGCGCACCGTAAGCTGCCACAGATATATATATTGATTTAAATGCTATTTTCTCAGGAACTACTGAACAGATTTACACCAGACCTACAAAAGGCACTTCCTTGACCTGAGGACTACCTCTCTGCCAAATTTCAAGTAACTCTGTTCAGCCGTTCGGGCTGTAGCTGTGTCTAAAGGTCCTATGGAAAAATGCATGGGAAAAACGTGTTTTGGGACCCCCCTTTTTTCTCAGCCCCCGCTTGACGAATCCCCCCGAGACTTTCAGGGTAGGAGCGGGGCGTAGCGCCCCACCTATTTTGAAAATTTCGCGAGGATTCGTCGACCGGCGCCAAAGTTATTCCAAATTGAATGTTGCGGTTTTCCTATGGAAACAGGGTCCTAACTATAACTACCTACTGGCGACCGCCAGTAGGTAATATATATATATGTATATATAATACATAGATGGATATATATAGGGGAAAGTGTGTTTATTAAAGTCTATACTAAATTATGTAGAAAATGTTGTATTAGGCAATCATTCTAAAATGTGCCTTAGTTAGGTCGAAAAGCCTTTTTCCTCTCGACTCATGCTCATAGCTTAATAAACATTTATTCAGAACACTTGGCCATCTTCAGCAACTTGCTTAAGAATGTGCAGACTTCAAACTTGTTTTTCTTTAGCTTGATCACACCATATTAGATCACCTACCTAAATATAATGAGCTTTGTTGTGACTGCTTGAATAAATAATGATTTAGATATATTTTATGAATACTTCACAGAATAATATTGCTTGTTTGCCCCATCATATCCGATTTGCTTTGTATTCACAATGGACATAGAGTGCATCTTTTAGCTTAGGTAAGAAGGTTCTCATGAGAACTTTCCTCCATGTAACAAAGTCCTGAAACAGTGTTTTACACTATATGGGCATGAATGTTTACAGTAGGAATCGGGAGAAGATGCACCGGAAGTTGCCGACACCATCGGATGAGCGGTTTCCATTGGACGAGAGGAGCCAATGTCTAATACGTTTTGATACATTATTGTGTGATTTCATATTAATGAGTGTTCCTAACTAGTTAGGAAAGACGCTCTGAAACTGTAATCCAGATCTCATTGTCCCTGCCTTGCGACTCTTCTACTGGAGAGTTGGTCTTTTACTTCTGTTGCGACAGCTACAGCTTTATTCTTCTTTGTCCAAAGACCCTTTTCTGATCAATGCTACTGCAAAGATCATTCTATTATTGACGGTTGCTATTGCCACTGTAGGGAGCTTTCCTGTGTTTCCAGAACAACTCTTTATGGGTAGTTCATCTTACATTCTGAATCTTGCTCTTTTCCGAAAAGAACTCTTCATGGCTTCCATTTAGAGTAGCTTAGGTTCCTTAGCTAGCTTCAGGGCCGGACTGGCCGAAGCGGGCACCAGGCATTTCCCCAGTGGGCCACCAGGGTTGGGGCCAGTTTTGGGCTCCTGGGGGGCATTTTTGTTACTGGGGGCCTGCAATATCGGCCTCCAGTAACAAAATTGGCCGAAACAGCCCTGGCAAACAGCTCGGCCTCACCCCCGGGGGCCGGCTAAGCTGTTTGCCAGGGCCGGTTTCAGTTCCCAGCCCGGCCCTGGCTGGCTTAGTGACAATTTTCCTTTATGGAACACTTTATATTGATTTATGCTGTCAGTAATAAATCTTTTATTGATATTTCTGTAAACCAACAAATCTGAATGAAAATGACCAAACAATACTCATCTTTTAAGATAAATAAATGTGTTGAATCTTCATCAACCTCTCATCATTAATTGAATATTAATTATCTGATTGTTGATGATATATGCATAGTTTATGTCTTCATTCTCGCTCCATTCTAATATGGTGGCAAAGGTCCATTGACCTTTCAAGAGCCTTCAGAAATTCACAAAGGACGAAATCTGCATGTTGGATGTTTAGTCTTGAATACCATTCTTGGCTACTCCTCAGGCTCCTGCAGTTTATGGTAGCAGAGGTTGGTACACACCCTGAATGGAGCATTACAAATGTACCAAAGCTATATTAAAATTACCCCTGATTCCAGTTTCCAGTTCGGTTGCGGTTTGGCTGGTGCTGTTTTGACAGTGTGAGTATCAATAAGGTGAATATGTTGCAGTTGTGAGTATAGTGGTTGTATGTGTTTTTCTTTTAAAGTTGTATGAGTGAGTAATGAGAAATATTGAAAAGTTGTCAAAGAACAGACGTTGATTTTCAAGCTCATAAAAGTCGAATGATCATGGGATAATTCAACTTGTTTGCAGTTGAAATTGATGTGTAGTGTGAGGTACCATCACTTCCAGTGATAGCATTAGGGACAAGCTGTTGTGTTTGATTAATCTCTGTTAATGTTAGTGGAACCTTATTGTGCAAATGGGTAAAGCTGCATTAATTTGTGTGGATTTTCGCTGGTTGGGAAGTCATTTGCGAGTGTAGTCTATTCTTGAGTGGTTGTGATACTTACATTTTCCTTAGAAGAGCAAACAAGAAGTTATTTAGGAGTTTATTTGAAAGATTGTGTGAGTGTGAAAATAATTGTAGAGGAGGGTGAGCTGCTACAAGGATTGAGTTTTACGTTATAGTGTTTCGCGCTGGCATTGGACGGTTGGTTTAATATCATGCTGCCATTGGCTAGTAGGCTTTCTGTGCCCTGATGTGATTAGACATTATTGATTTGAGTTCTTGATTTGGATTTGATAAAGAATTGCATGAAATTTGAAGCTGTAATTTCTTTGATGAACGAAATTTGACGTACATACGGCACAGAATCAAAACATTTGGCTTTGTGTGACAGTTTGAAAATTTGACTGTTATTATGAAATGTTTTAAGGATTTTAAGAAATTTGTCAGGGGAGATGTCACTATTCCTGTGTGAATAGGTGAGGAACCACCTCCTCATGGTACTCCGGCATACATTATTATGATTACCGAGCATGGATTAAATTGATGTCTATGCCTAAAACAATGGGAGAGGATTACGGAAAATGAGGGTTTGTATTGATACTGATCCAATTGCACCTTGAGTGGTTCTTACTGCACCACCCCAAATTGAGAGATGACCAGAAGTCTTAATGACACTTGTTGGAAATGTACCGACAACCCAAAATCCACAGATAATTCTGTGGAAACCTCCACAAAATGTGCAAGCTCTAGTAGATGGAGGAGAAACCCTAGTCTTTATGACTCCCTTAACTTCAAATTACTTAATTGCAAATGAAGATGGAGGGTTACCTGCATGGCATGAAGTAATTACGAGGGAGAGAAGGGCAGAAGTCACAGAGTCCCCAAAAGAAATAAAGACAAGAAAAAACAAACCATTGGCTATTCCTACATTAAAAATAGAAAGGGAAATAATAATCAATGGTTGTCTGGAGTTTGATGACCAAGATCAGTACCAGAGACATGAGTTAAGCTACCTGTGTAACGAGATTACTTGGAAAGCCCCTATGATACATGACAGATTGGCAGGGATAGCGAAGAAGTACGATGTCGACCTTTCTAAGAACATAAACCTGCCTCGTAGCTATAGAGTCGAATTGGATAATCAAGCAATAGAAAACATGAGGATTCCAGGAATGTGTTTGCACATTACTGAACTAGTTAAATGCATACGCAGATGGAAGGATGTGGAAAATTAGAACTTAGATGGGCAAAGAAGCACGAAAAGAAAAAGAGGGAGGCAGAAGGAAAGAAGGATGAGTAGGATGAGGCAGCAGTATATCCATTGAAGGAAGTAGTTGGCGGTACCTATGTACATGATCCATGGAATAGAGGTGATTTGACAGTATATACAAATAATTTTCAAAAATCGAGAAACAAACCAGTGTGCACAAGTGGAAAGGTTTCTAAAGATTTCAAAGGTATTGTGGAGAGACTTGGATAAGCTTCTTGACATTGTGGTGCCGGGTGAAATGTGGGCAGAATGTAAGGTAGCAGGGCAGTGGCCAAAGCAGAACAAAGAGAGAGGAACCAGTGCTCCTCCACCAGTGGAGATGGAAAAATATGAAGCTGTTATGACATTTTTGTAAATGAAAAATACCTCCCAGGAATACTGATTGGTTAAAGATTAAAATAACTACACCGGAGCTGCAGGAGACAGTTCATGAATATCATGAAAGGCTATTCCAGGTGTTTAACCAGCACAGTGGATATGAATATCCTCAAGAGAAAGATATGGGGATTCTTGTGTCTCAGTTTGTTCTAGGATTGAAACCTGAGATTAGTGCTCACTTTACGCAAAGTGTTATCTGCTGGCAGACAAAGACACTAGATGAGATCTTGCGTTATGCAAAGTATTGCAGTGATGAACTGGACATGAAGCAGAGGAAAATAAAGGAGAAATTCATGTTGGCTCAGACAAGATTGTCTCAGAAAGGTTTTCAGAACCCTTCTCTTGCAGGAAATCAGGGAATGATGCAAGGAGTGGTTGCTTCGCAGGCTGGATTCAGAATGGAATGTGAATGCCCCACGGTGAGGTAGAGGTGTTCCAGCAGGTGTGGGATCTGGGAGAGACATTACTGCTTGTCACATTTGCAATCGGGTGGGGCATTGGAAACGAGAACGTTGATTAAATCTTGAAAATGCTGGAGGATTAGTGCAAAATTCACAAGATATGACAGGTCAGAGAATGCCTGCACAGCAAATGCAGTCTCCCATGTAAGATCAAACTCAGATGATGCCCGTTGCTCCTATGCAAATGGGAAATCCCAAATTGAATTCAAATCAGATGCCAAAGTTTAATGCAAATCAATTCCAAAATGCAAAGCCACAATTCCAAAGCCAGAATCAGGACGTTATAGGCCAATATCCATTATTTGAAACTGATGACTTTGCTTCTGATAATTCACAATGATGGTGCCTGAGAGAGGAAAAAGATTGCGTACTTGGAGCAGTCTTAGAGGTAGATCAAAGTGGACTATATGTAGATGCAAATGTTTATGGGCACGATGTGTCATTCATGATTGACACAGGAGCTACCAGTTCCACAGTGAGAACAATGGAATTACCGGACTCACCTCGCTTGGGGAAAATGATCCAAATAGTAGGGGTTACAAATAAACAAATGCTAAATCATATTTCAAAAGAGATTCCAGTTAAAATGGGAACCTTTGAGGAAAAGCACCAATTTGTGGTTTGCGATACTAGCCCAGTAAATCAGCTAGAAGAGGTTTGTTGTGTAAGTTAAATTGCACAATATACTGCACACCAGCCGGTGTTGCATTCCAGACCCATGATGACTGTTAGAAATAGGGTTTCTGGTTGGCTAGGGTATACACCTAAGCCAGGCAGAACCCACCACTCTAGTCAGGGTAAGGGAGTTACACATACAAGATAACCCATGCTCCCCCCCTTGGTAACTTGGCAGAGCAGTCAGGCTTATCCCAGAAGCAATGTGCAAAGTATTTGCGTAACATGCACACACCAGTGACACACTAGGCACACCATAAAAAGAGACTCCACACAAGGTTATATACAAATATCCTTTGTATTATACATAAAACACATTAGACCCCAATCACATAAATCACTTCACCATCCAGGTGATTGTCATGACATCACATAGATCATAAATCACTTTGTCAGCCAGGCAATTGTCATAATAATGTACATCATAAACCACTTTGCCAACCAGGCAATTGTCATCATATCACATGTAGTGCACTGAGGTAATCACTTATAGGTTGCGTATGTTAGAAAACATCATCTGAAAACATTATGCCTAACATCCCAGTGAGAGCCACCAAAGTAACTACTCATAGACTGCACATGTTATAAAAAGAACCATCAGGAAAACATTATCATGGTACATAATAGGTAGTTCCTACCAATGGTACTTTTTACCTTGTCACCCGGCATAAAATGCCGACTTTCTGGTTACACACACATCACCTACTATCCTTGTACAGGAATCACCCAATGTTCACCCCACACACAAAGCCCTATTGCTTCACTGCTACACTGGTAGGTTATATGGAAACTGGCTGCCGGCAATGCGAGGAGAGCGATCAAGGAAGCAAAAGGGTCAGCGCTCACCCCGCGCCGGTCTTGCACAAAAAAACAACATGGATAAAAGGCAGGAGGTAAATTTATTTGCATAATTAATAAAAATCTTACAATTACTACTTTCTTTGCGAAAACGCACCAATTAGAAATATAGTTCAAATTTGTTTGTTTTTTAAATTATAAAAGTTAAAACGTTTTCTTAGACATAAATACAATATATAAACATTACATCAAACCATCAGCTTTCCAAAACTTAATATAAAATATATCAATTAATATTTCTATAACTTGTGCCTGAGATCATAAATTTCGTCCTAAGTTTAGTCCTTAGCTATTTTGGACTTCCAGATTTCCTGTGGCCAACTCACAGGCATTCAAATTCTTTTTAGCAAGTATTAAAAATTTTGTAAAATTGGAAATCATTTGAATATCCGTTGGTCCAAAACAGACTACCATGACGTGTCTGCAGGTACGAACACCTCTGTCAATAAAGCAGTTTTTCAAGTATCTTTTTCTTTCCACCATCATTACTGTACATATACAAACAAGATGTAGAATACTTTCATCCCATAGATTGCATAATCTGCACATAGACGGCTTAGATGGTCTCAACCAGGGCACTGGATGTTTTAAGTCAGGTAAGTTGCCAAATCGCGCTTTCATAAAAGTGTTTTTGTTTCTGCAGACCATGGTATTTCTAGGTATGGTTGGACCTTAAGATTTGTATATTCCTGGACCAACATCCATGCATGTGATCTCTTAATAAACAGTTCTTCATCTTTTAAAAGGGACAAATGTTTAACTGATTTATTTATTATTTTCTTAAAACTTTGTGCTGTTAAGGACATTTCCCAGATTTCAGCAACTGACAAATCTTGAAGTACTTTTTGTAAATATTTATGGAAGGACAGTTTATTATTTTGTTCCATTTCTTTCCACAAGAATGTGCACATTGGATTATTAATATTGTTGTTGTTGTTGTAATAACTTTATTTCGGTCAACAGACCATAAAAAGTGCATACAAACTGTATCAACACAAAGGTTAAAACACTAAATGATCATAAATATTTAAAAACAGGTTAAGCTGTAAGTTATCACAATACATAACATTGAAGAAACGGTAAACGCAACAATTAGGTTAAACAATTCCGCCTCCTACGCCAAATATAAAACAAATATCGAGAAACCGCAAACACAATAGGAGGATAAGTATCGTATGTCAATATCCTACAAGCCTGTGTAAAGTGCAAAAGTCCCAAGTTCTTACAGATAGGGGTCAGCCAGCGTTTTCTAATTACAGAATAGGCAGGGCAAAAGAACAGTACATGGGGAATATTCTCAATTTTGTAGGTGCATGCGGGGCAAGCTTCAATATTGGATTTAGACCATTTGGAGGTAAGGGTCCTTATAGGAAGAGTACCGTGCCTTAGCTGAATATACAGCTTTCAAGCTGCTGGGGGTTCAATTAGGTCCATGAATTCCTCAGCCTTGGGCTCTGATTTTACTAAGAGGAACTCAGATGTCAGCCTACCCAGTGATGTAGAGCTCATTGATGTTTGATAGTTTAACATACGTATCTGAGAGAGGAGTATATTCTTAGGTATCCCAGTACAACAGGTCTCGGGGGTATCCCATAATCCGGAGGAGCCTAGCCGGGTACTAACTGTACTAATATACTGAAGCCATGGGATCGTTTTGTATTTAAGAGTAGGCCAAATCTCGGAAAATTCTGCTCTGTAATCAGCCAATTCAGGGGCAGACCACAACCTCTTCCAATACATAATTGGTCTAGCGCTTATGATCTCCTCTATTGGAGACTAGCCAAGATCAAATCTAAGAGGGATCAATGGGGTACTAGGCGGTAACCCAACTAAATTTTTAGCAAAAGACTGCTCCACCTTTTTGAGATCCGTAGTCTGCTTATGCCCCCAAAGTTCAGCCCCATAGATTGCTGCCATTCTTGCTTGATGGCAATATATTTTAAGTGCTGGGGAGACCGGCCTAAAGGTAGATTCCCTAAAAACTTTACTTAATCCCCCCGCTAGCTGAGATAGCTTAAGCGTAGATTTGGCGATCTGCTTATGCCAGTCAAAATTCTCAGTAAGAGTGACACCCAAATAAATAAATGTTTTAACCCTTTCCAGGGGGGTACCATATAGTACTGGGTTTGGACGTACACGCTTGGGGGGGTTGAAGATCATAAACTTTGTTTTTCCTATATTGATTTCCAACCCCCGAAGGTCACAAAACTCCACAAAGCCATCGAGAGTTTTTTGAATGCCCGATGATGTTCTAGACAGCAACAATGTGTTGTCTGCGAACATCAGAGCGGGCACTCTACCTGTGGCCAATCTAGGGGCATCGTTATTTATCACACCATTCAAATGTTCTATGAGGCCATTTATATAAAGGCTAAATAGAGTTGGTGCCAGCACGTGCCCTTGACGAACTCCTTTTAAGACAGGGAATTGGTCTGTGAGTTCACCGTACCTACAGCACCTGACCTGCGCAAAATTATATAGATGGAGCCTCGAGAGAATGGCTAACAAGTAGGGTGGGAGGCCTATGTCTGCTAGCACTCTCCAAAGTTTTTCACGCGGGACCAGATCAAATGCAGCCCGCAGGTCCACAAACACAAGGTAGAGGCTGCCACCCTCCACTTTTGCTGTTTTCCAATACAGGACCTGCAGGCGAAATATCTGATCTAAAGTGGAGGTGCCAGACCTAAATCCTGCCTGGAGTGTTGACAATATCCCCTTTTCCTCAATCCACCCAAGGATCCTATCAAGGATAACCCTCCCCATCAGCTTTTGTGATGTGTAAATTAAACTGATGGGTCTGTAGTTAGAGGGGGTTAATGGGCATCCCTTTTTTAAAATAGGCACGATTTCTGCTCCTAACCAGGTAGGAGGCAGATCGTCACCCTGCAAAATACCATTAAATAAAACAACCAGATAAGGGGCCCATATTTTTGGTTGCGTCCCAAATAGGTCCCCTGGCAGTTTGTCCAAACCTGGAGCCTTATTTGGGAGCAAATTTCCAAATGCTATCTCTACCTCGGTCAAGGTGATTAATTCATCTGGGGAAAGGCATGAACGGGCGGCAATTAACCATCCCTGCTCTTCAGCCCCACTAGCACTTTGGGATTGCTGGGGTTCAGTGGTGTTATCAGGCGTACCACCAGACTCAGAAATGCCATAAAGAGCACAAAAATGGCTTTCCCAGATGGAAGGGGCAATGTTGGGGGCGGGTGCGGGGATATGCCCACTAAATCCAGTTGCAACTATCGACCAAAATAATTTGGAATTTTTGTTGCTAAGTGCAGATCCCAAATTCTCCCATTTAGTAGCCTCCCATTCCTTTTTTGCATCGTGGAGTGCCTTTTTATACACAGTACAGTGTGCCTTAGTGGCCTCCCTGTTATTGATTTTTAAAGCTCTAAAAAGAGCCTTTCTGGCATTCCGACAAGAGGCATTGTACCACTGAAAAGACGTGGTCCGTGGCTGATTTGCCCTTCTCTCAGGGCAAAGAATATCTTTAATTGCTGTGACCAATTGGTTATGTATTTCAGATGCCCTGCCTAGAAGGCCAAATTTCCCCATCTCTTCGATAAATGGAATGGTAATCTCATATAATGCGGCAAGTTTGCTGTCGGACATCTGAAAATCTGGCATTTAACCCTGCGCCTACAGTTTGTGATAATTAAGGGCACAGTGACACAGTGATCATCCGACATTTGGCATTTCAACCCAAAGCTCCCCATCTTGAGTGAGAGTACCAGGGCGTTATGGTCACTGTCAAATCTTTCAATGACCCTAAACTCGTACACCCTATCCCAATGCCTAGCCTCTATGAAAATATAATCGATTATTGAGGACTGATTTAATCGGTTAAATGTGGCTTTCCCTGGTCTATCAGGCTCCACCCTCCTGTTGCATGCTCGTAATGAAGTTGTGAGCGCAAATGACTGCAGTTGTAAAACTAAAGGGGTCCATGCCTTGACCCGAGTAGTCAATGGCTCAGGGATGGCCCACAGTGAGTCAACATCATCCAAGCCACCCAAATTCGTATCCATGACTGGCTCGAAATGACAATTAAAATCGCCTCCCAGTATTAACACAGTAGAGGAGTCCATTGACTGGATGAGGGTCAATAAAGTTTCAATGGCCTCTGACTCAAGGCCCCGCCTAACTGGCCTTGAATATACATTAATTAGGGCAATGTTTGGCCCTTTTGGTATAGTCAGCAGTACGCACTGGACATCCAGCGAATTAGTTGGAATTTGCGATGCTTTGACTCCCAAGTGCGTGCCAACCCATATAGACAATCCCCCCAGAGGTCTGCCCTTCTCGCCCTTACTTGCCAAGATATCATACGTAGCAAATCCCTGGGCTATGCTTCTTTTTAATGCCCAAGTTTCCTGCAACATACAGATGTCGTGTAGGGCCATAAAAGAGCCCCACTCAGGAATGGGCAGTTTACTCTTAAGTCCCGCCACATTACAAGAGAGGATTTTAATATGGGCAGTCGGCAAATCTCGACTAGTTAAGTCGTAGTCCAAGGAACCAAAGAAGTCATTAGTCACAGGAGGACTAATTTCTATGGCCGACTCATACTCACAGTTCAATAAATGTCGGTCAATAGAGGAAGGGTAATTACAGGGTAGATAGTTTGTTCTGGTAACAGAGTTTGCACTGGAGGGCTTGGCTTGGCATTCACAGCCTGGTACTCGATAGTGGGCGGCTTGTCGTTAGGAGGCCCCCCCTGTCAATCGCAATCATCAAAGCCTGAAAGGGCATCAAATCTATTTGTGACTTCCAGCGGGGTGAATGGTAACCGATAATCTGTCCTCCTAGTTCCGTTTCTATACCTCCTAAAAGGTACAGTATCCAATCCAGATGCATTTTCAGTAGCCATAGGGTTGGGTGCATACATTGTATGCCGGTTGTTAAAAGGTATGGGTGGTACAGGCAGTTTTATCTGCGGTCGAGCTATAACCCCGGGGTACATCATAGGGGTCGCTAGAGATCTTGGGTAAAAATATGTCAGTTCACAAGGCACAATAGAAATGCTAGTTTTCCCTGGAGTACAATTTAAAATATAATTAACAGCTCTAGGATCTCTAAAGTTAATAACAATTAGGTCCCCCCCAATATCTTTAGCTCTACGTCCCAACCAGGGGAGTCGTCGGACATACAGGATCTCACCATTGACATTGAAGGGAAGGGGTCTATTTTGGCTAAGCCAGTGTATAGTTTTGGTTTTTAGCTGAGAGAACCCTTCCCTCCTACCCTTTTCTAGTATCGGACATCCCGTAAGCACTACCACATAAGGAACCGCTTCTGGGGGTAATTCAACTTGGCGCCTCTTATGATCCACTGTCCTAACTGGGCTAGTGCTTCCCCTCTCATCTTGCATGTTTCCTATAAGAGATTGTTTCCCTCCCTTTGGGGCTTCACCAGGATCATGCTGTACTGGTTGTTGAACTAATTTGGGGGATATAACCCTAAGTTGACTACTAATAATGGACTTACTAATTTTGCTTATACCATTGTGAGTAGCAGGGATAGGAGGTATCGCTGGTGCTACGATGGGGGGCACTGGATTTGCAAGGTCCTTAAGTACCCCCGCGTTATTACTAATGGCCAGTTCTAGATTCCCCAACCGTTGCTCCATCTTTTTTAACCTCTCTATTATAGGTAGTACGAATGACCTTATAAATCGTTCGATACTCTCAAGAGGGGCAGCGGGCAGTGCTTCCTTAGGCGGACAGTGTAGAGGGGTAACTGGGCCAAATGAAGGAGATGCGGCTAATACTGGAACTTTTGGGATTGAAGCTATTTCCGTGGGAACCGCTAAAGTTGGAATAATTGGTACACTGGACTTTGACGTAGGTACAGTAGTTACAGTGGCCCTTGACGTTTTGCCAAAATCAGAGTGGTTAATCTTACTTCTCTGTGGGTCACCTACCCTCTTTCTTCTTTTAGTAGGAGGTGGCCCTTGAGCTTTAGGCGTAGCTACTTTCCCAACCTTCTTTTTAACAACCTTAACCGCTGGTAGAAGGGGTTCTGAAATCATATCAGTTCCTATGATTGAATTCCTAGAGGGAGATATATTATTATTTATGTACGAACTGTTGAAAATATCAGGTCGAGGGGGGGTATCTCGTAAAAGTATGGGAACGTTATCTGTGAATGATAAATCCTGAGTTCCAATAAGGGGGCTTGCATCAGAAGGAATAGTTTGGTGCAAGAATTCCAAAGACGGTCTGTTTTTCATACATTCAATAGAGCGACGCCGCTCAGCCCTACGCTCAGCGAGTACACTCTCTCTTCCAATATCTGAAGCAACCCTAGTAAAATAATCATCTAATGTTCCCTTGTTAATACCCCCTACATTTACAAGTAAATGTTTGTCCGAAATAGCGGCCATAACAATAAACGAACAGGATAAATTCCCAGGTAGTCCTCAACAATATATTAGTGTATGGGCCCGGTCCGGTCTCCTTGTGCCTCTGAGGGCCACAGAGGGCCCGCCCTTTGCCCGGGCTTCGCCCCGGTCTACGCCCCGCTCGCGCGGGTGTGGGCGTGCCTTAAGTAATCAGGGTGAGTGGTCGGGAAGAGGGCCCCAGGTGCTGGCGATGTTCTAAGCGCAATGCGCCCTGGGCCTCACAGTCCCGACAGCAAGGTCTCTGAGACAAAGGCACACGTTCCTTTTTAAAATCCCATCAGCTCCACACGGAAGTTCTGGAGTGTCTGGATGTAAGCAGCAATAGCCCAAGCCTGCGAGCGGCTCCCGCGAAGCGGGGGCCGCGAGGCGTGAAGTACCTTTCGGGGGAGGAGTCGGGAGGAGGGCCCCAGGTGCTGGCGATGTTCTAAGCGCAATGCGCCCTGGTCCTCGCAGTCCCGACAGTAAGGTCCCTGAGACAAAGGCACACGTTCCTTTTTAAAATCCCATCAGCTCCACACGGAAGTTCTGGAGGGTCTGGATGTAAGCAGCAATAGCCCAAGCCTGCGAGCGTGAAGTACCTTTCGGGGGAGGGGTCGGAAAGAGGGCCCCAGTTGCTGGCGATGTTCTAAGCGCAATGCGCCCTGGTCCTCGCAGTCCGGACAGCAAGGGCCCTGTTATTAGTTTTAATTTGTCTCCAGGTCTTAATGTACTGACCCATTCTTGTATATTGTTGATTACAAAAGCCAAATTCTAGCCTTATTTGAGCAGGTGATGCATTAGGTGGACGCCGAAATAGATGTTTAAATGTATTTGTAATAGCATTATTTAATAGTGCAGAATCTGTTCCACACAGTATTTCACTTCCGTATGTAAGGCTTGGAAGCAATTTCGCTTTTATAACTTTTATTAATGGGGTATAAGTGGGACCTCCCAAAGAGCTATAAAGTAGACGGAAGGCCCCTTGGAGACTTTTAGCTCTTTTCCTCACCTCCTTTTTATGGAATGTGAATGTTCCTTTCTCATCAAATAGTATCCCAAGATATTTGTAACATTGTACTTTTTCTAGTTCCTGCTTTTGATGATACCATTTATAGTGACTGTCCTTCCTTTTCTTGTTATTAACTTCCATTACTTTTGTTTTTGTTTCGTTTATAGTCATTTTGTTCTCAATTGAATACATTGATGTTTTGTTTATTAATCGCTGCAGCCCTATCCTTGTTTGGCTTAGCAGACGACGTCATCAGCATATAATAAATTTGATACTTGTTTCTCCGCCAGCTTCGGTGAGTCTGCTAGTTCATTATTCATTTCAAGGGTGAAATCTGATAAAAATCGATTAAGTAAATATGGGGCTAAAACACACCCTTGCTTTAGGCCTTGAGTTGTTTCAATTTTCCTCGAGAGCCTTGATCCATTCCCTAGCCGGACTCTTGTCCAAGTGTCGGTATATAACATTTGTATTGCATTTAAAAGGCTGGAGCTAATGCCACAACGATCCAATTTCCTCCATAAAATTTGCCTATTCACACAGCCAAAGGCAGCTTTAAAATCAACAAAACATAAATATAATGGCTGTTTTTTATTTTTATATTTTTCCATTAAGATTCCCAGTGTTATCACATTTGTTGTTGTACCTTGCCCTTGTACAAAACCCGATTGGTTTGTTGGAATTAAATGATTTTCATTAGCCCAGTCAGTTAATTCCTTAAGTAGGACCGATGCAAATAATTTTGCTTCAATATCTTGGAGCGTGATTAGTCTATAATTGGATGGGAGGGACCAGTCCCCACTTTTGTATATAGGAGAAATAATAGATCCCTTCCATGAATCCGGAACTATTCTTGATTGGAGGGCATGGTTAAAAACTGGTGTTAAATAGCTTGACCAGTATGAAGCTTCCTTCTTATATAATGCTGCGGGAATCCCATTAGGGCCAGGGGCACCATTGGATCTCTGATTCTTTATTGATTTACATACTTGGTTTTCTGTTATATCTATTGAGTTGTTATTCTTTTCTTCTTCTATTCCGTTTATAGTCCTATCAGTAAGATTCTTAACCAAATTAGGGGTTGGATTCAAATGCATATCTATAAACGATACCCATTCAGATTCAGTCACTGTTGATGAAGTAGATTTGTTACTAGATCTACTTAGTTTGTTTACTAAAATCCAGAAGTCTCTTGAATTACTCCTTTTACAAGAGTATAGAGCTTTCGCCCACAAAAATTGCTTTTCTTGCATTTTGTCCTTCCAGACCCTTTTCCTAACTTCTTTATTTATCCTTTTAAGTTTCACTCTATAAACTAAATTAACTTTTACCAGTCTCAAGATTCTGTTACGTTCTATTTTTAGTTGATGGCTTTCAAACGAAATTTTCACCATTGAGCATGCTGATTTATTTCTCCATTGACCTTTGTTAGCATATTTTTTAGATTGACTGGTAATTAATTCCTTAGTGAAGAGAGACCATTTTCCAACAGCGTTCGAGTAATCTCCTTCAAAGTAAGAATCAGCAATTGCCTGTGCAGTGTTTGAAATAGAATCACTGGTACTATCTGACCAATAAAGTTTCTTATAATTAACTGTCGCTATTTCTCCCGGAAGTGTCTTATAATTTTCGAATCTTAGGCCATTTAGGTTTAACTCAATTAATTGTTGGTCGTGGTCACTTATATCTGTTCTCTCTATCTGATAGGAGAAAATTTTATGGAATAGATTCAACGATGCTATGGTATAATCTATTCTGGACCTATGATCCCCAGCTTGGGAAGTCCATGCAGGTGGTGAATCTTGAGGAAATCGACCATTCAGCACTCTTAGGCCTATAGTTTCTAATTCTTTTACCAGACTCTTGGCTATTTTTTCATTCTTTTGTTCCTTTGTTAAGGATAAACTTGGAATTGACCATAAGTAATTTTGCCGTTGTATATCAACATCTCTAATGTAAGACCATAGCATGTTCATGTTATAATCTCCGGTAATAATGAACTCTGATTGGAAATCGTTATCCAGTAACTGTAATATCATAATTATCAGATTGCTCGCCATTGATCTTCGTGTCTTAATATCAGGATGAATGTATATGTTAATTATTACAAGAGTTTTAGTTAGATTTTGTTCCTTATATCGTATTTTAACAATTAAATAATCCTTTTGACTTTGAACGTTCATTTCACTTTCTATTTTTAGACCGGTTGATATAAAAGTGGCCAAACCCCCACATGGTCTGCCATAGTTACTTTTCTCCTAGCTAATGAATAATAGCCTTTATACCCTTCTAAAAGGCAGGAGGGAGAACTTATGTTCACGTTGTCACTGCAGACTGGGCTCAAGTAACCCACACAAAGTGTGTGTAATCTAGAGGAAGAGTCTTTGGTCTATGATCCAGAAAGAACAGCATTAGTGGTTGCACCACTTGTCAAAAGTCCACTTAGACCTGCAGCATTAGCGCCCGATAAAGTGCAGAGAGAAAGCACATGGAGAAGAAAGGGATGAAGGATCTGCAAGTTGAAAGACAAGTACTGAAATAACGCAAAGTGGCATTAGGGTCTCAGATGGAAATGTAGCAGAAATTGAACAAGGAGACAAACAAGATTCTGGAGAAGGTACAAGCTCTGGAATAAAACGAATCCATTGTCAAGTATAGTGGCCAAGAAATCAAGAAAAAGAAAGACTGAAAAGAAGTTTGTCAATAGCACGAATTCTGAAGACAGTGCCAGAAGAGAGTGAGACACAAGATGAAAACTCTCTAGATCCAAACCAGCACGTTCTAAGGTCTTAGAAGAACTTGAGTACCTTGCCAAAGATATTGTTCACAGCATCTCCATGTTTTTGTCTACCTACAGGATATCTATGTGCTGTTCATTTAGGTTCCTTCACAAGCCCAGGAATAAAACATTTTTGCAGGTTATTAAATCATTCTCACCATATATAGAGTAAGAGCATTATTCCATCTTAAAGGTGAACGATCTTGTCTATTTAATTTCTCCTATCTCTGTATTCAGAACACTTGTGCTTTCTGTAGTTCTACAACCTTATTGTTATTTTTTTCTATTCTTTTCTGTACACACTGTTTTGCTTTGCAGCTTCTGGGCACATTTTGGTGTTTCTTTAATGCGGTATACAGATTGGCAGTGACAAATCGTAAACTATTCTAGTTTTCATCTTTAAGTAATCGTTTGATGTTATCTAACTAGGCATGTGTGATTGCAGGTTTTTATACAATGGTAACTAGTGGCTTTCCTGAAGAAGGTGCTTTTGTGCCGAAATGCGCGTAGATGAATTTGGAAGACACATTTCAAGTAGCCACAACAAGAATGTACTTTTGCCAACAAGATTGCACCAACATTGGCAAACGTACAGTTTAGGCATTATTTGTATTGTATATATTGTTTTTTTATCACATTTGAAAGTTCTTAGTGTGTATGTGTTGGTTTGATTGTTGATGAGAATGGAGGATGAATGAAGTCATTGATGAAATTTCTAATGATATCAAGTTTATAGTATGAAATTGCTTTTTACGCTTAATAACATTGATTAATTAATATAAAAAGCAAAAAAAGAATATTATTGTTGAATGTATTTTCTTTCTTCTCTTTCACATACACTTTGTGCCTTGTTTATCTGGTCTCATTACATATATTTTTCCTTTTCATCATCATAAAGCTTTATTTCGACATATGTCATAAAAGCACAAAAAGATACAACAAACATGACAAGACTATATAAATAATACAATTCACACTAGCACAATTTAAAAAGTTATTAAATTCTATAAAGCTCCATTATGAATGTAAAAAAAAAAAAATCCTTTTATTGTTAGATTATACACACTGTTAGAAAATATTTAAGAGTAGTCCTAGGTCTTTCTATATTGAAATATTTTCCCTATCCTAGGTTCTCATACTATGCTGCAGGGGGTCCCTTTTCTTTGCAGACACCCTTAGCACATGCTTTTCAAACGGGCTCAAATCCTGGACAGTGTCAGGTTTGGCACACCATGAATGGACTTCATATTTAGTGAGTTCATGTGCTTAACTTGTGCAATAATAAGTGTCGGGCCCAGACTTTTGCTCACAAGCTGCCACTGGCAGTACGTTTGAAACAACGGCAAAAGCACGTCATGGTGAATGAAATATGTGGTACTTCCTGGTGCACTGGGAGCTGACCTTAGCCCTAAATATTCACCACCTCTTTTTGGGACGTGGTGTGTCCTGAAACCTTGGGACAGGATGAGTGGAGCATTCTTCCGACAATAATCCTTTTTTTGATTTTATTTTTTAATGGGGTCCAACTATTGATTTCACATTGATATTTTACAAAAAGCGTGCAATTGACTTTATATGCAATTCTAACGAGAACCTTCAATACATCAGAAACTTGACAATTATGATGAAGTACCACCCACCCTCCACTCCAGGTCAGACCCCTCTGCCCCCCAGAAGCGCTTCTCTGTACCGTGACCAGTTCAGTCACTTCTGGGTGAGGCTGTCACGGCTGGGGCATTAGTTTCATACCTTCTGTTCTCTTAGCCCATAGTCCAGAGGTTCGTTATTGAAAAAGAGGGCGTGTGGCGGGCTCCGGACAAAGAAGGAGTGACTGCCTCCATCTTTGCACGGAGAGTGGACAGCCTGGGTGCTGACGGCTCGCTTTGTAATTGTAGGCCGCACTACTGCAAAAGACGAGCAAATGTTTTTCCACATCAGCGACTTGTTTTCCAGCTCACTGTTGTTACAACAAGCTTATTCGGAGACAGGGGCTTGGGCCTAAGACGTGGAGGTTCAGACTGTTAGTGTTAGCACAATCTTTGTGGTTTTTAATTACTATTTTCAAGGCTTGGCGGTTTCGGGAGTTTGGCGCCGAGCAAAGCTTCGACCGTCTACCTGAGCGGGGATGAACTTACGCTTCTCAGTCACTGGGCGGCGCTAGCCGGCAGTCAAAATTGTCAGTGCTCGTTCCCCTCCCCACAAAAACCCTTCAGATCCTGTAACTAAACACAACAATTCACCGCTAGTTTTATTCACAATGTAACATGGCTGTTTTGTTGAACGCGTGTAAGGCAACTGTATCAAATGGTAGTTTATTATGTTCCTTACTTTGTTACACGTGTTAAAGTAAAACCACGCGCAAAAATAAGGACACACCTCGGCCATAACATTTCTAGACACATAACATTAAACTTGAAGAAAACTGGAAGATATTTGCCCATGTGTAATAAAATGCGACAAGAGGTCCAATTCACAGGCTGTCCACTGAGGTGCAATAATGTGTTGTTTTTAAATATTAGCTACTGAATATTGAAAGAGGTGTTCTCGCTCCAGACTGAGTTGCGTTCCTTACTGTGCATATGGCAATAAGCCAAGACATGGAACTATTGAAGTGGCATATACGCGTGGGCACATATGGAAACGTTTCTTCGCAATGTTTACAGAACGCTAACTTAAACCCGCCTGGGTCTGGGATTACATGTGCAGAGAGCTCTCGTCAGGCGTTTGCTTGTGAGTAGAACGGGCTGTTTGGCATAAATTCGTCAGTTTGGTTTGCAGACGGTAGGCAATTTTAAGTTGCACTATCCCAACCAAAGATTTCGTGTCAAAATCTTTGAAAAAAAATACAGTTCCGTGTTTACTGCCCTGACATGATCTTAATACCATGCGCACGAAGACGCCCCCCCCCCCCAGACGTCAGATCCGGATCAACGGTACCTGTAGTGGTCTCTTTAAAGCACCCTAGCGGCTTTGTCCGTGAGGAACTTTAAACTCGGAAAAATTACTTTGCAATTGATCAGAAAACCGTGCGAGGTTGAAGGGGAGCCTAGGGCCTTTAAAAAGCAGGACTGGGGCACACATTTTAACTTCGTAGGCCCCGCCTTGGAGGTTCTTGAAGTTTTGAGCACCAGACTGGCCATTCTCGCGTACAAAATGTCCCAAGTACACAATGCATACGGCCAGCAGCGGTGGTGCTGTGACTGCAAGGAGTACAGGCTGCTCTCCCCTGCAGTCTGGCTGCAGCCCGGGCCCGCCCTATCCTTCTGTGTCTGGGACATTGTTTTCCAGACGCCCAGGGGCTGCGCCCTATGGGCATCTCGGCGTCCCAGGGTACCGAGAGCATCCGCAGAAGCCGCGCCGATTGGCCGTTGCTAGGTGACGTAGCACGCCCTCACGTGACAAGTGTTAAATGCCTGGCTGCCTGGTGCAGAGGCTGCATAGAAGGCTACAGTGTGCAGAGTGAGCGCCGCCTGTCCTCCTCCAGCTCCGCACCGGACCCTGCCCGCCTCCCATCACTCCGCGGGGCTTCCAGGAACGCATCACCGCTTCCTGTCTTCGGTTCCCTCTGACAGAGACCCGCTGGCAGGACTAATGTCTGCAGTCCTCTTGTGATCGGACTGCCTGGACCGCTTTGCCTCTTCCAGACCTCTACTTCCCCTGGGCAGACCATGCCCGCTGCAGCCCGCCTGTGATCACTCCTCGGGACTCAGTGCGCTCCCCGCCGCCTCTCTGCACTCCCAGCGATGACCGGCGTCTTTGACAGCTTAGTTTCGGACATGCACTCCACCCAGATGACCTCCAGCAACTACCACAGCCTTCACAAGCCGCAGGAGTCGCCCACGCTACCGGTGTCTACCGCCACGGACAGCAGCTATTACACCAACCAGCAGCACTGTGGGGGCGGCGGCTCCCCCTTTGGGCAGCTGGGCTCCTACCAGTACCACCCCGGCGGCCTGGGCTCCGTTCCCTACCCGGCCAAGCCCTACGAGATGGGCTACAGCGGAACTTACAGCTCCTACGGGCCCTACGGGACGAGCCCACCCCCAGCCAACAACGAACCAGGTGAGTGCGCCAGGAAGTGCCCGAAGACCTCTGAACTCAAGCCTGCGTCTGGCCCACTCTCGCAGGGCCACGGGATACCCTGCATTTCTAGTTAAAGAAAGTGTTCCTAACCTCTGCACGTCGGGGTCTGGCCCACACGCTAGATTACGTGTCTGCACTGAACCGCGGCCCCCTTGCCCCAGATCCCAAATGTACTCCCACGCCCCCAACCCCCAGAGTACTCTGCGTGTCTGAGGTTGACCCACATTTCCAGACCCCACGCTGATTCAGTATCTCTGTCCGACCCACCCTCCCGGGCCTTCGTTTTACTCTCCATCTGTCCGACTGAGCCACCCAGACGGCAGTTCCGTCTGCTTATTAATTTGGCCTACATTCCCGGATCCTCTGTAATCGACCCGTCTCCCCCAGGGCCTCCGACATGGTCTGCTGCTGGGCCATTGAGCCGTCATGCTATAAAGTATTACCTGCGTGCATGGGTTAACAGCAATCTATCATGCATGCCCGAGTGACTGCATTCCAAGCCTGCACTGAATACCTGTCATACCCCTACTCCAGGGTATTCCACATGCCCTTTGTTACTCTGTTACTCCAGCCTTGCCTCTGTTACTCCACCGCCTATTCTGCATACCTTTATTAGTTACTCTGTCGCCTAGTATATTTTGCATACCTGTGCTACGCCATCCATGCATGTGTTATTACCCATCCCCAGTCAAGCAGGCATCACTGTGTCATCCCTCCATGCCTGTTATCCCGACTCGAGTCTATCCCGCATGCCTGGGGGCCCCAGCCATGTCTGTGTTTCACAGGCACAGTTCTGGTTCATGCGAGTCTTGCGCCAACTCCCTGGCCCGGAGTCTTTTCGGCCTGCCTGCAAGTGACTCCAGTATTTTGTGTTAATGTCTGTGCGTGGCAGCCGTCCCAGACAGATTATTCTGTTAGTAGCCCCTCGACCCCAATTTCTTGTTTTGTGTGTCTGTTTGTGGTTCATCATATCTCCGGTATTGATTCTGTGTGTCTTTGAAGTGTCCAGCTGTCTCCGTAGCCCTACCATGTCCTGTGAAGTGTTCACCACCACCCCGACCTCCCCCCTGTCAGTGAAGTCTCCACCAGTCTCTGGACACCCGCTGTGCGCATAGGAAGTGTCCATTCCTCCACTCATGTGTCCACCCAGGGCTTTACTATGTATCTGTGAAATAGCCACCCCTCCTCGTACCTCTTGTGTGTGTGCCCATCCTGAGTCCCGCTGTGTCTGTGAAGTGCCCGCCCCCTTACCTCTTTTGTGTGTGTGTGTCCACCCTTTGCCCCGCTGTGTGTCTTAAATGCCCACCCATCATCCCCTGAGCGGAGCCCGGGACTACAGCAGATTACATTTCCAGATTCCAGGGCGCTGGCGCGCGCCATTCTTCTCGACCGGACCCGCCTCACTCGTTCACTCGAATCCCTTCTTATTTGCTCTCGTGTCCTCTGGCAGTCTATTAAGTAGCAAGATAGTAATTCTAAATTGTATCAAATTGAATGTACATTAGAGTGTAGGGAATGTACTGATTAGTTTGATGGGCTGCAGATGCTTTTATTTAATACAAGTGTTGGTTGGCTTCACACGGACACAAATCTAAACTGTAAATGTTCGGTGAAAGCGGAGACCGCGGTACATTCCATGTTTAACAATAGGGAAAACAAGAGTAGATTTCAGGACAAAAAAAGCTGTAAGCTTGTTATGTAATGAGTTTCATTGGACTTTTGTTTGGGAGATTTCGATGGCAGTCGTGGGCGAGGTGAGCGCGTGGCGCCTGCCGGTCTCGGAGTGGTCGGGAGTCCTGAAGATTCATTTCATTTTCGCTAGCCTTTCCCCTGTGCCCGATGTCACACGGTTGCACCCTGGGGCCCCCTACCCGGAAATAATGCTCCTTCACTTTTATCCCTGCAGAGAAGGAAGACGGCGAGCCCGAGGTGCGCATCGTGAACGGGAAGCCGAAGAAAGTGCGCAAGCCCCGGACCATCTACTCCAGCTTCCAGCTGGCGGCCCTGCAGCGGCGCTTCCAGAAGACCCAGTACCTGGCGCTGCCCGAGCGGGCCGAGCTGGCCGCCTCCCTGGGCCTCACACAGACACAGGTGAGTGAGTGCCTCCATGAGGGAAGCCGCCTCGCTTCATGCCCCGGGCTCGAGTAATGGAACACCCTTCACTAAATGCCTCCAGCCCCAGTAAGGGAATCCCCTCACTACCTGCCACAGCCACCTCACTCCATGCCCAGCCATAAGTAAGGGAACCTGCCTCGCTCCATGGCCTAGTAAGGGAACCTGCCTCGCTCCTTGGCCTGGTAAGGGAATCCACCTCGCTCCATGTAACAGACCCTTGTAAGAAAACCCACTTCATCCCATGGCCCAGGTAGGAAATCCCAATTCACTCCATGGCCTAGGCCCAGGTAAAGGATTCCGCCTCACTCCATACCCCAAGGGCCTGGTAAGGGAACCTGTCTGCCTCACTCCATGCCCCATGTAAGGGAACCCACTTCACTTCATGGCACAGCCAAGTCACGACCCTCCTCCTCTTCAACTCTAGGTGAGACCTCTCCTCCTGCTCGTTTAGTCATCTCACCGAGTCTCACAGGTTCCAAGGTAAGGCAACCTTCATTGCACCCCACATCCGGCCAGACTACCACCCCAGGCCTCATCCCGAGCTAGCTTTCTTCCTGTCCCAGCCAGCTCCCTGGGCCTCCCCTCCGTTTGCATATGTGAACCTACCTCGGTCCCTGCCTTCCAGGCCTCACTCACCCTGGGCCCCTTAAAAAACAACTTCCCTTTCTGCAATGGTCCTGGCGCCATATTCAGATGTAAAAGCAAGGGAGGGCCGACCAGCTTCTGGCCGGGAAACTGTTTTACATTTCCAACAGATTTAAGCAGGGCTCTCCGCAGGTGATGAGTGCATTGAGCGTGTTCAAACCGCACGAAAACCACCCAGTCACTGGGAAATGAATCTGCCTGTGTGTGTCCGAGTCCTGCGTGTGCTGTACATGATTAGTCACCTTTGGGAGACTTGTTTTGGCTCTTGTTTTTATACACACATATTTTTTTCTAATAGCTTAGTAAACCCTAAAGGTTCAAATACAGTCGCCGATTGCGTTTAAAATGAAGAAGGCATTTTAGCAAATAAAACAAGTCTGCAATATTGTATTAATAAATTTAGTTTACAATTTATTTTATTATTATTAGAATCAAATCATTCTTGTTAAGTGATTTATTAGGATAGCGTTAAGGCAAATCGATGTTCAAGGTTTACTCACAGCATTTAACATAATCTAATATTGGATTATTTAATATGTAACATCTTTTGCCTCGGGCGCGTTTTGTGGTTTTATGTAATTAAAAAAGAATAAAAACACGTAATGGCTATCTTTTCTGCTGGAGAGCTCCAGCGTCTTACACAGGTATACTGTCTGACCCGTGCAGTTCCAATTTGTGCTTGTGGGTCAGGGCCGCGACTCATTATTCCCGCCTCACGCGCGAGCCTACTTCATGTCCGCTTCCGGTTGCTGAATCTGCGCCCGGCATGTCCACACTGGCGCGTGGTTGTAACAGTTCTCTCTTTGTGTCTCTCCTAAAGGTGAAGATCTGGTTCCAGAACCGCAGGTCCAAGTTCAAGAAGATGTGGAAGAGCGGGGAGCTCCCCCCGGACCAGCACCCCGGCGCCGGCCCCGAATCCCCCCAGTGCGACTCGCCGCCCCTGACGGCCGTGAGCTGGGACTTTGGGCAGCAGCAGCAGCAGCACCGGCTGCAGGGCTCGGGAGCCAACTCCGGCCTCCAGCCGCCCAGCACCTGCCCCAGCCCGGGCCCCCCTTCCTTCCTGGGAAACTATTCGTGGTACCAGCCGCCCAACCCCAGCTCGCACCTCCAGACCAACCCGTTGCTGCAGCCGCATCACCTGCACCACCACAGCGCGGGGACTATATACTGAGCCAGGGGCCCGGGGCCCCTGAAGGGACTGTGCGCAGCCGCTGACAGCAGCATCAGGAGGACCCCTCTCAGAGGACACTCAGAAGCACACTGGTGATCTGATGAAGTACCCCTTTCCCCCCCCCAACTCGAAAACACCAAGAACTCCCACGGCCGCCACCGGTGACTTTTTTCTGTTCCTTGTTCATTTACCCTTTGGTGCAAACTGCCTGGCGGAGAAGGAAAAACACCAGCGTTTTTTGATTTTCGTGTAACTGTTTGTTTTTGGTGATTTAGTAAATTATGTACTGGGAGAAATGTAATTTATTGCTCTACTCTATTTAACCGTGTGTAGCACAGCAGTCATGATCATCAAATCACCAGTGTAGGTTTATTTTATAAATGATTAGGTGCCTTTACGGATGACCTCATTTTTCATGTTGAAAGATAAATGATTTTTATATGTAGATTAAAAACAAATGAGAAGCGTGTTTAAATTATCTTTTTTGTAAAAAAAAAAAAATGACGCTACAAAATTGCGCAGGTGCTAGGAAGCACGCATGTAAATAAAACTGTTGGTGCAGATTTTCAATTCCGGTTAATTTATATAAAATATCACACTCTTCGATTGATATTCCTGACCGGGTACCTAGATCGATCGGTTTCTGACCAGTAGACTGTGTGTATTTTTAAGTGCCCGTTTCTACTGTCAGATCCTTTGTAATTTCCTGCCGGTTGCGGTTTTAAAGTTGAAAAAATACATATTTTGTTTATTTATTGTAACACGGCGATTGACTCATAACGTTGTTTTTTACGACACGAAGAGATTATTTAAATAAAATATTGTTTTCACTGTAAATCAGACCATTTTTTGATGATTGCATTTTAAATGTAGACAGCACTATTTTCAATGAACGTTTGAGTCTCTCAAATTTCATTGAACGAATTGGTCTTTCAAAAAATATTTTTAGGTTTACTTTTTGCATTGCACACGTTACATTATTAAATCATTAATATCTTCCCAAATGTTATTTCTTAATCAAACACTATCAGTGACTAACAGTGACTAATGGGCTGACCGAAATAGCCCTATAATTTAAATAATTGCCAAGCCTACCCGAAAAAGAATTTACATTTACCACCCAAATACCCCTGAATTCGCGGATGGCTTGCATGCAAACATTCCTTATTTTTCTACGGAAAAATATGTTTTTTTTCTTTTTGCTTTCTCGGGCTTAAACCTCTAGGAACCTCTAGGAAATACATGAGAAATGAAATCATTTCTATTTTTTTACGTTTAAATCTTCCTCTTATCTGTTCCCAAATGATGGCATGTATGCGGAAGGCACACGTTATGCGTGAAAAAAACAGAACGAGGCATCCGCGGTGAATGCATTATGTAAATCAGGTAATTCCCCCAGTGCACAGCGGCCTCCTTGAACACGGTTCTCCAAGCGTGCCTTTTGTTGTTAGCCGCCCGCCGGAGCTGCAAGAATCCCCTGCATTCCGCAGCCCTGACAGAGCGGGCATTGATCCTGTGCTCCTGCCGTGGAGGGTGTCCCGGACCCTGGGTGGAGCCAGGTGTCACTCAGCGCGAGGCTCCGGGTCCCAGACGCGGGTCCGCCCTGCAGCTGACCTGGCGCCAGAGGCCCAGTGTCTGCCTCGGGGTGACATCACCGCCTCCCGCAGACAACAGCCGTCAGCGGCTGCTCTCCGGCCCGGGAAGGCCTAGGAGCCTGCGGTGTACCTGTGGGCAGCAGCGAGTCCCCAAGCAGGCCAGCCACCGTGGGCCTAGAGGGGGCGCACCATGTGTGAATCTGCTTTATAGTGCCCTGACCCCTTCATTTGCCCTCCCCCCACCCATATTCTACAAGTGACTGGACAACAGTAGGTACATCTTTATAGAACTAGTAGTGCCTGCAACGATGTGCCCAACTGGCAGTGTAAAAGGCATATTTTGCAGAAATGTAGGCATGTTTCCATGGCTTGGCAAGAAACGTTGTCTTTGTAGAATTAAACATTCCATACAAATATAATCAACTATGAAAAGGGGAGCCTGAGAAAGAAGCTCATACTATTCACACTACCCCTCACCCCCAGTTTAATCTTCCCGTCGCCACCACACAATTGAACAAATCGTTACCGACCTTCAATTTGTAATCTCAGTACTGTCAATAATTATTACTAGATCTTTGTAGGAGCACACCTTCACAGTGATATACACCTTTATAATGGATATTTAAATGAATACAATTTCTGAAATACACTTTCCGAAAAAACATCGGCCCAGCTTTACATTTTAATTTGAATGTCTAAAGGTAATTTGATACTCACTTTTATTTCCACTTGAAAAGAGCTACAAAAGCCTTAACACAATGTTTGGTACACATTGGACAACTGTGTTCATTCCTTGATACTTATGCCAACAATATGTTTGTTTGTTCCCCACTAGATTGTTTTTAACTGCGAGGATTCAGTCCTGCAATTATTTTAAGACATGGTAAATACTGCACAACAGAAGTAGTGGTACTCAAATGAGAGCCGTCAGCTGCAAATAAATACTGCCTGAAATACTTGTGAAAAAGAAACCTTACACTTTTCTAAAAGACTTGAAATGTATCAGGTATTACTGTAGCTGAAAACATGACTACAAAAGAGTTTGTATTGCCATCATTGAACACTACATGGGAGAAATATAAACGTCAAATCCCATTCCACACTGTGCAGACTTCAAACAAACACTTGAGTACCATATATCAGCTCACAGAGTACCATAAACAACTTTCTTAACCATGTATTGTACACGCATCACCCGTTGATATCCTATATGGTGCAAAATATATCTACTTGTGCATTAAGGGAAGGCACGGTGACTACTGCATTAAAAAAACACACACTCCACATTATTGTGCATGCTAGAAAGTGTTTTCAGTAACGTTCAGAATTCTTTGGCGCATCAATTAACTTTAGCACTTGAATTGTGCTGCATTCTTGTAGAAGAACGTTCCTGTTTTCTGCTGCCTTCTGGTCTTCAACATTTTTTTAGGGTTGACATTTTCGCATTAACTAGATTCTACATCTGGTAAACTTGTTTGAAAGTTACTGGCTGTGTTCCACAAAATTACTAAACCTGCCTTGCCATTTATTGAGGGACTGGAACATTGTCCTACAAGGGTTCTTCGTTTTATTTTGAAAACGTCTCCCAAAACACTTTGAAAAGTTAACCGTTGCATAATAGCGGGATTGGGCCTGGTGCTCAGGAACGTTGGCAGTGCGTGTAGTCTGTTTTCTGTTTCGACGATCACACACCAGAATTGGGCGCGGTGACGGAGCGGAGAGTCGGCGCGGCTGGACCCGAGTCTCGCAGACTACCCGGCCTGAGGCGGGAGTGGGCTCAGCGGTGGCAGGCAATATCCGCCCGCCCGCCCGGCCGCCCACTGAAGACTGACCGGAGTCGCTGCACCCCGGAACACAGGCTCTTTCATTAAACGCCAGGCCCGGGCTGTGAGGGAAGCGCCTCAGGCTCCGAGCCGTTTCCCAGCTCTCGCGTGTGAGCAGGCACGCAGCCTCTGATCAGGCGGCGCTGGCCCATGCCGAAGGAGGCCACAGGCAGAGCAGTGGAGGGATGTGAACCTTGGCCTCAGAGGCCTCCTCTTTGCAGAGAGTCCTTATCTGACCGACGTGCTCGGGTAGTCCTGAAATAGTGGAGTGAGAACCGAAGCCACCAGGGTATAGCAGTAGAGCTGGAACAATCTTCAGAGTGAGTGAAATTAAAACACGAGCATAATAACTTTAAGTGCTACAAAACAAAGCATTTAAAAAAGAGTTTTATTTACCTAGTGTACATCTAAGTAAAAGCAAATGATGTTCATTTTCTCTCACACTACAGGTGAAGCATTCGTTAAGATAGGAAGTGTGCCTCCTACATGCTGGTCAGAAAGTTTCAGAGGTTTGTACCCTGTAGAAAAAATAGCAAATTGTTTTTATTTCTGATGGGATACATCTTGCCCACATAGCCTTACCTTCCCTCTTTTCCCCCTTTGCTACACTCAAGCTGAGAGTGGCTCTTAATGGAAGACCCATAAATTACAGAAAGATACATGTAGACATATATATATCTGCGCTATGACCAAACAAGCAGTGGTTCGTAAGAACAGCTGCCTTTGATCTGATTCTTGTGCCCCTTGCACTTTAAAATGCCTTATCGTTTTGTTGACATCCTTTCTGGTCACTTGGGATTGCTGCAGCACCTACTACTCCAAGTTACAGCACCCCTGGTGTACAGTTACACGTAAATGGGGCTTACCCTGCAGAAGCTGATATAGACGAACATGTGTGCAGGGTTTTTGAAAATATTAATGGGGTACATTCCAGATCATATAAGCAGTTCCAGCGAGGTAAACAGGATGCTCTAGTCTGTGGGCCCAAAAGACTATGGAAAATATGCAGGAATAACTGCGATGTCTTGGGCCACAAATAATCTATCATTTAGTAATTTTATGCAGCGCTGGACATCCGAGCACCCTCCCATAAAACCAGAAAGCAAGAAGTTTCAGAAGGAGTTTTAGGGTTTATCAGAATAGACAAAGTGTAATGATATCAGGTCATCACAATCCTCTGATGCCTTCTTTTTGAGGAATAGATCTATTTACCAGCCAAAGCTGAGGGGAAAACTTAGATTTATGTATTTTATATGAATTTAAGCCATACAATATACGTTTGGATGCATAAACCACGCATTTCTACCAATTTGCCACCGCAAAGCAGCAGTGAATGGCCAAGGAGAGGCAAGAGCACACATCATTTAAAAAAATATTTAGTCGCACTGGCACTAAAACGGACATTAAGAACGCAAGGTAATGCATGCATTTATAAATATTCAGGCATACCTGTCTTGCAGTAAACCGATCTTAATGATGTAAATACTGATTTATGAAGCAGTCCACTTTTATGCCATTGTCCTTTACACTCCCTTGGAGCTCATTCAGTTACTATCAGCAAAGATGTATTGTGCCAAATGGATATATTAGAAACATACTAAAGATAGTGGGCCGGGGGCAGGAATGCATTTTTCCATCCACAGAGCTCAAAGGTTAGTGATCACGTTCTCTACTTATTTATGCTCTGAATTGGTCTTGTGAATGTAAACAATATAGAACAAGCATTGGCAAAGTCAATAGATCTCGCCTATGCAGGAGCTATTGGCTTTGCCAATATGTTATAGCCAGGTTGTACACAAACATGGCTGCTGTTCAGCATAGCTAAAAGTTAGTGGCATAGACGAGAGTGTTGTAGAGTCTAATGGCGAAGAGTGGCTGGAGTACAGTGTCGTAGAGTAGAGGGACATAGACTGTCATTTATTGGAGTGCCAGAGAGTGGTGTTGCATAGAATGGCGTACCGTAGAGTGGCATAGAGTAGAATGGAATAGTGTAGCATGCATGGCGCAGAGTGCAGCCGCATAGAATTCAGAGGCGTACAATGCAGTGTCGTAAAATGCAGTGGCGTAGATTAGAGTGGTGCATAGTATAATCAATGGTGCAGAGTAGAGAGACAGAGTAGAGTGGCAGAGAATGCAGTGGTATGGATTGGCGTAGAGTGGACTGATGCAGAGTACATTGGCACAGAGTGTAGTAGTGCAGAGTAGAGTGGTGTAGAGTTCACTGGTGGAGAGTGAAATGTTGCAAAGGAGGGTGCTGTGCAGTGGTGTAAATTGCTTTGGCATAGATTGCAGTGACGTAGAGTAGAGAGGCGTAGATAGCAGTGGCATAGAGTACAGTGGTGCAGATTAGAGTGCAGTTGCGTGGAGTGTACTGGCTTAGAGTGGAGTGGGGCGGAGTAGAGTGGTGTACAGTACAGTGGCATAGAGTAGGTTGTTTCAGAGTGGAGTGGTGCAGAGTAGAGTGTAGTGGTGTACAATGGCGTAGAGTGAAATGGTGTAAAGTGGTGTAGAGTGTAGTGGTGCAGAATAGAATGCATTGGCATAGAGTGCAGTATTGCACACCGGCGTAGGGTGGAGCTGTGCAGAGTAGAGTGGAGTGGAGTGGCCTTGAATTGAGTGGTGTAGAGTGCAATGGGGTAGAGAAGAGTGCATTGGCATAGTGTACAGAGGGGCAGAGTAGAGAGGTGGAGTGAAGTGATGTGGAGAAGGGCAGAGTAGAGTATGCATGTTGTGGTGCACACTGCCATTACAGGCAACACATCTTCAATTGAAATGGCCATTACAAATGCACAGATATACAGTTCTACTAATAAAACTATACAGCGCACACATGATAATGTGTGGAAATGGTATCACCTAGTGTACTGGTTAGTTTTGATCATATTAAAGTATTTGTTTCCAACATACTGAAGAATTAGCAAAAAATGTGCTTCATTTGTGCTTTCTAATACTGATATATTTTGAAATACTTGTGCAGTTAATTTAAACATTGTTGTCTACCAGAAAAAAAAACATTTCCTACCCCCAGTATCCAGCAAGATTGTCATATAAATCCTCTCACTTTGAAGTTGTGGAAAGAAAAGTAAACTCCAAGCTCCTTTGGAAGACAGAGCCTAGTATTTGACATCTGTATTTGCATGCAGAGCAAATGCTACAAGATAAAAAGATTTACAGGCCTGTTAACAGAAAGGAGCACTTATGAAAGAATATAAGGAGCGGGTGAGTCAAAAGGCTTTGCTCCTTGGGAGGGAATAACTCATGCTGGGAAGGCTACAACAAATAAATCCAGCATATAGAAAGCCTGAAAATGTGAGTTACACACCACAAAGATAATGGTAAGATTCGGGTGGAATGCATTCCATGGGAAGCTTTTTGAATGTCATCAAGATGTCCTTAGCAAACCAGGCAGCTGCGCTATCTATTTGGCTTCAACCTAAAAAGCAATTAGGAGATGCATGTACGAGATATGTATGTTGACATCTATGCATTTGATCAGAACCACCAGTGGTAGACCATCATCAATACCACCTCCACCACCAATATAATATCATCAGTACCAATAACACATCACTACCAACACCATCATCCACAATACCACAACCATCAACACTAAAGGAACCAACTCCGCCACCAATAATATCACCGCTACCAATAACACACCACCAGCAATATCCTCCTCAATTACACCATCATCAATACTAAAGGAATCAATAATATCACTAACAACACTACCACCACCAGTACCATCACCCTCAATACCACCACTATCAATACTAAAGGAGCCAATGCCTCAACACAACTACCAAGCACCGGCAAAGCCCATATGTCTGTCCTATCACCTGGAAACATAATTGCTGAATGCCTATGTTTATATGTGCTACCACATTTAAAAATAATATAAATTGAGCAACACTTGCTCTTTTGTATTTCTCATACGCGTTTAGTGTCATTCCCCCATCTTCTAGTCTCATCTGTGGTTAGAGAAGGTCTGGCTGGGGCTATATGACGGATAGAGGGTGGGTAAGATAGGGAAGTTCTCGAAGGGCGGCACAGGTTTGGCTTGCTGCAGTAAGTGGATGGGGTACAGGGCAGAGCGTACAAGTAAAAGAACAGGTGTGGCGGGGTGAGAAGGGATGCTGTTAGGGGCGCTATCAGTGAGTATAGGGACAGTTGAGGAGGGTAGCTGCACTCTAGCTGGGTAAGGGCCCTGTTCATAGGTAGGGGCTCTCTTGGTGGGTAGCTGTGCTGATGGACAGTAGTGGCCCGGTCGCTAGGGTTGCTGTTAGAGGGTAAAAGCACTGATGAGTTGTTGTGGTCTTGTTTGAGTATGCACTTTCGTAGAAGTACTTAGGTGCAGCCCCAGTGAGGGATAGGGGTAGTGGCCCTCTTGGTCACAATGCTTTTGTGGTGGGCAGTAGCTGTGTAGGTGGGGGCATATGTCCCGCTGGTGATAAGGGCAGACGTTAGTGGACAGCTTGCAATTAAGAGGGGTAATAACACATCTGTGATTGAGTTGGGGGTCAGGGGCCCACTCTGGTGCTCCATACTCACCACCTCCGAGAGTTTGAGGGCAAAGCGTTGTGGCTGGAGAAGCTTCCATCCCACAAAGGTGGATCCCTCCTTGTTCAGCACAAAGATGGGCTTGTAGACAGAATTATTCTCCTCCGCCATGGTCGACCTGGTAACACAAACAGATCAATGGGAAACAACTATAAACAAATCTCAAGGACCGCCATAAGGCACCTCCTCAGCCTTGAAGCATAAATTACCTGCTACTCAGCGCCTCGATGCAAGTTCCAGCCAATGCAGTGCTTTACTGGAGGTCAAAAAGCACAGAAGCAGGAGCTTGATGAGAAAGTGAAACTCCGAAGCGAAATTGAAAGCAGAAGTTCCCCGAGGTGCCCTGCCCTGGAAGGAGGAGCTGTCGGCGTCTAAGCTGCAGGGCGAGGGTAGTGTATATTGACCAAACATTAAAGTTGTTCTCTTTAATTGCATTCTTTCCCAATTACTGGTTGCACTACTAAATACCAATACCCAAAATATCGAGATACAAGAACAATGAGGACAGAATATTTAATGGAAAGTGCCTATAGGGAAGTATAGATGTATTACTTCTAACTCCACATCTACATACCTTGAAGGTATAAATATTAATTAGGTACATATATGTGGAGTAAGGTATAGAAATTCTATACTTACCTGTCAATATTTTGGATTTTATATTCTGTCCTTGATATGTGTCATCTATATTCTGGTTTCAATATTAAGGTGCACACTTTGTGACTGTATGTGAAGACATATGTGGATTTTCTAAGGTACATATTAAATCACGCTCAAACTTTTCACAATCTATATTTAAATCCTATCAATTCGATTAAATTTAAATTAGGCTGATACACAACTCTGGATTTTCTAAACTGTGCAAGTTATGTGCAATACAAAGCTCATCGAGGTCTTTTTTTTAAAATAAATATAAGCTGGCCTTGACTCAGAACCCTCTCTCCCACTGAATCAGAAAATCATCACACCTGGGATACCCAAAAGGATAACCCTTTCCTCTCATAAATTTAGGAAACTTCATCTGCTTCATAAAGCGTGTAGTTTCCTAAATCCGCACTCGCCACTCATTTAAACTAACCTTACAGAGAGCTGAGAAATTAGTGGCGAATAGTGAGGATTAAACATTTTAGGGATGCAAAACTAAATGGAAATTAAATGTCATTTTCCAGGGGAAGTTGGGAAGGTTCCACAATGAATTTTACTGTAAGGTTGATACAAAAGATGGATAGTTCAATTACATTTCATCAAAAGCACCAATGAAAACTACATGGACTTAAAGCAGGCTCCAACATTGACATATACCTCTCTTATTTACAGGCGGGTTGTGCCAAAAGTGGTGTTCAAAAGGAGACCTTCATTAGAAATCGACCAGTAAGAGGGGTAGGCATGGTAAAGTATAGATGATTGTGCGAGGCTGGGATGGGTCCTTTTGAGGTCAGTGGCCTGACTAAGGACACAGGTAGAAGGATTGCCTCTAATGCTCTGAGTGGTGGTTTCACAGTTTTCAACCAGGCCCCTGCTCTGTAATAATAAAAATATATCTGTTTGATACTGCTTGCATGGGATCTCCCATTTGGATGATGCAGAGTCCTCCCCTTCAGGCATAATGCACATTTTCTACTCTGTCAAATGCAGTAGACTTCTTGCATAGAATCCTCAAGGTGGCACCCTCTATGTGGCTAACATTGCTTGGAATAGCATGGACATTTCTGAGTGGGGAATGTAGAAAGCATTTAAGTATGCCATGTGTACAGAATATATTTTCATGCAGAGGGATTGCTCAGTATTACTACAGGTGCAGATAAAAGTCAAGCTTCATGTTATGAAGCAGTTAAGAGACTCATATGTAAATGTACATTAGAAACTCAAATCATTTCCTTAATAGAACTGTAACTTCTCAGCAATAGGTTGCACTTTCCAGCGACTATACTAGCAAATGTACACATGGGTGATATGCATTAAAAGAGAAAGCGTCAGCACTTCTCACCAAAAGCATATAGTAACAAATAACAAGGGGGTTCCATTGTTAAGCAATCACAAAAAGCAATGTGGATCAAGTAACAATGGTTAGACCTTATTAGATCCTTTTTTTAGAAATAACGTGCAAAATTGTGCATTGAAAGTACATTGGGCCAATTGTATTGGCCAAAACATGATAAGCTATAAATTCTGCTTAAAATCTCCACTCACCATTACTCTGCATATACCTAGCTCTGATTTAGCCCCTTTAGGCTCTCTCTTACTTTCTCTGTTCAATCCCAATCTCTACCCCCACTTCCTCTCTCATCTTTTCCCCACTATCCATTTCTGTTTGCTGCTCATCTATCTTCCCATTCCTATCTCTCTGGAATCTGTGAGGATCGATAAAATCCCTACCATCCAGTGTTCCCACACTTCTCCCAATTAAACCTCTGTCCCAAAGGTTCACCAAATAATATGTATTTAGGGCCATATGTATCAACACATTTTCCCATAGACACAGAATGGGTAAAACCCATTGATACATCTGGCCCTTAGTACATTAATTATGTAGGACCTCATAAAAGAAATCTAATTGCTAAGATCATAAATTAGGTAAAGATAAAGCAGAATTTCAAAGGAGTCAATACATTTCAAAAAGCAGATTCATGGTACACAGGCCTTACATTACGATATAGAAAAATCAGAAAATGTTAGTTGATGGTCTGTGAAGATGTTAAAGAGAGGTCAATTATAATATAAGTGCTTTCAGCCTCAGATACCCTGATTATGGTTTCCACAATGTTTGGTTGAAGAAGATGAATCCTCAGTGTGTTGACCATGGCAGGGTTATCTAGATATTAACCCCTTCCGTGCTCATGACGATCTCAGCCCGTCATGAGTCACAGTGGAGCTGTGCTCATGACGAGCTGAGCTCGTCATAATTGCCGCGGCCTGCCCCCGCGCGATTAATTCCCCGCCTGTGCGGGAGAATTAATCAGTGGGCGGGGTCGTGACGAGCTCAGCTCGTCATGAGCACAGCTCTACTGTGAGTCATGACGAGCTGAGCTCGTCACGAGCACAGCGGCGCCGTGGCCCCCACCCCCGCACCGGGGAGAATTACCCCCACAGGGGGGGGGGGGGGTTAAACCATTTGCGGAAGATAGCCTGTTATAGCAGCCATTTGTGACATGACAGGCTATATTGGGTCATTTCAGTCTCACAATACTGCTAGTTAGGGTATTTGCACCCTTCTGCAACAGTCACATTAATATAAACTATCTGATTCCTGCAAACAAAATAACAGTCTGTAGAGCAGATACACAATCTCACCAGGCTATATTTCACAATGGGCTGGAGCAATGTCAGTAAAATATAAATCGTACTTTTGATAACTGCCACAGCCCAACAGGCTAATCAAATCGCCTACCCATATTGGAATCTGGAGTTTCCTGATTGAAGATTGCTTTCTGAATGACTGGTAGGTTTAGGTAGTGGCAACCACTTATGCATCAGGAATAGGAAATGTCATGAAAGTTACTGGCTTAAGAACAACATGACTCAATGTCCTGTACAGTTGTGTAATCACTTCACACAGTAAATTCTTGTTTGACATACCATAAGTAAAAGGTGAAAAGGAAGTTCGGCTAAAGCCCATTAAATTCTTGGCCTCTCAGCTGTGACAGCAAACAAGTGTTGATACCACTTTTCATATCAGTTCCACACACACAGCACTGTGGCGCCCAACAGGGATCCATCATATCCCCTCTACTGTTCAGAATCTACCCAACATCCTTACCAAACCTGATTAAATCATTCAATTTCACCTGTTACAACTATGTAGATGACACCCGAATCATTTCTTTTTATTGGATGGTCTGGAAGACCTATACAATTTAAAACTTGATGACTGACTTCGGTCCATAAACACATGGATGAAGAATAACCATGTAAAGCTAAATACCTTAGATACCTACAGAAACTGCATGCCATTATCTGACTTGTAATCGCCAAGCTTGGCTATGGCAACGACTTATCCCTTGGTGCACCCCTTTTCATAATACGCAAAATACAACTCATCCAAAGTGTTGCTGCATGATATCTTCACTACCTTCTCCCAAGAGAACACATTGCAGTCACTCCAATAACTATAGCAAGAAGGACAGTTTTCAAGGCACTTGGCATTATTCACAGAGCCTCCAAGAAAATGACAGCTATAACTACAAGCTGAAGTCAAGTAATAGAAACGAATCAGGACACTGCACTCCAGGCTTGTACCGGTTATCATACCGCCTTACCATAAGAAATCCGTAGCAGGCACTGCTTTCTCACTACAAGCCAGCAAGCTCTGGAACACACTACCAGCCAGTGTTAGAAGCATCCAAGAGCCTATATATTACAAAAGACAGTTAGAAACATTGCTATTTCCAAAACAACTACACCACCACACATCCTAGTAACAGAACCAGGAAAGACAGTTGCACCCTGAAGCTCAATCTATAGCTTACAATACACAGATTGAAACAACCCAACCAGCAAACTACTTTTGATAACTGGGTAGTTTAAGGAGAGTTGACCCATGCATCGTCGGGGGATTTCGGTGCATTCTCAGATTTACTAAAGCTACTAAACCTGGGAATGGGTTAACATGCTATGCCATCCGCAGTGAGGCATAATGAGAAGAAATATCCTTATTTCTCCTGGTTACTTCCCTATTCTATGTGTGCTGCATTCTGCAGCACACACAGAAAGAGGAATATGCCTCTAAGGTTTGCTTTTGTGCAAAAGTTGTCCCTTCCTGCACATAAACAATCCAGCCTATAACGCAGGCACCCTTGCACCATAGTACAAGGGTGCCTGCGTTGGCGCTAGGCAGCACACAGTGTGCCAGTGCTAGGAGACAGATATCTTTGTAAATATGGCACATTTCTGCTCTCCTTGCTGAGTTGTATGAAATTTAAATCAACTTGCCCCCACATTTCTGACTGAACAACCCAGTGCAGTAACCAGCTAAGCAGTCTATAATCATAAAAAATACCATAATGGGGCCCGTGGATCTGTTCAAAGCAAATCAGGACACTGCGCTGCAGGCTTGTACCACTTATCATGCCATCTTACCATAAGAAATCCGTAGGAGGCACAGCTATCTCACTACAGGCCATCAAGCTCTGAAACACACTACCAACCAGCGGTAGAAGCACTCAGGGCCTATACACTCCTGAAGACAGAAACATTGCTATTTCCAAAGCAACTACACTACCACACATCCCAGCAACAGAACTTGGTAAGACAGTTGCTCCCTCAAGCTCAATCAGTAGCCTACAACACACAGATTGAAACAACCCAACAAGCAAACTACTTTTGATAACTGGGTAGGATAAGGAAAGTTGACCCATGCATCGCCTGGGGATTTTGGAGCATTCTCAGATTTACTAAAGCTAGTAAACATGGGAATGCATCAAATTAGACAGAAAGGTAGTAGTGTCCCCAAACTGGGAATGGACCGCACATCAATTAAATATCAAAAAAGCAGAGTAAAGACGAGTACATATATAGATTCAAAATGTCAAGGGGTGCTAAAGCCAGAAGCGCTTACTACCTGAAAGTGCTATAGGCAAAGTGAAAACACAGATGCCAGAAAATTGTCCAAAAGGTTTGGCTTAGGCAGCACACCCGTGTGTAACAAGCTAGGTCATTTATCCTCCATAGGCATAACAGACCAGTAGCAATATTATAGTCGATTTCAAAAGGCAGAACATGTCCAAAGTTGCTGTATAGCTTGCAGGATATTCACAACATTTCAGTGATGATGAAATGATGATCCAACTCGGTTCCAGTATGATTGATGATTTTTAATGTTCTTCAATGCATGTGGTATACAAAAGAATAGCCAACACGTGTTTCGTCTGTACACAGTGAATACAACGACTTTTTCAAGGCAATTTCCGGACTGTGTAAGCGATGCGTATATTCATCATTAGCTAAGACTGTAAAGATATAGTCCCACAGTGTAATAATGTTGGCAAAAGTAATCCGTCTGGATAAAACTGAAATGAAAAGTAAACGTGCAATGTTATTAGTCCGTAAGGCTAATGGTATAGCTTGATTATAAAGGCTAAGTAGCAGGGTAATCCGTATATATGCGCAATAAAGTATTCGAGAACCCCCAAAGAATGAAAATAGAACTCAATTGACGTTTGGCATTCATGGGGCGGTCACAGTGTAAATAGCAAAATCGAGACTTCAAGGAAATATCCAGGAAACGGATGCCAGCGCCTGATAACGCTGACAGAAACGGGAATGCATCAAAATGCTATGCAATTCATCCTTATTTCTCCTTGTTACTTCCCTATTTTGCAGCACACTCAGAAAGAGGAATATGCCTCCAAGGTTTGCTTTTGTGCAGGAAGTTGAACCTTCCTGCACATAAACAATCCAGCCTATAATGCAGGCACCCTTGCACCATAGCACAATGGTGCCTGTGTTGGCACCAGGCAGCACAGTGTGCCAGCACTAGGAGACAAATATCATTGTAAATATGGCACATTTCTGCTCTCCTTGCTGAGTTGCATGCAATGTAAGTCAATCTGCCCTCAAATTTCTGACTGAACAACCCAGTGCAGTAACTAGCTAAGCAGTCTATAATCATAAGAAATACCATAATGGGGCCCGCGGATCTGTTCAAAGTTGCCAGCATACTGAAAAATCATAAACTGTGTGTCAGTGTCTCACTCCTCATCATCCACCACTGCTACATGCTGCATCCCATAACATGCTAACCGCACATTGGTGATCATTACGCATAACATGGAAATACTTCCTACTTTGGATCACAAAACAAAGAAAACACCCTTCTCACCACACACAGCCCTATATGTTTTAGCTTGCAGCACATGTGGGCAAAGGTTTCAGTGCCACACATACGGGTAGTAAGCGCTTTACAAACGGGCAATACAATACAAAACAATGTTGATCACTTGCATCATCTAGATTTGTTTTGATCCTGCTAAAATCTTTGTTTCCATCATACTTCAAAATTATAAAACAAAATGTACTTAATTTGTGCTGTCATAACTGCTTGTGTATGTTGAAATATATGTGCAGTTCATTTACAGGTATTTTAATTTTGGGTGAATTGAAGAAAATGTGACATCCTACAATATTTCTTTTCACACTCCCTGTACACAAGGCCACTGGATGTTTAAGATGCTGCGGCCAGGGAACAATGCGATTCTGTGGCTGCTGCGTTTTCAGCATGATTATGAATTTTCCGAATTTTGCCACATAATCCATCATTTGCTGCATATTTTAACAAAAAAGTTTGTTTCCAGCTAAAACAAATCAAAGTTGACTAAAAATGGCGCGACACATGCTGCCATGCAGTGGAAGGTCCTTCACAAAGGTTAAATGGCCAACTTTCAATTACTTTCTGCTGTATTTGGATGTGGAACAAGTACTAATGAAGTGAAACAATGGGCCAGACAGTGCTAAAGTGTAAAAATGACAACATAATGAAGTGATACTATTAAAAAACGTTACACAAAAGACGCGTGATTTGTGTTGTCTTGCCACATAAATTAATCAACACTGCCACAAAATGTAGCCTACGCTGCTGCCTAATTCCAGTGGCCCTGTCTGTACCAGAGAGATATTGTCATATAGTTCACTTTACAAAATCTTCTCACTTTACAAAGGAAGAAAAGTAAACAACATTTTCAGGTTAAAGTCATAAGAAGCAATTTGTCAAAAGAAATGGCCTGACATTTAAAATGTCTTGGAACGTGCAGCAAATATAACAAGATAAAAACAACACTTAAAGAGATTTTTATTGCTCATTCACCCTTTGAACTCCTTCACTTCTATTGTGTGCCAGCTGCCTTGGCCGTTTGCAGAGGACAAAGAATATTATGGGCGGACCTGGATCCCCAAACACGCCCTCTCCGTGGCTATGGCTCTGTGTAAACACCCCACACACCACAAGATGCAGCCTTAGAGTGTGACGCCCACCTCTGTCAAAACAATGAACACTATGATCAAAACAAAGTAACTTTTAACCACAAATTGCATTCTTCTTGATTCCCACAGAGGCTTGGTACTCAATTGTTACCATTAAACAGTTCAAAGTTTTATTTGCCTCAGAATTTTAAAGTTCTTTTTAAACAGCTCCCGTCCTTTATGCTGCATGACGCAAAATGCAAACATGCAAATGTAGTGGTTTTAAAAAAACAGAACGTACAAGTAATGCCAGACTGAGACAAGTCGACAAACCAAAATCAAGATGGCACGTGTGGGGTAGAGTGCATTTGGAAGCTTTTGCAACTGGTCTGAGACGTGGCTGTGTGGACTCACCGGGTCATGCCACAGGAGGAAATGAAACAAAGTACTAGAATTTTGCACTTTCACAGAAAGTTTAGACATCTAGGAAGTGTGGAGCTAGAACGTAGACGGTGCACCCATCATTTGGAAGACCTGCATTTAAAACGTAATTATAAGCATACAGAAATTGTTGTGTCACACATACCTAAGGTGATACCTTGTGTCTTGACTGACCTTACTCTGGCGATCATGCCCCCTGACAGTAGACTGCGCATGCGTTTATCGGGGGGATGGTAGGGCAGCGGGAGGCCGGAGCAGCAAATGAACGGGAGCCGAATGAGCTTGTCAGAGCAAAGAAGGCTGCGACTTCGTCTTACACAAGGGCCTGAGAGAGTAGTGTATGGACTTTAGCCCACACAGTCAGCACTAAGACAACTGTGGCTTTGCCTGCATTAGTGCACGCGCAGACAAGGGAGCCAGTGAAAACATGAGTGCATGTGAAAAGCACTGTAAACGAAAAAAGTAGTTCCCAAAACATTTCCTAAATGTGACAAGTGTAAGGCTACAAGTAATAGGGTGGTGCTCTGTGGGAGGGACACATCCATGGAAAGGAGGAACAAATAGAAAAGATTAGTGTTAGACCTGGCACCATTGGCGTGGGTCTCCCCTGCATCTTTTTGCCTTTGCCTCATCTGTTCTTGCTGTGTGTTGGACTCTGTTTTGCTGGTCTAGATGCTTTGGGCACTTTGCTACTGCTGTTCAGTGCCAAAGTGCAAGTGCTCCCTTTGTAAACTGTTGTTATGGATTGGTGTTTCCATGATTGGCTGATTTGATTTGCTAGTCAGTCCCTATTACAGTGCACTGTGTGTGCCCGGGGCCTGTAAATCAAATGCTGCTAATGAGCTTGCAGCACTGATTGTGCCACCCATACAAGCAGCCTGTAAATTTAACTCTGGCCAGCGATGGCAGAGCGTGTCTGTAGTCTGGTACTGCCATGTCGACTTGGCAAGTGCACCCACTTGCTATGCCCTACCCTTCCCTTTTCTTACATGTCAGTCCAGTGGCGGCTCGCAATACTTGCGGGTGGGGGGTTTGCGCAGGAGGTTAAAATAAATAGAAAAAGAAACCTTACCTGACCGGGTCCCGCGCCGCCTCTGAGGCTAAGACACACAATATGTAATTGTGGGGGGTTCAGGAGCGGGGATTTTCCATTATTTACACACACACACACACCAGTGCCCTCATGATGACAGCCTTTTGTTTCAAGAAATTTTACGTAACTAGAAGCGTGCAGACAATTACACGTGTGGGAAGGGAAACAGAAAAGAAAGCTTTAGTGGCAATCCCGATAAGAAGTACGAGGCGGATGTGAGTGATGCACCCTATGAGTGGTGACAGCCAGCCCTGGGCTCAGTTCACCTCTCCACCCACGGCCAAGCAGTGTCTGCTTGCCCTATGCATGTCTCTATATGTCACCCGAGGCGAAAGTCTGTGTGACTTCACAAGTTGTGCACTGCCACCTTGGCGCTTTGTTTTCAAATGGTCCAATATTGTGTACCAAAAAAACACCTGGGGCTTTGACTGCACTCGCAACAGAATCCGGTGACAAAGCACCACAGCAGGTAACATACCTGAACTAGAAAAAGAGGCTAGACCAATTCTCATCTTCTCCCCCCACCATCCATTTGTACTAGGGCCGCAGACTTGCGGGGGCAAGGTTTCTGGGACGGCAGCCAAGACTAGCAACGGATTAAGAATGAAGTGCTCGTGGATCCCGCCAGATTATCCCACGGCAGGCAGCACACCCAGGCTGGAGTCCTGGGCCGGGTCCCGCGTTTTCCTGAACAGAAACAGGAACAGGCATGCTCCCTCCCCTCCTGTAAGCCATTGGTGTGGAGTCGCAGACAGTGCCCAGCTGGGTACCAGGTAGGGAGGCATGCAGCCTACATAGAAAAAATGTAGAGTGCCCATGACTGCTTGGGTTGGGCACAGGGCCGACCAAACAGTCAGGGTACTCAGAGTGGTGCAAGCCACTCCTCCCGACCCGCCTACCTGCCCGCCCCCAACCAGGCATACCCTCCCACCCGCCCCCAACCAGGCATACCCCTGTCTTCTGCTTACTCACAGCGCGAGAAGCAGAAACATAGAATGGTACTTAAAATACCATTTGATGTTTCTGCTTCTTGCACTTTGAGAAAGCAGTGAGGTGGCGCTCCTCCGCCCTAATGGAGGAGCCGCCCCTGTGTCAGTCACCCCTAAGGTAGGCCCAAGGTACCCCTGTGGGCCCGGTGCATTATATGTGAAAGGTAGGACATGCTCTGATGAGTGAATTACTGCCAATTTCATTTTTCACTATTGCAAGGCTACCTGTTCCCATAGGATAGAATGGGAAGTTTGTTTATAACATCTTATGAACATAACCACCCCTGGGAACAAGGTAGGAAAATAAAGTTTAGTATGCCTGATCTCTGAACGTTAAAATGCATCTTTTAGTGAGGGGGATTTTTACATTCTGTGTTTGAAAATACCACTTTTAGAAAGTAGGTATTTTCTTGCTTAGCCATCCAGTATGCCTCTGCCTGGTTTGTGTATTGCATGTCTAGCTTTTGGATGACAGGGGCTGGGGAGGAGCAGTGGCTCCAGAGAGCCTGATGAGTAAGGGCTGGGCTGAATAGACCTGGGCTGCATTTAGAGTAGGTGGAGAAGATTTCCTTTCACCTTGAATGGGCCTGGTCTGCTTTCAACAATGCTGTCTCCACCTCCTGCCAGGAAGCTGCACCAGAGACGACAGAACGGGTTTTGGCTGGGTACAGACACTCTCTGCCTTCAGAGAAGAGAGGATTTTGGGGTATAAAAAGAGGGGCCCAGACACCAGACTTTTAGATCACTTCTGGGAATCAAGAGAAACCTTTGCCAATGAGAAGAGCCGGAGACGCTGAGGAGGAATACTGCCCCTGCGCTATTTGCTGTCTGGGTTCGGCCTGCAGTGGCTACTTGCTGCCAAGGAAAGGAGAAAAGAACTTTGCTGTTTCTTTGTCACCTGCTTGAGGAAAAGATCTCCAAGAGCTTCAAACTGAGCTTGTCTCCTGTTCTGAAGTCTCAAGGACACAAAGACTTCACCACCAGCTCTCCTGAACTGCCTTTCTGGGAGTTCTGACCTGCAAAGAGGTGCCTGCTGTTGTTGTGGGCCTCTAGAGAGCTGTTTTCCGCTGGGATCTGGAATATCAACGCAACTTGGAAGAAGCAAGATGCTTCAGCACCTGTTTCCGATGCATTGCCAAAGAAACCGTTGCAGAGCCTAACGCGGCTCGAGAAATCACCACACGCCGTATCGTTCCAGGTCATCGCATTGAGGCGCCAAGTTTGTCGCATCGTGGGGGACGCAGTAAGAAACCGACGCATCACCTCCTCTCCGGTAAGGCACCAACGCATCACCTCCCCTGCGCTGCAGTAAGGAACCGACGCATCACCTCCCCCGGAGCAAGGAACCCACGCATCACCTTCCCTGAGTGTAAAGAACCTACGCATCACCTTCCCTGTGGCCCGTTTTATTTGTTTGAATGACGCATCCCAGGTACTTTGTGAGGAAAGTGTTGCATCTGCAATTTGCTTTGAACTGAACTATTTATACCATCTGAAAGGCATATTTTTATACTTGTGGATTTTTGTTGTTTGGTCTTGTTTTGGTTTAGATAAAGATAACTTATTTTTCTAAACTGGTGTGGTGTCCATTTGTGGTGTCCATTTGTGGTGTTTTCACTGTATTACTGTATGTGTTCACAAATGCTTTACACACTGCCTCTGAGATAAGCCTGTCTGCTCGTGCCAAGCTACCAAGGAGGGTGAGCAGGGGTTATTTTAGAAGTGTATCCCCTTACCCTGACTAAAAGCAAGGGTCCCTATTTGGATAAATGTACCTACCTCTGCCAACTAGAGACCCCATCTCTAACAGTTAGTCACTTGGAAGTAAGGCTTTTTAAAGGACACTCAAAGAAACAAATGAAAATCAGTGGGTGGACAGTAAGCCCACAAAGTATATACAACATGTCTCGAAGAGATCGCACAAGCAATGTCTAGGCTCGACCTAAAAACAGCAAATAAACTAGATAATTATTTTGACATGTACTTTTACTTGTAAACCATTTATATCTTTTCTGCATTTTGAGGAGCAACTGAGCTTTTAAGTGATACAAAGTGACGATTGGTAAATCAAAAAAGGGCAAAACAAATGTTCTGGGTTTATTTATAATGATAATGCTAAAGTCCCATTATTGCTGAAAATAGTTTTCAATTGCAGCCATATACATATTTACAACCAGGCTTTAGACATGCTAATACATCTCATACCCTTACATATTTTTACGGTTAGCACATTATCCCATGTCTAGCAAGAATAGAGCTTATAGGTGACAAGGTTTTGCTTTCACAGCCAAAGCTGTCCGGTCCTCAGTTTTCCCCTCTTTGACTCACAATGCAAATAGATTGCACAGCTTTCCCCTTCGGCTTCCAGCAGGTCAGGCTAGATTTAACTAGCCCCATATATGAATTGTTGCTGAGAGGCCATTAAAACTTGATACTTATGAACTCGATTCATGGTTAGTTTACCCTGCAGTTAAACTCAGGGAAACCAGAGGGAATGCTGGATATGCTATGCTATTGATGCAGGGTATCAAGTTAGCAAAGTACATGTTGACAAGCTCCTTGAAGTCCATTTGTTGGGGGGCATCTGACTTGTTTGAAGGGTGAAGATAAGTGGGTGACACCCTTTAAATGAGAGTGAGTTAAGAGGCATGCTCTTAGTACACATCAGCGCTAATCTTCTCCATAACTACCAATCTAGCTTTAGATCACATTGAAGCACAGAGATTGCTACATTTCACGTCTTAGATAACACTCTTCTGATCACATCCAAATATGATGCCAGCCTCTTAATATTGCTGAACCTCGCAGCTAGCTTCAACAGTAGACCACCCCACCCTCATCCACACCCTGGAATCTCAAATGGAATTCACTGGCAATGTCCTTCATTGGTTTTCCTCCTACTTGTCCAACCAACACTGGCTTGTTCATGTGGGTACTTCCAGATTCCAAAAGATCCCTATCACCTACAGAATCCCTTATAGTTCCAAACTGCCACTTGTCATCTTCAGCATCAACATAAAGCCCCCTGTGAGTCACAAATAACAGTATCAGAATTCAACAGTATGCTAGTGACATACAACTCTACTTGAAAGTCTTCTCCACACGAGTCATCCATTTGCCTAAAACACTGCCTGCACCTCATCCAGACATGGATGTCCAACACACACCTGAAGTTTATCCCGACAAAGGCCGAATTCCAGTTATTTGCCAAGAACAACACACACAACATAGTACAACCATGGCTCAGTGACATGACTCTTGACAGCTTTGAACCTCAAATTTCAATGAGTGTATCACATGGATTCATTTTACACACCAACCTCATTCTCAGAGAACACATTGTTAAAAAGAATGACTGCCTGGTACCAGCTCTCCTAAAGAAAGTGAAACTGGTGCTTCTAGAAAGTGACTTTGGAACTGCTGTTAAAGCCCTTGTACTTTCACATCAGGATGGTGCTAACGTCCTGCTTGTTGGTCGTCCATACTCCACATTGGCCACCTTTATTAGCATCCTACATGCCACAGCACATCTCATCCAGGGCCTGAATAAGCATGATTATCCCCATCCTGATGGAACTCAATTGGTTTCCAATGTTGGCCTGCACAATCTTCCATCTTTAAAACCAGCTGCATCATTTACAAAACCATCACTGGTGGCTCTTGGCACACCTGCAGTCAGTATACCATTGGAATGGGGACTAAGAAGTGTAAAAAGGGAAAGAACAAGGCAGCAGGCTTTCTATGCCATCCATGCAACATACCTGTATAGGTCAAGTGAGCCTAAATGCTGCTCTAATTTACGAAAGAGTTGAATTCTCACAGTGCCAGTGTGAAGTCTCACTAATTTGAGCCAGTGGTTTCCAGTGCTCGGCAACAGCATTTACTTAACACCAGCACTTATGACAGTCTGCCACATAGTGGCACTGTTTGTCTAAATTGCAGGTGAACACAACAGCTGTTTATTAATTCAATATACATTAAACTCACTTATATCTGCCACCAAAGCCATTCTTTTAGCTTTGGGGGCCTGGAATAATCAGAAATGCCACACTTGTAGGGTGTGATGGTTAATAGTTGTGTTTGTTCTGTCAGCGTTGGCAGGGGCAATGGGTGGTGTCAGCTGCAATGGCCTCCTGATGAGAGTCTTGGCACTGAAGTCACACCTCTTTAAAGAACACCACATCACAATGCAGTGTTTAACAGTGTTTAGCTTAATGACTGTATGCTTGCACGTGATACTGTTTAGCATTCCACTGCCTTTTTGGCTAGGTTTTTTGTTTTTTGGTGTATAGCGAAAGTCCAAGCAATACATAAAGAAGACTTTAAATTCTGTATTTATCTTGTCACATATGTTGCGCTTCAAAGAGAGAGGTCAGATGTCAGGCTATGTCTTCTGACAAATTGCTACTTATTTTTAGGTCTTGCTTGTGACCGCTCGTAAGCTTCATGTGCTTTCATTTGCAAGAGATATTGTATACAACAAGGGTCTTGCAGCCTGTCCATTGCTTAATATTCCTTGGCTTCATTGTCACACTTACTTGCTACTTTCTAATTGACCAACACGTGCTGGCATCACTTTCTCTACTTTCGGCTGGAGCATTGACCAAATACTGATTGCTTCAGCTTCATTGGTGTCCTTCCTCTGATCGCACTGTGTTTGAGGCATTACTTTTATTTTTTCTTCTTCACTGTCATCCTTGTTGAATCTCTTGCCATTTGTAGCTTTGTTTTACTATGCCACACACACTTTAAAGAAGCCCTTTTCTCCTTTGAAATGGATGTTTATTGTGACAACAGATTTTTATCTGCTTTCATTGTGACAACAGATGTTATGTGCATCCAAATGTATTTTCACCAAGACATGGACATGTGCACGATTGCTTTCTTAAAATGATTGGATTTCTTTGAATTGAATTAACCCCTTCGCTGCTAGGCCATTTTTCCAGCTTTTAGGGAATGACCGACTTTTGTCAGAAAACCAACATTTTTTACACAGTTTTGGCATTTTTCTGGGACATAGCCTATTTTTGCTATTTTTTGTGCTTTCAACCTCCTTCCAGTTAAAGGTAGAAGCGGGTGTGAAAGCAATAATGGATCCTGGAAAGCTTAGAAAAGTAGATAAAATTCTGAATTCAGCAAGGGGTCATTTTTGTATATCCATCAAGGTTTCTTTATAGAAACTAACAGTTAAAAATAGGAAAAATTGAAAATTAGTTGAAAAAAACAGCCTTTTGTGTCAACGTTTTTACCTGTAACTTCTTCTAATTATGACAGCTCTTTGAAAGCAATATACTGTTACATCCGCTGGGCCTTCCTGGTTGTGGGGATATATTGGACTTGTAGGTTCACCAAGAACCCGACGAACCCAGAGTCAAAAACTGAGCAGCAATTTGCAATGGTTTTTATTATGTTCTGGGTATATAGCAATTTTTGTGGGAAAATGTATAAATGGAAAAATCGGTATCAAAGACACCTATGTATTTCTGAAATGGGAACAAATTATAGAGTTTAGAAGCAATACATATTTGCACATTTTCGAAATTGGGAATACTCATACTAGCATGAGAATTATTGGTCATTTTTCAAAATGACTTCTTTTTTACACAAAATCTTTCATTTGGAAGGCAGAAATGCATCAAAAATCAATAGGTAATAACAGTTGCTTTACAAATCTGAATTACCCTAAGTCTCCCGATAAAAATGGTACCTCACTTGTGTGGGTAGGCATAGTGCCCATGACAGGAAATGGCTCAAAACCCAACGTGAACACACCACATTCTCACAATGAAAATGTACCCTTTTTTTGCGAAGTGTGTAGCTGTAGTTTTTTAACCCTAGCTCTGCCGGCACCCAGGGAAACGTAGCAAACCTATACATTTTTGAAAACTAGACACCTAGGGGAATCCAGGATGGGGTGACTTGATTAGCTCCCACCAGGTTCTGTTACCGGAATCCCTTGCAAACCTAAACAATTGTAAAAAAACCCCACATTTTCCCCACATTTCTGTGGTGGAAAGTGCTGGAATCTGCGTGGATCCACAAATTTCCACCCACCCTCCTTTCCCCAAAGTCTTACGAGAAAAATGGTACCTCACTTGTGCGGGTCGGACTAGTGCCCGCGACAGGAAACGGCATCAAACGCAACGTGGTCACACCTCAATTTCGCAGTGAAAAATGACCCTTTTTTGGCAAAGTGCCTAGCTGTAGTTTTTGAACCCTAGCTCTGCGGGCACCTTAGGAAACCTAGCAAACCTATACATTTTTGAAAACTAAACACCCAGGGGAATTCAGGAGGGGGTGACTTGACTGCCTACCATCAGAGTCTGTTACCCAGAATCCCTTGCAAAGCAAAAGAATTGTCAAAAAAACACAATTTTCCCACATTTCTGTGGTGGAAAGTTCTGGAATCTGCATGGATCCACAAATTTCCACCCACCATGCGTTCCCCAAAGTCTTACGAGAAAAATGGTACCTCACTTGTGCGGGCCGGCCTAGTGCCCGCGACAGGAAACGGTGCAAAACGCAACGTGGTCACACCTCAATTTCGCAGTGAAAAATGACCCTTTTTTGGCAAAGTGCCGAGCTGTAGCTTTTGAACCCTAGCTCTGCAGGCACCTTGGGAAACCTAGCAAACCTATACATTTTTGAAAACTAAACACCCATGGGAATTCAGGAGGGGGAGACTTGACTGCCTCCCACCAGAGTCTGTTACCCAGAATACCTTGCAAACCTAAAAAGTGTAAAAAATAACTCATTTTCCCCACATTTCTGTGGTGGAAAGTTCTGGAATCTGCGTGGATCCACAAATTTCCACCCACCCCGCGTTCCCCAAAGTCTTTTGAGAAAAATAGTACCTCACTTGTGCGGGTCGGCCTAGTGCCCGTGACAGGAAACGGCACCAAACGCAACGTCGTCACACCTCAATTTTGCAGTGAAAAATGACCCTTTTGTGGCAAAGTGCCTAGCTGTAGTTTTTGAACCCTAGCTCTGCGGGCACCTTGGGAGACCTAGCAAACCTATACATTTTTTAAATCTAGACACCCAGGGGAATTCAGGATGGGGTGACTTGACTGCCTCCCACCAGGGTCTGTTACCCAGAATCCATTGTAGACCTAAACAATTGTCCCCAAAAAAACACATTTTCCCCACATTTCTGTGGTGGAAAGTTCTGGAATCTGCGTGGATCCACACATTTCCACCTACGCCGCGTTCTCCAAAGTCTTACGAGAAAAATGGTACCTCACTTGTGTGGGTCGGCCTAGTGCCAGCGACAGGAAACGGCGCAAAACGCAACGTGGTCACACCTCAATTTATCAGTGAAAAATGACCCTTTTTTTGGCAAAGTGCCTAGCTGTAGTTTTTGAACCCTAGCTCTGCGGGCACCTTGGGAAACCTAGCAAACCTATACATTTTTGAAAACTAGACACCCAGGGGAATCCAGGATGGGGTGATTTGACTGTCTCCCACCAGGGTATGTTACCCAGAATCCCTTGCAAACCTAAAACAAATGTTTAAAAAAACACATTTCCCCCACATTTCTGTGGTGCAAAAAGTTTCGGAATCTGCGTGGATCCACTACGTTTTGGGCCCTTGCCTGTCACGGGTACTTGGGCCTCCCACACAAGTGAAGCACCATTTTTACTGGGAGACCTGGGGGAATGCTGGGTGGTGGGAAATTTGTGTGAGCCCGGTGATGCCACAACTTTCCCACACAAAAATGTGTGAAAAAAGTGATTTTTTCAGCTAAAATTGAGGTTTGCAGGGGATTCTGGGTAAGGAAACGTTGGGGGATCCACGCAAGCCATACCTCTCTGGATGCCCCCGGGTATCTAGCTTTCAGAAATGTATGGGTTTGGTAGGTTTCCCTAGATGGCCTCCGAGCACGGGGCCAAAAACCCAGATGACCCCCCTTGCAAAACCAGATCGCTTTGACATAATTAGTTGTTTGTTTCTACAGCGTGAGAATTTCGGCACAATATTGCAAGGAAAATGTGACAGACATTTTGAGGTTTGCAGGACATTGTGGATAAAATAACTTTTTGGAATTCACAAGAGAGACATCACCATGAACTCCCATGGGTTTACGACAATATCTACAGTTGGTGGGTTATTCTTACATGGAACGTACACCTTGGCAGAGAAACTAAAAAGACAAAGATTCCTGCACAGCCATCTATTCCTCAAACACACACACATACTGGTTGGATTTAGCACGAGGGCGAGTGTTGATTCAGTATATTAAATTTTATTAACAAGAGATTTCACAAAAATGAAATGCACTGTCAAATAATTAAATGGACAAAAAAACGAACCAATGACTCACAGCTCGTGAGCTGTAAAGCCACAGCAAGGCACCGACTGCTTTACAGGCCATTCACACACCTTTCATACGTGATACACACAAGACCATTCACACCACCAGGCACAAAAACAACACATTACAACATTCACAAAAAGGGACAAGGTACACCCTGCTTCAGAAAGACAAATATTACTGCACAGCCATCTAATCCTCAAGCACACACACATACTGGTTGGATTTGGCACGAGGGTGAGTGATGGTTCAGTATATACAATTGTATAAGCAAGTGATATCACAAAAATGAAATGCACTGTTAAAATTTGAAAGGGCGAGAAACTGAACCATTAATTCACAGCTCGTGAGCTGTAAAGCCACGACAAGGCACCAACCTCTTTACAGGCCATTCATACACCTTTCATACGTGTGACACATACAAAACCATTCACACCGCCAGCCGCGGGCCCATCACATTACAACACTCACACCAGCAGACAGCGCCATTCAAGGGCCCATCACTTTCACACGCCCACATTCCTGACACAGCAACCACACAAGCTGATGGATTGCGTGTAGTGGCACTCAGCTAGCAGTGTGTGTAGTGACCAGCAGCAAGTCACTACTCACACACAGCCAGCCGAGCGCCAGTCCACGCACACCGCTAGCCGAGCGCCAGTCCACGCACACCGCTAGCTAAACACCAGCCCACGCACACCGCCAGCCAAGCGCCAGTCCACACACACCGCCAGCCAATCACCAGTCCAGGCACACCGCCAGCCAATCGCCAATCCACGCACACCGCCAGCCAATCAACAATCCACGCACACCGCCAGCCAAGCGCCAGTCCACTCACACCGCCATCCAAGCGCCAGTCCACACACACCGCCAGCCACGCGCCAGTCCACGCACACCACCAGTCAAGCACCAGTCCAGGCACACCGCCAGTCAAGTGCCAGTCCACGCACACCGCCAGCCAAGCACCAGTCCACACACACCGACAGCCAAGCGCCAGTCCACGCACACCGCCAGCCAAGCGCCAGTCCACACACACCAACAGCCAAGTGCCAGCCTACACACACCGCCATCACATTTAGGATTTTTTTAGACAAAAATAAAAACACAAACAAATTGCAAATAGATACAAATCTACTAACCCAAAATCAGAAACTAAATACATTGCACTAATTCCAACCTTAAAACAGAATACATTTTTTTAAAGAATACAGACCAGGCAGTTCATGTTACCACTCATGGAAGCTCCCAAAAATTATTTTGCGTGTGGTACGCTCTAAAACAAGCAGGGACACACAGCCCAGGGTTAGAAGGACACTCGGGGTAGTACATACGAGTCTCCTTCCGCGTACCTCTTCGTCAACAGACTCTACATCTCCTACTGGGAAAGTCTTTTGAGGGTGTGGGAGGAATGTGATCAGGAAAGTGGCGATCTTTCAATCTAGCAACATCCTCCACCACTCCAACTCTAGTAACACTTGCCTGTTCCACTAAAACAAGGCTGCCTATTACAGACTCCTGAAACTTAGCAAAAGTCATCTTTGACTCAGGACAAGAATCCTGGAACACAACAAAAGCATTAAAGGTTGCCAAGTGGAAAAGATGGATAGCCAACTTCTTGTACCAAATATAAGCCTTACGAAGAGCAGCGTAAGGTTCCAACCTCTGATCTACTCTGTGAACACCACCCATGTGCCTATTATAGTCTAAAATGCACACAGGTTTGCACGCTTCAGCAACCTGACCCCAAACAGTCACAGGTGCAGTGCTTTCATAATGGATGGTAGTCAGCATGTAGACATCTCTCCTGTCTGAAAACTTCACAGCTAGAAGCTCCTCGCAACGCAACGCACTGCACTGTCCCCGCACAAGCTTTTGACAAACAAGTTATTTTGGGAAACTTTTACGGTTAGAGCGGATTGTGCCACAAGCAACAGTGTCCACTTTGGCCAATTCCCTGAACAACCGCACACCAGTGAAGAAGTTATCTACATATAAATGGTGGCCTTTGTTAAAAAATCCTCTACCAAGTTTCCAAACAATTTTCTCAGTCACTCCAAAAGTGGACGGACAACCAGGGGGGTTAATCCTGGATTCCTTACCGGTGTACACCCTGAAATTAGAGACATATCCAGTCCTACTGTCACACAGCATATACAGCTTAATTCCATAGCGTGCCCTCTTACTAGGAATGTATTGCCTAAAAACCAAGCGGCCCTTGAACACCACCAAAGACTCATCCACTGCTATTTCTTGCCCTGGAGCATAGATCTCAGAAAAACGATCAACAAAGTGATCAAGGACAGGCCGAATCTTAAAAAGACGGTCACAATCAGGGTGATCTCGTGGCAAAGCTAAACCATTATCGACAAAATGCATCATCCGAAGCAGAAGCAAATACCGATCACGACTCATGACTGCCGGAAATATAGCAGTTGCCATCAAGGGACTAGTAGACAATATGAACACATTAATGGCTTCCTTAGCAAGCCCATCAAAAAAATTAAACCCAAGAACTTCTTCATCTCATCCAGATTTGTGGGAGTCCACCGGGTAGGTTAAGGTGGGGCTTAAGGCTGGCACTGTTGTCCCTCAAAAACTGTTCGGCATACAAATTAGTCTGCTCAACAATCTCTGCCAAAAATACATCATCCATAAACAACTGAAAAAAATGTATCGGCAAAAAGTTTTCAATATTCACTCTACACCCTGAAACACCAGTAAAGTCTGACAATGCTGGCTGCACCATCCCTGGGGCAACCCAGACGTCAGCACTTTCAACGGGAGGCCTTGCAGCCCCAGGCTGCAGTCCAGATGCCTCTTGCCGCACTAAACCAACGGGAAGCCTTGCAGCCCCAGATCCCTCTTGCCGCACTACACCAACGGGAAGCCTTGCAGCCCCAAGCTGCAGCCCAAATGCCTCTTGCCGCACTACACCAACGGGAAGCCTTGCAGCCCCAGGCTGTAGCCCAGATGCCTCTTGCCGCACTATCGGCACATCAATGTCCTCCTCTAACACTGGCACTTCATCCGCACTAAGAGTAGCTTCATCCGCACTGAGAGTAGCTTCATCATCCGATGATGCCATGTGGAGAGAAAACTCACTGCCTGAATCTTCCCCTCCCACCTCTGCCTCAGAATCAGAGTCAGTCTCTGGACCACGGTCAGAGGAAGACTCAAAAAAGTTACCAACAACCTGCTGAGCAGTAATTCTGCGGCTAGCCATTATCCTTACTAAGAAAGGAAACTGCACTAACAAGTCAACAACAACCAACACTGTACAAAATAAGTAAGTACAAAAAATGTGTGCCTTTTTCACAAAGATAATACTCAAAAACTATACGATTCACTTGCAAGAGACCGCTACACTCGCCAGCACCTACTCTGCAGAGACAGCAAAAACAATATCCCACTAGAAAGAAAAAAAAAAAAATTACTCACAAAAGAACAACATACACATTGAGCACAAATGCAAAAAGTTTTTGACACTCAAAAAACAGAAGCCATACATATTGCAATTCTTACATCATTTGCAAAAACACATTCATGCAGAGAAATAAAAAAGATTTACATTGTACAAAAAAAAGTCTCTTACCAAACACAAGCAACTACACAAGCAGCAGAACCAAAAGTAACAAAACCGCAACCTGGAACAGTCTAAAGAGCAAAAGCTTTCAACTAGAACAAAAAGGGAGAAAAAAAGCATTACAATTGAAATTCACAAAAAATAAAAGACTTAACATTATAACACACTGTCACTACCCAATTGGTCAATCTGCCAGATGGGCCTTCTAATAGGTTAGCTGTCAGACCGACTCACGCGGCCCTTGAGCTTTGGACACCAATGGATCAGTGTCTGTGCTGATTTACTCAGCCTTCCCTTGTCTCACTTATCGAGTATTGGAATACTACACCTTGGGAGCACTGACTGGCCCCTTCCCAATTTTCCAGCTTGATGCTTGCTGCTGATGCTGGTGTAAGCCCTTTCCCTGGTCCTGATGAAGACCCCAACCCCAAGCAAACCAATTTGCTGGCTCTAATAGGGGTCGAAACGTCGACTTACTTCTATCTTCAATCCACACAGGAGATTGTCAGTGAATGTACAACTGCTGTCTTATTCTGTGTTGTCTGATTTAAATTTTGTGGCCATTTAACTGGCAGGTTAGGTTCTTCAACGAATTGTGGATGTTCCTAAATTTTTCGCAACCTCCCTCCCTCACAACGCCCTGCACTAATCCCAAAATCTTGCACCTATCACGTACCTTACACCTATATATCTTTGAAAATGTTGATATTGTGATGTTTTTGGCTTTGATTTAAATTGCTGATCTTCTGTTTGACTGAAAACTTGGATAATCAATTAAATGATGATCATACATGCAAGTAATAGGTGTTGTCGTTAAATTTGTTTGAATTGCTAACAAATGTATGTTCTTTTACATTTCCAAATTTGTTTCCACTGTGACAATTCTTTGTGTACCTGGGCCTTCTAATAGGGCTGTGCAAAAATAGGGGTGAACTTGCCCAAGGGATCGGGTGAGCTTGTCTGAGGGCGGGGCAGAAAACAGCAGACAGAAATATGCCCCCCTAGCAAAAGAAAAAAAATCCCTGGTGCCTTGTAGGGTTTTCTGCCCCCCCTCCCGCCTAGGGCAAAAAGGCTACAAAAAAAGGGGCAAATCTGTCCACAGGAGGGGCAGAAATAACAATAACCAAATATATAAAATAACAATAACCAAATTTATAAAACAAATCTGCCCCCTGGGAGCGACCCTTGCCCAAGGGGTTGTTTCCATTTTAATTTCAAATACGTCCCTGGTGTCTAGTGGGGTATTCTGCCCCCCCGGGGGCAGAAGCCAAATACACAGGATGATCTGCCCCCAGGGGGGCAGAATACACATTAAACAAAAAATGTGGCCCCTGGAAGCGATCCTTCCGCAAGGGGTCGCTTCCATGTTTTAAAAAAAAGAGGCTTTTCTGCCCTCCCCCCGGGGCCAGAAACGACAAAAAGGGGGGGCAGAAAGGACTTTTTAAAAATGTGCCCCCTAAGGAAGCGACCCTTGCCCAAGGCGTCACTTCCTTTACATAATAAAAGGACTCCCTGGTGTCTAGTGGAGTAATCTGCCCCCCCCCCCGGGGCAGAAAGGCCAAAACTATGAGACAATCTGCCCCCGGGGGGGCAGAATACACATTTTTTAAGAATATTGGGCTGGAAGCGACCCTTCCCCCAAGGGGTCACTTCCCTGGCTCTAGTGGGCTTTTCTGCCCCCCCCCCTGGGGCCAGAAACGCCAAAAAACCGAGGCGATCGGGCCCCAAGGAGGGCAGAAAAGTCTTAAACATAAATGCCCCCTTAAGCAAGTGACCCTTGCCCAAGGGGGTCGCTTCCTTTTAATAAAACAGCATCCCTGGTGCCTAGTGGGGGCATTCCTGCAGCACGATCGCGACGCTGTGCGCGATCGTGCTGCAGGAATGCCCTGTATTGAGACATCAGGGGAGAGGAAATACTCTTTCCTCTGCCCCAATGCCTCAATAGTTGAAAAAATCCCCCCCGCAGCCCCACCAGACAGCAAAACTCACCTCCTCCTTGCTGGGACGCCTGGAAGCAAATGGCTTCCAGGCGTCCCAGCGCTTCCTGATGACGTTGGTGCACGCTGTGCGCGCTGACGTCATGGGGAGGGTCAGGGTTGGCAGCGGAAACTCTTCCGCTACCATCCCCCTCTGTGGGGGCAAGATCTATGCCCCAGGGGGGAAGCGCCAGCACTTCCCCCAGGGGTTGTGCTCATGACGGAGCGGTTCCGTCATAAGCACAGCCCAACCGATGCTCATGATGGAACCGCTCCGTCATGAGCATCGAAGGGGTTAAAAATGTATATAGCACAAAACTGCCACCCTACGGGTATCCTGGCGCTTCGATTGAAAAGTATCCACTATAGCAACAGAACCAATTGTCAGTGTGGGATCTATCATTCGCCCCTTGGAAATAGTCACGTTTTCAGACTCTTCCTGAAGCAAGTTAGAGAGCTAGCCTGTCTAAGGCTTTGGCAAGTGTCATATGTTTTCTTTATCACACATGGGGACACACACTGGTTTTCTCAGAATCAAAGGGTTAAGGCAACAGGTCTCACCTAAGAGCGAGCTGGTGACATTGCCCGTGTTTTTTCACCATGTACAGCGCGTGACTTCTGTGCATCATGGCTAAAAGGGGAAAAAAGTGATTTGACGCGCCCATTGGCCACAAACTCTGTCTGCGTCATTGCTTTATTTTTTTATACTTTCATCACACCATCCACGCTGCTTTATAACATGACTAAAAAACATTGCCAAAAGCCAGTAGCTCTCTCGAAGACGAGGCCTGTTGGCTTTGCCAATGCTTGTTTTAACATCGGGATTGGTGTTTACAAACTCCTCTCACTTTGCAGTCAGAGAAGGAAAAGTAAAGTGAATAATCTGACAATCTTGCTGGAGTATGGAGAACATGAAATGATAGACTGCAGGATGTAATTTTTATGTAAAACACAACAAAATGTAAATATCTGTAAATGTTTCATAATTCTGAAGTGTGTTGGAAACAAAGATTTTAACAAGATCAAAACAAATCAAAACGCTATACTTGGTGACACACATATGATAAATATTCACTGAAACTGCAAACTGATTTGCACGCATTATCATTTGTGTGCAATATAGTTTTATCAGTAAAACTGTATGTTAGTGCAAATTTTCTGCCCTTTTCAATGAAAAATGTGCTGTCTGTAACCTAAAGTGCGCTACCGCACGATGGGTCAGTTACATTAAATAATAGCCCATCTCATGTCCATTAGACCTATGTGGGTCACGAAAGTTTGTCGTTCTAAAAATTGTGTTGTGGTTTTATAAAGTTTGTGAAGCAGTGCGAGTATGCGGATTACTGCTGTGCATTTCTAATAGAAACTTTATATAATAATGAAGTTGTTTTCAACATGTACATTTTTACTCTAGCTCTTCTAAGTATAAATTTGCCCTAATTTAGAAGGTCCAAAACCAGATAAAAAAAGTACTGCTGCATAAATGTGTTTTTCCTCACATATAGAGAAAGTCCCAAACATTTGCATTTCAGTCTATCAAATTCAGTACCAAAGCTGATGAACCACCGCTGCAAATATGACATCATGCAGGTAAAAATGTGTAACTTTGTTGTGGTAAAATGTTATTTATAGAAGAAAGACAACAGTCCAATGGGTCTTGAGCCCTTTTACAGTAAACGTACTATATCAAGAGCTGTGGAGCAATGATGGTTCACATGGGGTAACCACTGGGTGGTAGAGTTCAATTACAAATTTAGGAAAATGTACATACATACCAAACTCAATGTATTTATTTCTAAAAAGAGCAGGTAAATCAATGGTACTCTTTTAAAATGTTATAGCCATGTGTTTCTCAACCATTGACCGAAGAGTATTAGTTTGGCCTACTGTTTTTGTTGATTTTCTTCCCTCTTCCAAATGATCAGGGGATCATGTACCAAAATGCTTTTTTAAAATCAGTTGTAAGAGCTTGCTATCTACTTTCTGAGTACAAAACATGTACCATGTTCTTTCTTTGTTTAATCAATCAAAAGTTGATTGGTTGGCAACAAAATAAACAGGTTTTGATGCTTTTCCTTGCCTGTACATTTACAATGTAGTTTATTATCATCCCAAGAATATAGCATCGCCAACCACAACAAAATCCAGTTTGAACTTTTCTGCTAAACCTAGGTAAATTTGGCCACTTGTCCATTATTAGCAAAATACGATATACACATTATCAAACTTGGTAATAACATTATTCTGCTGGTGACTCTCTATATTTAGCTATATCTCATCTATCTATCTATCTATCTATCTATCTATCTATCTATCTACCCATCTATCTATCTCCATGTACAGCACTCTTTATTATATAAATATATTATATAATTATACACACACACACAGATATATATATATACACACACACACTCACACACAGATATATATATATTAAAGAGAGTGCTGTACAGGAAGGACGTAAGGAGGTTTATACTTTAAAACCAAGGTGGATGGCAAAGTGGCTAGTGCTGAGGAGGGAGTAGAGCATACTGGCTGGGTCAAGGGACACAAGATTTGTCTGCACGAGAGCAGTCGTGGGCTACGAAGAGACAATTATATTTCCAAATGAGAACCTATAATGATGATGTCTTTGAATGCAGGGGACACTACTCCTATCTGATACTGAAGGACCTATTTGGTAACTGATATAGTGGTTGCAATGTATTCCTTCCACCCCCTAAAGATTTATGTTGATTGCCTTGAATAACCACTCGGTGTTTATTCTAAAAGTTTTTTTAAGTTAAGAGAATATTTGCAGTAAGTTCATATCATGATTTTTCTTTGCATTGTCTTAAATTTAATTTGAGCCCATTTCTAGTGAGTATGCCTAAAGTATTGTCTGGTAATCAGCCAATTTTGAGAAGGGACAGACTTCCCACCCTTTACTGGTGTTCTACTGATGCACTTTCTAGCTTCGATACTGTAAGGAAACGCCTCTTTTCATGTTCACACCCACATTTTTGGGCTGATGCTGTTTTTTTCAACTCTGAGAATGCACCATGGCTTGCTAACCAGACCTAAGTGCCAGTGTTCTAACCCCTTACAAAATGGATGTTGAGTTGGCTAGCCCCAATTGGCAAGCACTGACTTACTTATAAATGTCTACCAAGTACATTGATACTCAAAGTACGGCCCCCTTGGCCTCTGTCATGCAGCACCCTAGTCAACAACAGCACTGGGCTGTTGTTTACCTAACTCAGCACTAAAGTTAAAAGATGCTGAATAAACAGGCAAGAATTTATTTCAAGGTTAATTAAAATCAAAGACAGGAAGTAACTAGGGTGTCCTGCACTGCTTAACTTTAGAAACACCTTCATTTCTAAAGACATCTTGCAGCAAATGTGTAAATAAATATGATGACAAAGTTGCTTGTCGTTTCAAAAATTTAATTTCGTTAACATGCAGACCCATTTCACTTTAGTACATCAGATCACATCAGTTCATTGAGAAGTCGTTTTTTAAAAATGATAGTTACATGCATTTAAAAACATTGATATCTCCCCCCACCCTGACAACAATGCCATTAATAAGAGGCTAGTCAGAGTCAGTTGTCATGTGCACCCTATGGGTGGTCAGGGTTGTTGGTATATATGGACAGTTTATTGAATCAAACACAAGAGAAGGTTGTATACACCGCACATCCTGAACTCATGTATTAGGTTGTCTTATATTTAATAGTTGAGAAAAAGGAGTCAAAGTTAAATAAAACAGTTGATTAGGATCACACAATTTGGTCAAGTGGGGAAGCCAGGTTTTGTCCTAGGTTTTCTTGTTACGCATCGAGAAACTCAGTCACTAGATGAACATTCTTTGCTTCCCCTTAACCCACCTTCCTGCCACCTCCAAACCCCATTCAAACCGGCATCTTACTGGTAAAAGCCCCCACTTCCCTTAACAATATACGTAAGTCTCCTCTAAGGAAGGCCTACAGAGACCTAAGGCAGGCAGCTATATATCATTAAGAGGGACATGTATGTTTAGATATTTCCTTGTAGAAAAAACCCTCAAATTGTCATAAGTTCCATTGGCTAATATAGGGTTTATAGGCTAGCACCCCAGCCTGGCTAACGTCTGAGACTTCCTAACAGGGTAATGTAAGGTATTCAATTAATCATGGTATTAAACCGACCTGATGTCCAGGTTGAATTTATGGTCACTATTAAAGTAATGCAACTTATTGAAAATTGCCACTCTGTGACTTAGCTGGTCCACAGACAGCATGCTGCCCGACTGGGGAATCATGTGAAGACTCCCAGGCTCAAAAAACTATACAAGCCCGCTGGAGGGAGATGTGTTACCTCTCCCTTGCAGAAAGCCACTCTGGTGTAAGCCCAAAAGGCGAGCTTCAAAAGCAAAGGTGCCATTGGTGGTCAAATGGCAGCAATACTCCAGAGGGGCAGCCCTTTGTATAGGTAGAAAAAGCTGGAGACAGGACCAGAGACGGAAGACTAGTGCTCAAACCGTTCTCCCATGAGTGTGTAGCCCATAGGTAGCCGCACCTCTAGGGTGAGCTACAGAGCTCCTAACAGCGGAGGAAGGTGCTGACATCTTGTGAGTGGGCAGAATAGTGCACTCTGGGATCGTTAGTTGCCACACATTGCCGGAAAATCAATAGCAGAAGGGAGCTATCCATTGGCTAGTGACTGCGTGGCCCCCTCTGGGCACTTTCCTTGGATAAATATAGCACCCCTGGCACCCTGAACTTCAGATCACATTGGAACTGGAACAAGGACCGAAGAAGGACTGCCCTGCTGCCCCTGGACTGTACAAGGAGAGGCTGCACCGTCTGCTGGACTGTACCTACAGCGGTTTTGGGCTAGCAAAGATGGGACTGTGCCTGTGTCTCCTGGTGTGGGTAAAAGTCATGCCCCAGACCAAAGCAGTGACTACAAGGATCATTTGGCTGATCCCCTGGAACCAACTCCAGGTACAAAAGAGCTGAAAAAGTCCAAACTGACAAGTTGGTCGCCGGTCTCAGTAGTATCATCAAAGTCCAGATTGGTCAGCCAAGAGACACACTAGCCCCCACTAAAGGATTTCACTCCAACTGCAGTGCTCGGAGACCAGTAGCCCAGCAGCCGCTGGCCTTCTACTGTCTTGAAGAGGACTTTGTGTGGGACTCTGACCTCTGTGGCCAAAATAGCCCCACATCACCCGTGGACTGATAAATCACCACGAAGGCGCCTCCGTGAACCGCACAGCAACCGGAGCATCTGATAGTATCTTTTCATTCTGTATCCTCAGCATGAGGACCACTTCATTATCATCTATGTACTGTAAGGGCTGTAACTGGGTTTGAAAACGCTCTAGTGGCCAAGTAACTGTCCAAATCTGCCCCACTAGCCTCCTAGACCATCTCCCTCTTGGATATGGTTGCCCAACCTGGGCTGGAGTAGCCAAATTACCTGTTTCAAACTTGTGAAAAGTTTACAAATGTTTTTGTTTCCCAATGCTTGTTTGCAGTTGAAATTAAAAGTAATAAAACCTTTCAAAATCTGTATCTCCGGAACCCTCCAGTGGATTTTGCTCATCAAGGATTCTAAAAATTAATAAAAATATATTCTATTCTCATAAATTGGTTTCATGTTTTTTTGTGCTGTGTGGCTTTCTTATTCTATTGTTTGGTACTGTTAAATGCTTTAGACTCAGTCCCTTTGTTCAAGTCTTGATGCTCAAAAGCCACAGCTAACCAGGGTTAAGCTTAAGGTTGTTCAAACAAGCCTGACTGGACCCAAGACAGTTTTTGCGAGTGTATGCCATGGTAAGGCTACACAGCTATACCATATAATACACCCAAATCCTCACACATACCTATTAATGTGAGCTTCTGAGGTAAATGTTGGCTTTTATACCTTGTGATCATAAAGTCCCACACGTTATTTCACATTACACTTGTGATAAAAGTGCAATTGATTTATTGATCCGTAAATTTCATATGATTAGCTTTTGTTGGACTGTCTCATAGTGTTCACGGTGAATACGCTATTTTTTCTTAATAGGCTCCTCGTATTTTTACCATACATATTGGTTACGGTATTTATCCACTGAAAGTACAGTATTTTAAGGTAAATTCAATTGAGTTTTTTAAGGTGTCCAATACAAGCCCCGTTCTGGTGTTTAAATTTCCAGATAATTTGACCTGATTGTTGCAGAACATATAAAACATAGTTTTTAATCATTCATCTAGCACAACAGTGTAATCAACATTGCTAGGAGGCCAACACACATTGATTCAAACAATAGGTTTTTGATCAGTACTTGTTACAATCTATGGCCCCAACTTGAATTTATCAAAGGATCCGTAAGCTTCTTATCTGCCAGCTGGGTGCAAGATTTTCTTTTCTATGTTACCAAAACATCTGAAAGAATACTGATCTACAACCTTACATTGATTTTCGAGGACTTAATCAAATGACCATTAAGGATCCCCTAATCAAGGCTATAGTGAAGAGGTACATGACTCACAAATTTTCACCAAATTAGATCTGAGAGGGGTGTGTCACCTGTTGAGAATTAAGGAAGGGGATGAATGAAAGACTATTCTGCCCCACCACGCATTCGCCACATCCCACCAATCAGCGAAACACTATCACCCACCCTCAACACCTCCATTGACTCAGCCACATTCCCAAACACCTGGAAACATGCCACCATCACTCCTGCTCAAGACACCATCCGCAGACCCAGCCACACTTTCCAACTACAGACCTATCCCCTTCCTACCATACATGGCAAAGGGCTTAGAGTAAATAATCAGCCAATTCCGCACAATCACTTCACTAACCTTTTAAAAGGTGCACCTGGTGCAAACAATGAAAATGTGCCGTATTACCATGAATGTGTTGCCCCCAACCGCGAACTTGCTCTGCCCCTAGGGCAGCGTAATCAGGTGTAAAACAGAGTGGCTGCTTTAAAGCCGCTCTGTGTTTTCACAGTGCAGGCGGCAACCCGCCTGCACTTTGAAGAGGGATTAGAGATCCCCTTGCATGCGGATGCAGTGAGTGACTGCACCCACCTGGAAGGGGATGTCTGGGGGGTCCTAGGACCCGCCTTCCACCCTCTAGAGGGCTGCCATCAAGAGGTGCACTGAGTGCACCACCCAAAAGGTGGTGCACTGTCAGTGCGCCTCCTGAGAGCATCTTTGCCTCTGCGCCTGCGTCTGTAATACGGCATGGGCGAAGAGGCAAAGGGATTCCCTCATTTGCACTAGTCAACCCCCGTGCAAATGAGGGAACGGCCTCTCATGGTAGCGCTGGCACTTTAAGTGTGCCAGCGCTATCGGTATTACAGAAGGGGCCACACAATCGTCTGCAGCCCCTTCTGTAATACCAAAGCGCACCGAGGGCGCGTAAAGCAGGCACAAGCACCTGTTGCGCTCCTGGGGCACCTCGTGTATTACGGCCCCAGGTCTATTGGTTCTGCTGTCTGGCTTTGCCACCTCTCACCAGCCATTAGTCTGGTCTTCCAACTGACGTTCCATCCTATCCAGTTGCCAATAACTCACCAGACTCCAGCCAGAAGGTCCTATTCAATCAATCAATCAATCAATCAGGGGTTGTTAAAGTTCAGCTACTCACAAACAAGGGTCTCAAGGCGCTGGAGGGGAGGTGGCCCTGTTGAGTGCTGGGGTCATCCGAAGAGCCAGGTCTTGAGGTCCTTTCTCAACTGGAGCAGTGTGGGAGCTTGCCAAAGGTGGAGGGCGAGGTTGTTCCAGGCCTTGGCTGCGAGGTCGGAGAAGGACTTTCCTCCTGTTCTGCTCTTGTAGATGCATGGAACGGTGGCCAGAGAGAGGTCAGGTGATCGAAGGTGTCTTTTGGGTGCGTGGAAGGAGAAGCGGTTGTTCAGGTATGTTGGTCCGGTGTTGTGGAGGGCCTCGTATTCAACGCAGTTGCCATCAACTCGCTAGATTTCATACTGGGAGATTTTTTATGCCAAGTGCTTTTTCCTCCTTGACAATAGTTTATTTTTAGGGGCTAATTTTTTAGGTGGTGTTTCTAATCAGCAGCTAGAATTGAGCTATGGAATGAGATCTTGTCTTCCTTGGAGTCAAAACTTCCCGATACAAGGACGGACCTAGCGCTTTGCATATGGCAGACGACAATCCTCAGTACTTTTTGAATAGAAGTCAACCTCTGTTTTTGAGGATGAACAATGTATAGTCAGTTTCAAAAGGAAAGAGAAGATTGTCTTTGAGGAAAATTACTAAACCACCCTTTGGGCATTGTATGCTTCTTACTCCTAGTGTGAAAATCCCAATAAAATTCTCTTGTACTAATTGTTCTAGGCACCAAGGGTCATGAAAGCAATCAAAAAATATTTGATTGCAATTAACACATTTTATTAAATCATCATCACTTTAGTAATAAGGTAGGCCTGCTGTAGTGTAAAACGAAAATCTGGGCTCATCCAGTCCATTCAGGCCAACCTTTTTTTTTTAATTTTCAAGATGCATGACATTTACCAGATTGATGACTCAAATCTGATGAGTGCCTTTCATGTTAAACATTTCTCCTCGTGTTTGTCTTTTCCCCAGGATCAGAGAAATCAAAGGGGCAGATGTACGAACATTTTTTGCAGTCGCAAACGGGAAGTCGCAAAATTGGTCTGCCCCATGCACAAACCATATTTTGCGAGTCGCTAACCTATTAGCGACTCACAAAATATGGTTTGCTACTCGGTATTAGGAAGGGGAGTGCCAAGGGCGTCCATTCCTAATAGCGAGTCTAGCACCGATGTATGTTTGTTTTGCGACCGCATTTCCGGTCGCAAAACAACCGCAGTTTACCACCTATTTAAAGTAGATAGTAAACCCCTCACAAAGGGGAAGGGATCCCCAGGAGACCCCTACCCCTTTGTGCATGGGTGCGAAAATAGTTTTAAGAGAAGGCAGGTTTCATTTTTCAATGCAGCCCGTTTTCCTATAAGGAAAACAGGCTGCATTTAAAAAAAGAAAAACTGCTTTATTGAAAAAGCAGTCACAGATATGGTGGTCTGCTGACCCCAGCTGGCCACCATCCCTGTGAGTGCTAGCCATTCCCAATGGGGTCGCAAATTGCGCTTAAATATTGATGAGGAATGCAATGTGCGACACCATTGGGAATCGCAAACAGTGTCTGAGACACTGTTGTACATTCAGTTTAGCGAGTCGCAAATTGCGAGTTGTAATTCTGCGCAATTTGCAACTCGCTAAACTGAATGGTCGTACATATGGCTCCTTATCCTTTATTTCCTTCACTGTCTTTTTCAGAGATACTCCTGTCTTTTTTCCCATTTCCCGCATTTTATCCTCTAAATCACCAAACACACTAACACTTTTTCCCACTTTTGCATTTTTACAACTCTCATTTCTACATTCTTATTGTTAGGATATATATTTAGCGAGTTAGGTGAACAACTTGTATTCTATGGGATAGAACTTTGTGGCTGTGGAGAATGTGGAGATTGCGATCGCTTTGCAGGATAAGAACTACAGCAGAAGCAGTATAAGAACACTTCAGGGTAGAAACATGGTGCTGGGTAACTTGGCATAATTGCCTCTTGCGTTTAGCTGTTGACCATATTCGCACCCTGCCTCCCAACCCACAGCTTTGTTTTTTCATTCCGTTTTCCCTCATTGTCCCCTTTCCTCCCGTTCCAAGTCTTCAGCATCTCCTGTCTCCGTTTGCTCCTTACTTCCCATCATTCACCAGTTTCCTGAGCTTTAGGGTCAGTAGCTAGGCCCTCACTGCTGGCTAGTCAACACTATTGCTATTGTGGAAACCACTTAGTTATTTTGGTAGTGTGCTGTAGACCACAACATGTCTTAACATTTCTTAAAATTGTTGATTTATGACCTTTGTTCCTTTTTCACCTTCTAAGGGGGGTCCGAGTATATCTGCATGTCCTTATCTAAACAAACGAAGGAGCCGTTATCCAATACTCGACCAGAAGTAAGGAAGAGTTGTGATGTCTCTCTTTCTGTGAACCCCGCCTTATTTTCTACACATCCTGCTTTTGCTACTTATATTATTACAACATTGGGACAGAAGTGTAGGGAAGGTAAAGACCATCTGGTGAAAGCCTGTCACCAGGTTCAAAGAATTATGTAAGCATCAAATATCTTGTGTGAATTAAAAAAACATTTGAGAGTTAATGTGTGGGATGATTCAATCAACTTTGCTCCTTATAGGAAAGGTTTGGGGTACACCACACTGGTGCATCAAAATCAGAGTTCAGAAGGTGAAATTAAAATGAAGGGTTAAAACCAGTTGTCCTAGGGTAATTAGGCAACAACAAACTGGGCGAACCGAAAGACTTCCACTGGGCACTGGGGAAGAGGTCGATCTTCCTCTCGGGACAAGCACATTGTGCTGCTCTACTATGCCAAGGATTGGAGGTAGAGAGAGTTTGAGCTCTTTTGGGATCCTCCTTCGAGAATATCAGTTGGCAAGAGAAATCGGTTGTTTTGATAAAAGCAAGTCCGAAATGAAAGTCATCACATCTTCAAAAACAATGAACAGTGCCACCTGATGTTTACCTACCAAAGCCACAGTTTTGTTTTGTTTTTGGAAGGAACTTTTAGACGGCTGTTGATGAAAAACATCGCCTTAGCGTAACTGTAAGTGTTATAGCTGCTTTTTTAGGTTGAGCTTAGCGGCAGCACGCATGAGCTACTTGCTCTGCAAGACTGGTGTAGTAGAGTATGGGAGAGAAGCTGCGCCCACTCTCCTCACATATATGGTCTGGTGCGGCCTAACGCCCCCTCCTCCCCTGCTGGTGACAAAAACAAAGAAACTTTCTTGTTTTTGGAATAGGGGGTCGTTGACCCCCGATCGTATTTATTAACATACAAACACGTTTATTCATAACATACCATAACGCAGAAATGACAAGACAGGATTCGGTACATTTGCTTAGATCCTAGCTTTAACAAAACTCTAATACATAAATGTTCCTATCCTAGTCTAACACATTGCTGTTCACATTTCTGCGTATTGTTCTGGGCCTACGGCAAGGTCAAAATGCTGGCCCCTCCCCCTTACACCGAAACTGTCCCGCGCACCCCAACCGGGATGCGCATGCGCCGGAGGCCCAGCTGACCCGGAAGTACTTACCCCCAGGCAACCCCCAAACGTTCAGGACTTACTCCATAAAGGGGCCATGCAGACAGCGCAGCTTACTTACGCCCGCGTGCGGGGTGGCTAACCAGCCAATGGAAAGCGTAACCCCCCCCTTGTCCCCGCACCGTTCCAACCAACCGGTTGTAACTGCCCCTGGAGTCTGGTGAGAACCAAATGTCCCTCCCCTCTGGGCGGCTCACGTAATGAGACGCCCCAAAAGATGAGTCAATTTAGTCTGTCCAACCTATGACCTTACCGCTCGCCTAGAAAATTCGCCTAAAAACACGACAAAAAGGCATCAAAACATATCTACAAATTGGTTACCTGTGGAAAAATTTACATAAAACATACACTTTACAACGAAGCTCTCCGTTCAGGGATGGTGGGTGGGGAAAAAACAGTTACAGAGCCTCCCGAGGGAGGTGATGCACATCCGCCCGATGTGCAGCCGGGAGGAAAGAGAGAATGATCGCAGAGCTCCCCCCGGCTTTAAAGTCCCGAGGGTCGCCCACGCCCCCGGAAGTGATCGGATCGCTTCCGGGGCGCGGGGGAGCCTCACGTGACCCGGAAGTGATTCAATCACTTCCGGGCCGCGCTAGTCAGTGAGTGACCAGGACTGGTGGGGGGCACAGTTACGGTGGGGGCACGGCCGACCACCATAATGGCGGCGGGGCCGATGCTGGCCCCGCCTTCCTCTATGGTCTGGTACGGCCTAACGCCCCCTCCTCCCCTGCTGGTGACAAAAACAAAGAAACTTTCTTGTTTTTGGAATAGGGGGTCGTTGACCCCCGATCGTATTTATTAACATACAAACACGTTTATTCATAACATACCATAACGCAGAAATGACAAGACAGGATTCGGTACATTTGCTTAGATCCTAGCTTTAACAAAACTCTAATACATAAATGTTCCTATCCTAGTCTAACACATTGCTGTTCACATTTCTGCGTATTGTTCTGGGCCTACGGCAAGGTCAAAATGCTGGCCCCTCCCCCTTACACCGAAACTGTCCCGCGCACCCCAACCGGGATGCGCATGCGCCGGAGGCCCAGCTGACCCGGAAGTACTTACCCCCAGGCAACCCCCAAACGTTCAGGACTTACTCCATAAAGGGGCCATGCAGACAGCGCAGCTTACTTACGCCCGCGTGCGGGGTGGCTAACCAGCCAATGGAAAGCGTAACCCCCCCCTTGTCCCCGCACCGTTCCAACCAACCGGTTGTAACTGCCCCTGGAGTCTGGTGAGAACCAAATGTCCCTCCCCTCTGGGCGGCTCACGTAATGAGACGCCCCAAAAGATGAGTCAATTTAGTCTGTCCAACCTATGACCTTACCGCACAGGCCTGCATAGTAGACCGACTATCAGGCCCCCCCCCAAACCCAAGGTCATACTTACCACCGGAAACCCTCCAACCAAGCCAAAATATTGCCCAGGAAGAACTCGTTACCCAACCGGGAGAGGTGGACTCCGTCTTGCACATAGCATACATCCCCCCTAATGCAACCATGAGCAATCACCTGTAGTCTAGGGGTCCTAAACAGCCTGTCTATTTTGTTATTGACCCTCTGCACCGAGCGGTTGAGCGCCTTCACCGATACCCCCCCACGCCATTCGAGTCGCGGTATCATGTGTGACCACACGATAACCGTCTCAGGGCACTGCTTTGCCAGCCATGCCGACTCCGACAGCACCGTCTCTATCAGGACCCTCCTGTTGAGGTGTACCAAATCGTTGCCTCCCAGATGTAAAATGATGGCGTCAGGAGGGGCATCCAAGGAGGTAAGCATGTGGCCTATCCGTTCCCTGAACCTGTCAAAACGTAAGCCCCCATAGCCGAAAAAGGAAACCCTGAAACCCAAACGCTGTGCACGTGCTGCCCCATTGTTTGCCCTGAAAAAACTGCCCAACCGGGACACATAAGAATGGCCAAAAACACAAGCATGACGCTCCCGCTGTGCCTTCGGGGAAATCCTTGTGGACTTGACTGTGTTGCTGTCTTGGTGGGGCGTCGCCGTCACTCTACCCGCGTGGCAGGCAGAGGGAACTGGTGATAGACAAGAAAAGAATGCCGTCAGTACCGTCAACATATGGAGTCACAACATATCCACCCGCACATAACGCCTGAAGCAATTGGAAGCCCACCGCCCAATCCTACGCGCCGCCTCCTCCCCGAGACCCTGCGCAACCGCCTCGGTGGCGGCACCAATCCTGAATGAATGTGTCCCAAAACTACCTGGGTCCAGACCCGCCCTGCCTATTGCCTTGTCTAAAACCCGCCTAAACTGGAACTTTGTCAGCGGATCCCCCCCCATGTGTATCAGCAGTGCCCCCCCCCTATCCCTCGGCCTGTGTGACAGGAAAGCCTCCACATGATAAACCGGGCAGCAGGGATTGCCCGGCGCCCGGCTAAGAAACACTACCTGACCTCTGCCCTGCTGATCAGTCTTTGAACGCCGGATTGTAACTTGCAAAGCACCGTTGTGGAAATGAATGTCACCCACCTGTACACCACCCTCCAGGTCCCTTTTGTTGTTAGCCACTAGTTCCCCTATTCTAAAGGCCCCATAGAAAGCCAATGTAAAGGCTGCCCTGAACAATAAGCATTCAAAAACACAGTTGCAGATCTGTTCTAGCGCTGTCAAGACTGCAGTCAGGGTATTCAAACCTATGGGGCGTCTAGTATCCGGCGCGTTCCCCTGCAAACGCTGCCAGCCCTTCAACGCCTTACGCACTATGAATGATTGCGTAGGGTCCCGCCCGCCGCCCAGCTGCGCAAAGAATGAAATTGCAGCTATGTGTCTCCTAGCTACCCCCACCGACTTCCCATTGTCCCGCAGGGCTTGCAAGAAGCAGCAAACCCCGCCCGCCTCCGTCCAATCAGTGCCCCCCTGACTCTGTAAGAAATTACAATATGCACCAAACGCCCCTTCGTATGCCTTGCGCGTTCCTGGTGCTAGACTTGCTGCCACCAAGTCTGGTAAGTGCGGGCACCAATCTGCCAGAGCTGGTCGGGAAACGGTGTTGGGCATGGTGCTGCTCCCGGGAGTTGTGCTCTGAACACCTGCATCTTGAAACGAGACAGAGCGTCAGCAGCATGATTCAACACCCCCGGGACATGTTTCGCTCTAAAAAGCAAATTCAGCTGGAGACATCTCAACACAATTTCCTTAATCAAACGCAAAATCATTTTACATTTTGCCGCCTGGTTATTTATACACTCCACTACCGTCATGTTATCAGACCAGAACACCACTGCCTTATTGCATAATTGTTCAGGCCAGACACACAATGCCACCCAGATGGGGAATAATTCCAGGAAACCAATGTTAGCCGTTAGTCCATTGTGCACCCACCATGCTGGCCAACGCTGCGCCACCCACTGAACGCCCAGTATGGTGCCAAACCCCTCACTACCCGCGGAGTCCGTCTTCAAACCCAACTCCTCGCAGGAAGTGACAGGGCCGGGCCACAGGACAGAGCCATTGAAATCCCGCAGGAATGCTAACCAAATCCGCATATCCTGCTTGACCTCGCCGCTCAATCTGGTGTGGTGGTGCTTTTGTTTAAGGCCTGACATTGCCTGTGCAATGGACCTGGAAAATGGCCGTGCCATAGGTATAATGCGTAGCGCAAAGTTCAACTGGCCCACCATCTGCTGTAGCTGGTGCAACGTTACCCTTTTTGCTTCCAAACATTGCCTCAGTGTCTCCCCAAACCTGGCCACTTTGTCAGCAGGAAGCCGTGAGCATCCCGCGACTGAGTCTAGTTCAATCCCTAAAAACTCTATGACCGTGGAGGGGCCCACGGTTTTTCCCTGAGCCAATGGGACCCCAAAGCTTTTCATTAATGCGCAGAACTGCTCCAGTGCCTGCCCACACCCTGCGCCCCCTGGAGGCCCCAGGAAGAGAAAGTCATCAAGGTAATGCAGCACATGGGCATGTCCTGTCACCTGTCTAAAAACCCACTCCAAGAATGTACTAAACATCTCAAAGTAGGCACATGACACCGAACACCCCATTGGCATGCACATGTCCATGAAATACTTGCCCTCAAACTGAAAGCCCAGGAGGTGAAAATCGCTCGGGTGTACGGGCAGGAGCCTGAAAGCAGACTCTATGTCAGATTTTGCCATCAGTGCGCCCGGCCCCAGACCCCTCAGCATCTCAATCGCCTGATCAATAGATGCATAACGCACCGAGCAGCAATCATCATCAATGGAGTCGTTCACAGACTGCCCCCGTGGCGCTGACAAATTATGAATCAGCCGGAACTCTCCTGGGTCCTTCTTCGGGACTACCCCCAGGGGTGAACACACGAAGTTACGCACTGGAATGCTGTCAAAGGGCCCTGCTACTCTACCCAATCGACATTCTTTTGCAATCTTGGCCTCTGCCACACCGGCATTTTGGGTTACCGATACTTGATTTCTGCAGAAAGAGGGGCCCACAAAATTCACTACCGGGATTCTGAAACCATCTCTGAAACCCCCAATTAAGGTTTTTGCAGACGTTGTGCACCTATATCGATTTAACCAGGGCATCATGGCGTGGAGGAGGATGGGAGTCCTAGTTCTGGTGGAAACCCCTACCGTCTGGTTTCTTTCCCCCCCTATCCTTCTGCTTCTTAAGGCACTTTGCCTCACCATGCCCTGCGTTACCACAGAAACTGCATGCATGCCTAAACCTGCATGTCCCTGGTGCCCTAACGCAGGAGCGTCTGTTATAATCCCAACAACATCCCTTCTTTCCGCCCCCCCCGCCCTGCGCAGCTGGGGGGAACGCCCGAAAGGGCTGCGGTTTTGGCGAGTCAGTGACAGCTTCCCCTGAAAGTCCGCCCACATGATCCAACCAGGAAATCCCCTCTACCTGATTCCACTTTAACGTAGGATCCGAAGCCCTGATACGCCTGAACTTCTTATCATACTCCAACCACCCCGAGCCCCCTTTAGTCGCCTGTGCCGTGCTAATCCTAGACATATAGCATGCCATTGCAGGTGCCTCCTCAGGGAAACGTTCTGTGACCACTGCCATGTAGATGTTGTATGCCAGCATCCAATGCCTAATGTTCTCCTCAACCCTGTACTTTGACATTTCATTAGCCCACTCCCGCGCAGGCATATAATCCTTTTTTCTCCTCATCTCTTCCCTCTCCACATCATCTATTAGAAGTGAAAAAATATCGATATAGGTCCCTTTCCAAATGCGTTCCTTCACCTCCTGCGACAGGTGGCGCGAGAGCGATTCGTAAGACGTACGTGCCTCACCCATGCCCAACATTGGCAACGTCTGTGGCTTACCCTGCGAAGGTCCCGAGGTTTCCTTGGGGGCCTCAACCGCCGGCACGTCTTTAGGCTTTGCTAATTTAACCAGCTGCTTCGCCCGCTCCAACGCGTCCGCCCCGACAACACCCGCCGCACTCACGTTCAAACCCATGCCCCCCAGCCAGGGTAGCACAGCTGCTAAACTGGAAACAAAATCGGGAGGCAGCGTTGGCACCCCCCCAGGTGCGGGGGGAATAGGTACCGAAAGCGCAGGCAGCGCCGGGACTGGCAGTGCTGGCGCCGGGGTAGGATTTGCCGGTGCCGGGGTAAGAGGTAGGGAAGGAACTGGCATCGCTGGTACTGGTACCGCCGGGATTGGCACCGCTGGCACGGGAATGGGGATAGGGGGTGCAAGCGGGACAAGAGGCGTTGCGGGGAGCAAGGGAACCGCCGGGATTGGCACCGCTGGCGCGGGAATGGGGATAGGCGGTGCAGGCGGGACAAGAGGCGTTGCGGGGAGCAAGGGAACAGGCCCCCCTAGAGGGGCAACAGGGAGGGGCTCACCCTCCGGTGCGTTAAGCAAAACTGGGACCCCACCACTATCGGGGACAACCCGCGGGCCTTTCTTAGCTCTACTCCTCTTTGGCAAGGGAGGAAACGCTTCCCTTGGAGGTAATGCGTCCCTGCGCGACCTCCCAGATGGCCCCTCCTGCGCATCCAGCCTTTCTGCCAGCTGTGCCATGGTACTATCCATCTCCCCAATCTTCCTCATGAGCGCGTCTAACACCGTCGCTATACCTGGGCGCTGCTCGCCGTGCTTAGCCTTCGGGGGCATGGCTACCCTACTACCTGCACCAGACTTTTACCAAAGATTTTTGATGGAGGAAACACGCGGGCCACTTCACCCTCGCTACCAGAGCCTCACAACTGGCTAACCCAGCAGGGCAGGTGGGCAAAAGGCTCCAACCCGCTTGGCTCCCAGCAGCGCCGGGGTGCAGTCCACAGACCGTGTCCTCAGGCACTCTCCGATGTTACTGCCGCGTCCCACCGATGAGAAGGCACCTTCCTGCGCCTGGAGCTGCCTTTAACCGGTCTGCTTAGTGCGTATAACAGCGTGTCTTCCTATGATGCAGGAACAAAAGAAAGTGATTAATAAAATACAACAGCATTCACCTCCAATGGAAACCAAGACCGTGTAAATGTTACCTAAAAACAACCAAAATTAGTGGCGACCTGCTGCCACCCTACCTGCCCCCCAGACGACAGTACTATGCAAGGGAGACACAAAAGGGACAAAGCGCTGTTTAAATTGCCCTAGCAACGATGAACCAGACCACAACACTCGAAGCGTCTGGTAATGAGGCACTCCCTAATGAAGGTTTCACTGTTAAATCTCCTCTGAAGCCTGATGCAAAATTATTTGTCGTAAAGATGCATAAATACGTCCTTAAATGCGAGACTCCACGTTTTCTATATTCATTCCTGGAACCGCCCCCTCGCGCCGCAACCAAGAAGGGAAAGGCGCGCTCGTGAAAACAGCGGGGCTTATGATCACCCGCGCCCGGGCTGAGGGAAGTGGAAGCGGCGCCGCGCAGCCCCCCGGGGGCCGGCAAGACAAACAAGTTTTACCCTCTCTGACCATGGAATCCACCCGCTACACTGCCCGCGCTCCCCACCGTACCTTTAACGAGTCGAAAAATACCGGCCAAAGAGCGAGAGGGCTCCACTCAGGCTAAACCGTCCGAAGTGCAGCGCTGCTGAGGAGAGTCCTGAACAGTACTCCCCGCATGTGTCCTCCCCACGTGGCAGTCCGCAGCGTGTTCCTCGCCGTGGTGCTGCTGCCACACTACTCGAAAACGCCAAAGACTGCTTCGGGTGTCCGAAATCCCCCGCCAGCCGCCGCCAACTGGATCCCGTCGATCGTCGATGCACACCGCAACGAGCACCTACAAAACAAAGAAAAAACAGTTACAGAGCCTCCCGAGGGAGGTGATGCACATCCGCCCGATGTGCAGCCGGGAGGAAAGAGAGAATGATCGCAGAGCTCCCCCCGGCTTTAAAGTCCCGAGGGTCGCCCACGCCCCCGGAAGTGATCGGATCGCTTCCGGGGCGCGGGGGAGCCTCACGTGACCCGGAAGTGATTCAATCACTTCCGGGCCGCGCTAGTCAGTGAGTGACCAGGACTGGTGGGGGGCACAGTTACGGTGGGGGCACGGCCGACCACCATAATGGCGGCGGGGCCGATGCTGGCCCCGCCTTCCTCTTTTTCATTGGCTTGTGTCATTGTCTTTTGTAAATACTGCCTTTGGATTCGTTAATAGGGTTAGTCCCTCCTTAGTACGGCCTTGTCTTCATTTGTACCCTCCCGTGGCGACTGGCCCCTTTACTTCGGTTGTTACACGGGACCGGTTATTTAGTCAGTAAGCACTATTTACTTTATTGAGTTTCTCTTATTGCACACGGGTCCTGTTATTTAGTCAGTAAGCACTATTTACTTTATTGAGATTCTCTTTTTGCAGGCAGGACATGCGCTGCTTCAGCTGAAACCACTTGTGTCTTTTTAAGCAGCACGGTCGACCCCGTAACACGGGCAACTGCTTTCAATCACTTTAACCCGGCATTATCTCATGTCTGTTTCATCCCCCCAAGTATGGAGTCGGGCTGCCTGTCTTCCTCGAAGGAAGCACGTACGGTTCTTTGACCTGCTGGCCTCAGGAGATGCAGTGACTCTGTAGCTTTGCTTTCTGCACTTTTTTTATTGAAATAGAAATATACGGTTTTCCTTCTGGATCGGCTTATCTCTAACACTCCTGACTGGGAGAGGTGTATTTTAGAAGTGGGGAGTGCAGGGGGGACTCTTCAGGAGAGCGAGTGTCGATAGACGAGTACATCACCGCACCGAGAGGCCTTTTGGCACATGGCCATGCGCTGACGCCTGCAGCTCCCACAATGTTTAAACTCAAAGGTTGCCTCGGGGCACTATTAATCTGGGTGCTACAAGTTTCACATAATTGACTGCAGATCAGTTTTGGGTTAAGGTCCCAGCAGGGCTGGCTGTCTCTTTCATCCTTCCGAGGATGGTTTAACTCAGCACCATTGTTGAGTTGGATTAGTGAGTGTGCCTGACTCAGATCCCGGCGTATAGTAGTAGGTCACTTGCTATGGCTACTTAAATTTGCCTCATCCTGAGCTGCCTGCGGTGCCCTTATATTTGTCCATCCTCTTCATTGCTTGGTTTTGCTCGTTACAAAGTGTCACTCATAGTCGTTAAAATGTCTCTCATAACTTCACTGAAATTCTGAAAATGTCACACATTGCAATCTGAAATCTTGGCAGTTATGTAAAATGGATTTACAAATAATTAGCGAATTAAGTCATGTGAATTCCAGGTAGCACATAATCCTGTGCTAATAGGCTGAAGCAGACAACAGCACATTTGTGTTAAATGTCATCTGTACTAAAGCCACCTGACGGGTTGTTTTCAAAAGCCTGTTTTATTAACACCACCACCATCAATACCACCACCACCAATATCACCACCTTCAATACAACTACCTCCACCAATACCACCACCACCGCCAATACCACCACCACCACCACCAATACCACCAATGCCACCACCACCAATACGACCACCAACACCAATACCACCACCACAAATACCGCCACCACCAATACCACCACCAATACTACCACCAACACCAATATCACTACCACCAATACCACCAGCCCCAATACCACCAGTACCAATACCACAACCAATACCACCACCACAAATACCACCACCAACACCACCACCAATACCCATACCCCACCACCAATACCACCACAAATACCACCACCAGTAGCAATACCACCAATACCAGTACCACCAATACTGCACCACCGATACCACCATTACCAATACCCCCACCACCAATAGCCCCACCACCAATATTGCCACCACCAAAACCACCACCACCAATACCGCAACCAATAATACCACCACCACCAATACCACCAGTACCCCCACCAATACCACCCCAATTACCAACACCACCACCAATACCACCAGTACCACCAATACCACCACCACCAATACCGTCACCACCAATACCGTGACCACCAGCAATACCACCAATACCACCACCACCAATACCACCACCTCAGTACCTCTCGCTCACTAGTAATAGCAGGGGCACTGTACGAGGCCGGAGCTGCAGCCAAGACCATCCCTCCCTCCATGCCTGCCATAAAGCACAGCCCACCCTGCACCAGGAGGTGAAGCCAGGGCCCTACTACAGCTGGAGTGTTTTTTATTAGGCCAAAGATAGCAATGACATTACGCAATGCCACACTTCATGCTCAAATCACAGAGAGGGCAGGAAATAGCTCCCCCCGCTCTTCCTCCTGAGCCACAACAGTGTAATCACAGAGCGAAAGGTGTTGGAGCATTTTGTTAGTGTTTATAGCTCGGATCATATGTAACTCTCACTTCACACTTTGTGTCTGCGTAATTTACAACACTTACACATCTTCTTCACTGCACTATTTATCACTACTTTGAAGACGTCGCAGGCCAGTCTCTTCCTTTGATATTTACAATCTGACTAGTGTTCAAGAAGGCCCTTTAATGCAATGCAATAGGTCTTGCATTTGCAAGAGTTTAAGCTACTAGTATTGTAAGTGACAATGCCTTTTATTTATGTTTTAATACCCAAAACATAAATAAAAGGCATTGTCATTTACAATGCCAATAGCTCACATTTGCGTGAATGCTAGACCTATTGCATTGCAAATGCTTGTTTTGCTTGTGCTAGCTGTGTCAAAAGAAAATGTCATGATGTCTAGAACCTCTCTTTCACTTCTTGGCTCGCAAGACTATAAAGTGTTGATTAGCTTGCTCAGCCTAACATTTTACATTCTTTTCACAATTGAAGGTCATCTCCTTCCTTTCTCATGATATAAGTCTCTGGTACGTGTGATTTTTCGAAACCATGTGATTCCTGTTGAAAGCCGGGTTGTAAAATACTATATATTGGTGTTGTGTCTTTGCTTAGTCAGCAGCGCTCACTTTTAAACAGCCACAAAAGGACCTCCTTGTTCTCTGATTCTGTGATTCACAGATATATTTTTATTTTCTTAATAAAAATTTTAAGACTTGCCTTGACCTGAACGCTGAGTTTCTTGGACAGAATTGATGCATTCTTGCGGGGAAGTGCCTTCCCTCGAATGAAGACAGAGAGCAGACCTGGATTGGACTCCACATGGCAACCCCAGGCAGCAAAGTTGAGGCAGAGGATTCTCCAGGGAGGGCTTGGGTGGAGGGCTGTCTGGCATTAGTCTCACCCAGTAGGTTAGACCTCAATATCATGCTTCAAAATGTATGAAAAAATAAGACTGATTGTTTTTATTGGCTGTATAAAGATTAATTACTGAAAAGAAGAAATTGTCACCTGGGTAGGTGATGATAGATTAAACACGAAATTTGGGTAGTCCTGGGATAATAGTGGTTACAGACGTGAATGCAATCCACAGTTTAGAGCAGGAGGCTCTAGGAGGGTGTGGCTGGGGAGAGCATGGAGTGCCTAGGACCCTTTGCACGATGAATTTATGGATGAAAGTGGGGTACTAATCTAGCTGACTGGAAACCTCTATGAGCCCCAGGAGGTCGCAACCAAAGGTTTCCAATTGCAAGGGAGTTCAGTGTACAGATGTGAAAGAACTTTCCTACCGGCCTCCACACACAGATGAACAGCTAGGAAAAGCGGTTTGGCGCATGGTTGCCTCTATTACACTTCTACCCTACCTCTTTAAACTGATAACCTGCAGCACAAGACCAGCAGATACCTAACTGTGTACGTGCTTGCGAATTAGTAAGTAGAGAGGCAATGAGGACTAGAACATCTAAAGTAGAAAAAAACACAGCAAATGGTAATACCTCCCAGGTGATGGGCCACCAGTATGGAAAAAAAAGAATGTGCAGGTATACAGAAGATTCAGTTAGATGCCTGTAGTGCTAGAGATACTCTGGTGGTTTGACACCCAGTGATGACCTTTGACTACCATTATTTTAACTGACTTTAGTGTGTTATTTTATCCTAGCCTGGATGTATGACGGTCCTGCATATGCCTTGCTTCTCTTTCTTGTAATCTTGCAGTCTTTCAGTGGGAGCTGTCTAAAACAGCTTCTCCAAGAGCAGAGCGCTGTGAATACCCTAATCCATATAGATCAGAAGGGAACATACGTAGGATGTGTCATTAAAGGAAAGCCCATCTCATGCCTAATTGGTACTGGTGCTAAGTAGGTCTGCACTGAAAACCTCTGAATTCTTCTCACTACTCTTCAACATAACTATTGATGCAGTTGGAATTTTGAACACACGTGTTCCTTATTATGTAATATGTAACAAACCTTCGATTTTATTGCCGAGATCCAATCTCTGATCTGCCCAGAAAGATTTCAGAAAATCCTCGTTTATTTTCCATCTTATTTCCTGGCCGCGGCTTGGGAGATACAGTGCTGGAAGAGGAAGTGAACTCAACAGCATTTGCCCTAGGGTTGATCTTTGATCAACTGGAAGGATTACAACCTACAATCTACAGACTAGGATGGGTCATGATGTTGCATTGACTGCCAAAGATGGTGTCAGTGCAGCTGTAAATTTTGAATGTTACACTTTTATACCTAAGGTCTCTTTAGGCATAACAGATTGATCAAATACGTACCCATTGAAAACTAATTAAGATAATGATGAACTGGATTAGAAATCTGATAATGATTCTTTAGAATGAACTTGAAGGTCTATCATTTAATGACTATGGATGTCTTCGCATTGTTTTAGCGTAACATGCTCATGCAATGTTTTTTTGCTCAAGCCTACTATGCCTAAAGGAGATGGCCGTCTATGACATTTATAGCCTCAAGACGAGAAAGTATTGATATTCTTTTATATCCAAAAATGTTTACATTCATATAGCAACTGAAGGTCTCCTTCTTCCTTTCTCATGATCTCAGATGATGGCACCTTTGTACTCCCTTTTTTGGCCCTGAAACTATGTGATTCCCACTGATAGCCTATTTGTAAAATACTGTATATTTGTGCATTACCTTTGCTTAGTAGTGTAAGTAAAATGTTATTGTTCAATTAATTATAATCATAACAAGCATACATATAAGGGTTGTAAATTACACGCAATGGAATAGAACAACTAGGCTGGGTCCAAACTGGGGTGACAAAGTGAGCTAAAGAATGATGATGATGGTTTCAACACAGATCTGTGACTGAGGGGGGGGGGGTGGTGTCTGAAAAGTCCATCATCTCCTTGTGTTGGCTTTGTTTGACCTAAGTTAGCAGGGTATGCCCAGACGTGGGTCCCTTGCTCACTTTCCCACTGGATTCAAGCTAGCCTGGCTGATGAGGGGTTTTACCCTGAAACCGGTCCCAGGATTCTTGTTTCCGGTCCAGGGAAGACATGGCTTGGCAGTTCGGGCTGGACTGTCCTCATGAGGCACAGGGTCAAGACTGATTTGCATATAGCTGTGTCTGAACTGGGGTGGAGAAGTAAGCTAAAGAATGATGATGGATTCAACCCAGATCTGTGACGGGATGAGTGTCTGAAAAGTTTCAGCACTCCGTCCATCATCTCCATGTGTTTGCTTTGTTTGCCCTAAGATGGCAAGGTATGCCCAGACGTGAGTCCCTTGCTGACTTTGCCACCGGATTCACCCTAGCATGGCTGATGACGGGTATTACCCCAAAACCGGTCCCAGGATCCTTGTTTCCGGTCCAGGGAAGACATGGCTTGGCAATTCGGGCTGGACTGTTTCCATGAGGCACAGGGTCAAGACTGATTTGCATATAGCTGTGTCTGAACTTGGGTGGCGAAGTGAGCTAAAGAATGATGATGGAATCAACCCAGATCTGTGACTGGGGGTGAGTGTCTGAAAAGTTTCAGCGCTCCGTCCATCATCTCCTTGTGTTTGCTTTGTTCGCCCTATGTTGGCAGGGTATACCCAGACATGGGACCCTTGCTCACTTTGCCACTGGATTCTAGCTAGCCTGGCTGATGAGGGGTGTTACCCCGAAACTGGTCCCAGGTTTCTTGTTTCTGGTCCAGGGAAGACATGGCTTGGCAGTTCGGGCTGGACTGTTCCCATGAGGCACAGGGTCAAGACGGATTTGCATATAGCTGTGTCTGAACTGGGGTGGCAAAGTGAGCTAATGAATGATGATGGATTCAACCCAGATCTGTGACTGGGGTGAGTGTCTGAAACGTTTCAGTGCTCCGTCAATCATCTCCTTGTGTTTGCACAGATAGCAGTTAACCATTGTTAGTGATTCAAGACCATAAGAGTGCTTTATGAAACCAGGTATATAGCAGAGCATAGTTAAACTCCTTACATGTAGAATATCTTTTAGCATATTTAGGTAATTTTTGGTCTTTTTGTACTTGTTGTGGTGATAACTCTGCTGTTTCTGCCTCTTTATGTTCATATCTCAGGTATCTTTCAGACACTTTTTTTTGTCAGAGACCAGGCAACCTGAGTGTATGCAAACGACTCCCTGCTGGTTGAACCCGACTGAAATCATAGTTTTATTTAATGCTTTGTGATGTAGACTTATATCCATATGTGCCCTAACCATACCATAAGAGGGCATGAGGGATTGTGCAAGAGAATGCAATTCATATATAGTGGTATCAGTAAGTTGTTGCTGTCAACTCATTTTTATCAACTTTAGGGTGAGTTGATCCTACTGTAACCTGACTACCAGCACAAAATTTACTGAACTAATTTTACAACATATAATGTTGTCAAGAATAAAGCATTAACAGATACAAATTCTTCTGACCTTTTGCAGTGCTCATTTTAATAATCACTCTCTTTTCAGAAATGTTCAGTCTAGTCCCCAGTTTTACTGTGTTGTGAATTCCTTTTTGGTCCAATCTAATCAAACACTACAGTCAAATAATTTAAAGATGCCTGAACCCAATCCTAAACATTTTGAAACAAGTGGTGTAATCCAGATGTTCAAGATAGCATGCAGCTCCTGTTGTACAAAGTGTGTCTGCCACACAATAAACAAAGAAACGTATGCTCTTTCCCACATGTCATCACGCCCTTCAGCCATTCTGCATCTGTTTCACCAGAGCGGTATTGAAAAGCCCAAGCCATTATATCTCGTGCTATGAATAATATATCCAAATAAACAATCCAAAATGTCTTATGCTCTGTAATTGAAATGTATATTGCTCGACGTGTAGAAATGTTATTCATTTGTGTGCCTCCAAGATGGGCAATTTATTTATAAAGTGTTTTCAGAGTCCTCGGGGTGCAGTTTGTGCTATAAAAAAATAAAAGTGAATTGTCCCCTGTGGTGATAATTTACCACATTGCCCAAGGGCCAGGTTATCCTGAGGGATATTGGAGCAAATTGTGTTCCAATTTAATGCCCTTTGTATCATTATGTTGAGGGTGTTTGTTTTTCAAAAATAATTCTTTGCGCCCCCAGCCAAGCTATCTCACATTATGGAATGCACCACCTTGTGTATGATGAGCCTTAGTGACGTTCTATAAGGTGTTGGAAAGGCAGAATACATCTATGTGACGGTTGTAGTACACCAAGGGTTAAATGCATTAATATTAATTTCTGGGTCTTTAACAAAGTCTAGATTTAGCAGCCAGTGAACCTTGAAAAATGATCAATGCATAAGGCCAGTACGACCAAACGTCCGCATTCTTAGTGCGTGCCATATTACAACCTGGCCCCGAGCTATCAGCTTCCATCTGTCACTGGGATTAGTGAAAGCGATGGATAGAGATTGGAGACTTCCTGGGACATTAATGTGTCACAGGAGAGCCCAGGACACTCCAGGAGGGTGTTGAAACACAGCTTATCTTGCAGCACTTCTGCCCTGACAAATGCTTTCTGGCTGCTGACCACTGTCAGACCTAGTACTGCTCCACTTGAGGGGAATCATTAAAATATAACCTATTTATTTAATATAATAACACTAGCACATTTTTAACAAAACCCTTACCCACGAGCCAATAACGTCACAGTGCTGCAAATACACTGGGACATAAAGCCGGTGTCATTCAAGCCTGAGAGCAGACGCATTCCTGGGTGGGATTTAAGTAGGCTGGGTCCTGTCGGGTCTCGGACCCCCAGCAAATAAAAAAGTGACTTTGAAATTAGCTCCTATTGGGCTCTATATTCAGCTCTTTAACTTTACTTGGAAAAAGACCATTTGGCTTCGCAGCAATGACTGTAACAACCTCTAAAAATCCACGTCAGCGATATAATCCCTATTACATTTCTCGTTTTACTTTATTTCACATTCTCTACCAGTATTTACATATTTTTAAGATGCAACATATGACTCTTTTGTAGTGCTTACAATGAACAGAGTCGCTCGCTTCTATGTGTCTGTGTTATATCAGGTCGTGGGTGGTGCTTATGGCAATGCATGATTAGAACTCTAAAGTTAAAGCTGATGGCAGTGTGAGGTTCTCACAGTGCCTGTTAGTGAATCATCAAGGTATGTAGACAAAATGTACATCCAATCCTTTGGCTTTTCTGCAAAAGTATGGTGGCAATGGTCATTTTGGGAAAGTGTGAGACAACGGCGGCTCCTCTACTATGGCGAAGTAGGGTCGCCCCCCAAAAAACAGCAGGAAAGGAAAAATAAAACAACACTCATTTTCTTTTTCCTTTCCTGCCGAGTCTTGGGGGCGGGCCTGGTGATGACTGGCAGTGAGGGGAGTGGTTGTGCACTCCAATAACTGCGCATGATGGTTTTACCGGCCAAAGCTCTCTCCAACCCAGCAACGCAGCTTGGTCGGACAGAGATGGCATAGACTCACAGTCTGTCCTGGAGCGCAAATCGAGGGTGCTCCGGCCAATCCTGAAGCTGCTCATATGCGCAAGAGCGGCTTCCGGATTGACCGCAGGGCATTTTGGGAGCCTGTGCCTTCCTGACGAGGTGAAGAGGAGCGCAACGGGACTGGCTGAAGGTACGTTTTTTGTATTCCCACCTTCTCTAGGATACCGCCTGCTCATGGTGTGAGATATTGAGATGACGGATTTCAGAAAAATGTGGACCGAAAATGGGCATAAAGTTCTAACAGAGTGAAAGACTACATAAGACATTGCTGTGAAGGGAGGCTAAGAGAGTGAGAGTCTTCGAAAGCCACTACCTCTTCCACCGACCTTAGCAATGTTTAATTCAGTCTCATATTTTCAGCATTGAAGCGTTTTTAACTCTAATAATTCATAGCAAAATCACTTTTATTCATTTATCTGCTATAGCTAACAACTTTGGTAAAGCCACTAGGACTGAATACCTTATAGGTATGTGTGTTTGTTGTAGTGTGAGTATGTGTGTTTGTTGTAGTGTGAGTATGTGTGTTTGTTGTTGTGTGACCTGTCTGGATGCAGTAACAAAAAACTCAAAAAACCGGCACCCAAATACAGATCAGATGCCATGCCGTGGAAAAGGCTGGATTTTATTTCACTTTAAAGCCACACCTATAATTAAATAGGCCAAGCCTTTTGGAAAAGGCTCTTAGGTACACTTCCTTGGCTGCGCCTCTTTTAGACACACCCCACCTTTTCATCCCACATAAGCACCGTCTACAGCTAACTGAAAAACCCACTGATGCTATCTTACTTTTTATTTCTGCTTTTTATTCATACTTCTTTAGCTTTTCGCATGAATATATATATATATCAGCCATTTTTTAATCACATACCTTTTTAAGAGATAAATACTGCTAAGCAGTGAAAATGGGAGGCTAGTGCCGTCTGTTGATTTCAGTCCTCTCCCTGACAGTTTGTAATGTTTCAAAAGATGCAAGAGTTTCATAGTAGGCAACATCCGGAGGCACCACAGAGAACCGTAGGCCCAACAGAGGAAACCTGATCGAGCCTTTTGATATATATAAAGATATTATTCTCTTCTTGTTATTTCTTTCCCACCTCCCTTCCCACAGTTCAGCCCCGGACACATAATGACATCTCAAATGACATCTTACTGATACCGTTCATTACGAAAAAAACGTAACTCATGGGTTACCTATTTGGCCCCAAGCAGGACTTAAAGTGGTGGCCTGATACAAGGGAGTAACTAGAAAATACAAATACACCCACTTTACATCCAACGTCTAATGGCATCAGTAAGATGAAGTTAGGGAGCCCGACCATCCCTAGAAGAGTTCTTGTCACCCTTCCATCCATACATCTATGGAAATGTCCCCTCACTTTTCTATTTCACCCAATCATTCATCCTTCCAACCTTTCACCTATCCATCACCCACCCTTTCATCCCTCAATTATTTCACCATTCCATTTATCCAATCACTATTCCATTCATCCACTCATTAATCCATCAGCCAATCAATTAATTTGTTTACACATCTATCCACCCTTTCAGCTTTCGATTTTTCCATTCTTTCCCCATTCCATTTCCTGGTTCATTGTATCATTCATCCGAACTTTCACCCTTTCATCCTATCACCCGTCCATCCTTTCATCTACCTATCCATACATCTATCCTTTCAAGCTTCTGTCCATCTATCCTTTTACCTATCAATCATTCCAATCATTCTTTGCTCATGCATCTATCAATCATTTCACATTTCCCTCCGCGTATCCTTTCACATTTTCTTCTTTTCACTCTGCCTTTCATCTTTCCTTCCTTTTTCCCTTCCTCATTTTCTCTTTCTATCTGCCCATCTTCAACAATTGTTTTCCCTCCTTATGTATTTTCCTACCCTTCTCTCGCCCTTTTCCTTGTTTTCATAATTTCTCTTTGTCTCCATCATCATTGTTGGATTTTTATGGGTTTGTATTTTTGTGTAACATTAACAGTGTGAAGTATGTAATTAAACACAGCAATTCACATGTACATATCAATATAATATGACTGGTTTTTACACAAATTCCATATGATTAGTAGAAGTGTATTTTTACAATGATTGTTGAGTTAGCCACAGTTTTGTGTAAACGCCATCTTGCTCAAGATAGAAGTCAATTCTACCACTCATTCAGTTCAGCGTTCCCCCCCATTTCACATCCAGCTCCCACATGCTTCGAAGATCACAGCCAAGATGTAATGCATTTAGGTATTTTCCTATTTTATTACTTATTTTACTCCTGATGAATCTTCTCCACTTCAACTGTAACCAGTAGCAAGTTTCATTTCCTTTCCGTTGCTTCACTGAGACCTATTCACTCACATAATACTTTATCGTTGATGTATTATATTCTGTTCATACATCTTCGTATGATATTAGCATAGAGGGTACTGAATACATTATTCATGTGGTGGGTTGGAGCTTAGGTATTAAGGCAATGTGATATGTATTTTTCATGTGCTCTGATTTGCTGAAGAAATAATACATTTGCTCACACAACTCGATGAATCTACAGAAATGTTGATTAAAAAATGCAAAAATAATGGATAAAAACCCTTGATTTTGGTGGTAAACCAGAGCTTTCCTTAAAGCTGCTAGGGATGCTGTCCATGTTTCTATTGATTTTTGTTGATTTTTGTTTCCCATTTGGGACTTAGAATAGTTTTCGATTTTTGCATACTCTGTATAACTCTACATTTGAGAGCCTTTATGGCATTGATTCTATACTGCCTTACTTATGAATTTTGTATTAAAACACTTTAACTTTCCATTGATCTAGAACTCAATTTTTGAGTGGGCCCAAATTGTGTTTAAACTGGAATTATTTACAGAAATTGTGTTATTGATATTGATGCTATGGCAGGTGCTTTGACGTGGGGATACATTGCCTCATGACATTGAGATTTACCACTACCCCTGGTCCAGTGAAGTGTGGAAGATCTGATTAAGATATCATTTTGGGATATCTTGATTTTGGGGTCGCGTTTTTGCTCCAACACCGTACGTACCTCATTTAGTAGCCTTTGCCCCTCCATCACTCCTTGGTATTTTCTCTTGTCCTTGGTATTTCCTCTTCGTGTTATTTATGAGCTTGTGTCTGTAGACCTGCAGACAAGATGCTCATAAAAAACTAGACAAAGGGTCTGATTTAGAATTTGGTTGACAGCGTACACAAATGTGGGGAAATAGCATGTCCAACATACTCATGGTGGACCCTCTCTGTTTACAGTAGGTGGAGAGTCATGTTTCCAACAGTGGTGCCCCAGTGGCTCCACAGCTAAAACCCTACACTGACGACCTGACCGAGTTGGGCCTATTAGTGTTAGTACATGAGACCATCCACCCTCTGATGTAATTTGTTCAGTTCGGGACACCCAGGGAAATCCTCGGTAGTTGTTAGGCCAGGGATGTAGGCTGCCTACCAAGCTATAATCAGGCCTAAAGCTTCAGGGGGACTCCGCTTACCAGCTCATCAGTTCCAGTACAATCCATTATTATTATTATAACATTTATTGAGTGCACTGTTACCCATGAGTGTCCTGGCGCTATGTGAAATCTTACCTGAGGATCGAAACCAAGGTCATGCTAATCAGCAAACAACCAAGTTTTTAAAGCTTTTCGGAAAGCCAGAAGGCTCGACATACCTCTCAGATACAGAGGAAGCTTATTCCAAGCTCTGGCTGCATTAACTACAAAGCTTTTTCCACCCCATGTGGCCTTCTTTACAAATGGCACATAAACCAGTTTGGCGTCGGATGAACGTAATGTTCTATTTGGAGTATACCAGTACAGCCGCTCTTTTAGATAGGCTGGCCTTGCTTCATGAAGTGCCTTGTGAACAAGACACAGTGCTTTGAACCGGGTACGCTTCCTGACTGGCAACCAGTGCAGTTTCCGTATCTCTTTCGCTATTGGACCGTGTTTTGGAATGGCCGACACCAGTCTACAGCGGCATTTTGCAGAAGCTGCAGCCTCTGCATTAAGCCCTCCTGAATGTTAAAATACAGACTATTGCAGTAGTACATCCTTGACATGGTGAGGGCAGTGATAACTGTTTTACGGCATTCAGTGAGTAGCAATGGCAACATTTTCTTGCAGGACCTAAGAACAAAAGACGTAGCCGAGGTCACTGAATTTATTTGGTCTTTAAAATTGAGCTTCTGGTCCACCCACACACCTACGTTTTTTAACCTTCCTGGTGGGTGCGGGGAGGGTTCCCAGGGCGTCTGGCCACCATTACGGCATCCAAAAACTAGGATAGTTGCCAAAACATACCACCTACGTCTTGCTGGAGTTCAATTTAAGGCAGTTTTGGGCCATCCAAATCCCTACGGCACTCATACACCCTTTAAAACGGAGGGCCGTGCTCTTTACCTCTGATGGGAGAAGAGACCACGATTTGCGTATCATCCGCATAAGTAGGCAGACTAAACCCAAATGATCGAATAAGAGGCGCCAGGGAGGATACATATATATTGAATAATGTCGGACTCAATGAGGACCCCTGCGGGATCCCACATGGCAATGAAAAAGGTTCTGATACAAATACCCCCAGAGCCACCCGCTGACTCCGGTTCGACAAAAATGATCCTAAGAGTCTCCAAGCTGAACCCTGTACACCAATCTCCTGCAGCCGGTCACATCTTTGTAGCTGCTAAAGTGGATGGGTTAACCCAAAGCACACAGACTCTATGCTCTTCCAGGACTGTGCTGCACCATTTCTTTGCTGCATATTTTATTGCTACCCCACCATAACCCTTTATTGTGGACCAGCAACAGCTTTAATCCCACAACTCCCATGCTGGCCCTACTTGCGTGTGCATTTGTTCCTAGCCCTATGAAGCCAAAATCTACACATCTGCCATTGTACCCTCCAATTCTTGCTTTGATGAGTTTTGAAGCACTCTTTGGCTACTACTGTGTGATAAAACTGTGACAATCTCATATAAATACAACATGACAGAACATCAAATCCTGTTGCTATTTACCTAATCCGATGGGGATATAAATTTTCCTTGCCACTTGCAAGGATTAAACCAGATTCCTTTTTCAAAGATCTTTTTGCTTGCTTCCTCTGACTACCCACCTTCAGGAGAGGTCAACACTTCTAAAGACCATCTAAGAAAGATGCTGACTTTTGGGCCACGTGCAAGCCTCCCTCTTCTACCTTTCAAAAGTTCATCTTTTTGTAAATGTGTGATCCTTTTTTGTACTCATTGCTGGATCCCCTATGCTGTGTTTCAACCATCACCATGAACGTATCCCTCAGATGCTTATTGTGTCCTACTCCTGTTTCCTAACCCCCATTTGCACTCTTTGACCAGCTAAACGTGACACCATATCCATATCATTCCCCTCTGCGAGTGATGGCAGTTAACTCTTCTATTTTGCTTTATATTTCAATGTGCACTACAGTATAGATCGATGAAGCCTTTTTTTATGCCCATTACTTAACTTTTTCACACGAGAGCATGCTTAGTTGCTCCACTTGGGACCTGAATCACTAACCTACACAGTCTATCATCTTGCCACGCAGCGGGTGCAGGGATAGGAAGGAGGAGGAGAGATTAAGCTACCTAACTACACGAGTCGAGTCTGTCAAGTCCATCAGGTCTGTGCATGACTAAGGGCATCTGCGTTCATCTCTTTTAACTGAGTCACTGTTCTCTTCCATGCTGTGCCCACTTTTTCTTGAGCATCATATCAGATTGTTTCCTCACGGCTAGAACCTAACACCTCCCCCAGACATATCATCCACTCTGTGTCTGCAATGTTCCTGGCTAACCTTAGCCCTGGCCGTGTCAGGAACTGGAAAGGTCAAGTCTTATCACACAAACAGAGAGCATGAAGATTGTGAAGAACTGGAAGATGGCACTAAAGGTGACAGGTTAGAGGTCTAGTGTCTTACTGCTCGGATGAGAGTTTCTGACCCTTGACTCCTCCTTCTTGGTCAACGCTGGTCTACCTGCACACGAAGGCATGTAATTCTGTCATTGCCTGGTAACTGTGCTCTTTGCTGAGGTCCTTCACTATCACTTCCAGTTCATTCACTCAGCCTTCTGTTTTCTCCAGTTAGTTGTGTTTTTCCCTTCCTGGGTCCCTCAGTAGTGGTCTCTCTGGTTAGATTGGCCGGTTGTTGTACCACCTGCACCTCTTCCCTCCTGTACAGGTATTGGCTCCCCTATCAGTGGATTTTGTCTGGTTATTGGGGATTTCGCCTTGTCTTCAGCAGTGATCATCACTGCACCAGTGGCAAAAGTATTAGCAGGAGATGATCCAACACTGCTGTGTTAATGACGTGCCTGTATAATGTGAGACATTTATGTTACTTAGCCATCTTGGTTTCTAAAGTCAGGGTTCTTCCCAGGATGTCCTCACCTTGCAAACATCATTGGTCATGAGGGAAGTTTCCAAACATCCTGGAGCACTCTTTCTTTTAACTCATCACAAGGAAAGTCTCTGAATAAGCGTTCTTTTTCATTTACCTTGATGGCATGAACCACCGAGAGGGAGGTCTCCTTTATACCACAATCAGAAGAGGTACTGACACAGCTGTTTTTTTGTTGTTGCTACTCTTCCCCCTCGCCGCCACCCTTTTTTTCAGGGAAAAGCGTTGGGATTCATGTCGAATTTGAAGCTATTTGGTCCTTGCCTTCAGAGCCCTACTACTGAAAATGTCCAAAGCGGACTATTCTTGGGGCAAATAGTGATGGTTCACTAGCTCCTGCATGGCCACTAACCAGCTATTCAGGGCTCTTCACCGGTAACGACCTCCCTTTCACCATCTGGTAAAATGCAGGTTCCCATGCAGTAAACCTGTGGTTATTGGCTCATAAACAATCCCTACCACATTCAACAGAAATGTCTTCATTGATGCCAACTGGATTGATTCTAGGAACGATATGTCAGGGCGCCTGTTTCCACCAACGTGGCAGAACTTGGTCACATTTTTTCGGTGCCTCCTATAATCAAATCCCTTTGCTTAAAATCAATATAGGACTTGAAAACGTCCTGCAGATTCATTTCAGAATCCGCAGATGCCTCGACCACGTCTACTACTGGATAGGACCTGCCTGTGACTGAATGATGACAAATCAGAGAAGAGGATGTATGATCCCGCTACTCTTTCCTTCGTTGAGCCCTCCAGTCTGAGGCAGCACATCTCATCTCACAGAAGAAAAATTAAAAACCTGATAATTACTAAACCCCACTTTTACTTCTAGACTCAGTGCTGTTCTGAAGGGCTACAGCATGCCTGCCTGCATGCTTCCGACATCTTACTGCTTAGCAGTGTAGCTAGCATGGGTAAGGTCTTGCTATATATGATCTCATTGGTGTCCTCATTTCCGGAGGAATTCCCCTATCCTGCCCTCTACCCTCCAAAACCACTTTAAAAAGCACAAGGGAGCATTACATTAAAACTCAAAATCTATGCTCATTTATGCTTCCTCTAACATGACCCTAGATGTTTTCATGTTTGCGACCAGCATGTAAACTGTGGTGGTCGGAAACATGAAAAATAAAGAAATATCCCTCATATGGTGGAAGAAAACTCCCTGTGTGTTATAGACATTTTTGTTTTGTTCTGCAGAAAGAAACCTTGCATTTGAGAAGTTTGTTTCTGCAAAACAATAAAAACGCCAAGCGGGATGAAATGACATGGCAGTTTCACTAGCAATACATTCTTACCAATACTGCTCCTGACATGCCAGGGTATGCCCAGACGTGGGTCCTGTGCTCGCTATACCACCAGATTCAAGCTGGCCTGGTTGATGAGGGGTAAACCACTGAAACCGGTCTCATGATGCTTGTTTCTGGTCCAGGGAGGGCCTGGCCTAGCAGTTCGGGCTGGACTGTTCTAATGGGGAGGAGGGTCAAGAACGATTTGCATGTGGCTAGGTCTAAACTGAAATGGCATGGCGTGCAAAAAAACGATGAATTTAGCCCAGATCTGTGACTGGGGGGTGAATGTTTGATTGTCCATCATCTGTTCTTTTTGCAGTGGAAAAACTTTAGTTAGGAATGCCTTGCAAGAGCGGCAGAGAGGGATGTTCTGACGAAGGGCAGATGTAGGTGGGGGTCTTGCCATTGTCTGTGGTTTGACGACCTTCCCACCAAACTCAAAATTATGGCCATAATTTGAAGGATGGAGCAGAGACCCCTTCTCTTAGTGACCCCTTTCTCGATTCACCCCATAGGGTTGTAAGGTCTTCTCCTTTCTGCACTAAAGCCCATGGCTTTATTGGTTAACCCTACCCTCTGCGAGATCATACATTACTACGCTTCAATATATAGTGCATTTTTGGTGAATATTTTGAACAATTCCCGAGAAAAAAGAACAACACTAGCCATCTATAAAGAGATCTGGGTAGATTTCTTATTGAAAAAGAAGTGTGTCTATATTCCAATTATTGAAAACTTCAGGTCTATCACTAGTCTATCCATGCTTCCTAAAGTGCTAGAGACAATAGTCAAAAAGCTCCAGATCACCCTGAACAAGCATCCCCTTCTGCACCTATTTCTACTGACGTTCAACAGTGGCCATGGGATGAAAACAACATTGGTAGCTATCTCGATTAATGTACTGGAAGACACAGGCCATGAGTAGATATATGTGCTCTAATACCACTGGACCTGTCCCAACATATCAGAGATTGCCAGACTACATTAAGAACACTTAAGAGGGTTGCAGTCTTCCCTGGTATGCCCTTCTGACTCAAATAATGGTTCTTGGGATTTTTAAAATGACCACTATTACTTGATCTGTGTGGTCCCTCAAGAATCTTTATTATTGCCTATTTGTATAGCCACGCTTCCCCATATGATAACTGCAATGGGGCTAGGATGTCAGTCATAGACTAGTGGCACACAGGTATATATCACACAGCTTATGAGAGGGATGCTGAATAAATCCTGTTAGGTTACTCCCTGAGGAAGATTGAAGAGAGGATGAAAGAAAACTATCTTCAGTTGAACCCCCAGCAAACATGATGTGTCGTTCAAAAAACACTGCCATCATAGAACACATGATTGCCCCTCCCACGTTTTTGGTAGGCCATTGCCTGGAAATCTATGGTTAACAATTTGTGATAGATGTGGGCTGTGGGCTATACCTGGAAACCCATGTTGGAGCTCTTACCAATCCTAAACCAGCTTGACTACTGTACATCTTATATACAAAGCACTCAGCCACACTTAAACCTCACATTTATTTAGAAACTTGTGAATCACAACGTTCACCCAGCAGGCATCTTGGCGCTCACAAACTGTCAATCTACGTGAAAAGAGAAGGCCTCTCTTAGAATTGCAGATGGAAAAACTGTGTTATGTCTCATCTATTTTGAAAAAAGCCACGTCTTCAGGTTTTCCTAAAGCTTAGCAAGTTTGTATTTTCTCTCAGGGTAAGTTAGTTCTAGATTTGTGCTGCCTTCACTTGAAAAGATCTCCCAGCAAGTCTTGTCTTTTTAAAACTAGGCACAACGACCAGACTTGTTGAGAATGATCTTGGGGGTTTGTAGCGACAGATTTTCTTTTGTAGAGGCCTAGGACCGATTCCATTCAGGGCTTTATGGATAATACACATGGCCTTAAAGAACCAATGGAGTTCTTTTAAATTGGCAGATGCCGAATCAAATCTAGTTTTATTCAGCGCTAATTTGATGGCCAACACTTGTATCTTGAAAAGCCTTTTGAGCAGGTATTAGGACCAAGACCGCTACCTGACAACCATCAACCCTCATCCTTAGTTCATCTGTTGCCATAATCAATGCTGCATCTGTGCCATGGGCTGGTCTAAAACCCATTTGCTCTGGTTCTAATAAGTCATTGTGTTCCAGAAAGCTGGCCAGTAGTTTATTGACGTACTTGTCTAGGATCTTAACCAGGTACGGTAGAAGGGATATTAGGTGGTAATTGCTAGGGTCTATAATATCGGCCAAGGATTTTTTAAGTAGTGGTGTAACAAGCGCTTTCTTCCAAGAAGATGGTACTATTCCTGTAGCTAAGGATTGGTTACATTTTTTTGTAGAACTGGTTTGAGTTCACTTGCTTTATCCTTCCTGATTCTAGTGGGAATTGGATCTAGTGGGGTAATGCAGAGGACACAAAATGCTGCTATAAAACTGTTTTTTTTTTTTAACAAAAAATGATGGGGTGACCCGGTGTCCCTCAGAACCTGGGTATACGTATTATATAAATACAATGGTTCTGTCGGGGAAGTTTCAATTGCTTTAGGGTGTTCACAGTATAAATACATTACATGTAACACATATCCATAAGTAAATATAACAAAACACACCCAAGCTGAATTTTTCAATCGGTATTATTTTTAGAAAAAAGGAAATAACAAATAAACAAGGCTACAGTTATACAATTGACAGATTTGTGAAGAAAGAGTGACATGTAGTGGTAAGTACAGACGATACACTGTAGTATGACAGATAGAGAAATCACAAAAAGGCTATTTTAGGGGGGATACAAATTTTGATTATGTCCATATGATTGATCACATATGCTTCATCATCATGTGTAAGTTAATTTTTGAACTGAAGCATTGTGTAGACTCATAGTATGCGTCGACGTTTCGACCCTATGTAAAGCGCAATATTTAATACGCGTCACGGCGGGTCTTCCTCGGGACAGGGAGGTAGGTGTGTAGCCCTGAGCAGAGGGTCAGATACCGTACTGCATCGGACTGAGAACTGGAGAGACGTGCATCCACCAGATCGTGTAAATCATCCGACTGGCTCATAAAGATTAACCCTTGGAAATTATTCCCAGACCTCCAAGATTCTTATATCTTTTGAGGTCTAAATCGTTTTTTGCTGGACTAAGAAACCCAACGCATGCGCAGTGATTCATGACCCTCTGCTCAGGGCTACACACCTACCTCCCTGTCCCGAGGAAGACCCGCCATGACGCGTATTAAATATTGCGCTTTACATAGGGTCGAAACCTCGACGCATACTATGAGTCTACACAATGCTTCAGTTCAAAAATTAACTTTCACATGATGATGAAGCATATGTGATCAATCATATGGACATAATCAAAATTTGTATCCCCCCTAAAATAACCTTTTTGTGATTTCTCTATCTGTCATACTACAGTGTATCGTCTGTACTTACCACTACATGTCACTCTTTCTTCACAAATCTGTCAATTGTATAACTGTAGCCTTGTTTATTTGTTATTTCCTTTTTTCTAAAAATAATACCGATTGAAAAATTCAGCTTGGGTGTGTTTTGCTATATTTACTTATGGATATGTGTTACATGTAATGTATTTATACTGTGAACACCCTAAAGCAATTGAAACTTCCCCGACAGAACCATTGTATTTATATAATAAAACTGGTTGGTGCATGGTACAAGAGACCATATTACTATCGTCTGTCGGTCTTAAGCATGGCTGTCATGGCAGCCAGAATAAAGTTCAAGAATTGAGTGTAACGCCAGAATAAAGTTCAAGATTTGGAGTGCAGCCAGAATAATATTTTATGGTTGGGAGTGCATAAAATTTCCTGATCATGTTGCTATGGGATCTGTTCACTGATCTTTGTTGATCAATGCCTCAAACTGATCACAACTGCTGGGGTATAACTAAACTCAGTTACTATAACAATTCATGAAGGATACCCTGCCAGGAGTCCAGTTTTCCGATCCAGACCGCCTGATGCCACAAGCTTTCAAGGAGTAGTAGCTCAACCCAGCACTGGTGAAAGTCAAAGTTTGCACTTTGGCTGTGAAAACTTGGCTAAGTCTTTATCTATTTCTTTACAGGGTAACCTTGGAAAAAATAACCCAATCTCAACAGTTCAGAAAGATATTCAAGATAATAGTTCAAAGTTCATTTTCATCAGCAACATAACTTCAGGAAACTTTTCTGTAATTTATCTTCCCATTCAAAACAATCTTTTAGGAAGCAATGGGTCTTTGTGAGAAGATTTTAAATCCGTCTAGTAAAGTCTTTGGATGCATCAGTAATATATCAGACCTGCCTTGCACAGGACGCTATGAACCACAAGGAAAGTCATACCTAATAATCCAAAATGGCTGCCGTCTCTCTACAACATGTAAGAGATCGTGGCCTGCTAGGAATAGTAGTTAATTGCCAGCACACCGCCACACACTGCATCCTTCACATACACGCAGCTTCAGTCTACACCGCACTGGCAATCTGTGATGACTACTAGCCTTCTTTATTGAAAGTGAAGTGCAAGTTCTAGTTCCAGTACTAGTGCGAGTGGATGTGGAATACTGCCTCCATTCACAAGAGCCACACTAAGCAGTGCCCCTGCACCCCCAGCCCTCTAAAGGCTGCCATCTGGGTTCTGAGGCTTCTGGTTTTTCAAGATATCAAGAATAAAAAACTTTCAACAAAAGTGTGAACATTAATTATGGAAGCAGATGCCAATGATTGTTCCTTAGGACCAAACCTCTTCCAATCCACCAAGTATCGCACCCTTCCACTTACAATTATTGCATCCAAGATCTTTTACACTAAAGTACAAAATATCCTTAAACATCTCCCCCAAAAAGATAGCAACATCTCAATCGAGCATGCGACTATTGATGCGCATCCAGTGGAACATGAACTGAAGACCTTTCCCACAATGACTCAGGAATTATTTCTAGCAACCCTGGCAACAGTAAAATGTGGGTCGCCACTAGACCCCGCACCTCCTAATATCTTGGAATTGGTCGGACCAACAATCTACCCCATCGCTACCTGCTTGATTAATGCTTCATTTGCGACGGGCATGGTCCCTCCTGAGTGGAAAAGGGCAATGGTAAAAGCACTGTTAAAAAAAACAACCTGGATCCCTCTGATCTGGGCAAATATCCCCCTATTTCGCTCCTTCCTTGAATCAGTAAGATAGCGGAGAAACATGCCAATCACACTCTCTCCAAGTTTCTTGAAACGAACGAGGTTCTCCACCCCTCTCAAACGGGCTTCCGCCCCGGTCAAGGAACGGTAACTGCCATACTATCAGTGGTGGAAGAAACTAGAAAAATTCTTGATGCAGGAGGGGGCAGCTGCCATAATCATCCTTGACCTGAGCGCGGCCTTTGACACGGTGAACCACCGTGTCTTGGGTCTCCGTCTCAGGAGCGCAGGAGTGACCGGAACAGCCTTATTATGGCTGCAATCCTTCTTAGAAGGAAGATTTTTCCAGGTCTTTAAAGGCGGCGCCAACTCACAGCCCATCCCCTTACAGTGCAGAGTCCCCCAGGGCTCCTCTTTGAGCCCTACCCTTTTTAATGTTTATATGTCCCCGCTGGTGGATGTTGTATCCCCCTTTGGGATTCATATGGTGACATACGTCGACGATACCCAGCTGGTTGTAGCTCTCAGCCACCCCAACCAGCAGACCAAGGACCTTCTTTCCTGCCTTGAGGATGTCTCCAAGTGGATGAGTCTCTCCCACTTGAAACTTAATGGTGAAAAGACCAAGCTCATGATTCTTGGCAACTCCTTAAATTTCTTATCAAGAAATTTGTGGCCTTTCTCCATGGGTCCGGCGCCGATCCCCAAAACAGAGATTAAGAGGCTGAGAATCTGGCTAGACCATGACCTTACTTTTACAGTACAGGCAAGAAAGACTGCTGCTTCATGCTATGGCCTGCTGAGAATGATTCGCAAAATCCTCCCCCTCTTACCTCTCCAAGCAAAAACATTATTGATCCAGGCTCTAATTTTGTCCAGGATTGATTACGGAAATGCCCTCTACTTAGGTGCCCCGAAATCAGTGATCGCTAAACTGCAGGTCGTACAAAATTGTGCAGCAAGGCTACTTATTGAGACCCCCATCGATGCTCAGCAAGGCCCGTGCTACGATCTCTACACTGGCTCCTGGTACAAGAGAGAGTCAACTTCAAGGCCCTCAGCATAGCCCATAAGTCGCTGGATGGGAATGGACCCCCTATCAACAAAACCATGATTCACCCCTACAGGGCGAACAGGAAACTCCGCTCAAACGAGCTTCACCCTGCTGCGGCCCCTAGTATAAAAAAGGCCAGAAGCGGCAGGCGGCTTTTCTGATTCAATCCGTCCAGACTTTGGAATGCCCTTCCGCTGCACCTCCGCAGGGAACCAAACCACCTAATGTTCTGAAAACAACTAAAGACCTGGGTTTTCCCCTAGGGGTCCTGCCCTAGTTACGGCTTCAGCGCTGGGATGCTCCCGGGTAGCCATGCGCTATATAAATGCCAATTCAATATTAATTTTCTAAATTCATCTGAACTGGTACAGGATGTGAATCAATATGTGTCCACTTGAAGACTGGGTGGATTCTCATAGACTGAGTCAACTTCTATGTTACAGCAACAGAATTCACAAGGTGTTCTATCACAAATGTATCTCCAAGCTTAGGTTGCAATTCAGAAGATTTTGTGGAATGCAAATTTTCTGTAAGTAACCACACCTCCACACTTATACTGAGGTACAGGGCTTCTTTTCCGATCAGCATAGCAATTATAAACCTCTTTAACTTTGTCAGTGTTTCTCGTTAAGGTTTTTAAAATCAATTAGGTCAGTCAAATGTTCTTGCACAGAAGGAACTGACGTAGGCAAAGAATTATCCAGAGAGAATATATGACGATGACAGTCATGCGTACAAAAGAAGGGGGTGACATTCCAACAGATCAGTGGTCTGTGTTATTATAAATGAACTCTTCTAACTACAGTGTCTTGCTCCAATCATCCTCTTGTACCAAAGGCTTAATATCTCAATCACTGTACAACACATTGATTCAGTCTATTTGGTCTGTCTATCAGTTTTGAAAGTGAGAACTAGTGGACAAGTGAACTTCCTTATCTAAGTCCTAACACAAAGCAGACCAGGATTTTTAAATAAACTAAGAGCCTCTGTCGCTAATCAGAACAGGTGGAATACCGTGCAAGTGAATAACTTCAGGGGAAAAGTCTGTGCTCACTCTTTGGAAGTGTGCAAACCAAACGAAGATATAAAATCACCCATATTTGTCCACAACCCATTTGGTAACTGACTTACTTTCTTCACTCGACAAGGCTGCTACTTTTATTGTTGAGACATCTAGTTTTACGCTGGCTGTAGCTTGTCAATAGGCAGTATCACTGTCACCTGACTCTTTAGTCCTGGATTTACTTCTACCATCCTTCACAAAATGTTCTGACCTTCCACAATACAAACACAAACCATTTACCCAACGTCTTTCTCTCTTTTCTGTCAATATGCTTCCCTTCATTATCACCCATTTGCGTTGGCTCAGAAATTGCTTTAATCCTGTTCGCTTCTGCCTTTGGCTGAACTATTAGATCTTCTGTCTTTTCTGAACAGCGTTCAGCCAGGCGATTGTCCAACTGTACAACTAGTTCTATGAGCTCATTGCACTTAGTAGGGAGATTAACCACCTGTGCCAGAACATCTTGTATCTCACTTCAAGACCCTGATAAAAATAAAGAAGCCCTCTTTGCATCTGGCAAACCATTCTCAACTAACAATTGATTTCATCTAGTGAAATAACTCATGACTAAGTAGGTATAAATTTAGCAACTTGTTATCTTAATAAAAAGCATGTTATTTTCAGTGGTGTGACGCAAAATGGTGGGGCCCCCCTGCAGAATGTAATGAGGGGACATAATACAGAGAACAGACAACCTGCATGCCTTAGGCTGCTAAACTCAATAAAGTGATTTACATGCAATCACACACAAAAACACATGCACTGAGCAACCACTTGTGACTTTTCAATGTGTAGAGTCACAGTATGAGCAGTCCAGTCTGAAGAGACAAGCAGGGCAGCATTCCAAAAAGGGGTGTGAATTCTCCCACCAGGATTTGCGAGAGTTTGTGAGGTGGCCATCTTGCAGTCAGGTCATCATGCCCAGTTAGTGCCATTAAGTCATTATCCTATTGCATCTCTCCTCTCTACGTGGTGGTGCCAGCAGCTCCTCTCCACTGCTGCTGGGGAGCTTCTCACACACTGAATGCACCCAGCAGCTCCCCTCCAAGGCTGCAGCTCTCCCCCTTCTTCTGCACAAAGTGAGCATGCTCAGTGGCTGCTGTCCCTGGTCTCCTGGGTGCTGCTTACACAGTGAGTATACTTTGTAGTTCCTCATCAAGTAGCCTGGGGCGTAGCTGCCATTTGTGCAGCAGGTGCAGTAGCACCAGGCGCAGTGCCTTTAGGGGGCCATTGAACCTTGATAATTGCTGTATTTACTACCAAAACAGCAGTCAAAGGTGACATTTTCCTTGCTTGCACCAGGGCCCCAGGCATCCTTGCTACACTAATGCAAGTAGTTTACCTGGGTACACGTCGTTATATGACAGTAGACATTTTCTGTACTGTTTTATGTCCTATTTTGCAAGTAAAGAGGCCAAAGTCTGGTGCGTTAGCCAAAGAAAACTTCCAATAGAGTTGCGACCTAGTAGGTAATCAGGGTACTATCCCACTAGTGACACTGGCATGACCTGCAAACTTTGAATTCAAACTCCAGCAGGGCCAACTCTGCCCTTCATTCTTCTGAAGTCAATACACTGGTTAACATTACATTTAGTTACTATAGCTAATGTTCCCACTTTTACTGATGTTTACATAGAAATACAAATGGGAAACAAAGTGTTTCCTTGCCTAGATTTTGTTTTAGGAACTAAAAATATCCCAAAACTATGACTTCTTTTGAGTGACTTTTCATTTTTGAAAAAAGACTATCAGAGCAATGACTAGGCAGACTGGAAGCAACGATAACTTAAAAAGGGATGAGATTTCTTTAAAGAAATGTTTATTTGTGCATGTGTCTATGCAATAAACTGAATGTTATAATTTTAGAGTATTGCAACAACCCAACAGTCACCCACAAGCACGCGTGTGTCTGCACGTTTACAAGCATGTGGAAATATAGAAGTTGCAACTTTAACTTTGTCAGAGCACAAAATAAATATGCATAAACCCTGAAAAGAGAGGGTACACATAAATTTGAATGAATACGGATGGAATGTTACAGCACTAATACCATATTTTATATTTATGGATTTAAAATTCCCTCCTGCCGTTTCTAATCTCTGTTCAAAACAAGGATTAGTATTAATCAACCGACCAACCTTCGAACGATGGTCACCAAATTGGCCTAGTTAAGATTCCAATTGGTGCCCTGCAGATTACTGTGGACATCATGTGCAAGCGTTTAACTCGCCAGAAGCATTTGTTTTTATCTGGTTTGGCATTTACTTCAATACCAAATACAGTGGCTCAGTGTTAACTTTTAACAAGGGAGCCCTAGCTGGAAGGATGCACTCTTTTGACACGGCGCTCCCTTGCGTCTTTATTCACGAGGAATGCTCGATTCTGAGGAAAACCTTGGAGGGTCCTCTGTCTTGGGTCTGTGTAATACAGCTAGATGTGAGGGGCTCTAGAGCCAATGCAGCTCATTGGGTTTCCCCCTGTCCAAGAAGGGTGTCACTCACCATTGCTCAGCACTAGGGCACTAGGTACCAGGATTAAATGCCAGAGAGTTCCCTCACCGCCCCCCTGAAGAGCATGCTCGCAAAGTGGAAACTGACTCCTCTCAGAAGTACAAAATCACACCGGGACCTATACACATAGCTAGCACATGCATGCCCATACAGTGTAATAATAAACCGCCCTCTTCATAGTACACTTGCTTATACCTGCACATTCAGTGGGTGTAGCATTGCACACAGTGTGATATATACAGTGCCTTTTCAACTGGATGTAGCAGTACTCACCCAACCTTGCAGTTACGGTGGCAGGCGCAGACAGCTGACGCCATTGCACGTGCAGTTCACACTGCGCATGACTAATGCACCCTTCCCCCATCCTGAAGACCACGCAGTCAGCGGCGCAGCAAGCACCAAATTTGAACACATGCAGAGGCTGCGGCCGTGCGAACCAAGCCTCAAAGTGCATAGTGCCATCACTGCGTGCACGGTGTACGACCTCATCAAACTAACTGGTCCCAGAGTCAGGCCCAATAAGTGTACTGTGCTGGGGGGCCCCCTTGGAGCTTGGGCCCTCCCCGCATCACGGGGGCTGCGGGGGCCTTTGTTACGGCAGTGGTTATTTTCTATAAAACAATTTGTGCATTTTATCGCACAAAGCCGAAAAATTATAAAACAATAGATAATTTCTCTCTACCAACACAATACTCCAATTGATCATACTTCAACTCAGATATGATAAAAACAAATGCCAACCGTATAAAATATCTTTACATTTTTAGAGGGCCTATCTGCTAAGGTATAAACTGATGCACCAACACTAAGTGGCACTGGGAACCCTTGATGGAGGCGGGTTGATAAAATCTTTTCATTAGGTTAGCGCGTAAACAAGAGGAAATAAGTACTGGCCGTGCATTGACAAGGAGACAGGCATGAGACGACCATACACACGGCGTATATTTGCACCGTTCAGCTCAGGCTGAACAAGCTTTCTATTTTTTGACCTGATGATGACCTCATAAAAAGTCTGCATCTGCCCCATTATTTTATGAGGTTGAAATGTATTGGCACATAGCCTTTGGGATTTATAAGAAGTATCACCTCAATACGAGAACATTGACCATTTCTAGAAAGAATCCATAAGTTCGAAAAGAACTAGAAATCTGATTGGACTAGGCTGAGTGTGGGAATGCAATATTGGTCAGATAACCCTATGTATTTCTTTAAAGGGGCACAACAAATATTGATGTGAGTTACCCTGGACTCATTGTCAACAACTCACATTTTTTTTCAAATGATTTATTTATTGTTTTATGTCATGTTTTGATCCCTGTTGACCCATGTTAATTCATTTAATGTTTGTATAAAGTTTGTACCAAATGAATTAAACTATAAGAAAATGGAAAAACTATGAAGAAAATATATATAAATTCTGAAAGGAGATAAATTCTTAAGCACTATAGATTGATGTGTATGTTGTGCTCTTTCAATCATTGTTTAGCATTGGCCATGTGGAGTATTTGATATTATTTTGTATTGTGACATTGATCCCTCCCCATTTATCAGGCCATATTGGATCAAACCTCATTGAGATTTCAAGGTATAAACGGAGTTACTGCAGAAGAAGAATGTGCAAAAGCCTTGCTATTTCTCAAGAAAGTTTCCAATTCCCAGGATAGTGAGCTCTGGGTATCTGGTGGCAATGGTAGTCATCTGGCACCTTCTCTGTCTTCAAAACATTTACCTATCCCCTGTTTAATGGAAAATAACTCTAAATATGAATAGAATATCATAGTCTATGATTTAACTGCACTAACTTCCTTATGTAACCTAGTTAATACCTCCAAACTCTGAAAAAGAGTAGCATACAAACCAACTCTCAGATTTGATCATAATGTTGTCTAAGCAGTCTGTCTTGTTGCACAAATCAGCAAGACCAGACTAACCCTACTGGGCATCAGGCGTTTCCCCAGAAGGTTGGAAGGGCAGGGGCCAGTTTTGTTAATGGGGGCCGTTTTTGTAGCAATGCAGCAGTTTTGAAAGACCCCACTGCAGAGGTCCTTGTATATCCAGTCGTTTTCAGGCAACAATAAAAGTGTCAAGATAACTCTGGTGCTTAATGCACCTGCTGGAGAGAGATCGTACTTTTGTCTAGTGACAGTTTTGACTCATCTAAGGTAGCACAGAGAGTTAATATGCCTGCTACAAAGGACGACGTGTACCATGCAGATCACAGAACAGTAGTTTTTTGTGCATAGCTTAGTGAATGAACGAATGAATGAATACATTTTTTATTTGCACAGTTACTTAAAACCATTTGCAATGTGACTTACATGCATAAAAAATGTGTTTAAAAGAAAAATCAGGATTGCAATTGTTTAAAAAATTCACACAAAAAGAGTTCACGTGGGGCATTATCTTATTCCAATAGTAAAAGAAAGAATAATATACTATTTACATTAAAAAAGGTGAAAGGTTACCCATACAATGTTGTACGGGAGGCTGACTTTTTAACAAATAAAAGGGCCTTCAGTATTACCAGGACCCTCTTCTTCAATAAGCCTAAGACGCAGCTCGGCCATGTATCTCCCAAATCTGGCCAGGTCTGACAGTAGAGTGCAAGAAAATAAAACCAAAGCTGCTTCTTTCACTGTTCGGACCCCGTTTCATAGCCATATTTGTTTTAAAAGCTTCTGACAGGGCTGTAGTATGCCAGGACAACAACAAATCAAATGTAGCAGAGATTATGATTTAAAGTTACAGATTCTACATCTGATTTTAAGTTCTAGAGACTTCCACCCTGGAGTCAATTCTTTAATTTGGTGGGGCACTAGTCTGGCCCATAGAATGTTTTTTAGTGCTTTTCTTCCCAAGGCTTGAATAAGATAGGGCTGGATTTTATGCCCTGCATATGCTGTGATCAGCCCAGGTTGTCCTCCTCCTGTTACGTAGTCTACTAAGTCATTATTACGTGACAGTTGGTAGCATTATTTGTTAATTGAGTTTTTGATGGCCAGATAGTTTATCACTCCTTGATCCCAATTTTGTATTGCTAAACCCAACTTTTCCACTGCTTCCTCCATATAACATTGCCATGGGTTGGTTGACCCCCCGTAGATCGTTTTCAGCATGTTCTTTAGGCTTCCAGCGGGGGCTGTAAGTACTTGGTAGTAGTATTTCGCCTGCATTCCCAAACATTCTATATTTAGTTGTTTCAGACCAAATTCCAACCGAATAAGGCTGTTGCAGGTGTATTTTGGCAACTTAAAAATGCGTTTATATGCCTGGCATTGTGATTTTTCTAACATAGATTCCATTTTACCTGGGAATACCTGCTGTGCATACCCCACAAATGCCCTGATTTAGCTTTTAGTACATTTCTGATGTGGACTGTTGTTGGACTTTGCATTAGCTCGTGTAGTTTGCACAGGGCATAGATTGTTGACTGTGCTTTGGCATTCATTTTATGTAGATGTAGTGTTGCTTTACCCGTTTCCCTTAGCCAACACCCAAGGTAGTTATAGGATTTCGCGGCCAAAATATTCTCTTTACCCACATGCCATTTCAGTATTGCTTTTTTTGGACAATGACCGAAAATTACTACTTTAGTCTTTTGGGCATTTATTATTAATTCATTTCTTTCATTGTAATTGTTAAGGGCGTTTCGACCCCTTTGTACTCCAATTTTCGTGTAGTCCATCACCACTAGATCTTCAGTGTATTGTAGTATTTGCAGTTAATTGGCTCCGATTTGGGGGATTACAGGACAGGCATTGAGGAGCTTCTTTCCCAGATCAGCGGTGTATATATTTAAACAATGTTGGGGCACATACACATCCCTGTTTTAGTCCGTGATTTGTGAAGCACTTATTTGTTGTGGTGTTATCTGCTAGTTTGACTTTAAGCCAAGTGTTACTGTACAACGAAATAATAGCTTAGTGAGTTACTGCTTTTATCTCAGAGACCCTTTTTGCACTGTGCAATTCATAAGTTACAATCATGATCTAGCCCAGTGAGCTATAAAGTGTCATCAAAGACCTGCATGCAAACTATATGGTACAGGTTAGAAAGTTATGGGGGGGTTTCAAGTCTTTCATTATCAGGGCTCAAACAATCCCAAAAATTGTACTAGTCCTGCAGGTCTAGTACCTTGAAAAATCTTTTCGACCTAACTGCAACCTACTTGACCGCCGTCTCTGAAAGCGGAGCAAATGTGACAAGATAACAAGATTTAAAGGCATCTTTAATGCTCATTCACTGTGTGAGCAATAAAAATGCCTTTAAATCTTGTTATCTTGTCACATTTGCTCCGTTTTCAGAGACAGAGGACAAAAGTAAGTTTGTCTTCCTACTCACCAAAAGGGCAAGTAGGACCTAAAAACAGCTCGCCCTCATTAAATTTAGCTCACAAATGCGAGCGGTCGAGTGGATTTTTCGAGGCCTGATTATCCTAATGTTGCTAAAAGGGGTTTGTTTGGGTAGAAATAAATTCTTATTAGTAAAGCCAACCCTAACCACTGTTTAACGTTCCGAATCCTGGGATTGTGCTTCTCCACACCAAGCACTCTTAAAAAATGCCTACCAGTATGAATGACATGAATCCTACACCTTGTATTTCTCTTTTTTTTTGTAACATTTTCCATACTCTGATTTACACACAAATGATTCATTGTCTTTGTATTTGTGTGCTTCGACACTCTACACTGGTGTAGGGAGGCGCTAAAAAACGAATGAAATACATGTGAGAGAGGGGTTATTGAGAGATGAGGGGCACTGTCGGAGGGTGATAATAAGGTAATCATTGAAGGGCCCCAACAAAGATTGTTGTATCCTGGTGCACTACTAAGGTCTTCATTTACTGCTTTAAAAGCTAATACAGTTGAATATATAATGGAAAATGTGTTTTAAAATGTGCCATTTTTGCCCAATTTTTCGTGGGGGGGGGGGGGGGAGAAACCCTCCAAACCCTCCTTGTAGTGGTCGGACCTATTTGCTGCATTCACTATGCACGGGACGGGGACTGGCCTGACAAAATGTACCAGAGCTGCTTTAGGGCCCCTGTCTGGCCCTTCTGACCTTGGACTCAGGACCCAACAGGAGCGATGCTCTTTTGCCTCCCTCACCATTGACCACATATACAGGAATATGAAGGCCAGCTGCCAAAGTAGGAAAAAGGGATGCGATAAGGGAAAAAACGGACACAGGTCTCCGCCACTTCTGCCTCATCACTTTGGCTGTGAATGAGCCTATAAAATGTAATGAATCCCATTAGCTCTATGGAATGTGGATGAGATCTATGGAATGCCTAATTTTTTAGAAAAGTAAGGTGAACTGCAATTGTGAAGGGATATAGCTGAGCATTACATAAAGTGTGTGAAGCCTCTCAGAGAAAGGAACAAGCCTGTGACAAACTGCAGCTGCCGGGCCCTCTGAAAAAGAAAACTAATAAAAATAAAAATAGAAGAACGGATTTAGATCAACTCAATGCCAGTGAGCAGGGTGTGGTGGAGTGGGGGTCAATTGAGGAGCTGGACCAGGTAGAAATATAATAATCAAAAAAATATCTGACAGGGGCAAGGCGGTACCGGGAAAGTAAGGGACTGTTGGAGCAACACAGAGGGCTAGAGGGGGTGTGGATGTGAATGGGAAGCAGCACACAGGGGACAGATCAAGAAAACACATGCACTCTCATGAAATGCTAGAAGAACAAGTAAATGGTTTCCTGCTGTCAGCCACAGAAAGCAACAAGTCATTCAATTAAAAGGACGATAAATAAGCTATGATCCAGAAGTGGGAAAAAACACAAGAGGAGGAAGGAAATGCGTTAGCTAAGAAGAAAGCAAATGATATTGATAAGAAAGCCAACAAATCATAACCAATGGGTTGATCTGAAGACCATTCCAAGTATTGATATTGTACACAATAGGACACTGGACAAAGCGCCTGTAGGCCAGACCTAAAAACTACCACACAAAGTCTGAGGGAGACCACCAGTCTTTGTGTCAAGAAGTCCCTTATGTTTAACTCAATGTCCAATACCATTTAGATTAATGGTATTAGTGTGTCAAGTATAATATGTGTTTGTATGCTTGTCCGGGGTGTCATTTCACTATGCCCACCACCCCTTTTGTAACAACCTGCTTTTTTCAGCCAACTCCAGTTAGAGTGGCAGTAACACCTATCCGAGAAGATCTCACTGTTCAAAGTGTTCACCGTATTTTGAGCGCTTCAACTCATCTTCAGGGGAAGTAAGCGCTATACATACGATTACAATGTATGTTTGCGCACTCAGGTCCTAGATGCTTCTCAACAAAGTCTTGCCATGTGAGCCAGAACGTTTGAAACAATTCCAGTTAAAGTATTTATTGATATGAGAGTGAAATGTGTAATATTCACACCGATGCCTTCCATAAACTATAGATTGTGCAGTCACCAGCAGGAGGTAAGCCATTACCGCGCCGCGAGACTTGAGCGCTCTGGGCACCTCGGGGTGCACTTGTCACTGATCGCCACATTACATCTCTCCCCGGGCTCGCGGCATCGATCTGTCACTGGGATTAGGGAGCGCGAGAGAGCCGAGTTCAGAGACTTCCTGGGACATGAATGTGTCACGGGAGTCGAGGAGGCTCGTGGGGGGGTGTTGGCACGAGTGTATCTGGCTGCAGTTCCGCTCCCGGAGGTGTGTGTGTCCAGTGGGGCAGCAGGCAGGGGGAGGGGGGGGGCAAGCTTTAGTAGAGGCCCCCGCACACACACCTTTTACGCGGCCCCCGACACAAGGGCTAGTAGCCAGTGTGTGTCCGCTCGTGTGGCGCTGCCACCGGCCGCTCCGCCGAGGGACTCTTACTAGCAGTGAACCTCTTCACTGCGGTAATAAACCATTCATTCGTGCGTTACTAGTGCTGGTAGAGACCGCTCGGGTACATTCGAAGTCTGCGGATACCAGGTATGTAGAAAGGTCGAAGAAAGGAAAGTCGTGTTAAACCAGAAGTAAGGGGGTTTCAGCACAATTACACGGCCTTGACCTATGTGGTATTACCGCAAGATAACTCACCCAGAGCTAGAGAAAATTGCAGTTTTGTGCGGGTAATGAACCCCTAGCCTCCGATACCTAATCTAATCATTACAATAAAAGACAGAACACTGTTAAAGTCCTGCAAATACATTTTCCCAGGAATCAGTGTCTCCTTTAAAGATTAGCAGGCATCCCGGATCCCACAGCCAGAACCTGCAAAAAGGTGCCGCTCACTCCAGTTTCGAATGTAGAAAACCGCGCGCACGGTATTCCCAGTTTGAGGGAATTGCACTATTGTCGGTTTTGGTAACGCAATTACCGAGTCTAATATTACTGCAACTAGGCTGGCCTTTTCTAAGTGAGAACGTTGGAGTTACATATTGTAGCTACATCTGGACGATTGAAGGCTAAGTCATTCACTCCGGTGGCAACACTTCAGCAGCTAGCACCATAACCCACTGGGCTACCTTGTCAGCACCTATACCTGGGTTTTTCACACGTACCCAGATCTTCGAGAAAGGAGAAACATGGAAGGGGCGTTGTTTAACGACGTGCCACTTCTAATGATAAAGTATTTAAAAGGCTAAAAGCCTACCGGTTTTTTTGCTAAAATGAATGTGGCCTTGTGTAATGAATCGTTTGTGGTCGTAGTTCGTGGCCGCCGTTTTGTGTGTGGTCTGGCCTAAAGAAGTGTAGCTTCGGTGTGTTTGTGCACGGCCCTCGCTGTCTGTGTGTTGCTCGCTCAGCGTGTAGCGGTCCCGCTGTGCCAGTCGTATGTGTGTGGCTCAGCAGCATGCGTGGAGCCCCGCGTGTTTGCAACTGTGTGTGCATTTCGGAGGGTGCAATGCTCTGCGTGTATGCGTGCACGTCTGTTCATACACAAAGCCCACACTGATTGTCAAGGAAGGCCCGTATGCCTGTCTCGATGCAGCTGTGACTTGTTTTTGTACACTTCCGGAAGTGGGTCTGTTTCACTATGTATAACTCCGTGAAGTCCAGGTATACGTAGCCAGGTCTCCGAGCACCCCTACCCTGTTTACATGTTACTTTGAGAATCTCAGCCATGGATGTTAATATGCACTTTGTTCTCTGTAGGCCAGGCCTGCCCATCAGTTTACACCCTGGTTCTGTGTCTGCAAACGCGGCTCTGAAGGTGCGTGTGTGCAGAGGCGTTCGACTGAGTCCCCGGCTCTAGGTGCACCTGTCTGTATGTGTACCACGTCTATGTGCCAGCAGCCGTCACGTTACACCATGTTCGTCTTTGTGCAACCCTGTCTCTTTGCAACCTCCTCTGCCTATGTGCGCACCCTGTCTTCAGGCACTTCTGTGTGCAGTCGCGCGTGCACCCGCTGCTCAGCCTGTGTACACCCTGAATGTATGTCCAGGTTCTGTCTGTTTACATGGCTGCTTCTCTGTGCGCCCTAACGGGAGAAGCGGGTGAGCGAGAGAGCCACCCTGCCGCTCTGTGCGCATCCCTAGTTACACCCCACGCTCTGCCTACGCGCGCAAGCTGTGTGCGTATGTACATTTGTTTTCTGTGCACAACTTGCTTTGCTGTGTGTGACTGTGTAGCCCAGGCTTCCAAGCACCCCTTCTGTGTTTACTCTGCAGCCCCTGGAAATGTGCCCCCTGATGTACCCCTGTGCCACCTTTGTTCTGTCACAACTGCCTGCGCGCCGCCCGTCTAACCGTGCAGTCTTCCAGGCCGAGTCTCTCACAACTGCCTTTACGCAGCCTCTCTTTTATGGATGTGTCTATGTGCACACTTGCCTCTCTGTGCCAAGGACCCATATGATTACACCCCCTGCTGTGTAGCCTCTTGCACCTGCCTGTGTGCACAGCTCTGCCTTTGTGTGCGCGCACTGGTGTCTCTGTGTGCAGCCTTGCTGGCCCTCTCTTTCACAATTGCTTTTTTGCAGTCTCTTTTATGTGCCCCCATGGATTTGTCTGTGTGCAGACTTATCTCTCTGTGCCCCTGGACTGCACATCCCTGCTGTTCTGCCCCCCCCCTTTCGCCTGTGTGCACTCTGCATCTGTGTGCGGGCACTGGCTCTGCCCGAGTGCTGCCCCCGTGCCCGACACTGTGTGTCGGCGTGCGCCACTGCCCCTCTCTTGGCGCTCCCTGCGCGCGCCCCTGCAGTGCGCACCTCCTTGGTGCGCTGTGCGCTATTTCTGCGCCACTGCCCCTCTCTTTGCGCTCCATGCGCTTGCCACTGCCCCTCTCTCTGCGCTCCATGCGCCTGCCACTGCCCCCTCTCTGCGCTCCTTGCGCGCACTCCTGACCGTGCTCACTTCAACGGGGCGCTGCGCGCTTTGCCTGCGACACTGTCCCTCTCGCTGCGCGCACCCCTACCCGTGTGCACCTCCACGGTGCACTGCGCGCTCTCTCCAACTCTGCGCTGTCATTAAGGCCCCACTCGGCCACCGCTTCAGCCCAGCGTCCCGGCAGCAGCCAGCCATGCGCTGCACACTACACCGGGAGCAAAATGTAACAGATTACTCTGCAATTTGTGCGGGTGATGAAAAACTAGCCCCTGATAGGTAATTTACTCATTACAATAAAAGAAAGGACACGATTAAAGCCCTGCCAATAAACTCTTCCAGGAACCAATGTCTCCCTTAAAGGTTTAGCAATCATCCGGCATTAGACACTTCCGGAATCCCACAGCCAGCTTGAAAAATCCCAGACCCCCTTTTCCCCTAATTTTTGCTCTGATCTGTAATTTTATCCACATTTGCACTAGTTCGAGCATTCCGGCTCTCCGATCTGAAAGCCTGCAATTACTATATAATTCTTCGCAATTTGAGATGTCCTAATATGGACTGTAATTTTTGCGCAAGACAATTTCCTGCTATTTCAAGCATCAACATTGTCAAAGTTGTATGTACATAATAAATGGGGATATCAATGCTTAGTTTTTAGCATAACATCTTGACTCCTCGGTAATTATATCCGTTTGGAGCCTACGCAGAATTAGCCTGAATTGCATGGTAACTGCCGCTGCTTTAAAATTTTTAAAAATTACTCATAATTTTCCCAAAGATTACCAAGATCTGGAGAGCACAATGTCATCAGCGTAATGAAGAGTAAACATTTATGCTAATAATCTGCAATTTTTTTCATCAGCTATAAAGACAGAGGGTATATAGCAGGGAATTTCAGTCATTTTCTGCAGGCAGGGCTGCAAAAGGCTCTGGCGAGGAGAGGCGCTTCGTCTGGGGGGGATTCATCTGGCTTTTGTCGCCTCTGGACGGCGCTTGGGGTTCGCCTGCTTCCCACCACAGACCCTCGGTGGTTGTTTTTTTTTTTTTTTAAGGACAGGATCTGCCCGTGTGATCTGAGCTCGAAGGTAAGGGGGACAGTGGCGTTTTGTGTATTCTCTGCGTGCTCGGGTGACTGCTGTCCCAGCTCTGGGAGTCGGGGAAGGGAGGCCCCAGATGTGCGCCGGTTCATTCTTGCATCATAACGTCTTGTCACTCACATCAGGGTGATTTTTGGTTCCACCTCACAGGCTTAGATACTATGCGAACCCAATTTATGTTCGCTGAAGTCAGTGAGCGTTTTGCGAGCTATAAATAAGGGTCGCAGTGGCTGCCACGGATTAAATACCGTAGTGTCTATTCAAAAAGTCGCTAAACGCTTTTTGTTACCTTTTTTTACACTTTACATCAGAGTGAAAAGCTGCCCTTTGGCCTGTTTCTGCTATTGTTTAAATACCACCACAAACAAAGACTTTCGAAAAAAGCCTAGGTCAGAATTTCGGTCTTTTTTAAGTCCCCGAACAGGGAACGAGCGGATATGCTTCTCGCTCCGGGCGAGGTCTACCTGTCGCGGATCCCGCGGGACCGTCCCCTCACATCTGTCATCACATTGCCACGTTCACCGCACCCTCCATTCTGAGGGTTGTTGTGCCGCGAGAGAGGATATTTTTTTCCCCTTTATGGGAGAGGGGGATATTAAAGAGGTAGCTGTTGTTTGGCAGTCTCGCAGAGCCTGGCTTCATTACTTCAACATTGTGCCTTTGCTAATTCTTCTGCTGCCCCCATTCACCGCGCAGCCCCATACACCTGCAAGCAATTTGCCCGCTCCAATATGGGCGCGTTGCAGCGAGATGGCGGCGCACCTATTTCACTGCTGCCTCGCTTTTTTCATCCCCCTGCCTTTCTCCGCGCGCAGCAAAGCCTGGCTTTCAGCGCGTTATCTCCTTTGTTAATGCAAAAAGATTCCCTGGGCGAAAAAATTGCTCATAATTACCCGAGAGATGGGGAAACTGCATTAGAATAAATAAACCTGAAATTACTGTAATTATGTTGTGTTTGATGGGCTCGGCTTGTAATCAAGGAGAGAATACAGAGAAATGAGGCTGACCCTCTTGGTGTGCAGCTGCAGGCGCACATTGGGGTCTCTTTCTGCAGAAAAAGACTCATTTCGGGGATCATTAAGCGGTGTGGGCCCCATTTCAGAAGTGCTTTAAAGCGAGAGGCATTTTTTTCTCCAAAATTTCCAAATTGCATTTTTTTGTCATTACAGAGCCATGCACAGGGAAAAGAGGGCTGGATTTTTTCAAAGTGTCAATTGTTCGTATGTTGCATTCGAAATCAGTATTTAAGCATAATAATGAGGTATTGTTTAAATATAGCTACCTTTTGGATTATTCATACTTTAATTAATATCCTCATTATGAAAATCTGCTTGAATCAGATATTTGATGAACTACTTGTTAGGAACAGCGCTGCATTAATTAGGACTAAATTGAGATTAACATTTGCGAACAACCTGTTATACTGCACCACAACTATAGACCGCCTCGTCGCCATAAAACTAATAATTTCTCTATTTAACGTGTTAGACAGATATGATTATGGCATTATCTGCGCTAATATCTTAATATCGAATCCTCGCCTGATGAAACATGCTGCGTGTGCCCACGGCCGGAAGCTCACGCTCGCGTGCGTGTAGGAAGGAAGGCAAACCATGGGTGAGCTAGTTTATTCCACGCGCCAAACGGAAGGTGCCTCCGTCGCTTTCGTGAAGTCCTGATTCGTCATTTCGTGTGTCGTCACCGCTGCACGTTGCGTCTGGAATAGAGCTCAATTCGTCAACAACTAGAAACGCAGATTTCGGCTGGGTAAAGGATGTTTATTTGACCAATATCACTATCTCTTCCTCTCTTTCTACTTACATGTAATATGCAGATTTAAATCGGTATATATGAGGACAGACGAGTTGTGTTGACATAACGGAGATCCGTGTCCTCACCCCCCTTGGGGTATTATTACATTCTTATGATATTTCATCGCGTACTCCTGCAAACGTAATAAACGGCTACATTATTAATAATGCCAGAGTTATTAATGGTTTACAAAAAGTGGCCACGATCACAGTAAGATCGTTTATTGGGGTGCCTGTATCCTCATTAATATGTTTTTGTTAGATGTTGAATAACGCGTATTACAGTCATTATTACAGGAGACCAGAAATGTCACAACTAGACTGTAATAAGGGAATTGGAGCAATAAAAAATGTATATATCACCAAAAGTTCACTCCATGGAAGGCAGTCAAAGTGCGATGTCTTACTGCCTATTAAAACATGCAATGCCCTTACTTCTGTGAGCGCCCACAGACTTTGCATGGAGTGGACTTTTGGCATTTAAAAGTATATGGGTTATCCTTATACTGCCTGGTGCAGCAAACCTGAGAGGTGGCACCTTGTTTTCAAGTAAGGAACAGCTGGTGTTGAGGACAAAAATATATACATGTGTCTATATATATATAAATATTTATATATATACAGTGCCTGAAATGGGAAAATAGAAGTGCAGGTCCTCTGTACCAGAGAACCTGCTTGTTTCTGAGATGTGCCAGTACTCTCCAACTCAAAGTATTACGTTTCCCGTGAGAAGTGCTGGTACTCTCCTTCTCAAAATAAAAAGTGCCGGTACTCAGTACCGGACAGTACCGACCCATTTAAAGCACTGTATATATATATATATATATATATATATATATATATATATATATATATATATATATATATATATATATATATAATATATATACATATATATATACTTACACACATATGTATATATACATACAAAATTTGAACATAGGAGTCAGCAATCCCTGTATAAAAGTCATCCTCTTAATTTCTGTATTACAGCTGAGATGACACACCTCCAGTCACCTGTAACGAATTACATGGCAATGCTGCTCACCTGTAATACGTTAATATGGTTGAGTTGTTCTATCACCATGCCTGTTGCCAGAGCATACTTACATCTGCAGTTTGAACAATAGAAACGAGAACTGGCGGTTTCATTCGTCTGATCTGTCCTCCCCCCCCCCTCCCCCCCCGAAAGCAGTGATCAGCAGAATTTAGATCCTTATGGCAACATGTTTATTTTTTCACACTCCACATCATTAGAGGAAGGATTGAATCTCTGCATGCTTCTTCTCAACATGAGCTACATCTAAAAAAATCTGAACAGCATTACATTGATTTTTTTGCAACAATTGACTGCTTTTTAGTGCGTTTAATTTCATACTAGAAATTATATTCCTATTGCTAATGTCTGGGAGCATATTATCTCTTTCATGTGAAAGAGCACAGCGTCAAGGATTTAAACCTTTTCTGGGAAAGGTGATGGTGTGTTTGTGTGTGTATTATAATGAATGAAATACTCCCTGCCTTTTCCATTAAAAGCATATTGAAAGTTCCTCGCTAGTTCCCTTTTCTTATCAAGGAACTGGCCTTCGGCCTCCTACCTCTATATACTCATGGAATTCCTGCGGCATAAGGCAGGAATACTTTATCCGATATGTATACAGATAGATGGATAGGCCGGAATACGAGAGTGTGTGAGAGAAGAGAGAGAGGTAGCGTGTGCGCACACACACACGTGTATTTAGAAACACACACACTCTGCAAACGAACAGAAACTGCCCCAGCTCACGAACGCACATTAAAGTTGACCAAATTGTGACGTGGTCGTTCATCATCACGAGCCACAACATGGCCGCTTGTCACACAGCAGCGTAATATAATTAATCTCTCTCTCTTCAAGGAAAACCTACCGGAAATCCACCCAAACCAAATAAACAAATGCCAGATCCTGGCAGCGTCACGCATTAAAACGTTACTCGCGAGGTGGCCACCGAAGGCACCTTTCCGTTGCTTATCAACTCTCGGGAGTTGTGGGGCTGCAGATACAGGCTCGCTGAACCTCAGCCACGGCTCAACGGGAACCACTCCTTGTTGCTGGGGTTTTACTTTTGTACAACGCTGCTGTGTCTCTTTAACTGAGTAACGTGCAATATCAGGGATGGAAGGAGGGGGCAGGAGGTACGGCCGCTGTCATCCATTTTTCAGAAACATATGCCTCGTTTCCGCTCTGTCCAGAAAGGCCAGACCTCCGGGGCCCACACAGGCTGTGCGAGGGGGTTGCCCTGGGGCCCACTCCCAGCTGTGAGGGAAGGAGAGACACGCCATGTGCTCAGAAGCAGAGAGCCCATTCCAGGAGGGTTACTCGGTATACTATGGGCGAAGAGGCCGGACTTCCTGTCTACCCCTGGTTGGGGGGGGGGGGGGGGGGGGGGCACCATATGTACCGGGGAAGGGGTAGCTCGATAAAGGTTGTGAAGTGCGAGGCATCCAATGTGCTCAGGGGGGCATCCGTGCAGGCTGCGAGTGAAGGGAGCACCCTACAAGTGCTCTATGGGGGAGGGAGCGCTCTGATGGAAGGAGGGCAAACTACAAGTGCTCGATCGAGGGGGGGGGGGCTCTGTACAGGTTGCGAGGGAAGGGGGCACCATATCAACTTCGGGGAGCAAATGTAAAGGCTGCAAGGAAAGGAGGCCACCTAACGTGCTCAAGTGAGCCTCTATGCACGCGGTGCCAGTAGGAAACATACCCAGGGTGCATTACGGGACTCTCCACATAGGCTCTGACGTGCCGGTTGAAGGGGGGCCCCACCCAATGTGCCTAAGAGAACCTTCGTGTAAGTCTTCAGAGGAGGAGGCAACTCAGCCTGCTCAGTCGAGTCCCCATAAGGAATGTGAGGAAAGTCGGGCTGTGAGGGACGGAGAGGGGCTTCCAGGGACCCTCCCTACTGCCTTTGAGGGAAGGAGAGGGGACATATGTGCACAAGGGACCCTCCTTACAGTCTGTGAGGGGAGGAGAGGGGCCATATGCAAGACCCTCCTTACAGGCTCTGAGGGGGAGGAGAGGGCCCATAAGTGCTCCAGGGACCCTCAGTGCAGGCTGTGAGGGAAGGAGAGTGGCCATATGCGCTCCAGGTACCCTCAGTACAAGCTCTGAGGGGAGGAGAGGACAAGTATGCGCCCCAGGCACCCTCCCACAGGCTGTGAGGGAAGGAGAGGGGCCATGTGCGCTCCAGGAACACTCAGTGCAGGCTGTGAGGGAAGGAGAGTGGCCATATGCAAGGACCTCTGTACAGGCTGTGAGGGAAATAGAGTGGGCCATATGCGCTCCAGGCACCCTCTGTACAGGCTCTGAGGGGAGGAGAGGGCCCGTATGCGCTCCAGGGACCCTCTGTACAAGCTGTGAGAGAAGGAGAGTGGCCTTATGCGCTCCAGGGCCCTCAGTACAGGCTCTGATGGGATGAGAGGGCCCGTATGCGCTCCAGGCACCCTCCTTACAGGCTGTCCTTTCCCAGGCTGTGAGGGGAGGAGAGTGGCCATATGCAAGACCCTCCTTTCAGGCTATAAGGGGAGGAGAGGGACCCTATGCGCTCCAGGGATCCTCAGTACAGGCTGTAATGGAAGGAGAAGGGCCATTTGCGCTCCAGGGACCCTCAGTACAGGCTGTGAGGGAAGGAGAGGGGCCATTTGCGCTCCAGGAGTCCTCAGTACAGGCTGTGAGGGAAGGAGAGGGGCCATATGCAAGACCCTCCTTACAGGCTCTGAGGGGGAGGAGAGGGCCCATAAGTGCTCCAGGGACCCTCATTGCAGGCTGTGAGGGAAGGAGAGTGGCCATATGCGTTCCAGGTACCCTCAGTACAGGCTCTGAGGGGAGGAGAGGACCAGTATGCGCTCCAGGGAACCTCCCACAGGCTGTGAGGGAAGGAGAAGGGCCATTTGCGCTCCAGGGACCCTCAGTACAGGCTGTGAGGGAAGGAGAGGGGCCATTTGCGCTCCAGGAGTCCTCAGTACAGGCTGTGAGGGAAGGAGAGGGGCCATTTGCGCTCCAGGGTCCCTCCGTACAGGCTCTGAGGAGAGGGCCTGTAAGCGCTCCAGGCACCCTCCTTACAGGCTGTCCTTTCCCAGGCTGTGGGGGGAGGAGAGTGGCCATATGCAAGACCCTCCTTACAGGCTATGAGGGGAGGAGAGGGACCCTATGCGCTCCAGGGATCCTCAGTACAGGCTGTAATGGAAGGAGAAGGGCAATTTGCGCCCAGGGACCCTCAGTACAGGCTGTGAGGGAAGGAGAGGGGCCATTTGCGCTCCAGGAGTCCTCAGTACAGGCTGTGAGGGAAGGAGAGGGGCCATTTGCGCTCCAGGGCCCCTCCGTACAGGCACTGAGGGAAGAAGCCACAACCGCCCCCAAGCCGTCCAGGTGATTGTTGCTAAGGACTGTGAGTTAGAGATGTATCTCGTCAGGGGGGCCTCATTACAGGCCGAGAGCCAGACACAATGACCCTGGCCGCCCTACAGCGTGCGAGAGAAGCAGTGCCCCCCAACATGCAGGCTAAGGTGCAAGCCCTCGAAAGAAGCAGAGCCACCCCTGCTTCGGCTCAGGAGACTGCCACTGCGCGCTGTGAGGGAAGGGCGGCACCTATGGTGCCCCCTCCGTAGCAGCAGTCACACTGACTTTTATCCACTCAGACACGCCTCCTGGAGATGCGAGGGAAGGAACCGGACGCGGTGCGGGGGGGGGGGGGGGCTGGAAGTGAAGGGGAGCCCCCAAGGTGTTACACCCCCCCCCCCTCGCTACAGGCAGTGAGTGATTGACAGGCACCCAACCCCTGCAGAGCCAGGCTAACCCCTGGGTCTCAGATGAGCACCCTTACCTGCTGTGAGAATAGAGTCTCCCACGCCACACCGTACCGCCCTGTCAGTTGTGAGGGGAGCCTGTGGGGCTCTCGCTATCACGTGTAGGGGTAGAGTCGCCCACGGTGGCCACAGCTCTTCACTAGCAGCGAGTGGGGGAGTTTCTTTTTAATTCTGTTGCATACCCATACTGAAGAATAACACCTAACAGCTTGCCAAACTCAGACATTTTGGTTTTGCAAATACTCGTGTGTGTTTGTTTCTTCCGGGTACTTGGCGTGGTGTTGCACCCTGTTTTCACAGCGTTCAGCTCTCGTTTTGTTGGTTTAATAAAAAAATGTATCAAAAACGCCCAGCCTTAGCGTGTGGTACTATTTTGAGAAAAACGTGTTCAGTCGTGTCCAGACTTTAGAAACCGGACATTCGAAGCGCCCGGTATATTTTTGGGGCAGTCCAATAAAAGCGCAGGCATCCTTAAACTAGGCGCGTACTCTCAAAGGCCACCGCCCCAGCTGCCTGGAGCCCACACGCCTATTTCAGCACCAGCCTCTTGTACAGACCCCCAGCGCGATCTGCTCTTCCACACACCACAGCATCGGCCTCACCTCCCCCTTCCCTTCAGCCTCAGCATGAAGATAAACCCACTTTCTTCCATCAATACCAGCAGATATATAGAAACTGAAAAAAAACAAAGGTAGAAGGGACGTTATAGTTAGATGAAAACTTCAGTTAAAGCAATACGTTTTAAAACTGGAAAAAGCAGACATTCACCAGTTATAGTTATCACAAGTAACTATAACTCATGTCAAAATGTAACTATAATTCATGCCCCTGCCATGCCGCCTGCTGTCATGAATGATGTAATTTCAGATATCATTACGGGTGTTATCAATGCAGGCGTTGAATTTGTCATGAATGATGTAATATGGGAAGATACAAGCAGTGCACGTTGAGGGTGCAAATTACAGTTACTTTAGGGCACCAGTTAGAGTTACTTGAGATAATTATAACTGGTGCATTTCAGTGGTTTTGCTAGTTTAAACGTCATGTTTTAACTGACATTTTTATCCAACTATAATGTCCCTTAAAGCTTGTATTTTTCAATGATTTTCTAAGGTCTTTTTAATGTAAACTAAGATATTATTACAATTCCTAACTATAACATCACTTTAACCTTTGGCTGTTTGAGTAAATTCCTATGCTTTTTAAACAAAGTAAGATGCCCATCGCTGTGCATGGAGTGGAGTTGGCTGCAGGGCCTTTCCCTCAACCGCCTGCAGACGGCCAACCCCCGCGGGCAGCCAACACCCTTTTTTTAAATTGGTGCGCCAGGGATCCACTGTGAATCTCCGGGGGGGAGGAGGGGGGGCAAAGAGGGCTTGCTGTGGTTCTGCGGATCTACAGCACCACCCGGAATGTTTTTATTTCTTAAAATTTGGCCTAAGAGGAACCACCTCACATGGCAAGGGAGTTAGGGTACACCCCACCCTTCCTCCTTATCTCTTATTTTCTTTTACCAGAGTCCTAAGGTGGCGGCCAGCCAATCACAAAGCGGGCTTGAGCCTGTGGATCTACGGCGTGAAATGTACATAAACTTTGAGACTATCTTTCTCACAAACTACTGAATGTATTTACACAGAATTAGATAAAGCATGCTTTCTGTATTGAGATCTTTCTTTCTGTTAAATTTGATGCAATTCTGTGTAGCTGTTTTTGCGGTATCGCTGTTCAATATTTCTATGGAAAATTCCATGTGGAATATGCGTTCTGGAACCCCACTTTTTTTTTGGCCCCCGCTTGACGAATCTCTCTGATTCTTTCCCGGAACATGCTGACGTGTATGAGGCTTTTTTTGGAAAGTTTTGTGAAGATTCTTCAAATCGTTTCAAGGTTAATAGCAAATCAAAAAATCAATTTCCCAGGGAAACGTGGTGCTAACTATGATTAACCGGTGGAACAGTGCGGCTATTTGACTCCCGCAGGAGTTCAGAAGGAGTGGCAAAACAGTTGGGGATGGTCGCCCATTGGAGCGTGGGAGCAGGGCCTAGCCCACAGAGCACACGATCGACGAGGTGCCGCCCACAGGAGGTACGGCCAGGCCCTGAGGCCAACCCCATGCCGCACATTGCCAAAGGTCTTGTGTGGCAGGGGGCTGGTATACTTAGTTAGGATAATATAATCTTACTTTATATTAAAAAAAACGAGAAATTCATCTACCTGTAGTACATATATATATATATATATATATATAATTACACTCACACGCGCACACACACACACACATATATATATATATATATATATAGTGTGAATTTCATTTTTAAAACATTTAAAAGGGAATTATAACTGACATTTCACCTAACTATAACACCACTTTAACCATTGTTTTTCAGTGTTTTTTTAAATGTAAAGTAAGCTATTATTACCATACATAACTATAGTCGCTTTTACCTTTGTGTGTGTGTGTGTATATATATAGGCCCGGTTAAAGGCGTAAGCCAAAACACGTTGGTGTCCTGTGTTGGGGGTCGCTGTTTAATGAAAAATAAAAAATAAGCACCTAATGAGCATTCGGATATTGTGTGGCACCTTTGTTGGAGATGCGGGGAGAATGCACCTGGATCATCACAAAACGATGGTTGTTATGGAGTTATGGCGGTCGCCAGTAGGTAGTTATAGTTAGGACCTAGTTTCCATAGGAAAAGCATTTTTTCTTTTGCCAATATCTTTGACGCCGTTTGCCGAATCTTTGCGAACTTTTCCAAAAAAACAGTTCACTCAGGTTGGGTCCTGTCCTGAAAGTGGGGGTTGAGAAAAAAGGGGGGTCCCAAAACCCGTTTTCTCCATGTTAATTTCCATAGGAACTTTAAACAAAGCTACAGCCTGAACTGCTGAACAGAATTACATCAAATTTGGCAAAAAAGCAGGTCTAGGTGTAGAAAGCATACTTTTTGTAAATGGTGTAAATCCGTTGCAGAGAAATTAAAAAAATAATAATATCGATATCCGAGAACAGAGGAGGATTCGCGAACCCTCCCGAGCATGAGTTTCATTGTGATAGGCTGCCAACACTCGAAACCAGAATGTGTTGCAGCCATCTTGTGACTTGATAACCGCGTCACAAGAAAACAGAAAAACAAAGATAAAAAAACAAGAAAAGGGGGCAGGGTAGAAACACCCTGACCCCCAGGCCTGCTGAGGGGGTCCCACAAGCACACCTAGGGCCCAAAAAATATATATTTTTAAAAATCGGCTGATTTCGCCCTGGGAGCGCGAATCTGGCAGAGAAAAAAAAACGAAGTGCTGTCTCCTGCGCTTCATTTTCTATAAGCCCCCGGGTGGGCTAGGTCCCAGGGGCAATGTATAAATATGTAGCAGGGGCTTGCGGGGCCCCCGCTGCCCCAGGGATTGCCATTTCCCCGGGGCTATGCTAATTACTTGTGGGGGGGCACGCGGCCTCCCCGGAGCCCGCCACCTCCCCGGGGCTTAAATTTAAAAAAAAAATTAAGTGTTGGGGGCTCCTTTCCCCCCACACTGTCCATAATTTCCCAGGCGCACTATTTATTTAAATGCGGGGGTCCGTTGCTGACCCCCGGGGACTACCGCCACCCCAGGGCTCTGCATACGTTGGGAGGGGGACCGCGCTGCCCCCCTCCTGGAGCTCTCTATGGTCTGGGGACCGCCACCCCCCAGGGCCGGCTCCTGCAATATCCCGGGGTGCCCACCTCCGGGACATTGCCGTTTGCTATGGAAGGGCGGGAGCACGGCTCTAGCCCTGCCATAGCAAACACTGCTTTGCTTCACTGAAAAAAACATAGGTTTCACAAATTTTATCGTTAGAAATTAGCATTTAAAAAACCTTTGAAATTCACTTAAAAAACACAGGTTTCAGGGACATTATAGTTAGTTGGACATTTCACTTGTACAAAACCAGTGACTGTGTGTTTCTGTAAAGTTTAAATATGTTTTATAAATGCCAAGGTGTATTGAAGAATAAATGGGTGTATGAGTCTCTGAATGGATGATTTAGTAGGTGCATGACTGTATAAGTGAGTGATTAAACGGGTCTTACTGAATGCATGTGTGTGAATGTCTGTATCAGTCTTTTAGTTGCTGTGTAAGCGGCTGCACGGGTTGGTGAGTTGCTACATGAGTGTCTATATGGGTTACTGATTGGTTGTCTGAGTGTCTGTATGGGTGCCTGAGCGTCTGTGTGGGTGGGTGTGTATGACTCCCTGCATGGATGTGTGAGTGGGTGATTCACTGGGCGTATGGGTTCAAGAGTACATCAGTGAGGGGCTGTATGTGTGGGTGAGTATGTGTGTGGCTGTGTTGGTGAGTGAATGGATGTCTCAGTGGTACATGTGTGAGTATCTGCATATGTGAAAGGTAGTATATGTGAGTGTTGAAGTATATAAATGACTATACGTGAGTGAGTGATTGTGAGAGTGGCTGTCTGGATAAGTGTGTGCTTGTGATGTCACTGACCATGTCATGAATGATGTAATATGTGATGTCATCAGCAGTGCATTGCGGGGACGCGAGTTATAGTTAGCTCAACTAACTGTAACGGCCGAATTTCTCTGGTTTTGTATGAGTGAAATGTCCAACTAACTATAATGTCCCTGAAACCTGTAGTTTTTTCAGTGAATTTCTAAGATGTTTGAAATGCTTATTTCTAACTATAACGTCCCTGAAACCTGTTTTTTCAGTGAATATATAATACGTAGATGTGCAGAGTGTAATGTACTATTCATTTCTATTGCTGTGTGTGGGATGGGGCCATGGTTCACAATAGGCCAAGCCTGGTGAGAGTCATGATGCTCCTTCAATCCATCAGCAACAGTAATAAATTGCATATTGAGGGCGTGGCTAGCCGCCAAAGAAGATGGCCGCAGCCTAAAGAGCTCCGCGATCGGCGATCCTCCTCGCCACAAATCCTGTGATCAATCCGGCAGCCGCAGCCCCACAGAGGGGGCCGAAGGCGTGCCGAAGCCTGCTGGGTGCCGATCCTGACCCACGGGCAGACTGGAGCGGCCGATGCGGTGTGAGGCCGAGTGAAGGGACGGCAGCCTACCTGCGCAGCAGAAGCCTGGGGCTGAAGTGAGTGCTGCTGTCGGCGGGTGCGGGCGGGCGCTGCGGCTGCGGGCGGCGCCCAGCTGGGTGCCGCCCGTTGTTGTGCCGGCCGTGCCCCTTCAGGGAGGCGGCATCAGACAGCGACCCGGCGCTTGAGGTGGAGGACAAGACCCGCACCCTCAGGGGCCCACGAGCAGCGGTACGCGGCCCCAGCATCCAATGGGCCGGCATATGTACAGAGGCGATTATTCACTGCACCATCTCCGCGCCTGATCCGACGCACCTGGGGGCACGGCGTTTCATCCCTCTTCCGGAAGGGCTCCACGGTGCTGCACTGACTGTCCTCCTGCAACACACGGAGGCTGGGGAATGGTGGTCACCGTGTCGCCTCCACAACGCGCCTGAGGTACACGGCGTTGCGTCCTTCATTCGGGCGGGCCGCCCCCCAGTGCTGGCCGCTTGCCCTCCTTCGATTTGCGCCTGGGGCCACATATCCCTACGGGCCCTGATGCTAACGGGGGTGCCACATATTGGTGGGATAGAGACGACCGGCGAGAGCTACTGAGTCCAGTGGTGCACTGGCCCTACCAGTGCGGAGGAGAAGTCTCCGGAGGCGAGGGGCCACTACCCCGCTCCATTTGATTGAGTTCGGCGCTTTGTACCAGGAGAGACGACACGCCATGGAGGAACCCGGAGACGGGGTACAGTCCAAGAGTCCTCACTATAGGCGGGGAAGGCGGCACGCAGGAAAACCGAAAGGCCGCACGTGACGCCACTCCCGTGGTCAGGCAGCGGCGAGTACTGCTGGAGCAACCCCCCCCTCTGTTTTCTCTGAGACCCTGGGGACGACGCCGCGATGGGGGGCCGCGGCCACAAGACGGTTCAGACCAATAAGCTGGACAAATACGCTTTCAGCAAAGACAACTCGATCCCGCCGGCCGGACCCTCTGGTGTTGTAGATGGCCCACAGACCGGAGGGGCGAAGGAAATAACCCTACAGGATATTATGGCCACCCTCAACCAGGTGCAAACGTCGATTGGCATAATATCTACGGACATCACGTTTCTCCGGGCGGACGTCTCCAAGATGAACTCTAGAATAACGGCCGTGGAGGCCGTGACGGGGGGTCTCTCCACGGATACAGCCGCACTGCAGCAGCAGAACACGTCACAAAGCAAATGGCTGCCAAACTCGATGACCAGCAGGGACGCTCGTGGTGGAACAATGTCCGCCTGGTTGGAGTACCAGAAACTGTCGGGGGGCCCGCCCTGGACCTGTTTGTTGAGGACTTAATCAAAACGCAATTACAACCTCGGGGTCTCTCCAGCTTCTTCTCAGTGGAAAGGGCCCATCGTGTACCGGGGTGACGACCCAGGCCGGGGCCCCCCCCACGACCAATCCTGGCACGATTATTCAATTTCCGTGACCGAAATGCGATTCTTCAGGCGGCGCGTGTGGCACCTCCACTGAAGGTGGACAATAGCACGATCTCCTTGTACCCGGACTACACGGCGGAGGTCACGACACAGCGCAGAAACTTCCTGGATATTAATAAAAGAGCAGCGGAGCTGTGATCTGAAGTACGCGATGCTGTTCCCAGCAAAGCTCTGGGTGGAGGCAGAGGGAAAAAGCGGGTTCTTGTCGACTCCGGAAGATGCCCGGGAGTGGCTGGAGGGATGGCGACCAGCCACAAGCCCTCATGGACGGGACCGGCGCCGACAGCGGCACACCTCAAAACCTGGAATGTCCTCACCGGCCAGAGAACAGGCCCCAGCCACTGGCATACAGCGATCCATGGAAGCTCACACGGGCTAACACACCACTTGTCTGCCGGCAAATACAGCCAGCAACTGGGCCACCGACAACGATCTAAGGACACAATCACCTAGCATGAGCGAAGCGCAGCTCATTGATTTGAGACTTGGTGGCTCACCTAGGATGGCAGCCGCTCAGCGAACTTAATGGCTCTCCGAGGCACAGTCGGCTGCCATAGACTGACTGAGGGGAGGATGTACGAATGTCGCTGTACAGCTCTAACCCCACAGCAAGTACAAGTTATGGGACGGAAGCACACTGCTAAGTTGGGGTGGTGGGTAGTTTTAAATCCGCTGGGCAGGGGTGCAGGTGGGGGAGGGGGAATTGGGGAACGTTTAGGGGGTTTTTGTTTGCACCAGTATACACACATGTTCAGATTAGGCATAATACAGGGACAAGATGGGTGGGAAATGGCACGCGGGGCGAGACATATATTTTGCATCGAAATGGCACATAGGGAACCACTAGAGCGGTCGCCACCAGACCCGGACACTCAGGATGGGTCACAGTATAAGCTATGCCCTCCCCTTACTATACTCTCATGGAATGTGAACGGTCTGGGTGATAAAATTAAAAGGGGGCTGGTCCCGCAATTCCTTAAACGCAAAGGCCCAGTGGTTGCTCTAATACAAGAGACACACTTCGTGGGCTCTACACGGAAGGCCCTGGAAAGGTGGGGCTATAAAATGGTGGCATATTCCGACGTCACCTCCGGATCCCGGGGAGTGGGTATCTTAATACATAAACATTTCCCTCTCCTTGTACTGGACTCATGGACAGATGACCAAGGACGCTTCGCAGCCATTGTCTGCCAATGGGAGGGGCGCCCATACAATTTGGTTTCAGTATATATCCCCTCGGCTTTACACCTGACGACATTTCTGGCCTTGGCTAAATTTCTCCTATCACTCCCACCAGGAGAACTTATAATAGGGGGCGACTTTAACACCACAATGGATGCGTCAATAGATAGGCAACCCCCTAAAGACTCCACTGGACAAAATCGACAACTACACGAATTCATGGAAGCGATTGGTCTAGTGGACATCTGGCGTCTTAGTCACCAACGGGAGAAGGGATACACGTTCCTCTCTGGGATACACGGCAGCTTGTCCAGGATAGACTATATATTTATGCTGGCAGCGGGGCTCAATAACATGCAAGAGATTGCACACTTACCTCGGGGGGTCTCGGACCACTCTCCAGTGTTGCTCACCTGCAGTTCACATACCAGGGGGAGACGTCGCATATTTCCGCTATACGCCGGCTTCCTTAAAAATCCCAAAATTGGAAAGGAACTGGTCAAGGCTACAACACATTACTTCACTGAAAACACGCACACAGTTTCATCCCCGACAATGCTGTGGGAAGCCTATAAGACAGTGATCTGGGGGCAGGCTATTTCTCTGGTGACGGAACACAAACGGGGCAGAAGGCACCAGATTGAGTCCCTGGAACAGGACGTGGCTACGGCAGAAATTGCATGCTTAGGGGACCCTGGAGAGCCAGAGAAGCGGCGGGTATACTTAGCGCAACCGGAATATAAAGCCTACTCGTGGGAAGAGGCGAAATCTAAGCTGTCCAACACCCAAAATGTCATCTATGAAATGGGGATAAGGCCGGTAGACTCCTAGCTTGGCTGGCAACAAAGGAAAAAGCGAGTAGGTGTTTGGCGCAACTCCGTTTGCCCACAGGACAACTCACACGCGACCCGGAACAAATTGTTCAGGCCTTCGAGATGCACTTTCAGCGGATATACATGTCCCAGGCCACGACTACGATCGCTGACAACTTAGTCTTCCTCAGGGACATACAAATGCCAGCACTGTGGCCATCCGTGGCTCAGGATCTGGAGGCGGACCTAACGGGCGATGAGTTGCTGAAAGCATTAGGGGCCTTGCACACGGGGAAGGCATTGGGGCTGAATGGGATCCCAGTGGTGCTCTACAAAAGAGTAGCGACTCACCCGGTCCCGCCTATGCTTGACATTTTCCTGGAAAGTCTGGAAAGAAAAGAACTACCTAGAGACCAACGTCTTGCAACGATAGTGACGATACCTAAACCAGGCAAACCACCAGAGGAGTGCGGGTCATACAGACCAATCTCACTAATTAATGCCGAGGCGAAGGTCCTCGCCAAGGTACTGGCCATGCGGCTCAAGCCCCACCTCGCGACCAGTCCGGTTTTATGCCAAACTGCAACACGGCACTTAATTTGCGCAGAGTACAAAGTGTCCTGGCTCGGAAAGACACAATTGTAGAGGACGCGGTTATCCTGTCCCTAGATGCCCAAATGGCATTTGATCTGGTTGAATGGCCCTTCCTCTTTGCAGTGCTGCGCCATATGGGGTGTGGCCCCCGGTTCTGTGCCTCGGTGGAGCTCCTCTACACGAAGCCGCTGGCATGCGTGGTGATCAATGGCCGCATCTCGTCGGATTTCCCCCGGGTAGGGGAACTAGACAAGGATGCCCCCTATCCCCCCTACTCTTTGCGCTAGTACTAGAGCCCTTGGCGGCATGGATCCGACAGGATACGGTGATTCGCAGACTGAAATGGACGATGGGCTGGGAGGAACACATTTCGCTTTATGCGGATGATATACTTTTATACATGGCGTCCCCTGCCCGCTCCATAAATGCGCTGCTAGATATATGCGCAGCATACGGACGGGTTTCCGGCTATACGATAAATTGGGAGAAGTTGCTCCTATACGTTCTTAGCGGCCCCCCCCGCGGCTCCCACGTAACTGCGCACTGCAAATAACGACGGACGGTTTTAGATACCTAGGTATCTATGTGTCGCATAATCATGCACGATTCGTAGCAGAAAATCTTACGCCGGCCCTGACGCAACTACACAACAATATCAAACACTGGCGCTCCCTGCCGTTGACACTGCTTGGGAGAGCAGCCCTCTTCAAAGTGATGGCGCTCCCCAGATTCCTTTATGCTCTACAAAACACACCCTTCCCAGTATCTCCGGCATATTTCGAGGCAATAAATGCGGACTTAACATGCTTATTGTGGGACGGCAACGCAGGTCCCACAATAAGCCCTACATAAATTAATGAGGGGATGGTATGACGGCGAGATTGCTCTCCCCAATATCCAACAGTACTACTGGGCATCACACCTTGCGGTTATAAACCAGTGGCTTCATGTGCCACAGGACAAACCGGCATTCCGAATGGACAGGCATCTCCTTGACAAGGAAGGGATCATGGGGACACTTTATAATAACGTACGCCGACCAACGCTCACAGGACCCACGTCACATACGGTTCGAATATAGTTTGAAGCTCAGCGTAATGTGGGGTGGGAGGGAGTGCAAACACAGTCCTCACCGCTAAGGGACACCCGGCGCCTAGGCACATTGAAAAACACGAAGGGCTTCAAACAGAGGGATCTGATAGGCATCACCAAAATCGGGGACCTTTGGAAAAAGGGCGAGGTGATCCCCCTGGCCCAATTGCAAACAACGTATGGGTTGGCACAGAGGGAGACCTTTAGATATGCTCAAATTTAGCATGCACTCACGACTGCTATTCCACCAGGTACAAAACTGCTGGAAGCCTAGCCCCTGGAGGATCGCCTCCTCACAGACCACTTAAGTAAGAAAGCCATCTCCTTGGTCTACAAGAAAATTATAAACAACTTGCCGGATCCCATGCAGGGCCTTAAGGTACGCTGGGAACAAGATCTGGGTTCCCTGGAGGAGGCGGACTGGCAGGAAGCGCTGTCGTCTCCGCGAGAGATAGCGATTCCCTCAAAATTGCGATTAATACAATTGAAAGTGTTACATCGAATATATTATTCTCGAACACTCATACATAAAATAGGAAGAGCTGACACGCCACTCTGCCTCTGACAATGCGGGCTACCGGGCACCTTTTTTCACATCATTTGGGAATGCCCCAAGATTGTGGGATACTGGGGGGCGGTCATGAATACAATGTCACGGGCCCTGGGGATGGAGGTTCTTCCCGAGCCCAAGTAATGCCTGGTCAATATCTGGGATCCCACAGATCTTAACCACATGCAGCAGGACTGGGCTACCCTGGGTATGGCGCTGGCGAAACGGAACATAGCGCGCAACTGGGGACTGCAACAAACTCCCACACTGCAACACTGGTACCTGGACATGGATGCAGCTATGGTTATAGAGAGGGCAGTGTATATACACAGGGGTTGCCCCAAAAAATGGAACAAGATTTGGGGTGGTTGGAATACCTTTTGCGGGAATATATGCGAGCCCCCACAAGAGAGAGATCCAGTGGATGTTAGCGACTAAGGACTTTCGCAGAAACAGTGATCTATAGTCCACGGCTACATTCTGGAACTATGTGTCTGTATCACAAATATAAAGTTATTGATGATGTTCAATCGATACGACAATGTATGGTCACCTGTGCTAAGTACCTAAACTGTCTACAATATCATAACTGTGTACTGATTACTGGTTATTTCAAAATAAAAATATTTAAAAAAAAAAAGAAAAATGCATATTATTGTCTGCCTATCCACATACAAGGTTTAGGCAAGTGCATGATTTCATTTGCATTTGTTTTATGAAATCTGTTTAATTCAACCCTGGAAGCAACAGGTAACAGTTGTGCAAGGTAAAATCATACTCAACATATATTGTGACTTTTAGGAGAGTTACTTCCTTGTGTAAAATTGTTACATGCAATCTGTGAGGCAGTAAAAAGTTGTTTTCTCATGTATTGTGGTACACATTTGATGTTTGTACTGTAGTAATTAATGTGTGAATGCATAATTTATTAGGACAATTTTTCTAAAAAACATATTATTGGGCCACATGTATTTTCATTGCCATGGCATAAATATATTTATGCCATGGAGTTAAGTAACTGAAAGGGGTACAGCACAGGGCCTGGCCACAGGCTAGGTCCAGTGCCAAATCCTTACTGCTAAAAGCCAAGGGTCGCTGTCAGTACCTGTTAGCTGATGACAGAGGTCCAGTCACCCACCCCCAACCGCGCAATGCCGAAAGTCATGCGCCATTGGGGGTAGGATGACAACAGTGGGTAGGGTAAAGGGCCTGGCCAAAGGCTGTGCACCATGAGTGGTAAATGACAGTGGGTGGCAGGGCACAGAGCCTTTTTGCAGCCCAGGCCCTATGTCAATCCCTGCAGTGTGCAGCTGGGTCCGACTGATGGCAGGGGGTGGGCTTATCACAAGCCCTCAATCCGCATAGCCTAAGGCCATGTGCAGCAATGGTTGGTTGACTGCAAAGAGTTGAATGGTGGTCCTGGCCTTCCACCTAACTTCTTCTCTGTAAGGCTAAGCTGTGCGCCTCTTTTGGTTTTCTAAAGGACGTGATTTGGGCAAATAAATTGCCATGGGCTAGACTCGACCCAGCCTGCACTGCACACGGGCTGAAGGTAGTTAGCTGCAGGGGTTAGCCACACACGTCAGGTTAGTTGCAGGGATTTAACCTATTGCCAGTACCCTTCGGCTGCGCAGGGTGGAGGGAGATCAATTACTTAATTTAAAATAAAATATAATACACTGAAAACAAAACAGTTTAAATCTGAGTTATGGTTCTGGCTCAAATGTGGCAAATCACAGAAATTCGCCAGTTATGGTTACCAACGCATACAACACATGTAATAACTTGCACCAAATGCCATACTCAAAATGTCAATTTGCAAACAGTCCACATACAAAGTAAAAGCAAAAAAGAGATTAACATAATGGGTGGTGCAAGTTATGACGTATTGTGAGTGTAGGAACCATAATTGGGAAGTTCAGTGATTTGTCGAGCTTGAGCCAGCCCCATAACTGAGGTTTAAACTGTGTGTTTGCACCGTATACACATCTATGCACCCCAATACATGAGGGACACTAACACATTATTTAGAGCAACTATCCCAATAAATACACTCACTCATTTATTACCACAGTGCAAAGGCCACATTCCAGGTAATTGTTACAGTAGAGTCAAATTGATTTGAGAAAACCAGTGTTTACTGGCTCACGTTGCTGTTACAAATACACACGAAAACATTTTCAGCCAGGGGCATGTTCAATGTAATTTTGCTATGCTGCATAAATGTAACCCCTTGCACCCTTCCTGGGTTTGCTCAAATATGTTTTTTAAAAGCAAATAGGTTTGAAAAATGCCATAACATCAACCATATACATCGGTGGACAGTGTAATATGCTATATATTACTATAGCATAGAGGGCAACTGTCAAGTTATTAATAATAATATAGTACATTACAACAAATATGAGAAATCACTACCTACTGTCTTGTAGATCACTTTGCATATTTGTTTTCTGGTGTATGCACGTTGCATTTATTTCTATTGCAAGTACTTTGCATAGGAAACGACTGTGCCCACCATCACAATCCTATTTACTAGGCTTTGAACTTGTGCACAGATTTAGCCCTTTGTATTCTCATTCTGGGTGAGTACATCTGTGTATAACGTCTACACATGAAATAACACCATGAAATGATATGATATAAAACATACACACAGATCCAAAAGTGTAATATACTGTTTAGTTTCATTGTTGATGAAAGAGTATCGTGACCTATCGAAGCTTGACATCCGATGAATCAAGCCCACCCACAAAATAAATAGCACAGCACACTCTGTGACATCATAAACTACGAGGCCATGGCCACGTGATTCGCGAATGTCACCAGAACCCCGATTTTGCAATACAGGACCTTATTACACGTCAAATGTTTTACATCACATGTTTACTTTGGGCAGTTACCTTGAAAGGAATGTTTTCTCCAGTTGAGAAATGTTTATTGAAAACAGTAAGTGAAATACTAGATTAAACTGTATGGTTGTCTACAGAAAAAGCACAAAGAATCACTTCATTGAAGACTTAAGAATGTAGAATTTAAAAGAAAATCCTTTCATTTGTTCTAAACACATAGTGCTGTCTGTAGAGAGAGGTTGTTGAAACTGCTCTCTGAAGGTGCAGCTAACAGTGGACATTGGCTGGAATTCGAGTGATCATGTTGTTTTTTACCTTTCACGAATGAGTGTTGATTAAACAACTGACAGTGTTAAAGCTGTAAAAATGGTTCGGGCTGTCATTATGATGATGGTACCCATATCTCACAGGGAGCCACAACCTACTCTGCATTTTTTAAGGGTGCCTATGAAATATGAGTTTTTATACCACGACATTCCGTGCATTAAAGGTACCCAATCATTTAATGCATACACCACAAACAAAAATATTTATAATTAATTTTTTCAGAATTTGTCTCTGTATATGTCTGTGTTTAAATATGTATATACGTTATGGTTTCTTCTGCTTATAGATGTTAACATATTTTAACATAAAACAAAATTCCCTTAAAAAAACAGTTAAAATGAAGTTGTGGTTACTAAACAAAACTGAGAAATCCGTTAGATTACCTCACCCATGGATTGACAAATGACATCACAAATGGTTTCAAGGACATCGCTGATGATATTGAATATCATCTTTACATTGACATCGTCAATGTCATTACTATATAACAGTATACTATTTTCGTTTGGATATGTGTTGTATTTAATTATGTTGTATTGTTAAGACTTGCTACTTATAGTTAAACATTTTGTGAGGTCATAACCATTGTATTTTGGGTGCAATTTATGGTTTGAATGGTGAGGAAATATGATTATGGTTTGCTCAGCTAACTGCAACATGCCAATTTCCGGGGTTCTTCGCTCTTAAGTAACCATAACTTAACTTTAGCTACAGTTTTTCTTAATGGAATGTCTGAGGTTTTTTTGACATAGGTTAATGTATTATGAGCTAAAGAAACCATAAATTATCATTTGCAACGCTCCTAATTTATTTTTGGGTTTTAATAATAGGCTTCATTGCCTGTTGCAAACCCCACTGGGGATGGCCGCAAGGCCCTTCACCCCGCATCCCATGCATCGAACTCCAGCAGTACATGGACTTTGATCCTAAGCAGTCAGGGCTGGCTACAGGGCCTTGCCAGGGGCCAAGTAATTTGCCTCACCTCCCCACACCCAACTTTTGGAATGGACAGCATTATCTATGCTTATGTCCAACTTCCCACAAACCTAATTCTTACATGTTTGGCCACTGGGTCTGATCCTGCACCAAACCTCCTTGTTGACCACCGTCACAACACATGGCCTTTGGCCGGGTAGAGTGGGGGCTAGCTTCATGCCACATGCCCATCCTCCTATACACTCAACTACAGTTGCACTGTGTAACGGACATGCGTACATTCTGCCAATAGCAGTGGGCTCTAGCGGCAGGCCCTGTCCCAGCAACCCACCAAAGAACCAGATGCATATGGCCTTCTGCAGTGCATACAGCATACACTCTGGGGGCACGGAACTTGACATGCCAAAACTTGGCCACATACTTTAGTTTAATTGGAAAAGTTGACCAAGGTTTGCCTTGCAACACTAAAGTTGTAACTAAACCAAAAATGTACTTTTCAATTGAAACTAAGTCTTAACCATAACTACAGTCATTTTTAGGTCTCGCGCCTAGCGTTGCAGTGCATAGCACTGCTCGCGCAGCGCGAGACCTCTTGTATGGGCTTCAGAAAGCTGACCACACTCTTGTGCATGTGGTTTTGCTTTCGCTGGATTCAGCGTGCTTTTTAAAAAAAAATACAGCACGCAATTGGGCAAAGGCAGGCGCATGTCCCGCCTTTGCTCCGCCCATTCCCACCAATGTCTATTACGCGCATCAGCGTGGCACAGACAACAGGCTCCCTCGCACCGCGCACCACTGGTTTAATGCACTTCGACATCTGGTTCTTACAAAAGAGCCGCCCGCTTGTTAAAAAATTTGTTCAACCACCACAGCACATACCACGCGGCACACCTCAGTTGGATTAAAGGCGGCTGCTTGTATTCTTTTGTTCCCTGCGATCCATTGGGCCATCATTTTATTTATTTAATTAAGGGCCCTGGGATCGTGAAAAACTGCCTCTGCAGCGCGGGCGTGAAAACGAATTTGTCACACCCAAAGTCACCGCCGCTGGCCCGGACTGAGGGCATTATTTAAATCACCCCCGTAGTGCTGTGTACAGAAGACCTGATTTAAAAGCTGCCCCCGAGATCACCGCCGTCTGCCTGGGAGCCTCGGGAACTCTGTGCTCGTCACCGCTGTCGGCCCAAGTCCGCCGAGGGCGGGAGGGGCTGCCTCGCTCCTCACCCGTACCGCGTCAGCAAGGATCCTGTGCCCCGGGGCCTGAGGAACCTTGCACTAGTGACCGGGTCGCAGGTAACGCTTCATTGCTACCAGATCGCTGCAACTGAGCGGGTTGCGTGCTGGCCGGTTCCCGTGAGCTTACTTTGTGTCCCACATACTGAGAAAATACATTACAAAACACTTCCAGGCAGCGCTCACCGGATTAGTCCAATGGGTTTCTTATGTCACCCCCTCTCTTTCAGTGCTTTTTCAAAGAAAAGACGTAGGCGCGGACACCAACGTCCATCATTGGAATGATGCTATTTATGAAGACCCAACATGCTTACAGGCTACTGACGGCGAGCAGCCCAATCTTCTTTTACCAAGAAACTAAGGGAAATTATATAGCGCACTGAAGTTATTTATACAGCACTTTACAGAACAAATAATGGGACAGGCATGTAAGATACTTAAATTGCAGATATGGCGTAACAGTAGGGGTTGCCCACTTTGGAGCTGGGAACCTGGTTCGAGTCTCGGCAGGCACGCTCAACATCCTGTAATTCGGGGCAAATCACTTAATCTCCCAGTGCCTAACAGAAAACAAAGCGCTGCGCACAGCGAGTAGAAACCGATCTTGTGACCACAGACGAGAAACACCAACATTTACCGTTAATAGTACGCTGATGCACTTTTTATCAAGATTTATACCAATATGACTTTTCAAGGGGGGGGAAGCCCACGCGCAAATAATTTAGTAGCACTTGTGTAAATACTATAATAGGCACTTTTCGAGCGCCTAGAAACAGATCGGGCGGAGTGTTGAGGACTCATGGACAACATTGTGTCCCCCGCCCCCCCTATCCCACTTACACTAGGTCAACACGCAGCCCTGTGAGTTTTCCATGCTGTGTGCTCTGCTTGTCAGCCAGGGCACATATCTGCAGGTCGTGTTTTGGGCAGGGCCTGCAATGCAGGCCGCACCTCAGGGAATGGAGGAGGGCTGTTTCCAGACGGGACTGTCAGTGTTTGCTGCATGCGCTGTTCAGGGAGAAGAGCTGTTGCTAGGCATGGTCAGAGTTCAGGTTTGCATACATTGCCAATAAGTTTGCCCGCAATGCCAGTGAAAGGGCACAGCTATTGGGGTGGGGGCCATGGAAGGGGAGAGGGAGGGGCTGAACGGGGGTAGTGCACGAATGTAACTTTGTACAGGGGATATAACATTTTTTTTTCAAGTGTCAGTTTGAGACCACTGAATTTTCATTTTCAAAAGGCACTTCCTGAGGTTATGTATGACAAGTTCCAGAATAAAGCGTTAGGCTGCAGGATTCGGTGGAGTGCCCTCGGCTTAACCCTAAGGCATTTGAGTGCTTGACAAGACTGCTTCTAGGTTTTATGAATGATTTCACCTTAACTCTATGTCTTTGACCTAAAGAATGCAGCGTATGGGGCAGAGACAGTGGGTGTCAGATATATTGAATCCCATTGATAATCACATTTGTTCCCATTAAATCTATGTGTGGCTGTTGTTTAGGTGGTATTAAAATATGTACCCTGGATTAGGCAAGAATGGTGGAATATGTCGCTAATAATTACAAGGAAGAGGTCAGTTCCAAATCTCCACTGTATGGGATAGCACATGCATTTTCATAAGCGGACAGCTCTGCAGGCAGTTCCAGTTGGCAGTTCGGTAACTCCTCTGGAGGAGGAGATGATACTTATTGCACCTTTTAAAATCCAGTGGAATGGGGGGCAGAGGGTCCAAGGGAACTCTTTGTGCAATGGGGAGGAGGGTTGTGCAGGGATCGGAAAAGAATGGGCTGCTCATAATGAGAGCTTGCAGGCTCTAAATAGACCCCATTTTACAGAGCAGGGTTCTTTAATTGCACAAGCTCTCCACTTTGTATTTGGGTTTGCCATGCTAACCTCTGTTTATATTTTAGAGTGCCATCGAATGTATTTTTCACCTGTGGTAGCCACCGTCTTATAGTTTTGGTTTCATTCAACATTTTAGTGTTGCGTTAATACAACAGTGCAAATTAAAGTGAAGAAATGGAATGCACACTGGTTTGGAGCTGTTCGTGCAAGGAATTGAACTTTGGCTGTTCTTTCATTACACAGTGCCTTGGATTAAGTTGTGAAGATTGCAGGAAGAACACAACTGTGTGCTCTGGGTTTTTGTTTCTAACTCCGTCTTTCGTTGCAAGTGTTACACAAATATTCAGTAATTGTGCATTTTAGTAGATCAAGCAGGGAGGGAAGGGATCACGTGTGGTGCCTCCCCAGTGGATCACACTTGTGGTGCCACAATATGTGTTCGGTGCACACTGCAGGCACGGACTTCACTGGTGATGGCAGAGCGCAGGGATTGGGCAAGGAGGGAGCGACTGGTGACCCTAGGCCCATTTTCACGTGCCCGCTGTTAAGTTTGCTCACTATGATTTTAGCACGTTGCACACATGCAGCGCCGTCAGCTCAGGTTGTTTTTTTCGGCATTCAGCAGCATAGTGTGCAGAGAGACTGCTCTAAGAGCCCCGTGGTGCCATATCCAAGACTGATGACAACACACTTAAACTGTTTATGGCCGATGGAAATTAAGATTTTGCTGTGTGTTAAACACCTACACAGTATACCACTGTGACTGGAATGCATGAGAGTGCACTGCTCCCCGGATTGATAAGTAGAAAGTAAGTGGGTGTGAGGGTCAGGTGGAGGGTGGGAGGCCTGAGGGTGGAGATGTACTCTAATGGCCGGCTTATCATTTCGAACCAAGAAGCCTGAGGCCTAATCGTGGATTTCCCACTTTACCAGTGTTGTGAGAGACTGGTTAGATGTTGCACATGGACATACAGTGAACCGTGCATTAAATGCAAAAGGAAAGACAACTAAACTATACACAAACTTGCTATTCTTTCCCTGTGCCCTGTCGATGGTGCCCTTGGGTCCTGAGGCTTAATTTTAAAGTATCTGTCATTTGGCCCTGGTTCCGTTTTGTTTCGGCACTCTGGTTACTGCCTTTCACTGGGGTGAGGCACATTTGTCTGTTGGCAGCTTTTCCAAAAGATGTTTCTGTGATCTAGCGCTTACTTAGCTTCTTCCATGTAGCTCACTGAATCGGCTACCTAAATTCTTCCAGTCCCTAAAGGATTTAATGTCAAGAAATGCAGTTAGGCAATGGAGCCGAGTGTTTTGGGTGTGCTGAGTGGTATCACACCCATGGCAGGGAAAATGCATTTGCAATGCAATAGGTCTCCCACTAGGGAAACTTTGAGCTATTGGTGTTGAAAATACAATTTTTTGTTTTTGTTAAAAAAATATCCCAGCAGCAGCATAAGTAAGAAAAAAATATTCCAGTAAGCAAGGAAAGGGCGCAGTGCCACAGGCTGTTACTAGGTTTCCTGTGGAGTTGCAAAGGGACCTTTATTAGCCACATAAGGTAGTACACTCTTGCAATTATAAAGAGAAAGATTTTAATAAACAACAATGGTGCATTTTTATAATGCAAGCTAACAAAAATCTCGCTTCCAATAAAAACAAATAGAAACATATGCTGAGGTGCAAACTTTCTCTTGATAATTGCATTAAGTATGCAGTATCTTATGTGGCTAATAGAGACACCTTTGCAACTCCACAGGGACACCTAGTAATGGCCTGTGGTACTGCACCCTTTCCTTGCCCAGTGGAATATCTTTTAGTACTTATGCTACTGCGGTTATGTTTTTTAACCAGAACAATAAAATAAGAAACATTAGCATTTGCAATGCCAATAGCTCAAAGTTTCACTATTGCGAGACCTATTGCATTGCAAATGCTTGTTTCCATGTGTGTGTGTGTGTGGTCACTTAAAACATCACAGTTAAAAGATAACTACAGCTCAGTAAATACAAAAGAAGCACTGAAATTTGCCAATTATGATATGCAATCCAGAAGGCGAACCATAAGATAGCCCCCCCCCCCATGCTCAGTACACCTGTTTGCCGAAGGCAAGGATTAAATAAAAAAGGTTATCTCCAAAGAATAAAACATGACAGGGTGTTTGTTATGGTAGGAGTAGATGGCAAATGTGCAAACGTCAGGAGGTTCTTGTGATTGCTGAGCCATAATTAACGTTTAGCTGTATTTCTGATTACTTTGGGGGGGGGGGGTCATATGATATTATGTTCTCACTAGCCCCGCGTTTCCACCCTGTGCTGCACAGCAGGGGTTGGCTTCCACCAATTCGGCATCTTACCGGGTCCTTCATCGAACTATAGCCTTGAGTCACTGTGACATGCCAGCAGTAATAATGCTAATGGTTGTATTTATATGTGCGCACAGACACACACTCATATATATGTATGTGTGTGTGTGCAAAAAAGAGCAGGGAACCCTGGGTAGTTCCTAAGTTTTGGGTGCAGGGCATCTCCTCTGCATGGAGCACTCTAAACATCACCAACCCTCCAGATTTGCTCACCCCAAATGTCTGTCTTTCTAGCAGAGTTTTAAAGTATAGGATTAGCATAGTGCCATTCATGCCAGCTAGAAAGTAACAAAGCCTTTTTCTATTTTTTATTGCAAAGTCTTTAAGCATAGGATTAGCAATTGCCATCCACGCCGGGCTGAAAACTGACAAAAGCTCGTTACCATTCCAGGAACATAAAGCAGCTACTCTCTGCCTAACGCTTGCAAACTACCTAGGGGTCCCTGCTCTTTTTTACATAATTTATTCGGCACTCTAAGGGTGAAATTGCATTGTTTTGTTAGATAGATAGATAGATAGATAGATAGATAGATAGATAGATAGATAGATAGATAGATAGATAGATAGATAGATAGATAGATAGATAGATAGATAGATAGATAGATAGATAGATAGATAGATAGATAGATAGATAGATAGATAGATGGATGCAGGGACATTGTATGAATCAGAAAACTCATGGGTGATGCCCATACCTCACAAAGGTATTAAATATACTATTCCTGTGTGCACGCTTTCTGCAAATCTGTGTCCCTGTATAGAGGATATAAACAAAGGAATTTAACCACAACCAGTACACAAGGCATTGGAAGTATTCAGTTAGATCAGAGGTCATTAAATAGGCCTAGAGGTGGACCCAGTTTTCTTCTGTAAGATGATCGGGCCTGCCGTTTGATTTGCAGAGGCCAGTGACTTCAAAAGATATGCCGCACTGTGGTATTAACACAGAAGCGACCTCTGAACTGAAGATATAAATGTGTGAATGCAGGTTTATTCCTATAACTGATTCTGATGGTATGCTTTGTGGGCCCCATTTACTGTTCCTTGCATGGCTTACATTGTATATTTGAAGACATGCAGGGTGTAATGTGCCATTTATTACAATTGGTGAGTAGGGTCTGGGCAATGCTTCTTGAGGGGAACTACATAATGTGTGCTGGGTGTGGTGAATCATAACAAGAACACAAGAGGTAAATCCCCTACAGCGAGCTCAAATATTAATAAATAGGACTTGTGGGTATGGCCCCAGTGACTTTCTTCTGTAAACTGATTCTAGGGTTGAATCTGCGAGGCATTAAGCAGTGTTTTCTCTTGTCAGTTTACCTGTGCCATGGTAATAACTTGGAATTTGACATTTGCACTAAGAAAAGTAATAAATGCCTAAATGAACGGGTATTAGTACATATTTTTCAAATAAAAATGTTCAGTGTGCAACACTTAGCTTCACTGGTAAAACATAAACACATGCCATGCCAGTAAACATAAACTTGGTCAAATAAAACATGTTAGTGGAAACAGCTGTGCTAATATATATATACACAAATTTACATATGTATTCCAGCAGAGCAAAGACTTCCCTCTGTGTGATTGTAATGGCAGGAGTCAAGGAAGCACACGACCAGCCTCTCTTCCCGAAGAGAAATCGGACCCATCCCCGTCCTCAGTAATGGGAACACTTAGCATTGTATACGGTGTGTATCTGCATATATATTTTATATATGGTGTAATATTGAAAATCATGTATTAAAAACATAAAAGGGAATTTGCAGATTAGTACGATGCCATGACTAGGGTTTCAATGAAAAAACATGGAATCTCAGTGCTTTTTCAGTTCACAATTTGCGAAATGCTCATGTGGGTATATGTAGGCTGTGCGTCGGTCCAGCGGCTAACATATGTATCTATACATATATAGAAATACATACACACACATATATGCAAAAAAAAGGAAGCAAGGAACTCTGGTTAGTTCTCAAGTTTAGACAGAGCAGTACATATATTTGCTGAAGCACAATTCGCTTTCAACTGTGGTGTTTTAAGTGAACCATATATATATACACACACGCAATTCCCCAAACAGTTTCAAAACTGTAACCAAAACGATATTTGCATTTATTTTTCAATGGTAAGACAGGCTTGATCATATCTATACCGTGTTAAACTCGTCCAGACGTTATGTTACATGGAGAATAAACGCTGTCGGACGTTGAGATTCAGTGCCACAGTAAGGCCCAGCTGTCAATGAAGGAAAGCGCGTCTAAGCGCAGATTTCTCTGGCCTGAAAGGTCCCAATAAAAGGGTATTCCTATAAGCGGCGGACACTGTGAAACAAGCCCAGCGGTACACGGATGCGCATACTCACAGATCAAGCGTGTGCCCGTTATACCTCAGGGACAGTGCGTAGGGTCCGCGGTGGTGGGAAGAGAGGTTTCGCCTGCCCGCTGAGCAGTGCACGCCTGGTGCCGGTTTCTAGCCCCGTGCCGGTCGGTCGGTGCCTAGATGAACTCTGTAGCGGGCCTTGAAGCCCTCCCTCGCGGCGCTTGTGAGTCTGGGCTCCGGAGGACGCTGCTGCTCAGGTTATGCTGCAGGTCTGGGCAGTGGGCTCTCCACGCAGCACACACCCCACAGATGCCCCACACAGCTCCCACAGCCGCGCGCTCTCTTACAATTCACGTTTATTGACTCAGGAAAAACACACCACCGACTGCATTCGAGTGACTTCCGGCTGCGGTTAGGCTGCTTCGATTGTGCGACTGGGCTGTACAGATGTGTCCCCTGTGACTGGTACATTTATTGGCCTGGAAATGAGAATTGCAGCAAACACAAAATATCCAAGACAGTTGCTAAAAGTATTAAAAAAAAACACAACGTCCTTTTTCGAACCCATATTTTACTGCCAATAAAGAAATTTATAATCTATTTACAGATTGTTTAAAGATACAAATCAATAAATTAACATTTTCAATAGAAAACTAAACTTTGACATAAAGAACACGAAAACACTGCCGCTTCGGCAATCACATATTCCGGATTTGACACGGATCCGCGAATCCACAGGTTTCACGGCACACGAACAAAAACAGACGAGGCTAAACATGTGCAGTGTGTTTACAGAACAGCAACGGGTATGTACAGCGGGCCGTGGCTCGGAGCGCGCCCCCGGGGACACCTCTGTAGGGGTTAAAGCTGAAGTGTCACAAACTGTCCGTTCTTGGCACTCCTCCTTGAGGGAGGTACTCGGTGTGCCACGAGTCAGGCAAAGTTTCCGTTCCCGGCAGCAACATCGCATTTAATGGATCACCATTGGACATGTAACAAAAAAATAATAAAATACCGCTCCGGTACGCTCCCCGTTCTTCTGTAAACGTAGAAAAGTCATTGTAAAAGTTAAAAAGCGTCTTCTTTTTCAACAGTACTTCAGTGGTGTGTTTCAAACAGTGCTTCATCGATGGACTTTTCAAGTCCGTGTTGTCAATAAATAACCCCAGACCCCTCCCAGTTCTTTTCCTTACTGGAGCCCATCACCCCGACAAAAATACAACCGCAGAGCGCACGGGAGTCACGCACAGGCTGTGGGGGCAAGGGGTGTCTGCCGCCGGGGTCCTGCCCCGCACCCCATCCGCCCTCGGGCTCAGTGTCTCCAGTTCTGCCGTGCTGCCTTCCTCACATGAGCTGCGGCTGCTGCATGGCCTCCTGGTGCGCCGAGGGGTACCACGAGGTGTAGCTGGGGATGTAGGCGCCCGGCCCACCCGAAGAGCCCTTGCCGCCGGAGCCGGCCGTGTTCCACACCGGGGCCACCGGGGGCGAGCTGGCAGCCAGGGCCCGCCCGTTGGCGAGGGCGCTGCTATCCAGACCGGCGCCTCCCTGCTTCATCAGCTTCTTGAACTTGGAGCGCTTGTTCTGGAACCAGATCTTCACCTGGGAACAGAGAGAAAAGGTTAGCACGTGTGATCTGGGGCACACCAGACTGTAGCGGAATCTCTATTTTAATAGACAATTCCGTGGCCTACCAGGGCACTTAACAACAGCAAGAAAGACTGCCAAAACACATCTAAAAAAACTGTGCTATAACTAACTGATCGTGTAAAATACAAAGACACGAAAGCGCTCCTTTTAACAAGAGTAAGGCGCCTTCCACAGATGTCATTGCCCGAGAAATTAGTAGTTTTGCACTGCAGAGAAAACTGTTCTCTTGAGAATAAACGGATATTAACAATGTGGTAAAAAAAAAACCTCTTTTAAAGGGCACTCGTTCTTATCACGCACAGGTCTCACATATTTTCTTAAATCGATTTAAAGAAATCTATATTTTATACCGGACTTATTAGCAGACAATGTGAGTTGTCGAGACAGGGATAATAATAAAAATAGATGGTGGTGTAATTCTGCTATAATGTCGGACATGACTCAATATTTCGCACAATATTCAAGAGCCTGTGACATCTGCCTTTTGTGAGGCGTGTGCTCACCATTGTGCGCGTGTACATGCACATGTATTAGTATGCGCCTTTAAGTCTGTGTGCGCCGTGCGCTTCTGTGCTTGTGTCATGTCTGTTTGTATGTAACCCTAAGCCTGTGATTGTGACTGCGTGTTATTCTGCGCTGTGGCTTGTGTATTTGCCTTTTGCATGTGTGGGATCGCGGGTCGTGTTGGTCTTCGGTGCTTGGGACACCCAGCCACTAGATACAGGTGTGAGCGTCAAGCAATGGGCAGGACGCTGTGCTACTTCACAAAGGGGGAACTGTAACGTGTGCAGTACGAAATTGTTCTTAAAGTCTATATAGAAATGAGCGAGCGAGGAAGGCGGCCATTGTTGGAGTCACGTTTCCAGACGTGGTCTTTAAATGAAGCGTCTGCCTTGGCAGGTCCCTCGATGCCAATGTGACCTCAGGTACTGTCAGTGCCTGTTACTAAGACGCAGAGGCGGATTACAGGCAGCCCAGAGGAGTTACGGGGTCCGTGTGACCTCAGGTACTGTCAGTGCCTGTTACTAAGACGCAGAGGTGGATTACAGGCAGCCCAGAGGAGTTACGGGGTCCGTGTGTGGAGGAGGCGGCTCTGCTCCCAAGGGTGAGCCCCTCACCTAGGTGAACCTTTCTACCCAGGCTTCACTGGGTGGAGATGGACAGGGAGGGAGAGGTGTCCCTCGCCTGGGTCTGGGTGAGCAGGGTGGCAGGCAGGTTCCCGTACCCGGATGTGAGTCAGGAGGCCCAGGGCCAGTGATTTCAATGGGCAGGTATTCACAGGTATTGAGTACTTGCACCTTCGTTTTTAATTTATGGGGAGAACAGCTGCACTTCTCTGCTGGGGTGCAATTATTTCAATGGGACAGTACCATCACGTCTCAGTTGCAGACAGGAACTCAGGGCGAGCGAGTACCTGCACGTTTCTAGGATCACTTGAAGCACTGGCCAGGGGTTGCGAGGCTGCATGGGGTGAGATGGGCCTTCTGTCCAGATGCGTGTGACAGGAAGTGAGGCGGGCTCTTAGCTAAATCAAGGAGATGCCTGCGGCAGCGGCAAGGCTGAAGGTATGGACAGTGTGGGCTACCTTACCCGTGGAGGGGGCATAAAGTCATGCGGCTTGCCTTACATGGGGCATAGAGTGAGGTGGGTTCACTCACATAAGGCTGGGACAAGAAGCAGGGTGAGTGCCCTTGCCCAGGCTGGAGGCACTCAGTGAAGAATACTTCATTACTTCGGCTTGGGGCATATGGAGCGAGGCGGGTTCCTTTCTCCGGACAGGGCGTGGGGCAGTCCCCGGGATCATGAAATGAGGTTGGCCCCCTTACAAGGCCTGTGCCATGGAGTAAGGAGGGGGGACCCCTTACCTGGGCTGGAACTTGGAGTGATATGGCTTATGCCTGGGGCATGGAGTGACGTGGGTTCCCTTACCCTACCCAGGCCTGGGAGTGAGGTGGGTATCTTAGCCAGGCCGTGGGCATCAAGTGATGTGGTTTCACCATGCCAGGCCCGGAGTGTGGTGGGTTTCCAGGAGGCACTCGGCGAGGGTCCTTACCTGTGTCTGCGTGAGGCCCAGGGAGGCGGCCAGCTCGGCCCGCTCGGGCAGCGCCAGGTACTGGGTCTGCTGGAAGCGCCGGTTCAGCGCCTGCAGCTGCAGGCTGGAGTAGATGGTCCGGGGCTTGCGGATCTTCTTTCCCTTGCCGTTGAATCGGACCTCCCCTCCTTCCACCACCGTGCTCTTCTCCGAGTCGGGCCCTGCAGCGAGAGCGACACAACAATAACAGTCACAATAATAACCGCGCAGCCAAAAACAGACCAGTCCAAAGAGCAGGTGAGAGCACAAAGGCTCTCGGCTATTTTGGCAGCCCGCTTCCCAACGAAACTTTGCTATTTTTACCGGCTGCAGTTTAGGTTTAATTACCCTTAATTGCATACATTGTTTATAGCGCTACGCAATAAATAATTACCAAGACTAATAGGCGCACATCTGGGCTGCGGTGGCAGTCGGCGCTGCGCGGGGCTCGGCGGGCTGCAAGAGCCGGGATCGGCGCAGCGAGGAGGGAGCGGGAAGCAGCGGCTCCGGGGTAAGAAGCGAGGGTGGAGGGGTGAGTGTCTGGGTGCCAGGAGCGGGGGGCTCCAGAGCTGTCCCGCCATGGGAAGGGAGCGGAATGCTGGAGAGCTACGAGCTGGTTGGGGAGAAGACAGAGTCAGGCAGATCCTGCACCGGGCAGGTACCCATGGCCCGGGGGGTGGTGGTGAGGAAGGGGGTTCGTTGGCTCCGGTCGTGGGTAGTGTGCGGAGGGGGTGTGCTCACCATGTTATCGGCTGGGGGAGTCAGGATAGAACTACACGCTTCTTCCCTTCTGTTCCACGCTGTGGATGGGCGTATTGTGGGCGCAGCAGTTATAGCGCCCTGAGTGGGGAGTTTTTAGCGCCCCGAGCGAGACGGAAAGGTCAGAAAGCAGCGCTAGCGCAGGGTCACACACCGCCGGAGTGGCACCGTACCTGTGTCCTCCAGCCGGCCCGGGCCCAGGCTGCTGCTGCCGGGGTAGGAGGGCTGCCCGGAGCCGCTGCCGCCGATGTAGGGGTTGGAGGCGGGGTGGCTGCTCACCGGGTTGACGTAGGGGTAGCCCAGGGGTCTGGAGAAGGAGGCGGCGCCGCTGTACGAGCTCTCGTGCTGCGAGTGCAGGCAGTGCATGGAGTAGTGGCCGTGCGCCATGGCCGAGGGGGACATCTGCTGGCTGGGGGGCCCGAACTCCATGAAGACCGCCTTCCCGGACACCGGGCTGCTCAGGCTCTCCGGCATGGCGGTCATCGTCATCCTCCGCTCTCCTCGCAGCCCCTGCTCCCTCGCGTGTGCTCCGGGGACACCGACGAACCCAATTTAAGCGGATCAGATTTTTTCACTTTCCATTCATAAGAAAATGGAGTTTGTCTCTTTGAAAAGTCGGAGCATGATGCTGTTCAGCGGCACAAACTCGCCTAAAAGGTTTCACTCTGCCGCCGTGAATATTCATGAGCCGGAGGCGCTGATTGGCCCGCTGCCTGGATGCCCGGCTTTGATTGGTCACTGCAGGTCTGGCTCTTCTGGACTACAGAGCGAGCTGAGGTACAGAGGGGCAACTTCCCCACAGCCTGTGATCCTGGAATATAACAACAGAGTACAATAATCTGTACAAGGCGGGAGGGAGCAGGCAGGAAGAGCAGGCAGTAAACACACACCCAACCCAGACACTGTCAGTCCAATCACACGTGCTAACGCACACACACTGCAGCCCCCGGCACATGCATAGAACAACACCATACAATACAATGTGTAATGCAACAACCCCCATGCAGGCTGGGAATGTAACCGACAACAAAGAGCAGGAAGGAATCACACGACAGCCTTCATCCGAACCCTGTGCCGCCCGAACACAAGTGCTACAGCACAAGCCACTCTCACAGCAGTCTCTGCGCATTCATAACACAACACAATTCAATAAAGTGTGCAACGAAATGGAGGCCATGCAGGCAGGGAATGTAACGGGAATCACATGACAGCTCTCATCTGAACCCCGTGCAGCCCAAACACAAGTATTAAAGCACGGCTACTGTCACTACAACCCCGTACTGTAATATAACAGCAGTCCAATAAAGTGTGTAACGAAATGGATGCCACGCAGGCAGGGAATGTAACTGGAAACACGGAGCAGGCAGGCATCTCACCCCAGTCCTCGCCCGAACCTTTAACCTGTGCAAACACTGGTGCTAAAACACACGCTACTCTCACAACTCAAAATCTGTCCCTTTCCTATTAGAGCTCAGTTAAGTGTGTAACGAAAAAGATGACACGCAGGTGGGTAATGTAGCTGCCAACACATTGCGGGCAGGAATGACATGACAACCCTCATCTGGCGCCTGTGTCAGTCCAAACACAGGTGCTAAAACACGTTACTCTCACAACAGCATAGGGTAAACTTCAATATAACAGAACAATCCAATAAAATGTGTCACGGAATGGACACCAAGCAGGCAGGACTCGGGCAGGCAGGAATCACAACACAGCACTCACCAGAGGCCATCAGCCCAAAGGGCACACAGATCCCCAGAGCAAGCGCGCCAGGAATAAACTACAAATCACACTAAAGCGTGCAAGCTGGAAGGCGAAGTGCAGGTAGGGCAGAGGAGGGACAGGCAGGCAGGCTTCAGTGCACATCCCTCACCCACCCAAACCCTGCAAACCCAAACACACCTGTTAACGCACACAGCACTCCAATAGAACGTGCACATACCAACACATCACATTCAAGGGTGCAATGCAGAGGGCACGCAAAAGGGTGCGAAGGAAGCAGGTAGGAATGGTAACAAAACGCACCCAAACACTCAGCCCACCCACACCCATCCCCACATGCAACAACGCATTGCAATACAGTGGGCAGTGCGGAGACAAAATGGAGGCAGCCAGGAAAGTGGACAGGCAGAATTAATGGCACAGCCCTCACCCAGCTCAGTCAGATGCGCTAAACACCACAGTCCTCCAATACAACCCCTGAGTACAATAAACCACACACTGCAGGGTGGACTGCAGACAGAGAGGCATGGACGTTGCACGCAGCAGAGCAGGCAGCAGTGATTTAGTACCTACACACATGCACACCTGCACATGTACCTGCACACGTGCACCCCTGAACTCTGCTTCCTCCAGTCAGTGAAAATGATAACCTGAATAAACTCTCTCACATAAGGTAGGGGGTTGGTAAAGAAAAGAAACACGGAGAAAAGGTGAGGAAATGAATGGACTGGGAAGCACTACTGTGTCAGGAGGAGACCCCTCTCTCACCCTAGGGATAGACTAAACTAACAGTGCAGGCGGCACTGTGAAGCAAATGATGGCATGTGGAAGAGGCAGGCGGTCAAGCAGCCACCGCACGCACCCCTGGCGCATTTCCATCACGCCCCAAGCACATCTACCCCCACTGAGACCAGGCAGCAAACGCAAGCTCTGTCATCTGCCGCACACACTGCGCCAACACATGAACTGACAGCCTGTCCAGACAAAGCGGCGCACGGCCTTTCGGGGGTGCATCTTTGAATGGGCTCTTTCGCGTGTGAATCCTTTTATTTGCTTCTGTCGGCACGCGGATAGAGCGTGAGGGGCGCCCCCCCCCCCCTCCTGTCAAACATACCTCAGAACGGCCATGTCCCCCACCAGAGACGCGCATTATTCTAAAATAAATACAAATAAAGCCCCCGCCGCTCCACTCGTCCCTGATAAGCACCTCGAGGAAGAGAGAGGGGATGCGGCGCTGATCCCCGGGGCTCCGGCGCTGCACAGAGTCGCACATGCATGCGTGTGTTTTCACCACCCCAGAGGCGTCGGCTGCATGCAAACAAACACAAGAACCGCGGACCCCGTCCAGAGGAGCGGCGGCTCTTTACTGCTGGAGAAAACGCCAGGCTGGGGCCGCCGCCGCCCCAGGGGAATCCCCCATCAGCGGCCAGAGAAGTACCCAGTGTTGACGGTTCTTCGTTTCGTAATTCCGCGCCGTAACATGAAAATGATCTTGTGAAAGTTCACACGTGCAGAAGTATTAGTTACTGATTCGTTTGATTAAATGCTAGTCTCAAGTGCTCTGATCCGCAGCTGAAGGCGGCCCATTAGCATAACACTGATGTTTAATTTTCATACGCATAATTAGCCATATATTTAACGCTAATAGCAACACGCAGCCTCGCCGGCGTTAAACAGCCTGCGATGTGATGTGGCCTGGGCTGAACCCTCTCGGCTACACCTAGGGTGCCTGGGGTGGCAGCTCAGACCTGCGGCCTGGTGAGGGGATGCCGGCGCAGAGAGGCGCGCAGAGGCAGCGGCAGAAAGGCCTCTCTGGGAGGCCATCGCCCCCTCCTCGCCCAGCTGAGGGGTGTCACAGGCTGCCCCCCCTTTCCAGGCTATCCCCTTACAATCCATGGAGCTGTTTCCTGATGTGGCTGACAAGGGCTGGGCGCCTTAAACGGGCCGGCGGTAGGGCAACCCTCACCTGTTCGCTGCACTGAGGCGTGTCGGTGATCACAGAAACCGCCCCCCCCCCCCACTCCCCACTGGTTTGCACTATCAGAGGTGCTAGTGTGCTGCAGGGAAGGGTTTACCCGGCAACGTGCAAGGGTGTTAAATGTAAACTGCCAATTCAGTGACACTGGGCAGGAAGAGCGCTAGTGAGGTCTCTCCCTAAAGGTCATGCCTGTGTTTATTACGATCTCACAATGGAACACAAATACGCGCGCACGTTCATATGCAGCTTAATTAAATGTGTCCCGGAACAAAGCTGGTGTTTTCAGGCCACCCCAAGCCCCAGACCACGCGTACATGTATAAAGAGCGGCCGGGGAAACTCACTCCAATTCAGTGTGACAACGCCCGGATGGGCATTTGACACAAGCACATCAAAGCCCCTTAAAGTAGCTTTTTGTGTTTGATGCAGCAGCACCTGTTCCCACAGCGCTCCACCCGACGCCGGGATGCGAGATTGGGCAGAGTCCCTTCCGCGTCCCGAGGGCAGGAAGCAGACCGCGGGGGCAGCGGGCCTCTTTGCTGAGAGCGGAGACTATGTGTGGGATGGGCTCCAGATGCGGCGTTTTTCCATCAAAGGAGTAGTTACCGGCTCATCCGCTGACAGCCCCCCGAAGGCTTCCCCCCGCACCCTGCCTCCGCGGGCTCCCAGTACCGCTCGGTGCATCCGCGGTAATGGGGACTACAGATATTAAAACACAAACAGCTCGCTGCCTCAACAGCTGGAAACAAATCGGCAACTCTAATAAAAGTATTCCCAGATACTCGAGCCTAGGCAGATGCTGCAACCACTACCACCGATTCCCTCGCCCAGCCAGGGAGTACAGGGGGGCTGGGACCCAGGCACTCTCTCATGAAGTGTGCACAGCCTGCTGCTGTCCCAGCTCTTCCTCCACAGGAACAGAGACCCCTCTCCATCACCCCTGAGACGAGACACACCTCTGTCCACTGTTCGCTCCCCGTTAAAATATTTGTAATTTTCAACGCACCACTCTGCGAGGACGTTGCCTTTCCTTATAGCCTGGCGGCGGTGTCACTGCGCACTGCACACGCCCTGCGAGCATTCCCCTTCTAATACTGCTAATAAAGAGCGCTGCGAGCACGTGTAAAGATTCACCCGCTCCCCTGTGTCCGAAGCTGGCTGCCCCCCCTCCCCTCGCATGCTTCCCATGGGGAGACTTTCGTGCCCTCCCATTCCTCAACCTCCTACTTTGTCATTTTATGATATTCGAAATTTGTCTTGAGGTAGACTCAGATTTACTACAACCAAAAAGAGATTTTTAAAACAGCATCTAAATACGAGCCCCAAAATAAACGTATGAGTGCGCTTGTGTTTGTTTGTAAGAGGAGATTAATTGAAAATAATATTTCCGCAGCTGTGGTATTTAAAGGAGTCGTTTTTTTTTGCGTCAGATGACTACACACAACAAGAAGAATGTAACATCTGTTCATAGATCGCGCTACACAAACGCACACAACGGCTGTTCAGGGTTTCAGGCGATACTACACTCAACAATCACTTTATAACAATTAAAAGACCATCAAAGTAAGGACAACGAAAAACAACGATATATACCGTAGAGTTTATTTAAGTGCAAAACAGGGGGATGAAAGGAAAAGTACTTTAGTCACATGGATGCACGAATAGAAGCTGCAAATAAAACGGTAAAAGGCGCTCTTTTATTAGCAGGCGCAGACGGGACATTTCGGAAATGTTGGTATTTCTGTTGGTAAATACAGCTGACGAAACAGCGTTTGAGGAAAACCATTAGGGCAAGAAGCAAAATCAAAATATGTGACTGCGAAATTAACTGCAGCGCTAGCAACATATTGTGTCACCTTCTGGAACGGACCTGTGTAGATTAAACGTATCCTCGTGGCCCCCCGGGCAAAAACATGTCATTCGGAGAGCCGTAGCGCCGCGCGCACAATGCAGACCTGATCATGTGTTTGTTGACATCTTTGAACATGCACGCAGTCATGGGACAGTGTGTACTTTACATTGAACATTTGTATCCCCGAGCCAGCACACAAAGAACATCTCCACCAGGGTCTACGCCAGTCTGGGTGCCAGATGCGCTTCGGGAATTCCTCGGCGCTATAGTACGTCTGTCAGGATCTCAGCCCCGTCCCTTGTGATGACAACGGTGTGCTCAAACTGCGCCGATCTGCCAGAAACATTAAGAGTTAGCAGCGGGTAATGTTCGACCCTTGTGGAACCGAGTAATCTGCCTCTCCCCCACACATACACTCACACACCCCTTCTCCCAGGCCCACCTTTTATTGTCCACGGATACCGCTGTCCACTTATCATCGAGGATACGGAACTCCGGGGACCCCTCCATTATTATGGGCTCTGAAAAAACAAAACAAGGGTGTCACTGGCCAGACAGAATCAGCGCCTTGTACGCGTGATGTCATCACAGACTTCCATAGCGCTGCGATGCCCTGCTTACTAAACTGTGCGGGGGACGCGCGCCTTCCACTTCCACTGTCGGTTCTATCATTCCGCACTGTTCCCAATACCGGCCTCAAGGAGCTGTGACAACAAACTCCCACCCCTGCCTCGGCAGTGGACAGGGCCCTTGCGTTATATTGTGTGTCCGGCAGTTTATTGTAAATATACATAAATCACTCGAACAACAGTTCGTTCCTCCAAGTGTGCCCGTTTTGTTGTTTTTATTTTGATGGTAATGCGCTCCACAGCGATGAACCAATGCATTATTTTATTTTGTCCATAAGGTCTTAACGTTCAGATGTTTTTTAAACATTTATATAAATGCAAAAAATGGATAGAGCACAAAACGGACAACGAACCCGTTCCTGCCGTGTAGGGCTTAGATATGCTCACAACCCGGGTTAGAAAGCTTCACCGGCCCCCCTCCCAGGGGCACAGACACCGGAGACGGCCCCGTGGGATCCGCTGCCCGGTAAATGATGCCAGCCGGGCAGCGCCTGAACCAGGGACAGCCCCAACACACCGGAGTGCCCCTGCGGGCACACGCGCCGCACCCTGGCCTCGGGGCGCAGCCTGGGGGTCGCTGTGGCACACAAGTAAGAAGGGGCGCCGCTGACCTACTGTAAACGCCATGCCCTCCTCCATCAGCAGATCACTGGCATTAGCTGCAAAAGAGAAGACACGGCCTTAGAGGGCCCGGTTGTGGGTGGGGAGGAGGCATGCAAACAGGTCAGCTCGACATGCAGCGGCGTGGTGAGCGTGAAGAATGGGCATTACATGCACACACGTACACCTTCACAGGGTACAACTGCCATTAAAAGAGACAACAGCCCCACCCGCCCCTCCATTCCAGCACCCACCCCTGCCTCGGGGAATGTAGAGTACAGCGCCTCGCACTGAACACGTTTTCAGTCAGCAGCATTCCCAGATTCACCCTCTCACACATCCATGTCTGTCAGTTCCATGCACTAAAAACAGTCACCCCCTGCCAGGGCGAAGATAAAGTCACGCGGGTGCAAGCATTTCATAAACACTGGAGGCACGCAGAGTGCACAGAGCGGTCACGGGGCCCCCAACCCTAGCAGGAGACCCTCGCCCACCCCTCTGCACGCCAAGGCTTGCCTCTGGGGCCTGCCCCGCTCCCCCTGACGACGCCCCACACTCCAAATATTAACAGGACGCCAAGGACGTCCCGGGATGTGCAGGGAGCACCTGGCTCACCAGACCCCTCCGGGCGATGACCCCCCCCCCCCCAACCTGCTTACCGTGGTGCCAGACCTCGGGGTGCCCGTGGAAGTAGGACCCTATCCCGTGGCCGACGAAGCTGGGGCAGACCTGGAACCCGCTCTGCTCCGCGAGGCGGCTGCATCCACGCCATCGGGTCCGGCCCACGAGAGGGAAAACAGAGAAAACAGAATCATCACTTAATGTGTGCGTACAAGACAGGCAATACAGTCACGTGGCAGGCGGCCTGAAAACAGCAGCAAAGCAATGCACCTCACAACAACAGCAGATGCAAGCAGGTGTTACAACTTCGGTGTTTGAGAGAGCCGAGCGGCCTGCGGATTACAGGCAGCAAGAAGTCTCACGTGCCTGGGGGTCGCCCCATGCAAGGCCCCGGCCCGGCTCGCTCTGGTAGAGTCGTGTCCGAGGACGCCGTATGCTCACTGTGCCCCTCCGCTCATGTTCAATCTGCGCCAGCCCCACCCGTGCTCCGGTGCCTTGGTACACACCTGTGTGCCCAGCAGCAGGGGCGTAACACAGCCCCCGCATCCCCCGCGGTGCAGGGGCCCCCCTCAGCGCAGTACTCATGCCTAAACGCTCCGGATTAAATCCGGAGTGGGGGCCCCTCTGTGTACATTGCAGCGGGGGCCCTTAAACGTTTGTTACGCCACTGCCCAGCAGATAGCCCATGAGCCCAGGTCACGGCTCAGGTCCCTGCTCCCACCCCCTCTTCGAAGCCATTGCAATCTCCCAGAGCGGACCACCCCCGAAAGGGAGTCTGAAGGCTTAGTAAGGATGGCAGCATTCATGCATTCATTCGAAGAGGCTTGCAGCGGCCGCCACAGGCCAGATAGAAGTGAGCCACACACACAGCCGTAGTGGCGAGCAAGCGCCAAGCAGGTCACTAAAACGTACGCAACTCGCCGCTTCGGTAGCCAAAGCAAAAACTGGAAGTGGGGTCGCCATTTGCTGCTTGTGAGACGAGCACTCCTGCAATGGGTCAGGGTGTCCTGAATGTACCCTACATGGAGCTATTTTCATTCTTTAACACTACTGGCTGGCGCACTTTAGAGTGTAATCACACACCACTTCAACTAATACAAAAAAACTCCTGTGAAATACATTCTATCCACACTGCCCTGTGTAAATCCGTAGCAATCGCTGAGGGCATTATATCAGATGAATACATTTGCTATAGACGCATTGGCTATGTACGATAATTTTCGGAGCACACCAAGCAGCCTGTACCCCAAAATAAAATGTCTGTGGTTGTAATCGTGTATCTGTGTGTTATTTCACAAGTGAGCAGCAAGCATGTTCGTTTGTACAACACCTTAAAATCCTGTAACATTTCACATGAACACACCGAAGACATACATGGATGCAGCAATGTACATATCGAACAGAGGAGCGGGCGGTCCCTCCTCTGCAGTTACACATCTACCGGTTCCTTCATAGGAAAACCACGTTTAGGTCTCACTGAACGGCGTATATGCTTTACCTACTTCTCCAGTCCTTTAAAATATATTTGAAGTGGGCTTTCAGTGCGCCAAGGGGTGCATTTCTCGCTCATCTCATGCTATCCATGGCTATTTGGTATCATGTCACTCCAAGGGAAACACTGCATTACATTGCACAAGGAGCTTTTACACCTCAGAAGTACTCTGAATTGGCGCACATAATCATTACATTATTTATATAACAGGTGTATTGTGTACAGAAAACCAATCCTTTTTATTAATAGGGTTTCTACTGTAGCCGTGTTTTTTTTAATGGTTCATTCAAACTGGACTCTAAATGGAAACAAAAACATATTGGCTTTGGCAATGCTTGTTTGTTTAGCTAATTACTTTTGAACTGTTCCATTAGTTTGTACGAAACTTCGAAAAAAGTGTGATCCATGTCAGGGGCATCCTGGAAGTGTCCTGCTACTGAAGTTTGAGGTGTCGCGTCGCGCCTTTCAAAGGATCAGCTGTTTGGTACGCGAATCCCCGACCCCAGCAGAGCGCAAGAACGGCGGAAATAGGATGTGCCCAGGGAGGCAAATCCTGTGACTCTTTCCAGGCTTGTCACATTACTGTTCTGTGCTTTTGCTATAACTTTAAAAACAAAACAATCTGGGCAGGAAGTGTTCAAAGGACTTTTCGGGGACGCGGACTAGTTGCTGGAAATGAACAATTGACTAATGCAGTCGTCTTTGTGCTCTGCAGAGCCCACACTGAAAGCCGCCTGACATTGTGTACGTAGAGGGATGCTAGTTACTGAAGCAGCACGGACGAGGGGCCTAACCCCTCACTTTAACAGCTGAAGGGGGTGGGTGCACTGGGCTGGTTGTGCAACGGAGACACTTGTAAACGTTGTTATGGCTCATGTGACTCGATGGCAGACGCTGGTCTCTAACCCGAGGCTAATAAACGCAACAAATGGTTTTACAATCTGATGGCAGAGGCAAATCAGAGAAAACCGCACCTACCACTATTCCTCACGACCAACACTTTACTGCTGGGCAGAGTGCACGAGGATGGGGGGCAGCCACCAATAAACCCCTTAACAGGAGAAAGCTCCGGATTAACAATGAAAACACAGTATTACTCGGCACCCAATGCATAAAAAACGTACAGCCAACCACGTGATCACATAATGGGGATCAACATGCATACAGTGTAGTTAATGATACGGTGATGAAAAACGGTTCTTGGGGGAATTTATGACCCAAACTTTATTATTCATGCTTCCTACAATACATTCATTCCATTGTTGCCAATTTGAGAAAGACAACGTGTTCCGGCCTCTTGGGACTTCTTCAGGATTAATGAATTCTTGGTGGGAAGCAAAGTGTACAATTCCTGTAAGATCCTAGTCTTTTCGATATGGCCATTTCTGAGGGGTTTTATGACGCAATACGTGTAGGACGGGTCATTTTTAAAGAGTTTAAATTCTGTGGCGTGAGGAACGATTCGGTCAAAAGCAGATATGTTTCACACCTTTTGCCGTTCCCTGTTAAACCTGCTCTGTGTATTTTCCCTATAGCTTCTAATGTAACATGGGGACTGTGGCTCGTGCAGGTGTCCAGTTCCATACGGCATTTCCTGCTCGAGCCAGGTTGCAGAGGTGGCCCCCAGCACCACTTAGTATTCAACAGTACAGTAATCTGTACATTCTCCTTGCAGGACTTGGGGGTGCTGTGCTGTGCTTCCTCGACGCGAACGATCCCACCGTTTCATAGAATTTCCATGCAGCTTTTTCATTGTCTATGACCCGGAAGTGGATTCTCTCCCAACTCGTCTCTGGTTAGGATGCGAGCAAGACGCACACTTTCTGATCATTGAATTAAAGGTTACACGAGAAGCTGTGATGAAAATGCACGGAGCAGGCTTGCAAAAGAACGGCAAGCGTTCTGAAACATATCTGCTTTTGTCCGAACTGTTTGTCACTTGACAGAATTTGGAGTCTTGAAAAATTACCCATCCTACACCACTTATTAGATCATAAAGCCCCTCAGTTACAAACAGTGCACGAGTGTCATACTCCACCGCCTCACTCACTGTCATTCCAAATATGGTCGAAAGTGGGGTTTAGTTTATGTTTTTGGCTACTCCCCTGACTCGAGGGCCCATCACAGCATGAAAAATGGCTACATTTATTAAAAAATGTCTGTTTTTGCTGGTTGCAGTTGAGTACTTCAAATACTGAAAACGTCAAAGACTGCAACGGAAAGTTTGTGATCTTTATATACTGCAACCATGACATAATATTTTAGCATACTGGGATTAACCACTGTAGTGGTTGCAGGGTGTGGCCAAAAGTCACGAACTGAGCCCTCCAGGACAATGGGCACTGGAGAGAAGACCATGGCGTGGTCAGAACGCACTGAGGGGAGGTGTAGTGTACACAGACTATTCCTAGCAGGCTCCAGTGAAGGGTCAGTAGAGACCATACCCAGGACTGGGAAAGGAACAGAGTGTGTAATGCACAGGGAAGGCCTAGCTCTGCGCCCACAACCCCCACATAAGCACAGCCACAATATGTGCACTGTGGGTTCTGTCAGCCAGGGACGATCTTATCATGCCATGTTCTTTCTTTATATTCCTAATAGGTGCTGTTGCATTGCCACTGTGGTTATGTGAGGTAGTTTTATTAAGATTCTGTTTTCAGCATTTGGTAATGGACGGCTTTTGGGTCACCTTCATTAATGTCGCATGAGAATTAAAAAAAGAATATATACATTAGGCGGGTGGGAGAAAATTTCCCAGGTCTGCTCTGTACTCGTGCTTTTGGCAGCTGGCATTTACACACAGCATCTGTTTACAGAACTAGCGGGTGCTTTAGTTCAATGAGAAACGTTTCTTATGTTACATACCCCTTTGTCAATGTTAAATCGTAGACATCAATGGCATAAAAAAAGTTTTCTAGAGATCAATGCCATAAAACCAAGTTACTTACCTTTGGTAATGCCTTATCTAGTAGAGCTTCTATCTATCTAGCCACAGACTTCTCACCTTTGAATTATCTCCAGGTGTCAGACTGGATCCGAGTATTTTTTGCGAGTAGTACCCCTGTGTGCCGGTAGGTGGCACAGTTCGGCTCCGCACGGCATTAAGCGTCGGTCGCACCAGAAGTGACATGCGCAGCACCTATATAGGTGCCACCCCAGTGCGACTAGATAGAGTCTCTACCCATCATGAAATAGTCCTCCTCTGCACTGTACAACCTTTCTTTGAACCAAAGTACCCCACGAAGAGCTGGCTATCCACCTGGAACTGTTCTCTGCCGTCAAGGTAGAACGATAAGGCTCTTTCTGGCTTCTGACGGTGAAGACACTCCTCTTCTTCAGAGGGGTGTAGAGAAGCATAGAAAGTGGACAAGGTGACAAATTGCCCCACGGAAATGGTGTTACTACTTTCGGTAAGAAAGAGGCCCTAGTGCGGAGCACCAACTTATCAGGTAAGATGGTCCGGTAAGTAGGCGTGGGTGACAGAGCCTGCAATTCACTCACCCTCCTTGCAGAAGTTAATGATACCAAAAAGGCTGTTTTGATGGCAAGCAGCCAGAGATGGCAGTTGTGCAGAGGTTCAAACGGAGCACACATCAGGAAGGTGAGAACCAAATTAAGATCCTACTGAGGCATGATGAAAGGGGCAGGTGGGAATATATGTACAAACCCCTTAAGAAATCTATTTATAATAGGGGATTTAAATAAAGAGGGTTGGTCTGGCAGCCCCAAGAAGGCTGAGAGGGACAAAAGGTATGCTTTTAGTGTGCCCAGAGCAGAGCCTTGCTGGCAAAGGGTCAAAATAAAGGGGACTTGAGAGAGGGAGCTGAAAGAGGATCAATAGATCTTTCTGTACAATATTTGACACATTTATGCCACCCTTAGGCCTACACAGTCTTGGTAGAGGGATGCCTGGCTGCCAAAATAACATTACAGACTTCAGGAGAAAGGTCAAATGAAATCAACTGCCATTGCACAATCTCCACGCAAGAAGGCGTAGAGTTGACAGGTTCAGGTGGAGAACCCTCCCCTGCTGCTGCAACAGAAGATCTTCCCGAAGGGGCAGCCTAATTGGAGGATCGATGCTCAGCTGGAAAAGCTTGGATACCAAACTCTCCAAACCCCGTCCTGAGCCACCAAAGTGACATGGTATTAGCACAAAGGCGTACAGGAGGCCTGAGCTCCACGGGAGATGAAAAGCATTGTCGAGCGACTGCCATCTTGGAAACTCCAGTGCCCAAAACTGCTGACATTGCTTGCTCTCGGCGGAAGCTAACAGATTTAACCAAGGCTCTCCCGACTGCTGAAAGAAACCTTGCGCCACCTACGAATGGAGATGCTATTCTTGATCTGCTAGGCATCAACGGCTGAGTTTGTCCAGCCTGGTGTTCAGAGAACCTGCCAGGTGTTGAACCAGGTGTTGAACCAACAGGGATATGCCCTGCTGTTCCAGCCACATCCAGATATGCAGGGCCTCTTGACATAGGACCCACAACCCCACTCTGCTCTGTTTGTTGCAGTACCACATGACTGTGGTGTTGTCCATTTACACTTGAACCAACTTTCCTTTATTGGAGGAAGAAAGGCGTTTAATGGCAAGCGAATCGCTTCAGCAAGTTGATTTGGAGTTCGTATTTTTCCAGAGATCAGAATTCTCTGATCTCACCTCTGATCTTCACCTCTCCCAGATGGCCGCCCCATCACATGAGTGATGCATCTGTCACTACTGTGTGGTCTGGTTGTGGAAGGGAGAGGGGTCGCAGTCTGTTCGCCACCACTGCAGGTCCTGTGCAGTTCTCTCCAAGATCTGGACCATGGGAGATGACAGCCTGAGACCAGCCTGCCGTCAAGATAGGACAAGACATGGCACCCCTGATCTCCACAATTTAGCTGCAACCACTGCCATCACCTTGGTGAACACCTAAGGGGCGCTGGTAAGGCCAATAGGAAGCATGGCAAACATAAAGTGATCGTGGCCTACCGTTAACAGCAGGTAGTATCCGTGGGGAGGTAGGACAGGAATGTGGAAGTATGTATCCTGCAAGTCCAACACTACCATTCTGTCTCCTAAGTCCATTAAAGCGTGAGCATTTTGAACTTTTCCTTCTTGAGGAAGAAATTGAGGGGGCGCAGGTCTAGGCGAGGACAAAAGCCTATGTCCTGCTTGGGCAACAGAAAGTAGCAGGAATAGCAACCACAGCATACTTCTAGCGTCAGCATTTTCTCTATGGCTCCCTTGGCCAAGAGAGCTGTCCCTTCATGGCAGAGCAATGAAAGATTGTCCTCGAACAGCCTGTAACAGTGGGTGGCAAGGGTGGAGGGGAAGTCAGGCAGGGGAGGGATTAGCTGTTTCAGACAATCTGAAAAACCCAGCTGTCCGATGTTGTAGACCTCCAGCAGGGCAGGTGATGGCGTATCCTGCCTCCCACTGGGTGTCCATGGTGGTCAGAAGGCAAACTAAAGGCGTTTAGAGGCTATGGCTGCCAGGGGAGTGGGGGACTGGGCTGACCTCTGGCTGCCTGACTAATGGTGTATGTGGGTACCACATCCTTGATCATGCACAGGACGGGAAGTTTGTGCGCCATCAGGGCTGGGCTGGTAAAGAAGTGGCTGAAAGCTGCTTCCATAGCCATAAAAGGAACCAAAAGTGGACTGGGGTCGGTGATGGGCAATGGAAAGGCCCAAGGACTTGGCCGTAATTCTGCTATCTTTGAAGCGCTCCAGACTTAAGTCCTCCTGGTCTCCAAAGAAACAGGAGCCATCAAGGGGCATATCCATATGCGACGCTTGGACATCCCTGAAAAAAACAGTTGTTCTCAGCCAGTCGTGGCACCGTAAGACCACGTACGAAGAAACCCCTCTGCCCAGTGAGTCGTTAGTGTCTAGCCCACATCGAACCCTGAACTTAGCTGCATCTCTCCCATCAGCCGTAGCTTGAGAGAGCATGGCCCGGGCATCCTCCAAGACCATAGACAGCACCTGTACAACCAAATCCCACAAGGAGTGGGACTAGCGGCCCAAAAGGCATGCAGTGCTCATGGACCACAGTGCTAGGCTGGTGTAGGAAAACATTTTCTTTCCTAAGGTGCCCCGCCTCTTAGATTCCCTATCCAGTGGGCTGGTAGGGAATGCACCATGATTTACATGGGAGGTAGAGGCTTGGACTACCAAGCTCTACAGGCTGGGGTGTTGTGTGAGGAAATTGGGGTCCACTGGGGCAGGGGAGTGGTCGAGGACAATCATCCTCTTAACAGTAGCCCCTGTAAAGAGTTTCGCCCAAGTCCCAGGAGGTCCGTGATGGATTCATTGAAAGGGAGAAGCGGTTCTGAGGGGGTCACTTCCGGCTGAAGCACCTCCATCATGACGTTAGTCTTGACTGCTACTGAGGGTAGGCCAAGGTCCAGGATCTCTGCTGCTTTTATCACCATCATAGCATAAGAAGGCCCCTCCTCGTAGCCATGGTAGGAGAAGAGAACATGCCAATATCTGGAGAGGTATCCAGTCTGCTGATTTCCACAAATTACTAACAGCAGTCCATGTTGAGGTCTTGGGGCTGGTATTGTTCAGGGTCCAGTGAGCCCTGTCAATCCTCCCTCAGTCCCAGCTCATAAAAATTAGGGCTCGGGCTCTAGCTTGGAAGACATTGCTCCAGTCAGACGATGCTCCTCCGGCTTTGTGTCAGAGTCGGGGATGAGAATGGGAACGGCGGTGCCAGGAACATCGGCATCAGTACCAGCTCTGTGCAAGGTCGAGGTGGTATGATCAGTGCCAGTCCCGATCCATCCGTGGATCCAAAGGGCCCAACTGGAGGCGGGGTGGAGCCTCTTGCAGATAACCAGTGGGCGCCCCTCCCAAACTCGTAGAGCCCAAAGGGGCGCTAAAAGGGAACGGGCCGCCCAAATTTGAGGTGCATGACCTCATAGAACTCACAGAGTTGGGCTGGGGCTGCTCCGGCTCCCAGAAACTCAGGGAGGTAGTGGGGCCGGCCCAGGCTCAGGCTCAATCGCGGAGCCAAGCCTCGAATGACGATGCTCCTTTATCTCGTCGGATGACTATGACAAACAGAGAGAACTCATAGACCCCTTCGACTTCTTACTCTTTTTCCGCTTGGGGGACTTACCCAACGACTTGGAATGTGACGAGAATCTTGGGCTCTGTGAACGATCCCGGGACCTTCCTCTCGACTACGATCGAGACTGTTGTGGCATCGCATGTTGGGCAGCAAGGAGCTTGAAGGGATGCTCCCTCAAGGCCTTGGATGCATGGCGCGGTAGTCGATTCAGGTAGTCACATTGTGGTCGCGCTCGAGGCACCAAAGGCAAACTGCTAATGACAGGTGCCGTAGGGCTTGAAGCCGGCCTTTCTAGTACACATCCTACCACACCAGGAGAAAAATCCCAAAAAGACTTAGACAAAAAGTAAAAAAAGGTCAGTCAAAATTTGACTTGGGTTAGCTCTCTCCTTATCTGCCTTGACTGGTGCGGAAAGAGTGCTGGGGTGGCACCTATACTGGGAACATGTGCATCACTTCCGGTGCGGACTATGCCACACGGAGCTAAACGATGCCATCTACTGATGAGCAGGGGTACTGCTTACACAAAAATTCCGGAACCAGTCTGACGCCTGGGGATAATTCTAAGGTGATGAATCTGCAGCTAGAAGTCTCTATCAGATCTTAAAATTAATGTTAACACTCATTGGCAGGTTCATCTCTCCAATCTGAACTCATCAACTGAAATATGCTACTTGGTGTAGAAAGCAGGAAAGGCTTTTTCTTGAAGTCTTTTCATTATCAAATTAAAGCTTCTTGAAGCAGTGACTCTGATCCCCATATTAGGGTGGTCTGTAGTGTGCAAACCTCTTCACGATTAAAAAAGAATTTGAACATATTTTCAGAGCTTTCATTTCTTTTTCTGTAAGAGCACACTTTTGGTCTTTTTTCTCTCCTGCGACTGTAAATTAAAGGGAGACTTTTGGTAGGCATCAGGATGACTAGGTCATCTGATACAAAATTGATTTTATTTCTAAGCCACACAGCATACAGTTTGGGACCTGGAATTTCTCTAGGAAACAAAACAAATCATTGATCCAGAGACTGAATATGGTTAGGCAGAGACTGCACCATTCTATAACTCCTCTTTTCTGGTTGAAGGCAACTGATTGACCTGTTGTAGTAGAAGCCAATGTTAACTCCCACTGTTAACTCCCGCTCAGATTATGTCTATACTTTAAGTGTTGATTGTCAAATATCTAAGAAATCATCTACAAATGGTTCGACTTACAGGAATAAGAACATCTCTATTTATGAATAAATTTGAACATCGGACGGAAAGGCAAAGAGCGCCCCATTAAATGAGAATTGAGGAGCAGATTTGGTTCAAAGTTCTCCGTTTAGTCCCTCAAAGCCAATATGGGAAAAGACCCAGGGATTTCAGCACCACATTACACCCATAGTTCCATTGCAGAGAATCAAGATCTTCCGGAAATATAAAGCTTGCCAAAAATAGATACCAGCATGTATCAGAGCCCGTTGAGAGGTGGGGGCATGTGGGGAGGTCACAGTGCAGGCAGGGGCTACCGGGTTACAACCATGGTGGTTGGGGCCGTTTAACTCTTGTGTTCCCGGTTCCATTCTGTCCATCTATGGTTCTATAAAGAGGGCAAAGTACACCCCTTCTGTGCTTGACTCTCAGGGTAGCGGGGATGGGCAACCGAAGGCTTCTCAGAGAGGTAGCATGGGTGGCAGAGACTCCAAACTCAATAGTTCACCAACAGACACAGTAAGATACTGTTCAGCCCAGTGCTTATCTTAGAAAAAAAGAAATACTTTAATAACATAGCAAAACGAATGACTACACACAGTAGTGGGGTTCAGCTACACGTTTCTACAATACTAAAACCGAAAACACATTTTTATTGTTCTCACACCCACCACAGTGGTCCCAAATCAATGGTGGCAGCCCACCATACTACAGCAGAAAAGAGCAAAGCACACCAGGGTCATCTGCCATCCGACTTTGCCGATTATGATCTCCAGGCTTTCTTGGGAATCCCTCTGCTCCAGCAGTGATGATGCCTTTATCCACAGCAGATTAGCAGCGACAGAACACTGCGATGCCAGATGACACGCAGGCTCGAAGGGGGTTGTTGTCTATTCACACAGTTCACCGCATGAACCATACAGGGAGGTCAGGTGACCACTCTTAGCTCGGCTAGGTGCTAGTCACACACCCAAACACGAGTAGGCTTCTTACAGGTGTTCCAGCCACCGGTAAAATGATAGGGCTTCTCCTCCTGGAGAGTCTCTCCTACAGCAGAGCCAGGCACTCTCTTTCCCTCTCTTAGCAGGCAGGCTTCTAGACGCTAGACACACCAGCAGCTTCTCCAGCAACTTGTGTAGTCTTCAGGTGATATCACATCACCCCAGAAGACTGGCTGTTATGCAGACACAACACTTAGAGGGCTGGAAATAAATATTAATGAGGCAAAATACATGGTGTTTAACCCCTGCAGTTCCACGCACACAAATCGTACTTTGGATGGCATTCCACTGGAAAGGGTGCACCTATTTGATTATCTGGGGATGCTCCTAGATGAAAATCAGGACTGGGGAGACAATGTTACAAAATGTAAATAAAATTAGCTCACTATGTAGGAGGTTTATTGAAAATACACAAGGAATCCCTCTGTAAACTTGTTTCTCCGGCATTACAGATGTACTCTAGTCAAGCTCTGGGTGCAGCCCTTTATGGTGCAGAGATTTGGGATTCAAAAAGACCAAAATCATGGACTTTGAGGCAAATTGGTTTCGGAAATCATATTGAGTATCCCTGTAAGTACCCCATTGATCCCTCTGAGATTAGACACTGGGGTTAGATCAATTTCAGACCTAACAGAAGTAAAACCCCAAATATTTTGGAGAAGGTTCTGGGTCACCCCGAGCTTTCTTTATACCACAGAGAGCTACAGGAAATACTTAACTTGCTCTATTAGTCTCCCATGGATTAAGCATATAAGAGACTTTTTTGAGGGAATAGGACTTGTTGATATTTGGCTGGATCCTGGGGGGGTTCTTGTCCAAGCATAAGTGCCAAGGGCTTGAAAAAAAAGTATTGGTCGTTTAAGTTTTCTATTCTTTTAACCTCCCATACACAAGGCACTTTAACCAGGTTTTTCTGACAGTATAGAGACTCTTTTTTAACTGAATTATTCTTGGACTACATAGAACCTAAGCTGGCTAAAAAACTATATGTGCAATTCAGATAGGGTACGTTGCCCCTTTGCAGATTTATATCTGGTTGAAAAAGACATGTGGATGTTAAGGACCAGAGCTGCGCTAACTGTGGGCATGCCAAAGAAACAATCTCTTATTTATTTTTATCTTGCCCTGCTTATCCTAGGCCTCGGTTGAAATGGCTGATTCCTATATGCTGAGCCTGGGTACCAGAAATCATGAGGTAGCGTTCAGGATTCTTCAAACCAATCCTGCACCACCTTTGGTATTCGCAGTATCAAGATTTCTAATGATTTCATGGATCTTAAGGAGCAGTACCACCTATGTACAAAAAGAGCCAGTTAGATCAACCGAATGATCGCTTTATTAGACTTAATACTAGATAGTAAATACCCTGATCAATGAAGTGCTAAATGTATGAAAGCTTTAGTATCATATCTTGATTTGTAAATGTACTTTTAAACCTATATTTATGAGAAGATATTAAGTACATGTTTCAAGTGATTGATTTTATCCCTATGAATTGTATTTTTCTTCCTATTCTTTTATTTGATGAAATAAAGAGTATTGAAAGCTGAAAGATCTGGGAGCAGGTATTAGTAGTTTGCAATGTATATTGAATTAGTAAGTAATAGTTGTTTTATTTTGGGGGGGAACAGCTCACCTAGGCATAGGCCAGAGCTCTCTCCCTTAAAATAAAAGAATAGTCTTTTTGCCATCCATCTGCAGGCTCCAGGTATGGCAGAAAGGCCACTAGACGCCAGGGAGAGTAGTCAAAAAAACAGAAGGGATGGATCGGCATACCCAGGTATCGGGCCGTGGACTCACCCAACTGATATTCTGCCACCAAGGGCCAATCGAGGAGTTTATGCCAAACTGCACCCCCCCCCAGTGGTGGGGGAAGGAGGCAGAAAGTCCAAAAGACACATCGGGAACATAAACAAACAAGCATTGGCATAGCCAATAGGTCTCGCCTTTGGGACCTTATAAGTGTTTAACCATGCAACAGTTGCATAGCTAAATACTTATAAGGTCCCAAAAGCGAGACCTATTGGCTATGCAAAGCGGCCGTGAAAGTGATCGCAATGCGATCACGATCAAACATCAAAGCGGCCGCGAAAGTGAGAGTAATCGCGGTAAATCGCGGCGCCCGCGCCCACACACATGCACTGTAGCTCTAGGCTGGCCTGGTAGCACTTTTTGGAGCCCTCTCAATAAGTCTCGCCAGACCAGCGCATGCGCTGGGTCAGGCGAGACCTAAAAAAGGGGTGGGGGCGGCCCAGTCCAGCATCAAGCGTGCCTCAATGCCGATACAGGCCCCGCCGTCTTTCTACTTCCTCCCAGGTGGTGGACTGATGGGGGTGTTCCCTCGGTGGACCCCCGCAGATTCTGGAACTTTCCCTCCCAGAAATGTGAGAAAAATGCTTGATTTTAGATTTGTAGGGCATTCAGATAAAAAACAAATTAGGATCAGCACAAGTCAAACCACTCTGGACTCTCCTGGGTGCCTAGTTTTCAGAAAAATCTAAGTTTACTAGGTTTTCTGTGTGGAGGCCATGCCAAAGCCCAAATAACCTAACTATTCACATCAGCAAAATGGGCCAATTTGCGTTTTGGGGCCTCTCTTGTTGTGAGCTACAGGCTGGCGACCCAAGTGGGGTACTGTTTTGGAAGAGAATGTATCGAAATACGGTTAGTTGAACAATTGTTATTAGTATCTATTTTTGGCTCCTAACTGTAAGCCAGTGTACATTCAAGAATACATTTGGCACTTGCATCCAGTTGGAAATTGTATTGTTTCCATGGTTGTACCATTACTGATTCTATTTCTGCCATGATGATAATTTGTGTCTCTGGTAGCTTGCTTTGTGCACGCTTGAGACTGGTTGCATGCTCACACCTCAATGCCTGGAGAGAAGCTGCTTCCAGGTAGGAGAGGCAGTGATTGTAGGTTTGTAACTTATGTGCGCATTAACAAATCAAGAATGCATGCCCATTCGCTTGGCATTACTTTAATAAACCATGAAAGATACCCTTACTTCGTTTAAGCAAGTGCAAGCTGGGTTTCTGTTGAGTAAGTCAAGACTCCTTGCCAATGTTTCTATCTTTCATAGTGTTGGAACTAAAGATGTTCACTAATAATTCTATTTCTCTTCCTGCAGGTGTACTGTATGTTTGCATCGCATTGTTGAAACATTATTCTGCAACAACTACAACCAGGCTGCCATGGTGTAAGCGAAAGACAAACAATTGACATGGTGTATCGCTTGCTTGCGGCCGTATGTTCTTTTAGCCAACGGATGTCTTCAATTTGAGGGTGTGCATTTTTTGCATGCAGTCCTGCCTCGTTCAATTGTCCACATATTATGTTCAGGTTGAGTCCAGAAGACAACCTCTTTACTGTACAAACATTATCAGTTAAATGTCACATGTCAACCTAAAATGTTTATTAGAACATTTTTGCTGCAATCGCTCAACTGTCACACGAAACTACCAGTACACCATCTTTTACTACTGGAACATGAGACATCAAACAACCAAAGCAAAAGAAGGGGACTATGGTCTAATACAGTTTCTATTCATACACCATTGAAGCATACCTTACTGCCATTGGAAAATAAATAAAAAACAAAAGTAAAAGGTGAGATTTTAACTTGAAGACTTATACGCAATAGTGTGCGAGAGTGATACACAGGAACAGATATTTATCAATTACCTAACAGATCTTACCTTATCATCTCATGAAAAGAAGGCTTTATACACCAGGCCACAAACCATAGAAAAGACAGCTCAATGTCACCACAATGAAATGACAGGGGTGGGGAAATGACATGATGCACCCACTGACCTATGATGACATCACTGGATTGGCATCAGTATCCAAACTTTACCACTCAATAGCCTCTTACTTGCTGTAGAGATGCGAAATCTATGCTGCCCCACTGGTCAACCAGGAACAAAGACGTGCTCAAGGTAAGTAGGGGACACGTCCAAAAAACAAGTTGATAATGCCACATCCTGTGCTACTTCATGGCCAATCGTTAGAATATCATGGGCACAAGACGTAAACCAGTGAAATGAATCGAATTCTTATTACTTAAATGTACATTCACACATTGTAAGAAAGGCACAGGCTCTCGCCATGGATAACAGTGCGGTAACAACTCGTTAGATTGTGAACAAAGCCCCCCTCGCCTGCTGGACTTGACACAAACTGCACATCTTTGGAAATCGCAAGCATTACTCTTACACTTGACGTTAGAATAATCTGGCACAACTCGCAGTGAGATCAGTAGAAAAGGCCGCGTTTTACCTGTGAGAACTTTGGATTACTACAAGCATTTGTGATGTAGTTGACCGGGCCTAGACCCCTCCCGGGCCTGTGGGAGCATGAGAGGTGGTCTGGGGGCAGGCTGGGTTATTTATATACTAGACCTCGTTCTCTGGCCCAGGGCATTTGATGCTCGTGGGGTGGGTGGACGGAATCAACAGGTGCTCTCCTGCAAGTTGGGGAGATCTTTGGCTATCATCCTTCCCCCGTTTTGCTTGTAGTCAAGGTGTATCTCTCAGGGTGGACCTCTGCCTCAGGGCTCTAGTGATGCCCTGGGGTGGGGTCTGGATGAATGGGCCAGGGCCTGATTAGTCTTGGGGGATCTTTATTGGCTCCCCCTCTTCCCGGTGGACTGGTCAGTCAGGGGCTCTGCCTACAGCCCTACCTTGTAAGCAGGTAGCATGGTTTTATAAGGTGCAGACACCCACCCGATAAAACCAGGCCTAGGGATGAAATAACTAGGTCTTGTTGTTGCCGGCCCCGTAATCTCAGGCCTTGAAATACGAACCCACTTTGAATCAGGTGGAGTAGTATCTCCACTCCCTTGAAAGTACAACTTCTCCTGACTCATAATCAGACCTATGTGGATCGAGAGGCTTCCTATGATGACAGAACTCCCCCTCTATCGAATATAAAAGGCCTTTTTACTGGCAGTGAGAGGCCATTTGATGAAGGTGTAAGATAACACACACATGCATTTTTGTAAGTAGACGTTCACCCCTGTCAGCATCTTGGTGTAGAATAAACAGTGCTTATTGTTACCCAGCTCAATTATATTCGTTGTATCAACCACAGAAGGATGAAAGACTGAGTGATGCCACTGGGATTCGAACCTGTGGCCATGAAGACAAACACAGATTTTTGTAGTGGATGCATTACTCCACTGAGCAACCACAAGTGGTCCCATCTCAGGTGTGACACCTTTATCTAGTCCTAGTGTTACAGGTAATATCACTTTGCATTCTATTTTTCTAAAATATGCTTACAAATGGTAAAAGTGAATCTACAAGTCCCAGAATGTATTGGTTGACAACCTAGAACTGATTGGGCGAAGATGTCTCATATGACGGACTATGGGGTGGGCGCAGCCTTTCTACAAGGAGTGAGAGACAGATTAACAGGAAATGACAGGCTGTTCTGTGGCAAGTCAGAGATTGCTCTTTGCTCCCCTAGCCCCTGCAAGTCGAGTGCTGCCTCAGCTTTCCTATTTCTCTAAAGCTGTGGCTAACCCCCTCCCACTTAAAGCCCTGCACCAGTGTCAACAACTCACCGTCCTTTAAAGCACAGAGGAGACCTTCGACCCACGGTCCAATGATCGAACTGCCAATCCAACCCTCATGATAGGCCTCCCTAGGGTTCATGATGCCGAGAGCGACAGGCTGCAATTCTGTGCATCGTGAGGTGTGAGATGGGTAAGCACCACATCAGGTGGCATGGTATCAGAGGGCCCAACAGACTGAGGCTTCCCATACCTTCTGGCCTAGGAATATCACCAGATGACTCTCATTGGATAGCAGATATAGCTTCTTGACTGTAAAACTACACCAGTAGTCGTCGGTGTGAAGATAAGTGTATGGGGAAGTATTGGAGCTGAAGCACTGTATATCAGCAGCTGCCAGCACGATCGGGGTTGGCGGGGCAGGTGGGTGGCACGGCGGGGGCGAGACAGGGGAAAGAGAAAGTAAATACCACTTACCTCTTCGCCGCCTCTCTCCTCTTCACTGCGTCTCTCCTCCTCATCCCTCCCTCCGCAAGAACAGGATGCACCCAGGCTTCCAGGCTTCCTGTGACCAATCACTTTCAGCGTTGTGATTGGTCTGAGCATCGTGGTTCGGCGCTCAGACAGGGACTGGGGGCCTGGGCATGTTCTCCACCCAGGCTGTAATGCAGCCAGGGTGGAGAACATGCAAAGTACGTATGAATGTTTGGCCGGCACAAGACAGCCGGCCTAACATTCATGTGCACATTACAGAGTGCCCACTACTCCCATGCTCTGAGAGCAGAGCAGCCCGCCCGCCCCGCCAAGCAGATGCACTGCCGCAGCAGGAAAAAATAAAATGATCATATCATTGAGTTATTATCATTTTATTTTTCCTTTATTAACACTGCCTAAAAGCAGTGGTGCGACGCTCCTCCGCCTTAAATGAGTGAGCAAGCCTCACATATTTGTGTGCTTGAATGATTCAGCGTGTGTTATCTGTATTTTTTCTGAGGCACATGTGACTGTGCATACATGTCTGTGGGCGTTTTATGGGGCCAGCATCCCTGTTCTTAAGGAGCATAATGTTGTTGGTCCATGGCAAAATGAGAGCACTCTCTGCATATTGTGGCCCAATGGCATTGACATAATGGTGGTCATGGTGTAATGTGTGAAGCTATTGCATATTGGGTGCCTATGTTCTTATCGTAGCTATTCCTACATCATAGTGGTCTTGGCAAACTGGAAGCCTCTCTGGCATAGTCTAATTTTCTCCCTACTGGCATTATAGAAGCCACTTCTGGCATAACGGTGTCCCACATTGGCCTCCTCTGGCCCAAAATACCTTGAGCTGGACTTAACCATTTGGATCCCCTGTTTCGATCTTAGTGCACCTCTTTGGCCTTTATTTTTCTCCATAAAATGCTATCATCAGAAACTCCATCTCACTAACCTTTCCTAGAACTTCCTAATTTTCTTTCTCACTATTTATGGATCATTTACTGGAAACAAATATTGCCAAGCTAAAATCTGGTTGGCTTCTGGATTTCTACTTGGAAACATTTTCAGATTATATAAACAAAGTAATAGCCCACCACTCTGCATTATGGTGGGGGCACACTGCCGGAATAATGATGGTTCTGGAAAACTGTGGGCTAGGGTGGCATATTGTCCCCATTTGGGTAGTAGAGGCCGCCCCAGGCATTATGGTGCCCTGGCACATTATGGACATTCATGGCACTGTGGTTGCTACCTTGGCATAAGGATGCTATTTCGTGGAACAATAGAATTATTCCTAGCATAATTGTGGCAATCACTGGCATTATGGTAACCCGCCACATTTTGTGCAATACTGTGTGATTCCTTGGTCTTTTGTTGGCTATTTGTGGAATAATAATGGCCACTCGAGGCACTGTAGTGGCACAAGTCTGGCTAAATCTGGCATAAAGAGTGCCTTGGCATACTTTAGGCATCTTTAGTATAAAGGCCACAGCGGCATTAGAGGACCATGCTAAGCATAATATAGGCATCTAATGCATAATCAAACAAGTTATTTACCTTCGATAACACCTTATCTGGTAGAAACTCTATCTAGCCACAGATTCCTTGCCTTAGAAATATCCCCAGGCGTGTGCGGTTAGAAGTCTCTATCCGATGAAGGCATTAGAAGATTAGAGAGTCTGGAATCGATAGATTTCTCCTCACTGTATTTCTCCTCATATTAAATAAAATATGAATCTGAAGCGGATTGTGTCAATTTCCTGAGATATTAAACTTCAGGTTTTGACCATCAAGGAAAAAGAAGGGTTGAAAGGATACCTAACAATGGAGGAGATTAGCATGGGGGCGCGAGCGCTGCAGTCCGGGAAAACAGCGGGACCAAATGGCCTGCCACTAGAACTGTTTAAAGGCTTGTTGGACAAAATGGGCCGCATCTTCTTACTATGTTTCAGGAAGCCAGCCAAATGGGAGTTTTACCAGTAGATCAGCCCAGTGCGCTGATCACTGTGATACCCAAAAAAGGGAAAACTTCAACAAGGTTCGCTCCTGAATTTTGAGGTGAAGGTTCTGGCGAAGGTGCTCGTTTTGCGCCTGAGAATGGTGATCCACTCCCTAGTAAACCCAGGTCAACGTGGTTTTATGCCACATAGAGATACTAGGCTCAACTTCAGTAGATTGTTTGGGGTGCTACATGTTACTGGATGAATGAATGAATGAATGAAAAAAATATTTAATAAAGCGCACTGCGGCCAAGCGGCTTCCTGGCGCTGGGGACCTGATCAGAACTCACAGAGAACATCCCGAGGGACTAGGAAGGGAACGCCTGAGAGAAAAGAAAAGTTTTGAGGGCCTTGCGGAAGTGAGAGTAGATAGGAATAGAGCGAATGGAAAGGGAGAGACTATTCCAGAACTGAGGGGCCAGGACTGAGAACCGCGTGCCCCCCGTTCTGGATTTACGAAAACGGGGGATGTGCAAGAGAGACAAGGAGGAGGAGCGAAGAGTACGACAAGGGGCATAAGAAGAAATAAGAGAGGTAATGAAAAGAGGAGCGGAACGGGAGTGAGCCTGAAAGGCTAGACAGGCCATTTTAAAAAAAGATCTGAAGCGGACAGGAAGCCAGTGAAGGGTCTTGAGCGCGGGTGTGATGTGAGAAGATTTAGAGAGGGAAAGGATGAGACGAGCAGCTTGATTTTGAATGGCCTGGAGTCTGCGGGATTCGGAGGCGGGAATGCCCACATACAGGCCATTCCCATAGTCGAGGCGGGAGGATCAGACCGCTCGCCGCTCTTGGCACACCTCTTGCTAGACACCAGAATGGCTTTTGATAGCGTAGAATGGAACTACATGTGGGCGGTAATGGCACGTTTGGGGATAGGACCGAAGTTCATTAGATGGGTAAAATTGTTGTATGAACAACGGCTGGCGAGAGTAAGGGTCAACACTTCAATAACCTAGGAGTTCGCCTTGCAGAAGGGGTGGAGACAGGGTTGCCCCCTGTTTCCGATTCTGTTCGCCATGGCACTTGAGCCGGTGCTGGACTGGGTCAGGCAGAATCCACTGATATGGGGCATTCCAGTGGGTGAAGAATGGGAGGAGTGCATCTCCCTCTATGCAGATGACATTCTTTTATATGTCCAGCATCATAGACAATCCATAGATAGAATTCTACGAATTTTCTGCATATTCTGAGATTATTCAGGCTACCGTAATAATTGGGAGAAGTCAATGCTGTATCCTCTGGCGGGCGGACCTCCTAACTTGACATCAAGGTGTAGGGTCCCATTGGAACTGGAAGGGTTTAAATACTTGGGGATGTATATAACAAGAGACCATGGGAGGTTTTATGAAAGGAATCTGGCGCCCCAATTGGATAGATTTAAGAGAGACACCCATCGCTGGAGATCGTTGCCCTTGACTATTCCAGGCCGCGCGGCCTTATTTAAAATGATGACATTGCATGGTTTACTTTATGTTCTACAGAATGCCCCATATCCGATTCCCACATCGTTCTTCAAAATGATTGAGACCGAGTTGCGCTCTATCCTATGGAATGGAGGAGAAGCACATATTGCCATGCATAAACTGCCTAGAGGTATTTATGATGGGGGACTGGTGGTCCCTGATGTATTATTGGGCCACCCAATTGGTGATGGTGAACAACTGGGTGTTTGGAGACAGGTTGGAACCAGCCTGTAGGGTGGATAGGGCACAAATGGGAGCCAGGGGCTATACCTACCTAATTTATGATAGAAGAGCGAGCCGAGGGCTGCCGGCACATACACAAAGAGTAATCAAATCCTCGTGGGCGGCAACAAAATACCTGGGCTGGGGAGGTAGGCTTACAGAAGTGACTCCCCTGTGGGCCAGTGACCAGTTGGGGCAGGGTGGGAAGACTGAAGGGCTTTGGGAAGTGGGAGCTGCTAGGCCTAGAAAAAATTGGGGATGTCTGGAGGAATCAACCCTTTGTGAAGTTTGAGACCCCTCAACAGGAGCATGAACTGGGTCTGGGGGAATAGCTGCGATACTTGGAGCTGGGCCATTCCATTCGGGGTCATATTTGTGAAGGCGAAGTCCTGCCGGCGGCCTCCCTGCTGGAGGATAGACTCCTGACCAACCCTTTGGAGGGGAAGGCAATTTCAGTAAAATATAAAAAACTGGTTAACAATACACCAGACCAATTGGGTCCATTGAAGACGAAGTGGGAGGGAGAACTTGGCCCGATAGAAGATAGAGAATGGATAGAGGCCTTGCACGGACCAAGGGAGGTGGCGAAAAGCGCCTGTTTTCGCCTAATTCAGTTGAAAGTCTTCCACTGTATTTATTGCTCGAGGAGATTATTACACAGGATGGGGAGGGTGAATTAGTCAAAGTGTCACAGGGGATGAGGCTAGGAGGGAATGTTGTATACCATCTCATATGGAAATGCACAGTGATGCAGACATATTGGGGGAAAATTGGAAGAATTATGGCTCAGCTGACAGGATCCGGGGTCCCACTGGAACCAAAATGGTTTCTACTGATGTTTCCGGGGGAGGAAGCATGGCCCAGACACATTAGGATGTGGCTGGCGGCCGTGGTGGCGAAACGTAATATAGCCAGGGTTTGGGGAGCACAAGCCTTACCAAAGGTAGGCGACTGGGTGAAGGATCTAGATTGGTGTTTACTGGCAGAACGTACGATCTACCAAAGTAGAGGCTGCCCAAAGAAACGGGAAAGTATTTGGGGACAATGGCAAATATACTGATGGTTATGACTGTGGTATTAAATATATGATGTGGGTCACCCTTTAAAGATATTATATCCTCTCCGATCACAATAGACAACCTCAAACACACTGGTTGGATTATATGTACACTGATGGTATCAATGATGTACTGCTGTTGTGTTGTTTGTAATAAAAAGAGGTTTAAAAAAAAATAATATATATATATATATATATATATATATATATATATATATATATATATATATATATATATATATATATATAAAAAACAAACCACACTTCCTCGATTTTTTTAAAGAAGTCGACCACACACGGATTCAACTCTCCAACAGCCCCTTTATTTGGCTCACAGCATGACGCGTTTCGCTTGAATAGCTTCATCAGATGCCCGCCAAACATCAGGTAAGTACCACACCCACATTGAAATAGTTCACATGCCCGCTTCGATTGGTTGAGGCATTGATGACAGGCAGTGAGGGGGATGTCTCAAGCCCGGAGTACCGAGCCTGTGTGGAGCGGACCTTCAACGTTAGTACTGCCCCAGTGGGCGGTGTCCGCTGTCCCCTCATGCCCACCTTGATGTTTACTGGGGGTGGAGGGCTGCTGATAGGAATCCTCATCTCACCGCATTACTTCTGTGTTGTGCCCAGGCCAGCGCTTCACTAAGCGAGGACCTCCCGCAAAGTTGCAGTCCCAAACAGTGCTGGATAAGCAGATTTCAAAAGCGCGGTGGTTTGGCGTTTTCCAAAATGTTTTTAGTTACCAAACTTTGCCACAATCCGCCGAACAACTTTAGAGATGGGTGCTCGTAGGTGCTGTGACCACACCGAAATACCAAACCACACTTCCTCGATTTTTTAAGGAAGTCGAGCACACACAGATTCAACTCTCCAACATCCCCTTTATTTGGCTCACAGCATGACGCGTTTCGCTTGAATAGCTTCATCAGATGCCCGCCAAACATCAGGTAAGTACCACACCCACATTGAAATAGTCACATGCCCGCTTCGATTGGTTGAGGCATTGATGACAAGCAGTGAGGTGGATGTCTCAAGCCCAGAGTACCGAGCCTGTGTGGAGTGGACCTTCAACGTTAGTACTGCCCCAGTGGGCGGTGTCTGCTGTCCCTTCACGCCCACCTTGATGTTTACTGGGGGTGGAGGGCTGCTGATAGGAATCCTCATTTCACCGCATTACTTCTGTGTTGTCCCAGGCCAGCGCTCCAGTAAGCGAGGACCTCCCGCAAAGTTGCAGTCCCAAACAGTGCTGGATAAGCAGATTTCAAAAGCGCGGTGGTTCGGCGTTTTCCAAAATGTTTTTAGAGTTCCCAAACTTTGCCACAATCCGCCAAACAACTTTAGAGATGGGTGCTCGTAGGTGCTGTGACCGCACTGAAATACCAAACCACACTTCCTCGATTTTTTAAGGATGTCGAGCACACACGGATTCAACTCTCCAACAGCCCCTTTATTTGGCTCACAGCATGACGCGTTTCGCTTGAATAGCTTCATCAGAGGCCCGCCAAACATCAGGTAAGTACCACGCCCACATTGAAATAGTCACATGCCCGCTTCGATCGCTTGAGGCATTGATGACAGGCAGTGAGGGGGATGTCTCAAGCCCGGAGTACCGAGCCTGAGTGGAGCGGACCTTCAACGTTAGTACTGCCCCAGTGGGCGGTGTCCGCTGTCCCCTCACGCCCACCTTGATGTTTGATATATATATTTATATATATATATGAATATGGTAGCACCCAAAAACCCAAATTAAATATCTTACACAATATAATTTGTAATATCCCATACACTAAGGGGTTTATCCTCAGTAATGGTTCTCTCTGTGGAGGGGAAAAGAAGGCTGTCATAATATGTCCTTCCCCATCCATGACCAGCCCCGTGGCACCTCCATCTTCAATGCCTTCTAAGACTCTACTACACATACCAGAGGAAGAAAAAGAAAAGTTTGTAGGATACATCCGCCTCCCTCCATGACCTTTCTGAGACTAAATAGGTAGTTTGCTTTTAAACACGCTTTTAAACACAGCAGCTCCCAAAAATGGTTGGTGCTGGTTAGCCTATAGGAGTTAGACAATCCTCAAGTCCCTCAGAAATCTTTACAGTCAGTGTTAATATATTCCGGCAGTATGACAGATATATAATTACTATGGTACAGACCAGGGCAGTCAATGTACAAGCATACATTGGAAGAGCCATATGAAATAATGCAGGTTATGCAGTATCTGCAACTGGACTCAAGTTAATGGTGGTGGACTTGTGTGTGTTGGGCTTGTTGCCTAATCTTATAATTTCGGGCTACATATTACAGGCTGCTATGATTTCAGTTCCAGAACCAAGAGTCTATCTTTAACAGCCAACACTGTGGTTATCCCCGGAATTATGAAGGCCCACCATTATCTGGTGAACTCTTCAATAAAAAGGCCACCTTTTGCTTTTGGCCTCCCTAGCATCTGATAGTTATGTCTGGCTCACAGTGAGCAGTTCAAGAATGTGATGATGACTGATGGGCACGTGAGACAGAACATGTCTATGTTGAGCAATATAGTACAAGCAAAAAATGTATAAAAATTACAAGCTGATATTTGGTCGCCCAACTTTTATTCACTAAAAATTAAAGTTGGTGCCTAGGGTCAAAATACCCTGTTTATAAACAGTGTGAGCTTTTATTTGGGGAGTGACTGCTTTATTGACCATAATAAAAATATGGCAATTGGGAGAAAAATATGTCTACTTTCAGAAACTATAAAGCTAGTATTTGAAGAGAACAAATTTACTCAGCAACTACTACAAGGTCTGATTGGAGGCCAAAATATGCGTATTTTAGAAAAATGTTATGCTGATATCAGACATAATAAGGCTAGTGTTTCTACAACATATACAAAGTTGAAGTTTGAGTAATGATTCTTATCGTTCATAATGAACAAATTACTTACATTCGGTAACGATATATCTATTCGAAACATTGGTTAGTTATAGATTCCTTATCTTAGAATTACCCCCAGGCGTCAGACTGGATCCGAAAAGTTTTTTCATCAGCAATACCTCTGCGCGTCGAAAGGTGGCGTCGGTCGGCTCCGCTTCCGTCGTCGTGGTTGCCGGGATGACGTCACGGGAGCTACTTAGACGCCACCCTCACGCGCTGACGTCAGTTCTGTACACGACTTTCGCTGCCAGAAACACAGAGCCATTTAAGACACTGACCACTCGTGCACAAAACTGGGGCCCTGAAAGGATAGCCTTAACCCTAGAAATCAGTTCGCAGAACGGGGAGGATGGGTGGGGCGATAAGGAATCTATAACTAACCTATGTTTCTTACAGATATATCGTTACCAAAGGTAAGTAACTTGTTCATCTGAAAGAAACATGTTAGTTATAGATTCCTTACCTTAGAATAGATACCCCAGCAATACCAACACCGGAGGTGGGTCTGCGAACCAAGATCACACTAGAAAGTCCTGGAGAACAGAACGGCCAAAAAAGCCGTCTCTCCGGACTTGACTGTCAAGGCAGTAGTGTTTTGTAAATGTGTGCAACGAAGCCCACATAGCAGCCTGACAGATGTCATTCAGAGGAACGCCTCGTCCCAAAGCAGTAGTTGCTACCGTTGCCATGGTGGAATGGGTGCGCAGCCCCAATGGAGGCTCTTCTTCGCCAGAGAATAGCAGGCTTTGATACACAAACGACCCATCGGGGGATAGCCCGCTTTTGTACGGCCGGACCTTTCTTGGCACCCACGTAGCCAACAAAGAGCTGGTCATCCACCCGGAACTGTTTGGTGTGATCCAGATAAAAGGAAAGCGCACATTTTGGGTCCAGACGGTGGAGCCTCTCTTCCTCTTTCGAAGGATGCGGAGGCGAAAATAGTGATGGTCTGCCCGATGTGAAAGGCAGGGACAACCTTGGGTAGGAAGGATGGACGAGTCCTGAGAACCACCTTGTCCGGATGGACAGACAGGAAAGGAGGCTTGGATGAAAGAGCCTGGAGCTCACTCACTCTTCTGGCAGATGTGATGGCTACCAGGAATGCAGTTTGAAGCGTCAGAAGCTTCAAAGGACAGTTGTGAAGCGGCTCAAAGGGAGCGCACATTAAACAGGTTAAAACTGGATTCAAGTCCCACTGAGGAATAACGAAGGGAATCGGAGGAAAGAGATGAGTTATGCCTTTCAAGAAACAATTAACAACCGGTGACTCGAAAAGAGAAAGCTGATCTGGAAACCGAAGGAAGGCAGAGATGGCCGAGAGATAGCCCTTGATAGCGCCCAGAGCAGAGCCCTGCTGGGCCAAAAAAAGAGGAACAAGAGTACCTCTGAAAGAGGGTCAGAGAGGGGATCCACAGCCTTTGCTGTGCACCATGCCACAAATTTGTTCCACCGGCAGGCGTATACCATCTTAGTGGAAGGAGGCCTGGCTGCCAAGATTACATCACAAACTTCGGGAGGCAGGTCAAAAGACGTCAACTGCCGCCGCTCAATCTGCACGCAAGGAGGTGGAGGCTGGACAGGTTAGGATGGAGAACCGTCCACTGTTGCTGCGACAGAAAATCCTCCCGAATAGGGAGATGGGTCGGAGGATCGATGGCCATATTGAGCAGCTCGGGATACCAGACTCTTCGTGCCCAATCCGAAGCCACAAGGATGACTTGGGCCCGGTCGCGCCTGATCTTCTTCAGCACTCTGGGCAGAAGTGGTATAGGCGGAAAGGCGTACAACAGACCGCAACTCCACTTGCGACGAAAAGCGTCGCCTAGCGAGTGCCGCCTTGGAAATTCCAACGCACAGAATTGCTGACACTGCGCGTTCTCTTCAGTGGCGAATAGATCTAACCAAGGCTCTCACCACTGTTGAAGGAGACCTTGCACCACCTCCAAGTGATGACGCCATTCGTGATCTATCATGTACCTGAGTTCGTCTGCCCTGGCATTCAGTGAACCTGCCAGGTGTTGAACCACCAGGGATATGCCCTGATGTTCCAGAGGCGGAGGGCTTCCTGACATAGGGTCCACGACCCCACCGCGCCCTGTCTAATGCAGTACCACATGGCAGTGGTGTTGTCCGTGAACACCTGCACTACTTTTCCCCGGACAGAGGGAAGGAATGCCATGAGTGCAAGACTGATTGCCCGGAGCGCCAGAAGGTTGATATGGACCCCGACGGAGGCCAGAGGTCTCTGATCTCTGCCTCTCCCTTGTGGCCGCCCCATCCCAGAAGGGAAGTGTCCGTCACCACTGCGTGCTCTGGTTGCGGAAGGGAGAGGGATCTGCCACCGACCCAATCCTGGTTCGTGAGCCACCACTGCAATTGTCATGCAGTGCCCTCCGAGATCTGGACGCAATCGGACAGATTCCCCTGATGCTGCGCCCACTGGAACTTCAGGTCCCACTGCAGAGCCCGCCTAAGCCACCTGTCATAATCGACCAGCAGGATGCAGGAGGCCATGAGGCCCAGCAGCCTCAGGGTCATCCTGACCGAAACCCGGGATGGAGACTGAAAGATCGGAATCATAGCCTGAATATCCCGGACTCGCTATTCGGGAGGATAGACCCGAAACCGCGTCGTGTTTTGAACTGCTCCAATGAAGAGGAGCTTCTGAGAAGGAATCAAGTGTGACTTCGGCACATTGATGGAGAACCCCAGCGAATGCAGGAGGTCGGCCGTAGTGTGGAGATGGGAGACAACTGCCTGGGGTGAGCCCGCCTGCAGCAGCCAGTCGTCGAGATAGGGGAAGACTGAAACTCGCGATCTACGCAGATGCGCTGCGACCACCGCCATCACTTTCGTGAACACCCGAGGGGCACTGGTAAGGCCAAAGGGGAGCACGGTAAACTGAAAGTGCTTGTGGCTTACCGTGAACCACAGGTAACGCCGGTGGGCCGGTAGAACGGGGATGTGAAAATAAGCATCCTGAAAGTCCAGCGCTACCATCAAGTCCTCTGGGTCGAGGGCAGACAAGACCTGAGCGAGCGTCAACATCTTGAACTTCTCCTTCTGGAGGAAGCGGTTGACTTTCCTGAGATCCAAGATAGGACGCGGGCCCTTGTCCTTCTTGGGTACCAAAAAGTAGTGGGAGTAACAACCACAACCTACTTCTGGGACAGGAACGCGCTCAATGGCTCCCTTGGCCAAGAAAGCCGTAACTTCCTGTTGGAGAAGGCTGAGGTGATCCTCCGACATGCAGTGGTATCGATGTGGCATGGCTGGAGGGGTAGCCTCGAAGGGGAGGGAGTAGCCCCTTCAGACTATCTGCAAAACCCACCTGTCCGGCCTGATGGTGTGCCAGTGGGGGAGGTGATGGTGGATTGGCCCGCCCGCTGGCCCCCTGAACCACGGTGGTGGTTCCCACGTCCCCGGCCGCGCAAAGATTGAGAAACTTGCTGATGCCAGTGACTGGGTGGGACGTAGTGGGACACCCCTTTCATAGTCACGAAAGGGGTGAAAAGCAGACTGCGCAGGGCGGCTGGAGAGGCCCCAGGACTTGGCCGTAGCCCGTGAGTCCTTGAAACGCTCTAGAGCGTTGTCCGCTTTGTCGCCAAAAAGTCGACGGCCATCAAAAGGCATGTCCATGTGGGTATTCTGGACATCCCCCGAAAAGCCAGTCGATCTCATCCAGGCGTAACGACGACGGGCTACTGTCGTGGAAATCGTCCTGCCCAGAGTGTCGGCAGTATCCAGCCCACATCGGATGGTAAACTTTGCCGCATCCCTCCCGGCGGCAACAGCCTGGGAAAGCACTATCCGGGCCTCCTCCGGACACTGCGCAGCACCTGCGCCACCGTATCCCAAACAGAGTGGGAATAATAGTCCAATAGACATGCGTTGTTTACCGACCGCAGTCCCAAGCTGGCGGAAGAGAAAATCTTCTTTCCAAGATGATCCAGCTTCTTGGATTCCCTTTCCGGTGGAGCGGTAGGGAAGATGCTCTTGGAAGTGGAGGCTTGGACCACCAAGCTCTTTGAGGTGTGGTGTTGGGAGAGGAAAGTGGGGTCACCCGGAGCCGGGCGGTGGCATCGGGCAATCATCCTATCCACAGGAGCCCCCATGTTGGGCCTGGACCGGGTACCCAAAAGGACATTGGTAAGGGCCTCATTAAACAGCAGCAGGGGCTCCGAAGAGTTTGCAGCCGGCTGAAGCACCTCTGTCAGGAGGTTAGTCCTGACCGCCACCGTAGGAAGCTCGAGGATGAGAGCTTCAGCCACCCTACACAACACCACTGCGTATGGCGCTCTCTCCCCTGAAGCCACGGTAGGGGGAGACAACATGCCAAGGTCAGGGGAGGTGTCTGGACTACTGGCATCCCCCAGTTCCTCTCTCCAGTCCTGCTCAGAGTCTAGCTGATCAGTTAGAGGGTCACCTGACCCCTCCCAGTCCTCCTCCTCATCCTCTGGGTACCAATCTGGCCGAAAAGGGACCCCAGGAGTGAACAGGGGCACAAAAATCCGACTCCGGGTACACATCAGGATGGAGGTCGGGGTCGACGCCGGCCGGGTACACGACTGGCGTCGGCTGCGGTGCAGGAGGAAGCGGCGCCAGTGGAGGAGTTATAAGGTCAACCGGCGCCGATCCGGATCCATGCCTGGATCCAAGGGGGGCCTGTGGCGCCGGGGCCGGAGCCATCAGCGGAGAAGGCCTAGGTCCTCCTACCGAGTCCGCGGGGCCCGACGGCACGTCAGCAGGTTCGGGCTGTACAAAGATGGTGTGCATCGCCACATAAAATTTACGAAGCTGGGCAGGAGTCGCCCCGGGTCCCGGGAAGGGAGGGAAGCCCGGAGTCGACTTTTTGGGCTCTGCGCGCGGAGCACCAACCGCATCCCTTGTCACGTCAGCCGACCGACGGGGAGAAATCGCAGAGCGACAATGCTTCTTCGACTTCTTCTTGTGCTTTGACTTACCCGACCCGAGTGCGAAGACTTTGATGATTTGGAAGAGTGATGATGGCTCCGCGACCAGTCCCTCCATCTCCCTCGCGACCAGGACCTCGAATGGCATGGAGCCGACTGCCGGCACTCAAGAAGCTTTCGGGACCGCTCCAGCAAAGCCTTCAGAGCCATGGACTGGCAGCCAGAGCACAACCTCGGGTTGTGGTCGCGCTCCAGGCAAAGGAGGCACACGCGGTGCGGATCCCTAACCAACATCAGTTGGCTACAGGAACTGCATGTCTTGAAGCCGGGCATCCCTATGTGCACCAGGAGTCGTACACTCAAAAAAGATGTCGACAAAAGTCACTCAAAAAGTTCAGTCAAAAAGTGACTGGAGGTACCGCTCTCCCCGGATCTGCACTGGCTGGCGCGGAAAAAGAAAGAACTGACGTCAGCGCGAGAGGGCGGCGTCTAAGTAGCTGCCGCGACGTCATCCCGACAACCACAATGCCAACAATGGACGCGGAGCTGACCGGCGCCACCTTTCGACGCGCAGAGGTACTGCTGACAAAAAACTTTCTGGATCCAGTCTGATGCCTGGGAGTAATTCTAAGGTAAGGAATCTATAACTAACATGTTTCATTCGGATACTTGACATTATTTAGCTCTACGACTGCTCTCAAATTTAAGGCTGAATTGTAGCTCTAGTATCTAAGTCGCTGTGATCTAGTAAACCTGAGGCATAGCTCTACGGTCTTTGGTCTGAGACTGTGAGATATGTGTGACTGTTCATTTTCCCTATAATATAGAAATACGTTGCCACACGGTTAATTCGCATCATGCTACCTTAGCCACTTTTACAGTGGCCGTGCTTGGGTTTGAGCATCCGTAATTTTGGCCGTGCTTGGGTTTGAGCATCCGTAATTTTAAGTCCAATACCTTCCACTGTGCTGCCGATCTGTGAATAAACAACTAGCGCTCCTCAACCTTCAAAGAGTGCATGCCTTTATTTTCACGGACTCCTATATGAAGTGCTGGACTTAGATATAATATAAATATATTTTATACCCTAAAATATATAACTTAAAAATATATAACTTAAAAAATAAAATAAATATAAAACAAAATAAAATACCAAACATCATATGTAAACAAATACAATTCTCAAATAAACATATATAATAATAATACTAATACTAATTACAAATTATTAAAAATAGCCTATTCAAACATTATCGAAAATACAAATATACAATACAATTCGTACAATAAAATTAAAAATACTAATCAAACATTAAAATAAAAAATAACAGCACTAAAATAACTCAACATTAAATCACTAAATATATTTCAAAGATTAAAACAAATACTAATAACAATTCAAATTAAAAATAATTACACAACAAAGGAATAATATGAACATTATGCTACAAACATTTATAATAAATAAATATATCTTTGATACAAGCAAAATTACAATTCTAGCTTCAAAGTAATAAAAAATAAACACATACATATCAAAAACCATACCAGTATAACTCTATTTAAAAAAATCTAATTAAACTATATAAAATAAAAAACGTAAACAATGATAAAGTATTTATTAAAACATCTTTCTACCCAACTCCCCTACAAACTCAACAACCTGTTATTAAATAAAGAAAATGAAAATAAAAAAAAGATATAACGAGAATGAAAATGAAATAAACTCTACAAAAACGATATTAAACACTTAAATAAACAATATTCTTACCTGTCATATTTTGTCTCACAATATTCTTGATATTATGACATTCTTTACACAATATTTGTGTCCAACAATACAGTTGCAATGAGAATAAGATTGTGATCCATTTGAGCTCATGTCCAAGTAGATTTTTATTCATTAAATGAAAGGTAGAAGCGAAAAAATAAACGTCATGAAAGATGTCAGGAGCTCATGCCAAACTGCATAATATATGTATACATCATTTGAATTACCTATAAAAATGTATGACGTTTCAACATTTTTTTAGAAATATTGTATAGAAAAATGCACCGTTCAGTCCCAGAGTTTTTTTGGCAAGAGAAGGCATCCTCATTTCCCCTTTGGAGGGTCACACTTGCTTGGTGCACAACTGAAGTAAACAAGCATTGAAAATGCAATCGGTCTTGCATTTGTTTGAGTTAGTGCTGTTGGCATTGTAAGTAGCAATGTCTTTTAGCTATGTGTTATGGTATGTATGTGGTGTGTAGTGGAATTATGTGTGTTGGACTGGATTAGTTAGTAGTGTAATTGTGTGGCATGAGATTGTGTGGTGTCGCGTGGATTGGATTTGTGTAGTGGAATTATGAAGTATGGTGTGTTGTGGAATTATATGGATAGTAAATATGTGGTATTGAGTGTGCTGGAATTATGTGGAGTGGGATTATGTGCTATGGAGTGTAATTATGTGGAGTGGTATGTAGTGGAGTTTAATTATATGGTGTGCTGTTGAATTTTGTGGCACGATGTGGAATTGTGTGGTGTGGATTAGATATATGTGGTGTGTTGTGTAATTGTTGTAATAGTTGTGGAGTGTTATGTAGTGGAGTTTAATTTGGTGGTGTGCTGTTGAATTTTATGGTATGCTGTTGAATTATGTGTTGTAAATTGAATATATGTGGTGTGTAGTGGAATTGTGTTGTCGGTAGAATAATGCTGTGTGTTTTTTTTTATTATGTGCTGTGGAATGGATTTGTGTGGAGTTGAATAGTGTGGCATGGAACAGTGTGGCTTAGAATAATATTATGTTTAGTGGAATTATGTGGCATGGTGTGGATTGTTTTATATGGATTGTTATGTGGTATAGAGTGGATTTATGTGGGGTATATTTATGTGATATTGAGTAGTGTGTAATTAGGTGGAGTTGAATTAGGTGGAGTTGAATTATGTGGTGTTTAGTGGTATTATGTGGATTGTAATTACGTTGCATGGTATGGATTAGCATTGTATTGAGTGGTGTTGCGTGGAGTGGCGCTAGGTAGATTAGAGTGGTGTGGTGTTGAGTGGAGTGGCATAAAGTGGAGTGCAGTTGTGTAGCATTGTGTGGAGTGCAGTTGGTTGGAGTGGTGTTGCATAGAGTAGAATGGCATTGTGTGGAGAGGAGTGGGGTTGCAGAAGGGGTGTTGTGTAGAATGGAGTGGTATTGCAAGAGGTGGCATTGCGTTGGTTGCGCTGCATTGATTGATTCTGCGTGGAGTGCAGTTGCTTAGAGTGCAGTTGTGTAGAATGGGGCAGAATTGAGTAAAGTGGAGTGCAATTGCATGGAGTGGCGTTGTGTGGAGTGGCGTAGAGTGAAGTGGCATATAGTAGAGTGGTGTTGCATGGATAGGCATTGTATTGAGTGGTGTTGAGCGTAGTGCCATTGCGTAGAGCTGAGTGGCATGGAGTGGTGTAGAGTGCAGTGCAGTTGTGTAGAGTGAAGGGCAGTTGCGTGTGGTGAAGTAGAGTGGTGTGGAGTAAAGCAGAGTGGTGTTGAGTAAAGCAGAGTGGAGTAAAGCTGAGCTGAGTGGGGTAAAGCAGAGTGGCATGGAGTGGAGTAAAGCAGAGCAGCATGGATTAAAGCAGAGTGCCGTGGAGGGGAGTAAGCAAAATGGCATAGAGTGGATTAAAGCAGAGTGGGGTGGAGTAAAACAGAGTGGATTAACGTGGAGTTAATCAGAGTGGAGTGGAGTGGAGTAAAATGGCATGGAGTGAAGTAAAGCAGAGTGAAGAGGAATAAAGCAGAGTGACGTGGAGTGGGGTAAAGCAGAGTGACATCGAATAAAGCAGAGCAGCATGGAGTTAAGCAGAGTGGAGTGGAATGGAGTAAGGTAGAGTGGAATAGAGTAAAGCAGAGTGGAATGGAGCAAAGCATATTAGTGTGGAGCAAAGCAGAGTGTCCGGGAGCAAAGCAGAGTGGCATGGAATGGAGTAAAGCAGAGTGGTGTGGAATGGAGTAAAGCAGAGCGGAGTGGAGCAAAGCAGAGTGGCGTGGAGTAAAGCGGAGTGGAGTAGAGTGGAGTAAAGCAGAGTTGAGTGGAGTAAAGCAAAGCAGAGTAGAGTTAAGTGAAGCAGAGAGGTGTTGAGAGGAGTATAAAGCAGTGTGGAGTAAAGTAGAATGGCGTTGAGGAGTAGAGTAAAGTAGAGTGGTGTGGAGTAAAGCATAGTGGCACTGAGTAGAGTGCAGTAAAGCAGATCGGAGTAAAGCTGAGTGGTGTTGAGTGGTGTTGAGTGGTGTGGAATAAAGCAGAGTGGCGTTGAGTGGAGTAATGCAGAGTGGAGTGGAGTAATGCAGAGTGGCATGGAGTAAAGCAGAGTGGCGTTGAGTGGAGTGGCGTGGAGTAAATCGGAGTGAAGTAAAGTAGAATGGAGTGAAGTAAAGTAGAATGGCGTGGAGTAAAGCAGAGAGGCGTGGAGTAAAGTAGAGTGGTGCGTTAACACGCACTTTGTACTAATTGTTCTTGCTTATGAGAAGCAAGGCTGGCAGTAACTGCGCCTCTTTTACTGCCAGCCTTGCTTCTGGTAAGCAAGGACTACTAGTACAAAGTGTGTGTTTACGCAGCACTTGCAGGTTTTCAAAACAAAAATGAATGGCATTGTTATCTACAATGCCAATAGCTCAAACTATCGCAAATGCGAGACCTATTTCATTGCAAATGCTTTCTGGCTTTGCTAGCCGCATATGCGGTGTAATTTAATTAGTAAATTAGCGCCCTCTCGCTCGTTGAACATTTTTTGCTTTTCAATTTAAATTGTGCAAGGTGGCTCCTGCACCTTAACACACCCATTAACAATTTCAGCACAGATCATACTCCAAGGGCCGCAGATACATCCTCAAATTCTTGGCTACATCCTTTGGCCAACCACAGCATCGGCCATTGTAGATGCTCGGTGTCATAATGCAAGTCACGTGATAGGAAATACTGACAAGAAATATGTGACATAGGAAATATGTTTGATGGAGCTCTACTTCAGCCCTCGTTACTGAAGGCCTGGTGACCTCTGAGTCCCTACGTCAATACCTGTGCAGTAGGGACATCATGCAAAGAATGTCGAGCTGAAAATGTCTTTTTTTCAACTGTATTAACCCCAAAATGCGCATAGTGGTGATTTAAATAACACGCAGAGGTAAAGCTAGGCCTATTGTCTGCAGCATTCTTTGTTGTACTGGTGGCCATATGGAGTCAACTATCTAATCAGATTAACACTTTTAATTTCCACTTGGTGCAGTGTATGTAACATTATTTGTAAACAGGATAAAATGTAGTATTTAAGTACACAAGGCATGATAATTATAGAGTGCAATTATTTGCACGCCACAATATCGCAAGCTACTTTATGTTGAGAATCATATATATTTGCGTTTTCCATAGGAAGGATGACGTTTCAAAATGTATTTCCATCGTCCTATGAATGCATCTTGACTTAAAATAGGAAACTTCATTTGATCATTGCTGCCGTGATTTGGATTTAGATATTTCAGTGGATTATAGGTTAACAGTGCCGTGGAAAAAAACACGGGTGCCTGGTGAAAGGGCTGAAAGAGCCCGAGTCTGTTAGTCATTCCTTCTTAATGCATCTACGCGGAAAAACACATTTTAGTAACGTGTTCAATAATATTTATGCAGTTCCTTTACTGATGAATGCATTTCCGTGTGGATATCCTGAATTAAAGTGCTTGTTTATCAGTGCCATGCTTCTAACAATGTCATGCAGAAAGGGTGCTTGTTCCAAGGAGATAAGATAAGCAGGTTTGGAGATTGCCAACAATGACAAGTGGTTGTGGATGGTTAATCACACCCCTCCCTTTTGACTTAGGTATATTATCTTGGGTATAATGTCTCAAACTAAAAGATGCCCCGGATCGCTTTGAGCAGACAAAAAGATACATACAGAATGTGATGTGCCTGGTTGTTGAGTATTGCTTTAGAAAGTGTGCTGCTGTTGTTGGTGAAAGCCTCTCTGAAACAATGCGCACAACGGTAAACGTTTGTTTAACATTTTTTATCTAGAGCAGGGGACTGGAACTCTTCCCATCCTTAACACTGCAAAGTCATGAAATTGATTTGCTCTGAAAGCGCTTGAATTGGGTGAGCGCGCAGCCATAAATACGTGTGTGTTTGAGAACAGAGCAGTGATCTAAATGCCCAATAGTTACTGTCTTCTGTTGGACTGATCGTCGGCATCCTCTGAAAGCCACTGATTCACGACCCCTGTGCCATAACACTTCCAGATTGACTGCGAAGGAGCACGCACTTGAAATATATTGAAAAACAAGCATTGGCATAGCCAATTGGTCTCGCATTTGGGGCCTTATAGGTATTTAGTTATGCAACACAATATCCTTCGTGCAACAACATCAACTGTTGCATGGCTAAACATTTATAAGGTCCCAAAGGCGAGACCTATTGGCTAAGCCAATGCTTGTTTAAATCTTATTGAAGTGTATGGCCACATTAGAATTTACTGAAACAAGATTTGCCTTCCAGGTGGATTGGCCCCATATGTTATTTCCATCCTCAAATATCTTTGAAATCTATTCAACGGACCAGATTACACCATACAGCCCAGTAGCAACAATATGTAAATATGTGCAAGAATTGAAACAATTTGAATATAACCAGCAACACTCACTATTTTAATGAGATGTATGAAGTTGATAGCGAGCATGTGGAGCTGCAAGAGCCACGTCACTGGCGATGCTGCTGTCACCTTCTCCCTGTGTAAGCTTGAATAGGACTGTGGGGGGCAGCAGCAGCGAGCGCTGCAGGAGCCGCAAGCATGTGAAGCTGCGCCGCTGGTGATGCTGCTATTGCCCCCTGTATAAGCTTTGAAGGGTGTGCGCGGGGCAGGAGTCTGTGGGGGCGGCAGCAGCGAGAGCTCCCGCAGCCTTTACTCAACGCCAGAGGTTCCACGGGTCTGCGGGAAGGCAGCAGCAGTGAGCGCCGGATACCACTGGTGCTGCTGACCTCCCCTGAACTAGATTGAACAGGACTGCGGGGGTGATGCAGAGCACTGCACTGCAGGAGCCACCGGCAGTCTACTCACCGCCACTGCTGGATGCTTCAACGGGTCTGCAGGAGGGTGTCAGCGAGCAGCAGCGATGCTCCAACTCCAATCACTGCTCGCTGCCCCACCACAGGAGACTCCTCCTCTTTCGCAGGAACAGGTAATGCATCAGTAGCATGCACAGTACCATCCTTCATGATGCCTAGACCGCATTGCCTAGACCACATTGTGTGACACACCTACAGACGGCAGACGACACACTAACGTGTCGCAACACCCCATTTGGAAAGCACTGATCTAACAGATGTCTAACAGATGTCTAACAGTTACAAGTATGTTTCAGGGCGTGCTGATCCTGGTACGGGTAGGGAGGGGTAGGAGCAAGTCCTGCGTGCTTTTAAGCCTCGACAAAGTATTTAAAGTTGATGGCCGGCAAACAAAGTTGGCCATAAAATTACAACCAAGTGCCAAAATAAAAAAGACACATTTTGAGGTTGGCTGTGTAGTGAAATATAAACGTAGCAGGGACACCACAGTGGGCAAGTTCTATATTTTATTCCCAAGAATATTCTGATATGGTTTCAAAGTATCCAACTCGATAAGACCGCTTCCAGCTTGTGCGAGGGATTCATTTACAAGGGGATTCCCAGCTCTGTGGGCCAGGACTCTCTCTCAACTGTGCGTACAGTTTTACTGATGACTTGTCACTTAATTAGACCATGCATCATCGGTGCTGTCAATGGCCCCCACCAAAGCCCCCTAACACGAACGCAAGTGGAGACCGAAGGAAAATGTACCCAAATTTATCTTAGACTTGCTGCTTGGAGACATTCAGTGGTGAAAGCAAACGTTCGACACATATGACAACACTAACCATTCCAACACACAAACAACCAAGCATACACATACGTCACTTTTGATGATCCAATTTAAACAAGTCTGTGAGCAAACCCTGAAAGACCAAGGTGTGTAGGTATTCGAACTCAGACAGAGCCACAAAGTCATATTATTGGCAATAAAACACTAGACAAATCTCTGTGACATAACGTAGCTTAAAATAAGAATTTTTCGTTTACAACCAAGAAAACATTATATTTTCCTACTAACACTTGCTTGCACCAGATGTTACTCTTTTAAATGTCATTTTGGCTCCAGAGAAGGTCGTACAAAAAACGAGGAAAGCGATTGTCCTGCGGCCCAGGATACTAACAATGGGGGTGTCAGCTGGGCCAACCTGCCCTAGACCTCACACTTTTCATGGTCACATGCTGCCACAACAAGATGCATTAGTGAATGGATGTATTCATACATGAATGAGTTAATGAGTAATTACATTTATAAGGCAGTATCCACCTTAGTGATAAATTATGAAAGCTGGCCTTGCCGATTCTGTGATGTATTCTCAATGAGTTAGGTAACCACAGATGCCGCTATGTGGCGCCATTTGCTGGGGCCATCTATAAATGTTTCTAGCAGTCATTATTTGTATTTTGGACCAGCTACTCATGCAGAAAGAACACCAGCAAGGGGCCAGGCATGAACTTTGTGTCCCATGACCCACATAACATTGTGACATGCATGCAACAACCACTTCAAAGAACATCTGCCCGACGCCACTTAGATGGGTGGGGTAACATTGAAATTGTATGGGTGTGAAAACGCTTTTCGTGTACTGGAGCGCCCGGCTTCAAATGGCAGCTGCCGGGCCCTCTAAGAAAATGAAAGTAAAAAAAAAAAGTTAATCACCACAAGGGGTGAGGTGCGTTGAAAAAAAACCAGTGGGGAGTGAATGGGAATCGGGAAGGGGGCGGGGGATCGAGAACACTGCCAACGGGAGGGGCGGGAACAGGAAAGTAACATGACGAAGCTTCTGATAAGAAGCTTGGTTGCCATGGATAACGGGAAGTGAAGCTATTGGCACAAGATGGCGTCGGACTGTCCACAGTCCGACGGACACGCACATGCTGTCTGCTATAGACAAACGGCAACAGCAGCCATGTTTGTCCATGCAGACGCGTGCACGAAGGCCCTCGGCAAAATCGATTCCAAAAGGTACTCACAATAGCGAGAGCAGCGCATTCGCTGCTTTCGCCAGGCGAGACCTAAAAATGTTTGAAAAAGTCCTGTTTGTTGAGCTCTGAGACAGAGGTGGCTGCGGCAGGGACCGGGATGCCAGGCCCTGTGTTTCAAAAGCAGGAGGGAGACGGATGCAGCTGCAGGCAAAACAATGCACAGCAAATGTGGCAAGATAAGAACAGGATTCACAGCCCTGTTTATAACAGAGGTCTGTAAACCACCAGCACTTGTGTGGAGTGCTCCATGTTAAAGAAAGACAAGCTAACACAAAAAGCGAGTGGTTACCGCACACAAGCAAGAGTGCCTTAAGCGGCAAAGACAGCAGAATTAGTCTCTATCGGCTGTGCTGGTACTTAAAATGCCGATGACCACTGTTTACCGGGCCCCTCTGGCCTCTGTGTCTTGGTGTCGGTGGGGGCACAACAAATGTGCATCAAACACTGCAGTGCAGGGGCAGGTAGCTGTGGGGAACACCAACGGTGGGTGGCAGTAGGGGTGATGACGGTGGGGCACAACAGACGTGCAAAAAACACTGCAATGCAGAATAGGCAAGCCACGAACAAAAACAAAAGAGTTCCAAGACAAACACTTCATTCCACTAGCAGCATGTTTACTGTAGTTAGGCGGTGCTGCATAGGCGTTCCCAAAGAAATAGAGGACAAACTAAAAAGCGCATTAGCCTGTCAAAACGAAGAGATTAAAGCAGACAAGTGAAGAAACCAACAAAAAGCCAAGAGGTGGAGTAGGTGGAGTTTCACCACATATACTTATTACTTAGAGTCTCGTAGAGACAGCGCATGCACTGCCTAGGCGAGACCTAAAAACTATAACATGAGAGCTCATTCATTACTGCCCGTGAAACCTGTGGAGAATTTGTTTTGCAAATCTACTTGAAAATTGCACTGTAAACTGCATAATTCAGTCTCATATTTTTCAAAGTTTTCTTTGGCTGAGAATATTATTCAATCAATTCAATTCAATTATTCAAAGTGCAGCCTTTGGAGACATAAGAATGAACTCAGACCTGATATCTAAAATTGTACAATTTGTGATGGTAGCACCATAAGAGGTATGCCAGTTATTAATTGTTATTAGTTATTAAGCTGTTGTATCATTCTAATTTAGCATCTGTTGTTTTTAATTAGCTACTCTATTAAAAAGAAGTTATGTCGTCACATAATCTATTTCAGAGCTCGTAATCTTTTCTGCCTGTGAGTACATCTTTGGATTGCCTGACTGATATGTCGTCAGCTTCAAATTGGTTCAGCAGCTACTGTCCGTTATGGGCCCACAGGAGAGTGTACATCGAAATTTGCCATGAATCGTGGTGTCAGATACGGCTGTATACCGTCACCTTTAAAACATTTTTTATATATACATAACCTGCCAATGGACTTATGGGTGGAAGGGCATGATCTACCTAGGGTGAATGGATGGCCCATGCCTGTTCTGCTATATGCTGACGACGCTGTCCTGATATCGAGAACTGGTCTTGGATTACAGCACCTCTTGAGCAGTTTCATCGATTTCATGGACAACCTCGATCTTACAAGAACTTACTCCAATGCAAATATCATGGTACTGGGGACTAAAAGCACGAAAAGCAAAGCCCATTACATCAAAGGCAATATGCTCAGCAAGGTCAACACATTTCCCTACTTCGGTATCCTCTCCAACTCCTCTCTCAGTTGGTCTGACTTGTTTAGCACCAGAAGACACACCTTCTCAAGAAGTCTTGCTTTGGTCTTTGACTTAGATTCTAAAATTGGGAAAAAGTTTGTGCCTGCAATGATAAAAATTTATCAAGCTAAATGTCTCACCATTGCAACATATGGCACTAAGATCTGGGGTACTATAACCTATCACTTCTACAAACTACAGAGAATTGGTTTCTAAGCACTTACTCCCTCTACCCTGCAGTGTGTCCTCCTTTAACATTCATGAAGAGCTTGCGGTTAGCTATGTTTCTGATCAAAAGCAGTTTCGCCCCTTATCTTTGCGGTTAGCTGTTTGGATTGAAAAGGACCTTGAGCTCAACAGAGGCATTATTAAAGATTGTGTATACCTTGACTATGCCAAAAGAATTCCATGGCTTACATATGTTAGGGAGTAGCTCTTTAAACTTAGATGCGCTGACCTGTTCAGCCACCAGATTCTATATCTAAGGCTGACATAAGTTGGTCAGGCAGGCAATCATGTCATTCAAATCAAAAGCCAGTGTTCCAAAGGGCTGGGCGCATGATGAATTAGACACTCGCCGCCAATGCAACGGTTGTTCAGCTCATGATACTTTGCACTTTGTCCTTATATGTCCTTTTTATCTGTCCATACGCAAACACTTTTTGAAACCAATCATGGCGGAGCTTAATTTCAGACGTGCGAGGTCCGCTTTATTGTATTTGCAGATGTTAACTCGTTTTAGAACTAGCTATCTTGTGGCATGTTTTTTAAATTGCACAATCAAAGTAAGAAACACAATGATTTTTGACCGATGTAATGGTCCTAATGACTGTTTGTTCCTCTGTATTGTTTCTAATTGAACTTAGAGATGGATCCATAATGTATTTATTATTATATTGGTCGTATTCATTATACTGTGATCTTAACGATTTTAGCATGTTTTAACTGTCTTTTACGGTTTACCGGTTTTAATCCAAATAAAGATTTTGATTGATTGGTTTAGGAGGTCTTATCTCCGTCAAATCACATCAACATGATTTACGGCACGTTACCTCTTGATGTCAGTAGTGAAATGTAAATATGTGCTAATGAAATATTTTCAGGGACGAGCAGGTAACAACTTTGGGTAGCATGTTTGGTTTTTCGTCGAAGCTGCTTCATAACGCTGGCAGGAAAAAACGTAATTTAAAACGAGGTATGAAAAAGGTAAATTATAAGCAACAATTTTAGGTTTTCTGTAGAAACTCAACCTGGGAAACAAAGTATTCAGAAAACAGCACAATTAGAGTTGCCAAGAGACCCCTTTTAAGCTAAAGACAATGGTTTTGCTTCCGGGCTCTCATTTAACAAATCAGTGCAGTATGTGATTCAGAGGCCTAAATTCAGGCGTAGGTGTGCAGTCTTCCAAAGTAGCAGAGCGGCAAATGCTCAGCCGCTACTGTTCCTGCACACAACCACAAATCATACTTCGAGATTCCCCCTGGCTAGAGAGGGGGCTTTTCATCAAGTGTGCTTCCATCGGCACAGAAGCTGTGCTTGCTCCATTTCCTCAGACAGCCTGTGGCTGTATGTTCATTTATCTATGAGTTACAGTGCGTGGCTTCATGCCACTGGACAGTAGACTAAAGACAATGAAATCTGATATACATTTGCAAAATAATCAAGTGCTTGATATTACCATAGTACCTGCTTACGACAATCAAGCTTATTGTGATCTTAATAAAAAGTGGATTGTAATCTTAATAAAAAAGATGGATGCATGAGAATCTTAATAAAAAGGGCCTATCAGAAAAAACCAAAATCGATCACTGCCGATAACAAAAAACACTACTCCATTAACTGGTGTAGCACCTAATAATTTTTTTTATAAAGATGAAGGTCAACACAATTCTTATGCAGATCGATGGCGATCATGGTCTTGTTGAAAGTAAACTGACAGACAAATGCAAGTAGTTTTATTAGCGAGATGACATTCTTCCATTTAAAGGAATACTTTGATTTTAGGCATAATAAGAGACAGAAACTATTTGATTTGGATGTACCTGGCTTCCTAACTTAATTCCTAGGTAATTGCCAGGGTAACCAAAATACGAATTTACAATTTCTGGATTAGCAAAGATTCTAAACATAACCTGTACATTGCAAATGCCATCATGCATCAACTCGCTACAGTAGTAGACCCAGGTACTTGGGAGCTTTGGACATGTGAGGCCCCAAAGAATTTTAAGCTAGGAAGAAAACACTTAAATATGCTCATTTGCTTCCTGTCACTTCAGAAGTCCAATTAAACAACATCATCACCATTTGTGAGAACATATGGGGAGTTCCAACTAATACCACGAACACACGCTTGTCGTGTGTGCACACGCCTATACACCCACCTTGCCTGAAAGCATGTCACCATCCAATCTTCATTTAAAAAAGAATATCTCTTGGGTCGACAAAATGGTGTTGACAATGGGAAAGAATCTCTGGACTAGGGGCAACAGAATCACCATAAAGTGAATTGTATTCTGTTACTACACCATGAATGTTCCCATTTTCAATGTGTGGATGTTAAATATCAGAACAGGACTCATCAACGGTGACATGTTCCTCAGCCTTGCATCATGAGAGGAGGATACAGTGCTTCTCTGATTCTGGCACCTGCTGTGTTGTGGTAGGTTTGCTCTTGTTCTGCCTGGCCAGCATCTCCACGGTCGCTCCGTGAGGTGTTGCAGCTCATTGGGTGCAGGAAGCAGCTGGTGGAGTGCGAAGGTAGAAGGGATGTCACACATGGGGTTCTTCTTCCTTTGCCGGCCAATTTGGGAAAAACACAATTTTCCTTGAAGAGTGGGTATGACTAGCCTCAAATGTATGTTTATCCAAGAAGAGTGCCTCTACAGTGTTTGCTGCCTGAAATTCCCAAAATGATTCCTGCCTTCTTTCTGTGCTATCATCTCCTGCTTATATCATATATCAGGAAGCTAGGGGGCAAAGATGGCCTTACTAGGCCTGAAGCTTGAAGGGGAGGACTGTAATTTAGTAAAACATTGATGAGCTAAACCCGACATTGCACACCACAGGCATTCGCCGCCAGGTCCGCCCATACAAGAGTGGAGCCATGAAATGGACTGGTGTGGTAAGGCAGGACAGTATGTGTGTAAATCAAGCAGATGCCAGCAAAAACATTGGAAAATATTGTCAATCGATGGGCCCTTGACAAGATATGTATAATCTAGCATGCTTTTCTCTTTGATATTGCAATGTATGTGCTGCTATGTCGTATTGTTGTTTGTTATTTCACAGTGCTTAAAACCCAATAAACAGTATTATAAACAAAAAGGAACCTTGGGGACGAAACATATGCAACAGAACCTTTTTGTTCCTCTATTTCGCGTTGCATTCATCATCCACTCAGTTATCTTTATTTGTTCCTGATTTTTCCCTTTCTTTTTCTACACCAGAGTTCCTTTGGTATTCTCTGTTCTGGAAGATCCCATTCAGGGCTCTTTCTCAACCCTGATTTACGAGTGGCTTTTGTGCCTTGCCTTCTAATTTGTACTAACTACAATTAAGAAATACCATTAGTGTGAAGGAGGTTTACTCTTCTGGTTGTGCCCTCTTTCTAATAAATAGGACCCTCTTAAGAGGAAATTTGACACCTTTCATTGGCATATTATTGGGTCAGTCACCCTTGCCTGTGGCTATCAGGCAGTTAACTTGAGAGAACTTTACTGTATCAAGTCGTGAACTTCATTGGCTGGTCCGTGTTCTTGATACTGCTGACGATTTGGCAAAAAAAGTACAACAACATTGTCTTGAAACGTACACCTTAAAACAGATTATTTAAGGTCTACTGATATCCCAGTGGTACCTTCAAGTATCAAAGCCTGGCCCTTTTAGCAACGGCTTCATGAGTTTCTTTGTGCAGAGAAAAGGCCTGTTTCCTCCAGTGACATTATCAGGCTGCAGGATCAGCAGAGCCAAGAGGTGGAACAGGAAGTAACTTCATGTCAGAAGAGAAAAAACTGGAGACCAGGAAAACACCTTCCAACCACACCACACCAGGCCAGTCAGTGAGATGAGTAGGACTATTTCCTGAATTAAAACTGAATATAGGACAAATAAAGCTAGAGCACAAAGAGAGTCCAACGAGTCCCATAAGCGAGCAAAAACAATAAGCGTAGTTGCAACACAATGTAAACTCAATTTGGTTTCTTTAAATAGGAACTCCCAGGAGGTGCAGCCTCAAAACAAAAAAGATAAAGTGCTATTTCACCTTATTGGGACCGGAATAAATATGACTGACCAGGAGAACAATGATCTTTTCCCAAAGGTATATGAACGGACTGGAATCAATGTAAAAAGCTATATGGAGGCCTAGAAAAGGCACCTGAAGCTTTACAGAGGCATCACATCCCAGAAATGATAAATGGCAATCGTACATGGCACTAAACTGAGACCTGTGGATGGAATGAGGAAGATTAGCTGCTATCTAATGTGTAGGAGCTGGTCGTCTGTGTCAATTGGCCTGGCGACTTTGTTTCAATCTTTCAGATTTTAGATTCTGAACAATAATGTTATTGGAATAAGTGATGCCTTGAACTCCAGTAACAGTGTGCAGAAAGTAAAGACCTCTCTGAAGGTTCGAAGGTGAAATCCATATGAGACAAAGAATGGTAAGTATGCAGCAGATTTGCAAACATGTTTTTTATAAGTAAATTCGACTGCTGGTAACAAGTATTTTTATTTGCTTTGAGAGGCTGAAAAGTAACATCTTCTAAATTTGTCCAGTGTTACGTTCAACCTCTAATCTACTCCGTCTCCTGAGAGTTGCAATTCGATTGCTTGCTTCTTCCTTGACAATGTTTCTAAAATCTATGACTCTTTCTCTCAGGCTACCAGGGCCTTTCGGTGATTATAGGCTTCGCTTGATGCTCCAGTTCCTGGGGATGGTTTCCCCAGTTCCATCCCTAGATGGGCTTCAGATGCTCTTCACTAAGGTCACATATGGGTCACCTATGGACACGGCTCCACCCAAAATTCTGGCTTAGGAATGGAATCTATTATATCTCACTTGCCTAACCTGATTACTACCTCACTCTTTACGGGTCAACTACCTATGAGATCGAAGGACGATATTGTTGGACCCCTTCCTACAAAAACATTTCTAGATCCGGTATTGCCTTAAAATTTCAGACCCATCTCGCTGCTTCCTTTTTTTGCGAAAGTGGCTGAAAATCATGTTAACAGTCAACCAGCATATTTTATAGAGACGAATAGTCTTTTACACGTGACCCGGACGGGGTTTCGAGCCCAACATTCCACAGAGTCAGCTCTAATGTTAGGCTTTGAATCTCTTAGGTTCTGTGCAGATCGGGGTCTGACAGCAACACAAATAATGTTGAACCTCAGCGCTGCATTTGACACCATGTCCCATAGCCTTCTGTTAGAGCGGCTATGGAATTGCGTTGTCAGGGACACAACTCTGAGATAGTTGGCTTCCTACAAAAACCACACCTTTCAGGTAGCCCAAAGACTCTCCTTCTCGGATATGTTGTTTTTGCCTCAGGGGGTGCTTCAGGGCTCCACATTCTGCTTATTTTCCCCATGGCAGAGGTCATCGAGTGACACAATGTTACCATGGTGTCTTATGCCGATGACACACAACTTATTGTCACCCTTTCCCAGGAGGAGGAAGATCTTACTTGGTGGAACTGCCAGTCTGGTTGAAGAGGAGCTGCCTTAAACTTAATGCTAATAAAACCTTAATGTTGGTAAAACTCCCTCCATCTGGTCCACCGCTCGGTGGCCTGATGCATTAGGCTGTGCTCCAGTCCCTAAACTAAAAGTCAAGAACTTAGGAGTCTGGTTTGACTCCAACTTGGCTTTTGAAAGTTAGATAGCCTATGTGGCAGGAAAATGCTTTAGCACCCTGAAAACTTTGTTGAAGATCAAACATCTCCTCCCCATTGGTGCCATGAAAACTATAGTCCAGGCATTGGTGACATCTCAGTTAGACTATTGTAATATTCTCTACATCTGTGCTTCATCGGGTAAATTGCAAAATGTGAAAAGAGTGCAAAACGTGGCAGAGTGCTTATTGTTAGATCTTCCGAGACGTGCACACTCGGGCCCTGCCCTTGCCAAATTGCATTGGCTTCCACTGAATAAAATAATCTCTTTTAAAGTTTTGTGCCTATGCCATGAATTCTTTAACGACGGGGCCCTCAGTATCTCTATTCGCTGGTGAAACCTCACCAGCCCTGCCGCAGTCTCAGATCGACAGGAGACAGATCCACTGGATAAATCCAGAGGAACTGGATGGCACATGCAAGGTATCACTACTGGAACTTATCTCTAATCCCTGCACGAGAGACGGGTTTCCTAGTTTTCTGGTGCTCCAATGGATGAAAAGGTCTAGTGGGGCAAGTGTTAATTAAATGTTCTTTCTAGCCACAATAAACACAAAGTCCTAATTCCTATCTTTTGGACGTTTCTTCCTTAGATAAATGACTATGAAAATATCCAACATGCATTAGCTCCTCTTAAGATTATAAAGTGTTTATTATAGGTTTGAAAATAAGTTTATGGATAGGTTTAAGAGCAATTTTCTCCGCTCAGGTGTTTTCTACTGAATTCTATTGTCAGCCTGGGTAGTGAACTGGATAAGGTCATGCAGACTAGTTGGTCTAGCATATCTAGCAACCTGAGCCAATTCATACTTCAGCTCTTCTCTCAATCCTTTGTGAAAAAGAGTAAACAGTGCTGAATTCAACCATTCAACCTCATGAGTAACAGCCCTGAAGGGGGTGTGGCCAAGCCTGCCAAGATGGCAGACGTGTCTGCAAAGGGCTCCGCGCAGTGGCCTGACCACCGTCATCTATCCTCACCGGTGAGGCCCCAAAACAGAACGGGGTAGCGACGATCCGCTAGCAACTCACTGACAGACACCAAAACGGGCAGCGCTAATGAACGGGAGCGACGCCGTGAAACAGGACGATGCCCACCAAGACCGTGGTCGCATCAAATATGGCGGCACACGGTAACTGATTACAGCCTCAGAGGGAGGACAGTAGGCCGAGGCGCTCCAGCCGACCTGACGAAGGACTATCCCAGGAGCAAGACACCACCGGCACCGGCCTCGGTGAACGAACTTGTTGGACACGAGGGGCAGAGTCAGCCGAGCACGAATACCATACATCTGAGGGAGCAGGGACCCGTAGCCCAGTGGCGGAAACCGGCTACAAGTCAGTACCCACGAGGGAGAAGAGTGGCGCGCCGGCAATGACGGTGCATCCCGGAGGGCTCAGAGGGCGCCGCCTGTCTCACCAGTACGGTCCCGCCGCGCCCATTGCGAGTCCGGACTAGGTCTTGACCTGGAGAAGGCGCCACCACAGCAGGGACTTTGCCCAGAGCCCGAAGGCAGCGTCGAGGACGGCACACAGCTGCACCGCAGTGCGACCGGACTAGAGCGCCTGCTAAATGTGGAGGCCATAGGATATATGAGGTGAGGCAATCAGTCCCTACCTTACCCTAAAGCTCGGCACCAGGTCTCGAGGTGTGGGAAGGGATCACGACCCCAGAGGACAGCTACAGGGGTGTGGGACCACACGAGCTATAAGAAACACAATCTAGAACTCATCTGCTCACCTCCCCCTGGGGGGCCGCAGTCATCAGCAATATGGTCTAGACCATGTAGAGATAGAACTGCCAGACCAGTGGGTAGTGCGACAACTGGGGTGTGCGACGGCCCCGGGGGCATCACTGCACCAAGAACCACACCCCCACCACAAAGAGACGGTGGGGTAAAAAGGAAAAGCCAAGTGGCCGCAGGAAACCTTAAGAGAACTCCAGTCTCAGGTCTCTTTCCTGGAGGGGAGAGCAGACAATTTAGAAGGACGCTCCAGGAGAATCAAATCATTTACTCTGGCCTCAGAACAAGCTTCCTCTCAGTAGAGAGAGCACATCGGGTCCCGTTACGACGGCGACCTCCGGGATCTCCTACCCGACCACTGCTAGTAAAGCTCCTCCACTTCTGAGACAGAGACGCAGTTCTGCGGCCTGCCAGGCAGAACGGGCCCATCTGTGTGGAGGACAAACATGTGATGCTCTTCCCAGATTACTCCTGGGTACTGCAACGCCAGCGAACATCCTTTCTGGAGATAAAACGCATACTCTGCTAAAAGGGGATCCAATACTCCTTGCTCTTCCCAGTATGACTCAAGATTCTGCACGAAGGGATCATCACGTTCTTCACGGACCCAAAGGAAGAATATGACTGGATGGAACGTCGCACACAGGACAACACGCATCGGGAGGCCACACGAAATAGACAAGAACCCTGGCACAGGCGTTGATGCAGAAAGAAAACCCAACAGCGACCCAAATCTCAACCTCGAGGCTCCATCATAGGACCCTCCAACCTAGAACAAATTATTGCGGAGCACAAGCAGGCCGAACAGGTGGCTGCAGATTTGGGTCCAGTTGCAATGAGCTTGGACGGTGAGAGGGGCCCGCACAGCTTCATGTCAGAGGAGGACCAGTATTTCTCCTGCAGAATTGGTGACTCCACCAATGGTGACCCGTCCAAAACAGCGGACACACTTATCTGAATACCACCTGCAGTAACTCTGGCTCTCTCTCTCTATCTCTCTCACCCCTTCTTTTTCAGCTCTCCCCGTCTCATCTCTAGACGATTATACCAGACCTTAACCGCACTCAGACACCCAGTAACGTAGCTTAGAGGAGCTCTAGTACCCACTGGACGTCCAGACTCCTTATGGGCTACACACACTACAAGCCTCTGGTATGCGCATGTGCAGCCCGTACAGTACACTAGTGCACTACCACCATGTTTAGTTTGGGCGTACCACCAGTTGTAGTTGTTTCGCAGAGTTGGGACCACGTTCCTACACAGTTTCTGTCCTTCCCTAGTTTCTTTCTAACACCACAAGCAGACTCCCACAATGGACGGGCGTCATTACTATTCACTCCCGGCTATACTCAGGACAGGGGCAATGTTTACATGAGGGCCCCCACAGTACCCCTCTCCGACCACCATCAACACCCCATCATGGTCTCCGTAACAGATACTAGTTTCATCACACTAAATGTCAGGGGAATGCACACAGCATGTTAACGCTACGCTGTCTATTCCTATATCAAGCGCCAACAAGTACAGATAGCCCTGCTGTAGGAAACACACCCCACAAAGTGAGAACTAGAACGCCTGCGTAGAAGATGGAGAGGCACCTTCTGTGCTACCACACACTCTGCATACGCTCGCGGGCGATTATCTGGCTCAGACCAGGGGACCCATTCCAGGAAACCCATAGGGTGGTGGACACAGAGGGGAGGTATGCGCTCTTAGAGGGGCTCCTAGATGGCCAGCCACTACTAATAGGCAGCATATACAGCCCAAACACTGAGCAGGGAAAACTTTGGGAATCCCTGTCAGAAGTTCTGGCCCAGTTCATGACATCACCTTAGATCCTAGAGGGGAACTACAATTGTGTACTGGGACTCTTGGACAGATACACACTCCCCGGCTAACGCGCAAACAGGGCGCTACCGTTCATGGGCAAAGCACTGGTCACTCATAGACGCTTGGAGAAGCCAACACCCACCGACCAAACTTTACTCCTTCCACTCCGCGGATACGGCTTGATCGTTTTCTGTGCTTACTGACAATAATTCTTATGATCAATACACAAGATTCTCACAAAAAGGAAAAGGGTGGGGGAGGGTCCAAGGGAGAAGTTTAAAGACCAACTACAGTATAAATCCCCTAATCAAAATATACTCTACTAAGATACTGTGGGTCTAATGTTCTGTATAAAGAAAACACTGACAAGACAAGCAAGTTGAGACTCCAAACAAATTATGGTAAAAGAAATATAGCAAAAGAGTTTAGTTCCCATCACCCACCAATGGTGGCTTATCATCATCTGGGAACTCAGGACTGTACTGAGAGAACCGACCACTCTGATGGTTATGGTGGTTATCCAGTTGTCCCAGGCGTGAATACAAACGGTAGGGTGATGGTTGCAGTGCAAAAAAGTGATACAAACAATAAAGGGAAAAAAGTGCTATTAAAAATGGCTACCAAGATGCTGTAAGTTTTATTCTGGCGCTATCTTGATGTCACTTTAAAATCAGTGCGTAGACAGCTTAACAAATAACTGTCAGATCGACGGTCTACATGTTTCAGCTTCTGGACATTAGAGTCCAAGCTCTCATCAGGACCATATTGTCGCTACTGCAAAGAGGTGTATAAAAAATAGAAAAGACAAAGGTTATAAACCAAGTTGGTATCCAATACAACCTGATTGGGTCTGTATGTCCCTATGGAACTGTTACAGGTCGGAAGAACCTAAATGAAAATGAAACAAAGAAAGCTCCACTAAATCTTGTACATTGTCAGTGTGAATACAGAACATTTCTTAAAAACATTATTGATATTTTTATGTATACTAATCAATGTATTACATAGCCGTAGTCAAATCAATACTCGGTCTGTGCACTTAACCGGAGAATTGTGGGTACGCACCTCGCCTCGCCTGGCATCTGCTCAGGGTATTGAGGCACCGCTCTACAAGAGGAAATTTCAAGCATGATTTTTAATAATAATCCCCAGTGGACAACAACAGTTCATTTCACCGGGGTTAAAAGAAATAACCAAATGGAGTGCTTAGCTAGACAAGTGTAAAAACATGGCAGGGTAGTGGTATGAGAAAAGAACAGGAGGAATTCCCTCTTATAATATATTGAGATACTATAAATATATCACATGTTTACACAGGACAAATAGCGTGTTCATATCCTGCTCACATAAAAAGCACCATGTTATTCTTCACAGGAAGGGTAGCGTATCCATAATGCATAAGGATACAAGACGAAACCTCCTCACTGTCTATAACGCCCTATTGATAATAGAAACGCCTCCTCAAGCGTTGGAGAAAGATTAGAAAACCGGCATACTGTATCACCAGGGTAACAGTGGTGCGCGCAAAAGCCGGCGCTGGTCAATCGAGAGCACACAAATGAGCGCGCCAATAAACGGAGTGAGAGATATGCACTTTGATAATAGTTTACAGAGGATAGCACAGAAACACCAACCTGTCCGTCGGTACCCCGCTCTGTCGTCCGAGCTGGAAGGGGAGGTGCCGAACGGGCAGGCAAAGCACCGTAATATCGCGTCTGGGCGCGAGAACGACTTCCGTGTCAAATGGCTACGGAGCGTGCGAAGGTCAAAATTACGTGCGTTGAAGGTTAGCTGGGAAATGAAGTGCCGACTGAACAGGAGTGTCTGTATTCTGTATCGGTAACTGAAATACAGCGGGACAGAACATGATTTGAAATATACATGCTCAAATCGATTTTTGTTTGAATAATTTTACAAAGAACGATTCTATAAGTAAGATACAACGAGGGTGTGGAAAATTGAGAAGGAGTCATCTACCAGGATGGTGATGTGCTAAACAGTCAAAATGTACTGCATCTCTTATTCTACTGGTCTCGTGTAAGTATCACAGTCAAGAGCAAAGTCTAACTATACGCGCAAGACGGCATCTGTCAAAAAAGTTTGTTAATAAGAGATCCAGATAGGATATAGGCTGGATGTTTCATGAGTTTAAAGTGACGACCACGGAATTTCGTCATTCAAGCCAGAAATGTCACTTTTAAGTTTGAAAACCCATTTCTGTTCTTTTTGGAACAGAAATCTTGTAATATCTGTGACATGTGTGGGAATATAAGGTTGTTCTAACACCACCCATCTCAAATCTTCCGGTTTATGTTTGAGTGACAAGAAATGGTTGGTGAGTTTAGTAGCCTGTTTATTCCGTCTGATTGTGCTCTTGTGCTCATTAATGCGTGTCTTCACTTTGCGTGTGGTCATACCAACATAACGCAAAGAACAGGGACAAGTGATGAGGTAGATGACTTTTTCTGTATTACAGTTGGTATGTTTTTTGAGGACCCAAGGTGTGTCTGTGCCCATATCGATGGTCTTAGTGATCTGCGTCTGTGGACACACTGAACACTGACCACATGGGAAATGGCCTTGGACTGGTGGTAGCTCCCATAAGGTGTTAATGTTGGTGGAGGTTTTGCCTTTGGGTCTGGTGTGTACGAGACTGTCTCTGAGATTGGTACCCCTTTTGAAGGAAAAAAGAGGATAAGGCAAACTCTCATTGCCTATGTTCAAAACCCGCCAGTGTTTTCGCACCGTTTTCTGTACTTGGTTGGACCAAGTGCTAAAAGTGTTTACAAATGTCATTCTAGACAAAGGAGGCTTCGGCACGGAGGGTTCTAGAAGAGCTCCTCGGTTATTGTTCGAGGCTCTTTTCCAAGCCTTTCTCACTAAACGCTTGGGGTATTCTCTATCTCTCAGTTGAATGGATAGGTCCTCTGCATGTAGATTAAAGGTGCTCACGTCGGAACAGTTTCTGCGGATACGCAGAAACTGTCCAACGGGGAGGTTTTCCCGAAGGGACCTGGGATGATGACTGCTGAAACTCAAAAGGGAGTTCTTGGATAGGGGTTTCCTATAGAGTTCGCTACCAAGAGTGCCCTCAATAGGACAAATCACTATGTCTAGGAAGGGCAGTCGGAATTTGTCCGAAACAACAGTGAACCGCAAGAATTCATTTCTGGAGTTCAGCCAAGCATGGAAATCTAGCAACGATGCTAGGGAACCTTGCCAGATAACCAAAATATCGTCAATATACCTCTTCCAGATTTTTATCTGGTCTCTAAATGGATTTGACTGAGTGAGAATATTGTTCAACTCGAAAAGATGGACGTACAGGTTTGATTACGGCTATGTAATACATTGATTAGTATACATAAAAATATCAATAATGTTTTTAAGAAATGTTCTGTATTCACACTGACAATGTACAAGATTTAGTGGAGCTTTCTTTGTTTCATTTTCATTTAGGTTCTTCCGACCTGTAACAGTTCCATAGGGACATACAGACCCAATCAGGTTGTATTGGATACCAACTTGGTTTATAACCTTTGTCTTTTCTATTTTTTATACACCTCTTTGCAGTAGCGACAATATGGTCCTGATGAGAGCTTGGACTCTAATGTCCAGAAGCCGAAACATGTAGACCGTCGATCTGACAGTTATTTGTTAAGCTGTCTACGCACTGATTTTAAAGTGACATCAAGATAGCGCCAGAATAAAACTTACAGCATCTTGGTAGCCATGTTTAATAGCACTTTTTTCCCTTTATTGTTTGTATCACTTTTTTGCACTGCAACCATCACCCTACCGTTTGTATTCACGCCTGGGACAACTGGATAACCACCATAACCATCAGAGTGGTCGGTTCTCTCAGTACAGTCCTGAGTTTCCAGATGATGATAAGCCACCATTGGTGGGTGATGGGAACTAAACTCTGTTGATATATTTCTTTTACCATAATTTGTTTGGAGTCTCAACTTGCTTGTCTTGTCAGTGTTTTCTTTATACAGAACATTAGACCCACAGTATCTTTGTAGAGTATATTTTGATTAGGGGATTTATACTGTAGTTGGTCTTTAAACTTCTCCCTTGGACCCTCCCCCACCCTTTTCCTTTTTGTGAGAATCTTGTGTATTGAGTATTAGAGCAGCTACGGCTGCGGGTCCTTTCTTTGAACACTCTCCACATTTCAGGAGAGTTTTATCTACCCATTGCTATTGACAGTGTTACATCATGGCAGAGTTTACTGGTCTATCTTTTAATGAAGACGTGCTTCAATCCATATTAAGCATGAATCCTAGCATCCTAGATTCCTTATCCTCAGTTACCAACACCACACAGGATGATTGGCAGTCACTACTTAACCTTAAGAACTCTCATTCTCGCACCTTCATCCATGGTGCGATTATGACTGAATATCTAAGAAGTAACAGTGCCCCTATGGGCCTAATAGTGACTAATGCTCCGAGACTGTTTCTATCGGACAAAGCTTTTTTGAAAGACTGGTCACTAATCGCGTGGCGTTGCACACGCTATTGGTTGATCCTAATTATCAACACAGCTAAAAGGGTGGCGGACGCCATACTCATTGAAATACAGACACTTGAAGGGCAGATAAAGACCACCATATCTAGCACCATTTTCAAGAGAAATTTGGAAGAGACAAACAAATCCAATAAAGAGCACAAGGACACGATCCTATTGACTAAAATAGAGAAGTTTAAAAAAGACCTAGCGCGCTTCTCTCTTGAAAAGGTCTATCCCTACACTAGCGAGCAATATGTCCCACCTGAGTTCAACAAGAAAGGTAGGAGATATGGCTCAAACTACTCCTCATCGGGATCGGATACTCACTCTACTGATTCAGAGACTGAGAATAACATGCAACCACCCAGGAGAGGGAGAGGACAACAGTCTCGATCTTATCAAAGGCGAGGCATGCCGAATCCCTACCAATCAGGAGGACCGTGGTGGCCTCCAGCACCATGGGGGTACCAATTTCCCCGTTTTACCCAGCCATTGCCCCCTTTTGCAGCGCAGCCTCCACCCTTTTCTGGTAAAACGCCTTTTTTAGGGGGAGGCCGTGGACGGAACAGAGGCAGAAAGAGAGGAGAGCCGCAGGTACACTGGCAGATGGACCAACAACTTCCCAATACCCGCAGCAAGAAAGGGCAACCACAACCAGGGACAAGCACAGACATAACGAGTTAGTCGTCAATCTGAGTACTAGAATTCTCACACCATTGGAATCACTGGTCCTCAACAAAGGTTTGGGGTATGTCCCAACCAATGAGGGAGATCTATTCCAGCTTAGAGTTAAAATGGCGAAATTTTTCAGGAAAATCCGTTTACATTTCTTCTTTAAAGACAGGGAACTCACTACATCCCCAGATGATTCTTTTGACAACAACACGGGCCTGAAAACACCTTCTACGTTCAACCCACCAACTCATTTAATACCTGACCGAGTCAAAGTGTTTGAGCAGGCGGTCATTCATGACATCACAAATTTGGGTACCAGAAAGGACAAAATTTATCACAATCTCTCTAAGAGTGAGAAGCAAGCCCTCACTACCTTGGCTAATGATGAGTCCATAACTATAAAACCGGCCGATAAGGGTGGGGCAATTGTCATTCTGGACACTGAGGCATATCGCACGGAATGCTTAAGACAACTTAATGACCCTAAGTCATATAAACGTCTGACTGAAGATCCGACTCCTAGACTCACCAGAGAAATCCTCACCCTGGTTGATGACGCGAAGGCAGCTGGCTGGATCACAGAGCAGGAAGCACGCTTCCTGACACCTACAGATCCTGTGATGCCATACTTTTATGTCTTACCTAAAATACATAAAAGCCAAAGACCACCCCCAGGGCGACCTATCATTTCTGGTATAGGTTCCCTGTTGGAACCTCTCTCTCCTTTTGTGGACTTTTTCCTTCGACCAATTGTCAAAGAAATGCCCAGCTACTTACAAGACACCAAGGATGTCCTTCGCCTACTTCCTGATATCAGTTATGACGTAGCAACAGATCTCTTAGTCAGCTTTGATGTGGAATCTCTGTACACCTCAATTCCACAAAGAGAAACCTTACAAGCCATTGAGAGTCTCCTAGATTCAAGAAGTTTGGACACGATTACACCGGTGCATTTCATCATGGAATGTGCCAGGTTGGCCATGATGGAGAACTTTTTCAAGTTCGAGGAGACCATATATCTTCAAGTCTCGGGCACATCTATGGGGAGCATTTTTGCTCCCAGCCTGGCCAACCTGTACGTCCATCTTTTCGAGTTGAACAATATTCTCACTCAGTCAAATCCATTTAGAGACCAGATAAAAATCTGGAAGAGGTATATTGACGATATTTTGGTTATCTGGCAAGGTTCCCTAGCATCGTTGCTAGATTTCCATGCTTGGCTGAACTCCAGAAATGAATTCTTGCGGTTCACTGTTGTTTCGGACAAATTCCGACTGCCCTTCCTAGACATAGTGATTTGTCCTAATGAGGGCACTCTTGGTAGCGAACTCTATAGGAAACCCCTATCCAAGAACTCCCTTTTGAGTTTCAGCAGTCATCATCCCAGGTCCCTTCGGGAAAACCTCCCCGTTGGACAGTTTCTGCGTATCCGCAGAAACTGTTCCGACGTGAGCACCTTTAATCTACATGCAGAGGACCTATCCATTCAACTGAGAGATAGAGAATACCCCAAGCGTTTAGTGAGAAAGGCTTGGAAAAGAGCCTCGAACAATAACCGAGGAGCTCTTCTAGAACCCTCCGTGCCGAAGCCTCCTTTGTCTAGAATGTCATTTGTAAACACTTTTAGCACTTGGTCCAACCAAGTACAGAAAACGGTGCGAAAACACTGGCGAGTTTTGAACATAGGCAATGAGAGTTTGCCTTATCCTCTTTTTTCCTTCAAAAGGGGTACCAATCTCAGAGACAGTCTCGTACACACCAGACCCAAAGGCAAAACCTCCACCAACATTAACACCTTATGGGAGCTACCACCAGTCCAAGGCCATTTCCCATGTGGTCAGTGTTCAGTGTGTCCACAGACGCAGATCACTAAGACCATCGATATGGGCACAGACACACCTTGGGTCCTCAAAAAACATACCAACTGTAATACAGAAAAAGTCATCTACCTCATCACTTGTCCCTGTTCTTTGCGTTATGTTGGTATGACCACACGCAAAGTGAAGACACGCATTAATGAGCACAAGAGCACAATCAGACGGAATAAACAGGCTACTAAACTCACCAACCATTTCTTGTCACTCAAACATAAACCGGAAGATTTGAGATGGGTGGTGTTAGAACAACCTTATATTCCCACACATGTCACAGATATTACAAGATTTCTGTTCCAAAAAGAACAGAAATGGGTTTTCAAACTTAAAAGTGACATTTCTGGCTTGAATGACGAAATTCCGTGGTCGTCACTTTAAACTCATGAAACATCCAGCCTATATCCTATCTGGATCTCTTATTAACAAACTTTTTTGACAGATGCCGTCTTGCGCGTATAGTTAGACTTTGCTCTTGACTGTGATACTTACACGAGACCAGTAGAATAAGAGATGCAGTACATTTTGACTGTTTAGCACATCACCATCCTGGTAGATGACTCCTTCTCAATTTTCCACACCCTCGTTGTATCTTACTTATAGAATCATTCTTTGTAAAATTATTCAAACAAAAATCGATTTGAGCATGTATATTTCAAATCATGTTCTGTCCCGCTGTATTTCAGTTACCGATACAGAATACAGACACTCCTGTTCAGTCGGCACTACATTTCCCAGCTAACCTTCAACGCACGTAATTTTGACCTTCGCACGCTCCGTAGCCATTTGACACGGAAGTCGTTCTCGCGCCCAGACGCGATATTACGGTGCTTTGCCTGCCCGTTCGGCACCTCCCCTTCCAGCTCGGACGACAGAGCGGGGTACCGACGGACAGGTTAGTGTTTCTGTGCTATCCTCTGTAAACTATTATCAAAGTGCATATCTTTCACTCCGTTTATTGGCGCGCTCATTTGTGTGCTCTCGATTGACCAGCGCCGGCTTTTGCGCGCACCACTGTTACCCTGGTGATACAGTATGCCGGTTTTCTAATCTTTCTCCAACGCTTGAGGAGGCGTTTCTATTATCAATAGGGCGTTATAGACAGTGAGGAGGTTTCGTCTTGTATCCTTATGCATTATGGATACGCTACCCTTCCTGTGAAGAATAACATGGTGCTTTTTATGTGAGCAGGATATGAACACGCTATTTGTCCTGTGTAAACATGTGATATATTTATAGTATCTCAATATATTATAAGAGGGAATTCCTCCTGTTCTTTTCTCATACCACTACCCTGCCATGTTTTTACACTTGTCTAGCTAAGCACTCCATTTGGTTATTTCTTTTAACCCCGGTGAAATGAACTGTTGTTGTCCACTGGGGATTATTATTAAAAATCATGCTTGAAATTTCCTCTTGTAGAGCGGTGCCTCAATACCCTGAGCAGATGCCAGGCGAGGCGAGGTGCGTACCCACAATTCTCCGGTTAAGTGCACAGACCGAGTATTGATTTGACTACGGCTATGTAATACATTGATTAGTATACATAAAAATATCAATAATGTTTTTAAGAAATGTTCTGTATTCACACTGACAATGTACAAGATTTAGTGGAGCTTACTTTGTTTCATTTTCATTTAGGTTCTTCCGACCTGTAACAGTTCCATAGGGACATACAGACCCAATCAGGTTGTATTGGATACCAACTTGGTTTATAACCTTTGTCTTTTCTATTTTTTATACACCTCTTTGCAGTAGCGACAATATGGTCCTGATGAGAGCTTGGACTCTAATGTCCAGAAGCCGAAACATGTAGACCGTCGATCTGACAGTTATTTGTTAAGCTGTCTACGCACTGATTTTAAAGTGACATCAAGATAGCGCCAGAATAAAACTTACAGCATCTTGGTAGCCATTTTTAATAGCACTTTTTTCCCTTTATTGTTTGTATCACTTTTTTGCACTGCAACCATCACCCTACCGTTTGTATTCACGCCTGGGACAACTGGATAACCACCATAACCATCAGAGTGGTCGGTTCTCTCAGTACAGTCCTGAGTTCCCAGATGATGATAAGCCACCATTGGTGGGTGATGGGAACTAAACTCTTTTGATATATTTCTTTTACCATAATTTGTTTGGAGTCTCAACTTGCTTGTCTTGTCAGTGTTTTCTTTATACAGAACATTAGACCCACAGTATCTTTGTAGAGAATAATTCTTATGACCCAGCTTGCAGTTACCAGGGCAGGGTCCTATCCAACCATGACGCATATCTCCTATCCCTTAGGTAGCAGCCCTCCCTCGCCCCGGTCCCCACCTAGAAACTGCTGTGGGATTGTCTAGAAGACCCAGTGTATTGCCATGACCAGGAAAACAGCATACTGGGCTATTTTGCGGCGAACACCCATACAGTGTCCTCCAGGACGCTGGAATGGGATGCTTTTAAGGTGGTCATCAGAGGGGCTTGCATCAGACAGATAGCAGGAGTCTGCAGTATGCTGGATTATAACCTACTAAAGACAGAGAATAAACTGACCGCAATGACCAAGGCTGCGGACGCAGAAGAGGCATCCCCGGCTCAGGTCGCAGAGGCCAAGACGGCATATGCAGAAGCATTAGTAGATTTACAAAGGTATAACTTCAAAGCATCTGCGGCAAAGACGCACCGGGAAGGGGAACAGTCTGGAGCACTTTTGGCTTGGTTGGTCCGCCAAAACACAGACATGTGATCAATCACAGAAATAATCGGCCTGCAGGGGTCATGGCCCACTCACAAGCAGACAACCTGGAGCTCTTTTATTACTATTATGCTAAGATATATGGGAGACCAGGGCAGAGTTGTCAGGAGCTTGTTGACATGATTCCTTTCTCCCTTAACCATACCTCAAGTTTCGGCACTGTACAGGTCCTCCCTCGATGCAGCGATCACATCCACAGATGTGAAACAAGCAAACTAAGCCCTGGCGCGTAACAAGCTCCCCGGCCTGGACGTCCTGCAAATTGAATCCTATAGTACTTTTTCTACCCTACTGGTGCCACGGTTAGAAGACATGTACAGGGCAACACTGAAGAGGGGGAACTCTGGGCTCGCTGCGTGAATCTCTCCTAGTATCATTCCTAAAAACCCGAACAAGATCCGACGCTACTGACCTCTTATCCACTAATAACACTATTGTCAGCAGACCGTAAGATCCTTGGTAACATATTAGTGAATCAATTCACCCAGGTCCTCCCGACGTTGATACACCTGGTCCTGTGCGGGTTTGTCCCAGGCAGAAACACCTCTCAAAACATACGCCACCTGTTTTACACCCAGGATCAGGTACAGAACCGTTACCCTCGGGCTGCTTGCCTGATCCTGGACCTGGAGAAAGCCTTTGATATCGTGACATAACCATACCTTTTTGCGGTGCTCCGGTGGGTGGGGATGGGCCCTACCCTGTTGCTACACAAGGCTACTGTATACAAAGCTCACATCCCGAGTACGTTTGGGCTGCAATATCTCGGCCCCCTTCCATGTGGAGCATGGCACACGACAGGGATGCCCACTCTCCCTCTGCTGTTTGCCCTGGCAATGGAGCACCTGGCAGTCCACCTCCACCAGGGGCTCCCAATTGCAGGCACCACCCACAGTGTGCCCCTGTGCGCAGATGACCTGCTGCTTTCTGTACAGGACGTCACAATGAACCTCGACCCTCTATGGACCACACTCACGGACTTCGCAGCCGCAGCATGGCTCAAAGATAATTGGGCGAAATCCACTATTTATCCATTGAGTCCGGACCTCCCCCCTGAGAGATACTCGTAGGAGACACTAGACTCACCTGGAACGCCCAAGCACCTCGCCACCTAGGAGTAAAACTCTACCACTCCCCAGCAGATCTATATTAAGGCAACCACTGTAAAGCGTAGGCAGGCATAAGGGTCATTGTAGAATTCTGGAAGACCCTACCATTGGCTCAAATTGGTAGAATAGCCCTAGCGAAGATGATCATAGTGCCCCGGCTCCTATACCACTTCGCCAACATACCAGTCATTCCTCTTCGTTCCTTTTTTCCAGGAACTAGACTCCTTACTCAGCTCCGTCCTCTGGGGTAGCGTTTGTCAAAGAGTGGCCCTAACCATGATGCAACTGCCGACTGACCATGGAGGACTGGGGGGTCCTTCCTTTGAGGCATATTTCTTGGCGGCGCAGCTCCAGTGGCTATCTCGCTGGACAGCGGGGCGCCATATGGAGGAGATCATTTCGGAGACCGGACCCCTATCAATACCAGCACTATGCCGTTTACTCTTGCCAGGAGCTCGACCTGAGCCAAAATATTCACTACAGGTAGCCGTGGCTCGTACCTGAATGCTACAACTTCATCGCATGTCTCACTGACCCCCATACTACACTCCCCTGCTACCTTTGGTCAACCTGTCCCGAGGTGGAGGATAATATACAGCTCAAATCATGCAGACCTGGACGGACCACTCATTCCGAGAAGGAGTCCCTTTTTGCAGACGGTCAACTTCTCCCATTTGACCAAATAGTGGAGGAAAGCAGCCTCCCACAAGGACAATTCTTCCTCCACAGACAAATCGTCTCAAGTTGCTGCCAACTCTGGGACCTGTCCGAGGGGGGAACCAGCGACACACCCTGTACTTCACACGATATTTCACATGGGCGCAGGGCGTCACTTAATCACCTGTCTCTATAAACCCATACAAGAACTTACAGCCATGTCACTTAGTCCACTACAGCTCAAGTGGGAGGAGGAACTTGAGCGGCAGTTGCACGACAAAGAATGGGAATATGCCCTAGAATACCCAAAGAAAGTCTTCCGAAACTCGCAGTTCACTAACATACAATTCTCAATCCTACACCGCGAATGCCTAAAACAGGCATGACTCCAGCCTTTTTACCCTAGAACACAGTTCCTATGCCCACGCTGTCAGACCCCCAGTGCAGCATTTCAACATATGTTTTGGAACTGCCCTACAATACAACCCTACTGGAGTTCAGTACAAGAAATGCTACGGGAGATCACAGGGCTCGCTGACATTGACACATGGGATCTGACGCCAGAAACACTACAAGGTCCAGGTGCAATTTGCCTCACTGGTTATCCTGCTAGCAAAGCAAGGGATCACTATGCACTGGCGGGCTGCAGCAGGGCCCCGCTAGCGGCCTGAACAGGAGCAGTCAGGAAATGGGGCGCAGCAGAGGAGGACGTGATCAGACACGAAGAGGTGCAGGGAGTGAGCCGGCATCGCATTTCCACAGAATGGGCCACACTTCTGCATCACTTCCGATAACACACAGCAGACACCCGGCTGCCCTCGGCACTCCCAGCCCCCACAGGACAGCCCGGTCAGTACCCACCCGCCGATATGCCTGAGAATCCTTGACACCACAGAGCTCCCCACACACTATGCATGCACACGAGCCCCCATCAACCTCCACAGGGACAGATGCACCTCACAACATGGCCGACCCAGTAAGGCCCACAGCATATCCTCCAACATTAAGCACATGCCCGCCCACACATCCTCGTCCCCAACCACCTATCTCCGGTTCGATCCCAAGTTAGTAGATAGTAGACCACACTGGTAGTTCTACACACTGGACATATTACAGGAAGGACAACCCCTTCTGGGGTGCAACAAATCACAATCCAGCACTTCCCAGATCTGATGTTACTTTCAGAATACATGTTTTCCAGTCAGTAACCTCGCTACCATCTCTGTATTACATTTGGTTGAGCATCATGCATGTGCATTTTATGTATGACAATGTATGATGATCCTGCAATTCGTAAAAAACCCAATAAAATTGTTTAAAGAAAGAGTAAGAGCCCTGAAATATGAAATAAAGGTATGGAGAGCAAGACTTCCCAGGATTTCATCTTGAGCAGAGTACTTCCGATCTTGACCATCAAATATGTCTTTGAATTCTGCAAGAAACACTGCAAAATGATTCAGAAGTGGACTTGTTGGAGATACCAACTGGAGCATTCACAGTGGTGTTGCTCATAATAAATCCCACTTTTGCCCTATAACTTGCGTAAATGTGAGACCTGAAAGTAAAATAGATTTAACAGATATCAAGGAATTCCTTCAGCCTGCATGTATTGTAATCAAAGTTCTTCTCCACCCAGCCAATTGTGGATCTAAAGTACTCTGTTGTGTATTAGTCAACGATTGTTAAACAGCAGCATTTTAAGTTGGCAGGGTCTGAATATGTAAAATGAAATTATATGTGGCTGCTAATAATTCTTAAATGTTTTGGCCTCGCAACCTGTCAAGGGCTAGTCATTTTAGAAAAGGCTTCAGCAGTTTCATTGTTTAGAGAAGAACATGTTACCTCCAATAACCTCAGGCTTCAGCATACAACAGTACGCCAATAGGTGGAACAGAAAGTAACTGTGTAGTGGCAGGGAAAAAATATGAAGACAAGGAACAAAACCTTCTGGCCACACCTGGCTAGTCAACAAAACGAGCAGTACTTCCCAAATTCAAACTGGATACAGGACAAATAAAGCTGATGCACAAAGAGAACCCAGAGAATCCAACTAGCGAGCTACAAGCGTAGCCATGACACAATGTGAATTCAATTTGGTCTTCTTAAATGGGAACTCGCAGGAAGTGAACCTGCAAAAAAATACAGGAGGCACTAATTCACTATACTGCCTTGGGAATACCTACGATCGACCAGGATAACAATGGTCTTACCCTATAGTAAATAAATGGACTGGAGCCATGCTAAAACAAAAATGTATTAAAATTCCTAAAGAACCCTTTGGTACCCTTTAATATTGAATGCCTTTGGTGTAGTTAAAGGGATATATTTTATGTAGTCAAGTGTTTACTAGGGGGGAAGTTACTACGCTTGCCACCAAATTATATGTCAACATGTTTCAGCCCCCTTTATGGCTTATCAAAAGGTCCCATGCTTTGATCAGGACTGTTTCTATCTTGATGCCCTGTATTAATATTGGTTTCTAATGTTGTTATTGTGACATCACAGTTTCCTACGTCAAACAATGGGCACACATGTAACATACAATTATTTTGAGGCAGGCCTACTTCCCTTTCTCCTGGTCGAAGGGGTGCAAACTAATGTCTCTGTTGTCACACTCACTTCAAGGGTAACATGCCACTGTGTTACCTACTTTGGCAACACATCACCAATGCCAAACCAGGGGTAAACACCCAAACTACATAGAGTATATCTTTTTAACTATACCTAAGGCACCCAATAATAAAGGGAAACTGGGGTGTCCTTTTGGTGTTTTTAATCTATAGCCCCAGTTAGGAATATTATTCGAAGAGCACCCTAGCATATGGTTGAACTCACCCTGGTTGATAGGGACCACAGTGAGTCCTGATGATGAAGAATGACACTAATAGGGTGTGTGAGGATCCATAAAGCTATCTTCCTGGAGGTACAAATCCAAACTGAGCCTAGGCATAGTCATAAGGGTGGTAGGATTTCCAATTGTGAGACGGAATGTTGACTGACTATGATTGGGCTCTTAAAATCAATATTCCTAAGAGATAGAAGGAGATGCCTCATGTGGTTCAAACAGTTAATTATTCACTTTTGGCTTCTGGACCAGTAAGGGAGGCTTCATTACCCTTATGGTCCTGTTCTGGAGGTCAATTAGAAGTGCTTTCTTTTCATATAATGCAGTACAAAAGGGGGTGGTGATGGACGGAGCATCAGAACCAATCAAACACTCACACCCAGTCAACAGATCTGGGTTTGATCCATCACCGTTCTTTAGCCCACTCTGCCACCCCAGTTCAGACATGGCCATATGCAAATCAGTCTGACCCTGTGCCTCATGGGAACCGTCCAGCCCGAACTGCCAAGCCATGCCTTCCCTGGACCGGAAACAAGCTTCCTAGGACCGGTTTCTGGCATCTCAGCCGTCTTCAGCCAGGCTTGCTTGAATCCAGTGGCAAAGTGAGCAAGGGACTCACGTCTGAGCATACCCTGCCAACTTATGGCGAACAAAGCGGTACAAAAGGGGGTGGTGATGGACGGAGCATCAGAACCAATCAAACACTCACACCAAGTCAACAGATCTGGGTTTGATCCATCACCGTTCTTTAGCCCACTCTGCCACCCCACTCCTTAACAGAGAATATGACTGTGCTATTCTAATTGAACCTGGTGCTGTGATGTCATTTGGATGTGTTAATTCCCTGTCAGAAATCAAGTATAAGATACTTAAGACCTACTTACAGGAGAATGGCAAAAAGATTGATTGTATGAAGATGTCCACCTGCTCGGGAGCCTTTTGTTTTCATGAAGAAGGATCGAGAAGTTTTAACCTGCACTGACTGTAGAGGGTTAAATCATTTTACAGTCAAAGATTAGTATATTTTACTGGCATCTTGGAATCAGTTCAAGCAGCGCAGGTATTCAATAAGCTCAATTTGTGAGGTGCTTATCTCTAACCTACAAAGGGAGATGACATGTCAAAGTGACCTTTTGCATTACGTTTGGGCATTTCAAGTATTGTGTAACGCCATTTGGTTGAGCAATGCTTTGCTATTTTCCAAAGTTTCATGGATTCAGACTTTTTTGTTTACCTTGGTGATATTCAGATTTTTTCTGAGACTCTTACAAAACATCAACAGCATATGACATTAGAGTTTTCCAGGCTTCAAAAACATTTACCTTTGTGTGTGGGGATGGGGGGTAGGGGCTTAAATATTATTAGCTGGAATGTTAATGGCTTGGGAGATCGTATTAAGCGGGGGATAGTCTTGCAGTTCTTGAAACGGTCTTTGCCGGATGTGGCCCTACTGCAGGAGACACACCTTATAGGTAATACTTGCTATGCTCTTAATAGAAAAGGTTACAAATTCATCGCTCACTCGGGATTCTCCTCAGGCTCCAGGGGTGTGGGCATCCTTGTTAGAGCTTCACTCCCTTTCGAGGTGGACTCCACCATTGTTGATGATAGGGGGAGGTTTGTGGCGGTGACGGGGAGGTGGGAGGGAAGAACGTTGGTTTTGGTTTCGGTTTATGTCCCTCCTGCCCTGCAGGCCTCCACGTTTGCAGATCTGGGTAGGGCCTTGCTGGACCTCCCGGAGGGTATGCTAGTGGTGGGGGGAGACTTTAATGCTGTCGGCTCTGGGTTGCTGGATAGGTACCCGCCCAGGGACACCGGGGGGGCTCAGAAGTGGCTTCCAGACTTTATAGATACACTCGGCTTGGTAGACTGCTGGAGGCTCCGGCACCCCACACAGAGCCAATATACCTTCCACTCCGGGGCGCATGGTAGTCTCTCTCGGATTGATTACCTGCTCACTCTGGCTGCGCACGCCTCATTGGTATCTGAGGCTAGGCATATGGCGCGGGGCATATCTGATCATTCGCCAGTGTGGGTCCGGCTGGATGTCGGCCGCGAGGGAGGGGGCAGGGTTGCTCCTATTAACCCCTGGTACTTTCGTGATCCCAAGATGCGCAGTGCGCTGTTGAAGACAGTTGATCACTATTTTAAGGACAATCAGGGTTCCGTTGATTCGGCTGTGTCGTTGTGGGAAGCATTTAAGACCGTGTTGAGAGGGGAGGCCCTCTCCTTGGTAGTGGCCGCCAAGCGACGGACAGATGGCGAGGTTATACAGGTTGAGGATGAGATCGCGGCTTTAGAGGTGGCCCTAGAGGGGGAGGTTACAGCGGCCTCACTGCATAATCTGAGCTTGAAGCAAGCGGAATATAGGGACCTGGTGGCGAATGCCGCCACGACCCTCAGTAGGGAACAGCAGGGTCGCTTGTACGATGTTGGCGATAAGGCCGGGAAACTCCTAGCGTGGCTGGACAAAAAAGAACGTGTTAATAGAGTGGTGCCGGAGCTGACGAGAGAGGGGGGAGAGGTGGTTGTTGATCCCGAGGGTATAGTACAGTGTTTTTCGGATTATTTCCGTATGGTTTACGCCTCGGTTTCGGATAGGCCAACTGAGGATTCGCGTGACCTCCTGCGTGACATCGCTCTGCCCTGCCTTTCTGACGTAGATAGAGATGACCTCGATGGAGATATAACGGTTGATGAGGTGGCGGGTGCTATCCGCGCAATGAACTCGGGCAAGGCCTCAGGCCCAAATGGTTTGCCGATTGACTTGTATAAGCTGTTCCCGGATAGGGTTGCCCCTCACCTGCGCGCCATGTTCGTGGAGGCGCGGGGGAGTGGGTCCCTTCCGTTGGACCAGCGACTGGCGACGATTGTTGTGATACATAAGGATGGTAAGCCCCGGGACAAGTGTGCGTCCTATCGGCCAATATCACTCCTTAATGCTGAGCCGAAAATTCTGGCTAAAATCCTGGCGGGCCGCTTGGTCAGGGTGCTTGGAGACTTGATCCACCCGGATCAATCGGGTTTTATCCCGCACCGTAACACTGCGTTAAACCTTAGGCGTCTTCATGGAGTGATTGCCAGGGCGAGCACACTGCGAGAACCAGCTATTGTGGCGTCTCTTGATGCCACGATGGCTTTTGATACGGTGGAATGGGCATATCTGTGGGCTGTGCTTGCCAAGTTCGGCTTTGGCCCTGGTTTTGTGAGCTGGGTGAGGTTGCTTTATGAGGGTCCCCTTGCGAGTGATGTGGTAAACGGGCGGGCGTCGACTCCGTTCCAGCTTGGGAGGGGCACCCGGCAGGGTTGCCCCCTGTCGCCTTTGTTGTTCGCCCTCGAGCCGCTGGCGGCGTGGATACGCTGGCACCCGGATATACGTGGACTTAGATGGTCGCCCGATCACGAGGACCGTATTTCGCTCTATGCCGATGACATCCTGTTATATCTCGCCTCGCCCAAGAACTCGCTTATAGTGGTTTGTGACGTTCTGACATCTTTTGGTAAGAACTCGGGTCTCGTCATCAATTGGAGTAAATCATATCTGTATGTTCTGAGCGGCGATGTTCCACCTGTCCCGCGAACTTGTTCGATCCAGATCGCCCAGCAGGGCTTCGTGTACCTGGGGATTTTTATCTCCACTGACTCCACTTTGCGGTATGAGAAGAACCTGCTCCCTCCCCTGGCGCGTTTGCGGCGGGATGTTGCGGGCTGGCGGAGGATGCCGCTCTCCCTCCTCGGGCGCGCCGCCTTGTTCAAAATGATGTCTCTTCCCCGGTTCCTCTACGCCTTGCAGAATACTCTTGATTGGGTACCGGCCAGTTACTTTCGGGAGGTCGAAAGCCTCCAACGATCGTTGTTGTGGGATGGGCGGCCGCGCATAGCGATTGCTAAGTTGACGCTTCCGTGGTACGACGGGGGTATTGCGCTTCCGGACATTCGACGCTATTACTGGGCCACCCAGTTGAGCGCGATTAATCATGGTTTCTATGGTCCGGCTCTAAGCCCCGGCTACGCCATGGACCGATGGTTGTTGCGCGGCGGTAATTATCACAGAGCGTTGTACTCGCGGTCGCTGGACTCGTCCCTCACAGGGCCCACTGGGGTGGCGGTGCGGGTGTGGAAGTTGGCGACTGACTCGCTGGGCTGGAAGGATAGCTCACCCTTGCTACCCCGTTGTTTGACTCTGAAAAATTGGGGAAGCTTTGGCATACGAAAGGTTTTGAGAAATGGGACTTGATCGGTATCTCCAGGGTTGGAGATTTGCTGATTAAGGGGAGGGTGAAGTCCTTTGAAGTGCTGCAGAAGGAGTATGAGTTGGGGAAATCCGAGTTTTTCCGCTATGTTCAGGTGCGTCATGCCCTGCGGTCAGTCCTCGTAGAAGGAGAGAAGGTGCCTGAGTCCTCTCCATTGGAGGACCGGATCCTCGATGGCCATATGCCAGAGAGTACGGTCTCTCTTATCTATAAGAAATTGATTAATGTTCGGGCGGACCTGCTATTGGGGCTGCGGGACCAATGGACTAGGGACGGACTTGAGCTGGACGACGAGGACTGGCAGTCTGCGGTTTCCTCTCCTAAGGAGGTCGCGATCCTGTCGCGTCTGCGGCTGGTGCAGCTCATAATACTCCACAGAGTCTATGTTACGGGGCCAAGGTTGGTTCATATGGGATTTTCTGAGGAGGGCTTATGTAGGAGGGGCTGTGGTATGGTGGGTACCTTCCTGCATATCATTAGGGAATGTGGCGTCATCATGGAATTTTGGAGGAGAGTCCATGCGGTAATGGGGGAGGTGACGGGCATTGTTATGCAGCCGGAGGCGCGGTGTTGTCTCCTGAATGTTTGGGGGCCTACTGATCACGATGAGGCACAGACCCAGTGGGTGACACTGGGTAACATGGTGGCTAAGCGAGACATAGCGCGCCTGTGGGGCTCCGCGGGACCCCCTACATTGGCTGCGTGGAAGGAAAACATGGACTGGAGTATGCTCAGGGAAAAGACGGTATATTGCGCTAGAGGGCGCCCTCGGAAGTGGCATGCCATTTGGGGGCGGTGGAACCAATATAGGGGGGGCATATGTCTTGCCCCTGATCTGGATCCCCCCGAGGAGCAGCTCTCTCCTTAGCATTCTTTCCAGCTCTGTACATATATTTGATTGTTAATTGACTTCTTGGGTCTCTGCTTTTCCCCTTTTTCCTCTTATCACAGCACTGTGACTGATAGACGAGGGGGGTCCGGTCTCCCCTGAGGGGCATTCACCAGTAGTACTCAGTGTTTTTCGCCTTGCTTGGGTTTGGTGTGTGTTTGTGTTTATTTAAAATAGAACCTTTTTGCTTCTCCGTTTATGCACTGTGGACGCTTCTTTGTACTGCCCTCTTGAAGCTGCCGAACCTCCGGGTTGTCGGCTGAATAGCTGTGTCCCTGTTTTTTGATGAATAAAGGTTATTAAAAAAAAAAAAAAACATTTACCTTGTAAGACTGAAAAATATGAATTTGAAAAAGAACAGATTACGTATCTTGTATTTTGATTCAATGCTTCTGCTTTATCAATGGACTTAACAAAAGCATCATCAATTCCTACATGGTCGTGTCCCACTCATGTCAAAGAAAGCCAAAGTTTCCTTGGTTTTGTACATTTTTATCGTCACTTCATTACAGATTGTTCAGATTTATCCATTGACATTGAGTTATGAAGAAAGACAACACAAAAAAGGAATTCTCATTTGGATGCTCCAGCTGAATATGCATTCCATGTGCTCAAGAAGATGTCTATACAAGCTACAATGTTATGCCATCCACACACCTCTAAGAAATTCATTGTAGAGACTGAAACTTCTGAAAGAGCAGTAGAGGAGTTGTTGCAATTGAAGGAACGTGTTGGACAAGGACATCCAGTTTTAATCTGTCTCATAATAGAAAGTAAACTGAACAATCGAGTCATTTAAGGAGAATTATAAGCCATGATGATATATATGCTTCAGTTTTTGCTAAACCTGAGGTCCGCTCACTTCCCCCTTATTGCTAATATGAGTGTGCCATATCAATTGAACATGATGCTGTGGTGCATTGTGGGTGTGTTAATTTCCGAGAATTCCTGGAAATTGAGGTAGAAGATACACAGGGCCTACTAACAGGAGAAATAGCAAAACAGAGTGATTGTACAATCAATCATGGAAGTCGATTCATCACACTGCCAGAGGTTATAAAGTAACATCACACATCCTTTGATCTTAATGACATCACAGGAAGTGGCATTGTTAGACCTGTCAGCCCTTTGGGTGGTCCCTCCTCATCATTATTTATTTTGTCCCACTTTTGCCTCAAACCCTGTTAGTATTTTTCCTTTTTGGGAACCACCAGACTTTTTAGTGTTGATGCAGGGTCAGGGAGCCATTTTCCCTACCCCTGGAACTTCTGTCTGAGGGCCTGAAACACAAAATGGTGGCCACCCATTGTCACCTGAGACATAGCTGGAACCTACTAGTACCTTCCAGAACATTCTAGAACCCTGTGACAGTGTGAGGCAGGTTTAGAATGTTGGGAAGCCAGCTCAGAGTTGGCAGTTGGAGTAGGCAGTTGGCACCTGACTGGAGAGGAGAGAGGACAGAGAAACAGAAGGAGGAAGGAGTAAGGCAGCAGGGGTGGAAACTTGTGCCTGGAGTGGGGTCCAGAAACCCACCCTTGATACTAGTCCCTACTGACCAAGCCCAGCCTAAAGCCCTGTGTGGGATAAAGACCAGAAAATCATCTTAAGGACCTGAACAGCCGGAACAGGCCTTAAAGGAGAAGAACAGCAAGTTCCTGACCTGTTTGGTAGAATCCTCCTGGAGACCCGACGTCGAGTAGCCTGGAGACCTGGAGCCCGAGGTGGAGAAGCGGCGCTGACAGAAGGCAGACGTCGTACCCGGAGCCGCTAGAGGTCGAGTGAGGGCGCCGACGGAGGTCGTGGAGAGACACCGGAGGTCGAGTAGAAGTCGCCTGAGGTCGAGGCGAAGCGCGCAGGAGGTCAGGAGTGGAGGTCGCACTCCGGAGTCGCCGGAGGTCGAGGCGAAGCGCGCAGGAGGTCGGGAGTGCAGATCGCACTCCGGAGTCGCCGGAACCCGAAGTGGAGCCGACGGAGGTCGGGAGTGGAGGTCGCACTCCGGAGTCGCCCGGAAGCGGGGGAACCGTGATATAAATCCTGAACCACTCTGTATATACTGCACAAATTGATTTTTCACTTGAGCACATATGTCACTTGAGCACCATATATCTCACCCATTGCAAACAGCCGTTTTGTGTATCTTTGAAAAATGAACATATTTGAATGAATTAATTCGGATAAAATGCAAAGTGGATATGAATTCAATGTGTTTTTGTGATTATTGCCGAAAAGTATGTACATGTGTATAGGCGTGGGCGATATACATGCCCTGTGAATAGTTGGGTTTTGGGATACTTTGTACGCATATGAAATAGCGCTTTAGAATCCGACAGAACCACTTTTTTGATAAACTTTATACCCAGGTTCTAAGGGACACCGGGTCGCCCCTTTTCTATTTGAATCATTCTTTCTACCTGTCATATTCGAAAATGTAAACTTTTATTTTACACCGTACAAGATTTTCCTGATTAATGTTTTTTTTTAACATACATGATGCGGATGCAGTCAGGGACTTTTTAGAAGAGCTTTGGACACTGTTTGTGACTTCACCGGTTTAGAGGTTATAATGACCGGCGACTTTAATGTAACACCATGTAATAAAGCAACAAATTAACAACAAGTCCAGCAGTCACAAGCCTCACTGATTTCGTAGCAAGCAATCTGCAGAGGCAAGACCCTTTGGGAAAACAAATTGATGAATGCCTTACTGGTCTCTTGTTGCTTCCTTTGACATCATGGAGTACGTTTTCTTCAGCAGGCAACATTACACATCGATCTAATAGTGGAGGGTCAATACTAGATTATACGTACATCCAGCGGCAACCCCTCCATTAGGCCAGAGGAGCGTTGCCCTCCCACCACCAACCGAAAATAAAACAATAATAGAAAGGGTTTTAAACCCGTTTTATTATCTTTTTATTTTAATCGCCCTAGACCCGCCCCCAGGACTCTGATGAGTCTTGGGACAGGTCCAGGGGGTGACACTGTGGTGGGGGAGTGGTAGTGCACTCCCTTCTCTGTGCATGAGGGTTTGGCCGGCCATCTCCAGCCGGCCAAACCCTCATTCGCAGTGAAGCTTTCTCCAGCCCCAGTTGTGTTGCAGGGGCTGAAGAAAGCAGGCACAGGCTCCCAGTCTGTCTAAGAGCGCAAAATCCCAGTGCTCAGGCCAGTCCTGACGCTGCTTTTATGCTGTGCCAGGATTGGCCGCAGTGCATTCTGGGAGCTTGTGCCCAGAAGACGGAAGAGCGCAATGCAGCGGACTGCGTGACAATTTGGTAAGCTTTTTTAAAAATTATTATTTTGTCCCTCACTTTGAAAGTGACCATTTTCCAACTCAACCAACTTTAGACCTCAACCTACCCGGAGCCATTGACTTTGCCCATTTGGTAAATGCTATGCCAACAACAAATTTAGAAGGATAAAATGGACTAGAAGCAATGCAGAGAAAATAACTAATTGGAAAACATCAAATGCCATCAGACTACTCAAAGATAAAAACTTGGGGCAGGAGACACTAGAGGGTATATTAACAGTCTGGACAGAAGTGACTTCATCTTTGCAAAATCCACTTTGAAGTGATACAAACGCAATGATAACATTACATAAATGTTATCTCCGGGCAAAAACAAATGCTTCACTTTAGAACTAAAGAACTTAAAAAACAACTCCTCAAATTATCAAGAAACTCAAGGAAAGGAAATGTAGACTTCCATGCCACAGAACTTCTCCACAAACTTAAAGAAAATTGAGGTGGAAAAAACTAAATATGTTGAAAACTAATGACTCATTACCTATAAAATTTCAAAACTTAAAGAACAATCTCTTTTGTGGATATATATCAGCAGATTATGTTGGGATGACTATTCACAGAGTGGTAATGGAGTACCTCATGACAATTGGGAGAGATGCATATCACAACTCTACAGCAACGAAAGTTGCCTTTTGGAAAACTCAGTTATACAACCTGGCTGCTCCAATTTAAAAAACAGCATGAAGGCAGACCTGAAATTTTGTGACCGAATAGTTTACACAGAAAGTACCACTCTAGTTTTAAGCAATATAACAGACAGCGGTGTCCCAGGTGCGAAAGGAATTCAAATCCGGCAAAGGTTACTGGAAGCCCTGACTGACCCATCTGTTCGGGCCCTCATTTCTTATAGGCATAGTTGTTGACCTTTGGCACAAGTAAATCATTTACTCCCCCCTCCCCCCCCCCAATTAAAATAATAGCAGCATATCAGACCCATCCAGCTCCTGCTTAATTGCACTGTTAGATGTTGAGGGCAAAGCATATGCAACAGTTTTACTTCAGGAGCTAGTAAACTGGTCCAATGACATTAATATCATACTTTTTTGGTTGCAAACAGGTGTCAGATCTAACTGTAGCACTATGGACAACATTGTAATAATATTCTTGCTGGCTAACCGCACAATCGCCCAAAAAGGACCGCCATTATTTGCCGGTTTTATTGATTATACTGAAACTTTTGACAAGGCTGACAGTCAGATTCTCTGGAAAAAGCTGGTGGAGTGGGGTATTCCATCCAGCCTTCTCCAGGCCATCATCTCACTATATTCAGAAACGTGGGTGCAAGTGAAAGTTGGGAAAGGGCTCACTGTATCAATGAAGATATGCACTAAAAGGGGTCTGAAGCAAGGCTGTCTATTTGCCCCCCTTCTTTTCAGTCTTAACACCGCTGACATCCATGCATCTCTAGGATTACCTAGATCATTCCCTCCAGAGATACAGAATGACCGCTTACAAATGTTACAGTACGCAGGTGACACTGTAATTTTAGACCTCACTTATATTAGACTGCAACGGGACCTAAATCAATTATGTAATACAACTGTGAAAATAAGCTTGAATAAGTCAGTCAAAATTAAAAGTCATGATTTTTGGCAATTATCATTTCTTTTTTTTTTTAAAGTAAGGTGCTCTGACCCTTTCACCGTGCGGTACACTGAATCCTATAAATATTTGGGCATCTGGCTTACTGAAAAAGGCACACCAAGATATCAACAACTGAAAATGAAGCATAGAAGAGCCACGATCACACACGCCCTCTGCAGACTTAACACAAAACTTTACAGTCCGTCAGACACAGCCATTCTGAGGGTAACAAGTACAAAACTTTATACCATCAATACTTTATGGACATCAGGGATTTCCAAGCCATTTTGCTTCAGCATTAGAATGAATACAGTGTAACACATTTCAAAAGCTTTTTCATCAACCCTGGAGTTCCCAAAGGTCATATTACAATTTGGCTTAGTCCACCAAGATATGGCGTGTCAAGTAAACTTCCTGGTATACAACTTTCTGGTAAATAAAGGAAAGAAAGGCACAATAAAAGAAGTCATCAGGTGCTTTCTGTCAGTGACTACCCAACACAGAACCCATGGGCTACCTATCTTTCAAAGTCAATAAGGGATCTGGAGGTACAGTCACTCTGAGAAAGTGATCTTACGTATGCACTACAAACTGGAATCATACAGTATTATGATCTAACAGAGCAAAGCAAATATTTAAGTCAATGATACTCTCAATCATTCGCATGCGGATCATGCAGTCTCCAATACAAGAACCAAGGCAGTACTGACATAATGACCAATTTCCAAATTTTAGATGCAGGTTCTGTGAGTACGAGAAGGAATCAATATTACACATCGTTAGTTGTTTTTCTGGGACGAAAAGCAAGAGGCAGGCATTACTGAAGCACATCTTTTTCACAAATAACATCAGACAAAGTGAAGAGGCCTTAAAATACTGCCCCAATTCCCAAAGCATTCCGGATCTTTGTTGAGCGACTACATTTTTCAAGAGGTAACCAGGAAACGTAATCCTCCAGAATAATCATACTAATCATGAAAACGGTATCTGATTTGTGTAATCTAAACTTTAAAATTAGGAAACCTCGGGGCACCAAATAGTGAAGTGTCACTTTTTGCTTAAAAGATTACGGTATACATGTGATTTTACCATTAGTTACCAATTTTTTTGTGCTATACCGAAGGAAAGATTATTTTGAGCTGGTTGGTTTTTAAACCATTTTTTGATGTAATATATTGGTGATCATTATTTTTGTGTGTGTGATTTTATATAAGATTTGAATTAATCAAACATAATGAATTATTACTATTATTTTTACTATGGGTCCCCATTATGTCAAGAAACATCTACAGTATAACAATGCCAGTATTTTGTGACAGGTGGTTGTCATGCTATGAATTGTCTGCAGCATGCCAGTGGCAGAATGATCTTCAGTATGCACTGGCCAACAGCAAACTCACAAGCATAACATCATATTCTTACTGACAATCACATACATTCGCTCACTCACGCTCATTTGTTTGCACTCACTTGTACTGATTCATTCTCAGTCACACTCTTGGACTCACGCCTACTCTCACTCATTCTCATGCATTCATTTTCACTGATTCTTACACTAACCCAATTATTCTCTCTCATCATACATCCACTCACACTCTCTTGCAATCACTGTTACTGACTCACTCATTGTCATTCACTGAGACTCACTCATACTAAGTAGTTACTGAGACTCAATCTCACTCTCTGTCATTGACTCTCACTTTCACGTACACACACATGCTCACATGCACAAACCCAACGATCACACATATACACTGTTTCTCTCACACAAACTCTCACGTGCAAACACCATGTTTTAGAGTTTTTTTGTACTTAACTCAGCTGCCAGCAAAAGTCTTGCTCCAGCTCTTCTTGCTTCATTATTTATTACATTTATATTGAACAACAGAATATTATTCACTGTTAGAGTAATAAAAAAATGGGTGGAGTATGGAGCCCCAATAACCAAACGAGTGAGCTGCCTCAGTGTTCTTGACACTAATTTTGCCACTTTTGAGGGCGGGGGTTGGAAAAGCACAGAGAGGGATTGTAAGGGAAAGCCAGAGATTGCAGCTGCATGTAAAGGGAGATGATGAGCTGATAGTGATCTTTCGAGGACTGTATAATGCCATTCAGTTGTGCAATACTTCTGCTACTTTTCAACATTTCATGGATTCAGGCTTGTGTGATTTCCTAAGTTATTTTGTACTGGGTTACCAAAATAATACTCTAAATTTCTCGAAGACTCTTACTAAACATCAACAACATGTGAATTTAGTGTTTTCCAATATTCAAATTTTCAATTTGCCTATAAGACTGGAAATGTGAATTTAACCGAGGGGACCTCAGGTAGCTTGGATTATGGTTCAATGCTTCCGGTTTATCAACAAACTCAAAGAACAGATCAGCTATTTATAAACTGAGTTTACGCACCTGTTTAATAGAAAGCTAAAGATGATATGGTTTTTAAATTTTTTATTGTCAATTCATTAAAGATATTGCAGATTTACCAAGTGACATTACTCGCGTTATAAAGAAAGAAACCACAAAAGGAGGTTTTCATTAAGATGCCAAAGCTGAATGGGCTTTCAATGTGCTCAAGAAGATGTGTACTCAAACGCCAATATTGTGCCATCCTCCCAGCTATAAGAAATTAACTGTAGAGACTGGTGCTTCTGACAGACTAGGGGGGTAGTTGCAATTGCAGGAAAGTGTTGGATAAGGACATCCAGAGCTTATCTCTCCAATGTTCTGTTAGAAAGTCATCTGTACTATTTAAATCTTGAAAGAGAGTGATTAGCCATGAAGATGGCTATTGCTGAATGAAGACACTAGGAGACTTTTGAAATTTTGATTGATCATAGAAATGTACATAGTTTACAAAATCTTCAATGTAGGAATATCAGTCGATGTAAGAATATCAGTCAAGTGCCAATTGTCCTTTTTCTTTCTTCAGTAAGACTTTAGTATTACCTATATTTATGGTACAAGGAAACTTTTGATGCATTGTGTTGATGTTATCCAGACTTATCACTTACATTTGATCAGCCTTTAATTCCTCCTCATTGAGTGGTTGGAATTGTTTGGAAAAGGGCAAAAGAGACCCAGAACAACTGGACTCTAAGGAGGTAAAGGTTCTTCATATTAAAACCTGTTTAACACAACATAATGATTTCTTTCATAGACAAAAAGTAATTTTAGTTCCAGTTAACAAATTACAGCTAAATGAGAAACTAATTTGTCATTATTCTGCTGTTCCAGTTCTGAGAGGATTTAAGACTTCTTTGAATCTTGGTAAAAAATCTGGTAGCCCGCAGTGGATTCTTGATGTTCAGGATCATGTCATTTCTTGTCCTATTTGTCCTCAACATTGATTTCTTCATTCTAAACGTTTTAGATACCAGCAGCATCTAACAGTGGCATACAATGTCTACTTATTTTATAACTATTTTCTGCCTCCTGAATGGATTTAAGTCATAATGGTTACATGTCACACCTTGGCTAATTTTTGCATTTTGTTTAACGTACCTACAGGTAAAGAAATGGATCAATGTTTTTACAGACATTTTTTGACTTCATGAGTTGCTATATAATTTCATTTTTGAGAGGGGAACTCAATATCTAATTTTTGGGAAGCTCTTTGCAAAGCCTTGGGAATTGAAAAGGCTCTTTCTACTGGCTATCGTCCTTACTTCAGAAGGCAACCAGAATCAACTAATTTAAGTTTGGAACAATATCTTCAATGTCACTGTAGCCCCATTCAAGACGACTATGAGTTGTATATGTTTATAGCTGAATTTTCTTATAGAAATGCAACTCGTAGCACTACTAAGCTTTTGGCATGTTCCTGCTTCCAACCTTTTTATCCTAGAGGTTTCCCTTTTTTGCACCTTATACTGATCCTCTGGTTTCAACGGTTACTGATTACACAAATCATCTTCAGAAAACAAGACAAATGGTCTCAGAAAGTCTATATCACTGTAGGGCCAAGAAGAAATAAAATGCTGAGAAGTCAAGATCAGATTCCTATTTTTTCCTTGTGTTAAAGTTTGGCTATTTTCCTAATTTCATCATGTGTACTCATTACCAGTCAAGATTTGACCACAATATTTTGGTCCATTAGTTATCAAATTAATACTATTGCTTTCTACTTACGGTTGCCTTACAATGAGAGAGTTCAAACTGTCTTTCATGCTTAATTTATGAAATCATAAATACATATAGGATTCATATCATTGTCGGCCTTCAAAACCACCACGTCATGGTACAAGGGCAACTGGAATATGAGGATCAAGAAATTTTTGAGCACTAAATTTTACAGGAGGGTCTCCAAATTTTGGTACACTAGAAATATTATCCAACCAGTGATCAATCTTGGTAAGGTGCTTCTTCAGTAGATGCCCCTTTGTAGGTTTGTTGTTTTTCCCCAGTGGCAACCGGATAAACCCAGAGCTTCAGGAGGGGGCATTTGGTTACATCTCTGAACAGGACTCACTGGTGGCTGCGTATTCTCCTGGCCCTCACATCATGCAAGTAACAAGATAGCAAGTCTTTGATTCCCTTGCTTTAGCATGTAGCGTCAGTTTCTACTCACTCTGTCTGACCAGTTTTACCATCTCCGTGGTTGCAACCAGTCAGCGGGGTGTTCCAAGGGCATTACAGAGTGCTTGGTGCAGGAGGACTAAGATAGAATGCTAAGGTGCAACTGATATCAAACATGAGGTTATTCTTCATTTGCCCACAATTGTGGGGAAAAGACATTCTCCTGGAATAGTAGGCGTGGCGATTATCCTATATTTATGCCAGTTAAAGATGGTCACCTCTCCACTGTTTGCTGCCTGAAATTCCCAATCCAATATGGTGCCAGACTTGTTTCTATATATAATATAATATGGCAGCCCTATAGACCGTATGAAGTGAATACAACAGGAATGTGCTCGAAACAGAGGCTGTCCAAAGACATACAACATAACAATAAGATCTAACATCAATTCATAATGTATAGGAGTTAAGATAAGGATAAGTAAAGATAAAGGGTTCAAATAGACCATTTATTATTACTTGCAAAAATAGTAGAAAAAAATATCACTCAAATTCATGAACTTACGCACAATCTTTATATTAACAATGCAAACCAGAAACAATGAGGAAGGGGTCACAAAGAGCATTAATGTAATTGTGACAAAATCTCTACCACCGGAAGGCAAACTCCCTTAGCATGTGGCAAACCCTCTTTTTAATGTTCCAAGATTACCAGTTCTCTTTTGTGCTTTTTCCTGTGATATCATTCCCAGCCTAAATCATATATAAGGAATCTTGGATTAGAGAAGAATGCATCACAATGCATTTGTTACCTATATTTTTCGTTGCATTCATTGCCCACTTAGTTACCATTTCGTCCTGGATTTGAGGCTTTCTTATTCTGCATCAGGTTTTCTACATCAACAACCAGCAATAATCAAGACATACTAATGTTGCCAAGATGTTTTATTTTGCCTGTTATGGCCATTTCTTCCAGGATCCACTTAAAAAGACACTTGATACCTTTCACACATATTTTAGTGCGCAGAGTGGCGCCATGGCTACTGGGAGGAGTCACCCTTTCCTGAGACAATAAAGAAGGAAACTAGAGAGACCTTTGCTGTTTCCTGTCTTTTACAGTGGGTAGATTCCACAGCATTCTGAAATAGAATGAAGGAGGAGAAGAAGGCAGCACTCAGCAGCATAGGCCTAGTAAAAAAAAAATCAACACACTTTCTGGCACAGTTTAGCACTGTTCTACAACCTTCAAAAATAAAATGTCAGCAGAATGCATAAAAGATAACCCATGAAGACAACTGGCATATTTCCCTGAAATGAACACTCTTGGAGAACTTCACAAAAGCCCCTCTAACTCAGGTGAAGTATGCTCAGAAATCAAATTGAGGTTTGGCTCGATAAATTTACAGCAGATGTTAAAAGATATATCTCATCTGGCAATGGTTGCCATACTATTCGTTAAGCCAGGATCAATGCTTCCAAATGTCACAAAAAGGTCTAGCACACAGTGTGTCTGACTCAAAGTTATGTGGTGTCTTCTCTGCTAAGGAGGCAAGCAAGCGCACAAATAAAGATGTGGGGAGCACAATCTTCTCAATCATGTGCAAATCCTTCAGACCTTTGGGGAGAAGAGTGAGGTGAGGTTTTCACCAGTGGTTTAAGTGGAAAGGGCATGCAGCCTATCAGAGTGTCTCAATGACATTATGGCCTTCAAAAAAGAAGTCTTCTAGAGGAGGACCTTCATTTCACATTTAAGGATTTAAAAGTCTCATGGATCAATCTGACTAGAATCTGGCTATGGTCCCAGGAGACAATGGACATCTTATTCTGACGCCTGTCAGGTGATGTTTGATGACCTAATTGGCCTGTAGAGACAGCCTGTCTAAGTTGTGTCTTGGTATGTCTCAATGGTTAGTAGTCCGATTTTGCAGGTATTCACCCACAACCCAGATTCAGCCAGATGTAGGTGCAAATAACAGAATGGCATTATCCAACAAGCAATTTAGCAGTTTGCTCTCTTTTGGACAGCCAAAAGCAGTGCCTCATCCATTTGCTCTTGCAATGAGCCCTAGTGTTTGGATTTCATGGCAGAGGAGAGGATGCCTCTCTGCAGAAAGGTCAAGGGGGGCATTGCCTATCAGTGTGTGTGAGAGGTAGCTACCAATCGATTGGATTCACTGTATTAAAAGTGCTTAGTGAAGGCACATACCCAGGCACACAACTCTGATAACAGTTTTATGAGCAACTTGAATTCCCACCACTAAGTGGTCAGGTATTCACACAACACAAATGTAAAAGAACCTGAATGTAGGAGTAGTCATTATTGAAACAATCAACCTTTTCAATACCTACAGAGCGACTGAATCAGCAATCATAAGCTCTCCAAGTCCTATGCTGTCAATGCAGGTATTTCACATCAAAATAAGTTTTCACTATTCTTCTACAGGAAAGGACTTCATCCAAGGGTTTTTACATCTTCTACTCCTACTTATCCTCTAGTACCCGGAACAGCTGATTATTTGAATGAGTTATGGATGCATAAACGTTTGTTTTTCAAAGCTCACACTGTTCTAAGATAAACCAAGATTAAGATATGCTCCCTTTGCTCCTTAAAGAAAGGTTTTCCGTAACCTTGTTGTCCATACATTGCCGTAAAATGTGAAATTTTTGAGCTAAGTATGATAACTTATCAAACCAATCCTGTGGACTTTCTATTAAAGTTGCCATTTACATCTGTACCAAGAATCATGTCAATATCTTACAGAAAGTTGCATGCATTGAAACAATGAAGGAGTGCTCCTCCTGCTACAGGCCAGCAAGTTCCTGAACATCGCGCTCAGTGAATGCTGAGTGCCCGTGCAGCCCGAATGCCCTGGTGTCTCCACACTCATGGTCACCGAGAAGGGGTGTTCCGCAATTTGCCAGGAGTACTAGGCCTTAAACGTGGCGACAGGATCATGGAATTCGAAGTGCAATGGAAGATGTCTAACTTGGGATTCTTATTCAATAAATAATGCCATGATTTTCCAAAAAGAGTTGTGGACAAGCCTTATAGCAAGCCCTTTTCAAAAAGGTGGATTGACAATAGAACATAATTCAGGATTACCAGTCTGGATTTGAGCCTTTTCTATGATATCAGTTCCTGTTTAATCAGATACAAGAGAAACAGCAACTCAAGGAAGATGCGTTACAAAGTGTTTACGTCCTTATTTTTTTTTATGTTTAAAACGTTTTTATTGAGACAAAACAAACCATGGGGGAGGGGGACAGGAGGCAGGATACGTGGAATACAGTCAAAGAAGAAGGGATGCATCTCCAGAGGGTTGGCAATAGGTGAAGCGTTGGCTCAGAGGGAAGAACACAGTAAATGAACGCTAGAATTACAAGCTGTGGAATCCCACGCGCGTATCCGACACCCAAAAGCAGAGCAATAAAACCCCCCCCAATCAACCCCTCAACAGAACACAGTCCCCCCCCTCCCATCCCCCATCCTCCCAGTACAAAAACAACAACACTCCCCCCTCCCCCCGTCCTATGGTCCCGCAGCAAAGTAGCCCTAACCAGGAAGCCCCGCACAGCCCCCCCCCCCCCCGCCGGGGGTCCCCATCTCACATGTAAGCTAGTCCGCCGGGGTCACCGGCGGCCGCAGCCTGAGAAGCCTAAGATACCTCGGGCAGGTGAGCTCCCGGAATTCAGTGGACAGCAGCGCTAGAAAGGGTTGCCATAGCTCCTCAAATTGGTCTATCTCCCCCGCAACCGTAAGCGACAGCTTCTCCATCCCCAGCACATGCCAGAGTCTGTGCAACCAACCGGTGATGGAGGGGGCGGTGGATGTGCGCCAGTGGATCAGAATGTTCTGAACCGCAGACCCCAGCGCTATCGCAATCTGCCTACCCCTGCGGGACTTCAGTGGGTACATTAGGTCATTGGGGAGGCCCAGCAGGACATACGCCGGGAGGCGCGGCAGCTCTATGCCAAAGTGCTCATCCACCTCGTCCAGAACTTCCTTCCAGTAGGCGGTCAGCACTGGGCAATCCCATAGGATGTGTGTAAGGGTACCTTCCTGCCCGCAGCTCCGCCAGCACCCCTTGTCAGTGTGTCTATGCATTTCATACAGTCTCTCCGGGGTATAGTACCAGTATGTGGACACTTTAGTGAAGGTTTCCGTAAGGCCCGTGTGGTATGCAGAGTGCCGCGCCCGATACGCAATTTTGTCCCATTCCTTGTGGCTGAGTGTCCTACCCAATTCCCTGTGCCAACGCTCCCTCCCCGGATTGTAGTAGTGAAACGGCGGGGGTTGTAGGTGTTTGTACAGATCAGTGATCAGTTTAGCGTCGGAGGTCCGAGTAGCCAACCACCGCTCATACGGTGTAATTGGACGGGCAGCGGCGGCACGCATCTGAGGCTGGAGGGCCCAATGCCGAACTTGCATGTAGCGCAATCTGTCCAGCTCCGTCAGGCCGAACTCCTGGCGGAGTTGCTGAAAAGGAACCACTCCTTCCGGGCCATAGATCTGGAAGAGTGCCCTGCAGCCCGCCTGCACCCAGTGGGAGAAAACCCCCGGCTCCATCCCAGGGGAGAAGTCCGGGTTGCCCGCAATGGGCGTGAGCGGCGAAGGGAAGGTGGTAAGGCCCCGGGCCTCACAGACCGCGTCCCACACACGCAGGGGGACCCGCGTAACAAAGGAAGCGTAAAGATTAGCGGGGCGGTGCGCGCGGCGCAGGAATGGAACCTCTTGTAAGGTGCGGCCCGCCACTGCCTGGTCTTGGAAGAGCCAATGTTTGTCGGACTCCCACCTGCTCCACTCCACCAGATAGCGGAGCTGTGCCGCCTGAAAGTACTTACGGAGGTCCGGAATGCCGAGACCCCCCGCTTCCGGAGCAAGCGTGGAGAGGACCCTCTTCATGCGTGGCCTGCGGCCCTGCCAGACAAAGCGGGAGATGTCAGCCTGCATTTGTCGTATCCAGCCCACCGGGGGTTGGAGTGGAAGGGCCCGGAAAAGATATAGTATCTGGGGCAGCACCGTCATTTTGACCGCCGCGATTCGCCCCAGCCAGGACAGCAGGCCCTTGTTCCAGCGGCCAAGCTCGTCCTTGATCTTCCTGCTGAGGGAGGCATAATTGGCCGTAACCATCTCCGACAGTGTAGGCGCCAGCAGAATCCCCAGATACGGCACCGTGGACGAGGACCACTGCATGGGGAAGAGCCGTTGAAGATCCCTCCTGGTTTCCGCAGCCAGGGACACGTCCAGTGCCATCGACTTGCTCATATTCATTTTGAAGCCGGCCACCCCCGCGAAGGCGTCCAACTCTCGGAGGCAAGTAGGCAGCGACCTCCTAGGGTCGTCCAAAGTCAGCAGGACATCGTCCGCATAGAGACTGACGGTGTGGACGTACTGGCCCATCCGGACCCCGACAGCATCCGGATTGTCACGAATCCTCTGAGCAAACGGCTCCATGTAGAGGGCAAACAGGAGCGGCGAGAGAGGGCAGCCCTGCCGCGTGCCGCGCTCGATGGCAAAGCTACCAGAGCTACACCCGTTTACCCGCACCGACGCTGAAGGATGCTTATAGCAATTAAATACCATGGTGCGGAACTTATCGCCGATTCCCAGTTTCTTAAGGACCCGCTCAAGATACGGCCAGTGAACTCTGTCGAAGGCCTTCTCTGCATCAACGGACAACAACATCCGCTCCCCCGAGATCCTTGAGGCCTTCTCCAGAACATGTGTCACCCTCTTGGTGTTGTCAACCGTCTGTCTACCGGGCACAAAACCAGCCTGGTCCGCCTCCACCAGGTCGGGGAGGTGTGGACCCAGCCTGGCTGCGAGAATCCCCGTGTACAACTTGAGGTCGACATTTAGGAGAGAGATGGGCCGGTATGAGCCGCAAAGGGCCCGGTCCTTCCCAGGCTTCGGGATTACCGCGACCGTCGCCCTCAGGAGATCCGGAGGGATGGCTCCCGGTGCGGAGAAAGAGTTAAACAGCCGCGTAAGGACAGGGGCCACGGCCGTGCAAAAAGTCTTGTAGAATAGCGACGTGAACCCGTCCGGGCCCGGGGCCTTGCCATGTTTCAGCCGCGCAATAGCTGAAATCACTTCCTCCACATGGATGTCCCGCTCCAGGTGGTCAGCCTGAGCCGGGTCCAGTACCGGGAGGGTCACCGACTCCAAATAGCTATCGGTCTCCCGTGGCGGGGAGGGCTCCTCAGCATACAGCGCCTCGTAGAAGCCGCGGAAAGACTCCGCTACTTCCGCGTCCCCGGAGACAACCCCCCCGTCCGCGCCCACCAATTCTTTCACGACGCTGCGCTGTTGCGCGACCCGGAGCCGGTGTGCTAGGAGCTTGCCACATCTGTCCCCCCCAGTGTAGTAGGCATGTTTCAAACGTAAGGCGGCGTACTCCGCCCTATCAAGATCCAGAGCCGAGAGGAGCTTCCTCGCTGCCTTCAACTGCCTCCAGACCCTCGGCGCTCCCGTACGGCGGTGGACCTGCTCAAGCTCCCGAACTTGAGCCGTCAACTCATCCCTCTTCAGTTGTCGCTCCTTATTCTCGGCTGCAGAGATAGAGATGAATTCCCCCCGTAGGACGGCCTTCAATGCCGCCCACTGTGTCGCCTGCGAGGTGTCAGTGTTGCTATTGTGAGTGAGATAGTCCTGTATGACCTCCCCGATGCGTTGCACCACCGATTTTTTGTGTAGAAGTGTGTCCCGGAGGCGCCACACCCCCCGAGAGGGGGAGGCCGCCGGCCACTGGAAAACGCCGATAACTGGAGAGTGGTCAGACAGGGTCAGGACCCCGATGTCCGCCGCCGTGGCAGCGGCACGCATCGGTCCACTCACCAGGAGGTAGTCCAGCCGTGAGTAAGTGCGGTGTGCGTGCGAGAAGAAAGAGTAGTCCCTATCCGTGGGGTGCAGGGAGCGCCAGAGATCATGCAAGTCCATGTCCGCAATTCGGGCCTTCCCAGCCTGGGACAGTTCCCCCGTCTGCGGGAAGCGCTGCGCCGATCTGTCCATCCCAGAGTCAAAGACAATGTTGAGGTCTCCGCCCAAGATAACGTGTCGGTCCGGGGAAGCAGTGACATCCACCAGCGCGGAGTCTAGGAAGCGCTCCTGGTGCTCGTTTGGGCTATAAACGGAGCCAACCGTAAATGCTATGCCTCCCAGGCTCATGCGATACGCAAGGAGCCTCCCCTTCTGTTCAGCACACTTATGCAACACCTCCCCCCGAAAGGAGCTCGCTAGGAGAATGGCTACCCCTGCCGTCTTGTTCGCTGCCGAGGAAAAGAACTGGGTGGGGAACTTAGCAGAGCGCATCCTGTGGCAGTCTCGGGGCAATAAGTGTGTCTCCTGCAAAAGGCAAATGTCCGCCTGCGTCCCCTCCAGCAACGACAGGATCGCCCTGCGCTTCACCGGGTTATTCAGACCCTGAACATTAAGGGTCACTACCTTTAGGCCCGGCATTCCTCGCAGGGATCGGGAGCGCCATGCAATGGGTAGGGAATCAGCGGGTGGGGCGCGCGGGGCCGCAGCGCGGGACAAGCCAAGACAAAGCGGGCAAAGACAACATCGGACGGGACCTTCCCAACCCCAAAACAACCCCCTCCCCCACCCAAAACACAACCTTGGCAACTAGCCATCCCCAAACTCAAACACCCCATAGTCTCAGTCAAGCCCCAAAACGGGCAAGTCCGTAGAAAATAGCAAAGTGGACGTCCAGCCACTCACCTCCGCCCGCTCCCCCCCAACCCCCCCGCCCCGTGCCAAGCATGTTAAGAAGCTAAAGACATCTCCCCCCGGAGTGTATGTTAGGCCGTCAAGGCCACGCTAGAGGAGCCGATCGAGTCCCCGGCCGCCGCCCTCAGGGCGTCTGCCATGTCCGCCCTAATGGTAGGGGAGTCCGGGCGCCCTGCACTGGTCGCTGAGCGCCGCCTCGATGACCTCCGCCGATTCCGTCCCTCCGAGGACCTCCACGACGGCGTAGCTCCCTCTTCCTCCGCTGCCGTGAGCCCCAGGACACCACAAATGTCTTGCAAGGAGCGTAGCTGATGCAATACCCCGTTCCACCGAAAAATCAAGCGGAAGGGGTGACCCCAAGAGTACGGCGTCTCATGCTCGCGCAAAAAGTCAGTGGCAATCCTAAAGGACCTGCGTTTCTGGAGAGTGATGGCAGAGAGGTCCTGGTACAGCGCCACCGGCCGATCCCGAAAGGTCAGGGGCTGTTTCCTGCGGGCTTCAGCCATGATACGCTCCTTTAGTGGAAAGTCGGGCAGGAAGGCCAGAATGTCCGGTGGGGGTGCCGATGGCTGGCACTGGCGGCCAACCCTATGCGCCCTGTCGATGCTGATGGGAAAGTCCGCGGCCTCCCCCAGGATTTCTCGGAACAGGGCCCGCAGATAGCCCCCCAGATCGGACCCCTCATCCGCAGTCGGCACGCCACGCACTCGGATGTTGTTCCTCCGAGATCTGTTCTCGAGGTCCTCAGAGTGGGCCTGGAGCTCCACACACTGTTCCCGGAGGCGAAGAACGTCCTGCTGGAGGTGGACTATCTCCTCCGCTCGCTGTTGGCCCTCCGTCTCCACCACCTCCACACGCTCACCTAGGCCCTCCACCTCTCTGCGCACTTCTCGGACCTCGCTGGCCACCTCCCGCTTCAGTGTCTGGAAGTCCTCCCTGAGGGAGCTAAACAGTTCCTCCATGAAGGCCCTCGTGACGGGTGGCTCCCCTCCAGTCACATCCGCCGGAGCCCGGGAGGGCCCCGGCGAGGGCTGTGTCCTGTCCCGCAAGTGCTGGGCCCTGCCAAGCATGTCCGGCAGAGTACGGTCCCCTTTCTTCGGGCCTCCTTTCCCAGCCATCGTCAGCTCCGCAGTCGGGCCCCAGAGATGCTCAGCCGCCGGCAAGCACTCGGGCCGGGGGATCCCCCACAAGTGAGGTCGCTGCGTCACAGGTGACAAAATGGCGGCCGAGCCCGGTCACCGTCAGCCGCAAGAGCTAGCGTGAGACAACCAAGGGGGCCGCAGCGAGGGGGTCCCAACAGCTCATCCCTCCGGTAGTCAAGACAGCAATATCGGGAGGTCGTGTGCAGCCAGCATCCAGGGCTCAGCGGAGGTCGCCACCACTGCTCCTTCGGGGACAAAATGGCGGCCGGGCGGAGCAAGCCACACCGACTAGGCCCGGCGACACCCCCGGGGCCTCCGAGGTGCCTCGCCGTGAAATAAGTTCCACCACCGGCCCCCGTTAGTCACGCACAGGGGGCCAGATGATCCGGCCCCAACAAGGAGTCCGCCGTACCTCGGCTAGGGGTCAGGGCCTCCGCAGTGCCAGGTGTCGCCGTCACCAGTCCGAGTGCCGGGGCACCCGTCCCAAGCCCTCCACACCGTCGGGCCCCTTCCCGCCAGGCTCCTTCAGTCACCGTCGAGCGGCGGGCCAGATCCCCTCCAGACCGCAGCTTTCAGCACCAGGCCCAACCGAGGCGCCCGGACAGCTCTCCAATACGCTCCGCCCCTCGGGCTCACCGCCGTCGTCCCCTGATCTCAGACGAACTTTTGGGGGGGTTCCCCCGGGGCGATCCGGAACAAAACAGCACCGATGTGTGCCCCTGATGTTCCGCCACGCTCCTCTCCCGCGCTGAGCCTCAGCGGGGGGAGAAAAGCATAACAAAAAGGCTTTAGCTTGGCCGGGCCGGAGGAGCTACGGGAGGAAGCGTCCGCTCACCCCGCCATCTTGGCCACGCCCCCCTTATTTTTTTTTTTATCACATTCTAACCCCCCTTGCTACTATTTTGTCCTATATTTTTGTACTCTTCAGTTTGGCCATCTTCTGAATTGCCTGGATTCTTGCCTGGCTTTTTCTCCTTCCTGATGTTAGAAGGAGTTTGGTGCCTCAATGATTTCCTCAGCTGTAATCTTCCTGTTACAACAAGAGATACACAATTTGAAATGCGTTTTTTCCCCTTTTTTGGGGGGTTTTCTTCCTCATTAGGGCCCGCTTAAAGAGATATTTAACAGCTTTTACATATATTATTCTGTGCAGTGTGGCACTGTGGCACATGGGAAGAGTTGCCCCTTTCTTTGGTCAATCAAGAATGAGACTCAACAAACCTTGTCAGCATCCTGTCCTTGATAAAAGATCAAATTAGAGGATTGAGGCCTTCATGGAAGGGACTATGGAAGATTTCCACAATCATATCACTATTAATGAAGTGACAGACGACCCCTTGAATTCTCAACAAAATGGAAATGATACTCCAGGATTGAAAAGCAGTGACTTACAGACGTGGACATCCATTTCATACTTGCTCAATACCAATTTCAGTGGGTGGAAGATTATTCGATATACTTAGGAATACAATTTACCTGTAGTTTCTCACAGGCTCTACATTTGCATCTCTGTACTGCGTTTTAAAGATATACAAAAAGAAAGAAAGGCCTGACACATGAAAGGGTTGTAATGGCTGGAGAAACTGGCAGTTGTTAAAATGGCAACACTATAAAAAATTACTGACCCTCTACCATACACAGCTGCTAACTTTGGCCCTGCTCCTGAAGTTTCAAAGAGTGATGGTTTCGTCTAGGTGGCAAAGAAACCAAGGAGAGGTAGACGTGTCTTGGTATTAGCACCAAAGAAGGATGGGTTGGGCCTTCCCAGTAGAGTTAATTCCTTAAGCGCTGACGTTCCCCCTCAAACGTGCCTCTATGCTCAGCCCTTTTTAGGTCTCGCCTGACCCAGCGCATGCGCTGGTCTGGCGAGACTTTTTGAGAGGGCTCCAAAAAGTGCTACCAGGCCAGCCTAGAGCTACAGTGCATGTGCGCGGGTGCGCGCACCGCGCTTTTCCGCGATTACTTTCACGGCCGCTTTGATGTTTGATCGCGACCGCGATCACTTTCGCGGCCGCACGGCAGCTTGGCATAGCCAATAGGTCTCGCTTTTGGGACCTTAGAAGTATTTAGTTATGCAACTGTTGCATGGCTAAACACTTAGAATGTCCCAAAGGCGAGACCTATTGGCTATGCCAATGCTTGTTTATATTTGGGAGAGTTCACACTTAAGCCCTTATAACGTTTTCTTACGAAAGATATCCAGGCCAAATTTGCATCCTTTTTTCACACATGTAGGAGATTCTAAACATGACCTTGATTTGTGGATTACCTCGGAGGGAAGTGAGAAAATATCCAAAACATAGCACCATCTTCATTTTTTGTGGGAAAATTAGAAAAAAGTGTTGTGCCAACAAGTGTGTGGCTTATTTGAAAAACAATGGCTTCAAATAAAGGTTTTCTGTACTAAGAGTGCCATTTTTCAGCTTTCAGTAACAGGAGTTGTACGCAGAAATATTTTTTCAAACACAGCTTTTGCAATTGTCTAAGCAGAAGTCAATATTTACTATTTTTGCAGTTTCTATCTTCCTACAGTTTGTGGAGGGAAAACATGTGAAACCTATGGTTGAACCAAGAAAGCTGTACAGGTCTAAAATTCAGACAAAATTCAGAACTCAGCAGAGGTCATTTGTGTCGATCACTCATGGTTTTCACAAGGACATTATTCATTGAAATACAAAGCTAATGAATAGATAGGAAATAAATAAGAATATGTGGTAATGTTTTCATCTGAAATTTTTTGACTGGATGGTTGATCTACAAAAGTAATTTACCATAACATCTGTTGTTATGTTTCATATAGGTACCCTAATATAGACCCGGGTAATATCATACACCTTCACCTACATTATCTCCCTTATACTACACAGTAACGAGCCTTTAGGATTGAACCTTTACCTAGTTCTAGTCCTGAGTGCAGAAGGAGGGTTTTCTCTGAACAATAGCGTCCTATAACTTCATCAATGGACTCCTACAGTATGAATGAATATTCATGAGGGTTCTTGGAAACCAGGCAGGGGCTACACCACCTACCACACCATATCTACGTACAAGGTCCATCCCATACGTCATCCTCAAATCCAACAATGGCTAATAGATGAAACAAGGGACAAAGAAACCCTAAATACTTTTTGTATAAATACAGCACATCTTGCTAGGGTTGGTAGAAGGAACCAAAACTTCCAGGCCGACACACTGACCAGAGACGCTGAGGCTCCTGCATGCAGACGCTCCAGCTGACAGTGGTCTAACACATCCCTTGCGGGGTGTCCAACTCGAGACTAGGATGGTGTCCCACACTCTCTCACTTCAGGTAATGGGGTTCGACTAAATCCTAGAGGGATTCTTGGCTTCACACCTACTCACATGCTAGGTACACTTAGGTACATCTAGATAGGCATCGTAGGAGTACGCGCACTTTTATCATGCATTTTATATTCATGTATTTATTTAGGCTTATTGCAAGATGGTAGAACTGTACTATCCTTTTATATTCACTGTACTGCTAATCATATATATATGCTACTGTATAATGATTATTGCAGCACATATATTTTACACTAGAAGAACAACTGTGCAATTAATTTTTATTGTAACACGCCCAACTATTTCTTTTGTGTAACTCTCTGAGACCGAATAAGTGAGCACGAGTGACTGAGCGAAAAGTAGTACATTGTTTCCACGATCCTGAGCGATCAGGGTTGTCATGTTCTAAGGTTGTCAGAAACCCCATTCTCTCCCCCAAAAAAGGAGATTCTAGAGGCACTGCGAGCTAGCTAATGCAAATAGGCTAACATTCTCGGTGGTGGTGCTCAGAGCCAGTCTGCCACCAAACCCACAGTTTATGTTACCCAAACGAGCAGGTCCTGTATGGGTAATATAGGAACTACACGACATGGCGCCACCAACGTTGGCTGGGTACTTATTTAACAGTAGAATCTGAGTAGTTCAGTCGTGCTATTCTCAGAGACCCCTACTCACAAAACACCAGAGACGTCTGGAGTGTGTGGGCACAAACTCTGCCACAGCTGACTAGGCTAAAAATGTATTGGCTGTTGGTTAATCTAGCTTGAAGGACATAGTGTTCCTAAAATTGTGCACTAAAACCTTATCTTAGTTTCCTTGAACAAACTTCTTTGTTACAAAAATGACTGAGGGCGAAAATCACCCAGTAGTGGATCTGCACCTCACAGCAGGAAAAGAAGACACAAACGCAATTCCAATTGCAGAAAAATTTGGACATACAATCACCTTGAAACTATTAGAAAATGGTTTATTGGGGAGGAGCCAAGATGGCGACCGGAGCAGACGCTTGAGCGCCCGGCTCCGTCGGCCCGTGGCCTCGGACTACTATCCTGATGCCCATCCTCGCCGATTCTCGAGGCGCGACGTGTGCGAAGACGCGCTGACCGCGTTGTCGCTTTCCCGGAGTCTCAGCCCGCCCGGATGCCCGAGTTCTGGGTGCTTTTGTCCTCTGCACTGAAACCCGGCGCCATTCTGGCCTTTGCCGGCCCCCTGGAAGCTCCGCAGTCACCGGACCAGCTAGCGCTAACCGGGGCCCCGCGGTCCCGATCTCACCCCGCACCACAGATCGTTGACGGATGAGCCCGGGGAGGGCCGGCTGGACACCTTCTGCACCCTGTGCCTGAAGGGCTGGAGCTGTGGGGTGGGCCCCGGTGCGGCGGGTCTCCTGCCCCGCTCTGAGGGCCGCGCTGTGAGAGGCTGCTGCCCTCTTCACCTATTGCCTAGCCGGCGGCGAAGGGTAACCTGCGGGAAGAGAAGCGACTGTTGGCCTTTCCTGTTGCGGCGTAGACCTGAGGGGAGTTGACTCCTTGCCGCGACCCCCCCCCCCGGGCCATTGCAACGTACAGCGGCGAAACATGGTGTTGAGTGCCTGCTCGCGGCTGGGGGGTGATACTCCGGTCTCGCCCGCCGCCCACTTCGCCCTCCCTCTTCCGGACACCAGCTCCGCAGTGCCGTCCCGGATCGCTGCCGATGTGGGGGCCCAGCTTCCGCTGACATGCGGCTCCGTTCTGGCTGTCCTGCGGGACTTTCAACTACAGATGTGCGCTGGCCTGCAGGCGCTGAGTGAGCGGTTTGACCCCATACTGTCGGCTGCGGGTCGTGAGCGCTCTGTTTGTCATCCACAGGGCGTGGGTCTCCCGGTGCTTTTGTCCTCTTGCGGGGACGCAACGGCGGTGTATGATTGTGCTACACTGGTGCCTTCATCTGGCGTTCCCGGCACCCGGGGTCTACCGCTCTCCGCCTCAACTGCGGATACTTTGTCCCCCTGGTCATGGCTGCCTGCTTCATTGTTGCCTGCCTCACCGCATCCGCAAGAATATCCTGCTGAGCGATACCTAACGGCTTCGAGGAACCGTCCGCGGTGGCCTACTGCTTCCTTGTTGTGGATCTCCTGTACTTCACTTGCCAGGTTTGGATGTTATGTGGTGCAAAGAGGGACCTCAATCGATGGTCGGCGGCCATTTCGTGATCCTACTTCACCATCCTCTCACAGGCGGCCATCTTGTCTTTGTCTGCTCGGGACACGGGGCCTTCATGTAGGGGCTGGTTTAATCCCAAGCCCGCGATCGGGCCAGGGCTAGACTGACTTCTATCGCCATGGTTCATGGACGGGCTGGCCTGGGACTGGAACTGTATGTATGTTTTGTGCGCGCTCATCGCGACTTGTGTCCCGTTGCTTAAACAGTGGTGCCATGGTATCTTCGCATGCCGTTTTTTGGCGTAGTGGGCTCTCAGTGTGTGGAGGCCATAACTGGCTGATGGTTTGGGGCGCTCTGGTGTCCCGTGGGCTCCTCCCCGCCTTCTTTTCTGTTTTCTTCATTTCTTTACTCTATTCCTACTTTCTCTCTTCTCTATATTTCGGGTTCCTTGGGCGACAGGCACTATGCTGGGGGGGGGGGGTAGGCCGTAGCCTCCGCATTGGTGTAGGGTGGGGGGGTAATACTCTCTGTTCTTAATTAGTTCTATGGGCCTTTCTTCTTCTATGTCTCTGCGCTCTACTTTCTCCGATTCGGGGTCCGGGTGTGGGGTGGATCGAGTGGGGGCGACCTCGGAGGGGTGCGTACTTGCTCATGGGACTCTCCTGTTATATCTCTGCACCGCCTCACTGCTTGAGATTTTACTTCCATTGATGTTTTTACTGATGTTGCTGCTCTCCCGTGTGGTGAAGCTATTTTGCGGACTCGAATCTCCTTTGTTCTTATCCTTCACTGATTTTTTTTCTTTGATAAAATTATCAAAAAAAACTTAAAATTAACCTTCACCGCTCCTTCCCCGGGTGTCAAAGCTATTTCCAGTATGTGACTCCTAACTCGCTGTTAATCCTGACCGTTGACGCACGGGGGCTGTAATGTGGGTATTAGTGCTTCACTGTAACGTGGCCGGCCTGACGGTTGTAGGCCCGTATTTGTTCTTTTAAGATGCACGAATAAAGGTTTAAAAAAAAAAAAAAAAAATGGTTTATTGTCTAGGGGTGGCTTAGTAGCTTTCGTGATTGAGGCACACAAATCAAACAAAACAGAGGTATTTTATGTGTGGGTTACATTCCCAGCAGAAGATGCAAGGACACACACATTTCACTCTTACACAGAGGGAGATGCACCAGTTGAATATGGTTCGTTTGAGGACATAGATGTTCCACTCACGTAACAGGAACACTTATACTGGTTTAAAGGCACCCTATCCCACATAGGAAATAGAGTAAGTTAGGCACGCTCGGAGGAGACAGGGCAACATGGCCAATATTAGCGGCCTACATACCACATCCTGACATTGACACAATACCACAGGTAGACTTACTCATACAATACAAAGATTTAATTAAAATTTACAGAAACCTGACACAATTCGCATTCTCGGCGTTAGGGTCTCAGCGACAATTTTGTCGTCTGCCCCATGGGAGGGGGTTTGAACCTTTACCTAGTTCTAGTCCTGGGTGCAGAAGGAGGGTTTTCCCTGAACAATAGTGTCCTATAACTTCATCAATGGACTCATACAGTATGAATGAAAATTCATGAGGGTTCTTGGAAACCAGCCAGGGGCTGCACCACTGACCCCACCATATTTAAGTACAAGGTTCATCTCATACGTCATTTTCAAATCCAACAATGGCTAATACATGAAACAAGGGACAAAGAAACCCTTGAGACTTTTTGTATAAATACAGCACATCTTGCTAGGGTTGGTAGAGGGAACCGAGACTACCAGGCCGACACACAGACCAGAGACGCTGAGGCTCCTGCATGCAGACGCTCCAGCTGATAATGGTCGAACACATCCCTTGGGGGGTGTCCAACTCGAGACCAGGGCGGGGTCCCACACTCTCTCACTTCAGGCAATGGGTTTCGACTAAATCCTAGAGGGATTCTTGGCTTCACACCTACTCACATGCTAGGTACATCTAGATAGGCATCGTAGGAGTACGCGCACTTTTATCATGCATTTTATATTCATGTATTTATTCATGCTTATTGCAAGATGGTAGAACTGTACTATCCTTTCGTATTCACTGTACTGCTAATCATATATATATATGCTACTGTCTAACGATTATTGCAGCACATCTATTTTACACTAGAAGAACAACTGTGAAATAAATTCTTATTGTAACACGCCCGACTATTTCTACTGTGCAACTCTCTGAGACCGAACAAGTGACCACGAGTGACTGAGCAAAAAGTAGTACATTGTTTCCACGATCCTGAGGGATCAGGGTTGTCATGTTCTAAGGTTGCCAGAAACTATTCTCTCCCCGATAAGAGGAGATTCTAGTGGTACTATGAGCTAGCTAATGCAAACAGGTTAACATTCTCGGTGGGGGGGGGGGGGGGGGGGGTCAGAGCCAATCTGCCACCAGACCCAGTTTGTTATCCAAACGCGCAGGTCCTGTATGGGTAAAATAGGAACTACACGACACTGACAAACACTTGTGATCAAATGGATGTATAGCGTTTGCTGGTGGTCCATAAATCACGATACCCAGAGCTATGAACCGAGCTGCAGCTTAAAATGATTTTTTATAGTGTACCTATCGCGCATCAAAATCATACGGTAAAATCTAAAGAATTAAAAATGGGATTGAAGAGAAACTACGTATTTTTGTTATGTGCCCAAGAGACTGAGCTTAGAAATAGTGGTTATTCATATTGAATTTGGGGTTACCCATAATACCATGTGATTTGGAGAGCATTTTGCAAAATATGTTCTTTCTTACACACTGACTTATATTTTTTATCCAAATTAAATGCAATAGATATTAACAAATGTTCTATTAGTATATGTTACCAGATGATGAAATGGTATCCCACTTGTGTGGGTGTGCTTTTCCCACTCGACAGGAAAGGCCCCAAAATGCAAAGTGGAGAAATGAAGATTTGAAACTGAAATTTCAATCTTTCATCAGACTTTAGATAAGATAGCATAATTTCCTCACGTCTGATAGGTACAGTTCAGAAAAATCTACCGGTCGACAACAGACCTACAATCAGATTTACCACACTTCTTGTGTTCAAAACAGGAAACCATGGCAGGAAAAGCCCAAAATACAATGTGGAGACATCAAGATTTTTCCTTTGCAATTCAATCTTTCTAATGATGTGGGTAACTGTGACATTTAGGCCCAGGATCCGCTGGTACCTAGGGAAATCTACCAAGCATAGACATTTCTGAAAACTAGACAGCATCAGGAGTGCAGAGAAGTGTGACGTAGGGAAGCACCACCTCTTTTTCTTATCCAGAAGGCCCTCCAAGCATCACACTTTAGCTAAAATACCAAGATTTGCTCACTTTTGAGAGGGAAAGTTCACGAACCTCCGGTGTTTGACAAAAGACCTACCACCAGCATTATTACACCTATCACAATAATAACGGTACCTCACCCGTGTGGATGGGGGTTATTACCCTTTGCATAAAAGGCATGAAATGCTACATGGAGACCTCAAGATTTTTCCTTCGAATTCCAATCTGCCTAGTGATGTGGGGAAAAGGGGTTATTGAGCCCAGGGTCATCCGGCACTCAGGGAAACCTGCCAAGTCCAGACACTTCTGACAGTATGAGTCTAGGGGGACGTGCGGGTGATATTACCAATTCTTCTTACCCAGAAAGCCTTTCAAACATAGCTAAAATTACAAAATTTCCTCATATTTCTGAATAAGAAGATCCTGGAATATGTGGGGTTCAACAAAAGTCCTCCTACTCAGCGTCCCCATACTTCTCCTCATATATGGAACCCCACTTGAGTGGATGGGCTATCATCCATAACAGGCAAGGCCCCAAAATTCAACGTGGAGACATCAAGATTCTTTTCTTGAAATTTGAATCTTTCATGAGATTGGGTAGCTGCAGTATTTAGGGCCAGAATTGGCAGACTGAGAGGCAAACCTACCACTCTCAGAGCTGGAGGAAGTCTTTGGTTGTCTAGTTTGCATGGATCTCACCACTTTTTCTTAGCCAGAATGCCCTGCAAACATCAAACCTTGGCTACCGTAGGATAATTTCATCATATTTCTGAAATGGAAAGTTCAGGAATAAGTGGAGAATTACACAAGTCCTAGCAATAGGTGTTGCAAGACTTCTCTTGATAAAAACGGTACCCAGTTTGTGTGGGTAGGCCGATCGCCCGCGACAGGACAGAACCCACGATGTAACGTGGAGCTATAAAGATTTTCCTCAGATTGTCAAGCTTTCTGGGGATGTGGGTGGCTGTACTTTTTAGGATCAGCCACCACCCTGGGAATCCTGCCAATATCTAAGATTTCTACAAACCTAGACACCTGGAGGGTTCAGGTCTGTGTCTGGCTAAAATAACAAATTTTACTCTTATTTCTGAGATGAAAAGTTCCAGAATCTGTATGAATCAACAAAAGTCATACCACTCAGCATTCCCACACTTCTCACAATAAACATGGCACCCCAGTTGTTTGGATAGGCCTCCCACTCATAACAGAAATGGCCACATGTCCATGTGGCTTTCATATGTTTGCAGTTTTGGTATGTTCTTATAACATGTGTTAGGGCCACTCACACATGTGGGTTACCATTTGCATCAGAAGACATGTGGGAATGCTGAGTTGTAAAACTTTGGCCACTGACTGGAATCAAGATCAGCCCCATTAATTGGTGTGAAAGAATTTAAAGTAGTCACTGTTTGGATGCTGTGAGTTTTCCCAGGAAGAATATATGGTTGAGACATGAAAATAGTGGCCATGCCGGTTAAATATTGCCCAGATGGCAACCCTAGCAAGCTGGCCTCCGTGCACCAGGCCTTGCAGTCAAAGTCCATCACTGTGAGGTGCGGTTAGTGAGCCAGACTTGCAGTATCATCATTTAATTGTATTTGGAAATGTGCCTGCTAGCTGTGCAGCAAAATTGGGAAATATCATTGTATGCACATTAAAGGATATATACCTCAAATCAACTGTTAATGATACCTGCATCATGCTCAGTGGCCAGTAATCATTAGTATCAGAACATTTGAAGGCTGAAGAGGAGATTGATGGGTCTTGTAGCTATGGCTCAAGGCACATGTCACTGAACACTTTTAGCCTACTGTTCTGCTTGGGTTTTCGGATCGGGTGGAACCCGCTCTACAGAGCCCTTCTGACCCAAAACAGAACGTTACCCCCTCCCTAGGGTCTTTTTACACCCAAATAACCACATATATACGTACCACCTAAGGACAGGGAATTCCTATTATATATATATCTATATATATATCAAGACCTCACAGCCTCGCAATCTCAGCAACCACAGTCTCGCGGCCTTAGGCAGACCCAGAATCTCCTACCCATTCGGCAGCGACACACACACGATCTCGCGACCTCAGTCAGGTCCAGAATCTCCTACCCATTCGGCAGCGACACACAAAGTCTCGCGACCTCAGTCAGGTCCAGAATCTCCTACCCATTCGGCAGCAACACACAAAGTCTCGCGACCTCAGTCAGGTCCAGAATCTCCTACCCATTCGGCAGCGACACACACACGATCTCGCGGCCTCAGTCAGACCCAGAATCTCCTACCCATCCGGTAGCAACACACAAAGTCTCGCGACCTCAGTCAGGTCCAGAATCTCCTACCCATTCGGCAGCGACACACACGATCTCGCGGCCTCAGTCAGACCCAGAATCTCCTACCCATCCGGTAGCAACACACAAAGTCTCGCGACCTCAGTCAGGTCCAGAATCTCCTACCCATTCGGCAGCGACACACACACGATCTCGCGGCCTCAGTCAGACCCAGAATCTCCTACCTACACGGCAGCCTTAGCACGAGCTCATCCTATTATTACTGCGGTACACAACAGGGGAATCGGGGTTACCATATATCAGATCACACAAAGACTATTAGTTGAGCACAACCTGTTCTCTAGTTCGAGGGGCTTGTTTTCCCCCTCATCCAGTTACCACTTACCTGACCAGGATTAACCTCTGTTCATTTTAAGGCAACTCTGACTAAAGAATAGGCTATCCTCCTATACAAAAGTACACAACACATGCTAACGTACAACAAGCTAAATACTTTATTTAAATGCCACATGCACATTCGCAGAATACATTATATATATAGACAACCTGCAAGGAAAGTGAAAGGTTAAGTTGTATACTCTAAAGAAAAAGGGGTCGACTTCACCTTTATGGTAAGTAGCCCGTGCTCAATGGTCATCTAGGTTCCCTTCTCGTCTATGCCTCGGCTTAGCCTGGAAGTCACCCCTCTGCAGTTGTGGGTCTGCTCCCTTCTCCCTCTCCGAGTCACTGGAACCTCGTCCTTATCGGCTACTCTCTCCTTTTTGGATTCAAGTTCGTCATCAGTCTTCCCTGGAATAAGTAATAGCTCTTCTGCTAACGGCCAGATGCCGCCTATGGTCTAGAAGCAAGTGCCCTTATCTCACTCAGACTTTCACTAATATAGAAGTGCATTCCCTCATGGAAATTTCCAGCTCGAAACCTGCCGCCCACCAAATTCCTGTACCTCCCCGTACCAAGGACACTTTCCCAGCCGGCCGGCCTGATGTAGTGTCTTCGGCATGAAGAAAAATACAATCCTTCGATAAGGGCCGGCCTGAACCGGTTCTCTCCGAGCGAATAACACCTCATAACTAAAACATCCCCCTCCCTCTGGAAAGGTCCCGGGCTGCCGGAGCAGAAAGAAAGATGGAGTCTCTCCCGTTTGAGGCCTACCAGGCCTGAATTCAACACAGCTCCATGAAACAACCTCACTATAGGGCAAATTATCCTCAAGGCTAACGAATCTATTCCCTAGGCTATGTATATAGGCCCTGAGCTAAGGGTAGGAGCACGGGATGGTGTCACAAGTGTCTAATAGATAGGCCCTACTCACTACTCCAGTCCTTAGACTCGGATGGAAAGAGACTGAAGTCATATGGATTGCTCTGCAACACCGGAAGGCCGGGAAAATCGAGCAGTACACCTACATATCATTACATTCCAGCAGCTTCACATTTAACAATCCAAATTTGGGTTGAAAATACCAGAATCCTTATCACTGTCAGAGAAAACCCTAAATAATACAGCTTCGTTTGTACAACAACCTGCTACCCCTTTCCTCAGTCTGGCCATTCCTTTATAATCTCTCAAATAAAGGATACATATCTCAGAATACATATGAATCACACTGGTTACTATTGCTCAGTTTAACGTGATTTGAGTGATAATTTAATAGAAGTCAATCTATTTTCAACTGCTTCATTTGCTTTCATATTTTTCTTACTCAAATATCTTCTGTGCCACACACCTTATCTTGCACTGGGTATCTGGGAAACCCTCTTGGAATTTTAATCCATGCTTCCCACCCCCCTTAAGTGCATATTACATGATGCAGCATGCCTCATTACATCATGAAGGAATAGGGTCACAACACCCACCCTTATGGAACTCCATAGGCACAGATGCATCATATACAAATGCATCCTCACCACAACGCCAGCTTACTTGGATGTCAACTCACACACTCCGGTAGCTCTCTGCACACCCATAGCAGGACAACCTTGGCTGGGAGACGAAGTGCAGAGAAGAAAATAACAAAAGGCTTTCTCTATCTATGCACAGAAGTTCTGGAAGGATATCCCTGTATCCATCTGGAGAGCCCCAACAATGTCCAATTAAGGAAACAGCTGAATACTCACCTCTTTGAAGAACACCACATTATGATGGAGTAACAGTCCACAAACTATCTACTCCTCCTAACACATGTTGACAAGGTCTTTGACCCTGTACAGTTCTCTTCATCTTTTTGGCTACGTTTGCGCTACATAAATACCACATGCATGCATAAGATTGTATTAATATAGAAAAAATTTCTTAACATTATAGTAAAAAAATAGGTTTTGGAAAGACGTTGGCCAAACGTTTACACTCTGTGTGACTAATATAATGTAAGTCCACCCACTAGAACTTTAAAAAATATGTACTTATTTTATTAGAGTTATATATGTTTTTATTGTTATACTGATACCAGCATAGTTGCTTCTTGCAAAGTTGTTTCAACAATGACAGAGGATTAATAGTGAAATGATGCCACTTATTTTCAATCTGTCTTTATTTCCAAGGTTAAAAACTTGAAAGGTGTCGAGATATAGCAAGTAAGAATATCGTCAGCGTCAAAAAGGCTTTGCCACACAGTGCAAATTCCTTCATCTTTTTGTAATGTAGTCACAAATTAAAATGGTTCATTCCAAAATCAGCAGGGGCTGGGACCATCATTAGCTCTGTGAGGGAGACGAATGTAAAACATATTTTTTGTATTTGTATATCCACAGCATCCTGGTGACCTTGGGAGGCGAAGGAGGCGGTTCTCGAATGATGGCGTATAGGACTACATAGGAATATACACGTTCCGAACTAATAGCTTCCTACACACATATTCTGACCTATACACTGGACCCAGATCATTTGGAAGCATTTGCAAGGGAAAGAGATAAACACTGATATTTATTTGTTTATTTCTATTGATCATTTCGGTCATCTCTGAAAGCGAACCAGTGAAGGAAACAAAAGTGCTTCATGGCACTGCAAACTATCTGCCACTTTTAGTCTAATCTAAAATACAAATCCTCTGTGCAGCAACCCCTTGTTTTTTTACTAGATCTGCAGACCCATTTGGTAGTGCTTACGCTCCAGAGGAGGGTTGGCTTGTTAATTAGACTTTTTCAAGTTGGCAAATCTTTAATATCTGGCAATGTACACAGAGAGGAGTACAAGGTTACATCCCGGGAGCACAGACAGCTGAGATGTAGAATCTAACAGTCTTGTTCTTTAGCGCTTCGGAGCTCAGGTAAATAAGCCTGTCCTTAGCCCATTTCAAGGTGAAGGCTATATACCATTAATAAGTACCATTGCACTAAATAACACATCCACTCAACTTCACCTTAAACAAGCTCATGCTAATGCATTTTCCTGGGATATTTTCCAATAATTTACTGTTCTTGCTTTTCTCGCTCTACAAGAACAGAGGAAATATTGCCTTTTTATTTACATCAAAAAGTCCTTATGCCGATGTAGAATGAATAATGTCTCAAAGATGGTCATCGTTGGACACATGTTTAAATACAGTACAGCTAGAAATGAAGCATACACCCACATGATGAAGCTCAGAGCTCAAGTTATAGCTTTAAAAAAATGGTGGGGCGTGGCCAAGGACGTCAAGATGGCAGTCGCACTTTCGTAGTGCTCCGGACCCCTCCGTCATCCGTACTGACTCCGCATGCCATCGGGCCCCTGTGACCCTGCACTCCTTACCTGCTCACCCGGAGGTCCGGAGACCCCCGCTGCGGTGCTGATTGCTGCTCCTCAGGGCCGCGGACACTTCTCCTGCTCCGGCCCTCCTCGCGGCCTCCCACAAGATGGTGGCTTACGCCGCGGCCGCTGACTCCCCGCCGGATCGCCTCTTCTGCCTGTCCTGACATCGGCCGGCGGGATTGAGGACCTGCTCCTTTCCTCCGGGTGCCGCGGCTGCTACGGCTGACGCTGCGGGTGCCCCGGGGACGCCTGTCTGCTTGTTCGGGCCCCTCCCTGCACTTGAGAGGTCCCTGCATCCATCACACATTCTTGGTCACGAAGTTCGAGTGGGGTACGTCCTTCCAGCTGGACCATATCTTCCATAGACTTGTCCCCTCTCGCTGCTCATTCCTGCCTCGGCTGGTTACTCAAGCACGATCCTAGGGAATTGTTTCATTTACCAGGGGGCTGCGGTCCCTTTGTTTCCTCGCAGCGGCTTTGGACGTGTCTCTCTGCTGGGGATCCCGCTACCCGCCCTGTGGGCCCTTCTGGACTGCCGTCTCCTTGGGTACTGCCTTGCTGGCCACCTGTGCCCGGCTGATGTGACTGGTGGGGCGGCTGCGGCTGGCGGGGCCGGGGTGATGCCTGTCTGCCTTCTTGGGCTCCCCCCCTGCATTACGGGAGCCCGGAGCTACCTGGGGCTGTCTCGGCCCCGCCTGACTGGCCTACGGAGGGGCTGTGTTGTTCCCGCCTCCTGCTGTGGACAGCGTGAATTGCCTTCCGCCAGGGGGCCATCGCTTTGCTCCGGTTGGACCTTCCTGAGCCACTGTGAATCCCCGGGGCAGACTGGATGATGGCTGGGTCCGGCTTGGATCGTTGCTGCCTGTGACCCCTTCGGCGGCCTGTGGCGCTGCATTGCGGTCTCGGCGACGACGGGGGGCATTGCCTGAACACCGTGGGGGCCTGGACCACGCGGCACAGATATCTGTGAGCCGCTGAGGGACCTTCCTTTCCCCCCCCAAGCGACAACTGAGGTGAGGAGGTGTTCACGGGGGTGCGGGCCTCTGGGAAGGGGATCGGCCGTCGATCGGGTGGCAGAGGGGGGTGACGGTGTGTGCGGCCCCGGGCCGGCTCGGTGCCCGTCTGGGCTTCGTGTACCCCCCCTCCTCCCATCCCCCCTGGAGCCCCAGAGAGTCGGTGGATCCTCGACTGCCACCTCGGGCAGTGGCGCTTGGGCTTCTGGGCTGGAGCCGTGGGTGACCCGGTGGCTCTGCCGGCCTTTCTGTCTCCCTGTGGAGGGCTGGCGTTGACTCGACTGCCTGGCCCGCTCATCTGACCCGGTGCACCCGTCTGGTGCGGGCCCTTGGACTGCGCCTGCTGCCTGGGGTTTGGGTCGGCCGCACGATTCTGGCGGCGGGGGGGGGAAAGTGGGGGGGGAACTGGTTGTGGGCCCCCAGTCCTCAGGCACCTGTCCTCTGAAGCCGTGACGTCCTGCTCCCGCCTCCGTAGCGGGCCTTGGCCCCCGCGCTGCGGGCCCCGGGGCCGACGCCAGCCCGGGCGCCCATATCTGATGATCTAGCGTGTCTGGCACTCTTCAGAGGTCCACTGAGGCCCTGCGGACTACGATTGGCCCGACGCGGGGCGGAAGGGACTGGCTACACCCTGGGCCTTCTTCTCCGTCCTCTTTCCCCGCCTCTCGACTGACTGGATTATCTTGAGGAAGCTGCCGTCTCGTCACTGTCCTGTCTGGAGATCACCATGGTCCTGGACAAGGTACCCAAGACCCCGGCTACCCAAACTCGGATAGACCGGTTCACCACCGCTGACACTGGGGCTGCCGGTGGACTTGCGGGCGCTCCTGCCACACCGGATCTCTCCGTGATTCTTCAGGCGATCCAGACGTCGCAGTCCTCGGTCGAGGGCAAAATTGCTGAGGTCCGTGTAGACATAACACTAATCCGGCAGGACCTTCACAACGACAACACCAGGATTAAGGAAGCGGAGTCCCGAGTGTCTGCCGTGGAGGATGACCTTCAGCAGCTCAAGGCCCAGGTGAATTGGCTCCAATCCAACACTTGGGAGCTCCACCGGCGGGCGGAGGATGAGGAAAATCGTGCCCGCCGTAACAACCTTCGCCTGGTTGGATTTTCGGAGGGCGTCGAGCAGGGTCGGGCTGCGGAGTTTGTGGAAGGTCGGATACGCTCTTGGATGCCCGAGGGCACGCTCTCTCCCTGGTTCACGATCGAGAGGGCGCATAGGTCGCTTGCTCCCCAGCCACCGCCGGGCGCCCCTCCGTGACCTATCATCCTGCGAATCCTCAACTACCGGGACAGAGACGCTATCCTGGCCGAATCCCGGAGGAAGCAGCCGCTCAAATACGAGAACCTGACGATAATGGTCTTCCCTGACTACACCCGGGAGGTCCAATCTCAACGTCGCTCCTTTGCTGAGGTCAAGCAGAAACTGCGTTCGCTTAACATTCAATACCGGCTCCTCTTCCCTGTGCGTGTGATCTTTCAGGACAAATCCCTTTTCTTTGAGTCTCCAAAGGAAGCATGGATGTGGGCGACGGAGGAGCGCCCGCTGAGGTTGCCTGACCAGGACCGTGTGCGGCCTGCTGCTGCCGGAGATGTGCGGCGGGCCTGTGCTTTGCCCGCGCCTCAGGCGCTCGGGGAGGCACAGGGGCCGGATGCGTACACGCTCTGCCTCCCCGGCGGGCCCCTCACGGGGTCACAAGCCGGGGCCTTCTGGGGTGACCTCTCCGGCCGGGGGGCGCTCTGGCTCCTTGGGCCGCCCCAACCCCAGTGCAGCTTCGCCTCGACCGTCCCCGATCGATCTTCCGGATACTGATCTCTCCCGCAGTCCGACTCTTCTCACTGGACCGGCCTGACCACATCGCAGTGATGTTCGCCTCCCACGCGATGTCTGGGTTCCTGGTCGGGGTCGCCCAGGACCTGTGGCTGAGCTCTAGATTAATTCCCAATTTGGTCACTAACTGTTCACCGTTGGTATAGACGTGAACATCCTACTAAGAGGAGGGGTCCTCCACGTCTTGCCCCGTTTCCAAGTGTTTTAGCTTGGTGTTTCTGTGCTTTGTTGTTGTTCGGGCGACAGATGCTTCCGTTCCTGAAGTGTGGGGTGAGGGGATAGTAGGGATTGGAGTCTTTGCTCCTGTTTGGTTTGTTCTTCAAAGCTATTATCTTTTGCACCACCTTTGATCCACAGCACTTGGGGGGACACATCCCAAACACCGCTACGCTACTCTATCCACGGGCGCTGGGATCTTCCGCACTCCTCTTACCACAGCTCAACTGCCTTGCGATTCGGCTCCTCCCATGGCCTCCTCCTCCTTGGCGATTCTAGCGCGCTCTCATCGCTCCGGCTAATGGCCTGGAATGTTAACGGCCTGCTGGACAAAATCAAGCGTGCAGCCGTCCTGCGATATGCCCAGCGCCAGGAGATAGACATACTCATGCTCCAGGAAACCCATCTACTGGGCCAACGCTGTTCTTTCCTTGCCCGCTATAGCTATGGCGCGATCTGGCATTCGGGGTTTTGTAGGGGATCCAGAGGGGTGGCAATTCTGGTGCGTCGTGCTCTTCCATTTGTGGCGCGTAAGGTTACGCATGACCCTCAGGACTGCTTTATTCTTTTAGAAGAGACCCTCGTGGATCGGCCGCTAAACTTACTGTCTGTCTATTCCCCTCCTGCTCTGTTGGCCCCTACACTCCGCGGACTTACCCCGCTGATCGCGGCTTTACCTCTGGGACTAACAGTGGTGGGGGGAGGCTTTAATGCCATTATGGACCCGGTTTTTGACGTTGCGTCCCCTCCCTCTACTTCCAGGACTGTCCAATCCGGTCTTCTCTCCTCATGGGCGGCCAGCCTGGGGCTCAGGGATGCCTGGAGACTGTGGCATCTGACGGTTAGGAAATACACCCACACTTCTGCCTCTCACCACACCCATGCGCGCCTAGACTATGCTTCCTACCGGTTCAGGATTGCCGATCGCTTCAGGCCATATCTATCCTCCCGAGGGGCCTATCGGACCATTCCCCAGTGCTACTTCATGTAGGGGCCCTTCCCCCAACCTCCCGACCACTCTGGCGATTCTAGCGCGCTCTCATCGCTCCGGCTAATGGCCTGGAATGTTAACGGCCTGCTGGACAAAATCAAGCGTGCAGCCGTCCTGCGATACGCCCAGCGCCAGGAGATAGACATACTCATGCTCCAGGAAACCCATCTACTAGGCCAACGCTGTTCTTTCCTTGCCCGCTATGGCGCGATCTGGCATTCAGGGTTTTGTAGGGGATCCAGAGGGGTGGCAATTCTGGTGCATCGTGCTCTTCCCCTTGTGGAGCGTAAGGTTACGCATGACCCTCAGGGCTGCTTTATTCTTTTAGAAGGGACCCTCGTGGATCGGCCGCTAAACTTACTGTCTGTCAATTCCCCTCCTGCTCTGTTGGCCCCTACACTCCGCGGACTTACCCCGCTGATCGCGGCTTTACCTCTGGGACTGACAGTGGTGGGGGGAGGCTTTAATGCCATTATGGACCCTGTTTTTGACGTTGCGTCCCCTCCCTCTACTTCCAGGACTGTCCAATCCGGTCTTCTCTCCTCATGGGCGGCCAGCCTGGGGCTCGGGGATGCCTGGAGACTGTGGCATCCGTCGGTTAGGCAATACACCCACATTTCTGCCTCTCACCACACCCATGCGCGCCTAGACTATGCTTTCCTACCGGTTCAGGATTGCCGATCGCTTCAGGCCATATCTATCCTCCCGAGGGGCCTATCGGACCATTCCCCAGTGCTACTTCATGTAGGGGCCCTTCCCCCAACCTCCCGACCACTCTGGCGACTCAACGCCTGGTTTCAGGGACAGCATTGGTTCTGAACTTGCCAGCTATTTTACCATTAATCAGGGCTCGGTGTCCTCCTCTCGCACTCTTTGGGAGGCCGGTGAGGCGCTGAACCCTGACGAGAGATCTGCTGCCCAGGAGCGGAGGCTGGAGTTCCTACGAGACGAGATGCGTCAGTCTTCTATGGAGGCCGCCAAGCTCCTTTGGCGTTCGTCCGTGGCCCGAGTGTACGGTTGGGGAGACAAAAACGGGAAGCTACTCCACCGCTTTGCCACCTACCCTATGGCCAACCGTATGATACCTGAGATGACAGACACAGATGGAACGATTCACCGTGCCCCGGCAACAGTTGCTCAATGCTTTGCCTCCTACTATGCTACCCTCTATTCGGTGCGTCCACCTGATCTTTCTCTCCTTGACCTCCTCCGACGGGAGTGGTTCTCTCTCCCTCGTCTTAGCGACTCGGACGCGGCCGCGTTGGACCTTCCGCTTACACCTGCGGAAGTAACAGACGCCATTTCGCGCCTGGCGGCTGGTAGAACTCCTGGAACGGACGGGCTCCCTCAGGAGTTTTATTCATCCTATCGCGATACCCTGCTTCCACCTCTCGTGCAGATGTACAGGGAAGCGATGGAGTGTGGCTCATTCCGGCCAGAGACGGATCTTGCTACCATCGTGGTGAATTCTGAGTCCCAGCCCCCCTCGCAGTTCTGCTCGGACTATCGGCCCATTTCACTCATCAACACGGAACTTAAGATCTTCGCTTCCGTATTGGCCAATCGCATATGGCCACATTTAACCCAGCTTGTCCACCCCAACCAATGCGGCTTTATGCCTCGCCGAGGGACCAGGCACTGTCTCCGTCGCCTTCACCTCGCCCTCGAGAATCGGCACATGCTTCCTCTATATTTGTCCCTTCTCCTTATTGATTTTGAGAAGGCTTTTGACTCCGTTGATTGGAGCTACTTGGAAGCGGTGTTGGAGCAGATGGGCTTTGGTACTCCTTTCCATAACCTGGTGAGACTACTCTACCACCGTCCCCGGGCACAGGTACTCGTCAATGACGCTTTATCCTGCCCTTTCCCCAATGGACGGGGCACGAGGCTGGGATGCCCCCTCTCCCCGATCCTCTTTGCTCTGGCAATGGAGCCGTTCTCGTGTCTTGTCCGCAGCGACCATTCCTTGACTGGCTGGAGGTGGCCCGGTCTAGCGGAGGACAAAATCGCGCTATACGCGGATGACATGTTGCGGTTCCTGGCGGACCCCACCCGGTCGGGGCCTCGTTGCCTTCGGGCACTGGCTATTGTTGAACGAGCTTCCGGCTTGCGGCTCAATCCGGCCAAATCTGTCCTTGTCCCCTTACACGTGTCACGCGAGTGCTTTGATTGGCAGTCGTCGATCCGTCTGCGGCGGTTGTCTTTCAAATGCTTGGGGATTTGGGTTTCCCTCCTCCCTGACCTTGCATGGGAGCTCAATGGCACCCCGCTGGTTAAGCAGGTCCGTGCCGATCTTCTTAAATGGCGCACATTGCCTCTAAACCCTCTGGGCAGGATTGCCCTGTACAAAATGATGATCCTGCCCCGCTTTTTGTACATGCTCCAGAACACCCACCTCCCCTTCGCCAGAACTTGGTTCTGGGATGTGGACGGTATGGCCACCAAATTCCTTTGGGGAGGACGGAGGTCCAGGCTGGCCCTGGCCCAGTGCCGAATCCCACCGTTTGACGGGGGCCTCAGAATGACGAACCTCTACTACCTAGCGACTCGTCTCCTCACGATTCATGATTGGTTCAATAGCGGCTGGTTCAACCCGGCGTATCGCTTGGAACGTCATCTCTTGGGCTTCTCCTCTATCCAGGGGATGCTTTATGGGACCGCAATTCCCCGAGCTCTTCCTGAGGTCATGCGCGGCGTATTCCTGGCTTGGCATGCCTCCCTGCGTCATACTCGATGGACAGGCAGGCTGACCCGCTATACTCCCTTGTGGTGTGGCACGAGACTTTGTGAAGTCGCTTCCCTACCGGGGTTCCGGCAGTGGGATCTCATCGGGGTAACCTTGTTGGGTGACGTCTGGAGCGGTACCCACATTCAGTCCTTTCAGGACCTACAGGCCAGGCACTCCCTCCATCCCTCTCAATTCTTTCGGTACTTAGAGCTGCACCATGCCCTTTCTTCCCACATTCCAGACGGCACGCCCCTGACTGAATATAGCCCGCCCGAAGCACAGGTACTGACTGGGGACTTGGGGAAGGGTGGAGTCTCTCGGATCTGCCATTAACTCACCAACCACACTCCTAATTCCCTTTCCCTACTCCGCGAGAGGTGGGAGGGCTGGCTTGGGGTTCTGGAGGATGAAGACTGGAGGGACGCCCTGATGGCCCCTAGGACGATCGCGGTATCGGCGAGGCTTTGCCTGGTCCAAATCTATTTTCTACACGCTGCCTACCTTACACCTCTGCGTCTTCACTGTGCTGGGCTTCGGCCTGACGCCCACTGCCCCCGTTGTGCCCACCCCCACGTCGATTTCTACCATATGGTTTGGTCGTGCTCTGCGATCCAGAGATATTGGGAATTGTTAAACCAAGACCTGACGGGGGTCCTGGGGCGGGAGGTGCCTCTCGATCCTATACATGTTCTGTTGGGAGTCACTGACGGATTGGACGGCTCTAGGGCAGAGACGCTTTTCCTTAACACAGCACTGGTGGTCGCCAAGAGGGACATTGCTGCGCATTGGTTGGACACTGCTCCTCCCACTTTAGGGCGCTGGCGCCGGGGGGTGGATTGGTGCGCTGCGCAGGAGCAGCTTCTATTTGTGGCCAGGGGATGTCCTGAGAAATTTTGCCGTATGTGGGGCAAATGGGTCCGGGTACTCGATGATTGAGATGGTGTGGTCCTCTCGTCAGGCACACATGGATATGCTTTTAGTGATTTCCTTCTGTAACCTTGATGTCACTGAGATGTGTTTTTCTCCCTATTCTGATGATGCATATGTGGCTCTGACTGGTGCTGTTTGTTATTACCTACAAAACTCAATAACATTGGTTGTCAAAAAAAAAAATGGTAGGTGGCATGTTCTACATTAACGGACCTCACATGTCCAGCCTCTGGCCACAAGTTCTGTATGACCACAAACTCAATCTTCATCTAAATGAATAGATCTAGAAAGGCATTCTTTCATCTGGGGTGACCTCCTTTACATGGCCAATCCTACATCCTTCTCAATGCTTCCAGCGCGAAAAGATGGGAAAAGGTAAAAAGAACAAAGCTAAAACCTCTGCAAATTGGCCACTTTATTCATAACTACACACTTACCACAGCCATGGCTGTAGTAGGGAAAATACAGCTGTGTCTAACTTTGGTGGTCAGATCTTGAAGGGGGCCAGAGTGTTAGAACTACAATTCCTAGTTGGCTGAGTTATGCACCTAGGCCAGGCAGGAACCACCACTCTTGTCAGGGTAAGGTAGATACACAATAAGGTAACCTATGCTCACCCTCTGCTAGCAATGCCACAGAGCAGTCAGGCTTATCTACAAAGGCAATGTGTAAATTATTTGTGCAACACACAAACACAGTTACACAATCAAAACACCACAAAAGACTCCACACAGGTTTAGAAAAATAGAGAATATTTATCTGAACAAAATAAGACAAAAATGACAAAAAATCACTAAGTAGAAGTCGAGGTATCGATTTTTAAAGAATAAACCAAAAATAGTGCTTAGAAGTCACTAGTGGTCAAAGGGTTATTTCAGGTCGCAAGGGACAGGTGCAAATCCAAAGGTAAGGCACCCCGCGATGGAGGGCAGGCTGCTACAGGAACTACGAAGGGCCCGCTTCAAAAGTACTTTTAGATATAGCAGAGCGTCGACGCTGAAGGCTCGAATCATCAATCTTTTCCACGCAGTCGGGTTACTGTGTTGTTGTCGAGCTTTACTAAAGTGAGGACAATGCGTCGTTGTTGAACCACGCAAGCTGTGGAATCGCTGTCGTCGGGCAGCTGCTGTGTCGGCGTTGCAAGGCAATGTGGCCAAATTTCTCACGCAGTCTGCAATCTATGCAATGCTTCGGTTTTTTATGAAAGCAGCGGCAGAACCCACTTCTGAGTCCCAGAACATGGCGGGGTGCACCTCAGGCAAGAGTAGGATTCCCAGAAGGCAGAGTCCAGTAGCACCAACAGAATTGCAGGGAGTCTTTTGTATACCTGAGACTTCAGGAAAACAGGAGGCATGCCAGCAAGCCCTTGGAGATCAGTTGGAGGAAAGGCAGAGTCTAGCTCTCCTTCAATCAGAGTCAAGGAGCAGCAGGCAGTAGTGAAACAAACTGAAAAACAGTCCTTCCAGAAAACCAGTCCAGGTGAGTCCTTTAAGCAGCTCAGCAGTCCTTCTAACAGAGGTTCAGTTCAAGATCCAGAACTGTCTGATTTTAGGGGGTCAGATGCTCAGTACTTATACCCAAAAGTGCCTTTGATGTAGGGGGTGACTTCAAAAGAATTTGCTGGAATACACAAGGATCCCTTTCAACCCAGATCTGTTGGCCAGGCTAACCCTGGGGGAATAAATCAGTGCTTTGTGTAAGGACAGGATATAGCCTATTCAGATGTAAGTGTGAGTAACCACCCGCCCTTCCTGCTCAGGAAGGCTAGCAGTAAGCAGATGAATCTCCTGTCACACCTAGCCCTTCCTATGTTTGTGGTTGTCTAGAGGAAATGCACAAAGTGTAGCTGTCACCCAGCCCAGACGTGTATTGGAGACAGACTGTCTGTTATAAGAACAGAGGAATGTCCACTTTCTAAAAGTGGCATTTCTAAAATAGTAATGTCAAATCCCACTTCACCAGTAAGGGGGATTTACTGTTACTGTTCTAAACATACCAACCATGACAAAGCTACTCCTTTCTAATCAGGAATTCCAACTTAAAAGTATATTAGGGAAGTCCCAATGCTATCCTATGAGAGGTGTAGGCCTCACAGTAGTGAAAAACAAAATAGGCTGTTTGTCACTACCCAAACATTGTCAAACATAAAAGTACATGTCCTACCTTTTACTTACATAACACCCTGCCTATAGGGCTACCTGGGGCATACCTTAGAGGTGACCCACGTGTAATAAAAAGCAAGTTTAAGACTTGGCAAGTAGTTTTAAATGCCAAGTCAAAGTCGTAGTAAACGCCACACATAGGCACTGCAGTGGCAGGCCTGAGACAGGTTTGAAAAACTACTTATGTGAGTGGCTCAGTCAGTGCTGCAAGCCCACTAGTAGCATTTAATTTGTAGACACTGGACACATATAGTGCACTTTACTACAAACTTATAAGTCAATTAATTATGTCAATTGGGTTTGAGCCAATGTTACCATAGTTTAGGGAGAATGCACATGCACTTTAGCACTGATTAGCAAAAAGGGCCACTTTCAACACAGAGTGATAGTGTCTCTAATCTTAGTTTCTTCTTTCAATTTCAAGTAAGATTATGAAATCTGAGAGATGTGGATAAAGTGGCTGGTGATTCCAATGACAGTATTATTCTGAGGGCATGTAGTGAACAGAGGTTATGTGTCCCCTTTTAAAATGCGCTTGAGCTATTAAAGTGCTGCACCGGTTACTAAAACAGGCTGCACATTAAATTATTATTTTTGTTATATCACATGCCATAATGTGTACTGCCGTTGTTGACCTTTTACATTTGCTCCTTAAGTGTTCTAATTTACCTCAAAGCATTCCCAAAAATGCATTCAAACTATGACTTCCTAATTGTATCCTGCATCGTACCATCCACTATTCATGCTCAGAACTCCTATTATTGACGGAAGTTATGGCCAAGACATCCAGCAACCATATGAAAGATAGGTCTTTCCTTTTCTGCTTAATGTATACCTTTTGTATAATGTATGACCCATATTCAAAAAGCCACAGGAACGATTACAGATAATGCAGAATGTTTCAATCCTGCATGTAATAAGGTCTGTACTACAATACATGGAATCGGTCTACAATCACCTAAATAAGTTCCCCATTAACACACAATTTTGCATTCTTTAATAACATCTCCCCCATCTGAGAATACTACAACCCGGCAAAATTCTACAGTCTTAATGAGGCTCACTCCCTTGCTTACCGGGCAGCTCAACACAGCTTCAGGATCACAAATTAGACTCCTTCTTCGGTTCTTTACTCAATGTCAGGTTTAAGGGGTGAAATCTCCATAATACAGCCCATGGCACCAATATAAAAAATGTAAAATTAAATTGAAGATGAATGGTGAACGCAACACTCAAAGCAAAGACTAAACATAACCTCAACTGAAGCTGTGAATAAAGTCAGACTAAGGTGGTGGATCTTAATGGCAGAAAAAATCAGCGTATGGCAGAAAAACCAGAACATCCTATACTTCTTAATGAATTATGCAGAGGGCAGTAAACTGTTAAAGAGCTATAACCCAAAGACAATCAGAAATGTATGAAAAGGTAATAAAGAAAAGGACAGAAAGGAGGTCTTAAATTCCTGGTTTCACCAGTGTAAAGACACATAAGAACATGAAATAATCAATAAGGTTTAAGAACGCAAAGGTATTTTTGGTGCATAGTTACAAAGGCTGAGCCGATACGTCAACAAATGTTTAAACTAAATTACCTGAAGCAGAATGAATTCATTATTTTAGATACAACTGTTTTGCTATGTTGGTGCTTTACGTAGTGCCTTATGACAGCCTAAGAATGCCTCAAATTGGTGAGTAACAAAGATATTGGATGGAAGAGAGCAGTATAAAACAGGACAAAGTGAATGAAACAGAGGTCTTGTGAATAACGTGCTCTTTCCAAAAATGGTATGTTAGCACTGAATCATCAACGCCATCTTTGAGTGACAGGGCTAACATACCCCCGTCACGTGAGAGTTAGTTTAATTTTTACCGGCAACATGGCGTTCGGAAATTGTGGCATATTCCTCAAGAGATGTTGAGCGTTTACAGAGCCCGGTAAGCCACATCTTGATTAGCGAGTTTGTTATGTATCTTTGAGGCATGTCAGTAGGGTTATTGACATCACGTTTATTTTTGTTGCAAGGGAATAGCTTCACTGCTTTAAAGACGTGGATTTTAGGTAAGCGGTGGCATGTTAGTTATCACGATAACGCAGAGTTTTTTGCTAAGACTTAAGTGATATTTGAGTATGTGCTTAATCATGGTTGGGAACACCAGGTTGATTGGCAGTATGTTTTGATTTCATTGAAGTGGAGAACATTGTACCGATATTGATATAAATTTACAGGATAGGATTTGGACAGTTTCATTCAAATATCACGCTCCGTTTTTTCAAAGGTATGAGTCGCCTTACTTTGAATCAGCTTTAAAGTTAACATTTTTTGTTCAGGAAACCAATAAAGGAATGTTTTGGATTGTTTTTCAGCTAACGCCATCTTAGTGGGTCAGATTGACTTTTTTTGTGAAGCCTCAACAAGCAATTGTTCAAGTGAGTATGGTTTCTACTGCAAGGTCACAATTCAATGAGAGAACTGACATTTTGTATTGTTCTGTTTATATCTTCTGTTTCTTTCAGTCTTTGTGCGCACTGACATAATATAGACATCTCTCCGAACCAGTTGGCTTGTAATCAACACATGTTTTAAGAAAGGGCTTGTTATGTATGAGTGTGGGTGTAGGTTTGTTATTGATACTGCCGATGTACATGTAATTGTAATACACTGTTAATTCTTTATTTTTCAGAGGATCCACGGAAGAAGGGGCACAAGTCCCGAAATGCATTGGGCCATTGTCATCTGTTCTTGTTCATCTTGTAATAGAATTACATTGTTTTTGAATTGCTTGTTTTAACCACTATAATATCAACAGCATACAAATTTGCATGTATCTGTATTTCAAAATAATGAAGAATTTCATGGTTGAAATTTAATGTAATTAAATCAAATAATCTTTAGAGAAAAAAAATGTATATGTTATGTTTTCATGTTTTATGAAATGTATATCAGTTAATGTTGTGCTGACTTGTGTCCAGTAGGCCGATTGGCTGCTGGCCCCTTCGTTGTTGTCTTAACCAATGTAGGAGGTACACACAGTCAGGTGCTGCACACAGATCGTTAGAAATTCAAATTTTGGGTAATCATCATTATAAGATGTGGAGTGCATAGTCTACACCATTACACTTCCTAAAAACTTGTCAACTTACCAGACACAGCAGTTGCGTACTGTGGATAGCAGGTACAAGGTGTCTGGTTGATAGGTAGAGGATGCAGGATTCCTAGGGTACCAGCAATGAGACATATTTGCAGTACATGGGTCTTTGAGTAGAGGAGTGAGTCAGAACAATGGGAAAGCCTGGCTATAAATGAGATATGTTTACCCTGCAAAGCAGATTTTCTTCAACCACAGGTACACACAGATCGCAACTGGCCTGTTGCCAGGACAACTCCTCACATCTCTCCAAATGTCCAGATCATTTAAGTGCACCTGCCGTCAGTCGCAAGATACCTTAGCAACGGTGGGTGGTGACTGTAAGAAAGGCCATCAAGAAAGTGAGACAGTGCACCATACCCACGTCTAGTACATAGCGTTAGAGGTATTCATAAAGCTTGAAGGTCAGTGGAATACAATCTTACTGAAATGCTTCACAGAGTTTACAACAGAAACTGTAATGCCAACATTACCGAATGTGTGCATTTAGGGTGGCATAATGGCACCTAAATCATGCAAGCCTATCAGCTTGAAAGGTATTAATCAGAACTGTTTCATGAAATAATACTAATTAAAAATAAAGCATGGCTTAAAGAGAAATGTATCTTTTATACAATACATAGGGCTTCCTTAGAGGATTATAAAAACTGATCAAGTAGTGAATTTTCCATTAAAATTAATTTGGGGGCACAGTAGTATCCCAAAGTGAAGCTGGTGCGGGGCTCGATGAGAGGGACAGAAGAAAAACATATTAGTGAATACTGAACGAATATTAGTTCTCTTTGTGTTAAACAGTGGAAACCAGTACTGGAAAATGAAGGAGCATCGTAAAGATCTAGTGCACGTCGAACTGAGATGGTTCCCAGATCACAAGGGTGGGCTATGAACTGCATGGAAAAAGGAGTAGAAAAGTGAGAATGTGCACCACTATGACAAAGGATAAAAATAGTAACAGGAAACACGAAAATAATTGGTGGCATGACTAGCAGACTTGTCACAAAGCATACACTAAAATAAGCAAAAGCAAATATATAATTTTACCCCAGCAAACCATACATATCATGTCTAGAGCTACCTGGATTGTTCAACTCTACAGCCATAGCGGATTCTGGGGATTTCATCATTTGCTGCATAATCTGCCACCTGCTGCATAAATGTAAACTTTCAACCAAAAATAAATGTTTCCAATTGAAACTGATTAAGAGTAAAAATGTTTTTTAAAAAGGCAAATGTAGTGTTGAGCAGTGACAGACCCTTTGCAAACTAGAACTGGTCACTGTTTAGTTACTGGTTGCTGTACTGAAACGGGTGAAAAGTTGCTGAAAAAAACCCTAGTGTTGTCTTAGGGTCAGATCCTTTCCAACTGATCGCCTGCTAATTACTGTATTCAGATTAAATGCTACTGCTGAGGTGAACCAGTCACCTTGACCTTATTAATGCAGGGGCGGCTCAACTCCTCCGTAATGGCGGAGGAGCGTCGCCCCACTGGTCAGAGTTAGCCACAGATAATAAAATGATATTAAAACAATAATATCATTTTATGTTTCGGTGACTGGCTCTGCCTGAGGCGTGCGTGGGTGCGTGGCTGGGCCGGGCCCTGACAGGGAGGAGTGGTGAGCACTTAGAAGAGCGCATGTCAGTTTGGCCGCCTGTCTTTGGCCGGCCAATCAGACATACGTACTTCTATTTTTCTAACCCAGCTGTGTTGGAGAAATGCCGCAGGCTCCCAGGCACTATCTGAGTGGCAGACCAGGCCACTCAGACCAATCGTGGCTCTGCAGCGTCTGGATTGGGTGGGAGTCTGTGCTTTCCCAGACACTGCCATCGGCGTTGGGGCAGCAACAGAAACTTTTTTTAAATATAATTTTTACCCACAATTCCCCGTCCCTTCCCCCTTACTCTGACCCCCCCCACACTTTCGTTGTGCGGAGGCCGCCACTGTATTAATGTGTGTTAAAATGACAAACCAGTAAAATGATACAGCCACAGTAGGTGCTGAATTAGGCTGCATAATGTATGTATGTGTGTTCTTATATAGCGCTTGACTTACCCTTGGGCATCTCGGCGCTTGCATTGGGAACCCGTCCTGGCTTTTTCCCTGTAAGATAACCTGTACTAGGCATCCCCAAGGTGAAAGCCAGGCATCCCGCCGCGGGGGGGGGGCGTAGTGGAGATTAAGCAAGCTATTGCCCAGAGTTGCACCCATGATTCGAGTAGGCACCGAAGTGAGAATTATCGAGTCCGTGGACACTTGGGCTCAGACCCTGCCGCGTCGGGAATTGAACCCTGGTCCCGGGTCTGACCTCTGCTTCAGGGTATGCCTTCTCTAACCAGTGAGCCACACTTCTCCACAATGTGCCTGTCCTGTGGTATTAAATCCATCAACCCTAATGAATAATTTAATATTTTACTGCCACAAAACTGCACTGTACCGGTTTATGACAGAGGAGTCAAATATTAGCCTATAATAGTTTAAACTACGCCATATTTTCCAGATAACCACTGACTGGAGATAATTCCCATTTGGTTTCACACCATGTAAATTAATCGCATGTGAAATCTGGCATGTAGGTAGGCCAAGGTTAGACATCTCTGTTTCATGCAAATTAATGTTCAGGCAAAAACATAGGCAGAGTCTACAATAGTGTCTTTGAAGTCTTTTGATGCAAGAACCATCACAATTAAAGTACTCCAAAGTTTACAGATGCAAGTACGTTTAGGCCATAAACTGATGTCCCGGCATGCTTCGGCTGATTAATGATGAAAATGGTAAATGTTTATGGGCCATATCTGATTGCCAAACAATAGAATTTAGCTCTAGCAGAAAAAGGAAGATTAATGAAGCATCAAGACATTCATATGTTTAAAATCTTACATGCTATTAAGTATGCCAGTCAAAGAAACTTTATTCGCTACGCTTCCATACCGTAATGGACAAGTAAAATAAAATACATTAAAAAGAGAACGTTCAGTAACTAAAACATATAACTGTTCCCCATAAAAAAACAGCTAAAAACAGCAAATGCTGTGCTTTGACAATTCCATAAAATAAAAACAAAGTTGTAGCAAAAAGTGCAGCACAGGTCTGCAATGACCAAAATTATACCTTTTAAGAAGTGGTACCATCAATCTTATCCTAGGGACATTGTAACACAAACAAAAGAACACGATGTGCAGGGTGGTTTGGGTAGATGGTAGCTCTTTTAGGAAAGAACACTTTTGGGGATAACCTAAATTAAAACGGAACCTGGTAAGAACAAAGGGATGCTGTTGATTCTGGATGGCAGACAGATAAGGTTGCAAACCTACGTAAAAAGAAACTGAAATATAAGAGGTAACTGCAACTTTATTTTTTTATTAATTACTAATCTATTTGCCACAGTGTCTGCCAGAACTGTGCGAATCAGCTTTGACTTACTGCAGACCAAACAAGACTGGGGTGAGGAAAATAAATTAGGGAGCCCTATTTCCTCCAAGGTCTGTTTGACATATGGCACCAAAGGTATGTCAAAAGCGGTAACGGCCGACAACATTAAAATATGGTGAGGCGCCATGCCCAATAAACACACCATATTTATTGTGCTGGCACGCAGGGTCCCGTTGCTCCCCTGCTCTCCTCGGCGGCGAAAAGGGAAGGACTTCCTCCCTTGCAGAAAATGAAACCAACTAATCCTAGAGCAGCAGCATAGCTCCAGGATTGGTTGGAGCAGGCTAACCCAGAGCTCATTTTAAGGCTAGGGGCCTGTGGCTGCAATCCTGCGGCTGAAACTTATCCCTGGTATTGCTAGTTCTGAAGCACGCAGGTCAGATTGGCCAGCTCTAGGCAGTCGGCCAATATGACATGCGCACTAGCAGGGGGCTAAAGTAATAGTGCAATTGCACTAATCAGCCCCGCCCGCAACCCTCGTGCTGTACCAGCACGAGACTGGGACACATAATAAAATGGTACCTATTACCATTTTATCATGAATGTGCGTGCGTGCGGCGCTCGCAGCAGGTGGAGCGATGCTCCTCCACAATAACGGAGAAGCGGCAGCTGGTCAAGAGCTGCACCAAATCTCAAGCAGTCCTCAAGGACTTTTTGATACAGAGTTGCAGTCTCCCTTGTCCAAATTCAGCAGCTCAGCAAGAGCAGGGCTAGCTTAATTTTATCTGTAATGTAGTGAAAACCTATCTCATCAGACAGCATTAGGACAACTGTGTGGGACTGACAGAAGTTTTTTAATAAAAGCATTCTCAGATAACTGAATCTCATGACTAACAGCAATACCCCAGATACCGGCACCATACGTGGCTGTCGCCCCAGACTTTGCAGAGTAAATGGTCATGCAGCTCATGCACTGGTTTCAGGCCTAGTTTTTTGCTAAAAGTTTGCAGAGCCAAGATTGTCTTAACTAGCATGGCTGCTCTATTTGACACCATCGACCTCCACAAATATTTGATATCAAAGAGGATACCCAAGGGGGCGTGGCTAGCAGCCGTCGGGTGTGGCCGCGTTTTGAAGGGCTCCGCTGCCCTCGCCGTAAATCCTAATAAATATCGGGCATCTCACCGGCAGAAATCCCCTCAAAACCCGGGGACTCCAGTCCTAGAGAGATCCGAGACGCTGGGTTCATGCAGCCCACATCAGGGAGTGCGGCAGCACCGAAGAACCGCTGATATGCACGGAGCCCGCACGGAGAGAAAATGGCGGCCCCTCTTCCTTTCTTCGGTTGAGAAGGTGAGTGTGCTGCACAGCCGCAAAAACAGGAACAATTACGTGAACCGGAGGCAGCTCACCACCGGCTCCTTGGCCCGACACTCGATGTGGCATTGCTGAGTTCAGGAGCGATTCGGACACATTCCCGAGACTGGCGGTAGGAGGTGGCTGAGTGCTGGCTGGGACTGTGGCGGCTGGGAGACATGAGTAACTTTGCGGCCTAGTGCGCCGAAGCACCGGAACAAGAGATTACCGCTGCACAATAATCCGCAGCCAGCGGGAGGGACACCCGGACGGCGCACCCGCGACAGACCGCTAAAACCAGCATTAAGACAAGCGGAGGACCTCCCATGGAGCTGGGAGCTACTGCTGAAGAAAGGCCGGGCGCCAGCCGCACATGGTAATTGCCCCGCAATAGTGATCTGCGGACAGCGGTGTACGCAAGGGAACCCCCGGGTGCCAGAGGCGGGAGAATACACAGGAGAGTATCCTGCCCACTCATAGGAGACCCACGGCGGCACAAAACACAAGTGCAGCAAAGCCATCTGGCCCGCAGACCTCAAGTCGGAACAGTCAAGGACTGACTGCGCTATAACGGGCAAGCAGCAAAGACTGAGTAGATATTGCGGAATGAGTGCGGGCTCTTTCCAGCTCTGGGCCCCCACCCCCTTCCCTATCACCCAAGGCAAAGTGATCCAGAGTGGCGCCTCGTCACGACTCCTTCCCCTAAAGCGCTGATTGCTCGCCTGACTAGGAAACCCGACAGGCGGGCAGAAACAGAAATTTCTCCCTGCGCAGGTGGTGGCGAGTACTGGTGCAGGGCCCTGTGAGTATCGGGAGGGACGCTATTCGGCACTGCATGACAATGGCCAGCGGAAGGGGAACCAAGACGCAGGTCACCTTCTTACCGGACTTTACTACCAAAGTCCAAGCTCAAAGACGCAGTTTCACAACAGTAAAAAAGGCGTTGCGAGACAAAGAAGTGAAATACCCCATGCTCTTCCCGTCGCGGCTCTGGGTTGAATACGAAGGCAAGACATGGTTTTTAACATCCCCAGAAGTAGGGGGACCAGACGTCCAGGTTTTCCCCGGACGGTCCCGGTTTTTGGAGCAGTGTCCCGACACTTTGCTGCAAATTAAAGAAATGTCCCGGTTTTTGCGTAGTGCCCGGGTTAAACAGATAAATGTCCCGGTTTTTAAATAGTGTACCACTCGGTGCACCTGCTTTACTTTTCACAGGTGCTGAGACGAGTCTCTATTGGTCTCTCCATTTTTGCCCTCAGGGAGAAAAAAAAAAGCTTACTGCTGCAGCAGTTCCACCCTTCACCGCTTTTAGAGAGCCGTTATAGTCCCTTCACAGTCTGTCTCTTCATTCCAGAACGGAGGCATTTTCAATGTTATGTACAGCGAGGTCAAAGTTGCTGCTTATTTCCCTTATGCAACTAACAACCGTTAACAAAGCCAATAGTCCAGGCTTGTTCTAGGTGTGATGTTACTCGTTATATTGTTGACAAAGCCAATATTCCAGGCTTGTTCTAGGTGTGCTGTTACTCGTTATATTATTTTTCTGGATACAATGACAGAAGCAGCACATTTTTCGGGCGTGACGCTATGCTAAGTACAGATTTTTTTAGCTTATGTGTCGTCCTTAATTACATCGGCCATGCCCCTTGGGAGACCCCCCCCCCCCCCCACACCCCTGTTTTTTCATCCCACCTAAAGCCATGGGTACTTCTGTCAGTCCTACTTCTATGTCTATGACACCTGTCCCGGTTTTTTGTTTTTAGTCTGGTCACCCTACCCAGAAGAGACATGGGAATGGTTAGAAGGTTGGCGAAGAGTGGGGAAACCGAATGGAAGTCGAAACGACAAAGCCCGTAGCAGTAGATTGAACAATGTCGACAGACCACAAGATGATCCAGCCTAGGGAGAGCCACACTTGACGTCGAAAGGCTAAAGAACTCAGATATCTTGGACTCTGGGATGTGTGGAGTGCGACACAAATAACACCCCTGAGTATAGGACGAGGCGCCTGGCCAGGTATTTGGGTATTCTCCACAAACCCTTGACTGCAAAGGTATGATCCACTGACACCTCTCTAGGCGAGACAGACAATATTGAACTATCTTAGCAGAGACTATAAGCAAGGACTGGGACATATTAGAATGACATAATGTAATATGCTTATATCCTTCATTCACGGCGGGGGAGGGCGGGTTGTAAACCAAGCACTCGCAACTGCGAGGGCGGGGGGGGGGGGGTAGACAGGCACTCTGCCTTGTTGGGGAGCGGGTAGATGGAAATCCACTGGCAGGGGGGCAGGGAGGGGGGTAGAGCGGGAGGGAAGGTGGGGGGTTCTTTTAGTTATTTTTAACGTTAATGTTGAAATGCACAGTGTGCTCAATCAGAGTTGGTAAGGAATTTCCATCCTAAGCTGACAAAAAACAGACAGCTGGAATTCGAGAAAAGCTCCGGACTATATGTTCAATCCAAGCCTATAATGCAGGCTACCAGCTTGCTGGGAGACCCGGTCACCCCTCCACTAACTTCCGCGAGAACTTCGCCAGTTCCTCACGACAATTTATCATGGGTAGAGCATAATAGAAACAAAGTTGTCCGTTTTGACGTGGAATGTGAACGGCTTGGGGGACAAAATAAAGCGGGGAATAGTGTTGCAATACCTCAAGAGACAAGCACTAGACTTAGTCTTGCTACAGGAAACACACTTAGTGGGTAATACCTGCAAGGCCCTTGATAGGTGGGGATACAAACTCATAGATCACGCAGGGTTTACATCAGGCTCCAGAGACACGGGTATCCTGATGCGTAAGTATTTTAGCTCTCACGACCACCAATACATGGGCTGATCTGCAGGGCAGGTTCGCAGTACTGGAGTCCAGCTGGGAGGGGAAACTGATCAATGTGGTGTCAGTGTACCTCCCGCCAGCACTGGGAAAGGAGGCACTCAGGGATTTAGGCAAAATCCTAATAGATCTCCCTGAAGGTACATTGATAATGGGTGGTGACTTTAACATGATGATGAATGACGTGCAAGATAGGTATCCTCGACGTCCCCCAACACGGTATAGTACACAAATGGCAGAATTCACTCAAGCCATGGGACTGACGGACGTATGGCGTTCACTGCAACCCAACATCACATATTACACACACTACTCTCAAGCGCATAACAGTATGGCTCGCAACGATTAGTTCCTTACGCACATGGTAGACCTTGGTCATTTTCGAAACCCCCGCGGACTCCCAAAGGGTATCTCGGGTCATTCTCCAATGTGGCTTGAACTCACCTTCAACCAGAAAAGACAGCGCAGCTCCATTATCAATAATCCTTGGCTACTAACGCTTCCAGATATAAAGGAAGATCTCACTAAACAGACAGAATGCTACTTTACCGAAAATTTAGGCTCAGTCGACTCCGCACAGACCAGTTAGGAAGCTTATAAAGTAGTACTAAAGGGGCATGCTCTGTCGCTAAAGACAGGCTATGTCCAACAACATAATCAGCAAATATTGCAGTTAGAAAGTGAGCTCCTGCAACTAGAGTCCCAGAACAATTCCTCACCCAGTGAGACCACCACGCACCGCTTAACCATTAAGCAACTCCAATATAAAACTATGGTGCGGGAAAAGGCCCGGGCGAGACTACTTCACATACGTCATAGGGTTTACGAGATGGGAGCTAGAGCAGGGAAAATGCTTGCCTGGCTTGAGAGAAGGGCGCAAGGGGATCGATGGGTACCTGAACTGTCTGTCCACTGGAATACACGGATCTCTGAACCTCAAGGGGTAGCAGAGGCATTTGTGGATTATTTGGAGACAATATATACTTCCTCCACCACCTATACATCCGACGACTCACGTCAACTGTTGGTGGACATAAATTTTACCTCATTGTCAGATACAGACAGAGCCAAACTAGACGCAGACATAACAGATGACGAAATTTGTAAGGCCATTTTTAGCATTCAATCAGGGAAAGCAATGGGACCCAATGGGATTCCAATTGAATTCCTTAAATCCATGTACCTACAAGTAGCTCCCCATCTTAAAAATATGTATATCGAAAGCCTGGAGAAAGGAATTCTGCCTGAAGACCAGAGATTAGCATCCATAGTGGCGATCAGAAAGCCCGGTAAACCGGCGAATAGTTGTAGCTCTTATAGACCAATCTCCTTGAATAATGCGGAGGCTAAAATACTAGCGAAGCTGCTGGCTTCCCATCTTAGTACTGTTCTCCCTTCATTGGTTCACGCAGATCAGCCAGGCTTGGTGCCGCGACTGAACACGACACTGAATATTCGGCGGGTGCACAATGTTTTGGCACGTCAGCAATGTATAGAAGAAGATACCATAGAAAGGCCCTATCTCTTCGAGGTGCTGGCTCGCCTGGGGTTTGGCCTGCGGTTTACAGCATGGATCAAGTTACTGTATACTGAGTTGCGAGGTCAGGTAAGGGTGAACAACCGCGCATCCCGGACGTTTCGACTGCACAGAGGGACCAGACAGGGTTGCCCCCTGTGCCCCCTACTTTTTGCCTTAGTATTAGAACCACTGGCATCTTGGGTAAGAGGAGACGTGACTATTCGAGGGCTAAAATGGGAGGAAGACAATGAGGACAGAATATCCCTGTATGCAGATGGCATACTGATCTACTTAGTGTCCCCATATGCCTCAATACATAGACCACTAAATATATTCACAAATTTCGGTAAATATTCAGGATATGCTCTTAATTGGAGTGCTATTTGTACTGCATGGCCCCACACCTAGAGTACCCCGGGATGTGAAATGAAAGTGGCAAGTGAAGGATTCCGATATTTAGGGATCTTTATTACACTCGACCCACAACTTTTTTATGACAAGAACTTAGCAGTCCCCTTAAAAAGACTACGTGAAGATGTCAAACATTGGAGGTCGCTGCCATTGTCATTATTAGGTAGAGAGTCCCTATTTAAAATGCTGGCTTTGCCGCGATTCCTGTATTTGCTTCAGAATTGCTCATACCGGATCCCCAATACTTATTTTAATAGCGTGGAGGCAGAAGTCCGTACACTACTATGGGATGGGGGTACACCACGAATAGCTTTAGGGAAACTGACGAAGGGGTGGTACGATGGGGGGAATAGCTCTCCCAGATACACGGCTCTATTACTGGGCGTCACAACTGGTAAACCGATGAACCCATCCTATAGATTAGAAAGGTATCAGACGGGACGAGAGGGGTACCATGGGCCCTATACACCAAGGTCCGTATAGGGAGGTATCTGGGCCTTATGGCTCAAACGGTGAACATCTGTCATCAGACAACTAGACGTCTGGGCTGGGGGGTGTTGACGAAAGCTAGCCCCTATGGTCCTCTCAAAAGCTGGGGCTGCTTTGTCATCATATGGGTTTCAATAAATGGGACACCATCGGACTATCCACCATAGGAGATCTCATACACAAGGGTAAGATTCTCACATTTAAAGAGTTACAAGCAAAACACGAATTAGCACATGGTGAGGTACTTCGATATCTACACATTCGCCACGCTCTCACAACGGCACTCACAGACTTGTCACAAGTACCGGACTACTCTCCTTTGGAAGGACCGACTGCTATCGGAGCCTATCCCAGATGGATTAGTTACTTACCTGTAATCCTAGTTCTCTTCCAGGGGTATCCTCATCAAAGTCATAAGCATTAGAATATTCCCGCCCATGCGCGGGACCCCGGAAACACTATATTATATGTGCCCCACATATATATATATTCACTTAAAAAACCATAGGTTTCACACATGTTATAGTTAGGTGGATATTTCACTCGTAAAAAAACAATGAAATTCCCCCGTTATAGTTAGTTCAGATAACTATAACTCGCGCGACCGCCACTCTATCACAAGGATGATGTCATCAGTGATGTCATGAGTGATGCCACTGACCAGGTCATGAGTGATGTAATATGTGACGTCATGAGCAGTGGATTGCGGGCGCGCGAGTTATAGTTATCTGAACTAACTATAACGGGGGAATTTCATTGGTTTTTTACGAGTGAAATATCCACCTAACTATAACATGTGTGAAACCTATGGTTTTTTAAGTGAATTTGCAAGGTTTTTTAAATGCTAATTCCTAACTATAACGTGTGTGAAACCTATGGTTTTTTCAGTGAATTTGTACGTTTTTTTAAATGCTAATTTATTTATGTATTAATATTTTTTTTATATATTTATTTTACAATAAACTAAGTATTAAACATTTTTTTTTTGGTATTCACCGTGCACGCACGGTGCGCGCACCCCCGCGATTTAAAAAAATAAAATAAAAAAATAATTCGGGGACCTTCAGGGACCCCCTGACAAAGGCTAGGGGACAGGAACTCTCTACCCTGCCCCCTTTTCACGTTCGCCACCTTCCTTTTTCACTCTCGCACTGAAAACAAACAAAATGGCGGCCGACACTTCCTGATTTCGACCGATTCGAACGTTGACTAACATGTAGCCACCTATCAGAATTACGCTCGCGCACGTTAGGGTGCTCGCACGGTGCGCGCACCCTGCGCGTGTATAGATATTGATATGCTTTTAAATGCTATTTTCTCAGGAAATACTGAACAGATTTACACCAGACCTGCAAAAGGCACTTCCTTGACCTTATGGCTACCTCTCTGCCAAATTTCAAGTAATTCTGTTCAGCCGTTCGGGCTGTAGCTGCGTCTAAAGGTCCCATGGAAAAATGCATGGGGAAAACGCGTTTTGGGACCCCCCTTTTTTCTCGGCCCCCGCTTGACGAATCACCCCGAGACTTTCAGGGTAGGAGCTGAACGGAGCGCCCCATTAGTTTTGAAAATTTTGCGAGGATTCGTCAACCGGCGCCAAAGTTATTCAAAATAGAATTTTGAGATTTCCTATGGAAACACGGTCCTAACTATAACTATCTACTGGCGACCGCCAGTAGATAATATACATATATATATACATATATATAAAAATAAGCAATTGCAGCCTAATAAACACCAAAGCTGAATCATGCTGTAAGGAATTTCCACCATACATGAGAAAACATGCATTAGAAACAGGAGAAACAACAACAAAAATTTGTTTAGAAACTGTTTTAATGCTCAGAAAACAGTAGAAATTCTCATAAATCACTGAAAGCATAGGAAGCTCCCTTGCTGCATTGCAAATACCCAGTCTAAAAAGACTGAAAAGCTAACCTATAGCTGCATAGCAATAAACCGACACCGTGCCTTTAAGGCACTCCTGACACCCAGCTTCCCATCATGCCTCAGGGGTGACAGTTAGATCAGTTGTTCTTTGCGGAGACTGAAAAAGCCATGGTACAAAGAGTTAACTATATCTCCAAAATATAACAGTCCCTTTGCCCGGGGAGGCGGGAGGGTTGCTTATGACTTTGATGAGGATACCCCTGGAAGAGAACTAGGATTACAGGTAAGTAACTAATCCTTCTCTTCCAGGGGATCCTCATCAATATTCATAAGCATTAGAATAGAATAGCGAGCCTCATCTCATCTCCCTGCGGGCAAAGGAGAACACAGAAATGTGATAAGTAAGCAGAGAAAACCAAGCTCGGATAGAGCAAAAAAAGAAAAACTATCCAAACAGGTTCCTGAAGGAAGCTTGGCCTACTTGAGCATCAGCCTTGGAATCAGATTCTAGGCAATAGTGCCTTGTAAAGGTATGAACCTATTTCCAGGTTGCAGCCTTGCAAATCGCTGACATTGGGACGTCATGTAAGAAAGCAACTGTGGCCGCTTTCCCCCTAGTGGAATGCGCCTTAGGAGGCGACGGTAAGGGTCTTTTCGCCAGCTGGTAAGCTAAGGTAATGCAGGATGCAATCCATCTCGAAATGGATCTCTTAGCGGCTGGGAAACCTGTAATCTCATGGCGCCATAATTGACAAATAACTGATCTGTCTTCCTTATGCCCTTGGTACTCTCTAAGTAGAACTTAAGCACCCTTTTGAGGTCTAAGTAATGAAGCGACCGCTCAGCCGGGGTCACTGGATTTGGGAAAAAAGATGGAAGGGAAATGGACTGATTGATATGAAAATCAGACTCCACCTTAGGGAGAAAAGATGGATGTGCCCTTAAAACTACTCTGTTATGGTGGAAAACAGTGTAAAGTTCATTGGTACACAGCACTTGGATCTCGCTTACTCTGCGCGCTGATGTAATGGCTACCAGAAAAGCGGTCTTCCAAGACAAATGCTGCAAGGAAGCTCTGTAGATTGGCTCAAATGGAAGGCCCATCAATTTAGATAACACCAGGTTCAACTCCCAAGGAGGCGAAGGGTTTCGAACAGGGGGATACACTTTCTTCAACCCCTGTAAGAAGTCCTTGACCACCTGCATTTGGAAAAAAGAGGGCTGACTAGGTGATCTCCTGTACGCCGTAATGGCAGATAAATGCACCCTGATAGAAGCATACCTTAAACCCGATCTTGCTAAGTACAGCAGTTAAGGGAGAATGGCATCCTCCTGCCCCTTTGTAGGATCAAGGTGATGTTCTCTACACCAAAGAAAAAACCTCTTCCACTTAAACGCATATGACGCTCTTGTGGAGGGACTTTTCGCTTCTTTCAAAATATGCATGCAATCAGGAGGCAGCTTCAAATGTCTGTATTGCAGGACCTCAGGAGCCATGCTGTCAAGTTTAGTGAGGGAAGGTTGGGATGAAGAATCCTCCCGCCCATCTTGGTCAGCAGGTCCGGCCTGCAAGGTAGTCTCTTATGTGGAAGTACCGACAGATGAAGAAGGTCCGGGTACCACCACTGCCGTGGCCAGTCTGGAGCTATCAGAATCATCGTCATGCTGGGTCTGAGTAGCTTGGACACCACCTTCGGGATCAGGGACAGAGGAGGAAAGGCGTAGGCAAATGTCCCTGACCAGTCCATCAAAAGCGCATTCCCCCTTGTCCCTGGACGGTGGAATCTGGACGCGAAGGCGTGGCATTTTGTGTTTTCGTCGTCTGCGAATAGATCTATTTCCGGACGACCCCGAATCGGACTCGATTGCCGGTAGGAAAGCTTTCAGAGCAAGGTGGACTGCTCGTAGCTCCAGCATATTGATGTGGAAGGTCTGTTCTGTGAGAAGTTGTCCTGATGTATGATGTCACTAGTTCTAGTGTACTCCTTATATCAGTCCAAACAACCCTTATGGTGATTGGTTGTAAAATCAACCTTATAGACCAGCTATCCCAGTGGTAGCATGGACAAGAGCAGTCTTAGGCTAAACTCTGAATGGCATGTGAAGCCAGCTGTGATACCATATATAATCCCTTGAATACCAAATGAAAGGACACCACAACAGATATATATATAAAATAAAGTGCATTTATTCTAGTCAAACCCTCAGCACTCTTTATGAGATTCGAGATAAGTACAACAAAGTCTTATTCAAGCATACATTAAGTCACACAGGTAAGTAATACAGTTAGGCCCTAGGGGCCACGCAAACCATATACTAAAGAAGTGGTATAAGGACCACTGTCACGGAAATAGAATAGGCCTAGGGAATCGCTGGGACTACCCTACACTACCAACAGTTAGGAAGTGGGAGGCCCACGGGATTCAGGTGCAGAGTGGAAACACTCACGAGTAATGCGTAAAAGTCAATAGAATCACTAGCAGTTAGAAATAAGCAGTTTTAGGACACTTCTGGTATAGCTAGGAAGTCGAGACTCGGAAACTAGACCCTAGGATAGTCAATACCCTTGTGAGCACCGAAGTACCCAAGTTACCTAGCCCACGGGCTGCGGGTGCATAGGTGTGAACTTGCGTCGGGTTTCGTCGTGGACTTCTATGGATGCCTGAAGGAAAGTTGCTGACAGGCAGTCAGTGAAGAGTGTCCGGTGGATCCCAAGACTGGGATCAAGAAGAGAGGATACCTGCAAGCAGAAGGGACAGAGTCTAGGTCACTAGCCAGTGACCACGTGGAACCAGGAAGGAACCAGGCGATGTCGTGAAGATTGCAGGCGAAGAGGTGAAGCTTGTCGCAGCAGCCACGGGTACCAGGAGACGTCGAGGACGACCAGGACCAGGAGGCGAGCTGTCCCACGAAGGCTCTTGCTGTCGGCGGCGTCGAAGTCGAACTAGGACTCACCAAGCCTTGGCAAGCGGAACCCACGAAGAATGGAGGACTTGCTTCTGGTGCAGACCAGGAAGGTCTGGGGTGCTTCTCTTTTGCAGAGGAGCGGGAGCCAGTCTGGAGGAGCCAAACCAGCAGTGAAGATTCAAAAGTGTGTCGTCGCAAAGGCCGCTAGCCAACGGGCAAGCAACCGGACAGACGCGGCAAGCAGGAAAATGCAGAAGGGCCCCACGCAGGACTCGTGGAGTGTGGGGGGCTGATCTTCGGTGCAGATGGTGCTTGGGGTTGGGGCTTCTCAATCCCCGGTGCACAACTTAAAGGGTACCTCAGAAGCTGCGCTGGAAAATACTCGCCACTTTTCCCAGGTAGCCGGTCCCACGTCTCTCGTCGCCTCCACGGATTTCAGCTCGGCTGTGGATGTGGATCAGGGTCGGAGAAGTCTGGAAGTCAAGGCTCTGGTCGGGCTCTGCAGTCGGTCCCTCGTAGAACTTCAGCAAAGCAAAGGGTAAGTCTCTTGATGGTGCCTGTTTGCACAGGGTAGCCACTCCTTGGCCACAAGGGAGATTCTTCAGTCTTCTTCTTTCGTCGAATGTCGAAGGTCCAGAGTTTCTGTTCAAGTTGCAGGTTCAGGATAATCTAATCTCCTGGGGCCCAGCTACCACTCTTATACTAATCTGGGGGGCTGGGTTGCCTGCTAGGTCACGCCTTATGGGTGGGACCTGGGAGGGGGGTGGTTACACCCCCTTCCCTTTGTCCAGTTTAGCGCCAGGACTGGGGCTGGTGTGCCCCAGCACCGGTTTGAACTGGACTATGCATGGGACACATTGTGTGACCCAGGCAGTGTCTCGTTTCATTCATCCCTCCCTGCCCCAATACACTAAGGCTTGTCTGGGGTGGTGCTCGCTGTCCAAGCCTCCCGTGCCGGGATCACTCCCAGCAGCAGGAGGTCAGACTTGTGTCGTGGCAGCAGCATCCATTTTGTGATGCTGGGGCTCTGGTTAACTTTTAACCGGGTAAGTAGGTTTCAACATGCCGAGTTGACGACGGCAGAGGGTCTCTGCTCCTCGACGCCGATCGTCGCCGGCGGAGGGTCTCTGCTCCTTGACGCCGGGTTGACGACGGCGGAGGGGTCTTGTCTCTCGACGCCGATCGTCGCCGGGTTGACGCCGGCGGAGGATCCGGAATCTTCGACGACGTACCTTTTCTCGACGGCGAGCCGGCTGTCGAAGGTCTTTTCTTGGATAAATGATCCACCGGAAGACCTTCTCTCAGCGCCGAGCCCGACGCTGAAGCAGAAGGACGCGAGGACTTGCTTCTAGAAGGCGTTCTAGACCTCTTGGAGCCCTTCCTTACCGGAGATCTTCCTCTAGATGATTTATCTGCCAGGCCATACAGGCAAATTCTTTCCCTGTCCTTTAAGGCTCTTCTGGACAGGTTCTGGCAGGTCTTAGGATCATGATCCTCAGGTAGACAAAGAATACAGACCTCGTGAGAATCTGTTTTGGCCTTCTTTTTACCACAAGAAGGGCAAGAGTCAAAAAGAGATGGCATATTAAGTTGTTAAAAAAATGCCCCAACCTGTCAGAAAAGACAGCTTCTTACTTCAAAAGATGAAAAACGTCGAAGTAAGGAATAAAAGTTGTGAAAAGTGAAAAGATTTTCTGACAAAAAGCAGAAAAGAGTGGAGCTGTGTTGCCAGGATCCTTCCTGAAGGAGCCGGAAAGAACAACTGACCTAACTGTCACCCCTGAGGCATGATGGGAAGCTGGGTGTCAGGAGTGCCTTAAAGGAACAGTGTTGGTTTATTGCTGTGCAGCTACAGGTTAGCTTTTCAGTCTTTTTAGACTGGGTATTTGCAATGCAGCCTGGGAGCTTCCTATGCTTTCAGTGATTTATGAGAATTTCTACTGTTTGCTGAGCATTAAAACAGTTTCTAAACAAATTTTTGTTGTTGTTTCTCCTGTTTCTAATGCATGTTTTCTCATGTATGGTGGAAATTCCTTACAGCATGATTCAGCTCTGGTGTTTATTAGGCTGCAATTGCTTATATATATATATATATATATATATATATATATATATATATATATATATATATATGTATATGTGGGGCACATATAATATAGTGTTTCCGGGATCCCGAGCATGGGTGGGAATATTCTAATGCTTATGACTTTGATGAGGATCCCCTGGAAGAGAAAAGGCCATTTCACTTACGTATCGTAAACTTACCAGACCCATTCCACACTCTCAGAAATCGCTGGCAGGCAGATTTAGTTCAGATTGACGATGAAGATTGGCAGACTGCATTGATGTCCCCAAGAGAGGCAGCCATAAGTCATTGCTTCCGACTGATTCAATAATTTTTTTTGCACAGAATGTACCTCACCGGGATAACCCTAGCTAAAATAGGAATGAGGCAGGACGCATTATGTCTGCGAGGTTGTAACCAAACTGCAACATTTTATCATATTATGTGGGACTTCCCTCAGATACGGTCCCTGTGGGAGAGGGCCACAGAGATGATGCAAGATGCACTGGGGAAGCAAATTGTTTTAACGCCATTATTAGGGATTCTGAACATTTGGGAGGCCACTGACCTAACAGATGTGGAGCAGCAAACCTAGGCTATACATTGGTGAAAAGGGCAATCGCTATGAAATGAGGGGCAGCAGACCGACCACTGACACTTAGCTGGGTGGTGGAAATGGACGAATGTATCATCGCTGAAAAAGATGTCTATAAATCCAGGGGCTGTCCTATAAAGTGGGACAAAAAGTGGGGAAGGTGGAACGCATATAGAGGAGAATTGTGTATCTCACCATCGGTAGAAATGGAAATGTCAAAAAGAGGGGACCGTGGGCATGTAATGCAGGACTGAAACACTGTGCACGTTAACTGTTGACATATGTTTTATTTGTAACCAACTATGTACAAATGCAATTCTGAATGCAACAAGTTTACAATCAATAAAAAATATTAACTAAAAAAAAGAGGATACCCAAATAGGAGAAGGACGGGGTGTCATCCATCTTAGAATGCTTGATGTAAAAAAACAGGCTCTTCTTTGGTTTCCTACCACATTTCATTGTACAGGTCTTACATTCATTGACCCGCAGATCCTAACTCCTGTAAAATGGTGGTCTAGTCCTCTATTAGGGCTTGCAGCACCCGCCCCGTTCTTGCCATTAGTACTGCATCGTCCGCATAGAGAAGTACTGTAAGAGGACGTGTTCTAATGTATGGAACATCCACAGCTCTACTCACCAATGCTGATTCAACTCTGTACAAAGGGAGAAAAGAAAGGGGGCAAGAACGCACCTTTGTCTAAACCCCGCGTTTGATTCTAAATGGTAGAGTGCACTCACACTCTCTGCCACAACGGACACTGGTGCACACCTTCGAATACAGCACCCTGATGAAAGTAATAATGGCACTCTCAATACCCACCACCAACATAAATGCCCAGAGCCTGGAGTGTGAGACACAATTGAACACCACTGAGAGGGCCATAAATGCCAGGTAAATGGAACCATTCTTAGCAACGGCGTACTTTCCTACAAGCATACTCAAGTCTAGGCATTGATCAGTAGTCCCTAGTCCCTTCCTGAATATATGATCCTAATCCTCTAATCTATGGAGTTGATATGACCCATTACTTTGGCTAATGAATCGAGTTTGGTTATAGGTCTATAATTCTTAGGGAGCAACTTATCACCCTTTTAGTAAATAGGCACAATGGTTGACTTTTTCCATGAGGACGGGGGGGGGCCCACCCTTGCAATAGCATTAAAACGTTCATGAGCAGGGGAGCCCATACAGCCTGGAAGTAAATGAAAAACATCCACTGCTACATTCACAAAGCACCCTCTGCACCTCCGATAAACCAGAAACTAAAGGGTAAACATCCCCGCCTTGCTCAGTAATAGCAGTGGATTCAGTGGACTCTGCATCACTTCAGTAGATCATGGAAAAATAATCAACCCACTGTGATTCCTGTATGGGCACGTCTGTAGAGGGGTCTGTAGATTCCTTAAAGAAAGGGGTGTTAAGCACCCGCCAAACCCCGAAGCTATCTTTCTTCATACTGACTTCCCTAAGAGACTCCCAGGCCCTCGCCTTGATCGCTAATCTAGCTGCTCATGCCTCTTTATAAAATGCGCGTAGACCTATGATGTGTTTTCTATCTCTCGGGATGGTACGTAGGACCAGTTGTAACTTAGCCTGGGAGTCTCTTGCAAGCTGAGTCAAACCACCCTCAGAAATGCAAATTGGCATTACGAGGATTGAGTGTCACAGCTTGCTTTATATGGGCCGAGATGTCCAAAAAGGCCAGCATAATCTGTGATGGGACCGTATCCGGGTCTAAGCAGACATGGACCTCTGCCTGCTTGTGATTAGAACTCTAGGAAGAAACATCAATTTGTCCCCCTTGTCCCATCCTATGGAAAAGCCATTTCTCCTTGCTAGGACAGGTTTAAATTCCACCCTGGATTGAGACTTACTTGCCCCCTCCAACAGAAGCCAACAGGACAATCTTTGCATGATCACTGAAACCTAGAAAACTAACCTCAAAGTCATCTATTAAAGCACCCAGTGCCTCGGAAACTAGAAGGTAATCGATTGCAGAGGAACAATCTGCACCCCTAAAAGGGTGCGTGAACCCGCCTGGTTGAGCAATCCCCTCATTCATCATGACAAGATCAAGTTTCACCAGGATACTAACTATTAAGCGCATTGCCATACTCGTTATGCTCAAAGTGTATCAAATTGTATCCCTCGTTGTCTATTAGACCTCAAACTGGCTTATTAACCTTTGGACAATGATGGACATTGAAATCACGCACCCAAACCAGCTTCAGAACCTTTTGATGATCGTTTCCAATGGCAAGTATGGCTGCCTCGAGTTCGACCACAACCTGTGAGGCACAACTATCAAAAGGATTAGAATAGTTAACAAGTATCAAATCCCAGTCCCTGGCCACGTCACAGACTAGGCAATGAAAATATGGGGAGTCATTAATAAACTTGACCACAACCTCAAAAAAAGTGTTTGCAATCAGTGTGAGAAGACCCCCTTTCGCTCTGCCGGCCGGTGATGGAACAGCTGGGGAATGAAATGTGCTAAACCCATCCAGGTAACTAGGGTCGATCTCCCAAGTTTCTTGTAAGCAAATCACCTGGTACCTGAACACTGACGTATTCTAGTCTGAATCCCCTAGTTTTTTTCTCATCCCTGCAATATTCCAAGTTAAGATCTTAGCATGTTTTAAACTGTTGACACTCTCCTCAACATCGGTCAGCCCAAGGCCCTGTATACTCTGCCTACTGGGAGATACTATGGGATTTGAAGGAGTAATCAGTCAGTCGCACCCCTCTAGGCCATCCAACGGAGCATATTTGTTGCTAAGTGCCACCCAGAAGGACCCCGCAGACTGACTTGAACTTTATGAGCATCCCCCAACACCCCCTCTCCCCGGGGATAGCTGTACCTGCATACAAATTGTGGGGAGGGGGATTATAAGGTTTATAAAGTATCCCAGGGGGAGAACAGATATTTGAGAGCCACTCAAAAAAAGAGGAGGGGGAAAAGACCTTTGAAGGTCCGATACCAGTCTAGGGTGATTGAAATTTACCACTAAGCAGTCGCCTAGGAGTGTTTTTGGGAAAGAAACAACCCACTCCACCCTACTCGCCATCAAGATGTGTTCAGGTAGGGGATACTCCTGCCAGCTAAATTTCATTAGCCTCTGAAGAGCTTTTAAAACCAGCTAGCCTGTGGACTCCATCTGTACCAGCTTAAGTCTGGGAGCATTTGCTAAATTTACCACATATACACATGCTGCTGGGGGAGGTGTAACACTTCAGCATCCATTACTAGGTCCTCCTTTCGCTTTACTCTAGATTCCATATGCGTTCTACAGGCAAAACCCCTGGGCCCTTTCTTCTGCATCACTCAGGAGAATCGCTGGCACGGTTCAGGGCAAGGATAGAATGGGCACTGTGGGCATCTGAGCCTGAGATGGCAGACTAAAGTTAGTCTGAGACATACCTGGCATAATTTCCCCCACTAATCACAACTGGTAGGGGGAGGTGATTGTGTAGGTTTTAAGCTTGAGGTCAAACTACTCGGGATGGCATTGGTAAAGACCAGGAAAACCTCCGGAACAGAACTAGGCTTAGCCATACTGAGTGATTTTGACAGCTTTTCCTCAATAGACTCCAGGCGGTCATGTAGCGGACTAATATATGCTTTGACCATACATTCTATCTGGTGACATATATAATCAACATTGGAAAGAGTCAATAGTGCCATCCTGCTTGAAATTGTCCCTGTTACATGTTCAACTTAACATCTTGTGCAAGGGGCCACCTTTCTTTTTTACCGGGGGCTCAGTACAAAGAGAAGTATCAACATAGGGTATGCAGGCACTGTCCAACCTTAATGGGGAACTTAGTGGAAGGGGGGTTCTGTAGAGCCATTGGAGCCCGGAGGATCAGTCAATCCATCTGAAGCAAATGAATATCCCCTTTCCTCCTCCATGAAGAGGCATCTTCAAGTGAGTTCAATATCCCTCAAGAAAACTCCTGCTATGAGAACTAAGAAGGAATCAATAGTGGGTATCGTATCCCCTCCTGAGGCTCCCGGTGCAGTCTTCCTTTTTCCCATATTTCCACTAGCAGAGGGTAGCATCCTACAGTGGTTAGAATACAAAACCCGAGGTCACAAAACTTCGGCCAAGAGAGGGGGCCCTCAGCACGCACCCGGGCACGTCCCGTACTGAGGGGCTCTCAGTGTGCTTCAATAGCGATGTTCCTTATGTTGGTGCAAGTCTGGGGGATATAGACCCACCCCAGACTAGCTTTCGGTATCACAGAGGGCAGGGAAACAAGGCAGGAAAACCAGTTTGCACACCCCCACATTGCGGGGCTCTCAGTGTGCTTAAATAGCGCTGCACCTCATGTTGGTGCGAGTCTGGGGAATATAGACCCACCCCAGAATAGCTTTCGGTATCACAGTGGACAGGGAAACCAGGCAGGAAAACCAGTTTGTGCACCCCCGTGCTGGGGGATCTCAGTGCGCTTTAATAGCGCTGATCCTCATGTTGGTGTCTTGTGGGTGTCTGAGGGGCGTAGACCCACCCCAGACACGCTCGCGGTATCACAGCGGGCAGGGAAACAAGGAAGACAAACCAGTTCACGCACTCCAGTGCTGAAGGGGCCTTCAGCGGGCTTTAACAGTGTTGCTCCTCTTGTTGGTGCTGCAGGAGTCTGGGCGACGTAGTCCCACCCCAGGCTAGCTCTCAATATCACAGCAGGCAGAGAAACCAGGCAGGAAAACCAGTTTGCACGCTAAGTAATTGAACTTCCCAAATATATGCTGTATTAAACAAACACGTGATGCAAGATGAGTCTTCTTTAAATCCTGTAATGGAACCGGTCAGTTTTGTTAAATGGCATTATGATGTATGGATCAGTTGCTCTGGGACTGACCTCCCTTTGTGGATTGTTATTGTTCTATGCTGTTTAAAATGAGGTTTTCTTCATTTTTTTACCACAGGGCAACACGCTTGTGAAACCAAATGAAGATATCATGAAATAAGATATAATTTGTTTCGAAAATATTTCTCCAACACACCAGGTTTGACAAATTTTGGTTGCTAAATGTGCTTTTTCTATTGGAATTTATTCAGGATTATACTTGATTTTGCAATCTAAATCGAAACGATGTGACATTCAATCCATATAGTCTTGAGGAAGTTCACAGGAATTACACGCCAGACAGAAACATGCCAGGTAATCAAGAAATAAATGTATCCGAGTTAAAAACGATAAAATATTGTTGCAACCTTTGGAAACCAGAACACTGAGTTTTATTTTATTCACTTTAAAGAAAAAGCATTAATACATTTAACAAAGTGATTGATTCTCCCTTTTTGAAATATATATTCGAGAACATCTAACTCCTGGACAAATGATGTCTTCTAACAAATATTACAAGGAGGTAGAACACTATAGAGCTAGAGTTGTGGTCCAACAGTGAAAACAGTTATCTTTCAGAGAAAAGTCCAACATGTATTATACATGTCAATCTAATTAGTAGTGAACACCACCAACAAAGGGCTCACTAAACAGTTTCTGCTCACTAAATAGTTTCTGAGAAATAGAAACTATTTATTCAACACTCTGTAGGTATTATTGCCGAAAAACCATTCACCCATATCAGCTGGTCAATACACTACGGTCATTTATCGAAAGAAAAGATTCTGCGGCGAAGTTCTGGGCCAGATGTACGAGCCTTTTTTGCGGCCGCAAACAGGAGAATCTCCCGTTTGTGGCCGTAAAATAGGGTAATAGCATGAACAAATGCTATTTTGCGAGTCCGTGACTCGCAAAATAGCATTTGCGACTCTCGCTATTAGGAAGGGGCGTCCTTTCCTAATAGCAGTTTACCCACTCGCAAAGGGGAAGGGGTCCCCAGGGGACCCCTTCCCCTTTGTGAGTATGTTGGAAAATATTTTTCAAGAGCAGGCAGTGGTCCCAGAGACCACTGCCTGCCCTTAAAATATGAAACTGAAAAGTTTCATTTTTCTTTTTTAAATGCATCCCGTTTTCCTTAAAGAAAAACGGGCTGCATTTAAAAAAAAACCTGCTTTATTAAAAAGTAGTCCCAGACATGGTGGTCTGCTGAGCCCAGTACGCCACCATCCCTGGGAGGGCTGTCATTCCCAATGGCTCGCAGATTGCGAGAGGCTCATTAATATTAATGAGCCTCGCAATTTGCGACCCCATTGGGAGTCGCAGACAGTGTGAAATACACTGTCGTACATCGGAAATTGCGACTCACAAAAGAGTCGCAATTTGCGATGCGCAATTTTCTCGGTCGTACATCTGGCCCTCTTCTATCTTCAAACCAGTCAGTATAGAATTACATCTGTGCCAAAGTAATTATCAATTAGCGTTTGTGGACGAAATGCTAAATTCATCAGTGAACACAAGAGGGCTGCCAAATGCCGCAATTACTGTTTGCACTATTTTTGACAAAGAAGATACACTTCACTGAGAAGATGCAGTTTTTTTCTATGTCAAAAGCAAACAAAACGTTTTTGCAGATCTTAAAATGAAGTTTCTTTGAGCTACATTTTTACAAGACGGAATGAAGATATAGCAAAAGGTGTTTTATAATTATAATGTACCAAGTACTTTTTTTTTTTAAATCAACCAAGGAGGGAGGATGAAATTACTAATCCCAATAAATCTGAAGAAAATATGAACATGCAATATGTGACAGACTGGCATGAGATAGGTGAGCCATGAGAAACTATAAGATCACTTTCCTATGTTTATAATAGGGATGATTAAATAAACGGAAATGATGATCCACCTGAAAGGAGACTTTAATACTAATTTTTTAATAAAATTGAAACAGGCATTGATAATGCGTGCATTCCTTGTAAATCGAGAAACAAACTGCAGCCATCACTATGCACTGGAGTATTGACTAACTCATCCTGACTTTAAACTACATCACTGGGACACGCAATTGCACAAATTCTATCACTATCATATGAGTGATGAAGGTTCATAGTTTAAAATATTGGTCCTTTAATTTCCTGTTATTTTTCTAGAAATGACTGTACCATCCTGAGGCTATCCTCCGCATTGACAAGTGAATATATTGTACGTAGCAGGTATAATGTAATATACATAATCCTGGATGGGTTTCGCGTGCTTTATGCTATATATTGCTACAAAACTTTATAAAGATGTTTTTTTCCTACAGAGTGTTGAATTCTAGGTACGTGCTGGACAACCAATTGGGAATGAGTATGAGGCTGGGTTTTGAGTCACTGAATGTCGGTAGGAGTGGAGATTTTCAGTGCTGTCAGCGTATTGAAGGATGTTTAATCTACTGTCAATGAATAGGGTTGCAAGTGGTTTCATGAAGAGGTTGAAAATTATGAACAAAATGAAGCCATGAGGTACTCTGCAGGAGACAGGTAATTTCTGGGATCCTGAGGACTTCATCTGGATGAATTGACAATAGTTGTGGTTGGCAATGGAGGAGGTGGACCACTGCAGAGAAGGAAAAATGTGCTTCCAGTGGTCAACTGTGCCAAAGGTTGTGGTCATTCTTTTTGGTGATCAGGAGGGCATTAACTACTGAAGTTGTAAGTATGTAAGTTGAAAGTCAGCACAATGGGTCTGTTAGGGCTCACTGCTGACATTTGCTGAGGTCAGCTGGGCACAGACTTTTATTTTGACGAAGGTAATAAAATAAGTATAATTGAACAAGGCATTCAAATGACCTGTCATTTACAGCACTTGAGAGTGACGGGTGTGGAGAAAGATAATGCAGGAACATCTCCAGTAAAACCAAATATGTTTCCAGTACATTTTTCCAGAATCAGGAACCGCATATGGTTTTGCACCCCGCAAATGTTTTACACAAAGATGATGTCTGGAGAGCAGCCTCAGAAGGACACTTATAAAAGAACAATTCCAAAACCAGTTCTGATGTTTGAGGCAGTAGCCTACACCCCATGTCTATAAAATGTGTATAAAAGTGGAATCCAAACCACCCCGCTTTGTTTCAATCGCTTGTTCTTTTTGACCAAGGAACGGAGTGCTTCGCAGAGTACTCAAAAAACTACTGTGTAACCAACCACGGCTGGTATTTGCCTTACAGACATTTTCCCCGAGGTCTGGGACATGACCTAAAGTCTGTACTTCCTGCTGGAGAAGAGGAGGGTCTGCCTAGTGCCTAGAAGCCTGAATTGTTACATACTCAAGAGCGCACGAGGAACTTGGTATCCTCGTGCGGTCGCGTGTGTGAGAAATATTGTAGTTCTATTTACATTTAAAGTAGAAATAGAGACGCGCGAGGGCACGCGTCTCTGTTGTCTTTTGAAGGCGCAAGCTGTTGTTGGCTCGTGTGTGTTGTGTTTTGAAAATGCATGACTTGTATATATTGAGGGCGGTTGTGCCGTTCGGCATTCAACTGCTGGCATAGATCCTGAGTGGTCCGTGTATATAAAGCTCCAATAAAATAGGAAGAAAACTAATCTTACGGTTTCCTGTGCTTCATACTTTTGTGGATTTATCCGGATTGCACTTTTTTGGCGACGATCGGGCGAACATTGCGTAATATTGGTATTGGATTTTCAAGAATTTGGGACATCGCTGTTTCCTGCTACGTTATTGGACCCTTCTTCAGAGAGAAGCTCTTCGTCATCAGTCACATTATATGACCGTTGGATGTTTCTTGCCGGTAACACTCCTTTTTACGCGGCACGCTAGCGGAAGAGTTTTCATGCCAATTTCGTTAATTGAATGTGTCTTGCGTAATGCCTGAAGTTTGTTAACCCCTACAGCTCTTTTTGAGGGCTGCGTTGAAGAGGTTATTTGACGCCTAGGCAGCTCGATCTGAGGGCTGTGTTGAAGAGGTTTTCCATATGCCTCAACGGAGATTAAATAACTGCCGGTTTGTATCCTAAGGGAATGACTCATCACTACTTTCTGGGCATCGTTAATCCTGCATTTTAACATGTCATTACATATGTTATGGTAACTTTTATTGTATTGTTCCTTATGCTACTATGCACAGTTTTGTTTGAAAAGGAATTCTTATAATCAGTGATTATGCATTACATATCTACACAGACTACGGTGACTACTTTTGTTATTTTAAATTGTTATTTATCTACACAGACTGCCGTGACTACTTTTGTTATTTTAAATTGTTATTTATTTATACAGACTAATGTGACTATTTTGTTATTTTAAATTGCTATTTTATCTTGTTCTAATTGTTACATTTATACATTTTGGTATGTCAGGAATTGTGCCACCACCATCCTTTTTGTCTACTCCTGGTGAACCACCTACGGCTTAGGATATTTGGGAACCTATATTTTTAGCGTATGTTGAAGTACTTGAAGGGGAGAAATGTTAACCTGAAAGGAAATTAGCTCTTTTAAAAGGTTGTTTGGGTGGTATGGGTTTAAAAGAATTCAAAAATCTTCCAACTCTAATAAATCCTAGAAATATCAATGCATACCAATATGCAGCTAAACAACTAAGTTTAAGATATGGTAAGAAAACAAATATTGTCATGGAGAGATTTATATTTTACTCTAGGAAACAGTCAGCCAATGAATCCATTGATGATTATGTTTCAGTATTAAGATGGCTTGCTGTTACAAGTGATTTTGAACACATATCGTATGAGCACGTGTTAAGGGATCAAATATTAATGAGAACTAATAACAAAAAAATTCAAGAGAGATTATAGACTACATCTGATATGTCCCTTAATGCTACCATTGACATTGCTAACGCAATTAAACATTCAGAGAAAATTGTACAAGAGATAAGATGTGAGGTACAGGTTGTTTCCAAAGACCTTGAAAAAAATAAAAAAATGGTCCGTCTAAGTTTGGGAATATCCAAAGAAATTATAAATTCAAAGACCCTAGGCAAGATAGGAGAAGAGGTCCGTATTTGTGCTACAGATGTGGTAGCATTGGGCATCTAGGAAATTCCAAAAATTGTCCTGCTATTGAAAAATCTTGTCTTAAATGTGGTAACAAAGCACATTTTAGTAGAGTATGCAGATCAATTCCCAAAAGGGTAAATTTTGTACACTTTTCTGACAATTGTGACACATTTTGTGAGTATGACCAACAAGATGTAAATACAATATTGACTTTAGGTGAGAATAGCAATAAGTTCCCTTTATGTCCTTTCACCATCAATGGTGTAAACACCCATGTACTGGTGGATTCATGTGCTTGGTACACCATTTTATCACATGATATTGTCAACAAGAATTGGCCTAATATTGATTTATATGACCCAGATATCAGTCCTAGTGGGTATACCGGCCACAAAATTGATTTAGTTGGTTACTTTTGGGCAAATTTAGTGTTTTCTGGCCGCTCTACATATGGTAAAGTTTATGTATCCAAGAAGGGACAATTACTTGTAAATTGGCCACATCAAGAAGAAATGGGAATAAAAATAGACCCGAATGTTAACCCTCAAGTATTCACTGTGGGAATTGCAACCACCATTACAAATGAGGCTACAAAAGTTACACCAGAATTAAAAGAATTATTTCCCAAAGTGTTTAGCGACAAGTTGGGAACGTATCAAGGGTTTAAACATTCCATCAAAGTCATGGAGGGTGCTATACCAGTAGCCAATAAAGTAAGAAATGTACCCATCTCATACAGGAACAAACTCAAGGATATGCTGCAAGACTTATGTAGTAAAAACATTATTGAGGCTGTAGAATCTTCACCATGGGTTTCTCCCATCGTTATTTCGGTTAAACATTCTGGGGAATTGAGACTAAGTGTGGACATGCGCAGTTTGAACCGTGCCATTTGTGTAGATTATCATCCACTACCTAATTTACATGAAATGGTTTCACCTTTAGCGGGTGCTAATGTTTTTTCTTGTTTAGATCTCGCTAGTGCATATTATCAAGTTGTTCTAGATGAAGAATCTAGAATCTTTACTGCTTTCATCACTCCGGAAGGGTTATTTAGGTTTTGTAGAATGCCTTTTGGACTTGCAAGTGCCGCATCTGTGTTCCAGAGACTTATGAAAGAAACATTGGAGAGTTCATCTGGAGCTATTGCTTTCCAAGATGACATTTTAGTTTCAGGTAAAGACCACGAGGAACATGATCACAATCTCAAAAAGGTTCTTTGTGCATTGTCATCTAAAGGTCTTACGCTATGTGCAGACAAATGCAGATTTAAAAAATTGGAAGTAGAATACCTTGGGCACAATATCAGTGGGGAAGGTATTAAACCCAAGAAGAGTCATGTTGATAATATCATCCATGCACCAATCCATAGCACTAAAGAACAATTGGTTGTTTTCTTGGGTTTAATTGAGTTTTATGCAAAGTTTATTTCAAATTATGCTTCGAAAGTGGACCCTTTCAGGTGCTTATTGAAGAAAAATGCTATTTTCAAATAGACAAGAGAAATGAGTGATGCTTTTTCTTTCTTGAAAGAATGTGTAATCAATGCTCCTTGTTTAAAACCTTTTGTGGTTGGCAAACAAAGCATAGTGATGGTTGATTCCAGTAACAGTGGTTTGGGTGGTGTACGTATTCAGAGAGACAATGGCAGAGAATGGGTGGTGGCCTATGCATCCAGAGCTTCGTGTGATGCAGAAAAGAAATATTCTGTAATAGAAAAGGAACTTTTAGCTGGTGTTTGGGGTGCCGAACATTTTATGACTTTCTTATGGGGCACCAAGTTTATCCTAAAAAGTGACTATAAACCATTGGTATATATGATGGCACCAGGTGGAGGGTGCACAATGTCTGCTAGGCTGGCACATTTAGCTCCTAGGCTGCAACATTTTCGTTATCAATTGGAGTATGTGAATGGAAAAAAAATGTACACGCAGATTGCATGTCAGGGTTGCCGTTAGCTATAAATGGTTCTGAGAAGGGTGACAAAACTGATTGTGAAGTGGCATTCACATACAATGACATTACATTTTTGGGCAACATTTGTCCTATTGTTCAAGAGGATGAATGGCTTGTTGAAATGGAAAAAGATTTTGAACTTAAAAAAACTGCAGAGTATATACTGGTAAGAAAAAATCCTCTTTCTGAAGGTATCATCCTCTTGGATTCCTAATCCAGTGGTGTGATAGGGTATGCACAGGGATTCATTCTGGTATTCAAGGCCTGGACTATCTGACTCTCAGAGGTGAAGTGATGATAGAGGAAGGCTGGGTCCCCAGGAGCGGAGCGATAGCAGCGAGAAATGGTCCTGTGCATAGAAAGGCCTGTGCCGGCCCCAGGCCCAGAGCAGGACATCAGTGAGGGCTTTGTTAAAGGGTAGTAAAGGTTCTGATGGGGATAACCCTGATGAAGCACCTCCGTCAAAATGTTTGTTTTGACTTGAACCATGGAGCAGCTGTAGGTCCAGGACTTCAGTCGCCCTCCAGATCACCATTGCAAAGGAAGGTCCTTCCTCCATAGACACTGTGGGAGGTGAGAGGAGGCCAGTGTCTGGTGAGGTATCCAGACCACTGGCGTCAGCCAGGTCCTCATACCAGTTGTTATCAGCCATTGACCCTGCTAGGGGGGGTCAGTGTAGGAGTTGGGATCCTAAGATCCCCTCCATTATTTTTCCTCATTCAGCTCTTCCGTGAAATAGGGCTCCTTCTCCAATTGGTGGGTGCCGAAACTGACATAGTATGAAACTAGTCCAGCTCCATATCGAAGTCGGGAATCACAATGAGTTTGGCGCCACCAATGGGCATTGGCAGCACTGGTAATAGCACCACTGGAATGGTCCCCAGAGGAGGTCACGGCCGGAGCCAATCCGAATCCACCAACAGGTTTTGAGAGGTCGACTGGCGCAGAAGGTGCTCCAGAGGGGTTTGAACACTTAAAAATGAGGCTCATAGCCTCATAAAACTCTCAAAGCTTGGTGGAGGGAGCTCCGGCTCTAGGAAATTTATCGAAGACCACCCAGTTTCAGACGCTGACTGTGCAGGTACAGGTACCACCTGCTAGTGAGGTTGGGATTTGTGGCGTTGTTCCCTTGCACCATCCAAAGAATGGAAGCAATGTGGAGAAGTCGAACAGCGCTTTCAACTTCTTGGACTACTATTTGTGGGACTTACCAGAAAAAGTCCTGGAGTGAGAGGAGGACCGACAAGAGCTACTCCGGGTGTGGTCCCGAGACCTCCCTCCCGAACAGGATCTGGAGTGGCGTTGAGTCCTATGACAAGCGGCCAAAAGCTTCATGGCCCACTCTTGAATGACCTTTGGGTTCATCATCCTGTACTCCTCACGTGACAAGGAGTCGTGGTCCTTCTCAAGGCACCACAAACAGAACACGTATGGCTCTGTCACTGACATCTGTCGATGTAATGCTCCACAAGGTTTGAATCCGGTGGGTTTCTTCGGGGACATAGTTAGAAAAGTAGAAAAAGGAACACAAGTTGGCGACACAAAGGTAAAAGTCAGTCAAAAAATGACTGAAGGGAGCTCGATCCTGATCCGCGCCGATGGCACGGAAAAGAAGAAACTGAGGTCAGTGCACCGCTCATGTTGACGCCACACGGAGCCAAACAACACCATTAACCGGCATGCAAAGGGAATTGCTCTAAACATTTCTGGATGCAGTCTGACATCAGATAATATTCTTTTGGTAAGGAATCTGCGGCTAGAATTCGGAGCATTGCGTTGGTTCTGATGAGGAGCTGTGAGGACTGAGATGAAGGTCTTGCGTAGAGTTGCATCGCACTGCCTTGGTTCCCATGAGGATCTACAAAGGCTGTGATGCGAGGTTCTGCGGCAAGTTGCACTGCACTGAGTCAGTTATGATGAGGCCACCGATCAGGGACTGCAAGGTGCTGTGATGCAAGGTCCTGCATCACGCTATGTAGAGTTGTGTCGTATTGCATCGGTTTTGAATAAACCTACCATTTGGGCCAGCCAACGGTCTTGAACCTGAGGTGCACCGCTTGAGGATCATGACTCGCTCCAGCAGAGGCCAGCAGCAGGGCACAGGCAGGTCCAGTTCAGTCCAGGCAGCTAGGCAGATGCAGGGCAGGTCTCTGGAGCTTGTTATGTCCCTGAAGTTCAGAACATGAGTTCAGTCAGCTAACACCTGGAATCACTCTTGTGGTTCTTGGTTCAAGTAGCAGGTCCAGAAGTGATCGTAAGAGTGGGTCTGAGGTTCCAATATTTATACCTGGTACCAGCTTAGAAGAGGGAGAAAATTCTGGAGGCTTCCCCCCCACAGAAGTGTCTGGAATTTCCTGCCTCCCTGCATTGGTTCCAGGATGTCTAGGGGTACAATAGGCTAGTGCGAAATTATTGTGTGTATGCTCAGCAATGTCTGTGAAATGCAAGTGGGGTTGTGGCACGTCTGCTCTCCCCATCTTGCTTGGATGGCCCATCCTGCCAACACCTAGTCCCTCAATTGTGTAGCTGTGTGGGAGTAATACACAAAGGGCAACTGTCAACTACATCTAGTCATGTGACCCAAGAACAGGCTGCAGGCATCAAATGGTTAGGACAAGAAAATGGCAACTTTGTAAAAGTGGTATTTTCAGAATTGTGACTTAAAATCGGACTTTACCAATAAAGAGGGGGGGGGGGGGGGGGGGGGGGAAGACCACATGGAAATATTGTGGCCATGACTGGGATTCAATTATCCACTATGATTTCAGCACATCCTGCACACTACTTACAATACTGAAAATGCACATACAAATCCACAATAAAACAGTATAACAATATAATATATCTAATATTGAGATGATCAGAAACAGTTCAACACGTATCATGTTACAAATCAATCATTACAACGACATGGGTTTCCTAAGCAGGTGTTAACCACTTCTCTTAAACAGTTTTAAAGGACACCCAATGATCACTTACCTGGATTTCCAGAGCTGGAGAATGATAGTTAATATTTTCAGATCAAAACCCAAATTTCAAGACGGTCATTGAGGCCCTGCACCGCCGTTCTATATTTCAATGCGGTTTGTAGGCTTGCCCTATTACTTGATTTGACCACCATCAGTACTGACCAATGGATGTCCTTATCATCATGGGTACACTGTAGGTAGTGTTGGACTAGCGGGGCACCCTGAGACTTACACTGTATCCTTGATTTGTGTTGCAACACACACATTTTTACTGGTTGCGTTGTCTGCCCAATGTAAGTTTTACCACATGGGCATGACAGGCATTAAACCACATTTTTTGTATTGCAGTTAGAAAAACTCAGTTGAAAATGTTTCTTATCGTTCAGCATCACAAATTTGGAATTAGTGGTCAGGGGGCACGCTGCGCATTTGTTACACCTAAAATGCCCTACCAGTGGTGTGAGTCCCATCATGCCACTTATATCCTTTTTAGGTTGTGAAGGTCGCACCGCTTTCACCAAGTGTTGGCGGAGGTTCTTTCCTTTGCGAAAAGCAAATAGGGGCCTAGGAATATTTAAAAGGCTCACCAGCCTCCAGTTCCGCAAAATGATTTGCTTGATTTTATTTGCCTTAGGGATATATATTAGCACACAAGTCAGTGGTTTTGAATCTGACTTGGATTTAGGAGTCAACAACTCTTCTTTTAGTGGAAACCAAGCCTGTTTGAGTGCCGATCTTATCAATTTCCTTGGATAGCCTCTTTCCATTAGTTTAACAGGATTTCTGCATTCATAAAGTAATCTGCCTTGTTGATGCAATTCCACGTAATTCTGACTAATTGCCCGTAGGGCAAGTTCTCTTTTAAACTTCTAGGGTGTCCGCTTGTAAAATGTAATAGTGTATTACGGTCAGTGGACTTGGTGTAAAAACTAACCTCCAATTTCCCTTCGCTATCAATGATCCATACATCCAAGAAGTTGAGCTTCTCCTTACTGTATGTCATTGTGAACTTTAAGTCTTGCGTTCTGGAGTTCAACCAGTAATGGAACTCACCATTCCACACCATCACAATGTCATCAATGAACCGCAGCCACTGTGCGGTGTGCGATTTGAAGGGCTTCGATTTGTTAAAGATATATTGGTTCTCGAAACAATCAATTACAAGATTGGCTATTTCTGGGGCGAAGCAACACCCCATAGCCACCCCCTTAACCTGTAAATACGGGTTATCCTTGAATGCAAATAAATTGTTCTTGAGGTGTAAGGCAGCCTGTGAGGCAATAAATTCTGCTGGCACCTGATGAGGCCGTTCTCTCTGGTCTAAGACCATCGTCAAGACCGCTAGTGCTTCTTCCTGCGGTATGTTTCTATAGAGACTTTCAATATCAAAAGAGACCAGCAGCTGTTTGTCCCTATCACATGGTGAATTTTCCACTTTAGCTATCAGGTCCATTGTGTCTCTAATGTATGCTTTTGATTCAATAACGAAAGGTTTTAAGAAGAAATAAATATATTCGGCCGCAGGTTCCAAAAGTGAACTACATACGGATATGATCGGCCTTCCAGGTTGTGGCTCACTATTTTTATGGATTTTAGGTAAAACCTATATATTGGGTGTTTTCTGAGTAGTGGTGTTCAAATATTCATATGCTTTTTTGCAGATATATCCCCCTTCCAGTGCTTCGTTGGTCAAATGTAAAATGTAGGTTTGCAAGCGCGGTGTGGGATCATCTAAAATGGGACGTTAATGTTCTTGGTTATTGAGCTGCCTCATTATTTCCTTATCGTACGCATCTCTGTCCCACAGTATGATCCCACCACCCTTAGTGGTTGTGAAGACCGCATTTAGCATGGGGGCCATGCCCCAGAGGCATAACGTTTGTATTGTTTGTGCACTTTCCTGTGCTTTGAAGGTGCCTCTATTTTCTGGGTGCTAATGGTGGTTATCTGCACCATGGAATATCTGATAGATAGGTGGTTTATTCCCTGTATATGATAGGGGTTGGGTCACCCTGCACAACCTTTTATGGAGGGGCACTGACCTTTTTACAGCACTTTATGGGCACTTTTGCATGCCCGCGTGATCAGCACATCTTGTGACACACATAGGCAATTGTTTTCAATTGTTTTTAATTTTTGAGTTTGGATTGCTTTAGGTTGTTCCCTTTACCCTTGTCCTGATGAGGCCTGGACGGAATAGGGGCTAAAACGCATCGACAATTCATGTTTGGAGGAATCCACTAAATCAAGAATATAATTGAATTTAAGTGGAGATACACATTACAAAATGTTTTAAGAGGTGTAGCAGGGACCTCATGTGTATACAGGATTACCTCGCAGTGTATTGCCACTAACGAGGGTGCAAACACTGACATTAAAATTTGAGGGTTAGGAAACAATATACGAAGACTTGGTTGATGAATTGTTGATATGTACTTATCTGGTCAAGAGAATATATGTGCCTAATTGTGGAAAATGTTTTGTTGTTTATGTTTATTTTACTATAAAAACAAATGAAGAATTGTTCCAACGAGGAATAAACAGTGGTGTGTGGTCTTTGATGTACAAAAGGTTTGGGACAGGATGCACCATAAATAGGGTATGATGATGTACCCTATGGGTAGTATTTAGACCTCCATTCCTCCACATCACCATTGTGTATAATGTGTTGTTTCTTAGCCCAGGTAGTGTAGGGTGATTTGGGCAAACCCCAATAATTTTGTAATTTTTACATTATGCAGTAATAAACACCTCCTTTAGAAATGCAAGAATCAATTCTATTTCACAAGACACATGAACTATTGTTAGCAAGTATGGTGCCAATTCTGATGTATCTGGTTTAGCAAACGCGGCCAGACAAAGATTAAAAGGGAATAGTTTTCAAATCACCGCACCTGTTTTCATAATTCATCCACCACATCCATATTGTTGTACCTGATTCAGCTTGAAATTACCTATCCATGTGGTTATTTCTTTATCACACTTTGGGAAGTTTAGATTTAAAAAATAACGTGAGCAATTTATCACAAGATTGTTTTGCCAGGGATTGTAAAATGACTCTTCAGTACACCTGATTGTTGTAGGACAGAATGTGACTGTACTCAGTATGACTGCACTGCTTTCTTCAATCCCATGCAGATTTCATCATAAAATGACAGTGTGAGGGACTTCGTGAGTATACACTCATGTATAGTACATACAAAGAACTGAACCTCAGTGAACTGCTTGCACTGGAAAGCCACAATACCTATGTCAACTTCATAATGAGAATAAAAGGGGCCTTGTTTGCCTCAGTTGCAACTCTGCACTGTTCTGTAGTTTTCAGTAGTGAAAAAACTGGTGCAAATAGAGATTTGAAGCTGCGTGTTGCTTCTGAAATCTGGTCCCAAGGTACGCACACATTTTTCTTGACTGACCTTTCCCTGCACATTAGAATGTGAGCCCAACATTTTTTTTCACTTATTTTATGGTTGCTGAGTAATAAATATCACAGACATTTGTTGGTAAGCATTGCGCAACAGTAATTTTTACAACCTCGTTGATGAAGGAGAGCTTTATATCAATCAAGATTACAGAGTATGTAAAACTCCCATGCTACGAATTTTGAGTATTGCATGCTCATTTTTGCTTCTGTTTTGAATCAGGACAGCCACAGCCTACAAAACTAAGCTCTAGTCTAGACCAATGGTTCTTGACCTGGGGCCCTGGGACCCATAGGAGGTCCGCAACTGCTTAGAAAATTAAATATTATCAACAAATTAATAAAGCATATATACCTAAAGAAGCAACATTGAAAATTGTAAAATGTTCTGTAGATGTGAAGGAATTAAAATTGGTGGCTAAACATGAAGTTGGCATCCTCAGATTGATTTGTGGAAGTAGTGCAAGTGCATCAATCATAATACAGTATGGACAATGAGTGACCTCAATTAAATTTAAAAATCACTCCAACCTTCCTAGTAAAATAAACATTTTGATTTTTTTAAATATTTGATTGAGAATTAAATAAAATATGTTTTTATTTATGTATTTGTTTGATGAATACTTGCGTCTTTATTTTTTGTATATTGTTGGGTATTATTTTACAGTTCAAATCATCATAAATGCATAGGCAAGAGTTCACGCTTCCAGTAATGACTCATTGGGGGTCTCCGGATTCCAATAATGGTTCAGTGGTGGGTCCCCAGGTTCCAGTAATGATTTAGTGGGGGTCCTCAGGAGTCCAAAGGTTAGGAACCTCAGCTTTAGACAGGCCCACATCTTCCAGTCCATTGGAAAGGGTCTTGAATGCGCCTTCAACAGGTGCTGTGCAATCCCTACCTCGGAGCTGCACCTGTTTATGATGAGTAACGCCAGTGCCTCCTTAAATCCTTACTTTTCCAAATCATTTGCGAAGCATGTAACCCTGGTTGTCATTCAGCACTAACAAATCAGCATCTTCACCATGTCATTTGGTAATTGCCAATCTCACCGCAAGTGAACACTGCAGAACCAATGGTGTGAGTCTGGTTGGGGGCACTCTCTGACAAGTGGTGACGCAGGAAGCCTGATAACTGTCATCAGACATCTTTCCTTGTCTTCGGTCTGCGAGAAAGTGCTGACAGTTACCAACTACTGACCTAGCGACCCACACATGACCCCAACTACTCCGGTGGAGCACACGCTGCACCATAGGCCACGAAAGAGCTCCCTACGAATGGTGAAAGCAATTATGATAACCAAATGTTGAGCAAGCTATGAGATTCACAATAGGGCTATAGTGTCCACCACACTTCAATGCATGTACATACAGAAACAAAAACAAGAATGTTTCCGACAGAGTACTGGGAATATGAGATAAACAGTAACGACGAAAGAAAAAAAACATGTTAGTAATTAAACGACAGAAAAGTACAGCAGTCTTAAATAGAAACCAATTAAACAGACGTTTTTATAACAGAGAGCTGCATTCATGCCAAAAGCCAGGACTCTTAATGCACACAATATGTTTTAACCTGTGAATGCTGGGGCTTCTAACGGAATGGAATTAAACTTTAGGAGGAAGGAGGAGACAGAAGAAGTGTGTGGCTTCCCAGTTTCCCCCAAAAGGCCAACAAATGAAGCATTTGACCTCTTTGCTCTCACTCACTGAACTCACTTTTAGCAGAACCTGACTTACCGAAATTGTGGGTGACATATTTGCAAGCAGGGGCCCAACATTACAGGTGGTAGTCGGGTGTTCAGGAGGAATGTAACACAGGTCCAACTGGTGATGAGTTGGCTATCGACTGAAAAAAGGCAGAAAGGAGCCCAGAAAGGCTGGAAGTAGTTCTCACTCAGATGGACTCCCATTATTAACTTAGACCTGTGTAGCATTAAGTTGTAAGTGGTGAACTTCAATATTAGAAGTCTTTTGACTACTTGGCAGGACCAATGCATATCAAAAGATTTGGGAAAAGTCAGTTACCAAGTTTTTGTCCAAAAAGACCCACATCAGAAGCAGAAGTGTCCAGGGATTTCGAAAGCCAGGAAATTCTGCACTGTTTTTTAACCAACTGAGGTTAACTTTATGAAAACATTAATTTGATGTCGACCATCAGGTGTACATGCCACATAACGGCTGTAAAAGTTCATACGCATAACATCACAGTTTCATGCATATATTACAGAGTGTCTTTAATTTGAATGTACAAATTGTATACAATATTGCAAAGAAAAAGGCCGTACATCTTCACTTTTGGAATGAACACGAAGATTAAACAAAAGCTCTGTACTTTAAAGGCTCATTTGAATATTGAGCTAAATAAGCATTCCAAATGGCCATACTCTGTATTCTGTTTCACTTCAACAAGCCTAAAGCTTATTGAAATATTTTCAAGATGAACGTGTACACTCAGAACATATTACAAAAAATATTTGGATAAAAACAGGTGAATAGGAGATTCACAATATTCCAAACATACATTACGCCACCATATTGAATCCTGAAACTTTGTGTGAATTGTTTGCTAAATTATTTTATTGTATTCCAAATCCTTTCTGAAATAGCATTGATTTTTTGATCCAAAGAAAATCTGAGAGAGAAACATGGTTTTGCAAACCAAAAAATGAATAGACACTTACCACCTCCCCACATTTCAAGATATGTTTGTGATAAATATAAGTACTGATATGCACTAATTCATTTTTTTTTTTATATTTCTTTACCCCCCCCCCCCCCCCGCCCCCCCGGGTCAATGAATGAATATAATTGTTCGGATTTTTTAAAAGTCAAATATTGTTGCTCAAACAAAGACATATTCTGTTTCTGAATGGCAAGCAAATCACTGTATTTTACTTACAATAGACTTAAACTTTCATCTGAGGTTCTGTTTCTGAAAAGCAGACATGATGGATTGAAATAAAAGATAATTTATTGCCATGCTTACTTTCAAGTGCAGAGAGAAGCGGTGTAATTGTAATTTACAGTAGCTGTCAAGGAAAATCTATCACGGATGACATTAAAATGACTTATTTTGCCAGACTCGCTTATTGTTTAAATGTGAATAATCTACTGGAAACAGATGAGTTTTTTTAAAGATTCCTTTTATATTATTCTAAATCAATATCAAAACATGTACTTGTAAGTAAAATATTTTAAGTATTTTGTGGAGACAGATCAAAACTAAAGCATATCTATAATCAAATATTTAATTCAAACCCTAGTACCATGGGTGGAATACATAAACACACACACACACATACATATATATATTTACACACACACAGACATGTGTGTGTGTGTTTGTATGTATTGCTATTATAGGTACCTACACTTTAAATCTATGTGCATTCAAGTATGGGGGTACACTGTACATATACATAGAAGCGTGCAGGTGTTATATGTGTGACATTTTTGGTTACGATCATTTTGAAAACAACAATATTTTCAATGTCAGCAATTCCTAGGAATAGTGTCACAGCCATCAATTCAATTACTAACCGTTAATTCACAGTATGACAATTCTCGTGAATTGCATATTTTCAATTAATGAGAATGCAGTATAAAACAACATAATGGGTAATGTGTGCTAAGGTCCTTTAAAGGCACTTCAATTTTATGGGGATATTTGCAAACTACTCATTATTAAACGGCTGCAGATAATTTAATATAATAAATCTCCATCGGCAGAAAAAGAAAGTAGAAAAGATGCCACATTTCAGAATGAGTCAACGTAAACCACTCTGTGTTTATATTGAAAATTAATAGGAAAAGCTAAACTATTTGACTTAATAATTAGACGTCAAATTAATATGTTATCATTTTAACATTATGAAACTAAACGTATCCAATTGAGGCCATGTAAAATAGTACATGACTAGAAAAACAAAGCTCAAACGACATGGTGCCTAAATGTAATTATGGTAAAGATACTCCACTGAATTTGTATTGTGTAAAGATGTCGGAAAACCAACATTAACCAAAGATCTGGTATCCTACACATATGTTTTGTTGCTCATGACTTAATTCTCCTTAATTAAAGGCTGGTCAGACATAGCTTGAAATACAAGTCTTTGAGTTTGATTTGTTCTGCCTTGGTTGTAAATGAAAAATACTTGAACAAAGACCTCAGTCTATCCCTTCATTAGAACACTTTAGCCTGAAGACAAAGGCCCTGGTTTAGCGAAGGATAAAATGTCAGTGTAGTTTAAAATTCCAGACGGCTACAGATTTTTAGGCAGACGGAATAAACGTTTGTTTCTCTGATAGTAGGGTTTGCGGATTTACATTTACATTCGTATCCGATGCAAGACGGGGTGAGGAGGGTGACCTCTGCAACCACATATCAAAAATTCAATGTCACTTTCAGGCGCGCTCTCCTTCCCATTAATACATGCAGAATTAATGCAGTGCATATGTAATGCCATGCACTCCCCTGCATGGAGATCTCGCGACTTTCCAATTAAGAGCCATGCTTAGCCGCCGCTGGCTGGAGTTCACCTGCATGTTGGCGTGGCGTGTGGCTCCTTTTTGTGAAGAGTTAAGTCGTACACAAAAAGCGGGAACAAAGGTCAGCACCCAGCCGCCACTTGAATGTGAGATTTTTCTTTTCATTCCCCTTGATGTATAGTAGGCCCTGTGTTATTAGTCTTAATGATGGAAAATTGTAGTGTTGATACAAATCTTTTTTTCAAAGTAGTAGGCGGGAGCTCCATTTGTTAGTAAGTTTTTTTGTGACTAAAAGCCATGGACAGTACATTTATGTAGCAGTAAAAGGCCTAGATGCTCTTTCCATAGCAGAGCTAATTATTCCTACTGTGACCCTAGTGATCTGCACTGTTCCTAGTACATCTCATCTGCACGCCTGTTCCTCTGTGTAGACGGTGTCAGAGAATATGAAAAACCCTATAATGAAACCATTTTCATGATGGAGAAAGGCTACTGGAGTTGCACTTGCTACAAAGAGGCCCAATTATATGAGTAATTGTGATAATTTTCTACATTCATAGCCTTCAATGGGGGAAAAACGAACGAGAGCCACAAAGGAAAATTACTTTAACAAGAAAGTGCAGAGTAAAAATGGAGGAAGAGACAAAAATGGAAAAAAATAATCAGGAAAAAGTAAAAAAAAAAATAGATCTAGAGGGAGGAATAGCAAGACAGGGAGAACAACAGAAATGCTCAGAAAGCCTATGTGCAGCTGTGTCGCACAATTAAATTGAATTTTTTTCCCCTGCAGTTGATGAATGTGACTACTGCAAATGCGCCTCTGTAGTTAGCTATCATTTGTTGTTCCGTGACAGGAAAAGGATAATTACCTCTCAGAGAGAATCAAAGGCTGACATGCCCTTTAGACACAGCCATGAATGCAGAGCTCGATAGAATGCCTGAATACGAATCTCCTGCTCTGTGCCCCCTTCAACAGAAGAATACATTTTGTTAAAATGCAAAAGCTCCACCAGCAAATTTGTTGAACCCTAGGTGTTCAGAAATACGAGGTGCATCTATCGACTCATCCTATTTGCAAAAAATAAAACTGCATTTTGAATTCATTTCTATTATATTCGTGGACAGTAAGATACTGAGATATGCATTAAATTTCTTTTCCCAGTAGGGGTCTGATTCAACATTTCCTATAAAAGAACAGAAAGACACTATGCCTTTTTCCCAGGCTAGTTAGCCTATAATTTAGAACTGTCAAAAACACAATTTTGTACAAAGTCTTCAATAAAAGCTTCCAGGATATAACCCAAAGAGGTTTTACTAAAGTTTGATTCAGACTCAGTTACAATATTTCAAAAGCCATAAATACGCGGGCCTGATATTGTGCTGCTCTTTTCTGTGTGCGGCATTCGAAGATTTAGAAAGAAAAGGAGAGCTGCGTTTTCAAATCATTGCCTCTCACACCTTTCCAAACAACTCAAATGGATTGTAGAACGTCTCTGAACGAGTCAAAAACATAAACAATTCAGCGGAGGAATTAGATTCATGGAGATGCTGGCAACATTGTGAGGTGAGCCTAACCAGACTGCTCATCAGAGAGAAATGCATCTAAATAAACATCAACGACACTGAAGCATTGAAATGTTTGCATTTATCAGTTAAGCGTAGTTACCTTGGCGTGAAAACCTACCATAAAGCACCGATGGAATACTCACACCCAAGCAACAGAAGAGAGTCCCACAACGATAACTTAGTGTCTTACATTTCAAGGTGACCGGTCAGTGGTGTCTGACGCCAACCAACAGGACACCTTGCTATCTAAAATATCTTAGGCAGGCATCAGAGGAACCGCTTATGTTTGAGGAGTATACTTTTTCATATTGATAAGTTTGCACAGGGTGCTTCCATCCTTCTTTTAATCTCAGCATCGGCCGCCGACCAGTGGGGTGCCTCAGGAATAAGCTCTCTCATTGTTATTCATTAGTATGTACATTAGGTCTCTGTGGAGAATCATTCACTTTTACACCTTACATAACTTACTGAGCTAATACAAAGGTCATGCTGAGGACACAGTCTCTTCAAAAGCCCTCGGGTAAAGTCTTTCAAAAAGGTAAGGCCATACCCAAGCAAGACCCACATTATTGTCTTTACTGTAACCATCAACTTTTAGCCCACTCATAATGGCTACAATTCAAGGGACCTTCTCACAGTTATGATGGCGAGACTTGTATTAAACCTACCCCCTAACATCGTACCAGATACCGACTGTTTTAATGTTTACTAAATGTGATGTCACTTGCCAATAAATGGCTGCCATCTGACATCAGATGGAACTTTAGTGTTGGTCTGTAATGAGCAGTTGCAGCAGAGACTTGCCAGGGATTGATCGTTTTCTCTTAGCTTAATAAAGCTCTTCCATCAATGTCATTTGAAGCATCATCTTTTTAATATTGGCAACAGAGGATGGGATATGATGCTGTTTTCTAGGAGAAGAGGCAAGCTGTTGGGGCGGGGGAACAGTCGGAACACCACGGTCTGACCCACGATTGTAACAACTCCGCAAGCCCTACTACGCAAGCCTTAACCACGCATATTTCTTAACTACGCATGTGCGTGGTTAAAGCAATGAACGGTAGGGCTTCCAGACGGACGGAAGCAGGAAGAGATCGCTGTGAGGTAATTGGGGCTGGGGGTGAGTCGGGGTACTTTGGTGGGCTGGGGGGGTTGGGGTTGTTTTGTGGGCTGGGGGTGGGTCGGGTTTATTTTAAGTGGGGCTGGGGGATCAGAGTTGTTTTGTGGGCTGGGTTTGTTTTGAGTGGGGGTGGGTCGGGGTACTTTTGTAGGCTGGGGGGGTCGGGGTTATTTTGGGGGCTGGGGGTGTGCGGGGGTTATTTAAAGTGGGGCTGGAGGGTGGGTTGGGGTACTTTTGTGGGCTGGTGGTGTCATGGTTGTTTTGTGGGCTGGGAGGTGGGTCGGGAATGTTTTGTGGGCTGGAGTTGGGTCAGGAATGTTTTGTAGGCTGGGGGTGGGTCGGAGGTAGTGTAGCTATGGACGGATGGAAGCAGGAAGAGATCCGTGGTGAGGTGAGTGGGGCTGGGGAGTGGGTTGAGGTACTTTTGTGGGCTGTGGGGTCGAGGTAGTTTTGTGGGCTGGGAGGGGGGTTGGTCGGGGGTAGTTGTGTGGCCTGGGTCGGGGTAGTTTTCTATGCTGGTGTGTTGTGTCATGCTAGTCTTTAAGGATGAAGGGTTGGAGATAGTTTTTAGGGTTGGAGGTAGGTTTGGTACTTTTTTGGGCTGGGGAGGATTGGATCTAGTTTTCAGGGCTGGGGCTAGTTTTCAGGGCTCGGGGGCGTGGGGCAAGTTTTCAGGGCTGGGGGACAGGGCACGTTTTCAGGGTTGAGGGGTTGGAGTAGCTTTGAGGGCTGGGTGAGTGTTGAGGTAGCTTTTTAAAATTGGGAGTTAGGGTATTAGGCCACAGAGCAGGGGAGGGGAATGGGTAGTCAGGGTAGTTTTTAGGACTTAGGGGGAAGGCGGGCCGTTTTTAGAGCTGGGTCAGGGCTGGCCAGGGTCAAGATAAAGGACAGCGTTAAGGGACAGGGTTTTAGGCATTAGGGCAGGGGGAGGACACAGCGTGAGAGTTTGGAGAGAGTAGGGGTTTTTGCACCTCTCGGAGGGAGGGGGCGGGGGAGTTTGTACCCTAGGGCAATGGGAATAGGGGTGGTGACCTTAGCCACGCATACCCCTTTTCCATGCATACCTTTACCGTGAAAATTCGTGGTAAAGCAATGCGTGGTTAAGATGCGGTCATTATTCAGACTGCGTGGTTTAGGATTTAGGGGTTGTGGAACTCGTTGTTTCATCATTCAACCGTTGGCGCTGCATGAGAATCAACCCGATTTACACCTTTGGTCCGGAGGGTGACGAGCAAGTGAGGATCTGATCGACGCTGGAGACGTTGGATACTCTGTGGAAGATAAAACCCAACCAGTTTGTGCGACGCTGTGAATATCTTGGCGTTTTTGTGTTTTTTTTATTATGCGCTAAGAATACTCTGAGGTTGCAGTTGAAGGTATGGAGAGCGTGAAGGGAGAACGTTGAAGCGAGTGCATTCATTCACACTGATGCGGACTGGCATAGTAGGCAATGCACGGGGAGCATACAAGACCGCAAGGCGTTTTCAGTGAAGCAGATAAGCAGACAGAAAGAGGTGCGTGTAAAACTGCAAGGCGTTCTCAGTGAGTGAGGCGCGGAGGAGTTGTGAACTGCACGATGGGCGCACCAAAGTTTTAATAAAATATAGATGAAACTTACAGTGTCCATGAGGTGATCACCAGCTCATATGCTATGTGTGCGTTAGGTTACACAAGTTACTGGAACAAGTCTTTTCAGACATTGGCCCAGGAGTTTGAGGGAGGTACCGCATTGGGTGAACATTTTTGAGGAATCAAGTCATTCGTCCAGCGCTGCATCCAGCCAGTCTATTGGTTGGATTGGTGTAATTTTTAGGAGGAGCTCACTGGGCAAAAACATTAGTGTATTCGGGTGCACAGGACTAGTTTGTAAGCTAGACCTGCAACTTATCAATATTGGTGAAGCAGGGAGTGACAACGGTGACCACTTTCTATATTTAAATTTTATCATTTTCCGCCTCAGAGGTCTTGTCGACCTCTGAGGCGGAAGCCGGAGGATTGTTTGTATTTCTGTTTTTTTAAAAAAGCTTATCACTTTCACTGTTTTTAAAACTCACTCACCTGCACCTAAAGCGCTCGCTACTAGCGCCTAGCAGGCTTCCTGAAATCCCCCTAACACAGCCGATTGACCGCTGAGACAGGGAAACTCCCCTCCACCCGCCATCGCGGCTCGAAGGGTAGACACGCCCACTTCGAGGCCACGCCCACTCATTGTAGTATATAACCGCTGATCACTAGCGCTGCTACAATCTTGTCGACCTCTGAGGCGGAAGCCGGAGGATTGTTTGTATTTCTGTGTTTTTTTTTAAAAAGCTTATCACTTTCACTGTTTTTAAAACTCACTCACCTGCACCTAAAGCGCTCGCTACTAGCGCCTAGCAGGCTTCCTGAAATCCCCCTGACACAGCCGATTGACCGCTGAGACAGGGAAACTCCCCTCCACCCGCCATCGCGGCTCGAAGGGTAGACACGCCCACTTCGAGGCCACGCCCACTCATTGTAGTATATAACCGCTGATCACTAGCGCTGCTACAATCTTGTCGACCTCTGAGGCGGAAGCCGGAGGATTGTTTGTATTTCTGTGTTTTTAAAAAAAAGCTTATCACTTTCACTGTTTTTAAAACTCACTCACCTGCACCTAAAGCGCTCGCTACTAGCGCCTAGCAGGCTTCCTGAAATCCCCCTGACACAGCCGATTGACCGCTGAGACAGGGAAACTCCCCTCCACCCGCCATCGCGGCTCGAAGGGTAGACACGCCCACTTCGAGGCCACGCCCACTCATTGTAGTATATAACCGCTGATCACTAGCGCTGCTACAATCTTGTCGACCTCTGAGGCGGAAGCCGGAGGATTGTTTGTATTTCTGTGTTTTTAAAAAAAAGCTTATCACTTTCACTGTTTTTAAAACTCACTCACCTGCACCTAAAGCGCTCGCTACTAGCGCCTAGCAGGCTTCCTGAAATCCCCCTGACACAGCCGATTGACCGCTGAGACAGGGAAACTCCCCTCCACCCGCCATCGCGGCTCGAAGGGTAGACACGCCCAGTTCGAGGCCACGCCCACTCATTGTAGTATATAACCGCTGATCACTAGCGCTGCTACAATCTTGTCGACCTCTGAGGCGGAAGCCGGAGGATTGTTTGTATTTCTGTGTTTTTTAAAAAAGCTTATCACTTTCACTGTTTTTAAAACTCACTCACCTGCACCTAAAGCGCTCGCTACTAGCGCCTAGCAGGCTTCCTGAAATCCCCCTGACACAGCCGATTGACCGCTGAGACAGGGAAACTCCCCTCCACCCGCCATCGCGGCTCGAAGGGTAGACACGCCCATCCCCCTCCTCCTCAAATGTGTCGGCCATACCAGCGCAGCGGACGAGCGCAGCGGGAGCGCCGTCTGCGCGCCAAAGGCGCGCCTAAGGCAAGCCCGTCTGCGCCCGTCCGCGCACGACCGGGCCTAGGGCCAGACTCTTTGCCGGACCCTACCGCCACAAGGGTAAGCTACTCTCGTCGAGATCTTCTTACTCTCAGACCCACCAAAAACAGCACATGTCACGTAATGCACGATCCCAATGGTCATTTTACTAGTTGTAATATCTGTAAACCAGAAAAGCTACTCCTTCACAAACTTTCTGTCCCACCCCCAGGCCTTAAAATATCGACACTTAATTGCAGATCGCTTCCCAAGCACGCCCTGCTCATTAATCATCTTATTGTCGACCTTGATCTGGACATACTTTTCCTTACCGAAACGTGGATCACTGGGCATTCTAACTCGGACATAGTTTTGGCTTTACCCCCAGGCTTCCTTATTATGTCCCAACCCCGCCCCTTAGGTAGAGGAGGTGGACTAGCCATCATCTATCGGGACCACTTCGCCTGTCGAACCAGTGAGATTCAGAGCCAGGAGTCAGAAAGCTGCCTCTTCACGATCCAGCTATCCCCGACTAGCTCCCTGTCAGGCCTCCTGGTGTATCGGCCCCCCGGGCATTTCGGCCCCTTTTCTGCCGCCCTTCTGGAAGCCGTCTCATCCTCGGCCCATCTGACACCCAACTTCTTAATAACAGGAGACCTAAACATACACTTCGATGACCCACTAGACACAGGGGCATCCGACCTAATCTGCGACCTGGCGGCCCATGGCCTCCTCCTTGCCAATACCGGAGCCACGCATACGAAAGGGCACCTGCTTGATCCGGTGTTTTCCAACATTCCTTCTCTCCAATTCATAAATGCCCTACCACTCCCGTGGACGGACCATTTCCTGGTCACGACACACCTACCAGGGGCATTTAGGAAACCCCAAAAGCCTACTACATAAACTAGGGACAGATCGTGGGCCAGACTTTCGGCGGAGGACTGGTCCAAAGCCCTGGACTCCACGACCCCCACTCTCACGGATGATCCTTCCACCGCTGATATTCAGTTTAGAGATTGGATCTCTTCTTCCCTCGATAGTATTATTCCCATAAAACAACGTGAGAACAAAAATAGGATAAGGGGCCATGCTCCATGGTACAATACTGAACTCAGAGCTCTCCGCAAAGAGTGTAAAAAGGCTGAGAGACTGTGGAGAAAAGACTGGCTCCATAGTAATAAGGACATGTACCACAGCTCGGTAAGACGCTACAAATCTGCCCTAAAGCTAGCTAAAGCCGTATTCTATGACAATAGAATAAAAAATGCCACTAATTCATCAAAAGAATCATACCTTATAGTTAAAGAACTACTCAATATCCCAATGGCACCCTCTTCTCACTCCCCCCCTCCGGATAGAAGTAAGGACCTGGCCACCTATTTCGACTCCAAAATCTCACGGATACTGGACTCCCTTCCAACTACCAGCCCACATAATCACACGGATATAGAGGCATGCACTAACAGCCCACTGCTGTCCACTTTTAGAGCAGTTTCCCTTACCGATGTAATTTCCACTTTGGCCAAAATGAAAAGCGGATCCCCCCCTTGACCCGGCCCCGGTTAGAGTCTTAAAAACCGTGTCTCCCAGCTTAGCCCCCACCATCAGGGATCTCATCAATACCTCTCTCTTCCAAGGCACGGTGCCTCCCAACTGGAAGAATGCTGTTGTCAAGGCTCTGCTGAAAAAGCCCCAACTGAACCCGGACGACTTGGCCAACTACAGACCCATCTCGCTTCTTCCATGTATCAGCAAGATGGCTGAGAAATTAGTGAATGCGCAATTATCCTAATTCCTTGAGGCGAACAAACTTCTACGTCCATCCCAAACAGGATTCCGTCCCGGCCATGGCACGGACACTGCCCTCCTCTCCGTCATCGAGGAGGCAAGGTGTATCCTGGATTCAGGAGGATCAGTGGCAGTGATCCTCCTGGATCTCAGTGCCGCCTTCGATACGGTGAACCACCGTGTCCTTCTACATCGCCTGGCCAGGGCAGGAATTGTGGGAACTGCACGCGCATGGTTCGACTCCTTCTTATCCGGCCGTTCATTTCAGGTGTGGGACGGCAACTCTCGTTCGGACCCACTACCACTCACGAGTGGTGTTCCCCAGGGGTCATCGCTTAGTCCCACCCTGTTTAATGTTTACATGGCCCCCCTTGAAGATGTCGTGACCCCGTACGGGATAAAAATAGTAAATTATGCAGACGACACTCAACTCGTTGTCTCTCTTTCCCACCTGGATAACCACCCAGACAGCCTATTGAACTGTCTCCAGGATATTCACACCTGGATGTCCGAATCCTCCCTGAAGCTGAATGGTGCAAAAACCGAAATCATGCTCTTGGGCAATAAATGGACTTCGATCCCATCATCAGTCTGGCCGGACGCTTTCGGTGACATCCCTACACCAAAAAAAGAAATTAAAACACTAGGAGTATGGCTGGAACCTGACCTCACTATGAAGACCCAGCTGGAACATGCTTTGGCCTCCTGCGATCTATTCGCAAGATCCTCCCACTCCTCCCCCCCCTATCCAGGAAACTACTGGTTCAGGGGCTCATCTTAGCCCGGCTCGACTATAGCAACGCCGTCTACCTCGGCGCACCTGAATTCACCTTGGCAAAACTCCAACGCACCCAAAATGCGGCGGCGAGGCTCATTATGAACCTTCCACCCAGAGCCTCAGCCAGGCCTGCTCTTATGGCTCTGCACTGGCTTCCTGTTCGCCAGAGAGTGGAGTTTAAGGCCCTGTGCACCACCCATAAACTCGTCAACGGTGTTGGCCCAGCCGCCCTGAAAGACATGGTCATCCCCTACAAAGCCCCCAGACCCCTTCGCTCTGACGGCGAACATCTGGCCACGGTCCCTAAGTTCAGGAAGGCTCGCACCGGTGGTCGACGCTTCTCGGTCAAAGCTTCCGCAGGATGGAACTCACTTCCACGCAGTTTGCGTATGGAACCCTGTCACGCCCTCTTTCGAAAAAAACTAAAAACCTTCCTTTTCCCCAAATAGTTTTTCTCCTCTCCCCCTCTCTCGGTTTCCACAGATTTACAGCGCGGGGATGCCTTCGGGTCACCAGGCGCTTTACAAATCGCAAAATAAATAATAAATAAATAAATAATCATTTTGAACCCCCATGACAATGGTGACTACTTTTATTGTTTTGTTTGTACTTTATATCTGCACAGACAACGGTGGCTACTTTGTAATTTTGTTTAGTGGTATTGTACTCATCGTGTCATAATGGCATTGCAAACCACTGGACCTCCACTTTTGCAAAATCCAGGGATACCTGACATAATGTGGGTGGATTGGAGGGAGTCTTTTGAAATATACTTGGAGGCTATCGGAGGTGATGTTTACATGGCTAAGAGGAAATTGGCTGTTTGAGACACAATTTAGGTTTAGAGGATAGAAGAGTTTTGAAAGCATTGCCTGTGCCAGAGGAAGTACAAGAAGAGGAAAGTGTAGAGGACGAGGAGGTAGAAGGGGAGGTGCATGCTTTGACAATTAAGGCTCTTGAGGAGAATCTTGGAAAAAAAACAAGTATAGTAGTAGAAAGACATAAGTTCTATTCATAGTCACAGTTACAAGGGGAATCTATAGAGCAATATGTGACAGCATTGAGGACGCTAGCGGTTTCATGCAGATTTAAAGAGTTACATTAGGAAATAATAAGGGATCAGATGATAAACAGTACTTGTAATGCCAACATTCAAGAAAAGCTACTAGGTTTGAAAGATCCCTCTCTTGAGAAGGTCATACCGATAGCTCATAGAATCAAAAATACTTCTCGTTATGTTAAATAATTTAATCAAGATCTGCACAAGAATGAAACAGAGAACAGTAGTAAAGCAGTCAATGCATTATGCAACTCAGGAAAGAACTACAAGAGAACAAATGCAAAAGATTCAGGCATTTTTCTAGGATGTGGAAGGATGGGAACATTTTGAAGAAACCCAGTGTAGTATTACTGGAGGAACTATGTTCTAGGAATGTGTGCTTAAATTCTGACTCAGGTGAGGATGTAGAGGTGTTGGTGGCCTGCGATGTGGACAAAGAAGGTGGTGATTCCAAGGTGAGACCATACAAACCACCAAAATGCGAAGCAGAAATAAATGGTGTGAAGATAAACACGTGGTCTGATTTGTGTTCACCATACACGTTGATCGACAAAACTGTGGGGGAAATGTATTGAGGGTCCTGCATTGACTCCCGCTGATGTAGAACCGGAGAGGTATTGTGGGGTCATGTGACCAATGTTGGGGCACTTTTGTGCTGATGTAAAGTACAAGGGAAGGAGTACCGGTTGTAGGGTATATGTGGTTGAGCAGGCAAGTCTTTATTGGGATGAAGAGAACAAAAGTCTCTATGGATTGTACTGGATCCCAATCACCTTGACCAGGTGTTGTTGAAGGCACAGAGGGGAGCGGAGAAATGGTGTGCAAGGTTTCCCAGTTTCTTCAATGAGGAACTTGGGTGTTTGAGAACATTTGAACACGGTATCATTCTTAAACAGAATACTGTACCAAAGGTTCACAAAGTGCACAATGTTCCTTTGGCTTTGCAAGGTCAAGTAAAAACTGAATTGGATCGATTATGTAAGTATGGTGTCATTGATCCCATTGAGGCTTCGGATTGGCCGAGCCCTTTTGTACTTGCAAGGAAATCCAATGCAAGCTCCTAATATGTATTGACTTGAGGGATTAAAAAACTGGCATACGGGTGGATCGTCATCCTCTCCCACTCTTAAGTGACATGTTAATGAGTGTAAGAGGGGCAAAATATAACTCAACACTAGACCTCTCCAATGCATAACCACCAGATATGTCTACACGCAGAGTCCAAACACCTGACACCATTTATTACACCCGAAGGTGTGTATCAATTTGTATGCATGACCTTGGGTTTGGCATTGGCGTCTTCAGTGTTCCTGAGAGTCATGCAGAGAGTAGTAAGTGGGTTATCAAACATACTGTGTTTCCAAGACGATATTTTGGTGCAGTGAGAAGACGAGGGAGAGCATGATATCAAGTTGAATGAGGTTTTATTGAGATCGGAGCAATCTGGTCTGACAATTTCATTGGAAAAATGCAAATTTGAGGTGAATGAAGTTGAGTATCTTGGGCATTCTCTATCGTGTGATGGAATTAAACTGAAGATCAAACCAGTTGAGGCTACAGATAAGGCGCCTGCCTCACAAGATAAGGAACTATTGAGATCCTTTTTAGGATTAGCAGAATATTAAGCCAAATTCATCAGAAATGTTGCAGATAAAGCTTATGGGCTGCAAGATGTGTTGAAGAAAGTGGTGCAGTATTTGTGAAGTGATGCATGCCAGGAAGCATTTGTTGATATTAAGAAATCTATCAGCAAGGAGTATATGTTATTACCTTTTGATCTCAATAATAAAACCATAGTCGTCACTGAGGCTAGTGCGCATTCATTGGGTGCTGTGTTGATGAAAGACAGTAAGTGGCATGAAAGAGCTGTAGCATTTGCATCTCGTACGATAAAAGGAGCTGAGCCCACTAATTTCACGATTGAAAAAGAAGCTCTAGCGTGTTGGTGGGGTGTACAACATTTTCGAACATATGTTTGAGGAAACCAGTTTGAATTACGATGCATCACAAACCTTTAATAGATCTGTTCACCACCAAGGGTGCTGGGAGAGCCATGCACCTGTCAGGGGGTCCCTACCTGCCACGAGCCGGGTGAGGACTTTAATACGTGTTCGTTTCCGCCCCGAATGCAGGATGGACATGGTTCCTTTAAGGCGGAGTGGACATTCCCGGAGGAGGGGACCCCGCCTCTGACGTCACCGCCCATCCGCCAATCTGAAGCCTCGGTGCAGTTCCTAGCACGGCGTCCGGAAGAACACAGCGCGACACAGACAGGAGAGGAGAAGTCGTCCTGAACACTCACGGAGGTCTTCAGTATCCAGGAGTCGGAGGTATTAGAAGCAGTGCCGCCGCAGGAGGAGAAGAGAGAAGACCCAGAGGCTGCGTCGTCCCAAGGGCAGAGAAAGCCGGGAGGCCAACGAGACCACGCTCCGCCCCGCCACGCTTCTGGAGAAGTGTGACATCACAAGAGTCCTCTGGATCCCTGTCGCCTTAATACCGGAAGCGTCCCTGACTACCAAGGAGAATGACCGGACCGGACTACTCCGAGCATAACGAGAACTCCGACCTCTTTAAAGACTGTTCCTTTGGTGTTCTGATTATTTTATGAGCTGGAACTATGTCAATAAACGCTCATATCCTTTGAATATATTCCTGAGTCTGGGTCCTTGTATTACAGGGGATTGACACCCCTCCATCCCTTCTTCACAAGTGGCGAGCCAGATAGGAGAGACGACAACCATCATCTGATACAAGATGGAAAACCTCATTCAACAAATGAAGGAAGGCCAGGATAAGCTCGAATGGGCAATAGGACAAACCTCCACTCAAGCCGAAGCAGACCGCACCGCCTTCACCACTGCCATACAAGCTCAGGCCGATAGCCTATTGAAGTTGGCAGAGGGTCAAAACCAACTTATGGCAGTGTTGGGACAAGGGAGAACAAGTGCCCCTCCCCCGGGAACGGTTGTCCCTCTACAGAAGTTCACTCCTGGGGATGATCCTTTGGCTTTCTTTTTAAATTTTGAAAGGGCCGCTAGGGCCAGCGCTTGGCCCGGTGAGAGGTGGCCTTTTTACCTTGCCCCTCCTTTAACAGGGGAGGCGCAAGCTGCTTATCATATGATTAATAAAGACGGCACTTCTGGTTATTATGTGGTGAAACAGTATATACTCGACCGTCTAGGGGTGGATGAAGAGACCCATAGTCTCAAGTTCCGCCAAGAACGCGGCACACCAGGCGACCTTCCAAAGACACTCTTCTATAAGCTAAAAGCAGCCGCCGACCTATGGCTCAAACCACAGGAAGGTAATATGGAAGAAGTGATGAATAAAATTTATCTGGAACAGTTTTTAGAAGCGTTACCTTATGGGACACAACGGTGGCTGAAACAACATGCAGGATTAACGCTTGAACATGCTATTGAGATGGCTACGTCATATGCGAGGGCCCAGGGACGACCCCCTTTAAGACAACCGGAGAAGACCAATAAAACCATCCCGGGAAAACCTGACAAGAAATATATAAAGCCCCCAATAGAACCTCCCCGACCACGTCTACCTAAAACGGACTTTCAACCCAACCCTGGTCCTCAATGTTATGACTGTGGCGAGTGGGGACATATAGCAAGGTATTGCCGAAAAAGAAAAGAAAAGGAAGAAGAACCTATGGATGTGAGCTACGCCCCACATTCTCTTCTATACGCCCAGGAAACAGGTCCAATCTTCTATGTGAGTGTGAATATTCATGGGAGGGTGGTTCGAGCTTTACTTGACTCAGGATGCAGGCATTCGGTGGTTAGAAAAGAACTGGTTCCCCCCTCCTGCCTCATAACAGGGAAAAATGTTCACATAAAATGCGTACATGGAGATGTAAGGGAGTATCCAATAGCTAAAATCACCCTCTGCACTACCGCAGGCACTAGAACAGAAGTAGTCGTTGGGGTTTTGCCTACACTACGTGAACCTGTGATCATAGGAACAGGTAATCCGGGCTTCGTCACTCTCATGTCTGATGCCTTACAGAGTACTCCCCGTAATAATCTTCTTGCTTCTGAGCCATGGGATAGGGATACCCATATCAGGACCGCACAACTAAAAAATTCTTCTCTTACTAATGCTTGGCAAATAGCCCGTTCAGGTCAGGATCCTGTAACCGTAACCTATCCCACCTTCATTGAAAAAAATGGGTTGTTATATAGGTTGGCCAAACCCGATTCAGTGCCCCAACTCCTGGTACCTGTTGCCTTTAGGGACCAAATACTATTCTTTGCCCATGCACACTTACTTGCAGGACATTCAGGTGTGGAAAAGACAGGGCAGGCCATTTTGCAACACTTCTTTTGGCCAGGGATCTATGCACAAATTCAACGTTATTGTCAAGAATGTCAGATATGTCAGCGAAGACACCCCTATGTTCCACCTCCGGTACCTCTGAACCCATTGCCTATCATAGGTAAACCTTTTGATAGGATAGGAATGGACCTTATAGGTCCCTTGCCTAAGTCAGCTAGGGGCCACCTGTATGCATTAGTCTTAGTAGACTATGCTACTCGATACCCTGAGGCCTTTCCCCTCCGGGCGGCTACATCGACAGCAATAGGTCAAAAACTCGTCGAGGTTTTCGCTAGGATGGGCTTTCCTCGCGAAATCATTACAGACCAAGGAACACCTTTTGTCTCACGCTTAATGACCCAAGTCTGTAAACAACTCAAAATCACTCACATCAAAACGTCTGTCTACCATCCCCAGACGGATGGTTTGGTCAAGCGGTATAATGGTAGCTTAAAGCTCACCCTGAAGAAACTTCTATCTGGAGATGGTAAAAACTGGGATCAGTTACTACCGCTGGCTCTTTTTGTCCTCCGGAGCCAAAAACAAGCCAGTCTAGGCACCTCTCCTTTTGAATTACTGTTCGGTAGAACCCCGAGAACCCTTTTGGAAATCACCAAAGATAGCTGGGAAAGGGAAGGAGCACACGAAGCAGAAACCTTACTGGACTATACCCGACAACTACAAACCAGGTTACACAAACTTAGAACTATGGCCCATGATCACCTGGCTATAGCCCAGACCAAACAAAAAACGTTTTATGACAGGGGCAAGAAGTGGAGGGAAATGGATGTTGGTGATTGGGCATTGGTATTGTTGCCCTCATCAACGCACAAACTGAGAAAAGAGTGGAAGGGCCCTTTTAAGATTCTCAGGAAAGTCGGTAGAACCACATACATACTACAAGTCAAGGGTAACAAGACACAAATGTACCACATAAACTTGCTAAAAAAGTGGCTGGGAAAACCTCCCCAAGCAGTCAATTCCCTTACACTTGCCAATCACACTGTTTATGACACCCCCATCAACTCTGACGTAACAATCGGACAACGTGAAGAAGTTTTATCACTTCTTCTCAGTTACTCAGACGTCTTTTCCGATCAACCCGGGAAAACAAACATAGCAATGCATTCCATTCCTACATCTCCCGGGACGGTGGTCAAACAAAAGCCCTACCGTATCCCCGAAGCCAGAAGACAAGCCTTCCAAGAAGAGATCAACCAAATGTTGCGCTCTGGAGTGATAGTACCCTCCCACAGCAACTGGTGTTCTCCGGTTGTCCTCGTCTCCAAACCGGACGGCAGTATTCGATTTTGTATCGACTTTAGAGCAGTGAATAGGGTATCTAAACAAGACGCTTACCCCCTTCCTCGGGTGGACGAGTTACTAGAACGCCTTGGTGAGGCTCGTTATATCACCACTATAGACCTCACCAAGGGGTATTGGCAGATTCCGCTTAACCCTGCAGATCAAGAGAAAACCGCTTTCTCTACCCCTTCTGGCCATTATCATTTCACAGTCCTCCCATTTGGACTGCACGGTGCTCCGGCAACGTTTCAAAGGGCAATGGATAAGGTATTGTCTTCTCATACTCAATATTCTTCTGCTTACTTGGACGATATTGTCGTCTACAGTAAGACGTGGGAAGAACATTTGACTCATTTGGAAAAGATACTCTGTAGTTTGAGGACGACGGGCTTTCACATAAATGCCAAAAAGACTAGAATCGCCTTCAGGAAGGTGAAGTATCTAGGTTATGTCTTAGGAGATGGGAGGATAGAACCACAGACAGAAAAAGTTAAGGCTATCCTAGAAATCCCCTATCCCAAGACCAAAAGAGATCTGCGGGCTTTCTGGGCCTAGTGGGATATTATAGGAGGTTTATTGCTCAGTTTGCTGATATGGCCGGACCTCTCACTGACCTCTTAAAGAGAACTCAGTCATCACCTAGGCTAGCAGCACCTACTCCCAGGGAAACCAGTGCGTTTCATGCACTAAAGACTGTCCTTACCACTGCACCCGTATTGATTTCCCCGGACTTCTCAAAACCCTTCATCCTCCAGACCGATGCCTCGGGAGTGGGTATTGGGGAGGTCCTTTCCCAGGAAGATCCAGAGGGGTTGGAAAGACCGGTCCTCTTCATCAGTCGTAAACTGTTTCCCAGAGAAGCGGCTTACTCCACTATAGAGAAAGAGTGCTTGGCAGTCCGTTGGGGAGTGGACAAGCTCAGATACTATCTGGAGAGAAGACCTTTTGTTTTGTATACGGACCATGCCCCACTGACTTGGCTTCAAAGGAACCGTGGTCACAATGATGGCATTCTCAGATGGTTCTTGGCTCTACAACCCTTTCAGATTGAAGTTCGGCATCGGAAAGGTCTGGAACAGGGGAATGCTGATTTTTTGTCCCGATTTCCTTTTTCCCCCGATCGGGGAAAACCCGGGGGAGGGATGTGTCAGGGGGTCCCTACCTGCCACTAGCCGGGTGAGGACTTTAATACGTGTTCGTTTCCGCCCCTAATGCAGGATGGACATGGTCCCTTTAAGGCGGAGTGGACATTCCCGGAGGAGGGGACCCCGCCTCTGACGTCACTGCCCATCCGCCAATCTGAAACCTCGGTGCAGTTCCTAGCACCGCGTCCGGAAGAACACAGCGCGACACAGACAGGAGAGGAGAAGTCGTCCCGAACACTCACGGAGGTCTTCAGTATCCAGGAGTCGGAGGTATTAGAAGCAGTGCCGCCGCAGGAGGAGAAGAGAGAAGACCCAGAGGCTGCGTCGTCCCAAGAGCAGAGAAAGCCGGGAGGCCAATGAGACCACGCTCCGCCCCGCCACGCTTCTGGAGAAGTGTGGCACCACAAGAGTCCTCTGGATCCCTGTCGCCTTAATACCGGAAGCATCCCTGACTACCAAGGAGAACGACCGGACCGGACTACTCCGAGCATAACGAGAACTCCGACCTCTTTAAAGACTGTTCCTTTGGTGTTCTGATTATTTTATGAGCTGGAACTATGTCAATAAACGCTCATATCCTTTGAATATATTCCTGTGTCTGGGTCCTTGTATTACAGGGGATTGACACCCCTCCATCCCTTCTTCACAGCACCGTATAGTCAAATGGTTGTACAGGTTGCAAGAATACTCATTCACTATGTGTTATGTACCTGGAAGCAAAAACCTAAGTGCAGATTGTTTGTCAAGGCTGACGCTGGACAGGGGTGAGAAAGTTGCAGATGAGGAGTGGGTAGTGGCAAAAGTTAATGAGACATGCAAGGGAGCTATTTGGGAGGATCAGTGGAATCTGAAATTGCTGGAAGACCACCGGTTGAAATTAGCTATGGAAATGATTCAGAGTGGTTCAGGTGTGGATGAAGAGGAAAAAGAGAATCTTAATGAATACGTATCTGTATGGGGCGATCTCTCAGTGTCAAAATGAATTGTCAGGAGGAGTGACAAGGCGCACATTGATTTTTGGTGGCTAGGAAAGGATGGTGATGTCGTTAGATTAGTGAGAGATTGTGTACCATGTACATGCAGTGACAAGCCCCATATTATCATAAAATCTCCTATTGTTTCTACAGCTTGAAAGTTGGCCACTGATATTTGTGGGCCTTTTGATTATTTAGGACAGGAAAACAGATATGCTTTAGTTTAATTGAGAATTTTTCTAAATGGCTAATTGGTATTCATGAAGGAGATCACAGGCAGTAATGTTATATCATTTTGTGAGGAGATTTTTAGGTGAGAAGGTTGTCCTGGAACCTTGGTATCGGACAATGGCACACAATTTATCAGTGTCAAGCTTGAAGTATTAATTTATGTTTTGTTCCTAATTTCTACTCTTGTATTTAGTTATGTATGATTTCATGTATTATTTCATTGTTTAGGGTTATAGCTCAACTAGCTAGATTCTTGTAATTTTTGTTTGTTTTAGATTTTTTTGAGGAAGGAGTTATGCTGTAATGTTTACTAAATGTAATGTCACTTGGTGATGGTTGCCATCTGATATCAAATAGAGCTTTAGTGTTGGTTCTGTAATGAGCACTTGAAGCGGAAACTTGTCAGGAGTTGATAGTTTTCTCTTAGCTTAATTAAGCTCTTACATCAATGTCAACTGAAGCGTCTCCTTTTTAATACCCACGTATATTGGTTTTAAATAAATACTTTTAAGAGGGCGTTTAGACACTTGGCCTTTCCACAGAGGGCTGGTGCCATAAATGGCATTTGTGCAAAGACCAAATACCAAAACTGTTGCAGGGATTCTGCTTATGCACAGAACTATGCACAGGAAACCAGGACCTCAGTGAATTGTGGTGTACCAAAAACTCACCTCAGAACCCAGAACCCCTTATCCGACCAGCATCAGTGTCCCATTCGTTATCGGAGTTTTATCTCGGCGGTCCCAATGTATAGACAACCCAGAACAAGCGACTTAGTGTATTTCTCAGGAATGGTGGGAATCAGAAATACCTGTTCGTAATTATTCTCATAGCAGTCCACAACAAGAGTAAACAGAGACACGGTAAAGTTTAAAGAGTTTATTTTATAAACTTCGTGTCCTAAGATGCAGTACTTTGGCTAACATAAGCAGACAAATGATTAAGATCAAAACCATCAGCATAGTTACAATACCATAGAAAATGAAAGGAGAAATAATAATAAAATGACAGTGGATAACAGCCACCTTCCTTTCGCTAGTAAACTAATATTATTATTATTATTAGACTAATAGAAGGTCTCTAGGCTTGAATGGGGAACCCCATACCGTAAAGATCAGTTTAGTGGAATCACATCACAGGATCAGGTATACTCTGCTCCTGGGAAAGCTCTTCTTCCGAATGTGTCTAAAGCATGCATCCTGCAATATTAAAAGCACTCGACTTTCAGGTATTTGCAGCTGCGTGCGTGTAATAGCTAAATAGTGGGCCGATCAACCTGAACCCAACAACATGCACCGTCTGGCGACCCAGACTGTTTCTTTACACAAGGTTTAGACCAAGGTCGCACCTCACTGTTAGGGATGTGAACAACAGACAGTTCTCATGTGAAGCAGAGGCGAGCAAGCATTTCTTAATTAATAACATGTAACTACAGTGTCGTGTGCAAAAGCAGTAAAAGTGTCAAGATGGCTTTCTAACATCTAACGCGGTTGTGCTAACTTAGCATTGTACGTATATAAATAGCAGTCTTCACTACACCCCCCTTGATCGGACCACTAACCAGTAGGGGCGCTATTTTAAGAACGCAGAGTTCAAGTTCGATAGAACGGAACCAAGGGCACAAATTGTGAATTCATATAGGGTAAGTGAAAAAGTTCGATGAAAAAAAGAGAGACAAAAAAACCATTCAAAGGGGAATAAAAATATCATCAATCGATTTTCAACTAGAAGAAAAAGAAAGAAAACAAAAAAAACAAAAGGGCATCCCACAGGAATTTCAGATGACTTCCAAGTTAATCCATCAAGGTATAAGCACAATAAGTTGCAACGGCTTCCAAGAGGAAATCATTGGAACGTTCCGCAAAATTATCTGCCATCCAATTCAGCAAGGGGAATGAACACACATGTTCCTCGACAACCGGAGCCTCTAGTACCATCAGAGGACAACTGGCGTGTTCTTCAAGATAACTTCTTGCCAAGAATTCAGCTGCAGCCATTCCGATGTCCCAATTCCCTAGGACTCCATGTGCTGCTCCACAGGCCATAATCCTGACACCAGAACAGTCCAACTCATGAGCCACTAAGGGGCTCATTAGCCGATCATAATCCAGGGCGGGAGACACAGAGTTCGACAAGCACAAATCCAGAGCCCATTGGAACGGACACTCTAGGCAATGAAAGACAGGCTGTACGCAAGTAAAGTAGGGAAACCGGAAGGACAACCCATAGGCTATGCTCAAGGTTGCCAGTGGTAATGTTCCATAGTATTCAAGCATCCGGTTACGAAGATGGAGCAGCCGGGACATGCTGTCGTGTGACGCAAGTTGTGCATCCATAGCGTAGTACGCAGATCAACAAAAGTACCCCAGCTACGAGGACGAGAATCAAAGGGAGACCTCCGAAGAAGCGGGAAAAAATAGAATGAAAAAATGCCGGGATCACACCAAAAATAGTTTGAAAGGAGGTCACGAGGCCGGAGCCCACAATTTTGAAAAAATGTGCCAGGCCACTTGTTGACAAGGCATTAAAGATAGTCTGAATCAGGGCCCCAAAATGAAGTGGGAGATCAGTATTCAAAAGCGCTTGCACCTCGGTGCGCGTGTTTGCTACGTGAAGGACAAATGTTTCCCGGGATGAAGTCAACGCAACTTCTTTTTGAGACAATAGAGCCCTTATTCTGCTCATCTTGTTGAACTCTGCTTTCAAGGTTGGAATGGTAGGCCAGATGGATACATCGAGCCGTCCATGAGGGGGTGGGAAAAGGACATTATTTCAGCAGACTACTCTCTGTGATACAGTCACTATGTAGGGAATTCCCACTAACATCCCACAGCAAGCTTCATTATTTAATAGCAAATAATTACCGTTAGCCAGCAGCGTAAAAGACGGTGTTATAACTGGCACCGGGATCCCTTTGAGGACGCAAGCTAAATTAGGAGCGTGCACATTACATGCACCATGCAATTGACCACAGAGTGATCTGGAGTGGAAGTGCACTCTTCACCTTTTAAGTAAACCTCTTTTCCGTCCCTCACGCATCTGTACGTGAATGGGAGGGACCAAACTTCGTGCAGGAAGGCAGTACCCAGTTTTTCATATCTGCCAAGGGCATAATGTTTCATTCACGAACTGAACTTAAACAGGGGGAACGGTAATGTGATCAACCCGTGGATAAGCCACACAGCGGAGTTTAATTCGGCAACAGAGAAAGGTAAAGGTTCTAACTTTTCAATGTGCAGCAATGAGTATGTTGCATCTTTCATGGACATGAACTGTTGTTACGCAGTTAAATTAAAAGGAAGGAACAAAGATGAAGTATTCATGTAATCCCAAGGGACTTTCCCAGCCTTTAACGTTTGCAATGTCCATGCAAACTGCATAATAGAACGCAATTGATTTTGACCATGATACAAAACAGACAAATCATCCTGCACAATGTCAACCACAGATGAAACAATATTATCCAACGTATACATTTTGGAAGACAGGGTGTTAATGCTATGATCTATAACAGCCAATACTTTCTCCATATTGGCTTGATCAATAGCTTGTAATCTGGATGCAGCTTCAATCTGTGATAGCTTCCAAACTTCGTTGTAAACTGCATATACCCATCTTTTGGACCTGCCAACCGCAGGACCTTTAACAAAATCATTCAAATCTATTTTGTCGTTCAATTGTGATAAATGAAGTTTAACAGATGCTAAGGTGGAATGTTGCAGCCAAGATTGGCATAACTTCCCTACTGAGTAGGTAGTTACAGTGTGAGAGGATTCAAAATGGGGGTCTACACGAACTTGTGTATACCCCGGAGCCAAATCCAGAAACCGATGTTGACAGGAATCTGAGCTCGTTTGCCATATTAACCACCCTTCCGGATTTAATTTGGAAATATTGAAGGATGTGTTGGAAATGTATGACTGCAACGTAGCAAGGGACAGATCCGTATGATTATTCCAATTAGGATAAGCACCCAGACCCGGAGTGGAGGGAGAATTTAATTTTTTAGAAGTAGCCAATCCAAAACAGGTGGTCTGAAAAATTGACGAATTCAAAAATAACATGTGGTTCGGGATGAGGCAGGCACGATGCAAAGCTTCTGTTCCCTGTACCTGCCACGGTTTAGAACCCCAAACCGATTTTAGATCGATAGTAGCTTTCCACAGATCATAACCTCCGATTGCCAACTCGTCCATAAAGGACGTGGAATACAACAATTTAGTGTGTGTCAGTCTAACTTTAGAATCAGACTCAGCCGCAACCTTAAAATAAAAGGAGGCCGGATTCGACACACTGAAGTCAGAAAAATATGTGAATTTGTCCACTAACGTGGAGGAGCTGCCCAGCCTAGGGGCTGGACAGTGTTCCCACTGCGGATAATTTACAAAATTTCTAAACGCATTTGCTTTGTGTAGGAAATGCGTGCCATAATGTTGATAGCAGAATTGCTCATCATAATTAGCAGTGTCTAAATACAAATCCTCAGCATCAAATGCAGCATAATATTTCAAATCAGAAAACAGTGCTTCTATGGCTTGAACATCCCAATCATCCGAGCGGATGTTTTGCTTAACTACATCACCCATAGAAATACAAAATACATTTGGCACATTGATTACTTCAGTGGGACCATGAATTTGAAATTTAACAGCTCCCACGCGATCCCATCCAGTACAGGCCAGGCAGTAATGTTCACAAAAGTCTGGTCCCTTTTCATGATATGTGATGAGGAGTGGGGGGCCAAAGTTCCATCAATTAGTCTAATTGTAGATCTTTCTTTCAGGTAGTGTCCATTTATAAGTCTAAAAAACACTACCACAAAGCCAATGGACATAAACAGAAAAATACATATGAGCACCAGCCAAATGTAAGTCCAAGGGGGAATTAAAAAATGTCTTTTAAACCAGACAGCAAAAATTGAAACTTTTTATGGGGCAATGGAAGTCATTGAATTAGTGTCAAAGGAGTAGCGCGACTGGTTAACTGTGGTGAAGTGTAAAACAGGCAACGGGATATCCGCAGGATAAGCATACTCAATATCTTCAGGTAGACCACCAGCTGTCGGTGTCAATAAAGGCCCAGTAACTGTATGCATCTCGACGGCTACATCAGGCAAGGTGGTAGAAGCTGGGGCCACAACAGAATTTCTCATCATCGCAGGGCAAGAAACCGCTGGAGTCATACTAAGAAGAATCGGCCACTCGCTGTAGCTTGACATTGTCAATAGAGATGTACCTGTTATCCTTGCGACCAGGAAGTGGAGGTAAAATGACTGTACGTGTACCCTGTACTCCAAGCACCGGAACTGGCGCACGATAAGAGGGGCCGAACTCCTTCTTGTTCTCCACCTTCTCACGGACCAGATCACCAACTCGAGGTAGCCAGCCGACTACCGGAATCTGAAGCGCAGCATCAGATGTGGAGGGCACATGTTCCTTCACTAGACTGTCTCTGGCTTCTTGTAGATTCTGCAATACAGCACAGTGATCATCTACGTCAAAGGGTGCGGCCGACGCCGCCATGTCTAGACCATCAAAGTCCGGGACAAACATTCGTATGCCAAAGAGCATCATGTATGGGGTCCGCCCACCCAGAGACCTTCTAGGGAGATTATTAAGTGCACGTTGTACGTCATACAAGTGGGCTAGCCAGTTCCGGCCAGTACCTAAAACCCTAGCTGTCAAAGATTGCTTTAAGTCACGGTTCATTCGCTCCACCACACTATTACCCTCAGGTCGGTATGGAGACGAAAATTTGACTTGGACCCCCAAATTTCTCATGGCTTCTTTGTACGCCTTAGAGGCGAACGCAGGGCCCTGATCAGAATGAAAGGTACCACATGCGAAATTTCCAACAAAGACACGCAAATCCCTGATGACAGTACGGGCATCAGCACTCCTTTGTGGCCATACCCACAGAAAACATGTGCACGAATCCACTGCAACCAAGATGTACTTGTACGCAGTATCAGAGGTGAATGGACCGGAATTATCTAAATAAACACACCCTAGTGATTTATTAGATATGTACAACTGAGTCTGTGGTGGGCGCGCCACAGTTGAAGGTTTTATCTGCTGGCAAATGTCACAATTAAGAACATAAGCCCGAACTTGTTTATATAAACCGCACCACCAGTAACGTTGTTGTAACAGAGATACAGTAGCTGCAACGCCGGGATGGGCAGACGCCATGCCCTCGTGAGCCGCTAATATCAAAGATGGTCTGCAGTCCGCGTTGGGAATCAATCTGTCACCAACGTCGTTAATCCTCACAAACGGGACATTATCAGGACTTAAGCGATAATGGTAACGAGAAGGGAAACCTCTCGGGTAATTTGTTCCCTTCTCTGTAGCAGCAATAGCTGCCAAGATGTCATCATCGATCTTACTTTGTGATCTTGTAACTGCTGCTACTAAGTATGTCGCCACTGCTGTTTTAGCTGCCTCGTCAGCTAGGCTGCTGCCGACAGCATGGACACCAACTCGTTGGTGACCAAGAGCGTGAATAACATTCACGAGAGGCAGATGTTCTTTAAGTTCTGCCACTCGAACCCAAAGCGTTTTATGCTTAATTGTGCTACCTTTGGAATCACGATATTCATTTTGAGACCAAAAATGTAGATTGTCGTTGTAAGATTGAACACAATAAAACGAGTCACTTACTATAAGAGTAGTGACTCGAGGATCAGCAAACGCCAGTGCAAGCACCAGAGCACAAAGCTCCGCCAACTGTGCGGTACAATCACCCAATGACTGCGTATGCACGACATCAGATTGGAATTCACCATTCACGAAAGTACCGACCACAATTGCGCAGGCCGCTGAATAGGCATGCTTCGATCCAGTCGCCGGTTGCGCAAAACCGTCAGTGTAAATGACACAATGGTAATCCTCGAGCGGGCGCAAGGACAGAGGAGCTGGATGACGAATTCATACTGTAAGAACTCCTGAGTTTGTAGTGCTGCGTCAAAGATATATGTGACGTCGGGCGATGTCAAGGAAGTGGCCCATTGTATCCTTCGTGGATGCAAAGCTTTAGAATTTGGTACACTCGCTTTGGTCACTGCCTCAAGGGCAGGATATGGTGTGACCACCAACATGTGTTTCCCTTGAGATAGCGCTCGTTCTTTCAGAATCGCCATCTGCACTGCCGTCAAAACTTTCTCGACAGCGGAAAATCGTAGTTCAGCCGAAGTGTACAGGTGCGATTTGTAGGCAATGGGGATGGTGTCGCCCTCATTGAACGTTAAGTACGTGAAACCCACTGCGCCTGGCACAATTCTTATGACCAGGTTAGTGTGGTTATCACACGTCAGTAAGTATTTTGAAGCAAGAAGGTCAGCTTGCAAAGATTGCAATATAGCTGAATGCTCCGGCAGCCAGCATGATTTGGAAAAAGTAGGTTGTACCAAGGCATAAAGCGACTTGATACGCTGGGCATAATCAGGAATGTACGTGCGACTGAAATTCAGAAAGCCCAGCAAAGATTGTAATTTCTCCAGTGTCGTAGGAGCACGTAGGCATGCGCATTTCTCCAGGAAGTGCGGAGCCAATTCTCGACCGTCATTGTTGAGTACGCATCAGGGTCAATGCTCTCTAACAGAGAGACCACACGAGCGGCAAAGACACCAGGGCTGTTCTTATTGCCCATCGGTAATCTTTTGAAATGTTTTTGCTTGCCGCCCGAGGTAAATGCTGCCCATTCACTACTAAGAGAGGACAGGTTATGGCTGTAAAAGCCGTTGGAAATGTCAAGTATGGTTTTAACCCGTTTTCTCACGAGACTATTGACGAGAGCCGAACTGTGGGTATTCTGTACTGCGCATGTCCGGCAATGAGAGTTTAAATGCCGGTAATCCAAAACCAGGCGGTACGACCCATCAGGCTTCGTCACAGTGAATAAAGGATTATTCATTGGCGACACACATGTTTCAATTACACCTTGATATTCCAATTGTTCAAGGATAGCCGCGACGTGAGGTCTTGCTTCGCGACGCATGGGATATTGGGGTTGTGGCTGGGGCGTGGACCGCAACGGAATCTCATGGCTGGGGGACAATTTATCCCAGCCTACCTGATTACGATACGAAGCAGGTGCAAGCACCAGAGCCCACTCCTCAGGGAACTTCTTAGCTTGGTCCTTCTGCACTGTGTGCGCAAAGGACGGGAGGATCACTTCCTCCCCTCTAGGAACATCTAAAATGAAAGCGGGGGGCCAGTCTGCCTCCGCCAATAAAATATCGTACGAAGAGGTCAGATTATCCCAAAAAATCCCTTGAATCATGCGTTGTATGTCACCTTCAATTAAAAGAACTATATTATACAGTCTGTCAGGGAAAGCCACTCTAGTGTCAGCAGTTTCTACAGTAATGAACGTATCAGTTGCTGTCGCCACCAGATATGGACGCAGTGCTTGTCGCACTACTGTAACTTCCGCCGCGCTGTCAAGTAGCGTTAGTGCCCATGTCAGGTTCTGAAGCTGCGTCCGCACTATCTGTGGCATACCTCGTTGTTAGCGCAGCAAGTTTCTTCTTCTGAAACGGGGGTCGTTGACGTGCAGACTCGTCCTGCTTGCCTTTGCCGTCAGTCTGACGGGGTTGCTCACAACCTTGGGCACCCCGTCCTTTCCCACAGTCTCTGTCACCGGATTGTGAAGCCGATGTTTTCTGTGAAGAACGAGGAGAACGTTGTTCAGAAACCTGAAACCTATCAGGTGACTTAATACTAGATCGATCGCGCAGATCATATGTGCGTTCACTAGACGACTGTACGGGTGAGACAGGACGAGACCCCTGTTTCTGTTGCTGCTTCCCCTGTTTCTTTGCCCGCCAATTTTGTTTAGGAAAATGTGGGCGTTCGTCTTTACCAGACAAACTCACCTTAGTTTGCTGTAATATATCAGGAATTATCACAGTTGGTTTAACACCTAAGGCACTGCGGCCTATGGTCCTAGAGGCTTCCGCAATTATTTTAGCTAACTCCTTAGGCCTGTCGAGTTCGTCCACGCGGTCCAGCTTATTAGCCACTTGGAACTGCATGGCATCGCCTTTGAGGTTGCCCATTACCATGGAAGCAACCACATCGAACACCCCGACAAGCCTCATTCCCAATTCAACAGCAGCCTCCGCTCCGTGATTCTCTTGAACACGTTTAATGACGGAGGGCAGTACAGACATTGACGGAGTGCCGAAGCACTTCGAGTAGGTCGCGGCAAAGACCTTGCCCCAGTTTGCACAATCGGCCATATCTGGGACCAAGTCTTTCGGCAAACTAATGGTGAGAATCCTGTGTTTCTCCACAGGAGTGGTATGCGGAAAAACCGCCTCCAGTTGGTCAAATTTCTCAGCAAGCCAATAAGGCAAATCATCCTTATTTTGGGGGCGCTTGTCCATCACTGAATTAACCATAACAGGACTAATAACCACCGCGTGGTGGTCCGTTGGTTGTCCCGCAACAGCAGGTGCCCCCACCTGCACGTTGCGTGACACGTACTGCACTAAAGCCTTATGCACTGTAATCAGGGCTGTGTGTAGTACCCACAACTCAGCCACCGCCATCGTGATATAGCGGGGATGAGGCGTAAATCCGGCCAGCACCGGCCATGTGGCCTGTGCAAGAGACAACGGGCCCATTCTAGCCGGTGCAACCGCATGGGGAAGGGCGCCATTAAACCAAATGGTATGCTGCCAGGCAGAAATAGGAATTTCTTGTGTCCTATACGGCGTATAGACTGCAGGTAGCTGCGTGGGAGTAAAGGAATGAAACGTATCATCGTCTGCATCCACCGCCGGAAAAGTCACCCAAGAGTAAAACAACTCATACGGGTAGGACGCATCAGCGCTCACCACAAAAATAACAGCCATCCCATCATCCGGCACCCCATACGTCGTCAAATGACGGCGCAGAGGTGCACGACTATGTGCGGCAATGTCAATCGCCATAAGGACACACCAAAGAGTAACAACGATATCCACAGTAGCACTGGGGTTCAGAAAAAAACCTTTTTAATGATCAAGCTTGAAAGAACCTATTAGTCGAGACATGGGTAGTTTAAACCCGTCACTCCCGTTATCCGGAAACAAGAGTGAGGGTGTTGTGGACTAATATAAGCACTACTAAGGCGTTTCAAATCAATCGACCAAACGTTAGGTGCGCCATGTTGCAGGGATTCTGCTTATGCACAGAACTATGCACAGGAAACCAGGACCTCAGTGAATTGTGGTGTACCAAAAACTCACCTCAGAACCCAGCATCAGTGTCCCATTCGTTATCCGAGTTTTATCTCAGCGGTCCCAATGTATAGACAACCCAGAACAAGCGACTTAGTGTATTTCTCAAGAATGGTGGGAATCAGAAATACCTGTTCGTAATTATTCTCATAGCAGTCCACAACAAGAGTAAACAGAGACACGGTAAAGTTTAAAGAGTTTATTTTATAAACTTCGTGTCCTAAGATGCAGTAATTTGGCTAACATAAGCAGACAAATGGTTAAGATCAAAACCATCAGCATAGTTACAATACCATAGAAAATGAAAGGAGAAATCATAATAAAATGACAGTGGATAACAGCCACCATCCTTTCGCTAGTAAACTAATATTATTATTATTAGACTAATAGAAGGTCTCTAGGCTTGAATGGGGAACCCCATACCGTGAAGATCAGCTTAGTGGAATCACATCACAGGATCAGGTATACTCTGCTCCTGGGAAAGCTCTTCTTCCGAATGTGTCTAAAGCATGCATCCTGCAATATTAAAAGCACTCGACTTTCAGGTATTTGCAGCTGCGTGCGTGTTATGGCTAAATAGTGGGCCGATCAACCTGAACCCAACAACATGCACCGTCTAGCGACCCAGACTGTTTCTTTACACAATGCTCAGACCAAGGTCGCAGCTCACTGTTAGGGATGTGAACAACAGACAGTTCTCATGTGAAGCAGAGGCGAGCAAGCATTTCTTAATTAATAACATGTAACTACAGTGTCGTGTGCAAAAGCAGCAAAAGTGGCAAGATGGCTTTCTAACATCTAACGCGGTTGTGCTAACTTAGCATTGTACGTATATAAATAGCAGTCTTCACTACAAAACCTTTCCTTAGCGTCATTATTTGAAGCCAACATGCTTAAAAGACTAGTGTGATATGGGCAGTAGGTTTGCTACATTTCCTAGTGTCAGACCTTGCTTTCAGCACCCATGTATGGTGATCTAGGAAACCTAGGTCTACAGTCACATCAGTCACTCACGCCTGTGCTTCAAATAAAGACCCTAAGCATTCAAAAGTGTGAGTGCAGCCCTGGTCTCCAAAGCCTCATGCATGGACTATGTCAACAAACTATAAAAATGTCTGCCTTACAGTGCCCTAATACAAATAACAAAACAGTTTTAACTGTTGAAAAGGATATGTATAAATTGTCAATTTGTGTGAATGATTATATATGTTTGCTATGTTGATTGGTTCCCTATTAAAGGAACAATTAACTTTTAAGGATATAGCAAGATTTCAAATTAATGAAGTGAAAGCACAGAGCATAGGTATAGCTAATACCACAGGCAGTCATAAGAGCATCCTTAGAAAACAGGGTCTGACAAGGACATACAACCTATAAAGTACTTAGGAGTTAACCTCCCCAACTCAGCTGGGAACTATATAAGTGCAACAGCCCGATCCGTTATATCAATCAATCAGGATTTATAGAGTGTGACAAATCACCCATGAGGGTCTCAAGGCGCTGGAGTTGTTAGCTGCTTCATGGAGAATGCTGTGACAAATGAGGCAAAAGGACTCAGATAAACGGGAGAGAGGAAGGAGAAAGCAGTAAAACGCTAGCAAGAGCAGGAGAAAGCACTCAGAAAAACAGGGGAAAAGGAAGGAGAAAGCACTCGGAAAAATGGGGGAAAGGAAGGGTAAAGCAGTGAAAAACGAGGCACTCATAAATGGGGGAGAGGAAGGGGAACACAGTAAAAGATGAGACAAAAGCAGGAGAAAGCACTCAAACAAATGGGGGAAAGGACGGAGAAAACAGTAAAAAATTGGGAAAAAGTAGGAGAAAGAAATCAGAACGCGCATTGGCATAGCCAATAGGTCTCGCTTTTGGGACCTTATAAGTATTTAGTTATGTAGCACAATATCCTTGGTGCACCAACATTAACTGTTGCATTGTCCCAAAGGCGAGACCTATTGGCTATGCCAATGTTTGTTTATAGTTAGAGTAGGAACAGTATACCACCAAAATTGACGGGGGCGTATAAGGCATTCCTCCCACAAAAAAAAGAAACATATTGAAAGCACAAACTAACTTTTGCGTCATGTTTCAGCACTCAGACATGTGCATCTGTTAAATGTCCATCCATGTCTAGCAGGAGTAGCACGTTATTACTAATGCAAATCTTCAACAGTTGGAATTTTCCAGAAGTACTGCTAGAATGATTTTGGTATAAAAAATGAGGTATGTAAGTGGTTTGAGTGGAATTATGTGAGTTGGATTAGAATTGTTAGTTGTGGAATTTTGTGGCGTGGAGTGGATTTGTGTAGTGTAAATATGTGGCATAGTGTGCAGTGGAAATATGTGTATAGTAATTATATTATGTAGAGCGCAGTGGGGTAAAGTAAAGTTGTGTGTAGTGGCACAGAGTGGCGTGCATATATTGCAGTGGAATAGAGTGCAGTGGAGTGGTACAGATTGTAAAAGAGTGGCTTAGAGTGGTGCAGAATAGAGAGTAGTGACGTAGAGTACATTGTTTTAGAGTAGAGTGAAGGGGTATAGAGTAGAGTGGTAAAGAGTAGAGTGGATTGGTGTAGAGTGCAGTGCCACAGCAGCAGTCTTTAAAAAAACATAAACTCTATCACTAGTTACAACTCTAAAATAAACAATGTCAAAGCAAAATTAGTAATGGCAAAAGCTCTGCAGCTTCTCTTTGATGTTGCTTGTTCGCTGGTTTCACCTGCACCCAGCCCTGGCTTTGCTTATTGCGACCCACAGTTATCCTGCTGGATGCTTCCCTGGAAATGTCTCAGAGAAAGCTTCTGCTTTTCATGCTTAATATGAGTGGAGAAGTAGGCGGGCAGGGGGAAGAAGGATGTGGCACAGTGGTCATTGGCCAAACAGCCTACTTCAGAACCGAAGAACAAAGGGATTGAGTCTCAGCTATTGCCTCAACAACATCCTGTGATTCTTGGCAAATCACTTAATCAGGTCTTGTTAGTAAGGTCATTGCAAAAATAGGTTTTTGTCAAAGTGCTTTCCGCTAGTTGTGTGTACTACAGAAAACAAAGACGGCTAGTAACAAAAGCCATCTGTGGACAAGTTTTCACTTGTAGAAGCCTGGGTGTTTCATTCAGTCCGCACCCCCGTGAAGTCTGGGGTTTACGGTCCAGACATTTCACTAGTGTGAGAGGAGCTAAGAGATGCCAAGAGCTGCAGCACTGACGTGGGTCGAGCGCATGCAGAGGCTGCTCGGAGTTTGCTGCACCAGAGAGGTGCGAATCCGGTCAGCTAAAAATGTTTGTTTGGTGCAAGGGAATCCAAGAGCCAACCAGACCCATCTAAAAGAGCTATAGATTTTTGGTAATGCCTCCCTATAGTGTTGCTATCTGGAAGAGCAAGCGTTTTTCCTAAGAGAGCTTAGGTTTGGTAATAAAGTGCAGCACGACGGAGGGAGCATAGCGGTGGTGAGGGGGCAAACAGCACGGACTGTTGGAGGAGGGAGAAGTGAAGAAGAGGAACTGCAAAGATGCACGCAATAAAAGCAGGAATAGATACAGCTGCTTCCTTGTGTTGCCGATTTCAGGGAGTAGAAATACATGCAATAAACAAAGGAAATGACAATTCCAAAAGTAAAAATAAAGTCCATTCGGATGTGCGTTTTGTGCTGAATGCACAATCAAGATTTACTGTTTAAACAACACTTGATAACAGATAAACGAATGAAAGCTAGCCATGGAACAGATCGCACACAACCTTTACGAAACAAACAATTAAAAACAAGTCATATTCCAATGCCGACTGTTAACAAGTATATGCTGAGAATGAAAGTACCTGAAAACAAAAGTGGTGCACGCGCGCACAGGGAGAGCGAGAATTAAGCCAGATGGTGCCTCTGCGCTGCGAAAGTGAAAGTGATGCACTTCACTTAATGACCAGTGAAAGACAGATGGCGGCTGCGCGCGTGCACGTTCGCATGAACGCAAGCGCTAGGATAGCCAAAGCATGGGGTAGCTCTTTCAAAATCCCACTTACTAAATGTCTCGCCAGAGCAGCGCATGCGCTGGCTCAGGCGAGATCTAAAAATGGGGAGCTGAAGGAGAAAGCAGTAAAAAATGGCGGAAAAGCAGATTAAAGCACTCAGGAAAACAGGGAGGAAGCAGAGATGCTGAGCATTACGGGAGAGCTGAGCCTAAGATACAAAAACATTTATAGGTGGGGAAGGTTAGAGCCATATCATGGTTGGGAAGAATAATAAGCATAAAAAATTAATTTCCTAATACAAACATTATCCGTGGTACAGACCCTTTAGTTATGGTTCCCACATTAGGCAATAACAGAAATACAACACAAGATATCTACATACGTCAGGAACAACAAAACAGCAAGCGACGCTAAAACAACCATGTACTAGAAACCTGTTGAGGGAGGTCTGGGTTTACCTAAAATTAAACATTATATACATGCAGCACAGTGAAATCCAGCACTCGATTGGCACTGTCCTCCATATAACAAACCTGGAACAGAACTGCTCACTGATACCACTGAATCAGATTATATGTATTCCTCATAAAAATAGGTTCCAGAAGTAGACCTCGCTCCATGCAATAGCTGTATTGCTTAGATATTGGACCTCCCTCACTCATCAGAAGTACACAGCTTCCTTCCTGTCGATGTTTACCCCATTCACAAACAATACAGATTTTCCATTAGGATTGACTGATAATGGTCTTCGGGCATGGAGACCAAAACTAGACAACCTCTATGATAATGGAGAAACTGTAGCTAGGGAAGCATGTGTTCAAGCATTTCAGCTATCATCCTTGGATGAGGTTCGACTAATGAAAATGCTGATTGGCGAAACACAACAATGATGAAAGAGGAAGGGAGCAGAGATAAACCACCAGTGGAAAAACGTTTTGCAAACTGCACTACTGTAAAAGTTATTTCTAAGATTTAACACAGTATTGAATGAAATATCCCGAATCCTTACAATCACTTACAATAGAAAATAGGAAGAACCTAGGATCTGAAATATCGGATGAAACCTGGGAGAAGTTATGGACAATGGTAGCCAAGTCCCTCATATGCTCCTAGTCTCCAGCAAACTCATACAAGCTACTAACAAGTGGTCACTGGGTGGCAGTATGGAATTAAGTTGGAGAGGGTGTGGGAAGAGTGATATATACATATATGTTGTGATCGTGTAATAGGTATACAGTCCTACTGGAGAGAGGTGCTCTATTGGATAAGCAAGATAACTAATATTAGCCAGCCACTTGAACCACTGGTACTTTTTCATGGGGATCACATGAGAAGATAGCATTCACCCATATACCACATCAGCAGCAGGAAAACATTTGACAATCCTCCTTCTAGCAGCAAAAATAACAATCATGCATTTAAGGAAATGTCCTGACCTCGTCCACCCTTAACAATATGGTGGTCAAAGGTCAGAAATGTGGACACCATGGAAAGGCCCTCACCACTAATAGCAGATACAATAAACAAGTTTAAAAAAGACATGGCTACCTTTTTAGAATGTGTGTAAAAAGAAATAGAAGCCAGGGAGTGGGTTATGGGAGAAGACTGACAATCCTGGCCACATCATGCCTAGATGGACTCTATCCCACAATGGATACCGATAAAAGAGAGACCATCTCCATAATGACTGATGGTCAGAGGAGGCACAAGAGAGGACAAGGGGAAGAAAAAGGTGCATAGTTATCAGAAATGGGAGAACATGTGGACTTTGAATGTTTAATAGGGTAAAATGTGTAATACTACTTTAAAGCAAACACAAGGAGATGATGGACGGAGCACTGAAACTTTTCAGGGTTGAATCCATAATCAATCTCCAGCACACTTCGCCACCCCAGCCCAGACCCAGTCATATGCAAATCAGTCTCGACCCTGTCCCTCATAGACAAGTCCAGCCCGACCTGCCAAGCCAGGTCTTCCCTGGACTCGAAACAAGCATGCTGAGACCGGTTTCAGGGTAACACCCCTCATCAGCCAGGCTAGCTTGAATCTAGTGGCAAAATGAGCAAGGGAACCATGTCTGAGCTTACCGTGCCAACTTAGGGCGAACAAAGCAAACACAAGGAGATGAAGGATGGAGCGCATGAACCTTTTCAGACACTCACCCCCAGTCACAGATCTGGGTTGAATCTATCATCATTCTTTAGCTCACTTCGCAACCCCAGTTCAGATCCATCCATATGCAAATCAGTCTTGACCCTGTCCCTCATTGAAACAATCCAGCCAGAACTTCCCTGGACTGGAAACAAGCATCAAAAGTTTCAACGCTCCGTCCATCATCTCCTTGTGTTTGCTTAATACTACGTTAACAAATCAAAATGTTTGATGAATAAATGGGGATGCTGTAAACCAATTATTAATGATTGGTCAATACTGAATGTGTTATAACCTGCTGTTGAAAATTAAAAAAGGAAAATAAAGTTGTTAAAAAAAAAAAATAACAAAAAAACTGGTGGGCGGTAAGCTTGAATTAATCTCGCCCACGGGTAATCACTAACTCTCATTTGCGTTCATTGTTTTTTGCCCACTGTGCCGCTAAGGGGACCAATATTAAGCAAATCAGACTTGGTGGTGCTTCAATAGGAGTAGCCCAGCCCAAAATTACACAGCACACCCACTCCCCCACGCAAGGGAGGGAAAAAAACCTCCTCTATACATTTTGGATGTGGCCCACCCGGGGGCTTAAAAATAAAGAAGCGCAGGAGCCCGCGCTCCGTTTAAAAAAAAAAAAGAAATCGCGCACCCATCACAAATTCGGCCGATTAAAAAATAATATATATCCTTTCTTTGGCCCTGGGGGTCTCTGTAGGACCCCCTCAGCAGGCCTAGGGGGTCTGTACCCTGCCCTCTTTTCTTGTTTTTCATCCTTATTTCTGAACCCACCGCAGCCATAGATATCGAAACATTTTCTTTTTCAGATTTCTCTGAAACTACTGAACGGATTTACACCATTTAACAAAAAGGACTCTTTCTGAACAAAGGGCTACCTTTTTGCAGAATCAGCTTTTCCAGCGTCTCGTTTTCTTCATGGCATGCCCACTTTGAAGGCTGTCTAAATAGAACTGTGCCGTGAATGCTGGGATATGTAGTGCCATGTAGTCCTGAATGGTTGCACAACTTAATACTGCTATTATGTCAAGCCCTGTATGAGCCTCAGCATCTTGGCTCCGTTTTTATTCCTCTCTGCTATTCCACTTATAGCTGTGACGATTATCTCACTAAGTGGCCCCCTTTGGGTTGGGGTGGTCCCAAAACGCGTTTTCCCCATGTAATTTTCCATAGGAAGCTTTAGACAAAGCTACAGCCCGAACTGCTGAGCGGAATTACACCACATTTGGCAAAAAGGTAGCCCTTGGTTCAGAAAGAGTCCTTTTTAGGTCTCGGCTAGTGAAGGCTGCGCTTGCGCAGTCTCGCTCGCGAGATTTAATGACTTTGAGAAGTGGGGCTTGAACCCGCCCCTCTTCTCCCTCTTCTCCATTGGCTGGCCTCTTAAATGCTGGTCAGCCATTGGAGAAGAGCTTTGTCTCTCCAAACAAGCCCCGTCTTTTTCGGATTCGGGGCGTGTTTTTAACTTTCTTTCTCTCCTCTGGAATGTAAACATTCCAGCCAATGGCAAGAGGAGAGAAAGAAAAACACGCCCCCGAATCCGAAAACGCCGCTGCGTTTCTCCGAGGCATTTCTGCTTGACCTCGGAGAAAGGCGGCGGTGTTCATGGCTGGACGCTCATTTACGGAACAGTTAACCTCTCTTCCTCAGTACCGCCGAAGAGCATAAGCTCAGACACCAGTGGGTATGTACAGCGGACACATAACTGCGTCGTGTATTGCTCGTTCGCGGGAAACGGACCCTACATCCAGAGTCACCCAGAGATTTGCAGTCATGCGCCTGTCGTTTGAGGTCCGTTGGTGGATATAGTGCAGACTGCATCTAAACTTCCCGTTTCTCTTCCCCTTCTCTCCACCTCGTTGTCGGTGTTTCCTCCTCCCCCTGGCCCTCCCTCCTCCCCTTCTCATATCACGCTCCCTCCCTCTCCCTCCGCCAGGAGCTGCTGGCTGGGTCGGTGGCTGGGCTCGGCTGGAGGCAGTTCGGGCGGTGAGTCCCCGGGTGCATCCTCGGCCAGATCCCTCCCTGACTGGATCCCAGCCCGAGCCCCGGGTTTGGTCGCTCTAGATCCCCTGCAGCGGCTTCTGAAAACTTTTCCTCTGCTGCTCGTGCGTCGACGCTGCTGCTGCTGCTGTGGGCTCCGTCGACCCCGTCGCCTCTCGGCTGCTCTGAGCGCCTCATCTGGTCTCCCAGCTCTGCTCCGCTGGCTGCGGCTCTGATCTGCGCTCCTCTGATCTCTACTCTTCTCCTCCGCTGCCTCTCTGTTCTGATCTGTGCTCCTATCGTCTCTTCTCCTCTGTTGCCTCTGTGCTCTGATCTCTTCTCCTCCGCTGCTTCTGTGCTCTGATCTGGGCTCCTCTGATCTCCACTCTGCTCTTCTGCCTCTTTGCTCTGATCTGCGTTACTCTCATCTCTTCCCCTCTGTGCTCTGATCTGCACTCATCTGACCTCTTCTCCTCTGCTGCGTCTCTTCCTCGCTGCTCTGCTCTGCATTCCTCGGATCTCTCCTCCTCTGTTGCCTCTGTGCTCTGATCTGGGCTCCTCTGTGCTCTGATCTGGGCTCCTCTGATCTCTTCTCCTCTGCTGTCTCTGTGCTCTGATCTGGGCTCCTCTGATCTCTTCTCTTCTGCCCGGTCTCCTCTCTGCTCTGACTTCTTCTCTGGCTTTCTGATATCTTCTCAACTGATGTCTGATCTCTTCTCCGCTGTGACCTGCTCTCCTCTGACCTCTTCTCTCTCTGCTCGTTTGATCTCTACTCATCCTCCCCCTGGTCTCCTCTGCCAAATCTTAACAAGTGATATCTGAAATGTGGCGTCATAATGCTTGGAAGTTAGGTTAGTGGTCAAATGCACACTTAGTATATGTGTCTGCAGTGGATGAAGTGGCTGTTCGTGTGTTCATCACATTGCAGTTCACCTATGCACATCTTCCCGACTGTAGCAAGGTATTAACATCAGCACCACATCCAGGCGCACAGCAGCCTCAAATGCAGCAATAATTCACCTCGTATTATTTTTTGCGGAAAAAGAGAATAATTTACTGTAAAGTGTGGGTTGTAGTTGAAGGCAGTGTGAGTTTTTCTCAGTGGGACAGTATGGTGTTCAGTGGGGGAGACGATGTGGCACTATGACCAGAGCTGCTGAATTTGGAACTGGGGAACCACGTTCAGCCCTAATAACCAGTCCACCAGACGACTCTCCAGTGAGAGCACAATCCCATGCTAGACCTTAGAAGGCTTCGCAAGACCTTAGAAGCGCTGGTGTCTTAGCACCAGCAGGTGGACCCTAGCATTGGCAAGTCTGGGTTAACCTTCAAGATTTGTCCACCACAATCCATACTGAAGTTCACCTCCAGTCTTGCTAGCAGGCCTATGAAGCAGCACAACCAAGAACAACAGTGACTCTGTCACTGAGGTCACAGGACCCTTGAGAAGGGCCAGCTCTAGGGCAGTGCAACCAGTGTGACCGGGCGCTGACTTTGGGTGGAGACATTATGTTTGCAAGTAAATTAAGGTTTTAAAAGCGCTTGCTGCCTCCTTCCTGGCCTCCAGCAATTTTCGGAGACAATAAAAATGTCATGATGACTCTGGGGTTTAATGTTCTTCCTAGAGAGAGATCGGAGTTTTGTCTAGTGGAAGTTTTGACTCCTGGAAAGGTAGCACATAGGGTTAATGTGCCTGCAGCAAAGAACATGTACCATGCAGATCACAAAGTGCACATAATGTAAATAGGTCAGTGGGCTTCTGCGTGTGTGTGTGTGTAGGTGGCTCTGTGGGTGGCTCTATTTGTGTGTGGGTTGCTCTATGTGAGTGGCTCTGTGGGTGGCTCTGTGTGTGGGGGTGGCTTTGTGTGTGTGGCTCTGTGTGTGGAATCTCGCATTTGAGAGTGATTAAGCTATTGACATTGTAAATAACAATGCCGTTTCTTTAACCCCTTCCATGCCCATGACGGAACGGTTCCGTCATGAGCATCGGTTGAGCTGTGCTCATGACGGAACCGTTCCGTCATGGCCCCGCCCGCGCTCGAACCCTTCAGCACCGCGGGGGAATCCGCGCAGCGCTGAAGGGGTTAAATGTTTTAAAAACAAAAACATAAACAAAAATAATGTCATGAGCAATGCCAATAGCTCAAACTTTAACAATGCCGAGACCGTTGCATTGTAAATGCTTGTTGTTAAATGGTGTAAATCCGTTCAGTAGTTCCAGAGAAATCTGAAAAAGAAAATGTTTCGATATATATATCCGCGGAGGGTTCGCAAACCCTCCCGAGCACGAGCTTTACTCTGATTGGCTTCCAAAACTCCAAACCAGGAAGTGTTGGCAGCCATCTTGTGACTCGGTAACCGAGTCACAAGAAAACAGAGAAATAAGGATGAAAAACAAGAAAAGGGGGCATGGTACAGACACCCTGACCCCCTAGGCCTGCTAAGGGGGTCCTACAGGGACCCCCAGGGCCAAAGAAAGCATTTTTTTTTTTTAATTGGCCGAATTCATGATGGGTGCGCGAATCCGGACGAATTTTGTTTTAAAAAATGGAGCGTTAGCTCCAGCAATTCTTTATTTTTAAGCCCCCGGGTGGGCAGGTCCCAGGGGCAATACTGGGGGCCCCCGCAGCCCCGGTGACCGCCACCTCCCTGGGGCTTTTTTCATTATTTGCCGGGGGACGCAGCCCCGGGAACCACCACCTCCCCGGGGCTCTCCTGTTTTTTGAAAAAAACTGGTGTGTGGGGGCTCCAGCCCCCCCGCTCGCCCCGGGGCCGCAACCTCGCCAGGGCCCCCTTCAGTAAGCGCCACAGAGTTGCATTGCAGAGAGGTGTAAAAAGGGGCGTGGCCTCGAACCACCTCTCTGCAGCGCAGCTCTGTGGCGCTTGCTGGAGGCTCCTGATGGGCTAGTTGGCCCCCAGGGACCCTCAGGATTCAAGGGGACTTAATCCTCCAACTTAAAATGTGCCACAGGGCACGTTTGCACACTGGTCACATCAGGCCCCGCCCCCTCCTTGCACCACTGTAGGCATAGTTAGAAATTAGCATTTAAAAAACCTTTGAAATTCACTGAAAAAACCATAGGTTTCAGGCCCATTATAGTTAGGAATTAGCATTCAAAAAACCTTTGAAATTCACTGTAAAAACCATAGGTTTCAGGCACGTTATAGTTAGAAATTTGCATTTAAAAAACCTTAGAAATTCACAGAAAAAAACCATAGGTTTCATTGACGTTATAGTTAGTTGGACATTTCACTCGTACAAAACCAGAGAAATTCCGCCGTTATAGTTAGTTCAGCTAACTATAACTCGCGCCCCCGCAATGCACTGCTGATGACGTCACATATTACATCATTCATGACATGGTCAGTGACATCACTGATGACATCACTTACCCAGTGATTCATTATTGAAGCAAAGGAATAAGGGAACTTTCAACAGTTCAACAAAAAAGGTGATGCACCCGTGAGCAATTCAACTAAATGGCTTTTCAGTCACAGGGCTGCACCCGTTCCACAGATGTATTGTCCAAAGACATATCCTCACAGTTGTCCTCGATAAGGCTGTACTTGGTACACATAATTTCAGAGTCTAAACGGCATCTCAGGAGTCCTGTCCATCCTGGTTATTGCATTCTCCAAGTATCTAGTGTACATGCTAAAATTTGTATCTCGCTTGAACTCTGAAGCAAGTTTCTGTCTCTTTGAACTTGTTTTGGAACCGGGTGCTGCTGCGTAATATAATTAATCTCACAAAGTGGTCTTTAAAAAGAGTCTGTCTGCTGGGGCCAGTGGGTAAAGTGTCCAGATGTCTGACATGAGAAGCGTTTGATTAAAACAGCTGACCATCATGGCGCAGAGGCACTTCAGGTTGGGGCTATTACCTGGTTGATGCCCTCCACTAAACTAGAGAGCCTGAGGAGGCAAAGAAGAAATCCCCCATCCTGCCGACTCTGTATTTGCGTCAAAGCATTGGCGGAGGTCTGACGCTACTCATCCGACCTGGAACAATATGGAGCCGCTTGCCCAGATGCCAACACTACTGGAGTTCTGAGAAGAGGTAACGTCTGCCTGGCCTCCAGCTCCCTCCCTCTCTCCCTACCTCCCGCTAGGCACTCATGTTCATTACGGCGGTGCACGCCGTTATACTCGTACAGCTGGATTGCTGAGAGGGCAACGATCCCTGGACTCCATGCTGTCCTACTCACAAGCTGGAGTGTCGAGAAGAGAGATTGGGGCACTGGGCCCTTGTTTCCCCTCCCTGCTTCTAGCTTGCTTTCCTGGCCTCTTCAGCTGTCTCTCTGCACGAGGGACCCTGCTATATCGTCAAAGAGACTCACTGGGCTGGGGCCGATCTTAGCTGATTGACTCCCGAGGATGGAACTGCCATCTTTCTGATGTGCTGTCCGGCTTCACCCAACCTCGACCCACCTGTCCATTACAGTGACTGCAACTTCTCCTAATAGTAACACCTGACAGTGGCTCATGGCGCTTAGTAAGGTAAGGACCAGATGAGAAAGGGTACGTGAGAGGCAACACTCTCCAATGAGCACTCCAACGTTTGTAAGGGTTTAGACTGATGCTCATCGTGAAGAGAGACGCCCACACATTGTTCAATGCCAGCTTGTGGTCCTCCGCAAATCACATACCTCTCTGAATTTGCTAGCCTGCTAGGTCAACCTAAAGAAAACAAACTCACTCATAGATACATTACAGTAATTCGTTGAGCCCTAAGTTGATAACAGTGGTCAGATCAAGTCTTTTTGCACATAAAGTGCCCGCCGCACTAACAATTGATAACATTGAACCAAGTATAGATTCTAGGTGCCAGGAACATGTTGCTCATGGAGTCATAGGAGCCTGTGGGCCCATCACTTTAAGCATTTCCACCAGATTCTTCTAGGTGGACTGAAGGTAATCATTATTGCCTATTTTTTTTTATAAATGAATTTCAGTTATTTTGACCATCACCTGAATTAACAAGGCCACTTCTATTCTAAACTATGCCAAGGTGTCTCCCCTTGTCCTGATGAAGACCCTACTGTAAGGACTCAAATTGCCTACACACACACTTGGGGTCGAAACGTTGGCGTTTACCTGTTTTCCATGTATAGATAACAGCGATTGATTCACTGTGTCACTGGAATACTATGGTTCTTATGTATGTTTAGCCTTGATAGTGGCAGGATAGGTGTTTTGATGTATGTATTGCACACTGCCCTTCCTTTTTCACCAACCTTCACCATCGCACATCATTGCACACTTTCTCCTCCCCCTCTGGAGCACCTTTTCACATTAATGCAGACAATTGTGCTGTTATTGAATATGAATATCATGTGTTAAACTCTAATAAATTGTAATTTTGATTGACTCAAAGGTGATGTAGAATCCAATGCTGAGGTTATTTTCAGTGTGACAGTTTCTTTTTGTACTGCATCATGGAGTTAGGCACCCCCACCCTTCCTAAGATCTAGACTGAAATAGAGGACTTGACCCAACCTAAATAAAAGTAGGTCTACCCGTGCTTTGTTCCTTTCCCAGGAAGACTCTTACCCAATTTACCAGGCATATTACTCAAATCATACAACAGGATACATCCTTACCGGAAAACTGACCTCTTAACCTGGTCATATGCATATAATATGCAGTAATCTGCCCCATACCGACAGGGTTAATTACTAGGAACAGCCACAATGAGTTTTCCAAATCCACACAACAGTGCACTCGAGAGATACGGCCCCAACTCAGGGAGCATTAGATATCCAAATAATCTATCTACTAATGCAAAACAAAACTTCAAAACAACCTACTCAACTTCCGGAACAACTTATAGCTGATACCTACTACAGCATATGCAGCGGCAATATGAAAAATGCTTCATTTTCTACTCTAGACGCCCTGCAAAATAGAGAAACATCTTCCTTCTCCACCTTCAAATTACAAAGACAAACAAAATCCCCTATGGAATAAAACTCACCACTGCCCCCTCCCAAAGCTTAAAGGGGAAATCCTCATATCCATCTTCAGGACAGGGAACATACTAATTCAAGTGACCTCCTCACCACCTTTGACTGAAACTTCTCAACTCTTTAACACAAAATGGTCCCGTTCCTCAAACATCCCCCTCCCTTCTGCCTCGAACCGTCAAGCAAGTACCTACTCGCCTCCAGGACTTTACTGCCACACTATGCACCACCGCCGCCCACGGCATATGTCATACCCAGGACAGCACTTTTCTGACCTTCACTGCGCCCACCATAACGCTCCCACCGAAACAGTGCCGTGATGCACACACAGGATTGGATAGATCCAGCCCTAATTCAACATCTTCAACCACTGAGCCCCACTCAAACGCAACCTTGATACCCAATGTAGATCCCACCCAGCCCATACAAACCCCCTTCATTTCCAACCCCCAATACACAGTTGTGTTCTGCACTACTGTTGATAACTCGCCTTCAACTAACACCAGACCTGATTCCTATTCACCTACGTACAGAACAAGGAGCCCCCCAACATGCTTATCCTCTTCCTGAGACAAACAGAACAAAAACGTTATTCTCTAACTAATGACATTTCCCCCAAATCAAACTTGCGATCCAGGCTAAAGTAACACAATCTCAATCTGAGATTTGTGAAATTGAACCCCTATAAAGCACATCCAGGTCTCAGACTACGACCCACAACCCCCAATTCCCTATGGAAGCAGAGTTACTCAGCAAATCTCACATTATAGTAACCCCCCAAATGGACCACAAGCCTCCATCCAGAATACCAGTAATCATGGGCACATATAGAATTCCCAGAGTGAACATATCTCCCAGACAGCCCGCTCAATACACCACCATACAGACACTACACTCCAAAAACAATAATCATTATTCCCTAACCTGCATACTCCTTAACTGCAGATTGGTGGTTAAACACACTATAGAAAAAGCTGAAACTATACTTACTGACGGAATCAACATTACATTCCTTACGGAAACCTGGCTCAACGAACACTCAACCCCTATACTAGTCTTGCTCACACCACCAGGCTCCGCCATCATTAGACAGGACAGAATAGGGCGAATAGGTGGCAGTCTAGCGATCATCCACAGAGATGAGATCCAACTTAATACCCTAGAGTCTGCAAACTACTAGTCCTTCGAATACCTCGGTGTCGAACTCACAACTAAAGGCACCTCTCCTACCAAACTCCACACCGTCTATCACTCCCGTAGTGATCGCCTGCTCTTCACAGAAGAACTAACTGAGCTAATAACACAGATCTCCCAAACTGACTCTAATGATGTGCTCCTAGGCGACCTCAACCCGTACTGGAATGGCACAGAAGATACCACCATCCATAACCTTACAAACCTTCTGGAATTAAACGACCTCAGGCAATTCTGCAATGAACAGACCCACAATTAAGGCTCTACAGTAGATGCCATAATTACCATAAGTGACCTAGTCTCCATTCGATCCATCATGCTCAATGACTGGACAGATCACCATCTAATACTGTTCAGTCTCACTGCCACCCCCCCTCTGGCACATCCCCATCCATCAAACCTACACACTGGGCAAGGGACATCAAGCAAATCTCACTAACTGAGCTGGAATCTAAAGTCAGCGCCCAATTACATTTGCAACCTCTCCATCACACCGTAGATGACCTCACCGCTCACTATAGCTCAGCAATGACTGATGTTCTTGACCAAGTGGTACCGCTCAAACTAAAGCGATCCAGAAAATCCAATCTAGATCCTGGTGCAACGCAGATCTTCACAAAGAGAAGAGACAGTTTAGACTGACCGAAAGTTTATGGAGGTAAACCCCTCTCCGGCACACCTCTCACTCCTGAGAGCCGAATGGCACTCCTACAAGAAACACATCTTTAGCAAAGATGCCAATTTCTTTCGCAACCAACTTGATGGCTCGAAGAACGATCAAGGGAGCTCTTCAACACAATCAAACAACAAAACCACCTGTACCTCCAAATATATAACAACAGCCATCATCCAACGCTGTGAAAAATAGCCTACCACTTCACTGACAAAGTTGCAAAAATGGAACCATCTCTTATCCAAGGCACATCTTTTTTATCCCAGCCCACTTGCTCCATTGTCACTCAGGACATCACACAAACTCTCGCCCAAGACCAAACTATGGTCCGGAGGGCACCAAACAAACCCAATGACAACAATGATCACCTACCATTGAAAAACAATGCAAAGTGGACAGACTTCAAACCTATGACAGAGAGTGATGTTTTGAATAAAATCGCACACTTGAAGCCCACATCCCACACTGCTGATCCCCTCCCGTCTACCCTAGTACAGAACCTCAACCATATCATCTCCCCGTTTTTGACTAAAATCATTAAAACCTCTCTTTCATTTGGCCGTGTACCTGACTCCCTTCAACTAGGTCAAGTACCACCCATTCTCAAAAAAAAGGGGAGGACCCCAACTACCTCAATAATCTCAGACCTATCACCAACCCTCCTTTCCTTGCCAAAGCGCTGGAAAAATGTGCCTGTTGCAGGTCAACCAACAGATAGACAAATTTAACCTCCACAACACATTCCAATCAGGATTCAGAAAAGGCTGCAGCACTGAAACTGCTATGCTCATTATATCAGATGACATTCACAGATCCTTAGATGAAGGAGAATCCTGCCTCCTAATCCTACTCGATTTATCTGTGGCATTTGATACTGCCAATCACCCAGCTTTACTAGAAACTCTCAAGAACTGCACAGGTATCAATGGCAAAGTCCTGAGGTGGTTCACATCTTATCTGCAGAACCGCTCGCAACAAATAAAAATCAACAGCTGTCTTCCGAAGCCCACAGCAGTTCCACGAGGTGTACCTCAAGGCTCAGTCCTCTCCCCAGTCCTCTTTATTCTCTTAATTGAACCTCTTAAAATTATTCTGAACCAAGCAGGGTCAAATATCACTTATATGCCGACGACACTGAACTCTACTAAAAAATCAAATCACCCAATGACATCTGAATTCCACACTAAATAAGATACAAACGTGGCTGAATAACAATCACCTAAACCTCAACCCCCTATAAATAGAACTACAACTCTTTTCCCCAAAACAATCCCTTACCAATTCAAGAATGGCTCAAGAATCTGAATGCTCAAAACTGTTCTCTCTCAATATCGAACTCCGTAAAGTTCTTGGGTGCCAACCTGGACAAAACATGTCAATGAAGGAGCACATAAACAACTCAGCCAAAGGGACTCTCTACACACTAAAATATCTCAAGAAAATCAAACCTTTCATTCCCCCTGATGATCTTAAAACAGTAGTACAATCACTAGTCCTTTCAAAGTGTGCCTACCACAAGGCCATCATAGAGGAACCCCGAAAAGCCACTTCGTCCCTCCAAGAGCAGCCCAAAATGCTGTCAGGCTCCTCACACGTACTAAATGGTTTGATCACATCTCATGTACCCTCATGAGTCTCAATTGGCTTCCCATTGAAGGAAGATGATTCTTTAAGACAGCTTGTATCACTCACAAAGCCCTTCAAAATAATTATTTACACAAAAAAACAAATACCTTGAAACCAAACATTCCAAGCAGGAAGAGGCTGGGCACTGAGAAGATCCAACTCTCTTCTTCTCATACCTCCTAATCTGAAGAAGAAATCCTCCCAGGCACGCTCCTTCTCAGGCAATACTCCTAGGATCTGGAATTCGCTCCCCAAAGATCTCCGCTGCAACCCCTCCTTCTCCTGTTTCAAACAGGACCTCAAATATCTGCTGCTCAATAACTGCATCAACACGTGCCAAACTGAAATACGGTTCCCTACCCACTTCGACCTAATCCTCCAAGGCAGTTCTGACTTCTTCAGTCTCCCATCTGTCTCAATTACATTACCTTAATGATGTACTGTTATGTACCCTTGGTGGCTATCTTCTAATATCTTAATGTTGGATGTTTTTATCTTCTAATATCTTAATGTTGGATGTTTTTGTTTTTCACTCCTTTTATGACTGACCGACCTACATGAATCTCCTCATGTTCATTCTGAGAAAACGTATTTTCATAGCATATAAAGTGGTCTGATACCTTTGGGTCGTGCTAGCCCTATATAAATCTAAAAAATAATAACATAATAATAATAATAATATTGTACTATGAGGACTAGGGACCATACTCTTATATCATGAGGATTCCATCTTGCACAGAATATTGAAACCTTGGCTCCACTGAAAAAGACAAGGCATGGACTACATGTATATGTACAAAACAGAGTATAAATACAAATCTACATGTATATGTACAAAACAGAGGATAAATAAATTTAACTGTGAATTATAAGACCATAATACCCTATGCATGTTACATTAAGCAGGTTGAAATCAATAATGGCTGAAATGATCTCATATTGGTTAATTATGGTCAGTAATACACAGGTAGGAAGCTATGCCAATGAATTATATTGTTTTGAAAACACTTCTGGTTGTGAAACATCACTGTAACCTGTTCTTGTGACAAATGTATTATTTAGAGATTGACATAGCAAATCGTCTTTTTATTTATGTGTCCTGCGCGGCAAAATAATACTATTGTCAAAAGTATTGTCACATTTTATATTTTAATATCTGGCCACTTTGTTCAAACAGACCAAACAAAAGCAAAAAATATTGACACCAGTCACTTTACTTAGCGGGTAATGGACCCTATCTCTAATAAGAAGCATACCACTAATTTAAACTTCGCTGAACTTTATGGTATCTTCGGGGGAATTCCAAACATAACAGGTTGGATACATCATTGAACCATACTATTCAAAATATTAAAGAATGAAATAATCCATAACATGAAAACTAAATCAAAGATTAAAGAATTCCCTTGAAAGAAGCGTGAAATAGATATTCAGATATCTACGATCAACAGCCTAACCAAAAGCTCACTTCCAAACATAACAGGTTAGATAGATCATTGAACCATAATATTCAAAATATTAAAGAATGAAATAATCCACAACATGAAAACTAAATCAAAGATCCCTTGAAAGAAGCGTGAAACAGATATTCAGATATCTACGATCAACAGCCTAACCAAAAGCTCACTTGGAATATAGTGCAAAGGCATTCTAGCCAATTGAAACTAAGTTCTGCTGTAAATAACTTGATCTCAGACACAAAGCAAAACTTATGACCAGGTAAGCATTCACTTCTCTGGTTCACTTCTGACCTACAGAACTAAGAAGCAGAAACGTAAACTGGAAAATAGACTGGGATGGCTAAGAAAGAAATGGCTGAAGTATCCATAGATCACAATGAACTATCTGATCCACCAGTCAAAAAGAGTGTTATTTCATTAAAACAGAAAAGTACTGGAGAGTTAAAAGAATGGGAGGCTACCAGGAATTTGACAATGCTTACAAAAGAATCACGCAATGAAGTGGGTAAATTTTTTTTTTCTTTCTAAAATGCACAGTGTCTTTCAAGAAATTAATATACAAAACTCGAGAGAAACAGTAAGCAAATGATATAGGTCATCCCATATGAAGCACAATATACTAAATAAATGCGTTCACGTTTTACATATGGAACCTGTGTAAGCATAGTTTACAACACATGAAATGGCAAGTTCTACAAAAGATCCCATATGGACTCGGCAATTTATTTGGGTGTTAGAATCAATGCTTCAGTTGATAGGATTGCAGAGGAGAATTTTATCCCACTTGGAAAATTGATTGAAACCGATCTGAAAAGAATTGATGTTCTACATCTATCATTGATTGGGAGGGTGAATGTCCTCAAAATGACAATGTTCCCAAAAATTTTATATTTGTTCCGTGCTATACCCTTGTTAGTTGAGGAAAAAATTATCAAACGGCTAGAATCAATTTTTATAAGGTTTATTTGGCAGTACGGGAAAATTAGACGCTCCACAAATTTATTGTCACTCCCGAGGGATAGGGGTGGGCTCACTTTACCGAACTTAAGACTTTATCATTGGTCCTGTTTGTTAGCTGAAATGTCCATCCTTTTTCAGTCTACACAGTCTCCTAACCTAGCGGATAGAGATCCACAGTTGCCACCATCTATTTTTGAGTTATTAGTTGGAAGAAAAGCACAAGGTTTATTGATGTGTGAAGTTGAGCGTAGATATTATAAAAAACCTCGTTTTAAGATCTTGGAAGGTGTTTGGGGAGTTTGGAGAGCTATTTCTAGGCTCTTTAAGATACCCAAAATTCATGCGTATCTCCATCTTAATAATTCTAGTATATTCTGGGGGAGGGGGTTAGATGGGAATTTACGGATTTGGCAGGAGCACGGTATTAGTACACTAGGAGACCTGGTGGGTGAAGATGGGATAAAGGGTTTTGGTACACTCCAGAGTAGAGCTGGTATCCCTTCAAGTCATTGGCTCCTTTATGTTCAATTGGTTAGTGTATTCAAGGGTTTAAGACTCAGGCTGCCTATTGTGTCAGAAGTCCCTTTGATTGATATGTTGGTAAAAGGGGGCTTGAGAATTAAAATAATCTATACGTTCTTGTTGGGTGAAATTAAAAGTGATATCGAGAAAATGGAGAATACACTTGCCCGGAAATTAGGGAACCCTGATGTTGATTTGGACATGGCTCTTTATCTGAATAAAAAAGTATTTCGCTCTACGAACTTGAGGGCTCAGCATTATAAGACCCTGTTCGATCTGTATTATACCCCTGCAAAGCTCTTTTCATGGGGGGTTAGAGATGATGATAGATGCCCCAGATGTAACATGGCTCAAGCAGATCTGTTGCATATGTTTTATAATTGTGGTTCGCTATTAGCCATTCAGGGAGAAATAGCTAAATTCTGGGGGGAGCTATTAGGCCAGAGGATAGAATTGTCCTCCTCTTTGATGCTACTTGGCATAGATAATAGATTAAATCTTGGGAAAGCGGAGGAAGCCTTGGTGTTTATTTCTGTAGCGGTGCTTCGGATATTAATTACCTCAGGTTGGAAGGATACAAATGCCCCCTCTTTCCAGATATGGCTATCCAGATTATTGGGCATATATAATATCGAGATATCTCTCTATGCTCAGAAGGGGAAGAAAACTCAGGATTTCGGTAAAATGATGTGGTCTCCTATCTCTGAATGGATCGCTGCAAGACCAAGTGAGTGACGTATACTGCACTGTGGAATGTATATATATACTGCCATCTGGTTTTGATTTTCTTTTTCCTTTTAGGTTTAGTTCTTTAAAATGTAGCTGAAGTATAAAATGCTGTCAAAAATTGTTTCTGTCTATTGTATCATGTAATATCCAACTGCATCAATAAAAAATAAATTTAAAAAAAAAAAAAAAAATGCACAGTGTCTTTCAAGAAATTAATATACAAAACTCGAGAGAAACAGTAAGCAAATGATATAGGTCATCCCATATGAAGCACAATATACTAAATAAATGCGTTCACGTTTTACATATGGAACCTGTGTAAGCATAGTTTACAACACATGAAATGGCAAGTTCTACAAAAGATCCCATACCACACTGTACTTATTGACTTGATATTTGTGAAGCACGATTCCCTAGACAATGGGTCTCCTGGCACCATACACTGAATCAAAGTTAGACAGCCACGTTATGAATTTCCTCCTAAAAGATAATTAATTACATTTGCCTCTTATTGTCTGAGAGAACTCATTCCAATATTTAGTAGAACGAAAAAAGAAGAATCTTCCACTCATTTGAGCTTTGTTTTATTTCAGGAACATTGAGTAACACCCTGGAGGAAGAGCAAAGAGTTTGAGAGGAACAGTAAGGAGTAATACGAGCTCTGATATATAAAGGGCCCTTGACAGAGTAAGCTTTATTGACAGATACATAAGGATTTAAAGATGACTCTTCTTTGTACTGCCAATTAGTGTAAGCCTTGCAGATGAAAAGAGGTGGATTTATGGTGAGATATACTAGAAGAAATTTGGCAGCATTCCTCTGGATAAGCGGGGTCAATTCATAAGAGTTTCTTGGAGTGCGACATACGGAGTTGAAGTAATGCAGTATGGACATAATCACAGCCTGTATAACCATCTTGTGTTGGCCTAATGGCAAGAAGGGAAGATTCTTATGCAGTAGGCATAGATAACAAAAACAGATAGACCTGACATTAGTGTCTAAAAGGATAACTAAGTTGTTCCAGATGTGCTGGTCATCAGACTGAACACCAGAGGGAGGCTGGACCACCTAGAATAAGGAACTCAGTTTTATATCTGTTCAGCTTTATGGAATTAGCTGACGTCCACTAAGCGACCTCTGACATGCAACACCTAAAATTATCGGCCACTGATCTAGTCTCTTCCTTAAAGAAGCTAACAGTCTGTGTGTTGTTGGAGAAGGCTACCAGCTGGAAGCCGAGAATTTGAATAAACTTGGCCAGAGAAGGCACGTACAGATTAAACAACGTAGGGCTCAAGGCTGCGCGCTGAGGCATTTAATTGGTCTAGTACACGAGAGGAAACTAAAGAGTTAAACGCCTTGGGTTATAGTTATCAAAAAGTGAGGTTAGCGACTCCAGTGCTTTCCACTGAATGACACCCAGTGCCAAATGATGTAACAAGGTGTAGTGAGACACTGTATCAAAGGCAGCCCTCTGGTAAAAAAAAAGTATAAGAACTGATATATTGCTTTGTTCTTGTTATATATTTAGGTTTGGAAACAGATAATAAAGCCAAAACCCTATTGTGTAGGGCACAAACCGTGCTTGGGAGGCATCGAGAGGATTGCTAAATCAATAAATTGGAAGAGATGCCTATTAACCTCTTTTTCAATTATTCTAGGAGGCAATGGTACAAGAAATATTGTTCTCAGTTACTCGCACCTAAGGGTCCGCAGAGAGCTTCTTCAGAAGTGGAATGAGTAGTGCCTGTTTCCAGCTCGCCTGAACCACAGCTGAAGTCAGGAAGCTGTAAACGAATGTTCAGGGGAACAGCTAGACAACTTCTATTGAGGTTAAGAGAAGGATATATGTATCACTTGATCTACAAAGCCATACAGAATCACCAAAAACCTGCTTAAAGCATTTGTCTGCTGATGAATACCTGACTGGATCAGGTGATGTGCATGCAAAGCTAAAGTTAGCAATGCTTACTCTTCTATTTAAAAAGCCCTCCACTAGTCCAAATTATTAGCTTACGACTGGTTTCTAATGTTCTCTAAGAAGGCTTTTATAAATTATCTTTCAGCAATTTACTGAACAATTTTAAGACCACTTTATGATTTTTTAAGTTGGCTTAAGGACCAGGAAAGAGAACAGAGCCTGTTTTAATCTTCACAGTGAATAACATCAGCACATGTGTGCATATGGAAGGTATTGCCATGGTACTGTTAGAATTAGGAACAGTTTCCTCTACACCTGCATTTTCCAAAGTGTGGGTTGCAACCCACTGGTGGATCGCCAGCCAATTTTTGGTGGGTTGAGAAAGTCTGAGCAATAAATAAAGATGCCTTTAAATTCTGTGTTCATCTTGTCACATGTCAGGCTATGTCTTCTGACAAATTCCTGCTTATTCTTTTAACATGGTGATTTGTGCTTACTTTTCTTTCTTTGACTGCAAAGTGGGAAGAGTTTCTAAAGTGAATTATGTGACAATCTTGCTGGAGTACAGGGAGTGTGAAAGAAAAGGCTGTAGGATTTCGATTTCTTGCAACACACAACAAAATGTAAATACCTGTAAATGCATGCATTCAGTAGTTAGGAAACTGTAAATGAAGTACACGTTACTTACCTTCGTTAACGATGTATCTGATAGAGACGATTATAGCCGCAGATTCCTTAACGTAGAATTATCCCCAGGCGTGAGACTGGACCCGTATAACTTTCTTGCCCAGCATCGCTGCGCGCCTGGGGGCGGCACCACGCGACTCCACCCAGTCTTCCGCGGGCGTGACGTCAGCGCGCCGGGGTGAGACTTATGTGACCTCGCTGACGTCACGCCCGCGGAAGACTTCAGTCAGTTTGCTTCGGAGAACTTTTCCGCGCCACAACGAGGAGCCATCACAACAAAACTGAGGAGAGCATGGGAACAGTGTGCGAAAAAACCAGAGAAACAAAAAGTTAAGGAACAGCACCAGTAGGCACCAAGGTACCAGGAGGCTACAACAGCAAAGCATGAGCAGGGAAAGAGCAGAGCACCACTCTGAGGAACAACTGTGCAAGCCAAGGCGATAGCACCAGTGGGCACCAAAGTACCAGAAGGCCATAGCAGCAAAGCCATAGCAGGGAAAGCGCAAAGCACCACTCTGTGGATCCACCGTGCAAGCCAAGGCGATAGCCATCCTGAGGGCGCAAGCATGTGAATACGCCGTAACAGAAAGAGAGAGAGAGACTGCAACCAGAAACCACTCAGGGAAGGGTCACAAGCCCGTAACAGAGGAGCAACAGCAATCCACCCCCAGACTACACTATCAAGGAGGCCCAAATCCCCTGAAAGGAGCAGGAGGCTAAAGGACAGGCAAAAGAATCCCCAACGTAGAAGACCGCAAGGGGAATAGAAAGTCTAACCACAGAGGGAAAAAAGCAAAAGTAGACCCCTACATGGGAAAGAAACCAGCTGGAGGGATGCCTGACCGGAAGAAAACGAAGATGACACCCACAGAAGACAAGCCACCCAGAGGGAGGCAAGCGCAGAAAACCAAGCTGAGGATCCTCGCAGAACGGGGAGGAAGGGCGGGTCGTGAAGGAATCTGCGGCTAGAATAGTCTCTACCAGATACATCGCTACCGAAGATAAGTAACTTGTACATCTGATAGAGACTACTAGCCGCAGATTACTTAACGTAGAATAGATGCCCTAGCCATACCCAGAAGGGAGGAGGGCCTACGAGAGAGCCTCCCCACCAAGAGAAACACAGGGCTCAGCAGGGGACATGTCACAGGGACAAGAGGGGAAAGGGCCAGGATAACCTAAGCCCAACCAAGAGAAAACCGCCCAACACCCTGCAGGTGCAGACACCGCCTGAAAAGCCTCAAGGAACACAAGGACCACCTCAAACCCCAAGGAAAAGAGATAGAACCAGAGGCAGGGCCCACCATAAGAAACACATAGACAGTGATAGAAAATAGCTGAACACACCTCAGACGCAAGGCAGGAACGGCACCACCGCCAATAGCGCAGGGGGAAGAAGAAAGGGACAGCTGCGCAAAGCCCCAGCGGAACCAGAGGCAGGGGCACAAGGGAACACATCAAAGGCCACAACTGCGGATTAGAACAAGCAGGCCTGCACGGGCATGCGCAGCCAGCAGCAGGCAACACCATGGAATAGCGCACCCAGGACAAGCCATACGCCAGCCAAAGGCAGAGCCCAGGGAGGGTCAGGACACACCCCAAAGGAGGGGCCGGTCCAGAAACAAACACACACTGACTCACGAAGAAGTGGAACCAGGCAGAAAAGAAAGAGAGAGACACAGAGGACAGACCGAGCTGTCCACCAGAACACAGAAGTCAAGGAAAGCCAGTCCCACTGGAACACCAGACAGAGGACCAAGCCGAAACAACAGAAGTGTGGAACCGCCACAACACGATGCCGCAGACAGCAGGCCAGACTGGTCAATCGACGTAGCGAACAGGAGAAGGACGGACCTGGGCGCAACGCAAGCTGCCTCAAGACAATTGGCAAGAAGATCGCACCTGCGACATACCGAGACGCCACGGAGAGCAAGGAACCCGAAAAGGGCGACCACACCTCCCCAGCACATGATAGAGCTATGTAATAGCTATAACTACCCCACATAGGGCATGTTAAGTCACAAGAAAACATGGGAACACCTCTTAGGAAAATCTCCACAGCAGAGTACAAACAAAAAGACCTGCGGGTAAAACCGTAGACGGCTTGTCAATCAGCCAATAAAGAAGACACAGAAGGCCTAACCACAGGACCTACACGGCTTTACCAAAAGCCAAAACCACAAGTCAAAAAAGGGCCGGACCAGCAGCCAACAGTACCAAAAGGCCAACTGAAGGACCCTGAAGGCACACCAACCAGACAGAACACACAACCGGGGCTACCAAACACTAGACCCCAGAAGAACAAGGGGAGAACACCTCCCAGCGCACAACAGAGGAGTGACATCCAGGTTTACTGAGGAGGAGGAGGACGAAGCCCCGCAAGGAACCGCTGAATAGCAGAATCTGCCAGGGCATGAAACAAAAGAGTGCCATCAAAAGGGAGGTCAACCAGACGCTCCCGAACATTCTCGGGAAAGACACTGTCCCTCAACCAAGCATGGCGATGGAGGGCCACCGAAGAAGCCATAGTGCGACCAAGAGCCTCAGAGACATCCAGTGCAGAGCGAAGAATAAACGCGGCCAGCTCCCGGCCATCCAACACATGGTGCCGCAGATCAGCGCAAGCACCCTCCTGAGAATCACGAGATAGAAGGGACTCTGCAGAATCCCACAAGCAGGAAGTGGCTCTGGCCAACACGCAAAGCGTGTTGAGCGCCCGCAAGTCAGCACTGGAGGAAGCAAAGATGTTACGCCCCCACAAATCCAACCACCGGGCCTCCCGTGACGGAGGAGACAACACCGAAGGCAAAGAAGGAAAGGCCGTCTGCAGAAGAGGGCCCCTGGTAGAAGGGTGGAAGGAAAGGCAGACAGGATCATGCGGAGCAGGACGATGGCGGTGCAGAAGCGACTGGGGCACCGGGTCCCCCGTGGCAGGATGCCCCCAGGCTCCCAAGAGAGAATTATAAAGCAAAGCTTCGAAAGGAAGAAGCAGCTCCTGTCCACCAGAGCCCAGATGGAAAACCTTCAGCAAATGATCTGCAGGGAAATGGGCAGCCGGGTCACCCATGCGCAAAATCCCAGCGGCCGTGGAGACCACGCGCGCAAAGGCAGCACTCGCCTCCGTAGGGCAACGCGGAGGGGAGAGCAATTCCTTCGTGGGAGACGGCTGTAAGCTAAGCCGGCCATCCCCCAGCCCAACCGGAGGAAGAAACGGCCAAGCGCGGACAGGAGAAGGCTGGACCGACGAGTGTGGAGCCTGCGGCGTCTCAGGGGAATACTGTGGGCGCGGGGTTGGCGACGAGCCCTCCTTGGAAGACGCCGGGGTAAAAGCCACGAAGCGGTGTCCCGTCTCCGGAGAAGAAGACACAAAAAGTTGCCAAAACTCTGGAGAAGAGGGGGCCTCTGAAGACGAATCGACTACCCGACGCCGGCACGGCGCCGTGGAGTCCGCCACAGGCGCCAGCTCAACGTCGACCAGCGCCGAAGGGGATGCCGAGACGACCTCCACCACCACCGGTGCAGCGGGGGGATGGGGTCGGGGCCAGGGTGGCTAAGGAAAGACGCCGAAAAGATGCCGACTCGAGCTCCAACGAGGCAGCTGCCTGCGCGGAGAGACGAGGGGGGGCCCGGGGACGCGCCCTGGCCCCCAGCCAGCCCTTGGCGCCTGAGCTCGGCCTTGGACAAGGCTGCCGCCTGCCCAGAGGACCGAGGAGGACTCAAGGACGAGCCACGAGTCCCGGCAACCTCACGCGACACCACAGGGACCCCCACGGGGCTTTGCGGCGAGGCAGGACTGCCCCCGATACCACACCCGCGAAACCTGGAGCCGAACCTGTCGGCGCCGGAGCTGTCGGCGACTCCGCAGTAGGCCCCGTGCATGGCGAGGGATCTGTGGACGTCCCAGGAAGGGGAGGAGGAGCCAAGAAGGCCTGCAGGGCCGCAGCATAGGCCTCCATTTGGACTCTGGATGCCCCCACGCCGGGAAACGGCGAGTAGGGTGGCGACGCTTGAGGCCGCCCGACCCGTAAAGCACCTGCGCCCCCCACAGGGCGGGGACCGGGCCTCGGGGACAAGCTGCAAGACTTACCAACTGGCGAGCGACACCCCTGCGGCCTCTGAGGAGGATGATATCGGAAACGGAAGTGGCGGTTCCTGGACCCTTTCGCGGGGGACGGGCGTGGCGACGACGCCGACCTGGACATGCGGGCGGAAAGGAGCTTCAGCCGGCGCTCCCGCCGGGACTTCGGCTTCATCTGCTGACAAGCCTCGCAGTCCGTGGAGTCATGGTGCTCGCCCAAACACCACATGCAAATGGGGTGAGGGTCCGTCACCGACATCTGGTGTGCGCAAGACGAGCACGTCTTAAAACCCGAAGGCATTCGCACACTGCTCTCAAAAAGAAACGCAAAGCATAAAAAGAGGGCCTGAAAACAGGCCAGGGACACGATCCGGACTCGTGGAAAAGAAGGAAACTGATGTAAGCGCACCGGGGTGGGGCTTATGTGACCTCGCTGACGTCACGCCCGCGGAAGAGGTCAGGGCGGAGTCGCATGGTGCCGCCCCCCGGTGCGCAGAGATGCTGGGCAAGAAAGTTTTCCGGGTCCAGTCACACGCCTGGGGATAATTCTACGTTGAGGAATCTGCGGCTAGTAGTCTCTATCAGATGCACATTTTTTGTAATTCCAAAGTATGCTGGAAACAGAGATTTTAATGGGATCAAAACAAACCAAGACACTTTACTTGGTGATGCACAAATAAATATTCACATAAACCTGATTTGCACACATTATAACTTGAATGCTATATCATCTTATCAGTAAAACTGTATGTCTGTTCCAATTCAGTGGCCATTTCAATGGAAAATGTGTTGTCTGTAAATATCAAGGCACTACCACACGATGCTTTAGCTATATTGAAAAATCGTCTTCCCTCATTTGTATTAAAGGTATGTGGGTAACAAAAGTTTGTTGTTCTAAAAACTTGGTCATGGTTCTGAAACGTTTGGGATGCACTACCCTACACCATACATTAGAACATCAATCACAAAACTGCACAAAATAGGAATAAAAGATATTCCACTCTTGTGGTTATCACTCTTTCTAATACAATGTTTTCTGACTGATCGAACACAGTGTGTAACATTATCACCTTTCAATCTGAAGTATGTGAATTGATTGTCACAGGGCTCTGCATTGCCTTCACCTGTTTCTTTAACATTTGACTATAAGCACGGGCAAAGTTTATTTGTTCGTCTTGATGTCAGTGTGTAAACTATGCAGATGACACGTAATTGACCTTGCCTATAAACACATTGCCATTGGGGAGGAAAAGGATTGTCCGCCTTCGCTTTTAGATTTGCGTCGAACATGCGAGGGAGGAGTTTCAGAGTCAACGACCCCTCTCAACATTCAATTTAGGGTAACATTTTCCCTGGAGTCACAAAGTTTGGTCTGTGATGTGGCTGGGGGCCACATTGATGCCAGCAAGGTGGCGGTCGGGGGGGGGAGAGAAGGTTGGCAGGAAGGTGGTTGTAGGGAAAGCGAAGCATATACATCTAGTGTCTGAATTACGTAATATGAAACTAGAACCTTGGGAATAATCTCGTTTTCTCCACTTAACCAAATTTGTGGGATCCTAGTCAATTGTTTGACTTCATTTGTTTGACTTCATTTTTCCTCCTTTTTCTTCATTATCACATATGAGGACCTCAAAATACATGACCTGAGATGTGTGCTGTACAAAAACACCTCCTCTGTTAGATTTAAAAAACTATAATGCTGCTCATGTATAATAGCAACACATGCCACTAACTTGCCTCTTAGTTCACTGTTGGCATTTATTGTCAGGATGGGGTGAAGAATTCATGCTTGAAAATTATCATTCTTTTAAAACATTCTTCTCAATGCACTGATATAATCTGATGTACTAAAGTGAAACAGTTCTGCATGTGCATAAAATACCCTTTTTGACTTGTGAACACATTTTATCGCACTTTTACACTATTGCTGCAAGATGTCTTTAAAAATGAAGGCATTTCTAAAGTTAAGGGGTGCAGGACACCCCAGTTACTTCCTTCCTTTAACTTTAATTAACCTTTAAATAAACCCTTGCCCGTTTATTTAACATGTTTTTGATATTAGTGCTGAGTTGAGTAAACAGCAGTTCAGTGCTGCTGTTGATGAGGGGGCCGCATGTAAAGGTCAGAAGGATCAAATGCGACCCCTAGGCCGTACTTTGAGCATCACTGGGGTAGACAGTCAGGATGGGGCCAGACAAGTAACACCATTCAGAGCGGTGCACCTCATCATACACCGGACTCCGACTACTGGGGCTGGGCTGCCACACAGCCTGGCCCAAAAGAACCAGAGACATTCCTAGCAATGCAAACACGTACAAGAAGCCGATGAAGCAGACATCATCTGCCTACAGGAAACATGGACATTAATACTAACGTTGCTATCTGGCAATGCTGAATTTCATAAGCCCGCCAAAAAAAGATGCCAGTTCAGGTGGCCCGCGAGAGGAATATCCGCATACATCAAACACTCAACAAATCTAACTTCCTTCGATTTAAACAGTACCTCATTAATGCTCCAAGTAGGCACCCTAAAAGTCTTCATGGGTCTCGCTGGCCACGCACCAAAAATAATCATCAAAGTCTACGTCAATGCCCATGTCACGGGCATCCTAGAAAAATTGGTCCGGCTGATTTGCCACTTGGAAAAACTAATAACCCAGTAACCCAGCTCAGAAATCATATTACTGGGAGATTTCAACATACATCATCTGGGAGAGGATAACGCAAGTCTCAGGGTGCTCAGTGAATCAGTGAGATTTAACACCTTCCTGCAGATATATAATTTTGAATCAGCAAACACTCCATAGCTAAAAAGAACAATCTGTGGATTGTCTACCCACCCTCCTTAAATAATCAACCTACAATTGACTACGTCTTCCTGAGTCAGGGCTTAAGCAAACGCATTGCTAGTTATGAAGTGATTCAATGAAACAAGAGCGACCATACCGCCCTCCTGGTCTGGCTGGATGTTTCAGCTAAAGCCTGCAACCCCTTATGCACACTGGGAAGCACCAATGGTGAAGAATACTATAAACTCCTGGGGAGGATTAAATGGACAACCACGTCCATTTGGAAGTTTGAAAGTTGGAATGCAAACTAGGAAGGCTGGCCTCCAGGACATCTAACATCTGCTAACATCAAGGGCTGGTCCGGTCTTACACCAGAACTGTGTGCACTTTTACAAGAGAAACCTTTGACCGCAGCAAAAAACAACATAACTCACACACTCCGTCCAGCACCAGAGATTAACAAAAGCACACAGTACTTAAGGGCGAAACAAACAGCTCACAGGAAAATGAAAACTATCTCCTCAAAGGAACTGCTAAGGATACCTGCCAAGAAATATAAGTACCTTGTATGGGAGCATAGGAGGAAAGCAAAGGAGGCCAAGTGGATTACAATCTTTGATTTGATAGCTGACAATAAACACCAACAATTTTGGCACTATCTCAATACCTGATGCCAAGGGGACTGCAATGAAGGGAACTCGGCTCCAGCAAAGTTGAAGAAACTGACATAGAGATGATATGCGGTATCAACGGTGCACTTAGCACGGAGCGAACTAGCGCTCCATAACGTCCTGAATAGGATCAGAAAGGATGCCGCCCCTGGCCCCAATGGCCTACCAGGGTCATTGTTTAGAGAGGACATGCAGTTTTGGGCCTCAGCACTTGCGCCGTTGTATGCTGAATACAGGCTCCTTGAAGACGTCCCAGAGTCGTGGAGGGGCTTTCTTCTGCAACCTATCTTCAAGAAGGGCATCAACAATTATCCTAATAGCATTGCTGGATAATGAGCGCATAGCCTGTGCCAGCACACTACTGCAGGAGCTAGCAAACTGGGCCTCCACTGAGAGGCTATTACCCCTCTACCAAACAGGGTTGCGAGCAGGAGGGTCAACAGGGGACATTGTTGCACTCTCATATATAGCACATCAAACAGTAACCCATACATCCCCCCACACTTTTTGCCTGCTTCATTGACCACTCTGCAGCTTTTGACAGAGTCGTCCGGAACACCCTCTGACACAAACTAGAGAGGTGGAACATCTGCCCTAAATTACTGCCCGCCATCATGTCCCTTTACACCAGGACCTGGGTAAGGGCCAAGCTTATGGGGAAGACAGCGACTGCCAAAATCGTCTCTGATAAAAGGCTAAACCAGGGCTGTGTGCTGGCCCCACTGTTATTCAACCTATACGCGGCTGATTTGGGCATGGCCCTATCCAGTGTGTCCTTAGTCACCACAAGAATTGGAGACAAGAAAATCCATCTCATGCAATATGCAGATGATGTAGTGCTTTTAGACCACACGAAAGTGAGCCTACAAAAAGCCCTCAATGCCCTGAACACATATAACATAAAGAATGAGATTGTAGCTGGGGAAACAGAGGCTAGCGTGCATACAAAACTATAACTATCTGGAAGCATAGCTATGCGAAACTGGAAGACCAACACCACACCTACAAAAAATGAAGACCAAAGGGAGGATGGTTACAAAGGCACTAACTTAAACTCCACTCTCAATAGCCCAATGACCCTGTTTATAAGGACGGTGATCTAGGCAAAATTTCTCTCCTAGATCAACTACGTACAACAGGCATTCCCCGGCATGTTGGCAATAGAACTTGGAAAGATCAAATGCAGAGCTTATGAGAAACTTTTCTACCTTCCCTTCCACACAAGGAACATCTTGATCAGGCTTGAATTTGACCTCATTCAGCAAAATCTCGAATGCATGGCCGCTCTGGAAAAGTATTTTTACCAGACAACAGCCGCTCCCAACAACACCATGAAGGCACTCATAAAAACAATCTTCATAACTGGGACACAAACGCTATTAACTGCATAAGCATTAAATCAGCAATAAAAAAGGAATTATATTTTTGCTCGTGTCAACTAGATATGGAAGCTCTTCAGACAAAGGCCTCATACGACTCCTTACCAATGCCCCAAACAAATCATACAGACAAGCTCCATCAGGCAGAGGGAAAACGTGCCTTATATCAAATCCTATCAGCAAGACTAGTGCCACTCCCAATTAGAGAGTTGAATAAAACTTGGAGATCCTTTGAAACCATAATACAGTGCAGACTGTGCAATTAAAGAAGGGAATCTTTGGTGCACTTATTACTCTGCTGTCCGGCGCTCTTATATGACCGCCGAACCTTATTGAAGCCAATCCTCCTACATTAGGGCACTTGTTTAGCAAAAGAGGCAATTCATCTCTTATACAGCCTGGAAACTGTGGCAGACATGGCCAAGTTTGTTAAATGTATATTTATGCACACTCTTTGTTAAAGGGAAAAACAGCTAACAGTTCTACCCTAGCCCTGCCCACTGCCCAACTGTTGCTATATTGCACCAAGGATTTTTTAAAACATATATTTTGTTTATTACATCTGATGGTGTACATACTAAGAAAGCAATTGTACTGTTGTCGAGGTAATCTTATACAGAGGCTTTAAAATACAGGAGAAGAGTTGTACACCATCAGTGTGGTAGTCTGTGGCCCCCATATCCGGTTCAGAATACCTACCATAACCTCATAACCTATTTCTTACAAGTACATACAAGTGAAAAGAGAAAAGGGGAAGGCAAGGTAGGAGAAAAAAAGGAGGGGGGGGGGCAGGATTGTCACAATGTATAGAAAGAACTCCAATTAAAAAGCGAATCACACAATACCGTTCAAGAATTTGCTGCAAAATCACAAGTGCCCCTATGGTATCTCACTGTATAGAATATCAGCATGGCCCAAATGACATTAAATGGACAATATTAAAACAAGTGTCAGGAGTGAACATCGATAACCTATTGTCTAAATTTGAAGCAAAAACTATTATGTATCTAAATACTATTGAAAACGGATTAAACGAAATGAGCGAACTAAATCACTGGGTCTGATTAAAATTATGACAATGTTCCCCTTTTCCTTCTTTCCCTCAGTCTGGAGTTTTAGAGATATGTTTTCACGAATGTAGACCTTTGTACTTGATATTTTAAGAAATGAAACTTAGGTGGCCCCGGTGCATGGTGTATGGAGAGTAGACTTGAGGCAATATTCCGTTTACACTTAGACATCCACATTCTTGTCCCTCTTCGAGGTCTATGTAATGTTGTTAGCACTCTCACTTTAAGAAAATCCAGGAAGATGGTTTCTAACCGGAACTAAGGACATAGTCAGGCAGAATCATCTCCGCTTATATGCTCGGAAGAAGGTCCGCGCACGCCAGGGTCCCGACTATAACAACTTTAAACTCTAATGATGGTGCATATACGGCACATTGCCGATTAACTTCCATGACCGCAAAGGTATGGAAAATGATCCTTTAAGAAATTGAGTGCGCCGCGTTAACAATGCCCAGGAATAACGCCTCCCGTGCGCTCTGATAAACAGCGTCTTAGCCCACCATCACGAGCGTCTATACAAGTAGCACCGCGGTTGCCCTCGAACAAAGCTCCAGAAGCATTGCCCATCCTCGAACCGAGAAGTCCCTAGGCAGCACCCACACGCACAGGTTGCTAGCGTTCACAGGTACATGTGTGATTGATTCTCGCTTTGGGTGGTCCTGTGTGTTTTTCTAACCACGCGATTGATTCCTCTCCCGTTTTCCATTCTCTGTGGGAGCAGCTCTTATGAGCATGCAGGCTGATCAACATTTGTGGGTACCCTCTGGAAAATGACGCTGTATTTCGACCAATTGCATTAGTTAAACCACCTTGGCGTCACAATATGCACCTTGCACCTTCTTTTTTTTTCTCTTTAAAAATGGCCAGTACTCACCACGCCACTACTTTACCACATGGGTGTTGGGTCATATTTATATTTCCAACATCACGATACAATTCGTAGTAATAAGACATACACATCACATTTTTTTTAGGCCATGTGTTGTTCCAATCGTGGCATACAGAAGGTTCAAGCTGTTTAGAAAACTCCAGACTTGGTATGTAATACTTTTTCTATGAGGTACACGAGTTTGTAAATAGCACACTAAACTAGAGAGTTTCACTAGCTTTTTTCTCCCTTTCTTTCTTTCCCTTCCTTTTTTCCCCCTTTTTAACCACATATGTGCCACAAGTGCTCCTTTTCTAAAGATCCTTTCTGATAAAGTACCACCCTGATGAAGACCTTCGTTATAAGAGTTGCCAGCTAGAAGGTCGAAACGCGTTGGTAACATCCTTTAGAGAGGATTGCAAAAAGAACCTAGCAGCAAAGCCGGTCTCGGATTTAGACATTTTAGAGCCCACGACGTACGCCCTTTACTAGGTTCTTCTTCATAGTGCGACCCTCCTCTTTTTGGCTTAAAAAATCATTACATCGTGAGGACATCAATGACAGAAAGTCCCTGTAATGTATATCTAGATAGGAGTGTGGCTCCAATTTGTTTCGAACTGAATAAGCTATGTCTGTAAATAGCACGAAAATGTTTTATGTCTGTAAATTGTACATATGTGTGTCTATTGTAAATTTGCTAATTATGTATTGATTATGTCTTTGTTATACAAATCTATAGAACAATTTAGGCAAGAAAGGTATTGTCTAATTATACCCACACAGGGCTTTCATGTCTTGGAGTAAAATAATTCTATAAAGTGTTTGAATGTATTAAGTTACAATCCAGGGAAAAATAATACATTTGCCTGGTTTATAATTCAAATTTGAATTTATGGTGTCAGAGGTTACATGTTTTTGTATATAGAAAGAACTCCAAGGCATCAACAGTAGGTATAATCAATAGCTTAGTAATAGGGTTCGGGCAAAGAACAGAAGGCAATGCCACCACACCGTTTTCTCAACGGCTTCACTTGCAGGAGTGAGGGGAGGCATCTCATGCAGCTAAATTGCCATCATTCAAGCCAACAATGGCCACCACAGGTACCCGCTGCCGCAGGTAGGCCTCAAAAGGAACCCAGATATCTTTGGGGCGCGATCGAACAGGCATTAAGTCCCAATAGGCCGTTAGTTGGTCCTGGCGACCCCCACACATCGCGACCCGTCTCTTGCTCAGCAGGAGCAAAATTGCAGTTAACCTCCGCACCTCAAGGGGGGACATCTTTAACATACCCTAGTAATGCAACATGGGGGGTGCATTCTATTTGCAAGCCAAATATTTCACCTATGACATCCAAGACTGATTTCCAGTATCATTCTATTCCAGGGCATGCCCTAATCAAATAGATACAATTTTGCACCAAGGATATTAATTGCTGCCTGCACTTTATTAGATGTGTCCCTCATGACTGCACACTTTTGTAAAGATCGTAACTAGCTACAGTTGGAGGTCACAAATCTGAACCCATTTGCTAACCTCAATCTGGAATTTATTAACCCTCACATTATTTAGTGACTCGTATTCTAACCACCACTACATAATAATGACCCCAACAGTACCTTGCACTTTATTATACATATCCACTACGAATAGTATACACTTTGTACGTTTTTCATCAAAACTGCTTTTTATAGCGATATTTTGTAATCTGAATAGTATAAATTTGTAAAAAAAATTTAAGTAATCAAATAATAGCAACAAACAAACATTGAGTACACATGGCCCCAGGAACTGGGCACGGGCCCAAATCTATACCCTCAACTTAAAAATCCTTTTGTTTTAATTGACACACCCTTGTCTGTTGGACCGCAGTGAAATTAGGCTGTTTTTCACCTAAAATCCTTGAAGGTAATTTTTCTAGATCAGTGTACTACACACAGACGGCAAGGAGTACTAGCCATTGTTATGTCAACTTGCAGCTATGCTCAAGTGTATATCCGAACATGTACAGGGGTCGAGCTCAAAGATTACAGCAACTGTAAACATTGGCAGCAAATGCATCAGTAGAGCGCACCAGCTCTGAAGCAGCTCCACTAGGGGTGCGGGGGTCAATGGAGCAGCATATCATATTCAAAATTATTACATTTCACTCACAGAGTGCTGCAAGGAAAGGGTCAGAAACTCCTTCAAGCTTCTACAAGTTTTATTTTTTTAAACATTTTTAAAGAGTTTTATATAGCACTAGAAGGACCCGGGGATATCAGAGAGCTTTACATCAGCAAATGTTTACATCAAGGTAACAAGATATAACAACTCCGTGAGTGTTTGAACACCAAGGTAACGAGATAAATCAACTCAGGTAGGTCAGATCAAGGCAAGTCCATGGTAGGGTACAGGAGAGGAGAAGTTTCGGGGGAGGTCCACGGAGAGCTAGGTGGGGATGTTGTCTTGTTTGGCAATTAATGATTCACTAGTTGAGATGCCGGTTGATTAGATCTTTTAACTGTCTCTTGAAGCATGGGAAGGAGGGATTGGTCCTAATATGTATTGGTATGGAGTTCCAAATTTTAGGGGCTTTGTTTAAACAGGAGCGAGCCCAAGTTTTTTGGTTTTGGACTTTGGGCAGAATGAGGAGCATGGTATTTGAGCTTCTGAGGTTTCTTGTCTGCCCTGCCCTTTTGAGTTTAGAGGCGATATAGGTTGGTTTTGCGATGAATAGGGCTTTGTGGGTAAGACAGGCTGTTTAAAGCTGCAGCGAGCTTCAATCTGGAGCCATCTCAGATCTTTCAGGTCTGGGGAGAGATGGTCGAATTTCTTGATTCCTGTGACCATTCTGGCTGCTGCATTGAGAGTGTTGTATGCGGACGACACACAAGAAAACAAATTACTTACCTGTAACTTTGGTTCCCCAGTATTGGTAACTTTCATAGATTCTCATGCTTTGTATCATTCCCCGTCGTCGGAATGGGAGCCTCGGTAAATAAAAAATATATCATAACCATAGAAACAAAAGAGAAAATAGGCTTAGGCCTCCTCTCATTTTGTAGTATATCACCCTCTTTGTGTAAAAGAGCCCAAACTTTTGCCAGGACCAATCAGCACAGCCTCACCCCTTTGGAACCTTCCTGAGAGAGCTCAGAGCCTCAGATTTTCGTAGCCGTTGTGCAAACAGCCACTACCTCAGTAAACCGGCAGAGCTTTCCCAGGGGAGGTGGGTGGGCGCATGAGAATCTATGAAAGTTACCAATACTGGGGAACCAAAGTTACAGGTAAGTAACTTGTTTTCTTACCCCAGTATTGGAACTTTCATAGATTCTCATGCTTTGTATCAGAATAGTTAGCAGTAAATCACAAAAGCACATTTTGGTAGACACTTGGCCTTACATAACCATCTCAGTTTACAGTAAAAACTAGTACATGGTAATCAAGAAAAAACAATCATTACTGAACCAAATGTGCTTACCAGGATGGAGGGATTGTAGGGAAAGCTCACCTCTCAATGAAAAAGATTCCCGAGGACTGCTTGACCAACAGCAGCGTCATCTCGTCCCACCGACTCCAGGCAGTAGTGTTTCGTGAAGGTGTGTACACTGCCCCACGTTGCTGCCCTGCAAATGTCTTTGATAGCAACTCCAGCAGAAAGAGCCACTGAAGATGCCATCGCTCGTATAGAATGAGCACGGGCCCTTCTGTCCAAAGGTTTGCCCGCAGCCTGATGACAGAATTGAATTGCACTGGAGATCCAGCAGGAAATGCCACTGTTAGCGAGAGGCAATCCCTTCCGTGGTGCACTGTAGGAAATAAATAACTGTGTAGACTTCCTGAAAGATCGTGTGCGCTCGAGATAGAATTTCAGACATCTCTGGACATCCAAAGAATGCAATGTTCGTTCCACCTGGGTCGAAGGACGTGGAAAAAAGGAATTCAAAATCAAGGGTTCATTCAGATGAAAATCCGAAGGCACCTTCGGGATGAATTTTGGGTTGGTTCTCAATATTAGCACATCCTTTTTGAACTGCAGAAATGGCTCCACTATGGACAGAGCCTGGAGTTCACTAACCCTTCTAGCCGAAGTCAATGCTAAGAGGAGGGCTAGCTTCCAAGAGAGGAACTTCAAGTCCGCCCTGTGAATCGGCTCAAAGGGAGCTTTCATGAGCTGAGCCAGCACTAGGTTGAGCTGCCAGATCGGTGGAGGTGCTCGGACCGGAGGATACATCCGAAACAACCCTTTAAGGAACTGTTTTACAATCCTCGCGGACCATAGAGATGGCCCTGATGTCTTTCGTCGAAAACGGGATATGGCAGCCAGATGTACCTTGACCGAAGAGTGCGCCAAACCTGATTTAGCCAGCGACAGGATGTAAGGCAAAACCTGATGTGGCAGGGATATATAAGGATGGAGTTTATTCCTCTGGCACCACAGACAAAATCTCTTCCATTTTGCCCTGTATGTCTTATTAGTGCTTGGCACCCGCGCCTGAGAAAAAACATGCCTGCACTCCCTGGAGAGATTCAGATGACGGAATTCTCTGTATTCAGGAGCCACGCTGTCAAGTGTAGTGACTTCGGATCCGGATGGAGAACCTGTCCCTGATCCCGCGACAACAGAGATGGAATCAGCGGCAAGCGAATTGGGCGATCCTGGGAGAGAAGCAGGAGTTCCGTGAACCAGAACTGCCGGGCCCACGCTGGAGCAATGAGAATCATCTTGCACGGTTCCGCCCTGACCTTCCTGAGAACTCGAGGAATGAGAGGAATGGGAGGAAAAGCGTAGCAAAATGCGCCGAACCAAGCAATCGAAAGGGCATTCCCCAGAGATCCTCGATGGGGAACCTTGCTTGCGTAAAAACCGACATTTGGCGTTCTCCGGGGACGCAAAGAGGTCTATGTTCGGAGTACCCCATATCTCGAACACTCCCTCCAGCGTGGCTTGGTCTAATTCCCACTCGTGAGTCACTTCCGTCTGACGACTCAGAGCATCCGCCGTGATGTTGAGGCAACCTGCTAGGTGCTCGGCTTGTAGGGTGATCTTGTGAGAAATCGCAAAATCCCAGATTGTCTGAGCTTCCTTGGACAGAGTTTGCGATCTTGTTCCCCCTTGCTTGTTGATATAGTGCATGGCCGTCGTGTTGTCCGTCCGGACCAGCACTGCACGATTCTGAAGTCTGGGAAGGAACGCCAGCAAGGCTAAGCGAATAGCCATCAGCTTGATGTGGTTTAGGCTCTGCGCTGGACTCCAGTGACCGTTGATTTGAAGCTCCTGGAGCACCGCTCCCCAGCCTTCTAAGGAGGCATCTGTGGTCACCACCATAGGAGAAGGAGGAGTCCGGAATGTTAATCCTACTGCAATGTTCTCCTTTACCAGCCACCACTCGCAGGCCTTGCGCATACCTGGTGTTACCCACACCTTGTCGTTGAACGACCCTTCTGCCTGGCGCCATTGTTTGTCTAACTCCTCCTGCAGAGGACGCATATGAAGCCTGCAATGCGGTATTAATGGTATGCAGGATGATATCGATCCGAGTAAGGACTTGTACCGGCGAACCGACACATTTTTCCTCTGCAGCACTTGACGAGCGGAGGCGATCAGCTTGCGTTGACGCTCCTCCGACGGACGAGCGGTGCATAGTGTCGTGTCCAGAATAGCTCCAAGGAACCTTTGCGACCTGGAGGGTATCAGCACCGACTTGGACCTGTTGAGCTGAAGACCCAAGTGGGCGAACAATTTAATGCAAGTTGACACGGCTTGAGAAGTTGCATTGAGCGATGGAGCCTTGACGAGCCAGTCGTCCAAGTATGGGAACACTTCTAAGGATTGCTTTCTGAGAAAAGCAGCGACTGGTGCCAGCATCTTCGTGAATATCCGAGGTGCAGACCGAAGGCCAAACGGAAGCACCTTGAACTGGAAATGGCTCTTGCCTACTGTGAAGCGTAGATATTGCCTGTGAGCTGGGTGGATTGGAACGTGGAAGTACGCATCCTCTAAATCCAGGGACGCCAAAAAATCGCCCGGATTCAGTAGACGGAGAATATCCTGGAGAGTGACCATCCTGAAGGAGAGCTTGATGAGATAGGTGTTGAGCTCCCTTAGGTCTAGTATAGGACGCCACGTATCTTCCGTCTTCCGAACCAGGAAGAACCTGGAATAGAAACCCTTGCCCCTCTGTGAAAGAGGTACCGGCTCTATCGCCCCCTTGATGAATAGTTGGTGGGCTTCGAGATGTAACAGTCGGAGATGTTTTGAGGGACGGGCGTCCGGAGCTCTTGTTGGAGGAAGATCTTGGAATTCCAACGTATGGCCACTCTGAACAATATTCAAAACCCACCGGTCCGATGTTATAAGGACCCAGCTGTCCAGACAATAGGAGATCCTGCCCCCAACCGGTGTCCTTGGTAGGGGAGGAACAGTAGTCAGAGCCAGGAGGCCGCTATTGCCTCTTGGCATTGTCTCGTCCCTGACGATTCTGACGTCCTCTCTGGGACTGACGAGAGAAAGACGCCGATTGACCTTGGCGTTGGTTTGAGTACTGACTCTTATATGATTGTCCTGACTGCGTTGAATACTGACGCTGGTTGCCTCTATAAGAAGAGAACCCTCGTCCACGAGCTCCTCTGAATGGAACCTTGCGATAATTTAAGGATCCTAAGGACTTTGTTGTGTCCGTGTCCTTCTTTATGCTTTGCAGGGCCTCATCGACATGCTTGCCAAAAAGCATGTCCCCGTCAAATGGAAGGTCCAGGATCTTATTTTGGACCTCCTGACGGAACCAGGTTGCTTTTAACCAGCCTTGACGGCGCAAGACCGCTGACCCTGCCAAAGCCCTGAAAGCGGTAGAGGCTATGTCCATAGCACAGTCAATGACTTCAGAAGAACATCTCTCTCCTTCCATGAGAACCTGCTTGGCCTCCTCCTGACTCGAATCTGGTAGTAGATCCATAAACGGCTCCATGTCGCACCACATTTGGCGGTCGTATCTGCCTAGAATGGCTAATGAATTTGCCGCCCGAACCAACAAACTGGCCATGGTGGAAAATCTCTTCCCTACATTGTCCAGCTGCCTGCCATCCTTATCCGGAGGTGTAGTCAAAGGTGTTGACGGATTCTTGGACTTGCTTTGTGCGGCCTGAGATATCACAGAGTCAGGCTTTGGTTGTCCTAGAAGACATGCAGGACTGCCCTCAGGGGCCTTGTATTTCTTCTCCAGCCGGGGAAGAACCGGGATGACCGTAGCTGGGTTCTGCATAATCTTGATTCCCTCATCCCACACATGCTCAATGATGGGAATTGACCTGACAGACTTTTTATACTGTGCCTTAAAGTCATATAGAAAACAGTCCGACTGTTCCACTGTAAGAGGCAGACCAAACCTTGTGGATGCACGCTCCATAAGATTATGGAACCCCCCAATATCTGTCGGAGGCGACACGTTCGTCTCCCGCCCTGCAGCATCCGGATCTTGCATTCCAGTGTCATCAGGATCCACATCCAGATCCCCTGGATCAGTTAGTGAGACCACGTGCCCCTCATCGTCGTCATCCGTATCCACATCCTGTGTATCCTCATTGGTAGGTTCCGGACACGAAGTCTGAGGAACCACTACTGGTACCACCACTGGTGAGGTACGCGGTATGTCTTTAGGAAGAGGTGGCAAGTCCACTGCCGTCCCTCGCGGAACCACTGATGTAGATGGGTGCACTGGTGGAACGTCAGGGTGTGATGGAAATCGAGCTCTGTAGTCCTGCAACATCATCTGCAAGTCCGTAACCAGAGCAACTGGTAAAGCTATCATGTCTTGTCTCAAAGTGCGAGGATGTACTTCCTGTTGAACATATTGTTGATCCTCCTGCTCCTCTTGACCATAATACTCCTCAGTATCAGTCTCTTGCTGCTTTACATGCAGATCTGAGGGACTGTAGGCATCCCCATACTGCTCAACCTCATCCTCGTCCTCCGACTCCTCTAGAAGCATAGATGGTGGTAAAGGCGTAACCCGCCTAGGTGAAGTCATGTCCGGTGTAATTTTCAACCTCTGTATTGAAAATCCTGAATTTTTAGCCGTCGACGGAGTCGTCGTCGAAGGAATCCCAAGCGTCGACGGCACGGTAGTCTTCGTCGACGGAGTGTGAATCGTCGTCGACAATGAGGTCGTCGACGATGCTTGAATCGTCGTCGACGGTAGGATCGTCGACGGAGCCTTTTTCTTCGTCGACGGCAAGCTCGTCGACGGAGCTTTCTTCATCGTCGACGGGACAACCGTCAATGGTCTCGTCGACGAACTCATCGTCATCAGCATCGACGACGATGTCGCCGTCGTTGTCATCGTCGTCGTGGTCTTCGTCGTCGACACCGCCGTCGAAGACGAGAATGAAGCTATCGTAGACGATGAAGCAGAAGCAGACATCGTCGACGGTCCCGTCGACGAAACCAAGGAAACAGTCTTTACTATGGAAATCGTCGTCGACGTACCTGCTTTAGTCAGCGTCGACGGACGCTGTTTCTTCACCGGAGCCATCTGTGGAGTTCCTGCAGAGTGTTTCTTCGCAGGCTTTTCCTTTTGGGACGGAGGAGAAGATATAGAAACCTCCTTTTTGTCCCTAGAGGCTGTGTCCACACCAGCAGCCTGTCCCTGCCTCTCCTTTTCACTTCCGTGAGGAGATTTCATGGGACCAGCCTCCTCAGACCTTTCAGAGATCCCGTGAGGGGCTTTGACAGGGGGTTCCGCAGAGATGGAGGGAGATGACCTACCCCTCTTCTTTGATCTCCTGGAGGAGGTGCCAGAAATCGAATCCTCCTCATCTGAAGAGAGAACCTCCTTCCTGGTCTTCAGCTTTTGCAGCCATGTCAGCAACCGACCTTCTCTGTCCCGCAAAGTCTTGGTAGATAAGGTCCGACAAATCTTGCAGTCTGTGGCCTTGTGTTCCGGGTATAAGCAGTAAATACAACTCTCATGCTTATCCTCAATGAAAAGTCTCTTCTTTCCACAAGAAGCACAGGGTCTGAATAAGGCTTTCTTTTCCTTTTCTGACATAATGTCACTATAGATGTTAAAATTTAGATTTCTAAAAGAAAAATTTGAGAAAACTGAGCAGAGCTCAGTGGAGACTCCCTAGCACAACGTGCGGTAGAAAAATCAGAGGCTCTGAGCTCTCTCAGGAAGGTTCCAAAGGGGTGAGGCTGTGCTGATTGGTCCTGGCAAAAGTTTGGGCTCTTTTACACAAAGAGGGTGATATACTACAAAATGAGATGAGGCCTAAGCCTATTTTCTCTTTTGTTTCTATGGTTATGATATATTTTTTATTTACCGAGGCTCCCATTCCGACAACGGGGAATGATACAAAGCATGAGAATCTATGAAAGTTCCAATACTGGGGTAATTGTTGTTCACTTGTGAGAAGGGTGCTGAGTTTAAAGGCAATGTGATCAACACCTGTCTCTAAGAGGTTTTCTCTTGGCTCAGACAAAACCAACTGAAGTGTAACTCTGAAAAGTCAGAGATTATCTTCTTCGGCTCCCATCCCTGTGAAGCATGGCACAAATGGTGGCCGCAGGACATGTCTACCCCCACATCTTTGGTCACCACGGTGAAAAATCTTGCGGTCAAATTGGACTCCGCCCTCTCTATGAAGGTTCAGATCCAATCAGTGGCTGGGACCTGTTTTGGGGTATTGCGAATGCTGAGGAACTTTCTCCCCCAGCTCCCAGTCTCGAGACTGGATTATGTAAATTCCCTGTACTTGGGCCTCCGGGACTATTTACGACTGCACGTGGTCCAGAATGTGGCGGCCAGAGCCATTTTTCTGGCAGGACCTAGGACACGCACGACCCATCTTCTATCTTCCTTACACTGGCTTCCGGTTCGGAAGAGGATACATTTCAAAGCATTAGTTTTGGTCTTCAAAGCCTTTCATAAGATAGGAGCCCCTTACCTTAGGGAAAGATTTCAGCACTACACACCTCAACGAACCTTGAGGTCCTCTGCCCAGCTCCTGACCTCCATTCCAAAGGTCCTGCTCTCCCTGGTAGGGGGCAGACCTTTTCAAGTGGTGGCCTCTCGCCTGTGGAATAGCCTACCTCTTTCTCTTAGACAGGTGCAGGATCTCCTCACCTTCAGGAGAAAACTAAAAACATGGCTTTTCCAACATTAGATCCTGGCCGGCTTCCGCTTGGGTGCTCTCTGTTAGTTGTTACGTGGTTTTTCTCTTAGCTCCGGGAGACTCCAGGGAGTAGCCGTGTGCTTTACAAATACCAACTAACATAACATAACAACATAACAGTGGTTCTGATGGGTGCAAGGTGAGATTTGGCAGAGTCTGTGAGAGACGCATTCCTGTAGTTTAATCTAGACAGCAATATCACTTTTGTGGCAAATTTGAGATCTTCCTGCGGTAGGTAGGGTTTGATTTTGTTCAGAAGTTTCAAGGTTGAAGAAGCTACCCTACACATTGTTTTTAATATGATCTTTCATGGTCAGTGTGGAGTCCAGAGTGATCCCTAGAGACTTGATAGAGTCAGCTAGTGAGAGAGAACAGTTGAAAGCATCTATGGCATTTATCCATTCTAGCTTCTGGGTGGGCTGCTTTGTATTTGATATGAATAGAATTTCCATCTTGTCTTGGGTGTTTGCGAGATAACCAGTGTTGTACTTCTTTGAGGGTAGCATTTAATCATTGAATGTCTTCAAGCGAGGAGATTTCTATGTAGAGCTGGTTTTTGTCTGCAAGTAAATGGAAGGGGATTTTAGCTTGGTTGGGGATGGATGTGAGAGGTTCCATGTAAATATTAAATAGTGTGGGCAAGAAGACAGAGCCTTGGGGGACTCCCCTGGCGCTGTCGTATCTGAGATCTGATTGTCTATTTCTATTTTCTGATTGTGGTTATGTAGAAAGGATGCAAACCAGCGTGTGGTCGACTGAATCGAAGGCCGCTGATAGGTCTAGGAGGATGAGTAGGCAGCATTGGTCTGTATCCAGGGACTTGTGTAGTCTATTATGTTCAGAATGGCTGTTTCCGCGCTGCATCCTTTTCTGAAGCCCGATTGGTGGAGGTCCAGAAGATTTTTGTTTTCGATGTGTTGGTCAAGGTGTGCAAGAACGCATCTCTCTAGGGTTTTGGCTAGGAAGGAGAGAATGAAACTGGTCTGAAATTATTGAGGTCGTCGGGTCTGCTCACGGTTTTTTGATTCTTGGCGTGACTTGACCGAGGTTGAGACAGTCTGGTATTACTCCAGTTTTCAAGGAGCTGTTTATTATCTTAGTCCATAGGGGTGTTAGGGCATGGTTGAATTTTTTTGCCAGGGAGGTTGGGAGTGGGTTCTCAAAGTGGGAGGAGGGTTTGGACACAGCCAGCAGAGAAGATATGTCTTCCTACGTGAGTGGGTTGAAAGTCTTCCAGCTTCTCTGGTTTATGTAGAACCCTGGGGTTTGGATGCTCTCGATGTCATCCTGAGGGGTGATCGCTGCTGAGAAGGGCGTGGAGTGAGAATGGGGTTGTTGTCTTCACTTCTGGGGGTGGGGTCCCCGATTGTGGGCTGTTTATGATTGAGTGAGAGCTCTATCTTCATGATTTTATTATTGAAGGTAGCACATTTTTCACATCATTCTTTGGATATCTGAGGGCGTTTTATGGCTGGCTTGGAGGTTTGTTGATTGATGACGTTAAAGAGCTCTTTTGTACGGTTTGGCCTTATCTAGAGTGTTGCGGAAGAAGGAGGCTTTTTCATTCATTAAGTGCTTTTTGTAGTTTCTGCGTTCCCTTCTGAGCTGGTCCAGGTGGGCTGTGGATGGGTTTGCTTGTGAAGGTCTTAATGCTGCTCTCAGCTGTCGCCTTTCCGTGTTGAGGTCTTTGTTGAACCAGGATCTCGAGGGAGTCTTTCCCAACTTTTTCAGTTTCAGAGGTGCTACTTAGTCAAGAATGGAGGACATTTTGGGTTTGTAGTAGATGGTGAGTTCTGTTGTTGAGAGGTTTTCTGATGAGGGGGGCAGTAGAGACGCCATTTTTTCTTCGAGGTCTTGTAGAGGAACTTGTCTGATGTTTCTCTTCCATTGGAGAGTTTTTTGTGTCCGAGTTGGTAGGGAAGATACCTTGTTGAAGTGAAATAAGACGAGGTGATGATCCGACCAATGGACAGAGAGAATGTTGTCAATGGTTAGTATAGCTTCCTGAGCTATGATGGCATCCTGGGTTGCACCTAATGTGGGTGCTACCTTTGTAATGCTGGGAGAATTTGTTACTGAGTAATAGGTCATTCAGTGATTGGATTATTGTATTGCTTTTATCGATCCAGTGAAGGTTGAGGTCATCTAGGATGATGTTGTGAGAATGTGAGCGTGAGCAGAGTGCAATCGAATCTGTTAGGTGTTCGCCAAAGGATAGTGTGTTGCTCGGTGGGTGTTAGAGGAGGTGACAGTTCATTGTTGTGTTGTCTTTCACCCTTATGGTAGAGTCGAAATGTGTGAATGTATTGTAGGAGAAGGTATCTGTTTCACTCACGTTGATGTAGTTTTTATGGATAATGGCGATGCCGCCTCCATTGTGGTCCTTCTGGTCTTTCCTGATGATCGAGAATCCTGGTGGAACTAGCATGCCTTTGATCGGGTAGGAGGAATCATTTAGCCATGTTTCTGTAAGGAATGCGATATCAACATTTTGATTTAAGATTGTTTCTGCTTGCATGTCTTGTTGCCGATCTGCAATTTATGAGCATGCATTTGATCTCTCAGTGGTTAGTCAGATATTGTGGGGTTGAGGTCAGTGGCATATCGATGAGGTGCGTTGGTGTGGGGTTTCTTCCTAGTCACGTAATAACCTGGATTTTTGATGAGGGGTTGTTCCGCTTAAATGCCGGGCTGTAGGATTTGGCTAGCTCCGCCGCCTCACTCAGTGACATCATGAAGGGTTGTTCTTTTAGGCATTAGGGCTCTGTTGTTGAGGGGTGCTGTTGTCCAGCTGCCTGGTTGTGTCTTCGCTCTACTTATGAGTGTGTGCTGTTGCATGTTGGTGAGAGTGAGGGTGCTGGGTGGGAAATGAACCTATGTTTAGGTTTTTTGTGATGAGGTTGAGCCCTTGTAGTAGTCTTTCTAGTTGGTTCTCTATGCAACTTAGTCTCTCATTTAGTTTATGCATGAACATTGGGAGTGCGGGTGGTCGTTTCTTGTTGAACTGGGGAAGGCTGTCTCTAGTCTGTGTTCCCGAATTGGAAAGTCGCTTTATGTTGTGGGAGGTAGGGTTGATCGGAGTCCTTGAGTGCATGCCGATGTGAGCTGGAGTCAGGGAGTCAGTGCGGGAGCAGTTGGAGATGCCGCTTAGTTCTTTGTTAATAGCGGTGGGACTGGTGAGTGAGTCGTGTCGGTCCCTTTGGGATGATGTCCTAAATGCATTGGTGTGCGCAGAGGGTAGGCAGTGAGGTTTGGGGTCATGGGCAGCTTTGCCTACACCCTGAGAGGTCCGGGGGGGTTAGAAGGGAGTGAGGACTGTGAGGGGGAGTTGGTGAGGGAAAGTTGGAGGGTTGGGGAGTGGAATTGATCTGACCTAAGCTGGTGCTATGATATTAGCTAGTGGGTGGGTCCACGATATTTTGCGCTCTAGGTGTAGTCATGCGGATCAGTGACCTCCACGTTATATTGAGTTCTGTCCCAAGTGGGGAAGGGGTAAGGTGTATTGTTAGGGAGTAAGCTGAATTTGTGGTGTGAGTGTTTCGGTGAGGTGAGAGTGAGTGGTAGGGGAGAGAGTGGGGTTCATGGTGCTGCTCGTGAGTGTATTATTTTGTTTTGTGTTCTGTGAGGGAGAGTGGCTAGAGAGAGAATGCATTTGCGGCCTTGATATGTTATCATGGGGAATATGGATTAAAAAGTTCGTAGGTTGGCATCATAATTTACTTGTATCATGATGGTCCCGTTTTTGGAGATGGTCGTGGTGGCTTTGCCTTTAAACATGGGTGAGTTAGAGATTGTTTAATTTGCGTCCATGTGGAGTGTTAGTGGTTTCAGTAATGTGTAAGTAATGTGTAAGTATTGTGCTGGGGTTGCAGTCCATTTCGCAGGACAGGTGGTGAAGAAAATGAGGTCTGTTTTCTTAGCACATTTATAGGTGTTGTGGTAGAAGTCCTCGATGAGTACTTCAGGGTGTTGCTTAATCAGTTTATGTTTGAAGTTTTGGGTTGCTGTGGTAGAAAGGTTGGGGGGAAGGGTGATGGTGAAGGACCGTGATGATTCAAGAGGGAAGGAGGTGTAGGGGAGGTGCAGCGCAACACTGTTGTGTGGGAAGGCATCTTTGCTTGGTCGGGGGAGGTGCAGTGTGGTGGCGCTGAGTAGTAGGGCATCACAGCTAGTCCTTTACTCAGAGCCGAGGCAGCCACAAGTTCTATAGTCAGAGCCCAGGTAGAGGTCACTAGTATCATGTTTCTGTCTAAAATCGTCCTTATCTTCCCCAGGCTACGAAACATTCAGAATATGTAATTGCTTCCAAAACAGTTAAAAGCATGACTGCTCACCAAATATCAAGTTACTTGCTTTTAACCAATGGACACACTAGGGTAGGAATATGTTCTGTAGCTTACTACCTACAAGCTACTGGTTGGCACTGTGCACTGCTCTAAAATCAAATGTAACTACAAAGTCTACGGAAAGTGCTGCTAACACTAATATCCGAGTATTCCTACGTTGTTTTACGCTGTCCTCAGAACACTTATCATTTTTACATAAGAAAACGTTTTTGCTCAGATATTAGCAATATAACCTGGCAGCTCAGATACTGATACCTGGCACAACTGCTCCTTCTGAATCACAGCACACCAAACTCCCAATAACTGTTGGCCACCCTGTCAACTCCCTATTTGCCATTGTGGTTTACCTGATTGTGTTTCCAATGACAGAAAAGGGTGCCCCTGGTCTGCAGGCTGCAATTGCTTCATCTCGGCATCTTCTTGCAACCTCCACTAATTTCTGACCACTTTTATCCACATTGCCTACCAGGTATGTTTCCGAAGTGTCACCATGAAAGCCACCGTAAAACACCTGCAGAGAGATTTAAGTTACATTTAAACAACATATAATTAATTGGTTATTCGCATCTTCCAATTAGTATCAAAAGTCAGTTTATCTGCAGGTCATATTCTTTCTAATAGAACCTTCCAACGATCCTATTAACAAGAAAAGGTTCCAAATCCAGAAATGCTCCGCTCTTGTACTGCCTCTAGTGTATTTTTATATAACGTTTTATTTGTTATTTAATCTATGTATATAGTGTAGTTCTACAAACTATAACTATTACTTGACAACAAAACAGAATCAGCATTTGCTATGTGAAAAAAGGTACAGGTCAAATATATTAAACATAAACAAAGCAAACTGCTAGAGATAAATCTAAGATATGTTCAACAATAAAGGGCAAAGTGAGGCTATCCGTTCTGATACCTTTTCTTTGACTTACTGAAAATAACAAGTAAAGGCGATCCAATGCTTATGCTATCCAAGTCACTGATACAATGGTCTGGAGGATTCATTGTGGCCCTAAATAATTTTTTCTTGTACAGAAAATAAATTAATGTATAAAAGTTATTCAAAGATGCCCGACAGCTGACCTATATTTCTGGGGCACCAACTCACACAACACTTTTGCGATTTGAGGAAAGGACATCCACAACAACAAGAATATGTGGGAGACCTTTCAGTACTACCCAAACAAAATCAGTATGACAGACCCCTTATTATTCTTTTATTCTTTGTGCGATCTAATTCAGTTTTTCTTTCTTCTAAAACAATTACAACACAAACATAGGTCAACCAAGATCACAGTCTACACATTTTAAAAGTCATACCATGTTAAATAACATGTACAGAACATGATTACATATATTACATGATGATTAATTCTATTTGGAGATGTTTCAATCAGTACCAACTTCTGTCCATGATGCTGAAGCATCAAAATCCTTACTGTTAAGACTAAGGAATTTTCCTTCTGTATACACCTTCTCTATAATTGAATACAATGTGGTTGGGACATAGGTCAGATGAAATCCAGACATTTAGAGAAATGAGGGGCGGGTCTTTCATCATATAGATATCCTTGGGCCTAAATGTAGAAGGTAGGCTAGAAAAGTAGATGTCCACAGTTTCATTACAATATATTAAATCTGAAAGCTAATCTATCTCTTTGGGTATGGGGCCTCTACCACATCATATTACCACAGGGCAAGGAGCGGAGATAGTCAGCAGATGGTTTATTATTTTAGAGAGGGTTCTAAAGATTTGGTACCAGTAATCCAGAATCTGTTGACATGCACATGATAAGTGAAAATATCTGGAGAAGGTTGTGCTACATCCAGCCCAATTGCTCAAGGCCAACCGGGGTACAATATTTTTAGGCTGTACGGTTTTAGGTTTAAACGTATAATAACTGATAAAACCCCAATGAAAGAGAAATAGCCCTCACCAGTGAAAACATATAAACACCTGCATAACCACAAACTAAATGCCATTCAAAGAAAGGAAAAAGAGAGGGAAAGAGTCATTTTTGTTCTTCCTCAAGGGGCCAATACAATGTAACTTTGTTATACAAGCTAGCAGTACAAAAGTCTGGGCTAACATTCTGCTTGAGTTTTGTTGTTTAGGGATGCCACTAAAATATTGCTTCTTCTCCCTTTTGTTTTTTTCAGTTTTGTGGTCTTTTTTCTAAAGATGCAGGGTTTAGAAGCATGTTTTATGTCTTGTTTAATTATTTTATAAACTGTATAGAATCAGGAAATATCAAAAACATATTTGATATTTTGACAGCGTTGGACTCTTTCACTGATAGATGAAATGGCTGGCTTCATAAGACTCTTTCCTAATATGTATCATCACATTTACCCACAGAGAGTGGGTAAAAACCCTTAATACATCAGCCCCCAGTTTCTAGTGAGTCGTATTTATAGTAGGCGAATTGCCAACACCTCAGGCTTCAAATATTCAATGCAAGGTATAGTGACAAGTATATGTGAAAAGAGCGCTATCACCAAGCATCTGGGATAGTGGTTAAAACATGACACCAGACTTTTGGAAAACATGGAATGCAGTGTCACTTGGAATAGTCTGCAAAAAAGGTTCTTTCAAAGTTCAACAAAGATTGGAGTTATATTGTTAGTATTTGCAGTGATTCAGCTATGTATATGAAAAAGTTGTGTGATGGCCTGTTAAAATCGATACCTGAGCTGAAGTGCTTCCCTGTAAGAGATCCATGCCACTTGCTAGATGATATGCTGAAAACATCTTTACAATGAGGAATGCTATTGACTTTTTAGTCCATTCTGGTGCACAGTTTTCTCATGCACAGGAACTAAAATGCAAATATTTATCATTTCGTGCTTTGTGCGGCATCAAAGAAAGAGCCATCTCAACTGTGTCCCTTAGCTGATGGGTCTCAGTCCAAGGGGCTATGAATGCTATATGATCCATGTGGCACACGTTTACAGAATTGTTGCTGAGTGATGATGCCAAAGGCAAGAAATGTGAGGATCTTTGGTCACATATTGATAGTGATGTGAAAAAGGTACACTCTACTGCATTCTTAGATTTTTACAGGAAAACATAACTGCTGTAGTAGACATAATAGAAAAAACTAGAGTCTGAAAACACCCTTGTCTGCCAAGTGTTCAGCATTATTGGTGTAGATGTGAAACATCTTCTTGAGAGTAGGCTGGGCGACACATTTAGTGATTTTGGCACTGCAAAATGTCCCAGATTAGAGTACTTGCCACTTGGTAAGCAAAGCAATGGTGAAGAGCAATTCAGGAACTTTTAGTTTACAATGTATGAGAAATGGCTTCCAATGATGCATAGAAATGTCCCTTCGCCAACCATGACATTTGAAGTCAATGAAACCTCGCTGTGGTACTCTGTTCAAGATCTAGATCGCTTCTGTAAATGGGAATTTCCTCCGTAGTATCAAAAGTACTACTTCATTTTTGACCGCTTCAATAACTCTCAGGGCATAAGCACCCAGATCACCGCAAATGTTGCACAACAAGCCCTGAGAATCGCAATCTTCAAGTGGACCAGTATTGGCATGGAAAGCTATGTCAGTGGACAGAGTTAACAAATTGTGTACTGGCTGTTTTGGCGTTGCCCATCTCAAGTGCCAATGTTGAGAGAGCCTTTTCACAGAAGTTTACATGGGAAGAAAAGAGCGAGCGCACATGACCAAAAGCTCACTGAAGAAGTATTGCATGGTGTACTACAATAAGTTTAATTTGCAAAAATCTATTTGGACCTCATATACTCTATACTTACACTGCCTATGTACCATGCGCTAACAGTGCATAAAACAAGCAATAATAAAAGCAAGACGTTCCATAAACACCGGAATATCACTGTTTCTGTGTAACCACTGATTACCATTGCTTTTTTAAGGTATTGAAATCACTGGAAAAAAAACACCAGAATTTACCAAAAATAGAAACTGAAAACAGGAAAGCCTAAATATATTCAATGCAGAAATTTATTGTTTAAATCTTTTTATTGATTTTCAAGAACAGAGAACAACAGCAACCACCTACATACATAGGGCGGAGGAGAATAATAACTCTTCAGAAATGAGAATGGAGAAGAATAGAAGAGGGACAAATTATAAGTAAGAAATGGGGAAGGAGAGAGCTCAACAGCCAAACAGAAGGGTTGCCACATTTCAGTGAGTTACTCCTAGGTCTGTGCCTTGTATAACATGGTTAAACAAAATACTCCTCAGTATGGACCGCCTGAGTGAGGAAAGCATGCGTAGGAATACTGGACATGTAGGTTTGAAATACTCGCTCACTTGGAATTTGATGGTTGAGCCCCATGTTCTATCAAAACGCTGCAGCATGCACGTGGCTCCTGCTGTCAGTTTTTCCATACACACAAGTTTCCACATTTTGTACTCCAAGTCCAAGTGGGTCGGCACTGCCCTTGTGCCCCACTGGGATAAAAGAATTTGCTTGGCTGACCCCAAGGCCAAAGCAATAGCTCTTCCACGACAAGACCTTAGGGGGTAAGTCAGAATGTTAGGTAAGCCAACAATATGTATCTTGAGAATCTAGGCAGCTCCGTCTCATAGATGTTATCGATGTCCGATAGGACGGCTGACCAAAACTGCTGGATTTTTGGGCAGCCCCACAGTAAACGTGTTAAGGTGCCCTCCTGTCCACATTGTCTCCAGCACAGTGGGTCCCCGCCTATCCTCCACCGCAGACCCCTCACCGGAGTGTAATACCAATAATGGGCAACTTTGAGGAACATTTAATTACCGGCAAAGCTGCATGAGAATTCACCCTCAAATTCATTCTCCCACCTGCGCTGGGGATTTAGAGTGGTGTAAATGTGCAATGAGAAAAGTATATATGTCTGAAAGCAGGCATGTGACAAACCATTTTCCGAACTCTGTTAGTGGGTGGCTAGCATGGGGGCTTATGTGGGGCTGTGTGACCCAATGTTTCAGGGCAATGTATTGCCAGTAGGCATCAGTGGATAGGTCATACCCGGAATGGAGCTGTGTGAAGTCCATTACTCTCTCCTCATCGAAGAGGTCTCCTAGTCTCTTGAGGTTAGCTTCTTGCCACTTAACTCAACTGTCCCCATGTAATGCCGGAGGGAATTCCGTATGGCCTATAAAAGGGGTCAGAGGAGATGTCTGCGTGGAGAGGTGTCTCTTTTCCTGCACTTTATCCCAAGCCCCCACTGTTGCCCTAGTTATGGGGGAGAAATACACTCTGACAGGGCAGTATTTTTTTGGGTGCCAAGGCACTTTCCACACATGGATCCCGGCAACTGATCTATCGATGAAACACCAGTGCTTTTCGGATGCCGTTCTGTACCATTCTATCATGTAGCGAAGTTGGGCTGCCTGATACTACCTTTCTAGGTGTTGAGCACCCAACTCCCCATCCTTTTGTTTAAGATACATCTGGTTACAGGCCACGTAAGCTTTCTTTTCACCACATCCAAAATCATTTATAAGATGTTGTAGTTTGGACAACACCAAGGGAGGAGGTTGTAGAGGCAGCATCTACACGACATATAAAATCCAGGGAAGTAGGATCATTTTAACCGCCGCCAGTCTACCCAACCAGGACAATGTGTATGCTACCCAATTCGAGAGCTCCGATCTCGTCATGGTAAGTAGGCTGGCACAGTTTTCTTGAGCCATACGCTCAAGTGTGGAGAAGATGTGAAGGCCCAGATATGTCACCCCATCAGAGGCCCACTCAAAGGGAAACGTGCCTGACAGTCGTGACCGGTCTTCCCCAGGGATCGTCAGGCTAAGAGCCTGCGTTTTATGCACGTTGGCTTTAAAGCCTGACACCTTGTCAAACTCTGCCAGTTCCTATAAAAGGGGGGGCAGGGATGTGAATGGTTGCGTCAGACTCTAGCACATCCTCTGCGTGAAGTGATATTTAGTGTTCCCTGTCTCCTATGTGAATCCCAGAGATACCAGTGTGCTGGCGAATGCGCTATGCAAAAGGCTCCATATAGAGCGTACATAATAAAGGGGACAGGGGACACCCTTGTCAAGTTCCCTGGGAGACCCTAAATAGGCAGAACGAGGTTCCATTCGCCCAGACCTTGGCCTCCGGGGGTACACAGTTGCAGCTAACCCAGTGTTGAAAGCTCCCCCTAGCCCAAATCTAGCAAGTACTGCCTGCAAGTAGGGCCAGTGTACCCTGTCAAAGGCTTTTTCAGCGTCCACCAACAGGAGCAGGACTGGTACATGGTAGCGCTGTGATTTGTCGAGAATGTGGCAAAGTCTCTTAGTTCCATCACTACAACTCCTCTCAGGGATGAACCCTGACTCATCTGGGTCAATGAGGCCTGGCATATAAGGCACCAAGTGAGCAGCGAGCACACTGGTAAAAAACATTTACGTTGACGTTTAGTAGGGAGATAGGCCGGTACGAGGCACATCTCCTCGGATCCTTGCCCAGCTTCGGGAGAACTAAGATCGTGGCCATCTGCATGGACGGCATAAGGCACCCGGTTTCGCTGAACGGGTTGTAAAGGCGGGCAAGGAGGGGGGTGTGGGCAAGCGCAAACATTTTTATAAAATTCAGAGGTGAAGCCTTCATTCCCGGGGGCTTTGCCAATAGGAAGTTTCCAAATTGCACGGAGTACCTCCTCGGGACTAACATCAACGTCCATTTTGGCCGCTTCTAAGTCTGGGAGTAGATTCACAGGGGCTCCTGTGACATAGTTCATGGCCGCCGCCTCGTCCATTGTTTCCGCAGTGTAATGAGAGGAGTAGAACCGCTCCAATTTGCACGCTATAAGGTCATCCAACCGCAATCCCCCACTTCCAGACCCTCAACTTCCACAACCCGATGTTGGTCCACCTGACCTCGCAGTTTGTGTGCTAGCAACCTACCTGCCTTATTTCCTCCTTCATAATACTTCTGCCTGGTGTGCAGGAGAGTAAATTCCGCTCGGTCAATGTCCAGTGCCTTCATTTGTTTCCGCGCCACAGTAAGATGATGCCTGGCCTGAGTAGAACCTGTGCGTTGGTGAACCCCCTGTAAATCTTTAATCATACCCTCTAGTTGTTCCCACTTGGCCTTCGTTTCTTTGTTTAGTCTAGCAGGGATAGCAAGGATCTGTCCCCGGAGGACTGCCTTTAGTGTATCTCACTGTAGTGTGACTGGTGTGGAGCCATCGTCATTTACGTCCAGAAAATCATAAATGGATTTCCAAATCTCCTTAACATTAGGGACGTATGTGAGTAATCTGTGGTTCAATCGTAACCCCCTTTGAGGAGCTGGGCCCCGTGGTAATCTCAATGAGAGCGTGGGAGGGGAGTGGTCCGACAACGCCACCACTCCTATCTCTGCCTCTACCGTAACCTGCGACAAGTCAGAAAGAGGTCTAAATTGGCACAGGTATGGTGTACTGCTGAGAAAAAGGTGTACTCTCTAGCAGAGGGTTTACGCAAGTGTCATTTCTCCACCAATCTGACTTCTGCCAATCAGTTCTGCATGGATTCCGAGAACGCCCCGGCCCTCCACACTCTTGATGCTGATCTATCCATCCGAGAGTCATGTACTATGTTATAGACTCCTCCTATTGCTAATTCCTCATCCTTGGAAGCCAAGACCTTGGCCAGAGTATTTCTAAGGAAGGCTTCCTGTGAATTGGTGGGTGCATATATTTAAGCCATAGTGTGGGTGTGATTCCCAACCTCACCCAGCAGAGATAGCAGCCGGCCCGGGACTTCAGAGTGAGTTGAAAAAACTTTTGCCTGAAAATGTGTTGCAAACAAAAGGGCCACCCCACCAGTTTTCCCGGGATGGAGGAAAAATATTGACGATCGAACCACCTTGACCTGAAGCGGATCCAGTCTATGTGCAACAGATTCTTGCAATAGGCACACATCACATTTAGTTTCCCTGAGAAATGTAAGCAATGTCATCCGCTTCGCCGGGGCGTTAAGGTCTCTAACATTGAGGCTCAATATCTTAAGAAGGTGTTCATGCATATCTGTAGTATGTGTAGCTAGCCTGTGCGCAGATCACCAAACCCCCAGAGTAGTGAGCCTGGGAGTGTAGCTGAAAGGGCACCTTGATGAGAGAAGAAAGGGGCTGTCAAGCAGATAAAGAAAAAGAAACCTACCAAAACCGAATTATAAGTACAATCCCCAGAGGGTGCAGTTGAGAAAGTATTAGGGGCCTCTCGCAGTCACCCACTAGGAGGGAGCCCACCAAACTCCAGCTCTCCCAATGAACACCCCGATCCCACAGAGGTGCAAGGCAGTGAGAAGTGAGGACAAACCTGGGGCGGTGAGAGCACTCCCACAGAGCTGCTTCTTCCATTGCAAACAGTGGGTGGCCATTAGGACAGCATTGTATCATACCCCCCTAAGTATACAGCAAGAGTCCATCTGGTAGGCGGGACGGGGAGAGAGTGGGGGACCCAGTCAAATAGAACAATAAAAAATAAACCAATTTTATAACAATGATCCCCTAGCTGGGAAAAGGGCGTCACTAGGTAAGGTGGGTCTGTCAGCCTGGCTTCCAGCCGTCTCCATGTTTCTGGCCCAAGATAAAGGTGGAGGCCCCGCCAGGCCAGATGGAGACTCCCTCCTTACCCGGTGAAGTAATGCAAGAGTCGCCAAACAAGCCCCCTCATGGGTCTACGAGTCTCCAGCTTCCGACACTTCCTCACGTTGATGGAGCTGGTGCGGGAGCGCCTCCCTTTCCTTGTTACTTTTGGAGCCGGATGGCTTCGTCACCGTCGCCGGCGTCGTGATCTGCTCCCAGCCCGAGCTGCCTGTCTCCTTTGCGTGCCGTTTGGGCTCGCCATCTGAGGACATGTCGGAGCCCAGGACAGACCTCACCTCTTCCAGCGTGCACACCACATGTGTTTCTTGGTTCCATATGAAGGTCAGCTGAAAAGGGTGGCCCCACTTAGAGCGAATACCTTTCGCCCTCAAAAAGGTTGTGGCCGGCCGCAAAGCCCTGCGACTTTGGAGGGTAAACGGAGGGAGGTTCTCGAAGATTCCAACCTGCATCCCTTTGAAAGATATAACAGACATGTCTCGTGTCGCTGCCATGATCTTCTCCTTTTGTGTGTAGGAGTAGATGCCCTGTGGCCGTCCCGGCCCTGCGGCTGGGCATCCAACCCTGTAGGTGCCATCTAGAGGGATGTCTTTATCTCGTAACTCAGGTGCCACCTGCTTGATGAGCCGCACCACTAGATCCTCCAGTCTCCCCGCATACGCCTGAAGTGGAACTTCCTTGATGCAAATGTTTGAGAGTCTGGACCTGTTTTCCAGTTCCTCCATACAGTAGCACTGCTCCTCGTTCCTGTCCCTCAGCTCCAGCAGCTCACTTGCGTGGTATTGGTGTTCTTCCTTTCTACCGTCCCCGTTCTTTCCAGGGCATCTACCCTGTCCCCCAGCTCAGATAAATCAGTTTTGAGGGTTGTAATGTCTGTGGCTACTTCCTGCGGCAGGGCTGTGAAATCATCCCGCAGGGTACCAAACAGCTGCTCCAAAAAATTGCAAGTGTCCAGTTCCTCTGCGCTGGCTGCGTCCGCAGCTGGGGTCACATCACTGGCAGAAGTTCTTGGCAGAGTCAGAGCGCACTTCATTTTTCTTGGGGCTAGATATGCCTAGAAGATCATTGATGGAGGCGTCCTTCTCCGCAGGGCATTGAGGCCATTTTGGGGGGTCTGAAGAGAACAGGAGCTATTGTTAGCACCTTTCTTAGCCACTCCCTGCATGTAAATGAACCAAGGGCAACTGGCGTTGAAGGCCCGTAGGGGGAAATGCTAGTCCTGTGCGCTTCAGGCCTCTGTGAGGACCCCCACCTCAACACACACCATGCAGCAGGTGCTCAGGGCCTTTAAGTTGATCCCTTCACCAGATCACCCCCTTCACCAGCTCAGGGTGGCGAGCACTGCTCCCATTTAAGCCAGGCCTCTGGGACGGCCTCTATAACTCACCGCCTCAGCCTGGACCACCACACACCAGAGCAGGCCTTTTCTCACCTGTGCGAGCCACCTGCTTCTGCCCACCGATTTGCCTCCAGCAGTCCAGCTCTCACAAGCGGGTGCAGGGGGCCCAGTCGGCACGAACAAACACCCCCTTCCTTTGTCTGATTCACCCCCGAGACCCTGGCGGGGGGCTTAACGTCCCATCAGTCTCCCTCACCGCCTTGGAAAACTGACCTCACTGCTCCGGTGTGGGCCAAGCATCCAGGATAACCTCCCCGTCAAATCGCTGTGGCCAACAGTTCACTGGTGCTCCCAGCCTCCACCACACGCCGGGATAAGACTCGGCTCTCCCGATGCCCTGGAGGGGCTGACCACCTTCGCTTCCATCCACCTGCGGCACCAGGAGTTCTGTGCTCCACCCACAGTATCTCACTGTGTCAGTGGTCAACTCCCGATTCAGCCTCTCTGCAATTCCAGCCGCCACCTCCCCCCTCAGGCTAAGGTGATGCTCACGACAGCCTCCTGTCACAGCAATTGTACCCCCAGTAGGCACCCCCACCACCCAGCCCCAGCTAGCCATCTTGGCCACTCCCCTATGCGGAAATTTAAAGTGAATTAATCTACGTCAACTATAAATGTTCCCATTATGGGGTCAGCAATAGTGCCATTTAGAGCTAGAGGTTTCCACCACTAGGTTTACACTTCACCGATTCCTAGTCGCTGTTTCTGTCATCTTTCAAGACTCACCTATGGCACTTTAAAATCTGGTGATTAGGCCTTAAGGATTAGCAGTTGCTAGTACCTGAGTTAAGGCTAGTAGAGAGCTGGGGGTACAATCATAAATTCAGGAAAGAACTCTCCCAATGTACATCTTTTTCATCTGGTGACCGGTATCAGTATCTTCATTACTACCAGGTCTATAATTCTCTTTAAGGACTAGATCTGCATTTTATGAACTTTTACACCCAGGTATCTAACCGGATGCTCACACCAATCTGAGGTAACTCAAAGTTGGGTTCGGTAGGGTTCAGGGTGATGGGAATCTCCTGGGATTTACACAATTTAATCATCAACCCAGAGAATTGGCCAAATCGTAAAAATTCCCTTAATATCAAACGAAGATTGCCACAAGGATTTGTAACACAGCATGTGATATCATCTGCACACCAGGATAATAGATAACTTTTCCCAGCTGTCCAAGGCTATCTGTGGGAGTGCTGCTCCTTTAGTATAGTAATCAGAGGCTCAGTTGCAAACCCAAAAAGGACCTGGGACAGAGGACATCCCTGTCTCGTACTTCTCTCGATCTGAATGGGGAAAAATTATCATTTATCCTTATCCGGTTACTGGGTGCATTATATAATAATGAAATCCAACCTACAAGGCCCTAGTCCATGCCCATTCATCAAGTACTGCTAACACATATGACCTTAATAAGAAATTGTATGTTTTGTGAGTATCTGATAGAAGTGCAACAATAGGCAGGGCTGGGTCGATCTGGTGAGTGAGAGAGAAGAATGTACTCAAGTTATCAGATGTTGAGCTACCCAGAATAAAGCCTGCTTGCTCAGATAAAACCAGTCCCCTCATATAAGGCTGCAGCCTCTTCGCTATAACTTTTGGCAGAATCTTGGTATCTATTTTTATAAGAGAGCATTCTGTAAGACGCGCACTTTTCTGCTGACTTACAAGGCTTATGAAGAACGGTAATAGCTGACCCTCGTAGGGTGGGGGTACAATACCCCGCTCCTTTGCTCCCTCAAATAGAGCTGACAGCCAGGGAGAAACATTTTCAGCATATTCGTAGTAGAATTCAGTGGCCACACCATCCATGTTGGGTGCTTTCCCTTCAGATAGAGTGTTGTAAGGTTTCCAGTCATGCAAGGGTGGTGTCCAACAAGTAATCAAGTAACACACCAAAGCGCTCATCCTTCTGTTGATTAACATAGCTGGTAGTGAACATGGCTCTGTCTGGAAGCACCAAGGCTCCTCACAGCCAGGCTCCCCTGAGCCAATCACAACGGTGCAACGCAGCGTTGTGATTGGTCTGAGTGCCATTTTTTGGCGCTCAGCGAGGGACTGGGCATGTTCTCCACCTAGGCAGTAATGCAGTCTGGGTGGAGAACATGCCTGACTGTTTGGCCGGCCTGAGACGGTTGGCTAAACAGTCATGCACACTGATAACAGTGCATACCAATCCCCATGGGTGCTGTTATCCCTGTGGCCCCGCCTCTAAGACACAAAATAAAAAAATAATAAACCACGGTTTATTATCGTTTCATTTTTCTTTTCTTTTTGGCTGCTGGAGCCGTAGCGGAGGAGCCACAACCGATGATAGCTATATAAGATTGTAAATCTAGCAGCACATACCAGTCAAAGTTTTGAGATTGGTTTCACTTTTTTGGTGAACACACTGAGGCCAATGAGTAAACAAACATACACGTAATTCTGTGTGAGAAAGTGGAAGTCAAGACTGCCGAAATTGTTTATGTGACTCAGAGTCACAGCTTTTCTATTACACAGTTTAAGAATATGTTCTTTCAGTACAATAAAATGCATAAAAATCTGGAGCAGCAAGGGTGATTCTAAGCAAAATATTCAGTACAGTAATGGTTTCTATTGACAGTGGTATTGATATAGAATTGATTGTTTTCAATTCATCCCACATTGGTAAGAAAGATTGTCGCATCCTGTGATCAGTTTTGGCCTCCTCCATAGAAAAACACACTGGCAAAGTTGTGAAGGGCTACAAAATCAGTGAAAGGATGGGACTATAAAACATGGAAAACAAGTAAAGAGGATTAAAAGGTTTAGTCTTCAAAATTAAACCAGAAAGAGATATCAAGTATACATAAATACGTGTATCAGAACAACAAAAAGGGATTAAAGCTTAGTTATAGTTAGAAAAACTTTTTTTCTATACAAACCAAGCTTAAACTACACAAACTTTAAAAATTCTACAATTATAGTTATAACTTTTGTTTACAATTTATCCACAACCATCAATTATAAGTAGTGCACCATGTTACACACTTGCTAACCAGATAACACTAACTATAACTTGCCACTCTACTATGCACTGTTTTCTCACAAATAATAATACTCCCCTATACAACACTACACTCTAGGAGATTCTCCGCCACTCTACTGCACGACACTACACTCCACAACACTGAACTGTGCAACACTTTACTCCACTGAACTCCACTTTGTGCCACTACACTCTTTTGAACCATGGGGTTGGGCTTCATTCATGTTTTCTGAAAAGGATGTATCCCCACCAGGTTTTAGATTTCATTTTAATTTCTGAAACATTGTATAACTAGCTATTTATTTAATGAGGTAACGCTCAGACAATTAAATCATAGGTCATACAATCGGTATTTTATTTCAAAGAAGTAACACGTATTATATAGCACCATAGCCTGCTTCAGAGAGTTTAAGTTCTTAAAGCTATGATAACATTCTACTCATTGAGGGTAGAATGGTATCTATTAAACAAGAGAAATACAATGAATAATATTGGAAAGTGGAAGCAGAAGGCCTATAACAGCCATTATTGGCTCTGATCCACTCCATTGTCTTCAGTGGAACTCCTAAAAGTTAAAGTAATCTTGACAAGCTTAGTGGAAAAAAGTTCACTATCAAAACGGTTGTTGTTACGACATCCAAACATAAGAAAACAATTCTGTAACTGACAGACTCAATTTCCCAAAAAGGCGGTATAATTCTGTAGCAATCACAATATTTTGACCTATGCTCACAAAAGAACTATCTCTTTTCATGGTGATATAGATTGGAGGAGAAAAAGGAAAAACGTTTTTTAGTGCATGTAGTTATTTCATAAAGCCTCATGTTTGCATTAAATCAACATTACAGTAGGCAAAAAAGATGGCAGCTGGCTAGCTCATCTCTAGCTGCTTAATGAGCCGCTCCTGCAGGAACCAGTTTGACATGTGTATATGCAGAGGATGGAGGAAGCAGGCTTATAGGCTATGAGCCTTATCCAGATGGTGTTTGGTCATCATACCTTACTATCACGAATGCAGTCAGTAGTTGTTATCAATGAGTGCCGGTCAGAGGTCTCCACAAAAGAGCCATAGGATTCTTGCTCTGTACAACAGCACGGAAAGCCAGCAAACAACCCAAATCAGTGAGTGCCACCAAAACTGCCCAGGATGGAGACGGAGATACAGGAACGGCTGGAGGGTGAGCAAGCAGTCTGAATAATGACAATGCCCTTCAGGCTAGGGACGGGGCCTGTGGTGGCAGGGCTGGTGGAGTAAGTGGCTCAAACTAGGTAACCTGCATTACAGCCACCCTGGGCTGGTAAGCCGCAGAACAAATCCTGGGTTACTGCGTGCTCTGAGTGGAGGAGCTGGGGACTGCACCAATGATCTGATCACAATTATCTTTTAACTCTGGAGCAATCTGTTGGTTGATGCGGGTAGCGCAAGTCTACTGCTATGTTATCTTCGGTAAGCAGATGCCTGAGACTACCTTACTAGTGTTTCCTTCCTTCTCTCATACCAACAAAGGATCTCACTGCATGGATTTCACTGCAGCTGCTGCAGATGAGGATTGCCATATCACTTTAACAGCAAAATTCCATAAATATACGTTAATAAGCAACATATGCATTAAAAATTCATTTATACTACTTGTTTATATGTATCAGTGTTATTTTGTATATCGTTTTTCTTCATTTCACATTAAAGAACGCTTTTATGGTGCTCCTACTTCACTTCTCTCTGTTTCATGTGTCTAACCTGTGCAAAGTGCACTTTCAGCTTTTCATGTTTTCAGTTTGCAAATGTGTTGTGTATTATTATTTTTATAATAGTGCTGCATCAGGTGGAATGTAGGGTAATATCTTCTTTATTGTTCTGACGGTGAACAATGTAGAAGTGGTAACAGCATTAACTTGGTCAGTGTAGGTCAGATTGTCAGTGATTAAAACACCCAAGTACTGGGTTTTCCTGACTGGTGTAGGGAGTGAGCCCAGTTCTTGTGGCTACCGCGTAGGGGTTCAGAAGGAAGGCTGGGCACTGAAAAGCAGAACTTCATGCTTTCCAGAGTTTAGTTTCAGGCAGTTCTTATTCATCCATACGCTGGCTGCCTGCATACAGTCACAGAATCTGGCCCCTATGCCATAGTCTTCGCTGGCCAGGAAGATGACAATTTGTGTGTCGTCTGCGTAGGAGGTAAGGGAAAGCCGAAGGATTTTATAGAGATCAGCTAGGGAGGTGACAAACATTGAAAAGGGTAGTCCTGAGCGAGGACCTCTGAAGGACCCCGCAAGGTAGAGAGAAAGGCTGTGAAACAAATTCGCCCAGTGGAACAGACTGCTCTCGGCCAAGAAGGAAGGAGTTTAACAGATCCCAAGCTGATCCTATGATCCCAATGTTAGCTAGGCGATCGATCATCCACCCATGACTGACAGTATCAAAAGCTGCTGATAGATCAAGCAGGATAAGGGCCGCTCTTCCTCCCTGGTCGAGAGACAGCCTGATCTCCTCTGTGGCTTTAATCAATGCTGTCTCCATAACGGAAACCAAATTGAGTTGAGTCCAGGAGATTGTTGATTTGGAAGTGATCGACTAGTTGTTTGTTCATAATAATTTCTGTGATCTTTGATGACAAAGGTAAACAGGAGATGGGGTGGTAATTATTGGGATCCATGGGATTGAGGGAATTTTTTTATTGGAGGAAACACAGAAGTTTTCTTCCAACATGAAGGAAAGTAACCAGTCTTGAACATTAATTGAAACATGTCCATTAACTTAACAGCAATGGCAGTGACAGGCAGGCTTTATTGCCCAAGATCCCAAATTAAATGCGTTGGCAAACAGAATTACACAAAATACCTAATATTAATAAGCGCAGCTCCAGTGGGCCACCTTTTTTCTGCTTAACAATGGATTGACAAATCCTTCTGTTGGGGGGAGGGAGTTTTTTTTCATAGTTCCTAGTTAAGTAGGGTTTGCTTCATAGACGCAGTTACTGACGTACAGATATGCTCTTCTTAATTACTCATGCTGTCATACATGATGCTGATCTGTACCTTGTAACTATAACATATATATGCCCACCATGCAATAATGTACAATGCTGCAAAAACATGTGCGTTCTGTATGAAACATATGCATTATATGTTCTCACTTTGCTCTGTAAAACCCAATAAAATGTGTTATAAAAGAAAAAAAAACTTTGCAGCAATGGTTTCAGTCGCTACCTTGGCTACCCTAGGGGGGCAAGGATCCTGCTGAGATCCGGATTTGATCAGTCTTGCAACCTCCTCTTTAGAAGGTGAACTGAACTCTCTTTCCCCTTCAGCAGTGGAATCTGAATTGGACATATCGCTGGATGAGGTGGGAGACAGGGTTGAAAACTTATTGTGGACCAGTTCAACTTTAGGAAAGAAAAAAATTGCAAGAATGCTACAGAAGGCTTGACTAGTGTTAGTAAGTTTTTTGGTTATGTCTGTTGTAAACTTAATGACAGTTTGAAACAATTCTTTGATGGAGTTTTTGGCAGCATCTATTTTCTGGTGACATGGGAAGCTTTTTCCTTTTCAATCATGGCCTTATACTCAAACAGACATTTCTTGTATTTGGCCTTCTCTCCTTCATTATAGTCTATTCTCCATCTTTCTCCTGTCTCCTGCAGGTTTGTCTCCTAAGGTCCTCTGAGAACCAGGGAGCAGAGATACTGCTTCTCTTAATCTCTGACATTTTAACAGGTGCTAAAGAGCTGGCAGCTGTATGCAACCAGTATGTATATTGTAAGACAGCTGCATCTAGGTCCTCAGAGTGTTCAGGTAGCAAATCCTCTAGCATTTTAGCAACTAGGTCCAGTTGAATTTTGTTTCAAGTCCATATGGATGTCATGGTCGGGAAGGCTTTCGGTGCCTGATCTAACTTTCTGTAGTTTATATCGAAAAGAACTGCACTGTGATCTGTCCACGCTAAGGAAAGAGTGCTTATATTACCCATGGATGGATTGTTGGTAAAGATACCACCTTAGGTATGTCCCGCCCGGTGTGTGGGGCCCTTCCACCACTTGTGTGAGGCCACGACCAGACATCGTCTGTAGAAGTGCAGTTGTATTGTTATCCAGGTGAGCCTCTAAAGGAAAACTAAATTCCCCAAGAACCGTGTAGTCGTTAGATAGAATGTTAGCCTCAAGAAGACTGCTGATCTCCTGAGAGAAAATTGGTCTAGGACCGGGCGGGCGATCCCTTTGAATGTCTAGGATTTTGTGGTTTCAAAACTAAAAGAAACTGCTTCACAGTGGAGTGACAGTACAGAGTTGCAGGAAACTGCTATATCGGTTCTGTAAATACCAGCTAAGCTGCCTCCACGCTTGATCGTGTATATAAATAGCAAACCCTTTGGGAATAGCTGCCAAAATATCAGGATTAGACGAAGGGTCAGCCCATGTTTCAGTAATGAAAGCCAAGGCGGGTTTATAGGTCTCTATAAAGAGTAGGAATTCTGTACTATGCTTCACCAGTGATCTTGCGTTAATGAGTGGACAGGGCAGCTTGTTTCTCGACTTAATATCTCCATTCTGAAAACTGGAGGAATTCTTAGTTACTTTGCTTGGTTCAAAAGTTAGCGTTTAACTCGGCAGAGCACGGGTGTGCATCACATTCTTGGCAGAAGAAGTTTGACTTTGCTGCATAGCAAAGAAAATCTAGCTGGGGAACCACATGCTCTTACCTGATGAGTCTAACGCCAGCAGCGCATCACACGTGTAGGATACCTTTGGCTGCATTTCTGCCCAGAACTGCACTCAGCGCGATCCGGGTCTGCACAGGTGCAGACACGCCTGCCTTTGGTGCACCAGTGGTGAGCTCATTGAGCGTGTCCACTGTGCAGACGTGCTGTGATGCCCTGTAAATAGCCCGCCATGCAGGGGGGTGCGGCGAGAAGCGTGGCTTGTGCTCTCTGCAGTGCATCAAAGCAGAAAACGGGTGGACAACAGAAAATAAGTAACCACGGTCCAGCAACCTCCGAATCCTGCCACAGCCTACCCTGAGAGCAGGAAACTATTGGTAAATGAAAATAAAATTAAAATAAACATGTGAAAGTAAAAAGCATAAAACATTTATAATGGGGATTTAACCTATCAAATATGGCACCCAAGTGGAAAAGGGAACCAGCAGCTTCCAAAATATGGCAGCCTAAACTGCCTACAAGGAAAACAATCAGTGGTGGGTCCTCCGAATGTAGCAAAGCTAAATTAAAACAGCCATACAGTCATTACAAGCTGGTAAGCTGTTGTTTCTAAAGGAGTTCTATTAGTTTTATATACATTTTTTCCATCCTATCGGAACCTGTATTGACTTTGTTTAAGGGAACCCAAGCTGGTTGGGATCCTCCACAATCCTGGACAGCTACAAACATAACAGTCTTTCATAAGAAAAATAAAGTTGCCTCAAACCTTGGGTCGTTTTGCTCAGTATCAATAATAAACAGGTACACTAAAATGTATTCAAAGATACTGGGCACATTTTTGAGGAGCATCATTGCGAAAGATAGTCTCCAACCTGCAGCATGACTTTGTACCTGACAGAGGCACCTCTGATAATATTAACAGGGCCACAGCTCTATTCGATTTAGTAGCTGGCCATTGTCTGCCGCTGGCATTAATCCTACACAACACAATAAAAGCTTTTGATTGGGCTGCCCCTGTTATTTTTGGGAGGTCCTGAAGCACATAGGCTTTGGGGCAACTTTCATGAGAGCTGTTCAGTCTCTTTATAAAAATCCTTCAAAGATTATTATGAAATATTTACGGAATTCAAAGAAGACGACATAGCTCGCCAAAATCAGAACTGGGGTAGAACACTTCATTTGAGATGACAAGATGACATTAAGAAGACTATTAGGTTGGGTGGCTTGTTTCTACATTTAGCCAATCTTAAAATTCAAAACCATCATTTTTAAAAAATGTTTATGACACTCCTGCTAAGCTATTAAGATGGGGTCCCAGGGCCAACTCTCAATGTCCTCGCTGTAAAAAAACGAAACAACAGCAAGTATGTGTGTGCACCCCCCACCTGCACACATCCAACACTTCACAGGACATGACAGCACTTGCCGCACATATACACAGTGGAGTACTTGCCACGGTGGTTAATGGGGTTGATCAATCGAGTGAATGGCATTACAAGTGGGGGAAGAGAATATATAGACGCTATGTAGGGACAGGGAGATTGGCACTGCTGTAGAGACTCGCACACTGCTTGGAGGTGAAGAGACAGCCACACCCATTTCTGCTTCTACTGAAATACGAGTGACCATGCCTATACCAAGGTGAATTTTGGGTAGCTGGGACCCATCTTGGTTGATCTAGAGGGGCAATGGAAGCAACCATCTGTGACCATCCATCCTGTCCTGCACATATGTGTTGATGGCTGTCGCTGATGGCTCCCTACGCTTCTACGCACTTCCAAACCAGGACATGGTGGGGTTAATGTAAGGTGAACAGATGTTAAAATCAGCCTGTCTCGCTGTTGAACACTACACTACACTTTTTAAAAATAGTAATATCGCCACACAATCTCTCCCTTGCCCCCCACATCTCCCAAAAGTTCTGAATCCCTGCGAAATGGACTTCTCTATTCTGCAGTCTTGTTAAATCTTGCACTGCACAGGCAGCTTCCTGGAGATTCCCAAATCAGGCTGTTTCCCAACTCATGCCTGTTTTTGAGGCATCAACCACCCAACAACTTGCAACTACGAACCAATGCATTACTGTTGTTTTCGGTCTTTCAACCTTTGTAGTCACCACTGATCTTGTAGTCTCCAATTCTTCTTACATTTTAACAGTTATGTTCCCCTTTAAGACAGTCCAGGTGATGGATAAGCTAATCATGATTTCTGTGCTTTCAACTTGGCCCACTCCATATCTGTTAAGAGGTCACCATGCCCTTTGAGGTCTGACTTTACCTATGCTGCTCCACTCCAGCTATATGGGGGCTCTATGGAAAATCTGGACCCTCATTCAATTGCTCATGTTGTGCATGTTTTGTAGTGTCTTTATGACTGACAATACATTGCCTATATCATGAATACAACTGGACAGCTGTGTTCATATAATGCAACCTTGGTCAGCCTTTAACCGCCTGAACTATTTTGTTATTATCAAATCCTGAGCTGTGATGGACGCACATACATCCCTGCAACAAACTGCAGTGGGAGAAGTAGGAAAGAATTCAGGAGGAGGATGTGGGTCTTTATATGAAGAAATCGTTTTGGGGCATAAGGAAGGGAGAGATTGACATTCACCTAGATCGAATAAAGGAAAAGAAACAGACTTTGATTAGATCCACAAAGTAAAAATGAAATGCTGCAACATCTATGAAGCAAGGAAGTGGGGACCCTACTACCGTAGCTCCTGCACAGGTATGTAATTAAGAGCGAAGGTGGGATTCAATGTCCAATTGTTCCCTAGAAGAAGAGAGGCCTGCAGAGTACACGTTATAAGACTATTTCTCCATAATATATTATCACTCATTAATTGCTGCATATTGTCCTGAAGAAAATTCAGTTTACAAGAGGAGGTAGGATGAATCACCTAGGATAGGTTTCATATCCCTCTCAGCCCTCATACTGTGTGCCTCAAATGTCTCCAGTGGCCTATCTGCCCTGAAAAAAGCTCCTCACATTCTGGGACTGTTCTTCTTCATTGAGTTCAGCAGCGGTCACATATCAAGGACACATTCTCATCTCCTTCAATCCTCTGGAGTAGCAGAATCTTTTTGAAATATCTAACTACCTCCTGGAGATTGTTAATTATCTCAAAGGGCTTAAGGGGGTGCAGCAGGTGAGCCTATACTGATTCAATGTGGGGTCCCAAGCATATTGTCCATCTCCTGAACCTTTACTCATTTCCTGGGTACTCAAACACATTCCCTATTGATGGTGTCTGTAACATCCTCATGTCACAGCTAGAGACAGGCAGCCTTGATGCATCACAGGGCATTCAGGCTTGGGCAAGGACATTTTTCTATACCTGGTCAAGGTGTGAAAGCTGTACCTGCTGCTGGACCGGTATCATGCTCTGGTGGTTGTGGTCCAACTCCAACCTGAACATATCAAGCAGATAGAGCAGCAAACAGTGAGCAAGTTGAGCACCGTAAGGGGCAGTTAAGAAGTACTCAGAGATGATTGTGAGGAGACTGGATGCGGGGAAGAAGGGTGTGAGCTTGAGGATTGTCAGAGTGAGGAGTGTGAGTGAGAAGAGTGAGTTTGAGAAAAAAAGTTTAGGGTGAGAAGAATTCTGAGTGAGTTTAAGAGTGGGAGTGAGAACATGTGAGAAATGCATGACAGAGTGAGCAAGAATGTGTCTGTCAGAGTGTCAAGAGATAAATACAGAACTAAAACTTACTCAAATCTGTCAAGCTTTCAGAGAAGTAGTTTTTGACACACTCATGTTCAGCACACTGGTGTTTGACAAGCCATGTTAAGACCAGGAGCTTCTGTTTGTTAGAATCACTCCTACATCTCCTTGCTCAGGAGCGACCTGAGGATCCTTGTGAGCAGCGGGAGGCATCGAGTGTGAAAAGCGGCAACAGACCAAGCTTCTTCATCATAGGTTCATGAACACCATTATTCTATGGTGGAAGGCAGAGCTTAACCATATAAAGTGCCCAATACAAAATGGTGGATTCACCATTGGGAACCACATGAAATTCCCAATCCTAAACGTGGCACAGTCTATTCCCCCGAGATCAGTTCCTGTTTTTGCCAAATAAAGGCAGCAATTGGATAGGATGGATGCATAACAAAATATTTTGTTTCCTATTTTTGTCTCTGATTTTTCCCAGCAGATTTTGAAACATTCCTTGTGAATGTTCCCTTTTCTCCTGTCTAGTATGGTTTTTCCTACATTTTTGGCTTGTTTATCCCTTCTGATGTCAGGGGGGAGTTTGGTGTCTTCCTGATTATCACCAACACAATCTACATCAGCAATCAAAATCTACACACATTGCCAAAGGATATTTTTCAGCAGTTGTGCTTTTTTCCTCCTAGCTGTTACCCTATAGAAGAGACACCTGCCACCTTTCAGATACATTATTCTGTGCAGAGTGGCTCCATGGCTACAGGGATGAGGGGTGACTTTGCTACGGGTAGGCAGTACGGAGCTTCTTACCTGGGCAGCTGTGTTGAGGCGGACGCCCCCCCTTTCATTGCCGCTGCTACTGGCGCTGCAGCGCTCGACGTAGGGAGTGCAGGATTACGCCTCCCAGGAATCCCGGCAGCGCTACCGGCCCCACCCATTGACACTTCCGCCCCAGGAGGCGATAAAACCAAACAGCTCCCTCGGTGGAGCGGGTGACTTTGCTACGGGTAGGCAGTACGGAGCTTCTTACCTGGGCAGCTGTGTTGAGGCGGACGCCCCCCCTTTCATTGCCGCTGCTACTGGCGCTGCAGCGCTCGACGTAGGGAGTGTAGGACTACGCCTCTCAGGAATCCCGGCAGCGCTACCGGCCCCACCCATTGACACTTCCGCCCCAGGAGGCGATAAAACCAAACGGCTCCCTCCGTGGAGCGGGTGACTTTGCTACGGGTAGGCAGTACGGAGCTTCTTACCTGGGCAGCTGTGTTGAGGCGGACGCCCCCCCTTTCATTGCCGCTGCAGCGCTCGACGTAGGGAGTGCAGGACTACGCCTCCCAGGAATCCCGGCAGCGCTACCGGCCCCACCCATTGACACTTCCGCCCCAGGAGGCGCTAAAACCAAACGGCTCCCTCCGCATCGCGGGACGCGCGCGGGCGGCGCCGGGCTAAGCCCGGGCAAAGGGCGGGCCGTCTGTGGCCGTCCGGGGCTGGCCGAGGCTGGGCTGGGCTACATCTTGTTCCAGTGTATTTCTTTGTTATCGATTATATAGACCTGGGATATAGTGCATTTCACCATCAGGTCCTATTTTTAAATGAGGATTGTTTGTTGTTGCTTATTTGTATTTTAAATTGATTAAGGGATTCTGGTAGATCCAGATTAAGGCTTTTTTTGGTTTATATTTTAATCATACACTTGTATGTATATTTAGCGAGCCAATCATGTCTACAGCTAACAAGGAGATTGTACGTTCTAATATAGCCACCCTTGATAATTACCTTGTGAAAGTAGTCGACAAAATTAACAAAGAGCGTCGACTTTCTTTGGGTTGGGGGAGTACCTCGGTTCCTCTACTCAGTACTCCCAACTCACCCACTTCTTTGCCTACCTTATTAGGGGATGGTAGTGGCAATTTGGAGTGTCCTGTACTTTCAACAACGGTTACTGATGAAGAACCAGATTCCAACCTGACTACGCTAGAGCCTTCTCAAGTATTACCAGTTTTATGCTCTCCGGCTCCGAGAGTGCAGAGAGTATTAAGATCAGGGAAGGGCGTTGCCAGGACAACTCTCCCAAAACGGAGGGGGAATCATAATAAAAAAAGATCGGACCCCCCTTCTAAGTGTGTTGCTAGTGATCTAGGTACAGAAACTAATAACACCCAAGTAAAATTAGATCCCAAGCAGTTAGAGCTTTTGATTAGTATTATAGATACAAAGCTTGATAAAATTATTATGCCTTTAATGGATAGACTTGATACTCTTTCAGGGGAAATTAAGAGGTTGGGAGGTCTCTTGAATTCGCATACTGGGACAAAGGTTAGCTCAGTAGTATCGTCAACGGTTAATGTTTCTGAAATGGAGACCTCTAAGATACCCAATGGGGGTTTATGCCCAAACACTGCAGTTGTATCGAACCCAACGGTGTGCCTAAGTACTTCAACCAAAACTGCGGCAGTGGATAAGTCAGGGAACATCGCTGCTAAGTCTAAAAGTTATGGTTACTCGACGCCTAATTTACCCCCGGAATGTGCACCATATGTGGTGGTTTTAACAAATGTTCCACCACTTTTGGACACCGGGACTCGTAGTAACCTAGAAACCCACGAGTCCCTTAAGAATAAAACTGTGGCTTGGCTTAAACGAGAGTGTGGTTTCCCAGTAGCTCTGTCTGATCAAATCTTAACCACTACCAGAGCTAACTGGATAGGGAACTCTCATAAAAGTATTAGTGGCGATTGTGTGATTGTCAATTTTAACAATCCCCAACTAGCTACCACTACTCTGCTCAGAGCCACTTCTCGACCCTTGAAAGATCAGGGAATCTCACTCAGACCTCTGGGGTTTTTCTATCAACATTTAATTAATCAACCACCTAATGCCTTTAAAAGGGGTAGTGGCAGTGCCTCTAGTGTGCCCAGCAGGTTTGAGGTCGTTACATCCAATTGGTTTCAATCCCTGAGTGGTTTAGATTGTAATGATTGACTGGATTTTGATGTGGCGCCCTTTGAAGATGGAACAGTATTTTGTGGAGCAGAGTTTGAAGGAATTACTACTGGGCCCCTAGGTAATGTTAGTATCCCTCCTGACTTTTTCCCGTTAATTGGCCTTGCGGGTGATGTTGAGGGGGCTAAAGGGGTATTGCCTGCAGTAGACAACCACAGCTTGAGTCCAAGCTTATTTTTCCAGGTTGAAGGCATTGAAATACCCTCCGGGTCTATGAGTAGCTTTTTTGTCACTGGAATGTTGCTGGCCTAGCATCCAAAGAAGATAGCCTGGGGTGATCAGAGTTTATCAATCTATTTGATATCTGCTGTTTTCAGGAAACATGGTGCAAAAATGTTTCAGGTTATAATGGCTTTGTTTCCTATCAGTTACCTGCTATGGCATCCATTTCTGGTAGAGCTAAGGGAGGGCTTTTGGTTCTGATTTCTATTAAAGTCCCCATTATGGTTAAAAAACATGTTTTAATGGGGGCCCATTCGCAGATTTTATGGCTCTCTGAGAGGGATGGAAGAAATATTCTTTTAATCAATTTTTACAATAATATATTTGACAGCACTAGGCACTTGGTGGTAGATGCACTAAGAAGTGCACTAGATGATATTATTGAGGGTTCTAATGTTGTTTTCGAATTTATTTTGGCGGGGGATTTTAATATTGTAGTCTGTCCCCTCTCTAACCATTGTTTGTGTGGGATTACCAACCGCTTTGGGATGTGGATCTTCATTTTCCTCATAATAAGTATGGGGATTCTTTGAACCATCTCTTAGCGGCCCTTGATATGGAAATATTGGTCAACGAAAAGAATGATCAAGGTGAGAGTATTCCCACATTTACAGGGAGGGGGGTAAATACTGTCATTGATTTTATTAGCATGTCATCAAGTCTTGTCCCATGGAGTTTGGCACCTAAGGTCGTGGATATTGTGCTTAGCGATCATAACTGTATTATTGTAGAGGTTGTTTTATGGAATAAAAAACCTGTACTTGTACCGGAGGTTATAGTTAATATTGAACCACATAGATCCAATGGTACAAGGTTAAGATGGAATGGTGACAAAGCGGTTATGACGTCTGATTCAATTATTAATAGCTGCCTATTTGAAATTACTGAGATTCTTGAGCAGGCTGATGTTACTGCCGATTCTGTTCAACATTTTATCCGAATTAATTCCATCATAGACCTAAAATTTACTAAATCAACTGAGTGTAAGTCTAAACAACAAAGGGGTTGGTTCAATTGTGCTTGCACTTGTGCTCTTAAAGAGCTTAAAGACGCACTGGCAACCAAACCTAGAGTTAGGGACCAGGTGTCTCAGCTTAGATTAAACTATAAGAATACAGTTAAGCGTAGGAAGATAGAGCTACAACATGAGGCTTGGGATAAATTGACACAGGCAGCCGAAAGGAAAGATTGTACATTATTCTGGGCCACTGTTAACTGCCCATTTTTAAAAGATGAGAAGGTACCGGAATTAACCTCCACGGTTAGTATGGAAACATGGATTTCCCATTTTTCTATTATCTTTGACTCGGATAAAGTTTTGGCCAATTACAATGACTGCTGGACCATAGTTCCATTGGATATTAGTTTCACCGAGGTTTTAGGTAGCATTCGTGCTAGTAAAGGAGGAAAGGCCCAGGGCCCCGACGGGGTGCCCATTGATGTTTATAAGTTAGTCCCGGAGGTATGGGGTCCTATGTTGGTTAAAGTTTTTAATGCTGCAGTCTGCTTTGGGGTACCCCCAACTTGGGAGGAATCAATTATAATACCTATCTTTAAGAAAGGTGATCGGGGGGACGTGAAGAACTATCGCCCCATTTCCCTGTTGGATTCCTCTGTAAAAATAATGAGTAGGGTACTCTTGATTAGGCTGGAACAATGGGCAGAAACCAATGGCATTCTGGCAAATTGCCAGTATGGGTTCGCGGGACGATCGAGCAATGTTTGAATCTTGAACTCTTGATTGGGAAATATACCCAGGCTAGGAAGGGCTCTATTTATCTCTGCTTTGCAGATTTGAGTCGTGCCTTTGATTTGATGGATCATGCTATTCTCTGGGCCAAGTTGATTGAAATGGGGGCCCTTGAGGGTATCATCTTTTTCTTGGCCCGACTTTATGCTAAACTTCGAACCAGTGTACGGTATGGTTCTAGTGGGGAGTGTACCACTAAATTTCGGATCGGGCGGGGCATAAGACAGGGGGGTGTTCTTGCCCCCCTGCTTATCACCCTTTTTATTAATGAAGTGGACTCTGTCCTACAGTTAGTAGCGGCAGACGCCCCTAGAGTTAATAATATTAATGTTCCGGTATTACTCTATGCGGATGATGCCGTGTTATTGTCCAGGACCCTGATAGGTCTTCAACGCTTAATGGATGGGTTTTCACAGTTTATTACATCTAGAAAACTAGTGATCAACAAAACCAAAACATATACCATGGAGTGGAGGGCGGGGAAAAGTAAGCCTCATTCTTATTATATTGATCAACACAGAGTCAAACTAGTTGATAATTTTAGTTATCTTGGAATCACTTTTTCCAAGAACTGTAGTTGGGCCAGTGAGCATACTAGTGTCAGAGCTAAGATGGCCAGAAGCGCCAATGGGGTTTTTACTTTTGCCACTAAACTAGGGGACAAACGGATAAGTGATATGCTTAAGATCTTTCAGTCACGATGCCTTTCCACCGCCCTTTATGGGGCGGGGATTTGGGGCTTTGCCCCGGCCGGGTGCTTACAGGTGGAGGAGAATGTCTTTTTGAAAAAACTTTTGAATCTACCCAAATCTGCTTCAAATGACCTAGTTCACAGTGAACTTGGTATCCCATTTCTAAATGATCTGATTCTCCTGAGGCCATTATTGTTGTGGCGGTCAATCTGGCTGAAAGAAGAGACGTCTTTATATAGAGCCATTATTAACGACTGTCTCACTGCTGATAACCATTTAAAGATCCCATGGATTAAATATATTATCAACAGTTTTCAGGAGATCTATGGCATTGATATTAAAATTGATAGATATGGGGCCACAGAAATTTCTAAGTCAGAAATGAAGCATATCTTTCTGCTGTGTAAAACTGAGAGACGGGCTTGTAATACTGGCATTTTATCCACCTGTGTGCAATATAGCATTATGAACGAATTGGAGGGTTATCAACCGTATTTAACCCAGGTGACCAGAGTTTCCCACAAGTTTGTTTTAACTAGACTCAGAATGGGGATTGTGCATAAATTGGTCGCATTCCCTTCCGTGAACAAGCAGCCTGTTGGTCCCTGTCGGTGTGACAACTTGTCAGCACAAAGCACTATGCACTTTCTTTTGCTGTGTCCATTATATGGGAACTTTCGTGTAGCTTTTTTAAAACCCATTTTTGTAAAGTTTGGTGTTAGGACAGTACATGATTCTTTTAAACTGCTTTTTAATCTGCATCATCCTGATATCTGTTTTTTTACTGCGACATTCCTACTAAAAGCTATTAATGTCAGGAAAAGTATGAGTTTTTAAGTATTTATTCTCCCCTCGTCTCTATTATATGTTTCTTTCTAGTTATCTGCCGCCAATTGTGATGTTACTGTATTGCTATCAATTTTTATCATGTATGTGCTTATATGGCCATTGTTTTTTGTTCCGAATAAAGCCTTATGAAATGAATGAGTCACGCTCTCCTAGGGGAATCTTGAAGGGCACTCAAAAGACCTATATTGTGTTCGGTACTTGAAACTGAGTGATAGTTGCAAGCGTGTATTTGGTATCTGCTGTTTGTGTATGTGTTTCTCCGGGGATGGGGAGGTGGAAGTGGAAACTGATGAAAGGTAAGGTGTTTTATATATGGGTTCAGACACACTTTCAATGTAAAAGACATTTTTTGACTGTCATATAACTTTTGACCCCATTGATTGATTTTCCACCAAAATTGCTAATCACTTTCATAGTCAGTTAGGGTCTGGCACGTCAACTTCCATGAAAACCAGTGGAGAAGAATTAAAGTTAACCAGGGTGTTTTCTCTTTTGAGCTCTCACAGAAAATACTGATTGCACCTACAACAAAAAACACTGAACGGATTTCCACCAAATTTGACATGAAAGTAGAACATTAGTTGGAAATTGTACTTTCATTTACTTTGTATAAATCCATTCTGTGGTTTTGAGAATTAACATTTTTTAAACATTGCTGAAAGGTTTTTTGGGCTTCTTGAAATTTGTGATTTTTTAAAAGTTGTCAATTTCACATCATGGAAGTAGATTTCCGCAGCTGTAGGAGGGCACCATGAAAGGTGACTGACCACAGGAGAGTGATTGGATGCACAGAGACACGTAAAAAAATGGGCTGAAAATAGAACGGGTTTGCTCTGATAAAAATTAAGATTTTAATGAAAAAAGTGATCTTGTGGTCACCATTTTATTAGAAGCAAAAAAGGCACCAATTTTTGCAGAAGTTCATGAATTGCATTACAACCACGAAAAAGGGAAAACATGTGAAATCAATGTTTCCACTAAGAAACAAATAAGAAGGAAAAAAAGAACCTTGGCACAGTCAAAGGACTGGGTCAGAAACCAGTGACGAGTTGACACACAGCAGCCAGTTGGTTGTAGTGACCAACCACTGACACCTGCACAGGATTGTCCACCTTTGGCAGGTTGGTTGCTAGGCCAACCCGTGCTACGCACAGCCAAAGGCTGTACGCAGCTGTTTTTTTTTGCCATTCACAGTAGTTTGAAGCTTGGGATGGGCTGAAGGTTGGTAATTATGGAAATCATTAAACGTTCCATGAAATTCACTAAAAAGAAAACATAGTTCAAACTGTGGTAGTGTGAGTGAGAGGTGTGAGCAGATTGGAAAATGTCAGTGCTTTTGTGCATTTGAGCAAGAACAAGATCTCTGGTGCTGATTACACTGGCGGAGGCACCGCCACCCCTGGGCCGGCAGTGGCGGTCCCTCCGCCATCAGCATGCCCGTTTCACCCCACCACATCAGGATGGTGGGGGGAAACATTCTGCAAGCGTGGCGGGTGCGAAGCCCGCCCGCCACAGGCAATCATAACGATTGCCTGGCGGAGCGGATAAGATCGGGGATATGGTGGCGGTGCCTCGAAGGCACCGCCCGCCCGATCACAATGTTGGCGTCAGCCAGCCTTTCCTTGGCGGTGGAACCGCCATGGAAAGGTTGGCGGAGGCTGGATTCTGGGGGCCCGTTGTGGGCCCCCTCAGTGTTGGGGGAGCCAGTTGTGCACTGGGGGGGTAGCCATGGTACACCCCTACATTTCCATGCACAAGGTGGCAGACACCGCGTGGTGCCTGCCACGTTGTGCATGGAAATGCACAACATGGCCGTTTAACATTGCGGCGAGTGCTGCAGCCAGCAGCACCCGCCGCAATGTTAAACCGCTGATGCGACCGCCGCGTTGCAGGCGGGCAGTCCTGATCCCGCTACGATGGCGGGCAGACTCAAGTCCGCCTGCCATCGCAATGGGCCCCTCAGTTTTTAACTATATCTTTAAGTAGTGTGTATACATATACAGAGTTTAATATGCTAATTAATATCATTGCTGAGTGTGGGGCGAGGACATGACTTACAAGAGGCGAAGAAGCGAGGGATTATACTCTGCTTGTTTGCATATGTGGTTTAGTCCATGGTATTTGTTCAAGTTCATTTGTTTTAACAAAAGGTATTTAACCAAACTCAAGATGCTAAGTTACATTTCTGCAGCTAGGTAAAATTCACATTGACAAGGTACCCTATTAGCTGACTTATTTTGCTGTATAAAGTAACTGTTACATGCAATCTGTGAGGCAGTAAAGGTGTTTTTCTTGTGTCACTGTTGCTATGATGTGGTAATAAATTCGAATTTGACATCTGCACTGTCATAATAATTGTATGAATGAGTGTTTATTAGAACAGTTATCCTAAGTAACGCGTTACTTGAGCTACATTTCTTTTCATTACAATGGCTTGCATATATTAGATACATGTTATGTGAGTGTGTGTAAAAAAATGCCTTACTGTCTCACAGTTTGCACATGACAATTGCTTTCCTTATGGAAAATGTTCTCCTAAGAATCACGAGGTCTTATCTGTGTGATTTTACCATAGTGCAAATGTCTTGCATCCTGGTTTAGGGTAAAAAACCTTTTGTTAAAAACCTTTACACATAGAAAAAAGTCACAGAATAAACTAGGCATAACCATGGAAGTCAGTTACAGGTGACCAGGGGTCGCAGTTGCGACCACTAGCTTGCCCCTTGCTGCCTCTTGCACTGCCTTTGCGACCCCTGGCTTCAGAGGTGGCAAAATCAGTGCCAAGAACACATGGGTGTTTCGCATTATCAGAGTCTGGCTCTAACCCCGTTTTCTGCTCATTTTTATTAAATTAATAGTGAATAATAGTTTATTATTTATTATTCTCTATTAGTGTAAAAAAGGTGGAGCAGCAAGATCTGGACCTTCACTGGCATCTTAGATAAGAAAAATAAAATGTTTTAATGTGCGTGCATATGGGCAAGAGTGAGTTTGGGGGAGAGAGCGTGTACATGTGTGAGCATGTATGTTTTTATATGGGATCGTGGATGTGTGTGTCAAAATGAGCGAGTGAGTAAGAGTGAGTGATAGAGTGCAAATGAGTGATTCAGGGTGCAAGTGAGTGCACAAGAGTAGGTGAAAATGAATGAGTGTGTCAGTGCTAATGATAGAATGAGTGTGAATAAGTGAATGTAAGTGAGTATGTTTTGTTATGCTTGCCGATTCGCGGTTGGACCTGGCATCCATCTTGGCTTATAGAAGCACCCCGGACAAAATATTGGCACTGGAATACTGGAGGCAATACTTGGATATGGGATACCCTAGGCAAAATGCTACTGCTCACACTTTGTAGGTCTATAATAAACACACAAACGGTAGTGATGGTATAAAAAGGATTGCACATCAATCTTAAAAATAAATAGCTGATTAATTTTAAGGTGCTAGTTGTATTGGTGCCCCTCAAGGTAACCAAAAAGAGACACCCCACTACCACTGGTGTCTGTCAACGAGAGCTCGCGAGAGCTCCCATATAGAACTTGTATGCAATGTACCTCTGCACTCTAGATATATAGTAAATTGTCGGACAATTTGGACAGAGTAACACACCGAGAGTCGATATATAGGCTCACAGGAAACCAAACTCTAGGATCAAAAATGCTTCACAGTGATATTTAATGTCATAAATTTCAAGAAATCACAAGGTTAGATATAGTAAAAGAATGGGGACGTGAACCAAAAATAACAACATAATCCTTAAATTTCCACGGAGGTCAAGATCATAGTGCCTCTCCTGCTGGCAGTGATGAAAAGACAGCCAACACGTGTTTTGTTACAAGTGTAACTTCTTTAAGGCGTTCAGTATGTTAGATGAAAGTATATATTAATGCTCCAAAGGTCTCCACGTATTAATGTCCTATTCTTTTTTATATAAATCTGGGATTTATTCAAGCAACCCTCAATTAGAAAGAGCATGTGCGTCAAAAATTTCTCACAAGCGTCGTAGCTCCAGAGAATTATAAGAAAATAGAAATCATATGGTGTTAGAGAAGCACCAGTGAGCGTCAGGAACAATGTTGCGTTCTCTCACTTGAGCATATATATGAAAGAAGGTGTAGTCCTCTATTAATTTTGTAAAGGTATAAAAGAAGAGCTGTGATAAGCCTCCTTCTGTGCAGCGCGTCTGCTGCGTCCCATGGTCCTAATCCGCCACAAACACAAGGCGGATTAGGACCACGTTTGTAACGAAACACGTGTCGGCTGTCTTTTCATCACTGCCAGCAGGAGAGGCGCTATGATCTTGACCTCCGTAGAAATTTAAGGATTATGTTGTTATTCTTGGTTCACATCCCCATTCTTTTACTGTATCTAACCATGTGATTTCTTGAAATCTATGACATTAAATATCACTGTGAAGCATTTTTGATCCTAGAGTTTGGTTTCCTGTGAGCCTATGTATCGACTCTGGGTGTGTTACTCTGTCCAAATTGTCCGACAATTTATGATATATCTAGAGTGCCGAGGTACATTGCATACAATTTTGTAGGTATATGTTGGCATGGAGCACCAATGAAAAAATGCCAGCGCTGGCCTCCTTGAGGAATTTCTTGGCATAGTTGGCAACTGTGGCAAACTGCTTGTAATGGCACATTGGAGGAAATACTTGGCAAATGGGAAGACAACTGTGGCAATGTCATGGGGCCATCCATGACAAAATGTGGTCACTGACACATTAGACGTACCCTTTGACATAAGGGGCCTTCATAGTGCAAGAGAAGCAGTATTAGGAAGCGTCTGGCACTGGCATATTGTATGAAATGTTTGGGCAGAAGGAGCCACCATGGCAAAATGCTGGCCCTAGCAATGGAGGTAATTTTTGACATAAGGGAGCACCCCTAGGACATTTTAAAAACATAACTGGGTCAACTCATGGGGACTGTCAGATGTCAGTAGCTTGGCACACTATGAAATGACTTGAATATTTAGTGAGTGTTTTTTAGAGCCTATGGCTTTTTAACAAATTTAAGTGAAAATTGTGCATTGAAATGCACTTGTAAAACCCATTTTTTTAAAAACTTTTCTCACGGAAGAGAACACCCACACTTTGTTCTCCCGTAGAAGAATATATAATATTATTTATGCTATTATGCAACTTCAGCATTGTAAATTATTGTGAGATCATCAGGATTAAGGTTATGTGACATTACTTCTTAGGACAATGATGAAGGGTCAAAGGTCATATGATGTCACTTCCTGTGAAATCATTAAGGTCAAAGGACATATGATGTCACATCCGCTACCCCAGGCGTTTTGGTGAATCAACAGCCATGTGCCTAACTCACGGAGGCCTCGCCTCTTGTGAGTCACGGATCTTCCCGACACTCAACAATGGTAATAAATAGCATATTTCACTCTGTATGTGTGTGTATGTATATGGACATATATATAGAATGTACTGGTACTCCTGATATAGTGTCTCCGGATGTAGTGGTTGTGATGTAGCAACCTAAAACGACACATTCAGCATATCTACTGTCTATGGCATATATATAGTCACCTGACCATCATGTCCTTTGAGGTGCCAATTAAGATCAACTGAAGTATATGCTGTCTAGTACAACTTAAGTGGAAGAGGAACAACTAACAGCAATGGGTATCACATGACCAGTCTCCACCAGTCACGGTTAATACGGGAACAGTATCCAGGCAGTTTAAAGAGATGCACGGCAGAAATTACAGGATATTGCCCATAAATACCTTAATCATCTGTCTTCTGGCAGGCAAGGGGTACTGTGCTCCTAGGCATGGTTTACTTCAGCGACCAGCTGGGACTGTGTATCTGAACTGCGCATGTCAGGCTCGCCGTATTTTGCTATCAGCCAGCCTGACATGCGTAGTCCAGTCTTCCCCAATCATCCCTGTAAGGGGGATGAGAAGCAGAGACACAGACCCATCGGTCTCTGATGGAGCACTGTGTTCACCTGTCCCAGCCAATACTTGCACTGCACTTATGCTGTTTACTATTATAAACAGCATGAGAGCAGTGATTTTATTGGCCGAGATGTGTGATGCCTACTTTCACTTTCGGCATGCCCAGCATGCTCATGGCTTCAGGGCAGCCAGGCAGCGTGTGTGGTGCGGGTGGATTTTGAAGAGTCGACCAGCCAAGTAGAGAGGATCGCCGACTACGAGGTAAGTTTATTTTAATAGTTTTGTAAGTATTGGCCACAAAACAGTATGAACCAGACATAGTTATTTTATTTGAATGAAGTCCTTCATGAGGACGCAGTGCAAGCGTTTCATGGGCTTTGACATGTGGTTGTGCGTTGACGGCCACAAATCAAAGGTGTGTGCTTTCTGAAGTAATCACTTTTACGAAAAACAAGGTGCAAGATCACTACCACCAGGAAGAAGGTGACTCTGAAAATGAGCAGTTCAAGGTTTTATTTTAATACGGATAGCTCACAGATATGAGCCCCAGGTGGATATCAAGTCCTGGAGTATAGCTTGATGGCGTCATGGCCTCTGCATCCTACAGCTGTTGGTTATCTGTCAAGCCACAAACTGCTTCCCATCCTTCTCATCTCGGTCTCATTTTCCCTCTCAGCCAACGAAAGAGAAAATAAAAATTAGACATGAGAAGACAGAAAAATAAAGTGTTTGTGGCCCATAGCGTGAGTACACAAGGATTAGTTACTTAGTAAAAAGCACTAGAAATTTCCCGCCTTTGCGCGGGACCCCGGAAACACAATCATATATGTGATAAACATATATGCATCTCTATATATATATATATATATATATATATATTCACTGAAAAAACCATAGGTTTGAGGGACGTTATAGTTAGCTGGACTTTTCACTCGTACAAAACCATTGAAATCCCCCCGTTATAGTTAGTTCAGCTAACTATAACTCGCACGCCCGCAATGCACTGCTGATGACGTCACATATTACATCACTCATGACATGGTCAGTGACATCACTCATGACATCACTGATGACATCTCAAATGACATCACTGATGACATCATCCAGTGAATGTGTGTTTTTCTGAAAATTACATATGTTTTATATATGTATATCTAAAGGTCGATGGAAGAATAAATGGGTATATAAGTGTCTAAATGGATGATTTGTTTTTGAAAAATTGATTGTATAATTGACTGATTAAGTGTATCTTAGTGAATACATGGCTTAGTGAGTAATGTTTAAATATGTAAATATCTGTATCAGTCTCTCACTTTGTGTATAAGTGGCTGCATGGGTTGGTGAGTAGCTACATGAGTGTCTATATAGGTTGTTGGTTTTTTGAGTATCAGTATGAGTGTCTGAGTGTCTGTATGGTTCGGTGGGGGTATTACGTAGTGCATTGGTGCATGAATGAGTGACTCACTGTTTGTATGTGTTGAAGACAGCATGTGCGCAGGAGTATATGGGCGGATGAGTGTGTGCATGGGTGTGTTAGTGAGTGAATGACTATCTCAATAGTGTCTTTATGAGTAACTACATATGTTTTAAACAAGTATATGTGACTATTGGTGTATATAAGTGAGTATATGTGAGAGTTGAAAGAGTTCCTGTATGAATAAGTATGTGTTTCTATAAGTGATTGTTTAAAAGACTAAGTATGTGTACGTTTCTTTAGAAGTAAGTGTTGTGGTGTGTGTATAACTGTATATGCAAGTAAATGGATGTTTGATTCTTTATTAGCATGAGTAACTATGTGTGTGAGTAACTCTATGGATGAGTGGCGTTGTGTAACAGGATGTATAGGTGTATGAGTACATATGATGAGTGAGTACATGTATGAGTGACTGTATAGGACTGTTGGTGAATGAGTGGATGTGTATGTGGATCTTAGAATTACTGAATAGGTTGTTGTAACTGATATTGGTATGTCCATTGTTTTGAAAATTTTAGTTTCCATCTTTGAATGTGTGTATCAAGGGTTATATTAGGGGGAGAGGAGGTCTGCCACTCTATCACAAGGATGATGTCATTTGAGATGTCATCAGTGATGTCATGAGTGATGTCACTGACCATGTCATGAGTGATGTAATATGTGACGTCATCAGCAACCTATGTTTTTTTCAGTGAATTTCTAAGGTTTTTTTAAATGCAAATTCCTAACTATAACGTGCCTGAAACCTATGTCTTTTTCCGTGAATTTCAAAGGTTTTTTAAATGCTAATTTCTTACTATGCCTACAGAGATAGGACATGTGAAGAAAGAAGAAAAAACGCACAGAAACAAAAAAAAGAAATGCAGAAAGAAGCAACAGAAGTCCTCAAAGACAAAGAAAAGTGCAGGAAGAAGGATAACGTGCAGAAAGAACAAACAGAAGAGCAGAAAGAAGCCTTGTTGCAAAATGGATAAGTTACTTACCTGTAATCCTAGTTCTCTTCCAGGGGTATCCTCATCAAAGTCATAAGCACTGAATATTCCCGCCCATGTGCGGGGACCCCGGAAATAATAAAAATTATATATGAAAAACATATATATACAGCTCTGTATATGTATAAACATATATTATTTTTTCCAAGCAAATGCAGCCCCCATAGAAGGCTAGACAATGTAGACACAAATATCCAATAATCCACCATAGGTATAATAATACACCTAAATCTCTTTTTTTTTTTTTTTTTTTTAATGAGGTAAAAACTCATGATAAAGAAAAGACTGTGCAAAACACAGATCCACAAAACATTGTTAGCCTGCAGGCTGCATTGCAATACAATACCATAGAGACTGAAAAGCCTTGTACAGGTAAAAACTGGCACCGTGCCTTTAAGGCAGCCCTGACTCCAATATCCCATCATGCCTCAGGGGTGACAGTTGGGTCAGTTGTTCTTTGCGGGACCGTAGTCCTAAACACAAAGATATACTTCTTCCATGTCTGATAATACAATCCTCATATTCCCCTGGGGAGGCGGGTGGGTTGCTTATGACTTTGATGAGGATACCCCTGGAAGAGAACTAGGATTACAGGTAGGTAACTTATCCTTCTCTTCCAGGGGATCCTCATCAATAGTCATAAGCACTGAATAGAATAGCAAGCCCACCTTCCACCTGAAGGCAAATGAGAACTGCACGATACATGGAGTAAAACCATTGAAAAAATCAGTTATTGAACAGATTCCTCAAGGAGGCTTGTCCTACTTGAGTGTCTGCTCTGGTGTCCGAGTCCAGACAATAATGCCTCGTAAATGTATGGACAGATCTCCAAGTGGCTGCTTTGCAGATCTCGGAGAGTGGGACATTATTGAGAAAAGCAGCAGTAGCCGCTTTCCCTCTTGTGGAATGTGCTTTAGGTCGAGCGACCAATGGCTTCTGAGCCAGTTGGTAAGCCAATTTAATGCCTGACACAATCCACCTAGCAATGGAACGCTTAGATGCAGCAAAACCTGTGCGGACAGCACCATAGTTTACAAATAATTGGTCAGATTTCCTGACAGCCTTAGTCCTATCTAGGTAGAATTTTAGAACCCGCTTAACATCTAAAGAGTGCAACACCCTCTCAGCTGGCGAGGAGGGGTTGGGAAAAAAGGTTGGTAAGGAGATGGATGAGTTCTCATCACTACCCTATTAAGGTGAAAAATCGTGTAGGGTTCTTTAGAACAGAGGGCCTGTATTTCACTCACCCTACGTGCTGAAGTGATAGCTACTAAAAAAAGCTGTTTTGCACGTAAGGTGCTGTAAAGTAGCTTTATGTATGGGCTCGAAAGGTGAACTCATAAGCTTTGAAAGAACCAAGTTCAGCTCCCAAGAAGGCGAGGGAGGCCTTACTGGGGGGTAAACCTTTTTGAGCCCCTGCAAAAAATCCTTCACCACCTGCAGCTTAAAGAATGACTGCTGCGATGGGGAGCGCCTATATGCTGTAATGGCCGCTAGGTGAACTTTAATGGAGGAACATTTCAACCCCACCCTGGCTAAGTGAAGAAGATAAGGCAAAATCACTTCCTCTTGACATATTGTAGGGTTATACTGATGTTGAGTACACCATACATAAAATCTCTTCCACTTACAGAAATAAGAGTGTCTTGTAGAAGGCCTCCTAGCTTCCTTCAGTATGGTCATACACTCCTGGGGAAGGTTTAAATGGCCATACTGGAGGACTTCAGGAGCCATGCTGTTAAGCTCAGCGAGGGAAGACTGGGATGGTAAATCTTACCCTGCATTTTGGTTAACAAGTCCGGTCTGCACAGCAGACGCTTGTGAGGTCGGATCGACATGTGGAGGAGATCCGTGTACCACCATTGCCTCGGCCTGTCCGGTGATATGAGGAACATCTTGGTAGACGAGTGTTGCAGTTTGGTCACCACTTTGGGGATCAGTGGGAGAGGCAGAAAGGCGTACACAAATGTCATTGACCAATCGATCAAAAGGGCATTCCCTATGGATCCTTGCCGATGGTATCTTGAGGCGAAGCCTCGGCATTTCACGTTGTTTTCGTCCGCGAAGAGATCTATTTGAGGACGTCCCCACTCCCTGAAGATGTCGTCTAGCACCTCGTCGTTGAGTACCCAGTCCTCTGGATCTTGAAAATGACAACTGAGCAAGTCCGCTTTGACGTTGAGCTCTCCTGGCAGGTGTACCGCCTTTATCGAAATGTTCCTTGCTAGGCTCCAGTGCCACAGGGACTGAGCCTCCAGCGAGAGCGTCCTGGATCGAGTGCCCCCCTGTTTGTTCAGGTAGTACATTGTGGTGGTATTGTCCGTTTGTACTAGAATGGGACTTGTCCTGATTGCGGGTAGGAATGCTTTGAGGGCTAGGTGGACTGCCCTGAGCTCTAGCATGTTGATGTGGTACAACCGTTCGCTGCTGGACCACAGCCCCTGGGTCTGCAGGGATCCCAAATGCACACCCCAACCCTGCAGGGATGCGTCGGTGATCAGCGTCTGAGATGGGGGTTCTTGATGAAAAGGAATTCCCACCTGTAGATTGAGTGGCTTAAACCACCACTTGATTGACTGCCTGGCCGCTAGGGAAAGACAGACTGTTTCCTCCCACAGTGAATTCCTTTGGTCCCATTTGTCCTCCAGATCTTGTTGGAGAGGACGCATCCTCAATCTGGCATTGGGCACCAGGAATATGCAAGATGCCATGGCCCCTAGCAGAGACTATATCTGTCGTGCTGTAGACAGATTGTTGGTTATAATCGGCTTGCCTTTGTGGATCAGGGATAACCGTCTCTCCTCTGAAGGAAACACTTTTTCTACTGCGGAGTCTATAGTTGCACCGAGGTAGTGCATCCTTTGTGTTGGTGTGAAGGTGGATTTCTTGAAGTTCACCCTGAGTCCCAATCTGTGACACAAATTCAGGCAGCGTGCCAGCTGTGAGTGTACACTCTGAGGCGATGGACCTTTTATCAGCCAATCGTCTAGATAGGGATAGACGAAGACTCCTGCGTGCCTCAGTGCAGCTGCTACTACTGCCATGCATTTTGTAAATACTCGAGGAGCCGATTTCAGGCCAAATGGTAGAACTTTGAACTGATAGTGGGAGGTCCTCACTACGAACCTTAGCAATTTCCGATGACTCTGTACAATGGGAATATGAAAGTACGCGTCTTGCAGGTCCAGCGAGCACATCCAATCGCCTCGACGGAGATGAGGATATATTTGGTGAAGCGCAAGCATGCAAAACTTTTCTCTTTTGATATGCTTGTTGAGTGTTCGTAAGTCCAAGATGGGTCTGAACTCTGCTTTTGTATTTCTTTTTTGAATTAGAAAATATCTGGAGTAGACTCCTCTCCCTCTCTGCGCCCTGGGAACTCTTTCTATTGCTGATTTGAGCAGAAGGGTCGCCACTTCTTCTCTTAGCATCTAGATATGTTGAGATGATTGTACAGGGTGGATCGAGGGAGGGGGACTCCGGAAACGAAGCGAGTATCCATGTCGAAGTATATTTAGAACCCACTTGTCCTTTATGATGGATTGCCACTCTGGAAGATGGTTTGAAATACTTCCTCCCACCGGAGCGGTGGACGGCCTTGGAGGAAGCGGTCTCTCATTGTAGGAGAGTAGGGTCTGCTTTCTATGTTCACCCCCACTTTTTGCTTTTGCTTTACTGGTTTTTGACTTAGATGTGGCTGTGGGCCTGCTAATCAGACCCAAAGCCCTGCAGTTCTCTCTCTAAATTGATACTATGTACTTTAGGTGCATAACCCATTTGGATAGGATCACCTTATTGGCCCCTGTACAGTGTACCTTAGGTACCCAGGGCATAGGTGTACCCTAGGCCTACCAGGGGCTGCAGCAGGTATTATGCCACCCCTGGCCTGGCCTTCCATTATGACACAACTGGCTGATCACTCAGCTGGGGCAAGGTCGAGTAATCACTCCTTGCTTAGGTGTAGTATTCCTATACCTAACTTACATATAGACACATGTGTACCTATCAGCCACTCCTATGGCAGGCCTTAACAATCCTGGAGGCAGAGTGCTTGGTAACATGTGAGATGGTGCTCTAGCATGAGCTGAGCCTGTCTGCAGCTTTCGGAACCATGTCCTTATAGCTGTTCTATGATATAGCCTACCATATACTCTTAAAGTGCCTTATAATCTTAAACGGTTATGGTAACTATGGTTTGGCTTTATCAAAACATGTCGTGTAAGGTGTCTAACACTTTGGAATAATACCCCCATCCCATTTCTGGGGATGAGGATATTATCCCTCCCTTCTAGAGGGAGAAGACATGTTGTAACCTACTTACCCGGTTAAAGTTAACCAGAGCCCCAGCATCACAAAATGGATGCTGCTGCCACAGACACGAGTCTGACCTCCTGCTGCTGGGAGTGATCCCGGCAAGGGAGGCTTGGACAATAGGTTTCCTGCCTTGGGAGGTGCGAGCACCACCCCAGACAGGCCTTAGTGTATTGGGGCAGGGAGGGATGAAAAGAATGAGACATGCCTGGGGCACACAAGGTGTCCCGTGCATAGTCCAGTTCAAACCGGTGCTGGGGCACACCAGCCCCAGTCCTGGCGCGAAACTGGACAAAGGGAAGGGGGTGTAACCACCCCCCTCCCGGGTCCCACCCATAAGGCGTGACCTAGCAGGTAACCCAGCCCCCCAGATTAGTATAAGAGTGGTAGCTGGGCCCCAGGAGATTAGATTATCCTGATCCTGCAACTTGAACAGAAACTCTGGACCTTCGACATTCGACGAAAGAAGAAGACTGAAGAATCTCCCTTGTGGCCAAGGAGTGGCTACCCTGTGCAAACAGGCACCATCAAGAGACTACCCTTTGCTTTGCTGAAGTTCTACGAGGGACCGACTGCAGAGCCCGACCAGAGCCTTGACTTCCAGACTTCTCCGACCCTGATCCACATCCACAGCCGAGCTGAGATCCGTGGAGGGGACGAGAGACGTGGGACCGGCTACCTGGGAAAAGTGGCAAGTATCTTCCAGCGCAGCTTCTGAGGCACCCTCGGAGTTGTGCACCGGGGATTGAGAAGCCCCAACCCCAAGCACCATCTGCACCGAAGATCAGCCCCCCACACTCCACGAGTCCTGCGTGGGGCCCTTCTGCATTTTCCTGCTTGCCGCGTCTGTCCGGTTGCTTGCCCGTTGGCTAGTGGCCTTTGTGACGACGCACCCTGGAATCTTCACTGCTGGTTTGGCTCCTCCAGACTGGCTCCCGCTTCCTTGCAAAAGAGAAGCACCCCAGACCTTCCTGGTCTGCACCAGAAGCAAGTCCTCCATTCTTCGTTGGTTCCGCTTGCCAAGGCTTGGTGAGTCCTAGTTCGACTTCGACGCCGCCGACAGCAAGAGCCTTCGTGGGACAGCTCGCCTCCTGGTCCTGGTCGTCCTCGACGTCTCCTGGTACCCGTGGCTGCAGCGACAAGCTTCACCCTTCACCTGCAATCTTCACGACATCGCCTGGTTCCTTCCTGGTTCCACGTGGTCACTGGCTAGTGACCTTGACTCTGTCCCTTCTGCTTGCAGGTATCCTCTCTTCTTGATCCCCGCCTAGGGATCCACCGGACACTCTTCACTGACTGCCTGTCAGAAACTTTCCTTCAGGCATCCATAGAAGTCCACGACGAAACCCGACGCAAGTTCACACCTATGCACCCGCAGCCCATGGGCTAGGTAACTTGGGTACTTCGGTGCTCACAAGGGTAGTGACTATCCTAGGGTCTAGTTTCCGAGTTTCGACTCTCTAGCTGCTTCAGAAGTGTCCTTAAACTGTTAATTTCTAACTGCTAGTAATTCTATCAACTTTTACGCATTACGCGTGAGTGTTTCCACTCTGCACCTGAATCCCGTGGGCCTCCCACTTCCTAACTGTTGCTAGTGTAGTGTAGCCCCAGCGATTCCCTAGGCCTAGGCCTATCCTATTTCTGTGACAGTGGTCCTTATACCACTTCTTTAGTATATGGTTTGCGTGGCCCCTAGGGCCTAACTGTATTACTTACCTGTGTGACTTAATGTATGCTTAAATAAGACTGTGTCTCATAAAGAGTGCTGAGGGTTTGTCTAGAATAAATACACTTTATTTTATATATATATCTGTTGTGGTGTCCTTTCATTTGGTATTCAAGGGATTATATATGGTATCACAGCTGGCTTCACATGCCATTCAGAGTTTAGCCTAAGACTGCTCTTGCCCATGCTACCACTAGGATAGCTGGTCTATAAGGTTGACTTTACATCCAATCACCATAAGGGTTGTTTGGACTGATATAGGGTGTACACTAGAACTAGTGACATCATACATCAGGCCAACTTCTCACACTCATTGCTTTCCTTGAGCCTTGTTTCCACTGCCGGCCTGGCAGTTATTTCCACGTCCCCTAGATGATCTGCGGGACTGAAATTGTTGCTTCTTTTGCCCTTGTTGGTCTTGATTTTTCTGCCAGTGAGGGGTTTGAACCCTCTGTTGGTAGCTACGCCTGTCGGTTGCCCTACGACGACGGAATTCTTTTCGTTTCTCTAGCCCCACAGCTTTCATGGGTTCAAGTTCTGACTTCATGCGAGCCATTTCGTCATCCGCATGAGACCCGAAAAGCGTACTACCCGAGAAAGGCAGATTCAGAATTCTTGCCTGTGCTTCAGGTTTCAGAGCAGTCAGCCTTAGCCAAGAGGATCTTCTGGTGGAAATCCCATGAGCATACGAGTGGGCTGCCAACGTTGCTCCATCCGCTGCTGCACTTATCACCTGGTTTGAAACTAGGCTGCCCTCGTGCAAGATCTCTTCAAAGTCCTTTCTGTCTTCGGAAGGTACTTTTTCTATAAATCTCTGAAGGGAGTCCCATAGTGATCTGTCGTAGCGCCCCAGAAGCGCTGAGGCACTGGCCTCTTTCAGACTAGAGGCCGCCGAGCCACATACTCTTCTCCCCCAAGAGTCTTGTGATTTACTTTCTTTATCCGGCGGCACTGTGGATGACAAAACCACTGAATGCGTTTTTCTGGCAGCAGCCGTGATTACAGAGTCCGGTGGAGGGTCCGCCTTGAAAAAAACTAGAGGATCCTCAGGGGCCGGACGATATTTTTTAAGAATTCGCGCCGGCGCAGATTTCATAGTCGCTGGCGTGAGGAAGATGTCCATTACCGGTTTAAGCAACCCAGGGACTAAAGGCAACAGTGGACGAGACACCGCTCGCTCATGAAGGGTCTCGAAGATGACAGAGGTGGTGGTTTCTTGAACAGGCATGGGAATGTTCAATTTTGTCGCTCCTCTGCACAACACATCTTGGAAGGTGCTGATGTCGTCCACTGGCGATACTCTAGATGGTGGTGTATCTGAGAGTGTGGGTGAGTAATCCCTTCTGGACGAACGGCTTGACGAAGAGGATGAGGGGGACCGCCGCCGCCTTCTCCCCGATCTGATTGACTCTCTTCTATGAGAGGTGGACCTGGATCGCCTTCTGGGCGAACGTCAGCGCCTTTGGAATTCTCTTCCTCGAGAATGGGATCTTGCTGGCCGTGATGGTTGATCCAGAGCCCTCAATCTTGTTAAGGAAGCAGTAACTGCCTGAATCATCGAAGTGTTCTGAGGTATTTCCCTGATGGGGCTCTGAGTCAGAGTATGGTCCTCTTCTTGAGAAGTATGCTCCACTGGAGGAGCTGGAGAGAGGCCCAACAACTCCGGTGATCCGGATCATGATCTCGAGCCTTCAGAGGCTGAAGGTGAAATTGAAATCCGACGCGATGAATCGTGCTCCGATGTGGTATATACCCGTCTATGAGGAGATTTGCGTCTCGATACTGGCTTGAAAGTCAGACGAATGTGTGACGTTTCCTGGTATCCCACCGCGGAGGACCGTCTCGACGGTGATAGGCCTATCACCGGAGATCTGGACTTCGACGCCGAGTGGATAACCGGCGATGTGTCCTGCCTCGACGTCGAGAGCCTTGTCGTCAACAGAGGACTTGTCCTGGACGGAGGCCTAGAACCCAACGGGGAATCTCGCCTCGACGTCACTATCTTCTCAGAAGATTTGGAGACCTTTGACGACGGAGGCACCTGCCTCGACGTCGACTCCGACGGAGGCACCTGCCTCGACGTCGACTCCGACGGAGGCACCCGCCTCCACGTCGACTCCGACGGAGGCACCCGCCTCGACGTCGAATGTTCCGACGATGATCTTTGTCTCGACGTCGTCGATACTTTCGAAGACGATCGCCTTTCTCTTGACGGCGAATCAGGTCTCGATGTCGAGAATCTTCCCGGATCTTTTGACAACGATCTTTGCCTTGATGTCAATGTAGATTTCGACGTCGAACGTCTGCGCTCTTCATGCGACGTCGACTTTTCTCTTGGTGTCGATTTCGACGTTGAGCGATGTCTATCCTTTGACGTCGAACTATGTCTTCTTGACGTCGATCGGCGATGAGTCTCCTTCGACGCCGAAGGATGTTTTCTTGACGTTGAAGTTGCCGACGACGAACAAAAGAGTTTCGCCGCCGGATCGAGTGTCGACGTGGACTTTCTTTTGGAAGCATGACTCTCCCTGGACTCCTCACCTCTCAGCGACGATCCCGCCGCTGGAGTCTTCGACGCCGAGCCCGACGCCGATGGAGAACAGACAGGGACCAGCTGCTTCGACGTCGACCGTTCTGAAAGACCATAAAGCCTTATTCTCTCTCTCTCCTTCAAAGTCCTCTTTGAAAGATCCTTGCAGTGACGACAGGATGCAGGAGAGTGAGAATCCGGTAGACAGATGATACACACATCGTGTGCGTCTGAAGAGGCCTTCTTTTTGCCACAGGATGGACAAGGCATGAATAAAAGAAGGCATTTTTCTGACAGAGAAAAATGTAAAATCTAGTCAGAAAACACAGGAAATACGCTTCCCCAACAGAATTTAACAAGAGGAAGCCAAAAAAATTACTATAAAAGTAACAATTCTTGACTGGAAAGTCAAAAATGAAGAGAGCTGAATTCCAGGGTCCTGACAGAAGGAGCCGGAAAGAACAACTGACCCAACTGTCACCCCTGAGGCATGATGGGATATTGGAGTCAGGGCTGCCTTAAAGGCACGGTGCCAGTTTTTACCTGTACAAGGCTTTTCAGTCTCTATGGTATTGTATTGCAATGCAGCCTGCAGGCTAACACTGTTTTGTGGATCTGTGTTTTGCACAGTGTTCTCTTTTCTTTATCATGAGTTTTTACCTCATTAAAAAAAATGAGATTTAGGTGTATTATTATACCTATGGTGGATTATTGGATATTTGTGTCTACATTGTCTAGCCTTCTATGGCGGCTGCATTTGCTTGGAAAAAATAATATATGTTTATACATATACAGAGCTGTATATATATGTTTTTCATATATAATTTTTATTATTTCCGGGGTCCCCGCACATGGGCGGGAATATTCAGTGCTTATGACTATTGATGAGGATCCCCTGGAAGAGAACATCCTGTACCCTCAACTTTTTCAGACGGATACTGGTGGTAACTGAGTCTGACTAACCAGTCCTAGAGCCAGTGCTATGTTAAAAGACACTCAGAATACAGTGAAAACACCTACATACACTAGGGAACACTATGCGTTGGGGTCCCCCTGTGATCAGCATGACCTCCTCTGTAAGCCCCTAGTATATAATAGGGCAGGGGATTAAAACTACCTCTTAAAACGCGCCACAGGGGGTGTTTGCACACGTCACCTCAGGCCCCGTCCCCTCACTTCCCCACTGTGTAAACACGCCCTGTGGGAGATTAAGTTCCCTTGAATCCTGAGGGTCCCTAGGGTCCAACTAGACCACTAGGTACCTCCAGTAAGCGCCACAGAGCTGTGTTGCAGAGAGATGTAAAAAGGGGCACGGCCTAGACCACCTCTCTGCAACGCAGCGCAGTGGCGCTTACTGGAAGCACCTGGTGGGCTACTTGGGCCCCAGGGTCCCTCAGGATTGAGGGGGAATTATTTCCCCAACTTAAAACGCGCCACAGGGCTTGTTTGCACACGTTAACTCAGGCCCCGTCCCCTCCCTTCACCACTGTGTAAACAAGCCCTGTGGCCGTTTTTAGTTGGGAGATTAAGCTCATTTGAATCCTGAGGGTCCCTAGGGTCCAACTAGCCCACTAGGTACCTCCAGTAAGTGCCACAGAGCTGCGTTGCAGAGAGGTGTAAAAAGTGGCACGGCCTGGACCACCTCTCTGCAACGCAGCTCAGTGGCGCTTACTGGAAGCACCTGGTGGGCTAGTTAGCACCCAGGGGCCCTCAGGATTGAAGGGGAATTATTTCCCCAACTTAAAACGCGCCATAGGGCGTGTTTGCACACGTCACCTCAGGCCCCGTCCCCTCCCTTCCCCACTGTGTAAACACGCCCTGTGGCCATTTTTTAAGTTGGGAGATTAAGTCTCCTTGAATCCTGAGGATCCCTAGGGGCAAAATAGCCCACTAGGTACGTCCAGTAAGCGCCATTGCAGAGAGGTGTAAAAAGGGGCACGGCCTGCACCACCTCTCTGCAACGCAGAGCAGTGGCGCTTACTGGAAGCACCTGGTGGGCTAGTTGGCCCCCAGGGTCCCTCAGGATTGAATGGGAATTATTTCCCCAACTTAAAACGCGCCACAGGGCGTGTTTGCACACGTCACCTCAGGCCCCGTCCCCTCCCTTCACCACTGTGTAAACGCGCCCTGTGGCCGTTCTAAGTTGAGAGATTAAGTCCCCTTGAATCCTAAGGGTCCCTAGGGTCAAACTAGCCCACTAGGTACCTCCAGTAAGCGCCACAGAGCTGCGTTGCATAGAGGTGTAAAAGGAGCGTGGCCTCAGAACACCTGTCTCCAACGCAGCCCCCTGGCATATACTGGAGATACCTGTTGGGCTAGTTGGCCCTCAGGGACCCTCAGTATTGAAGGGGAATTAATTCCCCAACTTACAACTGGCCAGGGGGCGCGTTTGCAGAGTGCTGCAAGGAGGGGGCGTGGCCTCCGGCCCGATGCCGGTCTTTTATTTATTTTATTTTTTTAATAAGGAGGGCTGTTTGGCCCCCCTTCTTTTTCTAATTTACTGGCCCTGGAGACCCCATCCCCCAGGGCCTGCACCCTAATTTTTTTTGTTGAAAAAAATAAATTTGGCCCTTCCAAGGCCTTAATCGGCCCCGTGGACCCCAACCCCCGGGTCATGGCCTTTTTTTTTTTTTTATTCTTTAGGAGGCGGCTGCATTGACCCCCTCCTCAGGCCACTTATGGCCCCGGGGACCCCATCCCCCGGGGTCGGCCTTTTTTTTAAATTATTTTTAAAAAATATATATTTATAGAAACACCTAGGACATGCTGGACAAACCGTACGTACCTATCACCATGACGATTTGCGTGATATTCATTAAAAGGCGACTATGCATAGAATGAATCCACATGGAATGTATTTACACCGGTAGTGAAGCTCTTACGTGCCTGACGCCCTACCGTGCCTAATCCCGGCGCCCCCGCCGGTGGGTACTCTCCAAGTAGACACCCTTGTCGTTTATTTATACAAACATGGGTAGCTATTGACGGGCACATTTAATATACACGCACACCAAGCCATTCAAAGGGGATTCGACAAAAATTCGACCAAACTATGCAAGAAACCCCCCTCACGGTTAATAATATACACATCAACCGCCGGATGTGTAATACTTTTTATTTTACTCTCCGGAAAGGAGACAAACCTCACTTGAGAGTCACAGCGTGTTCCTGGCTGAGCCCAATGCTGTGTTACACCCACCAGTGCCCGCCGAGTGCCTCACACCTCTGTGTTGTATTCCACCAGCTAGTGCGTATGCTATGACACTCTCTAGCCCATGTGCACTGTAACACCACCCCGTGAATATGTCATGCCACACTTGCCTTCGCACGGGTTATATTGCCCCATCTAACGTGCCTTCCTCGATGCCTATGTTATAACGCACAGCGCTATGCAATACATATTACAATCTGGGATCCATATCTTTGTCACAGTGCATATGCAACGTTACACTCCCCAGCACATATTTTATATTACAACTTTAGAGACTAGTTAGGTTACACAACACTGCCCTGTGCATATTACACTCCAAGGCGCATATCGCATAGCACGCGCTAGTGCCTGTGCTGTCTCGCGCTCTCCAATGAATCTGTCATTGCGCACAATGTATTGCATATTATATTTCACGCCCCGGATCATCTTATATCCCACTTTTTGGTGCATAGTTTATACCATATACTATATCTAGTTTTCATTTTCAATCGTGCTCTCAGGACTATGTTCTATATAACACTGCGTCCACCTACCCTTTTCACGGGCATTACATTTTGCGATGGGGGGTAGAGGGTCAGGGGGTGTTTCTGCCAAGTGAGCCCGGAGTCACAGTCAGAAACGTCCTCTTCTTCCTGAAAGTGAGATTATGCTGCATACTTGTTCATATTTTAAGTAGTTCGCACAGACACACATTTTAAAAACAATAAAGTTCCTAATACCCACCTTCTCTGAACAGTTAGCTTGCTGCCCCATCCACCTCCACCCTATCCTCTGTTGTCTGAATCCATGGACTAGCCTCCTCCCTCCTGCCATGCATGATCTGATGTGCTGCCACTGCCCTCCATTTAGCATGATGTACCAGTCCACTCCTCCTGCCCTCCATTGCCCAATTCTATGGCCCATCATTGATCTCCTGCTTAGCCTCTGTGCTTAGCTTGCTGCCCCTATTCTCCTTCCCCCTGCCCTCCGATGTCTTTGTGCATGCCCCTGCTCCATCCTTTTTGCCCACCATGTTCCATGGACCTGCCACTCCTATCTACTCTGAGTGTTTCTGTTGAGCTGCCACTCCCCTCTCACCTGCCTAGCATTGTCAGATGACTGTAACCTGTCCCTGCCACCTCCACCCTGCCTGTCCACATGCCATGCCCCTATCCCCTTCCTCCTGTCCTCCATGGGCCATTTTACTGCCACACCCTTCTGCCCTCCCTGGTCTGTTGTGCTGCAACTGCTCCTCCTGCCTGCCCTGCGTGGTCTGTTGTGAGGCCCCTTCCCCTGAACTCTCTTGTCTGTGCCCAGGTCCTGACCCTCCCTTCTATCCTCCATGGTCCTTTGTGCATGCCCCTGCATCCTCCTTCTTGCCCATCATAGCCACTAACCCTCCCGCTTGCCATGCATGGTCTTCTGTGCTGCCATGGCCCCTCCCACCTTCCCTGTGTGGTCAGCTAGCTGCCCCTGACCCCCTCCCACCTTCCCACCATGGTCTGCGTGTATGCCATCATAGTCTCATTGTTGCTCTCCATGGTGTGTCTTGTTTCCAGTGCCCATCCTGCCTTACCTCCATGGTCATCTTGCTGCTCCTGCCCTGCCCCCTTGCCCCCAGCCCTCTGTTTCCATGTGCAGACCCCTATTCCCTCCCTCCTGACTTGTCTGTTCCATTGTAATGCCCCTGATCCATCCCTCCTGCCCTTTATGGTCTGTTATGCTGCAGCTTTCTCTCCTGTTTGTCCATTATGGTCAGCTAGCTACCATTGTCTCTTTCCCCTCTGTTCTCTGTTGTCCATGTGCATGGTCCTGTACCCTCCCTATTGCTTTCTATGGATTGTTGTGCTGCACTCCCGTCCCGCATGCGCTGTGTGGTGTATTGTGCTGCTGCAAACACTGATGCCTGCCCTATAGGGTCAGTTTGGTGCACCTCTCCATGTCCCTCCTGTCCTCTGTTATCCGAGTCCATGTCCCTACCCCAATTCCTCCTGCCTACCATGATCCAATGTACCATACTTGCAAACATTTTGAACTTGGTAAGAGGGAGATTTTGAAAAAACTGGGGTATTGATTTTCCCCTTTGAGTTACATTGAAAAAGAGGAGATTGTAGACAGGAGACAGATCAAATAAAGGCCATTTGAGCTTAAAAACATTGGACGTTTCCCGGCTGAAACCGGTCTGTTGGCATGTATGGTTGTACTACCACTGCCTCTTCCTTCTGCCCACAATGGTCTATTATATTGCCACAGCCTCTCTTGCCAGTCCTGTATTGTTGGTTTGTTGCCACAGCCCCCCTTTCCACTGCCCTCCGTAGTCTGTTGTGCTGCCACTACCCTTCCTGCCTGCCCAGTGTGGTCAAATTGTTGCCTCTGCACTCTCCTACCTGCCTTCAATTTTCAGAGTCCGTGCCCCTGGCCTCTGCCTCTCAACAGTATCCCAATGAACAAATAGATGGCTAACATTCTATATTTATTACAAAAGTGTGGAACGCCTGCCGTCATCTTGATGTAATCAAAACTGTAATACCTAGAGTATTTCCTTTAGAAATTACATATATGAGAGGGTCTTATTGGCATCAAAATTATGGTTAGTGCTCTAAAAAACTAAAATGAGGACATATTTTATGAGTTTTCAAATAGCGACAAAGAACTTTTAAATTATTTGTAATCTTTATGTTTTTTTATCCAGTTGACCACTTGATTAAATGTTGTACCTAGGGGAGAGGATTGGGTGTTACTTCCAGAGCTGCAGACTTTGCAACTGGGGAACCAGGTTGGAGTTTCTGCTTCAGCTCAACATTCTGTGATTCTGGTCAAATTACTTAATCTCCCCATGTCTACAACCAAAATGAATTTGATCTTGTGTGATGTAACCAATTCTCATGTAAAGCACTCCAATACCTGACAAGTCTGCACTATATAAAACTGCAAATACACACAAAATAAATGTTTTGCACACTTCTGTCATTGGGCTACATGTGGGCTACATCTGGGTGATATTTGTGCTGCATTTGGGCTCTTTTGTCTCTGGTGGCCATCTTGGGAGATTTCTTTATGTTTTTTTATCCAGTTGACCACTTGATTAAATGTTGCACTTAGGGGAGAGGATGTGGTGTTACTTCCAGAACTGCAGACTTTGCAACTGGGGAACCAGGTTGGAGTTTCTGCTTCAGCTCGACATTCTGTGATTCTGGTCAAATCACTTAGTCTTCCCATGTCTACAACCAAAATTAATTTGTTCTTGTGTGATGTAACCAATGCTCATGTAAAGCACTCCAATACCTGACAAGTCTGCACTATATAACACTGCAAAAACACAAAATATTAAGTGTTTTGCACACTTCTGTCATTGGGCTATATTTTGGCTACATCTGGGTGATTTTGGGCTACATTTGGCCATCTTGGGAGATTTATTTGTTATGAAGTTTCCTAATTTCCTCATTTACTGCAGTCTCCTCAGTAGGAAATGCTTTCAGTTTTTTACTTTGATTCCATCAAGAAGGTATTCAGATATGTCACACATTTGCCATTTGAGAAGTCACTCAAAATGTGCCCTAATTTTTCTTTCTTCAGCATTAATCATAATTTCTATGACAAAATGAACCCCCTCCTTGTGTTCCTTTTTAAATTAAATGTTTTAAGTGTTACCAGCTTATTCCAATCAAGATGGCTTCAGGTGTGCCATACTTTTGTCATAAGTAAGACAGTAAGCGCTCTAGTTGTTCTTAAGAACACTCTGGGACATTCTGTCATTGGGCTATACTTGGGCTACATCTGGGTGATATTTGGGCTACATTTGGGCTCTTTTGTCTCTGGTGGCCATTTTGGGAGACTTATTTGTTATGATGTTTCCTAATTTCCTCATTTACTACAGTCTCCTCAGTAGGAAATACTTTCAGTTTTTACTTTGATTCCATCAAGAAGGCATTAAGATGTGTCACACATTTGTCATAAATTCAGAATGTTAGCACTCTAGTTGCTTATTAGATCACTGTAGTAAAGCTACTGCTCACCAGGGAAGTCTGCTGCTGGTTTTGAAAGTGCATGTTTCAGTCTGCAGGTCAGAATTTTTTAATGAAATAGAAGAGGATTTAAGAAGTCACTCAAAATGTGCCCTAATTTTGTCGCCAGTAGATAGTTATAGTTATAATTAGGACCGTGTTTCCATAGGAAATCCGCAACATTCTATTTGGAATAACTTTGGCGCCGGTTGACGAATCCTCGCGAAACTTTCAAAATAGGTGGGGCGCTCCGCTCCGCTCCTACCCTGAAAGTCTCGGGGGGATTCGTAAAGCGGGGGCTGAGAAAAAAGGGGGGTCCCAAAAAGCGTTTTCCCCATGCAATTTTCCATAGGGACCTTTAGTCCAAGGTACAGCCCGAACCGCTGAACAGAATTACTTGAAATTTGGCAGAGAGGTAGTCCTCAGGTCAGGGAAGTGCCTTTTGCAGGTCTGGTGTCAATCTGTTCAGTAGTTCCTGAGAAAATCAAAAGTAAAATCATATATATATGTGGGCGGAGCCTAACCACACATCTCATCCTGAGATCTGATTGGCTGTCAGCACTTCATCCAAGAAGTGTTGGCAGCCATCTTGGGACCAATATACATGATAGCACCTCATTAAAAAGCATTGCAGTTAATAGAAGGTTTTAAGACTTTAGTTACATTATAAATCATTTGTTGATGGTACCATACTCATTTTAGGAATTGTGGTATGTTCTAAGGTGATTTCACCATGTGAAAAAGCCTTCTGCTGGGATATCATGATTGAGAGAAAAATATTTTCTTATGCTTTTCCCACAGAGTTTTGGAAGGTGATCTATAAGCTAAACTGAGAGCTTATTTTCTGTAAATTCACATTATCTTTCTCAGTCATGTGAGAATGAAGTCTGACATTCTCAGTAAAACATGTACATCCAACAAGGGCAGAGACTGTCAGTTGATTCCTTTGTGTTCTACTGCAGCTTCCCAGAGTGTTCCAAAGAACAACTAGAGCACTAACAGTCCCACTTATGATAAACATATGGCACACCTGAAGCCATCTTGCTTGGATTAAAGTGGTAACTCTTAAAACATTTAATTTAAAAAGGAACAAAATGAGGGGGTTCATTTTTCCATAAAAAGTATGATTAGTGCTGCAGAAAGAAAAACTAGGGCACATTTTGAGTGACTTCTCAAATCCTCTTCTATTTCATTAAAGAATTCTGACATGCAGACTGAAACATGCACTTTCAATACCAGCAGCAGTTTTCCCTGGTGAGCAGTAGCTTTACTACAGTGATCTAATGAGCAAAAAGAGTGTTAACATTCTGAATTTATGGCAAATGTGTGACACATCTGAATGCCTTCTTGATGGAATCAAAGTAAAAAACTGAAAATATTTCCTACTGAGGAGACTGCAGTAAATGAGGAAATTAGGAAACTGCATAACAAATAAGTCTCCCAAGATGGCCACCAGAGACAAAAGAGCCCAAATGTAGCCCAAATATCACCCAGATGTAGCCCAAGTATAGCCCAATGACAGAATGTCCCAGAGTGTTCTTAAAAACAACTAGAGCGCTTACTGTCTTCATTATGACAAAAGTATGGCACACCTGAAGCCATCTTGATTGGAATAAACTGGTAACACTTAAAACATTTAATTTAAAAAGGAACACAATGAGGGGGTTCATTTTGCCATAGAAATTATGATTAATGCTGAAGAAAGAAAATGAGGGCACATTTTGAGTGACTTCTCAAATCCTCTTCTATTTCATTAAAAAATTCTGACATGCAGACTGAAACATGCACTTTTAATACCAGGAGCAGACTTCCATGGTGAACAGTAGTTTTACTACAGTGATCTAATGAGCAACTAGAGTGCTAACATTCAGAATTTATGGCAAATGTGTGACATATCTGAATACCTTCATGATGGAATCAAAGTAAAAAACTGAAAGCATTTCCTACTGAGGAGACTGCAGTACATGAGGAAATTAGGAAACTTCATAACAAATAAATCCCCCAAGATGGCCACCGGAGACAAAAGAGCCCAAATGTAGCCCAAAAGTAGCCCAAAATCACCCAGATGTAGCCCAAATATAGCCCAATGACAGAAGTGTGCAAAACACTTATTATTTTGTGTTTTTGCAGTGTTATATAGTGCAGACTTGTCAGGTATTGGAGTGCTTTACATGAGCATTGGTTACATCACACAAGAACAAATTCATTTTGGTTGTAGACATGGGGAGACTAAGTGATTTGACCAGAATCACAGAATGTCGAGCTGAAGCAGAAACTCCAACCTGGTTCCCCAGTTGCAAAGTCTGCAATTCTGGAAGTAACACCACATCCTCTCCCCTAAGTGCAACATTTAATCAAGTGGTCAACTGGATAAAAAAACATAAAGATAACAAAGAATTTAAAAGTGCTTTGTCGCTATTTGAAAACTCAGAAAATATGTCCTTATTTTAGTCTTTTAGAGCACTAACCATAATTTTGATGCCAATAAGACCCTCTCATATATGTAATTTCTAAAGGAAATGCTCTAGGTATTACAGTTTTGATTACATCAAGATGACGTCAGGCGTTCCACAATTTTGTAATAAATATAGAATGTTAGCAATCTAGTTGTTCATTAGGATACTGTTGAGAGGCAGAGGCCAGGGTCACGGACTCTGAAAATTGATGGCAGGTAGAAGGGTGCAAAGGCAACAATTTAACCACACTGAGCAGGCAGGAAGGGCCGTGGCAGCACAACAGACTATGGAGGGCAGTGGAAAGGGGGGCAGGGGCAACAAACCAACAATACAGGACTTGCAAGAGAGGCTGTGGCAATGTAATAGACCATTGTGGGCAGAAGGAAGGGGCAATGGTAGTATAACCATACATGCCAACAGACCCGATTCAGCCAGGAAACGTCCAATGTTTTTAAGCTCAAATGGGCTTTATTTGATCTGCCTCCTGACTACAATCTCCTCTTTTTCAATGTAACTCAAAGGGGAAAATCAATACCCCAGTTTTTTATCAAACTCTCCCTCTTACCAAGTTCAAAATGTTCGCAAGTATGGTACATTGGATCATGGAAGGAAATGGGGTAGGGACATGGACTTGGATAACAGAGGGCAGGAGGGACATGGAGAGGTGCACCAAACTGACCCTGCAGGGCAGGCATCAGGGTTTGCAGCAGCACAATACACCACACAGGGCATGCGGGATCGGAGTGCAGCACAACAATCCATAGAAAGCAAGAGGGAGGGGACAGGACCATGCACATGGACAACAGAGAACAGAGGGGCAAGAGGCAATGGTAGCTAGCTGACCATAATGGACAGACAGGAGAGAAAGCTGCAGCGTAACAGACCATAAAGGGCAGGAGGGACGGATCAGGGGCATTACAATGGAACAGACAAGCCAGGAGGGAGGGAGCAGGGGTCTGCACATGTAAACAGAGGGCTGGGGGCAAGGGGGCAGAGCAGGAGCAGCAAGATAGCCATGGAGGTCAGGCAGGATGGGCACTAGAAGCAAGACACACCATGAAGAGCAACACTGAGACTGTGATGGCATACACACAGACCATGAAGGGGAGAGGGTCAGGGGCAGCTAACTGACCACACAGAGAAGGTGGGAGGGGCTATGGCAGCACAGAAGAACATGCATGGCAAGTGGGAGGGTTAGTGGCAGCACAATGGCTATGATGGGCAAGTAGGAGGGTGCAGGGGCATGCACAAAGGACGATGGAGGATAGAAGGGAGGGTCAGGACCTGTGCACAGACAAGAAAGTTCAGGGGAAGGGGCCTCACAACAGACCGCACGGGGCAGGCAGGAGGAGCAGTTGCAGCACAACAGACCAGGGAGGGCAGAAGGGTGTGGCAGTACAATGGACCATGTAGGACAGGAGGAAGAGGATAGGGGCATGGCATGTGGACAGGCAGGGTGGAGGTGGCAGGGACAGGTTACAGTCATCTGACAATACTAGGCAGGTGAGTGGCAGCTCAACAGAACACTCAGAGTAGATAGGAGTGGCAGGTCCATGGAACATGGTGGGCAAAAAGGATGGAGCAGGGGCATGCACAAAGACATCGGAGGGCAGGGGGAAGGAGAATAGGGGCAGCAAGCTAAGCACAGAGTTTAAGCAGGAGGTCAATGATGGGGCATAGAATTGGGCAATGGAGGGCAGGAGGAGTGGACTGGTACAACATACTAAATTGAGGGCAGTGGCAGCACATCAGACCATGCATGGCAGGAGGGAGGAGGCTAGTCCATGGATTCATACCACAGAGGATAGGGAGGAGGGGGATGGGGCAGCAAGCTAACTGTTCAGAGAAGGCGGGTATTAGGAACTTTATTGTTTTTAAAACGTGTGTCTGTGCGAACTACTTAAAATATGAACAAGTATGCAGCATAATCTCACTTTTATTCAGGAAGAAGAGGACGTTTGTGACTGTGACTCCGGGCCCACTTGGCAGAAACACCCCCTGACCCTCCACCCCCTATCGCAAAATGTAATGCCCGTGAAAAGGGTAGGTGAACACAGTGTTATATAGAACATAGTCCTGAGAGCACGATTGAAAATGAAAACTAGATATAGTGTATGGTATAAACTATGCACCAAAAAGTGTGATATAAGATGAACCGGGCGTGAAATATAATATGCAATACATTGTGCGCAATGACATATTCATTGGAGAGCGCGAGATAGCACAGGCACTAGCGCGTGCTATGCGCCTTGGAGTGTAATATGCACAGGGCAGTGTTGTGTAACCTAACTAGTCTCTAAAGTTGTAATATAAAATATGTGCTGGGGAGTGTAACGTTGCATATGCACTGTGACAAAGATATGGATCCCAGATTGTAATATGTATGGCATAGCACTGTGCGTTATAACATAGGCATCGAGGAAGGCACATTAGATGGGGCAATATAACCCGTGCGAAGACAAGTGTGGCATGACATATTCACGGGGTGGTGTTACAGTGCACATGGGCTAGAGAGTGTCATAGCATATGCAGTAGCTAGTGGAATACAACACAGAGGTGTGTGGCACTCAGCAGGCAATGGTGGGTGTAACACAGCATTGGGCTCTGCCAGGAGCGCGCTGTGGCTCTCAAGTGATGTTCGTCCCCTTTCCAGAGAGTAAAATAAAAAGTATTACACATCCGGCAGTGGATGTGTGTTTTATTAACCGTGAGGGGGGTTTCTTGCATAGTTTTGGTCGAATTTTTGTCGAATCCCCTTTGAATGGCTTGGTGTGCATGTGTATTAAATGTGCCTGTCAATAGCTACCCATGTTTGTATAAATAAACGATAAGGGTGTCTACCGGGATTAGGCACGGTAGGGCATCAGACATGTCAGAGCTTCACTAGTGGTGTAAATACATTCCACGTGGATTCATTGTATGCATAGTCGCCTTTTAATGAATATCACGCAAATCGTCATGGTGATAGGTACGTACGGTTTGTACAGCATATCCTAGGTGTGTCTATAAATATATATTTTTTTAAAATAATAAAAAACAGTGGCCGGCCCTGGGGATTGGGGTAAAAAAAATATAATTAGGAGACAGGCCCTGGGGGATGGGGTCATCAGGGCCAATAAATTAGAATAAGAAGGGGAACCACACAGCCCCCCTTCTTAAAAACTTAAAATAAATAAAAGACTGGCATCGTGCCGGAGGCCACGCCCCCTCCTTGCAGCACTCTACAAACGCGCCCCCTGGCGAATTGTAAGTTGGGGAATTAATTCCTCTTCAATACTGAGGGTCCCTGAGGGCCAACTAGCCCAACAGGCATCTCCAGTATGCGCCAAGGAGCTGTGCTGCAGACAGGTGTTCTGAGGCCAAGCCCCTTTTTACACCTCTCTGCAACGCAGCTCTGTGGCGCTTACTGGAAGTACCTAGTGGTCTAGTTTGACCCTAGGGACCCTTAGGATTCAAGGGGACTTAATCTCTCAACTTAGAATACAGGGCGCGTTTACACAGTGGTGAAGGGAGGGGACGGGGCCTGAGGTGACGTGTGCAAACACGCACTATGGCACGTTTTAAATTGGGGATATAATTTCCCTTCAATACTGAGGGCCCCTGGGGGCTAACTAGCCCACCAAGAGCTTCCAGTAAGCGCCACTGACCTGCATTGCAGAGAGGTGGTCCAGGCCGTGCCACTTTTTACACCTCTCTGCAACGCAGCTCTGTGGCACTTACTGGAGGTACCTAGTGGGCTAGTTGGACCCTAGGGACCCTCAGGATTCAAATGAACTAAATCTCCCAACTAAAAAAGGACACAGGGCGTGTTTACACAGTGGTGAAGGGAGGGGACGGGGCCTGAGTTAACGTGTGCAAAAACGCCCTGTGGCCTGTTTTAAGAGGTAGTTTTAATCCCCCTGCCCTATTATATACTAGGGGCTTACAGAGGAGGTCATGCTAATCACAGGGGGACCCCAACGCATAATGTTCCCTAGTGTATGTAGGTGTTTTCACTGTATTCTAAGTGTCTTTTAACATAGCACTGGCTCTAGGACTGGTTAGTCAGACTCAGTTACCACCAGTATCCGTCTGAAAAAGTTGAGGGTACAGGATGATTTTGCAACAAGGCTTCTTTCTGCTCTTCTTTTTGTTCTTTCTGCACGTTATCCTTCTTCCTGCACTTTTCTTCGTCTTTGAGGACTTCAGTTGCTTCTTTCTGCACTTCTTTTTTTTCTTTCTGTGCATTCTTTCTTCTTTCTTCACATGTCCTATCTCTGTAGGCATAGTTAGAAATTAGCATTTAAAAAACCTTTGAAATTCACAGAAAAAACCATAGGTTTCAGGCACGTTATAGTTAGGAATTAGCATTTAAAAAACCTCAGAAATTCACTGAAAAAAACATAGGTTTCAGGGGTGTTATAGTTAGCTGGACTTTTCACTTGTACAAAACCCTTGAAATTCCCCCGTTATAGTTAGTTCAGCTAACTATAACTCGCGCGCCCGCAATGCACTGCTGATGATGTCACATATTACATCACTCATGACATGGTCAGTGACATCACTCATGACATCACTGATGACATCACTGATTACATCATCCTTGTGATAGAGTGGCAGACCTCCTCTCACCCTAATATAACCTTTGATACACACATTCAAAAATAGAGACTAAAATTTTCAAAACAATGGACATACCAATACCAGTTACAACAACCTCTTCAGTAATTCTAAGATCCACATACACATCCACTCATTCACCAACAGTCCTATACAGTCACTCATACATGTACTCACTCATCATATGTACTCATACACCTATACATCCTGTTACACAATGCCACTCATCCATAGAGTTACTCACACACATAGTCACTCATGCTAATAAAGAATCAAACATACATTTACTTGCATATACAGTTATACACACACCACCACACTTACTTCTACGGAAACTTACACATACTTAGTCTTTTAAACAATCACTTATAGAAACACATACTTATTCATACAGGAACTCTTTCAATCTCTCACTCTCACATATACTCACTTATATACACCAATAGTCACATATACTAGTTTAAAACATATGTAGTTACTCATAAAGACACTATTGAGACAGTCATTCACTCACTAACACACCCATACACACACTCATCCACCCATACAGTCCTGCACACATGCTGCTTTTAACACATACAAACAGTGAGTCACTCATTCATGCACCTATGCACTATGTAATACCCCCACCGAACCATGCAGACACTCAGACTGATACTCAAAAAACCAACTAATAACCTATATAGACACCCATGTAGCTACTCACCAACCCATGCAGCCACTTATACACAAAGTGAGAGACTGATACAGATATTTACATATTTAAACATTACTCACTAAGCCATGTATTCACTATGATACACTTAATCAGTCAGTTACACAATCAATTTTTCAAAAACAAATCCTCCATTTAGACACTTATATACCCATTTATTCTTCCATCGACCTTGAGATATACATATATAAAACATATTTAATTTTCAGAAAAACACACATTCACTGGATGATGTCATCAGTGATGTAATTTGAGATGTCATCAGTGACGTCATCAGCAGTGCATTGCGGGCGCGCGAGTTATAGTTAGCTGAACTAACTATAACGGGGGAATTTCAATGGTTTTGTACAAGTGAAAAGTCCAGCTAACTATAACACCACTGAAACCTATGTTTTTTTCAGTGAATATATATATATATATATATATATATATATATATATATATATATATATATATATATATATATAATATAATAAAAAATCAAATGCAGCCTTTCAGAAATAGAGCTGAATAATGCTGTAAGGACTCCCCTGTATATAATCAATAATATAACCAATATAAATATTATATCATAAAAAACAGGGAAGAAACAAAAGCAAATCATGTTTGAACACTGTTTTAATGCTTTGCATTAGCACAAACACCTCAGATAGGACTGAAAGCATTGTCAGTTCACAGGCTGCATTGCAGAAAACCACAGCCTAGAAAGGCTAGAAAGCGAACTCTTAGCAACATAGAACAAGCATTTGCAATGCAATAGGTCTCGCAGTTACACGAGTTAAAGCTATTGGCATTGTAAATGACAATGCCAATAGGCATTGTTATTTGAAATGTCAATAGCTCAAACTCGCGTAAATGCGAGACCTAATGCATTGCAAATGCTTGTTTCCCAGGGAAGGATCTGTGTTTATTTAGGCCTTTGTCTGCCCAGGGATTAAGCGCCGGCCCACCAGCATTGTGAACTTGGTGGCAATAAAAGCCCGCCATAACACACTGTAAAATCATTCTTACCATGGCATTACTTGCACAGTATCCTTTACAAAGTAGAATGCCGGGACTCCCCTTTCACTAATCTAAAGCATTTTATCTCGTTCCTCGTGCGTAATGCTGCTTTTCCCCTTTCTAATTTGAAAAAAATAAAAAAACGTACTTATGTTTTTTGTGACCCTTCGTGTGTTCAGTTTTTTTTGTCCAGATGACTTGTTAACATTGACGCAGATAGGTGATCCGAAAACCAAAGAAACATTTTAATTAGTGCTTCAAATTGGGGACGTTAGGCCATAAAAATATTTTTCTACGTTTTGCATCATTTTTTCCCCGTACCGTGAATTCAACCTACTTGTAAAGTTCCTAACACATTACAACCACCAGGTGGCGTAACAGCCAAGCAGACCTGTGCTTTTTGGGTGGCGCTGATATTCCGGAAGATTTAGCCGTGAGCATATGTATTGTATTAATTATTTTCCAGTACGAAAGAGCTTTGTAATCCCACTATAAAACACTCTTAGAGGCAGCCGCAGATAAGGCGAAGCCCTTTGGAAGAAGGCTCATCTTTAAGAAAAACTGTTGATGACCTGATCACGTCTCCCTTTTTAAAAGTAAAAATATAAGGCATATTTTTGGGGCTAGAGAGAGTTTTTAATTCTTCGCTGCGGCCGTTAGCGTGTTATGTGCAGAGCAGATTGTGGCTGCAGCAGTGATGTGCAATGTGTTGCTTCTTGTAATTTGGAAGCTGGGGGATCTGGTTCCAGTCCCGGCAGGGATGCTCAACACCCTGTGATTTTGGGCAGATGACTGCATCTCTTTGTGCCTAACAAAATGAATGCGTCAGTCTGTAACGCAACTGGTGCTCATGTAAAACGCTCTGATACCTTTGGGTCGAGTTTGCGATAAATAAATAAAAAATCAGCGTAGTATTGAATTTTGGGATGTGTAGTCATGCTTTTCTAATGGCAAGCACTAGAAAGTAAATCATAAAACATGTGAGGAGCTAGTGAAGAAATACGTATGGAATCGTAAAGGAAATGATTTGGATTGAATTTACAATGAGAACAAGCAGGAAGTGGGATAAGGGAGGGGGTGGCAAATGTTTCACTTGTGAAAGGAAAGTAATCATTTCGCGGGCGCTTTGATGTTCGCAGTGGCCGCGCGGCTCACTGAGAACATCAAAGCGCCCGTGAAATGTACACGCAGGCTGCCAAATGGTGCGCGCGCCCGGCGCACATGCACTGTAGTTGGGGGCCTGAAAAGCACTCGTTTGCACTTCCAAATCCCCGTTTTCTATAGCTCTCGCCAGAGCAGCGCTAAAGCGCTGGCTCAGGCGAGACCTAAAAACTGGCACGTGCCTTTAAGGCAGCCATGACCCCTAGTTTCCCATCATGCCTCAGGGGTAACAGTTAGGTCAGTTGTTCTTTGCGGTGACACAAAGCCATAACACAAAGAGTTGACAATTCCTTTAAAAATAAGGATCCTTTGCCCGGGGAGGCGGGAGGGTTGCTTATGACTTCGATGAGGATACCCCTGGAAGAGAACTAGGATTACAGGTAAGTAACTAATCCCTCTCTTCCAGGGGATCCTCATCAATAGTCATAAGCACTAGAATAGAATAGCGAGCCTCACCTCATCCACTGCGGGCAAAGGAAAAATCATACTTAACAATCAAGCTCAGACAACTAAACTTGATAATTCAGACATTTCTGTTATCTGAACAGATTCCTCAAGGAGGCCTGGCCTAATTGAGTATCCGCCCTGAAGTCGGTTTCAAGACAATAATGCCTTGTGAAAGTATGCACAGATCCCCAGGTTGCTGCCTTGCAAATTTCTGCCATCGGAACATCATGCAAGAAAGCTACTGTAGCTGCTTTTCCCCTAGTGGAGTGTGCTTTAGGTGACAAAACAATAGGGGTTTATTTACCAGCTGGTATGCACATTTTATACAAGACACTATCCATCTGGAAATGGATCTCTTGGTAGCTGGAAAACCTGTCCTCATGGAACCATAATTTAAAAACAATTGGTCTGATTTTCTTATGACCTTAGTTTCTTCTAGGTAGAATTTAAGCACTCTCTTAAGGTCTAAGGAATGGAGTGACCTTTCCGCAGGAGTTGCGGGACTGGGAAAAAAGGATGGCAAAGAAATTGCCTGATTAATATGAAAATCAGATACAACTTTCGGCAGAAAAGCAGGGCGAGTCCTTAATACTACTCTGTTGTGGTGAAAAATAGTATATGGCCCTTTGGAAGACAGTGCTTGAATTTCGCTTACTCTTCGCGCTGAGGTAATCGCGACTAAGAAAGCGGTCTTCCATGTCAAATGCTGCAGCGTGGCTTTATGGATGGGCTCAAAGGAGGACCCATCAACTTAGAAAGGACCAGATTCAACTCCCAAGGAGGAGAAGGAGGCCGAACAGGGGGATACACTTTCTTCAACCCCTGTAGGAAATCCTTGACCATCTGTAGTTGAAAAAAGGAAGGCTGGCTTGGAGACTTTCTATAGGCCGTAATAGCCGCTAAATGTACTCTGATCGCTGAATACTTCAACCCTGATTTAGCTAAGTACAGGAGGTAAGGAAGAATAACCTCCTGCTGCCCTGTGGTTGGATTAAAGTTATTACGAGTGCACCACAGGTAGAATCGCTTCCACTTAAAGGAATACAAAGCCCTTGTGGAAGGTCTCTTTGCTTCCTTTAGTATATGCATACAATCCTGCGGTAAGTTCAAATGTCCATATTGCAGGACCTCAGGTGCCATGCTGCCAAGTTCAGTGAGGGAAGGTTGGGATGTAGGATCTTCCCGTCCATCTTGGTCAGCAGATCCGACCTGAAAGGGAGCTCTTGTGGGGGTGCACTGACAGCTGTAATAGGTCCGGGTATCACCATTGTCGAGGCCAGTCCGGGGCTATGAGGATCATTGACATGTTGGACCGGATGAGCTTGGACACCACCTTCCGGAATGAGAGGCAGGGGAGGAAAGGCGTATGCAAATATTCCGGACCAATCCATCAAAAGAGCATTCCCCTTCGTCCCTGGACAGTGGAACCTGGAGGCGAAGGCGTGCCATTTTTTGTTTAGATCGTCTGCAAACAGATCTATGGAAGGCTGACCCCACTGATGGAAAATTTCTGCCACCACTTCGTCGTTTAGCACCCAGTCTGGCTGATCTTCGAAGTGCCGGCTGAGTGTGTCCGCTCGCACATTTCGCTCTCCTGGAAGGTGCACCGCTGTGACGGAAAGGCCTCGGGCTAGAAGCCAATGCCATATCTTTTGAGCCTCCAGGGAGAGAGGGCGAGAGCGCGTACCACCCTGTTTGTTGAGGTAATACATGGTGGTCGTGTTGTCTGTTTGGATGAGGACTGAGTTGGACATGATCGAGGGCTGAAAAGCTTTCAGGGCTAGATGGCCTGCCTGCAGCTCTAACATGTTTATGTGATAGGATTGTTCCTTGACGGACCACCGCCCCTGCATTTGTAGGCAATCCATGTGCGCCCCCCATCCTTGAAGCGATGCATCCGTTACCAAGGACTGGGTAGGAACAGGCTGATGGAAGGGGACTCCCACTAGGAGGTTCCGTGGACGAGTCCACCACAGAACAGACGCTTTTGCTGCTTGCGAAAGAACAATCCGGTCTTCCCAAAAACCGGTTGCCTGGTGCCACTTGTCCTCCAGGTCCTGCTGTAGAGGTCTCATCCTCAGCCTGGCGTTGGGAATGAGAACTATGCAAGAAGCCATTGATCCCAATAGGGACGCTACTTGCCGGACCGTTGGGCGATTGGTCTGGAGAAGAACTTGGCACTTCTGCCGAATTGATAAAAGTCTCTGTTCCGAAGGAAACGCTTTTCCTAGGTTTGTATCTAGGACGGAGCCCAGGTAAAGGATCACCTGTGTAGGCTGGCGAACTGACTTTTCCATATTCAAGTGCAGGCCTAGCCTGCGGAGTAGAGTTAGGCACACTTGGAAGTCGATCTTCACCTGTTGAGGAGATGGCCCTTTCAAGAGCCAATCGTCCAAGTATGGATATACGAACAGACCTTGTCTGTGTAGAGCTGCCCCTACCACCGCCATGCACTTGGTAAAGGCTCGTGGGGCAGATTTTAGTCCGAAGGGCAACACTCTGAACTGGTAGTGACTGTTGCCAACCACGAATCGCAGGAATTTGCGATGACGGGGAGTTACAGGAATGTGGAAATACGCATCCTGGAGATCCACTGAACACATCCAGTCCCCTGCTTGCAGATGTGGACATATTTGATGAAGCGCCAGCATGCAAAATTTTTCTTTCAAGATGAGCTTGTTCAGCGAGCGCAAGTCTAGGTTTGGTCTGAACTTGTGCTCATGATCTCTTTTTGGCACAAGGAAGTACCTGGAGTACACTCACTCCCTTTCCTCGCTGCGAGATGGGAACCTTCTCTATGGCCTTTTTTTGTAGAACCATTGCGCAGTATACTGAGCACCCAACGATCCTTTGTTATGTTGCACCACTCTTTCAGATGTTGTGAAACACTTCCTCCCACTGGAGTGGGCAACGGCGTCAGAGGAAGCTCTGGCTCATTGTTTTCCTGTTGGTCGAGTGGTGGAGGAGGACTGTTGTTGGCTACCCCCTCTACCTCTGCTAGACTATCGACCCTGAAATTGCGATCTTCCTTGGGTCTTGCTTTGGGACCACTGAGGGGTTTGAACCCTCTGTTGGTATCCCTTGCGCTGGCTGGGCCTGTACCTTCGTCGGAATTCCTTTTTCTTTTCTAGCCCCACTGCCTTCAAAGTGTTCAACTCGGCTTTCATTCGAGCTATCTCTTCATCTGTGTGGGAGCCAAACAATGAAGAAACCGAAAAAGGAAGGTTAAGGATCCTCTGCTGAGCATCCGGTTTAAGAGCTGTAAGCCTTAACCAGGCAGATCTTCTTGCGCAAATTCCATGCGCATACGAATGCGCTGAGAGTGTGGCACCATCCGCTGCAGTGCTAATCATCTGATTAGCTACCAAGGAACCCTAAGTAATGATTTTTTCAAAGTCTTTCTGATCCTCCTTTGGTAACTTCTCTTTGAACCGATCCAAAGAGTCCCATAGGGATCTGTCGTATCGACCTAATAAGGCCCCATCCCTGAAGACTTTGAGTGAAGAAGCTGCCGAGCCACAAACCTTTCTTCCCCATTGTAGGAGAGTAGGGTCTGCTTTCTATGTTCACCTCCACTTTTTGCTTTTGCTTTACTGGTTTTCGACTTAGATGTGGCTGTGGGCCTGCTAATCAGACCCACAGCCCTGCTGTTCTCTCTCTAAATTAATACTATGTACTTTAGGTGCATAACCCATTTGGATAGGATCACCTTATTGGCCCCTGTACAGTGTACCCTAGGTACCCAGGGCATAGGTGTACCCTAGGCCTACCAGGGGCTGCAGCATGTATTATGCCACCCCTGGCCTGGCCTTCCATTCTGACACAACTGGCTGATCACTCAGCTGGGGCAAGGTCGTGTAATCACCCCTTGCTTAGGTGTAGTATTCCTATACCTAACTTACATATAGACACATGTGTACCTATCAGTCACTCCTATGGCAGGCCTTAACAATCCTGGAGGCAGAGTGCTTGGTAACATGTGAGATGGTACTCTAGCATGAGCTGAGCCTGTCTGCAGCTTTCGGAACCTTGTCCTTATAGCTGTTCTATGATATAGCCTACCATATACTCTTAAAGTGCCTTATAATCTTAGACGGTTATGGTAACTATGGTTTGGCTTTATCGAAACATGTCGTGTAAGGTGTCTAACACTGTGGAATAATACCCCCAGGCCATTTCTGGACATGAGAATATTATTCCCCCCTTCTAGAGGGAGAGACATGTTAAAATCATACTTCAACTGTTAGCCTCTGACCAAAGCCTCAGCATCACAAAATGGATGCTGCTGCCACGACACAAGTCTGACCTCCTGCAGCTGGGAGTGATCCCAGCCAGGGAGGCCTGGACAATAGGTTTCCTGCTTGGGGAGGTGCTAGCACCTCCCCAGACAGCCTTTAGTGTATTGGGGCAGGGTGGGCTGAAAGGAATGAGACATGCCTGGGGCACACAAGGTGTTCCTTGCATAGTCCAGTTCAAACCGGCGCTGGGGCACTCCAGCCCCAGCTCTGGCGCGAAACTGGACAAAGGGAAGTGGGTGTAACCACCCCCTCCCAGGTCCCACCCATAAGGCGTGACCTAGCAGGTATCCCAGCCCCCCAGATTAGTATAAGAGTGGGAGTTGGGCCTCAAGACTTTAGATTATCCTGAACCTGCAAAACTGAACAGAAACTCTGGACCTTCGACATTCGACGAAAGAAGAAGACTGAAGAATCTCCCTTGTAGCCAAGGAGTGGCTACCCTGTGCAAACAGGCACCATCAAGAGACTACCCTTTGCTTTGCCCACGTTCTACGAGGAACCGACTGCAGAGCCCGACCAGAGCCTTGACTTCCAGACTTCTCCGACCCTGATCCACATCCACAGCAAAGTTGAGATCCGTGGAGGCGACGAGCGACGTGGGACCGGCTACCTGGGAAAAGTGGCTAGTAACTTAAAGCGCAGCTTCTGAGGCACCCTCGAAGTTGTGCACCGGGGATTGAGAAGCCCCAACCCCAAGCACCATCTGCACCGAAGATCAGCCCCCCACACTCCACGAGTCCTGCGTGGGGCCCTTCTGCATTTTCCTGCTTGCCGCGTCTGTCCGGTTGCTTGCCCGCTGGCTGGTGGCCTTTGTGACGACGCTCCCTGAAATCTTCTGCGCTGGTTTGGCTCCTCCAGACTGGCTCCCGCTTCTCTGCAAAGAAGAAGCACCCCAGACCTTCCTGGTCTGCACCAGAAGCAATTCCTCCGTTCTTCGTTGGTTCCGCTTGCCAAGGCTTGGTGAGTCCTAGTCCAACTTCGACGCCGCCGACAGCAAGAGCCTTCGTGGGACAGCTCGCCTCCTGGTCCTGGTCGTCCTCGACGCTTCCTGGTCCTCCTGGCTGCAGCGACAAGCTTCACCTTCACCTGCAATCTTCACGACATCGCCTGGTTCCTTCCTGGTTCCACGTGGTCACTGGCTAGTGACCTTGACTCTGTCCCTTCTGCTTGCAGGTTTCTTCTCTTCTTGATCCCAGCCTTGGGATCCACCGGACACTCTTCACTGACTGCCTGTCAGCATCTTTCTTCAGGCATCCATAGGAGTCGACGACGAAAACGACGCATCTTCACCCCTATGCACCCGCAGCCTGTGGGCTAGGTAACTTGGGTACTCCGGTGCTCATCAGGATAGTGACTATCCTAGTGTCTAGTTTTCAAGTCTCAACTTCCTAGCTACTCCGGAAGTGTCCTAAACCTACCGTTTTCTAAACTGTACTATTGCTATTGACTTTTACGCATTACGCGTGAGTGTTTCCACTCTGCACACAAATCCCGTGGGCCTCCCACTTCCTAACTAACGCTAGTGTAGTGTAGCCCCAGCGATTCCCTAGGCCTAGGCCTATTCTATTTCCGGGACAGTGGTTCTTATACCACTTACTTAGTATATGGTTTGCGTGGCCCCTAGGGCCTAACTGTATTACTTACCTGTGTGACTTAATGTATGCTTAAATAAGACTGTGTTGTACTTACCTCTAATCTCATAAAGAGTGCTGAGGGTTTGACTAGAATAAATACACTTTATTTTATATATATATCTGTTGTGGTGTCCTTTCATTTGGTATTCAAGGGATTATATATGGTATCACAGCTGGCTTCACATGCCATTCAGAGTTTAGCCTAAGACTGCTCTTGTCCATGCTACCACTAGGATAGCTGGTCTATAAGGTTGACTTTACAACCAATCACCATAAGGGTATTTGGACTGATATAAGGTGTACACTAGAACTAGTGACATCATACATCAGGCCAACTTCTCACATTGGTGAGCAGCGGTTGGGATCTGAGCTTGCTGTTGTAATACCATTGTAATCTTGAGTTACTAAATTGAAAGATCACACAGATATTGTCTAGGTACATATAACATAGATTATAATACTTAAGTCCTACTGGACTTTGTAGTTGTAGGTTGAAGGGAGTAACACACCCTGACTACAACTACTAGAGAGGTTTAGTAGATACAACTAGTGTAGGTAGGTGCACACACCACACCCTCACTAGATCATGTCTCTGAGAGGAGATCAAGTAGATGCTCTCTCAGGAGGATCAGGTCTTCAAAAGACCCCCTCTAGATATGATACCTTAACATTCCAGGAGATGAGACACTTGTGTACCTCCAGAGGAATAAAACAGGGTGCAAACCCTACCCTCCTTCAGTTAAGACAACTCCTAGAGGAGTATGACATTCTTAGGGCATCTCAGGCAGGTACCCTAGGTACAGAGGAGGGTCTACCCACCACAGAGGAGTCAGAGGAGACTTCAGATGAAGAGGTAGACAGCCAGGACCAAGTAGGAAGACTTAGCCAGGCTAACCTAAGCTTACATGGGAGTTTGCATGGGGTCCCCCCTTACAGACCCCCAAGTAGGCTTACACAGAGAAGCAGGAGGGACAGATCCCCTTCAAGGGAATCCATCCACTCCCATGTCTCTAACATCTCTAATGCTTCCTCTCACAGGGGAATGACTTCCCCTGAGAGAAAGGAGCATGAAGCCAGAATGAGGGAAGCTAATCTGAGGATTCAGAGGGAAGAACTTGCCCTTGCCAAAGAGAAGCTTGCTCTGGCTAGAGAACAAAAGTTGAGTGGGTCAGAACCCACTGGTGGCAGCAATATCCCTAAGGATAGAGACAGGCACTATGACAATAGAAACCTGAGCAAGATTGTCCCTCCCTACAAGTGTGGGGATGACATCCACAAATGGATAACTGCTTTGGAGAGAGCTTGCAAAGTACAGCAGGTACCCCAAATTCAGTGGGCAGCTATCTTGTGGCTCTCCTTCTCTGAGAAAGGCAGAGACAAGCTCCTCACAGTTAGTGATGAGGATGCAGATAATTACACTGTCCTGAAGAGTGCTCTGATTGATGGGTTTGGCCTAACCACTGAACAATACAGGTTGTTGTTCAGGGATACCCAGAAGACACAGACTCAGGACTGGACTGACTTTGTAGATTGTGCCACTAAGGCTCTGGAAGGCTGGCTAATGGGAAGTAAGGTTAAGGACTATACAGGATTGTATAATTTGATCATGAGAGAACAAATACTTAACAACTGTCAAAACCAGCTATTGCATCAACACCTGATTGATTCTGATCTGACTTCTCCCCAAGAATTGGGAAAGAAGGCAGATAGATGGGTCAGGACTAGATTTAAGCAGAAAAACCAGAACCAGGGCGGTGATCAGAAAAAGGCAGACCAGAAGGGTAATGAGCAGAAACAAAAAGACCAGAAGTCTTCACCAGGCCCCCAAAAGGCTCAGGGGGAGGGTGGTCCCAAAAAGGATAAAAAGAAAGATGGCCAAAAGAAACCATGGTGCAACTATTGTAAGTCCAACTCACATTGGTTTAGTGAGTGCACCAAAAAGGATAAGCCCCCAGCCACCATTGCCCCTAAGGCAACTGTACCCCCTAGTTCAGCTGTAAGTGGTGGTTCCCAGCAAAAGGGTGTACTAGGGTTAACCCTGGGAACTGAGGAGGATTCTGGCCTAGTCAGAGTACCTACTCAGGCTGTTCTGATCTGTGATGGGGACTTAGCTTTGTCCTCTACTGTAGGCCCCAGTAACCTGGGCAAGTACAGACAGACACCTTTTATCAACCAAAGAATGGCTCAGGCCTACAGGGACACTGGAGCTAGTGTCACAATGGTGACACCTGCTTTTGTGGACCCTGGACAGATCATACTAGGTGAGAATTACCTAGTGACCAACGCTAGCAATGCCACTACCTCCCATAGTGTGGCTATTGTTAACTTCTCCTGGGGAGGGGTAACTGGCCTCAAGAAAGTTGTTGTTAGTTCAGACCTTCCTGTAGAGTGTTTACTGGGCAATGATCTTGAAACTTCAGTTTGGTCTGAAGTGGAGTATAGGACCCATGCAGAAATGCTGGGGATAGATGCACATGTCCTTGCTGTGACCAGGTCACAGGCCAAAAAGTGCACCACTGAACAAGTGCTGGATCCTGAAACTATGGACCAGTCACAACCCAAGAGAAAGAGCAGTAGGGTTAAGGCTGTGCCTTCCCCCCTGCCTCAGGTGGTGGATCAGCCCTCCCAGGAGGATGATTCTGAGAGCCCTGAAGGAACTGTCCTAGAAGAACTTGAACCTGATCAGGTTGAGTTTCTTGGGACAGGGGGACCTTCAAGGGCAGATCTGAGGCAGGCTCAATTAGACTGCCCCTCTCTTGAACCCCTCAGACAGCTGGCTGCTGCTGAGGCTGCAGGGAATGCTCAAGGTACCCATAGAGTGTATTGGGATGAAGGGCTACTGTATTCAGAGGCTAGAGACCCCAAGCCTGGTGCATCCAGGAGGTTGGTCATACCACTGAAGTTCAGAGGCTTCCTTCTTACCTTGGCCCATGATATTCCCCTTGCAGGACATCTAGGCCAGAACAAGACTTGGGACAGGCTTGTCCCTAACTTTCACTGGCCCCATATGTCAGAAGATACTAAGGAGTTTTGTCGCTCCTGTGTCACCTGCCAAGCCAGTGGCAAGTCAGGTGGCACCACAAAGGCCCCCCTCATACCACTACCTGTGGTGGGGGTCCCCTTTGAAAGAGTGGGTATAGATATTGTAGGACCAATGGACCCACAAACAGCATCTGGGCACAGATTCATACTGGTGATAGTGGACCATGCCACCAGGTACCCAGAAGCAATTCCCCTGAGGACCACAACAGCTCCTGTTGTGGCAAGGGCCCTGCTTGGAGTATTCTCCAGAGTGGGCTTTCCAAAGGAGGTCATTTCTGACAGAGGTGCCAACTTCATGTCAGGATACTTGACTGCAATGTGGAAGGAGTGTGGTGTTAACTACAAGTTCACCACACCCTATCACCCACAGTGCAATGGGCTTGTTGAGAGATTCAACAAGACCCTAAAGGGAATGATAAAAGGATTACCAGACAAGCTTAGGCGAAGATGGGACATCCTTTTACCCTGCCTTCTGTTTGCTTACAGAGAGGTCCCACAAAAGGGGGTTGGCTACAGCCCTTTTGAGCTTTTGTTTGGGCATCCTGTAAGAGGACCCCTGTGTTTGGTGAAGGAAGGATGGGAGAGACCTCTCAGACAACCCAAACTAGACATAGTGGATTATGTACTTGGTCTCCGCTCCAGGATGGCAGAGTATATGAAGAAGGCTTCTAAAAACCTTGAGGCAAGCCAAGAACTCCAAAAAGCTTGGCATGACCAAAAGGCTGTACTGACTGTTTACCAGCCAGGACAGAAAGTGTGGGTGTTGGAGCCAGTGGCCCCAGCAGCACTCCAAGACAAATGGTCTGGACCCCACACTATTGTTGAGAAAAAGGGAGAAGTCACCTACTTGGTGGACCTTGGGACTCCCAGAAGCCCCCACAGGGTGCTTCATGTCAACAGATTGAAGGCATATGTTGACAGGGCAGACATGGGGCTACTCATGGCTACAGATGAGGGGCAGGAGGAAGAGAGTGACCCTCTCCCAGACCTGTTGACTCAGAACCCTGATGATGGCTCAGTTGATGGTGTGGTCTTTTCTGACAGCCTCACTGTCCATCAGCAACAGGACTGCAGACAGGTTCTGCAATCCTACAGACATATGTTCTCTCTGACCCCAAGTCAGACAAACTGGTGCACCCATGAGGTGGACACTGGTGACAGTCTGCCTGTGAAGAATAAAATCTACAGGCAACCTGACCATGTCAGGGACTGCATAAAAGTTGAGGTACAAAAGATGTTGGAGCTGGGAGTCATTGAACCTTCAGAGAGCCCTTGGGCTAGTCCTGTAGTTCTTGTGCCAAAACCTCACACCCAAGATGGTAAGAGAGAGATGAGGTTTTGCGTGGATTACAGAGGTCTCAATGCTGTCACTAGGACAGATGCCCACCCAATACCTAGGGCAGATGAGCTCATTGACAGACTGGCAGCTGCTAAGTTTTTGAGCACATTTGACCTAACAGCAGGCTACTGGCAAATCAGACTAGCTGAGAGTGCAAAGGCCAAAACTGCTTTCTCGACCCCAGGAGGACATTATCAATTTGTGGTAATGCCCTTTGGTTTGAAGAATGCACCTGCCACTTTCCAAAGGTTGGTGAATCAAGTCCTTACTGGGTTGGATGATTATTGTGCAGCTTATCTTGATGATATTGCTGTCTTTAGCTCCACCTGGGAGGATCACCTGGTCCACCTGAGGAATGTTTTAGAGGCGCTGCAAAAGGCAGGCCTCACTATCAAGGCCACTAAGTGCCAGATAGGGCAGAGCAAGGTTGTATACCTGGGCCACCTAGTTGGTGGGGGTCAGGTTCAACCACTGGAGAGCAAGATCCAGACCATAAAGGACTGGGCTCCTCCAACTACCCAGACTCAGGTCAGAGCTTTCTTGGGCCTGACTGGGTACTACAGAAAGTTTGTTAAGAACTATGGGTCCATAGTGACACCACTTAATGACTTGACCTCCAAGAAGATGCCAAAGAAAGTTCAGTGGATAGTAAGCTGTCAAAAAGCATTTGATGACCTGAAGCAGGCCATGTGCAGTGCACCTATTCTGAAAAGTCCAGACTACTCCAAAGAGTTCATTGTCCAGACAGATGCTTCTGAGTTAGGTGTGGGAGCTGTTCTTTCACAACTGAATGTAGATGGTCAAGACCAGCCCATTGCTTTTATAAGTAGAAGGCTGACCCCTAGAGAGAAACGTTGGTCAGCTATTGAGAGGGAGGCCTTTGCTGTGGTTTGGGCCCTGAAGAAGCTGAGGCCATACTTGTTTGGCACTCACTTCAAGATTCAGACAGACCATAAGCCCCTCTTGTGGCTAAATCAGATGAAGGGTGAAAATCCCAAACTTCTTAGGTGGTCCATTTCCCTACAGGGGATGGACTTCACAGTGGAACATAGACCTGGGACTGACCATGCCAATGCAGATGGACTCTCCAGATATTTCCACTTAGAACATGAAGACTCAACTGGTCAAGGTTAGTTTAATGTCCCTAAGTTTGGGGGGGGGGGGGTTGTGTAGGAGAGTAGGGTCTGCTTTCTATGTTCACCCCCACTTTTTGCTTTTGCTTTACTGGTTTTCGACTTAGATGTGGCTGTGGGCCTGCTAATCAGACCCACAGCCCTGCTGTTCTCTCTCTAAATTAATACTATGTACTTTAGGTGCATAACCCATTTGGATAGGATCACCTTATTGGCCCCTGTACAGTGTACCCTAGGTACCCAGGGCATAGGTGTACCCTAGGCCTACCAGGGGCTGCAGCATGTATTATGCCACCCCTGGCCTGGCCTTCCATTCTGACACAACTGGCTGATCACTCAGCTGGGGCAAGGTCGTGTAATCACCCCTTGCTTAGGTGTAGTATTCCTATACCTAACTTACATATAGACACATGTGTACCTATCAGTCACTCCTATGGCAGGCCTTAACAATCCTGGAGGCAGAGTGCTTGGTAACATGTGAGATGGTGCTCTAGCATGAGCTGAGCCTGTCTGCAGCTTTCGGAACCTTGTCCTTATAGCTGTTCTATGATATAGCCTACCATATACTCTTAAAGTGCCTTATAATCTTAGACGGTTATGGTAACTATGGTTTGGCTTTATCGAAACATGTCGTGTAAGGTGTCTAACACTGTGGAATAATACCCCCATGCCATTTCTGGACATGAGAATATTATTCCCCCCTTCTAGAGGGAGAGACATGTTAAAATCATACTTCAACTGTTAGCCTCTGACCAAAGCCTCAGCATCACAAAATGGATGCTGCTGCCACGACACAAGTCTGACCTCCTGCAGCTGGGAGTGATCCCAGCCAGGGAGGCCTGGACAATAGGTTTCCTGCTTGGGGAGGTGCTAGCACCTCCCCAGACAGCCTTTAGTGTATTGGGGCAGGGTGGGCTGAAAGGAATGAGACATGCCTGGGGCACACAAGGTGTTCCTTGCATAGTCCAGTTCAAACCGGCGCTGGGGCACTCCAGCCCCAGCTCTGGCGCGAAACTGGACAAAGGGAAGTGGGTGTAACCACCCCCTCCCAGGTCCCACCCATAAGGCGTGACCTAGCAGGTATCCCAGCCCCCCAGATTAGTATAAGAGTGGGAGTTGGGCCTCAAGACTTTAGATTATCCTGAACCTGCAAAACTGAACAGAAACTCTGGACCTTCGACATTCGACGAAAGAAGAAGACTGAAGAATCTCCCTTGTAGCCAAGGAGTGGCTACCCTGTGCAAACAGGCACCATCAAGAGACTACCCTTTGCTTTGCCCACGTTCTACGAGGAACCGACTGCAGAGCCCGACCAGAGCCTTGACTTCCAGACTTCTCCGACCCTGATCCACATCCACAGCAAAGTTGAGATCCGTGGAGGCGACGAGCGACGTGGGACCGGCTACCTGGGAAAAGTGGCTAGTAACTTAAAGCGCAGCTTCTGAGGCACCCTCGAAGTTGTGCACCGGGGATTGAGAAGCCCCAACCCCAAGCACCATCTGCACCGAAGATCAGCCCCCCACACTCCACGAGTCCTGCGTGGGGCCCTTCTGCATTTTCCTGCTTGCCGCGTCTGTCCGGTTGCTTGCCCGCTGGCTGGTGGCCTTTGTGACGACGCTCCCTGAAATCTTCTGCGCTGGTTTGGCTCCTCCAGACTGGCTCCCGCTTCTCTGCAAAGAAGAAGCACCCCAGACCTTCCTGGTCTGCACCAGAAGCAAGTCCTCCGTTCTTCGTGGGTTCCGCTTGCCAAGGCTTGGTGAGTCCTAGTCCAACTTCGACGCCGCCGACAGCAAGAGCCTTCGTGGAACAGCTCGCCTCCTGGTCCTGGTCGTCCTCGACGCTTCCTGGTCCTCCTGGCTGCAGCGACAAGCTTCACCTTCACCTGCAATCTTCACGACATCGCCTGGTTCCTTCCTGGTTCCACGTGGTCACTGGCTAGTGACCTTGACTCTGTCCCTTCTGCTTGCAGGTTTCTTCTCTTCTTGATCCCAGCCTTGGGATCCACCGGACACTCTTCACTGACTGCCTGTCAGCATCTTTCTTCAGGCATCCATAGGAGTCGACGACGAAAACGACGCATCTTCACTCCTATGCACCCGCAGCCTGTGGGCTAGGTAACTTGGGTACTCCGGTGCTCATCAGGATAGTGACTATCCTAGTGTCTAGTTTTCAAGTCTCAACTTCCTAGCTACTCCGGAAGTGTCCTAAACCTACCGTTTTCTAAACTGTACTATTGCTATTGACTTTTACGCATTACGCGTGAGTGTTTCCACTCTGCACACAAATCCCGTGGGCCTCCCACTTCCTAACTAACGCTAGTGTAGTGTAGCCCCAGCGATTCCCTAGGCCTAGGCCTATTCTATTTCCGGGACAGTGGTTCTTATACCACTTACTTAGTATATGGTTTGCGTGGCCCCTAGGGCCTAACTGTATTACTTACCTGTGTGACTTAATGTATGCTTAAATAAGACTGTGTTGTACTTACCTCTAATCTCATAAAGAGTGCTGAGGGTTTGACTAGAATAAATACACTTTATTTTATATATATATCTGTTGTGGTGTCCTTTCATTTGGTATTCAAGTGATTATATATGGTATCACAGCTGGCTTCACATGCCATTCAGAGTTTAGCCTAAGACTGCTCTTGTCCATGCTACCACTAGGATAGCTGGTCTATAAGGTTGACTTTACAACCAATCACCATAAGGGTATTTGGACTGATATAAGGTGTACACTAGAACTAGTGACATCATACATCAGGCCAACTTCTCACACCCATGAGTCCTGGGACTTACTCTCCTTGTCCGGAGGGATCAACGCATGAGCAGAGACTGCGTGCGTCTTACGTGCCGCTGCGACTAGCACGGAATCCGCAGGTGGATCCGTTTTCAAGAACACCGGGTCTACATCAGCAGGCTTGTACTTCTTTTGAATTCTGGCCGGCGTAGCTTTAATCGCTGAGGGGGTTAGAAAAATGTCCATTATTGGTTCCAGAAGTCCAGGAACCAGAGGCAGCAAGGGACGCGAAGCAGATCTTTGGTGCAGCGTCTCGAAGATTACTGTCATTGCGACCTGAGGGGTGGACATTCCAATGTTCAGTTTCTGAGCCCCTCTCTGCAGCACATCATGATAGGTGTTAATGTCATCTATCGGAGACACTCTCGACTGAGGGCTGTCCAATAGGGTAGGCGAATAGTCCCTCTTAGAGGAGTGGGTGGAGGAAGATTACCATGAGGAAGACCTCCTTCTGTGGTGATGTGACGTAGAAGGCGTGCGTTCCTTAGATCTTCCTTCACGGTGGTGGCGTACCGGCGAAGGCGATCTATCCACCTCCTCTACTAATCTTTGTAGAGGGGATCTGTGCATAGGGCTTGTGTATACTTCCTCCCTTCTCGATGCTCCCGCCGGAGTCTTACTCCAGTGATGTACTGGTAAAAGCCATCTTGGAGACAGATGTATAGAAGGAGAGGTCCTCTGATGCGACAGGGATCTCTGACGCGATCTCCTTGCATGTTCTGGAGACGCAGATGGAGAATGTGGACGTCTCGAGGAGTGAGAAGAAGAGTGTCTCGATGCTGATTCAGTCACTAGGCTACTGAACCTTCGTCAGATCTATGCAATGGTGGTCTCGACGTCGAGCGTATATCCCGCTGCGACGGAGCCCTCCTCGACGTCGATCGAGATCTTCTTCTAGTCGTCGAGGCTCGACCAGGTTCTGGGAGCGGTCTCGGTGTCGACTGTAGTTTCTTCGGCGTCGAATGTGTCGACGGCGTATGGCGCCTTGACGATGGCAGAATACTTCTTCGTCTCGACGTCGAGCGATGTGGACTCGACGGTGCCGAAGGACTTCCTCTCCTCGACGCCGGTCTCGGTGGGATGACGACGGCGGAGGGCTGCTAGCTTTCGACGCCAAGCGACGTTGGAATGACATCGGCGTAGGGCTTCTGGTCTTTGACGTCGAACGTCGCCGGGATGACGGAGGAGGACTTCTCATTCTCGATGCTGATCGCCGCCTGGTCTGCGACGGCGGAGAATTCTCTCCCCTCGACGTCGAACGTCGTCTATGTGACGGAGGATTATCAGCTCTCGACGTCGAACGTCTAGCCGACGTCGACGGAGGTCTGCTGACTCTCGACGCCGATCGTCGCCGGGTTGACGACGGCGGAGGGCTTTGGCTCTTCGAAGCCAATCGTCGCCTTGATGCAGGCGGTGGACTGGAACTCCTCGACACCGATTGTCGCCGGGTTGACGACGGCGGAGGCTGTCGAATTCTTGACGTCGAATGCAGTGACGTACCTTCATGCCTGCGTTCTCTCGACGACGAGCCTGCCGTCGACGGTCTTTTCTTCGATTTATGTCCCTCCGGTGGCTGTTTTCTCAGCGCCGAGCACGACGCTGAGCGTCTAGAAGAGGATCTGGGCCTCTTGGAGCCTTTTCTTACCGGAGACCTGCCTCTGGAAGCCTTTTCTGCCAATCCATAAAGACGTATCCGCTCTCTGTCTTTTCAAGTTCTTTTTGAGAGAGATTGGCAATGAGGACAAGTCTTGGGGACATGGTCCTTAGGTAGGTAAAGAATACAGACTGAATGAGAGTCTGACCTGGCCTTCTTTTTTCCACAAGAAGGGCAGGGATCAAAAAGGAATGGCATTTGAAGTGGTAAAAAATGCCACAAATAGTCAGAAAAAGCAATCACCTTACTTGACTGGATGAAAGACGTCGAAGAAAGATAACATCTTTCTGAAAAAGGTAGATTATTTCTGAATAAAACCAGAAAAGAGTGGAGCTGTGTAACCAGGGTCCTTACTGAAGGAGCCGGAAAGAACAACTGACCTAACTGTCACCTCTGAGGCATGATGGGAAGCTAGGGCTCATGGCTGCCTTAAAGGCACGGTGCCAGTTTTTCTATGTTGCTAAGAGTTAGCTTTCTAGCCTTTCTAGGCTGTGATTTTCTGCAATGCAGCCTGTGAGCTGACAATGCTTTCAGTCCTATCTGAGGTGTTTGTGCTAATGCAAAGCATTAAAACAGTGTTCAAACATGATTTGCTTTTGTTTCTTCCCTGTTTTTTATGATATATTATTTATACTATTGATTATATACAGGGGAGTCCTTACAGCATTATGTATATATATATATGTATATATATATATGTATATGTATGTATATATATATATATATATATATATATATATATATATATATATATATATATATATATATATATATATATATATTTATATTACTTGCCTAAAAAACGATATTCTTCAAGATGTTGGCCAATCGACTGACGCCCCACTTAGCCAAGCTGATTCACCCAGATCAGTCCGGGTTTATGCCGGGCAGGAATACCGCGCTCAACCTGCGTAGATTACACAGCGTACTCGGGCGCAGACACACAATACAAGAGCAAACAGCTATTTTATCCTTGGACGCCAGTATGGCGTTTGACACAGTCAAATGGCCCTTTCTTTTCGCGGTCCTGGACCGATTGGGCTTTGGGTCCAAATTCTGCTCATGGGTGAAACTATTATACACGAACCCTCTCGGAATGGCCGTATATCCAAAGAATTTCCACTGGGACGTGGCACCTTGAGAAAAATAATGGGGCGACCCGGTGTCCCTCAGAACCTGGGTAGATGTATTAAATAAAACAATTGGTTCTGTCTGGGTATTGTTCAATTACTTAGAATACGATAGTAGCAACAGCTTACTTATCACCCATACCAATGAATTGAGAAAAAAGGAGAAAATGCATAACAAACACCAAAAGTAGTATTCAATAAGATATTCAAAAATAGATATCAAATATTCATGGCTGTCGCAATTTACACATTCAATTGCAATAGGGAATAAGTGTGGTGAAAAAGTGACATATGGTGATTGGTGACATTGACTGTGCACTATATACAAGATAGGTAAATAAACGTGCGTTCAGGAGAGGGGAGAACAATTTCAGTTTGTCCTTATTATTTTAGCACATATGCTCCAGGATACATTGGTAAGTTTAAAATGTGATCATGAGCGTTATACATACATATGTTGTGCGTCGACGTTTCGACCCTGTAGATAGCGCAAAAAGTACACTGTGTCAAGTTGGGTCTTCCTCAGGACAGGAGGGGGGTAGTAGGCAGCTTACGGGTTTAATAAAAGAGCTAGGTAAGGTGTGTGTTATGGAGCAGAATTCTTCAGTCACTTTTTGGCTTACAAAGTAAGGCTTACCAGACTTCAGATTCTTTCTGGTATCTGTAAGTCTCAAACGTTTCTTATTTCAGAGAAGGTCTTTGATTCATAACCTCTCTGTGCTCCACCATCCAGTTGGGGCCTAGGATAAAATATCCACAAAATGAACAGGGGGGGCGTAAGGGCGCTTTTTGAAAAAAGGTCCAGCTATGTGTGCCCTCAGAAAATACAACAATGATAACAGAGCTGTTCCTATAAGTGAGATGAGAAAAGGGGAGGAATGTGTTCACGGACACTTAAAATATTGGATATTGAGGCCCTCACACAAACTCAAGGGTATCGTAATTCACGTTACCCCTTCGAATGTATTGCATCATCATCGGGCTGCTCCTGCGTCGAGTCGGCTGGTGCAATACCCGACGGGCTCTTGTTTAAGGAGCACTTTTATGGAGATCTTTTTTAATCCAATGAAGCCGGTGGATGCATGCGTGTGTGGGGCTCTAAAGTGATGTAGATGAAAATGCGTTGGTATTTAAAAATAGGGGTCGAAGTACTTGCTCAACTAATTTATTAGGAAGTCTTCTCCCCTAGTTAAAAGATTCTGAGGTTAAGTGTTATTAACCTAGAGTTATTAACTAAGTTATATACACTGCCTCAGTTGGGTCGACATGTTTCTCGCTCCATTTGGAGAAGTACTCTGGCGATTCTTCAGGACCAAAAAGATGTTTATCTATCTACATCTAAAAATTAAACATAATATCTAAATAATGGCCGCCCAGTCCTGGTAGAACGGGGTAGGTGTGTACGAGACACGGACTCGGCGTGTCAAACGCGAGGAACTCCTTGCGTTCATCTACCAGGAACTGCAGTGGACTATCCTTATGAATTGTTAGGGTAGACCGAGCTGCAGGTAACACTAAATTTGTGACAGAGAATGCATTCTGTTTATTTAGATATTATGTTTAATTTTTAGATGTAGATAGATAAACATCTTTTTGGTCCTGAAGAATCGCCAGAGTACTTCTCCAAATGGAGCGAGAAACATGTCGACCCAACTGAGGCAGTGTATATAACTTAGTTAATAACTCTAGGTTAATAACACTTAACCTCAGAATCTTTTAACTAGGGGAGAAGACTTCCTAATAAATTAGTTGAGCAAGTACTTCGACCCCTATTTTTAAATACCAACGCATTTTCATCTACATCACTTTAGAGCCCCACACACGCATGCATCCACCGGCTTCATTGGATTAAAAAAGATCTCCATAAAAGTGCTCCTTAAACAAGAGCCCGTCGGGTATTGCACCAGCCGACTCGACGCAGGAGCAGCCCGATGATGATGCAATACATTCGAAGGGGTAACGTGAATTACGATACCCTTGAGTTTGTGTGAGGGCCTCAATATCCAATATTTTAAGTGTCCGTGAACACATTCCTCCCCTTTTCTCATCTCACTTATAGGAACAGCTCTGTTATCATTGTTGTATAGCCTATGATAAAATAACAGGAGCTAAATTCAAAAGCTGGCAGTGATGTAGTTAACTATTTCTGAATACTCTGCTTTAAATGTGACATACCTCAAGTGTATTCTTAAAACGACTTCCACCCGTCGGTTGGAGTCAATGTGTTTTGGCCAGTCAAGTGATTTACTATGGAGAAATAATTACAAAGGGTTCGTGAGTCATAAATTACAGAACACTTACGAGCGTGAAGACACGCTTCCTCAAGTGTTTCCTGAGAACATCTGGGCTGCCCGCTGTCTCCGCTCCTATTCCCACTTGTCCTAGAACCGCTAGCCGCATGGATCAGACAGGATCCTGTCGTCAGGGGACTGCGTTGGACCGAAGACGTAGAAGACCGCATTTCCCTATATGCGGACAACATCCTCTATATGGCATCTCCTGCGCGCTCCCTACACGGGATCTTGGACATCTGTAACTCCTACGGGAATTTCTCCGGTTACACGATTAACTGGGCCAAATCGGTACTCTATGTACTGGTAGGCCCTCCACCGAAACTGCCTAAGGGATGTGAGGTGACAATAGTTAGAGACCACTTTAAATATTTAGGAATCCATATTACTTCAGACCCAGAGGAATTTTGGACCCTTAACCTTCTAGAGCCCCTAAAAAGACTACGCAAAGACACTAAACATTGGCAAACCTTACCACTCACACTACTAGGAAGGGCAGCGTGCTTCAAAATGATGACACTGCCTCGGTTCCTTTATGCGTTACAAAACACCCCATTTCTAGTCCCCCCGTCCTATATTCGCTCCATTGAAACAGAGGTTACCAAACTCCTGTGTGATGGAAAACCAGCCAGAATAGCGATGGTCAAACTAATCAGGACGTGGTACGACGGGGGCATTGCGCTCCCGAATATTCAAATGTACTATTGGGCATCCCAGCTGGCAGTCATAAACCAGTGGATGCATGCCCCACAGACAGACTCGGCCTTCCGCCTAGACAGGTTGCTCCTGGGCCTAGAACAGCTTAACTGTGCACTATAGAACACAAACCATAAACTGACTCTACTAGGCCCTACCAAACACACGATCCAACTCTGGCATATAGTACAAAGGAAGGTGGGGTGGCGGAATGTTCTCACGCAGGCAACACCCCTCTGGGATACAAGAGCATTAGGCGCGCTGCGCAACACCAAGAGTTTCAACCACTGAGAGGTTATAGGCATATCCACAATTGGCGTTCTTTGGCGCAAGAGAAAGGTACTCTCGTTCACTTTAAACACAAAAACTGAGGCTTATACAGCACACCATTTGTCCTTATCTAGTACTAATTACGTATGTCAAACCCTTGGGTGTATATAACCCTAAATTCAAAGCAGAGAAGACACAACAGTATTAATCAGAAACAGAAATTCAGAAAGGTCATTCTTCATGCCGTTTAGCAGTCTTTATTCTTATTGTACAAATCTTAAAATTCCCAGCACACGATTAGCAGACATGTGTTTCGTCTTTGCTCAGAACTTTTCAAGGCATAAACGTCGGAATCAACAAGCCAGAGTCAGAAATGTGCCACATCTATTCTTGCATTGCAGTGTGTATACGCAAGCCCAGTCCGGATATTATTGTATAAACAACTCCGCTCAAAGTGTCCCACACAAGACCAAGAACACAATCCTGATATTCGTCCCTTGATCAGGAAGTTCCAATATATTTCAAAGCTGGGTGTTGGCAATCATTTGGCCACTAAAATCGTTCACATCCGGGCTTCTATAGATTACTATATAAGGTCCGATCCTGTAGCCATCAAACAACTCCACAATGGAGAGTCCAAAACACCCGTTGGTTACAAATTATCAGTGGACCCTCATTCACGGCCCTGTTGTAATTCGAACCGTCACCTCGTAGTCAACCAACCCGTCCTTTCATAAATTCTTGTAAGTCACTATACTGACGTCCAATCAAAAGGCTGGTAATAGTGCTCTTGTGAAAATAACCAATGAAGTAGCACTCCTATCACGACTCCTGCGGCACAACCATGATACGTTGTAACCCAGAACTTCAAATCTTCAATGTCTCTAGCCGATCCGCATATCCCCACAGTCTTGTTCACTCACCTCCAAGAGCAATATGTGATGGCACCCACGGAACACTTCCGCTATCTTCAAATTAAACACGCCCTTGAGACGACTGTCCCCCCAAACACCAACCTTCCTGAAGCCTCCCCTCTGGCGGATACGCTACTCACTGATTACATGACCAAAAAAGACATGTCCCTCACTTACCAAAAGATAATAAACAACCTTCCTGAGCCCACACAACCGATCCAGGAAAAATGGCAAACAGATGTTGGCGATCTGGACGAGACGGACTGGCAGGAGGCATTGGCATCCCCCAGGGAGGTAGCCATCCTATCGTGACTCCGGCTAGTGCAATTAAAAGTACTTCATAGGAGCTACTATACAAGACCGACACTATGCAAGATCGGCAAGACTGATAGTCCACATTGCCTTAGACAGTGTGGAGCAATAGGGACGTTTTTTCACACAATATGGGAATGCCCCGAGATAGCGAAGTACTGGGCGGAGGTTATGTTATTAATAACTCGACTCAGCGCCGCCCCTGTACCACCAGAGCCTAAACGTTGCTTATTTAACATTTAGGAGGCCACGGACCTTAATACCAATGGACAAATATGGGCGATGCAGGGCATGATGGTGGCGAAGCGAAACATAGCTAGACGGTGGGAGGCGCAAAATGCTCCCACGATTCAAGAATGGAGTGCAGACATGGATCTGGTCATGGTGGCAGAAAAAGCGTGTATATAAATAGGAGGTGTCCAAAAAAATGGAAACGGCTGTGGGGAAAATGGAACGCTTTCAGAGGGGGGATATGTACAGCGCCAACTGTAGACACCTCACAGGACGAGGATTAATCACTATGTTTGGGGATTCTGTTTATGCTGCATAATGACTGACATGGTGTTCTTATATGTTGTACTGAATGTATGTAAATGAGTAGCAAGAGCAATGGGTTGAATGACTCCAGAATGTACGGATGTATGTACTTTTGCACCAATAAAACAAATTAAAAAAAGAAAAAAACCAATATTCTTGTCAATGATATTTCTGCATCATGATATTGTGTGTCATGATATTAAATTTCCAATATTTCTGTCTACCGATATTTTTAAATCGCTATTTTGCCCAAACACCCATACAACTATCTTGGCTGGAGCTGATATTCGTGGAAAGGAGGAGAGGTTGCTTTCAGATGTAAGTATGGTTGATTAGGGTTGGCAGACAACATTTTTCTCAGGTTGGTGAGACATTATTTATTTATTTAATACACACAGTAGTGGATACACAGAAGCACTACTGTACCATTATGGAAAAGTATTTGAGAATTGCTCATAATAGTAGTAGCCAGTAATGATACAAAAATATATTCCTGAATACAGGCACAACATACAGAATTTCATCTTATAACAGCATATCAACTTAGTTAATTCCTGATTTTAACAAAGAAGTGCATTCAGGCATACATTACATGCAAAAACGTAATCCTTTATGTTTCAATGTAAAAAACAAGGTATCAATCGGTATTAACTCACAATGTATATTTTAACAATACTAAAAACTTTCACCAATATAAAATACCCTTGTATGGCCTCTTGTCAAACAGTTAACATTTGGACTGCATTAATGTGCATCCCTAAGTTGTTATTTGAATAGTTCTAACGTTACCTTATTTACTGTTTTACAAATGACGTGAAGAAACTCTTCAACCTGTAACAAACATTTATGGATGGAGGATTCATCATAAAAAATAAAGCTTCTTCATATGTTACACAGGCATAATTAATATGGTGGTAGGTACCCAGTAATAGCATGAATGGTCTTGTATATCACGTCCCATAATTACGTTGCTTTCGGACACTTCCAAGCCAAGTGTATATAGGAAGCCACAGGGGAGACACAGCGAAGACATTGGAGGACAGACCCATCTTGAAAAGATGGATCGGAGTGCGATTTAAGCGGGGGAGAAATTTCAAATGTTTTAATCGTAGTTTGTAATTTGGAGAGAGGGATACAAGCTGTCCGCAGCAGAACTCCCACTGTTTATCCATTGGAGGGGGGTCAATGTCTACATCCCACACCCTGCATGCAGATGGAGTGGTGATCGGGAAGGTCGTTTACATACTATTATATAGGTGAGTAATCAGTTTGCGCGGAGATGGGGAAGCATGGATAAGTTCCAGAGATGGGGGTGGGGATGGTGTCATGAATAGCACAACAAGTTGCCCAGAGTTGATAATACAGGAGGAGTCTAGGAAGGTGGGAGAGGGGGAAGACGTGGCTTTGAACAGGTGAATAAAATGCTCTTCAGGGTATAGAGCTGAAAATGTTGTGAGCTGTCACTTGCATACCCGCATCGCAGCACCACTGTCATGAAGAGATGGAAGCATAGGGTTGTTTGCAAGGGGGACTGAAGTGGCATACAGGTACGCTAAACCAGCTCGCCTGCGTAATCCCTCCCATGGCTAATGTAGACATGCTACTGTGTCAATTTGCATTCTGGGTGTCTTATAGGGTGCATATAATGCTGTAGTCAGAGGCCACATGGCTATGCGATCCACTTCAATGGCTGTATGGGGTTTAAATGGAGTGGGATAAAGCCAATAATGGAGGAATTGAGCTTGGGCACACAGGGAATACAATTTCATATACGGTGCAGCTAATCTGCCCTGTGCAAGCAGCAAGATGAGGAGGTCACAAGATACCTGCAGTTCTTTAATCACCCATATCAATGTTGTTAGGATGGATTTAAGGTGATTGACGAACTGGATTGTCAGGGGGATATTAAGAAACAGCTATACGTCCCACTAGAGACAGTGGCAGTTTGAACCAAAAAGGAATTCTGTCTTCCAGCCAACTGACCGCCTGCCTGTAGTTAGCACGCCATAATTCGTCAAGGTTACGGCTTAACCATATCCCCAAGTACCGGACTGGCTCCAATGCCCATTTGAGGGGGTATTCCTTTGGGAAAGGCAGTGTCCCATCTGTGAGTGGAAATAAAATGGATTTGGACAGTTTGATATGCAAGCCTGAGTAGCCGCCAAATCTCACCATCTCGCGCGTCAGGGGTGCCAGGTGTTCCCTAGGATATGTGGCATATAAGGTGATATTATCTGCATACATTGAGACCACCAGGCGCCTGGTGGTGAAGCCAATGCGCCTATGTGCACGATGTTGTCTGAGCCTTGCTGCCAGTGGCTCAATCACTATTGCGAAAAGGGGCGGGAAACCTTGTCGCGTGCCATGTGAGATCAGAAAAGGATCAGAAAGTATTCCATTCAACCGGACTCTAACAGTGGGCAAGATGTAAAGGAGTTGTATCTGCTGAATTAATTGTGAACTGAGGCCAAGGCGTGTTAACAGAGGAAAAAGATATGCCCAGTCCAGAGAGTGAAATGCCTTGGTGGCGTCAAGAAGTGCAGCGATAGCAGAGATCTGACAGTCTAAATGGTGCATGAGTGCGAAAAGGATGCGCAAGTTGTGCGAGGTGGAGCATCCAGGAATAAATCACAATTAATCCAGCCAAACTATAGTTGGCAGAAGGGGCAGCAAGCACTTAGCAAGGAGCTTGGTGCAGATTTTATTGTCAACATTAAATAAGGATAGGGGCCTATAGGAGTCACATGAATTTGCCAGTTTATCTGGTTTAAGCAGTGTTATTATTTCTGAGTCTCTCGGTGAGGGTCTCGGTGACCCCCTCCTTTAGTAAATCATGAAACATAGCCAGAAAATGTGGGTCCAATAAGGGGGCAAACTCCTTGTAGAAGGCAGTGGTCAGACCATCGAGCCAGGGGGCCTTGTCGCCAGGCAAGCTCATGATAACCTGTTCTATTTCCTCTGTAGTGATGAGTGAATCTAAGTAGGCACGATGCACATGATCGAGCCATAACAATTGTATTGTATCAAAGTAAGCAGTTAGTTCATCTAGCCCAAGGATAGGGGTGGCAGTGTATAAGTAGGAATAGTACAAAAGTAACAGGTATGGGGAGGAGGAAGAAAACAAGTTACTTACCTGTAACTACAGTTATCCAGTATTGGTATCTTTCATAGATTCACATGCCTGAATCATTCCCCGTCGCCGAGGCGGGAGTCCCCGGTAAATAAAAAAGTAGTGCCAAAATGCTAGTAGTAGTAGTAGGCCCAAAGAAAAGGCCAAAAGCCTGTATCTTAGCAGCCTATCTACCTCATTATGCAAAAAGAACCAAGAATTTGGTAACAACCAATCAGACACCAGCACCCTTCTTGAACCCTCTCAGCAGAGCCAGTTCTCCTCAGATTTTCGTAGCACAAGTGGGAAGTGAACGTCCCAAATTATATAGAACTGACTCTACGGGGAGGAGGGTGGGTGCATGTGAATCTATGAAAGATACCAATACTGGATAACTGTAGTTACAGGTAAGTAACTGTTGTAAATACTTATCTGTTTGTTTTGGTAGCCCTTCCTTTGTGTCCTTTCCCCTTCTATCACTCTAGAAGCTGTAGGGTGTTCTTAGAGTGTTTATCTATTAAGCTGTATTCTATGCTTGGCAGTTATGTGTCTGGCCAGCTGGAGAGAGGTTGCTGTTTGCTGATTTCTGAATAAATCCACACCTGCTTACCTGTAAACGACCTTCGTGTCCCTGGAGTCTTTGCTTACATCATTTGGCGACGATCTTAGTAGCTGGCTGGATCCTGACTCAACAGTGTTTACAGCGTGGTTCGGAATATCGTCAGGCAGTAATTTCTTTTCAAAAGCGGATTGGATCCAGCGTGCTGAGAGACATTGTTGTGGCCTCGCAGGATGTTTCCGTAATTTTCATCGTTTTGGCTGGTTTCGCCTGTTGCCGAGAAGCGTTGTGCTCACGTCATCGACAGTAAGCCCTTCTCCACGCATGCGCCGATTCACAAGGTTGCCTGGATACCGTGGCATCAACATCGTCTCTCTACGTAGAGACGCAACCTTGTCAGCGTTCGCGTGAAGGTTTCTGCCAGCGGAAGGTTGCCTGGATACCGGGAAGTAAACATTCAGCGCTCGTAACGCTAGTGTGTTAAAGCCAAAGGAATCGTTACCTTCTACGCAATTTAGAGGGTGCGTTACATGACGTCCTGAGCTCATTCTGTGTACTACAGCAACGCGCTTAGGAGCAACCGGCGTTACGCTAGTAAGTGCATCCTGTGGCCTTGTTGCAGCTCGTAATTTAAAGGGCAACAAAACTCAGGTGTGACCATTAATGTGGTGAATTGGAAGTGTAATAGTTGGGTTTTAACCGTTGTGTGTGTACTTTATAAAAAAAAAAATAGTAATATTTAATAACAGTAAGCCGTAAATATGGCACAGCAAGTCACTGTTGCACTCCCACCACCCTTTTTAAAGGAAGCTGGCACGCCTGAAATTCCTTGGGAAGATTGGATAGTTATGTTTGACAACTATCTGGATGCCATGGATGGTCAAGAATTTCCAGCTAAGAGGAAAAAAGCGTTGTTGTTAAGTGCTTTAGGGAAAGAAGCACAGAGAATTTTTAAGTATCTTCCTCAAGCGCTCCAAGCTAGTGGTCAATCATCTCCAGATGTATACAAAGATGCAATGACCAGACTTGAGATTAGGTTTTCAAAGGAGGAAAACTTGGTGATGAATAGGTACAAATTCTATAAAAATAAACAACGTGTTGAGGAATCTATTGATGACTTTGTGTCTCGTTTGAGAGAGTTATCTGTCAAGTGTAACTTTGGGACTATGGCTGATGAAATGATTCGGGACCAACTAATCGTTCAGTGCAACAAGAAAAAAATCCAGGAGAGACTCTGGGCAGCCAAGAATCCGTCTTTGAAGGTTGCCGTGGACTTGGCTAAAGTTGTGGAACAGTCTGAAATTTGCATGAAGGAATTGCAAAAGTCAGGTGCTCAAGCACAAGTATCCGAGGTGTCGGAAAAGAATCCTATTGAGAGCGAATGTGGAGATGATGAATCTATCGCTGCACTGAAATCAAAATCAAAATTTCCTGAGAGACAACGTCAGTTTGTAAAGGTTCCAACAAAATTTTGCTCAAGATGTGGGAGTAATGCTCACTCATCTGATGCAAAATTCTGTTTTGCGAATAACAAAGAATGTTTAAAGTGTGGGAAAATGGGACATTTTTCAAAAATGTGCAGATATAAAGGGAAAGCGAGAGTAGCGGTAGTGGAAGAAAACAATATTGAGATGAGACGAGAGAATGATAAAATTTTGATTGTAAATGAAACTGACACGGATATCAATGTAATCAATGAGATGCGTGAAAGACGCCCAAAGGCGGAATTTGATATTAATGGTCATGTGGTGACCTTGATGGTTGATACTGGTTCGAGGTACACCATAATTCCCGAACTACTGTTCAGGGAAGAATGGGAAGATAAACCTCTAAAACAATGTGATATTTGTCCCACAGGATACCAAGGTGAACGGATTGACATGTTGGGTTATTTTGATGCGACTATTAGTTTTTCAGGCAAATCTATCCAAGGCAAAGTTTACGTTGCCATGGACGGGCCCCCTATCCTTGGATGGATTCATCAATATGATCTACATATCATTGTGAACCCTAGAGCATCTTGTCAGGTGATGGTAGTAGATGAGGTGTCCATTGAGGATATAATTCAGGGAGCAAGCAGGGTGTTCAGAGAAGAGTTAGGGGAATTGAAAGGCTATGTACATAAGATTTTGTTAAAGGACAATTCACTGCCAGTCCAACACAAACTCAGAAGAGTTCCGCTTACAGTTAGAGATGAAGTCAAATCTCTGATTAATGAAATGCAACAAGGGGGAATTATTGAACCAGTAGAAGCTTCAACCTGGGTTTCTCCGGTTGTGATTTCCCGGAAATCTGATGGGAAAATTAGGTTCTGTGTGGACCTTAGATCCCTTAACAAGAATGTCATAGCAGATACTTTTCCCCTACCCAATATTGGTGAGTTGGTTTCTACCCTAAATGGTGCAAAATATTTCTCCAAACTAGATCTTAAAAGTGCATACCACCAGATTCGCTTACATGACGAATCAAAAAATTTGACTGCATTCATTACCACAGAAGGCACTTTCCAATTCACTAGACTTCCTTTTGGATTAACCTCGGCTGCCAGTGTTTTTCAACGGATGGTAACTGAATTGTTTAAAGGTATTACGAAGGCAGTCTTCTTTCAGGATGATATCTTGATCTTTGGTGAAACTATCGAGGACCACAATTATGGTCTAAAAGAGGTGTTACACAGGGTTGAGAGTGCGGGGCTAACATTACGCAAGGAGAAGTGTTTATTTTTGGTGCAACAAATTGAATATTTAGGGTATGAGATCTCAGCACAAGGCGTTAAACCAAAAAAAAATTTGTTGGAAGCGATACGTTCAGCGCCTTGTCCTGTAGATAAGGATCAACTTCGCTCCTTCATGGGACTTATTGAATTTTATTCAAAGTTTGTGGAAAATTTTTCAGACAAAACATTGACATTAAGACTTCTTTTAAAAAAAGGTGTTAAGTATGTTTGGGATAGTTCTCACACAGAGTGCTTTAACGCCATTAAGAGTGAATTGTGTGGGGCGAAAGTGTTAGCGTCTTTTGACATAAAACGCCCTTCTATTCTGATGGTTGACGCAAGTGCAACGGGTCTAGGCGCTGTTCTTTTGCAAAGGTATCCGGATGGTGACAGGACTATTGCGTTTGCCTCACGCACTTTGACAAGTTCAGAGAAAAATTACTCGGTAATTGAAAAAGAAGCTTTGGCTGCAGCATGGGGTGTGCAGTACTTCAGGACGTATCTTTGGGGTACTAGATTTAAGCTTATGACGGATCATAAACCATTGCTAAGAGTGTTATCTCCAGGTGGTGCTGGCAAAGGATCTCCTAGGTTGGCGAGACTTGCGTCCAAGCTGCAAGAATACCAGTATGATATTTTCTATATTCAGGGTTGGCGTAATATACAGGCCGATTGTTTGTCCAGGTTGAGTATTAAGGATGTGGAGTGTAATGTGGATAAGTCTGAAGACCAAGATGACGTGGCTATTGCATGGGTCCAGGATGTATTAGCTTTAGGCGAAGGTACATTTGATAGAGAGGAGTGGCTTTCCGCGATGTCTAAAGATACGGTATTGTTGAATGTTATGGACATGGTTAAATTGGGTGTTAGAAGGGAGAGCTGCGTCCAACCCTCTGTTAGGCCATATGTCAAAGTATTTGATGAATTATCAGTCTGTGGTGATCATATCCTCATGAGGGGAGACAGGTTTATTCCTCCATTTAGCTTGAGACCTAAGCTAATAAGTTTGGCCCACGAAGGCCATATGGGCCAGACATTCACCCAACGTAGAGTAAAAGCTGATTTTTGGTGGCCAGGATTGGATGCACAGGTTTCTTCTTGGGTAGAGAATTGTTCCTTTTGCAAGGATAGTGAAAAAAGATTAAAACTTGCAGCTGCCCAAGTTAAGAGTTGCATATCGATTCCTGAACAACCATGGCATAGTATTTGTTTGGATTTTATTGGTCCCATGAACGAGCTTCCTTCAGAAAAACGTTTTGCTATTGTAGTTGTTGATTTGTTTTCTAAATGGCTCACAGTAAGTTTTGTTAGAGATATCACTACTGAATGCACCATTAAGTTTCTTAAGGGCTTATTTCATGAGGAGGGGTGCCCTTCCTTTTTAATAACTGATAATGGCACTCAGCTTACCTCACATAGTATGTGCACGTTTTTATCCTCTTGCGGTGTAACACATCACCGTACTTCTCTTTACAATCCCCAAAGTAATGGGGTTTGTGAGAGAGCCAACAGGGTTGTCAAAGGAATCATTCAAATGTCGTGCACATCTGGTGGTTTTGCCGACGAAATGGTACAGGATATGGTATGGGCATATCGCACTACTTCTCATGATTCGTGTGGGAAGTCTCCTTTTGAATTAATGAGGGGTAGACGTCCTGGTACTAAGTTGAATCCTTCTTGGATCAAAAACAGGGGTGGCAACACTCAAAATGGGAGTTGTTCTCCTTCATCTACCGTGTCTATTTCACCTGGGGATTTGGTGAAAGTTAAACCTGGTAGAATAACTAAGGGACTCAGTAATTTCAGAGGTCCCTATAGGGTTAAGGAGTCTTTTCAAAATTACGTTGTACTAGATAATGGTGAGAGGTGGAATCTGAGGAGGGTGGCGTTGTATCAAAAGTCTGGTGTGGGTGATACTTCTACTAAGGGTGACTTGGACCCTGTGTCTAACTCGGGGTATATGTTATCTATTCCATGTGACATCACTCCATCCTCTTCTTCGAGTTCTCTGCGGGAGGAGGGTGGTGGTGATGCTTTTCAGAGTGTCAACATTCAAGAATGTTCTTCGCCTGTAGAAACCAGAAATGCTAGACCTCGCAGACCTCCTGCGTATTTGAATGATTATTTGTGTTAATAGTAGTGGCTGGAACATTATATTTGGTGCTGTAGTTTAGTCGTGTTTTATTTATTTTTGTTCTAGCTTTTAGTTAAATCTTTATTCAAATTCATCTGTAAGGGAGAAGATGTGTTGTAAATACTTATCTGTTTGTTTTGGTAGCCCTTCCTTTGTGTCCTTTCCCCTTCTATCACTCTAGAAGCTGTAGGGTGTTCTTAGAGTGTTTATCTATTAAGCTGTATTCTATGCTTGGCAGTTATGTGTCTGGCCAGCTGGAGAGAGGTTGCTGTTTGCTGATTTCTGAATAAATCCACACCTGCTTACCTGTAAACGACCTTCGTGTCCCTGGAGTCTTTGCTTACATCAGTAACTTGTTTTCTTATCCAGTATTGGGGTATCTTTCATAGATTCACATGCCTGAATCAGAATAGCGAGCAGTATACCAAGTATACAGTCGTTTGCGGATGGCGGGAGACTAGTGCTGATACTCCCTAATTGCATCCACAGCTTGTTAACAAGAGGTATAAGAAAAGATCTTAAAATTCGAAATATGCCATCTATAAAGAGAAAAGCATGTAAACATGAAAGCAAATCATCATTGTAACACATTGCATTGTTATATTAAAGATATCAACATCTTACATATTAAAATATGAAAAAAGGGTACCTGAAGGTATTTCAAAGAAACAGATGTCGTAGTACAGCTTGCCCAACTGCTGCATCATCACGATGCGTAGATTGGAGGCAGTAATGTCTGGTAAAAGTGTGGACATTTTTCCATGTCGCAGCACGGCAGATATTTTCTAGAGTCACACCAGCAAACAATGCTGTAGACGCTGCTACTGTCCTCGTGGAATGGGCCTTGGGTTTCCTCAACAAAGGCCTGTGAGCCTTGTCATGGCAGAAAAGTATTGTAGATGCTATCCATCTGGCAATGGTGGATTTTGTAACCGCCTTTCCCAGAGTAGTTTGGCCATAAGCCACGAATAATTGATCGGACTTTCTGAGGTTCTTTGTTTTCAGAAGATAGAATTTAAGACATCTCTTGATATCGAGAGAATGTAAGGCTCGTTCCACTGGGGTGGATGGATTAGGAAAGAAAGTCTTTAATGTCACTGGTTCATTAAGATGAAACTGTGAAGGCACCTTAGGGATAAACGTTGGATTAGTTCGGAGGTGCACGTAGTCTTGAGTGAAGCGTAGAAAAGGTTCCTTTACAGTAAACGCCTGAATTTCACTCACTCTTCGAGCTGATGTTAAAGCCAGAAGTAAAGCAACCTTCCATGTAAGGAATTTTAGGTCAGCCTTGTGGATGGGCTCGAATGGATGCTTCATTAACTGCATTAAGACTGTGTTGAGTTCCCATTCCGGTGGCGGAAGTTTGACCGGAGGAAACTCTCGGAATAGTCCTTTCATACACTGTTTAATTAAAGAGGATGAACAAAGAGAAGGGCCCTGAGCACCCCTTCTGAATCTGGAAAGTGCAGCTAAGTGGACCTTGACTGAAGGGAAAGAAAGTCCAGATCTTGCCAGGTGTAACAAGTAAGGAAGGATCTTTTCTGCAGGATCATCCACCGGGTGCACCTGGTTTGCTTCACACCAGCAGCAAAACCGTTTCCATTTTAGACGGTAAGTTTTTATCGTGCTCTGAGCTCGTGATTTTGTTAATATATCCCTACAGTCCTGAGGGATATCCAGGTCCTTAAACTCTAAGAAGTCAGGAGCCATGCGTGTAAATGTAGGGACTGAGGGTCCGGGTGGAGAACCTGACCCCTGTTCCTTGACAGCATTGTGGGCGTCGGGCGAAGACTGATCGGCTGGTCCTGTGATAGCAATAGGAGCTCCTGAAACCAGTATTGGCGTGGCCATCTGGGTGCAATCAAGATGAGACGACAGCCCTCCAACTTCATCTTGCGTATGACCCTCGGTATCAGGGGTATCGGGGGAAAAGCGTAAGCACAAATCCCTGACCATCGCATGGACAGGGCATTCCCCCTTGAGCCCTGTTGATGGTATCTGCTGGCATAGAAGCGGCATTTCTTGTTCTCCTTCGTGGCGAACAAATCCAGCGGTGGTGTTCCCCAAGCTCTAAATATTCTGAGCACCTGAGCTTGCTCTAGCTCCCATTCGTGGCAATCTGATTGGGATCTGCTGAGCGTGTCCGCTAATGTATTGCAGAGACCTCTGACATGTTCTGCTCTGAGGGTTATGTTGTGGAGTGTGACCCATTCCCACAACTCCTGAGCTTCCGTGGACAAAGTTGCTGATCTTGTTCCTCCTTGTTTGTTCACGTAGAACATGCTGGTGGTATTGTCGGTTCGAATCAGAACCGAAGAACCTGCAATCCTTGGAAGGAAAGCTTGCAGAGACAGAAAAATTGCTCGCAATTCCAGACTGTTGATGTGTTTGTTTTTGTACTCTGGGGACCACTTCCCCTGTATCTGTAAATCTTGGAGATGACCTCCCCATCCTTCCATGGAAGCATCGGTAGTGAGGACAAAGTCTGGAATCTTCTGAATGAAAGTAAGCCCTTCTGATAAGTTGGGAATATGGGACCACCAACGTAGAGCGCTCTTCATGCCTGAAGTGACTCTGATGATGTCGTCGAAGGAGCCCATCACCTGCTGCCACTGAAGGTGTAACTCCTCCTGCAAGGGTCGCATGCGGAGCCGCGCCAGAGGAACGAGGTGTATTGCAGAGGAGCACATCCCTAGCAGCGACGCGAACATCCGGACAGAAACTGACTTTCTTTTGGAAATTCGGATTGCTAAGTTTTGAAGACGAACCTGCCGTTCGTGAGACAAGAATGCCTTGCAGCGGACGGTATCTAACAGCGCGCCCAGAAAAGGAAGGATCTGCCTTGGTTGTAATTGAGATTTGCTCCTGTTGATCGTAAGCCCCAGAGAATGGAACAGACGAAGAGATGTTGTCACGGCAGTCTTGACTGATCTTTCCGAAGGACCCTTTATTAGCCAGTCGTCTAAATACGGAAAGACTTGGATTCCTTGGGAGCGCAACACTGCTGCCACTGGAGCTAGGCACTTCGTAAAGATCCTTGGGGCAGATTTTAACCCAAACGGGAGCACCTTGAACTGGTAATGGGCGCCAGCCACTGTGAAGCGAAGATACTTGCGATGCTTCGGATGTATTGGGATGTGAAAGTAAGCGTCTTCCATATCTAAGGAAGCTAGAAAATCTCCCTCGTTGAGGCAACCTAGAATTTCCGCCAGAGTGACCATGCGAAATCCCTGCTTCTTGAGGAATCTGTTCAGATTGCGAAGGTCTAAGATTGGGCGCCACTCCCCTGATTTCTTCTTGATGAGAAAAAAGCGGGAATAGAAACCTGTCCCCTTTTGAAGCGCAGGAACCTTCTCGATTGCGTTCTTGAGGAGCATTGTTAAAGCTTCTTTGAATAGTAAGTGAAGACGAGGGGGAGGGGGTCCCTTGGGTGGTTTGTTGGGTGGTTTGGTGACAAACTCTAAGGTATGACCGTTGTGAACCAGGTCCAGAACCCACTGGTCCGACGTAATTTCTTGCCACTTGGTCGCACAGGGAGGGGAAAAGGAGTGGAAGGCGCCCTGCAGAAATCATTGCTTCCGTGAGGTGTCTCTTCCCTGATTCTGCGATCTTTTTCGTCCGCCTTGACGAGAGAAACCAGATGTATTGGTCTGTCTGTAGGAAGACTGATATGATTGCCGATACTGAGGCTGGTACCTATTTTGTTGGGTATGATAACTTCCTCTGGAAGAAAATCCACGGCCCCTTGCTCCTCTGAAGGTACCTCTTTTGTATTGCAAGGAGCCCAACGATCTTGCAGTATCAGTATCCGTTTTAATTGCTTGGAGTGCATCATCTATGTGTTTTCCAAACAATGATTCGCCATCATAGGCCATGTCCAATATTTTTGTCTGGACTTCTGGTCTGAACGTGGTAGCTTTCAGCCAACCCTGGCGCCTAAGAACCGCAGCCCCAGCCAACTGGCGAAAGTTAGTATTCGCAATATCCAGTGCGCAGTCGATAGTCTCTGAGGCTGCACGCTCACCCTCCAACAAAATCTTTCGAGCATCTTGCCTGTTATCCTCTGGGATGAGGTCGATAATGCTTGCCATTTCTGACCACATCTGGCGGTCATAACGCCCTATTATCGCTAGGGAGTTGGCCGCCCTGATGGAAGCAGCTGCCATAGTTGAAAATGTTTTCCCAATTAGATCCAGTCGGCGTCCTTCCCTATCCGGTGGTGTAGTGACCGGTGCTGCCGGATTCTTAGACTTTTGTTGGGCTGCCTGAGATATAACCGAGTCTGGACGCGGTTGACCAATGAGACAAGAGGGACTGTCGGCTGGAGCACGGTATTTTTTGTCAATCCGTGGAAGCACCGCTGGTACTGATGCCGGGTTTTTCATGATTTTAACCCCTTCTTTCCAAATATAGTCAATGATAGGGATAGCTCTCGTAACCTTCCTTGACTCCTCCTTAAAATCATGCAGAAAACAGTCAGACTGCTCAATGGTAACCGGCAAGTTGAACCTGGTCGCAGCTCGCTGCATAAGGTTATGGAACCCCCCTATATCTTCTGGAGGCGAATCAGATGGTAGAGGGGTAGGTGGCGAAGGCATAGGGATTATATATGAATCCCAAGGGTCTGCTGGGTCTGGCAACTCGCCCTCTTCGTATTCCTCCTCCGAGGTTGTATCCTGATGCGGGTCCTGTGGAGGATCAGGCAGTTGAGGCATTGGGGCTGGACCCTCAGGCAGAGGCAATGGGTCCGGCTGCGGCGCAGTCTGTGGAACCTGTGGAACGTTTGGCTGCGGTGGAAAACGCTGCTTATAATCTGCAAGCATGGCTTGTAGGTCTTGTATCAAAGTAGGAGGCAGATGTGACATCTCGTTCCTACGAGGTTGTGTGTAGCAGGGTCTATGATGCGGAACGACTATGTCTTCCTGATAGTAATGCCCTTGATAATTGTCATCTTCCTCATCCTCATCGTCCTCCTGACATTTGATGTGCAGTTCCGAAGGATGGCGAGCAACCCCAAAGGGCCCTTCGTCCTCGTCGTCCACATAATCATCATCGTCACACTGCACATAAGTTTCCAGGAGATGCGAGGGAGTAAGCGGTGAAATGTCCTGCCTTTGAAAAGACTTTAGTTGAAAAGTCCTGGTGGAAACTGGAGTAGAGATCATCGTCGACGAGGTCGTCGTCGACGGGGCTGTGGTAGACGGGATCGTCGACGGGATCGTAGATGGTGCTATCGTCGTCGACTGGCTCAACGTCGACGGAGCCGTCGTCGACGGGCTCGACGTCGACGGAGCCGTCGTCGACGGGCTCGACATCGATGGAATCTTCGTCGACGAGCTCTTCGTCGACGGGCTCGACGTCGACGGGGTCTTCGTCGATGGAATCTTCGTCGACGAGCTCTTCGTCGACGGGCTCGACGTCGATGAGCTCTTCGTCGACGGGATCTTCGTCGACGATGGAATCTTCGTCGACGATGGAATCTTCGTCGACGAGCTCTTCGTCGACGAACTCGACGTCGACAGGCTTTTTAATGGCGGAATCGTCGACGGCGGTACTGCTGACTTCGTCGACGAGTACTTTGTCGACGACCCCTCGACGGCGGGCTTCTTTGAGAGGATAGTAATCTTCGTAGACATAATAGGAGAGGTAAGCGCCGTCGTCGTGAATGTTTGCGTCAATGAAGAAGCAGACGAGGTGACAGAAACTGAAGATTGAGAGTAAGCCAAAGATTTTGAAAGGCTTTTACTCACAGTTTGCTTGACTGTAGACTCCTGAGGAGAGTGCGCATCAGAAGTAGAATGATGCGATTTCTGACGCTTCTTCCCTTCGCTGGAAGAGCTGTCCTGCGATCTAGCTCTCTTGCTAGAAGTAGAGGCTTTGTCATCCTCCTCAGCCGAAGAGGATTTAAGCCACAAAAGCACTCCCGCCTCCCTATCCCTGAGAGTTTTTGTAGGGAAGGTGCGGCAAATCTTGCAATCTTTTGCCTCATGTTTAGGGTAGAGGCAGTAGATGCAGTCTGCATGTTGATCATCAACATGGACTCTCTTCTTGGTGCAGGTCCTGCAGGACTTAAACAAGGCCTTCTTGTCTGACATGCTGAAGCAAGTTGAAAGAAAACTGAGAGGCACTAAGGGAGACTCCCTTCCACACGACGTGCGGTGAAAATCTGAGGAGAACTGGCTCTGCTGAGAGGGTTCTAGAAGGGTGCTGGTGTCTGATTGGTTGTTACCAAATTCTTGGTTCTTTTTGCATAATGAGGTAGATAGGCTGCTAAGATACGGGCTTTTGGCCTTTTCTTTGGGCCTACTACTACTACTAGCCTTTTGGCACTACTTTTTTATTTACCGGGGACTCCCGCCTCGGCGACGGGGAATGATTCAGGCATGTGAATCTATGAAAGATACCCCAATACTGGATAAACAGGATTAGATATCCCATCAAGTAGCTTCACAACATATATGGAAGCAAGGGGTCTGCTTAACAGGTCCGCAAGCGTCTTGCCTTGCTAAAATGCCAGGCACTCGTATTCCGGAGTAGGCAACGAGTTTCCCCTTACAGCCTCTTCTTGAAATTCAGATAGTGTTTCCCGAATGTGGGCCAGTACGGTGGGATCTTTGGAGCAAAAATATTACACCTCAAGCGCGCCCGACTGTCCTCTTCGAGTCAAGAGAGACTGCCACCTATGGCTTTCAGAACACCCGATTATTCAGAGATGCAGGCACTCCCGAATAACCACCTTAAAGGCCTCCCATAGGCGGGGACTCAGTAAAGCCCGCATTATTAGTGAAATGGTCCACAATTTCAGTGCAAATCTACTCCCAGAAAGCAGAGTCTCGCAGTGCATCCTGTGTTACAATACTATGTATGCAATCTTGGCTTGTTTCATATAAATGCTTATTTTAATTATCTTTTGTAAGAAATTGCAAGCGCTGAGCTTATAGTATGTAAAATTGTAAGAGTACACCACGTACAAATTGAACCCTACAAATCGACAGACCAAACTAGGAAAATGTAATTTGAATTGTTTTAGCCCAATTACGAAATAGCCATGAATGCCCCACCCTAATCACATGGAAACTAGGTTCCCCAAGCACATAAAAAGACTCAACAAGTTTTGCCAAGAATGGCATTCACACACGAAGGCGCACACATTTCCCTGGCCTAATGAGGGAACATAAGACACAAACATAATTGAGCACACTAAACACACATATAAACCAAAAATACAGGTCGAAAGAGAGACAAGACAGAGGCATTATTTAAAATTATGGGCCATCTTTGAGGAGGCCAACTGCGATAGCCCTACAATGGCGTTACCAAGCAATACCAGACACCCCAGTACAGCCCAAGCTCCTTAGAAAGGTCCCTAAAAGTTCAATACCCCATCCACCACAAAAA